>NC_058372.1:92265000-97265000 GCF_018350175.1 Felis catus
AATTAAATATTAATAAGTTGGCCTATTGTTTTAAAAATAAAAACTGTTTAAGGGGAACCATATACACAGAGTTAGAGACAACATATATATATTATATTCATACATATATATTTATATATGTAATTTTTTTCAAAGAGCCAAGCCTATGAAGAAAGATAAATTATTTTACTGATGATGGTAAAGTATTTAGTATTACTTTGTTATTAACACTTATGAAATGTTTCTGCTCTACAAAGCTTTATTTTAAAAGGGTTGTATATATTAATTTGTTTAATCTTTTATAGAGAAGAAAAGTATCACAAAGGGGCTAATTTTTATTTCCAAAATCTTACAATATCATTTGGAGCTTGATAGAAGTAAATCCAAGATTGGATTCTTCTTTGATAACTTTAAAGTATAATATGCATGTGAGTGTTTATACATATATATGTATAAGATATATTTATATATATCATATATGTATAATTATATACATACATATATGATTGTAAAAACCCTTACCTAATGCACTGATTTAAATAAATAAAAAATATAAGGCATAAAAAAGCATTCACAAGAACAGTGTGAATAACTGAATCATTATAGTAAGATAAATATAACTTAGAAAATAATGTTGACATCTTCCATTTAATCAGCACATTTCAAAAAGTCAGTATTTATTATACCAACAAAGATATGACCTGAAAGGAAACCTTTGTGGATTATGTTTAGGATTATAAAATGGAGCAACCCTTTAGAAGACAATTGATAATACATAAAAAAATGTTTTTAAATGTATATTCTTTTCTCTAGAAAAGACTACATCTACAAACACTCTCTAGTGAAAGAGGCAGATAATGTAAAGTTCTTTGAAGTTGGTTAGAGATGAATTCAAGACTGGATAAACGAGTTTATTTTTGATAAAGGAGATAAAGTTGTTTCTTTGAGCTCAGAGGGAAAAGAAAATAATGAGTAGGTATAAGTACTGACAATGATAAACTGAGACATAAACCTAAGACATCTTCCTTCTGAGGAGACCTTTTCTCTTTTACTTTTTAGAAATTAAGAATGGCATGAAAATTTTGCACTGAAAATCATGTCATCTACATTTAACATTTGTATGTATGTGTGTATTCATGTGTTTTTGTGTATGTTTTGCAACATTCCAGATACAAACTATGAAAAAATACACAGATATATCAGTAGTGCATTACCTAATAGGCATTCCTTTTGCAGTACCTCTTGTGCCCAATGTCACTGAACCAAGATAAGAAAACTCCTATGATGATGACTCCTTAGGCCTACAGTCTGCAGGGATGATTCTTCTGTACTCGGCCGGAATGAAGGGATGGAGTCAAAGGCATTCATCTCTGCTGCCCTCTTGGATAAAAAGAAGAGACTAATATTCAGTATGACATTCATCTTCACCCATGAAGGTTCTTTAAGAACACTTGCCAGCAGTGAGGAATGGCATCCTCTATATTAACTATCTTATATAAAGCATTACTTCAGGGCCATAGTAATCATCAGTAAGTGATGATCAAAGTCTTCCAAGTGTAGTGAGGTACAACCCATTAGATAAATTTTATGGAAGAACTGCTGCTGGGTCTCTCTTCTGTAAAATAATTAATCATATAGCTCTTTCATTTTTTAACTATTTTAATTTGAGGTTCAACAAGTATGTAACAATAGCTGGATATTGTATATACAGACAATTCCACATCTCTGTTATTTGGGAACTTAATGTTATATAGAAATTTATATTGTTGTTAGTCTACTTTTTTTGTCCCTTAAGGTTGTTAAGGAAATTCTAACAGAGTTTGCAATTCATTTGCCACATTAATGACTTTAAATTCTTTCCAAGACACCTATGAAAATATAAATATAACTACAGAATATAACACCTTAACAGTATTTTTGGTTCTCTTTTCTATTGCTGAATTTCACCTCAGAGTCATGGAGTGATGAATTACCAAATGACTAGAGGAAATAATTAGTTGAGGGACATAGATCTTTGCAAGTACACCATTTTTCACTTTCTCCTCAGACACTCAACTCCTTTATTCTTAACTCGCCAATCAAATATCAGTTATATACATTATATTATCAGATCACACACTTAACCCTTATTCTCCTTGCCTTGAGACTGTATGTTACGATCCCCTCTCCTTTAAACCTACTCAGATCATCCCCTGATCTCCTAGATCACAGCTTCAACCATGGCCATTTTTCTTTTTCCACTCCCCCAACTTTGCTTTACCTAGGCGTATATAATTTGTCATGTCCTGTATTGTTCCAGGGGAAAAAACAAAGTTATATTTCCTATATAAGAATTAATTTTTAGGGGCGCCTGGGTGGCTCAGTCAGTTAAGTGTCCAACTTCAGCTCACATCATGATCTCACAGTCTGTGAATTTGAGCCCCGCATCAGGCTCTTTGCTGACAGCTCAGAGCCTGGAGCCTGCTTTGGATTCTGTGTCTCCCTGTCTCTCTGCCCCTCCCCTGCTCATGCTCTGTCTTTCTTTGTCTCAAAAATAAATAAAAACATTTAAAAAAATAAAAAAAATGAATGACTTTTTATATGTAGTTATCTACTGAATCTATACAATCCAGTATATAGTATTACAATGATTATGTTTGAATTTCTTCAGATTAGTTCTTACTTTATTAAGTTTCCTCACACACAGAGATATCTTACAAAAATATATAATAGACTTCAGAGTCTAGAAATACAATCATCTTCATAATTTGGTAAAATAAGAACATTCCACAGGTACAAACATATATAAGATAATAGATGAGTAATGTAATATGTGAGCATAATATTAATTGCTGCTGTTGAGTCATTATAACTCAGCTATGTTTAAATGACAGTGCTATGATAATAGAAATCAAACAACTGTTTGTTTATCTTTAAGAATTTTTACAAATAATTAGAAACCATTATCTCATTTTCTTTTTGCTTGGTGTTTTTACCTATTTCTTGCATTTAATTAGTCTTATTCTTTAAACAGCTTTTGTTTATTCATACCATATCATGTAAATGTATATGTCTACTGCTGTCTGAGTAGTTTCACATGATCATGCTACAACTGATTAGCCTTGCCCTATTCGTTGTAATTTACTCCTGCCCCCACGTGTATTATAATCTAGCATTCAGATACGTGCTTTCTAATTTTGAGTGAGCCAGTGTTTATTTCCTGAAAATTTCATTACCAATCACTTTCCCTTTTTTTAAATAGTGTTCTTACTCTGATAAGTCTCTTTTTAAGTTTTCAAGTGGGTACTCATTGATTTTAAATGTTCAAAGTATGTGCAGGTTATTCTATGTTAAAATAACTTATAGCTATAGCTTTATGCTATATTGTGTATTTGTTTCTGTTTAAGATTTCAGGAAGAATTATGTATGAGTTCTTGTAACACAGGGCCTGCCTATCTGTATTGCTGAATCTGAAAGTCTACTACTGCCTTTTGATAATGATTAATAACAATTAAAAACAAGGACATCATGACCAATTTAGAGAATACAACCTTCATAAACATTGAATAACATCAGTATACTGTTGGTTTACAAACTCCAGAACATATAAAATGTAGTGATAAATCCAAAGGTGAGTGAACAATAAATTAGGATTCATAATATTATACTAAGAAAATATATCAAATGAAAATAAGGGATTCATTTATTATCAGAATTCCAATAAACCTGGAAGCCCTCAAGATTTCTGCATAGTGCTTTGTAGAAATAAATGCTTAATCTCTTCGTTTTGATTGAGCAATTGCATTCCTCATAAATGCCTTATAATCTTTTGATAACTGTCCTCATATAAAGGATGATTTCACTAATCACACATTTCATCATTTGAATTGCTCCTTATTTGCATCTTATAGCTGACTTTTCATGACCATATATTTATATTTAGTTATCTCTCATAAACACCAGTCCATGATTAAGGGCTTTTTCACAATTAATAAACAAATATATCAAAATAGAAAATATTTATTAATATCAAACAGACTCTGAAAGAGAGACTCTGAAGAGACATATTTAAAGTCTTCTTTCCAGTATTAACTAGGCTTATTTTCATATTTTACCTCCTTGGCCATACACAAAGTTCTCTGCTCATGTACAGTTGTTTTAATTATCTGACTTTCTAGGCTTACCAACTGGAAAATATGGAGAAAATACAGGAAATTTTAGAACAAAATGTTTCAACTGATCCTAGCATATACACCAATAACATTTAGATCTACTGCTCTGAAACTTAAGCAGATCTGTGTCCAACAACAGCTCTGAGATATACTTTATCATTCCATCCAGTGGGTTGTAACAGACATGTGTCTAGGACACTTTGCCTATCGTTTGTTCCTTCTAAACTCTTCTGTTTCTTGTTCCTAAACTGCATGAGAAAAGGTGGTTGCTCTTTTCTGCTTTTGGTCTTATATGGCAGTGTTAGCGTTCTACTGTAATAACAAATTAACAAATCTAGTGGCTTAATAAAAAAACACTCACTTACCATCTCATAGTTCCATAAGTCTGAAGTCCAGCATGGGTCTCAGTAAGGTAAAATCAAGGTGTAGGCAGGGCTATTTTTCTTAACTAGAGGCTTTGGGGATGAACCCAATTTCAGACACACTCAGATTGTTAGCAGAATCGGCTCTGTGGTTGGAGGATTGAGGTCCCTGTTTTCTTACTAGTCGGCTGAGGATCACTCCTATCTAGCTCCTGAGGCTTCTTTCTGCTTTTGCATCTAGGGGCCCATAAAGGCATGTTGATTCTTCTCCTGCTAGGAATTGCTCTGACTTTACCTTCGCATTTTACTGACTTCCCTCTTCTGCTATATTTCTCTGTTTAAAAGGTCATGTAACTAGATTTGGTCCACCTGGATAATCCAGTATAATCTTCCTATTATAAGGTCTGTAACCTTAATGACATCCGCAAAGTCTCTTTTGCCATGTAATGTTACATTTTCACAAATGCCAGGGATTAAGTCATAGACATCTTTCAGAGGGATCATTCTTCCTTTCACAATTATATAAGGTCTCAGCATACATTCCAACTTCTCTCTGTAATGTAGGGAAAGAAAAACATACAATATTGGTAACATTTCTTCCAAGCAGCATAGTGGGTCTGTAACAAAATTCAGTGTAAGTTCCATTGGATGATGAATTATCAGAATATTTTCTCTAAAATGAATTAAGATTTCAGAATATTTTTCTTTTTATTTTTATAATTTTAGTCATGAGAACAAAAGTATATATTTTAATTACATTCCTCAATAGCTGGATTATATTCTCTGATTAAATGATATTTTCCACAAAAATCCTTATATTCACATTATTTGCTGGAAAGTATTTTTATATTTATTGAACATCTTCAAATTGATAATTATATGGAACAAGTTTTAATTTAAACAGAAACGTAAAATCACAAAAATTTTTAGCATCATTTATTTTGAAAATTCTAATCATATGTATTTTATTCATATTCTATAACTGAAAAGGCTGAAAAACTATAGGTTATATTATTGAAAGTTATACGGTATAAGATATCTAATATACTTTTTGATTTATAAGGAACAGGGAATGATTACCCAATACATGTTATTTATCTTATTCTTTTTTTATAAATTAAAATTGTGGAAGTGTATTACTTTATGGGGATTATTGTTTTAATTTTTAGAAATTTTTCTATGAAGAATATGCTAAGAAAAAGAAGTTAGAAATGCATTATGTAGCATCAAATATAGTTTTTACTCCCTGTGTATACATACAAACAGACAAAACCACTCTTTTTATTCCGTGTATATCTGCACCAGGCCCAATATACGCTTACTCCTTCCTCAAAGACAAACACCCCATTACTAAAATATACAATGAAGAAATTCAGTTCAGTTCTGAAGGAATTCAGAAATTCAGTTCAGTTCAACTGTTTTCATCCATATTTGACATTATCATGTATTTATAAAATCCAAGTTGGGTTAACAGCAGTTACTACTAAGATCTCAGGTATACACAAACATACACACACACATACACACACACACACACAGAAAATCAGAAGTATCAGTTTTCAAACCAGATTCCAATGCATGGAAATTTTGCTGTTTATGTTGTTTATTATGTTTGTTTTCTCAGTTGAGGAGAAAAGAGTTTGTATGACATAAAAAAAATTGTGAGGCAAAAATACAGATGAGGAGGATGGAGAAGGTAGGATATATTATACATTCAGTTAGACCTTGTGGACTGTGTATGAGTCACTATCGTTAAGCAGTGAGAAGTGTAAATATGCTAAGATCTTTCCTAGGTGGTGTGAGATATGGAGCAGGAGCAGAAAATGGGTTTCTGATGCTACCTTGCTTAATGTCTTTATATTTCTTGTATGTCAAATAGACTATAATAAAATTATTTACACCTATGTCATGATCAAAAATTGCTGAAGGGGCGCCTGGGTGGCTCAGTTGGTTGGGCATCCAACTTCAGCTCAGGTCATGATCTCACAGTTCGTAGGTTCGAGCCCCATGTCAGGCTGTGTGCTGACAGCTCAGAGCCTGGAGCCTGCTTTGGATTCTGTGTCTCCCTCTCTCTCTGCCCCTCCCCTGTTAGCACTTTGTATCTCTCTGTCTCTCAAAAATGAATAAAAGCATTATTTTTTTTCAAATTGCTGAATTTACTAGTATGTATATATAAGAAAGTATATATCATTAGTTCTTCAATTTTTTCTTAATCTAAATTCTTATTTTCTACCACTACTATTTGGAAGTGTTTCTCTGTCTCATTCTATAATTCCATGTGTATGTAATTTACATAAGCTTATCATTCAAGCTCTTACACCACCTATTTTGGAAAATTGGAAAATAGGGCTAAAGATTCCACCTGACTGGTAAGATAGATTAATCTGTAGCTCTTTTAGGTGGCCTCAGTAATTTATTTTTCAGATTTGTTCTTCAGTTGGGTTGCATTAATCACTTTGCTCAGCTGGGCTAGAAAGCCCTTGAAGACTTCATTTGCCCGCTTGGCACTGTGGTGCTCCTCTTTTCAGTAGCCTCTACTGTATTCTACTTGCAGCGGAGCAGCAGGATTTCCTAGAGAGAAAGTGGAAGCTCTCAGGTCTTAGTATCTAGGTCTGTACCACTCACAGTCTAATTTCTACCTCATTTCACATTTTATGAACTGTAGGATTGCACTGGAAATAAGAAAGTATAGGGGCTCCTGGGTGTCTCAGTTGGTTGAGCGGCTGACTTCAGCTCAGGTCACGATCTCACAGCTCATGAGTTCAAGCCCCGCGTCAGGCTCTGTGCCGACAGCTTGGAGCCTGGAGCCTGCTTCAGATTCTGTCTGTCTGTCTGTCTGTCTGTCTCTCTCTCTCTCTCTGCCCCTAACCCACTGGCATTCTGTCTCTGTCTCTCTCAAAAATGAATAAACATTAAAAAAAAAGAAAGAAAATATAGACCAGTGATTAAGAGTGCTGGTACTAGAATCAGACAAATGTTAAGTTTGTGTCCTGGCTTTGTTATTACTGGCTGGGTGATCTCCCAACAATTTATTTAAAATCTCTAAGACTCATTTCCTCTCTTATAAAATGAGATTTAAAATCATTGATGTTAAAAGGAATTTGGATTCCTTCATCAATAATGGTTTTTGGTAAATATATGCTTACATATTTTATTTTAAAAGCCCTAAAATTAACCATCATCATCAACAGCAGTTGTCTTAGTGAATTAACATTTTTGTAAATCAGTTGGTCTGAGCTGAATAATGTGATTACCTGTATGTTCCATTCCTCTTTAAAAAGATGAGAACCATAGTCACTTCTTTGCAGTCCCATCATCTTATGTTACTTAAAATAATGAAATGATCAGGGATAACTAATTATTACCATAACCCATAAGACTTTAATTAATAATCAGCTCTGTTGTTTTATCCTGTGTGACTAAGTTGAAAAATAATATAACATAGCATTCTTTTAATTTTCTGGATGTTTTTGCTATTGCTTAATTTTGAGTCGGAAAATCAGCACTTGAGAGCACACACAGAACTGTGTTCTACTTTGGTTATGTGGGTGAACATGGCCATGCCTCATATATATGTTGCATAAAGAAATCGACATTTAATATTGTGCTGGTGGTATTCTATACATTTATCATTAAATCTTTCAGAATACATTTTCCAAGTATTTGTAACCCTGGCACAATGATCAAAATTATTAATCAGAACATGGATTTTAGTAATTTTATTTAATCATTTGTACACATTCACATTTCGTAAATTTCCTCAATAATACACTTATTAACAATTTTTGTTTTCCCAGTGCTGGTTCCAGTTCAGACCATGTATATTTATTTGCTATCTTTCTTTAGTCTCCTTTGACCTGTACATGTTCATTAGCCTTTTTTTAGCTTTCATGAACTTGACATTTAACAAAAAAAAATTACAGACCAGTTATTCTGTAGAACATCCCTCATTTTATTTTTTTTTTAATTTTTTTTTCAACGTTTATTTATTTTTGGGACAGAGAGAGACAGAGCATGAACGGGGGAGGGGCAGAGAGAGAGGGAGACACAGAATCGGAAACAGGCTCCAGGCTCTGAGCCATCAGCCCAGAGCCCGACGCGGGGCTCGAACTCACGGACCGCGAGATCGTGACCTGGCTGAAGTCGGACGCTTAACCGACTGCGCCACCCAGGCGCCCTGAACATCCCTCATTTTAGTTTTAATTCATGCTTGCTAATGATTTCATTCAAATATGCATTTTTGAGAGCAATATCACATAAGTGATGCTGTGTCCTCAATGACTGATAAGGGGGCACTTTCTGTCAGCTTGTTCTGTTACTGCTGATGTTAACTTTGATGATTTGCCTAAGGTGATAACAACTAGGTTAATCCACTGTAAAATTGCTAGTTCCTCTTATAAAAAAAAAGTAATTAGAGGGGAATTACTTGGAGAATATGTAAATATCTTGCTCCTCATCAAACTTTTACCCATGAGGTTAGCTCCCACTCATGATTTTGTCTCATTTAATTATTATGATAGATGCTAAATGGTGTTATTTTTAACTCTATCATTCCTTTCATATATCAGTACTTGTGTAAATTATATTCAGCTGGACTAGGACAGCTCAGTGCTTATCTCCAGGGCTACCTGGAAGTATGGAACTGATTCTTGGCCAGTGAAGGGTGAGAGTGCTAAGATTTATAATATGCTGTTTAAATTTCAAAACTTCACCAGGCAGGTTTGGGTTTCAGTCCCCTGGTGTACCAGTTACACAGGGTGGCTTGGCTGTGTGACTAGAAGGGCATGAAAGATCCCACTGGGAACATTTTGGAAGCTCTTCTAAAACCAAGATAGCTCACACAAATGTAGTAGTTCATATTCCAGAAATGAAGTACATTATGTATGAATAGGATAATTCTGGAGACTATGCCTAAAAGTCTCTCAGGCTATTAATGCTTGTCAGCATATTCTTTCTATATCCTTTGACTTTATTAGGGTTTTTGGGAATATGCTGTCTGAAGTTTCTAAGTCTTCAGTTATCAAGTCATGTGAAATCATTATAGCACTTTCCAGTAAGGAAGATTTTTTTCCCTTTCTCTCACTTATTTGTTTATTCCTATCAGTGTGCACTCATAGATTTTTGCTTTATTTCACAAAAATTATGTTAATATTATTATTTCTTTTGATACTCATATTTTCTACAGTCTGACCATTGGGAGTTCCTTCAATTTAGTTCCATTGTTTTATTGCTATATTATTATTTTATGTGCATTTCCCTTCTTTTGTTTTGTATGGTAGGAAAATACCCATGTTTATGTGTGTGGATGTATAGGTGTGTACATGGGTTTTTAATATCCCAATTAAACTCACAGAAGAGTTTATTCTAATATTCCATCTTTTTAATATTCTAACTCTTTTTCCTCATATTTTAACTCTGATTATCCTCAATGAATTTATTCAATTACCAAATCCTTAAATACACAGAAAGCACTTTTTTGATTGCTTTGTGAAAACAAATCTCTAACTAGACTTCTATATTTGCTTATAGACATTTTTGTCTTTAGCCTGAACATATATAGAAAAGTATTGTGTTTGAAATATAGGTTAGGTCTTTTCCCCCTTTAATGTCCTGTTATTTTTTGCTTTGGTTTTGTCTTTATTCTATATCAGTATTTATTTCCTTTTCTCTTTTTGTTTTGGTTTTTAAGATTAATAATCACATGGTTCCAACAGTCAAAACTGTGTATATTAAATATACTGACAGAAAAGGTCACTTCCCTTTTAACTTTTCCGATCCTGTTCACACTCACTCTTGTAACTGTTGTACCATTTTGAATTCCAGTCAGCCTATTTCCCAAGCCTTACTAGCAGTGTTCGTTGTCAGGTTTTGCCAATCTAATAGGTGATAAATGATAGTCTTTGTAGTTTTGCTCTTCATTTCTCTCATACCTGGCAAAGCTGAACATTTTTAAACTATTAAATTATCTTTATATAATTTTGCCTTATCTATTATTAATTGTTGACTGTATTTCTCAGTTTTTTTTGGGGGGTTGCTCTTTCCTTAAATTTTAAAAGGTATTTATTTATTAAAGATATCATATTTTGTCTATGATTTATGTTGCAAATATCTATTATAATCATCGGTTGTCTTTGGAATTATTTTATGGCATTAAAACACGTTTCTTTTTGTGTAAATTTTTTTTTTCAACATTTATTTATTTTTGGGACAGAGAGAGACAGAGCATGAACGGGGGAGGGGCAGAGAGAGAGGGAGACACAGAATCGGAAACAGGCTCCAGGCTCCGAGCCATCAGCCCAGAGCCTGACGTGGGGCTCGAACTCATGGACCGTGAGATCGTGACCTGGCTGAAGTCGGACGCTTAACCGACTGCGCCACCCAGGCGCCCCAGTGTAAATTTTTTAAATGTATTTGAATTTATTCTTTTTTCTTTTATTCCTTTTGAATTTGAAGTCATAAACTCTTAATGCCTATGATATGTAAAATATTTTCTTTTGTTACTTATGGTGTTTCCTTTGTTATAGGTCTATAATATTTAGAGTTTATTCTTATAAATTATAAGGTCTATTATCTTTTCCCAGCTGGGTATGCAGTTTTCTGAACACCATTTGTTAAAAACATCAATCTAAGCCCTAGTGGTTTCAGATGTTATCTTCATATCAAATACCCCTTGGCAACTCCGATCTATTCTGGACTTCATAATATATTTCATTTGTCTATTTGTCTGTTTATGCATCAACACCACATTATTTAGAATAACATGGCTTTAGACAATATTCAATATTGTGTAAGTCTTGCTACTCATGTTTCTACTTAACACTAGTTGTTCCAGTGCAATTGTAAACAGTGTGTCTGGGTTTGTAAAAATTTCTAACTACACTGTTTTCCTTGGCCATCAACATTCTCCTATTTTTTGCATGAGTGACTTGTGTATTCAAGTTGAAAAACACATTTTTTAAAAAAGAATTATTTTTATTTTGTCTATAGTTATCACAGTGAGAACATAGTTATCCCATGTTCTCATGAACATAAATTATTACCATATAACCTAAAAGAGTCCCAAAACATAGGTTCTGAGGATAATTATAGCAATTTTAGAAGGTGAATATTTCACATTTTCACATTTTCATGGTGTTGAGAAAAAGGGCAGAAAATTAAATTCCTAGAACATCAACTTGAGTTCTTTCTTAGAAAAAAAATTCCGAAGCAAGTTTATTGAGGTTACCTCTGGGACTTTTCCCAGATGTGCACTAAATTGGTGTTTATAGAGGAAACATGTTCCATGAAATCAGTTCCCCTTCTCTAAATTTTTCTATTTTTGTCAAAATGATTACTACACTGAATGTAGATATCAAATTCTTTGAGATGTGTATATTAATTCAGTTTTACTTCTCATTTGAACCATCCTTTTGCTTCATTTACCCACTTTTTAATATATGGCACTCAAATGTTGAGAGCAATGACAACGGTATTCATGAACCCCATTGATGTATAAATGTATAAATAACCATTTAACCTTTAAATATCTTGATAATCATTCAGCAAGCCAAAGGCATAGATGTCACCAGTTTTAATGCACACACTGATTTGCTCTTGGGTTTTATCACTTACAACCATTAAGAATTGAAAGGATAATTTATCTTGAAGGTTGAAGCATGTGTCTTTTAACAAAGTGTTATCTAGGGACAAAAAAAGGAACCATAAACAGATGGATTAGTTCTCTGTGCACTAAATCTAAAGGGTACTGAGCTGCATGATATGTTCTTTTTTTTTTTCTTTTTTTGCTTTTTCTTTAGCTCAAGGTCAAAAGTGGAAAATAGTAATTCTTCCCTGAAAGCCTCATACCCTAGGAAAGTAAATTTTATTATGAGTATGCTAGCCTTATATTAATTGTTTTGTTCCTCAAAAACTATGCAGAAAATTATATTAATTATATTTATATTAGCTCATTGCTTTTCCCCTGCTTTATGTATTTTAAAGGGTTACTTTATTAAAATAATATCCAATAAAACCAGGCAAACATCTAGTGCTAGATAGAATAAAGAACAAAAATAAATAACATTTAATGAGAATATATATTAAATGTTATTTACTTTAAATAAGCTGGCTCATTTAATACCTACATTAATCCTATAATTCAGGTAATTTATGGCAATTTTATAGATGAGGAAATGGAGGTTATATCCTCTATATAACTTGTACAAAGTCATAGTTTCTCTGTTAAGTAGTATAGCCAGAAAAATACCAGGTTTATGTGACACTTTTTGTAACCTGATACCTGTAGAATATTAAAGGATGAATACAAAATCTATAAGCAATATTTGTATTTAAAGAAATACAGTTATTATGCACTATAAGCTATTTTGGATATGCTGTCAAAGGAGTTGATACACAGATCAGTAGAACAAAATAGACAATCCAGAAATAGACCCACACATGTAGCAAAAGATTTTGACAAGGAGATACAGGGGTAATTCAATAGATAAAGGATTCTTTTCAACAATCAATGCTAGAATAAATGGATATCCATAAGCTTATAATTAAATGCAGCCTAAACTTTGCATATCTTATCCAGTAGGCCAAAGTGTATTATAAATATAAATGTAAAATTATAAAACATTGGAGGAAAAAAAGGGAGAAAAATCTTTGTTCCCTGGTGTCAGACAAAGAATTCGTAAATGTGACAGGAAGCAACAGTCTGGGAGAGAATATTTACAAATCACATATCTGAATTGTATCTGGGTATATAAATAACTCTCGATATTCAACAGAAGGAAAATCAACCCCAATTAATTAAAATGCGTAGAAGACCTAAATGGACACTTCATCAAACAGGATATATAAAAGTTAAAAAAAGACATAAAAAGTCATTCGACATTATTAGTTACTATGGAAATGCAAATTAAAAGCATAATGAGATGCCACTAAAACACCTTTCAGGATGACTATAATAAAAATTATTGACAACATCAATTGATAATAAGGATGCTGAACATTTGGAACTCTCATGCATTACCAGTGGTTATGGAAAATGGAACATCTACTCTGAATGAGAGCCTGACAATTTCTAATAAACTGTATGGCCCAGTAAACACATTCCTACATGTTCACCCTAAAGAAAGAAAAAACACTATTTTTTAAAATAAAACCCTGGGGCAGCTGGATGGCTCAATTGGTTGAGTATCAACCTCAGGTCAGGTCATGATCTGAGTTCGAGCCCTACATCAGACTCACGTTCTCAGTCTGTCAGCACAGGGCTCACTTCATATCCTCTGTCCCCCTCTCTCTGCCCCCGCTCTGCTCTCACAAAAATAAATAAATCTTAAAAAAACTGTACATGAGTATTCATGTAATTTTTAATTCTCTAAAACTAGAAACGACCTAAATATTCTTCAACTTTGATGACTCTCAAAGAACTATGCAAATGAAATAAGTCAATCTCAAAAGTTCACATACCGTTTCATTTCATTTGTATGACATTCTCGAGAAAATACTTTTGATATTCAATCTTTTTAAACTCACAATACCAGCTATTCATATGTTTTACTTGAATACACAGATATTTTTTTGTTTTTTTATGAAAGTTCATTTTTGAAAATAATTTTAAATATACTATAAGCTTTTTAATAAGTTCACATAATAAAATCTATTTTTGGGCAATAAAAAACAACTTAAAAATAATATGTTATTTTAACTTAGAAATGAGTCCTGGTTTGGACAGCATATTGTTTTTTTAAATATGTCTTTTAAGAAGTTAGTAGTGATCTCAATTTCCTACTGAGACACAGAGCATTCCTTTTTATACCTTAATACTGTATTTCCTTTCTTCTCTTCATCTAGCTAAAACTCTCTCTTCATTTGGTTTAAATCTAGCTCCATTTTCTTTTGTACTTTTTTTCTTTGCTCTGATCTCCTATAGATTTTGTTTGCATGACCTTTTTAGCAATGATCAGTTGTTTCCTGATATTGTTCTATTCCATCATGTTTCTTATTAAATAATTCAAAAATTTCTTCGGGGCAAGAAAACTTCTTTTATTTCTTTTTTATAGAAGCACAGTGTGTATCTAGCATATTGTTATTTTCTATACTGTGTTTGATGAATTTATGATGATTTCACCAATAACAGTAGGATAATAAGATTAACTTTTATTTCCTTAGTAAATTAAAAAAAAAAAAAGAAGAAGAAGAAAATAGGATGTTGCAGAGAAAATGCTGGGCTGGTACTCAAAATGTGTGTATCTCTTCCAAAATAGGTTATGGTATTTAAAAGAAACGGGTGAACTTAGAAAGTTAAGCTGCTTGAGAGCTAACAGCTGCCCTGTCCTATTATAGAGAGATTTCCTGGGCTTGCTTGAATAAGCCCTGAGAGTCAGCTGACTGACTTCCTCTTGTCATAGAGCAATTGAGCAAGTTCTGAGTTACAAGAAATGTGTCAAATTACACGTGTATGCACAGAGCACCCACATTCCAAGTTTACCTCTGTAGCATGGCAAAATACCATGGAAACTAATGAGAAGTGGGCCATGTCTATACATGTGTATGAGTATTAGTTTGATACAAACAAAGAACAGTCTGGATGGGAGTGGGGTGACAAATTTTCATATTTGGATGAGAAATCCCATAAATCCATTAGGGTTAAATACTTTCTGAATATAAATTAATAGCTGCATTGCCTAAGATATCCAGACCTATCCCTGGCTGTAGATGTGTACCTTTCGTTAGTAAGCAACTGACTCAGCAGTAAAGAGTTTACTGAAGGGAGGGAGAAAGGACTCCAGTTGTTTGAGACAGTCCATATGTATGTATACACATATATATTGAAATGCAATGTTACTTCTTTTAAAAGTTCTAAGTTCCTTGATACTGTACTTATCTTCAAGTCTTCCAATACCTTGAAACACTATAAGCAAAGTAGATAATACATTTTATTGCATGGATGTTAAATACATAAGGTGCAATTTCTAGGAGTTGTATTTTGATAGAAAACATCTTACACATATAAATAAACTTTAGCTCTTCTTCATATCAAAGTGTAAGCATACCATGAGTTATCTGCTATTATTCTATGGTAGTTCTGAAAAGGTAGAAAACTAGTTGGGATTAGTTGGAATTCACGATGTTACAGTTTTGTTACTGGTGGACACAATGAGGTACACAATGAGATAAGGGTTTTGAAGTGACACTTGAATAGTAAACTGTTGGGCTTGAAAAGCATGCTATTTTAGTTGGTTTACAGTCATATTTCTGAGGTCCAAATATTTTCTGGAGCAAGTAGTTACTTTTTCCTGGAATCAGATTATTCAATACAAAGACGTGCTTTCCTAAGCATGCCTGGTCAAAAATCGCTTAACCCAAGGACAGGAAAATATATTTGGTCCTAGTATTGGTTTGGATAGGGACACGGGGTTATGTTAGTTTCAGTTTTCATTATTATTTTTATGTTGTTGCTTCTTATTCCTCTGCTGAGCACTCATTTTTTGAATCTCCATTACACTTGTATTGAATTTCTTCCACCCTTTCCCCTGTGTCTAACCTTTCACTTATCTTTTTCTGTGACTCATTCTTGTCTTCTGAAGGGATTTCTTGGGCTAATGCTGTCAATCAGTAAATCTATTTTCTACAGAATTCAGTCTTTTATCTACTGTCTCTGTAGTATTTTTAAACTTTGTAATGTTTTGGTTTTGTATTTGTATGTTTTAATAATTAAGCAGTATTTTCTGATCTCACATATCCTAACACTTTATATGACAGGATCATTTGGTCAACCATCCAAACTATATTTTTTTGTGACAAGACTATCTTCTTAAGTTAATTATGTTCAGGGATGCCTGGGTGGCTCAGTCAGTTGAGCATCCGACTTCGGCTCAGGTCATGACCTTGTAGTTCACGAGTTCAAGCCCAGCATCAGGCTCAGTGCTGACAGCTCAGAGCCTGGAGCCTGCTTCTGATTCCGTGTCTTCCTCTCTCTCTGCTCCTCCCCTGCTCGTGTTCTGTCCCTCTCTGTCTCTTAAAAAATAAAATAAAATGTTACAAAACATTTTTAAAAAGATAATTGTTGCTATGAAATCATATCTGATTTTGTTAGGAAATAAATAATTTAGGTTTATGAAAATGTTGCATTTTCATGTGAGTTACTAATTACATTGCCATTTTTGAAATATCAGAACAGTAAAATTAAAAGCTATTATTTCTAAGCATTAATTATCTGCCCAAATGCAGATTTGAATGATTTTTTTTTCAATTAAGATGTTTATTTTTCCCTAGGTAGGAAACTGGAGAAAGGATGAACACAATGCTAGAGAATAGATAACTTCCCCCAAGTGTTTAATAAGAAAAAAAAGATAGTAATTTGACCCTATTTTAATATTATACTAATAAATATATTTAACAAAGTATTTTGCAAAGACTTTGAAAGATTTTGTTAAATAGGTTAATGGTGTTCTATAGAACTAATACTTAAATTTCAAATGTGTTTCAAATATATCTTCCCAACATCGTTGCTTTGGATTTTTTAATGCACTCATTTTAAGTGCTGAAGGTAAAAAAATATTGCTTAATCTGGCACTATTACATATCCATTGCACTGACGTTCACTGCTTTCCAGCTTTATTTTGTCCCAATAGAGCATTTCATTTTATGGCACGTGAAACTTGTGTCACTGTTTCTTTCTGCCCCTGAAGCTGACTAGCTTTGTAATGTAGCATGTTCATCCTCATAGGAAAGAGGACATATCTTAATTGCTTTACTTCAAGGGAAAGCAAACAAGACCTGCTTATTGAACTTATTCAATTGTTTGTAAAAGCAGAACAAAGGCAACAATATCCAGAATTATAAAATCATATTCTCAGAATTATCAGGTCACATGTGCAACTTTACTCAACTAGAAAGTTTCTAAAATAAAACAATAGCAGGAATGTGTTCCTACTGTAAAATCTATAATATTGGGAATCTACTTTTAAAAATTACTAGGCTTGCAAAAAGGCAGGAAAATACGATTAAAATGAGGAGAAAAAAGAGTCAATTGAAACTGACTCCAAACTGAACAAAGATAAATGCAACTGAGCTCCCTTTAGTGGGTAGTTCTTCAAATACAGGGAAGCTAGAAGAAGCTGGGTCATGTAAAATGAAAAGTAATTATTTTGCCTTGGGCATGTGTTTAAATGTAGGGTCATAAAATGAACATCCATTGAGAAATACTGAGTATCATTTTATAAAAGACTGTACACTGGAGGTTCCCAAGGTGGTTTAAAACATGAAGTCAGGCACCTGGGATCCAGGTTCTGAATATTAGAATTTCTCTTACAGAAAGACTTGGGATGAGTGGAGTTCATATCTGGGACCTAAAAAGATAATTATATTCTTTCACATTTTCAGTAACACAAAGAACAGCATGAGGAATATTAGGAGATCAGTGATGTAGCCCAGATTGGGTTGGATGTAGCCCCAATGTTTTATTTTTCCTAGGAAAGAATTAGAAGAAACCTCCAAAGGAAGTCATGTCAATACCAAGCCCTAAAGCAATTATCTGACTTAAGCAGAGTGTGATATAGAGTGTCAAGGATATAAAGTCCAACAAAAAATTATTCACTGTATCATAATCAGTAATATATTATTGTAGGACTGCATTGATGCTTTGTAAGCTTAATAGATTAGCAATTTATTTTTTAACTGAAGGAGCAGATATAATTTCAATCTTATAGGAAATTACAAATTTCCATCTAGTACAAAATTAATTCTAAATTGCTATTTAATAAAAATCAACAAGACAAAGGCAGTATATTCAATAGAAATAAAAATAAAATAAGCCAAATACATGGTTTGAAGAGATTAATAAGAAAACAGGAAACCAAATGCTATTAAGTGAAGAAACCCACACCTTAGTAGAACTCAGAAAAATAAACACTAAAATTATACCACTTCATATCCATCCAATGGTAAAAATTAGAACTTTCTATTGGAGGAAAGATCTTTCATATGCTGCAAGAGATAGTATAAATTGATTGAAACATTCTGGAGAGCAATTTGGAAGTACTCTTGAAATTTGGTATGCATGTAACCTTTGGACCAGCTATTTCACTCTATGGCACATTTAATTTGTAACACAATTAGATATCACAGAGGCCCATTAACAGATATCTAATTGTTATCAATCCAGTGTCTTCTGTAGTGGAATATAATTTGAGATAAAATATATTTAACACAATACAGTATAATCCTCAGAAATAATAAAATAGTTCAAAAGTAAAATATTAAATGAATAGGTAGATATAACAAAATATATTTTCCCAAGAATATGCATGTTTTAAATGAAATCTAAGAGCAGTGATTAGACATACATAAATTAAATACTCTAAACCAGGGTATCGTATGTGTTGAGATGATAAGAAATTAGAGATGGAGAATGAGGGGCACCTGGGTGGCTCAGTCGGTTAAGTGTCTGACTTCAGCTCAGATCATGATCTCACAGTTTGTCATTTTGAACCCCGCAGTGGGCTCTGTAGTGACAGCTTAGAGCCTGGAGCCTGCTTCAGATTTTTTGTCTCCCTTGCTCCTTGCCCCTCCCCCACTTGCACTCTGCCTCTCTCTCTCTCTCAAAAATAAATAAACATTAAAAAAAATTAGTGATGGAGAATGAAATGAATAAAACTGAAAGAAAATAAATTTAGAAAAATAAAGGATCTTATTAGGCAGGGTGCTATGGATAAAAAAGTAAACTCAGTTTAGCTCAAAGTATGTCAGATCCTTGTTGAAGCATCCAAGAAGAGCATAGTATTAACTTCTGGTAATTTTTATATAGACAGCATGGATATTGGAAGCGTGTATAGTGTGAGCAGCTGAGACATGAAGATTTTAAGCAGCGAACCAAAATCTTTATGGATTTCTAAGAAACTTAGTCTTTAATTTGAAAACCCAGAAGACACAACAAGTATTTCTAAACTGGGAAGTGACATGATCACATTTTCTGTTTTGAGTTTACTTATTTCAGTAATCTCTATACCCCTATGGGTCTCAAATTCACAACCCTGATATCAAGGGTCACATGCTCCACTGACTGAGCCAGCCAGATGCCCCTTGCATTTTCTGTTTGAATGATCACTCTGACAACATAAACAGATTTAAATGGGTAGGAAATAGATGTAACGTCACAAAATATGATAAAAGCATTCACTAAGGTATGCATTAACAAGAAAAGGACTAGATTATATTTAATATATATAAGACCTTAGAATCATTAGAAGGTTTATAGTTTTGTTTGCTAGGTAGACATAGATAAGAGAAAGGGGTAAAAGATGACTCTTGGCATTATGAATTGAAGAACTGATTTTATAATCTTGAAGATGGCCAACAGATGAGCAAGTGGAAGATATACTGAGTGTAAGGTCCCTGTGGCCTATACAAAGTGAAGATATTCGGTAGATAGTTGGATATATGGGTCTTGAAACAGCTGAAATTTAATTAGATATATTTTGCTTTCCTCATATAGGAAGACCATCTCTCGACTCCACTGAACAGATAATGCTTGTGCATGAAATTAAAAAGAGATATTAGAGTATGTCATCCAAATTAAGTCAATAAAAAGATTGTAAGTGATCTTTGCTACTACAAATTTTCCATAAGTAAACAAGTGGATTTGAAATAGATATTTAAAACCACAACATGGTTTCATAGCTAAATAAAGGAATTAGTAGCTTTTAAATTATTTTCAGTTACTATTATAGTCATAATTATTTTGACAGAAACTTTAGATATTGTCTTATTGATTTGGCAGAGGGAAACTCAGATTCTGAACCAGGCTCCAGGCTCTGAGCTGTCAGCACAAAGCCTGACACGGGGCTCAAACCCACAAACCATAGGATCATGACCTGAGGCAAAATTGGACCCTTAACCAACTGAGCCACCTGGGCACCCCAGGATTCACATTAATTCTTTAAATGTTTGGTACAACTCACCAGCAATACTATTGGACTGGGCTTTCCTTTGTTGGGAGGTTTTTGATTATTTATTCAGTTTATTCATTACTGTGTTGTTCGGATTTTCTATTTCTATATCATTTCTTCCAGGTTTTCCATTTTGTTGCATATAATTTTTCACAGCTATCTCTTAAGATACTTTTTTGTTTCTGTGGCATTACCTGTGGTGCCTTCTCTTTCATTGGCAATTTGAATCTTCATTGACTTTTTCTATTATTCCAGCTATAGTTTAGTTGGTGTTGTTCATCTTGTCAAATGCCAACTCTTAGTTTAGTTGATCTTTTAGATTGCTTATCTAGTCTCTATTTCACTTACTTCTGTTCTTAATGTTTATCATTTCCTTCCTTTTGTGATTTTTGGATGTTGTTCTTTTTACCTAGTTCCTTAAAGTTGTACAGTTGTACAGATAGACTGTGTTTGAGATCTTTTGCTATACATTTTCCTCTTAATTGTGCTTTTGCTGTACCTCATAATTTTTTGTATGTTATGTTTTCATTTTCATTTGTCTCAATATGTTTTTTATTTCCTTATGATTTTTCCTTTGTTCAAAAATGTCTTGTTTAATTCCACATTTGTAAATTCAATTCCAGTTTCATACCATTGTATTCAGAAAACATACTTGATATGATTTCAGTCTTCTTGAGTTTTTAGAATTTGTTTTGGAGCCTACTATGTAATCTCTTCCAAAGAATGTTTGGTGTGTGCTTGAGATTTATGTGCATTCTATTGCTGTTGAAAGGATTCTGTACATGTCTATTAAGTCCATTTGGCCTAAATGTTCAAGTCTGCTGTTGTCTGATTGATTTCTGTCTGGATGATCTATTTATTGTTGATGGTGGAGGACTGAAGTGTCTTAATAGTGCTGTCAATCTCCCCCCATTAATATTTTCATTGTGTATTTAGGTATTCTTATATTAGATGAATATATATTTATAATGTTATATCTCTATAAATAAATTTATACTTCATCATTATATAATGAACTTTTTTGTCTTTTGTAACAGTTTTTAATTAAAATGTGTTTTTTCTGATACAAATATAATCATCTCTACTCTCTTTTGGTTATAATTTGCATGGAATATCTGTTCCATCACATGGAACTATGTGTATCCTTAAAATGAGTCTCTTATAGACAGCATAAGATAAGAATTGTGTTTTTTTTTATCCTTTCAACCACTGTATTGATTGGAAAAATTAATCTGTTTAAAGTAATTGTTGATAGGTAAGGAATTACTATTGCCATTTTGTTAATTGTTTTTTATTTTGTAGTTTTATTTATTTATTAAATTTTTAATTTTAATTCCAGTAGAGTTAACATACATTGTTATATTACTTTCAGGTGTACAATATAGTGATTCCATAATTGTATATATAATTCAAGTAGTGCACATTATGATTAAGTGTACTCTTTAAGCCCCATCACCTATTACATCCATGCCCCCACCCACTACCCCTCTGGTAACCATCAGTTTCTTCTCTGTAGCTAAGAAGTCTGTTTCTTGATTTCACTCTCTTTGTTTTTTTTTCCCCTTTGCTCATTTGTTTCTTAAATTCTACTTATGAGTGAAATCATATGGTATTTGTCTTTCTCTGACTTTCTCTGATTTTGCTTACTCTCGAGCTCCACCAGTTTTGTTGTCAATGTCAATATTTCATTTGTTTTTAAGTCTTCATAATATTCCATAGTGCATATATATATATATATGATACATATATATACACACACATATATATTATACATATATGTGTGTATATATACATATATACATATATATTTTATATAATATATATATTATATATTATATATATTATATATATATTATACATATATATGTGTGTATATATACATATATACATATGTATTTTATATATATATATATATACACATACCACATCTTATTTATCCATTCATCTATCAATGGGCACTTGGGCTACTATGAAGCTAGAAATCACCACAAGAAAAAATCTGGAAACAGCACAAATACATTGAGGTTAAATAACATGCTACCAAACAATTAATGGGTCAACCAAGAAATCAAATAAGACATAAAAAATTACATGGAAACAAATGAAAATGAAAACACAATGGTCCAAAGTGTTTGGGATGCAAAAACAAAAAAGCGGTTCTAAGAGGAAAGTTTATAGCAATACAGGCTTACCTCAAGAAGCAAGAAACATCTCGAGGCGCCTGGGTGGCTCAGTCGGTTGAGCATCCGACTTCAGCTCCAGTTATGATCTCTTGGTTCGTGAGTTTGAGCCCCACATTGGGCTCTGTGCTGACAGCTTGGAGCCTGGAGCCTGCTTTGGATTCTGTGTCTCCCTCTTTCTCTCTTCCCCCTCCACCCCCAGCTTACACACTCTCTCTCAAAAATGAATAAACTTAAAAAATATATAAAAAAAAAGAAGCAAGAAACATCTCAAATAAACAGGCGCCAGGCTCTGAGCTGTCAGCACAGAGCCCAACGTGGGGCTCGAACTCATGAACCGGGAGATCATGACCTGAGCTGAAGTCGGACGCTCAACCAACTGAGCCACCTAGGTGCCCCAATCATAAAAGAATATTATGAAAAATTATATACTATGCCAAAAAATTATACAACCTACAAGAAATGGATAAATTCCTAGAAACATATAACCTACCAAAATGAAGCAGGAAGAAGTAGAAAAATATGAACAGACCAATTTCCAGCAAAGAAATTAAATCAGTAAGCAAATAGCTCCCAACAAACAAGAGTCCAGAATCAGATGGCTTCATAAGCAAATTCTACCAAACATTTAAAGAGTTAATACCTATTCCTCTCAAACTATCACAAAATATAGAAAAGGAAGGAAAACTTCTGAATTCATTCTATGAGGCCAGTATCACCCTGATACCAAAATCAGATAAAAACACCACAAAAAAAGAGAACTACAGACCAATATCTTTGATGAACATAAATATAAAAGTTCCAAATGAAATACTAGAAAATTGAACCCAACAATACATTTAAAAAAAATCATTCACCACAATCAAGTGTGACTTATTCCAGGGATGCAAGTGTGGTTCAATATTTGCAAATCAATCAACATGATACATAACATCAATAAGAGAAAGGATAAAAGTCATATGATTATATAAATGCAGAAAAAATATTTGACAAAGAAAACATCCATTCATGATAAAAACCCTCAACAAAGTAAGTTTAGAGAGAACATACATCAACATAATAAAGGCCATTTATGAAAGAGCAACAGGTAACATCATCTTCAGTGGGAGAAACTGAGAGCTTTGCCCCTAAGGGCAGGAACAAGACAAGGATGTCCGCTCTCACCACTTTTATTTAAATATAATACTGGAAGTCCTAGCCACAGCAATTAGACAACAAAAAGAAATAAAAGGCATCCAACTTGGTAAGAAGAAGTAAAATTTTCGCTATTTGTGGGTGACATGATACTATATATAGAAAACCCCAAAGACTCTACCTGAAAACTACTAGAACTGATAAATGAATTTAGGGAAGTTACAGTATATAAAATCAATACAGAAATCTGTTGCATTTCTATACACCAATAATGAAATAGCAGAAAGAGAAATCAGGACAGCAGTCCCACTTACATTAAACCAAAAATGATGATGCCTAGGAATAGACCTAACCAAAGAAGTGAAAGACCTGTGTACTCTGAAAACTATAAAACACTGATGAAATAAATTAAAGAGGACACAAAGACATGGGAAGCCATTCTGTTCTCATGGATTTAAAGAACAAACATTGTGAAAATGGCTATACTACACAAAGCAGTCTATACATTCAATGCAATCCCCATCAAAATACCAACAGCATTTTTTTACGGAACTATAACAAACAATCCTAAAATTTGTATGGAATCACAAAAGACCCTGAAGCCAAAGTCATCTTGAAAAACAAAAGCAAAGCTGGAGGCATCATAATTCTGGACTTCAAGTTATATTACAAAGCTATAGTAATCAAAACAGTTTGGTGCTTGCACAAAATAGACACAAGGAGAAATGGAACAGAAGAGAAAACCCAGAAATAAACCCACAAATATATGGTTAATTAATGTTTGAGAAAGCAGGAAAGAATATCCAATAGGAAAAATATAGTCTCTTCAACAAATTGTGTTGGGAAAACTGGACAGCAACATGCATAAGAATGACATTAGACCACTTTCCTATACCAGACACAAAAATAAATTCAAAATGGATTAAAGACCTAAATGTGAGACCTGAAAACATAAAAATCCTAGAAGAGAGCACAGGCAGTAAAGTCTCTGAAATCGGCCATAGCAATTTTTTCCAGATAGGTCCCCTGAAGCAGGGGAAAGAAAAGCAAAGCAAAACAAAACAAAACAAAAAAAACTATTGAGCTACATAAAAATAATATTTTTCTGCACAATGAAGGAAAACATCGTCAAAACTAAAAGGCAATCTATGGAATGGGAGAAGATACTTATTTACAAATGAAATGTCCAATAAAGGGTTAGTATCCAAAATATGTAAAGAACTCATAAAACTCAGCACTCCAAAACAAATAATCCAATTAACAATGGGCAGAAGACATGAACACACATTTCTTTAAAGAAGACATACAGATGGCCAACTGACACATGAATAGATGCCCATCATTACTTGTATCAGGGAGATGCAAGTCAAAACTACAATGAGATATCACCTCATAACTATCAGAATGGCTAAAATCAACAACACAAGAAACCACAGGTTTTGGTGAGGATGTGGAGAATAATGAACCTTCTTGCACTGTTGATGGGAATGCAAATTGGTGCATCTGGTGTAGAAAACAGTATGGATGCTACTCAAAAAGTTAAAAATAGAACTACCCTATGACCCATCAATCACACTACTGGATGTTTACCAAAAGAATACAAAAACACTAAATTGAAATGATACATTAACCCCTGTATTTGTAGCAGCATTATTTACAATAGCCAAGATATTGAAGTAGCCCAAGTGTCCACTGATTGATGGATAAATAAAGAAGATGTGGTATATGTATGTGTATATATATATATATACATATATATATATGTATATATATATATATACACACACACACAAAGAGATATTATTCAGCCATAAAGTAAATGAAATCTTGCCATTTGCATTGGCATGGATGAAGCCAGAGAGTATAATGCTAAGCAAAATAAGTCAAAGAAAGACAAATACCATATGATTTCACTTATATATTGAACTTAAGAAACAAACAATCAAAAAAAAATAAGCAAAGGTAAAAAGAGACAGAGAGCCAAACCAAGAAATAGTCTCAACTAAAGAGAACAAACGGATGGTTACCAGAGGGGAAGTGGGTAGAAGGGTATCCAAGATAGGTGATAGGGATTAAAGAATGCACTTGTCATGATGAGCACTGAGTGATTAGAATTAAAAAATTAAAAAATTTTCTTTAAAAACAATAAAATATCTAGAAATATACTTAACCAAAAAGGTGAAAGATATTTTTATAGTTCTTTTGAACTTTTATTATTATTTTGATTTTTTCCTTGGTTATTTGATAATTTTTTATATTTTTATGCTTCGATTCCTTTTTCTTTATCTTTTGTGTATTTACAGTAAGGTTTTCCTTATTATTGCCCTGGGGCTTACATAAATCATCGTAGACTTATTTTATAAGTCTATTTTAAGTTGATAGCTTAACTTTGCTCAAATACAAAACCTCTATACATTTATCTCCCTACATGCACTTTATGTTTTTGATGTCACAGTTTGCAACTTTGTATGAAATGTATCCTTAATTATTGTTGTTACAGCTATTTTTAGTATTAACTTTTAACTTTTATACTAGAGTTAAAAGTGATTTATGCACCGCTATTGAAATATAAGAGCATTCTGTATTTATCTATATATTTACCTTAAACAGTGATTTCTTTATAGTTTCACATGCTTGTGTTGCTATTTTTTGTTTCAATTTAAAGAACTTTTTTTTGGTATTTCTTGTAAGGCGGGTCTAGTAAAGATTAACTCCCTAAGAATTTGTTTATCTTAGAAAGTCTTTATTTTTCTTCATTTTTGAAGGACAGGTGTAGCTAGAGCACTTAAGCAAGAAAAATAAAAAAAAGTATCTGAATAAAAAAAGAAATAAAATTACCTCTTTTTGCAGATGGCACAGTCTTATACATAGAAAATCCTAAAATACTACAATAAAATTGTTAGAACTAAAATCTAATTTATTAAAGTTACTGGATACACAATCAAGTAGGTACACATGTAAAAACCAGTTGTGTTTCTATACACTAAAAATAAACTCTCCAAACTGAAACTAATAAAATAATAGCATTTAAAATAGCATCAAAAAGAATAAAGTTCTTGAGGGTAAACTTAACCCAGAAAGTGAAAGACTTATACACTAAAAAGTATGAAACATTGATGAACGAAATTAAAGCAGATGCAAATAAATGTGAAGGCATCCTGTGCTCATGGATTGGAAGAATATTAAAATTCCATACTTCTCAAAACTATCTACAGATTCAATACCATCCCCATCAAAATAACAATGGTATTTTTACAGAAATAGAAAAAAAAACTATCTTAAAATTCAAATGGAAATTTAAAATACCCAGAAAAAGCAAAGTAATCTATCTTGAGAATGTACAAATTTAAAAATTTCACACTTCCAGGGGTGCCTGGATGGCTCAGTAGGTTGAGCGTCTGAATTTGGCTCAGGTCATGATCTCACAGTTTGTGAGTTTGAGCGCTGCATTGAGCTCTGTGTTGACAGCTTGCAACCTGGAGCCTGCTTTCAATTCTGTCTCCTTCTCTCTGCCCCTCTCCTGCTCATGCAGTGTTTCTCTGTCTCTCTCCCTCTCTTAAAAATAATAAATGAACATTAAAATTTTTTAAAAAATGATTAAAAAAATCTCACACTTTCTGGTTTCAAACTATATTACAAAACTGCAGTAATTAAAATGGTGTGATACTGGCATAAAGGTAGATATACACACCAGTGGACCCAAAGAAAGAGACCAGAAATAAATCCACATACATAAAGTCAACAGATATTCAATTAGAGTGTCAAAACACACAATGGGGAAAGAATAATGTCCTCAACAATTGGTGCTGGGAAACTGGATATCCACATACAAAGAATGAAATTGGAACCATATCTTATATACAAAAATCAACTGAAAATGAATTAAAGACTTAAACATAACATGTGAAATTGTATAACTTCTAGAAGAAAACATAGCAGAACAGTTTCTTGACATTGGTCTTGAAGATTTGGATTTGACACCAAAAGCACCAACAACTAAACCAAAAATATACAGGTGGAACAACATCAAACTAAAACATGTCTCCACAGCAAAGGAAAGAAATCACAATTGAAAAGAGAAAAGAATCCTAAGGAATGGAAGAAATTTGCAAACTATCTGATAAGGTGTTAATATACAAAATATGTAAGAATCTACTAAAACACAATTGCAAACAAACAACAAAAAACATACTTTAAAAATGGTTCTCCAAAGAAGACATACAAAAGGCCACCAGGTATATGAAAAGATGCCCAACCTCACTACTCATTAGGGAAATGCAAATCAAAACACAGTATCACCCTATACCAGTTGACATGGCTTTTATTAAAAAGTCAAAAAATAACAAATGTTGGTGAAGATATGGAGAAATTGTAACCTTTATACCCTGTTGGTGGGAATGTTGAATGGCATAGCCACTATGGAAAAAAAGGAGATTCCTCAAAATCTAAAAATAGAACTAGCAAATTGATTCAATAATCACACTTATGGCTATATATTCAAAGGCTTGAAATCAAGATTTTAAAGCAATTATATGCATTTCCCCATTTGCTGTGGCATTATTAGCAATAGCCAAAATATTAAAGTAATCCAAATCTTCATTGATAGATGAATGGCAAAACAAAACGTAGTATATACATACAAGGGAATATTATTCAGCCTTTAAAAAGGAGGAAATCCTGACATCACAATAATTGGGATGAATCTGGAAGACATTAGGCTAAGTGAAATAAGCCATCATAGAAGGACACGTGCTGCATGATTTCACTTTTATAAAGTATTTAAAATAGTGAAACTCATAGAGAGAAAGGGGACATAGGACTTGTAGCTCAAAGGGTATAAAGTTTCAGTTATGAATGATGAATAAGTCCTATGATCTGTTGTACAACATAGTATATATAGTTAAAATACTGTATTGTTCATTTAAAATATGTTAAGAAAGTAAGTCTCCTGTTAAGTGTTTTTATGAAAACAAAATGCCCAACAGAACATGATGAAAATTTTGGAGGTAATGGATACTTTTATTACATTGGTTGATGGTGATGGTATCATGGATATATATATATATATATATATATATATATATATGCCCAGACTCATCAAAATATATACATTAAGTATGTATATATTTTAAAAAGATATGTTTTTATGTTTTTAAAAATATCAATTATACCTCAATAAAACTAATAAACAAAACAATATAATATAAAAAATAAGTTAAAGGACTTTTATTTTATGTTACTATGTTGTGGGACTGCTTGTCAACAATGTATAATTAGACAAGACTAAAATTTATTAATAAAGTGATGATTGAGTTAAAAATAAGAGATATAATTAAATACTTACACTGTGCCACATCTTGTTATTACTTTTCCTGTATTAAATATTACAAAATAATTAAACTCATATAAAACAAAACAGTGCTCATCATCATAACAAGATTTTTGGAATGTTGAAGTTGTAATTACATTATTAAGGTATTATGAACTATTAAATTACTCAAAAAACAGGCTAAGTCAAGTTTTTTCTATAATACACAAAATTTATTTTTATAAATAAGTGAAAACATTCTGCTTCAGGACTCCTTGGAAATTAGTATTTTTAATTGCTAAGAAGATATCACTAGCAACTAGACCACTGATCTAACAGTTTTAGAAGGGGAATATTGTAGTGGTTAGTCAGGAATAATTTTACAATATCAACAATAAGTCAAGGGACCTCAGAATTGTGAATTGGCTCTTTATGATTTCATACATATGAAAGCAAGAGTGACAAAGTCACAAATTTGGAAGAGACATACTTGAGTCAATAATGACAATGTGAGTGCTCAAAGACGCTACAGTGACTATTCAATAGAAATGGTGGAATGGGGAAAATATATAAGAAAGATATGATTAAAGTATATTTTTAGAGTTTATTTCTTAGGAGTGAATTGGGTCTGAGTAATGAAGTTAAGCATAGACTATGGACTGAATTGCGACCTGTCTCCCAAAATTCATATTAAAACTGTACCAATGTCATGATATTTGGGGGTGGGGCCTTTGGGGGGTAGTTACATTTAGATGAGGTTTATAAGGGTGGCCCTCATGATGGGATTAGTGGCCTTATAAGAAGAGACACAAGAGTTTTCTCTGTGTTCCACCATGTGAGGGCCCAGCAAGAAGTTGGTCATCTCTAAGCAAGGAAGAGATTTTTCCTCAGTCACCAAATCAGCTGGCACCTTGATCTTGGACTTCCCAGATTCCAGATCTGTGGGAAATACATTTCTGTTGTTTTAGCCACCTCCTCTATGATGTTTTGTTATGGTAGTCCAGCAAATTGAAGACAACATGGCACAGGCATACTTCGTTTTATAGTGCTTTCCTTTATACTGGTTCACAAATACTTGTGCTTTTACAGATTGAAGGTTTGTGACAACCTTGTGAGCAAGTCTATAGACACTATTTCCCAACATCATTTTTCCACTTACTTCTCCCTGTTAACATTTGGTAATTCTCATAATATTTCAATCTTTTTCATTATTTTAAGATTTTTATGGTGATCTGTTATCAGTAATTTTTTATATCACTATTGTAATTGTTTTGGGACACCAAGAACCACACTGATATAAAACTGCAAGCTTAATTGACAAATGTGAATTTGTCAAAGTCAAATTCTGACTGCTCTCTGGACTGGCTATTCCTCTATCAATTGTTGTAACCTCTCCCTATTCCCCGAGACACAAAAATATTCAAATTAGGCCAGTTAATAACCCTACATTGGCTTCTAAGTGTTCAAGTGAAAGGAAGACTATATGTCTCTTATTTTAAATCAAATGCCAGAAATGATTAGGTTTAGTGAGGAAGGCATGTCAAAAGATGAGATAAGCCAAAAGCTGAGACAGGCCAAAAACTAGGCCTCTTGAACCAAAGAATTAATGAAGTTTTGAATGCAAAGGAAAAGTTCTTGAAGGAATTTAAAAGTGCTACTGTAATGAACATACAACTGATAATAAAGCAAAACAGCCTTAATGCTGATATGGGGAAAGTTTTAGTGGTCTAGATAGAAGATCAAATCAACCACAATATTCCCTTAATCTAAAGCCTAAACTAGAGCAAGTACCTAATCCCTTTCAATTCTAGAAAGGCTGAGAGAGGTGAGGGAGCTGCATAAGAAAATTATGAAGCTAGCAGAGGTTGGTTCATGAGGCTTAAGGAAAGAAGTTATCTTTATAACAGAAAAGTGCAAGATGAAGCAGCAAGTGCTGATAAAGAAGGTGCAGGAATTCAGGATAATTAGGGATAATTAAGGAAGGTGACTACACTAAACAACAGGATTTCAATGTAGATGCCATCTATTGGAAGATGCCATCTTGGACTTTCACAGCTAGAGAAAAGTCAAAGCTTGGCTCCAAAGTTTCAAAGGATAGGCTGTCTCTTTCATTAGGAGTTAATTCAACTGCTGACTTTAAGATGAAGCCAATGCTAAATTCCTAGAAACATATAAATTACCAAAACTGAAACAGGAAGAAATAGAAATTTTGAGCAGATCCATAACCAGCAAAGTAATTGAATCAGTAATAAAAAATCTTCCAAAAAACAAGAGTCCAGAGCTGGATGGCTTCCCAGAAGAATTCTACCAAACATTTAAAGAATTAACACCCATTCTTCTTAAACCTTTCCAAAAAAAATTGAAATGGTAGGAAAACTTCCAAACTCATTCCATAATGCCAGCATTATCTTAATTCCAAAACCAGACAAAGTTCCCACTAAAAAGGAGAATTACAGACCAATATCCCTAATGTACATGATTGCAGAAATTCTCACCAAGATAATAGCAAATTGAATCCAGCAGTATGTTAAAATAATTATTTACTATGATCAAGTTGGATTTATTCCTGAGCTGCATGTGTGTTTCAATATCCACAAACCAATAAGTGTGATATACCACATTAATAAAAGAAAGGATAAGAACCACATGATCCTCTTAATAGATGCAAAAAAAGCATTTGACAAAATACACCATCCTTTTTTGATAAAAACCCTCAACAAAGTAATGATAGAAGGAACATACCTCAACATCATAAAGGCCATATACAAAAGACACACAGCTAATATTATCTTCAATGGGGAAGAACTGGGAGCTTTTCCCCTAAGGTCAGGAACAACACAGGGAGGTCCACTCTCACCATTATTGTGCAAGTTAGTGCTGGAAGTCTGGACTCAGGAATCAGACAACAAAAATTAATAAAAGACATTCATCCAAATCAGCAAGGAAGAAGTCAAATTTTCACTCTTTGCAGACAACATGATACTTTATGTGGAAAACCTGAAAGACTCCACCAAAAAATTGCTAGAACTGACATATCAATTCAGCAAGGTCGCAGGAAATAAAATCAATGTACCGAAATCTATTCCATTTCTTTACACAAATAATGAAGCAGCAGAAAGAGAAATCAAGGAATCAATCCCATTTACAATTGCATTAAGTTGAAGCCAATGCTTACTTACTTACCATTCTAAAAATCATTAAGAATTATGCTAAATCTACTCTATGCAATCTAATCTATCTAAGATTATGCTAAATCTGTCTGTGCTCTTTTAAATGGAACAAGGAAGCCTGGATGACAGCACATCTGTTTACAGCATGGCTTACCAAATGTTTTAAGTCTGCTATTGAGACCTACTGCTCAAAAAGAAAAAAAAATAATATAAAATAAAAGATTCCTTTCATTATATTACTGTTCATTGACAATGTACCTGGTCACCGAAGAGCTCTGATGGAGATCTACAATGAGATTAGTGTTGTTTTTATGCTGCTAACACAAGATCCATTTTGCAATCCATGGATCAAGGAGTCATATCAACTTTCAAGTGTTAGTATTTAAGAAATCCATTTCATAAGACTATAGCTGCCATATATAGTGATTTGTGTGATGGATCTGGACAAAGTAAATTGAAAACCTTTGGAAAGAATTCACCATTCTTGATCCCATTAAGAATATTCATTTTCATGGGAAAAAATCAAAATATCCACATGAGCAAGAATTTGGGAAAAGTTGATTCCAACCCTAATGGATGACTTTGTGGAGTTCAAGACTTCAGTGAAGGAATGAAGTAACTGCAGATGTGGTGGAAATCGCAAGAAACTAGAATTCAAAGTGGGCCCTGAAGATATGACTGAACTGCTGTAATTTCATGAGAAACCTTGAGCAGGTAAGGAGTTGCTTCTTATGGATGACCAAAGAAAGTGATTGTTTGAAATTGAATCTACTCCTGGTGAAGATGTTGTGAAGGTTATTGAAATGACAACTAAATATTTAGAATATGACATAAATTTAGTTAAAAAGTGGTGGCAAATTTGTGAGGATTGACTTCAATTTTGAAAGAAGTTCTACTGTGAGTGAGTGCTATCAAATACATTACATGCTACAGAGAAAATATTCTAGAAAGGTAAAGTCAATTTATGCAGTAAAATCATATGGTAAAAAAATTACCGTGGCCACCTCAGCCCTCAGCAACCACTACCTGATCAGTCAGCAGCCATCAACATCAAGACAAGAACCTTCCCCAGTAAAAAGAATAGGACATACTGAAATCTCAATTTTTAGCAACAAAATATTTCTAATTAAGGTATGGGCATTGTTATTTTAGGCATAATGCTTTTGCACACTTACTAGACTATAGTATACTGTAAACATAATTTTTATATGCACTAGAAAGCCAAAAAATGACTTTGGCTTGCTTTATTGCAATATTTGCTTTGCTATGGTGGTCTGGATCTAAACCCACAATATCTCTAATGTATGCCTATACTGATAATACTTTTTTTTTAATTTTTTAACGTTTATTTATTATTGAGAGACAGAGTGTGAGCAGGAGAGGGGCAGAGAGAGAGGGAGACACAGAATCTGAAGCAGGTTCCTGGCCTGAGCTGGCAGTACAGAGCCCGACGCGGGGCTCAAACTCACAAACTGAGAGATCATGACCCGAGCCGAAGTCGGAAACTTAACTGACTGAGCCCCCCAGGCACCTTGGTAATACTTTTTTTTTTTGTTAATGTCTCAATTGAAGCAAATGAAGACTAGGTATGGGTCAGCTATAAGTAATTAATAAAAGGGTTAATTATTATTATTATCTACATGTACAAATATGTACCACATGTGTACGAGTGTGTACCACACTCAAATACAAGACATCCTTATATATATACATATATATTTATATCTAAGACATAATCACTTTAAATTAAAATTTACTTAGTATATATGGAAGTATTTCAAAGGAGTACTGAGTTCAAGAAAACCAGAATCCCTGATGCTCATTACTTTTCCTATTTCTGTATCTTCTGTGTTTACATAATCATATCTTCAAAATCTACAGAATATTATATTTTTGGTCTCATTTTTTTAACCAACTTAAACCCTATTCTGTCAGACCAACACATATCATTTTACCTCTTCCTTTTATATACTTTTAGAAATGTGCTACAGTAGCAGGTCTCTCATGTTATACTCCAGTTTTCATAGGTAGGCTATTAAGTTCAGTAAGTACGGATGTTGAAGGGGGATGAGGAGTTACCTCCTTTGTTCTGCTGGCTTTACATTTTACACTGCAGGAAAATAGTTCAGTGTTTCCTCTCTTTGGATTTCTATGAAGTTTACTTTTCTTCCATCAAAATTTTTCGAAAAAGTTTCTCATTATAGAAGCTCAACTTAAGAAGACATTCTTCTCTAAAATTGATGGACAGTGAATGCTAAACCTCAAAGAGCTATTTCATCTACAAGATGTCAATTAACAATTTTGATTGTGGTTTTACTGAATCAGCTAAATTGTGGTATGTGTTTAGATGATTCAAATACAGAATAAATGGGTTTTGACCACCAATTGAAAATTTCTTTTAGCTAATTAAAATGGAAACACCACTCTTATTTTTTTAGCAGATCTTCTTGTTAAAATATTAGTAAGATCTGTTTAAAAAAAGAAACAGAGGAGTTTTTGTACTTTTCTATACATTTGCTTACCTACTTTTCTATACATTTGTTATCAAGTGGCATTATCAATAGAATTCATCAATTGGCTTTGCCTATATTACATTTTTCATACTAGATCTTTAAAATTTGTATATAGAAATAATATTAATAATGCCATACATTTAATGAAATTTTCTAAGGAAACATCAAAAAACAGAATAAGGAAAACCAAAACTTCTTGTCATCTATCAAATGTGTCCAAGCTGAATATGCTGATACTTTATTAATTAGCAAATATATTATAAGGCATCTGATAAAGCACTAATATTTATACTATTTAAAGCATGCCTACAATTTTTCAAGAAAGAAAACACAATCAAATATTAAAAGGAAAAAAATGGAAAGACATACCTCAAACCAAACAAATCAAAATTATTAACATAGGAAAAGATGCTCAAATTTATTAAGCCAGAAATATTCATATTAAGTTACACCTACTAGTTTGACAAAAAATATTGTTATATAACTTATTCCTTGGTCAAATGGAGGGAAAGAGACATTTTCATTTATAGGGACATTTTAATTATTGTGTTTTTCTCAAATTAACCTGTAAATATTAATATAAAATTATACACATACTTAAAGTAAGCAATCCAACTTTTGAGGATCCATTCATTGTAACAAATGTCTAGAGTATTAGCATGTTTATAGGAGGATGTTATCTTTAAAAAAAATTAAAGAAGGGGCTCCTGGATGAATCAGTCAGTTAAGCATTGACTCTTGGTTTTGGCTCAAGTCATGGTTTCACGGTTTATGAGATTGGAGCCCTACACTGACAACATGGAGCCTTCCTGGGATTCTCTTTTTCTCCCTTTCTGCCCCTACTCCATGTGTGCTCTATCTCAAAGTAAATAAACAAACATTTTTAAAAATTCATCAGAAATTTAATGTTAGTTTATTGATAGAAAAAAGGTAAAGGAAGTAAAAAAAATACATGTAAAGGAATAAATTTCCCCATGATTTAAAAATAGTGTTATAATGGAGTTATTTATGCAAAATTATTATATATGTATGTATGAAAGGTGTAAAAAATAATATCACTATAAATATCAATGTTGGTTACCTTATGGAGGATAAAGTAAAAGGTATTTAGATCTTTAAGATATTATTTTATTTCCTATTTCTTTAAATGTGATATCAAGAGAACACTCATCTCAATTTTCTATAATTAGTCTTCTCATGTTGTTTTACTACTTCACTATTCCTCACTCTTACTGTTTTATTTATCTTTTATATATTTAATTCATATGTACTGGAGGTCTATAATCTAAACCTATTTCTCTTGCTGATGATAATACCTCCATTAAGACATTGTGAGGATTTTATTATTTTTTTAATGTTTACTTATTTTTGAGAGAGATATAGAGAGTGAGCAGGAGAGGGGCAGAGAGAGAGGGAGACACAGATTCAGAAGCAGGCTCCAGGCTCTGAGCTGTCAGCACAGAACCCAACATGGTGCTCAAACTCACAAACCATGAGATCATGACCTGAGCAGAAGTCAGATGCCTAACCAACTGAGCCACCCAGGACCCCTAGACATAGGGAGGATTTTAAAAGTGAAAGTTATTGAAGCATAATTTACACATGACAGTATAAATACCATTGAATTACATGGTTCAATGAGTTTTGGCTGTTCTTTGACAACTGTGTTGTTCCCAGTTTGGGAGCTTTCTGAAAAGTATAAATGAATATGTATAACTGGTTGCTTACCAGTAATTTCAGATCACTGACAATACTAAAACTATAAAAGAGATAAAAGAGAAAAGCTAGTCCTCATTCTGAAAGAAAATTTTGTGACTGAGTTTAAGAAAATGTTGAATATCTTCTAAAAGACAATTTTTAATCAGGTTATTTGTTTTCCTTTTGAGTGAGTTATAGGAGACTCACACATATTTTGAGTATTAAGCTCTTAGAAGAAAGAGGGCTTGATATAAGGAAATTTTTAGAGATTATGAATATGTGTAGTACCTTGTTTATGGTATGGTAATGGGTGTATGCATGCATATGTCCAAAATCATCAAGATGTATACATTAAATATGTGCACTTATTTGTATATCAATTGCACCTAGACAAACCTTAAAAAAATAGGAAGTGACTAAATTATGCTAAAGTAAAAGGTAAGGACAAATGAGTATAATGTACTTTGGATTAATACTGAAAAATGTATAATACTGGATAATGTAATTAATAAGGTTGATTTGTATCATAATTTTTCTTTTTAATCAGTACATGAGTTTTGTGATGCAAAGACTAATTCTATTTCCCCCTGAGAAATATTCACATTCCTTTCACTGTAATAAGTTAGCATTTAGCATCTTTTTACCTGAGAAATATTTCCCCTGAAAAATATTTGCATGCCTTTGCCTGTAATAAGTTAGCATCCTCTTCTCAATATAGTAATCTGGAAGAAAACTAATACATAAGATAAACTATGTGGTACTTTATACCTCCTCTACATATAAATATATCAAGTGATTTATGGTAAAAACTTTGAAAAATTTTTCACGAGTTTCTCTTGTTCTTTAAACTTAAAACCATTAATTCACATCTGATATATTTATTATAAAAGTCTAGTCATTGAGAACTTTTTAGGGATATGTACTTAATTTTAAATTTCTTAATTTTTTTAAGTGATGGAGTTATTAACATTTTCAGTAGTTTGATAAGTGAAAAATTGAAAAAAGTTTCATTTTAACATTTTAGGTTTAATAAAACTCAAATTTATATTTAGCAAATGTGACCAATTTTATTTCCCAAAAAGGGCTGTAACAATATCTCCATCCCACATTCTTCAAGAAACTTCCACTACTCTATGAAGACCTGAAGTCTAATTTCCTTCCCTCAAATTTGGGCAAGCATGTAACTTGCTTATAACCTAAAGAATATGGTAGATATAAAACTGCAAGACTTTCAAGGCTATACCTTAATAGGTGAGGCAACATTCACCTTTATTAGATAGGTTATTGTTTCAGGGGCATTCTATGGCATGTCAAAAATTCTACTACTCTGAGATTCTCTTGCTGAAGAGACCATATTTAGGGTTCAGGTTAAGAGACTGCTGAACTCCCAGCTGACAGATGGCCACAAGAGTGAGCATTTTGGATGGCCAACCAAGTTGAGACTTCAAGGGGTCTACCACTCTAGGCAACATCTGGCATAGCCTCAGGAGATTGAAGTGAGAATCGCCCAACCAAACCCTTTCTAAAACTTTGACCCAAAAAATCATGGGCATCATGAAAATGTTTAGCTAAGTTTTGGAGTAATTTACAATGTAGCGATGATAAATGAAATATTCATTAAATAGAAAGTGTAGAACGTAGGCAATTTGAATCAACCACTCACTTGTCTTGAGAGCCCAAATTAGACACATAAATATTTGTAGGAACAGCAGGAACATCAAGTGTAATCCTTCATTTCAATATTGAGGCACATGGCCTAGAGAAGATAGCTACTCATCATTAGATTAAGGACTGGAACACATTTTCATGATTGCTGGTGTAGTATTTTTGAGTAGTTTTAAATATCTCTATATCTGGAGTATTAATCAACATTTCATTAATTATTCCTATTTTCTTTCTTTTACAAAAATCAACCCCTGCATAACTTTCTTTGATTCTCAAACTCATTCCCAACACCTATATTTAAAATTCACCTTATAAAGTAATATATTAAATACTTGGGCATTAAACATGAAGATTTCAAGTGAGGGGTTATTGTTTAATATACAAGGCATTTAAATAATATATTGTGAATAAAATATGATTAGTTACATAAGAGTTCCATTTAAAAAATTTTTAAGATTTGGGGAGAAGATGGCGGCATAGGAGGGCGCTGGGCTCACTGTGTCCTGCTGATCACTTAGATTCCATCCACAACTGCCTAAATAACCCAGAAAACTGCCAGAAGACTAGCAGAATGGATTCCAGAGCCAAGCATAGATGAGAGGCCCACGGAAGAGGGGCCCCTCTGGAAGCAGATCACTGAAGGAAAAGCAAGCTGAGCCTGCCACTCCTGCCCCTGTGCACCTTGCCAATCCACCCCAGCTAATATGCCAGATCCCCAGCACCACAAGCCTGGCAGTGTGCAAGTAGCCCAGACAGGGGACACACCACCCCACAGTGAATGCCGCCCCTAGGGGAGGGGAAGAGAAGGCACACACCAGTCTGACTGTGGCCCCAGCAGTGGGCTGGGGGCAAACATCAGGTCTGACCGCGGCTCTGCCCACCCATGCAAGTTATTCAAGACAGCACAGGGGAAGTGCCCTGCAATTCCGAGCCACTGCAGGGACTATCCAAAATGATGAAACGGAAGAATTCCCCTCAAAAGAAACTCCAGGAAGTAGCGATAGTTAACGAACTGACCAAAAATGAATTAAAAATATAACAGAAAGTGAATTTAGAATAATAGTCATAAAATTAATCGCTGGGCTTGAAAACAGAATAGAGGACAGCAGAGAATCTATTGCTACGGAGATCAAGGGACTAAGAAACAGCCAGGAGGAGCTAAAAATGCTACAAATGAGCTGCAAAATAAAATGCAGGTGACCACAGCTCGGATGGAAGAGTCAGAGGAGAGAATAGGTGAACTAGAAGATAAAATTATGGAAAAAGAGGAAGCTGAGAAAAAGAGAGATAAAAAAAAATCCAGGAGTATGAGGGGAAAATTAGAGACCTAAGTGATGCACTAAAGAGAAATAATCTACGCATAATTAGTATTCCAGAGGAGGAAAAGACAGGGAAAGGTGCTGAAGGTGTACTTGAAGAAATAATAGCTGAGAACTTCCTGGATCTGGGGAAGGAAAAAGGCATTGAAATCCAAGAGGCACGGAACTCCCTTCAGACGTAACTTGAATCGATATTCTGCATGACATATCATAGTGAAACTGGCAAAATACAAGGATAAAGAGAAAATTCTGAAAGCAGCTAGGGATAAATGTGCTCTAACATATAAAGGGAGACCTTTAAGACTCGTGACTGATCTCTCTACTGAAACTTGGCAGGCCAGAAAGGAATGGCAGGAAATCTTCAATGTGATGAACAGAAAAAATATGTACTGAGAATCCTTTTTCCAGCAAATATGTCATTTAGAATAGAAGGAGAGATAAAGGTCTTCCCAAACAAGCAAAAACTGAAGGAATTTGTCACCACTAAACCAGCCCTACAAGAGATCCTAAGGGGGATCCTGTGAGACAAAGTACCAGAGACATCGCTACAAGCATGAAATCTACAGATATCACAATGACTCTAAACCCATATCTTTCTACAATAACACAATGTAAATGGACTAAATGCTCGAACCAAAAGACATAGGGTATCAGAATGGATAAAAAACAAGACCCATCTATTTGCTGTCTACAAGGGACTCATTTTAGACCTGAGGACACCTTCAGATTGAAAGTGAGAAGATGGAGAACTATCTACCATGCTACTGGAAGTCAAAAGAGAGCTGGAGTAACCATACTTATATCAGACAAACTAGACTTTAAATTAAAGGCTGTAACAAGAGTTGAAGAAGGGCATTATATAATAATTACAGGGTCTATCCATCAGGAAGAGGTAACAATTATAAATGTCTATGTGCCAAATAGGGAACCCCCAAATATATAAAACAATTACTCACAAACATAAGCAACCTTATTGATAAGAATGTGGTAATTGCAGGGGAACTTAATACTCCACTTACAACGATGGATAGATCATCTAGACACACGGTCAATAAAGAAACAAGGGTGCTGAATGATACATTGGATCAGGTGGACTTGACAGATATATTTAGAACTCTGCATCCCAAAGCAACAGAATATACTTTCTTCTCGAGTGCACATGGAACATTCTCCAAGATAGATCACATGCTGTCTCACAAAACACCCCTTAATAAGTATAGAAGTGGGATTCATTCCTGGGATGCAGGGCTGGTTCAACATTCACAAATCAATCAACGTGATACATCACAATAAAAGAAAAGATAAGAAACATATGATCCTGTCAATCGATGCAGAAAAAGCATTTGACAAAATTCAGCATCCTTTCTTAATAAAAACCCTCGAGAAAGTCAGGATAGAAGGAACACACTTAAACATCATAAAAGCCATTTATGAAAAGCCCACAGCTAACATCATCCTCAATGGGAAAAGACTGAGAGCTTTTCCCCTGAGATCAGGAACACGACAGGGATGTCCACTCTCACCGCTGTTGTTTAACATACTTTTTGGAAGGTCTAGGTTCAGCAATCAGACAACAAAAGGAAATCAAAGGCATCAAAATTGGCAAAGAAGAAGTTAAGCTTTCACTTTTTGCAGATGACATGATATTATACATGGAAAATCCGATATAGGCTCCACCAAAAGTCTGCTAGAACTGATACATGAATTCAGCAAAGTTGCAGGATACAAAAATCAATGTACAGAAATCAGTTGCATTCTTATACACTAACAATGAAGCAACAGAAAGACAAATAAAGAAACTGATCCCATTCACAATTGCACCAAGAAGCATAAAATACCTAGGAATAAATCTAACCAAAGATGTACAAGATCTGTATGCTGAAAACTACAGAAAGCTTATGAAGGAAATTGAAGAAGATACAAAGAAATGGAAAAACATTCCGTGCTCATGGATTGTAAGAATAAATATTGTGAAAATGTCAATACTACCCTAAACTATCTACACATTCAATTCAATCCCAATCAAAATTGCACCAGCATTCTTCTCGAAGCTAGAACAAGCAATCCTAAAATTCATATAGAACCTAAAATTGTAATTCTGAAAGAAGTAATTTTGAAGAAGTAATTTTGAAGAAGTAATTTTGAAGAAGAAGACCAAAGCAGGAGGTATCACAATCCCAGACTTCAGCCTCTACTACAAAGCTGTAATCATCAAGACAGCATGGTATTGGCACAAAAACAGACACATAGACCAATGGAATAGAATAGAAACCCCAGATCTAGACCCACAAAAGTATGGCCAACTAATCTTTGACAAAGCAGGAAAGAATATCCAATGGAAAAAAGACAGTCTCTTTAACAAATGGTGCAAGGAGAACTGGATAGCAACATGCAGGAGGTTGAAACTAGACCACTTTCTTACACCATTCACAAAAATAAACTCAAAATGGATAAAGGACCTGAATGTGAGACAGGAAACCATCAAAACCCTAGAGGAGAAAGCAGGAAAAGACCTCTCTGACCTCAGCCGTAGCAATTTCTTACTTGACACATAAAGGCAAGTGAATTAAAAGCAAAAATGAACTATTGGGACCTAATGATGATAAAAAGCTTCTGCACAGCAAAGGAAACAATTGACAAAACTAAAAGGCAACCAACGAAATGGGAAAAGATATTTGCAAATGACATATCGGACAAGGGCTAGTATCCAAAATCTATAAAGAGCTCACCAAACTCAACACCTGAAAAACAAATAATCTGGTGAAGAAATGGGCAGAAAACATGAATAGACACTTCTCTAAAGAAGACATCCAGATAGCCAACAGGCTCATGAAAAGATGCTCAACGACGCTCCTCATCAGGGAAATACAAATTAAAACCACACTCAGATATCACCTCACGCCAGTCAGAGTGGCCAAAATGAACAAATCAGGAGACTATAGATGCTGGAGAGGATGTGGAGAAACGGGAACCCTCTTGCACTGCTGGTGGGAATGCAAACTGGTGCAGCCACTCTGGAAAACAGTGTGGAGGTTCCTCAAAAAATTGAAGATAGACCTACCCTATGACCCAGCAATAGCACTGCTAGGAATTTACCCAAGGGATACAGGAGTACTAATGCATAGGGCCACTTGTACCCCAATGTTTATAGCAGCACTCTCAACAATAGCCAAATTATGGAAAGAGCCTAAATGTCCATCAACTGATGAATGGATAAAGAAATTGTGATTTATATACACAATGGAGTACTACGTGGCAATGAGAAAGAATGAAATATGGCTCTTTGTAGCAACGTGGATGGAACTGGAGATTGTTATGCTAAGTGAAATAAGCCATACAGAGAAAGATAGATACTATATGTCTTCACTCTTTTGTGGATCCTGAGAAACTTAACAGAAACCCATGGGGGAGGGAAAGGAAAAAAAAAAGAGGTTAGAGAGGGAGAGAGCCAAACATAAGAGACTCTTAAAAACTGAGAAAAAACTGAGGGTTGATGAGGGGTGGGAGGGAGGGGAGGGTGGGTGATGGGTATTGAAGAGAGCATCTTTTGGGATGAGCACTGGGTGTTGTATGGAAACTAATTTGACAATAAATTTCATATATTAAAAAAATAAAAAAATAAAATAAAAAAGTTTTAATTATTTTTGAGAGAGAGCAAGTGGGGGAGGGCAGAAGAGCTGAAGTGGGCTCTGTGCTGACAGCAGTGAGCCTGATGGTGGGCTCAAATTCACAAAATGAACCATGAGATCATGACCTGATCCAAAGTTGGATGCTCAACTGACTAAGCCAACCAGATGTCCCATCCATTTTAAAAATTATTATAAAATAGGAAAGTTTTATTCAATAAAACATCAGATTTACTAAGGCCACAAATGGTGTTTGAGGTAGCTTTTGAAGAATGAACTGTGTTTCAACAAGTAGAGGTGAATAGTTATAGCTTTTCAAAAAGAGGATATGCTGAACAAAGGCATAAAAATAAGTATAGTCAGGGGATGATGAGTGTTTTCACATGCCAGGATATAACATATGTTTGTGTATACTGAGTGGTACTGGAGGATGATAATGGACATGTAGATTGGGGCCATATGGCTAACTATCCTTGATGCCATACTAAAGGGGCAGGAGGGCAATATCAGAAATTAATTAGGATTAAGTTATGTCTCAGGAATATGAAAAACTTTTATTAATGACACACCAGCAATAATATATTAGTTTAAACTTTTGATTGTGCTTTTAAAATGTATTACTGCCCAGGTACTATTATTTTAGATTTTTCAGAATAGATCAATTTTAATTGTGATTTTAATTTAACATAACCTGGTATAGCAGTCAGCTATTTGATAAGGTTTTTTACCACTTTGGGCAACTAGTAACTTTCGATTCACAAGCATCACTCAATAACAAATCTAGCTGGCTCAAAGAAATTACTCAAATAAGGATCTAAAAGGTAGATACGACATGATTGCAAATGATCCACTCTGTTCTAAGAAATGAATATTTCATGTCTGTGAGGTATTATTTGTCTTTATAAAGCAATTATTCTATGCTAAGGAGTTTTGTCCTAGAAACTTTACTTTTTTCAGAGCACAATTTCCTTTTCATAAACAGCCTACTTAGAGTGACTGGAAAATCAACTAATGCATTGATTTAGCTAGTCAGTCTTCTTAAGGCAAATACTTGCTATGTGCTTGACCTTGTTTTATGAGTTGGGAAGAAAAAGGCACACAACATCCCCTGCCCCATTTTTTTTTCTTTTTATAGAAAGTCTTCAGTGGGAAGTCAAAGATCAACTTTCTAATACTAGGGATGCTGGCCAAAAGTTACCCTGACACAACTGGAAAGCTCAGAGCAGAAGTAAAATTATAATCTTGTCATTTTATAGAGAAAACATGTATCTGACCACTAGTATGTAAATACACAAAAAATGGGTTTTTTTTTGGGAAAATGTACTTAACTCCATTCTCCTACTTACATAAATATAAATTTATATAATTTATGCCCTATTTTTCAAGTGTAGTATTCTATAAAATTCATGTATTTAATATTTCTTTTCAGCCTAGTAAACATCTCAACTGAAGGTACATTTGAGTAAATGAAAATTCCTAACCAAAGGGATTTCCTGATATAATGAAATAGAGAAAATAAAAAAGGAAATAACTCATTGCACAGAATATAAACATAATCATTTGACTATACGTATAGGTGTTTAACAAAAAAATAGTTGGCTTTCAGATGATTAGCTTCCTTAGTCTGGGAAGTAATAGGAGTTTATAAATCAACTTCCCCTGTATCTACTGGACTCAATGTGGGTAATGGACTCAATTAGTTCAATATATAACAGCAGATAAAGAGTGTCTTGAAACCATGCATGGATCTATCATTGTCCATTGAATCAGAAGTTTCCAAGTAAATCCAAAGGGAGATGCATTTTAAAAATATTATGTGATTTTGCAAATTTAATTTAGAAACAAGAGATAGATGGTCTCTTGTTTCTCTTGTACAAATAACAATGTTCTACATACAGTATGGCTTAGTGGCAACATATGGAGAAATTCTACAGCTAGAAATGCAGCCTTGTTCCTTACTTTCCTTCATCTCCTAACAATGAGATAGACACAATATATCTAGCTGAAGTAGCCTTCTATACCCCTTTAATGCCTGTGAATACCTACAAGAATTCTTGAAAAACTTTAGGAGAGATTTTTAGTCAGCAGAAGAATTACTGGGGGGATGGGAGTGGGCAAATCAAACACCCTGGAGATGCTCATAATCAGAGCCAGCCCTGTTACACATCAGGGAGGGTAACAAGCTCAACACAACATGGTTTACTCAGAGTTCATTTACATATATATTAAGTATATATTACTGCTTAGGAGATAATCACAGTTTTCAATATTTATAGTTTAGAATCAATGACAAGATCACTTGCTGTGTATGGCATTAGGGCAAAAACTGGTAATTAGGTGGAGTATTCTCAAATTAGTTTTATTTCACTGACTAGCTACAGGATAATTAGACTATACATGATGGAATGGAAATATCTATATTATGTGAGACATGTCATGTTGAAACACCGAAAAAAAGAAATAAGCAGGTTCAACAGAATGATAGCAGTGTGACTTGCATCTTTGTTGTGATGCAAGTCGATCATCCATAGCTATGAAACACATAATTTAACACATATGGTAGAAAACCCCTAATTTTAGTTTACCTCTAAATTCCAAACACCCTGGAGGTAATGACTTTATGGTGAACAAAACTATTACATAGTAATTAAAGTGTGAGCTTTAGACTTGGATCCTCTGCATCCTAAAGTTATCCCCACCGCTTACTACATGTATGGTCTTGGGCAAGTAACTTCCTTCTCCATGCCTAAGTTATTTCATGTGTAAAGTTATGGTATCAACTCTCGATTTCATATAGTTGTTCTAAGAGTTAAGCGAGCCAACTCCTATAGGATTTATAATTGAACATGGCACATTCACAATTAATGTGATCTACTAGTGTTATGCTCTAAAATGCATTCTATTTCATTTGCTTGTTTTATTACTGATTCTAGCTAGTTAGCTAGCTTTCAATTATCTATTTAATTTTTTCTGGTTTCCAAAAAAATATCCATCACAGGCTATTTTACTAACAGGAAACACATACAAATTGCTTTGATAAATATTGTCATGACACTCTAAGCTTTCAATAATTATTCAAACTTTTTTTGTACATTTTGTAATTGTCATGAACAATAGATGTAAATTCCACACAAGACATCCATGCAGAGAATCCATGAAGAGAATTGCATTTCGTTTTAGACAAGAATACTGCATTACCTACTTTGAGCAGAAGTGTAATTACATATATTTTTAATGATTATATAAAATTGAAGGAGTGAGTTTTAGTCCAAATCCCAGTGAAAAATTAACTTTCTGCAGTCACTTAAAACAGCTTAGGAGAAAAAGTAGATTTTGTTAGAGATCACAAAAGACAACGCGTTTATTAGAGTCACAGAGCTGAAAAATAATGCATTATTTCAATTATGTCAGTTAAGTGAGTGGTAAGACTTTTTATGTAGATACTTCTTGTGCTGAGGAAGTAGTGTTCAAAACATGCAATAAAAATGCTTGGTGGTTGATCTCCAGGAAAGATGGGAGTTTAAGGGCAATACTTATTGGAGTAGACTATTTCATATACTCTAAAGACAAACAGCTTCAACCTCAATCACAAATTCTGAACAACAGCTGGTAAATACATATCCAGGAATTTATACATAACAATATGCAGTGTATACTTTATGATACAGTGAAAGGTATAGGAAGTAGGTGGAAGAAGTTATAAAAGACCCTGTTGAACAAGTTTGAAGGCTGAAGGGTAGACCACTTATGGGAGAAAATAGAACAGACCTTCTTGCAGAATGGAAGGAGTGCTTAGGAACTAGGTTTCTGTCTGCCATTTTCTTACAATAATAGCTTCCCTGTATGGATGACATTTGAAATGAGGCTTAGCAATAAAACAATGTATATCAGTAAACATAAAATGCCCAGTGCTGTAGATAAATAATGACAACATTGAGCCACCTGCTCAACATAAAAACCATTAGACCAATACCATGCACAGGCATGAATTTTCAATGTATGTTATGTATAAGTTATAAGAAACTTAATGTGAGCACTTAATATCCAAACCACTCTAGAATCAATCAGTACCAAAACTCTTACCAAACAAACCCTAAACAGTCTCTAACAATACTTTCAAAAGACCTTACCATTGTGGGGTGTGTGTGTGTGTGTGTGTGTGTGTGTGTGTGTGTGCATATGAAATCTGGGAAGCAATAAAACAAGTGGATCAATTGATGATTAAGTTAATATGGAGAAAAGTAGCTAGTTATTTGCTAAGATTAGTGTCAATAATTTTTGCCAGTAAGTTAGAACTCTTAAGTCAAATAAATCCTAATATATAACACCATCTCATAATAAATCATATAATTAATATTTGTATGAGAAAAACAGAAAAAATAATGCAGATCTATGACCAAACCTAAATCAGTTTTTAAAAGTAAATTTGTGCTAAAATAACAAGAACCAGAACTTACAAGATTATTTAAAATTTTTCTTGAGGGGCGCCTGGGTGGCTCAGTCAGTTGAGTGGCCGACTTCGGCTCAGGTCATGATCTCACAGTCCGTGAGTTCGAGCCCTGTGTCGGGCTCTGTGCTGACAGCTCACAGACTGGAGCCTGCTTCAGATTCTGTGTCTCCTCTCTCTGACCCTCCCTCGTTCATGCTCTGTCTCTCTCTGTCTCAAAAATAAATAAACGTTAAAAAAAATTTTAAAATAAATTTTTTCTTGAAATAATAAAGATCTATAAGAAGCTAAATCAGCTTTTTCCCCAAAAGAAATGATGTAGAGGGAGGTATGTCCTTTAAGTTTTAAAAGGTATGATAATAGTAATAGTAATAAATAATAATAGTAATAGAAGCAAATAAGTAATGAAAGCTATGACTAATAAAATGGAATTGATAAATTGGAGACTAAGAAATGTGTTTTTAAATATTTGATTTTAAATAAGCAAAATAAGATTTTGTAGCTGGTGTTAGAGAAAACTCTCATTTAGAGAAAGTAAAAGTAGATTTCAATTGAAAATTTTGTAACATGTATAGATATGGAATTCAGATATATTAAAGATCTAAATGTGAAAAGTAAAATTAATGTAGCTGTTAGTATTTCACTGTGTAACTATTTCAAATCTATTTTGTCTAGTGGTATGGAGGATTTCAAGAAGAGCTTCAGCACAAGGCTAAAAACATAAATGGATATATTCATAAAGAAAGAAATAGGATTAATTTGATTTCATCAAAATTATGGATTTCTGCACAGAGTGCCCACATAAGCTCAACAGACCAATAAGGGCTTGTAAAATTTTTAATATAGACAAAAACTATGAACAAGATGATTCAAGAAACTTATGTAAGACATCCAGAAACACAATGGAAACACAGAATATGGATCGGTAACCCTCAGAAGTGGAAACCTGAATGATAGTAAAGCTATGAAGAAATTCTCAAACCATTAGGAATGGGCAAATAATATTTAAGGCAACAATGAGATACATGCCAGTTTTCCCCATCATCTTTTAAATATTAGAAAGTTGTATGATGCCAGAGTCTAAGCAGTCTTATACAACATAATGATAAGAGCGCATTCTATCACCTTGGCTGTATTCTGTTGGTTAGGAGCAAGTCAAAACTCTTGCCCACACTTCTTGAGGAGGAAATTATAAAAGGAAATGAGTACTGGAAGGTCAGGAACATTTGAGGTCACTTTAGGGTTTGTCTGTCACAGTCTGCCCTCTGGCTCCTGAAGACTTAGGCCCCTCCAACATATAAAATGTAGTAATTTTCTCCTAATGTTCTCAAAGATGATGGTCAGTTTTATATGTCAAGGTGGCCAAGCTATAATCCCTAGTTATTCAATAAAACAGTAACCTCAGTGTTACTTCAAAAGTGTTTTGTAGATGTGATTATGTCTACAATCACTTGACTTTATGTAAAAGACATTATTTTAGATAAACTGGGTAGGATTCAGTCAATTGACAGGCCTTAAAAGCAGAACTGAGGTTTACCTGAAGAAGAAATTCTGCCTGTGGACTTCAGCTTCAGCTTTGTGCCTGAGAGTTCCAGTACCCCTGTGGATTCTGGACTTGTCTATGCAGGCTTCTCAACCAAATAAGTCAATTCCATGAAATAATTTTCTTTATATATAAAGAGAATTACTACTAGTTCTATTTCTATGACTGATACATGAAGAGTTTCCTCATATAAGAGCAACAGTTCAGAGATCAAAACCTCATCATCTAAACCACAAACAGATACTGAGTTTTCTGGGTTTAATCCCTTAAATATGGCTCCTCAGGCACACAATTCCTTTTCAGCTTTGGACCTGTGAAGCTAAAGAGATGTTATCTGCTCCCAACATACCCACCACAATAATGGTGCAACAGACGTAAGACAAAAACTGTAGACATTATGGTTGAAAAGAGGAATGAATGGAAGGGGATTTCCTCTTTTACTTTCTTTACCCATTAACTGCAACAAAGTTTTCCCCTCACAAACCCCCTCAGATGCACTCTTTATTGTGGAGAACTATTCATTGTAGTTCTACTTCTCCTGACATTGTTTCATGTCCTATACTGATCTCTATTTCTTTGTGGCTCCTTTTGTTATGTTATGATTTGAGTTTACAGATATATAAAATATTTGTGTAAAATTAAGCTGCCTTGCAATTTCTCATTACTGTGGCAATTGGTTTAATTTCTGAAAGAGAAAAAAATGATAAAGATATATACACTCAACTCATATCAAAACTATAAATCTCATGCATAAATTATGAAGAAAACGTTAAAAAGAGGTCAGGTAATAGTGGAAGGAAGATATCAATAGCCTTTTTTGAAGGACTTAAGTTAGGAGGAGTGCTTCCAGCACAGCTAGTAAAGTAAAACAAACAATTAACAAAATAATTTGGTAATAGACAAAAAGTGTACCTGAATATTTGTTTTACAATTAAACAGTATATAATAGAGTCAGTGTTTCTGAAATAAAAAGTTTGTTCTGAAGACACAGAGGCCACAGCATGTTTGAGTGTAATCAATAAAGAATAAACAACACTGAAATTTGTTGTTGACATTTGGAACAGGGAGTTTATAGAAACCCATTCTAGTGAAGAAAGATGCTCTATAGAATTTTAACTTGTGATCTTTTATTTTTCCTTTATCTGCTGTTTTTAAAAAGCTTCAGAGGGCGACTTTTGATAACTTTGGGAGGATAAACCGTGCTGATTCAGAGACCGTATTTTGACTTCTGTGTGGGTGAGAAGTTAACAGGGATGAAGGAAAGAAGCCTCTTAATCTTTGTAGCCTTCGCACTACATGGAAGCAATCATGCTCCAGAAATGGGAGAAGATTTAACATTTATTATTTAATGGTTCTATAGAAAATACTGCTTTCTGTAATGTAGTTTTATTTGAAAATTATTTTTATATCACTTTTCCAGAAAAAAAATCATTTCAAAGATTGAAAAGGCAAACAGATAAATGTCATGGAAAGAGTCCATGGACTGCAATGGCATGAGATCTATAAACAAAGAGTACTGAGGGCTTTGGGGGCAGCTGGAATATTGAGGATCACAAAGACCAGGCTGTGGTCCTCCTGAGACCCCAAAGCTTGCCAACAGGAATTAATTTGGCTTGGGGAGGGGAGTGGGAGGGGTGAGAGGGAGATATTAATTTTGTTAATTGTCTCGTGTTTCATGGTGATAAAAAAAACCTTGGTTATGAAGTTAAAATATGGGTTTCTTCAGAATGCTTAAGGTAACCACGAGAAGAAGAAAAAGAAATACACATATCCCAAATTGTTATATGGGGAAAGAGTTCACCAAGGGTATACACAAAATGCACAAAATCTGGAAGCACCATGCAGTGAAGACTCCCAAGCCCAATTAGATGGTCTTATCAGACAAAAGAAAAAACACCAAGGGTGTCGTGTCTATATTGTATTCCTTTTGAACTGCTGCATTCAGATGCTATTTTAGTGGCACAACATACTAAGCTCCAAGGAAAAGTACTGTGTAAACTAACACAGCTTTATTTCATTCCCTCATTTTAAATCGCACGCGAGCTATAAAACACGTTAGTGACTCTTTAAATATTTGCTCTTTAAATATTTGCTCTTTAAATATCACATTTTAATATTTTGTTTCCTTTTTTTTCTTTGTTTCTTGGTTTTACATGCACATGTGCACACAAGTACACACACACACACACACACACACACACACACACACACATCTCCTGTCTAGCCCCATCAGGATCCTTTCCTAAATACAATTTCTGTGAGTTTCTTGGCTCCAAGCCACAAACATCACCTGCCTGACTAGTGTAGCAACATTCATATCGTTTCCTCTTTTGCCACCAAAATTCCATTTCCTACAAGTCGGCCCATGTGATTTTGAAAAACTTAGATCATCCTACTCCTTTGCTCAAAAATTTTTAATTGCTTCACCATTTTGGTTAGAATAAAATAAAAATTCCATGGCATGACCTACCAGGCCCAACATAATCTGTTTTCATGTTTTCTATTTAAGTTCTGATTTAGTTTCCTCTTTATTATGCAAGTAATAGTAAGTGATGCCCCCCCCCCCAACACTTTTCCCAGTATTATTCCAGCTCCCACAGAGAACAGCAACTGACAGATGGTATATATTTCCAGGCAGATTATCTATTTCCAGGTGTTTTAGTTGCCTATTGCTGCTATAACAAAGTAACACAATCTTAGTGCTTGAGCTACACAAATGTATTTATTTTAAGTTCTCTTTGTCAAAAGTCAGCCATAGGTTACACTGGGTGAAAATCAAGGTATTAACAGGGCTTCTTACCTTTCTGAAGGCTTTAGGAGAAAAACTTTTCTTGCTTTTTCAACTTGTGGAGACTTCCTGCATTCCTTGGCTCCCGGCTCCCTTCTTCCATCTTCAAAGATAGCATTGGGGGGATCTAGTTTTTCCACACTACCATCTGGTATTCAGAGAACCAGATGAAGACTGTCCTTTTAAAGACCTTTAAGGACTCAAGTGATTAGATTGGGGGCCGGTAGATAATCGAGTATATTCTATTAATGGCATTTGCAACCATGTTTCTCCATTGCTATGCAAGGTAACAGTCACAGATGCTAGGGATCAAGGTGTTAATATCTGAGGCCATTATTCTGCCTACCACACCAGATACACACAAACATTACATTTTGTTTTAGTCTTGTAAAAAAAAAAAATCAGGTGAGACTGCTTGGCTCTATTAGTCCTATTCTCCTGTAATAATAAGTGTTGTAGGATTTTATGTTTCATTATGCATCGATTTAATTCATTGTATTTAAAGACTGATATTATTCCAGAGTATGGCTATAGACTAAATAATTAACATTCCCAGGGCACCTGGGTGGCTCAGTCCGTTGAGCATCCGACTTTGGCTCAGCTCATGACCTCATGGTTTGTGGGTTCAAGCCCCACGTTGGGCTCTATGCTGGCAGTTCGGAGTCTGGAGCCTGCTTTGGAGTCTGTGTCTCCTTCTCTCTCTGCCCCTCCCCCACTTGTGCTCTCTCAAAAATAAATAAATGTAAAAAAAAGTAAATAATTAACATTCCCTTGTGATAACTGGACATTTTCTAAATTTTGCCATTAAAAGCAAAGATGCAAACATCAGCATAATGCCTATATAATGTGTACATGTACTATTACATTTATTGGACAGATTCATAAACAATAAATTTCTGGGTCACTACCAAATTTCTATCCAAAATTGCTTAAAATAGCATTTGCACTGATTCAGAGTGCTCATATCTCTCAACCTTCCTAAAATAAATATATGAATCATTTATTTTCCTTATCTGATGGTTTAAAATAAGTTTTATTTCATTGTTGATTTGCCTTGTGTCAATTATGTCTTTGTCTTTGATCCTTGTCTTTGTCTCTAATACAAAGAGGCTTCTGCTAATATGGTCATATACGACAAACACCTCCTTATGAGTTTATTGGCCATTTAACATTTATTTGAGGAGTAAAATTTTAAAATTTACTCATTCTTAAATTATTATTAAAAATTAAGTTAATAATTACTAAAACTATTACACACACACAAATGTGTTTCCTTTTTATTTTATACTTTAGGCATGAGTATTTTCCTTGAATAATGTCATGTATAACATGATTTAGAAATCTATCTTTTTAGAATCAATAACAAATTCCCCTGGACTATATACAGTCAATTCTGCTATAACACAACATAGGCATTCCTAAAAACATTGTGCTATGCATAATTGCTCAATAAAAATACAATCTTACTGGATATATGGGTTAGGGGAAAGCATATTAAAAAATCTCATCAGCACCACATAGAAAACAAAAAAATAAGCACCCAAGGAGAAACAGTGGCACAGTTTTATATATGTTAAATGGTTAACAGGCACATAAATATGACAGTAAATATGGTACTTAACCTAGAAAAATTAGACAGCTTGTAGAAGTGAACATCAGAAGGGTACAGCTTATGAGTAATTGTGAAGTGGTAGAAGGAGGAGAAAATTATAACACCAGATGTACATGGGTGTGGCTTATAATACACACAATGAACTGAAGTAGCTAGTAATTGAACTGTGTGTGAGATTATGTTTTGTATATTCCTATGAGGCTCCACATTACTGGGTGCAGTTTGCTGCATTCGTTTAGTACTTTTCTAAGATGAAATTACACATGAGCAAACAGGAAATTTACATTATATTCAATGTTTTCTGTAATATATCAATTCTGTTGGAACAAAGTCACGTTGTAAAAACAAGCATTATAGCAGAACTGACTATAATTAGAAATGTGACCTGAATCACAGCTTACATCTTTATATATGCATGAGTTTCTTTCCACATTTTCCATGTACTTCCTCTGATCTATTTGTTTTCTGGACACTGTCATGTAGTCAGTTATTTTAATTGAATCAATTTCTTATTTTTCTTTTTAAGCATGTTCTTAGCCATTACTATACATTTTGTTTCCTACACACATTTGAGAATATTTTTTTAAAACTGGATGTGCTTTTATTAAAATAGTATTGGATGTATAAAATGAGAAAAAAGTATTTTTACAAAATAATGGTGCAGGTTTCATGTCTTTCAAATTTCCCACAGTGGAATCTTCTGACTTCCATTAGGCTACTAACCCTGAAACACCAGCGTGTGCTCTTGATTTACTCCATCACAGCTTATTTTCATGTTGCCTTGGAAAAATTTTATTCATCCTATTATTAGATTAAGACCTAAAGCTAAGCTGTTCTAGCATATCCCTGAGAAAACACTGTGAATTGGGTTGAATTGGAGGGCAATTCATTCTTGCAGTCTTCTTCCTATAACCCCTGGGCAGTGAGTGCTCCTGAAAAGAGCCTGAGTTGAGGGTACAATTCAGGGTCTGACCATTTGTAATTGCTTACATTAAATTTGTTCCAAGGCCACAAAATTAAAACTCCAAGGATATTTGATCCCTTATGAACTAGAGATTTAAAGATCAAATTATGCTCAGAGAAGAATAAAACAAGTACAATAATAAAGACATAGACGAGGCTAGGCTACAATCAGAAAAGGAACAACTAAATGTGACAGGTGTCTAGAAAATTCAGGGAATGGCATTTGTGCTAAAGTAAGTAGTAAGTTACATTTTGATAAACAAATCGGAAATAGACATGATAGAGTGAAAGAATATTATGAACGCATGTTTTGAGTAGTCATAATGATCCACTTTTTTGGAAAACAGAGTAGTCCAGAATGACCAGTGTCATATGTTTAGAGGAAAGTATTGAAACACAAGTCTGAAATGCTGGGATGGACTGAAGTAGTAGAGAGCATGTGGGAATCTTGCTTTGGAAGGCACTAGGACAAAATATGTTGGAAACCATTAAATGCATACATATGGCTATAGGACTTTGTTGAAAATGAGAAAGAGAAACATTTATTCATTAATAAAGGAAAACATAACACGTTAAAAGAAATTATAAAACCAACAAATGGGAATTGAAGCATATAGTGGTAAGACTGAGACTTACACTAAACTTCATGGGCTCAAAGCTTTGTTTCACTATATCCTCAGTGTTGTTAAGATCTCAAGCAAGTTAGTTAATATTTCTATGCTCATGTTTTCTCTATCTTTAGAGTGATAGCGAAGATAATAATAGTTTTTAGATTATTGTAAAGATTAAAATGGAAGAGTTGCATCCTCTAAAGCAGCTGAGAATATGCAATGCGGAAAGGGGTCTTTCCAATAAAAGGTGTTCAAAAAACTAAACAACCACATTCAAAAGAATGAAACTAGGTTCCGATTTTACACCATACACAAAAATCAACTCAAAATGGATTAAAGACTTGATAATTAAGATCTGAAAACATTAAACTCCTAGAAGAAAACATAGGAGATAAGCTTGACATTGGTCTTGGCATTAATTTTTTTTTGGATTTGACACCAAAAACAAAGGTAACAACATCAAAAATGAACAAGCAGAATTGCATCAAACAAAAAAAACCTTTGCAAGAAAAGGAAACCATCAGCAAAATGAAATTGCAACTTATGGAATGGAGAAAATATTTGCAAATCATATATCTGTTAAATATTATGAAAAATAAAAAGAAAAAAGACTCATACAATTCAATAACAAAAACACAAACAACTTGATGGGAAAAAAGGGCAGAGGAACTGAATAGATATTTTTCCAAAGAAGATATACAAATGAACAACAGGTACATGAAAGGTGCTTGACATCACTAACCATCAGGGAAATACAAATAAAAACCACAATACGATATTACCTCATACTTCCTAGAATGGCTGCTATCAAAAAGAATGAGATAACAAGTATTGACAAGGATGTGAAAAAAGGGAACCCTTGTGCATCATTGGTTGTAATGTTAAGTTGATGTCACCACAATGGCAGAAAGTATGGAAGGTCCTCAAAAATTAATAATACAATTACCATATGATCCAGTAGTTCCATTTCTGGGTATATATCCAAAAAAACCAAAATCATTATATTAAGGAGATATCCACACCCTCATGTTTATTGCACTGTTATATACAATAGGCAAGACATGGAAACAACAAAAGTGTCCATTGAATGGACAAAGAAAAAGTATATAGAATGGAATATTGTATAAAACAGAAGGAGAAGGAAATCCTGCCATTTGCCACAAGACAGATGTACCTTGTGGCATTATACTATGTGAAATAAGTCAGAGAAAGATAATTCTAAACAAACAAAACTCATGGAAACAGAAAACAGATCAGTGATTGTCAAATATGGTAGTTGTGGAGTGGAAAAAGTAGGTAAAGGTGGTCAAAAGTATAAACTTCCAATTATTAGATAAATAAGTCCAGGAGATATGAGGTAGAGCGTTTTCATTATAGCTAACATAACTGTCTTGTATATTTGAAATTTGCTAAGAGAATGGATCTTAAAAGCTCTCATCACTCACACACACACACACACACACACACACACACAATTTGTAGCTTTGAGGTGATGGACGTTAACTAAATCTGGGGTACTTATTTTATAATATATGCATTTATAAAATTATTATGTTGTACACCTTAAACTGATATAACATTATATTGTCAATTGTGTCTCAATAAAACTGGAAAGATAAGCAGAGTTAATGCACATGAAATAGAAACATTTCTGGCACATAGTGATTCATAAATATTAATTTGTATTCTTATTACCATCAACCTTGCTACAGTTTCTTGTCATAATATCATTCTAAAGAAGAAGGCATCCACATCACATCTTTGTATTAATGATTCACATTCACTTAACCTCTCTGTGGATCCCTTCTATCATATTCATATTCCTTTATTTCCTATTTCACTTTATTTTAGGGAACTATGAATGCAGGACATGCTCATACAATAGAGTAGAATCTATTGAAGCTCCTGGGTGGCTCAGTCAGTTAAGCGTTGGACCTCAGCTCTGGTCATGATCTCACAGTTCATGGGTTTGAGTCTTGTGTTGTCTCTATGCTGACAGCTCAGAGCCTGGAGCCTGCTTTGGATTCTGTGTCTCACTCTCTGCCCCTCCCCTGCTTGCACTCTGTCTCCCTCTCAAAAATAAATTTTTAAAAATGTTTAATTTTTTTAATTTTAAAAAAGAATAAAATCTACTTACCCCAAAACTTTCAAAGTATTAATTTTTTTATCTAATTGATTTAGTTTGAAGTTCCCTGTTGCTTGACATCCTAAAAGCTAGAGAAACCCTATAGAGTCCTTCTCATGTTAAAAACAAAGCCCTTATTTATTTAATTCAAACTCAATGCTCAAATATGACTTTCTGATAGCCCTATGTAATTTCTCTCTTAAATTTAATTCTTCTTCATTTCTCCTATATATTTAAATGAAAGAAACTTTTAAATACTGGCTTGGATAAACAAACTTCCTCAAAGCTATGGATGATAAATGTAAAACTGAACAAATACAAATCTTTTCTCTGGTTTAAATACACTGTAGTAATCAGGATAACTTAAAATATGACTGTCACAGTCACATTTAGATGTCCTATCTTTGTTTCCTTTCCCCATACTCCCACTCTCTCAGATTATCCACATGAAAGCTTTCTCTGTATTCATTAATCTTTCCCCACCTGAATCCAAAATGCTATGTTTCCTATCAAATTGGCTTAAGAAAATGATAATAAAATTACAAAGAAAGGATTAAGATAATATGCTGAGAATAAGAAACAGACAGAAGGACCGTCAAGAACTAAAACTCCTGTTTATTTTTATGTGTTGCCAATAACAATAGAGAGACCAGCAAAGAAGTTAGGTGAAAAACAGTTTAAGCCACAACACAGATACATAAGTAGAATGTTTTTAATAGTATTTCAACATTGAATGCCTTTGGAAATATTCTGTGGAGTGTCAGCTTTGGTTTAAAGTATATATATATATATATATATATATATATATATATATATATATATAAAGTATATATATATATAAAGTATATATATATATAAAGTATATATATATATAAAGTATATATATATATAAAGTATATATATATATATATATATATATATATATATATTTAAGGTTTGCCCATTAGAATTTAATCATATTCAATTTATTCATCCTTCAGGAAATACTTAATACATTAGAATTTGTGGTTGCAGTAATAGATAAATGCATATATTAGATTCCCTGCTCTATCTTTGCAAATGTATTCATTCGTTCTTTTATTTACTATTTGTGACCTACAAGTCCAGAAAAATTTCCCCAGTGAAGTTACTTCAGTTACACAGAAATTAGTCAAGTTCTCTGATTATTTTTTCTGTCTTTATTATGAAGTAGAAGAATTTTTTGCACATTATTGATTTAATATAAAGAAATGGCCAGGATGTGATGGCATACACTTATTTTGGGAGGGCAAGTTTTGTGAAATGGTTTACTTTTAGATAAAAAAAAAAGTGTTAAAAAATGTTCTCCTGGTGGGTTCAGCTTATCCTGTCGAGATCACCCATTGTGGGGTCAGTTTTTGGCTTTGTCCACCAAAGCCAAGGATGGCAGAAAGGATTACTCAAGACTCCATGCAAGTCAAGAGAGGTGAGAGGCAGGCTAAGGGAAGTCTCCCCAAGCTATTCTTAAGCTCCCATATTTATTAAGCATACATTATAGGGAAAACATTGTGCAATATGTCTTTAGACTAAGTGCCAATAAGAACATATAGAAAGGGTGCAGATAAACAAGGCGTTCCCAAGACTACAAAAAAGCAGATGCAGAAAGCAGGGTGGAGAACAAGATAAAATATTCCATAGAAAACATGGTCTAAGGAATTTATGAGCATAGGCGGGACCCAACCCCTAGATATACATTAACTAGATATCAGCCCACTGTTTTCAACAAGGCCAGAAAGCCAGGTTCTGCTTTGCAATGTGTTCCCTGTAATCTCCTAACCCAGGGCATAACTATTTGATTTCCCATGGTCCTAATTGGCCTTTAATAGAGATAGGCAATTTTCTTCTGAAACCAAAACATAAAATATACCAAAGTGGATCAAAAGTATTACCAGCATTAAAGTCTCTATACACATCAGGCAAGCAGATGAAAAAACAAACTAAAATTTGTATAGTTCTATATAAAGTTTATAGATCACAAACCAATGTAAGATTATTAGATGAAAATTTAAAAAGAAGGAGGTTACTAAAGGAGGAAATTATGTTGGACCTGACTTCTGAAGTGTGGTACACATGTATATGCTATTTAGCCTTACCTGCATTTTAATATTTTATACACACACACACACACACACACACACACACACACACACAACTTGTCACAAGTAGGAAGTGACTTTAATGCAGGTAAATAAAGGTAGGAGTAGTTGTACACTGCCTAAATGTAGCCTATTTAACAATGTTGTCCAATGAGATACCAAACTGAGACAAGTACTATGAACATTGCTCTAAATTGTCACAGAAATCTTGCATAATTTTGATTGGAGGAGTAATTTCATGAAGTATGTATGCATGTATAAATATATATCAAATTATATACTTTAAAAAGTCACAGTTTTGCGGCACCTGGGTGGCTTAGTCGGTTGAGCATCCGACTTCGGCTCAGGTCATGATCTCGCGGTCTGTGAGTTTGAGCCACGCGTCGGGCTCTGTGCTGACGGCTCAGAGCCTGGAGCCTGCTTTGGATTCTGTGTCTCCCTCTGTCTCTGACCCTCCCCCGCTCATGCTCTGTCTCTCTCTCTCTCTCTGTCAAGAATAAATAAAATATTTAAAAAAATAACAAATTAAAAAAAATAAAAAGTCACAGTTTATTATAGTCAAGCATATCTCCATAATTCTGTTTTTTAACAAAAGACTGCACAGAATAACATAAGTATAAATGTTATTCCAAGTTTTTCTGGTTATTAGTTTATAAAGCCAGTGGGGGGTAAATTTTAGTGAAGTTTTTTATGATATGTGAAATAGCAAAAAAATAGTGGATTGCTGTGATTGAAACAGATATTCTTTAAGGAAATAGTTCATTGATCTTTAAGATGTTCAATAATCAGCTTATTGATATCAACTAACAATTTAATCAACTATGATTAAACATTGACTCTAAACTGAGTAAACAATTTAGGTAATTAATTTATTCATACATGTATTTAATTTATAGATTCATTTTACATCATTTATTGAGTGCCTATTGTGTACTGAGCATCATGCTGTGTGCTGGAAAAAATGTTTTAACCAGATGAGAGCACTTTTTCTCTGGGTGCTAATAAACTAGTAGGCTGGTTCTTGAAGGCAGGTCTCCTTTAAGAAAAAACGTGTCAACACTACTACCACTAGTAAAGACTCTTAACCATATTCAACCACAACAGTCCCCAAATAGCAGGAATGGACAACAATGGAGCCTGGGAAAGTGAGCCCAATAATGAGATACCAGAGAAATAATAAAAAAATGAGAGTGGCCAGAACAAATGGAGATATGTTTTAGAACTTTATCTAAATCAATAATGATTCCTGCTTTCATTATATATTTTTTTAAAGCCATGAGATTAAATATGTACAACAATAAGAGCAGAGTTTAATCAAAATCTTATTCTACGCTTCTATCACTCTTTAGTAAGTTAGTATCAAATCACATTCACTTATTACCCGCATTGCTTTTCTTGTACCGTGACAACAGAGAAGGTACAACAGAGAAGGTACAGAGAAGTGTACTTACAGTGTGGAGTCTAGAGGTTTTGGGCCTGGTTGGAAGTTTGAATCCACCACTTCACTAACAAAGTGTCCTGAGGCAGATCACTTGACATCTCTGATAATAATAATAACTTATACTTAGGAATGTTGGAATAATAGTAAATATTTGTGTCTTTTTTTAATTTTTTAATGTTTATTTTTGAGAGAGATGGGGAGAGACAGAGCATAGCGTGAGCAGGGGAAGGTCAGAGAGGGACACACAGAATCTGAAGCAGGCTCCAGGCTCTGAGCTGTTAGCACAGAGCCTGATGCAAGGCTGGAACCCACAAACCGTGAGATCATGACCTGAGCCAAAGTCAGATGGGTAACCGACTGAGCCACCCAGAAGCCCTAGAATAGTTAGTATTTGTAACGGTCTTAGTACTAGACCCAAACTTCCATGTAATTATTATTATTAATTATCATTATGGAAGCCCAGGCCTACTGAAAATGCATGACTAATCTGCTCTGCTGGGGAAGAAGGATGGTAAACAACAGACTTGACCAACAACTACTGCTAAGCTCTATTCTTTGAGAACATAAGTTTTGCTACTGCATTTATTATCTTCTGGAGAAAAAAAAATGGTGATCTGTGGTGAAAACCAATGACACCTTCAGTATTTTATTGAGGCATCTTCAGTAGATACTTCTTTCATTTTTAAGAGAAATAAAATGAAAGTAAGCTCAATTTTTAAATCAAAAGAGATTTCTCACAGAAATATTGCAAGTATCCTATTACTCTCCTCATTGAGGTATATATGTCATGTATGTACTATAAAGGATCTCATTTTAATTTGCATAAAAAGGCAACAGATTTGTTTGGCAATCTCATTTATTTCTCATATTGAAATAGACAAATATAAGTTCCATAGCATCTTATTTTTCACCAAGCATCAGTCAAGGGTCACCTTCCTTCTGTATCTTAATCCCCTAGTTGCAAAGTCAAGCTTCCTTTTCTGTAGTCTTCCATGACTCTATACAGTAGAAAATAATGCAATTTTTTTTAATTTTTTTTAACGTTTATTTATTTTTGAGACAGACAGAGACAGAGCATGAACGGGGGAAGGGCAGAGAGAGAGGGAGTCACAGAATCGGAAGCAGGCTCCAGGCTCTGAGCCATCAGCCCAGAGCTCGACGCGGGGCTGGAACCCACGGACCGCGAGATCGTGACCTGAGCTGAAGTCGGAGGCTTAACCGACTGAGCCACCCAGGCGCCCCAAAATAATGCAATTTTAATTTTAGACTTACTTTATGCATGATAAATGATACAATGGTATCTCTAATCTAGAGGACTGATTTTTTTAAAACCAAAATATCTTTTTTTCAGAAGTCAACTAAATTAATTAGGTGATAATCTCTAACTACACTTCTATTCATACTGTTTTACTTATTTTTATTCAAATATTGTTTAGATTATATTACAACTAATTTTTTTCAAGTAGTCACATTTCCAATAAATGAAATATACTTCAAGGCAAATAATTTTTTATCAGAAGCTGAAGTGTTAAACACATTTTCTTAAAAGGGAATATTAAAGGGGTGCCTGAGGGGCTCAGTTAGTTAAGTATCTGACTCAACTTTGGCTCAGGTCATGATCTCACAATTCGTGAGTTTCAGCTCCTGCACTGTCAGTGTGGAACCTGCTTGGGATTCTCTCTCTCTCTTCTTCTCTCTCAGTTGCTCTCTCTCTCTCTCTCAAAATAAATAAAAAATAAACTTAAGAAAAAAAGGAAAATTGCAAAGTTATAATTTCATTAATATAGAGATAAAATCTAACATACAAATGAATAATTAAAATTAGAGCTCTATATTTCAGTATCTTTCATTTGGTGGTATACTGAAGTTTATTGGTCTTACTTAAATATATTTTTAAATTTATTTTTATACTTTTAGAGAAGAATCAGACTACAAGCAAAATTTCAAAAGCATATTTAACCTGAAAAGTATTTCAATGTATAGAAATAAACATATATTTTGTGTGATCCTTGTTTTTCCTATTAAGAAGCTTTGTCATTATAAGTTGTAGTTGAGGGATAATTTATATAACATAAAATGCACAGAACTTAAGTGTTCACTTTCTTAGGACTTGGTAACTATATACCCCCATGTATCTACCAACCAAAACAAGATGTAGAGTATTTCCATCACCTGGAATATTTCCTCATGCCTTTTGCAGTCAGTCTGAGCCTCTTTCCCCTACTCTGATTCAAGGGTATATCCTTTTTCTCAATATAATTTTTTTTTTAGATTTGTTCTTGGTTTTATCTATATCAGTAGTTCATTTCCATTGTGGAGCATTATTCCATTGTATGGATATTATTGAAAAATAATATTTTTTCATTCACCTTTTAATGGACATTTCATTTGTTTCCAGTTTGAGACTTACATAAATTAGGATGTTAGGAAATTTTTTGAACGAGAATTTGTCAGAACATATATTGTCATTTCCCTTTTTTAAAACACTTGAGAGTGGAATTGCTAAATCGTATTGTAAATATATAAATAATATTATAAGAAAGAGCTAAACAATTTTTTAAAGTGGTACTGTTTTGCACTCCCATCAGCAATTTATGAGGTTCCGTTTCTATCCTTGTCGACACATACTGTTGTCAATTTTTAAAATTTTATCAACATAGTTATATTGCAAAATAATGAAGTAATTTAAATAGATAAAGTCAACTGATATTTCATAGAATTAATTATTACGTCATTCCTAACTTTAGAATTTATTTTATAATACTATTGTTACTATTATTAACCTTTAAATATTTTAATTATGTCTTGCTTAGTACTCAGTGATCATCTCCCTCACATCCCCATTAAAAGCTTTATTCATTAGAGGCTACCATATTTATGTTGAAGTGAACTTTGGCAATTGTAACATGTCTTTTCTTTCAAAAATATTTGCCATTTGAATATCTATAAAGTCTATTAATAATTTATTCATCAATGACTAATAAATTTAATAATTAGCTTTAAATTAGTTACAAGATCTCATGATAACATTACATAAATATTTCATAACAAATTAAAATGGAATTGGCATCTTCATTATATTGCATAATGATATTATCTTAGACATAGTATAAATAAGTTTTTAAAAGTCAGATTATACAGTAGAATGCTTAGGGTACTTCACATACTTGCATTGTTGAATTTATTCTCCTGTATTATGAAAAGCTCAAATTATAATTAAAATACATTGTATGTGGGATTTATTTTAACTTATCCCAAGTACTTCAGTTAATATATACCATAGGAGAAAGAAATATCACATATTGCAGGAAAGTGGAAAAATATAAAATGGGATGAAAGACATATACGAATTCTCAAAATTGTTGGCATAATAACCTTTTGTGTTTAGAATGTGCTAATTAGGTCATTTAAAGGTGACCAAAAACTTGGATAAGTCATACAAATGTTGTCTTTGTGATTTCAAAAGTGATACATACCTCCAAAGTAATGTCTCTTCCATTTCAATATTCCTAAGTTTTAAGCATGGACTATTCCTGTCCTGCCCTACCCCACCAAATTGTCTCTCTCACATGCATACAGTTTAATTATTTTCTCACTATCAAATTTCTACCCCACCTTTACAATTCACCTCCTGAAGCTGAATCTCATATAAATCCCTTCCTGTTTCCCTAAGCAGGATTTTCTCTCCTCTAAATCTTTCTAGCACACATTTTACAATATATTTGGCTAATCGTTATGCCTTGTATTATTAAGTATCAATTTACTTATACCCACCTTGCTTCTTCAAATTCTTTGTAAATCTTTTTGAATGTCATTTAGTGGTTAGCATAGGGCCTTATGTATGTGGGTAAAATTAATATTCTTAAGAAAGCATAGAGCAATTTAGCCTACATTTGCTATAAAAGGATGAGAGAAAATTTCCTAGAGGGGAATGTATTTCAACCAAATTTCAGGCGTGTCTACAAATAGAAAACAAAAAAAAACAAGCAGAAAGAGAAAGATTTAAAATGCCTGTGAAAGACTGGATAATATTTTGAAGAAGACTGCCAGAAGAAACTTGAAAATTGACAAATTTTAACAGGTGGAATTTCACTCAAGTAAGAACCCTCTGCCAATCAGAAGTATTCAAAATATGGAAAGGACTGCTTCACTTTACCACAAAATTGGAATTCATCAGTCAGACACCAGGGATTTTCTTTTTCTTTCTGATTAGGAGTACTGAAGAAGAAAGGCATAAATCGAGTTGTAGGTTCTAATAAAAGATTTGTAGGTTAGCATAATGATGCTTATAAGATTTCCTAATCCTTATCAAGTCAGAAAGCAAGTCTTAAACTACTTTGCATCTCTTGCAGTTCAGAGTATATCAACTTAAGGAGAGAACACTTATATGGTTTTGAACAGATGGTGACCTCTAAATATTATTCAGTTATGTTAGGAATTCATTAGATGATCATTTTATGCCAGCCACTATCCATGTTCTATGTATATAAAGATGTATATATGTATATAAGATGAATATACACTAAAATAATGATTTTGTTTTCCTTGACTAATGCTATTTACTATAAGATAAATTTGGCATAAATGTATTTCACATGTATTCTAGCCATAAGAATGCAGAAATTAAAGGTCCGCCTTTTAAGACAACTTTAAGTTGTCAATTTTAATTGACAATTTAAATTTTAAATGGGTATTGCTCACGGTACTCTTGAAAGGCTTTGGCCTTTAGATTAAAACATATATTTCTTCTCATAAATTAATGCCCTTTCAGGAAAAATCTCATAAAAAGTTTCTAGAGGGATACTAACCATGGATTGATGGATTGATGTACAGGAAAAGCTCTCTTATACTCCTTAAGATTTAGGATCCAGGTACTTTGGTTCTTTTATCAATACTTATTAGCCCAGCCAATGTGGTCCACAAGGCCATCATGTTGATTTCAGAATTATAAGACTGCATGTAGTTAGTTATACCTAACCAGGCCGTTAACTCATTTAACTCCTTATCAATTCCTACCTCCACTTCCTGCAAATAGTCAAATGACTCCTTCTCACGTGTTATGGAACTGTTCAGTGAACATATGTTCCATCCAAATTAGTGTACCTTATTTTCATTAATTCCTTGTTAATTATTACTGACTGAATATTTGACACTAAAAGTTATTTTGTGAGAAACACAGTCATATGAATGAACTTTTATATGCAAAATTAGAACTAAATCCTTCCTTTCGCAGTAGCACGCGCCCGCGCGCGCGCGCACACACACACACACACACGCATCAATTTATTAAAGGTAAACTATAAAATGTAAGCTTAGTTTGACCATCATTACCCTTGGAAACTACTAGAATTTCAGCTCTAGTATCTTAATTAATTATCCAATGTTTTCATCTATTTGATCTTTCTCTCTGCTTTTGTCTTAATTCTAAGTGAATCTGAAATTTTAAAGCTTTCCTCTGCAACACTCCTTTAGTAAATAACGAGTCAACTGGATCATTCCTGTTTTCTCTGTAAATTCTTACACTCATTATTCTGCAGTCTCTTCTGTGAGGCATTATAATATAGAGGCTAGCGACTTGCATATATATATATATATATATATATATATATATATATATATGCAAGTGTGTAGATGGATACGTATAGATACATATAGATAGATACATAAACAGATGGAAAGAAAGGGAAGGGAAGGGAAGGGAAGGGAAGGGAAGGGAAGGGAAGGGAAGGGAAAGAAAGGAAAAGAAAAGAAAAAAGGAAAAAAGAAAGAAAATATACATGAGAATAAGAGGTTCACGTGGTCTTTTGGTACAATGAGTTTGTGTTAGTTCTCCATCAGAATATTTCATTGGAGAATTATTACATGCTTATTTCATTTTCTGTTGTATAGATAATGAAGTTATAGAGATTAACTAGTGATATTTCTGGTGAAATTTCATCAGAAAATGCTTCTCCTTCAAAAAAGAAATACTATTGCCTAATCCAAATTAAAATTCTCAGCTGAAACTTCGAAATTTAAAAATGTTTCCAAACCAGTCCAAAAATATAATAATTTTGGCTTTCATTTCTGAACTACAGATTGAAACTTTTACATTATATTCTGAACGTAATTTCTGTAGGGCTGCTATTAATTTAGATTGGTTACCTTGGTAACAGGAGCTCTTTCTTTTTAACTTATCACTAGTATCATCCATTTCTATATAACAAAAAAAAATTAAGATGGGATTTTAAAAAGGTAAACTATGTTTTGTTTTATTTTGTTTCCCTATAGGTCATTTGGAAGAACAGTTAAAGCATAAAGTATTTAGTAGCAAAATAATATTCATAACAAATATAGCTAAATCCATTTGTCATTCATGTTGGGGGAGCAAGTGATATTAATAATCTCAATATTTTCTCTTCTAATCTCTGAAAGACAAAAGCTGGTTTGGGTAAAAGATGTATGTTCACTATGTTATTTCCATTCGCCATAAAATTAGAAGAGTACACTCTATGTATTCGCAAGTTTGAAAAGTGTATGTACTGTGTGTACTTTGCAAAATGACGTTGAACTTCAGTAGAGGAAGAAATTCGATGATGCTTTTACCAAATAATAATAATAATTACTAGGTTGAAGGAAAATATCTAATTATTATCTACTCCTCTATATCTAAGGTGGTAATTTTGTCAAAATAAAAAGGCAAAGTTTCTACATGTTACTAAATTTTTTGGCTTGTTTTAAATATAATTTAATGTACCTGAGTAGTAAATTTCTAGGAATAATATTATATACAAATTATCTAATAAAGTGTCAAACTGTTAAAGTTAGCAAATGGAAGCCAAACGACTGGGTTTGTCTTTAGAAACTATGACTTCAGTGCCTAGATCTTCAACTTAACATCTGTGAATCCTTGGGAAATGACTAAGAAGCTTAAAAATTTTAGCATAAACCTTGTTTTATGCTTCATGAAAATAAATTATTTTCATTAATAATTAAAATTATTTTATATGGAATTTGATAATGTGTGCAAAAAAGATCTGATACAGTATGAGAAATATACAAATCTAAGTAAATAAAATAAAATTAGACATACTAGCGGTTGTTCAAAGGTCACTAGTTTACATAAACAGAATTTGTTATGTGACACACAGAAACATATTAACTAAAATTTCAATTAATTAATGAAAATTAATCATTTAAGAGCTGAAATTGTCCCATACACATTTGTTTTTGAATACTTGGTTACTTTAAATATCAAAAGGTCATGTTTTTCTGATATAAATTTGAGTGAGAAAAAAGTTTTAGTTTATCATATATATACTTCACATGCAGCAGGGCTCACTGCATTATTGTGGTTTATTAAAAATTAATGTTTATTGTAGTATTATGGAAATGAAAAGGTAAGTGCATATTAATTGAGGTATAGTATATTTACCAGCAAAATATCAAATGTGTGTAACCTTCGTTTCTTATATAACCAAGTTTATTGACAATTAAGTAGAACTAAAACTATTAACATTTCTTAATACATTTTTATATTAAAGTATAGATGATAGTTAGAACTATATACAATAGTAAGTAAATTTATTGCATTCATAAGTACTCAATAACACTGAATTTACGTATGTATTTATTGTTTTTCCAAAAATTCCAATTACATTTTGGAAAATAATTTGACTAGAAAAGGACTTTATGAATTGTTCCTATGTTTTCATGGTTGGCCATAAAATTACTGTAGATATAATATAATTTATTTAGTCATTCTATGGAGTTAACAATCATTCATAAAGTTATTTCTATTACAAAATGAATTCTAATTGGAAGCTCAGAGTGGAGGAAATTCATTTTGCTTTGCTTCCACAAAGATTCAGGGAAGGAAAATACAGTTATTTCACATCTGTAATACCTAAGATTTACAAAACAATAGAAGTTATTGAAAAAATACAAGTTTCAAGATTTGTTCTTATTTCTCTTTTGATTTCATTTTAAGCCATTGATTGTTCAGGAGCATATTATTTAGTCTCCACATATTTGTGATTTTTTCAGTTTTCTTCTTGTCATTGACTTCTAGTTTTATACCATTGTGGTCAGAAAAGATGCTTGATAAGTTATCAATCTTCTTAAATATATTAAGACATATTTTGTGGCCTAACATGGTCTATCCTGGAGAATGTTTCATGTGTGCTTGAGAAGACGAGGTGTTCTGCTGCTGCTCGTTGGAGTGTTCTGTATATATCTATTAGGTCCTTCTGGTCTAACATGTAGATTAAGTCCAAGTTTTCTTATGGGTTGTGGCAAAAGCTGTTTTAAGAGAGAAGTTTATAGCAATAAAGGCTTACATTAATAAAGATCTCAAACAATGTAACTGTACACCTCAGAGAGCTAGAAAAAGAACAAATTACAGCAAAAGATAGGAAAAGGAAGGAGTAACAAAGAGCAGAGTGGAGATAAATGAAAAACTGAAAAAAAATACAATAGAAAATTTCAATGGAAGCAAAGATTTTTTTAAGATAAACAAAATAGACAAATCATTAGCTAGATGGACCTAGAGGAAAAAAAAAGAGACTTAAATACAAAAATGTATAAAGGAAAGAGGAGGCATTACAACTGATACTACAGAAATAAAAAGATCATAGAGAATACTATGAACAATTATGTACAACAAATTCAACAACCTAGAAGAAATGGATAAATTTCTAAAACTATACTGCTTAACAAGACTGATGATGCAGAAATAGAAAATCTGAACAGATAAATTACTAGTAAGGGGATTGAATTAGTAATCAAAATCTTCCAACACACAAAAGTTCAGGACCAGATGGCTTCACTGATAAATTTTACCAAACATTTAATTTTTTTAACTGCTTGTTTATTTTTTAGAGAGAGAGAGAGAGAGAGGGAGAACGAGTCGGGGAGGGGCAGCGAGAGAGGGAGACACAGAATCCAAAGCAGGCTCCAGGCTCTGAGCAGTGAGATCATGACCTGAGCTAAAGTCACATGCTTAACCGACTCAGCCACCCAGGTGCCCCAATTTTAACAAACATTTAAAGGAGCGCTAATACCAATCTTTCTAAAACTTTTCCAAAAAATATAACAGGAGGGAATACACCCAAAAATAATTTTATGAGGCCAAGATTACCCTGATACCAAAATCAGGCAAGGACAATATCAGAAAATTACAGGCCAATATCCTAGATTACAGTAGATGCCAAAATCCTTATAAGATGTTAGCAAATCAAATTCTAAAAATACAAAAAAATGTTATATATATATATATAACATTTTATGATATATATATATAACATTTTATGATATATATATATATATATATATATATATATATATATATATATATATATCATGATGAAGTGGGATGTATCCCAGGGATGCAAGGATGGTTCAACATCTGCAAATCAATATGATATACCACATTTTTTTAAATGTAGGATAAAAATCATATGAACATCTCAATAGTCGCAGAAAAGAATTTGACAGAATTCAACATTTTTCATGATAAAATTGTCACAAAGTGGGTATAAAGGGACTGTACCTCAAAACAATAAAAGCCAAATTTGACAGTCATATAGCTTACATCACACCCAATGACAAAACAATGAAAACTTTTCCTCTTGAGGTCTGGAACAAGACAAGAATGCCCACTCTTGTCACTTATATTCAACATATTATTGGAAGTCTTAGCCATAGTAATTAGGAAAGAAAAAGAAATAAAAGTCATACCAAATGAAATGGAAGAATTGTCACCCTTTGCAGATGACATGATACTATACATAGCAAGCCCAAAAGAGTACATTAGAAAAACAATTAGAAATAGTAAGTGAATTCAGTAAAATAGCAGGATACAAAATGACATACAGAAATGTGATTTTTCCATACACTAATTACAAGTTATTAGAAAGAGAAATTAAGAAAATAATCGCACTATAATTGCATTAAAAATAATTAAATGCCTAGGAATAACTTTAACAAAGGAGGTGAAAGACCTGCACACTGAAAACTATAAAACACTGATGAAAAAAATCAGAAGACCACACAAATAATTGAAAAGGTGTTCTATGCTCATGGACAGAAGAATTGATATTGTTAAAATGTCCCTACTATCTGGGGTTCCTGGGTGGCTCAGTCTATTAAGTGGCCGACTTCAGCTCAGGTCATGATCTCATGGTTCATGGGTTGAGCCCCGTGTTGGGCTCTGTGTTGACAGCTCAGAGCCTGGAGCCTGCTTCTGATTCTGTATTTCTCTCTGCACCTCCCCCACTCATGCTTTGTCTCTCTCTCAAAAATCAATAAAACATTTTTAAAAAATGTCCCTACTAGCCAAAGCAATCTAAAGACTCAGTGCAATCTCTATCCTATGGCAGTTTTCAAAGAAATAGAAAACAAAAAAACAAAAAACAACAACTAAAAAACAAAAACAAACAACACAACTATCCTGAAATTTGTATGGAACTACAAAAGATCCCAAAATAGCTGGAGCAATCTTAAGAAGCATAAAGCTGGATGTGTCACACTTTCTAATCTCAAACTATATTACACATCCATAGTAATCAAAACAGTATGTTATTAGCTTAAAGGAAAACACATAGATCAATGGAACAGAATAGAGAGATCAGAAATAAATCCAAGCATATACAGTGCATTAATTTTCAACAAAGTAGCCAAAAGTATGCAATGCGGAAGGATAGTCTCTTCAATAAGTGTTGTTGCAAAAGAATGAAAGTGGACACTTAACTTTCACCATACACAAAAATAAACTCAAATGAATTAAGACTTGAACATAAGACCTGCAACTGTACACTCCCAGAAGAAAACAGGGGTGGTGAGGGTGGGATAAAATCTCTGACATTTGTCTTGGCCATGATATTTCGGATTTAATGCAAAAGCAAAGGCACCAAAACAGAAATCAACAAGTATGACTACATAAAACTAAAAAGTCTGCACAAAAAAAGATAACATCAGCAAAATGATAAGGCAGCCTATGGAATGGGAAGAAATATTTGCAAATTACATATCTGACAAGGGGTTAATATCCAAAATATACAAGGATCTTATAAAACTCAATAGCAAAATAAAAAAAAAAAAACCCAATTTAAAAATAGACAAAGAACCAAAATAAATGTTTTTCAAAGAAGACATGTCAATGGCCAACAGATACACAAAAAGGTGCTCAATATCACAAAAAGGGAAATGTAAATCAAAACGACAGTGACATATCACCTGACAACTGTTCGGATATCTCTTCTCAAAAAGATAAGAAGTGTTAGCAAGGATATGGAGAAAAGGGAACACTTGTGCATTAGTGATGGGAATGTAAATTGGTGCAGCCACTATGGAAAGTATTAAGATTCCTAAAAAATTAAAAATAGAATTACTATATAATCCAGCAATCCCATAATCAATCACATAAAAGAATAACGATTAGGATTTCTGTAGTTTGTTGGCATAATTATTACTTTTTAATTTTTTTAATAGTTATTTTTGAGAGAGACGGGGAGAAAGACTGCACAAGTGGGGGAGGGGCAGAGAGAGGGGCTGACACAGAATCCGAAGCAGGCTTCAGGCTCTGAGCTATCAGCACAGAGCCTGACACGGGGCTCGAATTCAAAAGCCATGAGATCCTGACCTGAGCTGAACTACGCTCAACCAACTGAGCCACCCAGGTGCTCCATTAGCATAATTATTCTTAAGGTTCATTTTGCAAACAAATACATAAATAAAGAAGGACAGAGAGAGAGATAGAGAGAGAATGGACTATCAACATTTTTTTTTGTAATGAAATAAATGAATATCCTCCAATCTCCAGGAGTAACGGCATGGACTAGTGAAATAAACTAAAATCTTTCAGAATCCCTATGCAATATTAAAAATCCAGTATTGTCTTTGGCACATAAACTATATAATTCAAAGCAACACTGGAGACCTAGGAGAAATAAGAAATAGATCCCCAAGGAATTTAAATGCTCTAATTATTATGTCATTATTAAATGACCGTGTATATATAAAGCTTAAAGAAACAACACATAGAATAAGAAAGATTGTCCAGGAAAGTATAAAAATGGATTCCAAATTAAAAGTACACAATATATGAAATTAATGAAATGTACATCTCAGTAAATGGGTTCACCAACAGATGAAACACCTCTAAAAAAAGATTAAAAGTATCTACTGAGAAGGGAGATAAACAAACCTGAAGGTGTCACCAGGGTGAAGGCCAGAGACTCAGAAAAGCAGATAGTATAAAATAGAGATTAAAGAGACATAGAGTATAGAGTGAGGGCTTAAAACAGGAGACATTTGTACTGTCACAGTGCTGGAGATCAGAAATCTGAAATCACAATGTGGACAGGGCCATGGTCGCTCCAAAGGCTCTAAGGGAGAGTCTTTGCATCTTCCAGCTCCTGGTGTTTCCTGGCATTCCTTATGCCAGTTTATGGTGACATAACTCCAGCCTCTACCTCTCTGCGTTTACATAGCTTCTTTCCTCTTGTCTCTGAATCCTCTCCTCTACTTATAAGGGCATCAGTCATTGGATTTAGGGTCCACTCTAAATCCAGGATAATTTCTTCTCAGGATCCTTAACTAGTTCACATCCTACAAAAACTTGTTTACAATTAAGATCACATTCTGAGGTTCCAAGTGGACATGAATTTTGGGGGGACACTATTTAATCCACTACAGAAAATAGCCAGATAACAAATGTAAGAAAAAAGGAAATATAAAATGAGATTTATTCACAAAGTAAAATATTATACATTGATGAAAATGAATGAGCCAGGAGCCCATGGTTAATAACATGGGTAAATCTTATATACATGATGTTGAGTGCAAAAAGCTGTTTCTATCATGTATACAACAGATTCTGCTTATATAAATTCAAAACAACAAAAACTAAATCTATATTTTCTGGTCATATGTAAATATGATAAATAATATTTTAATAAATTGAGGCAAATGATAAGTTTTTTAATGTAGGATAGTGTTTATGACTGGGTGTGGGAAGGAGGTAGATGGAGAATGAATGTAGAGAAGAGTTACAGATAATTTCAGTAGTATTGGTAATATTCCATTTTGTAGGTTGATTGGTGGCCTCACAAGGATATACATGTATATATGTATGTATAATGTGTGTGTGTAAAACATTGAAAACAGTTACAAATATGAGAACAGGTGCCCCAAATTTAAATAAGAAATAAGGCACTGAGTAGACTTAAGTATCTGAAATGTAGGGAAGAAAGAGGTGGGGCAAGAAAGTTGACTGTGAAATATGCATGAAGAAAGAGCAATGGAAGATGTCTGTTTTAAATTTAGACTCATCTCACATATTTACGTATGTGCATAATCATGGAAATAAATCGATCTGCCTTTTCCTATTACAAATACTAACATTAAAAGAGATAATAGTTGTATTTTTAACTAATTTTAAAATCGGTGCACCTGGGTGGCTCAGTTGGTTGAGCGTCCGACTTCGGCTCAGGTCATGATCTCGCGGTCTGTGAGTTCGAGCCCCACGTGGGGCTCTGTGCTGACAGCTCGGAGCCTGGAGCCTGTTTCGGGTTCTGTGTCTCCCTCTCTCTCTGCCCCTCACCCACTCATGCTCCGTCTCTCTCTCTCTCTCTCAAAAATAAACATTAAAAAATAAAAAAAATAAAATCAATATGAAAATATTTTGTGTGTATTTCATTCCAATATATTCACATATATCTCTGATGATATTTTACATCTAATCAGTTTGTTGCACAGGATGTGTAAAAATACCTATTCAGCAAAATGAAAGATGAGCCTAAATTAGGTTTTACATTATGGTACTAAAACATGAAAATTTTGTATTAAAAAATAAAAGATGAACCATTAGTATGGCTAGCCCATATAAATTTCTTTGTTACCTCTCACCTGTGATAATCAGCTATGTAATTTAATTATGGAAAATATTGGTCCTTGGCATAGTTTGAATAAACAGTGGTCACCTTGACATATTATATTAGGAACACATTTTTTAAAGTTTAGATAAGCGTCAGGAGCCATTTATCAAGGCATGTGCTATTGTGGCATATTTAATAATATTACAAAATTATTAAACTCTATATAAATAACAAGACTTTAGTAGTTTGAGATTTCTATGATTTGTCACACCTTTTACTGAGAATTGATTTTAAGAGCACTTTTGAGTAAAAATTAAAAGCCAGAATTTTTGGTTTTTATTACGTACCTTCTGAAAACCTTAGTTTTTTTCAGTTCATATAACATCATTTGACCTTTAGATAAGCTCAAAAAACATGTCAGTACTCAATTGCTTTTTTTTTCTTTTTGATTACTGTTCTTGATTAATGATTATTTTTGAAGGTTTTTCTCATCCAGTAATTTCAAAGCTATACCTTCCCTTTGGTTTGCTTTCTGACAAGTTGTATCTTAGATTTGTTTCCCACTTTACGTATCTGTACTTTAAAGTAGGAATATATGCCCCTCGTGAATATTCTGTGAAGTACCCAAAGAACTCTGTCAGTGCACTGTTTGCTCCAGATAGTAGCAGATCAAGATCCTTTATTTTCTCATTTCTTCATTCTTATTAAAATTTTCTTACATTCAGTATTAAGAGCCTGCTCCAAAAAAAAGAGGGGCTGCATCTTGCTGCATATTTAGAGACAATTATTAATTGAGGTATTCAATACAAAAGTAAATGAAATCCAGATCGGTGAAGAATCCTTGAAGGTTTGGGCTTTATATACAAAACTAAAAACTAAATTCAGAAGTTCATAATTCTCCATTTTTGCCCCAATTCTGGAGAGGTATTAAGATGACTTGGAACACTATTTATATGAAGTTAAGACTGAACATTTCATCTATATTATTTACTTTTTCCACTTGTATAAGAAAGGGCGATTATACTATTACATTACAGAGGTTTCAAAGAGAATGTAGGGGTGCCTGGGTGGCTCAGCAGGTTAAGTGTCTGACTTTTTTTTTTTTTAACGTTTATTTATTTCTGAGAGAGACAGTGTGTGTGTGTTGGGGGCGGGGCGCAGAAAGAGAGGAGACAGAATCTGAAGCAGGCTCCAGGCTCCAAGCTGTTAGCACAGAGCCCGACATGGGGCTTGAGCCCAGGAACTTGGAGATCATGACCTGAGCCAAAGTCAGACACAGCTGACTGAGCCACTCAGGCGCCCCGAGCAGGAACGAATCTTTCCTGAGACCGAGTCCCACCTCAGACTCTGCACTGACAGTGAGGAGCCTGATTGGGATTCTTTCTCTCTCTGCCTCTCATGGGTATGAGGTCTCTCTCTCAAAATAAATAAATATTTAAAATTTAAAAAGTAAATAAGAGACTAAAAAATACTTTTCCACCAAGATAAAAAGGTACATCAATCTTATTTTCCTGATTTTTAAAACAGGAAGTGTTTTGAGTCTATGATCGAGGTCCATAGAAAATGAACTAAAATTGTGAAGGGAACAAGCCTGCTATTTCTGAGTTCCTAGAGTGGTTCATTTTGATTTACTAACAGAAATTCTATCTTCTGTTCATATTTACATACTTTTTTCTTGGAGTTGTACCTAAATAAAGTTATTATTACCCTTCTCTGAAAGGTGTGGAAGTTCTAATCCCGGCATGAATAAAAAGAACACCGGACAAGCTCTCAGAAAGCTCCCTATAACTAATCATATGTCTGATATTTTTCCCTCAAATAATTGTTCAAACAGATCAAAGATGTTCATAGGATGGTGTGAAGAGCAAATTAGATGATATATGTTAACTAAAATAAAATTCATTATTTGTTACAACTATGTAAGTTATTTGGATATTAATAGGCAATCTTTCCTCAAAAAATACCCATTTCTGATTTTCACAGTGTTCCAAAATTGTTCATGTTCCATGAAGTAGCCATTGTTGTCTTCCCACTCAGAGTTTCCAAGTTAATGAAAGATGGTAGCGTGACTGCTTCAAATGTATGTTTTCCTTATACAGCAACGTTTTTCCTCTATTTGGTTTCTCTTGATAAGGCAGAAAGTACCATGCCCTATTAACCTGAGTCTCTCTGTATCCTTCAAAAATTATTCTGTAAATGATTCCCTTTTAGGAGAAGTTAATCATAAAAATAAAAGCCTTACCAATAATTGCCTACCATCTTGTTTTCATAATGTACTTAAATATTTATACTTCTACTCCTACATTAAACTAATCAAATGAGAAATACTGCTAAAGGAATTGCCTTATAAATAAAGGCGGCCTAGAAAGATGATAATCTACTTTTCTATGCCTCTGTAATTTTCTAACCAAATAGGTTTTCATTGTGTTGCAAAATACTAGCAGATTACCAGTGACATGAAAAATGTGTCAGCCCATATAAATGCAGGCTGATACTAATGACTATTATTCATTATATTATTGACTCCAAAGAGATTCTGTTTACAGAAAGCAATGTTTGAACCAACGATAAATAGTATGTTTCAAAAATATAAAACCTTTTTTCACTCCTTCATTAATTCTAGTTTTTTTTAGTTAAAAAATCTAATTCTATTTAGAACAGTTATTATTGGTTTGGATTTGCATAGGTACTTATAGACAACTTTGAAACATTGGTTAATTTAGATACATATTCTATTGTTATTTCTCAAATTATGATTATATAAATTAAGGTTATTATACAAAATCTCATTTAGAATCACATTTTAGGTTCAGAAATAGTTCAGGATCTTAGAATAGTCAGATAAAAATGTAAGAAAAGAATAAATCTTTGTGAAAAGAATGTTTAATGACACTAAGTAATGAAAAATATTTTGAATAACTTAATTTTGTTTCTTCTTCGTATGGGTCTTGTTTTTTAAAAGGCTTGATTATACATATTAATATGCATTATATATAATGTAACACACATACATCACACACATGTATACAATATTTAAATGTAATTTTAGGTGCTCCCCAGATCTGCTAATGCTCTTAATCAGGTCAGGTGTAAACATATTCAGAAGTTGTATATCATAGTATCTCACAGCAAACTACTTACCTTAGTTTTCCTTCAGTTTACTTCAAACAAATACTGCAGGATGAGTTCAGATTATTACATAATAAAAACAAAAAAAAATTGAGTTTGACACTTAAGAAAGAAAACTTCTAGACATTACAAAGCTAGAAATCTATAGAAAACATAGCAACTCATCATGCTTTTAATTTTTGCTTTTATCCACTTAATTTTAAAGTACCACATGCATATTTCTTACTGGGAAAGGATACCTGCTTCCTTAGAACATGATAGGTGTCCTAAGCCCTTGGTCAGCACATAACATGAGCACAGTACATAAAAATATTTATGCTGCACAAATAATAGATTCATTCCTACCTGTAGTAAAAATTATCATCCTGAAAGGAAAACATGTCTGAATATAATTATTGGATTACCTTCAGAAAAAAGTATTTTTATATGGCCAAATGGAATTATAGAATTATATATTAGAAAAGATAGATGGCTTAATTTGCATGTATGATTTTTCTGTTAGTAAATTTCACAATACTATTTCCATGGTACAGATTTCCTTATCAATGTTTTCTTTTTCTTCCCAGTTAACCTAGTTTCTCTATACATATGGGGATATTTTTCCAAAATAGCTTAGATTTTCACCTTAATAAAAACAACCAAATATTGCTGTTTCCCTGCTATAACAATTTTTGAACCGTTTGGAGCCACAGCATACATGTAACCTATAATAAGGATCATTAAAAAATGTTTAAACATGTCTAATGTGTGCTCATTGGAAAACACTATCAAAAATATCGAGAAGAAATTCTTTTTTTCAAATTTTTTTTTTCAACGTTTATTTATTTTTGGGACAGAGAGAGACAGAGCATGAACGGGGGAGGGGCAGAGAGAGAGGGAGACACAGAATCGGAAACAGGCTCCAGGCTCTGAGCCATCAGCCCAGGGCCTGACGCGGGGCTCGAACTCACGGACCGCGAGATCGTGACCTGGCTGAAGCCGGACGCTTAACCAACTGCGCCACCCAGACGCCCGGAAAAGAAATTCTTAAAAAATTTTTTTTTAGTATAGTTGACACACAATGTTACATTATTTTAGGTGGACAACTTAGTAAGCCCACCAGTTTATATGTTATGCTATGCTTACTATACATGTTAGCTACCATCTGTCACCATACAAAGCTATCACAACATCATTGACTGAAAATAAATTCTTGATTATTTTATTGCAACAGCAGTGCATCTATTTGATATAAAGTAGCAGGAAGTTCTCCAAAAGTATATATATTTCCCTGACCTCTGAAGACACTTTAATTTTTTTTTAAGATATTTAGGAGGTAAAATATGGAGAAAGACCTCTCTGGCTCCACCACAGGGTCATTGTCTTAACCAGAGGTAAACATAGCCTCCAACAACAATTTTTATTTTAGTAAACATCTGAGAGGTGCAGGGGCCTGAAGCCTTTTTAATACTGTCATCCACTTGTTTTCTTTCTAGTCTCAAGTATAAGGCTCAAGTATAGAGAGTTCTTCTCATAAACCCTGTCTGTAACTCTAAGAAGCTGAGAATTCTAAGATTATGAAGCAGATTCCTTATTACTAAAGAATCCCTTAAGGTGTTCTTTATATGTTGTCAAGGGTTGCCTCTATTTTAATAGAATTTCTATAAGAAAAAGAAGTTTTTCAATTAATCATATACACTTTGTGCATTATTTTTATTTTTTAATAATTTTTTAAATGTTTATTTTTGAGAGAGACAGATGGTGAGCAGGGGAGGGGCAGAGAGAGAGATGGAGATACAGAATCCCAAGCAGGCTCTAGGCTGTGAACTGTCAGCAAAGAGCCCAACATGGGGCTCAAATCCAACAAATGGTGAGCCAATGTCAGACACTTAACTGACTGAGCCACCCAGGCACCCTGTGCATTATTATTCTTAAACAAAGAGGCTTCATACCTAATCTTATAATTTGTACTAATCCATTAAAAAGAACCTTTTTATGTATATTGGCTATATATCCACTTATAATATTCAACTTTATTTACCAATACTGTAAAATCATTCCTTTTTACCTATATAGTAAAAAGTCATTACAGAAAAGATAATATACAGCATATGTAACTTGAATGAAATTTGCCTAATCACAAAGACTATTCCTTTACTGAATGTTTTATGTAGTAAGTGCACATAATTTTTCAAAATTTAAAGAATATCTCTTTCATTTTTTTCTACATGAAAATGATTTTCATATCTGAGCTATTGTTTTGATTCTCTTGCCTATTTTAGATTCTAAAATGGTACAGAGGGTCTTCGATCCATTTTGGGAGAAAAATTATTCAATTCTGAAGTTTCTATCACTGTATAGACAGCACTCAAGTAGAAATTAGTACTGCTATTAAGGTATAAAGAAGCATAATTATTTTCTAAATTGTGGGGACATGGTAAATATTATAAGCAATAAAACATTATGATCACCTTATCATTAAAATAGTTTACCACGAATTTATGTTAATCTTACCAACAACTTCCAAAAATATATACAAAAAGCATCAATTCAGTCACTATAAACTCAATGTCAAGAGATCATTACTGATATATATTCAGATAAACTCCTAGATTAGTATGAAATTCATGTTAGTTGTGATAAAAACATTCACATTAAAAAAAATTAAGCAAGTAAGATTCTAACCATATGCCATTAAATTGGAAATGCTAGGGTATTCGTATCTAATATAACTTATGTGGTTGAAAAGCTGCATATGGTCACTATCATTCAGAATAAAATGAAATATGCATATTTGATTTCAAATAAACACTCTGTGTAATTTACATTCAAAATGATATAAACTTAAGCAGTTGTGTTTTGTGCACTGACTAGTTTTCTGTTAATAAAAGTTGAAGTGACTCTTCAGAGAAATCTCTCTCTTGCTTTACTTTACTTAAACTTCATAAAATTTGTATCATTCAAATTTTCCTAAATGTTTCCTAAAGATGAATGAATAAAATAGGACAAAAGTGATAAGGGAAACGATAATTTTGCCATTAGTTCTGATTAATCAAGATATTTTTAAGTTATTCAGAGCATGAAATGGCTCACTGATAGATTGATTTAAAAAGACCAATGGGAAATTTATAAACCACCTGGAAATTTTTCAGGATCACTCTTCAAAATTAGAATATCAGTGTGGCTTCCTAATTATGTGAGCAGGAATTACTCTTTTTGTTACTCTTATAGATTGAATTGTGTCCCTCACCAAATTTATATGTTGAAGTCCTCACCCCCCAGTTTGGTAATAGGGCCGTTAAGCAAATGATTAAGGTTAAATAAAGTATAATCCAATATGACCGTTGTCCTTCTAAGAGGAGAAAAAGACATCAGGAGCGTGTATGCACAGTGCAATGACCATGTGAGGGTAGAGAAAGTAGCCATCTGCAAATCAAAGAAACAAGGATCAGGAGAAACCAACCCTTCCAACACCTTGATCTTGGACTCCCAGCCTCTAAAGCTGTGAGATAATACACTTCTATTGTTGAAGCCACATACTTTGTGGTATTTTGTTATGTCAGTCCTACCTGACAAATACAGTAACTTCAAAGAGTACTTTCTGTGATTACAGAAATTGAAGATTGGGATTGAAATTTTGTGTTAGTTTCCATCAACTATAGTCATCCATTGGTACAGCAAGCTAGCTCATAAATCAACTCCATATTTTAATGTTTATTTATTTTATTTTCAAGAGAGAGAGAGCACAAGCTGGGGAGGGGCAGACAGAAAGGGAGAGAGAGAATCCCCAGCAGGCTCCATGCTGTCAGGCCAGAGTCCAGAGCGGGGCTCAGACTCACCAACCATGAGATCATAACTCACAACCATGAGCCAAAATCAGGAGTCTGACACTTAACCGACTGAGCCACACAGGCACCCGAACCTCAGATTTAAACAGAGGTGGATGACAACTGTTAATAGTTCTCAGGAATAGATTTTTATACAGGTAGGGACACAAATGGCCTGACGTCTAATGTTCTTGTTTAACTTTCAAAAATCTGGAATAATCTTCAGGGTATCACATAAGTTAAATTTGCTTCACTGTCTTCTACCTTCAAACATTAAATCATAATCATAAAATAAAAAGAATTAGATGAAGAATAGAACAAAATTCCTTGCAATCAAGGGTGAGGGTGTTGGAGAGAGTAATGACAAACTATAAACCAAATTAAAGGAGCATGGTTGAATTACAAATGTCTTCAGAATGAGGAACTATGAGAACACAGAGGAAAGGTGGACAAACTTTGTAGTTCAGACATTTCCTCAAGTTGGGGTCCTTGAATAGGATCTGAGGAAATTTTTAACTTTCTGAAATATATTACCACTTTTTGTGGGTATATGTGTAGATGTGAAAATATTTTAGATATAAATAATAAAAACCCAATTCAAATTAGCTAATGGAGGAAAGGTATTTATTTTAGGAACACTGAAGCACTTTACCTAATAGAAGGAGAGATTGAACACTCAATTCATGGAAAGGGCAAGGATGCAGCAAAACCCAGGAACCACTCATTCAACCAGGCATTCAAGTGCTTCCACAGTTCCTTTCCATCATTCATTGCTCTACATGTCAATTTATTTTCTTTTGTTGCAGAATGTTTGCCAGAAAATGAAGGAAAACTAACAGCTCAAGAGGGTTTTTTTTTTTTATCTTAAATAATGAGAAGAGATATTCTTTCTTTCTCTCTTTAGAACCAACTTCAAAAATTCCAGGGACGGCTTTGAATACTGAAGCCTGTGATATTGAACTAAGATTTTGATTAATCTATTTTAAAATAGCTACATGGAAAGAATAGTGGGAAGGACAAGGACTGTACATACAACAACCTCTAGTGTAGATTCAAGAAAAGAGCTTTCAACAAATTTTAATTAATTCTAGCAAGAGTAAACCAAGAATATCAGGATAAAAACCATTTTAGGCTGAAAAAATAACACATGAAACTAAAAAAAAGTGCTATATGTGCTATTTAATAATTACAAGACATAAAAATAAAGAAAAGCTAGGCCATGAAAGTAACACATACTATATCTAATGTGTGCTTTATGTCATATTGTTATTGGTGTTTAGCATTAGATGGTTTTTGTTATTGATTTCAAAGTTTAAATTCCAAGGAGTCTTGAGGATTCCAAGGGAGTCATTCTAGTGTATAGTAGGAATGGACTTGGAGCAGGAGATCAGAGGAAAAGACTGCATCCTTATTAGCGGATAAATTTATATATTTCTTTACGCATTTTGTTTATATGTCTCTCTTTGATAGAGATTCAAGGAAAACTTAAGAATTTGATGGAGGAGTCGTGGAAATAGTGTAAGTAAGAAAGATATAATCAAATTTTCATTATGGAATTATCTTCTTTATCATGAAGGAAGGCAGGGAATGATGGGACTTGAAGTAGTAATCCACTATGGAGATAAATACAATATTACAAAATAATGGATAAAGTAGTACATAAATGCAATGACAGTGATGATCATAAGGAGGGAACAGAGTAAACACTTATTGAGCAAGTAAATGTTTTTGTGAACTGTAAGATAGGAGGAAATAGGGAACCACTTGGGATTGTGGATGGAAAGTGGAATACAGAATCAAATGCAAATTTTGGGCTTAACTGATTATATAAATCATGGGGACAAGAGTAGCTATGATAAAAGTAATTTGTCTCACAACACAAAAGATATCCTCTAGGTGGTGAGAAATTCTAATCTGAAGCTTGTAGAAAATGTGGAAGTTTGGGGTGCCTGGCTGACTCAATTGGAAGAGCATGTGACTATTGATCTCGGGGTCATGGGTTTGAGCCCCATGTAGAGGGTAGAGATTACTTTAAAAAAAAGCAAATTTTTAAAAAAAAATTAAACCAAAAAGAAAAAAGAAAAAAAAAACTGTGAAAGCTTACGATTCTTTAAGGAAAGGTTGAAGACCATAGAGTGAGTAAGGCTGTTTAAAAACAATGTTTGAAGACAGAAAGACTGCTAAGGATGAAACCCTGAGATTGGGTTTTCTAAACCCATTTTAGAAAAATGGAAAGGGGAGGAAAACCATCAAGGAATTGAGAATGAGTGTCCAAGGAGGGTAGCTAATGATCCAAAAGTAAATTAAAAGCTGGTAACCAAAAATGCGAGAGCCGAAAGAGGAAGAATCAAATATTGGAGAAAGCATGAATAAATTGAGGGTTGAAAATTGTTGAATAGTTTTTTCAGGAAGAAGCTAACTAAGCAGCTTAAAGGTTCATTTTGGAAATCATGGTTCAAGCTGGATGTCAGTTGTATGAGAAGTAAAAGGAAAGCCAGAAAAGGATGAAAATTAATATAACAGTTCTCTAATAATGAACAAATGCGCAATAGTGAATGCACAAAGAAAAGATTTAATAGAGACAAAACTCTATTCTTTGAACACTCAATTGATTTTTCAAATTAAGTAAACATTTAAGATAGTTTTATGGATCATCATAAAAATGAATGGAACTTACCAAATATTTGTGTCAATAAGGATGAGCTTAAGTAGACTGAAGCACTAAAATTGCCATAGATCTCTGGAGCTTACAAAACATAAGTGGAGACAGATTTGATCTTTTCTTCTCCTGGACTGGAACTCCCAATGATCAATTACAAGTTCTACTCAGTAAATGTAGATTACAGAAAACTGAAGAAATAAGGTCCAGACTTTTAAATGAAATGTTTCACTGTAGAGTTGCTTAGAATGAAGGTCTTCCAGAAGCCATCCACACAATTTTCCACTTATCTGGGCAGTATTTCCCCTCTGGATGAACAAAATGGTGTTGGTGTATTGTGCTTGGGTTTACACTGACTAATAAATATCTGAAACTTGAAAAAAAAATAGGTGGAAAGCTGGAAGCATCACAATTCTGGACGTCAAGTTACATTACAAAGCTGTAATAATTAAAACAGTATGGTACTGACACAAAAAATAGACATAGAGATCAATATAACAGAACAGAAGACCAAGAAAGGACCCCACAACTGTATGGTCAATTAGTCTTTGACAAAGCAGGAAAGAATATCCAATGAAAAAAAGAGTACTTTCAACAAATGGTGTTGAGAAAACTGGACAGCAACATGTAAAGAATCAAACTGGAGTACTTTCTTTTTTTTTTTTAATGTTTATTCATTTTTTGACAGAGAGAGATAGAGCGTGAGTAAGGAAGGGGCAGAGAGAGAGGGAGACACAGAATCCGAAGCAGGCTCCAGGCTCTGAACTGACAGCACAGAGCCCGATGCGGGGCTCAAGCACACGGACAGTGAGATCATGACCTGAGCCGAAGTCGGATGCCCAACTGACTGAGCCACTCAGGTGCCCCAAACTGGACTACTTTCTTATACTATACACAAAAATAAACTAAAAATGGATTAAAGACCTGAATGTGAAACCTGAAGCCATAAAAATCCTAGAAGAGAATACTGGCAGCAAATATTTTGACATTAGCTATGGCAATGTTTTTTCTAGATAGGTCTCCTGATGAAAGGGAAACAAAAGCAAAAGTAAACTATTAGGACTACATCAAAATAAAAAGATTCTGCACAGCAAAAGAAAAAAAACCAACAAAATTAAAAGGCAACCTACAGAATGGGAAAAGATATTTTCAAACAATATTTCTGATAAAGAGTTAGTATCCTAAATATATAAAGAACTTAAAATACTCAGCACCCCAAAACCAAATAATCTAATTAAAAATGGTCAGAAGACATGAACACACATTTGTCCAGAGAAGACTTCCAGATGGACACACAGTTACTTACCATTAGGGAAATGTAAATCTAAATTACTGTGAGATATTACCTCACAACTGTCAGAATGGCTAAAATCAACAACACAAGAAACAGCAAGCGTTGGCGAGGACATGGAGACAAAACGCTCATGCACTGTTGGTAGGAATGCAAACTGGTGCAGCCACTGTGGAAAACAGTATGGAGGTTCCTCAAAAAGTGAAAAAGTTAAAAGTAGCACTACCTTATGATACAACAATCACACTACTGGTATTTATCCAGAAAATACAAAAACACTAATTCAAAGGGATAGGCACCCTGATGTTTATTGCAGCATTATTTACAATAGCCAAGATGTGGAGGAATCCCAAGTGTCCATCAGTTGATGAATGGATAAAGAAGAAATGTATATATACATATATACACACACACACATATATATCTCATATATATACACACCTCATATATATATATATATATCATATACATATATATATATACAATGAGATATTATTCAGCCATAAAGTAAATGAAATATTAATAAGCCATAAAAAATAATAACATCTTACCTCTTGTAATGACATGGATGGAGCTAGAATGCATAATGCTAAGCAAATAAGTCATTCAGAGAAATACAAATACCATATGATTTCACTCATATCTGGAATTTAAGAAACAACATATAAGCAAAGAAAGTAAAAAAGAGAGAGAATGAGATTCCCCAAGATGGCAGCAGATAAGGAGGACCCTAGGCTCCTCTTGTCCCTGGAACACAACTAGATAACTATCAAATCCCCCTAAATACTCCAGAAGTCAGCATGAAGACTGACAGAACAACCTCCACAGCTAAAAGAAGAGAAGAGGCCTAACAAAGAAGATAGGAAGTGCAGAGATATGATTTATGGGAAAAAAGGACCATGGCTGCTGTGGACGGGAGGGACCCATGGCTATGGAGAAGGGCAAGAAGGAGAGGAGCACATAGGGGAACACACAGAACACATCCCCAAAACCATTGACTTGGAAAATGAGAGGGGCTGAATTTCATGAGTTCTTGCAACCAGCTGGGATTAAATCCTGGAGTGGTTTTTTGTTTTTTTTTTTTTTTTTTTTTTTAATGTTTTATTTATTCTTGAGAGAGAGAGACAGAGCATGAGAGAGGGAGGGGCAGAGAGAGAGCAGGACACAGAATCCGAAGCAAAACCTGGAGTTTTAAAGGTCAGTGGTGTTGGCCGAAGTAGAGTACTGAAGGCACTGCCCTGCTCCAGGAGGGAAGGCAAGCAACCAGGGGGCATCTGACATGGAAATAGTGATCTGAAGAATGCCTGAGACATACAGTGGGTAGATTACTCTCTTGTGTAAGAGAGTGTCCCTGGGAGGCATCATTCAGAGAGACACCTCACTGACAACAAGGAGCTGGCCTGCACCCTTTCCTTTTCCCTCCCCTTAACATAAACACAGAGCCACTGGTGGGAGGCAGTACAGCGCCCAAGCCTCCTGCCTGACATGCTTCCACCGAACACCACCCCCTGCACTCTGGCAGGACTGCTGGTTCTAGATCAAGCTTGCCTCAGTCCCAGCATGGCAGGCCCTTCCTCCAGAAAACCAGTGCAGGTTCCTGTCCACACCATGTCTCTAAAGCCTGGAGTTTTTAATTAAAGGTACCAGGTTTGGCTGCAGTAGAGCCAGAGGGGCACTATACTGCTCCTGGAGAGAAGGTAGGCAGACAACCTGGGGGCAGACAGCATGGAAATAGAATCTGAAAAACACCTGGGGCACACAATGGAGAGAGAATTTGCTCTTCTCATGGCTCTTCCCTAAGAGGCAGCATTCATGGAGACACTTCTCTGGAGCAAAGCGGCTGGTGCCATTTCCCTCCTCTTCTCCTTTCCGTAAACACAGAGCCACCTGATGGAATCAGCTCATTGCCTACACTGGCTGCTTAACTTGCTTACATCAAGCCCTACCACCCTGAAATCTGGTGGGACTGCCCTTCTCAGTCAAGCTTGCCTCAGTCTTAGCACAGTGGGCCCATTCCCAGAAGAGCAGCACAAGCCCTTGCCCACACCATGTCTCCCAACCAAAGATTTGCAAGGTCTTAGCTCTGGTGAGTTGGTGTGACCAGACAACACCCAATTAAAAACTTGCCGCATTTAGGCCAGGGACCAAACACTGCCCATAGCAGGCAAGGAGAGCCTCTGCAGACAACTGGCCTGAAGGGTAGAGCAGACAAAATACAACAGCAGAGTGCACACAGCACACACTGGAGACACTTTCTGAAGCACTAGGCCCTGGGCCTTGCATGACCTCGTCTTCATAAGGCCATTACTTTCATGAACAGGAGACATAACTGGCTTTTCTAACACAGAGAAGAAGACAGAGGCTTAGAATAAATGCCAAGACAGAGGATTTCATCCCAAATGAAAGAAAAAGATAAGGCCAAGCCCAGAGATCTAAGTGAAAGTACCATGTAAGTAACATCATACCTGATGGAGAATTTTTTTAAATTTTTTAACATTTATTTATTATCAAGAGACAGAGAGAGACAGAGCATGAGCATGGGAGGGGCAGGGAAAGGGAGACACAGAATCCAGACAGCAGGCTCTGTCAGCATAGAGCCTGACGTGGGGCTCGAACCCACAAACTGTGAGATCATGACCTGAGCAGAAGTCATATGCTTTACTGACTGAGCCACCCAGGCGCCACCTGATGGATAATTTAAAGCAACAATTATAAGGATACTCATTGAGGCTTGAGAAAAGAATAGAAGGCCTCAGTGAGACCCTTACTAGAGATTAAAGAGTTAAAAAATAATCATTCAGAGAAGAAGAATACACTAAATGAGATTGGAAGCCAGCTTGGTGCATTGAAAAGCAGGGTGGAAGAAGCAGAGGACTGAATCTGTAACCTAGGGGACCAAAAAAAAAAAAAAGGAAAATAATGAAGCTGAACAAAAGAATTATACAACACGAGAATAGATTTAGGAAACTCAGTGATGCCATGAAGTCTAATATATTCTTATTATAGGAGTCCCAGAAGAAGAGAGTGAAAAGGGGGCAGAAAAATTATTTCAAGAAATAATAGCACAAAATGTACCTAATCTGGGGACGGAAATAGGCATCCAGATCTAGGAGGCACAGAAACCTCCCATCTAAATCAACTCCCATCAAAAGCAGACCAACAACAAGACATACTGTAATTAAATTAGCAAAATATAGTAATAAAGAAGAAATCTTAAAAGTGGTAAGACAAAGGAACTCCTTACAAGGGAAAAACCGATAAGGCTACCTGGAGGTTTCTCAACAGAAACTTGAGAGAGTAGCATGATAAATGTAAAGTGCTGAATAGGAAAAACCTGCAACCGAGAATATGCAACAAGGCTATCATTCAGAATAGAAGGAGAGATAGAGTTTCCCAGACAAACAAAAACTAAAGCCCACGTGGGGCTCTGTACTGACAGCGCGAGTCTGCTTGGGATTCTCTCACTCTATCTCTCTCTCTACCCCTCGCCCACTCTCTCTCTCTGTCTCTCTCTCTCTCTCTCTCTCTGTGTGTGTGTGTGTGTGTGTGCGTGTGTGCCTCTCTAAAACAGCCCTGCAAGAAGTATTAAAGGGGACCCTTTAAGTGCAATGGAGAGACAGAAGTGACAAAAACAAGAAAGGCCCAGAGACAATCTCCAGAAATGATGACAATACAAATAATAAGGCAATAAATATACATATCTATCATTTACTTTGAATGTAAATGGACTTAACACTCCAATCAAAAGACATAGGGTGTCAGAATGGATAAAGAAATAAGAACCATCCTTCTACTGCCAAAAAGAGACTCATTTTAGACGTAAAGACACAGGCATATGAAAGTGAGGAGCTGGAGAAACATTTATCATGCAAATAGATATCAAAAGAAGTTTGGGTAGCAATACTTATATTGGAGAAGCTAATTTTTTTTTTTTGTTCCTGTATTGTTTCTATCCTGCTTTGGTATCAAGGTAGTACTGTCCTCATAGAACAATTTTGAATGTGTTCCCTGTATTCCATTATTTGTAAGATTATGATATTGTCATTAATTATTTTTTTTAATGTTTTTGGTGGAATTCACCAATTAAACTATGTGGTCTTGGCCTTTACTGGGAGATTATTGATTCCTAATTCAACTTTCATTCTTGTTATTGGCCTAAGAAGACTTCTTTTTTCTTGGATTCAAGATTCATAACTCAGTTGTGGGAACCCATGAATTTTTAGGAATTATTTGGTTGTTTTTTCTAAGTTATCTGATATGTTGGTATATAATTGTTTATAGTAATCTGTTATCACACTATGTATTTCTGGGTTTATCTGTTGTATTGTTTTCTCTTCCATTTCTTATTTTGGTTTTTGAGCTCTTTTTTTTCTTAGTTAATGTTGTTAAAGCATTGACAACTTTGTTTATGTTTTGGAAAAACAGCTCATTACTTTCAATGTTATGTTATTGTTTATTCTGCTCTCTATTTTGTTTCTGATTTTTATCATTTCCTTTCATTACTAAATTTCAGCAAGTTTCCTTTTCTAGTTCCTTGTCATATAAAGTTTATTTGGACTTTTTTTCTTTTTTTTTTTTTTAATTTTTTTTTTCAACGTTTATTTATTTTTGGGACAGAGAGAGACAGAGCATGAACGGGGGAGGGGCAGAGAGAGAGGGAGACACAGAATAGGAAGCAAGCTCCAGGCTCTGAGCCATCAGCCCAGAGCCTGATGCGGGGCTCGAACTCACGGACCGCAAGATCGTGACCTGGCCAAAGTCGGACGCTTAACCGACTGCGCCACCCAGGCGCCCCTGGACTTTTTTTCTTAATACAAGCATTTATGGCACAAATTTAACTCTAACATATGCTTTTACTGCATATGCTGGGTTTTGGAATATTGTGTTTTTATTTTGTTTTGAGACATGTTATGATTTGCCATTTGATTTCTTATTTAGCCCATTACTTGTGCAGTAGTGTGTTATTTAATATTTACATATAAAATATTTAATATTAAAAGAGAGAAAAGACACAAGATTCTTAATTATAGAGAACAAGCTGATGATGGTTGCCATAGTGGAGGGGGGGATGGGTGAAATAGGTGATTAAGGAGTGCACTTATCCTGGTGAGGACAGGGTGATATATGAAAGTGTTGAATCATTGTATCACCCACCTGAAACTAATATAACACTGTGTGAACTAGAAATAAAATAAAACCCAAAAATATTTTCTAAAAATATGTGCATTTATCATTCAAAGAACATATACACTGCAGGGATGCAAACTGAGATTTCATTTTGATACATACTTCCATAATTGTTAATGCAGAGAAAGAGGAATGGATGCTTCGCATAGGCTCTTAAGCTTCTACTTTACACTGACATTTCATTGCTCAATTTATATAGCATGACTTTGCATAACTTTTAGAAGATACATAGGTAGAGGAGAGCCAGACATATTTGCTACATAGTGTCTAAAATTTATAAACATATTTTCTGTTGTATTAAAACAGTATTACCAGAGGCCACTGTATTTCCCTCTGCTGGCTGTCAACCATCTCCACCTGCATTCCACTCAAAATCATCCCATATAATTTTAATCAAAAAGCTGAGATGATTCCAAATGAGTCTAAAAGTACCACCTAAAAATGGAAGGACCATTAGATTATGCAGTTTAGAGTATGCCTATCTAGGAGAAAGGTCAATTCATTCCCTTGATATAGATACCAGAGACCACACAATACCAGATTTGTTGTGGCTCCAACAATGAAGATCAAAGCTATATTCTTGAGCTAAATTAGGTTTACTACTTTCCCTTTAATTGTATATATCAAGCTTTAAGAGAGTTTAAATATTTTTGCCTATTAGAAACACCCTAAATGTGTTTCACTCAGATTTTGATTAATTTTTCTAAGACTGTTTTGAAAAGTTGAAACATCCCTTATATAAAGTCCACTGACATCTCTAAGGGTAGCTCCATATTATCTTCAAATGATACATCAGAAGCAAAATGTTCAGTGAAGGCATACCTGTATGGCTCAGTCGGTTAAGCACCCAACTCCTGATTTCAGTTCAGGTCATGATCTCATGGTTCACAGTTCAAGGCCCACGTGGGGCTCTGTACTGACAGCGTGAGTCTGCTTGGGATTCTCTCACTCTATCTCTCTCTCTCCCCCTCGCCCACTCTCTCTCTCTGTCTCTGTCTCTGTCTGTCTCTCTCTGTGTGTGTGTGTGTGTGTGTGTGTGTGTGTCTATCAAAATAAATAAACATTAAGAAAAAAAATGTTTAGCAAAATTAAACATTACAAAAGCCCTTAATATTGGATATTGGCATGAGTTGAAATTTAATAGCTGGAACAGAAAATCAGTGGCTTTAGGGCCAAGGGAAGGAAAGTATTTAGAAATCAACTGAGTAGCACAGCAACATAGAAGATAAGTATAGATTCATTCATAGGTACACAAATACATCTGTTCTGTCACTATGATTCCAGAGAGAATTTCTTTAAAATGATTTAACTTATATAATGCAATTTATCTAAAGAATGAAAATCCATACTGTAGTGAAATTAGTAATATGACACCTAGTATTTATAAAATGGTTCACACATCTCCATAACTTTCAAATTCTAAAATCTCATGTGTATAGATGACCTTAAATCAGAAAAGCTTTAAATAGTATGCGATACACATGAATTTTTAAATAAATAAAACTTCAGTTAGTGATTAAGAATTCTAAGATTATCGGGGTGCCTGGGTGGCTCAGTTGGTAAAGCGACCGACTTCGGCTCAGGTCATGATCTCGTGGTCTGTGAGTTTGAGCCTCGCGTCGGGCTCTGTGCTGACAGCTCAGAGCCTGGAGCCTGTTTCAGATTCTGTGTCTCCCTCTCTCTGACCTTCCCCCATTCATGCTCTGTTTCTCTCTGTCTCAAAAAAATAAATAAACGTTTAAAAAAAATTAAAAAAAAATAATTCTAACATTATCATTTGGAAGTACCCAAAGGAAGCCATGGCAAATAAGCTACTCTATTGTAAATTATAGTTAATTCAAAAACCACATTCAAGGAAAGATTATTGTCACAGACATACTCGTTATAAGAAACCATCGAGAAGCAAAATTACAGAGAAAAGCAAAGGTCAAATCCAGCACATCAGTTGAAAATAAATGGAGAAAATAAATGGAGAAAATAAATGGAGAGATGCAATAAGGTTTGGCATCAGATCAATAGCTTTAGGGGCTACACAATTCTAGGAGAAATGTTCCCAGTAATCACAAGTTCTGAACATGAATAGAAGCTGGTTGCTGTTAGGATTATAGTTCAACGTATAAGAAAGAATAGTCTGAGAATGTTTCTAAATGCAGTATGTATTGCAAGTATATTGAAATGAGTGTGAATTTAATGGGAACTCTTGACTAGTGAATTATATAAAATTATTCAGCAAGCAATAAGAAGGAGAATTTTCTATTAAATAATTTGATTACTTTTCATGTCAATATTTTATCTTTAAAATTGGATGACTGGATTGACTAACCCTAACATTACTGCTGGAAAACAGGCTGACTGATTTCTCCAGGGTCTTTCAGGCTGGCAATTCCTATTTACAGTTTTTAGAAATTAGGATTGGTCTTTAGGTCTGATAGCACTGGATCTTAATATTATCACACAGTAACTGCAGAAATTCTACTATTGATCTAGTTATATAATATATGCATTGATTTATACTGATATATAAAACATCAAGCAAGCCTAGAATACTATCTAAAAATCTATTCTCTCAACTGTAAGAAAATCTACACGAAAAATAATTATGAAAAGATAAATGTTCTTAAAATAAATGTTTAGAAGCTTAAACCTGTTCATTGGCCTCTGCACATATATGCAGACGAATCTTTTCTAAATGTAGATTTGCCTATTATAAACCTACTTAAAATTCTTCATTTCTCTAAGAAATATTGGCCTAAACCATTGACCAGTTGACCAGGCAAAGCTGAGTTTATTGTACTTAACTGTATTCACAGAGAACGTCACATCAAGCAAATAATTTTACCTCATCAGAATTTATGACACAATATATGCAGTTTTATGACCTAGGCTCAGTGATTTTAACAATTCATCCTAGATAGAGGACTAGTTGGAATTGAGCAGAGTTTATAAAAAACAGTGCTGTATTGGTGGAAAAGCCTTAATAATCAAAATACTTGGATGGGCAAATAAGCTACTTTAAGTGTTTTCATAGTCTAATCTTCCAGGAACAAATATTTCCTGGTGCATGTAGCTAAATTGCTTCATCAGTTACAAGTATTATTGAGCATAGAAACAGAAAAGTTTATTTGGTCACAGAATTGTTTAGCACAGAGAGGAAATATAATTGATTTTATATGTTAGTGGAAATTCTCAGCTTTTCTGGGGGGAGGGGGGTGCAGGGGGTGTTATTCATTGACTAAGCTGAATGGTAGATCATTTTCATCATAGAATGTAATCAATATAGTTCTGTATCATTGTCTGATAAGTATGGGTCATGTGTGGAGTTTTTGCCAGTACTATTCCAACCAGATTTTCTTTTTTTTCTTTGAAAGATGATTTATTGCATCATTTAGAGAACAGTGACTACACAGTAGCAGTAAAGATTCTAGAAAGGATGCATATTTAAGTAATATAATACAGATATATATTAAGGGAAAGATTATGATTACAGTTCGCAGATGATTTACAGAGAGCCAAGTGTGCTAAACTTAAACCACTAGAACTTGATCCCATCCCTAATCTAATAACCTGTACACTAGATACAAGGACTTTATCTATGATTGCCATATTTTTATAAGTCACTTTATGGTTGGTTTCATTTACTCAGGCAAGATCGTGATTTCTTATTAGAAAATGTTATCAAAAGAAGCTGAGTTGCCCTTCTGGGTAAAATCTCCACAGTTGATGATTATGTTGTATGGTGTACCAAATTAAGACTAAATATTAAGACCAACTATTGCACTCACAAAAGAATAATGGAATGAAAAAGAAATGTTAAAACTAGGGACATGACTGATTTCATAATTGAACAATAAAGTGCACCAGTTGTTCTGGAAACCTGAACTAGGGAGCAAGAAAAGTAAAAAAAGGAAAGAGAATGAAGATTAGAACATTACAATTTGTCCCTCATACAGATCTCATTTTTTGCTTCTTGGATGACAATGATCTACTCTTTGATAGCCTTCTTGATTAAAATTATTGGGATGTATATTAGTCTGTTGGGTTGCTATAACGAAACACCACCGACTGGATGAGTCAAACAATGGACGTTTATTTTCTCACAGTTCTGAAAGCCAGAAGCCCAAGATTAAAGTATCAGCAGAGTTGATATCTACTGAAGGTCAAGATGGAAAGATCCACCCAGGCCTTTCTCTTTGGTTTGTGGGTGTTCTTCCTCAGTCTTTATGTCATCTTCCTTTTGTTCATGTCTGTATCCAGTTTTTTTCCCTTATAATGACATCAATAATATTGGATTGTGACTCACCCCAATTACCTGTATAAAGACACTATCTCCCAAAACTAGTCACATTCTGAGGTTCTATGGATTAGGACTTCAACATATGAAGTTTTGGGAAAGCACAATTCAGCCAACAACATCCCACCTTCTAAATCCCCCAAATCCATGTCCTTCTCAGATGCAAAATACATTCACCCTATTCCAAAAGTCACCATTATCTCATTCTATTATCAAGTCGTAGTCCAAAGTCTTATCTTTTTTTTTTAATTTTTTTTAACGTTTATTTATTTTTGAGACAGAGAGAGACAGAGCATGAATGGGGGAGGGTCAGAGAGAGGGAGACACAGAATCTGAAACAGGCTCCAGGCTCTGAGCTGTCAGCACAGAGCCCGACGCGAGGCTTGAACTCACGGACCGGGAGATCATGACCTGAGCCGAAGTCGGCCGCTTAACCGACTAAGCCACCCAGGTGCCCCCAAAGTCTTATCTAAAATATCATTTGGGGGTGTCTGGGTGGCTCAATCATTTAAGCATCTGACTTCAGCTCACATCATAATCTTGCAGTTCATGAGTTTGAGCCCTGTGTCAGGCTCTGCGCTGATAGCTCAGAGCCTGGGGCCTGCTTTGGATTCTGTGTCTCCCTCTCTCTCTGCCCTTCCCCTGCTTGTGCCCTATCTCTCTCTCTCTCTCTCTCTCTCTCTCTCTCTCTCTCTCACACACACACACACACACACACACACACAAATGAATAAACATTAAAAATTAATAAAAATAAAATAGAATAAAATAAAATATCATTTTATCAGGAATATGTAAGTTTTGAGTTATGACTTATCCTGAGCTGTGAACTTGTGAAAGCAGACAAGGCACTTGTTTCTAAAATACAATGGTGAGGCAGGCATAGGATAGACATACCCAATCTGAAAGGGATAAATCATAAAGAAGGAAGGGATTAAAGATGTCAAAAAAGTCTGAAAGATAGCACGGCAAATACACGATCAGATTTTTTATTTTTATTAAGACAAATTTTTTAGAGCACTTTAAGGTTCAGTAGAATTTGAAAGGGTGATAGAGATATTTCCCATCCAGTCTCTGCCCCCACACATACAATGCCTCCCCCATTGTTAACATCCCCCCACGAAGGGTGATACATTTTCTATAATTGATAATCCTACATTGACATATCACACTCACTCAAAGCCCATTGTTTATATTAATTTACTCTTATTGTTGCACATTCTATGGGTTTGGACAAATTTATGATGACACGTATCCACAATTACAGTATTATACAAAATAGTTTCTCTGACTAAAATTCCTTTGTGTTATTGATTCCTCCTTTTTACTGTCCACATATTTTTGGCTTTCCCAAAATGCTTTAGAGTTAAAATCATACAATATGTAGTCTTTTTATATTTTTTTTTTCACTAAGGAATATGCATTTAAAGTGCCTCCATGCATTTTCATGGCTTTATAGATTGTTTCTTATTAGCAATAAACAATATTCCATTGTCTAGATGTACCACAGCTTATTTATCCATTTATTTACTAAAGAACATCTTGATTGCTTTCAAGTTCTAGCAGTTATGAGTAAGGCTGCTATCAACATCCATATGTAGTTTTTCGGTGACCATGAATTTTCAGCTCCTTTGGTCAATATCAAGGATCATGTTTTCTGGATCACATGGCAAGAATATATTCAGTTTTATAATAAAGCATCAAACTGTCTTCCAAAGTGGTATTACCATTTGCATTCTTCACCAACAGTGAAGGTGAATTGCTCCACATCCTTGTCAACATTTAGTATTGTCAGTGTTCCTGATTTTGACCATTCTAATAGCTGTGTAGTAGTATCTCAACATTGTTTTAGTGTTTATTTCCCTGATAACAAATTATGTGGGACATATTTTCATATGCTTACTTGCCAATTGTCTATCTTCCTTGTTGAGGTCTCTATTTAGGTCATTGGCCATTTGTTAATCATGCTGGGGTTTTTTGCTGTTGTGTTTTTAAGAGTTCTTTGTATAAAAATATTTTTAATAGCAGCCCTTGATCATCTGTGTCTTTCACAAATACTTTCTCCCTTGCTTTCTCATTTTTTGATGTGGTCTTTCACAGAGCAGACATTTTTAATTTTAATGAAGTACTGCTTATCAGTTCTTTCTTTGCTCTTATATAATGTCATCCTGAGACTCATCTCATTTGTTTTCCTTCTATCGGGGATTACAATTCTGTCACCTTTGTCCAATTTCTGAAGACAAATATTTTATATATGTTATGAGGCTTTCTACTTGGACTCACTGAGAGATTTACTCCATATATTTTAATCCATCTACCCTAGCAGTCTAGAGAGAGAAGGATATGGAAATCACTGCCTTATAGGAAGTTTTTCCAATTCTTCATCTTTGAAAACCTTTGCACTACCTTGATTTTACTCATCAGGTCACCTGCACCATCAGTTTGAACTGCAAATATAGGTAACAGTTTTGATTATCTCAAGTATAGATGGTAGAAAAGCAATAGCAGAACAGGAACAGCCCTTTTCATATATATATATACATATATATATGTATATATATATATATATACATATATATGTATATATATATATATGAATGAATATATATATATGAATGAATATATATATATATTTTTTTCTCACACACCTAGGCCAAGAGCTTCCTTTTCAAGATTAATGCTACCAATTTATTTATGCTGGTTCAAAAGAACTGTCCAATTCATATCTTGATCCCCATCACCACTATTCTTGTAGTTCTTTGGAACCTTGGTGGAATGAGCCAAGAGTACATTCTATTTCAGTATATTAGTAGGAACCTGGAACAAAACTGAATTCATGAATGAGAAATTTGTTTATTGAGACCAGAGAGAGTGAAAAGACCTCATTTCTTTTATTATTAAGATATATTCTGATTCAGTCAGTCAGATGGAGATATACTTTTCCCTAAGAGTTCTCAAGATAATCACAATTACAGATTTTCATTCACTGTCAAAATAATAACCATTAATCAGTCATCAAATAAAATTCATGTATGGCTGCCACAGTTTGTTGTTGTTATCCACCTCCCAGTTTTCCTCCCAAAGAAAACAGAAGTCTCTCCAACTTACTTATTAATAATTTTGCAAATTATTTCTTAGGGATGGATTTTGGCAAATGACTAATCTCAATCAATAAAGGTTGTTTTACAATTTAAATTTCGTAAGGACATATTTCCCAAGCAAGAATGCTAATCATGCCTCTTTTTCTTGAATTTCATTGATGTGTAAAAGGAAAATTTGCTTATCTGAATTTGATTTTCACATATTGCCTTTTTAGGATGTATCTTTCTTTATCTTATCCACAAGGTTCTATCTGCACGCTGTGCTTATTCTTTTCAATTAGCACCTCCCACACCTCATATGCATTCTCATTTCTTCCATTACTGTTCTGTGCCCCAGAGGCTTACTCCAAGACATTGCATTGCATGTGGTCCTATGATAACTGGTGTGTTGTTGTGTTCAACCAATGGGAGATACTGACAGGAGATGCAGAGGTGAGAGACAAAGAGAGATTAGGATAGTCTTCCCCTCTTGCAATCTGCTCAGTGCCCTGTTTGGCAGTGGCTGAATCACTCTTTTATTTTCTGTTGTCCCCTACTCAACAATTCCGGCTCTAGATTCCAAGAGCATAATTTCCCAAATTTATTTCTTTATTCTTAGGAGTAATAACAATTTTTAGATATTGCTAGCCTGGTTGCTTTAATATGCCTTATTGGGTGTCTTAACTTTTTCTATGGGTCTAAAAGTGGTCCTTTTATTATATTCTTTTGAATTATTTGCACTAGTTTATATTTTCTAATGGGACCATGACACATACTTATACATCACATAAGATTCTATTTTTAAAAGGATAAGAAAGCAGAAGTTTATTTTTGGTAGACCAAGAGAAAGGACATTATGTCAGCGACCCATGGAAGTGAAGTCCATAGTTAATTGTTTCCTTGAGTCATTCGGAGGCTCCAGTTATAGTTCACTCATCACCTTTATGTTTTTTATTTGTTTGTAATTCAACTTACTCATTCACTCTTTTTTTTAATGTTTATTTATTTTTGAGAGAGAGAGAGACAGAGTGCGAGTGGGGGAGAGGCAGAGAGAGAGAGGGAGACACAGAATCTGAAGCAGGCTCCAGGCTCTGAGCTGTCAGCACAGAGCCCGACATGGGGCTTGAACTCACGAACTGTGTGATCATTACCTGAGCCAAAGTCAGACGCTTAACCGGCTGAGCCACCCAGGCGCCCCATTACTCATTCACTCTTAAGTGATCTTCACTAGCGGTAGCTTCTATTTCACCACTTTTTCTCTAGTTTTGGTTTGCTTATTTAGTTTGTGCTTTGTGGCTAGCTTCTTTTCATTCCTTAGGTTTCAGGTCAGATCATTTTCTCAGAAAAGCTTTCCCTGATCCTTCTATATAAAAAAAAGCACCTGCCCCTCTCACTCTCTACTGCATCTACCTGTTCATTTTCTCATTTCATTTACTATTTCCTTCCTTTACCTTTTATGTCTCCTTATTTATTATTCATCTCTCATCATCTTAAGATACACAGTTTGCGAGAACTAAGTTCTTCCTTCTGTTCTTTTCATCATTAAATTCCTAGCATCTAAAATGGAAAGCCTGCTGCATTGTCATTATTCATGGAAAACAATAATGCTTCAGGATACAAGTAAATACAGTGTTTGGAGAAAAGCAGTTATTACCAACCCAGGCTTATATTTTTGGAACAAAAATTCTCAAGTATTATCTGCTTTAAGAGTATCAGAATGTCTTTAGTTAGTGACAGTGTGGCTCCTTTAAGTGGCAAACAGAACAAGGATCCACAAGCTAAACCACAGCTGTGAAGACAAGAAAATACACTATTGATGTTAACATAATCCTAGCATTATTGGTAGGTAAGATTGATAAGATATGAAGGCATGAATTTCACACTCTAAAAATTAATTTTGGCATGTAACTTAAATAAAAATAAGATAACTTAAAGGCCCATTAGTAATTTTATTCACTGATAATTTCTGTGCATTCTAATTATAATATATAAAAATCACATATAGATTTGTGATTACATTATTTAAATGAATTTTTCTTGTTAGAACTCTGATAAAATACTTAAAATTCTTTTTCTCAGAAGAAGTAATGAGTAGAATTAGAAATACCTCTTTATGCTGGGTACAGACCTTCCAAACAGAGATGAATTAGTCTCTCTGCTATCTGGTCCCTGAGCGCTATTTAAAATGATCAAATGTACTTATGATCACAGAAATTCTCCAATGAAGTTTTGTAGTCCATCAGTGCACAAAATCAGCATTTTTTCAATTAGCGTAAAAGACTGAGTGGCTGCACAAATTTATCTAGTAAGAGGAAGATGACTGAATTAGTAAGAAAGCTGGTCTCTAGTGGGGAAAGCCAGATCAGTAGATGGTATTAACTTCATTTTTTTTTCTATTCATATCACTGCATAGTGAATTGAATAATAAGTGAATTGGGATATTGAAACTAAACTGTACTAAAAGTATTTGTCTTATGGAATTTAAAACTGGAATATATCTGAATAGTACATTTATTCTTTTTCTCACCTTGCATATACTATTATATGAGCTGTGCCAACATACTCTATATTAAGAAGTAGGATTTAGTGGGAAAAGTACCAGGGGATTTAGAATCAAGAGGTACCTTGATTTGCTCTATTCTCATTGCCAGATCAACATCTTTATGCTGTACATACAATCCTGGTAGACTTGCAAGGACAATTTAATGATTCCATTTTAAATGGGATAATCAAAGAATTTATAAATGGTACTAAAACTGTGGCCTCTGTAATATGTCCTTAACTTACACTCATCTAGGAGATTAGAAAACCGCTGTCCTGAATAGCCACCTTTTAGAAAATAGCAACTAGATGACTTTTGTCAGTATTTCCCATGGCTCAGATAATAAAATTCACAAACAGAATTCCTAACCATTAATAGCGCTTGAGGTTTCATACTGAATCCCCATCCCCAGTTTTCTCCTATTTTTCTCTCACAGTACCCAGAAATTGTTCTCCTTCAGTTCTTTCTCACTGTTTCTCTACCTATGCTCCTTCTGTTTTGGTCCCACTGAGAAATGAAAAATTGTTGTTAACTTTTTTTCACTCCTCTTTTTACTCCAGATTATATCAGGAATACTCGCACACAAAGATCACAGTGATCCAATATATAAAAGTCTCAGCAGTGAGCAATAGGCACAATGCTTCACATAAGACCTTGAAGGAAGTTTGGAAACACAAAGTCATGGAGGACTTACAAGAGGAGCCATCAGTGAGAAGATAAAGTATCAAGGGAAATTGGGAACTTTGGTAGCCATATTTGGTGTGAGAGGTAGATTAATAAGATTAAGTTAAGGAGTAGGTCAAGTATTTGAGGGGTTTATAACAGAAATATTGGCTCCAGAATAAGAAGACAGTGCAAAGCCATAAGCAAAAAGAATAAAAATACTTCTGGGTGGGTGAAGTTAGAATCCAGTATCAGAGTAATATGATGAACAAAATGATCACATGAGAAAAAATGCTGAATTCATTACTTACTAATAAAAAGCTTGTTCAAAATATATATGAATAAACCAAAGATGGATCTAATAATATAATTTTCACAAGCAAGTTTTTCAGCCCCCACATACCTCTATCCCCTTAATCCTGCGAATGCCAGCACACCCCTTTGATAAATTATCTTTATACCTTAAAGATATAAAGGTATATATATCTTTATATATAAAGATATAAAGGTATATATAAAGGCCTTAACTGAAGCCCCTCATACAGAATTATGATGGTCAATTTCAATTCATCTGTCACCTAAACAGATGAGGACAAAGACACACAACTAGAGTGAGTTTACTCTGCAGCTGAAGTTGAGTATCCAGGTCAGAAGTAAAGAATCATTCCTGAAAAGACAGTACTATTATGCAAGTGCTTTGAGAAAATGTTATTACCAGCAGAAAGGAAACAGAGTAAAAATGATTTATTACTAGAGGATCTCTCTTCAGCCTTGATCCTACCTATTTTTTCCAGATCAAGTTCTGTATTAGGCTCAGTTTAGTACTGAAGTTCTTCTATGCAGAAAAGGACTTTACACATGAGTTGAGTTCTTTCAGAATTATCAAGTAGATTGAAGAAAGTTGAATGAGCCACTACAAATGTCTCAGAATTTCACCTTGTGTTTTCCCAAGGCAATTGATAAGGGAATAAAGAATGAAGGAGGATAGGTATAAGTTATCAGCAAGAGTTCTGTTAGAAAAACAGAAACTACATTAGCTATCTCAACAGAGGAAATTTAATATAAGAAATTGGTTAAACAGATATTGAGAACTTAAATGACAGAAAAGGAATAAATAAAGTAAGGCAGAGCTAATAAATGAAAAAAAATGGCTATTGCTTTCCAAGATGGGGAAAAGGTTTGGAGTTTTTAGAACCTAGAAGCCAAGAGTAACATCTACATAGATATGAGAATCAGGCATATGAAGAGAGGTTGCCAAGCTAGCTAGTCTGGTAAACCAGAGGTGGCCAGGAGGGGTCCTGTAGATAATAACTAAGACTTCAGAGCAAGGAGTGGCATCTCATACTTTAGAAGCTCAAAGTAAGGGTCCCATAGAACCAAGGCTGAGACCCTACTCAGGAGATAGCATCATCTGTTAGGGCTGCATCACATCTGTTCACATGAGCGGTCAGGTAGAGCTGGAAATGAGCTTAGTTCTGGTACAGTGACATGATAGGAACAAAAGGCATCAACAAGTCCATTCTTTCCTCTTTTTGCCTCAGTCTCTCTTCAGTGCCTATATTGATAAAGCATAAGAGGAATCCACATGACAAACAATTGTAGATCGCAGAACCCCCATTGCAGTATCAAAAAGCAAAGTATGAAAGTGTAGATTTAAAGCTGAGATTCAAATAGTTTTATAACCAGCATGAATAAGACACATAATTTTAAACTCTAATTAGGACTCCTAACCCTGAGAAATATCCTAGCTTTATGGTTCAGTGCATGCTAGCGATAACGCACATTTGACTTTATAGCTGCAGAGAGAGTAAACTAAGTAGTTATAATCAAGCACTAAGTAACATAATATACTAATTGATTTATTACATTACTGTGAGGTATTTTATAAGCCCACACCTATAACCTGTTCTCCCTGAAAGGGATAGGGGGTGGGCAGGGGCAAACACTTAAAACTTAACAGTGATATTGTAATATATTAAAGATGATCATATACCGTTTGCTACTCCTCCGCTCATAGAAAGACTGTAATTCCTCTCTTGAACCTGGGCTGGCCTTAATGATTTGGCCAATCACATGCAGCGATGATGACATTGTGGGGCATTTGAAGCAAGGACATAAGAATCCCTCCAGCCTCCACCTGGGCCTCTCTGTCTTATGGATCTCTGAGTGGCAATAGAAGTCTGTTTACAACACTGGTGAGGCTTCCTGTAGCTGAAAACCACTTTCTTGAGGCTTTCTGGCAGCTAAAAACCACTTACTGACATCTATTAACAACACGTGGAATGGAAAAGTCAGCCTGCCTTAACTCATGACCCACAAACTGATAAGATAGAATAAAATGATCATTCTTTTAGGCCAATAATTTTGAGATAACTTGTTATGCACCAATAAGTAGTGAGACAGATCTACATAGGATCAGAAATATTCAAAATTTCTATGAGTTTTTTGAGGCAACATATGAATATAGAGTGCTAGTTTTCCAGTTTACTCCAAAGAGGCTTTTCCACACTATTCTTGAAAGGAGAGCAGATAGACACTAAAATGAGAGGAAATGACAGAAGCAAGTAACATATAGTAAATAAAACAAAAAGGAAAAAAACATAAACAAAATAATATACTTCTCTGTAGTCTTAGGGGAAAAATGGACTCAGAATAAAGAGAGAAATATGAGGTAATAAAATGACAGGAAGAATGGGGGAAATGGAAGCATATATATTTTTTTAGATATAGAATTAATGTCTTCTGATTTATTGTAAGATAAAAAATTTTGAAAGGGCAATAATTCTAGAAGAAACAACTTCAAAATTGGGATAATGTTTAACAATGTGGCATCAGAAATCTGGAGCCAACAGCACTAGAGAGGTAAAGATTATAAGGAGGGTGTAATTTAGGAAAGGCTGGTAATGATCTGAAGCTTTTTATCTGGAAGTAGTCAGTGATGCTGAAGCTGTGCAGAGTGGGAGATTTAATATAAGCCTAAAAACTTTGAGTAAGTGGGGAAGGCTTTTTTTTTCAGTCTTACAGTTCTAGGAAGAAATATTAAAATATAGAACCCTTCCAGAAAAGGTCCCTGGTGAAACATCAGGCTCTTCACTGAAAGCCTATACCCTATGAGAAGTAGCGAAGCAGATATAAAATGAGACTTACACTAAGTGCAACCCAGCTTCAATTTATCTCAATCCCTGACTGGATTAAAATGATCAATACCCCACTTTTCTCCGGCTAGCAGTGAAAAGAGTGAGTCCTCTCTAGGGACAGATAACATCATAATATGCAGAGTCATTAAAAATATACTTCAGTTCAGCTACTGAATAATTTTGATGTGAATTCAGGTTCTTATTTTAGCTTCAAAACACTTGCTGTATTTATCATTTGTGTAGGGCACACTATAAAGTGTCACCCATGTTCCCTGCCTCATGCAATCATGCTTTTATATAACTTTTTCCCCTTCCTGAACCTGCAACTTTCTTTGACCAAGAGAACGTTGCAAAGGTGATAGGATGCTGTTCCCTTCATTATGCCATGTTAAATAACACTCTGACTCGCCAGCAGTGTCTGTCTAGTGATTTTCCTTGCTCTTTTGATGAAGTAAGCCACCATGCAGCAAGAAATAGCAGGTAGCCTCTAGGAGCTAAGAGCTACTTATAGATAGGAAGAAGCCAGGGTCTTCAGTTCTATCAGAAGAAAAAGAAGAAGGAGGAGGAGGAGAAGGGGGAGAAGGAGGAAGAGGAGGAGGAGGAAAAGGAGGAGGAGGAAGAGGAGGAGGAGGGGGAGGAAAAGAAAGAGGAGAAGGCGGGAAGGGGAGAAGAAAATAATTATGCCAACAATCTGAGATTACAAATAGATTTTCCTCACTTGACTCTCTAGATGGGAATCCATCTCTGGAAAACACATGGCTTGTAGCCTTGCAAAGAAGAACCCAGGTAAGTTATGGTCAACTTTTGATGTGCAGAAATTTTGAGATAATAAGCATGTGTTTTTTAAGTTTGTGTTTGTGATACTGGTTATACAAAAATAGATAGCTAATACATAATCTTAAATATTTGTGTTTATTTGTTTAATGAGATAGTCTTCTGACTTCTCCATTGGTTCCAGAAGGTCAAATTTATGTTCTTTTTCTGGCTGGTAGTCTTGTCAGTTGTAACTTATTTTTCAGCTCATTGAACTCAGTTCTAATTGTTGGAATTCAACAAATGGGGTGGCACTACAACAAGATATAGGGCAAAGATGCCTCCTGTTGCTTGGCAGAATCGTAGCTTGGCCATCTGCCACCTTGCTAATGTACTTTCAGGAAGCCTTCATCCTGCCAGATCGCTTTATAACTTCCAAATTTCAGGGGTAAGATGGTCAGTTAGCAATTCCAAATATTTAGTAGATTGTTTTGGAATTGATAAGTTTAAGAACAATTCCATGAGGTCATTTTTTACTTTCTCCCAATATCAAGAATTTCTAGGGAGCAAGCTCCATCTGCTACATTTGTATCTAAGCTTCAAGACTCCTCCTGGTACTCAACCTTCTCATCTGTTCAAGAGGGTAAAACTCATGCAGATATGCTTTCTTCCAACAGCATCCCAAAACAAAAGTCTCACTTTCGATATCAGCAGCCATTTTACGCAGAGACAGCTAGAAAGGGTATGCTCTGGAGAGCTAACCCTCTCCTTTTTTAATGCAGTCTGTCTTCATCAATACATTGACTCTGAGTAATTCATGTCCATTTCCTGATAGTCAAGTAGGACAGTAACAATAATCCACAATTAAGACCCTAGAAGGCCCTGCCACCTTCAGAGTTTGGAGTCTGTAAGAGAACTTGAATATTTATGTGGTTTTCTGAAGAGTCCTTAGTGGTGTGGAGTAGAAAGGAATTCTTACTAGAAATGCTAACAGTACTGTTCTTTTATTATTATTGTCATTTATTTATTTATTCCTGAGAGAGAGCACACATGGGGAGGGGCACAGAGAGAAGGAGAGAGAGAAAATCACAAGCAAGCTCTGCACTGTCAGCAAAGAGCCCAACATGGGGCTTGAACAAAGGAACCACAAGATTATGACCTGAGCCGAAATCAAGAGCCAGGTGCTTAAACCGACTGAGACCCCAGGCTCCCCACCTAACAGTACTGTTCTAAAAATGGATATCAGAGTTTCATCTTCACCTGTCAACAGGACAGGCTATCATACAGGATAGTGTCCCAGTAGGCTTACAGGCCAATGCACTGTAGTGCAGATACACCTTGTCCTAAGTGCCAGCTTTGCCATGGAGTCTGTAATGCTGAAGGTGAAAATGCTGAAGTGCTGGTGCTGAGAAGGAAATGGTAGATCCAAGGCTTTCTGTGTAGGGACCAGTAGGGTCTTTTGATTATCTCTGGGATAGGGGCATACCTTCACCACCATGGACCACTGTAGCTAGGCTGGAAGGTGTCAGGCTAGGTGTCTGGAAGGGGTGGTGGAAGAGTAAGAATCAGGACATTTACTGGGAAATGCTGCTACTTAGAGAGTAACTGCAACTGACTCAGAACCTGAAGATACTTTCACGAGTGACAGAATCATAGCTCCAAGTTTTCACATCCCTAGTGCAACCAGTTCATTTTCAAATACTGCCTGATCTGCAGTGATTTGCCTGTGGAACCACAGGAAGTAAATGGAAACCAGAACAGAACATGTTTTGCCATTGTGAAGCTAAAGAGGAGTAGTCAGCTGCATTCAAGTTAATTTCATATCAAAATCTTTGTTGGTAAAAGGGCTTCTTCTTAGGAACAAAAACATCAGTCTTACTTTTCACAGACTCTTCTCTCCCCAAGTTTCTGATTCATATTTCTATACTTTCTTATACATAAACAACTCAAAAGTTGTTTCTTTTTTCTTTTTAAAATTTCATCCTGAACTTTCTGTGCCCTTTCTTTGCAAACTTTTCTCTTCAATTAGGTTTTACCCTTACTATTCTACCAAAACAGATTTTGTCAAGGTCAACAAAGACCATCTTTCCAGTCCTGATGTACTGAATACTCACCTGACATCCATATTCAGCAATTCTTCCTTGAAACACATTCTTCATCTCACTTCTAGATAATGCAGAAATATGTAGCACATGGCCTATCCTTAGTCATTCTTGCCCAGTCCTCTTCTTTGCATCTTTTACTGTTGGAATTCACCAGAGGTTAGCAATTTACACACTCTCCATTTACATTAACTTCTTGGTAATCATTTCTCATTCCGAGGTTTTAAAGTTCCATCAATATAATGAGTACCATATTTTAATTCCATCCCATATTCTTACCTAAATTCAAGATTCATATATACTGTTGTCTATTTGATATATACATTTTGGTGTCTAATAAGTATCTTAACTTCAAATATTCAAAACCAAGCTTTTGTTCTCCTTGACCCAAAATGCTTCTTCTCTGATACTTTTCTTCTCAGTAAGTGATGGCACAGTTCACCTACTTGCTAAACAAATTCAGGAATCTTTCTTGCCTCACTTTTACTGACAGCCACTTTATCAGATATTGTTGTTGGTTCTATCTTGAATTAACATCTAATATCCACCAAATTTTCACAACTGCACTCTAGTGCTCTGATTTTGTGTCCCTGTATGTGATCTTGAACTTGCTCCTGCTAATATCTCTAACCTCATTTCCCAACACTTCTAATATCACTCACTCTTTTCTTGCCACGCTAATGATCACCAGGCTCTTCTAACAAGGCTTTTGTGTTTGCTTGGTTTTTCGAATATGATACTCTTCCCCATATATTATATAATTTGTATATTTCAATCCCTTATTTCATTTTGTGTCTCTTCTTATATATCACATCTATATAATGGTCCTTCCTCTGCATTCTTTCTTCACTCTCCATACTTTTTATCAAGCTTCATTTTTGTACATATCATTTTATAAAATATAATATTATAATCACATTATATGTTTGTTTATTTACTGTTTTTCTCCCCTACTATATTATAATATATAATTCACAAGGGCATATTATTCACAAGGTCAGAGTACTTTTAATTGTATCTGTAGTTCAGAAATGAATTAGAAGCTCATTACATATCATTAAATGAACAAATAAATATTGAGCACCACAGTAGGAATATATGTATTTCATTAAAACATTTTTTTGAAAGTAAGTATCCCCGTATATAGGTTTTGCAAATATCTAATGTAAAAACATAAAAAACAACGATTGAAAATATGAATAAATTGATTGGTAGAATTAGTATTTATGTAATAAGTTAATCAAATATAGGCAATTCATTTTTAAATTTAAAAGGTTTAATTTGATGAAATTTGATGAAAATTGTGCTTTTCTTGTAATTTTTGTAAAATCAAATCCATTAGGCACAAATACTTGAGGATAAATATTTACAGATGCTTGTTACCTATTTGCTCTCTATAAATACATAATTTAATGAAATGGTCAATGATAACTCATCAAGAACTATTTCTAAAATGCAAAAATAAAAGAGAAAATTAATTACAATAGAATCAGTACTGCACTCCATACCTTATTTTTCTTGCCACCCAAATTAAATGTAAATTATATTTTCCTTAAAGCTTCATGTTTAGCACTTTTTAGTACTTTTACTTATATTTAATTTGACAGAATTTGTTGTTAGCATCTCTAAAATGTATAGACTGCATGGTGCATGTGTTAAATGCTCCTTGTTTAGAATCATAACCATTTTTATTTATTAAATTTTACCTTATATATTATAAGCTCCATAAGGGCAAAGGATACTCAGTTCTTTTTTTTTATTTTTTTAATTTGTATTTATTTTTGAGAGAGCAATAGAGGGAGAATAAGAGCAGGGTAGAGGCAGAAAGAGAGGAAGACACAGAATCTGAAGCAGTCTCCAGGCTTTGAGCTGTTAGCACAGAGGCTCTAACTCACCATGACCTGAGCCAAAGTCAGAGGCTTAACCTACTGTGCCACCCAGGTGCCCCAAGGATAATCAGTTCTAATAATCACAAATTCTTAGTTACTAAATTCTGGTCCCTATAGAAATGTTTTCTTCTAGAAATACAGATTGTACACTTTTGCTCAAAAGAATTTCACATGTATTTTCTCATTTAATTCAGAAAAAAAAAAAAGACCATGAGAAGGACATGATATTGCCAAAGAGCTATGTGAATGTGTCAGTAGGGCTGAAGTCTATTTTGCTGATTATACATCACATCCACTTTACATCTAACACCGTGCTTTGGAGTTTCCATTACCTCATAATTGTGATAGTTCATTTAAGTTTGAAGAGCTATTTAGCATATTATGTTTGCAAATGATTTTTCTTAAAAACAAGAACAATAACAAAAGAAACAATTTTAAAAAAATAATAAAGTTCTCATCTTAGCCAGTTTGGGCTGGCACAACAAAGCAACACAGACTGGGTAACTTAAACAGCAGTTATTTATTTTCTCATAGTTATGAAAGCTAGAAGTTATTCTTCTTATAAGGACACCAGTCCTTTTGTATTAGGGCCTCAACCCTGTTACCTCATTTAACTTACGCAGCTCTGCAAAGATCCTATCTCCAAATATAGTGACACTGAAGATCTGGACTTCAGTATATAAATTGGGGGCAGGGAGCATAATTTCATCCATAACACATACTAGAACAATTTACAAGTGTTCAAAAAAAGTCTAAACATCTTTGATTCTTTTTTTTAAATAATTCGGGTCAGCAATAGACAGCTAACAGTTCATCTGTATTTGACACCTGGCCTTATTGGAAAAGTAAACTTACATCTTTATGATATAAAGGTAATTTTACAACTTGAAGCTAAACTCCCATTGAAGTTAGGCTCCTACCCTCCTACAGAAACTGCAGTACTCAGTATTTACATTTCAAAGAGATGGTTTTCAGGTTGTTTTTTTTTTCCTTTCTCCAAATTTTTATTTAAATTCCAGTTAGTTAACATACAGTGTAATATTAGTTTCAAGTGTAGAATTTAGTGATTCATCACTAAACATACAATACCCAATGCTCAACACAAGTGCCCTCCTTAATATCAATCACCTATTTAAGCCATCCCTCCACTTCCCCTCCAGTAACCCTCAGTTTGTTCTCTAGAGTTAAGAGTCTATTTTCTGGTTTGCCTTTCTTCTCCCCCACACACCAATGTTCATCTGTTTTGTTTCTTAAATTCCACGTGAGTGAAATCATACCATATTTGTCTTTTTCCAACTGACTTATTTTTTTAACATAATACCGCCTCACTCCATCCACTTCATTACAGGGGAATTCTACCACACATTTAAAGAAAATACCTATTCTTCACAAAATATTCCAAAAAAATATAAATGGAAGGAAAACCTCCAAATTCATTCTATGAGGCCAGCATTGTCCTGATTCCAAAACCAAAGACTCCACTAAAAAGAGAACTACAGCCCAATATTCTTCATGAACATAGATGCAAAAATGCTCAACAGTATAGTAGCAAACAGAGTCCAACAATACATTGAAAGAATCACTCACCATGACCAAGAGGGATTTATTCCTGGGATGCAAAGTGGTTCAATATTTGCAAATCAATCAACGTGATACAACACACTAATAAAAGATAAGAACCATGTGATCCTTTCAATAGGTTTTTAGATTTTTGGAAAAGACATTCCTGGGTAGTAAAACTGGCAAGAGACTTTTAAAAGTTTTTACATCTCAAAGAGTCAGAGAAAGAATTCACAATTACAAGTTATCTAAAAAGGTATCTAAAAAATGTGAGGTAAGAGCCTAAAGCTAGGAAGAAGCCTGTCAACAACCAAATAAAGTTGGAAGAGGACCCCAAACTACTATTGAAGGCAACCCAACCAACACCTTGTTTGAAGTCTTGTCAGAGCCTAAGCATGATTAACTACGCAAAACAAACAACAGAAAAAGAAAAGAAAAAAAACAACTCTTTAACTATTGAACAATATTTTAAAGTTATTATTCTAAACAATAACTCTAGGAGTGTAGTTTTAAGATTAGAACAAAAAGGGTAATATTACAGTAAATCATGCACTCACTCATTTGAACTCCATTTCACTTTAAGCCCTATAATTCCCTGAACTTTCAAGATGGAAAATAAAGTATCCCTTGTTGGCTTAGAATTTATTGTTTAATATATTTATCTAAAAATAAAGGAGAACACCTATTTACTGAGTCACATATATATTTCTTCAAACATAAATAATCATTATATATTTATATAAAACATTCTATTTATGTTAATGCCATCCTCTAAAAAAGTCTGTTACTATTCTTTGTGCTTATATTATTTCTGATTAGTGATGGTAATCCTAAATTTGAATTATAACATGAAAAAATATATAGTTACTTGCAGAAGTGAATTTTTAAAAATATGTTCTGAAGTGGCTGGAGAATTTTTAAATTAATAAAGAAAGCAGGTGAATTAAAAGCTTTGTTTGGTAGTTTGTGAGCTGATGTCAATATCAAAATGAAATATGCAAGTACAAATAACATTAAATTGTATCTGTTGACATATTCCATCTTATGTCCATCATGAAATACATATTTTCAGCATGAAATATTTCAAACTTGTCAACCAGCATATTCTGATGATTATCCCTTAGATAACAATGTGTTACCACTTTACCACATTAAGGTTATCACCTTCCATGATGGCTAAATCCTGAGAGAAAAATGAGAAAATGCTGGAAAAAATAATTAGAAAGAGAAATATTCTCCTGCTCCTCTATTTGATAGTAGCCTGAGATATGTTGAAGAGCATGTGTTATCAGCTGCCAGTAATTGGAATTTGGGGACTGCTTTACAGTCGGCAGTGATCATCTTAGCAACAGTTTCCAATTTTCATCATCCACAAATTTATTTCTCTTTCCAGAAACAGCAATTCTTGAAGGAAAAATATTTTTGAGGAGTCAATAGCTTGAAAATTTTAAAGTTAGCCAAATTGATAAATACTGTATATGAATTAACTTTGATTTTTCTTAATTCCCTCTTGCATGACTGGAGTATTTTGAATAATTTTATTATGAGTATTATTAGGAAAAAGAATATGGAATTGAGGAAAAACAAACACAATCAAGGACATTCTGTAGACAAACCTAGGTAATATTCCTGAAAGGATAACTGTTTTTCCAGAAGATGCAAATATTTTAACTAGCATAACAGTAACACATGTTAAACCAGAAATTAAAAGCAAGGGAAATGGCCAGTCATCACAGCAGTCAAGATATATTAGGAATTTTGAGCAGACTAATATAAGGGTGAAGTTTGAGCCATGATCATAAGGCCAGAATTTAGTTTGTCAACTGTGAAAATGGCTGGGGTTGAAGTAATCACTTAGTGGCACCAAGCCCAGCTTAACTACTTTTATTATGTCTTTTTTTTCCTACTTTAATGACACAACATATATTCTTTCTGGTATTCCGTTAAGGAAGTTTGTAGGAAATCAGGTAACTCAGGAATCTCAAGTAACTTCGTGAGAAAGTCAGTATTAGAGAAGTTGAGTGAAGCCCAAGATACACTTCTCTAATACTCCTCTGCATCAAATTACCACACGAAACAAAACGCAGCCCAAACAGAATCTGGCACCTCATGTACGTCACACATTTTTAACACAGTAATGCTCAGTCATATTATGCCAGTCATATTATGCCACTTCAGCAATCTGTTATGCCCAGATGATGTTGCTCAATATAGGTCAGATTGCTTCTAAGCTATTACAGATACAAGGTCATTTTTGTCGTGAATGACTGAATCAATTGCCAAGATATTATTAAAATTAATATATTGATTTTTGGAGACAAATTTTTTGTAGTAACTCTTTGCAGTATTATTTGGAAATATTTAATTCTGCTCTAGAGGGCAAAAACAAAACAAATCAAAAAGTGACATTAAATCCCTAAAAATACTTATTATAGACATTAAATGATCGAATAGCTTGTGATATATATGTAGAAATGATAAGGTATATGAAATACAGAGGCTAAGTCAGAAACTTATAAGACTTACCAAAGGTAGAATAAATGGACTATATGATTAAAACGATAAGGCAAACAAGAATGTTACATATAGATGGAAAGGGATAGAAAGACCTCATCATAAAGTATAGATTGTGCTACTTCTAGATTAGTAGCTCTAGCATCCCTAAATGGCACCTCCCCACACCCACTAGTGACAACTGGTATGATGTTATTCTGGCTCCATACATGTTGTCTTCCATAAACAGTTAAAAAGCATGACTGTTCATCCAGTCCAGGATGATACAACTGTGATAAGGAGTTGGCCTTGAACTGAATATGTGGTTGCTTTATGTGTCTTGTCTGCTGAACACTTTTGTTCACCCACAACTCTGATATGGTACACATATGATCATAGAGCAAGCCTGATGTGGCAGAGAGAGAGAGAGAGAGAGAATATTAGAACATTGGTTAAGGGGCTCCTGGGTAGCTCAGTTAAGACTCTGACTTTGGCTCAGGTCATGATCTTGCGGTTCACAAGTTCAAGCCCCACATCAAGCTCTGTGCTGACAGCTCGTAGCCTGGAGCCTGCTTTGGATTCTGTGTCTCCCTCTCTCTCTGACCCTCCCCCACTCACCCTCTGTCTCTCTCTCTTCTTAAAAATAAATAAACATAAAAAAAAATTAAAAAGAACATTGGTTAATACAGGATTAAGGTAAAGTGTTCTTTCTACCCACTTTCACCCTGTCCTAAGTGTTAGCCAATCCCTCCTGTACACTTTGTTGTTTGCTGTGTGGTAAAGTAATGCAATAAGCCTCATGATCTCTGCATTCTAATTTTGTTTATAACCCTGTCTCTGGGATAATTTGCTTGGTACTGTGCTTGGAGGCTACTGTAACATCAAGGTAATGTTACAATTGATACTTTGGTTGTCCACCAGAGTAAAAAGAGCTCTAAAAGGAATACCATTTTCATCTTTTAGACTTTTGAAACAAACTTTTCCTTCAAATATTCAATATCTATTTAGCAAAGAAAATTGAAAATGGAATTGCCATTGGGTAGTGAACCTTTCTAGGTAGACTGATATATTTGCGGCTGATTGGACAGCTTTTCTTAAAATGCCACAGGAAATAAGAATTGTCACATTTGGAAATATTTTGGAAGATAAAACTATTATAAGTATACCCTACAAGGTCAGGATGGGTATAATTTTTTTATTGGAATAACTCTGCCTTTCTGAATATTGAACATAATGCATGTCAGTCACCATGGCATATTATAATTAGACCTGTTTATTTAAAAAAAAAGAATTGATAGAGCATGTGGCTATTGTGACATTTTATAAAAAGTAAGCATGCAAGGAGAAAAATTTATTTTTATATCTTCCAGCTTTAGATTTCCTCATAACCAAGATTTAAGCAAAGAAAACTGAAATATCCCATATTTGTATATGAATATAGGTTTATACAATTTAATTACGCTAACTTAAATAACGATAAGATTCATGGTCACCTTTGGAACTAGATATAAAAATAACCCCTGCCTTCACCTAAAATTATGATTCATTGAGCTCAAGAACTACAAGAACAAAAATGTAATCTATTCCACAATATTTGGGGAAATTTGGGTTGGTTTGTATGTAAGTTGTGACGAAAGAAAGGTGGCAGATTACTTCAAAGTCAACCACGAATTTCAAAATGGCATGTGGAAAAATCCAAAGACATTTTATGTATTTCCAATATAATGAAATGGAATAAAAATGGCTTGTATTATAAACTCTGCTTAATGATTTGTTGTAGGTGAAAACCATTTATTTTAAAAGAGTAATGCATACAAATATGTGTACATATATGGTTTGTATTCTACATAACATAGGGGGCAAATTACCCAAATGTCACCTGTTGTTCTGTTATTCTTCCAAATGTTTCTTACATTACCTATGCTTATTATGACACATAGATGCTTAATACTCTCCATATCGTGTTTTTGAAAATCAGAAAATTCTGGACAAAATCGCTCTATTAGGATTTGCTGTTGCTATGATGTGTACTGCTCTTAGACAGTATATCTTCAGATATTTATACAGTATTTTACAATCAAAAGAAGGATTCTCAAGATGCCCAGAGTCTCTTGTGTTACATCACAGTTCCCTATCACTTCACAACATGAAGGGAGAGTCTTAAGGCAATTATGGGTATAGAGCTAAGCACCAAAGCTATGGTCTTGGGGAATGGGCAGGCTGCAGGATGTGGGACCAGCTTTATCTTTTTGGCAGCTGTTACAGTATACTTGGGGATGAATCATTGCTTCCTTCCACTTTCACTGTCAGGAAGCACAATAGGTGAGACTAGTTCTTTTTATCTGTCCTCTGCTGTGGGACTGGGAATAGCACAGTTTATGAGGAGGAACTATCTTAAAGTCGCACTTACTATAGGAACTTTACCTAGGTCACTTTAGTCCAATATGACAGCCTTAACAACCCACTTGTTTAAGTTCCTAAGATGGTGATTTCTCAGAATACAAGATCCTCCTGGAGGTGGTGAGCCATAACCAGTCACAGTATCTGCTACTCCAGAAATAACTCCCCCACTCTTTCTCCCAGGTGATCAAATCACCTCCAGTAATGAAGGAGTTAGATTCCTAAATACAAAATCAACAACAACCACAAGGAAAGCAGTAAACAGCAAAAAAATGTGATTATGCTCTTCATAAGGAATAATAAGTATGCTTATTCTGAGTTAGTACTTATTTAATAAAGAATAGAAAATACTTAGAATGGCTTACAATCAACTCTCACCACCACACCCAGTCCCCTGCTCCCAAAAGAAAAGCCCAAAATGGGAAGACCTGATAAAAAAAAAAAAAAAGGCTTTACTGGACCAAGGAAGAATGTAATCTGGGAAGTATCTCCTAGTAATTTACCCTTCTTCTAAAATACTTTGGATTATTATCCTTATATGTGTATTGAAAAGGAAGCAAAGAAAGTAATTTTATATAGAAAAGAAAGATATGCTTCAGGAGTATAAACTGTAAATCCAGGTTAATTTCTGCCACTAAGTAGAAGAAAACATAAATACATACATGAATTTCCTTTTTTTTCAAACTTAGAATTGCTATGGTATTAAATTTATAAGTAACCCATTGATTATTTTTTAATTCATCATGTATATTCTTATATATTATCAGAAGACACATAATTTATATGCCACACATAGCATCACTTACATCAATTTAGCTCACAAACAGCATCATTTACAAAATCAGTCAGTATAATCTTATGAGATTAGTCAATATGTAATTTTGATAAAAATGATCTCAACAGTGCATTTTTATTTTATTCACAGGAAGAGTAATGGAAATTCAAATGAATTATGGCAAGAATGGATCCTCATTTAATGAGGAAAACCTTGAGGTTATTTACCTTATATCCGAAGTTGCTTAATTTTTAACACAACTTTCAGGTATTCTTTGGGCACTTAGGCATAATTTTAGTGAAAACAAATCCTGTACAAAAGTGAATTTTTTTAATTTGAAAATAAGTCATGACAAATTATTTTTTTTCAGAAAGGCATAACTGTAAGAACACACATGGAAAGGACTCATGAAAAAACATCACCCTGAAGCTCAAACAATTTGGCAGTCAACTTTTAACTGATAATCAGCAAAGCTAAAAGGAACCTCAGTCCCACAGTCAAAAGAATCTGCTTTCTGCCAGTGCCATGAATGACTGGGGAGAACCCCAAGAGTCTCTAGAAAGGAATGCAGGCCTGATTAAATCTTCATTTTAGCTCAGTGAGACTGGTGTAAGACTTCTGATTTAGAGCATTGGAATATAATAATTTATGTTGCTCCAAGCTATTTAGTTTATGGTAATTTGTTATGGCGGCAAGAGAGAACAAATATACATGCCTAGGAAATTATATAAGACGACTTAATTTGATGTGTGGTCATTTCTTTTTAACAATGTTAAGTTAAAACACTAACGAATAAAACTGACTTTTAACAAAAGTAAAATAAATAAAACACACCTATAAAAATATGCATCAGAATTTATACAGTTGTTAAATATTTATACCATGAATTGTATTTTTTACAGATACTCAGAAACCATTTTGTCCTCTTTGATGGAAAATACATTTTTCTGGTCATAGTCTTTGGGAAGAAAGCTTCCTTTTGCATAGTCTCTTGTGTAAAACAACCTTAACCCTTGATACAGAACCTCAAGAGTACAGTTTGTTTAAAAAGACTTTTGGGTAGATTATGCCAAGGTCGTTCAAGGTCGTTCAAGGTCGTTAATAAAGTAAAAACAAGTAAGTTATTAAATTTCTTTTTTTTTTTACTTAGACAAGGAAGAAAACAAAGAAAGCACATATTTGGAGGACTAATATATATTCAGCCCCTTTAACAGAGCTGTTAAAATGCTACCTAATTTGTCACAGTATGTTCAGGTATGAATTTTGTGGAGAACACTGAGAATTAGAATGTTCAAATAACTTGCCAACATCACACACCTCATACCTGATGGCAGAGAAACAGTTAATACAATCCCGGTTGGTATACCTGCTAACCCATTCTCAGTCCTTTTACTAATTTGATTGATTTTGGAGAAATTCTGTAGGGACTTGAGTAAAACTGAATAAATTATCAATGCAAGAACTTCTCAATTGCTCATAGAAATAGAAAAAGAACAAGTCAAGATAACTGGACTTAATAAATATATTCACCAAATTTAATTTTCTACTAGTAACTTCTATTCTGTTCTTCCTTTTATCTATGTCACAGAAGGATTTTGGTTTACTCTCCCTCCCTAGTAATTTACCCATAGAGGTGGAGGTGTTAATGAGAGTGAAATGGCCCAAACACAGACCTCAGGAAGCAGGAGAGAAAGAAGCAGGGGGCCTGGGTAATCTAACCAAAAAATCAGTTCCTTAAACATTCAAAATACAATGTTTTTTGACACTATATGCTTCTTGTTGCCTGAGCTAAAAAAAGAAATTGAAGTATGATTTATAGTTTTCAACTTCAACAACTAGGGAGACAGGTTAGACTTTCATTAATCACTCAAGCAAGAATATGTGTCTGGTCTGTAGTTCTTTTTGGGCTTTTAGTGTCAAAAGCGTTCACTGCAAGGTATACCATATCTGCAATTTTTTCCTTACCTTCCTGCCTCCCCTCTTTCCTTCCCTCCTTTCACCATCCCTCCCTCCCTTCCCCATTTTCAGAGTGCACATACAGTGGAAGGGCCTTGTTTCTTGAATCTTCCCTCTCTCCCTAGGTTCTATTTTTCTGTCTTATTCTCTCTCTTTCATTTTCTCTCTCTCATTCTCTCTCTCTCTCTCTCTCTCTCTCTCTGTCTCCTTTTTTCTCTCTCTCTCTCTAACTCTGGCCCTTAATTGAGGAAAACCTGTATTTGTTTTTACGTGTTTTAAATCATCTGCATATCACAGTTTAAAATGTTCTCCCTTCCTTCTTATCATGAAATTGGCCTTTCTACCCTTTATAACTATTATACTTTACCTTCCCAATCTGCAGTAACACTGTTCAGCTAAATAGTAACAAATAGTTTGGGGTAATGTTAGTCTAAATCTTTGCTATAATTTATAGATATGAGTATAACACACATTTATATGTCTGTGCAAACATGCACTCTTACTTTTTTTTTATAGTTATCCCACTTCCTTTTTCAAAGATCAATATAGAACAAAAGCTTCTCCACTGTGTATTTTTTAAAAAGCTGTTCTTGGTTGGTAACTTCTGTTAGTGTAGTCATTGCCTCGGGCTATTTGAGATTGCCTTTTTCTCACAGTATGCCCTAATCTATCCTTCTGCTAGATTTATTAGCTTTCCTAGATCTTGAGCCAACCTATTAAATAACACTATGCTATAATATGAATTTTATTTAATTGTAAAGAAAATATGTACTTGTCAAAGCAAACATTTTATTTTTGCATTGAAAAATACTTGGACCAATTTACTAGGTGATTTAAATGATCAATTTCACTTTATTAACATTAGTTTTCTTATATTCTTGTTCTGTAGAGGGCACTATTAAAGCTGTAAAAATAAATTTATTATAATGACAAATGATTGGAGACATTGTAGTTGGTCATCATACGAAGGGATCTGTCATGTGAGAAATTACACTGATGCAATGGTAGCCTCCACATTTGCTCCCAACCAGAGGTCATACAGCAAACAGTGTCCCTAAGCAAATTAAGATACATGAATTGCAGGGGCTATTGAATGAAGTTAAAAAGTTAAAGCAAAAATTCAGAAGGAAAGAGAAAGTAACAAATAGTAAGAAAACACACTCTTGACAGGTGGTAAAGGTGGCTTGCTACCTGGATCCCTATTTCCCCAGCCATGTTCATATGTCCTATCTTTCTCTCTTCTCTATCTCTTCTGATGGTGAGGTTGACAAAGTGGCTTTGCAGACAGAAGATGCCTGCAGCCGATACACATTTTCTATATAAGTGAGACACAGGTGCAAAAAATACCTGCTGACCAGCTATTGGTTTTGTAGGGCAAAGGCATTTGGGATCAGAATCAATATGGCCAGAGTGGGGGGTTACAAATGGAAAACATATATATTGAGTGTCTTGTGTGACTGATGTGTTTTACTGTATCATTATCATCCTGTTCTCCATGTGCCCCATGTAATGTATTGTGAATACTTGTTACTTCTTGGCCTTTTTCGGTCAATGTTTATATATAAACATTGTTCTGTCAAAGTATGTATATACTCTACTCACATTATGTCTAACACACCACTCAGAGTCACGTTTCTATATTTTGCTGTATCTATTAATCTTAGTATGTTTGCTTTTCTTAATATATATATATTATATATATATATAATATATATATTCTCAGATAAATTTTCTGTTCTGTATTTCATATTTAGGTAGGCTTGGCCTCAGGTACTGGCCATTATGCACCCCTTCCTGACAGACATATTGCCATTCTATTGAAGGAGAGAAAGACCCTCCACTATCTTGTTTGTTAGCAGTACTGCAATGGTCGCAAAGCAGAAGGGTTTGTTCTCTCAGTATCTTGCCTACATTTTGTTACCATGATTATTGTTGTTTTATCATTACATCATTACCTTATAACAGTATTTTCAACCCAATCCTACTGTGATGTTTGTATTTATCTGAATAGTTCATGGGTAAATGTTCTCAGTTGGAGTATCTAATCATTAGAAGAACTTATATTATTATGAAATGAAAAGAACTATTATACCTGGTTTGGAATAAATGCATCTAGGCTATCTCTTCAATTGTTGATAAACTCTATCAGTGCATAGCAAGATTTGAGGACTAAACTTAGGGTATGGTGTTTTCCTTTATAACAAGAATCAAGAGTAGAAATGTTATGGAATTGAAACAATGGCAAGTGAACCAAAAAGTCCTCTGATACTCTATGTGCATATGTAATAAGTTATTGGGCCTCTAATACTGAAAGCTAGTTCTGTAATCTGTTCTTTATCATTTGGCCCCTTTTCACTTTTTGTGTATTATTATTCTTTTTCACTTTCTTTATGGGTACACATGATTGAAGATTCCTCTTATATATTTATGCATCTTATGTACATGCATTTGTGAATCTACTATATGTCAGTTACCATTTTATAGCCTGGGCATGCAAAAAAGAATAAACACAAAATACTTGGCCCTCAAAGATATTCTATTCTAGTGAGGGATAATTATTTATAGATAGATGATGATAGATAAATAATAGATGATAGATAGATAGATAGATAGATAGATAGATAGATAGATAGATGTTACATTCAAGCAGACCTTGTGTGAAAAGACCTTGAGTGAAAGAATAATCTTTAGAGTGGATTATTGATGAGGCTATTGTAGTTTGGTGAATGAAACATAGCTGTTCCTTGAACTGGAAGTAGGATGTAGGGGTAGAAGTGATTAGAAGTGGTCAAAATCTGGATACATATTAAAGTGGGGTCAGTAAGATTTTCTACTTTTTGGATACAAGGTTAATATAAAGAGAGAACTTAAGGTTTTTGTCCTAAACAACTGGATAGATGGTCTTGTCTTTAACTGAAATAGAATCATTAAAGGATAATCAGGTTTGAGTAGTAGGGATGAGAGAGTTAGGGTTTATTATGCTACTTTTGAGAAGCTTAGTAGAGATATAAATGGAATTGTCAAGTAACATTTGGTTTCAACTCTAGAATTCAGGGGAGAGTCACTATTGAAGATAGCAATTTGGAGTAATTACCATATAAAGTTGGTATTTAGAGCCTTGTGATTCTATGGCATCCATCACTTGCAGAGTAAATCTAGACAGGGAAGAGAAGAAAGTCAAAGACTGAGTCTTAAGACACTTCATACCTCAAAGTAAACATTAAGAAGTATCAGCAAAGGAAATTGAGAAATAGTTTCCAGTGAGATAGAAGGAAAACCAGGTAAGTGTGGCATCTAAGAAATCAAGTAGGTAGTGTTTTAATAGGACTTAAGGAGGTAGAAAGTAAGCATCTGTATTCTAGGTAGCTGGGACAGTGACTAAGTTTAAGTGTTAGAATTCATGATGGATTTTGTATTGTGGAATGCACTGATGATTGACAAGAGCAGCATTAATGGGTTGAGGATGAAGAAAGCATATCCCCTGCTACACCTAGCATTTTCTTTCCAGTTTGGATTCTGAACAGGTGAAAAATAAGTAAAGGAGACAGTGAATACAGAACCAAAATAGCATCTTTTTTAATTCTTAAAGCTAAAGTGGACCATGTATCTTTATATCTTTCAGCCAAATGAGTTTTATTTTTTTATGTTTTATTTATTTTTGAGAGAGAGAGAGAGAGAGAGAGAGCGAGCGCAGGGGAGGGACAGAGAAAGAGGGAGATACAGGATCCAAAGCAGGCTCCAGGCTCTGAGCTGTCAGCACAGACCCTGACACGGAGCTTGAACCCACGGACCATGAGATCATGATCTGAGCCAAAGTCAGATGCTTAACCAACTGAGCCACACAGGTGTCCCAGCCAGATGGGTTTCCTAACTGAATCTCAGAATCATACACAGACTCAGCCCTAGGCTCTTCTAGAAGGCCTCTCAAGGACCAGTGGAATACAAGCATCTTGCAGACCACTCTTCTTTAAGAAGAAAAAAGGTAGTTATGCTCAGTGACCTACAAATAAGACTAATCAAAACACCTCCCTTGAAGTGGAGTAAAAATGGCAAAAAGAATCCAAAAATACTAGTAAAGTGACTTTCAGAGGAAGAAAACATCAGCCACAAAAAACAATCATTTACGATGAACAATATTCAATTCTTTGAGGGATTTTTTTCTATAAAAATTAGGAAAAATAGAATTTGGCTAAAGGAGGACATGAGCTAAAGGAGGCTTCTTTTCTTTCTTTTTTAAGTGTGAAATATAATAGCCGGTTTGTGTGATGTTCTATTTTTCTTCTTAACACATACAAATCCATATTATTTGTTATAGATATATTAATTTATTAATTACCTGCCTTTTCCACAAGAATGTTAGTTGCTGGGGTACCTGGGTGACTTAGTTGAGTGTCTGACTCTTGATTTCAGCTCAGGTCATGATCTGGGTCTTGGGATCAAGTCCCACATTGGGCTCCATGCTAAGGGTGGAACCTCCTTAAGATTCTCTCTCTCTCTTCCTCTGCCCTTCCCCTGCTCATGCTCCCACTCACTTGCACTCTCTTTCTCTCTGTCAAATAAAAAATATAAGTATGAAATATATTTCTTAACAATAAGACATCTATCATGGCATGCTGTATATTTTTCAGGTACCACAGCTTTTAAAATTAATCTTCATTTAATAATTCTCTTACAATGTCAAGATGACACAAAATAGAATTCTTACTTTCCCATTTCTAAATCTGAATAATAACTGATGAAGAAATTCCTGAATATGACGTATAAGCAGAGAAAACAATAGGCATCCATCATCATGGAGAGGTGCAGTATTCATCCTAAGGAAAGCATAGCACATCAAGGTGTGATTGGAATTTCTGAATACTCAAGTCTTTGTCACTGGATTATATTTTTATTTTTATTACTCTCATCAGTAAGCAACATTGAATACAAATGTAATTCTAACTTCATTACTTTATAAAGTGATAGTTAAGTAGTCTAGACTCATTTGCTTATTTCCTATTAACCTTTGCATTTGAATCCTGCCAAAAGTCACCAGGAAGCAAATTTCTCAAGCATTCTGCAACTTCCTATTGATTCTCTCCACTATCACTTTACCATCACTTCTGACTACAAATTGGTTTGTATCCGAGGGGGTTAAGATAATGAGTCTGGATTAGAATAAAATTCCTGTGGACAACAGTCTGTCTCTTTGCATTGTAATTGTAATAAGGCAATCATAAGCACTATTGCCCTACAAAAAGAAGACCATACCGCGGGTAAATAGGAGTCAAACAGAAGTATTTTCTTTATATTACGCATGCCTGTAGTAAATAAATTAGTAAATAACATTAACAGAAAAATTCTGAGTGGAATAGCAAACTTATAAGATGTGAGGGGTTAACCCATTTCCTTGCCAAAATATCTCAACTTATCCCTTGGAAGGAAATGTTTAGTGTCACAGCAAAAGATTTTCTGGTTAAAATAGCTAATGAATCATGAATACATAAAAGAAAAACGTAAGCCATGACCCGAACTCATCACTGTATTTTCTCAGAGGCTGTCAAAAAACACATAGCATAAAGTGAAACACTTCTCAAGAAGTATAAGAAAAGGCACTGGGATATAGAAAGATCCTCCTCATCGAAGAACTGATGAAGTCAGGTGATTTTGCTTTTGTTTTTCCTTCTTTTTCTGTAGACTTTTCATGCCCTGCTTTCATTTCGTTTTAGTATTTATCTTAAGAAGTCTTGAATCCAGGAGTTGTTGACTCAGGGCTTCTGGTCTGTCCTTTATTCTCTGACCAGAGAGGTACCAAAGTACAGAGACCAGGATCATACACCTGAGCCCTAAATAAATCTAACTGTATGGCTTACTAGGTGACTTAATCTTCATATGCTTCCTTTCTGCATCTGTTAAATCAGGTTAATAATGCTATTTTTCTCAAAAGAAGTTTAAGTACTAAATGGCATTAAATTAAATCATACTTATGGAGCCTTTAGAACAGTATCCAGGGAAGTGTGCTCTATATAACAGAATACATGAAAATATATGCTATGTATATGAATGTGAGAGATTGTAAGGCCTTTTAAAATCCAGATCATCCACCTTAGACAGTTGTCCTGAAATTGTATTTGTATTGCATCTGCCACTTCAGAGAGTGTAATAAACAAAGCATATATTAATGACATGGAGAAAAGCTTCCAAAATTAGGAAATATGTAAAAGAATAAAAATGTTGACTGATAGAGTCTTTCATAAAAATAAAACTATTTAGCATGATCATCCAATAAACCTCGACTATATTCATTTTGATCACAGATTATGATGGTGAAGATTGTCTTTGAGATAAATTGCTTTTTTTTTTCTCCTTCAGCAAAAGAAAGCATAATTTTAGTTGTTACAAATCTGTGTCCTTGTAGTCAGGGCATAAACATACTTTGTGAAAGAAATGAAAAGTCAAAGAATCAGAGACACTGAGACATAACTGATTTGCAGAGGGCCCATTATCCTCTACAGGAAAGAACTCCAACCACAGTAATAATGTAGGTTGAGAAATATGTTGGATTTTTCCCAGTGTCTACTGTGGCCCAAGAGATATAACATGTGGGCTTAGCTTGTCCAGAGAACACTGCATTAGTGAACAATTATGAGCTCTGAAAATGGTAGCCCATAGTTGCTGCTTACGTGCTCAAGGTCAAGAAATAGTACCAGAAGGCATCTGTTACATAATGCATAAGTGTCACATCCTTGGGGGCATTGGGAAATAGTGTAGACAGAACTTGAACATTCAGGAGTCTTCTAAATTTCTGTCCTCCTAAAGATTGGTGGCTATGAGCAATGGTCAACAATAATTAATAGATTTATATATGCACTTGGGGGCATTAGAAGTAAGTTTACGGTAAGTGATCACTGAAAAAACTGAAAATCCTAATCCAAGTAGGTTAAATAATATAATATAGCATTTATACTCAGAGACTGGTTTTCTTGGGGTGCCTGGGTTGCTCACTTGGTTAAGCATCTGACTTTGGCTCAGGTCATGATCTCAGTTCATGGGTTCAAGCCCCACATTGGGCTCTGTGCTGACAGCTCAGAGCCTGAACCAGCTTCAGATTCTGATTCCCTCTCTCTCTCTCTCTGTCTCACCCCCCTCCCCCACCGCTTATGCTCTGTCTCTCTCTCTCTCTCTAAAAAAATAAACATTTAAAAAAAAGAGAGAGAGAGAGAGACTGTTTTCCTTTTATTTGGGGGAGAGTGGTAGGTATAATTCAAAGATGGCCACATGATCACCTTCTGGTTTACAAGTACTCTTGTATATGGGTGAGACTGACTATGACATAATGCACACTTGTGATGTTTATGTTTTATTACCAAAAAAAAAAAAGGGTTTTTGTACACGTAACTAGTATCCCAAATCCAATGTCCTTGTGTTATGAAAAAGGAAGATTATACTTGAGTAGGCTTTTTCTGATCAAGTAAATGCTTAAAAGGGATAGCATTTCTTACGGGAGAGATTTGAAAAAGAGAAATTCTTCCATCTGGATTTGAAGATGCAAATATTCATGTTGTGAACTGGCTCTGGAGGATACCATATGGCAATGACCTGAGGGTGATCACCAGGGGCTAAAAGTGATCCTTAACCTATGGCCAACAACAAAATAGGGACTTCAGTTCTACAATGGCAGAAACTGAATTTCTCCATCAACTTGGAACTAAGAAGCAGATCTCATCGTCATCAAGCCTCCAGATGAATCCTCACTGGGCAACACTTTGATCTTAGCCTGGTGAAACTGGACAAAAGATCCAGCTAGTCAACTTTGGGTCTTCCTAACCCACAGGGACTAAGAGAATAAATTTGTGCTGCTTTAAGTTGCTAAGCTTGTGGTAATTTGTTAAATAGCATTTGAAAACTAATATAGGGAATAGTAGAGGCGATCATAAATCTCTACTGGAAAAATAAATGTACTATTCTGTAGTGATCTGAGAAATTCAAACAAAAGAAAATGCTACTTTAATCCCCCCAAACATATCCAGGATAAAAAAATATTTCTCAATACCTCCACTGCCACCACCTAGTCCAACTATCATCATGTCTGGCCTAAATAACCACAATAGTTTTTTCCACCTGGACATGTAGATGTACCCTTTGTCTTTTGTACTGTATTTTTTAAAAAGTGATGAAACTGATCCTATTAAAATAGAATAATATCCCTGTGTTCAAAGTCATCCAATGACTTCTCATTCTCAAGAAACACTAAAGCATATAGCACCCTAAATGTTTTCTCATTTCATCTCCCAGTTAGTGGTCTCCCATTCACTCATTCTAATAGTGCCTGTGTACTTCTCCATTTCTCTTTTCTATTTTATTTTCCTCCAGAAAACTTTCCAGCATGTAAATTACCAGGCTTTTTTTTTTCTGCCTCCTCATCACACCTCACTCCACCCATTAGGATGTATGTACCACAGGAGCAAAGAAGTTAGTTTGTTTTGTTCACTATTATACCCTTAAGTGTCTAGAACAGTGTGGGTGACAAAACGGACACTATCATTATTTGGTGAATGAATGGAAGTGAACATCCATTATTCCAGGAAATATTCCCTTAGAGAGGAAACAAGACAGTGTCTGAAAAGGTAATTCTAGTAGTGTATCCGCTTAGAAAACAGATGTTTACATGGACATTTATCCACATATATATGGGGAATATTTTCCTTTAAATGTTTAAAATATGAATTCTGAATTCCCCGTATTGCAGGGAGGAGATATTTCAGAAAGATTAAAAGGAGATACAGTTCCCAGGAAGGCACTAGAAAACTATTCCAGAATTTGGCTCTGATATGAATATGAGTCACTTGCTAACCCTATCATATTCTCTCATTTGCTAATAATTGGAGGAAGAAATGTATCTCATGATCATACTGAAAAATAACAAGTAGCCAGGAATCTATTTTGAGTGGTAATTTGCTCCAATTCTGCATAATACCTGGAGATGATGTAAAGGAAGAAATTAATGGAGTCACACTGATTAAGGACTATATACCCAGTATGACAATTTACATTCAGACCATCGCCTCTGTATTCTTCAAATTATGCAGATGGCAGATCATACACAATTGTTCAGCAATGCCAAAGAGAGATCAGTGCTGGCCACAGACTAATAGACTGCTGAGTCAAACACAATGCTTCTACATACAATGCCACTATTGTAACAAGCATCTTTTTTGGTTTAAAGTATTAAATCTCCTCTTTTAAAAAATAATAGATTCTGATTATTATTATTTTTTTATTTTGTTGAAGCCATAAAGAAGAATCATTATAATGTTAAATACACAGGTCAGATGATATAGGACAGTAGACCTGTGTTTTTTAATAGACACCCAGCTGGGGGCCACAATCATGTGGCAGCTATTCTTGCCTTGAAATGAATCACAGACTCCAATTAAAATGGAAATGAGTGTATCATCAATATCATGACAGTGTCCTCTTGGAACTTCTGATCCTCAGTGAAGTTTGTTTTATATCTAAATGACTATCAGTACTTTTTATTTGTTGTAATTCCTTTTGTCGTTTAAGTCAGCATGATTCTAAGTCACTACCCTTGAGGAGGGAACTTTACCAAATGGGGAAGTTTCTCCAAGATACCGCTCATCTGGGTCCATTTTTCATTAGGCCTATGTTCATCAAAGCTGTGACACATATGGACTTTTAAATGTCCGACATCAGCTCAGGTCATGATCTCACGGTCATGAGTTTGAGCCCCATGTCGGACTCTGTGCTGACAGCTCAGAGCCTGGAGCCTGCTTTGGATTCTGTGTCTCCTCCTCTCTCTCCCCCTCCCGTGCTTGCACTCTGTCTCTATCTCTCAAGAAAAAAGAAACTTTAAAAAAAATTAAAAAATAAATAAATAAATAAATAAATAAATCAGTGTTGAATAAAGTCCTTCATTACCTACACAGTAAAAACATTTCATTTGTTTGAGGATGATTATAAAATAGAAGTCTTGGATTTAGGTCATATTTGGTGTTTATTTTATTTTATATTATATTTTTATTTTATTTTATTTTATTTTATTTTATTTTATTTTATTTTATTTTATATACAGACACACACATACCCTACATGTATTCCAGGAAAAAAAAATATGAAAACTCTGTTCGATCATTAAATCCAATGAAATGTAGCCAAATTTAAAAATTGATATGTAGCCCAATTTGGAAGTTTTTCTAAATATAGTTTCTAACACCTAGAAAAATTTCATTGAGTTTGAGACCATTTTTCATGACTTTGTTTAAAATACATCATAAGGAAAAAGGGAAATACACTAATAAAATTTCTTTTTACTACCACTCTTCATCATTTTAAGGAAAACCACTTATAAATGTTGAATTATCTGAACTAGAAAAAAAAATCCAGAAATGGGTTTTTTAATGTGTAGCATCTTTTTTGCATACTGTCTGAAATTTTTTGGAATTACAGATTCATAGAAACTGTCTCACAAATTTGAAAGCCTTAAACTCTCCTTTTTGAGCTGTTATTAGTAGTCTTAATCCAATGATAGAAAGCAGACTGCAGTATATTATAACAATTCTGATTATAACTCTCTTATGGGACTTAAAAACTTACTTCCTAGCTATAGATTTTGTCTTTATCAGAAAAATTAATATGAATGAAATGAGAATTTTAGCATTTTAGTATACCTTTTCTGTTGTTAAATGAAGCATTGAGTAAACTAAAATGTAATCACACCCATTAATCTCAGAGTTTTAGACTGCTGGAATTTAAAAACAATATTTTTAACACATTTTATTGAGTAATCTGAGTGCTTACTGAGTATTTAGAAGAGATTAATGAAAATCCAGCATGTGAAAAACTGAACTAACCTTTCACTAATTAGTTTTCCTAACCTCTACGACATCCACAAAAAGAATAAATGCAAAGTATATGACAAATGCTTTCTTTTTCACTGCATGAAACTTAATTTATGTATTTTTGCTTTAAACTTTTTAAAATATTTTCATGCAATCCATCACAATAAAGAATAATTTGCAAATATACAAATTAATCATAAATAGTTCTTATTAGGCCTAAAATAAGCAAAATACCATGTTGTTAGTTTGATTACTAGACTGAAAATTCTGTTTATGGTAATTATCAAGGGCGAGGTAAACCAAAGTATCTTCTAAGACTTTTATCAAGTAAGAAAAATTCAAGAGAAATATATAAAATTGTGGTACATTTTACCTGGAGACAACCTTGACTACTTTTTAATCACCATTGTAGACAAATTTATAACTATTGCTTTTCAGATGTTATTTTTTTATACTACGAATAATTCGTAATGTTTTCCTCTGTAGTCATTTCAAGTTTTCATACCATTCTCTAGGATACACACACACACACACACACACACACACACACACACACAATTCTATCCAGTAACACAAAACCCAAGTGAAAGTGGGAGAATTGGTAGCCTTCAGACCCTCAGAGAGGAGTTTGAGGATCATTTACTTTATTTTCTAACTTTCTATTAGGTTTCTTGTGAATCCAAAGTTATACATCAATCTAACCATCCTAAGAGAAATGCATATACCAGATCCCGTTATTTGTATTTTTTTTTCAACAGCACCTTTTTCCTTAAAATTTTATACCCTACTATCTCCGTATCTTCACACATTCTTGCTCCTAGGTATTCTTAGGTTTTTCCCAAAACTTAATCATGATTAATCACTCTCACCATCTTTAAATTTTCTCTTCTTTGCTTTTATAATAAAACCATGTTGACTCTCTGACCTTAAAGGTTAAGATTTCATTTCTTTTGGTGACTCCAGTCCTGCTAGTGATTGGTATGGGCTTTCTTTCTCCAAAGGAAATGATGTGTCATTGGATCATCTCTCTTTTATTTCTCTCCTAGAAATTCAATTCATATCTGTTCTTTCAACAATGATTTATCATAAACCTGCCAATTCCCTCACTGGAATTTCCCTATGCTCAGTAATACTTATTTGACCAATACAACAGATTTTTTTTTTACCACACACCTATCCTGAGTCACACAGAGATATTCAAAATTGGATCTATAATTCTTATCCTAAAATATTTTTAAACTTCACATTGAATTATTGTAAATTTTGTATTTAATAGTCTCTTATGTTAGGCTAAAGTTTCTAACAATTGTGTACCAATAGCTATTCCGTTTCTGGAAAATACTAAAGACCATTAAATTTTTTATAATCATAAAAAGTAATTATTTGTTTTCCGTCAAATATCTCCTTCACTCTGCAGGCATCATTTCCTTTAATACCCGAATAAAATGACTAGTGTTCATATTCCAGAATTTTTCTCCCCTTAATATTTCTGGGTAAATGCAGTGTGAAGTTGGTGATAAGTATTTTAAAATATTATCTGTGTCAATCAATACTCCAAATTTCTGATGTATCCTTGATTATTGTTCCTCACTTATTATCTAATCTCTTAAAGTCTGCTAAATGCAATGCTTGCATTTCTGCCATTATTCACCAACTTATAAATAATGTAGTGTTGTGAAGGAAAGCTATTTTATTTAAGTTTTGTGGATAATAGAGAGTGACTAAAACTCAGAATAGTATCCAACTTAAAATACAACATTAAACATCAAGGACCATATATTTCTGAATTATTTCCTCCGCAGTAAAAGCACTCATTGGTAGACTCCAAAGTTTCTTCTTTTATGAACACCCTCTTTTATCTTCTGGAAAAACTCCAACATTTATGTTAATTTATGACAGAAGAATTGTTCTTTTCTCTGTTTCTTCATCTTAATGTCAAATTTACAATTTAGGAGTTTTTGGAAACAAATGTGCTAATGTGTAACCCAGCTGGCCATGTAGCAGAAACTAGGGAATGAAGTTGTTTTGCTTTCTAAATTTGACCCTCCTTATTAATCTAGACCCAGGCCATTAAAACTGTAAGTATGCATAACAATAGCATCAAACAGTTGACCAGGACTCTCTGCCAGTTGTGGAAAATAATGGGAGTCATTGTGTTTTTAGAAGACTCCAATAGGGGCGCCTGAGTGGCTCAGTCGGTTAAGCGTCCGACTTAGGCTGGGGTCATGATCTCGCGGTCTGTGAGTTCGAGCCCCGCGTCGGGCTCTGTGCTGACAGCTCACAGCCTGGAGCCTGTTTCGAATTCTGTGTCTCCCTCTCTCTCTGACCCTCCCCTGTTCATGCTGTCTCTCCCTGTCTCAAAAATAAATAAAAGGTTAAAAAAATTAAAAAATAAAAGAAGACTCCAATAAAAGCAGACTAGAATTGATAGAATAAGGAATGCTTACACAACTCCTGCATGAGAGCCTTTGTTCCTTAAGGGAGGCTTTAGCAAACCAATACTGATTTCAAAGACAGTGAAAATATAATACCCTTTGCCTCTAATTTGAACTGATTCATTAGTGCATTTGCCCTACAGTGAGTTTTTCATCAAGACCTGGTTAAGATGAGTTACTTTATTTATTTTTATTTACTTATTTATTTATTTATTTATTTATAAGTAAACTGTATACCCAATGTGGGGTTCAAACTCACAGTCTTGAGATCGAGTCACATGCTCTACCAACTGAGTCATCCAGGTGTTCCTAGGTGAGTTACTTTAGTTTAGTATTCAGTTCATTGTGCCTTTTGCATTTCAGTCTAATTCACTATAATTCAATATAACCTATTTCTCAGAAATTAAGGGAATTTTCTTGTTCAGCCCCCTTCCCTTTTATTAACACCAACAAGCATCATTGCACAGCACACTTTTAGGGCTTCTTGCTGAATGGTGATAGTGGGCCATGAGCAATCAGTTATCTCTGTCTTTATGGTATATCTCATAGTTTTGAGAAGTGAACTTAATATGGGAATACATATAGATATAGAAACATATAACAATAAATTTGGGGCGCCTGGGTGGCGCAGTCAGTTAAGCGTCCGACTTCAGCCAGGTCACGATCTCGCGGTCCGTGAGTTCGAGCCCCGCATCAGGCTCTGGGCTGATGGCTCAGAGCCTGGAGCCTGTTTCCGATTCTGTGTCTCCCTCTCTCTCTGCCCCTCCCCCGTTCATGCTCTGTCTCTCTCTGTCCCAAAAATAAATAAAAAAACGTTGAAAAAAAATTTTAAAAAAAACAATAAATTTAATAAAGGAAATAACAGGGGTGTCTGGGTGGCTTAGTCGGTTAAGCGACCAACTTTGATTTTGGCTGAAGCCATGATCTTGCAGTTCGTGGGAGTGAGTCCCTTGTTGGGCTCCGCACTGACACCGTGGAGTCCATTTGGGATTCTCTCTTTTCCTAAAATAAATAGTAATAAAAATAAAAATTAAAAAACAAGGGAAACAACATTCATATATAAGAACTTATATGTGTATCCCATAAATATAAGATTAAAAAAACATTGATAACAAAAGTAAATAGGTACACCTGTGAAATATTGTATTAGTAACTAAGGGCTTCAGTAACAAAATAACAGAAACTAGGTGACTGAAAACAATAGAAATTGATCTATTCATAGTTATGGAGGCTAGAATTTAAAAAGTAAAACACTGAAACAGTTGGTTACTTCTGGAGCCTCAGAGGTAAAATCTGCTCCATAATTCTCCCCTGGCTTCTGGTAGCATTGGTATCCTTCAGCTAGCTGCATCACTCCAATCTCTGTCTCGTTGCATGAAATCCACCCCTGAGTGTGTGTTGCCTTAGTGTTGCTGTTCAAATCCCCCTCTGCTTTCTACCATAAAGACACTAAAGTGGGCCCTGGATTAAGTCCCACTCAAATTCACAGTGACATCATATTAACTTGATTATAGATGGAAAGTCCTTATTTCCAAAAAATATCACATTCATAAATAGATAAATTGAAGTCACACTGTTCTGAGTTTTACCTGCTGGATCTCTACTTGGTTCTTACAGTGAATATAACAGAAAAATCCCCTAGTGGTTCCAGCAAGGACAATAAGGGGGGGGAAACTGGTTTGTAATATGCCAGAGCATTCTCTGCTTCTTAACAATGTCTCTCTATCCTTAGGAGAAGCTATTTAATGAGAGTATAACCTGCTGAGATTTTATTAGACCCAACATTCACCAAGTTAAACCGTATTCTGAAGGAAAAAAAATATCAAATTTTGGAATAGAAAGCATTCCAAAATGCTTTCTGAGTCCTGAGAATATATAAATACTCACTGTGGAATTCTCAGGTCACTGTGGAATTAAATCACAATGAATTCCATCAGTAATGGAATAATATGTGAAAAACCTTAAAATATTTAAAGGGTAAACAAGACACTGTGAAATAATCCATGGGTTAAAGAAATGTAAAGACAAATTTTTTAAAAATCATTTTAAGTTAAATAAAAATGAAAATATGAATAATCAAAAATTGTATGATATAGTGAATGCAGTACTTAGAACTTTATACCATTGAATGCATATTTAGAAAAGAAGAAAGTTCTAAAATCAATAATTTAACCTTCTGCCTGAGGAAACTAGAAAAATGAGACAAAATTTAATCCAGAGTAACTAGAAGAATAAAAATAAAAATTAGATCAGAAATCATTGAAATTGAAACTTGAAATAAATAGGAAAGTAAAAGCAAAAACTGATTCTTTGAAACAATAAAGCTGATAAAGCTCTAGTCATGAAAAAAAGAGTGCATACACAAATTATTAATATCAGAAATGAAAAAGTGTTTACTACTGATACCATGCACATTAAAAGGATAATAAGGAATATTATGGACAATTCTATATTCACATCTTTGATAATTTAGATGAAATGGACCTATTTGCTGAAAGATACTACCTGCCAAAACTCATACAAAGAGAAATAAATAATCTGAGTAGATCTGTATCTATGAAATGAATTTAAACAATTAAGTCTTCCAAAACAGAAAGAACAAGGCCCAACAGACTAACCATAAATGAATTCTATCAAACATTTAAGGAGTAGTTATACTAGTTCTCATCATTGTCTTCCAGAAAACAGAAGTAGAATCAACACTTCCTAACTTATTCTATCAGGCCAACATTAACCTAAAATCTAAACCTGTAGAAAGATTTACAAAAAGGAAACTATGGACTGAAATGCTTTATAAACAGAAATGTAAAAATCTTCACCAAACTTTAGCAAATAGACTCAAATAATGTATAATAGAATTATACACCACAGTAATTGGAATTTATTATATATATGCAAGACAGTTTCAACATTTGAAAATCAGTTAATGAAATTCATATTAACAAGGTAAAGAAAAAAAATCAATCATATCAATAAGTGCAAAAAAAAGGTGTTTGTATATTTAGCACCCATTTATGATAAAACCTCTCAGCAAACTAGGAATACAGAGGAATTTCCTCAAATTGATAAAGAAAATCTACAAAAAACCTACAGGTAACATCACACTTGATGGTAAGAAACTAGATGCCCTCTTAAAATTGATAACAAGGCAAGGCTGTCTCTCATCACTCTTTCAACATCATACTGGAAGTATGCTAATGTAATAGGACATATAAAGGGACTAAAAAAGGTATACAGATTGAGAAGGTAGAAACTAAAAATATGTTTGTTCATAAAAGATGTGATTATATACATAAAATCCAAAGGATCAATCAAAACAAAAAAGCGACTATGAACTTAAAAAGTGACTATAGCAAGGTGCAAGATGCAAGGTTAATATACAAAAAAAAAAAAAAGATTGTTTTACTCAATGAACATTTGGGATTTGAAATTAAAAAGACAATTCAATTTATATTACCCCCCAAAATGAAGTATTTAGGTGTAAATATACCCATTTCATGTGCCCCAGACCCATATCAAGAAAACTATAACACTCTGACAAAAGGAAATGAAAATCTAAGTAAATGAAGAGATATTCCATGCTCATGGAGAGGATTCCATGTTCATACAAGAGTTTAATTTTGTCTAGATGTTAGTTCTTCCTGACTTGATCTATAGATTCAACATAATCCCAGTCAAAATCCCAAGAAATTATTTTGTGGATTTCATCAGCCTGATTACAAACTTTGTATGGAAGGGCAAAAGACCCACAATAACAGACACAACACTGATAAAGAAGAAAGTCAGAGGACTGAGACAACCTGACTTTAAGACTTACTATAAAGCTACAATCATAAGGACTGTGGTATTGGTGAAGGAATAGACAGATTAATAAAACAGAATAGACAGCCCAGGTATAGACCCATACAAATGTAGTCAACTGATTATATTTCAAATCCACAGTTGAGCAACTGACTATGCAAAAACAATTCCTAGACACAAGTGGAAATTGAAATCTATACAATGTTCTCAAGAATTTTGAGCCCATAAAATCTCCTAATTGCCTTTCCACTATGCTGAAGTCACTACTTGATAAAAATGCTACCATTTAAGCAGTTTATATAAGTGATTTTAGTTAAAAAAGAAAAAAAAAGCAGAAGATGAGAACACTTGGACACTACAAAACACACATTTATGGTAAAAAGTTTTCAAGCTTGTCAAATGATTAGCTTCTCCCATCCTCAATAAGTTTTTTTATAATAAAAAAAAATGGGTCATTTCTTTTCTAGCTTTTTATTAAGTGACTTCACACAAGAATGTAGAATGTTGTTTGAGGTCATATATAAAATTTGAGTCCATTTTGTTAAATCAGGATTCATTTACTCAAGATTACACTGTCTTTAGAATAGAGAATATTACCATCCTGCCCTACTTTATCTTATAAAACCAAGACACATAGTAAAATGAATATAGTCCCTTTTCTCCACAGATAGCATGTAATGAGATAAGAAAATATATCACATTGGCAAAAAAAAAAACCTAGCTCATTTACAGAACATTTTTCAACTAAAAAATTGCAGGAAATATACCCTATTACTTAATAGCATAATACTATACAGCCACCCTAAAAATAAACAATTGGCATAATGTTACGTAGATTAATGCTGCCCAACTATAAAGATGAAAGCCTTTTTAAGTAAAAGTACAGATTTTTGGTGACTTTGCATATCATCTACTAATTGATTCAGCAATTGGACTATGCTATGTGCCAAGAAATATGTTGGGCCTGGGGTAAGAAGATAAACAAGATGTCTTTGCCATGGGTACTTGATAGTGTTATAGTGGGAATAAAAGCATCCAGCATCCTTATGATAATGCCAAAAACATACAAAATATTATTAATTTCCAATTTTGTCTGAGTGACTACTGTATTATCATTTGTCCTATAAGCATGCTATGTACAGAAAATAATATTCCACAAAATGTGGAAACCTTACAAATATCTAGGAGCATAAAAGATATGTTCAGAGTGGCTGAAGCACTAAGTATAGGAGGGATGACAGCAGTAGATGAACCTGAAAGGGTAAACTGAGGCCAGATTGTAAGGGTATTTATACCTGCCACCACTGAGTCATTCTTGGAAGACTCAGGTACTCTAGTAAATGAACCATAAAAAAAAAAGTGGTATGTATATACAACCTCTGCAAATTCAAGAAACTATTTATAAAAAAATTTAAGGAAAATTCTAAGATGTTACCCATACAAGTAAACATATGAGCAATATTTTTCACATCAAAATAATACTATAGTTCAAAAGAATCATACTTACATGCTCTATGTCCATTAAAAATTCTTTTTTTCCCAACTGTTTTGAACTTTTTGTTTCCTGAAATTTTGTTTTTAGTAACTTTCTCCAGAATTTTCTAAGCCATATTATTTACCACCCTTGAATATGGTTTTCTGTTTCCTTTTTACAAAATGAAATCCATAATCTAATAATTAAAATATTGACTCTACTAAGATATTCAAAAAAGGATGCTATATTTTTTACAGTTAATTTTACCAAAAAAGGAGAGTAATGGGATTATCATTGTAAAAAGTGTAAGATCCCAGCCTATTCCTAATTTAAAAGTCAATGACTGTAATGATATATTTATTTAGAAATATGTGAAATGTGTGGTTAATAAGAAAAATAAGACAGTAATTCCTTCTTTCATATTCAAAGCTATAAATTCAATTCCATGACCTAATACTTCAAAGACACAAAAGATATCTAAAATAACAGACAAACCTGTTTCACATACATTTTCTTTAGCTTCTTTCAAGAAGTCTTTTGAAATAATTAGAGTCACAAAAAATTGCAAAAAATATGGAGATGCCTCATGTATCTTTCAACCAGTTTTCACCAACATTTTCATAACTATACTATAATATCATACTCAGAAAAATAGCATTCGTACAATCAATAAAATGTATCCAAATTTCACCAGTTTTATCTGTACTCATTTGTATGGAATCACGGGGTATGTAACCTTTTGACATGAATCACAATTACTTTCAATTTCTTATCCAGTAATTCCAAAACTTGGGTCATATCTGACAGAGTGTCTGATTCTGATGCTTTCTTTGCCTCTTTTTTGTTTTGTGTGTATGTTTGTAGCATGCCTTATAATTTTTTTGAAAGTCAGTCATAACATATTGGATAATAAGAACTTTAATGTGAGGTTTTATATTGAATTGTGCTATGCTTAATATTTGTTTTTCCTAAAGGTTCCAGAGGCTCAAATTTCTCTAACGTCCTTGGTTTTATATCCCTTGTTGTCTTTGAGCTTCCCTAATGACACCTCTTTAGATAAGAGTCTGCATCTTGCCACAGTGTAACCCATTGTAACCCATTGTTATTATGCTAGATCCCTCTTGGCATGGTCAGTAGGTGTGAGGGTAAGGAAACGGTCTACAATCTGATGATTAAATCTCAGCAAATGTTTCTTAGCTTTTCCCCTGTAGGGCAGACAGGAAGACTAGACAGCACTGGAGGAGGACAGATGCCTCCCCACCTATGTGGGACAATATTCTGGTAAAGTTTTTTTTTTCCTGGAGTGTAAAGCTTTTATAAAAAATACTCCCAGTGTATTTCACAATGACTAATTCTCCCCTTCATCCATTACTGGCTCTTTGTTATGAGAACCAGGTGGAATTCCTGGAGGTAAAACTTATGAAAGTGTGGGCCCTCACTAAGAATGTGGCTCCAAGAGTTTCCCACTGTCAACCTGGTCCACACTTTGCCTCCAGCAATTCATTACACTTATTATAAGTGATGAAACAAATATGTGACCAGTGGTTCTGCTCCAGGTAAGCAGATCTTGGATGTGATTCTTTGAAAGATCTATCTATCTTCCTAGAAAGATCTATCTATCTTTCCAGATTTAGAGGCAGCAACTGCAACCTCGGTTCACTAATGAATATAAGGAAAATGTTGATTTTCAGTGTTTTAGCTTTTTTTGTTGTTGTAAATATGACAGTAATGATTTCCAAGCTGTTTAGATGTCAGAACCGAAGTCAGATGTCATATGTAACCTTTAAGACTGGTCTTTTTTTATTTAACGTGTCTTTGAGAATCATTTAGATTGTTGTATATATCAGTAATTTGTATCTATTTCTTGCCATGTAGTATTCCACAGTATGGCCGCCCCACACATTGTTTCATCATTCACCTGTTGCAGGATATTTGTGTTGTTTTCTATCTGGGACATTATGAATAAAGCTGCTATGAATATTTTTGTTTAAGTTTTTATGTCAATATAAGTTTTCATTTTTCTGGAACAATGCCCAAGAGTATTATAGCTGGGTTGAATGGTAGCTGTATGTTTAGTTTTCTTAAGAATGTGCCAAATTGTTTTTCAGAGTGGCTGTGCTGTTTCACGTTCCTACTAGCAATATGTAAATGATTCAGTTTCACTGTAACTTCACAATTATTTCACATAAAAATACTGCTACATGTATTAAATATAATTTATTTTATCTTACAATTGTGCCTAATATTACTACGTTTATTCAAGATAGTTCACACTTGAAATTAGTATTATTATTAATAATATAATTTCTAATGTGTATTGGTTGGTTTTAATGAAAAATTATTTTAAACCCTATACCTAATTTCTCTGTTCTGAATTTTTTTTATGTCACATATGTTTAATAATTTCTATAAAACAGTTCAAAATATATGACACCATGTTAGTTAAGTTTATATATGTAAACTACTTAGAACAGTGACAGTATTACAATATAATCATTGATGGCATTGCACTTCTTATGCGATTATTCAACTTTTTTCCCTCCCCACTTCTCTTCCCCAGCATGTCACTATCTACATCAGTGTGTTTTTGTTTGTTTGTCTTCGCTAACGATTTCTGTTAGGGTTCAATTATTCTATTAATCTAATCTATGTTAATGGTTGAAAGTTAGCGTCTTACAGGTCAAGTAAATCAATTGTTGTCTTTAAATAATATGATAATCCCCAAGAAAAAATCTAATCATGGGTATTTCAGGGAGGTGGAACTGGTATCTCTTGAACTTAGATTAATGTTATTCCTCACAGGACCTCCCTTGTCAATTAATCTTATTGAAGCTGCAATAAATCAATGAAAGCAAAGTGTACTTTAAAATTACGTGGACAACTAAGAGAATAAACGTTTAACATATTATTGTACCTTTTTTAGAATTTGTATGTAAAGAAATCACACATGAGTCAGTGGCAACACAGTGTGTTATAGAGATATATAACACACACTGTCAATCAGCAGATACAAAATTAATATATGAGATTATTTAGTTCTTTAATTATAGATGGATATTCATACTTGTGCAATATTGATACCTTTTTATGTGGCTAAAATGGTTTACTTATTTTATTTTGCTTTTTTTTTAACATTTATTATTTTTGAGAGAGAGAGAGACAGAGCACAGCCAGGGAAGGGGCAGACAGAGAGGGAGACACAGAATCTGAAGCAGGCTCCAGGCTCTGAGCTGTCAGCACAGAGCCTGAAGTAGGGCTCGAATTCACAAGCTGTGAGATCATGAGATGAGCCAAAATCAGATGCTTAACTGACTGAATCACCCAGGCGCTCCATAAAATGGTTTACTTATTTTTTGTATACCTTATAAAATCTAAATAAAAATATTATTTGGGAAATAACTTATGAAAAAGTAAACCTAAACACAAAAATAGATAAATATAGGAAATCTAGTTATATTTTAAAAGAACCCCCCCTTATTGTTTTAATAATGCAATTCAGTTTAGGAAATAAAAAGTTAAATATCACCTTTCCAATATACCTTATTTGAATTATTAAAGTGGAATGAAGAGAATACTGAATTTTAAGACTACTGGCATATCTAGCTTATTTATTTTTTTCTACTGATTATGTGCCCCTTAAATATAGATACTATGCTAGTTTTTGGCTTCATATCCTAGATCTGTCTCTTCTACTCTTAACTGACTTTGTGACTCCCTTTACCATTCTGGGTCACAACTTACTTCTCTTCCAAAATGCTATCAGATTATATTTATTATTCTGGGCTCTTGTATTTAATATATTTTCTCAAATGTCTATGATTTGAAGTAAAGTGCCTGTGTGCAACTATTTATTGTCTACCATAGAACTTCAATGACTGAAATGTTTTGTTTGGAATCCCAAATTGTACCATAATGTGGCAGACCTATGTAATGCTGGAAATACATGATAAATAAGGTATAATTTGTTTTTAACGAATTTTAACATAAATGTAAAATAAAAGCATCCAACAATTGTTATGGAAACACAAAGAAGTACCTCAAACTATCATGCTGAAGGTAGAGGTGGGATAGGTTTCTGGGAAAGATTCATTGAGAAGGTAAAATGCAGGAGAGATGTTTTGAAGTATGAGTCTAAGTTTACCTGGCAGACACAAAGAGCCACTCTGCAGACATTATGACTGAAATAACAGATAGCAACTTATTTATGAACTGTTATTAGAATAAGTCATAAAAATTATCCAAAACTTAGAAATAGGCAAAAGAGAATACTAGTGGTTTTAAGTGCATTCTGGACTTGACTTTCTATTGTCTGGGCTATTATGTATAGCTTTTCGTCCTATAGATTTAAAAATAATTTATTTTCACTAAAACAAAATACTTTTCAGGTTATATTTTGTGGCTTTGTTAGACATTAACCAGTTTTTAATCTAATTCAGCAATCTAGTAAATTGCCTTATATGTATCTACTTTTTCAAATGCTCCCTGAGGTAATTTTAACATCTTGCTAATTCCCACCTCAATTAATGAGTTGAATATGATAATTGTCATGAGTTCATTTAGTTTGAAGAGTAATCATGGTATATCTTTTATTAAAAATACACTTTAAGGGGCGGCTGGGTGGCGCAGTCGGTTAAGCGTCCGACTTCAGCCAGGTCACGATCTCGCGGTCCATGAGTTCGAGTCCCGCGTCAGGCTCTGGGCTGATGGCTCAGAGCCTGGAGCCTGTTTCCGGTTCTGTGTCTCCCTCTCTCTCTGCCCCTCCCCCGTTCATGCTCTGTCTCTCTCTGTCCCAAAAATAAATAACAAAACAAAACAAAACAAAAAAAACGTTGAAAAAAAATACACTCTAACAATTAAGACTATTTTGTTCTCACAAATCATCAACACAATGCAACTTTTTTTTAAAAACTGCTTTGTAAGCATTAGGTTTATAAACTCTGAGAACAGGGTTTATATATAATACCTGTCTGGACAGAGATGAAATTGGCAGTTTTATCTATTTATGGAGCAAATATTAAAAGAGCTAAGGACAGACCAAAAATTTTACAGCTAGTTATAGTATTGTGATCTAAATAATACCCCACTCTTTCACTGAAATCTGTTGAAAGTTAGTCCATCATTCAAGACTTTTTTCAAATGCTGTAAATATTTCTCAGTGTGTTAAATGAAAAGTTAAGGCCAGAGAAGGTATGAGCCAAACATGTATGAGTTTATGTATCTGTTCCATCAAAGGGAGCCCATAAAGGGGCGCCTGGGTGGCTCAGTCAGTTAAGCGTCCGACTTCAGCTCAGATCGCGATCTCGCGGTTCGTGAGTTCGAGCCCCGTGTCGGGCTCTGGGCTGATGGCTCAGAGCATGGAGCCTGCTTCCAATTCTGTGTCTCCCTCTCTCTCTGCTCCTCCCCCATTCATGCTCTGTCTCTCTCTGTCTCAAAAATAAATAAACTTAAAAAAAAAAAAAGAAAGCCCATATGACTTTGGGCAAATCATTTTCCATCAAGTTAGATTAAGAATTAGGTTGGAAATCTTATTTAGCACAATAGATATTCAAATTCTAACTTTTATGATTATTTCCACTTTTGGAAGGCTAATTAGGAGACAAAAGCCATATTTGTATATCTTTGAATCTGTCATTGTCATGTTTTTTTTTTCTTCCATTCACTTATATTTCCACATTATATCTCATGGCATGAATGTATCATATCTGTGTTAAATGATATAATAATTATGATGGTGTAGAGTGGAAGTAAAGTAGCAAAAAATAAAAACCTCAGTGAACAAATCCAATATGATATTGGGTTACATAACAGCAAATTCAGAAGTAAGAAAGTTCCATGATTGGTTAATTCAGCAGCTCACATAACATGATGCTTAGGGATATGTTTCATTAATATATAAAATAAATGAATTATGTAAATGCCTGACAGTTTTTTAATAGGATAACTATTATAGCTGATCAAAAATTGAAATGTCTAATAGTGTAAATATCATTCGGTTATTCATTTTACAAGGTACAAGTATGGACATAAATATAACACCTGTGTAACTAGTTGTAAGTTAACACTTTTCTGACAAAAGAACAATTACACTAAATTACTCATAAAGACTATTTCAGTTTCTAAATTATCTGATATGGTTCATAGTTGGTTTAATGTAAGTTTACAAAACTTGTTTTTTTTCTTTTTCAAAAGAACTTAAATGGAAAAAAATATTTATAAGTCATCTCATCACTGTAAATGACCAAAGATATTGCAAATATTGAATAAATTTTAGACTATCCCATAAGAGAAGAAATCTCTCAAAAAGTCGTGGTATTTTGTGTGTGCCAGCTATTGATGAGGCATTATTTTGGTATAGGGAGAAATTTGTGCTTCATTGAAACCTATGCATTTCTATACTCAACACACACTTTCAGGTTAGGTGATTCTATCCTTTTGCATAGATTTTCTTTTTTCTTTCCTTTCCTTTCCTTTCCTTTCCTTTCCTTTCCTTTCCTTTCCTTTTCTTTTTTTTACAAGCTCTTTTGCGTCTTTATTACCAGTAGGTAACTGAAAAAGATGTACCTGTCCAATCACCCTATGGGAAACCAGTTTTGTCTCCATTTCCATGTTTGTTCAAATATTACTGAACAATAAATGTATCTGTTCTTCAGATTCTCTTTTGAAGCAGTTACAACTTCTATTTCCTTCTATTGATGAGTATAATCAAAAATCTTTAGTTTATGTTCATTTTTATATTTGTATAAGAGTAATGATTTTAACTTTTATGGAAAATTATCTTTTAATAAACTAAGTATATAAGACTGAGAAACAATGTACTCTTGACTCATTAACATGTGTATTAGAAAATAAAAGTGGGAGGACAATTTTATACTGGGTAGACAAACAGACCACCTCTATGTGATGACATTTGAGAAGGAAACTAAGAATCAATCACCTTTTTAATAATTTTAATTTGATCTGGAGATCATTCTGCCTGATATTTGGAAAGTGTGTTGTGGTACAGCAACATTGTAAGAAAGAGATCAATTAGAAGAGTTTTTTAAATGTCTCAGTGGGAAATGATTGCAGCATGGATTGGTGTACAGGAGATAGAGGAAAGTAAACAGTTGAATGAATGTTGCAAGGGCAGCAATATTGGTGGTTTAGGTATTATGGTTGAGGCAAAGTGACATAGGTATTTGGAATGACAAAGAGGTTTTGACTGAGCAAGTAAGAGAGAGTGGTGCAATTTACCAAAATGTGGTCTGCAGTGTGAATGGAGTTTTTACCAAGGGAATTAGTATCACTGCATAGATTTTTTTTATAGTCAGCCAAATATTTATTTTAATTTTACCTGTAGGATTGATGATTTTACCTATTGCTTACGTGAATTATCAAATTCCAGGCCATTTCAATGTGTTTATTGTATGATTTTTATATAATAGAAGTTTATAAAATGTTCATGACACCAACTACACAAAAGTAGCATGTTTACTGTTTGACCTGTATCAAGAATCCAGTAAATAAATTCTCAGATAAAACATTTCTTTGGCAAACTCAGGTGCTAAAATTCAAATTTAGAAGTAAATCAATATTCAGATGAGTTATGATAGGAAATAATATAGCTAACAAGGCCAGTGAAAGTAGTAAAGTGTTGAAGAAATTCTCTTGAGAATTGTGAAATAATCCTTATATTTTGAATGAGTGATATTGAAAGAAATAAAGCACAGAATATGTGGAAAATAGGAGAAGAGAAAAGGGAATGCTATTTTGAACATGAACAGATTGCTCCTACAGGCATTTATGCAGAAAGCCTTTTCTAACAGCTCTCAAATACACACCCACACTTTACAGTTCAATGAACTCAATTTGAACAATAAATCTATACCATGACCTGATGCTGAAAATAATGTAAACCAAAAAAAATAAAATAAAATAAAATCTTGACAATACTTCTTTAAATTCAGATTAATGAATATTTGTGTTTCCAATAAGTCTTCATAAAATAAAAGTGTTAGCACATAAATGAGATTATTTATTAATGATAAACTGAATGTAAGAAACGTCTAAGATGCTTAGGAGAGTCTTTGCTGTAGAGAATTTCCCCTTCATAAAATCAAATATTTTAGAGTCAGTTCCCAGCATAGGATTTATTGGGTTTATTGGTTTTCATTAAATTAAATCCTAAAAGACTGAAATTAAGTATCTTTCAAAATTACTCAAACCTATAGCGGTATACCTGGTATCTGGTGGACAAAGGATTCCTTAGGTCAGAATTTACTGTTCAGTGGAGAGATCAGAAAAGCATGAAGCAGGATGTAACAAGGGGAATGCAATGGGAAAGGTAGCTACATTTTCTTCACTAGCATAGTTACCATACTTTTCAGTTATGAAAGAAAAATATATATATATATGCATGAATGCATGTATGTATATTAAATAGGAGGTAAAAGATAGAATACTAGATGTTTTTTGTTTTTCTTTCTTTTTTCTTCTTCTTCTTTTTTTTTTTTTTTTCTGAAACAACGTAGGAGGGGTACCTGGCTGGCTCACTCAGAAGAGCATGCAAAACTTGATCCCCGGGCCATGGGTTTAGGCCCTGTGTTGGGTGTAGAGATTACCAAAAATATATATAAACTTTGAAATAATACAGGAAAGTTGAGGACTTAATATTGTTTTACCAACTCCTCTCGCATCATGACCCCTACAACAATGTTCTAACGCATCACATTCCTATTACTCAAACTCCAAATCAATACAAGGTACATTCCTGCAGTGCTAAAGCTAAAATTTAATAAAGTCCCTTGGTTTATATTTCTTAAATAATGACGGGTGAGGAAGTCTTCTTTGAAATAGAAGAAATCAAATAATTCTGAAAAGATTAATTGAAAAATTCATAAAAGTTTCCCACTAGGATGGTAGTTTGTGAGAGAGAAAAAAAGAAATACAAAAAAAAAAGTTCTTGTGTTCATATATTTACTTTGAAAAATTTCACCTGCTGTTAGCTTCTTTGTAATAAAAGAAAAACCTAATAGAAAAAGAAAGTTTATAAGTTATCAAGAAAATATTAACCCATTTCACATTAACAGAAAAACAAATCATTAGGTGATATAATTTTATCAGTGCAAAGATTTTTGAAAGTAAAAGATGTTCTTCAATTTTCATTTTGTATTACACTGTGAAGGCAAAAATGTTCTTATTCTATTTCCTTTGTTTCTGAATAATCATATTATTTGAAATGTTTGTATTTACAGATAAATTTCTTGCATTTGACAATGGACACTTTCATATAATGGTTCAAATTGATTTATCCTAAGATACTTTTTAACATGCCAGTTAATTATAAGCAATACTGAAACAGGCATAGTAAACATTAGTATACACAGTATACATTAGCATAGTGGTTGTCTACATTAGGAAAGTTTGTTAGCTTATATTTGGAGGAAAAATTCCTATGGTATTATACAAAAATATTTTATGTGCACAAAATATAATATATAATTCAGTTTCATTTTTTAATTCTGCCATATTTCTACTTGTATCTATAGTGGTAAAATATTATACAGTTTGTTTAATGTGTATTTGTCCATCGAGTCTTTAAAAATTTACTATGAATTAAAAAATAAATACTTTTAACATGCACATTTCTTAAATTATGAAGCTAGGAATATCTCAGTTTCTCTACCTCACTACCATCATCTCAGCTAGGCTATAGCAATGGCCTCCAACCAAATCTCTGTCTCTATTTTTCATCTCACTACAGTCAATTTTGTATATAGCTTAGATTATCTTTTAAAAGAATTCTATCTCCATCACATTTAAAATACAATAAACTATTATGTTCTTGCCATGTAAAGTCCCACCAATCATCTGGTCCCTTTATATCTCTCTGATCTTTTGTCCCTTTATCCTGTGCCTGACTCTAGCTCATGAACCGTGACAACATTGGCCGTCTTGTTGTTTATTAGTAGATTATTCCAGATTTGGTCCTGCTTCAGTACTTTAGCACCTCCTGTATGGTATGCCCTAAATAGCCCTCTCACATATCTTCATATCATTGTATGGCTTAATCTTTGCTCAAATTTACACCTGAGAGAATTATATTTTTACCATCTATTCTAAAATTCTGTTTAATCACTTTCTATTATCCTACCCTGATTTTTAAATTTGTATTTATTATTTATTTATTTATTTATTTATTTATTTATTTATTTATTTAAAAAGGCACATTTATTCAGAGTCATGATCAGACTGTTACATTTAGCAATCAACAGCATGGGAGCAAAAAAATCTACATTAAAACCCTTTGTTGGAATGCTTTACACTTTCCATTGAACAGAAACTAAACCTGTTATACAATTAGTCACAAATTCAGCCCTCGAGTTTTTTGCCCATACACATGAGTTTTGTCTAAAACATGTCTTCTTTTTAGCAGCTAGGCCCTGCCACCACTGTGCTTGGCTGAGTTGACAAATGTGTTATAACCTGTGCTTTCTCTGTCACTTCTCTGGCTCTCCTCTCCTCCTAAGCTTTGTTTCCTGCCGGTATTTAAATCTTCTGTCACTGCCATAGCTACTGCTGCTGCTGGAACTGCCGTAACCACCTTGGTTTTGTGGTTTGGCAAAGTGTTGGCCTCCACCACCATAGGAGCCAGAGCTTCTGCCTCCAAAATTTCCTCCTTTAATGGGTCCAAAATTTGAAGATTGATTGTTGTAATTGCGAAAATCATTACAGCTTCACCACTTCCAAAGTTGCTTCCATCATTACCAAATCTGTTATAGCCATCCCCACTGCCACCATTATTCACCAGCACCTTGACTGCCACCAAAGCCACCTCGCCTACTGATGTTTCTTCCACGACCAAGGTCGTCACTCCCACCAAAACCACCTCCAAAGCCACCACCAAAGCTTCCAGAACCACTTTGACCTCCTTGGCTGGATGAATCACCAGCCATCTCTTGCCTAGATAGAACTTCCCTTACTTCACAGTTGTGGCCATTCACAGTATGGTGTTTTTGAATGATAGTCTTGTCTACAAATTCACGGTCATCAAATGTTACAAAAGTAAAGCCTGTCTTTTGCCACTGCCTTGGTCAGTCTTGATTTCAATCACTTCGGTTTTCCCATACTGTTCAAAATAGTCTCTCAGATGATGTTCTTCGGTGTCTTCTTTAATTCCACCTTCAAAATTTTTTTTCTTAGTTAAGTGGGCACCAGGTCTTTGAGAATCTTCTCTGGAGACAGCCCTCTTTGGTTCTACAACTCTTCCATCCACCTTGTGTGGCCCTGCATTCATGGCTGCATCCACCTCATCCACAGTAGCATAGGTGACAAACCCAAAGCCTCTGGAGCACTTGGCGTTTGGAACTGTCATTACCACACTGTCCGTAAGCATTCCCCATTGCTCAAAATCGCTCCTCAGACTTGCATTGGTTGCTTCAAAGCTTAAACCTCTGATGAAAAACTTCTACAGCTGTTCAGCATCTTTAGGAGTCTCTGACTTAGACATGACAGCAGTTGGGGCAGGGGAGAGACTTTAACGATGCTTACTCAGCAGCATCCAGGGGCAGAAACGTTAGTTTTGTTTTTTTTTTTTTAATGTCTATTATTGGTGTGTGTGTGTGTGTGTGTGTGTGTGTGTGTGTGTGTGTGTGAGAGAGAGAGAGAGAGAGAGACAGAGAGAGAGACAGAGAGAGAGACAGAGAGAGAGTGAGCAAAGGAGGGTCAGACAGAGAGGGAGACACAGAATCCAAAGCAGGTTCCAGGCTCAGAGCTATCAGCACAGAGCCCAACACAGGGCTCAACCTCACGAGCCCAGCCACGAGATCATGACCTGAGCCAAAATTGGATGCTTAGTTGACTGAGCCACCCAGGCTCCCCCTGCCCTAATTTTTATGCCCACCATCACAATTATTATGAAGGTGAATTAATAAATAATGCCAAATAAGTGACAGGGAAAAGAGTTTAAAGTGGGAATAGAAACAGTACCATAAGTCTCAGAGCAATTAAAATAAAAAAAATATATTAGTCATTGACCTTAGAACTTTAGAGACAAATGATGGCAAAGGCAACAACATTGTCATTTTTTCTTCAGGAAAGGCAAAATGCAGTAAGACAACCAATGAAAAGGAAATGAGAAGTGGAGATAATATATGTGTTTATCATTGCTATTGTTTGGTTATTTTATTGGATAAATGTCTTTGGATGATGTTATAAATTGAAGAAATAGTAAGTAGAAAAACTAGTTGACTACATGGGAGATAGAAGAGATTTTGATGAAATAGATATCTGAGGAAATTAGGAAGAAAAGAAATCTGTGCAGGCATGAAAACAATGGCTTTGAGAAGGAGGCACTCCTAATCCAAAGGCTACAGAAAAGCATAAATGTTATGAAAGATACAGAGGGATGAATTATATCCAATTAGACTTCATGCTAAAGTACTGGAAGTTATCTGGGACCAAAATGATATGGAGGTCAGGTCAAAATGTCTTACTTATCATCTTGGTGTTGTGATTATTTTTCCTTTTAGAAGTTAGCTTCCAGTCTATAGAAAAGAGGAGGAAGATCGGGAGATTGCATAGTTCGAATTTTATAAGGCAAAGAGGTCTGTAAACAACAGGAAGAGGAAGTCAAGCACCCTGCTATAGGAGAAGAAATGAAGCCAGAAATGAGTCTAATATATTCTCTAAGTTTTCATGGAACAGAATTCCATATTTTTCAGGAAATAGAAAATAGAGAGGTAAACATTTAGGTATTAAATCTGCAAGCATCATCATCATCAACATCATTATTATTCTAATAACCTTTATGTTTTAGATTTACAGTAAAATTTCAAAATAGTACAGAGAATTACCATCTACCTCACATCCACTTTCAGCAGTTATTAACATCTTATATTACTATGGTACATACTTATAGAGGATACATAATATCAAAGTGACCTATCACTGTTGATGTTACACTTGATTAACTGCCTGACAGCGTGTTTTCAGGTTTCTCCACCATAATGTTACTCTTTTCCTTCTCTTTCCATACTTTACTTTTTGGAAGGAAGTCACTTATGTGCAGCCCCTTCTTGAATGGGACATTATCATCAATTTCCTTAAATGTGGACAATAAATTATTTGGAATTATTCTGCATTGTAAATTTATCTCTTCTCTCTCACTTATTACTCAATCATTTGTTTATATCATTATGAATTCATGGATACTTATATTCTACACTAGGTTATAATCCAATACAATCTTTGTTTTTCCTTAAATAGTTCTGACTTTCCCATTGAACTCTCTTTCGGGTGGATCCTGTATACTTTTGACTTTTTCCTAAATTATAGTCCCTTTTTTGGTTGTTATTGTTTGTTTTAGTACTTTCCTACTTTCTGGAACTATAAGATATCCAGGCCCAAATTGTCTGTTTCCCTGGTCTTATAATCATTGATTTATCTAGAAATTTCTTGTTCTCATATTGAAGAATGTTATCAGAAGCTAATATATGGGCACTAACTATGCTTGTACTACTGGAGTATCTTTGTTTCCAGATGCTTTTATCTGACAGAGCAAGGAAATATATTTGTGTTTTATAATCAGTGGTTATATAAGTAATTATAAATATTTCTATATGTAACCATTTTTATCTATATTTAGCCAAATACCATTCATTCTGTTGTTTCCAATTTTAATCCATAACCTCTTGGTTCATTCTAGCCTCCTCTTGTTGCTTATCTGTAAACTTCCACCCCAACAGTTAGAAACCTGTCTGCAACAATCAGACATCCATTTACTTAAATTGTTAGAAGCCAATATTAATTTACAGTGGCTTTAAAGTTGCTGACCCATATCCCCATGAGAAGCTACTTTATCATCTAAAGTACAGTGTTTATGCCCACTCTTTTTGCCTATAGTCTGTTAGACAACAGTAATTCCCAAAGACTTAGATCAGCACCTTTTTGTCTTCTCCCACCAGTGCAGCTTTTTCACACTTGTTTAAAACATCAAAAAAATTTTTATATAGTTTCCTGTGGATCGTGGGACTCCCTGATCTCCTATTGATGTTTTAAAATTCACATACATTAAGGTTCACTTTGTGTTCTGTATGATTCTAAGGGTTTGGGAAAACGTGTAATGTCATATGTTCACCATTTTCCATATAAAAATACACTCAATATGAAAAAAATACATTTTTCCTTTTAATAACTATCCTTATGTCACACAGAATAGTTTCACTGCCCTAATAAAATTTTTTTGTGCTTCATTTATTTAATCTCACTTCTAAAAACCCTGGACAACCATTGATGCATCTTCTGTCTCAATACTTTTACCTTTTCCAAAATGTGTAAATGATATTATAAAAATATAGCCTATACAGACTTATTTCACTTAATGATATGCACTTAAGAATCATCCAAGTTTTTGTAAAGATTTATAGTTTATTTCTGTTTATCACTGAATAGCATTCGCTATATGAATGTACCTCAGTTGTTTTATCCATTCACTGGAAGTCCCTGTTATCTTTATTTATTTATTTTTATTTTATTTTTATTTTTTTTATTTTTGAGACAGAGAGACAGAGCATGAGCAGGGGAGGGACAAAGAGGGAGGGAGACACAGAATCTGAAGCAGGCTCCAGGCTCTGAGCTGTTAGCACAGAGCTTGACGTGGGGCTTGAACTCACGGACTATGAGATCATGACCTGAGCCGAAGTCGGATGCTTAACCTACTGAGCCACGCAGGCACCCCAGTCCCTGTTATCTTTAAAGTTTTATTTCCATGTACTTTTTTTTCTAAATGTCCACTGATTCTACCAATCCTTCCTACCTAGCAGTCTTTACACCCATTACACACAGATACACATACATACACATAAACACACACCTATGTATAGTGGAAATTTAGCAATTTCATCAAAGTAGTCTCAGCCTCTATTATTCTCAACCTCAACTAATATAATAATACTTTGCTGCACTCTCAGAGCCAGTCTGACTTTCCTTGAAATCAGTGTTTAAGTCTGTGCTCTGTCAAAACTTCAAGTCAAATACAAATGTCCCCTGCTTACCTTACTTCAAGGGATTTCTATTGTGCTCAGTGTAAAGATAAAACCACATATCAAGCCTCTGCAAAGCCCCATGTAATTTGGACGTACTATAACATATTCAGTATTTTAAATATAGTAGCTAACAGTAAAATATATAACACACATAATATATTTTCAATGTTTCTAATGAAGTTACCTTTGATAGTTCAAAACAGATACTTTAAAGTTTTTTTTTTTTTGAGAGAGAGAGCACACATGAGTGAGAGTGCAAGTGGGGGAGGGGCAGAGAAAGAAGGACAGATGGACAGACAGAGAATCTCAAGCAGTCTCTGCAGCACTATCAGGGTAGAGCTGGAGGTGGGGCTCCATCTCAGGAACTATGAAATCATGACCTGAGACCAAGTCAAGAGTTAGAAGTTTAACCAACTAAGCCATCCAGGTGCCCCAAACTGAATACTTTAAATCACACCTCATTCCTGTTGTAAATTCCTAATTGTCTTAATTCCCTAATCTCTTCAGAGACTGGTGGTGTATGGAAGGTATTTGAGGATGTTATGGGGTTTTTTTTGTTTGTTTGTTTTGATTTTTGTTTGCTTGTTTTGCTGTTGTTATTATTTTTTATCACATATACACAAGAATGCATGACTCTGTAATGTTAATTTGATTTTTATATTATATCTGTATCTGGAGCAAGTCTTGTGTTCCAGGTAATTCCATTACCGAAATGAGACTATGGCTTTTCTTTAAATTCCACCAAAAGCAAACCGATGAATAAAGACCGTGTAGCAGACTATGGTAGCACACTCTACTGAAAGTTAGGGACACAGAGACATTTACATTTAATAGACAGGAACAACAACAAAGGACGAAGAATTTTCGTGTAGACCATGGTTTCTCTAAGCTTCTCCTCTCTCCTCCTGTTTCTCTGCCATTCTCTGACTCTTAGGGTTTTCTTTTTTCCTTTTATTAGAGACACTTCCTTTGCCTCCTCCCTGATATTTAATTATCTATAATTGAGAGCAATTTATCTCTGCATACTCTATTTAGTTCTTTGTATAACTGCAAGTAGTGAAAGACTCATTAAAATATGGCTGTCATCTACTCCAGGAATCCCCTTTGCTTAGAATTAAGGAAGTAGGAAAAGTTGCATTGTTCCATCTTCAACTCTTAGAAGCCAACATTAAGTAAAACAATCAGTTCAGAGAGTTAGTTCCAGCCAGCATGAATTGATCAGTTAAGATCAAAATGTCCATAAATGGTTTGGTTCTAAATTTTGTTTTTTCCCCTATATCAATATTAGATAGCTGCACAATACATTTAAAAAAATCCTTATATAAGTATTCTCTGTAACTATAATTGATTTATAGATGATAAGAGCTTACACACATAGAAGTTGATCAAAAATTAGTTAGAGATAGGAAGAGTAAGTAATTTGAAATCCTGGACCCAATTCCAATGTGTGAAGAGGGGTTTCCCCACACCAACAAAGAATTCTTAGATACCAGTTCACCTCTATTCAACTTAATTCTGGCTTTATCTACCTGGAACTAGCATTAAAGTCCACAGGTAAAGGCCTCGGGCAAACAAGACTGCCCCTACTTCAGATGCCAGTTTCAAATCCAGGTTGTTACCTATGCTTGCCACCAACTGGCTACAAATTAGAGATCCAAGAACTCCCTTCAAGTCAGGATGCCAATCACAAGTCCATGTTGCTACCCATACTCCTGACCAAGTGGTTATAAATCAGAAGTTGCCGCAGCCCCCCTCCTTGGGTTAGATTTGTTTGCTAGAGCAGCTCACAGAATTTAGGAAACTCATTTATTTATTAGATTACTAATTTACTACAACGAATATTAAAGGACAGGAATCAATGCTCAAATGAAGAAATACATAGGGTGAGGTCTCACATGAAGAAGAATCTATCTTCCTGGGGTTTATGACATGACACAGTAGCACATGGAAGCATTCTGGTTCCCCAAACCTGGAAGTTCTATAAACCCCCTACTTTTGGATTTCTATGAAGGCTTCATTACATAGTGATGATTGATTAATACCTTAGCCATTGGTGGTTGATTCTACCTTGAGCCCCTCCCTACTCTCTAGAAATCAGGAGGTGGGAATGAAATTCTCAACCCTTTAGTTCACAGATGGTCTCCCTGGCAACCAGCCCCCATCCTTGGAGCTTTCCAAAAGTCACCTTCATTAACATAAAAGCTTACTAGTGTTAGGGGCTTGTTATGAATAACCACACACCCATTTCACCTTTATGGCTCTGAAATGTTTTCCTGAACTAAAGACAAAAAGTGCTCCCCATTCTCTTATCACTTAGAAGATTCCAAGGGTTTTGGGAGCTGTGAACCAGGAATTGTAATGAAGACTAAATACATATGAGAAATATATTTTGGTCAACTGAATATTAACAATATTGCAGTAAGGATGAGGATCTTATGAATTAACACATAAAGAGCACTCAGCACAGTATAAGCATATAGTATTAAGTCAAATCACTTTGCTTTATTCATCTTCAGGTATCAGAACACAGCACAGAGAAGTCTCTGTGGAGGTTTTCAGCCATGGTGTAAATATGGTTTAAATTTGAAGACAATACAAAAAAAAATCATTTAGTACACTTTGGTTAGCAAAAGGTAACTGTAAAAATGTATAAGTATATATACATACACATATATAAATTATAAATTATAAGAAAAATCTATAGGAAAAAGAAGCCCTGCTTGATTGATATTATAGTTTTTGATGTTGAGTTTCAAAGGACTTAATGCCAAAAGAGGTAACCTGCACTTCTACTCACTTACAATGCTTTTTTTTTTTTTTAACATTTTCCAACTTAGCTCCCTCTGCGTCTAGCAATGTTTGAAGTTTCTGTGTCTTAAATGATTTTTGGTTTACTATTACTACATTCAATTACTACAATTTAGCAATGTCGCTCCATACAGTTATGAATTATTTTTTTTAATATTGCCATCAGAGCTATTGAAGGTATTAAATATATATATGTACAAAATTATAAAGAAATAAAAAGTAAATTTTATGTGAACAAAGAGAATAATTCTTTCCCTTTTTTTTTACACAGTATAGACAACTATTAGCTGGTTGTTATAGTTGTGCTTTGGGGGAATCTTTATATTTTTATTATGGGAGACAGGTTTGTTATTAATGTGAAATATTTCAATCAACACAGAATATCTCATAATTAAATTGAATCTGACATTAAAGTAATGAATTAGCATGTCATCAAACATTTTTATATATGTAATAACTTTCATCTAATTATTATAAAATAAATTTCATCTAAGATTCTTAATCATAAAACAAAGCAGGACAGTGAGTTATTTTTGATAAAGTGGGAAACTAAACCAAAAGATCAAGAGCCACAACAAAAAGGGACACCAAGAGAAGATAAAAGAGAGAGCGTTGGTAGCATAGGTTTAAAAGATTAAAAGCTGAACGGAATAGAATTTTTAGATAAAAAGAAAACCACAAAGAGACATCGGGAATATGACAACAAAGATGCAGGAGAAAGCATAGTCAAAAATTAAATGAAAACGAAGGTGAATGCATCTTTTACAAAAATCCAAAGAAGGAGAACAAAGCAAGAAATGCCAGTAAAAGGAAGAAAAAGATCAAAGATAAGCATATTAGATATACAACAGATTAAGGAGAAAATTCAAGTTAACCTTATCATACAAGATTCTTGATTGCAGGTGAATGTCAGATCACTTATGAAGTTTTCCAAAATGAATATAACAATTCTTTAAGAATAGAGTGTGTGTGTGATGTATGTATATTTGTATTTCATATATATGAAAACAAGTTATTTTTAATATTTCCTTTTTTATTGTGGTAAGCACTAACATGATATATACTCTCTTAAATTTTGTTATATTATTAACTATAGGCATTATGTTGTACCATAGATCTCTAGAACTTATTATTTATCTAAGATAAATGAAATTTTATGCCTTATAGAAAACAACTCTCCATTTCCCCCTCCCCTCAGCCCCTGGAAACCATCATTCTATTCTCTGATTCTATGAATTTGACTTAAAAAAAATTTTTTTTTAATGTTTATTTCTGAGACACAGAGAGACAGAGCATGAGTGGGGGAGGGGCAGAGAGAGAGAGAGAGAGGGAGACACAGAATCTGCACTAGGCTCCAGGCTCCAAGCTATCAGCACAGACCCCGAGGCGGGGCTCCAACTCACAAACTGTGAGATCATGACCTGAGCCCAAGTCAGTCGTTCAACCGACTGAGCCACCCAGGTGCCCCTTGACTATTTTAGATACTTGATGTAAGTGGAATTTAATGTAATCCCAATCAAGAATCCAATGGTCTCTTTTATTTATTTTTTTGAACTGGGTAAGCTACTCAAAAAATTTATGTGGAAAGAAAAATGGCCAGAAATAGCCAAGATATTAATGAAGAAGAAAATGAGGGGACTGGTCCTACAGAAACCAATGGGGCCAACCTGGTGATATGGAAGTTGAAGTAGTGTGATGATACTAGAGGAAAAGTTAATTGGCACAATCATTTTGGAGGGCCATTTACAATATTTAGGAAGCTGTAAACACACATGTCCCTGGAACACAAAAGTTCTATCTCTCTTCCTGGGGAGAATTTGTGCTTTGAACATTCTAAGTTTGCCATGGTCTACTCAACGGACTGGTTGCAGTCTGGCTTGTGTCAGAGTGCAGACAGGACCCAGCGTAATCTATCCATCTGGGAGCTCCTAAGAACAGAAATGGAACTTGAGCTGACATTCACCATAGCCACTCCCACCAGATTAGCATAAAGCAAGTGGATAAATAAACCCAGCTCCCAGTTTTTCCCTGGGGTGGGAGAGAGTTGCACCATACATGGAATGCCCCAACTTTTGGGGGGCTTCCCAAAGGACCGTCTTCTGTTTTGATTGTCTTGGAGAGCTAAGAAGACCTGGCATACTCTAGCCATCTGGAAGTGAGTGAGAAACAAAGATGACAGTTTGATCTAGCATGCAGCTTGTGATAGCCCCTTTCATTGGCTTAGCACAGAGAAAACAGGCAAAAAAAAAAAAAAAAAAAAAAAAAAAAAAAAACCCTACCAGACCCCAGATTTTCCCTGGGGAGGCAACTAGTTGGATGGATTCTCCCATGATCTAACTTTTCTGGAGAATGCCCAAAGAAGTGGTTTTAGTTCCACTTAGGTCAGAGCACTGATTAAATCCAGTGTATTCTAGACACCTGGGGACCACTAAAAACAGAGAAAGTGGGTTGAACTACCATGAAAGTTTGAAAGGCTTTCAGAATCTCTAACGAGGTTGATTAGTGAGAGGTAAGAGGTCAGTTCATGTATGAGGTCATGTATGAGGTCAGTTCATGAAGACTGGGACAGGTGGCTGTTTTGTTTTTTGGACAGACACCAAACAAAAGAATCAAGAAATATAAAGAAATCAGGACATATGGTCCAAACAAAGGAACAATTCTGGATAAATTTCCAGAAACTGACTCAAATGAAAGTGAGGTATGTGATTTACTTGATAGAGAATTCAAAATTTTCTTCATAAGGATGCTCACCAAGGTCAGGAGATTTTGTTGTTGGTACTTCTTAACATTTGTTGTTCTCTCAGAATTGTTGCCATATGTCTTCAGGGTATCTCTGTCCCCCCAAAACTCTATAAAATCTCCTCTGTGCTTAATCACTCTGAAGCACTTTCTGTGGAGGTTGTCTTCTCTGCTACACTTTGGCTAATAAAGAGTGACTTCTCTTTTCTCCATATCTCCTTGTTTATTCCAACAATCATTGTGGACCCTCCACATTATTCATATAGTCCCCTCAAATACCATGTTTTCATCAAATTTAAGCCACCATGAATTGTTACACTTTCCCTCTCTCATGAACCGATATAAAATAAATTTAAAAAATACTGTCAATGTATTCTCTTTTATAAGTTAGAAATTTTATGCTCATTGGATGAACTCTTAGAATCAACAAAGTTTTATAATACTAATTTGTATACATATAAAAAAGGATAATGTAACAAAAATGTATTTGTTTGGATATTCTTAATACTTCTACATGTTTAGAGTCTGACTCTTTTGGATCACCTTTTGACTTAAGAAACACTGATATATGTTTATGCACAGGGTATAATTTTCAATGCTTTCCTAGTGATGCAGTATTTCCTATAATAGTACTTTTCCCTCAAGATAATTTCCAAGATGCTCTCTCTGCATATTTTGATGCTATCGCTTACTTGATCTTACTGGAAGGTTTAATAAAAGGTTTTCAGACAACAATTAATATTCATATTTTCCCCAAGTGTTTCTTGAATAATATCTTGACTTTTATAACAAGGAGTTTCACTTGTACTATTATGCCAGCAGGGCAAACAATCAAGTGCATGCATGAACAGGCAATGAAAATTCCATGATTGTTGTCTAAGCAACAACTGTAAGGTAGGTATCAAGGAACAATGTACTCTAGTATTAGAGATGTTAAATGTGGGAAAAAAACACAATAGGCATCTTAGGACTTTCTACTCACTGTTACTATTCTTAAACATCTAACTCCTCACTAGCTTACACTGCCATAACTCAATAACTACACTGACTTCCTTTAGGGACAAAAATGAAGTCTATAGTACTTTGACATCTACTGATATGCTGTTATTTATTATTCAGTCTGCACTCTGCTATTCATATTATTTTTGCTCTTTTAAATTACAATGTGATTGTCATTGTTTAGCATATATTTTGTATAAATAACCTCATAGAAACACTGCTTTGCCCCTCACACTTGATTCCTATTAGACATTAGTTCTGTTAGCACTGTCAGCCTTTATAGTGATCTCTCCAGACTTGGATGTAGTTTTTTTGTTTCTGTTTTTTTTTTCCCACCAGAGGCCATAGGGAGTACATTGACAGTCACATTCAGAAGTGAACTTGAACAGTGGCTATCACCCTAGCCTAAGTGTTTGGGTTTTCTTCTTCCTAAATGTTAATTTACTACTCCAAATTTATTGGCAAACTTTTTCTTCTTTCTAAAACTCATAATATCCATGTCTAAGGAACCAAAAACTTCCTGAAGTCAACTATACTGCTTGCTTCTCTGAGCAAACATAGTATTTACTCTTGCAAGGAAGACTGAGCTAATGGTTCTCTAAACTCTCAAATAATTAAGTTATTGTCACTCCTCGTTCTCTAGAGCCTCATAGTATATGTGTCTTGATTTATGCCTTGTTGAGCTACTTATATTTTGATCTTTTTACATCCTTCTGTGAATTATAATTCTCCTGCTGCAGGACAGTTACTGCATGTGATTTTATTTATGTTCAGTAAAAGGAAATCATTTTTATTCTTATTCTGAATACATCAAATACACCTGTCTTCCAAACTCTCTTTTCTATCTTGTCTCTTTCCCCTGATTTTTTCCCTTCTATCTTATGATTTTCTTCTTCTTTTGTCCCAACATATCTGAATTTTTTCATCCTTATTTTCTGTCATTTACTCCACTTTTCCCTCTTGCTGCTCAATGTATTATGTTCTTTGGGGAATTTGCATCAATTTACACATTTCTATAACTCAGATTACAACATGTTTAGAGTACCAATATTAGCATTTGTCTAGACTCCAAGGTCAAGAAGAATTTACTTTTAAAAGAGCCACATACATGAGGAAAGAGTGTGCTGCTCTAGTTTGGCCACTAAGAAAGAAAATTATTTCACACGAAAGAGAAAAAATGGTAATTAGCCAGTACATGTAACACAGCTTTAACAAAATGAATAAAACAGAGTTAGGTAGTTAGACTGCATGCTAGGGAACAAAGATAGGAAAAAGCATGCATTGACCCAAAATGGGTGGTTAAGTATGCCTCTCCAGATGGAAACAAAATAAAAACTAAAAGAAATGCTGACTTTAAAAAAAAAGAAAGAAAAGAAAAGGAAAAAAAATTTTCCCTGAAATAATTCTTACCAATATTGAGAAAGATCTTTTGATATTTATTGTTGTATTTGCATTACCTATGCATATTCACTTGCCTCTGATGAGACCTAACATATACATTTACGAAATAACCTACAGGTAGCACTGTACTCTGTGGTCACTGAAAACAAACATAATTTAAGTTGCTCCTGTGGATAATGAACCCCATATTGTGGTGTAACTATCATAATGTTCTATATACTTAGTTAAGAGATGCATGGACACAAAACCCAGTAGTTATTTTAATTTTACGGAAACTTACACACTCAGTTTAACAGGTTTTCCTATCCAGAAGCATGGGTACATGTGCCATAGACTTTTTCTAATTCTCCAACCTGTAACTAATTGTTAACTAAACCTAGTTCCTTCACTGACTAACTAGCTTCCATAGGGAGACTATCTGTGGAAGTTTAAGCTCAATCGCCCAATACATTTGATCATTGATATTATTATTATAGATTTTTTAATCATCATCCAATTTTGCCACCATTATACCATATAGAAATTGCATTATGGGTTAGACTAAGATAATTATAAAATAATTTTCTATGTATAAATTGTCTCACGTTTTCCTAGAAAGTAAACCTTGAGCATTAACCAAATGTCATATTGAATTGGGGTGTTAATGACAATCTGTTTTGGTTTCCAAGTCTCTCATGGGCATAGTTCTATTCTTTGTTTTATACTCAAGGTTGTACTGGCATAGTTTCCTACGGACTGTGATGCTTTAATATGAAAGCTACAGATACTAAAAGTTAAGCATCTTAATATATAGTTGGGTCTGAACACTATTTTATAGTTGAAATACCACACGTGTAGGAATTACACATAAAAGAAAACCTTGAACTGGAGAGGTTGTCAGATGGTATATATTTGAATCAATTATATATTTAGTACAAAATGGTTATTGACATATAGATATAATTATAATAATAGATAGGCTTGCAAATGTGACTATATATACAAAGGATATTTTTCATTGATCTACTAGGAGAAATAAATCTAAAGTCAAATTTAATAAAAAATACTTAAATTTCTGAAAAACTTCTTTAATGTTTTTTTATTATTCATATACAAACTAAGTCACAAATTGGTACTGTATGCAAATGGTTTTCATGTTTTGTATTTGTGTGAAAAGTCTTTGAAGGAGAAGAGTTTAAAATACAGGAGCTGATAACATTAAACACTATTTTCTTGTAGGGAAGAACAAACATATTTTATTATCATGATTCTAATAGTTCAGTATCATAACTTTTAAACTGTGTATTTTGAATATATTTTATATTTTCTCACTTAATATTTACAGAGTCACCAGGAGGCTGCTATTGGGCAACAAAAGATTAATTCATTGTATTAATAATCACCGAAAATAAATAGTTTGTATATTAGGCACAAATTTTAAAATACACAACTTATTTATGGGAAAAGACATTATTTATAATCTTAATTTGACTAGTGTAATAAACTCAAAAGACAATATTTGGTGTTTCAAATACCAATACCACAAATAAACATGTCTATGTCTTTAGTTTTATACCTCTTCCTACTTTTATCACGTTTGATATCATGGTGATGGCCATCAGGGAAAGTAAAGTAGTATTCTTTAGGTGGCAGAGAATTAAAGTGGTCTTCAAGCCCTGGAAAATCATCTTTCCAGAGAGTAATCTTGTTTTAATATCAGGACAGCCTCAGAAGGGCAATGAGAACTTTTTTTTTTTAAGATACCAAATAGTGGGAGGCAAACAGGTTAAAATCTTTGTGAAAGAGGTTCCATGGAAAAGGATCTGCAAGATAAATTTATCCACTATTAAATTATGCCATTAATACATCAAGCTCACTGGAAATCTGTGCCAGATACTGTTAAGTGAGTCGTGAAACCAAAGCTAAAGATTACTGCCATTGTTTCTAATAGAATAGTTTGAGATATGTGGCAACATCATCACCAAAAGGTACTTCTTTACACAGTCATTTTTTCAAATAATTTTTAACAAACTTGCAGCATTGATTTTATATAAATAGATCTATTTTTAATTTAGCTCTGCTTTTTTTTTTAAGTTTACATCCAAGTTAGTTAGCATATAGTGCAGCAATGATTTCAGGAGTAGATTCCTTAAAGCCCCTTACCCATTTAGCCCATCCCCACTCCCAAAACCTCTCCAGTAACCCTTTGATTGTTCTCCATATTATGAGTCTCTTATGTTTTGTCCCCTTCCCTGTTTTTATATTATGTTTCCCTTCCCTTATGTTCATCTGTTTTGTCTCTTCAAGTCCTCATGAGTGAAGTCATATGATATTAGTCTTTCAATGACTAATTTCACTTAGCATAATACACTACAGTTCCATCCAAATAGTTGAAAATGGCAAGATTTCATTCTTTTTGATTGCCGAGTAATACTCCATTGTGTGTGTGTGTGTGTGTGTGTGTGTGTGTGTGTGTGTGTGTACACATATATACCACATCTTCTTTATCCATTCATCCATCGATGGACATTTGGTCTCTTCCTGTACTTTGGCTATTGTTGATAGTGCTGCTATAAACATTGGGGTGCATATGTCCCTTGGATACAGCACACCTGTATCCCTTGGATAAATACCTAGTAGTACAATTTCTGGGTCTTAGGGAAGTTCTATTTTTAATTTTTTGAGGAACCTCTATACTATTTTCCAGAGTGGTTGCACTCGCATGCATTCCCACCAAAAATGCAAAAGAGATCCTCTTTCTCCACATCCTCACCAACATCTGGTGTTGCCTGAGTTGTTAATGTAAGCCATTCTGACAGGTGTAAGGTGGTATCTCAGTGTGGTTTTGATTTGTATTTCTCTGATGATGAGTGATGTTGAGCATTTTTTCATGTGTCAGTTGGCCATCTGGATGTCTTCTTTGGAGAAGTGTCTTTTCATGTCTTTTGCCCATTTCTTCACTGGATTATTTGTTTTTCAGGTGTTGAGTTTGATAAGTTCTTTATACATTTTGGATACTAACCCTTTATCTGATATGTTGTTTGCAAATATCTTCTCCCATTCTGTCAGTTGCCTTTTAGTTTGCTGATAGTTTCCTTTGCTGTGCACAAGCTTTTTATTTTGATGAGATCCCAACAGTTCATTTTTGCTCTTGTTTCCCTTGCCTTTGGAGATGTGTTGGGTAAGAAGTTGCTGCGGGCAAGATCAATGAGTTTTTTGCGTGCTATCTCCTCAAGGATTTGATGGCTTCCTGTCTTACATTGAGGTTTTTCATCCATTTTGAGTTTATTTTTGTGTATGGTGTTACAAAGTGGCCCAGGTTCATTCTTCTGCATGTCGCTGTCCAGTTTTCCCAGCACCACTTGCTGAAGAGACTGTCTTTGTTCCATTGGACATTCTTTCCTGCTTTGTCAAAGATTAGTTGGCCATATGTTTGTGGGCCCATTTCTGGTTTCTCTCTTTTATTCCATTGATCTGAGTGTCTGTTCTTGTGCCAGTACCATACTGTCTTTATGATGACAGCTTTGTAGTATAGCTTGAAGTCTGGGATTGTGATGCCTCCTGCTTTGGTTTTCTTTTTCAAGATCGCTTTGGTTATTCGGGGTCTTTTCTGGTTCCATACAAATTTGGGGATTATTTGTTGTAGCTCTGTGAAGAATGCTGGTGTTACTTTGATAGGGATTGCATTGAATATGTAGATTGCTTTGGGTAGTATCGACATTTTAACAATATTTGTTCTTCCTATCCAGGAACATGGAATATTTTTCCAAGTTTTGTGTCTTCTTTAATTTCTTTAATAAGCTTTCTATAGTTTTCAGTGTATAGATTTTTTCACCTCTTTGGTTAGATTTATCCTAGGATTTTATGTTTTTTTGTGGAACTGTAAATGGAATCAATTCCTTGATTTCTCTTTCTGTCGCTTCATTGTTGGTGTATAGGAATGCAACTGATTTCTGTGCATTGACTTTATATCCTGCAACTTTGCTGAATTCATTAATCACTTCTAGCAGTTATTTGGTGTAATCTTTTGGGTTTTCTATATAGCGTGTCATGAAAGTTTGACCTCCTGCTGGCCAATTTGGATGACTTTTATTTCTTTGTGTCGTCTGATGGCAGAGGCTAAGACTTTCAATACTATGTTGAATAACAGTGGCTAGAGTGGATATCCCTGTCTTGTTCCTGACCTTAGGGGGAAAGCTCTCAGTTTTTCCCCCATTGAGGATGATATTAGCATTGGGTCTTTCATATATGGCTTTTATGATCTCGAGGTATGATCATTCTAACCCTACTTTCTTGAGGGATTTTTTTTCAAGAAAGGTGCTGTATTTTGTCAAATGCTTTCTCTGCATCTATCGAGAGGATCATATGGTTCTTGTCCTTTCCTTTATTGATGTGATGAATCATGTTAATTGTTTTGTGGTTATTGAACCAGACCTGCATGCCAGGTATAAATCCCACTTGGTCATGGTGAATAATTTTTTATGTGTTGTTGGATCTGGTTGGCTAATATATTGTTAAGTATTTTTGCACCCACGTTCATCAGGGAAATTGGTCTATAGTTCTCCTTTTTAGTGGGGTAGCTGTTTGGTTTTGGAATCAAGTTAATGCTGGCTTCATAGTATTGGAACTCTGCTCTCTCTCCTTGATCAGCAATCACACACCTGTTCTTTGTCTTCAGCTTTTGTCCACTCCCTGCTTTTCCACTGTCCGTGACTAAGCCCCATGTATTACCTCTCTCACAAGTTTTGTCTCAGATGTGGCTGTTTTCCCTGGCCCCTTACTTCTGAGGCGCTGCGGCTTTGACCCCTTCCATCCCTCTGAAGAGGGTCTCACCGAGCAATGGCTAAATGCCAGCCACACCCAGAAAAGTTCACGGGACCATGCTGCTGCCGATGCCCAGAGACTGTGGCCATGTGCCAGCCCTCCCTCGAAAATGTTCACGAGATAATGTAGCAGCAACGTTTCAGGGATTATGGAAAATCACAACACACATCTGGCACCAGGCTTCGCCCTTCATGACCTTATTCCAACACCAGCAAATGTGGCCATCCTCTGGTAATCTGATCATTTTAAAAATATTATTTCATTTAAACATCATACCAAATATATAAGGGATTGTAAATCTCTCTTTTCATTAGTCAGATAAGGAGAATTCTCAATGAGCATAAAGTGATCTGCCCAAGTAAGTGGCTAGCTGATATTTGAAATTAGGAGGTCTGACTTCAGAAACCAGTGTTTTTGAATTCTACCATGAAACAAAAATACTTAGACACTTGTGACATAGCTTAACGATTTAAAATTCCATTGTAAAAACTGAATAATTTGGCAAAAACAGCAGATGAAATTTTCAAGTAGAAACTGTCAAGTGAAACAAATATGGACTTAGAGTTTTTCCTTCAAGAAAAGCTGTTGCAATGAGAACAATCTGATCTCAGAAATCTATGAGCACTTCTAAATCAAACAGTGTAAAGCAGAAAGGAAAGTTGGGCATAAAAGGCAGAATGAGCAGATAGTATGATTGTATGGTTAAACAAGAAATTTGCTTTTCTGTGGTAAGCTGATTCTTGGGATTTATTAATGTATGTGGAGGGTGGGCATTTTAGCACTTTCTCAGGCTTGAAGGTAAGCCAAAGTTTAGGGACATATAGGGGAGATAAAAGCTAACTAAACATGGGTCAAGACAAAGCAGAAGTAAGAATTGGCAATTGTAAACACATGGTTAAACTACAAATTAATATGTGGATTTGAATGTTTTTAGCGATGTTTCTTTGCTGGCATTTTTAGCCCTTGGGCATTGCACATGCTTGATGTGATTGATTTTAAGGAAGGTGAATTGGTAAATCTAAGGTACATGCACAATGTTAACGAAAAGAAAATAGCAACATTCTTGCAATCCATTCTTTCTTTTTACAAGGGGAGTGTACCAATGAGAAGGAAAGAAGAATGATGACCTGTTGAATCTCCATGTAAACATACCAAAGACACACCTCTTGCAAACACAACAATGATACTTGCTAGCAAGAATTATTATAATTTTTGGTATCTTTGGAATTGCTTTGTCAACAAACTGGGCTCTGTAGATTATTAAGGCACCCTGGAAAATATAATGTAAACTATGTAACTATTATAGTAAAAAGTGAGATAGCTCATAACTGAAACAGTTGTTTTCCATATAAATATTTGTGACACCATACATTACTCAGAGACTTCATATGGCACATCGTGGCCAGTTTGAGTTTTAATGTGATGTGCTGGCTGGCATTCTTCAACTACTCCACATTTGCTTGTGTCTTTAAAATTGCTTGTAAGCTTCATAGTGAATGAGATCTCCAGTCTCTGTGAGTCTCATTGGAAAATATAATTCTGTACATTATTTTAGCTTCATTAATGTTTTTATTGTACAGGATTTTTGACTACATATTCAATACTACTACATAATACTGTGAGAGAATCCATGTGATGGATTCCATACAATTAATGTAATGATTATTAATAATTTCTAATTTTAGTAAAAGTTACTTGTTATAGCAATCAGGTAAACATAGAGGAAGGATGGATAAATGATAGATAAACTTAAGAAACCACAATTATCTAAACATAATTGAAGGAAATATTCGAAGATTTTAGCATTATCTGGAACCTAGAAAGTGATCTAATAAAAATATCATTTTAGGATAGATTGCTTTACTAACTAAAAAGAAAATTCAAATGAATTTTCTAAAAAGACCTGAGAAATTTATCTTTCTCCTATTTAAACAACATAAAATAAATTATTAAAATGTACCCCCCTTTGTGGATAATAATTTCTGATCACTTCTCTTCATTACATGGTTTCAGTGAATCATCACAGTTTGATCTTAGTCACTGAAGCCTCAGCAGACATCATTCTTTATTGTACTTACACAGGATTTTTCCTCAGTTATTCTCATTCAGCTGAGTGATAAAGAGCAGACTGCCTTCAGTAGAATTATTTCTGTAAAATACGAGAGTCCTCCTTTATCCTATTTGTTCCTTCTTCTCTTGAGCCATGGATTTTATTCATTTTCTCAATTTACAAAAAGAGAATAAATCGGTAAAACTCAGAGAGTTTGATTGTCCTGGACACATTTTCTAGCAACTAAACTGATTCTCTAATGATGATTTTTCATCTTCCATTAATCCTTTAAACATATCATGTTTTTACATACATGATAAATGTTTAAATGATGTCTAGTGGCCCTTTGCCGGTAATAGATATTCACAGTCATTACTCTGATATTTACGTTAATTGAAAAAAAATCTATCCAATTATAAGAGCAATTTTACTTTTTGATTTGATAACTTACCCAGGACTAGTCTTCAAGGATTGTTATTTCCTTTGTTGATTAATACAATATCAATTATGTATACAAATATTGTTTTTAACAGTTTTCCACTGTTTATAACAACTTTCCAAACATTTATAATATTTTCCACTTTTATCAATTATCATTTATAATTTTTTCTAGTTTGTGGTTTTGGGGAAAATAAATAAAAATCCTGTTACTATACTGTTTATGAGAGCCTGCTGTTCTGATGAAGGGGCCATATGCTTTATTTGTCATAACAGTGGATCATAAAGGTGGTTAAGTGTATAGAACTGTGTTGATGCTAGTCTTAAATGGTGATATTATAGGAAAAAATTGTTACTCTTAAGCAATGGCCATTCATTATCAAACACCAGTTGTGCTTTAGATTCAGGTTTTCTATTTATGTGGTAGCCACATGAAATTTTTATTGTTGAAATATCTTCAGGAAAATAACTTTACTTTTCCAACTCTAAACGTACAAAACTCTAAACCATTGTTATATCACTAGTTATTTTCCTAGTACTATATTTTGTAACAGTATGTTTCTTCAAAAAGAAACTAGCATCTTACCTTAGAAAAAAGTCTACTTAGCTTCTTCTATATCTGAATATTTCACTAGTTCTTATGTACTTTTTTCAGAACCCTACTCAATTTTAGAAGACAAAATAATACTCTACGATTGGGTTAACATTATACATTTTCATAACTGGGGTAGCTTCATATGTTTTTAGTCATTCTGATATCTAAATACTTGCCAGATCGTAACATATGACCAGTCCACTGATTCTGCCAGTGTTGTGTCCATCTCACATCCCGATGTTTAATTGTATGTTATCATTATGCCTATAGAACATTACTCAACCCCTTGCCACTCCAATCCTGAGCCATCTCTTCTGTTTATTCAAACCACCACTGTTTATTCCTGTTTTACAGTGCTAAGCCACAATAATTATGTATAAAATGATAGATGAAGAAAGTAATATCAAATATGTAACAAAATCTTATAGAATGTAACATTCATTAAGATTTTTATTTTTTTATTTTATTTTTTTAACGTTTATTTATTTTTTTGAGACAGAGAGAGACAGAGCATGAACAGGGGAGGGTCAGAGAGAGGGAGACACAGAATCTGAAACAGGCTCCAGGTTCTGAGCTGTCAGCACAGAGCCCCACGCGGGGCTCGAACTCACGGACCGCGAGATCATGACCTGAGCCGAGGTCGGCCGCTCAACCGACTGAGCCACCCAGGCGCCCCTCATTAAGATTTTTAATTGAGAAGGCTATTTTGTCTCGAGATATTAAATGAAGTATTTGAGAAATTCACATAAAACAGTGAGGTTCTACTACACATCTATTGGAATGATTAAAATTCAAAACCCTGAAAATATCAGTTCCTGGAAAAGATTCAGAGCAACAGGAACTCTCCTTAATTCTTGGCTGTAATGCAAAATGGAATACCACTTTAGAAGAAGGTTTGCTAGTTTCCTAAAAGCTAAACAATGTCCTGTCATGTGATCCAGCTGTTGTACTCCTTGTATTTACCTAACTGACTTTAAAACTTATGTCCACTCAGAAACTTACATGCTGATGTTTATAAGAGTTTTATTCATAGATGCCAACTTGAAGCAGTCAATATTTCCTTCAACAGGTGATGAATAAACAAATGGTGGAAATGAGCTAACAAGCTATTAAAAAATAGATGAATTTTAAATGCGTATTTCTAAGTGAAAGAAGCCATTCTGAAAAGGCTACATACTGCAGATTACAATTGGTTGACATCCTGGAAAAGGCAAAACTATAGCTATAATAAAATAGTCAGTGTGATTTGGGGTTTAGTATTAGGGAGAAGCACATAATGGGTGAAGCTCAGGGATTGTTTTCAGGTGTGAAACTATTGTGTATGATTCTATAGCAATGGATATATGACATACTGAATTTCTCTAAACTTGGAGAACTTTATAGCACTGGGAGTAAATTCTTAGCATATTCAAGTTTATTTTAAAAGTTCATTAAAATAATTTAAAGGCCAGAGAGTCTCGGGATGAAATGCAGAATATGACAAAACAATGTAACTGTATTACAAATGTTTGAAATAATCTTACTGATAAGATGGGAGGGAAAGCTGCTGACCTAAGGAACTTTGAATGTCAGTGGAATCTGAAAGATAAAAGATACCATACATAAAAAGTATTCCTTAGTTGCTAACTTTGTTTCCCATGGGGTGTGGGTTAACAATTCTGACAGTTCTAATACGATAAACATATACATTAGCATTGAATAATTAAATATGTTGATAAAAAATAGTGAAAGCCAGGCTTCCCAGTGTTGGAACAGGAGATTACAGATAAAGTGAAGAAGCTAGAGTTTCCTATGTAATAATGACTTAGAGTTTCAGATGTCAGTGTGAACTCATGTTTACTTAATATTGATACAGATGTATAACAACTTTTCAAATATTTATTTCATATATATTGACATCTTCATATACTTACGTGAGAGTCAGTAAGCGATGAGCACACCTAGCACTCATGTATTGGTTTCTACTACCATTCTCCAGTAAAAGGAACCTCCTTGGAGAAATGGCTGGTTCTAGGACTAGGAGAATATATATCCACAATGAGACTAGAACATTTTTGTGGTATCAGAAAGTCAGTGTGCATACACACTCACACACACATAGGGATATGACAAAAGGAGACAAGAGCCAACTGAAGGAGGTCCCAATGGCCAAAGCTGGGACATTTGAGCTACAATAGAAATAAGGTATTATTGGATTATAGCTGGAAAAACAAAATAAATAACCATGAGTCTGAGCTGATGTTAATGATTGAAAAAATAAATGATTAAGTGGGGAAGAGTAGACAAATATTCTGTGCAAAAGGATTCCAAACAATTTATCTGTATATTCTGTTTTCAAGGAAGTAGAGAATACCCTCACCTATTCCAAAGAGTGTGATTTGAAAAATGGAATAAACTGAATACACTTTCAATGGAACTTTGAGAAACACTACCTGTGCCAGGTCAAGTTCAATGCAACAGAGTAAATCCTTTTGATAGTATGCACCCTTGGTATGATGTGATGAAAATAGCATTGTATTTTGGTGAGTTTTCTAACTTAACACAGTAACTGCAGTCTATTCATGAGAAAAACTTCATAAAAATCCAAGTTTGGGGGCTACTTTACAAAATACCTAATGAGTACTCCTCAAAATTCTAAAGGTCATGAAAAAAAAAAGAAAGAAAGTCTGAGAAGCTACCATAGACAACAGGAGCTAAAGAGACATGGCTACTAGGGGCGCCTGGATGGCTCAGTCGGTTAAGCGGCCGACTTCGGCTCAGGTCATGATCTCGCGGTCCGTGAGTTCAAGTCCCACATCAGGCTCTGTGCCAACAGCTCAGAACCTGGAGCCTGTTTCCTATTCTGTGTCTCCCTCTCTCTGACCCTCCCGCATTCATGCTCTGTCTCTCTCTGTCTCAGAAATAAATAAACGTTAAAAAAAAAATTAAAAAAAAAAAAAGAGACATGGCTACTAAATGGAATATGGTGTTCTAAACTAGATCCAGAAACAGAAAAATAACATCAAATAAAAACTAATGAAATATAAATAAACTGTGAGTTTTCATTAATATTAATGTATCAGTGTGTTCATTAATTGTAACAGACATACCATACTAATGTAACATGATATTACAAAAGAAACTGGTTTGAGATACATGGAAGTTTGTTGTACTATATTCAATACTTTTCAATCAACTTATAATTTTCCAAAATAAAAAAGTTTATTTAAAAACAAAATAGGGGCACCTGGGTGGCTCAGTCAGTTAAGTGTCCAACTGAGTCACTTCGACTCAGGTCATGATATCACAGTTCATGGGTTAGAGCCCTGTGTATGGCTCTTGCTGATAGATTCTTTGTCTCCCTCTCTCTCTGCCCCTCCCCTGCTCATGCTCTGAATTTCACTATCTCAAAAATAAATAAAACATTAAAAAAAATAGAAAGTGGACTAGTAAAAAAGAAACTTAAAAAAAGGAAAACTAATAAAGACTGATGGAATCTATTCCATAGACTAAATTCTATGCCTTACAAAATTATAAGGGAAAAGTTGCAAATTTTATCAAAGTAAGAGAATATTTACTACTGGGGTAAAAATTATTTATATAGCCAATGAAAGACAGAACCTGATGCATTTTAGTACATCTGAGATTATAAAGTTAGCTTAATATCTAATACAGAATAATTACTTGAGCTAAAATTAAACTTATTTTAATAAACCCATTTCTACAATAAAAATTATACTGAGTTAGGCATTTATTTGTTCAGAGCAACAAAGAACAGAACCTAATGAAGAAGATATATTTCTTTTAATTGTATGCATTATCTTAAAATTTGCACCTAAAACATAACAGTAAAATGAAATATTTTATTATAAGTAATATATATTTTAATGTCATATTTATCACAAACATGGACCATGACACGAGAGCAATTGTTGGCTTTGCCACTAAAGTTTATGACTATGTAAAACAGTAGGCAATTCAACAAAATGAATGTGAGAATAGCTTAAAAGATTCTGTAAGATACTCTGATAGTTAAAATATGAAATAAATATTATTTTAATAATATAATTAGCTAGAATAATTGTAAATGTGTGGAATTTTCATTGGTAATGGCAAAAATTAAAATTTTATAGGGATATCCTAAAAACAATTTACACATGTTGTAAACTCACTGAACAAAGACCTCCAGGAACACTCTTAGTTAAAACAAAAGATGTATTTACTAATTATAGAGGAATGGTGGATGTATCTCAATAAACAGAGGAAGGGCTTCTTAAGGATTTGTGGTTTTGCAGAGTCATTCTAAGTTGTATAGATAAAGGAAAACACATCCAGTGCCTTGATGTGGTTAAGGACTGATGGAAATTTGGTGATTAGGTATTTTATTATTATCTTAATCTAGAGCAAAAAGGATTAAGTATGGCCAAAGTTGTCATTGTTAAAAAAGCTAGTCAGAAGAGGGAGATGTCTAGTCATTTTTATGGTTGCAATGTGACTTGCTTCAGCATAGTTTATGTTGAGGTAGGAACTTCACAGTTTACCTGCAGGAAGGGTCCTTTTTTATTTCCTCACAAGTATCAGTACTCGTTCACAAGATAACAGCCATTTTTTTTTCCCTCCCCAGCTGTGTCTTATCTGGACCCGAGATACTTTTTTTTTTTTTTTTTTTTTTGAGAGAGAGAGAGAGAGTGCAAGTGGGGGGAGGGGCAGAGAGAGAAGGGAGACAATCTGAAGCAGGCTCCAGGATCTGAGCTGTCAGCGCAAAGCCTGACATGGGGCTCAAACTCAGGGACTGCAAGATCATGACCTGAGCTGAAGTCCCACGCCCAACCAACTGAGCCACGCAAGCGCCCCATGGAACCAAGTTACTTTTAATCAAAGTTAGAAAACAATACTGAAAAGCTAGTCTAAAAGAAAAATTATATAATAATAGCAATTGATGCGGATCAGAATTTCAAAATAAGGTAACAACTGAGAAAATAGTAATTAAAATTTAATCATTGTCAGAAAAGACAACCTTAAAAGTTTAGAATGAATATGATGGTATAAAAAAATTGTGTATTGATTAAAGACATTAATTCTTTTCTTAAAATTTTAATTCCAGTATAATTAACATCCAGTGTTATATTAATTTCAGGTGTGTAATATACTGATTCAACAACTCTGTACATTACTCTGCTCAGCACAATAAGTGTAACATTAATCCCCATCACCTATTTCACCCATCCCTCTACCCTCCTCCCTTCTGGTAACCACTAGTTTGTTCTCTATAATTAACAGTCTAGTTTGACTCCTGGGTGGCTCAGTCGGTTAAGCATCTGACTTTGGCTCAAGTTGTGATCTCACAATTCGTGAGCCTGATTCAGATTCTGTATCTCCCTCTCTCTCTCTGCCCCTCCCCTGATCATGCTCTGTCTGTCTCTCTCTCTTTCTCTCAAAAATAAATAAAAAACATTTTTTAAAATCTGTTTTTTATCTCTTTGTTCTTTGTTCATTTATTTCTTAAATTGCACGTATATGTAAAATAATATGGTATTTGTCTTTCTCTGAGGTATTTTCTTTAGTATTATACCTTCTAAAATCATCCATATTGCAGGGCGCCTGGGTGGCGCAGTCGGTTGAGCGTCGGACTTCAGCCAGGTCACGATCTCGCAGTCCGTGAGTTCCAGCCCCGCGGTCGGGCTCTGGGCTGATGGCTCGGAGCCTGGAGCCTGTTTCAGATTCTGTGTCTCCCTCTCTCTCTGCCCCTCCCCCGTTCATGCTCTGTCTCTCTCTGTCCCAAAAATAAATAAACGTTAAAAAAAAAAATAAAAAAAATAAAATCATCCATATTGCTACAAATGACAAGATTTCATTCTTTTCGTGGCTGAGTAATATTACATTGTGTATGTGTATATATATATATATATATATATATATATATATATATACACACACACACACACACACACCACATCTTCATTTATTCATTTATCAATGGACATTTTGGCTGCTTCCATAATTTGGCAATTGTAAAAAAAATGCTGCAATAACCATAGGGGGGCATTTATTGTTTTCAATTAGTGTTTTCATGTTCTTTGGGTAAATACCCAGTGTTGGATTTACTGGATCATATGGTAATTCTATTTTTTAAGTTTATTTATTTATTTTGAGAGAGAGGGAGTGTGTGCATGAGTGGGGGAAAGGTGAAGAAAGAGGAGAGAGGGGATCTCAAGCAGGCTACACACTGTTGGCATAAAGCCCAACCTATGGCTGAAACCCAGGAACCCTGAGATAATGACATGAGTTGAAATCAAGAGTCAGATGCTTAACTGACTGAGCCATGCAGGCACCCCTCTTCTGCCCTTTTTTAATTGGGTTGTTTTTGAGTGTTCAATTGTGTATGTTCTTTATATATTTTGAATATTAACCCCTTATCAGGTATACCATTTGCAAATATCTTCTTACATTCAGTAGGTTGTCTTTAGTTTTGTTGGTTGTTTTCTTTGCTGTGCAAAATCTTCTTATTTTGATGTAGTCCCAATGGTTATTTTTACTTTTGTTTCTCCTACTGCAGGAGACATATCTAGAAAAATGTTGCTATAGCCAATGCCAGAGAAATTACTGCCTATGCTCTATTCTAGGATTTCAATGGTTTCATTTCTTAAATTTAGGTTTTTAATCCATGTTTAGTTTATTTTTGTGTGAGACAGTGGCCAGTTTTATTCTTTCGTCTAGTTTTCCCAACACCATTTGTTGAAGAAACTTTTTCCTGTTGCATATTCTTGCTTCTTTTGTCAGAGATTAAATGAGCATATAATCATGGGTTTATTTCTAGGCTCTCTATTCTGTTCCGTCGACCTATGTATCTATTTTTATGCTGATACCATACTGCTTTGATTACTACAGGTTTGTAGTGTATCTTGAAATCTGGAATTGTGATATTACTCCAGTTTTGTTTTTCTTTTTCAAGATTGCTTTGGCTATTAATGGTCTTTTGTGATTCCAAACAAATTTTAGGATTATTTGTTCTAGTTCTGTGAAAAATACTGTTGGTATTTGAATAGGGATTGCATTAAATCTGTAGATTTCTTTTGGATAGTATAAATATTTTAGCAATATTTGTTCTTCCAATCCATGAGCATGGAATATCTTTCCATTTGTATATATTCAATTTCTTTCAGCAATGTTTTAGTTTTTGGTGTTCAGGTCTTTCATCTCCTTGGTGAAACTTCTTCCTAGTTATTTTATTGTTTTTGGTGCAATTGTAAATGGATGTTTGGGGTTTTTTAAATTTCTCTTTCTGCTACTTCATAATATTAGTTCATAGAAATACAACAGATTTCTGAATATCCTGTGATCTTAATGACTTCTTTTATCAGTTCTAGTAGTTTTTGGGTAGAGTCTTTAGGGTTTTTTCTATATATTGCATAATGTCATCTGCAAATAGTGATAGTTTTACTTCTCCCTTCCAATTTGGATGACTTTCATGTATTTTTCTTATCTGATTGCTATAACTAGGACTTCCAGTACTATGTTGAATAAAAGAGGTGAGAGTGCTCATCCTTGCCTTGTTCCCAATCTTAGGGAAAAGCTCTCAGTTTTTCACCATTGAGTATATGATAGCTTTGGTTTTTCATATATGGCCTTTATTATGGCAAGGTATGTTCCCCTAAACCTACCCTTTTGAGGGTTTTTATCATTAATAGATGTTGTACTTTGTCAAATGCTTTTTCTGCATGAAGACATTAATTCTTAAGACACTTTCACTTAAAAAGTCTCATGAATGTGTTCTTCTTGGAATGGCATACCTAAATGGGAAATTCTAGAGAAACAAGGTCAAAGGAGGATTAAATGTAATTTAACTGTGATATTATTTATGAATATGATAAAATGTGATTTTAACCTAAACTCTAATGTAACACCAGATCAGATAATACAGTTTTTCTTTGGCTCCTTCATCTTTGGTTTTTACATATTTTCCTTTAATTTTTTTTTTCATATGGCAAATATCTTGGGAATAAACATTGTTCGAAAACATTCCCCTTAATTTTAGTCATCCTCTACATTATTAATACTTATGAATGACACTTTATCAACTTCATAATCTATACTTTACTGAAATGTAAAATTGAGTTATTCAGGAAAAGTATTTTTATTTCTTGAAAGTATTCTTGGTGGTAAGGTTTCCACTTTGGAAAGTGTTGTTAGTTTTTTGTTTTTTGTTTTCTCCTGATTGGTTAGAGAAAAAAGATACCATGTATCAAAACAGTTTTAGTAAAGAAAATATTTCCTTTTTTATTTTTTAACATTTTATTTTACTTTTTGAGAGACAGAGAGAGACTGAGTGCGAGCAGGGGAGGGGCAGAGAGAGGGAGACACACAGGCTCCATGCTCTGAGCTGTAAGCACAGAGCCCGACGTGGGGCCCGAACTCACAAACTGCAAGGTTATGACTTGAGCCAAAGTTGGACGCTCAACCTACTGAGCTACCCAGGTGCTCCAAGATTTCTATATCTAACCATGAAATAAAATTATTCCTTTAGTACCCTTCAAGATCATAATTAATGTTTGAATGGACAAGATACACGTGTGAGCACAATTAACTGGATAATATATTTTAGAAATTAGTAATTCCTTTGTTGTTGTTGTTACTTAACCACTTTTAAGTGTACAATTCAGTGGCATTAATTACATTCACAGTATTGTGCAACCATCACCACCATCTATTTCCAAAGCATTTTACTACCCCAAACAGAAACTCTGTGCCGATTAAGAGGAACTCCCAATTTCTCCCCTTCTCTTAGCTTCTGATAACTTCTGGTCTATGAATTTGCCTAATCTAGGTACCTCATATCAGTGTAATCATACAACATCTGTCCTTTTGCATCTGGCTTATTTTACTTAGCTTAATGTTTTCAACATCTCTCCATGTTGTAGCCTGTGTCCATACTTCATTCCTTTTGATGGCTAACTAAAATGCCATCATACAGAGTAGTTCCTTCTTTAAATTAAATTAATACATGTTCATTGTAGCAAATTTAAAGAACGTATTTAACCACAGGAAACACAACACACACAACTATTACCTTTGAACAAATTATACAATTGCCATAAAATATTTTTATATGCATACACATTGTAATAAAATACATTTCAGATATATGTTTGAATACATTTAACACCATATTATAAATATTTTTTTTCTTTAAACAGCATGCTAGGGTTTTTTTCCTATGTTGGAAACATATTTTTATCATGTTGAAAATTTTGGACATGCAAATTATTTCCATTGTTTGCTGTTGTAAACAATGTTGCAATGAACATTCATTTACATAGGTTTTAAGATTGACAGAAACTTAATATTGACAGAATTTTATATAACTTAAAGTTGTGATTTTTCACTCTAAGATCCTGAATATGCATCAACATATTTCCTTAAAAGAGGTTGTACTAAATTTATATTACCAATAAAAATGTGTATAAAAATATTACTGCACCTGCAATCTCTACATCTCTACAGAGTTAAGTGTATTTTGTTTTTTTTTTTTCCCATCTGATTTACCATGTGTTTTTTATATTCTCTGTAATAGGTTAGAAGGAAGGTATCTAAGATGCCCGAATACATTCACCTGAATCTACTATATATTTTCATGAATATTAAGAGAAAAAAATTGCTTTTATAAAAGCTCAATACTGTAAAACACAGTTGGGATCCATATATTTATATGTGATCAATGTTTTGACAGAATATAAATATATATTTATCATTATAGACTATCATATCTTAGCATGGATATAGATCATTTCTCATTTTCAATGTTATTGCTATTTTCTTTCTTTATTGAAGTGTTTCACAGAGAGACCTAAAAAATAAAAGTGGTCCTACTTTGCAATTTGGATCACTTCTATGGGATAGAAGGCATAATTCAATAATATGCATTATTTCATGTATGAGTCGTAAGGTGACACTACATTTGCATTTATCCCAAAATATGTCATAGTTTAATTTTTTCAGGTTGCACAAACAATTCAAATATTTTACCAGCTTTGGATATTGAAATAATTTGTTTATGGCAGTATTTAATCAATGTCATTAGAAAATTAATGTACTAAAGCTAAAATAACTTGTTTTCATAAAAGGACTAACACAGGGGCACCTGAGTGGCTCATTCGGTTAAATGTCTGACTTTAGCTCAGGTCATGATGTCACAGTTGGTAAGTTCGAGTCCCGGGTCAGGCTCTGTGCTGATAGCTCAGAGCAGCGTGGAGCCTGCTTTGGATTCTGTGTCTTCCTCTCTCTCTGCCCCTCCCCCACTCATGGTCTCTCTCTCTCTCTCTCTCTCTCTCTCTCTCTCTCTCCCTCTCCCTCTCTCTCTCTCTCTCTCTCTCTCAAAAATGAATAAACTTTTAAAAAATTTAAGAAAAATAACAGAGAGGGAGACAAACCATAAGAGATTCTTAAATACAAAGAACAAGCTGAGGGTTGCTGGTGAGGTATTGGGTGGGGATGGGTTAAATGGGCATTGGGCATTAAGAAGAGCACTTGTTGGGATGAGCACTGGATGTTATATGTAAGTGATGAATCACTAAATTCTATTCCTAAAATCATTTTTACACCATATGTCAACTAACTTGGATTTAAGTAAATAAAAATAAAATTAAATAAATAAAAATTAAAAAAATAAAAAAGAAAGGAAAATAAACCATTAATAAATTACCTATCCTTACTCATTGGGAAAAAATATGCTAAATGATTTTCTTCTTTATATAAATGTTCATTATCAATGATATAATTTTAATATTTTGATTGCCTTTTTTAAAAATGGATTTCAAATAGTTTTTTTCCTCAGTGCAGTGTTATTCTAGAGACTCATTTATCCATTTGTTTACACATATATTGCCATTTTTGAGCATCTACCATGAGCCAAGCACTAGGCAAAACACTATGATGACATAGATACAAAGTTCCAATATGGTCCCTGCTTTTATGGATTTTGGGCACTCTTAGAGAAAATAGATATTAAACAGATAATTAAAATCATGTATATGCCACAGTGAAGAAATATAGCATTCTATAATAATGCACAGCCTCTTCTGTGGGATCAGAAGGATTTTCCTGAATAAAAAATAATATGAAGTGTAGATTTAGAGAATGAGCAAGATTTAGCAAGAATAAGTACTTAAAATCACCTCAGACAGAAAATAATGAAAAAACATAACAACAACTAAAAAAAATTAAGGGGTTCTGTTGATTTCAAGTAGTCAGGGAAGATTGCAGTGGCTAGGGCTTAGATTCTAATAGGAAGAGAGTAAGAGTATTGTAGATGAGGTTGGAAAACTAGGTGGGGACTAGATCCTGGGAGCCTGGAAAGCCACAGTAATGTTAAAGCTATCTAAATTAAATTAAATTAAATTAAATTAAATTAAATTAAAGCAAGAACAAGAAAACACCAAGAGCCATTTATGGATTTCAAACAAGAAAGTACAAGCATTAAATCTAGACATTTTAAAAAGATAAATTTAGATACTGTGGTGCATGGAATGAAAAAGCTGAATATGGATACAGATTGATAATTACCAATATTTCAAACCAAAGATATGCCTTACCCAGAGATCCTTAGACACTAGGTGGTTCAACTTTCATTCTGTGTGGAGACAAAATGTAAGCGATGACCTGATGTATGGATAAGGAAAACGTTTTGTTTAGTATGAAACTGCTACATACCCCTTTGACAGGACAAGCTAGAAGCCATTCTATACAAAGGTTATATAATTTTTAAAAACAGTGAACATTGGTCATATGACAGAGATCACCAAACAAATAACAACTGTGTTGCCTTGAGAAAGAATCGGAAAACATGGAGAGAAAGATTGTGTATTACCCATTAAACACTCCCACCGAAAGTCATGCTGCTCACTGAAGAATGCCTCACATGCCGTTCAGCATAATCCAGAATCCCCCAGGACATAAACACATAGCTCAGTCTAATAAATAATGGGGGGAATATTCACAGTAAAAATATAAAGTTATAATTAAAAACATAACAAATGTAACCGCTAGCATAATTAAACCCTTAAAGAAAAATCATTTGAGATGCCCTTGGAAAGGAATATCTAGCTATATTTTTACAACTGCTTCAAAACTTTATTTTGACAGTTTTCACTAAGCTTTATGTTAGAATGGTATCCGCTAAAAAGGGAAAGAAAATAGAATTATATAAGATGTTCAGTTAAAACCACAAAGGCAGAAAATGAGTGGAAAGCAAAGAACAAGGGCAACAGATAGAAAATAGGAACAAATATAGTAGAGGTTAATCCAACTATACCAATAATTTCTTTAAACACCAGTGGTCTAAATGCACCAAATAGGGGCACCTGGGTGGTTCAGTCAGTTAAGTGTCCTACTTAAGCTCAGGTCATGATTTCACAGTCTGTGAATTCGAGCCCCACATCGGGCTCTGTGCTAACAGCTCAGAGCCTGGAGCCTGCTTGGGATTCCGTGTCTCCTGCTCTTTATGCCCCTCCCCTGCTCACGCTCTGTCTCTCTCTGTCTCTCAAAAATAAGTAAACATTAAAAAAAATTAAATGCACCATATAAAAGATTCTTAAACAGGATAAAAAAACAAGACACAACTATATGTTGTCTACCAAACACTCACTTTAAATATAAAGACAAATAAATATTAAAAGTAAATGGATGGAGAAAAATATACCATACAAAAACTAACCAAAAGAAAGCAGATGTAGCTATATTAATTTTAGGCAAGGTGGACTTAAGAATAAGGAAAGTTATCAAGGATAAAGGGATTTATTATTTAAGATAAAATGATCAAGCCTGCAAGAATATATAATGAACCTTATGGGAATATGCCTAAAACAGCATCACAATACATGAAGAAAAAACTTATACACCTGTAAGGAGAAATAGATAAATCCACTATTATAGTTGGAGACTTCAACACTCCTCTATCAGAAATGGAGAGATTCAGCAGGCAGAACATCATTGAGGAGATTGTTGAGTTCAACAAAAACATCAATCAAGTGGAAATAATTGATATCTATAGAGTACTTCATCCAACTACTACAGAGTGCACACTATTCCAAAATTCAAGTGGAAGATTTACTAAGACCACAATTTTGTGAAACATATTAACACACCCCAACAAATTTGAAATAATGTCTGCTCTCAGACCACAGTGATATTAAACTAGAACTCAGTAACAGAAAGTTAAGTAGAAAGTCCCCAAATGTTTAGAGATTAAGCAACACACTTATTAATAAATGGCTCAAAGAAGAAATCTCAAAGAAATTTTTGAAATATTTTGAAATAAATGAAAATGAAAATTTAACTTATCAAACTGTGTGGGATGCAGGAAAACCAGTGTTTAGAGGGAAATTTATTGCAGTGAATAAATTTATTAGAAAGAAGAAATATTTGGAATTAATAATCTAAACTTCCATCTTAGAAAACCAGAAAAAGAATATAATATTAAATCCAAAGTAACCAGAAAGGAAGAAATAATAACAATTAGAACTGAAATCAGTGGAATTGAAAAGGTAAATCAGTTGAGTAAATAGCAACAACCAAAAGCTGTTTCTTTGAAAATAATGATAAAATTAATAAGCATCTAGCCAGACAGCCAAGAAAAAAAAGAGGACACAGATTACTAATATCAAAAATGGAAGAGAAGACATCATGACATATCCATGAACATTAAAAGGATAATAAAATAATACTATGAACAACTCTTAAGACTCATAATTTGATAAAACAGATGAAATAAATCAATTTCTTTAAAGACACAACCTGCCAAAACTCAAGCAAAAAGAAACACACAATTTGACAAAGCCTGTCTATTAAAGACATTGAATCAACAATTAATAACCTTCCAAAACAGAAAGCACCAGGCCCAGATGGGTTCACTCAGATGGATTCACTCAAATGGGTTAAACCAAAAATTTAAGGAAGAAATCATACAAATTCTATACAGTCTTCTTCAGATTATTGAAGCAGAGGAAATATTTGTTAACTCATTCTATCAGTCCAACATTACTCTAATATCAAAAACAGAGAAATTACAAAAACAAAGACTATTACAGACCAATACCTCTCATGAATATAGATGCAAAAATTCTCAACAAAATTAGCAAACAAAATCCAACAATATATGTAAATGTATTATATACCAAAAATGAGTGGACTTTTTTTAGGCACCCATCACATTTACAGGCTAACAAAGAAAAATACCATGATCTGATCAGCAGACATGGAAAACCATTTGATAATATTCAAGGCCGATTCAGGTTAAAAACTCTCAGTAAACTAGAACTAGATCTTAGCTGCTTCAACTTGATAAAGAGTATCTACCAAAAACTACACCTAACAAACTTAATGCTGAGAAGCTTGATGTTTTCACACTAAGTTTAGGAACGAGACCAAAATGACCCTTCTAACTGCTGCTTTTCAACATTGAACTGAAAGTCTTAGCTAGTGCAATAAAACAAGGAAAGGAATAAAAAGTATATAGTTCAGGGAGGAAGAAATAAAACTCTTTGTTATCAGACAGCATGATCATCTATCTATGTAGAAAACCTGAAAGAATCAACAAAAATTCTCCTTGAACTAATAAGTGATTATAGCAAGGTTGAAGGATGCAAGGCAAATATACAAAATCAGTTGATTTTCTATATATCAACAGTGAACAAGAATAATTTTAAATTAAAAACATATTTACATTAGTACTGCCAAAAATGAAATACTTATGTGTAAATCTAAGAAAATATGCATAACATGTATATGAGGAAAACTATAAAACTCTGATGAAAGATATAACTTAAGGACTAAATAAATTCAAAGATATTCCATGTTTGTGTGCGGAAATATTCAATTTTGCCAAGATAATGCTTCTTCCCCTCTTGATCTATAGATTTAATGTAATTACAATGAAAATCACAGCAAGTTATCTCGCAGTTATCAACAAACTGATTCTAAATTTAAATGGATAGTTCTCTTTTTAACGTTTTGAGGAACCTCCATACTGTTTTCAAGACTGGCTGCACCAGATTGCATTCCAACCAACAGTGCAGGAGGGTTCCCCTTTCTCCACACCCTTGCTGAAACCTGTTGTTTCTAGTGTTTTTTATTGTAGCCAGTCTGACGGGTGTGATGTGATATCTCATTGTAATTTTTATTTGTATTTCACTGATTATGAGTCAAAAGATACAGAATGGCCAAAACAATATTGAAGGAGAAGCACAAAATTGGAAACTGACACTACCAAACTTTAAGTCTCACTATAAAGTTTTAGAAATCAAGGCAATATGGTATTGGCAAAAGAATAGACAAACAGATCAATGGAACAAAGTAAAGAGCCCAGAAGAAGACTCATATAAATATAGTATATAAATATAGTAAATTGATCTTTGACAAAGGAGCAAAGGCAATACAAAGGAGCAAAGATTTTTTTCAACAAAGTTGCTAGAACAACCAGATATTTACATGCAAAATAATTAAATAAATAAAACCACACACACACACACACACACACACACACACACACATCTGTATCTAGACACAGAATTTATACTACTTTACAAAAATTAACTTAGTATGTATCACATACCTAAATGTTATATGCAAAATTATAAATCTCTTAGAAGGAAACATAGGAGAAAACCTAGATGGCCTTTGGCATTTAGATACAAACCAAAGTCATGATCAATGAAAGAAATAATTGATCATTTTGACTTGGTTAAAATTAAAAACTTCTGCTCTGCTAAAGACAGTGCCAAGAGAATGAAAACCCACAGCCTGGGAGAAAATATGTGAAAAAGACACAGCTGATAATGAGCTCTTATGTATACATACTTAAAGTCAACAATAAAAAACAACATGACTAAAAATTGGGCCAAGGACTTTAACAGACACCTCACCAAAAAAGTATATGCAGTTAGAAATAAGCATTTGAAAATATCCTACCCATCATATGTCATCAGAGATATACAATCCAAACAGAAAGGAGATACCACTACACATTTACTAGAAAGGCCAGATTCCAGAACACTGACAACATCAAAACCTGGAGAGCATGTGTAGCAACAGGTATACTCATTCATTACTGGTGGTAATTTAAAATGGTACAGCAACTTTGGGAGACAGCTTACCAGTTTCTTACAAAACCAAATGTAATTTTTTTTAAGCTTATTTATTTATTGTGAGAGAGACAGAGACAGCACAATCAGTGGAGGGGCAGAGAGAGAAGGAGAAAGAGAAATCAAGCAGGCTCCGCACTGCCAGCTGCAGAGCCCGAGGCCGGGTTCAAACTCATGAACCGTGAGATCATGACCTGAGCTGAAACCAAGAGTCAGTCACTAACCAACTAAGCCACCCAGGCACCCCAAAACTAAATATATTCTTATATGATCCATCAATCATACTTTTTGTTATTTATTCAAAAGAGTTGAAAACGTATGTCCACACAAAATCCTGCACACAGATGTTTTTAGCAGATTTATTTATACTTGCCTAAACCTGTAAGCATCCAAAATGTCCTGTAGTAGATAAATGGCTTAAGAAAATTTGGTTGGTACTTCCTGACAATGGAATATTATTCAGTACTATCAGGCTATTAAGTTAAATGCATAAAACTATGTGAAAGAAGCCAACATGAGAAGGCTACATACTGTATGATTCCAACCATATGATATTCTGGAAAAGGCAGAACTATGTAGACAGTAAAAATATCAGTGGTGACGGGTGTTGGGGGACATAGGGAGGAATAGGTAGTGCATAGATATTTTAAGGCATTGAAACCACTCTGTATGATATTCTAATGGTGAATATGTATCATTACACATTTGTCTAAATCCATGCAATGTACACCAAGAGTGAACCCTAATGTAAACTATGGAGTTTGACTGAAAATGAGGTGTCAGTATAGGTTCATCAAATGTAACAACTACTACTCTGGTGGGGGACACTGATAATGCTGAGATGCTATGAATGAGTAGGGGCAGGGCTATATGTGAAAATCTCAGTACCGCTGTTGAATTTTCTGTGAACCTAAAACTACTCTAAAAAGTATACAGAGATACAGAGAAAAATATGTTAGATTCACCTATATTCTAGAATTGAAAAAGATTTAACCTTCTTTATCAATTTTAATGATTTTTATATCAAGACCCTTACAGATATATAGAATAAAATGTACAAAAATGTTAATGGTATCATTCATGTAACAACAAACACTGGAAGGGTCCTAAATTCTCTTGTAATGCTAATTATATGCTACATAGCTATTTAATAGGTTTCCATTGAGCAACAAAAAGAAATATGTTAGATCATTTGTTTTATAAGTTTATAATTGGATGATTCTCACGGTATTAAGTATAAAATATTTCAAACAAGAGACAGAAAAAAATTCAGAGATTGAATAATTTTATATGTATGCACATGTTTTGACAATCATTTATAGAAGCAAGAAAATGTAAAGACATTCAAGGAGAATGATAAATAGTATCTTTTTAGCAGTTACTTTTGGGAAGTTGGGGGGTAAAATAATTGGAAAGGGTTTCATAGTATTACTGATTTTTTTTCTTAGATGTTTTTGTTGTATTATATGTTGCATCTTGTGTAGTTCATAAGCGTTATAAGCTATGTTTTAATATGAGTATTTTTAGTTTTCAATGTTTCCTTTGATGTGGATGCTTCGACTTCAAATCATGTCTTAAATATTTAAAAATCAGAAATTGGATATAGAAAATCAGAAATAAAATGCAAACAAAATATTTAAAGAGGGAGGTGGAAGAAGGAGGGAGGAAAAGACAAAGAGGAGGAGAGAAAGACAAAGAGGGAGAAGGGAAGGGAGAAGGTGTGGAGAGGGAGAGGGAAAAAGAATAAGAGAGAGATTGAGAGAATCGTGAGGAATTAAGCAATAGTATCCTTTTCATTACTCATAGAAAAAAAAAAAAAACAATTTACTACTTGAAAGGATGTCCTTAAAGGAAGTCTTGCATAAAACAAACATGTTTAATTGGAATTGCCAGAATCAATGCCAGGAGATGAAGAAACAGTTGCAATCTTGACAGAACCAAAATTATAGAGCTAAAGTTAAATTCCTTAGCTGTAAAATAGTAAAATGGTACAGTAGTAAGCCATTACGCAAATACTATGTTATTCTGAAGCAATGGAATGGGAAATTGGTGCCAAGGAAAAACTGAAAGGATCATTGCATACAACCTATTTTGGCTTTGAAAACTCCATTAAAGTACTCCTGTAAAATATCTAAATGAAAATACTTATTAATTCAAACCCAGCATGAATAGCTAAAATGATAATATAATGGGCCAAATAATATTGCAACTCCTGAAAACATTTGGAATGGCATGCATTAAAATGAGTGTTGATAAGCAGTTAAAGTTTTAACTACCCTCCTGGCATGATACAAGAGGGTTGAGTTTAGCATTTGGATGCCCTAGAATTGAAGGTTGTATAGAGGCAAAAGAAAGAATGACCCAGGAGTATCTGTTCTTCTTCATTGTTGGCAGCCTCAAGAAAAAAATTTACATCCATCTTTAAAATAAAAGATGTGAGACAGATACCATATGTTTTCACTCTTATGTGGATCCTGAGAAACTTAACAGAAGACCATGGGGGAGAGGAAGGGAAAAAAAAAAGGTTAGAGAGGGAGGGAGCCAAAATATAAGAGACTCTTAAAAACTGAGAAAAAACTGAGGGTTGATGGAGGGTGGGAGGGAGGGGAAGGTGGGTGATGGGTATTGAGGAGGGCACCTGTTGGTATGAGCACTGGGTGTTGTATGGAAACCAATTTGACAATAAATTTCATATAAAATAAAATAATATAATATAAAATAATAAACTAAACTAAACTAAACTAAACTAAAATAATAAAATAAAATAAAATAAAATAAAATAAAATAAAATAAAAGTGTAAGGGTGCCTGGGTGGTTCAGTAGTTTAAGCGTCAGACTTTGGCTCAGATCAAGATCTCACAGTTTCTGGGTTTGAGCCCCATGTCGAGCTCTGTGCTGACAGCTCAGAGCCTGGAGCCTGCTTAGGGTTCTGTGTCTCCCTCTCTCTGCCCCTCCCCCACTCACACTCTGTCACTGTCTCTCTCTGTCTCTCTGTCTCTCTCAAGAAAATAAATAAGCATTAAAAAGTAATAAAATAAAAGATGTGTACAACTGAAATAGGAAAATGAGCATAGTTTAACTCTGGATGTTAAACCCACACTACACACAGTCTTAATAATATACATACAACATGTATATTTGTGTATGTCTCTGTGTGTGTGTGTCTGTGTGTGTGTGTGTGTGTGTGTGTGTGTGTGTGTGTGTGTGTGTGTTTACATTTGGATTTTAATTTTGAAAGTAAACTTGCAGGTAGACTAAATGAATTGGGCAAATAGAAGTTCAAACAAGAGCCTTACTTCTCCCTGCTGAAAATAAAGGAAGAGACTTTCCCACTTTCCTTTTTCTTAGAGCACTTACTTCAAAAATATGTGATTGTATTCTTTCTTTGTATCTTTGACATTTTTGTGGGGCGCCTGGGTGGCTCAGTCGGTTAAGTGTCCGACTTCAGCCCAGGTCACGATCTCGCAGTCCGTGAGTTCGAGACTCGCGTCGCGCTCTGGGCTGATGGCTCAGAGCCTGGAGCCTGCTTCCGATTCTGTTGTCTCCCTCTCTCTCTGCTCCTCCCCCGTTCATGCTCTGTCTCTCTCTGTCTCAAAAATAAATAAACATTAAAAAAAATTCCACAAAAAAAAAAAAGAAATTTTTGTAACTCTTTTTAAAAGTTAAATATGACTCTTCCCAGTTTTAGGGGATGTTTTTCTGAAGGACCTCGGAATTCTCTTTTTGAAATGTACTCATAAGGAACACAGCACCCCATCTCCAAGTTTCTGTGGAAAAATAGGAGCCTAGGTCTGCAGGGCCTTGCTCCAAGTTGCAAAATTACCTCTTGTCATAAACATAGGACAAGTTGACTTTCCTTTGGATAAAGCCAATTAGCTAATGCAGATGGTCACTGCACTTATCAAGTGAACTTAGGATGAACTGCCTATGACAAATGGTGCTTCATGTCATTTTGCTTGAGGACTAGTTATTGTTTAACTTGAGAACATGTATGTGATGGCAACCCATATTGGCAACATGTGTTGTATCTGCTTGGCTATGCAAAATGGTGAAATTTCTTTCTGTCTTTGCAATCGCTTAGCAGATTGACTATGATGCACATCGCCTGCTGGTTTAATGCTTATTCAATAATAAACCTGTTTCCTTTCTCTTCTACCTTTGTGGGGAGATTTTCTGGGTTGAAAAGAGATCTTGTCTTGTTTTTAATTATATTATCCCAATAATCACCATCATTGAGTATATACTCTGCAATTAATTAAGAAATTTAAAAAAATCTCCAGTAGTCAAATTTCTAATTCTAACACTTATTGTGAACATTAAGAATGAAACAAAATTTAATCATGACTTATTTCCTATAATACCACAGGGCGTTGATGTAGGAGGCACTTGTTAAAAAGCCATCTGTCTTTATTGAAATCCAACTTGTAAAAACTTCTAGCCTATAAAAATTATAAATAGTACTGTTTTTTTTTTCCTAAAAGTAGGTCAAGTAATATTTCAAAAAATTTTAATTACATTCTGTTAACAGAAACTATGTTTTCCTTTCACAATCAGTGTGTATGGCAGGAAAACAACTAGGGACTAAAGCTGATGTGTCACTTTTTTATTCCCCGTCTCCAATCAGAATGACCATAAAGTATTAAGAGGCTACTCTCTCTAATGCAGCAGAATTGTAGGCTGATGCTTATATGATTATAACTGTGTTTATCTTTCTGGGTACAACCCTCATAAGAGAAGGATATTATTCCCTATCACTGTAAGTAGGAATCTGGAGAGAAGGAGAATGAAAGAACAGACATGAATATTCCATTATATGATTAAAAGTAGACTTCGGTGTTCAGCTTTCTCCAGAGGATGACCATAACAATTAGCAAATTTTTTAAGACTGGTTTTAACTGGTTGCCCAAATCCATCACAATGTATTTTGGTTGCTTAAAATAAGGATATTCTTCATATACAAAAGCAATATATAAGCTTTTAAATATAAGCTTATATATATATTATATTTATATATATAAATATATATATTATATTTATATTTATATAAATATATATATTTATATAAATATAAATATAATATATATATTTATATATTTATGTATTTATATTTATATATATTTTTATATATATAAATATATAAATATATAAAATATATAAAATATAAAAATATATAAATATATAATATTTATATATTATATATATTTATATATTTATATATATTATATATTATATATATTATATATATTTATATATATATATTTATATATATTTATAAATATTTAAAATATTTGAACTTGTTATCATTCTCCCTGTTATTCTCCCTATCATTCTCCCTGTTATTTCCCCTTGTTCAAATTATTTTTAAATTATTTAGCTTATTTCTAATGATTTCAATCTCTGGGTAATGAAAATAGCAAAAGCACAGATACAAGGAGCACATATGAATGAATTATATTGCTTTTGTTATTGAATGTTAAAACTAGTCTGTCTTCAGGTAAAATAGCAAAAAATAAAAAAAAAGAAGGAAGTAAAAATGTATTGTGGTAAACAATTATTTTTAATTTACACAAATATACAATTAAATTTCATGAAAAAGTATACTTATACACAAGAATCTGAGACACTAATTTGTTTTCTAATAAATTTTCTATCGTCTAATTGTGTGACTCGTGTAATTGTGTGACTAGTGTAATTGTGTGTGTAATTGTGTACTGAAAAATCCCAAAACTCTTAAAATAACATCTTCTGAAAAGAGAAGCTGTTTATATCAAATAACCTCTACTCCTATGCAATCAGACAATATATAAAAAATCAGAATCTTCTCATTTCTATTATCTTTGACACAGAAAGTTCTCTAAAATATATCTGAACATTACTTATGTTGCTATTTTACCTTCAAGCAGTTGTATCAATTCAGAATAAAATGTTATTTCTGAAACATCTACATGGGAACAGTGGTAGAACTTAGGTGCCAAATTGTTGCACTATTTCTAGCAATGGAGTAAAATGAATGGCTTCCATATATTGTATGATTCTTTTTTTCTTTAGCTTTGTCTAAGATTAACTTTACACAAAATAAAAGTTGGGATCAGACTTTATAAAGGTAAATCAGTATAAATAAAATTTAATTTTAAATGATAAGAGAGATTTAATTAAATAAATGAAGATTAAATGTAAAATAGCAAGGAAGTTTTGTGTTTTTTTTCCATTTAAAAGCCCATCTGTCATTCCTGTTGCCAACACTAAAATATATCACAAAAAAGATTAAAAGTCCAGCATCTTATTTATTTTTTATTTTTAGAAATTTTTTTTAATGTTTATTCATTTTAGAGAGACAGAGCACAAGCAGGGGTGGGGCAGAGAGAGGGGAAGGACACAGAATCTGAAGCAGGCACCAGGCTCTGAGCTGTCAGCACAGAGTCCAACAGCATCTTATTTTTAAAATATAAATTATCAGGGCACCTGGGTGGCTAAGTCAGTTGAGCATCTGACATAGGGTCAGGTCATTATCTTAAGTTTGTGGGTTTTAGCCCTGCATCAGGCTCTGTGCTGACAGCTCAGAGCCTGGGGCCTGCTTTGGATTCAGTGTCTCCCTCTCTCTGCCCCTCCCCAACTCATGCTCCGTGTCTCTCTCTCAAAAATAAATAAACATTAAAATAATTAAAATATAAATTATCTTATGTTCTAAATACCAGAAAATTTTAGTAATCACAAAACTGCAAAACTTGTTAAAAGGTTCTGATTATTTAATAGAAGACACAATCATGAAATAACATTAATTGTTTTTTTGTTTTTTATTTTAATTGTTCAACAATTAATTTCACTATTACTTTTATGTTACTCACACATATATACATATATGCATCCTTATTTTGATATACTAATGCATACATTTGTGGTGAAATTAATACATCCTCTACATTCAACTAGTATGATAGATACTAAGCTAGCAATTTTATTTAAAAAATAAATCTTATAAAATTAATATTGAGACCCAAATGTACATGGATCTTTTAGTTCTTTTATGAATTATAGTTCCCAATTTTCCCCGACCTCTCTGAGCCTCAAATCCTTTGCTTTAAAGATGATGTATGCTAAATAATTTTATAAATATCAGAATTTTAACTTCTGTCTCAGAGGGATTCTGTTTACCAAATATTTCCTCATTATATAGCAATGCATTCATCATTCATTCATTCATTCATTTAACGTTTATTGAGAGCCTACTATGTGTCAGGCATTCTTCTAGATGCTTATAATGTATCAGTAAACAAGGGAGACAATGATGCCTACCTTCATGGAGCTGCTTTCCAGTGAGAGCACACCAAAGATATGCAATGTATATAATTAATAAATAAGCACCATGTAAGAATGTTAGAAGATGAAAACAGTTAAGGGGGAAAAAAAACAAGGAGAGCAATATCAGTGGAGGTTGGGAGTACTTGCAATTTTAAATAGATGATCAGGTGAGCTCTTATTGATACAACATTTAAGCCAAAACTTGAAGGAGGTGGGGAATTAGTTACATAAATAATTAAAGAAAGAATATTCCAGGCAGAGGACCTGATATTACAAGCAAAAAAGATCACTCTTTGTGTTGCATGGGTAATATGTTATAGGAAAATAAGAATGGAAACTGGTATAAAGCAGTGTCACTATGCAGCTAGGTGGAACAGAAGAGCTAAGAGAGACCTTCCACGCCTTACCTAGGTTCAGTTGAGTAGGACTTGATAACTTTTGTGTGCAATCCACACATCTTTTATATATAATAAAAGTCTGTGGACACACATAGTCTGAGTCCTGCTAAAAGAGTGGATTTTTTTTAATCCTATTTTGCCCTCAAATAAGCCTGTGATGAACTGAATCCATTAAAGCAACAAAAATCTTGTTCCCAGTTAAAAATACAGACTAGCCTGACAGAAGAGGCATGTCTTTCACTGAATTATTGGTCTCAATAGCCTATATAGTCCCTTTTCACACAATTGCTAATGTTTAGTTAAAAAATAAAAGCTGCAAGACATAGAAGAGGCAAAAAAAAAATTGACACTGTTAAGAGATTAAAATACTCAAAAAGATCAGACTGAGAGAGCTCACATATGTTAGAATAATCAGACAGGGATTTTCTTTTAAGTATGAAAAATCTGCCAAAGGATATAGTGGAAAAGGCATGAAAAATGTATGAACAAATGGAAAATTGCAGGAAAAAAGATAGAAAAATTAAAAGGAGCCCAATAGAAGTAGAAATGTTGCAGTAACAGAAATGAAGATATTTTGATGGTTTTATCAGAAGACTGGAGAAGAATAGAGAAAATGAAAAATGAAAAAAAAATTGAAGAGGAGAGGAGAGAAGAAAAGAGAAGGAAAGAAGAAAGAAAGAAAGAAAAAGAAAGAAAGAAAGAAAGAAAGAAAGAAAGAAAGAAAGAAAGAAAGAAAGAAAGAAAGAAAAGAAAAGAAAAGAAAAGAAAAGAAAAGAAAAGAAAAGAAAAGAAAAGAAAAGAAAAGAAAAGAAAAGAAAAGAAAAGAAAAGAGAGAGGAGGGAGGAAGGGAGGAAGGAAAAGAAAAAAAAGCTTGAGATCTGTGAATCAAGATCAAATGTGAAACATGTAACTGGAGAAGAGAGGACAAAAAGAAAGCATAAGGGAGAAATAATAGGGCAGCATAAAATTTGAAGAGAGAACATTTTCCCAATAGTTGAGTAAATTCCTTTATTTTATACACATTTTTTTTCTTTTCATTTTGAGAGAGAGAGAGATCACAAGCTGGGGATAGGGGCAGAGGGAGGGAGAGAAAGAGAGAGAGAGAGAGAGAGAGAGAGAGAGAGAGAGAGAGAGAGAGAGAGAGAGAATATCATAAGCAGGCTCCAAGCTCAGCATGAAGTCTGACATGAGGTTTAATTCCATGACCCTAGGATCATGACCTCAGCTGAAATCAAGAGCTAAACCAACTGAACCACCCAGCTTCCCCAGAGTAAGTTCCTTTCATACCGTCTTTCACACACAGAAGAACTATAAACTCTGGATAAAAATACAATCAATCAGTATTTGTTTTTCATACGATACTCAAGGCTTTACTAATCTAGGGGCATGGCATGAAAGTGAAGTCTATGTTTTTCTATCTGGATTTCAACTACATTTATTGAAATGTGTATATTTTGCCAATTGTTCTGTAGTGCCATTTTACTATAAATAATATGTTTATATTCATGAATCTCTTTAAAGATTTTCAATTTGGTTTGATTACTTGTCTGCTTTGTATATTTTTGTGCCACTACTGCACTGTTTTAAATATTGCATTTATTTTGTATTCATCTCTATATTTCCATACAATTATATAAGCAATTCAATGTTATCAATTCTAACCAAAAAAAAAAAAAAAAAGAAAGAAAGAAAGAAAAAGTGGAATTTTCATTTGGACTGCATTGCATCTAACGATCCATATGAAGGAGAATTATCATCTCTATATAACAGTGAGTTGTAATTCTGAGAAGGTTAAAAAAAAAGAGAAAGGCAGATGGAATTACTGGGATGGAAGAATAGTAATTGTGTAAAAAAAGGAAGAGATGTTTAAATTTGAGATCACAGATTTGGAACAACTATCAGTGAAGACACATCCTGGATATGACCGTTGGAGTGAATGGATAGGTGGAATTTAGGTAAAGGTAGTTAAAATTCAGGACTACCAGAAAGAGAGGCAGAGGGTGAGAGAATTTGAACAAATTCTGAATGGATTATATATTGAGAATACTTTCACCAAGAAAAATAGAAGACCTGGTTTGGAAGCACCTGAGCTAATTTCAAAGTCTCTGGTAGATGAGAGGCTATGAATGGGAGATTCATTGTTTGTAGTTACAAGAAGTGTTGTAACATGAATGGAGTTGGTGTCAAAGCAAAATGATGTTGCACAGAAGGGCAAAGGGGTATTTGAATATAAGAAGGACAGTGAGTATCAGCTGTATAGGAGTGTGGGAAAGAAAGTAATAATTCCTTTAAAACCTCATTTTTTGTTCAGTAAGGCAAAAAGATTAAAGGACTGTTCAGGTAAACGTTTGAAGAGGTAGAAAGTATATGTACCATGAAATAAAGGGCACAGTGAAAAGTTTTGTCAGAGGGCAGACTAGTGTGAGAATAGCTCAGAAGACCAAAAGCAGTTGTTAATGAGAGTATGAGACAAGTGTTAACTTTAAACAGAGTCAAGAGCTATTTCATTTAAGTAAAACAAAACAAAACAAAACAAAACAAAACAAAACAAAACAAACCACAAAAACAAAAAAAAAAAACAAAAAAGAAAGAAAGAAAGAAAGAAAGAAACAAAAGTTTAGTTGGGAAGAGCAGAGGAATTACAATCAGGACAAGCAAGCTATGGTGAACCACAGGCCAGTCTGAAGAGACAAAAGAACTGTTTTATTAGGGGGAAAATGGGGAGGGTTATTCTAAACAAAGTTTATTGAAGAAGAACAAAAGTTTGATGCTATGAAAATTTCTCATTGCCTTCAGGCTGTGGTTAGTATGTTGTTGGGTCAGGGAAGGATCTCCCTTCCTTAAAGGCAGGAGATAAATTCCCATGTGAAAAGTATCCACCTTGAAGAAAGTATCCACCCTTCCGTTTTTCCTGCTGGTTATGTGAGTTGCGATGAGTAAGAACTTTCCCTTTGGGGCTCACCAACTCCATTTTAAATGAGGTTTCCTTTGTTTGTTTGTTTTCACATAAGAATATGAAACTCGGGTTTGAGAACAAGGTTACCAGGAAAGGGAGAGAGACATCTTGGTTTGAGTTGGCATAAACTCTCTGGGGCATGCTGAACGTCTCAGCTACCCTAAGGATTCTGTGTTGTCTGGGATTCATTTGTTCTGCGAAAACTCTACTTTCAGTGAACAGATCAAACACTAGCCTTCCAGGAATAATAGTGAATTAAAGCCATTGTGCTTGAACTTGAAACCTGAAGCAATTTGTGCTTAACTTGATGTTATAAGCCTTTCAATGTTAAATTTTTAGAGGAAGATTGTTGTATATATACATTAACCTAAAGGTGAAATAATTAACAAAAATATACTTCTATTTATAAAAAATGTACTTGAGTCTTATGAATATCAAACTGAAAACCTAGATTTTGAGATGAGGTTTCACATGAGGTAAAACAATATATTCAAATGTGTATCACTCATCATAGTTGAAGTTTTTTTTTAAAGTGTTGTTTCAACAAGTGCTGGGCTGTTAACAGCTCTTAGTTGAACTAACAATTCTGACTGCTTACCAATTTGACGGTGTTGAAGCTCAAACTAAAAATAAAGTAGTGTATTATTTTACAAATTAAAAAAATAAGAAAAATAAAGACACAAGGATGATCTAGAGATAGAAAAGTATATTATGTGATATTTTGACTCAGGCTTTTCTTGAACAATAGAATAGTTAAACGAAGGTGATCTAGGAAATAGAATATACCAATGAGGCAACAAGAGATAAAGATGAATGAAAGAAGTGTAAAGTAAATTTTTTAAATGGTGGAAATAGCTATTGAAATGAGCAGATTTCATAAAAGCAAAGAAAAATAAGAAGACAAAAGCTTGTTTTAAATACAGTGAGTCATTAAACTGAATCTGTAAAAGAAGATTATACCAGAGAGGTGATAATTAAAAATAGGCTGTTCCTTTTTTCCCCTATTAATTCAGATACCAGCATTGTCCTCATTTGCAAGTTTATGAATTTCTAGTCACTTAACCTAAGTTCTGCCTAGTTCCATTTTTAGTTATTTTGTCAAAAACTTCTGGTTCACTGAGACTTCAAAGTAAATATGTGTATACACACCCACCCACCCATGCTACGTCACACATACAGCATATGCATGTTTAACGAGTTCTAAAATTGTGTTAATTAGTTTCAAACCACCATATTTGAGGTATAGAGATAGAACATATGATTAAAATAGGCAGTTTTTTTTTCATTTACTTTATAAAGTAGAAGTGTGGTTACCTAAATTTCAGAAGACTCGTATTACAAGATCATTCTATTCATACAAGTTTAACCACGTGCTTGAAAAGGAGAGAATATGAAAGATGGGCAAACAGATTGATTTCAACACTGTGTGAGATGCCACTTAGTATTTAACTCAATAAATTTATGTTCTAGATAGAATTTGATCTCTATTGGTCTAGTTGCTTTGTTCCTCTAATACTACCCCACTTTGAAGACTCTGGTGTCTAAATATGTCTAATTTTAATAAGAGATTCTTAAATGCAAGGCAACTACATCTGGTGCTCAAAGAAACAGGGACATAACAGGATAATGTTGATCATGTGCTAACCTATTACCTACTTCAAATGTGGGTGCATGGTCCATAGCAGAAATAAAGCAAATGTTTACTTCATGCTCTTTCTTCTTTTCTTTCTGCAATTAAAGTATTAAATATTCACGAAGAAAACATATTCAAATACTGCCAACTCATTATAATACATTATTACCATGATGACTACATATGATGCTTTTAATGTATATTCTAGCAATTCTGAGGGCCCAGGGAGTAGCCTCCAGTCACCCCAAGGAAAAAAAAACAGAAGACAGAGGAGATATGACTCTCATTTTCCTATATGCCTGCTTCAACCAGAATACTTCTTTCATCTTTCTTCATATATTTCATTTACAATTTAGTTTTTAAAAAGGATATTTCTACATAACAAAATAAAAATGAATGAAAAAATAGAAGACCGTTAACGTTTCCTCTCTTTTTTTTTTTCAATTTAGAAGCAAATAAACAAGTGATTTTGTTACTTTCTATATGTAACTTCAATTTTGCCTGTTTGTAAGTGATATGAAAATAACATTTTCTGTATTCTCTTTACTTATTTTTTTCAGATGTTTAATTAGCTGGATGTTTTATCCACATGTACATGGAAAACTTCTGTACCATCAGTGTCTGCCCCTGTGTTCCCCACACCATCATAAAGTAGCTACTTGCCCTTACCTAAATTCTGTCCTCATCCTTTATTTCCGTGGTCCAGCCTGTTCAGTTTCACAAAATCAAAGACCTCTAGGATGATAATTTCATTTTTCCCAGGATCTCTGCCTCTTTCCTGGTTTTTGCATCCTTTTACAAATTCATGGAACCTTTGCCTTTGTCTTTGTAATATATCCCCCACATACTCCAATCTTAGTAGTTTTTCCCTTACCTCATTGCCTAATCCCTAAATTTGTCATACTGCTAAGTATTCCACTCTTTGTTGAGTGGGGATACTAATGGTGATTTTTATTACTTCAAATTCACCTTGAAAATCTGACTAGGTTTCTACATCATACACATACCTACAGTCATCTTGCTAGTCATCATGATACTGATCATATGCCTCCTAATCTACTCTCTGCTGCTGCTGGAGCCTCCAGGTTATCTTTCTGCAGGTGCAAATACTTTTTTTCTCTCTGCTTTTTTTTTGAACGTTTCATTTTTCCATGCCCTATTATAATTTTGTAGTCTCATTGTTTTACTTTCAGTGACCCCTAGCACCCATTTGAAATCCTGGTCTTAACATTTCCCCAAATTTGAAACATCCAGGAATTTCATGTGCTTGCCTATTACTCATTGTTAAGGCTAACTTTACTGTTATTGTCACTCTCTGCAGGTCAATGTCCTTGCCAACTGTGGATCCTAATATTTTCTACTTTTAAGTACACATAACAAGTGTGAGTTCAATAATAAGAGACCATACTCCCTCAGCAATCTGGATAACCTACTTTGAAAACATAGAGAGAGAATGTTACTCTCTTTAACTTTAACTGTTACTACCCAGACCTACTCTGCCATTTCTCTTTTTACCTGGGTTAACACAATAGCCTCTTAAGTGGAAAAACTCAGTTTTCCTTTCTGTATAGGAAGCAAGAAAAACAAATCAGTTCTTTTCTACTGTGTTTCTTTATCCTGTGAGTCTTCCTTTACCCTCACACAGGACACTTTACTTCTGACATTTCTGGTCACCAAATGTGTGTGGATTTTTTCCCTCAACAATAAGCAGGTCTCAGGCACCAGACAAACATCCTACAATATCTCTGTACAGACACTGCCCAGATATGGTATCAGATCCCACCAGTAAGGACTCAGCCCCTCAAGGCTCTTCCCAACTGTTGCTAGACCAAAGCAGGTCTGCTTTTTAGAGAGTTATAGACAGAGACTGTACCAAGTGGAGTTGCTTCACAAAGTCATCTTTATTTGCAGCAAATAAGGAGATCATAGGAAATAGGTTTCAAAGCTGTGACTTCCCAACAGGGATAAGCAGGCTCCTTTTATTGGGGCCTAAGAGGGACATTCACAGGGGTTTTTAACATTATAAGGAAACTGAAGTAACTGTCTTGAACTTTCTGATTCATCTGTGCAGGTGATGGGTCCTCAAATGTTTATTTTCCTGTTCCAGCAATTTGTTAGTTTCTAAAAGATAAAACTGACAAGCAGAATCTTCTAGATTTTCCCTGAGTTCCGGAGTCATTCCTGAGCCCATGGGGTCAAGGGGTCTCATTGTTGACATCCCCACCCCTACTTTGGATCCAGTTGCAAACCTAGGTTATCACCTGTACTTCTATCTAACTCTTTCCTCAGGTTCAATTACTTTGCTGGAGTAGCTCACAGAACTCAGGGGAATATTTACTTACATTTACCAATTTATTAAAGAATATGATAAAAGATACAAATGAACAGCCAGATAAAGTGATACATAGGTTGAACTCTGGAAGGGTCCAAGTGCAGGAGCCTCCAACCCTATGGAGTTGTGGTGTGAGTGGGTTTGCCCACCTGGAGTTCCTCACTATTGGGATTTTATGGAGGCTTCCTCATATAGGCATGATCAATTAACTCCATTTCTAGCCCCTCTTCCCTTTCTGGAGAATAGAGGGGTGGAGTTGAAAATTCCAGGCTTCTAATCATGGTTTAGTCTCTCTGGTGATTATCCAGCAGCCCATCCAGAGTCACGTCATTAAAACAAAAGATGCTTCTATCACTCTTCCCACTTAGGAAATTACACACGTTTTGGGAACTCTGTTTAGAGAATCAGGGTCAAAGACCTATATATATTCTATTTCTCACACCCCTTACCTGGTCTTCCTGCTTCTGCTCTTGCCACACAGTTTCTTACAGAACAAATTCCAGAGACCCCAGTGTAAGCCAGATTACGTCATTCCTCTGCGCAGAACCCTTCAAAGTCTTCCCATCTCACTGAAAGGAAAAGTCCAAGATCGCTAATGTGATTTATGATCTGGAGCCATTACCTCTCTTACCTTACCTCTCCTGGTCTCCACATTGTACCACTTCAGCCATACTGTCTTCTACTAATTCCCAAAACTGCCAGTCATTCTCTTCAGTATGTCCCTTGAGTGGGAAAAGGGTAGCATCTTTTCACATTCTTTAAAGTGCATCTTATTAAAAGAAAAAAAGATGCACCTTATAAATAATTACATGGCTAAGTTGACTCAATTTTTCTACACGTGATTCATCCACTTTTAGTGTTATGTGAGAAAACTAAAAATTATTCCTATTTAAAAATGGCAACACCATATGAACTTTTGACTTTGTTTCCTCCTATCAGCTGACAGGTATTTGGAGGATTAAAATTAATTGTAAAATATGCATTAGCAAAGTGTAATTAAAGTGGTAAACCTGTTTCTGAAGAAAAAAAGTCTCAAAATCTGTTTCATGGACAGAAATTATTTTTGTATTACCTGTTGTCAGACTACTTCCAATCACTTATTGCAACTGAAGTAAGATGAGAATGAATTACACATATAATTATTTAAATGGTCCATTTTATTCTTTCCATATGGATAAAATTAGTATTAGATTGCTATAACTATTTAGTAACTGATTAAGTTAACATTCATAGATAAGACCTTCATTTTCCATTTTCTGTGTCACTCAGGAAGTAAATGAACATAGAGAGGACACATGCTTTGTGGGAAATCTTTATAACTCTTTTGAGAAAATGATGATTCTCTTCCATTATAAATGAAGAGAATTACTTTTGTCAAAATGAAAAATCCTTTGCCTGTTTTCTACAGGGGCTTTCAATGTCACTACATGTATAGAATTATCCACTTATAAAATAGCAGGAAATTTATCTCATCAGAAGGTTATTACATGGTAATAATTTTGTTTAAAAAGTGTTTATATGTTATCGTGAATTGCTTTCAATAAGATTTTTAAAATGTGTTTAGAAATTCATATTAAGATGTAAGATTATTGTTTCATGAAACACTTTTCCACCTAATATTTCTGTCTTACTGCTCCATGTAGATAATGAAGAGTTTCAGAGGGCAGAAAAAAAAATGTTATAGATGCAGTGTTATCTAAGTGCCCAAGAAAAAATGTATTCCAACTAGCAATATAAACTTTTTTCTGTGGCATTTTTGTTTTTCTTGTGACACATCACATACTACCTTGAATTAAATATCTGGAACTGATTCTTTTCACATAATAACCTATCCACATTATAAGTCAGTATTTGATAGTGACAGAATATTCATTCCACTATATAAATATGCCCTTACTTATTTAAAACCATTTATCAGTGGAAGGACAATTAGTCCTTCTATATTTTGTTATACAAAGAATTCTGCTATCTATATTTTGTTATACAAATAATTCTGTACTGAACATTCGTTTATACATAAACTTTCACAATATTTTGTAGTTACAGTTTTAGAATCAGCATTGTAAATCAGGGATGACACAGATATGACTAAATCACCTTCCAAAAGGATATTACTACATATATTCCCATGAGCAATGAGCAATGAATGGTATAAGTCCAGTTCTCTAGTACTTTATCCAGGTTTTATCTTTTATGGATTATCCTTGGTGTACATATCTTCTTATATTTTTCTTTGTCAATTTGTTCATCTTTTGTTAATTATCCCTTAAGAATTAATTAGCAGTTTTCAAAAATGTGTTATTATATATGTGAATACTTTTTTGTTATATGTGTTGCAAATATTTAATTCTGGTCAGTCACTGTTTTAAAAATGTGTTATGGTATCTTGAATCTTACATTTTTATAATGTGTTATGCCTTATAGATGTTCTATTAATTTATCCAATTCTGTGTAATATATTGCCTCAAAACTTAGTGGCTTAAAACAAATAAACAAAAAGAGTAATAGTCTCTCAGTTTCTCTGGGTCAGGAGTCTGGACACAGTTCAGTTGGTCCACTGATCCAGGTTCTCATACAAGGCTCAAATCAAGGTGATGGCTAGGGCCACAGTTTTATCTTCAGGAAAAACTCAGAGAGGACCTACTTCTATACTCTTTTGCAAGATTGTTAGCAAGATTCAGTTCTATCCACATTGTTGGATAGAAGACTTCCATTTTACACTGGCTGCTGACTAGAGGCCTTCTATGACTTGGGGTTCTCTCCATGAGTCACCTCACTTGGTGATAACTTCCCTTTGAGTGTGCAAGTGAGAAAGCAAGAGATGGTGGGCAAGGCAAAGCCAGAGTCTTTTTGTAGCCTAATCTCAAAGGTGACATGACATTATTTTTGCCATTACTATTCCTTTGAAGCAAGTCACTAGGGCCAGCTCACACTGCTAGAGAAGAGATTATACACACTGCTAGAGAAGGGAATGAATATCAGGAGGCAGGGATCTCCCTGAGAGGCATCAGAAGTTGTGTAACACAGATGTTTAAAATTTTAGGTAAGCAAATCTGTCTGAATTTCCCTTTAATATTTATAGCTTTGACAGAAAACTGTTTGTAGTTTACCAACAATTCTTTTACTAGGCAAGAATATTGTTTGGAATGTAACAAAGACTCACTAATATTTGTTGAATGTATGCATGAATAAGTAGATATAGCACTAAAATATTGAATACATCCTAAAAATATTGCTTTAGTGTCCTATCCAATAGAATGAAAAGATAGCTGTAATTTCCACTCCTCCCTAGGTCCATGGCACTTGTAATGTGATTTCATAGATCTTTCCATCAAGAGGTGGGTGTTCTCCCTCCGCACCCAGAATCTGAGTTAGTTTCATGATTCGCTTTTGGAAACAGAAAGTGGCATCGATGACAGTGTGTTAGCTCGCAGTTAGGGTAGAAAAAGGCTTTTATGATTCTACTCTGTCTCTTTGAACTCTACTACTACCATGTGACCAAGCCTGAGCCAACTTGCTGGAAAATTAAAACTCATGTGGATAAGACACAAACTGTCCAATTTTAGGAATCCACCACCAACCAGAGCAGCAGCCACCTGATTATCAGAAAGTGATTAAAACACAAAACTGTGTCCATCCAACAACATAAGGACCACTAGCTGAACCTGAACTACAATGTTGCACCATGGAATCATGAGCCAAATAAATGCTATTTGGAGGTGGTTTATCAAAAAGCAAAATCTAAATAATATATTCTCATGAATACTTTTTAATTTATTTTTATTGTTACTTGGTAAAATTCACCAGTGAAGGCATCTAGTCCTGGACTTCGGGTTGTTGGGAAGTGTTTGATTACTGATTCAATCTCCTTACTAGTAATCAGTCTGCACAGATTTTCTATTTCATCACGATTTAATCTTGGTGGGCTGTATGTTTCTAGGAATTTATCCGTTTCTTCTAGGTTGTCCAATTTGTGGGCATACAATTGTTCATAGTAGTCTTTTATGATCCTATGTATTTCTATAGCATCACTCGTAATGTCCTCCCTTTTATTTCTAATTCAATTTATATACATAACATTTCTTGATACATAAACATTTCACAGAGTGTTTAAAAAAAATTCTGCCTCGTTTCCTTTTATATGTTGCTTGTAAACAGTGTGAGGCTAGGCTAATTAGCTTATCTTTGTAAGTTATTTGATTTGATTTTTTCCTGGAAACTTTGAGGATTTAATCTTTGTCTTTGATATTTAATAGGTTTACTAGAATATCTCTTGGAGTTGATTATTCTCAGATAACATTTTCAGTCAACTAGTAAGATCTTCAGACACTCCAATAAGTTGTATTTCTTTATCTTCCATGTTCACTAGTTTCTGACTCTTTACTTCTTTATGTCATTTTTATTCTCTTGGTTGTTTTCCTGTTTTTTACAATATTCTTTATTAAATTTTTATTTGGATTTATTCTGTTTTGGGAACGTTGTAATAGAATATTTATGAGATAAGTTTTCATTTCTTCCATTTTTCTCCTTTTTGTCCATTTCTAAGTTTTACTTTGAATTTCTGATTAGTTTTTTTTTGTATCTCAAATGCTTTTTCACTATAGTAATTTTTTAAAGTATTAATATAGTTTCCCTTACTTTCATGAACCCGTTATATTTTTTATATCTTTTATAGGATCAATTTCCTTTAATTGACATGTAAGCAACTTTGTTTCATGATTTTCTGTATTAGTTTACTAAGGACTTTAGTTTTTTTCTGGGTTTTTTTGATTTTATGATGTTGTGGCATTTTATGTTATTTTCTTATTTAACCTTGTCCAAATATATCCCTTTTATACACAATTTTGCAGCCTCAGCATTCTGTCCTCAAACAATGCTTATGGTGTGATTTTCTATAAAATTTCCATAGGTGTGAGGTTATTTTTTATCAGTTGAGGAGGAAATTTTGAAGAAGTATTTACTGTGATACCAACATTATCTGTAGTCACTCAGAATTCCTACCACAGATATTTTACATTTATTTTTGGTTCTTGATGTGTCTTGTTTATTCTTATAATCAGCATTCTTAAGTTGTAAAAGTTAAGTTCCTTTGTGTTTATGATTTAAGGGCATTCTTTAAACTCTTGATAATTTAAGGAAGAACAGGATGTAGTTCTAAACCACTACACCTTCAGGAAACACCAACAACTTCACTAGCTATAAACGTCTAAAAGTTTAGGGATGCATGGGTAGCTCAGTCGTTGATCATCCAACTTTGGCTCAGGTCATAGTCTTGCAGTTTGTGGGTTCAGGCCCAGTGTTGTGCTCTGTGCTGATAGCTCAGTGAACTGGAACCTGCTTCCAATGCTATGTCTCTCTCTGTCCTTCTTCCACTCATGCTCTCTGTCTCTCTCAAAATAAGTAAATAAACATTTTTTTTTAAATTTAAGTTTGATAATTGTTTCTGGAGACATTTTACTAAAGGTTTAGAAGGCAAAGGAATATTGCTGTCTTTATTGCAAATAAAAGCAAATTATTTCTCCTAAAAATATTAACATGGGCATGTGGGTGGCTCAGTGAGTTAAGCGTCCAACTCTTGGTTTCAGCTCAGGTCATGATCTCATGGTTTGTGAGATCAAGCCCCATGTCAGCCTCTGCACTGACAGCACAGAGCCTGCATGAGATTCTCTCCTTCCCCCTCTCTCTCCCTCACTCTCTCCCTCTCCAACCTTCTCTCTCTCCCTCTCTCTTGCTACCCCTCCTGAGCATGTGTGTTGTCTCTCTTATCACTCAAAATAAATAAATAAACCTTAAAAAAGTCAGAAGGGGCACCTGGGTGGCTCAGTTTGTTAGGCATCCGACTTGGGCTCAGGTCATCATCTCGTGGTTTGTGAGTTCCAGCCCCTCATTGGGCTCTGTGCTGACAGCTCAGAGCCTGGAACTAGCTTCAGGTTCTGTGTCTCCAACTCTCTCTGTCCCTCCCCAACTCAGGTTCTGTCTCTCTCTCAAAAATAAACAAACATTAAAAAATTAAAAAAGTACAAAAACAACAATATTAAGTTCACATATGAAAATTTTCAAAATCATCAGTCTAGGAATAGTCTTGTGAAATATCTCATAATCTGATTCCCAGACTAAGCTACCACCATACAATGTCTTTAATATATAATTTAAAACTCATGTTTAAACCCTTAAATTCCAAGTGTACTTTCACATATTTTACCTAAAATACCACTGTAAAAAGACAGTTAAAGATATACAGTAGAATGAGAGGAGGGGATTCCCCAAACCTACATTTAAATAAAAATATTTAGCTCTACTGTAAGACTTTGTGCCAGATAAGGGTAAAATAATGCAGCAGGTGGTGTTTTACTTTCTTTAAAAGCAAAGTACTTAATTTGTTGAAATAAGTCATGAACCCATAAGAAGTTAATGAAAAATTATAACAATTTCAAATGTGTAGATTGAATTGTAATCCCTTGATATTAAACCTTGGATCTCTGCTTTATCTTTTATTTTCAGGAATTGACATATTTGGGCACATTGTAAGTTCTCAACACATTTATTTATCAGATGATGTGGCCAATAATCACAATCTAAGGTCAAATAAATGCAAGCAAATCCAACTAGGGAGACTTAAGGGGCAGGTATTATTCAAATTGGATCATGAAAAATAGGTTGGAATTACAGAAAGAAAGGAACAAGAGGAACACACCTGGTATGAGAAATAATGTGACAATGGTAGAGAGAACTAGGTTGACATCAAAATCTTTCTACTCCTTCTCTATAGGACAGAACTGTAGCTGACCATACAGACACCCATATTGAAAGTACACTTTAGGTCCTTCTTTCAGGAAGGTGCAGTCACATTACTAACTTCTTGTCATGAAATATAAACAGAAGTTAAATAAGTCACTTTCAGCATTAACCCACCATGGGTATGGGTTCCTCTATAGTCTTTTCTCTTCCAGTAACTTAGATGTTGGAAACTGTGATGTGACCATGAAGATGAAAACAAAAATCTTAGTAAATGATAGAGGAAAAACACTGAAGGAACTGCATCATTGAGTGACTTTGTAAAGATGTCCAGCCTATTCAGACTACTTACTTTGAGGCTAGTACATGTGAGAACTAGATTTTAGCATCTTTAAGTCACTGTGTTTTAGGGATCTCATGTTTACAATGCTTCAAACTCTTAACTAATGTTAACTAATCTTAAATAATATAGCGAACACAAGTATAAAAGGGAGGAAGCACCATAAAACTTTGTTGCTTTGATTGGATTAGTTGATTATAAGCTTGAAAAAAAGAATGTGATGGAGGGAAATGCATACACATAGGTATATCATAACTTCTGAGAAGTATATTTACAAAAGAAGGATGAACAAGTATACTTTTCTAATTGTAGAAAAGCTACTTAAGAGCAATGGATTAAGATGTACAGATTCCTATATGTGGAGTCTGTTACTATAAGGCTGAGAAGTCTGGAATTTCCCTCTTCAGACTTTGGTTCATAAACTTTCAAGCATAACTGAAGGAGGTAGGGTGTAGTTAGCAAATTAAAAGCATATAATTCACTTTCACTTCCATAAATTAACAAACTTGACACGTTTGTTCGAAAAATAACATTATCAGTCTGTTTTTCTTTGTTTTCTCTCCTTGGATACAGACACAACGGCAGGAAACATTTCACTTTATTCCGAACTTTTCTTAAGGAAAATAATGTAAATGTTACTATGAGTAATAATTGATATACACTATTATTGCTAAAAAGATAATAGCACAGCATATGCTCTATCCAAAGGAAGTGATTATCTATTAATGCTCGCTGACTCTGGCAATATACAAATCCAGCCTCAAGTTTCTCTATCTTCTGTTGTTTGTTTGTTTGTTTGTTTGTTTGTTTGTTTGTTTTTCAAGGTAAGCCAGGAGTCTGGTCTTTTAATCATAAAATTTCCTCATCTTAAATGTTGGTACAAAATTATAGCTTATAATGCTGGGCTAACCTTTACTGTAACAACTAAACTGACCATGTCTGTAGGCCACATTTGGTCGATAGTCTACCAGCCTATGCTTTTTGAGAACGTTGCAGCATGGGAGAAATCATGAAAATGCCATCATTTGTATTTGAATTTTATTTTGATTTTATATGAATTTGTATTTGAATTGATACCTAGATGATTTGAGGTAAGCTGATATTATTTGTGGTGAAAGAAAAGAAAGGAAATAGTATTTTTGTGCTCAAAATAGTTATTATGTAAAATGCTTCACATAGTTTATTTCAGTATGCTCACAAAAATCCTGCAGTTCAATATTTTCTGTGGTAAGTAAATTGAACATGAAGGAATTCAAATAATATAGCTTTGGTTTGAGTAACCCAAGAAGCAGAGGTTGAGTAAATATATTTGAGTGCAAATAGTTTATTTGGAAGGTGATCTCATGAAGCACTGGTAAGGAGATGATACAGAGGAGGAAAGGAAAAGAAGTCAATATAGTCTGGGCTAATGAACATATTACCAGGGTAGGCTATAATATGCCTCAGAATTGGTACACCCTGCTCCTATCCTCCCAAAGGACAAGGAAGCTGGGTTATGTGTCCACCATACCTACCTGTCATTTGTTGAGGACTGTTTCTAAGAATGTTGATTGTCTGGCTTTTCTGACATGCCTCATGCTGCTGCTGGAGAACAACCCTGTGGCCAGAGATCATCCTCAGGGCCAGTATTGCAGGTGCTGCAGAATAAAGCTGCAGGCATGGATAGATACCCTGAATGTTGAAGGGATGTGGAGTCCCAACCATATCTGCCACTCGACCAAATTTGCATAAGTGTTTAATGTAGGGATGGGAACCTAAACTGGCAAAGGAACAAATGAAAGAGATAAAGAAGAAATATTAAGATCATAGGTAAAACTAGAACGATATGGCATTATAGAATTGAAGGGTGATTGGAATGAGAGATTTACAAAAATTAATAAAATCAAATAACTTATCAATTAGTGCATAAAATATACATTATATTCCCTGGGAAATTATCAAAAGTTCAGATATTCCATACCCACATGGAAATGTGAAATATAGACCAAATGATAATTTTTGTCTTCAGAGAACTTGAAATTACACAAAAGCATGGTCAATAGAAGACAGTATAGATTGTCCTACTCTTAGCTATGGATTTTAACTTTTTAAGGTAATTTTATTTTCCTCCATAGAAAGTCAGATCTATTTTTATTTGAAGTGTTTAGATACTTACTTAAGCTGGTATTCAGTGCAAACTGACCTGGCCTATCTATTACTTTGTTGTGGTGCTCAAATCCATAAGTTTTCTCTGACATCCCTTTTCAAATATTCAAATCTGCTTAGGTAATATTTCTTAATTAAGTCCATTGATTGGCTAACTCCTTGTTTTTTTCTGCAAAATATTTCTGAAACTTTTGTTCTGTTTTATTTTTATTTTAATTTATTATTTTAGTTAGGGACTCCAGTTGAGAAAAGAAATAGTGTTCACATAGCTAGATATGTATTGATTCTATGATAATCATCGTAACAATCAAATATAAATAAAACTAATTTTTCCAGGTCAACTTCGGAAACACCAGAACCAAAATAGCAGAGTCTGGTTGTACATTGCTAACTAGCACAGGAGGGAATAAATCTTGCCAAGCAGCAAAACAACAGTGCTATTTGCGCACTCCCTGGAGGGAACAGATGATATTGACATTGAGCACATGCAAGGTCACAATATGGAAAATAGGTTTAGTAAGTTCACTCCATAATAACTGAGATTTGCATGGTCTCACTGTTGCCCACACTTTTCTACTAAAAATTTAGGTAATGTATTACTTTTGTTGACTAGGTGATTTTTTTCAGTTTGTGGAGTCTCAAATTCTGTGTCCTTAAAAGCATCTTTCAATCAAAAAGCATAAAAGTTTGTCCCAAGTCTTGGTTACATGACCCATGAAAAAAGTAAAAGAACACTAGATCTGTCAGAGAGAGAGCTGTTGCTTAGTAGCACATAGTGGAGTGTCACTTTAGAAAAGAAAGATGTATTTATATGTGGAGGTAGATTTCCCAGAGAAGCAGTTTACACCATGCTCTGCAAAGTATTTATCTGGCAGTCAATAAATGACAGTGATGATGGTGATCTGTTAGACTTACAAGAGCACCTGGAGGAACTATCACGCCTGACTGATAAGCTGAGAAAAAAACAGTGAGAAATAGAATTGGGACCATGAAAGCTCCACTTGATAAACTGCCCAAAGCTCACAGTCCATGAGAAAAGAGTGAAGTTACTCTTGGGGATTGATTAATTGGAGATGGCAAATAATCCTGGAATTTGTCAATTTTTACCAGTCTGCTAATAGATACTGCCTAATGAGCACTACATTTTGCTTCTAAGTTATTTACCATTATTTAAGAAATGATAGGGGAAAAAAATCTTCCAAAGGTCAACTCATCTTAACATAAAATGTTACCAACATAAAATGACAAAACCCACTATGTATTAGGATACTACATAATAAGATATTTTCATAGTGATTATGATGAATGGAAAATAAAAACACAAAACTAAAAACTAAGATTTCTGGAAGAATGGAAAGTAATATGAAATTAAGATTGACAATTGACAATCTTTACATACCAGGATGGAAAGTATGACCTATTATTTTTTCTTATGGTTTGCTCTAAGGGATACCCATAGATAACTGCCCTCCCTGGTGTGAGGCCTCATCAGTCTACAACTCTGTGCTACATTATATTCGGCGGGTTCAACGCAAGGAAAGAGGAAAACTCTCACAAAGCCAAATCATACAGAACTTCACCAGGGAAAAGAACGTGAAACAAGTTCAGGATAAGGCAAAGAGCTCAGGGAACACAGTTGAGAAGAGTTTCATCTATAAATAAAAGCAGCAGTACAATGTTGCCCCAATTTATATTTAAGACACTGTTCTTTGATGATTGCCCATACAAGCAGTGCCAAGGTTTGACTCCTGATAGATTTACAGAGCATTCTTTTGCACTTGTTCTATTCTCTGTTTAATTCTGAATTTCAAGCTGCTCAATAACATAGAGGAGTTTATTGCCATGGCTACAGTGAGGTGTGACTGTTAAAATAGATCAGAATGTTTATTTTTCTAAGTATTCATTTTAAACACTTGTTTACAGTTTCTTTTCATTTTAAATTTGTTCATATAGTACCATGCTGGCTGTCCATTTCCCTTTGTTTTTAACCACTTACACCAAGCAGAGATTTAGCTAGTATAACTAAAATTGCCACATTCAAAATGGATGCTGTAAGTACTACCCTTGACATTAGCCACCTTTATTGTTATAAGACTCTCATCTCAGTTTAGATTTTTTTTTAATTTTTTTTAACGTTTATTTATTTTTGAGACAGAGGGAGACAGAGCATGAACGGGGGAGGGTCAGAGAGAGGGAGACACAGAATCCGAAACAGGCTCCAGGCTCAGAGCTGTCAGCACAGAGCCCCACGCGGGCTCGAACTCACGGACCGTGAAATCATGACCTGAGCCGAAGTCGGCCGCTTAACCAACTGAGCCACCCAGGCGCCCCTCATCTCAGTTTTGATTAATATTGACTTTAGATTTAACATGGTAAGAGAAAATTATTACCACAACTATATCAAGTCAAGGAAAGATATGCATCATGAAACACATTAACTATTTTTAATTTTATTAATACATTGAACTACATTAACTATACAAATGTAGACCTTTGTAGCAAGATAATAGCAGTAGAAATATATATATAATATTTTGGAAAGCACTGCTTCAAAGTAGATTCCCCTTATTTTCTTATATTCTGGGCCTTAGAAATCTGAGCATAAGAAACATGTTTTACCTAAGTTCTTTGTAACGTGAGAAATGTATTTTATTAATAATCATTATCGATAATGCTAACAAAATGTCTTTAGGCTATCCTATTTTCTATATCTATTCATAAATAGTTCTTCGATTGCATAGTATAACAAGTCTTTGATGTAGATAGAAAATGTTCAACTACGTCTGTATTACAGATAAAACTGACGTCTCAGATCTTAAGTTAATATATGGGAAATTCAGGATTGAAATCTTGTGATTGTTTTGCTTTCTGCAACAACGAGAGTCAAACAATTCACCTCATTTAAAGTAATTGGTAAAAATCATTTTGTACTCCATTCAGAACTTGGCACATCAGGCACTGAAATATTAGAAGAATAGATGTTTAATAATGAAGGACTGTTCTCTTTTCCACTACATCTTTCCACCAAAATACTTTCAGAAAGGTTTGGCTTGGTTCCTTCTTTATTTGTTTGTTTGTTTGTTTGTTTATCATATTAGAGTAATCTCCACAGAGGCTAAACCCCTCTCTCCAGCTACTAGTGTAACATCTGTCACGTAGTAAAAAGTCAATGTAGGTTTTTTTGAATGAATGGATGGTTGGATGGCTCTCTGATTGCCTGCTCGGCTGGATGACTGCATTTTTTTATTTATATCTTGGGATCTTGGTATTTGAAATTATTATGATTGCCTGAAATAAACAATGAAAACTAAGGAATTCTTCACTTCGCCTACAGCAGTGATAATTGTGACGGTTAAATTATTCATTTCTTGACTTTGTTTCTCAATAATTATTCAGTGTGTGTAGGCTGTGTTCCAAAAATCTGCATTTTAACACACTCAAATTTATACTAATGCAGGCTGTAGATTATGTTTTGAGAATACTTTTATATGGTATATAGGTCTGATTAGAGCAGACTTTGTTAAAATTTCTTGAGCAAATCTAGGATAAAGTTGTCAGACTTCAGATTCCATACATCTCAAAGTACTAAGTTGATCGCTGAAATGGCAGAAGTTAATGCTATAAGCATTAACAATAAAGATAAGAAATCTGCACTGAACATTTGATGTGTGCGGTATTTTAGAGTGTAAGGTACAGTTCTTGATTCAGACAGGTGGGTTAAAATCTTGGCTGTCTCCTTCAATAGTTGTATCTCTTTGGTTACATTAATTAATTTATGTCTTCTTTAGTTGTTTTATTTGTACAATGTGGAAAAAATAACCTTTTCTTTCATTTTAGATTTTTGTAACAATAAAATGGATTAACTAATGTAAAACATTTAAAACAATAGCTGACATTTTATAAGCTTTTACTCAGCAATATTTTCTCCCCCAAATCTATGTTCTTTTCTTCCATTTCCCTAATATCCTTGAGATGCTAACATTAGAGATTCATTAAAAAAATGCTTAGTGGACTTTAAGACTGATTAGCAAATCCTTTTCATCTTATACGTAAAATAGAATTAGAGACATTGAGAGATTTGATGAGATAGCACACATCTAGCCTAAGAAAAATGTGACTAAAGCTCCAGATTTTCTGATTCCTGCCTTCAGTGTATCTTTCAAAATTCCTTTGTCAACCATACTGACTGCCTGAGTTTGACCCCAGAGCTATAGGATGAGATTTTTTGGGGGGTGATGGTGGTTAGGGGTGTTGTAGAATCCACAGATTCATGGACTGAAATTTTAAGTATATGAAAGCCAAAAACGCATCATAAGCCAGCATTTCTATTTTCTTTTATAAGCTGATAATGTGTGTTATACACTTATTTACTAAGTAAATAATAATTCAATAGGGCACACCTCATCCACCTTACTGAGAATAAACCTCTTCTTGCCTGTATCCTTGATTAAACAGATGGTAGAGTATATAAAAAAATAGCTATAAACATTCAAAAAAAGAAAAGCTCCTAAGGGTAAATATAAATGACTGAAAATTGTCATATAATACAGAAAGAAATGTAGAAATATTCATTTTCAGATTTCTGCCTTTTGTTATTCTGATTTGTTTCTGCTGTTGGTTATTTTAAAATTTCATTATCGGTTAAAATGGATAAATGTCTTATTTTGAAAAAATAATACTTTAAAAAAGTGCACACTAAGATACAAGTGCAATATAAAGGTTGATATTTACTCATAGATAAACTAAGATAATTTCCTAAGGTAACTAAAATTTTTCATGAATTTTATAACTTGTATTCTTTCAGACATGCAAGAATGGGCTCTCTCTACTAAATACTCTGAAGTAACTTTGATCTAAGACTTAAAAATCATAGAGGGCACCTGGGTAGCCCAGTCTATTAAGTGTCCAACTCTTGGTTTTTCCTCAGGTCATGATCCCATGGTTCATGGGATCAAGCTCCACATTAGACTCTCTGCTGACAACATGGACCCTGCTTGGGATTCTCTCTCTCTCCCTCTCTCTCTGCCCCTCCCCCCTTTTGTGTGCACTCTTTCTCTCAAAATAAATAAATAAACAAAACAATTTAAATTATAGACAAAGCTACCTTTAGATATAGCAATACAAAAAAATTATTAGAGTTTCACTCTTTTTATCACATATTGCATGAGAAAAAAAAGAGGATAAATAGGAAAGAAATAAAATCCTGAAATTTGAAATATGGATGAAGGGTCAGGAATCCTCTAGTCCACTGATGCCATTTTACAGATAAGTAAATAATCAAAGAGTAGAGATTTAACTATAATATAACAGCAACAGATCTCTATATGTTTAACACTGTAATTCATGTGCATTGCAATGGATATGCTATTTTACATAATTGAAGCAATAAATTCCAGGTTTTAATGAAAGATATCATCACATTTTTTAATATATAAAGAATATAGAATGTTGTATATACTTATATAATGTCTTAAAATACATTTAAAATATATAAATATATAATTATATATATATGTTTATTTACTTATATATATTTGTTATTTATATATATTTGTTTATATATAATTTAAATATGTATGATTATATATAATCAATATAAATATAAAGTCACATTATATATGTCTGTGTATATATACACACACACATGCAAACACACACACAAACACAGTGATACTCAAAACACAACACTCAAATACAGCAATACTCAAACAAGTCTGTTAATATTCTGTGATTGAATCAGAGACAAAAGTTATCTTAACCAATCATTAACAGAATAATATTGGCACAGAGATTGTCTCTTTGCCACTTTTCAACTTTAGGTGTTTTTTTTTTTCCTCAAAATTTACTAAAGACACAAAGATTTACTGACACAAAGATTAAGTCTCTTTACCACTTTTCAACTTTAGTTGTTTTTTTTTCCTTAAAATTTACTACAGATTTGAACTATTTGATATTCTGATAAAAGGCAAAACAATGGAGACTGTGAAAAGATCAGTGGTTTCTAATAGTTCAGAGAAAGGAAAAAGCAAAAGGATTTTTTTGGACAAATTATTCTGTATGATACTCAAATTAGTGGACATATGATCCTATATATTTGTTCAAACCGTTAGAATGCACAACACAGGGTGAACTCTAATGAAAACTATGGACAGTAGTAAATAATCATATATCAATATTGGCCCTTCTATTGTAACAAATGTTCCACACAAAAGCAAGATGTTAATAATAGGGGAAACTGGAGAATGGGGTGATATGGGGGGTATATATGAACTCTCTATACTTTCCACTCAGTTGTTCTATAAATGTAAAGTACTTTAGAGATAGTTTATTAATTAAAGAAACAAACCAAAAACGTTACTAATATAAAACCCATTTTAAGAGTTTTAAGAAAACTAATTTAATCGTAAATTAGTTACAAAACTTCTTTTGTATCATGAAAATTTAAACAAAAGAAATACTATAAAAACCTTCCGAGATCACAAAAAATTGTTCCCAGGACTTCTTGAAAACTATAGTTACTAAAGAATTTTAGAAGAATTTGGAAACACACACACACATACACACACAATACAAATATACACAGAAACTCAGTATGACAACATTAAAGAGTTATGTATTTGGGGAACTTTTTAAACTTTATATAGTAGAAATTATTAAATACAGTCTGCAAATCAGTAGAATAGTTGTGTATTTAAAAATGTTTTATTTGAGTACAGTTGACACACACTGTTACAATAGTTTCAGCTGTGAAACACAATGATTCAACATCTCTATGTGTTATGCTGTGTTCACTGCAAGTGTAACTGCCACCTGTCGCTATATGACACTATTACAATATTATTGACTATATGCCCTATGCTGTACCTTTTATTCCCATGACTCATTTATTCCATAACTGGAAGTCTATATCTCCTATTCCCTTGCACCCATTTTGCCCATCTCCCTACCTCCCTCTGGCAAATATCATATTTGTTTTCTATATTTTTAGAGGTGATTCTGCTTTTTGTTTGTTTTTACATTTTTTTAGATTACACATATGAGTGAATTATTGTATTTGTTTTTCTCAGTCTTACCTATTTTACTTAGCATAATACCTTCTATGTCCATCCATATTGTTACAAATGGCAAGACCTCATCATTTTTATGGCTGCATAATACTCTATTTTGAATTTTGAATTTTTTTAATGTTTATTTATGTTTGGGGGCGGGGGCGGAGGAAGACACAGCATGAGCAGGGGACGGTAGAGAGAAAGGGAGACACAGAATCTGAAGCAGGCTCCAGGCTCCAAGCTGTCAGCACAGAGCTCAAAGTGGGGCTCAAACTCACAAACTGTGAGTGATCATGCCCTGAGCCAAAGTCGGACACTTAACTGACTGAGCCACCCAGGCGCCCCTGAAATATTCCAGTGTGTGTGTGTGTGTGTGTGTGTGTGTGTGTGTGTGTGTGTGACATCTCCATTATTCCTTCATGGACCCTTAGGTTACTTAGGTTGCTTGGTTATTGTAAAACAATGCTGCAATAAATATAAGGATGCATATAGCTTTCTAAATTAGTGTTTTTGTATTCTTTCAATGAATACCTAGTAGTGGAGTTCGTATGATATTTTTATTTATAATTTTTTGAGTAACCTCCATACTGTTTCCACAGTGGCTGTATCAGTCTACATTTTCACCAACATTGCACAATGATTCCTTCTTCTCCACATCCTCCCCAACACTTGTTATTTTTTGTCTTTTTATTATTATTATTTTTTAGCCATTCTGACAGATGAAAACTCATTACAGTTTTGATTTGCATTTCCCTGGTGATTAGTGACATTGAACATCTTTTCATGTGTCTGTTGGCCATCTGTATTTCTTTTTTGGAAAAATATCTATTCATTAGTATAATTAATCATGATTAGTCAATTTTAGAAACTTAAAACTCACCTTCAAAGACCTTTAGTTAGATCTTTGAGACATTTTGTTGTGTTCTTTTTTCCTCAATTAAAAATATTTTAATAAACAACACATATTTAGAGAATGACTACTTTTAGTTAAGTTTAATTGAATGAAGATTTCATTATTCTTGCTCTGGGAAAACCAAATATTGCCTACCTCTAGGTTAAGATTCTCGCTGGATATATGCTACATAGATAATGCCTTTCAAAGTGACTTCTGAAATTTTTTTTGTTCTCTTCTACTTTTTTTAATGTTTATTTTTTAGAGACAGAGACAGAGCATGAGCAGGGGAGGGGCAGAGAGAGAGGGAGACAAAGGATCTGAAGTAGGCTCTGTGCTGACGGCAGTGAGCCTGATGCAGGGCTCAAACTCACAAACCGAGAGATCATGACCTGATCTGAAGTTGGATGCTCTGCTGACTGAGCCACCCAGGTGCCCCTCTTCTACTTTTTTTTTAAATTAAAAATAAATTATTTACACTTTAGCTTTATCATTTTCATTAAGCTATTTTGAAATCCAAGGTGTTAGTTTTTCCTACTTCCTATCTTTGAATTCTGGGTGCAGCCAAGTTCTGCCTTCAATATTTTGGTGGTCTGAATGTTTGTTGACCTGAAAGTTGCTGCAACATGGTTTTATTTCCTTATAGACCAATGTCTAGTACAATTATATGGCCTTTAGAGTAGAAAATAAACAATATATGTCTACTTCATTGCTTTTACTATTTGAAAATGTAGCTCAATTGCCTTCAAACTCATTAATTTCCTCTGCCTCTTCAAATGAAATGGTGTCTCATATAACACCTGAACAAGAGTGAATTATTTCACTTCAGAAGATGAGGAGAAATAGTTATGCCCTATTGAACTTTTAATATAAAGCAACTGCTCCTTGAAATGCTTAATGATTAAAGAAAAGACCTATAGGGAGCTTCCAGACTTGATCTCTCTTAGAAGAATAAATAAAACAGACAGGTAATTAAGAGCAAATTCAGTTCTTGGTTTCACTGCTCAGTGTGTATGCTCACTATGGGTTAGCAGATCATAATAACAAGCTGGAGAGAGCCTCTGTCTGGTACAAGACATATTTACTAGTTTTCACTTTGAAAATGTCAGCAATCGAGAATCTTCAACTTTTAGTAACAATCCAAGACAAAGCTGATCTACTCAACAACTACATTTTATCATAGATGTGTTAAAATGATATGAGATTTGTGTGACTGTGTGTATGTGTGTGTCTGTGTGTGTGTGTGTGTGAAATTATTTCTTATTCAGAAGAAGTAAGCTTCATATATATGTATATGAACATGTCAGAAATTTCCTAAGGGCAAATATTTGAAGATTAGTTCTTGTTCCTTTTGTTATTTCCCCAAATATCTGCTAATTCTCAGTGCCTAGCCACATTTCAGTTATATTATCTAGAGAACCAGGTGAACTTAGTTTTTCTTTCCTTTTATTACACTGCTTATAACCTCTGTTCTGCTCAAATGTTCACCTCCCATCTTTGTTTCACTCATGACAAACTTCTCTAGGGGTAGAATGAAAATGATTTAGACTTTAATTTTCATTGAATTGAATCAGATGGATTTGGAAATGCCTCCTGTGGTTATGTAGTTGTTGTACTACCCTACTACTCAATTAATACCACTTACACACTAGTCTAATTTAATGCCCACTTCCCAGTCACAATCCTGAAAGTTGTGTTGTGTGTCATTTTGACATACAAACATATTTACTCTCACTAGAATCTCTCACATGGGTTCAATAGGATCATACTGAACACAGTATGGTTAATTGGTATTTGGAGCACAAAGTACTTATCCAACACCCATTTTTCCCCCTAACTTCTCTAGAATCAGAACTCTGAATGACTTATTGCCAGATGTTTGCCTCATTTCTTAGTTTTATTTGAAGATTGGTAAGCTCAATTGGATATAAGGAAAATTACTGGGTTGGTTTTCCAAGAAAGTCCTTTAAATAAAGATGACTTTTTTTCATGAGCATTTTCAAAAGCTGTCTTATTTCTGTTTTTGTTTGAAGCATAGAGATGATGACTGAAGCTGCACAGGAAAACACATGAACATAAGATGAGCTTGACAGTAGAATAACACACTTAAAATGATGCGTGTGCAACAGGAAACTGGAATGTTGATACCACAGACCTTCCATAACAGCTATGATAGTCTCCCCACTTTGTAATTCCTTTACGGGAGAAAAATACCAACCTTTATCTGTTGATGTTATTGAAATAATTTATTCTAGGAGACACATATAATTCCCAATGCACACAACTGTTTTGTGCTGGTTTTGGCCTATTGACGGTAATGCTACCAGCTAGAAATGCCTGAAAGCATTCACCTGGCTTACGTTGAGCTTCCTACAGACATCTCTTTCCGAACCAATGTTAGAACCACTGGACTGACTCTTGGGGTTCCTACCTTGCTTGCTTGCAAGATGCCCTTCAGCAACAGCCATCAGGAAACTTTGAAAAAATAAATGTTTATTAGCTACAAGACCTGGAAATTACACAATACACCTGAGGCTCTCTGGTGGGGGGGGGCGGGTAGAAAGAGAGAAAGAAAGCAAGAAAGCTCATGCACAGGGTTTCTGTTTTTATTGGGCTCAAGGGTAGGGGCCTCCGATTTCACAGGCTCATTCTTTATTGGTGTATTTAAAACATAAGAACATCATAAGATTTAAAACATAAAAGTGGTGATTTAAAGTGAAGGAAACAGAAAAGACAAGTGCTCCCAAAGATGAGTAATTGAAATCAACCATATTTTCTAAAACAAAAGAAACTCAGGCAGAGGGGAGTGGTCTGATTCTATCTAGCCCGGTGGCTGGTAATGTGCTTTTCAACATAATTGTCTTTGAAATGGATGTCAGCAATCCAAGTTTAAGTCATCCTTTTGCATCACAAAAACAGGAAAAAAATGATCATTTATATAAATTCTTAAGTAGCTGGCACATACTGGGCAATGTACAGTTAATCAGTAAAAGTGGCAAGCTGTTAATACAATTGGAGATGAGAATTCTTTTCAGTTCATTCTCAGTATTTGAACTGCCATAATTCTCAGTAGATTCAAGAAAGAATCAAAGTTTTCCCAGCAGTGCAGTACAGATTGGAAAACAAGCAAAAAAATCACAAGTAATAAATGCAACTCAAATACTGCAGAGAGCATGTATTCAAAGATTGTGTATTAGGAGAACCTATATTTAAATTTCAACCCTTAAAAATTATAAACAGAAGATTGAGAATTGCTTCAGTTTGTAAATCTCACAGAGAGGGGCACCTGGGTGGCTCTGTTGGTTAAGGGTTGGACTCTTGATCTCAGTTCAGGTCTTGATCTCAGGGTCTTAAGTTCAAGTCTCTTGTTGAGCTTTGTGCTGGGCATGGAGCCTACATTAAAAAAAAACCCCTCAAACAGAAAAATGCTTTACCAATATCAAAACCAGTATAAGAGGGGTACCTGGGTGGCTCAGTTGGTTGGACATCAGGACTCAGGTCATCATCTCAAGGTTCATGGAATCAAGCCCTGCATGGGTCTCTGTGCTGACAGAGCAGAGCCTGCTTGTGATGCTCTCTCATCCTTTCTCTCTGCCCCTCCCATACACTCTACATAAATAAATAAATAGACATAAAAACAAAAACAAAAACACTATAAGAAGTTGAGGTTCAAACATAGATTTGGAAGTCCCTGATGCCTAGGCTCTTTTGTCTTATTTCTCTTTGGTACAGCTTAAAGATCAGCAGAATTAATAATGGTAAAATATGTTTGATGATACTTGATAAAAGTTAATTTTCTTAGGGGAAATAACAAATGACTTCCCTGTACATTATGGGTAGAAAAATGATGATGGTGGTGGTGGTGGTGGTGGTAAAGAGTCCACAAAAATCAAGATGGAAATATTCCAATTTCTCCAGTAAAATACAAAGTTATACAATTATCTGATTCATAAAAATAAAGTCATAAAACATTTACTGTTTTCTTACTTTTAGCTTTTGATAAAAAGTGTGACTAATTATTTAACAAGAGTGCATATGACTCTAAATTTTAAGTGTGAAATGAAATTTGGAAATAAATAACTTGAGATATGGTATAATTGATGCAGGCAGGCCGGTCTGAGGACCCAGAGGGGGTCCTGAAGACCTAGCCAGAAGTCCTTGGCTTCAAGCAAGATAGAAATCAAACGTGAACCAGCAGTTTGTAAATCTCACAGAGATTTACATACATATACATATATGCATATATATACACACACATATACATACATATATACATATATATACATGTATATATGTATACATGTGTGTGTGTGTGTGTATATATATATATATATATATATATATATATATATCTTCATATATGGAGAGACAGAGGGAGAGAGAGAGATGGATAAGGAGAGAGCATCCAAGAGACTTGGAAAGGAAAATAGCATGAGTCTGTCTTGCTTGAGGTCTGGGGTTTTTACTGGCAATTGTGGTCTGGTGCACATGTCCTCTTAGGCATCCAGGAATTGGGCAGAATAAGGAGAGGGTCCAGGTGTCCTTCATAAGTCACTAATTCCCTGAAACCAGGGGATTTGGTATCAAGGTGGTTGGAGTCAGTGGTCTTAGAGAACTTTTATGAAGACCCTGCCTGGTCACACCTTAGATGTTCTGTATAGTGCTGGAAGCCTCCAAAGATACCATTATCTCTTGGTTCCTTACGAGGAAAACATGTTATTTGTATTTCAAAGCATGTGTAGAGTGGGGTTGGAGTGCAAGCCCTGGGAAGAATAGAAACTGGATAGGAAGCAACAAAACAAAAACAAACAAACAAAAAGCTTATTTTCACTCATGGGGTTCCTTCAGTTTCCCTGCCTCATAATTATGTCAGCTATGATTGAATATTGCCCAAATTCTCTACACATTTCTACATTCATTTTAAGTATATCTTTTCAGATTCCCTTATCAAAGAGCAGAGTCTATATCTTCACTCATGAATCTGAAATAGCCAGATGACTTTTTTGTCAGTGTTATTTCTGAAACTAAGCCTCAACAGGATTTTATACACTTTCTCCTAGACCTTTGTCTTATTCATGAAAGTAAGCCAGTACTGTGTAGCTGTAGGATAAATACCACATGGAAGAGAGCTGAGGTAACCCAGCCAAGAACCATAGGACTCCCAGAGGCAAAGCCACCTAGCTTCATTAGCAGTGCTTAAGGGAGACCAGCAGCTACAGTAAGAACCCTTTCCCACAGGCTAATTTTTAACATACCAAGAACAGTGAATTATTGCTTAAAATACCCAGTTTTGTGGTGCCTTTTCACAGAGCAATATTATGGCAATAAATTACTAATACAACAGCCTAAAATGATTACATCATTCTGAGACACTAAGGAAATGTTATAATTGTGCTATAACAAGTTGAATTATAATACTTTTCTTTTAATAAAGGAAGTAGAAAGTGAGTTTGGCAAACATGGGTTTCATTACAAATTTCATCATAAAATAGAAAATTAATTAGCTTTTTGGGGCATTGCTTTCCTCATGTTATAAATTGGAACTACCAATTTTATGTTACCAATAGTAACTACCCCTTTGTTGCTGGCAAATAGGCCTGTATATTAAAAGCAAAATAATTAAAGCAAAATAATCTAAATCTTTTCCAATGCTTTAGCCATTGACCTACATGGGGATTCTGTTAACTAACACATAAGCTAGGCATCTCCTACTAAATGTATTACCAAAAAAAAAAAAATCATTGGAATACTATTTAAATATCATTATCATCATTAATTGATAAATGCAAGCAAACATTCTCACACTCAGAAAATGGAAATTATTTTAATAATCCTTTAAAGAAGGAAGAGTTTAAATACGGAATCACATATTTTTATTTAAATTTAACACAAGAAGACGTATGGATGGATCACACAGAGCATTTTTAAATACTATAGAAGGTATTCAAACTTTTAAAACATATGTCAACACATAGGATATCTAGCTACTTTTTGAGAAGCTTAGTAAATTCCATTCATACAAATAATATTGAAAGCAAGACTTCATTGATTAAAACAAATACATTAAAGATTCCTAAGTAATAAATAATATTAAGAAAGCTTTTGTATTGAAGGATGTTTTTTCAAAAACATTTTTTCTTTAGAACATATAAAAGAAAATAAATATATTATATATAATAATTATACTCCCTGACCAGGTGTGATTTATTCCAGAAATGCAAGATTCTTTAAATATTCAAAATCAATCAATATTATCAACCAAACTGATAAGCTACTGATCACATCAATTGATATAGAAAATCATGAGGAACTTACAATCTAGAAGTAATAATCTAATTCAACAAAGTCACAGGACATAATAAAAACACGCAAGAATCAGTTGTGTTTCCATGTACTAAAAATGAACTTTTGGAAACCAATATTTAAAATACTTTACCATTTAAAATTGTTTCAAAGGACATGAAATACTCAGATGTAAATCTAACAAAACATGTACAGAATTTGTATGCAGAAAAATCACCAAAAAAGTTAATAAAGGAAGACACATATTGTGCTCATGATTTGGGAGACGTGATATAGTTAATATGTCAATTGTCCCCCAGACTCATATTTCAGATGGGCACAATGACTATTAGAATCCCAGCAAAGTTGGTTTTTTTTTTCAATATATAAACATATTCTAAACTTGACATGGAAATTAAAATATACTAGAATACCTAGGACAATTGTTTAAAAAAAAGTGTGAGAGGAAACTATCTAATTTTAGTAATACTAGGTATCTGCAACAATCAAGACAGGGTGGTATTGAAAATGGATAGACACGGGGCGCCTGGGTGGCGCAGTCGGTTAAGCGTCCAACTTCAGCCAGGTCACGATCTCGCGGTCCGCGAGTTCGAGCCCTGCGTCAGGCTCTGGGCTGATGGCTCGGAGCCTGGAGCCTGTTTCCAATTCTGTGCCTCCCCCTCTCTCTGCCCCTCCCCCGTTCATGCTCTGTCTCTCTCTGTCCCAAAAATAAAAATAAAACGTTAAAAAAAATTAAAAAAAAAAAGAAAATGGATAGACACAGAGATCAAAGAAGGAGCAGAAAAACTAGAAATAGACCCACACAAGTATTCACAATTGGATTTTGGCAATTTACAAAGACAATTAAGTGAAGTATGGGTGACATTTCAACAAATATTAAGCATGGCATCTCATGATCTGTAAAAGAAAATATTGATAAGTTACACTTCATCAAAATTTAAAATGCATGCTCCATGAAATACCCTGTTGAGAAGATGGAAAAACAAGATACAACTGGGAGGAAATATTTGCAAACCACCTACAGGACAGAAAATAAACATCTTTAATATTTAAAAAACTTGAAACTTAGAAAAAAAAAACAAGAAATTCAATTAAAAGTAGACAAATACTGTGAGCAGATATTTCACCAAAGATGACATACTGATAGCAAGTAAGCATATGAATATATTCAATATCATTAAGCATTAAGGAAATGAAAATTAAAATCATGGCATATTCGAAAGATTACGTTAATGAGATAATGATAATACTGAATGTTGGCCAGGTAAAGGATATATTGAATTTCTCATAAATTGCTGATAAGACTGTATAATGGTATAACAGACAGTATTTGGGCAATCTCTTGTAAAACTAAAATGCACTTACTATATGACCTAGCAGTCCTATTCCTGGGATTTATCTCAGAGAAATGAAGCCTTATGTTCACACACAAAAATTGTATATGGATGTTCATGGAAGGTTTATTTGCAACCCAAAATTGTAAATAACCCTGTTGTTCTTCAACTAAAATGGTTTAACAAACCATGGTGTATCTATACCATAAATATTACACAGGAGTAAAAAGGAATGAACTGTTGACACATACAATCACCTCCATGGATCTTAAAGGACCCAGGATGAGTAGAAATGCCAGTCTCAAAAGGCTGCATACTATACATTTCATTTATATCAAGTTTTTAAGCCAACATAGGGATGGAAAACAGATTAGCTGTTAATGTAAATAGTTTAAGAAGAGTAGGGTTGGTGTTACTACAAAGAGGTAGTATAAAGGAGTTTCTTTGAGATGATGAAGTGCTGTTTCTTGGTTGTGGTGGTGGTAAACCAAATCGATATATGGGAAAGTTTCATAGAATTACACACACATAAACTCAAATAAGTGCGTGTAAAAGCTGTTGATACATGAATATAATCTGTAGTCTAACAGTATTCTACCAATATCAATTTCCTTATTTTCTTTTTGTGAAATAGTTATGTGAGATGGCACTATTAGAGAAAGAATGGAGATAGGTCAACAGGATTCTCTGTACTATGTTTGCAGATTCCGGCGTATTTATGATTATTTCAAAACAAAAAATACCCTCTAGGTTTTTTTAGATTTTTTTAACGTTCTTTTTTTTTTTGAGAGAAAGGGAGAATGAGAATGAGTGGAGGAGGGGCAGGGAGAGAGGGAGAGAGACAATTCTAAGCAGGCTCTGCACTGTCAGACTGGAGCCTGATGTGGGGCTCAAACTCACAAACCGTGAGATCATGAGCCAAGTGGAAACCAAGAGCCTGATGCTTAACCACTGAGCCACACAGGCGCCCCTCGTGTTCTAAATTTTTAAACAATTTTTTAATAAACCAGAGGGGCATGAATGGCTCAATCAGTTAAGTATCTGACTCTAGACTTCTACTCAGGTCATGATCTCACACTTTGTGGAATCAAGGCCTGTGTTGGGCTTCACTCCAAAGCTCAGAGTCTGCTTGGGATTCTCTCTCTACCCCTCTTTCTGCCTCTCCCCCACTCATGCTTGCTCTCTCTCTCAAAATAAATAAATAAACTTTAAAAAATTTAATTAACCAGAATTTAATACTTCATATTGATTCATCACTAGTCAATGGAGTTTCCTCACATTAGCCTGCATTTCTAATGTTCCAGACATATGCATTTATAACTAACCAAGGATACCTTATCAAGAACTTTTCTGTCTCTATAGCATTGTATGTTCTATATCCGTCAACTTCCATCTCCACAGGGGGGCTAACTCTAAAAGTACAGGCCAATATAATCTATTCTGGAAAATTCTCTTAGACTTACTGTAAATGGTATTGTAGTGTAAGTCTACTATGAATACCTCTCCCCACATCCATACAAATACCTATGTACAAATCCCTACCATGAAACTTGTTTTCTTATTACAGAGTATATGTTTCTGAGAGAATTAGAGTGCAATATATGGGTAAGAACTATTCTCAGTATTTCCATCTTTTCATATGGTACATAGAATATAGTGGTCCATATTATAGAAGTTGATAAAGACAGATTTAATCAATAAACAAAATATTTTGGAGGGACACTATGATCTAGAAGTTGACTTTAATTATCTGGATTAAAAGATAGACCTGATTTTTCAAAATAGATCTGGAATGTTTTTAATATAACATTGCCTTTCAGATCTTTTTTATTGTTGTTGTTATCAATTGTGAAATCCTACAGACACTGATTCATTTAGTGAATCAAATTATTGAATATTGAACTCTTAAGAAATTTTTTTGAATATTTTAAGCATAATTCTTATGCCACATATATCATTTGTCTTCTACAGTTCCTTAAATTATTCATATAAATAAGTGTTGTATGAAATTGTTTTGGGGAACCCAAATGTAAGAACACTTATTTTACTTTCTAGTGAAACTATATCTCAAGAGTTTAATTCTGGGAGTGCGTGGGTGGCTCAGTAGGTTGAGCATCTGACTTCAGCTCAGGTCAAGATCTCATGGCTCATAAGTTTGAGCCTGGCCTCAAGCTCTGTGCTGATGGCTCAGAGCCTGGAGCCTGTTTTGGATTCTATGTCTCCCTCTCTCACTACCCCGCCCCCACTCACTCTGTCTCTCTCTCAAAAATAAATAAACATTAAAAAAATTTTTAACAGTTTAATTCTGAAGATCATGCTTGTTGCTATATATCACCTATTACTGTATACACATTTATTTCTGTTTTTGTGCATTTCCAATGTTACTTTGCAATGGTTAAAGTGCTTCTTCATCTTAACTTTAGACTCAAAAACACACCTTGCTTTTATTTACTGTAAGCTTTATCTAATTCTATCTACCGGAAAATTTAAATTTAAATTTGTAGACTATAAATGGAAAATTCAGTTAGAAGCTTTGCTTCTTATTCTTCATTCTAAATACCTTCACCTGCAGTTAGAGGAAGTAAATACTTTGTTTTCTAGAAATGTTTGTATAGCAAGACATTCTTTGTATCACCTGTTGAAATTTCACATTCCAGTAGTTTAATAGAACAGCTAATTTGTTTCTAAGTATGCAAATTCTTTTTTATATAGTGTAGTTTTGATGTACAGGTACAGCATATTATAACACATGAGTTTTTTTTTAATTGAACAGATGTTAAGATTACAAAACTTTCTCATAGTAAAATATTTGGAAAAAACATGGAGTATACAAATAGATTCTACAACAAAGACTGTTGAAAAACTGGAAAGTGTATGCATATCAAAGTGTCTAAACATATAAGAAGATAAAATTGGTCTTTTCTGAGATGTCTTTTTATATATGATATGTCTGTGAATATCTCTATATACACATAATTGTAAGTGAATACTAAGTAAAAAAATATAGCAACTATTCTAAAAGGATTTAGGAATGGCACAAGCTGATAGGGGAGAATTGAATTTTTAGAAAGTGAAAAGGAACTTTATGACATTTATGTAGCTACTTGCTGATAAAAATAGCTTTTATTGTTTAATTTTTTTTTCCACTTTCAGATTATATTGTCATTGGATATTGTGAATACTTAGTGGATAATAAAAAAAGTAACATAAAGTTTAATGTAGGACCATATTGCAACTAAATAAAGAACTGATCTCTCCGGTAATTTAGTTCTCAGTACTCACTGCTCACATATGTGCAGGCAATGGAATTGGGGTCTTCATTTCTTCATTACATTCTGGAGACCATGGTATCAAACCACACTTCCCCACCACCTGGAAATCCTAAGTCCCCTATTGTGGTTTATTTTCTATTGCCCTGATAGCTCTTTCACTCCTTTTCCAATCCTGTTAAATTCCATTTAATCCCCTCACTCTCAGATGATCTTTGTTCTCATGTCAGAGAGGAAATGCATTAGATAGACACTGGATCAACTTCCTCAAAAAGACAAAATAAATAAATAAATAAAGACAAAATTAAAAAAAAAAGAAAAAGTAAAACAAACAACAACAAACAACAGAAGAAAGAAAAGGGAAAAATACACAAATGGATGAGTTTTTCCTGCAACTAAAATCTAATTTCCTCATCTCTGTCCTGATTCAATGCTTTTCTGTCTTCCCAGGGATTTCTTTACTGGCACACTTTTACCTTTATTCCCTTCTTCTCTTCTTGATTTTTTTTTTTGGTAAGTATTTGAGAATATTCAGATTGTTTCATCAATAGAAAAAGTAAATACTGCCTCTCCCTAGATAACTACCTATTGTGCAGGCCCATCTGGCAAGCTGTCAAACCCCCTCCTTCATTTTATAGCCACTTTGCTGCGTGGTATAGTTTAGCACACTAGCCATGTACACTACTTTTCATTTGCTTCAAGTGAGAACATGCACACACGGACACACACACACACACACACACACACACACACACACACCCTGCTTTCTCTTTACATTTCTGGCCACTCTTGCAGAAACATTTTTTTTATTTTATTTTTTATTTTTTATAATTTACATCCAACTTGGTTAGCATATAGTGAAATAATGATTTCAGGAGTAGATTGCTTAATGCTCCTTACCCATTAAGCCCATCCCCCCCTCCCACGACCCCTCCAGTAACCCTCAGTTTGTTCTTCATATTTAAGAGTCTCTTCCTTTTTGTCTCCCTCCCCATTTGTATATTATTTTTGTTTCCCTTCCCTTATTTTCAACTGTTTTTCTCTTAAAGTCCTCATATGAGTGAAGTCATATGATTTTTGTCTTTCTCTGACTTACTCGTTTCACTTAGCATAATACCCTCTAGTTCCATCCACGTAGTTGCAAATGGCAAAATTCCATTCTTTTTGATTGCCGAGAAATACTCCATTGTATACATGTATACATCATATCTTCTTTATCATCCATCATATCTTCTTTATCCATTGTTTATCCATTCATCCATCGATGGACATTGGGCTCTTTCCATACTTTGGCTATTGTTGATAGTGCTGCTATAAACATGGAGGTGCATGTGTCCCTTCGAAACAGCACCCCTGTATCCCGTGGATAAATGCCTAGTAGTGCAATTGCTGGGTCATAGGGTAGTTCTATTTTTAGTTTTTTTAGGAACCTACATACTGTTTTCCAGAGTGTCTGCACCAGCTTACATCCCCACCAACAATGCAAAAGAGATCCTCTTTCTCTGCATCCTCACCAGTATCTATTGTTTCCTGAGTTGTTAATGTTAGCTATTCTGACAGGTGTAAGGTGGTATCTCATTGTGGCTTTGATTTGTATTTCCCTGATGATGAGTGATGTTGAGCATTTTTTCATGTGTCAGTTGGCCACTTGGATGTCTTCTTTGGAGAAGTGTCTATTCATGTCTTTTGCCCATTTCTTCACTGGATTATTTGTTTTTTGGGTGTTGAGTTTGATAGGTTCTTTGTACATTTTGGAAACTAACCCTTTATCCGATATGTCATTTGCAAATATATTCTCCCATTCTGTTGGTTGCCTTTTAGTTTTGCTGATTGTTCCCTTCACTGTGCAGAAGCCTTTTATTTTGATGAGGTCCCGGTAGTTCATTTTTGCTTTTGTTTCCCTTGTCTCCAGAGACATGTTGAGTAAGAAGCTGCTGTGGGCAAGATCAAAGAAGTTTTTCGTGCTTTCTCCTCGAGTATTCTGTTGGCTTCCTGTCTTACATTGAGGTCTTTCATCCATTTTGAGTTTATTTTTGTGTATGGTGTAAGAAAGTGGTCCAGCGTCATTCTTCTGCATGTCGCTGTCCAGTTTTCCCAGCACCACTTGCTGAGGAGACTGTCTTTATTCCGTTGGATATTCTTTCCTGCTTTGTCAAAGATTAGATGGCCATATGTTTGTGTGTCCATTTCTGGGTTCTCTATTCTGTTACATCGATCTGAGTATCTGTTCTTGTGCCAGTACCATACTGTCTTGATGATTACAGCTTTGTAGTATAGCTTGAAGTATGGTATTGTGATGCCTCCTGCTTTGGTTTTCTTTTTCAAGATTGCTTTGGCTATTTGGGGCCTTTTTAGGTTCCATACAAATTTTAGGATTATTTTTTTCTAGCTCCGTGAAGAATGCTGGTGTTACTTTGATAGGGATTGCATTGAATATGTAGATTGCTTTGGGTAGTATCGACATTTTAACAATATGTTCTTCCTATCCAGGAGCATGGAATCTTTTTCCATTTTTTTGTGTCTTCTTCAGTTTCTTTCATAAGCTTTCTATAGTTTTCAGTATATAGATTTTTCACCTCTTTGGTGAGATTTATTCCTAGGTATTTTATGTTTTTTTGTGCAACTGTAAATGGGATCAATTCCTTGATTTCTCCTTCTGTCGTTTCATTGTTGGTGTATAGGAATGCAACCGATTTCTGTGCATTGATTTTATATGCTGCAAATTTGCTGAATTCATGAATCAGTTCTAGCAGTTTTTTAGTGGAATCTTTTGGGTTCTCCATATAGAGTATCATGTCATCTGTGAAGAGTGGAAGTCTGACCTCCCTCTGGCCAATTTGGATGCCTTTTATTTCTTTGTGTCGTCTGACGGCAGAGGCTAAGACTTCCAATACTATGTTGAATAACAGTGGTGAGAGTGAACATCCCTGTCTTGCCCCTGATCTTAGGGGGAAAGCTCTCAGATTTTCCCCATTGAGGATGATATTAGCGTTGGGTCATTCATATATGACTTTTATGATCTCGAGGTATGCTCCTTGTATCACTACTTTCTTGAGGGATTTTATCAAGAAAGGATGCTGTATTTTGTCAAATGCTTTCTCTGCATCTATTGAGAGGATCATATGGTTCTTGTCCTTTCTTTTATTGATGTGATGAATCATGTTAATTGTTTTGTGGATATTGAACCAGCCCTGCATCCCAGGTATAAATCCCACTTGGTCGTGGTGAATAATATTTTAATGTATTGTTGGATCCAGTTGGCTAATATCTTGTTGAGGATTTTTGTATCCATGTTCAGCAGGGAAATTGGTGTATAGTTCTCCTTTTTAGTGGGGTAAGTGTCTGGTTTGGAATCAAGGTAATGCTGGATTCATAGAAAGAGTTTGGAAGTTTTCCTTCCATTTATATTTTTTGGAACAGCTTCAAGACAGTAGGTGTTAACTCTTCCTTCAATGTTTGGTAGAATTCCCCTGGAAAGCCATCTGGCCATGGACTCTTGTTTTTTGGCAGATTTTTAATTACTAATTTGATTTCCTTACTGGTTACAGGTGTATTCAAATTTTCTATTTCTTCCTGTTTCAGTTTAGGTAGTGTATATGTTCTAGGAATTTTTCCATTTCTTCCAGATTACCCATTTTATTGGCATATAATTGCTCATAATATTCTCTTATTATTGTTTTCATTTCTGTTGTGTTGGTTGTGATATCTCCTCTTTCATTCTTGATTTTATTTATTTGGGCCCTTACCTTTTTCTTTTAGATCAAACTGGCTAGTGGTTTATCAATTTTCTTACTTCTTTCAAAGAACCCGCTTCTGGTTTCATTGATCTGTTCTACTGTTTTTTGGTTCAGATAGCATTGATTTCAATATCATTAATATAAATAATCTTTACTATTCCATTTCTTCTGCTGGCTTTGGGTTTTATTTGCTGTTCTTTTTCCAGTTCGTTAAGGCATAAGGTTAGGTTGTGTATCTGAGATCCTTCTTCCTTCTTTAGGAAGGCCTGGATTGCTATATACTTTCCTCTTATGACTGCCTTTGCTGCATCCCAGAGGTTTGGGGTTGTGGTGTTATCATTTTCATTGACTTCCATATACTTTTTAATTTCCTCTTTAACTGCTTGGTTAGCCCATTCATTCTTTAGTTGGATGTTCTTCAGTCTCCAAGTATTTGTTACCTTTCCACATTTTTTCTTGTGGTTGATTTCTAGTTTCATAGTGTTGTGATCTGAAAATATGCACAGTATGATCTCAATCTTTTTGTATTTACTTAGGGCTGATTTGTGTCCCAGCATGTAGTCTATTCTGGAGAACATTCCATGTGCACTGGAGAAGAATGTATATTCTGCTGCTTTAGGATGAAATGTTCCAAATATATCTGTTAAGTCCATCTGGTCCAGTGTGTCATCCAAAGCCATTGTTTCCTTGTTGATTTTTTGATAAGATGATCTGTCCATTGCTGTGAGTGGGGTGTTGAAGTCTCCTACTATTATGGTATTACTATCGATGAGTTTCTTTATATTTGTGATTAATTGATTTATATATTTGGGTGCTTTCACACTTGGTGCATAAATGTTTACAACTGTTAGGTCTTCTTGGTGGATAGTCCCCTTGATTATGATATAGTGCCCTCCTGCATCTCTTGATACAGTCTTTATTTTAAAGTCTAGATTGTCTGATATAAGTATGGGTCTCCGGCTTTCTTTTGTTGACCATTAGAATGATAGATGGTTCTCCATCCCCTTACTTTCAATGTGAAGGTGTCTTTAGGTCTAAAGTGGGTCTCTTGTAAACAGCATATAGATGGATCTTGTTTTCTTATCCATTCTGTTACCCTATGTCTTTGGATTGGAGCATTGAGTCCACTGACATTTAGAGTGAGTACTGAAAGATATGAATTTATTGCCATTATGATGTTTGTAGAGTTGGAGTTTCTGGTAGTGTTCTCTGGTCCTTTCTAATCTTTGTTGCTTTTGGTGTATATATATATATATATATATATATATATATATATATATATATATTTTCATCTTTTCTCCCCTCAGGAAGTCCCTCTTAAAATTTCTTGCAGGGCTGGTTTAGTGGTCACAAACTTTTAATTTTTGTATGTCTGGGAAAGTTTTTATATCTCTTTGTATTTTGAATGACAGCCTTGCTGGATAAAGAATTCTTGGCTGCATATTTTTCTGATTCAGCACATTGAGTATATCCTGCCACCACTTTCTGGCCTGCCAAGTTTCTGTGGATAGGTCTGCTGCAAACCAGATCTGTCTTCCCTTGTAGGTTAGGGGCTTTTTTCCCTTGCTGCTTTCATGATTCTCTCTTTGCCTGTGTATTTTATGAATTTGACTATGATATGTCTTGTTGATGTTTGCTTCTTGTTGAATCTAATGGGGGTTCTCTGTGCTTCTTGGATTTTGATCTGTGTCTTTCCCCAGGTGAGGAAAGTTTTCTGCTATGATTTGCTTACATAACCCTTCTACCCCTATTTCTCTCGCTTCCTCTTCTGGGACCCCTATGATTCTGGTGTTCTTCCTTTTTAATGAGTCACTGATTTCTCTAATTCTTAAATTGTGCTCTTTTGCCTTAATATCCCTCTTTTTTTCTGCTTTGTTATTCTCTATAAGTTTATCCTCTATATCGCTGATTCTCTGTTCTGCCTTGTCCATCCTTGCCGTTTCTGCATCTATCCGTGATTGGAGCTCAGTTATAGCATTTTTAATTTCTCTGGGTATTTTTTACTTCTTTTATCTCTGCAGAAAGGGATTCTAATCTATTTTCGACTCCAACTAGTATTCTTATTATCATGATTCTAAATTCTGGTTCAGACTTCTTGCTTGTATCTGTGTTGGTTAAATCCTTGGCTGTCATTTCTTCATGCTCTTTCTTTTCGGGTGAATTCCCTCATTTTTGTCATTTGGAAAGGAAAAAAGGAATTAATGTGGTAGAAAACTTGAAAATAAAAAAATTAAAATTAAAAAATATTAAAATTAAACTTAAACACACACACACACACACACACACACACACACACAAATCGAATAGATGCTACTAGATCCTAGGTGTGTTTTGGTCTGGGTGTTGAAAGTTGTTTGACAGATTAGAAAAAAAAGGGGGGGAGAAAAAAAGTAATCATTTGAGAATTTGAAAAAATGAATACACTGAAGTAGACTAAAATGAGATGATGGAGGTAAAATAGAATTTGAAAAAATATATACAAAAGCAAAGAATATAGTAGAAAAAAATTAAAGAAACATATTTTATAAAAATTAAAAAAATATGATTTTTTTTCTTTTTCTGTATTTAGAAAAAAAAATGAAAAAGAGAAAAAAGATAAAAAAGAATAAAGAAAAGAAAAAGAAATCATTTGAAAATTTGAAAAAGTGAATACACTATAGTAGATTAAAATAAAATGATGGAAGTAAAATAGAATTTGAAAGAATTTACATAAAAGCAAAAAAATATAGTAATAAAAATTAAATAAAAACATTTGTAATACAAATTGAAAGTAAAAATGAAGTTTTTCTCTTTCTGCATTCAAGAAAAAGAAAGGAAATGAAAAAGAGAAAAAAGAAAAAGAAAGAAAAAAAGGAAATTGTTTGCAAATTTGAAATGGTGATACACTGAAGTAGACTAAATCAAGAAAAAGAAAAGAATTATGAAAGAGAAAAAGAAAAAGAAAAAAGAAGAAAGAAAATTGAATAGATGAACCTGCTAACAGATTGAAGTAGGACTGAAATTACTTCATTTTCCCCTTGAAGTCAGGCTATGTAGCTCTTTATAGTCCATTAATTAAGCCAGTAGTGACACTTGGGTTCTTGAAGAGAGAAGTTGGCCCAGGTGGGCAGTGCTTAGTGTAACAGCTCCGCTGTCCACTAGATGGCGCTGCCAGCCTACTGGGGTGGATTGTTGTGGTGCTTGTAGGTGCCTATGCGCATGTACTGGAGTGGTAAAAAATGGCGCCACCCAGCTACCCAGTCTGTTCTTCCAGATCAACAATCGAACACCTGTCCTCTGTCTTCAGCTCTAGTTCACTCCCTGCTTTTTCACTCTCCTTGACCAGGCCCCCGGCAGTACCTCTCTCCCGAGTTTTGTCTCAGATGTGGCTGTTTTCCCTGGGTTCTTACTTCTGAAGGACTGTGGTTTTGACTCGTTCCACCCCTCTGTGGGAGGGTCTCACTGAGCAATGGCTGAATGAGCAATGGCCGAATGTCGGCTGTACCCAGGAATGCTTGCTGGACCCTGCTACTGCCAGTGCCCCGAGACTGCGGCTAGGTTCCAGCCCACCCCAGAAAAAATCACGAGATAGTGTAGCAGCAGTGTTTCAGGGATTACGGAAAATCACAACACACACCAGGCTTCACCCTTAAGGACCTTGTTCCAGCACCAGCGAATGTGGCCATTTTCTGGGGTCTGCTGGGACCAGGTGCTTTCAACAGTCTCTACAAAATGTCCTTCCATCAGTGGAACCGCTTTCCCCTGTGTGGCCTGAGAACCTCCTGGACCCCACTCTGTTCCTGGGGATTCACCCTTCCCACCAGAGTACCACAAAGTATCAAGTTGAAGAGATGCAGCCTTTGCACTCCCCTTGTTTGCAGTCTTAACGGAATTTAAAACCCTCTCCTTTCTCCTTTCTCCTTTCTCCCTTTTTAGTTTAGTCCCTGTGGCTGTTTCCAATTTTCCACTTTCTCTCCAGCTGCTTTTGGGGAGGGGTGCTTTTCCCATATTCTCCCCACCTCCCCAGTCTCTGTCCCCTCTCTGCTTCCTTTCGTGGCTTCTCGCTCCCCAAATTCACCTCTCTGCCCCGCATACCTGAGGAATTCTGTGGTTCAGGTTGTGCAGATTGTTGTATTAATCCTCCAATCAGTTTTCTAGGTGTGTAGGATGGTTTAGTGTTGGTCTGACTGTATTTCATGGATGTGCAACACACAAAAACTTCCATGCTGTTCTGTTATCTTGGCTCCTCCCCTTGCAGAAACATTTTTTAAAACCTCTTTTTTTCCCCCCAAACATTGATTTGTATTTCCTAAATGTCTCTGCTAAGTCCTCATCTTAATACCACAAATATTTCCTGGGCTGTCTCATTGATTTCCATGGCTTCAATTTTCATCCATTTTTTTAACTCCTCCCAAATCTGCCTTTGCATTATAGCTTCTCCTAGATTTGGGAATGGAATATTGAATAATGCATTAGGCACAACTCTCTGGATATTAGGAAGGAACCTCAAATTCATCATGTTCACAACTGAAATCTGGAATTTCTCTTCCAAGGGCCATTCTCCTATGCCTCCTGCTTATTGCAGGGTACATATCAAACCTGAAGTGCCTAAAATAGAAGCAGGAGCATCATCTAGGATCTTGAAAAAATCTGCCCTGATATTATCCCTGATAGGATATTGTACAATTATTTAAAATAATTGATTTAGAAAAGAATTATACACAATATTTGATCGACTTAATGTTCTGCCTTTTCTAGTATTCTTCTCTGAATTTAAAGAACGATTTCACTTATTTTTTCAATGATCTAATTTTGGTTAAGATGAAAGAAACTTTCATTAGTCTGGTTGTGAATAAATACCATAATTTTTCCTTATTTAGTAGAGCTCACCTTCGGTCAGCCTGACTTTCTTTTTTTTTTAATTTTTTAATGTTTATTTATTTTTGAGAGAGAGAGAGGGTGCACAAATGGGGGAGGGACAGAGAGAGAGGGAGATACAGAATCAGAAGCAGGCTCCAGGCTCTGAGCTGTCAGCACAGAGCTTGATGTGGGGCTCAAACCCAAGAACCATGAGATCATAACCTGAGCCAAAGTCAGATGCTTAACTGACTGAGCCACCCAGGAGCCCCAGCCTGGCTTTCTTTTTTGAATCTTATTCCAAGAAAATACTTTAAATAATCTTCTTAAGAAACTGAAAAATAAATGGTGTAAGTCGTGCTATTTATATTTATAATACCATTCATTATGGATATACTAGCAAATATATATTTTTAATTCTGATCATGCATTACTAATACACATGAAACCTACATATAAATATGAAGTAAACTAAAACAAATTTCATATCAATGAATCCACCCTTATAGTATTATTGGCAATCCTATTCATAATATGTGAAATACGTTTCTTCTGCCTGATTTCCTATTTGGTTATTTATGTTATTTTACACGTTGATTTGTTACAGTTGTGCTGAATACTAAACTTTTATGTACTACAAGTTTTTCCCACTATCTCAAAGTAGAGCATTCTTATGAAAATTTTCTAAGCTGAAATGGTGTAAAATTAAGAAGCAATTACCATTAATTTATATGGAAAAAGTTTTGAGCATTCCAAGCGCGAAAAATTAACGTCTCTTAGACTTTTCTGATCCGTTAGGCCACATCTTGCTAACAGATGCATAAAATAAATCAAGATAAAGCACAGAGGCTCACGGACACCATTCAAACTCTGGCAGCTTGATGCTGAGATGCTGAGTGTAGTTCCCAGGGAAGGCACTTGGTGACGCCACTCTCACTACTTGGGGTCCGGGCTGCCTCTGTAATGGCTCACTGCAAACTAAACTCTGAAAGCTATTTTTGCTTTTTGCCTTTTATCCTTTTGATTTATTTCAGATAGCAGGGAAAACTTGTACTGAAGAAGGTCTTTTGTGAAGGCAGAGTGGTATAATGTGACCTTATATCCGTGGGAGATACCTGTATTTTCATTGCTTATTATTTCTCCCATTTTTTTACTTTTCTGTTGACTTTTAAAGAGATATTTTTATAATGAACATTTATAAGTGAAGTATAACCCCATCTTTAAAGATAACTCTACCATTTCTTTTCTCATTTTTCAGGAGAATTAGGAGCCCTCAGAGCAAAACCATTGTTATTTCTCATTTTACTTCTCTCCCTTTAGTTTCACGTTCTGATCAACAGAAAAGTATCCATTTTAATTCTTTTACAGCAGAGAATCACTGCTTCTCAAATAAATAAGTAAATAAATATATCTGCCTCTTTAATCATATTGTTCTTTAATGATACATATTTATTTTAATATTAAGAACTGATAATTTAATAAATATATGTTATATAGACATAAGAAATTGCCATCATAATATCTTTGACCCATTTGGAAACACAAGTCTTATATCCACAATAACTTCCCACAATAACTTATCACAGTGCTTTGTTTTATCTGTGCATTATTCTATAATTGCTTTGGTACCCCAGTAAGATTCATATCTACCAATGTGGTTTTAGTATAGTATTATATATAGAAACTTAAAAATAGTGTTATAATTTTCTTTGTATGATCAAAACCCTTTATTAGTTATTTTATTTTTGAACACATATTACCTCTCACTTATATTTGAGTCATACTTGTTATATGAAAATATTCTAAAACTATTTGATATGCACAGAATGAATGATATGTTATAAATCAAAACCATGTTGCTGTCACTACCTCAAATATCTGCTTAGACATATAAATGATTACAGTGTTTTTAGTACAAGAAAAATTAAAACAAAATAAGCCATATATCTGTTCTGATGTGTCAAATATAGTCATTTTTTTCTCAAAATTCAAAATATTATACAAGATAATTTTTAAAAATATTCTGATATTAAAATATGGTATTTATATCTTCTTGAAGATATTTATGAATTCTAAAGTAGAGGGTTAGCTTAAATCTCTATACTACAAAGTATTTGGTACATTCCTGTTAGAGTCAGCATCAAGGCAACATTTGCCCTTACTAGTGTTACTATTCATTATTGTTCTACTATTCATTTATTGCTAATGCAAAACAGCAAGATGAATAAATAAGGTTAATAAGCTAGGAGTAAAACAGTTGTTATTTACATATTATATGAAATATGATCACATAGTAATAAATCCCAACAGAGCCAACTAACCACTAATCGTAAATAATTTAAAAGATCTAAAAAGTGGTAAGTTAAAAAGTCAATGCAAATAATAAAAAAAGTCAGAAAAACATATAAATAAAAATGAAAACTTTTGTTCACTGTCAGAAAGTCTGAATAAAGCCTTAACATTGTACAGATGTCAATTATTTCCACATTATGCTGTTACCCATAATTCAAATTCAACCCAAAACATAATTATATAATTTGTGGAACTTAACACATTAATTCTAAAATTAATATTGCAGATTAAGGGGCTAAGAATAGCCCAGAAAATTTTGAACAAGATCCCATTTTTTGTCATGAAATTAATAATATTTTAATACATCTCTATGAAATATATTTACTTTTTTCTTCAGGACAGCCTCTTTTATACTTTTCATCATTTATTTCTATTTCTGTTATTTATCATATTTTTTACTGATCTAAAGGAGTTCCTCGTATATTATTGATAAGACATTTTGTTTATTGTACATAGAAAATACATGTATTCTCCCTCTTCTGCTTGTCATTTAACTTCATTTATAATGTCTTTTCTCAGGCAGAAGTTTTAATGTTCCTTCAAGGCTTTTGAAATGATTTTGCATTTTGCCTGGGAAAGAGTTTTGTACTCCATGACTATGCTATATGGTATTTATTTTGTTTTGTAAATTATCAAAATTTTGACTTAATACAAGGTCCAATTATGTAACTATGTGACAGGTTTTGGAAAATAGTTTAAGTGAATTTTTTAATATATAGTCTTGTTGATTAATTTTTCCTATTGATTTTGTTGAAAAAAACTCATTACATAATTATTCTTTGGAATTTGATGACCATAACTGTTCAGTATACAAAATTTTAATGACTACAGTATCTTCTTCCTAATATGTCACATTATCATAAAATTGCACATTAAGAACTATACATTTATTTAGTCTTAATTAGAATTTATTTTCTTCCCGTTGCTTCTTAAACTGGTTGCCATTCTCTTTTTTTTTTTTTTCAACGTTTTTTATTTATTTTTGGGACAGAGAGAGACAGAGCATGAACGGGGGAGGGGCAGAGAGAGAGGGAGACACAGAATCGGAAACAGGCTCCAGGCTCCGAGCCATCAGCCCAGAGCCTGACGCGGGGCTGGAACTCACGGACCGTGAGATCGTGACCTGGCTGAAGTCGGACGCTTAACCGACTGCGCCACCCAGGCGCCCCGCCATTCTCTTTCTTTAGTTCATTTTTATGTTGCTAGATAGGATTGTCAATATTTTTCCAGATATCATGATTAAATTGATTAGTTTCCAAGTTTTTTCATATTGAAAGATGAGTTTATTATTCATTTGTTGGTGTAATTGAAGTACCGTAAAACACATAAACCAAGTGTACTGTTCAATGAGTTTTACAAATGCATATACCTATGTGACTGACAGACTTATGTACATTTCTATCTCCTCAGAAATATCCCTCAGGACCCTTCCTCCCCAATCTCCTTTCATAACAAAGTGGCCACTCTACTGGTGATCTTCACCTCAGATTAATTTAATTAGTCTCTAACTTCATATGTACTCTGTTATTTTTTTCCATTGGACATGTTTTTGAGATTTTTTTTTTCAATATATGAAATTTATTGTCAAATTGGTTTCCGTACAACACCCAGTGCTCATCCCAAAAGGTGCTCTCCTCAATACCCATCACCCACCCTCCCCTGTTTTTGAGATCAGTCATGTTGTTACATTTAGTATTTTGTCTTTATTTACTGCTGAAAAATACCCCCTTTTATTGATATACCATCATTTGTCAATTCAGTCTCCAACCTGATAAATATTTGAATTTTTAATTTTTTAAATGTTTATTTATTTTTGAGAGACAGAGAGAGACAGAGAATGAGCAAAAGAGGGGCAGAGAGAGAGGGAAACACAGAATCTGAATCAGGCTCCAGGCTCTGAGTTGTCAGCAGAGAGCCTGACGTGAGGCTTGAACCCGTGAACCTCGAGATCATGACCTGAGCCAAAGTCAGATATTTAACCGACTGAGCCAGCCAGGCACTCTGATATTTGAATTTTTCTAATGCATTACTTTTTATTGATTGATCCGTTGACTTATTACAGGATAAATTTCCAACTTGCTGCTTTAAATGTTCCTGATAAAGCATAATTTGCCAGATATCTTTTCAGGCAGTAGCTTAATTAGCCTAATATTTATCCCTTTGGGTTAATTCTGCACCTTGTTTTGGTTGTTACAGTTGTTGTTGTTGTTGTTGTTGTTGTTGTTGTTGTCTTTACACTTGGAATTTTTTCTGGGCTCTGTTGAGAACGATGTTCAATTTCTTAGAAATCTTTTCAAATTTTAGATTGGACTTTTGGTTTCTTTTTTGGTTCCTTTTTCCCTTCTCCTCTAACATCTTAGTATTTTCTACAAATACTTTAACTTCTCACATTCACTAATGGCCCCATCCCAGTACTCTAATGAGTTTTTCTTAATCTTTTTATCATTTCAAAGGGGTTTTGGATGTGGGGGCAGAGATAAAAGTATTCATTCTATTTGTTCAACATACTGCTCATCTTTCCATAGTCCTTGTCACTTTGTATTGCAATTTCTAAATAACTTGTCTTATCTTTCATTATTCAATAAACTCAATGAGAGTAAAGTCACGTTTGTGTTTTTTTAAAAAAAACACTTTATTGTGGTATGATTGTCATACAAAAGCTGTACATATTTAATGTATACAATTTGGTGAGTTTGGAGATAAGCGAATACCTTGAAACCATCACCACAATCTATGCCATAAATATCTTCACCTCCAAAAGTTTTATTCCACTTTATTTATTTATTATAATAAATAATCATTATTTTTGTGTGTATAAGAACTTTTAACATAAAAGTTATGCTACCCTCTTAGCAATTATCTTAATTGCCATGAAATTCCCTGAACTTAGTACCTTCTTGGTACACACTCAGTGCTCAACAAACACTTGTGTAATGAATAAAGGACATTTATAAAACTTATTAAAGCACTAACATTGGTTATGAATATGCAGTGTAATTACGGCTAATCTTAAATGGTATTATCTTCATTTTGCTGTCAAAATAATTCTAATGGACAGTTATTTACATAAAAAAAGAACTGATAACTTAAGGATGTTAAGAGATCACTGCAATACATAATATACAGTATAAGTATTTATGAAAGGAAATTAGAAAAATGGTTAAAAACAACCATGTCAGAATAGTAGAACCTTGGATGATTTCACATTGTTGTTTATATTTTTAATAAATTATAACTTTCCAACAACAATCCCACTCTAATTTCATGCTAAGAATAACATAGATGATAGGAGAAAATGTCAATAGCTTTGTTTTTTCTTTCTCAGTATTTACCATCTTTTAGCAGAAAATAACATATTATTGGAGTTTTATGCCTCAAGAGAAAATTTGGGAACACTCCAATGGCATAATCTTTGTACAATTTGTTGACTTAGCACTTTTATGTGGTTATAGTTGTCTCCTTGCTATTTCCACTCCCAGGATAATGTTATAAAGGGTGTATCTGTGACAATCATGTGGCGAGACCAATTTGTGTGATGGTCACAAAAGCTTAATTTGTTGGTTAAAAAATGTTCATTTATTATGTTCCTTTACTCTTTTTTTTGTAAGGACTTTGATTGTTCAATAACAATTAAAAATGGCCTCAAATGTGGGATAGAGAAAACCTAGGGAGCAAATCAGCCAGTCAAAAAGTCCAAAGAATGCCTAAGAGAAATAATTATATGCATTTTTGGTTATGGAAAGACCAGGATACTAATGTACCATAGTAAACTTATTATAAGAAATATAGGGTAGTGATTATATATATATGTATACTTAGTAGCATGTAAGGATTTAATATATATATATATTATATATAATATATATATATAAAATATATATGTATATATATATATATATGTTTAACATATATATATATATATATATATAATTTTACATATATACAAACACACACACTGTACTTGAATGGCCCTTGTGGTGTATTTACACAAATAAATATACAAGTAAAATTTTATTATTGTTTGATTTAACAGTAGCAGCCTCAATACATATCTATGCAGTTCATTTTATCTAATTTGTAATAGGAACAGAAATAAGACATTATTATTTTTGTTATTAAACATGCTAAGTCATATTCCCTTAAATAAGTTATAGTAATTGTCTCTATGTTAACAATGTAATTGTGTTCATTGTTCATCCAAATTTACAGAACAGACTGCTTTAAAGAATATTAGTGGTATCTAGCTAAATCCCACCTTCGTCTAAGTGTGTGAAACCCTCCAAAACTTTCTGACAAGTGATCTCACTATCTCAAATAAAACAACTGCAAACATTAGTTAGGTAAATGAAGTAATTGTTGTCACATGTAATATTGTTCTGCCTAGTCTTGAACTCAAATCCACTTCCCTTTAAATGCTGTTCATTGACACTTGCCATATTTCAACTTTTTTAAAGCATGTTCTAATGAATTTCAGGGGTAAAATCACATAACATCTCCCATAGTGAAAATAATCTTACAATATTCCCTCTATAACCATGACTATAGTGATTGATTAGTGTATTTTCTTCATATAAATATAAATATGAAAAATATATATATTTTTGGCCTCAGTTGCATACATCTATATGTAAATACTCTGTAAAACATATTGTTTGGACTTCGTTTCACTAAATAAATTCTTGGTGTGTCTGAGCAAACTTGAGAAAAGTTACCACAAAATTATTTATTTGCATGACAAAATTAAGTCCCAAAATTAAAATTAAAATGATGTCCAGTATATTCATGCTATTGAGTTTATGAGATGGTTTGAATTTTGCATATTCTTTATCAGATGAGGCCATTGTCATTTGGTTATTTTTTTATTTAAACATTGATTTCTCTATTTTAACATTATTACTTTACCTTTTTATGTAAAAATTACTATATTATGCAAATTATTAATTCAAGAAATACCTTTAATCTTTATGTAATTTGATCTATATAGCCAAGGTGTTTAGGATAAATTTTAGGTTTTCTAAATGTAGATATTTCTCACACGTATTGAAAAAAAATATGTTCATGCTTTTTTGTTACTAAAAGTAAAAGAAAAATCATTTGCCATTTTCTCTGCTTCAGGAACTATTCTAAGACCTTGACTTACATTAATCCATTTAATCCTCTCAAGAAATGTATGAGATAGGCATTATTATTTTCACATTTTATAGATTTGAAACGGAGACAGGGAGGCTAAATGACTTGTCTAAGTTGACATAACTAGTCTAGATTCGCCTGTAGCAGTCTGCTTCAGTGTCTAAGCTATTAGTCACCACCACACTAAAGGTTTTTACATTGATTCCTATGAAAAAAAAAAAACAGCTGGACATAACCATTGTATGATCTCTTCCCTTCCTTCCTTGTAATTGTTTTAAATTTGAAGGTAACATTCAATTAACAAATTAATTTGATATTTTGTAATAAATGGACAGTTCTAAATTAATAATTCTGGAAAATAGAAAGCCCCTCTAGATAAATGTAGCCTGTGTATCATGAACCGCTTATGTACTGTTTTTTTTTTTCTCCAATAGAGTTTGTTGCATATAATATAACTGAAAAAAAGATATCTTTAATTATCATAGCACTCTGCCTGACAGTTTTGGAGAGGATAATGTATTTCTGACAGGGGAAACTCACAGGAGAAGTAAAACCACATTCTACTCTGAGTACCAAGTATGAAAGTTAAACACTTATAAACTACAGAGGATCCGTATGTATAGATCAACATCAAGATGAGTATTCTAACAATTATATACTCAAATCTGATTGAAGATTTTAGGAAATAGAGATAAAATCATTGACACTATCAATAATCTTATTAATATTTTTTGTCTAGATTCTGCTAGGTTTCTAATGGAATATACATAGTTTTTTAGAATAGATGTAACCATTTGAACTTAAGAGTTACTATAGTTAAATATTTTCTTGTTAGTATTCTGAAGCTCTTTTACAGAGAAGAATCAATGCTTATAGCTCTTTATATTAACCAATTGCGCAAATTATTAGAACTACTTCAAATGATTTTCATAGTAGACAACAAAAACATTTTTAATGTACTTCATGTTGTTTTGATGTTTTTACTATTTTAAAATTTTATTTATCATTGTATTTACTTTAATTATTATTTCTTTCTGTGTCTTGAGAAATTTTCCCTATGCATATGGTTGAGAAGATAATCCCCATATGTTTTCTTCTAGGATATTTGTATTTTTAGTTGTTATGTTTGATGTATTTTAAAATTAATTTTATTATCATGTGAGATAGGGGTTGAGATTCATTTATTTAAACATAGTTATCTAGTTCTAACACCCATCATTGAAAAACTTTTCTTCCTCTATTGAATAATTTGATGCATATATGGGAAATCAATTAATTATAAAAGTGTGGGTCTATTTTTATACACTCTATTTTGTTCCATTGTTCCATTTAAATATTTTTATATTTAAATACCATACTGTTTTGATAATTGTTGCCTCTTATTATATATTGAGTTGGTCTTCTAACCATGGTTTTCTATTTCAAGACGTTTTCATGACTCTTGAGTTTTCACATTTTCATGTATACTTTAAAAGCACCCAAATATTTCCGTTAAACATGCCCTCAGAGATTTAGTTTGGAATTGCTAAAATTAAACCTGTACATCAATTTACAGAGAATTGAGTTTTTAACAATACTCCATCATCTAATCCATGGACATTGTATATCTCAGCAATGTTTTATAATTTCCAATGCAGAGATATTTCACATATTTTGTTAAATTAATGTCCATTTTCTTTTTGTCACTAATGTAAATAAATTGCTTTTTGTATGCATAAATACAACTGCTGTTAATATATTGAAATGCATGTAGTTTTGTTTACTGATCTTTTATCTGTGACCTTGATAAATTCACTTATTAGTTTTAGTAGTCTAATTGTATATTCTTTAGGATTTTCTATATGAGCCATCTTCCCTTTTGTGAATAAAACCTGTTTTCTTTCTTTCTTCTCAATCTATGTCTTTTGTTCCTTCTTCATGCCTTATGGCATGAACAGGACCTGAAGGTACAATGCTGAATAGAAGTGGGAAGAATGGACAGCCTTATTTGGCTTCTGACCTTAGAGGGAGAGGGTCTAATACTTCATGATTTATGTTTGGTGTTAAATGTAGGTGTTTGTGTGTGCCCTTTATTGGATTTAGGAATTTTTTTTTACATTTCTAGCTTGCTGTTAGTTTTTATCAAAGCATGGGTATTAAAAAGTTGTCAAATGCTTTTTCCCACATCTATTGAGATTTTCTTTTTTCTCTTTGGCATAGATATTAACTTCCATAGTTTTAATTTCAAATATTTTATGTTAATATTAACATAAATTAATGTTTGGTTTATGTTAAAACAATTTTATACTCACAGGATAAACTCTGCTTGATTATACTATATTATCCTTTTTATATATTGTCAAAAATGTTTTGCTAAAATTTGTTCAGGATTTTATCTGTATTCACAGGATGAACCCCCAGTTAGTCTTGGTGTATTATTATTTTTCTTTATTTATTTTTTTAATGTTTTAAATGTTTTATGCATTTTTGAAAGAGAGAGAGAGAAAGAGAGAGAGAGAGATCAGGATTGAGGGAGGGACAGAGAGAGAGAGAGGGAGACATAGAATCCAAAGCAGGCTCAAGGCTTTGAACTGTTAGCACAGAGCCCAATGTGGGGCTTGAACTCACAGGCTGTGAGATCATGACCTGAGCTGAAGTTGGATGCTTAACTGACTGAGCAACACAGGAGCCCCAATTTCTTGATGAATGTGATTTGATAATGTTTTAGTAAAAGATTTCTGCATTATATTATGGGGGATTTTGCTATGTAATTTTTTTCTTATAAAATCTTTATTGAATTGTGTTATCATAGTTGCTTTGGCTTCAATAAACAAGTAGAACAAGTAGAAACAAGTAAACAAGTAGACAAGTAAACAAGTAGACAAGTAAACAAGTAGAAAACTTTGCTCTCTGCTTATACTTTCTAAGAATAGTGTGTAAACTTTTTCTTTTCTTTTTTTTTTTTTTGATGCATGTTAGAATTTATAATTAAAACTATCTATCCCTGGAGTTTTCCTTGAGAGACCATTTTCTTGTAGCTGCTTTTAAATCACATTCATTTTTTTTTTTTCAACATAAGGCTATTCTGATTTGGGAGTGTGTGTTAATATTTGTAAATTTCTTTCAGTGACTGTGTCAATATAGTTTAAGTTGTCAAATTTATTGATTTAAGGTTATTTGTAAATTTTTCTTTGCCTATACTTAAAATCTGAAGGATTTATATTACTATTTCATTCTTCTTATAAGCAATTTTTGTTTCTTTTCTCTTTTTTATATTAACTTGCTAGAGTTGTATAATTTTTCATGACTTGTTTATAGAATCAACCTCAAAAAATATCTACCATTTGTCTGCCTTCATTTCTTGATTTCCAATGTTAGTGTAAATTTGTTTTCATGTACTTGCTTTATACATTTATATGTTTATATATTATCTTTATCATTTAGTAGAAAGAGTTTGCAATTATTCCTGCAATTCTTTGAACAATGAATGGGTTCTTTTTTGAACAATGGATTAGTTATAAATGTGTTGTTTAGCTATAACATTGGTGGCTTTTCTGGATATTTTACTAAGAATTAATTTTATTTTAATTCTGTTGTTGAAAATTATCATGAATTGCTTTATTGGCCAGCAGGTAGTACATCTTTAGGAAAAGTCCATGTGAACTAGAAACAGAGTGAGCAGGGGAGGAGCAGAGAGAGAGAACGAGAGAGAGAGAGAGAGAGAGAGAGAGAGAGAGAGAGAGAGAATCCCAAGCAGGATCCATGCTGTCAGTGCAGAGCTCCCACATGTGCTCACTAACCATGAGATCATGACCTGAACTGAAACCAAGAGTTGGATGCTTAGCCGACTGAGCCACCAGGTGCCCCTGTACACTTTTTTCAATCAAACAATGAGAGAAACATGTTAGAATCCCAAACTATGACTGTGTATTTTTCTATTTCTCATTCTACTTTATTTATACAAATATTTGTATTTATTATGAAACTCTATTATTAACCACATACACACATATTGTGATTATTATGTACCCAACAAATTGACTTTTTTTTTTTCAACGTTTATTTATTTTTGGGACAGAGAGAGACAGAGCATGAACGGGGGAGGGGCAGAGAGAGAGGGAGACACAGAATCAGAAACAGGCTCCAGGCTCTGAGCCATTAGCCCAGAGCCTGACGCGGGGCTCGAACTCACGGACCGCGAGATCGTGACCTGGCTGAAGTCAGACGCTTAACCGACTGCGCCACCCAGGCGCCCCCAAATTGACTTTTTATTATTTTGAAATTTCTCTTTCTATCTATGGTAATATTTCATTATTGAAATCCTATTTTGTCTGATACTGACATAGGCACCTCAAGTTTTATATTTCATTTCTTGGTACAGTATATTTGTTTCCTCCTTTGACTGTCAATGTTTCTAGGTCTCTATATTTAATATGTGTCTATATTTAATGTGGATCTTGCTTTTTTTATTCAATATGACAATTTTGTCTTTTAATTCTCTATTTTATGTAAAAGTTGACATAACTGGATTTAGGCCTACATTTTTTTCTTTTTCATTTTTCTTGATAAACTTATTTTTGCATTTGGGTTTGTTCCAGATTTTAATTCATCATACAAACTATGCTAACATTAACACTTCAATTATTTTCTCATCTCAATAACATATGCCTGCCTGTGTCAAACCCACTCCTCCTTCCCCTTTTACCCAGACCAGGCAATTATTCCCAGACTTAAAAGTGACTGCAAGCTTTGATCACCTAACAAATGGCTCATCCATCTCTGGAACTTAATTTACTAACCATATGAAAATGTGTTAAGGAAACCTAACTCAAAATTGCAGTCAGGCTGTCAAGCATATACTACTCTATGTAGCTTGTATAGTCCAGCAGGAAGAAGGAAGATTTACTCTTAGGGCAACAGCAAGCTGTAGATACCCTGCAATAGCCAGCTATCCTGGCCTGCAGCCAATGAGAGACCACCACCATTTCTCACTCTCATTTTCCTCCAATGAACTTTTCTTTGAAACAACCCTCCTCCTCCCCAACTTCCTCTTTTCCTCTATAAAAGGATGCTCTCCTTTGTTCTCTGGACTTCCTTATGGTTCATCATAGTTTGCTTATCCTGAATTGCAATTCTTCTGCTATTCCCTAATAAATCTGATTTTCTGGCTGAATTGCTTACCTTTTTCTTTAAAAAAAATGGCAGCCAACTATAGCATCTACTACTCTTCATAACTTTATTATTTTTTTAATCTTTATTTATTTTTTAGAGATTGAGAGGGAGCAGGGTAAGGGCAGGAGAGAGGGAGACAGAGGATCTGAAGTTGACTCTGTGCTGACAGTGTAGAGCCCAATGTGGGGCTCGAACTCATGAACTGTGAGATTGTAACCGCAGAATAAGACAGACACTTTACTGAGTGACATTGAAGGCGCCCCTTCAATGACTTTAAACAAATGCATTATTTTCCATGTATCTTGTACTTTCTTATTGCTGCCAGAGTTATGGTCATTTGTGATTTTCTACACAGTAATCAAATATGAGTATTTGATATGAGATATCTCCTCCAGCAATTTTTAAAGGAAAGTTATTGATTTGTATAGACAAACAAATAAAATAAAACAGGATTTACAACCACACAGTCCTGGGTTTGTCTCTTAGTTTCTTCACTTTCTACCTGTGACATGGAGAAGTTACTTAATTTTTGGAACCCCAATTAACACATCTGTAAATCCCATTTCTTACAACCAATCATATATTATTTTGAAGATTAAATGAGATCTTATGTGTAAATTAATTTACAGCTACTCAGTTCCTATACTGTGGTAGAACCTCAACAAATATTGAGCTTCTGTGCATATATAAATTTGGGTAATTTCTGTATAAGTTTATTTCATTAAATAAATACAAAAATATTAGCTTGTTTAAAATTTAAAATTATTCAAAGTCGCATGTCACTCTGTGCCCCACACCCACAACTATGGTGGGGGTATGAGCTGTGGAAGGGCCCTGTGCAGCCCTCCTGTCCAACTCCATAGAATCTTTCCAGCACCTGCCCCCACACCTATGCCCATGTGTCCTCTGGCAACTTGTTGGTAGGCAGTGGCTGGGTGCAAGAAGCAATTCACAGAGCCACTGAAAAAGTGAGAAATTTGGAGGAGCAGAAGGAACCAAGCTAGATGATGATTTCAAAGAAATAGGAAAGTGGATCAGGGCTGTGATGGAAATAATGATGGAAATGATTGAATACCTTCAAGCCATCCCAGCTTCCAGAGATAAACTTATTGTGATCAACACCATGTCAAAATTCTGCATCCAGGGGAAAGCCAGGGTATTCCCAGGCAGAAGTGCTGCTGGCAGAGGCCATGATCAAGTCTGGAAGAGGGCTTAGAGATGATTGCAACATTGGCCTAGCGATTGATAAGGCGGGAGGTCATTCAAGAACTTTTGGAGGTTTAAGATTTTTTGTGCATGGAAGTCAGGTGGAACTTGACCTCCTTCAGAACCTTCATGACAGTGATCTAAGGAAAATTAAGCATCATGTACAGAGGTTGGAGGGTCAAAGCTTGGCCTTTGAGTGTAAGAAGAAATGACAAAGCAAGATTCCAAATCAAGAGCTCCACAAGAGTCTGGAGAAATTTGATTAGTCTCAAGATGTTGATGAGGTAAACATGTTCAACAGGTGAGCCAGCTTTCTGCACTTGTGCAAACCCATCTGAAGTACCATAACCAGACAGTCTGGATCCTGCTGGAAGTCACCCTCAGACTGGAAGAAAAAATAATACAAGCTTCATCTTAGCCTACAAGAGAATATCAGCCTAAACTACAAATGAGCCAGGAGCTTCCAGCTGGAGACGACAGTCAGCCCAATGGAAGCTTCTCCCTCATACACACTCATAAGTGCCACAGTAGATCAGCCCTGCGGCTGATTTGTGTACAACTTTGAACCTGAAAATGAAGGGGAAATGGGTTTTAAAGAGGATGCTATCATCAAACTCACTAGCCAAATTGATGAGCACTGGTATAGGGGAATGCTTCATGGCCATTCAGGCTTCTTCCCCATCAACTACGTGGAGACTCTGGTTGCCTTGCCCCATTAAGATTTTAAGTGAACAGGCTCACCTCCTCTTGATCCAGATATTTAAGTTTAACTACTACTTTGGTAATGTTGCTCACAATACATTCCAAGTGCAGGTTGAAGTGGTCCATCCAAGTCATCAAGTTCCACTGACTTTCTTTGGTTGACTTGTACAATCCCACAAGAGTGATGGTGATGAGCGGTATCTTCTTAGCATGTAAGGATGGCATGTGGTATTTCTACTTTCTCTCCAGCTGCTTTTGCGGGGGAAGGGGTGCATTTCATGTACTCCCCTTCATCTCCATCCTCTCTCCACAAGCAAAACCAGCTCCCTGCCCTCCACAGCTTCTCTCTCCCCCAGTTCACCTCTCCGCGTCAAGCACCTGCTGAGTTCTGTGGTTCAGATTGTGCAGATTGTTGTGTTAATCCTCAAATCAGTTTTCTAGGTGTGCAAGATGGTTAAGTGTGATCTGGCTGTATTTCATGGACACAAGATGCAAAAAAACTTTCATGCTGTTCCACCATCTTGGCTCCTCCCCAGTAGGTATGTGTTTTTAAGTAGCATGTGTGACTGGGTTAAGAAGCCTTTCTTCCAGCTAATGTGCTGGTAGTACCTTTTGCCAGACAAACTCTGGCAACTCCACACTCTGCATGCAGGGATAGCAATCTACTTGGAAGGAAGGTACATTAATTGATTTTTCCTAACACTGTGATTTTAGAACGCACAAACACATTTGCATAACTTTATGTGTTTATGTGTAGTAACTTCAGAATGCAAGGCATGATACTCTCTGCTACTCTTTCTCCACCACCTAGAAGCAACCCGTTATGCAGTCATTACAGACAAGTGAAGCCAGAGATTTCCCTCATTAAGATTAAAATTCTTTTTTTCTTAGTTCTTGTATTTCTACTGTTTCTTTCTGGATCTATTTTATTTTGATCATCCTTAATCTTATTAACAATGTTTTGATTCTTCTCTATTTACACCTATAACCCTTCAGAGGTTAGTCCTTAAAACACAGATGTTATGTCTTGTTACAAACTTCAGCAATCATATTTCTAATGAAATAGCAATTTTAATTTTTTGATTTGTATCAAGCTTAGGTATCTCACAAATCTTTGAAAGAACAACTTCAAGAGATTTATTTCAAACTCAACAAGTACTTGTTGACCTGTTTTCTGGGGAGGGCAGTCGTTTTACATATAATATTTCATTTAGCCTTAATAATACCCTATGACAAAGGAGTTGATAATCATAATTCTTGTATTAGATGTGAACCTACTTCCCTAAAATTTTAACTCCATCTGAAAATCTGTGAGTACTCACTACTGTACTGTTCTATATTTATGTGGCTTTATGATTAAAAAGGGGATTTCTTAAGTTAGCCATTTACATGCAAATAGGTACTGTATTACTAGAATGCCTCTCTCTAAATATTTTGCTAAATAGTTCTTTTTTTTTTTTTGCTAAATTATTCTACTGCAAATGCATTGTCTAGCCTGGGGTTATTTTAATTCTTAATACCAGCGTTATACTGACACACTAAGTATTATAAGTTCTTAGTGTCTCCTTCTATTATTGCTTTGCTAGGTTTTTTTTAATTATGATATGCCCACCACTGTGGAAATGTTCTTCTCTTGCATGTACACACACACATTAGTACACATGAAAGGACATGCGTGCATGCAGGCAAACACACACACGCATACAAACCTCTTGTTTTTTTGATCAAAAGATTTGGATATAATGAACTGCATTAGGAAAAACCCAGTCTACTTTGGATAAAACTTGGCAAGTATTTGACAGTATATATAATTGAGTTCAAATTGTTTTTGGTTTATAAAAGTAAACCCTGGTTCAGAGACAGGTTGATAAATACTACAGTAAAATTTAAGTCAACACTTAGTTTAAAATGGAGCACACTCTATAAAGTTGGAGCTTATAAACAACACAACGATTATAAACAATATTCCAGACTTCTGGCCAACTAAAATTTCACTGACATCTTGTAGGTGGAAAAAAAGTAAATAATCTCTACAAATCTTACAGACTTCAAACCAGATAAACAGCATCATTTATTAAAATGCTGGGAAGTGGATAATGATGATGATGATGATAAGCAAAATGGATAATAGTGTCTGGGATTTTGGAGGACTTCCACCTACACTTTCTGCATGTATAAAGAGAAAAGCAAGCATCTGGCATACCAGATGGTTTATATTTGTGATGCCCAAGGAAAAAAGACTATGGAAGACAGAAAGACATGTTCCTACTGATACTAATAGTTTAGTATTCAAATTATGCTACAAGCATTTTGTCTCTATAGGAGATTAATGTTACTATGCATCAAAAAGAAATTTTAAAAATGAACTCTTAAGGCAAGAAGCAGACTGAATTTAAATGTATTTTCTTTGTGGAAAACTGAATCACCTAATTATATGAGGAATTTAACTAATTCTAACAGTATTATTTTTCCCAGCTTCTGGCCACCCATAGCTCAGGGAGGAAAGGCCCCTCTAAGTCTTCACTCTGTGTTTCTTCCTGAATCAAAACATGACAGGCTGACCATCCCTCATTTCCTGACTTATTTTAATGTTTGTCTACAGAAGCATTGTCTCACAAAATATATAGGGTCTTACGTTCTACAGTATGTTTTCAGTTCAGGGCATCTATTATTGTAAGTCATGTATTTTAGCACCACTCGCAGAAGTTGGGCTTCCCTAAGGATTTTCTCAAACAATGGGATAATTGATACCAACCACTTATTCCATTCAAGAACACAAGTGATCAAGCACAAAAAGGGATTTTAGATGACAAGAACTCAACATATGATGAGAAGAAACTGAAGAGAAAATTGACTGAATTTGTTGAATCCAAAACTAGACTTAATGTGGTATTTAAGCCCAAATAACTCAAATTTTGGAGTAAACATAAATATTACATTGTTGTGTGATTATTTGGTTGAGGTATTATAGCTAGATCTTCATGAGAGATGGTGAGTTCTCCTTCTGAAAAAAAAATAAGTGTCACTACTCAACCATTTACAAAAGTAAGTGCTCAGGACTAAGGCAAAAAAATAAGGGACAAAATGGTAGATTTAGTGTCAGGGGCAGTTTGAGCTAACTCTATCTCATGGGAAAGTTTTGGGTAATTTCAAATTAGGGGACTAAAATTTCCTTAGTTAAATGGAGTCAAGTCATGATTGAGGTAATGGGCTGGTCTTTAAAGAACCCCTGAAGAAATAGTAATTCTGCATTACTTACTGCATTGTCTTTTCCATTTATTCCTTCAAATCATGAAAATACTTTTAACCCAGTGTGTGCTGTGTTGTGGGGAACTAAGAAGTGTCTGTTCTCCGTTTGGGACTAAGTGAAATTTTACTCATTTGTCTTCATCATCTTCTACCTTAATGCATTTCCTGTGATTTGTTGATGAGAGTCTTTTTCTCAAATATTTTTGTCAGAGGAGTCGCTTAGATCAGATATTCTCTGTCTTTGTGATGATCTCATTATATTCCATCCACCCTGATAGAGGAATATCTAGGCTAGATATGGAATTCTAGGGTTGCAGTCATTTCTTTCTCAGTAGTGTATAGATTCTCCTCTATTTTCACCTAATTTTCAGATTCAAGATGAGAAATGCAATCATATATTTTTCCCTATTGTACAAAAAGTTTTCTTCTTCTATAAGGCTTATAAGATTTTTTTTCCTTAGGAATAAGAGTTTTAAACAGACTGTGCCTAAATAAATATTCATTCTTAAAAATACAGCTTATGACTATATAATCTCCTTAATTCCTCAATCATAGGTCTGCCCTCTACTCAGGAATATTTCTTCCCAGTATTTCCTAATTTTCTTCCTCACTTTTTATCTGCCTTTTTTTTTCTTTTTGAAAATTTAGTTTTCACAAATGAGAGCCCTTGGGTTTATTGGCTGCGTTTGTATCCCTTTTCTCATAATTCCCCCTTTTTTTCCTCTGTTTTTTTGAGATCATTTTAAAATTTTCTATTTCATATAATTAATTCCAGTTACAACAGTGTATATATTTCTTTTTTGGTTAAATTATTTATTTTTATTTGTCTTTGGTTTGAACATATGTTCTTGACTTTCAGGACATACTTTTTCCTGCATATAAATCTTCATAAATGATATGTATATGTATTTATCTTTTTCATCCAACAATTTTGTTTCACCTGTCTACATTTCAAAATTCATTGGATGTCTTTAACCATTATTTATCTCTTTTAGCTTGGTGGAGTTCACACATCTTGATTGGACACTCTTAAGATTGAGATTATGGTAGGTAGTAAGAGGAGAAAATGTTTTCTGCTCTTATGGTGGGTCTGTGGTGTAAAAAATTGAAAAAAAATTAAAATTAAAAGAAAAGGGCTATTGGGGTCCTATAAAGGCTTCTCTTGTGTAGCAGAAGAAAAGTCAACCAAAACTATTAATTCAAGCTTTATTTAAAATGCTATAATATGGAGGACACCTTGGTGGCTCAGTCGGTTAAGCGTCTAACTTCAGCTCAGGTCATAATCTCACGGCTCCTTGTCATGCCTTGCATCAAGCTTTGTGCTGACAGCTCAGAGCCTGGAGCCTAATTCAGATTCTGTGTCTCCCTCTCTCTCTCTACCCCTCTCCCACTCATGCTCTGCCTCAAGAATAAATAAACATTAAATATTAGACAATAAACATTTAAAAAATTAAAAAATAAAATTTAAAAAATTAAAAATAAATGCTGTAATATGGAAAAGGTCAAGATGAGTGTTCTATAGGAAACCAATTGCCTAAAGTATTAATGGGATATATTGGAGAAAGTCAAAATCTTGTTCTGAGAGTTTTTCAGTGTTCAATTTATTGCAGGTGTGGGAAAAGTAAGATTGTGTTAATTGTGGTAAGGATGCATAAACACTAAGACTGGGATCACAAATTTGCCAAGACTATATTAGGATTTAGTAAGAGGGGAGGGAAGACAGAATTGAGGCTAAGGTCTTTTGTGGACCAGTAAAAATGTTTCATTTCTTGAGCATTTTTCACGCTTGTTTTCCTGCACAATTAAAGCATTAAAACAGAGTGGTAACTCATTGTGGTTTTGATTTGTATTTCCCTGATGATGAGTGATGTTGAACATTTTTTCATGTGTCAGTTGGCCATCTGGATGTTTTCTTTGGAGAAGTATCTTTTCATATCTTTTACCCATTTCTTCACTGGATTATTTGTTTTTTTGGGTGTTGAGTTTGATAAGTTCGTTATACATTTTGGATACTAACCCTTTATCTGATATGTTGTTTCCAAATATCTTCTCCCATTCTGTCGGTCGCCTTTTTGTTTGCTGATAGTTTCCTTTGCTATGCACAAGCTTTTTATTTTGATGAGGTCCCAGTAGTTCATTTTTGCTTTTGTTTCCCTTGTCTTTGCAGACGTGTTGAGTAAGAAGTTGCTGCGGGCAAGATCAGAGAGGTTTTTGTGTGCTTTCTCCTCAAGGATTTTGATGGATTCCTGTCTTACATTGAGGCCTTTCATCCATTTTGAGTTTATTTTTGTGTATGGTGTAAGAAAGTGGTGCAGGGTCATTCTTCTGCATGTCGCTGTCCAGTTTTCCCAGCACCATTTGCTGAAGAGACTGTCTTTATTCCATTGGATATTCTCTCTTGCTTTGTCAAAGATTCCTTGGCCTTATGTTTGTAGGTCCATTTCTGGGTTCTCTATTCTGTTACTTTGATTTGAGTTGTCTGTTTTTGTGCCAGTACCATACTGTCTTGATGATTACAGCTTTGTAGTATAGATTGAAGTCTGGGATTGCGATGCCTCCTGCTTTGCTTTTCTTTTTCAAGATTGCTTTGGCTATTTGGGGTCTTTTCTGGTTCCATACAAATTTTAGGATTATTTTTTCTAGCTCTGTGAAGAATGCTGGTGTTATTTGGATAAGGATTGCATTGAATATGTAGACTGCTTTGGGTGGTATTGACATTTTATTTTATTTTATTATTTTATTTTTAATTTTTTAAATCTTTATTTATTTTTGAGGGAGAGACAGCGTGTGAGCAGGGGAGGAGCCAAGAGAGAGGGAGACACAGAATCTGAAGCAGGCTCCAGGCTCTAAGCTGTCAGCACAGAGCCTGATGTGGGGCTCGAACTCACGAACTGTGAGATCATGACCCGAACCGAAGTCGGACATTCAACTTACTGAGTCACCCAGGAGCCAAGCATATTAACAATATTTGTTCTTCCTATCCAGGAGCATGGAATCTTTTTTCCATTTTTTTTGTGTCTTCAATTTCTTTCATAAGCTTTCTATAGTTTTCAGTGTATAGATTTTTCACCTCTTTGGTTAGATTTATTCCTAGGTATTTTATGGTTTTTGGTGCAACTGTAAATGGGATCAGTTCCTTGATTTCTATCTTTGCTGCTTCATTGTTGGTATAGGAATGCAACAGATTTCTGTATGTTGATTTTGTATCCTGCAACTTTGCTGAATTCATGAATCAGTTCTAGTAGTTATTTGGTGTAATCTTTTGGGTTTTCCACATAGAGTATCATGTCATCTGCGAAGAGTGAAAGTTTGACCTCCTCTTGGCCAATTTGGATGCCTTTTATTTCTTTGTGTTGTCTGATGCCAGAGGCTAAGACTTCCAATACTATGTTGAATAACAGTGGTAAGAGTGGTCATCCCTGTCTTGTTCCTGACCTTAGGGGGAAAGCTCAGTTTTTCCCCATTGAGGATGATATTAGTGTTGGATCTTTCATATATGGCTTTTATGATCTCAAGGTATGCTCCTTCTATCCCTACTTTCTTGAGGGATTTTATGAAGAAAGGATGCTGTATTTTGTCAAATGCTTTCTCTGCATCTATTGGGAGGATCATATGGTTCTTGTCCTTTCTTTTATTGATGTGGTGAATCACATTGATTATATGGAACCAGCCCTGCATCCCAGGTATAAATCCCACTTGGTAGTGGCAAACAATTTTTTTAATGTATTGTTGGGTCGGGTTGGCTAATATCTTGTTGAGGAATTTTGCATCCATGTTCAGCAGGGAAATTGGTGTATAGTTCTCCTTTATAGTGGGGCAACTGTCTGGTTTGGGAATCAAGGTAATGCTGGATTCATAGAAAGAGTTTGGAAGTTTTCCTTCCATTTCTATTTTTTGGAACAGCTTCAAGAAAATAAGTGTTAACTCTTCCTTCAATGTTTGGTAGAATTCCTCTGGAAAGCCATCTGGCCCTGGATGGTTGTTTTTTTGGCATATTTTTGATTACTAATTCAATTTTCTTACTGGTTATGGGTGTATTCAAATTCTCTATTTCTTCCTGTTTCAGTTTAGGTAGTGTATATGTTTCTAGGAATTTATCCATTTCTTACAGATTACCCATTTTATTGGCATATAACTGCTCATAATAGTCTCTTATTATTGTTTTTATTTCTGTTGTGTTGGTTGTGATCTCTCCTCTTTCATTCTCCATTTTATTTATTTGGGCCCTTACCTTTTTTCTTTTTGATCAAACTGACTAGTGGTTTATCAATTTTGTTAATTCTTTCGAAGAACCAGATTCTGGTTTCATTGATCTGTTCTACTGTTTTTGTTTATTTGTCTGTTTCAACAGCATTAATTTCTGCTCTAATCTTATTTACTGTCTTCTGCTGGCTTTGGGTTTTATTTGCTGTTCTTTTTCCAGTTTGTTAAGGCATAAGGTTAGGTTGTGTATCTGAGATCTTTCTTCCTTCTTTAGGAAGGCCTGGATTGCTATATACTTTCCTCTTATGACTGCCTTTGCTGCATCCCAGAGGTTTGGGTTTGTGGTGTTATCATTTCATTGGCTTTCATGAACTTTTTAATTTCCTCTCAAATTATTGGTTAGCCCATTCATTCTTTAGTAAGATGTTCTTCAGTCTCCAATATTTGTTACCTTTCCAAATTTTTTCTTATGGTTGATTTTGAGTTTCATGGTGTTGTGGTCTGAAAATATGCATGGTATGATCTTGATCTTTTTGTGCTTGTTGAGGGCTGATTTGTGTCCCGGTATGTGGTCTATTTTGGAGAAAATTCCATGTGCACTGGAGAAGAATGTATATTCTGCTGCTTCAGGATGAAATGTTCTGAATATGACTGATAAGCCATCTGATCCAGTGTGTCATCCAAAGCCGTTGTTTCTTTGTTGATTTTTTGATTAGATGATCTGTCCATTGCTGTGAGTGGGGTGTTGAAGTCTCCTACTATTATGGTATTACTATCAATGAGTTTCTTTATGTTTGTGATTAATTGATTTATATATTTGGGTGCTTTCACACTTGGTGCATAAATGTTCACAACTGTTAGGTCTTCTTGGTGGATAGACCCCTTGATTATGATATAATGCCCTTCTGCATCTTTTGATGCAGTCTTTATTTTAAAGTCTAGATTGTCTGATATAAGTATGGCTACCCTGGCTTTCTTTTGTTGACCATTAGAATGAGAGATGGGTCTCCATCTCCTTACTTTCAATCTGAAGGGTTCTTTCAGTCTAAAGTGGGTCTCTCGTAAACAGCATATAGATGGATCTTATTTTCTTATCCATTGTTACCTTTTGTCTTTTGATTGGAGCATTGAGTCCATTGACATTTAGAGTGAGTACTGAAAGATATGAATTTATTGACATTATGTTGCTTGTAGAATTGGAGTGTCTGGTGGTGTTTTCTGGTCTTTTCTAGTCTTTGTTGCTTTTGATCTTTATTTATTTGTTTTTTTTTTTTTTTCATCTTTTCTCCCCTCAGGAAATCACCCTTAAAATTTCTTGCAGGGCTGGTTTAGTACTCACAAACTCCTTTGATTGTTGTTTGGGAAACTTTTTATCTTTCCTTCTATTTTGAATAACAGCCTTGCTGGATAAATTATTCTTGGCTGCATATTTTTCTGATTCAGCACATTGAGTATATCCTGCCACTCCTTTCTGGCCCGCCAAATTTCTGTGGATAGGTCTGCTGCAAACCTGATCTGTCTTCCCTTGTAGGTTAAGGACTTTTTTTCCCTTATTGCTTTCATGAAACTCTCCTTGACTGAGTATTTTGTGAATTTGACTATGATATGCCTTGTTGATTGTCAGTTTTTTTGAATCTAATGGGAGTCCTCTGTGCTTCTTAAATTTTGATGTCTGTGTCTTTCTCCAGGTTAGGAAAGTTTTCCACTATGATTTGCTTACATAACCCTTACACCCCTATTTTTCTCTCTTTTTCTTCTGGGACCCCTATGATTCTGGTGTTGTTCCTTTTTAATGAGTCACTGACTTCTCTAATATTTATATAATAAACATTACTACATAGATGTTTTTTAAACATTTATTTATTTTTGAAACAGAGAGAGACAGAGCATGAACGGGGGAGGGTCAGAGAGAGAGGGAGACACAGAATCTGAAACAGGCTCCAGGCTCTGAGCTGTCAGCACAGAGCCCGACGCAGGGCTCGAACTCACAGACCACAAGATTATGACCCGAGCTGAAGTTGGTTGCTTAACCAACTGAGCCACCCAGGTGCCCCCATTACTACATAGACTTAAAGATAAAACTTACATACATTTTTGTTATATTTTATTATAATTCACTCTAATTAAAATGTAAAATTATGATTTGGAAACTTTACTATTTAGTACATGTAGATTATTTAAATAATTCAGAATTGCCAGAGATATTTTTATGTAAATCATACAACTTCTGGAGGTGGGGGGGGGGGGGAGAGATGAATTAAACAGGTGAAGGGGATTAAGTGTAAACTTGTCATGGTGAGCACTGAGTAATAATGTATAGAATTGTTTGAATCACTGTATTGTACCCCTGAAACTAATATAACACTGTAGGTTAACTATACGGCAATTAAAATGAAAAACCTAATAAAAATTAAAAAAAGAAACAAGAAACTTCTGTCTTAGTTTCAAATTCTACTTCAGTTTTACCTACCAGTGCCCATTTTTCAACACTCTCACCTCCTAAATTTTAGATTTTGTTTATCTACGATATTTATTTATTCATTAAATGTTTAATAGATATGATATAGAATTTAATAAACAGCCCCTGCTATTAAAGAGTCAGAACTCAATGTCTTACAGAAAAATGAGAACAAGGGAATTTATGATGGACAGTAGACCATTTGATAAATGCTATGAAAGAGGATAAAGAATGCATGGTATAAACTGTTTAATGTACTCAAGGAAGACATTGATTAGGCAGTAAGCTTTGGCTGAGTCTTCAAGACGTATGGTTTAATAGATAGTTGATTATCTGCATATTGGCATGAAGGTTTGAGAAAGATGACATGATATGGGAGTACTGGTAGCATTATGAAAGAAGGATTAAAGGGTGCAATAAAAGCAGGAAGAATGAAATAGGAGATAGCTTCAGTATTCTGGACAGAGTATCCTACTTGATTTTTCTATGCTACTCAAGGTGACATTTTTCCCCTCAGTTTTTTTTGGTGAAAAAAATCTGTGACCAGATTTATAGGCATAATTTGTCTCCACTTGGCTGGGAAAATTTCTGGATCCTAGATCCTCTAGGTTGTTTGTTCTTTAATGTTGAACCTTCCTGTACTGCTGCTGACCGTGGTAGTAAGGGCAGATATAGTCAGAAGTTCAATTACTGCGAAGGAGTATAATGTGCCTGAGAATAGGGTTGAAACATAGTAGCCTAGAGTCAAAATCTTGGGAAATACATCAGTTAAGACATAAATTCCAAGAGAATGTGATTTAAATGAATCAAGAAAGAAAGGAAATAATTTCCTGTGATTGGCAAGAATCAGGACTTATATCTATATCAATATAGAAAATAGAAAATTACTCAGCCATAAAAAAGAAGAAAATCTTGCCATCTGTGACAATACAGATAAACCTGGAGGACATTTTTTTAAGTGAAATAAGCCAGATAGAGAAAGATAAATTTTGTATGATCTCACTTATTTCTGGAATCTAAAAACAAAAGAAAGAAAGAAGAAAGAAAGAAAGAAAGAAAGAAAGAAAGAAAGAAAGAAAGAAAGAATAACTGATAGTAGGATAGTGGTTGCTAGAGAATGAGGCAGAGTGGAGGAAATGGGAATATATTGATCAAATATATAAACTGACTTAAATAACTTTTTATCTAATGTAAAACATGGTGACTATATTTAATAATACTGTACAGTATCCTTGAAATTTGAGAAGATAGTAGATCATTTCATTGCATACACACACAAAAATGTAACACAAGTTCATGGATATATTAATTAATGTGATTGTGGGAACCATTTTGCCATGTATACGATATCAAATCATGTTGTATAATTTAAATATATGTAATTTTATGTCAATTCTACCTCAATAAAGCTGGGGACCAAAGGACATAAATACTACACATAAAGCTAAGGACTGACACATTTGACTATAATACATGTACTTTTATATTTATATTCATATATATGTGTGTATCTGATACATATATATTGTAACATACACATACATAACTTTGTAAGAATAGAATTATCCTAGTAACAATTTTATCCACTGACTAAAAAATATTTGCCACATATATGACAAAGTGTTAGTAAGTATAATATATTTTCAAAACTTATAACAATAATTAAGAAAAAAGACTGGGCGCCTGGGTGGCTCAGTTGGTTAAGTGTCTGACTTCGGTTCAGGTCATAATCTTGTGGTTTGTGAGTTTGAGCCCCACGTGGCGCTCTGTGGTGACAGCTCAGAGCCTGGAGCTGCTTGGGATTCTGTGTCTCCCTCTCTCTTTGCCTTTCCCCCACTCACACTCTGTCTGTGTCTCTCTCTCTCAAAAATAAATAAACATTAAAAAAAAAAAAAAGACAACAAAAAGTAAAAGACACAATGACACTTTTGGAGGTGTTTGTTAACTTAATTATGGTGAACCTATCACGGTTATATGCATACATCCAACATCATAAAATTGTATACATTATATACATACAGTTTTTTTGTGTATCAATAATACCTCAATAAAGCTGTAAAAAAATACTAGATTACATGAAGATAATTTCTTAGTTTGGTTTACCCTGAAAGCAAAGGTCCAAGAACTTTGCTGTCAGGCACTCTATTTGGGAGATAATCTCACTAAACAGGAGTGAGGGAACATGGAAAGTGATACAGGAAAGGAAGAGAAGCCAATGTAGAAGTCTGTTATGAAGTTTGATGCTATAGACAAAGCCTACACTGCTGGAACCACTGAGAAGCAAACAAAATGTCTGCCTTTTTTTTTTTTTTTTTTTTTTTTTTTTTTTTTTTTCCTATCAAAAAGACAGGAAGCTGGAGGATCCTAGTTCCAGCACTGGTTCTTAACTTCTACTGTAGGAAGAGTGGCCCTGAGGATTAACTCCAGCATTTCAGGGCAGTGCTTGAGAACAGTTTGAGCAAACTCCATCTGGCCTTTAGGAAGCCTGAGGTAGAAGACATAAAGTCTATTACTGCAGTTGGACACTGGCTGCTGGTTGTGTGAGTTTGCACACAACTTCCTACTGCACCTGTCAGTGCCGAAATCAGAGAGGAGTCAAGGGGATGTGACCTATACAAGAGGCATCTTCTATAAATACGAATGAACAATTTTCAGAAGTGCAATTTCAAATAACTCATGAGAATATTAAAATAATGCTCAGTATTGCTATAATAAGTAAAATAAAATTTTTAAATAAAAAGAATTAACAATTCACTTCTTTAAATATTAGCTAAAAATAATGTTTGAAACTATCAGTTAATAAGAATTGTGTAGAAATAGTAACTCTCATGCGCAGATGGAAGAAATGTAAGTAGATATAAGCACTTATGTAAGAATTGAAATGGAAGCTAAATCGTATAGCTTCTGATCAAGCAATTATCCTTTGTGTATACCTGAAATCTAATCCAAACTACTAGCTTCAGAAAAATTTACATATTCATATGATAGAAATAAAAAGTAGCAACTAGAATTAAATAATTTGACTTATATTTAAAATCATAGATATATTTGTGGGGGTACCTGGGTGGCTTAGTCAATCTGGCCGCTGACTCTTGATTCCAGATCAGAGTCATGTCTCGATTTCAGACCAGATCATGATCTCATGTTTCATGAGTTCGAGCCCTGCATCAGGCTCCGGGTTGCCTCCTTCTGATTCTCTTCCTCTAGTCCTCTCTCTCTCTCTCTCTCTCTCAACTCTCTCTTTCAACTAAAAAAATAAACTTAAAAAAAAAAAAAAGCATAGTTTTGGGTTACCTGGGTAGCTCAGTCAGTTAGGTGTCTGACTTAGGCTCAGGTCATGATCTCACAGTTCGTGAGTTCAAGCCCCACGTTTGGCTCTGTGCTGACAGCTCAGAGCCTGGAGGCTGCTTCAGATTCTGTGTCTCCCTCTCTCTCTGCCCCACCCCTCCTTGCACTCTGTCTTCGTCTGTCTCAAAAATGAATAAACGTTAAAAAAAATGTTAAAAAGCGCCTATATTAAAATATGTATAAAAGCAAGTTTTATAGTGCATAAAATCTGTCACATAATGGATTGAAATATATGTAAAACAGTGGTGTACATAAAATAACATGATAGAAATATGGCCTGGAAGGGCTCTGGAAAGGCCGTGAAAGGTCCACAAATTCATGACAGCAGAAAGAAGACTAATCATGGGGAGGTTAGAAAAAAAAATAGATTTTAAAGTATAGTAGTATGTAAAATTTTACATCTTTAATAAAATAGCAACTGAATTTTAAAGTATCATTAGGGAAAATAAAAACTATGACAGAGGTTTTAATAAATAAAAATGCTTTTATTTTCAGCTTATTAAGTTGTCATTATATCTATCTATCATCTACCTATCTATCCATCTATCTATCGTCTTTCATCTATCATCTTTTATTTATTTATTTATTTATTTATTTATTTATTTATTTAATGGAATGGCTTAAGCATTTATGGAGGCTGATCAGTCCCAAGATCTACCATCAACAAGCTGCAGTCAGAGAGCTTATGATACAGTTCCATTCTGGATTTGAATACCTGAGAACCAGTAGAGAAAATGTTGAAATTCTAGTCCTAAGGTGGACAGGGTCAAGATCCAAGAAGAGCTGATGTTTCAGTAGGAGCCTGAAGACAAGAAAAGAGTTACCTTCCAGCTCCAATAATAGGAGCACCCTCTTAGACCTTTTTATTTTTTTTTCAATTCAATCTTCAGTTACTTCAATAAAGCTCACCCACATTAGAAAGAGCAATCTGCATCTCAGCCTACAGACTCAAATGCTAATCTCATCCAGAAACACCCTCACAGATTTACCAAAGAATAATATTTGACCAAGTATCGGACATCTTGTGGCCCAATCAAACTGGCATATAAGGTAAACTGTGACAGTCCTATTCTCAGGTTTAATATGATAGATGCTTATTATAAAATAAAAAAGAACAAGGGAGAGAAAAATTAAACTCTCCCAACCAATAATAAATATTATTAACCTTTTAATTAAAAAGTTATTTTGATACGTATGCATAAATATATGCAAATGTTATTGTATTAGTTATTTTCCTTTTGTTATTTTTCTATAACTTGATTATCTATTGCCACACTATATCTGTTCTACTTGAAAGATACATAATTCATAAATACTCCATAATATTTTAATTCATAGGTAAAGATGGTAGTAGCACCATTTAATTACCTGATTGACCATCAACAGAAATTTGTTTTTAAATTAGTATTGTTCATGTGCAGCTTTTTAAAGGATATCACGATATATCAGTCTGAATTTTATTTTATTTTTTTTTTCAACGTTTATTTACTTTTGGGACAGAGAGAGACAGAGCATGAACGGGGGGAGGGGCAGAGAGAGAGGGAGACACAGAATCGGAAACAGGCTCCAGGCTCCGAGCCATCAGCCCAGAGCCTGACACGGGGCTCGAACTCACGGACCGCGAGATCGTGACCTGGCTGAAGTCGGACGCTCAACCGACTGCGCCACCCAAGCGCCCCTATCAGTCTGAATTTTAACTGCAAATAATAAGTATGGTAACACAGTAAGTAGTTTAATCAGAGAAGAGATCCAGAATCTCTAGCAGCGGGAAAAAGTCAGCATAGGAGGCCATGCAGCCGGAAGCAATGAAAAATGGTAGATTCTTCTCTGGGAAGACCCCACTGCTGTGACCATGGGCACAAACCCAGCAGCTAACATCAGACATTCTATTAACTCTGCTAACCCTAAAAGCCAGATGTCTTTGCCAAAAGAGTTTGACAGGAAATTGCTTCCACAAGGAACTGTCTTTTTCAGTTTTTGCTACAGTCCACGTTGAACATGGGGTGATCTGTCTAGCAATGCTTATTTCACATGACTGTGCCTCAGTGGTACATGAGGATGAGAAATCAAGTTTATGGCTTTCCCCTTGGCCAGGCAGAATTCAGTATGGAGAATTTCTTCCTAAATAGGAATGATGTTAAAGTGATGCTGGTGTCCACACACAATACAAGCATTTGATCGCAACTGTTCACTGGCCCATATAGTCCTCCCCCACGCCCAACACGTTCTTTAATATTTAACTTTCTGACAGCACAAAATGCCCCAGGCTCACATGATGTCACATTCCAGAAACCTTCCATTCTGCTCTCCAGTTCTCTGCATCCTGCCTTCTGGTCCAAGTGACTGACCTAGAGGGACCACAACAGCTCCCTGGTCTGATTTCAGGTTTGCTTGAACAGGGAGTCCTGGCAGGAGGCCAAAGGGAAGGAGCCTGAGGTAGTAGATGTTTCTTCTCCTTGCTCCTCCCTGTGGGGTGGCCCCAGGCTGGATCCATCTTTCATTTGAAAGTTGACTCTGCATTTGAAACTCTAATTTAACTCAATTTTTTCCTTCTGTATTCCAGTCATTGCTGCCTTTTTCCCCCCTTTCCTTTGTCTCTGGTGGTGTTGTAGCCCCAAAATACTTAACAGTACTATCCCTTGTGAGTTCCCTACATTTTGTCATTTCTTTGACAAACAGTCCCTTTTTTAAAGCACTCCTGGAACAGAGTGTGGATGCTGTTTCCTCCTAACAGACCAATACAGTAATTATATATTATTCAAAAAAAAGATGATTCCCTCTGACCAAAGGAAAATAACATAAAGCAAAGTGTGTTATTGTATCTGGCTTGAATACAGGATTTTTATTTTACTGTCTCTTTCTATTTTATCAAAAGTACATGTCATTCTATGATAACCTATCAAATAAATTGTTACTTTACCAATATTAATGAACTCTTTAGAATTTAAAGAAACAAGAAAATTTTTAAAAAGCTAGTTAAAACATATAATTAAATGTGACCCAGCAATCTAGACATACAGGTAGATATCATAGCCCTAGTTTCTGTAACCATTCATAAAGCGATAGTAGAGATTAATGCTGCATCTTTCACTAACCATTCCACTTTCCCTTGGTCTTCAGCCAGCTTTGCCATTTAGAGTTTCTCACCTAATGGATACACTGCACTGTCTTTCCTGAGATATCTGACATCTTTGTGTTTTTCCAAGCAAGAGTTTTATGCAGTTTATTTGTTCACTTGATAGAGTATCTTAAGAAGATATATTCAATTTAGAGAATATTTTGGATTGGAAAGGACAGTCAAGAATGAAACAGGGGTCTCAATTAGGGGCACCTGGGTAGCTGAGTCCATTGAACATCCATTCGGCTCTTGATTTTGACTCAGATCATGATCTCACAGTTCGTGAGATCAAGCCCTGCTCTAGGCTCTGCACAAACAACACAGAGCCTGCTTGGGATTCTCCCTCTCTCTCTGCCCTTACCCAGTTCTTTCTCTCTCTCTCTTTCAAAAATAAATAAATGAACATTAAAAAAAGAAGAATAAAGAAACAGTGTTCTCAATTAGAACACTGTTACAATAGTCCTGAGGGAAGAAAGATGAATTTGGGGGAAGGGAGGATGACAGTGAAAGTGGAGAAAAGTGGGCGGTATCGGAAAATATTTTGGAAGGGGCAAAACAGAAATTATTGATGAATTGATTATAGGAAGAAGACAGATTACTCTTAGATATTTAGTTTGTTCATTTCACAGGTGAACAAACCATTTAATGAGAGAGCAAATCTAATGAAAAAAAATGTTTGAGTGAGGCTATCAAGAAGTCACCCAGAGACAAAGTAAGTTTGAGATGAATCTTAGGGATACCAGGTAAGAACACAGATGTATCAACCTGGAATTTAGAGACTGAAGATGAAAGTTCAAGAATCATCCACATATAAATTTTAGTTACACCATGTGAAGGGCCTGGATCAGTAAGGGAGAAAATAAAGATGGAGAAGGAAGAATGGTACTGGATAAATCCCCAAGACCCTTATATTTGTAGTTCAGATAGAGAAGAAATCATCCAAAGTGTCTGACAAAGATTAGTCATTGAGGTCGAAATAAAAATACCTTGAAAGTGTAAAGCCACAAAAGTGAAGTTAAAACAGTATTTAAATTAGGGAACAGAGGTGAACTGTATTGAGGGAATTTGAAGGGTAGAGCAGAGGCCAAAGATATTACCAATGGCTTGGTAAAAGTCAATGGCTGGTCAGCTGGATGAAAGCTGTCCACTTTCCTGGGCTGATATAAAGAGGATTTGGGTGAGGGGTAAATACAGCTAATGGCAGATTTATTGCCAATGAATCCTAAACTTTAGAGTTCCTCTCATGCCCAGACCACACCTATACTCGCTGTCTTAGGTGCTTCTGAAAAAGAAAAAAATCCAATTATTTTATCTTTTGCATGACTTTTAATACTAATCAAATCACTAACACTACAGAACAGGTAAAATGCTAAGACTTATGTTTTCTTCCTTAATACTTTTCCCAGTGAAGCTTTGAACATAAGGTTTTATGGAGATTGACGTTTGTTTAAATATATCTACTCAAGTAATGTAGCATTACCCTCATTTCTAACACCGTGAGATGTACTACCACTGTGTATTTTATGCCTTTTTTTCAATGATAATAACAGTTGGCCCTGAAAGCCTGTTTAATGACCTATAACTCCTTCAGAGAAAAATTGCAAATGTTGCACTGAAAACTGCTAAGCTGTTTTTCATATCACATTTGACATTTTAAAATGCTACTGTGTTTCAGGAGTAAACCTATTTAAATAAATTAACCTCCAAATCCTATGTAAAATGTGTCTGATGTGTAAAATATATTTAACTATGGTGCAGAAAACAAATTTAGTACGAGTTTGTCATCTCATACATCTTTAAGAATATGTAATCATGACATATCATCACTGTATCACATCTGAAAAACCTCAAATTGTTCCAGTTGTGTTGCTAACAGATCCCAGTTCTCTAAAACTAGTGATAGGTTATATTATACATTGTTGTCACATATAAAATTTAATAAAATTGCTTGAGGTTTTGAGCAAGCTCTCTGGCTTCTTGAAGAAATGAATATGTAGGAAAAAGTAGGAGAAAAAAAGAAAACAGGTGTGAAAAGTTCATGTTTTTTTTTTCCAGTGTAATCCAATCACCGTTTAACCAGTTTGGATGCATAGCACCATACAAGATGCTTTAGTTTAGTGTCCTAATCTCTCTGCCTTAAGAAAAATAATAGTAGCAAGAGCTTATCTTTTCCCAACAGCATATAAAACTAATTAGAACAAAATCTCCTTTGGTACCTCTATCCAAGGATCTGTTCTCCTTTTTCGGCCAATTATGTAACTAAATGCACAGAAAAATCTGAGATTGTAGAGTCATTTGAAGAAATCACATTAATATAAATAAATATATACATACATATATAAATACATAGGTTCTTAGTTTAATATTTTCTTGCTCTTAAAAAATGGGTATGTAAGGAAAAGACTGAAATTCAAGGAAGAAAACATGTTTTTCATTTCTAAAGGTGAGACAGGTTTATTATACATATGAGATCCATTGTACATGGACTTGGAAAATGCTTTTTACAAAAGGTACATTATCTTAATAGTTTGTTTATTATAAAATAAGTTTCTCACATCTAAAATGACATAATAGTAAGATTTCTGGGTAATTGCAATATCTTCATCGTTTAAAACAAATCTAAGAATCTTATTAAAACCCAGCTTTAGGGGTGCCAGGTGGCTCAGTCGGTTAAGCATCTGACTTTGGCTCAGGTCATGATCTCAGGGTTCACGAGTTTGAGCCCCGCATCAGGCTCTCTGCTTTCAGCACAGAGTCTGCTGCAGATCCTGTCTCCCTCTCTCTCTGCCCCTCCCCCACTTATTCTCTGTCTTTCTCAAAATAAATAAACTTTAAAAAAATCTTTAAAAAAACTAGCTTTAAAAGTCTAAAATAATTTCAAAATAAAAAGCTTGAAAGAACTGAAGTAAAATAATGTACATTTTATGTTTGGACATCGTACATTAATGTTCACATGATATCACCTGAATATTTCTATATGATGCTAAAGTAATATGTACAGTCTAACCTAGGATTAGCCTACTATGCATGATTCTAATCCCTGGCTTCTGACCATGGTTTGTGGTTCAAGGGAGATCCAATACCTTTAATGTTATATTGTAGAGATAATACGATATTGCACACAAGGAAAATCCATGTATAAGGTTAGAAGTGCGACAGTGTCTGTTTGAAGGAGCTGATTGGCTAACTTACTTCCTCTTGAACTCAAGAGTGATATTTACTTTTGGAGGAGTTTTGAAGATGGCTGGTTCTTTCTCTCCTACTACATTTTTTTCTTCTTACAACCTCTATGCCTTCAACATTAGAATCAGAGAATTCACACTTTGTTTCTCGTAACAGTTTTTACCTTAAGAACCAAATCTCTCTTGGATCTGCTTTTGTGTCTGGTTCCAATGGCTATTGACTTCTAAACATCCTCATTAACATTTATTTCATACTCATCCATTCTGAACTAGGCTTAATACTGAAGAACAACAGCACTACTTGTTTCAGCTAGAACACATTCAAGTTTTCACAGTCAGGCTATGCAAAAGTACCACCAAAAGCAATGGTCCACAAACCATGCCAAATTCAGTACATTCTGGCTTCTATGTAATGCAATGGTTATGCTTCTTCTTCACTGCCATCATGTTCAATAGAACATTACTTTTACTAGCTTTCCCCAGCCGCACCACCTTTGGCTTTTCTGAAGAATTGATAGGACTCCAAATTTGAGGTTCTTTTTGTTTTACCTCTTGGTAAAGAATCTAAGTATTGAAAACACCAGATGCAAAGACATGATGTTTGTTGGGTCAGTATGAACTACGTCTCAAATGTTGTTGAAGATGATTCTTTCTTGGAACATCAACTAGATACTCTAGTTGTTTTAATAAGGCTTGCTGAATACTTTCTTTGCCATATCCTATAACTGGTGAATGCTTGGTATACTGTGTCTTATGTACTTCTTCCAGAGCACAGCTGTGGTGTTTTACATTGGCATTGGCATATGGGTGAACTTTGCCAATAAATTACATATCTTCAACATGTGTGTAGGTAGAGTCAAGGCAGTAGTATCATAGATGTCCCACAGGGACTGCAAGAAATGCACTTATTCTGTTCCAACATGATTTTACCTTCTTCATTTGATTCCAGCAACAATTATTTTTTAATTGTGAGTCATTGTGGAAAAATAAAAAATAAATAAATAAATTCACCTTCTTGTTTCTTCTAAGAGAGAATTTCCTGTTACTATCTTGATGCCTTGTCCTATATATTACTTTTAAAAATCTAAAGCATTCTATCTAATTCCCACTTTATGTTCTTATTTTTGAAAATCAGGATGTTAATATCAATCAGTTCCTCAACTTCCTTTGCTGCCTCATGTTTGCTCGTCTATTACCATCCATTCTCTCACACTGGGTTTACTCAGGAATTGGAACACATTCTTAACTAACCAACAGCTTACTTGTTGAATACTTATATATGTTCTTGTGGTGACAAGGTGGTTTTGATTGTGATGCCAAAAATTACTGTTTCTGCTACTGATTTAGTCTTTTTATGCATTTTTGAGTCTGCTTTAGAAATCACAACAATAAAAACAAGATAGATTTTTTTTTACCTCATCAGAAACATGTATATGGCACACAAGTTTCTAAATATGTACAAAAGTCACTACATTTAGGACAGAGCTGCTATCCAACTTTCCCAGAATTCTTACAACCTAATTATTTTTATTGTCTCCTTCACTTATTGATTTCTCCTTCCATCTCCATAATCATCTTTCCTTAGTAATTTTTTAAAGACAAAATATAATTATATTTCCAGAGGGTTCTAAAGGATATCCTTTAAAATCTAAGATTTGACATCCCCATGCCCTACTAAAATTGCTATGTAGTACAACCAAAAGAATTCCTGAGCATGGAGGTGAACCAGGATGTGATGAGGTTCTGTCATGCTACAGGCACCAATCCATAGCGGAACATACCATGAAGCCTGGGTCAGGGTCTGGCCCCCACTAATATCCAGGCTCCTGAAAGCCCTACACTGGTGTAATAGGTTGATTCTAAGCCCTCCCACTAGTCCTGGGTTCAGTGCTTTATTGTCACTTTGTTGGCTATTCTTCACTGAACTGCCACCACCAGCTTGGCAGAGTAGCTACTCTAGCTGTCCTCCTTTCCATCCTAACATTTTGCATGGCTCACACAGAGGATATTGGGTAAGCCTAACTTCTTACCATGAAAGTTCCATCAGCGCTTTATAACATGAACTAGGGTAAAGCATTTACTGTACTGAAGCCTTGTGGTCATTGTTTCCTGTTTAGATGCATATTGAGTATAAGGGAAGACAGAAAAATATTTCTATAGAAACTCTTCTCTTTACTAAAGTTGCTAACTTAGCAAATGTATTTCTAAATCAATAACATTATCTTACATATATACATATATATACACATATATTTACATATATGCATATATATACACAAATATATTTACATAGACACATATATATTATATATATATATATATATATATATATATATAGATATATATAGATATATATGTAATAACAAGGCTCATAGTACCAGAAATGCTAGACAGAAATATTTGACATATCTCTGCCTCTACCTCTAAGCACTGGCTCATCTTATTAATCCCATTAAATTAAAGCAAGTTTTGGATCATCTTCCAAAGCAAATTAATAAAAACTTGATCCTTTTCAGATTTGAGATATGTCTCATGCATATGTACTATCTAATTTCCTGCTGTGCTTCTATAGAACATTGGACCAATATCATCCTGACACTGGCCAAAAATTTTAAAATAATCTCACTTTCTCATAGCATGGATGCGTATTCATAACCTTCATGGCTTTCCTATAAATCTTTATCACTTGAGGCTTCAAACTAGGCTTGAAGTTAGCCCCTTAGGCTCTGCTTTAAATCAAATCAAATGCTACATTTTCCCATCCCTTATTGAAATTGATTCTCCCTGAAGCTGTAGGAGGAGAAAGTCCTTTTTGCCTTTGCTTCTTATGTATGTCTTTAGTGTTGTTAAAAGGTAAACTGAAGATATAAAGAAAGTCATGTCTATTTTGCACTCAGTGTCCATGGACCCTAAAGAAGCCAATGTGGGATAACACATTGTAACTTCCAGCTCCTTCTTATTCATAACTATTCGTCTTGCAGTGGAAGTTTTTTCCACTAGTCAATCACCTTTGTTATTCATTTAATTAGAAAAAAAAACACAAGTATTTCTGCCTTTTCTTCAGATATACAAAGCCACGTAAGAACTCTGTTCCCAATGAAATAACAGGTAAAATCTAATGCTCTAAAAAAACCAAAATGTCTCTTGAGCCCATCACAAACTCAGGTTATGCAGGTTATGAGGCAACCTTAATGTCTCAAGAATGACAAGCTCCTTCAAGGACAGCCAGGGCATATAAACTTTTACTTTGGGCATGGCATGAGAGAAAGTGCTGGCCACCATAAAAAACATGTAAGAATAAAGAAGGTAAGTTTTTAATGAATTCTTCAGGACTGAGTATGGATAAGCATGTCAATTTTGAATAGCTGGAGCCACCCACACAAAAGGAATTTGCACTCAATTTCAAGCTTTTTCCAATGGGTCTCCACAAGATACTTCTAAGAGAAAGATTAAGGTCAAGGTAGGAAAATTTTTAAAAATCCTATTGGAATCAAGAAGTAGAGTATGAAACTCTGCTGTCCTCAGTATCCAGACAAAGATACACTGCTACTTTGGGTAAAGGAGTAGAAACAAGTCATCAGGCTCTTTTGGAGAGACCTGGAATATTCTTGAGCTTGGGTTTCTGCCACAAAAGAAAGGCCAGCTCTGCAGCCACCAGGGAGGGGCAAGAAAATATGTCAACACACCAAGAAGATATAACTATTATGAACATTCACGTACCTAGTGGCAAATGATTAAAATGTATGAAGTAAAAATGACGGGGCACCTGGGTGGCTCAGTCAGTTAAGTAACCCATTTCGGCTCAGGTCATTATCTCAGTTTGTGACTTCGAGCCCCGCATCAGGCTCTGTGCTGACAGTTCGGAGCCTGGAGCCTACTTCAGATTCTGTGTCTCCCCCTCTCTCTACCCCTCCCCTGCTCATGCTCTGTGTCTCTCTGTCTCTCAATAATAAATAAATGTTTAATTTTTTTTTAAATGAGAGAAGCTGGGAGGCTCAGTCAGTTAAGTGTCAGACTCTTGATTTCAGCTCAGGTCATGATCTCATGGTTTCTTGAGTTCAAACCCCACATCAGCATCTGTGCCAGCAGTGCAGAGCCTGCTTGGGATTTTCTCTCTCCCTCTTTCTCTGCCCTTTCCCTGCTCTCTCTTTTTCTCTCTCTCAAAATAAATAAATAAACTTAAAAGTTTTTGAAAATATTTGGAGGGGTGCCTGGGAGGCTCAGTCTCTTAAACATCTGATTCTTGATTCCAGCATAGGACATGATCTCTTGGTTTGTGAGATCAAGCCCTGCCTGCCTCAGGCTCTGTGGCAGTGCAAAGCCTGCTTGGAATTCTGTCTCTCTCTCTCTCTCTCTCTCTCTCTCTCTCTCTCTGCCACTCCCCTGCTGGTGTCTCTCTCTCTCCCTCTCGAAATAAATAAATAAATAAATAAATAAATAAATAAATACATAAATAAACTTAAAAATAAAATAATAGTTGGAGACTTCAATGCCCCTGTCAAAAATGGATAGAACAACCAGACAATAAATTACCTAGCAGACATATATAGAACACTTTACCCCCAAACAGTAGCATATACATTCTTCTCAAGTGCACATGGAGTATTTTCCTGTATAGATTAGTGTCAATGGATTTAAAAAGTTAGATATCATACAAAGAATATTTTCTGACCACAACAGAATGAAGTTAGAAGTCAATTACAGAAGTGAAACTGGAAAATACACAAATTGCTGGAAATTAAATAGCACACTTTTTAACAACGAATGGATCAAAGAAGAAATCACATGGGAAATTAGAAAATATTTAGAAATGAATGGAAACAAAAATAAGAACATTCCAAAAACTGCAAAACAGCAAAACTAGTGTTAAGGGGAGGATTAATAATCATAGACACTTATTTTAAAAAGACATAAAAGGTTTCAAACAACAACCTAATTTGAAAAAGGAAAAGAAAAGTACTAAAGCTAAAGCGAATAGAAGAAAATAAATAATAAACATGAGAGCAGAGATAACCAAAATAGAAAATATATAAGCAATAGAGAAAAATAATTAGACCAAAATTTGGCTCTTTGAAAAGTTTGGCAACCTTTTAGCTACACAGTCTACCAAAAAAGGAAGACTCAAATTACAAAAATCAGAAAATAACAAGTGTTGGTGAGGATGTAGAGAAATTGGAACCCTTGGGCTCTGTTGGGAAGAATGTAAAATGGTACAGCATGTATGGGAAAACATTATGGTCATTCCTTAAAAATTAAAAAAAAAAGAACTTAGCATATGATCAAGCAATTATACTTCTGGGTATAAAATAATTGAAAATGGAGTCTTAAGGAGATTATTTTTACACCCATTTTCATAGCAGCATTATTCAAATAGGTAAAATGTGGAAGCAACTCAAGTGTTCATTAATAGATGAATGGATAAGCAAAATGTAGTACATAAATGCAATGGGATAATATTCAGCCTTAAAAAAGGAAGAAGATTCTGACATATGTAATAACATGGATGAACCTTGAGGACATTATGCTGAATGAAATAAGTGAGTCACACAAAAAAATACTGTATTATTACACTTTTATGAGGTAGTTATAGCAGTCAAAATCAAAGAGCAAGTAGAATGGTAGTTTCAGGGGCTGGACTGGGAGGGAATGGGAGTTACTATAAATGGGTATAAAATTTCAGTGTTACAAAATTAAAAAGATATTTGGAGTTAGGTGGTGGTGATGGTTGCACAACATTATGAATATATTTAATACTACTGAACTGTACACTTAAAAATGCTTAATATGATAAATTTCATGTTATGTGTATTTACTGTAATTTTTAAACATTGGAGAAAGAAAAAAAAAAGCTATGGAACATTATCAGTATGTGTTACGCATGTATTGGAGTCACAAAAGGAGAGGAATGAAAGAACAAAGCAGTGTTTTGGAGGAAATTTAAAGCATTAGAATCTTATATTTTACAAAAGAAAATAAATTTCAAATCAATTAAGAATCTACCTTTGAGACTAGAACAGTATAACTAGCTCATCCTAAATGTATCCAGATTGTAGAGGCTGTTCCAGAATGTCCTCTATGCACTTAGTCTCAGGAGGCATCTAGGATTTACTGTTTCCTTTATCTCCCTAACCCCTTCCTTTTCCAGTATTCTAGGTTCTCTAACCAGGAATTATCATTTGTAGAGCCTCCTTGAGAAAGCAGTGGGAGATCTTTAGGGTAGAGAGCTTCTTACATTTACCATCAAATCAGAGTAAAATTTCCATAGTGTAATATCCATAGCAAAACATTTTATTTTCTTCTGTTATGTTCACATTCTCATCTTCACATGCTAATTTGAAATTCAGTGATTTTTATTAAGTATAAAATGCACTTATTAATGGACATGTTTATATTTTTTTCTAGCAAATATAAGCTATTTAGCATCTCAATCCTCTTTATGCACAAAGCAACAACAACAACAACTAAGTTTACCATATTATACCCAATAAATACCTGGTTCTTTCTCCCAAAATACTTTGGTTTTATTTAGAAGTTTAATTCCAGAATAATTCTAAAGAAAATAATTTTTATTATAATCTTTGATTTCCACAGACCTCTATAGTTTGCTCCATCAGTATGTGTCCTGATTTTTCCCTGCATCTCATTGCTGCTGCTAAATTCATTTCTCTCTCTCTTTTTTTTTTAATCTTGAGTTTTATGCTTTGGTAGTAGTTTTAGCAAACAATAATAAATATATTAGTGTATACTTCTGAAAAATGTATTTAGTTTACCCTTACTACTGATTTATAAGGCAGGTAGGTATAGAAATCCAGGGAGACTTATTTCTACATGAGTTTTGACTATTACTCCATTGTATCCTTAGGTCTACTACACTCGTGAGAGTTACTAGCAGCAGAATTTATTTCTTTATAGTAAACAATCAGTTTTTTTCAACCTCGTAGATTTTGTATATTTTATTCAATATTCTCTTTCAGTTGAGTTTTGGGTGAGCCCTAAATTGTGTTTGGCCATGTCAAGTCTGCAGTTTATGCTTCTTAGAGCATTTTCATCCCAATGATTATAAATGTTTTATTACTTTCAGGGCTTCAAATAAGCTCTTTTTCAGTTCACTCCTTATTTTATATTTGCTTGTTATTGTTTCATAATATTCATTCATTTTAGAGTTGGCATTCTCTATTTCTTTGAAAATTCCAAGTTACTCTGTTATTATTATTTTTATGAATTCATCCCTCATACATATATTTGCCTATGATGTCTGCATCAGATTTCCTCAAAGACTTTCAAGTATTGGCTTGTTGATTTGTTTTCACTGTTTTCTGTCTATCCTTCTCCATTCACTTCACCATCACTATTTATTTTAAAGTAATGTCCATCTGGACAGCTCATATTTCAAAAGCAGAATCAAGTCTTAAGTTGGTGGATCATATTATATGATGCATCATATATGCATCATATTATATGATTGGACATATTATAATCACGTGGTCCAGGTCCTTCATGAAAACCTCTTTGGTTCCATTTTCTTCCATAAGTAGGAAGCTTCAAATAAGCTTTATTTACTCTAGTCTGAGTTTATTTCATGGATAAACAAGCCTCAGTAAATTAGCTGGATTTTGCTAGCAAGACTGACACATGCCTTCCATCTAAATAGCCACACTTGGTCCTCATTTCCCCCCACAGGATAAGTATTTTAGTTGCCCTGCCTGCCTCTAATTTTTTTTTTTGTTTGTTTCCTTCCTGTTTCTGGCCTGTGATTTTTTTTTTATTTGTCTTGATTTAAGCAGATGTAAACCCAATTATTTCTTTCAATATTCTATCTATTACTGATATGAACTTGGGGCAGTAGAGTCCTTCTTAAAGTGTGAATTCAGAGCACCTACCTAGACAAAATTGCTTATTTCCTTAAGAATTTCTTCAAGACACAGATACAGCACCAAAAATACTATATCACCAAATAATTCATATATCCACCCAGTTTTCCAAAAACTACCAGAATATGGCTAGGCAATTGTTTCATTATTAAACATTTCTGGATAAATCAAAGCTCCTTTTCCTTCTCTACCCATTATAACTATTACTATCTGCTTATAAAAAATTAATAACTACCAAAAATCATTCCTAAGAGGCAATTTATAAAATGTCTGTAAGGATTTGCAGAGTGTGCTACTGTTCAGTATTGGTCCCTTTGCCCATTTATTTTTTTTCCATATTTCCTATACATTTCTCCTTTTTCCTGGATTTATTATATACAATTATACTTGAAGATTTCTCTAAAATCATAGATATTGATTATAATGATATTTATTATTATTATTAGGGTTTTTAAATATGTCCCCTTATTTATTTCCAATAGGAGAAGCCATGTAACTTTCTGTTTTTACTTAGCTTTCTGACTAATTACATAGTGAGTCCTTTTCTTTAGTTTGCAGTTTTCTCTTCAAAATGACTTAAAAATTTTCAGAATCACAGGAAATACCTTCAGTTAAGACTGCCCTTACTGGCATCTTTTGTAGAATATTACTCTTTCTTTATCTCTGCTTCTAACCCAGTCTTGCCTTTTGAACCATTACTTAGGTCTTACTTTTTCTGTCACATAGCCTGATCATGAGCTCTCATTTCTGTGTTCCTGGAAGGGGTCTCCACCCACCCCACCATTGTTGGCTCCTAGGAGACTGCACAGACATACAGTTAAGTTTATATATAAATAAATGAACACTAAAAGTGTACTGAACATACATAGAATGAGTCCACATACCCCCTGACACAAAATGCCTGAGTAATATCAACAATAGTATATACTTTGTAGAAGTGACAATGATTTCACCAAACCACTACTTTTTGCAAGAGCATACAGGAAAAGTACATTTCCTAGCCCCCTTGCATTTAAATGTGATCATGATGTACTTCCCTGAAGACTTAACATTGAAATATTCTGCTCATGCTTCCACACTTGTGGTTGGAAGCATAAGATTCCTACATAGTGGAGTAACATGATGCGAAGAACAAGAGCCCTGAAACCCCTATTAGAAGAGAATCATCTAGGGGCACGTGGATGGCTCTTGGCCCAAGTCTTGGTTTCAGCTCAAGTCATCATCTCTCAGTTCATGAGTTTAAGCCCTACCTCAGTCTCTGTGCTGACAGCATGGAGCCTGCTTGGGATTCCTTGTTTCCTTTTCTGCCTGCTCTTTTTCGCTTGTGTGCACACACATGCATGCTCTTCCTCCCTCTCTCTCTCTCTCTTTCTCAGAAATAAATAAACATTAAAAAAAGAGAAGAGAATCATCTAAGAGTGCTTATTGAACTGCAAGATACTGTGATGTGAGCAAGAATTTTTTTTGTTTTTGAGACTTCCATATTACATAAGTTACCATTAATTTCCACAACTTATATTGTTCAATATTCATATCTTATATTACCAGATAAAAGGCAGTGATGTGTCATTAATTATACTATTACTATTATATCAATTTTTAATGGTAACAGTTATTATCAAACGCTGTAAGGGTATCTAATATATTTAAGAAAGTTTTGTTTGGTGAATTAAAGAACATACAAAGAAACAAAAGTGCAATCATTGAAATCTGTTCTTTGTGTTCACTCAGAAAAATCACAAAGAACAAAAAAATATAAATTTGAGTGAGTACTGATTTTGAGATTAGTTACCTTTCTAGTCCTCTGATTAAGCATACAATAGGAAAGATGTTTGCATTAGACTTTCTTACTATTACTCTCTACTCTTTTTCTAACCTGAAAATCTTTTTAAACATTCCATTTGATGGTATGATGGCATTCTTTAAAAATACTGCTTTTTAAGATTATATCAATATAACATTAAGTACTTTGAAATGTACAGCTGATATAAATTGTAAAGTTTCTAAAATATACTAGAAAAAATAAAGATATAATACATCAGTTTTAATATATGTTTGTTTAGGAATTTAGCCTCAGTGCCATATCTTAGTTGCCAAATAGCCCCAAATATGCTTTTGCTCATATCTATTTATATATTTCTCTAAAATATATACAAATTTATAGTTGATCGCTATATCTTAATGACCTAGTGTACCTATCATTCTATATGCTGTCTTTGCTTACCTGAATTATTCCATAGTAAAAGAGAATTAGTTAAAAAAGTCACTTTGCCTGAAGAAATACAATTTGTGGGGCAGTGGGAGTTCAAGATTGACACTACTAAAAGAGCAGCAAGCAAGACATTAAAGAATACTTCTTGTCAAATGTTCCTTGAAAATAAACTCTATAGGATACATGGGAATGTAGTTAAACAAAGAGATGCTAAGGGTAATTTAGCAGATTCTTTGAAGGAATGAGAAGTAGGCACCATACTTGCTTTGTCAATTGTGTGGAAGAACATTTAACTTGAGCTCCTGCTGAAAATAAAACTATTTAATTACATCTGAGATGAAGAGAGAAAAAGTTCTTCTGAAGTTTCAGATTTACTTTTTTATTTAGAAGACTAAAATTGGGGACAGCAGCAGAATAAATTGGCAAAACATTTCTAAAACAGCAAACCATTGGAAAAAATATATAATTAAATAATTTGTGAAAATAATCAATAAAGAGTATGAAATAATAAAAAGGAAAATACACCATAGAAAAATATTTCTGAATTAAAAATAATAAAATATGGCCAATTCTAGCTCATATTTAATATCTGCTAAATTTTGCTAGCATTATAAACTTTTTCAAACATCTTTTCTATGTTTCAACCTTATGTTAGCATTGATTATAGAATAAAATTCACATTTCTTACCTTGGCCTTTAGGATTCTGACAAGTCTAAAATGGAGCAGTTATATTATCTTATAGCCATCATTATATTACAGGACCTTTGTGCAATAGCTGTTAGTGCAGTAACTAAGAAAGACCAAATAGAGCTTGTATTTTACCACCTATACATTTTGGCTCAAGCTTTTAACTTTCCATGAATATCTACACACTTAATGCTTATACATGCAGCCCACTCACTCTTCAATTACTTTAATTTGTTCCTGAAAACCAATGTTAAATTAAAAAGTTGTTAAATAAAAAAATGATTTATGTTTTCCATTATTTTTTTTAATTTTCACTTTTTTAAAGTTTATTTATTTTGGGAGAGAGAGAGAGAAAAGGGAGGGGCGGGGGGAGGGGTGGTGGAGAGAAAATCCCAAGCAGGCTCTGTGCTGTCAGGGCAAAGCCTGCCCGGGGGCTTGATTTCATGAACCGTGAGATCATGACCTGAGCCGATACCAATCATTTAATCAACTGAACATTTAATCAACTGAACCTCACAGGCACCCCATTTTCTTCATTTATTTTAATAAAAAAAATTCTCCATTCCATAACAAAAAAGTTAGGCAAGCAATTTTCACAAATAGAAAATTACATCTATTGAATAATGTAAGAGAACAATTTGAAAGTAAATATATACAGTTTTTTTTTCCCATTAAACATAATGTAATCAAACTTTATCTGCTATTATAAGCAAGAAGGGAACTTGATAGTGGTTAGTGATGGATGGAAGATAGGCCATAATTGACTTATTCTTTGCAAGATGTATTCTTTAGGCATTATATTCTTCACTAATTCTATAATTTGTGGAGTTTATGGTTCTCTTGTCCTCAAATTGGACTAAAAAAATAGAAAAATCCAACATCTTCACTTTGAAATACTCTAGTATTTAGTTGTGAGGAAGATGAGAAGATATCAATACAAAGAGTTATGAATAAATCACCAGTAAGATAGGAGTAAAACAGAAGAGAAAAACAGATGTGTAAGTTTCTACCTAAAGAAGACTTCTTAGGAAACCCCAGGTACTGGATTGTCTGGGTGAGGTTGGTTTTATTTCCACATGGCTTATTTTGCCAAGATGGAAAAAAAAACAAAAAACAAAAAACAAAAAACAAAGAGGTTTGAGAGACATTTTAAATATTTCTTTAGAAAAGTGTTTGATGGCAAAAATCTTTTCTCCTTAAAAATGTAATCAAAATAATATTTTTATAGTGTGTAGTTTAGTGTGTATTAGATCATTTAAAGTGAATTGCTAATTTTCCAGTTTTAAGTTATTGATTTCTGGTTTCATTCCATTATGCTTGGAAAGATATCTAGTATGGTTTTAATCTTCTTAAATATGTTAAGATTTGTTTTGTGACCTAGCATGTGATCTATCCTGGATGATGTTCTGTGTATACTTGAGAAAAATGTGTATTTTGCTGCTTTGGGTGGGATGTCGTATATGACTGAATATCTTCATGCAAAAGAATGAAGCTGGAATTTTACCTTGCACCACACACAAGAGTTAAGTCAAAATGGATTAAAGATTAAAACTTAAGATCTGAAACTGTAAAACTCCTTAGAAGACAACCTAAGGGAAAAGCTTCATAGCACCGGTCTAGGCAATGATTTCTTTGCTATAATATCAAAAGCTCGAGCAACAAAAAGCAAAAATAAGTAAGTGGGACTGCATCAAACAAAAAAAGCTCTGCATAGCAGAAGATACTGTCAACTCAGTGAAAAGCAATCTACTGAATGGGAGAAAATATTTCCAAACCATATATCTGATACGGGTTTAGTACCCAAAATATATAAGGAACTCCTAAAATTCATTTTTAATAGCAAAAACTGAATTGCCCGATTAACAAATGAGCAAAGAACTTGGATAGGACATTTTTCTAGAGAAGACCTATAAATGCCCACAAGTACATAAAAAGATTTTCAATATCACTAATCATCAAAGAAATGCAAATCAAAACTAGAGTGAGATATCATCTCACACCTGTTACAATGGCCATAATCAAAACAAAAACAAAAACAAAAACAAAAACACAGATGTTGGCAAGGATGTGGAGAAAAGTTCACACTTGTACACTGTTGGTGAGAATGTAAAATGGTGTAACTGCTATGGAAAAAAATATGGAGGTTTCTCAACAATTAAAAGTAGAATGATCTTATGATTCAGCAATCCCATTTCTGGGCACATATCCAAAAGAATTGAAATCTGGATCTTGAAGAATTATGTACATAATCATGTTCATTTCAGTATCATTCACAATAGCCAAGTTATGGAAACAACCTCAGTGTACATCAGCAGTTCAATGGATAGGGAAAATGTAGTATATATAGACAATGGGATTTTATTTAGACTTAGAACAGAAGAAAATTTTGCTATATGCAACAACATGTAGGAACTTGAGGACAGTACACTAAGTGAAATGAGCCAGTTTCAGAAGGGACAAATATTGAGAGTAAAGTAGTGTTTTCCAGGGGATGGGGGAAGAAGAAATGGGAAGCTGATAATCATTGGGTATAAAGTTTCAGTTATATAAGATGGATAAGTTCTAGGGATTTGTTGTTCAGCATAATGCCTATGGTTCTCCTATATTATGCACTTAAAAAAATGTTACCAGGGTAGGGGCACCTGGGGTGGCTCAGTTGGTTAAGTGCCTGACTTTTGGTTTTGGCCAGGTCATGATCTCACAGTTCCTGAGGTCGAGTTCCATGTCGGGCTCTGTGCTGACAGCATAGAACCTGCTTGGGATTCTCTCTGTCCCTCTCTCTCTCTCTCTTGCTTGCTCCTCCCTTGCTTGCACTGTCTCTATCTCTCTCAAAATCAATAAACATTTAAAAAGTTGTTACCACAGTAGATATTATGTTAAGTGTTCTGACCACATTTTTTTAAATGAGGGGTTTTTTTTTTTTCAGAAGTGGCATAACTTTGGTTCCAGTTTTACATCACTATGTAAGAGCCACTATAAAAATTAATTGCATTAAGCAAAACAAAACAAACAAAATTTTACATTTCCATGTTCTGTATATCAGAAGTTTAGAAAAAAAAAAACAGAAAGAGAACTTATTCCTACTCTATTATTGGGAACCCCAAAAAACTTAAATGAAAGAGTGACTCTAACAATTGAAGGCTTGAATCATCTAGATACCTCTGCTGTCACATACCTGGCATCTGGACTGGGATGATTTAAACACTGGGCTCAGTCAGAGTTGTCCATAAGAGAATGGGTTTTCCATGTGCCTGGACTTCCTCACAGCATGGCAGTCTCAGGTTATCCAGATTTCTTACATTATGGCTCAGAACTCTACAGTATTCTAGGGAGCAAGGATGAAGCTGTGTGGTTTTTTATGACCTAGCCTCAGGAATTCAACAGCATTATTTCTGCCTTTTTTCCATTGTTTGATGCAGTAACAAGCCTGCCCAGAGTCAAAGGGGTGGTGTATAAACCTCACCTCTCTATGGGGCCATTGAAATGAAAAGTCTTTAACTGACTAATTCTTATGAAGGATACCTCTGAATTTGTTTAGAAAGTACCATCATATGGAAAATAAATTAGGGTATATGTGTATGCATACATATATGCATAGGAAAATAACATCTAATATACATCATTTTAAGGTAATAAATATTTTTGGGGCGCCTGGGTGGCGCAGTCGGTTAAGCGTCCGACTTCAGCCAGGTCACGATCTCGCAGTCCGTGAGTTCGAGCCCCGCGTCAGGCTCTGGGCTGATGGCTCGGAGCCTGGAGCCTGTTTCCGATTCTGTGTCTCCCTCTCTCTCTGCCCCTCCCCCGTTCATGCTCTGTCTCTCTCTGTCCCAAAAATAAATAAACGCTGAAAAAAAAATTAAAAAAAAAGGTAATAAATATTTTTACACTGAAACATTTGTTCATTTATTTATCTTTTGAACACTTATTTACTGAACATGGACCAGGTTCTGTGTTAAGTACTAACAACACATATGTAAATGTGATAAGTTCATTCTCTGCCCTAATTGATCTTACAGATAAAATGAGAACAAACTGATAGGAGGAAATAACAATAAAGGGTAGAGTAGTTAAGTCCCAAAATTCAAGAATGACTCCAAGAAATGAGACTCCCAGATTTCATAAGAAAGTAACTGAGAAAATACAATATAGTACCTAGGTTATAGTACAAATTTGATGGAAGGGCTAAAGGAAAGGAAAGGAAAGGAAAGGAAAGGAAAGGAAAGGAAAGGAAAGGAAAAAAAGAAAAGAAAAGGAAAGGAAAGAAAAGGAAAGGAAAAAAAAAGCCACCTAAGATAGTGTGATACATTCAGAGATCAGAAGCTCCTAATGTCCACGGAATGAAGCCCATGAGACTGTACTTGCCACTGTGCTGTCAAAGTTGATGTGGGAACCTCTGAGCAGAGGCAGACTTTTCTGTTATTGAACCCTCTGAAAGAAGAGAGGGTTCTGGCTGGGTTGCTGGAATCTACAGTCATTCCTGCCACCACATCAGAAGGAGCCAGCAGCTGCCAACGTCTCTGAACTGCCTGAACCTCTTCTGATTTTTGAAGTGCCACCGAAAGCCAGAAATTAATACCACAATCATGAGCAAGGAATCTGGAAATGCTTGCAGACTGCCATCCCTAGCCATACAGAATCGAGGAAGATAAGTATGGAGCTGAGAGATAACAGGCAAATTACCAATATGAAATAAATTCACCATTATAGGGATTTAACTCCAAAGTCCTGAAGCAGTAAATATTTTAGTGCAAAAATATAGACAGGCAAAGCCTTTGATCAGATGTATTAGTAAAGGAACACTTAGATTAATTTTTATCCTACCCACTTCTTATCATGTTTATGTAAAAGCAGTGATAAGAAACAAATCCATTACCCTGGCCAGGAATTTCCTAAAGAAACTCTTTGGATCCTCTGTTTGCCTCTGCTTTTCTTGCCCTGGTTTTACTCCAGTATATCTGGCTACTCTGTCACACCCTCCTTGGCTAGGATTTCCTCAACTTTTTGGCCTTGAAATGTTACAGTGCTTCAACGTTCTGACTTTGGACTTTTTCTCTTCTGTCTATGCTCGGCCTGGGTTTTCTCATCCTGTGTCATGGCTTCAATTACCATGATTATATTTTCACATAGAAATTTGGACCCCAACTCCAGATCTATTTGCCCAACTTTCTGTTTGAAATCTACACTGGAGGGGTGCTTGGGTGGCTCAGTCAGTTAAGCGTCCAATTCTTGCTTTAAACTCAGGTCATAATCTCAGCGTTCATAAAATCAATCCTGGCAGGCATCTTTAAGCTTAGGTCATGATCTCAGGGTTCATAAGTTCAAGCCCGTTGGCATCAGGCTCTGTGATGACAGCGAGGAGCCTGCCTGGGATTCTCTCTCTTCCTCTCTTTCTGCCCCTTTCTTGAGTGTATGCTTTCTCTCTGTTTCTCTCTCTCATTCTCTTTCTGTCTCAAAATAAATAAACATTAGACAAAATTGAAAGCTACACTGGAAGTTTTGTAGGCATCTCAATTTAACATGTCCCAAACTGAAACCCCTGATACTCTTTTCCCAAATCTTATGCTATGCTCCTTCTCTTGTAAGTTATTGGAAACTCCCTTCATCTTGCATGTTCATAATCTTGGTGTTGAACTTGACTCCATTCTTATCTTATATATTAAAGCCAGTTCTTCAAAAAAATGTGGTTATTTATTCTAGAATTTGACCCTTTGACATAATTTCCATGGCCAAAACTTTGGTCCAAGATACTATATTTTCTCACATAAATTATTGCACTAGCTTCCTTGCCCCTCTCTCTGTTTTTGCCCTTGTCTCCTACAGTTTAATACCAGCACAGGAGACAGAGTGATCCTGTTAAATCAAAAGTAAGATCATGCCTTCCCCTGTTTTTTTCTTTTTTTTTTTTTTAATTTTTTTTTTCTCAACGTTTTTTTTTATTTATTTTTGGGACAGAGAGAGACAGAGCATGAACGGAGGAGGGGCAGAGAGAGAGGCAGACACAGAATCGGAAACAGGCTCCAGGCTCTGAGCTATCAGCCCAGAGCCTGACGCGGGGCTCGAACTCACGGACCGCAAGATCGTGACCTGGCTGAAGTCGGACGCTTAACCGACTGCGCCACCCAGGCGCCCCAAATTTTTAATTTTTTTTAACATTTATATATTTTTGAGACAGAGAGAGACAGAGCATGAACGGGGAGGGTCAGAGAGAGAGAGGGAGACACAGAATCCGAAACAGGCTCCAGGCTCTGAGCTGTCAGCACAGAGCCCGATGCGGGGCTTGAACTCACGGACTGCAAGATCATCACCTGGGTCCAAGTCGGCCGCTTAACCGACTGAGCCACCCAGGCGCCACCCCGTTTTTTTCTCAATGGGCTCCCATGTTATTTGGAGTAAAATAAAAATTATTAATGTTAACTTATCTGCTCCTCCCTTATCTAGTTCCCTGTGACTTCTCTGACAACACCTCATACTACTCACCCCTGATTATCTTTTCTCCATGTTTGACTCAGCTAGTATTTGAAAATGCCATACAATTCTCACTTCAGAGCTTTACTCCTGGTTTATCACCTACCTAGAATGCTAATCTTTTTTTTAGCTATCCACATGGTCATTCCCTTCACTTTATTCATATTTTTTGTTTCAAAGTTCATATTTTCATTGGGCTTTTCTGACAATCTAAAATCTCCACCCTACCTTTTTATATTTTCCTTTTATGATTTATGTTATTTCTTGTCACTTATGGTCCTTTAACATGCTATATATTTTAATTATTTATCATTTTCTTTCTCTATATCCCCCCCAGGTGTAAGTTCCATAATTGTAGGCCTTTGTTGTTCCCTACTATACCCCCAGTTCCTAAAATGGTTCCTAGGACATCATAGTTTCTCCACATTTGTCGAACAAATAAATTTGTATTCAAATATGACAAAGCAGGAGTGGGGGTGGAATAGGCTTGAAACTTCAGAAAACTGAGATACTTTAGATTAGCCCTTTGGAAAGGGTTATGACAAAACATGGATGGAAACAAGACCAGTCCTTGTTATTTCCAGTTGTATCTTTGCATTCTTTTAGGGGAGCAGCAAGCTTTCCTTCTTCTGACTAAATTAATATGAGTTTCCATATGTTTATGATGCCATATCATCCAAATATTTTACAGTCCCATAACAGGACTAGCCAGGGTTTAGATATGTGCAAATTCAGAACCTTCTTATGGCATCCAGCAGTACATGTTCTCCTGATATTTATACTCTCTTATACGGTCTTACACCCACACTTGCACATATATACAACTCATTTTTATATATAACCCAGGAACCTGAACTCTGTATCTTGGGGTTCTGGGAATGTCTCATATGGAGGACCCAGTGCATCTGATTGAACAAGACTTGAGAGTTTGGGAATATGGAGAAATCGTTAAACATGATAAATACATAGAAAGTCAAATCTAAATGATTTGGTGATTAATTGCATTTTAGGGGAGGAGGAAGAGGTAATACTGGTTTCTCAGGTCTTTATGTTGAGAAAGAGGAAGGATGAACAATGAAGGTGCTATTCAAGAAACAAACAAGATGAGTTAGATGAGGAGAGATGTTGAGTTTAGCCTTAATAGAATCCAAGGGATTGTTTTAGTAGCCAATCTGATACTCAGCATAAAGAAATGCACTAGTGATCAGATTTTCCAGGCATGGATTAATCAGACTTTCGAATCCATGAAAGTGAATGAGATCTCCCTGTGATAGTAGGCAGAGAAATAGAAGAAAACCTGAGAGAACACTGGGAACACGTACATTTAAATTAATTTTAGTTGAAAACAAACATATTCAGGATACCAGAGAGGAGATGCTTGAGATATAGGGAGGAAAATTGGGAGAACATGAATTAATAAAAGTCTAGGAAATACAGCATTTAAAGAAAAAGGGAGGACTCACAATGGTAGGACAGATGAGATTGAAATTTTTCTGTTGATTTTATAAACACATAAATCATTTTGTGATCTTCTTAACAGTAGTTTTGAATTCACTGGTTGTGGATAAAAGTGTATTTGAGTCTAACCTGAATTGCCATGGAGTTTTTTTCTTTGTTTTTTAAATTTTTTTTAACGTCTATTTATTTTTGAGACAGAGAGAGACAGAGCATGAACGGGGGAGGGTCAGAGAGAGGGAGACACAGAGTCTGAAACAGGCTCCAGGCTCTGAGCTGTCAGCACAGGGCCTGACGCAGGGCTTGAACTCACGGACCTCGAGATCATGACCGGAGCCAAAGTCGGCCGCTTAACCAACTGAGCCACCCAGACGCCCTGCCATGGAGTTTTAAATTCAGTCCCCACTGCCTGCTCATTTTAAGCAGGATCAGGGAGAGCAGGAGAAAGGAAGCTCAAGAAACCACAAGAGAACTCGGAAGGCATGGAGGACTTGGACAAAGCACACGGTCAAAAATCATTCCCAGAAAAAGAAAAGGCAGCAAGATTTGCCAAAACAATGATGGAACTTGATTGGTCACAGCACAGGGTATAATGCTGAGTTTGGAGCCAGTGTGATGGGAAGCTGAGTCCTCAGAGCAGCACTGTCTCTGGGGGAAAATTGACTACATAGACAGGGGAAAATTCATTTTTGAAAGTGGCATTAAACACAGGAAAAAGCAATAGAAGAACATCAAGTATGCTGGAGAAGCAAAAGAGAGACATCCCAACCCTCACTTTCTTCCAAGGATAACACACCAAAATGCAAAACAAATCTACATAAAAAATTACAGATTGACAGAAGAGGATAGTTTCAAATCAGAAAAGCCTATACTAAAAATGAGTAGAAATAGAGAAAATCAGATCATATTCATACGAACTATAAAAACAGGAAGTACATTTCAGTTAAAGGAGGTTCTCATCAAATAAATGTGAAGATGAAGAAATCAGTAACACAACACCCTAAGTATAAAAAGACAAAAATAAAAACTTTGAATCAAATGCAGAAAATAAGAACAAATATAGATTAAAAAAAGAAATAAAACAAGAAGAGTTAATGAAGCTCAGAAAAAAAAAAACTGAAGTAAAAAGAAAGTTATATCAGAAATTAGGATTAAATTACAAGATGACCAAAGTTCAATAGACTAAAATAAAAAGATAATAAAAGATATTGAGAAAAAGCAGGAAAACAATCACGGCGGGGTGGGGTGCCAGAGGGAGGTACGAGATAAAGCTACAAGTAGAAAGGGCTAGAGAAAAATCTTTTGATAGCCAAGAAGCCATTTTGGGAAAAAGAATGCCTGATTTCCACTGTGAAAGGCTCATCATCTACCAGGAATAGTTGACCCGGAACAGTACTTACTGATATACATCCTATAAAAATTACTAGATTGTAAGTGTAAAGAAAAAAAATCTTGAGAGCTCACAGCAGAAAGATGAAATACTTATAAAAGAGAATTAGAATAATATCCAACTTCTCAAAAACAGAAAATATAAACAAGGCAAAAGTGATGCATCATGTTTAGAAAAAGTGAACCAAGGATAGTATGTGTATCTACATTGTCCTTCAAGTAACAAAGTTAGAAATAACTTTCTAAAGTTCATGAATACCATACTCAGGTATTCTTTCTGAGAAATCTACTAACTGCAGAGTTCAGCAAACTTTTTCTGTAAGGGTCAGATAATATGTATTTTAGGCTTTGTGGGCCATATAAGGTGGCTTGTCCTTTACCTGATCTTTCTCCTTCTCCTCCTCCTTCTTTTCTTGCGCCTTCCTCTTCTTCCTCTATTCCTCTTCTTACTCGTAGTGTTCCTCTTTCTCTTCCTCTTCCTTTTTCTTCTCTTTATGTATTTATACAATATTTAAAATGTAAAAAACGTGCTTAGCTTTTGGGCTAAGCTACCAGTAGTAACAAAAAGGTTTGTCCTTTGCAGAACCCTCTAATGGAGGATGCGCTTTGTCCCACTAAGAAATGACTGGGAAATTTTTGGCAGAGTCAGGTGGTGAGAATTTCATTTACTTGCCAATTTAATACATAATATGGCAAAATTAAGACTAAAACAGAAATGGAGTTATAGAAGAGAAATATTTTGTAAATATTTTCCCTTATGACAAATTAGAAATCTGCAATTAAATACATGGGAAAAGGGATAAAAAATTGAAAAGTAAAATAAAATCACTGATATAAGGTAGTATAAACAGTAAGTGGAATTCAAAGTACATTATTTAAAATATGCAGACCATGGGGCACCTGGGTGGCTCAGTCAGTTAAGTATCTGGTTTTTGATTTTAGTTCAGGTCATGATCTCACAGTTCATGAGACAGAGCCCTGTGTGGGGCTCTGTGCTGACAGTGGGGAGCCTGCTTGGGATTCTCTCTCTCTCCCTCTCTCTCTCTCTCTCTGTCCCTCCCCCACTTGCTTGCACTCTCAAAAGTAAACATTATAAATAAATAAATAAATAAATAAATAAATAAGCAGACCAAGAAGTAAAAGATTATGTTAAAAATAATTAGGGAAATAAATAAAAATCAAGATAGAAGCATAGATAAGATAATATTATTAACATTTTAATATTATTGACATCTAAACTAACACTAAAGAAATTAAAAAAATAGAAATTACATAATATAAACAGATGTGGAACATTTAATAGATAATACTATCTATCTTGAAAATAGTTAAGATTTAAAATCAGTAACACTTCACAGTGATTTTGTATTTTGTTACTTGAGTGGCCTCTTAATTTATTTGATAAAATAGGCAAAACCCACAAACTTTTTTTTTCCATGCTGTTATCTTTAAACATTTCTTCTTACACTCAGAGTTATTCCCATTGTTCTCTTAGTATAAATAACTTGAATTAGAGAGGTTAAATATATTTTGGGGAGTATAAGTAAGGAATCAGGGTATACTTGGAACTTTTGTACAAAGTAGAATATGATTGAATTTGAGTTAAAATGCAGCATTTAAAAATTTTTTAAATTCATCTCTATCCTAGCATTGCAGATCACATGTTACCCAGTAAGACCTGCATTTATAGATATGCAAAGATGAATAGATGAGAATAAAGAGAAAATTCATTTATTCCTGGGGATATTTAATGAATATGAAAAATATTTTTTGCTGTTAGCAGCTATTAAAGTTTATCTAAACCTCCTTAAAAGGATATTTCTACACTTCATTAATTTATGGATGTTCCCCAAAGGACCCTTGAATTTTAGTAATAAAATGTTTTTCAAGAGGTTCACCCAAACTTAGAAGAAATCCATCATAACCTATACAAACTAACAAATAACTATAACTTCCACATCTATATAAACTGTACAAGCTTCGATGTCCACCAAATAAAATTCTATTTGATGATACATAATATGCTACCAGTTGCAGAAAATGTTGACCAGTGTAACATGGTGCTGGAGAAGGTCATCCAGAGGACATGACCCCTGCTTGAAACTACACCTGGCCCCCCGCAGTGGAAGGCTCGCCATCACCTTGGAAGGTAGGCTCTGCCCACCCTTTCCACAGCTGGAGCCCTTTTCAAGGACACAGCCTTTAGAGAATAATGTGTTTTTGAGACCTTCTGGATGGTACATGACTGTACCCAATTAAGGTCTTTACTTAAACTTGTAAGATTCCTATAGATGAGTGCAAAGATCCACTGTCTTGTAGCTACCAAGACAAGCCTTCCCTGTAAGTTCCCTCATTTTTACACCTGCTACATACCAATCAGAAGTGGCCTGCCTCTTTCTTCAGTCTTTCCTTGCCCTCTGTAAGGGGCTCAGTTTTGGATTTCACCAGGGGAGGGTCCCAAGGTTGTGAGCCAACACATAGTTATAAATAGGCTGCCTAACCAAATATATTCTTTTAGAATACAGACTGCTCATCATAGATGCATCATAACGTTAAAATAAGAGCTTGAAAATAAATTAAGCCAAACATCCACGTAAAGTAAGTACACATCTGTACAAGTACAGATCCATTTGAAGAAAAAATTCAATTCATGCATGTAAGTCAAGATGGTTTATATATGACTGAGATGAGTGCTAAGCATGATAGGCACTACTCTTTTGGCTGGCCCTGGGATGAATGGCAGTATTTTAAGTTATGCCATGGGACTAAGGATTCTTTAGTCTAAGCCTTTTTTTTTCCAATTGAAAAAATAGGTGCTGGTGAAATAAAACCTGTTCAGTGTATGACTAGTTTGAGCCAAGGTCACGTCTATTAATAACATTAATAACACCACCATGTGATTAAACTTGAGGCTCCCAATAATTTTCTTGGATATCCAGGGATAATCATTGCTAAGTAACTTGTTATAGTCAAAGATTATATGTTGTTGAGAGGTCTCATGTCTTGGAATAGGCTTCCGCACACATACAAACGTGTCAAGACTTGGATCCAAGTTTTCAAGTGTCAAGTTGCACTCTTTAAGAAGCATTCTGGAGTCGGGGCACCTGGTTGGCTCAGTTGGTTGAGCAACTGACTTCGGCTCAGGTCATGATCTCACGGTTTGCGAGTTTGAGCTCCGCACTGGGCTCTGTGCTGACAGCTCAGATCCTAGAGCCTGCTTCTGATTCTGTGTTTCCCTCTCTCTCTGCCCCTCCCCCTCTCATGCTCTGTCTCTCTCTGTCTCAGAAATAAATAAATATTTTTAAAAATAAAAAAATAAAAAAATGAAGCATTCTGGTGTCTTGAAATGAAAAACATATCGAGTGTGCTATTAGACAAATACAGGTTCCTGTCTAAAAAAAGACCATAAGAGAAATAAGGAATATATCAATCATGACACAGGAGTTAGAAGGGATAATCTCTTCTGCAGGTTGATACAAATAACCTTGAATTAGTGTGGTAAATAAACAATAGCAATTATTTCAAATAAATAGTCTTCTATTAACTTCCTTTTTTTTCTACTGCACAGATTGTCTCTCTGTGGTCTCCTGCCTTGCAAGCAGTGATCTTTTTTCATACCAGGTTTTTGCCTAGAGAGTGATAAGTAGGACTTGAGAATTAATTACTTAATAAGAAAATGTAATTAAGCATATTGTAAAACACAATGGCTTTTCAGAGGTGTCTTGTCCTTTTATCATGGAAGAATAGATTCTTTGTATAGTAGGGAGACTTTAAACAGTTCTTGGTAAAGCTGACTTTACCCTATTCATCCCATAGAATGCCAGCAAAGAAGTCTACTAATGTGCAAGGTAGATTTTATGTGACTAAGAACTTCAGGGTTTAAAGACTCATGCATTCTCTTGTTTAAATCCTGATGCATGAAGAAGTTAAAGTCTTTGAGTGCTGTGTCAAGCCCTGAGGTAACTCTAGGAGTCCTAAGCTAATCACTGAAGATTCCAGCTCTTGACTACAGTGGAAGGAATATCACCTTTTCTATAAAAGAGAACCTTCCCAGATTCCTAATTTTTCACATGAAGGACAGATGCTGATAAGAAATAAGAAATATCTGAAATGATAGCAAATAGCATGTCTGTAAATCAGATATGTAATACATGAAAACAAAAATATTGTATGAATATCAAATAACATTAATATAATCAAGATGCAAATAGAACACATGTAAATAATATGATATATGTATATACTAATATTCTTAATGTATAATGAATTTTATAAATTTTAGAACTATTTATCCAATAAGAAAAATATCTCAAAATTGTGCAAATAGCCAAAAAGGTAAATACACTTTATTTCCACAATAGAATATTATATCATCATTAATAAACAATACATATATATGTACATATACATGATTATACATATGTGCATGAATGTACACAATTATTTGGAAGAAAAATATATAAAAATGTTCATAAAATCATTTCTGGATGTTGATTTATGGATGTTATGCATTTTTCTTATAATTTGAATATTTGGTTGAAAAAAGTTAAAATATAAAAACTTGTTGGGGTACCTGGGTGGCTCAGTTGACTGAGGTACTGACTCAACTTCAGCTCAGATCACAATCTCACGGTTGGTGAGATCAAACCCCATGTTGGACTCTGTGCTGACAGCATAGAGCCTGCTTAGGATTCTCTCTCTTCTCTTTGTGTCCCTCCCTTGTTCTCCCTCTCTCTCTCTTTCTGTCTCTCATAAGTAAATAAATAAATAAACAAACAAACAAACTTTAAACAATGTGAAAAGCTTGTGTAATTTTCAAACATTTACAATAAGCACATATTACCCTTTAGTCAGAAAAATACAAATTATTTAAATACATAAAAAGACAAAACATTTGGCATAGATATATTGTTTTCCTATATTAAATGTTAAATATTACTTTGTTCAATACAATTTAAAAAAAGAGAGAAATAATTAACTGTAACACTGTCTTGTGGCATTATGCAGAATACTTGATTTTGCAAAAGATAGACTATTATGTACTTTAAAACATGGCTAGCCTTGATTATAAAATTATAAGCTATAATTAGGAAGATTTCTTAGGCATTGTTATTTTATCTAAGCCCATTAGATAACAATTACTTGATGGTTAAAAAATAAATTTCAAAAAAATCTGATGTTTTCAGACAATCTCAAAATAATAGTTTAGGAATTTTAAGAATAAAGAGTCACCAAGACCTATCAAAGAGAAAGCAGGTTAACTAACTTAACTAAAATGCTCCACTGCTCACAGTTAATTTTTCTTTCTTAGAAGTCTCTTAATTATCAAAAGATGATGTACTAAAAAGGGGGATAGATTTCTGGAGGTGGCACTGCCAGTACAGTTTAGAGCAAATCAGAGTGGAGCTGAGCAAATAACATGGTTGGCTTTTCCATGTGTGAATTATATCTGTGTTGCTGTCATGATGTTTACAAGAATGGAATTTAAACCCAAGACCATCTCTATATAGATTCATATATCAAAAAATGAATTATCCTGGATTATGCATTTTATTTCAAAATGGATTTAGTGCTATGTATTATAACGTTGTGGTACACACATCAAAAAATAACCCTTTCATTTCTGTTGTTTATAATCTTGAAATTTACTTTGCCTATCTGTCTATCTATCTATCTATTTATCTATCATCTATCTACGATGTAAGTTGAAAACCTATATGTGAAATTATATACTGGGTTTTTTCAATCAAAGTAAAATGGAAACTCAAAGTAATTATTTTGCTTTTGTGTATAGCATGTTTGAAGGCTTAGTGCCATGTACATCAGACTGAAAATATACAGATGTTGCTTTTACTTATACTCTGTCTTTATTTCTAACACTACAATTACTAATACCCTATACTTATATCTAAATAAAACTAAATTTCAGAAAGTTTAAACCACATTCCCAAGACGAGGAACAATATATGGACCCAGGTTTTGTTTATTTTTTGATTTTTTTTTAATTTTTAAACATTTATTCAGTCTTGAGAGACAGAGCGCAAGCGGGGGAGGGGCAGAGAGAGGGATACACAGAATCTGAAGCAGGTTCCAGGCACTGAGCTGTCAGCACAGAGCCCGACATGGGGCTCGAACCCACGAACCCTAAGATCATGACCTGAGCTGAAGCCCGTCGCTCAACTGACTGAGCCACCCAGGTGCCCTTATTTTTTTATTTTTTAATGTTTGTTTATTTTTGAGAGAGAAGGAGAAAGTGCAGGCGGGGGAGGGGCAGAGAGAGATGGGGACAGAGGATCTGAAGTGGGCTCTGAGCTGACAGCAGAGAGCCCATTGCGTGGCTTGAACTCAGGAACCATGAGATAGATCATGACCTGAGTCAAAGTCAAATCCTTAACTAACTGAGCCACCCAAGCGCCCCTCAGGTTTTGTTTATTTATTATTATTATTTTATTTTAGTTTTTTGAGAGAGAGAGGGCACAAGTGAGCAAGGGGCAAAAAAAAGAGAAAGAGACAGAGAGACAGAGAGAAGCGGGGCTCACCCAAAAGCGGGACTCGAACTCACAAATCATGAGATCATGACCTGAGCCAAAGTCAGATGCCTAGCCAACTGAACTACCCAGGCACCCTATTTTTTAACCATAGATTTGGTTTCCTTGTGCATATGCATACGCATGTGCACACGCACACATTCACACATGGGTGCGCGCGTGCACACACATGAGCGCGCGCGCACACACACACACACACACACACACACACTGCCATTATTGCTAGCTGTTGACTACCAGCCTGTTCGTAGACCAGTTATTTATTCCCTCTAGCTCTGTTTCTTCCATTGCATTAATGAAGGAATTGAAATAGATGATCAGTGATTTCTTTGAACCAATTTGGAATTGAATTTTAAATTTCAATGAGGAAATAAGGGAAGAACCATAAATGGAAGAGCAATTGTTGCTATTTAAGCATAAAATATACCTTTAGATTCTCTTCTTTTACAGAATGAACAATTCCTCAACCAGCAACAATAGCATGATCAATATTTATATTTTATTAGTGCATAATTATCATGCACACACCTTAAAGAACAGCTTAGGTGTTTGATATTTATGATAATGGAATTTTTAATAGATACAAATCTTCCATACTTGTTCATGAGAGTCTAAGGATTTCCTCAAGGGAACATTTTAACTGTGGCCTCAAAAAAGAATATAGATTGTATATAAATCTCTAATATTTAATAAATATTTTGGGTGTGATTTAGCCTTCAAGTGGGATTTGGCTTACATTATAAATAAGTAGTTAGAAAGAGTAATTATTAGCTAATCCCATCAAATCTAGTATAATATGATCAAAATGGCAACTAAATTCTGTTCCTAATTACAACTCAGCAACTAATATTTTTCTCACTAGACTACTGATTACTTCTTCTGTTTATTCTGTTGAGTGGAGAAGAGAACTGCCTACTTAGAAGTCATCCTTAGCCAGGAAAACAGAATTCAGTTCAGAATTACCAAGTAGTCTTGCCTAGTCATAATTTTTCCTAAAGTTATGTATATATATATATATTGTACAGCCATTTAACCTCTTTCACCCTCAGATTATTCAAAACTAAATATGAAGTACATGATTTGGGATTCTGTCAAAAATACTTCAGTAAGCATTTCCAAAATTAGCACAATTATTCTCAAGAAAGAAGATCATTAGCTAACTTTCTTCACAGTATTTAGCATTAATACTTCCATCATATCTAAAAGAAAGCAAAATTTTAAAAAGCAAAGGAAATATCAACAGGAAAAAATTACTAATAATCCCATAGTTTGTCTTTTTAGCTTTTTGAATATGATACACTTAGGGATAGATGTTATCTAACTAGCTATCAGATTGTTTAGTTTTTGGCATTTGCCCTGTCCAGTATTCTCTGAACTTCCTGGCTCTGCTGTCTGTCATTAATTTGGAGACATTTTCAGTCGTTGCTTCTACAAATATTTTTTCAGGTCCGTTCTCTCTTTTTCACCCTTCTTAGATTTAAATTGCACTTAGGTAGTTTGATGTTTCCTCATTGCTATAGGATGGTCTGTTTTATTTACTTATGGTTTCTTCTCTTTTGTTTTCAGTCTAGGTAATTTTTGTTGACTTATTATTTCCTGTTCACTGATTCTCAGCTGTGGCATTCTACTGATGAGTCCTTGAAGGCATTTGTTTTCTGTTACTCAGTTTTTATTTTCTATTATTTCCTTTTTACTCTTTATTATACTTCCCATAACTCTCCTGAAATCATCTAATTCATTTTGCATGTGGTCCACTTTTTCTATTACAGGTGTCAACATGTAAATAACAGCTATTTTAAATTTCCTATCTGATAATTCCATTATCTGTTTCATATCTAGTTAGTTTTGATGATTTAATTGTCTCTTAGGAATGTATCCTTTTACTGGTCCTTTATGTATGTATTTTTTTTAATTGAAAGTCAAGCATCTTGTATAGGACAGTAGAGACTGTGGTAAATATAATTTATGCCTTGAAACAGGTACGTCTTTCTTTCAGGGAGGACTTAAATGTAGGAGTTGAGTTAATCTAATGAATAGTTGGATTGGGTTTGAGACTTGATATTGCTATAGTTACCTTTAGCACATTTCAGGCATGAATCCTGTTAGTGATTCCTATTGTTTAAGGTAGAGGCTGATTTGACAGACAGTTTTTTTTTTCTACTCTACCTTCAGTTTTAGGTCTTCCCTTTGTGCTAAGACATGAAGGGATCTGGCTCTAGCATTACACATTACTTGGAGACTTTTAGTATCATTGTAAGAGTGGACACTCTCTTTTATTCTAATTAAACTTGAGTTTTAAGTATGTACCATATTTGTGGATCTTGACTGTGGCCTTCTTAATTGATCTGTCCCTCTCTTGACTGAAGTTCTGGGCCCTTGACTTTTCTTGCTTCTTCCCCAGGAGTAGACAGTTTTATTTTTCTATTCCCTTCCCTAGCTATAATGGGTTTTCAGCATCATCCTGAGGCCAACAGTGACTGTTGTCATTCTGCCCACAGATTGAGGGTTTTGTTCCATTAGAGGAGGGCATCCCAGGGGAGTTTTTCTCCCTCCTATAGTGGCCGCTCTTTCTTTACCCCTGGCCTCCACCATGATGGATACTTCCTCCAAACTCATTGAACTTACCTGTGAGTGGCCAGTGAGGTTCGAGAAAGAAAATCTTCGATGAAGTTGGACACTTCCCCTCTATTTGAAAAACCCAGAGGCTTTATCTTCTCTGGTCAGTTAACACCTGACCTCCACAGATTCACCAACCACTGTAGCCAAATCCATCTGTGTCTCGCCCAGGAAGGTATAAAATAAAAACAAATTTAGGGGCACCTGGGTGACTCAGTTGTTAAGCATCTGACTTCAGCTCAGGTCATGATTTCGTGGTTCATGAATTTGAGCCCCAAGTTGGGCTCTGTGCTGACAGTTCAGAGCCTGGAGCCCAATTCGGATTCTGTGTGTATGTCTCTCTCTCTGCCCCTACCCCACTCACGCTCTGTCTCTCCCTCTCTCAAAAATAAATAAACATTAACAACATGTATAAAGTAAAAACAAATTTAAAACAAGAGTTTAATTTTCCCTGTTGCAAATGAGGAAGATGATCCATTCCTTTTTTTGTTTTGTAGAACATTTACTTTATAAACTTGTAAGTTCTTTATGTCTTTGAAATGCATACAGATCTTTTTAAAAGCTAAATAAGTCTCTTGCCACTTTTAAGACCCAGGTATGTCTTTCTTAAGGACTGGAGAACAATCTTTTGGTAATGTTATCATTATGGCAGACTGCACTCCTCTCTCCTAGTTTCTGTGGGAGAGTTGGATCCTCACCTGAAAGGGTGCTTCATCTAAGTTTCAAAACTACTTCCTGTCATAAAGATATGTGTTTATTTTTCCTTTGGTTAGGACAGATGGTCACCTCAACTACTAAATAAATTTAGGATGAACTATGTATGACAAATACTGCTTCATGTCCTCTTATTTTAGGACAGGTCAGTTATTGTTTATCTGGAGGGCATCTGTAAATGGGTTGTATCTCTGTGGCTTCATAAAATGATGAGATTTCTCTCTGTTTTTGCAATCTCTTGGTGGATTGCCTATTATGTACATCACATTCTGTTTTAATGCCTATTCAACAATAAATTTGTTTTCTTTCTTTCAACATTTGTGGAGATTTTTTCTGGTTTTGGAGAAGATTTTGCTTTTAATTATATTTCTCCAACAAACCGAGGGCTCATGTCTAGTCATTCCCTGCAGGCAATTACCTTTCATAGGCTTTTGGCCAGTTGTCCTATGACCTCAATATTCAGATGGGAACAAGAAACATCACGAAATTACTGTTTGTCTGACAATTTTTTGTAATATCGGGAGCGTTTTTCTTTATAATTTATACCCAGGCCTACCCATAGTGTAAATAGGAAGTACCCCATTGGCTTTTTGATTCAATCAGTTGAGGAAGAAAAGGAGGAAAGCTGTTTGTTTAAACAAAACAAAACAAAACAAAACAGAGGCTTATTCAGTTGGCCCTAGTAAGGTATTTTATAATAAAGATCTAGAAAAAAAGAGAATAGAGATCTCAGGCACCGGGCCAGAATTCAGAATATAAAATCAGGCCTCATGGAAATAATGCATCTTATAGGTTCTAGGAGATTGTGAATGATCTCAAGTGACTTTAGGGAGAGGGTTTTCTTTTTGGAACCTTAGCAGCAAGGATTTATTGATCACACATTATCAGTTTCCTTTCCAATTGTCTCTGTTTTTACCTCTCCTATATCTACCTGCCTCTAAACTCATATTCTATTGACTAAATCTTTTTGTTTCTTCTTAGACCATTTCCTTGTTTATTAGAAAAGACAAGAAAATATATATTTGGCCTACCCCATCCTTGAATGGAAATTGTTCTGCTACTACTGTGAACAAGATTACCATCTTTATACCACATAATCAGATCAGATGTGCAGGAAATAAAGAATATGATTGGCATAGCTAATCACTTTTGCCTGTTTAGAGAACGATTTTCTCCATACAACATAAAAATCTCCTCCACTGTTACAGATTAACTGTTCTTAGTAAAGTTGCAGCCAAGAGAAATCTTGAAGAATCAGGTAGGGCTTGTTCCTCCACAAGTGTAAATGCAGCAATATCTCATAGAACAGGACAGCGTACAAGAAACACTGCCAGTGCCTTCTAAGATAGTGATAAACTAGTGAGGTAAATATACAAAAATAATCTGAGTTTGAGAACATATTCTTCTGTTCAGTTCTCTTATAATGATTTAAAATAATTACAAGAAAAGAATACTGCACATGTGCAAGTAGAAAATATCCTTAGCATGCTTATTTACTCTACAAAATAGGCTAATTTACACATTTTCTTTTCAAGAAAACTTCGATTCAAAAAAATTATAGACAGCAGTTTATTCCTGAGACTAAACGAGAACCTGAAGGGAAAAAAAAGGAGAGAGAGAGAGAGAGAGAGACTTTTTTTTTTTGGAAATTAGATTTGTCCTTACATGTAAGTTGTGGGTTTTTTTAATGTATAAATGCTCATTTATAGTAACTGCATATATTTAATTATATATACACACACACACACACACACACACACATATGTATATATAACATATATGTTTTTTATACATTGTTCTTTAAATTTATGAGCTTTGAATTACAAATATTTGCCAATAGGAAAGACTAAGAAATCCAGCTGGCTGTCATTGTAAACTTGGTTTGTTACAGTTTGGCCTAAAACAGAGTTCTTCTCTCACATGAGAGAACATGAGTCTGTAATAAATATATATATATATATATATATATATATATATATATATATTATATATTATATATAACATATATATAATATATATAATATATATATTAAGTTTTCCAGCTTAAAGTATAGAAAATAAGTTACATATATTTAAGATATACAGTATGATGTTTTGATATATGTAATACATTGAAAAATCATTATCAAATTCAAGCTGATTAACATATCCATTTCTTTACATAGATATGATACTTTTTAAACAAAATATTTATGTATTTTTTAGAGAGACAGAGAGAGACAGAGTGTGAGCAGGGGAGGGGCGGAGAGAGAGGGAGGCACAGAATCTGAAGCAGGTTCCAGGCTCTGTCCCAGCTTTCAGCCGGATGCAGGGCTCAAACTCACAAACCCCGAGATCATGACCTGGGCTGAAGTCAGATACTTAATCGACTGAGCCACTCAGGCGTCCCATTATGATACTTTTTTGAGGTAAGAACACTTAAGATCAACTCTCTTAATCATTGAAGTATACAAGAGAATTATTAGCTGTAATCACCATTCTGTATAGTAGATTTCCAGAACTTATTCATCTTGCATAACTGAGTCCTTATACCCTTTGAGTAACATCTCTCCATTTCTCCCACCCAACCCCGCCCACCCCAAGTTGTGATATTTCTTACTCTTCTACTTATTTATTTATTATTACTATTATTACTATTACTTTTTTTATTTTAGAGACAGAGAGGACATAAGCAGGTGACAGGGACAGAGACAGGGAGAGAGAGAGAGAGAGAGAGAGAGAGAGAGAGAGAGAGAGAGAGAGAGAGAGAGAATCTTAAGCAGGGTCCATGATCAGTATGGAGCTCCACATGGGGCTCATTCCCAAAATCCTGGAATCATGACCTGAGCTGAAATCAAGAGTCCAATGTTCAACCCACTGAGCCACCCAGGCATCCCTATTCTCCTACTTAGGATACATATAGTAATCCTCGAGAAAATGCTGTTCATAGGAAAAAAAAAAAAACTAGTGGGGACTGAATGTTTATGTATCCCCAGATTTTATATATTGGAACTCTAACTACCAATGTGAGGGTATCATGAGATGAGGCCTTTGGGAGATACATACATTTGGAAGAGGTCATAACGATGGAACACTCATGATCAAATTAGTGCCCTGAGAAGATGAGGAAGAGATCAGAACTCACTGTCTCTCTGCCATGTGAGGATGGAGGAACAGGGCAATTTTTGTGAATGAGGAAGTGGGCTCTCACCTGAAACCAAATCTGAGGGCACCTTGGTCTCTGACTTTCCAGCCGCCAGAAGCTTGAGAAATAGTGTTTATTGTTTAAGCCACCCATTCTACAATATTTTGTTACAGCTACCTAAGACAAATTCTATAAAATGTAATTATTTTGAGATTATGTTGTAGGTACATATAATATTATAGATAATGTGTTTCAGATTATACTGACCTAAACACATACCAGAGTACCTGATTTTTATATATTCCAGAGAAGTTTTCTTATGTAGTTTATATGTGTTCATATAGTGGAGTCAAATTTTATCTAATGTTAGTTCCTTCACTCAATTTTTTATAAGAGATATTTTATTTGAAAAAATCTTTAACTTTTTTATAGTGATTGCATGTGTAACAACACATTTTGTCTATAATTCTGTATCATTAGAGCAGCTTCAACTTTTTAGTGTCTGCAAATATTTAACAAACTCAAATGAGAAGAACAGGTTAATCCAAACTGTTTTTCACAGCCAGTATAACACTAAAGATGATTTAGAAACACATATATTTTATATTATAGATGGTATATTTGACAGAAGTAAAATTTTAATGAGCAGAAATATGAAGGTAAATTATTTACTTTGAATCTTAATAAATTTTGCATTACGAATTCTCTGATTACATTGTCAAACCAGTAACACCAGGTACCACAATTTCCTTGACAATTTTGTTATTAAATGGGGGTCGCTGTTCAATAGGTATAAAGTTTTAGTTATGCAAAATGAGTAAATTGTAGAGATCTATTGTACAACATAGTACCTATTGTAACTATACTACATTGTGCACTTAAAAATTCATTAAAAGAGTAGATCTCATGTTAGGTATTTTTACCATAACAAACAAACAAAAAAACCCAATAAATACATGAAATAGAAAAATCATAAAGAACACTGGATAATTTGAGAGAAATTATGCAAGAAAGCAAACTCTAAAGGAGGAGCTACTATTGATATTTCCTTGTTTTATCATTTGTCATTCAGCTTCCCTCGTTAGAGCTTCTGTGCCTCCATAGGGTGCTGTTTAGACAGAAATGCTCTATAGCTACTTGGCATTTGCAAAGTATTGCTCTTTTACATTTAGTTAGAAGAGGTACACAACTGACTGACTTTTGGGGAGGATTTTTATGTTAAAATCATAACTACATAATAATTATTATTAAAATAATAAAATATTTAGTTTTGCTAATTACTTAACTTTTTTAACTTTGGAAAACCCAGAGATAAACATAAATTCTATTGTACGTAGCAAAGAATGCATTTTTGCATGTAGTTAAAATAGACTTGTAAAAAGATACCAAAGTAATTTAAGATAATTTCATTCTTCAGGAAGAAATCATTCTCACAGCAACAACAAAAAAACAAAAACAGAGAGAAGGAACATTTTTCAAAAGTACAAAAGTATCTGAAGTGCCAACTTGAATCTAATGCCATCATTTTGTTTTATAACTTGAGTAAAATATCTGTTTATCCAACTACCAGACATTCTTCCCTTTTTCAGAACATACTTCACACATTTTTTTTCCTAAGGTCTTTAACCATGACCTCATCCCAGGTTTCATATCCTCTTCCCAATATACACTGCTTGCTCCAGCTCTTATATCTATTTTGTGGATCAGGAATGATTCCTGTGGATCAGGAATTAATGTATACACACACACACACACACACACACACACACACACTATGTGTAAATATATATATATATATATATATATATATATACACATATACATACACACATATGCATACACACATATATACACATATGCACACACATATATGTGTATATATATACATATATATGTACACATACATATATATGTAGTTGCTTAATACAGGAAACTCTTTTATGCAGAAACCATAAATATTATAAATATGAATTAATAAAAGACTACTTCTTTAGGTTAGAGACAATGCGTTATATTGGACAATGCATTTTTGTGGTTATAACAAAATCTACCCATTCAAATGATTATAAATATATGTGTATGTAATAATAACCACAAATATATTGCTTTTCTAATATTCTAACACAGAAGAAACACTTGATAATTAACTGATTAGATGCAATATTATTTTCTATTGTATATCTCTGATGAGAAACTCAACTAATAAAATAAGTTTCCATGTAATGAGATTAAAAATATTTTTATTTTCATACTGTAACCCATGGCACAGCTAAATTAAATTATTACCTAGGAACAACTACCCATCTTATCTTGAAGATGCATCACTGTCTTATGAAGAAATAAGAATTCGATGAATTTCTCCAGAGATTTTCATACTGCAATATCCTTTACAATGTAAGAATATAATACTGACTAGCCTGAATAAAAAGATTTAGATATATGCAATTTATTTAATTCCATAGGAATTCAAGGAGTGCTTACTGCTACAAACTACTATCTCTACTTTGAGGAACAAGAGTGGACTAAAATACTCTCTGAAGAGTATACTCAAATCATCAAAAGAACATGTTTTGTATGTTACATTTATATCAAATTTAAAAACATACAACAGACAAATCTATGTTACAAGAGGTAAAACAGTAGTTATATTTTTTAGGAGGAAGAACTTGGTAGTAACTGGGAAGGGGACAGGAACAGGTCTTTAGGATTGTTGGAGAGGTTTTATCTTAAGGTTGTTGTTGGTTAGTGTTTGCTTTGTGCTAATTCATAAATCATTAAACTCATGATCAGCATACATATGTGTGCGTGCATAGATATACCAGTTCAATAAAATATTTATTAACAAAATTTATAAGGAAAGTGAACCAGATTACCTTGGTGTGTGTGTGTGTGTGTGTGTGTATATATATATATATATATACATATATACACACACACACACTAGACAGATATGAATTACTAGGTATAAAATATTGGATGATTATTTCTCCCAATTTAGCTCAGTATTAAAGATTTAGTAAAAATAGACCTATAAATTGAAATTAATAAAGGCTTCAGGGGCACCTGGGTGGTTCACTCAGTTAAGCATCTGTCTATCGATTTTGGCTCAGGTCATGATCTCATGGTTCATGAGTTCAAGCCCTGCATCAGGCTCTGCGCTGTCAGTGTGGAGCCTGCTTGGGTTTTAGTCTCTCTCCCTCTCTTTCTGCCCCCTGCCCCCACTCTCTATCTCTCTCAAAAATAAATAAAACTAAAAAAATAAATTAATTGATAAAGTCTTCAAAACATTAAATGTGTAAGCAATATTGTCAAAACATTCACTTAAAGGGACATTTCTATATATTTTATATCCCCAAATGTGGCTTAAGTTATTCACCCCAAGTTGAAACCATTATAACAGTTTTTTTTTTTAATCTAAGTGGAGTATCTTATGGTTATATTCTTGATATAATGGCTTCCAGTAGAAATCTATTGCATTTCTCAATAGAAATTCTAAGAATGGTATTCAGACCAAATAGTCTTTCAATAAAAAAGTAGAATACGTATACTGTTAACTAACAACACATTGCTCTGCTTTCTAAGCAGTCCCTAGCATCTAACATACATTATCCTTTCAAATTAATGCAATATTGTGACAAGATTATTTCAGAATTACTTGTGTGATCATCAGAGTTAAACTTCAGTTTGTCACATGAAGCAATATGTTTCTTCTCTGGCAAATTCTGTTTGTTCTAAAATTAAACAGTTTCTGATATATCTTCATTGAGTATCAAATCTTCTTCCTCTTCTTCTCCTTCTTCTGCTGCTTCTGCTGCTTCTGCCTCTTCTTCTTCTCCTCCTTCTTTCTCCTTCTCCTTCTTCCTCTTCTTCTTCTTCTTCTTCTCCTTCTTCTTCTTCTTCTTCTTCTTCTTCTTCTTCTTCTTCTTCTTCTTCTTCTTTTTCTTTCTTCTTCTTCTTCTTCTTCTTCTTCTTCTTCTTCTTCTTCTTCTTCTCCTCCTTTCTCTTTCTCTTCCTTCTTCTTCTCCTTCTTTGCCTTCTTCTTCTTCTTCTTCTTCTTCTTCTTCTTCTTCTTCTTCTTCTCTTTCTTCTTCTCCTCCTACTTCTCCTTCTTCTCCTCCTCTTCCTCCCCTTCCTCCTTTTTTTTATATAAACACTTGTCTTGGATGCATCATTTATTAATAATTAAATTCCTTTACTTTGGAAAAAACATATTTTATATTTTTGAAAACACCTTATTGGGGTATAGTTGACATACAAAAAGCTGTACATATATAATGTATAAAACCTAATGAGTTTGGAGATAAGTATAGACCCATGAAACTATTACTACAATCTATGCCATAAACATATTCATTCCCCCAAAAAGTTTCCTTCCACTTTTTAAATTATTATTTCTGTGTGTCTGAAGAACACTTAATATATGATCCACACTTTTGGCAAAATTTTAAATGTACAACACAGTATTGTTAACTACAGGTACTATGCTGTATAGTAGACCTCTAGGACTTAGTCATCTTGTATCACTGAAGCTTTGTACACATTTACTAATACTTCTCCATTTCTCATTCCCCTGCCCCTGGAAACCACCATTCTACTCTCTGCATCTATGATGTTGACTATTTTAGATTTCTAATGCAGTATCTGTCATTCTGTGTGTAACTTATTTCACTTAGTGTAATGTCCTTCAAGTTCACCCATATTGTTGCAAAAAAACAGGATTCTTTTCTTGTTAAAGACTGAATATTAAATTGTATGTATATACCACATTTTCTTAAATATGATGATAAAATTAGAAAGAAAAACAGTATTTTGATAGATGCTTCAATAGGTGTCTGGTTTTTAAGTTTATTTCCTTATTTTGAGAGAGAAAACATGAGCAGCAGAGGGGCAGAGAGAGAGGACAAAAGAGAATCCCAAGTAGGCTCTGACGTGGGGCTTCAGCCCATGAAACATCAGATCATGGCCTGAGCTGACATCAAGAGTTGTACACTTAATTTACTAAGCCACCCAGGTGCCCAGAGGTGTCTATTACTGGATGTATAACTCTTTATTTACAAATTTGAAAGAAAATCATGTGACCCCTCTGAGAATAATTTCTAAATTTGATATAGGAGATGAATTGTATTCTTCTTCATAAAAAAGAATTTAATTTATAAAATATTTTCATATATTTAAAATATGACATGGGAACATACTGATTCCCTTTGCAATGACTCAGATTGTAATTGAAATAGCAATAGAATAAAGGCAGGTGCTTTGGAGTCTCCACCCCATCCAGACCTTGGTGTATTACTGGAACCTGAAGGAAAATTTTCTGTTTTGACCAATGGCATTTAATTTGTTCTTCTTTACATGTTGAGACTGTGGCAAATTATAAAATGCAGCATATTCTACATGTTAAATCTGGGTTTCCCAGACCATCAAACTTTCAGAGCTAATATGGAAAGTTCTGGGTAACCAGGATAATTTGTCCATTCTAAGTGATAGTCAAAGGCTGCAGGTATAGGAAATATCAGTGAAGAGACTGATAATAGAAAGAAGTTTGCATATGATGTATTGGACACTAGAAGGTTGGAGAAAGGAGGTGAGGGTCTGTTAGAGGAAAAGGAGAGATAAGCAGAGTCCAAGTCATAAAATTGACTTTTTGTCATGCTCATCAGTTAAAATGGAGGTTCTCCTATTTTTGTTAGGAAATTAAAGACACCATTCCAAAATCTTTTTGGCAAAATTAAATCTCTAATGGCATTAGGGAACCTTGCTTTTAGTAAATTATTAATTATTAGTGTATGGAAGCTGGCATAGATTTTAATAACCAAATAATGAAATAAATAATAAAATGTTTATGCAAATTTTATATTACACTGTAGGATATAGTTTATAAACGGCCACACTGAGAAAACCCTGTCCTTACCTCTTGGGACCCTAAATGATTATCTGTGACTCAGCCAAGATAAGGGCAATGGAATTTGTGATGTGTATTTTAATAAATTTTTAAAATAATGTTTTATTTTATTTTTGAGAGAAAGACAGAGCACGAGCAGGGGAGGGTCAGAGAGAGGGAGACACAGAATCTGTATCAGGCTCCAGACTCTGAGCTTTCAGCACAGAGCCTGATGCAGGACTGGAACTCATGAATCGTGAGATCATGACCTGAGCAGAAATCAGACATTTAACCTACTGAGCCACCCAGGTGCCCCTGTGATGTGTATTTTAAATTCCAAAGCCCTCCTGTTGATCCCTAGGGCCAAAACACACCTGCTAGGAAATTCTGCCTTGAACTCTCCTGAAGCAAGATTCCTCACATAGATCTTAGTGTTTCAATTTGGAAATGAGTCCATGTGTGAATAAGGACCTCAGAAGCTTATACACAGAAATTCCTGAGATACCCACTAGTTGCCTGCACTCTGTTTCTTTTGCTTCACTGTGTCTTTTGCCTTTAAGTAAAAGCTTTACATGAATATGCTCTGTGGAATTTTGTGAGAACACTGAAATATTTGAAATGGTGAAGTCTTTACACTCATTACATGAAAAAGAAATTCTATTTTCATGATATGCTTTAATATGTAACTGCTATACATTTTCTGTTGTGTTTCATTCACAGACACAAAAAAAGAAAAACTAGAGGGGAGGAAGTGGTAGAATTATTAAAATCTTTTTAAATGTTTATTTATATTTGAGAGAGAGAGCGAGAGAGAGAGCTTGAGAGCGAGCACAAGTTGGGGGAGGGGCAGAGAGAGAGGAAGACACAGAATCTGAAGCAGGCTCCAGGCTCTGAGCTGTCAGCACAGAGATCAATTCAGGGCTCGAAGGAACTCATGAACTGCAAGATTATGACCCGAGCTGAAGTTGGATGCTTAACCGACTGACCCACCCAGGTGCCCCATGGTATTAGTTATTTGTGATATTTCACAATATTTTCCTCATTCTCAATAGGATAATAGGGAAATATGAAAATTAAGGAATAAGGATAGTTGATAAATTTTCTAAAAAAATCTCCTTAATCTCTACTTTCCCTAAAAATATCTAGAGTTGATTATCATATTCTTATGAGATCATAGATCATCAATGATAGTAACATGGAGTGATACCTGAATATATATTATGCTAAGGACAGAATTAATAGAGGGAGTGTTTTATAGACAAGACTTCTGTGTTTTGTTTTATGAAAAAACACATATACTTTGCTCAGAAATTAAATTGCTTATGTAATATATGATTTCATTATTAGATCTTAAAAGTTTATTCATTAAATCTTAATAATTCAATAGGTATTTTAAATCTCTTATAAATAGAGTTTAAATTAAGTCTTATATTAATATTAAGGGATTACATGGGTATTGCATGTCAGAATTATTATGATCATTATTATTCTTTTTTAAAACATAAAAACATTGTTTTAAGAAATGGGATACCATTAAAGTAACTTAAGGTGTATAAAGACACAATGAACCTTGTGTTTTGAAAATATTTCTCTGGCTAAAATGAGAATAAATAGAAGGGGCATAGACCTCACCTCAGGGACAGTGAATTGGAGTTAATGGGGTAAGAAATCACGGTGAGACTTAATATGAACTCAAGTGGAAGAGTTTACAGAAAATATAGAAAAATGATTTTGAGACAAAAGTCTGAAGAATGAAGGAAAGAAGTGCTACTGGAGACATGTAAGTAAACTTTATGCTGTTTATAATTTTGTGACAGTCTGAATCTGCTATTTAAAGTCTAGAGCAGAGTTTGGCAAACTAAAGCATGCGACTTGGCCACTTGTTTTTGTAAATAAAGTTGTATTGGTTTGTGTGTTGTCTGACTATGGCTGTTTTTGAACTACAAGAACAAAGTTGGGTAGGTGAGACAAAAACCAAGAGGCCTGTAAAACATAAAATACTTACTATATGGCCCTTTATTTATTTTTTTTTAATTTTTTTTCAACGTTTATTTATTTTTGGGACAGAGAGAGACAGAGCATGAACGGGGGAGGGGCAGAGAGAGAGGGAGACACAGAATCGGAAACAGGCTCCAGGCTCTGAGCCATCAGCCCAGAGCCCGACGCGGGGCTCAAACTCACGGCCGCGAGATCGTGACCTGGCTGAAGTCGGATGCTTAACCGACTGCGCCACCCAGGCGCCCCCTATATGGCCCTTTATAGAAAAAGTTTACTAAGGGTAAAATACTTGAATTTCTGGAAATATTTGGTGAGGTTTAAAAATGTTTCTGATTTATATGTTAGAATCTTCAAGATCCTATATATATAAAGCTAATCTGAATTAGTTTTTTTTTTCTAAATTTTTTTAATGTTTTATTTATTTTTGAGACAGAGAGAGACAGAGCTCGAGCAGGCGAGGGTCAGAGAGAGAGGGAGACACAGAATCCGAAGCGGGCTCCAGGCTCTGAGCTGTCAGCACAGAGTCTGATGCGGGGCTCGACCTCACAAACTGCAAGATCTTGACCTGAGCCGAAGTTGGATGCTTAACTGACTGAGCCACCCAGGCACCCCCTGAATTAGATTTTTTAAACTGAATAAACCAAGAAGAAATATTTGATCTGATCTGAGTTATACAGCACTTTAAGTAACTTTTCTCACAACACTGACGTTAATGCATTGCAAAAAGTAATAAAACTTGTAATTCTTTTTTCAAACTCTAATTTTACACAGCATTCCCAGTTAAGTCTAAATTTCACCTCATTTACACGATTAGCTGAAAGTTTAAATGGATATAACTTTGAAGATAATTTACCAAAGAACACATCAAATAATAGTTTTAGTAGTTAACATTGATTTTGTAACTATGACACTAATTGAGCTTTATAAGTTCTTCAGACATTTATAGAATTACAAGAAATGCATTAAAATACATAAATACTAAAAGAATTTGGGCACAATGGATTAAGAGTTGAATTTCCAATTAATTATCTGCCAGGCACTTTTATTACCCAATCAAAGGAAAGGGTAAAACTAAATCATATCAAGGAATGTAAAAAAAAAAAAAAAAAAAAAGGAAAAGCTATTTTGATAGTGTTATTTAATGGATAATCTACAGACTTAATTCTTGTTCACTAGTTTTCTATTTATTCTGAAAACGGGCTTATCCATTAGGTTGTCAAATTAATAAAGTCTTAGATGTTTTTGATTACAGAAATCTTTGCTAAAACAGTTTTTAAATCATTTTTATTGAGAAATATAACAAATGTTTAAATGCTGCCTATAACAGGGATACACAGTTTAAAGAGAAATGAAACAAAGCCTTGTATTCAGGCTAAGAGATGACATCATCAGTAGTAGCAGCATCCCAGATGCTAACTCACCCCCTTCCTTTTCCTTTGGCAACCATTCTTCCGAATTTTGTGTCAAATATTCTTTTTGTTCTTTTAGTAGATTTGCCAAATGTTTGTATATGTGTACATCTATACATATATATGTAGATATAAGCACAATATTTATTTTTCCATGCTTTAAATATTTTTAAAATACAAGTTTTACATTTCTGTGCTATTTTTTGTTCAGTATTTGCTTTGAGCCTCATTCATATGATGAATGTAGTTGTAGTTCATTATTTTTCAGTGCAAATAAAACTCATTTGTATTACAATTTATATTTATCCACTCTATAGTTCTAGAACATTTACACTTTTTTTTCATTTTTTTATGAACCTATATGTCAATATCCTTACACATGCCTCCTGGCACATAGCACAAGAATCTTTTTAGGGTAAGTTCATAGAAGAATAATTTCTGTGTTGTAGACTACATGCATGTTAACTTTTCAAATATGGTTGCATCAACTGACCGTACAACTAGTAGTATATGTGAGTTCTTCTCACTTCACATTCTCACCTACACATATAATGATGTTTTAAAATTTTTTGGCTTCATTTGTGATTGTTGAATATTTATATTCTACATTTGTTCTTTTTTGTAGTTATCTTTACTTTCTCTACTTTACTAAGGTGGGGACTTAGGTTATTGATTTTAGATCTTTTCCATTCTTATACATATATTTTATGCAGTCAATTTCTCTTGTAGTTTCTTTTTTAAATTATGAGTTATTTAATAATGCATTATTTAATGTCCACATATGGAACATTTTCAGTTACCTTCATTTCTAGTTTAATCCTGTTGCATTTTGGGATCAGAGTTTGAGTGATTTCTGTAACTGTAATTCAAATAAGGTCTGTTTTATGGTTGAGGATATGATTTATGATCGCAAATGTTTGATGTGCTTTTATGAAGAATTGGAATGTTGCCACCATTAGACGGAGTATTCTATCAATCAGAAAAGCTGATTGATTGTGATGTTCAGTTCAACTACATTCTTATTGATTTTCTACGAATTTGATCTATCAATTACTGACAGAGGGATATTATAGTCTCAAACTGTAATAGTGGATTTGCTTATTTCTCTTTTCAGTTCTGTCAGTTTTTGCTTCATGTATTTTGTCACTTGTCACATCTTGTTAGATGCAAATTTAAAATTGTTATGGCTGTTGGAAAATTGACTTATGCTTAATTATGTGATATCCCTCTTTATCACCGATAGTTTTCCTTATGTGAAGTTCTGCTTTGCCTGAAATTAGTATAGACACTCCAGCTTTCTTTTTATTAACGGCATATCTTCCTCCATTCGTCTACCTTTATGTGAGTCTTTATGCCTCAAGTGGTGTTGTGTAGACATGAGATATTTAGAGGTTTTACCTTTAAATTTAATCTGACATTCTATGTCTTGCAAGTAGTTGGTTTACATCATTCACATGAACGTGCTCGTTGACATATTGGATTAAAATCTACTGTTTTTGTAACTGGTTTCTATTGTGCAGTTATTCTTTGATGTTATCCCTGTGTCACTCCCCCCCCCATCTTTATGCCTTCTCTGCTTTTAATTTAGAATTTAGTGATGTAATTTTTCTTTTCTCTTGGAATAATATTTATCCTTTTTACTAAACTCTTTTGTAGATGCTCTAGGGTTTACAATATACATTTTAAAATAATTTCAGTCCACTTTAAATAACAACATACCACTTTATGTGCAGAACTGTTAACCATATAGCAGATCATTCCCATTCCCTCTCTCTTGCTCCTTGTGACATTGCTGTCAATTTTAGTTAAGCATATCTATAGTCAGCCATACATTGTTACCATTATTGCTTTAAATAAACATGCATCTTTTGGCTCGATTAAGAACAACAGCAAAAAGATTTTATTTTTGTTTCATTTATTCTTTCTCTGATACCCTTCCCCTTTATGCAGATCCAAATTTCTGACTATATCACTTTCCTTTTACCTGAAGAACTATTTTATTTATTTTTTTTAATTTTTTTTACATTTATTTATTTGAGAGACAGAGAGAGACAGTGTGAACAGGGGAGGGGCAGAGAGAGAGGGAGACACAGAATCTGAAGCAGGGTCCAGGCTCTGAGCTGTCAGCACAGAGCCCATGTGGGGCTCGAACCCATGAACCATGAGATCATGACCTGAGCTGAAGTCAGATGCTTAACCAACTGAGCCACCCAGGTGCCCCTTGAAGAACTATTTTAATGTCCCTTGTGGAATATGTCTTCTCACAATGAATTCTCCCAGCTTTTTGTTTTCTGAGAGATTCTTAATTTTTTCCTGCTTTTTGAGCAGTCTCGTATCTTTTGATGAACATTAAACACATTGTATCAGATGATTAATATTAAACTATACAGGCCTTTACTGGAGGATATGTATTAATCTGGCTAAGAATTGGACTATATTTAATGTTTGTGGGGGCATCTGGGTTGCTCAGTAGATTAAGCATCTGACTCTCGGTTTTGGCTCAGATTATGATCTTGTGGTTTCATGAGTTCGAACCCCTGCATTGTCAGTTCAGAGCCTGTTTGGGATTCAATCTCTCTCTCCTCCTTTCTTTTTGCCCCCCACTACCCCACATCCCACTACCCCCCACACACTGTCTCTGTCTCTCTCGAAATAAATCAATAAACATAATAAAGAATGCTCCTTGTAGTTGTGGGTGCTGGAGGATTCAGATTCCTCTAGTGTCCTTGCTTTTTCCCCTCAGTAGGAAGCTTTAGGCTTTTCTTTTGTATGCTGAGAGAGTCTGTGTCTTACAACTCTCACAGCTTTTAGTCCACTTTTATTTTATAGTATTATTGCTGTAGTAGTGACTTGTAGGGGAGGTGCTGCATTCTTAAACTCTGATAATTATCAATCTACCAGTTAGGCTTTGTTTTGGGGGTGTGGTCTGCACAATTGCTTAAGTTCCTTTTCCAGGGCTCCTCTCCCTCACTCTGCCCTCTACTCTTTTCCCTGGTAATTGTACTTTCAATTTAATTTCTTCAAGCCTTGTCTCTTGTTAACTGTGTATTTTTCCCACTTAGGTTGAGACTGAAAGGCAAGTATGGGCTGAAATGGGGAGGAATGATCTTCTCTAAGTGGGATAATGTCTCAAAATAATTCTGGTGTTCTTTTCCCCTAGATACTTGGTCTTTGTTAGTAACAAGAATTTAGGTGGGTTTTATGATGGCTACACCTGCCAAGGCCATGCGGAAATCTTTCTCAGATCCTCACTGTAAGAATTTATTTGATTTCTGTAAAGACAGTGTACCTTAACACTGAAGTCCCTAATACTGCAGCTTTTAGCAGTGACTATCATACTAGTCTAAACTCAACCTTTAGCCATTCATCAAAATTACATTTAATTGTACCTAACAATTTGTGGGGTCTAGTGGCTTCTGTTCTAGGTGAGTATATCTTGGCTGTGACTCTGGATTTACTTGTCTCTCCAGATTTGTGGGGTCTAGTGGCTTCTGTTCTAGGTGAGTAGATCTTGGATGTGACTCTGGATTTACTTGTCTCTCTAGATTTGGAGGTGGTAGTTTGTCCTATGACAATCTATGATGGGTCCAGAAAAAAAGGTCTTTGATTTTTAGTTTACACATCTTCTTCTTCCTGTAAGGACAAGAGTGGTACTTTTTTAGACCTTTACATATCTGAACTTAAATAGGAAGTCTCCATCTTTCATTTTGAAACTTTGTGAATTTGTTTTAAGTTTTTAATCATGCTTGAAGCCTATGTTTGGCTTCGTTTTGTTAACCAATTTAAACAATTTTATATATGACTAAAGCTCATTTACTTTTATTGATATGAACAGCAGTTTGGTCTTAGTTCAAGTATTGTTTTATATATTTTTAAATATACATAATTTTATATACATTTTGTTCCCTTTCTTAATCTCTTTGTTTCGGGTGTGTGTGTGTGTGTGTGTGTGTGTATGTAGCTTTAGTATTTGCGATTAATTCCCTACTGTTAGTAACCTCTTCTTCCTTCCTTTTCTCCTATCATCCTCTAATTGAAGTAATACTTTTTTTTCTTTCAGAAAATATTTATGCAAAAATCTGGGATCTTATTCCATTTTTCATTTTCTTTCCCCTTTTCTTGAACCTTGTTTGATTATTTATTCATAATTACACCTTCAGAGTCTGTAAGCATTACATAAACTAAAATGTTCTTCATCTATGACATACAATTAGTTCTATAGGTAAATATAAATGTGTTTACTGTATACTACCAGTAAATAGGTTCAGACTTTTCTAGTAATTTTGTCTGTCTGAAACCCATACTCTGGTTATTTTCTCAGGAAGAACTCAGGGAACAATATTTAATTCATTCTTACAGATGAAACAACTTTTCTGCACAATTAAATATGAGGGTCAGTTTGGCTTAATACAAAATCCTGGCCTTACGTTGTCTTTCATTTAGTATTTAAATTACAGTTCTAGGGGTGCCTGGGTGGCTCAGTTGGTTAAGTATCCGACTTTTGATTTCGACTCAGGTCACGATCTCACAGTTGTGGGATCAAGCCCTTCATTGGGCTCCCAGCTGAGTATGGAGACTGCTTGGGATTCTCTCTCTCTGTCTCTGTGCTTCCTCCCCTGCTTGTGCTCTCTCTCTCTCAAAATAAATAAATAAACTTAAAAAAATACAGTTCTACATTATCTTCTACATATTGCATTGCTAAATGTCTTATGTCAATCTGATTATCTTTTTTAAAGTAAATTATTTGTATTTTTCCTGCATACCATAGAAATGTTTATCTTTCATAAATCCCAACAATTTTACTAGATTATGCCTTGGTATTGGCCAATATGTCAAATTGTTCAAGGATCTAGTGTCCCATTCAGCATGCAATTTCAAGTTTTCTTTTATATTCAGACATTTTTCTTTGTTGCAGAAGTTACAACACTAGCTCTCAGGTAACAAAAGGGAGAGTTTGGAATTACTGAAGATCTAAAGATTGAAAGATGGTTCCTACAGGGCTGAAACTGAGATCTCTGAGGAGGCTGCACTACTTGGCTGGTGTCAGTTTTCCTGAGTTCAGATGAGGGACCCCAATGGGACTGAAGCACAGACCTCTGAGAAAATAACACCAATGTACTGGTCATGGAATCTCTGAGAGGGTACAATAAGCCTTGATTTGTAAGGGTTGAAAAATCTGCAAATTAGAATCAACAGCTGCTACTAGAATGAACTTCAGTTGTCCAGGTTAAGACATTGGTAGAGACATACTGAGAGGGGCTGGAGGAAAAATTGGGAGTGGGGAGATAAGCAGCAACGCTGGTAGTACAGAACTTTCTATTGGCCAAGCATAACAAGAAGACAGGTAGGTAGACTGCCTGCTCTAGCATCATAAAGAAGAATGTGGGAAGGTGGATGTAAGGCTGAGAGACCATAGTTCAGCAACTCTTACACTGTTCTTTCATGTTTCTGTCATTTTTCTGAATTCATTTTATTTTATATTGAACTGTGAGGCAAAAACTGTTTACCTGCCCTATATAGGCTTGTCTTTCTGGCATGTTTCATTTATTTTCCTTTTTTTTAACATTAAGGGATTTTTTTTGAGAGAGAGAGAGGGCACAAGTGAGTGACAGCAGAGAGAGGGAGAGAGAGAAAGAGAATCCCAAGAGGCAGAGACGGTTGCAGAGAGAGAAAAGTGGGGCTCACCGGAAGCAGAGCTCGTGTTCCCCTGAATAAATCCCTTTGCTTTGTGCTTGTTGACATGGGTAAGACTTATATACTCTTTCCCCTTTAGATTAAGTAGTCAACTTGTAAAATTATGTGAATGTGTTATACTTCCATCAAAAAAAAAACATTAAAAATGAGTGCTAAACTTTGAGACAGCATAACTGGTAAGATAGTACCAGTAGTAGTCTTTCTTTGAAAGAAGAAAGGAAGGGAAACTAGGAAAAAGAATGGAGTATATCTTTGTTTGAGGTGATAATAAAGTTACATATTTAAAGTTGCAGCCTGGGTGGCTCAGTCAGTTGAGTGTCTGACTCTTGATTTTAGCTCAGATCATGATCTCACAGTTGGTGAGATCAAGCCCCACATTGGGCTCTGTGCTGATAGCACAGAATCTGCTTGGGATTCTCTCTCCCTTTCTCTTTGTCCCTTCCCTGCTCTCTCTCTTTCTCAAAATTAACATTAAAAAATAAAATTGCAGAATACAGTTGGAAATATGAGATAAATCTAAGGAAGAGACATATATTTAGGGTATGTTAACATTGAGATGATAATTGAAATCAGGACATGGGTAACAAGGAAGAGGTTTTTTTCATTTTTTTAAGTTTATTTATTTTTGTTAGAGAGTGTTGTGTATGCAACTGGGGGAGGTGCAGGGAGAGAGGGGAAGAGAGAGAGAAAGTCCAAATCCATACTGTGGATCCCAATGCAGGGCTCAAACAATGAATGGCAAGATCATGACCTGAGCCGTGCCTTCTGCTTAACTGACTGAGCCACCCAGGTGCCCGGACAAGAAAGAGGTTTTAGAAGTAAAATATATAAGAAATATAGTGATAATTCTTTTTAGTGGTTCTAAGTGTTTCGTTTAAAAACATCTCTGCCTTCCATTTTCTGACCCATGCATTCTAGGTAGTGATACTATGATGCATAAATATACAAAAATAATGTATTTTATGCCTAGTATTAAGTATATACATGCATATGTTCACATTATCACAGTATATATGCATGCATACACATGTATGTGTATGTATATTGCCAATTAAACTATAAATAACTTCAGAAATGCTAAGATGAATTGACATAATCCACCCCCCACCAAATGCAAATATTCTTTGTTTTAGTTGTTGATATAGATTCATGATGAGTAATTGTTTTTTAAGAAATAGGTGTTTTGAAAAATTTAAGTTAGTTTTTAGATTATTTTTTTTAATTTAAGTTTATTTTGAGAGAGCACCCACGCACGTGCACACAAGTGAGGTAGGGACAGAGAGAGAGAGAGAGACAGATCTCAAGCAGGCTCTGCGCTTTCAACACAGAGCCCTACTCTGGGCTGGAACCCACAAACCATGAGATCATGACCTGAGCCGAAATCAAGAGTCAGTTGTTTAACCAACTGAGCCACTGTAGCTCCCCATTAGTTTATAGATTCTTAATATTCTTGAATTCCAGGTTGTGATGCCAAACACTTATTGAGGAAATGAAATTTTAAACAGATTTTCCAAGGTCTGGGAGCCGATTAGTGACTGGTAATTAGCTATAGCGAAGGTGCCTAACTCCCGTCTAATTCAGTCCCTACAATTTTGCCTCTTCTAAACTGAACCTAAAGCCAGTGAACAGGCACCAGGCTCTTTATTAATTACAGTGTTACCTTTCTCTTTCAGGAATACTAAATTTTCATAGCACACATATTCTACATCAGAATAAAAATAGTTCCTGAAGATAAGTTACCTTTTTCATGAGTATATGTTTATCAGCTGAGGAGGAAAAAATAGTAACAGATGGGAAATGGCACTTTTTGTTTATGAACACACATTATTGAATCATAAAATTTGCTACTACTATGAATCCCTTAAAAATATTCTCTTGTTTCAGTTTGCAAAATGCTATCCTCTATTTCTGTGATATATTCCAGAAACAGAGCAACATCTGATTTATAAGCAATGTTACAGTTTCCTTGAACTGTGAATATTATTAACAATGTCTGTATGCACACATCTGCCAAAAGATATTCAAAATGTTAGTAATGAATACAATCATAATACAGAAATTGTGTTATGTATTACTTTTTGAAATAAAATATATATTTTTAAGACCTGAAAATATTGACCCTATAGGACAAGTAGTACACAAATATCCCCTATTGTTATACAATTATATAATGCTATCTATATTAATCACATTTCAAATCTTCTGTAAGTGAAAAAAAAGCTCAGATTTGAGTGATATTTGCAATGATTTAAAAGTGGTTTTAAAAAGTTTACTTATAGGCTAAAAACAAGTTTACAAATAGGCTAAAACTAATATAATAAAAAAACATTTTAAATATCCCTAAAATATAACTGCCTTATTGAAAATGTTTGATAACATTTATAAAGGTTTTTGTTTCTTTTTTCATGATTCTGAACATTCTGGAGCAATGCAAAAGATAATACCTTTATCCATGTTACTAGCATGGTATTTAGGGAGAGACCAACCTCCTACTGTCCACAGCTGCTTTTAATTCACAAGCAATTGGAATAAGTCAAGCATTGCTAGTGAGTCTTTTCTGCTTCTTGCTATGTTATTTCATCTGAGAAGCCATTATGCAAACTAAGAGCATCTGAAGATAGGTACCCCACTTAAAAGTGTTCAGCAGGGATTCTGTTTTTTTGTCATTTTTGGCAAATTGCATCGTTAAGTTGCATATGTTGTACTGTTGGTAGCCATGATTGCCTAGGATTAGTCAACGTGCTTATAAACTCCATGACTTGACAAACTTAATTTTCCTTAGAGTCAAATATGAAAAAAATCTCCAGATATTACAAATGTAGTGAACTGTTTTTCAAATCATTCAATTAATTACATATTATAAAACAGAAATGGATCATATGTACATGTGAATCATTATATAAATTCCAGGCAATTGGTTATTTCTGATAAATATTTTACTATGTGTACAGTCAAATTCTAGGGGAAGAAACCCTGTAAGACCTGGTTTTACTAAATTTTACCAAAATACTAGATTTGTCCTGACCCACTAGACTTTAAGATGGGGTTCTGCAGGAATTTGGAATAAAAATAATTTCTCAGAAGCACTCATCTCACCAAAGTTCGATTATATTTTATTGTAGAATCCCTTATTGCTCCTAGAATTTTCTTTAATATAAGACTTATATTTAGAGGCATTTTGGCCCACGGTACCAAAGTATCCATTTTTTATTTTGTTTTAAAGTTAGTATGAAGGAAGTATATAAATAGATTAGTGTGAGATATGACTTTAAACTTCTCTGGTACATTTCAAATGTAGAATTATCCTATTTATTGATCATTTTCATCATGGTCATCATCATTATCATCATCAGCATCATCATAATTGATTTAACTAAGATCTTGATGTCTGGAACAGTATTAATAGTTTGTTGGTTTTTTTTTATTTTCTGTTATACTTAACTCTCACATGGCATGATAAAGGAAGTAGTCTTATTTTTTTCATGCTACTACTGAGAAAATTGAGATTCATAGACATGACATAATTAGCTTCAGGTTATACAGCTAGTGAAACTACTGTTCCAAGACACAGAAATCTTCCTGAAAAGCAAAAATACTTGGTATCTCTTACTTTAGTATTGTTTACCAAAGTTCCATATACCATAAACAACAAAACCATGTATTTACTGAGCAACAGGTTGTTAGAAAGAAAGCATACTTTTCAAAAATGGAACTATTTAGCCATGTAACTTATGAATAAAGAAGGCAGGAAGACAAGTACCCTAGTGGTGCTCACAATTCACAATTTATCTTTTAAAAAGTATCATAAAACATATTACATTTTGCCAGACATAAAACTTTATAAGTTGTATCACATTCTGGAAAATTCATCATTAGTAGAGAAGTTTCACAGTCCAGATGGGCCCATCTTGCTTCTAACTGACTTGAAGTCCCCAGAGGGGTCCTTATAATCTGAAGTGGTTATTCTAGTTCTAACCTTCACTCACATATTCCATCTAATAGGAATATGGTTAGACTAGAGAAGAGTACGTATCCTCTATAAGGGCATTTCTTAAAAATGGTGCGTGAAACTTCTGTTCATATCTCCCATAGCTTCTGTATTTGACAACAACTAGTTGCAAGAGAAGCTAGGAAATTGTGGTCCTTCATTTGGGGCATCCATGTGTTGAGCTAAAATTCTTGTGTGTTATCACTAACGAAGGGGAGACATGGATATTAAAGTCAATAAACAGGTTTTTTCAAAGATATGCTAATAGTGTGTTTTTGGTTAAAAAAATAACTTCATGTTTTGTTTAATGTATTCATATTTCAGCTTTCCACAGGGTAGCCAATGAAATGATTTATAGAAAAGTAAGTTCTGTTGAGCATGTTTTCATGTGTCTGTTACCCATCTGGATGTCTTCTTCTTTTTTTTTTTTTCAACGTTTATTTATTTTTGGGACAGAGAGAGACAGAGCATGAACAGGGGAGGGGCAGAGAGAGAGGGAGACACAGAATCGGAAACAGGCTCCAGGCTCTGAGCCATCAGCCCAGAGCCTGACGCGGGGCTCGAACTCATGGACCGCGAGATCGTGACCTGGCTGAAGTTGGACGCTTAACTGACTGCGCCACCCAGGCGCCCCTGTCTTCTTTGGAAAAGTGTCTTTTCATGTCTTCTTCCCATTTCTTAACTGGGTTATTTGTTTTTGGGGTGTTGAATTTGATAAGTTCCTTATAGATTTGGGGTACTAACCCTTTATCAGAGATGTCATTTGCAAATATCTTCTCCCATTCTATAGGCTGCTATTTAGTTTTGTTGATTATTTCCTTCACTATGCAGAAGCTTTTTACCTTGATCAAGTCCCATTAGTTCAAGTTTGCCTTTGTTCCTTGCCTTTGGTAACGTGCCTAGTAGGAAGTTGCTCCAGCCAAGGTCAAAGAGCTTGCTCCCTGTGTTATCCTTTTGATGGTTTCCTGAATTACATTTAGGAATCAAATTGTTTTCAGTACAATTGCAAATGGGATCAGCTCCTTGATTTCTTTTTCTGATGCTTCATCATTGGTATATAGAAATGCAACAGATATCTGCATGTTGATTTTATATTCTGCAACTTTGCTAAATGCATTTGTTAATTGTAGCAATTTTTTGGTAGAGTCTTTCAAGTTTTCTACATGTTGTATCATGTCATCTGCAAATAGTGGAAGTTTGACTTCTTCCTTACTGACTTGGATGCCTTCTATTTATTTTTTTTTTCTGATTGCAAAGGCTAAGACTTTTTTTATGTTTTTTAATGTTTATTTATTTTTGAGAGACAGAGACAGAGTGTGAGCAGGGTGAGCAGAGAAAGACACACACACACACAGAATCCGAAGCAGGTTCCAGTCTATGAGCTGTCATCACAGAGCCCGACACAGGGCTCAAACTCACGAACTGTGAGATCATGACCTGACCCGAAGCTGGAGGCTCAACTGACTGAGCCATCCAGGCGCCCCTAAGATTTCTAATACTAAATTAAATAGTGATGGTGAGAGTGGACATTGTTGTCTCGGTCGTGACCATAGGGAAAAGGCTCTCAGTTTTTCCCCAGTGAGGATGATATTAGCTATAGGTCTTTTTTTATGGCCTTTATGATGTTGAGGCATGTTCCTTCTATCTCTACTTTGTTGAGGGTTTTTATCAAGAATCAATGCTCCATTTTGTCAAATGCTTTTTCTACATCTATTGACTGGATCATATGGTTCTTATCATTTCTTTTATTAATATGGTGTATCACATCGATTGATTTGTGAATATTGAACCAGCCCTGTAGCCCAGGAATAAATCCCACTTGATCATGGTGAATAATTCTTTAAATGTACTGTTAAATTCAATTTCCTAATTCTTGTTGAAAATTTTTGTATCATATTCATCATATTATTTTATTATATTATATATATATATATATATATATATATATTATATATATATATATATATATATATTTTATAATATTATATAATATTATATTAGCCTGTAATTTTCCTTTTTAGTGAGGTGATTATCTGGTTTGGGAATCAAGGTAATGCTGGCTCTGGAGAATGAGTTTGGAAGTTGTTCTTCCATTTTTATTCTTTTGGAACAGTTTGAGAAGATTAGGTATTAACTCTTCTTTATTTTTTAATATGAAATTTATTGTCAAGTTGGTTTCCATAAGTCACCCAGTGTTCATCCCAACAGGTGCCCTCCTCAATACCCATCACCCACCCTCCCCTCCCTCCCACCCCCCATCAACCCTCAGTTTGTTCTCAGTTTTTAAAAATCTCTTATGGTTTGGCTCCCTCCCTCTCTAACTTTTTTTTCCTTCCCCCTCCCCCATGATCTTCTGTTTAGTTTCTCAGGATCCACATAAGAGTGAAACCATATGGTATCTGTCTTTCTCTGTATGACTTATTTCACTTAGCATACTCTCGAGTTCCATCCACGTTGCTACAAAGGGCCATATTTCATTCTTTCTCATTGCCAAGTAGTATTCCATTGTGTATATAAACCACAATTTCTTTATCCATTCATCAGTTGACGGACATTTAGGCTCTTTCCATAATTTGGCTATTGTTGAAAGTGCTGTTATAAACATTGGGGTACAAGTGCCCCTATGCACCAGCACTCTTGTATCCCTCAGGTAAATTCCTAGCAGAGTATTAATTCTTCTTTAAATGTCTGGTAGGATTCCCCTGGGAAGCCATCTGGCCCAGGACTATTTTTTGTTGGGTGATTTTTAATTATTGATTCAGTTTCTTTGATGGTTATGGGTCTGTTCAAATTTTCTATTTATTCCTGTTTCAGTTTTGGTTGTTTGTGAGATTCTAGGAATTTGTCCATTTATTCCAAATTGCCCAGTACGTTGGCATATATTTTTTTATAGTATTCTCTTATAATTGTTTGTATTTCTGTGGTGCCACTTGTTATTTCTCTTTTTTCATTCACGATTTTATTTCAGTCCTTTCTCTTTTCTTTATGATAAACCTGCTTACAGGTTTATCAATTTTAATTCTTTCAAAGAACCAGCTCTTAGTTTTCTTGATCTATTCTACTGGGTTTGTTGTTGTTGTTGTTGTTTGTTTCTAAATAATTTATCTGCTCTAGTCTTTATTATTTCCTTTCTTATGGTGAATGTAGGCTTTATTTCCTGTTCCTTTTCTAGTTTCTTTAGGTGTAAGGTTAGGTTGTATTTTGGGAACCTTTCTTGCTTCTTAAGATAGGCTTGAATTGCAATATACTTCCCTCTTAGGACTGCGTTTCTTGAATCCCAAAGGTTTTGGACTGTCATGTTTTCACTTTGCTTCTGTGTATTTTTTAAATTTCTTCTTTAATTTCCTGATTAATCTATTCATTCTTTATTAGGATGTTCTTTACCATCACTCATCATCATGTAAATACAAATCAAAACCACAAAGGGATACCACTTCATACCTTTCAGAATGGCTAAAATTAACAACACAAGAAACAACAAGTGTTGGCGAGGATGTGGAGAAAGGGGAACATTCTTGAACTGCTTGTGGGAATGAAACTGGTGCAGCCACTCTGGAGAATAGTACGGAAGTTTCTTAAGAAACTGAAAATAGAAATACCCTACAATCCAGCAATTTCACTATTAGGTATTCACCCAAAGAATATAAAAATACAGATTTGAAGAGATATATGTACCCCAATGTTTACAGCAGTGTTATCAACTATAGTCAAACTATGGAGAGCCCAAATGTCCATGGGCTGATGACTAGATGAAAAAGATTATCATATGATAATATGATGTGGATACAACTAGAATGTATGATGCTAAGCAAAATAAGTTAGTCAGAGAAGGACAAATACCATATGATTTCACTGATATGTGGAATTTAGGAAAGAAAACAGATGAACATATGGAAATGGGGGGGGGAAGGGAAGAGGGGAAAACAAATCACAAGAGGCTCTTAATGATAGAGAGAAAACTATGGGTTGATGGCGGGAGGTGGGTGTGAGATGAGCTGGATGGGTGATGGGTACTAAGGAGGGTACTTTTGGTGAACATTTGGTGTTGTATGTAAGTGATGAATCAATGAATTTCACTCCAGAAACCAATATTGCACCATATGTTAACTAAATAAAATTTAAATATAAAAGCAAGGACAAAAAAAGAACTGCCAATTTTGATATTTGAATGCTGAAAGGTGAAGAATTACAAGAATAATTACTATTTTTGTGGCCTGAAAGAGTGAGGGGAAGTAACGTAATATAATAAAATCCACAAGACTAGAAAAGAAAAATATTTATTGCAGATCATAAGTACACTGATAAAACGATCCCACATATAAAGGAAACCATTAAACATGGGGGAATATTTGTTAGGAAAGTAAAAACAAGTACTTTTAATAAGTACAATAAAACATTTTGAATATAGGTATACATTTGAATAAAATGCAACACAGAGAAACCACTCAGAAAGTATTATATTAATATACCTGTTGAACAATATTAAACACTCAGTATATTAGTTTAGCATAATAATGAGGCATTTTTCTCTGGTAAGAAGGATGTATTATGAATAGGTGCTGTATAAATATTTGTTTCCAACAAAGCAGATTGCAAGAATGAGTTCTTTGCTACACTAGTGTTTCTAACAATTGGGAAAGCAAAATAATAAATTAGAATGCGCAATTCATTATAGTACTTAAGTATAATACTTATAAGACTTAAGTCATTACTGCAAATATTAATTATGATTCGTATAGTTATTGAATAACAAATTTTTTCTATGTACTGCCTATTTAACTCACTTAGAATTATGAAGTTATACCCCCTCACTAAGGAAATTAAGATATTCAAATTACTTCCTAAATGATGGAGAAATGAAGTTTGTAACTTGTATTTTTTGTTAAATGGAACTATCTACCAATTTAATAGAAGAAAGCTGGTAGTTTATGATGACTTATATAGATAAACAGATTTGAATAAGTTTGAAAAAAAGCTAGTTCTGAAAATCAGTTTCCATACCATTACATACAACTCTGTAAAATTTATGGTATAAATATTAAATTTAACAAAAATATAAATTTGTTGCGTGATTATTTAATACTTTGCTGTCTTTATTGGCTGTCTACGCAGTGTTCCATGATTATTTGCTTATGTTTAATATAACATTTTACATAAGCTATATCACCAATGTGCCACCTTGTTCTCGTCAGAGGAAGAGAATGTTCCAAATACTCCATGGCACTGATATCACTTAGATATGAAAGAGAAGGGCATTTGTAGTTAAAGACTTCTTTTGTTTTATAAGAAAGAAAAGCAAAACTGTGTCAATATTTCTTAACAGTTAGTGAAAAGACTTACTACATTGACAAGGGGAAAGAAAGCTTGTTTTGGAGAATTGTGTTTTGTTTTCTTCTTATGTGACTTACAAAGAAAACAGGCATAGTCTCTCTGGAGGGTAGACTGAACTAAGTTGAACCATCAATTTGCAACTTCATTGCAATAGACTTCATCTTCCCCTGATAAAGTCTGCCATTTGGAACCAAGGCAAACCTTGTTAACTTAAGGCTAAAGTTCTGTTCCAGGTCATGATGCCAAAAGAACCAAGAGACAAATATGTATTTTCATCCAAGAGAAATATAGTACCCAGACGAGAGGAGTGAATGTAGCTGACTGAAAAATATTAAGAGTGGAGGATGGGCAAAAGGAAAGAAAAACTGAACACCTGGACAAAGTTGAGAGATCTTAAGAGGTAGTTGGCTTCCATAGAGCACCTTCCATCTTTAACTAGATGGTTATCATCTAGTGATGTCTGCTTTACATGATACAAGGCAATCTCTAAATGAGAGTTACATTTCTTCCTCTCACATGGTACTACATTCTTGAGATCTACATAATCATCTGGGAAGGAACCTCAAGTATCCTTATCATAGTTATATTGGTATGGTCTGATAGAGGCTAGTCAGACAGGGTCTTCTGGGAACAGACTGTCTTTATGGGTGCTAGATTAATGGGGCTGAAGATATCATGTTCCTCTTCCTTTTCTCCAGGAATCATTGTTATAAGCCTGCCACCAACACTATCAGTGACAAGAGGAGGGGATAAGGTAAACTCCCTTAGTGCAACTCCCTTAGGGAGTTTAGTGAGAAGGGTAAAAAAAATAGCCCTGTGAAAGCAGGTTTTATACAACGAAGTTTATAGTTTTTAAGTCAGCTTTGCTTACTAATAATGATTGATTCCTTAAGGCATGACCCTCTATAATGGGATAGTCTGGGCATAGTCACTCTATTCTGTGATAAACAGTGATAATCCTTGGAGGAAGTCTTGCTTGCTAATTAGTGTAGCAACACTGTGCTGTTGCTAAATTATAAACGATAATTGTTCCTTCCCAAGTATTTACTTTTTTAAAAAGATTTTACTCTTTTAAGTAATGTCGACAGGTTACTCTTTTAAGATATCTCGAAACTGGCATTTGCACTGCTGTTTTACATGATACATTCTTTGTACTGATGGTGAGCTTCATTTTGCATAAAGTGTCTTCAACAAAGATACTTTAAGTCTAAATATGGTGACATTTTATTATTCCTTAATCATATTCTGGAGGTGCATTAGGGGCTCTATGGTGTCTGATTTTCCCATTTATACTTCTAACGTGTATGTGTTTGTGTGTGCGCGGGCGCGCGCGCGTGTGTGTGTGTGTAATATGTGTGTATGGTAAATATAGGTATGTTAAAATGACAATTAACCTTTGCTTTGGCATAGCATTTTAATCTCCTACCAGATATATTATGTGAACCATGCTCCATTAGGTATGTCAAAACTATTTCACTTCCCATTACAAACTGTGAACCAAAGTAATTTAAAATATGTTGTTATCAAATCCACACTTTAGAGTTCCCTTCAAGTTCTTCTCATCCTCAACTCTGCTAATTTAAGAAAGTGCTGGAAATGTGCACACCAATATATTAGAGCTACTAATCCACAAATTTACTCATCTTTTCTTAATCTTTAGTCTTCAGTAACTGTTAGGTTTTTTTAATAATCCTTTAGGAAACTATTTTTTTCATTGTTTTTTTATGACAAAAGATAATTTCATATTTTCTCTTATCTCCTTTTTCCTATCTCCATCAGGATGACTGGCTCTTCCTACTGCTTTGAATAATCTGTAGAGTTTTGTTCTTAACCCTTCTGGTTTATGTTTAATACTCTCTTTTTACATAGATTATCATAATTATTATTTTACATTAATTCATCCATAGACACGAACTGCCTTCTAAATTTCAGAACATTTAAAACATTATCACTGGAGGGGCGCCTGGGTGGCTCAGTCGGTTAAGCGTCCGACTTCGGCTCAGGTCATAATCCACAGTCCGTGAGTTCGAGCCCCGCGTCGGGCTCTGTGCTGACAGCTCAGAGCCTGGAGCCTGTTTCAGATTCTGTGTCTCCCTCTTTCTGTGACCCTCCCCCATTCATGCTCTGTCTCTCTCTGTCTCAAAAATAATAAACGTTAAAAAAAATTTAAAAAAACATTATCACTGGAAAACTCTTGTTCATTTTTAAACCTATGAAGTGGTACTATCCTATTGTATTTGCTGTGGAGACAGAAACATTCCGTTTGTGTCATTCAGTATGGTTCCTATTAGCCACATTTGGATATTGGGAACTTAAAATGTGGGAAAAACAGAACTTTTAATTGTATTTAATTTTGATTTTAGTGGTCACATGTTGCTAGTAGCTACTTTATTGGATTGTGCAGCTCTAAAGCTATATATAGAATTTTCTGTCATCTTTTTCTTGATTTACTATTGCCACAAATTCCCACATGCTAATTAAATGAAGAAATGAAAACATTCATACATGAATGAATACATATATTAATACATGATCCATAGGCCTCAGACATTGGGATTTCTATTCTACTTTTCCTTTGATCTTTATGTGCAGAATGTGGTTGAGTCTCATGTTTATGATCTCCTTTTCCTTTAGTTTATTTCAGCATCTTTTTAAATCTCATTTCCTTGAACCAATTTTAGCTCCTGTATCATGTTCAGGTATTCTTTGTAGGTTAGGACTTGATCTGAGATATTGTCCATTTGCAAGGGCCTCCCCTCAATCACCATGATCTTTAGAATTTTGAGCAGAATAATCATGGAGTTCAGAATAAGGGAAAGCATTCTAGTTTCAGGGATTTGCTTTAAATCTTTGAAAGTTCAAATCTGCTCGTGCAGTTCTTAGATCCAATGTCTCCTCTTCAGAAAAGTCTTCCTGACTATCGAAACCAAAGTTGATCTTGATCATGAAGAAATCTCCCTACTTCATTTTCTTTATAATTTTCTGAAATTATGTTTATCTCTTTGTTACTTAGAGTGGTAGCTACCAAATAAATAAAATAATTTCAACAATGTAATTCATTTTTATTTTTTTTAATTTGTTAACGTTTATTTATTTGTGAGAGAGAGAGAGCAAGAGCGGGGGGGCGGGGGGGGGGCGGGCAGAGAGAGAAGGAGATACAGAATCTGAAGTAGGCTCCAGGCTCTGAGCTGTCAGCACAGCGCCCAACGCAGGGTTCAAACTCAGGAACCATGAGATCATGACCCGAGCCGAAGTCGGATGTTCAACAAACTGAGTCACCCAGGCACCCTAACAGTGTAATTTATTCTTGCAGATAGATGTTTATTCCATAAAAGCAGAAGCTTCTGTCTTGCTTGGCACAGTATCTCCAATGTCTGTCAAGAATGATGCCAGTACCAGAGTACATATCCGTAATTAGTTATTGAATGAAGAAATAAACAAGTGATTAATTTAGGAGTTGGTGGAGACCATACTTGTCTTGGATTTCAATTTGAAATCTCTGGGCATTTCTTTTTGTATGATGTGTGCCTTCTTCCTCATTTCCTGGTAAGTTTGAAAAATCTTGAGAAGGAAAACACTTCACCCTATCTATCTCTATTTGCAAAGTTAGGTACAGATTAAAGAAACATGGGTACTTGGCATGAAAGCTCTATAACTTAATTGAGTGTGTTTTAGCTCTAAATTCTCCGTATCTCTCTTCCCAGATGCATTATTATAATATATAATGCCTGGATGTGGCTATGCTCATTCCCTGTAGCTATTAAGGACAGAAGACTTTCTTGGACTTGATTTTCTATATCTCTATATTTTGAATACATCAGTAATAATCTGTAAACTATAATTTGTTGCAGCACACAGATTAAACCTGTGTTTTAACAGAGGTCTTTCATTCTCTCTTTCCAATAATATACTATTTCCACTCTAATAATAGCACAATATTTATCAATGACTAGATATTACTACGGACCAAGAATGCTACTCTTAGTGTTTTGCTACTCTGCATTCAGTTTATGAATCAGCTTTACAGTTTTACTTCTGAAGAATCTGAGGCTCACAGGATTAGGTAATTTATCCAAAATCACAAGCTTACTAAATGGCAGATCCAATGTTTTGGCATATGTCTCTTGGTCAGTAAACTTGAGGTATTTTCTAATTTCTGAAATAAGTTGTCCCATCTTCAAGTGGGTAGGATTCCTAAAAGTTGATTTTTTTTTTTTAGGTTGAGATTCTCAGTATTACAAATAACCTATCATGTAAATGACAATGAGATTTAGAATGGAGATTATTTTGGTGTCCAATGATTTCTAATCACTTCCAGCTGAAGAGCAGAGAAGAAAAACCTGAATACCATCAGTGATTGATATGATGAGCTTTCTTCTGGAAGGCACTATTAATATTCAATTCCCAATTCAGTCCTTTATTTTTCTATAATAATAATGATTGTTCTGGGCAACTATCTTGAAAGTATATGATGAGCATGTTATGAAACACTCCTTATTCCTTAATGAGAACTGAACAAGGAACTAGATAGTGACAAGATAAAGTGTATATCTTTATACACTTTATAAAGTGTATAGATATACATACTAGATAGGAACTAGATAGTGACAAGATAAAGTGTATAGCTATACATGACCTGTTCCTGTATGTGTGTGCATGTGTCTGTGTATTAATGTTTTAAACAAATTTAAACAAAGCAAAATGCTTTAAAGAAAAACATTCAATCATTGGTTAAAAAAATCAAGATATGGAATACAGAATTTAGGAATTCCTTCCTGACATTTTCCCATTTTAAAATTAAATTTAATAAATCAAACACAGGGTTGTTTAATATTTTAGTATATTTATATTTAATTAATTATAATATATAATTATTTATTATATATAAATATTTAAAATGTATATATAAATATATAATAATATATAATAATATATAATATATAATTAAATATAAATTAATTAAATTAAATTAAATATATTTAAATTACTTTATATTCATGTCTAACCTTTCTATTTTCATAAAGATCTCGGGAAAAAAATTAAAAGGAATGAGAAGTAATCTACATGAAAAGATTACTTAGTAAATTGTAAAATGTGACTACGTGCATGCATGTGCACATATGCAAGTGTGCGGGTGTGTTTGCTAGAGTACATTTTATGAGGGCATTTACAGACATAATCATGAGCAAATGTAGGTTTTTTTATAGCCAACGCAAATGAAGCATGCCTTCAATTAGAAACTTCTGAAAATACACTGTGATAACCTACTGAGAATGCAATTGCTTTTCTTCACAGCATCATATCCACCTCTCTTTAGAAGCCCATAGTATGGAGTATGTGTTGTAAGTGCAATATGTTCTTCTTGAATCATTTTAGTTCATTAAATGCATTTCGTACTTCAAATACCGTTCCAAGATTATACATTTGATATCTTGAAAATATGCACATGGGGTTCTTAGAGTTCAGTGGGTAGAATTAGTGAACCTCAAAAGTCTTAGAGCTCGTGTGTTATATAAATGAGTATGTTAAACTTCAGATTATTAAGGCTTTTCTGAAACACCTGAAACACTTAAATCCCTAATTCCCTAGTGTGTGATTATTCTGTTTTCAACAGTTAAAATTTAATTTTCTACATCCTTAAGCAAAAACTCAGAAAAAAACATTCCTTACCTTATGTTAAAAGGAAAAGAAACATATTCCCAGGAGCACGTCGGGCATGATTGTACCTGCATTTTAGGAATTGTAAGGTAACAAAATCAATACCAAACCTGTACACCTACAACTCTTTTTTTAGTGCTATTGTAAGTGGTATTTTTTAAAAAATTCAATACCCAATTTTCCATTGCTGGTACATAGATATGAAATTGATTTTTACATATTGATTTTTATACTACAACCTAACCAATCTCAATTATTAATTCTTAGGCTTTGCTGTTGGCTAAGGAGCTTAAAGCAGTCCATTCCCATTTCCTCTTTCCATTTCTTTGTCATACACTTAATATTTACATATGCTTGAAGCACATAATATATTGCTATTATCTCTGTTTTAGATAGTTATCACTTGGTGTTACTAAAGATCAGAAAAAGTGAATTTGACATTTACCTTCATTTCATTTCTAACACTCTATTTTTTTGTGTAGAAAGAAATAGATTCATGTATTTATCTAGTATCATATTCCTTCTGCCTAAAGGCTTTTGTTAACATTTATTGAACTACAAGTACATTACCAATGAGTTCTCCCAATGTTTGGTTACCTGAAAGAGCCTTTATTCGTTCCTTCATTTTTGAAACTTACTTGCACTGGGTTTAGAATACTGTTTTCAAAGTTTTGTTTTGTTGATTCTTTAAGGACATAAGAGATGCCATTCCATTGTGTTCTAGCTTGTATAGTTTCTGATAAGAAGTCTGTTTTAATTCTTCCCTTTGTTCCCCTTAAAAATGAGTTTTGCTTGTTTTGGCTGCAATGAACTCTTCCTCTTTGTCTTTCCTTTAAAGCAGTTTTAATATGATATGACTATGTATGTGTGTATGTGTGTGTATTTGATATTTATCCTTTGCTATTTTTTGAGTTTCTTAAATCCATAGGATTTGCCATTAATTTTGGGGAAAATATGGCCATCATTGCATCAAATATTTCTCTACCCTGTTCTCTGTCTCAGTTATGCAGGGGCGGGGGGATAGTTTAAATAGGTGATGAGGATTAAGGAGTGCACTTGTGATGAGCACTGGATATTGTATGGAAGTGCTGAATAACTGCATTGTATATCTAAAACTAATACTACACTGTATGTTAACTAACTGGAATTAAATAAAAACTTTTAAAAAACCTTTTATATTATCTCATAGTTATTGAATGTTTTGCTTTTTTGGTTTTATTCTTTCGTCTTTTTTTTTTCCTAATGTTGTAATTAAGCCTTCCTCTCAGACAGTTACAGCATCTCTATCTTGGGGATAAGGACTTCCCAGTCATTTTGCCCTGTCCTTGGCTGGAATCCATGCCTAGGACATATTCTTTCCCTTCTCCTAAAAAAATCAAGGGATTTTGCTATTCTTTTTCCCTGGCAACAGTGTGTTTTCATAAGTGTGCTAAGGGTGCCAGGATTTGTTGCCTTTTCCATAGTGATTTAAGGTTTTTTTCCTTTAAGAAAATTTTTTAATGTTTATTTTTGAGAGAGACAGAGTGCAAGTAGGGGAAGGGCAGAGAGAGAGGGAGACTCAGAATCCAATGCAGGCTCCGGGCTAGCTATTAGCTGAGAGCCCGATGTGGGGCTTGAACTCATGAGCCATGAGATCATGACCTGAGCCAAAGTCCAAGGCTTAACCAACTGAGCCACCTAGACACCCCAGTGATTTGAGGTTTTTATTCCATAAAACAGACAGAAGAAAGGATCCAGACAGGACTCCTTGCCTTTTGGGCAGTGGCTGCTATCGCCTTTCCAGGACTGGGCAACCAGGGGTGTTTCTCAGGACTCTCCCTCGCTTCCAGTTTTTATGAGAGCACACATTAGGTCCATGGGAAAAAACAAACAAACAAACAAAAAACCTGTGAGTAGGTGCTAATACCCTTTGTGTCAGTGTCTCCCAATGATTTCATGTTTTCTTATTTGGTCTTTGGCAGTCTGTTATTTTTCAGCTGAATTCTTTGAACACTTTGCAGTGATAACCAAATGCATGTTTACCTTTATTTAGAGACATCCATTTTCCTTAGATTTTATGTGAACTTACTGCCCTGTGACCTCAACCCTCTGATGGATTTTAGAAAATTTGTGCATAGTTTGGAGGATGTGTTTTGTTGCTCCTGTTGTAAGGGTAGGAGTGATATTCTTTTTTGTCTTTCCAAATCATAATCAGAAGCCAAAATTCCCATATATTAGGATCTGCTACCTAATCATTATAGATATCATTTTGTGATAATATGACAGATAAATTTTCACATCAAGTTGGATTCTTTAAATATTGTATTTTTCAAATACTAAATTTCACTTCCTTTTCTGTCTTCTTCTACCTTTCTTTCCTTCTTTCTTTCTTTCTTTCTTTCTTTCTTTCTTTCATTCACTCATTCTTTCTTTCTTTCTTTCAAAACTGTTACTTGATGCTTTATTTTCATTCTTAAAGTAAAATAATTATTTTAGTCCTTAGTCATTTGTCACCTAATCTTCAACTCTGAGTAAGTTATACCTGACCTATTCAAAAAACCTCAAATTTATGCAATAGTGTCATCATGTAACACTTTCCTTCCTTTTTAGAGCTCAATATTTTGTTAGAATTTATATTCCACATTTTATAAACCTCAGCTTTGTAAAGCCAAAATATACTTTCATTTTGGTAATGTTGATCACTGTTTTATTCACATGAAGATTTCAAATTTAGACTGGCATTCTCTGTTATAATAAAGTTTAGGCTTTCCTATATAATTTCTTAAAATTTCTATATTGATATTGTGGTTATTGACAAGACGATTTACATATATTATCTTATCAATGAGCTGAGGACAATGACTCTCTTGTAGCGTATAAATGGCCTGTCCTAACCTAATCTAATTCTCAGTACAATATAATGCTAGAGATTCATTATTCTTTAAAATTTCAGCACCTCTTAAAATATTTAAATATTTTTTCTGTTTTTTACATTATTGGCAGATCTAATGTCATGGGTGGAAAAAATATTCCATACCTGTGAATAGATAGGAAATATAATTTGATTTGTTCTCTATTTATGGGTTCGTGATCATAAATTATATTAGGTCAGTTCAAATACTTATATTTTATGTAATATTTTTTTTTATTATTGTTGAGTTTCTGGAGTTAATTGATCTCTTTACCAGGGACACCAGAACTTCAAGAAAAAATTTTAAGAATTTTGTGTGTGTGTGTGTTTCTGTGTGTGTGTGTGTGTGTGTGTGTGTGTGTGAATATATAATTCTAGTGTATTAGACAATGGTTTTCTGTAGGCTTACATAAATCTCTTTCTTTTAAGTCTTTGTATTTTTAACTTCACATTTACAAAGTTGGAAGAATTCTACAAAGAACTCTCAGGTATGTTCCTAGATTTACCCATTGTTCATATTTTTTTCCAATTTGCTTTATCACTTAGTCACTTCTTGTTCATGTTCTTTTTCTCCCCATACATACGTAGTTTATTTTCTTGTTACCTCTAAATAATTTAAGAGTACTTTGACATCATGCCTCCTTTCATTAATAATTCATTTTTTAACTAATCCTTGATTCATATTCAAGTGCTGTTGATTGTCTCAATAATATTCTCAGTAGTTTTTAAAATGTCTGGTCCAGGATTCAATTCAGAATTATACATTGTAATTAATCATCATGAAGCCAGTTTTCTTAATTCTGAAATATTTCCTTAGCCTTAATGTTGCAATATATTTTATTACATATTACTGAATTGGTAATGTTTCTTACAGGTTTTAAACATTTTGTATAAGCCCTTAATAAATATCTAGACATCCAACAGTGTACCTATAATGCTAAATGTATTTAAAGCAAAATCCCAGGGAAAAATCCACTCCTACTTAATTTGTTGGTTGAACAAATCCTATTGAACTTCTTCAGTGGGTCAGGCCCTGTGCCAAGTGAAAATACAGTGATGAAAAGAACTTTTCCTTTGCCCATATGGAGCAATGTATCAAGTGAAAAGAGATATACAAAATATTTGCCCAGAAGACCTAGATTGCTGAGTCATTTAAGTCTCTCTCTCTCTCTCTCTCTCTCTCTCTCTCCATCCCTCTCTTTTAAGTTTATTTATTTATTTTGAGAGAGAGAGAGCAGGGGAGGGACAGAGAGAGGGCGAGAGAGAGAATCCCAAGCAGGCTCCACACTATCAGTACAGAGCCTAATGTGGGGCTTGATCTCACAGTTTGTGAGATCATGACCTGAGCCAAAATAAAGAGTCAGACACTTAACTGGCTGAGCCACCCAGGCACCCCAAGCATCCAACTCTTGATTTCAGCTCAGGTCATGGTCTCAGGGTCCTGAGTTTGAATCTTGCCTGTGTCGAGCTCTGAGCTGAGCTTGGAGCCTGCTAAATTTCTCTCTCTCTCCTTCTGCCCCTCTCCCTTGCTCACGTGCTGTCTTGCTCTGTCCCTCTCTAAAATAATTTTTTAATTAAAAAAATATACATTGCCCAAACACATGATGGCCCCCATTGTTGTATGTTATGAATGACTGGGAAGGGTGTAGTAAAAAAATTTAAACAAGTATCTAATTTAGATTGGGTTGGAATCAGAGAAATATTTCCCATGGATGTGACCTTTGACTTTCAACCTAAGGAATAATTAGAAGTAAGCTAGATGAAAAGCATTTCAGAAATTGGAACACATGTACAAAAGTCCTGAAAGGGCAAGTGAAATCAAGTCAGAGCAGGAGGAGTACAGTAGGGGAGGGATGAAAGTGGTTCAAGGTGAAGAAAGAAGATGTAGCTGTCACCAGAGTATGTAAGTCCTCCCAAGTTTATTAAGAATTTGGAAGTTTAAGGGCACCTGGGTGGCTTAGTCGGTTAAATGTCTGACTTCAGCTCAGGTCATGATCTCGTGGTTTGTGAGTTCGAGCCCTGTACCATGCTTTCTGCTCTCAGCACAGAGTCCTCATCAGACCTTCTCTCTCTCTCTCTCTCTCTCTGAAAAATAATAAAACATTAAAAAAGAAGAATTTTGAAGTTTATCATAAGTGCAATTTTAACCATGGAAAGTGTTTATACAGTAGAGTCACATGACTAAATCTGTATTTAATTTCATAAAGTTCTTTTTACCCTGCCCAGTTTTTAAGTATAATTGTATTTCCTCTACATACATTAAGGTGTCATAATTTTTGCTTCAGCCATCAAATATGGCAAAAGAAACAACATGAGATGAAGGATAGTCATTTTGTTGTTCTTTCATTGTGTAATCCATTTTGTTGTTACTTACTTCTCTGAAGTTCTAAGTCTTTTTCTGTTACTGTTTTCTCTCTAGTCAGAGAATTCCTTTAGCCATTCTTCAAGAATAGGTCTGCTAGCAACAAATTCTGTTTTCCATCATCTAAACTTGCCTATATTTCTCTTTCATTCTTGATACATTTCACATTCTTGATATATTTTATTGGATATAAAATTTGTTGTTGACTCTTCTTTTTTTTCAGAACTTGAAAATATTGTACCACTCCCTTCTGACTCAGTTTCTAGCAAGGCACTGCTGACAAATAATGGAGAAGCTGAGAGTGTTAACTATCTCTACCCCCCAGACTATGTTCTGTCTCATGGATGTCAGGTGGATGTGGAGGCTCAGTCCCTGCTCCCCTCACACTGGTGATGAAACTGGGCACTGTGTGTGGAATGGGATGGTTACTAGCCTTGTTTGACCTGTCTTATTGTGTCTCAGTACTGCCCAGCAGTGGTGAAGGCTCAGTTCCTAGACTCCATTGGTACTACCTGGGGGTGAAATCAGAGTGCCATCTGCCTCTGTTGTCTGAGGGGTGAAGAACCTCCCTGCTGTGACCAATTGACACCATCCTGTCTCCTGCTTCCATGGTTGAGGGAGGTGGTGTTTGAAGGTCAGCTTTTCACTAGACCCTGCAGAAGCCATTGGTGTGAAGAGAGGGGTGCAGTTTTTCCATTGGTGTTTGGCTGGAGCAGGGAGTACATGCCAAGAAAGTTTTCTGTTGTTAAGTCATCCTTTTTTTCTGGTCCTTTGATTAGGGGACACAAGGAACTTTTACTTGGAGCTTCTTGTCTGTGCCCGTGGGCGGTTCAGGACAGCAAGCCTCTCCAGCACCCTGTTGAGATGTACAGGAAAGAAGGAAACCCAGGGAACTCACTGCCCTGTTAGCTGGGACAAGGACACATTTGAAGAGAACTTTAGGTGGGGAGTGAGGAGTTTGGTTTCCACAATAATAAGCATAAGTTTTCTGTAGAACAGTGGTAATATCACAGTGTGGAGGTGATGACAGGTAAAGTGCAATCAGAAAAAATGCAAAGGCAGTGTGGAGAGAAACATATTAGTCTGTTCCTTTCTGGAATTGTATGGCATAAACACTCCTATGTTTTTTTTTTTTTCCAAAGTCATTTCCTCTCATTATATATAAATGTTAGTATAAATATGAGTCCATTAGAACACACTTGACATCTTGGAAGGAATGGAAAAAAATAAATATAAAATGAGCTACTAGGCAGCACATTTAAGTGGTTTGTTTTTAACAAAGTGTCCCAAAAAGGAGACAAGGTGTCTGACATCTAGTCTTTTAGTGTCTTTCTCTCCAAAACATATCTGAACATCCAAACGTTGAAGAGAGGAAATTGGGTACCTCAAAATGACTCTTTTAAGAGCTTTTCTCTAGCTCCCAAAGAGATTTGTTTGTTTCTAAGAGATTTATTTTGTTATTATCACATCTGAAATGCACTAGGAAGAAAGAAACAGACTTTTGTTAGCTTGGAACAATAGTAAATCAGCTATCCTAAGTGCATTTCTGTCCTAAAGATTTATTTTGTTTTGTTATAATTGAGATGACTCAAGGAGACAACAGTATGGAAACACTTTTGATTCTGCATCAGGACAAAGGTCAGTAACTTAAGACTCAAATATCCTCCAAATGAAAACACTTTCTAAATATCTGTTGATGGGAAATACTGCTCTAGTGGGGATTAGATCTGTCAGTGTACAATACAAGGCAGAATAGAGCACGATGCTAAGAGTCTGCTTTCCCCAAAAATCTTAGAAGAAGCAAGTGTTTTAGGAAATATATTTAGTACTCTATTCTTTGGATACATTGGACCAGCTAATTATACAGTGGAAATTTCTGTTTTACTGCATTTACATGCATTTTGAGGTAGTTCAATTTTTACAGAAAAATGACTGTCAACTTTTATAATGTATTAGATGCCATTATTTTCAGGCATCTGTCTCCCTTACACTGTTAAAGTATCTGACTTTTAGGTTAATTTGCCAGTTTTACATAGAGAATTTGTGATAGTAGGTAGGAAAGCACACTCAGAAAGATTCTAATCTTAGCACTATGACCTATGATCTTTGTGTGTTTGGGAAAAGTCTGTGGCTTCTCTTAGTGCCATCTTCATCCATTTAACAAAGATAATAATGCTTATATGGCAGGCTAAGTTTAGTATAAAGTGTATCTGAGTTACAACATTGTGTGTGCTCTATGAACAGTAGATATTGTTATACCCTTAGTGTCAAGAATGCTTATTACCACAAGTATTTTGGGAATGAGAGATTTGTTATAGAAATTAGAGAAGAGAAACTTGGAAGATGGCAGGCAGGTTAAAGTCTAGAAGGGATAATTTAGACGATCAGAGAAAAATCACCCACTTTCCACTTCCAGCCATGGCATGGGTGAACAACTTAGAGTTTACAGGAAAATCCAAGAAGCTGATCTCACTGGTAAGGGAACTACTAAGTGGGAGCTTGTGGAGAGATCACTGAAAATGAATATTTTATCTGTATTTCATCTGCTGCCTTTGTAAGCCCCAACTGAGCGTTTGGTGGTGGTCCAGGGGCTTATGTGGGCAACAGGGCCAGCAATGGTGGGAACATGCTGGACATGGAAAAGAGGACAAAGAGACAGGCTTCCTGTCCTAAAGTTGGGAGAATGAAGTGGAACTATGTTTCTATTTTCAGTGGAAAAGGAAAGTACTAAAGAAACATAAACTCTCCAAAAAGTGGGGTCGAGGGTTAAATAAGCATATAGGAAATGGGTAAATTAAGAATCCTTTGAATTTTAAGTAGATTTTTTAAAAATCTGTAAATTAGAATTAATTGCCTTATTATTTTAGTATTTATTATATAATTAATTCAGTGTAACCACAATATTGTTAACCCAAAATAGCTTTAACTTAGCCTTAAAACTTCAGAGTAATACCTGAATTTTAACAACTGAAAATATCTGCAGGTAGAAAAATAGGTTCTCGACTTTTCTAAGATTTCAATTTCATTAAATATATTAATAAGTGATAAACACAAGAAAGCTAACCATATATGTATATTAACATTATTATGTTATCATCCTTTCATAAATGTGGATTTTTTCCACTATGTGGTATCAGAGAACAAAAGAATATGCTAAATGTCAAAAAATTATGCTGTTTTTTCCTAATCTTACACTTTGTTAGGATAACACAGCAAAACTTATATGTGTTCTCCACTTTCCTAAAGTAAATTCTTAAATTTCTAGTGCTATTTCTTCTTAAGGTTAATATTTTTCCCTTAAAAATATACAGCCTACTGCCTACAAGAGCGATGATTTTATAACTCTGTGTGTGTGTGTGTGTGTGCGTGTGTGTGTGTGCACGTGCGTGCATAAGACAAATGCTGAATCTTATTCCATTTTAAAACCAAGGGAATAGAGTCTTTAGGGATAAAGAGTTTAATCACATGAGGGAATTAAACTCTTTAGAGCTCTAGGGGCCTATTGATTTAAATTGTCTTTTCATCTCTTTCAAAGACAGACACCAGCATGTCCTTAACAAAGATTATTTGACAAAGAAAATATATGTCCAGAATGGGGGTGAAATCTAAACTACCAGAGATCAATCACACATTGTGTCATTTCATCCTAAGCCACACAGGGGACTTATCACATCCTTCTTTTGAAAAAGAAGATTAAAACAAAAAACAAAAAACAAACAAAAAACTGTCACTTACTAGAATTCTGGATGTGTTCTCTAAACCACAGAATCCTCAATACATTCCTAAACTTGCTATATGCCCCCAAATCAAGGGTTCCTCTTGCAAAAATTATGTAAGTATGTATCTATGTATCTATATAACACCTATCTACTATTTATAGACAGACATATAATAAAATAATACTTTATTTTTGAATTGTTTATTAGATATGATTAATAATTTTTATATAAAAATTATTTCACTTACTGCATGATAAAAATTACAATTCTTACTTGCTAAACCTATGAGTATCACAAAAACTTAGTATTTTGCAAAATTTTATTCTTCTTGCTATTTATCCTCCAGAATTACTTTATTAAATGTTCAATAAATATTTTTCAAATGCCTATTACATTCCAGACACTCTGTTAAGCAAAGGGGTACAGATGTTGACCAGAAGGAGACAGGCTTCCTGTCCTAATGGACTTTATCTTCTCATAGGAAAGGCAAGCATCAGTCAAATAATGAAACATGCATATGTAATTACAATGTGTGATCCTCTATGAAGGAACTGACAGTTCTGCAGGAAATTAAGAAATAATACTTAAAAACTTCTTGAGTTGACTGAAAATCAATAGTTTGGTTTTGGTTTTGCACATGAATCTGAGAAAATTTTGAGATATCTAATAATAGAGAACAAATGTAACAATACTCATATCTGGAGCCCAAAGAACAGTTCAAAGATGGAATTTTAAGTTTGATAGTTATCTGCCTATGGAATGAACTTAAAATTGTGAATTCAGATATTGCCAAAAGTGTCAATACAATGTAAGGAAACCATAAGGGGACAGAGAGGACTAGACACTGTATTACATTTTTCATCTGATAGAAGAGGATAAAACTGTAGAGGAGTTCAAGGATTAGTGGCCACAGAGATAGAAAACAAAATGGGGAATATGGTACCTGTAATCTCACAATCATGACATTGTCATAGAATACAGTTGAATTTGAAGTAAATTCAGATCTTTTGCCTAAGTAGCACATCAAATAAGTCAAAATCAGATGCAATAATGAATGAGGGGAATTATGGTTGTAAATTAGCAAGAAGAGGTAATGAACTAGGTAGAATGGTCTTACAGAGTTCATTTTGTCAATACAAAAACATGAGTAGGCACAAAAAACACATTTGTGGAATCACAAATTTTGGATCCGGGGAAACATTTTGAATAATCATGCTATTATGTGTGTTCATAGACCTTTAGGGACATCTTCTTAGCCTCTATAAAAGTATATGAGTTCACATTTCAGATGTAAGATCTGAGGAAAGTACATACATGCTATTTAAAGTGTAATGCGATCACCTCCATTTTGAAACTCATTGCCTTTAGCCACCTAGCAGACAGCTGAAGCAGGAAATAGAAATCTAATCTCCTGAGATTTCTTTATATACTTTTTGCCTCTGAAAATGCATGTTCTATTACATTCACAATTACTTCAGTCTATCATGTATATAAAAGGAAACAATCTGTTTTTAAAGCTGTGACTTTTTTATTTTTTGTTTTTGATGGTGGATATGCTGCTAGTGAAAGGAAAAAGCAAACATCATGCCCCTGTCAGAAGACATCCTTTAAAAGGCTATTTTAAATTAATAAATAGGGGTTCCTGGGTGGTTCGGTCAGTTAAGTGTCCAACTTCAGCTTAGGTCATGATCTCAAAGCTCATGAGTCAGGTCCCACATCGGGCTCTGTGCTGACACCTCACAGCTTGGAGCCTGGAGCCTGCTTCAGATTCTATGTCTCCTTCTCTCTCTGCCACTCCCCTAATTGTACACTCTGTCTCAAAAACAAATTAAAAATAAAAAAATAATAAATATATATTAATTGTCTTAATACAGAATTTCTAAAAGAGTTAGTTATAAAACAATCCCTCTTTAATAGTGCAATAGACATGCAATGACTCAGGTAGGACTTTTTTATGGGTTTGGTGTTTGGATTACAAATATAAATATGTCCTAATCTTCATGATCTAACATCTATGATAGCTCACTTAAATCACAAAAGTATAATTTCAATGTTCCTTTTGAAAAATCTCAAGAATATAGGAAAATGAAACAATGATTACGTTGTGTATGTTGTATGAAGATCTCAAATACATATATGTAATATTAAATTTGGAACTATTCAGAAAATATGCAGAGCCTAGATTAAAGTACAGGAGGAATGATGGTGTTTGTCCATCAATATATTGTGTGTGAAAAACATTTTTGAAAAAGAGCTTGGAAAATCAAAAGGAATTGAATCTATTTCAAATTAGAAGAGGCTAATCAATGATAATAAAATAAGATGATAAATTTTAAGCACATGGAATTAAAAAAAATTGGTCTCAATTTTTGAAAAGCTTAATCTCATGCTGTGAGTGTAGCAGAATTAATTTGTAAAGGTGAATTGATTTTAATTAACTATGTTTATTACTCTTGATTATTTGACAAAGTAGTCACACATGTTTGCAATAATTTAAGTTTTACTGCACTTTTAGTGGCCAAGAAGTAAGTGCAGCATCCCCCAAGTGCATTCAGAAATCCAGTTCATGGCGTACAAGATAGCACAATTAATGTGGGACAAAAGAAATACTTGCCTGAAACATAAGCCCCTAGATTCCTATCACTAAGGAAATTTGCCTGCTGGAGGAAAACATTTTGACTTCACTAAGCAAGTTTACTTTCTTTATAGTTATAGCATTTGTAATTGTGCTAGGGGAGCCAAACCAATCTGATTCCTAAAGAAAACTAACAGGACTTTAAATGGCAATGCCTCTGAAGCTACAGTTTATGCTGTTTACAGTTTAATGCAATAGTGTTAGAATAAAGATATTTCTCTTTGCCAAAAGCTGCCTCACAGCAAACAGTCCAAAAGACCAGGCACAGTTGATTGGGCAATAGAGGATACACCTTCTCTCTTGAATCAGAAACCAAGGATGTATGCTTAGGCACATTCTTGCTACATGACTGACCCCAAAGACAGTGCTCTGTGGATTTCTCACTAAAACTATGTTCAAATCACGAGTATCAATGTCATCAATAAAACATGCTGACAAACTAGTACAAAATTCTCTGATATTTGCCTTGGATCCATGGCTACCACCTCTCTCTCTCTCTTTCTCTCTCTCTCTCTATATATATAGGTGTCCACACAATGTCAGTACACATATGACTTTAACAAACAAGTTTCGCTAGTTTCAGAGTCCCATAAACCAGTATTTAATAAGGTATTTAACTTGGATATCTTGATTATTATAAAATGTTTCGTGTATATTTTACACATGGATAGAGTGGTAGTATTTTATGCCATCATCGTCACAAGATGGTGAAGTCTTCAGATTTATTTCATTAAGTTCATATAATTACTTATTTTCTTGTCTAATAATTATCATTAATCCAAATAAAAACTAGATATGAGTAATGCTTTTATAATGATCCTAGCAGAGCAATATGCAGCATTCACAAGTCTGACATTTTTCTGTTTGTTCTTTCAGTTGCTGTTAGTTTTATTTATTTTTTTTTAATTTTTTTTCAACGTTTACTTATTTTTGGGACAGAGAGAGACAGAGCATGAATGGGGGAGGGGCAGAGAGAGAGGGAGACACAGAATCGGAAACAGGCTCCAGGCTCTGAGCCATCAGCCCAGAGCCTGACGCGGGGCTCGAACTCACGGACCGCGAGATCGTGACCTGGCTGAAGTCGGACGCTTAACCGACTGCGCCACCCAGGCGCCCCCAGTTGCTGTTAGTTTTAAGTCATCTGATTTGGCTCTTTTATGGTTTTTTCCACTTATAATTAGAGAATTAAACTTTTTACATTTACATTTTTAACTCTTTGAAAGAAGACGTTAAATTATAGTTTATACTACATTTGCTAGACTTTAGCCCCCATTCCTCACTGTGCATAATTATATTTCTGTGCAAGAAAACTAAAGTAACATGGGTTTGTTTTACTGAAATTGTTTCAAATATTGCCCTGTATGCTAAAGTTGGTAATATCAATTCTGTGCTTTAATTCTCAATGTTGTTTTAGTTTAGTATATAAAATGACATTTTCTTCCTTATATTATCTCTTTAGTATTTTAGTTTCATAATGTGTATTGAATACCTCCTATTTGGAAAGAATGCCTTTCTTAGAGGGAATTACATAAACAAATGTGTTAGGGTACAAAACGACATGGTCAATATCAGTGCAGGAAGCTAGACAGAGTTGAATATTTTAAGTATAAACTGTGATTTGGGAAATAATGCTTGTGTTTAATTACAGATAGAGACATTAAAGTGTTTTAACCAGCGAGTGTGGAGTACAGATTTTCTGGAAGGTATAAAATGAATATAAGGTTTACTGACTCAAGTTGAATATGTGATGGCAAACAGTATTGTGTACCTGAAGTTGAACATCAGGATTTTGAGTGAGAAAGTGTGGTTTGTAAGGAAAAAAATAATTCTTTGGAGTTCACTAATCAGACTCTTTCTTTCTTTCTTTCTTTCTTTCTTTCTTTCTTTCTTTCTTTTCTTTCTCTCTTTCTCTCTTTCTTTCTTCCCCTTCATTCCTTTGTTCCTTCGTTCCTTCCTTCCCTTCTTTCTTTCTATGTTCTTGTGCTATTTTGGAAAATAGAGCTTCTCTGTTCCTAGTAGATTAGATTATGGCTCACAGTTCTTCTCTTTTTATCTACTCTCTCTGTCATATAACTTTGGATTTCTTCCTTTTTTTTTTTTTTTAGATATCTTTAAATGTTTATTTATTTTTGAGTGAGAGACAGACAGAGTATGAGAAGGGAGGAGCAGAGAGAGAGGGAAACAGAGTCTGAAGCAGTCTCCAGGCTCTGAGCTGTCAGCACAGAGCCCGACATGGGGCTCGAACCCATGAACCATAAGATCATGACCTGAGCCCATCAGATGCTTAACTGACTGAGCCACCCAGGCGCCCCTGCATTTCTTTCTTTTAAAGGCAGAGTGCATTCCTTTGTGTCTTGTCTTCAGTCATGGTTATAGACTTGCTTTTGCCTATGAAATGTAGGTGAAAGAGACTTATGTGCCTATTTCTAGCCTAATCTCATGCACCTATGCCATTGACATAAGTAGTACACGTCCTTGCTAGACCAGGCCAGGGAATATTAGCTACTCATGCAGCCAACCCAATCCTAACCTGCCCCTCTACAGACTGCTAACCAACTGAATCTGCAGAACCTCTCCAACCTACCCACAGACATGGTAGGAATACATGTTAATGGAGTATTCAAATGATAGTTTGTTTCTTTTTTTTATGCAGTAATAATTTATATATATATATATAATATTTATTGATATATATGAGCTCTCTTATCAATACTAGAGTAGATGGATGGATGAAGGATAAAAAAGTTAGAGGTAGAGGGGCACTTCGGTGACTCAGTAGGTTAAGCATCTGACTTCGGCTCAGGTCATGGTCTCATGGTTCGTAGATTTGAGCCCCACATCTGACTCTGTGCTGACAGCTCAGAGCGTGGAGCCTTCTTCAGATTCTATGTCTCCTCTCTCTCTCTCTGACCTTCCCCCACTCACACCCTGTCTCTCTTTTTCTATCAGAAATAAATAAACATTAATTTTTTAATTAAAAAAAGAAGTTAGAGGTAGATAGATATGCAAATGCCATGTTGTTTTATAAATTATCATTTGGCAAGTCAGAATTACTACATGAGAAAATATATAAAATATATATTCTTGTGTCCAACTTTCCTTTACATAAAAGAATAAAAGTGATTTTATCAAAACTATTGTAATCAAAATAAAATCCGAAAACTTTACCAGACCACTCTACATGACCTGACCTAAGCCTTTCTCTCAAGTCTTACCTTAATCTTTACTCACTCACATTCATTATTTGTCCAGCCACACTGATCTCATTAAAATCCATAAAATGTTATATTTCATCTCCCTTGTCACTACTCATTTAACACTTCTGTCACCCTTCCTGAACAACTTTGTTTTCCTGGATGTTACTGTGTTCAACATTTCACGTGGTTCATTCTAATTATCATTCAGGTCTCAGCTCAAGTGCCATTCATCATAGAATTCTCCTTGGCCATAACAACTAAAGAATCCTTCTCTTCTCAGTCACTATCTCCTACTACTTGGTTTTATAGTCTTCCTAGCACCTATCATTCTCTGATAATTTTCTTATTTATTTGATTACTTTATTGTTAAATAAAGCAATGGTGTGCTAAGTCTGGAAAGCAGAGCTTTTAGCTAATGTTTTGAGACTCACAGCTGTATCCTTAACACTTAGAAATTTGCCAAAAATAGACCAAATGCTTAAAGCTTGGGTTCTAGCAAGGATTAGAGAAACTAGAAAATTTTAGTTGATGATGTATATATTATAATCCCATTTTAGCTATCTTAATTAATAAGATACAAAGGGGGGGAGAAAAACTTTCTCAATGTCATCCAAAGAGTAAAATGGTTGTGATGGATTTTTAACACAACTGCTTGCCTCCAAGGATCATTATATTTTCAGGAACACTGAATAGGCTCCCTACGCTAAGCAAGGTCAGATGCCTATGCTTTTTGTATATTTGTAGTAAATGAGGGTTCTAAAAAAGAGCTTACCCCCCTCTTTGGATAAATACTCAGAAGTGGAATTGCTTACTCATACGGTAGTTCTATTTTTTGATTTTTTAAGGATCCTCTCCTATAATGGCTGTACTAATTTATATTCCCTCCAACAGTGCACAAAGATTCTCTTTTCTCCACATCTTCACTGACACTTGTTTTTTCTTGTCTTTTTGATAATAGTCATTCTGACAGATGGGAGGTGGTATCACATTGTGGTGTTGATTTGCATTTACCTACAGGGTATTAAGCTAAGTGAAATAGGCCAGAAAGAGGAAAACAAATATATAATAATACTAATAATTATCATAATAATATTATGATTTCATTTATATGAGTAAAACAACCAGCAAACAAATCAAAACTGAAATAGATAAAGAGAACAAACTGGTGGTTGCCAGAGGAAAGGAGGGTAGAGGGATGGGTAAAATAGGAGAAGGCAATTAAAAAGTACACACTTCTAGGGGCACTGGGTAGATCAGTTAGTTAAATGTCTCACTCTTGATTTCGGCTCAGGTGATGATCTTGCAGTTCGTGGGTTCAAGTCCCACATTCATGCTGACAGGGCAGGGCCTGCTTGGGATTCTCTCTCCCTCTTCTCTGCCCCTCCCCCACTCATGCACACACACTCTCTCTCTCTCTCTCAAAATAGATAAATAAACATTAAAAAAATGAAGTACACACTTCTGGTTATAAAATAAATAACTCATGGGGGTGTTATATACAGCATAGGCGATAGAGTCAAAAAGATCGTAATAATTTTGTGTAGTGAAAGATGGCAACTAGACTCATAGAAGTCATCATTTTGTAATAATATAAAAATTCAAATAACTATGTTGTACACCTGAAATTAATAAAATATAGCATGTCAGTTATAAATCAATAAAAATCAATAGATCTATAAATTAAACTACTTCCTTCAGCAAAATAAATAAATAAATAAATAAATAAATAAACAAAATAAGAAGAGCCCTTTTTACAATTAAGAGTTTATTCCCTTTATGTTTTATTTTTTAGAGACAGAATTCAGGGAAAATTGGCAGAGAGAGAAAGAGAGAGGCTCTCAAGCAGGCTCCACTCTCAGTGCAGAGCCCTATGTGGGACTTGATCCCACAACCCTGCTAGCATGACCCAAGCCAAAATCAAGAGTAGGTAGGATGCTTGACTGAGCCACTCAAGTGCCACTTAAGGATTTATTTCTAAGGTGACTTATCTACAGGGATAAAATCTACAAGCACATCAGTAGATATAAAAATTCAATTACATTTCATGTAACGAAAAAGCTATTCATTTGCAGTTAAAAAAATAAAGATGAGATAAAGAAATATTTCAGGAGTTGCTAAAGATCTAGTCATGTCATTTTCAAGAATCTGGTGACATATCATTCACTTAGATGAAGTTAAGAAACTCAGTGAAAGGATGAGAGAAAGATTTCAATTTTTCTCATAAATTTTTTCTTTCATTTGGAATCTGTCAACAGGTGTCTTATCAAGTTGTCTGAAGTACAACAATTAGAATCAGTCTGCATTTTTTTGTTTTGTTTTTGTTTTAAGATTAAAAGATCAAAGTAACCAGATTTAGATATATGGTTTATTAGACTAGCCAATTTTTCATCTTTTATTTTAAATGAAGGAATTTTAAATTAGAGAAAGTTTAATAACACTGAAGGAAAATATCAAATGCATGTTGGATATTTTGTCTCTTATGTAAGCTAACAGATCTTGATCTGCTAATGAATTTATTATTCTCCTTTATCTTTGAATATTTATTCCATTCATATTTTAGGAAATCATTTTTTTTAATTTTTTTAACGTTTATTTATTTTTGAGACAGAGAGAGACAGAGCATGAACGGGGGAGGGGCAGAGAGAGAGGGAGACAGAATCAGAAGCAGGCTCCAGGCTCTGAGCCATCAGCACAGAGCCCGACGCGGGGCTCGAACTCACGGACCGCAAGATCGTGACCCGGGCTGAAGTCAGACGCTTAACTGACTGAGCCACCCAGGCGCCCCTGGAAATCATTTTTTTACTTGATTCTATCTTTACTAAACTATTCCTAGACCCCAGTAAAGTCACTAAGCTTCCAAATATTTCCATTTATGCATTTTTCTACTTTTTAATACCAAGTCTATTTATCTCAGTTTGGTCTACCATCACTATATCATCAATCTTAGGTTGATATTACTATAAAACATTCTTTTTTAATTAAATGGATACCTTGGCTTTCCCCAAAAGAGTTTTATTGTTTTAGTTTCTATATTTTAAGACAAACTGATCCAGTCCTATTGTGTCCAACAACATCCCTGTGTTCCTATGTATTTCAAATCAAAACTCATTTTGAGAAAGACAAATTTCTGTCTCCATCGTTTCTCTGAAACTAAACAAAAGTAAGAAGTTCAGAAAAAGAAACTATATTCAATAAAATCAGAGAACACCTATAAATAAACTATAAATGAAATCTATGTGTAAATGAACATGTGCTAAAAGCAGACAAAATTGACCAGAAAGGAACCAAAATCTGGAAGTTATAGATGATAGGCAGTGTTAGCAAACTGAACTTTCTAAATCAAGGAGCACAACCTGAGAGAAAATATCAACAATCCCATGTTTAGAACATGGATTAGCTGGGAAGCCTCTCAGAACTTTACTAACATTGCAGAATAGTAAAATAGAAAGGGCTAAATAGGTGATGGATATTAAGGAGTACACTTGTGATAAGCACTAGGTTTTGTATGTAAGTGATGAATCAGTATATTGTACACCTGAAACTAACATTACACTATATGTTAACTAAAAAGAATTTAAATAAAAATTTGGCCGGCTCCTGGGTGGCTCAGTCTGTTGAGCAATCTGCTCTTGATTTAGACTCAGGTTACAATGTGAAGATTCCTGGGATTGAGCTCTGAGTCAGGCTCTGCTCTGACAGCATGGAGCTTGCTTAGAATTCTCTCTCTTCTTCTCTCTTCCCCTCCTCCCACTGGCATGCTGTCTCTCTCTCAAAATAAATAAACAAACATTTTAAATAAATCGATAGATTCAAGGAAGATGGCGGCATAGGAGGACGCTGGACTCACCGGGTCCTGCTGATCAATTAGATTCCACCCTTATCTACCTAAATAATCCAGAAAAACACCAGAAGACTAGCAGAATGGACTCTCTAGAGCCAAGCATAGACAAGAGGCCCACGGAAGAGAGTCGGAGGGTGGAGAGGCGGTGCATGCTAAAGGGACTGGAGAGGGGGAGCTGGGGCAGTGGAGGGGCAGCCCACCTGGCAAGGCAGAGCTCCCAACTCTGGCTTGCAAAGCAGAGGGGCCAGACACCGTGAGTTCTGACAGCCAGCAGGACTTAACATCGGTAATGTTAAAAGTCAACAGCTCTGCTCGGAGAGTAGGAGGGTGAGAGGATACTGGGAGGGAGAGATGTTGAGCCCCGGAAGACAGAGCTCAGCTCAGTGGGAAACAAAGGCTCTGGCAAGCGTCATCTCCCTCTCCCATCCTCCAGCAGAAATCCCAAAGGGAACCAGTTCCCGTCACTAAACTTGCTTGCAACGCGCAAACACCCAGTGCCGTGCTTCTGTGGATCCATCCCTCTGATGGGTCTGCCTCCCTCCCAGTGCTGCAGGGCCCTTCCCACAGGGGACCACAGATGGCAAAGCGAGCTAAGCCTGGCCCTCCCACCCCTGTGCACCTTGCGGATCTACCCTACCTAATACGCCGGCCCATCAAAGCAACACAAGCCTGGCAGTGTGCAAGTAGCCCAGACAGGGTCCAGACCACTCCACAGTCAGTCTTGCTCCTGGGAGAGGGGAAGATAAGGTACACACCAGTCTGACTATGGTCCCAGCAATGGGCTGGAGACAGACATCAGTTCTGACTGCAACCCGCCTACCAACACAAGTTACTCCAGACAGCACAAGGGAAGTGCCCTGAAGTTGGGTGCCACCCCAGGGACTATCCAAAATGACAAAATGGAAGAATTCTCCTCAAAAGAAACTCCAGGAAGTAGCAACAGCTAACGAACTGATCAAAAACAATTTAAGCGATATAACGGAACAAGAATTTAGAATCATAGTCATAAAATTAATCTCTAGGTTTGAAAAAAATATAGAGGACAGCAGAGAATCTATTGCTACAGAGATCAAGGGACTAAAAAATAGTCATGAGGAGCTAAAATGCTATAAATGAGCTGCAAAATAAAATGCAGGTGACCACAGCTCGGATTGAAGAGTCAGAGGAGAGAATAGGTGAACTAGAAGATAAAATTATGGAAAAAGAGGAAGCTGAGAAAAAGAAAGATAAAAAAATCCAGGAGTAGGAGGGGAGAATTAGAGAACTAAGTGATGCAATGAAATGTAACAATATCCGTATAATAGGAATTCTAGAAGAGGAAGAGAGAGAGAAAGAGACTGAAGAGGTACTTGAACAAATCATAGCTGAGAACTTCCCTGATCTGGGAAAGGAAAAAGGCATTGACATCCAAGAGGCACAGAGAACTCCCTTCAGATGTAACTTGAATCCATCTTCTGCATGACATTTCATAGTGAAACTGGCAAAATACAAGGATAAAGAGAAAATTCTGAAAGCAGCTAGGGATAAACACGCTCTAACATATAAAGGGAGACCGATAAGACTAGTGACGCATCTATCTACTGGAAGGCCAGAAGGAATGGCAGGAAATCTTCAATATGATGAACAGAAAAAAAATACACAGCTGAGAATCCTTTATGCAGCAAGTCTGTTATTCAGAATAGAAGGAGAGATAAAGGTCTTCCCAAACAAACAAAAACTGAAGGAATTCATCACCACTAAATTCATCACCAGCCCTTCAAGAGATCGTAAAGTGGATTCTGTGAGTGAAATGTTGCAAGGACCACAATGTACCAGAGATATCACTACAAGCATGAAACCTACAGACATCACAATGACTCTAAACCCATATCTTACTATAATAACACTGAAAGTGGACTAAATGCTCCAACCAAAAGACATAGGGTATCAGAATGGATAAAAAAAACAAGACCTGTCTATTTGCTGTCTACAAGAGACTCATTTTAGACCTGAGGGCACTTTCAGATTGAAAGTGAGGGGATGGAAAACTACCTATCATGCTACTGGAAGTCAAAAGAAAGCGGGAGTAGCCATACTTATATCAGACAAACTACACTTTAAAGGCTGTAACAAGAGATGAAGAAGGGTCTATTCATCAGGAAGAGCTAACAATTATAAATGTCTATGTGCCGAATATGAGAGCCCCCAAATATATAAAACAATTAATCACAAACATAAGCAACCTTATTGATAAGAATGTGGTAATTGCAGGGGCCTTTAATATCCACTTACAACAATGGATAGATCATCTAGACACATGGTCAATAAAGAAACAAGGGCCCTGAATGATACATTGGATCAGATGGACTTGACAGATATATTTAGAACTCTGCATCCCAAAGCAACAGAATATACTTTCTTCTCGAGTGCACATGGAACATTCTCCAAGATAGATCACATACTGGGTCACAAAACAACCCTTCATAAGTATACAAGATTTGAGATCATACCATGCATACTTTCTGATCACAATGCTATGAAGCTTGAAATCAACCACAAGAAAAAGTCTGGATAACTTCCAAAAGCCTGGAGGTTAAAGAACACACTACTAAGCAATGAATGGGTCAACCAGGCAATTAGAGAAGAAATTAAAAGAATATATGGAAACAAATGAAAATTGAAATACACCAATCCAAATGCTTTGGGATGCAGTGGAGGCAGTCCTGAGTGGAAAATACATTGCAATGCAGGCCTATCTCAAGAAACAAGAAAAATCCCAAATACACAATCTAACAGCACACCTAAAGGATATAGAAGCAGAACAGCAAAGGCAGCCTAAACCCAGCAGAAGAAGAGAAATAATAAAGATCAGAGCAGAAATAAACAACATAGAATCTACAAAAACCTGCAGAGCAGTTCAATGAAACCAAGAGTTTGTTTTTTGAAAAAATAAAAAAAAATAATAAACCTCTAGCCAGGCTTCTCAAAGAGAAAAGGGAGATGACCCAAATAGATAAAATCATGAATGAAAATGGAATTATTACAACAAATCTCTCAGAAATACAAGCAATTATCAGGGAATACTATGAAAAAATTATATGCCAACAAACTGGAAAACCTGGAAAATAGACAAATTACTAAGTACCAACAAACTTCGAAAACTCAAAGAGGAAGAAATAGAAAACTTGAATAAACCCATAAACAGCGAAGAAATTGAATCAGTTATCAAAAATCTCCCAACAAATAAGAGTCCACGACGAAATGGCTTCCCAGGGGAATTACCAGCCATTTAAAGCAGAGATAATACCTATCCTTCTCAAGCTGTTCCAGAAAATAGAAAGGGAAGGAAAACTTCCAGACTCATTCTATGAAGCCAGCATTACTTTGATTCCTAAACCAGACAGAGACCCAGCAAAAATAAAGAACTATAGGCCAATATCCCTGATGCATCTGGCTGCAAAAATTCTCAACAAGATACCAGCAAATCGAATTCAACAGCATATAAAAAGAATTATTCACCATGATCAGGTGGGATTCATTCCTGGGCTGCAGGGCTGGTTCAGCATTCACAAATCAATGTGATACATCACATTAATAAAAGAAAATATAAGAACCATATGATCCCATCAATCGATACAGAAAAGGCCTTTGACAAAATTCAGCATACTTTCTTAATAAAAACCCTTGAGAAAGTCTGGATAGAAGGAACATACATAAAGATTATAAAAGCCATTTATGAAAAGCCCACAGCTAATATCATCCTCAATGGGGAAAAACTGAGAGCTTTCTCCCTGAGATCAGGGATGTCCACTCTCACCGCTGTTGTTTTAGAGAGTGTTGGAAGTTCTAACATCAGCAATCGGACAACAAAAGGAAATCAAAGTCATTGAAATTGACAAAGATGAAGTCAAGCTTTCATTTTTTGCAGATGACATGATATTGTACATGGAAAACCCAATAAACCAATAAACCAAAAGTCTGCTAGAACTGATACATGAATTCAGCAAGGTCTCAGGATACAAAATCAATGTACAGAAATCAGTTGCATTCTTATACACTAATAATGAAGCAACAGAAAGAAAAATAAAGGAACTGATCCCATTCACAATTGCACCAAGAAGCATAAAATACCTAGGAATAAACCTGACCAAAGATGTAAAAGATCTGTATGCTAAAAACTATAGAAAGCTTATGAAGGAAATTGAAGAAGATATAAAGAAATGGAAAAGCATTCCATGCTCATACATTGGAAGAATAAATATTTTTAAAATGTCAATACTACCCAAAGCTATCTACACTTTCAGTGCAATTACAATCAAAATTGCACCAGCATTCTTCTCGAAGCTAGAACAAGCAATCCTAAAATTCATATGGAACCACAAAAGTCCCCGAATGGCCAAAGAAATTTTGAAGAAGAAGACCAAAGCGGAGGCATCACAATCCCAGACTTTAGCCTCTACTACAAAGCTGTCATCATCAAGACAGCATGGTATTGGCACAAAAACAGACACATAGACCAATGGAATAGAATAGAAACCCCAGAAACAGACCCACAAAAGTATGGCCAACTCATCTTTGACAAAGCAGGAAAGAATATCCAATGGAAAAAAGACAGTCTCTTTAACAAATGGTGCTGGGAGAACTGGACAGCAACATGCAGAAGGATGAAACTAGACCACTTTTTTACACCATTCACAAAAATAAACTCAAAGTGGAAAAAGACCTGAATGCGAGACAGGAAACCATCTAAACCCTAGAAGAGAAAGCAGGAAAAAACCTCTCTGACCTCAACTGTAGCAATTTCTTACTTGACACATCCCCAAAGGCAAGGGAAACAAAAGCAAAAATGAACTATTGGGACCTCATGAAGATAAAAAGCTTCTGCACAGCAAAGGAAACAATCAAAAAACTAAAAGGCAACCAACGGACTGGGAAAAGATATCTGCAAATGACATATCAGACAAAGGGCTAGTAGCTAAAATCTATAAAGAACTCACCAAACTCCACACCTGAAAAACAAATAATCCGGTGAAGAAATGGGCAGAAAACATGAATAGACACTTCTCTAAAGAAGACATCCGGATGGCCAATAGGCACATGAAAAGATGATCAACGTCGTTCCTCATCAGGGAAATACAAATCAAAACCACACTCAGATACCATCTCATGCCAGTCAGAGTGGCCAAAATGAATAAATCAGGAGACTATAAATGCTGGCCAGGATGTGGAGAAACAGGAACTCTCTTGCTCTATTGGTGGGAATGCATACTGGTGCAGCCGCTCTGTAAAACTATGTGGAGTTTCCTCAAAAAAATTAAAAATAGATCTACCCTATGACCCAGCAATAGCACTGCTAGGAATTTACCCAAGGCATACAGGAGTGCCTATGCATAGGGGTACTTGTACACCAATGTTTACAGCAGCACTTTCAACAATAGCCAAATTATGGAAAGAGCCTAAATGTCCATCAACTGATGAATGGATAAAGAAATTGTGGTTTATATACACAATGGAATACTATATGGCAATGAGAAACAATGAAATATGGCCTTTTGTAACAACATGGATGGAACTGGAGAGTGTTATGCTAAGTGAAATAAGCCATACAGAGAAAGACAGATACCATATGTGTTCACTCTTATGTGGATCCTGAGAAAATTAACAAAGACCATGGGGGAGAAAAGGAAAAAAAATAGTTAGAGAGGGAGGGAGACAAAACATAAGAGACTCTTAAAAACTGAGAACAAACTGAGGGTTGCTGGGGGGTGGGAGGGAGGGGAGGGAGGATGGGTGATGGTTATTGAGGAGGGCACCTGTTGGGATGAGCACTGGGTGTTATATGGAAACCAATTTGACAATAAATTTCATATTAAAAAATAAATAAATAGATAAATAACTAAATAAAAACTTGAAAAAAAACTAAAAACAAAAGAAAGGTCTAAACAAAGAAGATTGCAGAAACACTGTCTTGCCGGGAGCAATTTGCAAGGTGAGAGTTACACAGCCTCAAATATGTACCTAGTTAAGCAATATTAAGTGACCCATTTCACCACAAATGTTCTTTTAAAAAAAGTCTGTATCATACCTGTTTATCTATGGGGTGAATCATTGAAATTTTGAGAACCCAGAGAACTCCTGTCGTTCCCCATTTTCTCCTACCTGGAGTGTATTCAAGAAAAGAAAAATCTCTACACTAAAATAAAAGTTTTAACAAAAAAGGGCCTCAAAAACTAAAATATTGAAATAAAAAATGCAAAGGAATGAAAAAAAACTACCTAAAATGGGAAATTTTTTCAACACATTACATGAAAATTATGAAAAAAGGAAGACATTCCCATGGATTCAAGTAAATAAAACTACTGTTTTGGAATTAAGAGTAAAAGAAGTTAAAATGTTAATTAAAAGCATGGCCCCTCCCTTCTTTCAACCACCATTCAAAGTGAGAATGAATTGGAACCGTATTTACCAAGTCCTTGGGAATCTGGATACGATTCAGTGAATTGGTATCCTGCTAAACCATAAAGGAAATTGAAAAAAAAAAAAACCACTATTTTTAAATATATTCAAGAATGCTAATAAAATATCACTAATAAGCAGATTGTAGAGACTGGGGTTTCAGTCAGGTGACAGAATATCAGTGAAGTTGCAGGAAAAAAAATGACAGTAAGCTCTGAAGCCATATGATATAATGATAGACTAAAATAATCGTGGAATAATAGTTACAAAATTACAGCATATTGGAAAGATGTAGAAATAATAATATAGTAACATAAGTCAGATATGCAGATGGAGAAAAAATGAGCATTTATATTAGGATATTTATTTTAGGGTGATTGATAAAATATTAGAGTTTTGAAGGTAACTACTATAATAACTTGAAACATTCTCCCAAATATCAGAAGAATGCACACAAGCCTGTACAGAGAGAGACCTGTGTGTACATGTATGCAAACACGCAGATAGACATACAGAGACCAAGAAGAAAGAATACATAGTAAAATTACAAATTTTATTACTGGGAAAGCAGAGCAATGTGAAAACTATAGCACTCTGAGTAAAAAAAATAAAAGTAAGGAGGTACAAACATGTTTAATAGTGGAAAGATGCACAAAAACTTGACATTAATATAATAGTCTCTGGAGAAGGTTACTGGGATCTGGGGCTCAGGAGCTAGAAAGAGACATGCAATTCACTGAATACTTTTGAACTGTTTTACATTTTAGTGTAGTTTTTACAGATTAAAAATAATCTATTGAAAAATATTTTTTAAAGTTACTCTAACGAAATAGCTTGTATTCTGATGTTAAGATTTTCTTCCATAGTGTTAGCACAGAGCTTGACAAATGACAGATGTAAAATGAATCCTGATTGTAAAATTCTCAGGGTAATTTTTTGTTTTATTGTTCTTTTTTTGTGGCCATAATGTCTCTTAAATGAAATAATTGAAAATATAGGTGGTGCGGTATTTTGAAACCTTTAAGTGCTTTGTTTAATTCAAACTACTGTTTCAACTAAAACAGGTAAAACTATTCATGATTCATTAACATCCTAGAATATGCAGTCTAGAATCGACTTTTGCAGTCTCCTCAGCTGTCTATACTGCTGTAATTTAAGTGCATGTTAGTTTAAATATGTAAATCTATTTTTCCAAATATTTATCATTCATTATGGACAATAGTTATCACTCATTAAAAGAGCAATAATAGTTCAAGAAGTACTGTGCTGTTAAATGCTTTACGGAAGACAATATCGGACCTTGAAGGCTTCATCAACCTAGTATTCCACTGAGAAAAACCAAAGAAATTGTCTTTCATTCTGTATGCACAAGAGAAGTAGTTACTGGTTTGCAGATTCAAATTTATTGTATTGGATCTTTAAAGATATGGACTATGATCACAGTACACTCTTTAAATAAATGTAATTTGTAATGGAATGTGAAGAATACATTGATGTTTTCATACACACAAATATGATTTGGGTTCAGCATTACAGATCATTTTTTAGAGTAAATGAAACTAACCCCCTTACCTCTGTTTCTTGATAAGAGCAAACAAGATTGCTTGGAATTTATACTTAAAAAATTAATTTAGTACTTCAGATGTCTTACCTATTAGAATAATTTTCTAATATTTTCATACGAATCTTGTATGGTCAGAAAATAGATATCAAATGACATTCTTAAGTTGGAGGTTAATGAGGCTCTAGTAATTCCTATTATAGGTATTGATTTCCAAATAAACTGAGAAAGATCATCATTTATTTATCATGTGAAAACATCACAGTATCTGCCTCCTGATCAAATTGGAAAGTAAGCTAAATTTAAAATATCACTAATATTTTGTAATACACAAAATTAATTTTAATTTTCACTGTGGAGAGATAAATTTCTCAAGTGCCTCTGTAATTTGAGCATGTACTAACAGTGGTCTGGTATCCATTCACTACATTAAAATACCTTAACCCAGTGCTATTCAATGTGTACCTGTGTAATGTGGATGCCCTCTTTAGAGCTTAAACCAGTTCTCATAAGATTATGTTATGAAATACTGTCACTCCACACTCATCATTTATGAGTACATGTTAAGAGTTTTCCCTCTGTTATGGCTGCCTTGACTTAAAATGCCCTTGCCCAAAGCAAAAAATAAGCCTGTCAGATCAGTTTATAAAATTATTAGTTGAAAGCTTCTTTTAGGACACATAGAAGTTATCTGTATTGAATTAATTACCCAAACACAAGCTCACTTTATCTACATTCACAACAGACTGCTTCTGGGTGTAAGTAGTGCCCTCCCGACTGGCTTGCATTGATTCACACTAGTTTACTGAAAATAACTGAATCATTTTGTCCTCTTTTTCTCCTTCTTACTAAAGAGATTTTTCCTGCTTGACAGTATAAATGCCATTTGTTTCAGAGTCATTATTAACAATTAAGAAAGGGAGCCAGATAAAACATACTTAGCTTTTAAAAATGAAAATATGATAGTCAAGCATGCTATCATTCAGGAACATGCAAATTAACACAAAAACAGTATGCCATGTACCCATCTGATTTTTCACAAGCAAGGGTGTGGTGAAATAAGTACTCCCATATTTTAGTTTTGAGAATGAACATTAACATCACGTTTAGGAGAACAACCAATATACATCTGTCAAAATTTTAGTGTTCCTAATCATTGAGCCAATATTTTCAATTCTAAGATTCTATTCTACAAAAACGATCACATGTTAACAGAAGGAAAACTGTTTATACATGGTTCATTGAAATGTTGCTTACAATAGCAAAACAAAATGGAAATAATTTTTATAGTGTTTTTATAAAAATAATCATTTTTTGAATTGCATTATTTATAATGTAAACATGAATATAACAAAATCCACTCTAAGGAAATGTAAGTAGCCACTAAAAAGAATGAAGTACACAGATAATAAAGATCTTAAGAAAACTCAATGGACAAAATAATTTTAAAAATATGTGTAGTAGTACTTCTGGGGATGGGGTGAATTGGTGTTTTCATTTTGTTTTATTTATTTATCTTTTGGTAAAAGGAATTTAATGTTTTACTCCATATTTATCCATATAATTTTAGAATTTTCACAATAAATAAATATGAATCTAAAATTTTGATAAAATTATATTTATCTATTTATCTTCTGGCTTTAAAATCACTTAACTTTCAGAATCTCTGAAGAATTGAAAGATTGAAAAAGGAAAAATTATATCTATATATCTATCTATGTCTGTATATAAAACTATAAGCCTTCATATCTCTTCAATAAATATTTAGCAATTTGGTTGAAAATTGCATTTGAGTTCCAGATTCTATCTACTCTGTAAACATTCATAGAAATCCAAATTCTTTCTTAATGATCAATGTAATAATGAAATATTCTAAACAAATCGGTATGAAGAATTTTACCTCTGCTCGTATTTAGTAGTGCTAAAACTAAATTAACTGAAGTAAAATTAAACTATTCTCCAAAAAATAGTAAGAACTGTAGCTGCATATCCAATATACTGAGTGTAACTGATAATTTTTTTTTGAGAATTATTTTTAATGTATAGTGTTAGAAGGGAGTTACAAGATGAAGGCCTTACGGCTCAAGTACAGGTTAATTTGTAATCATTTTCTCTTTTCATTTAAAGCTTTGTCATTGGACTAATACATTTGGTACCTCAGTCAGTTTTCATTGCATTATGATTTCACAATTGCCAGGATAATAAATTAATTATGTATAGTCTTCCTTTCTTTCTTCAAAAAGATGCATCACTAAAGAATTTTTTACCACAACAGCTTATGCCACTGCATGTTGCATTTGGTCTGACAATATGTTAACACAAAAAGAAAGAGACTCAGTACATTTTGAGAAAATAATTAGAATGAAGAAAATAGTATAAATGTTGTTAGTTCTCACTTACCTTCTACTTTGCCAGTCATTCTTGGCAAAGTAAAACACATCCAAATAACTACAGATTTACACACAAACATCTCTGATACATTATTATTGAAAATATTCTGTAATACTTCTGTAAGAGCCATGCTTGGTATAAGAAAATATGCTTTTGTTTTCTTATAAATCAGTATTTTATCAATATGATGTGCTTATATCAGTTTATTTTTATATTTTTACTAGAGTTTAGGTCACACATACATCATAATTCTACAAATTGCATATACCATCTAAAGCAATAAAGATGTCAAACACTTAAGTTTTTAAATTTAATTTTGCTGTGTCCAAAATTATAAGAAGAAAAATCATTTAGAAATATAATTTTGGAAAAGAGATGGGCTAATCATGAGATTTCAGTATAAATCATTGCCATTGTTAATTTAACATTTTTTTTAATTCATTTATTTTGAAGAGAGCAAGCAAGTATTCATGAGAAGGTGGGGAGAAGCAGAGACAGAGGGAAGAGAGAATCCCAAGCAAGCTCCTGTGCTGTCAGCATGGAGGCTGGATCCCAGGAACTGTGAAATGTTGACCTGAGCCAAAATTAACAGCCAGACACCCAACCAATTGAGCTGTCAGGCTTCCCTATCTAGTGTTCTATAATGAAAGTTGTCTTCAGTGACAAGAGATTCTCCAATTTGATTGGTGATAATAGCATATATTTTAAAAACAAATCACACTATTGTTTCATTCAAAGACTATTGAATAATTTACATGATTTATAAACTAATAGAGGGGCACCTAGGTGGGTCAGTCAGTTAAGTGTCTGACTTTGGCTTGGATCATGATCTTGTGGTCCGTGAGTTTGGGCCCCGCCCCGCATTGGGCCCTGTGCTGACAGTTCACAGAGCCTGGAACCTGCTTTAGATTCTGTGTCTCCCTCTCTCTGCCCCCCTGCCCCTGCTCACACTCTGTCTCTCTCTCTCAAAAATAAACATTAAAAAAAAGTTTAAAAAATATGAAATTTTTGTTATTTTACATTTTTCGTTAAACATAATAGCATAATGATAAAATTTTACTGAAATTTGTACATGTAGATGAAATTCTTTCAAACATAAACTATGTTTGCCTTCTATACTGTATGAAATTTTATGATGATTTAATATTACTTTCAAACTGATGTTTGGTAAACGTAAATCTTGAAAAATAGTTGTAAAGTTTTAGCAGATTACGTAAAAATTGGTCATTCAAGGATTAATATTGTAACTTCACTGATTACTATGCTTTAAAAATGTTTACAAGGAATACAAAGTCTTTAGAATTTTGGGGAAGATTTCAGTTGCAATCTGAGATATTGAGATATTTTCACTTATATTTGTGGCATTTGTTTACGTGTAGCCCCTCAAATTATTTTTGAAGAGTCCATATTTGTAAAGTGACTGTTATCTTCATCAGCCTTATCTTCTGGACAAATTCCGTGAACTACACAAAATACTTTCTAATAAAAATACTTACATTTAAGAATATTACAAATCCAGTAGTAATTGTTATCTTTCCTACATGGCTTTTCTATGGAGTTATAGGTAAAACAATCAAATTATAATCAGCCTTGGTTCCATTTATTGTATTTGCTATGATATCAAACATTTGGTTTTGTATTAAACCTCTGAAAAATATATATTGTTATTATTTGGTGTAGATGTTTTTACTCTGAATAGATGTCCTACTGTAGTGGCATAAAATTTTCAATGCTTTCTGTCACATAAAGAAAATTCTCACTGCACACTCATTTGCTTTCTTATAGGAACTTCTAAAAGTTGAATATCACTATGCCACAAAAAACATCGTGTATGCTTTGAGTTCAACAATGGCACACCGTGTTTTTCCTTATTTCCTCAATGCTTCATATTCAGTAGTGATATATTTTCAGAATAGATATCAATGCTTAGCTGTTATTAACATTGTTGATTACGTACATACATTTTACTTTCTTAGTGTTTAATATAAATGCATGATAAATGTTGCCTATGTTCTCATTGTTTAATTGAAAAGTATGCTCCTTGGGGCGCCTGGGTGGCTCAGTCGGTTGAGCGTCCCACTTAGGCCCAGGTCATGATCTCACGTCCGTGAGTTCAAGCCCCACGTCAGGCTCTGTGCTGACAGCTCGGAGCTTGGAGCCTGTTTCAGATTCTGTGTCTCCCTCTCTCTCTGACCCTCCCGCATTCATGCTCTGTCTCTCTCTGTCTCAAAAATAAATAAATGTTAACAACAAAAAATTAAAAAAAAAAAAAAAGAAAAGTATGCTCCTTGAAAATAATGTATAAGAACATAAGGATTGTGTCATATATCAATTGTTTACCCATCCACACACTGTTATCTGTAGCCAAATGGCCTTTCTCTTTTTCTTTCCCTTCTCCCGAATATTATCCTAACTCATGTTGTTCACCTTTCGCTATTCTACATTTCTACAAAATGTTCCTATTTCTCTTTGATGTGTTACAATTTCCATGACTGCAAGAGGAGACTATGCTCCAAGTGAAGAAGTACATGCATGTAACACAGAGTAAGTTGTATACATCTGGGTGTGTCAAAATAATTAAATAGCACACAAATATATAAAAACAAGTAAAATAACAACTGTAAACAGAATTGACAGTGAACAACACATACGTACTCTAATAAAGTCAAACTAAATCTATTTCACAATGCAGCGTTTCCTTAGCCAGGTCCAAAAGTTCCCTCAACAGGCAGAAAAGTTCTGTAGTGAAATAGGTGTGGATCAACAGATAGCAGTAAAAGTCTTAACAAAATTTCCAAACTCATAACAACCACAGAACACATTATCGTGGTGTAGCTCAAGACCTTAGTAGGTCCCCTGTAAGTGAGGAGCACTATAAGTTTCCTAAGATGCATGGTGAATTTGAATTAATGATCATGTATCTTTCATATATTTTCTTGAATTCTCTTTTGTTCAAAGTTACTTATGGATTCATGTGTGATAAAACTTACAACTTTATCTATAAGGTTTTTTTTCCTTTATCTGTAACAAGCTCTTATAGTTAAATATGAAAACAGACAAAAGAGAAGACAGTGAAATACACAAAATTATAAAAGCAAATGACCAATAGACACAACTTCGCTATCAAAAAAATAAGTATTAATAAAGATTCATGTCATCAAAGTGAGAAAGGCTTATGAAAAAAGTGGCAGTAACAGAAAATGGCATTGATAAAGATGTGCTATATCACAAGATAATTGATGTTAGTATAAAATGGTTCCACATTTCTAAAGGGGACTCTGTCTGTATATACAAGTTTTCAATTGTTCATGCACTTTAATATGCCAATAATATCTTTAATAATTTATCTTAAAAATAGTCTGAGATGAATGCAAATAATTTTATACTAACTCATCTATTTTGCAACTAACTGAGATATACTAAATGTGATGTCATAGTAACATTATTTAATTTTTATACATATAGCCACATAATAAAGCAGTTACTGAAATTTATGGTTGTGAATAATCCATACCATAATATTGTCTGAAAGGAAAGTGTATATCCAATAGATAGAATGTACATAAATAAAGAAGATTAAGAGTATAATTACTGTGATGAGAACTGAGTAATATATAGAGTTGTGGAATCATTCTATTATACACCTAAAACTAATATAACACAGAATGTGAATTATAGTTTAATAAAAATATACAAACAATATCATCTAATTTTGTCATTTTGTGGATAACTGACAGATCAATATTTAAACCAAAAAGAGATTCTGTGACGCCTGGTTGGTCACTTGGTTGAGCATCTGACTCTTGACCAGCTCAGGTAATAATCTCACGGTTTCTGGGATCGAGCCCTGCATAGGGTTTTGTGCTGACAGTGCGGACCCTGCTTGGGATTCTCTGTATCCCTCTCTCTCTGCCCTTCCTTCATGTGTGTGCTTCCACTCTCTCTCTCTCAAAAATGAGGAAACATTAAAAAAGATTTTAAAAAAGAGCTCCTAAAGGCTTCCCTAAAATATTAGTAGTAGATAATCAAATTTAATACAGTTATATATTTTATAGATTTATCAATGCAGATTATATTGTTATAGTATCATTACCACTTTTATAATTTGCACTTTTCCAAAATGGACTATAATTCAGTACATTGTTTTAGAACACCTTTCTTTATCGTCTTGCCATTTGTTGTTCATTAAACATATAGTTTAATACAACATATTTCAATTTTTTTCAAAGCTCAATTTAAAATGTGATATTTTAACATTTTTCTAACGCTTTATTTTAGTTAACTCTATGTATAATAATAATAGTAAGTAGTATCTTGAACAATTTCAAGTTCACCAAGCATTTTACCTAATAGAAATTTCTTAACAATATCAACCCAATTCACACAAGAAAAAGTTGAGGTTCTAAAAGATTGAGTAATCTATCCAAGATGAATTGTCTAGTAGGAACAGGATCAAAGTTATTTTGTTTCCAATTGATGTGCTTCCTCTACAGTATCACCCTACCTCACAAATTATTGGTAAGACAAGGAGGGGCTTATCATTAATATTTATGTGTGAGATTTCTTATAATTGGGGAGCTTATGAGATGAACTGACACAAAATGTCAATTTTTCTTATAACGAATTTTATATCATTATGTAAGATTTATTTGTCTATTTAAATATACAAAACATGTAATTGACAACGATGGACCGAATAAGTGCTGTAGATATTACAGAGACACTAATGCCACATTGAAACCCATCATCTTTTTAGAGATGCAGGTTGTTTGGTGAGGGACAGAGAGCTGACGGGATCGAATATGCATTCCAGTGCTCTTACAGTCCATTTGCTTTGGCACAACAGTTTGGATATTAATTTTGATGATAAACTTGACCTATTTTCATGTTTCAAACCTTGCTAAGAAATGATTCTACGTATTTTATTTTATAAAATGATTAGATATTTTACATACTGAATTCACTTGAATTTTAAAGTGTTATTTCTGTACATTTGTCCAAAGAGCCTGAAAAATTACCATGTATACGATGAATAAATAGACAAAAATAGGGTGATATTTTTTCCCGCGACACCTAGTTTAGCTTTAGTGGAGCTCAGCTAAGAGCGAATTACATGCTGAAACAGAATTCGTGTATACAAATTATGTACAGTGCCACAATTAACTTAGAATAGGATGCTCATTATCCTGCTGTTTTGTTCCATTTTTGTTCACATGTCAAAAAATCAAATATAAATGCAATTATTTTCCAGGAGGAAATAAATGTCAGCAATTCAGTATTCAAAACAGCAACAATCACAATCCTGGATGACCAAAGCAATAACTTTGTGCAGATAAAAGGCAAGCAATTAACCCAGAAGCCAGATGATCAAATAATTCAAAGAAATCAATGGAAGAGAGTTGCAATATGATTTTATAAAGTAAATAAAAAATATATAAAGAACACTTCTCCTCAGATGGCTATATGATTTGTTAACCTCTGTTTAGCCTACTCAATTTGGTGGCAAACTGAATAGTAGCAAAAAATCTCGACCAAGTTAAAAATGTATTTAAATTCCACTCTTCTAGGTCTATGCTTCAAGTGTCTGTACTTCTCCAGTGGTCATAATAGGTCTTTTTCTGCTCATAGAAAAAGATCAGTTCCTTCTTAGGATATATCCCATTATTGTGTCTTTCAGTATTCAATTGAAGAGAGGGGTTGAACTCTACAATAAAACACTGTAATGGAGGTCAAAACTTTCCTAAATAGCTGAATCCATTTTTTGGATTACAAAATTACAAAATACACACACACACACACACACAGAAGTTCATTATAGAGCTCCTTAACCAGTTAAACAAAACAGCCACCAGAAGCAAAACATTAAATTATTTTATGCACATTTAGCAGTAGTTTTGTAAAAGTTATATCAAATATATGAAAGTTTAGAATGCAAGGAGACTTCAGAATTTCTAGAATTCAACCCTATTATTTCACAACTTAAAAAATAAAAGGAACACACACACACGCACACACACACACACAGAAACACAAACATACACACAACATGTGAGTGTCCATGCCTTCTGAAGTTGTATTCTGAAGTTGGCCAACTAAGATAACACAAATGTGGGGATAGACACTATAGCTCCAATACTCTTCAAGATACCATTCTTTCATCTATCTATAATGAGTATATGCTAAATTTTATGTCTCAGGAACCTAATATTTTCTGAAAATACACACACAAATCTCAAAACAGGAAAAAAAAGAGCAGAATGTAACTTCTCATTTTGGAAGTCATAACAAATAAATCTATACCCTCTACAAAATTACACTTATTGCGATATTTTAACTTAATAAATGTGACTTGAACTTAGAATAAATATTATTAATTTCCTCCACCTTCTCCCCACCCATTTCCACCTCATAATAAGAACTACAGAAAGTCACTATTGTAGATGACCACCAACCTGATGTCATTTAAGGATTCTATTAACTGGTGCAAAGGGATGATATTGAGTAAATGGACTAAATGTTTCTCAAAAATCCGAGCTAGGGTCAGAGTAGGGAAAGGGGGCACAGGAGTCCGGACCAAATCAGAGTCCATGGACTCCACCTTGGAGATAATCAACTTAGAACAAATACTACAAGTTTCTCTTTATCATGATTCTTCCCCACCTGAAAGTTTGAGTTGAGTCATATCTGCAGTCACTTGTCCTTTACATACTGAGGTACAAGAGTTTTACAGAGACTTCAATAGTGCCTACCAGTGTTTGAACAGATAAGGGGCTGACTGAATCACTTGTCAGTCTTCCTTTAGAATTATGTCTGCTATACCTTGTGTCTCCTTGAGATAGGTCATAAAAATATACTAGATTATATGAAAGATAAAGGCCTAGAAATTAAACCCACAAATAACCTTATTAAGGGACAGTGCACTATATGTTCATAATTAGATTAGCCAAAATCTGATGACTATAGTAGTCATAAAAAGAGACTTGTTGGCATTATATTAGTCCGAGCAGTGGCATCTTTACCTTTCATAATTATGTTTTTGGACATTTGTGAGACAACAGTTTATATTTTGAGTAATTTTCTCATATACGCTGATTTTATCCATAGGTGAATATGTTTCCATAAATATTGTTTAAGTGTTACACATTTATTAACCTGTATAAAATAATAGTTTTGTAGCATGAATGGTTGAATGGGTTCACTTATGAACCTTTACATATTGTAATCTGGTTTCACTGTTATGCAAAGACTTGAAATTTCATGTTTTTAGATATGTTCAAAGATCCATGTTTCCTTAAATTAAAATATTAAATAACTTAATGGTTAATTGATATGATCTCCATACTGTGCATCTTATTTGTGTTATGGGAATGACGTCCAGGTATTGTAAGACTAAGTAAGTCCATACCAATTACTTCCATTCTGGCTTATCAATTGTTTTTAAACCTGTGCTTTCACATCCTTATTTCCAAATCAAAAGTAATAACATTTCTGAAGTGATAGGGGATATAATGAATATATACACAAAATACAATATAAGTAAAGTGTGATATGGACACAAAATACTTTTATTCAAAAGTTTAAATTTTCTTTAAAAATGTATAACTTGAGATATTTGTTGAAACTGCATCTCAATTTCTATTTTCCACCCTTTAACTAACTGAAACGAGTAAAATCCAGATACACATCACAACATGAAATATTTTTCATAGTGTTAACACAAATTGAGATCAGTAATAATGCTACAAAGATCTAGCTATGACCATATTACATGTCATGATTGATACATTCCAATATGGAAAAGACTATAAGTTGTATAGTCAAGATAAACAGTGAATAAGGCAATATTACTCTACTGGGCTGCCACAGAAAAGAATGTGACACTATTTCAAATAGAATATTCAAATAAAATATATTCAATCTAGAACATTTCAGAATAAATCTCTCTCAAAAAGTTGAGGTTATTTCTTTATAATGTTGCCATGAAGACTTGAACACTATCAGTTACATTTGGTAGCTTTACCCTTCTTATATCTTATGATGAACTACTGTATCTGTTATACAACAGATTTATGTTTTTATCTGGGAATTCACAGACACCATACCATGAGATTCCATGAATAAATATTTGTCAACCTGAACCTTTACAGATTGTTATTAAAAAGAGGTGATGTTTTGCCATGCATAATAGATATATCCAAGAAGTCGGGTTAAGGAACTATTTTGACATGGTAATAGAAAATAGACATATCACCATGGTTTCTCAAGTAGTTTGCATTAAAATTGGAACATTAAACTAGATTGCACTCTCCTCTACTTTCATTTTCATTCCAATGAAAAAATAATTTAGCAAAGAGACATTATAGTAAATGTAACAGTTAAGTGATTGGCCAAATTTTGGGGTTTTGATGCTGAACACTTATTTTCTCATTATGAAATAAAGTAAATGTATGATGTATTTTTGTTAATTTTTCTATGGGTTTATATACTTCTACAGCTTTCACTTATAAATAATTTCATAAAGAAAGCACATAATATATGTATCTTTGGTAATATTGTCAATATAAAATAGGGTAAAATCTAGGACATGGGGACATTTCATTGTTGCACTAGCAAAATCCCATTGACCCCATCCAAATTCAGGAGATGACAGCAAAGTAAGCACTGAAATATAAAGATCACCCTTGAGGGTATTTAGAAGAAAATCTATCATCTATAAACCTAAAATGATAACAGCCATTAGCTACAGGGGACATGGATGCGCTCCTTGTCAATTTTCCAAAAGAGAAAATGCATTTACTGAAAAGATAAACTGTAACTGTCAGATAAAGAAGACACTCTTATCATTGGCAAAATTAATCACAGAAAGGTAGTAAAAGATTATTGTTTTAGGATGGTTGTAGGAATACTGGAATTTTTGGTCTAAAATAAATTTAGGTGTTATTTACTGTGCTTCACCAGCAAGTAAACATGTCTAAAAAAGTGAAACAAAAATATCTCCAAACCAAAAGCAATTTTAAATATTCAAAAAAAAAAACCATATATGTAAACAGGTTTAAAAAAACAGATGAATAAATGGAAGCTGCTCTTCTGCAAGCAAATGCTACCCCAGTTTTACAGATCTGGCTGACATTTAGTCTGACCACACTTTCTGTCTAACTTCTCTGATTTTTAAGAACGACCTCAGTTGTAAGTTGGTCTTTTATTTCCAGTCTTTCCATTTATCTGAATTCATGGTTCATTTCAGCAGATCCTTAAAAGAATTTATTCTGCCTGCTACCCCTCTGTCATTGCACGTCAGTTCAGCACCCGCAGCTCCTGGTCATCTTGCTGTCATCCACCCTACACACATCTAGTGAAGCGGAGTTGTGTTGTGACAGGAATCACTTATCACAAGTCACTTTCCGGGACTGCATTTTGGGTGATCATGTTGTGTCACTTAAAACTAATACGGATATAATTTATGATTGAAGCTTATGGAACAGTTTTGAGAACCAAGTATGCCTTTGGAGTGTCAATTATTGTTTTGTGTCTTCCTTACTGAAACATAACAGATAGATTACAAAACTGACGTCTCCCAACTGCCTAATCTGCAGAAGGAAAGTAAGCGTTTAGAGTTACCAAAAGTCATTTCTGTAAACTATTTTCATTACTTAGATGATCTATAACCTACATCCTGTCCCAGCTGTTAATTAAGAAGACTCCAGATTTCCCATTTGTTGTGCAGTTTACCACTAGGTGGTTCCACAATATTTTTTACCATTCTCCTAAAAGGTATGGTGCATTTTAATTAGTAGTAGTATTATGGATATTTGAGGTAAATTATAATATATTTTCATACTTCTAGAGGAGAACAAGGAAGAGGATGTGTAATTCCTTTAGGACAGTAAGTTTTATATTTAGACATGCCATCAAGGTTATTAAGTACTGAGTTGAGACTTAAGTATCTGAGAATAAGTTCATTGTGTAATGGTATTTATTAATTGCCAGAATATGCTTTGGGACTAAATACTGGATGCGGGTCAATCTGTCACTCTCTTGGAAAACACAAAGATATATTAATAGTCACAACAGTTTTTCCCTCTGTTGCTCTTAATTAAGACTTTGTAAAATAAAATCATTCATCATAAACCTCTGGTATGTAAGGAGATATAGTATTATGTTGTAAACTTTAGTCTTTGGAACTAGTTATAGATGAAAACAAGCATACATGAGATCCAAAGTCAATATATTAACAGATTTGGAGAACCATAAGGAAAACATCAGTTATGTAGGCAAGTAGGTGTCTCACAACTGCCCACTCCATAAACTATACTTTGGAAATATATGTTTCACAGAGCATTATATATACACTCTCTCCTTTACTCTATAAACTGAAAAAGAATCACTTTACTGTATCTTATTCTACTATGGACATGTTGCCATACAATATAGATGTATAATGTTGTTTTTCCTCATGGGAATTATTAAATATGGAAATTTGAAAATTTGATTATGGAAATATCAAATATGGAAAATTCTAGAAACTGAAAATCAGTCTAATTTGACTTGAGAGAAAAGAGAAAGTGATATAATGGGAGATGGAGTTAAGGACAGGGAGGTCAAACCAAGTGGAAGCTTGAAGGTCACAGCAGAGTATCATTGTTAGTTAGCTAAAGCTAAATGGTTAGCTTTTCATTTATACAATCTTGTTGTGAGGGGTTAACATTATCAGATTTAGATAACAAAATATATTCTGATGGCAATGTAGAGAATAAACTAGACAAATATAAGACTACATGTGAGGAGATCAATTAAGACAGCAGTGTGAAAGTCCAGAGAAGATTATGATCACTTGGAATTCAGTAGTGGACTATAAATAAATGGAAAATATATAAATTTGAGACAGGATGCAAATGTCATAGGATTTGGTGAAGGACTGCATAAGGTTGTGACAAAGAGTGAATGCCATTATGGACATCTCTGGTGTTTCTGGCTTGATAAATAATGAGAGGATTGTGCACTCACGTAAGGGAACACTGGAAAAAAATAATTTTAGGGGTGGGTAGAATATGGCAATAAAGATTTGTTTAAAACAACCAAAGAATGAAATGCTCTTGAGATATTAAGAGGGATATGGGAAGGATGAATTTCATCCTGGATATTAACTATGAGTAAATTCTTGGAAAGCAGTCCTCAGAGGTTTAAGCAATTGTTATCTCCTAAAAAGTGTATGACATGAGGAGAGAAGAGGATCTAAGACAAAACCACACATTTAAAACCTGGGTTGGGAATAATAAAGCACCAAAGGAGATGTAGAACTTATGGGCAGAAATGTAGGCATTATATTAAAAGAGAGTTGTTTCACAAAAGATAAAAGCAGAACAAAAAAGTAAATAAACTTTAATAGTGATAGCGCCACTGAAAGTACTGCTGAAAAATTAAGGGAAAAATTTATGCAATATGGAAGGTACTGGGGAATGACCATGAGCGACTTCTGCGGAGTAAGTTGAGATAAACCCAAAAGGAGGTAGAAGAGGAAGTGACAGAAAATTGACAAAATGATAAATTTGGCTGTAAATGATAGAAAATAAAAGGAATAACTTGAGGCATGTAAGAGGACATGCGAGGGATTGTTTTCTTACAGTTTAAATTTTTTTAAGTTTATTTATTTTGAGAGAGAGAGAGAGAGAAGAGAGGGGTAGGGAGGAGAAGAGATAAAATGGAAGAGAGAGAGAGAGAGAGAGAGAGAGAGAGAGAGAGAGAGAGAGAACCCCAAGCAGGCTCCGCACTGTCAGCACAGAGTCCAATGTGGGGTTTGAACTCATGAACTGTGAGATCAGGACCCGAAATAAAACCAAGAATAAGATGCTTAACTGGCTGAGCCACCCATGTGCCCCTAGCTTAAACATTCTTCACAGCTAAGGTAAATGATTTAAGAAGAAGACCTTGGATACACAAAGAAAGAGAGAGAGAGGGGTGGGGGGTGGGGGGAGAGCGTGCATTTCAGCTAGTTTCCTTATAGGATAGTGATAAATACATAATACACACATCAACATGGATTAAGAACAAATAAAGCAATGTCTATTCTTCACCTGTGATATAACCAGGAGAAGAATACAGTGGTTTTCAAATTATGTATACACATAAAAATACATTCTCAGTTCCACTCTGGCCAGATCTAGAGACTAGTAGAAAGTTAGGTAGAAGCTGCACAAAAAAGAGAGGAGGTGATCGGTGGTCCACAAGGTGAGAACCACCTCCAGATAAATGGAAGAGAGAGAGAGAGAGAGACAGAGAGAGACAGAGAGGGAGAGAGAGAGAAAGGCTTTACTAGATAGCTATAGAGGGTAAAGCTAAAGATAGGTGAAGGATACAGATGTGATCATTGTATTGTTCTTTAAACATTATCATAGTTTGAAAATTAGCAAAATGATGAAAATTAATTTTGCAACAATACTTTATATCTGTTGTGTTTAAAATTATATGATATAGTGTTTTCCTATTAAATCAATGCTTATTTCTCTCCTCATAAGCATATAATGACCAAAATAACCTGTGAAGTATATTCCCATAGTTCTACATTGCTAATTCTATTTTATTACAAATGATATTAATATGATTTTAATTTCAAAAGGCTTGTGACGATATATATACTGTATATATTCAAGTCCTCTAAGTAACAAATATGTATATATTCATTTAAGTTTTGTATATGCCACACACATGTACAGAATATAGTGAATTGAAAGAACATTACAAGGTCACCCATGTGGCTCAGTGGGCTAAGCCTCAGCTCTTAATTTTGGCTGAGGTCATGACTCACAGTTTGTAGGTTCAAGCCCTGAGTTGGGCTCTATGCTGACAGCGTGGAGCCTGCTTGGGATTCACTGTCTTCCTCTCTCTTTGCCCTTCCCTGCTCTCTCTCTCTCTCTCTCTCTCTCTCTCAAAAATAAATAAACATTAATTTTTTAAAATAATAAATGCCATTACATAAATTTTCACCATTACCCACCCCAAGTCTCTAAGAGTAACCACAGGGAAAGGTGCATACCCTTACACAATATACTTAGAACCACTGGGCAAGGAAACGAGGTTCAAATCCTAGAGCAAAGCAGTGGGCAGCATGAGAGAGCTCCCCAACACCAGCTCATTTCTATTGATACTAGTTAGAAGACACAATCTTGAATGTCCTGTCTTAATATCACATACTGGAAAAGAAACAAAATAACAGGGGATGCTTAACTTTTACTTCTTGTGAGTGAGGAGGAGTTCTAAAAAAATGACTATTGAGGAGAAACAGGAAAATATAACTATTGGTGAAAACCCTATATTTCCACAATCAATTGCTCAAATGGTAGTAAAAGAATACTTATGTCTCCAGTAGAATAGAGCACATCCTTAACTACAAACAGGAAAACTCCTAAATATCAACAATTAATGGAAAAAAAATTACACATTTTCACAGAAGATGAAAAACAAATGGTTTAACAACACGTAAAAACACACTTGGCTTTGTTACAAGGAAATGCATATTAAATGCTAATGAGATTATTTTATACTCAGGAAATTTTAAAAAAGTCTTATAATACCAAACATTAGTGAGGATATAGAAGAAGAAAAATATTTATATATCACTGATAGGTCCGTAAATTGGCACCAATTATTTCGTACCAATTGGATAACATTTTGTCATTACTCACTAAAGCTGAATAAGTAAATGTCCTCAACAGTCATTTCAGTTCTGGGAGTATGAGAAAAATAATCATTAAGTCCATCAAGGAAAAATATATCTGACAAAACAAACAAACAAAAGCCTGAGAAAAAACTTATTACAGGGACAGGGTGCCTGGGTGGCTCAGTCGGTTAGGCATCCAACTTCAGCTCAGGTAATGATCTTATGGTTCATGAGTTTGACCCCCACGTCGGGCTCTGTGCTGACAGTTCAGAGCCTGGAGCCTGCTTCAGATTCTGTGTCTCCCTCTCTCTCTGCCCCTCCCCCACTCACGCTCAGTCTCTGTCTCTCAAAACATAAATAAATAAGTAAAATGTTTAAAAAAACAACTTATCAACAAAGAAAAATGATTGCTAGATTGTGATTCATAATGCAATATCACACTAATGAACTATATGTATTAACATGCATGAACTATGCATTTGAATGAACCATCAGAGTATAACATTGGTTGTTTAAAGAAGCCAAAGAATGTACAGAGTATAATTCCATTTCCATAAAGTTTAAATATATGTAAAACTATAAAGGAAAGTATAAAAAGAATAACATTTTGGATGTTTGTTACCTCTGGATAGGAGACAGAGAGAGGATTCAAAAGAAATACTCAGGGGTCTTCATAGGTATTAAAAATTCTAGTTTTTATGGTGTAAATTTATTATTATTATTTATTATTACACTTGCATTATGTATTTCAGAGGCACTATGTATTTAATAAAGTAAAGCATAAAATAAAGGGAAATGGAATGAAAATATATCCATTCATTCAAAAAATATGTATTAAACATTTATAATATGTGAAGAACACTGCTAGATAATTACATGTAGTTACTCTGATTTATTACTTTATCAGATTTATTATAATGACAATTACAGTATCAAATTTTAGTGGAACACTTAATAACAAAAATAAATAATTATAATTCCACTATTGCTACCATTATGCCAATTTCTCTCTATTGCCCTCTCTTATTTTCTGTCCTTCTCTCCCTTTCCCTTCCTTCTTTCTTCCCTCCTTCCCTGTTTCTCTGTCTCTACCTCTGTCTCTGTCTGTCTGTCTCTATATACACTTTGTGTGTGTGTGTTATTTTTAAGAACCATAAAATGTAGGTATTATTCCTCCTTCCTTTCAAAGATGGAAAAACTGAGTCTTAGCACATTGCTGATAAATAATAAAGCAAGAAGTTGTATCCAGTTCTGAGGTCAACTTATAAATTGCACTGATATTCTCACACAGTACACCTTTAATCACTAAAATGGAATTGGTTTTAGTTTTGTTATGTTCCTTTGTGACATAATTATTGTTTGTAAAATAAGTCAGTGATTGTCACCTATGACCCCATTCCCATGTATTTGGGTAAAAAGAAAATATGGTCTCTCTGTGATGTGTTTCAGAGTGTTCATTCTACCTAGCACTCGAAAAAAAACGGTTCTTTTTTTTAAGTTTATTTATTTATTTTGAAAGAGAGTGAGAGAGAGAGAGTGAGACAGAAAGCGAGGAGAAAGCACAAGCAGGGGAGGAGCAGAGAAAGAGAGAGAGAGAGAGAGAAAAAAATCCCAAGCAGGCTTCACACTATCAGTGCAGAACCCAATGCAGGGCTCGGTCTCACAAACTGTAAGATCATGACCTGAGCTGAAACTAAGATTTAGAAACAACCGACTGAGCCACCCCGGTGCCCTGGAAACAAACCATTTTAAAATAATTGACATCTTCGTGGGCTCATCTCTCACGATGACTTTTTTTAGGAAAAGTTTATTTTGGTTGTGAAACAACCATGTTTATAATTCCCTGGGAATAAGTTCAAATAATCCTCTAGTTGTTTCCAATTCACTGTGTACCACAGATGGAAATACTGAGCAACATCTGAGCTAAAGTCAGTGCATTCAGTGTTCAACCAATTATCTCATGATGTGGTGAGGTTTTAAACAACTCTTCAAAAACCAAAAAAAAAAAAAAAAAAATGCCCAAGCAGGCTCCTTACAGTCCACTGTTCTTATAAAACTATTTTGTTAAAAGTTTCAATCATGTTTTATCCATTATGAAAGGATGTATTTCTACTTAACAAAAGCTATTGTTGTATCAGTTCATCAAGAACTTAATGCTTCAAACCAATCCGAAATAGGATGTTTTGGGTTTTGTTTTTCTCTTTGTTTTTCCTTACTCTGTATATTTTTGAATGATGGAAGAATTTTGAAGCAAGAAGAGATTATTTCAGGGGATCTTGATCTCACTACAACAATAATAGTGAATGCAGTCATAGGCTTAAATACCAAGGGGGGTCAATGACATGCTTCAAGCTTTAGCGTTAGGTAAATTAATACTGTGTGCATGTCTCTGTGGGAGACTTTGAATGAATTCTCCAAGATGGCTATGACACAAATGCCTCCAATTGTGAAAAATAATGGTAGACTTTCAAGGAATAGCAGGACTGTTTTTCTTCCTTGGGAGAAATACCAGTTGAAATATGGAAGAAATAATATTAACCAAATTCTCAAAATTGGAGAGTTAAGAAGGGTGAAAAATTAGATTCTGCCAAAAATCAATAAACAGGTATGTATGTATATAATACTTTATTTTTTAATATTATAGTAGACGCATAAATACATGCACCTACTTATATACATATACACATGCATATAATGAGAGGCCACCACTCACTATACCTAGCAATAACAAAGGAAAGGGAGTCAAAGCTACTACACATAGCAGTTGTAGGTTGCCCAGTGCATTACTACAGTGAGTACTTTTCACCTGAGAATCCTTGTGAATTCTATGCTAAGTCTTGGGTGGAATAATACTTGCAGAGTCATGTCCTAGAGCCCCAAAGGAACTTAAGAAGAACAACTTGGATGATGAAACAACCATGCTATAGAATTTTTACCTTATAAAAATCTCAAGAGGCTGATACTATTTATTTATTTTTTAAGCTTTTAATGTTTATTTTTAAGAGAGAGAGAGACAGACTGCAAGCAAGGGAGGGAGACACAGAATCTGAAGCAGGCTCCAGGGCTTGAACTCACAAACCGTGAGATCATGACCTGAGCCGAGTCAGACACTTAGCCGACTGAGCCTCCAGGTAGCCTGATAGATATTACTTAAAAGATCTTTATACTGATGTCAGCAATACTACTTTACAAATCTTTATTATCCCAATTAGAATTGTCTTTTCTAACAATTCAAGGTTCAATTTTTGGATCGTAAATCACATGCGGCATTTAGGTAAAACTTAGTCTCCAAGAATATGTCCAAAATTGTTTATATAATTAACATAATAATTCTAGTCTACTAGCTAGAGAAATAGTTTACATTTAAGATGTCATAATATGTATGACCTTTTAATAGGACATAAATATATGGAGCTAGAGCAAAATGTAAAAATGTGCAATACAAATTAGGATATTTCAAGTTCCTGGCAACTAGCAGAAATGCTGAATTATTAAAATAGCCCATAAATGTCCCATAGAAGCTGTTAAATTTTCTCTTTAAAATTTTTAAGTGAAATATAAAATTTCATTATATTACATTACAAGTAGTTACATAATTTTAGTGCCAAATGTTTTTCAAGTACCTTCACTCCCTACTTCTAAAATTGAGGAAATCCTCTAGAATTTTTTTTAAAAAATTTGTTTATTTATTTATTTATTTATTTATGTATATATTTATTTATTTACTTTTATTAATTTTTAGAGAGAAAGTGCAAGTGGGGATGGGGGCAGAGGGAGAGAGAGAGAATCTTAAGCAGGTTACACACCCAACTTCTAGCACAACATGGGGGCTCAATCTCACAGCCATAATGATCTGAGACCCTGAGCTGAAATCAAGAGTCAGCTGCTTAACCAACTGAGCCACCCAGGGGCCCCAACACCTAGAACTTTTAAAGTTTTCCAGGTTCCTTCAATGACTCCCTCTGGGTCTTGCTCCCTACATCTTCCCTCCCACCCATTCAAGATGGTGGCATTCTGTTTCAATTTGTCTTAACCTAAACCTGCATACCTCCATTTTCTCAGGAATATTATTTCTTAGTGGAAAATAAAGGAAAGACTTTCAGAAGGTCAAAAGAAAACAAGACAAAATAGCGCACACACACACACATCGCCCCTGCCACCGAAGGATGAACCAATAACACATAAAGTGTAATGACAATACAAGCACATGAGGTGGTAGGAGGAAGAAGAAGGCCTTTGTGAATGGAGTAGCATACATGAAAAATTACAGAATACGAAATTTGAGGTTGGTAATTTGTTGAAGCAATTTAAATTATATAGCCTTGGTTTTCTGATACCGTAGGCTATTCTCGCTTTTTTTTTTTTTTTCTCCTGTTCCCACACACAAGCCTGGATCTTTCATTTGCCAACTTCTTGGCAGTAATTCTCTCTATATTTTTCAGGCCCTATTACATATGTAAAAACTTCTGAAAAAATAAAGAACTTGTGTTCATGTGTGTTATATCTATTGATATTTACTGATCTAGCAATTAAAACTGAGACTTTTCAAACTATTTTTTATCAATTCATTTGAAGTAATAATAAACTCACTATGTGTTAACAAAGCAACATGTCAAAATAAAAATGGCAATATTTTCCAGAAAAATATGAGAAAAATAACATTGTTTTATGTTTTCAAATTTTCATTAATGTACATCTAAACACCAGACATCTGGAAACTCTGTTTAACATTCCATTTACTGAGATTTCATCCATCCTGTAGTTTCTGGAAAACTCAACTCTACATTCATGAGAGAAGACAAATAACAGAGTGAAAAAGTGAAAATGAAAAGGCAAATAAAATTTTAGGATTCTTTTTGAAAAGAATTTTAACCTTGGAAATCTGAAAAATCTCAGAGAATGACAAAGGTCTCCAAACCATATATATATTTTTTAATATATGAAATTTATTGTCAAATTGGTTTCCATACAACACCCAGTGCTCATCCCAAAAGGTGCCCTCCTCAATACCCATCACCCACCCTCCCTCCAAACCATATTTTAAGAATTGCTACCCCAGAAAACAAATTTAATGAAATATCCAACATTGCTGTTCACATTCATTTCTTCCTTTAGAGACCTGTTCTTCAGGACATATATGATTACAAGAGGGTTATTTCCTATCCCACTTTATCTAAATTGTAATAATCTAAGCCTTAACAGAAAATGAAACTCAGAATTAATCATCAAATGGAAGTAAATAATAAATAGCCCATGTTACTGGTTCATATACATACTAAATTTTACTGAAAAGATATTCTCTCTCAGCTAAAGACTTAAGACTATGGATACTAGGATAGTTTTTGTTGTTTTTTGTTTGTTTAAGCTACCAACCAATAATACACACATTGGCAGGTAGATGACAGTGAGTGAAAGAAGCAATGATCCTTCAAACCAGGAACAATTAATTATTAATTATTGATTACAATAATCTATTAATTAGTAATATAGAGTCATCTGAGAAGATGCTGCCAGCAGGTAGATAATTTTCATTTTCTTTCTATATTAATCAAGATATTGGAACTTGTCACATAACAACGGATATCAATCACTTCTCCTGGGATTCATTAAAGATCTACTGAGAGTGGTACATGAGAGCTGGATTCACTGAGGATTTAAACAGTACAGATGGAGAGAATCATCACCATTATTCAATTGGTCCTTCAATAGGTATTTACTAAGTGCCCACTTTGATTCAGCCACTCTGCTAAAGAATGGTATAAAAACACTAAGGAGTGTCTCATTTCATCAGGTGATCCAATTTAGTTCACAAGTGCTTTGGTGGGCTTTAAATAGTAAAGTTAAAGCTAGACACTCAGAAATAATTCACTAAATAAGTGAAGGACTTAAAAAATATAATACTTATAGATGTTTCTTTATCACCTTAGTTTCCTGATGTAGAACAAAAATAACCAAATTTCCTATAATGATTACAATATCCATAGATTGAAATTGTTAGATAAACAAGCGATTCATTAGCATTTAACAGAACTTCTAATGGAAAGTCAAAAAAATTTCAAAAATTTAAATTTCTAATGCCATCAAAAATATGAAGAGCTGCATCCTCCAAAAGACAAAAATATCAGTCATGATTTTTAAAGGACTAGATAAAATGGCATTTTAAGAAAAACTTACTTTTTATGAATAATTCCTATAAAATGAATACATTTTATTAATGTTCACAGTAATACAATGCATTAAAAAGAATAAGATCTCAAACACATAAATTTAAGAAAAAACTATAAAAATCTCTTTGTTTTACTAGGTATATTGAATAAAACATAAAATGTAGCACATAATTATTCAACAAAAATACTCAAAAGATATGAATATGCAACAAAAGTCAATGAAGGTTTGCTTTTAAAGTAAATAAAGAGTAAAAGAAACATTTGATTACAGTATCAATAATTTATGCTACCAATTAACCTACAATTTTAGGTTGAACTTCCTCTACATGATTGACACAACTGGATTACAATTAATGGCCATTTATCTCATGTTTTAATATATAGTTGACCCTTGAACAACACGGGTTTGAATTGGGCAAGTTCATTTACACACGGATTTCTTTTCAATAAACACAGTAAAGTACTCTAAATGTATTTCTTCCCTTATGATTTTCTTAATAACTTTTTATTTCTTTAGCTTAATTTATTATGAGAGTACACTCTATAATACATAAAACTTCCAAAATATATGTCAATTGACTGCTTATTTTATCAGTAAGTCTTCCAATCAATAGTAGGCTATTAGAAGTCAAGATCTGGGGGGAGTCAAAAGTTGTATGTGAATTTTTGATTGTGCAGGAATTAGCATCCAAACCCCTGTGTTTGAGGGTCACCTGTGTGTGTGTCTGTGTATGTGTATAATTTAGTCATGCCTTTACATGCAAAACATAGGGAATATATTATATTATAGAGCAACTTAGATTGTAATAAAAAATAAATTTAGAATTCATAAAATGCAACCGAGTAAATGAATTTTTAGACATCACTTTTGAAAGATTTTGAAATATGAATGTTTGTTAAGAGTAGCAAGAGTAGGCTTAATCCATTCCACCCAGTTCTTTTTTTTTCCCTCTAACTTAATCATCTTCTTTCATAATAAATTTCTTCTGTCTTGGATTCTCATGCTTTCTGCTTTTCTGCCTAGCTATACTTTATGCATCCTTTGAAAACAAGATCATAATGTTTCCTAGAAAATCCTTCTTCACTCTTCTTGTTGACATATGCCACTCCCTGTACCTGAAGCAGTATTATATACTCATAGCATTTATCACATTTTAATGTGAGTGTTGAATATCATCTCTATTGTTCATGCTATATAGGCATTTTAAAGAAAGAAGTAATATTTATTTATTTATTTATGCATTTATGTATTTATTTATTTATTCTTACATTTACTTTTTAGTGTTTACCTCAGTGCCTAGCAACCTAGCATAAAGTTAGCAAATCGACATTCTTAACTAAGTAATGGATGGATAAATAAACATTCCCCAATTATTAAGCTTTAATTACTTGAAAAATGAATGTATCATTAAGTACTCATTCCACAACTGGCATGTGAGTTCTTTAAAGACAAGGGCACTGTTCTTTGTGCATGTATTGTTATGGCTCAATTAGGGTTGTAAGCAATAGAAATTAAATCATACCAATTTTCAAATTAAAGAAGTATAAAATTCACAAGTTTGCAAGAAAATCTGGGCAACAAACTCTGATTAAAGTAAGGAGCATTTTAATTCTGTGGATCTTAGCAATAAGAATGTGTGGGCTATGGGGCTCCTGGGTGGCTCAGTTGGTTGAGCATCTGACTTCAGCTCAGGTCAAGATCTCGCGGTCCGTGATTTCGAGCCCCGCGTCGGGCTCTGGGCTGATGGCTCGGAGCTTGGAGCCTGCTTCCGATTCTGTGTCTCCCTCTCTCTCTGACCCTCCCCCATTCATGCTCTGTCTCTCTCTGTCTCAAAAATAAATAAACTTAAAAAACAAAAGAATATGTGGGCTATATTCTGGGCCACACACTAAATAATTTGGCTGTTGCTTTACTTTGTGTCACCTGATGAAAGTTGAATTTCTCTTATAAAGAATAATCCTATGGAGGGCAGGGTGAGTAGAGAGACAGGCTAGTGAGCACAGGGAACAAGAAGCTCTACAAAATGTAATTATCAGAAAGGAAGAAGATAGAGGTTTGCAAAGAAATGTGATTGCTCTCAGAATATAACTTTTGGCTTCTAGGTTCATAAACCCTAGGTTCACAAACCCTCTGTTTTCACTGACTGAATTCTAAAAATGCCAAACTTGAACATAATACAACTTCTTAGACATAACGAAGAAAACTAACACTTTCCCAAGAAGGACACAAAAGAAGTCTTCCAGTACAAGAAACTCCAGTAAGGGAATCCTTTCCAGGAAGGGAAATCCATGTTCTCCTTACTGATATTATGGCCCTGCATCCATATTCTAATACTTTGAAATGAATAGTAACTTAACAATTAATACATACCAGTATTGATGATAAACCATAGACGTAAAGATGTAATTTTCATCATGTTGAGAAAGTAGCATGCAGCTGAGATTTATGACTTTTCTCCTCCATCACTGTTCCACATTTATTTTGTTTTGGTCTACTACTCAGATCACTGGTGTATTATACTCTTGTGAGTTTTCCCTTTCCATAATTTGTAGATATGTGAGATTTCAGAAGCCCTCCTCTATAGAAATGCAGTTACCCTCAATTAAACTTAACTACTTATCTTTGTTAATATCCATCTGAGGTCCTCTGGATTTTCATCAGTACATTTTCTGGTCCCCAGTGTGTAGTTGCAACTTTGATTGCCCTTGACATTTAGTTATTACAGAAAACAATATAACCCCGTTTGCTCATGTCTAGAAAGTCTACATGGTATTCTTAGATTCCACCTTAATGGAATAATTAAAGATTCATGGAGTACACTCATTCTTTGACTAAATATTTGAATCATGGTTTGGCAAACTTTTTCTATAAATATCCAGATAGCAAATATGTTATGCTTTGCAGGCCATGTAGTCTCTGTCATAACTACTTAACACTTTGTAGTGGGGCAAAAACAGCCAATACATAAATGAATGAGTGTGGCTGTGTTCCAATCATATTTTATTTACAAAACAGGCAGATGGCTGGATTTTGCCCTGGAGATATAGCTTGCTGATCCATGATTTAAATGATCAGAGATAAAGCAACACAGAAGAAACAAACTATCGGGAGGTCATTAGGTATAGTCATTATTGGTACAAATGGCATCTATACCCTTAGTTTCCCAAGCTTTTACATTCTAGCTGGCAGGGAAAAAAACAACTACACATTAATCATTGGTTCAGCTTCTAAACTATAGCCTACAAGGCTACATCCTAAACTCACAAAAGATCATATCCAAATGGGCAATTTTTATTCTATAAGGCCAGCTACTTTGGACTAGAGTTATTGAATATATCTATATCTTGTTCGCTGGTTTATTATTTCAAGTATTTTCCTTTAACTGGATATCTAACTCAAAAGTGATGTTTATATAAACTATGAGAATATTACCTAAGACTTCTAATAAGATTGAAGTCATTTTTTGGGAAATGCAGGTTAAGGATGCAAATCTAAACAGAAAATAAGCTTCTGTACCAGTATGAACACATTATTGCTTCCTCTATTTCTAATGTTTATTAGTAATTCCATCTTATTGGCTCATAGTTTTTTCGTTTTAGAACTTCGCTTCCCCAACTGAAGTGGTTTTGTCAGGTTTACCAATCAGCTGACCCCACATTTACTGTTACAATAATGGATCCTCTCAGGCTTGCCCATCAAGGAATCGCATTTTCCTGGATAGAACTTTACGCAGGGGGAGAGAGAGATGACAAAAGCAAGAAAATCCAGCCATAAGAGACCAATGCCCCAGTAGAAAGACCTTCTCAGTCATCTTCAACTTTAGGTACAATGTAAACTGTCACTGACCATTTTCAGTTTTATCTAAAGAGAAGACTGAGAATGAAATCAATACAAAAAAACATGAGATAAAAATATATAAATATCTGATAACATTGCATGAGCACCCAGAAACAGGTATACTTAAAATTAGGTTTATTCATAGAATTTTCAATATCATTACTCGATAAATTCTATTTTGTATATATGTAACTGTGAATTGCAACTGAAAGAGTTCTGCCTAAAGCAGAGTCCATTATAAATATTACTCCAACTGATGACTGCCTAGTCTTTTCCTGGTGAGGTAACATATTGGAAGCTTAGGCAAAGATGTTTTCAGGCAAATCGAACATTCAGTAGAGGTGGCAGCAGTTTAGGCTCATAGAGGGATTCCACACTGTGGAACTCATGCATGATCTCTATCTTTGACACTTTGACAGTTTTGTTTATGAGCCCAAAAATAATCATTGGACACTCTTGGAAGATGGGTGCTTGACATATGCAGAATTGGTTATTGCGGCATTCTGGTTATTAAGAAGACTTTCTGCTATAGAAGTCTTCTGTGACATGCACATAAGAAACAATACCCTCTGGATTTGAAGTAATTGGAGAGGTTGTCCCACAAAAGCTTCCTTGAATGTTTTTTGTTTGTTTGTTTGTTTGTTTGTTTTTCAAGTATCTTCCAGTTTTGCTTCTTAACAATCTTTGTAAACTTAGCTAGAGCAGTGGAACTGATCAAGAATCATAGAGGTGCATTATAACGTCAGTCGATTTTTCTTCCTGGGTGAATTTGAAAATTGGATTCACTACCTACAAGGTTGACTTCTGGGAGGTTTTCTTTCTCTACGGTCTTTCAGCCCCAGTACTGAGTGTGTACAAATGTCATTATGATCCACTGTTTTCTGCTATCTACATATTATTTACAGATTTTTATATCATATTTTGGACTTGTAATTGTGTGTGTGTGTGTGCTGTGTGGTGCATCAACTGGTTATAGGGAATAGCCATTAAATAATATATATATTGGTGGAAACAATAATAATTGTATGACCCACCAAAGGCTATTTCTCATTCTTACTGGTAAAGTGATAAAAGTAGAGTAACTTTTCCTTCACTTTGTAAGCAATATTTTGTCCCTAGAAGTTTGGACTCCCAGATCCCTCACCGGTGTGACAAACTGTGTCTTTTGGCAAAATATCTCTTCTGCCATCATTTACACATGAATTTTCACATGACATTTAGGGTCCTACTTCATGCTGTCCAGATTTCTTGTCCCAACACAGCCAAAATCCTTATAAAAATTTAAAGTAAAAATATTGAAGTTGGACTACCTTTGAGAGAAAAATGGTAAAGTCATACTACTGTTCTTAGCAAAAGCTACTTGATTTCAGGTAACTAATTAGCATGGAGAAAAGTTACTTTATGTCAATAGCTACACATCAGTGCCAAATCTGTATTAATTTGTTCTAGCAAGCATATCACACATAGAATAGCAGCTTCAATTAAATTCACCATCCAATTAGATATATAATAGTACTATGTCATTTTATAAGACCCTTCAGCATTTTTTTGGTATAATATCAACTAAGAACTTGATTTCAAAAACTTGTTTATGGCTCTGCTATCTGCTGTATCCCCAGGGATTCAACCTTGCTTTTGATGCACTATTTGGCAAGGAAGTATGGGGGGTGAAACAGCTTTCAGCTGGATCTTCTACAATGATAGTTCTTGCTTTACAGGTTAGAAAGGCATTGTGGGAATTGCTCCAGTTGCTGAGGATAGCAATTCTAATCTTAGACCCAGAAACTAGGGAAATAAATGCATGATGAGTTCTGGGACCCAGTGGACCTACTGTGAAGTCAATTCAGATAAAAATACATTAATCACCTATGTGCCTGGGCTTCACTCTGAATACTGTACTGTGATGCTTCTGGGTCCTCAGAGATTAAACTTCACATAAACAGAGATCTAGTAGTCTCTAAAAAGTTGGAGGTTTCTCTTTGTACAATAAATGAGCATGGATATCATTAATGGAGGCCAAGAGAATGCATGCTATAAACTTGGGAGATTATAACAGAGACACTGCCTTCCTTTCATTGAAGATAACAACCTCCCATGAGTTGATTAGTTCTGGAAATTGGATGAGGTCGGGACCACTGAATATGAAACTGTACATGTTAGCATTAGGATGGAGAATCATGCCAGATTTTGTTCATTGGACCTGATATATAGTTGTTTAAGCTTTCATTATATACATTGATCAATGCTTTGGGGGGGGTGCCTATCAATATTATTTCTCAGAAACTTATGATTCGTTAACTTCAGACAGAATCTCTTTGGGTGAGACACCTGATACTCAACTCTATAGTCCCATGGATAAGCAGATGAGTATCACCTATTAGGAATGTGGGATCTCAAAAACACATTAGAAATGCAGACTTATTCACTCTGAATCTGCATTTTAACATTATACAGAGGTGATTCATTTGCTTGCTAAGCAGTGGAACACATTGGATTAGACTCTTACATTTGAGCTCATTTGTATGACACCTTGACGCTTATTTTGATCAATAGTCCTAGTTTATGATGGCATTTGATGACTCAGTTTACTGACTTGAGCTTCCCTTATCCTTGTTGATATTGATACCATTTCATCTGAAGCTCTTCCAACTAGCACTCCAAATCCAGCAAAATCAAAGAGAGGTGAATGTTGTTATAAGATCCAAGTATTTCATAGAGAACAAACCGATGGTTACCAGCGGGGGTTTGGTGGGGGGGGGGGATGGGTGAAAGAGGTGAAGAGGATTACAGAGTGCACTTATCATGATGAGCACTGAGTAATGTATAGAATTGCAGAATCATTGTATCATACACCTGAAACTAATGTAACACTGTATGTTACCTATACTGCAATTAAAATTTTAAAAAACTTATAAAAATATCCTAGTACCTCATGGTATGAATGAAAGTAAATCAATCACTAGGACTCTACGTAAGGGTTCCAAGGGAGTGAGTGAATGGAAAGTCTTACTGAAATGCCATTCTTTCACCCCTGTATTGCATCAGTGGCTTTCTGGTCTCTTATTAAAGGCCAGAATTTGGCACAGATTTATATACATTCAGTTTAAGTAAACTTATGTTTAATTCTTTTTGGCCAAGCATCTTAAAATCAATTCCTACAATTATTTCCCAAATTTCCATTGATTTAAGTTGTTAATCTTTGGAATTCTATTTGAGTATAATCCCTCTCTTCTTACATTAGTTTCACATTACACCACCTGGTTAGGTTGAGTTTGCATTCTGATTAATAATGTACAACAGTAATGTGTAGGGCAAAGAAACAGTTTTTTTAAGCTTCTATTGTAAAAAGGGAAACACTTTCTTATAAAACTGAGACACACAGGAAAATGTTTCAGACATTGGAAGTCTCAGTCTAGTATTTTTTTAGCCTTCTCAATTCTTTCAGATGTGCTTGTTCCAATTGTTGGATAACCATTCTTTTCTTATCAATGTATTTACTGTCACATAAGGCAAAGCAATACATTCAACTACTTTTTTTGAGTTTATTTATTTATTTTGAGAGAGAGAGAAAGCGTGAGTCAGGGAGGGGTAGAGAGACAGGGAGAGAGAGGGAGAGGGAAAGAGAGAGAGAATCGCAAGCAGGCTCCTCCCTATCAGTGCAGAATCTGACTTGGGGCTAGAACCCACAAACTGTGAGATCATGACCTGAGCCAAAGTGAGATGCTTAACCAATTGAGCCACCTGGGTGCCCCTCAACTATTGTTTTAAAGGAGTATCACAAATTAAATTTCTGAGTTTAGTTTTCAGCACTCAAAGAGAAATTTTATCTTGTCGAGATCAAGAAATATCTTGCATATCATTTGTATTTTGATACATTTTGAAATGAGAGTTTTATTCCCATATTTTAAATTGTCAGTGCTATCAGAGGTAGTCTTTCTAATCTCCAGTTCTTGCTTTCTTCATTTCCTATAAATTTGTTTATTACAGCAGCTACTTACTTCCAGACAGTATTATTCTTTCTGGGCACATGAATGTCCGTAGTTGATAACTGTACCCTCTGTTTCTTTATTTCATTCATTGTGCTGATAATATTCAGGTTTGCTCAAGTCTTTCATTCAGTAAATGTTTTGGGTGTGCAAACCATGTGCTAGGTACTACTGATGCACACAGAATTTATCAGTAGACAAATCCCTTTTGTTGGAGGAACATAGAAAAGAGTCACAAAGAACAGAAACTACATTCACAAAATACTTTCGGAGTAGCACAGAGTATTGAAGGGTAAAGTACACAACAAATTCCCAGGAGGGGCAAGAACCCAGAGATCTGGAAGGAACCCAGAGAGCTGGAAGAAATCTCAGCAAGGAGAAGAGAGAAATTGTATGCTGAGCAGGCTGCTGTTTGATAATTCAGTAATATCTACTTTTCTTGTGGTTGTTGTGTGCTTCTGCTCAGGAAAAGTACTCCTTACTTAATATATAAAAATGATGGGTTAGTCAGAAATATTGTATAGGCTAACATTATGAATTTATGGCTAGTTTATTGATTTTTTTTTAATTCATTCTAGTCCATCCACATAGCTCAATGACAGAAAATGTTTATAGCAAGGTACCTTAAGAAGAAAAACAGTGCAATCATTTCTTTAAATATTTGATTTCAACCACCCAGCTCTCTGATTTTTCCATCATATGACTCAGAGAATGAGGGGTTCACTATCTTTGGCTCTATTGACCATAAATTTAGAAATATGCACTATGCATATATGACTGTTTTTGGTCACTTTTATGCTGAGAAGTTGTAAGTTATCTTGAAATAAAATAACTAAATTCAGGGGCAACTGGGTGGCTAAGGAGGTTGAGTGTCCAACTCGATTTCAACTCAGGTCTCGATCCCAGGGTTGTGGGTTCAAGACCTGTGTTGGGCTCCATGTTCACAGCACAGAACCTGCTTAAAATTTTCTCTTTCACTTTCTCTCTTGCCCTCTGCCCCTCTTCTTCTCTCTCCCTCTCCCTCTTAAATAAAAAATATAAATAAACAAATAATATATATATACATTTATATAATAAATAAATAAATAAATGAATAAATGAATAAATAAATATATATATAAAATATAACTTTAAAAAAAGATAAAAAGACCATAAAATCCAATAGGAGAAAATTCTTAGGCATGGATTAACAATCATATCAATGTTTTCAATCTATATCTCCATTAAAGAATAAATTTAAGTTTTTAATTTCCAGTCATAAATTCAGAAAGATTTTTTCTTTCTATTATAAATTATTTCAAAGAAAATGAAAGCCAAATATGACAGATGCAAAATATACTCTTCACAAAAATGAATTTGGGTATATTTTCTTTATTTCTTTCAGTATCTTTAAGTAATTATATAACACGAATATTAATGAACCCCTGCCACCCGCCGGTTCTACTTTTCCCTTACTTTCCTAAGAGGTAATCATTATCTGAAATTATTATATATCCGTCCTATGAATACTTATGTTATTATACATGGTTTAATTGATACAAAAATATATTATCATTTAATACATCTTTACACATTAAATAATTTGCATCACATGTAGCGTCATGTTCTGTAATTACTTTCCTGAAATTATATTTGTAGAATTTATCCATTTATATACAGACACACCTATAATATTCACTTTGTTGCACAGTATCCCATCTTATAGATAATTTATGGACTTCTTATGTTACTAAATAATAGGTGTTGAAAAAATCATGTTTTACTTCTACAATTAGTGCTTCACAGAACAAGCTTACTTACAACTTTACCATATGTACAATGGTTCCTCTAGCACAGAACCAACGAGGAGATTGTCCTGGCAAGGTTTAGGCATCAGACTTCCTGAGTAGTCTTGTCATGTTTTTCCTCCAAAATGTAGTGAGGTTTTTAATTATATTTTTGCCATGATATAATTATATCATTATATATGAATTAAAAATATAAATTATGCCTACAATTTATAATTATTTTACTGATAAACATTCATTAGGGTTATTTATCTTATTCAAGTTTTTCATCTTCTAGATTTATTCTGAGAGTTAATATTTGATACTATTAAGTGTTTTCTAACTGCTAAAATATTCTCTTTTTAGAATGTTAAAGTTATTCTGTAGATTATTTTTAATTTCCAATATATACAATCCTATTATCTATAAACCATAGCAGTCTGTTTATTTCCCATCCTTATAGCTTTTTTTCTTACTTTACTGTCCTATTAAGAATACTTATATAACTTATTTTTTTAAGTTTACTTATTTATTTTGAGAGAGTTCATAAGAAGGGGAGAAAGAGAGAGACAAGACAAAGGAGAAGAGAGAGAAAGAATCCCTGCCAGGCTCTGTACCATCATCACAGAGCCAGACGCAGGGCTCGAACTTAGGAACCATAAGATCATGACCTGAGTGCAAACTGAGTCAGATGCTCAACTGACTGAGCCACCCAGGAGTCCAGGAATATTTATATAATTTAAAGAGACGTGGTAATCATGGATGTCTTTAACTCATCCCCAATCTTGGAGATAAACTTTTCAGTTCTTTACAATTATTTGTTGGCTGTGGGTTTTTTCTTCCTGCTTTATTTAGGATTTTTGTTTGTTTATTTTTACAGATGCATTTTCATCCCTTATTTCCTAAAAGTTATTTTCATAAAATAGATGCTGAATTTATTAGACCTGTAAATCTGTGATGCATTTATTCGTGTGATCATACAGTTTTCTCTTTTAACTTAGTAATATTCTGCCACACATTAATGTTTTCTAGTGTGCAAAAACTTTCCACTTCACTATCAGAATTTTACTGGCCAATGATGCATGGGGTGTATGAGTGTATGTGTGTGCATATGTGAATTTAAAACTGATTGGATGAGTTAGCTAATACTTATAGAGTTTTAATTTTACCTTAATTAAAATCGCTTTATATTTTTCTTTTTATTGTGTTTACTGGAGAAATTTCTTTTTATTTTTTAAGGTTTTTATGAGATATATACAAGCACTCCCTTGAAATTTTCTTAAAATATGCATGAGAAAATGTCCATTATTGTGTTTGTAGGTTAGTACTCATATTTTAAGCTAATATCAGCTTTATGTTAACTCAAATGGTTGAATTATCAAAGCGGACTTAATGGAAATTATGTGTCTTACCCAGCACCGATCTTTATGAAAGACTCAAATGATGAGGCAAGCCCTGAAACAAATGAAATGTTCTTTTCCTAAAGGATCAAGAAACTGCTGGATACAATTTCCCCAAATTTATATTTCTCCTATACTGGAACTCTTTTTTGTTTGAAATTAATAGGAAGATTTGAACAATGTCTTTCAAAATGCTGACACAATAAGGCCATTTAATTTGATTCCATTTGAGTTTTCACCATTTATACAGCTAAATGACTATACTTCATCATCAGTTAGCCCTGCCACATAAATCCATAAAGTCCAGGTTGTTCTTGTTTTTGTTTTTAATAAGCAATCAAGACGTACAAGATATATCATGTTACATATATTTGACAGATAGAGACTCCTGGAATTTTCTGCTATTAAATACCAGTAGCATGTTTAGACAATGACCCTGTTGGTTATTGCCATGTTAGCATTTCTTTATTCCTGACCTATTGATTTTTCATAGTAATCAAAGCAGCTGCAGGTTTCAAATTGGCCCCTTGAAGTCTTTTCTAATTCTGGTAATCACTAGCCTTATATGTTTTATTTTTACTTAATTCTATTAATAAATCAATACAGTTTGTTGCATCATATAGCCCCATCAGTTAAAGTAACTTTTAACATAGCATCTGTACCTTAAGTTATAGTATCAGTTTCATTCCTTCAGACAGAAATATCTTTACTTACCACCCATCTTCAGTTACAGGATAGGTAAGTGGACAACATAACTTATTAAAGTCTGTGTCCTACTTGATTTATGGGCATAACTGCATCCCAGGTTTCATACACAGATTTTTAGTGACATCACCTTCCCAGTATATTATGTAATATTCTCTTTGCTCTCATAGGAATAGACTGTATTAAAAATATTTGTTTTATTCCCACCAAAGCGGCTAGAACATGCTCGCATTTTATCCATTGTGTCCATGTCATTAGAGAATGAGGTCACACTGTCCAGTGACATCCTTCCAGTAAATGTACTCTTGATACTTTGGGTTTCTAAGACTGATCTATAGGGGCATTTGTATTGTCTTCCAAGTTTGGTATTTGAAAGGCCTCACCAGATCTACAGAGTACATTCATATTACGCTTTCATTTAAAGGCAAAAGACACAGGGCAGTGTGAGAGAGAAAGAGTGCAAGTGAACATCAGAGGTCTGAGAAATATCTCACAGCACAGCTCCATGAAGCTACAAATGTCGTGCACCTAAACCACACTGTCTGTGTTCTGAACTGCCATGGTCTGTGGAAGGAATCTTGACTTAGAGCAGTCAGAAAAAAAAGGTTTCAATGGCCCTTGAAAGAGCCACGAGAGGATTTTCAAATCCACCAGCCCAGATGTAAATCATCAGTAAAGAAGCTAACCTTGAGGATCAGCAAAGGGTACCAGACTTTTTCTGTTGGAAATTTTTGTTGTTGTTGTCAATTTTTTTAATGTTTATTTGTTTTTGAGAGAGAGAGTCAGAGCACAAGCAGGGGAGGGGCAGTGAGAGAGGGAGACACAGAATCTGAAGCAGGTTCCAGGCTCCAAGCTGTCACCACAGAGCCGGACATGGGGCTTGAACTCAAGAACTATGAGATCATGACCTGAAGTCAGAAACTTAACTGAGCCACCCAGGTGCTCCAAGGGGTATCAGACTTTAAACAGCACATAATAAATACCTCTGCTCTTATCTTGGCCAAGAGTCAAAAACCAGATATCAAGCATCCCTAGAAATAAAAACAGAGCATTCTCACTTGGGCAGTAAATCCACTCTGTAGCTACATTAAATTCTGGGGTGATCAAAATATCCAATAGTTCCTTTTGGGTGAGCTTGTAGCCCTCTTCAGGAATTGTTGATAGTTGTGGTATTCTGTCAGGTTGTGGATACATTCAGTCCTCTTGTATTCCATTAATCTTCCATGCTGACTGCCCACTGGGGCCAATATCTTAGAAAAGAGCTAATGAATGTCAGCAGCCTAGTGATCACCATAGGACACAGGAGGAACATCACAGCTTTTGCTACAATGTCTTTGTTACATTACACTACTGGTGCAGTGTCAGGGATGTAGTCAGCACTGCATAAATACCTGTTTCCTTACTATAAAAATCACTTCCATACCAGGGAATGTCTCTATCTGATTAAGCAAGTCTTTTTAATTATGGTAACTTGTCTGCAAGAATGTAATTTTTACTTGACATACAATCTGAGACTAGGTCTAAACTTTATGCACAATGAGACCTATGTTAATCGACTACATGTACTGTTGACATTGTATAACCTTGGCTTCAGTATAGGTTGAATATATCATGTGTACACAAATCTACGGAGTATACCATGTGCACAAAAAGCTACTGTGTACTCCATGTAGAAGTCAAGGGGGGATATTCCAGTCTCAACTACAATGCAGTCTGGGTGTGTCATGAGGCTTCCCACAGGTGGCTCCCCAGAAGCTTCAAAGTAGAGTCCTTAGTGTTATATGGCCACCCTACCGCTCCTCAAACCATTCCGCTCAGGGCTATGCAAATTATAAATAGCATCCTTTGTAGAAATTCCTTCCACATTCACAATTTATACATTTGAATAAGTAAATCAAGTTCTGACACACCAGGCAAGGGCAGCAGCAGTTGGCTTCCCATTACACCCAGGTGACTGTCTTACCAGCACGTCACCAAGATTCACAGTCACAGCCAACAGATGCTCAGCCACAAAGCATCCTTCTACCTACACAATTCAGTGGTGGTATTTCTCTTAGGATACTTGAAAAAGCAAAAATAGTGACTATCTTCAGATGTTGTAATTCAAATGGTAGCTTGAGCCAACCATCGGTCAGTTGAATCATGAGATGGTCCTGCATCTCATCTTTCCTCCAGATTAACCAGGTGGAGTCTTCATGCCAAACCACAAATCAGAATAAACCCAAACTTCCCTTCTCTGTAGAAAAAAGGTGGGATGATCCTCCGAGCATTAGCCATATGTTAGTACCAGATCTGAGGTAACATAACTAAGAGTATTATTTTCATGCTGAGATGTGTTCTTGGGGCTATGTCTACGTACCTGTGGATGATAACCCACAGTGTTAACCCTTTCACTTTTGCCATAATTTATTCCAGTTGTTTTTTTATTCCCTATATATTGTCACCACTGTTGTTTTGTTGTTTTTGTTGTTGGTGGTGGTTTATCTTGGCTGGCCTGTACTGTATGTACATTAATTCATGAAATAACAACAGTTCCCAGGAAGATGCAGTAGGATATGGCAGATAGAATTACACAACTGTCTCTTCCACTTGATAAAGGTATGGCATTCAGTTAGCCCCAATATGGTTACATAGATAACAGCTGTAAAGAAGTTCCTTTAAGAATGAATATTCTGTCCAAAAAACAAAACAAACAAAAACTCCCAAAGAATGAATACACTGTAATATTTTGTTACAAATCAAATCACACTTCGTATGTGGGTAGCTAACTAGAAGACATGTAATTGCAACCACTGTTTGAGGGAAACTGGGTCAGGAAAAGCATGAGAGCAAATTTATGAAATGGAAAATATATAAAATGATGTACAGCAAATATCCCTCACTACCTCTTTCAACTTTCCCATCTTAGAAATTTTTTCACTGGAGCTTCCAAAATACTTTACTTCCTCTCTTACTTAGTGAGAAGATACAATTTTAATCAAGTTACCCATCTCCTTCAAACTTTTCAGGCTCCTATTTGGCAGCAGGTATTTTAATTGCTCATTCTAAATTTAAGTGAGACGTCAGGTCTTGGAATGATAAAGAATGTGATATGTCCATGTAGTGTGCTTTCATGTCAGTTGTTTTTTTCTGTGTGTGTGTTTGTTTGTTTGTTTTTGTGGCAGTAAAATGGTGAAGTAGTAAAGTAAAAATAAGCAATGAATTGCTTTATCAAATGAAATATGATCAGGTAGGCCAACATGATACACAATTTACTGTTTCATAATTTTAATTGCATTCTCTATGGTTGCTTTTGTCATATAAGCAACGCCTAGATGAAATATCAGTCGACAGCTCTTCTCAAAAGTGTACTTTAGGATTTCAGTGCAGTCTATTTTCCTTTAAATTCCATAACAAGACTAGGGGTGCCTGGGTGTCTCAATTAAGTATCTTACTTTGGCGCAGGTCATGATCTCACAGTTCGTGGGTTCATGCTCCCATTGGGCTCTGTGCTGACAGCTCGGAGCCTGGAGCCTGCTTCAGATTCTGTGTCTCCCTCTCTCTCTGCCCCTCCCCTGATCACAGTCTGTCCCTCTCTCTTTCAAAAACGAATAATAAACATTAAAAAAAGTTTTTAATTCCATAACAAGACTAGCATGATGGGGGGTGAGAAGGAGGGGAAAGTGGGTGATGGGCATTGAGGAGGGCACCTGTTGGGATGAGCACTGGGTGTTGTATGGAAACCAATTTGACAATGAATTTCATATTAAAAATAATAAATAAAAATTAAAAAATTGTATATCCTGAGCCCACATGCCTGACCATTCTACCTTTCCACAAGGCTGTTGAAACAGGATGAGGATGAGGTAAATATTCAAACACTGCCTAGGGAAACAAACCCTCACTAAGGGTCTCCTTCATTCCTGACTAAAGAACCGAAGCCTTGCCCATTGTGCAAATCTGACATTGATTCCTTCTACCAACGTCTATGAACTGAAGAAAATATCAAAGCCAATTTCAAAAAAACAAGGCAAACCTCTGAGGACTCCCAACTGGGAATCCAGCAGCTTGTTTTATGTTGACTAGGAGATGATCACAGGATTCAGAAATAAAGTAATGAGCAGGCTGATCCTCAGAGGGCTCTGTCATAACCCTTCAGGCAATCTGTTGATGTATGTGATGAAATCACCCCAATCTTCTCTATGTTTCATGATCTTGAATGTGACATTTCCATTTTATCAATGAGCTCTATTGATCAGCTCCTTTTGTGCTTGAATGTTTCTCATACATTATCCACTGGTTATTACTTGTCTAAGGATTATTTTATATACTTCCATGGTGGGGGCATGTTCTACAAATGTTCAATAAAAAGCTACCAATTGTCTTTCAAAGAGCTATGATGAACGGTTGCACCAGGCAGCTTTTGATTCTAAAACCCCAGTGGCGCTGAGTAGCATTATTCAGTTCCTGCCAAAAGCTCATGTTGTGCTTTCTAGTTGTAGACAGTTTTAAAATTGTCTGAAAAGTCAGGTCATAAGATCCCAGTGGGAATTCTTGGGCCACAAACCTTTATGAAGAATTTAATGCCTATTTCTGCCCAAAGCTACAATCAAATTCATATTTCTTTCTCGTGAAAAAGTATTCTTAGGTGAGCAATATGATTTTGTCCAAATCCAAAGTCTCACCCATCTCTTCCTGTCAGTGACACTAATCAATAAGAAATAATAATTTATTTCCTATAGTACACAGGATATTCCAAGTTATGCCTGCCCATGTAGTTGACAAACATTTCATAGACTGGCTTGGACCTTGAATTTAGCTGGGTATATGAGCTACTCTCTAGATGTGTTCTGAGTGACTAATTTCTTAAATTCTGTGATTCTTCCTCTAAGCAATTATGATATCATCAGTATAGTGAATAAACTTACGTTGGGAGGTCATCAAGCCCAAGTCCCACTCTAATAGATTCAGACAGCATGCAGGCTAATTTAATATCCCTTTGGAACCTTAAATATTGAACACTATTCCTTAAAACGCACATTTTATCTGATGGGGCTCTAAGGTAGAAATTGAAAAATGAGCATTAGACCAGTGCATTAAGTTCTACCAATCATGTTTGTCTTGTTGCAATTTCTGTGTGCTCTTTACCATATCAGATTTGGTTAATGAGATCTGGGAAACCACCTTGTTTAATCTCTGGTGTTTTTTTGTCAGTCTCTTTGAATAATATGAGTAGAGCACCAGCCTGGCAGGGATATTAAAAAGGAGTTAATGGAAATCAATGCTTCCACTTCCAGCATTTCCTTAATCAGAGCAGTGATCTTGTGTTGCTATCCTAAAATTCTATATTTCCTAACGTTTACTATAATTTAAGACCTGGGATGTTCCAAAAGGCTTTCTTTAGCACACCCATGTAAAACTGGGCAAAAAAGCAGACTTAACTGGCATTAAATAGAAAAGGCAGAGCCTCCCATTTGCAAATAACAACTTTTTCAATCATGCATGCAGGTAGTCATGCTATAACCAAGGCAATTCTTAACAGTCAATTTTCAAATCACACATTACTAGTGACTTTTATCCTTCACCATGTGTCTTAGTCCATTCATGCTGCTGTAACAAAATACCAGAGAATGGGTAGCTTATAAACAACAGAAATCTATTTTTCAGAGTTCTGGAGGCTGAGAATTCTAAGCCCAAGGTGCCAGCAGATTTAGTGTCTGATGAGAGCCCTCTTATGGATTTATAGATGCAAACATTTTTTTTGCTGTATCCTTACATGGTGCAAGAGGCAAGGGTGTCATGGTGCAATTGGCAGCTTTCACAAGGGCACTAATCCCTTTCATGAAGCCTCTGCCTTCATGATCTGATCACCACTCAAAGGTCTCAATTGTGCATTAAGTTTCAACATGTGAATTTTGAATGGACAAAAACTAATCCCATTCATGAGGGCTCTGCTCTTGTGATCTGATCACCACTCAAAGGTCTCACCTTGGGGGTTAAGTTTCAACATATGAATTTTTGAATGGGCAAAAACAGCACTATGACATTTTCCAGCTTCAACTTGGAGCCATTTAGAATGTCCAAAACATAATCACAATAAGTTTGACACACTAATCGAGGCTATTTGGCCCATATCATTGCAAAAGCCTTGGATCTCCCCCACTCCAAGTGTTGGGAAAATAGATCTTAATTCTACCTTTTAAAAATCTTTTTTAAGCTCCAATAGCTATTCAAGAAGTTTCTATTATAAATACAAATTTATTCAAGTTGGAATATAAAAGGCTATGTTAACATGGTACTTTAAAACATGTGTTTCTACGTCTTTGTTATTTGTGACCTTAACAGTTTTGAACAGTAAAAGGTATCTTATAGAATGTGCCCCAGTTGGGGCACTTGGTGGCTCAGTCAGATAAGCATCCAACTTCAGCTCCGGTCATGATCTCTCAGTCCTTGGGTTCAAACCCCGTCTCAGGTTCTGTACTGACACAGCTCAGAGCCTGTAGCCTGCTTGGGATTCTGTGTCTCCCTCTCTCTGCCCCTCCCCACTTGTGTTTCTCTCTCTCTCTAAAAGAAAAAAAAACATAATAAACATATTTAAAACATTTAAAAAAAGAATATGCCTCAATTGGAATATGTGTAATATTTTATCATTATTAGACTGGAACTGTTGTGTACATGTCTACATGCCTTATCACTGTTGATGCTAACTTTCATTACTTGGTTAAGGTAGTGTTTGACAGGATTCTCCAATACAAAATTACTATTTTTCCTTCTCCATGCTCTATTCCAAAGGTTGAAGAAATATAGCCCACTGGTCAAATCAGGTCTTCCACCTATTTTTGTAAATAAAGTTTTATTGGAATATTATAATATCCATTCATTTATATATTACATATTATGGCTGCTTTCACACAGTTTTACAACAGCAGAGTAGTGCCTACAGAGATCTATGGCTTCCAAAGCCTAAAATATTTACAATCTGCCCTTTAAAAAAAAAGTATGGCAGAGCCTACTTATTCTTTGAAACCAGGTCAAAAAGTCCAGCATACACCCAAGGAGAGAGGAAATATCCTGGAAGAATAAATATTCTGGAAGAGTAAGCATATACATGTGCTAATTGGAATTTTTCATGAAAGAACATTTGTCTTTTCTCCTACATTCATTTTTTTTCAATCACTTATTTCTATCATTATAGAGTCAGATATTTATCTTACTCTTTGGGTTGAAATCCAACTTATCATTATTTATTTTACTTCTCAGATTGTGCCAGTTTTTATCTTTGGCAATTCTTTCATGCTGGCTTTAATGTCAACTTTGAAACACCTTTATTTTTATTTTATTTTATTTTATTTTATTTTATTTTATTTTATTATTTTTTGTTAAACTCCATTTATATAATCTCTTCCCTAGCACCAATATCAACCATTTCTCTAAGGAGCTCTGATTCCTTTATTAGAAAGGGGTATTTGAAAACCAAGATCTGTTCTGGGTGTGCTTGTTGCCCCTGGATTATCACTGCTTCCAAGCCACGTCAGCAACTAGCAAAAGGAAATAATTGTGTATATACTAAATAATGAATATTGATATATCTCTATGTATTCTGTACCAATTGATCTAGATATATATTAAAATGAACCTGATTTACATTATTTCTGCCTTTAATTAGGGGCAACAGGATTAATAGGAGACCACTTCCTTGATTATTTGTAACTTCTCAGTAAGAAATCTGGATCTTATAATCAAAAATTTATTCAATTATTTGTCCAACCTAGTTTCCATGCAGTTGCTTCAGCATTAATAATCCATACTTAGAAGAGGAACAAACCCATCAACTAGAATATAGGGTTGTTTTGTTTTGGGGGGTTTGTTTGTTTGTGTTTCTTTGTTTCTTTAATCCTAGGTAAATATACTATTTCAAGAAGTTTATTTAAAGATTATTTACATTTTCTACATAGACAGTCTCAATGGGATTCAAAGTAAGAATAAAAGAGTCCACTAAAAAAGGAACAAATTAATATATAAAAACAGCTGCAGCCTCAGAAGGAAATAGGAATACTAAGGCAAATGTCTAAATCAAATCTAGAATTAGCTACTGGAATTCATGAAACGAAAAAGCATGCAGGTGATTATGTTATGTACAATGAGATAAAACACTAGATACTTCCCTTGCACTTAATGAAATTGCTAATATAACAACAACAACAATAAACACACCCAATGTCAAAAGGTAATGACTTGCTAGAAATTGGCCATGGCTAAAATTACTGAGTGTAAGGTTTGCCACATAGCTGGTGAGTGGATTACACAGGGCATCTATCAGTAGCCCTACAAGTAAATGTTAACTTGGACTGTCACTTAATCTACTCTAAGATTTGCTTGCCTTATAAAATAAGAAACTTTGGAAAATACATTTAAAGGTTTAAAACAGAAAAGTCTCTATTATTTGCCTATTTGCATATATTTTTTCCTACCAAGGAATGCATTTCACCGATACTAATGTACAGCATGAACAATGAAATGATATTTAATGGACAAACCACACTTATCAATCTCAGAGCAGTTGCCTCACTGAAAATTGGGGTGGATAGTTGAAACACTTGGTTTTTAAAATAGGTGGTGAAACTTAGACTAGTTGGTTGAATGAATATGTACTAAAAACCAGATATGAAGACTTCCAGTATGAGCTATCATATGTTAAAAATGTGAAGTTCATGATTCTTGTCCTAATATCAAGGAAAAGCTGAACAAGCTGAAATCAATGATTTTCTTGGACCCATCAGAGACCTGAGGTCACAAGGTGACACACTGCCTTGAAATCTAGAGACAGGCAAATCCAGCAGTCACAGCCAAGATCCGCTTACCTGAAGAAAGCCACTATAGATGTAAACTGGAAGAAACACTTAAATGGTAATTTTGATGAATTGGCAGTCTATGTGTAGACTAACGTAACAGTGAGAAACTTCTGGGAGCTGTAATTTTAGGGAGGCTCATACTTTCGTGTGTTTTATCTCTAGAAACCCCACCCAATTCTCATGACAAAAAATGAAGAAAAATTATCTCATGGTGCTGACAGAGAAAGGGGAAGAATAACCATTGTGAAACATGCTTAGAATCTTCTTCATAGCAAGGGGCTAATCTCAAAGGGAAAAGACTTTACCAGAGCCTTATACCACTTGGTAAGAAGACACCCATTCCATTCCAATCCCTATGGTCCCACCAAAAGGTGAGGGAAAAAAGGTAAACACTTGTGAAGGTCACAGCCCAAGCACACAGACGGAGATTTAATTATAAGATTATAGAATACTTCTCTCCAATATCTTACTGCCCAACCAACAGGGCTCCAGTAAAATAACTTTGAATTACAGCTGAAAAAACAGGAAGGCCAGACTATATCTAAGAAGTTCCAAAGGAAGCCCGAAAACAACAGTGGAGACAAAACTAGAATACTAGAGAGCCCCGAATCATCTGGCATCTATAACTACAGCAAAGGTTCAACCTTGTTCAGATACTACTCAGGTTATCAGAAAGCCTCACATTAAAGCATATTTTCTTTAGTTTCTGTTCCCTGACACATCAACACATTATATCTGGCTTTCACCCAAAAAATTGCAAGGTATGCTAAAATGAAAAACATTTTATCTGAAGAGACAAAAAAAAAAAGAGGCAGATTCAGGTTACACTCTTATTTTGGAAATGTCAGAAGGGGGAATTTAAAATAACTGCAATTAATATGTTAAGGGCTCTAATGGATTAAAAATAGGCATTATGCAAGAACAGATGAGAAGTTTAAGTACAGAGATAAAAACTCTAAAGAAATCAAGAGGAAAATAATAGAAACCTAAAAAAATTTGTAATAGAAATAATTATTTGATGGACTTATCAGTAGATGGGACTCAACAACGGAATGAATTAGCATGCTTAAAAATAGGTCAATAAAACATCCCAAACCTAAATGTAAAGAGGCAAAAAGAACTCAACATTCAAGAACTGTGGGGCAAATGCGAAACGTGTAACCTATGCATAACTGAAATATAAGAAAGAGAAGGAAACAAGAATGGAAACCATTAGAAGTAATAATTTGATGAAATAATACCAAAAATTAATTCTAAACTTAATGACAGACAGCAAAAAACAGATCCAGGAAGCTCTGCAAAGTCACGTAGGATGAATAAAGAAAACAAAACAAACAAATAAATAAATAAATACTTGCCTAATCATATCATTTCAGAAAAGAAAACACAAAGAGAAAATATTGAAAGAAACCAAAAGGGAAAACATTACCTATAGAGAAACAAGATAATTACATCAAACTTCTCATCAGAAACCACACAAACAAGAAGAGAACAGAGTGAAATATTTGAAGGGTTGAAAGAAAAAACACCAACCTAGAAATCCAAGTACAGTGAAATTACCCTTCAAAAGTGAGGGAGAAATAAAGACTTTCTCAAACAAAAACTGAAGGAATTCATGGTTAGTAGACCTGACAATGCAAGAAATGTTATCAGAAATTTGATCTGTATACCCAAGGAAGAACACCAGAAAAGGAATAAATAAATGTAAAATGAAATACTTTATTTCTCTCATCCTAATTAGCCTAAAAAATGCTTGTTCAATGAATAATAGCAATGAGGTATTGAGTGGTTATAGACTATGGGTCAGTGAAATGAATGACAGCGATATCCTCAGGGAAAGGAAGGGAGAATTAGAAGCACTTTGTTACAAACTGCAGTGCTATTTGAACATGGAACTAGATTAGTTAAACATATATATTGCAATTACATATCAATGTCTAATTTTTTTAAGTAAAATTAATATGCTAAGAGGGGCGATGGGCACCTGGGTGGCTCAGTCAGTTAAGTGGCCGACTTCGGTTCAGGTCATGATCTCACGGTTCGTGGGTTCAAGCCCCGCATTGAGCTCTGTGCTGACAGCTCAGAACCTGGAGCTTGCTTTGGAATCTATATCTCTCTCTTTTTCTGCCCCTTCCCTGCTTGTGCTCTGTCTCTCTCTGTCTCTCATAAATAAATAAACATTAATTTTTTTAAATATGCTAAGAGGCGAAAAAGTTTAAACCATACAAGATGGTCAATTAAAGCCAACAAAGCCAGAAAAAGGGAGAAAATTAAAAATTTCTCTTAAAAAGGGAAAAAAATCACAAACAGTTACAAACATGGAGATATCAACAAATTATATTAACAGGCATTCTAAATGTGGCCTAAATATATCATATAAAACAAAAGAGATTGCCCTAATGTATGTAAAAAGAAAGATTCAACTGTATGTTGTCTATGTAACTTCAAGTTGCTGTAACAAAATATAAGGTGGCTTTATAAGCAACAGAAATATATTTCTCACAATTCTAGGAGCTGGATGTTGGAGATCAGGGTGCCAGCATGACTGAGTTCTGGTGAGACTCCAGTTTGAGACTGCAGATTGCCAACTTCTTGTTTTAGCCTCACATAGTAGAGAGCAGAGAGGAGAAGCAAGCTCTCTTATAAGGGCCCCATTCATGAGTACTCCACCCTCATGACCTTATCTAATCCTAATTACCTCTCAAAAGTTGCTCCACCTGATAAGCTCACAATGGGGAGTGAGGTTTCAACATATGAATCTGAGAATTTGAGGTGTGGGGGAACACAAACATTGAACCTATAACAGTAGTCTACAAGAAACCTAAGAGAGGTTAAAAATAAAGAAACGGAAAAATGTAACATGTTAACACTTACCAAAACTAATGTGGAGTAGCTACACTAACTTTAAACCAAGCATATTTCAGAACAATATTGGATAGACAAGGGTGCTACTTAATAAGAGTCAATTCACCAAAATGACATAACAATCCAGTCAATTAACTTCATCTAATTAATAGGCATGTAATACTCCTTCCAGTAAGAGCAGAATGCACATTCTTCTCAAGCTCACATGAAACATTCATCAAGATAGACCACATTCTGCACCATAAAACAAACATTTACAAATTACAAGTAGATATCATATAAAATATGTTTGCAAGTCACAATGAAATAAAGCTAAAATAAATAATAAAAAGATAGCTAGAAAACCCGCAAGTATTTGGAGATTAGCCAACCTGAGTCAAAATAAGAAGTCTCAAGATAAAAGAGTTTGAACTAAATTAAACTTAAAGTACAACTTACTGAAAAGTCTGGGAGACCAGGGAAACAGTGTGCAGAGGACAATACATAGCATCAAATACATATAAAAGGAGAATAATCCAAAATTAAAAACCCAAGCTTCACCTAAGTAACTAGATAGATAACGATTTAAGTCTAAAGCAAGCAGAAAAAAAATTAATAAAAATTAGAGCAGACATAAATAAAATTGAAAACAGAAAAACAATAAAGTCAATGGAACCATAGCTGGTTCTTTGAGAACATAAATAAAATTGATTAACATCTAGCCTACCTAGCTAACCAAGAAAAAAGGAGAGAAGACAATGGTACGCAGTTCACTACTAAAATCTATAAACATTTAAGGAAAATGTGTAAAATATAGATGTGGAGAGAGTTCATTTAAGAAAAGAATAAACTGAAAACAGTATCAAGTTAGATGAACTTAAGAGTGATTTGGTGGTGCAGAATTATAGACAACTCCACTCCAAGTGTAAGTAAAGGATATTTATGGGAAATATATGGTCCACCCAAAAAAGCGTTGTATTTGGGTTTGAATACAATTGCCCATCATGGGGCCCATGATGTTTTTGAATACAGAATGGTTTCTCTAATAGCATGAATTTCATCAAAGTTCATTGGCAATATGTGTTGGCTTAATCAGCACCATCCCTACCATGCCAAATGTACTTTGGGGATATTATAATCTAGATTTATGATATTGTATCAGGTGAAAATGACATTTCTGGAGGCTCATCATCATGACCCAAATCATCATCATTATTGTTAGCCAAATATGGATACCTGATGAAACACATTCTAGGATAGTGGTACAACTGGAGATATATCAGCAACCCAATTAAATGATCTATTGAATGTCATCATTAACACATAGTAAAACTTCCAACTAATTCTGGATGATAGAAGACTATCAGTGATCAAGCTTGAAAAAAGAATATCCAGAAATATGTGAACAGTTATGATCACAACTAAAGTTATTTATAAATGAAATGTATACTTCTTTTTGGAAAGTTCAAATTATGGTCACTGTGGGTATTTGTTGGCTTATTCTTTTATATGAGATATTGGGGAAAATGTGGTAGGGAAATTATAAGAAAGATACTTACCTTGCAGTAGGATGATATTAAAGAAGGGGGTATAAGTTAAACTAGTTGGCCTGTGACCCATTTCTTCATACTTTTTCTAGAGTTGCTGGAAGTGGGGTAGGCGAAGAAGGCAGGTAGCAGAAATAGTCTCCCTAACATACTAATAACTATACCATCTGGATGATTATGTTTTTTCAGAAGGATATATAGAATACCCTTATCAGGATGCTCCCCATTTAGGATCGCTTATGGTAAACAAAATTAGGATCTGTTGATTTATGTGCACTGCTCTCCAAATAATATCTTATAAACTAGGAGAGGATCTTGAGTGTGAAAAAGATTTTACTTAATTTTTTTTAATGTTTATTTATTTTGAGACAGAGATAGAGTGCAAGTGGGGGAAGGGCAGAGAGAGAGGGAGACACAGAATCTGAAGGAGGCTTAAGGCTCTGAGCAGTCAGTACAGCGCCCAACACAGGGCTCGAACTCACAGACTGCGAGATCATGACCTGAGCTGAAGTCAGACGCTTCACTGACTGAGCCACCCAGGCGCCCAGAAAGAGATATTTTTCTTTAAAAAATATCTGCTATGTAAAGTCGTCCAAAATAAAACAACACACACACACAGACACACAGACACACACACACACACACACACACACACACACACACACACACACACAAAACAACTTGGAAACATCCAGTATTTATCTGGGCCAAAGAGCACATGTCTGATATGGGAAGGAAAGCCCTGGAGGTCCTCAATGTCCCAGATCTCTTTCTGTTTTACCTCTGATTCTTGATTGCTTGTATAGTTGCAATTATTGTTGAAGCTTCATACTGTGTAAGATTGCAGATTCAGGGGTGCCTGGATGTCTCAGTTGGTTAAGTGTCAGACTTCGAAGATTCAGCTCAGGTCATAGTCTCACAGTCCGTGAGTTCTAGCCCCCAGTCGGACTCTGACCTGACAGCTCAAAGCCTGGCGCCTGCTTCAGATCCTGTGTCTTTCTTTCTCTCTGCCTCTCCCCCATGCTCTATCTCTCTCTGTCTCTCAAAAATGAATACATGTTAAAAAAAATTTAAAAAGTTAGAAATAAAAGATTGCATATTCATCTGAGTTTGATTTGACAATGAAAACCTTTATTATCTCAGTATGTTAACCAGAAATGATTGTTAGAAAATAGGCAGAAATATCAATATTTACTTAAAATATTTTAATGTTAAAACTTATACCAAGTTTAACATATTTAAAGGAGATAATATTGTATTGGTTTATAACTACATTTTATAAAATAAATTTGTGTCACCTCTTATTTAAATATAATATTTTATGAAAATTTTATCACGTATCTATGATAATCAAATGTCTGAACACAGAAAAAACATTAAGCCCCAAATTGTACACAAACATTTATCAATATCAATAAAAAACACAATTTTAAAGACAATAATACCTATAATAATATAATCGCAACAGAAATTCCCTTTTTTCAATTATTTTTTCTAATGCATATTTTTTCTTCCAAGTTTTTATTTAAATTCCAGTTAGTTAACATACAGTGTTATATTAGTTTTGGGTATAGAATTTAGTGATTCAGCACTTCCATACAAACCCAGTGCTCATCACAACAAATATACTCATTAATCCCTATCAGCTGTTTAACATATTTCCCCCCACCGTAACCATTTATATGTTCTCTATAGTCAAGATTTATTAGACAGTGAATTTGTATGTTTTTATTACTTTATAAAATTTAAGGCATGATACAAAGATAATTCAGGAAAAAAAGAGTTAAGAATTCAACCAAATTATCTTCCTTATAAGTAAAAAACGTAAGAAAAACATGTATGAATAAGTTAAAATAATTAGAGTTAGCAGAGTTGATTCTATTTAAATATCTTTTTTCTCATAAGAAAAGATATTGTATTGGTTTATCAAGCTGCATTTTCAAATAAGCCCCAAGATTTCAGTGGCTTAACAATAAAAGTTTCTCATTCAAGATGACAAGGTTCAGGCTACAAGTTAGAAAGCTTCAGAAACCCGATCTTTGATTTTGTGGTTTTGTCATCCATTAGGGGTTCATTATTGTCTGTGTCCAGCTGTTGCAATGGGAGAATTAAGGACATACTAACTTTTTAAAAGCTTTGACCAGGAAATAATGCAGACTATTTTCACTTGCATTGCTAGAACTAACCAAATGGCCAAATCTGGATGGTTAGCGTGACTAGGTAGTAAGTTGCTTCTCCATAGCATCTAGATGCCGTGGAAGGAGAGCAGAAATTTGGGCGGACAGCAGCCATTTCAGCAACAGGACATGATTTTCTGTGTTATTAAAAGTTCAAAGTTGTAACCCCAGTCTAATCACTTTCTTGTTATGTACCCTTATGTGCATTTTTTTTTACCAGATCTTAGCCTTAGTTTCCTATTTTATGAATTAGAAAATGTTAAATATTTTTCAAGTTTATAGTAGTTATACATTTAAATTGTTAATTATGTACCTCTATTGTCACATATAAGCATTTTTTTAGCAAACATTCTTATTGGGTAAGTATATTATTTTTTAAAATTTTTTGATGTTTATTTATTTTTTGAGAGAGAGACAGAGTATGAGTGGGGGAGGGACAGAGACAGAGGGAGACATAGAATCCAAAGCAGGTTCCAGGCTCCAGGCTCTGAGCTGTCAACACAGAGCCCAATGCAGGGCTCAAACTCACCCACCATGAGATCATGACCTAAGCCAAAGTAGGATGGATGCTCAACCGACTGAGCCACCCAGTCGCCCCAGGTAGGTGTATATTTTTAATCACCATGTGATGGTCTCATCACTATCAATAAAGGATTAAAATACAGCAAATTGATTTTTAAAATTATATTCAAGTTATCAGATTGGTGATATTCTAAAATACAGATCTCTCCACTCTCAACTCTCAGCCTAATGACAAATATTTGTAGAATGTATTGTCTTTACATTTCAAAGATAGTATATTTAAAGTGTTTTAACTAAAATATGCTTTCAAGAAAATATGAACAAATATACTTTTCCTTCAAGGAAATTTGTGTTATTTCTATTTGAAGAAGTTTTTAGTTAGAATTCTAAAGATTTCTAAAATTGAGACCTTTTCAAGGAATCAATAGCAAAGCTCTTTCTGATTAGATAAAACAACAGTAAAAATAATCTTTTTTTTTAATTTTTTTTCAACGTTTATTTATTTTTGGGACAGAGAGAGACAGAGCATGAACGGGGGAGGGGCAGAGAGAGAGGGAGACACAGAATCGGAAACAGGCTCCAGGCTCTGAGCCATCAGCCCAGAGCCCGACGCCGGGCTCGAACTCACGGACCGCGAGATCGTGACCTGGCTGAAGTCGGACGCTTAACCGACTGCGCCACCCAGGCGCCCCACAGTAAAAATAATCTTGTTTCATTAGCAGTTTCAGACTGGAAAGCATTTTAAGGTATAACTGAATTTTAAAACCTTCATTTATGTAGTGGCTAGAGGGTTAAAAACTTCATTGGGTAAGAAAAGTGTGTACTTTAATATTCAAAAAACAATACACTTTTACTATTTTTATAACTGCATTGTGAAGGAATTAAAGAATTTCAGTAATTAATTATCTACTTCACTTCAATTTAGTTTGTGTAAAAAAAAAATATGTTGTTTTATTGTACTTAATAAAATCTAATCCAGTAGATGCTATGATAGCATAGTATATACAAAACTCATCCCTCCCTTAGGCTCCAAAACCAATTTACATGTAGATGACACAATTTTATATCTCCTTTAGCATAATTTAGTTTGCATTTTCAGAAAGCACAAAATGAGCACTTTTCCCTCATGGTAAACTACAGATTTGTGAGTAGGTACTTCTCCCATAGTACAAAACACAATCTGAAGAATCATAATTGTGAAGTTCCTTAGGGATTATAACTGATCTAATGCATAGAGTTGAAGAGAATATAATTATTCTTTTCAAATAATTCATATTTGTTTAAGGATTTATGGTACACTGGTTTTCTTCTCCATATCATGTGGATGTATATATAATCTATATTAGAAATCTAATTATTATTTAAAAACTATTAAAATATTATTGTATAATGTATATAAGCCATATTCCTTACTCTACATATGTAATTATTTTGTAATATTATTTTAGAATCAAAATTATTCACAGGAAACAGGAACTCAAACAAAGCATTTCCTAAGATTAATACCATATATATTTATTGTAGTTTTTACATTTGAAAACTAAATCAATATATACAAAACAACCATAAATTAAAGGCAAAATAAAATGCCAAATTCTACAATTATTAATTCTATAATAAAAAAGAACAGATGCTTAATATCTTTAAACAAATTGTTTTCAACATATATTGGATATGACTCAGAAAATGTCCTACCAATATGGAACTAGTTGCAAAACACAATGTTAAAAAATCTACCATAACTTAAGATTCATATTTAAATCTATATGACACTGTAGAATGTGCCTGCGAGAATTAGGCAACTATGATACATGTCGACATTTATTACTCATTGGATTCTATATACATAGGATGTTTATCATAAAACATTTGTAAACAAGAAAATTGCATAACACTGATAGTTCAGTCCTATCTGCCATTTATCCTTTATGGCCTTCCTCAAAATTGTTGTCTCATAAATTAGTCATTTCTTGTGACTATATAAGAAACATAATTATGGGATCCTTATTATCAACTTATAAAATTTTATATTATACTATTCAATTGACTGAATATGTAGGCAATTTATTCTGTAATGGCCTTTGAGCTAATGATAAATACATACCAAGATAAACTGAAACACTTAGATTTCTCTTTACAGGATAAGAGACATTGAATAGTGCCAGAAACCTGTACATGTGATTGCAAATTCCATTCTTATCAAGCCTACATTGCTATATATCATATTAATCCTGAATGACAAATTTCTTTAAAAATTATGAATTTTATCCTTTGGAATTTAGGAGCGAGTTAAAGAAATTAGAAAACATCCAAAGTTTTTTTTTTTTTTTGTTTTTTTTTTTTTTTTAGAGAAAGACCTTTATGAATATTAAGGTTTGACTCTCCACACATTTTTTAAATTGACCAAAACCCAGAGCATTAAAAAAGCATATTTCAAGATATATACATATTTTAAACAATAGGAAACATTTCAAAATGTGAATTTCTTAGTTCTATCCACAACTTCCATGTGTAACCATAAATGCAGCCACTAATGGGGTGTGCTATGTTTACAAAGTGCTGTCAGGAGTGGGTGGAATCATAATCTCTGACACTTGTCATTTAATTATATTACCCTTAACTTTTTTTTTCTTTAATGTTTTAGTTATAGTTCTAGCATACATCCTCAACCAATTTGCAGTTTAAAAATTCTCCACATATTTCTAATTTTTCTAACGTTTATTTTTGAGAGAGACAGAGCACAAGAGGGAGGGAGAGAGGTAGAAAGAGGGAAACACAGAATCAAAGTCCAGGCTCTGAGCTGTCAGCACAGAGCCCAACACGGGGCTCGAACTCACAAACTGTGAGGTCATGACCTGAGCCAAAGCTGATGCTTAACCGAATGAGCCACCCAGGCACCCTTCCACACGTTTTTAATTGGGGACTTTTAATTACATTATTCATTATATATTTTTAAATTTAGTGATCAAATATGAGTTACTTAGGATCTTTGTAACCCATGTTTTCTGCATAATATATTAAAAATATTAGAATATTACATTGATGTGTAGAATAAATTAAATTGGATTAATCTGTTGATACAGACTAGAGTAGTGTTTATGTATAGTTTCAGAAACTACAGACTCTTGATATGTATGCTACAATACAACAGCAATACATTATGCAATACGATGTTTAAAGCAAAATGTTAATTTCTTCCAAAATAATAATTTTTTTAACATTTATTTATTTTTGAGACAGAGAGAGACAGAGCATGAACGGGGGAGGGTCAGAGACAGAGGGAGACACAGAATCAGAAGCAGGCTCCAGGCTCTGAGCTGTCAGCACAGAGCCCCATGTGGGGCTTGAACTCATGAACTGCAAGATCATGACCTGAGCCGAAGTTGGACGCTTAACCGACTGAACCACCCAGGTGCCCCTCTTCCAAAATAATAAAGTTATGTTTAGTGGAAAGAATATTCCATGCTTCAATGTTTAAGTTTAAGAATATGGTTAGCGGCTATATTATTGTATAGTGCCGGTATAAAAAGAAAATACAATTGCACTAAAAGTTCTAAAATTAAATAAATGTAATTAATTGCAAATTAATACAAATGACAAAAAAGCAAGTTTAGATATTTTATTTTACTTCTTAAAAATATTTATCTGGAGAGGGGGAGGTGCAGAAGGAGAGGGAGAGGAAGAATCTGAAGGAGGGCTCCTTCTCACCACCATGAGATTGTAGCCTGAGCTGAAATCAAGAGTCAGACACTTAACCAACTGAGACACCCAGGTGTCCCTGGATATTTTAAATATCTGATGTTATCCAATAAAACTCAAAGGCAAAGAGGAAATTATAATTAGTGAATATTTGAATTGCAAATCTAAATTAAATAAAAATAAACTTTATGCAAGTATTTGAAAGCTATTAAAATAGTAAACATTTCAGTGAAAATATTCACGATTCTAATATTCAATGTTCTTCTAGTTGTTAATGCGATTAATTCAGTACTATGCTTTCCATGTGTTATTCCTAAACTTAACCTATTTTCAAATTTTAAGAGTAATTTAATTGTTTAACATAGAAAATTGTTTTTCAGCTGCTATGCATGACTTTATAATATTGGGTTAGTTCAGAAACTCTTTAAAATCTGAAATGGGAACACTAAGAGAAGTAATAAAATTGGTGTTTTGCTTTATTAGAAAATTATACATGTATAGTTTAATATGCAATGATCTGTGCATTCATGATATCTGAAACGCAGAGTTTGACAAGTTAATTAAGCAGTCTTTTTTGACAACTAAGCAGACCTACACTTAACCTCCCCGTACTTGTAACCAGTGTCAGTCTACAATATCAATAGTAGCGTCATTCAAAACTTGTTTAAATTTGAGTACAATAGTCTTTTGTTTTAAAAACACAGGGTTAGGGGCTCCTAAGTCGGTTAAGCATCTGACTTTGGCTCAGGTCATGACCTCGCAGTTTTTGGGTTCAAGCTCTGCATTGGGCTCTGTGCTGATAGTTCAGAGCCTGGAACCTGCTTCAGATTCTGTGTTTCTCTCTCTCTCTCTCTCTCTCTCTGCCCCTCCCCTGCTCGTGCTCTGTCTCTCTCTCTCAAAAATAAATAAAACATTTTTAAATATTTAAAAATAGGGGCGCCTGGGTGGTTCAATTGGTTAAGTGTCTGATTTCTGCTCAGGTCACGAACTCACAGTTCATGAGTTCGAACCCATGTTGGGCTCTGTGCTGACAGCCCAGAGCCTGGAGCCTACTACAGATTCTGTGTCTCCTCTCTCTGTTCCTCTCTTGCTCGCACTCTGTCTCTGTCTTAAAACTAAAAAAAAAAAAAAAAAAAGATTAAAAAAATGTTTTAATTAAAACAATGAAATAAAACACAGCGCTGCAGACATCCTGATGACTTTGTTGGTGAGCCCACCAGGGTGGGTGTTTACGTCTCAGATTATGCCATGACAGTGTTGAGTGGCAGCTGTGCCATTTGTCCACTTGTTTATATGTGTGAAAAGCTATATTTTTATATTTTTCCTCTGATATCTAGGAGTGTTTAAATTACAAGTGCAGAGCAAATTCCCTCTTGCCCATGTCTAAGTACATAATGCAACTGAGAAACTCTTAGCCAGGTTAGAAGAATCTTGATAGAAGAGTCTTTGATACTCAGCATCAAATAAATCAAGAAGAGTCAAGAAATACTTTGCAGCACATATTGAAATAAGAGGTGTCAGGTTATCCATAAGATGATTCTTGAATCATTAAATCCCATACTGGAAACTAATACTACACTGTATGTTAACTACCTGGAACTTAAATAACAACTTGAAACAAATACAAATCCTATTTGTTCATTTTATCCACTCTTAAAGCCATAAGAAATGTTTAGCAAATTTCAAAGCAAACCAGAGAGTGAAAAACACATCAAAGGAATCTCCAGAATTAAGGATGGTACATTTATGTTTTGAAGTGTTGATGGCCATTGCCTGCACCTGGGGAAGTTGAAAAAAATCCGTAACTCTTTCATGTCCTGCAGATGTCAGTGGTAAAATTACTGAGAACATTCCCAGTCTATTCAGCACCTATAGCAAATTTAATTTTCCACGTACAATCTAGCAAGCTGATTTTTGTTATATATTGTGTTAATTTTTCCGTTGAGATCAAGATGAAAATATAAGATTTTGCAGTCCCTATTTTTCTCATGCAAACTTTTTACCCCCAGAATATCTAGTAGGGTGTGAGTCTGCTAATAAATTCAATATTCTACAATTTTATACATCTAGGAAATTCATGGAATTGCTGGTAATTGTACTGATGTAAAATCTCATCCAATTTTCCCCTTGTAGATGTGGAAGATGATTCACTCTCCAGTCTCTAAAAGACTATTTTAATTGCTTTAGACAGGCTTACCAGGACTTCCCATCAAACTCTGTGCAACTATTAGAGGTCACTGTAATTTTTACACATTGAGCAAAGAACCAGTAGACAAGAGTCTGAGATTCAAGACCTGATTGAGAAGTATCCCAAATTTTTATGTGATATTTCCGAAGCTTCTTCACTTTTCTTGTCTCTATTTTCTCATGTGATAAGAAGTTTCAGCATCTTAAAGGTAAAGAAGTAATCAGAAGGATTAACATTTTAATAGAAATAAGTATAGTATGTAATAATGTTTTCCTGCTTCACAGTCTGGTGTATAACTGCTTATCATCTGTGCAATGCCCCAGATGGTAGCACTTGAATCTTACCAGATTATCAGGATGCATTATCTTTCCTTATAATCTCAGTGCTTACATCCCATGCAGTGGCCACTTCTGCCCTGAACTCACTGCTGGAAACAGAAACCAATTTCTTCCCTTTGACCCATGGTCCCATGTGATATTCAGGAAGTTTAAAGTATACCTTGTTCTCCTCATCTTTCACCACTGAAAGCACATCATTACCAGCAGTAGTAGATAAATGAAATTATATTAAGGGACCATATAGATCTCTTCTTCCTAATTTTCTCTGGTCACACAAGTCATCTTGGAACTTGAGAAGAAGAATAACTGCCTACTGTGCCTTTACTTGGGCTACACCAGTCAAACCTTGTGCACACCAAAGGAATTCTGAGACCTGCTTTTATTGTTTAATCCTAAAATGCTCAGGAAGGCAAACAATAGGATATTGCTAAATAAATATAAGATCAAGGATAATAGAAATTGTCTGGAAAATAAAATGCACTATATAAGTAAATACATGCATCCCTTGTAAATGAAACCCTAGCAACATATTAATTAGCTAGATTGCTGATGAAAAGTGTTATTTGATCTTAAAACAAGTATTACATATTTTAAAAGAGAAAATACAAATATGACCAATTTTTTATTCATTTTTGAGAGAACACATGTGAGCAGAAAAGTGGCAGAGAGAGAGGGGGACAGAGGATCCTAAGTGGGTTTTGCAATAAAAGCAGTGAGTCTGATGTGGGTTCCAACTCATGAACAGCAAGATCATGACCTGCACCCAATCATGACCTGAGCCAAAGTCTGACGCCACCAAGGCACCCCAGCTTTCTTTTACTTTATAAGCCTAATTCTAAACACAATAGCTCCCTGTCCAAATAATAATTTTCAAAGCTTATTTATTTATTTTGAGAGATAGAGACAATGCAACTGGGGGAGGGGCAGAGAGAGGGAGAGAGAGAGAATCCCAAGTAGGCTCCACACTCTCAGTGCAGAGGCTAATGTGGGGCTCCAACCCATGAACTGTGAGATCATGACCTGAGCTGAAACGAAGAGTTGGGTGCTTAACCAACTGAGCCACCTAGGTAGCCCTCCAAAAATAATTTATTTATTTTTATTTTTATTTTTATTTTTTTTAAGAAAGAGAGCAGGAGGTGGTAGGGGCAGGGAGCAAGATAGATAGAGGGAGAGAGAGAATCCCAAACAAGCTCTACACTCAAAGAAGAGTCCAATGTGGCCTCCATGTCCAAATAATAATTAAAGTCCTCACTCATCTGAACTTAGCTAAAAAGAGCCATGGTGTAGTCCAGTGAGGACCATAGCATCTGCAGAATATGCAGATTACACATTTCAAACTTCAGGGGGTAATTTTGTGGACTAATACAAATTGTATCTACTCTCTTCTCCCAAACTGGGCGATTTGACATCCCTAAGGCTAGTGTATCTCTGTCCTAGTCAATTACCCTACTTCTACATCTGTTTGAGAGATGCATATGCTGGCACATGAAACTGGAGGGGGTAACAGTGAATAATAGATTCAAAGATAGGCACAAATCATAACAGTAAGACAGAAACATGCTTGGAAGCAGTGACTGTCAGTAGAGTATAATCTTTCATCAATTGAACTATATTTTAATAAGCTTCTCATCATTTTTGGAAACAATAGAAACAAAATGGCTCTTCCCTACTGTCACAGTTTAAGAAAGTAAACTATTATGTGAAATGTCTGTTATACTTTAAGACTTTATTAAAAGATGGGGGCTGGCAAGGGAGGATGAGGGGAAAAAGAGAAATCTCAGTAATGCATCCAAAATTTCCAACTAATACCCTTAATCAAGTACACTTACTTCATTTAAAAATAAAGCTTATACTTCATTAAAACTTATTTAAATTGCAAAATGCCCTATCGTCAGTAATGTAGTCCTTTATCCATCTTCAGAAACAATTTTAAAAATTATTAATTATATGAATTTGTTAAAATATGAATTATCAGGCATAAACTTGTTATTAATCAGCATATATTACTTTAGTTGAGTCCTTATCCCCTCTCTTAACCTCTCTGCTTGAGTTGTAGAAGTTAATAAGAAAAAATATTAGGGGATCTTTTATTTATTTAAATTTAGGAATAATATTTCCTAATAAAATCTCAGAGTAAAGAGAACTCATATTCCTTTTATCAAAAACAATTAGAATTTAATCCCTCATTGTGTCCAAAACTTAAAATATCACAGTGTGGTAATAAATAGTAATTTTAATGTTTCCCTTACTTGTGTTTATGCAAAAGTTATACATAATCTGTCTGATGATAATTAATTAAAATAGCAATAACATGTACTATCCAAACACCTGTTAAAACACTACAGAAGTCAATATTGATGTTACAATATTCTATAATCTAAGAAAAGGTATATTTAGTTCCAATTACTAGAATCATTTGAGAGCCATGTGTTATTGGCTTTTTAATTTTGAGAAACACTTGTAAACCGATTTCAATTCAATTCACATGCAATTACCAAACAAATACTATCTACTGGGCACTGTATTAGATGAAAGGGAAATAAAGATGAATAAATCATGGTCTCTGTCCTTGAGACAATAACAGTCTTGTGCAATGCAGACGCATAAACAGCTGGCCATTATCAAAGAGCATGAGCACAAGAGCAGAGATAAGTATTAGGGTTTTGTGAAGACAGACCAGAGAAAATTATTTCTATGGAAATAATATATACCATATAAAAGAGGTAGTTTTATTGTATGTGAAATAACTTAATGTTTTAAATACAAGTATTTTTAGCATGTGTTTGCTGCAAAATGAGCGTTTAAACAATTACAGTTATAATAAATTATATGACAACTACGAGCATGTTACTATGAAACAATGAAAATTAAAGGTGAATTAAGCTCAAAAGCAATACTGAAGTATAGTTTTTATGAAGAGAGTGACATGAATGCACCAGGAAGACTAATGCGGAAGTAGGCCAGAAGTGGCAGAACTTATAATTCAAATTACTAAAGAATTTTAGAATTACTTTTTTTTAACAAAACAGAAGGCAGTTAGATGATGTTGAAACAATCCAAATAAATGATCAAGAACCTCTGGTACTGTTTACGGAGAATATCTAGATAAAGAAATGGCATATAGAAATTTTCAAAAACTAAATTATAGGTCTTTGAGAAGGTCTTTGAAAGATGACCAAAAACAAAAGCTACTAAAAATTATTTAATCTAAGAATATAAAAGAAAAAAATGCTGAGAAAAGCTGGATAAATAATAAATTAAGAGTATGGATCTGGGAGTGAAACCACTTGGTTCGATGTTTAGGCAAGGACAGCATATTACCTGGAAACATGTCTGTAGGTAACATAGAATGAGACTGCATGAAAGAGCTTGTTAACCACAAACATGTGAAAGCCATCAGGTAGCTACGTTTTAGGCATGATGTACGTTTTAGGCATGTTGTAGCTACGTTTTAGGCATGATAGTTGGTACTGTACTTGAGGCACTGAGTATAAAAAGAAAACAGTAGGACACCAAGGATTCATGTCTTCCGTATAACCTTTAATGAATGTATTCTTGTAGAAAGAACCATAAAAGAAAACAGAGGTAGAACATGGATCATAGTATCAAAAAGCAGATGAACACTATATATACACTAGCTTTCCTGAATTCAACTTTGACCCACCGGCATGCAAAAAACAAAACAGAGCAAAATCAAAGATTAAAACCAAAGGAGAAACTGTCATTATAATTCCAATAAGTTAGCATAAGCTTGAGAATGATTTTGTGTGATCTCGCAATCTCTGGAAACTCACTTTGTGCAAGATTCCCACCAATTTGTATGAGATTCTAGGGCATCAAGGTAACAAAAGTCCATCAAGGCCTCAAAATCCTGTCCAATTTAATAATCTGATACTCTGATAAACAATGATATATATTTTTTTCTAATCCTAAAATTAGAGCTGATATCCAGGCTTTAACTGCAAAATAGTTAACTTTATCCCTAATTTTTTTCATACTAAATTAACCCTAAGGAAACTTTAAACAAATTTTGCTAACTACCCTCTCTAAAACCTGACCCACTCCGTCAGGGAGAGAAGAGAAAAATGATAATTTGGCAATGTTGTCAGTAATACCAGCCATTTCATGCAACTTCAGGCAACTGATATAATCAAGTGCACAATGTTAATGAAAGCTGTGGAACGACATACCTGAGAATTCTGATGGTTTCCTAGACCTCAATAAGGAAAATGAAACCAGAGGATTCAACTGACCAAACAATGAGTGATTATTGATTAAATTTCTGAATAAGAGTTCTCTAAGGAATTACATATTTTTATTACTATATACATTGAGTATTATTTTAATTGTTCAGACCTGAAGCAGAGGAGGTGACTATAGGCAGAAGATTTTAAGAACATGAGGAAAGAATAGCAGACTTGGAATTAGTAACTTTCCCATAAAAATTGATATAAAACTTTGGGGTGCCTGGGTGGCTCAGTCGGTTAAGCTTCCAACTTCAGCTTAGGTCATGATCTCACCGTTTGTGAGTTCAAGCCCCGTGTAGGGCTCTGTGCTGACAGCTGGGAGCCTGGAACCTGCTTTGGATTCTATGTCTCCATCTCTCTCTGCCCCTCCCCCATTTGTGTTCTGCCTCTTTTTCTCTCAAAAATAAATGAACATTTAAATTTTTTTTTAAAGTTGATATAAAACTTCGGCTCCTTTAGAATACAGGCTTCCTTAAGTTATTAGTTAAATAGATTAAAATGCTTTAATAGCTGACGGTGCTAGTAGGAAAGTAACGGAAATCTTTGGCATCAGAATCAAGAAGACAGTCCAAATCTATGAGCACAAAAGAGCACTGGAGTAAGTAGTTGTCTTCTTTAATGGTGAGTTTTAATAGATTTCAGACTTAGGGGGAAGGAGAAAATTTTGAGAATCAAAGCAAGGCTGGATGTCGGGCTGGATAGCCTATGTAAAGCCAAGATACCTGCCATTTCCCCAAACTCCAAAGCATAAACCAGGGGGGAAGAGAGAGAGAGACAGAGACAGAGACAGAGACAGAGAAACCTTATCCAGGGATGGAGACAGAGTGATAAATGTCCATCTTCAACTGTTATGTTGTCAACAGATTGAAAAGGTTGAATTCTTTTTTTTTTTTTTTTGTGAAATACATACACACATTTTTATTTTTTTTATTTTTCTTTAGGCACCTTATTTTTTTTATATGAAATTTATTGACAAATTAGTTTCCATACAACACCCAGTGCTCATCCCAAAAGGTGCCCTCCTCAATACCCATCACCCACCCTCTCCTCCCTCCCACCCCCCATCAACCCTCAGTTTGTTCTCAGTTTTTAACAGTCTCTTATGCTTTGGCTCTCTCCCACTCTAACCTGTTTTTTTTTTTCCTTCCCCTCCCCCATGGGTTCCTGTTAATTTCTCAGGGTCCACATAAGAGTGAAACCATATGGTATCTGTCTTTCTCTGTATGGCTTATTTCACTTAGCATCACACTCTCCAGTTCCATCCACGTTGCTACAAAAGGCCATATTTCATTTTTTCTCATTGCCACTTAATATTCCATTGTGTATATAAACCACAATTTCTTTATCCATTCATCAGTGGATGGACATTTAGGCTCTTTCCATAATTTGGCTATTGTTGAGAGTGCTGCTATGAACATTGGGGTACAAGTGGCCCTATGCATCAGTACTCCTGTATCCCTTGGATAAATTCCTAGCAGTGCTATTGCTGGGTCATAGGGTAGGTCTATTTTTAATTTTCTGAGGAACCTCCACACTGCTTTCCAGAGCGGCTGCACCAATTTGCATTCCCACCAACAGTGCAAGAGGGTTCCCGTTTCTCCACATCCTCTCCAGCATCTATAGTCTCCTGATTTGTTCATTTTGGCCACTCTGACTGGCGTGAGGTGATACCTGAGTGTGGTTTTGATTTGTATTTCCCTGATAAGGAGCGACGCTGAACATCTTTTCATGTGCCTGTTGGCCATCCGGATGTCTTCTTTAGAGAAGTGTCTATTCATGTTTTCTGCCCATTTCTTCACTGGGTTATTTGTTTTTCGGGTGTGGAGTTTGGTGAGCTCTTTATAGATTTTGGATACTAGCCCTTTGTCCGATATGTCATTTGCGAATATCTTTTCCCATTCCGTTGGTTGCCTTTTAGTTTTGTTGGTTGTTTCCTTTGCTATGCAGAAGCTTTTTATCTTCATAAGGTCCCAGTAATTCACTTTTGCTTTTAATTCCCTTGCCTTTGGGGATGTGTCGAGTAAGAGATTGCTACGGCTGAGGTCAGAGAGGTCTTTTCCTGCTTTCTCCTCTAAGGTTTTGATGGTTTCCTGTCTCACATTTAGGTCCTTTATCCATTTGGAGTTTATTTTTGTGAATGGTGTGAGAAAGTGGTCTAGTTTCAACCTTCTGCATGTTGCTGTCCAGTTCTCCCAGCACCATTTGTTAAAGAGGCTGTCTTTTTTCCATTGGATGTTCTTTCCTGCTTTGTCAAAGATGAGTTGGCCATACGTTTGTGGGTCTAGTTCTGGGGTTTCTATTCTATTCCATTGGTCTATGTGTCTGTTTCTGTGCCAATACCATGCTGTCTTGATGATGACAGCTTTGTAGTAGAGGCTAAAGTCTGGGATTGTGATGCCTCCTGCTTTGGTCTTCTTCTTCAAAATTCCTTTGGCTATTCGGGGCCTTTTGTGGTTCCATATGAATTTTAGGATTGCTTGTTCTAGTTTCGAGAAGAATGCTGGTGCAATTTTGATTGGGATTGCATTGAATGTGTAGATAGCTTTGGGTAGTATTGACATTTTGACAATATTTATTTTTCCAATCCATGAGCAGGGAATGTCTTTCCATTTCTTTAAATCTTCTTCAATTTCCTTCATAAGCTTTCTATAGTTTTCAGCATACAGATCCTTTACATCTTGGGTAGATTTATTCCTAGGTATTTTATGCTTCTTGGTGCAATTGTGAATGGGATCAGTTTCTTTATTTGTCTTTCTGTTGCTTCATTGTTAGTGTATAAGAATGCAACTGATTTCTGTACATTGATTTTGTATCCTGCAACTTTGCTGAATTCATGTATCAGTTCTAGTAGACTTTTGGTGGAGTCTATCGGATTTTCCATGTATAATATCATGTCATCTGCAAAAAGCGAAAGCTTGACTTCGTCTTTGCCAATTTTGATGCCTTTGATTTCCTTTTGTTGTCTGATTGCTGATGCTAGAACTTCCAGCACTATGTTAAACAGCAGCGGTGAAAGTGGGCATCCTTGTCGTGTTCCTGATCTCAGGGAAAAAGCTCTCAGTTTTTCCCCGTTGAGGATGATGTTAGCTGTGGGCTTTTCATAAATGGCTTTTATGATGTAAGTATGTTCCTTCTATCCCGACTTTCTCAAGGGTTTTTATTAAGAAAGGGTGCTGGATTTTGTCAAAGGCCTTTTCTGCATCGATTGACAGGATCATATGGTTCTTCTCTTTTTTTCTGTTAATGTGATGTATCACGTTGATTGATTTGCGAATGTTGAACCAGCCCTGCATCCCAGGAATGAATCCCACTTGATCATGGTGAATAATTCTTTTTATATGCCGTTGAATTCAATTTGCTAGTATCTTATTGAGAATTTTTGCATCCATATTCATCAGGGATATTGGCCTGTAGTTCTCTTTTTTTACTGGGTCTCTGTCTGGTTTAGGAATCAAAGTAATACTGGCTTCATAGAATGAGTCTGGAAGTTTTCCTTCCCTTTCTATTTCTTGGAATAGCTTGAGAAGGATAGGTATTATCTCTGCTTTAAACGTCTGGTAGAACTCCCCTGGGAAGCCATCTGGTCCTGGACTCTTATTTGTTGGGAGATTTTTGATAACCGATTCAATTTCTTCGCTGGTTATGGGTCTGTTCGAGCTTTCTATTTCCTCCTGATTGAGTTTTGGAAGAGTGTGGGTGTTCAGGAATTTGTCCATTTCTTCCAGGTTGTCCAATTTGTTGGCATATAATTTTTCATAGTATTCCCTGATAATTGTTTGTATCTCTGAGGGATTGGTTGTAATAATTCCATTTTCATTCATGATTTTATCTATTTGGGTCATTTCCCTTTTCTTTTTGAGAAGCCTGGCTAGAGGTTTGTCAATTTTGTTTATTTTTTCAAAAAACCAACTCTTGGTTTCGTTGATCTGCTCTACAGTTTTTTTAGATTCTATATTGTTTATTTCTGCTCTGATCTTTATGATTTCTCTTCTTCTGCTGGGTTTAGGCTGCCTTTGCTGTTCTGCTTCTAGTTCCTTTAGGTGTGCTGTTAGATTTTGTATTTGGGATTTTTCTTGTTTCTTGAGATAGGCCTGGATTGCAATGTATTTTCCTCTCAGGACTGCCTTCGCTGCGTCCCAAAGCGTTTGGATTGTTGTATTTTCATTTTCGTTTGTGTCCATATATTTTTTAATTTCTTCTCTAATTGCCTGATTGACCCACTCATTCGTTAGTAGGGTGTTCTTTAACCTCCATGCCTTTGGAGGTTTTCCAGACTTTTTCCTGTGGTTGATTTCAAGCTTCATAGCATTGTGGTCTGAAACTATGCATGGTATAATTTCAATTCTTGTAAACTTATGAAGGGCTGTTTTGTGACCCAGTATATGATCTATCTTGGAGAATGTTCCATGTGCACTCGAGAAGAAAGTATATTCTGTTGCTTTGGGATGCAGCGTTCTAAATATATCTGTCAAGTCCATCTGATCCAATGTCTCATTCAGGGCCCTTGTTTCTTTATTGACCGTGTGTCTAGATGATCTGTCAATTTCTGTAAGTGGGGTGTTAAAGTCCCCTGCAATTACCACATTCTTATCAATAAGGTTGCTTATGTTTGTGAGTAATTGTTTTATATATTTGGGGGCTCCGGTATTCGGCGCATAGACATTTATAATTGTTAGCTCTTCCTGATGGATAGACCCTGTAACTATTATATAATGTCCTTCTTCATCTCTTGTTACAGCCTTTACTTTAAAGTCTAGTTTGTCTGATATAAGTATGGCTACTCCAGCTTTCTTTTGGCTTCCAGTTGCATGATAAATAGTTCTCCATCCCCTCACTCTCAATCTAAAGGTGTCCTCAGGTCTAAAATGAGTCTCTTGTAGACAGCAAATAGATGGGTCTTGTTTTTTTATCCATTCTGATACCCTATGTCTTTTGGTTGGTGCATTTAATCCATTTACATTCAGTGTTATTATAGAAAGATACGGGTTGAGAGTCATTGTGATGTCTGTATGTTTTATGCTTGTAGTGATGTCTCTGGGACTTTGTCTCACAGGGTCCCCCTTAGGATCTCTTGTAGGGCTGGTTTAGTGGTGACAAATTCCTTCAGTTTTTGTTTGTTTGGGAAAACCTTTATCTCTCCTTCTATTCTAAATGACAGACTTGCTGGGTAAAGGATTCTCGGCTGCATATTTTTTCTGTCTAGCACCCTGAAAATCTCGTGCCAATTCTTTCTGGCCTGCCAAGTTTCAAAAGAGAGATCAGTCACGAGTCTTATAGGTCTCCCTTTATATGTGAGGGCACGTTTACCCCTTGCTGCTTTCAGAATTTTCTCTTTATCCTTGTATTTTGCCAGTTTCACTCTGATATGTCGTGCAGAAGATCGATTCAAGTTACGTCTGAAGGGAGTTCTCTGTGCCTCTTGGATTTCAATGCCTTTTTCCTTCCCCAGTTCAGGGAAGTTCTCAGCTATGATTTCTTCAAGTACCCCTTCAGCACCTTTCCCTCTCTCCTCCTCCTCTGGGATACCAATTATGCGTATATTATTTCTTTTTAGTGTATCACTTAGTTCTCTAATTTTCCCCTCATACTCCTGGATTTTTTTTATCTCTCTTTTTCTCAGCTTCCTCTTTTTCCATAACTTTAACCTCTAGTTCACCTATTCTCTCCTCTGCCTCTTCAAGCCGAGCTGTGGTGGTTTCCATTTTGTTATGCATTTCGTTTAAAGCGTTTTTCAGCTCCTCGTGACTCTTCCTTAGTCCCTTGATCTCTGTAGCAAGAGATTCTCTGCTGTCCTGTATACTGTTTTCAAGCCCAGCGATTAATTTTATGACTATTATTCTAAATTCACTTTCTGTTATATTATTTAAATCCTTTTTGATCAGCTCATTAGCTGTTGTTATTTCCGAGATTCTTCTGAGGGGAATTCTTCCACTTGGTCATTTTGGATAGTCCCTGGCGTGGTGAGGACCTGCAGGGCCCTTCCCCTGTGTTGTGGTGTATAACTGGAGTTGGTGGGCGAGGCCGCAGTCAGACCTGATGTCTGCCCCCAGCCCACAGCTGGGGCCACAGTCCGACTGGTGTGTGCCTTCTCTTCCCCTCTCCTAGGGGCGGGATTCACTGTGGGGTGGTGTGGCCCGTCTGGGCTACTTGCACACTGCCAGGCTTGTGATGCTGGGGATCTGGCGTATTAGCTGGGGTGGGTAGGCAAGGTGCCCGGGGGCAGGAGGGGCAGGCTTAGATCGCTTCTCCTTAGGTGATCCTCTTCAGGAGGGGCCCTGTGGCAGCGGGAGGGAGTCAGATCCGCTGCCGGAGGTTTGGCTCCGCAGAAGCACAGAGTTGGGTGTTTGCGCGGAGCGAGCAAGTTCCCTGGCAGGAACTGGTTCTCTTTGGGATTTTGGCTGGGGGATGGGCGGGGGAGATGGCGCTGGTGAGCGCCTTTGTTCCCCACCAAGCTGAGCTCTGTCGTCAGGGGGCTCAGCAGCTCTCCCTCCCTTTGTCCTCCAGCCTTCCCGCTTTCTGAGCAGAGCTGTTAACTTATGACCTCCCAGACGCTAAGTTGTGCTTGTTGTGGGAACACAGTCCGTCAGGCCCCTCCGCTTTTGCCAGCCAGACTCGGGGGCTCTGCTTGGCCGGGGAGCCGCCTCTCCGCCCCGGCTCCCTCCCGCCAGTCCGTGGAGCGCGCACCGCCTCGCAGCCCTTCCTACCCTCTTCCGTGGGCCTCTCGTCTGCGTTTGGCTCTGGCGACTCCGTTCTGCTAATCCTCTGGCGGTTTTCTGGGTTATTTAGGCAGGTGTAGGTGGAATCTAAGTGATCAGCAGGACGCGCGGTGAGCCCAGCGTCCTTCTAAGCCGCCATCTCGCTGCTTCTCCCCGAAAAGGTTGAATTCTTGATTAAGAATTCCTAAATGCAAACCCACATACATAAACATTTGTGGATTCAATTCAAGCTTAAAACAACAACAACAACAACAACAAAAAACAAAATATACAGCTGAAATTTTGAAATGATTCCAGGTTGTTAACACTAAAAATAACTGAGATTCAATATATCATCTGTAGATGAAGAAAATTTTAACTTAGTCCTCCAGATATTTCTGTTATCTCATAATCAAAAATTGCTAAACATATAAGAAAATAAGACATTATTTATAAAAAGGGAAATAAAACTTGGAGTGTGGGTATTTTTAAATGGAGAATATATAAATAAAATAATTTTAAGTTGCCATAGGTGTAACAGAAATGCAAATTAAAACAAAAATTGCATGCCACTATCAACCCACAATCCGGATGGTTAAATGAATGAGTATGAATAAATTCAACAGAAAGAATAATTATAGAATCAAATATTCTATTAATGTAGATGACTGGAAATAATAAAGGTGTTTAATGCATTTAAGAAATAATACATTTAATATTTTGAAGAAATAAAGAATTTAAAATTTGATAAAAGAATGAGAGACCTGAATGTTGACAGACATTTCTGAAAAAAACGAGTAAGACACTTAGAAAAAGAAAGCGTAATAGAAAAATTTGAAACTAAATAGATGGAATACCACCACTGAGAACAGACTTAATGAATTGGAGAATGGCCATGAAGTTACCTGTAATCCAGCACACAGAATCAAAGAGATAGTAATTTTAAAAATTGAAAAAAGCATAATTGAGATTCCAACTGGATAAAATATTTTTAAATTTATGATATAAACAATATATTCAAAGATATAATGCTTAGTAATGTTTCTGGCTTGCCAAAGGTATAGAATCTTAGGTTGGGGAGGCAAGATGAATCCCTAGGAGAATACATACAAGAGAATTCATATATTTGCAGTCCTATTGAAACTTGAGAATATAAAAGGAGAATAACTTAAGGACAGTCAAGAGACAAAAGATAGGTTCTTATAAAATAATGACATTAAATTGGCAAAATTTTTCTCAAAATCAACAATGAAACTGAAAGTTAGTGAAATAATATATTAAAAGCGTTAGAAAAAATAGGATGTCAACCTAGAATTCCATACTTATTTCTTAAGAGCAAGAATAAAAGAAGACATCTCTAGGTAAAGAAATCATATGTTTTAATTAATAAGCATTCATTAATGAAATATTTAAAAGCCCATTTCAAAAAGAAAGACAATGCTGGGGCACCTGGATGGCTCAGTCAGTTGAGCATCTGACTTCAGCTCAGTTCATGACCTCACAGTTTGTGAGTTTGAGCCCCGTGTTGGGCTCTGTGCTGACAGCTCAGAGCCTGGAGCCTGTTTCAGATTCTGTGTGTCTCTCTCTCTCTGCCCCTACCCCGCTCATGCTCTGTCTCTTTCTCCTTCAAAAATAAATACACATTAAAAAAAAAAAACAGGGGCGCCTGGGTGGCGCAGTCGGTTAAGCGTCTGACTTCAGCCAGGTCACGACCTCTCGGCCTGTGAGTTCAAGCCCTGCGTCAGGCTCTGGGGTGATGGCTCAGAGCCTGGAGCCTGTTTCCGATTCTGTGTCTCCCTCCCTCTCCGCCCCTCCCCCGTTCATGCTCTGTTTCTCTCTGTCCCAAAAATAAATAAATGTTGAAAAAAAATTAAAAAAAAACTTAGAAAAAAAAAGAAGAAAGAAAATGCTGACAGAGAGGACATCTGGCTCTCAAAAAAAATTAGGAAGGATTACATTTGAGGTTAAATAATTGACTTACCTGAATTACCTTTTTAATTAAGTTTTTTGTGTATAAAAATTTAAGATAGGTCAAAATATGGGACAATGCTAATATAAAACATGAGGTATGAGTGAAAAATATGTGTTCTAAAGTAATAACTCCCAGAGAATATGGAAAATATTGTTTTTAACTTGGTTATATATGAATGTGAAAATTATGGAATAAATTTAAAATAATTGAAACAGAATGTTAATTTCCAAACAAATTGGGACAAATAATCAATTTGGGAATATAAATAACTACATAAGATTAACTAAGAAAAGGGTGCATAAAGTGAGCATGAAACAGGAATACTATTCATATAAAATAGATAAAAATAAGGTTTAAAATGTGGTGTCAGAAATGAATCTAAGTTTCTCATTTATTACCAAGATAGAAATGGACTACACTGTCCGGTAAAAGATGAAGACTGTTAACAGTAAATGCAAATGAATGCAGCCACATGTTTTAAAGTGAAAAACAGCTAAAACACAAGGGGATAAAGTTCAAAGTGAATATATGAAAAATATATGTGCTAAGCAAATGCTCATCCAACGATGATGGTATAATTGTCTTTATATACAACCTAATAAACTCTAATGCAGACTTTATTAAATATAGCAACATGTATATATCTGTGTGTGTGCCTGTGTGCACATATTGCTAAAAGATTCAACTCAATTCAAGGCTATTAAAATTTGCCATCTTCTATGTACCTAAAACATAACTTAATAATTAATACAGCTCAATAATAAACAATACTAAATAACAACTCAACAGCAAATAATCAAACAATTTAATTAAAGGATGGGCAGAGAATTTGAATAGACATTCTCCCAAAGAAGACATACAGATAGTCAACAGACACATGAAAAGATGCTCAGCATCACTATCAGAGAAATGCAAATAAAACACAATGGGATATCACCTCACACATGTCAGAATGGCTATTGTCAAAAAGAAATAAAAATAACAAGGAGAGGATGTGGAGAAAATGGAACTTTTGTGCACTGTTTGTGGGAATATAAATTGCCCATTGTGGAAAACACTATGTGGGTTCCTTAAAAAATTAAAAATAGAAGTACCATATGATTCAGCTATTGAACTTCTGGGTACTTATCTGAAGAATTTGATCACATTAATTTGAAAGGTTATATGCACCTGTTGCAGCATTATTTACAATACCAAGGTATAGAAACAATCTAAATATCCATTGATGGATAAATGGATAAAGAAAATTGGTATCTGTTGGCATATAGATATATATGTATATCTATACAGATACAGATATATATATATATATAGATAGATAGATAGATATACATATACACACAATGGAATATATTTGTCCATAAAAGACAACAAAATCTTGCCATTTGCAACAACATGGATGAACCTTGAGGGCATTATGTTAAGTGAAATAAATTAGAAAAAGACAAATACATGATCTCACATGATAAATGTGGAATCTAAAAAAAAAAAAAATTAAGGCTCACAGATACAGAAAACAGATTGGTAGTTGCCAGAGGTGGGGAGCGGAGGGTTGCCAAATTTTGTGAAGGGTGTTAAAGGTACAAACTTCTAGTTATAAAATAAATAAGTCATAAAGATGTTACGTAAAGCATGGTAACTATAGTTAATAATACTAGCATAGTTGAAAGCTGCTAAGATAGTAGATTTTTTTTCAAGTTTTTATCTAATTTTAGTTGGCTAACATATATGGTAAATTGGTTTCAGGGGTAGAATTTAGTGATTCATCACTTACATATAACACCCAGTGTTTATCACAAGTGCCCTCCTTAATACCTATATATATACACACACACACACACACACACACACACACACACACTATATCTTCTTTAGCCATTCAGCAGTTGATGGTCATTTGGGCTCTTTCCATAGTTTGACTATCATTGATAATACTGCTATAAACACAGGGATGCATGTGTCCCTTCAAATCAGTAATTTTGCATCCTTTGGGTAACTACCCACTACTGCAGTTGTTGGTTTATAGAATATTTCTATTTTTTAGTCCTCATAACAAGGAAAAAACAATTTTGTAACTATGTATGGGGATGAACATTAACTAGACGTACCATGGTGATCATTTGCAATAAATAGAAATATCAAAACATTAGGTTGTACACCTGAAACTAATAAAATGCTATATGTCAATTTTACCTCAGTGGAAAATACTAAATAACAAAATTTGTAAATAAAAGGCACTTAATAGTCTTTAGGGCTATTATTTTAAGAAATGAGAGAGAATAAAAACAAATGAGCTAGACATCTATATTAAGGAGACTCAGACAAGCCAGGAAAAAATATAAACTGTTAATTAGACACATGTCATTGGATGCCAATTTCTTAGATACTGATCTGTTCTCATAAAGGAGGGCATTTCATATATAGGTAATATAAAATTCTACTCAATGAAGATATATTCTTTAAAAGTTATCACAATATGGAATGAAATAATTTTAAGTAAAAGGACTAGAAAGACAAAGGCAACTGACCAGGAGCACAGATTTCACAGAGCAGATGGTGCATTGTAGGGGCAATTTTACACAGAGAGAAGTGCCATTTTATGTGACATAAAAAAGTGGTGAAATTCTTTTTCAGCTCCTCTGGTGTGAAATAAAGTTTTCTTAAGGTCCAGGTCTACATTTATTGATAGACAAAAGTTAAAGTTTCTCTAAGATGTATAATGAATCTTGATAAAAAATGTACTAACCAACACAATATTGCGGGAGAAGGACAAAGTTAAAGGGCTAACACTCCCCAACTTCAAGGCTTACCATAAAGTAACAACAATCAAGACAAGGTAGTATTGGCAAAAGAATAGACAGAGATCAATACAACAGAACAGAGAGCCCAGAAATAGACCCACATAAATATATTCAATTGATCTTTGACAAAGTAGCAAAAGCAATACAATAGAGCCAAGATAGTCTTTTCAAGAAATTGCACTGAAAAAACTAGACATTCACATGCAGAAAGAAAGCAAGGAAGCAAGAAAGCAAGAAAGCAAGAAAGAAGAAGAAAAAGACAGGATACCTGTGTGGCTCAATCAGTGAAGCATCCAACTCTTGGTTTAGGCTCAGGTCATTATCTCATGGTTTGGAGTTTGAGCCCCACATGGGGCTCTGTACTGGCAGCATGGAGCCTGCTTGGGCTTCTCTCTCCCTCTCTCTCTCTCTGCCCCTCCCCCTTGTTGTCTTTCTCTCTCAAAATAAATATAAACTTCAAAAAATAATAATAAAAATAATAATATAGACACAGACATTACACCCATCACAAATATTAACTCAAAATGAATCACAGACTCAAATGTAAAACATAAAGCTGTAAAATTCCTAGAAGGTAACAGGGGAGAAGAGCTAGATGACTTTGGGTATGGAGATGACTTTTTAGATACAAAACCAAAGACACAATCCACAAAAGCTGAACTTCATTAAAATTAAAACTTTCTACTCTATTAAACATAATATCATGAGATATTTATCCAAAATATACGAAGAAGTCTTAAAACTCAATAATAAGAAAACAAACAATCTGATTTAAAAATAGGCCAAAACCTTCACAGCCCTTCACCAAAGAAGATCTACAGTCGGCAAATTAGCATATGAGAAGAATCTCCACATCATATGTCACCAGGGAAATGAAAAATTAAAACTATTGAATATCACTACACACTTCTCACAATGGCCAAAATCTGAACAGTGTCAATTCCAAATGCTAACAAGGATAGGAATATAAAACAGTATGATCACCTTTGGAAGACAGTTTATTAGTTTCTTACAAAGTAAGTATATAGTAGTCCCCAGTTATCCATGGGGATATATTCCAGGAGCCCCAGTGGATGCCTGAAACCACAGATAGTACCAAACCCTATATATATACTATGTTTTTTTTTTCCTAAACATACATATCTATGATAAAGTTTAATTAATAGGTTAGGCACAATAAGAGATTAACAATGATAAGTAACAATAAGAACAATTATAACAACATGCTATAATAAAAGTTAAGTGAATGTGTTTTCTCTCTTTCTAAAAATATCTTATTGTAGTGTGCTCACCCTTGTTGTGCTGATGTCAGATGATAAAATGCCCGTGTGATGAGATGAAGTGTGGTCTGTCATGTAGGCAATGTGATGTAATGTTAGGCTATAATACATCAGAAAGAGGATCATCTGTTTCTGGACCATGGTTGACCACAGTAATTGAAACTGCGGAAAGTGAAACTTTTAATAAGGGGGCCTACTGTATTCTTAATGGATGATCCAGCAATCTTGCTTCTTACTCATAGGAGTTTAAAACATGTCCACACAAAATTCTGCATGCTGATGTTCATAGAAAATTTATTCGTAATTGCCAAAATTTGGAAGCAACCAAGATGTCCTTCATTCATTATCCTGAATGAATAAACTGTGGTACATAAAGACATTGGGGTATTATTTAGCACTTAAAACAATGAGCAATTGCAGGGGAGTAGGAAATATAAACTTCCAGTTATGGAATGAGTAAGTCACAGGAATAAAAGGCACAACACAGGGAATATAGTCAATAGATGTTTGCAATAGTCATACAATTGCAATAGCATTGTATGGTAGAAGATGGTAGCTACAATATTTGTGATGAGCATAGCATAACCCACAGAGTTGCTGAATCACTACTTTGTATACCTGAAACTAATGTAACATTGTCTGTCAATTAAAAACAAATTTTACAGAAAGAAATGAGCTACCAAGTCATAAAAAGACATGGAGACACTGTAGATGTATATTACTTAGTGAAAGAAACCAAATAAAAACGTTTTTTTTTTTAAAGAGAGAAATAAGCTACCGAGGCATAAAAAGATAAAGGGACACTTTAAATATATATTACTAAGTGAAAGAAGCCAGTCTGAAAAGGCTACATATTATATGATTCTAACTATATGTCACTCTGGAAAAGGCAAAACTGCAGAGACAGTAAAAAGATCATTGGTTGCCAAGGGATGGGGAGAGGGATGAATAGGGAGAGCACAGAGGAGTTTTAGGGCCATGAAAGTACTCTGTATGATATTATAGTGATGGAGCTATGTCTTTACCCACAGAATAAACAACACCAAGAGCAAATCCTAATGTAAAGTATAGACTTTGGATGACAATATAAGTTCATCAATTTTAACAAATTTACCACTCCGCTGAAAGATGTTTGTAATGAGGGAGGCTGAGCATGTGTATGGATGGAGGGTCTATAATAAATCCTGTCTTTTCCTCTTAATATTGCTGTGAACCTAAAATTGCCTTAAAAATAAAGCCATTTATATATAAAAAGTCATATATATATATATATATATATATATATATGGCAAGAATAGAATAAGATCCAGAAATCAGAATGATCAAAAACTGATATGATCAGAAATAGAATAAAACTGCCTAATTACACGTGGTCAGGAATTCCCCATATTTCCTAGAGGATGAGAATTGTAAATTTACATCATATATTAATTTATATTATTTATGCATTAACATATTTAATCTCTAAATTAACAAATACCTAAAATCTACTAGGTGATCTCTTTTGCAGAAACATTAGTGAGTAAAAATAGACACAATCCTTGTCTTTACAGAGCACATTATTTGATGACAAGGAAGACCAATAGTGAAATATCATAAATGAATGTAGTCGGGACAAGCACTACATTTCAAGGGAAATACGAAATGCTCTGGAAGAGCACACTTGGGAAATTAAAGGTGCTGGAAGGCTTCCCTGATGAAGAGATACTGAAGCCTAAAGGATGAGGGAAGGGACACAGAGTATCCCATGGCAAACCCAGGAGAGAAATCAGGACAAAGCCAGTACAATCTATCTTGGCACAGCAGTTCTGAAGATGGCCAGAGGCTGGCTATATTAAATGGCAATGCAAACCTCTTGAAAGGATTTGAGTGGTGTCTTTGCTGAAAACCCTGAAAAATTGCTTGTCTCCTCATTAAAAATGCATTTAGTGAGTCAAATTCCACTTGAAATTCCCTGTATCTTAAAGGCGCATGGGAGGTATGAGAGCCTGAAGAGCCTACAGTGGAGGAGGGGAAAGTGCATGTGGTGCTGGATGAAACTAGACAATTCCAGATGATTCAAGGCTTGTGAATGATCTGCAGAAAGTTGTTTCATGTTATGAGAAATAGGAAACCAGCCAAAGGATTAAGCGTAGGGTCACATAAGTCTGTGTATTTAGAAAAGTCAACTGGAGTGTAAAGGATTGATCATAAGCAGGTTTAAGTAGATATGGAGCACTCAGTGGAAGGTGTAAGTAGGAGCCCAGATCAGAAAGCATGGTAGCTTTGACTAGGATGATGGAGTTGAGAACAATAGGAGCAAAAGGAATTGAGAATTTGGATATATTTGACATGAGGAATATGGGGGTAACAAGTATGACTTCTACTGTTCACTTTTTTCTTTTTAAAAATTATTTCTTACTTAAATTTTTTAAAATATTTATTTGTGACACAGAGACAGAGCATGAGCGAGGGAGGGGCAGAGAGAGAGGGAGGCGCAGAATCTGAAGCAGGCTCCAGGCTCTGAGCTTTCAGCACAGAGGCTGACGCGGGTCTCCAACTTGTCAACCGTGACATGACCTGAGCCCATCGGACTCTCAACCTACTGAGCCACGTAGGCGCCCCTGTTTGTTTGTTTGTTTTTCTAAGTGGATAGAGAGTGGTGCCATCATTGAGAATTGGATACTGAAGGAGGATCCAGTTTGTGGGGAAGGTCAAGTGATTTCATGTGGCTAACCTTACCATGAGCCATCAGCTCCTCCCATCCTTTTTCTCATTGGAAGTGCTCAAGCAAAGTCTGGGTGAACAACTCAGGAAGATTATTGAAGGTAGCCTGCAATGAATGGCTGAACGACTGCGCCTGTTTACTTCAAAGTCCTTTCCACCACCTTTAAGTGTATGTGATTCTACAATATAGGTCTTTTCACTGTGGAAGACTGAGAAAAGAGAATAGGAATAAATAGTTAATTCTTCTTGGATGATTTTCTATATATTCTAAAGTGAGATAAAGGTCTTTCCTATGAGACTGAGCTGGCCCTTTCCAGCTGCAAGAATCTGCTTTTTTTTTTTTTTTTGCTTTTTTTTTTCTTTTTGTTCTAAAAGGGTGGTTCTCAATCTTGGATGCAATTATTCTGTGGTGAAATCTAGGCATATGAGATTTTTAAAAATTCTCCAGATGACCATGATATGAAGCCAAAGCCAAACCCACTGACTAGTAGATAAAAAATAAGTATCTTCTCTTTTCTCAGAATTATAATTTTGTTATTTTTCAGTAGGCTTAATAACAAATAGTATCTACAAAGCAATGATAATCAATAGAAATATACTGCAAGACACATATGCAATTTAAAATTTTCTCATAGCCACATTAAAAAAGTAAAATGAAACATGTTAAACTTATTAATAAGATATATAATTTTCCCTAATATATCCAAACTATTTTCATCTCCAATGTAATCAAGGCAACAATCTATTAAAGAAATATTTTACAATCAGATTTGTGCCAAATTTTTGAAATCTGGTGTGTATTATATATACAGTTGCAGTAAATCGCAAATAAGGCAATATATTTCATCAATGCTTGATTTTTATTTAGATATCATAAAATTTATGTTTGAAAAATTAGATTCACATATCCAAGTTGTTCCAAGCATATTTGTTTACCACCAGATCCTCAATCAATCATTTCATCAAAAAATTTTATATAAATTTTTAAATAATAATGTTTTCAATGTAAATTTATATTAATTCAATTCATATTTGTTTATATAAATTAAAATCTAACTTAGGGTTAGTCTATTAATATTAATGAACTAAATACATTAAACTAATATTGATTGAATAAATTTAGAAATTCAGTACCTCAGTTGCAATAGCCACATTTAATTTGCTTTTTTGTTCTTTCTTCAGTATAGTTGACACACAATGTCACATTATTAAATTCAGGTGTAAAACAGTGATTTGGAAGTTTATACATTATTCTATATTCATTTCATGTGTAGCTACCATCTATACATCACTATTTCAATATTGTTGATGATATTCCCTACGCTGTACCTTTTATTCCTGTGACTTATTCATTCTATACTGGAGCCTGTGTCTCCCACCCCCCTTCATCCTCCCTTCCAGTAAGCATCAGTTTGCTCTCTATATTTCTAGATCTGATTCTGCATTTTGTTTATTCATTATTTTAAGATCCTACTTATGCGTGGAATCATTTGGTATTTGTCCTTCTCAGTCTGACTTATTTCACTTGGCATATTACCCTCTAGGTCCATCCATGTTGTGCTTTTAATAGCCACATGCAGCTAGAGTCTACCATATTGGAGAGTGCAGATTTACAACATCAACCATATTTTAATGCATTATAAACAGAATTTCAAATCCTGTAAACATTTTTCTATATGGGTACTATTATTCCTATTTTACACAATCAGAAATCTGAGATGCAGGCCAGTTTAGATCCTCAGCCATCATCATACATTAAGAAATACAGTGCAAATTCAAGCCCACTTCTACCTGATTGGATGTCTGTTCTCTTTCCATTTCATTCCATTATGTTATTACAGTATCCATTACAGTATTCTGTCTTCTTCAGAAAATGTAGAGCAAACTTAATATACTGAATAGAAATCAAACTATTAAAATGCAAAAGGACTTGTTGATGGTGGAACTGTCATAAACCCCACATTTTGGTTAAAAACAAAAATAGAAATAACCAGTCAGTGTTTTGCAACATTTATCTCACAAAAAGATGGTTCTTGTTTAATTACTTGTGCAGTATACAGAATTTTAAAACAGAAGAAACTACATCTATAGTATTCCTAAATTCCTTTTGTTACCTAAGACTATTTCAATTGGAACTTAAGAATTGGCCCATAAATTGGCCTATAAATCACACAATGCAAGACTATATATACAATATATAGTCTTTAGTAGTCTCTTTTTTACTTTCTTAAAGCTTTTGATTTAAAAGAAAATAATAACTTAATAGAACAGCATTACTAAAATTGATTTATAAAGTTGATTGAGATGTCCTTGACATATTTTACCAGGCTAGCTTTATTTGACCTGGGTGTGTATGAGTATATCTTATAGTTATATTTAGTTCATTGATTAATAAAATACAGATTTTTTTTTCAATTTGAACTCTGGCTTCTGTTATCTGCACTGTCTTTATCTCTTCTGCCTTCTTTTATCTTACTTTCTAACAACCCCTAGGAGTAGTGCCGCTCCAAACCTGATAATCCTCTGCAGCCATGAGCTTGAGTCATATTCTGTGACTTATTGCTGTCTTTTGCTGGTTTTGCCCATCATATCTTCAGAGTAAAGGCGGTTATAAGATTCTAGAAATAAGGACTTTCCCCAATTTCTCTAATTCTTTAGCCACTAAAAAAAAAAAAGCAATAAAGGGATTGGCCTCTTCCTTCTGTTATTTTCATGGCTTAGTGGTTTTGGAATCAGTTTGTAAGATTGAATAAGACTTGGTAAAAACTTTGCCTCTACCTCAACATAATAAACGTGGGAGGGGTTTTAATATACTTTCAGAGGAAAGATGTCATTTTAAAATTGAAATCCTTCTGTCGAGTGAATGGCATTTTTATAGGACATATTCTTTTGCACAATTTAATACTTTCTATATATTTATCCCCAAGAACTCTCTTTCGGTGTGAAAAATGCAAATGAGGTTTATATTTGTACAGTGCATGGTATGTGCTTGTTACATTTAAATATCTTCACAGCCTACCCTAAGATCTCAATGTGTTGTCTTAATACAATTATTTTCTTAGAACATATCTACAGGTAGAATATTGTGCTATAGAAACTGTCTTCCTTCATGCTACCTTTTAACACTCACCTCTCAGAATATACCCCCAAGGCAAGCTTTTGTAGATTCCTTCCTAAATGAGAGTAAAACACCATGGGAAATTAAATTTTTCCAATATATTATTTAAAGTTAATTATTTTCATGATTTATAATTGATTACTTAAGATGGTAAAAATGTATATATGGAATCAAGATGGCTATGATTTTCAAAGAAATAATATTGACATCCATATTTTTTTCTTTTCAATTTTTGTTACTCCAATATTTTTGTGCTCATCTTAGAAGCTATGAAACATCTGCTGGAAAAGCAGTATCGTAGTTAGGAGGGTAAGAGTTCTAGGTTTTAATACATTTCAAACATTTAGAGGTTTTGTAGTCTTGGACAAGTTAGCAAACTGCTGTAAGTCCCCTTGTCCTATAAATGAGGATAACAGTAACATGCAAATGGTTATTTTAAGGATTAAATGTGAAACTTTCTGAGAAGTTCCTGTAATATAGTACATATTAAAAATAAGGTTTCTTATTATTAGCACTGTGGTTGCTATAGACTAAATTTGTGTACCCCTTTCCCCAAATTCATATGTTGAAAATTAATCTCCATTGTGATAGCATTTGGCTGAGGCCTTTGAGAAGTGATTAGGTTAAAATGTCAGTCTTCACGAATGGGACTTGTGCCCTTATAAAAGGGATCTAGAGCTCTCCCTTCTCCTTCTGCAGTGTGAGAACACAGGAAAGAAGTCTGCCTGTGAACCAGGAAGAGGGTGCTTCCCAGAACCCAACCATCCTGGCACTCCAATATTGCACTTCTAGCCTCCAAAATTATGAGAAATAAACTTCTTTTGTTTATAAACCAACCACTCTATGATTATTTGTCACAGCAGCCCAAAAGACTAATTCAATGGCTTAGTCACTTGAGCAGCTGACTCTGGCTCAAGGCATGATCTCGTGGTTCATGAGTTCTAGGCCCATGTCTGGCTCTGTGCTGACAACTTGGAGCCTGGAGCCAGCTTCAGATCCTGTGTTTCCTTCCCTCTGCCCCTCCCCTTCTTGCGCTCTGTTTCTCTCCCTCTCTCTCAAAACTAAATAAACATTAAAAAAAAAATTTTAATGAAATTACATGTCCATCATTTTGAAGCTGCATACCCATATATAGTATTTTAAGAGAAAACTTGGTAATTTTAAGGAATACTGAATGGACGCAAATCAAGGGTGAACAAATTTGTGATAAATATTCAAACCTATAGGAAAATTATCAACAAGTATTTGGTAGCGATTCTGCTATTGCTGAATTAGTCTGTGTCTGTGTGCACATGTGCTTGCATTTCCATTTGAAAGACACAATGTGAATTAAATGTTGAAATTAGTGAACGTGGGGCATGGAAAACATTCTCTAGCTTCCTGTTGGATTTTTTAAATGAATAACATTTATAACAAAATCATTTCAATATATTTAAAAAGGTGTAATGTTATCAAATCTGTTACAGGATCTGTGATATTTGAGATGAAGGAAAATAGTTGTATCTCTGAAAATAATGCTGCATTTTAAAATGTATTAGTCTTGGGGCGCCTGGGTGGCGCAGTCGGTTAAGAGTCGGACTTCAGCCAGGTCACGATCTCGCGGTCCGTGAGTTCGAGCCCCGCGTCAGGCTCTGGGCTGATGGCTCAGAGCCTGGAGCCTGTTTCTGATTCTGTGTCTCCCTCTCTCTCTGCCCCTCCCCCGTTCATGCTGTCTCTCTCTGTCCCAAAAAATAAATAAATGTTGAAAAAAAATTTTAAATGTATTAGTCTTAAGTTATTCTCAGGTTTATATTTATCAAGAAACTTCTACAGATAGACATGCTTTTTCCAACATCAATTAATTTTGATTAACTAACCCCAATATGCCATTTAATTTTATAATTTAAATGCCACACGTTTAGAGACTAGGATTTATTAACCTATCTAATATTTAACAGCCTTCATTGGAATATTTAAATAATAGCTGTATATATCTGGGTAAGATTCAACTAGAATTTCACTGTATTGAGTAAAGTAGCCGAAATTCATCCTTTTATACAAAACCAGTTAAAAGAGTTTGTGAAGTATTTTATTTACCTCTCTCTTTGGAAATAAATGCATTTGCTTTCTATTGTTTTATGTTCAAAACAATAATAGGTATGTTTATTTTAATCACTTTTATTTGAATTGCATTTCATTTCATTGTTGGTAATTAAAATAGTAGTTCACAACATGCTGATATTCAAGTCTGAATTGATTCTGTCATAAAAATAAAATTAAAACATTTGAGGCAAGTTGCACTAGTTATATGTAATTTTCCTTTTTTAAAAACAATTATGCAGAAATGTCATTTTATAAAGAACAATCGAAACTCAAATGTGGTTTCAATACATCACTTATATGTGAAGTGTAAAAAAAGCAAATCTCATAAAAACGGAGTAAAATGGTGGTTGCCAGAGGGGGGGGGGTGCTGGGGAACAGGAGAGATGCTGTTTAAGAGCATAGACTGGTAAATAGTAGATAAGTAAGTCCTAGAGATCTAATGCACAGTATAGTGATTACAGGTAACAATATTGTATTATATAAACATCAAACATGTTAAGGGAATAGACCTGAAATATTCTCACCACAAAAAAGAAATGATAATGACAAATTTAATAGAGGTGCCAGGTAAGTGGTAACAATGGCAGTCATACTGCAATATAAAAATGAATCAAATCAGTATGTTGTACACCTTAAACTTATACAATGTTGTATGTCAAATTTATTTCAATAAAAATAAGACCTCACCAAGTCATATGAAATACGTAGTTAGCATGAAAATAACACAGTAAATACAGGGTTGAAACTAAAGTCAGGTTCTCTTTTTCTGACATCATTCCATGAGTCAACATTCATGTGTCACAAAGTGCATGTACAAACTTTGGGGTTTACAAAATGCTTTTTCTATGACCTCATATTATCTCAAAAAGGAGCAAACAAAAAACACTGAGAAGTGGGAAGAGTAGCCAGAACCTATAGCTTAGAGTGCTTAAGTGATTTGCCTTGGGCTAAAAACAAAAACAAAAGAAACAAAAACACCATCATCCACTTGCCAGTTTTTGCACCATTTACAGAGGACAGTGGATACAGGCAAAAGTGATGGTTGTTTCATAGTCCAAAATCTGAGGTTATATTCTTGTTCTAGGATGTAAGTAGGTGTGTAACTTTGGACAGTCATTTAAATATTCTCATGTTTAATTTTATCTTTACAATGTATATTTTTTAAAAACATGGATTCATAGAAACACTGGATATTATAAAATATATAAATGGCTCATGCACTAAAGCTAACTAAATATGATTTCCCTTTCATATGTGTGTGTATATAAAATACTCTTTTCATAAGCTTTTTAAGCAAGACTATAATAAAACTTTTTATAGAACGTGATGATGCTATTGAGAGAAATGGAGCACTAAATAACAATATTAATTTTAACACTGGATATATCTGTCATGTGTTATTTTGAAAAGTTATCCCTTTCTTCATCTAAGAAATGGGACTGTTATGGAAACCGGTCTGGATCACCCAGCGGAGGAACTGGGAGACTTTGGAAGGCAGGAGATTTTTTTCACCCTGACAGGCTCAGAGGTGATCATTCTCCAGAGGCCTGAGTCCTGAGCACAAGAATGGGAGACAATTTATAGTCTGTTACTCCCGCATTCCACGTTAGTAGTGATTTGACAAGATTGGCAAGCAGGGTGGGAAGAAGAACCCTGAAGGGGAGTCTTCAGTTGGGGACAGGAATTTCCCTAGCAGTCCTGTTGGCCATCTTTTAACACATTTTTCCCTATCAGGAATAATAAAATCTATTACATATTATTATGGGCACATATGTGAGAGTATATTTGAAAAAAGAAATACATTGAAATTATTAAACAAATATAAGTTGTAAAATATTTTATACAGAATTGGTATTAATATTCATGAATTAACTCTTGAGTCTATGATTTGCAAGCATTTTCATATACATTTCTCTTTGATCCTTATAAAAACTCTGCTGGAGTGAAAGCTTTACTTTTATTTCCCATTTAATAATGAGCAATGAGGTTTCAAAATCTAAAGGAACACATGCAAACTATCCCAGGTACTAGCATGGAGGGACTTGAACCCCAGTGTAGTCTCTTAGTTTTTAGGACTCTGATGAACCTACTTGCTTTTGGGGCAAACTGGCTCCTCATCTTAAGTATTAAAACTAACATTGTTGAGCTGTTCTCTTTTAACCCTTTGTTTTGTGTTACCAGAGTAAATGTTCTGATTCCAAGGGATAAGGATCTTTCTAATGCAATTGGCTCATAATGTAATGCAAGAAGCATGCTTTACTTTCATCTAATGTTTTGCCTTCCTCCATTCCAAAATAATCATTAAAGACACAACAGAGTGGTGGTTCAAGACGGTGGCATCTTGAAGGTCCTGAACTTAACTCCTCCCACAGACACAACAAATCTACAGCTCCAAAGGTAACAATTCCCTATGAAAAAGACCTGAAAACTAGCTGAACGGCTTCTCTACAACAAAGGATAAAAGGATCACATTGAGATCCATAGGAAAGCAGAGAGGTCTAAAAAAAATGTCGTTAGCATAGCAAACCACAGTCAGGAGGGATCCTATAAATACAGAACTTCTTCCTGAAGAGTAAAGGGTTTATGACCCACATCAGGCACCCTAACACCTGCGGGCCTTCACTGGAGACAGAGAGACAGAGCATGAACGCAAGAGGGTCAGAGATAGAGGGAGACGCAGAATCGGAAGCAGGCTTCAGGCTCTGAGCCATCAGCCCAGAGCCCGACTCGGGACTCGAACTCACGGACCGCAAGTAACCTGAGCTGAAGTCGGACGCTCAACCGACTGAGCCACCCAGGCGCCCCACAACATGTCTGATTTTAAAAACCAACAGTAGTGTACATCCAGGAAAGCCACAGGGCTGTACGGAATGGAAACTACACACTTAAATGGTTCATGCACAGATTCACTGATGCCAGAACTCAGCTACAAAGTGGTAGTAGTTTGAAAAGTTCCTATACCATAAGTGAAGGAGATTAATTTGCTATTTTATTTTTTTAATCTTTTTTAATCTTTTCATTTATTTTTTGAGAGAGAGAGAGAGAGAGAGAGAGACAGAGACAGAGAACTAGTGAGGGATGGCCAGAGACAGAAGGAGACACAGAGTCTGAAGCAGCCTCCAGGCTCTGAGCTCTCAGCACAGAGCCCGACACAGGGCTCAGACTCACAAATTGTGAGATCATGACATGAGCCAAAGTCAGACACCCAACTGACTAAGCCACCCAGGCACCCCTCATTTGTTATTTTTGAAGCATCTGCTCAAGGGCAGGAGATTTTTGGGACTCTCTCTAAGGATGGAGACCCTGGCATGCACTTTCTACTCTACTAATAACAATACTACCAGGCATAATTTTGGAATTCTCCCTCCAAACTTCCAGCATTGGTGGACACACCGTGCCCACAAGTACCACTCCACCATAGCCCTGCCTAAGTTGGCCAGCATGCAAAATCCACACAGGAGATGCCCCTGAGTGCCTGGCTCTGATGGTCAAGAAGGATTGTGTTTCTGAGCCCTATGGGTCTGAAACAATTGGAGTGACAGTTCTTAGGAGGTTAGTACACCCCAGGGTAGACCACACACTGAAACAGACTCCCAGTGAAATAAAACCTACCTACTTGACCAAGCTTTAGCCTGAGAAACTTGCTTCATAATTTTCACACATCTAGAGGCTATGTAAGTGTAAGCTACGGGATACCATTTTTGTACTCTTGGTTGGCTTCATTACAGTTCAACAGTACCTCCCAGAAAGAAGTTCATACATTCATCTGGAACCCCTAATTTTGTGACTTTAGCTAAGGAGACACTTCCAGATCACCTGGTCTAGAGGCCAGAAGAGTTTACAATTTCAGTCTCATAGGATTTGTATAACACATACTTTAAAAGCTGATGTCTGGGGTGCCTGGGTGGCTCAGTCGGTTGAGTGACTGACTTCAGCTCAGGTCATGATCTCATGGTTTGTGAGTTTGAGCCCTGTGTTGGGCTCTGTGCTGACGGCTCAGAGCCTGGAACCTGCTTCTGATTATGTGTCTCCCTCTCTCTCTGCCCCTCCCCCACTCATGCTCTGTCTCTCTCTGTCTCAGAAATAAATAAAATAAAAAAAAATTTAAATAAAATAAAAGCTGATATCTGAAAGTCTAGCATCCAATCAGCCTTCAGCTAGGTCCCTCTCTCTGGAACATTCACAATTCTTGACACACCCACAACAACTGGGACTTACCAAGAAACAGGCTGCTTAGACAATGAGAAGTTTGAGGGACAACTAAGAGCTAGGGTAAGGTTAAATGATGAGGTTAATCTTCTACCCAAAGCCACACCTGAAAGATTGGGAGAGATAGTCATTTTTCCTAATACACTGAAACAAACACAAAGATTCAAGCAAAATGAAGAGACAGAGGAATATGTTCCAAATAAAAAAAATAAATAAAACTCCAGAAAAAAAAAAAACTAATGAAACAGATATAAGGAATATACAAGATAAAGAGTTCAAAGTAATTATCACAAAGATGCTCAACAAACTCTATAGAAATATAGATTAACACAATAATAACTTTAAAAAAATATAGGAAATATAAGAAAGTATGAGACAGAAGTCACAGAACTGAAGAATACAATAACAAAACTGAAAATTATACTAGAGGAGCTCAACAACAGACTAGATGAAGCAGAAGATAGAATCATTGGACTGGAGGACAGGACAATGGAATACACCCAAACAGAACTTAACTAAACCTTCTTTCCTCACACTGACAAAATAGTAATGTTCTTTGTATTATATGAGACAGTATTCCTTGATACAGAAAATTATTCTAGTTCTCCAAATGTAGACAGGCATCTGGACATGTGTGTTAACTTCTCACTCAAATTAGCATGAAAGTCAGTATGCACAAACTACACCAAAACAGTAATATTTTTAAAAAAAAAAAGTTATGCAAGCTAATAATGTTTCCACTTCTGTAACCACCCCTGATAAAACTGAGTTAGATGATGAACAATTCTTAAGCAAACAATTTATGTATATTCAAGTTTTGGAAATGTATGCATCAAATATTTTTTTTCCAAATATTAAATTGATATTTTCAAGCTGGTTCACCTTTTTTTTTTCAATAAAACTCCAAGACCTTTATTTTAGCAAACATTAGAAACTATATTTTTAGCTGTTAAAAAGATATTATACTCCAGGGATGTCTGGGTGGCTAAGTCATTTAAGCGTCCAACTTCGGCTCAGGTCATGATCTCATGGTTTGTGGGTTTGAGCCCTGCATTGGGATCTGAGCTGACAGTTCAGAGCCTGGAGCCTTCTTCAGATTCTGTGTCTCCCTCTCTCTCTGCCCTTTCCCCAGTTGCATTCTCTTTTTCTCTCTCTCTCTCTCTTTCTCTTTCTCTCAAAAATAAACATTTAAAAAATTTAAAAAATAAAGACATTATACTCCAGACAGGGAAAATAATTGAGTTCACACTGGGGTATTTTTATTTGCTTGTATACAATTTTTTATTTATTTTTATTTTATTTTATTTTTGTTGCTTCAAGTTTTTATTTAAATTCTAGTTAGTTAACATATAGTATAATATTCGTTTCAGGAGTAGGATTTAGTGTTTCATCACTCAAATTCTTAATTTCTACATTTAGTGTTAGTTTGTTGTCCAAGGTGTATTCTGTCTTCAAAATTAAGGCAAAACAAAAGTATAAACACAAGTATACAATGATATATAATTCTTAGTAATCAAAAAAGCAAAAGTGGGCTGTGTAATTACTTGAGTAAATTTTATTTAAGTACTGAAGCATGAATTGTTTGGCAAAACTTAGGAAAACCAAGTCTATCATGAAAAATTGCATTTTTACAATAATTTCTTAGAGTGTGTTATCAGTGGACAAACACAAATACAGGTGGAAATAATGTATTGTTCATCCACCCACACAATATGCTATTTTTTTCTGTTAGAAATATTAGATTAAAGAAGCTAACACAAAAGCAGTATTTTTACTATTCCTGATTTCAAAGCATTTGTGAAATGATATATGTTGTATTCTAAAACAAATGAGAAAAGTTCCCATGTATATCCCCGTTTCTGGTAAGACTTCTACAATCTTGACATGAGAATATGATTAGAAGATGAACATTAAAAATGAAAGTTGTGGGGCACCTGGGTGGCTCAGTCAGGTTAAGCATCTGACTTTGGCTCTCAGGTCATGATCTCCTAGTCCATGAGTTCGAGCCCAGCATCGGGCCCTGTGCTGACAGCTCAGAGCCTGGAGCCTGCTTCGGATTCTGTGCCTCCCTCTCTCTCTGTCCCTACCCGGTTTATTCTCTGTCTCAAAAATAAATAAACATTATTTTTTTTTTAAAAAATCAAAGTTGTATGGAAATTTTGAATTAAAGAAACATATATAACATATTTTGCAATATTATGAAACTTGCTAAGGCCGGTCTAGTTTCTAAAGGCAGCAGTCGCTAGGTTTCGCTTGTTAAAGTTGTTACCTATGCAGCAAAAACACAGTTACTGAATATCACATTTATTTCTGTTCATTTCTGAATTCCCACTAAAGTGAAAGCAAAGGAACAAAGGTCATAAATCCATCAGATTCTGGAGAAACTGAGAACAATGAGGTAAGCGAACACAAGATGGAAAATGGAGACTGAATGAACAAATGAGAGTGGTACTAACGACAAAAACAAAAAAATGACCAAAAAACACACACACACCAGTTTATAGAGATTTCAACAAAAGGTAACCTGTTTGTGTCTCAGAACCCCAGAAAGTTTTAGTAACTGGAGTCACTTCTGAATGTAAGAGCAGAAATGAATGTAAAATGAGGATGATTGAAAAATCTGAATAGAGAGGTTGAAACTCCACCTCTTTGCTACTAAATCACTCAGCCAGATCCTTTGCTCCACCATACTAGCTGGAGACAGCGAATTCACTCTTTGTAGATGGGAAACCAGAAAGAAAACCAGACAGTCAGGCATGTGTAAAAAGAGCTTTGGGAATAGGCAAAGCTGAGCAATTGAGTGAATATCTGCTGATGAATTGTGATTTCCTTAGCCATTTTCTCAAGCTTTGCTTCCAACTTGGCCTAGATTCCCCAGGAAGGAGGTTAAAGGATTCGCCTCTAGAGACACAGATCATTCATAGAAAAAATGATGTGTTAGTCATTGCATTTTGGAGAAATCAACTGAATTGTCTGCCTCACATCACATTGGCCTATAGTGAAATATACCAGTAGACAAAATTTGCCCATGTACAAGAGAGCTTCCAGTCAGTTTTTCATGACTTTTTAAAAATATTTGTGCTAGTTTGTGATGGTTAATTTTATGTGTCAACTTATTGGGCTAAAGGATGCCCAGATGGCTAGTAAAACATTATTTGCATTATTTCTGCATTTGTCTGCAAGGATGTCTCTAGAAAAGATTAGCATTTGAATGAGTGGACTGAGCAAAAAACAAAATGTAACAAACCAAACCAGACAAACAAACAAACAAACAAAAATTGCCTTCACCACTGTGCGAGGGTATCATCCGATCCGTTGAGGGCCCATGTAGAACAAAGAGGCAGAGAAAGGGCAAATTTGCTCTCTCTGCTTGAGTTTAGACATCCATCTTCTCTTGCCTTTTGATATCATCACTCTTGGTTCTCAGACCTTTGGACTCAGACCAATATTTACACATTGCACCCTCGCCTCCCAATTCTTGGGTTTTTGCACTCAGACTTATACCATCATCTTTCCTAGTTTTCCAGCTTGCATTATGTAGACCATGGGGTGTCTCTGTCTCCATGATCACATGAGCCAATCTCTCATTATAAATCCCATTCTATCTATATGATCTATATCATCATCTATATCTATTCTATCTCCACCTACATCTATATAGATATAGCCTATTGTTTTATTTCTCTGAAGAACTTTAATCTCCTAGGACTCCTAGGACTTTGCCCTCAAATTCATTCTGTACTATTTCTCACTCTGCTGGGTCCCTTATTCTCATCCTCATAGACAGCATTTTCTAGGTCTCCATGCTGCTGACTCAGCTGGATTCAGTCTAAATGATGCATTATCCTATGAATGCATTATTGGATATTCCACTATATGTATAACTGATCCCCTGAACTAATTCCATCTATTTAAAATACTTAAAATTTTTTGATGTTTCTGGTTGGAATCTGACTAAAACTATATAAAGGAATAGGCAAGGATCACCAGCAACAGAGAAAATTCAGTAACATGAAAGATGAAGACAAAAATAAATTTCAGAGGAAACAGGGACAATGAGCAAATTTCATGTAAAGTATAATTCACATTTGTTAGATAGGTAAAAGATACTGAATTTATTAAATAATACTAAAGAATTCTGCACAAAGGAATTTTCAAAAACAAACCAAGAAATTGTCTTTGTCAATTGAAATATGACTTTAAGGGAAATTAATGTAGGATTTTTAAGATTAAAGTTTAAGAAATCATATAAAACATAGTCCAAAAAGACAAGGAAAATATATAAGAGGAAAAATGGAAATATTATATATTCAAATTAGAGGATAGACCATGTGGTTAGTAGAAATTTATGGAAACAAGAGGAAAACTCAGGAAAGAAAATAATTTTTAAAAATTAGAATATTAGCACAGAAGTCCAGTTTGAAAGAATCCATATATTACCCAACAAAATAAATGAAAAAAAATTCCACACCAAAATAAATTATCCTGAACATTTAGATAAAGGGACAGCTCTAAAAATTTGCAAAGAGACCAAATAGGATTTTACACATATAATTAAGAGTCAGAATGTACCTGGTCTTTGCAATAGCAAAGTGGAAGCTAAGAGACAAAACAAAATAGGGAAAAGCCTTCAAATTTCATAGGGAAAACAAATTCCAACCATATTATGCATTTCCAATTCTATGTTCAACAAAATTATTCATGAAATGTGGAGATAAAAGAAAATCTTTGTCAGATGCACAAAGTCTCAAAATGTTGCTGTCCCTGTACCCACAGAAACTGCTGGAGGATGGATGTTCTTCTCCAAAATAAAGAAGTAAATGTAGAAAGAGAGAGGGATCAAGTGATCCATAACAGAAGAGCAGTGAAGAGAATATATGAGGGGAAATTCCAGGTTTACAGTATGGGGAAGTCCTGAGATGACCTTGAGGCCAGGCACAAAGGACAATCTGTGTCTCAGTCTAACCTGAAGCATGAGGGCAATGAGGCTTATGTCTTTATTAGGGTCAGCCAAAGGAAAATAAGGAAGTATTAGAGGGTTATAAATATATTTGAACTTATTAAATTGTATATACAGCTATGTTGAGAGTTCAGGGAAAATACTAAGTGTTGGTTCACAAAAACCTAATGAAATATGAAATTAAAAAAAAAATAAAAAAGGACCAATTATTTGGGAACTGAACCAAGAGTCAAGAGTCATAGGTTTTATAATAAGCTGAACAAGAGACTGAAAAAAAAATCACCTGACGACACTGTACCTTATAAACTGCTATTTTACTACCATAGTAATTATTTTACATATATATTTACTTGTATAGTATACATAACAAACTATACCATATGTGTATATAAGATATATAAAAGTATATTATATATTATTACATAATAATAGTACTTTACCTCATCAGATAACTCATTATTCATTTTTACAACCTTGAAATCTTGGGGGTATTTTTTCCCTTGCAGATAGCATAGGTGGGATTAAACACTTCACTCAAACAAATAATTCATTTTTATTTTAAGTTTGCTTATTCATTTTGAAAGAGAGAGAGAGAGAGGAAGAGAAAGAGAGAGTGAGAGAAAGAGAGAGAGAGAGAGAGAGAGAGAGAGAGAATCCTAAGCAGGCACTGTGCTGTCAGCACAGAGCTGATGCAGGGCTAGAAGTTATCCATGATCATGACCTGAGCCGAAACCAAGAGTCAGATGTTTAACTGACTGAGCCACCCAGGTGCCCCTCAAACAGATAATTTCTAATGCTCTTCCCAACCTTTAAATTCCACACCATGATAAATTCAAAATATAAACATTATAAAACACAGCTGTTAAACATAAAAAAATTAATGTATTTTAAAGCTATAAAGTATGTTTTGCTCTAAGTGTGTTTTGCTCATAAGTCAAAATTAAAGAAATATTCACAGTCATGAATAAAATTCATTAAATGGGGGAAGATATTTTTCAATAATATGCTAAAATGTATAGCTTACAATAACATTTATGCATATTCATATGTAATAGATTTATGCTTGTAGTTTCTAAAAATGAATGTATTAAACTATTATCAACAACTGTAGTGATTTCAGAAGGCTTCTATTGATAGAGTAGTTTATCCATAAACTATTAATGATAGCTATTTGGGAAATTCCACTATTTTCATTCTAGGAGAAAAACAAATGTGACCATTTAATTTCTTTACTATATTATATATGCTCTTATTGTCATTTTATGTCTTTTTCTGTTATTATCATTTTTCCTGTGATTATCATTATGGACTCATAAGTAAAAATTTAGTGTATTTTAAAATGTACCAAAACACTTTGATATGAACATAGATTAAGATTTACTTATTTTCAGTACTAACCTCTCTGGTAGAAAGCACAACATAGACTCATACCCACAGCCTCATGTGACCACAATCTCATGATATTCCTCATTCCACAAAACATATAATCTTAATGCAATCCTAATCACCTTCAAAATAAAGTGCTCTTCATTATACAGAGGAAGGCTCAAAATACCATATTTCCAGGGACTACATAACATATTGAATGACTGTGTAAGTCACCATCCTTAATATCTGTTGCAGGAGAACATTTTATCAGAACTTAGTACTGATTGCCAAACATTGAGAAGATACCTACACTATAGTTTTATTTTATGTTTTGTATTTACATGAGGTAAAGTTTAAGGCACAATATTATTTATAATATTATCTGATTATCTGATTTTAAGTAATTTTAATGTTAAACTCTCAGGAGATGGAATAGTTTTCCAAATTTATTATGTTATTCATCAAGAGATTTTTTTATTTAAGAACAATTTTGAGGGGCACCTTAGTGGCTTAGTTGGTTAAGCGACTGACTTCAGCTCAGGTCATGATCTTGTGGTTCATAAGTTCGAGCCCCACGTCAGGCTTTGTGCTGACAGCTTGGAGCCTGGAGCCTGCTCAGGATTCTGTGTCTCCCTCTCTCTCTGTCCCTCCCCACCTTCGCACTCTGTCTCTCTCTCAAAACAATAAATTTAACAAAATTTAAAAAAAGAATAATTTTGCATGTCCAGATATCTACATAATGCCTTTGTTTCTTCTTCTGGTTAATTTAGAAAAAATACCTATGTTAAGATCAGGAGATCCAGATCCTTAGGATTTACAACAGTCATAGTCAACAAGTATACAGGTTAACAATGGTGAGGATTGTTTAGGGTATTTGTTGTATGGTATGGAGAGGAAAGATTCAAGTCAGAGTCTGTTTATAATATTAAAATTTCGGACATGAGGTCCTCACCAATAAGTAAAATAGCATTTAGTGAGCCAGTCTCTGCAGATAAACTGGACCTTGAACCTAATCAACTTCTTATTGAATAGATATGAGTAGTTACAGTATTGTGATGGGAAATCAATGGATTTGGTGAGAGAGGACTTGAGAATCATGGTGAGTTCTCTGTGAAAGCTGTCTGCATCAAGTATAGGCTGATACATTTTGTGATTCTTGAAGCATATTGGTGATCACATAATATCATAAAATATCACTGCCAGATTCTATCAGATATTTCTATGCTCATCTGTCTCTAGAGATCATTAAAGTAGGGATGATCAATCTTGTATATGTAAACAATTTAAATATTTGATATATAAGGCAGTTCCTATATTCATTAAAAATCAGATTGAAGCCCTAAAGTAATGTGTTCCAATAAAGGCTCTGTGGCTAATATAATTCAATAGAGATAATCTTGTAATACCTTTTTTTAGTATGACACTTTACAGATAAATTGTAAAGGTAATTTCCTATTAGGGAAATTATCCACTTTCTCTTGTTAACAAAGTGAGACAGATATTTGCATTAAAAAAATCAAAGCAAGCACTAATACTATGTGTAAATCCTTCAGGGAGTAGAACGGGAAGTTAAAACATATATCTGTGTCTATATCTGGATATATGTGGATATATAACAAATATACTAATCTTATTGACATATATAACAACTTTACTAATATTACTGACATATGGAGCATAGATGAGATTAAGAATGAGGACCATTACTGTGGCCAATTTTTGGAGAATTTATTTATCTTCTCTAAAAGGCTATTATTGAACATGTGGGGTTGTTTGTATAATGTAAAAACAGATTATAGGAGTATTGTTTGAAGAAAATAAAAGAAGGAACAACTGCCATTTAAAGTGTTCCTGCTCTTTTATATTATGCATTTAATTATCTTTAATGATTATCATAACATTTGATCTTAAACTCAAACAAAAGTATTGTGGAATCACTGAAAATTTACTTGTAGCATTCATTTGAATTAACATACATTGCATTGGGAAAGATCAGTGACATTGAGTAATTGTGAACTTACTTAAGGTATAATTTGAACCAAGAGAAAAAGAAAGAAAGGTGGATGAGTGCTATGGCATCTTGTCACAGAAAATATACCTGCGTAAACCATTAGGAGTATATACATGCAATATCAAGTTAAGGATTTACAATGCATTTACTAAAAAAATAGTTATGCTCAATATAAATGCTTATATATTTAAACATTGGAGGACATCTGGCCTGGCTTGGCTCAGTCAGTAGAGCATGCTACTCTTCATCTTGGGGTCATGAATTCAAGCCCCACTTTGGGAGTACTTAGGGAAAAAAAAAAGAACAAGAAAAACATTGATGTCAGGAGATAGGATTTTTAGTTTATTAATAAAAATTTTTCACACAATAGTACCCACACATTATAGAATTGTGAGATTAATGTAAACATAATACCTAAGGTAAGTAAAAAATTCATTTTAGTGGAATGGCAGGCAGACAACAGAAGGGTCCCATGGAGTTCACGTTCAAAGCCATATGTTGGGGTGCCTGAGTGGCTCAGTCGATTAAGTTGATTAAGCGTCCAGCTCTTGATTTCCACTCAGGTCATGATCTCATGGTTCATGGGTTTGAGGCCTGTTGGACTGTGCATTGACAGCACAAAAGCACTTGGAATTCTCTCTCTGCCCCTCTGTTGCTTGCACTCCCCTTCTCTCTCTCAAAATAAATAACATATAAATATTTTAAAAAAGAGCTATATGTTATGTTATAAGAAGGACAGCTCATCTAAGATTCATGACCTACTAAAAGCTAGCAAAAAGAAGTATAAGATTTACAATTTTAGACATTCCACATCTCTTACAGGCCACTAATAATAGAAGAGTAGGGAAATAAAAGGAATGACATACCAACTAATAAGACAGAAGTAAGAGGTCAAATCTGAAAGGAAAGAAAATGGGAAACAGAACTCTAAGGAGCTGAAGCAGCTTAAATGAAAAAGGTGGACCAGAGAAATTTATAGAAGTGTCAGCACTAAAACAAATAAATAATGGATAAATAGATAAATAAATAAAAGACAGAAAAGAGATGGCACAAAGATGAATATAGTGGAAGAAGAGAAAAACAAAATTCAGAATGTATAAACTTTAATAACAACTTAAGAGATTATGAGTCGTAATGAAATTAATTGTAAGTTTAGGAGATAAAGTTGTGTGTGGATATGCTTATATATACACGTAAAATCATTAAAGCTTAAGAGATAGAGTGATTATATATATGTATACATATATACGTATATGTGCACATACTTACAAATATACATACACATACACACAAATAGACATACATGTGTTAATAAATGTTCAGGTGATTGAACAATATATACATATGAGCATATGTTTACATGTCAGCATATGTGTATGTGTGTATATATGTGTGAACACAGGTGCATACACATACAATTCGAAATAAAACCGACCTTTTAGTATAAAATTGAACACGTTTTCCCCCATTCTGTCTCAACTTTCTCTTACCTAGTTCTACTTCTTTACAGTTCACTGTATAATTTACATATATATTATGTTTTCTTTTTTATTGTCCATTAGAATGGAACTTCTATGTGGTTAATATTTTGTATTTTATAATTTATGTATCCCAAGCACCTTGAATGGTATATGGTACTCAATAACATTTGCTTTTATGAATGAATTATTTAACAACAGACAAGTGATTGCCAAGGTAATTTAGCAGAAATGAAATGCAAGCCCCATGTAGGTAGTTGGACTAGATTAATGGTTCAAAATGTTTGGACTATAGCTTGTTGCTATGATAAGATTCCCCTCAACCAAGGAGAAATGAAAAAGAAATGGGAAATAAAATGGAAATAAAACAAATTCTCCATAAACTTATGTTTATACAGTTTAAGACCCTATTTTATTATAACATTATAGTCTTTTCACTCTTTGTAGTAATAAAATGCTTGTTCTTTTAGGAAATTGTAGTTATCATGAGGAAATAATGGCACTTTGTTATAGGTATAAAACATTACAACAAAATGTTTGCCAATCTTGTATCTGTCTGCATTTTTAATTCTATGAATTTGTGATAAAGATGTTATTGGGACCTCGGGGTTCAAAAGTAATCTCCATGGTTTCAATAGGGACCGCTTAAGGAAAGGTCATGGGGTGTCATTCAGCAAACCTTTGATGAGCTTTGCTGGTGTCTTCAAAGGAGGTTCTTCTTTACTTTTCTCAATTCACCCACAGACCAACCCACAAAGGACTGGAGTCTCATGGCACAAGGGACTCTAAAATAACCTCTGACCAAACACTGAGTGAACATAAACTACTCTGGCTTAGAGGTCACTTTAAGGAAGTCAGACTTAGAAATTATATTGTTATTCCTGGTAGTCTGGAAGACTGTGTGCATGATTGAACTTGTATCCTCTTGGGAGTGATCAAAGACAGAACCTCTAAGCTCCTTAAAAAAAAAAAAAAGTAGTTTGGGGCAAAAAAAAGCAAATTCTTTCTGACTGAAAACTCCAAGCACACAATCCAATGTAAAGGTAAAGATCTAACAGGATAAAGGGACTTAAGCACAATCTTTGGCCAATAACTTGATTATGATGATACAGAGATGGCCACTGGGTAGTGAGACTAAGAAGTAAAAAAAAGGGGTGAGAAAAACTGGAGGAAAAACTTTGGGAGCTGCACACGCGGGAGAAATACACTTCACAAACATTACTCATCCAAATTATTAAATAAACAATTGAGATACATTAAAAATAGTTTGAACTAAATAAAAATGAAATTACCACTTATCAAAATTTGTCAGGTGTAGCAAAATCAGTGCGTAGAGGGAAGTTTATGTCATTTACTGAATCCATATATTAGAAAAGAAGAAATATTTAAAACAAATACTCGTATCTTCCACCTTGGATATAGAAGAAAAAGAGAAAATTAAATCCAAAGTAAACAGAACAAAGGTTTCATAGACTCTAAGTCTAAAGTTCTCTTTTGGCCAGCAAAAGAGTGAACACAGGATTAAAACGAGAGATGGCTAATGTCTAGGAAAAAGACAAGAGCTCCGAATAAGCGTCCTTGCCCTGTAGTTATTCAGATCAGAAGGCTTACAAACGTGATGGGCGTGCACAAAGAGAAAAAGAAACTGTGAACATAACTTGGGGATGTGAGGGGGAAATGGGGGTTTTGAAGATATACAGTGTTTGTGGTTTGGGTCAATATAAAACAAAATCCGGGCCCCAGGCAGATGAGGTGCCCTGCCTGCTTATCTTTGCTAGCCTAGGGGATGAGACAGGTAAGGGAAATAACCTCAGGGTTAAAAAGCACCTTTTCTTTTGTTAACCATCTCTGCTCTGGGCTGCTTTGCCTGCAGCACAGTGGTCCTTAGTCCAATTCACCAATTTACCTAACCTGGCCCTATTCTCCTGTGAAAGCAGCTCTTCTGCTATACTACTAAATTGGAGGTGCTTCCACCCTGAACATCTAAGCTTGTTTATTTCATATACCTGTGTATTGGACACTTTTGTGCCGTTTCTATTTTAGGCCTCTGCCCCTCCCTGTCTATTCTGGGGGCTTTGCACCCCTTATCTATTTTGAGGTGCCTTTGCACCTCCCTATTCTTAGAGTGCCAATCTGTTTTACCCAAACTGGGGTGTGAGCATTTTATGACTTTGTATTTCTTTGTGCCTTGTTAACCCATTGGTATAAGTCCGGGGGATTCCTAAGCTTATTCCCCACACAAAAGAAATGATAAAAATTAGAACAGATTGATGAAATTGAAAACAGGAAATCAGTAGTGAAAATCAGCAAACCCAAAGGATGGTTCTTTGAAAATATCAATAAAATCAGTAAGCAATGTTAACTAAGAGAATAAAAGCAAAAATATAAATTATATAAATATTATAATATTATAAAGGAGGGAATATTACTATAGATTCCATGTATATCAAAAGGATAATAAAGAAATAAGAACTTTATGTACACAAATTTGATAATCTAGATGAAATGGACAAATTCTTTAAAAGACAAAATCTACCAAAACTCATACAAGAAGAAACAATATCTGAATAGCCCTTTATTTATTAAAGAAATTAATTGAATCAATAGTCAATTACCTACAAAATAGAAAGCACCAGGTCCAAATGGGTTAATCAGTGAATTCTACCAAACACCTAAGAAAGGAATTTTATAAATTTTCTATAATATCTTCCAGAACATAGAAGCAGAGAGAATACTTCATGACCTTTTCTATGAGGCCAGTATTACCTGAATACCAAAACAAAGGACATTACAAGAAAGGGAAAAACAAAACAAAAGATACTTTCTCATGAATATAGATGCAAAAATCTTCAACAAAATATTAGCAAAGTGATTCCAAGAATGGGTCAAAAGAATTATATACGATGGCTAAGCAGGATAAATATGCAGGCAGGTTCAATACTTGAAAATCAATTGGAGTGTCTGTGTGGCTCACTTAAGTGTCCAATTCTTAACTTCAGCTCAGGTTATGATCTTATGGTTCATGGGTTCAAATCCCACATGGGGCTCCTTGCTGACAGTGCAGAGCCTGCTTGGGATTCTCTCTCTCTCCCTCTCCCTCTGCCTCTCTCTCTCTCTCTCTTTCTCTCTCAAAATAAATAAATAAAATTAAAAAAAAAGAAAATCAATTAATGTACTCCATCAAGTCAACAGACTGAAGAATAAAAATCATATGATGATATCAATAGATGACCCTTGAACACATTATTTAAGGGAAAGAAGTTAGTCACAAAAGACTGCATATTGTATGATTCCATTTAAATTAAATGTCCAGAAGAGGCAAATCTACAGAGACAACAAGTAGATTAGTGGTTTTTCATGCCTGGAGGAGAGGGCAGAATGGGAGGTGACCATTAATGTGTATGAAGTTTTCTTTTAGAGAAAATGAAATGTTCTAAATTGGATTGTGGTGATGGTTGCACAGCCTTATGAAAATATTTAAAAATAAATGTTATACTTTAACCTTTTAAGTAAATTCTGTGCCCAACATGGGACTCAAACTCACTACATAAGATCAAGAGTTTCATGCTCTAACGAGTGAACCAGACATCCTGAATTTTATACTTTAAAAGAAGAATTATGCAGTAAGTGAATTATATCTTAATCATGCTCTTAAAAAGATTACCAGAGGGTATGTTTTATTCATTTTTTTAAAAACCTGCTTTTGATTTTATTCGGTTTACTGTTTTTTAGTTAATTTACCTCAAAAGTGTTCCCACATTTTATTTTACTATTTTACTATTATTTTTCTGCTTACCTAAATTTAATGCTCAAGATCATTTAAAATTTTTAGTGAAGTATGCTCATCTATTTTACTCTTTCATTCGTCCTTTGAAAAAAATACTACACATTTTCCTTTAAGAGTTTTTTCTATGTATCATAATATTTCATCTAAATTTTTTCACTGATTTTCTGAGTTATTTTCACTTTGTGTTTTATTTTGTTTTGATTCAATAATTGTTTATAAAGCTAGATTTTAAAAAAAATTTAGAGTGGGTAGATTTTTTTAAATAACAGTCATCAATTTTCAATTATACTGAAAATGTTATGATCTATACTGTGCATTTTTCCCCTCTAACAAGTTATCTTGTGTAGTCAAATACATGAACAATTTTTACAAATAATCTACGTGAATCACATTATACAATGAAATCACATGAAACATTTTTTTAAAAAGCACTCTGGGGCCAAATCTTTAGAAGAAGACTCATCAGAGATTAATGGTTATGAGAAGGATTGCATAATATTAAAAGTGTAAATATAAGACTATAATCTGTTGATAATTTATAAAGAGGCTACCATAGCCTGATTTGGGAGGCTAGGGAAATCTCTCTTTTCTAAATGACAGAGTGCACCTCACTCCTAATATGCAGAAACTTCGGAGAGAAAGTGCCATCTATTGCCCTAAGGTGTTTGCTTCAGGAGCAGAGCCATCAACTCAGATCTAAAAGTTCTGGGTAGAGTGTCAGGTTCGTCAATCATTAGACTTACAGATCTCTAACAATAATTCCTCTCCTAGAGTCCAACTAAACATTCTACTTTACAGCAGGGATTCAGATTCACTATGACCATAAAGTAGAACAGATTTTGATGTAAGCACATAGAAAAATGACTAGCACTTGCAGTGTTATTTTTATACCAATTTTAATTAGAAAATCAAAACAAGCAGATCTAAGTTTTGTGTCCCTCAAGGAGAATCTGTTTGCCGTGTCTTTCAAAGTTTTATGTGACAAAGATTTGTATTATAAGTCAACCAAGAAAACTGAATGAGTATTTACTGTTTCTACCTAACTTTTATATATTTAGTATCCATTTTTCTCAATTCATAAAAATTCTTGATATACAGTGTAGGACAAGTTCTTATTCAATATTCAGTAAGATTCTGGCTTGCCAGAAAAAAGAGAGTAACTTATATATGAATATTGAATAAAATGACTCCTATTATAAAACATTCATTAATTTTGCATGAACAACTGTAGCATATGAAAATGTTGTCTTAACTACATTAGTGCTAGCAGTATTTACAGGGAGGAACATATTTAAATGTAACTAAGGCAGGAGTTAGTTATTTTTTGTTTGACAAAAACAGAGTGACAGAGAAATACTTAGTGTCTGCTTAATATTTTACTGACTGGATAAAACAGTCAAATGTCAAAATAAGGAACAGTGAAATTCACATGTCTATAGGAAATTTTCGCAAGAGTGAAGAACTAAGAAGACAAATTCAAATTATAAAAATATATGATGTCATCGTTGTAAGGGCTTAAAAGACCATTTACTCCAACTCTTTTCCTTATTCAATATTCTGTAATATTTGGCTGATGTCATTTTCCAGCCTATGTGTATTTTATAATATTGCAAGGTAACTTAGAATCAAGAGGGTAGCTCATTACTTAGTGAATGGAACCAGCTCTAAGACCTGGACTAAAAAACAGAATTTCTTAGAGATGTCCAGCAGCTAAAGTCACATATCTGAGATAAATGAAATAAATTTCCAAAGGAACTGAATGGGTAAATTTTCTTAGGAAAAACTATGGTGTGTCTCAGTGGAAGATGACAGAAAACATAAAGAATGTAGATAATAGGAAGTTAAAATCAATTTAAAAATCCAAAGAAACTTCCTGGTGAAGTGTTAATATTTGAAATTATTTAGTATAATTGAAATTGTTTAGAGCAAGAAGACTCCTGCAACATCTCTGACCTTAAATTTAAAGATGAGAACTATGAAATTCAATTATACCGAGTGACTAAATAGCAGCATGTAAATAGTGGTGACAGAGTTAGCTTTAGAATCACGGGGCCAATTTCCAAGTATGGGAACTTTCAAGGATCCACTCATTAAGCTCTGTGTTAAGGAAGTTTTTTTATAGGTATTATTTTAACATATTGTTTAGCTAAGGGACTATTCTTCATTTTCTTAATGTAGAAAGTTCCAAGGTATGGGACACATTTTATCATCTAATAATTAGGAAATCTTTACATGTACAAAAACATTTTGAAAATCTCTAGTAACTTCAGTAAAAATACTCTAAGATGTATTCTATTCAAATGAAAAGGGGATTAAAATTACATAAATATTTATGGAAAGCTTTATTATGTTCTGTGCATCTAGTTATTTTTTTATAATAACAGGCAAAGAAAATGCATACACATATTGCTTTCGTGTTCTATATAAATGCATCTTTGATTCAGAGTATCTTTCATATATTAAACTTCAAGTACTTATCAGTTACTTTTTTTAGTGGAAAAAAATTGAGGCATCTATGAGTAGGAGAAGAAAAAAAGGAAAGAAATAAAAACAAAGAATAAGAGATACAGGAAATTAAAAACTTCCAGTTATTCAGATAAATTACAATAAAAGTGATACATGACCAAATACCTTTATCAAATTTCGGGCAATCAGAAAACAAAAAGGCAATAAGGCCAACAAAACACCATGAAGCAAACACATATGAAATGTTATACACAGGTACAAAAATAATGCAGGACTTATGTCTCCTATCTATAAATAACAAAACATGAGTATTACTATATTTTTAATTAAAACAACTTTTAACACATTCATTTTTGAGAGACATAGACAGAGTGCGAGTGGGGGAGAGGCATAGAGAGAGGGAGTCACAGTATCTGAAGCAGGCTCCAGGCTCATAGATATCAAGGCATAGCGTGAAGTGGGGTTCGAACCCATAAACTGTGAGGTCATGAACTGAGCCAAAGTCAGATGCCCAACTGAGTAAGCCATCCAGGCACCCTGACATGAGTATTATTGATAAACATTTTAGGTTTCAATTTTTAACCTCAAGATATTTTTTGTACAATACAATTTTGTTTAACCATATAGATAAAATAAATACAATACATGGGAGTTAAAAAAAAACGTATTTGCTCTTTTACAAAAAATTGAAAAATTTTGTGTTGCTCATTGCTGAAAAAACTGGACTATTCCAAGAACTGGATAAAAATAAGTAAGCCACAGAGATAAAAAGTACAGCATAGGGAATATACACAATATTGTGATAATGTTGTAAGCAAACAGATGGCGACTACGCTTAATTTGGTGAGCATTGAGTAACATATACAATTGTTGAATCACTATATTGTACGCCTCAAACTAATATAAGTGTATGCTAACTGGAAGTAAATTAAAACTTAAAAAAAAAAAGAAATAGGTCAAGTGTATGAGTGCTAGCAATTCAACATACTACCACTAACTGAAATAAAATAAAAGTTTTGGAAAATGTGACTTGCAAAATAAAAATGACGAAGTTAGCAATGTGCATCTTATGATAATTTATAACCATTGCTTAGACTATAATATTCAATTAAAATAAAGTCTTCTAAGAAAAATAATATAATGTAAATGAGGTAAGCAGGAAAATTGTGTCTTTATATGGTGATATATTTTACACACTCATTATACAAAAAGTACTAGAACAATGTATGAGTTATGGGTTTCTCTTCATAGCGGAATTATAAATCAAGGTTATTTTCTTTTTTGTACTTTTCACATTTCCATAACAAGTATTTTGCTTACAATAAAACATCCAGTAAAAGTAATTGTAAAAGACAGGAACAATGAAATCTGGGCTGGAATTAGGCACTTGAATAGCTTAAATAAAAGATTGAGAACGGTGCATTTTATTTGACACTATGCAGAGAGTAATTCTATGTTTCTTCAGAAAAGGAAGATTATTTGATCAAAGATGTAATTTAAGAAGAAAAATCTGTCTGCAGCATAAGAAAGTATAGTTTTGAACCATGGAAAATATTTGAGACAATGTGAACAATCCAGGTAAAACTTACTAAAAGGCTTGGAGTGTGCCAGTAGTGATAGAAATAAGAGGTTGAGGTAGAAAGTGGGTAGGGAAGTAGAATTGTCAGAAATAGGCACTTGATTATATAAAGGTTAGAAGGTGAGTGGGAGGTCAAACCTGACTTCAAGGTTTTTATTTCAGTGACAGAAAGGGTGGTGATGTTATTAGCAAAGATCAGGATTAAGAGAGAAGACATGAAGATGAAAGAAGAGATGAAATACTTAAAATGTAACAATATAATCTGTCACTAGGTCTATCTTGCTATTGTATAAAATGAAATCTGAAGCCTGTTAATACAGAGTAAATGAATTTTTTAAAAATTGTTTTGACAGTTTTGGGGGAAAGTAGAAATAATTACTGAGGTTTGTGACAAGTTCCAGAAATCTGAAATTCTAAGAGTATGTTTCATAACCAAATGAACCATCTATCGTGTTTCCTACCGTGTCATATTAAAAAAAAAAGAATTCCACATTTTTTTTTCTTCTCACTAGGAGCAGACGTTAGAAGCGACAGCATGGCCTGTGCTCTCAAGTAGAGATGTTATAAAAGTGCTGCTTTCACTAGAGAGTAAACAGTTTAGGAATTCAGTGCCAGCTGTGTTAGTGTATGTCTTAGTTATAAACTCACCATTTTAAAACTTAAAAAAATCCCTCACCATTCGTATAAAATACCTTATAATATAAATTCTGAAAGGATTGCAGTGCAAAAGGCATCGTCATTATCATCATCATCAAGAATTTTTCATTAAATACATTCATACATTTCACTGCCCCAAGTATTTTGCAAACTAGCTGACCTGAACACCTAAGATTTGTACGTGCAGAGCCTAACACAAATAATATTTTAAACTTTATTCTTTTCAAAAAAAGATAATAATTCAAATATGTTGGTATTTGGTGAGAGTTAAGCATATGTTTGGAATGGAGAGAGAGAGAGAAAGAGAGTACATGCATGTGAGACAGGGAGGAGCAGAAAGAGAGAGAGAGAGAGAGAGAGAGAGAGAGAGAGAGAGAGAGAGAGAATCCCAAGCAGGCTCTGCACTATCAGTGCAGAGACCGACACAGGGGCTGGATCTCACCAACTGTGAGATCATGAGCTGAGCCAAAATTAAGAGTCAGATGCTTAGCCTACTGAGCCACTCATGTGCCCCTCAACCTTCTTCTGTTAACAAGATATTTAAAATATGTGAAATTTGGCCCATAATTTTGACTTTTTTTCCACCAGTAAGAAAAGTTAAATTTAAATAACATCTAAAGTTTCAATTATTTCCTCATTATATGGTTAGTGAGAAGGATTCCATCATGTTTTATTCCTATAATTCCAATAACTAGAGCAAAAGTCCATCCTAGGTACCTCTAGGGGGTTATGCTGATTAAATGTGTGCTACAAAATATTTCATTCATAGCTTTATATTTCTTATCTTGAGAAAATTTACTACATCAAGGCTACTTTATTTATTTCCCTCTCTAGTTTTATAACAAGGGATACAATTTTAAGGAAAGATTATTACATCATTGGTAGCTGTCTTTTAGTATCCTTCTTTTATCCCTACTGTGGGAATAAAATTTTTTGTTGCAAAAAAATATTTAAAAAAGTATTTCAAAATTAATGTTTATGGAATAGTTCTCGCAGTCACACACATATTTCACAAATTAATCAAATTTCCTAACATTTTATGTATGTTGACAATTACATAATCATAGATACTTTCCAAAATTTCTCTGAAACTAAAATTTTTCATGGAAGTACTTGATAAAAGGAGGAAACAAGCTAAAAACTGGCTAATAACCAAAACCAAAACGAAACAAAAAATAAACAAGAAAAATAACACACGCAAAGCAAAATAAAATAAAATGCAAAGAAAAACTGCAAAGAGCCAACCCGGCATCAATGCTTTGCATGTGAAGGGTGGGGTGGGGGTGGTTCCTACCAGGTCCACAGCAAGCAAAGTATGGGGGTGACAGGCCCTCCATATGCCTGGCTGGCCTCAGAGTACATTTGTAGAGGTAGGACGCTCAGATCTTGGACTTTGGCTATGGCTATGTAACCGTGGGTTGGCACAGAACCTACAGAAACACCTAAATTCAATGTCTAAACTTAAAACTCTTTGGGGTAACCTGCGTGGACCTGAGAGTCCTCCCCATATATTTTGTGGTAGCCAAGACCATTTCTACATGATCTGGGGATAGAAATAAAACCCCACTGGTAACTGGGAGGAAATTTTACACTATTTACACTTAATTTGGTATTTAGAATTAGATGTAATTTTGTTTTTGGAAATACTAGACAGCATTTCTTGCGTGTATAAGAATGTGAAGCTACACTCCTCCTTACCATTTGAGGATTAGAATGGTAGTAGGGTTAAATTTCCTTCTATGAACAATATGCATTATGAATAAACTAAAATTTTAATTGCACTGAATCCCCCAAGTCACTTTACACAATAATGACCCAACTGACTTTACTAGAATTGGTAGTGCACTTCCAAATAGCTGCACACCAGATTGTTTGTTCAATAAACAGTTTTTGTTTTTGTTCCCATGAGATGGTCAGTGAACACAGCACAGCCTGTCTCAAGAAGTAGAGAGCCACGTGTATGAACCTGACAATGATCTGTAGCCACTGGAGAACCTGTAATGCCCACCTCTGAGCCAGGACTTGCCAACCACGGTTGGCCCGCTTGGCATCTGCAGCTGTTGTTACCATCCTGTCCCACAATGCAATATCTTGATTACTTAGAACTACTCGAATGGCCTAATGTGTTTGGTTTAAAAGACAAATTAAAAGAGGAAAAAAGAAAAAAAAGCAACTCATCATTGACAGCTATATCATAGGTGCTTTTACTACTGCAAAATAATAAAATAAATAAAAAGATAAATAGACACAGTGCACATTTACATGTCATTTCATTTCCCTATCGTGTAATATAATAAAATATGTAGGAAGGTTCGGTTTGTCTTTGCCCCTCCCCTGTACAGGGAGCTAAATGTCCTGAAACAATCCATAGAAGGTAACATTTGTGGAGATAGTTCAAATACCTACGTGGTGATGATTCCTCGTGAAGTCAAAAATTCTGGGTAAGAGAAATGCTTTTACTCTATTTCACCGCTTATGCCAGGGTTTCTTCAAGAGCCAGTTTTGAGAATGGCATCCTGTGTAGGTCTGTGGCCATGCCTAGGACTCTCCAAACCAAAGAGCTCTATTGTTTCATTGATGCCAGAGGAAAGGGAGCCTGCAGTATATAATGATTAACCTCCAAATCTTTATCAGAAAGGCTAACTCTTTTTTCTAAATTTAGGAGAAAAAAAATGCAAGTTGCACTGGAAAAGGGGTGTTGGTACCCAGATTTAGTTTACATTGTACCCAATTTTTAATAAAAGGATGCTATTTTCCCAAGAAACATTTATATTAATGCAGATATGTAATTCCATATTCACTTTAAATTTTAATTTCAAGTACAGGGTAGGTTAACAATCATATTTCATCTTTTTTAACATTTGGAGTGCTGTAGGTAGACCTTAATTTTTTTATGCAGTCATTTCTTTTCAAACACATACTGAGCATAGCTCTGTGTTCCAGACAATTTTTAAGCATCAGAGAGAATCGAATGACCTCCAAATTCCATAGAACCTAGTTGAAAGAAACAGGACATATTGCAAACAAAAATATATATTTTTAATTAACTAAGTACTAATAAATTAACAGGGCATGGGCTAAGTTTTAAATATTTGGCAATTATTAAATTTTATGTTCTAATGAGATATAAATGTTTAAAAGTATTCATTTATTATTCACAGCAATCACATGAAGTTATTATAACAGATTAAAAATGAAGATTCGTAGAAGCTAACTATATATATATATATATTTTTTTTTTAATTTTTATTTGAGAGAGAGCACGTGCAAGCAAGCAGGGGAGGGGCAGAGAGAGAGAGAGAGAGAATGAGAGAGAGAGAAAGAGAGAAAATGCCAAGAAGTTTCCATGCTGTCAGTGCAGAGCCCAGTGTGGGGCTTAATCTCAAGGACCATGAGTTCATGACCTGAGCTGAATCAAGAGTCCGATGCTCAACTGACTGAGCTACCCAGGTACCCCAGAAGTTAACTAATATTACACATGGTCATACAAATAGTAAGTGGCAGAACAGGGATTCAAAATATTATATGAATAGTATGAGCAGAATACAGTGAAAGCTAAGAAGAAGGCAAATGAGAGACAGCTGGCTGCTCTGGGAGGTCATTGAAGGCTTCAGTGTAAATGTATCTTTGGGCGAAAAAGATGAGAGACCTAATCAAAAATCTGAAATCAAATAAACCCTGGCTCAAGCTTTTACACACTTGTGTAGCTACCCTGACAATTTACACTCACTGCTTTTGTTTCCTATCAAGTTGAGACATGAATATTAACTATTTCAGAGGTTATTTTGTGTGTGTGAAGAACAAAGTGATATAAAATCTTTAGCAGGGTTCCAGGCCTAATGAATTAATCTAAAAAAATAATTACTATAAATGATGAAAAAGAGACTGTAAGAGAGATGAAATGGAAAATATATCAGAAAGATAATGATTACCTGCAAGGAGTGGGTGGAAAAGAGTAGAAAGAAGAAAATAATGGGAATAAGTAAGAGGGAGAGGAGGCAATGAAATTTCTCTGAGTATAGCCTTTGTGTATCTCTGACTCTCAACCCAGAATTAAAACCTACCAGCATGTGCTGAGAAACCCAAAACAGAAATACAAGAGTAAAAAGTTAACCTAACTGAACTACAAATCAATAATATAACTCTACTAAAGGGATTAGGAAGACAACATATAACCTAAGAAACTTTTAAAGGTAAAGAACCTATAAATAAATACTGTAATCGATATAATAGAATTATTAAAATAGACATCGAGGGAATGAATAAGTATTTCTGAGATTATTTATATACTAGCATTAAGTGAATATATAGATACAGATACTAAGAGCTGATTACCTGTCTAAAACAGAAGTTGTAAATAAGAAAAGGAAAAAGCTCAAATGATGGAATTTGAAGTGTCCATATAAATGCATGGCAACAGATTAGATAGATAGTTCATTGATAGATTAAATATAGATACAGATATTTAATTTGTGCTCATTGTTATTGGGGTATTATTAATACCAAGCCTTGTTGGTGGACAGAGCTAAGAAATATATGTATGTATACTAACCCATGCATACACACAACTAGTGCTAAAACCATTTTTTTTCTTCTAAATGACACTTTTACATTAAAAGACAAAACACAAACAAAAATAAAAACTAAGGTTCCATATTGAAATAAATGGTTGAGTCCAGGGTTGTATTGTAGCAAGAGAAATACAAGATAGGCGTAAAACATCTTGGGGTGCCAGGAAGTAAGAACGTTCTCATAAGAGGATGGACGCCTGACAAAAAGACACGGGAATCCGCCTAAAGTAGAACCTAATGGCCAAACTATTGGAACAATAAAATAATGATAGTGTTGGATTACAATCCATGCAATTCAATATCCATGAGTTCATACTAATATAAATATGTAATTAATAAATAAACGGGGAAAGAAGAGTACCTTTTCTGAGAAGAATTCCACTTTAAAATTTCAATCTTTTTAAATGTTTATTTCTTATTGAGAAAGAGAAAGAGAGAGAGCAAGCAGAGGAGGCGCAGAGATAAAGGGAGACACAGAATCTGAAGCAGGCTCCAGGCTCTGAGCTGTCAGCACAGAGCCTGACGCCGCTCCAATTCCCTAACCGTGCGATGATGACCTGAGCTGAAGTTAGACGCTTAACTGACTGAGCCACCCAGGCGCCCCAGCAATTTAAAATTTTGAAAGGAAAGAGAAAAAGAGGAAGCCAACAGTAGGCAAACACCACAGCAACAATTGTTAAAGACAAGGCTGGAAAGGGTTGTTAAAATTAGTAGGTGGAAGTTTGAGGAGAAACAGAGTATTTGCTTAGTCTCAAAGTATCCACCCCAAGATATGTATTAAATGTAGTAACCTTAAGAAGGATAAACCTGGCAGATACCAGCTTAAGCAAGTGATTGAGGCTCACATCATCAGTCTTAAAATATTTTGACATCATGTAGTTTCTGACCTAAGCCACTAAAAACAGCATAATATCAGTTATGTAGTATTCTTTCCCAAAAAGCACAATCTTATTTTAAACATGAGACAACCATCAATCAAAATCAAATTAGGAAAGGTTTTCCAAATAACTAGCATGTATTTTTCAAAAGTGTCAAGGTCATGAAAAAAAGTAAACTAGCAACTATAAAAAGAAAATTAAATAAAACTAAGAATAAATAATAAGTAAATGAAAGATGGGAGGCTATAACAGGAAAAAAAGGACATTAGTGGAAAGGCTGATAAAATTTGAATAAAATTTTATCTTAGTAGTATTGTGACAATGTTAATTCGCTGGTAGTGATGACTGTACTATGGTAATATAAAATGTTAACAGTAGGGAAAGTTTGGTGAAGGGGTTACGGGAAATCTCTATATTTCTTGCAACTTTTCTGTAAGTCTAAAACTATATAAAAATAACAAATTGCATAAAAATTCACTCAGGAGATTTTGTTATGAGCAGTGCTTAGGTTTCTTTGGTCTATGTGTCAGAGTGGAACAGTGTAAGATTGAAGGAGTAGGCAAGAATCTAATCACGAGGACTCCTGTAAGTTATGCCAAGCCATATAAAATAGATTTCAGGTGAAGGGAATGACAGTATCATTTTTACATTTGAGGGAGAGTTTTCTCACAAACTGCACAGAGGAGTCTGGCAGATTCCAAGAGTTGAGGAGATGGAGCTAAAAGTTCCAGGAGACATAAGCTGTTAAAGTTCCCAGTACAAGTACTACAGAGAAGAAATCTTCACCCGAAGAAAACCCCAGAGAGCTACAGAATGCCCCTCAAATGGTCAGCAGAAAACGCATCAGGGTATACACATGAGAAAATTACCTGGCACTGGGGAGACAACTATCCGAATGAATTAGACCATAAAGTGTCTGGTGCTCTCTAGGGCCAGGAATAGCATATGTTCCCACCAGTAAGATGGAAAATTCATAATTCATGAGGCAATACATAGACAACTCAAGAAAGTCTTATTTCATTGATGGTAAATAATTAGCTGCCTGGAAACTGCTCTGCAGCTACCTAACCAATAATAAAATTAAGACCTGAAAGGAACAAGCTATGTCTAAGTAACTTAACTGAATCCCAGAACAAAGATCTAGAACATTTATAGAAATATGAAAATACAATGATTTAAAATTTATTGGGGCATCTAGGTGGATCAGTTGGTTAAGCATCCTACTCTTGATTTTGGCTCAGGTCATGATCTCATGGTTCGTGAGATCTAGCCCCTTGTCAGGCTCTGCACTGACAGCATGGAGCCTGCTTAGGATTCTCTCTCTCTCCCTTTCTCTCTTCCTCTCCCCTGCTCATGTTCTCTCTCTCCCTCTCTCTCTCTCTCTCTCTCTCTCTCTCTCTCTCTCTCTCTCTCAAAAATAAATAAATAGGGGCGCCTGGGTGACGCAGTCGGTTAAGCGTCCGACTTCAGCCAGGTCACGATCTCGCGGTCCGTGAGTTCGAGCCCCGTGTCAGGCTCTGGGCTGATGGCTCCGAGCCTGGAGCCTGTTTCCGATTCTGTGTCTCCCTCTCTCTCTGTCCCTCCCCCATTCATGCTCTGTCTCTCTCTGTCCCAAAAATAAATAAAAACGTTGAAGAAAAAATAAATAAATAAATAAATAAATAAATAAATAAACACTAAATTATTTTAAATAATATAAAATTTACAATATCTGGAATATAATTAAAAAATTAACAGGCATGCAAATAGGTAATGAAATATTCTTCATAATAAGGAAAAAATCAGTTAAGTAAAAGTACACTAGAGGTGACACCATGATTAGAATTAAAGGAAAAGTACTTTAAAACAATTATTACAATTTTACTTCTTATTTTCCAAAAGTAGAGAATGAAAATATATAAAAAGTCCTCAAATTAAATTTCAATAATAAATTAAAAATATCAAAATAATACGTAAGAATAAGTGGAGAGACAATATTGCATAATATGTAGGAAGACTCAATATATTTAAGATGTCAGTCCTTCCCACATTGATCTGTAGATGTAATACAATTCCAATAAGGATTCTCATAGCATTTTTTTGTAGAAATTGACAAGCTGATTCTAAAATTTATATTAAAATTTTTCTTAAATAAAATTTATATGAAAATTTGAAATGCTGAGACTACTCAAAACAACCTTGAAAATAAGACCAAATTTGCAGGATTACTGTTTCAAAACACATTATAAAGCTACTGTAATCAAGACCATGTGATATTCTTATAAAGATAGATTAAACAGATAAATGGAATATAAAATAAAGAAACAGATTGACGTATATAAGGGCAACTCATTTTTATTTTTTTATTTTATTTTACTTTTGAGTTTGTGCTTTATTGACGTCGATGCTCATGTCTTGACTGCATACTTGCTGCTGCTTCTTGGTCTTCAGGTTCTCCTAGTGCTTGTTAAGTTGGTGGACCATGGCATGTGTCTTCTTGGGCCACATATCCGAAGGCTTTTACTTTTTACCCTTGTAGAATTTCCTGAGCTTCTCTTTCTGAGTTTGCTTGATGATGGTAAGAACACAGGCAAAGGATTTGCAAACAACTCAGGTCTTGGAGAACTTGGAAGCCCTGGCACCCGTCACTTTGGTGACACACAGCTGGGACAGCTCAACTCTGCTTTCTTCTTTTTTAATGTTTATTTTATTTTTAGGAGAACAAGAGAGAGAGAGAGAGAGAGAGAGAGAGAGAGGAGTAGGGGCAGAGGGAGAGGGAGACAGAGGATCTGAGGAGGGCTCTGTACTGACAGCAGGAAGTCAAAGTGGGGAATCAAACTGATGGACCACGAGATCATGACCTGAGCCAACGCTTAACTGACTTAGCCACCCAGGCATACCCGCCACAGCTCCACTTTCAGGTCTTCCAGCTGTTTCAGCAGTTCTTCCTTCTTGCTGAGAAGGTCTCCAGCCTTAATCTTGGCCCGGCCTGCACGATCTGTTACCACTACCACCAAGGGAAAGAGACCAAGGGAAAGGGCCAACTCATTTTTTAATAAAGGTTCAAAGGCATGGCATTGGAGAAAGAATAGTCTTTTCAGTAAATTTTCCTGAAACAATTGGATGTCTGTATGAAAAAAAAAATGATACATACCTTGGACGGTAAACAGATGTTCACTCAAAAGGATCATAACCCTATGCAAAACAGTGAGAAAAAAAATAGAATGAAATCTTTGTTACCTTGGGCTTAGCAACAAAAATTTCTTAGATACATCACCAAAAGCACAATCCATTAAAAAAATTGATAAATAGAACATCTTCAAAATTTAAAAAAAATCCTGCTCTTGAAATATCACACTTATGAAAAAGAAAAGATGAGTTACAGGGTAGAATATAATTATTTGCACATCTTGTATCAGACTGTGTCCAGAATGTCTAGGGAACTCAAATAATAAGAAATCAAACAGCTAACATAAAAATTAGGGGAAAAAATTTGGACAGAAACGTCATGAGAAAAGATACACGGATGACAAACACCTGTGAATATGTTCAACATCACTAAAATTTAGGGAAGTGCAAATTCACTAACGATGATGATTTTTAAGGAGGATACGGAAGAATTGAAATTCTCATACATCGTTGCCTACAAAGTGAAGTAGTACAGCCACTTTGGAAAATAGATCCAAATGAAAGCATATGTCCATGTAAAGACATGTACATGAAAGTTCATAAAAGACTCATTTAATAGACAAAATCAGAACCAATCCAATGTCAATGTCAATCAACAGATGAATGAGGATATATATATGGTGTTATATCTATACCATGTAATTCTATTCAACATAAAATTTACTGTAGAGATATTCAACAAAATTGATGGATATCAAATGTGCAGAATGAAAGAATCTAGACAAAATTGTACACAACGTATGATTTTATTTATACTAGCATCTATTATGTGAAAATGAATCTGTCACTATAAACAGATTGTAAAAAGAGCAGGAAAGAAAGTGTATGAGGAATGACACTCTGGCTCTCACAGATTTAATCCAGAAGTGGCACACATCACTTGTGCTCACATTTCTTTTTTTTTTTTTTTAATTTTTTTTATTAATTTATTTTTGGGACAGAGAGAGACAGAGCATGAACGGGGGAGGGGCAGAGAGAGAGGGAGACACAGAATCGGAAACAGGCTCCAGGCTCTGAGCCATCAGCCCAGAGCCTGACGCGGGGCTAGAACTCATGGACCAGGAGATCGTGACCTGGCTGAAGTCGGACGCTTAACCAACTGCGCCACCCAGGCGCCCCTTGTGCTCACATTTCATTACCAAAGCAACTTATATGGCCACATCTAACATTAAGGAGCAGGAACATGTAACCGTGTGCCCAGAAGTGAAGAGAGAAAAAAAAATACTTGTCAATATTATCAACTATATACTTGATTAACTCAGAGGGAAGCTTTACATTGAATAGGAAGGAAACACAAAACACTTAATTGAACTGACGTATAAAGGATAAAAGACATTCTTGTGGTGTAGGAAAAAGAATGATACACTCCTGCACATTGTTCATTTGAAACCTTTCACCAAATTTAGTTTCTTGAAACTTTTTTTTTCGACTTTGTTTCTAATTCCAATATGGAGTGTATTGTTAAACTAAGAGTGTGCATCTGTTTTTGTTTTAGCAGCAAACACACATGAACTTAGAATTAATTTTAACCATGTTATAACATGTATAAGTTGGTGTCAACAGGGAAGCTGAACAAGGAAGCTCATGTTGGTGAATATTGGCTTAAATATCTATTTAGACGCTGCCTTGAGATAATATTTAGATGGCTATGCAAACTAAGTTGAGAGTTACATCAGCAGTATCTTACAGTCAGATATGACTAAATTTAGAGTCATGCCAGGGGCTGCCTTAGCACAGACTTAACCAGCTTCTGTCATGTCATTGTCAGTATGCTGAAATCCACATGTGTATATTTTCTGATTTTAGGCAGAAGCGAATATTACATTCAGAGAGAAGACCTTTTTACTGCTTTATTATTGCATAATGTCCTGGATATATTTGATACCGCTTACAGCTCCAATACACCTGTCACTGCACCTCACTGCTAAGTCAATGACAGCTCAGTAGTCACATGTTACCAGCCAATATATTCCAATGCTATCATTTTTCTAGTCATTTTGAGTTAATCAGTGTTAAAAGCCAGGCTCAGACTTCTGGATTAGCTGTCTTCAGAGATGTATATCACTAGCAAGTTTGATTTTAAGAAGGTGTGATGAATATTGCACTGAAGTACATCTATGTTCAGCATTTTTGTTATTTGAGATTATAATCTAGCCTGTGTGGCCTTGAGTACTGTCCAGCCCCCAGCAGAGGAGATTAAAGCTTCCAAAATGGTGTGATTTGATAATGCCCAGTTTCCTCATGCTTACATTAGTGCTAGAATTATATAATTATTAATTATTGGAGCTGGAAAGTACCTTAAAAGAAAAAAATATATGGAGAATATCCAGTGATTAGGCATTATATATACATGCTTTTATAGTGCAGTTAAGTAGGTCTAATAATCCTCTTTTTACACTTAGAAATACTGGGTTTAGTAAGTAGCAAAGCTGTGATTAGAATTCAGGCTTTCAGCTCTCTGGGTTTTGTATAACCCTTTCATTTAAAAAAGATATTTTACTATAAACATAATCATGCACTTAAATCCTCCTGTTAAATATGAAAAAGTCAGGGCAGAGAAATTAAATAATTGCATAAAGCTTGCATAGATTGATAATAACATAGCAAATGTGTCTCTTGCATTCCAGGTAAATATGCCCTGAAATCAAATCAATATCCCAGATAATGTATTCTTTTAAAAGTAATCCCTCAATTAATTCAATATTTGACCCACACCTAACATTAATTAAGCATCTGCCGCGTATGAGGCTCTTTTTTTGTATTGAAATATATTTGATATATAATATTGTATAAGTATAAGGTGTACAACGTATTAATTTGATACATTTATATGTTGTAATATGATTGCCATTGTAGCAATGATTAGCACATCTATCATGTCATGTAATTATCATTTATTTTTAGTGGTTGGAATAATTATGATCTAGTCTCTTAATAAGCTTGATGATTAGAATTTAATATTGTTACCTATAGTCACCAAACTGTGCATTAGATCTTGAGGACTTATTTACTACTCATTGCAAATTTGTTGGCACTACATCTTGAAATAAGTTTCTCTGTTCACTGAGCTTACATTTAATTGAGGAGGATACTGAGTAAAAACAAATTAAGTATCATTTCAGGTAGTTGTAAGTAGTATGAAAAGAAACAAAGCTGGGTAAATGAATAGACATACTACTCTAAACAGAGGAGGACTTTGAAGAGAGAATATTTGAGTAGACATAAAAATAATGAAAATACGGGGCCCCTGAGTGGTTCAGTTGGTTAAGTAGCCAGCTCTTGATTTTGGCTCAACTGATGATCTCATGGCTTGTAAGATGGACCCCAACTTAGGGGTCTGTGCTAACAGTGGGGAGCCTGCTTGGGATTGTCTCGCTCTCTCTCTGCCCCTCCTCAGCTCGCACCGGTGCACATACATTTCATTCATATACATTATGTATACTGTGTGTGTATATGATACATAATACAGAAAGGCAGAATTATTTTTTTATGTTTATTTATTTATTTTTGAGAGAGAGAGAGAGAGCACAAGAGGGGAAGGGACAGAGAGAGAGGGAGACAGAGAATCCTAAGCAGGTTAGGATTGAATCCTGAGCTGTCAGCACAGAGCCTAATGCAGGGCTCAAACTCACAAACCATGATACCATGACCTGAGCTGAAGTCAGCCACCTAACCGACTGAGCCACCCAGGCACCCCACAGAAAGGCAAAAGTATGTTTTGTTTGTTTGCTTGTTTGTTTTGTAAGGTCAACTTTAGAGCTGCATTGACAAACAATGTGGTCATGGCTCATTTCAATGCTCTGGGACATATGAAAAAAGAAAACAGTATTAAAAATTTCTAGAAATAATGTTTCTTTTTTATTTACTTAAGACACGATTATTTTCCATTTCCTAAAAATAATGTAAACCATTTGAATAGAGTAGAAAAGAAATCCACTTGAAGTTAATAGAAATTTTCCAGTACAGTTTATATTAATCAAGACCTGTTAAGGACTTGGGCCTAAATTTAGACAACTGTACTTATAATTGACTGGACAAAGAAGAACTCAGAATATTAGGAAAATTATTAAATTTAGGGACAGTTTCTTCTCCTTTAACATAAACAGTAAGGACTGAGATAATGACAAATTTATATTCTAAGATCTCTTTCTTATTAAAATAATTGTGCAACGTGCCCCAATTGTCAGCACAGGATACTAGATTCTATATATCACAAATGGTGCCAAATTTCATTTTTTTTTTTCTCTTTGTTTGGCTGTATCTCACACTGTGCTGTAACTCTCAGCTGGGAGGATTTTGGAATAGATAGAAGGAAAAGATAACCCAGAAAGAACAAAATACTGAAGTAAGTTTTGAGGATAGGGTTTTCAACTATTTGAGAACAACAAAAAAGCACCTATCTTGTATAGTTTACACATTTACACATCTGTCTTTAGGCAAGGGATTTGAATAGACGATTTCTCAAAACCCATTTGAACTATTTTAGTCCATTCACCAAGTCTCCATTCAGTTCTATAATACAGTTTAATGGATATAATGTTCAGCACCATCTTCAAGCCAAGCTTTCCAAATACCTTTCTTGCATTTCTGTCTTTTTTCTGGACACTTTTACCATGTCTCTAAATGTACTTTTTTTTCTGAGTTTGCTCTGTTTTTAGCCTATTATGTCTACATTAGGCCAGGTAAAGCTATTTGCTAACAGGCAAACACTGAACTCATTTTTTTTAAACTTTAGGTTGTTCCCACAATCTGCCCTTCTTTAAATATCTGACTGAATATTAGATCACACATATGCTAATGACTGACATCATTAAATACGGTGGTAATGGATCTTCTTGTCTTTCTTTCTTTCCAATGGAATGCATTGCCATCTTTTATTTAATTGAATTAGAGAAGTTCTGAGAACTAAATAAAGTTCTGCTTTATTTAACTTCTCTTGCCTTCCTTTCCTCTCAACAGCTAGGACTTAGGCTAGATATAATAGTCATCTTATATAGTTAGAATCATGTGTTCACTTTTCAAGAGATTCTTTGATCCTAGTACATGGTATCATTCTGTAATTTAACTGAGTGTGCCTGTGTGTGTGTATGTGTGTGTGCGCGCATGTGTTCTTTTTACTAAAATCATATCTCTTCTCCTTAATGTTGTCTGGTTGGTAATGTAGAATATACTGTTCACATTATATCCTAAAATCTTACTCTCATTTTCTAAAATTTTCTAACACTGAACAATCTTACTCTTATTTCCATTATCCTATTCAGTTCCATGGTCATCACATGTACTCATACATCTTAAATAATGATAGTCCTAGATAAAAAGCCCTTTCCAAAATTGTCTTAAACTTTTTATACATTATAAGATTATTACATAAAACTATCTTTGGTTTGAAAAATCACATAAGGTTCAATGAATTTAGCAGGAAAAAAAACTAATTTATCTCTCTCATTTCTTCTTTCCCTCCTTCCCTTCCTTTCCTCTTTTGAATATTGGCCATATTGGAATTTCATGATCTGGGGAAAATGACTAAAGTGGTTCCACATGGATTTGTATAAAATATATCTTTCAGTATGTTAATGTGATTGAAGAAATGTCACAAGGTACCTGGATGAGGCTGACATTTGTGTACAGATGTATGTATGAGTGCATATGTATAGAACCATTTTGAAGTTACTTTTCTTTACTATCAATTGCTAAGACTTAGACTGCATACATATAAGTCTTTTTCGTAGGAATAATCATTTCCTCTTTTGTATGAGATGCTTCCATTACAGTACACAGTACCCTTCCCACCCCATCATTTTACCTTTATTGCTTTCACTTTATCAATTTAATTTTACCAGTCTGAAGTATATACCACTTCAAACTTAACAGCTGGAAAAGGCAAGATGACTAATAATTTTCTTTTCAAGCTGAAATTTTTTGATATTTTCAAATAATTAGGTTTTTGAATATAGTTATTTTTAAGTATACTGAACTAATTATTATATAGACATAGCTATTTATGTATATGGTAGATATCTATATAGAAACTGTATTCTATGTGTTGAAAGACCATTCCCAGGCTTGGCTGTATTGAAATTTAACACAATTTAGTAAATCTTGTCTTAAAAATGCTGAACACTTGCTTCCAGATGCACAATAAGAAAAAGCATCTTTTATTTCCACTTTCAAATTTTCTTATTTATTTGTAATCTTTAGTCACACCTATTAAGTCAGCAAGTTTAAAAATAAATAAGTATCATTCAATTGAATTAATATGATAAATATTAGAATATTTACTAACAGACTCATGCAATGCCAGAATTGTAATTTTTTCATCTTTGATAATTCCTATTTATTAAACTAAAAATTTATTGATACTCAATTTTACAATGTTTTACATAATCTGTGTAACATAAAGTTTGCTGGAAGGCTTGAAATAAATGTGATCCACAAGTTCCCATGAAGTTGCTTTATTAAACATCTAATATATGTAAATTCAACATATTTCACATTCAAGAAGATTAAGTGTATGGGGTTTTATTTATATTGTTGACATATCAAATAAATATTAAAAAGCATAGAAACTTAAAAATGTATTTTCTATGCTGATTTTCTAGGAGAAAGATATTGTTGCCTCATTCTGGTTTAACTGCTGCAGTAGCATCCAAATCCCACAATCTAGCTCAAGCCAGCCTTGTCAACTTGATCTGCTGTCAATATTCCATATTCCACTTTATGCATCATCCACACTAAATCCATGGTCATTTAAAATACGCTTATTTATGTCTCTTTTTTATACATGCTATCCTTACTTCCTAAAACTTTTGCTGTCTTCTCTTCATTACCACCTGTCAAGTTTCTACCTTTTCAAGTCCTGGATAAGTGTTCAAAGTGTCTCTTCCTATATGCACCTCATCCATCCTGACAGAGTAATGATCTCATTTATTACTCTAGTAATTTGGATACATCCCTATCATAGCCTTTCTCACACATTTAGACTTCGTTATATGTAAAACTACTGTTTCCAAGTATACTGTAAACTCCTTAAGGACAGTGACTGTAATTTAAGCATGTTAATAACATTAACACTTGATAAAGTGCCAGACAGATTATTATCTTTCTTCTGTTACCGATATCATTCAGCCCAGGTGACCTACAACTGTACATTACAAGACCTCTGCAACCCCAAGTTTAATTTATTAAGAAAGAAGCCTCTAGAACAAATAAAACTTCAGGTTGTTTTCTTTAGGATTTTCATTTTCCAATCTAACTGAATATTAGTTTTAACTGAGAAACTCTGAACAAAAAAATGTACTAAGGCTCAGGCTTTACCCAAGCCAATAAAATACTAAGTGTAGAGGCTAGACCTAGGAAAAATTAGCATCTTGAGCATAGCTCATAGACACCAAATTGCTGAAGCATGTGAAACCGTACATATATGGATATATTTATTTCTGAAACCTGATCTACACTGGGTTGGCTGTAAAAGACTTGTCAGGGAGGGAAATTTTCCTCTACCATCTGAGGTTTGGTGTTGGGGCTTATGAATTAAACTTACAAAGCTCAAATTAACAGGGAAAGAAGGTTTATTTGTTTGCATATGAAAGCTAACAATAGAAGTAGCTAGCTCACTAAATGGTTAAAGTCAGAGATTTATATACCTAAACCACTAGGAGAAAAGGAGAGGATAGAAAAGGTTTCTATGAGAAAACCAAATGAGTCTCCTTAGGAAAGACCAAAGAATTTTCAGAAGAACAAACAGGAGAAAACAGTTTGTGATGCCCCTTTATGTAGGTGAGAGTGGTCTTTCCTTCTTCATGGCCAAAAAAGTCCCCTGAGAGAGGATTTATGGTTGGTTTACTCTCCATCTGCTTTCTGGGAGAAGACCTGCTCTAAAGAGGGAATTTATGACAGCCTCATTTCCCAGAAGTTGTTGCTTTTAGTCGGATGAGGGAAGATCCAAGAAGGCTTCTCTTTTAAATCTGTTGAATCTCAAATGTCTTCAGCTTAAAGTAATTTTCATATCAACCATGGGCTTCCAAGTAAGTCCCTCACAAGATGAAATCTCATGACAAAGTTAAATAAGATGAGACTACACAGTTTACCAATAATTCCCAAGCCAAATGAGAGGAAATGGAGAGAAAACTGCCACAAAGTTTGTGTTCAAAATCTACAAGTGCTTAACCTTGTCTCCACAAGACAAGAGTGTCAAGACCTCTGAAATTATGTTAGAGATTTGCTATTTAAATCCAGTATACTTTTCATATCTTTGCTTAATTATCACAATGCTTACTTTCCCAACCCACTTAGCCTTAAGAGGTTATTCTTCCAAAATGCTCCCACATATTTTGGGACCACGACAAAAGTCATTATGATTTCCCAAATCCTTCCAGTGCATTGATTTCCTAAAAGAATTTAATTACCTGAATCTGCAATTGGATTGACATTTGATATGTCAGCAAACTTCATAAGAACAGATAACTTGTCTGGCTTACCTACCTTTTTAAATTAGATCATGTAAAGGCATTCTTTGCTCTTAGTAAGCAGGTTTGAATGAATGAAGCCATATTAAATAACAGTGTTTTTTTCAATGTGTAAATATTTACAAAGTAGGGTAATAATTGTACTTATTAGAGCAAGCGTATCAGAACATAAAAACCCAGATAAACTGTCCCATTTCAGTACTGACTTTTTCTATTTGTAAGACCTTGGGAAATAATTTAGTCTTTTCCTATATCAATGTCTTTACCTACAAAGTAAAGAACAAAATAGCACTATTATTCATGTTATTGTGAAGATTAAATATGTTGATGAATGTAAAGAAAATGTGATAATGTCACTGTGTAATACTCAACAAATATTTATTATCAGGTAAAGTGACTTTTTAAGGTATATATGTCAAATTTTTATTAGCAATTTTCTGCCTTTCATCATGAAACTCTACACACTATACTGAAATACACTGTTTAAGACTCATTACCAAAAAACAAATAATCCAGTGGAGAAATGGGAAGAAGACAAGAATAGATACTTCTCCAAAGAAGACATTCAGATGGCTAACAGACACATGAAAGATGCTCAACATCAGTCATCATCAGGGAAATACAAATCAAAACCACAATAAGATACCACCTTACACCTGTCAGAATGGCTAATATTAACAACTCAGGCAACAACAGATGTTGACTAGGATGCAAAGAAAGAGGATCTCTGCGTTGTTGGTGGGAATGCAAGCTGGTGCAGCCACTCTGGAAAACAGGATGGAGGTTCCTCAAAAAAAAATAGAACTACCCTACAATCCAGCAATTCTATTACTAGGTAGTTACTCAAAGGATACAAAATTACCAATTTGAAGGGATACATGCACCCCAATGTTGATAGCAGCATAATCAACAATAGCCAAATTATGGAAAGAGCCCAAATATGCACTGGCTGATTAACAGATGAAGAAGTTGTCGTATATGTATATAAATAGAATATTATTCAGCTATCAAAAAGAATGAAATCTTGCCATTTGCAACTACGTGGATGGAGTTAGAGTGTATTATGTAAGTGAAATATGTCAGTCAAAGAAACACAAATACCATATGATTTTACGCATATGTGGAATTTAAGAAACAAAACAGATGAAGGTAGGAGAAAAAAAGAGAGGCAAACCATAAAATAGTCTTAACTATAGAGAACAAACTCAGGGTTACTGGGGGAAGGTGGGAGGGGGATGGTTTAAATGGGTGATGGATATTAAGGAGGGCGCTTATTGTGATAAATACAGGTATTATATGTAAGTGATGAATCACTAAATTCTACTCCTAAAACTAATATTACACTATATGTTAACTAAGTAGAATTTAAATAAAAATTTGAAACAAAAAAAAAACTTTTAAAGACATCCTTTAATCTAGATAGTAAACTATTTTCCATACTTAAAATTAAGATATGGTATATACTTTAATTCATAACTATAGGATAATATATTAATTAAAATATCAGGCCCAGAAGAAGGTCTTTCTATTTTAACCTAGGCCACTATTCTGGCTTGACAGTATAAGTGAAATTATTTTTTTAGTGTTTATTTATTTTTGAGAGAGAGAGAGAGAGAGCACAAGCTGGGGAGGGGCAGAGAGAGAGGGAGACACAGAATCCGAAGCAGGCTCCAGGCACAGAGCCCGATGCAGGGCTCAAACTCACGAGCCATGAGATCCTGATCTGAGCCAAAGTCGGATGCTTAACCAACAGAGTCACCCAGGTGTCCCAACAGGATAAGTGAAATTAGTCAATAAATCTCAGAAATTCTGTCTAAACCCTTAACGTAAACAGCGGAAGGAAATAAAATTTAGAAATTTTAAAATATTTTACCTTAATATAAAAGTCAGGTTCTAGACTATTTTTTAAAAGCATCTAGAATAAAAATATCTATTCTTATTGTTGGAAAATATGCCAGGGCTTCTGGTTTAAAACCAATAAACACTACATAAATAATGGTTTCAGATTTTCCAGAATGTAATCCACCATAGCACATACTCTTAGAGAAAGCAAAGGATATTCTCTAGCTAGAAAGAACCATTGGTTTACATATCCTGAGTCGAATTCCCATCCTACCTCTCCACCCACATTGTCATTTTAGTCGTTGATCCTTGATGATTATAGGTTAGTAGATACGGAAATAGTTTGTCTTTCTTCAAAAGGACTTTGTAACTCTTATTGTGTGGATATTCTGCAGGTGGTAATTTAAAATAAGACAGAGTAATCTATTATTAAGAGTCATTAAGCAAAATAATAATTGCACATAGGAGCTTCCAAATTTACACTATAATGAGGAATCCTAGGACTTCCTTGCAATTCATTTATACCATTTTTAACTAGAGAATGATTAAATCCCTTTCTATAGGCAAACTACTCCCCAAGAACAATTACGACGCTGAAACTGTCACTGAATTCTGCTTTCCTCAGCAATTCAAAATAAAGGTTCATAAACCACTTGATACTTCGCAACCTATTATTTAGTATGATATTTAAAGCTGTCACTGATGTCACATTATTAGAGTAGATGGCTTGATGTCATGTTGACACTAAGCTCCATCTAAAATCTTCCAGAAATACGCAGGGTGTCTTGTTCTGACTTTTACAACCTTTGATATAATCATCTGGACTGGTCTTTTAACAAGCAGAAACCCGTGATTTTAGTAAGCTCTGTAATGTGAGACAATCAGGGCGGAGACATTTGTATGCTGATGTTTTGTATCAGAAAATGCACAGGGTAGTAGTAATGAGCATATGGCAGTGCTCTAAGTGAGAAATGGTGAGAGTCTGGACTGAAATTGGAGACAAAGGGCAGAGAAAAAGAAAAAAAATAGTTAAAAAGTGGAGTGGACCAGGAAGAGACCCTTTTGCAGCTGGGAAGAGGAAGGAGAAATAGAGGGTGACTACCAAACTTCTTGTTTTTAGGCTGGGTACATGGACACGGTACTCATCTTCATGTACTGAAGGGCTAGGGATTTAAAAAGAAAAGCCTAGAATTACGCATCAATTCAAGAAGTTCTAGGGCAGTTGTCCTGATCTGGCTCCACTCTATACATTATAAGCAAATGTGGCTTCTCTCAACCTCCTTTGCTCTGCCTTCTTTTCCTCTGGCTCTGGGGCATATAATCTGAGCCAGCTTTTTCTCTAATCAGAATGGCGAGGCCAGAAATTTCATTTACACAATTGGCTCAAGGTTCTCAACTCCAGGAAAAAGTGTGAATTGACCTACCTTACTGATATACTTCCTTGTAGTTTTGACATGCAGGCCTCCATTTTCTGTGAAGTAAAAATAAAACAAAACAAAATAAACAAAAACATCCAATGTCCTTACTTGAGAGTCAGATGAACCAGAACGGTGTCCAAACTACCTATGGTGAATAAAGCTACTCATTTTGAACAAATATCTATATCTAATCTATAAACCATTATTTATATAAAATACAATAAAAAGTGAATTCCTAAAAAAAGTTAAATGAAAAACCCAAACATACAAAATGCAAAACACCCAATTTTGTATCACTACTCCATTTAATTGACATAACATTAGTCTGCCAAATTGCCAAAAAGGTTTCTAAATGCTTTTGATTGCTGCCCCCATCTTATCATCATAAGTGGCAAGAGCTCATAGACATCTTCTGGCCTGCCAAATACAGTTTGCGGAGCATTGGATTGCAGAACCTGAATCTAAAAGGAAACATGTAGACAAGGACTACTGAGGACAGAAAGAGATATGCTTGGGAAAGTACATGAAATGTTGTAAGAATCCATGAATCACAGCTGGGATGAGAAAATAAAACTGTAATGTCATTATTTTTAAAAACTTTTTAGCAGATGGACCTCACAAATTAAGGGGTAAAAGTTGATACAGCTGGAATTGAGAGTTGGTCTATTTTTGACCATGTGGGGAAAAAAATGTCTTTTGGAGAATAGGGGTAGGAGCAGTTGAAAGACAGGAGTGGAACTTCTGAATCTAAGATTAGAAGTTTGAATTTCCTGTCATACTTTTAGATCTTCATTACAGAAAATTTTTAGAATGATGCTATTCGGAGTTTCTTAAAATACCAGCTTGCATTCTTACATAAATGATCACCTGCTCCTCTTCTCAGCTTACATTTTTTCCCCATTGCTGCTAGAAAGTTGTCCAACAGCACATACATTTCTGGTCCTCTACTCAAAGAGTAGACCCTTACTAAGATTCAAGTGTTTACAAAAGCAATCACAGAGTGTAGCAGAATATGTTTTTTTTCTAAATGGCATTTCATGGAGGAAGGATGACCTGATATAAGATTGCTGATTGACACTCATTAATCTAGTATTAAAAATGTTAGAGCTGACAAGTTTTTGACATTTCCACCCCCATTTGGGGAAAACTGTCTTCGGTATTTTTTAAATGACAAGTAAAATTTAATATTGAATTGCAAAGAATTTGAATTCTTGACAGATTTGGTAATTTTGACAGCACCTAATTCACATGGAGTTTCACAGATCTCTAAGGACCACAAAATAAAGAAGTGTACATTATTCAAGTAATGGAAGAAGACCTGAAAATAGAATAAGTGAAATTTATCTGACTGGCCAACCTTTGAAGCTGACCCATGATCACTAAAGGGCCTCTCATAGAAGTTTCTCTTTTCAAACCAGTACAATACATAGGGGGTCCCTGAGAGACAGTCATCTATGAAAGTGACAGATCAAAGGGCAGCACATATAATGGAGATATGCGAACTAATGATTCCAAGAATTTTATGGGAGAGAAACTGATGGGTTTAGCTTAGTGTTAAAAAAGAGAAAAAAAAACTGACAATACATTTAACCCTAAAGTCTTGCTGTGGGCTTATTTTATGTAAATACATAGATATTTATGTAAATATATGGAATCATATACACCCATAGTGAAGAGAATGTATATGTGAAAATAAATGAAATTTTCTAGGTTTAGTTAAAAAATAAAGTACTAGTGTTAAATTTTTTACTTGAAGAGGGTAATAACTCTAGAAAATTATGTAAGTCAAACTAAAAATAGTAATAACACTAAGTAACAATAATAAATGCTCCTGGCATATTTACCAAATGAAAGGCACTGTACTGAAAGGTTTACATGTATTATCAGTTACGTGTTATTGCTTTTTTGTTTTTAAATTGAGATAAAATTGACCTATAACACTGTGTAAGTTCAAAGTGTACAACATTTTGGTTTGATACACATAAACTGCAATATGATTACCACATTAGTATCAGCTAACACCTTTATCACATTAAATAATTAGCATTTATTTTTGAAGTGGGAACATTTAAGATAAGCAACTTTAAAGTATGCAATATAGTATTGTTAACTATAATCTCAATGCTGTACAATAGACCCTCAGAATTTATCCATCTTCTAACTGGAAATTTGTACTCTTTGACCAAAATCTCATTTTTCCTACCCACCTCTAGCCCCTGGTAACCACCAATCTACTCTGTGTTTCTAAAAGTTTCGCTCTTTTACATTCCACATATAAATGTTATCATACAGTATTTTTCTTTTTCTTACAGCATAATGCCCTAAAGTCCTACTTGTGTTGTTACAAATGGCAATATTTCCTTCTATTCTTATTACTGATTGAATATTACTAAATAATATGGTTAAATAATTATATATGTATATATGTGTGTGTGTGTGTGTGTGTGTATATATATATATATATATATATATATATATATATATAATCATCCATTCATTCAACACCAATAGCAATAGTTTCATTAAACTGGAGGTACAGATATCTCTTCAATATTCCTGTTTATATTTCGTGAGGATATAACTCAAAAGCAGGATTGCTGGATCATATGGTAGTTATATTTTTAATTTTTTGAGAATTCTACATTCTCTTTTCTATCGTAGCTAAACCAGCTCTTTTTTTGTAACAGATAATAGAATGAGGATCAGAGAGGTTGGACAGAGTATCACTTTGATGAATGACAGATCAGAACTTTGAGTGCAGATGCTGTATAATGACATTTTATTTAGCTTCTTGTTATCCCTTAAATACCTGAGCAGTGAGCAGATGTGGTGTTATGCTGCCCTTGAGTAACAAGAATGCTGGTCTGGGATAAAGGAGACTTAAGATATGGTCCTGCTTCTTGAACTAAATGGGTATGTCATCCTTAGTAATCTGTCTCTAAAAGGCTTTCAATTTTCTAACCTGTTAAAAGAAGTAGCTGAAATACATTTTAAAATCCCATCCAATGTGAGCAATTTACAGTAGCTCCCCCTTATCTGTGAGAAATATTTTCTAAGATTCCTACTGGGTGCATGAAACTGCAGATAGTACTGCAACTTACATATACCATGTTTTTTCCTATGCGTAACACACCTATGATAAAGTTTAACTTGGAAATTAATAACAGTAAAAGATTACAATAATAACTAATAATAAAATAGAACAGTTATAACAATATACTCTAATAAAAGTTGTATGAATGTGATTCCTCTCTCAAAACATCTTATTGTACTCTACTCATCCTTCTTGTAACGAAATGAGAGAAAATGCCTATCAGATTAAATGAAATGAGGTGAATGACATAGGCATCATGACACAATGAGGCTACTATCAACCTTCTGATGATATGCAAGAGGGCGGATCATCTGCTTTTTGACTATAGTTGAGCACAAGTAATTGAAACCATGTAAAGGTAAGTCATGGATAAGGGACTACAGCATGCATAAAGAGATTTTAATAACTATTCTATGATTATTTGATATATTGCATTCTTATATTCAACCAGCCAATTTTCATATCTATAAACTATAGGTACAATATATAAAAGATTACAGCCTATTTGGCAATCTAGCACGCCATAGAAAATGATACAGAATACTTGACCATCACAAAGGTGCTTTGAATTAATTCTGTGAAAAGTGCTGTTGAACACAAAATTCTCAAATTTATTTATTTTTAATATTTATTGATTTATTTTTGAGAGAGAGAGAGAGAGCGCGCACAAGCAGGGTAGAGGCAGAGAGAGAGGGAGAGGGAGAAGGCCAAGCAGGCTATGTGCTGTCAGTGCAGAGTCTGACATGGGGCTCAAACTCACGAACTGTGAGATCGTGACCCAAACTGAAATCAAGAGTTGGCCGCTTAACAACTGAGCCACCCAGGCACCCTTAAATTCTCAAATTTATATGGAACCACAAAAGACCCCAAATTTCCAAAGCATTCTTGAAAAAGAAAAGAAAAGCTAGAGGTATCCCAATTCCAGACCTCAAGTTATATTACAAAGCTGTAGTAATAAAAACAGTGTGGCACTGGCACAAAAATTGACACATAGATCAGTGGAACAGAATAGAGAGCCCAGAAATAAACTCACAATGAAAGTCAATTAATCTTCAACACAGCAGGAAAGAATATCCAATGGGAAAAAGAGAGTCTCTTCAACAAATGGTGTTGGGGAACTGGTCAGCTACATGCAAAAGAATGAAACTAGACCACTTTCCTACCCCATACACAAAAATAAATTCAAAATAGACTGAAGACCTAAATGGAGGCCTAAAACCATGAAAGTCCTAGAAGAGAGCATAGACAGTAAGGTCTCTGACACAGCTGTGGCAACATTTTTCTAGGTATGTCTCCTGGGACAGGGAAAACAAAAGCAAAAATAAACTATTGGGACTACATCCAAATAAAAGGCTTTTGCACAGTAAAGGAAACAAAAAATAAAGCTAAAAGACAGTCTCCTGAACAGAAGAATATATTTGCAAATGACATATCCAATAAAAGGCCATTATCCAATATATATAAAGAACCTGTGTATATAAACACCCAAAAACAAATAATCCAATCTAGGGAAAGATGGGCAGAAGAAATGAACATTTTTCCAAAGAAGACATAGAGGTGGCCAACCAACATATGAAAAGAAGCTCAACATCACTTATTATCAGGGAAATGCAAATCAAAACTACCATGAGATATCACCTTACACCACACCTGTCAGAATGGCTAAAACTGAAAACACAAGAAACAACAGGTATGGGCAAGGATGTGTAGAAAAAGGAAACTTCCTGCACTGTTGGTGGGAATGCAACCTGGTGAAGCCACTGAGGAAAATAGTACAGAGGTTCCTCAAAAATTTAAAAATAGGATCCAGTAATCATGCTACTGGTATTTACCCCAAAATTCAAAAACACTAATTCAAAGGGATACATGCACCCGATGTTTATAGCAGTGTCCTTTACAATAGCCAAGTAATGGAAGTAGCCCAAATGTCAATCAATAGATGAATGGACAAAGAAGTGGTATATATACAATCAAATATTAGTAAGCCATAAAAAGAATGAAATCTTGCCATTTTCAAGGAGCAAACTAGAGAATATAATGTTAAGTGAAATAGGTCAGTGAGAGAAAGACAAATACCATATTATTTCACTAATATGTGGAATTTAAGAAACAAAACAAATGAGCAAACCAAGAGTGTGTGTGTGTGTGTGTGTGTGTGTGTGTGTGTGTGAAGAGAGAGACAGGCCAAGAAACACACTCTTAACTATTGGGAACAACCTCATGGTAATCAGAAGGGTGGGGCAGGAGATGGTTGAAATAGGTGATGGGGATTAGGAGTGCACTTGTCATGATGAGCACTGGGTAATGTATGGAATTGTTGAATCTCTATATTGTACACAAGAAACTAATATAACACTGAATATTAGCGATACTAGAATTAAAATTTAAAACAAAACTTTTAAAAAGGAGCTTTGATATCATTTTCATAAATAAGTATTATATATTCTAAATGTTTTATCCAAATGTGAGTCTCAAAAATTACTTAAGCCTTTCTTGAGACTTTGGAGAATAGCAACAATTTTATGACTTACTGAATAATTGGTTCTTAGTTGCTTTGTAGCAGAAATGACATCAGTCTGGAAGTCAGTTATGACTGTTTATTACATAAATTTTAAAAATATTGAAAACAAATAGTATCCATCCAGGAATGGGTATTATTTTAACAAATATTATTCTGTGAGTGGGAGAAGCATGTTATCAGGAGAACTTGATTAAGATTTTGTCCTAAGTTCCATTATTGAGTTACATATGATTCCAAGTCAAATGGAAACCACCGTAGCCTATGAATTACGTATTTGACCAAGTAAGGGTTGTAAAAAGCAAACACTCAAATGCACACACACACACACACACACACACACACACACACACACACTCATATACATGTATTTTTCCATGTCATTAGCTGAAGAGTATTTTTTTTGCAAAGAAATTTATTCTCCCAGATATAGGTGTATGTACATACATATCATTAGCATTCACCTCAAAAATAGCGTACAACTTGAAATAGACTGTAACTCTATTTTGTTTTTGTTTTTAATATCAAATTTATTGTCAAATTGGTTTCCATACAACACCCAGTGCTCATCCCAAAAGGTGCCCTCCTCAATACCCGTCACCCACCCTCCCCTCCCTCCCACTCCCCATCTACCTCCAGTTTGTTCTCAGTTTTTAAGAGTCTCTTATGCTTTGGCCCTTGAAGAGTATTTTTAAGATGAAGCATGTAGAGAGGATATAATTTCAAATCAAAGCATGTATCACTCAGTATACAAATCTATTTTACTCCTAAGTTAGGACAGTGACATTAGATAGTCACAAAGAGGGCTTTCTTACAACAATTCCATCACAATTTATCTATATGGCCTCATCTCCAGAGACTGGATGGAGAGTCTGGGAGTGAAGGACATCTGGCATTTGGCTTTATGAAAAAGTTTCTGCAGTGACCTTATTCTTTCCATTTTGACAGGAGTTCAGTGAAGCATTGTTACTATTAGCAAGCAGTTTCTGATTGCTGAGATAATAGATTACAAGACAAATATGGTTTATAAATTGTTGACTTAAATCAACAGACCCTAAAAAGTAGATTTATAATTATATAAAATAAATATAACTTTAGAAATAAAAAAATATATATCACAGTCCACTCACTTTTCACAATTTAAAAGAGTTTTGTTTCCATGTTCAGTCCTTTTTAAAATATACTAGATAGTCTTCTTTTAGGTCCATTACACTTACTCCTGCACTGTAAAGCACATCAGTATAATCTGGGAAAATTCTACTTCCTTTAATGATAGGAGGTTCCCTTGAAATATAATTTTTTACAAAAATGATGCGCAATACTTTACAAATAAAGAACACCTTTCTTCGTGTGGTCTCGGTGTTACCCACAGTTTGTTCTGTCATATTAAGAAAAAGAGTGTTAATAATATTAATAAATCATACTGATATGATGAACCAATGGAATGAGAATTGAAACTGTATCTAAAAAATGTCATACATAGTAGATGGATCAACATAAGTCAGTCCTTTTTCTCAACTTATAGTGTCCACTTCTCAATCTTTCATTTTCTTATAATGTTAGAAAATAAGAATTTGGGATTTAATCATACACTGGGTACTAAATAACATTCCTCTTTATATTGTCCCAGTGGGAAAAGATTTTGAATAAGTAACATCAAATACAAAGGAAATGAATTTGTGTTGGAAATTTAGAAGGAGGAAACTAAGATATTTACTAAGCTTTCAGAAAGAAGAAAAAATAAATGAAATTTTAACTTTTTATTTGATATTATTTGAGTTTTTGCCATTAAACATTTTTAACATCTTAAAAATATATCTACCTTCCATTCGTCGCAAATTGTTTACCATCTACATATTTTATTACATTCTTAAGAAATTTTGTGATCAATGTCGGATATTAGCACACATATTATTTGTTTGATTATGCCTCGGACAAAATCTAGAGGTTTTAGATAAGGATTCAATCCAGGAGCTTCTTCTGTAAGTTTTTTACAAAGACTGCAATTCAATTCTGGAAGATAATGAATTTGCACTCTTGAAAATCATATAATTTTATAGGTTAATGTAGATGTCTCATTAAATGAAAAATGTTGCCCTTTACTTTAACTCATTCCTACTATACCTCTGATCAGATTCAATTTTCCCCCTAGAATCCTAATGAAGATAATGCATCCATTTGCTTTCTTAATTCCTTCCTTAGAAAACTTTAGCGAGGGTGAAGAAAATGGAGAGTTCACCTTTTGACAATATACTAAAATGAAAGCATTATACATATGATGGACAGGAAATTTGAATTAATTTACAATATTAGTTAATTAAGTCTTCAGTTTCTCTCACCTGTCACAACCTAAAATTAATTATTGATAGCCAATGTTAGAAACTGTTCTATTTTCCAAGTAGGTTTTATTTTAGAACACTGTAGAACCGTTCATAAAGGTACCAAGCATTCTACGTTATTTTTGCTAGTTTCCACACAAACTCAATGATTCTGTTTGACTCTTTGTTGTTTTTCATAAATATTTATGTATAATATCATTTTCCTTGTAAACAGGATGTTTCCTGCCCAAAGGGAGGAAAAACAATTTGTGTGTTAATTTTATCTCACTGGTTTTGTTCAGCTTCAGTAGTTGTGTATATAAAAGAAGAGATTAGATAAAGGGGAATACAAGCAACCCCTGTTGCTAACGTAAAGAATTTTAATTAGCATGATGATAATTTTGCAGCAATTCAGGTATATTCCACCACCTTGCTTATAGTACAAACCAGCTGCTAAATGGTTCCTGTCACTAATCCTTCAATATTTATTTTGTTTAGATTTTGCTGCCCTCTACAGAAAAACCAAAAGCATTCATGAGTTTGGAGTGTACCTTGAACTTCAGGATGAAAGCCTTTCCTCTCTTTTTGAGAATCTGATATTAAATAAATTTTACATGGTAATTATCACTGCCATTGTTTGACATGTTTTGTCATACTTGTGACAATCTTTAATTTTCAGAGGAACTTAAAATCAAAATAAAAAAAAATTAAGAAAGTATTCTTCCCAATGATTCCTCTTGTCTTTTCTACATTTAAAATAAAAGGGGAGAAATCTTTTAAGAGAAAAATGAGTGACATTTAAAAATGTTAAATAGTAACTTCAGTGTATAATTATAAAGCGTTTTGCATTTGTTTTCCTATTTAATGACAGACATTTTATTGTCCTTAGTGTCTACCAGGCACAAATAGGCCATGAGACTTCAAAACTTCCAATCTATATCAAGAAATATTAAAGATTTACTACTAATAAATATGAAACGTTTCTTTCATTGAAAATCATATTACTGATTTATTAAATCTCTTTTTTCTGAGTCTTCAAATAAAGAAATAAAATAATGTCAATTTGTTTTTAAACAGTTTACCCAAAGTAGAAAAATTTAGGTTAACCACTAATTAATAATTCAGTGTCTTCTATTTCCCCAAGTAATTGGAGAAATTGTGAGACATTATTCTCATATTCAACTAAAACAAATCCTTCAAATGTTATGAAAAAAAGTCTTTGTTATGCTGCATTAGAAACAAATGGATTGTTTCATTATTGGTATACATTTGACATGTTCTTTTTTATAAAATTAAGATTTTGAAACAAAATTCTGAAATGTTCATGAGATATTTGAGATAATTGCTATTTTTAATTATAGAAGGTTGTATGTCCTCTATTTAAATATAAAGCCAGAGTCTAATATGTGAAAATACTTAAAAAAAAAAGTATATATATAAACAGTATCTGGAACTTAATGTGAATGATTTCACTTTACTTTTTTTTTTTTTTTTAATCTCCCATCTAGGAAATAGATTTTTTTTTAAGGATAAACACATCCAATGTTCACCTAAATGGCCTTTTTATCTCCAATGTACATCAAAACTTTGCATGTTTACTGCCTTACAAAACATCCTTTTAGATCCTAATATAGGGTTATCACTGCTAAAAGCCTGTGAAACAAATTACCACTCTCTGTCTTAATTTTAAATGACATTTCTTTTTTAAAAAAGAGGGAAAAACAGCATAGGAAATAAAGAAATATATAAGCCACACTAAAAAGGGGTATATGATTTTTAAACTGAAATATTTTAGTTCTCTGTCCTTTGTAGTTCCAAATAAATTTTATAATCAGCTTATCAACTTCTACAATAAAAGCAGGAAAATGTCTTCATAACATTTTACATGATTATTATCAAGTGTTTTTGTACTTCATTCATAAAACTTGAGCTGTACCTTCTTTATAAACTTACATATTTCCTTCCAAGAAATATATAACAAAACTATAAAGCAAATTTTTGAAAAACTATCCCTGAAGTTATTCTTTTAATGGGATTGATAGATGAATCTTTGGGGTGCCTGGGTGGTTCAGTCCATTAAGCACCCTACTCTTGATTTTGGCTCCAGTCGTGATCTCATGGTTCATGAGATCAAGCTCTGCTTTGGATTCTCTCCCTCTCTACCTGCCCCTCCCCTGCAGGCACACTCTGTCTCTCCTTCTCTCTCTGAAAATAAATAAGTTAATTAAATAAATAATAAATAAAGCTTAAAAAAAGATAAATCTTTTATGTAATTGCATCTCAGGAGAGAAAATAAAATGAAATTAATTTTAATTCTTTAAAAATCAAAAACAAATCTCATATCCACTCGAATACAGTGTCTGAAATTATACATATATATATTATTTTAACAACATAATTGCAGCCAGGAACAACATAATTGCAATAGTGAAAACTTATTATTAACTAGGTAGTTTTTGTCTTGAGTTCCCATAGTTCCTTAAATAGTAACTTGTTATTGAGGACTTTTGGAAAAAGCTTTCTCAAAAAGAAATATTTTCCTTAAGCTTTGTCTGTCCATATTCTTCTTGGTCAGTAAGTGCCAGTCTGTGTTCCAACTTTTCATTAGCAACCTAAAGTTGTTTGTTAAAGGATATATTCCAGAAAACAGATGCTATAAATATGGTCATTTCACATATATGTAATTACAAAATAATTAGGAATGGTAAATAAATTCAGGCAGAAGTTTATTTAATTTTTGGCTTATTTTAAATCATAGGATGAAGTACTTTTGCAATACATTTTAAAAGTAATATTACATTTTGTGGGGCACCTGGGTGGCTCAGTCAGTTAAGTAAAAGTAATATTACATTTTCAACTGAAGTAAAATTTGCACACATTGAAATGCACACTTAAAAATGTGCAGTTCAAGACATTTTTACAAATGTATACATGTACATTTAACACATCTATCAAAGTACAGTATGTTTCCACTAGCAAAACTTTACCCTGTGTCCCTTTTATGGTTATTCTGACCTTTGGTAGGTTTTAAGTCATCTCTATTTTCATCTCTGTGTATTAATTTTGACTTTCTGAATATTATATAAGTGGAATCATATAGCACATACTCTTTGACACTGGGTCCTTTGATGAAGGTAGTGTTTTGTCATTTAAAAATATATGTGTCCTGGGGCGCCTGGGTGGCTCAGTCAGTTAAGTGTCCTACTTCGGCTCAGGTCATGATCTCACGGTCCGTGAGTTCGAGCCCCGTGTCAGGCTCTGTGCTGACCGCTCAGAGCCTGGAGCCTGCTTCAGATTCTGTGTCTTCCTCTCTCTCTGACCCTCCTCCATTCATGCTCTGTCTCTTTCTGTCTCAAAAATAAATAAAACATTAAAAAAATAAAAAAATATATATATCTGTCTTTTATTCTCCATTTTTTATAGATGAATCACCATCTATTACATGAATATGTCATAATACATTTATCTTTTCTTCTTTTTTAAAAAATTTTTAATGTTTATTTATTTTTGAAGGAGAGAGAGAAAGAGTGTGAGTGGGGTAGGGGGAGAGAGAGAGAGAGAGAGGGAGACACAGAATCCGAAGCAGGCTCCAGGCTCTGAGCTGTCATCAAAGAACCCGATGAGAGGCTCAGACTCACAGTGAGATCATGACCTGAGACAAAGTCGGACGTTTAACCGACTGAGCCACCCAGGCACTCCATATATTATGAATTGGATGGTTTAAATAAATAAATCAATATGTAGAGAATTAATTTAAAACAATCAATGAACGTGGATTATTTTGATATATTAATTTCTTTCAAAAATGTTTTGAATCTTTATAGGTCAGAAGACTCACACACCTCTAATTTATTTTATTTATTCTTGGTATTTAAAATTAATTTTAAAATTTGCTTTCCAGTGATGCCTGAGTGGCTCAGTTGGTTAAGCACCTGACTCTTGATTTTGGCTCAGGTCATGATCTCCCAGTTCATGAGACAGAGCCTGATATCTGGCTCCGTGCTAACAGGGTGTGGAGTCTGTTTCTGATTCTCTCTCTCTGCCTCTCTGCCCCTCCCCTGCTCACACTTGTTTCTCTCAAATAAATTTTAAAAAATTAAAAATAAATAAATAAAATAAAGTTTACTTTCCAATCATTTACAGTTAGCATATAGAAACAGAATTTATTTTTGAATATTTTGAATATTTTTGAATATTTTATTTTGTAGCCTTCAACCTCTCTGATGTCACACATTAGTTATCAGATTTTTTTAAAGCACTCTTAGTTTTCTTAGGTAGACAATAATGCTTTTTGCTGACAAAGAGAATTTTACTTGATTTCAAAACTGTATGCCTTTCATTTCCTTTTCTTGCCTTGGTGGTTGCATACTTCATGTTGTTGGTAATTACAGAGGCAAAGTGCTTAGTATGCTTGGTATTTTACTATTAAGGCAGTTTTTAATCAGTTTAAGGGAGAACAGTTGTATTTTTATTTTACTGAGAATTTCATCATGAATAGGTATTGGATTATGTGTCAACTGATTGGTGTTTTTAACTTCAGATGATCACAGGTATTCTTTTTAATCTTTAGTTTGTTAACGTGATTACTTAAACTGATTTTCAAAGGTTAAATTAAACTTAACTTCAGGCAATAAAACTCACTGGTAATGATAATTTTTTTATCCTTACTGGATATGATTTGACAATATTTGATCAGAATTTTGTGTCTTATGAGGAATTTGTGGTTCAATTTTTTTATGTGTTTGTCAAATTTTTATATCATGATTATGTTGCACTCATAAAACTAGTTAGGAAGTATCATTTTCTGAAAAATGTCTATATATTATTTTCTGAAAAAGTCTATATATTATTAGTGTTACCCTTCCTTTAATTTTTGATAAAATTTCCCATCAAACCATCTGGGCCTCAAGGTTTATTTTGGATAAGATTATTTATTATTAATTCAAAATTTAATAGAAAATAACTATGCACAATTTTATTTCTTCTTGTGTCCATTTCATTATATTTGGTTTTCAAAGAATTTTTGCAATGCATGTAAGTTGTCAAATGTACTGGCATAAAAGGTCTTCATAATATTCCCTTATTATCCTATTAATATATAGTATCTATAGTGATTTTGCTTCTTTCATTCCTAATAGTGATTATTTTACTTTATTTTCTTTATTGGGCATCATTTTTTTTACTATTACATTTATTTCTGTTTTTGTCATTATTATTCTTCCATCTTTTGAGGGGTTTATTTGTCCTCTTTTCTATACTCTTAAGAAAGCAACTCATAACATTGATCTTATAATTTTATTCTTTCTAATATACACATTTAAAGCTATAAATTTTCCCTAAGTTCCTCATTAGCTATATTGCATAAATTTTATCAATTTGCAAAATTATCATATTACTTGAAATATTTTCTTTTCATGTCCAGTAGTTTTTAAATTATATGTTCAAGACTGTGTGGCAATTGTTGCCATTGGCAATTTAGCCTTATTATTTTGCAGGGCAGATTCCTTTTGGTTTTGAACTTCATCTTCTACCTAGTATGACCCTTCGTCTACTAAGGCCACTCTAAGCTATGGCCTTCTGCAGACTGCTGTATATGCTCACGATCTTGGAGTCTTGTCACTTGTTTGGTCTGGAACTTTGACTTCCAGCTTTGCTCTATCTCTGGTGTCTCTATTCAGTTCTTATCTCTGTAGCAGGAGATTTCTGCCGGCCCTCACCAACTCTTGTCTTCCTGGACTGCACTTTTCCTGTATGCTATAAGAATATGCCCCTTACGCAGAAAGCTGTGGCATGTGTAGGGCTCATCTTTTACCTTTCCTTTCTCTCAAGATCACAGTAGTAAGTGGTCTTATGGTCAATGCATAGAGACACTTTATATATATTTTTTCCTTGTATACTTGTTTATGATAACCTACCAAGTATAGCATCAGTTGTTCTGTCATCACCCAAAGAAGAAGTCTTGTCTTTCATTATAAGTAGCAAAACTATAACATATGATACCTATCACTATGTAAAAAAATAATAGTTGGTAAATGTAAATTGGTAATTTCATAGCTAAACCCAAGGATACATGAAGTCGAATTTATTTCAATAGTTTATTCAATAAATCTTTCCTGATCTCTATTGGCACTGGTTTGGAATCCTGCTTTGCCTCTTATAAACAGAGTGGTTTCAGAAATGTTACTCTTCCTCAATTTCCTCATCAGGAGAATGATGATGAGAGAGTTGGCATTTATAGCATAAAACTATGATGAGAATTAAGATAGTACAAATAAAAATTACAAAATAGGGCCTAAAATTTAACTCTCCATAAAACTTAGTCATATTTATCTCACAAAACAGCAAAACCTCTTTTTATTTCTAGTCCTTTATTATCATATCTGTAATGTAAAGGGAATGAATTAAATTTTATCTAGAGTTTATTTCTTTTAAAAAATAGTCCTGTGATATTCAGAGCCTAGAGTCATCAAACCAAGTATTTCCATTATGTAGCTCTTAAAAGTTAGAAAATGTCCCCTCAAACACACATAATTTTATACAAGGTTGTTACTTGTAATATTTTTTCTAAAGAAAAATGATTTTTAGTGAGAAAAAAAATAAAAGTAGCAGAAACCTATAGTGATAATAAAAATGCATATGGCACTGGTGCAGCCTACATAATGCTTTAAGTTCAGCCTTAAACAGTGATGCTGAACCACCATGGACAGACACAAAGATGACTGTGCTTATAAAGAAGACAAACAAGCCACAGTTAGTTACACCAACAGTTTTTTTTTTTAATTAGATTCCACATACATCTCTTAAATATCTATTACAGATTATTTGTCATGGGTAGTTTCTTCCATCAAAAGCAGACTAGACTAATGGGCAGAAAGAAATAATTATAATAAATAAACAAATAAAGAAATAAGTAAGAAATAATTATTTATTTCATTCACTCAGTGAATATTTACTGAGTGACCACTATATATTACACACAGCCTGAGAGCTAAAGAGACAACTGTCACAAAAACAGAGGAAACTTTATGGAATCTACATTTCAAGGAGGATACACAGAAAACAAAAGATAATATACAATATGATGCCAGAGAGTGACAACTACCCTGAAGTATCATACAGGCAAAGAAGGCATACACAAATGCTACGTTTTTGTTGATCACCCCCAAAATAATATCTGGAGTACTAATACCTTCCCTATTTCCAGAATTGTATTGGCTACTTGGCCCATAAGAGATCAAATCAAACATCTGCAAAACCGAACTCTGACTCCTCCCTCAAATCAACAGAAACTCCAGTCATCCCCATTGCAGTAAATCAGTCTCCCATCCATCTAGTTATACCACCTACTTTAGAGTTGTCCTTGACTTTTCTGTTCTTCCTTCTCTGTTATAGATAAGCCATCAACATTCTCTCAGCTTTCACTATAAATTATACTCCAAATCTATTTACTTTCCTCCATTTCCTCAGTGTTGTCCTAGCCCAAGAAGCTGGCATTTCTGATTCAAGCTCTTGCAGTGGCCTCCTAAATGGTCTCCTTGCCTCCACATGAAACCCCTTTCACTTGTCTTCCTTAGAACAGCCACAAAGATTTCCTTAAATCAAATCAGCTCACATCACTCCTTTTTTTATTTTTATTTTTTAATGTTTATTTTTGAGAGAGAGAGAGAGTGAGCAGGTGAGGGGCAGAGAGACAGGAAGATGCAGAATCTGAAGCAGGCTCCAGGCTCTGTGCTGTCACCATAGAACCTGACATCGGGCTCAAACTCACAAACTGTGAGATCATGACCTGAGCTGAAGTCAGATGCTTAACTGACAGAGCCACTCGGGCACCCTTCTCATGTCACTTCTTAAACTCTCCATTTCTTGTGCATAGCATTTGGCATTAAAATTCAGACTACAATTGTGGCTTCTACATTCCCATATATGATAAGGATTCTAACATTCTGAACGCATTCTGTAACACGCTATTCCCAGGTCACTAACTTTCAGTCGTACTGGCCTCCATTCAGGCCCTCAGAAAATGTGTTCATGTGTCAAAGCTGTTGCTGCTCTCTTTTCCTGTGAAGCTCTGGTCCTACATTATTGACTCACTGATTTTTTTCATTCAGCTTCATTTAGTCATGACCACCCTGTCTTAAGCACAATTCTTACCCACACCCTGTCAAATTACCCTCCTTATTTTTAAGTGAAATTATCATAATTATATTTTATTTACTTGTTTATTTTTTGCACCAATCTCTATTGCCCACTAGAATGTAAGTTCTTTGAAAGAAGGACCCTAGTTTATCTTCCAGTGTTCTAAATAACGTGTCCAATAAATGCCTATTTACTAACCTATACTGGGCCATATATGTCAGCATAGGTAGTAGAGAATTAGCATGCCTTTTAAACTGGGTAATTTTATGATTTTATCTGTTTTTAGAGAGACCAATATGGAAGAAGTATTAAGAATCTACTGTAGAGATGTAGAACTGCTTATAAGGCTTCTAAAATAGTATATAATAAAATCGTGCTAAGACATATTCAATGGAGATGCTACATCAGGAATTCAGATCAGATTGTGAAGCATGCAAGTGAAACAGCTTGTGGAATACACTCTCTCAATTAGTATTTTTGAAACTTATATGATCAGGGTCTATTCTTTTGGATTCTGCCATAGTGACATCTTCAACTATCATGAGATATTCTTATTAAAAGATTTTAGTAACACTTTCCACTTTGAGCTGTTGAAGAGAGTAGGAAGTGTGCAATACACCGATGAAGTTTTCTGTGTCAGGGGTACCATCTATGAAGGCAGGAGTGAGACATGCTCACAGAGCAAGAAATAGTCCTTCTTCAAGGGGCTTCTGTAATAATGAGGCAGGTGAGAAGTATGACAGCTGGGACTAAAAAGTAGTGAGAGTAGTCATATAGAGGAGATAAAAGGTATGAGTAAAGGTTTCAAGGCAGAAGAGACTCAACAGGGACATATTTTATCAGAGAGAGTAAGTAGCATAAAAGTAACAAATCTATATTACAAACAAAAACTTATACAAAATGAAAAGCAGATATTCCCAAACTTATATTTATAACATTTTACAATATGCACTTACAGACTAACTCCCAACCCAATAAAAACCTCATATAACTATGGCACTACCCCGCCGCCCCCCCCCCCGCCCATACTCTCTCTCTCTCTCTCTCTCTCTCTCTATCTCTCACACACACACACACACAACTCTAGAATACCACACCCATTCACATTTAGCTATCCCTGCCAGCTACACTTGCCCTACCAACACACACAATTCTCAGACAAATGCATTTGCCAGTGTGCTGTGTCTCTTATCACAGACATATAGTAATGGCAGAACATATAGGTGCAGGAATATAATTGAAAACACTAGGCTTCCAGTTATAGCTTAGTTCCAGTAAAACAACTGCAACATCAATAAGAAAATAAATATGCCTTCCTGACATTTTGAGGAAAATCTTAGAAATAACAGAAAATTATCCTAAAGTTTGAGAAGTAATACTACAGTTTCTTCTGACATCGTTTCTGAATCTTAGATCCCTACCACTGCTCATCTTCTGAAAATTTTCCTGAATAAAAATCATTAAAAACGTTCTCTTCTGCACAGAATTGTAAAGATTAATAGTTGCATTACAATGAAACAAGAAAAATATAAGTAGAAAACTAAACTGCATTGATAAATCATATACACTGGATTTGAAATACTAAATAGGGAAAACTGAGTGGTAAATAAATAATAAATGGTAACAAATAAATAAGTTGCTTAGTGACATAAGGTTAAGTAGGATGAGAATGAGAAACATTTGGTTGCCAGGTGACTGAATAGAATAGATGAGAGATGAAAAGTGAGTGATAACTGAGACCTATGTATCCAGAATTTTTAAAAAAAGGCTATTAGATGGAACAATATGACTTTAGAGTGATTATTGTCATGAAAAAAAATGCACTTGAGTAGTAGGCTTATTTCTCTATTATTATAGTATTAATCTTAGTGCTTAATTTCAACATTTAAAAATACATTATGTATTTAAAAGCATAAATGAACTATCATGCAGAATAGACTTCATTTGTCCATTTGTTGTAAAGCTCAATGCCATTCTGAAACATTTTTAATTAAGAACATGAAATGACTCGTTAACATTCAGCTCTAAAAATAAGTGACTAATTATAGTATGTTGACAAAAGCAAGTTACTTTATGCATTGCCACCAAATCTCTTCTGAAGAAGCAAAAAATGGATTCAAGAAATTTTGTTTCAAAAAACTTGGGGAGGTAGAATATTCGTATTTTTTTTGTTTTGTTTTGTTTTTAATTTTTTTTTCAACGTTTATTTATTTTTGGGACAGAGAGAGACAGAGCATGAACGGGGGAGGGGCAGAGATAGAGGGAGACACAGAATCGGAAACAGGCTCCAGGCTCCGAGCCATCTGCCCAGAGCCTGACGCGGGGCTCGAACTCACGGACTGCGAGATCGTGACCTGGCTGAAGTCGGACGCTTAACCGACTGTGCCACCCAGGCGCCCCTGAATATTCGTATTTTTAAAAAGTGGAACTCAAAACGATGTCAGACCCAGGAGTTTCACCCATACACACGTGTTAGAAGTACATCTTGCTCTCATCACAAAGTACACATTGGTTAATGGTAATAAACAGCCTACCCTTCAACCCTGGAGCAGAAAATTTAGTTTTTACGTAACCAATATTTGCAAATTTTCCAGTCACCTTTATTTATTCCTTTAACAAATCATGAGTCAAGTTATTCAGTTCTAATTTTACACCCAAAACAACTGTTATAAAAGAGTTACTGGGCTCTCTCAGAATTACACAGGAAGTTAATAATAGATACATAAATATAATTGAAAATGCTATGCATTCATTTATGGCTTATCAGTATGGAAAAAACAATTAAATATATGGCTTCCAGAAAACTTTCAGTGTCTTAGAATTAACAGAAAATTGTACATTTGGAAAACAATTTATTAACATATTTATTGCATCTTTCATCATTTTCCCCTTCAAATAGCCTACCTCTATCCAAATTCCCCTTCACATCCCCAGTAGAAATTCATCTACTAGAACCTATCAAATATTCTTTGTCCCAGAAAAACTATGACAACCAATGAAAAACTTAAAATAAGAGAATATGTGGCGGAAACATGCAAGACCCTACCAACAACAACAACAACAAATTCCTCTAAGCATGGATGTACATAAAGGCAACAAAATCTCAAAATGAATTATTTGGTCAGGCTGATTTCCTGTGACTCAAAAAGATAGTCTTGCAGGGATGGGTACTTTTGGTTCAACATCATTCTTGGAGGCAGAGCACACTTTCTGACTCGCCAAGTGTTTCTAAAAATGTTCTTAGGAACTCATTATAGATATGACTAACATAAATTTCCATATTAACTAAGCAAGATTAGTTTATACGTGTGTGTGTGTGCACAGTGTGTCTGATAGGTACATTATCAGTTAAAAATAAATGCAAAAACAATTTATGGTATGTCATACTGGCAAACATTAGAGATATTACCCCACTCTGTCAGTATCATGCAAGATGATCACTTTTCTTCTCTTCCAGTGGAAATATTGTTATAGTCATTTTGGAAAAAAAATTAGGCAAACCATTTAAAGATGTTTATGCTGAAGTATAACCTTCTAGAAAACTATTCTAAGCATTAAATAGTGTTGGCTGGCTTCAGTGGCAGAGGGAGGATCACCATAAATCTATTCCTCCAGAAAAATAAAAAAAATACTCTCAAAAATTATCAAAATCAATTGTTTCAGAAATTAAACAAAGGTTTTCAGCAATCTGAGGAATGTTCCATTTAGAAAAGTGCTTCTGTTGGAGCACCAGGGTTTGTGGTCCTGCAACCAGGCATTCCCCCATCTCTGTATGCATATCTCTTGGCATCCTTGAAACCCAGAATCCTGCATTGCATGCCCTGGAGGAAGCAGACTGGTACTGAGTCCCTTCAGAAAATCCACCCAAGTATTATCACTACTTGACTCTGTCTCACAGCTCTCTAGAAAAGCCCATTCCCCAGATGTTTCCATTATTTGATTTGTCTGGAATTCAATTGGAAAAGCCTTATCTTCAGAGTATGTGTCAAAAATAATCAGGGGCAAACAACTTGATTGGCTCAGTCAGTGGAGCATGTAACTCTTGATCTCGTGATTGTAGGATCTAGAACCATATTGGGTGTAGAGATTATGTAAAAATAAAATCTTTGAAAAAAATTATCAGTGGCAAATGTTTTCCATCATGAGGCTGTGATACTGGTTGATTAAAGCAAGATCCTGACCAAAAATATCTAGAAAATTAAATGTGCATAGAGGATTTTGAAAACCTCCAACATGTGAGAATTTAGAGGGATGAATAGGTTGAATATATATGCAGAGCTGTGCAAATGGTCAAGAAAAACCTGAGAGAGTACAAATGTCCCACCTGTCTGACCTGAAGTTCTACACAAGCAGGAAGTAAAGGCTTAAGGCAGATTTATAAACTGCCTGAGCACTGACGACATCCCCCAACACACACACACACACACACACACACACACACACAGCACTCGGCAAAGGGCAGGAGACATATTACTTAAGACATTTAAGGAAAATTGTGACCAATCATCTGAGCAGTAAGTTAACTAAACACAGACTTCAGTGGCTGCACACATGAGGAAATACAGAATCTCCGCGAAAGTCAGTAAACACCAAAAAATGAAAAGCAGCAGCAAAAAAAACCCAACAAACTCTAAGTAAGGGAAGTCTGATTTCCAGAGCTGCCACATTATACTATCGAAAATGTACAGTTTGTGGAAAAAGTTATGAGGCATATGAAGAACTATATATATATATATATATATATATATATATATATATATATGCAGGAAAAACAAAATTAATAAAAACTATCCCTGAGGGGGCACAGATGTTGGACTTGCTAGGCAAAGATGTTAAAACAGTGATTTTAAATATGCTCAAAGAAATAAAGAACTCTGCCTAAAGACTTACAGGAATGTATGACAATGATGTCTCACCAGATACAGAAGCTCAAAAAAAGAGAAATTATGGGGGAAAAATAACCAAATAGAGTGAAGCAGTGTTATGTTCACAAATTTAAATAGAAAAATATTTGTTACAACATTTTTGCTTAAAATTCAAAGAAAATAATGGAAATCATATTTAAAAAAACAAGCAGTTTACTTTCATTGCCTGGGTCACAAGAATGGAGTCAAATATTTTGAAGTTTAATCATTCAATGAATTTATGCTTGACATTCAGAGCTGGGATAAGAGCTGTGCACACATATTTCTGCACAGAGTTAAACAGTGTGAATGTGAATTTTAAAAGCATATAATTGGCCCCAGAAGATGGCAGCGTAAGAGGACGCTGGGCTCAACGCGTCCTGCTGATCACTTAGATTCTGCCCACATCTGCCTAAATAACCCAGAAAACCACCAGAAGACTAGCAGAACGGACTCTTTAGAGCCAAGCAAGACAAGAAGCCCACTGAAGAGAGTAGGAAGGGCAGAGAGGTGGTACGCCCTAAACGGACTGGCAGGATGGAGCCAGGGCAGTGGAGGGGCAGCCCACCTGGCAAGGCAGAGCACCCGAGTCTGACTTGCAAAAGCGGAGGGGCAGTACTGCGTGAGTTCTGACAGGCAGCGGGACTTAACATCTAGAATGTTAAAAGTCAACAGCTCTGCTCTGAGAGCAGGAGGGGGAGAAGACGCCAGGAGGGAGAGTTGTTAAGCCCCAGGAGACAGAACTCAGATCAGCTGGAGAACAAAGGCTCTTACAAGCACCATCTCCCTCTCCCATCCCCCAGTTGAAATTCCAAAGGGAACCAGTTCCTGTGACCCAACTTGCATGCACCGCGCAAACACTCAATGCTGTGCTTCTGTGGATCCATCCTTCCTATGGGTCTGCCTCCCTCCCTGTGCCTCAGGGCCCCTCCCTAAGCGGACTACTGAAGGCAAAGCGCGCTGAGTCTGCCCCTCCTGCCCCTGTGCACCTTGCGGATCCACCCCGGTGAATACGCCAGATTCCATCGAAGCAGCACCACAAGCCTGGCAGTGTGAAAGTAGCCCAGACAGGGGCCACACCACTCCACAGTGAGTCCTGCCCTTGGGAGAGGGGAAGATAAGGTACACACCAGTCCCACTGTGGCCCCAGTGGTAGGCTGGGGGCAGACATCAGGTCTGACTGTGGCCACGCCCACCAACACAAGTTACTCCAGACAGCACAGGTGAAGAGCCCTGCAGTTCTGTGCCACTCCAGGGACTATCCAAAATGACGAAACGGAAGAATTCTCCTCAAAAGAAACTCCAGGAAGTAGCGACAGCTAACAAACTGATCAAAAACGATTTAAGCAATCTAACAGAAAATGAACTTAAAATAATAGTCATAAAATTAATTGCTGGGCTTGAAAAAAGTATAGAGGGAAGCAGAGAATCTATTGCTGCAGAGATCAGGGACTAAGAAACAGTCAGGAGGAGCTAAAAAATGCTATAAATGAGGTGCATGGGGCGCCTGGGTGGCGCAGTCGGTTAAGCGTCCGACTTCAGCCAGGTCATGATCTCGCGGTCCTTGAGTTCGAGCCCCGCGTCAGGCTCTGGGCTGATGGCTCAGAGCCTGGAGGCTGTTTCCGATTCTGTGTCTCCCTCTCTCTCTGCCCCTCCCCCGTTCATGCTCTCTCTCTGTCCCAAAAATAAATAAACGTTGAAAAAAAAATAAAAAAATAAAATAAAAATAAAATAAAATAAAATGGAGGCGACCATAGCTCGGATTGAAGAAGCAGAGGAGAGAATAGGTGAATTAGAAGATAAAATTATGGAAAAAGAGGAAGCTGAGAAAAAGAGAGATAAAAAAATCCAGGAGTAGGAGGGGAGAATTTGAGAACTAAATGATGTAATGAAATGTAACAATATCTGTATAATAGGAATTCTAGAAGAGGAAGAGAGAGAGAAAGGGGCTGAAGGTGTACTTGAACAAATCATAGCTGAGAACTTCCCTGATCTGGGGAAGGAAAAAAACGCATTGAAATCCATGAGGTACAGAGACCTCCCTTCAGACGTAACTTGAATCGATCTTCTGCATGACATACCATAGTGAAACTGGCAAAATACAAGGATAAAGAGAAAATTCTGAAAGCAGCTAGGGATAAACATGCTCTAACATATAAAGGGAGACTGACAAGACTCCTGATGGATCTCTCTACTGAAACTTGGCAGGCCAGAAAGGAATGGCAGGTAATCTTCAATGTAATGAACAGAAAAAAATATGCAACCAAGAATCCTTTATCCATAGTCTGTCATTCAGAATAGAAGGAGACATAAAGGTCTTCCCAAAGAAACAAAAACTGAAGGAATTCATTACCACTAAAACAGTCCTACAAGAGATCCTAAGGGGGATCCTATGAGACAAAGTACCAGAGACATCACTACAAGCATGAAACCTACAGACATCACAATGACTCTAAACCCATATCTTTCCAAAATAACACTGAATGTAAATGGACTAAATGCACCAACCAAAAGACATAGGGTATCAGAATGGATAAAAAAACAAGACCCATCTATTTGCTGTCTACAAGAGACTCATTTTAGACCTGAGGACACCTTCAGATTGAGAGTGAGGGGATAGAGAACTACTTATAATGCCACTGGATGTCAAAAGAAAGCTGGAGTAGCCATACTTATATCAGACAAACTAGACTTTAAATTAAAGGCTGTAACAAGAGATGAAGAAGGGCATTATATAATAATTACAGGGTCTATCCATCAGGAAGAGCTAACAATTATAAATGTCTATGTGCCAAATACAGGAGCCCCCAAATATATAAAACAATTACTCACAAACATAAGCAACCTTATTGATAAGAATGTGGTAATTGCAGGGGACTTTAACACTCCACTTACCACAATGGATAGATCATCTAGACACAGGATCAGTAAAGAAACAAGGGCCCTGAATGATACATTGGATCAGATGGACTTGACAGACAGATATATTTAGAACTCTGCATCCCAAAGCAACAGAATATACTTTCTTCTCGAGTGCACATGGAACATTCTCCAAGATAGATCATATACTGGGTCACAAAACAGACCTTCATAAGTAAACAAGAATTGAGATCATACCATGCATACTTTCAGATCACGATGTTATGAAGCTTGAAATCAACCACAGGAAAAAGTCTGGAAAACCTCCAAAAGCATGGAGGTTAAAGAACACCCTACTAAAGAATGAATGGGTCAACCAGGCAATTACAGAAGAAATGAAAAAATATATGGAAACAAAAGAAAATGAAAATACAGCAATCCAAATGCTTTGGGATGCAACCAAGGCAGTCCTGAGAGGAAAATACATTCCAATCCAGGCCTATCTCAAAAAACAAGAAAAATCCCAAATACACAATCTAACAGCACACCTAAAGGATATAGAAGCAGAACAGCAAAGACACCCCAAACCCAGCAGAAGAAGAGAAATAATAAGACCAGAGCAGAAATAAACAATATAGAATCCTAAAAAAATTGCAGAGCAGATCAATGAAACCAAGACGTGGTTCTTTGAAAAAATAAACAAAATTGATAAACCTCTAGCCAGGCTTCTCAAAAAGAAAAGGGAGATGACCCAAATAGATAAAATCATGAATGAAAATGGAATTATTACAACCAATCCCTCAGAAATACAAGCAATTATCAGGGAATACTATTGAAAAATTATATGCCAACAAACTAGACAACCTGGAAGAAATGGACAAATTCCTAAACACCCACACACTTACAAAACTCAAACAGGAAGAAATAGAAAGCTTGAACAGACCCATAATCAGTGAAGAAATTGAATCCGTTATCAAAAATCTTCCAACAAATAAGAGTCCAGGACCAGATGGCTTCCCAGGGGAATTCTACCAGACATTTAAAGCAGAGATAATACCAATCCTTCTCAAGCTATTCCAAAAAATAGAAAGGGATGAAAACTTCCAGACTCATTTTATGAAGCCAGCATTACTTTGATTGCTAAACCACATAGAGACCCAGTAAAAAAAGAGAACTACAGGCCAATATCCCTGATGAATATGGATGCAAAAATTCTCAATAAGATACTAGCAAATCGAATTCAACAGCAAATAAAAAGAATTATTCACCATGATCAAGTGGGACTCATTCTTGGGCTGCAGGGCTGGTTCAACATTAACAAATCAATCAAGGTGATACATCACATTAATACAATAAAAGATAAGAACCATAGGATCCTGTCAATCGATGCAGAAAAAGCATTTGACAAAATTCAGCCTCCTTTCTTAATAAAAACCCTTGAGAAAGTTGGGATAGAAGGAGCATACTTAGACATCATAAAAGCCATTTATGAAAAGCGCACAACTAATATCATCCTCAATGGGGAAAAACTGACTGAGAGCTTTCTCCCTGAGATCAGGAACATGATAGGGATGTCCACTCTCACCACTGTTGTTTAACATAGTGTTGGAAGTTCTAGCATCAGCAATCAGAAAACAAAAGAAATCAAAGGCATCGAAATTAGCAAGGATGAAGTTAAGCTTTCACTTTTTGCAGATGACATGATACTATACATGGAAAACCCGATAGACTCCACCAAAAGTCTGCTAGAACTGATACATGAATTCAGCAGAGTCGCAGGATACAAAATTAATGTACAGAAATCAGTTGCATTCTTACACACTAATAATGAAGCAACACAAAGACAAATAAAGAAACTGATCCCATTCACAATTGCACCAAGAAGCATAAAATACCTAGGAATAAACCTAACCAAGATGTAAAATATCTGTATGCTGAAGACTATAGAAAGCTTATGAAGGAAATTGAAGAAGATATAAAGAAATGGAAAATCATTCCATGCTCAATCATTGGAAGAATAAATATTGTTAAGATGTCAATACTACCCAAAGCTGTCTACACATTCAATGCAATCCCAATCAAAATTGCACCAGCATTCTTCTCAATGCTAGATCAAGCAATCCTAAAATTTGTATGGAACCACAAAAGATCCTGAATAGCCAACATAATATTGAAGAAGAGGACCAAAGCGGGAGGCATCACAATCCCAGACTTTAGCCTCTACTACAAAGCTGTCATCATCAAGACAGCATGGCATTGGCACAAAAACAGACACATAGACCAATGGAATAGAATAGAAACCCCAGAAACAGACCCACAAAAGTATGGCCAACTAATCTTTGACAAAGCAGGAAAGAATATCCAATGGAAAAAAGACAGTCTCTTTAATAAATGGTGCTGGGAGAACTAGACAGCAACATGTAGAAGGATAAAACTAGACCACTTTTTTCACACCATTCACAAAAAAAAAAAAAACTCAAAGTGGATAAAATACCTGAATGTGAGACAGGAAACCATCAAAACCCTAGAAGTGAAAGCAGGAAAAAAACCTCTCTGAACTCAGCCTCAGCAATTTCTTACTTGACACATCCCCAAAGGCAAGGGAATTAAAAGCAAAAATGAACTTTTGGGACCTCATGAAGATAAGAAAGCTTCTGCACAGCAAAGGAAACAATCAAAAAACTAAAAGACAACCAATGGAATGGGAAAAGATATCTGCAAATGACATATCAGACAAAGGGCTAGTATCCAAAATCTATAAAGAGCTCACCAAAATCCACCTGAAAAACAAATAATCCGGTGAAGAAATGGCAGAAAACATGAATAGACACTTCTCTAAAGAAGACATCCAGATGGCCAACAGGCACATGAAAAGATGCTCAACGTCACTCCTCATCAGGGAAATACAAATGAAAACCACACTCAGATTATCACCTCATGCCAGTCAGAGTGGCTAAAGTGAACAAATCAGGAGACTATAGATACTGGCCAGGATGTGGAGAAATGGTAACCCTCTTGCACTGTTGATGGGAATGCGAACTGGTGCAGCCATTCTGGAAAACAGTGTGGAGTTTCCTCAAAACATTCAAAATAGATCTACCCTATACTCAGCAATAGCATTGCTAGGAATTTACCCAAGGGATACAGGAGTGCTGATGCATAGGGGCACTTGTACCCCAATATTTATTGCAGCACTCTCAACAATAGCCAAATTATGGAAAGAGCCTAAATGTCCATCAACTGATGAATGGATAAAGAAATTGTGGTATATACACAATGGAATACTGTGTGGCAATGAGAAAGAATAAAATATGGCCTTTTGTAGCAATGTGGATGGAACTGGAGAGTGTTATGCTAAGTGAAATAAGTCATACAGAGAAAGACATATACCATATGTTTTCACTCTTATGTGGATCCTGAGAAATTTAACAGAAGTTCATTGGGGGAGGGTAAGAAAAAAAAAAAAGAGGTTAGAGAGGGAGAGAGCCAAAACATAAGAGAGTCTTAAAAACTGAGAACAAACTAAGGGTTGATGGGGGGTGGGAGGGAGGGGAGGATGGGTGATGGGTATTGAGGAGGGCACCTTTTGGGATGAGCACTGGGTGTTGTATGGAAACCAATTTGACAATAAATTTCATATTAAAAAAATAAATTAAATAAAAGCATTTAATTTATTGGTTAAGAGGTGAAGAGCCATTTACACCCATTACCTGAATTTCATTAGTCTTCTCTGAATAGCTTTCTTTGGTAAGGATAAGAAAACAATAACTACAATTACCACAAAATTATTTAAATACTCTAGAGTCAGAGAAAAATAAACACGCAGGTAAAATGTATATACCTTCTCTACTCTGAAAACTCAACATGAATTTCTTTATTTCATCTCCCCTTGCACACTTAATCAAAGGGAACTAAAAGAAACTATTTTCCACTTTCACAATCTGCCTAGAAATCTGATCAGCCAGGTCCACAAGTTTCTTAAATATCCTGGTGTTCATGTTACCTGAGAGGATAATATCATTAATTTACTGCCAGTATATAACTTGCTCCTTTTTTCTCTACTCTCTGCTAGCAATTTCATCACTGCTTTTCCTGCTTTCACCAACAGTGTCCTCTTACATCTCCTATGTCGCTAAATGGCTGATCCCAAAGTCAAGGCCACACGTTTGTTGCAGCTGCGGTCCACTTTTGTTAGCAATTTCTATTTTAGTTAATAATTCCTCTCTAACAAACCACCATCAGAATTAGTGGCTTAATGAGACAACGATCTTACTTCTCAGAAATCATCAATCTTTGCTAGGCTCAGTATGTGATTCTTTTGCATATCTTTTTTGTAGTTTGTGGTTTTAGACTGCTATGTGTAGCCGGCAAGTTGTCTGCAACCATCATCCATCTGGGACACTGAGACAGCCACTTTCCTCTTACTCCAAGTAGTTTTGAGGCTTTTATTTCTCAATATGGTCTCTCCTCCTAGTCTTTCTATTTGGAAGCTCCGGCTCAACAGCTAACTTTGTACTAGAGGATCAAAGAAGCTGCTTAGCTTTTGTAAGGCTTCAGCCCAGACTGCCACATTGTATAATCTGGCACATTCAGTTGGCTAAAGCAAGCTACCAGCCCATAACAGAGTCTAGGAAAAATGCCATACAGGAGCATGAATGCTGAGTATCTGTGGTTCAGTTCACGGAGGGTAACCAAATGGACTAATTACCATAGCTGTATGATCAGTAGAACCAAATACGTATCATAAGTCCAGAAAAAAAGTTGTTACAACACTCAAAAATATTCAAAAATGTTTTCTGTATTTCTGGTTTTGGTTATGATAGGATTTGGGAGACAATTAGGAAGAAGAATGGGATAAAAAATTATCTACCACAATTAATTTCCTATTGAAGCATTATTGCTTTATAATACAAAGGTCTTTATTACACTAAATAATAAATATAAATTTTAAATAATAGAAATAATAATAATAGAAATTTCTAAATTGGTCTCTATAAATCACATTTAGCCTGCTGTTACTCCCACAACACAACTGCTTTTAGTAGATAATAATTTTAATGATTTTTGTTTCTTTTGTTTTACTGGTCCAGCATGAACAGTTTTTAACTAATATACAGGGAGAAATGAATTTAATTGTTATTTGGTAAGTAGGAATTAAACCTTTAGTGTAGAAGTCAGCAGTGAAATACTCAAGTCATGTATTTGACCTCTAAAATGTCAGTTCAAACAAATGAAATCAAAATAAACTGTGGCTCCTATAAATAAATACATTAATGGCTTGTCTCTGAGTAAACAAGAACATTAAAGATGAATGGCAACACCTGATTATGCATTTCTAAAATAGAAAGAGCCATCTCATGTCCTGTTGTGTAAAACAGTGCATTAGTCCAATTTTCACAAATATTTTCTTTAGAGGATTCATACTGTGTTTACAATGATTTCATAATTTTCTAGCTCGATTGCATGCTGTGACTTAAACACAAATGTGGACTAATGGAAAAAAAATGAGGAGAAAAAATATCCCACCACATTATAACTAAAACCCAGAAGTACACAGATGAAAAATTCTACATTAAATTCCCAGTTATACATTTCATTTTATGTAACAAAATATTTATCCTGAGTCTAAATGGATTGTCAGAGCTACATATATTGAAGATATCTACTTAATAGTGTTTCAGACTATAATAATTCCCAAGGATATGGCAATATAAAGAAAATAATTTTACCATTTATCTATGGAATATGTCCTTAAATGTATTTTATTCATATTACATAAATCAATTAATTAATACTAATATCAATGTAATAGGAAGGTTTATCTGAAAACACAACCAAAAAACTTAACATTAAATTTTCATGTATTTTTAAATTTATGTATTTTAATGGAATGTAAGATTTTGCAATACATGCCACCTTAAAGAGAGAATACCAAAAGTACTAATAAAATACACATGTCTTTCATTGGGGAGGGATCAGGAAGTTCCAACTGATAATTATGTAGGGTTCTTTATAATGATGAATTTTAATAACATCTACATGTGGCGAAGATTAAAGTAAAAGAGAAAGCAAGGTAATGATGATTTAAAGAGATTCACTATTGATGACTGACTGCATAACTGGGCATCTTACATGGCTTCTGAATAGTGAAAGTACACTGTATTCCATGAAATTTATAAGCTTTCTCATAAAGTATAATAAAATCATCTTTAATATTTACTAATGGAAAGATTAAATATACATTCCCAGTATGATTCTCATTGTTCTGGCTTGATAAGTGTATCACCCCAATGCCAATAATTGGAAGGACTTAATGTTTAAGAGAAAATATGTTCTCTCATAGCTTATTCTCCAATTTTCTGGTTAGATGGTGTTGGGAATGAATGGCTTTAGATCCCATTAGTAGTAGACACCTATACAAACTATTCTTCTTCATGTTGTCTCTCTGGGAAATAAATATCAAGAAATAAAGTGATGTAAATTAACACATTTTTTGTCTGAATTTGGCCTCAGAATTTTATACATTCATCTGGGATAAACCAAGTTATACAATAATTATATTTTCCAGATACATTCAGAATAAGAATCAAGCCAAAGGTAAAGTCATCTATCTGTGACTTAAAGAAGTGTTATCCTTAATAATCAGTCAGCCTATGACTTTCTAAAGATTACCTTGGACGAGAAGAAATATGAGGGATGAAGAAAACATAGTTAAAGGGGAAATAATGGCGAACACGTGAGCAAGATCTGATTAGGAAGCTGTCATAGCCCAGTCGTTTCAACTCAACTTTCAATGTAATCAAGCCAATTCAAAAATAATGCTTAAGAAATCCACCCATTAGCAGTGGTCAATACACTATCCAGAAAAGGATCACTGAAACAGAGATATACTTAGAGGATTTGTCAGCCCGTTGTCCACATAGTTAAATAAGAAGATCCATTCAATTGAAAAACTTATTTATTAATATTCTGATTTTCAAAATAATAACCATTTACTCTATGCAAATTATTAGGATAAATCCTATGATCTACAAGATAGGGTCCTTTATTAAGCAGCATCATTAAGATAGAACTGATAACAAATAACCGATACATAATTAAAGTGTATACTAAATATACTGTAAGTTTTGATGTATATAGACACCCAGGAAATCATCACAAGTTCAATAATGAACACTTCCATCACCTCCAGAAACTTCCTCTTGCTCCTCCCTGCCAGCCTCCTGCCCTCATCCTCCAACAAACACTGATCTTCTTTCTGTGACTATCAATTAGTTTGCACCCTGTAGAATTTTATATAAATGAAATCACATGGTATTATCCTTTTTTTCTGGCTTTTTTCACTCACCATAATTATTTTGAGATTCACCCATGTTATAGTATCTACCAATAGTTCATTTATTATTACTGAGTAGTAGTTGATGTACAGATATACCACGGTTTGGTTTACCATTCACCTGCTGAAGGACTTTTGCATTCTTATCAGTTTTTGGCTATTACAAATAAAGCTGCCATGAACATTTGTGTACACACATTAAAAGGATAGGGTCCTTATGTGCTAACATAATATTGTCTAACAAGAGATAATACAAATGCATACAAACAAGGTAAAGGGATACACCATTTATTGATCACCTACTATGTGCCTCTAAATTACTTAAGCATTTTATATATGTCATTTGATTGAGTTGCCAAGAAAATGGGGGTAGGAGGATAATTCAAACTCATATTTCACACCAAACTCATCTTCCTTTTTTGTTTTTAAGTGTTTATTTACTTATTTTGTGTGTGAGAGAGAGAGAGAGAGAGAGAGAGTCAGAGAGAGAAAGAGAGACAATAGTGATAGTTGGGGGGGGGGGGCAGAGAGGATCCCAGGTAGGCTCAATGATGTCAGTGCAGAACCCAGTGTGGGGCTAGATCCCATGAACCATGATATCATGACCTGAGCCAAAACCAAGAGTCAGACGCTTAACCATCTGAGCCACCCAGGCACCCCATCTTCTTTCCTTTTTTTAACCATCCTTTCTAAAACTCTGATTAATAGATAACAATACTACATGTGTATATATTTCAGTAATAATCTGTTTTTAGGAAATGAAACTTATATCCCCAAATGAACTCTCATTAGAGGTCATGTGGTATATGTTGCATGGTAAAATCATTCCATTCCCACACTTATGAGTGTTCAGCATGTAGTGAAAACCTCTACCTTGATACATACAGTCTAATGATGAAGGTTACTATATGTTGCTTTTATTATGTAGTAATTTATAAGTATATTTGTAGGGCCTACAATCTTTATTACATATTTTACAGTTATAATACTAATGACAATATTACTTAATTTGTTGTATGGTTACTATGCCCATGCAAGCTACATGATTTTATATATTTTATTTCATTTACTCTTCACAGTAACCCTAAGATGTTAGTGTTATTATTTTCAAAATTTTCCAGATAGGAAACTGAGGTTTATAACTAATATATCCAAATCATATAAATGATCTAAACTGAATCTGTGTGGTAACAGATTTCAAGATCAAGATATCTATTACATAAGCCAATTCCCTATGCTTCAGGGGAAAACTTAAGTTTTATTTTTTTAATGCTTATTTGTTTTGAGAGAAACAGAGCATGAGCAGCGGAGGGGCAGAGAAAGAGGGAGAGAGAGAACCCCAAACTGGCTCTTTGTTAGCAGCCAACTCAGGGCTCCATCCTAAGAACCAGGAGATCATGACCTGAGCCAAAATCAAGAGCCAGTGCTCAACTGACTGAGCCACTCAGGCACCCCTAAGGGGGAAAAATAAGTTTTAAATAAAAATCCCTTAAATTATCTAACTCATACAAACAAAAATACATCAGGTATTACCAGCATTTATTTGTGATATGTGAAGTGCACACTTCTGTATTTAGTACTCAGAGAAGCACAGAAGGACTGAGCAACCCATCCTGGGTCACAGGCGTATGTAATCCACTGACAAATGAAAGCAGAAAGGAGAACTGAGAGTAAATTCACAGGCAATCTGGGCTGTCCACTGGAACCAGGCAACAAGAGTCTGCTATTGTTGAAGACACAAGAGTGTTGAAAGAAAAGCCTTGTTAGACTCAGATGCAGTGTCAACAGGGAGGACCACCAAAGGGAACCTCAAAGACACTAAGACCTTGTGGCAAGTATCTGGCATCAAACCATTCTACAATTGCAGAAGTAAAGGAGACCTTAAAGAGACATCTCTGAGGTCTGTTGATGGCTAACAATGGAAGAGAGAAATAAGTCAAATCCTCTAGTCACTTAGATCTCAAACATTGCTAAAGAAAATGTATAAACTTGGGGCACCTGGGTGGCTCAGTCAGTTAAGTGTCCTATTCTTTATTTTGGCTCAGGTCATGATCTCACAGTTTGTGGGTTCAAGTCCCACATGGGGCTCTTCACTAACATCTCAGAGCTTGCTTGGTATTCTCTTTCACTCCTTCTCTCTCTGCCTCTTCCTCATATGCTCTCTCTCTCTCTTTCTCAAATAAATACATGTTTTAAAAAAGGAGAAGAAAAGGTGCAACCCTGCCTCAAATAACTTGAATACAGTGGTGAACTGAATGTAAATGAAGCACAATAATGCCAAGAACCAGTCCACTACAGACTTGCTTGACTTAGCAGAAGAGGCATTAGCAGAAGACTTAGCAGAAGACTTAGCAGAAGAGGCATTCCTTTCCCAGACCTAAATATTACTCACAGTACAACTTTGCACATGTTGATTCATATTCAATAAAAAATTAGTAGATATGTTAAAGAGACAAGAATGTATGATTTATTAATGAGAGGAAATAGTCAATAGAATCAGATAAAGAGTGTATTCAAATGTTGTAATTTTCAGAATAGGGCTTTCAAAGTGATGAATGTGTCATTTAATTTATTTGTGGCTAAAATAAACATGTTAAAAGACTGAGTGGAAAAGGAACAAGAACTATGAACAATTTGGGAATTTCTACAAAGGTATGAAACCAAATGTAAATTCTAGAAATAAAATCTATGATATTGGAGACAAAGAATTCAACTTAACAACATGCTGTGTATATAGCATGGGAAAATTCATTACCTTGAAACCAGACCAAAAAAACCCATAAAAACAGAAACCAAAAAGGATCATGTGAAGAAGAAAATGGAATACACCATTCTGAAATTGGTGTGATAATAACAAATGATGTAACATATGTGAGATGGGAGTTTAAGAAGAAAAAAAATAGATGTAATAGTGCCGAATAACATCTGAAGAGAGAATGGCTAAGATTTTCCATATGAATGAAAAAACATAAACCCACAATTCCAAAAAGAATAAACAAAAGAAAAACTTTGGGATATTAAAGTAAAACCACCAAAAAATAAGGAAAATGAAAATATCTCAAAAGCTTTCAGGAAAAGGTGTATAACATTCAGATAATAATGCAATAGATAGTTGACTTCTCATAATAAACAACGAAGACCAGAAAGCAAAGAAGTGACATCATTAATGTGCTGAAAGACAAAATATCAACTTAGAAATCTATTCAAGAAAAAAAAAAACTTTCAAAAATGAAAGTATAAAAAAGACTGACTTACAAAGACAAATATGTGAATATATATTTCCAGGAGTTTACTACCAAAAAAGTTATTGCAGGATAATTGATGCCAAGGAGAAGACCAGTTTACAGGAAGGAATAGAAAACTCCAGAAAGAATGGACACTAAATATAAAGAAATTTTCTGAGTATTTATAATTAAAACCATTTTAAAACCATTAACTGTTTAAACCTAAAATAATAAAAATGAAATACAGGGTTACAGTATATATAGAAGTAAAATGTCTGACAGAGCACAAAGGTGGGAGTGTTGAAATTTGAGTTTTGTAAGACTCATGTTGTAGCAATCACAATGTTCATGAAGCTGTACACACATACACAGACACAAAATGTTTTAAGTTTATGAGGCTTACAGCAGACTCCAACAAGTTAGCAAAAGAAAAAAAAAAAAAGCAATACAAGTGAAGCATTTTAGCCAAAAAATAAAGGCATGGAAGGATCAAGAGGAGCAATGAGAAGCCAAACACAGAAATGAAAGTCTTAAATCTAAACATATAAATAACCACATTAAACCTAAAATTAAATATAAAATGGCTAAACATACAACTAAATGTGAGACTATCAGACTGGATTAAAAATATAAAGACCCCACTGTGTTTCAAACGAACATAGTATAAGAATAAAGGCACAGGCTTCTGTTTTTGACCAAGATACAGTACAGGGACTAGATTTATGACCCTTGTCAGAGGTGTATGGCTTCCAAGGAAAAGAAGCAAAATATAACCATTCATGAGAAAAATAACTCATTGACACAGAACTGAAACAGATGTTAGGATTAAAAGAAACATTAAAATAGCTATTGAACTAGATTCCAGGTGTCCAAAACTTAAGTAGAGTCAGAGAATTATTAAAATATTAAGATTAAACTTTTAGAAATGAAAACTAAAATGTCTGAGATGAATAATTCAGTGGATAATACTGATGACAGATCAGACATTATATAAAAAAAAAGTTGAGTGAATTTGAAGATGTAGCAATAGAATTTATTCAAAATAAAATGCACAAAGTAGAAGTAATTTTAAAAGTGGGACAATTCCAAGTGCAACTGAAGTCCTGAAAGGAAGGGGAAAAATATTTACAGAAATAAATGTTAAAAAATTTTCAAATCTTATTAAATTTACAAATACATAGATCCAATGAGCTCAAAAACTCCAGTTTTGATACCATCATCACAATCAAAGGAACAAACATATCTAACATATCCCAAAGATTCCATTGTTGATATTTGTGTCATAAAAATACTTCCATTGAGATGATGTCAAATATCTTAAATTGTGCACAATAAATATATACATTATTTTATGGGGTGCCTGGGTGGCTCATTTGGTTAAGTGTCTTACTCTTGGTTTCAATTCAGATCATGATCTCGTGGTTTTGTAAGTTTGAGCTCCGCATCAGGCTCTGCGCTGAGAGCACAGAGCCTGCTTGGGATTCTCTCTCCTCTCTTTGCCCCTCCCCTGTTCTCTCTGTCTCTCTGTCTCTCTGTCTCTCTCTCTCCCCCCTCCCTCCCTCAAAATAAATACACTTAAAAAATTTTAAATATATATATATATATATATATATACACATTATTTTGCATATCAATTATACCTCTATAAAGATGTTAGAACACACACACACACACACACACACACACGCGCACAAAAACAGGTAGGACATAACTTAAGTACATAATGCCCACATTATTCAAAACCAATAGTAAATAGAAGATCTTAAAAACAGGCAGTGGTAAAAGACACATTATATAAAGAGGAACAAAAATAAGAACACCAGCAGATTTCTGGTCTGAAAGAATATAAGCAATAAGACAACAGACAAAAGATATTTATAAAGCACTGAAAGAATAACAACAAACTGTCAACCTAATATTCTAAATATAGAAAAAAGTTTTTAAAAAATGAAGATGAAATAAAGAACTTTCAAACATACATAAGAAGAAAAATGCAGGGCACCTGGGTGGCTCAGTCGGTTAAGCATCTGACTTCGGCTCAGGTCATGATCTCACGGTTCGTGAGTTTGAGCCCCATGTCAGGCTCTGTGCTGACAGCTCAGAGCCTGGAGCCTGCTTAGGATTCTGTGTCTCCTCCTCTCTCTGCCCCTCCCCTGCTCATGCTCTGTCTCTCTGTCTCTCAATAATAAATAAACATTAAAAAAATTAAATAGAAGAAAAAATGCATTACAAGCATACCCACACCATAAGAAATGTTAAAATATTTTTTTTTCATATTGAAGGAAAATAACACCAGATGGAAATACGGATCTACAGAAATGGTAGTTACATGGCTAAACACAGATGTTTTCATTTAAAATTACAGTAAAGATAATTGAATTTTTAAACAAAAATAATATCAATGTGATATTGATATTGATTGATAGTTTATAAAAATGTATAATTAAAATGTAACTCAAGTATTCCATAAAGACCAGGTGGAAAAAAATGGAAGTACTCTACTGTCAGATTCTAATACTATATGTGAAGTGGTATAAAATCACTTGAAGATAGACAGTGATACATTAAAGTTATATAGTAGAAACCCTAAAGCAGCACTAAAATGACTGAACAAATAATTTTAGTAAATAAGTGAACAAAAGATACAAACTTGAATCACAAAAAAAGATATAAAAAAGACAGAAGAAAGAAAATGGGGAGTAATGAATTAAATGGAACAAATTGAAAACATTAAATGTAAATGAACTAAACCCCAGATTAAAATGCAGATATTATAAGGTAGGGTGAAAAAAAAAACCCAACTATCAGCTTGATTACACAAAATGCACCTGAAATTTTATCAGAGAATGAAAAAACAAGAAATTTTATAACAGAATTTATGATCACAAAGTAGTCTCATTTATCCAATATACACTATTATGCCCTAGAGCTTCAATCCTGGTAAGAAGTTGGTCGGCTGTTCAAATTACTGCAGGTAACAATTTAGCTAAATTACTTCCTGCGCTATTAGAAGGACAGCATTAAAAGGCCATTCATCTTCCAAATTCTAATAGCTATTTTCTCACTGGCTATTACCTCACTACTACGGCAATGACAAACATTTAAAGTTTTTATTTAAACAATATTCCACTTTTTTTGTTGCAGGTAGGATAATTTTCCCATCTCAAAATGTGATTAATGTAATCACATCTGCAAATCTCTTTTGCCATGTAAAGTAACATGTTCACAAGTTTCAGGAATTAGGATATGAACATCCTTTGGGAGAGCGGTATTATTCTGTCCACCATGAATATAAAGCTGATGAAAGGACAATGCACTAGAAAGGAACAGGAAGCAAGACAGGAAACAAACAAGACCCAGCAGGTTTTTCTGTTCTTCTCCAACATTCCAATCTCACTCTGCAACCCCTACTGGTTGCATCTGAAGCAGGAACTCTTTGGCAAAGAAGAAATGCTGTGTATAGATTCTCAGTCCCAGAAACACACACACATACACACAAACATAATGACCTCAAGAGACTTCCATTTTGGGGTGTCTGGGTGGCTCAGTCCATTGAGTGTTGGACTTCAGCTTAGGTCATGATCTAACGATTCGTGGGTTCAAGCCCGAGGTGAGGCTCCACATAGTCTGTGCTTGGGATTCTTTCTTCCTCTCTCTCTGCTCCTTTGGTACTCTCTCTCTCTCTCTCTCTCTCTCTCTATCTCTATCTCAAAATAAATAAACTTAAAAAAAAGAGAGAGACTTCAATTTTATGAGAAGTTAGGAAAGTACAAAAACAAATGCAATAAAAACAGAAATTAGGTAAATGATACAACAGAATACATAAAAAATGTAAGGAGAGTAGAGAGGAGAAAAACTGATAGAAAACCATAGAAAGAGGGTATATTATGGAAGAGGCAATAGTGTCTCTTCTCTGGTCTTTGACCAAGAATAGGTATGTTAAATGAAATAAGTCAGGAGAATAGGAATATTTTATAACTATTATTGTTTTTTCAAATACTTGCTAAGTGTAAGTTTTTATCCAAATATTTTATATTTTGATTTGGTGGTATTTTGATAGGAATTGCATTAAATGTGTAGATTGCTTTGGGTAGTACAGACATTTTAACAATGTTTGTTCTTCCAATCCATAAACATGAAATGTTTTTCCATTCCTTTGTGTCATCTTCAATTTCTTTCATAAGTGTTCTATAGTTTTAAGAGTACACACCTTTTGCTCTTTGGTTAGGTTGATTCCCAGGTATCTTACTGCTTTTGGTGCAATTGTTTTTCATTTTTTCATATGGTTTATATGATTAATGTGTATACATTTCCAAAATTTCTACATTTCACTATTTCTACAATACACTAATACTTGTACATCTGTAAGTAAAATAAAGTAAATTTTTCTAAAATAAAATTCCTTTTACAAATCTAAATAATTAGAAGGTTAAAAAAATTAATAGTTCCTTCTTTTGAGCCTATTTTGTCATGTGTATGATGTGAATGATATATTTATACATGTTTATTATACATGTGTCAACCAACATAAACAACATTTCATAGCAGTTTTTATCTTTATTTCTTTAAAATTAAATATTTGCAAAAAATTGAAAATAATCACTTGGCATATTAAATTGTACTCATTTTATATTGGATTATATATTTAAATTTTAATTTGAAATATAGCACAGAGAAACAATAAGGCATAAAACACTCATATAAATCTCCATTTTCTTGTAAATTTCCATTCTCGTATAACTTCCAATTATAAACTCCCTTCCACATTGCAAAAATTAACATTAACTTTTTTGGCGATCAGTTTGATTCATTATTAATAATTGCTTTATCATGTAAGTTCGCATCCCAAACCATGAGATTTAGTTTCGCATGCTGTCTCTCTCTCTCTCTCTCTCTCTCTCTCTCTCTCTCTCAAAATAAATAAAAATAAACTTTAATAAAAGGCAGAATGTCTAGGTTTTATTGTAATGAATTTTAGCCATCTTTTGATTTTGCATTTTATACAATTAAAATTTATTATACAACCTTATTGGTTTGCCTTACATATAAATCTGCAATCCATCTGGAATTATTCCTTATTTAGGGTGTTAAAGACAGATGAGCTTTATTATTTTACCTACATACACACTAAACTAATCTGCATCATTTATTGAAGAAAATAATTTATTGAAAAGCTTGCCAATTATTGCCAAAACTTCATTTATTGAAAAGACTCCAGTTCTACAATGCCAACCTTGTCATATATCAAGAGGCTCTGTTTCCATGATGTCTATTGTATTTCATCAGCCTAAATCATTGAATTTAGCACAGTCCTCTCATTGTCTTACCTGGTCTTGGTCCTTTTCATTCTCATATAAATTTAGAATGAACTTGTCAATTCCTCTTCAAAAACATTTGAGGAATTTTTATTGGACTTGAAATTGATTCATAGTTCTGTAGGTCAATGTGGGCAAGAATTTTCACTCTTACATTACTGAATATTACAAATCTAATATGGTATGTAAGATATTTTCATTTCTTATTAATTTTTTTAATGTTTATTTATTTTTGAGAGACAGAGAGTTGACAGAGCATGAGCAGGGAAGGGGCACAGAGAGACGGAGACACACAATCCAGTGCAGGCTTTGGTCTGAGCTGTCAGCACTGAACCTGACATGAGGCTCAGATACACAAAACATGAGATCATGACCTGAGCCGAAGTCCAACACTTAACTGACTAAGCCATTCAGGCGCCCCCATATATTTTAATTTCTTTCAGTAATATTTAAATGTTTCTCTTGCACTTCTCTTGTTAGATTTATTTCTGTCAATTGGTGTTTTGAAGTTAACAGTTAACAGTTGATTTAAAAGTTTCATTTGAAAAAATTTTACTGCTATATACAAACTATATATATGTACATATGTGTGTGTGTGTGTTTGTGTGTGTGTGCGTACACAAAAAGCACACATATACACAGATTGATCCAATTATATATTGGCCTAATTTGTTTGCTCCTGCACTGGAATAAGGATGACAGAAGACACAAAACTGCCATTATTGATAATTAATATCACAGAACACACAGAAAATAGTAAAAAAAAAAAAGTCAAAATAAAATTATTAGAATAGAGATGCTGCAGATTGATTATCTCTGATTTCAAACACTGAAGGACAAAATTTCAACATTTAAACATTAAGAATGGCATTTACATGATTATTTTTGTTTATTTGTATTTCAGATAGAGTTAAATGAATGAAGTTTTCTTCTTTTCCTAGTTTTCAAAGAAAATTTTACCGTGAATGGATGCTTAATTTTATCAAAATATTCAAAATTTAGTGAAATTATTGTATTATTTTTCTCCTTTATTTGAAAATATGAATTTTATTGATTTTTAAATAACAAATATTTTCATTCTTCTGTTTTACATATGAAATTTAATAATTTATTTTAAAAAAGTATTTATCAATTGCCTACTATAGATAAAAGCAAAATTAAAGCTAGTGTAGTGCAAAATATATAGCACAGATACAAATATAATGCCCTAGGATTATAACAGTTTAATGCTCACTAGTAGTATAATTTATTGTTTATAGTTTGATTTATAAATCTTTGTGTTTGTGAAGTATATTGAATATACCAAGAAATATAATAAAGGTAAATGTATGATTTTTAGTGCATGGTTTTTGATATATGAAAGATCTAATTTTTAGTATATGAAAGTTTTCATGATATGGTTTTCTGAATGCACTTCCTTTATTACAAACAAATGTTCTTTGGATGTAGTCTGGAACAGAACATGGGATTTCTGATGTATAGACCATATGTTATACTACTATTTAAGAAGAAAATATAATTATACAAAACAGACTCCTGAAAATACTCTAGTGATTGGCCTTTTTCTTAGTTTTCATACATTTATTTCACAAATGTGATATAAAATGAATGGAAATTTTAAAATAAAATAAAAATAGAATACAGTCTCATAAAATACGACTGTGCCCGATGATTCTATCAAATCTCTCAAGGGAAAAATCAAATCTGATAAAAATGGGTATCCAATAATTTAATGTAGCACTCCAAACACTTTATTGGGAGTTGATATTGTTAGCGTTCAAGCTGTTGTGCTGACATTTGATTATATTTTTATATGGCCGTGAAACTAAACATGACAGGATTTTCTTTCCAGTTTGTTTTTCACATCCAAGGTCATTTAAGCCTTTGTGGTATACCAGAAAAAATGTTCTATGTCATGTATTACTAAATAAAATATTGTGGCATAACTAATTATTTACCCCATTAAGTGACTTGCCATTTTGTTTTGATACCACATTAGATAATAAAAATAGACTCATGTTAGCTTGTGTGTTTTAAGATTCATATATCCAAATATAAAATATTCATAGCTTGAGATATAAAGATATTGGGAAATATATACACATACCTATGTACAGATATTAGATTATAAGTATTTCTCTATGCATATAGGTATACATATATATTTACTTTATGGTAAATCCATTTCATAATATTTAGTTTTATAAATAGTATGGCATAAAATTTTCCTAAAAGATACAAAGTAATTATTAATAATTCAAATTCTACCCTTGCATTTTTATTTATATTATTAAGATTTTGAATTGCACTCAAATGTCTGTGTATTTTTAATAATCTATAACAAGGAATAACATTTCCCCACACAAATTCTAACAGAGAAAGATAAATAGAATTGTTAAAAATATCAGTCATAAAGAACATATAATGTTTGTAACTTTCTTGAGAAAAATGTCTACCCTAATATTTCTGATCACAAAACTATCCAGATATTGTTATATTTGAAATTTTATTTTTGTTTTTGGCCTGTACATTTACTATAAAGATTTACATTGCTGTTGTTATTCATATTCTATCATCAAACTGTGGTATTCTAAATTAAAATTATACTTTTGGGGGGAAGATAAAGTATCTGTGTCTGACTTTCCAGTCTCCAAGATATATTTTTGTCTTTGATTGTTTTGGTTTATGTAATATTCTATCAAGCATGTCAACTGACATAGAGATTCTAGGAAAATGTAAGTCATGTAAAATAGGTTTGAAAAGTTACCGCAGCAAGGGACACACAACCTTGGAAATCCCATTAGCAGTTTCTCAAATGAAGTAAAGTAAGAAATGTTGTTTATTGAAGTTTGAGCTCTGAGCAAGACTGGTTATAAGTAAATAAGTAAGTAAGTAAGTAAGTAAATAAATAAATAAATAAATCCTTTCAAGGAGGGGTTTAAGATTAGGCCAAGTTCATATAGTAATTGGGAATGGTAAGATAAGGGTTTCAGTCTGAATCTTGAGTGATCTGTCATAATACTTTTTGCCCAGATGTGAAAAATTTTGCTGGGATAAACCTCCTTGCACAAATTGTTAGAAGTAAATAGTGAAGTTATTTAGTGTCTCATGTTCTGAGCAAGAATTTCCTGGAGCCACATTTAAATTATTTTGGCCCAGGTGGTCCCATTTTCAGTTCCAACAACTGAGATGAAGCAGGTAGGTGTTCTCAGTTGTCTATCTCTCTAATCTAGGGGCACAGATCAGCCCAGAGACCTCACTTCTCTTACAGATCTAAGAAGAGATGATTTTTCGGTTTGTTCTTTTTGTTCAGGTTTTACTTGTTATTAGGACAGAGAGACAACTTCCAAGTTTCTTACATGAGAGACTGGAAACCAGAAGTCTAGATTAGGTTTATGTCAAAATCTGGAGTGTTGGAATTTTCTAAGTAGCATTACACACACACACACACACACACACACACACACCCTTATTTCCTTATTGAATATGATGTCAGATCTACTCAAGTGAAGTCATGTATATATGCTCTTACACCAAGTTCTGGGAAAGGATTGTTTAGGCTAATCTTCTCTCTTACAAATCTTACAACTTTTGTAGAGATAAATAACAGTGAATCTACTCCAAACTTAACAGTAGTTATGAAGTCAGCCTAATGTGCAAAGGAGACAGGATCTGAAAAAGTTCATTGTTCATTAACCTATAAATAAACAAGAAATGAGAGAAAATATGTTCAAACAATTTAAGAATCAAATTTAAGAATCAAAAACTAAATCTGTGATTTAGTTGCCATTCAAACACTTAAATAATTTATTTCAATTTAATTTTAAATTTACAGCATTTCCATGAGCTTTTATACATTTTTTTATAATGAAGAACAATTGGTAACATTTGAGTAAGTTGCTTCCTGTCTTACTCTGTTCAGGCTGCTATAACAAAATACCACAGTGTGTGGCTTATAAACAGCAGAAATTAATTTCTCATAGTTCAAGAGGCTGAAAGTCCCAGATCAGGGTGCCAGCATGATCAGGTGAGAGGTCTCTTCTAGGTTTCAAACTTCTACTTGTACCCTCACATGGGGCAAGGGGCTAGGGAGCTCTGTAGATTCTCTTTTTTAAGAACACTAATCCCCCTTGTGATCCACCCCCATGAACTCATCAACTCCCAGAGACCTCACCTATTGACACTATTAGATTCTGAGGGTTAGTTTCAATATATGAATTTTGGGGAGAGACACAAACGCTTATATCATAGCACTTCCCATGCTCTACTTCTGCTGTAGTATATTCTACTACACTGTATTACTATAGTATTAATATAATAGTAATATACTATATTACTGTAATATAGTAGTATATTCTATAATCCTCTGGCTTCTTTAAATTGCTACAAAATATCATTTTCATTAACAGATTTATTTCCCACACCACATTTATTTCCAAATTACATCTAAGAAAACGTGATTCTTACAAGTTAAAACATGCTCAAGAGCCTCCACATCACCTGATGAAAACACTAAGTAAAGCCTACTCCCTTCCTTTACTGCTCTGAATGACATCAACAGTTGGGTAGAGTAAAGCAGGCTTTTTGGTGGATTTGGTTTTGCCACACGCAGACCATGGGCCACCATGAGCCACAGCAACAAAGTCTGTACGTGCTACTGTGAGTTTTGAAACTCAAGCATCTCTCGGGTGCTGTGCTTCTGCAGGGCGGAGATTTTCCTAGCTTTTGGCACAACATCACTTCCTTGTTCTGTCCTTTCTCATGGCCTCGCTGCTATAAACCAGACTTCATATAAAATTAACATGCTGAAGACGCCACAATTTCTTCCTATTTCTCTGAGCTCACTTCCTGAACTGTACACCTGAAATTTACATCTCAAGCTCTCTACTTGGTAACTAATAGAGTTTTCTAGGTTAAAATGTCTTGAAACTAGGTTTTATACACAATTTTTGATGAAATATGCTTCTCTCAGTCTTCCCTACCAGTAAAATGATATTCTTTGGCCAGTTGTTTAAACCAAACCTCAAAGAATCTATTTCTGCCCAACAACCTCCAAGCAAGCACTAGTCACTATCATGCCTCAGCAAAATTCTGTCTATTGAGGTATATGGTCCTTGTAGTCTGGGAATGGTAAATATATGCCAATGGATTATAAATTATTTAGATCACATTTCATATTACATTTAAAAATTATTTTTAACGTTTGATTTATTATTGAGAGAGAGAGAGAGAAAGAGAGAGACAGAGGGCACAAGTGGGGGAGGGGCAGAGATAGAGGGAGACACAGAATCCAAAGCAGGCTCCAGGGTCTGAGTTGCCAGAACAGAGCAGATGCGGGTCTTGAACTCATGAACCACATGAGACATCAGGACGTGAGCCAAAGTTGGACACTTAACCGACTGACCCACCCACGTGCCCCCATATTATAGTTTTTAAAATAGTCTTTAGTTGTAAAAGTATTTCCAACATTAGGAAATTCTTATTATATCATGTAAACAATGTTGTTCCATTAATGGGATTTCATAAAGAAAATAATGTGAAATCCAGTCTGTAGGGCTTATCTTAAAGATCAGTGTTAAACCTCATATACAGCTAATTTAACTCTTCTGATTAAATTATCTACTCAGTCCATTACCAACATTGAATCCTTCATGATAATTCTTCATAAAAAGGATGCATTTATGACATGAAAAAACATTACATTTTTTTGGAAATGTAGGGCCCAGGAATTTTTCTGTTTTCTATCTAGGCAGAACAGGTGAAATGTAACTATTTTTTAAATCTAAAATAAAGATAGAATTACAGTATAAGCATAAGAAAAGTAGATTAAAACAAATGATATTTTGAGAACTTACAAGTACCCAAACTGTTCATGTACATACATTATATAATTTTATTCACCCAACAGATCATTAAGTAAAAAGGTATATTTAATATGCCCAAATTAGATATGAAGAGATGATATAATAGGAGATGAATTTAGCCAGCTTTCTTCACTTAGTAACTGGCTTAACATGTAATTTAGCCTAGACCTCTGAGTCTCAAAGAATCGCTCCTACTTCTCTACTATAACTGTTAAACTAGTCTTCTAAAAGAGAAATGTCCCAGTGAGGTCTTTTCAAAAGAAAGAAATTGAGGAAATCTACAATATTACACCTACTGAGAAAGACATGTGCTAAGAACAGAAATCTCTAGGATCAAAAAAAAAAAAAAAAGAATAATACATAAAAACTGCTTAAAGGGAGCTGTTTAACCACACACAGTGAAACTATAAAACAGCTATTCACAGAGGAAAATACTCAAGGGAATATGCAGAAAACTTACTAAAAGTTAGGAGTCACTGTAGAATGTGTTAGAATGTATATGACCGTGGAATCTGTTGTAATGAATGGACTTATATAATAAACAATTATTTGTGGCTCTGATAAATTGCAAGAGTGTGAATCTGGAAAATCTGACTGTAAAAATGTATACAAATACAACTATAAATCAAGTACTAAATGACTACCATGATGTTAATAGATTCAAACTTATCTTTAAACCCTTGCAAGTTTTACTTACTGTACTTAAAATTGTGGGGCCTCAGTCAGTTAAGCATCAGACTTCAGCTCAGGTCATGATCTCACCATCTGTGGGTTCCAGCCAGGTCTGTGCTGACAGCTCAGAGCCTGGAGCCTGTTTCAGATTCTGTGTCTCCTTCTCTCTCTGTCTCTCCCCTGTTTGCACTCTGTCTCAATCTCTGTCTCTCTCTGTCTCTCTCTCTCTCAAAAATAAATGAACATTAAAAAGTTAATTACATATATATCTGACTAAATTATTCAAGAGTGGCACTATCCAACAGGACTTTCTGCAATGACAGAAACGTTCTATAGCTGAGCCTTTCACAAATGATAACCACTTGCCACATGAGACTATTGAGCACTTGAAATAACACTATTTTTTACTAAGAAACAGATTTTTAAATTATATTTCATTTAAATTAATTTAAATTTAATAGTTACATGTACTTAGTGGCCATCATATTGAAAAGGGCAGTTCTTATACAACATGGAACAAAAATCAAGAACTCCAAATTCAACCATCAGTTTATGTTGGTTTTTTTCCTCCTCATTTTAATAAAATCACAAATAAATAACTTCTTAGAAATTGGAACAATGAATGATTTAGTCCATTTATAAAGCCATATATTTTCAGGTTAGGCCAGTCTATATTTACCAACAAATAGGAATTCACAGTAAAAGTGCTTTTGTTTTTGTAATTGTTAGTTATTGGAAAGAGCTGTTTGGCCTCACTGATACTTAACATTTACAGATATATGTCCACACATTGATTTCCATATGTATATAAATTATAATTTTAGCAATTGTTTGTTAATTATGTTTCTTATTCACGTAGTGAGGTTTTTCTAAGTATATTTTATTAAAAAAAGAAAATTAAGCAGAAAAATTAATTCAATAGAAACTACATATATAGGGACTAGTTAAACTGAGATAAAAATAATTTTTCATTCTCCACAAGCCACATTTTTAATTCCCCACAGTATCCTGAAAAGAGGTTATGTCCTACATAAATTCCAATAACATATGCTAAATGCCTAGCAGACACCAGCACATAGTTGATGGTCAATAAATGTTTCTCTATCCTCTACTCTTTCTTTCTTAACATCAAAAAAATTCAAAAATTACTTAATAGATATTATAAGACTATAAAGAAAATTACTGACTTGAATAAAGTTAAATGAATTAAAGAATATAACAAATGTTTAAGCAAGAATGGGACCAAAATAGAAATTTGTCTTTGTTTGTTTCTATTTTTGTAAAAGTGATTCCAGTCTGGTAGAGAATAAACCCTTTAGGTTAGCCTCATAAAATAAATTTTATGTAAATTATGAAAATATATGGGCTTTCTCACTGCAACTATAATCTTTGCTATGGTAGATTTCATCCCAGAAATATTGGGGGACACAAAAACATCTCACTGCTAAATATTTCTAGTAAAATTTCAGCAAAAATGAATGCAAGCTTCAGAGAGGTTTTCTTTTCTATTCACAGTGACTAGATAAAGCAGATTATCTAAAGATTTTTTATGAATAAATTTGAATCAAAACAAAAAAAAAGAAAAAATACACATAAACACTTTTTTGTATCTTAGTGAGTTTTGCCTTTTCTTACAAAACAAAGTTCTTAAATGTAAGACAACTTAAAGTCAAATTTTTTAGAGCCTGCAACTCTTTAATGATGACTAATTTAGGTGGTTATCTAAACTCACTTAAGACACCCTGGTTTTAGATAGAAGAGGTCGACTTGAAATGGCAATTTTCTTTTTCATCTATCAATGCCATATGTTGTAAGCATTCCTAAATGACATTTAAACCTGGCTCAGTCATCTAAACAATAAAAGCCATGCATGCTCTGCTTGGTTAATAACTCTTACTTACATAAAAAGAATATAAAAAGCCAACTCCATAATGTATTAGGATTTTAAATATAGCAGCATTTACTCATCTGTATTCATCTTATTGTAATAGCATTTCGTTCACATCATTCCCAAATTTTCATGTTTAAAGGTATTTATGGAGAATGCAAGGAAGATTATTGTCTGAGACTAACACTGATTTTCAGATTGGCATTAGGGTATTGGATTTTTTAAATTATAAGATAAAATAAATTTACCTTCTCCCTTAGATGTATTTTTGTAGTAAAACCAACAAATAGCAAATTGGTTGATGAGAATTAATGTGTTTTTGAGGCAGACTAATTTTACATTTTATAAATGATTGATGAGTAATTTTTCACATAAGTGCAGCTGGAGTTCACCCAGTAGTAAACCTTCTGTAACGATGTGAGGAGACTTCCAGAACATTGTGGAGGACCACCTTTTCTCTTTCACAGTTCTGAGTAACAGAGAGAGAAGCTAGAAACCCCAGGTCTTCTTTTGGGCCTGTAACTGGGTTTTACAGTTCCAAACTTTCACTTTTTTAATCTTTTCACATATCCATTTAAGAGAGAAAGTTTAACTTCTATAGGCTTTTATTTTAATTGTGTTTCTTTTTGTTTCATGCATGCACTAAGAGTGTTTTGGAGATATAAAAAAGAGCCAAATGTTAATATTTACTATATTAACAGAATAAATTATATAGTAATTATAATACACAAGACATGGAGAAAATATATCTTTGTATGTGCCCTTTTGTCCTGAAATTAAATATATATTTTTATATTAAGTAACCTGACACTAGTAGCTTAACAGATATAAAATGCTAAATTTCACATGATTAATGAAGATGTTCAAAGATAAAAACAAGGAAGCATCTACTATTTTTCCACCACAACGCATGTAATTTATTGTTATTTATTATAGACACTGAGATGTTAAGTGGACATACTGCAGATGATGAGGCCCTTAGGTATTTTACTTTGTCAGAGGGAAAATGGCAGAAATTGAAGGCATGTGTGATACGTAAGAAAAAAAAAAGAACTTCTATCCAGAAATCTTTGGTATATACAAAGATGATCCCAATAGTTTACATCAGTGACCAGAGGAAACTGAAGTATTTTCATTGTTTCACAATGGTTAGCATTAGTATAATACGAAGAGCTTTATTATATATTAATTATAAGAGTAATCAACAAACATAATTTAAATATTCCACTAAAACAAAATGCTATAAAACACAAAATAACTTGCCCTCCCACCACAGAACATCTGTTGTGTCCATAGATAGATCAATAAATAGAACTTAGATATATCAATATAAGATATAGGGACACCTGAGGAGCCTGCTTAAGATTCTCTCTCTCCCTCTCTCTCCCTCTGCCCCTCTCCCCTGCTCATGGTCTCTCCCTCTGCCTCAAAAGTAAAAAAAAGTAAATAACTTAAAAGGAGGTATGCATTAATATATTTATATAACTTAAAATGTGAAATAGATAATTACGGAACTTCATGACACCCAATTGCCTATAATTTACATTCAATCTATTTCTCAGGAAAAGGGAACAAACAGCTCCAGGTGTTTCAAATTTTGATGATTTTCCCTTTATTAATACATCTTGAAGATATTCCATATAATCACACAGAATTCTATTCATAATCTGTAATGCTTTTGAGGTAATGCAAAGAATCCTTTCATTAAATGAGATTCACAAGAATCATGTTTTATACAATATAAAGCTGTATAAACAATTGCAAGGATAAAATCCAGGTCACAATGCAGGTGACACAGGGATTAATTCAGGACTGCCAATACCACCACTCCAGCTCTTTCTCACTGCATTAGGATGCACCCTGGCCCAGATTTAACACATGATTTCATGAAGTTATACCTGCAGTTATATCACTTATACAGATGACAGCTGTTTTAATGATGAAGTTCTATTTCATTCTCCAATACTTTTTCCAAAAAAAACATGCCCCACAAATCCATAAATGTTTCTTGGGTTTCTATCATTATTATTATTATTATTATTATTGCCATTATTGTCATTATTATTAGCAATTTTAGACAAATAAAGTGCACGTGACCGAAATTATTCCATGGTTAAAGATTCTTTTGCTGGCAAATACCTTACAGATATGTCCTATTTCTTGTTGATTTTCCAGGCTTGTACAGATCAGAGAAACAAAAAAAAAATGCAAAATATTCAGGTGTAGGATAACTACCTAGGGAAAAGTATAATGTTTTGCTTTTACATAGGGCAAAAGGGGATGAGATTTCAGAGATTTCTATACACTAAGATACACCATGCAACTGAAGCTATTTTTTCCTATTTGGTATCTTTACTGGAACAAAGAATCAGAGTTCATGGCAATTTATAAAACACTACCTATCTGGAAAATAATATTTGTCATTGGTGTTGTTTCTAGATACCAATTTTCAATAACCACCAGAAGTAATTTCTTTTTATTTAATGTATCCTTTTTGGATTTTTGCTTCAAGTAAAGCCAACTTTTTTGTTCTCTAACATTCTAGTCTGCAAAGATTGTGATGTATCACACAAAATATCACAATGGTACACTACATGAATGACATAATGCTGAAGAGTCCAGATGACCAGAAGATACTAAATATCTTAGATGTATTTGAGAAATATTATTTTAAAACAGAAAATTGAATACAATAAATGTGTTAAATAAACAGTTGTCAAATAATTAAATAAGAAAAAAGGATGTGAATACATTAACATTAAAATAATACCCACAGAAGTAGCTACCACTTCTAGGACCATGAGAAAAAAAAAGGGAGAAGGAGGATTTGGGTTGTTACAACCTAGATTATAGGAGAAAAGTTCCTGGGATCTAAGGATGCCACCTCTAAGGACGATACTATGCCAGTATCTCAGCAGCTTTTCAACTGTATCCCTGTCAGATGTTGCTAGGGTACGGAAATCTGAGAAAGAATTCTTAACCAATTGGTGCAGAAATCTCTGATGGGGCATGAAGAAGTTGATTCTATGAGTGCTACAAAAAGGTCAAAACTTGAAGAAAAGAACTAAGTAAGCATCACATGCATTACTCAGGTAACGTTAAGGTGATTTTGTGGTAACATCAAAAAAGAAGAATCAAGCCCTTGCTCCTCTACTCATGCTTCCAATATCCCTCTTTGTTGAACTCAATAGGGAGTGAACTAGCAAATGAGAAATGTAGTTTGCAGTGTCAGCCACAGTGTTCTAAGCAGATTATAGAGTGACACATTTGAGAATGAGAGAAAAGAGCATAATGATTAGTGCCTTATTAAAAACTGGATAGCTGACTTTTGACTTCTGGTAATTACGGAGTAAGTAAGGTCATACTGAATGACTACTCTCATAAAACAGTCATAAAATCTGAATATAGAGCAAAAAGCAAGTATCTGAAGTGACAGGAGAATGAACAGAAAATGTCACATTCTGGTAAGGAATACACACTCAAAGAATTAAAGAGAAAGGTAAGAAGAAAGTTCCCATTTTTGCAGCTTTCAACCTTGTCTAAGGGCCATTCAGATAACATCGTGATGCCAGAAGTTAAAAACAATCATGCTGGCCAGGGAGGTGGAAAATTTTGGCCACTACAGAGAATGGGGAAATCCTAGATGGAAAGGAGCCAGAAAGGGGATCCCCTTATTCCATCTACCCACATTTATGACTAAGAGCTGAATCACACATGTGTGTAACGCACTCAAAGCAGCTATGATAAAGACAAAAGTCTGAACTGTTACTGAAACTTCTGCTCACAAAAAAAAAAAAGTGTTTTCAGTTAAAGTACAGTTAGGATAACTGCCTGATAAAACAAAGGCAACACTTATCAGAAGACAAAAGAATAGAATCTAGAATCTCTACAATTCAGTTATTCATAATGTCTAGGAAACAATCTCAAATGAGCTAACACATGAAGAACCAAGAAAACAAAACATATTCTCAAGAGAAATAAAAAAAAAAAAAAACAACCACATGTGATTCTGGTTTGGACCTAATGTTGAATTCAGGGGGAAAAAAAGAAAGTATTTTAAAGAGGTTCTTATATTAGCTTCAATTAAATAAAGCAAAGTATGAATACAGTGAAAATATATGCATACATACATAAATATATATTTCCTATATTGTGTGTGTTGAAGTTCTCAAGAAAGAATAAAAGTTATTAGGAACTGAAATTCTAGAAATCTAAATTAAAATAACTGAAATAAGATAATCATGGGATAAACTTAATAGCTTAATCAAGATGAAAGAGTAAGTGAATTTAAAGACAATCAATAAAAATAATTCATTCCTAAGAATAGAGAGGGAAAAAAAGAGTTAAGAGAAGTAGACCCCAGACACCTATTAAATAATGTACACTACTGAAAGCCAAATATAAAGAAAAAAAAAACCTTAAAAGTTGGATTAGAAAAAAAAAAAAACAACTCATTGCATACAAGAGTACAATGATAAGACTAATGATTAGAGTCTCATGAGAAATCATGAAGGTCATAACAGAATTGAATAACATCTTTAAGATACTTAAAGGAAAAACAGAACAAACTAACAGAAAGTCCCCCAAAATGCCTGTGCACACTAGCCAAATGACCAGGATAGGGGCAACTATGAAGACAGAAAATTTTCACATAAAATCTTTTTGTCAGATAAACACCACAGAAAAAACTGTGATCCCATTCCCATTCATTCCAGGAATGGCTATATGGGGAGCCTAGATTTCCAAAATAGCAAGGCTATAATCAACGTGTCTTAACACTGTTGTTAGGATGGTGTCAGAAAAGGCCAGTTCTGGAGCTGGGACTTTCTTCCATACTGACCATTAAAGAGACTGTATCCCCTAATACATTTTCAGTAAAGGCTATATGGTGATCCTGGACTTGTACCCACACCCAACAGGTAATGAGGCTTCTCTCCTTCTCCTTGCTGGGCAAGTGTCAGAGAAGGAAATTCAGGACTTCTACCGTGGCCCAGCAGTAAGGGAGCTAGCCCCACCATGGTATTAATGGAGAGACCATGTGGCTAGGCAGAACTGTCACCTCCACCTACACATAATGAGGTTCTTCCCCAGCTGGTGCCAATGGAAGCCAAATGGGGACTTGTGACCTCTTTCTCCATCTAGGAGTAATGAGGTAGAGCCCTCTTTCTCTTGCCAGAGCAGTGTTGCAAAAATACAGTTAAAATGTAAGTTTCAAACAATATCTAGAGTCTCACAATAGGGTACAACAAATGTACTTTTCAACTGGAAATCACCCATCACACCGCAACCAGAAACCTCTCAAACTAAATATAAAAGGCCATAATATATATTAAATATAATAATTGCAATGAGGTTGAATAAATGAAGAAGAAACTAATTCAGGCTTTTAGGAAATGAAGTCTTCAATTATGACTAGAAATTTGAATGGCAGAAAAGAGGGTTAGAAGGACATTTCACTCAAAGAATTTACCATGAATAAGAGTAAACAAACATGAGTGAGAAAGGGTATGAAGGACTTCTCTTTGTTTTGTTTATTTTTGATTTTTTCACCTGGTTAGGCTCCCCTAATTTTAGAGATGATATAAAAGTAATAAAAATTAAATTGGGAAAATAGAATGGAACCAATTACAGATATATAGAAGGTCATCCTAAGGTTTCCCTTAGGAAAACCTGAACCATCTAATTGCTTGAAGCAAGAAAGGAGTTCATTATTCAAGTGAATGTTTAGAAAGATTACTCTGGCAATAATATGGAATATAGATTTAAAGGGCAACATATTAAGTTCAATAAAGGCAGTTATATTCTGCTAATATAGTGAGAACTGATAAAGGGAAAAGCAATCGGATGGTGTTCGGAATAGAAAAGAAGGAAATTTTTCAACTGTATTTTATTTAAGCTGTTTGTGCATGTGTAGTTCCTAAAATGCTGATGAAGCACAGATAGTCATTTGGGGAGATATGTGCTTTGACACAGACATAATCCGCTTCCAAATAAAATGTGTGTTCTTCGTGAGCTCATCAGTAGTTATCAGGACACCTTGCCATGCCTGGCTATCTATTCAAAGACTCACCCCTTGGCTTTGAGTTGTGGGCTCCACTGTGAAGAGAAGATTCCTATATCCAGGGAACAGTTGGCTTTCAGCGGACATAAAGGTAAAATGAGATCTCCATTTTATTCCAGGCAGCTTGACCTGTACTGAATCTTCTTGATACCTTTTGCGCGTGATGAAAAGCCTTTTGATTTATTGGAAATATACATTACACTTTCTCCTTAACCACTGCTCCACTTCTCATATGTTCTCAAGTGTTTGAAAATGAACAACAAAGAGTTCCCTACGCATCCTTCCCGCTAGAAAACCTTTGCTTGAGAAAGCAGGGGCAGCAGCTTTTTAAGTTCATAGCTCAGGACTCACATAAAGTGGACTTGGCAGGATTTTGCATGGGAGTTGAAGAATCAAACTTACTGGCCTGTGTGAAATTTTATTAACTGAAATCTCATCAGTCCTCTTGCTGACCACATCCCCAGAAACAGGGAGCTGGGCTCCTGGGCAGCTATGTGACCAAGCAGAACTGAGCCAGCTGTCAGCTTGCTCACGGAGGGAAACTCCCAGAGTGGAGCATAGCTCTCTTAGCAAAAGCAGCGGGGCCACAGACTGCACATCCAGCCTTTACCATTCCATGATCTGCTATCTCTTTGATGCCCTATTCAATTTTTGAACACCTAATAAGTGTATTTTGATCTGGAAAGGGAGACTGACAATGTTGACTTAATTTACAGATATTTGGAATAGTTATACTTTCCTACAGCATCTAGAGAGGGCACAGGTAAAAGTCAGACACAGAGAGATTGGATAATCACCTCTTGTCCCACTCAGAATGGCCCCAGAAAGTCCAGTCTGAGCCTGCACTTCATTATGACAGCCAAATTATGAGTACAAATAATTAGAATGGGATGTGGATACATGGCACCTAACAATATTTGTCAAAGGGCTTTAAAAGGATGACTGTTTCAAGTCAGAACTCCTTAGAATAGTTAGTCAACAATGAAAGGATCATTTTAAAGATGCTTAAACTTAACCCCTAAAGTCACATTTTCAATTACCATGGCTTATTTGGGGGAAAGGAAATTATTCAATGTGAGTCATTATCTTTATTTCAATAAGACTTTTCCCCCCTGAATCTAATCAAGTCTCTTAAAAATTATAGCATAAAACACATAAAATTAGAAGAGGATTAAACTTCATGGAGTTTTCAGTACTGGTTTTTATGATAAGTAGTTTCCATATTATATTTAAATTGGTTTGCATTTCTTTAAGGGATCATTAACATGCTGAGAGCCAAATCATGTGGTCATAAACAGTCACTGTGACTTTTACTAGTTGCTAATGACGCAACCATTATAAAATTTTTCTAATCAACACTTGGAGGAAAAATACATTATCATAAACTCAAAGCCACCTGATTTAGTAGCTATTTTAACATGAAATATAACAAAATATAATTTCATATAGCATAATTTATGTGGTGATGTAGTATATTGCTTCTTATTCAAAGATAATTAAAACAAAATAACCATACTTGATCTATTCACTTAAGGATTCACAGATATAATTTATAAAAACCAGGAAGCAAGAATAGAGCTAAAATATGAGATCCTAAATCCAATATTAAAAATTCTCTCACATTATTTTCACCAATTTTGAAATGAACTAGTGTATAGTGTGCCTTGTATAGCTTTGCAAATGTGAGATGGTAGGAAACATTTTTATTTAGTTAAATTTAAAATTTTTTTAATGTTTATTCATTTTTGAGAGATAGAGACAGAGCATGAGCGGTGAAGGGGCAGAGAGAAGGAGACACAGAATCCGAAGTAGACTCCCAGCTCCGAGCTGTCAGCACAGAGCCTGACACGGGGCTCAAACTCACAAACTGTGAGAGCATGACCTCAGCCAAAGTCGGACGCTCAAACGACTGAGCCACTCAGGCACCCATTATTTAGTTAAATTTAAATTATAATTTCACATATTCAGAATATTCCTTGCAATCTTAGCATATCAACTGCATATGCTTTATACCACCAATACAGCAGGAACCTCTATACTGCCAAATTATATGGTTTCCTAATTATTTTGTACATCACTTAACCAACAACATTAAAAGCTAACATCTATTTACTACTTCTCACATCAAGCACTATTCCACATTCTGAGTGTGTGCATGTGTATATGTTTTAATAACATTTAGTCCTCACAAAAACTTAATGAGGTTGGTTTTCATCTTGCTATTACTCTAATTTTATAGAATTAAAACTTGAGATACAGAATGGTTGGTAACTTGTCGACCACTTATCAGCTCGTAAATGGTAGAGCAAGACTCCAAACCAATCAGTCTGACTATAGATAATGTGTCTTCTCATTGAGCTAACTGAAGAGTGAACAATCTCTTCCTTCTTACTAGATATTTGTTGATCAGTGAGGATATGCGGGAGAGTCGAATTTAGACCCAGATGAGCTTTCTCCTCCTTTTGCTCTTACTTTCTTGCATGAAACCTTCTCAGCATAGCTTTGAATTTCCAGGAATGGACATTCTCTAGATATTTAAAGCAATATTACAGTTTTCAATACAATTCTAGAAGTCATCTCTATTATTTGTAAAATGAATACATTAAAAACATTAAATAATATGTATGTAGGAAACTTTCAAAGAAGAAAATATAGTAATACGAAATACCTAACCCTTGTATAATGATTACAAATGGACCACAAATTTGGCTAACTTCGGGAAGACAGAGTCAAACATAATCAGATATAATATTCTCAGTCAGTACCTTGAACAAAAACAAGGAGTGCTAGACAGCAATCCAATAATAGTAGGAGACTTCAATATCCCACTTCGACAATGAAAAGAAATCCATTAAAAAAAATCTATAAAGCGGCAGCAGACTTGAACAACACTACAGATCAAATGGAATTGACAGACACACACGTAATGATGGTGACGGCATCACACTTACTGATTTCAAAATATATTATGAGCTTCAGTAATGAAAACAGTATTGTACAGGCATGAAAACAGAAATATAGACAAATGGAACAGAAGAGAGTCCAGAAATAGACCCATGCATCTACAGTCAACTGATTGTCAACAAGTTTGCCAAGAACACACAATGGGGAATGGGATAGGTTCTTTGACAAATGGTGTTGGGAAACCGGGATATACACATGACAGGAGAATGAAATTGGATTCGTATCTCACACCATATACAAAAATCAACTTATAATGGATTAAAGAGTTAAATAGAAGACCTGAAACCATAAAAATTCCAAAAGAAAACATGGGGGGACATTGGTCTGGGCAGTGATTTTTTTGGATATGATCCCAAAGCACAAGCACAAAGGGAGAAAATACTGGCAAACTATACATATGTATGTATATATATATATATATATATATATATATATATATATATGTGTGTGTGTGTGTGTGTATGTATATCCACATACATACATATATAAATATACATATATAAAGGGTCAATATGCATAATATATGAGGAATTCATACAGCTCTAAAGCAAAACAAAAAAAATCAAATAACTCAATTTAAAAAGGGGCAAAACACTGGATTACATATTTCTTCAAAAGGACATACAAATGGCCAGCAGGGATATGAAAAAGTACTCACCAGCACTTATTGTCATTGGTTTAGTAAGCTACTCCATGATATTGCTGCCTCAGCATCCATTCAATTTGTCAAAGCAATCTGTAGTGACCTTAAAATGACAGTAGCCTCCTCATGCAAGTGCATGCCCTAGATAACAGCTGCAGAGTCATAAGCAAATGTTAGCTTCTGATATGACTTCCTTAACAGCCCTTATGATCAACAGTCTCTCCTGCCTCTCAGCACCTTCCCCTTATCCACCATTTAGATAAAACCCCTGTGTGGTTTACTAAAACTCTGTTCTTTTGGTTTGAATTGGGGCATCTGGCCATAGCCTGGGAACCCCAAGCACTTTATTGATGGACCCTATTAAAGACATGAGCTTTAGGTCCTATCTCTCTCTTTCTGTACTCTGCCTTGACCTCCCAGTGTGGCCCCCTGAGGCCTCCAGGTACTTCCTTCAGAACCTGTAGTAAACTTCATTTCAATTAAGTTGTGGTCTATTGTTGAATAGTTCACCAATCTACACCCTGTGCTCCACTTAAAAAGTGTTAAGTTGGCAAATTCATAACACTAACCATCAGGGAAATGTAAATCAAAACCACAATGAGATATTAGCTCACACCTGTTAGAATGGCTATCATCCAAAGACAAAGGGGGGCACCTGGGTGACTTAGTCAGTTAAGCATCCGACTCTTAATATCAGCTCAGGTCATGATCTCGTGGTCGTGGGTTGCAGCCCATTCTTGGCTCCTCATGGAGCGAGGTTGCTCGGGATTCTCTTTCCCTCTCTCTGCCCCTCCCCTGCTTGCACACATATGTGTGTGCTCTCTCTCTCTCCCAAAATAAATAAATAAACTTTAAAAACAAAACAAAAAGACAAAGGATAACAAGTATTGGTGAGGATGTGGGGAAAAAAGAACCCTTATATGCTTTGGGTGGTAATGTAAATTGATACAGCCATTATGAAAACCATTATGGAGGTCCTCAAACTATTAAAAACTGAACTAACTTATGATTCAGCATTCTTAATTCTGAGTATATATTCAAAGGAAATTAAATCAGGATCTTGAAGAGAGATCTGCAATCCCATGTTCATTGAAGCATTATTCACAATAGCCAAGATCAGGAAACAACCTAAATGTCTATTGATAGATGAATGGATAAATAAAATGTAACACACAGACACAGAGAGGAATATTACTCAACCACAAAAATGGAAGGAAATTATGCTATTCATAGTAATATAGGTAAAACTATAGCACATTATGCTGTTAGATATCCATACAAGAAGAACAAATAGTACATGACTTCACCTATATGTGGATTCTAAGTAGTCGAACTCATAGAAACAGAGTACAATTTTGATTACCAGGAGTAGGGTGAGGATGAAATGGAAAGATGTTGATCAAGGAGTACGAAGTTTCAGTTATGCAATATGAATAGGTTCTGGAGGTCTAATGTACAGTAATGTGAATCTAGTTAACAATATTATATTGTATACTTGAAATATGCTGAGAAGGTAGCACTTAAGTGTTCCCAACACACACACACACACACACACACACACATACACACACACACACACACAACTATGTGAGATACTGGATATGTGAATTCGCTTAATTGTGATTATTTCACAATGTATACATAGACAAAGCATCAAGTTATATACCTTAAAGACACACAATTTTTATCTGTCAATCATACTTCAATAAAGCTGGAAAAATATGAAACATTGCTGAGATAAATTAAAAACCTAAATAAATGCAAGGATTTACAAAGAGCATATAATGAAACACTCAATATTTTTAAGATGGCACTTTTCCAAAATCGATCTATAGTTTCAGTATAATCTCCATTATATTCTAGCAGGAATGGTTTGTTAATTTGACAAGCTAACTTTAAAATTTATATTAGAGTCCAAAGAAACAAATATAACAAAAGCAATTGGTACAAATAGTAACATAGTTGGAGAATTTACCCTATTTTATTTCACAACTTATTGTACAGCTATGATAATCAAGACTATGAGTATTTGTGAAAACATAGACAAATTAGTAAGTGGTAGAGAACAATTAGTTCAAAAATAGACTTACCTCTATTGTCAATATACATGATGACCAAAAAAAAAAAAAACAATTAAAAATTATTTTAAATTACTATATGAAAAGGAAATTCAAATTACAAGGGCTGCTGTTACATACCTATTCAATTGGCTAAAATTATAAAAACTGACAATACTAAATACTGGTGATGATATTGAACAGCTGAGGATCTCATACCCTACGGGGTACAATGCAAAATAGTATAACCATGTTAGAAAATAATTTTGCAGTTTCTTTAAAAGTTAAGCATATACAAACATATGATCATATCATTCCACCCCTAGGTATTAACCCTAAAGAAACCTATGTCCCCACAAAGACTTGATGCAAATATTTGTATCAGCTTCATCTGTAATAGTCAAAATTGAAAACAATATAAATGTGCATTGCCAGATGAATGTATAAACAGATATTGGTGTATTCATACTACTATACTAATATATTACCATACCAATATATACTAGTTAGCAATAAATGGGGAAAATCTATGGATACCCCAACAATCTGAATTAATCTCAGAATAATTATGCTTGGTGAAAGAAATTAGGGAAAAATGCATTTCATGATAATACACACACACACACACAGACACACATAAACAAACATATGTAATTCTAGAATATACAGACTAATCTATGGTGACAGAAAGCAGATCATTGGATGACTGAATGCCTGGGATGAAGGAAAAGTTACATTACAAGGAGACATGAGGAAGTGTTGTTGGGTGAAGTAACTTTGCTATTTTATTTCTTGTGTTGTTTCAAAGATGTACACCATGTCAAAACTGAGACAATTTAATATTTTATTTGCAATTTATTGTGGTTGAACTATAACTCAACAAAATGGAAAAAATAAAAAATTGTGTAAAGGCTGGACAAAATATATTTAGAGGTAATGGTAGCTACCTATATAGGACGTCCATGAAAATAAAAACATGGAAATATATGAAAAGTAATTATTGCATGTTTATAGACTATATTTTATTATAATAATCTGTCAATGTACTTGTCTTACCCCTGTAATTGTCTGACATACTAAATATATTTAGTACAAAACGGTTCCAACTAGACAAAGGGAAGGCAAAAATAGCTTGATTGAAATAATTTTTAATATCTTGTTATACCATACTTTTAATTAAAAAAGAGAAAATGATAACTTTATAAGGCAAAATAAGGCTGTTAAAGGTATAAAATTTAGCTAATTTTATATGAAGATATGAACCAAGAATCAAATTTTTAGTAACACATTCCTATAAGACACATTACATAAAAGTAGTAATGTAGAATTACATATTTTATAAATTGGAGTAATATCATTTAAGCTTCCCAAGGGTGATTTAGTTGTATAGAAATAAAGTAAATTCTTCTTCAGGGAGAAAGCACAACAGAGAAAATGTAATCATATTCCTAACTCATTACAGTATTTATGTCTGGCAGGGAGTAGAAACTGGAATTAGGGATATTCTACAAGAGAGCACTGTTAGAATCCAGGTAAGAAGTGGTTATCAAATTTAAGTGGCAGTAGCAAAAATGAAAAAAGAACACATCCTCATCTAAGAGACATGGAAAATAAAATGTTTTGTCAACACATGGACAAATATCTCATAGAGTATTCAAAATATGACTTCACCCAGGGGCACCTGGGTGGCTCAGTCAGTTAAGCAAGCGACTGACTTCAGCTCAGGTCATGATGTCATGGTTCATGAGTTCAAGCCCCATGTCAGGCTCTGTGCTGACAGCTGGGAGCCTGGAGCCTGCTTTGGATTCTGTGTCTCCCTCTCTCTCTCTGCCCCTCCCCACTCATACTCTGTCTCTCTCTCTCAAAAATAAATAAAGATTAATTTTTTAAATACAACTTCACCTGGAAACTTAAAAATTTACAGACCAACAATAAGATTATAACTACCTTTAAAGTTTATATCTTTGAAGACTTTGTTAAAGACTTTCTCAGAAATTCTGTCAGGTCAATAGGGAGAATAATAGGAAGGAGCATGAGTTCTTGTAATACAAATCCTACAACATTTGCTAATTTGTAATAAAATTTCTCAATTCTCAAAAAAATTTAAAGATTGTAGCATATGTTTTTAATCAAGAAGAAAGTATTAATGCTGAAATTAATGAGAACTCTGATAGAATCTAAAATGCCTTCAGTCTAGGGAGTTCTTGTGGGAAACAAATTTAAAATAAATTTCACTCAAATTATGCTGATTTTATAATGTTTATTTTAACAATAGTGTCAGTGTAACATGACAGAATTATGATTCTTTCAAATTAATTATAATTTTATATTAATATTTACATAGCTTAAATGCAGTGTTTCATATTATTTTATTTCCTGGGAAGGGATTCTATTGTGTAAATATCTTTTAATCTAGATTAATAAGGTCATTCGTGTGTGATTTGGAAAGTAATTATATGCTACACTAAAATTAAACAAAATGTTTCTTTTAGCCATCCTTCATACACCCCACATAAATATACTTCACTAATTTTTATAGGTAATAGTTAAATTAATCATAAAAATTTGTTCCTGCTACAGATAATATTTCAGGAAAAATGCATACTATCTATAAACATTCAATTAGAGTTGAAAGTCTCCATTTAAACGTTCTTTTTTTTTTAAACATTTATTCATTTTTGTAGGATAGAGCAAGACAGAGTGTGAGTGGGTGACGGGCAGAGAGAGAGAGACACAGAATCTGAAGCAGGCTCCAGGCTCTGAGCTGTCGGCACCAGAGCCCAACACGGGGTTTGAACTCATGAGCCATGAGATCATGACTGAGCTGAATAAAGTCAGACACTTGACCGACTGAGCCACCCAGGTGCCCCTAAACATTTTCTTGATATAGCAGTAAACTTAACTTTCAAAAATAATTCCAGCTAGAACAACAAAAAAAATTAAAAATCCATCTTCTTTAATTTCAGAAGATTGATTACCACTACCACATTATATTGAGTTGCTTTCAAAGGTATCTCTGAATATTCACTTGTCACCTTGTCCATGATGTCTGTTGTTACTACTGCTCATGGCCCTATCTAATTACTTCTGAAACAAACTGTACTATCAGATAGGAAGTGAAATGTCAAAATACCCAAATCCCTAGATGACCCCTTAATGCAATCTACTTTGTAAATACAACATTGATTCAGCTCTCTACTAGTTTCTTTTGGAGGAAGTAAAGATTTTTGAAAAGGATGTTTTGAATGTTCACAGAAACATAAAATTAGAGAAGGAAAGAATTAAATAAAACTGCCATTATAAAAGGAAGCTCTAGTGAAATACATATGTGTATGTGTGTTTTTAAATAGCTTGCTCAATTATATTTTTTTTGCTTTTTTTTTTTTTCCTTTAATAACATTTTTCTCTTCTCTGTATGTCTAGCACATAGGTCTAAAGTAGGGCTTACGTCTGAAGGCTCCCAGAGAACAAAGGCCAAAATTTATACCCTTATTTCTCTATTGTTCCAGTGCAATATCTAATGCAAGCAAGCTCTTAATAGTTGTTTTATAATCATGATTACTTCCTAAAAATTTTAGAGAAGGTTTTAGCTGTAAAGTTCAGTTATGTTAAGATACATCAGCATAATTTTCTAGCGATTTTACTTAACCTAAGAAGCAATGACAGTCGGCATTTCTTGGAATTTAAATTATGTTTCATCTAGAAACAACAAGACTCAAAGCCTGAGACTCTTCAGTTAGTACTAATGTGATATAATGACAAAATTAGTACAGAGGCTGTTCAAAATTTTAGAAATAAATCATGCCAGAAGGAGTTTCACACTTAAGAATACAAATTGATCACCCTCATTCACTTTCGAAGCAAATACAAGCAAAATCACTGAGTAAAATCATGCTCCCAGTAACTGAATAGTTCATCAGGTCAAATATTGTTTAATAGCGTAAAAAGATAGTAATGTGACCAGTGAGATTATTTTTCATGTTTAATCAACCAATTCTAAAATGCTAATAATCATGTGGAGCACATGGTGAAAATACTTCATTTTAAAACTTAACTGTGATAATGAAATACATGCAATCTAAGTTTAGGGAAAGGGAAAAAATAAAAATTAGCTAAAATTTTGATAATTATTAACAATTAATTCAATTTAATGATATGCATCTTTGCCTCTTAAATTTACAGATATATAAGTGTATATTGTGTGCTCTTTCATTTTCTTACTCAATAAAATTTGTGTAAAACCTCATCAAATCTCTAGTCTCCAAATCACCACAATCAGTTCATTTAATTTTCTTCGCTATTGAGCTGTAATTACATGAGAAATTACTGACTTACTCTCTTTCCCCTACCTGAAATATCTTTCTTTCTTGTCTTTTCAGTACACATGTTCTGAAAACCACGAAAATCACAAATAATCTAACTTGTATAGATTCCCAGTCCTTTTCTTAAGATGCCAAAAAAAAAACCAAAAACAACAACAACAACAACAACAAAAACCAGAAATCTATGTATTGGGTTCGCTACAATTCTCTGGTCTACATTTTAACTTGACCCTTAATATTGCTTATATATTTTTTGCTCTTCTTCTTACTAACCCTCCCATTTTCCTTACTTTTTATTCTAGTTTATCTCCATCTTAAAGCTGCCCACATCCTCTTCATTCTAAAGAGAAAAACCTATTTTGGACATCACTGAAATAGATGGACCCTTTGATAAGACCTCTCTTGACTTCCTCCTCTACTACCTCTAAATTTATTTGTACCCCTATTTTTAAATTTATAGTTAAATGTGCCTTGTTGGTATTTTCTAAAAATTAGGAAAATACCTGTTAGCCTGCCTTAGTGCTTGTTGTTGAGGGTGAGGGCACATAAACTTTTGGAGCTTTATATTGAAATCAACGGAAGGCACATCTTGTTGTACTGAAGAAGTATTCAAATATGATAAAAAAAAAGAGTCTGAAAATCAAGAATCTGAGATTTTAAGCATTCCATGTAAAAAATGATAATTCTAAAAGCACTATTTGACTATGAGATTATGGTTTTACTTTGCTACACAATTCCCATAAGATCAGAGGATATAAATATAGTAACGGAGATGGATGCAGTAAGGTGAAATAAGCTATGCATCAAAGTGCCAGACACATTAATCTCTAACTCTGCCAATACTTTTGCAAATTTAATAGTTGGAAATAACTTTTTAAAGTTTTTATTTTAATTCCAGTTAATGTACAGTGTAGTATTAGATTCAGGTGTACAATATAATGATTCAACAATTCTATATAATACCTGGTGTTCAGCAAGTGCACTCCTTAATCCCCATAACCTATTTAATTAACCCACCCCCTCTCCTCCTACCCTGGTAACCGTCAGATTGTTCTTATAATTAAGAATCTGTTTCTTGGTCTGTCTCTCTGTCTTTAACAGTATGGAAGTCCCTTAAAAAGTTAAAAACAGAACTACCCTAGGATCCAGCTGTTGCACTACTAGGTATTTACCCAAAGAATACAAAAACACGAACTCAAAGGGATACATGCACCCCAATGTTTATATTAGCATTATCTACAATAGCCAAATTATAGAAACAGTCCGTGTCCGCCAACTAATGGATAAATATGTGTGTGTGGGTGTGTGGGTGTGTGTGTCTGTCTGTCTGTATGTATATATAGATACACACACACACACACACACACACACACACACACAATGGAATATCAGCCATAAAAAATAATGGAATTTGCCATTTGCAATGACAGACATAACTTTTTTTACATTTTTAGGTTACTTCAATTTCTGGGAACACAAATGGCTAAGTTATTTGAACCACCCTTCCACAAAAAAAAGAATGCTAGGTTAAATATTTTTATTTTTAAATCCTCAAGTGTGTCAAATAACTAGAAAATAAGAAGCCCTGCCAATTCATACTAACAAAAGGAAGAAGCCTGGAACAGTGAGGCAAATAATTATTGAAGCTACTTTATCCTGAAAATCTTTGCTGATACAGGTAAATTTTAGTTTTAATTTTGAGGGCTGCCTGCATCAGGTAAAATGGTCTGAAGTGAAGGTCCAGGACCCGATGTGTGGAGTAAGGCAGCAGCCCTACCTAAAAAGCTGGAGCTGCAAAAATATACATCCTCAGAATAATGGGAAACAAGAATTGCACTATCCCCATCCCTCTCAACTCCCAGAAGAATGCAAATGAATTTGCCTCAACTTTGAACCAAACAAGAGAGAAAAAGCTTCCTGAGCAGTTGTGACCATATGCAACTCTCTTACAGATTTGTGGCGCTATTTTGTTACCCAAACACTTTACACTATGAATTTTATTATTTTTTATAATTTAAATTTTATTTTCTCAAACTTACATTTTATCACTTACATAAACAACACTATTTATATATTAGTTATTCTAATGTCCATTTGTTTTTATATTTCATCAGCTTTTCATAGTCAATTTAGTCAGTTCCCAGCATGACTGATTTCTCCGGAAATGATCTCTATTTGACCTTTCTCATATGAAAATAATGTGATTTTTGCTCTCTCCTGTGGTTTCTGGAAACTTCATTACATCGTGTCTATGTGTAGGTCTTTCTTTATATTCATTGCTAGACACTTGGGTGCCCTGTTACATATGAAGACTCGGGATTTTCTGATGTAATTCTCATCTATTATTTCTTTGTTGATGTATTTCTCAATTCCCATTTGTTTTATTTTGGTTTATAAAATTGTTATTATGTATATAATGGAATTCTTGGAATGTATTGTCTATGAAAATTGCCTTCTCGACATGTTTTCAACTGAATGATGTTTGTCTAATTTTAAGTTTTATTAATATTTGCTTTTGATGATACAAATTTGAGAAACTATATTTTCAATATTATTATTAACTAAAAGTCCATCTTTTTCCCAGGTTTCCATTTCTTTCTCTTTTCTTTTTTTACCTAATGCCATTTTTCTGTTCCTGTATCCTATCCAGGACACCACAGTATATTTAGTCATCATAGACCCTAAGGCTTCCCTTGGCTATGACAGTTCCTTACACTTTCCTTGGCTTTTATATCTTGGTATTTTTGTGGAATACTGGTCTTTTTTGCAAAATTTTCAGAATATCCTTCTATTGGGACACAGATCTATTTTCCTCATGATTAGACTGATATTGTATGTTTTGGGTATGAAGACCACTAAGGTAAAGTGCCCTTCATTACTTCATATCAAGGGCATAAACTATGAATATGACTTACCACTGTTGCTAACCTTGATAATCTGGTGAAAGTAGTGTTTATGAGGTTTCTCAACTGTAAAATTACCTGATACCCCTGCCCCATACTGTACTCTCTGAAAGGAAAACACTTTGCCCAGCCCACTCTTAACGAATAAGGACTTAAGGTACACCTCCTATAAGATGGGATATTTACCATGTTATTTGCGGTTCTTCTGCATGAAATATTTGTCTATTCTAATCCATTTATTTTATCTATTGATATCAGTATAGCCACATGATGTTGCTTCCATCTTTTGGTAATATGCAAAAAGCTGCTTTCTATGAATACATGAGTGCAGGTTTTTCTGTGGATAAAGTTTTCTTGTCACTTCAGTAAATACCTGGAAAATTGAGATAATTATGGGATGTCCAAGGAAAGAGGTCACTCACTAGTCAGATATTTGCCACAAATCTCAAAAGTTGAATCAATTCTAAAAACATAGTTTTCCTAGATGCAGTACTCAAAGATCGTAAAGTAAAAGACCTTAACAAATCAGAAGGCTGAGTTATCTTTAATTTAAAATGAAAAATTGAAAAAAAAAGATGATGGGACAGGGAGGAAAGAAAAAATAGTTATGAAAAGTTTACATTTTCAGGTAAACTAAGAGATAAGAGAACAAATAATTTGTATTCATTCTGTTCATTTTCTTAGGAAAAAATCTATAGATTTCCTCTTTAAGCCAATAATTAAACTGAATTTTAGGGTTGTTAAAGAAATGCCCCTACTCCTACAACAAGCGAGTTGGAAACATAGATGTTATACCCCAGAGCCTTTGTTCTTTCCAGGAAAAGTCACTGGATATATCAATATTTCACTTTTGGTTTCTTTTTCTTTATTTTTATTCTAATTTTTCTTATATGTCCAGCCATAAAACAATTACTTATAACATCTTAAAGATATACCAACAACAGATTAAAGACAAATAAATATAATGTTTATTAGCAACACCAATTTTTACACTTAATTTATAAAGATTTTTAATTATACTACTACTTTTAATTTTGTGACCAAAATTTTAAATAACAATAAAATTGAATATTTCATTGTATAAGTTTTCAATTTATATATTTCCTCAGAAAATGTGGGACCCAAGGAATTTAACAAAAATCCCCTACCCCTGGACAAGCAGAGCAAGACTAACTCCATTTTGTGTTACACCCACCATCTCATGTATAACCCCCACATGACCTACTTATTGCTTAAGACACTCCCCCACCCTAGTCAAGCCGCTAAGCACATGCTTACTGGAAACCGGCTCTTATAGGAATGTGGAACCCCTAACCGCCAAAGAATGTAAACCCCGCCTTTTGCCTGCCAAACTTGCACGCCAATCCTGACCAGAGTGATAGGTTAGTTCAAACAGTTACTATAGGGTAAATTGTAATTCAATTGGCCACCTGCGTGTGGACTGACATGACTATGCAACTTTCTGTGTGTGTTACAATCACATTGGCCACTGGCCCCTATAAAACTGCTATGCCTTTTAACCTAGGGGTCCAAGTCCCTGCTCCGCTGTGTCAGGTATACTTGGGCCCAAGCTGGAGCTTGCAAATAAACCCTCGTGCGTTTGCATCGGTATCGGCTCCTTGGTGGTCTCTCGGATTCAAAATGGGGGGCATTACAAAATCATAAACTGACAGGGCATCTGGGTGTCTCAGTCAGTTAAGTGACCAACTCATGTTTCCTGTTCAGGTCATGAGATTGAGCTCTGTGTGGCTCTGAGCATGCAGCCGGCTTGGGAATCTCTCTCCCTCTCTCTCTCCCTCTCTCTCTCAAAATAAATAAATAAACGTAAAAAAAACTCTAAAAAAAGAAATCATAAACTGAGTTTAAATGACAAGCAAAACTTTCATATGTTCCCTCTGGTTTTTAAATATCTATCAGTCATCTAACATGGAAATGTTGTTATGGAAACATTTTGCTGATAAGTAAGCACCTGATTGTCAGGGAACACTGTAATTGCATAGATTATTGTTTAGTTAAAGGTCTGTTAGCATTTCCATTGCAATTGTCATTGTTTGGCAATTTAATTTATACTAGCCTCAAACTTGATGTTTAAATTCTTCAGGCAAATATTTTCACACTTAATGACTTAAATTCACATCAACCACATTCTAGACAAAGAATAGAAGGAAGTCATATAGTATACAATATCTTATTCATCATAAGTCATTTCAATGTCTAGCTCACAACACAAAGACAGTAAATCATTTAAAATAACTCAACTAGTTTCTTCACACAACACAGCAAAAGTAGAATTATATGGATGTTATAGGAGATGAAAAGGAATAAAATAATCAGAAAGAAAAAAGAAAGAAGATAAAGCTTTTAAAAAGTGGGAAAAAGAAAGATCACTGCCTATGTAACCTTTAATAACAGTATGGGGTAAAATTGAGAATGATGGCTTTCTCATTTCCCTCCAGTATAATCTCCCTATTTAAAGTTCACTCTGCATCATGTGAATAATGTATGTGGGCTGACATTCCAGGATAGGAAGAAATAACATGAGCCATAGTATAATAAGCTCTAAGTGAACAATACCATTTCCTCATATATTAGGGGATGGGAAGTAGAGTTCGTCAAATCAAGTCATAGTAATTATTAGACTTTTAAAAATAACAGTACTTGGATTAGGTAGAGCTAATATTGTGCTATTTTATTTAACAATGAGAAAGGACATAAAATAGTATTCTTTAAATGTCCATTTTTTCACTTTTATTTACTTTTAAAGTGTTTAGCAAATGCAGGAAAACTGCCTCACTTACAGAAATTCTGTGCTCTAGTTAAAATTGATGATTAACAACACAGAACGCAATTACAGGATTATTTCTAATATTAAAGACAATTAGGAAAGTAGTGCTGTAAAACTTCATGTAAACTTCACTGTAAAGCAGTAGGGACATTTAACATAGATAAATTTTCAAAATAATTGAAGCTTCAGACTTAAGCTACATCTTCAATACATACTTTTTTATGTCTTAATACTTGTACTTTATATTATGTGTTGTTATGTTAGGTTCTTGCACTATGTACTTTTTCTTCAAATTATTAGCTAAACTTGACAATTGAATTTTCATGTATATTTCATAGCCAGATTTCCTATTTCCATTAAAAACCTGCTGTTATTTCTATTGTGAGAGCATTTAGTCTGTACATAGGTTTGGAGGAAATTGACATTTTTATACTACTGAGTCTTTCAATACATGAATGCATATAAATGCATTTACTTATTTAGATAATTCATAACATATCTAAAAGATTTCATTGTCCTCTGTATAAATTATTTTCATATCTTTCATTTGACATACAATAAAATAAAACAGTTTTGTTGATCATCTTCTGAGACTTATCTTTTAAAAAGTCGTTGTGGTGAGATTCCACTCAGCTTTCAAATGTAGGTATTTCCCTATCCACATGTAGGTACAAACTGAATATGGAAAGGGAGAATTTATCATTGAACCTTCTCTCTCTTTCCGTGCCACCAAAAGAGGCTATTCTAGTAGCTACATATCCAGGAAGCATATGGGCTATAGCCATCTTGATAAAACCCAGATAGTTAAAATAAATTATTGGAAACAATGAATCTTGAAAAGATCAATGCTTGATTTAAACACAGGTTTTTGAGTATTTCTTGCTGCTCTGACTTAAAATTTCATTTCTGCTATTATATAACAAACTGTTACTATTTATGTTAAAACTGATATTTGTATAACCCCTAGTACTTACTAATCTATATTTTATGAATAAAAATTTCTGGTCCTTTGTGACCACCATATATTGTTACCTCTCATTCTTTTTTTTTTTTAATTTTTTTTTTAACGTTTATTTATTTTTGAGACAGAGAGAGACAGAGCACGAACGGGGGAGGGTCAGAGAGAGATGGAGACACAGAACCGGAAGCAGGCTCCAGGCTCTGAGCCATTAGCCCAGAGCCCGATGCGGGGCTCGAACTCACGGACCGTGTGATCGTGACCTGAGCCGAAGTCGGACGCTTAACCGACGGAGCCACCCAGGCGCCCCTGTTACCTCTCATTCTTGCAGTAAATCTACCCATGTACTATACTAGTTTCTTTACCTACATTGGCTGATCCACACTAAGCTGACTACCCAAGGGGTACCCTCTGCAGACTACCAGAGTTCTCTTTCTATTCAGCTTTCTCCTTTCTGGTTTTCTGTCCTGTGAACTCTAACCACCTTGGTTTACCTAGACTATGTCTAAACTTAAGCCCTGGGCTCAGGGCATCCACTGGTTCTGCCTGCTTTCCCACTCCCTATGGCATGGCGTACAAACTCTTCCTCAGCAGCAATTTGGGGCAAATTTAGGGCTTGCACTATTTGTTTCCCCCTCTCAGGGTTAATTGTTATTCATTTTGTGATGTCCAGTGTCTTGAAAACTATTGTTTTATACACTTGACCTATTTTGCTTTGTTTGCTTCAAGTAGCAGAGAAATTTATTCCTGTTAATTTTATCTTTTCTTGAATCTTGAACAATTAAGATTTTTTTTTAATTAAGCTCATAACCTTTCTAAGGAGAAGTGGTAGAAGAAATCATATCACCCATTAGAAGAAACTTACATTTTTTTGAAAATTTTTATAAAGGAGATTTTACCAGAATACTGTCTTATGATGGAAAACTTCAGCAAATGAGATACAAAACATTATTCCATTGAGCCAGTAAAGTCCTAATTAGAATATAAAAAATGTCAAAGTAATAAATATGTTTACAATGTGAATGGCATCCTTATTGTTTACTGCTCATAAATCATATATGATGATACTCTGAAATATCAGGAAAACAAATATATTTTACATAAAGTAAACAGCACATTACATAGTTTTACCCTCATATTATTCTCTTTTTTTTTATAAAAATGTTTTAGCCTCTTTGTCCTTTGACCAAAACTGAAATGACATATCTCTCATCACATTTAATTTGCTTCTCTAAATCATGACTCAAAAAACTTTTTTTGTATTAAAGGTTCAATAAATATATATTTTATATCTTTAAACATATTCATTTAACACATGAAAAGCAATTAATAAATGTCGGTAAATTAATATATTTGTCATGTTCGTATTGATATTTCTGCAAATAAGTGTCAATACCTTATATTTTAAGGTTTTAATTTCATGTGTAAAATTTCTGTGTTTGATTTAATCTATAACATTCCATGTGAAGCTTCACAACACTCTTTGGGTGTATTATTGTAAAAGAGATAATTTCATCACTGTAGTAATCTGTGAAGCTTATTATAAGAATCACAGTCGTAACATCTATGGAACCCTATAAGTATCTTGGAATAACAATTTAATTTTCATGATTAAAATATTTTAATAAAAGTATATATTCATTTCATATGTTATTTAGTATGCTACATAGATGGAAGGCAAGTTATTATGATCTTTCAGGAAAAATTATTCCACTGAGTTTATCCAATTTATAGTTTAGATTTTATATATTAACCTAAAACTTCAAGAAATATCCCCTTTGACATCACAGGTTAATCTGAGATAAGAAGAAGTAAATATGAGTTAATCAATGAACACAATATGAAAATTCTGACATTTTATTTCAAAAGAGCAAAAAAAAAATCCAGTGTCAATAATTCCACAGTTTTTCAATTCACTGGTAATTTTTTCTTAATATATTACTTCATAAATATGTTTAACATTTATAACTATTTTAGTTAGGATGGTAAGGGAACAAAAGCAAATGTTAAGTTTGTTTATATACTAACATAGTTTTCCAAAACCTATATTAATAGCATGAAATAATATGATATCATAAAATATATGCTACTAGTTTTATAAACATTACATGACTCCTTATTCACACAAATAATATAGCAGTAGTTTTACTAAAATGTTTAAAATGAAATATAGAGGGGCAACTGGGTGGCTTGGTCAATTGAGCATCTGACTCTCGGTTTTGCTCAGGTCATGGTTTCACAGTTCGTGGGATCTAGCCCTGAATCAGACTCTGTGCTGACAGTGCAGAGCCTCCTTTGGATTCTCTCTCTCTCTTTCTCAAAATAAATAAATAAACATTAAAAAAATAAAATATAGAGACAAATCAAAGACAGGATGGTCTTATTGATAATGCTAATCTATAATCCAGTACTATGATTGTATAAAGGTACATCTTTAATGAACCTATGGTTTCACACAATAAATAAGGAAAAATGGCAATATTCCCAAAGTATGAATATTGTGCTGGTTATAGTGTTTAGTATTCAAAGGAAGTGATCAGAACTCTTGGTATTTTTTTTTATTTTTTAATTTAATTTTGAGAGAAAGAGAGAGGGGGGAGAGTTCTAGTGGTGGAGGGGCAGAGAGCGAGGGAGACACAGAATCAGGCTCCAGGCTCTGAGCTGTCCGCACAGAGCTGGATGTGGGGCTTCAACTTGTGAACCACTAGATCATAACCTCAGCTGAAGTGGGATGCTTAACAGACTGAGCTACCCAGGCACCCCACAGAACACTTGTAATATATACTGTGATATCTGTGCTGTGAATTAAACAAGAGTCCTATTTATATCTTGTGAAATTCTTTAATCATTTTTTAATTTAAACCCTGTTTTAAATAATTACTGACATTGATAATAAACTTATTTTTTCACAAGTTATTTAAACTTACTAATGTTTCTTTAAATTTAGTATCAGAAGAGTCTCTTTATTATGTTATCCCCCAAACCATCACCACCCTAGGAATATAGGAAGATTAATGAACTCGAGAATGTTAATATAATTTGGTTACTGCTCAAGGCACAAAACAGAAAAGAAGAGATAACACTGAAAGAATAGAATAGAACTGGAAGAAAGGCAAGTGCAAATTGGGCTGATGTGATCTACACAAAGAGAAAAAAAATACAGAAAGAGGCAGGGAGTGAGAGGGGAGAATGACAGATGAAGAGTAAACAGTGGAAATACAGAAATAACCAACAATTAACAGACTGACTTAGGATAATAACCAAAATATAAGGGAAAAGTTGATAAGTGAATATCTAGCCAATACTAGGAAGTCAAAAGGGAAAATGTTATCTAAATGTCTAAAATCTTTATATTTATGGTAATGGTAATTGAAGCCAAATGTGAATGAAATGATTCATTTCACACATTTTGACTTCATTTTTCAGTTCCTTTACTTTAGATAAGTAAACATATTTAATACCTTTTTTAGTTCACCAAGCTGTGTATTAACTTGCAAAACTTGAGAGGAATTTAGTGACCAACATAAATACTCTCTTATTTAAATACTGACTATATCAATCATAATACAGTATATACTTGCTTATAAAAATTAAATGGTCCTAGAAATCCCTAATGAAGCCAACAGATTAATATTCTTACTCCTCATTATAAAGTACCAAGGTGGTTTATCTTGTTATCCCCCCACAGTGGTTAATTACATTTATAAAATTATACTTTTTATGCATATTTAATTTGTTTGACAACAAGATGTTATTGTTTACTTTAAAATAAATTGAATAGGGGCACCTGGGTGGCCCAGTCAGTTGGACAGCTGACTTTGGCTCAGGTCATGACCTCACGGTTTGTGGGTTCAAGCCCCTCATGGGGCTGTGTGCTGATAGCTCAGAGCCTGGAGCCTGCTTCAGATTCTTTGTCTCCCTCTGTCTCTGCCCCTCCCCTGCTCACATTCTGTGTATCTCAAAAATAAATAAACATTAAAAAAATTTTTAAATAATTGAAAAATAATTTAAAAATTGGAAAAAATTATCCCAATAAAGTGAACCTCATGATATTCTTCACAACATAAAAGCAAAAATAATGAGATGCACCAGCATATTTACAGTATAACTTAAAGTTTGGTAGCCTAAATAACCTCTTTGAATTTCACAATGATTTTGTACTCTGCAGGAAGTAGGCCTCACTTTTGAGCAGTTTATAACTCAAAACAATTTAAACTGCCATTATATGAAACTAAAATTTCCTATCTCTAGATTGTGATCCACACTCAGGGCTGTGAAATCCAGTTAATTAAATGTGTCATTTAAGATGCCATTTAAGCTAATGTTTACCGATAATTTGAACAATGGTAATTCAAAAATATATTTCATATATATTTTTTTTCAATTATACCAATAAGAGATTGGTATAAATCTTAGATTTAAGAGGCATTGCTATAAATAGTTCAATTATAACACAAACAAACCAAATTCATTCTGGGGATCTAACGAACAACATGGTGGCTGTAGTTAACAATACTGTATTGTATATTTGAAATTTGCTAAGGCAGATTTTAAATGTTCTTACACCATCCTCCCCCCCCCCAAAAAAATCTGAGATTGATGTGTCAGATGACTTTATTATGATAATCATTTCACAATATATACATACATCAAATCATTATATTGTACACCTTACACTTTCACAATGCTACTTCTCAATTATATCTCAATAAAGCTAAGGGGAAAAAAAATAGAAGTTTCCTGGTGAGAAGAGTGAAGGGCCAGGAGAATTTTTAGGTTTCTCTGCTCCAGGGTTCTGCCTTTTATTTCTAACATGATGGGCCGTTACTTTAAAATCTCTTTTGTTTCTCAACCATAATCAGCTCAGGAGTGTTTCTACAGCCAGGAATGGGCTTCAGACGTTCCTTCCCTTGAAACTGCTATTGCAGCACAGGGCTCCTGCTTCCTAACTGCCCCCTCCATTGCATCACGTGATGCTTTTTATGAGAATTGTCACTTTTGTGACACCCTATGACCATCACATTGCTTTCTTGCTTTGTCTATCTGCTTTCCCTAACGGAGCAGTTAAGATTGATCTTAGCCCTATTAACAGCTTTTCCCAATCAGAATGGGTCTTTTCACTCTTGGTATGGGTACATCAAGCACATTGTTGCCATTCCTAGACCTGCTCCCTGTTCCCCTTGTCTGCTGTGTTCTACACCTTAGAGGCTTCCCAAGCAGGTTCTGAGCTTGTCAATTGCTTTAGTCCACAGCTACATGCACTTGTGGGATTTTGTCCCCTATTTCATTGAAAAGTTGTTTTGTCTTGATGTTCTCCTTGTTATTATTTATGACCTCAATCATGAAAAGTGAGAAGATTTGAACCTACGCTTCAAGTACATTCCTATCATATTGTTATTTTCGTATGAATGATTGAATAACAATAAGAAAAACAGCAATATTAGGGACAGTGGAAAGTAATAAGTGTGCATAAATGAAGATAATTCAAGAGCAATAAATGTATTGAATAGATGATTATAAGCTCAAATGAAGTAAAAATAGTATCCCATAATTCAAGAAGATTAGCAGTTTTATTTTATATTTGTTGATATGTTTAATTTTCACTTTTCTTTGATAAAAGGGATGAGATATGAAGTTAAATTATTATTGTAAGATTGTTTAATGTTGGTTGCCTTCATCAGAAAGTTGGCTTCAAAAAACCAGAGGCTTTCTCCCTTCCTCCCTTCTTTTTTCTCCCCCTTTCTTTTTATTAAATAACATTTCTGCAGGGATAGTAAGTGTTTTTTATTGAATGCATACATAAATGAATAAAATTGTATAGTGCAGGGTAACATCTCAAAGTTGCAGGGGTCCAAGGTACATACTACTTTTTTAGTCCTTGGGTCATGCCTAATTATGCTTCGCCTCAGGGTCTTTGAACATTCCTTTAGTCTGGAAGGTTTTCTTCACACCATACGCAATATACTATACTTTTTCAACCTTCAGGTCTTCACTTCAATGACACCTCCCCATACAGCTATTTTCTGCCTCTTCTCCCCCACTATAAGTCTCAGACTCCTTTCAGTCTATTCAATATGTTATCTCCAGAGCTTAGCAGAATATTTCACATACATTACCAATATGATTAGCAATAATTCTCATTTGTTATTGTTGTTGGAAAACAAAGACTCAAAGTCACACAGAAGTGTAAAAACAGGACAATAGAATTTATAGTTATTTTTGAGTGGCCTGTTGTAAATGGTAATATATTGTCACTTTTCAAGTTGTTTTTACAAATTTGGTTAATATTACTGAATGCTTTAATACAAGTAGCATTTCTATTTTACTTTTTTATTTCCTTTACTCCAGGAAGTACTTCATAATACATCCTCTGAGTAAATTTTAGCAAAGTGTAAGTCACATGTTAGATTTATGTATTTCATATTTTAGTCTTTAATGTATTTTATGTGTGATTTACTAAAGAAGCACATGAGTAATGCCATTAATGTCATTACATATGCAATATTTAATCAATGAAACACTTAAAAATATAAGATAAATGCAAATCTGATGTTACACTCCACAATTTATTCAGTAATTCAGAGTATGTAAATTTTTATGGAAAATAACCCTCAGAAAAGAAATGAAAAGAAGCCAAATCAATGAGAAATATTTTCTTTATGCAATATGTTTTGAATTTTTCATTATTATTTGAAATGATTTTAATGCCAATTTTAAAGAAAAAACAACTTGGGAAATATATTGAAAGCCATAATTCTTGAAAGAGTAGTTTATGGACCTGAACAGATGAAATCCAATGTGCTATTATGACCTAAAACAAAAATATTACTAAATAGGTAGTTTATTATTGATATATATGCAGGGCACCTGGGGGCTCAGTGGGTTGAGCATCCGACTCTTGATTTTGACTAAGCTCATGATCTCACAGTTCATGGAATTGAGCTCCACATTAGCCTCCAGGCTGACAGCACGGAGCCTGCTTGAGATTCTCTCTCTCCCTCTCTCTTTCCCCTCCCTGCCTCATCCCTGAAAATAAACTTAAAAAAATTTAATAATAATATATGCATTAAAACATCACAACAAGCAAATGCACTTGGGAGAACTAGGCTAGTTGTCAGAACACATTTGTTTTGGTTCTTGTTGTTATTGTTCCTATGGATTTATTTTCCTATAGAACTATGTTATTGAACATGTGGGGATAAAATGTAAATAATAAATGAATGAATCCAAAGATAAAAATCTATACACACTAGTTCAAATGAACAGCAACTGCATTTTATGTGTCCAAAGGACTATAAATTCTATGACAAACTAAACAGTGTGCTTTGGGGAAAGAGAAAATTAAAAAAAAAATCCCTCAGGATGTAAGCATCCAGACATCCAGGACTTTATTCACATACCTTACTGTCACGACCAATCTCCTAGAAGCAGCTTGGTCACAAATTCTAAATTTCCAAGTAGAAAATCCTATTGGTCCAGATAACTGAAACATTTGAGAAGCAAATTCTCTAAAAGAAAGGTTGTCTTTTGATATCTAGATCATTTCATTATTTCTTCCATGATTTGTTTTTGTGAATGGTATGAAATAACTTGGTTTTATGTTTTTCTCTATTAAAAAATTATAATATTTTTGAATAGCCCACCTTTTATTCACCAATTTCCAATGAGTAAAATGTTCTGTTTGTGGGCTGTACCCTATTGGTCTATTTACATATACCTATACCAATGTAATATTTTCTTAATTAAAAGCAGATTATAATAAGGCTTGTTATCTATCTGACAGGATAATTTTCCCCATGGAGTTATTTTTTCCCTGAAAATTGTCTTTTTTATTATTAGAGCTTTTGCATTTCCAAATAACTTTTGGAATAAAGTTGCAAAAATTCTTGAAAAATTAAGTCATGATTTTAATAGGAATTGAGTACATTTGTGGGTGAATTTGAATAAAATGTATAAAATGGCATTTGTTAAATACCACCATATATATTTCTATATGCATTTATTCATTTTCATTATACTTTAAAATCACTTTATAATTTTCTCCACAAAGTTCTTATATATATCTTTCATTGCTCATCTTTAATATACTATAGTTGTTTTTACCTCCTTAAATGGTAATTTTAAAAATATTTTTTTCTTGCATGGGGTTTCTTACATGGGGTTCTGTGCTAGCACCTCAAAATATGGAGCCTGCTTTGGATTCTGGGTCTCCCTCTCTCTCTGCCCCTCCCTCTCTCATCCTCTCTCTCTCTCTCAAAAATATACATTAAAATTTTTTTAAATACATTTTTCTTTTATTACTAGTATTTAAAGTGCAATTGATATTTTTAATGCCATATCTAGCAAATCTAATAAATTTCCTAATTCTAATTTACTTTGTATCCCTTCATTTTCATGTTTACTTTAATGTTAGCTGTGAATCTGATTGTTGTTGTTGTTGTTGTTGTTTAATTTTTATTTTTCCCCACTATTTCTTTCTTTTTCTCTACTAAATATGCTGTCTAGGATTATTAGGGTGGGACCAACCTACCATGTAGCTGGCTTACAAGTATAAGAAGCTTGTTTAAATGAGTGTTTTCCCCATACTACTCGGTTTTCTGGGCGCCTGGGGCACAGCTTTTTCTCTTATACTCTTGAACATGTTTGATCTCATGGGGAAACCCTGGAGCTTACTGATCTTCACAAGCTTAGAGGTGATCTGCCAAAATAATCAGTACCAACTACTTTCCAGGGACTTTTCTCATGCATTGTGTCAGCTGATTCTGATCTCGGAACATACATCTTAACTATACAAATGTCCTGTTCTAATGTTTTGAACGCTGAAAATTTTTTTCCTCGTTTACTCATCTAGAGATTGTATTCAATTCCAAATGCTAGAATTTTAGAATTTTCTAAAATTTCTGCTCTATTTATAGTACTTGTCTTTGTTTACAGTACTGTTTCTATTCAATTAACCCTCATTTTAGAGCATCTTATGTGGGAGAAGATGTAGTTTATGACTTTTATTCTTCCATAGTGAGTCAGTTCTCAAAATGTGCTCTTAAAATCACAAATGTATACTAACCAATGCCTGAGATAGAACAAACTATGCTGACAGAAAAATAATTTGGCAGAAGCATGCAGTCTGAAATATTCCAAGGACTGGGAGTAAAAGTTGTCACCTGAAAAAATATTTAACAAATATGGAATTTGAGACTGAAAGATGTTTTTATGTTTCCTTTGGATGCTTAGTAGGTACCATAAAGTTTGAATTATTGATGTGATAATACCTTTATTGACAAGTTAGTAGATGCTTATTAGCACCTCCCTATGCATATCGAATATGTATTTCACTTAGTTCTCACAAAAACATTAAGATGCAGGCACTTTGATTATTCTTATTTTTCAGATGACAAAAATGAAGCAAAGGATGTTACCTGCATAATTTTCCCAGAGCACATCATTTAGTTTAGTGTTCTCATTTTGATAAGACAGTAGTGGCATACCAGTGGTCACACTGGAGGGAAAACTCTCCTGACCTCTGCATAGGCTTTACACACCATCACTGAACCCTAGGCTCATAGTCTCATAGTCTCTGTCAAAATAAACCCCATTTTCCCCACCCTTCTTCCTTTGTTGTGCTGAATCTCAATCTCAATATTCTCTATGAAATAAATAACAGGTATGTAGACAATGGTGACACGCTCACCATTCTCTCACAAATGGGAATTCTATATGTTAGATCCAACTTAAAGCGTGAATAGCATATGCAGTAGGTAATATCAGCACCCAGTATTCTTTCTCTCCCATGAAATGAAGCAGACAGATTGTGACTAAGAGTTTCAAGTATTACAAGATAGAATGTTTTTGTTTTCAAGTCTCTGTATTTATTTTGAGAGCAAGAGAGAGCATGAGCAGGGGAGGGCAGAGAGAGAGGGAGAGAGAGAGAACACCAAACAGGCTCCTTACAGTCGGTGCAAAGCCCAATGCAGGGCTCAACGTCACGAACTGAGAGATCATGACCTGAGCTGAAATCAAGAGTTGGAAACTTAACCCACTGAACCATGCAGGTGCCCCAAGAATGTTTTTGTTTTTAATTTCTTTGTAAAAGCGAGTCCCACCTAAGATTCTCTGAGGTTTGGCTTTAGTTTCACCTACTTAAGGTGAACCTTCCTGATACCTGCATGCCACCCCTCTAAGACCCAGCAATAACCTCTCATTATCACCACCATCACAAAACTGAATTATGTCCATTTATTTTTATGCCTACCTTTCCCATTGAATTTATATTTTGAAAAAAAATAATGATACTATATTAAAACTCTGTTGCCTAAAACAACACTTAATCTTTGGTAAATGTACAAGTTTGTTGATAAATTAAATTTGTAAACATCTGTTTTGGTAGACTCTTCATAATTCAGTTGCTTATTTACAATTAACTAAGCAGCTATTACTTTGGAAAGTAAACTGCATGTTTGGAGGTAAAGATGAAGGAGGACTATAAGCTGATGTGGGAAAGATTAATAAAACAAAGGAACTGTCTTCAGTGAACAAACTATGGAAATAAACCACATACAGAACACACAGTTATAAAAGTACTCATATAAATACATTTTTACATAAAACCTTCAGTTTTTAAGGTGGCATTAGATTTGTAGAAATTTTAGGCAGTAGATGAATGTTTAAATACACTTTGTCTTACATAAAAAAAACAAACATCTTTTAAGCTTTCTGCATTTCTAGTCCTTTATACCAAATAAACTGTGTTTATATTTATATGAGAAAAGCATAAATAGTTTGGGGAATTGATTTTATACTTAAATTGCACTATAAATTGATTTATAAGGGTAAGTGGTCTTCAGTGGTCCATTAAGATTGATGACATTCATCAGTGTGTTGCTGGAATGAATAGAGATTCATATTTTTCTTAATAATGAAAAATTACTTAATTTCCAATAGACATAACAAAAGATTATGAATTAGGACATGCATACATATACAGACACATAATTTGTATAACCCTCTTTATTTTTTTCATGTCTCAATATATAACTACTAATTTCATTCTTTCAATAACACAAAGGAATCTGGGATGTATAAAATTAAGGAAACCATATATAAAGCCAAAATATTTTCTAAAATAGAATCAATAAACCTAAGGTTATGCTTTATTGTTAATTTAACTTAAGGTAGTATCCATTTATTAATTCCCCCAAATTATATCAGCGATAGATCTGAAAATATTATTTCTCTATCAGAAGTAATTACTGCTTTCCAACAGGTTGAATAATCTTACAAATCTTTGAAATTCTGAATCTTTAAGCTCCCTAAAATAAATACAAATTGCTATTACTTTTTGATCCCCCCACCAATATTCTTAAAAGCAAGAAAGTATATTCGGAAGAATTATGAACATTTCCCACCATGTTAATTTTTATGTAAACTATATTCCTGTTGAAGATTTTCATGCAATCCTTAGAGTATATGCTTGCCATTAAGGGAGAATGTGGAAGCTGAAGTTTGACGCCTATTGAAAAGAAGGTTTAGAGGAGTCTGACTAAAGTTTGATTAAGGAAAGTGTCTTTGTCAAGGGGTGTTCTTCTTTAGGGAAAGAAAGAGAAGTTTTTACAGAGGCTTAGTAGCAAAAATCCAGGTAGTTTCATGAATAGTTTGGCAAAAACAGTTCTCCAAAAAGGAGGGAAACTTTCTTGGGGTTTAGCAGCCATTGGTTGGGCTGCAAAGGAAGAGTCAGAGTGGAAAATGTTTTTCAGAACATCACAATTGGCACTTCCATTAATATAATAAAGCATATAATCAGATTTTTCTTGGTAAACTCTAAAGTGTTTTCAAATTACGTTTATAATTATTTAAAGAGTAAATGATAACTGCAAGGTTTGTAAAATAAAAGAGGTTGCATCCTGAAAATGGATAGAGGAATGAACTTTATGGGAACAGTGTGAAGTAAGAGAAAAGATGAACAGCATTATGTAGGGGGAAGATATGCACATACTCACACAGAGAAGTGGACTCATAATGAGTTATCTATTCTTGTGGAAGGACAAGCAGGAAAGTTGGGTAAAGTTGGGCTTTTGAAGAAAGAAATGAAAATCTGAGTATTCAAAATAAATATCCTATAAAAATTTCATTTTTATAAATGTTAGTTTGAAAGTACATAATGCTATGCATTTACATTGTTCATGAAAGATTTAAAGTTTTAAATAGTTTTTCTTATCATTTCAAGTTCCTTGTATACACTACTCAAATTTCTAAATTGTGTAACATTGTGCAATTAAATATATATTTAAAACCAAACTGGCTTTAAAAATATTCAATCTTCCTTTTGTGTGTCATAAGGGGCACTTATGTAGACACTATAACAATTACTGATGGACAGAAAAAAAATCATCAAATTCTACTTTTTCATTCATAAAGGTAAATGATTTAGATATCTGCCATTTAAAATCAATGTTCTATACTAAAAAAAAGGCTACATTATTTCACATTTAAATGGCAAGATGCAATTCTCTTACATGATAATGAGGCAGGAGAAAAGGTCATTTTAAATAGATTTGATATTAAAAGTAAATATACTCAAATATAGTACTTGACTAGAAAATAGATCTTTAAAATTAAAAGTGTCATGCAAAAAAGTCCAGCATGTATTATCCAATTTACAGTTTGTAAAGTGTCCAAAGTTCAGGCTACCAAACTTTTCAGAGGTCCAGGAGTTATATTTTGATGTATTTTATTTTAAAATTATCTAAGATTTACAATCAGTGACTGCTCTGAGAGGTGATTCCAACAAATTAATTCAATATATTCTGAGCAGGAGTTTCACCTCCTCAATTACTGACCTCAGTGACTACACATAAAGTTTTCTATCCACTATAACAACTTACTGCATCATTTAATTTTGGTTTTAGTTTTTAAAAAATATTTATATGGCAATCTTCTATCGATAAAATGGTTAAATTAATTACAGCAAATAATAAACAATTTCAAGTACATAATTTGAATACACTATTATGTATCTTTTTGGAAGCTGTTTCAATTTAAATAATAATGAACAAAGAAAAAATATATTTATTTGGCTTACGAAAGCACAAACTCAGAAGTTACACAAGTGAATGTAAAGAGCACATTTGTTTGTTTCTTATGATTTAGGATTTTGAAACAAGGAACAAAAAAGGAAATCGATATTAAAGAAAACTGCATGGACAAGATGAAAAGACAGAAGTTGAATATGTTCCAACACTACTACAATCCATGTCTGCATATTCGTTTAACTGAGTATCAACTGAATGAGCTAATGTATTTATGATTCTTAACACTGCTCCTTCTCATATTAGGTTCTTAGTAAATCTCCCTGTAGACATGTTTTTCCTTTTGCCAGGATATAAAACAAAAGGTAATACACACTTAAATAAATTAAATGCAAGTGGTGGCAAATAAATGGACTTGAAAAATAGCTTAAATAACTTAGATTAATATACATATCTGCTATGTTCTAAGATGCATTTCCTTTATACAGTAGTTTTAGGTACTAGCTACTGCAGATAGAAATTAAAACATAGTTGTAAGTACCTAATGTGACATGTTCTCTGTAATAAGGAAGACCAGATGGACCACTCATGAGGGACAGATTTAAGTTCCATGATATAGTGTGCAGCCCCTTACCCACAAATAAAAGAAGTACATAATCTAAGAGTTCCTTGCATTATAAATTATCTGTAAAAAAAACATATATTGTCCTGATCATTTTTTATTATATAGATTTACTTATTGAATTTTTTAATGTCACCTAAATTATTATCAAATATAAAACAGAATTAGACATAGTTGTTTAAGATCCAGCCTTCAAATCTTAGTCATATTATAAAGGCAACAAGGTCATTTCAGTACAATTCAGCCAAAAGGGTAAAGTGTGATTTTTTTTTCTTAACTGCCATGACTAAATTTTGCCTTTGGTTTTGTCACCTAAGGCAAACTTTTCATTTCTCATATTCACCATAAGGTTGATGGATGAACAGATGGATTGAGTACACCACTGGGTGTCCTATCAGCTGTCTGCAGTTCTCTGAATGGTGATGGATAATAAAGTGATATGAGTAAACATGTTTCATGAAAATAGAAATGTTGGAGCTTTGTCATCCAAGCCAAACAATGCCTTATTCTATATCTTTAGGAGTTTACTTTATGCAGTCCTATTGCAAATTCTTATACTTTAGTATATTAGTAAGTATATCATTTGCCTTCTTTTTTATCTAATCATATATAGAGCAAAGCATCTCAGAATAACCCAAATGTCATGTGAATGTATGCCAGCTATTTATTTAAATAGTTTTAAATGTCTGCATAGAAGGTTGACATTGAATGACTTAATTATCTTAATTATTGATTTCAATCTTTAAAATATCACGGCAATCAGCAATAAGAAACTGAGACTACTTATTGCTCTTAATCTATTCACCTGTTATTAAGATGTTGATTAGGCAAAATGAATCATCAACAGAACTTTTAACTTTTGTTATACCCAGAATTAATAGTCCCACATCTCCCTCCATCATTAGTCATATACAATTAATGCCAAGGCCAGTCTTTCCTTTCATAACTAACATTAAAGATAAGCAAACTTCTAAAACAATTTCCAGGGACTATTTTCATGGTGGAGAACACACAAAATATTACTTTTATGTATTATATAATAGAGGTCTTAGTCCCCATATCAGTTATTTCCATACTTTCTTCCAATGTGTATTGGTTTTTATTATATATCATTTCATCATTCATATTGAACACATAATATTTATGCCAAGCACATTGTAAACATATCATCTAGTCACTTTTGTATATAATCTCATATAGATTACATACTATATGGTTGGATGAACAGTAATTATGGTCTTTCAAAATAAGGTTAGAAAATTACAAAAAGTGAGTATTGGGCCTAAAAAGACATGAGTTGCATATTGGTTCTGCCACTTACTAACTCAATGACCTTAAGCAAATCACTAGACACCTATGCACTATATTTCCTCATCAATAGATATCATTTTATAATTACATAATAAAATAAATTTACCTGTGTCATTGAGAAATTTTAAAGAGATAATTCATATAAAGTGCTATTCAGACTGTCAATAAATAGACTGCATATTTTTTCTTTAATAAGAGGGAAAAAAAAGGAAGAGTTTACTGAGGTTTATGGTTAACAGTCCTCTAATGTAACATGAGGAAAATTAGATTGTCATTTATGTGTTGAACTTTTGAGTGTTGAAATCAGTATATGTTCTGTCAACAAAGGGATAGCAAAGTTATCTAAAAGAAACTAAAATTTAACTCTATTTCATTGAATGTGTTAGCTCAGTCAAAAGAAGAATTTTGAGGCAAAAGGGATAGATACACGAGTTTCAGAAGAAGCAACAACAGTGTCCATTCTAGCTGTCTCGGAGATGGAGCTTTCACCTATAGGCTAAATCTTCGTAGCCATTGTATTTTGGATCTATTAACAAATAATATCAGGAGACTAGGTAGATACACAAAATTCCCTTAGACAGTTGGTCTGTCTCTAGTTCATGCTCATCCAGAATTTGCTGCATAGTTATAATCTGGCTTCCTTCCCACTTAATTGTCTTCAGAGAATGAATGAACATGTTTTCTATACAGGCATTGAGAAGTATTATTATTTTTATGACTTTTTATTTTACTATAACTCAATATATTGGTGAAAACATACTTGCATTGTACGAGATGGTAGTTTTGTAGATATGGATATGATATAGATAGAACTAGAGATATGCCAATACAACCTTCTCTGTGGACTCATATTCTACTCATTCGTTTTTATTTGGGATCATAGTGATTGTAGCTCTGACCTTACCAGGTGCATTATATAAATTTGCCTGGAACTCATGGGAGACCTACCTGTCCTAACACTATTCCCCATTCACATGTTTGACCAGAAGGTTTAAACACTTGCAGTGATCAGACTATTAAAAAAATGAAGTGGAATTATTGCTGAAACAAGTAAATGACTTGTCCTTTTTGATACCTTTCCCATCACCAGGACCAAAGGTAGGTTATTCATTACTTGATCTTCCTAATTGGTTAATTTTGCAGAAGGGATAAGGAAGTACCCGTTTTTTTAAGTTTATTTATTTATTTTGAGAGAGAGAAAGAGAGAGAGAACAAGGGAGGGGCAGAGAGAAAGAGGGAGACAGAGAATCCCAAGCAAGCACCACACTGTCAGCATAGAGCCTTGACACAGGGCTCTAACACACAAACTGTAAGATCATGACCCGAGCTGAAACCAAGAGTTAGACGCTCAACCAACTGAGCCATCTAGGTGCCTCAGAAAAGGAAGAACCTATTGCATACTAAGAACTGGCCTTGCTATGTTCTGACTCATATAGTCCTCTCAGGAAACTTTCATTAACAAGGTGCATTCCTCCAAAACAAGGGGACTTGATTGTTCACATGACCTGTGGAGCAGTCTCGAATGTATGTAACTCTCTGATTTTGTTATCTAGAAATTTTGTTGATGTGAAGTTTGCTTTTCTTATCATCATGGAAAGACATTGTCATTGCTGTTTCCATTTTCTAATTTATTCTGGGAGGATCTCTTTGGTTCTCTCTGTTTTACAAGGCAAAACAACAGGTGATTGGGATATGGGTAGGGTAGTCAGCCTTGGAAATACATATGAGCATCAGAGGTCCAACTGTGTGTGTGTGTGTGTGTGTGTGTGAGAGAGAGAGAGAGAGAGAGAGAGAGAGAGAGAGAGAGAAAGGAAGACTCTGAACAAATTCAGAACAAATCAATTAGAAAAGTATCTCTGGGAAATGTGAAGGTGAGCCTGCATTAGTAAGCAGAGTAAGAATGATGGACTAAGAAGGGTTGATGTTTATCATAAAATCAGAGATAAGTCAGAGAAGCACTTTAAGCAGTATAGTCCTGATTAGATTAGCATCTTCTGTTAACTCTAGTATCAGCAAGGACAATTGATTGGAAAGGGGGATGGGAGGTTTGAAGGCTATGCTTTTATAGTAATACCTAGGTGACAGTAAGAACAATGAGAAAAAAAATGAAGCTAGGAGCTATTTCTCCTCATTTCAAATTTTGATCTGGTTCATTTTCGTAATGAGAGAAGAAGCAACACATTCCACTGAACACTCCAAGATGCAGCTTTCCTGTATACCAGTGTTTCTAGCTCTGGGGTATGCACCCGTAATGCTTCCTTATGTTGCCTCTATGCTATATTAAACTAAGATTTTCTTTACTCTTTACTGTGTACTACATTTTATACAACAATTCCTTTGTAGAGCAGTTAGAATCTCAGTGTGCAGTTTTCAACTTTAGATGGATAAGGCTAACCTCTTGGTCATGTATTCTGACTGCCCCAAAGGGCTTACTCCATCATCTTCATTTTGAGGCCATCTGTAATTAACTGCAGTTGGTGCTAGACCATTGTGACTCTTGTGCCAGGTCAACAACACTTAAGTCTTACTCAGCTATAACCCATACGTTTCCTAATGAGTCCTACTTCCTACTGACCTCTCCTGACATCATTTTCTCTAAATTTTATCTTTTCCTCTATTTGATCATACCGTCCTCAGCTGAACTGTTTCCTATACTCCATGACTCTGTTGAGTACTGAGTGTATGTGTGTGTATGTGTGTGTGCACCCCCAGACATTGACTGGATGGAGAGCTGCACATAAATATCAGAAGGTAAAAAATATTTTTATAATAACATGAAGACATTATTTTCTTTACTCACTATTTCATGAATATAAGGTAGAGCCTTCCAAGACTATATGGTATATTCACCTGTGTGAGGCCAGATTTTCTCTATGCATTTCAAACAAAACATTATATTGTAGCGCAGGCAAAAATGAAAATTCAGCTTTCTTCTATTAAGTCATACACTAAAGGCAGTTCCAAAACTATAAAGCAATGTGACTTAAATTTTTTGAAAAAATCATTATTTCTCATAAAATATTTATGGCAACTTATAGTGGATTTTTGCAGTAATTTTTAAATGACTCAGTATAGAAGTATTTAAAACTATCAACTAGCTTTGTTATGATAATTTCACAATATATACTGATATCTAATCATTATGCTGTACACCTGAAACTAACACTGTTACATGTCAATTACACCTGAAAGAACACATTAAACCAATTAAATATAAAAATAATTAATTTCTAATATAGTAAATATTAATGGATATAATATACATAATCAAGCTCTATTTAGGTTCCTCAATAATTTTTAAAAGTATTAAAGGGCCCTGTATCCAAAAAGCTTGAGAATGCTGGTCTGAAAATCAGTTAGAACCCTAAGAAGAATTTAATATCCTTGTTACAGACACTGGTATCTTCAAAGTACATAATAGAATGTCCTAGGAATAAACTATTATAAAGTGTGATAGAGCTCAAACTCTCTCTGATCACCTTTTGTTGTTTCAACCATGCAATATATGTTTTCTACAGGATGTCAATACACTACTCATATCAGAAAACATCATAAGAATTCTTAGACAGAAAAGTAGACCAATATGTGATTCTCATAATTTACACAACATCTTTGAGACAAATTTTTTAACTCTGAGAAATCTTTAAGTGTGGCTTGGTGACACCAGCCAATGGCAGTTAGGAATTTGATACTGAGTTAGTGCAACCTCAGTTTTAACAGATGTATTTGTTAAGAACAAATAGCAAACAAGCTCTCAAGATAAAGCTATCAAGAAACTATAAAAGTCACAAACAGGAAGGAAACAGTCTTTTCATGAGAATATCCAAACCAAACAATTAAAAAATTTCCATAATGAAGACTTACCATGACGAGCATTGTGTAATGTATAAAATTATTGAATCACTATATTATATACCTGAAAGTAATATAACACTGCATTATACTGCAATTAAAAAAAAAAAAGTCTTAGTGACACAGCAGACAGAGTTTAGCTAATCTAGTCGTATTCATATAACTAAAAACATTCCCTAACAACAGGACCCTTTTTTTATACCCTGACTCCTATAATTATTTTTGTTGGTTTCAAAATCCACATAAAATATCAGTGCAACCCTCTGCACTCTCAGTTCGTGGACCATACCAGCTTCAGACAACTTGTCTTTAATCTTACTTCAAGCAAGCATCCTCATTGGCATGCCCCAGGTTCATGTTATTATCTTTTCCACACTACTTCCAAAACATAATTTCAACTGTCCTAATAAGTGAATGAATTTTACATTAAGAGCCTAATTATAAGAGTAGCTGAATCATTATCCTATGTCCCGTTGATATTTTCTACACCCTCTAAGTCATATCAACATAATGTCTTCTAATTACATGTTCAGTCTATCAGTCCTGTTTCTATAGCAAATATTTTTTTTAAAAATTTTTAATGTTGATTTTTGAAGGAGAGAGAGAGAGAGAGAGAGAGCGAGAGCAGGGGAGGGACAGAGAGAGAGGGAGACACAGAATCCAAAGCAGGCTCCAGGCTCCAAGCTCTGAGCTCTCAACACTGAGCCAGACACGGGGCTTGACACGGGGCTCCAACTCACAAGCAGTGAGATCATGACCTGAGCGGAAGTCGGATGCTTAATCGACTGAGCCACCCAGGTGCCCCGCAAGTATTTTTTTTTAAAGCTTTATCATCTGTTCATACTCTTGGTCCCTGTAAATTGTATTGATCTACTACTCAACTGAACGTCACATGTTCTCAAAATCTTTGTCTCTGTCTCTAAGAAATGTTGCCTTTTCTCTTTTTCACTCCACATGAAGAAACTCCTTCTAAATTCTTAGGAAGCTGAAAGTCATACTCTTAACTACAGAGAACAAACTGATGGTTACCAGAGAGGAGGTGGATGGAGGGGGTGGGGGGAATGGTTAAAATAGGTGATGGGGATTAAAGAATACACTTATGATGAGCATTCTTGCTCAATAGAATTGTTTAATCACTATATTATAAACCTGAAACGAATACAAGACTGTATGTTAACTCTACCGGAATTAAAATTAAAAACTTAATTAAAAAATGCTATGTCTTAATTGTGCTTACTCATCTCACCACCATTATGAGTTTTTTTTTTTCTTTTTAAATGGTCTCTTTGTTAGAATGGTTTACTTCCAATGACCACCAACATTCTGCATTCCTTGCATATGTTTTTGCCCTATTTTTCAGTGCTATATTTGATCTAGATGTGTATCCCTAAATTCATATTTTCTCTACTTGTTGTTACCATTGACTTGGCATTCAACTGATACCACCTGGCTTGCCCTTCCCCTTTCCTTCACTGTTTCCTCTTCTTTTTGTGCCTTCAGTGACAACAAAATTCCCCTTCCTATATGCATTTGTTAGTTATACTATATCTACATTTAAATCTATATTCCTCTATCTACCTAACTATATATGTATCTATGTAAAATCTGGGGTTTTTTTAATACAATTCTCTATCTCAACTTCAGACCTCATCAGCAGGTGCTTGAAGTGTTTTTGATTTTTTTTTCTCATCTCAGCATATTTTTAAGCTCCCTTATCCACTGTCTCCTTTAAGATCTCATTGAGCCATTTTCCCTTCTATTTCAGACAGGAAAGGAGGAGGTAAGTAGTATAGTACTACAGTAAGTAGTTTTGCTTTACTGCATTTTCAAATATTTCCTTCAACTTTTGTCCTTATTCTCTTTTCATTCTTTACCCAGAGTATGAGGAATCCTTTCTAATTTATCCTAGTGATTTATTACATGCTTATTTTTTCTTCAGACCATCAAAACATACTTATCTTTAGAAGTTTGTAAAAACAAGGCATTTTAAAAAATAAAATGAATAGGCATTTTTACCAACCTAGAAACAACTGGTATTTACATTTTTATCTATTTCTTCTCAGGGCTTACTAAAATATCTTTTTAAACATTGCATTGACTTATGTTATATAATTATAATATTTTAAAATTTAATTATAAATTCTATAAGTTTTTGCCTCCTGTAATTGTCTTGTAAGATAACAGTCTCATGGTCTAGGGACCATTCACTCTGGCCAGACTTGCTCCAATCATATATACATTTACTTATTATATTATTTAATCTTCACAAGAACCTTGTAGGGTAAGAGTGTCTTGAGGCTGAGAGAGAAATGACTTGCCTAAGGTAACAGAATTACTAAATAGCTGAGCTAGCATTCAATCTTTGTTCTCAATACTAGTTAGTGCTCTTCCTATTGTACCTTACACAGCAAAAAGCAAAGAGGGAGGTGAAAAAAGAAACATGAAGACCATAAACCAGGAAATCATGGGGAGGTAAAAGTTCGCTAAAAAACCGAGCTGGAGAAGCAATGTCTGCCATAAGTGACATGAAGTATGACACTGTAAACAGAATGAAACATTAACAGTTTAATATACCAAAGCCAAGTGACTGAAATAAATTGTATTTTGTAGCACATTATAGAATTGTGTGTGTGTGTGTGTGTGTGTGTGTGTGTGTATTCCATCATGTGGCAATAGCCACCTGCCAGTCTGAGTCAATAATCAGAAACACGTGGTGCTAGATCAAGTGATTATTTATGAAAACAAGTAGCAAAAATTTTGACAGAGAAACAACTTCACTCACCAACCTTTTTATACAAATGTTCCTGGTAATCTCTCTCTCTCTCTCCCCCTCTCTCTCTCCTTTCCTCCATCCCAACCCTTGTCCTGGATTTTAAACTTCCTTTGCTCTCTTTTGTGCAGATTTACGTTTTTGATATATTCATAACCTGTTAACTGTATATATACAAACGCATACATATTTCCACTATTAGAAAACTTCATAATTTAAATTTAAGTTTCAAGATTTCATATGACGTTCGGAAATTTATTATTGCTAAATCCAAAGCATTCAGGCAGAAATTACAGTTTTTATTTTCTAAATCAAGAGTCCATGGTTTCAGATACAAGATAGCCACAGAACTTGAGCAGATGGTAGTTTGCAATTAATATGAATTTTAAAGCTGAATGTTGAGTGTATAATAGCATTTGCTTTGCCTATTATTAGATATTGAATTTTACTCATGTACTGCTTTAAAAAAATTACTCTACACTCTGCCACTTTGACCTTACAGGAGATTAGGAAACGAGAATGATTGAGTGAGGAGATCCAACAAAATTACAATTACAAAAGTCTCTGAATGCTGTATGTAATTGAATTTATCCACAAGCCAAAAATCAATGCAGTCATCCAGAAACACACCAAATGTGACTTTTGGCTTTTTCTGCCTTATCCTAATTGATGTTGGAGGAAATAAATGAGAGAAATAGTTAGTCTTATAGTAGGAGTCTCTAAGGATATATCAAATAGCCATTGATAAGAGCTAAGGGTAATTCATATTTCTGAATGCCCATTGATGACAGCAGCAGTTGAGACTGACTCCTTTCCTATCTAGGCTCCAGTTCCTACAATTTCTCCCTGCACTCCTAAGGGGAGTGGTTAAAAATCAGACATCTATTTAGTGGTTAGATATTGACATATAATGGCTTTTGAGATGTCTGCTTTGAGACTAAAAGTCAAAATGTGATAGTTAATTGAATAAAATAAGAGTTTTTATATATTTTTAAACATTTACATAAATTTTGACATCTGTGTTAGAGTAAAATAACACTATATTTTTTGAAATCTGAGAATAAAGTCAGACCTCACAACATCTCATTTCTTTGTTTTGTTAATATAATACTTTTGTTCATTTTCAACCCAAATAAACTATCACAACTTACACATATATCCGCAAGTGTATACATATTCATACATTTGCACATTGGATCAATGCCATAGGACCCATTTCCTTCACTGTGCCAGATGGATGTGGATGTCTCCTACTTACTGACTACATTAGCAATTGTTTCTACACAGGTATATTTAGTTTTTATCCACATGACCAGAAATAGTGCTGCTCAGAGTATATTCTGTAGACTGGTGATGGTCTGAAAACTATCAGACGGCAACAAATTAAGTGCAGAAATTGGAAATAAAAATTTAGAAACTCATTTGGCTCTTTGACAAATATTTTACGTCTATCAATTACATAAAAAATTGGGACCTGCACTTTGCATGTTTTTTTATCTTTAATTTTCTAGTAATTCATTTAATTGCATTAGAAATTATTCTGTATAGATTTTTTCAAAACCGATCATCACAAATTATTGTGTTTTGGAGCACTTGTCTAGAGGGGTGGAGCTCAATATCTTATTTGTTTTTATCATCTGATAATCAAAAATTTTAGGGAGATCTCCCAATTTTAATAATAATTTTCTCAGTATCTTGGAATCAAGTTACGGTGGTCTTCTTGCTTTCAGTACATCCTACAAATACCCATTACTGCATATATATTATACCATATGCATAAAAAGTATATAGCATATGTTTTTAAATTTTAAAGTATAAAAATACCTACAGTCCTATCATAAAAGGCAGATTCTCAACACCTGAATTCAAAAATTTTGTTTCCTTTAAAAACAAAGAATTCTAGGGGCGCCTGGGTGGTTCAGTCAGCAGAGCGTACGACTTCGGCTCAGGTCATGATCTCGCGGTCTGTGAGTTCGAGCCCCGCGTCGGGCTCTGTGCTGACAGCTTAGAGCCTGGAGTCTCTTTCAGATTCTGTGTCTCCCTCTCTCTCTGACCCTCCCCTGTTCATGTTCTGTCTCTCTCTGTCTCAAAAATAAATAAATATTTAAAAATATTTAAAAATAAAAAAATAAAAAAAATAAATAAAAAAAAGAATTCTAAATGAATCTGAGTCAGACCATCATCTGAATGTTGTTTCTTTATAGTTACATGCTTGCCACTTTAGATCTCCCACTTGGATTAAATTTCTAAAAGGAAGGCAAATGTATCTTCTTTATTGTTGTATTACTATATCCTTAATAAATATTTAAATCATTACTTATCAACCAAAAAGTATACAAAAACTTCATTTTTATCACTGATTATTTACGTATGGAAGTAATGATTCGTTACTTGAAATGTGAGCTAGTTTCTATTTTTATTATATAAAATTTCAAAAAAAAAATTGGGGGGCGCCTGGGTGGCGCAGTCGGTTAAGCGTCCAACTTCAGCCAGGTCAAGATCTCGCAGTCCGGGAGTTGGAGACCCGCGTCGGGCTCTGGGCTGATGGCTCAGAGCCTGGAGCCTGTTTCCGATTCTGTGTCTCCCTCTCTCTCTGCCCCTCCCCTGTTCATGCTCTGTCTCTCTCTGTCCCAAAAATAAATAAACGTTGAAAAAAAAAATAAAATAAAATTTCATACATCTATAATTTGAACCATAACATAGTGATTGACATTATATTTATTTAAACTCATTAATGGTTGATTTAATACTTATATTGCAGTGTAAAACATTAAGAATGCAAAATAATAAATATTGTGTAATTATAAGCTTCATATGATTCCTTATACTTATACCTACATGTTTTTACAAACTGGAACTAGAAACTATACCCACTTTAATTTCAAGGTGCTAAGCTACTTTTGTTCTGCAAGAATGCAAAACTGAGTTTATCATCACTGTAGAAGGTTCCTTTGAGTTATGAAGTAATTTGAAGGAATCATCTGTTTACACAAATTTAAAGGAAGTGCCAGCATATTATTATTGAGTAAAACAGTGAAGTCAGTTAAGCCTGAAGAAAGATATTCAGAAAGAGTATGTTTACTGCTTCAGTAACATGAATGGTGTCGCCATTTGAGTTGAATACACTCCTCTAAAAGTTCTAGCACTTCTCTGGTAGAAAAGTTCCACACAAAATATCTCTGTGTTGCTATACGAAGTCATCTATATGTGATGACTTCTACATCATTATCTCTAGCCCAGACAAATACCATCAATTCCAAACTCTTCTATCCTGATTCCTACCTGGTACCCCCTATTGATTGTTTAATAATAGGCCAAACCTAAAATGGATGAGGTGTAACTAACTGGTTTTATAACAAACCTGTTCTATTCTCAGTCTTCCACATATCGGTAAATAGAACTACAGGTCACCTAGATATTGGGACCAAAAACCTAAGGCAGACATTTGATTTTCATTTTTTCTTTTTCTTTACTAACCAATATTAAATGCCCAGCAAGACAATTCAATCTCCAAAATACATCTATCTGAAATCTACCTACTTCATATCCATTACCACCACTCTAGACCAAAGCAAAATTACTTCTAAACTGGATTACAGCTATTGCCTTCCTAACTGATTTGCTTCTTTCACTTTTGCTTCTTGGCAACGTACTCTCTATCCAAATACAAAAGTACTATTTTTCAAAATATAAATAAATCTTCTCATGCTTTAATTAAAATATATCAATGGATACCACTTAAATATATCATAATGTATGAACTATATTCCATGATCTACAAGTCACTGCATTACTGAATCTTGAATATTCTCTAACTAATATCCTTCATGTTTCCTATGCTTCAGCTATATCATCTCAATATCACCCCTGTAAATCACTTTACTTCAATTAATAAAAACCAATTCTTCGATTATTAACATTAATATTATGGGTACTCTGTAAAACGGCTCCCAAGGATCTCCATTTCCTGATATTCAAGCCCTTGTTTAATCTACTCCTTGAATGTGAGCTAGTCCTAATGGTTCATTTCCATGAACAGAATATGGCAAAAATGATGTGATAGCACTTTCATAATCAGACTACAAAGAGACTGTGGCTTCCACTTTACACACTTTCTCCCACTCTTTCAACTTCCTCTGAAGGAAACCAGCTGTCATGTGGCATGGTTCTATGGACAGACACACAGTTAACTTTTCCAGGGAATATCCAGCTATGACCTGATGTCTCTCCATGTAGCTACATCTCAAAACTACAGTAATCCCTCTTTCCTGTCCCTTTAGGACTGGTAGAAATGATGATTCTTGATACTGGTGATTCCAGGGCCCCTACTCTATTTCTTTTTATCTCCTTTAAACCATGCCATACCATTACAAAAATTCTATGTTGAATTTTCTCAAATTACCCAGTTTGAGCGTGCTATGTGTTTTCTATTGGAACATAGACGCTCATAGGGGAAAGTAAGAACAGATTCCCATCAATAAAAAATTGGCAATTTTGTTAAATGGTCAACAGACACAGAGAAACATGACAACAAATGAAAGAAAAACATGACATATCATAGCTAGTAATATAAAATTCAGTGATCAGCGTTCTTGATTATATATTTTAATTTCCACATACATGCACACATGCACACAGTATTGTATAAGTTGGGAATGATTCCAGCTGCAATTAAAAGAATACCTGGCAAATTGTAGCTTAAACTAAGAATTTTTATTGACTTTAGGGGCACCTGGGTGGCTCAACTGGTTAAGCAACCAACTTCAGCTCAGGTTATGATCTTGCAGTTCACAAGTTCAAGCCCCACATCCGGCTGTGTTCTGACAGCTCAGAGCCTGGAACCTGCTTGGGATTCTGTGTCTCCCTCTCTCTCTGCCTCTCCTCCACTCATTCTCTCTCTCTCTCTCTCTCTCTCTCTCACTCTCTCTCTCAAAAATAAATAAACATTAACATTTTTTAAAATAATATTTATTAATTTTATAAGGAAAGTGCCAAGATGGGTATTCTTAGAGTTTTGTTTGTTTATTTTTGTTTTTGGGTTTTGTTTTGTTTTATTTTTGCAACTCAGTGATTTCAGTAAAGCCCCAGGAATTTTCCAGCTTTAGGAGCAACCATTCTTCAAATATGGGTTTGTTTTTTTTTTTTTTTTTTTTTTTTTTGGTTTTTTTGCTCTTTTATTGTACCTGTTCCCTGATAGTTACATTATCTACAGAAGTTCTGGGTATCACAACTATATTCAAAAACAAGAAGCAAGGAGGGAGTTCAGGAAACAGTGACGCTAAGGGCCTTTAATTTGCGTACTTTTCTCATATTTTTTGAATGTTTTATTTATTTACTTTGAGAGGGAGAGAGAGAGAGCATGAGTGACAAACATGGGAGGGGCAGAGAGCGACAGAGAGAGAGAGAGAGAGAGAGAGAGAGAGAGAGAGAATCCCAAGCAGGCACCATAGTGTCAGTGTGAAGTCTGACGTAGGGCTTGAACTCACAAACCATCAGATCATGACCTGAGCCAAAATCAAGAGTTGGCTGCCTAACCAACTGAGCCACCCAGGTGCCCCTGTGTACTTCTTTAATATTTTATAAACATAACTTTTTCAGGAATCTTAAATAAGACCCTTCTCTTTCCTTTGCTAGAATTTGTTATAAGGTCACCTTGAGCCTCAAGGGAGAATGGGCAGGCAAATAATCGACAAAAGAGACTGGGGTTAACATAGTGATGATTCATCCCTAGAGCTGGAAGAAGGGTCCATCTGGGGTTCTCAGATCAAAGAACATTCTCTGCAACATCAACAACAAGTTCCAGAGGCTTTTAAACAGGAAATAAAAAGGAAAAAGGCTATGGGTAGCCAACTAACATTTTCTACAACAAGCACTTGTCATAACATAGTGTGATCACTTATATACATTTCATTAATTCTATAGGTAAAGTATGTATTTCTTGTCCCAATCCCAGCAGCTTGTACAGTTTAGTTACTTAACAAACATTTATTGAGTTAAAGAACAAACAAACCCTGGCAGACATGGGACAAATGGAATTTATTTCAAATTTCTTACTAATATCTAATTAGTAGGTCCACTAATTGACTTTTATTTATTTTTCTACTAATTGACTTTTAAGTGCTTAAAATCAAGAGGACTGAAAGAAATCCAGTACAACCTTCCATGCATTTAATCCAGAGAGACAATGATTCAGCCTCTTCTTAAAAATTCATCATGGGAATGATAAGGCCAATTCCTTTTTGAAATAGTGCTAATTATTAGAAAATTCCTATATTAGCATTTGTTGGAACTACAATGTAATCATGCCCACAAACTTTCTCCTCTATCCCTGTTCAAACCTCGGTCTTCTTTATGTTCAAATTATGTGCATTTTTTTCATTGTATTGTTATTTCAGTTATATTTCATCATTTCAAAGACCTCTTAAGTTCTGGTGCTAAAAATTCTGGGGCACCTTGGTGGTGCCAACTCTTGACTTTGGCTCAGCTCATGATCTCACAGTTGTGGGATGGAGCCCTACATCATCAGGCTCCATGCTGGGTGTGCAGCCTGCTTAACATCCTCTCTCCTTCTTCCCTTCCCTTCCCTCTCTCTTTCAAAAAGAAAAAAACAATCTGAAAAATGTTTCAGATATGGGTGTTTCACCAATAACTACATTTTTCCTTTTGTCTGATAAAAAAGGCTGTCCTCATCATATCTTTGCAACTGATCTTTTACTTCATATCTATGCTATAATGTCCAAGGTAAAACCATTTGCTTGTGGTGTTACATGTACATGTGTGTTTTCCAAGTTATATTACAGGCCTCTTAAAGCCAGGAACCATCTCCTAGTTTATTTTGTATCTCCATGGCATCTAAAAGTTCTCTATTAAATAGAGCAATGACACTTTTTAGTAGAAGGGAAATATTTGTTATCCCAGAATAAGTACATGCTTTTGGAAAAAAATCTCAATTTGTTTTATTTTCCCTTATCTTTAAAATGGAAATATTAAGAATCTGATATCAAAAATTGTGTCCAGGGGACCTGGGTGGCTCAGCCAGTTAAACCTCCAACTCTTGATTTCAGCTCAGGTCATGATCTCACGGTTCTTGAGTTCGAGCCTTGCATGGGCCTCTGTACTTCCTGGCAGTGTGGGTCCTGCTTGGGATTTGTTCTGTCTCCCTCCCCATCTTGCTCTGTCTCTGTATCTCTCAAAAATAAATAAATAAATAAACTTAAAGAAAAACATTACAAAAAGTGTCAAAATAAGTTTTGATGCCTTTTTCACTTCTAAATTATAAAAATTATGCATATAATAATATTATTGTATGTTATGGATGTTTGTCAAATATTTCATTTTAAGTTTCACATTATATATTAATATAGATATTTTTAACCTACAGACCTGTAATTAAGTATTTGGGTTTAATTTTCAAAATTCCATGAAGGTATTATGTATTCACTGACACTAACCAAATTGTGAATAAGTTTTATCTTGTTGAAACACATTATTTCCACATCTTTTTACCTCAGCTCTAACCTAACCAGCAGTTATTTTATTCTCAGTTTACTAATTCCTTATATAGCATAGGTATCAACAAGTTATCATGTTAATTCTTCTCATAATTTCATATTATATAATTTTGTATCATTAAATGTAAAGATCATAGTAAACATGCTATAATCATATCCTATATTTGCCAAATAATTATAATACTGAAAAAAAAAACAATAATAAAGGCAGCAGTAAGTTTGCTAGGCAAAAATTATAGTGGGAAACAATGCTTTATATACCTGATTCTGATAAATAAAGTTTGCTCCAAAGTAATTTTGTTTCTCACTTATTATTATCTAAATCATTTTTACTTACTTTTATAATTTTCTGAGTTTGAATATGCTGGAAGCCACAAATTTCAAGTTTTCCTTGTATTTTATGGCAGAGAGATGGCTAATCAGATCAAGTTTTTGGCAAGCATGGGTCATTAAACCCCAAGTTAATATTTAAAAAAATAATTTATTGCAACTAATCCAAATTTTAAATCTACATACTGATTCTAATTCTGCCCCATAGAAATACTCCAAAATAATGCTCAGCTGTCTTCACAGAGTGTACAAAAAAACGCCTGCATGTACACAAGCACACACGTATGCGCACATTTTAACATTTTTTCTCTGATACTGAGCAGCTCACAAAAAGTGGGTTTCTTTTTCTCGCCCTATCTTCCATTCAGTAAGCACAAAGGGTAACTTGCCCTATGAGATGTTCTGCAGATGTCTCGCTTCTTTTCCTGAGACTCAGCTATCATAGATACAAAGCTGTAGGAAGTCTATCTAGTGTCTAACAACAGCTTTATTTCAAACCTTTAATCTTCCAGGAAAGAAAGCAATTCAACTAGGAGTAATACTTGAAAGATAGAAGTTAATTTTATTTTCTCATTTTTCTTATATTTGTATTCATTTTGTTCTTTATTAGTATGCATTACTATTATTTCAAATCAATGCAAAAAGAAAATCTACCAAATCAAATACTAATTGCCTATCTTGAAAAAAAAACACAGTATTATGCATCATATACATGTATGTGTGGACACACACACACACACACATACACACACAGTTTATTCTAAATCTGCTTTTATTCCCCTGCTTTTAGTTTTTATTGTTATTTTGTTAGAAGGGGTCAAGAAAATTCTAAGTAAGAGAAAGTAGTCTACCTTATTAAAAACAAACAAGCTAAAGCAATAAAAGGAGAAAGAAAAATCCCACAGAGGGCCATTTGAAGAAATAATGAAAACTAATTACCAAGAAATTCTCTATCCTAAGAAAAAAGGAAAACATCAAAAAGGCAACTAAGAGAAACACAAAAAAGCGGATTACAAAGAGAAAATATTTTTGTGTGAAAGATTTTGAAATAGACAAAAAGTCTTTATAAAAGAAGACAACAAAACATGATGCTTAAAGTAAATGCTAGCAACTAGTAAATGACAATGACAATTCAAAATCCATCAATGAGCAATTCATTTGAAGTGTGATATAAACTATAGCCATATATGAAGGGATTCTGGGGATTACTTTTGTAGTCCATATTCAAGGAATAATTCCAGTTAAGAAAAACAGAAGATTGGGATGCTTATATGGCTCAGTTGGTTAAGTATCTGACTCTTGATTTTGGCTCAGGTAATGATCTCATAGCTTGTGAGACTGACCCTTATTGGGTTTTGTACTGACAGCAAGAAGCTTGCTTGGGATCTCTTTCTCTCTACCTCTCTTTCTGACCCTCTTCCCACATGCTCTCTCTCTCCCTCTCTCTCAAAATGAATAACCATAATAAAAAAGAAAGAAAAGACATTGGTTTAATTTTCAGATCAGGTGAGTTCTGAAGAGATTCCTCAATCTCTCAGAGCATATATGTAAAAGACATAATCAGATCTCTTTGCAAAGATTGCTTTTAATATCAATTTTTTCTTTTATCTCAAGAACTCCCAGGAATTTTAATAACATGTAAGATCAGCCTTTTTAGAGAGTATTCATATATATCAACAGAAGTAGACTGAAAGACTTCTTGAGGCAAAAATCTGCCACATTATTATTTATAAATTTTATAATGAATTTGGATGAAGTAAGACTGGAAAATTACTAACTTCAGGGATAAAATCCTTTTCGTATCAATGATATCTTGTCACAACCCCAAAGATTCTTACTTGAAAGAACAATATGTCCACAAGTTCCTTCCCTAGGACTTTGGAATATGAAGCTGTAATGTTGAGAAGAGTGCTTTTAAGGAATCTTTGGTTGAAACTGAACAGAAAGATGAACAAACTTAAATGATAACTTTCGAGAACCTGTGGAATGTGAACAGTAGTTCCTAAGACCTACTCTTTCAGCTTTCGAAGATGAATAAGGCTGTAGGAGCATGGATCATCCTACCACAGTTACATGCATACATAGTGTTAGAATTTAGACATACTTTTTTTAGAGATACAATTCATCCACTACAATATGTAAATGGCAGGCACTCTCATTGCAAAGCAACAGATAACAGTGGATATGCCATTTACATGTAACCTCATGTTGGTTTATTTAAAAGAATTACATTGAACAATAAGGTAAGTATTATTTTTATAAAAATAATTACTAAATTTATATTTATTTGTGAGTACATAATTTCATTGTTAAGATATATACACTGGTTTAAAAAAATGGCACCCAGGGAATAATTTCATATGTTTTTATACTTTGAATTCTTTTAAAATTGACTTTACTTTTTAGAGCAGTTTTAGATTCATAGCAAAATTGAATAGGAAGTACAGAGAGTTCCCATATACCCACTGGCCCCTCAGGTATTCCATTCTGCTCCACTGATTAATTTGTCTATTCTTTCACCAATTTCACAATATCTTGATCACTTCAGATTTAAAGTAAGTCTTAAAGTCAAGTAGTGTCATTCTTCCAACTTGTTCTCCTTCAATATTATATTAGCTCTTCTGAGTTTTTTGTCTTTCCATATAAATTTTAGTATGTTTCTCATATCTGCAAAATAAATTGTTGGAATTTTTACTGGGATTGCATTGATTCCATAGATCATGTTTAAAAAATTAACATCTTGACAATGTTGAGTCTTTCTATGCATCATCAAGGAATATTTGTTTATTTAGTTTTTTCATTTTGTTCATCAGAGTTTTACAGTTTTCCTCATATAGATATTATTTTATTAGGTTTATGTCTAAATATTTCATTTATTGGGGTGCTAACGCAAATAATAGTGTGGCTTTTACTTCAAATTACATTTGTTCATTGTGGCATATGAGAAAGTAAGTGAATTTTGTGTACTAGCTTCGTAGTTAACACATTTGTTCAGAACATTCCACCCAAAATGAGCAGAATACATTCTTTTCAAGTGCACATGGAACATTTTCCAAAATAGATAACATGATAGCCACAAAACAAGATTCAACAAATTCAGTGGGTGCCTTGGTGGCTCAGTCAGTTAAGAATCTGGGTGGCTCAGTTGGTTGAGTGTCCGGCTTCAGCTCAGGTCATGATCTCATGGTTCATGACTTTCAGCCCAGCATCGGGCTCTGTGCTGAAAGCTCAGAGCCTGGAGCCTGTTTTGGTTCTGTCTCCCTCTCTCTCTGCTTCTCCCCCTGTTTGTGCCCTGTCTCTGTCTCTCCAAAATAAATAAATAAACATTAAAAAAAAAAAAAAGAATCTGACTTGAGCTCAGGTCATGATCTAGTGGTTTGTGAGTTCAAGCCCTGCATATGGCTCTGTGTTGACAGTTCAGAGCCTGGAGCTTGCTTTGGATTCTGTGTCTCCTCTCTCTGTGCCTCCCCAACTCACATTCTGCGTCTCTCAAAAATAAATAAACGTTAAAATTTTTTTAAATAAAAACAAAAAAATTTCAAAAAGACAAATCATACTATGCATCTTTTCCAACCTAAATACTATGAAACTAGAAATCAATCACAAGAAAAAATCTGGAAGGAATGAAATACATGAAATACATGAAATACATGAAAGTTATTTAAGTGCTACTAAACAATGACTGGTTCAACCAAGATATTAAAGAGAAAATAAAGAAAACACATGGACCTAAATGAAAATTAAGACACAATAGTCAAAAATCTTTGGGTGTAGTAACAACTGTTTTAAGAGGCAAGTGCATAGCAATACAGGTCTACCTCAAAAAGCAAGGATAATCACAAATAAACAAATACACCTTATATCTAAAGGAGCTAGAAAAAGAAGAACAATAAAACCCCAAAATAGTAGAAGGAGAGAAATAATAAAAGGTAGAAAACAAATAAAATAGAAATAGAAACTAAAACAAAGAAAAACTCATGGAACAAATCAGGAGATTTGTTCTTTGAAAAGATCTACAAAATTGGTAAACCAGACTATCAAAAAAAATTGGATTCAAATAACCAAAATTATAAATTAAAGAGAAATAACAACTGACACCACAGAAAAACAAAGATGATAAAAGAATACTATGAAAAAATTATCTGCCAACAAATTGGGCAACCTAGAAGAAATGGATAAATTCCTAGAAACATATAACCTTCCAAAACTGTATCAGAAAGAAATGGAAAATTTGAACACACTAGTCACCAGCACTGAAACTGAAGCAGTTCAAAAAACTCCCAACAAACAAAAGTCCAGGACCAGATGGCTTCACATGTGAAATCTGCCAAACATTTAAAGAAGACTTATACCTATTCTCCTCAAATATTCCAAAAAAAAAAATAGTAGGAAAACTTCCAAATTCATTCTATGAGGCCAGTATCACCCAAAATCAAAACCAGATAAAGACACTACCAAAAAAGAAAGCCACATGCCAATATCTCTGATGAACATAGATGCAAAAATCCTCAACAAAAGATTAGCAAACTGAATCCAACAATACATTAAAAATAAATCATTCATCATGATCAAGTGGGATTTATTCCTGGGGTGCAAGGGTCTTTCAATATTTGCAAATCAATCAACATGATATATCATCACATCAATAAAAGAAACGATAGGGGCGCCTGGGTGGCTCAGTCGGTTAAGCGTCCAACTTCGGCTCAGGTCATGATCTCACGGTTCATGGGTTCGAGCCCCACATCGGGCTCTGTGCTGACAGCTCAGAGCCTAGAGCCTGCTTCAGATTCTGTGTATCCCTCTCTCTCTGTCCCTCCCTGGCTCACACTCTGTCTCTCTGTCTCTGTCTCTGTCTCTGTCTCTCTCAAAAATAAATAAACATTAAAAAGAATTTTTTAAAGAAAAGATAAAAACCATGTGATCATATCAATAGATATAGAAAAAGCACTTGACAATGTATAATACCCATTCATGATAAAAAAAAAAAAAAAAACCTCAACAAAGTAGGTTTAGAGAGAACATACATAACTACAATAAAGGCCAAAAATGAAAAACCTACAGCATCATCATCATCATACTCAATGGGGAAAAACTGAGAGCCTTTCCCTAAGGTCAGGCACAAGAAAAGGATGTTTAGTCTCACCACTTTTATTCAACATAGTACTGGAAGTCCTAGTTTCAGCAATCAGACACACACACAAAAATAAAAGGCATCGAAATTAGTAAGGAAGAAATAAGACTTTCACTATGTGCAGATGACATCATACTATATATAGAAAATCCTAAAGTCTCCACCAAAACTACTAAAATGGATAAATGAATTCAGTAAGGTCACAGGATACAAAATCAATATATAGAAATCCATTTCATTTCTATTCACTACTTACGAAGTAGCAGAAAGAGAAATTAAGAAAACAGACCCACTTAAAATTGCACCAAAAATAATAAACTTAGGAACAAACTTAGTCAAGAAGGTGAAAGACTTATACTCAAACTATAAAACAATGATAAAAGAAAATGAATATGACACAAACAAATGGAAAGATATTTCATGTTCATGGAATGAGAGAACAAATATTGATAAAATGTCCATACTATCCAAAGCAATCTATAGATTTAAAGCAATCCTTATCAAAATACTATCAGCATTTTTCACAGAACTAGAACAAATGATCCAAAAGTTTCTAAGGAAACACAAAATACCCCTAATAGCCAAAGCAATCTTGGTAAACAAAAACAAAAAAACCTGAAGGTATCACAATTCCAGATTCTAAGATATACTGCAAAGTAATTGTAATCGAAGGAGTATGGTAATGGCACAATAATAGACACATAGATCAATGAAACAGAACAGAAAAGCCAGAAATAAACACACAATTATAATTAGTCAGTTAATCTTTGACAAAGCAGGCAAGAATATCCAATGGGAAAAACAGTTTCGGGTACCTGGGTGGTTCAGTTAGTTGAGCTTCTGACTCTTAATCCCATTTTGGGTCTTTGTCTTGGGGTCATGGGTTCAGGCCCCTCAGTGGGCTTCACACTGGGCATGAAGCCTAATTTAGAAAAAAAAGAAGAAAGAAAGAAAGAAAGAAAGAAAGAAAGAAAGAAAGAAAGAAAGAAAGAGAAAAAGAAAAAGGAAAAGGAAAAGAAAAAATAAACAAAGTAAAAGTCTCTTCAACAAATGGTATTAGGAAAGCTGGACAGCTACATGCAAAATAAAAAGAAATTGGACCACTTTCTTAAACCATACACAAAAATCAACTCAAACTGGATTAAGGACCTAGATGTGAAACCTGAAACCATAAAAATCCTAGAAGACAGCACATGCTTTCACTTTTTTGACATTAGCTGTAGGATCATTTTTCTAGATATGTCTTCTGAAACAAGGGAAACAAAGACAAAAATAAACTATTGGGACTACATCAAAATAAAAAGCTTCTACACAACAAAATAAAAAATCAGTAAAATTAAAAGACAACCTACAAATGGGAGAATATATTTGCAAATGACATATCTGATAAAGGGCTAGTATCCAAAATATATAAACAACATATACAACCCAACACCAAAAAAACTCCAAATGATACAATTAAAAAATGAGCAGAAGACATGAACAGACATTTTTCCAGAGAATACATACAGATGGCCAAAAGACACATGTTAAGATGCTCAACATTACTCATCATCAGGGAAATGCAAACCAAAACTACAATGAGATATCACCTCAAACTGACAGAAGGTTCCTCATATGATCCAACAATTCTACTATTGGGTAGTCAAAGAATATAAAGAATACACCCCAAGTGTCCATCAATAGATGAATGGAAAAAGAAAATGTGATATTACACACACATAGACACACACACAATGCAATATTACTCAGCCATTGAAAAGAATGAAATCTTGGCATTTGCAACAACATGGATAGATCTAGAGAGTGTTACGCTAAGTGAAATAAGTCAGAGAAGGACAAATACCATATGATTTCACTCAGATGTGGATTTTAAGAAACAAAACAAATCAACAAAGAAAAAAGAGACAAACCAAAAAACAGACTCTTAACTATAGAGAACAAACTGATGGTTACTAGAGGGGAGGCGAGTGGGAGATGGATGAAATAAGTGAAGGAGATTAAGATTACACTAAGAATACTGGAATAGAAATAAAATAAATGATAAATAAAATAAATAAAGATTGAAAGTGAGGAAGTCTTGAAAGGCCCACCTTCCAGGTGAGTGTGCTGCTCAAAATTAAAGGTTAGTGACTCCAGAAACAGACCCACCCATATATGGTTGAATGATATTTAACCAAGGTTCCAAGTCAGTTCAATGGAGAAAGGGAAGTTTTCTTAACAAATGATTGCTGAAAAAGCAGATACCCATATTGAAAAAACAGAACCTCACCTTCCACCTCACTCTACAAATAAAAATTAAAATTTTTGCTGAATTATAGACCTAGATATAATATCCAGAACCAGAAGCTTCTGGAATAAAATATAGGACTCTGTCTTTATGAAATTGTACGCAAAGATTTCTTGGGCAGATCCCAATAATCACTAATCATCAAGAACAAAACTGATAACTTTGACATTATAAAAATTAAAAATTCCTGCTCAACAAATACTTCTAGGAAAAACAGATGATCCTGTAAGGGATGGGAAAAAATATTTGTAGCACAAATATCTGACAATGAACTTGAACCCAGAATATACAAAGTACTTATAAATCAACAGTAAAGAGATGAACAACCCAATTTTAAAATGAGCAAAAAACTTGAACAGAAGTTTTACAAAGGAAGATATACTAATGGCCATCGAGGCAAGTTCAATAATTAGAAGTTACAGTCCATTCTGTCTGAGAGCACAGCTTGCTGGAGTGAACTTGCTGATGGAACAGAGAAGTCAGAAGTGTAGGTCTTTGAATCCTCATTACGTTTGGGATGGGAAGAGGCATGAAATCCCACATTCAGTTGGTACACACTCCTCTGTTCCATGACTCCCTTTAGATAGGCTGAACATCTTTAGATGTGAGTGTTGTCCACGCCGTTCCAATCTTCCACATTACTCAGGGTACACAAACAAGAGAGAATGTAGCCAGTGGCCTCCCTCCTCATCTAACTCAGGGTCCTCCCTGACCCCACAGCTCCTTCCACACGTTGATAACAAGCTGATACCTGTGTGTTTCCAAGTTCTTCCCAACCAAAGAAAGCTGTCTCCTCATCAAGGAATATCTGGTGATTGCCACCATGCTAAGCCCTGCAATGTGTATCAAAAGTATAAGGGCCTACAGCCATTTGCATCTTCTTTGCCCTCCCCATCTTCAGTCAATGAGCCCTAACCTGCACAAGGTAGAGTTCTAGGAATTAAACCTCAATAAGTGAGTTCCCTCCTGGGTGGTCCTCAAAGAGCTTGCTGTCTACTGAGGGACAAAGAGCAAGGTAACGCAACCATTTAGCAGAAACAACTTGTATGGGGTGAACGTCACTGGGTTGCTGAAGCTCTGACCTGGTTTTCAAGGAAATAAAGATAATGAATAGTATGTGTGGGACAGAGGAAATCAGTTGGGCTGGAAGGAGATCTTACATGTGGGCCAAGAGGCAGAGCGAAAGAGGGTGAGAGAGAGAGAAAGAGAGAGGCAGAGAGAGAATGAATGTACAAAGCAATGTGGGGTGAGCAAAGTACCTAGGACCTTGCCAAAAATGCCTAATTTGTCCAGAACACCAGTTCTCTGAATGTCAAGTATGAGTGTTAGCATACAATATTTATTTGCAACTTATTTTTATAAGTTGGGCATCCTAAAAGAACAAATAAAGGAAGATAAGACACTCAAGTACTGGTGATGTCAAGAAGTAGGTTGAAGAGCATAGAAATCATGCTACTGAGGCCATGTGAAAATCGGAAAGTGTCCATCTGGGAGGACCTCCTGAGGGATGGAGGAACCCAGATTCTGCAAGGAAAGCAGAAATAAATATACTGATTTCTTTCTCTCCCTACTCCTTCATCTTTGTGTGCTGCCTTCCAGCGGCTAAACCAACCAGTATCCTCCTCACAACAGAGAGCTCAGGTGGTTTATTCCAAACAGGCAAAAAGCAGGACAGGCAAAGGCCTGTAATGGATCTGCGGTGGGGGTAGGGGATAACCGGCACAATTATTCTGCCACTGGAGAGATTCAATTTTCAAAAGTGTATGAATGTCTGAAAAGTGATCCATGAACTGAAAAAGTACTTATAAATTACGTAGTAACACAAAATATAATTTAGAATGATGTCACAGCATTTCAAAATGAAAAAAATCCAACAACAAAACAAACAAACAAACAAACAAAAACCCCTCCAATCCTAGATGATACTGACACACAGTAGCATGAAACCATAAAAGCTTTCATTTTATTTTCCAAAAATAACACTGATTTTTCAGGGCAACCAACGAAGTCCTTAATATAACAACTTCAAGGTAATGTTTTAAACTACGAAATAGATAACGTTTGTAAATCAAGATAGAGAAGAGAACAAAAATATAAATTCTTCTTTCAATATTAATGGAAACTTCACAGTAAAAACAGGAAATCACAATTTTAAAGAATGTATTTTACCTACACTTCCACCTGAAAAGTCCATTCCACATTGCGTATCACTGGTCCATAAAGCATTAGAGCCATTATGATCATACATATTGATATCCCTTGCTATACATTTTAAGAAAAGTGTTTAATGTACCACGTTGAATCAATGCTTACTGCATGCACTATACACATTTATGTGGGAGAAGAGCAAGACAATTTCCTATCTTGCACTAATAATTTATGTAACAGCAAAATTTATGTTTTTATTTAGTTAACAATTATGCTGTAGGTCATAATATAAACTAGAAAATGCACTAGTATCAGTCTTGATGATGCTTTGGTTTGTGTGTGCAACAAGGAAAGCCATTTGAATATGATGAAATAAAATTTTATGTGCATTCCAATAATGCCTAGTCTTATTCTCAGAGAAAAATAAATCACTGTGCATCCTCTTTCTTCATCAGTCTTAGAAAAAACAATGAATGCTGTAAATGGATTTAATTCTTGGTCACTGAGGATACACTTTTTCAGCATTCTGAAAAAAAAAGTGGCCTATGTGTATATGTTTTTGCTACTAACTACTTTCTGCCAGTAATTTTCTTGGAAATTCCATGATATTTGAAATTGAAGAATGAGATAGAACAATCTCTTCATGACATGAGTAATGCCACTAAAGCCCATTTCTATGAGTTTAAGTGGTACTTGGGTGGCAAATCTCAATGACACTTTCATATATCCTCATTTGCCTGAACTCTCAGGCCTGAAAGATCACAGTTTCTTAATGTTGATAAGACAGCAAGATAATATCTTCAAAAGATGGAATTGAGTTCTAAATAGGTTGATAGCCAGCCATTTTCTTCTTTTTCAACATATCTTCCCTTATTGGTGAAAAGACAGTGATAGATTATTGAGTATATATTACAATCACTCCTAATTCTGCAGCAGATCATGAAGAAATACTCTGTAGAAGCCTGAGCAAAAGCAGTGGATTGGAAACAATAATTTTGTTTGCCAAGTTAAAAATTTTAAATTCTACCTTTTGTATAAAATTCATCACTTTTGAGTCTCTTGGAAACAAATAATCATCTTCAAAAATAAAACATAATTTTTATCACAAGTTTTATTTGAATATGTCTAAATATCTGACACAATATCTCTAATCCTGGATGCCATTTTCAATGACTTGTAGTTGTAGAGACATTTAGCAGTGAGACACAATTTAGCAGTGAGACATAGAGAAGAAACTGATGGCGGAATCTGACCACACCTCATAGTCTTTAGAAATCAACCTGAATTAATAACTTTATTAAAGTTTATAAAATACTAATGTATTTATGTGCTATAATTATCATTATATATAAAAATATTAATTTTAATATTAGATAAGATTAGTGATAATATCTATTTTTAAACACTTTGGTAATGTATAAAAGTAGTTAAAAGAGGAAATATTTGAGAAAGGTTGCTATAAAAAAACATAACCTAGAATTTTTAAATGCCATTACAAAGTATATGTGGAAATTGAGGAAACTACTATCACATGGATTATTAGTTTGATTACTTGATCTCTCAAGCATGTAAGTGCATAAAATCTAGATCTGTATATTTTATTTTTTTTTTCAATGTTTATTTATTTTTGGGACAGAGAGAGACAGAGCATGAACGGGGGAGGGGCAGAGAGAGAGAGGGAGACACAGAATCGGAAACAGGCTCCAGGCTCCGAGCCATCAGCCCAGAGCCTGACGCGGGGCTCGAACTCCCGGACCGCGAGATTGTGACCTGGCTGAAGTGGGACGCTTAACCGACTGCGCCACCCAGGCGCCCCAAGATCTGTATATTTTAAAATGTGCTCCAGAGAACTCTAGATCACTTGCTTGGTGTGTTTGGAAAATTTCTGTTACATAACTTGCAAATGAAGAGTTAAGGTACAAAAACAAGACATGATAAATCTTTCCATTAATAAACATAATTTCACTTAACCAAGAATTTTCAAAATACATGTGATTTTTGTATTATGTGAAATATTTCTTTTTATTAGAATCGGTGTTCAGTAGAAGATATTTTAGGAAAAATGGTCTGGATCACTGATTTCCTTCGAAAGTAATTTAAAAGTACATGATTTAAAACAAAGTAGATCACATAAGTCAGTCTTTCAGACACCATGGCAATAATTATTAAATCATAAAATACTAGCATTTATTTGTCAGCCTGTGCATCTTAATTCAATCCACTCACTAGAGAAGTTGGCATAATAAAACTAAAACTACTCATTAGAACATAACTATTCAGCATGTTTGTCTTTTAACATTTAAACACTGTCCTTTACCTTCCTTGTCATTACTTCCTGAAGTGCAATCACATTTCATCCTCTAGACTTCTAGAAATGCTTTCTTAAGGGTAGAAAACATCCTTATTAAAAATATCGTGCAAGTTGAAAAGAAAAATTTATTTCACCTTAATTATTTCCCCTCCCTATAATTAGCAGCTAATCTTATCCACACATAGCTCCAGGCTCAGAACTAGTAAATGCCTGACTGTTAGAATGATTGGGGAACTTTACTTTCTGATAATTACAAGATATAATTACTTTGAAGCTTTCAAAGACCTTTCAGTGATTAGGGAAGCTTTTTTAATTCAGTCATAACATTTGTATTACTAATAAACTAAGAAGTCCTACACTTTAATAGCTGACAAATTTGAAAGAAACACCAATTCTAAAAATGGTATTGCAGGCTTCAGGGAAATCATTAAAGTACTGAAACATTATATTTTTCAGAATCCAACTTCATAATTTTTCTTTTATAAATATATAGTATATTCAGATGTTTTAATGTTATGGGTATCTTTTTGGGACACTATACCTAGGAAGTAAAGAATAGTTAATAGGAAAATATTTAAAAATTTAGAAGAAAATGTTCTTTTTCAGCAGCACTCAGTCTGCTGAAGAAACCAAAAAAGAGGTGTTAGGAAACTGACTGCCAGGATAACTCACACAAGAGGCTGTCACTAAGGATTTGAATGCCTTAAGAAGGTAGGAGCAATTTTAATTTTCTGTATGACAGTGAATATGACAGGGAAATTGTTGCTGAACTGTAATCTAAATATAGGAAAAATTAGAAGTGGAAAACTCAGGCTTGAAAGTTGAGGAAAAGTAAGTAATTTGCTGAAATTTTAATTCTGATCTTACTTTTCTCTATGATAAAAGGAAGTTTTTGTTTGTGTCTTTAAGTTTTCACTGTCACTCTGACTAAAATGTAGGCTATCAATGACAGTGACATGGGATATGCTACACTAAAGGGAGACTTGTGGGAGAACAATTCACTTTCAGAAGTGGAAATACGTGTTAGTGTCCTTTCTTGTGAAGGCATGAGATAATAATCGTCATGTATGTTTCCATGTACAATATACTTGCAAGTATAGGAACCTCAGCTAAATTATATTGAAGAATTTTCCTAGAGAGACACTGACATAACTGAAATAAAAGTAGGACTTATATAAAGATGTTAAAGAACTTCTCATGATATCCTCAGATGAGAAGTTCTTTTACTATATTACTAGATAGTTATGGTCCATAATTTCTGTGATTAGTACTATATTTTAATTCAAACATACTTGTCTAAATCTACACCAATGGCTATGGTAAAAGAAGAAATTAGTTTCAGAATTAAATATCTTCAAAAATATTTAGTAGAGGGGTGACTCAGTAGGGTGGGCGTTCAACTTAGGCTCAGGTCATGATCTCATAGCTCTTGGGGTTGAGGCCTGAGTCGGGCTCTGTGCTGACAGCTCAGAGCCTGGAGCCTGCTTCAGATTTCTGTGTCTTCCTCTCTCTCTGCCCCTCCCCTGCTCATGCTCTGTCTGTCTGTCTGTCTCTCTCTCTCTCTCTCTGTCTCAAAAACAAACAAACATTTAAAAAAATTGAAAAAAAATTAGTAGAAATATCTTTGGGCCCATTTCTACATCCTTCAGTTTTTACCCACCTTTTACTCAGTTAGGAGTTATATGACATGACCTTGTTATCAAAATATACCAACTGTACATCAAGTACTGTTCTAAGAAAGATATATGTTATCTCTACCCTTCATAAAAATTGTCATTCTAGATGTTATCCTCATTTTATAGATAGTGAAGTTGAGGTTCAGGAAATTTAAATAATTGCCCGGGATCACACAGCTAGTAAACAGCAGGAACAGGGCTCAAATATATATTTAACTAATTCCAAAGGTTGACTCTTTAAAATGAATCAATCCTTGACCTTCAGATGTATTAATTGCATTGTTTAAATTAAGTTGGTTAAATTTCATAGTTAAGTTTTTGATCCCTCTCATTTCTAAGATTAAATCACTCTGAATTTTAATTTCTTTAATTCAAAAAGGAGGCAAGCCACGTTCATCATCTAGTTGTTGGATTCATTAAAAAGAATAAAAGGTGAATATATTTTTTAAGTCAAGTTGTTGAACAAACATCTTATTTTTCTTCTAATCTTATGTATTTTAAACAGAAATAATATTTGGATTTCATCAGTTTCCAAAAAAAATAACACTGGGAGTATGTAATAGTAGTTTTATTGCCTAAAAGAAATCTTCATAAAAATTACTGTATCATAAATTTGAACTGAAACAAGTGTTATTTATTATTTAATTATAAAATACAAGATGACATTCTTACAGATGACTAATTTTGAATTTAATTACATTCAAAAATTTCCTAGAAATATTATTTGACAGAAACCAATACTACCCTGAAAATGTTCATTTTTTAACAAAAGTAATTTCAATGGAAATTCTTGACTATATTCATAGATAATGACAACATTCCATAATCTTACATCACTAGACATAGTCAAACCTGTGTCCTCAATACAAATAAGTGAAGCAATAACATAAAATAGCATCTAATTCTTTCTTACACTTCGATGTTGTAAAACTGACACTTATATTCCTGTTTTAACAATTCCATAAACATTAAGTTATAAAAAATCTAAAATGTTACACAAAAAAAATACAGAAACTAGAGGAACTATTGCTGAAATTTCTCTTTGAAGCAAAAATTGAAATAAGAGCAGTGTTTAGCAGAAGTTCAGTACAATGAACTTTGCACTTCTGAAATATGAGCTGTAATGTCCCATTACTTACATAGAGAGCCAGGGCCTGAGCTTGGCAATCACAGATAGGATTTCAATCCTGTCTTTGTCGTTTATTAGCTGGGAAATCTGAATTCTGAATAAATTTAGTACTTAACTCCTAGGTTTGCTGTGAGGAAAATGAGTTTATTCATAAGGAGCCTTGAACACAGTTTCAGAAAGATATTAAGTACTAATAATGTATAAAAATTTCACTTCATTTAGAGAATCTAAATACAACTTATATTATTGAGAATACATTTTTTCTCAATTGCAAATTGTGATATATTATGTGACTATGAACTTGTTTTATATTTTTTTAAGATACTGGAAAATCTATAAAATGTATCTTATTGATATGCTAATCATATATATATATTGATAGAATATGTCCCCTTCATTTTTACATAAAATGAACAAATATAGCATTAGGCATGTTAAACTTCTAGATATTGTTTTAATATAGCTTTTGAAACATTGTTCCACAGGCTAACCCTAAAAAGAACTGGGGCCAATTGACTGACCTATCCAAGTCATTTTTAGGAAATTCCCTGAATCTTCTATTAAATGTACATATCTCTTTTAGAAAATATATAAATTGGCTCAATTTCATCAAATAAGGAGTAATACTCTGATTTTGCAGTTCATGCTAAGTAGACGAGGAAGCTATTAGGAAAAAGCACTGCACTATTTCATTTATGGTGGAACAGCTCTAATCTGGCTGCCAAATGGAGAAGGGATTTGAGAGAGGCAAAAGTGCAAGTAAGAGAAATAGTACAGGGGCAATTGTGGAAACAGAGGCAAGAAATTAAAGTGGTGGTATAGACTTTTTTTGGTAGTATAGATATTTACAGGTAAACAGTAACATCAGTAGTTTACTTTAGTAGTATGGGTAGTTACAGGTAGTCAGATTTACATGTAGTGAAGAATGTGTAACCAAAAAACGCAGCCTGAACGTTCCCTGCAAGAACCAAGTATTGCCCTCACCCATTAACTCAGAACATAACAGAAGAAAGTATAAGATTCAAATACTATCACTGCACTGATTAAGCACTTTCAGTGCCTGACAATAACGCCTTGGGATGACTGCAGACATGCTGTGGTACTCCATCTAGATCTTCCTTCAGGAATGAAAGACTTATTTAGCCAGATGCTCAGAGATCTGTCAGAAGACACCTTAGCTGTTCATTCCCTGCTGAAGAAAACAATCATGTGCCTCCCTCTCTCTCTGTTCCTCCCCTGCTCATACTCTGTCTCTCTCTCAAAAATAAACAAAGATTAAAAAAAATTTAAAAAGGGGCACCTGGGTGGCTCAGTCGGTTGAGCGTCCGACTTGGGCTCAGTTCATGATCTCACGGTCCGTGAGTTCAGGCCCTGTGTCGAGCTCTGTGCTGACAGCTCAGGGCCTGGAGCCTGCTTCAGATTCTGTGTCTCCCTCTCTCTCTGCTCCTCCCCTGCTCATACTCTGTCTCTCTCTCAAAAATAAATAAAGATTAAGAAAATAATCATGTACAAGATCACAAGTCCCTCCCGGGTAGCCTGCCTCTATCTAATAACTAATTAATATGGGGAATATAAAGGCATAGCCCCCCTCCTTAACTCACAGTCATTTTGTTTCTTTTTTTCTAATTTATTTAATGTTTGTTTATTTTTGGCAGAGAGAGAGATAAAGAGATGAACTGTGAGCAGGGGAGGGGCAGAAAGAGAGAGAGACACAGAATCCGAAGCAGGTTCCAGGCTCTGAGCTGTCAGCACAGAGCCCTACACCAGGCTTGAACTCAGGACCCCAACTGGGAGATCATGACCTGACTGAAGTCTACAACCAACCGACTGAGCAACACAGGCACCCCAACTCACAATCATTTTGAAGGGCTATCTTAACTCTGGAAGACCCTGTAATGTTGGCGGAGACATTCATTGAGAGTGCACTATAGCTCAACCACCAAATCTTGCTCTGTCTCTTCTCTTCCACAAGTGCTAATCCCAAGAGCACTTTTCAATAAACGTTCTGAACATTAAATGGCTTCGCTTCGGTTGAGTCTCCCAGCCTCACCTCCAACTTGCTTCATACATACTCTGCCATGCTCACTTGCTCTTCTCAGCACTTCTAATGCTTTCTCTCATTTTGAGGAATTTAAGGACACTGGTGCCTCTGTTTAGATCACCCTTATCACTATTGTCCCATCCAGGGCTTATTCACTCACATTTTGACTCAATTCTGGGTCACTTATTGGAGATTTTGCCCAAACCTTCATCCTGAATTAAAAGCTTTGCTTTGATCTCTCCTAGTACTGCTTAGAGATTAATCCTGTTACTACATTATCTCACAGAAGGGTTATTATTTCTCTTATTTACCATTCAATGGAGAATAAAACCTTTGAGGGAAGGGAATCTCAATTTTCTTCTGGTTTCTCCAATGTGTTGCACACTGATGATACAAAATTGGTTTTTAATAAATACCTTCCAATTGAATAAACTGAGGAAGAAGCTTATGAGAGCATGAAATAATAAAGCTGAGAGAAAGTGATTCAAAGCCACTGGAGCTATATTTCAGAATACTTTCTATCATTTTTGTGCAGTTTATTAAACATTAATTCTAATAGCAATAATAATGATAATAATAATAAATGGAACCAATAGGAATATTATTAATACCTAACATTAATAAAGCCCTAACCATCATGAGTTAATGCTAAGTGATTTAAATGGGTTATAGCATTTTATTCCAATACTACTGCTGTGTTATCACTATCATCCTCAACCTCATTTAACAGTCAAGAAAGACAAGGAAGTTAAGCAATTTGTCCTGGGTTTCAAAGGAAAAGAAAGAGAAGTTAAATGTATCCACCTTTAAATGCATACAGCTAAAAGAAGGTATTTCCAGTATGCTGTTCATTACTGCATCTAATTTATTATATTTATAAATGTTTTTTTTTCAACGTTTTATTTATTTTTGGGACAGAGAGAGACAGAGCATGAACAGGGGAGGGGCAGAGAGAGAGGGAGACACAGAATCGGAAACAGGCTCCAGGCTCTGAGCCATCAGCCCAGAGCCCGACGTGGGTCTCGAACTCAAGGACCGCGAGATCGTGACCTGGCTGAAGTCGGACGCTTAACCGACTGCGCCACCCAGGCGCCCCATAAAAGTAAGAAAAAAAATAAGCGGAAAAACTCAGGGACTAAGAATCACATTTTAGAGTAATTGGCTAAATGCCTGAGCAATAGTAAAAATTCTCAGATTCTCATTTCCTGTATCTACAAAAATTCAAAACCACTAACTAATAGAGATTGGCACAATGAAATAAGACATTTCATGGATACGCAGTAAACACTCATTTCCCTCTTTTCCTCTCCTCTTTCACTCCATAATGACATTTATCCTAATCATAAGATATTAATTTGGAAATATATTTGGGTTTTGACACTAAAACAATAGACAGATGACTAGTTGTATCCTTCTTTGATTTAAATCATCATGCTCAGCCCCTGAGAAATATTAATTAAAATTAAAAATTAAAGATAACTTTAAACTTCATCTAAATTTGTCTTTCACAATATTTTTAAACCTTTTTGTAAGCGATTCAAAAGCAATTATATCATTACAAAAACTCAAATCTAAATAGAGGTATTAAGACAAAAAAAAGAGAGTGAAAAAGAAATGAGTTGACACAGAACAAATTCTTCTGTGTAATGAGCCTAGAAGATCAAAGAATCCTCTATTTTTTTCTTTACTGCAAAAAAATAAAAAAATTCACAGGGAAAGTTCAGTTGAAATTGCTCAGGTCATGGGTCACAATTAACTTGTGAGAAAAATTTCATATTGACTTATTAGGAAGAAACATCAAGGAGACCATAAAAAACATTCTAAAAGTTGCTCTGGGACACATCTTCAAATGGTTCATTATCACATTACCTAAAAATGTCACCAGTGATAAATAGCTTTTGTGATAGACAGAACTTCTTAGCCTAACATCCTTACCACAACAGTTCCAAAATTTGCTTTTAAGTGAATTTTAGGCAGATGGCTATTCTCTTGGCCAACAATATTTTGGGAATACTACTCTAGGATCTGGACCATTCTTGGTATCACCATTCTGATACTCAGTAAGCCTGATCTTGCAGGAGTGAGCAGAAATTGTTAGTGTACATTCCAACTGAAAATTCCATATTATATCACTGGACTATTAGGAAAGTAAGGAAAATTATATCAGCTCCACAAAATTGAGAATTTTATAGATGTAATATAGATTTAAAAAATAATGGAAAATAATATAACTCTACAACCATAATCTTGGGCTAAGTACAGTTATGATTATGAGAGCTAACTTCATAAAGAGAGATATTATTTCTAAGCTCTGGAATGATAATATGGTGATCATAATATTTGGTTAAGACAAGCTCAAAACATCAGCTTTATATTAGAAAATAACATTTTGCAGAACCTTTCATAACTTTGCTTTTTAATTCCACATAATATTAAATCTTTAGGTTTCAGTGTTTAAGAAAAGAGATAATTTTTAAGATTTTAAAACTGTCATTTCATCAAGGTCTATAAGTAACAATATTTTTTCTATTTAACTTCATATTTTTCAATAACCAGATGATGATGTTGACAGGTATTGTTTTAATTTATGTAGATATATGTATATGCATGTGCTGCAAAACCAATACCAATATTATATAAATTTTTCTAAAGAAAATATACATTTATTTATTGTGGTAAGAATACTGAAATATGAGGGCACCTGGGTGGCTCATTTGGTTAAGTGTCTAGCTTTGGCTCAGGTCATGATCTTGCAGTTCGTGAGTTCGGGCCCCACATCAGGCTCTGTGCTGACCACTCAGAGCCTGGAGCCTGCTTCAGATTCTGGGTCTCCCTCTCTTTCTTCCCCTCCTCCTATTGCACTCTGTCTCCCTCTCTCAAAACATGAATAAACTTTTAAAACATTTTTTAAAAAAGAATACTGAACATGAGATTTACCCTCTTAGCAAAATTTTAAGTGTACAATATAATATTTTTAACCACAGGAGCCATGATGAACAGATCCCAATACTTGCAAAACTGAAATTTTATACTTGTTGATAATCCCCCCATTTTCTCATTTTCCAAGTCCCTGGAAACCAACATTTAATCTCTGTTCCTACAAAGTTGACTATTTTAGATACCTCTTTATGTAAGGTCATACATTCTTTTCTGTCTCAGGCTTATTTCTCTTAGCATAATGTCTTCTAGGTTCATTCATGTTATTGAATATGGCAGGATTTTCTTCTCTTTTAGGCTGTATAAATGAATATTATTCAGCCTAGAAGAAAATCCTGCCATATATATGGAAGGATTTTCATATATATATATATATATATATATATATATATATATATATATATAAATATATATATATATATTTTCATATATATATATAAATATATATATATATATTTTCATATATATATATAGCATACACACATATATATTTTTACATTTTACATTTTTACATATTATATACATATATATATTCAATTATATAATATATAAATGAATATTATTCATCCTAAAAGAGAAGAAAATCCTTCCATATATATGTGGCATACACACACATATATGTATATTTACATTTTACATTTTTACATATTATATACATATATATTCAGTTATATAATATATAAATGATTATTATTCAGCCTAAAAGAGAAGAAAATCCTTCCATATATATGTGGCATACACACACATATATGTATATTTACATTTTACATTTTTACATATTATATACATATATATTCAGTTATATAATATATAAATGATTATTATTCAGCCTAAAAGAGAAGAAAATCCTGCCATATATATATATGTGTATATATATATATATATGCATACACACATATATACATATTTTTACATGAAATATATATATATAAGTACATATATATTTTTGCACTGATTTTCTGTATCCATCAGTCTGGTGATGGACATTAGGTTATTTAGATAGAGATAGAGATAAGAGACAGAGATAGACATAAATAGAGATAGAGACAGAGATAGAGATGATAGAGATAGCATTCTAAATAATGCTTCAATGATATGGGAACGCAGATAATCCCTGCAAGTTCCTGATTTCAAATTTTTTAGATATATACCTGGAAGTAGAATTGCTAGATGATATGGTAGTTGTATTTTGAACTTTTTCGGGAACTTACATATACATTTCCATAGTGGTGGCAGCATTTATCATTCCCACCAACTGTATGTATATGAAGGTTCCAATTTCTCCACCTCCTAGCCAAACTTTTTTTTTTTTAAGTATGAGGTGATATATAATTGTGGGTTCAATTTTCATTCCCCTGATAACTGGTAGAACACTTTTTTATATACCTCTTGGTCACCAGATTATAAGACTTCCCTCAAGAAACGTCTGTCTATTCATGTCCTTTGACCATTTTTAAATCAAATTGTTTGGGGGGGGGGTTGTTGTTGTTATGGAGCTGTACGAATCTCTTATATATTATGGATATTAACCCCCTATCTGATATATGGTTTACAAATATTTCTTCCAGTCTGTATTGCATTTTAATATTGTTGACTATTTATTTCAGTGTGCAAATGAGTTTTAGTCTGATGTAGTTCCATTTTCTATTTTTGCTTCTACTGCATTCACTTTTGAACTTATATCCAATAAATCATTGACAAGACCAATGTCATGAAGCATTTATTCTATGTTTTCGTCTAGGAGTTTTATAGTTTCAGGTTCTATATTTAAATCTTTATTACACTTTGAGTTGTTTTTTTTTTCTGCATAGGTAAGATAAGGGTCCAATGTTGTTCTTTTGCATACAGATATCTAGTTTTCATAACACTATTTGTTAGAAAGACTTTCATTTCCCCATTGCATGATTTTGGCACTTTTATCAGAGATAAGTTGACCATACATGTATAAATTAATTTCTGGGCCCCGATTCTATTCCATTAGTCTATATATATGTATATATATGTATATGTATGTATATATGTGTGTGTGTTTCTTGTGCTGGCACCATACTGTTTTAATTACTGTAGTTTTGTAATATATTTTGAAGTCAGGACATGTGATTCCTTCAACTTTGTTCTTCTTGCTTAAGATTGCTTTGGTTATTTGGGACATTGTGTGGTTCCATATAAATGTTAGGATTATTTTATCTATATCTGTAAAGAATATCATGGGATTTTGATATCAATTGCATTTAATATATATAACACTTGGGGTAATATGAATAGTTTAACAGTGTCAAGTCTTCAAATCAATGAACACATGATGTCTTTCCATTTATTTGTTTATTTCTTTCATCAGTGTTCTGAGTTTTCAGTGTACAAATCTTTCATTATCATTGGTTAAATTAATTTCTATTTTATTATTTTTAGTGGTATGGTAAATGCAATTGTTCTCTTCATTCCCTTTTCAGATAGTTTATGTTGGTGTATAGAAACACAATTGATTTTTATATGTTGATTTTGTAGTCCATAATTTTACTGTATTTATTTACTAGACTAACAGTGATGTCGTTAGAATTTTCTACATATTAAATCATGCTGTCTGCAAACAGGTATAATTTTACTTCTTTCTTTTTGATTTGGATGCAGTTTTGTTTGTTTTTGTTTGGTTGCTTTGTTTTTGCATAAATTCTCTGTCTAGGACTTCCAGTACGATGTTGAATAATACTGGCAGGAGTGGATGTCCTTGTCTTGGTTCTGATTTTAGAGGAAAAGCTTTCAATTTTCCTCCATTGAGTATAATGTTGTATATGGCCTTTATTATGATGAGGTATATTACTTCTATACCCAACATGTCAAGGGCTTTTATCAATAAAATATATATTTTGACAAATACTTTTTCAGTGTCTATTGAGATTATCATGTGATTATCTTTCATTCTGTTAACATTTATTAATTTGTGTATGTTAAAACTTCTTTGAATTCCATGGATAAATCCCACTTGGTCATGGCGTATGCTCCTTTTAACATAGTGTTGAATTTATTTTGCTAGCATTTTGCTGAGAATATTTGTACCTAGTTCATCAGGAATATTGATTGGCCTGTAGTTTCCTTTTTTGTAATGTCTTTGTCTTTGGTATCAGTGTAATTCTGTTTTAATAAAATGAATTTGGAATTATTCCCTCTTCTTCAATGTTTTGGAAAAAATTTAAATTGTTCATTATTCTTTAGATATTTGGTAGAACTGTTCACTGCAGGTATTTGCTCCTGAGTTTTTCTTTGATGAGAGGATTTTTGTTACTCATTCAATCTCCTTATACATTGTTGGTCTTTTCTATTCTCTATTTCTTCATGGCAGTGTTGGTACATTGTAGGTTTATAAGAATCTATCCATTTCTTCCAGGCTACCCAGTTTGTTGGCATATAATTATTTATATTGTCTCCCATGATATTTTTTTATTTCCATAACATTGGTTGTAGAGTATACTCTTTCATTCCTCATTATTTTTGCCTTCTCTCTTTTTTTCTTAGTCTAGCTATGGGTTTTTAAATTTTATCTTTTCAAAACACCAACTCTTAGTTTCATTGATGTTTTCTATTACCTATTTCATTTACTTCTGTTTTACTCTTTATTATTTCCTTCCTTATGCCAAATTTGGTCTTGGTTTCTTCTTCTTTTTCTAGTTCCTGGGTTGTGAAGTCAGGTTGTTTGAGATCTTTGTTAATATGACATTCATGCTATAACTTTTCTCTTAGTACTACTTTTACTTTATCTCATAAGGCTTAGATTATTGTGTTTTCATTTTCATTTGTCTCAAGATATTTTCTCATTTCCATTTTGATTTTTTTCTTTGACCCAATGATTGGAGATGGCTGCATTGATTAATTTCCACATATTTGTTAATTTTCTTTCTGTTATTAATTTCTAGTTTTATTCCATTGTGATAGAAACTTGGTATGATTTTAATATTCTTAATATTGCTAAGAATGGTTTGTGACTAATCATAAGACATATCTTAGAGAATGCTCCATTTGTGCTTAAGAATGTCTATTTTGCGTTATTGGGAACATTCTCTATATGTCTTTAAGGTCCATTTGGTCTATAGTACTGTAAGTCTGTTTTTTTTTCCTTATTGATTATCTGTCTAGATGTTCTATTCATTATTGAATGTGGTATGTTGAAGTCTCTTATTATTATTGTATTGTGCCTACCTCTCCCCTCCAGATCTATGCTTCCTTTATATATGTATGTGCTCTGATATTTGGTGCATAGTTATAGTTACATATAACCCTGAAGAATAGACTCTTTTATCATTATATAATGACTTACTTTGTCTCATGACATTTTGACCTCAAGTCTATTTATGTCTGATATAAACATTGCCACCTCTGATCTCTTTTAGTTATCATTTGCATAGAATACCTTTTCTATCCATTCACATTCAGACTATTTCAAAACAAAAAACTACTCTATGGGGCACCCTGGATGACTGAGCTAGTTAAGTGTTCAACTTTTGATTTTGGTTCAGGTCATGATCTCATAGTTTGTGGGATTGAGCCCTGCATCGGGCTCTATGGTGACAGCACAGAGCCTGCTTGGGATTCTTTCTATCCCCCTCTCTCTCTCTGCCCTCTCTCCCAAAACAAATTAATAAACTTTTTTAAAAAAACTACTCTTTGTAGATATTATGACTCACATATTAATATAATAACTGTAGTCAATATTAGAAAATAATTCATTACTTTTTTAATATTTAAAAGTTATTTTGCAGAACCTGTACAAAATTTAAACATAGCAACTCATTATGAACAACTTCAATTCTAAAATATTTTAACCTTTGTACCTGAAGTAGAACTTGATTGTCTATTAATATGCAATACTGTGCTTGATGAATGTAAATTGGTAAAAGAACATTCTAAGAAAAAGTTTTCCATATACTTCAATATTTTTACAGAAGAATAGGTAATATACTGCAGATGAGAAAAATACCTTAGAATTAAGTATAGAAAATAGAAATGCAGAAGACCACGGAGGGAATACCTACAAAAATATATAACCACCATGTTGAAAATGATGATGTTAATTGCGTATATTTGCATAAAACATTTGCTATGAAATAAATGTAGATAAATAAGGATATATTATCTTGTCTTTGATTCTTTGCTTCATCTCAGCTCTACAAGAAACAAATCAGTTATAGTGTTCTTTATTTTCCTTCCTATTTAGAATTGCTTTTTTTGGCAAACATTTCAGTAAGTTTTATGTATGAGAAAATCAAGTGAGTTTGAAATTTATAAAGGTTGTGAGGAGCTATATATCAACTAAACAGAATTTTTGTAAATATATTTTAAAGCAAATCTTATCAACCAAATGTCAGAATTATTCCACTGATACTCATACTACTGCCACATGCTCACTCTAGAAATGAGCAAGCTGTTCACCAGAGATTCAAACTATAAGCAGAAGTAGAAAATTTTATTTGTTCTGTGTATTTCCTGATAAACAAAACAATTGCCAGCCATTTTCTTTTCAAAGAGAATGGTACACATTTGATAACAGTACTGTTAGAGAAAGACACATACCATATGATTTCACTCATATGAGGAATTTAAGAAACAAAACAGATGAACATGGTGAGGGAGGGGGGCGGTAAAAAAAAAAAAAAAAGAAAGGCAAACCAGAAAGCAGACTCTTAACTACAGAGAACAAACTTAGGGTTGCTGGAGGCAGGTCTGCAGCGGATGTCTTAAATGGGTGATGAGTATTAAGGAAGGCACTTGTAATGAGCATTTGAGTGTTGCATGTAAGTGATGAAGCACTAAGTTCTACACTTGAAACTAATATTACACTGTATGTTAACTAACTGGAAGTTAAATAAAAATGAGAAACAATAGTATTGTTAGAATCAGAAGAAATGCCTATAATATAGTCACTTCTCAAAGAAAGAAACACATTCATTGGAAATTTCCAAATAAATTTCCTTCTTCTCTGACTCTTTCAGGATGCTGCCTTTCATCTTTTGTTGTACAGATTTGTAATACAATTTTCCAAAGATACAATGTGAGGCTTATGAGAACAAGAGAGGGTTGAAGCATTTAGGTGTCTAAAACTATCCATAAATCAAAGTAATATGACTCTGCAGTAGATCTACACAGAAATAAAACAACAGTTGCCCAGTTATTTGCAGGGTGGGCTTTGTCAAATACACGTTTGAATACACGTTGATGATTTGTAGCTAAGTAAATAGATATGAAATAATTTCATGTCAAAGGAGGAATGGAAAAATTTATTATTTTTTTTATCTTAAGTTATATAAGTAATCACACAAGAAGCCTCTAATGACAGGTTAGGATTTTAGGTTTTTCCATTTAACGTCTGGTAATTACGGTAAAGGAGTTTTGATGAAATTCTGAAATGTCATCCAAATCAAAAAACATTAAATTTCTGAAATAAATTTATTCCTAAGAATACATTTTAAACCACTCTGAATGAATACAATAGTTTTGAATATTTCTTTAAGTTTAATGGAACAAGGGTCTTTGTGACAATTACAAAAGTGTAATCCATCCAGGCAGATGAGTAATAACAAAATAATTTTTATTTTATTTTATTACATGCATTAGGCCTATTCATGTTTATTGATATGAATAGTATATCTGATCACAATTATGTCATAATATTTTATGTTTTTTTTTATACCTGCTATGTTTCTTTCTCTATAGCCTATGGTTATAGTTACATACTAGATATAGTTTTCCCTAATGAATTATTATCTGTGACATACAGGTAAAACTCTAGTACTATCTTACTCATTAATATTAAATTTCTATATTTTTCTTCAAAACACTGACATAACCACTCATTAATGCAAAAAATAGCATTTAAGACAATTTAAATTAAGTACATACAGATAATTTTTAACAATATCATCTATGTGTACAATGTCTATGTATACAGACATTGATCATAAAATATATCTATGGATTGAAAAAAATTGTTGTAAAAATATATATTGCTATTAGAAACAGGTCTATATTCTATTTTTAGTATTTGCTTTCTAGTAACAGATCTTAAAGTTTTCATGTTATATATTTTTTTCTCAGTCATTTTAATTTTCTAAACTCAAGTAACCGTATAATACAAAGAACTCTTTGTTTAAATTAAAATTAAAGACACTATGATTAAAAAAATAGTTTCTTTAGTGTATATAGCTATATTCCAAACCTCTGACTTAAAAAAAAATTATACATGCCAAGGGATATTATCAGAATCTATAAAAAATGCCAGAATATAGTAGATAAAATTTTATCCTAATACATGATTATGAACAGCTTTAATCAGGTCTAAAAAAATGCATGAAGTCAATAGTACTTCTTCATTAATTTCTTCATATTTTGAACTCTTTAAAAAGGCAACTGAAATTGCTCTAAATTACTAAACTTGTTTATTAGACTGGAAAAAAATGTCTCTTTCATTTCATAACTTTTATCCCAAAGCAAATGAGAAAATAATTTAATACTTTCATATAATCTTTCATAAAATTAAAGAACATTTGCAGTTAAGCCAACTCTTTCATATTAAGTTTAATTAGTTATTGAAATGATCAGCTTTGCTATAACTTCTTTAAGATGATATATATCACTAAGCTTATAACTAATTGAAATATAAAATAACTTTAAATTGCATGTGGCATATGTTCCATGTATTAAATCCCAAATTTACCATCTACTTTAATATATGTGAGAAATCCTAAAATAATATATTTTTCTCCAATTGATATTATATTAAAAATTACAATCATAATTTACAATTATTTATATCTTTTGATGTAACATTGCATTTGTTATTTCATGAAAAGTATTAATGAATCAGACCCAGTTGGCACTATATTATCACTTAATTACTTAATATCCAGCATTATTCCCCAAATAGGGCAATCTCTTTGAAATTAACTTCTAGAATTTTATTTGTAAATTTTTATCAAAGTATATGAGGGCAAATTTTATAGATTCCTAAATATGCTCAACTTATTAAGAGTTACTACTTCAATTCTTGCTTAAACCAATTATATATTCCGTATTATGTAACCAGAGCACGTTATTCAGAGATATGAAATTCTGAATTGTGAAATAAAGAAATAAAAGCATATATATATATATATATATATATATATATATATATATATATCTTATGTCCTTATTTGAAAAATCACTCAAAACAAGAAAACAAGCTGAGAACCAATCACCAATTTAGGAGAATTATGCTCACTTGTATGTTAACCTGGGACTCAGTGATATTTTGCAAGTTTCTATTTCAATTGACAATGCAATAAGGTAAAAAGAAAATTAACATGGTGTCACTAATTTGAGAAAAAACTGAAAACAGGATTATAAGAAATATTTCTAGGAACATCTAAAATAAATGAAATAATTGAAATTTTTGTTTTAAGAACTACCTTGAAAACCAATGAACCCAACGCTCTAATCCTATTAATGATGAAACTGAGGTCCCAAAATACTAAGATTTATCAAAAATCAAAACTGAAACCGAAACTTGGATAATCACTTATGTAATCTTTCAAATACTATTAACCAAGTTCAAAAACTTATTCCAATTTTTACTTACTAACAATAGTTAGTAAGCCCTTTCTGTACATGAAGTACTCTACCAGTAGCTGGCCATGTAGAAGTTAGAAAATTAAAATGTTCCTGTAAACATGTCACTTACTTTTTATAAAATAATTAATCATTTTTCTCTTTTAAATGGTGACCGTTTTAGTAAAAAAATAATAAATTAAATAATAATGATTTGCATAACAATTACTATCAATAATACCCCAGTATTAACTCCTCAATAATGCTTAATACCTCAACAGTCCTCTCAGAGTTTCATAGATTTTAAGTACTGAAGCTGGTAAAGTTTTTGACAGGTACAACTATCATAAAGATAAAACAAGGACATTAATTCATTATGAAGACTGATAAATGATACTTCACACTTATATTGTTTAGGTGCTAATTGTGATGACCCCAAAGAAGACCCAGATGCACTTCATTTACCAAAATTTTGAGTGTATGAAGAATGATAAATGCCTATAATGACATTCTATCACTGCTCAAATGAATTTGGAGGCAATGAATTCCGCTTCTTCTCTGACAGGACATCATAGCATTGGGTAAAATATTTCAAAGACTAATAGCTTGTCAGGGAAAGCTCAAACTGATAAGAATTATCTGTAAAATTATATATCCCTATGTTTGAAATTATTTCATGCAAAAATGTGAAGAACTGCAGAGGGTGCATATAATATTCTAAATGAATATGGGAAATGTCAATATTTCATTTAAAGCTTTCATGAAGAATGACGGTGGAAAGTTAAAATAGAACTCAAACTCAAGTAATGTTTTAAAGATTGCAAGCCAAGTGTGGCAGTTTGGAATCACCACCTGACAAACTGGCATGAAGAATCAAAGGAGATCTTATAGAAAGTATGACAACCTCGTAGATAGGTTAAATTAAAATCTATCAACATGTAAAAATGAAGGGAAGAGAAAGATTCTTCTTGACTCTAATGGACAGAGCCTGCTGGTGGATTTAGGAAATTAGAAATGTTGATATAAGCAGAAAGGTCTCAGAAACTGCTATAGAACATTGACCCAAATTGCCTGGAATTTGCAAAATTTACCCAGACACTAGAATATTTCAGAAAAATATGAAATATAATAACACTAACTTTACTCCAACTTTACAGAAGCAGAAACAGACTTCCTGAATATTGTTCTTGTCTCATTCTTATAATCTCTTATTGGAAGTAAGAAATCCATGCACATGGAAATATAAATATAAGTGCTGGACTAACAAGTGATTTCAACAATCTCTAAATTCACAAGTTGTAAAAGAGTGTATGAGTTAACCCAAAGCCAAAGAGAACTACCTTCTTACCCAATTATCCTCCAAAGTGGTCTCATAAATGTTTTCCCCCTTCACTTTGTCAACACCATGATTACTGTAAACCCAAAGTTGATATAGAACAAATTATAATCCAAAATACAATATCAATTGTCTTAGTTTGGGCCACTATCACAAAATAATATAAGCTGTGTGCTGAAACAATAAAAATTTGTTTCTCACAGTTTTGGAGTCTGGGAAGTCCAAGATCAAGGTGCCAGTAGATCCAATGTCTGGTGAGGGCACTTTTCATGGTTTTCAAAGAAGTATCTTCCTATCCTATCCTCACATGGTGGAGAGAGGGAGAGACAGAGAGAAACAGAGAAAGGGAGAAAAAGCTGTTTCCTGACTCTTCCTATAAAGGCATTAATCCCATAATAAAGTCTCCACCCTGATGACTTAATTATCTCCCAAAGACCCCATCTCCAAACACCATTATCTTGGAGATTAGAATTTCAATATATGAATGGGGAGGGGAGCATGGTGACACAGAAATTCAGTCTATAGCACTGATAAATTCATACAAGTTACACCCTCAGTTTTGTGCTTTCCATGAAACTGTCTTCTAAGAAAACATGCTTAACTGACCCACAGATTGAAGTCATCAGAATTATTGAGGGGTGCCTGGGTGGCTCAGTCAGTTAAGTGTCCGACTTTGGCTCAGGTCATGATCACACAGCTCGTGAGTTCAAGACCCGTGTCAGACTCTGTGCTGACAGCTCAGAGCCTGAAGCCTGTTTCAGATTCTGTTTAGGTCTCTCTCTACTCCTCCCCCCATTCGTGCTCTCTCTCTCTCCCCCCCAAATATAAATAAACATTAAAAAAATTTACAGAATTATTGAAATTGGATTCATAATTAAAGCAATATTACAATAGTCACACATTGACCTATTTGTTGCATAAATAATAAAACCAGCATTTGGGAGCAGCAACTAGAACTTATTTGCAGAACAAAATAAGATATATATATATATATATATATATATATATATATATAGAGAGAGAGAGAGAGAGAGAGAGAGATTGAGAGAGAGAGAGACAGAAACAGAAACAGAGAGAGTCAGAAATAACATAAAGAGGCAAATACCTTCAAGTTTCCCCAAAGCTTTTGTTAGGAATCACAGTTAAACCTGCAAATGAGACAAAGGTGAAGAAATATTTTATAAATGGATGAGATCACCTGAAAACTGAAGAAACAAATTATTGTGAATGGTGAAAGAGTCTACAGCAAATGAAATAAGTGAGGGAAAAGATTACATGATTTACTGTTCAGGCTATCAAGGAGGAATTTATAGTAACCAACTCACCAAAAATAAATCTTAGGAAGCCAGATAAATTTTTTAAAAGCCTTACTGGATATCACATATCTACTTAAAGGTACAAAGACCTACAAAGAGTGTCACAATCTTACAACAACAAAAATCCAGGAAAACAGCAAGTTCACAACTTTACTTGAAACTAGCAAAAAGTTGAAGTGGCAAGACTAGCAATCGGTCCTTCATCTATGGAGAGGCAAGCACCTGAAGAGATACATGGGGATTTGAACATTTGCTTACTTGCAACAGGCAGAGCTATGCTGGACTATGAAGATTTCAGATAAGATAACCTGCTGGAGGCTTGGAGTGAATCTTCCTTTAGTGTTGTCCTATTATGGATGCCTAAGGAGATAACAGCACTTCTAGAGGTACCCACGGTTCCTTTCTACCCAATATTGCTACCCTGATGGTGCTGACAAGAGATATCGGTCTGATTAAACGTGTCTTATGCAAGCAATGTGTCTCTTAGTCTCAGAGGATTGGCGTCTCTGGCCCTGCTCTTTCTACTTCTCATTTCTGGTTCTGGGCTCAGCACTTATCCATACCCTTTCCTCATTAATAGAAGTCTTTTGTTCTTACATCCTCAGCTTTAATGGCTTTCCACCAGTGTCCTCAGCATTTTTATGAGAAAATGTGGAGCCTTTAGGATGTACACATATAGGGAGAGTTTGCCAAGTCTTGATGACTTTTTTACAATATAATTCATTAGATTCCCACAAAGATTATTGAGCAGAGTCCTGAGAAAGCATCCATCATAGTATATGCTTTGAAGTAGAGAATAACACAGGCTACATGAGGAGCACAAAATTCACCAGCACCCTTCTGCTTTAGTCCCCTAGAAAACAAGTCTTTATCTTTGGGAAAGGGCAACAAAAACATATTCTGATGGCACAGGTGTAAGTTCAATGCTGCTGGAGAAAGAGAACGGAAAAATATCCTCTACTACATGGGAAGCAGTAGGATAATCGCTGGGCCTAGTACTAGAGAGTGGGAAAAGATTAGCTCCTTGGGAAGCCCAAAATTCTGAGATGCTGGGACATAGTGTCTGCCTGTGGCTTAATCAGAATGATCTTAAGTATCGGGGTAGCAAGTATCAGGTAAAAAGTTGCAGTATTTACCCCTGGGAGTGTTCCTTTGTTTTTGTAGATAATCCCCATAGAAATATAACACAAAAAAGGGGCATCTGAGTGGCTCAGTTGGTTAAGCATCTGACTTCAGCTCAGGTCATGATCTCATGTTTCGTGGGTTTGAGCCCCGCGTTGGGCTCTGTGCTGACAGCTCGGAGCCTGAAGCCTGCTCTGGATTCTGTCTGTTTGCCGTTCTCTCTCTCCTCTCTCTACCTCTCCCCCCTCTCTCTCAAAAATAAACCAACATTAAAAAAAATAAAAGAAAGAAAAAAATGTAACACAAAAGGAAGACCTAAAGCTGATAGCAAAGTAGATAAGGAGAGAAATCATATGGCCCCACCTTAATCACAAATTATGCCTTGAGGCATGTGTTGGCTGACATATGCTGAGGTTATTTATAGTGCCCACCACCACTAGAAATACTTTTGTTTGGATTAATTGAAACTACCACACCAAAGGCCTAGGAGAAAAAAAGACAGATAAATTTGCATACAATCGATTTATCTGTCTCTGCTGTCCTAAAAAAGATACTGAGTTTCATAAAAATACTATGAAACATATGGAAAAATAAAATAACAACACACAGCCAAAAGACAAAAAAAAAAAAAAAAAAAGGAAAGAAAGAAAAAGCAGAATTTGATTTAGATATGAGACTTTCAGTTCAGCTCAAGCATGTGAAGAACTTAAAAGTCGTCTCTTCCACCCTTACTGGAGGAGTATTGTGAACACTCTTAAGAGTTAAAAATTCCAGGGTCCCCAGTCTAGTGGGACCCCACAATATTGTGACATTTACCTTGAACTGTTCAGCCAGGTTCCCTTGGCAAGTATCAGAGAAAAATCCCCTTGTGTTTCCAGCAGTTGGAGGAGAAAGGAACCATTTAAGATAAACCAGAGAACTCTGTTCTTAACAAGACATGCTTTCAGGTGAAACTATTTAACTAGAGCCTAACTTGCTGGGGTATTATCAGAGTCAGACTTACCTGGGGAAGGGAAAAACCTAACTTCAACTAGCTTTAGCCTTCCATGTAGGGAAGGAAAATACCCAACACTCCAGCCTACACACTCTAGCCATAATGTCCCATGGCGAAGCAGGGAGAATAAAATTGAGAAACACTTGTGAAATTCAGTCCAAAGGCCTACAGTTACTAAAAGACTGAGACCTGATCAGAGGGCCATTTCAGATTGCTTACCCTCTTCCCACACCTCACCATATTACTAAATGTCTATTTACAGCTGTTCCTTTTACTTAATACATCATGTCTGGTATCAAGAAAAAAAATCACAAGGCATAACAAAAGGCAAAAATCGCATTTTAAAATACAAAGTGAGCATCAGAACCAGATGTGTCAGGAATATTGAAATTATCAGACCAGGAATTTAAAATAACTGCAATTAATATGTTAAGGAGGACCGTAATGGACTGTAATGGACAAAGCAGATAGCATGTAAGAACAGATGGGCACTATAAGCAGAGAGAAAGAAAGCCTAAGAAAGATCCCGCCTACCAAACGTTACAGATAAAAAACACTAGGGGAACCTGCGTGGCTCAGTCAGTTAAGCATCTGACTCTTGATTTTGGCTCAGGTCATGATCTCAAGGTTTGTGAAATTGAGCCCCATTTTGGGCTCTGTCCTGACAGTGCAGAGCCTGTTTGGGATCCTCTCTTCCTCTCTCTCTGCCCCGCCTCTGCTTGTGTGAGCAGGTGCTCTCTTTCTCTCACTCTCTCTCCATCTTTGTCTCAAATAAATAAATAAATAAATAAGTGGGGGGGGGGGGGAGCAAACACCATACCAGAAATGAAGAATGCTGTTGATAGGCTTAATAGTAGACTGGACATGGATCAGAAAATTTCTGAGCTACAGAACATATCAATAGAATCCTCAAAAACTGCAAGGCAAAGAAAACAAGGACAAAAACAAAACAAAACAAAACACAAATACACCAGAATATCTAAGGGCTGTGGGACAACATACATGTAATGGAATACCAGAAGAAGAAAGAGAGAAAAGTACAGAAGAAGTATTTGAAATGATTATGGTTGAGAATATTCCCAAATTAATTTTGGACACACCACCACAGATCCAGAAAGCTCAGAGAAAATCAAATAGAATAAAGGCCAAAAAACAAAACAAAACAAAACAAAAACCTATATGCTGGCATACTGTTTACAGAAAATAAAAGGCAAAAAAAAAAAAAATCATGAAAGAAATATGAAAGAAATGGGATAAAAACCTTAACACATTGAGGAAAAAAGATAAGCCTTACATCTAACTTCCCAAAAACCATGTAAGCAAGAAGGGAGCAGAATGAAATATTTAAAATGTGGGTAGAAAAAAACCCACTAACCTAAATCCTGTACCCTGCAAGATTATCTATCAAAAGTGAAGGAAAAATAAAGACTTTTTCAGACAAACAAAAATTGAGGCAATTTGTCGGCAGCAGACCTGTTGTAAGAAAAGTTAAGGGAAATTATTTAGGAGAATCTTGGATCTACATAAAGAAAGAAAGAGCATCAGTGAATAACAATGGAGAGAAGGTAAAATAAAAACATTATTTCTTATTCTTTTTTTCAAGTTTATTTATTTTAAGAGACAGAGCTAACAAGCACGTGGGGGAGGGGCAGAAAGAGAGGGAGGGAATCCCAAGCAGGCTTCCTACTGTCAGGGCAGAGCTGGCTTAGGGCTTAATCTCACCAACCATGAGTTCATGTCCTGAGCCAAAACCAAGAGTCAGAGGCTTAACCAACTGAGTCACCCAGCCACCCTTAATTTTTTTATTCTTAACTGAACTAACAGATAATTATTCAAATAGCAATTATGTATTCAGTTATGCTTTCTTATGTACATTTTACTTATAAATAAGACAATAAATTTAAAAATATCAGTCAGAAAGAATTCTATTCAAAGAGTTACACTGAAATTTAAAATAATCTAAAGCCTTAAAAATCATAATAAAATAAAAGTTATATTCATAATAAATATAAAAGTTAATTCATAAATTACATGAATTAAATCATTTATTATCACAGCATAAAAAATTGTAACATGGTGCCCTACAATAAATGCCCCCTCTTTTGAAAATAAATAGAATCATATTTATGTATGAAAAAAAACATTATTATATGATAAGATCTATTCCATTGATATTATAGCTAAAGAAATGATTTTGAGTGTTCATTTATTCTACAAATATTCATATTACCTTTTTTAAACATTTTCCTAAATTTTTATTCATACCCACAGACTTCTAAATAAAAAAAAGAGAGAACATAATTCAATCCAGTTTAACAAATATTCTTATGAAAATAGCTTACATTTTACTGTCCTATCAGAAAAAAAATTAAGTAATTCCCTAATGAAAAATAAAGTCACTTCATCTAGTGAGTGGGAGGTATAAGGGCAACTCTCTCATCTTAACTGCTATAAATGGGATAACATATTTATTAAAAACTTATATTTTGGGATCAATTTTCAGACTCACATGTACAACTATGGATATCAGATGTGAAAGGAGAGAGTTTTCTTCACATAGCCTTTCCATTTAATCCTCCCTCTGTGGCTATATTTGCCTATGATGTGCTGCCCTTTTTTTTTTTTTTTTTTTTTTTTGGTCATGGAGAGTTTATATAGTGTTTTTTTTTTTCCTGTTAAAGGCATTTTATCTAAAAATGTAATAACCACAAAATAAATGGAAGACAAGTATGCAATGTTGCAGTGGATTGGGGAACCAGCTTATCTTTCCCTGTAAAAAGAATTTAATAGCTGTCAAAATTTCTATTTCCCCAGAAATCTTACCCTAAAAATATTAGCAAATAAACTCCATGTACTGTTACTTCTTCTTTTTTTTTTTTTTTTTTTTTTTTTTTTTTTTACATTCCCACATGCACTTTTCAAAATTATCTAGGACCACCTGCATCTGGAAACATTCTGTTTTGTGCTTTTCACATATCTTTTTTTTAAGCATATGTCTCTGAAGAACAGTGAAAAACAGATGGTTAGAAACCAGGTTTTCTTTAAGAAAAGAAAACATACTAGAGGCACCTGAGTGGCTCAGTTTTAGGCATCTGACTCTTAATCTCGGCTCAGGTCAAGATTTCATAGTTGTGAGACGGGGTCCTGCTTCAGGCTCAGGGCAGAGTGCAAAGTTTGCTGGGGATTCTTTCTCTCTCTCCATCTCTTTCCCCCTCCCATGCTTAAATAAATAAATAAATAAATAAATACACTAACTCAAAAAAAAAAAAAAAAAGAAAAGAAAGAAAGAAAAGAAAACATACTAATTTAACTTAAGTCCCTCAGAAATTTTGTCATTTGTGACAACATGGATGGACCTTGAGGGCACTATACCAAGTGAGAAAAGTCAGACAGAGAAAAACAAATACCATATAGAATCTTAAAAAAAAAAAAAGACAAATTAAATAGAGTATATAAGTATCCTATGAGAACTCTGAAATATTAGGGAAATATAATTTATTAAAGTTCTATGTGTAGTTTTGTAAATGGAAATGAGTAATAATATTACCTTCTCTGTTTTAAATTCAAATTTTAAATATTAAGTTTATTCCATAATTATTTTTCTTGTTCCCTTTGAGTTTATGGGAGAAATCTAACATTCTGGTAATGATTCAAGATTTCTTTATTAATGCAGCTTTTGAGTCAAGGATACCTGTTTTTTTTTTTTAATTACATTTAGAACTGTTTTTTAAAATGCTTATTTATTATGAGAGAGAGGGCGCATGAGTGGGGAATTGGCAAAGAGAGAGGAAAAGAGAGAATCCCAAGCAGTCTCCACACTGTCAGCACAGGGCCTGATTCAAGGTTCAAACCCACGAATAGTGGTATCACGACCTCAGCTGAAATCAAGAGTAGGGTGCTTAACCAACTGAACCACACAGGCACCCCAAATTACATTTAGACTCTTAACTATAAGACAGCAAACTGAGGAAGGATGGAGGGGAGGTCACAAGGGATGAGCTAAATGGCTGATGGGTATTAAGAAGGGCACTTATTCTGATAAGTACAGGGTGTTATATGTAAATGATGAATCACCAAATTCTACTCCTGATACCAAAAAAAAAAAAAAAAAGAGAGAGAGAGAGAGAAACTAATAAAATAATAAGTAAATAAATAAATAAATAAAATTACATTTATTTATTTCATTCAATGAGTTTTTTGAAATTTCACTCAATTCATTTTATTCAACAAGTTCTTATTTAGTGCCAACTATAGGCAAGACACTGTGTTAAATGTAAAAGGTAAAGGAATGAAAAGAGGCATGATCCATGTCCACAAAAAGCTCAGTTTAGTGAAAATACAGATACAACCGTAAAGAGCCAAATATGATATAATACAATCACTGCCATAAAGGACCAGTATACAAGGTACTGCACTGGGGGAGGAGCTTCCAAGCCTGTGAGTGTCAAGGCTTGCTTCACAGAGGAGGTGACATGCTAAGTTACAACCTAAAGGAGAAAGAAGACTTTACCAAGACAGTCTAAAGTAGGTGGGAAGGGCATCAGAGCATCATACTCCAGGAAATAACACGCACCAAGACATGAAACAGCGATCATGTTGAAGAATTGCAAGAGAGTTTAACGTGTAGAGTTTAAGGTTAGAACGGGTGTGACCAGAGAAGAGAATGGAGGGACTGGCAGTCACCAGGCCATGGAGGGCCTCATAAGACACCCAGAGGAGTTGGTCTTCATCCTATAGATGTCAGAGTCATAGAAGATTTCTTAGCAGGAAAAAACAACATTAAAAACAAAAATCAACCAATTGCTATTTCTTTGCATTCTAATCGTTATCATATGCAGAGATTTATTACTTAGTCTGGGTCAATAACTTGATCTCTTCAAAAGGATGCAACACAAAAATGGGCTTTTAAAAAGAGAGAAGGTATCTCTACAGAGGAAATAACATACATTGTTACAGGGTATTAGGGTTTTCAAGACAATCAATGGGAATAAACTCTCCATATGTCTCCTCTACCAAGAAAAAGACAGAAAAAAATACAGAATGAAACTTTTCCAACACTCTAAAAACTAGAAAATTCCCTTAACAGTCATGTGATATTTCTACTAACTGCACTCTTGATAGAGAACAGATATAGGAGTACATTCTTTTAATGTTCTAGTAACTGAGGATGTACGGAATTGAAAATTCCGATATGGTATACAGTCGAACTGTTATCCTGATTTGTTTCTGTAGTTAGTTATAAGCATTAATACTTAGAAAAGAATATACAACATCACTTCATCAGTTCACAATAAAAGGTTGCCTCTTAAGCTTTACAAAATTTATGTCAATTTACCATACATATTTAAGTCTAAGTGGGGCTGTTGTCTTATTGACATTCTTAGTTTTTGAAAAAATGGCCTTACATGTTTTATTTTGCACTGAGCCCACAAACTCTGTTAGCTGGTCCTGGATTAATAAATCATACCTCCTAACTCTAATGATAAAATTAATAAAAATAGAAAATACCAGGGCACCTGGGTGGCTCAGTTTGTTAAGTGTCCAACTTCGGCTCAGGTCGTGATATTGCAGTCTGTGAGTTCAAGCCCCACATTGGGCTCTGTGCTGACAGCTCAGAGCCTGAAGTCTGCTTCGGATTCTGTGTGTGTCTCTCTCTCTGCCCCTCCCTCACTCACAGTCTGTCTCTCTCTCTCTCTCAAAAATAAACATTAAAAAATTGTAAAGAAAATACCAACCAAAATAATGAAAAAGATGATATCATTATATATGTGTGCCCACTTCTCTTTTTGAAGGCTGGCATTCCGAAGGATAAATGAACAAAAGAGATTTTTGCAAAATCCAACTCAAACCAGAAAGAAGCAAACACCAATTAAAATAGAATCACACAATATCTGAAGTTCTCTCATGTCTAAATATCAAGAATAGTCTTTATATAATCTTAAGAAAGCATTCAGGAAGAGATATAGAAACAAATGAAACCTCAGTTTTCTTCTTATTTTCAGTGAATGGCCTTAACTCAGAAATAGGGGATTTAATATAAAAGCAAAAACCATTAATAGGAAACAGCCCCATTTCCATGCTGCCAACTCCTAACTGAACAATATGAAACAGACTTGGAACAAAAGCAGAAAATCCCTAGAAAAAGCCTTACATATAAAATAGGTGGAAGCTCCTACACACCAGAGAGAGTCTCCTGAAAATGACACTTGTAGACACAATGTAGTAAAAAAAAAAAAAAATGTACATATACTGAAAAATGATTCTGCAATGACTAACAAAAACAAATCACATGGATAGACAATAAAGGTACTTCCAGTAGAAAACAAGCACCCACATTCACAGTCCCAAGGAGAAATTTTCCTATACAAAAAGGTTTGAAATTTTTGATCAGTAAGTTCTACAATGTCTGCTTTAAACTCTATAAATAAATAAATAAATAAATAAATAAATAAATAAATAAAATAAAATATAAAACAAGAAATATATATATATATACACAATGGAATATTACGTGGCAATGAGAAAAAATGAAATATGGCCTTTTGTAGCAACGTGGATGGAACTGGAGAGTGTGATGCTAAGTGAAATAAGACATACAGAGAAAGACAGATACCATATGGTTTCACTCTTATGTGGACCCTGAGAAATTAACAGGAACCCATGGGGGAGGGGAAGGAAAAAAAAAAAAAAGAGGTTAGAGTGGGAGAGAGCCAAAACATAAGAGACTGTTAAAAACTGAGAACAAACTGAGGGTTGATGGGTGTGGGAGGGAGGAGAGGGTGGGTGATGGGTATTGAGGAGGGCACCTTTTGGGATGAGCACTGGGTGTTGTATGGAAACCAATTTGTCAATAAATTTCATATATAAAAAAATAAAAAATAAAAAAATAAAAAAATAAAAATAAACTCTGCCACATACAAAACCGATCCCATAGAGCCAATGTACTTCTCAGGTGGAATTAATAATCTATCCTCCAGTTTGGATTATTAATGACCAAAAGAAGTATTGAAAATTGACACCAGCTAAGTATGATGCAAATGTTAGGGACTAAGACCATTTGTGTCAACTTGACAATGAATTGTTTTAGGATTTTAGTTTAGTTTAGTTTTGGCAGGAAGAGATGCCTATGGAGCAAAACAACCATCACCACCACGACGACAGCTTTATTGTATCCTTAGGAAATATTTTCAAACCAATGCTAACAATTTTTGTATCAAAATATGAGCTTGCTTATTTAAGGAAAAGCTCATTTTTTCAAATTAAATTCTGTTTTCTAACATTCACTTCAAATTATTTTGCCAAGTGATATCCACAAAACCTAAATTATTATTTCACAAACTGGAGCCTGCCCCATGTCTATGTTTGCTCTTTTTCGAATAATATATTTTGATTGCAGATTCTCAAAATCATCTTAAGGGCTTGTTAAAACAAAAATTGTTGTTCTCAGTCCTCAAATATCTGAGTTACTATGTCTATGGTGGGACTAGAAAATTTGCATCTCTACAAGTTCCTTAGTGATGTTAATGCTGCTGTTCTGGGGACCATATTTTGGGAACTATTGCTTTATCATAAAGCCAGTTTGACTCAAGGCTTGTCTATTCCTGCAGCCAAAAATCTCTTAAATGATCAGATTTGGAATTTCCACTGTTGTAAAAGAAAGATTTTATTGAAGCAGAGTTGTAGTTTTTGAGGCAGTATGAACCCCAGGTGAGATTGACGTTTCTATAATGGTTATAGATGATACGTAATGCAATAGATAGCAACTTTCAATTCATTCTCACAAACCAATATCTACTACAAATTTAAACAGGTACTTGTTATTCGCAACTTCCTCAGAGAGGCAGAAATTGAGGTATTAGAAGACACAGAATGAATAGTTTAAATATACAACCAAATAACTAAAAAAGAATACAATTAACCCATTTAGCCTAATACCATAGCTTTAAACATTTAGTTACCCAAATTCCAAAGTTTCATTTGGAACACAAATCTCTAAAATGTTTCCAGGAGTAATAAAAAAGAGTTAGGGTAGACAACATGTAATGATTATCAGAAAAATACTTAGACGATAAGAATTAGTCTTATTGAAAATGTGATCATTTGATAACCTAAATCAGTGAACAGCTAGATGCATGCTGGATCCATTCGATTACTGACAGGGAACTCAGAATTTATGTTCCTTAAGTCCAGGCCATCAATATCTGCCCCAAGGCATACAAATATTTGACTCTTCGGATTACTTGTTCTTCTTTGATAAAATAAACAATGGGAAACAACACTGATCATATTTTGCCATGGCTTAGTCTTTGAATACGAAAGAGCAGAGTGAATAGAGAACATGGAATAGGGAATTTCAGCTCATATGAATACCACAATTCTGAATAAAGTTTGAAAGGAATTCTTGGCCAGGGCGCCTGGGTGGCTCAGTTGGTTAAGCATCCAACTTCAGCTTAGGTAATGATCTCATGGTTGGTGAGTTTGAGCCCTGTGTAGGGCTCTGTGCTGACAGCTCAGAGCCTGGAGCCTGCTTCAGATTGTGTGTCTCCCTCTCTTTCTGCTTCTCCCCAACTCATGCTCTGTCTCTCTCTCAAAAATTAATGAACATCAAAAACAATTAAAAAAAAAAAGAAAGGAATTCTTGAACTCTTTAGAACCGACCTATGGGAGTATTTTAAATATATTTAGAGTTTTATAACTATTGTACTTCATAATTTATCTTTGATGTCCTCTTAAAATTAACCACTGAACTGCTATATAAAACTATAGTTTTGTGTTTTCTGGAATTTCCTATAAAAGAATTCATACCGAATGTAACCTTTAGTATCTGAATTTATTTAACTTAACATACTGTTTTTGAGATTAATGTGCAATGTTGGGATTTATTACTCCTTTGCATTGATGAATGGTATTCTAGCTAATGTATATACCACAGATATGTTTATCCAATATTTGGAAATTGGCAGCTGTTTTAGTAAAGCTATAATGGACATTCATGTATAGGTCTCTATATGCTTTCTTTTTTCTTAGATAAATATCTATGAGCTGGCTTGCTGGTTCATGTGGTTGTCTCATTGACTTCACCAAAAATGAAAAACTGATCTCAAAAACTACTATACCGATTGTTACTTCTGCCAGCAATAGGTAAAGTCTTCATAGCATCATCAATATTTAGTATTGTCAAACTTTTTAGTTTTAGCCATACTAGTGAGTGTATGCTAGATTTTGTGTATTGGTTTTAATGCATATTTTTATGATTACTCATTATTTTGAACATCTTTTCGCGTTTTTTGCCATGTGTATTAATTCTTTGTTAAAGTTTCCATTCAAGTTTTCTTCCTACTGTTTTTCCAAATTGCTTATTTTCTTAATATTGAGTTTATTTTTTTTAATGTTTATTTATTTATGTTGAGAGAGAGAGTGTGTGAGGGAGCAGGGAACAGGCAGAGAGAGAGGGAGAGAGAGAATTCCAAGCTGACACTGCAGAGCCTGATGTGGGGCTTGAACTCACAAACTGTGAGATCATGACCTGAGCCAAAATCAAGAGTGGGACACTTAATTGAGCCACTCAGGCACCCCTCTTAACATTGAGTTTAAAGAGGTTTATATATACATTATGAATACAAGTCCTTTTCATGCATGTTTTGTAAATACTGACTACCAGTCTAAAATTTGCATTTCCATTTTCAGAAGAAATCTAATAATCCATAAGTTCCATTAAAAAAATGAGTATCTCCTTAAGTCCAGTGACAATAGTTGAAAATGTAAAGATAAATATTTGCCACTGTCAGTATGTATAGTCTGGAAAGTGGGTGCAGTATAATCTAAAGAAATGTTTCAATGTAATGCAAACAAGTATTCTTTTAGAGCTTTGTTCTGAGGAAGGAGGTATAATCCAAGGTGAGCTGACCCCAAACAAGAGAAAAGGATTCAGAAAACTTAGTACAGGGAGTAAGAAGAACAGGGACGCCTGGGTGGTTCAGTCGGTTAAGCGTCTGACTCGATTTCAGCTCAGGTCGTGATCTCCAGGTTCATGGGTTTGAGCCCCACATCAGGCTCTGTGCTGACAGCTCAGAGCCTGGAGCCTGCTTCGGATTCTGTGTCTCCCTCTCTTTCTGTTCCTTCCCTGCTCATGCTCTGTCTCTATCTGTCTCTCAAAAATAAATAAATGTTAAAAAAAAAATAAAAAAAATAAAGAAGAACAGAAAGGGCATGCTAAGGAAAATTAAGAGTATGAGTAAACACACATATGGTTTAAGAGGTGAGCGAATTTTCAGTCAGATCTACATAATCGTGGGTCTTGTGTGCCATTCACTTGAACAAGACTATACAAAGAGCACTGGGTAGACATTGACTGAATTTAAACAGGTGAGTTCTGTAGCCAGATTTTTCTGAGATAGCTCATATTGAAAGTATGGGTACGATGTGAATTAGGGACAAGACTGAAATCAGAGAAAACACATGAAATCAGAGAAAGCACAGAGATGTCCACTGGAGAGACTGATAACTACATATGTGAGTTCAATAAGGTTAGAAGGAAATATCTGAATGAAGGCATGTATGAGGATTAATATCTATATGATTACATGATAGATTGAGTGATAATACTGGTATAGAGAAGGAGGCAAAAAAAAGGAGGGAATTCTAGAAAAATCCAGGGTTCTGATTTATGTTTTGGATAATGGTGGTATTTCTCCTTCTATACACATAGTAGGAGGACACCACGAGATATAATCTCAATCTGACTTTCAGTGTTTTGGGAGGTTATCTTACCTTTTTATCCTTTCCTCTCACTTTTCAAAAATCTCTAGTGGGGTTGGGGGGTGGCGCCTGGGTGGCTCAGTGGGTTAATTGACTGACCTCGGCTCAGGTCAGGATCTCGTGGTTTGTGGTTCCAGCACAGAGTCAGACTCTGTGCTGACAGCTCAGAGCCTGGAGCCTGCTTCGGATTCTGTACGTGTGTCTCTCTCTCTGCTGCCCCCGCCCCCCCTTGCACTCTGTCTCTCTCTCACCCTCCACCCCCCAAAAATTCATTTTTTTTAAATCTCTAGTGGGAATCTATGCCCTGAACAATGATGTATTCTCTCTGCTCATAACCTCATGTTTTGACCATTCATTTGATTCGTAACCATATTTTCACTGTCTTCAATATTATCTTCTTTTATACCATTACTCTACAGTTATCTGTGGGTCAGCTCACACTACTCTCCCATCCACCCAGTGACCCAAACTTCAAAGCCTGGATTAATTGAGAAAGAGACATATACACGACGTAAAAGTGATTTCGTGTCCATAAATACATAAATGGATAAAGAAGTTGTGATACATATATCTATATATCTACATAGATATATAGACGTTGTGAGAGATAGATACATATATGATCAGTCATTTTAAAGAATAAAGTCTTGCCATTCATGATAACATGGATGGATGGACCAATGGACTCTTATGCTAGTTGAAATGAATAAAAAAGAAATACCATATTATTTCACTTATATTCAGAAACCAAACAAACAAAACAGAAACAAATTCATAAATACAGAGAACAAACATGGTTGTCAGAGAGGAGGCAGGTTGAGGGTAGGCAAAATAGATCAAGAGGATTAAGAGGTACACACTTCCAGTCATAAGAATGTCATAAGTATCCTTACATTCACAAATATGAAAAGTACAGCATAGGCAATGTAGTCAATGATATTGCAATAACTTTATGATGACAGATAGTAACTACTTGTTATGGTGAACATTTCATAATGTACGCAAATGTCAAATCACTATTGTACACCTGAAACTAATATATAATATTGTGTATCAACTATACTTCAGTTAAAAAGAAGAAAAGGAATATATTAGTAAGCATTATCTCCTCACCCCAATCCTTTATTACCTCTAGCTCATTTGTTCACTTTTACCAAATAATCCCATCAAAATACAAATTCATATGGTCATACCCTTTTCATTTTAGATATCTTTATTAACTCTCCTTTGACAATCTGAAGTCTAAGCTCCATAGTAAGGCATGAAAATCTCACTGTGGTCATTCTATTGTCACTCCATTTACTATACCGTAATTGGATATCATTATGACTCAATTCCTTTCCCTATATCTTTCTACCCAGAACTTAGTCACTCTTATTTATCTTGAAAAACTCTTTTCAAAAACTACACACTCCTTAAAACTTTGCCTAATAGGCCCACCGAATCAAGACTAATTATAATTTTCTCTCATCTGTTTTGTTATACAAGATTAAATAGATAATAATTTAATATGTATGTATGTGTTCAAACTTTTCAATATTATAATTATATTGTTGTTTTCTATTATGTTTAATTTACTATGTTCCAAACACCTGCAGAGCTTTCTTTTACTTGTCCACCTGCACTTGGCTCATAGAAGTCAAAATAACTAAATGCCCACTTAGCAAACCTGAAACATGCATTTTCATATCAGTAAGGATGAAGTATTTCAATGCACCCAATAACAATTAAAGACAATAAGATACTTTCATTTGATCAAGAAATGTTTGTTAAAACAAAACTTACAATCACAGGAATTAATTGTAACCCAGAAATATACTTCATATTAGCATTCCTTCTCAATATGAAAATACGTCATTATTGGGGCTCCTGAGTGGCTCAGTTGGTTAAGCATCTGACTTTGGCTCAGGTCATGATCTCACAGTTTGTGGGTTAAAGCCCCGTATCGGGCTCTATGCAGACAGCTCAGAGCCTGGAGCCTGCTTCGGATTCTGTGTCTCCTTCTCTCTTTGCCCCCTCTCTTGCTTGTGCTCTGTCTCTCTGTTTCTCAAAAATAAACAAATGTTAAAAAATAAAATAAATAAAATAAAATGTGTCATTATTATGGTTTCTAAATGTACATCATATTCAGTTAATTAATCTGTCATATATTGCTAGAATCTGCTCCCAAAAACTCCACTTTATTCCTAATAAAAATATATATAAATTAAACTATCATAAGAAAAGCCAGTTTAGTGGAATGAATGATGGCCAAAAAGATATATCCATCTCTTAATCTCTGGTATGAACATTACCTTATTGGATAGATGAGTATTGACAGGTTGAATTCATTTAAGGATCTTGAGAGGGGAGATTATCCTGGGTTATCCGGTAGGCCTTAAATTCAATGTCAAGTGTCTCGTAGGAAATGTCCAAGTGTCCTATAAGAGACATAGAGGAAAGATACAAAGAGAAGAGAAGAAGGCAATGTGACTACAAAGTCAGAGATTAGAGTGATGCAGCTGCAAGCCCAGGAATGTTGACAGCCCCCAGCAGCTGGAAAAGGCAAGGAATAAAATCTCTCCTGGAGTTAGTGAGATTGCCGCCTTGTCAACACCTTCATTTCAGACTTTGGCCTATGGAACTGAGAGAATGAATGTGTGTTTTTTTCCAGCCACACAGTTTGAAGTCATATGTTACAGCAGCCATAAGAAACTAATAAATAATACAATGGTCATTAGATTTATAAAGTTGACTTATAAATAATATGAATGGTAAATGATTAAGAATTTTAAAGAGTTCTCCTTTTAAAGGCATAGATTATGATAAAGTTCTCCTTAACAAATCAGAAATAATTGCATGTGTTCTATACTACCAAGAAGTTGAAGTAAGGCACTAGTCAAATCAATGTTATTTTGTAATGACTAAACACTAGGTAAGTCATTAAAATAAAATAAAATAAAATAAAATAAAATAAAATAAAATAAGCTTTCTTTAATATCTAAGATTTTACTTCTCATACAAAATACTGTTTCTCTCAGAAACATTTAAGCAAGTAGTAGTGAGAATTACTTTTGGAATTTATAGAATAAGAGAAATCAATATGAACAGTCATATTATGAGATCATTAGTTGATATTGATGTGTTTTCATTTCCTCTTACATGTTGCAAGTGTTAATACAGGCACCCTTTTCTGCTTTCAACACCACTACTACATCAACTTGTCACCTAAATAACTGTAATTAAGCATTCTCTCTAGTTGCTGATTACAGTATGCTGATGAACATTCCCACTGGATTTAACAGCCTCTTTCATAACATCTACACTAATCATCCGATATTATAATGTCTTTTTTGCTGAAGACTTCTTAAATAATCTAAAATTTAAATTGAACAAGTCTTTGATTATTGCAATCTAAAGTTCAACAGGCGCTTAATCAGAAAGGTGTAAGTATCATATCATTGACATCTACTAAGCAATAGGATAATATATATCCAGGGAAATAAATACTTAAACTCTTTGGTCATTGATCCATGTCACTTTAAAAATTAATATCAGTATGTAACCCAGATAAAGTTTTCCTAAAAAGCAGCAAGCTAACAAGATGTGATATTTTTGAACTTAGCATTTACAACATCCAAATGATTCATTTCAGAGGACTTTACATGCATATAGTTAATGTGCAGAACACTAAAATTTGGATCAAGTACTAATTCAAGAACTACATGATAAAGCTATTATTTAATTAGGTCATTATTATTCATAGATACAAAAAACAGCATATTTCAAATCCAGATTTCCAAGATGTGTGTAGATTTTTTCATGACTGTCCTTGGACCTAGGCAAGAGAACTTGCTCCATGAGCCCCTTCCATGATTTGTAAGGTTGTTATAATCACACACACACATATACATACAAACCCACACCCCACTACAAAATGGATATGCACCTCTGTCACTTGGGATCCAGAGTAGAGACAGCTAGCATAGTCCCAACTCTAAAAATCAGTTCTTATGACCCACATACCTATCTTCACAGAAATGCCCTTCTACATTTCTTGCTCTATGGACCTGAAACAAAAGAAAGCTGAGTTCTCATGCTATAATGGGTTGGGGGTTCCCACTGCCAATAAAAAGCACACATATTTATCTGCCAGGTGAAAACAAGAAATATAACTAAATAAATGTATGCTAATATGTGAATTATGCATGTCGTCATTTTATTTACTCAATCCATATTTCTAGCTCATCTCATTTCTTTGAGCTACTCCATAAGAACATCATTCAATGCACATGACAAACTATATCAAGCAAACTTAGAGCAGGTGTTGGATCAATTTTAAATTTCTGTAAATATAAAATTTGTATATTTTTAAATAATAAGTGAAATGCACTACTCTATGATGAAATAATTGTATTTTAGCATATATATGAAGGGCACTATCTATTTGATAGAGAAGCATATGGATTAGTGAACAGTATTTAATTAGCAAATTATGATATGTTCTACTTTCATATACCTGGCAACTTATTATTTGACATATTCATATTTATATTGGTGGGTGTTTGAAAAGGGTAGAGGGGAATATACACATAACATTGGAAACCTTAAGGCAATATAACAAATAAATTTTTATATCTACAGCAAAAAGGAACACTTAGTCAACCTATGACACATTTCTAATGTGAATTGCCTTTATTTATTAACTTGAGCAAATCCATACATCTTGACCTTAATAGGAGTTAGACAAATGCTAATGCATTTGGCCCATGAAACAAAGTAATACCTAATTGTGAATAATCTACCACATTTCCATTTTTGCTTGTATTCTCTGAATCTCATTATTTCCTTTGAAGCGACCATCTAAAACTGATAATCCAAATATATTTTCTGATGTAGATTTATATCTAATTAATTTACTGTGCATATTTTTTGTTATTCATTATCCTGGTTATTATCTTGCAAGTATATGACTATGTTTCTTTTATTTTTATTTTTTAAGTTTATTTATTTTTGAGAGAAAGAGAGAGTGTGTGAGCAGGGAGGGGCAGAGAGAGAGGGATAGAGAAAGGAACTCAGGCAGGCTCCCCACTGTCAGTGTGGAGCCAGACATGAGACATGAGACTCAAGCTCACAAACTGTGAAAACATGACCTAAGTCAAAATCAAGAGTCAAACACTTAACCAACTAAGCCACCCAGGCACACCTGAACTATGATTTTTTTAAATGAAACTTTATGTACTGTACAATGCCTGCTTCTAAACAGTGTTTTCTTTTCTTAATACATGAACAATAGAGGCCAATTTAATTTTCAGAAAGTTTACATTATTTGTTAATTACTTCAGCCCCCACCACTTAGCAACACCTTTTCCTGAAAATCATTCTATCATTTAAATTATTTGAAACATTTATTTATATAATAGTTATCTGTCTAGTTAGAAAACTGCAACTTGGAAAATTATGTATAATAAGAAGTAGATTCCTCCCTGCCATATCACAGTCTTTCTTCCCAAAGGTAATCACTATATCCTTCTAAAGTTGTACATATAACTGAAATATTTCATATTGTATATCTATTTTTCATACAGAAGTAAGCACATTTAACATATCATTCTACATCTTGCTTTTACTGATAGTAAGTATTATATATTTTGGAAATTTTTCCCTTTAAGGCCTTTATTTTTTACTAGCTGCATACCATTTCTTTGTATTGATGTAACATTTATTTAAACATTTCTATACAAATGGAATTGAATATTGTTTCTGTTAATCAAAATATATTCCAATGAACATCTCAAGACATATATATGACAGCATACTTTGTAAGTAGCTACAAATGGCATATTTCTAGTAATTAAAATTCTGTATTAAAGAACATATATATTCTTCCATTTGATTGAGATATATTACTAAATTTATTTTCATAAAAAAGCTGTGACAATTTAGATTTTCACCAAAAATTAATTGAATTTTAATGACGCTTGAGGTAGTATACATCCATTATTCTCCATCCTATCTATGTTAAATTTTCCTTGCAGTGATTAAATGTTGGAGTTATTACTGAAGATGAGGAAATTATACACATTGCTTGGCTGGCTAAAATGTAACATAGACATTTCTGGTGTGCCGCAGTTAAGCTTGGGAGGGACATGGGTCTCTTGGAATGCTGAAGGGCTGCCTTTAACTGCCCTGACTGCGGAATGCCTTGTTTCAGCAGTCCTTGGGGAACTCCGTTATCTATACATTGTACACAACAAGCCAAATGAGATTTGTGATTGGCCTGACACTGCAACAAATGAGAGTACATGTGAGGCAAATGGGGTCTTCATCTGCGAACATTGATCCCCATGCCTTCTCCTCTTTCTTAGCAAAGTGTGGAGTAATCTTCATCCATCCGTGCAGGGTTTGCTGGCCATTGCCAGCAATTAAATACACTACTTCTTTTATGTTGGATTTTCCCATTGTATACAAATATTTTATCAAAATCTTACAAATAATAGAATACAGGGGACACATTCAAAATCATTATGAGGCCAGTATTACCCTGATACCAAAGCAGCATAAAAATAATACAAGAACAAAAAAGTCTAGTTTGTCCAGTATAAGTATTGCTACTCTAGCTTTCTTTTGACATTCATTTGCATGATAAATGTTTCACCATACCCTCACTGTTAATCTGAAGGTGTTGCAGGACTTTTTACCACAATACCTGGGATTTGTTACCATAGTACCCGGGATTTCTTGTCTTGCCGCTTCGAAGAATGAAGAGGTGGACACAAAATGAGCAGCAGGCAAAAGTTTATTAGAGTATAAGATTAGAAAGGAAGAGTAGTAGGAAAGCTCTCTTTACAGAGAGGGGACATTTGAAAGTGAATGCCTGAGGACAATAGGCAAGGGTCCTTGTTTTATAAGGTTCTGGGCAGCTCTCCCTTCCCTTCTCCCTTGTTCCTTCTCAGGTTTACTCTTCTTGGCTTGATAGCTCTAGGTGCTGGGTTGTCCACTCCTGATTGGTTCTTGATTCAAGCCTGATAACATACATTTTTAGGAATTATCTTTTTTTTTAAGTTATCTGATTTGTTACTCTATCATTGTTTACAGGAATCTGTTACCACATTATGTATTTCTGTGGTATTTGTTGTATTGTTTTGTTTCATTTCTTTTTGGTTTTTGAGTCTTCTTTCTCTCTCTCTCTTTAGTTTAATGTAGTTAAAGCATTGCCAATTTTGTTTATTTTTTTGGAAAAACTGGGCATTACTTTCAAAGTTATGTTATCATTTATTCTGGTCTCTATTTTATTCATTTCTGATTTCTCTTTGTTGTTTCCTTCCTCTACTAATTTCAGCTAAGTTTTTTTTTTTTTTTACTTTCTAGTTCCTTTTGGTATAATGTTGTTTATTTGAACAATTTTTCTTAATACAAGCATTTATAGTTATAAATTTCACTCTAACCTCTGCTTTTGCTGTATCCCATAAGTTATGGAATATTATCAGGAGTTAAGAAGATGGAGTAGGAGGCCCTTATGTCCCCAACTTGGAACACCCAAATAGACAAATCAATTAACAACAAATGTATAGAAAATCATTGATAACAATATAATAATAGGGACTTTAACACCCCACTTAAATCAATGGACGGATCATCTAAGCAGGAAATCAACAAGAAAACAATGGCTTTGAATGACACACCGGACCAGATGGACTGAGCAGATATATTCAGAACATTTCATCCAAAACAACAGAATACACATTCTTTTTGAGTGTCCATAGAATATTCTTCAGAATAGACCACACACTGGGTCACAAATCAGGCTTCAACAGATGCAAAAAGATTGAGATCATACCACACATATTTTTAGATCACAATGCTATGAAACTTAAAGTCAACCATAATAAAAAAAATCGGAAAGACCATAAATACATGGAGGTAAAAGAACACCCTACTGAAGAATGGATGAGTTAATCAGTAAATTAAAGAAGAAACTAAAAAAAAAAAAAAAAAACCATGAAAGCAAATGAAAATGAAAACATTACAGTAGAGAACCTTTAGGATGCAGCAAAGGTGCTCATAAGAGGAACATATATAGCAATACAGGTCATCAAGAAGCAAGAAAAATCTCGAACACACAATCTAATCTTATACCCAAAGGAGTGAGAAGAGGAAGAGCAAATAAACCCTAAAGCCATAAGAAGGGAAGTTAAATAAATATTAGAAAAGTAATAAATGATGTAGAAAAAGAAAAAACAGACAAAAAAAGAGTACAACAGATCAATGAAACTAAGAGCTGGTTTTCTGAAAGGATTAATAAAATTTATATCCCCCTAGCTAGACTTATAAAAAAGAAAAGAGAAAGGACCCATATAAGTGAAATCACAAATGAAAGAGGCTAGATCATAACCAATGCCATAGAAATACAATTACAAGAGAATATGACAAAAAATTATATGCCAACAAGTTGGACAATCTGAAAGAAATGGATAAATTCCTAGAAACATAAAAACTAACATAGTGAAACAGGAAGAAATACAAAATTTAAACAGATCCATAAGAGCAGCAAAATTGAATCAGTAATCAAAAATCTCCTGACAAACAAAAGTCCAGAGCCAGATGGCTGGCTTCTAAGGGAAGTTCTACAAGACATTTAAAGAAGATTTAATACCTATTCTTCTAAAATTGTTCCAAAAAATAGAAATGGAAGGAAAACTTCCAACCTCATTCTATGAGGCCAGTATTACCTTGATTCAAAAATCAAAGACCCCCCTAAATAAAGAAGAATTATAGGCCAATATCTCTGATAAACATAGATGTAAAAATTCTCAACAGCATACTAGCAAATCAAATTCAACAGTACATTAAAAAAATCATTCGCCATGATCAAGTGGGATTTATTCTTGAGCTGAAGATGTAGTTCAGCATCCACAAATCAATCAACGTGATACACCACATTAATAAAAAAAAGGACAGTAACCATATGATCCTGTCAATATATGCAGAAAAAGCATTTGACAAAAAATCATCCATTCTTGTTAAAAACCCTAAACAATGTAGGGGTAGAAGGAACACACCTCAACACCATAAAGGCCATGTATGAAAGACCCACCTCAAATATCATCCTCAATGGGGAAAAACTGAGAGCTTTTCCTCCACAGTCCAGAACCAGACAAGGATGTCCATTCTCACCACTGTTATTTAACATAGTTCTGGCAGTCCTAGAATCAGAAATCAGACAACAAAAATACATACAAGGCACCCAATTCAGCAAGGAAGAAATCAAACTTTCACTATTGGCAGACAACATGATACTCTGTAGAAAACCCAAAAGATGGGGCACCTAGGTTGCTCAGTTAGTTAAGCATCTGACTATTGACTTCAGCTCTAGTTATGATCTCACAGTTTCATGAGTTTGAGCCCCATGTCAGACTCCGTGCATTGACCGTGTAGAGCCTCACTCCTCTCTGCTCATGCTCTCTATGGTAAATTTATGGTAAATTTATGGTAAATTATTTATGGTAAATTTTAAAGAAAATTTACAAAAAAAGAAAACCCAAAATATTACACCAAAAAATTGCTAAACCGATACACAAATTCAGCAAAGTCACAAGATATAAAATTAACATACATAATATGTTGCATTTCTATACACCAGTAATGAAGCAGCAAAAAAATAGGAATCAGTCCTATTCGCAATCGCACCAAAACCCACAAGATACCTTGGGATAAACCTAACTAAAGAGGTAAAATATCTGTACTCCAAAAACTATAGAATACTTATGAAAGAAATTGAAGATTACACAAAGAAATGGAAGAACATTCCATGCTCATGGATTGGAAGAAGAAATATTGTTAAAATGTCTGTATTTTCCAAAGCAATCTACATATTTAATGTAATCTCTATCATATCCCACCAGCAGTTTTCACAGAACTAGAACAAACAGTTCTAAAATTTGTATGGAACCACAAAAGACCCTGAATAGCCAAAGCAATCTTGGAAAAGAAAAGCAAAGCTGGAGGCATCACAATTATGGACTTGAAGCAATGTCACAAAGCTGTAGTCATCAAGACAGTATGGTACTGGCACAAAAGCAGACACATAGATCATAGGAACAAAATAGAACATCCAGAAATGTACCCACAAATATATTGTCAACTCATCTTCAACAAAGCAGGAAAGAGTATCCAATGGAAGAAAGACAGTCTCTGCAACAAATGTTTCTGGGAAAACTGAACAGGGACATGCAGAAGAATGAACCTGGGTGACTTTCTTACACCATACACAAAAATAAATTCAAAATGCATGAAAGATCTAAATGTGAGATAGAGAACCATCAAAATCCTACAAGAGAACACAGGTGGCAACCTTTTGACCTCAGCCATAGCAACTTCTTACTAGACATGTCTCTAGAGGCAAGGGAAACAAAGCAAAAATGAACTATTGGGATTTAATCAAGATAAAAAAGCTTCTGCACCGTGAAGAAAATAATCAACAAAACTAAAAGACAGCCTATGGAATGGTAGAAGATATTTGCAAATGACATATCAGATAAAAGGTTAGTATTCAAAATCTATAAAGAACTTATCAAACTTGACACCTAAAAAAACTAATAATCCAGTTAAGAAATGGGCAGAAGACATGAATGGATACTTTTCCAAAGAAGATGTCTAGATGGCTAACAGACACAGGAAAAGATGCTAAACATCAGTCATCATCAGGGAAATACAAATCAAAACCATGATGAGATACCACCTCACACCTGTCAGAATTGCTAAAATTAACAGCAAAGGAAAACAACAGATATTGACAAGGATGTGGACAAAAGGGAACCTTCTTACACTATTGGTGGGAATGCAGACTGGTGCAGCCACTCTGGAAAACAGTATGGAGGTTCCTCAACAAGTTAAAAACAATACCACCCTATGACACAGCAATTGCACTATGAAGTATTTACCCAAAGGATACAAAAATACTGATTTGAAGGGATACATCCACCCAATGTTTATAGCAGCATTATCAATAATAGTCAAATTACGGAGAAGTCCAAGCATTCATCAAGTGCCAAATGGCTGAAGAAGATGTGGTATGTGTATATATAATACATATATTATATATAACAGAATATTACTCAGCCATCAAATAGAAAGAAATCTTGACATTTGCAATGACATGGATGGAGCTAGAGTGTATTACACTAAATGAAATAAGTCACTCAGAGAAAGACAAATACCATGATTTCACTCATATGTGGAACTTAAGAAACAAAACAGATGAACATAGGAGAAGGGGAAAAAAGAGAGGGAAGCAAATTGTAACAGACTTTTAACTATAGAAAATGAACTGAAGGTTGATGGAGGTAGGTGGGCAGGGGATGGGCTAAATGGGTGATAGGTATTAAGGAGGGCACTTGCTGTGTTGAGCACTGGGTGCTATATGTAAGTGATGAATTACTAAATTCTACTCCTGAAACCAATATTACACTATATGTTAATTAACTAGAATTTAAATAAAAATTTGAGGAAAAAAAGTTTTTACTTACACACAAAACAATCTCTGTACTTGTAGAAAAAGAATCATGAGTAATCCAAAAATGTATGTGCATTATCTGAAAAAAGAAGAATCCAGCCCAGATGAAAATAGAGGCTATTCTCTTATAACCCTGCTAAAGGCAGATTATGAACCCTATTGCAGACTTTCATGTAAGCTAGACAGATGATGTATAAAAATATATAGCTTAACAATAACTTTTAATCAACTTGAATATTTCTAAGGAAATCATATATGACCTTAAATCATTAAATTGAAATAAATTCCTAATTATAATAGGAAAACTAACTGTGGTATATCAGTGTCCAAATAATGGTTAAAATTGAATGAACGGGTTCTTTGTAACTGCACTACTCATGTGTCTGTTGGGAGGGGTGAAGAGAGGGTTGGGTGGGATGGTATAATGCAATGCCTGGTCCATAGCTGGCATTCAATAAATGTTATCTACTAAAAAAATATTTGCATATAAAATATTTAATATTTGCATTGTAGATTTTCCAGTTTTGTTTTATTGTTGATCTTTAGTTTTATACAATTGTCGTTAGAAAATATACTTGTATGATTTCAGTTTTCTTAAGTTGGTAATATCCATTATATCTCTTTAATTAAACCAGGGATTCTTCTGTGTCTATTCTTCTGGAGGAAAATGTGTAGTTATATTTCTTGAATGGAATGTTTTATATATATATAAACTTGTTTCTATCCTTTAGAAACAAGTATTCTGAAGTATGCTTCAAGTAAAAAAATTCTCTTGTTGATTTTACATCTGGAAAATTAAATTTGTTGAGATTTTTAAAAATATTAAAAATAAAATAAAGCAGTTTTAAAAATTAAAAATATATTTTAATATATAATGGACTATTGTACAGCTATAAAAATGGATGAGATCTAGACATTTGCAAAAAAATGGATGGACCTAGAAAGTATTATGCTAAGTAAAATAAATCACAGAGAGAAATACAAATACTGTATAATATCATTCATAGGTGGACTCTAAAAAAACAAAACAAATGAATACACAAACCAAAATCTGACTAAGGCCTATAAATACAGAGAAAAAACTGATGGTCACCAGAAACAAGGGTAGTAGGGAATAGCAAAATGGATGAAGGGGAGTGGTAGACACAAACACCCACTGATCAATTAATAAGTCACTGGAATAAAAGGTATATCACAGAGAATATAGTCAATGATATTGTAATAGCATTGTATGGTGATAGGGTAGCTACATTTCTGGTGAGTATAGCATGATGTATAGACATGTCAAATCACTAGGTTGTACCCCTGAAAGTAATGTAATGTTATATATCATACACGCAAATAAATATATATAAATGTATTTTAATCCTCTGTGATTTCCTTTAAGATTTTCATGCTCTATAGGGATGATGGGTAGATTTTAATTTTTAATTTTGGATGTATCTTCTCTAGGGAGAGCCTGGGAGTAGGTTCATAATACCTCACCCAAGAGATAAAATCCATTTTGATTTTGAAATCATTTTTAAAAAGTATTCATGAAATACTTGTCTTCTTCACAGACTTTAAAATTTTGATAATTTCTTCAATTTAAACTGATGTGCTATTCCTAAACTTTCTACTGACCTTTAAGACCCAGAACGCACATAGGTTTTACCCTTGTAGGTCTGCCCACATGAGTGACTATGGGGTTGTAAGGGACTCAGTTCATTTCAGCCCTTTAATTTCCCATAATACAATAGAAAAGAGCACTGGCAGAAGAAATCAATCCCAACTTATCCCTTGTCGAATATCAGCAAACACAATGTCACAAAACCAATGTGAAGAAATGAAGTATAGATTTTCTGCTGACATTTGTAAAGTGTTTGTGTCAAAGTATTTTTCTAATATAGAAAAGGTTACAGTTTAACAAATTAGAGCATGTATTTCTTTTAAACTATTATTTTGATCATTTGGATTAATTTTAATAGCTTTTTTCTTATAAAAATGTTTAACTCAATGTGATCAGATGCTATCCTTTAATTACTTTTCAAGACACACATTACTTTATCATAAGCATATGAAAAATTTGTAAGAACCTATTTTTCAGATTAAAGATTTATCTACTGTAATTAAAAATAGTATCAAGTTTCAAAATTTAGTTTCTGTCAATTATGTTTAGCTAGTCTCCCTTCCTTATTAATAATTATATACATCATTTTCTCCTCACAGCTGTTACAGGTGTTTCCATATTTAATATACATTTTAAATAATTAGAAATGGTTTCATTTATACATGAGATTATATTACTTAAAAATATAAATGATAATACATTTATAATATTAAAATTTTATTTATATTAATAAATCATTACTCCAAAACAATTGCTTTCCAACACTTTTAACTCTACTAATAGTTACTGAAGACTTATAATTGATGACACTGAAGTAACAAACACTCCACACAGCTATAGGAACCAGAGATTCTTGGCAATAAGTGGCTGATTACAGAGCTGGGGCAAGCATAGTGTAAGGTGGTGATCCTGGAATATCTTGCTGTGCAGAAAGTAAGAAAAGGCTGCAAGAATGTTGGGACAGGTCAAACAGGGATAGGAACTGACTAAAAGTGGGAAATTTTGAGCACCAAAGAAATAACAATGAGTGAAGAATCATACATCACTAAATAAAAAGAGGAATTTAGGAGTCCAAACTAATCCAAAAAAGTTAGAAACAAAGAAACAAATATTCTACATGTCAGTAGAATGTCAACTAATAAAATGGAGAAATGACTTAATTAGAAAAGCACCATCAGACAATCACCATGGTAATAATGGATTCATGTAAACATCAGAATAAATTTTTGGATGTAAAATTACCCCTAAAATAATTTGGCATATATTTTGTGAGAATAGAACATTTATATATACTCAAACTATCACCCCACAAAAATATTTATAATTAACTTTCAAGTGTGGGTATTTTATAGGCAACACATTAACCAAATAATGAAAACTAATATCATGAGTCACGTGGCACATTGTCACTGAATGTGTGTTGATACACTATATGACAGAGAAGCAGACTGCATAATTTCTATGGTAGTACTACTCAAATATGTATCTAGTCTAATCATGGAACACATGAGACATATTCTACAAAGTAAGTAGCCTGTACTCTTTCAAAGTATCCAAGACAAAGACAAGAAAAACAAACAAGGGAAGATTGAGGAACATTTCCAGAATGAAGAAGTTAACTAAAAGGCATGACACTTATATGCAACGTGTAACTTTGGGTTTAATCTTGTACCAGAAATGCAGGGGGTATCTTCAGATGGTAATATACTATCAGTGTTAATTTTCTGATTTTGATAAGTGTTATGTAAGGACTTGGTTGATTTTAATGGTTATGGAAAGAGTACACTTGTTTTCAGGAACTAAACAGGAAGTATTTTAAGGATTATCATGGACTGTGTTTGATTTTTTATATACTTCAGAAATTTATAAAGATGTATAGAGAGAAAGTGAGAGAGAGAGATTAAAAGAGAGAGAGACAGGAGAAGTCAAGATGGCAGAACAGCATGGAAGTTTTTTGTGTCTCACGTCCATGAAATACAGCCAGACCAACATTAACCCATCCTACACACCTAGAAAATTGATTGGAGGATTAACACAATCTGCACAACCTGAACCAAAGAATTCAGCAGGTATGTGGCACGGAGAGGTGAACTTGGGGAGAGAGAAGCCTGTGGCGGGCAGGAAGCCGCTTTTGCAGGAGGAGAGAGGACGGAAATGGGGTGGGGGGAGGGGGGAGAATACAGGAAAAGCACCCCTCCCCAAAAGCAGCTGGAGAGAAAGTGGAAAATTGGAAACAGCCACAGGGACTGAATTAAAAAGGGAGAAAGGAGAAAGGAGAGGGTTTAAATTCCATTAAGACTGTAAACAAGGGAAGCACAAAGGCTGCAACTCTGCAGCTCGATACCTGGAGGTGCTCTGGTGGGAAGAGCAAATCCCCAGGAACAGAGTGGGGTCAGGGAGGTTCTCTGGCTACACGGGGAAAAGCAGTTCCACTTCTGGAAGGACATTTGGTAGAGACTGTTGAAACCACCTGGTCCCAGCAGACCCCAGAAAATGGCCACATTCACTGGTGCTGGAACAAGGTCCTTAAGGGTGAAGGCTCGTGCCAGATGTGTGTTGTGATTTTCCGTAATCCTTGAAACGCTGCTGCTACACTATCTCGCAAACTTTTTCTGGGGTGGGCTGGCACCTGGCTGCAGTCATGGGGCACCAGCAGCAGCAGGGTCCAGTAAGCGTTCCTGGGTGCAGCTGACATTCGGTCATTGCTCGGTGAGACCCTCCCACAGAGGGGCGGAACAGGTCAAAGCCGTAGTCCTTCAGAAGAAAGGGGCTGGGGAAAACAGCCGCACCTGAGACAAAACTCAGGAGAGAAGTACTGCCTGGGGCTTGGTCACAGACAGTGAAGAAGCGGGGAGTGGACGAAAGCTGAAGACAGAGGACGGTGCATAATTGCTCATCAGGGAGAACAGAGTTCTGATACTAGAGACCGATTAGCTGGGTGACGCCATTTTCACCACTCCCGCGCATGCGCATACACACCTATGAGGGCTGCAACAATCCACTCCAGTAGGCTAGCAGTGCCATCTAGTGGAGAACGGAACCATTACACTGATCCCGGCCAACTAGGCCAAACTTGCTTTAAAGAGCACAAGTCTCACCACCTACTTAGTTTATGGACTATAAAGCACTACATAGTCCGACTTCTAGGGGAAAACAAAGTAATTTCAGTCTTATTCAATCTGTTAGCAGGTCCATCTATTCAATTTTCTTTATTTTTTTCTCTTTTACACTACTTTTCTTTTTCTTGAATACAGAAAGAAAATATTTTTATTTTCAATTTTTCTTAAAAATATTTTTCTTTAATTTTTTTCCTATATTTTTTACTTTGTGTAAATTTTTTCAAATTCTACCTTTCTTCCATCATTTTATTTTAGTCTACTTCAGTGTATTCCCCTTTTCAAATTTTCAAATGATTTCCTTTTTATTTTATTTTTATTTTTTCTCTTTTTTGTTTCTTTTATGTTTCTTAAATGAAGAAAAACTTCATTTTTACTTTCAATTTTTATTAAAAATATTTTTCTTTAATTTTCTCTATTATATTCTTTACTTTTGTGTGTTTTTTTCAAATTCTATTTTACTCCCATCATCTCACTTTAGTCTACTTCAGTGTATTCATTTTTTTTCAAATTCTCAAACGATTTCTGTTTCCCCTCCCCCTTTTTTTTTGTCTAATCTGTGAAACCACTTTCAACACCCAGACCAAAACACACCTAGGATCTAGCATCATTTATTAGATTTGTGTGTGTGTGTGTAATTTTTTAATTTTAATATTTTTTTAATTTTAATTTTAATTTTAATTTTTCTAACTCATTAATTCCTTTTACTCCCTTCAAAATGACAAAACGAAGGAATTCACCCCAAAAGGAAGAGCACAGAGAAACGACAGCCAGGGATTTAACCAACACAGATACAAGCAAGATGTCTGAACCAGAATTTAGAATCACGATAATAAGAATGCTAGCTGGAGTCAAAAATAGATTAGAATCCCTTTCTGCAGAGATAAAACAAGTAAAAAATAGAATGAAATAAAAAATGCTATCACTGAGCTTCAAACACGGATCGATGCAGTAGGGGCAAGAATGGGTGAGGCAGAGAATCTGCAATATAGAGGACAAACTTAGAATAATGAAGCAGAAAAAAAGAGGGAGATTAAGGCAAAAGAGCACGATTTAAGAATTAGAGAAATAAGTGACTCATTAAAAAGGAACAACATCAGAATCGTAGGGGTCCCAGAAGAGGAAGAGAGAGAAATAGGGGTAGAAGGGTTATGTGAGCAAATCATAGCAGAAAACTTTCCTGACCTGGGGAAAGACACAGACATCAAAATCCAGGAAGCACAGAGTGCCCCCATTAGATTCAACAAGAACTGACCATCAACAAGGCATATCGTAGTCAAATTCATAAAATACTCAGACAAGGAGAGAATTATGAAAGCAGCAAGGGAAAAAAAGCCCCTAACCTCCAAGGGAAGACAGATCCGGTTTGCAGCTGACCTATCCACAGAAACTTGGCAGGCCAGAAAGGAGTGGCAAGATATATTCAGTGTGCTGAATCAGAAAAATATGCAGCTAAGAATTCTTTACCCAGCCAGGCTGTCATTCAAAATAGAAGTAGAGATAAAAATCTTCCCAGAAAAACAAAAATTAAAGGAGTTTGTGACCACTAAGCCAGCCCTGCAAGAAATTTTAAAGGGGACTCTCTGAGGGGAGAAAAGATGGAAAAAATATATATAGAGAGAGAAACAAATAAATAAATAAATAAATACAAAATGCGGTAAAGATTAGAAAGGACCAGAGAACACCATCAGAAAGTCCAACCTAACAAGCACCATAAAGGCTGACTCTAAATGCTGATGGACTAACAGCTCCAATCAAAAGACATAGGGTGACAGAAATGGATAAGAAAACAAGATCCATCTATATGCTGTTTACAAGAGACCCACTTTAGACTGAAAGACACCTTCAGATTGAAAATAAGGGGATGGAGAACCATCTATCAAGCTAATGGTCAACAGAAGAAAGCCGGAGTAGCCATACTTATATCAGACAATGTAGACTTTAAAACAAAGACTGTATCAAGAGATGCATAAGGGCATTATATTATAATTAAAGGGTATATCCACCAAGAAGACCTAATAATTGTAAACACTTATGCACCAAATGTGGGAAAACAAAATATATAAATCAATTAATCACAAACATAAAGAAACTCATAGATAGTAATACCATCATAGTAGGAGACTTCAACACCCCACTCACAGCAATGGACAGATAATCTAATCAAAAATCAACAAGGAAACAATGGCTTTGAATGACACACTGGACCAGATGGACTTAACAGATATATTCAGAACATTTCATCCTAAAGCAGTAGAATATACATTCTTCTCTAGTTCAAATGGAATGTTCTCCAGAATAGACCATATACTGGGACACAAGTCACCCCTAAGTAAGTACAAAAAGATAGAGATCATACCGTGCATATTTTTAGACCATAACACTATGAAACTTGAAATCAATCACAAGAAAAAAATTGGAAAGGTAACAAATACTTGGAGACTGAATAACATCCTCCTAAGGAATGAATGGGCTAACCAAGAACTTAAAGAGGAAATTAAGAAGTATATTCAAGCCAATGAAAATGATAACACCACAACCCAAAACTTCTGGGATGCAGCAAAGGCAGTCATAAGAGGAAAGCATATAGTAATCCAGGCCTTCCTAAAGAAGGAAGAAAGATCTCAGATACACAACCTAACCTTACACCTTAAAGAACTGGAAAAAGAATAGCAAATAAACCCCAAACCAGCAGAAGACAGGAAATAATAAAGATTAGAGCAGAAATTAATGCTATTGAAACCAAAACAAAAACAAAAACAAAAACAAAAACAAAAACACCAGTAGAAGAGATTAATGAAACCAGAAGCTTGTTCTTTGAAAAAATAAACCCTAGCCAGTTTGATCAAAAAGAAAAAGGAAAGGGCCCAAATAAAGAAAATCAAGAATGAAAGAGGAGAGATCACAACCAACACAGCAGAAATAAAAACAATAATATGAGAATATTATGAGTAATTATATGCCAAAAAAATGGGCAATCTGGAAGAAATGGATAAATTCCTAGAAACATATACACTACCAAAACTGAAACAGGAAGAAATAGAAAATTTGAACACAGCCATAGCCAGTAGGGAAATCAAATTAGTAATCAAAAATGTGCCAAAAAACAAGAGCCCAGACCCAGATGGCTTTCCAGGGGAATTCTTCCAAACATTGAAGGAGGAGTTAACATCTATTCTCTTAAGCTGCTCCAAAAAATAGAAATGGAAGGAAAACTTACAAACTCTTTCTATGAAGCCAACATTGTCTTGATTCCAAAACCAGACAGATACCCACTAAAAAGGAGAACTATAGACCAATTTCCCTGATGAACATGGAGGCAAACATCCTCAGCAAGATATTAGCCAGTCAGATTCAACAATACATTAATAAAATTATTCACCACGACCAAGTGGGATTTATACCTGGGATGCAGGGCTGGTTCAATATCTGCAAAACAATTAATGTGATTCATCACATGAATAAAAGAAAGGACAAGAACCATATGATCCTCTCAATAGATGCAGAGAAAGCATTTGACAAAATACAGCATCCTTTCTTGATAAAAACTCTCAAGAAATTAGGGATAGAAGGATCATACATCGAGATCATAAAAGCCATATATGAACGACTCCATGCTAATATCATCCTCAATGGGGAAAAACTGAGAGCTTTCCCCCTAAGGTCAGGAACAAGACAGGGATGTCCACTCTCGCCACTGTTATTCAACATAGTATTGGAAGTCTTAGCCTCTGCAATCAGACCACACAAAGAAACAAAAGGCATCCAAATCGGCCAGAAGGAGGTCAGAATTTCACTCTTCACAGATGACATGATACTCTATATGGAAAACCCAAAAGATCCCACCAAAAAACTGCTAGAATTGATTCATGAATTCAACAAAGTTGCAGGATATAAAAATCAATGCACCAACATCAGGTGCATTCCTATACACCAACAATGAAGTGACAGAAAGAGAAATCAAGGAATCAATCCCATTTACAGTTGTACCACAACCCATAAAATACCTAGGAATAAATCTAACCAAAGACGTGAAAAATCTATACACTTATAACTATAGAAAGCTTATGAAAGAAATTGAAGAAGACACAAAAAAATGGAAAAGGATTCCACGCTCCTGGATAGGAAGAACCAGTATTATCAAAATGTTGATACTAGCCAAACAACCTACATAGTCAATGCAATCCCTATCAAAATAAAACCAGCATTGTTTACAGAGCTAGAGCTAGAACAAATAATACTAAAATTTTTATGGAACCAGAAAATACCCCAAACAGCCAAAGCAATCTTGAAAAAGAAAACGAAAGCAGGAGGCATCACAATCTGAGACTTCAAGCTATACTACAAAGCTGTAATCATCAAGACAGTATGGTACTAGCACAAGAACAGGCACTCAGATCAATGGAACAGAATAGAGAACCCAGAAATGGACCCACAAACGTATGGCCAACTGATCTTTGACAAAGCAGGAAAGAATATCCAATGGAATAAAGACAGTCTCTTCAGCAAGTGGTGCTGGGAAAACTTGACAGCAACATGCAGAAGAATGAAGCTGGACCACTTTCTTACACCATACACAAAAATAAACTCAAAATGGATGAAAGACATCAATGTAAGACAATGTAAGCCATCAAAATCCTTGAGAAGAAAGCAGGCAAAAACCTCTTTGATCTTGGCCACAGCAACTTCTTACTCAACATGTCTCTGGAGGCAAGGGAAACAAAAGCAAAAATGAACTACTGGGACCTCATCAAAATAAAAAGCTTCTGCACAGTGAAGGAAACAATCAGCAAAACTAAAAGGCAACTGACAGAATGGGAAAAGATATTTGCAAATGACATACCTAATAAAGAGTTAGTATCCAAAATCTATAAAGAACTTGTCAAACTCCACACCAAAAAAAACCCCAAATAATCCAGTGAAGAAATGGGCAAAAGACATGAATAGACACTTCTCCAAAGAAGACATCCAGATGGCCAACCAACACACGAAAAAATGCTCAACATCACTCATCATCAGGGAAATACAAATCAAAACCACAATGAGATAACCACCATATACCTGTCAGAATGCCTAACATTAACAACTCAGGCAACAACAGATGTTGGCGAGGATGCGGAGAAAGAGGATCTCTTTTACATTGTTGGTGGGAATGCAAGCTGGTGCAGACACTCTGGGAAACAGTATGGAGGTTCCTCAAAAAACCAAAAATAGAATAGCCTATGACCCAGCAATTTCGCTATTGGACATTTATCCAAAGGATACAGGTGTGATATTTTGAAGGGACACATGCACCCCCATGTTTATAGCATCACTATCAAGAATATCCAAAGTATGGAAAGAGCCCAAATGTCCATCTATGGATGAATGGACAAAGAAGATGTGATATATATATATATATATATATATATATATATATATATATACACACACACACAATGAAGTATTCCTCAGCAATCAAAAAGAATGAAATCTGGCCATTTGCAACTACGTGGATGGAACTGGAGGATATTATGCTAAGTGAAATTATTCAGTCAGAGAAAGACAAAAATCATAGGACTTGACTCATATGAGGACTTTAAGAGACAAAACAGAACAAGCTAAGGGAAGGGAAACAAAAATAATATAAAAACAGGGAGGGGGACAAAACAGAAGAGACTCATAAATATGGAGAACAAACTGAGGTTTACTGGAGGGGTTGTGGGAGGGGGGATGCTCTAAATGGGTTAGGGGCACTAAGGAATCTACTCCTGAAATCATTGTTGCACTATATGCTAACTAATTTGGAAGTAAATTTAAAAAAATAAAAAATAAAACAAGTTATAAAAAAAAAGAGACAGCAACTGCAGTAAAATATTAAAAATCAGGAAGTCTTATGAAGGGCATATGGGCATTTTGTATACTTTCTTGCAATCCTTCTGTAAGTTTAACATGCTTTCCAAAGTCAAAGTGTGATGAGGAACAATAAAATAACATGGAGGATTTTCATATCCCACTGCAGAACTCCTGAATCAAAATGTGCGTTTTTGATAAGGTCTTCAGGTGATTTATATACACATTAGTATTTGAGAAACACTGCCTTAAACATGACTTAGCTGGGGAAATAGGGCAAAAAATCAATTATAATTGTTAGTTTTAGATTTGATGATGATATTATGGAGACATTTTAAAGGGGTTTGTCTTCAAGAGATTTTACTAAAATATTTACTGATAAAATGCCACATAATGTCTGAAATTTACTTTGAAATATTATGTGGTAGAGATGAAGTTGATGGGGGCATAGGTTAAATCCTGCTTGTGGTAATAGTTGCTGCAGCAGGATAATGAGTACATTGAGCTCACCACACTAGTCTTTTTTTTTCTTTTGATATGGTTGAACTCTTACAAATAAAAAGTATATACAAAATAAGCAAACATATCTTAATCATAAAGGACATTAGAAAAAAAAAATAAGAGGAAATGATTAAGTTACTTAGGAGGGCACCTGAAAACACTGTCCAGGGAGGATGAATTTATTCCTATTTAACTTTGTTTATATGATTTCCTTTTGTATACTTCATATTTTCTTTTCTTTAATCAGAGAAATTACTGTAATCTAAAATTAGGTTCTTGCAATATGTAAGACCAAAGAGCAGACTAACAAAAAAAAATTAATCCTGCTTCACTCTAAAGTTATAAATTGTTCTATAACAAATGTTCCAATCTATGTATCATTAGTAACATGACAATAAGTACTATCACAGGAAGAGAGAGAAAATGTTAGAGGTAAATGTATTCTTTAAAAGGTAATTTTACTACGTTAGGTGAAAGATAATGAGGGCTTGAAAGTCTGTCATTTCCCCCAATTTTGGCCATACTGGATTTTTATTTCTGGTAATCACATTTACAAAAAATACATAAATATGGTACCCAACTACTGTTAAGCTGGCTAAAGTCTTTTCACCATCTAGATTTTGTCTCCTCATGTGTGAAGGGTCAATAATAATAATAATGTACACAATTTATTTCAGGTTAAAGAAAATAACTGACGTGAGAAAAGCAAATTTGCAAATTTTAAAATGACACATATATAAATAGCCTCATGATTTAGTCATTATTTTTTCATATTTGATTCATATATTTTGCAGCATTTTGGAATGATTTATTCAATCACTGCATTCTCAGTACATTGTTTTCTGAGAGTTGAAAGTAAAAAGGAAAATATATTTCAGTTACCTATTATCTATGCTTACTTTATATTTAAAATTACATTAACTGTTACAAATGTTGCCTGTTATTAAAAAAATGACCAAATTATCAATGGTTTAAGGAAACTAGTTTATTCCTATGTCAAGTAACAATCCAAACAAAGGGACAAATGTAATATGGTGATTATATGGTTCGAGGCCCCGACTTATCTTCTCTTTTGCCCAGCTACTCTCTAGCTATAGATTCCATAATAATCTAAGATGATCAACTTCTGCTCTCAATATTCCACCTAACAGGAAGTATCAAAAATAAAATGGAAAACACAATTATTCTCTTTAAATGAAATACTCAAAATTGCATATATCTTTTTTTAATAAATATTGATGAGAAATTAGTCATATGACCATATATAGCTACAAGAAAAACTGGAAAATATAGTCTTTATTCTGTTCAGTCATAGCTAAAATTTGGGCGTTTTGTTACCAAAAAAAAAATGTAAAAAATTAATTAATTTAATTGAATAATTCTGTAGGAGTGTTAGAATCTCCATCCTAAAGATTTCAATAAAAAAAAAGAAATAAACGCACCTGTTTAGGAATTCAGCTATATAAAGGTTGAAACACAGGATTTAAAATATATAAGGTAATTTACTGAACATGTAACCATATTTTTTTCATTGTATGTATAAAGGAAGCATGACTGGAATACTCATATAGATCAAACAAAGGAACAAGATAGTTTATGGAAAAGCCAATAGTAGAAGAAAGTTTGTTTAGTTTTTAGTTTGTTTTCCAATAAGCCAATTTGTATATATTTGAAGAATTTCAATTGCTTCTCATTTTTGTCATATGTTTATATATAATATATTTTTAAGACAAACATTGCTAAAATACATTTGAGGCACTTCAGCAATAAGTATAAGCCTCATTTGAACTTTATTCTTATTCCATAGGAAATAAGTTTGCTTGGATGAACAAAAGACTAATAAAGAAATAATTGTTTTATTTACCATTATGTACTGTATTATGTATTGTCTTAAGCACATTATATTCATGTAATTTAAATTATATAGGCATTTTCCAGGGGAATTAAATTTAAAATCAAATATCCTAAGAAATTGGAATGAAACAACATATAGTATTTTTTATATTTCTTTTGGGAAAATGGTAGTTATTATTTAATTGGTTCCAATAAGTAGGCAGCCATACTGTATATGTTATGACCAGAATCAAAGTTCTACTAGCAACATATGAAGCGTGGCACTATCATGAACAGCAGGAAAAGCTAAGGAAATTCTTTTCCCTATGAAAACAACTAAAAGAGGTTAGATAAAAATACAGTAAAAATATAAATGCTCTCTATACATGCACTGCTTAGTTGGCTAAAAAGAAAATCAGGGAAATATAAAAATAGCAGAAAACTTGGGAGTGAAGCAAGAATGAAATGGATAGTATCTATGAAAACTTTATAACACTTAGCCACTATTTGTGGAGTTGTACTGGGCAGAGGGAGAAAGAGGTAAGGCTAAGAATCCATGTGATTTGCAAAGTACTTAAGGATGGAACTCCAAATGCCATCATACTCCCTGTAAGCATACCTGAGAAATAGCTGTGCTGTGGGTAATGAAGCGACAAAAACATCTACCTGCCCTTGACATCAAAGCCAGAAAACAACGGCAGCAACTAGAGAGAAAACAACAATAGCAACAATCATCTTCCCTGAAATTTATAATCACAAACTAGTCAATATACGGTTTTGAGATTGATTCATACTCCCCTATGGTCTCAAAATTTTAAACAGAGACTTTATTTTGAAGTGACCGTGTATTTGTAATGCTCCAGTCACCCAAAGGAGCATAATTTCAACCCAGCTCTCTCAACTACTGAATTGAGCCCCAGTGTTTGTCTCAACAGTTTCGTTAGTGTCTGTGAACATTAGTGTCTTCATCTGTGAAATGAAAATAATAACAGCTTCTATCTTACACAGACTTTATGGAGTTTAAAGAATTTGTATCTTAAATAAAATGTAAAGGAGGTCAGGAATAGATAAGTCACTCAATAAATATTATTATAATTATTATTGTCACTATTAATATAAAGTAAATATTTTTAAAAATGTAGATAAAACCAAAATTCCTGGTTGAAAATCTGGTTTGTGGCACAAATATTTCCACTCCTAAAAATTTCGTAGGTAGTTCTGGTATTCCTCATATTTTGAAAATCTTTTCATCCTCAATGCCTCAAATAATATTTAAGTATCTTCATCTTGTTTAATCACTAAAATTGATGTTTCCTTTACTATTCTAATACTCTTCTTCATAATAAGGAAGCTTCCTTTCATTCCATAATTAACATGATATTTTACACAGAGGAGATATTTGTTTTTATCAAATGACACTTATGATGTCAAAATTACGTGATTTTTTTTCCTTTGCATGAATGGATGCATTAATAATTTTTCTAAGTTTTGACTGCCTTGCTGACCTAAAATAGCTCTAACCTGATTTTACTGTGTTCAAATGTTAATAATACACAATTTGATGTGATTTGTTATTAACTTCACCATTTCTCTTTATTCTCGAGTCTATAAAGTTGTTTTTAATAATGTTTTGAAGAACATTAGTTCAATAAAATGTTAATAGGTGTTCTCTAAAGAATTGATTATATGATTAAACATATTTTGAAAATTCTATACGAAATGAATTTAAAGAACTCTCTTGCTACTGATATTTGCAGTTGATTCATTAATCTGGATTAGAAATTTTCAAATAATAGTTATTATAGAGAATGTTTCTAAAATTTATTTTATGTAGAACAGTGTAATACCTTCATTTTCCAGAGTTCTTGCACTTTTTAAAAGTTTAGCATTGCTGGGATAATTTAATTTTATTTTGACAGAAGAAGAAGGAGAAACTAGGGCTGAAATCATCAACTCAGAATGGAATAATGTTTTTGAAAATGAGCTAAAGCCCTAACAGATATATAGAAAACAAAACCTCAGTATTTAATAAAGTGCAATCACTTCTTCCAGTAATATTATTTGATATATGTTAGATTTATTGATGTTTCTGCATTAAAACTATCTGAAAAATATGCAAGTTATTACAGCTTTTATAAGCATAACTAATATAAGCATTCCCAGTTCTTAATTTTCTAATTCTCACCAACCATTAAAAATTAGTTTTTTCACTGTTGTTCAAAATATTTTCATGAACATATGCAATTATATATATATATATATATATATGTGCTTTTGGACATATGCTTTTGGACAATTAACTGTATTTCACAATTCTAAAAGTAAAAGTTTACACTCCATTTCTCAGTGGGCTAAGAATTGTCATTTCAATCCATATTTTCCTGTAAGGTTTGGCACACATGTTCTTGTAAGATAACAAAGAACCTAAGTATTTTAGAATTTTCCTGATTAGTGCAGAAAAGTCAATAACATTTATATATATACCAGCTTTTAGAAGTCAGTGACTAAAGGTAATGAAATAATCTAGATTTAATTTGCACTTAATATAAAAAAGAATTAGATATCAGCCAGTTTTAAGATTTATTAAGAGTCAAAAATGCTGTCACAGCTCATGTGTATATGGAACATTAGTCATTCATTTTGTTAATCTAACATAATATGGAGTATAATTTATCAGGACATCAAAATAATAGCTTTTACTCCATTTCCTCACTTCTATAAGGACATGCACAATAGACTCCACAGCTATACATGCACTCTATTAGGGCTAATTGAAAATAGATGGTACAATTAACCTGCTTCTTAGTAAAAAGCATTAACACTTAATGTAAAAGTCTAATCACAATAAAAAGAGGCTCACATTGGAAGGAAATGTGGTGAAGAATTCAAAATCATCTGATTTTCTCTTACAAAGTAAATTAAAGAAAGAAGTTAATATAACAACACCCAAAGCAACAATTTGATCATTTGCATTTCTAATCTTTGCTTTCTTTCTCAGATATATCCCATTTCAGAAGACTCTATAGATGATTTAACACAATGATTCAAGGAATTTAGGTGCAACATAGCAGAACTGAGCAGGTGGTCATGGAACAAATAAGCTGTAAAGTCAATCTATTACAATACAAGGTATGAAAATTAACATGCAAACTTATGTAGTAGGAAAAGAGGTCTTGATTACTCTATCTTAACAGATTCCATTAAACACAGATTCTTTTGATGATATGCTATAATTAAAACTCAATAAGCTCTTTAAAAATATGAAAAATATTATTTATTTTTTCCCTTTTAAAAAAGAGTCATCTATAAATGGTGATCATTTCAAAATCTACTTTTAGTTGTCTCATAAGATTTTCAAGTGTTTGAACTTCTTTTAATATGTCTCATAATGTAAAATAAAGTTTTTAAATGCAAATTTAAAGCATATACTGAGAATATTTACTACCCCTCTTGTGTTCTATACTTAGGGCAATCTTCATTAATCAGTCTTTAGACTATTTCCTACTAAGTCTAGCTTCAACTTTCAAATTATTTATTATAACATTCTTGAGGCTGCCACTATCAGTTCTTAGGAATTGCTATAATAAAAGGCAATCATTTGACAAACCCAAAAAAGAGTTTAGGGCTCTCTTTGCTCAGGGCTAAAATAAATTAATAAATATTAATATTTTAATAAAATTATATTACATTAAATTAATTATACAAAAATTCACTTCAGAAGAGGATTCATGTAAATTATTGTAAGGGAATTATTTTGTTGTGACAGAGAAAAATAATATCACTTATTTCAAACTTTTAGGAATTTTTTTCTCAGAGAAGTGAAATTCCAAATGTTATTAGAATTGACACTGAACATAAATGCTCTACTAAGATGATGGTAGACCAGTTTCTATTTTTGGGAAGAATATCCTAAGCTGTGATGACATGAATAGGTTTTTCTCAGAAGACATGATGAAATAGGAGAAATGAAGGCTAAGTTTGGACAGAATACTAAAGGTCTTCAAGGATCGTGAGAATATTGACATAATCTATCATATGTCATGAAGACACAATAAGGTCTAAAACAATTGGCTGTAATAGATTAAGTTATAAAAGAGTCAAAGAAAAAAAGCTCTTCAGTAGTAGAATGTCAATTCATTTCCTTAATTTCCTCCCTTGTCAGTGGCAGGTGAAACTGTTTTAACTTTAACTAGAAATCCATGTAAATATATGGTAGGATTTACTGGTTGGAATATAAGTAAACATACTCTTGGTATAGCTATCTACTGATTTCTTTCCTTAGGAACACTTTTAAGAGGATATACCTATGGTGGTTTTTTTGTTTGTTTTTGTTTTGTAAATATACCTGTTATTATATATTTATGAACCTCACATGTGCTGAAGAATGTACACTTTTTAGCTACAGCTAGTTAAATAGACCCCCAAAACTATGCAATTAGATTGACCTGAATCCACCTTTTGTTCTTTTCACTCTGAACCCAAAACATGTCCTGGTGAAAAAAAGCAGGGGGTTTAGGCAGCTGCATGAGATAGATGTGGGCAAAGCAGATGTGGAGATGAAAATCATTGAGTATATGGTTACTGCTTCTATCTTGGAGTCTCAGCTAATCATTAGTAAAACCTGATGGCAGGTAAGATTTCTACTATGTGTTATCTGTGTTACCATTCAGGTCTTTGAGTTTGCTCAGGATCACATTAAAAGTTTATTGAGGTTAGCTTTAAAAAGTTTGAATCACAAGAGTGGACTTTGCAACTGTTACAGATATTCAAAATACAATTTTATTTTGAACAACTATAAAATGCTATATGTTTGGGGTGCCTGGGTAGCTTAGTTGGTTAAGTGTCTGACTCTTGATCTCAGGGTTGTGAGTTCAAGCCCCATATTGGGCTTCATGCTGGGCTTGGAGCCTACTTTAAAAAATAAAATAAAATACTATATGCTTGAATACATGCAGATTGGCAATGGATATTGGTATGTTAGAATCTCAAAAAAGCACTGTGAAGGGAGGGAGATTATAATTTCTCTGAAACAGTGTAGCTCAAACATATTTGACTGAAGAAAATTCATTGGTGCAAATATGAAAATAATTTTAAAATAAGGAAGACAAATCATGATAGTCTCAATAAACTGAGAAAATGTGATAAAACTCAATATATATACCTGACAAAAATCTTAGTCAATTATGGAAACTCCTAACGCAATAAAATATATTGAGAAAATAATACAACAAAACCATACTTAATGGTGAAATGTTAAAATATTTCCTTCTAAAACACACACACACACACACACACACACACACACACACACACACAAGTGCCCACTATCCCTATCCTGAACATTAATAATAATAATAAAAGTATCAGCAGAAACTATAAATACTGGAGAAAAATAAAAAAGCATTATTATCCACAAATTGCATGATTACACACTGTAGAAAAAATTTTAATTACACAATAATATTAGAAATAATCAGAGGAAATAAGTCATTTTGCTGAGTACAAGGTCAATATAGAAAGTCAATTGTGGATCTATATACCAACAGCAAACAGAAACATAATTTTTACACAAATTCCACTTACAACAGCCAATACATGTGACACCAAGTTATAAAAAACTTAAGAAAATGGCTTTCCATAGAAAATCCAATAAAACTGGATTAAGCAAATATAAAGACAACCTAAATAAACAGAGGGATTTATGGTAATCACTATTTTGAAAACCCAATATTGTAATGATGCTACATATCCCCAATATTTCTATGCATTCAGTGCAGCCTCCAATCAAAATATCAATGGGAATTTTGTGGAAATTCATGAATTAATTCTAAAAATTGTCTGTAAATGCAAGGAACCAAGAATATCTAAGACAACTTGAAAAGAAAAAGCAGAATAGATTTATTCTATTAGATAGTTAGTCTAATATTAGCCCAAGGATATTCATAGACTGAACAGAACAGAGAGTTCAGAACCAGACATATGCATTGAGGATCACAATAACAAACAGGTTGGTTAGTTTACAATCGAGATAGCAACTGGCTATCTCTACAGAAGTACCACGTATCAGCAAGGATGTATAGAAGTGGGAATTTTTATTTAGTGCTGTTGGAATTGTAACTTGGAAGAAGCTTGGAAGAACTTTGGAAAATAGTGTGGCAATATCTACCAAGTTTAACATACTCATACATTATGGCCCAGTAATTCTTTTCCAAGGTATACACCCATCAGAAATTCATTTTGCATGTACATGCACAAGAATGTCCTTGTCAGCACTATTCATAATAACCTCAACTGGAAACAACCCAAAATGTCCATCTACATGAATGTATAAATCATTTTTGGTACTGCCATACAATTAAATATTATAAAGTACTTTAAATGAACAAACTACAGCTATATACAAACAACACAAATAGGGGCACCTGGGTGGCTTAGTCTGTTAAGTCCAACTTCAGCTCAGGTCATGATCTAGCAGTCCATGGGTTTGGGACCAGCATCAGGCTCTGTGCTGACAACTCAGACCCTGGAGACTGCTTCAGATTCTGTCTCCCTCTCTCTCTCTGCCCCTTTCCCATTCACACTCTGTCTCTCAAAAATGAAAACATAAAAAAAAAAAAACACGAATAAATTTCCCATGCATATGTTGACTGAAGAAATCCAGACATGAAAGAAGATATCGCACCATCCGATTTCATTTAAAATGGACACAGCAGCTACAAGTCTTGCAAGTTAGAATAACATTTACTTTTAGAGACAAGGAAACGTGTTGACTGGAAGAATACATGGAGTGGGGCTGTAAGTTATTATGAAAGCCCTACTTCTTGTCTTGAGTGATGATTAAATGATTGAGTTTACTTTCTTTTTTTTTTTTAATTTTTTTTCAACGTTTATTTATTTTTGGGACAGAGAAGAGACAGAGCATGAACGGGGGAGGGGCAGAGAGAGAGGGAGACACAGAATCGGAAACAGGCTCCAGCCTCTGAGCCATCAGCCCAGAGCCTGACGCGGGGCTCGAACTCCCGGACCGCGAGATCTTGACCTGGCTGAAGTCGGACGCCCAACCGACTGCGCCACCCAGGCGCCCCTGAGTTTACTTTCTAGGAAACCATCACATTATATATTTATGCCTTATATACGTTTCTGCATATATATTTCAAATATAAAATCTACATTTAACAATTCTGTCCAAACACATCATGCCCACAAATGGTCTATCTCTTCAATTCTTTCCTTAAAAAAATTCTCAAGCAGTGCAAACTCTACATGAAAATTTAAAAGCACTTTTAATAGTTCTTGCACAGTGACACCATACTTCATGGTATAATTTATAATGAGAAATATCTTATTAAATGTGCTGGAGTCATTTAAAGAGCTCTCTGTCCCATTTTCCTCTCAGAAATAATATGCAAATGATAAGGGAAACGAGGTTTTTTGTTTTTTTTTTTTTTTTTTTTAATACAGGCTTAAAGTAAAAACATGATGGAAACATTGAGACTTTTACAATACTTAAAGGTGGACACCAGATGGAGGTGGTGTTAACTGCTTTGGAAGAGCAGCAGCAGGATAAACATAACTGGCTACAGATGGAGGTACCTATGAAAGGCAATCCATTAAATTGTCCAGAAGCTTGCCTGTGTTCGAGTGTTGGAAGGCTGGGTACCCTAAGCAGCAGACTAAGGCCCAATTCTAAAGCAGGAAAGCTTTTAGAATCTCATAAGCCCATTTTCACCCTTGCAGGAGTCATGGATTTATTCTCTGAGATAGGTGACACCAGATATAGCTGAGAATAGGATAAGGCACTGGTATGATAAAGTAGGATATGTTAGAAATGCTCATTCAGAATTACACCTTCCTGCACCATTGAAAACCAACAGACACTTAGAACGTTATGATAGGCAGAAATCATAAGATGACCCCCAGGGACGCACATCCAGTAACCTCCTTGAGTAGGAACAGACCTATGAATAAGATATCACTCCCATGATTACATTGCAAAGGTGAAAGGAATTTTGCAGATGCAAATCCCTAATCAGCTGATTTGGGATGAATCAAAGAGAGATTATCCAGGATAGGCCTGAATTTATTAGATGAATTTTATCCAAGCTGGCTTAGTCATTCCCTGAAGTTCTGAGATGCTCTTCGACTGGCTTTGAAGTAAACAGTCCTGGTATTAATAGCCCATGAGAAAAGGCAGCTCTGAGAGCTGAGGGCCTAGGATATTCAACTGCAAGGAAATAAATTCTGCCAGCAATCTGAGTGAACCTGGAAGAGAACTTTAAGCTCCACGTGAGAACTCAGTCTGGCCAATATCTTGAAAGCAGTCCTGGAGACTATGAACAGAGGATCCAGCATATCTATTCCCAGACTCCTGAGCCACAGAAACTGTGAGATGATAATATGTTTTGTCTGAACCACTAAATTTGTGATAGTTTTTTTATGCAGAAATAGAAAAAAAAAATGGAATCTCTTAGGCAGGGGACTGAAGAATCATTCTCTAGGTGAAGAAAAGCGCTCTAGAGAAATCAAGGCAATAGTAAACTTTGAAAGTCCACAATGAAACAGCTGCCTCACTGAATAATTGACTTATGGTGATGTCCACTAGTTGGCATCCCATTGATAAGTCAAAACTCAATAAATCAAGAGCTCCCAGAAGTATACTGTTTAAAATAACAAAGTATGTAACATAAGAAATGTTAAAGTTTGGAAGAGGCTGTCCTGAGGACCCATCATAGAGTTAGGAAGGGAAAGAGTAAGGCATTGCTGCTACTATTAACATCTTTTTAACACTATTTAGTTTTTGAAAATATGTGCAAATATCACCTTGATGAAAATAGAAATTAGATTTAAAATATCTAATAGTATGGGTATGACCTCTTTGTCTAAAGTAAATTATGTGTTTTCCTCAATGTTACTACTCATTAAAGCACACTAAGTGGCCCCTGAGGGCTGAAAGAGTTAATGTACCCCTCTTAAGTATCTGAAATCAAGGAAAAGCTGAGTCACTAGGGAGCCACTGGCCCATTAGGCAGAAGAAAAGATTACCAAGTAAATATCTAAAAATCAAAAAGAGAAAAAGAGGAAGGGAGTTTATATATTCTTAGTGAGATTAATAAATTCTATGATGGACCAAACAGGTACCTATAACTTTTAGATATTAAAAATCCTGTTTGGAAATTCTGATTTCTACCACAAAGACAGAGAGATGCATGATGTCTAGCCTAAACAGCATTGTGATTTTCCCGACCTTTTAAATAACATTTTATTATCTCTGTTGAAACTTGTAAACAGTTATAAGAGTTGCAAATGGGCCAAAATTAGAATTAAAAAGAAAAAAAAAACAAAGAAAATCCAAGACAATCATGGATAAGAGAAGATATATCCAATTATTGTTTGTTTTACATAACCACTATTAAATGTTAAACTTAAAATTTTATAGGCAATCCCATTAAGTTAATTTATTTAACGATACTGGGAACTATGTTTAAAATCAATGGCATTTCAAAAAGAATATATATATATATATATATATATATATATATATATATATGCTTTCTATTATTTGACAGTAATATATAGAACAGAAAACATACAATTATGGGACAAATCTGACCTTCTGTTTCCTTGAAACATCAGAAGACAAACCAATAAATATTAAATACTTCATTTTCTGAAAATAAGAGATGTCCTACACAGACTAGGTTTTTATTTTGTCTCTGTATCTAATTTGTTTTCAGGCTTTAAAGTCATATAATCTTTCTCATTCAAAATATTCAACTGTTAAGCAAACAGGAGAGAGAAAAACTGGTTTTGACGATGAGATTTTAGCACTGAAACTCTTAGATGGGAAGTGGTGACTATGCAGGAGGTAATAGCAATGCTCAATTAGGGTAGGTAGGTCTCCACCTCCCAACCCCGCTTTACCTTGAAACCAGAGGTTACTAGATTAAAAAGTACATACTATGGAAGTCTAATGGGTTAGATTTTTAGGTAACAGCTGATTTCCTGGTAAAATGTTCAAGATAATATATCAAGTCCTGTCAGCTCTGATTTCTCTTCTCTGTTAAAATTTAATGAATTTAAACTAAAAGTGATCTTTTCTTTTCTCTAATGTGCCACTTTATCTGCTTGCATAAAATATTAAAGCTACTAAAAAAATATTACAAGTTAAAAAAACATTAACTTGGCAGTAAATTAATATTAACTAATGTAAATAACAATAACAACAGAAATGTTGAATCGCAAATGCAAGTCACAGTATCTGCTATGGACTAAATGTTTATAGTCCCCCCCTCCCACCCCAATTCATATGTTGAATCCCTAATCCCCAGTGGGATGGTATTTGAAGGTGAGGCCTTTCCCAGATAATTAGAGTTAGATTAGGTTTTGAGGGTAGGGCCCACATGATGGGATTAATGTCCTTATGAAAAGAAAAAGAGACACAAGATCTCTCTCACACACATGCAAAGTAAGGCCTTGTGAGCACACAGCAAGAAGGCAGCCATTTACAAGCCAGGAAAGGGGTTTTTACCAGACATGAATCAGCTGGTACCTTATTCTTGGACTTCCTACCCTCCAGAACTGTGAGAAATCATTTCTGTTTTTCAAGCCACTGGGTCTGTGGCATTTTGTTATAGCATCTGAAGCTAAGACAGTATCCTACATGATTATTTAAGTCCAAATCTGGCTTCAAACTTCCTAGCAAACAGCGAAATGATTCAGTAGCATAAATTGTATTTTCTGTTGTCAAAGAAAAATTGTACCAGATGCAGTTAAACAGTCAAGGAAGATTTTATTCAGAATTATTGCAATAGGGAGAGAAATTGAACTCAACTCTGCTGAAACAAAAGCAGAAAGATTTTTAGGTGTTGGGTTGAGACAGTGGACACATACTGGAGCAAGTCAATGAGGAGGTCAATGTGATTAGGCCATCTATATTTGCTAATGGGCACTAAATGAAATTAGACTCCTAATGATTTCAAACATTTGGCATTTCAAAGAGATAGCTCCCAGATTTTTGAGAAAGACTTTCTTGGGCTGTAAAACTGGTAAGAAACCCCATACATATCAAAGGGCAGAGAAACAATTTTTAACTATAAGTTTTCTAAAGTAAATGTTATAAGGAAAGGGAGGTCAGGAGCCTATCTTCAGGAAAAATCCTGTCTTAAGTTTAGTCAAACTGAGGGGAACTTTAAGTTTATCTTGGGCACTGTGAACAATATTAACATAATTATTCTTAATGGTAAAGGAAAGTTTATAGCAGTATCCATTTCTGAAAAAAAAATTCTTATGTAGATTTCAAGGAATCATTGTCATCCACAAAAAGGATACATTTATTTTTATGTCAGAATTGCATGTGAATAAGAAAATCAATAATAAATATAAACTTTTCCTACAATATTAAATGTATACAGTCTTTAGAGGGAGAATTATGAACTTCCAAAAACAGATTAAAAACTACCAGAATTAGTAAAAAGAAATAGAACATACTTTTGATTTGGTGAATCAGTCATTGAAACAGAATAACAGAATAATGCCACTGCATCATTTCGTTGTAGCTCAGTCTTCATCTCTAAGCCTTGCTAATATAAGGAAAGATCTCTCCAGTCCCAAAGCCTCCAGTTTCCTATTTATCATCTGTAATTAGAGTAAATATAATGTATCTAGAAATGTCTTAAAACTAATGATATGTGGGGTTTTCATTCTATTTAAAAGTAAATATTCTGGCCTGTTACCATTACTTCAAATCAGTAGAACAGATTAAAAAATTATCCTAAGCAATACTGTGTACACAATTACTGTTTTGATCTTCATAGTAACATTTAAAGTGGACAGTTCATGTATCACCATATCCATTTTACTGTCACACATGTAGGATTCAGAGAAATAAAAGATTACTTTCAGTGATGTACTAACCTCGAAGAGGAAGGATAAGAAAAAATGAAATGAGAGTACCTAAAACAAAGTTAGGAAGAAAGGCGATGGATATAAAAGTCTCTTTTCTGTTTGGTCACTAAGACTTAATAAGTAGACTTTTATATCCTTTTTTATTGCTTGCTTTTTAAAGAATACTTAAATCATCCCAAACCTGAAGACAGACAAGAGATAACGGAATCAGGCTATGTTTGTAAATGTTCTCATTTTTACCAGAAATGTTCTACAACCAAGAAAATAACCAACTTGTGCCAGTCCACCATTGGATAGCTGAAGTAGGTGGAATATTTATATCAAACAATGTAAAAATAAAACACCGGATATAAAATAAGCATAGAACACTCAATGCAATGACCTGTAGTTAATAAAAAACAATAATTTCTAATTATAAGTGATCAGGAAATTATTAATAAAGTTATTAGCAAAGGAATAAGACCATTTAGGATGTTAGATTTCACTATGCAGACATGAATTGATGGCATTTAATGTGTCATAAATATAGATACAGACATGGGAAAGGTGAAGATTTACTGGAGAAGATGAAAATAAGACAAACATATTATGTATTTCTTGAATATATGGATAAATTTATTAGAAGCAAATACAAGCTTAGTATTATTCAAAATCTATAAAGAACTTATCAAACTCAACACCCAAAAGACAAATAAACCAGTTAAGAAATGGGCAGAAGACATGAACAGATACTTTTCCAAAGATGACATCCAGATGGCTAACAGACACATGAAAAGATGCTCAACATCATTCATCATCAGGGAAATACAATTCAAAACCACCATGAGATATCACCTCACACCTGTCAGAATGACTAAAATTAACAATGCAAAAAACATCAGGTGTTGGTGAGGATACAGAGAAACGGGAACCCTCTTGTGCTGTTGGTGGGAATGCAAACTATTGCATCCACTCTGGAGAACAGTATGGAGGTTTCTCAAAAAATAAAAATAAAAACAAAAATAGAACTACTCTACCATCCAGCAATTACACTATTAATTATTTACTCAAAGGATACAGAAATACTGATTCAAAGGGGTATGCATCCCAATGTTTATAGCAGCATTATCAACAATTGCCAAACTATGGAGAGAGCCCAAATGTCCATTGACTGATGAGTAGATAGAGAAGATGTGGTGTGTGTGTGTGTGTGTGTGTGTGTGTGTGTGTATAATGTAATAGTACTCCACAGTCAGAAGAATGAAATCTTACCTTGTGCAATGATGTGGATGGAGGTAGAGTTTATTATGCTAAGAAAAATAATCAGAGAAAGACAAATACCATATGACTTCACTCATATGTGGAATTAAAGAAACAAAACAGATGAACATACGGGAAGTGGGGGAATAAAAGAGAAGAGAGGAAAAAAAACACAAGAGACTATTAATGATAGAGAACAAATTATGGGTTGATGGAGGGACGTGGGTGCGAGATGGGCTAGATGGGTGATGGGTACCAAGGAGGGCATTTGTTGTGATGAGTACTGGGTATTGTATCTAAGTGGTGAATCACTGAATTCTACTCCTGAAACCAATATTGCACTGTATGTCAACTAAAATTAAAATAAACAAACAAACAAAAAATACAAGCTTAGTAAAGTAGAGGAAAAACACACACATATAACCATATACATACATACCACACACAATCTAGAAGATGTCATAACAACTAAATAGTTGATTGGATTTACAGAATGTGGAGAAAAGGAAAATAAGAACACCCAATAGAGAGTAGGTGTTTTGAAGAAGATGCAGAAAAGATAAATGAAAACAAAAACAAAAACAAAAAACCTTGGATTCTAAATAAAGTATTTAAGATTAAGTAAAGCACAGATTTAAACTTGGTCAAATATAAACCTTTGCCCCAGAACCCAAACAAGTACTTAATAAATCACCTTCTTACCCACACTTATTTTAATCAGTATATATTTTTAAATGTTTACACTTATGTCACATATCCTATGAACCATACAAATTTATGTTTGTGAAATGTAAGTTCCTTGTTAAAACTACATATAATATGCAGACAAAAAGAATCTAACACCAAAATCCACTGACATCTGAAATTCACCAAAATAAAAATAAATCTACCTTCCAAAGCTAAAGGCATATAGTAAAGATTTCCTTAAAATTTAACATATAATTAAAATAGGTGGTAACTAAAAATATAAAAAAAAATCTTCCTTCTAAAACTGACCACTGTCTAGCCATTTATTTTTGAATAATTTATTTGCTTTTTGTTAATTTTTAAGAATTGAAAAGAAAGCACAGAGAATTTCAGTACACTTTTGCCCATCTTTCACTAATGTTAATATTTTAAATTAGGATATAAAGTTATCAAACCAAAAAAAAATGTTGGAACAATACTACGAAATTACAGAATTTATTCCCATTGAGGTTTTTTTTTTTTTTTTACTAAAATCCTTTATTCTGCTTATAGAATTACAACTTGAAAAGAATTTTTTGCTGGGTTTCATTTTACTCCTCAGCACTTTAGAGATGGCCCCATCATATTCTGGCTTGTATGGTTTATGACAAGAAGTCTGCTTGCAAGAAATCTGCTGTAATACTTAACTTTGTTCCTCTCTAATGTGTCTTTCCTCTCTGCACTTCATTCTCAGAAATTTCTATGTGATATGTGTAAGGTTTTTTGTTTGTTTAATTGTTTAATTATCTATTCTTGATGCTGTCTGTGAATTTGATCTGTGCATTGGGAGTTGTCATTAGATGTAGAAAATTCTTGGCCATTATTTATGCAAATGTTTCATCTCCCCTGTTTTTCTTTTTTCTGTATTCTAATTATATGTTTCTTGAAGGATGATAGTCTTGGGTGCACTGTTTATTTGTTTTTAACTTTTTTTTTCTTTTTGTGTTTCAGTTTGCTAATTTCTACTGACCTACCTTTAAGTTCATTAATTCATTCCTCAGTTGTATTTAATCTATTGATGAGGTAAGCCCACCAAACGAATTATTTTTCTCTATTACTGATTATTCATGTGGCATTTCCATTTCATTCTTTACTATAGTTTTTATTTCTCTGATGAAATTCTCACATGACCTTTCATACTGTTCATCATTTTCTTTAGTCTTTAATGTTTTAAACATTTAAGTTCTCTGTCAGCTAGTTCCAATAGATGTGTCATATCTGACTCTAATTCTGATAACTGGTTTGTCTCTTGGAAATGTGTTGTTTTTCCTTACCTTTTGTGTGTCTTATAATTTTGTTGTTGAAAACTAGATATATTGAGTGGAACAGTGAATGCTTGATATTCAGTTTTTAGGCTGGAAATGTGAACATGTTCCCTTGTGCTATGTCTTTAGTATGAGGATTGGAGTTAATTTAATTAGGAGTTAAGCTGGGTTTGAGGTTAGTTCAATATGGTAATGCTCAGTGCACCACAGGTTTCTAATGCTTCTAGAAATACATTGTGTCAAGATAGGGGCTGGTATTGTAATAGGTTTTTGTTTGTTTTTATTGTTGTTTTCATCTCTTTGATGTACTACCCTTGGCTTTAGGTCTTTGCATTGCTTTTCAGACAGCTTTCTTTACATTCTCTTATCTCTCCCCTGTATTTCTCTCAATATTATTTTGCTGTTTTTTGTTACCTAAACTTGTTAGTCTAATGGAGAAGGGTAAAGAATTACAGATACCTTCTTTGTTGTTATTATTTACTGAGGCTCAATCTTTGGAAGGTACCATTTCCTGTGTCTCCCTGTGTGGCTTCCTCAGCATGTCTGTCCCTCTCCCTGCTGTAGCTCTAAGTCTAGTACATGCTCCTGCCCCTACCTTAGGTGCGTTATTTTCTGTTCTCTTCTACATGTTCAGATAGTTTTTCACCAGAAAGGGTGACAGTATAATTTATTCATTCCCCTATAGATAAAGACTTGTTTCATAAGTAAGACAGGAGAGAAGTACCCTTGCGGAATTTCATGGCCCTCCCCCTGTGGCTGCTTTCCTACTCCCATAAATCCACACCACACATAAACACTTACTTAAAATTTTCACTAATGTTCCCCAGGAAGCACAGCCTCTAATTTCTGCAGCATCCCAGGCTGCTCAATCTCTTGTAATGCTCAGCTGACCTACACCAATTCATCAAGCATTCTTTCTGAATTCTTCTACTGGCCTCTCATTGCATTCGATCTAGGGATCCCATGTAAGGATATGCTTTTTCTCTTTTATATGGGCATAAGTTTATATTGAGGTTTTAGGCCAGTTGGTTACCCTGCCACTTATGCTTCTGATTCTAGAAGCTTCTTGAATTTATAATTTATTGTTTCTTATTCCTTGTAAGAGGCAGAGAAACACAAGTCACTAGTTCAGAGGACTGAGGATGGTAAAGCATAAATAATCAAGGCTGAGCTCTAGTCCCAAAGATTACAGTGAGGAATTAATTTTAGCATACTGGCAAAACATATATGATAAAGATGAAATTTTTGTTGTTAAACAATGTTTAAATAAATATATTCAGGAAATTGATCATTATATGGTTACAATTAATGTCTGAACTCAAGTTGTCTTTTAATTGGACTAAATGTTAATTTTACTTATGCATCTCATTCTTTGTGTTTAAGGATTTTTGACATGTGCTTTATGGTATATTAAATCACTTCTTTATTTGAAATAACTGACTATCTTGCCACAATTTAAGAGTTCTGGAAATATTTGAGAAATTAAAATCAAAACTAGTGAAATAAACAGGAAATATTCCAGGTCCAACAGAGAGAAACTTATTTCTGTAGATTTTCTCTTCAAACTTCAACAGGAAGATATTTAATAAGAGAAAATCTCAAGATTTTAATCCCAACACAGTCACATAGCTCTACATGATTAGTAATCTATTCAATCTACAATTTTATACATCCTAGTTTTAGATAAATGCGAATGTCATTATTTGCAACAAAGTCTCTGAGATTATGTAGTATCTTTTTTTTTCTTTTTTCTTGAGAGAGAGAGAGAGATAGAGAGAGAGAGAGGGAGGGGCTGAGAGAGAGAAGGAGGGAGAGAATCTTAAGCAGGTTCCAAGGTTGGCACAGAGCCTGACACAGGGCTGGTTCAGGACCCGTGAGATCATGCCCAAAGCCAAAATCAAGAGTTAGATGCTTAACTGAATGAGCCACCCAGCTGTCCTGGGATTGTGTGGTTTCAAATGCACATTCAGATGAAATAACTTTTGGAGTGCCTGGCTGGCTCAGTTGGAAGAGCATGTGACTTTTGCTCTCAGTGTACTGAGTTCAAGTCCCACGTTGGGTCTCGAGATTATTTAAAAATAAAATATTTAGGAGCACCTGGGTGGCTCAGTTAAGTGTCCTACTTCGGCTCAGGTATGATCTCACGGTTCGTGGGTTCATGCCCCACGTTAGACTCTGTGCTGACAGCTCAGAGCCTGGAGCCTGCTGTAGATTCTGTGTCTCTCTCTCTCTCTGCCCCTTCCCTGCATGCACTCTGTCTGCCTCTCTTTCTCACACACACACAAAAAATAAATAAATAAATAAAATAAAATAAAGTAAAATAACATAACATAAAATAAACATTAAAAATAAAATAAAATAAAATCTTTTTAAAAAGATGAAAAAAATGAAACTTTTACATAAGTACAAATAGGTTTTTCGTTTCTGATGATTACCTATAAAGCAGGATTTTAATTAAACTGGCTATTAAACCAATTATTTTATTGATGAAATAATAAAATTAAAGAATAAAACTGTAATCAAATAAAAATATAATATGTGACACTGAAAGTATCACCTTTTTAAATTTTATGTTAGATAAATTAAGAACATGTTTTGAACAGCTTCCATTTAATATTTGGAATATTTTTGCATTTTAGAACTTCAATTCATAGGATTCACAAACTCTAACTCCCTGTTAGCATTTAAACACGACACAAATACATCAAGAGAACATAAATTAACACTTATTAAATGCATTTCAAAATATACATGAATTCAGCCTCTTTGCACTTAAATAGCTTTGAAATTAATTTTATGTGATTTTAATACTTTTTCTTTGAAGTCCAGTTTATATAAAATAAGATATTGCTATTATATAATCTTTTGTATAGACATTTTAGATTACAAATCATAAAGACAAGGACTTTTTTTAATGATTAGTGTGTTAAGAATATTTATTATCACAAGATATAAAATTAAAAAAAAGAATTGTCTAGCATACACTGAAATGATCTTTCCATCTGTTAATATATTTGATAATATAAAGCATTCTTATATTCCTACATTTATCCAAGGCAAGATTTTTTTTTTCCTTTGATACATCAGAAGCCCATTGTCTTCTTTTACTGGTGATATTTCATAATTTTAGGAGTTTAAAACAATGCTAAAAAGAGGTGGGCAATGTTTCATTTACTCTAAGGAAGTCGGAATCAAAAATATATTTTTCAACTTGATTAAAAAAAAGTTCATGAATTAAAGAAATGTTTTCATTTGGATCTTTTTAAGTCTATGCGACAGAGTTAATTAAAGAAATAATCCATGATTCTGTAGAATATTAATTATTGCAAACAGCAAAACAGGTAAAAGAAACTGATACACACACACACACAAATATACTTACATTCGTGGAAAACATAACATTTATGTTGTTAAGAAAAACTATATGTACTCTATTTTCAAATATAAATATTTATGGCTCATATTATTTGATCAATTATTAATATTATAATTAATATTACAAAAGTCCTTCAAGAGGGCATTCATATTCTAGTGTGAACTGAAACACTATATAATTTTCAACCTTTTAATATTAATTAATAAATGAATATTTAATAGATACATTTTTCAATATTACATTGTATGACAAATTTGTATCATTTTTTGTATCATTTTTCATAGTGCCAGTCACTATAAACACACATATATAAATGCACTTTGAGAAAGTGTTACCCAAAGTATTAAAAAGCTATGGGTCAGTGGAGATGCACTAGAATAAGGGGCAGTGATACATTTAAAATTCACTGGCAACTTTTCAATTTAAATAACTGAAGACAATGTAACCAAGTTAATAGAGCACTCACCACTTTTGTTCTATATCCAGTAATCTCCCCCCTTTTGACTGTATAAACAATAAAATCATACATGAGCAATCTAATTAGTTAATAATGATTCTCAAATTTTCAAGAGTTCCATTTATCAATTTTGAGAATTTTCATAAGTCCAATTTAATAATGTCATATAAAGTTTATAATGCAATTTTCAATTAGATTCTTAAGCTAAAGGAGATCAAATTATGATCTATGTGTAGGATTGTCTTATTCTTTCTATTCAGTAATTGCATCTTAATTCTTCTATTCCATTTATAATTCCCGGTGATTTGGGTCTTATTTCGAAGTTATCTACAAATCACTTTCCTTACTTCTTGCATTTTTAGGCTCTTTCTCCCCCACCCCTAATCAATTTATTTTGCTCTTAGTAATCCAGACCCTGCAGTGTCATTTGTTCCCAGCAGTGCCATTTGTTCCAAATGATTTTTTTCATTGTGAATTTTAATATATTAACTATACTTTCATCTTATCCATGAATAATTTTCTCAATAATGCTGTCTCTCAAAATATATTTCACGCATTTAGTAGAGTCAAGATAGTTGTACTTATGACTAATTCCAAAAAAAAAAGTTATCTTCTAATTTGAAACTATATTAAATGAAAAGTGAACCAAGAGGGAAAAACATAAGCATAATGTTCATTCCTAAACAACAGCATTTATTTTCAAAATTATGATGTACAGTGGTGCTGAAAACATACAGAGAAGAGTAAAACATCCCTGAAGGTATAAAGGTATAAGGTAGGAAAGGAAGGGGGACTCACATGAAGGTAAATCCTTTGTGTGTGGAGATGAAAAGGACCACATGGTTTGGTGACAGGACCACTCATATAAACAATCCCTTTCAGTTAAGCAGCGTTAAATACAGACAGAAACCATTGCAATGCAGAACACTATGGCTCTACTAAGGAAATGAAGTTCACCATGGAGTAGGGAACCATGAAGCTAGCTGAATGTATGCACCCTTCATCCACAGGAGATCTCTGCAAATAGCAGAGAATCCAATTGATTCCATGACCAGTGATAAACATGAATCTGACTGAGCATACATAAAATGATAGAGGACAGACAGACAGAGAAATTGATATATTTATCTATTTCCCTGTGTAAAGGAAAAGACAAATGAGGAATATAATAGATGAGATAAAATGTGACAAAATCAAGGGAAAAAATATGAGCTATTGAAGCTCAAAAAATATTAGAAAAAATAGATGAATTATAAATTAACACAAGAGAAAATAACCATTGAGTAAAATACATGTGACATGGATATATGAATGAGAAAAACTAACAAAAACAAAGGGAATTGAAGAAATTTTAAATAAAGTTTCATAAGAGTGGGCAAAATAGTTTCTACAACTTCCAAATTGTGGATTTCCCAAATACAGAATGGATAACAATGGAAAAAAATATATACGTATAACTAAACTGATGAAGATTTTTCTTTCTGAAATAAAGAAGTAAAATGTATATTTTGAAAGAATACAGCATGTGCCGGAGAAAAATGTAGTTCAGATTGAAATTTATCCCCATGAAGTTACTGCACTGTAACAGTATTAAAAATATTTAATTATAGTACATATAAACATGTATTTATTTGATGCTACTTTTATTCAAATAACCTGATTTTGTACAAATAAAGGCCATGGGAATTCAAGGAATTGGATAGCTACAAATAATGTTGTGAGTTTCCTTTAGTGGTTCTGCTTGAAAATGCTGGATTTCTCAGGGGCTGGCCCTGGGAACTCTTCTCTCCTACCACATTCTCTTATTAAGCAATATCATGACTTCTCAGAGATTTAAATACTATCTTTACGTGGATGACTTCCAAATTCATATCCTCAACTAAAACTTTTCCTCTGAGCTCAAAATCTGAATATACAAATGACTACTTGTTATCTCCAATCAGATGCGTCCCCCAAATCATAATTGAGTTATCACAAGTATAACAAATATAAAACAGAAATCTTGATTTTTTTTTTCCCTCCAACCTCTTTCCTGCTTCATGTCTCCCCCATCAAGTTAAATATTGTCACTGTCCATTCAGGCAACAAACCCAACTATTATCCACAAGTCCTAACATTGTCTCACCATGTATTCATCAGAATAAATAGTAATGTTTTGTGTCACGAGCTTACATGTATCACAGAGTTTTGTGTCAGATAGTGGAGTGAGGTGAGAGATTAAGGCTTATTTTATGTGTCTCCAGAGGAAAGAATTAATGGTTGGAAATTATAGTGGAGTGGGCTTTGGCTCATTGGGATTAAAATTTACATAAGTGAGCAATGTCAAAAATAGTGTTTTTGTCCTGATTCTATTTTAAAGTATAATTTAAGTTCTACCTCCTTTTCCTCTTCATTACTACTGCCTACTTCAAGCAAGACTTTCAGCCTGGATCATTACACAAAATAACCTCTCTCCCAACTTCCACACTTGCTCCTCTCTGGTCCAGTATTAGACAGTAATAAATGAACCTTCTAAAATCTCAATCAAGTCACCTCACTCTCTACTAATTAAAAATTTTCAGTGCCTTCTCATTGCACTTTACTTAAAGTCAAATCGTGGGGCGCCTGGGTGGCGCAGTCGGTTAAGCGTCCGACTTTAGCCAGGTCATGATCTCGCGGTCCGTGAGTTCGAGCCCCGCGTCAGGCTCTGGGCTGATGGCTCGGAGCCTGGAGCCTGTTTCCGATTCTGTGTCTCCCTCTCTCTCTGCCCCTCCCCCGTTCATGCTCTGTCTCTCTCTGTCCCAAAAAAAAAAAAAAAAAAAAAAAAAAAAAGTCAAATCGTACTTCTTACGGCTCATTATAGGGTCTTATTACTGCATATTTTCACAAACTTCATTTTGTCCACTCTCAACGTCTCTTACTTATCAGAAATCATGTTGAGCTTCATTAAGTATTTTGGACACAGGAAGGATTATGCCTGGAATATGTTCTGTATCCTTTTTATGTAATTAGCTTCTTCTCTTTCTTCATCTCCAGCTCAAATGTCATTTTCTTGAGATTTCCCCTGACCAACTAATAAAAATCTATGTTCTCAGCCTCTTTTTTTTCATCTTGGCACTGGTTATAACTTGCAATTGTTTCAAGTTATATCATCGTATGATTGATATATGCTCTACATTCATATCATTGTATGATATATGCTCTACATTCTTACTTCCACCACTGGAAGATGAGCTTTTTAGTAGAAAACTAGTGATATCATGTTCACTTTTGTATCCCTAGCACATTTGTGGCTGAAAAAATCCAGGAAGAAGCTTTAAATAGGCATAGATATAAATACTGTTTTAGAAAGAGGAAAACATCACGTCAGCTAACGTATCACATCTATAATCAAGGTAATTCACTAGCATGATGTAAGTGGATCATATATGTATACGTAAGTTCATATATGCATATGTAAGTGGATACGGTCTTATGAAGACTCTTAGGTCCACTAAATTAATTTTCTTACTTGTTTCTTGGGAACATTAACCTGTTCAATTCTGATTTTCTATAAATCCCAAATAAAGGGAATTTGTCTTAAACATAATCAGAATAGCTGTTACACAGAGGAAATTCATCTACCCTTTGCTCCAGATGCCTTAGGTCATCAACAATTTCTCTATGCAAACCTCATGAGATTTTTCTTCACCATGCACACCTGTTGATTTTCCTTATGTAGGAAAATACTTTGGTTTCTAAAGACTGGCTTCTGAAAGTGAAGAACAGTCCCTTTAGCAATGGTACATTTAGTAATAGTTCTCTCAGTTTTTCTAAACAGCCCCATCATTTTTAAGCAGGTAGATAACTTGACGTGAAAGTAGAAAAAAAATTGGACAGGGTGAATATAAAAACAATTAATTCATTACACAGACCTAACGAAACCTGACAAATTCCTTATTCAATTACTGTAAAGGTTTTTCCTTCTTATCAGCTCCTTTGTCCCACCTTACAACAGCTTCCATAAAAGGACATGTCCCTGGGAAAGTGACCAGAGTTGTGAGTGGTTTGAAAGGTGGCACTCGTAGGAGACTGAAATTGAGAGACAGTAGGAGAAATTACATGATAGCAAAAGATTTTCTAATGTGTGTGAGTGTGCAGAGAGATCAAGAGGCATATATATGTATAGAATTATTTTTACTACACATACATACAAAATACTTGAAAAAAAACTTGCAATTAAAACACAACTAGTGGGGGCACCTGGGTGGCTTAGTCAGTGAAGCCTCTGACTCTTTATTTCAGCCCAGGTCATGATCTCATACTTCCTGAGTTCAGGCCACACATTGGGCTCTGTGCTGACATTGTAAATCCTGATTCAGATTCTCTCTCTCTCTCTCTCTCTCTCTCTCTCTGTCTCTCCCTCTATGCCCCTCCCTGCTCATGTTCACTCTCTTAAAATTAAAAAAAAACACAAAAAACATTAAAAAACACAACTAGGATAGTAAATGATAAAATACAAAATACATAACACAGAAGAGAAAGAGAAGGAAAGAAAAAAAGTACTTCAGAAAATATTGGATGATACATTACAACTGCTTATGGAAAGGGAAACGTAGTTGAACTTGGCCAAAAATATTCATCAGAATAAGACATATTTTCCCCATGCCATGATGCTTTAAAAGGAGTTTCGTCTTATTTTGTGTGTCTCCAAAGAAGAGGATCACTGATTGTAATTTACAGGGAGGCAGGTTTTAGCCCATTTGGATGAAGCCCTGCATAACTCAGCACTGTCCAAAAAAGGATGAGTGGATACACACAGTACAGGGTTTACCTTAGTTAGAAAAATTCAGGTCTGAAAAGAACACTGCCTTCTTGGCATGAAGAAGGAATTCCTACATTGGGAGAGATATTAGAAATGTTAGAATAAATGATGTTTTCCATATTTTATTTCTCTGTTTCTTAGCTTACTATTCATCTTTCTTAGTAAATCCTATTCCTTCCTTTCAGAATATGTATTCAATATTAATAAATCCATACACTTAGGCTGTCTTTTTTTATACAGAATTTGAAGTACAAATAGATAATACATAGAGTAATAAGGCACAAAATACTGCATATCATTAACCTAGGAACATTAGAGGTATCTTTGGTGAATAACAAAACAGTTTTGATTGCCCTTTTCAGCACAGATTGTATGATCTGTGTCAAGTAATCAAACAATGAATTCACTTAAAGCCATTGTAAGCAAAAGAAAACCTCATGCAAAGGAAAGATTTTAGGTGTTTATAGCAGGATGTAATTTGGCTACAAGGTATTGTCTCCTAATTTAGTTAAGATAGGAAATACTCTATTTTTAAAATACATCTCTCTTTTCATTATATTTTTAAATAGAGTTCTCCCAGTAATACTTTATAAACTTTCACTGAGATAGTTTTCACCTAGTATTTATATATACCATTCAGGAGCACTTTTCCTTTGTACGTTTCAAGGGACAAAAATACAAGCACATGCCTAATCATGTATAAAAATCAAAATCCAGGACTGTTTTTAAAAAGCAAAGTATCTGTTTTTATTAAGTTACAAAAATAATCTTAAATAATTGGATGCAATTAAAGAAATCATAGGATATGCAAGGTAGGTTGAGTTAAAGAAAATGTTTAGTCTACCTCTTTGTCCTTAAGAGGAACAAAGGCAATCTTATTAATTATAATTCTCTGATTGATCCTGAAACATTTTTAAGGGATATATTTAAATTATCATATCTGGTTAGGCTGTTCTACTAATACATGTTGATGGTCAACTTTGAGATGTGTACTCAACCTTCTGGACTGCTAAGGAATTTCTAACAAAATTTGGGATCCACACATAATCACATCACTGCAAAGGCCCCCTGGGTCAAATTCTTTTTAGGGAACGAAGTTTGATATGTCCCTCTTGTCATTTCTGCCTATGTTCTAGCTACACTAGACATTTTTCAGACCACAGAAATGCCAAGTTATTGATATATCTGAATTTTGCACTTGATTTTAGCCAAAAGGCCGAGAAGCGATGATATCTCAGAATTTAGGAGCAAATTTCACACTGTGACCAGAAAGAGCTACCATCTTCCTCCCTCACGGGGCAAACAACTATTTACCTATCAAGATTCAGGTCAAGTCACTTTTTTGATAAAACTTTTCCTGATATGTGGCTCAATAGAAATTCCCTTCTCTGTTAGCTACAAGGTTTTAAAGAGTTTTTAAGAGTTAAGAGTTAAAGTTGAGCGATTGATGCAAAACACCAAAAGACACATGCAACGCCAAGAGACATGCAGAGTTTCTTTAATGAAGAAACTCTTTTACTCATTTACCCACAGGCACCCACACAGAGTGGGAAGCACAGTTGTTTATCTGATTAGGATGCAATCTTCCTGTGCCTACAAATCCCTATAGAGAGGTTAAAATAGAAATTGTCTCACTTCAGGCAGGAATCACGGTGGGGCCTTCCCAAATCTTTCTCTGCCACTCTCAGAGGTATGTTTATCTTCCTGATTCATTTGAAATGTTTAGAAAACTCTGGCCACGTGCCTACCCTCTCAACTGGCTGCATGCTGTTATAACCCCGAATATTTAGTGAGACTTGTAGAGCTGTTGGGCAATTTCCCAGGAATAACATCCCTTTAACAGACTTTTGTTTCAGTTCTCCTGAATTCTGTTTCTGAAGTATCTTCCTGTATGACTCACAAAGATTTACTGTCTCACCTATGTAATGTATTGGATTTGTTTATTCATATATCTTTCTCTCCTATTAAATGGCCATCCCGCAAAAGCAAGATAGGATTTTTTTCTACACAAGTATCTATCAAAGTGATTAGCACATAAATATTATTATATTGGTTGCAATAAACCACAAAAACACATCATTACTTCTACTTGCATTGTTTTAAGACTTCTATGTGTTTGAAGATATGTGATAATTTGCCATTATGGACTTCTATCTTGAATCCACCAGCAAAATAAATCAAAGTGCCCTTTACATATTTTTGACCCTAGTAATCACTCATCTTTTCTTACAACTCTTTATTCTCTTATTTTCAAAGAATTTGTAAATTCCCTTGTTTTCCAATTTTCTATAGCTTGCCCTTCACTTATCATTCTATAAATATACTTTCCTATCCTCTTTCTGCTGGCACTCTTTTAGCAAAAATTAAAGAAGCCACTCTATGGCTTCTAAAATTACTCTGACAGATGATTTACTAATTTTCAGATTCAATATCCATTTCTTTTTCATACTTTTGTTCTAAACTTAAGAACTAGCAAGTATTAACCTCTAGATCTCCTTACACCATCTAAAATTCAATTATCTAAAATAATACTCTCAAACACCAGACTCTATTTCGATTAATAAAATTATAATTAAAATTATAATTAATAAAATTATAAGTCATCCACAATAATTTATTCATTGTAACTACATACAAGGATTTGTTGTTTTCTCATATTGTTCAAAAATCCCTTTCTCTTCCTACTACATATATACATATATATATATATACACGTGTATATATATGTGTATATATATATATACGTGTATATATATATATATATACATATATATATAAAATATGATAGAGAAAGAGAGTGCACACTCATGGGGGAGGGGCAGACAAAGAGAGGCAGAGGATCCAAAGCCCACTCTGCGTTGACAGCAGAAAGCCTGATAACGGGGCTCAAACTCAGGAGCCTTGACCTGAGGTGAAGTCAGACATTTAACCAACTGAGCCACCCAGGCGCCCCCTACTACTTCTATTTTAAGCTACTAACTTTTGTGGTAAATTGTTATTTGGTGACTCAAACTAATTTGTTATTCCCATAGAATTCATGGTAAAAGAGCTTAGTAAAAGAACACTTTGTATCTTTGGTCTGTGCTCAAGATAATTGCACTTTTTTTATTACAGGATAGCCTGGGCTTCCAAAAGAAAATGTGCCTACAAACAAGGTGAAAACTACATCACCTTTACAACCTAGCCTGAAATCTAGCAACATTTATTCTCTTGGTTACAAATAAGTAGCAAGGCTATTCAAGATTTAACAGGACAGGGCATAAATCCACAGGTTGATAGGAAAACTATAAAGGTCACTTGTTTAAAAAAAAAAAAAAAAGAGCATGCGGCATGACAGAATTTGTTTTTACTATCAGTGAAAAGTATATTTTTGCCACAGTCTGCTTGTTGGTCACAATTCATATCATTTCTGTATTAAAAGTATACTCAGTCTGTCCTCTAAAATCATCAAAATCTCAACTCTTTCCATTAGCTCTAAAACTATGTGCCCAAAGATCAGATACTTGTGATCTCTACCAGGTGGAAAGGTGGAAGAGATTCATCAAGTTCAGCTCCTTTGGCAAGGTAAAAAGATAGAATATTGACCCTATCTCCAAATACTGTCAAATAAAGGATTCAGGCTTCAAGATATGAATTTTAAAGGGACACAGTTCAATCCATAACACACTCATATTCATAATTCATTAGTCACTAATCCATAGTAATTCTAAAAATTCAGCCAGACTCATGCTCCCACTTCTTGATTAGGGCTTATCTGTGCTTTAGCAGAGTTCTCCATGTCTCCTGACTCTGTCTTTTGGGTTCTTGCTTCCACTTTCTGTATAATCCCGTTTTTATCTATATAAAGTAGCCCAGTCTGCTTAACTTTCTAAGTTGTTTCCTATCTAAAAGGCTTCTTTTCATTGAGAACTCATTAACTCTTTCAGTTCAAAAATGATACAAATTCTTTACAATGTTATGGACTTTCTGTGGCTCAATTGATAATCTACTCTGTTAAAAAAAAAAAAAAAAAAAAAAAAAAAGCAAGCCAGCAAACAAAACCACCCTGATACCTGTAGCCGTTGTGTCAACCTGGAAAAATAAAATATACTCCTCAAATCTAAGTTTATCTACAAACACATGACTTGACCTGACCAGAACACAGTATAAAGGACTGTGCATATTCAACCAAACGAAGAGAAATCAATCTACAGGATGACAGAATCCAAATAGATTATTTCAAATACATGTGAATTATGAGAAAAGTCTTATATGTTAGATGCTATGTCTGACCACCCCAGAGCAGGGCACGTTAAACCAAAGGCAACGCAAGTCAAATTAGTGGTAAGTAGATACCTCAAACAATACATTTAATATCTGAGTAATCCTTTTTTTCTTTGTTTTGTTTTGTTTTCTTTTTTTTCTTTTAATATCTGAGTAATACTGTTGCAGAAAGGAGCATACGGTATAGGATAGAAAGGCAAAGAAAAGAAATGTATAAGTCCCAACATAGACATCTAAATTTTCTAATTCCCATGATCTCAGGTTATACCACTGCATCTGTATTCCATAATTTATTCATGTAGACATCAGTAACCATCTTTCTATTCTTAATTAGAGTAATTTTATATCTACTTTATAATCTCCAGATAAACTCTAACAAGAAAAATTTCCCAAACAGGATTGTCAAAAATATTTCAGCTTGGTTGGTCAGAATGACAACTTTTAAACTGAATTCAAAAGACTGCCAAACACATTATAGGAGTGAAATTCTAAATGAAAATAGCCTTTTAAACTTACATTTAAAGGATCAGCCAAAATTTTATAATGAAATTATTAGTATTCCAAAACTTCATTGTATAAGAAAATAATACAAAAAAGTGAAACAAAACACACTTTAAAAAAGTAAAATTAAAATTTAGGCATTCATTTATTTATGATTCTATTCTTTAAAGCTAATTCTTATGATAAATTTATAATATAGCTCCATCTTGTTTTGATCTATACTCACTTTACATATTTTGAAATATTTTATTAAAAATATGAAAACCTTAAAATTCATAAATATAATTGTTTTACACTATTCCAAAATGAAATAGTTGGATAGAAAATTAATTCAGATTTTTTTCAAGTTGTTTAGGAGTTATCTAAAATTCCAGATGGACTCAGTTTAAACCCAAAAGCAGATATTAATAATTTCATCATTCTTGTTTGAATAATCAGATAATTAATACAAAGACCTTTTTCTCCCCCCCTGCATAACAAGAATAAGCTAACCAATACTTACGGATAAGGATGTTAACACTCATCTAATTGAAAATCAAGTAATCATTTCCCCAGGGTAACTTAGCCAACAGACATTAAGAATCAAGGTCTTAAGAAAGGAAAGAAAGTTAAGAAACTAAAACTAATTATATTCAAATTTAAAACTAGGTGACAATATTTAAAATTATAGCAAATCTTCCAGTTTTCTAAGTCTGAGTATATTCTTTCAACTGAAAATGTGACACATGCAATCTAGCGTCCAGGAAGCCTAGAAGTAAACAAAATAATGATTTTTTAGAAAAATAAATAAATTTAGTGTTCCAAAAGTGACACAGCACGTTTTCAGAACTCTTAAACTCATATTCTTAAAGTAAGTAAGTAAACCTAAATCCATAAATGTACAGGTGATCTCTGCATTCAAGGATATCATTAATTCTAATTCTGCCAGCTCAATCAACTTTGCTGATGTGCAAGTAGAGTTTTAATTAGCCTGTCATCACTGACTATCAGCAATAAAGATATTGAGTCCTGACTCAGAGAATTCTTTTTCTTTTTCTTTCCTTTTCTTCCAGCTTAAATGAGATATAACTGACATATATCATTGTATAAGTTTAAAGTATACAGCCTGTTGATTTGTTACACTTATATATTGCAAAATGATTATCACCACAGCTTTTTTTTTTTAGAAGGAACACTAGTGAGGGAGAGAAGGAGAGAGACAGAGAGAGAGAGAGAGAGAGAGAGAGAGAGAGAGAGAATCTTAAGCAGGCTCCACACTCAGCACAGAGCCCAACATGAGGCTGGATCCCACGACCCTGGGATCATGACCTGAGCCAAATTCAAGAGATGGATGCTCAACGGACTAAGCCACCCAGGCGCCCCAATTACCACAGCTTTAACCAATACCTCCATCCCCTTACATATTTACCATTACTCTTTTGTGTTGAGAACATTTAAGCTCTTTTTCTTCCTCTGACTTGGTGATCCTGTCTATAGAAATGTCCCTTGGTAACAGGTTTTTTATCCCATACAATAATACAGGAAAGCCACCTGATTCTTATAGGTATGACTATTCCCAGCTGTCTATATGTCATGTTAAATCCTGTCTAATTTAAGTCATGAGACCCAAGTGTAATATATGCTGCAATAAGGTATGCTGACATATATTATTATTATTCTAGTAACAAAAGAAACAATCTGGATTTTTAAAATATTTTGTTTAAACTTTATTGAAGAGGTATCCTTGAAGTAAACATTTTAATTGAACTGATAGAAATGAGTAATATGAAATAATATGAATAATATGAAAATGAAAATAGTATGTGGCTAATACTCAGTTTATGAAAATATCTCATATAGAATAACCTTGTTTTTGTACATGTTTATTATATATTAATGTGAAGCATAGCTGTATATCAGAAACTTTAATTAAATAAAATTAAATGTGTATCTTTTCAGATTATACGTATATTTTAATGAAAATTGAGGATGTTTTGTTCTGAGTATGGCTTAAGATAATTCTTTATACACAGAAGTACATACTCTGCCAAAATGAGAAAGGTACTGTATTTTTAGATAACATAGGTAAATTGATGCATTATAGAAATTCTACACATCATTTATACATGTCCAAATGTAATAGCATAAAATGCATCATCATAAATCATTTCCCTTTCATTATTTAAAGTATAGGAAGGGCACTTCCAAAGTTAAGACAATATTAGCCATTTTATTCATTATGGCATGGAAAATAAAACAAGTAATCTCTTTTAGCACTGCATGTATATTTTCTTTTTGAATTTTGTTTCTTCTCCCTCTTTTTTATGATATTTGAGGTTGGTTTTACCAGAGAAACAAAGCCCATGATAATGTGAAACATAAATTTCCTGAGCTAAATGGAGTCCATTAAGTGAAACATTGAATGCAAAGCTGTTAGATAAGGAATGGCAGGTTACCATAAATTAAGCAATAGCTGTTCAGGAGAGTATGACAGTAGAATTTTAAAAATCTCAGTAACTCATTTATCAACAACTAAGAATATAACCTGTTTACAAAGATAAAATGTTAAATAAAGAATGTTCAACAAAATGCCTTCATATAATCCTTCTTTCCATTGTTGACAATACTATAATCAGATAGCTGTTGAGTCCATACTGCCTGCTCACAGTATGATTGTACAAGGGCCAGGAAATATACATTTTTTTTTAAAAAATTTGTTTTACATGAATTGAATCTATTTTGGAATTATTTTGAAGGGCTTGGGCAATTGTGAGAAGTCAAGGAGAAAGTTTTTGTGTGCTAATATTGAAATGAGAGTCAAATTCTCACATATTGATGATTAAAAAGGGATATATAGAGATGCTAAATAGGCAGAGAGTTGGTAACCAGTTCACACTCTTTTATACCAAATATGGTATCAGTATCCTAAAATGTATGTGCATCGAGAATATGAAGGGAGTAACAACACAGATTTAAAGATATTCATGAGTTACTGTGGAAGGGAAATTCATACACCCTTAATGTTGATGTTAATGTTGGTGATGAACTTCCCCACAAGATTTGTTTGCTTCTCCAAACAAAAATAACCCCTGAAAAGGAAAGAAATATAGGATTGGAAAAGGGGCTGAATAAAGACTACATGATAATTCTCTTTTCAAAATTCCTATTAACTCAGCATTAGCACCCCTTCCTATTTGAAGGATTGTAAATTCCTCTCGAAAGCACTTCACCAGTACCCTAATCCTATATTGCTCAGTGGTTTGGGCACTTGACATCTATTTAATGAGCATAAGCAGATAGGTGAAACACATATTTTAGGTAACTTTATAAAGAGAGAGTTACCACAATTTTTATACCACAAAAATAGAACATGAAATAACTAAAAATTAGTAGCTATAATTGTTTCATATAATTGGCAGGATAATACTAACTATATACTCACCAATGGATCTCTGGTTAGGTAACAAATAGCTTGAACTATACTTCAATTTCATCTGCATCAGAATCTTTTACTGTGTACTTCCACCACATTAGAAAGTATCAACAGCTGTAAATCACTAGGACTTAATTTTTCATAATTTTGTCACGGAATTTCAGATATTTCAGAAAGAATGAACTCAGTAAGTTAAAGGGAATTCTCCCTGAAATATCTATGGCTTGGAAAACTGATGTGCATATCACACCAAAATCTTGAATGTCAAATGTTTTAACTTAGGAGAAAATGCCATGGGACTGTGTCATAGATTGTAAAGTAATTATTAATGCTATGTATTATCTTAATTGAGTCCCCCAAATAGCAGACCCTGAGAGAGGATTGAGCACCTGTCATCACAATGGGATGTGGGGAAACAATGGAAGGACAGAGGGGAAGTGTTAAAGAAAGCACAGTCCTATAAAGGGAGCATTACACCAGCTATTGTGGGTCTCTGAAGCTTAAACTCTTAGAGAAAATCTTAGAAATGGTATAAAATGCATGCTTCAAGATTATATGCGGCAAGGGAGCTGGAATAAGTACAGTTTTAGATCCATCAGCTATTGATTGATTAAGGGTGGCATCCAAAGGAACATTAAATTCTAGCCAATTCCAAACAGGTGTGCTCGTAGGCAAAGCATATTCTGGCAACCCAGGGTGACATTCTGACCCTGACATAGTTGTTAACCACCAGAAGCCAAGCTGATGGACACTGAAATGTAAGCAGATCTCACAGTACATTGGAGGAACACTGAGAGTGTTTGCTGCATTTCTCTTTACCGGAAGAATTCACATTCCATATCAACATGACAGTATGTTTATTACAAGCATTTAAAAAGTTCTTTTTACCCACAGATTTTTGTTCCTTTTTATTAATTTTTATCTTTCAATTATTCACTTTGAAGATACTGATCAACTTCTGTGATTTAGGGATAAAATTTGCAAAGTAATGTTACACACAAGCAAAGTCCAAGGAAATGACATGAAAATACATTATCAACACATATTTCATTGTATTAACTTATTTTTATTTTACATTTTAGTATGTTTACAGAGCATCTAATTTCTTGTGCTACTGGTGAAAGGTATATGAGACATATATTAATTTGCAACTTCTTTGGAAATTTAAATTTAAATAGTTATTTTTTTAATGTTGAAGAAGACCATGTTTTGACAAGTGGGATAATAAAAGTAATAAATATGTGATGTTAATACTATATAATTAATTATAATAATCATATTTAATATATGTCACATAGATATATCATTGTTTAACTCCATTTTAATCTCATAAGTGACACTTGAAAGGCTTTCAGGAAAGGTTCAATGTGAAAAACATTACCCTAAAAATATAATACACAAGAAAGGCTGTGATGCATCTTTTAGGTGAAATTGTAGCAGAAGAAATGAGACACTCTGTATTTGCTACTTTCCAGAACTTAAAACAAAAAAATCCTGATGAACCAAAGATCAGATATAGACTGTTTATATAGCAGCTGTTATTAATTACTTTTTTCCCTAATGACTGAAAAAGAAGATTTGATAATTAAATAACAGAAAAGTCATAATTCATGCAGAAGGAAAAATATCCTCATAGAACTACTTATTAGCAAATGAAAATGAATCTATTGTTCAGAGGACCCTACAAAATCTTATTTGTATAGACCTGTTAGCCCCAAAGAACCTCTTTTGGCTGGAGTTAGTGCACTGTTGTCCCTAAATCTGATTCTCTGTTGATTACAGGATCCCATGGCCCAACTTCCCCTTCACCATCTGACTCCCATGGGGTATTCAAGGGAATGGATTGAAATATTCTGAGTTCTTAACAAATACAAGGCCTATAAGTGTTGCAACTAAAAATCTCTTTCTTGTTGTGCATCCATGTATATATAAAAATGACCAAAGCTGTTAATAATGAAATATCAAAAAAAAAGAAAGAAAATGAACTAAAATAACAACACTGCTTATTTTCTCTTGTGAATCGCCATAGAGAGAAGAGATATCATACAGAAATGCATGAGAATGAAATCTTATGGTAGGTGACCTGTAATTTATATATTGATTGAAAACTTACGGACATATATGATTAAATCTACTTATATAATTTAAATTACAATAAATAAAAAGAAATTCCCTAACATTTCCTTATTTAATATAGACATGTCACTGTGTTTATATGTTGAATTATATGATCAAGCTCTTGCACGCTAGAAATCATTGACCAGTGCTCTTATTTTTACTCTGTCACAATACATTTTCTAAGTAAGGCATTATGTTTATAGTAGTTGAATATATGGGTCAATAAATAGCTCTTGAAGAAGATGGAATGCCAGAATAAAGCAGATATGTTTGATAACCACCAAACCATCTGTTTGTAGTACATCTCAATATGACGGACATCATTACCACAAGTCTAAATTTTCACATAACAAAGGATCAACAATTTTTTTTTTAATTTTTTTTTCAACGTTTATTTATTTTTGGGACAGAGAGAGACAGAGCATGAATGGGGGAGGGGCAGAGAGAGAGGGAGACACAGAATCAGAAACAGGCTCCAGGCTCTGAGCCATCAGCCCAGAGCCCGACGCGGGGCTCGAACTCACGGACCGCGAGATCGTGTGAAGTCGGACGCTTAACCGACTGCGCCACCCAGGCGCCCCCCAAAGGATCAACAATTTAATGTAGTTTCTGCCAAAGTTCTCTTTTCAATCAGTTTGATATTTTGTCAATGAATAAAATAAGTAAAGCATATTACATCAAAGCTCAATATAAAACTATTCTCTATCACAAATCTAGATTAGGGAATCAATTCTTTATGTAATACTTAACATTAAAATTTTTTCCTTATTTCAAGAAGTGTACCTGTTACATTATTTGCTACTATTTGAGGACACAGTCTTTCCCTTCGATTTTCTTTGTCATGTTTCAAAATTTCATCTGTGAACATTTGAGTGACAATTCATGCCTTAAAAACAGGTTAGTATTTTCATTGTTGTAAAACACCAAATGCACAGAAACCACTATACAGTATAAACTGAGAAAAAATGAGTTAGTCTACCAGGGATCTGGATAGTAAGCATGAATTATATAAGAAATAAGCTATCTGAAGCATTTATACAGACATTAAAGGGCAGCTTCATCTATTAGAATCTTAAACCCTCGCTGAAAATCAGTGTTCAATTTCAACTTTTTCTCTTAAAGAACTAATCTGCCAGATTAGAGAAAAAAATATTTTATATGTTTTCCTCTTCCTTTTATGGAACTGTTTTTAAACAAAATTTTGTTTAAAGCTAAAGGAAAATGAAAATATTGAGGAGATTTTCTCAGGTTAATTCTACTAAGTGGTAGAAAAGAAGAATGTTTTTAACTATTTTATAATATTGATCTTCTTTGTTATGTGTGGAATATAAAATCTGTTTCTCATAAATAACTCCGATGTTATAGAGAAAATGAAAAAAAATCAAGTAATTATGCCACTTACTAATCATGTTCAAGTAAGTCCTTTTAGTTATATGAATTTCTGTATGCTTATCTGAGAAACAGATATGTTAGTATCTATTCTGTCTCCATTTCAGGAGTATTTTAAACTCCAAATAAAAACATGACTATTGAAAAACTTTGTAAAATTTAAACCAGCCATATGTGTAAGAAATATATTTAACATAATTAAAATTTTACTATGTAACAGAAATTTTATAAGACCCTTCTTATTACTTATGACTGGCTTGGCACTCACTGTGTTATGTAAAGTACCAAGTACCACATCTTGTTTCAGAGTGTGTATGGACTTTGGAATCAGATCAACATGGGTCAGTCTACCATCACCAGCCTAGTCATCTTCCCCTTTACGTAGCGTCTTAAAGCCATGGTTTCTGTATTTATAGAATGAAGATAAAGTTATCTACCTCATGAGTTTATAAGTAAAAGCAATAATTGCTGTTGTTTATATTTAGTAGATCTATGTATTACAACCTTGAAATTTGAAATCATAAGCCCTCGCTTATGGATAGGAAATAGGTCAAAAAATAATTTGGCTGAGGTTGCACAGCTGGAAAGTGGGAGATATAAAACTAAAACAGGTGTGTCTGACATCAAAATCTCTGTGAAATTCATTAGATTTGGCTGTGGAAACTTTCTATGAACAAAAATTACAGAGAAGCTACATGTATCTGGAATATATTTTATATTTTATGATGGAACAGCTCTGGTTGAAGGCGGTGCTTCTGGGGTGTATAGAAAAGATGCTCACATCGCCTTACTCTCTCTATGTATGGTCTTTCCTTGCCACAGTGGAAGTTAACAGGGCTCTGTATAACCTCATGAGCCCAGGGGAACAGCCTAAGAGCCACCATATTTTTTTCTTTTTTTTTTCTTTTTTTTTTTTTTTGAGAGAGAGAGAGAGAGAGAGAGAGAGAGAGAGCGAGCAAACCAGTAAGTGTGAGTCGGGGAGAGGGGCAAGGGGGGGGGGGGAATCTCCATACTGAGCATGGACCCTGGCACGGGACTTGATCCCATGACACTGGGATCATGACCTGAGCCGAAATCAAGAGTTGGATGCTCAAATGACTGAGCCACACAGGCACTCCTGACAGTCACTATATTTTATTACAATGTTCTATAATGGAATTCAATGAAATGCCAAAGGGAACACACTACAGAAAATTCCTCTAATGTATACACTTTTGAAAATTCTTCCAATAATATGAAAAAAATTACCAGTTTACTAAAGCAGCACCAGAAATCCTACGAACCATATTTGACTGGGGCAAGAACATTATACAATTTGTGGGTATCCCTGAGCTTCTATGTAGTGAAAGGAGAGGCTGGAGAATATAGCAACCTGTTCTATAGCCTCCTTTTTTATCTCCTAAAAGGAATTCGAATACTTCTGGAGACACTGATAGATGTAGATATTATAGATACAGACATATAGATTCCATGATGCTTATCGCAAGTTAGTCATCATTATAAATGTTGCTTCAATAAGCTTATTTACCAAAATAGATTTAGTGAATAGACAAGATGAAGCCAAAGTGATAAGAAATGAAATGCAGATAAATCCTTTGAAAATTGAGACAATGAACACAGGTTTTAATTGCTGAGTCTGGTTATAACAGGAAGGAGCAAGAACTTGAAGGAGAAATAGTTTGGCGTTTTTTTGTCTCTCTCTCTTTTTTTAATTTATGTATTCAGAGAGAGAGAGAGAGAGAGAGAGAGAGAGAGAGAGAGAGAGCGCGCACTTGTGAGCACAAGCAGGGAAGGGGCAGAGAAAGGGAGAGGGAGAGGGAGAGAGACTCCCAGGCAGAACTGCACTGGCAATGGAGAGTCTGATGTGGGGCTCAAACTCATGAACTGTGAGATCATGACCTGAGTTAAAACCGAGTTGGATGCTTAACCTTAACCGACAAGGCTGAAAAACCCAGTTGCCCCTCTTTTTGTCTTGATGTAACACATTGGAGTCTGTTTATTTTGAGACAATGAAGCAAATATGAGTGATGAAGTAGCTCCCCAGAAGGCACAGGAAAGGCCAGCATAAAACAGGGTGGATGGCTTAGATTTCAATAGTGAAGGTACAAATATCCCTCCATCTCAGGGAAAACAGGAAATACCCATGAGATGAAGTGTAGATGAATTTATAATGGCAGAACGTTAGGAAATTCAGGAAGTTCACATCTAATTGTTTTTATATTATATTTTTAAGTAAGAAACAAGATAATGTATGGAAAATGGGGGAGAAAATGTGGTAAAGCAGACTTCAGGAACAGAGTGAAGATTTTTAATAGCCACCAAAGATAATAATGAAGGTGCTGACTAGTGGCCTATAAAAAATTGCCAAAAAGTATTGAACTGGCAGCTGATATTGGGAATCATGAATTTCTACTGACCCTAGCAATTTTCGTTTGTGATGTTTCTTCCGCAGCACTCAAGAGTGTGGGTACAGAAACAGAGAATGTGAGATACTAACTAGACTTATTGTGGTGATTATTTCACAATATATACAAACAGTGAATTCATATGTTGTTTACCTGAAACCGATATAATGTTATATGTTAATTGAACCTCAAAAAATAAAATAAATTCAGAGAAATTGTACAAACTTATTCTTCCAGCGATTTTTTTAAAATGGCAAAAAAAAATGGAACAAGATACTTTTTAAAGATTTGTAATATACAAATGTTTCTAACAAGCTTCTTGCACATGGGTTCAGCACAGTGTCTTTTCAGTAAACAGAAGGAAGGCCCATTTCATAGTGCATGTAGTAAAGTGTTTAAATTACTTGGAATAGAAATGTTTGAAGGGCACCTGGGTGGCTCAGTCAGTTAAGCATCTGACTCTTGATTTCAACTCAGGTCATGGTCTCATGGTCATGAGATTGAGCCCCATATCAGGCTCTGCACTGGGTATGGAGCCTCTCAAGATTTGCTCTCTTTCCCTCTTCCCCTCTCCTGCTTGTGCTCTCTCTTTCTCTTTCTCTCTCTTTCAAAAAAATAAAAATAAAAAAATAAAGATGTTTGTAACAAGCTCCTTGCAAACTGCATTCAAAACAGTTTTCTTTCAGTGAATGGAAGTGATATACATTCTATAATGCACGTAGTAAAGCATTTAACAAGACTTGTAATAAAGATATTTTTTACAGGCTAGAAAAAAGAAATAGAGAATGTGAATTTGGGATTAATTTATTATTGGCATTTTGCTGCATGGCTCCAGGAAAAGGTAAAGTGAACTCAGCAGTTGAACATACAAGGAAGGATATAAATACTGAGGCATCTTAGTTAAAGAAGGAAGGAGAAGAAATGAGGAAATGACTAATTTAGAGAATAGATAAAATAATAATAGAACAATAATGATGATATGAATAGTATAATTAATGTGAATAGCTAAGAACTACTTTGTAATCATTGCGTGCCAGAAACTGTTCTATTGTTCTTATTTAATCATAAAGTTGATGCCATTATGAACTCATTTTACAGATGAAATAACTCAAGCACAAAGGATCAAGCAACCAGTTTAAACACACTCAAATTAGCAAGCGGTTAAAACAACCTAACGAGACTGAATGTCAAAATTTCTTTGAAAATATGGTGAATTAGGAATCCATGAGTAAGAGGATGAAAAAATATGATGCCGGTTGTCAGGTATCATATTAGAGTCTTAACATTTCAAAAGTAGAGCATTTCAATGAACAAGACACACATATAACCAAGTTACTGGGTTGGTAAAATGGAAAGTGTTAATTTATTAGAGGAAAAATTATTATTTTGAATCCTAAAATTACAAAACACTTCGCAGTATCTGCTAGGAAAAAATTGTTTTTTAAAAATCTATTTCTTTTCCCTTATCTCTCAGTTCAAACCAGATAGTTGAGAGTTTTTTTCCTCCACTTGTTTGGCTTTATAATGGAACTCTTTATAAAAAATGTTATGAGGAGAACATTGCCTGTATTTATCCTCACTGTAAGGAATGTGTGCAGAGCACTCTTATTTAGGTCTAATACAGTCATGATGTTAACACTGTGAATGTCAAGAAATTGTGAGTGACAGGTGGAAGAAGGTATGTTTGTTCATATGAGCTAAAGCTCTTTGGAATTTATGTGTCAAAAGAAGATAAGCCACATATTAAAGTCTTCAAATGCAGCTTAATGATCAGGGGGTGGATGTCAGTAATCAAGCAGTACAATGAACAGCAAATAAGATAAAGGGATGGAAGCAGCAATGAGGTAGTCTGAGAACACTATCTGCATCCAAGAATTTACTACACGCTTCAGCACACCGAGCAGCCTCAGGGAAGCACGGCCCACACAGAAGAACCAGAATTCAGTCAAGGCAAAGAGTAGTACAAATATTCTTCCAAAAAGTGAGGATGAGATACTATTGTTTAATGACTGGATACAGTGTCTTCATAGTACCCAGTGAAAATGAAGATGGCAATGATAAATATCAAATAGAGCGGACTAAAAACACATAATTGGAGGATCTCAACCAATATAAAAATAATGATCTGTGTATTTATATGATTGTGTTCCAAGAATGTTTCTTGTCCAGTGGGAGTGAGAAAGAAGGCAGATAAGAGAAAAAAAAGGAAAAGAAAAAAGATTTCACTTTTTGGACCTAAGCATGACAAGAATGAAATATATAATATTAACCATTCCAATGCTTATATTTTAAGGATAAAATGTTCTTTTGTTTGGAATCACTGAAGCCTCTGAGTATTGACTGGATCACATCTGATTGTTGCAAACACCCTCATGCTGTAGGAATGCTGGAAATGGAGTCAGGACATCAGTTCTTAGGAGCTACCAACTACTGTCCTAGTGCAGTAACTAGAGATTTGAAAGATATCAAACTCTGGTACAAAGGGGACTAATCTGTGCACTAGAGCATTTTACATGTATTTTTAAAAATGCCATGTATACTGTGATTAATCATGACAGTAATGATCAAATCTGTACTACACAATTGTTAGGATGGATTTAGTGAATTAGCCAGACTCAATGAATGATGGAAAATTTTAGCCTGTCTTATGTATAAATGACAAAGTACAAATCATTTTGCTAAACATAAATCAACAACAGTGTCATTACTATTACGTGCTTAACACCTGAGTTGTCAAGACACAAGTTTCTTTTCATTAAATGTTTCCTTTCATTAAACAAGATTTATCATGTCATTGATATTTTCTAGGGTCACAATTAAGAATCAGATTTGGTTATACAATAAACGAACCTTTGGATTTCATCCACACCTGGATTTCATCCTGGCTGTAAATGATGGGCATAGTTACAGAGCACAGAGCCACTCCTGGGTTTTAATGATATTTCTATTACTTGTTAGCTATTTGATCATAGGCTCCTAAACTTCCCTGTTATACAGATAATATTAACATCTATATCATAAGTGTGAAATGTCTAACACAGCCTCTGGTACATTGTAAGCTCACAAAAAGGTTATTTGATATCATCATTAACGCTATTATTCTAATTTATTATAGGTATGGCTACCAAAGCACCAGAAGAACAATGCAAGCCATGTGACAAGACATCTTGTGAACTCCATTTGATTTCAGATGTTGTTAGATGGACATGAATGCCCTAGTTGGAAAACTGATTGAAAAAATTCACCAATGCCAGAAAAAAGTAATAAGGCCAGTATTTAAGAATACATTGAAAGAAAATTCCAGGAGCTATTTGAGTATGACATCATATTCTATCACATATTTTTTTCTCTGTTAAAAAGAGCTGTGTATGATTCTTTGATTATGTAGTTTGTAAAAGTGGAAAGGCTTTATCATTGTTACTAAAAATATAACGAATATTGATCTTCTATTTCTTCTTACATACAATACAATAATGAAAGGTTAGAGTAAATTTCAATGAAGGCAAAATTAGGCCTAGAGAAAAGATTTTCCATGGTTGGTAATAGAATCATCATTATTAGAGGTTATGAAATCAAATAATGTGATACAGATTCAAAAGCAGCTGCTTAATTAATTACTCTACATAAGCCATGTAATTACGACCTAAGGCAATTTCATAAAGGGTATAATTGTTAAAAGTGAATATTAATTGTACTAAAATATTAGTATATAAGAAATTCTAGATAAATTGCAGAAGTTGAATAATAATGAGAGATATGTGGAAATATTTATGTAAAGTATTATATCTATGTATTCTTGTTTGATGCTTAAAAGATAAGAGTAATACTCCCTCTGGAGAAAAAGCTATTCACTGTTTCGTTTATTATTGTCTCCTAGAGTTTCCATCCTTACTACTATATTACACAGAACAGAATGACTCTTGAAGCTATTACCAAATAAGTGTGTAAAAAAAGAGCAATAGAGATTTGAAGGAGAGCTTGACAGAGAAAGTAAAGTGGGAGAATTCAGACTTTCTAGATCCAGAACATCAGTTTTAGGTAATTGTTTTTTCACAGAGTCCTTCAAAAATACATATATTTAAATTTTTATTCCTACACACCAATATTTTTCTAGTTATAGGTGATAGAGTAATAGATAAGACAGATCTCTTGCTCTCATGAAACTTTCTTTCTAGTGTGTGAAACCAAAAACAAAACAATGGTTAAACATATATCAAAAGATGATTTTAGTATCTGATAATTCACAGTCTTACTTAGAGAGTTAGAGATAGAGCTACATAGACATGTAAATATAACTTTCATTTGAGGATAGAATGTTCTTCAAACATCGCACTATGGTTTGGAAACTCATATAACACATATCGGATGATAAGCACTTTAGATTCATGTCAGTTGCTATTCTATGATCAGGCATTCAATTTGTATGAGAACCTACCACAAATTAAGAGTAGTTTCTCAAAGGAAAAAAAAAAAACGTTATCTACTAATATATAAATGTGTGTCTTAAAACATGCATGTTCCTCCTGTGTTTGTTCTATAAAAATATGCTATGAGATCTATATAGCTTCCCAACTTGATTGGATATTCTTGGTTAAAAGAGTCAAAGACAGGAAATACAGTGCAGTCTGAACACCATGTAAAGCCTTCTTTAACAAGGGCCTAACTGGAAACGGGCAGACTTGGAGGTCAGTTAGGTAAATGGTCCCAGAAATACACCAAAACATGTTATATTTTGCATTCAAAATCCATAGGAAATTTACCAAAATCCACCAAAAGGCATGCATCTCTCTCTGAATGCTAGTAGATTCGGGGAATATTGACTTGTTTTTCACATGATTTTAATCACAGCATTTAAGGATCCTGCGATTTGCTCTTCAGAGCCTGACAACATATCTCTAAAGTCTCCCAGATTTTAATCTCATGTCATACCTATCAATGTATCTGATGGGCATTATACTTTCAGTAGAACAAAATCATCTTACCATCTGCAGACTAAATGGAAGCATGATATCAGAGAATTTGGTAAACCTCTAAAATGAGAGAAAGTATTTTTCTATCCTGCCCAGGGCAGGCAAATATCTGATTTTGATATTCTATGTCTTTTTAAATAAAGAAACAAATATCCTCCTGATAAATCTTCCCCCCTTTCCCCTTTGTCTGGAAAGGAAAACTCATTTCTGCTCTTCTGGAAAACTCTTGATCTCTCCTTCAATTCTGAATGATAATGTTGTTGAGTACAATATTCTTGGCTAGAGGTCTTTGCTTGTTTTTTGTTTGTTTTTCTTTCAGCATTTTGAAGGTATTATGCTACTGTCTTTTGGAGTACAAAGTTCCTGCTAAAAAATCTGCTCATAGTCTTCTGAGAGGTTTCTTTTACATAACAAACAAGTTGTTTTCTCTTGTTGCTTTGCAGGTTCTCTCCTTGTCTTTACATTTTGGTATTTTAATTATAAAGTGTCTTGGTGTGAAGTTCTTTAGGTGCATCATATTTGGAACTCTCTGGGCTTCCTGGATCTGGATACCTGTTTCCTTCCCTAAATTAGGGGGTTTTCAGCCATTGTTTCTTCAAATAAGATTTTCCCCCCTTTCTCTCTTCTCTGGGAGCCCTATAATGTGAATGTTAGTCTATCTGATGCTGTTACTGAAGTCCCTTAAGCTATCTTCACTTTTTTTTTCATTCTTTTTTTCTTTTTGCTGCTTTGATTGGGGGAGTTCCATTGCCTCATCATGGAGTTCACTGATCCTTTCTTCTGTATCTAATCTGTTACTGAACAATTCAAATGCAATTTTTGGTTCAGGTATTGTACTCTTTACTCTGTACAGTTCAGTTATTGTATTCTTTACTCTGATTTGTCTTGGGTACTTTCTTATATTTTCCATCTCTTCTTTGAAGTTCTCACTGTGTTCATCCATTCTTCTCCCCAGTTCAGGAAGCATATTTATGACCATTACTTTGAACTCTTTACGACATAAATTACTAATTTCTATTAACTAGGCTTTTTCTTTTCCCCTGAAGTTTTATCTTGCTTTTATTTAGAATATATTCCTAAGTTTCTTCATTTTGTTCGACTCTCTCTGCTGGCTTCTTTACAGTAGATGAAAAAACCACCACTCCCAGTCTTGAAGATGTTGCTCTTTTTAGGAGATAAATATTTTTTAACCCTGCTCCAGCTCTTTGTTGTCTCTCAAAACTTTGCGCTTGTTCAAGCAGTCTATTATATTTTTTAATAGCTCCCAATAGTTGAGGATGTGCCAAGACCTGTTAGTGTCCCTGAGGAGAGGATCTCAACATTTAGGTTCAGGCTGATTGGAAGCCAGACCCTTAGGCAGGAACTTTCAAAAGTATTTCAAATATAGAATCCTGTGGGGACCTCAAGCATAAACCCTGCTGGCCACCAGAACCAGGAGATCTGGTGATGCCTCATGTTGAGAATTGCAAAAATTGGGGCTCTATACAAGTGTTGAAGCTCTTCACTGGGAGATACTGACAAGTTGGAGTCAAGCAAAGAGATCACTAAGATGTCATCTATAGCCTGTTTCTTGAGAGTAGCTCCACAGGCCACTGCATGTATGGCAAACCTCAAGGCCAAAGCTCTAGAAAAAGCAAAGAGGCCTCCTTTACCCATGAGGGGGTGCCTCAGTCTGCTGTCTGTGCAGTGCCATGGGGGGTGGTAGCCTGTCAACAACTGTCTCTCTGATTGCCACAGTCCTGGGGAACCCAGGAATTCAGGCCCCATATGCACCAGAGCCACAAGATCAAAGGGAGTCCCCTGGGAAGCAGCTGCAAAAATCAGAGCACCAGTCATAAAACCTAGAACACTTAGAACGTGTAAAGTCCCCCTCTAGGAGACACTAGTGCTCTGGAGTGCAACGGAGGAGAGCATGAAGATAGCACCCGTGCTCTGAGGTCTCTGGAAAGGATTACAGTCAGCCTTTAAATGTGTGTTTAATTATTAGCAACTTGTACTTCAATCTGCAGCGATGATGATTATCAGATAGGCTCCCTTCTTAGAAAGCTCCGGGTCAGCTGCCTCCTGTGGGGCCCTCAGGGTAGTATCTGTTTAAGGAATCTTTCTCTATTGGTTATAGTCCTGTGGGACACAAAAGCATAAGCCCCACTAGACACCAAAGCCAGGCAATATAGAGGTGTCCCTGGCAGCAGCTGCAAAAATCAGGGTGCCAGACAGGGGTGTGAGCTCCTTTCTGAGTAATACCAATTATTGCAACCCCATAGGAACATGAACATAAGCTCCTCCAGCCTCCACATCAAGCAGTCAAGAAGTGTCCCCTGGATGGCAGCCGCAAAATCTGGGGCACCAGGTTAAAAGCTCCCTTCCGTGAGATACTGAGCACAACAAAGGAAAAGCACAAAGATGTCAACCATCAGAAAGAGAATTTGAGAAAAAAATCCCATTTATAATTGCATCAAATAGAATACAATGCTGGGGTGCCTGGGTGGCTCAGTTGGTTAAACATCCAACTCTTGGTTTTGGCTTAGGTTATGATCTCACAGTTCGTGGGTTCAAGTCCAGCATCAGGCTCTGTGCTGTCAGCACAAAGTGTGCTTGGGATTCTCTCTCCCTCCCTCTCTGCTCTTCCCCCCTCTAAAAATCAATAATAAAATAAAACTTAAAAAAAAAGAATAACATACTTAGGAATTAATTTAACCAAGGATGTAAATGATTTGGACTCTGAAAGCTATAAGGTATGGATGAAAGAAATTCAAAATTACACAAATAAAGGGAAAGATATTCTGTGCTTGGAAGAATCAATATTATTAAAATATCATACCGCCCAAATCAATATACAGAATTATTGCAATTCCTACAAAAACACAACAGTATATTTCACAGAAATAAAACAAATAATCTACAATTTGTATAGAACCACAAAAGACCCTGAATAGTCAAAGTGATCACAAGAAGAAGGAACAAAGCTGGAGGCATCATGCTCCCTGATTTCAAACAACACAACAAAGATATAGTAATTAAACCAATATGATATTGGCATGAAAAAAGACCTATAGATCTATAGAACGAAATAAACAGACCAGAAATAAACCCACATGCATACGGTCAATTAATTTATGACAATAGTCTCTTCAATAAATTGTGTTGGCAAAATTGGACCTCCACATGCAAAAGAATGAAACTCAATCATGAGTTTCATTCACTCACAATGATTAAACACAAAAATGCACTCAGAATGCATTAGAAACTTGAATGTAAGACCTGAAGCCATAAAACTCCTAGAAGAAAGCATAAGTGGTAAGCTCCATTATCAAATGTCTGTGAAGAGCCATAGAAGTCATCTGTGTACAAGACCTCCAGCCTTGCCACCACAATCTGCCCTGAATCCACTGAGACCCATTTAAATAGGCCCTTTAATCTGTTTATGTCAGTCTCAGAGGAAGGCCCAGATTTCTCATTTCTCATCTTCTGCTCACTAAGGTCCATCTGGCCCTTTACATTCCTACTGGGTCTCACATCTACAATTCCTGAAACCCTTCCATCCCTCTTCAATTTCTTAAACACTTCAAGTAGAAACCTATTAAGCCCCATTATTTCACCCTTTTATAACTTTTAAAACACTAAAAATTAATGACTCATCATCATCATCATCATCATCATCGTCATCACTGAACTCTTTTCTAAATAGTCCCTATGCTTTCTTGCTTTAAAGGAAACTTAATTCTTCCCTGAGGAAGAATTTCTCTGTAGGAGCAACTGTATTTCTCTCTCTGCTCTCAGGCCTCCACACATCAGCAGGTATGGCAGGCAGGCATCCTCCTTAATTCTCATTGCTGCTTCCACACAATTCTCCCTCCTTCATCCCTAAATTCCCCAGTTTTAAATCTCATGTCTTCAAATTGGATCATCAACATACTGCTTCATAACTGCTCTCATATATACACCTCTAACATGTTGGTCCTTATTTCTCAATGATTTTACCTCCTGCTCACCAATACTATATTCCACATGATTCCTGTTTAGATTCTTTATTATTTCAAAACACATCTACGTGACCTTTCCAATGACCTTGGCCTTTCAGACCTTTGAACTTCTTCCCCATGCTGATCTGGTGTTTCTACATATCTCAGCTGCTCATTTCCATAGAAGTATCTTAGACTGTGGCATTGTCAAGAACTTGTAAACACTACATAATCTTATTTCCAAGTATCCAAACTCCAAGCTTAACATTACGATGACCTCCAATTCATAGATCCTATTAACTTTTTACTGCCTCTCTTCTATTTGATGGCCTTTCTTCCCTTTTTACTAATCTTAAATTATATGGTGCTATGGGTTTAACTGTGTCCCCCTCAAAATCCATATGCTGAAGCCCAAACTCCCAGGGATCAGCCTTTAAAGAGATAATTAATGGGGCGCCTGGGTGGCTCAGTGGGCTGGGCGTCCCACTTCAGCTCAGGTCACGATCTCGCAGCCAGTGAGTTCGAGCCCGCATCGGGCTCTGGGCTGACAGCTCAGAGCCTGGAGCCTGTTTCGGATTCTGTGTCTCCCTCTCTCTCTGACCCACCCCGTTCATGCTCTGTCTCTCTCTGTCTCAAAAATAAATAAACGTTAAAAAAATTTTTTTTAAAGAGATAATTAAGATTAAATGAGACTATATGTGTGGGCTCCAATCAAACTTGTCTGTTCTCCTTATAAGATGAGGAAATCTGGGGTACCTGGGTCGCTCAGTCAGTTGAGTGTCCGACTTCACCTCATGTCATGATCTCACAGTCTGTGAGTTCAAGCCCTGGGTCAGGCTCTGTGCTGACACCTCAGACCCTGGAGCCTGATTCAGATTCTGTGTTTCCCTCTCTCTCTGCCCCTCCCTCACTTGCACTCAGTCTCTCTCTCTCTCTCTCTCTCTCTCTCTCTCTCTCTCTCTCTCTCTCAAAATAAATAAACAAACAAGATGAGGAAATCTGGATACACATACAGATACCAGGGGCATATGTATAGAGAAATGACCATATGGGGACAGAGCAAAAATGTGGCCATCTATAAGCCAAGGAGAGAGGTCTCAGGAGAAATGAAAGTTGTCAACATTTTGATCTCGGACTTCTAGTGCCCAGAACTATGAGAAAATAAATTTGAGTTGTTAAACCACCTGGCCCTTGGTATTTTTGTTATGGCATCCCTAGAAAACTCATACATATTTTGGCACACAGAAGTCAATTGCTGCTGTAAGAGGTGCCTAAAAATATAGAAGTGGCTCTGGAATGGGTATGAGCTGGACAGATTTGAATTGCATGTCAGAAAAAGGCTAGATGGCCCTGAAGAGACTATTAGCAGATATATGGACATTAAAGGTAATTCTGGTGAACCCTGGGATGGAAATATGGAATATGTTACTGGAAAATGGAGGAAAGGCAATCGTTGTTACAAAGTGGCAAAGAAGTTAAAGAATTCCGTTGAATTGTGAAAGGGGCCTCAGGAGAACCCAAACCTGACAAACCCTTGGTCTTGGACTTCTGGACTCTAGAAGTTTGAAAAAATACATTTCCATTGTTTAAGCCGCCCAGTCTGTGGTATTTTGTTATGGCAGACCTATCAAACTAATACATATGGTAATTCATTAAAATTACTCTCTCTCCTACATTACTTTCCCTATACCCCTCAAATTTTATCATATTTGCTTTGCAAAACCACAACTCTAGTTACATCCAATGTCTGTCTATTCTACACATGTAACATACATCTGAGTAAGTCTGGAGGAAAGAAAAAAACCTCATATTAAAACCACATTGATTGGTCTTGCTTTAAAATTAAAACCACATATGTCAACTGGGCCTTTAATTGCACTGAAATTATCCCACGCTTTCTTAATACATTGATTTTTCTACTCTCATAAGAGATTATTTCACATATTCTCTTCTTATCTCAAAATTCTAATACTTAAATAACCTCACTCTGAGATTAGAACTTTTCTTCTTTTACTAAGATTTTGAAACAATTGAACATAATCTCTACCATCTCCCTCCCTTACATCTCCTCATCTACCAGCATCTACACCTGAATATCTAATTTCCCACCTGTTAACAAAGATCTCTGCTTTTACAGAAGATAATCTCTCCATTTATTTTTGACAGTTTTATAATTCTGTTTATTTTTCATCCTGAACAGTAATTTTTGCAGTTTTAGGTTTCCAGAAAAATATGCAGAAATTATAGGGAGTTTTTACATAAACTCTCACTATCTCCCATTTTCTATTAATAACATCTTGCATTAGTGGGTACATTCGTTACAATTGATGAAGGACTATCCATACATAATTATTAACTAAAGTCCACAGTTGACAATAGCATTCACTCTTTGTATTGTATAGTTCTATGGGTTTTGTCAAATGTATAATGACCTGTATGCAGTAATATATAAAACATTTTGTTTGCTTCTAAGTTTAGGCAAATACAAATAAAAGTGCTGTAAACATTTTTTCTAGGTTTATGTGTGTATATGAATTTACATATCATTCGCATAAAAATCTAGGAGTAAGATTGCTGATAATACGGAAAACTTATGCTTAGCTTTGTTGAAACTGCCAGCGTGTCTTCCAAAGTGGCTACACCACTTGGTATTTCCACCAGCAAAGAGTGAGAAGTCTTATTATTCAATATCCTCACATTCCTCACAATTTGGTTTGTTGGTGTTCTAAGCTTTTGCCATTCTAGTAGATGTGCAATAGTATCTCTTTGCTGATTTAATTTTCAATTCCCTATGATATATAATGTTGAACATCTTTTCACCTGCTTATTTATCAACTGTATATCTTCTTTGGTGAGATGTCTGTTCTAATTTAATCTTTCCCTTTTAAATTAGATCTTACTGGTTTTGCCAACTCTATATGATCCCATTATCTTTTACAATTCCATTTTTTCTCTCTACGTAATTGCTTCCTCACCAAAAAAAAAGCAATATTACTTTTTCCATCTTAAAAAAAAACTTATCTTGTTCTACATCTACCGTCATTTTGTCCAAACTTACAGCAATCAAGATTTTCTTCTATCATTTCATTAAAACTACTGTTTAGAACTCTGTGTACTATATCAACCATTCATACCAAACTCTTGCCTTCTTCATCTATCAATATCATTTTACATAAATGTTTCTTCCCTGTTAATAAATTTTCTTTCCTTGCTCCCAACATATGTGATAAATACAGATATACCTCATTAGTTGCTCTGTTCCTCTCTCCTTTGCAATTTTTCCAATCTCCTGTGTTGGAATGCATTATGCTTCTGTTCTTGGCTGCAATTTTTTTCTCCATCTACATTATATTCTTTGGTGAATGCATTATTCTCATTATATTGGATACCATCCATTTGCTAGTTACTATCAAATTTACATATATGGTCACATTTCCTCTCTGAAATCTATACTCATCAATGTAACTGCCATTTTAATATCACTTCATGGATTTAATACATATTTCAAAACTAGCATGCCCATCACTGGTTACCTGATTTTTCATCTCAAACTGACCACCACAAAACAATAACAATAATAACAACAACAATACCTGCCCACCACAGTCTTTACTCCATTGATAGAAGACAAATTTAACTTCTCAGCTGTTCAAGGCAAAGACTTTGTGTTATCAGCCAAACAGAACGTTTGGGATTAAAAGTTGCACAAAAAATAATTAAATTGTATCTTTAAAAATAGTTCTGACCAAAATTATTTATATTGGTGAACCTATAATAATAATTATATTATAAATATATTTTAATAAAAATGATATGGATCTAAAAACATGTAAGATATCATAATGGAAAAGTATAATATATATATATATATGTATAATATATAATGGACAGTATAATTACCCTTCTAGTTTGAATGTATAATGCTCTCCTAGTTTGATTCTGTACCACCATTGTGTGTGAGGAAGACAGCTTGTCTTTGCAATTGAGACATTGCTAAATATGATAAGAAACACATGCATCTGATGTTTGTCTTCTCTATTAGTATCTTGTCTTCTCTATCAGAGAACCCCAACTTTACCTGGACGCCAACTGACAGGATAGGACTTGACATTCTCTCCCATTGTATGGAGATGAGTGTGTTTAAATGTGAGAGAAGAATACATTGTATATTTAGAAATCAAAAGAATGATTAATAATTAGCTCACCTGTGTTCCCCTCCTTCTCAGAATGCAGCTGAACTACAGTTTCCAATCTCTATGTACTTGGATATAACCACAAGACTGAGTTCTGCTCGATGTAATGTATATGGAAATAATGTATACCACTTGCAGACCTGGCTTATAAAAGTCCTCCAAGATATATTCTAGAGGACCATGGTGTCTTTGAGGCCATGTATGGAAAAATGTAGAGCTACAACTTTAAAAATATCTTGGATCTCTCACAGATAGAAAGAGCCAACCACTAGCCATAAATGCACATTTGGGACTACAATTCAGTGTGAAATAAGCTTAAATTTATACAGAAAATACTAGCATATAATGCTACAAGTCAGCATTGTGCTTCTCTTTACAGGGAAGTTAGTGATTGAGAAAGACCCAAGTGGGGCTTCTGTGGTGCTGGCAGTGTTTTGCTTCTTGATATATATATATATATATGCTAGTTATCTTCAATTGTTTAAATTTACTAAGCTATGGTCTTTGTGATTTCTGCATTTAAATGTATACACACACACACACACACACACACACACGCACATACACACACACACACATATATATATTTTAAACAATATTTATTTTAAAATTTTAGGGTTATTAGTATGAATTCACAATGTATTTTATCTTTAAAAATCATTTCTACCTCTGTCCATGAAGAAGGTTTCAAAATATATATATATCAAAAAAGAAGCAATGGTAATATATGGATTCCACTAAATAGAATCAGAGTTCCTTGGAGAAATGGCTTATTTCACATCTGGGCTATATGTATCAAATAAACTTTGGAAAATGTTTTCATATCAGATGGGAAGCAACACAAAAAATAAAAACAAAGACCGAAACAACTATAGTCACATCAAAAGACTAAAAAGTCAAATTGAAGAAGTTCCCACTGACCAAAGACAGTACTATTTGAGTATCAATAAGAATAATACTTAGTAGGTTGAAACACATTAAGCAGATTTGACATTTTTAGCTCATCATAATTCCAAAAACAATAGCAACCAACTGAATACTGTTGGAGGATTCAGGGAAGATAGCTAATTGTTTTTAAAACTAAGAAATAAAAGAATCAAGTTATCAATCTCTTATTTCAAAAATTGTATAAGTAGGTAGTCAAATAGGAGATAAGAAAAAATTATCATTATAGAAATACTTCACCTAATAAATAAAAAGAATAATGATTAAATTAGAAGGATACAAATATTTAGTGCCTAATAAAATAATACATCCAGCCATTTAATATCAACAATTGCTAATAACACAAAACATCATATGGCTCCTGACAAGAGAACACAAAACCTCCTATGTAGTCCTCTTGTCCCCCCAAATTGAATGAATCCATCAAATCTTTAAAATTGATTATTAATTTAGTGAAAATAGCAACACAGAATAATATATTAAACTACATAATTCTGATTCAACAATAACAAAAAAAAACTGTGAAAGATTCTTATCTATTAAATATTACTATGTCTTACAAATTAATAATGGAGACCTGTTTTCTTTGATAAAGTACAAAAAAATCAAAGCTACATAGGGGCCATTAGGTTTTTAAATGATTTAACAGACAATATCAACCAATTACTGTGTATTCACCCTATTTCAATTGAAGTTTTAAATTAATTACATAAAAAGTGATGACATTTGTGATACAATTGTCAATCTACATTTAATTTTTAAAATAACAGGAAATTACTGTTCATTTATTTCTAGACCCAGTAATGCTACTGGGTTTGTGTTTTTAAGCAAACAGAGAGAATCTTGTCTTTCAAACATACATGCTGAAATATTATAAATAAATAGTATAATGTCAGGCATACACTAAAAAATTGTATGGGAAGAAGGGAGGTGAATGAATGGGTAACAATGAAATAATGTTAGGCTATGAGGCTTCTGATCTATTTTGCAGATGTTCAAAATTCTCTGAAATTAAGTGACGAGAAAAGTGTCATAATAGATATAATCTGATACCATCTATGTTTTAAAAAAATGTAAGCCATATATATCAGTCAGTTAAGCATCCAACTCTTGATTTCAACTCATGTCATGATCTCATGGTTTATGAGTTCAAGCCCTGCTTCAGGCTCTGTGCGAATATATATATATATATATATATATGCCATACAGAATATGCCATACAGATATATGCTTGAATATGCACAGAAGAATTCTGAAAGGATATATAAGAAACTGATAACAATGGTCACTTCTGGAGAGAGGACTATTAGGGAAGTCAGAGGAGACTTTAATGAAATGTTTATTACATTTTGATAACTTGTTTTGCTTTATAAGGAAAGAAATAGCCCATAGTAAAAAATTTTATTCGTAATGTTGAGAGTCCAACAAAATACATTTGCAGAGGGTTGGTAAGAAGTAAACTATGCACCATATCTTCTAATACAAAACAAACCAAAAAATCAGAGAAAAAAAACCAGGAAGTTTACCTTTGGATATCTAAATATGTGGTGATTTTATTTTTATTTCTCCATTTTCTATGCATTCTAAATGTTCTAGGAGGATTTTATATCAATCTTATATTACAAAAAATCTTTTAAATACCACTGCATAATATATCCACTCTTTGAAGAAAATCACACACCAATCAATCTTTCCTCAATTCCACACAGTTGACTCTCCTAATTCTTATTATCTCACCTATGTCTCATTTTTCCATAGCACTTACTACCTTCTTCTTACATACAAATTCCTCATTTTTGTAATATGACTTCTTGTCTTTCTTTGCTGTTTTTCTTTATATATTCCAGAAAAGTATGATTTGCACATATGTGCCTAATTTATGTTGTTGGATTACTAAAAATGTGTTGTCATTCTCCAGAAACTGTCTTCCGAATTAAAATAAATAAATAAATTAAAAAAAAAAAGATAAACTAAGTGGGAACGTGATTTGGTCACCACTTCTGCATCCCTCAAGTCTTTGATGATTTGCATTATTGCTGATTTTTTCTCAGACACATATTATTACATTGGGTTTACCAAGTGGAAAGCCAAGGGAAGCCCCAAGGTTCTCAATCTGTGCTACCTTAATATCCCTTCTTAGAAAGGTAAGGGAGCCTGGAGACCTAAGAAATAGCTGACACTGTCTTGCTTTGTTTCTCTATTTTATTTTGTGTTTAATTACTGTTTCTGTTCCCTCTTTGATTGCTCTGCTCTGAATTCCTGTTACCTTCTTGGGTCCCTAATACCATCCTAACTTTTAAGAGGCACTTCCCCTAGCAGTCTCAACTACATTCCTTGAACTCCACAATTAGAACGAGTGGTTTTCCTAAAACCAGCCTACACACAATGCCTCGCTTTTTAAATGATGAGATAACTCATGAAACATTTAGGCCGTGCCAGAGCTCTTGTACCTCTCCTATATCAATGTCTGCAGATTATCCCTTTTGGGCTTTTTCACTAGCTGTTTCCCTCCAGCATAATCAGTATAGTCTAGTCAGCTTCCTCATACTCCAGTCCAAACCAAACCTCTCCCTTTCCTCCCTAAAAATCAATGTTTTTTGAGACTTGTTTCAAATTGAAACAAAACCTCTATTCTCTGTTTAAACCCATTGTAACCAAAATAAAATAAAATAAAACATAAAAAATGAAAACAAAACAAAAAATCCATTGTAACCAATTACAAATTATGTTTGTTCACACTTGGAAATAACCTTTTCAACTGGTGGGGGTTGGAGGTAGGGCATTGTTTCTCAGATGGCTGTAACTTTCTCTTGTCTGACTGTAACTATACAAAATTACTGTTATACTCTTTCTGACTCTTGAATGAGATATCTAGATGGTAAGGGATAAGTGAACATGACCTATAGTTAATCTCTGCCATGACCATATTACCTGGAGTTGCGGGATCTTCTGTATCCGAGAAGTTGCTGTTTTTTGTACAATTGACTCAGGTTGCAGAGTTCACAAAAAGAGCTAAACAAAAAGAGAATTACTGATGAAATATTTTGTTCAAATCCCAAGAGAAGTCATTATTTTTAGGAAACACTTTTCAACGTTTGTACTATAACTTATCAATATAAATGATTTTACAGACAAGTTAATACATATTACATGTATCATATATATAGTAAATAGCACAAATATATTGTAAGATTGGTTTTTCACTTGTGCATACTATTTAAGTTCCAGAAATACTAAAGACTAGGTAGTTGGAGATAAACCCCTATTGGTCTCTAATTATTGCAGATAGAAGTCTAACTGATTTCAACATATTTAAACATAAAAATATTGATTTAAAAGCCATTTGGAACCATAACATGTTACAAGCACAAAACTTCCATGATATAGACAGATATATGTGATTTAAAATCGTGTCGAATAATTAGTATCATTAGAGTGCACATAGTCCAGATGTACTCCTATGGTCAGGTTTGTCTCAGAAAAGAATAATTTTTCTTTTTTTCTTAATTTTTTAACGTTTATTTTTGAGAGAGACAGAGCATGAGCTGGGGAAGGGCATAGAGAGAGGGAAACACAGAATTTGAATCAGGCTCCAGGCTCTGAGCTGTTAGCACAGAGCCTGACGCAGAGGTCGAACTCACAAATCTTGAGATCGTGACCTGAGCCGAATTCTCATGCTTAAGTGACTGAGTCACCCAGGCGCCCCATGTTTTTTCTTTTTTTTTGACATTACCACTGTTTGTTTAGCATTATATTCAGTCAGTATAGAATATATTTACTAGAAGTATTAAAGTAGATCTGGGGCACCTGGGTGGCTCAGTTGGTTAAGCGTCTGATTTCAGCTCAGGTCATGATCTCAAGGTTGGTGAGTCGTCTCTGTGCTGACAGCATGAAGCCTAGAGCCTGCTTCAGATTCCATGTCTCCCTCTCTCTCTGCCCCTCCCCTGCTAGCTCTCTGTTTTTCTCTCTCTCAAAAATAAATAAATGTTTTTTAAAAATTAAATTAGAGCAGAATACTGCAGTGCCATGACTTTTCAATAGCATGTTCTCCTTAATGGGTCCTAGTTTTACTTATCAGATAGCTTTGGATTTCGTAGTTTCCTAAGAGGAATTAATATGATTTTTACCAACAGAATCCAATAACTAATAAGAGATTTTAATAGACAAATTTTAAAATGTAAATAAGAGTCAGCCCTACTTATTGAATGCCTCTGAAGATACTCTAGAGGTATAAAAATGAACATGTAGCCTGTCTTCTATTACTTATATCAGCTGGAGAGACAAAACATATACACTTAAGAAACGTTGGCAAACAGTTAAATCAGAATAAAATATACAACTTATTATTATGTAAACTGAGTCAAGGCAAAAGATTTATGCACTCTGTGATCCTGTTAACATAGGCTTTATCTTATGAGTTTATTTTGATCAGCAAAGGAAAACCTCTCCTAATGGCAGAAACACTGATGCATAAATATTTGGTAGTTATCCTTGTTGGTTGCTAAACTAGCCTAGTACACAAAGGGCAAAGAGAGGCAGAAGAAAGAGGCAGATCACTCCAGATTGATAGGTGGCTTGTTTAATAAGCAAGAATTTACTTATAAAGGTTAACTTGAGTGGCCACAAGATGAGTAGATCTCCAAATCTGCCCACCAGAATCTTAAAAGTTTATACAGAGGTCTTAATTGGATTCATCAATGTGGTCAGTCCAGATGGTCTCAACAACATATTGCTGTCAAGGCTGTGTAATTGAAAATGGCTCCCACTATGGGAATGGGGTGAGAAGTCTCCTATGGCCAAGGTCCAAATCTTGCTTCACCCATTGATCATGACCTCACAATGACCTCCAACAATCCTCCATTGTTCTATTTGGATATTATTTCAGAATATTCACATGTCAAAACTCCTAAGAAAATAAAAAGAGTAAGCAGATTTTTATAACACCACAAGTAAAAGAAATTAGTTAATATAGAAAAAAATTATATGGATTATCCTTCTGATTACTTAGGGTAGGAAAAAGGATTTGAAATGATTATATATGCAGACACATAAAGAGTTTCAAATTTTAACCCATATCTGGGCAAAACTAAAAGAAACTATGTAATATGACTTGTGCTAAAACCCATGCAAAATGAAACAAATTCAAGAAGAATAAATAGAATTTAGAAATTAGAGTAGACTTTAACCAGACAGATCTTGTGCAAGATACAGAGAATATAAAGTATATTTGGCAGGACTTATACAAAAACTCATTCATTACTGTATACATTTTTCTCTTCAAATACAAATTCCAAATGAACATCAAAAGCAGAGCTCTAGACCCTGACTCTAAGTGCACAGTAGTCCTTCCTCTTTGTGGTTTACAAGCAAATAATTGACCTTCTGAGGAAATGATCCTCCTGACATATCATGAGAAGATCAAGAGTAGCCTAATGCTAGGTCACAATGCCTGAGTCACTCCCCTCACTCTTTCTCATCCCATAACCATTTTATCATCTCACATCATCACAAGAGGGGTGAATACAGTACAATAAGATATTTGGAGACAGAGAGGAATCATATTCACAACATTATAATATACTGTTACAACTGTTCTGTTATCATAATTGCTTACTGTGCTTCATTTATAGATTAAACTTTATCATAGGTATGTATATACAGAAAATAAAAGTATATATAGGGTTCAATACTATCCAGTTTGAGGCATTCACTGGGGGTCTTGGAACATATCCCCTGTGGATAAGCAGCGACTAGATTATTCTTTTAAACAAAAACAAATAATTAATTTTTCAGCTTAGCAAAGCAAGCTATGTAGCACAACAGGAATGTTGCCATTTTAATAGGATAGGAGACAAGCAGATTTATTCTGAATTCTTTAAGCATCTACTTCAGAAGACTAAAGTGTGCTATAAAAGTTTCTGATCCAATTTTAGAAATATTTCAAATCCACTGAGATTCTCCATTCTCCACGTCTCTGGAACATGATTATTTGAGAACATCTGTACTTTCGTATGACTGACTGCTTCTGTGTTGAGACATAAAAACAGAAGAAAATTGAGCAAGCCAGTTCATGTGGTTCACCTCAAGAAGATAAACAAGGGAAAAAATAATTTTAGAGTGCTAGTTACTCAGTTGAAAGATACAAATTGTCAAAGAAGTTAAAATTTTGCTGAGAACTTATATTTAGCAGTCTCAACTAGATTTCTTGTTACATGTCACACAATTGTGGTTTTAAATAACATCTGAAATGTTAGGGATTATACTCTTAAAACAATGTATTGATTTTAAGTATAAAATATATATATCCTTACTATAAGTATTTTCTCTAATAGAAGATTTAATAAAGAAGAGAAAATTGCTCTTGATCATCTCAACTAATTATATTTTGATGTATTAAGCAACAATTTACAGCCTTAAAAACCTTTATAAAGAGGTGCAATGAAATATCCATACTGTTTCCTCAGAATAATTTAATTGAAATATGAATCATGATCTTTCATTTTTTGAGATATTCCCTTTTGTTTTTTTTTCTTTCTTGTGCTTTATGTAAATTTTATACAAAATGGCTGCTTTGATTTTAAAGGGGATAATTCACTTTCCTCATTCTATTTTTAGAGCAAACAGGAATCTATGATTTGTTTGATTTTGGTTGAAATAGTATCTAAGAGTCAGATAGCAAATTCAACCAAGCAAGATCGAAAAACGTCATAATGAATAGAAGGAAAGAAAAAATAAAATGTTTGACAAAATGAAAAACGCTTCAATAATCCTTTTGCATTGCACTTACTATGAGAAGGTCTGGGCTGGTTCTGAGCCATTCCTGAATTTGTCTCAATTCCAAGATGTAGTCACTGGCTCTCTAGTTTTAAATTTCTAAGTTTCAGCTTTTCCTTACATTTAGAAAGTCAAGAGGGATGCTACAGGTGACAGCATGGTAGTAGGGGGGTGGCATGCATGGGAAGTAACAGATGCAAGGGGAAAGAGTGGAAAGAAACAAAAAGCCATAATAGACCTCTCTGGAAAGTGACCTTTCATACCAAGTCACCTATTTTCTGGAGTTGTAAACTGTCCAATAGCTAATGTTTCTCTTGAAGCTATTTAATTACAACAGGGACATAAGTAAAATATTTTGGAAAAGTGCCCATTCTGGTTCACAGGTACAAACTCCATGTGTGTGTGTACCCACATGACTGTGTGTCTACATGTTTCTGCATGTTTTTTGTACATATATATATCTATACACACACACACACACACACACATATATATATATACATATATATATACATACATATATGTATATACATATACATATACATCCATATGCACTTCTAAATATTTACAGTGTCACTATAGGATTTCTACATCACAACAACATTAAATCCTTAGCCACTTCTCTGATTATTTCCATAGTCTTTCAATAAATGACTTCTCTGAGTCTTACTACTTGTAGCCTTCTTAACAGGTACACCATTTTTCTATCATAACCCATATATTAATGGTCCTGGTGTTGGAGCTAAGGGTCCTCTTTGCATTCCATTGTTGCTCTCAGACCATTTTCCTTCTTTACTTTCAAAATCCCACAACACTGAATTTCATGTCACGGGTCCATATTATCTCACTTCAGTAATACTTTCTTCTACACTCTCAGATCACTTCTATTTTAGCTTCCTGCTTACTGTCAATTCTTCCAACACACTGTTCCTGTATTAATTTTAGGTAATTTCATTATACACAAATATGACCATTACTGGCACATTTCTCTTCCAGTGATCTTGCCCTGCACATTACCTCAGCTATTCATTTCCATAGTCATGTCCTAGACCTTATTATTACACAATAATTTTCCTCCAGTCTTAATTTCAGGCATCCCACACTGTTATGGGATGAGCTATGGTACCCCTACCCCAAGTGCCTATGTTGAACTCCTGACTCCTAGTACCTCACAATGTACCTGTATGAAAATGCCTTTAAAAAGGTAATTAAGGTAAAATGAGGCCATATGGGTGTACCTTAATACACTATGATGGTGTCCTTGTAAGAAGAGATTAGGACACATAAATGTGGTTCTCAGAGATAAGACCATGTAAAAACAGAGGAAAACAATGGTCATATGCAATCCTGTGAGAGAGCGGCCTCAGAATAAAACCAACCCTGTCAATAAGTTGATCTTGGACTTCCAAGCCTCCAGCACTGTAAGGAAATAATTTTTTATTATTTAAGCCAGCCAGTCTGTGGTAATTCGGTATGGCAGCCCTAGCAAACTAACACACACAATATCTACAACCTCATAGCATTCCAACACATTTCTTTTATTACACAATCTCTAACAGTTTTCCAGCCCACTATGACCTGGATCGATCGATTGATCATACAGTCCTCATCACTTTGATTTCCTTTTTGCCCTCTTTTCCCAACCTAAATTCCATGTTTAACCATTTTCAGCTTCTTATTGACTTGTAACATGTACATTGGAATACATATGCCATATATGTACAGTTTGATGAATTATTACCAAGTGAACATTCCTCTTCCTCTATGGTTTTCCAAATCCAGATGACCCAAATCTTTTGTTTCTAAAGTAGGCCAGGCAAATCACAAGAGGAATAAAGCCCCAATGAGTGGCAAACTGACCACCCTTGAACTACTGGGGCCTCAGAATTGCCACCTCTCTCAGCTTCACCAGGGCCCAGCCTGGGGTGCTGCAGTGAGAACCAACTGGAGCACTGACCAGGCGCTGGAATCTAAAGGAATTACATATGCTCCACACGTGGCCTTTCCAGCAGAAGTTGTGAGCATTGCTCCAAAAGCCTTTTAAGTAATCTCCCTGCTTCCACCTTTGGACCCTTATGCTGATTCTCAGCTGCTCTACCTAAGTAATTATTTAAAAATATAAGTAGGGGTGCCTGGGTGGCTCAGCTGGTTGAGCGTCCAACTCTTGATTTCAACTCAGGTCCTGATGTCCCAGTTGGTGAATTTGAGTCTGCTTGAGATTCTGTCTCCCTCTCTTTCTGCCCACCCCTCCCTTCTGCTCGTTCCACAACCCCCTCAAAAATAAATAAATAAACCTTAAAAAAATAATAAAATAAAATACAAGTAGATCCTACCATTCTTTTATGCAAAAGCCCTAGAAAGGTCTCCAAAAGCCAATGTATTTAGAATGGCCTGTAGAACATGAACTAGCTCCCAGTATCCTTACTAATGCCTATTTCTACTACTCTTCTTTCCTTTCAAATTGCACATGTTACACAAGGCCTCCTCCAGCTCCCTTAACATACTTTTATATTCAAGTCTCAAGGATCTGTTGCACTGGGCTCTTGCTCTGCTTAGAGATATCTTCATTCCAATATGTGGAAATCTTCCTCCGTCACCTCTTTCAGGTCTTCGCTCCTTTGACATCTTTCTTTTGGAGGTCTATCCTGACCACCCCAGTTAGCATTACAAAGTGGCACTTGTTACCCACCCCTGCTCTTTAGTTTGCTTTTTATTTTGTGGGTTTTGTTGGCCCTTGTCTCCTTTGAGCCTATTACATACATTTTATTATATTCAGGGGCTGTCTACCTTATTTGAATGCAGGGATATTTTTACTTTTATTTTAATTTCCACAACTAAAGCAGTATGTAGCACATGGACACAGTCAAAACTATACATTTTATGTTGGAAACTGGATAAGAAAAATAAATATTGGGGTGAATGAAAGTGAGAAAAAAAAACGAATAGGAAGACTATCAATATATGAGTTTAATTTCTGAAATCTTGCATTGAAACGTTAACAAAGGTGCTTTGGGAATAAAAAGAAGTCAAATTATGTTTAATTTTATCACATTTTAATAATTTCAGCAAAATATTTTGTTACCCCTTAAATAGGCTGCAGGTTTATTTCAGTGGAATAAGCCGAGACTCCTGGAAGCTTGAAAATTTTTAATTTCATCACCATATGCTATGGCATCAACTCAGTAATTCCTTAGTAATCAGGAGACTATCGCTAGAAGGATTTCATATAAATACAGTTATTCTAGTTGCTTAACCTGTAGGCAAAATTATGTATCTACTCAGAAGTTTAATAAAGCATCATTTTTATATTCTTGTCCAATAGCCATTCCTCTTACAGCTATGCTTTTTAGTCTCCTATATCTGCTTCCACTTCTCCAAAAGTTCAAAATCACAAATGTGGGGCGCTTTGGTGGCTCAGTGCTTTAAACATCTGACTCAATTTTGGCTCAGGTCATGATCTAATGGTTGTGAGATAGATCTCTGCCTCAGCTCTGTGCTGAGCATGGAGCCTGCTTGGGATTCTGATTCCCTCTCTCTCTCTCTCTCTCTCTCAAAATAAATAAATAAATGAATAAAAACACAAATGTGCTTTAATCATATACACAACTGTATATACATGTGTATATTAAATTGAAAAATTGTAGAGGCATAACACCTCAACTGCACTTAATTTCAAGAACTTGATAGATCATGACATACAAAGTAAACCAGTTAATCATTTATCCTTAGGGGTTAATTTCTTTATGAAAGCATTTCATACATATTATACATACCATAGCATATATATAACTACCATAACTTTTTTTTTTAAAAAGAAATGTGCTCCAGTTTAAAAGATGGAGCAAAATTAAGGTGTTAGGAAATCTAGATGTTTGCAGATACTCACATATTTGAACTGGAGTAAAATAAACATATATTACCAGGATGTTTGATCAGATGTTTCACTTTGCAGGTACACATAGTTTTAAGGTTGATATTTCTAACTCTGAATGAGTACTGCTTCTAACCCCAGCCACAGAGTCTATGTGGACACGCAGAAGTAAAAACCAGTTATCAATTTCTATTTTGACTGTTTATTTATTTTTGACAGACAGAGAGACAGAGCATGAGCAGGGAAGGGGCAGAGACAGTGGGAAACACAGAATCTGAAGCAGGCTCCAGGCTCTGCGCTGTCAGCATGGAGCCCAATACGGGCCTTGAACTCACGAACCATGACCTCATGACCTGAACCAAAGTCAGTTGCTTTGAGCACCCAGGTGCCACTCAATTTCTATTTTTAAGACCTAATACTGATTTAGCTAATAATATCAGTGGAATGTTTGAACTCCTGAATATATATTTTGAATCTGACTATTCAGCTTGGAAGTTTGAAGTCAGATTTTTCAAGTCTACTAGAGATGCTATCTGACAGTATTAGAAATTTAGGCTTGATATTCCAGTTTGCAGATATTAACTATGAATGACCATTTTCTTTAATAGAAGTTAAATATATTTTTCTTTTCATTGGTGTTTTAATTATCCAAATAATACAAAGAAATATTCTCATAGGAAAGTTTAATCAGTTCAGAAATATGTAAAGTAAAAGGTGAAAATCCTTTTTTAATAAGGCTATTGTTTATTTCCTTATCTCAGAGGTAATTAGTTTGTCAATAGTTTGGTGTATCTTTCTGGTTCTATTTCTCTACATTGGCATACATATATACAAATATATTTGCATATTTATGTATGTATGTATGCCTATATATGTGTATGTATATATACATATACATGCATATATAAATGCATATTTAAATTGATGAATTCGTATTGAAGGTATTATTCTGCAAACCTGAGGTTTTTTTTTTTTTCCTTCATGTACTAAAGTTCCAGAATTTTGTCCAAGTCATTCTTAGGGATATATAATATTCTATTAACAAGAGTATATTTTGAAGCTGGGCCTTATCTTATTACCTGAGAAAGATTTTTACTCCTTTGAATTTCTGAAACGAATTTCTGATACAAAGCTTTTAGAAAAGTGTAAGGTACAAATGGGATATAATTCCATTTTGAAAGGGACTTCAAACATTACTCATTTGTTTTTTTTTCTTTTCTTTTTTCAATTTTAAGTAAATTGCAGACCAAGTGAAGAATCTATATTTTATTTTCTAATGAGCAAACTAAAAATACATGTAAACAACACTTAAAGAGTTCTCTTCACATTACAAAATATTTTTCTATAATTTACCTTAGTAAGTTAAAAATTATAATAATCTATGAATTTGCTATTATTTCTGGGTTACACATAAGGAAATTGAGTTTTTCAAAATCACATAAAAGTAAAAGGCAGAATCTGAAATTAAAGGTACAGATATTGAGACGCCAAGAGAGAATGAAAATTTGATATTTTCCTCCTCAAATTTGCTCTGGATTTATTTTTCCACATTATTTTTTAATAATAAATATTAAATGCTTTCTTTGTATTCCAGCATTAGTATTCTAATATTTCTACTTCCAAAAACATTAAAAGTGGAATTTAACAAGCATTCTAAATGTATTGTATTTGATGATATAATAATGCTTTTATAAATGCATTTATTTTTTATTTAAGATGAAAAGATTTAAATTTACACTTATACACTTTTAAAAAGCATTTGCAGAGCACCTGGTGGCCCAGTCAGTTAAATGTCAGACTCTTAATCTCGGCTCAGGTCATGATCTCATGGTTCAGTGAGATAGAAACCTACGTGGGGCTCTGGCCTGACAGTGTGGAGCCTGCTTAGGATTCTCTCTCTCCCTCGCTCTCTGTCCCTCTGCTACTCATGCTCTTGTGTGCTCTCTCTCCCTCTCAAAATAAATAAAAATAAATTTAAGAAAAAATAACAGCCATTTGAAAAAAGATGAAAGTGTGAGTTTCCGTTTGGTTTCACTAGAAAAAATATTACATGATACATACTGAACACTTACTATATGCAGACATTATTAGTTCCATAATTATATGCACACATTAATATTTCCATAATTATAGTATTTATACTAACAGTGTTCCTGTGATAGATTAGTTATATTCTATATTGTAAAAGTATAGAATTAAGTTAAGAAATGCATGCAAGATAATATAACTAGTAAACAGTAAATCCACAATTCAAGCCACTGCTAAATTTTAAAAATGTGTTCTTAACCTCAAAATTACTATACTGCATGTTTATGTTCACTTTAGTGAGTTATTCCAATATTTAAATAGAAAAAACAATGTGTATTTTCAAGTTCTTTTGAAGAGATCTAGATAATATCCAACCTCATTGAGTTTATTTCCTATAGAGATATTCATCAGTTTGCTGAAAGAAATGTTGCTTTTACCTTTATTTTGTTAGCTGTATAGATTTTGGCATTCAGGTCCATGTTAGGGCTTAGAATATAAATTGTATGCCTGTAAAATTTTCCATTTTGTTAATGTCTTTTATGTGGCAAATTCCTCTTGTTCCTTATTATGGTCTATGAGTATAATGAGTGGGTAATGATATCCAATATTCTGAATCATTTTATGTATATACACCATATGCATGTAAATTTGATTTGCCTAATACTCTGATCTTTAATTTGCATTTTCATAGAACTAGTTGAGTATTATGAGGTAAAATTATATTGACTGGTTTCAATATCTTAGAATGTTAAATCATCATTATATGGGAAATGTTCACAGGCATTAATTATAAATGAATCATGAAAAATATTCTCAAGGCACACATCTTGAGTTATAATGTGATAATAGCTACATGTCCTAAAGATTTATTTTAGAGTTATGGTACATACCCAATGCTTTGATTAAAAAATTAAACTGAGTGATTTCAAAAGGAACATATTCATTTTTTTCTTACTTGAAATACCAATGTGAATATGTTTATGTAACTCTAAGCTGGCACAAATTAGATACAAATGGCACAGATATATAATGGCATAAAAAAATCCAGGGACATCAAGTGCATACTGATATAAATATACTAGATTTTTATTCAATAAAAATATATTGTAATATTTACTGCCACAAACTTTATAAAAATACTAAGATAGTCTCCCAATCTGAAACATTAGAAACCATGCATGTCCTAACATGACATTTTTGCCCTTTATCAGTATTTAACTGACAGTATTTCAAACCAAAAGGCTGATTTAGGTAATGGAGTTGAAGTTAGCCAGAAGTATGTAAGCCTCCTAGTATTAAACCAAAGTCTTGCTAAATTTGCCCAGGTTTCTGATTTTGAGGAATCCAGGCAAAAGAAACATGATGAACAAATATCCTGACACATAAAAGAGCATGGTGAAGGTGGGAGTATATGTGTAACTGGTTTTTTTTGATCAGTCTTTATCAATCCTACCTGGGCATCAACATCAGAATTCAACATCATCAGTTTTCTTAAATTTACAGATAACTGAGTTGATCATCAGTATTACTGAACAAAAATCCTCAGAAATATCAAGGAATTTATATTTTTCAAAAGGTTTCAAATGTGATTCCTTGATTAAGGCCCACTTCTACAAAAAATGAAGTAGGCAGTAAATACAGGCATAGGTGAAATATACTTAGGGGTGAGCTATGAATGAGACGTGTACCAAGAAAATTAAGAAAAAGTATAATTGCACAAAGAGAGGAGTTTTATAGAGGGAAAGGTTAAGTAAAAGGAGAACTAAATAGTTTCATTCTAATTTAGTAATTAGCAATTAAGTGCCAATTTCCAAAAGAGCTGTTATAGTAATAAAGTTGGACACTGAAGGATGTATTGAAGGATACAACTAGAATTCTGCATGAGGTGAACCAAAGGTGAGCTGAGGAAAAAGGAGAAAAAGTGAGAGAGAGTGTGACAAGTATGAGTCTGTGTTTTGGATATTTGGATAACCTGAGTGGAATAAAATACTACATTAAAACTATTTGGCCTGTTTATTTTTACATGTTTGAATGTGTCTACTAGAAAACTTCTAATTATATATGTAGCTGTCTTCCTACTGGACAATGCTGTTCTAGAGTTATCTATGTCCTGAGTTAGGTCTTGGGTTTTCTTGGGCACAAACATTGGGAAAGGCTCAAGCCCAATTCAGTGTTTATCACTACTCCCCTACCATAAGCCCTAAGTGCAAACATCCTTGCTACTTATTTTCATGGAGAAATAGAGACAAATCAGAGACTTAAAAGCTTTAGTCTGATTACTACTTTTTGTCCAACGCCTTGTAAAATGAGTTAGTGTGAGGGGGTATTTTTGAAATAATAGTCTCCAGTTTTTCTTTCCTTCTTTACCTCACTCCCCTTTCCACTCTGAATTTTCCAGGTATGGTTGTCTGGTTTTATTGGCTCTGGTGAGACAGTGACAATTAAGTAGAGAAGCAGAAGCAGGAAACTCCTAAGGACCTGAGGCCCTACATGGACAAAAAGGACTTGTTTAGAAGGGATACAGTGAGTTTTTAAAAAGTTGATGGGTCATCAAGAAAAAACTCATGCACCCTGCTCCCTGAACTAAGCCTGGGGTGTGAAAATAATAATAATGATAATAATAATAATAATAATAATTAACAAACAACTCAAAATAAGACAAATAAAAATGACTTCTTCAGCTTTGAGTGGAGGTGACTTCAATAGGGCTCTAATGGATGTCTGCTTTGCTGGAAATATCAAGAATCTGAATCTAGTTTTCTTCTTCCAACACAGTAACAACTAAGTGACTAAGTTTAAGAAACTTATATATCCCCTTAGGAAGACAAATTAATTAAGAATAAGTGCCTACCATCATGGTAGAAATACTTTAAATTAAGAGTTACTTTCCACACACACAAAAATATTGGAACTAATTATCGAATTCAGCAAAGTTTCAGCATACAAAATCAAAATACAAAAATCAGTTTGTTTCTATATACTCACAATAAACAATCCAAAAAGGAAATTAAGAAATAAATTCCATTTATAACAGTATCAAAGAGAACAAAATACTTAGGAATAAAAACCAAGAAGAAAGTCTCATACACTGAAAACTACAAAATGTTGCTGGAAAACAATTGAAGATACAAGTACGTGGAAATATATTCAGTATTCATGGATAGAAAGGCAGTATTGTTAAGATGTCGATACTGCCCAAAACATTCTACAGAATCAATGTAATCCGTATCAAAACCCCAATGATTTTTTTTTGCAGAAAATGAAAATTCAATTCTAAAATTCATGTGGTATTTCAAAGGCTCTAAATAGTGAAAACAATCTTGAGAAAGAACAAAGTTGGAGGTCTCACACTTTCTGATTTCTGAACTTACTAAAAAGCTACAGCAATCAAACAGCATAATACCAACATAAACATAGACTTGTAAACCAATGAAATGCAATTAAGAGCCCAGAAATAAACCCTTGCATCTATAGTCAAATATTTTTGGCAAGGTTGCCACAATCATTCAGTTAGAAGAAGGACAGCCTTTTCAACAAATATTGCTGGAAACTCTGGATATCCAAAAGCAGAAAGACAGAAATATCGAGGGAAGGAGGGAAGGAAGGAAGGAGGGGAGGCAAGAGGGAGAAAGAAGGGAGGGAGGGAGGAAGGAATGAAAGGGGAAGGAAGGAAGAGAGAAAGAGAGAGAGAAGAAAGGAGGGAGGAAGACAGAGAGAGAGAAGGAGGGAGGGAGGAAGAAAGGCAGGCTGGCAGGCAGGCAAAGGAATGTTTCTAAACGTTAAGACCTAAAACTATAAACCTACTGGAAGAAAACATGGGGGGGGGGGGGGCGTTCAATTGATTTGGCAATGATTTCTTAGATATGGCAACAAAATCACTGTCAACAAAAGAAAAATAGATAAATTGGACCACATTAAGATTAAAAAAAATTGTGCTTCAAAAGACACTATAAACAACGTGAAAAGCAGCCCATGAAATGGAAGAAAATATTTCTAAATTATATATCTGGTGAGCTTGATATTCAGAATATACAAAGAACTTATATAACTCAACAGAACAACAAAAACTCTGATTAAAAATGGGAAGAGGACTTAATTAAACATTTCTCAGAAAAGATAAACACATGGCCAGTAAACATAGCAAAAGATGCTCAACAGCACTAATCATTAGAAAAATGCAAATCAAAATCACAATGAGATACCACTTTGCACTCACCAGGATGACTATTATCAACAACAACAAAAACAGAAAATAAAAAGAGTTGGTAAGTGTGTAAAAAGAATTGGAACATTTTTGTATTTCTGGTGGGATGTAAACATGTTAAATGGTACAGCCACTGTGGAAAATGGTAAGACAGTTACTAAAAAATTAAACATAGAATTGCTATATTACTTAGCAATTCCACTTAAGACTAGATACACAAAAGAATTAAAAGTAGGCATTCAAAGACATTATTTGTACATCCATGTTCACAGGAGCATTATTCAAAATAGCAGAAGATAGGAAGCAAGTGAAACGTCCATAAACAGATGGATAAACAAAATGTGTATATACATACAATGATATATTATTGAGCCTTAAAGAGGATGAAAATTCTGCACATGCTGCATGAATGAACACTGAAGACATTATGCTTAGTGAAATAAGCCAGTCACAAAAGGACCAATACTATGTTGTATCCATTATATGAGGTACCTAGAGTAGTGAAATTCATACAGAAAGTATATAAAATGGTAATCACCAGGGGCTGAGGGGAGGGGAGGATCATAAATCATTGTTCAATGGGTATGGGGTTTCAGTTTCAGAAGATAAAGACATTCTAGAGATTGATGGCGGTGATAGTTGCATAACAATGTGAAAGTTCTTAATGTCATTGAACTGTCTACCTAAAAACTGTTAAAATGGAAATTTTATTTATGCATATTTTACCACAATTAATAACAATAGAAAAATGAAAGCAGTTTTGTTTGCTGTGAAGTAATACAATGACATTAAATACCACTAAAACTTTCAATCAGATTGAACACTCAAAATTTGGGATTGAGTTACAAACTAGTTTCCTTCAGAATAAGTCTGGGAACTTGGATATCTTGCAATGACCCAAAAGTTTCAGCCCTGGATCCAACAATGGCAAATGACTGAAAAGTGTCCTTGGCTTTCAGAAAAGACTGCTTCTGTTACATAAAATTCTGTATCTAATCTTACTCTATAGTTGAAACTTGTAGAGGATATTATCACCTGCAATTTGTAGTGATCTTTGCCATTTTCCTCAGGAGCACACTCTGTTCTTTTGGGGGGATTTATTTTCTCTATCTCACATACTCAAAATTAATAACTAAAAGGTGAAGTATCAGTATAAGTTTGTGGTAATTATAATAATCATGATGTAGAAGTATGAATGGTAATGAAAACTACTCCATCCTTCCATAGAAAATTGCATGAAAATAGATCCCTATCATTGGCTACCACCTTCTGGGTATAGTTAAGGGACCTAGCAGTTGACAATGCTGCTTAGAAATTTGGTTTCATAGTTGTATTTCCTTGTATCTCCAAATGTTCAAGGTTAATAAGGGCAAATACACTGTATACCTCCTGTGGTAGGTGGAGTACTAAATCTATCCTGCCAATATCCCTCTCCTCTGGTTATTTAATTACACACTAATCTACATACTTCTGTGAAAGGAATTGACTGATTACATTAAGGCTTCAAACTTAAAATCCAGCAATTATTCTGGATTATACAGTGGGACCAATGTACTCACTTGAACCCTTAAAGCACAGAAACCTCTCTGAATGTGTGAGATAGATACAAGAGAAAAGGAAGTTAGATTCACAGAGTGAGAAGGACTCAGCTCTCCCTTGCTGGTTTGTGGGATGAAAGCGGTCACAGACTAGGGCATGAAGACTGCCTCTGGAATCTGAGGATGGCCTACTACCAACAACCAGTAAGGAAGTGGGAACTCCTTCCTAAAGTCACAAACTGCTGAATTTGGCTAACCAACTGAATGAGCTAGAAGCAGATTCATCCTCTGAGCCTCTATAAAGGTCTAACAGACCTTGAATTGGTCTTCTAACACTGGGAGAAGAGGAACCAGTTGGGTGATGTGGACACAGATTTCTGACCTACTGATCTGTAATATAATAAGTTCGTTTTGTTTTAAGCCACTTTGTTGAAATTTGTTACAACATCAATAAATGTTAATACAACTGTTAACTAATTGGTTAAAGGACAAAATGCTTCAAGGAAATGTTGCGTGTAAACAGAATGGGAAAATTGAGATCATCTTAACAAGTCTACCTATTTCAATAAGAAGAATAGACAGATGACCATGTTTTGTTGTTGTATGTTTGGGTACCCAAGAAACTATCTTATATAAGTACAATTAATTAACCTGGAAGATGTAAAATACAAATACAAATATATATATACATATATATCATTTAATTGGTTCCTCTTCTCCAAGTGTTAGAAGACCAATCCAAGATCTGCTAGACCTGTGTTACTTTGGAGGCTCAGAATATGAATCTGCTTCTAGCTCATTCAGTTGGTTAGCCAAATTCAACAGTTAGTCACTTTAGGAAGGAGTTCTCACTTCCTTACTGGTTGTTGGTAGTAGGCCGTCCTCAGATTCCAGAGGCAGTCTTCATGCCCTAGTCTGTGACCGCTTTCATCCCACAAACCAGCAAGGGAGAGCTGAGTCCTTCTCACTCTGTGACCCTAACACAGATCTATCTATCTATCTATCTATCTATCCACAAAATTGTGTGAGACAATATATTTTATTAATTGATAAGGGGAAATACATAGTATAATATTAGAATTTTGGTCTTGTTTTGGTCAATGCTCAATTCACAGCATCTAGAATACAGCTTGTCACTTAAAAAATGCCCAATATATTATTTTTAATGAATTGCCAATTCATCATTTCTAGACAGGTACTAAAATCCATATTGTCCAAAGGCCGATGTGTGTGTCTGGTGGTGGAGTACCTTTGGGGGATAAGAAAGGGAATGTTGCTTATCCAATCTATATCCCTCTAGTAAGATTTTATTTATTGGACTAATTTATAAACTATTACTTAGAGGTTATGACATCTTAATATATGTATAACAATAATTTATTGCTTCCTAGAAACGAGCCACTGCCCACTGAGAGTATAGTGTCATGTCACACTCCCTCATTGCAAAACATTTCCGAAAGAAAAGATCACAAATGATCTTATCTATGACTACCTCTCCTTCTTCATCACAACATTCTCCTGCTCATTAAGCTCCAATATCACTTTTTGTAAGGACTTTCACATGGCATTTACTCTCCCTAGAGCCCTGTTTGCACAGGTCTTCATATGGCTAGTTCTTTACTGTTTAGGTCTCAGCTTAAGTGACAGTGCATTAGGTATATTCCCTCTAAACGCCCAATCTTGATATTAGCATCCTTTTCATTGACTTTATAACACTTATCAGAACTTGGAATTTATCCTACTAATTCATTTATTTGTGTCATCTTTTAGAATGTAGGTTTTTAAGGGCAATGGCCCTTGTGCAATACAGTACCTTAGTACTTAGCACACTACTTCCCATGGAGAAGGCACATGACCAAGTATGAACTAATTACTTAATTGCCAGTAAACATCCCAAATCACATTATAGGAAGATAAATTTCACTAATATTGAGGTTTTATTTACCCCAGCATGTACTGTATGTTATAAGGTTATGTATTTGGATCTTAGTTTGAGAAGCAGAAAAATCGTAGGGTGGGCTGCATAATTTCAAAATTCCCTTTGAGATCGGTGGGAGGGAAGACAGCAGCGTAGGAGGACGCAGGGCTCACTGCGTGTCCTGCTGATCACTTAGATTCCACCTACACCTGCCTAAATAACCCAGAAAACCACCAGAGGATTAGCAGAACGGAGTCTCCGGAGCCAAGAGCAGACGAGAGGCCCACGGAAGAGGGTAGGAAGGGAGGTGAAGCGGTGCGCGCTCCACGGACTGGCAGGAGGGAGCCGGAGCAGAGGGGCAGCTCGCCGGCCAAGCAGAGCCCCCGAGTCTGGCTGGCAAAAGCGGAGGGGCCTGACAGAGCTTAGGGGCCTGACGGACCTGTGTTCCAACAGCAAGCGCGACTTAGCCTCTGGGAGGTCATAAGTTAACAGCTCTGCTCAGAAAGCGGGAAGGCTGGAGGACAAAGGGAGGGAGAGCTGCTGAGCCCCCTGAGGACAGAGCTCAGTTTGGTGGGGAACAAAGGCGCTCGCCAACGCCATCTCCCCTGCCCATCCCCAGCCAAATCCCAAAGGGAACCAGTTCCTGCCAGGGAACTTGCTAGCTCCGCGCAAACACCCAACTCTGTGCTTCTGCGGAGCCAAACCTCTGGCAGCAGATCTGACTCCCTCCGGCTGCCACAGGGCTCCTCCTGAAGTGGATCACCTAAGGGAAAGTGAGCTAAACCTGCCCCTCCTGCCCCCGTGCACGTTGCCTACCCACCCCAGCTAATATGCCAGATCCCCAGCATCACAAGCCTGGCAGTGTGCAAGTAGCCCAGATGGGCCACGCCACCCCACAGTGAATCCCACCCCTAGGAGAGGGGAAGTGAAGGCACACACCAGTCTGACTGTGGCCCCAGCGGTGGGCTGGGGGGCAGACATCAGGTCTGACTGCGGCCCCGCCCACCAACCCCAGTTATACACCACAGCACAGGGGAAGTGCCTTGCAGGTCCTCACCACGCCAGGGACTATCCAAAATGACCAAGCGGAAGAATTCCCCTCAGAAGAATCTCCAGGAAATAACAACAGCTAATGAGCTGATCAAAAAGGATTTAAATAATATAACAGAAAGTGAATTTAGAATAATAGTCATAAAATTAATCCTTGGGCTTGAAAACAGTATAGAGGACAGCAGAGAATCTCTTGCTACAGAGATCAAGGGACTAAGGAACAGTCACGAGGAGCTGAAAAGCGCTTTAAATGAAATGCAAAACAAAATGGAAACGACGACAGCTCGGATTGAAGAGGCAGAGGAGAGAATCGGTGAACTAGAAGATAAAGTTATGGAAAAAGAGGAAGCTGAGAGAAAGAGAGATAAAAAAATCCAGGAGTAACAGGGGAAAATTAGAGAACTAAGTGATACACTAAAAAGAAATAATATACGCATAATTGGTATCCCAGAGGAGGAAGAGAGAGGGAAAGGTGCTGAAGGGGTACTTGAAGAAATTATAGCTGAGAACTTCCCTGAACTGGGGAAGGAAAAAGGCACTGAAATCCAAGAGGCACAGAGAACTCCCTTCAGACGTAACTTGAATCAATCTTCTGCACGACATATCATAGTGAAACGGGCAAAATACAAGGATAAAGAGAAAATTCTGAAAGCAGCAAGGGATAAACGTGCCCTCACATATAAAGGGAGACCTATAAGACTTGTGACTGATCTCTCTTTTGAAATTTGGCAGGCCAGAAAGAATTGGCACGAGATCTTCAGTGTGCTAAACAGAAAAAATATGCAGCTGAGAATCCTTTATCCAGCAAGTCTGTCATTTAGAATAGAAGGAGAGATGAAGGTATTCCCAAACAAACAAAAACTGAAGGAATTTGTCACCACTAAACCAGCCCTACAAGAGATCCTAAGGGGGATCCTGTGAGACAAAGTACCAGACACATCACTACAAGCATAAAACATACAGACATCACAATGACTCTAAACCCGTATCTTTCTATAATAACACTGAATGTAAATGGATTAAATGCGCCAACCAACAGACATAGGGTATCAGAATGGAAAAAAAAACAAGACCCATCTATCTGCTGTCTACAAGAGAGTCATTTTAGACCTGAGGACACCTTTAGATTGAGAGTGAGGGGATGGAGAACAATTTATCATGTGACTGGAGGCCAAAAGAAAGCTGGAGTAGCCATACTTATATCAGATAAACTAGACTTTAAATTAAAGGCTGTAACAAGAGATGAAGAAGGGCATTATATAATAATTACAGGGTCTATCCATCAGGAAGAGCTAACAATTATAAATGTCTATGCGCCGAACACCGGAGCCCCCAAATATATAAAACAATTACTCATACATAAGCAACCTTATTGATAAGAATGTGGTAATTTCAGGGGACTTTAACACTCCACTTACAGAAATGGCTAGATCATCTAGACACACGGTCAATAAAGAAACAAGGGCCCTGAATGACACATTGGATCAGATGGACTTGATAGATATATTTAGAACTCTGCATCCCAAAGCAACAGAATATACTTTCTTCTTGAGTTCACATGGAACATTCTCCAAGATAGATCATATACTGGGTCACAAAACAGCCCTTCATAAGTTTACAAGAATTGAAATTATACCATGCATACTTTCAGACCACAATGCTATGAAGCTTGAAATCAACTACAGGAAAAAGTCTGGAAAACCTCCAAAAGCATGGAGGTTAAAGAACACCCTACTAACGAATGAGTGGGTCAACTAGGCAATTAGAGAAGAAATTAAAAAATATATGGAAACAAACGAAAATGAAAATACAACAATCCAAACGCTTTGGGATGCAGCAAAGGCAGTCCTGAGAGGAAAACACATTGCAATCCAGGCCTATCTCAAGAAACAAGAAAAATCCCCAATACAAAACCTAAAAACACACCTAAAGGAACTAGAAGCAGAACAGCAAAGGCAGCCTAAACCCAGCAGAAGAAGAGAAATAATAAAGATCAGAGCAGAAACAAACAATATAGAATCTAAAAAAACTGTAGAGCAGATCAACGAAACCAAGAGTTGTTTTTTTGAAAAAATAAACAAAATTGACAAACCTCTAGCCAGGCTTCTCAAAAAGAAAAGGGAGATGACCCAAATAGATAAAATCATGAATGAAAATGGAATTATTACAACCAATCCCTCAGAGATACAAACAATTATCAGGGAATACTATGAAAAATTATATGCCAACAAACTGGACAACCTGGAAGAAATGGACAAATTCCTGAACACCCACACTCTTCCAAAACTCAATCAGGAGGAAATAGAAAGCTTGAACAGACCTATAACCAGCGAAGAAATTGAATCGGTTATCAAAAATCTCCCAACAAATAAGAGTCCAGGACCAGATGGCTTCCCAGGGGAGTTCTACCAGACGTTTAAAGCAGAGATAATACCTATCCTTCTCAAGCTATTCCAAGAAATAGAAAGGGAAGGAAAACTTCCAGACTCATTCTATGAAGTCAGTATTACTTTGATTCCTAAACCAGACAGAGACCTAGTAAAAAAAGAGAACTACAGGCCAATATCCCTGATGAATATGGATGCAAAAATTCTCTATAAGATACTAGCAAATCGAATTCAATGGCATATAAAAAGAATTATTCACCATGATCAAGTGGAATTCATTCCTGGGATGCAGGGCTGGTTCAACATTCGCAAATCAATCAACGTGATATATCACATTAACCAAAAAAAAAGAGAAGAACCATATGATCCTGTCAATCGATGCAGAAAAGGCCTTTGACAAAATCCAGCACCCTTTCTTAATAAAAACCCTTGAGAAAGTCGGGATAGAAGGAACATACTTAAACATCATAAAAGCCATTTATGAAAAGTCCACAGCTAACATCATCCTCAATGGGGAAAAACTGAGAGCTTTTTCCCTGAGATCAGGAACACGACAAGGATGCCCACTCTCACCGCTGTTGTTTAACATAGTGCTGGAAGTTCTAGCATCAGCAATCAGACAACAAAAGGAAATCAAAGGCATCAAAATTGGCAAAGATGAAGTCAAGCTTTCGCTTTTTGCAGATGACATGATATTATACATGGAAAATCCGATAGACTCGACCAAAAGTCTGCTAGAACTGATACATGAATTCAGCAAAGTTGCAGGACACAAAATCAATGTACAGAAATCAGTTGCATTCTTATACACTAACAATGAAGCAACAGAAAGACAAATAAAGAAACTGATCCCATTCACAATTGCACCAAGAAGCATAAAATACCTAGGAATAAGTCTAACCAAAGATGTAAAAGATCTGTATGCTGAAAACTATAGAAAGCTTATGAAGGTAATTGAAGAAGATTTAAAGAAATGGAAAGACATTCCCTGCTCATGGATTGGAAGAATAAATATTGTCAAAATGTCAATACTACCCAAAGCTATCTACACATTCAATGCAATCCCAATCAAAATTGCACCAGCATTCTTCTTGAAACTAGAACAAGCAATCCTAAAATTCATATGGAACCACAAAAGGCCCTGAATAGCCAAAGTAATTTTGAAGAAGAAGACCAAAGCAGGAGGCATCACAATCCCAGACTTTAGCCTCTACTACAAAGCTGTCATCATCAAGACAGCATGGTATTGGCACAAAAACAGACACATAGACCAATGGAATAGAATAGAAACCCCAGCACTAGACCCACAAACGTATGGCCAACTCATCTTTGACAAAGCAGGAAAGAACATCCAATGGAAAAAAGACAGTTTCTTTAACAAATGGTGCTGGGGGAACTGGACAGCAACATGCAGAAGGTTGAAACTAGACCACTTTCTCACACCATTCACTAAAATAAACTCAAAATGGATACAGGACCTGAATGTGAGACAGGAAACCATCAAAACCTTAGAGGAGAAAGCAGGAAAAGACCTCTCTGACCTCAGCCGTAGCAATCTCTTACTCGACACATCCCCAAAGGCAAGGGAATTAAAAGCAAAAGTGAATTACTGGGACCTTATGAAGATAAAAAGCTTCTGCACAGCAAAGGAAACAACCAACAAAACTCAAAGGCAACCAACGGAATGGGAAAAGATATTCGCAAATGACATATCGGACAAAGGGCTAGTATCCAAAATCTATAAAGAGCTCACCAAACTCCACACCCGAAAAACAAATAACCCAGTGAAGAAATGGGCAGAAAACATGAATAGACACTTCTCTAAAGAAGACATCTGGATGGCCAACAGGCACATGAGAAGATGTTCAGCGTCGCTCCTTATCAGGGAAATACAAATCAAAACCACACTCAGGTATCACCTCACGCCAGTCAGAGTGGCCAAAATGAACAAATCAGGAGACTATAGATGCTGGAGAGGATGTGGAGAAACGGGAACCCTCTTGCACTGTTGGTGGGAATGCAAACTGGTGCAGCTGCTCTGGAAAGCAGTGTGGAGGTTCCTCAGAAAATTAAAAATAGACCTACCCTATGACCCAGCAATAGCACTGCTAGGAATTTATCCAAGGGATACAGGAGTACTGATGCATAGGGCCACTTGTACCCCAATGTTCATAGCAGCACTCTCAACAATAGCCAAGTTATGGAAAGAGCCTAAATGTCCATCAACTGATGAATGGATAAAGAAATTGTGGTTTATATACACAGTGGAATACTACGTGGCAATGAGAAAAAATGAAATATGGCCTTTTGTAGCAACGTGGATGGAACTGGAGAGTGTGATGCTAAGTGAAATAAGCCATACAGAGAAAGACAGATACCATATAGTTTCACTCTTATGTGGATCCTGAGAAACTTAACAGAAACCCATGGTGGGGGGGGGAAGGAAAAAAAAATAGGTTAGAGTGGGAGAGAGCCAAGACATAAGAAACTGTTAAAAACTGAGAACAAACTGAGGGTTGATGGGGCGGGGAGGGAGGGGACGGTGGGTGATGGGTATTGAGGAGGGCACCTTTTGGGATGAGCACTGGGTGTTGTATGGAAACCAATTTGACAATAAATTTTATATATTAAAAAAATAAATCTAAATATATCAGCAAAAAACCCCCACAAAATTCCCTTTGAATACTGTATATATTGTCTTTCTAGCTATATAAAGAAAACTTCTAGATTTAAAAGACATGAAAATAGTAGAAAGACTACATTTCACTTCCATTTGAATTCAAATGTTACAAAATCTAGGCCTAGTGCCTTATGAAGGATGCTTGTAAATTATTGGCCTATTTTTGTCATACAAGTACCAAAATTGAATTGTAATGTAGAAATTATTTTCCTACATTTGGTATCTATATTAGAACTGTATTTTCCTTCTCTACTAAAAACGGCTCATAATGAGCACATTCCATTTGCACTGTGGATGCAGAGATACTTGCTCTTTTTTCTTTTAAAAGCTATATTAATTCTCTTAGAATAAATTCTAGAGTAGTACTTCATATTGGAAAACCCCGGTAAGACAAAGTTCCTGTTCCACTTGCTACTGTTAAAATCAGGGAAGAAAATTATTTTAAATATGAATTCATCATTTAAAACTGACATACTAAAATGGAGGTCAGCACCTACATATTTTTGACTAACATTTGACAACCCTTAACAGCTAAAAAATACAATCTAAGATTTTTCCTTTTGAAAGAATAATAGTTGGTCAAGATAATTTTTTAAAGATTGTGAAAAGGGAACTTAAAATAGCTTTGGAAGTAATTTAAATATGATGATTCTCATGTTCATATTTTCTTGATATGGAACCAAATTTTTCAACATCCATGTGCACATTCTTTCTTGAATACTTACATTGAAAAGCATGATAATTGATCTACTACACAGAATCAAGCATGTGGTATTTTATGCACGTCTTTGCTAAAACCAGTATTTTATAAAAGAATATATAAGTATTATAATTACAATTTTACAGACAAGTTGCAGTTCAGAATTTAACTTCTTGCCTATTCCGTCTTCAGAACTAAAATTTTTAAGTAGAATATTTTGTTTTCCTCTATTTGTCCCAAGACACATAAAATTAAATGGAAAGTATTTGATCCGGGTTTTTCAGTCTAGTTGTACCAGTCAACAGAGATAAAGTAACCAGAACAATAGCCCAGTAAATACACAGCCCAGGGTGGTGTCCTTAAACTTTTGATTGAGATTTGCAAACATCTTTCTTTTCATATTATAAGTTGTCACTGTTTCAAATAGTGAAAAAGGGTTTTTCCTTCTTTTTTTGAATATTTGGTTTTAATAATATAAAATGTGCTTCTGATTTAAAGAACAGTTTGAAACATGAAAGAAGTATATAAAATAGAAAATATACGATCAGTTATTTTCCTTCACTGTCCCCCTACCAAACAACATCCAATTTAGGGCATACTAATTTAGACATTTGTATTAAGCCTAACTTTATCTAAAAAGATCTAAATTGCTTACATATTTAGCAGCTACTTTCACGAACACCTTTGAATCTTTTATTGTAACATAAAACACAAAGAAAGCAAAAATATATATAGAGATTAATAAACTATTATAAATGGAATAATCTTAAAGCCATGACCCAGGTCAATAGATGGAACTTTAGCAGCCCCCCCCCCCCAGTAGCTCCTGCATTTTCCCATATTAACCATGGCTCTTCTCCCTTCAAAAGCAACTGCTATCCTGACTTTTATAATCACTTCCTTGCTTTTTATTCTGATTTCATCACCCAAAAGTACATGCCTGCTTTTTAAAACTTTATAATATGTTTAAGACTCTTTTACCCTACAGGTTTCTCTCTCCTTCCCTTTATTTTTATTATGGTAAACCTCTTGAAGAACCTGGGGAACTGAACCTGTAGAGTTTGTCACAGCTTTGTCATCTACATTTCCTACAAAATGGCAAGTGGATCCAGATGCTTGATCAGACTTAGGTTCAATATCCTTGCCAAGATGATAGTGGTGATATCTTCTTTCATCAAGAAGTACATAATGAAATGTCTGTCTCACACTATGTTTGTTTAATTTACTTATTTATGGTGTTAGCATCCACTGATGCTCAACACCCAGATCCATTAAGTCATGAGGGGTTCTAAAATGTTAATATTAAAATTCTCTCATTTTGTTTTCATTAAGTAGCTGGAATGAATTTGCATTGAGATGATTTCTCCAGTCTAGTATTTGGTTTCTAATGGTATGATTAATAGAGAAGTCAGGAGAAATGCTTGACTGTTTTATTTAACTAGTTTTTGATATAATGAATCTATTACCTATCAGCCTGAGAAAATTACCGATGATTAATCTTTTTGCAGTTTCTTTTTTTGTTTTTTTTTTTTTTACTTTTTTTATTTTTTATTTAACATGAAATTTATTGTCAAATTGGTTTCCATACAACCCCCAGTGCTCATCCTAACAGGTACCTAACAGGTACCCTCCTCAATGTCCATCACCCCCTTTCCCCTCCCTCTCTCCCACCCCACCCCGCATCAATCCTCAGTTTATTCTCAGTTTTTAAGAGTCTTTTATGGTTTGGCTTCCTCCCTCTCTAACTTTTTTTCTCTTTCCCCTATCCCATGGTACTCTGCTAAGTTTCTCAGGATCCACATAAGAGTGAAAACATATGGTATCTGTCTTTTCTCTGTATGACCTAGTTCACTCAGCATAACACTCTCCAGTTCCATCCACGTTGTTACAAAAAGCCATGTGGTTTATATACACAATGGAATACTACTTTTTGCAGTTTCTTATACACTCATGGATTTAAGTGCATTTCATGGGCTTAGGTTCACTGCCATTTCTACTTTTACTGTAGCTTCCTTTGATATAACCCTGTTAAGTTTCAGATAGTCCTTGCTGTCTGGTATGCCAAACTATTCCTGCCCCAGATCTGTAATCAGCTACTTTTCAGAGAGCTCTAGTTTTTTATTGAGAAGTTATTATTTCAAGTCCACAATATTGGTACCAGAGATTTTTGGGGGTGAATTGTTTCTAGAATTCTTCAACAGACAAAATTAAATACCTTGTGAGATCATACTTAAACCTCCAATTTAAATTCAAGACTAAAGGGTTTCAACATAACCTCTTATATATTACAGTTGTATTTTCTTACTTCCACACAGTGAATTCTTATTCTTAAGGGTAGGCAGCAATACTGAAATATTTAATAACTAGTTTATTTGCTATACAACAGTCTCAGACTAACAAAATTAATATTACCCCAACTAATTATGACTACTAGAAATAGTTTTAATTTCATTTCTGCATGAGTTATGCCCACTTTCTCCCCATTGTCAGATCATATAGTCATTATCTACTATACTCTTTCCTTTTCAAGGCTCATTTTGTCTTGGTTCTACAAGTAATTATATATTTAATCCTCTCCAGCACTAATTATGTTGATGTCTCTATAGTCATTTTCATTATCCAACTCTTGTTCTCTAGTAAGTTCCATACAAAGTGTTCATAAGAGAAATATTCTTCAAGATTTTGTGTATTAACAGTTGGTATATGCCTTTTACACTTGAATGTTAACTTTTTCAGATCTAAAATCATTGCTTCACATTTTCTTTCCTCAAGTATTTTCAATATGTTATTTCATATTTTTCTGGGATAATGTGTTGCTACCAAAGGGTTTGATGACCCAGTTTTATATCCTTTATAAGTCATATACCCTTTGTGTCACATGCTCAGATTTGGGAGTTCAGTTGGTTTTTTTTTGTTTGTCTTTTTGTTTTGTTGTTGTTGTTGTTGTTGGTTGTTGTGTTTGGTTCTTTTTGTGTGTGTTGGTTGTTCTGGGTAGATATTCTCAAATGTAATGTGTACTCATTCAATATGTATTTACGAATCTCTTTTTATAAGTGTTAATTTTAAAATGTTTTCCTTCCCACTTTTTTCTCTTAAAGCATTATTAGTTGTGTTGAGTTGCTTTTTTGGTTCTTCTCATTTAGTCTTCATTTGTAAAATTATTTGCTCTTTTATTTCAAATTATTTTATGAGTATGTCACACCATTCTTGATTGTTTTCCTACTTCTGATACATTTTGGTCATTTATGCCTTGTATCATTTTCTTAACATCTTTCAGTTTGTTTTGAAATTTGTGTTGAAATATTAGAGTTTGATCTACTTGAGAAGATTTAGCTCGCTGTGATGTTATTCTGCTTTGCAGTCTCTTTTTTCCTATAGAATATGGCATGAGATTTGACACTAATACTTCATCACTCATTTTATTTTATTTTATTTTATTTTCAGGAATTAAATCTTTATTTTTCCTGGCCTACTAATAGAAACGTAATTCTTTTAACTTTTAGATTCACGTTGTTTGTTGATTGAGCCCATTCTTCATATAGAAACATATAATTTAAAAATTCAAGGAAAAAAAATTTCCTGGATATATTTTCCTGCATTTAGAATTATTAGAGATACATATTCACTGATAGGTACTTGTCCTTGACACTTTGTCTATCTTTTCTTTTCTTTTTTTTTTTTATCCTGTGGTTAAGATCTCTGTAGAAGGGCCTTATATACTATCTGTCCTATACTTTAAAGGATTATCATTTACTATTCTTCTGAAATATATATATATATATGTATGAATATATACATATATATATATATATATAGCTTACCTTAAATTCTTTTTTTTCAATATATGAAATTTATTGTCAAATTGGTTTCCATACAACACCCAGTGCTCATCCCAAAAGGTGCTTTCCTCAACCCATCACCCACCCTCCCCTCCCTCCCACCCCCCATTAACCCTCAGTTTGTTCTCAGTTTTTAAGAGTCTCTTATGCTTTGGCTCTCTCCCACTCTAGCCCCTTTTTTTTTTCCTTCCCCTCCCCCATGGGTTTCTCAACAATAGCCAAATTATGGAAAGAGCCTAAATGTCCATCAACTGATGAATGGATAAAGAAATTGTGGTTTATATACACAATGGAGTACTACGTGGCAATGAGAAAGAATGAAATATGGCCCTTTGTAGCAACGTGGATGGAACTGGAGAGTGTGATGCTAAGTGAAATAAGCCATACAGAGAAAGACAGATATCATATGTTTTCACTCTTATGTGGATCCTGAGAAACATCATCACTCATTTTAAAAGGAAGTTTGGTTCATATAGCTCTTACTACATCAGAGAAACCCACTTTTCTATTGTTTTGTGTAGTATTTTAAAATATGGCATCTTTCTGGGGTGCCTGGGTGACCCAGTCGGTTGGGGGACTGACTCTTGATTTCGTCTTAGGTCATAATCTTGCAGTTTCACGGGTTCCAGCCTGCCAACAGTGCAGTGTCCGCATAGCATTCTCTATCTTCCCCCTGACTTTTCCCCCTCCCTCACTCACACTCTCTTTGTCTCTCTCAAAATAAGTAAATAAACTTAAAAAAAAAATTTTAAATATGGCATCTTGCTTTCTTGTCCTATTCCCCTTCCCCATTCTGCTTCCTTCCAGTAGTTTCTCCTTAGTGTAGAGGATCTTGTTTAGAAGAGATCCTGGGTATATCAGTTTTGAATATTCATTGAAGCTAGATTACTTCAGACCTTTTGGATCTTACCATAGGCCCTTTGCTCTCCTCCACTATCAGAATGAGCAACTCTCTTCATATAGATGTAGCCAGTATTCTCAAATTGTTTCATGAATAACTATGATGAATGACTTTGGACTCTGGGATCTCCTTTCTCTATGTTTATCATTTAACGCTTTGTTTCCTTCTATCTTCTACTGTCCCTGTACCAGTAACTGACGCATTTGTGGCTATATATGCTGGTATTGTGAAGTTCATAGGGATATCTAGTCATTGGTGTTTATATGAATGTTGTCCAATAAGCTTTTGTTGTTTTGGTTTTTTGGTTTCTTGTTTTTTGTTTTATTTGTTATCTCATTGTTTCATATGGTTTTATGTGAGGATTTAGGAAGAGCCAAAAACTATACTGCCACTGTTAACATTAACATCCCCAAATCTTTGCATTAAGTTTTTAAGTAGATGCTTTTTAAATTAATTCATTGATATAAAATGCTCTCCTTTGGGGCACCTGAGTGGCTTTGTTGGTTAAGCATCTGACTCTTGACTTGACTCAGGTCATGATCTCGGGGTTGGTGAGTTTGAGCCCTGCATCAGGCTCTGCACTGACAATGCAGAGCCTGGTTAGATTTCTGTCTCCCTCTCTCTCTGCCCCTCCTCTGCTTGGTCTCTCACTCTCTCAAAATAGATGAAAATAAAAATAAGCTTTTAAAATGACTCTCCTTAAATATCTATTTAATCTACTTCTTCACTCATTTTAAATAGCCATAATTTTCTTTAGCCTAATAGAAACTTCTCAGCCCAAACCTATATAAAATATTGGGATTTGAGCAAATACATAAAATACTTAAGAAGAAAATCAGGCACAAGGTTCAGGAAGAAGCATGAAATCACACACTTTTCCTATTTTAATCTTAGTAAGTTTATAAAAGCAGCAATGCCTTTTCAACCAATAGTTTTTTCTTCTAGAGGAGACCTATGATAACAAAATCATAACCCTTGGGTCTCTGCTTGTCTTGCTGCAGGAAACGACAATTTGGCTCATACCCTGAGTGCTTGGCAAACTGAATTTGAATGGTAGACATAAACCTTTCCAATCCAAAGAACAAAGGGGGAAAAGAGGTTTGCAAATATATCCCCACTATTCCTATTTTGGATATGTATATGATGATCCTCAAGGATAAATAATTGAACTCTGGTGCAACAAACAGTCTTGTGTAAAAATGACCCTGGAAAATAAATCACTTTTCACTGAGCAAAAAGCTTTTTGGGGTGAATAGATGTCCTCCCTTCTCAGTACTGATTCTACACTAATTGGGCATTTGACATGCCTTACATTCTGGGCATCAGCCTTTCCCAAGTATCCTTATAAAAACCATCACAAGCAAATTTGGACAACCTTGTACCAAGCAGATTATTTATTCTCCTGTTGTAAGGTTGCTTTCATGTTTGCCTTAGAAAAAGAAAGAAACACAGAGACAGGATCTTTCCCCTAACATATATAGGTAAGGCATGTCCAGCAAAAATACACTAAACCTAGCACGTGTATCTCTGCCTCTGCATATAAACTTTAGAATCAATTTGTTGATATCAACCAAATAATTTGGTTGATTTTTAATTGGGATGTCACTGAGTCTACAGATTAACTAGAAAAAAATTATATCTTAACAATATTAAGACTTGCTACTCATAAGCATAGAGTATCCATTTATTTAGTTTCTATTTATATTTTTTATTAGAGTTTTGTCATTTTCCTAATTTAGATATTTCATGTATTTTGTTTGACTTATACATAAGTATTTCAGTTTGGGGAATAGTAATTTAAATCGTTTTTATATATCAAAATTTACTTGTTTATCGCTGGAGTATCTGTATTTTACAACTTTGCTATAATTTGCTATAACTGTTCCAGAAGATTTTTGTTGTTGATATTTATTCTTTTGGATTTCTATGTAAATTTTCATGTCATCTGTCAACAAAAGAGTTTTATGTCTTCCTTTCCAATCTGTTAACCTTGTCTTTCCTTTTCTTGTCTTACTGCATTAGCCAGGATTTCTAGTACAACATTTAAAAGGAGTGGTGAGAGGAGACATCCTTGCTTTGCTACTGATCTTAGCAGGAAAGCTTCTAGTTTATTACCAGTAAGTATTATGTTAGCTAGTAAGTATTATGTTTTGTATGTATTCTTTATCAAGTTCAGGAAGTTTCCTTCTATTCCAAGTTTGCTGAGAGTTTCTAATTATGAAAGAGTGTTGGATTTTGTCATTCTTTTTCTGAACATGTTGATATGATTATGTGATTTGTCTTCTTTACTCTGTTGATATGATAGATTAAATTGATTTTCAAATACTGAACCAGACTACATACTTGGTATAAATCCCATTTGATCTCATATAAAAACCTTCTTAAACATTGTTTGATTTTATATGCTAATATTTTATTGATAATTCTTGCAGCTATGTTCATAAGCAATATCAATCTGTAGTTGTTTTTTTTTGTAATGCCTTTGGTTTGAGAATTAGGGCAATGTTGGCTTCACAGAATGAATTAGGAAGTAGTCTCTGCTTCTATCTTCTGGAGGAGATTGTAGAAAAACACTTTTTTCTTTAAATATTAATATTTTGTAGACAATTTTTGCATCTATTTTCATAAGCAATCTCAACCTATAGTTGTCTTTTCTTGTAATGTCTTTGGTTGAGAATTAGGGTAATGCTGGCCTCATACAATGATTTCGGAAGTAGTCTCTCTGCTGTTATTTTCTGGAGGAGATTGTGAAAAAATGATATACTTTTTTCTTTAAATAATATGTATACTTCATCATTGAGCCCATCTAGCCTTGGCACTTTCTGTTTGGGGAAGTTAGTAATTATTGCCTCCATTTCTACTCAGATTGTCTATTTCTTGAGTAAGTTTTGATAGATTGTATCTTTCAGTGAATTGATTTATTTCATTTAGGTTTTCAAAGTTGTGGGCATAGAGTTGTTCATGGTATATACTTATTACTCTTCTAATGTCCATGAGATCTGTAGTGATGTCTTCTCATTTCTGGTATGAGTAATTTGTGTTTTTTCTCTTATTTTTTTCTTGGTTAGTCTGCCTATTTTAGAAACCATAATCCAACATACTTGCTGGTGATATTTCATTACCCCCTACCTTCTCACGTACAAACGAGAAGGAATAAAAAAAGCTTTTCCCTTTCTTATTAAGGGACTGGCCTAAAAATATGATCTACAATCACAAAGCACACACTTGAATCCAATTTTTTTATACTGAATTAAGATGCCATTTTATAACAATACAACTTTCTTCCATGATTTGGTACGTTAGGTATTTTTACCTAAGCATTTAAAAGTGATTTTCTATGAACATATGAACTTAGTGAATGGCTCATCCATTCATTCACTTAGTTGGTGTTTTGTTGTTGTTGTTGTTGATAATCAAGTTGACACCATTAATCCTTTAATTCAGAAACTGGGTCTAGTTATTTAGGCTGTAACCCTGCTTAGAATGCAGTCTAAACAAACTCTACATCATCGGATGATGTATCCTTTGACCAGATTTTATCTTCTGTCATCAGATTTTATCTTCTGTCTTGTCTCATATTCCTCTCTCACTGCGGCTCTCCAGAGCTGGCATTAATTTTGTTTCTCAAATTTAGCACCTCATTTCTACTTTACTGCCTGTATTCTTTCTGTTCTCTCTGTCAAGAACTCTATTTTCCATGATACTTTTATTGACCATTTGGTTTCAAGTCAAAAACTGTCCTAGGAATTCTTCCTTCCTTGAAACCCTTACCTAAAGCATTCTCTGCTCTAGTCCCTAAGTCACTCTCTATCCCAGTATTAAACTTTAACATGTATTCCTATGTCAATTTTCTATTTATTTAATATTTTTACCTGTTTATCATCAAGTGTTCCCAACATCACGAAAGCTCCATGAAGGCAGATGTCAAATCTCTTCACCACTATAATGGCACTAAAGCCGTTTCTAGCTCATGAAGTTCAATATATATTTCTTGCATGGCTAAACTGCAGTGAGGGGGAAAAAGCACACTGTGTAAAACAAATAATTTTGACATATTGTCTTATTAATTTATATGTAACTTCTGATTAAGAGGGTTGCATCTCTCTTCTTCGTATGCCTCTTATTTCTCTAATTGGGGCTCTATTCTATTCTATTCTATTCTATTCTATTCTATTCTATTCTATTCTATTCTATTCTATGTTTCTAGCGTCCTCAAAGTTTTATACTATTTCTACTCTAAGCACATTTATATTCATGCAATTTTCATGTTGAACCTGTTACTCAAAAGTTGATAATTTCTATTAGTATGTTGTAATGGGTGGCTCATATTAGCACCACTTTATAATTCTGTCATTGTGAAAATGGCAAACCACTGATATATGTGTATATTGTAAGTAGGAAAATAATCCATGTAGATACACCTTGTTTTTCCAGAGTCAGAAAGACATTTTAAGTAATCAACATGGTTAATTATCTCCCTTGGAAGTTCATAAGGTTAGCCCAAGGAATAACTCAGTACAGTTTGCCAATAGCTACTACTCCCAGTCCTCATCTGCAGCCCCACAACCATACAATCTTGATTCTCCAGGTAATTATATTGAAATGAATTCATATCATCTTAGAACTTAAATACTTAGATACTAATATATACAATGTATATAAATTCACTGAAGTTCAATCTGGTTAAGAGACCTCTTCCCTCCCATCACAGCATCAGAGTGGTGTTCTCAAAGGCTAATGAAATTATCTTAATTAATCACCTACTTTAACCTCCCATGTCTTCCTATTTAATGTATCATTAAATCTAAGCTCCAAAAACCTAAAAGTCACTTCAGGCTGAACCAAGCTAGAAGGAGCCAGAAACACAAATCCATACTTTTCCTAACCCCCAAAACATTTCTAAACTGGCATCAAGAATCTATAAAACCTAAAACAAACAAACAAACAAGCAAACAAAACTAAAAACAAAGAAGGCTAAGTTTGGGAATTTATTTCAAACCTTGACTTTGGCTAGAAAATTTTTTTTTTGAAAATACTGGTATAATGAATACTACTGTTCACAGTAGTATATGAGTCAATACATTTCAATTCTAGTACTGAAGAGGGTCTAATTTATTATCTGTATGCCATTAGGCAAGTTACTTTATTTTTCTGGGGCCAAATTTGTTCATGTGTAAAATGAAAGTTTGTCTCTGGAGTAATTTCTAGCATTGCAGTAGCTAAAAATGTATTATCATGGAAAATGATCTTTTAGAACTAAAGTTTCACAGTAGGAAAGCCTTAGGGTATCTATGGGCTATGACGCTGTAGCAGCTGAAAAGAGTTTAGTAACAGCATTAAATGTGAGAACTGCCCATTAAACTGCAAAAATATTAGGGAAAGAATAACACCATGTGAAAAAAATTCAACAATGCCCTCTCTTTCTGAGAAAAGGAAATTAGTTGCCTTGGACAAAATGAATGTCTACACCCTCCATAAGAAGGTGGACTGACGATATTATATATCTATATAGAAAAATAGAAATTTCTGATTTTTATACATATGAGATAAAATTTTTACCAAGTTTCTATAAATGCATAGGTGAGCTACTACGTCAATGATCCTTACGTCTATCATATACTTTGGTGGAATTCAAGGATGTAGAAAAATGAAAATGTCATATGAAATATGAAGATTACAAAATTACATTTATATCTTTGGGTTGAAAATATGAAGTGGTCTCTGTTATCACGTAATCTGATTTTTTAAGAATATTTCTTATCTTCCCATCCTAAAAATAAATGATTCAGATTAATTAAGAAAAACTGAGTTTGATAGAGACAGATTTTTTTCATCACCCAGTGAGAATTATAAGACTGAGATGCCATTACTGAGAAGGATCATAATTCTCAAGAGTAGTAACATTTTAAATAGTATTATTAGATTATAGAAGAAATTTCTATGTATAGAAGGAATTGGAAGTCACCTTCCAATGCTAAACAATTATTATTTGATTTGGGAAAATAAAGTTTTGCTATCTGATAAAACAATTTCACATGTTAAAAAGTAGGTTGAAGGAAAGACATGCATAAAAGAATATTTTTTAATAATAAAGGATAACAATAGATGGTAAAAAACAGTAGGAGATGGTTTATAATGGAATAGACAAACACAATTATTCTTTCTATATAAAGATATTGACCAGAATATGACAAAGAAACAGAATCTGAAATTGACTTGCAACATGAAACTGAATCCCAAGCAGGAGCTCATATCCCCCAAACATGTTAATCATGCTTTAGCCATTGAAACAAAATTATCTGCTTCCCCTTTGTGCCCTCCCCTCAAAATGCCTTGTTAGAAGTATGGTTTTGAACACAAAGAAAACTTGTAGTTGTTTGTTTACTACTTTCTTTTGTTATGTTGAAATTTTCCAAGGTCAATATTACCTTGCCTGCTTTTGATCAATGATAGTAATTGTGAAACTATGCACATATACAATGCCCAATAAAGAGCTGATGATAATTTTCACTTGTTCTCTTATAACCTAGATTTATTTTCTTTCTCTTACTATGAGAAGATAAAAATGAGTTCAATATCTCAAGTTGCTTAGAGACCACATTATATTTCAACTATTCTTTCTACATTCTGTATTTTACCACATAGCTTATTTGTAAAATAGGTTACTCTTCTACACTATTTTATTAACCTGATACATTTTTCAGTTTTGCTGTCTCTTCTATTGCCCAGCTTAAAAATAAATGATTCTTTTAAGTTCTTTCTTTTTCACTAGTCATTAAGTTTTACTTATTTATGTATGGAGAATATACTGATAGGATTAACAATCCAATTATTTGGTTTGAAGGGGGTTTATTGTGCATGTGTGTATGTGTCTGTGTGTGCGTTTGTGTGTGTGTGTGTGCGCGCGTGTAATGTTTTTCACATACCCTAAAATAGATGCATCTCCCTCTTCTATATAATTTGAAATGATTATTGAAAGAAAATCAAATGCAAGATCACTGCCTAATTGGTTCAGAAAGTCAAAGGAAAAAAATGATTAGGGTACTTTCACAGAGGTGGGTTATTGCTAGCAAACAGCAATCTTGATTTGCTTTTCTCAGCAGTAGCAAAAAGGAAGAAAGAACACTGCTCTACATCCATTATTACAGTAGGAATTTTCAGTTTAAGAACTACCTAGTAGAAACAAGAATAATGTGAAGGCTACAGAGTATAAATATTTCTCATAAACCATTTATGAAAGTTACATTATGCTGATTGTATAAAACTGTACTTTAGAGAGGTTCTGTAGAGATAAACTTAGACTTTCAATTATCCAGTATGTTTACAGAATTCTACCACTGTTTAGTGGGCTGCCGCTCTTAAATTTTCATATGTGAATTCTTTACTGAATATCTTGATAGCTCTATAACTTACTACCTTTAATGCATCAATAAGAACAATAGTATACTGGGGATGAACGGTGACCTTTTGGTAAAAGGTTGGCATTCTTTTATCACACGTTCTTATACCCAGCTGACTTAAAACAAGTCAATGCAAAAGGGATTTGGCAGTTGTTAAAACTCTGTTAGTATATTCATAAAAAGTGAGCAAATTATTATTCCATTTACCCCCAAAATGATGATTCAATTTCCATGCATACTGGGATTTCTTTCAACATTGTATAACTTGTATACTTGACAGATTCCAGAAAATTAACGATAGTATGCTAACAATTTAGCTAACAATGCAAAATTTATTTTATAAATAGTAATCTCGATCATTTTATATGTTAGTTTGAGAGTTTGGGATTTTAAGAATCCCTTCAGTTATTCCAGTGTATCTCAGGAATAAATGGCTTAATTTCATTGCCTATATGTGTGTGTATGTGTATTTGTGTACCTTTTTGTCACCTTGGTTTCTATTATTGAGTTTCTATGGAGATTTATATTAGAGTTAACACAATTTTTTTCTTTTCTTTTTTTTTTTTTCCTGTTCTAGTGTCACTCAAACACAGACCTACTCAACCAAGATGAAATAGCTGGTAGAATAAACTCAGTTAACACTGGCAAGCAAGTGAATACGGTTTCCACTCCGAAGTTTGATATACTACACATTTAAAAGGACAGCTTAAAGGAACATGTTAAAAAATAATTTGTTCTGGGGCGCCTGGGTGGCTCAGTCGGTTGAGCTTCGGACTTCAGCTCAGGTCATGATCTCGGCGTCTGTGAGTTCGAGCCCCGCGTCGAGCTCTGTGCTGACAGCTCAAACCTGGAGCCTGTTTCAGATTCTGTGTCTCCCTCTCTCTGACCCTCCCCTGTTCATGCTCTGTCTCTCTCTGTCTCAAAAATAAGTAAACATTAAAAAAATTTAAATAATTTTTTCTTGGGATATGTATACTGAAAGGGCATTTTGTTTTCAAGGTAATTTTTAAATATTTTTATTATTAAAGCAAAAAGTGTTTCTTACAGAGAAATCAAAGAAGATAGGTAAGTGAAAGAAAAAGAAGTAAAAAAGTCTTCATTTTTACCACACATCACTGAAAACCATATATGTATTGAAATTTTGTGTTAATTATATCATAGCACACTTTTATCATTTTTATTTTAAAAATATATTTGAGAACATCTCCATGCCAACAGATAAACTTCTGCAACAGAACTCCTAATGGTTTTATAGCTGTTCATTGTTTAACAGCTCAGATATTTTAGTAAGTTTCTATTTTGATATAATTTTGAACTTAGAGATAAATTCAAGAATAGTGTAAGGAACTCTCTTATTCCCTTTACCCATATTAGCAATTGTTCAAATTTCTCTCTATTTCTCTCTCGCCTACTTCCTCCCTCTATCTGTTATATATATATATATATATATATATATATATATATATATATATATCACACACACATATATACACATATATATACATATATATAAAATGTGCTAATGTATGTATTAATGTGTGTGTGTGTGTGTATATATATATACATATATATAGACACAAATTGCTACATTTTGCTGAACTACTTGAGAATAAGTTAAAGAAACTATACCCCTCGGTCTCTAAAAGCATTTAGTGTAGGGGCGCCTGGGTGGCTCTGTCCATTAAGCATCTGACTTTGGCTCTGATCTTGCTGCTTGTGAGTTTGAGCCCCGAGTGGGGCTCTGTGCTGACAGCTAAGAGCCTGGAACCTGCTTCAGATTCTGTGTCTTCCTCTCTCTCTGTTCCTCCCCTGCTCACACTCTGTCTGTCTGTCTCTCTCTCTCTCAAAAATAAACAAAAATAAATTATTGTATTTCCTAAGAATAAACACATTATCTTTCATAAACAAAATGCAGCTTTAAAAATTAAACAAATTTCAACAATACAAAATTGTTTAAATCATATTCCATATTTAATGTCATTAACTGTTCCAATTTTTCCCTTATGGCTATCTTTTCCTGAACTAGGATCAAATTCAGGACCAACTTTCAATTTAGTTCTCATAGCTTTTTAGTCCTTTATTCTGGAACATGTTCTCAGAATTTTCTTGTTGGTTTTCATTGACACTTTGAGAGTTAGGAACAGTTTGTTTATAGAATGTCCTTCAACTTCGATTTCCCTCTTTGCTTGTGATTAAATTTAGACTTAATATTGTTGGCAGGAATAATGCAGAAAGTATGTGTATTTCTATGTGCATTTATAAGAAGGTACTTGATGTCATTTTGTTGCAATATTTGTGATGTTATATTTGATGGCTTTCTTCAGTGGCATTCTCCTGGTTTCTCCTCTATAAAGTTACTATTTTCTATTTTTAATTAATAAGTAATTTAGAAAGAGATCATATAAATATCAAGTTCCTTAGAAAAATTTCATCCAGGTGTTTTAGCATCCATACTTCCTATATTTATTAGATGGCATTCTACTATAAGGAAAAGCTTTTCCTATATTTCCATTTTATATTAGACATACACTCCATGCTAGATATTCTGGAAACAACCCTAGTATTTTTTATGTCAAATGCTTTATGTTGAATTCACAAATGTTCAAAATGAGGTATAATTGAAAATGGTATTAGAAAAAGATATCTATGCTTCAACATAAAAATGTACCATGAGACTAAAAAAAGATCTCAGGTATAGCTTAAGTGAAAGTATCAATAAATTTAGCAATGATATTCCCTTAATCCTTCATCTATATGGTTCTTTGTTAGGTAACAAAGAGTCTCTATAGTCTCCTTCCACCACTAAAATATATATTAAATAATATTATAAGATTGAAGGAGAAGAAATCTTATAGTGTAAAAAGTATTTCCATTTCACAGAAATTTTTAGATACATAATGAATGTTTAATAAATAATTTTTTAAGTTTTTCCATCTCTCTGCTTGTATCAATATGGAATATAGCCATATTTTTTCTTTTTCTATATTTCATCTCAATTCATTTTGTTTCATAATTTCCAGTACAGTTAACATACAGTGTTATATTAGTTTCAGGGTACAATATAGTGATTCAACAATTCCGTATATCACTCAGTGTTCATCATGACAGTGCACTCCTTAATCCCCATCATCTATGTCACCCTTCCACCCCTACCCACCTCTCTTCTGGTAGCCTTCAGTTGGTTCTCAGTAGTTAAGAGTCTGTTTCTTGGCCTGTCTCTCTCTCTCTCTCTCTTTTTCCCCTTGTCCATTTGTTTTGTTTCTTAAATTCCACATGTGTGTGAAATCACATGGTATTTGTCTTGCTCTGACTGACTTATTTCACTTAGCAATATATTCTCCAGCTCCATCCACCTCATTGCAAGTGATGCCCATATTTTTGTCAGTGAGATTTGATTATTATTATAATTATTTTTGATTCTCATATTGTCCTCAATTTGGCCAGTGGGAATCCTTTAGAAATGTTTCCTGTGTCTTTTTGACAAGGTTTCATGATTTTTTAATTCATATTTTCAATGAGATCATTGTTGACTCACATGTAGTTGTGAAATAATATGGAAATATTCCATGCATGCTTTACTGGGTTTTACCAATGCTAGTATCTTACAAAACAATGGACAATATCACAACCAGGATATTAACATTGATATAATCAATTTTGTATAGATTTCCCAGCTTTACTTGTGTTCATTTGTATGAGTATTTAGGTCTGTACCATTTTGTCACATGTATATGTTTGTGTATCACAAACCACAGTAAAGACACCAAAAAGTCCCATTACCACAAGTACTCCTTGAGTTTCCCTTTCATAACTATCTCTGCCTCTCTCCACTGCACTCTGTCCCTAACCCCTGGCTAACACTAATCTCCTCTCCATTTCTAAAATTTTGTCACTTCAAAATTGTTATATAAATGAAATCATATATTATGTAAACTTGAAGGATTTGATTTTTTTTCACTTAACATATTTCCTAGGGAACTAATTCAAATTGCTTCATATCTCAATAGTGTATTCCTTTTCATTGCCAATTTATATTCCATGATGTGTATGTAACACAGTTTGTTCAACCATTCATTTGTTTAAAAGTATTTGGACCATTGCCAGTTATCAGCTATTACTAATAAAACTACGATGAACATTCATATACAAATTTTTCATGAACACAAGTTTCATTTCTCTGGGATAAATACGTGAGGTTGTAAATGGTAGATTGTATGGGAATTGCATGGTTAGTTTTAAAAGAAATTGCCAAACGGTTTTCCAGAGTGTCTGTATCATTTTACATTTCCACTGCAACGTATGCGTGAGTCACTTTCTCCACATCCTTGTTATGATTTGGTTTCATTACTTTTTCTTATTTTAGCTATTCTAATAAATAAATAGTAATGTCTCATTTTGGTTTTAACTCGCATTTCTCTGATGGTTAGTAATATTAAACATCTCTACATGTGTTCTTTTTGCCCTCAAATATTCTTTTTCTTGAAATGTCTGTTCATGTCTTTTGGCCATTTTCTTTTCTTTGTTTTTTAAATGTTTATTTATTTTTGAGACAGAGTGTGAGTGGGAGGGTCAGAGAGAGAGGAGACAGAGGATTCCAAGTGGGCTCTACCCTGACAGCAGAGAACCCAACGCAGGGCTCAAACTTACGAACTGTGAGATCATGAACTGAGCTGAAGTCGGACGCTAACCAACTAAGCCATCCAGGCATCCCTTTTGCCCATTTTCTAATTGGATTGGTTGATTTTTTTTATTGTTGAGTTTTAAAAGTTATTTATACATTCTGGACACTGATATTTGGTCAAATATGTGTTTTGTAAATATTTTCTCCCGGTCTGTAGCTTTACATGCCTTTCGCATTGGCTTTAAAAGAGTAGGAGTTTTCTATTTTTGTTGGGTTGAATTTATCAGTGCTTACTTTCATGCATAATATTTTGGACATCAAGTCAAAGCCTCTTTACCAAGTCCTAGATAGTGAAAATTTTCTCATAGCGTTTTCTAGAAGTTTTATATTTTACATATATAATCCATTTTGAGTTAAGTTTTGTGTAAGTATAAGGTTTAGGACTATTTTATTTTTCTTTCTTTCTTTTTTTTTTTTATTTTGAATGCCCAATTACTCCAGTACCATTTATTGAAAAGGTTAACCTTTTTCCAGTGAGCTGCTTTTATATCTTTGTAAAAACATTGGTTGAGGATATTTGTGTGGGTCAATTTCTGGGCTCTCTATTTTATTCCATTCATCTATATGTATATACCTCCACAAATACCACACTACAGTGTTTTAATTAACTATATAGTAATCTGAAATATTGAGTAGAATAATTATTTACATTTTATTCTCTTTTGTAAAGATTGATGTACCTCTTAAATGGCCTGTGTCTACCCATATAAATTTTACAATAGCTGCATCTATATTTACACAGAATCTTGCTAAGCTTTTGGTAGAAAACACATTAAAACTATAGACTAGTCTGAGGAGAACTGGCATATTTATTATATTGATTCTTCCAATCATAAACACACACACACACATACACACACATATACACTCATTTAAGTTTTTTCTTTCTTTCATAAATAATTTTTAACTTTCAGTATACAGATTCTATACATGTTTTGATGTATGAATACCTAAGTATTTAATTTTCTTACAGAAATTACAAGTGGTATAGTAGTGTTTTGCAATGTTTATTTATTTTGAGAGACAGAGTCCACACAAGCAAGCAGATCAGACAGAGAGGGAGAAAGAGAATCCCAAGTAGGTTCTGCACTGTCAGCACAGAACCCAAAGTGGGGCTTGATCTCAGGAACCATGAGATCATGACCCGAGCCAAAATCAAGACTTGGGTGCTTAACCAACTGAGCCACCCAAGTACCCTGTATTGTGTTTTTAATTTCATTTTTCTTCATATTCATTTAGAAATTTGAATATTTTTTGTTTGTTGATCTTTATTCTGCAAACTTGCTGAACTCATGTGTTAGTTGTAAGAGGCTTTTTTGTTTTATTTTGTTTAGTTTTAAGAGTATTTTTGTAGATACTTTGGGATTTCCTATATAGGCAATCATACCATCTATAACAGAGGACTTTTTATTTCCTCCTTTCCAAATGGCATAATCTTTATCTTACTCATTCCTGCCTATTACAATAACTTTAACTTCCAGTGTTATGTTGACTAAGAATGTTATGAGTAGGCATTCTTGTTTTGTTCCTTATCTTAGAGTCTGTCCATGTTGCAGAATTAAATAGTGGGTCAACCGAAATGTTGTGTCAATAATTAAACTTGGTTTAGAAATTTTGATAGTTATTCTAAATTAAACTTAAAGTTTGTCCCAAATTATACTCTCACTAGTAGGGCATGAAAGTGTGCATTTCCATATAGCTTTATCATTAAGTGTTGTTAAGTTTTGAAATCTGTACTAAGTTGTACAAGTAAAAATGGTATTTGACAGATCTAATTTGCATATATTCAATTATTACTATGCTTGAATATTTTACATATTTTATTAGTGTTATATACTTATTCTTTTGTAAATTCCTATGCATTGGCATTTTTCTATGTAAGGTTCCAGCTTTTTCATATTGATTTGGAAGAGCTCTTCTTATATATAAACCTTTATCAGGCATTAAATTCCTATTTGTTTTTCATCTGTTTCATGCTTTTCTATTGTGTTTCACCAGTCTGTTTATTGATGCCTATGCCAGTAAGTATCTACTTTAATTCCTAAAATTGTATATTTTGACATTTAGATTGTCTTTTATTCATAGTTGAAGCAAATAATAACAAAAGGGTCTAAACAAAATTATGCTACACTTGTAAGACCTTCTAAGACTCAACATACACAAATTAAAACCTTCATTTTTTATGATTCACTTAAAGCTAAATCATTCCACCAAAACCAGCAGTTATATTTCAGCACAATATCTGCAAAGATAATCCAACTGCTTATTGAATGTGTTATCTAGGTGTAGCTTCCAATATTGCAATATCAGAAATTTTAAAGATGGCATAGTGTTACCTAAAATTTTCTTACCCCGGGCTAGTGTTGGTTCTAGAATCCATCCCAGGTTTTAGACCACATTTTGTTTGCAAGTACAGCCAATTATGGGGAAAATATAGTCACAGAGGCTGAGAATCATCTCAGGGGATTTCACCTGAATCATCAAAAACACAAAACAAAATGCAGGAAGAATAATCATCTCTATTACTATTATTCACTGTAATTTTGCCCTGGGAATTCATCTGTAGTAGGAATTAGAATACCTAAATACAAGCAAATTGTAACTCAATACCTGAACATGAGTCCTTTGTCAAACATCTAAGTGCAGGTAGATGAAGTTGTGAAGATAGTCTCCACTGACAACACCAGAATGTTTATAAACTTCACAATTAGAACATCTGATATTCTATTTCCCAAATATTCTTGGATTGAAGTAAAGATAACAGTAACTCGTCTCTGGCCATTGTAACTGAATTACCTGGCTCAGATATACCAACACAGAGTGTCTTGGAAATAAATCCCTTAATCCTCCCATTTGCTTATCATAGTGTTTATTTATTCTTGCTGTTCAACAGATGTTAGTTATGTTAGCAACGGTTATTGTTTAATCTTAGTATTTTTAACTTGTTTTTCTTTTTACATTCTGTTCATGCGGAAAAATCAATGCAGAGTTCAAATTTCACTTTTGGCACTTACTTTGGCAAGAGATTTATTTTCTCTGTGCCTCAAATTGTTATAATAAAAATATAAATATATAAATCTGTTGTGAAGATTAACTGAAGTAACACATGGCACGTGCCTAGAAGAGTGGCTGGCATATGCTGAGTGCATCAAAATGTTGGCATCTGGTGCAGTTCTCATTTTATAGGTATTATTTTGTTTTGAGATGGGACAAAGCCAATCCCCCACCCCCAAAAAAGGTATTGACCCATTCCAAACCCATTCCCTGTAGCCAAACTGAGCTCAAAGAAATTGGAGTTCCGAAACAGGTTTCCAGGGCTCTTTAGTATATACTAGATTACCTCCATTTTTTATTCTCTTCACCTACAATGATTAAGAAAAAAATCAAAGTGACAGAAAATACTGAGTCAAACATTATTTATTTAGTGCTATTGATATTTTTAAAAAAACCTGTTAATTATTACATTCATTACAAGTAACAAAAACCATAAGAATGGAGTAGAACCAGGAGCTGCTAGACAGCATATTCAGGAAAATAGGTAGAGAACTCATTTCTGCCCAAATTTCAGCTTTGTTTAAAATACAGCTTGAACAAGAAACAGAGGATAGAAAAAGGGACAGCGATGGAAATATTTACCTACCTTGTTGGCAGCTAAAGACATAGTATAAGGGGTAAAATTTATATACTTTAGAAATTCTCAGCCTCTCACCAGAGTGAACATAGGGCCCTCAAGATGCAAGGTAACTCAGTCTTATTACCTCCAGCATCTTACCGTCAGCTATTATTGGAGTCGCCCAGGTGTGGAAAAGGATTACTGAACTGTTGATAGAGCTCTGCCATTTAATTACTGTTTGCCCTCCACTTGTCTTTTTGGAAGCTGATAGCTAGATCAAGCAGTTGCTATCCATGGTCCATTAGAGCTCAAAATGCCCTAATTGTTGATTTAGCTCAGTCACGGGTTGTGGGCAATAGATAGGCTCTGACTGAGGATGTACTTATTGATTTGTCTCATGGGACTTTAAATTTTCATTTTTATTTAGACAATTAAAAGAGATAGAAGAGATCAAGTTAATATTTTTGAGTGAAACCGTCTACCTGCTGAGTTGAAGAGGATATGATCGAATGCAAAAACAGATATGGTCCCGACTGTGAGAAGTTTACAGTTTTGTTGAGGAGAAACATGAGAATAAAAAATTGAAAAAAGAAACTAAATCCCAGAAATCTCCTCCAAAATAGCAGCACTTGATGTCATCAAACTTTATACTGAGGATTTTTCCCTTGTCACAGAGTAGATTTCCCTGAGGAGGACTTACCTGACCTGGAATCTGAAGGATAAACACAAGTTCAGTAGGTGAGGAAGGGATATAGGGGGAAAGTGTTACATGCAGAGAGAGGACATGTGAAAGGGCCCTGATACGGAAGGGAGCTTAGCACCTTATGACGCACTAAGAGGAAGACCACGGTGGCTTGAAGTGGGGGTGAGTTAAGACATAAGAAGAGAGGTAATTGGGCCAGGCTGTCATTCAGCCATCCACACATTTTCCATTCATTAAGTGAATATACACTGAGCACTAAATAGTTTGCTTTTTAAACATTGGGACTAGAGCAGTGAACAAAACTGAAAACTTGCCTGAGCAAGGCAATATCAGGTGATACAAACTACTTTTGGGAGAGTTAAACCAGGTTGAAATGATGGATGCAACAAGTTTTTTTTTTTTTTTTTTTTTAGTAAAACAGAATGTTCAAGAAAAATAAAAACTTTCCTGAAGAAGGTGATAGTTAATGGGAGGAAAAAATGTAAGAAAGAGCTATTCATCCTGAGAACAAGGGGAAGAGTATTTCACACAGAGAAACAGCTTGTGAATGACCTTAGGAAAGTAACAAGCTTCAGTTACAAAGAACAGAGGAAAGACCAATGTGACTAAAGTATAATGAGCAAGAGAGAAAGTGAACTGATGTGACACTGGAGAAACAGGCAGGAGCTAGATCACACAGGGATTTATAGACTGGGTTAAAGAACTTAGTTCTATTCTCAAAGCAATAGAAAGCCTTTGAAGAGTGTGTGTTGATGGTAGGAGTGGGGGTAGGAACAGGGAATAGATAGGTAGATCACCTATTTTTATTTTTAGAACATCAGCCTGACTTCTGGATATAAAATGAATCTTGTAGGGGCAAGATCAGAAGATTAGATATCAGGATGGTAAAGCAGTGTAGCTGGGAAATGAAGATTGTTACACGATAGTTTAGATGCACACAAGGAGACTGATCTTGGGTTGATAGGTATTCAAGAGGATGTGCTGATACATCCAGTTAAAATGAAGGAATAAATAAGGATGATCCCAGGCATGATGTTAGTGCTTTTGGCTGAGATGTGAAACATGAAAGAGAAACTTTGAAGAAAACATCTGAAGTTCAAGATTTCTGTTTTGGACAATTAAGTTTGAAATGCCCCTTAGACATTCAAGCAAAGATGTCATCTAAGTAGCTTGATAAACAAATCTAAAGTTCCAGGAAAAGGTCAGGGCTGAACATATAATCTTGAGGGTCATAAGCTATAAATGGCACAAGATGAGAGTCCCTGATGTGAAATGGAGATACTTAAGGTAAGAGGACTCAGAATCAGGCCCTGGGTCAGGCCTAGGTCAAATTTAAGCTTCACACACTGGAAATAAGATTACACTTCCCCTAAGCCTTTAACTTGAATTATTTAAGGTTAAGCAGCATATCCACATATAGCTTTCCTCATACTAACTTGTTTTCATTAACAGGAGTGAACACAGAGTATAGTGATCTGTACATCTACAATTCCCACCCCTCAACCATCAGTCTGAGTTCCCTTCTCAGCCTTGAATCTACGAGGGAAAAATATTATTATGCCTTTTATTTCTACTATACGTTCACCCCAAGCTCCTGACATCCAGATAACCTGCTTCTCCCATACACACTAATCTACATAAAGCTCTGAACATCTCCTATTCTACATCCTTATCACATCTCATGTCCAGAAATTCTTGAATTATGTCCTATAGAATTCAAAGACCATCAGCAGCAAAAACTTCTTGTTTGAAGTTTGTCTGTAATTTCTTGTCTGAACATTTCTATTATTTTACTGTGCCAAGAAAATACTTGGCATCTCCCTGAGGACACTGTCTCCCTTGTAGTCCTCCTAGGGAGTTAGAAGATCTTGTTGTCACTGTTGGGCTGGGAAGCATGGTAGTAGTCCTTTTGTCCCTCTTTGCTGTCTTTATAAAATCCTACAATTGAACAAAAACACTCAATTTGAATCTCACATCTATGTATTAGGTCACATACTATTCTTCATATATTACTGTCATTTTCAGATCCCAGTTATTCAACCTGTGTGTTCCAGAGAGGTCTGTTCCTGGCTTGCTGTCCACTCTTTCCACAGTAGTCATAATTCTTGGTGATTTCAATATACATGTACTTGATCCTGATAACTCCCAGGCTCCTTGCTTATGTAATGTACCTCATCTTGCCCTCGGTTTCACCTTAGCCACACACTCACATGATCTTATCCTGGGAATCATTATTATCAATAAAGGCAATGTCCATAATAACAATTATATGCATTTCATTCTTTGATCATCACTCTTGTTTGTTTGTTTGAGTGTACTTGACATGCAATGCTACATTACTTTCAGGTGTACAACCCAACCCAGTGATTTGACAAGTCTCCACATTATGCTATGTTCACCACAAATACAGCTACCATATGTCTTGTTACATCACTATTATAATATCATTGACTGTATTCCTTTTTTAAAAAAAATACTGTGTATTTTTGAGAGAGAGAGAGAGAGAGAGAGAGAGAGAAGGAGAGAGGGAGAGAGAGAGGAGGGAGGGGCAGAGGTGGGGGAGACAGAATCCAAAGCCGGCTCCAGGCTCTGAGCTGTCAGCACAGAGCCTGATGCGGGGCTCAAATTTACGAGCTGTGAGATTATGACCTGAGCTGAAGTCGGACGTCAACCGACTCAGTCACCCAGGTGCCCCTTATTGACTATATTCCTTATGCTATGCCTTTTAATTTTGTGATTTATTCATTCCATAACTGGGAGCCCGTGTCTTCCTTTCTCCTTCACCTATTTTGTCCGACTGTCCCACCCTCTCCCCTCTGGCAGCCTTGACTTTGTTCTCTGTATTTATAGTCCTTATTCTCCTTTTGTCTGTTTATTCTTTTTCTTTTTTTAGATTCCACTTATGAGTGGAATCATATAGTATTTATCATTCTCAGTCCGGTTTATTTCGCTCAACATAACCCCCTCTAGGTCCATCTATGTTGCCTCAAATGACATAATTTCATCCATGTTTATGGCTGTGTAATATTCCACTATGTGTGTATGCACTCGTTTGTGTGTGTGTGTGTGTGTGTTTGCGTGTGTGTGTGTGTGTGTGTACAGCTTCCTCATCCATTTGTCTGCTGAAGGACACTTAGGTTGCTTCCATATCTTAGCTATTGTAAATAATACTGTAAGAAACATACAGGTGCATATATGTTTTTGAATTAGTGTTTTTGTTTTGTTTGGGTAAATAGTCAAAAGTGGAATTATTGGATTATAAGGTTTTTCTATTTTTATTTTTTTAATAAACCTACACACTATTTTCCACAGTGACTATAACAATTCACATTCCCACTTGATCTTTTCAACTCACTTTCTCTATAACTCCACTAGTTCAATCTATTTATTCTAATTTTATTTATACTATTTATTCTAAACTATTTATACTAATTTTCCCCTGTCATTCAGATCTTTGGTACTTTCTCCCTGCTCCTAAGCTAGCTCAAATGCCATTGTCAATTATAATCCTTTTTGCATACATATTTGACTTCCTGGACTATCTCTAGTTTTGTTATACTCACCTAGTAAAATCATATATCTGTTTAACTGAACTTTCTTAATCCAACTTTCTGCTTTCTCTATACCTGAAATTGGTGCAACATGAATAAAAATGAATAATATTCAACTATATGGACTGCTTCGCTATAAATTTATAATGATACCCTAAGATAATCAATAATGCTTCTTGGTAGTCCCATCATACTTCCATACATGTGTTTGTTTTCCTGCCATCCAAGACACAATTTCATAGTTTCTAATCTTTCCTCAACTTTCAGTACCATGTGTTTCATCATCATTCTTAGCAGACGACCTTGATTTCTACTTCCTGAAAAAAAGGGAAGTAACCTAAGAAGAACCTCCACACATTCCTAACAACACATCTACTTAGTTATCATCAACCACACTCAGTCTGCCTTCCATGTTCATATGTAAAGCCAATTCTTCTTGTTTAGTGAACATACATAAGCTCTTCACTAACTGTTCTATGACAGCAGTTATCTTCATTCCTACCTCATAATTTTTACCTTTCTCCTAAATTGTTCTCATTAAATATTCATATGTCATCCATTTTTAAAAATTTGTTGATTTTTCTGTCCTAACAAAATACCATGTCATTTCTTTGTTCTCCTTTGCAATAAAACTTCTCTCTCTTCTCTTTTCTCCCATCCTAAACAAATACACATGAATCAGGCTGTTGTCCACAATATCCCACCAGTACTGCTCTTATCAGTGCCATCAATAATGTCTACATAACTAAGCATGAATTTAAGTTTTCAGCCTTAATCTCACCCTACAAGCAGCATTTGACGTAGATGATGATCGTCAATCTGTGTATACCAATCCATGTATATACACATCATAAATATTTCAATCTGTATTTATATTAAGCTAATCCTGAGTTCATAGTGATATTTCCAACTCTAATATCCATTACCAAATGGATCATTCTAGGTTCCTTCCCATGCTTATTTGTAAACTCCCATTCCAACAATGAAAAACCTAGCTGCCATTATCTGCCATACATTTACTCAATGTTTCAATTGCTATTTACATTTCTAACAATATTCATGTTAAGACATATGCCCATGTGAAATAACTTTATCAATTGGAGTACAGTAATATACAATTTCCTTATTTCTATAGAATTCTTATAGATTCTGGTCAGCTTCCAAGTTTTTTAGGTCATCATCATTTTCTCCTATATCTTCAGTGAGGTAACTTCATATATTTTTAATACAGTTAGGTCATTTTTTCACACTTTGCATTCCATCCTAGCTAGGACCCCTTGACCTCCAAATTGATTCTTTACAATTTTCATACATTAAGGTTAAGTATTTCTTCTATGAAGTTCTATGAATTTTCACAACGAATATTGTCATATATCCACCATGACATCATCATACAAAATATTTTCAACACTTTAAACTATCTACTGTGCTTCATATGTCAAACTCTCACCTCCTCCTAAAACCCCTGACAACCACTGTATTTCATATATTAGAATTATCCAATTTGTAGCCCTTCCATGTTGACTTATTTTATTTAGGAATGTGCATTTAAGTTTCATCCATGTCTTTTGATAGTCATTTCTTTTAATCACTGAATAATTTTCCAATGTATGGAGGTACCACAATTTATATATCCATTCACCTACTGAAGGGCATCTTGGATGCTTCCAGTTTTTGATGATGATAAATAAAGGTGCTACAAACTTTCATGTGCAGGCTTTGGTGTGGACAGAATTTTCAAATCAATTGGATAAATACGTAGAACAATTACTACATTGTATGGTAAGATCCTGTTTGAAAGGTGCAACACTGTCTTTCAAATTTTTTGTACCATTTTGGATTCCCAGAAACAATAGATAGGGATTTTTCCTCCTCCACTTCCTTATGAACAGATTTTTGCATTTTACCAATCCTAATATGTGGACAGTGGTATCTCATTGTTGTTTTAATTGGAATTCTTTATAGATAAATTACATTAAACAAATTTTCATATGTTTATTTATCTAATTTTATTTTATATAACATTTATGATTTTTAACACACTATGAAATTTTTAAATTGGATTATTTTTCTCATGCAGCTTATGTGCTATAATGTAAGCCCCAGATGGTTTTCATCTATTTTGTTCACTGGAACAGCATAAGCACAACCTTGACATAAATTTCTTAATAAATGACTACAGAATGAACAAATTCTGAAGTTCATTTAAGGAAAAGGAATAATGTATAGTAATGAGGAATTGCAGCCAATGACATAGAAGAAAAATAAGGAACATCTGTGCTATTATAGAAGCAAGAGAAAAAAATCAGTAATTATTTGGGCTGCAGAAGAGGTCAATAAGATAAAGACAATGATTAGTCCATTAGATCTGAAAGTTGGGATGCCATTAGTGGTTGTAACAAGTTTCTCAATGGAAATATGGGGATGAAAGTATTATTTAAAGGATAAAAAAGTAGGAAAGCGAGGAGTTTGAGACAGAACAAAAACAGCTCATTCAAGGATTCTGTGTCTATGCTGAACAGAGAAATAGAGCAATAATTGGGAACAATAAAGGCTCAAGAAAAAATACTTATCACACATTACAAATACTAAGTATGCTTCTTATATGATAGGAATAAGCAGAAAGTAGAAATTGTTGGTATAGGAAAGGATAAAATTATAGGAACAAGTATGTAGAAAGGTAAAAATACAGAACAAAAGTGGAGGGGGTTTTCTTTCACAAGTGTAAACATACTTTATCCATTATAAAAAGGAAAATAAGGGAAGTAAAAAATAAAATAAAATAAAATAAATGGGTACAGACAGATATAGATAGAGTTAAAGGATTGCTGGTGAGACATCAATGAACCTCCTTTCTACATTTATTGATTATTTTATAGAAAGGACATCAAATTATAGTGAGCAATGAAGATAACAGTGACATAGAGATATGTAGAAGACTGAAGAGAGAGGGAAGAAAAGTGATACCTAATTGTTTCAAAGAATGAGAGAGTGAACATATAGGACACAGGCAGTAATATTGTCAAGAAACATTCAATTTCCATATGGAATATAGGATTGTGGGTTTTAAGTATTAAAACTCAGCACAATTGCACAGAGACGCAGCTGTAGTTTTGGCAAAAAACTGGATTTGACCATGCAAGGACATTATTAATCTATAAGAACGGAGGCAGAGAGGAGTAAATCAATCAAGTTTACAATTTTAAGAAATTAGCATGATAATTATTGTTATGCAATTGTTATGAAAAATATTGTACAAGGTTATAACAAGAAATCTAATGTGTATAAGAGATAATGACAACATAAGGGACGTGATGACTAGTGAAAACATTGGAGTATATAGATTAGATGTCTCCATTTAGTTGTATAATTTCTGCATTGGAGTTTACTAGAGAAAATCAACAAGTGGGACAGGAGTTTATGACCATGTATTTTGGAAGGGGAGAAATTATTAGTGTTTTCAATCATGGTTATAGATGGCTGAGGAGCGGTAGAATAAAAGATTATTGTAGTTCCGGTATAAGAACTAAGAGACAAAACTGTGGCTATTTTAATTGTTTTAATTAGTAGTGGTGACAGGTTTCAAGTGAAAATAAAAAGAGTAGAGCAAGTACTAAAACGATTAAGTAATCAATGAAGAGGTATGACTAGAGTTAGGTGGTTGGCAGCCACAGAGATGAAAAAGTCTAATTGTATGAACTCCAAAGGAAACGGGGCATTTAAAGGAGGAGGAAGGAGAATAGTTTGGAAATAATACCTGGAAGCAAGGAGAACATATACAGTTAAAGAAATGATAGGTTCTATTCTAGTTTCCTAGCCTGTCCAGAGTATGGTCACTTGGGTGTCCAGGAGGACCAAGGGCTTGAGACCTCATCTACTTGTAGCAAGGTTAGGTGGCCCTAGATGAGGTATTGTGTCACCTGGAGCAGCAACCTTGGCACTGATCCTCTGACTGACAGCTTGGTGATCTTGGGAGTTGGATCAGAAGAAAGATATAAAAATGGTCCTTATCTTCTCTAGAAAAGATATGTGAAACTTACAGATCCATTTAGGGAGTTTACCAAAAAACAGCAAGCAACAGTTGAATAATCTTTTTAATATTTATTTATTTATTTTGAGAGAGAGAGAGAGACAGAGTACAAGTAGAGGAGGGGCAGAAGAGAGGGAGAGAGAGATCCCAAGCAGGCTCCATGCTGTCAGCACAGAGCCTGACATGGGGCTCAGACCCACGAACCATGAAATCAAGCCTTGGATGCTTAACTGAGCCACTCAGGCACCCCATCAGTTGGATAATTTGAAACAGAGAGTGGGACATAAAATTAAGTTAAAAACTCCCCAAATCTTAAAAGCACCCAGCTGCCCCACGGAGAGAGGGAGAGAGAGAGAAGCAGGGTTCACCCAAAGAGGGATTTGAGCTCACCTGATGCAGGGCTCAAACTCAGGAACCATGAGATTATGATCTGAGCCAAAGTCATATGCTTAACCTACTGAGCCACCCAGGCACCCCTACTAATGAGGTTCTAAAAAGCAGCAAAACTCATTCAGTAAATCTATTTTCTTTTTGAGATGTATACATATGGACTATTTTTCTTCATATCTCATAGTAACTTATTGGGATACAGAAGCCTCAGAAAGAATAATTTTGAAATTTATAAAGGGAGTTCAATTGTAAATGAAGAAAATATTGGTAATTCAATTCATGTTCTCAACAATTCCTATCTGAAAAAATATGCATGGTATAAGACTCTATTATAGAAACATCATAATTACTGTAAAATATGGAAATAGAGTGTTGTCAAGATGGTCGTGACTTTGTGTTCTAAAATAAAAGAAACAAGCATTAGGAGTTATTTTCCTCAGAATTAAGAATTTTTAGTTAATAAATTTCTTTCCCAGAAATACAAGGGCAAATATGAGGACAATCTTGATTAGCAATGGCAAAAAGCCCATCAGACAAAAGGAGCAATTGAAATTGCCAAAGCAACAAAGAAATTGAAAAAAACAAAACAAAACAGAAAAAAAAAACAGTGTTTCTTCACAGAGATTACTTAAATGAATTACTAAGGCATGCCCGGTCTATACTACACAGACACAGCATGCACAAAATTTCCATGGGGCATTTTTGTTATAAAATGCTATACAGGCTTTAAAATTCTGTTGTAAAAGATATAAATAATTTGATATAAATTGATAAGTGAGAAAAAGCAAATTTCAGGAAAGAATATGTAGTATAATATTTTTTAAAAAATAAAGACAAGGTTACATACAATTTATTATATGTCAGTGTCAGTTACCATAATTTATTACTTCTTAGCTCCAGAGCCACTCATTATTGACCTCATTGTCACAATACAGCTGGATGTTATAAATATCTTTCCATTGCCAATAGAGGTGCTGGGGGGACGTTTCGGGATAAAAGGCATTCTCAGGCTAATTCTAGTTTGTTTTTTCTGTTTTCTCCCATAAGACTCAGTAGCCAGCAACTCCCAGGACCCTCAGTGGTGTCCACCTTCCAGTAGTGAATAAGTCTTGGTCCACCATCTGGGGACCAGCTCATTCTCAGTAGAACTCAACAAATTTCCTCACCATTGAGTACACTGCAGCCCTGCCTTCTCCAGTGGAGTCTGAATCCCATCGTTAGAAAGGGTGGCAGAGGAGGGGGGTGGGCACTTTCAAGTTTATGCCTTCCTTGGTTACCTTCCATTAGCTCTAGTCTCTTCTGTAGAGTTCTCTTTTACTCCCTCTTTGAAGCTAAGCCTTCCCTGTTCAGGTTACTGTGTGGTTTCTCTATTCTAATTGGATCATTGTTCACAAACACACACACACACACACACACACACACACACACACAAACACACACACACGATTAGAAAATTATATTTGAAACTATTAGTAGTGATTATTTCTGGATGCTTGGCTCTGGATGTTCTTTATTTTCTTCTGTATATTTTCTGTATTGTGTAAATTCTCTACAACAAATATACATTATTTGTGAAATCTGAAAATATACCACACATTTAAGAAATCATTAGTAAACTCACCTAATCTAAGGAAATAAACTTATATCCAGTATATTTAAATATTGGGAATCTAAACTAAGACAAAAAAACCATGTGGTTGGAAGATTTTTTTTAATCATCCCAGTTTTATACTCTATTCTCTAAAAGGCTTAAAATGAAGTTAGAAAGGAGAAACACAATGAAATGAATTCAACGAAAAATGTCAGCCACTTATGATATCGCAACTGTTATTATAAACTAATTGCTGTTGCAGACAAGAAAAAAAAAGTAGAATTACTTTTACAAACTTGTCCTAGATAAAAATTGCTCTATTCGGTGCCCTTTAAATGGGAAGTGACAGAGTATAAACCGACCAGACAGTACAGTGGATGCATTATCAGCGAGCTGACATGGCCTCCTTTGCCTGTTCTCTCTGATTTAATGTCATCAGACACAAGGTGATTTAGAACATTCTTAGTAATAATGGAGAGGCTGAAAGCAGATGTGTAGATATTTTTAATGCCTTTTTCCTCCCCTAAGGTTTGTTCTCTAGTTAGGGTTATACTGTGGAGACAATCCGTATGTTGCACAATGTAATGAAAATGAATATCAAGAGGAGATTGCATTGATGGGAAAAAAATCTTTTCATTCTTTCAGAAACGGATTATCACTCAATAAAAGTAAAAACAGTATGTGTATGTGTATGCTTTTTTTCTATTAGAATTTTTAAAAATTGACAACTTCTAATGTGCCATTGAAATAAAAAAAACAATAATGACTAAGTTATCAGAGAACCAGGCAACTCATACTTCAGTTTCCAACAAGATGTTTAAAAAAATGGTGTCTAGGAAAAGTATTGAAATTTATTAATTTATATCTTTCTTTAATGGTATACCAAACAAATATTAAAGTGTTCTAAATACTAGAGATTACTATAAGATTTCTTCAAGTAACATCAGGTCATCTGTTTTCTTTAAATCAATATCCTCAGGGGTCTCACATATAAAACAAAGCTGATATTTTTCTCAAGGACCATGATCAGATTTTAAAACTTGACCTAAAATTTCTTAAGGCTTGTATGGATGACAAGTTAACACATCTAAATATTTATTTAAATTAACTTTTATAACAACATATATGATCGTACCTCTTTATCAATCTCTGATAGCTTAACCTTTCCTTTCTTATCTGAGCAAACTCAGAGTATCCCTAAACATTGAATCACACTTGATCACCCATAGGTTTACAAATGAGACATGTGATCGTGAAACAAAATTGGCTCTTTGAGGGCAATGATAATGTATAACTTGTGTATCTATGTTTCCCAAGGATTTTTGTTATAGGAGTTTGCCTTTAGCTATATCACAACCCCTTCACCTGCACAGCTCCTTGACTTGCACCCTAGTAAGCACACCAACTTGAAACACACATGAATTTCTATTTTTGATTACCCTTGAATAGCCAGGCAAGGCACAGCTCCAGCAGGGACTGAAGCAGTCCTAGACAACACAGGAAGGACATAAAAAAGTCCTGTTGTTTCTTTCTGGTGTGGACTCCAATTAATCTTTCACTCTTAGTGTGGTATCCTAAATGCCTGAAGCCAGAGCAAGTCTACTTCTTGAATTCCTCATCCTCTTGGGAAGTTTGCTTTTTAAATTCTTTATCTTATTGCTTACCAGTGGCTAGACCTGTCAACTTATCAGGAAGAGTAATATTGGGATAAAATTCTTCCTTCAGCTGCAATTATTTAAGCTCCATTTAACCCCCTCCAACATCCTAAACCACCCATCTTCCAAAGGGGGAGAGGTGCCTACAGCTATCTTGAATAGACTTCATTTTACAACTTATATTCCACTATATTATTTGCAGATAATCATTATCAAAGATTTTTTCATACTCTGACACTTCAGTCTTTTACTGCTCAACTTGCTATATTTCCTTTTTCCTTTTTCAGATGAGTCCAAATCGACAGGTTCTGAATGATCATTCACATCCATGGTTTTGTACCTGCTTACACATGCTTATAAAATCCAATTTAATTTTATTTCTTTTATTTGAAAAACTTGAAATATCCATTATTATACCTCTTCTATCAATTATCTCTAAATCATTATTTCTGTTTCAATCAGTTACCTTTTATGATTCACCACTTATGGCTCATTTATTCATGTTGAAGTCTAAAACTTTCTTCCTTGGAAACTTTTCTTATCTCTGGACGTTCTTTGATGTTCTCTGATGCATACTTAATCACATGTGTAGTAAACACTGTTAAATTCTCAACATAATGTTAAGGCAGGGTTTCTCAAACTTAGCTATGCATTAGAAACAGTTGGAAATGCAACACAATTTCTGTGCCTGAGCCACATATCAAGAATTTTAATTTAACTAATCAGGGGTGGAGCCCAGGTATAGGTGATTTTAATACTGCATCCTCACTTCCTTCTCCCCCAAATATTATTCTAATGTGCAGTCAGGGAGGAGAGTTACCTGGCTAGATCATGTCAGATAGAGACAAAATGTGAGAAGTATAGTTTCTTCTTAGTGACCATATAACGTAAAAAGACACACCTAACAAGCACAAAACCATTAGAGCACAGTTTAATGTAAATTGTTTTGAACTTCATGTAAAAATCTAGAGGGTCGAAAAATTTTAAATTACAATTATTATCAGAAAAGAAATCTGTGTAAATAAGAGTAACCCATGAAGACTTCATAAAATATACACAACTTAAGTTGGATGGTGTGAATTTGGGTAAATTCAGAGAAGGGTGAAGGAGATATTAAAAATTAAGGGGATAATAATGACAAAAGTACTGAATCAGCTTAGTGTTACAGGAAATAAATAGATATGTTTGATTAGAGTATTTGTGTTTGAAAATTATAAGAAAAAGAGTAAATAAGGTGGTAAAAACCCGAGAGGAATCTATGTGCCTTCTCGTGCCCCTTTGACAATTTCTAATGAAACAAACATCAGCGAGTGAACAGATTAAAATAGTAATATGAAAACTGATGTCTACCTCTGCCATTGGGAGATACCCAAGAAATGACAAAATAGGCATACAAATAGGGACATATTTTCATTAACATAGAAAACTATGAATATTCTCGTCTATATGACAAAAACATTAATTATTTTTTGTTAGAATGCATAGAGGGCCAGGTTAGAAGAGGCATAGGATGAACTCTCAATTTTTTCACTCCAGTGAAAGAATGCCTGCAAAATAAGGGACGGAAACCTTATAAAATCATAATTGAACCCTCATCTGGAAGTGTGACTATGACTTGTGGTGCATAGGATAAGACACAGCAACCAGCAAGGGGTGTTGGGAAGGTTTCTTTCAATAAGTTACCATATTAAATAGAAAGCTTGCAGGGCAAGTTCCTCTGAGAGTGGATGACTGAAAGACAAACATCTAAGTCATAGAAACCCTCCTAAGCCTCCACCCCTGCTCATCATACAGTCAGGCCTGACACCCTATAGGCAAACTATTAGACCACCTACTATTTCAGAGCATGCAATGAAGCAATCTGAGATTCAAGTACAAACTTTGTTTACAAAAAGAGTAACTTAGGCAGTTTAACTTTTAAACTCTGTTTTCTTAGCTGTACATTGCAAACACCAGAAAAGTATCTACCTTATGGGTATATTGTATAGAATAAGCAAATAATGCAGTTAAAGCAATTAGCTCTTTTTGTTCCCTGGAAGGTAGTGCTATAGTCACCAGAAACATGGATATAGTGGAAGAGGTTCCTTACAGAGTTATGACATCCATAAGACAGAAAGTCAATGGTACATATCTTATTCCCAGAGGAGGATACCACCAAGACTGGAAAGGCCCCATGGCAAGTAATCTGTACCTCTGAGGTTCATCTGATAATCAGAACCTGCAATAAGCACATTCCAGCTCAGGAAATATTCTCCTGGAGTGGGTCCCCAAGAAAGGGTCTACTTTATACAATCACAGTAACTCCCATTCTAAACAATATACATTTACCACAAACCGAAGATATTTTAGAACATCATTCAATAAAGGTGTTTGTGGATGGAGTACTAAAACTTGAGAAGTAGAAGGAAGTTCACTTAGAACTCAAAAGGGACATAATACCTTTTAGTACTGGTAGAAAATATGATAGGCATGGGTTTATAGTCAAGCTGTACAATCTATTTAAGTAAGGACTCCGTAAAAGAGATACTGTATCAGACACCATAACTGAATAAACAGAAGTAATCATAAATGGAAGAAGTACCAGTGAGAATAGAAATAATAACTATAAAATGAAAATATATAGCAAATACATATTTGAATAGATTAGACACACATGTATTTCAAAACCTGGAAAATAAACACCAAACTCAGCTACAAGTTTTTACCTTTAGGATAGGACTGAGCACAGAAAGAGATACTAGTGAATTTTATTATAAGATATTAGCACTATTTAACGTTTCAAACTATTTGTATAAAATACTTTGGAAAGTAATAAAATTAATTTAAATTATAATTACCAACATAATAAAACTACGGAATCAGTTTGAAAATTCTGAAAAAAAAAAAAAAGGCAATGATGCAACTGGAAGAGAACAAAGAATTTCCTCAGGAGATGATGTATTCAAGGAAGAGAAGGGTGAAAAGAGGAGGAAGTGATACTTGTCTTATAAGTTTTGGAAAATCTAATATAGACTATACAAGACTCTTATCAAGAGACTGGCGGGGGGGAGGATGATTTACTCAGAGAAATGAAGATAATGATACTTGAAATAATTGATGAGAAAACTAAAATAGCAGTATTTAATTGATATCAGAAGCAGATAGTGCAATGCAATAAATAGAGCCATTGAGCTGTATAACAGCTGTGCCAAACTTACACAAAATTCAGAAAGAAATGAAAAACAGGATGAGAATGAAAAATGATATCAACTACTGTCAGGAAGAAGTTAAAGCTTCTGGTCTGGGAGTCTGTCACTTCTTTTATAAGTGATGCCCTCAGGGGAGGAAATAAGCAGATAACCTGATGTAATCTTTTTGTCAACTGGACCTCTGGGAAAGTAAACTAATGCTATTTTCTAGGAGGAAGAAACTTTATCGCTGAACTGCCCTTAACAAGATCTTTCTAAGAATTCCCTATAATAAATAGTACTGAGGATCTATAAGGCATGTTTCCCTGCTGAGCCAAACAACTCTGAGATTAAAAATGGAGATGATTCAAAATGGAAATGCTCCCACTGTGGACACGATACTATGAACCTTACCCGTGAATCATGTCTATTACTCTGGAACAGAGGTGCATGTCCAATGCAGGAATACAGCCTCTGAGAATCTACCCTTGATGTCCCAGAACTCTGCTTTGAGCCTTTTGATTTCTCATATCCTTGACAGTAGTTATTAAAGCTTAATGTTGGGTGAGATCTCTGATCCATGTGAGTCTGATTTTATAATAATATCTGTGTGTTAGCTCAGCTGTAAATGACCTAAAATAGAGAAAAGCCGTTGAACTTCAAGGTAGTTGTATTTCAAGAAGATAACTGAACAGATGGCAGAAAATATATTTATATTTCATGACACTTCTGAAAATAATGTTGGAATCTACAAAGAAAAAAGCTTCATTGTGTTCTAGTATATATGTTTATATCCATTATTCCATTTCCGTGTCTACATGCACACACACACACACACACACACACACACACACACACTCAAACCCACAAATCCTATGAGGTATATAGAGATGATAAAGATGTAGATATCAATATAGGGATTTAGATATATGGAGCATCTTACATGTTACAGGTGAGAAAACTATACTCAAATGCTCAGGTTACTTGAACTATGGTTGTCTCATTTGAACTGAAAAAGTAATCTGAGCTTCTAATTTAAATTCTTAATTGAAAACCATAAGTCTTCAGGATTTAGGCAATAGTTCAGTTCCATCCCATTCCACAATAAGTAATTTTATAATTCTCTTTGGTTTATTTATTTATTGAGAAGATTCAGTTATGACATACTCTAGTTTTCACTTTCCATTGATAGACTTAAAGGATCCAAATAGTTTGGGGACTTGCGTACTCATTTATTAATTCTGGACATGAAGAATAAAATACATGAAGATATAAACCACTCTTGATTCTTAAGTTTTTAAAGAGTAAATTTTAAAAAAATGTTTATTTATTTTTGAGAGAAAGAGAGAGAGACAGAGCACGAGCAGGCGAGGGGCAGAGAGAGAGGGAGACACAGAATCTGAAGCAGGCTCCAGGCTCTGAGCTGTCAGCACGGAGCCCGATGCGGGGCTTGAACTCATGAACTGCAAGATCATGACCTGAGCTGAAGTCAGACACTTAACTGACCGAGCCAACCAGGTGCCCCAAGTTTTTACAGAGTAAATTAAACATATGATAAATTATCAAAGGTTTTTATTTTGGGGGGTTTTAAGGCTGATACTGTAAGAGAATACCTCCCAGGACAAAGAGAATGAATGCAGGTAAACATATTACCCTTAATGCTTCTTCATAGTCAATCATAGAATATGGATGATTATGGTTTTGTGTTAGAGGTAGAAAAAGTCCTTTCTGTACACATCTTCCCACATCCCTCCCCACAATACATACTCCTTTACTTAGTGAGTTACATTTTGAGAGGTCTTGGGGTAAAAAGTAAGCACAAAACTATGCTAATCAGGACAGAGTCTGCAACTTAACAATTGTTATCATTACTTTCATGGGCATATGCAAGTTTTTAGGAGTAAATGCGTCTGACAGCTTGATTCCTAGTCCAGATTATCTTGTATGAACTAATCATTTGTTAATATAGATATGCTAAGTGATTTGCTGGATTTCAAATCAACTAAGCTAAATATTCTATTCTATTAACAAGTCCTTACTGGGAACTTTGTTTCATATGCTAGCTACTCAGAAAAGTTTCTTCGATTCTGCTATCTAAACTCTAGCAAACCATATGAATCTTGAAAAGATTTCATGGGACTTGTGTTTACTGGGTTGGTACATATTTTGTATGTTTACCACTTCCCTAAATAGTAGAGAATCGATCCTGTTACAATGTAAAAATATTACAAAATAGAGATGAATTATATTTAATTCTATAGTTATTTTATGTGGCACTGCAAAAGGTTCACAAACATGCTGATTTTCCTGGATGGAATATGTCACCTACTTTGCATGGCCAACTCTTAATAATTTTTCAAGTCTTAGCCTAAATATCAATTCCTCCATGATGTTTATCACTGTAAATATCACTTCTTACTTGATATCAAAGCCTCTTGTTATTTAATCTATGTATGTTCCTTTACAACACTTATCACAGTGTAATTATATAGTTTTTATGTGTTTACGTGTTCAATTTCTATTTCTTCCAATTGACATATCATCCATGGGAGCAGGAACTTTATTTCTCCTGTTAACTGCTATTTTCTGAGACATCACTTAGACTAGAACAAAATACTCGTTCAGTTATATGTGGTGAAGAATTGAATAATTTGCAATATTTCTGTAGCACAGTATTTAATTTTTAAAAATTTTTTTTCAATATATGAAATTTATTGTCAAATTGGTTTCCATACAACACCCAGTGCTCATCCCAAAAGGTGCCCTCCTCAATACCCATCACCCACCCTCCCCTCCCTCCCACCCCCCATCAACCCTCATTTGTTCTCAGTTTTTAAGAGTCTCTTATGCTTTGGCTCTCTCCCACTCTAACCTCTTGTTTTGTTTTGTTTTTTTCTTCCCCTCCCCCATGGGTTTCTGTTAAGTTTCTCAGCACAATCTTGAATTGTATGTACTGAGAGGCTAGTAAGTGGGTTGTCTCTAGTTGTCTCTTCAGGATAGAGATTTTAATTTGGCTTTGCCACTTACATTTCATGTATGATTCAATTTAATGACTCAAACAAGCCTATAAGGGAAATATCACTCTTTTTTAGAGTTAGGCATACTGAAGAATATATACCCTATAGTTGTATGCATAAAGTTCAGATTTCACCAAGGTTATTCAAGGGCTCCTGTTGAATATAATGGATGTATCTGTACTTCAAAAATATGTCCTCTGTTGAGTATATCCGTTATCATTCAGTAAAGTGATCTAAATTATTAGGCTTTTGATGTTCCTGACTAGAGAGGTTTGCCCTTTGCACATGACCATGTGCGTGGCACACACACACACACACAGACGTACATACACACACGTATTTCTTACATAGAGTTGTCATTATCTTTTGAATGCAGATTTATAGGAAATGAAATGTTCTAGAAATAACATATAAATATAGACATATAAGCATATAAATCTATAAATCTCAGACAAAAAGCCATTTTTATTAGCTTATACTAGTTTAAGTCAGTTCAACTAACATATTTCAGTCATGAAAATGAAACATTTTTGATCCTTCTGAAGTACACAATTTATTATCTATCTGTCTACTCCAAATTAACAACTTCAACTCAGGCAGACTGTGACAAATAATCCGATATAGGTACAACAATTTATGTATTTTATTTAACAATTTGTGTTAATATGCTGAAATTTAGCACGGGAACAATAGACTGTTTCCTCTTGTTTTGTTCCCCTTCCTCCCTGCCTCTTCCTTCCTTCCTTCCTTTCTTCCTTCCTTCTTTTCTTGTTCCAGTTAAGAAGAGGCAATAGAAGATAAGACTGGGATGCTCTATGACGGTCATATTATAAAAAGTCACAGTAGCCTTGTGGAGTATAAATATTACTGAAATTTATCAAGTATTTCCTAAACACCACGTACTGGACACTATTCTGTACATTCAATGATAGGTATTTTTTGTCCATGTCTCTTTAAAACATGTCATCAAATGTAGTTGTAAATAGAGGAATAAATCATGCTTTAACTGATAAATATATATTTAAGGAGCAGGGATACAGTAAATGAAATAGTAAATTTTGTCTGAGAGGAGTGGAGGCTACAAGGTAAAAGAAGGCTTTACAAAATGATTGATATTGGTTTAAAGGATAACCAAGGTTTGCCACAAGACTGAGAGTTTCCAGAAGAAATAACATGATAATAACAAGAGATGAGATTAATTGTCATTGTCTTGGCTAACAAGTAATGTGGAAATCGAGGTTTCATCTTGTGGTTTTGTTTCAGAAATTACTAAGTGCAAAATGAACTTGGCTAGGATGTTTCTGACTCTTAGTGAGTAAAAGGTAAGTACTTGAACTCTCATGAGGAAAAAGAACAGTAATATAACGTCACATTTGAAAATGTCTGCCAAAATTTATGAAACATTGGAAATATTTCACACTTATTAACCCCTTCAATTCTCAAAACAACTTTTTGTCAGCCCTATTACTGATTAGGAGACTAAAGCCCAGAGACATAAGCGATGTGCACAGTATCATACAACGAGGCACTGGAGAATGAGTAATACAGTCCCAGGTAGTATGGCTCCAGAGTTTGTGCTCTAATATATGGAGGCCAGGCCTTAGAAAAGGTAAATTCTAAACCTAAAATAATGAGTTATATTTTGTATATGTGTGTATATTTATATATTTATGTATTTGATTTTAAGGTACCCTTAGGTAAACCCACAACTGTTAACTTATTTGGGATTTTGTGTCTGAAAAGAGAAAGATATTTAAGGCCTACAAATATAGATTTTGAAATCATCAAATGAGGATGATATCTGAGATAGCCTAAAGAATTTATACAATCTAAGATAAATTCAAAATGTTAGAATGCTGAGAAATGCCTTCTTTTAAGGAGACATCAGCGAAGGAGAGATAATGAAAAAGGGTCATAGAGCTAGAAAAATATGCCGTCATGAATGAGAAGGTAAGTGTTAAAAAGAGTACGGTTTGTCATGGTTTAATTAAAACCTTCATAAACTTTTCATACATAAACTATATATACTAGATTCCAAAACATTTAAATAAAATTTTATCATGTTTTCTGACTGTACATTAATAGATGTTGCAAATGAAATGCTGACCTTCATCCTTATAAGTAATAATAATGGGTGGGTTTGTAACAATGTTTAATAGCTCTTACCTCAATGTTTCATTTGTCCTTTTATTTAATATTATTAAACTTTATGAACTCTTGCAAAAATGAAGTAATTAATCTTTATAACGTTCTCTGCAGGTAGTTAGATAGCTTCATTATGATAAAAGGAAGAGAGAACATATATTGGTTAAATGAATATTGCAGTATCAGCACTTAGCATTTCTGATAATCTTTTCAACCCACAAGGATAATTATGTTTTTCTTTTTATAGTCTCCCTTAACTATATGAATAATCCACATATTCTTATTTTTATTTATTCTCTTTTAAGTATTCTGAATGTTGTAAGAATATCTACAAGTATAAAAGATGTTCATTTCTTATCACTTTTAAAATAATTTAAATTAGATTTAATAACTTTACAACTTAATTCTTCATTTAAAATATTTCTATTTCCTCATAACTTACATTTAAATAAAATGAAGAACATTATAAAATAAATACACTCAAAAAACTCTGTAAAAAATATTTTTAATAGACTTTAAAATAATCTATACACGGCTCTTATTTTCATTTTATGTATTGCAACATCTACATTATTAACTTTAGAACTTCAGGCTAAAGTTAAAGTACAATGTGCAATAGTGTTGAGATTCTTAATCTGCAAATTTGTTCTTGATTGCTGTTTTCTAATATAAGGGAAATTATTAAATTTCTTCTAGTTGTGTCTGCCCATTGTTTAAAATTGTTTAAAAAATCATTTCTCATTTGTTTCATCAAATTCAATGCATTGAACTTTTGTTTATTCACAAATCCATGTGTTTGTACTTCAATTCCCAAATAACACCATTAGTCATTCTCTCCAGATAATTAGAGACTGATAGGCACAATATGCCAGCCGCCTTTAAATATATAGAAACTTTAAATTATCTTTCCTCATTTTATCTCCAAGAATATTGTACATGTCTTTGGCAAATGGTTAGGTAAAATATAGATACGAATTGCCCATAGTAGTTTCCACATCTGTAAGTGTGGTAACCTTCTCAAAAAAGCAGATGAGTTTAGACTTACTGGGCTTTTCTTGAGTGTCCATATTGACTTCCACAACCCAGCTCCAAACCAAGATTACATTTTTGGGTGCTTATGGGATTTCTTAAAATTCATAGTATGCTTACAACATTTTAAAATAATATATTTTAGCTTATGGTTAAAGAATGGATGTTTCCTCTAAAGATATGCAGAATTATTAATATTTCCTTTATTTCCTGCCAACATAGGAGACAACTGTTTTCTTCTTTGACAAGCCTAGTAGAAGGGACTCCAAAATGACCACATAGGGAGCTTGTCATATGTCCCCCAGAGTCTGAAGCTACAATTGACTAGGGTATGACTCAAGCCTGGGACCATTTGACTGAGACAGTCGATCCAAGAGAAGGAGATACTTGGGAGTATACTACTCTGATGACAAGGGCAAGAACACCCACTTAAAGTAATCTTATAAAATATTTTGCCCAAGTGGGCTACTTGGGGCTCTGGGGCTCCAACAGGGAAAGCCTATGTTAGCAGACCTCACATAGCAACGCACAAACAAAAATAGATTTGTGGTATTCTACCTCACAATTTGCAGCCAGCATTATGGGCCACCTAGGCTATACTACAAGTATTTCTCATGAATACTTGCTGGGGAAGTTTCTAAGAAAATATACAAAGTGTTCTGCAGCAGATTGAACTTTAACCATCTTCCAAGAACTGGCACCTAAACACAACAGCAGTGATCAGATAAATGGGCATATGTCTTTTTCTTATTCTTCTCTTCTAGCATGAACCCTAAACAGGTCAGAAACCAAAGGAATCTAGAGGAGAAGAAATACAAAAGCAAGATGGAGAAATAGGGCCAAAGTCTCCCATGATCCATTAGGGCACGCATCACAGCCTTCCCAGAGTAAATCAGGAAGAGGGAAAAAAAGATAAGACTTGTAACAAACATGTTTTTTATGTTGATAACTACTCTGGACAGTAAGAGCATAGATAGTGTCTGGATAGAAAGTGTCTGGAGGACTTTTTATTATCAAGAGTGATGAGAAAAGGTATGGTACCTGCCTAACATTTTATTCGAGAGGAAAGAAAAGAGTTCTTCACAGAGCAGTTTTAAAGAGACAGTGGTAAAAAATAATAGCAATTTTTTATTTGAATTTTTGTTTGTATACCATTTTGAGTATAGCTCAGACCATTAAAATGGTTAATTTTTTAAAAAAATCATTTCCCTTTCATTATTTGAAATGGGCCAAATAATGAGTAGAGCAGTAAGTCAGAGTAATCTTGGTAAAGATTTACAAGAAGTCCAAGTTCATGTCTGCAGTTTATGTCCCCAAATTCCTAGGGGTCAGAAACCTACATCATCACAACAATTTAGGAACCTAAAGGCCAGAGAAAAAGTCAAGGACCAAGTACACCCTGTTATCCCTGTCATTGTTCAGAATTTATCTGCAGAACGCATCTGAGCCCTGATGGAAACATACAAACAAGGCACTCTGAGTCAGGTAATTGTCAGTCCCATCCTGGGTGTCTTGACAGGACAGGACAGGACTTGTCTGGACTTCGCACTACTAACCAGCAAGCTAACATGAGTGTAAGGAGCAAGTGACATGGGCACAGGGCAAAGGCACTCCTACCAGGAAAAGAGATCTGAACTTTGAAGTCTTCTCTTATCCAACAAGAAAAAAAAAGAAAACTTTTCTTAGTTGCGAACTTATTTTCTGGAATCCAAGTGTTTCAGGCACATGCACACACACGCAAACACACACACACACACACACACACACACACACAGAGCTAATGCATCACATTACCTAAACTGGAAGCCAAAGAAATCCATTGTGATTACCATGTAAAATTCATGTTGCAAGAGGTTGACAATTTTTTCTCACATCATAATGGCATTTGAGCTGAGCAAGCAAGGATCTGCACCTTATGTACTTTTACTGCCTTTGACTCCTCATGTGAGTACCTGCTTGTGACAAGAGCATGCGGTAGGATGTTGTTTTATAAATGAGACATGATGCAGGAGTTTATTAAGGGAGGGTGTAGAACCTAGAAAAGTAGGAGAGAATTACAGGGATCGGGTGGTGTCTGATTTTCTTGAACTTGCTTTGAGCTTATTTGATTTCAAGGTGAGAGCCAAGCATGGAAGGTAAAATTTTCCTTGAGCAACATAAAATGTGGAGGATTACTAGCTGAGGAATAATTTCCATGAGATCTTGTAAAACTCTGAGCAAAAGCAAAGCTGTTGTGTACTCAGTCCAAAGAACTACAGGAGATGGGAACAGCGGCAGTTCTTTGATCCAAGGAGCTAAAGCAAGAGTGATGGTGGCCAATTTACAGTCTGGTTGGTGATGAAAACCTGGACCTCCATTTAATAATTCCAAAGTAACTGAAAAACACTTTGAGGGGAGCTAATTTTCTCCTTGACAGAGGAGTTCATAATTTGGATATCAAATAAAAAAAGACTTTGAGTAGAAAACAAAGCTCTAGGGAAAACTGTAGATGGACTTTGCTTAATATCTAATCTCTTTTACTTGGACATATTTGGGGAGCAAGATAATCTGGCTTTCCACTAAATCCCCTTCTTTTTTTATGCTGAGGTTAGATATGTTACTTGTAGCTGAATAATTTCTACTTCAAAAAGATCTCTTCCTTTCTCCCTGCATTCAACCAATATATTCATATCGACTTAATAGAACATTTATCATTTATTTTTTGGTTCATTTAAAGACATTATCCTTATTAAAATCAACAGAATAGTGTCTCCTATAAATGTGTTTCTCTGCTCGCATTGTATAAGAAAATGTTTATACCCAACAGAAATATTCTTTTATTTTCAATCAACTCTTGAGAAAAATATCAGGCATACTAAACTTTTCAGGTTATTGAAGGTTTAAGTAATATGTAAAAATTAATTTAGATAAATTATTATAAATTAAAACAAATTAAATTAAGATTTTAATTCAGGGATTCTAATGTGAGTGCTACGATTCTTTTCCCTACCAACATATTTCAAAATATTCCTCCTCTCTGCCTGTTCCAGAGAGAAAAACACACCTATCTTCTTAACCTTCATTCTAGAGTTTTCATGGTCAGTTTCCTCTCTGTGTCTCCAAAATAAATTACATCAGCTCCCTTGTAAAGCCAACTTTAATTCTCCAGCACATTCCCAGGCAAAATCTGTGTCCTACGATATAGGTTCTGTCCTAGACCTTTCCTGCTTCGCCCAAGGGTCTGAAGGCGTTCTGGCTGAATATAAAGGCTAAAAGAGGACGTGTTTCTCTTTTTAAATAATGCTTACATGCACCTTTATCATTCTTATACAAATCATAGTAAACTATACAACCATTTTTTTTAAATCAAAGTATAGAATATACTCCAGTATAATATGATCCAATGCATGGGCCTCAAGAATGTTACTCTGTATTTTCTGAAGATAACAGTATGTCAGATTTCATTTAAGCCGGTTGCACACTTGTTACTCAGAAGCCAGTTGTTCAATCCTATATATATATATATATATATATATATATATATGCATTTTCTGGACCAGCTCTATTGCATCTATGAAGCTTTTATTTGAAGATCAACAACTTAGGAATTAATTATTGATATTTTGAAATTATTTTAATTTCTGATTTCTCTAATTCACACTTTCTCAGAAATCTATTGATAATGGATCTCCTGCTTCCCTTCAAAGGTCACAGGGAAGTGAGCCTTGTTGTAGCTCACCAGTTTCTAAAAGTAAGATTCTGGCATCAAAATTATTTCTGGCAAGCAATTTAAAGGTTCCTTTCTGTGTCTCCTGCAAACTCACAGGCAAACTAGTGCATAATTATAAACTTCTAATAGAAGAGCATTAGTTAATTTTATCCTCAAGCTATCATCTAAAGGAAAAATATATTCTGTAGCAGCTGGAAGGACTTTTGAAAGTGTATAAAGTCATCCTTTTTCTCAGTGCAGCTGCGATGGGTTCAGGCTCTGCCCTCAGCCTTGCAAATCCCAAACTCACCCAGAGGTGGTCAGGAAAGGATGTTGTATCTTTTTGAGAATTCTGCATAAGGGGCTAATTCAAAACAAGAATCTATATATACTTAAGAATATGTAAAATAAACTTAATATATTCTACTCAGATTTTATGTAAGCATCCTGTATTATATGGTATATTACTGCATTCTGTATGAAACAGAGTTTATAATTGACCACTAACATGGTATCCAGTGATTCCCCCAAGATTCGATTTTATGTTTTCAGCTCCATCTCCAGCTCAACATTTCAGCCAAGAGTCAGCTCAGTCTGTGACAGAGTCTGTATAGGTAACAACTATCAACAAAATCAGTTCCTGAGCTGTCAGCACAGAGACTGACGTGGGGCTCGAACTCACAAGCTGCAAAATCATAACCCGAGCTGCAGTCAGATGCTTAACCAACTCAGCCACCCAGGTGCCCCTGCTCCTCTTAATTTCAAATCTATAGCAAACAATAAATGAACTATTAGAAAAATCAAAAGGACAAAGAAACATAAGGTCACTTTTTTTTTACCTAAAATCACTCCATCAAATTGTATTCAAATTTTCATAAGCTTACTCTCAATTTCTATACTTGTTACAGAACAACAACAGGTTTTAGATCAACATCGGTCCTCAGACCACGCTATGAATAGTACTGTAACAAAGAATGCTTACAAGTAAATTAAGTGAGATGAGAACAACTTCTACTATGCATAACACTGAAGAACTCTAATGTCACATATTCACAGTAACAGAAAAAAATGGCTTGTAATATTTTGTTTTGCAAGGCAGTCTTCTTATCTCATTTCCTTGGATCTACTGAAACTTATTTTATATGGGAAATGGAAATCATTTTGTATGGAAATTAGTTCCTATATTTGGAACTAAAAGAAATTAAAAACAAGCTTATTATATGATATTTTACTTACTCATATAATACTACGTTACATATGACTTTGCTTCACCTACTCCCGTGGCCTGAAGTTCCTTTTCTTCAATTCACACGGCAAATTTAAAACTGGAAAACACTATAAAGTCCAATTTAATACTAATGTCTTCATGAAACTGTCCCAGACTCCAATAGCTGGAGATGGCCTTTCTCTGCTTCCAAAGCCCTCTCCCTAGTTTTTTTTTTCATGGCACACACTCACAGTCATGTCATGTGTGTGATATTTTCCCTTCTGAAAACACGTGCTCCATTCAGGGGAAATCTGTGTATTATCCAGGTACCTATTTACTATGTTTTTTCCCCTCACAATTCCTTATTCTTTTGATTCTCTACATTCACATATTTACTAACTTAATATTTGGATTATGATTTTTTAATCTGTGTGCTGTAATAAACAATAAACTTTGTGACATCAAGAACCTTACCTAACTCCTTTAGCACTTCATTTCTGGCAAATTTAACAACAGTAATAATGCAACTTATGTCAGGAATTATTCCAGCTCATTTATCCAACAATGCAATGAGGAAGTATTATTATTATCCCCATTTACTGAGAAGGAAACTAAAGCACCCTTTTAAAGAACTTACTAAGGTACAACGGTTACTTTACTAATTCAGAGGCTGGGAATGATTGACACTTCAGTGGTATGTTTTCAGAAAATACAATATTTATTAACCCTGTATCTTATATACTTTTAAAATTTTTTTAATTTTTTTAAAAATTTTTAATGTTTTTTAAATTTTTAATGTTTTTTAATGTTTATTTATTTTTGAGAGAGAGAGACAGAGCACAAGCAGAGGAGGAGCAGAGAGAGGAAGACACCGAACCTGAAGCAGGCTCCAGGCTCTGAGTTGTCAGTACAGAGCCTGACGCAGGGCTCAAACTCATAAACTGTGAGATCATGACCTGAGCTGAAGTCAAATGCTTAACCAACTGACCCACCCAGGCGCCCTTAATGACAGGCCTATAATAGTTGATCAATACATATTATGAATAAATGAATTCCAAAGAAAGTAACTGTTACCTTCTAATTAAGATAACTTGTAATTACAAAGACATGGCTTTTTCTCAGGACACAAATTACAATACAGTATTTTGTAAAAAAAAAATATAATAATAATAATATAATTGCATTTTCAGAAAAACAAATCAACTATTGCTAATTAACATATCTTTAATATATTTAATAAGCAACATTTTGTGGTTTATAAAGAACTAAAAGGTTAAAAAGAGCTGGTTATCAGTTTGTACTAAAGTAGTAACAATATAATGAGATTTTATGAATGGATTTGTTGGTTATTTCATTGATTAGATCAGTTAATTTGACATTTTAAGGAAAATTTTTGAAAAATAGTAACCATAAGCGAATAAAGTATACTTTAAGAACCTTTGACATTGTATAATAATTAATATAATAGAAAGGTAATTCAATAAGTTGTTTATGAACAGAATAGCACTTAATAAAGGCTTTAAAACTAAGGTATAAACTATCTAAATATACTTTAATGTAGTACATCATTCAGTATCTCTGAAATAGGACATAGTTTTTTATGAATAAATGGGAGCTAATTGCTATCAATAGCCCTAAGCAAAAAAAGACATTTTTTCCCCCAACAGCAATTAACCATGAGTAATGGATGTCTTTCAAAACAAGGTACAGTGTTTCCAGAAAGAACAATGAAGTTGAAATCCAGAGATGCTCAATGCCACTTCAGGTTCAGATTGAAGATTTATACTCTGGGGTCATTTATATGTTTCCAGAGAGAAAGGCAGGAGAGTCAAGAACAATCAAAATAGATGTGGTATTACCATTAATATGAGTGAGATTAATGTTGAAAAGATCATCAGCAGTTTCTTCCTCTGTTCAGAATTGTGCAGATTGGATTTTACTCAAGAAAGTGAAAGGCAAACAGGACAAAAATAATGGCTATTTAGAAGAAAAAAAGGGAGGCAATAGATCAAGCTATCCAATCAAAGTGTAATCTCACATGATACAAAACATGACTGGGTAAATTGTGAAGATAATATTTGTAAAAGCTTATAGCTTTTTCCTAAGGTTATCAAGAAAACGCACACACACACACACACACACACACACACACACACACACACACACAAGGCAATCAGGGAATGCTGTTCTGTTGTCTTCTCTTTAGTTTCTCTTTAGAATATTCATCCAAAAGTAGAAAACATAATAATTGGGAAACTAAACAATAAAATGTAATCTTGAAAATTAAGCAATTATTGTTTCGTTTTTATTGACTGATAATGAGACATCTTTTAATACCATTCTTCAGGGTCTTATTTGCATGAAAGAACTACACTGTCAAATGCAGATTGTTGTCTAAGTTCACGTGACTTTTCTAGTCAAAGAAAAGTGGTGGAGTCTTGAGGCTTATTCTCATGCCCTCAATTTATCACAAAGATTTCTTTAATAAACAGAAGTATACTTAATTATCTGTGCAGAAAACAGTTGGTAAGGTGTTTTATAGGAAAGTTTGACTAAAAACCTATCAGTTCAGTAACTTAAAACTTAGATGTTTTACTTTTAAGACTTTATCTCAGTTTTCAGATAAGAAGACTCATTCTACAATGAAATTGATAGCCTTTATGATTGTAGGATCAGAAAAGATGCTCTTTTCTTCTTATCTTCTGTCATTGTTGTCTCCTTGAACTATATAGAAGTACTTGTGAAATAGAATTATAGTCCTCTAACTTGGAGACAGCTAGTCATAAATTATCAAGTCATTATTAGCAAAGTCAGTCTGGATCAACCCATGTCAAAGGAGATGGAATAGCTTTCAACATGCTGGACAAGAAGAACATTCAGAGAACATTATAAAAACAATTTGTTTACTGGTCTTTTAACTAAGCACAGTTGGGTAGTAATCAGTGAGTCAATCCTATCAATTACTTTTTAGAATTTATTATAAAAGATATATCAAATGAAAGGGAAATTGTCTTCTCAAGTGCATTAAATACAGGTCAGTAACTTTATAATAATGAAATACATTATTATTTGCCAATTAAAAGGTTGCCCAGTAATTCTTCTAATAAGACAGCTTATAAAAACAGAAGTTCATAAATATAATTCAATGATCCAATGGAAATAAAATCATTCAAAAATGAGAAGCCATAAACAAAATTCCAGATGAAATCCTTTAAAACTTTGTGAGAAAAATATGCATACATGTCAAATTAAGTGATACATAAGAAATTTATTCTCAAAAAGATAAATAGAACATATAAACAGCAAATGACCAAATGACCATAATAAAATAGAATGAGCACTAAATCTTCAGCAAGGCAAATAAGTTTCAGTATTAATTAATACTTCATTATATGAGATTTCTGTAATATTTTTTAAAGTAAACATGGATACACTTAGTATAAAAATTATTAAAAAGTAGTGTAAGAACAAGATATTGAAAGATACTTTTTCTTAAAATACAAAATAACATATATCAAAGGAATGTTTAAACTGAGAAAAATCTGCATAATTTTGGGGGGTAATCAAAAACAATGAATTTATGAAATAAGTAAGCACTGTATCTTTTAAGGATTAAATACCATAACTGTTGTATGGATTAGGGAGTGTGTTTTATGATTATTATTAACTTTATGGTTATTATTACTTTTTTTAACTGTTCTGAGATTTTTATATTGATGCAAATTCTTAAACTTGGATCTGGCCAATATGTCATCATATAATTTGATTCTTAGATGAAGGTAATGTGATTTTACTTTTTGAAGCTTGTAATTTATGGTCTTCCAAAGAATAAGAAAACAAAACTCTGGGAAATAAATGGAAAGTTTAGTAATATTAATAAAGACAATTATCTGCAACATTGTGTTAATTCATTTAGTTTATTCATCAAAAAAATTCATCTAAAAATCAGGCACTAGTTTATTTGCTTGCGATGTAGTTATAAACAAAATGACATGGTCTTAGGGCACATAACAAAATGTTGGACCAAAATGGTAATGAGGGTGGCCCAAATGATGAATTACACATGAGCAATTATAGAAAATAACAAGGGAAATATAACAAGTAAATGATTGAGCTCTTACTGCAAAATGAAGTTGAGCCTGGTCACGTGGCCTTAAGGAAATGAAAAAACATTGTAAAGGAATTGTTATTATATGTAAACTTCTGAAAAACATCACTTTTAATAAAACTACATAATCTTCATTTTTATTAACATGTTATAACAAATTAAGTTATGTATATAAAGCATGGAATATGTTATCAACTGTTTGTATCATTATAGGCTAGTTGATGATGGCTACTCTTACTCCATGGTCTGGGAATTTATAATGGGCACTTCCACATTACTCAGGACTTATTCCCACACTGATGGAGTTAATAAGTAATAAATAACAATAGACAGTGGACTTTAGAGTAAAGGCCAAATCACAAATACTACTAACAATATAAATAAAACATAAACATCAATATAAATTAACTCATAATAATAAAGTTTACTATCTATACACCATTCAGTACTATATTGACTCAGTATAAAACTTAGAGTGTTTGTTGTTTTATAAATCAGTGTTCTTTAAATAAAAGATGCATAAACTTGGATTTATATCAGGATTTTCAAAGGAGTAGGTGGGTGGGAGTTTTAAGCAAACCACCTTATAGCTCTTTAACTTACAAATGTATTCCTTCCTAAAACTGATCTTCAGCAAATGATGTTGGGAAGCCTGGACAGCGACATGCAGAAGAATGAACCTAGACTACTTTCTTACATCATATACAAATATAAACTCAAAATAGATGAAAGACCTAAATGTAAGACAGGAAACCACCAAATCCTAGAAGACAAAACAGGCAACAACCTCTTTGACACAGCAACTTCTTACTGACATGTCTCTGGAGGAAATGGAAACAAAAGCAAAAATGAATAATTAGGACATTATCAAGATAAAAAGCTTCTGCACAGTGAAGGAAACAATCAACAAAACTAAAAGGCAAGTGTCAGAATGTGAAAAGACATTTACAAATTACACATCTGATGAAGGGCTAGTATCCAAAATCTATAAGTAACTTACCAAACTCAACACCCCCCCCCAAAAAAAAGAAACCATAAATAATCCAAATAATCCAGTGGAGAAATGGGCAGAAGACATTGAACAGACATTTTTCTGAAGAAGACATCCAGATGACTAACAGACACATGAAAAAATGCTAACATCACTCATCATCAGGGAAATACAAAATCAAAACCATGATGAGATAATACCTCACATCTGTCAGAATGGCTAAAATTAACAACTCGGGAAACAACAGATATTGGTGAGGATGCAGAGAAAAAGGAACACTTTTGCACTGTTGGTGGGAATACAAACTGGTGTAGCCACTTGGGAAAACAGTATGGATGTTCCTCAAAAAATTAAAACTAGAACTACCCTACAAACCAGCAATTGAACTACTAGGTATTTACCCAAAGGATACAAGAATGCTGATTCAAAGGGGCACATGCACCCCAATGTTTATGGCAGCACTATTCACAATAGCCAAATTATGGAAAGAGTCCAAATGTCCATCAATGGATGAATAGATAAAGAAGATGAGGAATATATATACAATGGAATACTACTCAGATCAAAAAGAATGAAATCTTACCATTTGCAACCATGTGGATGGAACCAGAGTGTATTATCAGAGAAAGATAAATATATCATTTCACTCATATGTGAAATTTAAGAAACAAAACAGATGAACATAGGGCAAGGGAAGGAAAAATGAGATTAAAAGAGAGAGAGGCAGGCAAACCATAAGAGACACTAAACACAGAGAACAAACTGAGGGTTGCTGAAGGAGTGTTGGGGGGGATGGGCTAAATGGGAGATGGGCATTAAGGAGGGTCCTTGTTGGGATGAGCACTGGGTGTTATATGTAAGTGATGAATCACTAAAGTCTATTCCTAAAATCATTATTACCTATCTGTTAACTAACTTGGATTTAAATAAAATTTTAAAATTAAACAATAAATAAAAGAAAAAGGAAAACACTGTAAAGAATTTGAAAAAAACAAATTATATATATAGTAAATTATATATATATATATATTTTAAATTATATTTAACATATCATTTTTTAAATCTTACAATTCAATAAGAGCATGACTAAGTTTAAATAGACAAATGTTTTGAACAGATACTTGATAAAAATAGATATATTTTTAGCTAATATGTTTATGAAAAAACAATATTTTTAGTCATAGGTAAATGCAAATTAGAACTATAATGAAATAAAACTATAAACCTATTTGAATAGCAGAAATTAAGAAGATAGGCAATAACAAGGGCTCATAAGGATGTGGAGTAACTATATCCTTTGAATATCATTTGGAAGTTTCTTTTAATATTAAATATATATTTACCATACAACCTAGTAATTTTACTATATATTTATTCAGAAGAGATAAAAATCTATAACCATAAAAATGAGCACATACTAGATGAGTCCATTAATATAAAGTCTAGAACTGGCAAAACTAATCTATAGTGATAGAAATGAGATCACTGATTTCTGGGCCAAGAGTTTGGTGAGTAGCAAAGCAGGGTGGTAGGGGTGGTGACTAGTCTTAAAATGGACAACACGGAATAAATTATTTGAGTTGATGAAATTCTTTATATGTTGATTTTGGTGATGCTTACTTTGGTATGTAAATATGTCACACCTAATGTATATTTAAATAAAATGTGTCATTTGGAAATAAATTTAAAAAATAAAATAAATAAAACTGATGTTGAGGATGTGTCAACAACTCATGGGGCTCTCAGGCTAACTTTTTTTTCCATCTCACTTTTCACAAGTTGCGCTTTCCCACACCCACATTAAGAATGTAGTTACACAAAACTTTCTGCTGAATCTTACTCAGATTGATGCCTTGCCTCAGCGTGAAAAACATCTGGGTTATTATCAGAGGAATATTTTAAAATTTTTAACTTTTCCATCCCCCTCTTGTCAAAGTATGAGTGACTTCTAAGGATAAGTAATTTGAAATAAAAACAAAACATCCTAAGAAACAGTGAAGATACAGGGGTCTCCATGCGTCATCTTTTTATCTCAGAATTCAGAGGTTAGAGGTGGGGGTGTGTGACTGAAATGCATATTAACATGCTAAATAGAACTGACAAACAAAGTCAGACTTTTATTCCTAATGGAATGACTTGGCTGATAGATTTGACAATAAGGAAAGGCTTTCTCTGGTCATTTCCATAAACCAAATGATCTAAATTTCCAGCTTCAAAGTTCTGACAAAAATATATTAAAGCAGGTGTTATGATGAACACATTTTAAAAATAGTGCATTCATCATGCTCTATTATAATTAACAATATTTTAATTTTTTCAATCCTTTCTATGAATATTCGATAAAACAAGGTGCTTCTAAATAAGAGACTGGAAACATAATTAACATTCATTTTATTAAATAGTACAAAGACTGTGTATATATATGTATATACATTTATTTTTCACTTTGGAAAAACATAAAAAGAAACAGTAGATTTTTGTCCTATGAAGAATGTAATATAATCCATTGTTATAAGGTATGTTTTCTAAAACGTATAAATACACCTAAGGAACATTGAGAGGGTAAGGGAAATAAGGTCAGGAAGGTGGCAGATTGTGATTACTTTTTAAATATATAGTATTGTAACACTCCTTCTCATTCTTTATCCAGTATCTTCGTCATATCATTTATAAAAAATTATGTTTTTGTTTTGTTTTTCACTTTAAAATACTCTTCTCAGAGTCCTTGGCTTATATTTTGTTTTGGACTTCATATTGATGGGTCCACTTTACATTTGCTTATATTATATTCCTTGGTTTGACACAGAGGTTTTTACATCACAATTTTTTGTAATGCATCACGTTTTTTCATTTTGAAAGCTGTTTCAGTTATTACTATGTTAAAAACAAACATACAAACGAACAACTACCACAAACTTAAAGGCTTGAAATAACAGCCATTCTAAACTATCTCCCAGATTCTGTAGGTTATGAATTTGGGCTGATCTGAGTTGAGCAATTGTGTTCCTTACGGCAGGGACTGATGTCACTATTTGGTATTCAGCAAGTAGATGGGATGGTCTAAACAATCCAAGAGGACTTCACTCACATGTCTGGAGACAGAGAGAAGGCTGTGCTTGTCTGGTTTGCTGACTAGCATGCTGTCTTAGGATACAAGGGTTTTGTATATGGCAGCTGACTTTCCCCAAGGTGAGAGTCCTGAGTAAATCGGCTGGGAGCTGTATGGCCTTTTATTTTTATTTTTTAATTTTTTGTATAGACTTTTATGACCTAACCTCAGAAGTACTATAGCATCAAACCTGCCATACTCTATTGGTTAAAACATTCACAAACTCCCCTAGTTTTGAGAAGAGATGTAGACCTTATAAATTAAGGGGAAGAATCCAGAATGCCTTTTTTAAAATTGTTTTTAGTGTTTATTATTTATTTTTGAGAGAGAGAGAGACAGAGTGTAAGCAGGGGAGGGGCAGAGAGAGAGGGAGACACAGAATCCAAAGCAACTCCAGGCTCCGAGGTGTCAGCACAGAGCTGGACACGGGGCTCAAACTCATGAACCATGAGATCATGACCTGAGCTGAAGTCGGAGGCCTAACCTTAGACTGAGCCACCCAGGAGCTCCCAGAATGCCTTTTAAAAACAGCATGTTTTGGTAAAAAATTATATGCAGATCAACAACCTTTCTCAATTCAGTTTCCTTTTCCTTTTCAAATTGAATGCAAATAAAACTGATAGTTTATATTATTTTAGAAACCTTTAATTACTGTATATTCTTGTCACAAATGTATAAAAATATTTTATCCAAATGTCTGTACTTCCATTGGCATACGAACAGAGGGAAATGCCTAGATTAATTTACCCAAACAAGAAGATATATTCCCTCTGATAAGCTGAATCCTCTGAAATAAAATAATATTCATCAATATCCTCTTTGTTTACCTATTAGGTACACTGTGTGAGGTGCTATAGCCATACAAAGGCGGAAAACTAATCTTTTTTTTCTGTAAACTTACTTTCACGTGACAGGTGTACACTAGCCTAAACTCTGAGTTAAAAAGAATTGACTGGGGCGCCTGGGTGGCTCAGTCGGTTAAGCGTCTGACTTCAGCTCAGGTCACGATCTCGCGGTCCGTGAATTCGTGCCCTGCATCGGGCTCTGGGCTGATGGCTCAGAGCCTGGAGCCTGCTTTCAATTCTGTGTCTCCCTCTCTCTCTGCCCTTCACCCATTCATGCTCTGTCTCTCTCTGTCTCAAAAATAAATAAAACGTTAAAAACATTAAAAAAAAAGAATTGACTGTAAATCTGGGTTTATGGAGAAGGAATGAACAGGTAAGCTCTACCTTAGGATTTTAAGATTACTTAAAAATGTGGGCTTTTTTGGTTTGTGTTCGTTTGTTTTAGGCAACAGAAGCTTCTACCCAAAAATCAGAAAAAAATTAAAACAGTGAATATTGAAAGATAAAAATAATTGTTTTATAATAATTCTCACTCTTGCTATACCATTTTGGAGAAAGATTTTGAAGTATCTCAGGCACAGGTTTCCTACAGAGAAGGAAAAATACAGTAAGGAGAGTAGGATCTCAGACAGCTTTGGGGAACTCATAATTTTGCCTGGAGCATTGAACAAGAAACCATGTAATGAGGTGATAATTTGATGTTTCAGGCAAAAGTTACAAAGGGAACTTTTGAAGGGAAATCAGTGTGAATCAAATCATTAGGGAAAAATTAGTTCTTTTACATAAACACCTCCCAGCATTGCCTCAAAAATTAGGGGACAGGTCAAGATGAACAAAATTGTTTGATTTCTGTAGAAAGGAAATTCTCTAGAGAATACACATCTCAAAAACTATGGATAAGAACAATATTTTTTTTCATGTTTGCCCCATTATAGGATATGCATGAAAATGAAAAAAAAAATCATGTTTATATTTTAATAGTTTGTGTCTTACAATTAAGAAAAAAAGCTGAGATGATCAGTTATGGCTAAATTTTCCAGAATGTCAGATAAATATTCTAAGTGGTGTATATTTTAATATTTGGATTAATAAGCTAAAGTAGTATTCATTATTCAACCCATGTCACTTATTCCTAGAGAAAAAAATGACAAATGCAAATTGAAGAGAAAGATGCATTTCCTATAAAATCTTACCTATTTAAAGGTTACTTAATAAATTATTAATTTTAACCTCTTGGACCAATTTCTTATCTTAAATATATACATATACATATAAAACTGAAATGCAGAATCCCAACTATAACCCAACTCTCTATTTTGTGGAACATATTAAATTACGTGCAGGCATAATTGCAAATGTCAGAATTTAATCAAAATTTGGTCCTATTATGTATGTAACTTTACATAAAAATGTGTGCGTATATTTTTGTCAAGCGTATATATATTATGTCATAAATATATATGAATGACTATTTGTTTTATTATCTGGTAGAGAAATTATAAAGCAGAGTCACAGCGTCATTTGTCATTAACTTCGCTGTTATCTAATTTTCACTTTTTAAAAAGAGATTAGTATTGCACATTAATTATCTTTGCATTTAGAAAAAAGCTTGTGACTTTAAAATATTCATATCCTCTGATCCATCCCATTTCCTTATTGGATTTATTCTAAAACACAAATTCATTTACAAGATTTTCATTCATGCATTATATCTAATAGTGTGAAGCTTAACTCCAATAATCACTGAATTGTTAAATTAGTGTTATACCCATTAAAATGCTTAAAGAATATTTTAAAACATGAGAAAATCTCTAGAACATAATGAGAAATTAAAAAATAATACAAGTATTTAAAAATGATGCCCTTTTACATAAATTTAGTCATTTTCCCCCCACAAATATATACTGAGCACTTTATATTGTCATAGTTGTATGAGATACCTCTATGAACCTTAGATCTCTGCCTTTGTGGGACTTATTTTGGTGGGTAGAAAAACATAAATAATAGAATTATATAAATTTTATACTACATTAGAATATTGTATTATGTCATAATGCTGTGGGGTACAAAGAAAAAGTAGAACAGGAATGGGACACAGAAAAGGCTACAGATTTAAGTAGAAGTTATCACTGAAGCCCACAATGAGAAGTGAGATTAAAGCAAAGCCTTGATCAGGTGAGGATGTTAAGTGGTTTACTGGGAAAAGATTTGGGGAAGATGCAATAGCTACAGTAAAGATTTGCCTGTCTGTCTTGTTTGAGGAGTAATCAAGGAAGCCAATGTGAACAGTAAAGAGGCAAGATATCAGTACAAAAAAGATGAGATGGAGAGATAGCAGAGCACCAGATATTATCAGTCTTTGATCCTGAGTAACATGACTTCAACTCTGAGTAAGATGAGAACATTTGCAAAGGTTGGGACTGAGAAGTGATGTGATCTTATCTTTTGAACTTGGCTAGGCTAAAGCGGGTGATTCTTTTATTGGTCCTGAATGGTTCCACTCATGAGTGTGCAGTCAGCTCCTAGCCAAGCTGGAATGGTGACGGTGGTGACATTGCTCAGCTGAAATGTCATATTTGTATTCCTCATGTTCTCTAATTCACATTGTCCATGTGTCATCCTATAGTCCCAAGAAGTAGCAAGAGAAAGGTCCAAGGCCTCTTAAAGCATAGGTTCAAAACTCAACTTAATTTTCTACATTAACATTCTGTTAATCAAATATCATTAGTCACAATGCCAATCCAAATTCAAAGGGTGACTCCACTTTTTGTTGAGCTGGGATTCAAACTGTGACAACGTTTGTAATCTAACATTACGACCTGTGACCACACAAATTACAATCTCCCCATGAGCAAAATATCCTCACTCTTATTTCAAGACCCTGGAAATCTCATTCAATAATGGTGTCAGGTTTGACATGCAGGATCTTGTGATCTAAATTGGATACAGTTGCAGCTTTGTCTCCTCTTTATCCAGAAACACACACAAACACACAAACACACACATATACATATGTCCCTATATGTATACACAACACACACACACACACATACATCCCACACATCTAAATACAATGCTAATACAAGAAAGGATAACTGCAATAGATATTCTGTTAATTTTTATGAGATTTAAATTGAAAGTTCAGTTGTAAAGAATGAGTCTAAGTTGGAAATCTATATATATATATTTATATAGATGAATTTTGGGTCAGATGCCGAAAGTACTAGAGGTAAGAGTTTAATGTGTTAGAATCATGTAAGGTGAAAATGACAAGAAATGGGAAAAAGTACTAGATTACTGAATAATAACTTAAAAAGAAGTTGCATAGAAAGTTGTTATAAGGTGTAGATCATAGAAGATAATTATGATGGGGCACTTGGGTGACTCAAGTACCTGACTCTTGATTTTGGCTCAGGTCATGATCTCATGGTTCATGAGTTTGAGCCCCACGTCGAGCCCCATGTCGAACCCCACGTCAGGCTCTGCACTGACAGTGTGGAGCCAGCTCGACATTCTCTCTCTCTTTCTCTCTGTCTCTCTCTGTCTCTCTCTGTCTCTCTCTCTCCCCTGCTCGTGCACTCTCTCTCTCTCTCTATCTCTCTCTCTCTTTTTCTCTCTCTGTCTCAAAAGAAATAAATAAATAAAAAGGAGGTAATTATAATGTTAACCTAAATTAAGGTTTAGGTGATTAACCTAAACTGAGAAAGTGGTGATAAGAATGGAGTATAAGTGGATATAATCAAAGACTTAAAGACATGTTAGGTTGAAGACTGACATAAATTGGTGATTGACTAAACATTGTGTTTAAGGTTGAATATGGGGAATATTCTTTCAGAGTTTTAACCTGAATCAAATTAGAAGTATTGTTCATTGAGGTAGGAATACATGACAAAGAATCTTCTGAAAGAACAGTGACAAATTTAATATTGGATATATTGAGCTTTAAGATGCCTGGAAGAGACTTAGGGAGATGTGTCTAGGATATAATCAGATATCTCATTGAGTAAAGACACTGGGGCTATACCCAGGCTATGGCCATATCTCCAGTTTAGACACACTGTTTGGAGCCAGGAAATCATGTGAATGTAATGGGCAGACTGTGGGGGAGAGTGAAAAAAAAATATTAACAAAGGTTGAAGACTGATGATATTTAAACGATTGGGGAAAGGCAAAAAAGGAGTAATAATGATGGCTATAAACAAGCATATGAAGTTAAACTACAACATATGGACCTTGCCATGTATCACACTACTAGAAAATAGGGGTATAATGAAAATATAAGCCTGTCTGCCTCCAAGGCCCATGCTCTTTCCAAACCATCACGTGGATTTTCACGAGTTGTGTCCTTTATAGAATAAGAAAATTGAAGAAAACCTTACTACCATTTGTATCACCCCAGAGAACTCATGCTTTTTTCTTTACTTTCAACTATCTAAAAGACAGGAGAAAATAATATAGATCACTAATCTTGCTCAAGACCATATAAAAATAATTCAACTGCTAAGAATCACTTATGTATAAAATATTTTCATTACTAATTATCTGACAACCTAAACATTTCTAAAATTTTTTACTTAGTATTAGATAGGAATAAAAGTTTCCACTGTACCCTGTCCATCATTCCCCTGGCTTCTTGTTGAATTCTAATTCAAAGAGCCTGGATGGAAAATCTTCAGTATCTGAAAAGGAATTTGCTCTAGATAAAATGACTGCAAATAAGTGTGAATTTTTTATGTGAGGCTCCTAATTTTCAGGAGCCTCATTCATATATACTATGGTTAACTTTGATATTTGAAAAAGCTCTTTAAGTTTCTTAATGTGATTGAGTTAAAATGATCTTTTCTTGGTTCCTTACCAAAACTAAGAACCACTGATTTTCCCACCTTGGGAAGTGATCAAGATGAGACAGTGGCCAATGATGTGAATTTTTAGACTAAATTTAAGAGCTCTGATTGGAATTTTCTCCTAAAATGGAACATTATCTCACAGACTATATTTCTCCCCATTCAGTCAACAAACCCAGGGCTTAAGGTGGTCACCTGCAATCTGACTAGGGCAGCTGACTCTTACCAAAGAGATTTTTATAACTGAGGAATTTAAAATACCCTTGCCAGGGCCTTATCCCTAGAAATTTGGATTAATTGTCCTCTGGTTGTGTTACATACAACAGTATTTTTTTAAAAATCTCCGGGTGATCTTAAGGCGTAACCACATTTGAGTACCACCATCTTACCTGATCCACAGTCAAGTTTTAGATGATGTTACTTACTGTTTTTATTTTTTAAAAGGAAATATTTGACAGTAAGTTATAATAAAACACTTATTTTATGCTGTCCCTATAAATTTATTCACAAAACAGGGCGCCTGGGTGGCTCAGTCAGTTAAGCATCCGACTTCAGCTCAGGTCACGATCTCGCGGTCCGTGAGTTCAAGCCCCGCGTGGGGATCTGGGCTGATGGCTCAGAGCCTGGAGCCTGCTTCCAATTCTGTGTCTCCCTCTCTCTCTACCTCTCCCCTGCTCACGCTCTGTCTCTCTCTGTCTCAAAAATAAACGTTAAAATTTTTTTAAATAAATTTATTCACAAAACAATTTGATTTCTTTAGACAAGGCCTTTAAAAAGCTCTTGAGCAACTGTAAAATAGCAAAATTATTTCAATCGAGGGTACTTTGAAAAAATTAATCCTTCAAAGAGATTTTAAACTATTTTAAATAATGTCTAATTTTACTTTTAAAACTGATCAGAAACTCACTGAAATGAAACTAAGGAATGCCGCCCCAGGCTATCATTCCTTTTGTGAAATATGAAGATCTAAACATTGGCTGAGCGCAGTAGTGAGAAGTGACATCTTCAATAATCACTCAAATTCACCAAATATCCTAGGTGATATTTGATGAAGCAGAATGTTCACGAAGCAGGGTGTTTGCCAACATTTTTCTTTTTTTTCTTCAAAATACATAGAAAAAAAGTTTTTTAGTATTTACATGTCAGAAACCAGATAATAGACATAAAACCCACCAGTTGGCCTGTCTAAAAAGATTTTAAAGCAAAGTCCTCTGAAGTTAAAACTGCCAATTTTCTTACCACATGTTTAATAAAGAAACAGTTCCCTGCAAGTTTCCATATCTTCTGTGAAATCCTTAAAGATTCACAAGGGACAGGTGTCAGACAAGAGACAAGTGGACTTTCTGAACACACAGTTTAATTGTGTAAAATACATCTGTTCTATTTTCACATACACTATAAAAGGTTAAAGAAGCAAAACTTGTCTCAGAAACCCTTAACCTGGTTGGAATTTGTACAGAGTTCTCTAGGTTTTTCATAGCACTTTGTCTATATGACACTATCAGAGCTCTAGAACATAAGAGCCTTGAGGTGAGGGATGATCTTTTATTTTAATTTCTGTCTCACCAGGACTTGGTCTGTAACAAATGCTAAATACCTATTTACTTACCCAGTGAGCAAACAGAATAACATTATTTGGCTTTCAGTATATTAACAATAGAAGAGATGAATTAACACTTTTTAAAAGTAATATTTGAGGTTATTTTAAATGTAGGTGGATCAGAAATATTATAAATAAAATTAGTTGACTTACTCTAAGAGAGTATAATGACAAATGGCAACAATCATGCTGGAATTCAACATCAACAACAAATAATTAAACATTGAATGAACCTGACAGAAGACCTTTAAAATGTTGCCAAACTCTATTTGGATAAACTGAATGTTTACAACAAGCTTAATGATTTCATCAGTCTTAATTATAATTGTGGTTTAGTAAAAGACTCACATCCACTAAAAGCAATGAAGAATGTGTCAAATGTGTGAAGAGAAACAATTAACCACTGCCCAAATGGTTATTGTTTTGAAAATAATCAGAAACTGGGGAAAATGATGGTAATTGCAAGAGAAAGTCTATTGTCTGTGAGACACCACAGTGATTCTCTTACACAGCAGTTCAGTGTGATGAATTCGTAAGATTTATACGTGCTTTCACTTCTTTCCATGAAATTTATGCAATTAAAAATATATTTTATAATATTTAAAAATAACAAATTTGAAAAAGGCAACTGTTTTTTAAATATTCATGTCATTTTGCTTAAAATATTCACATAAAATTTGAACACAATGTTTTAAAAAAGTTTGCTTCTGTATACACATTTTTCATATTAAAACTAGTAGAAAAGAATACCCAGCTTTACTATTAGGAGACTATGTAAACTGATGGACCTTTTGAATATTGATAATGGATTTATTTGATTATCTTTAAAATATAATGCAAAAATTATAATTTACATGTATATATACGTATATAAAATGATTTAACATCATTGGGTCTATAATACTTTGTGTTTTGCACTAATTAGCATTTCCTATAAACATTTCCATATTTTGAAATGAGATAAACAATTAACATTTTAAATATACACAGCATTCCATTATGTTAATCTTGTATATTTTGCATAGAAATAATATTTTTGTTGGATATTTAGTTCATTTCCAACAATCATAAAAGTGATTTTGAGGCCATAAAGGTTTTGCTTAATTTACCTTAAAATTTCTTCTTGAGGAACACTTTTCAGGGAGCATATTCCTAAAGGGAAAATGTAGGTTTAAAGTATACAGATAGTTCTGTTGGTTCCATTTTTTTATTGTGATATTTAACTCTAGAAAGAAGAGGATAGTAAATTTTAAGTATTATAAGAAACAAATTGCATGAACCCACAAAATTGATATGTGGTGTTTACTTTCGTTTTGCCAGCTTAATAGGAATATAATTGTACCTAAAAATTGTTTTAATTTACATCTTTTTAATTGCTACTAAAACTATACTTTTCTCTATAAAGTACAATGCTGCCCATTATTCTTTATGTAGTAAATGTCATAAATCTTAAGTACTAAGTACATATTTAGATTGTTACATAGATTTGGTACTAATTTTATTATTTAATATTTATATTTTATGGGTATTTATTGATTCTATCAGTTAATACATCCGTGAAAGACTTTCATTTCAAGATAGTGATGAGTCCAAGCATCTAAATTACCTCCAAAATTTGCACTGCAAGTAAGATATAAAAATGAGCTTCTACACAAGTAATGATGCTAGAAAACAGGAAAGGATGCCTTATACCAGGCAGAAATCTTTGAGCAATGTTGATAATACATGGTGTATATAGGATTAAAAAACTATTAACTTCTCCTGTCTCAATTTAAGCAAATAAATAATCGACATTTACAACAAATAGTATTTCCCAGTACCTAACACTAAATACAGAGCAATGGACCAGGGAATACAGACTCATCAAAACGTAGGAGGCAAGGGATAACACTACGCTTAAAAACTGCACCCATTATAGCATAAGGATCAGGTGAACTAGATTCATCACATGCCATTCTGTTATCATAGATGATTGCAAAATAAAAATAACTAGACCTAGGGAAACGCATATGTAATAACTATTTTCAAAGAACCTATAATGGGCAGCAGAAACTGTTCTTTGAGAAGAGGAACAAATGAGGTAAAACCTATAATTTTGTCCACGTTAGGCCTAAAGAAACATCCTGGACTGAGGTGAAGAGGAGAACCCTGACAGAGCATCGCAGTCTAACAGATGAGATAATTGAGATGGAGCTCAAGGAGCTCAGGTATATGCAATCTGCATGGCAGAGAATAGGAGAGAAGGGTACTGGATAGAAAAAGAACTGCAAAATTTTGCATGGGGTGTCCACTCGTTCAGTGTAATGGCTAGTGATCAGAACATACACGGAGTGAAACTCCATGCAGCTGAGCAAAGGACAGTTGAGGAGCTATAAGATGAACAATTAGAATTCTGAGTTCATCCAGTCATGGAGCATTTTCAGTTTATTTCAACAACAGTTTAGAATAATTCAGGACAACTAGGACAGCTGACTGAGACCCCAAAATGAACCCAACATAATAGTGTGGCTAATTATAACTAGACCTGCTCCAATAGAACTTAACAAAAGAAAAGGATCAGGCTACTCAACAATAGCCTGAAAGAAAAAAAGTTAAACATTATTTGAAGAAGGAAAACAAAATTTAGCACTTAATAGTGTAAAACTCACAATGTCCAGGTATCAAATTACTAGACTTGCAAAGAAGCAGGGGACATTTAATCAATAATTAGAAAGAAAATCAGTAAAGAGAAAAAGACCATGAAATTAAATAAATCATGGAATTAGCAAATAAGGACTGCTAATGTGTTAAGTAAAACATGTTTTAAAGAAAATCATGGATATGGAGAGTATACAAATGAAAGATATGAAAAAAGACAAAATGTAACATCTAAAGCCATAAAACACAGTATCAACAATTTTTTTAAGTCTGAAAAAAAATAAACAGAACATTGGATTTGTGAGACAAAACCAAACTGGTCTAATACACACGTAATTAAAATTTTGGTAGAGGGATACAAAGAGGTTAAAAAAAAAAAATATATATATATATATATATATATTTATATATATACATATACACACATATATATAGTTTTATATATATATATATATATAATCTTCTAAAAATTAATGGCCAAAACTTTTCCATTCTTTAAAAGGAGAACTCCACAGACAAGAAAATAAATAAAATCCCAATAAGATAAAGAATTTTGATTGGATATTTCAACATTTGTCTGTCAGTAATTGAAAAAGCAGGAACACAGAAAATTAGTAAGGTTATAAAAATACTTGAACAACGCTATCAAACAAATTGACTTAATTGATTTATAGAACACTCCCACCACCAACAGCAGAATACGTATTCTTTTCAAGTATATGTGGACTAATCACAAAGAGAGATCATATACTGGGCCAGTAAATGTGTCTCAATAAATGTAAAAGTTTGAAATCTAAAATCAATGATCTAAGTTCATAAATTTCATATTTGAGTATGGTTCTTTTGATTATTTTGTCTCTTTACATTTTGTAGTTTTTTTATTTTGCTTCTTTTTCTGCCACGTGATTGTGTTTCTTATTGTTTTTGTTGTTCCTGTTGAAAGCCAGGCATCTTGTTTAGGAAAGAAAAGAGACTGAAGTAATAGCATTCATTCCCGGAAATCAGTGGAATTTTTCTTTTGCTAGGCCTTTAGTGTGGCAAGACTGAATTACCCCAGATATGAATAAACCAGGGTTTGGCTTTCACAATTATTATGGTGACTCCTAGAGAATACACAGGCCTCAAAATCCACATGTATTACTTTGTGGTTAGGATGGGGCCATTATGTGGTGAGGGGTGAAGGAGGTTCCATTTTCTCATCAACCTGTACAGTATCTACCATCTCCCCTCGGTAAGCAAGTGCTTACATCCCATGTTGCTGCCTTCTCTGTTTCCTGTGATTTCAGGTTATGCATTGCCCTAAACACTCAGCTTTTTGATAAGTTCAAGGAAATTTGTAATTTTGTGGTTTATGTAGCTATTTTGATGATTTTGTAAGTGTGAGAGAAACGATCATTACGGCTTTCTGCATTCTTAGCAGAACATTCAATGTTGTTTTATTTGCATTGTTCTGGCAATTAGAGATATTGAACATCTTTGCATGTGCTTATCTCTCTTATACACATCTTCCTTGTGAGGTGTCTATTCAAATATTTTGTCTTTTTATTATTAAGTCACAACAGTTCATTATGTGTTTTGGATACATGGGCTTTGTCAGATATGTTTTGCAACATTTTTCTCCCAGTGTATGGTTTGACCTTTTGTTTACTGAATTATGTCTTAGGACAAGGGCTTATGTTTATTCTTACTGTCCATTTGGTATCCCTATAGCTGCAAATTTCTGTTTTTCATTAAATTTGGGAGGTTTGGGGTCATTATTCCTTCAAAAACTTTTTCTGCCTCATTTTCTTTTTTCTCCTTCTAATTCTATTACACATATATTTGCCCACTTTATATCAACTAACACACTCTTGAGTCTTAGCACATTTCCCATTGCCTTAAGAGTAGGAAACCATAAGGGAAGACAGTTGCTAATAAACTATATATCCTTTGGATATCTAGGCTTTGTTTTCTCCCCTGAGATATTTATTTAAGAATTTATACTGGGATATACTCCATCCAGAGAAGGTATTTCTCATACCAATTGGCTTTAACTCTTTCCTCAAATTTAGTGCAGTTTCCTGTAACATGACAAACTTTAATGGCCTTTTCTATCTCTCCTCAGGCTTTCTAAAGGTATTTAGTTTGTTTTTGTTTTTGAAATGTTTCCCTTGACTTCTGTTTGTCTTCCTACACATTAACATTAGAGAGAATTCTCCTGATTCTGTTGAAATGACTCATTTCCCTAGACAATTTTGGGAAAGATTGCAAAAGGCTGGGATTTCTAGTCATGATACTGATCTCAGATAGGTTTCCTGTTTTCAAAGTTATGACATGAAATTAAAGTTCTTTTTAAAGTTTTTAAATTGTTTACAGTTGTTAGAAATATTTTCCGCCATTTCTATATTCCATTAAGGGCATTTGTCCAACCTTTTTTCTTTATATTTCATTAGGGGTGGAAGTCCCCGAGTTTCAGGTTTATTCTGTCAAATTTTCCATAAAATCTAGTCTACTGATATTATTTTAAACACTTAAATATTATTATAATATTTCTGGTGAACTTATGTCACTTTTGTAATTCAAAAACTGAACTAAAAAGGGAAATTTGCACTCATGCACATGTATCTATGCACACATGCTATTTCTCTCTCAAAATAAATAAACATTAAAAAAATATAGACCTAGCAGAAAGAAAGATTTGTTATCTAGAAGCATAAACATTATTTATCTCAGTTTCTGTTGTCCTATACAAATCCCGATTTCAGGAAAAAAATACATTTTTTCTTCTCTTGAATGGCTTTCAGGATTTCTCTTTATGACTGTTTTTCACCAATATGATTATACATATTATATGTTGGTAAGGTCTTTATCATATGCATCCTTTTTGGGTCTCACTGACCTTTCTATATCAGTGGCTTTCGGTTTCCTTCAAATTTGGAAATATTTCAACTATTGTATCTTCAAATATCTTCTCTGCACCCCCTCATTTCCTGTAATTCAATAATATCTATGCCATGTTGCTTGGTATATTCCAACAGGTCTTTGAATCTCTTTTAATTTATTTTTCAGTGTTTTTTTTTCTCTCCATGTTTTAGCTTGGATGTTATTGTTATTATTATATATTTTTTGAGATCGATAAATAGAGTGTGAATGGGGGAGAGGGACAGAGGAAGAGAGAGAATCTTAAGCAGGCTCCACACTCAGAACAGAGCCAGATGTGGGGCTCAATCCCATGACCCGGGGATCATGACCTGAACCAAAATTAAGATTCAGACATGTAACCCACTAAGTCACTGAGGTGCCCCTTAGTTTGGATAATTTATATTGCAATGTCTTCATTGTTTTTTTTATTCATCTTCTACCTTTTATTAATCCCATGAGTTTTTCATTTCAGATTATGTTTTTTAGCTCTGTCTTTCCCATTTAATTCTGTCTATATTTTCCATTTCCTTCTATTTTCATTGTCCTTTAACCATTGAGCACATTTTCAATAGTCACATCTTCCTGCTTCTTTGTATGTCTAGCACTTTTTGATTTGATACTGAACATGGAGTATATTAAATTTATTAAATTATTGACTGGATTTTGGTGTCATCATTTAGAGATTGAATGGCATAGTTTGTTAGGCATAAGTGGCATACAGATCAATTTGATCCAGTAGAGGAATATTTTTTACCTTTGTTAGAGCTGACATATTCTAAAGCACTTTTGAGGTTTCTCCTGAATTAATAATGTGTTCAGCAATGTCTCTCCCCTCTAAGTTGAAACTCATGGATCTCTTAGCCCTGTGTGAGCCCTGGAACTTTTCAGCTGATAGCCCCTGACAGCTGTTATTCCCTTCTCTCTCTCTCTGTCTCTCTCTGTCTCTCTCTCTGTCTCTCTCTGTCTCTCTCTCTCTATATATATGTGTGTGTGTGTGTGTGTGTGTGTGTGTGTATACACACACACACACACACACACACATATATATATATACATATATATATATATATATATATGCTTTATATATACTTTTTTTTTGCATGGCTTTGTACAATTTAACTACATACATTTTCATATTTTTGTTTACCCAAACATTCATGCTAACTCCTTTTTGGATTTACAGAGCTCTTTTTCTGTGAAAACTTCCTCCTATCTGATATTCTTTTCCACAAATTTCAGTAGCCTCTGCCACTCAGATCTATAATCTCAGTCTCCTTTCATTAGTACTACAGTGTTGTTTTTCTGCTTGTGTTAACCCTCTCTGATCCCTAGTCTGAAAATGCGTTCAGGAAAAATATGAGGATAATTCATGCCAATTAATTCTGTCTCTTAGGAAAGTCAGCCTTGTGGTATTTCAACATCAGTATCTGGAAATAATTTTGTCCAGTCTTCTAGTTACTAATTTTCAAAAGGTATGTCTACTAGACAACTATCCAACTATCACTGGAAGTAGAAGTTTCTCCATTGAATTTTTAATTTCTATATTACTTTCTATTTCTAAACATTCAGTTATGGTAAGACTATTATTATTTTTGTTCCTTTTTCTCCATAGAAATTTTCCAAGTTGACTTTCTTTTTTTTTCAAATGCACTGATCTATATTAGTTTATAGTTTGTGATAAATCCATGTGACATCTTTATGAATTAATAAATTCTGAGTTGATAATTATGACTTGATAAAGTATGCTTTCTTCATGTTTATGATGACTTATATCCTTGCATAATTAGTGATTTCTTACTGTGTCCTGCTCATTTTACTTAGAGCATAATTTCTGGATATTTCCGTGCCCTAGAATATAGGTGCAATTTTCCAGATAGGATTTGTGTTTGTGGCTAATAGGGATGTAAGGAACTATTGGCTCAGGGCCACTCTAAATTAAATTTAAAGCTTGAACTTTTATTAACTAACAGCTGATGTGAATTATGTACACAAGATGAGAGGGCCATCTTAGAGGTATATATACCTCCTTAGAAACTTTTTTAACACCTGCATAACTCAACATCAAGGCAAATTTCTTTGTATAATATTGCATGTGTGTAGGAAAAATCAAGTTTATTTCTGGATCACCTTACATCCCAAATTGCATCTGGCTTTTGTTCTTTCTTCCCTGTCCGTTGAGATCACATAAAAGTTAGTTCAAGTTTCACAGACTTTGCAAATATGTTCAGGGTTAAAGCTACTTCAACTCTGATTTCTTCTGTAGTTCTTTGCTTTCCCTGACATTTTTACTTGATATTAGGTTACCAACTGGTATTTTAGAATATTAAAAATAGTAAATATTAATATTAATATTAGTAATTTCACCATTAATATTAAATATTTTTAAAACTTAGCTTTTTCTCTGAGAAAGGTTAGTCCAATTTCTTAGATCCTTATCCAAGGATAAGGATCATTCTCTAAAGATATATGCAGAAACTATAACATATTTATGAAAAATAATTACACTTCAAGCCCTAAGTAATAGGTGAGCTAATTCCTTTTGATACTGATATACAAAAATATACAGATAAGTAGTTAGAAAATACTTTCCATGGTCCCAATAAAATTGAGAGTATGGCATCAATTAGAAAGAAGAAACTATTTAAAATGTGGAAGGACAAGAAGAAGAAAAATCTAATTTAGGTATTTATAGAACTTATGAAGACATTTGATAGAGGATAAGATATCTGCAGGGATATGAGTTCCCAGATTAAAACCATACATAGATGATAAAAGAAGGAAAAGAAAATATTTTAAAAACATAGAGGAAATACTCAAATAATGAGCCTGTAAACAAAAAGGCATTTCTGAAAGAGGTATATTAATTTGGCTGAAGGAAATTATTTAAAGCAAATTTTCTAAAATCCTGATATATGGAATAAATGGTCTTAAAACTAAAATTATATAGTATGTTTATGAAAATAATTGAAAATCAAATCACAATTATGAATGACCTGATGGGATTTTAAAATATTAAAACATACGATCATTCAAGAAAAAATTAGAATATTAACAATGAAACCAAAATCTAATTTATCTTAGCCTTCTCTAATATCTCAAACATTTATAAAAATAGTAAATAATTAGACAGGTTTAAGAAAAATGTTAGGATTAAAATACATAGAATTTGAATATGTATAATCCAAAAGTACACACACATACACACAACACACACACATTTGAAAGAATATAAACAGTAATTTAATTGCTGGAATATGAAAACAATGAAAAGTAAAGCACATTGAGATCAAGAACTAAAGAAACAAATATATTTTTTAGATAAATTACTTGAAGATTTATGCAAAAACAGTAAAAATCAAATCTAATATTCAGCAAATAATTGAGATCATAAATATTGGGGGATAAACTTTCAAAATTAATTACATTATGTATAACCTTACAATCCATATAAATATTATTCAAGATTGTTAACCAAAGTAAATATTTTTACCTGTATAGAGTTTTTTAATCTTTACAGAAAAAGTTTGAAGGATGTTAAAAGGAAATAGGGAAGGAAAAGAAGGAGGAAGAGCACAAATAAATGAAAAAGAGACAGGTCTGATGAATTAAGTACTGTATTTATAACCTCAGTCTAGAGTAAGAATTATTAAAGTTATTTAAAGAGTGGAGGAATGCCTAAACCTATATTTATAGAAATGACATTCAAAGAAATAATTTTTTGTCACTGTTATTAAGTATAATTTTTAAGTTGCACTTTCTAAACTTTAAGATAAAATTGCAAATAAATAAGAGCAGTACCTCTAAAGTATAATCATGGCAGAAAATAATTGAAAACAAAAAATATGGATCTGAGATAAAATGCAGAACTAAAAATAAGTTGCATGTATGCCTACAAAACATAATAGAAGATCACAGAAACAATAAATAATATAAAATATATGTCAAAGTGTGGAAAAATAAATCTTCCTTTTAAAGGCAAGTTAACCACATAGTTTACAATAACAATTCCCAGTAATATCCTGTTCAAAAAAATCTGAACAAAAACAAAATTTCAAAGAAAGGCTAAAACTAAGTGACAAGCAAAGATTTATCAAGCAAACATTAAAGAGAAAACTAATGTGGCAAAAAATTACTATCAGAATAAAGGAGAAAGCAAAGATCTGATAATGAGATTTAAAAAATCGTTCTATATTGATAAAAAGATACAAATCCACAAAAGCCTGCAACAATCATGAACGTTTTGCTGACAAATTATATTTCATGAAAAATGTATAAAGTAAAATCATTACAAATAAAAAAGAGAAACTGAGAACACAATTGTCATCAGAGAGTTTAGCATACCATTACAGATCCATGGCAGTTCACACAATTCTAATGTATGAAGCATACAATTTTAGATCCATATAATAAATAATGTTAGAATAATTTCAAATGTTTTATTCCCAACAAAAACTACCTGAGGAGAGTTTGTTTTGTAACTGCCACACTAAGCATGAAAAAGGAGCACAGAGGTGACGTTTCTGGCACGACTGCCTATAGTTTTGGTCTTCCCCCACACTTTTTCCTCATTGGGCAGATGAGCAATCATGCAAAATTATGCTGTGCTAGACACAAGTTAGAGGGCCTGATCAGCTCACAATTTCCACTTCAGAACCATCTCTGAAAATGGCCAGCCCACCCCTGGCTCAGACACTGCTACATGACCTACCACCTAACAATAGCTGCTTTATTCTTGGGACTCAAACTCAAAAAGAAAGTTCCACTTACTCTCATTGATCAGATATGTGAAGCCAGAAGCAGTGACTTTTATATATCCCTAGCCTTGATTGTTTAGGAGGGTAACTCATTATTCTATAAAAAACCCTCCATCTGTGATTCGGTACACTGGTTACAGCATTGGCTCTGAAGTCAAAGTCCTGGGTTCATATTCTGGTTTTACCAATTAATAGCCATATATGTACACACACACACACACACACACACACACACACACACACACACCTATACATTAAAAGTGGTCCTCTTAGAACTTGGTTAAAATTTCTGTGTGTTAATTTACTTCACTTTTAAAATTATTATGCAAGGGAAAATAATTGAGTTTATTACTTCTATAAGTTTTTTTCATCTTGATTATTACATCTATTCTTCAGGAAATTTGAGGTAAGGCACAAATGAATAAATGTGCACATGGGTGCATGCATATGTGTGCCCAGGGGTTACCATTTGGTAAGTGAGAAAATTTTGAGTGGAATGAAACTTGAAAATCCATTTGGCTTAAGTATAGGCTCAATCCACTTCCTGTTACAGGAGTAAAAGTGAACTAACCCAATCAATAGTGTTTAAATCTTCTACAACAAAAATGTATTTCTCACTCAAGCAAATGGATACTTCTCAGAAATTCTGCCTATTCTTTCCTTGGAATATTATCTTTCTTTGGCTTTCTTGATAACACCCTCATGCTTTTCTGCTCTTTTTGTTCATATTTTTAAATCTGTGGTGCCCTCAGGGTTCTGTTGTCATGCGATTTTTTTTCACATTGCCTGAGAAATTTCCTTCAGTTCCTTAAATACAACTGTCAATACATGCTTATATATTTCAGTCATCTACCTAGTCTCAGCACCCACTTTATTGCTTCCATTTCTTGTTTGCTAGAATACTGAATTTCTTATGTCTGAAATTGATATCATGATCTCACCTCTAAGTTTTTTTTTATGCTTGTCTTATTATCTTAATGAAGTACATCCCAATCCACTCTACTGCAAGTCAAAACTACATGGGAGAACCCACATTTAATCAATCATCAGATTCAGGAGATTTGATTCTATCCCTTTTAGATCTCTTTATTCATTCAGTATCTCTGCATCCATTCTCCTAAGTCACAATACCTCCTCTTTGGGTTTCTGTATTTCCCTGCATTATTACTGCCTTTAGTATACTGAAGCCAGAATAACAGTACTAAAATGAATATTCATGTATAACTTTATAGTGATAGTGATACAGTGATAACTGATATAATTTCATTATATTAGCTATTTAACTGAGGTAAAATCCAAAATGTAATTTACCATTTGATCTTTTAATGTGTACATTTCAATGGCTTTAATACATTTGCAATGTAGTGCAACCATCACCATTACCTCATTTCAGATCATTTTCATCCCCTTAAAAAGGTAACTCCATTGCCATTAAGTAGTCACTTTATATTCTCTCATTTACCAGTCCTGGCCACTATTAATCTACAAATCATTTATCTGCAGATCTATCTCTATGGATTTCCCTATTCTGGGCATTTCATGTAAATGGAATGATGTAATATGTGGCCTTTTGTGTCTGGATTACTTCACTCAGTAGGATGGTTTCAAGTTCATCCACGATGTAGCATGTATCAGCACTTTACTCCCTCTTATGGCTGAATAATATGCCATTTTATGGATATACCACATTTTGTTTATATATTCACTAGTAGATGAATATTTGGGGTGGTCCACTTTGTGACTATTGTGAATAATGCTCTATGAACATTGATGTACAAGTATCTGTTCAAAAACCTGTTTTGAACAATTTGGGGTATATAACCAAGAATGAAATTACACCTCATATATCAATGCTTGAGCTTTTGGAAAAACTGCCAATTTGTTTTCTAGAGCACTAGCATCATTCAATAGTCTCACCAGCAATCTATGAGAGTTTCAATTTCTCCACATCCTTGTCAGCACGTATTATTTTCCTTTCTTTCACAGCTGTCCTAGTGGGCATGAAGTTGTATCTCTTTGTGGTTTTGGTTGGCACTTCCCTAATGGCTAGTGATGTTGAGCATCTTTTCATGTGTGTATTGGCCAAATGTATATCTTATTTGAAGAAATGTCTATTTAAGTCATTTGTCTAATTTTAAATTGGGTTGTTTGTCTTTGTGTTGATGAGTTGTAAGCATTTTTATATGGTCTGGCTAGTAGGCCATTATCAAATGCATGATTTACAAATATTTTGATACATTCTCAGGGTTGTCTCTTCACTTTATGGATACTGTCTTTTTTTAATGTTTTTTATTTTAATTTATTTTCAAGAGAGAGAGACAGAGAGACAGAGAGACATAGTATGAATCGGGGAGGGGCAGAGAGAGTGGAAGACACAGAATCCGAAGCAGGCTCCAGGCTCCGAGCTGTCAGCCAAGAGCCTGATGTGGGGCTGGAACCCGTGAACCACGAAATCATGACTGATCTGAAGTCAGACGCTTAACCGACTGAGCCATCCAGGTGCCCTCATTGATACTGTCTTTTGACGCACACATGTTTAATTTTAATAAAGCCCAATTTATCTTGTTTTTTTCTTTTGTAGCTTGGGCTCCTAATATCATATTTAAGAATTCATTGCCAGATTGAAATTCATAAAGGTTTTCCGCTATGAGTTTCCTTATAAGAGTTTTAGAATGTTAGGTATTAAATTAAGGTATTTGATACACCTGGAGTTAATTTTTGTACATGGTGTGAAGTAAAGGTCCAACTTCATTATTTTGCCTTTGGTGATCCAACTGTCCCAGCACCATTTGTTTGAGAGATTATTCTTTCTATGTTGAATGATCTCGGGACTCTTGTTGAAAGTCAATTGACCATAGATGTATTGGTTTATTTCTGGATTCTCAATTATATTCTATTAATCTATGAGCATATCCATATGTCGGTATCACACTGTTTCGATTACTGCCGCTTTGTAGTAAGTGTTGAAATTGGGAAATGTGTGCCCTCCAAATTTACGTTTCTCTTCCAGGACTTTTTTGGCTATTCAGGGTTCTTAAAATCCTGTATGAATTTTATGATCAGCTTATTTCCGGAAAAAAAAAAGGTACTTGAAATTTTGATAGAGGTTGTAACGAATCCATAAATAATTCATGGGAGGGGCACCTGGGTGGCTCAATTGATTGAGCATCCTACTTTGGCTCAGGTCATGATCTCGCAGTCTGTGAGTTCGAGCCCCACATAGGGCTCTGTGCTGACAGCTCAGAGCCTGGAGCCTGCCCTGGATTCTGTGTGTCTCTCTCTCTCTGCCTCTCCCCCACTCATGCTCTCTCTCTCTCTCTCTCTCTCTCTCTCTCTCTGTGTGTGTCAAAAATAAATAAACATTAAAAAATTCATGGGATTATTGCTGTTCTAATTGCCTTCTAATTAATGAATAAAAGAGATATTTTTTATTTAGGTATTTGGTGCATAAATCTTATATATTCTTGCTCTTTTACATTAAAGTCTGCATTTTTATATTTTTTAATTTTTTTTGAGAGAGAGAAAGAGACAGTGGGGGCACACATGCATATGTGTGAGTGAGAGAGGGGCAGAGAGGGAGAGAGAGGAAGAGAGAGAATCCCAAGGAGGCTCCACACAACACAGAGCCCAATGTAGGCCTCAGTCCCATGAACAGTGAGATCATAATCAGAGCTGGAATCAGGAGTCATGCTTAACCAACTGAGCCTTGCAGGTGCCTCTAAAGTCTTCAGTTGTAAACAATGCACCAATAACTTGAATTTGTGGTGCAACAGTTTATAGTATATTATTTCTAGTAAACTGAAGTACTAAATTCCTAAACTGGCTTCCATGGTTTCTAATGAAAAAATCAACTGTTAATCTTTTTGAGGATCTCTTGTATGCGATGAGTCACTTCTCTCTTGCTGCTTTGAGGATTTTCTCTGTCTCTGGCTTTCAAAAGTTTTATTATAATGTGTTTCAATGTGATGTCTTTGGGTTTATCTGACCTGGAACTTGTTGAAATTCTCAAATATGTAGATTCATTTAATTCATCAAATATGTAAAGTTTTTATCATAATTTCTTCAAATATTCCTTATACCTCTTTACTTCCTTCCTCTCCTCTGGGTTCTCTTATCCATATCTGGGTATACTTGAAGGTGTCTCACAGATTTTGTAGGCTTTGTTTACTTTTCATAATTCTTTTTTCTTTCTGCTTTTTATTTATTATGTTTTTGAGAGAGAAAGAGAGAGAGAGAGAGAGAGAGAGAGAGAGAGGAGAATCTTAAGCAGGTTCCATGCCCAGTGTGGAGCCAGACACAGGGCTCAATCTCATGACTGTGAGATCGTGACTTGAGCCAAAATCAAGAGTCAGACACTTAACCAGCTGAGCCACCCACACACCCCCTCAGCTTTTTATACTGTATAATTTTGTTTATTAGTGCTCTCTACTTAGTGTGACATGGTTCTCACTGTTTCCTTTAGTTCTTTGAACATGATGATTTCCTTTAGGTCTTTGAGCATACATAAAATAGTTGGCTTAAAACATTTTTCTACTCAGTCCAATGCCTAGAATTTCTCAGATAGTTTCCATTCATATTTTTTTTTTTGTTTTCCGAAAGTTTTTGCCTTTTTTTTTTCACTGCTCTTCTGGAAGAATGCCTTTGGACCCTATTCCACCATTTTTGCTGAGGTATCCCCTATATTTTAACTTTAAAATAAATTATTTTTGTCCTAGTTTCTATATCATATTTTTTATAAATATAAAAACTTAACTTTGATTTTCACTTTCAGGTCATCTTGTGGTACTCATTAACATTCTTTGCGAAATACATCTCACCGTAGGTGAGGTAAGTTTTGCATTTTCTCTCCCTTCTTATGGTTATATGTTACAGCTAAAGTTAGTCATTCAACTTGAGAGCACTGGTGTATTTTCATTTTAGGTCAAGCATTTTACTACCTGTTGAGACTTCACATATCTCTGTCTTCCTCCTCTTTCCCCCAGCCTATCAGAGAACAACAACTGAGATGGTGGTTGTTCCATAGCTTGGACTTCTTACTGACTGCAATAATCAGCAAAATGTAAGTGAGAAATAAATTTTCATTGTTCTAAGTCACCAAAATTTTGGGAACTGTTACTATATCATTGGTTTTCAAATTTTAGGGTATTAGAAACCCATCATACTCTTTGAGTGTTACTGATGACCCCAAGAGCTTTTGTGTATGTGGATCATTTCTGTTATGATATAAGAAAATAAAATAGAGACTTTAAAATATTAATTGTAATAGCAGTTATAAACCTTTTGAATATTTTATTACATTAAAAAAAGTGTTGTTTTCTAAAGAAAAAATAAATAACATTGTGCTGTATTTTTAAAAATCACTTTTATGTTTGACTTCATGGAATATTACTAGATTCAACATAGTATGATATAACATATTATCTAGCCTAACTCTATTGGATCTTTGCAAAAGAATCAGAGTGAAAAGACAAATAACATTTTACTATTATTATAAAAAAATTTTACCTTAAAAACCCAGTGAAAATTTCTGGGGAATGTCCAGGGGTAACCTATGGCATATTTTGAGTTAGTCTAACAAATAATCTCAATTGTTAACTCACTGACATTGGTTCATGAACAAGCATTTGTCCACATCAAACTAAATCAGAACTACAGTGTGAAAGAATGTGAGATTTGAAATTACTATCACTTTACATTTACCATATAGAGCCCAAGAAAGAAATCAATACCTGTGAGATCAGTCTATTGACAAAAATATTTTAGACTTGAACCCAATCATGACTAGTATTATACATACTTAGATTTTATGCATGTTATACATTGATGTATCTTTTTTGCTTTTAAATATTTGAGCCAAATTTTCTCTGAAACTGGTAATTTCAAGCCACCTGGGTGGCTCAGTCTGTTGAGTGTCCAACTCTTATTTCAGCTCAGGCCATGATCCCAAGGTCGTAGATAGAATCAAGTCCCACATCAGGCTCCATACTGAGTGTGAACCCTGCTTAAGATTCTCTGTCTGTCTGTCTTTCTCTCTGTCTCCCCCTCTAACTCTTTCCCCTACTCACATGCTTTCTCTCTCTCTCAAATAATAATAATTTAATAATAATAATTATTAAATTATTATTATAACTGATATATACACTCTTTCACAACAATAGATAAACTAAACTACAGAATTACCCATGGGTTCTCACTAGTCTCAAGATAAAGTCCAAGTGTATAAAGTCTATTAATATTTTTTCACTGTTTACTTTTTCAGCCCCATCCATTTCTTCAGCATTCCCTTTCTGTGACAGAACCATGAATTAATTTTAGTAATCAAGAGTGCCATTGTCATTTTCAACCTTGCTGACTTTGCACTTGCCTCTGTAAACATCTCCCCAATTCTCTAGTAAGCTGTAATCATCCTTCAACCCTCAGCTTAAAAGTCACTTCTTCAGGTAAAATTTCTCTGACCCTTCAAAAATTTTTTGGATTGTTTTATCTATTCCTTTCATAAAACTAGTCATATTGTATTGCAATCATCTGTTTGCTGGATAATTCACTCTTGAACATTGAGATAATTTATTGATTTATTTCTTATTCATTTATTATACAAATGTTTGTTAATCACCTATCATGCTACATTATAGGCAAATATTGGAGGGCAGGAAAGACATAGCCTTTGCCTTTAGGAAAAATATTTGTGTATTTAGTATTTTCTTTAGGAGATTTACTCCCAAAAGATAAATAAAGAAGAGTTCTATTTCTCCAAATTCTCCATCCACTTTGGCATGTCAAACCTATGTCACCACTGGGTGATGGAAAATATTAATGAAAGCCCAATTCTCTTCTATAGATTTTCACCATTTTCAATCATTAGAACCGTCTAATTTTTGTTTTGAGACTCAATTGTGTTCATTATTCAATACAAACTCATTTACTGTTCAAGTTTCTTTTCTTCTACCACCATCACCCTCTTAAAGTTGAACCTTCTGTATTGCTAGAAGCTTGAAGAGGCTATTCTTCAAATACCTTCCCTTCTTGAGGAGTTTGAGAAAGAGGACTCCGTCTCTTTATTTGACCGAGTGTAAGTTTTGTTCCAGAATGGTGTATGAGGCCTAGAAGTGTACACGCATTGCTCCCTCATGCTCCCACAGATGAGGTCACCCTTATGAGATGACTTCTTTGGCATGTATGTTTGCCTAATGAACTTTAGCTGCATGTTTTGGTATAGCTCCAAAGGGTTTAATATATTATTTTTCTGTTATACATGCTTTCCTGCCATGATGAGGCAATGCTTTTTTCCAAATAATTTAAAATTCCCCTATTTCTTCTCTTTATACAGTCAAATGTGAGGCTTGTTGATACATAGGGCTCCATTTAAAATGCCAACCAGGGGGCAAGTACTGGTGGTGGTCAGAAGTCTGTGCTCCCGCTCTACCAGCCTCTCTCCATGCTTTCCCTCCCCAGTTGTTTTGTTATTTTATTCTGGAAGCATAGGGCAATGTTACTAAATGTGCTGTCTAAACAGATATCTAACCAGAGAATCCTAGACTTCCATTCTTGCACTATCAGTATTTATAAGTTATTTCCTTTGGTTCCCACTCTTACATTTTTAACTTTGTTTTAAAAGTTTTATTAATGAAATTTTCAATCATAAAAGATAAAGACAATAGAATAATGAATTTCTACATATATGTTAATAGTGGCTTGAATACTCATTAACTTAGAGCCAGTCTTGAGGACCTTGCCTTCAACTTTACAACTAGGAGGTGCCCCTCTCTCCTTTCCATGTCCGGCAGACTCTCTCCACAAACTCCGCATTTCTAAAGTACCTTCCTCAGCTCTCTCCCTAATTATTCCTTTATATTGACTGGAGGGTAAGCTGTAAGGATGGGTGTTAGGATGAGTTCTCTGAACTTGTATCTCACTCTAAAGTTTGTGGGTAATGACTGACCCCAAACAGTGAAGACTCTTCTGAACTTAGAGAGTATGGAGTTCTTTTTCGTATGAGTCACATGCTTAAAACCACTAGAAAGTTTCTATTACACATATTTTTCACTAAAGGATGATAGGTATTAGGAAGCATCAAGTTAGGGTGCTACATAAACACATGTCAGAACTTCTAATATTTGCTAGGGGTTAAAAAAGACCTCTTGAACTGTTATTTAGGTCTAGAAATATATACACATATATACATATATATATTTTCAATATATGTGTGATCAAAGGAGTAGGAATTGCATTACCAAAGAATGGAAATCAAGGACTGTAAAGGAGATCATGGCTTTGGAGGGACTAAAGGCAGTTCAGAATGCTGTAGCTTTAGCTTTAAAATGTTTTAAAAATGTTTTAAAGCAAGCAGAGGTACAATATTTAGGAATAAAACTAAGCTCGCTTAGTTTACATTTAAGCTATATGGGATACAATTCAGTTTTAAATAGGAGGGAAACCACAAATGTACTGACCTAGCAAGGTTAAAAACAAAAAGGGCAGAAAATCCAGTTATTATACATGAATATAAAAGGACAGGTGGGAATATTAATATTAGATAAGTGTAATATAAAGCCAAACATTTAAAGGAAATAGTCATAACTTAATTCATAAAAGACATGATTTAAAATAAATGCTGTAATCTTTTAAAAATGTGAAGAACAAATAAATATAAGAGGAGAGTTTTAAAGTTACAGCCTGGTCAAAATGTCTGTGGAGGGATGATGTTAGGCCAGGACACATACTCACAGAAAGTGAGAATAAGTATTTACAACTTTTAGAACAATTTGACATTATTACAAAAATTTTATCTTATAAATGTATTGATCTTCAATGATTGGAATTTTTTAAGTTCATTTATTTTGAGAGAGACAGAGATAGCACGAGTGGGGAAGGGCACAGAGAGAGGGAGAGAGAAATCCGAAGGAGGCTCCCTGCTGCCATTGCAGAGCCTGACCCAAAGCTTGAATTCATAAAACGGAGAGATCATGACCTGAGCTGAAACCAAGATTCAGACATTTAACCAACTGAGCCACCCAGGTGCCACCTGGAACTTTTTAGTAGTCTTTGGCTACAAGTAGTTTGTGAAATACTAGTTTAGAATAAAATCATAATCTCACTCCCTGCCACTCACTACAAAGGGATGCAGTGTGATTTGAGGCTTTTTGGAAACTCTAATTATCCCTTCAAATCTTTTCAATTCCACCTGGAATTACTAATGATGTCATAGTACAGAGGAGAAGAGCAGCTTGCTTTCAAGGCTGTACCCCTTCTAATTTACGGAAGTTATGAGGCATAGCTCCTGAAAGAATCAAATATATATTGGGCAAAAAAAATAAAAAGACAGGACGGTGGGTCCAAAGATCAGATGGGGCAAGCCTAAGTGTGCACTTAGCTGTAGTGTTACAGGAACTAAGAGACGTTTGTTTGAGACCTGAAAGAATGAAAGTAAAAGTGACTGTGACTTCTGTGACTTGCTGTGACTGAAGAGCAATGTGCAAAGAAGGCAAGAGGTAAAGGAAGCTGAACTGATACGTGTCTTCACTTTGTTTGGGTCTGTCACGAATGTCTAACCCAAGATCTGGACTCAAAATTATATTCTTAGCTATGCTTGGATCACCATTATCAAACTCTATCCAGCTGCTAATGTACAAAAAGAAAACCTCAGTGAACTTCATTGAAAAAGTTCAGCCAAGAAAAGTCTTTACTGAAAAGAAAAAAATATTCTCTGATTTTTATTGTATTTGAGTCTAGTTTAATTCATACTCTTATCTATGGGAGGAAAAGCAGGATGAAATAAAACATTTCAGGAAAAAAGAGTTGATATCTCTGTTCTTGTAGTTAACAGTGATCTGGTGCAAGTAGTGAGTACAAACATGACAAGATAGCCCCTTGTGGAAATTGAGGTAGAGAAAAATACGTGTCTAGCAATGATGCATTAATTTTGCTACTTAATACATCCCCATGGAAGCAACTACTATCACAACATTAGTTACATGATTTAAAGCCTTCTGACTCTAGGTAGATGAGGCTTTCTGCTAAGATGAAAATTTGGAAAACTTGCAGAGAGCAAGTTTCCTTAATTTCATAGTTCTAAATGAGCACCATGGAGTATTCGAGAAGAATGAGGGAATCCAATATGGATTAACAACATAGGCAACATTGTTTTGTTATGTAACTCCAATGCTAGAGTAACATCTTGATTCAGGACCCTGTTCGGCCAAAAGAGCCATTTTTTTTATTAAAGAGGCATGAAAGTATGAAGGTATGTATTTCTGCTGAATAAGGATTTCAGAAAACAGATCTTTAAATTTACTAGATATAACTTGCTAGTATTTTTTTTATTTTTTCAATATATGAAGTTTATTGTCAAATTGGTTTCCATACAACACCCAGTGCTCATCCCAAAAGGTGCCCTCCTCAATACCCATCACCCACCCTCCCCTCACTCCCACCCCCCATCAACCCTCAGTTTGTTCTCAGTTTTTAAGAGTCTCTTATGCTTTGGCTCTCTCCCACTCTAATCTCCTCCCCTCCCCTATGGGTTTCTGTTAAGTTTCTCAGGATCCACCTAAGAGTGAAAACATATGGTATCTGTCTTTCTCTATATGGCTTATTTCACTTAGCATAACACTCTCCAGTTCCATCCATGTTGCTACAAAGGGCCATATTTCATTCTTTCTCATTGCCACGTAGTACTATGTGGCAATGAGAAAAAACTTGCTAGTAATTCAATTACCAAGTATCAATATTGTCAAAGCTTTTACAGTTTAAATTTTTTTTCTAGATATGCCAAAAATTTTATTCAATTGAAAGAAATTAAAAACTATATAATTTATAAAACTAATTCTATAACATGAAGTTTTGAAGAACAATATATATGTATTCATCTATTTCTTCGGACCACAAACACTGTTACTGAGAGTCAAGTTTTTACTCTTATTTGTCATTAAAAAAAACCTGGGGTGGGGCGCCTGGGTGGCGCAGTCGGTTAAGCGTCCGACTTCAGCCAGGTCACAATCTCGCGGTCCGTGAGTTCGAGCCCCGCGTCAGGCTCTGGGCTGATGGCTCGGAGCCTGGAGCCTGTTTCCGATTCTGTGTCTCCCTCTCTCTCTGCCCCTCCCCCGTTCATGCTCTGTCTCTCTCTGTCCCAAAAATAAATAAACGTTGAAAAAAAAAAATTAAAAAAAAAAAAAAAACCTGGGGGCTCCTGGGTGGCTCAGTCAGTTGAACATCCAACTCTTGACTTTGGCTCAGGTCATGATATTGTAGTTCATGGGTTCAAGCCCAAGGTCAGGCTCTGTGCTGACAGTGTGGAGACTGCTTGGGATTATCTCTCCCTCTCTCTCTGCCCCTCTCCCACTCTCCCTTTCTCTCTCTCTCTCTCTCTCTCTCTCTCAAAGTAAATGCACAATTTTTTTAAAAGCAAATGTAACTTTAAAAAAGGTAAATGCATTCATTTTTATGTAAAATACAATAGTAGAGCTTCTTCAGCATAAATATAACCACAACTTGTTAGAGGTAGAAAAATGTCCAAAGAAAACACTGTATTTCCCAGAGAAGTCAGAAATGGCCATTTGATGATAAATCCTAGCCCTGGTCATTAACACTAATGGGAGTTATAGGAAGGGGTTTTAGGCAATACCTTAAAAATTATTTGACCCCGTTCACAAATAATTTTGTATCACTTTCTCCTCTTCCTTCTTCCTACCTAGAAATCATTCATTATGGTTAGGACTGATTGGGCCATTTCAAAACAGGATGCAAAACTGAGAATATGAATCAGGATTAAAAAATGGTAAGAGATTAAAATTAGGACCCTGAGGCAATGGTGATGTTATGGAGCCACCACAGTAGCCCTGAACTAATAAAATATGAACTTCTTTTATGATAAAGAAATATAAAACTAAACATTGTTTAAGCCATTTCTGAGAAGGCGAGTGTATCTCTATAACTTGTAGCCAAACAAAATCCTGATATACAGTTAAGTTTGATAACTAGTTATAGCTTTAGAATAAATATTTTTCAGTTAAAAATTACCTCTACATAAATATTTTTTAAAATTATTTCTTATTAACTTACATTTATTGAGCACATTTTAAATGCCAAGATTATTCTAGATACCAGGGATTCAATAGTGAAAAAAACACAAAAGCCCCTGCTTTCTTAGTGCTTTTATTCTAATGAATATAGATTAAAATTAAGCAAAAATGCATGTAAAACTCAGGTATTAACAAGTGCTGTGGTGGAAAAAAATGATGATGGGAGGAAGGAAGGTGATGGCATGGAGATGCCCTGATATTTTATGTTAGATAGTCAGGATATTTTTTAAATAAGGTGACAGTTGAGCAGAGGCTTAAATGTTCTAGATGTGCAAACAATGACAAGAAAGGACCTGGGCCCAGTGCATACTTGCAGAATTAAAGAAACAAGTCTAAGTGAAAGAGAGAGTGAGTCAAGTGACATGGTAGTTATATTCTTAGATCAGCTCTTCTCTACCTTTAATATACATATGAACCAACTGGAATTCTACATTTCTAGTCAACCCATCAGGGAATAATGTGCTGATCTACCAAAAGTCAGCAAGGTCTTAAGTGAAATTATTGACCTCATTCTTCTTTCCTTCTTGTACTCACAGTCTTTGCAATATAATTTTGCAGTTCCTTTCACTAAAGAGAGTATATTTCTCTGCCCCTTCATTTGGATACAGCCATATGAACTTAATCTGGATAATAAAATCAGGTAGAGGTGATTGTGTTCCCATACAGAGTCTAGGCCTTAAGAGTCTTGATGTGCTTTGGGGCACCTGGGTGGCTCAGTCACTTAAGTGTCCAACTTTGCCTCAAGTCATGATCCCCCAGTTCGTGGGTTACAGCCCTGCATCGGGCTCTGTGCTGACAGCTCAGAGCCTGGAGCCTGCTTTGGATTCCATGTCTCTCTCTCTCTCTCTCTCTCTCTCTCTCTCTCTCCTGCTCTCTCTCTCTCAAAAACAAATATACATTAAAAAAAAAGAGTCTTGAAAGGTTTTTGCTTCCCCCTTAACTATGTCATTGCCCTGTGACGAGAGACATAGGGAACCTAGCCTAGCCCAGCCTACATCACTGATCTCCAACCAACCCACAGATGTGTGACAAAGCCTACCTAAAATTATCAGAGCTGCCCAGCCAAATACATCAGTCTATCAGCAACAGACCCACGGTCACGTGAGCCTTAATTAGTCATTTAGAATTAAGTCACTGAGTTTTATACAGCAATAGCCTATCTGTACAATACACACATTTAAAGGAAATTGCCATGGGGAAATGATAAACAGTAAATCATTATTTATTTTTGGAAGGCTACTCATCGTTTAATGTATATTTATGATCTACTCAGAAGTGTGAAATACGATCAACCAACTATGATCTAATCCAAGGTCTACTGGGGCTTGTTCATCTTTAGAATCATACTTATTAAATAGAATTAAGCAGGCTATGACTTCTATCATATGTGTAAAATATAAAGAACTTCTTTTGAGCAAGAAAGATACTGATTTTTTTTATAGAAAATAATGGTTGAATAAACTGTACCCTTTTTGTTGTGGTGGTTTAATTTATTTGGATAGACAGAGGAACAGAATCATGGAGGGAGGGAGGGAGGGAGGGAGGGAGGGAGGGAGGAAGAGAGAGAGAGAGAGAGAGAGAGAGAGAGAGAGAGAGAGAGAATATCCCAGCATGGAGAAGGAAGCTCCATGCTGTCAGTGCAGAGCCTGATGCAGGGCTTGGTCTCATGAACCATGAGATCCTGACCTGAGCCAAAATCATGAACCAGCTGCTTAACTGACTGAGTCACCCAGGCACTCCTTGAATAAGCTGTACTCTTATAAATTCTTACCATCTTAAAATATGAAAGCAAAAAATCATGCTAATTTAAGATTATACATTTGTAGCAATTAATCAACTCAGATTTCCATCTTGATCTTTGTGTAGTATCTTACTATTATTTAGCCTAAGTATAAAATGCAACAATCTAGAAGATTATGAAGTGGTGTTGAATGAGAATATAGATATTTGTGTAAATATGGGAATATATATGTATTCATGTATGTACATATTTATATTTATGTATCTATACTTCTTTTGCATGTTCTTTGAAAAGCCCTAGAAATATATGCAACCAAGTGGCAATGAACACAGTTAATCTGAGATATTCTCCACCTGAAGGAATAAGGTATCCTTGGAAAATGGCTAAGAAATTGCAAAAAGTATGAGAGAAACATAACTAAAGTACACAGGATCCAGCTTCAAGGGGCTCACATTGGCCAAATCTGTGAAAATTTGACCAGCAAAATAAGGAAGAGAGTAACAGGATATTCACTGAATCAAATAGGAATCTTTCATTGCTTATGTAAATTCAGTGTCTTCCAGCTTTGTCTAATGCATAATTCCTAATGCCCCTTGGAATTAATAAGTAATTTGAAGGGAGAATATTATTCATTCATTTATTTATTTTTGTCCCTAAAATTAATTACAAGTGTCAATAGTAAATGTACAGCATTTTATTCCATGAGTATTATTTAACTCTCTTAATTATTTTAAGGCACAAAATTTCTCGGATTTGGTCAGTGGAAACCCATTCAAGTTGGGTTATTTTGATATGGAATTTATGCAGGAAATTGGCTTATGCAATTGCATAACTCTGGATGGCTAAGTGGTCCCTTTAAGGTAATGTTTCAGTGTTGAAGGCTGTGGCTTGAAACTGATAGGTCATAGGACAGGAAGAGAAGATCATGAGCAGGAAAGAATCCCAAGAATACAAGCTAGAACCTCATGACAGTGAACTAAACCCATGTCCATTCTAATTGTCTTTGTCCTCGGTGACAGAATATTCTGCAAATCCTGGTGTCTTTTGATCATGGAGCTAAACACACATACTTGTCTCAGGAGTCAGAGACATGGAAGAGGTATTCAGGAAAAGGCGGAATGACTACAGGCCCAAACGTTGCTCCATGCCAACAAGGTGAGTCAGCAGATTGGTGGCTGTAATTGTGTCAGCTGCAAAAAGTCATCTTTCTTACCAATACCATCCAAATCTCACAAGAATCTCCCTTGTGGCCCATCCTAAACAAAAACGTATAAGGAACATAAATTTGGCAGAAGTTTCTGAAACAACCTTACATTTGATGCCACAATAGATCATAGCAGCGACTGTATTGTGAGAGTTCACATTAACAGTCAGTGACGGAACCACTGAGCTCTGAATCCTGGAAGTTCTGCCCCCTACATAGGAACCTAGAGGTCCAAGGCATCCATCTAACTACCATAAGTAACAAGAAAAGAATATGAACTAACCTATGGAAAGATGGCCAAAACCAAAATTAGCCACAAAATTAGCCAACAAAGAAGACCAGAAAAATGTGGCCACCATGGAGATAAAAACTGTAACCCTGTATCTCAAAATAATTTAAAGAAACAAATTGAAATACAAATTTTCAAAGAATGCTATAAAGCCAATGTAGCCCATTTCATAAAAGAGATGGTGGGAAAAGCAGAGAAGGTAAAAAGAGAATTAAAAAACAAAAACCAGAGCACTGGGCAGTCGGTTGAGCGTCCAACTCTTGATTTCAGTTCAGGTCATAATCCCAGGGTTGTGGAATCGAACTTCAGCTTTAAAATTTCAACAAAGAAATTATAAAATAAAATTTCTGTGTATATGTTTATATAAAATAAAAGTATAATAATAGGGGAAAGAAAGAAGAAAAGTAAGGAATAAGAGAATTTGAGCAATAACATAAATAATTATAGTTTGGACTATAACTCATAGAATAACATAAATAAAATGACTCTATACTAAAATAAATAAAAGATCACCTGAATAAATAGTTGGGGTAGAAGGGACAGAAAGATTTCATTTTTAAAATGTTGAGAGAGAGAAAAATAGAAAGTTTCCATTAAGCAAGCCCCATAGTATTATTTGTTGTAAGCTACATCCAAGGATGGTTGCTACAATAGTTTGAATGTGTGTGTCCCCCCTAAAATTCATATGTAGAAATGTTAACACTCAATGGGATGGTATTAGGAGGTTATGTCTTTGGGAGGTGCTTAGACATTAAAGTGGAGGCCTCATGGATGGAATTAGTACTCTTATACAGGAGACCCAACAGAGCACCCTGGTCCTTTCAAAATGTGAGGATGCAGTGAAAAGTGGGCATACTGCAACCCAGAAAAGAGCCTTCACCAGAATATAACCATGCTGGCACTTTGATCTTGAACTTCCAGCCTCCAGAACCATGAAAAAATAAAGTTCAGTTGTTTGTAAGCCACCATTCTGTGGTATTTTTGTTATAGCACCTAAAAGAAAGGTATTAATATTAATAAGCAGATGTTTGAGGAAAGGGAACATATTTGCATGACTTCAAAGTATCTCCCCCAATTACTAATTCCAAAGCGAAAAATAGTAACTTCATTGTGGAGAAACTTGGCAGATACTGTCTTAAACTGATCAAAATTAATATCATCAGTAAGAAGACAATCAAAATCACTTCCTTTAAGATATAATACACAGAGAAGGGGACATTTCAGTGGTAATTTTGCCAAAATACACACCCTCAATATAATCATCAGTCAGAGTACATAAGGGAAGGGAAAGAAAAATAAAATAAAATAAAAAATGAGGGAGGCAACAAACTGGTTGCAGGAGGGGAGGTCGGTGGGGGCATGGGCCAGATGGGTGACGGGGATTAAGGAGTTCACTTGTTGGGATGAGCACTGGGTGTTATATGTAAGTGATAAATCACTAAATTCTACTCCTGAAACCAATATTACACTATATATTAACTAACTTGAATTTAAATAAAATCTTGGGAGAAAAAAAAGAATATAAACAGACAATCCATGAGAAAATAAATGCACGTGGAATGTTAACCTATGGAAAAATGCTTAACCTTACTCATAATATTGGAAATGTAAATAAAACTACATTTAGACCAGCAATGATAGAAATTAGGACTGACCTTCAAACTGCAAGTGAATAGAAATAATTACAAGGCAATGCAGAACTAAGGGGCTAATACTCAGGGAAGGAAGAAAAATCAGGCAGGTACGCATGGCTCAAAGGCTTCTGCCAGTTCTTTAAAAGAAAAAAAAATGTATTCAGGAACTGATAAGAAGGGGGAAACTCATAAATAACTATGCTTTAAGAAAGAACCATAAAGGTTATATTCTCAGAAAAAAAAAAAAAAAGAATTGGAAATGAACCTGAACACACAGGGTGGGAAGTCTAGTGGTACAAGATTTAAATCTCCAGTATGATTTTTTTTAGTGTTTATTTTTGAGAGAGAGAGAGAGAGAGAGAGAGAGAGAGAACAAGCATGGGAGGGGCAGAGAGAGAGGGAGACAGGATCCAAGGAAGGAGGATCCATGCTGACAGCAGAGAGCCCAGTGCAGGGCTTGAAGTCATGCATCATGAGATCATGACCTGAGCCAAAGTCCAATGCTTAATCACTGAGCTACCCACAGCAGAGAGCCCCATACAGGGCTCAAACTCATGCACCATGAGACCATGAACTGAGCCAAAGTCAGATGCTTAAACAACTGAGCCACCCAGGCAACCCAAACTCCCCAGTAAGATTAAACTGTTCTGGATCTATTAGTTTCTCTGTCCCCTAGAGAGAACCAATTTAATACGTTTTTCAATAAGATATCATCATCCTAAGCCTCAGGTCCCTTCTAACTTATAAATATATACTGTTTGGGACCCATCAAAAAAGAAGGAGTTCTACAATAAGACATGATGACACAATAAAAAAAAAAATCAAGAGGAACAGACCAAAGAGTTAACACACGAATTTAACATTAATTGTGTTGTGTTCAAGGAAATAGTTAGAAGAATGATAATTTTTTAGAGCACAGGAACAAATGGGAATTCTAGAATAATGATAATAAATTAATAACTAACATTGTGCTAGCAATATCTTATTTTTAGGTGTTTGGCAGTTATTCTAAATTTTAGCTCCACTCAGCCTTAGCTTTTCCCTTTGCACTGTACCTCAGAGTCTGTGTCTTGCAAATCCCACAGCTATGTTCCATTGTGACTTTTCCCCAAGACTTGTTATCCCAGTGAAGGGATGGAGTGGCCAAAGCAGGTGTGCATTTTCTGTGTCAGTGGGTCTCACAGGTATTGCCTTCATCAGTGTTCCTCTCCCTCCTCACCTGCAGTTCTGGGCCTGGCATGTATTACTCCCCCTCTCCCAGGGTTAGATTTTATTTTTAAAACTCCCATTGCCCCTGCTGCAATGGGTTATCATCAGTCATAGTTGGAAACATTAGCATATCTCTCTCAATTTCTGGTAGAACACCCAGAAAAAAAGAAATGAGTAAAGATGAAGAACTGAACAACCCAATAAGGAAACCTGACCTAATTGGAATAGACAGAACATTCCCAACAACAACATAATACTTTTTTTTCAAGTATGCATGGAACATTTACCAATATAAAATTCGATATTGGGTCCTAAGAAAGACTCAACCAATTTCAAAGGATTGGAACCATGTGGAGAACTAGATAAGTTGCAAATAAATTTAAAAAGTGTATTCAGTTAGGGAAGCCTGGGTGGGTCAGTTGGTTAAGCATCCAGGTCATGATCTTGTGTTCTGTGAGTTCAAGCCCCACTTTGGGCTCTGTGCTGATAGCTCAGAGCCTGGAGCCTGCTTTGGATTCTGTGTCTTCCTCTCTCTCTGCCCCTTCCCTGAGCGCTCTGTTTCTCTCTCACTCTCTCTCTCTCAAAAATAAATAAACATTAAAAAAATTTTAAGTGTATTTAGTGAAAAAGACTCATAATTTGGAAGACATAACTTACAAGGTTTTTATATGAAGAAACTAAAATCTCGTGAGTCTCCAAATATAATGTGAAAGATCACCCTCTACCTATATAACATGGTTTACATACCGTAATGCAAAAGAGTTATTTATGTTTTTGTTCTCCCATATAAAACAAATCTTTATACACAGTCTTCACTATGAACTATTGCACACTTTAATAGGACAAAAGGAAAAACCATAGTTGGACACACCATGAAACTCATCAATCTTTTCTATTTAGCAGTCATAACTATCTCAATTTTTGGTCCACTATCCCACACCATAATACTATTGTGTTAGGAAATCAGTCACAGCATATTATTTATGGCAAAATGGGTATATTACATTAAACATATTATTGAGAATGTCATTGCATTATGCAAGAGAAAAAATATTCTAGATCAACCAAGAAGATAATTGATTTTACTCTGAAGGGGAATTCCCTATTTTAAAGGAAAAAAAAAAAAAAAAGATCGTTAACTCTAGCACTTTCCTAATCATAGGATTGAATAGGCAGTAGATAATATTTCCAAATCTATATAAAAATCAATTTTGAGTTTGCCATACAATTGTAGGGACTTTCTATGACATTTGGATGTCTCTATGTAGTCAGAAAGAGTTCCATACTTGATCATAAAAAAAAAAATCAGCATACTTTATTTCTAGTTTACATGAAGCAACAAAGACTTTTTGATAGCTGTATTTCCAAGATCATAATATTTGGCAAATATTGGCAAAGATACACTTGTAAATAAAAGTCTTCACTCATTTGAAAAGGTAACATCTAAACTTAACTCCCTATCAGAACAACCTATAAAACAACAACAACAACAACAACAACAACAACAACAACAAAAACCTGTGGTATACATCTCTAATGCTGGTTTGATTGAACTGGCTGTCACAGCAGGATTATTTTATGAAAAATTTTAGCACTATTTTTTCCTCTTTGGTGAAGAATGTATTCACAGTAACCTAACAGAAACAGCAGCAGTGACTTTCTAATCAATAGGCAAATAGATTCCTTCCTCTAACCCCACCCACCTGCTTTTAAGCCAATATACAATAGAGATGGAATTGCTTCTTTTTTTTATTTTCAGAGGATTTACACAACTTATTGACATGTATTTTGTAGATTATGCCAATTATTTAAAAAATATTTTTAAGCTATACAATGTAATAGGAAGAACAAGGAGGCATAAGGCATTCTAACACTTCCAGGTGGGGCCATAAATTATATTAATTCCCTCATTCTCAGCTTCCTCAGTAAAATCGCTATTATTATAGAGTTATTAGAGTCCAATGAAATAGAATAAGTCTTCTAGCATATTGCCTGCTAAACATTGGGTAATAAATAAATGGTAGTTTCCTTACCATTATTTTCTTCTGGATTACAATGCAGAATATTAAGGTAGGAGGAGCATTAGCATACTCTATTTTTCAAATAGTATGTGACAATCCAGTCTAATTCAAAATGGCCAACATTTATCCAATCGTTAAAAACACTTACATATACATTTTGGGCTCCTACTGTATGCCAGCCACTGTTCTAGGGTCATAGGGATAATGGTGAACAATATTAAAAAATATATATATATATATATATGTGTGTGTGTGTGTGTGTGTGTATAAATATAAATATAAATAAATAAAAATAAATATGTGTCTATTAACTTATAATAAGTAAGTTAATTGTATGGTATGATAGAATATGTCCTGGGCTATGGGAAACAGAAAAATAGGAAAAGGTATGGGTGCTTCAGAATGATAGGTAACATTTGAAAGTGCAATAACGTCATTGAGAAATTAGAGCTAGAATTTGAAAAAGGTGAGGAGTTAGTCAATTAAGTATCTGAGGGAAGAGTTTTCCAGGCAGAAGAAAGAAGTAGTCCAATGGCCCTGAAGAAGAAGCATCACTGGTATATTGAAGAAGCCAGTGTGGGGGAAACAGCTTGAGCAAGTATGTTTGCAATATGAAACCAGGATGCCAAAGGGGAAGAAAAGTGGAATACTAGAATATTGTAGGCCATGGCAAGAAAGTAAGTGCTTTCTCTTAGTGAAATGGGAAACCGCTATAGGGTTTTGTGAAAGAGTATTACGATCTGATTCATAGACATTTTAAATAGACTTGAGCTTGGACTGCTTTGATAAGAACAGGAGCTAAGAGGACAAATCAGGGAGTCCATGAGGGAGGCTATTTCAGGAACCCAGGTAACAGAAGATTACTCACTCAGACTTGGCTGGTATATGAGTGTTGACATTTCTGATGTTAACCACCATGGGGAACAAAACAAGTAAAGGAAATACAACCACTGCTTCAAAAACCTTTGAATCTAATTTCTTAAAATCATTTTCCCACTAAAATATATTCATTTGAACCATATACATTTGTCATTTTTGTAGATAAAATGGTCAAATCTCTACAGTTTCATAATTTTCTAGCTCATGAGTTCAATTAGGGTGGCGATTTTAATTGATTTTGTTCTCTGCTATATCCTCAGGGCTTAAAAATAGGACTGATTTTAGTAGGATCTTAAAGCAAATACTTGCTTAACAAATGAATGGGTTTAATTTTTTTTTTTAAGAGAGAGAGGAACAGAGAGAAAGGGGAAGAGAGAATTCCAAGCAAGCTCTGTGGTGTGGAGCTCATTGAGGGGCTTGAACTTACGAACCGTGAGATCATGACCTTAGCCGAAACCAAGAGTCAGACATTCAACCAACTAAGCCACCCAGGCACCTCAATGGGTTTAATTTTTTAAATAGGCTTAATATAACACCAAATTTTGTTATAGTAATTATTTCAGTTTTTCATTCATTCTTCATTTATTATATATCTCCAGACATGAAGGAAATGAAGAAATATAAAATAGTGCCTACTTTCAAGGAGCTAACTTTCTATTGTAGGACAGACACAAAGAATACAAGCTATTGGTACAATTATTATACATGTGTTATCAGAGAAGTTATCATACAGGTGTTTTGGAAATAGAGAGGGAATTGGTTAACTCTGCCTAGGAGGGTAATATATAATTTGATAAAAAATGATATTTGGGTTGGGTTTTGACATATGAATATCATTTCAAGAGTCAAAGAATCAGAAAAATCAGTATATTGCCACAGCAGGAATTGCCTCTGATTTCTGGAAATATTTCAGACCATTATTTTTTTTAAAAAGATGAAAAATTCACGATATAAGCTATGCCACAATCTAAACCTAAATAAACACACAACTTCATTGTTTGGAGAATTGTTCTGTGTGGTGCAAAATTTACTACTAATTAAAACATAAGACTTTCTTCTTTAGCAATACATTTCTACAAAGACAATACCCTTCTGAAGTGAGTATCCAAGAAGAAAATGGATAGAAGGAGATCTTTCTTAACTTTGATACCAAAATTCCTAGAATTTATGTTCAGGTGACTATTTACAGTTTAAGCACTTTGTAATATTTTTTTTCAAATGAATGTTGCAGGCTGATACATTTAGCGAACAATTTGAAATTAAAGGAAAACTGGTAGGGGTGCCTGGGTGGCTTAGTCAGTTAAGCAGGACTTTAACTCAGGTCATGATCTCAAGGTTTGTGGGTTTGTGCTCACGTCTGGCTCTGTGCTGACAGTGCAGAGCCTGGAGCCTGCTTCAGATTCAGTGTCTCTCTCTGCCCCTCACCCACTCATGCTCTGTCTCTCTCTCCTTCAAAAATAAATAAAACGTTTTTTAAAAAGGAAAAGTGGTTAATATGATTCTTTCAAGGAAGAATGTGTAGTCTTCTACAATAGAAGGAGGACAGAAAAAACAGGATGGGAAATGGAGAAGGAGCAGTGGAAATGGAATTACTCAGAATGACTTTGGACTTGTCCTTGTAAACTTAGAACACTTCAAGTTCTGACCTGTGTCTGTACTTGAGCTGCTTATATTTTGTCTCTTTTTCTTAACTGAGTACCCTTCTAGAAAGTCCTTGTATTTGATTTTAAATCTATTGACCTGACTGTCAAAGATTCCTGATAAAAAGCTCTGGGCTGTAAAGCACACACACTTGTGCAAATCATGTGCTTACTTTCCTATGCTCCCTGAATGAATGATGACCTGCATCCCTAAAGTTGTTATAAGACCAAACAAGTACTATGAGTGAGTGGGTAAAATCTTTGAGTACTGATAAAAGGAAAATTCCTTAAGACAAATAAGGTAGCCATTTCATGATACTTGACTCAATACAAAACTGCTCTTAGAAATAGGTTATATTTAGATATGTTTTATTTGCAGACTAAGGAGGACACAACAAACATAGTAAAGATATAACAATGCAATCCAATCTAACTTATCTATGAAGGCAGGAACAAGGCCAATGCAAATAGGTGGGCAACAAGAAGTCTTTAGAACAAAATGAACATGGGAAGAACAATAGTGTCAGATAGGGGAACTTGGCTGGCTCAGTCAGTAGAGTATGTGACTCTTGATTTCATTGTCATGAGTTCAAGTGCCTTAGAGCTATAAAAAAACGTGGTAGGTAATTGCTGTGATTTCTGTGTTTACAGAAGAACTCTACCCAAAGGAGCTTGTAGAGAGGTCACGTGTCTAATGAAAGCTAGCAAGGGTACTTGGGTTTCCTTCCTAAGATAATAGAAAGAAGGACAGGAGAAAACAGATTTAACTTTTCTTCTCAATTCCAATTTTAGACTTGAATTCTTGGGAACTTCACACTTAGACAATTATTTTTTTAGTGATGAGCACAAAACAGTTGACAAGTTTGCTGTCTGGGTAGTAGTAAACTTCCATTTCTAGGGATGACACTATTTCAGGTTCTTTCACAAATCATAATCATTTTTAAAATGTTAATTTATTTCTGGTCACATAGAGGAATTTCACCAGATACTGTAATTCCTGGAGAGCTGATCATAAGCAGAGAGCTCAGGATTCTATACCTTCTCAATGGTAAGAAATACCAAATACATCCAAAGTTTAAAGATCCAGACAGGAAATAATTCATATATCCTTTTGATGAATGCTTACATACTAACCACTTCATTTGAAGAGGGTATGAGTAATATTTCCAGGGATTTATATTAGTAGAATATGAAGATAGACTGTTTATAACACAGTATAATAAATACTTAAAATTGTATGTATAAGAAAAAGTTTATTACTAAGTACTATTAGAACGCCAGAGCATAATAAGAATTTAAGTCATCTCAAAAGATGATGAAATCAAATCTATTTCTGAAGGGGTCAGTAGAGGTCTTATTTGGTAAATTATAAACTGTTAGAAACTAGGTTTAACTGAGGAATAATATTAATGTGAAATCGCAATCAAAATTATCATCAATGGTATGATATTAAAATTAGAGGACTTTTTTCTTTTAAAGTAGCTCACCTAAAGCATTATTATTATGCATTACTTTGGGAATTAAAAAAACTCAACAAATTAAATGTTAAATACAGAATAAGAGGAACAATTTGCCTCTTTGTATTTTTATAGATACAAGGCTTTCCTAAAAATCTCAACAGCTTACAAGATAAGTGTGAAACTAACCAGTAGTTCCCAGTGTTGGCTGAGTACAAAATAAAGACTTAGCAATACATTTCATATACAAGATTATCAGACATTTAGGAAATATATTTTAAAAGGATTTTATCACAATTACATCAAAACATTTACAGATCTAAGAAAAAAAAATTGAAAATAATTTTATAGACCCATGTAAAGAAATTTCATAATCTATACAGGAATATAAACAGCAATTCTTTAAAAGTAGGAATATAACAGCTTCATAGGTAGAAAGACTTATTAATGAGAAATATCAATTTTATTCTATCTAAATTAAATTCTATGATATAACACAGTTTCAAAAAACCTTAAATTTTATTCTTTTAAGAATAAAAATTCAACTTCATCCTGGAATAATATTTCTCCCAGTGAAGGGAGAAAGATTGAATTAGTATAGGAATATGCTGAAAATTGCTCTAAAAGATATTTTTACAGTGTCATCAAGTTATAGCAATTCAACAATGGACTATTACAGTCTGTCATAGCATGGCTTTTGCCATTCTCCAAATTTGAATCTAGCTAGTTACCCTTACCTCTGACCACTAGCTTTTCAATTCCTCAAACACCACTGGCATGTTTCAACATGCAAATTCTTATACCTTGAACAATATTAATATCACAAGTAGCATGGCTGGCAGCTTCTTCTCTACCAGATTTTATCTTAACACACCCTTCCAAGAGGTTCAGATATCCTTATCTTGTTTTCACCTACACTGTCCATGTTTTTTTTTCCTACCATATTTTTATGTTGCTTCAACACTACAAGTCTCTCCTAGGCCACAGCAACATCATAGTCACAGTATTTGAAACCAAAAGAAATTATTTGTTTGCCTCAGTAGTTTACAGGTAACCCAAGGGCTCAGTAAATCTTCCTCATTCCACAGGCCGCTTCTATTCCTAAATCAATGGTCCTATTTACTCCCCTTTGAATTATGACCCTTGGGATAAAGATTTTAATAACTTAGGAATTAAGACTCTTCATAGAGTCCCATGAGCTCAACTTCTCTTTCTTTCCATGTCTGTATTTTCTGTTTCCTATTGGTAAAATCTAACTCTAATCTGAGAAATCATGTGGACTCAGAAATATTCCTAAAAGTTCCTATCTCATAGTTGTAAAATATTTTTTTTTCATGTTTAACTAAAAACTTTGTCAGGGTGCCTGGGTGGCTCAGTAGGATAGCATCTGACTTCGGCTCTGGTCATGATCTCGTGGTTTGTGTGTGAGTTTATCCCTGCATTGGGCTCTGCACTGACAGTGTGAAACCTGCTTGAGATCTTCTCTCTCTGCCCCTGTCTGTCTCTGTCTCTCTCTCTCTCTTAAAATAAATAAACTTAAAAAATTATTGTCTTTGCTTAATGATCTTATCTTTAGAATGTCTCTTAGTAAAGTCATTGTCTAGTGAGACGTCAAGTGTAATAAATTCAACAAAGCATGCATACAGAAGGTGGGGAAACAGTACTATTGATAGTTAGCTGTATTTCCTGACCACACCTTTTCCTATGTTTGCCAATGTATCATTTTACACTGTAAGTTCCTTTAGGATATAACTTGATCTACCCTTTTGCATTCATCTTCTTGGGGCCTAAGAAGATTAGTAGCATGCAATAGGTGAGGTGTACAATAATATGCGAGAGAGTAGAAGTTATTTAATAAACAATCTCATCACATGAGAAATAAATAAAAGCATACTTAATATTATTTAAAAATTATTATTTCCCTATAACTAGATAATAGATACATAAATATGTAGGTAAGTAGGTAGGTAGATAGTAAATGATAAATAGAAACATAGATGATAGATAGATGGATAGATAGGTAATAGGTAATAATAGATAGATAGATAGATAGATAGATAGATAGATAGATAGATAGATAGACAGAATGCCTCCCAAGACCTGTCTAATAAGAAGTAGCTGTGGCCAAGGTCAAAGAGGTTGCTGTCTATTTTCTTTTGCAGGGTTTTGATGGTTTTTTATCTTACATTTAGATATTCCATCCATTTTGAGTTAATTTTTGTGTATGGTATAAGAAAGTGGCCCAGTTTCATTCCTCTGTATGTTGCTGTCCAGTTTTCCCAACACCATTTTCTGAAGAGACTTTTTTCCATTGGATGTTCTTTCCTGCTTTGTCAAAGATTAGTTGGCCATACATTCGTGGGTCTGTTTCTGGGTTCTCTATTCTATTCCATTGATCTATGTGTCTATTTTTGTCCCAGTACCATAGTGTCTTAACAATTACAGCTTTGTAATATAGCTTGAAGTCCAGAATTGTGATGCCTCAAACTTTGGTTTTCTTTTCAACATTACTTTGGCTATTCAGGGTCAGAAGGAGAATTTCTTTAATCCTCCTAATTCTCCATTTTCTGAAAAATTAACTCTCTGAAATGGCTTATTGTTTAACAATGTATCCAATTGGAACCACAATTAATAAAAAATGAAGATGGGGCATCCTATGACCAAGAATTGATGAATATAAGGAACAAAAGAGTAAACCACCATGAATGGAGTTGAAAGTGTGGAAATAGAAGTCAGAAGACAGTACATCTGTGCTGCGCATAGGCCACACCCTCCTGGGTAATGAATATTGGTTTTGGGTTATTCTAGACATTTAATGGAGGTGATTTGAAGTGGTCCTTTGGCATATTTGTGTATCTTGCTAGTGCTTTTTCTATTATTGGGGGTTTACTATCTGACACCATATTTGGAGCAATACTCTTCATATTATTTGATTTCTATTCAAGAGGAAAAACAAGATACTGCAAAATTTCTTGTCTAACTCCAGCATGAGCTCACAGACAGTTGTTTATCCACGTTGAGATAAAGAGCTCCAAATAATTAGGCTCCATCTTTCCACTTATATCCAATCTTTACCACTCAATGTTGAGGTGCAGTTTGTGTGTGTGTGTGTGTGTGTGTGTGTGTTTATTTTAAAGTTCCAGAATTTTTACAATTATTTTTCACAACACCATTCTGCTCAGAAGGTAGTTATGTGCACATTCTCTTTATCTTCATTTGCTTTTAGGGCAATTTGTATCTTGTCTTGTGTAAAGTTTTGACATAAAGTTGTGACATATAGATTATAATGACATATTATAATCACCCAAAGTCCATAGTTTACTTCAAGTTTCACTCTTGGTTTCTATATTCTATGGGTTTGGACAAACACATAAAAACATACATCCATCAATATAATATGATACAGAATATTCTTCACTGCCCTAAAAGTTCTCTGTACTCCGTCTATTCATCCCTCTCCTGCCCACCACCCCTGGCAGCCATTGATTTCATTGTCTCCGGAGTTTAGACTTTTCATTTCAAATATTTTTTTAAGTTAAAAGGAAATCAGTTTTTAAGTGCCAGTTGTAAATACTTATGTGATGACTAACATAGAACAAAAGCTATAAAAGTGATTGCAACTCTATAGAAACCGCATGCATTTTGAATAACTACAAATTTGCATACATAATATATCAAGTCACTACCAATCTATGAAAGGTCAAAATTTTGTACCTAAATAATGGGGAGTATTCATAAAATATAATTAACTATAGACAAAATCATGCTTTTGTACAAATTTTAAAATTGCATGTTTCTCTAAGACTGCAGAAAAGTTTTAAGTAAAGGAAAAAAAAATAGAGAAACCAGACCTAACTTGGGATAAACATATTCTGTGGAGGTTACATTCTAACTGTGTCTGAATGAAGCCTAGGAGCTTTTACCAGACAGTCCTTACTGCTCAGTGAATGATGAATATATATATTGCTGCTTGGATAAATGAGTGGGTCAAAGAAATATATTACATACCTGTAACCTTACTTATGAAATGGCACAAAGAGAGAAAGATATTGGTATGGAACATGGATGAATAGACAAAACTAGTTGCATCTGAAGCAACTAGCCCATGCAATGAACATGATGAGCTTACTTCCAAAATCCAAATTTACTGTGTCTCATAGAGATAAAATATAAAAATAATACAGAAAAGTATAACACATTGTTCTCACTTATTATCTAGTTATGCATTAAGCCATAGACATACATGTAAATTTTAAATGAAAATTAAATAACAATACTAGGTAAAATATATTCAAATTAAGAATACATGCTAAATAAATGGCTTATAAATAATAAATCATCTGAGTTTTAAAAAAAAGGACATATCACATTAAAGTCCAAATTTTTTTGACAAAACCACTGTAGTTTTTCCACAGTCAAGGGAAGAGTGGGTCTCAGAATTAAAGCACGCTGGGAACAGAAAGGAGAATGAAAGGGAAGGACATTTTCTGATTATCTGAACATCTAAAGCATAATCCAAAAATCAGGAATATCAGTACCATTCAACAACCAAAGAAATCAGGGAAATAAGCAAATTTAAGTATATAGGGTAGTCTATTGGCTATTCTACATTTCCACAAGAGTAATTTATTGGTATACTAGAAGAAAATCAACCATATGCATCAAAAGGAATAGATTATATGATAAATTCTGGAATTTAAATTCAAGAATTTTGAGATGGCTTATAAGACCATAAAAACAGGAAGCTCCTGTGTTTGATTTTTGCCAAAGTATAAGATATGCATTTTAATTTATGTAAAAATTTAAGATGAAAAAAGAAATGAGTATTATTGTGCTGCCAACGCCCCCAAGCCCATCAGTTTTGAATGTTTTGCCAAGTCCTGCCTTCATTGTTTTACTCAGTCATACACTTTTCCTACATCCACTCCTTCCATGAATAGAGGCACAGCAAACACTTCCATCTTTTTTAAAATGATGATTCCAGTATAAAACTTTGAACTTCAATTTGCCACAAAGCTTTATTACATAGCTAATTACATGATCTAATATTTTCTTCTATGCTTTCTTTACAATTTCAGCAATATTGGAAACCAATATTGACTCTTCTAGCACTGTGGTACTCTTCAAGAGGAATACTTATAAAATATTACTACATAGGTCTCTATCTCCATCCTCACTGCTAAATAAGAGTACATGCTTAACACTCCATCATTTAATGTTAGTTTAGTCATTGGTGGAATTACAGTGCACTGCTAAAATATTCTCTTTATTTGTTTGAATAAAATATATTTAAAACACAAAATAAATTGCCCTTACTGTGGCGTACAGATTTTCAAAATAAAATTTAATTCATAGAAATTGAAACTATTAAAATAATGGTTGGCTCTATCCATCATCTTATTTAATTTCTTTCCCACTTGTGTTTTACCTAAAATTTCTTTGAATGACTACCACGAGACTTGTGCATTCTTGCTAGAGTAAGATACCCCTAACTCTCCATTGATGTGGATAGAATACAAGTATTCACAAGTTTTCAAGTCTATGTAGAATCTAAGACAAAACAGAATTTTTCTCAGTATTAAAACAAACAAAAAAGACCTTTTCTCCAGGGCCTGCTAAACCCTTCAGGAGTCTGCAGCGGTTCCAGCGGATCGTGTCTTCCTTGTTTGAATTATTTTAGAAGTGAGAACTAGGAATGCAGCCTCACAAGAGAGAGAGAAATAACGCACGTTTGTATTTTCAGTATTTTACGTCTAGTGTGTCTTCCTTATCTTTTTTATTCTTTTGCCAGCTCAAAATGCATCCAGCACAAGATGCTTCCAAAATATTGCATCAGCAAATAATCTTTTATTGGAAATCAAGAAAGCTCTATCTAATACATCCAAAAATTGTATCGGCAAATATTCTTTCCTTGGAAATCAAGAAAGCTCTATCTAATACAATGAGAAAGTTAGAACCAATAGTGGGAAACTTGGTTCCACTCTGACCTAGGTTCCACTCTGACCTATGTCTCTTGGCTTCTCTCTTCTTTAATTTCCTCACGTGGAAATTGAGAAATAAAGGCATGCATCCGGTCTTTCTTAGGGATTGTCGTCAGAATTACGTAAGAGAATATTTGAGGGGAAAAAAGTTGCTGAAGAAATTTGAAATATCTAAAAATCACTAATAGTGGAAAAAATAGTGAACTGCTACCTCCTGGTAATGTGGTAATGTGACTGATTCTAGCAAGCCTCATCCTGCAGGTGAATCTTCAGTACTTCCTAATTGTATTCTGTCTCTCCCTTCTTAAAGAAATTCAGCAGCCTATGCGATTATACAAACTAAATTGCCGTGCCAGTACAGAACTTTTTTAAAATTCCACACATAAAAATACACAAGCCTTTCAAATCTCACACAGAAATTAGGTTTGGACTGCAGGTCTGAGACCCATTACTCAATATTTATTGAGATAGACATGTGATTTAAACCAAGATGAGGATAGAAAACGTAATCATTATCCATCTATTTGGCATGTCTGTGAAAAGCCATTATGACCTATTTCATTATACCTTTTCATTATGCTATTTACTATGTTAATTGAAACTTTATAATGTTGGAAGCATATAAAAAATTCTTTAAGCCTATAGCACATACCAGAATAAATCCTCTAAGACAGTACATTTTAGAACTCATATTTATGTTATAGCATAGAAAGACCCATGAAACTCAAGAGTAAAGGCAAATGATTGCCATTTAAGGAGAATAGAGCTGATTAATCATGCCTCCTTTATCAATTTTATTGTTTAGTTAACAAGTTATCAGTCAGGTCAAGACCACCCCTCAGAGCCAAAGCCCTGAGAAAAATAATGAAGAGAAAAATAATGCTTGAGTCAAAGCCAACATTAAGACCCCTTTGATCCCGCAGGACTGACATACTTGCTTGATGTCAAAAAAATTTTTGTTCAAAGACAAAGCCTTTTATTTTGCAATTTAAGTTACGGCTCAAAATGCAAAAATTTAATTTTTCCTAAAAAATACTTTTTGAATACATTTGAGTGAATTCATCATAATTAATTCAAAACTTCAAAAATAAAACAGTAAGAATATTTCTAATTTGTGCTGTTGGAACAAGACAAGAGATGTTTTAGGTGAACATTTAATGTGCACAAGTGATGCTGACAAATGTATTTCTTCCTTAAAAGTTAGATTTCACGGTAATGGATTTTTAAATAGGTGACTAATGTTTTTGACAAGCCTGAAATTTCTGGAAATGTTCTCTCATTCATTGGAACAAAATGATTTAGCATGAATCTCTAGGTCATGATATTCATAAGTCTTTAGAAAAAAAATCGGAGAGCAGCTTTCCAACTGTTATTTTTAGATGAGGTAAGTATATTTAGGATAAAGTTAACTAGCTATGTTCTCTGTTCTACAGAATGAGTTAAATATCACTTGTGAATTTAACTGTTAAAGGCTTTTAATGGTTTACAAAATCTTGTACTTGTTTCAAAACTCCAATTCAAAATACATCTGTGTATGCATCCTTATGCTTTTAGAAGAAGAGCTACATAATAACCAAGTATTAGAGACCATAGGTAGATATTTTGCAAGATTGAAAACTGGCTAATCATTTCAGTCACCTGAAAATGACTTGCCAAGAGAATCTAATGAAGCTTTACATATTAACTTTCATAAGTCTATAGTGGAAAAGCAGCAGCTGTTAACATTTTTTAAATATGTGTGTGTGTGTGTGTGCACAAATACATGTATACAATGGGCTATAGATTTAAGATTTATTTTGCACAAGAGGTAAATAAATATAAATATAAATATAATAAATAAATGTATATATATAAATATATAAAGATAAGATTTGGATCTTTTTCCTGCATCAAATAAAGGAGCTTAAGCTTAGCCTTTATGTTGCCAAATATAAAAAAAATTACATATATATGTTTCTGTTCATCAGCTGCCTCTAAAATGAAGAACAGGGGTGCCTGGGTGGCTCCGTCGGCTGAGCGTCCAACTTCGGCTCAGGTCATGATCTCACAGCTCGTGAGTTTGAGCCCCACATCGGGCTCTGTGCCGACAGCTCAGAGCCTGGAGCCTGCTTCAGATTCTGCGTCTCCCTATCTCTCTGCCCCAACCCACTTGCATTCTGTCTCTGTCTCTCTCAAAAATAAACATTAAAAACATTAAAGAAAATAAATTAAATAAAGAACAGAGCTCTGAATTTTGCCTATAAGATAATCAAAAAGCATTTCTATTTCTTCAGATTTTTCTTGGATAATATGTTAATCTCAACAAATTAGATTTTCAAGCAGGTGAAATTTAACATTGTCTATCTAACTCTAGGTGTAGATACAGATCTTCCTCAACTTAGGATGGGGTTATATCCCAATAAAACCATCGTAAGTTGAAAATATCCTAAGTCAAAATGCATTTAACACACCTAACCTACCATAGTTAAGCCTAGTCTACCTTAAACATGCTCAGAACACTTCCATTAGTCTATAATTGGGAAAATCATCTAACACAAAGTCTATTTTCTAATAAAGTATTGACTATCTCATGTAATTTATTGAACCATGTACTAAAAGTGAAACAGAATGGCTGGATGGGTATGGAATGGTCGTAAGTATATTGCTTACCTTCCTGATCCTGAGTCTGACTAAGGGCTGCAACTCACCACCATTGCCTGGCATCACAAGAAAGCATCATCCCCCATATCCTACTGACTGTTTAGATTTCTATTGGATACATTTTGCCTTTACACCATTGTAAAGTTGAAAACTCATTAAGCTGAACCATTGTAAGTTGGGATCATCCGCACTGAGGTTTTAATTGTAGCAATTTATTTTCATTTGACTATGGATATGTCAGTGCCTTTTATGGGAATCATAACATGTAACCACCATAAAATTAATATTTTTTCATAAGGAATCATTAAAAGAATTCCATTGCATTGGTTTTAATCCACGGTGCTAAATAAATGAATAAATGGTGAAGTTTCTTTGATGTAGGGCAGGATACTGGAGTGCCCATGACATCATACAAGTCAGCTCCAGGAACATAAAATGGTATTTAATTGTTACTCAAAAGATGAAATACATATTTTCTCTTTGAAAGTACTCAGAGGCCAGTGTTTAGCCTTTGTATGGTCTGCTGTCACTTTTCCATCTTTACTGACTAAATCTTTTACCCATTGCCCCACTGCTTCCTTATCTTTACCACTAGATTTTTGGTGTAAGTTAGCCAATATGACTGGTCCTTTCAATACTCGTGCTTGTTTTTCATAAAATTCACATTTTCTTACATCAAATACCATGCATGTTTTCAATTTCACTCTATTTCTCCACTTTCTGTTGTGGATATTTTAATGGCTTCCCTTTCTTGAAAGTATATGCTCTTATGGACTACACAACAATAAACACAGTAGAACTCAGCCCTTCTTTCTCCTGTCCCTGTTCTGTAATTTCTTTTCCTCTTTCTCAACTCTCCCCTTCTCCCTCTGCCCCCACTTTTCTTACAATTACAGCATACTTGGCATCTGCCAACTGCTCTACACAGGCCTCCCTAAGCACTTCACATATTTTCTAATCCTTTGGTAAATATTCTTCTTCCCTTTTTAGAGATGAAGCAACTCAGATCTGGATAGTTAACTGATTTGTCCTTAATTAGTAAGATCTTTGTTATAAACTATATATTTCTTTAATTTTTTTAATGTTTATTCATTTTTGAAAGACAGAGAGAGACAGAGTGTGAGCTGGGGAGGGGCTGAGAGGGAGGGAGACACAGAACCCAAAGCAGGCTCCAGGCTCAGAGCTGTCAGCACAGAGCCTGACACAGGGCTCCAAGAACCATGAGATCATGACCTGAACTGAGGTCGGACACTTAACCACCTGAGCCACCCAGGTGCCCTAAACTATATTTTATTCTTTAATCCATAACCAACTACCTAAACTTAGATAACAGTGGCTGATCTTTAGGTTTTATCTTCATTTTGTCACCAAGACAAAATTAATAGGAAGTAAGAAATATCTCATTTTTATCAGGCTGCTATAACCAAAAATACATAGAGAAGAATTCCATCTTTTTTTGTAATTCAACCTCATTTATGCAGCATGAATTGTGGAAATTCTCCCTTTAACCAATGTAAACTTTATTTTTTTTCTTTTTTTCCATTACTGATTCCAAACTTTACAACATTTCTTCTCAGTCTTCCTTCCAAGGCACCCAGCCATCAACAACGTAAGAATTCTCATATCTAAAAACACCGTTCAAAATTGAAACATGAATGTAAATATCTATAATAGAATCTTGCTTATTTCATTGCATACTCTCTGATAAGGATGAGTAAGTTTATGGCATTGTATTACACCTGCTTCATTATGTTATTTTGAAAAGCACAAACTTCTAGATAGATCTTGCTTACTTTGGTTGGAGCACTGTCTACTGAAGACGGGCATAGGTATAATTTAAGGTTAAGAGAACACATAAATAGAGTGATAGCTTATTCTCTTATTAGAAAATCATAAGCAAAATTCTCATTTAAAATTTGTAAAGCTCCGGGGCATGGGTGGATGAGTTTAGCATCCAACTCTTGATTTCAAATCAGGTCATGATCTCAGGTTCATAGGATTAAGCCCCAAGTCGGGTTCTGTGCTGGCAGTGCAGAGCCTATTTGGGATGCTCTCTTTCCCTCTTTCTCTGCCCCTCCCCTGATATCTCTCTCTTTTTCTCTTTTTCTCTCTCTCTCTCAGAATAAATAAACTGTAAAAAAATTATAAAGTTCATTAAAATTCACCTGCAAAATATATTATGAAGTAACAGTTCACTGTATTAAAGTTAAATGTAACAGCAACAAAACTAATATAAAAACACAATTTTGAAACAAATTTACTTAATGCTTCACTTTCAAAAGATTTCATTTATTTGCATTTCCTGTTCCCATAAATATCCTACATAACAAGTTTTTTTTTTAATGTTTATTCATTTTTGTGAGAGAGAGAGAGAGAGAGAGAGAGGGAGGGAGAGAGGGAGGGAGAGGGAGGGGCAGAAAGAGAGACACAGAATCTCAAACAGGCTCCAGGCTCTAAGTTATCAGCACAGAAGCCTATACGGGGCTCAAACTCCCGAAGGGAGAGATCATGACATAGGCCAAAGTCAGACACTTAACCAACTGAGCCACCCAGGCACCCCATATCAATAGTTTTTGACCAAAATAGCATATTTTTCAGATACTTTAAGGTATTTCACCAACTATCACATTTTCTTCAAGGACCATTCACAAAGATTCTTACTATTTACCTTCATATAAAAGCATAGAAGCATATAAAAGTATCATCAAAAGGTACACTGAAAGAAATTATATCACTGACCAATGTCTCAAAGTGGTAGAACAAAGACTAGAAGCTGTTATGCTGAGTTTGGAAGAAGTTGCCCTCAACTGGTAAATCAGTGATCGATAATTTCACAAAATTATTGCAAATTTTTGAGTGGCTCACAATTTCCCTTGCCATCTTCAGTGACATCGATATAGTTCTTTTATTTTGCTTGAAATTTAAATATGCAAATTTTGATGAGAAATTTCCCACAAATACAGTTCTATAAGCACAATCAAACTTGTGATCAAGTGTTGATTCTGTATGTAAACGGCCATGACAAGCTTAAGGTTCTTCAAAAAAATTACAAAATGCATCTGCTTTATATCTATATAAAATTGTCTAATATAATTCATATATGTTCCTTTTCACACATTAGATCAGTTATTTGGCCTATAATTGATTGGAATGATCAGACTGTGACATGTATAAAAAACAAAGAAAAGTAACTTATTTTTCATGATTGTATGCAGCATACTTTAAGAAATTCCACAACATTATTAGTTAAGACTTTTTTACGATTTTTTTACTAAAATTAGCACATTATAAAGATTAATTATCAACATCTTTGCATGCAGGCACATTTATTTTCTTAGAGTAAATATTTCATGGTGGAATTGATACAGAAAATGTTTGAGAATATCCCAAATATTCCTTTTCAAAACCTTAAGATGGTTACATAACTGTTTCAAGGACTAATTTTCTAACCTTTTAACCAGGAAGCTCAAGTCATATGATATCAGTGGCCAATTAGATTTTGCTAATATGTAAAGTGGGCTAGTACATAGCAAATATGTGGCAAAAATTAACAAAAGAGTGTATACACCATGAAGACCATGTGTTTCAGGGACTGTGGGCCACCAGTTTATGGCTTCTATTGAAGACAGTCTGAAAGCATATATCTAGCACTCATTTCTGTCTACTTATCTAGCTTAAAAAGCCCTTGAGTGACGTCAGGGAAGTAATCTTACATTATTCTAGCAGGTTCACATTTTTTAACCAGATATATACACACCACAACATTGTAGGTAGCCTTATAAAACTAAAAGTGGATTGAACCACACAGGTTCATTCTCTCACATAACGAAAACCCAGAAAGCAGTAAATCTGGGGTTCATTAATTCAGATGTTCACTAATGTCAGGGATGGAGATCAGCTGCTCTGCAAGACTCTTGATTTCCCCAGTGTTTGCAAGATGGATGATGTCACTGCTCCAAGCAGTACCTTTTCCAAAGGAAGAAGAAAAAAGGGGGAATTTCTTTAAATCTCTTATCAGTTCCCTAGTAGAATTCCCTGACTTCTCAGTAAGCTGAACTGGATCAGATGTCCTACTTTAAACTACTCTCTGAAAAAGAAGAAAGAGATTTCTATGGTTGATTTAAAAACAAAAATATCCTAGAGTTTGTGGTGGAGCCCACCTTGCCTTAGCACACCTATGTCAATTCCTTAACAGAATCAGGTTATACTAGCAATAAAATAGGAGGAAAGTTCTGTTTGAGATAAAACTAAGAGAATGAACTAATATAAAAACACAAGTCTGTCCCTCAAGACTTATTTAAAAGCTTTTTCCTCCAAATTTCTTCAGTATTTCCCCCTATTTTTAGGTAAGCTTTGCATCTCCTGGTGAACAGTTCTTCTAAAACTTCTCATTTATTCCCATTTCTATTAACTAAGAATAGTTATTCTCCTTATAAAGCAACCTATTTTGGCCCACTATCTGAAACCCAAAGCACCAAGAAGTCCAGGAACATTTAGAAATTATGTCAAACCTAGAGTTCAGATAGCCCACAGCTAAACGAGGAGGCAGTGTCCAAAAGGATGAAGATGTGGCAAGGTCATACTCACAAATAGAAAGGATACTTAAGTCACTACTGAACCTCCTCAAGGTTCCATGGTTCCATTGTTCCTCCTCAAGGAACCATGCCAGAAAACTCAGAAATCAGAATCAAACAAAAATTTCAAAAATTCTCCATGATAGACTCCTACATACATGTCCAGAAGAAACTAACCTAAAGTACCAGTGAGATTCTAGCGTTGAGCAAATCCTTAAATATAAACAAAATCAACTTCAGACAGAAAGATGCCATAGAGCTACCATTTTTCCCAACTCATCAGAGTACTGGATATGCTGGTACTATATCTATTTTCAAATGAAGAGTCAAGCTTCAAGGGAAGAATTTTTTGTCTACGTTAAAAATTTAAAGACATCACCTAACGTAATATGATAGTGTTTTCTTAGTTTAGAAAAGGAAAAGAAGAGACAAAAAGAAAGTACAAAATTCAACACAAAATCACATCACTGGCTCAAGACTAGGATCATATCCAAAAACTCCTTATACCACATATAGTAAAACAGACAGTGTTTTACATGATATTGAAATAAAAGATACAGTGATTCCTTCACAGTTTTCACATTTTTTTTCTTATTAGGATAGTTGGCAGTTTTACATATAAATCTTATGAGTTACTTCAAAAAGAAAGTCAACTTTGCAGTATTTCTTCATTAAACTTTAGAAAGTACAGGGTACCTGGTTGGCTCAGTCAGTTAAGCATCCAACCTAGGCTCAGGTCATGATCTCCCAGTTCATGAGTTCAAGATCCACATCTGGCTCTGTCCTGACAGCTCAGAGCCTGGAGCCTGCTTTGGATTCTGTGTCTCCCTCTCTCTCTGACCCTCCTCGCTTGGGCTCTGTCTCTCTCTCACACACACAAATAAATAAACATTAAAAAATAAAGTATAATTATGTAAAAATCACATTGCCCTTGTATTGGTAGCACCTAGTTGGAAGATTTAATGATATGTGATACTTTCTATAATATAACTCCACATTGTGAGCTATTGACCATTACTTAAGTTTATGGCATATTGTGTTTAAGTTTTAAAATGCCAGTTTATGAGTGTGTTAAGAGTTTGACAAAAGCATTATTTGAGCTTAAAAGATATTGATGATTATTTCAAAGAAATCAATTTTTGATAAAACATACTTCATACTTGCTATATTCTCAATTTTTCTTCAACCTGAAATCATGCATAAAGAATATGCAAACTGATAAGCTTTGTAGATCAAATTACAAAAATGACAAAAACAGCACGGAGTTACACATATCATAACCCAGAATTATTGAAATTTATAAAAATAATATTCATACTTAAGATGAGGAGGAACTAATCCATGTCAGTCACTACATGTGCTACAATCCATAGAGCTACATGTCACTTAGAATAGGAATTAGCCATTACTACTGATGGAAGACAGAAAGGAAGGAGGGCACCAATTCAGATAAAGTCAAAAAGAATGATCCTAATGAAAACGAAAATGTTAGGTAGCTATTAATCACTTGCTTTGTAAGGATGTGCACTTTAAGCAAAGAAAAACTTATAACATTTATCAGTTGAGTTTAATGGAAGATATTTTGTTATAAAAAGACTCCAATTATATAGGAGAGTTTATTAATAAAAGAGAATTCCAATGTGAAAATTTTAGTTTGGGGGCAATATTTTTAACTAAGATAGTAAGAATAATACAGTTGATAGAAATGGAGCTAGAGATAAAGAATTTTTTGGAAAAGTATGATTATTTCTCTTCCTTAAAAAATCTTAAGTATCATTTGCTAGAATATTATATGACATTTTTACATATCTGATAAATTAACATAGCTGGGATATATGCTTTATTAGAACAAGATATATATGAAGCACTGTCGAAACAGACTCTTGTATACAAAAATATACTTCTTGACAGTGGAGCGAAGGTGTGGACACACTAGTAGGGAGACCCTCCATATTGAAAACACACAGAAAATAATGTTGTAAAAAACTAATCCATATTCAGTACTCAGTGTCACGATTAGGCACCAGGTGATTAAGAGAAGAGAGTATGTATAAACTTTTATTTCATGTGTCTTGACCTCAAAAAAAGATATTCACACGGAAAACTGAACAATTAATGATAACATAAAATTAATTATAAAATAAATGGCTTGGATAATAATTGCCATAGAATGAGAGTGTTTCTGATCCACAGAAAACTTACTAGCCCTGTATTATGCTGAAAAACTGTTTGATATTAAACACAACTATGAAATTTGCCATTTAACACTTCACTCTTAAAGCTCATAACTCAAATTAACATACTACATTTCTCAATCTCAAAACTCATATATTAACCAAATCTGTTTCATTTTAACAGAGTAGTTTCTAAATTGATTTGGTCATGGAACACCTAACATCTGTAAACATTTTGTATAAATGCTTTCTATTTCCTACACATTTTAAGAGATGCCCCTAGAGAAGTTGAAAAGAAAAAAGAACTCTTTTAGATTAGTTTTGATTAGGCATCATTGTGGAGATAGAAATTCAGCTGAGTCTTGAGGATTTTTTTTTTGTTTATGTAAAGTCAAGGCAAATTAGGAGAGCATTATAGGCAGAAAAGAAAGCTAACATTTCAATCTGGAGTTTCAAAAGCACCCCAGAGCTCTTTCCAATAATGGAATCACTTCAGATTCCAATCCTCTCCTGGGACATTTCTAGCAGTTGGGGAATCTCTGCTTTGTTCTGCAAACAGGGGTTGTTGTCATATGTGTGTAGTCAAGAACTAAAGGGACCTAACTAATCATTTCTCCTTTTAACAGAACTTCTCTTGTGCTCCTTGGCCATAATATTACATATTTGGTTTTATAAACCAAATCTGCTCAAAATTTGTAAATAGCTTTCCATTATCACATTTTTTTTTTCTTCAGTTCGACTATATTCCTTGTCAACATATCCCTTGGTATTTTGACCACCTGGTGATTACAATGGGGTGAACTTCTCTAAAGGAATCCAAAATCTAATCCTCACAAATATATTACTCTATTGAGTAAAATAAAAAACATATAAGCTATATATTAATTCTCTAACATTCATCCATTGATAACAGTGCATGAAATATTGGGCTGTTTGTCAAGATGTAGAATATAACTAAGGATGTCTGGAAGTTTCCTAAGGTGGGATAGTAAGGAGGGAATATCAATAGATGTGCCTCAGAGTTACCAACTTAGAAAGAGAACCATGAAACAGTCATCTAATACCTTACACTGTCATCCAGAACATAGGTAATTGATATCTACTCCTATTCCATTTCTTAGTGTAGTTTACAGATCATCTCACGAGGCAACAACACAGGCATAGCAGTATGAAACTCGTGGATTGTGAGAACCTGTGGCTATACTGATTATGAAACAGTACCTTCTAATTTATTTAGATATAAGAATGAATATTTAATTATCTACCAGAATCATTGCCTCCTATGAGTTAATGCAATCATCAATCAACAGATCAATTTACTGATAAATTAACCTGAAATACATAAGGGAAATGTTTCAAATCATCGTGTGAACTAAGGGCCTTGATACAAAGTGATCCAGTTAGTGTAAAAAATATATTTTATGAATATTTAGAGAGACTTGGTCATGATAGGATTATCTTATTACTGATGAAGGGAGGCTTTAATTGTCGTATTGACTATTTTTTAGGATGTTATCTTGCTGTTCAGATGCTGACACAGATGATGACAATATCCATAGCCACCATGATTCATGATTTCTGAGGGGTGGGTGACTGCTAAGATAGGAGGTAACTTTATGGGGTCCAAATCAAGTTTTTAATCCAAGGTCATTCTACAAACTTCTTTATCATATTATGTGTTTTTAATGATATGAAATCACTCAAAGGCTCATATCATAAAGGAATCTTAAACTTAGAGCCAAATTCTCTGGAGTACAGGATATTGAGAAGTTGAGCATAAACATCCTTAATTAAGACATGTGCACTAGATATTAAGTAAAATAAGAATGTATTTGCTAAGAGTCACAGTGTTTGCTTTATCTGATCTCCGATTTTGGGCTGGGGCCCTCAGCTGCTAGGGCCTGCCCCCAGGAGGTTATGTGCAGTTTGGGTATATATGCCTTGACCCTCCAGTTCAGCAGCCTTTTCTACCTACCAAAGTCCAAACTCTAGCACCTCTTTCTGCCCTATAACACCAACTGACACCCCAATGACATTATAGACAATGTGAGGGGGTTTTCTGGACCCAGCAGATAGTTTGTTTTCCCACTTCCCTTATGCCCTGTCAGAGGCAGTGTCAACTCTCCCAGGCCTGCAGCCAAAATGGCTTCCTTCAGCTAGTGTCTTAATAGAACTCAAGTCTCCTCCTCAGGGATGGAGAAAGACTAGTTGAAGTTGTAATGTAACTCTTGCCTGTATATAGTTTTTAAGTTAAATTTATTTTTAAGCAGCCTCATTTATCCCATGTCAGATCGCCCTTATAGCTTCCAAATGAGAGTATGTGAACATCTAAGGTAGGAATAAAAATATTTAGATTCTTTAAATTTAAAATCAAATTAAAACAGCTTTAAAAAAAAAGATCCTTTAAGATGCAACATAGCTTGTCAAGATTCTGTTGGCCGGTTCATTTTTCCTAAGTTGCTACAAGAAACAATTGGTGAACTAGAAAGCCATTATCAAAGGGACAGCTGACCTGTCATTGCTTGCATGATAAAAAAAAGGAAAAAAAAGCAGCTTTAGTTGGATTTGGTACCTGACCTAGCTTAAGATTCCTGTTTATTTGGGGCGCCTGGCTGGCTCAGTCACTTAAGCATATTACTTCCGCTCAGGTCATGATCTCACGGCTGTGAGTTCGAGCCCTGCGTCAGGCTCTGTGCTGATAGCTCGGAGCCTGGAGCCTGCTTCAGATTCTGTGTCTTCCCCTTTCTCTGCCCCTCCTCTATTCACACTCTGTCTCTCTCTCTCCTTCAAAAATAAATAAGCATTAGAAAAAAGTAAAAAAAAAAGATTTCTGTTTATGCAAGATTTTTTGATAGTTTATCTTCAAGTATCAACTGAAAGATCTCCCTTTGGGTTTTTCTCAAGGCTGGAAATAATGTAGGTAAATTTTTGTTTCTTCAAAAAATAATGCAGTTTTTGAAGGTTAAAACAATATACGTTCATTTTTGTGGACTTGATTTTTCATGAATAATCTGTCCTATTTAACAATACCTCAAGTCTTTGGGCATTCACTTTCTAATGTCCCCCCTCTGTAAACAGAGCTTTCCTACTATTCTTCCTTTATAATCATATTCTAATAACTTTTGCCTGCTGCTAAAAAAACCCAGAATACCTTAAGTCCTCTCACATTTTGTTGGGGTTTTTTTGGAGGGGGAATCGTGTGGATCATCTTTCATAAATAGGCTAGATACTTGATTGCAATCCCAGGCCAAAAGATAAGCCCAACCTATCCACTATTGCTTATAAAAACAGTTTTCTAGTGTCTTCTAGTGTACTTCTGCATTATTAAGTAAGGCAAGCTGTTAACCTTTGTGACTAGTTTTGAAAATTGGTGTAATTAAATACCTGTTTTCTCCTTGCGCTTTCTGTAAAAGCTTTGAAACTTACTGACATCCATGTGATGCATTGCTAACATGTGTTGTATTGCATCTCCTGAAGTTCAATGTTCTAATAATTATCAAGGTTTCAAACTCAGGCTCCTCCACCAAATATAGTAAAGCCTGTACAAAATTAAATAAATTATCCTCATATTTCTTGCTAAAATATTCAAAAACAGTTCACTCATCTCTCCCCACCTCACTTATTGCACCTATTCACGGGATGCTTTCAAACATTAACTAATTACAATTCATTTTCAGAAAACTATGAATGCCTCAATATCTGCTGTGTCCTTTGGAGAAATTTTTGAGAAGACTGCCAGGAGATTGATAGAATCCCCCATTCATTTTCTGCAATTCATGATAAGAACACCAAATGCCATTAACCACATACCCATTGCATTTCCTGGCATGCACTTCAAGACCTCAAGAGTGTGAAGTCTCTTGATTCCAACACTACAACAGCTCAAGTTTGTTTGCGATACTGGCTACATCCAGTCAATAATAGGTTGGCTGCATTTCAGGCTAACTATCAGCAGTTTAGTCCAACTCCTAGATTTTTGGTGGGAGTAGGGGAGGGTAACTCATGCTGTTTTATTCCTTTTCTCTTAAATCTATTTTTATCTTCTTTTCCTGTATTATATTCCCTCAGCTTTTTATATTTGACTGCTTCTACCAGTACATGATCTCTGGCATCTATCCACTGAAAAAATTCCTCATTTTTCAATGAGGTATACATTTTATTATTAATGGTAGTACCTAAATATTTGTTGATAATGAATCTGAGGCTTCTACCTTGAAGGTCCTAAGGGATAATATATACTTAGAAATGCAATATTGAGGTACAGTCAGCAGAATATATCTCTTTTGCTGAAACATGTCTGATCTTCCCTATATATTTTCTTTATGAAGTGTGTCCCCAGAAAATAAAAAAGCAGAGAAAGTGTGGATCAAGAGAAGCTAAGAAACTAGAGGAGTCATTCATACAGATTGACATTCCAAATCAGAAATAAATATGAGGGCTGCCTGGGTGTCTCAGTCAGCTGAGCATGGGACTCTTGGATTTCAGCCTCAGGTCATGCTCTCATAGCTCGTGGGATCAATCCCACATTTGGCTCTACACTGACAGTGTGGACCTGCTTGGAATTCCCTCTCTCCCTCTCTCTCTGACCCTCCCCCACTGATTCTATCTCTTTCTCTCTCTCTCTCCAATGAATAAACATTTAAAAAAGAAATAAATATGAAACAAACCCCTTTCTGTATCTTTTACATATCCTAGAGAATATGTGTGTACCCTTCAAGCTTCACCAAAGTTCCATTTTGCTTGGTTTAAGGAATGATGTTCAGTGAAAAGAGGCTAATGAAATATTTTCCCCTTTGTTTAATATTCACCCCAGCAATGCACTGTTATCAACTGAATTACCTAACATCAGTCATAAGTAAATTGGTTATATATTTTTTCCAAACAAATTTTTTTGCAATTTATTTATTTTATCTCATATAATTTATCATCTTCACCACAAAATATACTATGACACCAATTTCAGGAATAAACATACATCATATTAAACTATTGATCCTCACCCACCCTCCTTAGTGTTTACTTCTCTATTTAATTTAGAAGATTCAAACTAACAACTAAAGAAGTAATATTACTTTGTAATAAAGTTGGGATATTTCTCAATAGTTCATACCATTCAGCTGTATTGTCTTCATGATGACAAATAGATAATTAGAAAAACTGGAAAGGCTGACACAAATGTCATAGAGAATATGTCCAACACCGACATCTTTAGACATAAATATTTGTCAACTCACTTGCTTGTCAGATAGTAGCTGTACAACTTGAGGCAATTTATTGTTTTAACCCTCCCTTTCCTATTCTGTATTACAAATGAATGAGTCCTAGGGATCTGTATTTTTAATAATCTTTTGAGTATTTCCTTTGCAGCTGAATTTGGTCCATAAATAGGTGCTGAAAACTATTGCCCAAAACCAACCCTGTTTCCTCACATTTTTATATAAAGTGTATCTGTTGATTATAAAACTGAATATTAAATAATAAGTCAATGAATAAAGATATAAGGAGAAAAATTCTAAATAAAAACACATGCAATAAAAGTAAATCATTTTAATCTGCTTCTGGGTTGCAGCTTAATGATAACAATTACTCTCTTGGGATTTTTTAATTTTTGTCTTCACACCTGTACCTTCTTTTCCTTGTTATCTTTGATGATGCCTACTTTTTTTGGCTTAAGGACACATATTTAGTACACAAAATATTTGTACAAAACTTTCCCTCATACATCCTCATACAAGGGAAATGCTTAATAAGGTTTGAGGGATATCTCAGATGGAGTTTTCATTCAGATGCATCATTGTTAATGAACAGTGTCTTCTTCTATAGCATTGAAAAAGAATGATACTTCTGATTTCTTTAATATGGTAACATGGCAAACTAGATATCCTAAAAAAACAACACAAATAAAGCATCTAAAACAAACTAAAATATATATTAAAACAAATGTGTTTGAAATTATTGATGAAATGGCGAGAAATTTAGAGAAATCCCTCATAGAAGAAGAAGGGGCGAGAAGGAGGGAGAGGGAGAGAGAAGAAAAAGGAGACAGAGGAGGCGCAGAAAGAAATGGATTATTAAATCAAATAGGTAAGTAGCTTTTGGAGAAACTGACAATCCAATAATCTGTGTGTTATAGGTTTTTAGTTTTAAATTCTATATGGTGGGAAATTGTTTCAGGGACTCATACACAAAGCTATGACCGCTGAAAGATGACCCGGATTGAAAGAGACAGCCAGGTGTATTTCCACATCCACAGTGGAGAAAAGGTCACTTGTCTATCTCTACCTTGGTGGGAGTAGGGATAGCAGTGGCATTCTCCTCTGACAGTTTTTTAAGACTAAGCAAGATTGGAGACTAGTTGTGACTCAAAAAATACATATGCCATTTAAAAATAATAAACTGCATACTCTTAAAAACTTCTTGGACGATGTCATAGGAAAATACCAAAGATAAATGTTAAAGCAGGAAAATTACTATGCAATAATAATAAATATGGAGGGACAATTACCATAATAAATGATGAGCTCTTTTAAAAAGAACAAGGCAAAAAGACAAAATATCTGAAACAAAAATGGGCAAAAATGTGAATAGAGAATTCTCAAAATTATGATATAAAAACAGTTCTTAAATATATGAAAGTATTTTTAATCTCCCTCAAAATAAGTACAAATTAAAATTACACTGAAATATTGAAATATTATATATCACCTACAAAACTGGCAAAATTTAAAAGTTGTCAACACTTCTTTTGATAGAGTTGTGGAAAAATAGAAACTCATATAATGCAAATGGAAATACATAATGGTGCAGCCTTATAGAGAAGTTGGTAATTTTACAGACCTGCCTATTCATTTACCCTTTGACCCAGAAATCTCACTTTTATTAATTTACCCTTAAGTTACACCTCAAATATCTAAAACTACATGTGCAAAAGTTTACTAAATATGGCATTAATTGCAATTACAAAATATTGGAAATAATCTCAATACACATCCACAGGAAATGAATTGAGTAACCTATGGTATTTAATGTAATAGAGTATTATAAAACTAAAAGAAGAATGAGAAAGTTATTTTGAACTGATAGGAAGTGACTTACAGAATTATATTGTTAGAGAAAAAAGCAAATCACAAAAAAAATAATTATATGTAAGGAAAGTAAAGGAAATGATTTATGTTCGTGCATACTCATCCACATACACATGTGTTTAAATGCAATACAAATAGACACAATTGATTCTAACTTTATTTCAAATATATTACAAAACCACGTGGAAAGTAAGGGTATAATTTCAATTATGTTCTATATATGACAGTTAAATATGCATTTTAGTATTATTATTATTCCATGTATCTACCATCAGAAATATCCATATTAATTTGGATATGTGAAATGGTTCATAACCTATAAAAGAGCTTCTTGGAGTGCCATAGAGACACTTGCAAGTATTCAAGGAATATTTTAAGAATGTAGGCTCTGTAATCATATGGCATCCATTCAAATTCTGTAATCTTATGCAAATTCCTTAACACTCTATGCCTCATTTCTTTATCTACAAAATGAGTTTATAAAAGTATTTATTCAGTAATGGCACTATGAAGATTAAGTAGTTATTAGACATAAACTGCTTAAAACAGTATTAAGTACATAATTAGAGATCAATAGACATTACCTGGTAATACTAGCATAGAAGCTACTACTTCTCTAGGACTCAGGACTCAGAGTTGAGGATCATTAATTTGTATCTAAATTTTAGTGAGAGCTGAAAAATAGTATTTTAGTAACTATATTCTATAAAGGCAGTAACAGTGATTCTCAATTGACGGTGCACATCAGCATCACTGTTGATCTCTTTAAAATCAAAAATGAAAAAATAAAACACAAAGATTCTACATCACCAAAAACATTGAACAAAGTTTTAGACATCAGGTCCAACTCTATATAAATTCAAAAATGTCTTAGGTAATATCAATAAGTATTCCTTAGTAAGATCTACTATGATAGGAATTTTGAGAGAGTACTACAGCTAAAATGCAATAATTCTATCACCTCAGACAGAGAATTGAGCCTCAGTTTTTCTTCTATAAAATTAGACTAATGATTCCTTGCAAGGAATTCCTTACAAGCAGTGTTGGTGTGACAATTAATGGAGATAATATACAGAAGATACCTAGTTCATTGTTAGCACTCAATGAATAATGGGTATTACATTCTGCTCTTGTAGAATGTTGAGAAACTACATAAAAAGAAGAAATGGTGTATTTATAAAAGATCATTGATAATGTAATTTAGTATCATATTTTAATAAGATCTGTAATTTGGGTAGAATTTTAAGCTCTAAATTAAGACCGTTAGAGCAAATCCTATAAAATACAAAAATACCTATTTTCACAAAGGTAATTGAAGGTCTTAGCACAATCTCAAATAATGGATTTATGTTGCTGACTTGCACACATAAATGAGTGCCCTTGTGAATTGCAAGATATTCAAGCATGTTTATCATAGTCAGAGTCTGCCAGTGCATACTGATCAATGCCCCTCACTCATTAACATACAGGACTCTTTGCTTGAGCTTTCATTTGCATGCTCTTCTAAAATCTCCTTTTTCCCTCACTATTCAAACAGCCAATGACCTTTGTAATCAACAAGAAAATTAGAAGCAGGTGGGAGCTTATTTTTAATGATGTTGAGACCAAACTGTTTAACTTAAATCTGAACTTTTTCTTCCGATCCTTTTTAATGCCTGACAAATATTAATTATGTGAAGTTAGAGAGAGACTCTGACTTCCTTGTTGTCTCTGATCAAGCTCTGTAACTAACCCTTAGCTTTTATATTTAATTAATATGATGAAAACATTCTTATCTATCAGTATTTTGCTTTTTCCTGCAGTCCCCAGTACAAAAACATGGTAAGAATGGGATTTAGCTAATGTTCTGGCAATCTTTACAAATTTACCTAGATCATTATAAATGAAACTGATTGAGGACATTTTCTATAGGATTGTAATCATTCATTTTAATGTGTGCATATTAGTGGATGGGGAATAAAGCTTCAACATCATAAATGGCAAGTATTGGCCTTGTTTTCTTTTTTGCTTTAGAATATTTTTAATCATATTTACTCTAAATAAACTCATTTCCCTAACGTTTCTCAGGGGAAGCACCAAAGAATTTTTGTTTTAGCTTTTACACATTTCAAGTGTGTAATGAATTAAGTTAGGAAGACTGCCAATTGCAGTCATAACTAGATTATCTACAAAAAATTGTGTGCCTTGCAAAGCCAAAGTAAATTTAATCTCAGGCCAGGTTCTCCACACTATTTACCATAGGTCTACTCTACAATGTCCTACTCCCCAAGAAAATAGCTCAAAGAAACTAAAATGGTCTCAAAATGCATCGTCCAAATCTCTTGAAATAGAGTTTTGGATATGCCACAGCTCTCTTTTGTTACTTCTAAACAATTTAGTGTTCACTGTACTTTATATCTCAATTTATTCAGCAATCTCTGTTATGATTGCCATTTGCATTTTAAAAATGCATTATTATTATCATTATTATTAATATCCTACAACAAATTAAATATTTATTTCTTTAAACTGTAAAACAGAATATAGTTTGGGGGGAAACTATCAAATATTTTACCTTTCATTTAAAATAAACTAAAATGACCTTCCCTTAATGGGTTGCCACTATTTTTTAAGACCATTTTAACTATTAATGTTTTGGCAAAAGGACTGATTCTTTTTAGTTATTCACACATTATTCAGTGTTCATTTAAATATTTAGACCTATAAGGAGCGCCTGGGTGGCTCAGTCAGTTAAGCATCAGACTTTGACTTAGATAATGATCTCACAGTTTCTGGGTTCAATCCCTGCATCGGGCTCTGTGCTGACAGCCCATAGCCTGGAGCCTGCTTCAAATTCTGTGTTTCCCTCTCTCTCTGCCCCTCCCCAACTTGTGCTTCATCTCTCTCTGTCTCTCAAAAATAAATAAATGTTAAAATTTTTTAAATAAATAAATAAATAAATAAATAAATAAATAAATAAATAAATAAATAAATATTTATGCCTACATATATATTTAAAACACATACACAAATCCAAAGACTTTTACTGGTAGTAAATACTTAAAAACAATCAAGTAGAAACATGTTTAACAACAAATTGGCTTTTTAAAAATCAAATCCACAAATTTTGTTTATCTTTATTTTTTGTGTTATATTTATACATTGAATAATTACCAATATTCCAATTAATTATAAGCAACTAAGATAGCTTAAAATGAAAGACATTTAAATATAATTTTTAACTGCAATAGAAAATTAAGATCATAAGAAAAAGTTAAGAAAATCTGATTATCAAAAGGGCTACACTATGTTTTTCACAGAGTTCCAAATATAACTATGAGCCTTATGACATGTAGAAGAAAAGTAAAATGAATACAATAAATAGCATAGTTCTCATACTAGAAAAAGTAATAAATGAGGAAACTAAAATTAGAAACTATATTTAAGATAATCAGCATCAAACCACTATAGCATTAACCTCAAAATTCAGCTGAAGATTTGAATGCATGCTTTAAGTTCCAAGTCTCCTATGTCAGTAAAGCATGTAGGAATGCCATACATTGTTAATGTCATATAGTGTCCTATGTGAGCACTTTGGAAATGTCAGGGGAGACAGAATATAAACCAAATAACAATAAGCCTAAGTAAAGTAGAAAGAAATTAAGTAGTCTTCCTATGGTGGTTGCTTTTATGGCCTCAGGGATGCTTGAGGATTTGACATTTAATTAATTTTCTTTGTAATACTGATGCAATTTATGTGTGGGTGGACATGACATCAGATCCAAAATAACTGAGAATTCAACCAAAGATTGTATAAAAGGACAACCACTTGTGCTTTATTGTTGAGAAGTGATTTGTCAGTAAAATTGAGAAACACCATCAGCGGAGAATAGTAAATGTGGTGATCATTTTGCAATATATGCAAATGCAAAAATATCATGCTTTATACCTGAAACGAATATAATGTATGTCAATTGTATCTCAATTAAAAAAAAATGCTCAGTTAAAACCGCCAGAACCAGAAAAAGACTGGAAGACAAATATAAGAACACTAAACAGGCAATAAATAGAAAACAGGAACAAATATGGGAGATATTAATCCAATTATACCAATAAGCACTTTGAGTATCAATGGTCCAAATGTACCAACTAAAAGACAGAGATTGTGAGAATGGATCAAAAAACATGATCAAAATATATGTTTTCTATAAGAAACTCACTATAAATTTATAGACATATGCAGATTGGAATGGATAAATAAAAATACATTATACTAACAAAAATTAAAATAAAGCTGGAATAGCCATGTATATACATATATATATATATATTTTTTTTTACATATATATTTTAGAGTAGCTATATGAATATCAGACAAAGCAGACTTCAAAGCAAGTTATCAGCGATAAAGAAGGACACAATAATGAAGGAGCCAATTCTCCATGAATGCTTAACAATCCTTAACGTGAGAGCACCTGTATGGCTCAGTCAACCGTCTGACTCTGTTTCAGCTCAGGTCATAATCTCTCTGTTTCATGAGTTTGAGTCCTGCATTGGGCTCCATGCTGACACTGCAGGGCCTGCTTGGGATTCTCTCTCCCTCTCTCTGCCCCTCCCCCACTCGTGCTGTCTCTACCTCTCTCAAAATAAATAAAGAAACTTAAAAAAAAAAATCCCTAACGTGCATGTGCCTAAATAAAGCTATGTGAGGTGAACTACAAGTGGCAAAAACTAATAGAATTACAAAGAGAAAAAGAGAAATCCACTAACACAGTTGGAGATTTTAACACCCATCTATCAGAAATGGGGAGATCCAGCAGACAGAAAATCTGGAAGGACATAACTGAACTCAATACCACCATCAATCAGTTGGTTGTTATTGACATCTATAGACTACTTCACTCAACAACTGCAGAACACATACTCTTCCCAAGCTCACATGGAACAACCACCAAAATAGAGCACATTCTGGGCCATAAAAACATCTTAACTAATTTGAAAGCATAGAAATCATATAATGCCTATTCTCACATTATGGTGGGATTAAACTAAATATTAGTAACAAGAAAAAAAATCACAGAGATGAAACAACACACTTGTAAATATGGGTTAAAGAAGTTAGACCCCTATCTTCCCACAGAGGCTGAGAAAAGGGAGCCTCGTCTCTCTTGATACCTTTCAAAGGGATGGCTCCTAGGTCTTTTGTAAGCATGTCTTGCTTAGGTTGTAGAAGATATATCTCAAAGGGACAGAAAAGGATTTACGTCTGTAAGTTTTCTGAGTTAATTAATGCCTCTAAGAGGAGGTCAAAGTCAAGAGAAGACCAAGGGGCTTTTAGCCAGGTTTGAGTGGAATGAGCAGTAAACTCCTTCAGCAGCACTGAGCTTTCTCAGACAGACATTTTATAGGGTCTGGGTTGTCATCCCAGGAGCTGATAGAGGTTAATGGTGTCTCTTAATGGTGGAGGTTGAATGAAATCACTTGTGCCATGAGTTTGAGGTTCTTATAGGCCAAGGTTGAGGCCTCGCTGAGAAAAGGGCTCACTAGAGAGAAGTTTGGTAGAGGAAGGAGTCTTTGTCACCATATATAAAGGTGAGAACTACTTCTTTATTTTCATAAATAGATAGTTGCTCTGGGAACTAGAGTTATTAATACGTTCTTTATAGCATAGCTAGCTTCTTCTTTACTGGGAAAATTCTTGGTGTTCTAAAAGTCTATATTACAGTATTTCACTTTAATAGTGTATGCATGTACTTTTCTTAATAGAAAGGAAAAATGTTAAATTAAAGGTAGCATTATACTAGTTTAAGTTTATTTTTTGGCACCTTATTCAATACCAAATTATCTGTAGATAATATTCAATGCTAAAGATAACTTTAATTAGGTTGTATTTAACACATTAAAGCTACTTTTAGAATAAGTCACATTCGGTGCTATATTTTTTATGTTACCTTAACAAAAATGAATATTAAAATGCACGCATATTGAACACTATACAAATTCCAGATAGAGTGCATGTGCTCACACACACACACACACACACACACACACACACACAAACACACATAACTAATGTGTTTTGTAGTAGGAGGAAGATTGCCACATTATAAGCATACACTTTTAGGAAAATAAATGGGTAGGCAGTTACAGTCACAGTAAATGCTTAATGGAAGTTTGAACCATTTTCTAACTCCTCCATATGGCTTGTTTAGGAGTACCCTTAAAAACAGAACAATGTAGCAAACACTGGTGAAACATTAAACTATATAATATTGCTGTTAAACAATATGAAACAAGCTTTCAAAGCTTTTCAATATGAAAAGCATCTTTTCAACTTTTGTTTTCTAATCCATAATTGCATACCTTTTGCTAACAAATTAAGAAGCAAACAAGTCTATTCACATTTAAATAATAAGTGTTGGGGCTTATATGTCAAGCACTTCTCCTGGAACATTCCTTGATTTGCAACCACATATAACAGTTCATATGTGTTTAGAGTAAGATATACTAGGTAAGCATGACAGGAGACCAATGCATTAATGTTTATACTTGCATTTTAAGATCTTCCACAGTTATGATAATTATTCAAGAGAGAAGATCTGTTTTTTTTAAGGTCTTTACTTAGGCAACTTATATTATAGTAGTCTTCATAACTTATAAGGAAAGAAAATAAACATGGGGCCAAATATGAATATAGGGAGAAAATATTTGCAAAGCACATGTCTAATAAAAAACATACCAAAACTTTACAAAGAACTACTACTGCTGAACGTGGGTGGCTCAGACCATCTGACTTTGGCCCAGGTCATGATCTCATGGTTTGTGAGTTTGAGCCCCGCATCAGGCTTTGCACTGAGTGTTGAGCCTGCCTGGGATTCTCTCTCTTTCCCTCTCTCTTTGCCCACCCCCCCTTTCTCTCTCTCTCTCTCTGTCTCTTCCAATAAGCTTAAAATATTTTAAAAGGTAACCTAATAAAAATGGGCAAAAGATGTGAACATTTACAAAGAAGATATATTAATAGCTAACAAATGAAAAGATGTTAAATATCATTAATCACCAGGGAAATACAAATTAAAACCAAAATGGGATAGCATTCCATATCTACTAAGATGGCTGCAATAAATAAGGCAGAAAATATCAAAAGTTGGCAAGCATGTTGAGTAATAAACATTACTCAAATAAACAAAAAATAATAATAAAGTGTTGGTAGGTATGTAAAATGGCGCAGTCCCATTAGGAAGCAATTTGGCAGTTCTCAAAATGTTAAGCATAAAACTACCATATAAGCCCAGTAATTCCACTCAGAGGTAAGTATCCAAGATAAATGAAAACACATGCCCACACAAAATTTGCACACAAATTAGGTTACATGTAAGATTCATAGCAGTAGTAGTCATAATAGCTAAAAACTGGAAACAACGAACTAGTTAGAGTAGGAACTGCATATGGGCATGAGGCATTTTATAGGGGAAGGGTGTGCAAATGTCCTGAAATGGATTTACGGTAATGGCTGCACTACTTGGTAAAGTTACTAAAAGCCATTGAATTATACATTTAAAATGGATGAATCTCTTATATATGTAAAACATACCTCAATAAAGTTGTTGAAAACATTGTGTTTTTTTCCTATCTGTATGTCTATCTACCTATATTTTGAATTCAGATGTGAGATAAATATTGGGGACATGTAATAAGTTTTTTTAAGTTTATTAATTTTTGAGAGACAGAGAGAGAGAGAGATAACATGACTGGGGGAGAGGCAGAGAGGGAGACACAGAATCCGAAGCCGACTCCAGGCTCCGAGATGTCAGCACAGAGCCTGACGCGGGGCTCGAACCCACAGACCGCAAGATCATGACATGAGCCAAAGTTGGACGCTTAACCAACTGACCCACCTAGGTGCCCCATAAAAAGTTTTTGAATAAAAATATATGCAAAGATGTTTGTCCTAACAGTGAGTAAGTTTGATTTGACAATCTGCCTCACTGGTTTGACAATAAAGAGTGGAGTTTCACATTAGGTTATACGGAAGGTAGTTTTCATAAATTGTATGGGCAAATCTTCAGCTTTGATGAAAACTTTGACGAAAACCTAAGATATGAATGCAAGATACAAATGTTTTCCAACTCTTCTGTGTAAAAGAAGGTGTCTCTAAATGAAAGAATAATAAGTAAAATTAATATTTTATTAAGCCCTGGTAAAAAAAAAATCTTGGATATGCTTTCTAGAGATAGAGAAAATAATAGACTCTAATGCAGGTGTAATAAAACTTTTCTACCATTTAAGTGTTTCTAAATCTGTTCACCACAATGAATGGAAAACTTTTCAAAAATTATCTGGTGTCATAACACTAAAACTAATTTTTACATATGATTAAGTAATTTGGGGTATACAACTCAGAAAGTGTTCAAAGTACTGAGAGACATTATTATACCAGAATTATTCTATTACCACCCACTTATTTTATGTGAACAAGATTGTATAATGAGATATATATAACTTAGAACTACCCACACATAAAATAGTATATAAGAGATGCTAAAACCCACCTCAGAAATATATGAGCCCATGGATACACAAACTAATTGGAAATACCCCTCATTCCTAGTAGGAAGAGCACCATGACAGGCAATCTTGACACAGACCTTTTGCAATAAGCCAAGCATTTAGAGAATAAATGGACTATACAAGGTTAATTACTAGGTTTTAAACCAAGAGGAGCTAGAGAAAGAGAGAGAGAGAGAGAACTCATTCTGAGCATTTAAGCCCCAAAGTTGAGGAAAACAAGGGTGGTGCAAATATCAGGAGTGAAGAGTTGAACACAAGAGCTCCTTAGTGGAGAGCTACAATTTCACAACACGTTAGCTTCATTTTCAGACCTGGTGGCAAGACGCCATAAATAAAAGTCAAAGACAAGCAAAAACAAGATGTGAAAGGAGTGCTAGAAGTAGGAGTCTTCTACATGTGACAGTTTAAAATATAATCACAGATAAGCTTTCCAAGGCTGTGACACTGAGAGACACAGAAGACAATAATTAAATCCAGGTGCATAGATCCATAAATGAATGGCCATAAAGAAGAGAGGTCAGAGAGTAAGATAACAGATTGGGACAATGAAAAACATAAATAAGAAGATATATCCAAATTAGATGAAACTGAACGTTACATGTTGAAAGCAAATAGTACTTTAATTTATGATAGTATTTCACAATGTATATTTTTCTGTTTGTTGGAAACAGCATAATGATGTTGGCATACAGATTTCAGCAGTGCTGACAAATCATGTGAAAGTTAAGCCCCAAATAGTAAAACTTCTTAGATCCATGACTTTAGGCAAGTTTCCTAATTTATACAAACTCAGTTTCATAGTGTCATCATGAGCATTAAATGAAGTAAAGAATGTGAAGCTTTTCCTGCTAGATCAGGCATATAATAGATTCTCCATAAATTTTGGCCATTTGGTCATAATTAGCATTTGTATTGTTCAATTGTTTTGGGTAGAGAGGCAAATAACACTGATCTTGCATGCAATTGAAAACGGTATATGAACATTTTCACTGGTATTTTAAAATCTAAACTTGATTTAAATTCACAGAGGAACCAAATTAAAAGAGGGCAAGGGGTGCTTTGGTTTGAGTCAAACATTTACACTTGTTCTGTGAAAGCATCACAGAGCTGACATGCTATAGCTGCCAGTATCATGGTGAGCCTAGTTTTCACTGTAGTTAAATCAAGCCTCAATTGCCTGGTTAGCCTATTGGGGAAAAAAAGAAAAAGAAAAAGAGAAATAATATCTGCTTAGGAGATTCTTTGTGAGAATCAAATTTGTAAGATAATATAGAGGTGGCACCTAGGACAGTGAAAGCAACTAGTGCAAGCCCAATAAATGGTTCCTGTTATTAGAGTTCAAGTGGTCGCTATCACTAGACAGGCTCCCTCTCTCCACTCTTTGACTTCTACATGTTCTAGACACCTCTAATTCTCACTTTCTAACACAGTGGTACTAGGAAAAAGGAATCCTAATGTTCCTTGCTTGTCTTTCAAATGCTCTTTCAGAAGCTTGTGCCACTGGCATTAGCAAAGTGCTAAATGGGAGAAGTTCTTTTGAAAAGACTGACCCACAGGTGACCACCTAAACCCTGTTATAAGACAGAACCAAGTTCATAACCAGAATATATTATTATTCATGCAAAAAATTAAAAGATGCATCCTGGATATATAACAGAGTTTTTTATCTCTATATTTTGTGCTGAGATGTTGAACTAGGCATTAACAGTCCTTGATCCATTACTCAATTAGAGCTCCCTGTGCATCTCCTGTGTCTCCTGATCTTCTTCATGCTGCTACAGGATGGTGATGTGCCTTGTGCCAAAGAACAACACCATATCTTTCCTTGGGTGTCTAGACCAACGAGAGTGATCCTCAGACAATCCTCATGAGTGGCATTATGTAAACTGACCATTCACATCTGCATGTGCACCTCATTTCCACCCATACACCCACACACACCCACACACACACGTACACACACACGTGCACTAACCACCATGAGTTAAACAGGAAATGTGACATGCTTTTAAAGTAGCTGGGTATCCTGTATATTTATACTTTGTAACTCACCTTAAAATTAACAACCCAGAAGTATATTTATCATTCTATGTCATTCTGAAGTAGGTAACAACCAGGAGAGAACTGTGACATTTATTCACTGTCAATATTTTCAAGTACTATCTAGCACTGAAGGGCAGCCAGTATTTTTAAATCAAAGGAGAGACTCCACAGCATAAAAGAAATGGTATTAACTTAAGGACAATATAAATGTGTCCAAATCCTGGCTTCATTACTTATTACTTTTGTAAATCTGAACAAAGTAAATTTCTTTACTCACAGAGTCTTTGTGACACTGAAGGACAAAAGTATATAAGGATTTTTGGCTTGGATGGTAGTGCTATAGGCAAATTTCTTGTACACATTTTTCTTTATTTAACACTGTTCCTATAATGCAAGTCTACTAATTCTTAGAGAGCTTAACAGTAAAATAAAGAAGCATTTAAATTTTAAAATGTATGCCAAATGCATAATGACTGTAGGAGAGTAGTCATAAAGAAATTAATTAGTCCCATCCCACCAATAATATTTCAAAGAGATCCACATGATTAACTAACACCTAATGTCATAAAGAGAGTTGTATGTACATGGCCAAATCATCTAAGAAATATGTTTTCCAATAAAAATCAAATCAAATATAAGTTCCATATGTTTATAGGTAAAACAATCTGATATACAATTAAACAGATTAGATATTTGGGCAGCATAATAACTAATATAAACTAACTTTTATTGAATGTTTACTATATATGACACCTCCCCTAAAAGTTAATGCAGCTAATCCTTGAGGCAAGATTATCAGGAGGTACTGTCCTCATTCCCATAGTACAGATGGAAAAACCAAGTAAATAATCGAACAAGCAAGCAAGCAAGAAAGCCCTAGAGCACATAAAGTTTAAGTAAGTCCCTCAAGATGACTGGGCTAACTCTGGGAGATTCAGCCACTCTAAGTATTGATGGGAGGGAGCACCTGGCTGGCTCAAATTACTAGCACCACATTAGTATAGAGCTCACTTAGAAAAGTAAGTCTGGGGAGCACCTGGGTGGCTGGGTGTCTGACTTCTGCTCAGGTCATGATCTCATGGTTGCTGAGTTCAAGTTCCTCATTGGGCTCTGTGCTGACAGCTCAGAGACTGGAGCCTGCTTCAGATTTTGTGTCTCCCTCTCTCTCTGGCCCTCCCCTGCTCATGCTCTGTCTCGGTCTCAAAAATAAATAAATAAACAAAAACATTTTAAAAAGCAAATCATGAGAGGGCCACCTGGGTGGCTCAGTCTGTTAAGTGTCTCACTTCAGCTCAGGTCATGATCTCAGTTTGTAAGTTTGAGCCCCGTGTTGGGCTCTGTGCTGACAGCTCAGAGCCTGGAGCTGCTTCAGATTCTGTGTCTCCCTCTCTCTCTGCCTCTCCCCCACTTGCTGTCTCTCTCTTTCTCTCTCAAAAATAAACATTAATAAATTAAAAAAAATAAAAGAAATAAATAAGTCCCAGTGGGAGAATCTGCACGGAGGACACATAGATCTTAGTAGCACATGGGCATCACAGAAATAGTCTCTAACTGTAAAACCTCAAATAAAAAGGTTTGGATATGTGTGTGTGTGTATATATATATATATATATATATATATAAAACAGTTTGTGTATGTGTGAGTGTGTGTGTGTGTGTGTGTGTGTGTGTGTGTGTGTGTGTGTAGGGAGTTAGTTCCTAGTAAATATCATAATCCTAAGGGTGGTTGAGATTACCAATAAACTGAACCTGAAAGAGTCACATTTATTTATTTTTTTGCAGTGACTTAACAACATGAAAATCCAGTAAAAGTTATTTCAGACTATTTTCAGGTAAAGATGGTGATACCTAATCTGCCTGGTTTGCCTCTTACCCCATCTCTATTTTTTGACTGAAAATGTGATGAAAATATAGAAACAAATGTAAAAGTTCAAAATCCCTTGAACTAGCAATGTTTTCCTGTGGCTTCCAGTGCATATGAAAGAGTTATGAGGCAGAATCATCAGTCTTGGACATGAAGAATACTGTCAATGATTTCTACCCTCCTCAGTGGTACACTTTCACTTAGGTTCATGTTAGATTTACTGCACAGATAAGTTGCTTTGTGGGGTGATCAGAGCTTCAAAATCCTCTTTCTAATTAGTTATCTTTTCATCTATGACAACTCCAGGATTTTACTTCTCAGTAGCACTACAGATTAAGCAGCCACATCAGACAGAAAAATTCATGTTGCATACTGAAAGGTGAGCTAAATAATTAGGAAGGGCTGGAGAATGGAAGGGCATTGGGTGCTGTGAACTTGAGGAGTTTTTGCACACCTTCTCATGACAGCACAGCACAGCTTGCATCAAATTTTCCAGAGATACATTCACCTCAGCATAATCAGAGAACCAGACAGGAAGAATAGAAACGCTGTCCTCAACCTTGTAGATTCACTCTGTGCACATCAGTGGGCATCAGCACAAGATCTGAGACAAAAACTCAAAAGGATGCAGGTGAAGAGTGAGGGGCAGGAGGAGAACACAGCAGCACTGCTCCTGGGGAAACAGAAGGCCTGGGTTGACCTCCTCTCATTAAAAGATAAGAGAAGAGAGGAAAAATAGCATGGGGCCCAGGAAAAAAAAATCTGAAAAACAAAATAGGGAGATAATGTGTTGAAAATACGGAAGAAGAACACATTTTGGTTAAAGATTTAGCAATGAAAAAATGCTTTAGAAAGCATAGGATATATTTTTTCAATAAATATAAAAAAACCAGGGCATGAAATCCAAATGACTCTTGGTTAACAGCCCATAACCTCTCTTAAAAATTCCCAGAAAAACAAATAACACAAAACGACATTAAAAACTATAACTGGCAAAGTATAGTTAGACTTACTATGGATGGAATCTGTAAGGCATTAACAATAATTATAAGGGAATTGACGCTAAATGGACCAAAAAATAATTTTACTCAAGTTGCAGTATAGGGTTTATTCTGGCTTTGTCTCATGATATGAGGCTGGTCAAAACAACTTGCTTAAGACGCAAAGGTGATGCTTGTTTAGAAGATGATAATAATACTATCAGGAAACAAAATAACTGGAAAAATAAAACAGTAGTGGCAAATAGCCATGTTAGATCATCCTATGAAATGGTATCATTTCCATTATTTCGATTATTAATCAGCCCATTATCTAACTGTACTTTCCAAGACATGGTGGTATCTGAATGCATGAGGAACTGGTCTTTTTGTGGTAATTAAAAAGTTGTTCAGAGGGGCACGTGGGTGGTTCAGTTGGTTAGTCATCTGACTCTTAATTTTGGCTCAGGTCATGATCTCATGCTTTGTGAGATCAAGCCCCGTGCTGTCAGCACAGAGCCTACTTGGGATTCTCTCTGTTGCTCTTTCTCTTTCTCTCAAGATAAATATATAAACCTTTTAAGAAAATAAAATAAGTAAAAAGTAATTTAGCAGATAGGAAACTAATAATTATAAATAATAAAAATGTACTAATTTTCTCAGAAGGAAGTTTGAAAATATGCTTTTTAAGAGGGCTTTATCATGCTATTGTACTAATAAAATTTCCATTTTATTGATTGTAATGGCATTTTTAATCAATATGAAATGGAGGGCATAAAGCATAGTGATTTTTCTATGATATGCTTTACTTTTTAATTAGGCAATTAGTCAGAAAACCTCTTTATGAAATGAAATATTAAAGTATCCACCCCCCCAAAATATCCACCTAGTGGCACATTTATATACCAATAAGTGAAATTTCATTTTCAACTTAGTTTGTTGAGATATTCCTCTCTCAAAGACATGAATAGACTTTGTCAGACTTCTAAGAAGTAGTAAGCAGGGCACAGTCCAGCGTTTAAATAGTTAAAGAATAATAAAAAGAATTATTTCAATTAGTGTTTTATAACTTTCCTCTCTTTGTTCAGATTAGCAGATTTTCCTTCATTATCTATAAGAAATGGCTGTTTTGAAATTCCTTAAGATGTTTATAACTATATACTGGTATATATGACTCTATACCAATTATTGGCAAACTATCTGGACAAGGAAATCCCCCAGGAGCAGGGGCTGCTGAGAATTCTTTTTGAAACCCCAGTGTTCCTCTAAACCCATCTGGCCCCACATTCTTGTTATCCTTGCCAAGAATATCCTTAATATTCTTGCTGTCCCAAATGTATGTAGCCATCAAATGATAGCCTCTTTTTGGGATGAAGTCTAAACCCTTCAGCATTATGGATTGGCTCATGTGAAGTTATCCCAGATAGCTCTTTTATTATTATTATTATTATTATTATTATTATTATTATTATTGTTATTATTGTTATTATCATGCCCCAGTCACAAGCCACCCCAACTTGCACTTAATTGTTATGTTCTGCTTTCTCACTTTCCAGATTTCACATGTGTTTTTATAGCAGAACAATCTTAACCAAAATCTCTCTTTTCCTTGCTAACCTCTATTTATTCTGTGGGTCTCACCTTAAATGTTAGGAGTCCTAGGAAACCTCTCAGAAACTCCACAGTCTGAGCTTGGTGCCTCTCCCGTGAGTTTCTGTATTCTTCTTCCAGAACATCGCTTACCAGACACACTGTATGGTATAGTACATTTCTATCTCTCTGTTAGATTTTATGTACTTCATGTGTAATTGTCTTGTCATCATCTATCAGAGGACTAGGCATCTAGTAAGCACACATGTACATCTAGAAGTACACATGTCACAAAGAAAACAAAAGGAAAATAAAGGAAAAGGAGGATAGAGAAGGCAAGAGAAAACTGTAGTTTAAAAATTTAGGGGTTTTCTGTTTCAAATAAGGTGTACTATGTTAAGAAGTAAAAAAAAAATTTGCTTTATTTGCAAAGCATCAAAACAAATTGAATTCTATTTCATCTCTAGCAAGAGGTTGCTCTAAAACAGAGAGGCAATAAAAATTTTGTTCACATCAGGAGTTCCTCATTTCTGTGAGTTAGCCACTGAAATAGGAAATATTATGGTTACTTTCTTTTTTGTAATGATTATTTTCTATGAACTTTAGTTTACAATTTATCTACCCAGATTCCTGTGCCCTTCAAGTTAAAGCTGATTACACAAATTGCCACTAATTTGTTTATTCAATGAATATTTCTTAAGTGCTTATTGTATGTTAGATATGCTACTTTCTGTAGCAAACAGTAATTCATTTAATTCTCAAAAGAATCGTATGAGACACATGCTATTATTATCACCATTTTGATATATGAGTAAACCATGACCTATGAGTAAACAATTGTAGAATTTATGCCTCCCAGGCTGACAGCGCGGCCAGTGCTTGTAATCTCCAATACTACTCTAATGCAGTTATCTGCTTTATCAAAATCTTAAATAAGCTTCTGTGATTCACAAGCTTATCTCTCTACCTCTTTTTCTGTCTCTTTTCCCCTTCCTGCTATCCCTAACCCACTCCCTTCTTCTATCTTCATGTATGCCATGTGTGTCAAAGTCGTTGCTAGATATAGCAATATGAAAACATGGTAGTTGTCCTCATGACTATCCATAAGCTCTGTTAGAAAGAGATTCAATTATAAAACAAAGCCACTAAATTAAACTTATTTACTGAGCCCCTACTGTGATCCCTGCATATGTATTTCAGGTGCTGAAACTGACCTATAAAAACAACAACAACAACAAATCTCTGGGCCTTTTAATTATTTTTTATCAATTAGTTAATAAAAATGAATAAACAAACACATAAATACTCAAAACAAATTGATGGTGGCCAGAGAGGAGAGAAGTGGGGGATGAGCAAAGTGGGTGAAGAAGAGTGGGAGGTACAGGCTTCCAGTTATGGAGTGAATAAGTCATGAGAATAAAAAGCACAGGGTAAGGAACACAGTCAATGATACTGTAATAGTGATGAGAAGGTGACAGACGGTAGCTATATCTGTGGTGAACATAGCATAATGCATAAAGCTGTCAAATCACTAAGTTGTACACCTGAAACTAATGTAATATTGTGTGCCAACTATAATCAATTTTTTTTTTTCAATTTGGGCCCTGCATCTAGAGTCTACACTCTTTGTTTCACAAGTAAAAGATCTTGCTGTTTTTCTCCAACACTGATCTGATAGCTTCTCCTTAAGATTAACGATGTTGACAGGTGTGAGGGAAGGAGTAGAAAATTCTGGTTAATGTCTCAAATGATGACTCCTCTATATCTCTTCGATATGACCATATAACACAGAAGAAAACTCCCAAAATAAAAATTTACCTGCAGCCCCATTGCTGATTAATATCTGGTCTCTATTCATTTCGAATATATTGTTTGAATAAGTACACTGAATGGACCATTATTAGCCCAGATTATTTTGGGCTTTGATGTAAAACATATCTATTCTTCTACCATAGTTTAGCCTAACTTTTCTGAAAGTGTCCTGGAGAAAAATTCTATCATGAGAAATTATCCTTGGGTTTTGAGGCATCAGCCTTGGGGGAATTGGACCAAAGCGAATTACCCCCTGAGACAGGAACAGAGAGTCAGGAACCAGTAGAACCAGGAGAGGCCAACTCCCAGTGTGTTCACTGGGCTGCTGCAGTGAACACTTTATTTAGCTAAACGCTGCCTGGAGCTGGAGAGTAGTCAATGTATGCAGTACCTCACCCCTCACCAACCCACACTTCATCTCAGTGCCTATAATCAGGAGACCAGCAAATGGACTTTTAAAATCCCTAAGCGTATTCATTTTGAAAGAAATATGTAGTCCTGACATTATCCTTCCTTGAAGCCAGGGATAAGCAATACAGAAATGGGGAGAGAGAGCTTTGACACTTCAAAAAAAAAATTCTTCTGTCTACTTTTCCCATTAAAGAGTACTCTTTTCTTTAAGACACTGATGTCAAGTCTCCCATCGCCATTTGCCCTGCCAATGATTAAGGGAAGGTGGGTGCTCACCCAGAGACACATCCATCAGTGCACAAGTCAAAGTGACTGAAAAATATGTACTAAAATGAAAACACCAATAACAGTTGTACTACCTCAAAGAAAAATGGACTAGTCACATCATTTATGGAGTAGATCGGCATTCGAGAGGCTATGCACTTATTTTACCATATAAACAAATAAAAAAATGAAAACAAAGCACAGTACAGAATAATATACACTAAATTTCTAATTGCTTTCCTGTCACCTATTTGTTTATAATGTGCTGAGTACATTGACAGGATAATAACTGAAGAGCATGACAAATGTTTGAAATGCATACGACTGCTTCCGATCTACCACCAGCATAAAATAATCACTTCATGAGTCAGCCAGTGTTTCCAGTTTTAATTGATGCGATAGCTTTGCAGTTATGGGCTTCTCTTATGAGTCTGCCTTTTATTTTTATTAAGAAGAACGATCCACCAAAAATTTTTGCATTAAGTAGGTATCACTTCCTAAATCAGTTCTTCCATGTGAGTGTTTATTCTGATAAACCTAAACCTCTCTGACATGTTTGCTGTCTCAGAGAATTCTGTTTTGCCTGTAGCATGATGCAGGGGCTGCATGCTGTGTGTCTTGGAAATGTAGCTCGGACAGGAAGAGCCTAGGAGACAAAGCTGGGTAGCATGGTGCTCCTCCTGGCCCACCCTCGTACCACTCAATCCTGGGATTGATTTTCCTCTGCCATAGCTGGAAGTCATAGAAAATTCTTTCTCAACTGCCATTCAGACTGCAGAACAGCTGTGGCAGGATCCCCGTCGTTCTCTAAAGATGTGTGCAATCTCAGAGGCAGTTGGTAGAGAGCTCTTCTCCCCTCCAAATTTCCACAGAAACCATTGGTGTAGAGTGTTGAAAAGGCAGATTGTTTTGCCTTTTTAGCTTATAGGAGGATGTTAAGGTCTACTCTTTTTCCTTTGATTATGTTAGAAAGGAAGAGCTGTTATAGAAACATTAAAAATATACTAAACAGGCTTCCCAGCCAATATAACAGATTGGATACATATTTTTAACAAGTAACACCAACGCACTGAAATAAAATCCAGAACTTTAATACATAATAAAATTAAGTTGAATGGAAAATAAGTATAAACTAAAGGAAAAATAAAAAGAGAAAATGAAGCAAATCAGTAACTGCAGGTACAAAAAATAACTAAAGAAGAAAACACAGAAAAGTTACTGCCCAGTTTCAAAGCAAATTCTTACATGGGTGAAACCTGTAAATGAGGAAGAGAGAAACAATTAAAGCAGTATATCTCAACTGTAAGCTAATCAAAAAGGAATTTATAAGGGAACTCAAAATCAGGAACAAGGAAGACCTTTTGTAAAAAATCTGAAGCACCTAGTCTTATACATGCAGAGGGAATACAGGTCTCAAACAGCCCTAAATAGGCCTATCGGAAGAGATTAACTCTTTCAATGTTAGATCACTTTTAAGAGGCTGGAAAATAAAAGGAAACTGAAACTTGAAAAGGAGAGAATGGCCATAGTAGTAACCCATACTTGAGTCCATAAATATTCTCCAGTCCCCAGGGCAAACTAGGCAAATGTCAACTTCTAGATGAAGTCTCTCACCTAGAAGACCAAATAGATACTTAGCAGGTAAGAAAAGAGAAAAAAACTAAATGACTAAAATGAATAAAGGGAGAATGAGAATAATGTGTGGATGGAAATTAGTCTTGTGGTATGCTGTCCAGCCTCTAAAAGACTGTCTATATACACAACACTCCAGATGTGGTCAGTAAAGCCTTGAACTCAAACACAGAGCCTAGGAGCAGGTTAACGAGTTTGAGGGTACATGATGCCCGATTTATAAATCCTGATCCCTTCCCTCATCTCTCCACAAAAGTCCATACATTTATTTCAGACTCCTGATAGCAAGGAATTTAGTAAATGTTCCTAGGGAAGATGGCAATTGAGTTCCTTCACTCATGCAAGTTTAACTTTCTATAACTGCCCATATATAGGTATATATACATATATGCACATACAAACACACGATTTTTATTTTTGTTTAGAAGGGAGTGGGCTTTTTATACAGAATAAGTGTCTTGAGCAAAGGCACAAAGGCAAGAGGACATAGCAGGTTAAGATAATTTCTTACTGAAGTTTACAACAGAGTGACAGTAGTGGATGCTAGGAAATTAGGTAATGGTAAAAAGAGGAATGTATGTACTATGCTAGGGATTTCACATGTTAGCTTAGAGGAAAATAAATTTTTAAAGACTTATAAAGTAAAATTCTAGTTGTCTTGGTCTTTTAAAATCATATTTTCTCATGAAAATATAAATATATCACATTTCCCTTAGTATCATTTTATTTTAATAAACTGAATAGTGACTCAGAAAAGAAATCAATACTAAATTAACTTTCCAAAAAGAATACAATTTTTCCCCACACGAATACACACACAAATGTGATATACTTTCCAGGAAGTCACTTATTTTCCCCAAGTAAGTTTCAGAAAGAGTTGATGGAGAAATTGGTAATAAAGGGAAGGATTATTCTGGAGACAGACAAGGAGAAAATTGCACCAAGATTTTGGTTGGGAAAAAAAAAAAAACAGAAACTAACTTTGACTTACATTTTTAAAACACTCATAAATAGATATATTTCTAGCAATGATGAAATTCAAGCAGCATCCATGTCACCTATTATATAAAAAAATGTTATTAAACTTATTCTCTTTGTCCCAAATCAACCCTATTTTATAATGCCTGAAATTTTAGTTCAAATTATTAGTTTTACATTAGTAATAACCATAATTAACATTTATTTAGTGCTCATAATTTGCCAGGCATTATTCTCAGCACTTTTCAAGGGCTCATTTATTTACTACTCACAATACTCTCATGAGGTGAATATAATTATTTCTTCCATTTTACAAATAAAGACACTGAGTCAGAGAGAAGTTAAGAAATTTGTGCAAGGTCATACAGCTAATTAGTAGCAAAGCTAGGCTTCCAATAATCAGTTTGGCTCAATACCCATGCTCCTTACTACTATATTTTAAGATTTCTAAATATTCTATACTCATAAATGTATTAATATTTTGCAAATAATTGATTTCCAATTATTCCTCATAGAGTCATATTGTCTTTCCCTCCAGTATACACACCCTCTAGGTGTTATTTCAGAGGTTCCATGCATAACAAATTTTCAGAGTCCATCCATACACAAACTGTCATATTTTTCCTACACAGTAGATATATTTCCTACTATTTAGGATTAGGATTAGAATTAGATATATTTCCTACTATATATTTCCTACTATTTTTCCTACACAGTAGATATAATTTGATTAAGTATAACATCCTACATAGCAAATAGAAATTTCGTATCATGTTCTATTACCTCTTCCAAGATGATATTGTCAAAAATGTTAGATTAGAGGTTATGGTGATTCCTGTTCTTTGGTGTGTGTGTGAAGGGACTGACATTTCTTCTAAAGAATGCTTTTTGGGTTTTCTCCATATTTTTAGTGTCTTGAAATTTCACTATGTCATTGTGTTTGCGTCTGCATGTGCACACGTATATGCGTGTTATCCTCACAGTCTTTTTCAGTTTCATTAGACCAATTTAAGAATTCTGTTCCCACTCTTTAGGCTTCTTCCCTCTGTACTATGAAACATATTCTGCATTCTGGAAACATTCTTCAGTTTAATCATGCCAATACGTAATTCATTCCTCCTCGTTCCTGTTTAGTTTTTGGCTCGTATTCTGAGCTCTTTCATATGCTTGTTTATTTATAAGCAAATCTACATTTACATTATCTGTGTTGCTTTATTTTTTGTCATGATAATACAGTCTCATGTGTATTATGGTACACACAGACAATATTTATTCTGAATTTTTTCTGTGCTTCATCAACTATGGTTCCCTCTTCTTTCAGTTTAGTGTTCAGCTTTCCATGCTTCTGCAGTACTATATTTCTGTAAGTATTTATTGATTCTATGCTGTGTGTTCACCTTTGTATTTATCATTTGTTGGATGGTTACTGTACCTGCTGGGTCTGAGGGTAGCAATGCTTCAAGACACTTACAGTTATCGTGGGTTCTGCCCTATGTTTGTAGCTAAATTTTCAAAGTCATATTCACTCCTGGAGGCAGAAAACAGTTGCCTTTGTGTGGCCCAAGGTATGATGCGGGGAGAAACACTGAGCCGGTTGATTGTCCTAAGGTACTCCCATCCCACCATCCTGTTGGTGGTGTTGGGAGGAATTAGGTGTCCTGGAGGTACCCACTCTCAATGCTGAGGACTGAGCAATAAGAGTTAGCAAAGCATCATTCCACATTTTGGTCTGTGGCTTCCTTCTATTATCCAATCTACCTGTTTTCCATCTTTCGGGAATGTCTTAGATCCTAGATATTAGAACAAAAAAATCCCTAATATTGAACCTAAGATATCCTAATTTTCTATTCTCTTAGAAATACTTAAAGATTGTTAATATAACATTATAACTTAGTGTTATCCCCAAAATATCTATGAAACAGTTTGTGACTTGGTATCATTTTATGCAAAAGAAATGAAGCAGAAAACATGTTTTGATAGTTTTCATGGATTCAACTCTATACTTGAAAAATGTAAACCTATAATTATACATGAGGCTTTTTTCCTATTTCTCATAATAAATTGCAGCAAACCTTGAGAGGATGCTAGTTCTTGTAGCTGCTCTATGTCCAATAGTGACAATGTTGCTCAAAGATGAGTAATGTTTAAGGACTGATTACTCTTCAAAAGCCATTTGCCATGTTACTGGCTTCTTTTTTACCTGAGGAAACCATAAGGGCCATAATGACACAAATATGTCCTAGACAACAATAAAGTTAAATATTAATTAAATATTAGAGTCATGTGGAAAGTCTACTGGAGAAGTTATCCAAATCCATTGGCAAAGTTGTTGCAAGAAATATACTGAACATTTGGTTTTTGGACCCTTTGATCAAGAATAGTTCTGACAGAGTTGGGTGCCTGGGTGGCTCAGTCAGTTAAGCGTCTGACTCTTGATTTTGGCTCAGGTCATGATCTCACAGTTCGTGAGTTCAAGCCCCACATTAGGCTCTGTGCTGGCAGCACAGAGCCTCCTTAGGATTCCCTCTCTTTCTTCCTCTCTCTCTGCCCCTTCCCCACTCATGCTGTCTCTCTCTGAAAATAAATAAACTTAATAAACTTAATTAAAAAAGAAAAAAAGGAATAGTTCTGAAGAGTAGTAATTCATTATGAAAGAAAACACACATACCACAAATTACCATATCAAAACTATCATTAGAATGATTATATAATTATTGTACTAGACAACAATGTCATATATAAATATACACATATGAACTTATAAAAGAAAAGAGAAAAACAAAATAAATCGATAAAAATACTTTAACCAAAAAGAAGACTGGTACCACACTATTAATCAAGGAGAGCTCCTGAGAAGAGTAAAACAGTTTCCAACTTAGAAAGACCAAGATGACTGTGAGATGCTTGCTGGGTTCTCAAAGTCCAAAATGATCATCTTAAGTGTGAAGAAATAGCTCATGGCTCAGTGGAAAAAAAAAAAAAAAAATAGAGAGAGCAGAGGGGCAGAGGGATAGAGAGAGAATCTTAAGCAGGCTCCACATTCAATGTGGAGCTGGACATGGTGTTCAATCCCATGACCCTGGGATCATGACCTGAGCCAAAACCAAGGGTGGGATGCTCGACCAACTGTGCCATCCACGCACCCCAGAAATAGCTCAATTATCGCAATTATCAAATGGAGTATTTGGGGCGTATCCACACTGGGACTGTAATTGGTGTCTGGCAGGCAGGTGCAGTGGATTTTCCTATGCATCTTCAACACCACACTGTCTATGCTGCATGCCGTCTGGAGCATGGATGACAGATCCTGCTATCCTCCTCCACTCTTGATTTTGAATATTATTATGCGGCATTAGAAACTAACCACATCTATAACTACATCTACCATTTATAAATAGAAAGGGAGGGAGGGAAAGAGAAAGTTTTTGCTTTTTGTGGCTGGTGTGTACTTAGTAATACACAGAATACTATTTAAACAAATGAAATGATTCCAAGTTATCAATCACACTGATTTTTATAAACACTATATTCAGTTTTAATATTCATCCTTTATCAGGAAACTATATGAAAAGGAAAAAAAATTATCAAATAAAATAATTATATTTCAGGCTTTTATAAAAATTCAAGGACCTGTATATATGTCAATATTCTATTCGTGACATTGTAGTATAGTCTGGCAAAATGTCACTACTGGGGGAAACTGGACAAAGCATACAAGGGTAGTTTCCCTATATAGTTTCCTAAACCATATATGAATCTGAAGCTGTCCCAAGTAAACACTTGAAATCTGGTTAATTAAAAAACATAATTAAAAAATAACTGAAGGGATAATTTGGAATAAAATGAACTCTGCTACTCAGAGTTGCTCTCATTCATTGTTTTGTACCCTGTGCCTTTATCATACTTCAAGCTCTTTTAGTACATTTTCCCCTTCATATCCACCTACCAAAAATAAAATAAAATGCATTTTAAAACATTTTATGGCAGAAATTACTCAGGAAAATCCATTAATCAACTCACCTAACCCCCAAAGATATTAAGAAATATTAGCTACCTAAGGACAGAATTTTCTGAAAAATTTCACTCTCTATATTTCATATTTCATACATGATTACAGTAATAAATCATTTTTATTGATCAACAATCAACATATTAATTTTTGACAATCAAAAATGGCCAAGTAAGTTATAATTGTGGAATTTTGGTACTTCTTATATCAAATTGCAGAATGAAATTAAAGACCGTATTATCTTAATTTGATTCAAATTGAATGAGTAAAGAAAAATTCAAAACTTCTAGTGTTAATTGACTTGGGTTCTATATTTTTATTTTTAAAAAATTCTATTTACTAGTAGATCCATATTTCATTTCATTGGACAAATTAGTATCATGAATAGATATGTTTCCCAAACTGAGTGTAAACAGTTGAATTATCTTGTGATTCATATTTCTTTGCATTTATTATTTCAGGTGCAACATCATAGCAGAAAATAAAGTTAGTGTCAACTCACCAAAAAAATGCATATTTTTGACAGTTTTATTATATTTTATAGTAAAATATGAATAATATATATGTTCTCTTAGGTGTAAGCTCTTTTTGCTCACTTGATTAACAAAATTAACTGGATATAGTCCATTCGATGCTCCATTTCCTTTGTAAAAGTTCAAACACAAAATCACAAGATATATCATTACAAAGACTACTAGCAGAATTTAATGTGACATACAAAACATTACATCATTTTCCTTTTACCCTTTTAAAGAGAACATGTTGGTTTGAGCTAATTTTAGATTTCAGATGAAATGCAGTCACACTATTTCATCCTCACCTAAGGGAAGTAAAAAATTAAACATTATGCATTAGGCTGTAAACTTAAGATTACAGAATGATCTCTTTTCTTTAATTCACTGGCAATATAATAGTTACAGAGATTAGAATTTCGAGACAAGATCCACAGAGAATTTTAATCTCCCTGATTGGTTCTGATAGTTTTTGCCAGATGACTATCAATTCCTTAGACAATATAGGAGAGTTACATTCACTACATATCTTTAGTCTTGAAAAGCAAAGGACAACTTGAATATATCATTTGGTAGCCTAACCAAGCTTTTCATATTTAAGTTAAAAATGTGGGCATGTGTGGCTGACTCAGTAGAGCATGTGACTCTTGATCTCAAAGTCATGAGTTCAAGACCCATATTGGGCATGGAGCCTGCTTAATTTTTTTTTAATTTTTAAAAAATGTGATATATTTCTAACTTTTATTTATTAAAGAAGAGCGTGTATATCAAATATGTTTCAAACACTGTTCTAAACAAATGGTGAAAATAATAGTGAAAAAAGCCAAATCTGAAGTTTCAAAGATTTCTATTCTATTGGGGAACTATTAGGAAATTATAGTTGAATATGGAAATCATGACAGAGAATTCATTTGGAGATATAGCCGTACAATGAAGGGAGACAGTATCCAGCTCAGTGCTAAGAGCTAAGAAAAGCCCCCTAAAGAAAGTAATAGCCAAGCAAGGGGCACCTGGATGGCTCAGTCGGTTGGGCGTCTGACTTCGGCCCAGGTAATGATCTCATGGTTCTTGGATTCGAGCCCCGTGTTGGGCTCTGTGCTGACAGCTCAGAGCCTGGAGCCTGCTTTGAATTCTGTGTCTCCCTCTCTCTCTTCCCCTTCCCTATTCACACACTGTCTCTCTCTGTCCCTTAAAAAAAATAAACATTGAAAAAAAATTAAAAAAAAAAAAAAAAGAAAGTAATAGCCAAGCAGAAAGTAGAAATGTGGTGATTTCTGTTAGTGGTTTGTATTTTAGCTTGAGGACTAATAGTATCCATTGACTACATTTTAAGCAAGACAGTGTTACAAATAAGATTTATATTCTTTAAAAAATCTCTCAAGTTGAAGTATAGACAATGAATCAGAGACAGGGCAGTTTACAAGATATAAAAGAATCTGTAGAGTGTTTATGAAGCTATCAGCCAGTGATTGAGTCTTATATATTATATAGCATTGGTGGGTCAGACGTACCACAGTCTGGATTTGGATCCAAGGAATGAAGAGACTCTGCTTACTAGAAAGACTCATAATAGCTAAGAACCAACCTACTTAATAAAAGAGTGGTATTTTGACTTACAATTTTTCTTCATTCTTTGTAATAGAACATCCTCAGAAACTACACAGAATTCTGAGAGAAAATAACAAAGCTTATTTGTATCCTCTTGGTTTAATACTATATTAATGCAATCAAATGCTCACCAGAATTCTGGAATTTTAACAAGACATACTTGCTATGGTTTAAGTTTGAGAGGGTCCCTATGACACTTCTAAATCATTCTCTTCATTCAGTTTCATACATGATAATTTCTTTCTAATCATGTTAATTTTAACTGCCTTTAAAATAGAAGGCTCAACAAATTTCATTGGACTTTCTTTTTAACATCTTTAGCTCATTTTCTTCTGTTTGGAGAAGAACTAAATTTCTGTGGGTGTGTTAGACGTTTATTTTAAATCTTCTTTCACAATTTTAATGTTGTGAACCTTGCTTTAGGTTAATAAACCCTTTAATTTAGGCGTTTATATTAATCAGATCTGTTAAGGGTTAAAAAAATCCAATTTTAATTACCTTAAAGAAAAGGAGAATGTATCAACTCAGAAAACCAGCTGAAAGATGTTACCAAGTAACGTGAACAACAGGAACAATTATTTCAAATGCCAACAGGACTCAGTCTCTACATATTCCACTCACTTTGCTCTGAATATTTGCTGGAACTTTTCAGACTAGCTTCTTTTGTAGGAGTGGAAACATGAGTGCTATTATCCTATACATCAAGTTCCACAACTTTGGCCACCAACCTAGGCCAATCTCTTACCCAGATTCCTAAAGAAGTACTGAGATTGCCCCAGCTTCAGTCAATGGCTCACCCATTGACCAGAGAAATATACCAGTGTTGTTGGGTTGTTGGGTCCTATGATGGTAAGTCATTATAGAATCATAGAATTGGAGGAGAAGGAAGAAGAGTTCTTTCAAGGGAAATCTTAAAAATGGTATTGATTACATTGGTCAGCCCAAGATCATACTAAGATAAATAATTTAAAAGCTTAGAATTTTATTTAAAAGTCAATGGAGACCCAGTAAAAACTCTTAATTAGGAAGATGAAAATCAGATATTTATTTTGAAAAAAAAACACTCTGGCTACAATGTAGACAGTGATCTAGAAGGGTTGGTGCAGCATGAAATGCAGAAAGTGATTAGAGAAATCCAGGCAGGGAATGGTTTGTAGTTTCATAGTAGCAACTGAGCTAGAGAGAAGGGAAGGAATTTAAGGGAAAATAGGAATGTAGAATCTATGGGATTTGGTGACTGAAATTTGAAAGTTATACAGCACCTAGAGGAGGAAAAGATTTCAAGTACCTGGTATGAAACTTCTGGTTTTGGAGTTAAGTTTTCTATAGAATACACAAGGACAAATATCAGAAAGATGGTAGAATAGGAATCTGTTCTCTCCTTCTGCCCATGGTGATACCAATTCAACAATGGTACATGTGCCAATTTCTTTTCTGAGAAATCCAGAACAATTAAGAGGCTCCTACACCCCAGGAGAGCATGAAATCAGCCACATCAAGGTTGGCAGGAAAATGTGTGCTGCTAATGCTCCATAGGCACGCCCATAAGATCAGTGCAGCACAACTGGGAGAAAACTCCCAGTTCCCAGCTTCACCCCTGGTGAAGGAAAGAGAAGACTGAAATACATCCCCAATGTGAAGCCTTTTCATGAGGCTATCCAAGGGCAGGTTATCTGCCTTGCTTGAATCTGATTGGACAGGAAACAGCACCAGGCTGAGGGTCAATAAGAACAAGGGTGAAGTTTAGACTAGTACACACTCACTCACCATGGTCCCTTCCCTGGTTCAGTGTGGAATGAACAGAAGAAAAATCGCAGCTCCCAGTTTCTATTTTCTCCCCAAAGAGGAAAGGAGAGTGTGCATCCAATGATCTGGGTGTCCAGGGAGGAGGTTGTCCAGGCTGTGCTTTCTGTCTCACCTGATATGGAGTGCTGGCACAAGGTGGCAAGCTCTAGATGTCTGGTGCCTCTGAAAATAAAAGAGAGCTGGCAGCTTTCTGCTGCTCCAGAGACCCACAGTACAGCAGACAGAAGCCAGTACCACTTGGTATCCTCTCCCTTGGGGAGTTGGGGGGAGAAAAGAGCAAAGCATCCTTCCAATATTCTGGCTTTTCAGGGGGGCTTCCCAAGTGACTGGCATCTGTCTTGCCTGACTCAGAGCACTAAAGGGACCCATCGTCCTCTAAAAGTCTGTCGAGGGCAGAGGACAAAAGAGAACTGGGCCATTTGTGGCAGCTTCAGAGAACCAGAACTGCAGACAGCCACCAAAGTGGCTTAAAAAAGAAGGAAAACATGTCATATGCTACCATATGGATTGACCTTGAGGACGTCATGCAAAGTGAAATAAACCAGTTACAGAAGGACAAATACTGTGCAATTCCACTTGTAGGAGATATATAAAGTAATCAAACTCACAGAAGCAAAAAGTAGAATGGCAATTGTCAGAGTCTGTGGGGAGGGAGAAATGGGGTATTGCTGTTTATGGGTATAGAGTTTCAGTCATGCAAGATGAAAAGAGTTCTAGAGATTTGCTGTACGACAGTGTACATATAGTTAACAATAATGTACTATACACCTGAAATTTGTCAGGAGGATAGATCTTGTTATGTTTTTTATCACAATAAAAATGTTTTAAAAATACTGCTAAATTTACCCCTGAGTTTCATGCTAAGAAAGAAAGAAAAAGAAAGAGAGAGACAGAGAGAGAGAGGGCGGGAGAAAGAGAGGAGAGAAGAGAGGGAAGTAAGGGGAGGGAGTAAGGGAAGGAAGGAGAAAGGGAGAGAGGGAGGAAGGATCCCATTAACAGGAGGAGCTGCTGCTGGTGCTGGGCCGAGGGACATGGCACAGGGACTGAGTGAGCGACAGACATATCACCAGCCCATGCCACAGCCACTTAGAACCTGCAGGGACCCTCTGCCTGAGTATAGAATGAGCCAAGGATACTCAAACCCAGCAGCTATTGCACATGCAGTGGACGATATTCAAGGAGATGACAGATGATGTCTCAGCACAACAGATTTGTCCTAGACCATAAACACAAAGAACAGGATGTACTGTTTGTGGGGGACTCCAAGGTGGAGCAATAGGAGATATGGTGAGAGCTTTTTGCCCCAATTAATGCACTGAATTTTGGAACTGAGGGAGATACAAAATATGTTTTGTGGAGACTAAAGAATGGAGAACTGGAGTTTATTATTATTTTTTAAGTTCATTTATTTTGAGAGAGAGAGAGAGAGAGAGAGAGAGAGAGAGAGACAGTGTGCATGTGCTGTAGTGGCAGAGAAAGAGAAAGAGAGAGAGAAAGGGAGAGGAAGAGAGAGAATCCCAACCAGGCTCCACACCATCAGCATAGAGCCGAATGGGGGGCTTAATCTCACAAACCATGAGCTCGTGACCTGAGCCAAAATCAAGAGTCAGTCACTTAACCGACTGAGCCACCCAGGCAGCCTGAGAACTGGAGATTATTAAACCTAAGGTCATAGTCATTTGAGTAGGAACAAACAACCGTGAAAATATAGCGGGAGAAGTAGGAGGTGGAATCAAGGCCATTGTAGAACTTTACTAACACAAGGCAGCCACAGGCTAAAATCATTGTAATTGTGTTTGTTACCTTGAGGTGAGAAGCCCAGCCCTTTGAGGTAAAAGAACGCCAACGTGAACTAATTCCTCACGGTTACCTTGCCAAAGCTGCCAATGTGCAGCTCCTGAATATAGATGGGGGCTTTGTGCACTTGGATGGTGCCATCTCCTGCCAAGACATATTTGATTTTCTGCATCTCACAAGAGGGGGTTACTCAAAGATCCGCAAACCCCTGCACAAACTGATCATGCAGTTGTTGGAGGAAACACCTGAGGAGAAACAAACCACCGCTGCCTAATTGGCTCCCATCAGTGTTAATCACAACCTGGCTTCCTCAGATCACTTATGTCACTAGAACTTCAGAATCTTTCTCTTTCTTAAGGCACTTGGCATTGTAGAATGTTCCTGAATGTTCATATCTACTGTTTGAAGGGGAGGAGGTATTTGAACTGGTCCTGTACAAAGAAGTTGTGTCTGGCACAGGAGAAAAATTAGCCAAGGAAGATTATTGTTTAAATGTGTTTGAAACCAGAAGGAAATTTTCAGTTGTATGTGTGATACATTCATTGAATTGTCACTGTTTTTCCTAGGATAACATCAAACCTAAGTACTGAACAAAATGAAGATTTTTTTTCTGGGCCTTCCTTTCCTTCTGTGGATTATGTCATATATAGTAATGATCAGGATTATACCTACTTGGCTTTAGAACAGATGGGTTTTCCAGTTTTTAAGGTTAGCCTTTTGTTTTTATTTTGCTTTACTCGTATATATTCTCAACAATTTCTTAACTTATAGCACCAGATTGAACATACTTATCATTCAAATATGGGAGTGCTATAGTTACAAGTGAATTTATTTTTCCCATGTTAAGTTGTGGAAGATAGGTTTTGCCCCATTTGGGGGGCTCTATGGAAGGTATTATTTTTATGCTGTTGAATATCATGTCTATAACAGACCCAGGCAGGCTTTTCTTCCTTTTCCCTCATACCGTTTTTTTTGTCCTTGACATTACAAGCTTTTAACACATTTTTGACCCAGGACTTCTGTTGCAGGAAATCTAAGTCGCCAGCCAGTTACTTGCATGATAATCACTGATATGTAACTCATTCTTGTGTGGTGTTGTGTGCATAGGGTCTGTGAAATGCTATCCATATTCAGAGTTCTGTTCTGTTTTGTTTTGTTTTGTTTTTACCTTAAAACTGTATTATAGTTTCCTTTTTTGAAAAAGAAAAAAAAACACAGAACTCTATTTCCCATTCCATAAACCCTGACATTATTTCAAGTTTTATAGTATCTTAAGGTGTATATTTTATTTTTTTTATTAGCTTAGTTTTTAAATTATATGAGTCCTAAAAAATTTGGCCTTTTCTCGTGGGGAGACAAATGGAGCTGCTCTTCAGAATAGACATTCTACCTTGATCCCACCATTTTAGTGAAAAAAAAAAAAAAACTAGGCTTGTTTAACTTTCAGAGTTTCTCCTTAATGTATTTTCATCTGAGAATTTCTTTCAAGAGAGAGCTCTTTATAATCTTAATGGTTTGCTTCAGCTACAAGAGCTGCCATTTACAAAATAATAGGACAATACATGGCTTCTTGTTCAGTGTACCTATGGAGGACATACAAACTGGATCTCCAAACAAATATTTTAAACTGGACCAGGTGGGCACTGAAGTAACCTGTTAACTAAGGCATGTGTTTTATGTTCTGCTTGCAAAGACAAATGGCAGTGCTTTTGTGTGTGGAGGGGTTGCTGATTTGTGCTAAGAGACACTTCTGAGTGAAAGGAATAGAACTTGGGCTGATTTTTTTCTCATGAAGCCTCTTTCTAGGAAGTTTTTGGTCTTGTTTTTTTGTCTTTTTTGTTTTTAATACATTTCTGAATGTATCATGTCTTCATTAACAACAGAAAATGCACATGATGTTTAACACATTAAAATTTCCTTTCTATAAAAAAAAAAAAGAAATCCATTAACAAGTTTTGAAAATCCTGCAAAAATAAAAGGGAAATATTCACAAGGCAGTCTGATATATGGATGTGAAACCATGCCTCTTGGTGAAGTATATTACTTGAAATAGTGCATCTGAATAAATAATATTCATTTTTCGTTATCAAATTTCAAACTTAACATTAGAGAAGTAACAGTCACTTTCTATAATTACCCTTGTCTAGACAGATTACTCAAAATCTGAAATCCCTTTGTAGCTAGAATTTTAGGTTGCTCATCTGACAGGCAAAATTTACCTCACGTTTTCTATTAAACCAAGATCTTTATAATACATCATTAAGCTCTTTATCTCCAAGACTGACTTTTAAGATAAAACTAAATTTCAGAAGTAACAGTGCAGAATCACAAATCTGAATGCAACACACACAGGCAATTGTCAGCCTTTCTCTGGCACACCTTGGAAACATTCACAGTAACACAGAGGATCTTAGAATGCAGATTGATTTTTAAATCACTGGTGAGTATCTTGATAAAATATTTTAACTTTATGTAGAATATAACCTATTAATATCCTGAAACACTTTCTTGTTGATTAGATCCTGAAGGAGACACAGGTAGAAGAGGTATAGTGTTGAAAGGCAGGGTTAATTTATACACTGGTCCCACCCATACAAGTTATCCAGGGACCAAGTTGAAAAGACCAATTACTAGGTGAATTAGGAGTATTATATTCTTTTTTGGTTTCAATGGACTCATATAGGTTCCATCAAGTAAAGAAGCCTGGTGTGGGTTACACAAAGGCATGTCTTAGCCTCTTCTCACACAAACCCTAGAGAGGTGGAATAATCAAGTAGAAACTGATGTGGGAAACAAAGTGAGAAGGAAATGGCAGATAGAACTCAATTTCCTTATAACCTGCCGCCCATTGGCAAATACTTGAGGCTGGCAGAGTTTCTCCTGGAACTCCCTACTACCTTAATGCTAATGCTTTGCTACAGGGAAAACAACCTTAGCCTGACAATAGCTAGGCCTCCACTATCCTGTGAGTCTTGTTTAGGATATGAAAATCTCACTGGAAACTTCCCCTGGACTTTACCTCCCCCCAACTCCACAGTATAAAACCAGTCTCATCTCATGGTCTCAGGGCAGCTCTTCCTGCCCATGTGTCCTGTCCTCATGCTTCAATAAAATCACTTTTTGCACCAAAGATATCTTCAAAAATTATTTCTTGGTTGTTGGCTCTGGACCCCATGAACCCCACTGTCACCCAAAAAAAGTCACCAGAAACCATGTTAGTAGGATGGTCTAACTGCACCTAAAACCGAGAAGTCTGACAACTAGGTTACTTTGTAATCTTTCAGCAATAGCAGTCTGATGAATTTCAAGGTAGAACTGCATGGGGTGCCTGGATGGCTCAGTCAGTTGAGCACTCAGCCCTTGGTTTTGGGTCAGATCATGATCTCATGGTTGGTAAGTTCAAGCCCCTGTCATGTTCTGCGCTGTCAGCACAAAGCCTGCTTAGGATTCACTCTCTCCCTCTCTCTGTCCCTCCCCTGGTCTCTCAAAAACAAATAAATAAATAAAAAGAAGAAGAAGAAGAAGAAGAAGAAGAAGAAGAAGAAGAAGAAGAAGAAGAAGAAGAAGAAGAAGAAGAAGAAATGACTAGTTGTTGACCTTTGAGTTGAACCTAAGCAATCAGAGCCTCCCACTCCCTCCCACTCCTCCTTGGAATATGCACTCCATTTGCCTTCTCTGTTCTTAGAAGCCACCCCAAAGACATAGCCTTGAAAACAAATGAGTTATTAAGACCATATGAACAATGTATGTGACTGAAACCAATGAAGGTCATTTATAAACTTTTAAGATTTGGCAAGTAGGTACAGAAATCCACTAGTTTTACAGCTGCTCAAAACAAGCTTCAAAAGTACCCTTGCTTATTAAAACTGTCCCCTACCAATCTGGAGTGGTATGCTTTCTTTGGCTTCTCCTTGACTGCTGTACAGGACCATGCTAAATTGTCCCAATTTATTATCCTCCTCTTCCAACTTGTCTGCCAGCCACAAAGCTAGCAGAATAATGGACAATTGCACGCCTTTTTCTAACTTCCGCTTTTCTTCCAACTTTCTAAGTCAAGTTTTAGCTTCTAGTTGGGCGTCCATGTCTAGGTGACTGCTGACAGCAGGAGCCAGTCCACTGTAGTGACAATTCCTTTCCTTTCTTTGTCACAGTGCACTGTGAAAACACAGCACATGAAAACAGCCAGTGTTTTCCAAGTGTCCACATACTGACACACAGTCCACTGGCATTTAACATAAGAGCCATCCGCCCCCCCCACACACAGATGTTGGTGGCTACCTTGGGATTTCCCCTGTGGATGCTTTGTTCTCAAGGCTCATTACTTTAGTCTCCTGCCTGACTCAGCAATTGTTGGTTTGCAAACTGGTCCTAGCTTTGTGGCTGGCAGACAAGTTGGAAGAGCAAGGTAATAAATTGGGACAATTTAGCATGCTGCTTAGGAAACTGGGATGGCACAAACTGCTACAGATTAAGGTCTGGGCACTTGTGACAAAGCCTAACTGGGATGCTAAAAGATGGAGTCATTGGAAAAACAAGAATGAAGAGGAGGATGTTATGGTGATTGATAGAGAGAAACCGGAAATACCCCATGTTGCCTCACCCCAAATACAAAAGGAAAATTTTAAATAGCAATTATCCCAAAATACTTAAGGGAAAATACATTCTTTCTCTGTCCCTTGAAGTTGTAAATCTTATCATGTCTTTGAAATGTATACACCCCAGGAGATAACCAAAACATTGCCCACAGAGACTCAAGAAGAAAAAAGCACTGGGAGGAAGGAGGCTATTTAATATTCAGACTATTGGAGGGGCAACTGGGTAGCTCAGTTGGTTAAGTGTCTGACTCTTGGTTTTGGCTCAGGTCATGATCTCAAGGTTTGTGGGCTCAAGCCCTGCATCAGGCTCCAGGGTGCTGGTGCAGAATCTGTTTGGGATTCTCTCCCTGCCTCTCTTGCGCTGTCCCTCCCCTGCTCATGCTCACACACACACATACTCTCTCTCTCTCTCTCTCTCTCTCTCTCTCTCTCTCTCTCTCTTTCTCTCTCTCTCTCTCTCTCTCTCTCTCTCAAAATAAATAAATAAACTTAAATAAAAGACTGTTAGAGAAGTTCTCTTGCTCAAAAATCTAATGCACAGCCTTCATAAGATCACAAATACCATGTGAGTGGGTACATGATTTATGGCTAAAGTTTTGGAATGAAGGCTATGGGGTTTCTGTTTGTGTAAGTAGCATGTTTATATATGTCTATGTGTTGCAGGACTTTTTAACACAATACCTGGGATTCATTGTCTCACCACTTCAAATAATTAAAAGGTGGACACAAAATGGGCAAAAAGAATATAAGATTAGGAAGGAAGAAGAGTAGGAAAGCTCTCTTTACAAAGAGGGGACATTTGAAAGTGAATGCCCACCTACAATAGGCAAGGGTCCTTGTTTTATCAGGTTCCAGTTGCCCCACTCTTACCCTCCCCACTTGATCCTTCTCAGGTTTTATCCTTATTGGCTGGATAATTCTAGTTGCTGGGCTGCCCCTTCATGATTGGCTCATTTCCATTGTATGAGGGGTGGTCTATGGCATACCAGTTCCTTGTGGGTCATAGGTTTTATGGTCTACTTATTTTTAGTCAGGTCTTTTGTTAAATTCCTGAAAGAAACCTGAGATGAGTCACCTGAGGGGGTTTGCCATGGTCAGACATTCCCAGAATTGTTCCAAAATATGTCTTTCCCCACCCAGGGACATCAGGTCCTAATCCTTTTCATCTCTACCTATTTTATCCTATTTTTTTCCTATCATATATACATGTATGTTGTATGTATATGATGTTTTTCTACCTCTAGGGGGCATTGCCAAAATTGATTTGTAAAAAAGATAAGGTTTTTTATTTACAAAACTACTACAAATAATAAAGGTGAAAGCAAATGAGTGTATATAAAAAGGTTAAAAAATAGAACATATGAGGTTTTTTTGGATAAGGAAAGATATGACGGGCATGAGGGGGTTTTATTTTTGTTTTTATGTCTGTTTGGTTTTTTGTTTTGTTTTGTTTTTTATTGGTAAAGAAAAAAAAAATAATTTCATCCCAAAACAAAATGATGGGGGAAAAAAGGACAAAAACTAAGGAGGTATGAAAATTATAGAGAATTTGTGGAAAAGGAATATTGAAAAAGGAATTTCATGTATAGTCAGGCTAAGATTGGAATGGATTTAAGCTAAAAAGAAAAAATGTAATATTAAGAGTACACCAATATAAAATTAGAATTTGGTTTTCTCTCTGTTAAAAGTACAACATTTTCTTATATTTTGGGTCTGCTCTTGATAAGAAATTGTAAACAAATGTTTATCTTTAATGTAATCTGCCTGTAAAACAAAGATTCTGTGTTTTGTCTTTATCCGCTCATTGACTAAAGAAAAAGAGTCTTCTCTATTATAAGAGCTAAGTTGCTTACAACTATGTAACTTTGTGTGTATGTTAAATTTCATGGGAAGCATTGTCAAGTAAGAAGTGATGCTAAACTTTCTATAGGGTGTATTTATGTGAAATTCCTAAAAGACTGATATGCCCTGGTATAATGATAATTATACTCTATCATTATGTAATGATAGACTGGTTATAATTTTAAAATGTATGTCACAGATATGACCTAATTCTCTTGTCAACTGCATTATAATAAACTCTTATCAGATTTTTAACCATGGTCATTTTAAAGTCCTTTGTCATTTGCATAACGTTATTATTTGGCTCTGGTGCTTTGGCAAAAAGTATTCTGGCAGAAGTCCTTCATCTTCAAGGAGATTCATGGAAAAGTCTTTGACAAGCACAGTATACTGATAACTAAGATCAATTTGCCTTCATGTGGGAAGGATAATAATATTCTGTTCAAGTGTTTCTCCAAGGCTATTTGCACAGCTCCACCATATGTCATGAGAAGGTAGTCTGCTGTCTATCCTTGCTCTCCTCTGCATCAGTAAAATGGACCCATTGCATTAACAGGTGAAGACCTGCCTCTACTACAGGACATTCTGCAGGCTTTGCTGGAACATATGCAAAGAAAAAGATGGGTGGTAAACCCACTGAAAATTCAGGGCACAAGCACCACTGTAAGGTTTTGGGAGTCATTTGGTTGGCTAAGATATATGTTGTCCCAGAAGTTATGTTTGATAAGATCCAAACCTATCCAACCAATAAGGATGTAAAGGAGATTCCAGTCTTTGTAGGAATTTGGGGTTTTTAGAGGACTTTTATTTCCCACCCTGTATGGTGCCTCTGCCCCTCATGCTGTGTAGTACAGAAAGAACATATATGGAACTGAGAAGCAGAGCAGCAAGTAACCTTTGAGAAAGGCAAATACCAGCAAAGTAGATTAAAACTCTGGGCATCTCCCAACATGACTACCATTTAAATTAGCTGGATCCATGATTCTGGAAGGTATGAGTTGAGCACTGTGGCAAAGACAATGGAAGAGAGGAGTGCCCCTAGAATTTTGGTCCCGACTCTGGAATGGGGCAGAAAGCCAATATACCTCCATAGAGCAACAGCTCCTAGTAGGGTACCCAGGGCTTCTCCAGGTGGAGCCTCTCAGGAAGAAATAAACTACAACAGCCAACAGGCTAAGCTCAGTGAGGTTTGGTGATCGCTCAGGAGCCCTGGCTGTTACTCCTTTGCACTGACAGTTGGGCTAGTCTAAAGAGACTAACCCTGTGGTTTGGACAACGGGAAGCCACAGAGTTGATGATTCATGAGTGTGCCCTTGGGGAGCTAGGATGTGTGGAGAGACATTTGGGTTCACCTGTAGGAGCCTGAGGTAATCCTGTCATTCACATTATGGCTCATAAGGCATTTACCACCTCTAACAATTAAGAAGCCACTGCCCAGCTTGGATATATGCCCTAACAACTGACCCTTTAGCAGATACAGCAGATTTGATGCATAGAAAGAGCGACTACTTCAATAGTTGGGTGGGACCACATATTACCAACTAGCCAGGTTGTCCTTGAAATATAGTCACTCGGTAGATGTAGTAATAACATATTCTGTGTGTTTTAAACAACATCCAACACAACTGCCAAAGGAGTCTAAGGCCACCCACATGAGTTCCCAACATATGAGGGATTGGCCAATTGATTTTATTGGCTCCTTCCCTCTTAGTGATACTCCCTGGTTTGTGTGGACACTGCATCTGGCCTAACCCAAGCTTTCCCTTGATGCCATATAAACCAGGCTGCCAGTATTAGGAGAAGATGAGTACCATGTGTGAATACTCTCATCAAATCGATAGTAATTTGAGTCACATTTCAAAGGCCATGATATGCAGAACTGTGCAAAAGAACATGACATTGATTGGGGGTTCCATGTACTCTAAAACCTGTAGGTTTGCAGGGTTGGTATAAAGGAAGAATGAGATATTAAAGCAGCAGATTAAATTACTAACAGGTAAAACCACCTTGGCCAGGTAGACTAAAGTACTGTGTTCCAGGCCTTAATACATTTCAGTGATCAAGCAGTAGGGTCTATTGCCCCATATCCCAGACTGGGGACTCCTGCTGAGGCACCTAATATTGTAAAGGTATGGAAGTCACTGGAAACAGCCATTACCCGGACTCTCACTGTGGATCAATGTGCTATGTGGCTGAGAATACCAAGCCCCATCACAAGTGGAAAGGAGTTATCTACTGGAATTTGCAATAGGACATCCCCCTAGGATGAATGAGTTACTCTGCATCCCTAGGTGAGGAGTAACTACTCAATCTCTACTGGGTAGATATTGTTCTGCTGCAAGCTGCACCTGTTAAAACACATTACATTTTGAATGGAACACATATCATTAAAAGAGGAGAGAAAGTAGGGGTTCTGATCGGGCTTATCCCACCTGCCTCTTCTCATGCCTGACAGTTCTCCCTTTCCTAGCCAACATGTATAGTATGTACAACGAGGTCAAGTTCCTAAAGCTGCCACCCTCTCTCTCAAGGCCAGGTGAGCATGTTCTATTTCCCACTGGTATGATCATTTGGCTGTCATCTCTGACAGCCTGAAGGAGATTACAGCCCCTACTAAATTCAGTCAGCGAGCCCTGAATGATAGTCAACAAAGCCTGCCATTACTGGACACTGAGATGTCTCTAATAAGAAAAGCTGTCCTCCAAAATAAGATGGACTTGGACATTATTACTGCCCCACAAGGAGGCATCTGTGCTATTATCCAAGTGGAATATTGTGTGTCCATACTTGATGAATCTGTTAATGTAGCATCTTTATTAAATAACATGAGGATACAAGTGAACACCTTGGGTGATCTGAACACCAGCCTAGGGGCCTTAGTAAATCAATGGTTCAGAGTATGGGGCTTGTGGGGGAAAAAGTGATCACTGATTTGGGGAATTATTGTCTTAACCTATATTTTCTATTGTATGTCCCTATAACATTGCTATGGCATCTACCTCCAATGCAGCCAGATAGCCACCAGATGAGCCACCTCTAGGCTTATGAAACCCCCTACTGACCTCTCAGGGCACACTATGAAAGAAGCAGGCATGTGAGATTATAAGAGCCAGTCACAAGAGATGGAACATTGAGTGAGGTCATTGAAAAGGTGTTAGTACCGGTTGACCTGTAAGCTGGACCCAGGCAATTGGAGGGTCCTCACCTCTGCCCTTGTTTGAAGGTGCATTCTGCTTACCTTCCCACTCCCAGAAGCTGCCCCAAGGATACAGCCTTGAGACAGAAATGTGGTGTTGAGACTATCTAGATGGTATTCATGACTGAACACAGTTGAGGCATCTAAATAAACTTTTAAGATTTGGAGAGCAAATGCAGAAATCTACTCATCTTTCCACTGCATAAGACAAGCCTGGTATGTAAGTTTCCTTGTTTATTAAATATGTTATCTACCAATCTGGAGTGGGTCTTCCCTTTTCTTTGGCCTCTCCTTGCCCTCTATGTATGAGGCCAGTTTACAAACCAAGAGTGGGAACTGCTAGAAAAAGAGCGTGACCTCAGATAGTGGCAGGCATTCTGCCCAATACACTGGGAAATGTCCAATTAAGAAAGAGGAGATCTTGAAAAGAGAAATGTATTGGCAATAAATAAGCATGCCACATTGAAGGGGCTGTATGTAGTAGGGGTAGAATAGACAGGAGTTAAAAAATCAAGGGTCAACTGAAAAAGGGGAAAATAAAAAAGTAAAGATGGAAATAAGCACCACAGGTAGGGAGGGTTAATTGATAAAACTCTCAATTCTGGGCTCAATCTACTTCTTTCTCTTATCTATATATTACAAACTTTTTAAAGTATTCACAGCAGAAGGTTCCAAAATGCCTTACTCTAAATTTGTTTAGCCACTCATCTATGGACTATAAACATGACAGTATGATTCCAGCAGCTGTTAGTTCCAGGGCTCTTCAGACCCCAGTTGTTATTTCCATTCACAGAAGGTAATTGATTCTAACAAAAGTTTTAGTCTACAATGCACTCCCAATTTTTAACTGTGTTTACTAGATAGTATGAATAGTTATCAGGGGGATTTCCTGGCCAGAGACTGAGATGATCTCTTTTCACTATTTATATATTCACTAAATAGTGGGATTGTATGTGATTTTTTTCAATGTTTTTCAAGTAAAAATTTTTAAAAACAAGAAATTTAAGTGGTAATCATTCTGGACATGGGCATAATTTCTGAATGTATATTTAAATACAAGACATTTTATACATAGGGGTTACATCATTTTGAGTATTTTATGACTGAGTATGAAAGGCTTGTTCTTTATCACGGTGTAATCCCCACCTTACCCTGAATGAAAAGCTCAGAGATGGGCACTAGAAGTACAGTATTACCACTGAAAGACAGAAAGGGAGGGAAAAAATGATGCTCATTTGAACACAAATATGTTTTACAAAGATTTTGGTAATGAATTATAAGGAAATAATTAATATTGTAAAAAGATGTACTTGTATTTTTACCCTTAAAATATTTTAATCCTCTTGGGGCACCTGGGTGGCTCAGTTGAGCATCTGACTCTTGATTTCTCAGCTCAGATCATGATCCCAGGGTGGGGGGATCAAGCCCCACCTGAGTTCTGTGCTGAGTGTGGAGCCTGCTTAAGATTCTCTCTCTCTCTCCCTCTCTCTGACCCTGACCTCCACTTGCATGTACATTCTTTCTCTCTCTCTAAAATATAAATAAATAAATAAATAAATAAATAAATAATAAATAAATAAATAAATGATTTTAGCCCTCTTATAATAAAAATATGGCTTCAAATTATAGTTCTTACTGGAGTTTGAGAAAATACATATTTGACTTCATGCTATTTTGGTGACTGAATTATAAATCAGGCAAATATACAGAGGCATATTGTAATTGCAGATGGATACCTACCTACAACCACAGTGCAATTAGACATTGTTTTACTTGAATAATTATTTCTAATTAGAATAATCTTCCCTTGTATTCCCATTTAGTCAAAACATACTATTTAATGTTGGATAGAACCAAAACTTAACACTGAGGAGGAAATTACATTCTATTTAATCAAAGGAAGGTTAAAACCAAAAATATTTTTCTTGTAGCTGAAACAAAATTTTAAAAATTATAACATAATTGCTGTGTTCTTAAGAAAAATGCATTCATTGTTCTTTCCAAATAGCAAGTTATTTATGGAATAGATTCTTGTTATTAACATTTATAATAATTGATAAAAGATTCTTTAGCTTATAAATACCATGCAAAGATTTGGGGAGGATTAAATGCAACATTTAATTGAGTAAGTTTTCATGAAGAGCTGTTGTTACATATTATTTAGATCTTGTATATAATCTGATATATATAATATGCATGATTATTGAAAGCTGGATGTTTACAAAACCATACAAAAGAACATAGCAAAGTCAAGAGACAAAAGGATGAATCATCACTGCGGTCCAGCAGTTCCAGGACTTAGAAGAATGGTAATAAGCTTTTTCTTTCTGAACGATAAAGAGAGACAGAGACAGAAAAATTTGGCTCTGCCTTCTCCCACAAAGGACAAAAATAAAAACAAACAAAACAGGCCTCTGGTTAGGATATGATGTGAATTCTTGGCTAAAGACAACCAGATTGAAGAACAGTAAATCTTTCTATCTGCCTTTGAAAATAATTAACTCAAATACAATTCAGATAGCTTAGCAGGCATAACCTATTTCTAGGTAGTAGAAAGTTATGGGAAATAAGAACAAATGTGCCAGAATTTGAACTTCAAACACACATTAAGGGAATCAAAATTCATAATTAATCAGAGGTATTTGCAGATTGATTTTTTTCAGTAAAAACATTAAAAAGTACAAGATATAAGGCCTGAAAGAACATGCAATAGACACTGTAGTAGAAGAGTTGGTAGAGAGTTATTACTTTGGTTAATCGATTATTTTGTAAAAGTACTCTTGAGCTATCATAGTGGCTTGTCTATTGTGTGATGCAGAGAACATCCTGGAATCCCAGTGAAGCTAGAAACACAAGACTAGAAAACCCTAAATAATATCCAGTAACTGTCATGAGAGTAGACAAGAAAAAGAGTTTCCTAAGGACCCCACAGAAAATTTAGATTTTTCCCCCTCTAACACACTGTTCACATGCTCTAGTGACCTTGAAGGTCATTAAGTAGGCTTCATTAGAATACATATCATCCAAATTTTATCCAGTGGCTCTAATACCTGGCTAGGCATCACATGGGAACTGAATAAACTGACTCACTCTGTATGGCTAAAACCCTATGAAAGTATCATAAGGAAAGTTACTTGAAAGCCCAGATGAAAAAATGTGTTTTTTACCCAGATTCTACATTTTATGGGCATCAGAAAAAAATATTCTTGAGGTCACCAAAAGCAGTTAAGAGCTTATAGCCTTCATCAAAATCTCTCACCAGCAGATAACACCTGTGGGTACTCTCCATATGTCTCAGGGTGGCATTACATCATTGTGCTCAAACACAGGTATAAACATGGTTTCTGCCCTCTGGGCCACATGTAGACCACCTTTACAATCTCTTCTAATGAGAGACTTTAATTATACATAACTCTTACTAAAGAGTTACCTCCCCAATCTGAGAGGAGTCCGTTGGAAGCTGATCAACCAAAACCATAGGCAACTCCTAAAAAGACTGAGTGCCCCTGACTCTCCTTGGCAATAGCTACACTGATTCTCTTGGCAACTTTCAGGCCAGCATAACACACCATGCTGCCCACCTATGAGTCCTGTTATTGATCAGTGCCAAGAGATAAAGAATCCTGATGTTCTCTGTGTCATTATTATCATACTACCACTCCTTCCTTTTCTCTGAAAAAACTATTTATTTTATCCTCCAAGTGTTCTACTAGGTTCTTCTTCAGGCTTATGTCATTATATGAGAACCCCCTTGTTCCCAAAATCTTCACCAAGTATCTGTTCACCACCATGTCATAACTGATACCAGCTCCTCCATAACCTCAGAAGAGAAAGTTTGGTAGCTCACTAAATTCAGAATTATGAGGTGACATTAGCATTTCTCAGCATCCCTCTTCTTTTCCAGCACTATCTCTAGCCATTACCCCTCCACCTTCTTATATAAAAAAAGAACATCCTTAGAAGCTCTTGCCTTTCAGCTGTACCACACTGCCTCGCTTCACCCTTAGTGAAGATTGACAGAATATCTTCCTCTTTACACTTGTACCCTCAATAATACTGAATGACTCCAATGCCCATGGGAATAGCCAATCCCACTGTGTTTCTCTTTGCATCCTTGATTTCCTAACCTCTAAATAACTTAATGTCCAGTCCACTTCAACTACCTATCATAGTGCCATAGAAAAATTCAGTTAAAATCCAGGACTGCTTTACCTCTGAAATATTGAATCAAAAGATCTTATTCCCTTACCGCTATATGACTCCCACATAGTTTTATGTCCATACCTGTTCTTCAAACTCTTGATGTTCAAAACATTATTCCCTTTACTTCTAGAATCTACAAATTACTTTACTAATAATAATCTTTACAAGTAGCCTCTACCAATAACCTTTGCTAATCTACCAATAACTTGACTGCTTCCCTCATCTACCACCCTCTGAGTTGTGTAACCCATCCCTTTGTAATGCTCTTCCCAAATCCAACTTCCTTACCCCTTTACCTTCCATTGTTTTAGGCCAAAAGATATCAAAAACTTGAATCAAAATATATACCTTTTCCAGGAAATCACACAAACATGTAAATTAATGCCACTAATTCATTGTTTCTAGCCTCAGCAGCAATCTGTTTTCCTAATTAGTAGTCCCGCCGATTTACCATCTAGACTTTCTTCTGTCCTAAAAACAAATGTGACTCTGACCATTTTCCTCCTCAGTTGTCAGTGTTTGGCCTTCCTTTCCACTCCACAGAAACTTTTTAAGTAATCTTATTCAGATGCATCCCTTCAATTAATTAAATACTGATAACTCCCACAGAGAAATTCTGAGATCTGATCTCCTAACAGAGCTCCTTGGGTTAACATTCAGTTTTCTTCCAGATATTTCCACTTAGCAATCCTCAAACATGTCAAATGCAGTAACTCTAAACCTGGACATCTTTTATCCCCATTTGTATTATATTTTCTACAATTCTTATCATCTACCAAATTGTTCCAAACTGAAAATCAGTCATAATCTTTGGCTTTTCATTCTCATCCTTAAACTTCATCTAATCAATCACCATTGGTTCTATCTTCTGAATAGTATTGTATCAATTTCTATTTATGTTAATTACCCTGGTTCAGGCCACCATTACTTTTTCCCTAAATTATTGGCAGACTACTACACCAGACTACTACATTTTATCTGATGCTGCAATTTATATCTGGAGCCATAATCCAAACACCATTTTAAAGATGAAAATCTAATTCCATCACTCTCTTTCTTAAAATGCTTAACTGCTCCCCATTATCCTCTGGATAATGTCTAAGTAAATGTCCATACTACTACTCACGGTTCCTCTTTAAATGGCACTCCTTACCATTTAAGAATCATTTATCTGTCTCTTGACCCTATTTTTATTCTGTGCTTCAGGAAGGACCACCGACTCTCTTTCCTCAAATTATAGAAACACTTTATCCCACCCTTTGTTTTCCAGCAATATTCCCGAAATAGAATATCTGATTTATCACCTGATTACCTCTTCCTTAACCTTATATTTGTTGCTATTTCCACTACAATGTATCCCTGAGCATCCTATGGACACCTAAACCCAGATTAGTGCATGAAAGCACTAGTCCTATGTACTTCAGGGACACACCCTATAATAGATTCACTATAGTATGTATTCCCCAAATTATTACTTGCTTATTTGTCTGAATCACATGACATGACTGAATGTTTTTAAAAGGCAGAGACAATATCTGTCATATTCATCTCCATATGCCAATAAATAGTATATATGATATTATTTGTTGGAAACATAAATAAATGACTGAATGGATGTATGACATGTCTTGAGACAGTTACCAAGTGTTTGGCAAGGCCTTACACAGCGGATGACTTTTCTTTGGAGAGCTTGGGTGAAGCCATTCAGTGGGATGCTGCCCCTAGTTGATAGAAGGTTGATTTTGGTTTAGTTATCCATTTCTAGTCTAACCACCTGTGTCCAACATAATGGGATCATGTGTTATAAGCAGGCAAATTATACACAAAGACTCACAAGACAGACGTGATAAGCCTAGATATTTGCTTACATTCAAGCTTCTTAAAATATGGTGATGCAAATGATAGGTACCTTGCTTAGTCTGTCAAATGCATTGTTAATCAGGCCTCCTCTTAGAGGTTCATTCTTCTAAAGAGCTCTTCATGATTCCTATTTCCAAAACTTAAAGAAGCTAACTCTCATGGACATGTTCTGTGTTTTTGTCATGAGCTGTTTACAAGAACAGGCTTCATCTTGCGTACTCAGTGCCTACTGCAGTTAATGGAGAAAAGTAAATGCTTAATGTATTTGTGTTGCACGTTGTATGAAGTAAATGATCATATGAATAAAGAAACAAATTCCTAAATCAAATCATATGAAAATTATAAAAGGTCACAATAAATTTTTATTTTATTTTATTCTTTTCCAAATAAATGTCCACCCAAGAGGATGGGTGGGTGACTATTTTACTGATCCACTAACAAACTCAGCTTTCAAAAAGCAAATGAGTCTCTCAGTTATGTATATCAATAGAAGTCATTGCTTGATCACAATCAGCTATTTGATTTTCAGCACAGTGCTCTGCACAGAGTAAGTGCTTATTGAGTTAAATTAATGGAATAGTTGAACTACATTGAATTTGATTTAGATAGATTATCTCCACATGAGATTACTGAAAAAGAAGACTAAATCATGAAATTCTGATGTTTTCTTATCCCATGAACTGAACCATACTATACATAATTAACAAAAATTAATAACATAGCTTGTGCTGGAATCCACACTGTATAAGCTTTTTATTTTTAACATATCTATAAATTGGGGAATATGCCTCCCCTGTAAAAATTGTTCTTAATGAATTATTCAAAGTAGATTGAGCCTCTGTTACTTCTTAAAATTGTAAACAAAAATGAGAATCAATAGTAGTTCTTCAAAATCAACTTAAAATAATAATCGTTTTTTGGAATATCTGATTATTTCTTAGCAAACTGATAAGAGTTCTCCTCTATAACGGTGCCACTAATGTACTAAAAAAGAATATGGCTCCCCAAATTAAAATATATTTAGTGACAGATGGTCAGATCTTTTTTTTTACATGTAGGGGACACATACTGTATAATAACTGAACTGTATGTAAAATTTCTTTTGCTCTTCACCCAGTGGCAGAAAGGTCCATAAGGAACAGATGTCTGTTTCTCCTGATTAAAGTGAGAGATATTTCTGAACAATTTTTGAAGTGCATTTTTATGCAAAATTGTTCTAAGAATATGATAATTGATATGCTTAAAGTATTTTTCAATGTCAATACTTGTACAGAGATAGAGATGCCCTCTAGATACCCTTAAGTCTGATCCATTTCTATAATATAAATACCATGAAATAAAGATGCTAAATGGTATGATGTTCATTCTTCCCAATTTTCCTTATAATTACTACTCAGTGTTTATACCTGAAGAGCTTTTAGAAATATAATGAAGAAAGAGGCACCTGGGTGGCTCAGTCGGTTAAGCAACTAACTTCACCTCAGGTCATGATCTCATGGTTCGTGAGTTCAAGCACCTGCATGGGCTCCATGCTGACAGCTCAGAGCCTAGAGTCTGCCTTGGATTCTGTGTCTCCCTCTGTCTCTCTGCTCCTCCCCTGTTTGCATTCTGTCTCTCTCTCTCTCAAAACTACATATTAAAAACAATTTTTAAAAAAGAAATACTAATGAACATATTAGTAAAAAGCTAGTACTGCTATTTAAAATATTGCTACTTCTTGATAAATAGTATATTAGTTCATACCCATGCCTATTTGCTTGACTGTCACCTCCCCTTCATCAGAAATAATCCCTTTTTTTCTCTTTTTGAATATCTTCTTTCACTAAAGATTCCAGCTTCACTAAGAAACAGTTCAGGAATTATATTTTCCAAGAGAATTTGAAGTGGTTTTTACTGCTCTAAAACTAAGTCCAGAAGTGCTTGCTCCTCCTGAGACACGGTCCATAGACATGTCCCCAAATACTCCAGGGAGACAGCAGATCTGTTCACCTGGTTCATTTCTGTTCACACTTTCCACGCTGTGAGGTTCTCTATGCTCCCCAGGGTAATGACAATTGCCATGTAATTCAGAGGAAGGTTTGACGTTCCTTTCAGTTTTACTTCTTGGTGGCTTAACCCTGTTATTATTACATTTTAGATGGAAGTTTGCAAATAGGTGGCTCTGTATTCCATACTTGTACCATTTCACTCTGTGCTTTCGAAACTGGACCCCTGCCCGATTTCCCATTGATCCAACAGAAGTAAATTGGTTTTCTATGGTCCTGTTTGGATGTGATTTGTTTGTTAACTTCCTCTCCAGGGTGGTTGCTTCTGTCCTGGTTTTACATCAGCACATTATGTGGCACTAAATCTAACCAAGGTGAAATTTCTTGTGTGAAATTGATTTATTTTTAAGACATTGACAAAAAAAAACTATTCAATTTGTGTTTAAGTCTCTGCTTCACTTGAATAGTTTAGTATATCTGTGTATTTTTTTTCTTGGGCATAAATTACACATTTCAATTTTGTTATATTCTGACTTCTCACTACATGTATAGACAGAGCCCATCGGAATAGTATCTTAATAAATGCCTGACATTTAGAAAGTGCTCTGTAAATATTTTTGTGACTTACATAGCATATTTTTTTTTGAATCGAAGATCTCATTTAATATGATACTTCAAAAAATTAGCTCAAGGGCATATTTTATAATTTATCCCTAGAAGACTCTATGTTCCTGTTCCCTGTTAAAAAAAAAAAAGGATAATCTTATACAAACAAGCCTTCCTACTTGGAGTCCCATTTTGCTTTTGGTGTTCTTCAGGTATGCATAGCAACAGAACAACACTGTTCTCACAACCCATGCTCTCAATCCAGACATCCTTAGCATTATTCTTCAGACAGACAGTATAATGTCAAGGTAAAATCAAAGCTTTGGTTTAGTTCTCACAAGTACAAGTAATAACAACTACATTGGAACTTATTCATCTATCTTGCAAATGTCAAGTTTCTTTGACATCAACTTAACTACCATTCCAACTTCAGAAACTTCAAAAATGTCAACAAGAAAACACTGTTTTATGAATGCTTAGGTGTCTAAGTCTTCTACTGATATTAATGAGCTTAAACTATTTTTGGCTTTGGAGGGCTTTGGCGGGCGGGGCTTGGGGTTGGTAAACAATTTTCTTACAAACTTCCCAATACAATGCATTCTTTTCAGGATCATCAGGAGCAGGTAATAAGCCCATTCATTTTTAGTACTAAAAGGAATTAAACACTTTATAGTTGCTGTTTCATTATGTTGGCCATTTGTATAGTCATTGACATCAATGACTACTGGTTAAATCATACAGAGATTACCTCTGTTCTTCAATGCATAAAAATATAGGTAGAGAAAATGGATCTGTCTATACATGCAGTAAAATTTCAGAATTTGATAAAAATTAAAATGTGTAATTATGCCCAAAATCAAATACACCAGATACAATAAAATATCAAGGTAAGTGAGGCTGAGGTGGTATTTTTGTTTGTTTGTTTGTTTTTAACTTTTCACCTTGTATGTCTATCAGTGCCCTAAAAATGAGTCAGGTTCACACAAGATAATGTGATTCCAATAAAACTCCAGGGAAGTCATTATTATTATTAATTATTATTATTATTATTACACAGAGATAACGCTTGATTTTAAAGTCCACATATGGAAATATATACTGACTGGAAAAGTAGAAAACCTTGACAAAAGAAAAACAATGAGGAGCTACACAGAGAATTATTTTCAAATGATTGTTAGCATGTGAATAGTTGTTCAACTAGAGGGACAAAGAAACACAAACTAAACTGGCTCTGAGACAGAATGTTTCCTCTCATATTGGCAAACTTTCAAAAGCTTAATGATATACTTTGTTAGTGAAGATGCAGGAAAATCAGCACTCTGAAACACAGGATTACACATCAGTGCAATTTAACGGAAGAGAATTTGGCAGCAGCTGACAAAGTTAGATAGCCATTTACCTTTAGTCCAGCAATCCCACATTAAAATTTTCACTGAAGATATGTTCTACTAACATAAAACAATGTATTCACAAGAGCATTCATTGTGGAATTATTTGTAAAAGTGAAATATTGGGAATAGTCTAAATGCTCACATATGAGATCTCTGGTTTTGGCCAAATGAAAAAACTAGGGCTGAAATAGCATCCTACCTAAAAGAAAACATTTTAATTAAATTAAAAATAATCAGACCAAATATATAAACCACAGTTTTCAATATACTAACTATTGCACAACAAAGGACAGTGATTCCTAAGAGATGGTATATTAGTCAGAGTCCTCCAGAGAAACAGAACTAATAGGAGATGTATGTGTGTGTATACATCTATCTATATCTAAATTTATAACTATATTTATTGAGAGAGAAAGAGAGAGAGAATTTATTACAAGGTATTGGTTCACATGATTATGGAAGCTAAGAACTCCCACCATCTGCTGGCTGCAAGCTGGAGATCCAGGAAAGCTGGTGGTGTAGGTCACAGTCCTTAGAGGCCTAGAGCCAATGGTGAAGATTCTCATTGAAATCTGAAGGCTGGAGAGCCAGGAGCATGAAGTAAGGGCAACAGGTTGATGTCTCAGCTGAGTCAGTCTGGCACAGACCAAATTCAACCTCTCTCCACCTTGTTGCTCTATCTGGGCCCTCAGCTGATTGGATGATGCCCGCCCACATGTAGGAAGACATACCGCTTTGCTGAATCCACCTAATTCTAAATGCTAATTTCATGCAGAAACACCCTCACAGACATACCAGAAAGAAATGTTTAACCAGATATCTGGGCACCTTATGGGTCAGTCAAGTTAATACGTTAAATTCACCATCATCGATGGAAACCACATGAAGTGAACACTACAACTGCTCTGGCTGGCTGCGTTTCCAGGTCCTGGCACAGGGAGGAGGTACTGAGGTGGAGCCCAGCAGACTTTCTCTGCTGAGGAGATACAGCTGAACATGGGGGAAACCAAGGTGATCAGAGTTCACAGAACAGTACAGAGAAGTGACAGCTACACAGGAACAGAATCACAGAAGCCTAAAGTGTCCTCTGAAGCATTTATCAAAGTACTAGTCACTATATATGTGAAAGGAATCAACCTGAGGTGAGAGAAAGAAGCATCTCACATAATTAGAGGAAATAGTGTCCAGCACTCACACAGGCTGGGAATAAGGCATGTCCTCACCAGGAAGACTCATAATTCCTGGGACGCTGGATACAGTACACAAGAAGGTCTCACCTTCAGAGATGGAAAAAATGAGCCCTAGACTGAGCACTGCTCCAGATCCTCCCAATGAATCATAAAAGTATAATCCAAAAGTATCAAACTGTTTCCAAATAACATGACTACATCCCAGACCAAATGTCAGAAAAGAACCCTGAATGTTGGCTCCAGATGCTTGAGAGGTTTAGAATTAGGAGAAAGCAGCCCAGCCAGCAGATATCACGAACACACTCATACTTCTAAAGTACATAAAAAGGTAAGTGCTTGCCATAGAGTTCAGTCCACCCATTCTGCCCATTTTCTCCATGGCCAGTCTTCTGAATCTTGCACTAGGCTCACTTTCATGTCAGCTTGGATGAACTTACCTTGCTCAACCTTACTGTTGTGCCCGGGTCAGGATTGTCACATGAACTCTCCTGCCTTATTCCAGCAATTGCGGACCAATTTATGGACCAACTTCTTATCTAACATTGAATCGAATATTGAGAACAGAAACTGAATAAAATCCAATACAGTATTTGTATCTAGTGAGGGTTCAATAAAAGTTAATGGGTTTGAATTTAATGTATGTTAGCTAAGTTTTTGTTTTTGTTTTTTGTTTCTGTATCACCAAATAGCTTCCAAGCGTGTCCATTTTTGTGGCTAGAAATCTGCTGGTCTTACTTGTAAGAACACAGATCTTTTCTAAAGCACTGGGATGGCGCTATATTTCTTTCAGCTGGGCTACAGCTGACTGCATGAGATGTATACACAATCATAGAGGTGGCAGTAACTTTAAACAAACACAAGTGGAAAACCAAAATGAAATGGGAACCACAAAGTAAGAGGTCTTTGCAGACAAACAATTCACTCACAGCAGGATTCATATTGGTTATATGACATTGGTCTATATCAAGCAGGGTTCCTGAAAATACTTTACACTCCAGCTATCTATCACACATGCCAATAGCCCAAGACAAGAGAAGGTACGGGAGAAGAGGAAAAATAAGGCTATTCCTAAAACATTCTTAAAAAGTCTATGGTTCTTATGGCAAGAATTATCTTCATAACAAAGGTTTCTAAACATTAATCATGCTTTGCTTTGCCTTCTTATCAGAAAATGGGGCAGGTAGATATTTCTTATTGTTTTCTCAGAACTCAGATGGAAGGAAAGATATACGAAAACATGAATACCAGACTGCTTCTCTTCACCATTTACTAGTGCTGCTATTTTGTGCCTATATCAAAGATGTCTGTGTGATTTTTATGATTTTAGTGCTGACATCAGAAAGATGAATGCCTCTGAGAAGCCTAGGCATACAGGGAAGTCTGCACTGAAAACTTATTTATTTTCAATTAAGAAAGTATAAGAGATCAGTTTTGATATGTTTGTTTGTATATTCTTAAAACACTGGGTGAAACTACACCTAAGGTAGAAATTACCACAGGCAATTGTGATCCCACATGCATTTTTCTTTAAACTCAGCAGGACTCACTTCTAAAATGCATAGCTTTTGAAAGGAATCAATTATACCACAGGTCAAAACAAGTCTCTCAAATACAAAGATGATAGAATTTCTCACTCAGACATAAGAAATTAATCATGCAACATGAATGCTAAATACATAGAGTGTCCTAAATATTTGAGCTGCCTCTTCCCAACAGATGAAACAGTGACATGGCTATTACAGTTATTACTTGTATAGGACTCATCGTATCTACTCAATCAATGCATGATGATTGACTATGGATCGTTGCTATCTGGACCATTCTTTACTACTGCTCCAAGACAAATCCATGGAATAGGTTGGAATATATTTTATATATCTGGGCAGAAAAATATCTCTTATTAATGGTTCTTAAAGTTGGGTTAAAGTCATCGAGCTTCAACCAGAACCTGGCATCAACACCAAGGAGACAAGAGTGATTGTTCTATTTAGGCAATGGTTTAATCTTAATGTGCATTGGAATTACTTGGAGGTGATTGCTGGGCCAAATTCAGCCCTTCCTCAGGGTTTTTGATTAGGTAAGTGTTATGGATTGAGTGTCCCTCTCAAATTCATATTAAGGAGTTGAAAACCTAACCCATATTTTGATGGTATTTTGAAGATGGTCTTTGGGAAGTAATTGGGGTTCAATGAGGCCCTAAAGCTGCAGCCTAGTCTGGGTATGGATTATGTGGGGAAAGTGCACTTACGACAAGAAATACCAGAGAGTCCCCCTCCACACAGCACAAAAAGGAGAGGTCATGTGAGTACTTGGAATAATGACAGCCACCTGCATGCCAAGAGAAAAGGCCTCAGGATAATGCCTGCTTTGCTGGCAGCTTGATCTTGGACTTTCTAGCCTCCCGAAATGCAACAGACAAATTTCTGTTGCTTAAGCCACCCAGTCTGTGGTACTTTACGATAGCAACCAAATAGACTAATAGAGTAGGTCTGGAAATTTGCATTTCTTATGTCTTTCCAAATAATGCTGCTGCTGCTGGTCTGGCAATCACTTTTGGCAACCACTGCCTCAAACATTAATGTAAACACAAGTCACCTGGGGATCATGGTGAAGTCCAAATTTTGATCCAGTAGTTTAAGAATGTGAAGGACCCAAGATTTTACAGGTTTTAACAAGTACCCAGGTAATGCTAATGGACTATATTTTGAGTTGTTAAGTTTGAGAGGCTCTGAAACTCAGATGGTACCTCTGAGCTCTAGGACAATGCCTGAAATAGTCACATCAACCTGTCCCCCAATTTCTCCCAAAGCCCCCACCCACTTCACGACCTAGCAGCAGTTCACCTCCTAAAAAGCCTTCCATGAGCAACAAAGTCAGAAATAAATTATCTTTTAAACTGTAACTATTAAATTGTAACCATTAAAGATTTGCCACTCAGTTATTGTTGTTTTATTGTCCTTGCTACTTTTTTTCTTAAACACTTGCTAGATTCAGGGACTGTGCAAAACACTTTGCAAACATTTTGTTTAATCCTCAGAAGAACACTAGGATGAAATATTGTTAGCCCCAATTTAAAGTGAGAAGAAAAAAAGAGGCTTGGAGAGTTTAAATACTTGTCCTGAGGACACCAAATTAGAGTATGATGGCCTGGTAAGGGCTGGGAGGGGGGTGGATGTGTGCAGTTGGGTCCTGGAAATGCCAGCTGACCTAGACTATCCTTTAATTACAAAGCTGAGCATCCTTCATGTGAAGAGTAAAGTACAAGCAGTTTGATATTAAAAACATGACCCCATATGCTATATGCTATGGTACCAAATTAGAGGCAAAAAGAGTTGTCACAGTGTTTACAATGTAGTAGAGGAGATAGATATTGATTATATAATTGCATTAATTAATTTATAATTCCAAAATGAGGTAAGTGCTCTGAAAGAGATACCATTGTTTGAGACAGTATAAGAATAAACCTGGGGTGGGGAGTAGGGAAAGGGCCTCTGGGTCAAGGAAAGCGTCCAGGAGCCTGAGATGCCTCAGCTAAGAGTCTAAGGATGATATGTTTGGAGACTGAGGGGGTGGTTCCTTCCATACAGATGAAATCACAAATATCTTATTATAAGAGAAAAAAAAATCTGGAATTTTTCCAGAAACAGAAACAAGACAACTGTGGCTGTACTGCAAATAACTGGGGAGAGGGGCAAAAGTTATGCTTAAGTGTGGCATTATTGTTATAATTATTATTTGATTACACATAAATTACCTTGTTCTTAACAACTCAGAGTTTTACCTTTTTGTCTTCATGTCAGGGTTGTCAGATAAAATACAGGACATGCAGCTTAATTTTAATTTCAGAAAAACAACGTTTTTTTTTTTTTTTTAGTGTACCATATATTATTGGGACATACACTTAAAAATTTGTTGCCTACGTCGGGCTCTGGGCTGATGGCTCAGAGCCTGGAGCCTGTTTCCGATTCTGTGTCTCCCTCTCTCTCTGCCCCTCGCCTGTTCGTGCTCTGTCTCTCTCTGTCTCAAAAATAAATAAACGTTGAAAAAAAAAATTGTTGCCTATCTGAAAAAAAAAATAACTGGTTGCCCTATAATTTTTTATGCTAGATCTGGCAACCAACCCTATATAGAAAACTTCTTTGAATTTTCTCTTAGTTGTTTCTCAGCAATAGCTTGGGATACTCGCTGGCTCAACACATCTTAGAAATACCTCTATCACACCCACCTAGGCATGGAACACACACATACCCATTATGGGGTATGGAGCACATAGTGCATATATTGCATATTCTTCTAAGTGCTGGGGATATCATTTAAGTGAATAAGGCAACTTTCTTTTCTTGTACATATACTTAATGGCACACACGGAACACATATAAATCCTGCATGGATCAACAGCCAGGGGAAGTGCTGTACATCCATCAATTCACTTAATCCCAATAGAGTAACATCATTACTGACATATATTACTTCAAGATAATAAGAATTAGGTCTTAGTAACTTCATTGTTATTGCGGTTCAAAAGAGGAAGAAATTGTGGCTTAGGGAAAGCAAATAAGTTGCCTGTTGTAACATAGCAATTAAGTGGCTGAGTCAAGAGTCAATGCATCTGTGTGACTTGAGAGCCAGCATATGTTTATATGCCCTACTGGCCTCCTCCTAAGAATTACAAACCCTGCACATTTTCTCATTTGTGGTTTAAATATTAGCTTTATTTTTTATTATGTTGTTTTGTTTACTAGTTTTTGGTTTGCTTTGTGACCTTTAAGTTAAGAAAAAAGAGAGAAAACAGAACTTCCTTAAAATGCAATTTCATAATTACTATTAATTGCTCATTTGTTATTTGTTCAGGGTATCTTATAAAGGACTCTGCTTCAATATTAGTTTTACATTGAACCCCACATCACACCCGGTAAGAAGTGTGTTCTTCTACATAAGAAGACAGACTTATGGTCTTTAGATCATGAGATTTCTCTAGGGTCACATGGAAGCGTCAGAACTCCCCCTCCCCATAAAGAGTGACTGTCATGCTTTTAGGAAAAAAAATTCTTAAAAATGAATATATCTTCAAGGTAATGCTTATAAAATGATTTTTGAAGAATTTATGGTCTTAAAATTCTACCATAAATCCCCAAACCACAACATTTTATTATGGAAGTAGCAAGAATAGAGTTCCCCTATTCTTTATAATTTTATCATTAATTTGTTGCAGTACTTTCCATTCTTGAATTGTGGCTGTTTAACAAAAAAGCTGCGAAACTTTTGGGGTTATTTATTGTTGGGTGACAGCATGTACCATAGCTAGATAAACTGTGGTTTCACCAGTGCTTTGGATTTCAATGTAGCATTAGAGCTCCCGGACTCCAACATTTAACTTGATTTATGGTTTGTGATGTAAAAATACTAGGGCTCGGATGGCTTTAAGTGACTTTGAAAATTAAGTAAAGAAGAAAATGTAAAGACTAATCTAAACTTGCTGTGAAATATTAATTATGCATTTCAAGTAAAGGAAGTAAGCAAGCAATAATTTAATCTGTGACATAAAATAAATCCCAAACTGTACTCTTTGCTGAAGGCATTTACTAAATAAACGTTTGATTTTTAAGTCACAAAGGAACTGAAGTTGCAACCATTAGTTACTGTATTCTGAGCTGTTTATTAAACATTTTCTCCCAGGTATCTGTTTAAGAAAAAAATCGGTTTGAAAGGTGAGTTAGGGTGGAAAAACAGCTCTAACCTAAAGAAAGAGAAGCATCTTTTAAAAGTGTGCCAGGTGAAGCTTCTTAATGATCCATGAGCTTGTAAGATGACAGCTGTGGCTGCTGAGTCAGGGTAGAAGAAAATCTAAATGTAAGAGCAATTGTAGCCTTTATTAATGACCTGCTAGGAACTTGGGCAAACTGCCAGGGCCAGGGATGCAGCAAAACTTCTCTGATAACTGAGCATTCCAAACCTCCTAGATATAAATTTCTCCAAACTCCCTAAACCAGAAATAATATCCTCAGCATTTTGAATTAGGCAAGACACACAGGCATGTTATCCATATTATATTAATCTTCGAAATGTATTGCCCAAGGGGGAGACATGAAAGGGAACAGATTATCTCTACTGGGGGAATTAACATTTGAAAAGAAAAAAGGTTTTAAAAAAATGCATCAGAGACAAACACAGACACATCTTGAATCTGCAAGATTTGCAGGAGTTTGCTTTTCCTAGCTGGGTGCACAAAAACACGGTCATAACACAAATATTTTGCCATACCTGTTAAAAGAGCTTCTTTACTTTTTCTTAAGATCTCAAAGTTATGGTAGATGCATCCCTCAGAATTTGGATGGCAGGAATATCACTTTTCTTCTGTCAAAGATGAAGAAAGTTGAATTACCCCAACTTGTTCATTGGACATAAGAGGAGGCTTTAGTTTATCAATTGTTAAGATAAAATAACAGTAACTTTGAATTTATTAATAGGTCAAGTTCTTGGGCTAAGTCAATTTTGGTGAAGTTGAATATTTCCAGGAAGCATTTGGAAATTTCTACTCAAAGATGGGTATTTATGAAACCAGCATCAAATGTAAACTACTTGTATACAAAGGAATGAGACAGAGAAAAACCTAGGAGTAAGAAAAAAACATTTCCTAAAGTGGTTCTAATAGTGTGGCTCCCACATTAGCAGCACAAACATTACCTGGCAAAGTGTTTTAGAAATGCAAATAACCAGGACTAACCCACCCCCAACCTATTGAACCTAGTGAATCAGAACTGGGAGGAGGAGCCAGGCTTCCACAGTTTAACTACCCCAACAGGTGATACAAAAGCAGCTCAGTTCAGGAACACTTACTTGCAAAATTTCTAACTTTATCTAAGGTGAAAGTATCCAGTTTTTACTTATGCAAACAAATGAGCAAAAATTCACCTCAAATGGTGTCATCTTTCTTTAGCCCACGACAAAGTTCTTTAAGGGTGAGATAAAAGTAATTACAAAAAAGAAACTGGTCTCATGGTTCAGAAGAACTTTGGAAAAAGACTATAGAATAAGGCTGCATGAAAAAGCAACATTTAGGGAGAAGCGGCAAGATGGCGGCTTAGGAGGACGCTGGGCTCACCGCGCGTCCTGCTGATCACTTAGATTCCACCTACACCTGCCTAAATAACCCAGAAAACCACCAGAGGATTAGCAGAACGGAGTCGCCGGAGCCAAATGCAGACGAGAGGCCCACAGAAGAGGGTAGGAAGGGCTGCGAGGCGGTGCGCGCTCCACGGACTGGCGGGAGGGAGCCGGGGCGGAGGGGCGGCTCGCCGGCCAAGCAGAGCCCCCGAGTCTGGCTTGCAAAAGCGGAGGGGCCTGACGGATTGTGTTCCCACAACAAGCGCGACTTAGCGTCTGGGAGGTCATAAGTTAACAGCTCTGCTCAGAAAGCGGGAAGGCTGGAGGACAAAGGGAGGGAGAGCTGCTGAGCCCCCTGACCACAGAGCTCAGCTTGGTGGGGAACAAAGGCGCTCGCTAGCGCCATCTCCCCTGCCCATCCCCCAGCCAAAATCCCAAAGAGAACCAGTTCCTGCCAGGGAACTTGCTCGCTCCGCGCAAACACCCAACTCTGTGCTTCTGCGGAGCCAAACCTCCGGCAGCGGATCTGACTCCCTCCCGCTGCCACAGGGCCCCTCCTGAAGAGGATCACCTAAGGAGAAGCGATCTAAGCCTGCCCCTCCTGCCCCCGTGCACCTTGCCTACCCACCCCAGCTAATACGCCAGATCCCCAGCATCACAAGCCTGGCAGTGTGCAAATAGCCCAGACGGGCCACACCACCCCACAGTGAATCCCGCCCCTAGGAGAGGGGAAGAGAAGGCACACACCAGTCTGACTGTGGCCCCAGCGGTGGGCTGGGGGCAGACATCAGGTCTGACTGCGGCCCCGCCCACCAACTCCAGTTATACACCACAACACAGGGGAAGTGCCCTGCAGGTCCTCACCACGCCAGGGACTATCCAAAATGACCAAGCGGAAGAATTCCCCTCAGAAGAATCTCCAGGAAATAACAACAGCTAATGAGCTGATCAAAAAGGATTTAAATAATATAACAGAAAGTGAATTTAGAATAATAGTCATAAAATTAATCCTTGGGCTTGAAAACAGTATAGAGGACAGCAGAGAATCTCTTGCTACAGAGATCAAGGGACTAAGGAACAGTCACGAGGAGCTGAAAAACGCTTTAAACGCAATGCATAACAAAATGGAAACCACCACAGCTCGGCTTGAAGAGGCAGAGGAGAGAATAGGTGAACTAGAGGATAAAGTTATGGAAAAAGAGGAAGCTGAGAAAAAGAGAGATAAAAAAATCCAGGAGTATGAGGGGAAAGTTAGAGAACTAAGTGATACACTAAAAAGAAATAATATACGCATAATTGGTATCCCAGAGGAGGAAGAGAGAGGGAAAGGTGCTGAAGGGGTACTTGAAGAAATAATAGCTGAGAACTTCCCTGAACTGGGGAAGGAAAAAGGCATTGAAATCCAAGAGGCACAGAGAACTCCCTTCAGACGTAACTTGAATCGATCTTCTGCACGACATATCATAGTGAAACTGGCAAAATACAAGGATAAAGAGAAAATTCTGAAAGCAGCAAGGGGTAAACGTGCCCTCACATATAAAGGGAGACCTATAAGACTCGTGACTGATCTCTCTTTTGAAACTTGGCAGGCCAGAAAGAATTGGCACGAGATTTTCAGGGTGCTAGACAGAAAAAATATGCAGCTGAGAATCCTTTACCCAGCAAGTCTGTCATTTAGAATAGAAGGAGAGATAAAGGTTTTCCCAAACAAACAAAAACTGAAGGAATTTGTCACCACTAAACCAGCCCTACAAGAGATCCTAAGGGGGACCCTGTGAGACAAAGTCCCAGAGACATCACTACAAGCATAAAACATACAGACATCACAATGACTCTCAACCCGTATCTTTCTATAATAACATTGAATGTAAATGGATTAAATGCACCAACCAAAAGACATAGGGTATCAGAATGGATAAAAAAACAAGACCCATCTATTTGCTGTCTACAAGAAACTCATTTTAGACCTGAGGACACCTTTAGATTGAGAGTGAGGGGATGGAGAACTATTTATCATGCGACTGGAAGCCAAAAGAAAGCTGGAGTAGCCATACTTATATCAGACAAACTAGACTTTAAATTAAAGGCTGTAACAAGAGATGAAGAAGGACATTATATAATAGTTACAGGGTCTATCCATCAGGAAGAGCTAACAATTATAAATGTCTATGCGCCGAATACCGGAGCCCCCAAATATATAAAACAATTACTCATAAACATAAGCAACCTTATTGATAAGAATGTGGTAATTGCAGGGGACTTTAACACCCCACTTACAGAAATGGACAGATCATCTAGACACATGGTCAATAAAGAAACAAGGGCCCTGAATGAGACATTGGATCAGATGGACTTGACAGATATATTTAGAACACTGCATCCCAAAGCAACAGAATATACTTTCTTCTCGAGTGCACATGGAACATTCTCCAAGATAGATCATACACTGGGTCACAAAACAGCCCTTCATAAGTTTACAAGAATTGAAATTATACCATGCATACTTTCAGACCACAATGCTATGAAGCTTGAAATCAACCACAGGAAAAAGTCTGGAAAACCTCCAAAGGCATGGAGGTTAAAGAACACCCTACTAACGAATGAGTGGGTCAACCAGGCAATTAGAGAAGAAATTAAAAAATATATGGAAACAAACGAAAATGAAAATACAACAATCCAAACGCTTTGGGACGCAGCGAAGGCAGTCCTGAGAGGAAAATACATTGCAATCCAGGCCTATCTCAAGAAACAAGAAACATCCCAAATACAAAATCTAACAGCACACCTAAAGGAACTAGAAGCAGAACAGCAAAGGCAGCCTAAACCCAGCAGAAGAAGAGAAATAATAAAGATCAGAGCAGAAATAAACAATATAGAATCTAAAAAAACTGTAGAGCAGATCAACAAAACCAAGAGTTGTTTTTTTGAAAAAATAAACAAAATTGACAAACCTCTAGCCAGGCTTCTCAAAAAGAAAAGGGAGATGACCCAAATAGATAAAATCATGAATGAAAATGGAATTATTACAACCAATCCCTCAGAGATACAAACAATTATCAGGGAATACTATGAAAAATTATATGCCAACAAATTGGACAACCTGGAAGAAATGGACAAATTCCTGAACACCCACACTCTTCCAAAACTCAATCAGGAGGAAATAGAAAGCTTGAACAGACCCATAACCAGCGAAGAAATTGAATCGGTTATCAAAAATCTCCCAACAAATAAGAGTCCAGGACCAGATGGCTTCCCAGGGGAGTTCTACCAGACGTTTAAAGCAGAGATAATACCTATCCTTCTCAAGCTATTCCAAGAAATAGAAAGGGAAGGAAAACTTCCAGACTCATTCTATGAAGCCAGTATTACTTTGATTCCTAAACCAGACAGAGACCCAGTAAAAAAAGAGAACTACAGGCCAATATCCCTGATGAATATGGATGCAAAAATTCTCTATAAGATACTAGCAAATCGAATTCAACGGCATATAAAAAGAATTATTCACCATGATCAAGTGGGATTCATTCCTGGGATGCAGGGCTGGTTCAACATTCGCAAATCAATCAATGTGATACATCACATTAACAAAAAAAAAAGAGAAGAACCATATGATCCTGTCAATCGATGCAGAAAAGGCCTTTGACAAAATCCAGCACCCTTTCTTAATAAAAACCCTTGAGAAAGTCGGGATAGAAGGAACATACTTAAAGATCATAAAAGCCATTTATGAAAAGCCCACAGCTAACATCATCCTCAACGGGGAAAAACTGAGAGCTTTTTCCCTGAGATCAGGAACACGACAAGGATGCCCACTCTCACTGCTGCTGTTTAACATAGTGCTGGAAGTTCTAGCATCAGCAATCAGACAACAAAAGGAAATCAAAGGCATCAAAATTGGCAAAGACGAAGTCAAGCTTTCGCTTTTTGCAGATGACATGATATTATACATGGAAAATCCGATAGACTCCACCAAAAGTCTACTAGAACTGATACATGAATTCAGCAAAGTTGCAGGATACAAAATCAATGTACAGAAATCAGTTGCATTCTTATACACTAACAATGAAGCAACAGAAAGACAAAGAAACTGATCCCATTCACAATTGCACCAAGAAGCATAAAATACCTAGGAATAAATCTAACCAAAGATGTAAAGGATCTGTATGCTGAAAACTATAGAAAGCTTATGAAGGAAATTGAAGAAGATTTAAAGAAATGGAAAGACATTCCCTGCTCATGGATTGGAAAAATAAATATTGTCAAAATGTCAATACTACCCAAAGCTATCTACACATTCAATGCAATCCCAATCAAAATTGCACCAGCATTCTTCTCGAAACTAGAACAAGCAATCCTAAAATTCATATGGAACCACAAAAGGCCCCAAATAGCCAAAGGAATTTTGAAGAAGAAGACCAAAGCAGGAGGCATCACAATCCCAGACTTTAGCCTCTACTACAAAGCTGTCATCATCAAGACAGCATGGTATTGGCACAGAAACAGACACATAGACCAATGGAATAGAATAGAAACCCCAGAACTAGACCCACAAACGTATGGCCAACTCATCTTTGACAAAGCAGGAAAGAACATCCAATGGAAAAAAGACAGCCTCTTTAACAAATGGTGCTGGGAGAACTGGACAGCAACATGCAGAAGGTTGAAACTAGACCACTTTCTCACACCATTCACAAAAATAAACTCAAAATGGATAAAGGACCTAAATGTGAGACAGGAAACCATCAAAACCTTAGAGGAGAAAGCAGGAAAAGGCCTCTCTGACCTCAGCCGTAGCAATCTCTTACTCGACACATCCCCAAAGGCAAGGGAATTAAAAGCAAAAGTGAATTACTGGGACCTTATGAAGATAAAAAGCTTCTGCACAGCAAAGGAAACAACCAACAAAACTAAAAGGCAACCAACGGAATGGGAAAAGATATTCGCAAATGACATATCGGACAAAGGGCTAGTATCCAAAATCTATAAAGAGCTCACCAAACTCCACACCCGAAAAACAAATAACCCAGTGAAGAAATGGGCAGAAAACATGAATAGACACTTCTCTAAAGAAGATATCCGGATGGCCAACAGGCACATGAAAAGATGTTCAGCGTCGCTCCTTATCAGGGAAATACAAATCAAAACCACACTCAGGTATCACCTCACGCCAGTCAGAGTGGCCAAAATGAACAAATCAGGAGACTCTAGATGCTGGAGAGGATGTGGAGAAACGGGAACCCTCTTGCACTGTTGGTGGGAATGCAAATTGGTGCAGCCGCTCTGGAAAGCAGTGTGGAGGTTCCTCAGAAAATTAAAAATAGACCTACCCTATGACCCAGCAATAGCACTGCTAGGAATTTATCCAAGGGATACAGGAGTACTGATGCATAGGGCCACTTGTACCCCAATGTTCATAGCAGCACTCTCAACAATAGCCAAATTATGGAAAGAGCCTAAATGTCCATCAACTGATGAATGGATAAAGAAATTGTGGTTTATATACACAATGGCAATTACGTGGCAATGAGAAAAAATGAAATATGGCCTTTTGTAGCAACGTGGATGGAACTGGAGAGTGTGATGCTAAGTGAAATAAGCCATACAGAGAAAGATAGATACCATATGGTTTCACTCTTATGTGGACCCTGAGAAATTAACAGGAACCCATGGGGGAGGGGAAGGAAAAAAAAAAACAGGTTAGAGTGGGAGAGAGCCAAAGCATAAGAGACTGTTAAAAACTGAGAACAAACTGAGGGTTGATGGGGGGTGGGAGGGAGGAGAGGGTGGGTGATGGGTATTGAGGAGGGCACCTTTTGGGATGAGCACTGGGTGTTGTATGGAAACTAATTTGTCAATAAATTTCATAAAAAAAGCGCAACATTTAAAAGTACATTTTGGGGGGCACCTGGGTGGCTCACATCATGATCTCAGGGTTTGGTGAGTTTGAGCCCCACACTGGCTCGGCATTGGCAGAGCAGAGCCTGCTTGGGATTCTCTCTCCCTCTCTCTCTGACCCTTCCCCACTTGTGCTGTCTCTGTCTCTCTCAAATAAATAAACTTTAAAAAATAACAAAAGTACATTTCTTCTGATTCTATATATTGTTAGAGAAAATGTCTGTAAAATAGGATGAACAGTATGACAGTCTTTGTTATACCCACATGCATACACACATACATATATCCTCATCCTAATTAGTATTTAGATTGATTGGAAATATCTAGAAGAAAGTTAATCTATTTACAGTGATTATCTTTGGTTGGCAAGACTATAATTAACTTTGATGGTTTTTATGTTTACTATGTTTGCTACATTAAATATATACAACTTCTATCACCTTTGGAAAAAATATTGCTATTTTTAGTTTAGTGAATATCCTCTAATATATATGTGTATACATATCCAGGTGTTTAGAACCTCTGTTGAGAAGTTGGCATGGAAACCTATTATTAAACTCTAAAATGACTGTGGGTGGTTCTCAAACATGTGTGCAGAATAGATTCACCTAATCACAACCCTAGAGATTATGATTTAATTTTTTAGGCCATAACCTGTGTTTTAGAAGTGTTAAAAGATTCCCCAGGTGATTCTAATCTGAAGCCCTGTTTGGGAACCAACAGTCTACATGGCTTTAAATACATTTATTTCCAGTGTTACCATCAAAAAGCAGAATTAGGGTCATTAGATAAGGATCCTTGAGACGCCTATCAATAAGGAAAATAATTTTGATTTTACCTTCTTTTGATAGTCCCAGACAAATTTTCAGAATCCTGTGCTCATTTGTAATGGTCAGGGCTGACACAATCTAGGCAGAATATTATGTATTCATCAGAAAGAAGGCATTCTTTGGTGTCCTGGTAGACGCAAGGCATCAGGGTCAGGTGTCAGATATGCTCTCACAGGATTTATTCCTTATGTCTAAATCTGGACTCACTATGTCTTGCTGCACATATCAAAATTTACTTCATCGTGGCCAACTTGAACTCTGTATGTAACCGTGCCTGTGAACATAGATTCTGCTACTCTACATACCTCCAAATTCTAGATTTTGCTTCCTAATGCCTGAGTGTTTGAGACTAAAACCAGAAGTGTGTAGAGTGGGAAGGAACAGGCACTAGGAAAGTACCTTCCATGTGGAGATTTCTAATCATCTCAGAATGTGGGTTTTTTGTTGTTGTTTTTGTTTTTGTTTTTTGGTTTTTAATTTCCTCATCACTGGCTAGAGATTCACAGAATAAAATAAATAGGTAAAGTCTATAATTACTAAATATATGATGCATCATCTTTGTTTTAGATGATATTTTCATGCACATGACCCAATTCATATTGTACATATTTTAAAGCCTAACATAAATCTAATTTTAAGACAAGAATGTACTTTAAAAAGCAACACTAACTTCTACTATTGCCATTATTAAAATGCACTAAAAGAAATCTTGAGTCCTGCCATTTATTTTAACATTTCTTCTTTAATCCATTCTGAGTGAGAGTTCATTCTGATATTGCAAGCTACAAATCAGAAGATTGTCAAAGTAAGATAGATAGAGACAGTTAGAAGACCAGTGACATAATGTTTATGGGATATTAATATAGATTTCACTTGGAACAAAAGAATGACTGCATGGAAGAAAACCCTAACACCCACTGACAGATACCCAACATCACTCATTTTTTTGTAGGAATAATGGCATCTTCCTCATTATTTCTTCTTCCCCTTATTTAATTTTTTTTTAATGTTTATTTTTGAGAGAGAGACAGAGTGTGAGAGGAGGAGGGGCAGAGAGAGGAAGACACAGAATCTGAAGCAGGCTCCAGGCTTTGAGCTGTCAGAACAGAGCCCAACTTGGGGCTGGGAGATCATGGCCATTAGCCGAAGTCAGAGGCTTAATCAACTGAGCCACCCAGACACCCCTTGTTCTCCTTGTTTAAAATAAATATTTTGTTTTCGCTATGGGGCCAGTGAAAAAAGCATTCAATAAAATTGACTTCTTTTTCAGGTATAGAGTGAAATAATTACAAAGAGTATATAAATTGGTTAAGGTAATACTAGCTTCTAGAGCAGAAAAACTCTGAAATTTTAGTGGCTTAACACAACTATCCTATCCTCCTTCCTCCCTCACTGACCTAACAGTAGCATTAGAGTGCTCTTGGTTGAACAGCTTTTCAGAGTAGCTTTCTTCTCGGGAGTGATTTAGGGGAGAAGTCTTTCCATTTTATGGCAACACTTGGCCCTCAAGTTTACCGCAAAGCCCTCTCCACTCCAGTCAGCAAGAAAAGACCATAAAAGAACTCACGTGGGAGATTTATGTAGGCCAAGCCTCAAAGTGAGCCACACAGGGGAGGGGCTTAAAGTCTGCCTCAAGACACTAAGCCCGCAAAGGAGGCTGGGGAAGTTAATCTAGCTAAATTCCCAAACAGAAGAAATGAAATCCATGGTCACCTAGCACTCTCTTTGAAGATATTCAATCACCTGGGTTTGTTTAAAAAGACTGAGCAATGTCATCCTAATAGAATCCCCACAACCTGAGCATTTGGGTTAAAATTCATGGAAACATTATTTTAATTTTAATTTTTATGTTTTTAAATGCTTGTTTATTTTGAGAGAGAGAGAGCACATGAGCAAGAAAGGGGCAGAGAGAGGAGAGAGAATCCCAAGAGGGCTCTGCACTGTCAGCACAGAGCCGTAGGCAGGGCTCGATATCACAAACTGTGAGATCATGACCTGAACTGAAATCAAGAGTCGATGCTTAACCAACTGAGCCACCCATGGACCCCTATTATAATTTTTAATTAGTATTTTTTCTGTTTATACAATAGTATATAACACACAAAGATAAACGCTATTTGAAATTATTATTGGGAATCTTCAGTGTTATTAATATTTCATGTGATACTGTTCTTTTAATTACCAAACAACATAAAAATAAATTTTGTACCACTGAAAAAATTCTGATAAAACCATGTCTCCTGAAAATATCAAAACATTATAATGAATAATTTACCAGAATGCATATTTTTCTCTTATTCTCAAATAAACACTGGATTAATGATTTAGCCAAAAAATAAATAAAAAAAAAAAACAAAAAAAACACAGTCTTGCAAAAGAAATTATATTATTGCCCTTTTTAGTATTAGTTTTTTGTATGACTATTTTATTTTGTTTCTCAACAGCTTTGTTGAGATATAATTGATATACCAAAAAACAGCACATATTTAATAATGGATTTGAATATATACATACAACCATGTAACCATCACCAAAAAGCAATAAACATATCCATCACCTCCTTTCATATTGATTTGATCACTATTAATGAAAGAATTATACTTGATAATATGTATATTCTTCCTATGTGTAAGAAATGCTACTGATCAAAATTTGGAGACCATTACAGATGCTGATGATTATTTAAGGCTGTGTCACACTTATGTATGTATACACACACACACACACACACACACACAAACACACACACAGGTGTACATGTATTAGGTGTACATGTACATATTCTTAAAAATCTGGATTCAAAATTTTAAAAATTGATTAAACAAAGAAAACTTATACTTTTATTGGGATACTCTGCATCATTCACTGCTTAAGTACTGGCTTCTAAATCCCTGCAAGCTGATCTCAAAGAATATTTCAATTTCAACCATTAGATTCTGGTCAATTACATAACAAATGAGTCAAAATAAAGTAACTTTCACTGCTTTGTGAACATTTTAATGTTGATTACAAAATCCTTTTATTGCACATTGAGGTTTGTTCGTTGACAGAAATATGTACCCACAGATTTATGAGCTGAGAGATGCTATTGCCCTATTTTTGGAACACCAGGGGAAAAAAAAAAACCAACTGCTTCAGACTTTTGAAAAGATAAATTTCAGGGGAGCTTGGCATATTTGGCAGATACAGTTAAAACTTTGAATACAATGAATCCAAAACTTCAAGGACCAAGAGCAACATCATTTTTATTATATTGTACTTCAAGAACTTAGAGCTAAAATACAGTTATGAGTGGAGTGAACTAGCACTAAAAATATCTCTTCAATTTTTGACTTAGTGATGCACTCAAAGAAAAGGTTCATAGAAATGATTTCAGGAAAATATCTAAAATTGCATCTAGTTTGTTCCCCGGGATGAATACTGTGATAGATTCCTGATGTGATACTTAAAAGTTCCAGTCAGAGACCTATGAGGAGAAAGTTTCTTCCTGGAATCTCATACTCACCTTGAGATAGTTAAGAAAAATATTTGAAACCCAAGGTTGATAAGGTTACTGAATAACTGAGGAAATCTCTTTAGAAAATTTTGGGCTGGAAGGAAGGAGAAATATTTCTCTGTTTTCCCACAAGTCAGTCTCTATTCCATTTGTTTACACTTGTGGATTTTGTTTGTTTGTTTGTTTATTTCTTCTCTCGACTTCCACTATGAAAGCAAGTGCACAACAAGTTGGGTATTCAACATGCTTTCTATTCCACCACATAGAAAAGCCTCGTATGAAGAATCAGTAATCACATCGACATCAGAAAATCCAAGGTGTGGGGAGGCTGTCTCAAATCCAAATGACTTACTTTCTAAAATTGCCACTACTTTCTTTTTAGTTTTATTTAATTCACTTCAAAAGTTCAAATAGTATTAAAGAAGGGCATGAGGTAGCTATGTTTATCAAAATAGTTTATCACTGCATTTCTAAACAGGACCAAGAATTTCTAACACTTAAGGGATGTTTTCTGTTGTAGGAAAAGAGATGTTTCATCAGTCTTCCTATTAGGTTTTGATAGGACTCTACTGTTTTTCATGCAATGATCTAATTCTATCCTGAACACACACACAAAGAAATGCTAGTTATTAACCTTATGTTCGTTCTGGTAATTGAGAAAGGAGATACTCTGAAACATGGATACAAAAAAATTGATCAGTAGAAAGGGGTATGCAACATTGTAAATCAACATATTGGCATTCTGCAGTGCAGAAAGCCGAGGCCATGAAATAATTCAGATTTGCATCCCGTCTCTTCCAGTTTGCTTCCTAAAGCCACCTGGGCAGGTTAATGAACACTCAAATTCATTTCCCTCATTGACTAGCCCTCAAATCTATTTTTAAATGCTGTAACGAACATATGGGAAGGGGGTGGGAAGAAGGAGAGAGGGAAATTGGTTTGTTAAGAGACTTAATGGTAGAGAACAAACTGAGGGTTGATGAAGGGAGGTGGGTGGGGAATGGGCTGGATGGGTGATGGGTGTTACAGTAGGGTGTTTGTTATGATGAGCACTGGGGGTTGTATGTAAGTGATGAATCACTAAATTCTACTCCTGAAACCAATGTTGCATTGTATGTTAACTAACTAGAATTTAAATATTTTTTTTAAAAAGAAAAGAGAAAAAAAAATAACAAAACTAAAAATAAATAAGTGCTGTAGTGGGAACTGCATGAAATAACAAGTATTTGATTTGGTAAATTTGACATATCAGAAATATAAAATAAATGATAGTTATTAAATCAATCCTTTTTCATACTTGTTGGTTTGAGCTAGTCCTTAGTATAAGGAGTATCTCTTAAATTACTGACCATTGATTTTTCTTGACTCAATAAACAGGGCAAACCCCCATTAAATGTTACTGAGACTTTGAGGGTAATATTCCATACATTGATTGATGGCAATCTCCTATTGAATGAGGTTTGCAGCCACCTTCTTTTAGAACCTGACTAGGCTACCCAACATTTAAAAGCAGCATTTGCTCTAAATTTCCTTCAACCCCAGCTCTTCCAGTTGTAACCTTGTTTCCTGTTATGGTAGACAGAATAACATCCAGCCAAGGATGTGTATGTCTTAATCCCTAAAACCTATGAATATGTTTCCTGACATGGCAAAAAGACTTCTCAGATGTGATTATGTTAAAAATCTTGAGATGGAGAAAGGTCAGGGAGAGAAGAGTTGTCCTGTGTTATTCAGGTGGGCCCAGTGTAATCACAAGGGTTCTAACAAAGCATAGCGAGAGGCGTAAGCAGCAGAATCAGGAAAAGCTATGATGACTGAAGCAGAGGTTAGATTGTCTCACTCTGAAGATGGAAGAAGTAGCCATGAGCCAAGGGACACATGTAGCCTCTGGAAGCTGTTAAAGGCAAGGAAAAAGATTCTTCCCTGGAGGCTCCAGAAGTAATGTATGTTAGCCTACACTTTCATTCTAGACCCATAAGACTCATTTTGGACACCTGACCTCCAGAACTATAAGATATTCATATTTTTTTAAGTCACTACATTTGTGATAATTTGTTACAGCAGTATTAGGAAATCAATGACCTGTTCTCCCTCTCATTTTAATGACTCATCAGGCCATACTCTACCTACCAAGCCTACCTTATCCCCTGGCTGTAGCCAAGTCCTTGCAAAGTCCAGCTCCCTGTTCCATTTTTCTGCTAATCAGAACTTTACTAGGCCTAATACATGCTTTCATTGGACACACCTTAGTTCCAATGCTTCTGCTTAATTCTTGGGCTGCAGTCACATGGTGTTTACCTCTAGGTAACCTCTAAATGGTGGCTTGCACCTTAAATCTTACCCATGTTCAAAATTTGCCTGACAAGCTAAGTTAGGATCTCAATATTTTATCAGAGCTTATTATTTTTTTCATATGACTTTTCTAAAAATAAAAAATGACCAATAACTATGATCTTAAATTTTTAAATAAAAAAATGTAGGTTTTCAACATATAAAATATAAATAACATACTACATTGACTTTCCTGTAGTGGGTGACAAAAATCAGGAAATATTTGTAGCCTCTATGTTCTATAGTAAAGGATTAACTCAGTAGGCTTGGGCTGCCCAAAACCAGCACATTCCAAAATTTTCAGGATAGCTTCTTGAGATACTACTGGGTGATAACTTCTAAGTCTTTCAAATAACCTGATAAGACTGTCTTTGTATACCTTGGGCCTTGGATCACACCAGACAGTTTTTGCCAACAATGTGATTTATGGTACATACTTGTTTTTGTTCACTTGGGCCATTAGTTTGCCCTCTGGTAGGGGGTACTGGAGACCGAGTAGTTAAAATCAGTCATGTAGACATTCCATGTCTGACTGAGTTCCAGTAAAAACCCAGGGTATGGAGGCTTGGATGAGCTTCTCTGGTTGGCAACACATTGCATGTGTTGTCACACATTATTTCTAGAAGAAATAAGCACGTCCATGTGTCTCCAATGGGAAAAGAAGAGTGAAAACTTGCACCTGGTCTCTCTTGAACTCTGTCCTATGCACCATTTTCTTTGTGGATTTTAATATCTTTCCTTTTGCCACAATAAACCATAATCATTAATTTAGCAGCTTATATGAATTTTGTAAGCTGTTCCAGCAAATCATCAAACCTGAGGGTAGTCTTAGGGCTTTCCAACACAAGGTCACAGACTTTTCCCTAATGCTTAAATGATCAAATTGATTAACAAAACCAACTATTCATAAATTTGCTACATTAGTTTAGAATTTCATGATCAAATAATTCAATCTCCAATCCTGACTTACCACTACCCCCCTCACACACACCCATGTACAACTTCATGTGTGAGCATACACACAAATATACACACATTATAATCCTTTAAATAAGAAGACATTTACTCTTTCTTTCTACATTTGCTATGTCTCTTCCCCAATGAACAATAAATCTAGTCAGCCACACAACCTACTTTATTCAAATATTTCGTGCACAAGCACTTCTATCGTTTCCTTTGGTGGACTGGCGCATCTGTATTATTTCTTTTCAAATACTTTGACTAAATAAGAAATAAACTAACATGTAAAAGTGGCTATCACAGTGACTAGGAGAGGGATACTCATTAAAGGTCCTTTTCTTTTTCTCTTCCTTCCTCTTTTCCTTCTCTACATCTTGGGACAGACCACAGGAAATTTTTTCCTATTGAGGCCTTAGTTACAATGTCTGGAAACCATGTCTAATATAAAAATGTTTCTGAACATTGAATCTATTGAATTGGAAGCACAATGTCATGTTGATATACTCTTGGAGAATTTAAGAGGTAATGCAGAATTCAATTTCTCATTCTGGTCACCAATCACAGTAGCATACTCTCACATCATTATACAGTAGCTTTAGATCAGCCTGTAGAACTAGAGCCAAGTTAAATGGATGATACATACAATCTCCAAATTGGACAGATTGTTTACACTGCAACAAAAGAAGGATGTTTGTTTTTCCATATATTAATACTTTCATGAAGTCTATAGATTATACTTTTGCAGGGTCATGTTTTCTGCAAAAAAATTTAGCAAGGTGTTATTTGAAACAGGATGTTTCCTAAAGAAATAAATACACTAAACCGGTACCCTGTAGAAATTTTGGTTTATCATTGAAAAATACTATTAACCAAGGCTTTCCATTGGTTAACTTAACATAGCCTTTTAAATGTAATTTTAATGTGTGCCTGCTGAGTCAACATAATTGTTAGCCCCTAAAAATACTATGAATACAGTCATATGAAAACTACATCCATGTCTGCAGTATTTCTAATTGGATTTACTATACTATAATAGTGATAAAGTCTTTCTATAAATTAGACTTTACAAAAAAAAATTGAGACAGCATGAAGTGTAGTTTGCAGTAAAGAAAACAAATGATCAAAATGACTTGAATAAATGCATGCATTTAATATTAATTATGAGTCTTTTTCATGTAAATAGAACTGATCGTGACAGCACACTCAAAATGCTAAACAATTAGTTTGTGACTTTATAAAAAACAGATTTATTAAAGTCATGCTTGTCTTAGTTTTAAGTGTAGTATTTGTCCTTCAGTTGAAAGTGCCATAAATCAATTTTAGAGCAAAGCATATGACCCCATGCAGTGTTTCAAATGAAATCCTTCCTACTAGGACAATAAAACATCTCAGGACATCAAGTACTTGTAGCAATCAAGAGTGTTTTGTTTGTATTTGTCAATGTAACACTCAACTGTTTCTGTTTTTTTGCTAATTTTCAAAAGTCTGGAAAAAGAGGGTAAACACCCCCTTAGAATATGCTTAAATAGGTAGATATTTGCTTACGATATGTTAAATGTTTCTTTATATATTTTTATTTGGGACTAATTTTAGTCATCACTTTATTGAATATAAAATGACTTCTTTTTAAAATCTTAAATCATAATAATTACTCAAGAGATACAAACAGGAAATTAATAAATATCTGTAGCTATACATCTGGGTGGAGATTTTGAGTTCTACACAGCAAGCAGAAAGTCTTGGACTTAAAGCCATAACAGACTTGGTTTTCAGTCTTGGACTGGCTTCACCACTTGCCTGGAAGCATGACTTTGATCAAATTATTCATTTTTATCAGATCTGATCTAATTCATGAGGAGTCTATATTGTTTAATGACTTTTTTACCTGACGGTCATAAAGACAACAGACTGGAAAAACTACTAGCATAGCAAAGGGGGGGGGGGGAAATGTCAGCAGGCTGAGTCCTGCCTTCTATAGGTTTCCCATTCCCATCCTCACACTGGAAGAAAGCTCACAACAAAACTTAAAAATAATTTCAACAACAGACAAGAAGATGGTCATGGTAATGATACCTAGCATGTGTGTGGGCAGGAGGTGGAGAGTAAGATGATCAACTCATTATTTATAATACAACATTTCAGGATGATATTAGAATCAGGATGAATGTATTTAGTCCTATTTTGAGGTGGCCCCCTATCTGTGTTATGTTTTGAGAAAGATGATATATGAATATTGGAATAAAGCATGTTACATAAGTCTTTGTATTTTGGTGGTTAAGAAATGAGACAGACTCTTTGAAAGCAGAAATCCTAAGAAATATTTTACTGTAAAATATGAGATTTCAATGAATGGGATTTGGACTACGATCAAGGTTTTAATTGTTTCCTACTGAATAAATATTGCTATAATCATTTCAGTTAACATTGTAATTACCGTCATGATAAATTTCCTACATTCTTTATATCATGTGTACTTGTGAATTAACTGCTTCATCGTTTTGCTCATGATTCCCAAAAACAATATTTCAAAAGAAAGGGAAAACAAAAGAATAAAAGTACCCCAGTAACACAATAGACAGATTAAAGAGTATTCCTACTATCATAGAACTTAGACACTTTTTAAAAAATCTTGTTAAATAAAGAAACAAGAGCAACATGTTCTAAACAAGTCATTAAATTGGGTTTATTTTGTTTAATACATACAATGTATTTTCTCTTTAAGCACATCTTAGAGTTCACTATATTGTTTGTGACTTTTAAAAGTTAATTGAAATGCCAAAGTTTTGAGCATGAAGCATAAATTTCATTTGACCTTTTAAGAAAAATTGTTCTTGTATATTCTTCTGAAGATGAATTTGTCTTCTCCACCAATCACATTAGAATGAGCCAGGTGGCAGATTACTTAAATATCTTGCCTTTCACCTCTGGAGACTGGGGTTTAAATGTGGTTTAAAAGAAATACCCAGGAGTGATTTGTGTATATCTCAAAGCCCATACAATTGGGCTTAAGTAGCAATTACTTGCAGCTGTGGAGATGCTCTTTCAAAAAACATCAGAAATGTCAGAGGACAAGATTGCAGGGTTTCAATAAAGGTATAAAGGCCACCCAGACATCTATAGGGGATAAAGCTTATCAAAATAATGAACCTAAAGGTCTAGAACTTTCCTGGTCAATGAAAACTACCAAATGAGCTTAGTGGTCTTAAAAAAACAAAAAAACAAAAAGCAACAAAGAAAGAAAAATGAGTAGTCTCAAACAGATCAGATTAAGCAGCAAAGCATCCCTAAAGACATGCAAATTATAATGGTAAATGAAAATAAATAAATAAATAAAAGTATAGCTTACTAGTGCCCTCTAGTGTACCTTCTCTCCTGTTTTATGTGAAGTGTGATTCTTTTTTTTTTTTTTTTTTTTTTTAAATTGTATTTTTTCCATAGTGAAAGTAGGGATTTGGACATCATAATTCTAGACCAACTAAAGACTAAAAAAAAAAAAAAAAAAAAAAGAATTAATAGCTATAAATTCTTAAAAACCAAATATTAACGCCCTCAGGAAAAATAAAAACAACCAACCTAACACTATTATTACATTGTATTCATGTCAATAAACTGACACCGGTGGCAAATGAAAGAAAGACTGAGAGCAGAAGAATGGTATCATTTCCCCCTCCCCAGGCTTGGGCAAAACAGCCTTCTCCCTGGAAAATGTTTTGCTTCACAGTCGCTCTGTTTTGCATCCTAGTTGTATCATGTGCCAACAAAACAGATTGTTTGCTAATTGATATCATAAAGCAAGACAGCCCAGTGAAGGATGATAATTCTGACTCCAGCTAGCAGCAGCTGATGTAGAGCTTGACAGAAATGCTGTCATTTTCAACACAAACTGCTCAGAATTGACTTTTCACTGTAAATATAGGGACGTGACAGAAGCCTCATACACCCACCTTTATTTAAAAAAAATGAAATGATAATTCTGCTACAATATTTCTGTTACCCGTTCTAGTGTAGCTGGTAGCATCTCAAAGAAAATAACCATAAAGGGATGGTTCAGTCTCTTACAAAGCGTTTACAGGTAAGCTAAAACTTTTTGTGCGTAGTCAGATGGAAGCTCAAGAAGAATAGGTTTGTTTATAGATTTTTAGAAGGAAATAGAGTAGCCAGTGCATGAACTATGTCTATAGTGAAAAATTGCAAAATGAATAGTAACAGGAGTATGTTACTTTCAAGTATTTGTAAATTCAACCATGGCTTATTTGAAAAATAAAAATTATTCTCATTTATAGGCATCTTTCACAGCAAAATGCTATATTTCTCAGTGACACTTAGCCTGTCAGCATAAAAGAGTAGTACTTAAATGGTGTGTGTGTGTGTGTGTGTGTGTGTGTGTGTGTAGAAACTTATATTATTAGCCATAAATAAACGTCTAGGGTGAAATCAAATGTGATTCCACACAGAACAGTCTTCCAAATCTACGTTCCTAAAGAACAATACCCATACAATGCAAATAATTCAAGCAATGGCAAATGAGAAAATAAAGGCATTTAGAGAAAGAAGGAATGAGGATGAAGAGATTTCCCACTTACCTCCCAAGGAGGAAAATCAAGGGACAGGTAACATACCACCTGTCATAGTATACAGCAGTTAATTATTTGTGGTTTAAGAAACTCATTTGTCCTTTCTAGTTATTTACGCTTTGTTAAATAATTCCACCTCATCTCAACCTTGACTGGTTTGTTTTTCAGAGTAACGTCTGATTAATAAAAACATGGATTAGATTCAGAAAATTTTCAGAGTAAAAGAGAACCTCAGAGATCATCTAATTTACCCACCCCCAGATCCCATCTCTTCACAAATGAGGAAACTGAGGCACAGAGAGGTAAATCAGATGTGTTCAAAATCATCCAGCAAGTTAGTAGCAGAGGCAGAAGTAAACGAAGTCTCCAGTATTCTATCCAGTTTTTCAAACTAGCTATTTTTGATGAAATGCAAAATCTTTTTAAAAGGACTTAAAATAGTTCTATTTTCTAGCTTTTTAAGTTTAAGTTTGACAATTTAGTTCTTGGAATGGGCAAAGGAACAGAGCCAGGGGAACAAACTGCAGAATGAATTGAAAACCCATCAGAGTTGATGGCAAATTGTTTTGCAGTCTAAAGTTAATCCTGAGGTAGTACTTGATGGACTTTTAATTAAGTAACAAACATCTATACATTTGTGAGTCTGTCAATTTCTACTATGGACACTAATTTGAAAACCATTAATTGACACATTCTAGGCGTTTCCTTATGAGTAACACCATACCTCCATTTATTTTTCTTATTGCTGTAACTGTCCTCTTTACCCTTAACATGAAGAGGAAACTTCTGAAGATAGTCATTCGTATTTATGATCACTATTAAATAAAGTCTACCATTCTTCATTCCAACTGCTTTTTTATGCATTATGTTTCCACTTTATTCACATTTTCTGTCTAATTTTCAGACTATCCTGATTGACTGTTCTGCCTCTATCCTAAGGTTCAACTCCCAGATTTCTGAGGCAAAAAGTTGACTTCTTAGTACCCTGGGCATATGTGATGGCATCAAAGCTGGATCCTTTGTGAGCCTCAACAACATAGGCAGGAAGTGAAGAAGATCTAGATCATATTGTGGCAATAATACAGTGACTAAAACCAGTGTTCAGTCCTCCTTCTCCCTCCCACCCTTAACAGGACATGCTCAACATCAGAAGAGAGTACAGATAAAAGCACATAGACCAAAAACAAAAAGGGACGCAGGATTTGAGTTCAAAGCATTCAACATCCAGTTTCATTTTATTTCAAAGTTATAGTCCCAGTAACTTTGCTTTCCCTCTCTAGTGAGCATTAGTGCCACTGTGCCCTATGCCACTGTTTGGAGCCATGTCTCCCTTAGTTATCTGTTAATTGGCTTGACCTATGGGTAGGATGGCTTCCAACCAAGCTAATTACATAAATCCACTCCAGGCTCTACAAATTCCACTATAGACAGCTCTTCTGGGAGAATAAAAAATAAGGAACAATTTGTCCAATGTTTCAAACTTCATCCATTTCATATACCGAAAGCAGGCATTTTGTAGCATAATAAAAGGTAACAACCATTTTCTTTGTTTATAATTAGAATTTTCTTCCTCCCATATAGTCAACACATAATTAAGATTTGTAATTGTACCTGTATGTGAAAAGCATGATTTAAACAAATAAAGTCAAAATTATAGTTAGAAAACTAATTTTTTGGTATCAGTTTTAAAATTCTGATAAAAAATGATTGGATGCTAGATTCTTTTAAAATAGTAACTAAATAAAAATAGTGAGGAAAATGTCAAATTACCAAACAACACAAAACACCTCATTTGATAGCTCTATAAATGTAGACTGCTAAAGAGACTGTTACACAAAATAGTCACACATCAGAAAAAAAGAAAACTTGCCAAGATGATACATACAGGAGAACTACTTGAAAGTTATACTTAAGACCACAAAAATCACGTGTCTCTTGCAATATAGGCATATTTTTTACTGATACATTTTCATTGATCCATCTGTCACACACATTTTATAGATTAATGGTTGAATTTTATGTACTTTGGGGGCATCTCTTAACTTCTGACGTCTCTTAAACTTCTGAACCGTGAAAATGTTTAAATAGGCCCTTTGCAAGATGGGAATTTGAAGCATGCATGATACTCCTAATTTTAGCAGAATAAAAGATAATTATTGGAATACTAAGAAGCATTATGTAGGTGTTTCATAAAATAAAATCTTAATCATATTCTATAAATTCGTCTCTTCCTCTAAGATGTCTGTTTAAGCAGGTCAAGTGGAGATAACTAACATGTAACTTTCAGATGATCAGTTTAGTCTAGGTGCTTTTGGGGGAAAAGACAAAAACAACTCCAGCAGTACTGCATGACTTGACAATAACTAGACATTTCTTTTTGAAACCATCAGCCTTATTCATTGCCACTCTTTGACACTGCTTTAGTGTTTTGACTAAAGATGTGTCATATTTATATTATATCAAATGTTGATTTTCTTTATTCAATGGGTCCATCTTTTGAAAGAGTTAGCAGATTATCTTGTGATATAATGTTGAAAAAACTAATAAGATCAACAAAAGGGTATGCACATGACATTCAAAGTTGTCACTTTATTTTAAGGAACTATTAATCTGATGGCCTTACATTCAAAGATTACAACTATTTGGAAATATTTCCATAAAGCATATGAACAATATTGAATGAATAATTAACTGTTTATGAAAGTACTATTGTACTAAAGGATTTGATAACTGAATTCAAATTTTTCTGTGTAGACATAGAAAGCTAAATTTTGATTAATATAAAACAGATTTGGAAAGACTAATAAATAATGAAAATGATAAAATTTTTAGGTGATCTTGCTAATAGAAATAGTTGAGAAAACCATGGCATTTTCATTTTACATATTTTCATGCTTTGCACTTTATGGAAATACAGACTACCGAATGGAAAGAAACTCCAGATACTTTCTAGACTGATGCAAGTCTAATAGTGCTAGGATGACACAGAGATGATCATCCATCCTACTGATGAGAAGTTTAGTAGTTCACAAAGCACTAACATGTTTTTGTCTTTTTTTCTGTGGAATTTTAAGTATTTGATCATTTTTTCCCTTATATTTAGGAGGTAGATACTAATATCATATCCACATTTTAGATCAGGACACTAAATCTTAGAGATTCAGCAATTTGGGCAACATAATAGATAGTAATTGGCAAAGCTAGAGTTTAAATTAAATATTTCTGAACTAAAATGTTGCTATATTATCTGTAAAATAACTCTAAATTATATATTCCAGCAACATTTATTCTGTGGTAGATGACAGGGTTTCCATATTACTTATAGTCAAAGCTGACTGCCTATACACACAGAAATTTTCCAATACTCACCCCAAAAGTGATATAAATAAATATGAGACTTTAAAATATGACCTAGTATAAAATAAAGAGGGATACTTTGTTTTTGTGTACTCAATTAGCATTAGATTTGTAAGGATACAAATCACCGTAGTTATTGTAGACTCATAACAAATTTGTAATAAATTACAATTCTAGGTGTTTCCTTTTCATATGACATAGTTGTGGCTAGCTAAATAGACCTCCCCTTCTAAATTCATGCAAATATATTTTGGCCTTTAATATTAGATTACAATGAAGATAATTTATATTCCTGCTAAATTTCATAATTTTAGTTATGTGTCTGTTTACAAATAGTAATGATGGAGTGTGGGGCAAGCTGAGGCCAAAATACAGGCTAACAGCACACCCCTCCCCCAACATGTGGAATATGTGTGATATTCCTTGGACACTCCTGACTACCCGAGAGCAAAAGAAAGGGATTTAGGTGCTTGTCATGGTAATGTGGGAAACTAAGGCAAATGAGAAATTAAATTCCCTTACTGCTTACAGCCCATCGATAAGTCCTTGAAACCGGCAGCGTGACCTCTCTCTAGGAGCTCAGCTGCCTCAATGATGACACTTTGTTAGGGGCAAAAGAGAATATTTGCTTACCATTATCCCAACCACAAGGATCCTGTAAGTCTACTTTAACATACAAAAATTTCTTTAGAAACCTCCTTTATCTCAACTACCCCAAGATATATGCTGCCAATCATACTCTAGGCTTATGACCCCCTGATATACATCTGTAGGATCCCATGACTGTGGTTTTACTAAATGGTAAAAAGTGGTGTTTCCCTAGCAACAGCTAGCCCCTGAAGGTTCTGGAAACCTTGCTTCCAAAATACCTTAGAGACTTACTCTCTCCCTGACTCCCTCCCTACCTGAGGGTGTATAATGAGTTACTTGTCATGAGCCCAGTGCCGCTTTTTTGCCCATGGGTTCTGTCCCCGTGCTTTAATAAAATCACCTTTTTGTACCAAAGATGTCTTCAAAAATTCTTTTTTGGCCTGGACCACCCCACCATTATCCTAAGACTTCATCAGTAGAAAGAGTCCTTTAGCTACTCTTCCCAAATTTTCAATATATATAACTATTAATTTTCCTGATATGTCTTCTTTCAAGGAACTCATCAACATATTAAAGAATACATGATCAAGAGGAGCTCATTACAGCAATAGTTATTTTAATACAGGAATTTATTATACATGCCATTAGAATAAATAACATTTTTGAACATTTAGTTCTGGCAAGCCCACTGTTATTACTATGTAATTCCTTAATTACTACTTGCAACACTCGATAAAATTAGTCCTATCATCATCTTATGGTGAGAATAGAGGGAAATCGAGTTATTCACCTGAGGTGATATAGCCTATAGAAGAACCAGGGACTGAACACAGTTCTGACTCCCCAGAGTCAGTCCTCCAGGATTTTCAATCTAAATCTGAGAGCAAGAAAATGGTAAGGACTTGAGCCTGGAAGTACCAGCATGTCAGGTTTCAGTTTTGTGGTAATTGGCAGAGAAAGCGAAGCCAAAATTTGGGGGCGGGCAGAGAATATAAGCAAGAAAGCTATAAACGAAAAGTAAGTAGTAATGAAATTTGGAAAAGGAAGGGCTAGTGATATTGGAGTTCCAGATTCCAGACCTATTTCAGCCGTCAGTCTTTGAAGATGCTACATAAACTTTCCACTAACATGTCTGTAATATAAAAAAGAACACATGGGAGAGGGGAGAAGAGAGAAAAAGGAGAAAGGAAAGGGGAGAGAATTCTGAGATAAAAATGGGAGAGGGAAGCTAGCCTTAAGACACTTGAAACTGAAAAAGAGGAAAGACTGGGTCTACATAAAACTGAAGGGCCAGGAGAGTATGTAAATAGTAGATGTTGTGAAAATAAAGGAAACTTCATTAAAAATGGACTCAGGAAGCCCTTCTGAAGGGGAAGCTGTTACGCACTACCACCCGCCATAAGAAGCATATCCACATTGCCCAACAGGAAGAAGCCTCTACTTTACTACCCCAGCCAAAAGAAGGAAGAATTTCTCTTCTCCCAGCAACAGCCCAGTCAGTGAGAAATCACCATGAGAAGCTGCAACAGCCCTGCTCAGTTCCTTCCTTTTTCCCTATAAAAACAAACTCCTCTTCTGTGTTCTCTGGACTTACCTATGATTCACCAAAGTTTGTCCCCAATTTGCAGTTTTTGGCTATTCCTGAATAAATTCATTTTGCTGGCAAAACAGCTGCCTCTTGTGAGTTTTAAGGTCAACATCACCCAGCAAGCTAAGTAGAAGGAAATATGGTAACAAACAATTGCCCAACTATGTTTATTGTAAGGCATGTGATCCCTCTTTGAACATTATAAAAACACACATTTTGTGTGGTTGCATTGAAATAGAGTCAAATACTTATGTTTATCCATCCCAATGGTGTCTTCAAGGAGCACCTATATCCTGGAAGTACACTCAAATTTCCGTATCAAAGGCTCATTTTTCTAGTGACCATGGTTTATCTTGTTCTTCCTTTTCTCTCTTTGCTTTCACTGTCACCGATTTGTTGACTTTGTTTTTAACACCTAGTAGTTTCCGCTAATCTGAAACTGGGAAGAATGGTGACTGGGAGATGTATAAGTAGCATAGTTTTTGTGCTAGTATATAGTTACTTATATTGGAAGACAGCCCATGGTGTGCCCGAGAAGGCTAGACAAGACATGACAACATGAAAGGCTTGGCAAAAGTCCAAAACACAGAAAGAAGACCTGACTACCTCCAAGTGGATCATCTGGGCTCATTTGAGTCTGTGCACTGAGAGGCATACTTGCACACAATATCCTTTGGCATGTCTATTTTCTCAAAAATAAATCCCCTTCTCTTATTCTCATTCATCTTTCATAAATTCCATTGTTTGGATAATAATATTACCATTGCTGTTTATTTATCTATTTTTGGTCATTGTTCTATTTTCAATTATTTTATGTCATTTAGATGTAAATGACATTTATAAATGACTTCACTAAATTTTGTATTAATTCAATCTGAAAGTGTCTGAACTTGAGTGGCATTATTTTGCATTGCACATCTTTTATAATCAGTCTTATTTTGTCTTATCCCTGACATAATTTATTTTCCTTTATTTCAATGGAATATACATATGCTTCTTGTTTATTCTTTCTTTCCTATTCTTTCATGAAGAATTAAGTATTGCTCATTGTCTCCCTCTCCCACTAACTTCTGGTGGTTTGGAAGTTCTGCATCTGTTTGTTTTACACTACTGTATATCCTTAAAGTTGACATTATTTCTTTCTTTGTCAAATCAAGTTATAGCTAAGTGTTGTCCATAACTTCTGACTTATGAAAAGCATATTTTAATCAATATTCTAGATTAGCAGTATAAATAAATTATACCTCTCTCTCTCTCTCTCACACATGCGTACACACACACACACACACACACACACACACACACCTTTTATCATGCTTATTCTCCTATAGCACCCTCTATTGGCCAAGATTTTATTGAAATAGTAGTAATCTTGGTTTAAAATGTACACTACTATTGTTAAGAAATCTTCATATTTTGTTTCCTAATAACTTATTAAAGTTGCACTATGTTAACAATGGCTTTTAAAATCAACTCATATGTATTACTATCAATTACCAATTTTGTATGTTTTCTTCATTTTATGATTTTTTTCTGAATACTTTCTTTTAGTGATTTTTTTTTAGAAGAAAAGAGTCTATAGGATACATTTCAACTTTCCAAATGACCCAAAGACTTTTTATCTTGTCCTTATGTAAATGGTAATATTGTCACAAATCAGTTTTAAAGACTTTTTGAATTTAGAACTCTATATTGTTAAGCTATCTATGAGAAGTCTAATAGTCTGAGTTTCTTTTGTAGTTGTGCTAATTTTTTTTTGGGGGGGGAGGAGGAGTTATAGGATTATCTCTCTTTCTTTTGAATTTAAATTTTTTACCTGGATACCTGTGTGTGTACATGTGTATATGTATGGTTATGTGTACATATAGGTACTATACAGATGTGTGCAGATGTGTGCATGTGCATGTGTCTGTGTATACCCTTGCACATAGTGCTTTCATATAATGTCATATATGTGTTGTTTTATTTGGGGCTAGATGGGAAGAGTCATTAACCTTTATGAGTTGAGTGACATGACATAAACTATGTAAAATCATAAGATAAATTTGAAAAAATCACAAGTGTAAAGTGAGAGTTTAACACCTTCTTGATCTTTGTGGTATATTGCCTCACTATGCACAGGTACTTGGAATTTACCTGTGTATTTTGTTGTGATCGACTCTCCTCATCCTATTATTTCCTTAGGCCCCTATAGTTCTAAAAGTAGGTGTTAGTGAAATCCATGCTAGTAAATCTACCTGCTAACTCTTCAGATAAACTTCCCTTGCACAGGTACATAAATGAATTATGGGCTAATATTTGCATAGTAATTTGCAGATACCCCTTAAAAATGTCCATTTTTAATTGCAATCTTTTTCTCCATAATAGATATCATGAATACAGGTAACAATGATTGTCCAAAAAAGGGCAAAACAAAACAAAGCAAAACAGGCAAAGATTTAATGTAGGTAAATGATACTATTACATGAAGTAGATTCAAGAGCATTCTCCTCACCAGAGCATCAAACTTTCCTGCACATACCCTAAAAGACATCTGAGAATAAATAATTCCTATTCTCTACCCCTAAAAATATCAATCTGTTAACACACATGCTTCCAAAATTTCACTAATCCCTAATTTCACACTTCACCAAAACCTACATTACATTAGATCTCTCCTTAAAAAGACTGGAAGCTCCCTTTCCCTAGCAAGCAATAGAGTTAATTTTGTTTTTGTTTTTCTTACCAGATTTGAGTAGTGGCCTCTTGTGTGACACATCCAGTGACATGCCAGACAAAGGCAAGGAGTCCACCAATCCTTTGAGAAGTCCTCTTTGTGCCACTCCTAGTAGTTTATAATACCCTCGTCTCTAACCACACTAGAAATGGGACAATATCCTTCTGCCTAAGAGGTGAAAATACCTGGTAACAACTCTACATCACCCCTTAATTCTCACTGTGAAAGGAATAAAAAGTTAACTTTCCTGAGTCATTTTTCACAGGTATAACATAACCTAATAGAAATTTAGGTCTAGGAGTATTCAATGATTTGACTTAAATTGCTATTTTTAAAAACCTACTTTTAAAACTCAAAGTGAAAAAGAAAAAAGGAAAGAAACTATAGGATAATTAGAAGAAAAATCAAGTTGGGTGCCTGGGTGGCTCGGTCGGTTAAGCGTCTGACTCTTGATTTCGGTTCAAGTTGTGATCTTACAGTTTCGTGAGATCTCTGTCTTTCAAAATAAATAAATAAACTTAAAAAAAGGAAGAAAAATCAAGTGAATATTTATATAATTTTAGATAGAGAAAGGCACATGAATGAACAGGAATATATCATTCCAAAAGAGTTTAACTTCATAAATACACTTTTGTACTTAAAGGGTAAATAATATTAAAAGGAGAATTACAGAAACAAATATGTGATAAAGTTCATATAATTATTGAAAGTTACAAACCAATAGAAAATGGTTGTCCTACTTATAAAAATAGTCAAAGGACCAAATTAGATTATTTATAAATGATAAAAAATAAATATCTGATAAATTAATTCAACCTCCATTGTTTTTAAAGAAATACAAATGTAATCAACAAAATGTTTGTCATCTGCACTGTAAGGGATTTTTTTTTTTGAAGGAGCAGATTGTTTGCTTCGTTAAAAAAAAAAACAAAAAACAAACAAACAACAAAAAAAAAACACCTAAAGCAATGGCGCCCGGGTGGCTCAGACAGTTGAGCATCCGACTTTGGCTCAGGTCATTATCACACAGTTCCTGAGTTTAAGCCCTGACATAGGGCTCTGTGCTGCCGGTTCAGAGCCTGGAACCTGGTTCAGATTCTGTGTCTCTCTCTCTCTTTGCCCCACCCCACTCATGCTCTGTCTTTCTCTGTCTTAAAAATAAATAAAACATTAAAAAATTAAAAAAAAAATCTAAAGCTGGCAAGTGCAGGAAGAAATGGACACATATAGTTGGAATAATGTAAAAAGATATGAACTTAACTAAAATGTTATCCAAAAGATAAAAATGTATATAACTATTTTTAACAATTTTATTCTACAATAGATTCTAAAATATTTCTAGGCTATTTCCTAGGAAAATTTAATTGTATAGAATGTTAGTATATTGTTTGTATACAAGGATAAATAATATTAAGAATGCAATGTAAACTTGATTAAAATACATTATGATTATCTACACAATTAAATTATATTGAATCATTGAAATACAATTCTGTAAAAATAAGTTAATATCTCATCAAATGTGATTTTGATTTATATTAACAGCTTTAGACTTAAGCACTAAAATCCGAAATCGACTCATGTTTCAATTAACCATGACAGAGTATTACTGAGTGTGTGAAGAGGCTAGGTAGTTGCCTAAGCATTTTGCTGAGGGTTTCAATGATAAAACACGTATAAAAGCATGAAACATCAACCACAGGACTGCTTCCAAAAATGTTAGAAGTAATGGCTGAGATTACTGGTAAGAAAAACAGCCTCAATTTAACCATCATGGGTTTCAAAGAATGTGATTAAAGAACAAGATTAGGAGCTGTAGCATGTTTGTAATACCAAGGACCAGATTGTGCTGTGAAGATGGTTGTCTTCCAGAGCTGTGTTTTACTGTAAAATAATCATGAATATATACACTTTGATCATTTTAATTTTCTCCCAACAGCCTCTTGTCCTCTGAAAGTTTGGTCTTGTCAACTTCTCTAATCCCTCTACTTTTATACTTCCAACTTGAAAAAAGCAGAAAGAAAAAGAAAAATACAAGCATTATAGAAAGCAAGCCAAATGGGTGAAATCCAGTCTGGGCTGCCTCCTGCTAGAAAAGGCCCCGTTGTCATGTGGGGTTCAATGCTTGCTTCCTTTGGCTGTGTGTTTTCCAGTCTCTCCACCAGCATCTCCAAGAGCTCCATGCTGTGATGGCTGATGGAACCAAGATTTCTGCTGAGATGTTATGTTGCTTGAGACTGTTATTTTAATTATAACCATTAATTACATCACTGAAGATTTGTTTCATTGTAAATATATTTTGGCTTGTATGTTAGAATTATTTTTTTTTATTTTTCTTCAACGTTTTTTATTTTATTTTTGGGACAGAGAGAGACAGAGCATGAACGGGGGAGGGGCAGAGAGAGAGGGAGACACAGAATCCGAAACAGGCTCCAGGCTCTGAGCCATCAGCCCAGAGCCTGACGCGGGGCTCGAACTCACGGACCGCGAGATCGTGACCTGGCTGAAGTCGGACACTTAACCGACTGCGCCACCCAGGAGCCCCTAGAATTATTTTAACAAAGACATTTCTAGTATATTCTACTTCAATATATGGCAATGATCTATCCGAGGTCTGCTCTGAGAGACAGCTGTAATTCTTGTTTGATATTTTAACCTTACTAGTGTTTTGGTTAAGTGAGCTCATCACATAGCCCTAGGCCTTCTACTGTGGTCTACTCCTACACTCCATATCAATTTGTAGAAAAAAATGAAAGGAAAATATTAGATTAAAAACTTTTGATGGATTATATTTTTTTAAAGACATTACTTTTTAGAACAGTTTTGGGTTCACAGAAAGCTTGAGTTGAAAGCATAAAGATTTCCCATATACCTTCTGCCCTAGCATATACATTGCCTCCTCAACTATCAACATCCCCCACCAGAGTTGTATATTTGTTACAATTGATGAACCTACATCAACACATCATTAACAACAAGAATCCATAGCTTACATAGGGTTCTCTCTCAGTTTGTAAATTCCTTGGGTTTGGACATGTACCCATAAATACAATATCACACAGCGTAGTTTCACAGCCCTAAAACTCCTCTGTACTTTGCCTGTTCCTTCCTCCCTTCCCCGCCAATACCTGGCAAACACTGATCATTTTATTTTCTCGATAGTTTTTCCTTTTCCAGAATGTCATATAGTTGGAATCATACAGTATATAGCCTTTTCAGAGTAGCTTCTTTCTCTTAGTAATAGACATTTAAGGTTCCTCCATGTCTCTAAATGGTAGGTCAGTTATCTTTCACACTAAATATTATTTCATTATCTGGTTGTAACACGGTTTATTTATTCATCCACCTACTGAGAATCATCTTGGTTGCTTCCACATTTTGGCAATCATAAATAAAGCTGCTATAAACATCCATGTGTTTTTTTTTATGTGGATATAAGTTTTTACCTGTTTTGGTAAATATCAAAGAATATAATTGCTAAATCATATGTTAAGAGTATGTTCACTTGCATGAGAAACTTCCAGTCTTCCAAAGTGGCTGTAAAACTTTGCATTCCTGGCAGTAATAAATGAGAGTTTCTGTTGCGCCACACTCTCACCAGTAGTTAGTATTGTCAGTGTTCTGGATATTGGTCAAAATTATAGGTATGTAGTGTTATCTCATTGTTATTTTAATTTGCATTTCTTCTCTCAGTCTTTTTCTCTACGGCTAAAATCATGGATTCAGGTAGAGAAAATCAATACGAACTCTCCTATATTTTACAAAACCTACAGCTCAAGATAATAAAAAGAAGATGACTGGGGATGATGTTTTATAATTAAAATTATAATTTCAAGAAATTCTCACTCTGGCCTCCTTTCTTTTTATCTTCTATATAAATTGAAGTTAATTTGAATGACTTGAGATTTTTGCCCTATGGCAATTTAGTCTAAAAAGGGAGGTAATTTCCTTTATTCTTATCAAATGTTATATTTTTATGAATTGAACTTGTTCTTCAAAAACAGTGAAGGGGCACCTGGGTTGCTCAGTTAAGTGTCTGACTCTTGATCTTGGCTCAGGTCATGATCTCACAGTTCGTGAAATCGAGCCCCACATCAGGCTCCGTGCTAACATCGTGGAGTCTGCTTGGGATTCTCTCTCTCCCTCTCTTTCTATCCCTTCCCTGCTCTCTCTCTCTCCTTCTCTCTCTCTCAAAATACAATAAAAAATTGGTTAATTGTCATACTCTATCATCAAAAATAGCATAAAGTTTCAATTTACTTGGTTGTCTTTTGTATCAACATCCCTACTTCCACCGAAGTCAATGATTTTTCTCTCTATAGAAAGAAAGGTATTTAGAAATACCTTTACTTTAATTTTGGAAATTCATTGGAAAACTATTTCACAATTTTTTAAAGTTTTTACTTATTTGCTTTGAGAAAGAGAGAGAGAAAGGCAGAGAGAGAATCCCAAGCAGTCCTTGTACTGTCAGCGCAGAGCCCAATATGGGGCTCAGTCTTACGAACCCTGAGATCATGACGTGAGCCAAAACCAAGAGTTGGATGCTTAACCAACTAAGCTACCCACACAGCTCCATTGTAAAACTATTTTTTTTTAATTTTTTTTTCAACGTTTATTTATTTTTGGGACAGAGAGAGACAGAGCATGAACGGGCGAGGGGCAGAGAGAGAGGGAGACACAGAATCGGAAACAGGCTCCAGGCTCTGAGCCATCAGCCCAGAGCCCGATGCGGGGCTCGAACTCACGGACCGCGAGATCGTGACCTGGCTGAAGTCGGACACTTAACCGACTGCGCCACCCAGGCGCCCCTCCATTGTAAAACTATTTTAAAAATCACATTATATTAAGGAAGCATTATTTGAATTTACCAAGGACTACAGTGGAAACTAGCAAAGGTTGGCAGTATTACATTCATTTATTCATTCAACAGAGATTTGTTGAGAGCCTAGAAAATACCAGGCATTACTTTAGAAACAAGAGTCAACAAAATAAACAAAAAATCCCTGCCTTCAGAGAGGTAATGTAGTGAATGATGATAAGAATTCTATATCCTGGAGATGCCTGGGTGGCTCAGCTGGTTAAGCATTCAAATCTTGATTTCAGCTCACATCATGATCTTACAGTTGGCTCTGTGCAGAGCCTTTTTGGGATTCTCTCTGTCTGTCTCCTCTCTCTCTGCTCCTTCTCCTGCTCATACTTGCACTAGCACTCTTTCTCTCAAAATAAATAAATAAGCATTTAAAAAAATAGAATTCTACACCCTGTAGATGAGATGGAAGACAATAATTCATTGCATATGCAGAAGATATCCCCATCCTTTGATGGATGTCATCTGAAACACCAAATTCCCACACTTTCTATCTCCCTAGAAATCCCTGAGGCTACTTTCTTCCCTTTAATGTCTTCCAAATATCACCAAGTTGTCTTAATTTCATTTTTCAAGTTTTCTTTTACCCTTGTGATTGCATTCAGTTCTGCCTTAATATGAATTCTGTTCAGAGAAACATAATTTCTTGTAGAAGAGAAGTACTCATACATTTATAACATTAATTTCCCATTTAAAATTCATGGTTATGCCTTCCCCATAGTCAATGGTCTTATATCTATATATCATCAAATTCATCAGGATTCAAGCTAAATGATGGATGTTGGTACTGTTTGGTTTTGGCTTTGTTTGTGTGTGTGTGTGTGTGTGTGTTTTTCCCTCTGCTGATTGATGTCATTTCCTAAAATGTGTGTTTTTAACTTAATTAAAATTACTATTGCTCTGGGGGTGCCTGCATGGTTCAGCTGGTTAGCATCTGACTCCTGATTTCAGCTCAGGTCATGATCTCATGGTTCATGAGATTTAGCCCCACATTGGGCTCCATATTGGTAGGCTGACAAAATGGGATTTTGCTTAGGGTTTTCTCTCTCTCCTTCTCTCTCTGCCCATCTCCTGCTCACATGTGGTCTCTTTCTGTCTCTCAAAATAAAAAAAAAATTAAAAAATTACTATTGCTTTGAAGAAGCATATTTTGCTCTCAAGTTTGTTTTTTCATTGGTGATTCTCTTCAACATTTCAATAGAAAGAGAATATAATACCTACAGTTATCAGACATGGGCACCTATGCACCAGTTGAAAGCCATGTCTTCTCTCATTTTATTTTTCATACCTCAAATCTAACTTCCACATTTCTTAATTCTTCAGATCTCAATTCATTTGTCACAGTTCAAATATTCCCATTTGCTCTCTGTTTTCTTATAGCCATAAAATTCAAGTTCTTTATTCCTTTTTTAATATTTACTTTTTATTCAATTTATTTAAACTAAAAAACAACAAAAAGAAATAAATAGTTCAATAATTTCTACCACCTTGACCCCTCACTTTGTACAACTACCAGTGTGTTGTCTGTATTTATGACCTTAGTTTTGCTGTTTATCTTGTTTTTTGTTTTGTTTTGTTTTACTTTTTAAGTTTATTTATTTATTTTAAGAGAGAGAGAGGGTGAGAAGGAATGGAGGAAGGACAGAGAGAAAGTGAGAGAGAGGATCCCAAGCAGGCTCCGTGCTGTCAGTGCAGAGCCCAACACAGGGCTCATGTGACATCATGACATGAGCCAAAACCAAGAGTAGGACACTTAACCAACTGAGTCACCTAGGCATCCATGTTGTTTATTTTTGTTTTTATTCCATACATATAAAAGAGAGCATACAGTTTTGTCTTTCTCTGACTTATTTCACTTAGAATAAAGCCCTCGTGGTCCATCCAAATTGTTGCAAATCACAAGATTTACTTTTTGATGGCTGAATAATATCCCATTATACACATGAGCGCACACACACATACACACACACACACACACACACACACACACAAACACACAGTACAATTTCTTTATCCATTTGTCCATTTATCCATCAACGGACACTTAGGTTGTTTCCATATCTTGGCTATTTTAAACAATGCTGCTATGAACATAGGAATGCAGACATCATTTCAAGTCCCAATTTTATTTCCATTGGATATATTCCCAGAAGTGAAAGTTCTGGGATCATATGGTAGTTTGACTTTTAGTTTTGTGACTTTTAATTTTTTGAGCACCCTTCATATTGTACCAATTTACAATCCCAACACTGCATAAGTGTTCCCTTTCCTCCAAATCCATGCCAGCATTTGTTATTGCTTGTCTTCTAGATGATGGCTTTTCTAACAGGCATGAGGTGATTGCTCATTGTGGTTTTAATTTCCATTTCCCTAATGACTAATATACATATATATATGTATATATATGTATATATATATATGTATATATGTATATATATGTGTATATATATGTATATATACATATATATATGTATATATTCTGCACATTAACCCCTTATCGGATTTATCATTTGCAAACAATTTTTCCATTGCATAGGTTACCTTTTAATTTTGTCTATGGTCTCCTTTGCCATACAAAAGCTGTTTAGTATGATGTACTCCCACTTGTTTACTTTTAATTTTGGTGTTTGTGCTTTAGGTGTTATACCCAAAATATAATTACCAAGACCCATGTAAAGGAGCTTTATTTCTATGTTGTCTTCTAGAATTTTCATGGTTTCAGGTCTTACATTTAAGTTTTTAATCCATTTTAAGTTAATTACGATGAGTGGTATAAGATATGAATTCAGTTTCATTCTTTTACATCTGAATATCCAATTATCCAGTACCATTCATTGAAAAGACTATCTTTTCTCCACTGAGTATTCTTGGCTTCCTTGTCAGGTATTAGCTGGTTATATATGCTTGGGTTTATTTCTGGCCTCTCAATTGTCTTCCATTGGTCTCTCTCTTTTTATGCCAGTACCATACTGTTTTGATGACTACAGCTGTATAGTATAGCTTGAAATTAGGAAATGTGATGCCTTCTGCTTTGTTCTATTTCTCTTTATTTCTTGGGCTATTCAGTATCTTTTGTGGTTCCCTATAAATTTTAGGAGGTTTTTCCACTTTTGTAAAAATGATATTTGAACCCTGACAGAGATTGTATAGAATACTATAGTTGGCTTTTGTTAGCATTTATATTTTGACAATATTAAGTCTTCCAATCCATGAACACAGAATAGCTTTCCATTTATTGTATCTTTGATTTATTTCATTAATGTCTTATATAGTTTTCAGAGTAAGGATCTTTCACCTCTTTAAATTTACTCCCAAATTGATTTTTTCTATGTTATTGTAAGTGGGATCAATTCCTTTACTTCTTTTTCATAAAATTCTTTGTCAGTTTATAGAAATGCTGCTGATTTTTACATGTGAATTTTGTACCTGCAACTTAATTTATTGATTAGATCTAACAGTTTTTTTTGTTGAGTCTTTAGAAATCTTTATATATAAAATCATGTCATTTGCAAACAGAGGTAATTTTACTTCTTTATTTCCAATTCTGATACCTTTTATGTTTTTCTTACCTAATTGCTCTAGCTAGAACTTGTAGTAGTTGTTAAATAAAAGTAATGACAGTGGACACCCTCTCTTGTTTCTGATTTTAGAGAAAAATCTTTCAGCCTTTCATCACCGAGTATGATGTTAGCTGTTGGCTTGTCATATATGGCCTTTACTATGTTGAGATATGCTCTCTCTATGCCTAATTTGTTAATAATTTTAATCATGAACAGATACTGAATTTTGCGAAATGCTTTTCTGCAACTATTAAGGTGACCATATGATTCTTTCCTTCCATTATATTATTGTGATGTATCACATTGATTGATTTGCACATTTTGAACATCATTGCATATCAAAGATAAATCCCAGTTGATCATGATATATGCTATTATAGCATCAATGTGCTATTGAATTTGATTTGGTAATATTTTGTTAAGAATTTTTGCATCTATATTCATTGGGGATATTGGCTTATAGTTTTCTTTTCTAGTACTTTCCTTTTCTTGTTTTGATATCATGATAATGATGACTTGGGTAAATGCATTTTGGAATATTCTCTCCCTTGTCTTTGATTTTTTTTGAATAATTTGAGGAGAATTGACATTTTTTCTTAAATGTTTGGTAAAATTCACCAATGAAGCCATTTGGACCTGAGATTTTATTCACTGGCAGTCTTCTATTACTAACTCAATCCCTTTATTGCTAATTGGTCTATTCAATTTCTATCTTTTCTTGATCCAGTCTTGGTAAGTGGTACATTTCTAAGCATTTTCCTGTTTCTTCTAGGTTGTCCAGTTTTTTGGAATGTAGTTGCTCCTAGTAGCTTTGGATGATCCTTTGAATTTCTGTAATATCATTTGTAATGTCTCCTTTTTCATTTGTAATTCTGTTGTTTTGGGTCCCCTCTCTTTTTTCCTTGGTAAGTCTAGCTAAGCATTTGTCAATTACGTTTATCTTTTCAAAGAACCAACTGTTAGTTTGGTTAGTATTTTTTATTGTGTTTCTGTTCTCTATTTCATTTATTTCTGCTCTAATCTTTATTATTTCTTTTTTTGCTAACTTTGGACTCAGTTATTTTTCTTTCCATTTCTTAAGGCATAGAATTGGGTTGTTTACTTGTGATCTTTCTTGCTTCTTAATATATAGGTGCTTATTGCTAGGAACTTCCCTCTTATAATTCCTTTTTCTGCCTCCCACAAGTTCTGGTATGTTGTGTTTCTACTTTCATTTGTCTTAAGAAACTTTTTAATTTCCCCTTTAATCTTTTTTTGATCCATTGGTTGTCCAATAATTTTGAAATTAACAAGACTAATTTTGGAAACTAACAAGACTTACAACCTGAGAACTACAAGACACTAGTGATCTGAAAAAGGCCTTTTAAAAAGCTTGAATACTCAGACTTATCTGCTCCAGGGCCCACCTCAGAAATAGCACCCAGACTTAAAGTGAAGGAGGCTTATATGCTTATATTAAAACCTTGGCCTGAGGGGCAGGTATCTAATTTAACTTACACACTTAGGAAACTGCTGAAGCACTCCCCTTTGGGAAACCGACAGATATTAGCACATCCTCAATTATAGGGAGCTATTAAAAATAGAATAGGCTGCTTGGACCAGCACAGAGGTTTGAAAGACAACCAAGAACAGGGGCAGGGATGAACAAAAAGTTTCATATTATGTATGAGGCCATTTCTTCAAGACTGTAAGAGATGGTTGTTTAATCTACTATATAGAAACCAACACAGAGTGGTGTCTGGGTGGCTCAGTTGGTTAAGCATCCAACTCTTGTTTTGGGCTTAGGGTTGTAAAATCAAGCCCTGCATCAGGCTCCACACTTGGTATGGGGCCTGCTTATGATTCTCTCTCTCCCTCTACCACACTTTCTCTCTCTCTCAAAAAGAAAGAAAGAAAGAATGAATGAAAGAATGAAAGAACAAAAGAAAGAAAGGAAGGAAGGAAGGAAGGAAGAAAGAGAAGCCAACATAGAGAATCGAGCAAAATGAAAAATGAAAAGAAACAGAAATATGTTATTTGAAAGAATAAGATAAAACTAGAGAAAAAGCCATAATGAAATGGAGTTAAGTAACCTACTTAATAAAGAGTTCAAAGTAATGGTCATAAAGATGATCACTGTACTGGGGAGAAGAATAGAGAAACACAGTGAGAACTTCAACAATGAGATTAAAAATATTATAAAGTACCAAATAGAAGACTCAGAGCTGAAGAATACAATAACTGAACTGAGAAATACACCTGAGGGGTTCAAGAGCAAACTAGATGAAGTAGAAGAAAAGGTAGTGAACTCAAAGTCAAGGCAATGGAACTCACCCAGAGCAGCAAAAAGAAAAAAAAAAAGGAAAAAAAGTGAATATAACTCAAGTAATTTATAGGATAACATCAAATGGGCTCAAATCATTTTAGAGCTCCCAGGAGAGGAAAGAGAAAAAGGTAGAAATCTTATTTTTAAAAAATGGCTGCAAACTTCCTTGAAAGGAAAAAGACATACAGATCCAGCAGCCAGAGAGTTCCAAAAAAATGATGAACACACAGAGACCTGCACCAAGAGACATTACAATCAAAATGTCAAATGTTAACTACAAGGAAAGAATCTTAAAAGTAACAAGAGAAAAACAATTTGTTATGTGCAAGGGAATCCCCAGGAGACTATAAGCCGATTTCTTAGCACAAACTCTGCAGGTCAGAAGGGAGTGGCATGATGTACTCAAAGTGCTAAAAGGAAAAAATAAAAATAAAAACAAACTAAAAAAACTCACTTCCAACCTATAATGCTTTACCTGACAAAATTATCATTCAGAATTGAAAGAAAGATAAAAGTTTTCCAGAGAAGCAAAAACTAAAAGGGTTCATCATCCACAAACTGGTCTTACAAAAAAATGTCAAGGGGACTTCTTTAAGCTGGACACAAAAGATACTAATTAGTAATAAAAGCACATATGAAAGAATATATCTCACTGAAAAAGCAAATACAAAGTAAATGCAGTGGATTAATTACTTACACAGCTGTATGAAGGCTAAAAGACAAAAGTAGTAAAAATAACTATGGGGGCGCCTGGGTGGCGCAGTCGGTTAAGCGTCCGACTTCAGCCAGGTCACGATCTCGCGGTCCGGGAGTTCGAGCCCCGCATGGGGCTCTGGGCTGATGGCTCAGAGCCTGGAGCTTGCTTCCAATTCTGTGTCTCCCTCTCTCTCTGCCCCTCCCCCGTTCGTGCTCTGTCTCTCTCTGTCTCAAAAATAAATAAAAAACGTTAAAAAAAATTTAAAAAAAACTATGATTACAATAACCAGTTAATAGATACACACAAGATAAAAGATGTAAATATATGGGGTGCCTGGGTGGCTCAGTTGGTTAAGGGTCTAACTCTGGCTCATGTCATGATCTCGGGGCCAGTGAGTTTGAGCCCTGCCTCAGGTTCGGTGCTGATAGCTCCAAGCCTGGAGCCTGCTTCAGATTCTGTGTCTCCCTCTTTGTCTCTCTGTCCCTTCCCCACTCATGCTCTGTCTCTCTATCTCTCAAAAATAAATAAACATTTAAAAACTTAAAAAAATTTTAAAGATGTAAGTGTGACAACAAAAACATAAAACATAGTGAAGGGAAAGTAAAATGATAGGTTTTAGAATGAGATCAAACTTAAGTTGTTATCAACTTAAAATAGACTATATAGATATAAGTTGTTATATATAAGCCTCATGGTAACCACCAAGTGAAAACCTATGGTAAATAGACAAAAGATGAAGAGAAAAATATATAAGTTTACCACTAAAGCAAATCATCAAACTACAAAGGAAGAGAACAAGGGAAGAAGAAAGCAATAGAGATGGACTACAAAAACTAGAAACCAGTTAACAAAATGGAAATAAGTACATGCCTATCATAAAACCACTTTACATATATATAGACTAATTTCTGCAGTGAAAAGACATAGAATAGCTGAATAGATAAAAAAAAACAGACCCATTTATAAGAGGCCTACAAGATGTACACTTTTTGTTTTTTAATGTTTATTTTTGAAAGAGAGAGAACTCACACACAAGCTGGGGAGAGGCAAACGGAGGGAGACAAAGGATCTGAAGCAAGCTCTGTGCTGACAGTGGACAGCATGATGCAGGGTTCAAATTCACAAACTGTGAGATCATGACCTGAGCTAAAGTCAGAAGCTTAACCAACGGAGCCACCCAGGTGCCCCAAGAGTTACACGTTAGATGTAAGAACATATACAGACCAAAAGTGAAGTGGCAGAAAAAGATCTTTCATGGAAATGGAAACCAATAGACTGCTGGAGCTGTTATACTTATATCAGCCAAAATAGACTTTAAAACAGACTATATAAGAAGACATAAAGAAGGGTGTTACATAATAATAAAGAACTTAATCCAACAAGGGAATATAACATTTGTCAATATTTATGCACCCAATATAAGAGGACCTAAATACATAAAGCAAATATCAACAGACCAGAAAGAGAAATAGATAGCAATATAATAAAAATAAGGGGTTTTATTTTTTTAATGTTTAGTTATTTTTGAGAGACAGAGAGATAGAGCATGACTGAGGGAGGGGCAGAGAGAGAGAGAGAGAGAGAGAGAGGGAGACACAGAATCTAAAAAAGGCTCTAGGCTCTGAGCTGTCAGCACAGAGCCCAATGTAGGACTCAAACTCATAAACCCATGAGATCCTGACCTGAGCCAAAGTCCAATGCTTAACCAGCTGAGCCACCCAGGTGCCCCAAAAGTAAGGGATTTTAATGCCCCACTTACATCAATTAATAGTTCATTCAGACAGAAAATTAATAATGAAATAACAGCCTTAAACAACACATTAGATCAGATGGACTAATAGATATTTACAGAACATCCTACTCAAAAGCAACAGAACACACACTTTTGTCATGTGTACGTGGAACATTTTTTAAGATATGTTAGGCTGCAAAATAGACCTTAAAATTTTTGAGTATTCAAGTTATATCAAGCATCTTTTCAGAGCATACTGGTATAACACTAGAAATTAATTACATGAAGAAAACTGCAAAAATTCATATATGTGGAGATTAAACAATATGTTATAGAACATCCAAGGGGTCAAAGAAGAAATCAGAGAAATTTAAAAATACCTTGAGATAAATGAAAATGGAAATGTAGCATACCAAAATCTATGGGATGCAGCAAAAGCAATTTTAAGAGAGAAGGTCATAGCAACAAATTTCTACCTCAAGAAAAATCTCAACAACTTAACTTTACAACTCAAAAACTAGTAAAAGAAAAACAAAACACAAAATTAGTAGAAGGAAGGAAATAACAGAGCACAGCAGAAATAAATGAAATAGAGATTTAAAAAACAGTAGAAAAGATCAATGAAACTAAGAGCTGGTTCTTTGAAAAGATAAACAAAATTGACAAACCTTTAGTAAACTACCAAGAAAAAAAGAGACAGGCTCAAATAAATAAAATTAGAAATATATTATGATACCACTTATACCATAGAAACACAAAGGATCATAAGAGACTACTAAAACAATTATATGTCAACACACTGGACAACAAAGAAGAAATGGATAAATTCCTAGAAACACACAACCTTCCAAGACTGAATTATGATGAAATAGAAAATCTGAACATACTGATTACTAGCAAGGAAATTCAATCAATCATCAAAAACCTGCCAACAAACAAAAGTCCAGAACCAGATAGCTTCCTGGTGAATTCTACCACACATTCAAATAAAAATTAATACCAATCCTTCCCAAACTCTTCCAAATACATTTTTTGGGGGGCCAGCAATACCCTGATACCAAAACTGGAAACGATGGAAAGAAAGAAAGAAAGAAAGAAAGAAAGAAAGAAAGAAAGAAAGAAAGAAAGAAAGAAAGAAAGAAAGAAAGAAAGAAAAGTAAAAAATAAATAAACAAAAACGGATGTCTAAGTGATTCAGTCAGTTGAGTGACGCTCTTGTTTTCAGCTCAGGTCATGAACCCATGGTTCCTGAGTTTGAGCCCCATGTCAGACTCTGTGCTGGCAGCGTGGTGCCTGCTTGGAGTTTCTCTCTCTCTCTCTCTCTCTCTCTCTCTCTCTCTCTCTCTCTCTCCTCTCTCTTTCTGCTCCTTCCTGCTTGCACTCTCTCTAAATAAATAAATAAATAAATAAATAAATAAATATTTAAAAAATGAATGAATGAATGAATGAATGAATGAAAGGGAGGATGGAAGGAAGGAAGGAAGGAAGGGGAGGGAAGAAAGAAAGGGAGAGAAAATTATAGGTCCTCATTCTTATTCTACTTCTCTCAGGTACTCCCTAAACTTTTTAAATAGATTAAACTCATTTTTTTAACACTTCAGCATACGTCTATAATTGGTCTCAAGTTTGTACTACTCTCTGTAGGGAAAGCATTTGGCTGGATCTAAGAGTAACCCTCATCCTTCTTATATCTTTTTTACAATTCATGTGTTGCCAAAAATTAAAATCTATAGTTGCAAAATGATTCTAGTCTTGTCTACATCTCTGATGTTATATATATATTTTTAATGTTAATTTATTTTTGAGAGAGAGAGAGAGAGAGCAAGCAGGGGAGGGGCAAAGAGAGGGGAACAGAGGATCTGAAGCAGGCTCTGAGCTGACAGCAGCAAGCCCGATGTGGGGCTCAAATTCACGAACAATGAGATCAAGACCTGAGCCAAAGTCAGACACTAAACTGACTGCGCCACCCAGATGACCCTCTGATGTTATACTTCTAAAGCTTGAAAACAGTTCTCTATTCAGATATGGAATTTGGGACCATTCATCCTCTATGGAACAAGAATATTTTCTAGAGAAAAATGTATTCTATGAAGCCTCTTTTCTCTTTTTTTTCTCAACACCTGATATTATAGAACATTTACTTTATTATTTTTCTCCTCATCAACACAATAGGTTGACACATCTCCTACATCGTTCAAACATCCATTAGTCTTTTTTTTATGAACTTTATCTGATCCACTAATAATTGAACTCAAACTATGGTCTCCAAAATATATTACAAAACAAGAACAAAAACAAAACACCAAGTTTATTTAAAAATAAACAAACAAACAAACAAACAAAAGTCTATCAGTATTGACTAAGGAAGATAATTTAGAGAGAAAGAATGTGTAACACGCACCAGACAAATATATGCATATCAAAACACTGTATTATGAACACAGCTGAGCCCTGAACATGGATATGAATCTTTTTCCCACCATTGTCTCATTCTGACTACCTGATCATCATTAAGTATAAGAGGCTTTTACACAGTACACTTCGCCCAAAACAAACATGACTGATCTAGCCATTAAAGGTTCTAAAAGAGTTTCTTCCAAATTCTGGCGCTCTAGATACCTGCTCAATTAGAAAACATGTATTTCCAGATAAAAATATGTCTTAATCAGTTTGGACTGCTAAAATGGAATATCAGATATTTTGTGGCTTTAATAACTATGTTATACATAATGATATAGATTATTTATATATATATGTATATATACATATGCATACATATATATGTATATATACATACACATACATATATATGTGTGTGTGTGTGTATATATATATATATATATATATATATATATATATATATATATATTTCTCTCTGGTACCACTGCATTAGTAAGATAAATATTTCTATGGAGAAGTAGTTAAGTCAGATCTTAGGTATAGCATTAACCCATAGGTCATATAGGTCATATATAGAATTGCAAGTCCCATGAGAGTGATGATGATTATCAATAATTTTTGGATAAAGGTTTCAAACTGTTTATTCCCTAGATATTCTATGTTTTGCTTTTGATGTAGACAATACCAACAAATGGATGGAATAAAACTTATTAGTGAAAAATATTTTTCTGAAGAACTTATTTTGTCCTTTTCAACTTTTTCCTTGACCTTATCTTTCTATTCTATTAGTGTTTTCTCATGGTCCTGATATATTTATATATTTTTCAATTTCATTGTAATTTATATACTATGCTAAGACAACTCAAACATTTGTGGACAACAGAGTGCATATATTTAAATAAAATAATCATTTATTTTCATTTTTCATTTTTATGCTTCCTTCCACCTTAAACACCAATAAATAATGATAATCTCTGCAGCAAACCATGATTTCAGTATAGCTCTGACATTTACCAGTTAGTAACTTAACATTTGAGATTTAGTGTCAGCATTTATAATTTGTTGATATTAACCTCATTGTGGATACTGATGTAACTAATAAAAGTGTTTGCTCACTATATTTTACACTTTTGACATTAATCATCATTGTCTCATTTTTGCCCACAACACACCACCTTTAATTCCTTTACTTTGCCTCCCCTAAGAAAAACATATACTATTTCCTGGGTGCGGGAACAGTTCTAAAATCAAGTCTTCAAGGAAGCTTTGGGACCCTCTCATTATTCATGTCACGCATTTTCTGGCCTTTTCCCTATGCTCTGTAAATACCTCCTAACTATTAACACAGTTCCTTCTTCCATCCTGCTACTTCTACCACTAAATGCAATAAGTCAGAAATTAATTGGGAATTGCTGAAGTTTTAACCTGATTTTTTTTTTTTTATTTCTCAAGCATAAAATTAGCTAGGCACTAAAATCAATTAAAGCAGGACTATGCTACTATTGATAAAATGCCAAAAAGCATTTCATTACCCTAAACATTTAACATATTTGACAAGATAATACTTTCAGCCTCGCATAGAGTTGGACAGAAAAAACATTGAGCTGATCTGGACACATTCCTATTTATTTTCTCCATGTGTTGAGAATCCAATTAAGGTGGGATCAAAATTAATGATTAATCAGTATTTTTTAAAGATGGCTATTGTGAATGACTTCCTATTATTTAAAGATTTTCATACTGTAAAATACATCATAAATTCAAAAAAGTGCTTGTATTTTATGGTCTTAATAACAATGATACTATTTGATAAAAGCACACATGTATTTATCACCTACCTTAAGATTTAAAACATAACCAATACCTTTGAGATCCTCTGCATGTCCCTTCCCAATAAACTAACATTCTTCCCTGAAGAGTTAACTTTCACTATTCTAAATTTGCTGGTATTTATTTTTTTAATGATTACATGGTACATGTATATTTCCATAAATAGCATACTGCTTGGTTTTGTAGGCATTACCATTATATAAATGGATCCATCCATCTTGTCTCTTCTCATGTGATTTTTTTTAATTCCTAAATATTATGTTTGAAATTGATATATTTTTGTACTCGTTTCCCAGGTTTTGTATATCCTATCGTATAAATATATACATTTAGTATTCCATGGTTCTTTTGCCTATTTGCTATTTGTTTTCTTTAGCTTATTGTTCCATAAATGTGTGTGTGTGTGTGTGTGTGTGTGTGTGTTTTCCAGATAAAAATTTGTCTTAATCAGTTTGGGCTGCTATAATGGAATACTAGAGACTGTGTGGCTTAAATAACAAACACTTCTCACAGTTCTGGAGGCTGGGAAGTCCATGGATCAGGGTACTAGCAGATCTAATGTCTAATGAGGTAACTTTTCCCGGTTTGTACACAGCCTCTTTTCCTTATATCATAGGGCTGAGAAAGATAATCTCTCTCTGGCTTCTTAGAAGGCTAGCCCTTCTAGCCCCTTCATGAGGGCTCCACCTTTTTGACCTAATTACTTCCCAAAGATGCTGCTTCCTAATACCATCATGGCAGGAGAGGGGTGGGGTTGGGGAGGATCCGGACTTCAACCTTTTGGGAGGACACAAACAACACATCCGTTACAAAATCTGCTGTTAGCAATAGATAGTAAATCTTTCTTGTCAGTAATATATGTATGGGACAAATATTTTCTCTCCAGTTGTGTATTTTGGCACTCCCATTATGCTATATTTACAAAAATAGTTCTTAATTTTAATGCAATAAAATTTTAGCTTCACTGACTTCAATTAGATGAAAGTATAAATGTTAGAACTTAGCACTTTACATGTCTCTTAATTTGTCCTTCATAGTTTTATCTCTTATTTTTCTCTGCTGCATTCTAGATGTATCTCTTCTAATTTGTTTTTTATTGCATTAATTTTCTCTTCATTGCATCTAATTTTTGGTTTAATCTGACCTTTATGTTTCATATTTTTCTAGAAATGCTATAATGTGCGTTTTCAGGTCCACTGATCTGTAGAAAGTCATATATCTTAATTTTGATACTTTTTTATTTATTTAAACATATTTAGCATACTCAATATTCTCTGATGACAATTTGAACAGTCTGTGAATATCTCATTCTGTAGTTTGTGTTTCTATTGACTCTAAACAAGTCTTAATTCTTTTTGCATGTGTCTTATGAATTTGTTTGTTGTTGCTTTTGTTTTTTTAAAAAATCATGGTGCCTGAGAAGTATACTGTAGGATTACCTTGAGGCTTGTGTTTAATTTGTATACAGTTTTATCAGGCACTTGAGAACCAATCTCAAATAAATTTTCCAGTTGTGGGTTTCAGAATTAATTATGTTATTTGTAGTTCCTAACCCAGGATAAATGGTTATTCATTCTCAGGAAATTTTGTTTTTTCACTTTTTTTTTTTCTGAAGCCACCCAGAGGCAAAGATTTTTTATTTCATGCCAAAGGACAGGTTTGTTTTCTCATTTTAGACACAGAAAGGGTCACATTTTGAGGGTTCTGCCTTAATTCTGAATCTCTCATTCAAAGCTCCACTATGTATGTTTTAATATTTATCACTCACATGTGGTCCCTAAAACCGAAGCTCTGGATCAGCCCTCATCAACTGGCAGATCTCTGAAGGTAATACCCATCTTCAACCCTTGCTGGTTTTTCCAGATTTAAGCTTTCTGGTTATAGCTTCCGAGGATTTCTTCACTTTCTTGCTCTTGAAAGATAAATTTTAAATATTTTCTTGTATCTTAGGTGGTTTTGCACCACAAAGGCTGAGTTACGTCACATTATTTTTTGTGCTTTAAGTAGAATCATTTAACTGGCAAACTGAAAAATGTACTCCTTAGTATGAGACACATGTAGTTGAAGTATGAGTGACATATCTCCTAAGATTGAGTTCATACCCCAATAGGTACACAGAATATTTTTTTGTAAGCCACATTTCTTTTTTTTTTCTTTACAAGTTTTTAGTTAAATCTCAAGTAGTTAACATACAGTGTAAATTTAGTATCAGGGATAGAATTCAATGATTCAACACTTACATATGATACCCAGTGCTCATTACAAATGTCCTCTTTAATCCCTATCACAAGTTTAACCCATCCCCCCATCCATCTCCACTCTGGTAACCATCAGTTTGTTCCCTATAGTTAAGAGTCTGTTTCTTGGTTTTCCTCTTTTTTCCCCCATGTTCATTTGTCTTGTTTCTTAAATTCCACATATAAGTGAAATCATATGGGATATTCTTTCTCGGACTAACTTATTTCACTTAGAAATAGATCCATCCATGTCATTGCAAATGGCAAAATTTCATTATTTTTTATGGCTGAGTAATATTCAACATCTTCTCTATCCATTCATCAGTCAATGGATATTTGGGTTCTTTCCAAAATTTTGCATGCCACATTTCTAAGATAGAGTCCCAATTTAGGAACTAAGGCTTATGCATACATATTGGATCTTAGGTACCATGTGGTTCCACTCTGTTTATGTGGTTTCTCTGCAACACATTACTGAGCATTATATCTGGTACCAGGCACACAGGAAGGCCCAACTGTCTCAGCAATGGAGGCAGTGTAGTTGTCTATCTTTGTTAACTGAAGCATATAAGCAAATTAAATTAGGTGGACGTGACAATCAGACTCTTCAAAGAGAAGCATATTTGTTTGAGTTGAATTGATAAAGAAGCAAACAAATCAAATGATTTGACTGTGAAGCTCATACTCTTATCATTGCACTATAATTCCCAGAATTGCTACTTCAGAAATGGAACTTGATTCCTAATTGGTATATTCATAAGAATATGAACACCTACTCATTAAAAGCACAGGTTCATATTTAACTGATAAAGGCACATTAGTTAGCAAAGCTGACTCTACAAGCAAATCTACTATATAATAATTTTTGAGATTACCATCTGCTAATAAGCACAAGCTTATCTCTAATATATACTTTTACAATTAGATGGTAATCCAAAATGTATTTCATATATACACCTAAATGTATTTACTATGCTTTCATTTGAGAAAAAAAATCATAATTCCATATTTTGAATAGCCTCAATACAATGGCCACCAAAAATTTAAGCCAAAACCTAGAAAAAAAGAAGGGTCTTTGAGTTCTGGTTAATTTGGACATTGATCCAGAACTACTTAAAATTTTTACTCATCTTTTCTTTTTACTTTATATTTTATATATTTTTTAATTAAAACCTTTAAGGAACATTGCAAAATCCAGTGCTTCCCAAGGAGATGGACAAGAATCAATGTGTATAATAAAGATGAAAGAAAATATATTTAGTTTATGTCATCCAAATAGCAATCTTCAAAGTCACAATAAATTAAATTAGAGGAAACTGTGTTCTGGAATAGCAAAGACCATCTTTTGAAAGCTTTTCTACCCCAAAATGAAATTTATATCCTTAACAAATAATGAGCTTTCCTTCCCTAGAAGAATCCACCCAGAGATAGGTTATAGCTCTGAGATGCTATACCAGGTGACCCAGGGCTGTGAGTCTAGGCTGTCTTTCACAGAATCCCACTAAGCCTGCCTCCTTTCATAGTCTTTTGCTCTTCTCCTTGATGTTTATAGGTTTGAATGCTTAGATTTCATTTATGGAGTCTGTGCCCTAAAATTGCATTTGTTCCAACAAGCATTTTGAGCAACAATATAGCTTCTAACCATTCAGACATGGCCTGTGGGACTCAGTGGATCAAGCAGGAGATGACAGATGCAATTGGTTTGTAGAAATTTTCAAGTCTTAAGAGAAAGATCTCCTAGGAAAAGTGGCACGTCTACTGCCGCTTTTAAAGTGACAGAGCAATAGATCTTGGGTTGCCTCAGGTGCTGCCTGAAGAATCAATAAAGTCTCTTTAAAGACCCACTGATGTTTCATGAAAGGCATCCAAAAACATTCTATTTAGAATATCCATCTTATTTCCTTGTGAACAATGTAACTCCCTTACGGGTAACAAATTGAGAAAAGCTTGATTTGTCTTTTTTAAAGGGTATCTGTTTTAATAGAGGACATTGGGAGGTAATTTGGAAATTCTCCTTTTGGAAGGGAGTCCTCAACTGTGTTTAAATGAAAAGTGTCTCATTTAGGGAAACGTTTATTTCATGAAAGTATTTTGGAGTTATTCAAAGACTCTCAGTAATACCTTCTAAAAATTGGTATATAAAAAGTCTTAATCATTATTTTTATTGTTACTATTTAATTCAAAAATCTAAAGTTTACAACTTCTTTATATGACGTTAGAACACATCATTGCTAAGTAATCGTATGTTAGTGGACTGTCTCTCATTCCATGAATACATAAACTGAGATTATCAATTTATTAAAGCATTTGCTAAGGCCTTCTCATTGGAAAATGGGAAGAATACCTTCCTCACAAAATTATTGCTGATATCAAATTATCTAAATGCTATCAGACATAAATTCTGGGTACATTAGTATGTCAATATTATTTTCTTACTTGCTGAAATATGAGCATACTATTTATGACAGTATTTATGAAAGTTTATCTCATATTCTTTGGGTATGACCATAAAATATCAAGTCAAATTTGACAAATACAATTTCCTATAAACTGTATGCATCTAAAAGTTTCATAATCCCTATTCTTGGCATCACTTTGAAATTTATTCACAAAACTTATTTGAGCTATCTCCAAAGAATTTGAAACTGTTTTTCATGATAAGTTTTGTGATAATGGTAGTGGAGAATCAGTAATTTTTTTTTTATTTTAAAACATAAGTTTACACACAGTAAAAAGCCAAAGCAATGTAGAGAAAATAGACAAGTAATTAAACAGAATGAATATAATAGCATGAAAATTTTGGGATAGGGGAAGGAGAAAACAGGCTGTAGAGATCTAACATTCATATATATTAATACTCACAAAGCCATGTATAGGTTTCATCACATAGAGCATGGAGTGTAAAAAGGGGATTTTAAAAGAATATAGGACACATGGGTGTGTGCAAACATGATGTTTCCTTTAAGTATTTCCAACAACAACAAAAAAGACAAGACTTATTAATACATCCCTTTTCTGTAAAGCACTAAATGTTCTTGCTTCCTGGGCTAGGAAACATAGTATCAATGAAGTTTGCTTACATGTTTCTGTTGTTGTTGAAATTGTAGTAATTAGTTTCATTTTTTGATAGTATTCAGGGGGAAATATGGAATTAAACTGCCATAAGGTAAATTATATACCTTCTAGTACCTATAGCTGTCATCATTCAGAAGATTCACACACTTAAGTCCTTGGTTTAAGAACACATTTCACTTTGATATCTTCTTTAGTGTTTTTAGATAGATGAACTATTTTACCAAATATTCTTAAATCCATGTAAATAGTCCATGAATGCAAGAAGTAACTAAGCTTATCTTAACACCTTTCTTTCAGTTTCTTGGGTTTGTTTGATTGTTTTGGGAATCAGTTTTCATTTGGAACTTGGTTTCTATATGCTACTGAAAGCTGGTTAATTATCTGGTCTTAGTAATAGAATATGAAAAATAACAGAAGTGCCACTGCTATACTACATTCAATACTAGCATGGCCAAACTCCTGATCACTGACAAAACCAAATGCCAGCAAGGATGTGGTGCAACAGAAGTTCTCATTCATTACTGGTGGGAATGTAAAATGGTACACCACTTTGGAAAACGATTTGGCAGTTTCTTATAAAATTAAACATGCTCTTAACCATACAATCCAGCATTTGTACACCTGGGTGATTACCAAAAGGAGATGACAACTTATATCCACAGGAAAACCTACACATGGATGCTTAGTGTAGCTTTATTTATAGTTGTCAAAACATGGAAGCAACCAAGATGTTCTTCGGGAGATAAATGGATTAAAAACTATGGTACATCCAGACAATGGAATATCATTCAACACAAAAGTTGAGGGAGCTATCAAGCTATGAAAAGGCATATTATTATGTGCATATTAACATGCAACCTTAAATGTATATTATTAAGTGAGAGAAGCCAATTTGAAAATGATATATACTATATGATTCCAACTATATGACATTCTGGAAAAAGCAAAGTCTTGGGGACAATAACAAAATCATTGGTTGCCAGGGGTGAGGAAGGAGAAAAGGATGAATCGGAAGAGCATAGAGGATTTTATGACACTGTAATGGCGGATAAATGTCATTATATACTTTTCAAAATCCTTAAAATGTAAAACACCAAGAATTAACCCTAATATAAACTCTAGACTTAGGGTGATAACAATACATTAATGTAGGATCATTAATTATATCAAATATACCACTGTGCTGCAGGATGTTGACAGTGGGGGAAGGTGTATGTGTGTGGGTGCAGGGAGCACATAGGAATTTTCTGTCTTTTCTGCTCAGTTTTTCTGTGAACCTGAAACTACTCTAAAAAACAAAATGTTCTTAAAAATAAGTAAGTAACAAATGACATTAAATACATTTTGGCATGCAAACGTGTGATGTTGATAATGCTGGTAAAGGTAAGGCAGCAGTTCTTAAATATATATCCAGTCTCAAGAAGTTATTGTACCCTTCTGGAAAACTGCTATATGTCAGGTTAAACATAACTGTTGCCTGAATCTTCATCTTTAGAAAAGTTAAAAAATACCAGTCTCTGTAGTTCCTGAGATTTATCATCATCATTTTCCCCTTTGCTCTCTGCCCTTAGTCAAAATTACATCTTATTTGTTTTAAATAAAGAAACCCTTATACTTCCCTAAACAATGTGATGTGGATCCATGATGACTATACAAGATTTCCTATTACAGATAATGAGGAATAGAATGGTGTTCTATGAAAGAGAACTTTCTGTTCACCTGCTGAATCAAAGAAAAGTGTTTCTGATGAAATATTCTCATTAGTAGAGGCTACCACACACACAGGCATGGAATGATTTGAAAAGAGGAAAAAAGGAAGAGAAGGAAGAAAGAAAAAGGGAGTGGGGAGAAAGGAAGAAGAGAAGAACTAGAATACCAGTAAAAATACATTTTATTCTACCTCCATACTAAATACACTTTAATCACAATAACTCACATTGCACTTCAGATTCCTAGAGTTCATGAGTATCATATTTTGAGGATAGTTATTGAACTATAGATGTTCAGAAGTCTTGACTGATACAAAAGAGAAAATTATAATCAAGCCAGATTTTACTCTAGTAAACTTGGTTTATTTTTTGAAAGCACTGGCTGACATTGTAAAACATATCCCATTGATAATGACGCTAGATGACCAGAGGTAATATTTAAGTATTTCTCTTGAAAAAGATTCATAAGTGCAAACAGAGTTTTTCCTCAAGATATAAAAACCCACTAACTTGAAAAAAGAAAGAATTTTTTGAAAGAGTTTTTGGACAGTCCAAATTATAAATTCCTTGCTATTTATAAATAATGTTACATGAATCTTTTTAAGTTAGTGTTATCATTTTCTTCTATTATATTGACCTATTCTGTATCTAAAATGCACAACCAACTAAAAATAATTATTGGATACTCACAGGAGAACAACTAGAACTCCACATTTAGCTGTTATTGTTAAAGGGGATACCTTTAAAGTATTGCTGTGATATCTTTTCTCTGTAACACGACTTGCTTTGTTTTGTTTTGTTTTGTTTTAATTTTTTTTCAACGTTTATTTATTTTTTATTTTTTTGGGGGGGGGGACAGAGAAAGACAGAGCATGAATGGGGGAGGGGCAGAGAGAGAGGGAGACACAGAATCAGAAACAGGCTCCAGGCTCTGAGCCATCAGCCCAGAGCCCGACGCGGGGCTCGAACTCACGGACCGCAAGATTGTGACCTGGCTGAAGTCGGACGCTTAACCGACTGCGCCACCCAGGCGCCCCACGACTTGCTTTGTTTTAACTTCAAGGATATTTTTTAATATTTAACATAAATGTCCCTACTGGAATATATAGATTTTTAGAATAAAATTAATGGAAAATAATATGTTTACATAATATGAATCCTATGTGAATTTTTATCCATGTTTATACTACAAATTTAGCAATAACTGTAATAAAATAGAAATTTAAATCAAACAGAATCTGCTGTAGTTTTATGTGCCAATACAGAATCATTATTTCATTGAAAGAAAAAAATCCTTCATAAATGACTTAAATAACAAAAAAAGGTAGAAAATAAAACATGATAGATAATGTAGCTGGATTCTCACACAGAGACACGGGACACCAAGGCTTTTTGTCCAGGAAGCAAATTTATTTGTGCTTCCACAGGCTTAGTGGGCTAAGACCCCAAAAATGCTGAGCCCTGAGCATGGCAGAATATAGTCTTTTATGCAATTTCTACTTCTTTGTCTCCTATATATAGTGACACATATAGTCTGATTGGACACAGTCCAAGTCCAAGTTGAGTCAAAGTTATGCATATGCATATAGGAGTTGATTGGATCACATTGCACATTGCCTTCCTTTCTTCTGAGAAGGCCTCCACTGCATTCCTTACCACAATACCAATTTTCCAAAGAAATTATGCTTAGTGTGCTTTTATTTTTTGAGGAAAAATCATGGTACTGAACACTCTAATACAGTTTATGCCCTAAAGTACAATTAGCAAACAAAGAATTGGCCATTATACATTTCTTTAATCTGACTTGACTTCTTTTAGTCCCTTGGAGGAATGAGAATTCCAAATACTAATTACACACTAAAAATAGAACATGCTGTTCATATAAAAGACATTTCTGAAAACATAAAAGAGCAGCTAAAAAAAATCACATTTTAGTAGCTGTGTGTCTTTTTCATTTTGTTTTGGTTGAGAAGTTAATAGCAGAAATATCTGCCTTTCTTCTAGGAACTGCTCCTTCACCCTACTCATGAGTTTGCACAAGAGTGGTATGGAATCTTAGTTCTCTTTCTCTCTTCCCATTATTGATCCATTAAAAGGGGTATGGCTCATAAGAGCTCTTTTCTGTTGTTTTACTTCCTTTTTAATTTCAGAAGCTGGAAATACACATACATACCAATGAGTACCTCCTATTCTACTGGGAGTTGCAAAAATTGAAACATGGGGGCTGTTGACAACTACATTCTCTGGCAGATAGAGAAATATACTCTACCTGCCTCAGGAAAATGTATGCAACACACAGACAGGAAAAGGCATAGATGGAAGCTGGAGGAAAAAAGGGTGCATAAGGAAAATAAGGGGGTCAGGGGAATCAGTAGAAATTAACTTTGTAATGGAAATCAGTTGAATCTTGGCTCTCCAATGATTATACCTTTCCTGGTATGAAATAAGGCACTTTTAGCACCCATCCCATAATTTCCTTATTCTGCGTAGGACAGAAGTGAATTTGTGGTATTTTTAACCAAGAGTCCCAATTACTATGGTTATTGTCTTCATAGTTTTTTAGATTGTCTTCATAATCATTACTTACCACCTTGTATTATGTATGGTTTTAAATAAGATTACAAGACAATTAACATATGAATGTTTCCCCTCTTCTCTTTTTTTTCTCATTCTTTGTCACTCAATAGTTCAGTTATCTGTGATGGAAATTAGAATTATTTAGTGACAGAAGGAAGGTAATGGACTTGACTAGAGATGTCAGCTAAACCTATCAATAAGCTAAGACAAAGAATAGAGCTGAGGAGTGCAAAGTCCTATTGATAGGGAGCATGGGGCAAGCTGAGGGCAAAATACAAGCTAACAGCACCACCCTACCCACCACAGGTGGAATATGTGTGATATTCCCCAGACACTTCTGGCTACTCAAGAACAAAAGAGAAGGATTTAAGTGCTTGCCATGGTAATGTGGGAACCAAGGTAAATGAAAAATTAAATTCCCTTACTGCCTACAGCCCACTGACAATTCCTTGAAACCAGCAGAGTGACCTCACTCTAAGAGCTCAGCTGCCTTAATGATAACACTTTGCTAGGGGCAAAGGAGAATCTTAGCTTAACGTTATCCCAATCTGGAGGATCCTGTAGGTCTTCTTTCTTCATCTCAACTGCCCCAAGATATATGCTGGCAATCATACTCCAAGCTTATGCCCACCGCCCCGCACCCTCATATACATCTGAAAGGTCTCATGACTGAGGTTTTATTAAACGGCAATAAATGGCATTTTTATAGAAACAGCTAGCCCCTCAAGGTCCTGGAAACCTTGCTTCCAAAATTCCTTAGAGGCTTACTATATCCCTGACCCTCTCCCAACCTGAGGGTATATAATGAGTTACCCAGCACCACCCCGGTGCAGATCTTCCTGCCCATGGGTTCTGTCCCTGTGCTTTAATAAAAATCACCTTTTGCAACAAAGATGTCTTCAAGAATTCTTTCTTGGTGGTCAGCTCTTGACCACCCCACCATCACACCAAAACTATCACTATTGCTGGAGTTTGGGAGAAAACTTAGGTTTTGGTAAGCAAGAGAACTGTAAACAGCCAAAAAATGAGAAAAATTCAGGAGTAAAACAGAGATTAGTGAAGTTATGCTGAAGATCATGAAATTATTTCCATTTTTAAATTAGTTACAAATCTTATAACTTACTCACAGAGATCTGTAAACTAAAGTTTATGATTATAGCCACTCACGCCAGCAATACACACACGCGTGCACACACACACACACACACATCCAAGAGTGGAATATGACTTAGGTGTTGCTCACAGATTGCTATTTCACTTCACCTTTTTAAAAATTTCCTCAAGTTGTTTGTTTTTAGTTTTCCATTCTTGAAGACAGCATACCGAAAATCATATCCATTTTCCTCAATATTTCCTTTCCCCATTTCAAGTGCAGAAAAATTCCTTGCTGGTAAATATAACAGACTGGGTTTATTTTTGTTTTAACCTCATGTTGGGACTTTATATAAGATTCTAGACAAGTCATGTGGAACTTCAGTTGTCACTGTCACAGAGGAAGTATTTTAAATCTCCACTTTCATTTTACAATAATATTGCAGGTAATTGTACATGACTTATGCTTATACTGTCTTATATTTCTATATGCCTTTATGGTGTTTTAAGTACTTCCACCTATTTTGTCCAATTGGATCGTAATAGCATCTTGCGAGGCACAGTGATACAGTTCATTGTTATCACCATTTTAGAAAAATAAGAACCTAAAAATTCAGGAAGTCTGAAAAGTTACCCAAGGTCTATGGCTGGCAAATGGAAAGCTAATAACAGAATTCAGTTTTTCCTCACTCTAAATTCAGGATTTTTTTCAGTGTTATTCGATGTTCATACTACATTGACCTTGTTCTAGTGTTTCCATCATACTAGAGACATCTGTGCAAAAGAAGTTTTGCTTCAGTGTTTTTATCCTTGGTTTAAGGTTAAAAAAAAAAAAAAAAAACCTCTCTGCTGGTCTCAGCTGGACTCACAACCAAGTCCAGCACCAATACTTTATGCTCAATAAAGAAATATTTCTTACAAAAATGTTTCTTATAGAAAAATAAATGTTTTTCTACAAAAGCTAAATTATACATAATCTGTTTTACAAAAATACACTAGCCTCTGAATATCTCATGATGAGTAATCCCTCAAATCAATTTCCATCCCTCGTCACTTGCGAATACACCATGGCCTGTTCCCTCAGTCAGCTGTGTTGCTCTATGCTGAAGTGACTCTTCTACAGGAAATCACAGATTTTATTAAACAATTATAAGTGAACGTTTATTTTTGGCTAAGCTTACAAAGAATATAGGGAAGCATTTATGATCATGATAAACATACACTCAAAGTATATGAAAGCCAGAAAGAACGGTCTTGCTGTATCAGAGAAGACCCTGGAAAGGGGCTAAGAAGTGATGGATAAACAAGAAGTTGCTGAAGACATGAGAGGAGAGGCTTCCTGGAAGAAGGGACACCAGGTATAAGGTCCAGAAACAAGGGAATTGATGGCATATTCATGGGACTACAAGTAGATCCAAAGTGAAATGAGGGGCACCTGGGCGGCTCATTGGTTAAGCATCCAATTCTTGATCTTGGCTCAAGCTATAATTTCATGGTTTGAGCCCTGCACCAGGCTTGACGCTGATAGTGTGGAGCCTGTTTAAGAATCCCTCTCTCTCCCCCTCTCTCTCCACCTCTTCTGCTCCCTCTCTTTTTCAAAATACATTAATTAATTTGAAAAAACTATTAAAAATAAGGTGAAATAAGCAAGTGAGAGTAGCAGGAATGATGTTTAAAAGTGAGGAGGGGGAGAGTTAGATAAGGTCTTGTATGACATGTGAAGGAATTTAGACCACATCTCAACTGTTACTGAAGGGTTTTAAAGAGAAAATTGATATGATCAGATTTGCATTTAGAATATATTAGTACAATGGCAATGTTTGGGATGTTTTAGAAAGGAGTAATCTATAGGACAAAAACCAGCTAGGAAACTTTTAAGTGCTTCCAACAGAAGGTAATGGTGTCAGGTTTGGGTGATGACAAGGTGCAGGTACAGTATGGAAGTGGTGGCTGAGGGAAGTGGAGATAAAGGAGAAAGTAATTTCAAAAGGCAAGGAAATGTCACACTAAGCAGTGGTATGTGTATTTTATATGGATATTTTAATAAATTTGATGTGGGACAATATTTACATCAAATCCCCAAACCCTCAGTTAATGATAAGGAGTGGCCTGCACGAAAGCAAAGGAGAACGACAGAGAGAAGACCAATATTCCCTTCCTTCATGTGCCATCAAATTTTCATTAAGGTATAAATTTTTACTTCTGCTTTGAGAACATACATTTTATGATGATTTGTTAGAAGATAAAAAATTGAAATGAGATTCAAGTATAAAATATTGTAAGTGGTTTAATTTATCACTAATCAAGCACCAAAGATGGGGCACCTGGGTGGCTCAGTGAGTTGAGTGTCTGACTCATGGTTTCAGCTCAGGTCCTGATCTCACAGATTCTGAGTTCGAGTCCTGTGATGGGCTCTGTGCTAACAGCACAGAGCCTGATTGGGATTCCTTCTCTCTCTTTCTCTCTCTGTTCATCCCTTGTTCATGTTCACTCTCAAAATAAATAAATAACCTTTTTTTTTCAAAATTACCAAAGAGAACTTAGTTATTTTTGGAAGATATGACAGTGAGTTCAGACCAAGGGACAATTCTACTTAAAGGAGATAGCATGCTTAATAGAGTAACCTACTCCCTCGAATATTGAGATAACTAGAGAATTTTTTGTAGTTGTTCAATGTTCCAAATCTCAGACATCCTTTTAAACTATTGTTAATATATCCTTTCACTTATGTGACCAATGATTTGATTTGAATAAAATTTGAGAAATGCTATAGTTAAAAGTATAAACAGGAATATAAAGAATGCAGGGCTTTCAACAATAACAGAAAGAAACAGATGACAAATGGTTTTGAAGTATGTGATAATCTGTAATTATCTAATTGACAACCTAGAAGATCATGCTTATTCGTATGGTAGGTATTAGTGCTATTTGCCATTATTTTCAGCTCTTTAACTTCTTGGCACAAAGTAGTATTGTGCTTTCTGGTCCTCTTGAGGTTGTATGAGATTATATGAGTAGTTGCGATTAATGACTTAGGAAAAACAATGGTATGTATCTACCATTATGGATAGACACTGTTGATTGCCATCAGAAATGTTTTTTCTCTCTAGTCTGACCAACAAAACCATTAGCAATGGTGGATGTTCTAAGGATCTGTGATGAACTGACCAGCTGACCAGTTATAGACATATAGTATAAGCAAGAAATAAATTTTGCTGCATTAAGCCACTGAAATATGGGAGTTGTTTGTTACTCCTGCTTACTTAACCCAGTGTTTCTTAACAGATACCCTAATTAATACATAGATTTATGTCAAAAAGGTACTGCTGAAATGATATATCTAAGTAAAAGTCCTGAGACTGGTGCAAAAAATATTGTTAATTGAACCATTTTCACTTACTCTGATCAGTCCTGGGAATGTCTTGATCAAAAATAGGCTGACATGGTGGATGTGGAAGAGGGTGTCTTTTGGTTCCTATTAGAATATCTTGCAGCCTATCATCATGAATAAATTAAACAATGCAAAATTAGATGAGATTCTTACAACCTAAACAATGTTGTGTAAAAATTACTAAAGGATTGGGGCGTCTGGGTGGCTCAGTTGGTTAAGTGACTGACTCTTGGTTTTGGCTCAGGTCATGATCTCAGTTTGTGAGTTCAAGCCCCATGTTGGGCTCCACAGCTGGCAGCAAGGAGCCTGCTTGGGATTCGCTCTCTTTCCCTTTCTCTCTGCTTCTCCCCTGCTTGCAGTGTCTCTATCTCTGTCAAAATAATTAAACTTTAAAAAAATATTAAAGGATTAAATTTTAATTAATAGATTACTTTGAAGTCAAATGGAAATATCCTATTAAAAAAAACAAATATTCTATTAATTCTTTTGGTTTTTTTGGCGGGGGGAGAGGTGAAATTTACACAACAAAATTAGCCATATACAGTCTATCATTCAGTGGCCCTTAGTACATTCATGATTTTGTGGTGCCATCACCTCTATCAAGTTTTAAAATTATTTCATTGTCCCCAACAAAAACCCCATACCCATTAGGCAGTCATTCTCCAGCCCTTCCTTTCTCCAGCCCCTGGCAACCATCAATCCTTTTTTCTTTCTATGTTTATACCTATTCTGGATATTTCATAAAGATGAAATCATATAATATGTTACCTTTCAAGTCTGGCTTCTTTCACTTATCATTATGTTTTCAAGGCTAATTTACTTTCAAGGCTCATCTCTCTTTCAAGGCTTACCATTTAGCATTATATTTTCAAGGCCCATCAAAAAGGAGTCAAAGGATTCATTCCTTTTTGTGACTGAGTAATATTCCATTTTATGGATATACTACATTTTGTGTATTCATCCATTGATAGATACATTTGAATTGTTTTCATATTTTGGCTTCCTATCAATCTTACCCTGAAAATAATTCTCATCACATATTTTCCCAGGGACTATATAACTATAGCATGTAAAATATGTCAATATGAGAAATTAAGAGAAAGCAGTATTAAGCTGTGTATTGAAACCAAAACCTGACTGAGCTGAATTATCAGACTTATCTGAAGAAAAAAAGACAAAAACCCTTATTTATGGTATTAGCACAACAATGGTTGGTTGTTTAAACCATATAATTTACACACATACACACACACACACAACTTTGAAAAGGAGGTCAATAATTGGGTCAGTCTTCTAGAAGGTATTACTAGGAAATGAGGATGATACCATGCCTGAAGCATGAGAGAATAATCTTTGCTCACCTGAAAGGGCTACCTGGGCCAAGTGCCTACCAACAATGACCAGATTTCACTTAGAATTGGAGGAGAGCTCTAGGTGGTGCTTTCTCCTAAAGCTCTCTACTGACTACTTATCTACCCAGCTGCCCTGTGTTGAGCACATCCATCATCTCTTCTGGCCCTCAGTTGATAAGCTACTGATCCTTCTGTATCTGGAAGTTATTGCAGGGATTGTATCAGGCAGAGTCACCATCATGTGACTTCTTTACTAGTAATAGACATTATTAATGAGGGGCTCTGGAGTGGAAGAACATGGGAGGGCTGTTTGTGCCTACACGTGAGAAAAATCACAGAAATTCTCAGAAATACATGGACTAGAAAGATATTGACACAGTAAGAGAAGGAAATGAGATCCTGAAGTATGTAACATAAGTCAAAGAAGCATAACTTTGTACTGTTAATATGAACTCATCTATAACTACAGACTGTAGACACCTGGGGGTTTTAAGTTATAAGGTTATACTACTATTTTGTGAATGTATATAAATAATATTGTGATAAACAAAAAAATCAAATTTATTTATTTTATTTTTGAGGGAGAGAGAGAGAGGGAGGGAGAGAGAGAGAGCAAGCATAAGCAAGCTCTATGTTCAGCACAGAGTCCTACATGGGGCTTGATCCCATGACCCTGGGATCATGACCTAAGCCGAAATCAAGAGTTGGATGCTCAACCGAGTCACCCAGGTGCACCAAAACTCTATTTAAAAACATTATTGTATTCATAATAAGATATTTTCTACTCTCAGATACTAAGCATAAGAGTTCATGAAGATTATCAAATTTTGTCCCATAAACAAAGTATCCTTCACACTTAAAAATACTGAGCACTAGTCATGCTCCACTCTCAGCCACATGAGCCAAATTTCTCTGAACTTCCTGAATATTCACAGGTGAAGCAGAGTTTCATTCCTGTTCTGGCCAACAATCTAAACGTTTTGAGGAGATTACAGAGCTCTAGTAGTTAGGTGCTTTACCAGAATTACCTAAATTTTCAGATGTATGCTTCTTTCCATATAGATGCAACCCCTGCTTTCTATAGATTGCCCAAGCCTAACTCCTAAGAAAGCAAATTTCTTAAATTCCACATATTAGTGAAATCATATGATATTTACCTTTCTCTGAATAACTTAGTTTGCTTAGCATAACACATTCTAGCTCTATCCACACCATTGCAAATGGCAAGATTTCATTTTTTTGATAGCTGAGTAATATTCCACTGTGAATGTATATGTGTGTGTATACACACACACACACACACACCCCACATCTTTATTATTCATAAGTCAGTGGACACTTGGGCTGTTTTCATAATTTGGCTATTGTTGATAATGCTGCTATAAACATTGGGGTGCATATACCCCTTCAAATCTGTATTTTTGTATCCTTTGGGTAAATACCTAATAGTGCAATTGCTGGATCATAGGGTAGTTCCATTTTTAGTTTTTTGAGGAACCTCCATACTGTTCTCCAGAGTGGATGCACCAGTTTGTCTTCTCATCAACAGTGGAACAGAGTCCCCCTATCTCTGCATCCTTGCTAACACCTGTTGTTTTTTGTGTTGTTAATTTTGTGCTGTCAGGTTCTGACAGGTGTGAGGTGGTATCTCATTGTAGTTTTGATTTGTATTTCTCTGATGATGAGTGATGTTGACTATCTTTTCATGTGTCTGTTAGCCATCTGGATGTCCTTGGAAAAGTGTCTATTCATGTCTTCTGTCCATTTCTTAACTGGGTTGTTTATCTTTTGGGTATTGAGTTTGATAAGATCTTTATAGATTTTGGATACTAACCCTTTATCAGATATGTCATTTGCAAATATCTTCTCCCATTCTGGAGGCTGCCTTTTAGCTTTGTTGAATGTTTCCTTCACTGTGTAGAAGTTTTTATCTTGATGATGTCCCAATAGTTCATGCTTGCTTTCATTTCTCTTGCCTTCAGTGATGTGTCTAATAAGAAGTTGCTATGACTGAGGTCAAAGGGGCTTCCTACGTTCTCCTTTAGGATTTTGATGGCTTCCTACCTCACATTTAGGTCCTTCATCCATTTTGAATTTATTTTTCTCATATGTGGAATTTAAGAAACAAAGCAGATGAACACATGGGAAGGTTAGGGAAAAGAGAAGAAAGGGAAACAAACCACAAGAGACTCTTATTGATAGAAAACAGAGGGTTAATGGAGGAAGGTTACAGGGGGGAGATGGGCTAGATGGGTGAAAGGTATTAAGAAGGGCACTTGTGATGAGCATGGATGTTGTATGTTAGTGATGATTCACTGAATTGTACTTTTGAAGCCAATATTGCACTGCATATTAACTAAAATTTAAATTAAAAATTAAAATAAACAATAATAAAACAAAACAAAATAAGTCACAGAGATGCAAATTACAGCATAAAGGAATATAGTCAATAATATAGTAAGTATGGTGACATTGTATGGTGACAGATGACCACTATACTTATCATGGTAAGCCTTCAGTAAATGTATAGAATTGTTGATCAATATCTTGTCCCCCTGAAGCTAATATAATATTGCATGTTAATTATACTTCAAAAATTATTTTAAAAATTGAAAAATAAAAAAGATATAAGTAAATGTAAAATAAAAAAACAAAAGCAACTTTCCACTTACATTACTGAAAACCAGGAACAGTGAATGTTTTTTTTTTCCCCAGGAGGCAAACTTCAAACATCCCCAGATGTCTTTTCAAATTTGCCCAAAAGTTTCTTGGAGAACCCTCCTAAAAAAGAATACCGTGTCATTGTAGAAGCTGGAGGCACACTCAAATTCTATCCAAATTTGTCATTCAGTGTCAAAGAGGAATATTACCATCCTACATAAATTTTAGGAGAATTTTTGGTTATAGGTTTGCATTCAAGATGCAGATATATACCTCACAGTTTGTAAAAGATGCAAACTTCCCTGAGGAAGTACCTTCAGTTCTTTTAAAGCAGCATTTGAAGGAGAAAGTGGACACAGTCCTGCATCTTCCTGCCAGCTAAGCAGAAATACAGAATGCTATCCACTCAGACTCCGTTATGGAAGGGAAAACTGTTTGGCATTTCTCATACAGAAATATATACTTCCACAAACCATTTCCAGCTACTGCTTTCCTCCATTATTGAGTAATAAAAGATAGTCACTATTGAAATCTAAAGCTTAAATGAGTCTGAGGTAAGAAAACAGCACACATTTAAGACATCATTTGTATAGGAGAAATTCTTCAAGAGAAACCCATAAAACTCAAAGATATTAAATAGATTTATTGCCTCTGGCTTTAAACCAAAGGGAGAATATCAGTTACACACTGTGCCCAGATGCTTTATAAAGGGCATCTGCGTTGCTTGGATATCATCACTCAATCAACTAAAAATTCATGATCAGATTCCCTCTGTAGTTAATTCTTCTCTAGGTCCTCCTCACTGAAAGGGAGATAGTATAGGGAAGAGGGCCACTGCTGTGTAAAACAGAGCAATTTTAGAAAGCTGTCCCCTGCATCACCCTGACAAGATCCTAATAGTTACACAGTGTTAGGAAGAGCAGCATGTCACAAATTCATCACGAATTCCAGCTTTCCCAGAATAACTTAAAGTAGTAGTAATAGTGACATCACTGAACTTGAACTTAAAAAAGCCTGAGTTTTCTTTTATAAAACGCCCTATTTTCTAACATTCTTCTGATTATTTACATATGCGGTAAACAGATCTATCACCCAGTACTTCTATAAATGCTTAAATGAAGGGGAGGGCAAAAGTGCCAGGAGGGGCTCCTCTTTTCATGAGATACTTCAAAAACTTTGCACTTTCTTAGAGAGGCTTGTCTTTCTCTCTGCCAATTCTATTCTTCAAATGATATGAAATTTACATTTCAGTAAGGTAAACTCCAACGATTAAAAAAGGAAAACTGTCCGATTTTTGGAAGGAATTGCTCTTTTTAATTCTAGATATCAGCCAGAGTAACACTGCATCTCACAGAGAACATGTTCCACACTCCACCTGTAGCCTGTGAGAAAACGCAATGAGACCAACAAGTACCTGTAAATTCCCAGGAGGCTAACAGTTTTCTTGGTCACTTTCAGCCATGGACTTGTATTTTTAATGAATCGCTCTCCCCATCCAACCTCACTTGAGGTCTTACAGCTGTTTCTCTTTGTCTCTAATTAGACACTAAAAACCGGAATGTTTTGAGAAGCTGTTTTACTGTTAAGTGGGGGGTCCCACTTAACTCTTTGCACAGTGCCAGGTAGACCCTTGGGAATGGTTTTTCTAGGGAGAAGAATGTGGTAGATCTTTTAAAGACGAAAGACTGCTGGCTGTCTTTGTTCCATATCAGGAAAATCTCGGTCTCTGTGCACTGCTGATGGGCTGGTGAAAATCTGTATTGTAGTTATATGAGCACGGGGCTGACTGGAGATAGTTTCCTGTGTAGTTTGGGGTCCATAACACAATTATGGTTTCCAGGTACCTCTGCATTGTATGTGAAGTGCCTCAGTGAAGATTTTGTCACTGAGATACATCATCTGCACTGGGAACAGCAAGTTAGGGGTACAGGGGAGGGTTACTAGCATCCTTAAACAAACCAATCACGTGGCAATAACAAAAACAACAAAATCATACCTACAGTTTGTTGGGAGAGTTTACAGAAAAGGAATTAAAATGTGAGTCAGTTATATTAAAAAAGAATGAAAGTAACTTCCATGGAGTTAATAAATACCATCTCCTTTTAAAGGAGGGAATCATAACTTTTCTTAGATGATTTGGGAATTCTTATTTGAACCGTCTATGCCCTTAGAGAGGTAAAATACAGGATATAATGCTATTTTATCTGGAACCTTAGAGGAAAGAACATTGTCTAAAGCAGCAGCTGGTGACATGATGAAGAAGCTAAATAAACTTCAAAATTCATGTCCATTCAGGGGTGCCTGGGTGGCTTAGTCGGTTAAGCATCCGACTTCAGCTCAGGTCATGATCTCACAGTTCGTGGCTTCGAGCCCTGTTTCAGGCCCTGTATTGACAGCTCAGAGCCTGAAGCCTGCTTCGGATTCTGTGTCTCCCTCTCTGCTCCTTCCCTGCTCCTGCTCTCTGTCTCCAAAATAAGCATTAAAAAAATCCATATCCATTCAATCATGGGCCTTCTAATATTGCAATAATTTTGAAGTATTTCTCTCATAAAATGTTAGCAATTCCACCTCCAAATGATGCTTTACATTTCTTTTAATCAAATAGGTAAAAATATAAATGTATACATTTGCACAGAAAGGCAAATTATTCCTTTATTATATAATTCACTATCTTACAAAGATTTAGCATGCACATACAAAAATATGTGCACACACACACACACACACACACACACACACAGTGGACTTTCCTAGTGCATTTATTGATCTCCATTTATTTTACTCTCTACAAACATAGCAACTGCATGAACTTAAGAATTCCTTTCTAATTCTAAGGAAGAAAGGCCTTCTGTAGTCTATGATATGATTGTTATTGTTTTGCATACACCATTAAAATACAAAAAGAGTAATTTTACACATGTGAGCTGTAATTTAACTGTTTATAAGCCTGTCTTATATATTCCATGTGTTCTGAGTATATTCACAGGGAAACCTACTTAAGCCAGGGATGTTCATCACTGGACAAAATGCTCTGAAATCCTAACTTAGTTTGAAAGTAAATCATGTAAAGAATGTAACACATCTGACTAGTTGAAAACCTTCGGCAACAATTCCTGTAAGAAGTTTAGTTATAACATAGTATTTTTCATTTCGATAATAATGCCAATTATTTACATCCTCATTGCGTTATTCAAGCTTGCAAACTGACATAAAATAGGAGTGTCCTGGAAAGGCAGGTATGTCTGTATTGCCAAAATTTAAGCCAGGAAAATGCATTTTATACCTATTATCAATCTGTATTTTTTCCAGGAAGCTTAATATCAAATTCTTTTTTCCATACTATATTCTATATTTAGTATAAGTGCTACCAAAGCAAGGACACCATACTATATCCTGAAAAACTAGTTTGTTTACTCTTATGTGGATTTTTAGCTTATACATCTTACTTCTTTTCTAACACAGTTTTGTAAAAAGTTGACAAGTCCTAATGGGATTCAAAGACATAATCAAAATAGTTCATTATAAATGTATTCTGAAACTTTGGAAAATTTAATAGCCTCACCTCCCCCTAACTGGAATCCACTATGTAGCACTGGTTGCTTTTATACTTGTTTGATGACCAGATCCAGGATGGTATAATGGAAGACAGGAAACCATAGATTTGATTCAGCTACACTACTCTTTTATTCAATAATATTTATATATCAGGTATCACGATGTCCTGTATTTAATATACACACTCTCTTTGGAGAACAGTCTCATGGGCATGACTTTCTATGTGCAGAATTATATTCTGAGATTTAATAAAAAATAATATGTATATGCACTCCAAAGAACTCTAAGATAACATTTATGTAAGTGGACTATCCTAAGGAGTAGCCAAAACAATGATCTTATTTCATTTATAACATTACAAAAATAAAAACTGAAGGAAGTTTCATCCACTTGTATGAAAAAATTTTTCTGAAATACATGTATTTTATATTGGTTTTTCTTGTAAGTTAGTCAGTGAGCACCTAATATTTGTTGCATTAGGAGTGAACAGAATGAGATCCTAGCCATTCATCTATACTGAATTCATGGAGTCATTTTCAGGGTAATATATTCCCATTGAAATGAACAGGTCTATTAATTTCATTGAGCTTTTTATGGGTATTAGGTTTGGAAAATAATCCAAGCTGCTTGACCTGCAAATGCATACATAGTATGTAATGCCTCTAAGTTTATCAGCAAGGAAGTTTATCCAAAATTTGATTTTCTCTTCTTTAATCCCCTAATTATCTCATTTTTACATTTAAGGTGTTATATTGCAACAAAAATTTCAGTTTTTTGGTTATGGATTCTAGATAGTATTCATTGCCTCTCTTCATGTGCATTTTTTGTCCTAAATTTATAATAGAGTTACTTTTCTTTATTAGGATAATCAGCAAATTAAAAGCATAGTTAATAAAATAATCTAATACCGTTTAGAACATAGTTTCCCTTTGAAATAAATATTATTAGCTGTATAATACCCCTTTAATACCACTAACACTATGCTAAATGCCATTTAATCTTTTTTCAGAAATTCATAAAATACTTCAGGATTTATAATACCTCAAGGTCATTATTATCAATATTTTATTATGGATGCATGAAAAATGCCAATTACAACTTTATTAACTGGAATAATGGTAGGCAGAAGGCCATGAATACGCTAAAATCCAAATTAAACTGATCACAATGTTGTACAAAGTGATTTTAATGTAAGTTTATTAAACTAGTATTCAGTACTCAGGATGTATGTACTCAATGTATTTATAATTTTAATTTAACAGATTTCTACATGTAATTGTGGCCTTCTGATGCTATTATTAAAGTGATTATCCACTATGGCAATGTGTCATGATTTTTTGGGGAAAGCACTCAAGAATAGTGAGATTCTGCCTTAAAAAAGTCACCACACTCCCCATGAGATCCCCAAAAAGGCAGTGATTATTTTACATTGACTGAATTTGAACCCCATTTACAGTTTCCTGGAAAATTTGGTGTGAACCCAAAGCTTGACCTAGAACTGTCCCAAACATGAGACCAGCTCTTGCTTTGGCCCTATCTAGTCCCTCAGCCTCTCTAAATGAGAACACATGTGAGAGAAAGCAAAGACAGAACGTGAATGTGACGCCCAGCTTGAATGAATACAAGGAAAGAAGCTGAAGAGAGAGGAAGTTAAATGGCCAGGGCTTGGCCAAAGTACCATTCTAGTTTCCCAAATAAAGACATTTGACATAGAGCATCAATCAGTCCTGCCCCAGAGTCACCATCAACCAATTAATATCACAGAATCAGGCTCAGCCAGATTAGTTTTCTCTCCCTAAGAAGAGACACAAAGAGGAAAGGAGGAACTAAAGGGGTAGAGGGATTTTTTTTCCTCACATGAATACAAAAATAAAATCAAAACTGTATGTGGAATATAAATATAATATTTTAAATATATTGACCAATAACAACTAAAATGTTACCATGTGTTAAAATGCCAGTTGCTGTCTGCTGAATATAGAAATCTAGAGTGACTTCTTCCTTTTTTCTTTCAGTATTAAGGATCATTCTTTGTCTCGTAACTTCCATTTACTGATGAGAAATTGTCATCATTCTTGTATCCCTTTTTCTTTTCCTCCTGTAGAAGATGTGTCCTTTCTCTGGTTGCTTTTAAGATTCTCTTCATCTTTTGTTTTCAGCAATATGACTATGTGTTGCCTAGGTTTGCTTCCTTCACATTATTCTACTTGAGTTTACTGAGTTTCTTAAATCTGTGAGTATATTCTTTACCAAACTTAAAACACGTGAAAGCATTAGGTCTTAATTTTTTTTTCCTTTTTTTTTTTAAGTTTATTTGTTTATTTTTGAAAGGAGAGAGGCAGAGAGACAAGGAGAGAGAGAATCCCAAGTAGGCTCTGCACTATCAGCATGGAGCTCAATGCAGGACTTGAACTCACGAACCGTGAGATCATGAGGCTCAACCAACTAGCCGCCAAGGCGCCCCTTAACATATTTTCTGTTCCACTTTTTTCTCCATAACTTCTGAGACCTCAATTACATCTACTTAGCTCTTGATACTTTCCCACAGGTCCCTGATGCTTGATATTTTAAATTTGTCTTATTTTGGTTAATTTCTATTAAACTGTCTTCAACTCACTAATTTTTATGCAATTAAAGTTATTCAATAACTACTTGATTTCAAATACTATATTTTGTATTGTATAATTTCTCTTAGCATTTCCATCTCTCTCCTGAAAAGTTCCATCTTGGGACCTGTGATTTTTTTATCAGACAATTCTTTGACATATTTATAATAGTTGTTTTAAAGTTCTTGGCAGTTAATTTTAATATCTGGATCACCTTGAATCTCTTCATAGTGACTAATTTTTCTCCTGATTGAGAGTCAGATTGTTCCCTTTTGTTGCATTCATTTATTTTTATACTATTTTGGACACTATGTTTAAAAGAACAGTGGGAAATTAAGAATACATATTTTTTCTCTCCCCCCAGAGAGCACAAGCCTTTCCTATATCTGGTAGTTAAGGGGCTGATTTTCAGATTTCTCCAAGAGTCAAACTGAACTGAGATAGGCTGCTGCTTTAATTAAAATTTGCCTCTGCTTAGCCTAACGCTCAATCTCCTATGCTGCCAATGCCAAGGACACAAATATTGCTGCTTATCAAATACTGGTCAATATTTGAGCAGAGTAATTGTTGGGTTACAGTGTCCAATAGTTTTACTTTTTTTTGAATTTTAATTCCAGCATAATTAACATAGTGTTATATTAGTTTCATGTGTACAATTTCCAATAGTTTTGATCCTCCTTGGAATTAAACTCTGGAATGGCTCTAAACTCCAAACACTATAAGACTGCTCAGGGTTATTTGAATTATATGTTTTCCAATCTCTCCTCCAGTGTTGTTTTCTTGGCAAATTCTGAGATCTGGGTGAGGGAAGATTGCTCACTGTCAGACTGAGTAATTTATTTTTGCATTTGGGGATTTTCCAGATTCCAATTGATCCTTTCCATCATACTTCCCTTCTTGAAAAGGACTACAATGCCTTTTCAGGTCTATTTCTCTTCCTATCCATACCCTGATTAGGTAATAGCCCTCAGGTATGAAAGTTCTCACAGGTCACCTATAAATACTTGTTTATCTCTAGAATGTAGTTCAATACACCCTCTTTAAACTCAGGACTTTAATATCTTCAAAGAGAAATATGACTTTATTTTGAAAAGTATGATTTATTATCCATTTCCTTTGGTTATTGTTACCAACAAAAGTTTTTCACATTCTTTCTACATCGTCACTGGACGTGAAACTCCCCTCATTTCTCTTTGAAATTAGTAATACCAAAATAGGACAAAATATTTCTCAGTGGTAAATAGTAGAAAATTGTGGCACTATAATTTCCCAAATCTTAAGGAGCTCTTTTAAGATTTTAAACAAGTGAGTGGTATGTCATTTTGATGTTTCAGATATGTTTTTACCTCTTCATGTTCAAGAAATCATTCTTTGAAAAACATGTAGAATAAACCCCAGCATAAATGCCAGATTTCTCTGGCATTTAAAGGGAAAAAGGCTGAAAATAAAAATATGAAAGGAGACAATTATGACTGGAGATAGCAGAAACACACATGAATTTTAACAATACCTCTTTCCTAAGGCACCCTAAGAAATGCATCCAGATGCTTCTATGAGAGCTCTTCCTGCAAGCAGCAATGCTCTGCACAGACTGCTTAACAACCCTCAGAAAATTACTGACTACTACAACAAATATGAAAAATAAAATCTGACATGTATGCACAGTTTTCTACTATTTGATTTTATCACAAAATTAGTGTGCTAGTATGATATTAAGCCAGACAAATGAGAAATTCCAGAATAAAAAACAAAAATAATTGGTCTCATTAGTTGAGTTTAGATTCAAAATACACAAAATAGTAGCTTAAATAAATTAAAAGTTGCAATATAAGAACCAGTTAAATTGCAGTACAGTACCATCAAGGAGCAGGCTTATATTTTTCTGTGGCATGATCCTAGTGAAGGACCTCATGATTCAAGATGACTACTCTAGCTGCCGCCATCATATCAAGACCAGAAGACAAAGGCAAGGCAGATAGGTACAAAAAAGGCCCCTCTCAGTTAGGTTAGCTCCTTTTAATAAACATTTTATCTTATGCAAGTATTGGCCAGATTTTATTTACACTGTCACTCCAATGAAAAGGAGAGCAATAAATATAAACTTTTCATTCTAGAAGACAATGTTTCCACCTCAAAAACACAGTTCTTTTGCTGAGAAAGACATTAGGATGACTATTACAATAGGCAGCAGTTCTTTCTCAGACTCCTTCATCAAGGGGCCTGGGGAAAGATTGGAACAGTAATAAATGAGAGCAAAATATACATATTATAAATATCTACATCTTTTGCCATAATAGCAATGCAGATAATGTTAATCTATTACTTACTGTATTAATCATTCTTAAGCTATTAAGGCCTGTATCAATCAGGATATCCTAACAGGAGACAGAAAACATAGTAATTTGAACACAAAAAAAATTAATAGAAAGAACTATTGACTGTAATAGGGGATTTCAATAACAAAGTATTGGCTATTAAAAGTAAAGAGAACTCTTGGGGTGCCTAGGTGATTCCGTTGGTCAAGAAGCCAAATCTTGGTTTTGGCTCAGGTCATGATCTCACAGTTCATGAGGTCGAGCCCCACATCAGGCTCTGCACTAGGTGTGGAGCATGCCTAAGATTCTCTTTCTCCCTCTCTCATTGCCCCTCTCCTAAATAAAAACAGAAAGAAAGAAAGAAAGAAAGAAAGAAAGAAAGAAAGAAAGAAAGAAAGAAAGAAAGAAAGAAAGAAAGAAAGAAAGAAAGCTAGCTCTAAAAAATACAGATGCTATAAATATAGGAAGCAATTATCACCTGTAGGGCTGAGATAGAGCCCCAAAGGAAGAGAGAACCCACCTCCTTCTACACATAAAAGGCTGTGGTTTGCTGGATGGTGTAAGAGTCACTGTGGTTTTCGGCCAGTGAACTTGATGGAAATTGTCCCCTGGAGTTCCAAGGGAAAGCCACGCAAAAGGAGATGCCACAGCTCAGAATGCACTATAAAACTGCCCAGGATGGGGGCACTGTTCATGGCGAAGTGCCTGTCTTTGGCAGTGCACTGTGAGGCCACCAGAGAGCACATATAGAAAGGTTTTCATTACTGGGCACACCAGCAGGTTGTGGCAGCTGAGAGTTAGAGAAGCTGTTCACTACAGGAACCAGAAGCGGGAGAAGCCAGAGATTCAGGAGGCTTGAGTGCAGCACTCGGAACCCAGAAAGAAAATTCCTCTCTTCACTACTGCATCATCTAGTGACAAAGTTTGAAGCTGTTCCAGCTGCTCTGTTTTTACAGAGAAGCTGATGAAAGAGGATTTGGAGATGGCAGACAACAAATTGATAGTACAAGGCCTAAATAATTTCAGAGGAAGTATATAGTGAGACCTTCTGAATTTCACCATCTTTGACTTATTTCTGAATTTTAGCATGTGTCACTATAAGCTGACAAGAGGGATCCCACACATACCTGCATCGGAAAGAAAAGAACCAGAGAAAGAGCCAGACACACACAAAACACATTTTCTTCTAATGCTTACTCATGAACTTGAAAAGGATGGTTATTCCATGGAAGACATAAAAATAACAGAAGGCCAACACATATGAACTTTTCATGTACGAGGCCACATTAATCTACAAAGTTAGTTCAATTAATGTCCTAGAATCTGGCCAGTGAAATTACCAGTTTCTTTTTTGAGACAGTGTGATAAAGTAGAAGAAATATTTCCCAATAGAACCAGCTTCTTCCAAAAATGTCTCCAGGGCAGTTTCCTTCTTCCTTTCCTAGTTAGGTTTATCTCTGAATTAAGAAACAAAATGACAGTGACACTAAATTTCATATTCTTCTTTTATCTGGGTTCAAACTATTTAGATAGGGTCATATGTAATTTCTACTCCCCCAAATGTAAAAGTGTAGATTTCCATCTGTAAGGAAAACAAAATGAAATATTTTCCCCACATAAAATATTCCGTACTTAAAAAAAAAAAAAGAAAAAATGTGTAATCAGATAAAATGGCTTTCAATATAGAATCACAGAAATAAAGAAGAAAAATATATTTGAAAGTAAAATGTTATTTTTTTCTCATTAAGTACTATTAATGGTGGGAAAATGCAATACACAATAAAAAATTTAATAATTTTGACTTCTATTTCTTAATAACCACGTTTAATATTTTAAAGTTTTGCAATACATGCTATGTGTATGTTCATAAATATAGAGATTTCAGAGAAATCCATATTTGCGTGCAATTTTGTACTTACTTTAAATTTTTTTGAACATTTTATTTTTATTATTGAGATACAGAGAGACACAGAGCATGAGCAAGGGAGGGGTAGAGACAGGGGAGACACAGAATCTGAAGCAGGCTCCAGGCTCCGAACTGTCAGCACAGAGCCCGACGCGGGGCTAAATTCACAAACTGAGATCATGACCTGAGCCGAAGTCGGTCACCTAACCAACTGAGCCACCCAGGCGTCCCAGTTTTGTACTTATTTTAACCTACTGATCATGGATAATTTCCAATATAATTATGGCTTAAGAATATTTATAATGCATGTTCTCTATCAAAGAGAACATCACATTAAAGTTTATAATATTAATATCAAGATACTACTTCTTGATCTTTTAGCAAGTGGCAAGTGGGCAAGTGTACTACCAGAGAAACAGGAAAGCATTTATTTTTAAAGAAAAAAATCACAAAGTGAAAATGTTTTCAGGATTAATATTTCAATTTAGAATAAGGAACATTGATGCACCAAAATAACATGCATTTATATGAGTGCTTTCCAAAGAGTGATAGCCAGTGCTGGGTGTCCTATGGGACAAGCAATCACAGGCACCTGAGGCCAGCATGTAATTCAATGCAATCTCAGCACTCTTAGAAAACAGAAATGTCTCCACAGTTCATGGTTCCACCTGTGTTCCCACTGAAGCAGTGGAGGAAGGCATTTGAGAGCATGGATCTAGAATGTACAGCCGTAGGTCCTGGTCTGCATCCCACCCACCCCCCACCCCTCCATTAGTGCCTTGTAGTGATATCTCTTATCTTCTCTTTGGTTCTGTATCCTCCACTGTAAAAAATATAGGCATACCTCAGGGATAGGGTAAGTTTGGTTCCAGACTATCACAATAAAGCAAATGTCACTATAAAATGAGTCAAATAAATGTTTTGGTTTCTCAGTCTCACACTCTATTATAGTTTGTTAAGTGTGCAATAGCATTATGTCTAAAGAAAACAATGTATATACCTTAATTAAAAATAATTTATTGCTAAAAAAGTGCTAACCATCATCTGAGCTTTTTTGGTGAGCTGTAATCTTTTGGCTGGTGGAGGGTCTTGCCTCATTGTTGATGGCTGCTGAATGATCCAGGTGGTGGTTGCCGAAGGTTGGGGTGGCTGTAACAGTTTCTTAAAATAAGACAACAGTGAAATTTTGCAACATCAGTTGACTCTTCCTTTCACGAACCATTTGCCTGTGGCATGTGATGCTGTTTGATAGCCTTTTCCCATAGTGGAACTTCTTTCAAAATTAGAATCCCTGCTTTACAACTAGTTGCCACGGCTTTATCAACTAAGTAGATGTAATATTCTCAATCCTTTTTCATTTCAACAATCTTCACAGCATCTTCATTAGGAGTAGGTTCCATCTCACTTTCTTTGCTCATCCATAAGAAGCAATTCCTCGTTGTTAAAATTTCATCATGAGATTGCGGCAGTGCAGTTCCATCTTCAGTCACCACTTCCAATTCTAGTTCCCTTGCCTTTTCCACCACATCTGCAGTTACTTCCTGAACTGAAGTCTTCTTCCAAATTCTGTTCATGTAAATATTTTAACCTGTTTCCATGAATCATGAATATTCTTAATGGCATCTAGAATGGTGACTCTTGCTAGAAGGTTTTCAATTCATTTGTCCACATCTATCAAAGGAATCACTACCTATGGTGGCTACAGCCTTATAAAATGGATTTTTTAAATAATAAGATCTGAAAGTCAAAATTATTCCTTGATCCATGGGCTGCAGAATGGATGTTGTGTTAGCAGGCATGAAAACAACATTGATCTTACTGTAAATCTCCATCAGAGCTCTTGGGTGACCAAGTACGTTGTCAACAAGCACTAATATTTTGAAAGGAAATTTTTTTCCTGAGCAATAAGTCTCAACAGTTGGCTTGAAATATTCAGTGAACCATGTTGTAAACAAATGTGCTGCCATGCAGGCTTTTTTTATTCTGTTTTATAGAACACAAGCAAAGTAGAGTTAACATGATTCTTTTTTTTTTTAATTTTTTTTAACGTTTATTTATTATTGAGAGACAGAGACACATAGAGCATGAGCAGGAAAGGGGCCAAGAGATGGAGAGACACAGAATCTGAAGCAGGGTCCAGGCTCTGAGCTGTCAGCACAGAGCCCGACACAAGGCTCGAACCCACAAACCGTGAGATCATGAACTGAGCCCAAGTTGGACGTTTAACCCGACTGAGCCACCCAGGCACCCCAAGTTAACATGATTGTTAAGGGCCCTAGAGTTTTTAGAATGATGAATGTGGATTGGCTTCAACTTAAAGTCACCAGGTACATGAAGCCCCTAAGTAAAGTCAGCCTGTCCTTTCAAGCTTTGAAGCCAGGCATTCACTGATTTCTCTCTAGCTATGCAGGTTCTAGATGGCATCTTCTTCCAATAAAAAACCGTTTGTCTACACTGAAAATCTGTTGTTTAGTGTAGCCATCTTCATTCATTACGTAGCTAGATGTTTTGGATAACTTGTTATAACTTCTATATCAGACTTGCTGCTTCACCTTGCACTTTTATGCTATGAAGACAGCTTCTTCCCTTAAACTACATAAACCAATTTCTGCTAGCTTCAAACTTTTCTTTTACATCCTCCTTACCTTTCCCAGCCTTCATAGAATTGAAGAGAGGGAGGGCCTTGCTCTGGATTAGACTTTGGCCTAAGGGAATGTTGTGGCTGGTTTGATCTACCATCCAGACCACTAAAACGTTCTCCATATCAGCAATAAGGGGATTTCATTTTCTTATCATTTATGTATTCATCGCAGTAGCACTTTTAATTTCTTTCAAGAACTTTTCCTTTATATTTACAACCTGACTAACAAGCGAGAGGCTTTTGGCCTGTCTCAACTTTCAGCATGTTTTCCTCACTTAGCTTAATCATTTCTAGCTTTTGATTTAAAATGAGAGGTGTGCAACTCTTCCTTTCATTTGAACATTCAGATGCCACTGCAGGGTTATTAACTGACCTAATTTCAATATTGCTGTGTCTCAGGGAATAGAGAGGTGAGAGGAGAAAAGAGAGATGTGGGGGAGGAGCCAGTAGGTAGAACTGTCAGAACACATGTATTTTTTAAGTAGTTTTAAAATTTGTTTTCTTTATCTTTATTTGAAAGAGAGAGAGGGAGGGACAAGGGCAAAGGAAGAGAGAGAAAATCTTAAATGGGCTCCACCCTCAGCCTCAGCGAGGAGACCTTTGTAGGGTTCAATCCCATGACCCTGGGATAATAACCTCAGCTGAAATCAAGAGTTGGATTCTCGGGGCACCTGGGTGGCGCAGTCGGTTAAGCGTCCGACTTCAGCCAGGTCACGATCTCGCGGTCCCTGAGTTCGAGCCCCGCGTCAGGCTCTGGGCTGATGGCTCAGAGCCTGGAGCCTGTTTCCGATTCTGTGTCTCCCTCTCTCTCTGCCCCTACCCCGTTCATGCTCTGTCTCTCTCTGTCCCAAAATAAATAAATAAACGTTGAAAAAAAAAAAAAAAAGAGTTGGATTCTCAGCCAACTAAGCCACACAGGCATCCCAGAACACATGCTTTTATCAGTTAAGTTTGCTACCTTACATGTGTGGTTTGGGGTGCCCCAAAACAATTACAATAGTAACATCAAAGATCACTGATCACTGTAACAATAATAAAAATAATGAAAAACTTTGAGTAATGCAAGATTTACCAAAATGTGGCACAGAGTAAGGAAGTGAACCAACACTGTTGGAAAAATGGTACCAATTGACTTGCCTAATGCAGGGTTGCCACAAACCTTTCATTTGTGAAAAAACACATTATCAGCGAAGTACTAAAAAGCGAAGCATGATAAAACAAGGTACGCCTGTATGTGATAATACCAATACCTACCAACCACAACCACAATAATTGAGAAAATAATGTCTGTAAAGCTTATAGTGCCATGTCTGGAACAAAATAAACTCTCAACATACGATAAAAATCTGAGAGTGTGCCCAGGGCTCCGGACAGAATTTCAGTGACCTCATTAACTTTTTCAACCAATAACAAATACTTAATTTCTTTATGTTCAAGTACTCATTATGTATTAACCTGAAAAATACTTAAAACTATTAAACATCATAAAAAATACTCGGAAGACTCTATAAAGGGACTTACTGTGTACTTTCACAAAACAAATGGCAAGAATAAGAGGATAAAGCAACAAAATACTGGTAGGTTTAACCAAATACCATGCCAAATTCTAAACAGATCTGGGAGATTTCTTCAGATGCTTGCATTTTATGTTTATATACTCTTTTTTCTTCTGGTTGTATGTATATTTATATGTGTATAAATATATATATTTTTTTATTAAAAAAGTCAACTTATATCCTTTGACAAAGAAACTTTTAAATATATTTTATTATTTTCAAATGGGAATTCTCAGTGATTCTAAATATAATCACTAAGTAAGGTAAATTATATTGATTTACTGATGTTAAACCTTGTCTTATTCTGAGTCCATTTCTTTCATAAAGAGTTCTACTCTTCTCTCAAATAATTTTAGTATATGATTTTTATATATTATTGATTTATATTGATATTTATCATTCTGAATTTATAACATTACTTTGCTTTCATGGCATTAATTTTTATTGTTAATATTCCATAAGAGAATGATGCCAAGGAACTATATGGCTATAGCAGGGAAACAAAATTTCCTTTTTAAAATACATGTATTTTTATTTTTATTTGAAAAATGAATTATAGTTATTTTTCAAAAATAATAGTTATTAGGTAATAAAATAAGAAACATATTGATTATGAATTATATGAATTATAGTTATTATAAAATAATGAATTATAGTTATTTTTCAATAATAATAGTTATTAGGTAATAAAGTAAGAAACATATTGATAAACTACTGAAACTTGGTAGAATGAGAATACATCATACCAAAAAAGAATAATTTTTTAATGTAAACATCCTTTAAATTACTTCCAAGTCAGGTCCAACAACCACAACAACAACAAAACTAGTAATTTACCATTATCAGATATTTTATTTTATAAGTGAAAATGGTTTATGTTAGAAACACAGATTACATTTACTTCCCTCAGCAATTGGTCAAAAAAAGCTAAAAATATCATTTAGTGATGCTGCAAAGTCACTTAGAAAAGAGATTTCAACTGCCACAAAGTTTTAAAAAGTAACTTTATTGGGAATAGCAAGGTATTTTTGTTGTATATTAATATACATCTTAAAATGCCAAATTACACTAAATGTTGAAACCACAGAACTCTTCTCATCTTTAATACTAACTCTTTAATACTAACTCTTCTGGGAGTTCCAACCATCACAACAAAGGGCTAACAGATATATGAGCCCTCCAGCGTAATAAATAGTAAGACTGAGAACACAAATTAGCACACCTAATTTTTCTAGAAGTGTCAGAAAAATATTTTAAAATGAATAAACAAATGAATAATACTGCTGAAAAACATAAGGGAGATGGAACTGAGAAGGTAGGGGAGACCTGAAATGTGTAGCAGAAGAATAATGCTTTATAAGAGCACACATCAATAAATATGCCAGTAAACAAGATACTTAATTTCACAAGTAATTAAACGCATCCAAAATAAAACACCAAGATGATACCATTTTTATAGCTAAATTTCAGAGCTTATATCAAGAAATTATTCTGCTAGGTGAGTCTGCAGTGATACACATCCTCACATGCAGTGGCTTAGAGTATAAATGAGATGGAAATTAATTGTGTTCAAAGTATTCAAATTCTGGGAATATAATAAATATTCTGGGGGCCATCAAGTTGGTGAAACAAATATTGAACACTTTCAAAATATGTAACTTTTGAATGAACAAGTCTGCATTCAAAAATTATAAGAATGCAGTAAATTATAAGCAAAAAGATTTAGCTTCAAGGATTTCATCACAAAACTGTTTATTATAAAATGTTTGGAAAGAAGCTACATGTCCAGAATTAGGGGATTGCTTAATTAAATAATGTTTAATTACTTCCACGATTACTAACACCAACATCAAAAATTGTATTAATAGTATTTACTAAGCATTTGTGTAAATCAAACAATATTCTAAGTTCCTTACATGTATTATGTCATTTTATCCTTAAGAAACCATATGGGATTGTGTTAGGATTTTTTTTATTCCTATATATACAAAAAGACACACAAAATTTCTGACCCCAAAGTCAGTGTTTTTAACTACCACTTATACTACTAATCATCTGCCTTCTTGGCTTTTTTCCATACTAAGATCCCCTGGAGCCATCACTGTGTTTCTTTTTTCTATTCTCTAGGAGAAAGATATACTGGGGTTTTGTTTGTTTGCTTGTTTTTGTTTTTGTTTTTAAGTAATCTCTATGCCCAACTTGGAGCTCCAACTCAGGATCTCAAGGTCAAGAGTCTCATGGTCTACTGACTGAGCCAGCCAGAATCCCTTGTGTTTCTTTTTTATATATTCTTGATTCCTAGTACAGTGTCTAGAACATTACTAACCCAATGAATATTTGGGGAGGGGGGAAGAGGAATGAAGAACAAAAGGAGAAAATGAAGAAGAAAGAGGTCAGAGAGCACTGGGATGAAGGGAAAGTAGAAGAAAGGAAGAAGAAATAAAAGAGGGGAGAAGAGAGGGAAGGAAGGAGGGAAGTTAGTTTAGTGTGACAGAGTAGAAGTGAAGGAACTGGAAATAGAGGAAGATCAAAACAAAAAACCACAGATTATGAAAATTTATATTTTAACAGTTATAAAGAAGAAGGAAATAGCTTCTTGCCATTCTAATTAGAAGCAGAGGTATAACTTATTCTACCAATAAACAGAAGATAAGTTTTTTCAGCTCAAGTATAACTTTATGATACCACTTATACAACCTCTGATGGTCACGGAATAATTTGATTCCACCGGAATAGATTCATTTGAGAAAACAAATGGTCATACAGGTAACTTAATTTATGGTTTCATCTTTTGAGAATCGTGGAATTTTAAAGTCATATGAACACTTTATCTAGTCCAATTCCCTTCTTAATGCTCATGTAAATTACTTTCCTGGACACATGTGCATGCTGACTTAGAACATTAATCTGATCTCAATATACTATTGTTTCCAATACATTCCTCTACATCATTGATTATTCTCAAAGTTAAAGATATTAATGACTCTTTAGAAATAGTTTGGCAACTCTTATGGGTAATCCTTTCTTATCACAGCTCTAAAATCAAAAGGAATGTCTTCCTTCTCTTGAGTAATTACAAACTACAAATAAATACTGTTTATTACAAGACTCATTTGGAATATTCTAAACCCATTCTTATAATAGAAACTTAATGTTTGTTTACAAATATAAAATTTGAAATAAAATGATCATTTTTAGTGTGGTCTTCAAGAAACTATATTTCTGTGTCACTAAAGTTTCCAAGAATGTAAGCTGTTACCCATCACATTTTAGCAGGTACATTATGTTATTCTCCATTACATGTGATTGGCAGTTATGTACTATAATAAAATCTGTCAGTGTGGCAATTTTTTTTTTATTATTTGACAGTTTTCTAAAAAAAATAAAATCTTGTTCTGGCTACCAATTAAAACTTGATTTTCTCCCTCCATTTTATCTCTTTATAGCATTTTAGTTTAACTGAGCACTCCCTGTTACTTTTTTTCTAGTAGTAATAAATTGACAGCACAAAGTAATTAAAAACCTGGAAACAATTCTTTCTATAAACTACTCCCTGCCTTCTATTAGCCAATGCTTGTGCTAATGTGACAGATATGTCATTTGGGGCCTGACATTTTATGGCCACTGAATCAGCACTTCACTTGGTTATAGGATCACTTCTTTTGAGGATTCAATATGAGGAGAAAATGCTGTACTACTGGAAATGACACATAGGAAAGTGTCATAATTCTTGACAATAAATACGTAAAGTCTTATATTGTCAATAGGGCTATGTTTAGAAATTCAGAAACTTAAGTTAAAAATAAAAATGAAAAGAGATGTTTGGGAAAGAACAGCAAAGAGGACACCAATTATCTTAGCAAACTGTATCTTAAGAGCATCTTTAAGTTTAGATATCAGCAGAATCAAGGTGATACAGGTAGTTCTTTTATAGTAATTAATTTTTTGTGGTTTAGTATTTATACCTCTTTATATGTTGAAATATAAATTAACATTTTGGTAAGACTTAAATTACTTCATTCTTTAGATAACATTTTACTTTCTCATAAAATATAAATCGAGTTCAGAATATCTAATGATTAAGAAGTTGCTAACATATCTAACAGTGCTCAAGCACGTGTGTTTGGTTTTGTTTATATGCTTTTCCATTGATCTCATCTTACTCTATATGGTTTCTCGGCCAAAAAATAAGTGTTCAGCTATCTGTGACGTGATGTCTCTCACAGAGACTCAATTATCTCATCCCAGCATCACTAGAAAATTAACTAACACTACAAATTAAAGCAAGAATCTTTTTCTAGAAATATATTTTAAGATTTGATTGCCTAATTAAACCTAAAACATGCTATTACATAATATACTATTTAAAGATATATTTTATATATCAAAAAGTGTTATTGAGTAACCATTATGTACAATGCACTGGGCTTAAAACAACAAATGGCGGTTGGGCATTTACAAATGGACATTAACAAAGACTACATAGAGTTTAGTCTCCATGTAAAACTTCCCATGTCTTTTTCTTTCAGTTTTTATCAAATACTTGCTGTTGCTTCCATTTGTTCGCCATGGTTAAATGGGTGCATACTGTGAAAACAATCAATTGGTGAAGCAGCATTTATTTCTTCATTTTTTTTATATGTTAGAGAGAGAGAGAGAGAGAGAGAGAGAGAGAGAGAGTACGTGAATGGGGGAGAGAGGCAGAGAGAGAGAGAATCTTAAGTGGGCTCCACACCCCGTGTGAGTGTGCTCTATCCCATGACCCTAGGATCATGACCTGAGCTGAAATCAAGAGTTGGACACTCAGCTGACTCAGCCACCCAGGCACCCCAGCAGAGGCAGCATTTAGATCAAACTATATTCCTAATATATTTTCCATAGAAGACAAAGTTCTTTAGGAATAATTACTTAAGCAAAGCTTGTTATTTAAAGAAATGAGATTATTCAGCCTCCTATTGTAAAAAGCACTATTATATTCTCTAATTGATTTCATTAAAACCACATGGTGAAGGAAAACTAATTTTTTTAAAAAATTTGTCTTAAAAGTAGACTTCTTGTCCTGATGGGTTTGTGTACAGTATTTAAAAGATTAAAAAAGAAACCAAACTATGAAATGATTAGCAGCAACTAAGCTTAGTATTTATACCAAAAGTTGTAATGGAAAAACCACACAATCTTCTTTTACATTAAATATAAATATTTAATATATTTATACCTAGTATATTGTGTATATACTAGGTAGACTCTTCCTGGTTTCAATTAACTATTTGGCACAAATTTATTGTATACATTATTAATTTGAGATTTCATTTATGTACATCCTTCCTTAATGCACTCTTAACAAGTATCCATGAAGGCCTACTATGTTCCCATCACTGCTATAGAAACAGGGAATATGGTAGTCATCAAATAAATTCACATTATGAAGTATTCATTCTGTGTGGCAAAAAAGACAATAAGCAAAAAGCATATGTAATAGATCAGGTGGTGATAAGTATATTTAAAAAATTAGGCAAGTAGGGGATACAGAGTATGGAGCTATGCTATTAGAGTGACAGACATTCCCTCAGAGAGAATTGTAACAAATTCATGACTGAAATGGGAAATTAGTCCATTAAAATATTTAGGGAGTGCATTAGAGGCAAAGGCAGAGGCAAAGGCAGATTCTCAGAATACAAACCTCTTTATGCTGATAGCTTTTCATTATAAGAATTTAATTGGTATAAATTTTACATTTTAGTGGGAAATTTTTGAATTATATATCTGCAGCAGTAGGTATAAGGCAAACACTCTCCTTACCTACTGAAATTTCTTTTAAAAATATGATTAACAAAACAATGTCTTTCATGTATAACTTTAAAATCAAGTAATGATATATATCTTTTACATAATCACAATTGCATCAGAATGTAAGCTCCATGAGGGTAGAAATTTTGTCACCTGTTTTGTTGACAAGGACTCCAATGTCTCAAACACTGTTACATTGTAGATAATTGACAAATGTGTCAAATAAATGAAGAAATAATTGTGCATTGAATCATTTTTTCACAAAATATTTTTTAAATAAATACTAAATATAGATATAGTTCTAATTTCTTTTAATAGTGTTCATTATCATAATATACATGATCCAATTGTCTAGGTAACTTATTGGTAATGCAAATATATTCTCTGTGTGAAAGAAAGAATTTGATTGAATCAAATGATTAATTTTTTATTTTTATTTTTTTATTAAAAAATTTTTTTTAACTTTTATTTATTTTTGAGACAGAGAGAAACAGAGCATGAATGATAGAGGGTCAGAGAGAGGGAGACACAGAACCTGAAACAGGCTCCAGGCTCTGAGCCGTCAGCACAGAGCCCAACAAGGGGCTCAAACTCACGGACTGAGAGATCGTGACCTGAGCTGAAGTCGGCCGCTTAACCGACTGAGCCACCCAGGTACCCCAATGATTAATTTTTCATGTCTGACATTTTGCATCCCAGCAGAAATTTGGGGATCAATAAAGTCAATCAATTATTGATATGAGTGGGCCTTTTCTTGAATTTCCAATGAACTGTGAAATTAAAAAAAAAAAGGGGGGGCGCCTGGGTGGCGCAGTCGGTTAAGCGTCCGACTTCAGCCAGGTCACGATCTCGCGGTCCGTGAGTTCAAGCCCCGCATAGGGCTCTCAGCTGACGGTTCAGAGCCTGGAGCCTGTTTCAGATTCTGTGTCTCCCTCTCTCTCTGCCCCTCCCCCGTTCATGCTCTGTCTCTCTCTGTCCCAAAAATAAATAAACGTTGAAAAAAAAAAAAACATTCCTCCCTGACTTCTTAGCCACTACATCACAAGTACATCCAAACATCATTCGATTTCAAGGAAAAGATCCGATGTGAAAAAACAAAGAAGCAAAAACTAGTGACGTTGATCATTAAGATCCACTGATTTTTTTTTAATTTTTTTAACGTTTAATTTTGAAGGAGAGAGAGACACAGCATGAGTGGGGGAGGGGCAGAGAGACTGAGAAGGAGACACAGAATCTGAAGCAGGCTGCAGGCTCTGGGCCATCCGCACAGAGTCCGATGCGGGACTCGAACCCACCAACTGTGAGCTCATGACCTGGGCCCAAGTCAGACGCTTAACTGACTGAGCCACCCAGGTGCCCCAAGATCCACTTATAACTGAAGACTTAAAAGAAAAAGAATATAGGAAATGGATACAACATAATTATCCAGGATTGTAATGAATCTAAAGGAGGAAATGCAATGTGAGGTATACTAGATAAATTCAATTTCTATATAGAGGCCTAACACCTAGGAATTAGTCACCACAACACTGGTTAAACATAAGTTTTATATACATGTATATATTTCAGAATGTGATTTACACATACTATACATATGCATTTACAGCAGGTTTTAAAGTTCTTCTATACGTTTTAATAACTTACTAAGTGTTAAATATTTTTGGCACTTATACCTCAGAATTAATTCTGACAGACCAGTACTGTCATACAAATTTTATAGATGAGCCAGATCACCCTTCCTTTCATCTGTAACCATTTAACTGTAAATACATATTTCTTAGCAGAATCAGAGATGATTATTTCCTCAAAAGGATTTGCAATGATAACAATAATTCCACATGAAGTTTTGGTTCTTAGATCACAGACACGCCCACAATACAGGTGTGGTCTACCAAGTAATATTATTAATAATGATAATTTAATAAGTCCTGATTTATTTTCTCTTTTAAGACCAAACTTCTTGTAAAGTACAACTAGGTGCAAACTGTCATTCCCCATGATTTGCTTCTGGAACATATGAGATCAATTTTGTTTCTGAGGAATGGTCTTAATCATTGGCAGCACAGCTTTGAAAAAACTGTATCTGTTGTAAGCAGACTGAAAAACCCTCAGCACCTGGGAAGCAGTCACTTTCAGGAACTGCCACATATAGGATGGGCTGCCATTCCAAAGAGATCTTATTCCCATTTGGGCGCTATACAGACAAAGTCAAGGGCGAAAACAGGAAATAGACTACAAAGCAGCTGGAAATAGCAAAAATATAATAGGAACAATTTTAATGTATATATACAGATAACATGCATACAACATATGTTATATAACATATATTTGACACACTCTTTTTAAAATATTTTACATACATAAGTTTATTGAATCCTTACAATCCTATATAGTAAATGCTATTACTATTAGACCTATTTTATGAAAGCTGAAAGTGAAATACAGAGAGATGAAATAGTTTGCTCAGGCTGTCCAGAAAAAGGCTTAGGAAATTTAAGAAGTGAAGATAAAGCACATAACTCAGAGTCCATAGTAATGGAAAGGTCATTGAGATAAGGGTTCTCAGAGGACTATGGAGTCCAATCCAACATGTCCAAAAGACTTGAATTTTTTAAAAAATACAACGTTACTGAGACTTCATTGGTGAGAAAACATAAAGAGAATTTAGTTTCATTTAAAGTAAGTCAAAATAGGGGCGCCTGGGTGGCTCAGTCGGTTAAGCGGCCGACTTCAGCTCAGGTCATGATCTCGCGGTCCGTGATTTCAAGCCCAGCATCCGGCTCTGTGCTGACAGTTCAGAACCTGGAGCCTGTTTCAAATTCTACGTCTCCCTCTTTCTCTGACCCTCCCCAGTTCATGCTCTGTCTCTCTCTGTCTCAAAAATAAATAAATGTTAAAAAAAAATTTTTTTTAAATAATAAAGTCAAAATAAATAAATAAAAATTTACCACCCATTTATTGAGAATCAACTGGGTTCCAAGCACTGTCTACAATAATAGACTTAAAAAGATTATGAAAACATTTACATCACTGAAGAGTTTAAAATCCAATGCGGGGGTGGGGGTAGGGGAGTGCCTGGGTAGCTCAGTTGATTAAGCCTCTGACTCCTGATTTCAGCTCAGGTCATGACCTCATGGTTGGTGGGAGTGAGCCCAGTATTAGGCTTGGTGCTGACATTGCTAAGGTTGCTTGGGATTCTCTCTCTCCCTCTCTCTCTCGGCTCCCTCCCCTGCTCATGCTCTCTCTCAAAATAAGTAAATAAATAATAAAAATAAAATCCAGTGGGAAAGATGCGTACAAGGAAACAAATATGATTCAACATGACAATTGCTCTATTGGATGAATACAAAAAGCATGAGAGGAGCAAAGAAAAAATGATATAATATGTCTTTGCTATGAAGGAAAGACATTTACAGCTATTGGCTTAGCATAAACTTTGCATGTGAGTAAGTGTGAAAGGTACTGCAAAGAACATTATGTGAATGGGCAAAGGGAGTGAGAAGGCGTATTAAAAATACTAGATTTATTTCAGTATCATTCAATATTTACCCTAAAGTGGGGAAGTTGTGGAAGATGCTGCTGAACAGATAAATACAAAGCAATTAAAAAATTACAGAGACATTAAAACATTTTGTACCTGACTGTCTAGAGGCAGAAAATAATGAGCCTATATGATTTAATATAAAAACTAAAATCTCCATATTCTCTTATTCAACTTGGCTAATCAAATAAGGCATAAAGCCTGAAAGTGCAAGATTCTTAGACTGTATTAATTAACAAACTATGGAAAGGATAGAAGTTATGACACAGGTGTTGTATGGAGAGAAGTCTCTGAAATACGTAAACATTTACAGTCTGAATTCCTACATTTGATTTTGAGATGCTAGAAAGCTCAATCTCAAATCAGATTTGAGTGAGCATTTTTTAATCATATATTCATTTTATCAAAAATATATACATATATATGGATACGTATATGGTTTTTGTTTGCTGTGGTTTGAATTACCAAAGCTTTCAAATGAGAAGTATAGAGCATGCGTACATGAAAAAGTAATAAGTTGCATTGAGTTCATAAAAAAAAAAATTTCAACCTACTCACCAATACATATGCATTAGTCATTAAATCAGCAAATATTTATAAACCGCCTACAATGTTCAACAGCACATTCCAAGTATTGAATATTTTTAAAAAGTATGTGCTACCTATTACTTTGTCATTTCTGAAAAATGGGTATGTTGATAAAACACATGAATAACAAAAAAGAAAATGAAATAAAATTAAAATATAAGACAAATGAAAACTGTAATGAGTGTCGTGAGACTCAAAGTCTCTGAAATTTAAACAAGCAAGTTATCGCATCTTGTTTGGCATATGATTACTAGGGATGCTGGAAATTATTGAGAAATCTAGTATTTGACTAGGCATTTAAGCATTCAACATGGATGGGTACCATTTTGAGAAGTGAATGTGAACAGGATAGTCATGTAAAATCACACTGGAATTGATCAACTGAATTGTTGTTATTGGCTTAAGGTTAAATTGAAATGGATAATCTAAATGTAATTCCATTTTTTTTTAATTTTTTTTTCAACGTTTATTTATTTTGGGGACAGAGAGAGACAGAGCATGAACGGGGGGAGGGGCAGAGAGAGAGAGAGGGAGACACAGAATCGGAAACAGGCTCCAGGTTCTGAGCCATCAGCCCAGAGCCCGACGCGGGGCTCGAACTCACGGACCGCGAGATCGTGACCTGGCTGAAATCGGACGCTTAACCGACTGCGCCACCCAGGCGCCCCTAAATGTAATTCCATTTAAAATAATACACATTTTAATTTCAAAGTAAACATTTTATTGTTGTATCTAATTATTCTGTTTTCTCCAGTGGAAATCACTTGTGCATATGTTAAATCCCACTTGACTGTTTCCATTTTTTCTTTATTTTCCCCAACTTCTTTAAATAACTTCTTTGTTAAATGTTTTCGATTCTATCATTGTCTGTTACTGGTTTTATGTGAAATGTATTCTCCTTTGTGCTCCTTGTAATTTAGTGTTCATTTCTCAAATGATTTGGTCTTTTTCTTCTACTTATTTGAGTTCTGCATTTTTCTGTTTGCCATCCTACAATTTGGCCATTTTATCTCAGAAATTTTTAATATATATTCTCTGGTCTTCCTTCATAGAAGTAACTGCTTCTTTCATTTAAAAAATAAATCATGTCAGAATGGCTCTACTTTAGGGCACCTGGGTGGCTCAGTCGGTTGAGCTTCTAACTTTAGCTCAGGTCATGACCTCACAGTTTGTGAGTTTGAGACCCATGTTGGGCTCTGTGCTGACAGCTCGGAGCCTGGAGCCTGCTTCAGGTTGTGTGTCTCCCTCTCTCTCTCTCTGCCCCTCCCCTGCTCATGCTCTGTGTCTCTATGTCTCTCAAAAATAAATAAACATTTAAAAAAATTAGTTGCTCTACTTTGTGGCAACATATGTGTAATAAAGTTTTCTAATCCATAAAAAAAAACTTGTACTACTACTTTTTTCTTGTGTTCTATAATATTTTTGTATGGACCCTGTATATTTTCATTTTATTGGCCCTGTTTGAATTGACACACTTTCCTAAACAGCTCTTTATGAGCTTCTTCTCCGAATGGGATGAGTGGTAGCCCAGGTAGCTTTTCAGACTTGCCTAGTCATGAACTCTCTCTTGTCTTGCCACAGCTAGAGATTATAACCACCACTTCTCTTCCTTTCTTAAACTAATCTGGCTCAAGAGGGTTTTTAATAGGATCTCTGAGTTTCCACTTTCTTCACAAGCTAATGACTGGCATGGGATACAGTGTAGCCTTCCGGGTGATTTACTTAACAATTAGAATAGACATTTTGCTTTTACTCTGGGCTTCCATTTCTGGGCCGCTCTGCTCTTTGCATATCATCTCTGTTTTCGCCAGACATTCAAGCCGTGTCCATTCTGCCTGGTTCACAGCAGGTGAAGTATGAAAGTTCCCTATTGGTTCTTCCTTAAGATAGTGACTAATTGCTGGAGATTTCTAAGATCTCCTAATATGATGCCCCGCTCTGTCCAGATCTATTGCCTCTGGAAGTATTGTGAATATTGGGTTTTGAGGTTTTTTCAGTCTTCCAATTTTGCTGAAAATACATCTTTTCAGTGCTTTTATTGTCCTTGCTTTGTCACTCCATCTACCTACTTAAAAACAACTTTTACACATACATTCCTCTGCTTACCAATGGTTATGATTTTGTAATGAGTCCTTAGAGACTATACTTTATTCTATTCCTGGGAATATTTCCTATGTTTTAAGAAAATGGATTACTTTATTTCCCCCAAGAAAATACTTACAGTTTTAAACTGTTGGTTGTGTGCCTTCTCTATATAGAATGACCTCGTCTTCCATCCATTTATAAAATTCTTTCATATACCATGTCAAATTACTTTACCTCATAGAACTTTTCTTGTTATTTTCATGTTATTTAGTTGATTTCTCAGCTCTTCTCTAAACTCTCACAACAATTTGATTTTTAGCTCTTTGTGGATGGTTTCTTTTAATTTCTATTTGGTATGTGTGTGAATATGAGTGTGTGTGGATGTGTTGTATGCTTCAATCGTATCCTTCTTAGTAGATATATGGTCTTTGAGGGTGGCAATTAATTCATTTCACTAATATTTATGTCACCTGGAGGCTATGCAATATAATTTTCTAAATTGTTGAAGAAAAAAAATCAATAAATTTTTTCAACTCTGCTATATATATATTTGTACACAAGTCATGGGAGATATAAGAGACATAAAAATCACAAGGTATGCCTTAAGGAATTGATACTATATTTGAAGAAATGAGATTAAACTTGCAAAATTTTTATGACTATTGGTGAAGTTGGAATAATGAGGATAGACAATGCATGGCCTCTATGGAACAACGAGAAAATCTGTAAAAATTCTATGATTTTTTATTAACAAGACACTAAAACTTATATTTATTTTGGATAAAATAGATCATTTGGTGAAATCTGAAAACATGGTTTGCACTTACGTATTTTCTTTATCTTTCTTTTTAATATAGCATAATGTGATGACTTTACAAAGAGACATCATATATATAAATGTCGATACTATATAGGGCTGCAGGTTGAGACAGTATAGCAGACTGAATAACAACATTTATATGTTATGACAATCAGTTCAGGTCTTCTTACAATATTTGCTGTATTATTGGACATTTCTGAAGCACTGCTTTGAGAGATTGGCAGGGAAATTAATGTCCTTAATGCAATCTACCTGAATATTTGATAGTGAAATGTCATGAGAGAGTCAAGCTTCAGTGTATCTCAAAGCTAAGACATCCTAAAGAGGAAGTGTGGTGTCAGGTGAGTGGTTAATTGGATGTCCACTTTCCTCATCAGATTCTTTCTGATGGAAAGGAAAGAATACCACTGAGTGAGATTTGGACAGCTTCAAAAGTGCAATAAAGCAAAATGAACAATTTAAAGTTTCAAACTCTTTTGGTATTAAAGCTAAAATAAAAGACAACGTCTTCTTATCAAGAATTAGTGTATGCCTGTTCAATTAAAGCTGAAAGAGAGCTATGATTATAAGATTCATCTCTGACACACATACTATCATTCTGTTGATTGGGAACTAACCTTCGGGTAGACATCGTGGTCTCAGAATTTGCTTCACATCAATCCACTGTATCACCCGTGAAATCTTCAAGAGGATGCTATTAAAAGAGTTTGTGACATTTAGTACACTTTCATATTGTCTTTCATCACTACTGTATGTACTGAAATACACATTCAAATCCATTCTCAAGTAGAATTATTACCAGCTGGTTTAGAAATTTTGATTGATAAAGCAAAATTTTATGAAATGTGTTAAATCTCATTTGATGGGTATGCTGATGACAGTTAACAACATAACTTGTTTCTCAAAACAATCTAGATATAACAGATACATATATCTTGAATTAAAAACATTAAAGTTTATGGTTTAAAGTTCTCTATTTTGTGTCCATCTCTCCATCTCTCTTTTCCTTCCTTCCTTCGAAATTGAAAGTCTATTTTAATTACTAGGTTATGATTATTCAAGTAACAGATATATGATAAAATGGAAAGGACACAGAAATAAATGTTCTGGTTTCAGTTCTATTGTTTACTATCTAGATGACCCTAGATCTTGCAAGGAGTACCAAAACACTACCTGTGCAACCCAGGGAAAAGGATGTCCTTCTTAACCAAGATACCATAAAAACTTGATGTTATAAAAGAATGAATGTGCTATTTTCAGTTAATTAAAATAAGCATTTTTAAAATTAAATATCAGGGTTAAGATAAAATAAATATTGGAAAGTAAGCAATATATTTTGAAATATTTACAATGCAAGGTACAGACAATTTATTTAAAAATAATTTATTAAAAGACACAATGTAGGGCACCTGGGTGGCTCAGTCGGTTAAGCATCCAACTTTGGCTCAGGTCATGATCTCACATCTTGTGAGTTCGAGCCCCAAATTAGGCTCTGTGTTGACAGCTCAGAGCCTGGAGCCTGTTTCAGATTCTGTGTCTCCCTCTTTTTGCCCCTCCCCCACTCACTCTCTGTCTCTGTCTCAAAAATAAAATAAACATTAAGAAAAATTTAAAAGACACAATGTGCTTTTTACAAATTGATAAGAAAATGGTCAGTTGCACAAAAGGTAGACAGAAAAAATAGACAAGCAAGTTCAGATGACCAACAGGCATATAAAATCATGCTTAAATTCAATAACAGAAAATGTAAATTATTAAATTACGAATGATTGATAACTTTTTACCAGCCTGGAAACATTAAAAAAAAATTTTAAGTGATGTAGGAAAATATACTTGCATGTATTGTTGGCAGGAGTACAATTTGATGCATTTTAAAACAAAATCTGCTAGTATATATGGAAATGAAAAGTACACTTATCCACAGAACCTGCAAACTCATTGTGAGAACTTATCACATAGAAAAAAACTATATATACTGATTTCTGATGTGAAGCAACAAGAACTGGATTTGGCTTTCTCTTTCTCACCACTGGGCACAAACAAACAAAAATCCAGAAGAAAAAATAGTACATGAAATAACCATCTTCACGGTATTGGACATGACACAATAAAAAAACAGTGATCCCTGAGGGAAAGAAAAGAAAACAAGATAAACCAAATGACTCCCACAGTTACTACTTTGAGAAAATGCCCAGGCCACAGTGTAAGGAGCGAGAATCCAGTCAAAACTGATCAGAGAATATTGAGCTGAGTGTCTATGGAGACCAAGGCACCCAAAAATTTCAGGACAGAGTACCAGAGAGGACAAATCTACACAGAAAAACCCAGACACCTAGAGAGATTTCTTTCAGTTCTTTAGATTTCTGGTCAGTACAAGTATTAAGGAAATCACCAAAGATCAGGGAAAGAATCACCCAAAAGGATTAGAGGGGATAGTATTTGACACTCATAGAGGGTATGGAATAGTAAACCTGTTTAATCCAGTAAGTTCGGACAATTTCATAATTCATGAAGCATAGGGTACATTACTAAGGCTCTTGCTCATATAACAAATCTTATAAAGCAAAACAAAACGATTAAACTATTTTTAAGTTACACAGCTGTGTCTCCAAATGAAGCACCTAACAAGATAAAATTATATTGTCTGTCATTTGATAAAAGTTACCAGGCATGGAAAGAAGCATGAAAATATGACCCATAATGAGTAATAAAATAAATCAGTGAAAACTGACCAAGAACTGATATAGATGTTGAAGTTAGCAGACAAGGATACTGAAATTATAATTATAGAGGTATTTCATATGTTCAAAAAATTAATATATACCCTGAAGACATAGAAAAGACCAAATGAAACTTCCAGAGAGAAAAATTACAATGTCTAAGAAGAAAATATAGTCAGTAGGATTAATAGAAAATTAGATATTGAAAAGAAAAGATCAGTGACCATGAATTCATAGCAGTAGAAGCTACATAAAATTAAACAGAGGAAAAAAATTAAGTAAAAAAATGAAAGGAGAATCAATTGAATGACAAAATTTCCAAATTTGATGAAAATTATAAGCTTACAGATCCAAACCATTCAAGGTTCCTCAAACATATAGGACGTGAAAAACAAAAACAAAAACAAAACACTACACTTTGGCACATGAAAATTACTGATAAAAGGAAAAAAAAAAGTCTTAAAAACAAACAGAAAAAGACAGATTCCATCCAGCAGAAGAGAAGCAAGAATGACCATGGGTTTCTCATTAGCAACAATGTAAGCAAGAAGAGAGTGGAATATTATCTTTATAAAATAAAACTGAAAGAAAAACTGTCAACCTAGAATTCTATACCTAGAAAAATATCTCACAAAACGGAAAGCTAAATTATAACTTTTTCAGACATATGAGAGCTGAAATATTTCATCACATACAGATGCACAGTACAAGAAATGATAAAGGAATTCTTTAGGCAGAAGAAAATATAAAAATATGTATCAACAGAAAGAAATATAAAGCTTTCAGTTATGGATTGAAAAAATCATGAGAATAAATGGTACAGCACAGTAAATATGGTCAATGATACTGTGATAGTCTTATATGGTGACACGTGGTAGCTACACTTGTGGTGAGCACAGCATAATGTATCAAGATGTTGCATCATAGTGCCACACACCTGAAACTAATGTAACATTGTGTGTCAACTATACTCATTTTTTAAATACAGAAGGAAATATAAAAGGACTGGAAATGGATTTATATAGAATTGCACAATATTTCAGAGAAATGGTATACATATGGATAAATATCTCAGATGTTTCTTGTATCACAGAAATGATTTTTCTTAAATTTGTTCATTCAGTTTCCAGGTTGTTTTTTTTTTTCTTTTCTTTTTTTTTCTTTTCTTTTACTTTCTTTCTTTCTTTCTTTCTTTCTTTCTTTCTTTCTTTCTTTCTTTCTTTCTTTCTTTCTTTCTCTAGTTTATTTATTGATTTTGAAAGGTGGAGGACATGTGCATGAGCAGGGGAGGGGTAGAGAGAAAGGGAGAGAGAGAATTCCACACAGGTTCTGCATTGTCAGCACAGAGCCCAACAAGGGGCTTAGTCTCATGAACTCTGAAATCATGACCTGAGCTAAAATCAAGAGTTCAATGTTTAACCAACGGAGCCACCCAGACTCTCCCTTGTTTCCTTTCTAGTAGCATCTGCCACATTTTTCTTGCATCCCTTCTCATCCATTTGCTCTTTCCCTTTTTCAAGGCTCTTGAAAAGTTGATTCTGTCACTAATATTCTAGTTTATTTGTGTTGTTTCCTTCTGTCCCAATTAGTTTCAATAATTTTTCCTGAAAGCTGCTTTCTTTTGATTTTCAGTAAGGAGAAAAAGGATTCTGATATATAAATGTTTGACTCCTTTATTAGTTGTTAGCAGAATCATTTGAAGGGGATGTAACAAATAATATATCTACAGACCTCTGTAATTTTAAAAAGCTACCTATCTCCCTGACATTCTAGTCATTTCTTTTGCAAATTAAATCAGATGCAAGGCATTTAGGATGCATTTAGGGATGTGAAAATAACCATGTTGAGTGGAAGGTGGCATTTCCTGTGAGAAAAACATGTTTTCTCTACATTTCCTTGAAGTTGTAATTCTTTTTTTTTAATTTTTTTAATGTTTTTATTTATTTTTGGCACAGAGAGAGACAGAGCATGAGCAGGGTAGGGGCAGAGAGAGGAGGAGACACAGAATCTGAAGCAGGCTCCAGGCTCTGAGCTGTCAGCACAGAGCCCGACATGGGGCTCGAACTCACAGACTGTGAGATCATGACCTGAGCTGAAGTCAGACACTTAACCAACTGAGCCACCCAGACGCTACTAGAGTTGCAATTCTACACAAAGACATACAGGGGTTCTTTTTTATAGTTGAGCACTGACAAGTTTAGATTACTCTTATGAAGCCTGATGCCCATGTTTATAAGAATTAAGGTAACTCCATGAAGGTACTGACAGAAGTACCTTGAAGAAGATTTCTTCAAATAATGCTTTAAAATTAGTCCAAAGGATAAGAAGATCACTGAAAGGTAAAAGTCAATTGTGTCTGTGTGTGTGCCTAAGTTTCACTCTTAATAAACTGAAATTTTTAAAATCCTGAAAATAAGCTTCACACTATGTTTGTTTTTTTGTTTTTTGTTTTTTTGTTTTTTTTTAATTTACTTTTAAGAGAGAAAGCGCGAGTCGGGGAGGGTCAGAGAGAGAGTGGGAAATAGAGAGAATCCCAACCAGGCTTCACACATGAGATCATGACCTGAGCCGAAATCTAGCACTTAACTGACTGAGCCACCCAGGCGCCCCAAGCTTTACACTATTAACAGGATAACTAAGAAGTATGAGTTTCTGTACTTCCAATGACCAACATGATGAAGCATGCAAAAAAAACAAGTAAAATGCATTTTAGCTACACCAATATTAATTAAGTAATATTTATGGTAAAATTTAGCTTAAGACTTTCCAAAATACAATCACTACAGAAACATTAAAGTGATGAAATGTTTGCTTTTGTGTGAAATAAGAGACAATTTAGACTTAAACACTTACACTTAAATTTTGAAGAGAATCTTGACATGCACTTACTTGAATTTGGCGGTTATTAAAAGGGTTGCAATTTTAATTTTAGTTGTTCCTAATTCCTTTTTCCTTTTTTTCTGTACTCCAAATTCCATAATTCTAATCACTAATGAGATTCCTTTAAAAAAATGAATATAGCAAATAGACTTTATAGTCATCTTTGCATTAAGGCTCTGGAACATTTCTTATGTTTTTCACTTTATCTGATCTCATTCAGTTTTTAAAAATAGTTATTGACTTTCAGAATAAACAGATACAATCAACCCAGAAGAATATTTTAAAGGTACATAATAATATCATGTCTCCCTACACCTCACAAAAAATCATGTGAAGAGAAAGCTGAAAATAATAGCAATGGGAAATGACAAGGGAGTAATTATCCAAGCAAGATAGAGAAAAGCCATATGCTTTGCATAGAAATTGGAACTGCACAAATATGGTAATTGATTTCATATTTTGACCTTTCATGCATTGCCATTCCATCTTTTCCAGTTTCACAACACAAAATAACAAAAATAACAATAGCAATTCAAATGAGAACTTGGATCTGCTGTTACCTGTTTGTGGGGGTTTTCTTGGCTCCTTGTGAAATGATCATGTAAACTTTTTAAAAAGAAAAAAAATGATATATAGCTACAGGTTACAGAATTTGTTCTAAGACACAGTTAGCTAAAATGACCAAGTACCTGAATATTTTTCTCAAAGTGTACAAGGCACTTATCCCTTGGTTTACTGCAATTCCATAAATGTCCTTGTGCAAAAGAGTGCATATAAGACAAGCAAAGCAATCTGTTTTCCATCATCAAAAGGATGCCTGTGCCACCCTTCCAAACTATTTTATTTATTTTTTTATCTTTTCTATCTGTGCATGCCTTACCTCTGGGTTACTTTCAAGGAAAGAGATTCTCAAGCAGATTTTCCTATTGTAAAACCATTTATTATATATTGGTAACCTAATGAGTTAGAACCCATAAAAATACTTCACAAGGGTCTAGGATATATATCAATTTGGAATGTGGGATGCATATCAATTTACAGAAATACCTTAAAGGAGGCATTGTTTAATGCATATATCAAAACTGCACTGTTTTGACCTATATACCCATCATCTCCCCCATCACCTCCAGGAGTCAGTTGTTAATTAATTATACTGGAATTACACTGACCTTTTACAATGAAGGTCAAATGTGGAATAGTCTACAGCCCGTCATGAGAATCATATTATTTGGGACTTTTTGTTTTAATTTTAATTTATTTTTATTATTTATTTAATTTTATTTTAGAGAGAAAGAGAGAGTATGTGAGTTGGGGAGAGGGAGGGAGAGAGGAAGAGGGGAGAGAGAGAGAGAGGAAGAGAGAGAGAGAGAGAGAGAGAGAGAGAGAGAGAGAGAGAGAGAGAGAGAATCCCAAGCAAGCTCCTCACCCAGCATGGAGCCCAACATGGGGCAGAGACCCACGACCCTGGGATCATGACCTGAGCCAAAATCAAAGTTGGATGCTCAACTGACTGAGCCACCCTGGTGCCCCTGTTTGGGACTTTTTAAAATTAATAAACCTTTTAGAACACTTTTAGGTTCACAGCAAAATAGAGTGGAGAGTAGAGAATTCCCTTTCACCCCTTGTCCTCCCCACCACACACACAACTTCCCCAATATCAACATGCCACACCGTGATGGCACATTTGTTATAATTCATGAACCTACACTGACACATCTGGGATCTTTTTTAAAGAGTGCTTTCTCTTAAAAGAATGCTAGGGCACATGTTGCTTTAGAATCAAGAATCAGTGCTCTTCTCTGAAGCACTGGATTGATTTGAAACAGTGTATCATTAGCCATTTGTTTTTCTGTGTCTGTTTTGACTAATAAAATGGTGGTGTCCAACTCTCAAAAGACTGCCAGCATGTATTTTGTGAATTAATCTTAATACTGCTACATTTTCTTTCCCCCAATTTCTTTTCTCTTAACACTCTGATATTCATTTAGATATTCCTTAAATTGTTGCAATTTTGGCATTTTTTGTAAGTCACATGAACTTCTTGAAACAAAGAGGAATAAAAACAAATTATTATTTGTTATGTAAATTAATAAAATATAATCAAATGAATTTAGTTAGTAGCTTTTTAATCATCTTTATCATTTTCATTTGGGGGATGGATAAAAACTATCAAATTTTATTATATTTGGTATCAAATTTCAGAACTGTACGTGTACTAGCAGAATACACAAAATTTGAAGCGTTCCTTATAGAAGAAATTCCATTTGCACTGATGTAAGTAGCCAGGAGGCAACCTTAACACATACGTTGGGGACAATACATAAACATATTCCCTAAATTACGCACAGTATGCTTACTTAGTGGAGCTTTGTACAGCAACTACATGTGGGCGCGGTGATTATATGCTGACCTGTATAATTAAGAAAGTGATTTGCTTAGCAAGTAATTGTAATAAAATGCCTAACCAGTAATCATAAGCATAAGCCATATGTTTTTAAACATGACCCAAACATTTGCATAGTGTTTATGTACAATAAATTAAGGCAAAATGAAAAATCTGCTGACAAGAAATAAGTAGCAATGAGGATAGAGCAATGTATTAAATCCTTCATTTTGGATCATTTAGGTAATGTTCCATTCATTTTAGATTCATGAATAGAAGCCTTTACAGATTGGACATGCATACCATAAATCTGGAGTTATCCATTATTAGGTGGCATTTTGCTGTTTACAGTTGTACATGTTTACTTTGTGCATAATTAACTGCATAATAGCGGTCTGTGTTTTGTACAGAATTTACACTCAGGCTCTCATCAAAACAAATGACTCCAGAAAGTAGGACACTTCCATTAAGTTCCCTGTAATCAGTATTTCCTAATACAGGTTTACAGGAGTGGTTTTGATTGTGACTGTTAGTATATTGTTTTCAGCAGCTAACGTGTATGTTGGAGTTTAATTTATTAAACCCCTAAGATGCACAAAGAATACAGACAGGTAAAAGTGGAAGGACATAGAGCATACCTAAGAATAGCTAAGGAGGAATTTCCATGAAAATAGTTAAGTGCAGAGCCAAGTTGGACAGGCAAATGATCACTGTGCAGCATAATTCAGTGGATCAAATACACATCCCAGCAGTTCTTGTGCAGAGTACAATTCTGACAGCCGAATCTACAGCGTGAGAGAGAGCAGTGTGTCTGAAAATGAGCTGTCAGAAGAACCAAGATTTACTCCAGCCACGCCCTTTGTTTACAGCAATATAAACTTAGAAGGAAAAGTTACCAAATTAATCGAACCAAAAAGAAACTTGTGGAGTTAAATACCAAAGAATAAGATGAGTAGAGATTAAATACAACATATAGCACTGAATGTGGAGTTTATTGGTTATGACTATGACTACTAGTTGAAGCTAAAGTTGAAAATATTTTTTAAATCATGATAAATGAGACTGCATAAGCTCTATTGAAAGCAATTGTTCTTCAAAGTGGAATAAAACAAAAAATATATGTATTTTTAGAAAGAAATGGTCATTTTAGGATAAAGAGGGAGAACTAAAGTAGCTTAACCAATTCTCAAAGCAAAAATAATAAAATTATATTCATAAAGCTAAATACTCTTTATGATGAAGTATAAACTTTAAAAAAAAAATGGACCTTGAAACAAAGATTTGAAAAATACCAGTTAATTTTCTCCTTTTCAGAATCTAAAACATTATTTAATAAAATAAGTATAAATAGTATGTCATATATATAAAACACAGGACCTCCAAAAATAATCATCAAAATTATAACTCCATATTATCTGCTTCCATTTAAAATATTCACTCCATTTTATTTAAAAAAATTTTTATTAGTTTTCTTTATTTTTGAGAGGAAGAGAGAGACAGAGTACATGTGGGGGAGGGGCAGAGAGAGAGACACACACACAGAATCTGAAGCAGGCTCCAGGCTCTGAGCTGTCAGCACAGAGCCTGACGCAGGGCTCGAACTCACAAACTGTGAGATCGTGACCTGAGCCGAAGCGGGACGCTCAACCAACTGAGCCACCCAGACGACCCATCAAACAAAATTTCTCTAACCACACTCTACCACTGCTTTACTTAGTACAATGATTAGACACACACACACATGTTTTTTAAATGTTTATTTTTAGAGAGAGAGAGAATGAACAGGGGAGAGGCTGAGAGAGAGAGAGAGAGAGAGAGAGAGAGAGAGAGAGAGAGAGAATCCTAAGCAAGCTCCAAGCTGTCAAACACATGAACTCACACAGCTCAAACACATGAACTGTGAGATCATGACCTGAGTCGAAACTAAGAGTCAGACTCTTAACCCGCTGAGCCACCCAGGGGACTCTCCCCACATGTTTATATAGGCATACATTTACATATATATTTAATGAATTTGTATATATGTAAATACAGAGTGATTATAATGTATATAATATATAAATAAATGTATAAAAATATTTTAAAAGTGTCCTTGATAGAAAAAATGGTAAATGATAAATACTTCTATGGATGAGAAGCAGATCAGAAATCCATATACATCCAAATACATAAGATATAAACTGTGCTCATGGATGGGAAGATTTGGTATCACAAAGATGCCAAACAAAATTGTATTTTCAGTGCTACTCTGACCAAAGCAAGTAATCAATATAGTTTTGCATGGAGACCGGCAAGGTGATACTCAGTTAATATAAAAGAACACATAGACAAAAATATATAAGATAATTTTTAAGGAAATCATAAGGTTAAAGTTATCACAAAGCTCACTGTAATTATTCATCTCATCTCTATCATGATACCTTTGGTCTCTATCTAGGCATTCCTAGCCTTTGCAACTGAGGTAGGCAACATTCAGTGGCTCCCTTCGACTGAAGAGACCTCACTCCAGCTCTTGCTGCCATGGAAGTATCAATGACTCTGTGTCTCATCCTAGGGGATTCTCCCTGCAGCCTCTGTTGTGAGCCACCATATTATTTTTCACCACAGTGGCTACAATGGAAAGCCGATTCTTGCGGAATTCAGTTACTTCATTCTTTTTTGTGAGAGTAATGAAAGAACTTCTAACTCTCTCAAGCAAAGTGAGTTCATAGTGTCTTCAGGAATGCTAAATTTAAGGGGTCATTTAAGTGTCCAACTTTGGCACATGTCATGATCTCACAGTTCATGAGTTTGAGCCCCGCATCGGGCTTGCTTTGGATTCTGTGTCTCCCTCTTTCTCTGCCCCTCCTCTGCTCATGCTCTGTCTCTCTCAAAAATAAACATTAAAGAAGGCGGAGGAGGAGGAGGAAGAAGAGGAGGAGAATGCTAAATTTAAGAAAGCCAAGACCTGAGATACTTAAAGTTAGAAGGGTTAGGGAAGGTGTCCTGGGAGTCCAGGAGTTGCTCAGCTGAAGAGTATTAAGAGTTAACAATTTTAACTATTAATGTAGCACCTATTTGCTGTGCCTGCACCTATTTACCAATGGGTTTAAAAGTGTTTTGGGTAGAGGTGCCTGGCTGGCTCAGTCAGTGGAGCATGTGACTCCTGACCTCAGGGTCATGAGTTCAAGCCCTGAGCTTGGGCACAGAGCTTATGTAAACAATTAAAAAACAATTTTTAAGTGTTTTGGGTATGCTTCCTGAGGTATCTACCACGTTACCTTCTCTGAGACATGTAAGCTTCACCCTATGCCTGTCTTGTCCTTTCTCACCTCCCTACTTCCTATCAAAGTTTTCCTGGGAAGAAAACTGTGGATGTCATTTCTCTTTTCCAGTGCAGCTAAGTCTTATTCTAACTGATATTTGGTCTATTATTACTTCATCTTAGAGGTAAAGATATACTGAAAAATGGGATGCAGAAGAGAGGAAGATCAGGAAACTGGGATCTAAATTAGGAGCTATATAAAATGTATTTATTATCTGCAGTAATTTCCAAGTATTCTTTTCCAATAAACTATTCTAAAATACTGTACTTTAGTGATGCTTTAGATGTATATGTTCAGAGATATTAGGAAAAGAGACTAAGATTTCTAGTTTAGTTTGAAATTAGTGAACTGTTAGATCCATTTAAAAAGTAAACAGAAAACTAAGAAAACATGCAGTCTTTGTGATGTGAAAAACTCCAACTCTTAATATGTAAAGTGCTATTGCAAATTAATAATACAATATGAATCTCAGGAGAAAAAACAGTTAATGGGAATAAGATAGTGTACTGTATAGAGTTTTTAGTTTAAACCAGAGCCTATTCAGGCAGAATACATGAAAATGGATTTATTACAGTATTAGTAAATATATAGAATTTCGAGAAGGAGGAAAAGAACCAAATTCTGATACTATTTAACCAGAAGTGACGCAGCCACAAGTAATGCCCAGCCGCAGCAAGAGAACATTCCAATAGAAATAATATTCTGCTGCCACCTGTCACAGCTATCAGACACCCAGGAAGCCAGGGATCTGACAATACAAATGGAAACAAACAGGGGAAACAAACAATAAACAAACAAAATCTAAACACTTTTGTTTGACAGAGGGACTGCATGGACTCTTGCTGGTCTATTTAGGAAATAGATATTAACTTGTCAGGCTTTATCTTAAAGAAGTCGGACTAAAAAACAGAAATGAGGTAATTTTGAGTGAGCCAATTTGCTGTCACAATAGACAATTATAGAACAAATACAAATGGCCAGAACATAACAAACTTGATCAGTCATCAAACTATGCATATGATAACAACAAAATACCATTCTTTATGAAATTGTCAAGGGTATCATAATACAGGATTTGCCATAATGTAGAGAAATATGACCATGTATTATTTCTGAAAAGATAAATGGGTAAGATATTTTTGAAAGAATATTAATCATTTATTTCAAAAGCTAGCCAAATAATTGTTCCTTTAACCAAATAATTTTACTTCAAAGAGTCTAGATTAAGGGAATAATAAAAATTTAAGAATCTACCTATAAATATTTTTCTATAAATATACTCCTTATTGCTGATTCTATGATAGTATAGAGGTTTTACCAAACTAAATATCCAACTTTAGTGACTTGTTTAAATCAATTGTTCTATATAATGGAATGACAGACATGCTACAAAATACATGATGGATTTGTTGACATGCAGAGACATTTATGATACATCATTGAGTTAAAAAGCCTCTGTTTATATAAAAGTATCTATAACATGATCCCATTTGTTATGCTAAATTTATATAGCTGTATATACCTATGGGTAAGTAGAAAATACATAAAAATGCTAATAAGGATTACCTGATATTTAATAATTCAGGAAATTGTTTCCTTTCTACTTCTATTTATTTTCCTAATTTTACTAAGTGAACATGTACTAATTTTCAAGGGAAAGTGAAAAGTACATTAAGTAATATAGCTACGACTGTCCATTTCCTATACATCTCTATCTTTCCCCCCTCCCCACTGCTACTTCCCTTCTAACTAGGATTCCCATATAAAACACAAATTTTCTAGTGTAATTTGAGTTTCAGATAAACAATGCTTGCTATTTTAATGTAAGTATATTCCAAATATCGCACGACATCCTGTGTTAATTTGCTAAATGTGGCAATTCTACTTCTAGCATCTTGAACTTCTATATATTCTGGAAGTTATGCAACAAAGGACATTTGCCAAAATAACAAAAAGTTAAAACTTCCATATCTAAAAAGCTTAGAACTCATAAGATATTTTACATGAATTTTCACAGTTTTCTTAGTAACACTGTGAGAAACAGAGGGAACTGAGGCTCAGAGACAGTAAGTGATCTGATTCTCAATAAGCAGTAGAGATAAGAGGCAAATCCAGGTCTTTAACTTCAGCTTGTGTTCCGTTATGTTAAAATGGAGTTCTAGAGAGGGCTCCAGTTCCACTAATGGCTTGCTTGCCGTTTTTATCACCGTCATTCTGTGAATTTTTATTTTTTCATTTTTTTTCTTTTTTCTTTCTTAGTGTTTATTTATTTTTGAGAGAGAGAGAGAGACAGAGTGCAAGCCAGAGAGGGGCAGGGAGAGAGGGAGACACAGAATCCGAAGCAGGCTCCGGGCTCTGAGCTGTTAGCACAGAGCCTGATGCGGGGCTCAAACTCACAAACCGTGAGATCATGACCTGAGCCGAAGTCGGACGCTTCACCGACTGAGCCACCCAGGCGCCCCATTCTATGAATTTTTAAATATTTCAATTGAAAAATTCCTGTACTCATTGCTACAGAGTGTTTTTCTTGTAGTGATCATTCAACTATATACATGGTATCTGCTTAAACAGAGTATAAATAGGCTTTTTAAGTCATCCAATAATTAGTATGCCTTACACATTTTCTCTTTGAGTCACTCTCATCCTGCAGTTCTCTCTGCTTAAAATAAACCTGACCCCTTTGCCTGACTGAACCTCACTTTAACACTCATCTTAGATGTCATTTTCTCCTGGAAATCGTCTGAGGTGCCATAAGATACTGGACTCTTTTATGTATTTACAGATTCTCCTGTAGTTTCATGTAATGGTAGCTATCACTCTGTATTGTTGTGATCTGTTCATTAGTCCTCATTCTCTGCTAAACTGTGAGTTCTCTGAAGGCAGGTAGGTTCTTGTTTACCTCCAAATTACTGTATCCTTGACAATTTGAATCCATCAATCAATAAATTGATCTATCAATTCAATCTTCCATCCATCCTTCCTTCCATCCATCCATCCATCCATCCACCCATCCATCTAGAAGTGTAAGGGTCATGTATAAAGCTCTGCTTGTTTGAAGAATATTTTAGACTATTTGGTGTAGGAGACATCTAACAGTTTTCTTTCATTTATCAAATCTAATTGGTATCACCTAACTGACTGTATATATTGAGAAGAATTTGTCAAGATTTACCGAAAATAAAATAAAATGACTATTTAAGATATCAGCCTGTAAGGAGAGATATTGGTACAGAGCCACATATATATTTCTAAATTTTTTTGTTCTACTTTTATTGGGTACCTTTCTTTTACCCACTGGCAATTTGAATATCTTCTCTGGGAAGAACAAAACAAAACAAAACAAAACATCTATTTGGGTCCTTGGCCCATTTTTTAATTGGATTATTTGGTCTTTTGCTATTGAGTTGTAGGAATTCCTTATATATTTCAACATTAACCCCTTCCTTGACATTGTCCTTGGCAATGATTTCCATAATTTTTTTAATATGATTCCTAAAGCACAAGCAACAAAATAAAAAAATAAACAAATGGGACTACATCAAACTTCTGCACAAATTAAAAGGTCAACAAAATAAAAAGGCAACCTACAGAATGAGAGAAATATATATATTTTAAATATTGATCTAGAGAAACAGATCAACTGCAAATACTGGAGAAAATATTCCTATCACCTGGGATATTGATATAAAAATAACCTGTAGTGAGTTTGGAATTATGCCTCCTGTAGGGACCAGCACTGTTGACATGTATATTACTAGTTTATTATTGATATTCTGTGATGACTGTTGACAAGAGTCTGAGGAGAAGATTACTGTGGTGGCATACCACATGCTCCAATCACCCTTCAAGTGACCTGCTGCAGACAGCAGTCAGATGATAGCCTCCATCTGTCACGTTTCGCTGGCCAACTTCCCCTGGGCTGCTTCCAACCAACGATCGAGCACGGAAGAGCTTTTAGAGTCAGACCATTCTTGCCCATGAAAGTCCCCCCTCCCCCCGCCAACAGTAAATTTCCTTGGAACTTCTCTTCAACCTGAGAGAGTCTTTTGGAGAATGGCACTGCTGTCTGAAGCTCTTCCTGATCAATCCCCCATCCTTGCTCTCCTTTCACGGGGTTCAATTCTATACCGTGGTCTGAAGGGTTTTACTACTTTCTCCTGCCCCCCTCTTCCTTTATCTTTTACAAATATTTACCCCAAATAAATCTCCTTCATGTCTCGTCTCATCCCATTTTGTGTCTTCTTAGAGAACCTGAACTGATGCATTCACCAAACTCTAAAAGAGTGTTGGATATCCTTTTATGTCTTTTTCTCTCTTTTTAGACTCTAACAAATACCATTAGTCATTTAAAACAATGGTAATGAGTATGAATGATTAATGTGACTTCATCATTACTGTAAAAATATGGCAAAGCTATTATTTCTCATTACTGGGTCTGAATAAGCATTTTTATATGGAAAAATCCATTTCAAAATTTAATTCTTGCATACTGCCTTATAATATCCATGGAAACACTCAAAACCATTTGAGAAAGTTAAAACAAGTTCAAAAATTTTAGTTTAATTACATTTACCTTCCAAGCCCATGGTGCTAATAAGTAACCAGTAGTCTGAATCTACACAATATGAGCCCTCAAGAATACAAATTCCTGTTGTAAATAGTTTTTTGTTTTTAATTTTTAATATGGGTATTGATTTTTCAAAAGCAAAAATGGACAGCACTGGTGGCATGTTTAAGAGGAAAGATGTTGGGGCTCTTGGGTGGCTCAATCAGTTAAGCATCTGATTCTTTTTTAAAATTTTTTTTAAATATTGATTTATTTTTGAGAGAGATAAAGACAGAGTATGAGCAGGGGAGGAGCAGAAAGAGAAGGAGATAGAGAATCCGAAACAGGCTCTGGGCTCTGAGCTGTCAGCACAGAACCTGATGCAGGGCTCTAACTCACGAGCCATGAGATCATGACATGAGATGAAGTTGGACACTTAACCGACTGAGTCATCCAGGCACCCCATGCATCCAACTCTTGATATCAGCTCAGATTGTAATCTTGCTGTCTTGAGATGGAGCCTTGCATCAGGCTCTGTGCTGACAGCAGGAAGCCTGCTTCGGATTCTCTCTCTCCCTTTCTGTCTTTGCCCCGTCCCCCTCAAAATAAATTAAACTTAAAAAAAAAAAAAAAACGAGGTAAATTTTGTTGAATTAGGCATGCTGGTACAAGGGGGAGTTTAAAGCTGGTGACTGACTCCATTCATACCAGTAAGGAAAATGATGTTGCCAAAGATACTATCTTGCCTCAAGTATGAATTTAAAAGCAGCAATGCTCAGTTTTTGCAGCTAGTTCTTTCTCACAGTAAGGCCAACATAATAGGTAAGAATACAAACAAGAAACTGACAATGTGAAAATAACAGAGTTAAAAAGTACCATGGCACAGATAAAAAAGATAAAGGAAAAGTATTGATGCTCTGAAGAAAGCATACCATGACAGAAAGGCAACTTATGTAACTTTCCATATATTTCCAGGCTTAACTGATGTTTATGTAAACCAGACCATAAAAATCAGCAGTTCTTGCATGCCTACCATGTGATAAACAATTTCCTAAGTGTTTTACACTCATTTTCAATTTAACTCTTATGGGATCTTTAAAGCTGATATATTATTTATCCAATTTGCAGATGAGCAAAGTGATTATTTAAGAAGTAAATATTTTACTCAAAGCATAGCAGCATTAATTGATGGACTGTTGATGATTTGAATGATCCTACAGCTGAAGCCCTTAGCTAAAATATCATATAGCAATCCCCCCTTATCCATGGAGGATATGTTCCAAGACCCCCCAGTGGATGCCTGAAGTCTTGAGTAGTATCAGGCCCTAAATACACTGTGCTTTTTCCTGTGCATACACACTTATGATAAAGTTTAATTTATAAATAAGGCACAATAAGAGACTTAACAATAACTGATAATAAAATAGAACAATTATAACCATATACTGTAATAAAAGTTATAGGAATGTGGTCTCTCTCTCAGAATATCTTATACCATACTACTCTTCTTCTTGTGATAATGTGAAATGATAAAATGCCTATCTGATGAGATGTAGTGAGGTGAATGATGTAGGTATTGTGATGTAATGTCAGGCTACTATTGACCTTTTGATGGTTCATCAGAAGGATCATCTGTTTCTAGACTACAATTTGCTACAGGTAATTAAAACTGTGGATAAGGAGGAACTACCGCACTGACTTCCAACCGAAAGTTCTGACCATCTCTTGTGGATAACACACAAAAAATCCCATTATCCTCTCCCACATCTTAGACATTATCTCTTGAAGATCACCAGCATTCATTTAAAAAATATCTTCCTTTCAAGATACATGCATCTGTGTGTGTACCTAAATCTCTTTGTTTCACAAGATATGTTACTACAAATGGCACGGACACAATAAAAGATATTTGCTTATGTTCTCAAGATGCTTTCCATCAATGAATCAGAACATATAACACGTTTATGTTACTGGGGTGCCTTTAATCTGGAGCCTTAAAAATATTGAAATCAACACACACACACATACACACACACATACACACACCTTAAATTCTCACAATAATTACTTAAAATTAGAGGACTCTATACCCTAAGGTACAGAGTTACCCCTGAGGTAACAAAAATTACCTCAACCATCTCCAGTAAATTTTAGGATCATAAAGAGGTTTCAATCACTTCTATCCCTTGAGCAAGTAATAAATATTTATTGATATAAATTTCAAATAAATGCCTCTCTCTTTTAGGATGCAAAGAAACATCAAGAGTATATTTTTCTCAAGCAAAAAGACTCTCACTGCTTAGCCAATTATTATGTCTGCTATCAAGGTAATTTTGTCTTTGTTTAATTTGTAGACATGGTACCTATTTCACCAACATAGTAATCAGTTTAAAATGCCTAATGAGAGTTAAATACATTCATACAGTTTATTTAAGTAGAGATAGTCAAATGTTATATTTGTCTTATATTTAATAATTCCAAAGCCTCGCTTCTTATTTTATTTAAATATTAAGATGGCTTTATTCCATTCTTATTGTTCTTAAAACTGGTCCTTGATTTATTTTTGCTTTGTCTTCCTAATTAGATATTCATTTTGACATTCTGGTCCCAGAAGAAATAACATTAACTCCATACTTATCCATCTGGTTATCTGTTATAGCTCGTGAATTGCTGCTTGTAATTTTCCAGGGACATGTGGGCACCCTTCCAGTTAGGCTATTAAAATCCCTTACACTCTAACAACATGCTAATTAATATCCACTCATGTTTGTGGATGCACAGCAAAACACAGGCATGTAGAGAAAATGTTGCTGCTTCAGTACTGCAACACAGAAATTTTAGATTAAAAGTTAAGCCAGCAATTCTTTATATAACTACATCTTTCTAAGGAAACAAAACCTTTTATCTTCAATTTTATGAAAATGTTTAATTCACACATCATCTTAAAATTTAATATCCATCATTCTAAAAAAGCTGCACTGTGAAGAAGTATCTTTTCACCCACATTCAGAGAAGGGTGTTTCCTAGCAACCCCATACAATCAGAATCAATCCTTAGCTGAATTATGACTCAAAGTGCTGTTAGAAGTAATCATTTGCATGAAAAAGAGACCAATGTCTGTTCTGATAAGGAACAACAGTTCTTTCCTAATATTGGTCAGCAACAGTCCCAAATCAGGCAGCTGTTTAGAGATGTCTTTGTCGTCATGAAATTTTGCCTGAGGTAGGCAAACATCACATCCCATAGACACAACACACAGGCCACTAAAACTTCAGAAATTAATCCAGTCAGAGACCTCACCTCCCTAGTGCATTCAAATGTGTTACACTTTTTATTTTGTTTATAGTTCTTATCTCATTTTTATTTCATTTCACCTTGTAAGTATTCATTGCTGTTTATTATAAGGACTAAACATTAAGTGATGATCTTACAGAGAAACAGTTATCCAAGGGGGCCAAGATGGCAGAACAACATGGAAGATTTTTTTGCATATCTCATGCCTGAAATACAGCCAGATCAACACTAAACCATCCTGCACACCTAGAAAACTGATCTGAGGATTAACACAACAATCTGCACTACCTGAACCACAGAACTCAGCAGGTACATGGCATGGAGAGGTGAACAGGGAGAGAAAGCTGTGAAGGGCAGAGAGCTATTTTTGCTTGCAGAGAGAGGACAGAGATGGTGTGGGGGGGAGAGTATGGAAATCATCCCCCCTCCCACTGCAAGCATCTGGAGAGAAAAGAAAAAGTACACAAGAGACTAAACAAAAGAGGGAGAAAGGAGAAAGGAGATGGTTCAAATTCCATGAAGATTCTATAAACAGGGAGAGTGCAGGGTCTGAAGCGCCACAGCTCAATACCTGGCGGTGCTCTGGTGGGAAGGGCGAATCCCCAGGAGCAGAGTGAGGTCCTCGGGGTCCTCAGGCCACACGGGGAGAGGCAGTTCCCCTACTGAAAGGATATTTGGTAGAGGCTGTATGGCCATCCCACAGCCAAAGGTCCCAGTGGATCCTGGAGAACAACCACATTTGCTGGTGCTGGAACAAGGACGTTAAAGGTGAAGCCTGGCACCAGACGTGTGTTGTGATTTTCTATAATACTTGAAACGCTGCTGCTACACAATTGCATGAACTTTTCCTGGGGTGGACTGGCACCTAGCCACAGTCTCTAGGCATTGGCAGTAGCACGGTCTCCCGAAGTTCCTGGGGGTGGGCTGGCACCTGGCCATTGCTCAGTGAGACCTTCCCCCAGAAGGTCTGAGCAGGTCAAAGCTGCAGTCCCTCAGTACTGAGGGGCTGGGAAACACAGCTGCATCTGAGATAAATTCAGGAGGGAGGTGCTGCCTGGTAGCCTGATGGCTTAGTCACAGGCAGTGTAAAAGCGGGGAATGTACGGAAGCTGGAGACAAAGGAGGGGTGCACGATTGCTGGTCGGAGAGAGCACAGAGTTCTGATACTAGAACCGGGTAGCTGGGTGATGCCATTTTCACTCCTCCTGCACATGGGCATACACACCTACATGCGTCACAACAATCCACCCCAGTAAGCTAAGCAGCGCCATCTAGTGGAGAATGGAGCCATTATGCTAAGCCCCGCCCAACTGGGTAAACCTCATTCTTCAGGAACAACACAAGTCTCTCAACCGGCTTAGTTTACAGACTTTAAGTGCTTCATAGTTTGACATCTAGGGGAAACCAATGTAATTTCAATCCTACTTTAGTCTGTTTGCTGGTCCATGGATTCAGTTTTGGTTTTCTTATTCTTGAACACAGAAAGAGAAAAATTTATTTTTATTTTCCATTTCTTTTAAAAATACTTTCATTTTTCTACTAACTTTTTTACTTGTTTGTAAATTTTTGAAATTCTATTTTATTACTTCCATCATTTCATTTTATTATATTTCATTGTATTCACGTTTTCAAATTTTCAAACATTTTCCTTTTATTTTTCTTTTCTTATATTTTCTTTTTTTCTCTATCAAGCTCCTTTCAACAACCAGATTGAACACACTTAGGATCCAGCATCCTTTATTTGATTTTATTTGTGTTGTTTTTAATTTTTTAATTTTATTTTATTTTACCTTATAAATTATTTTTCTTCTTTCAACATGACAAAATGAAGGTTCACCCCAAAAGAAAGTACAGTAAGAAATGACTGCCAGGGACTGAATCAACACAGATACAAGCAAAATGTCTGAACCAGAATTTAGAATCACAATAATAAGCATACTAGCTGGGGCTGGAAACAGAATATACATTCTCCTCCAGTGCACATGGAACGTTCCCCAGAACAGATCACATACTGGGACACAAATCAGCCCTCAACAAGTACAAAAAGATCAAGATCATACCATGCATATTTTCAGTCCACAACACTATGACATCAAAATCAACCACCAGAAAAAATGTGGAAAGATAACAAATACTTGGAGACTAAAGACCATCCCACTAAAGAATGAATGGGCTAGCCAAGAAATTAAAGATGAAGTTAAAAAGTACATAGAAGCCAATGAAAATGATAACACCACAGCTCATAACCTCTGGGATATAGCAAAGTTGGCCAAAAGAAGGAAGTATATAGTAATCCAGGCATTCCTAAAGAAGAAAGGTCAGGGATACACAACCTAACCTTACACTTTAAAGATCTGGAAAAAAGAACAGCAAATAAAACTCAAAAATAGCAGAAAACAGGAAAAAATAAAGAATAGAGCAGAAATCAATGCTATTGAAACCACACACACACACACACACACACACACACACACACACACACAAACAGTAGCACAGATCAATGAAACCAGAACCTGGTTCTTTGAAAGAATTAACAAAATTGATAAACTCCTAGCCAGTTTGATCAAAAGGAAAAAGGAAAGGGCCCAAATAAATAAAATCAAGAATGAAAGAGGAGAGATCACAACCACCACAACAGAAATAAAAACAAAAATAAGAGAATATTATGAGCAATTATATGCCAACAAAATGGGCAACCTGGAAGAAATGGATAAATTCCTAGAAACAAATACACTACACCAAAACTGAAACAGGAAGAAACAGAAAATTTTAACAGACCCATAACCAGTAAAGAAATCAAATTAGTAATCAAAAGCCTCCCAAAAAACAAGAGTCCAAAGCCAGATGGTTTTCCAGGGGAATTCTACCAAACATTTAAAGAAGAGTTAACACCTATTCTCTTGAAGCTGTTTCACAAAATAGAAATGGAAGGAAAACTTCCAAACTCTTTCTATGAAGCCAGCATTACCTTGATTCTAAAACCAGACAGAGACCCCACTGAAAAGGAGAACTATAGACCAATTTACCAGATGAACATGAAGGTAAAAATCCTCAACAAGATACTAACCAACCGGATCCAACAATACATTAAAAAAATTATTCACCACGACCAAGTGGGATTTATACCTGGGATGCAGGGCTGGTTCAATATCCTCAAAACAATCAATGTGATACATCACATCAATAAAAGAAAGGACAAGAACCATATGATCCTCTCAACAGATGCAGAGAAAGCATTTGACAAAATACAGTATTCATTCTTGAAAAAAACTTTCAAGAAAATAGGGATAGAAGGATCATCCCTCAAGATCATAAAATCCATATATGAAAGACCATCTGATAATATCATGCTAAATGGAGAAAAACTTTCCCTCTAAGGCCAGGAACAAGACAGGGATGTCCACTCTCACCACTGTTATTCAACATCATATAGTTGTTCAGTAATCAGACAACACAAAAAATAAAAGACCTCTAAATTGGCCAGAAGAAGGTCAAACTTTCACTCTTTGCAGATGACGTCATACTCCATATGGAAAACCCAAAAAATTCCACGAAAAAACTGTTAGAACTGACCCATGAATTCAGCAAAGGAGCAGAATATAAAATCAAAGCACAGAAATCGGTTGCATTCCTATTCATCAACAATGAAGCAACGGAAAGAGAAATCAAGGAATCGATCCCATTTATAATGGCACCAAAAACCATAAAATACCTAGAAATAAATCTAACCAAAAAGGCGAAAAATCTATACACTGAAAACTATACAAAGCTTATAAAAGAAATTGAAGAAGACACACAAAAAAATGGAAGAATATCCATGCTCCTGGATAGGAAGAACAAATATTGTTAAAATGTTGATAGTACCCAAAGCAATCTACATATTCAATGCAATACCAAAATAACACCAGCATTCTTCACAGAGCTAGAACAAACAATCCTTAAATTTGTATGGAAGTAAAAAAAAACTTGAATAGCCAAAGTAATCTTGAAAAAGAAAACCAAAGCTGGAAGCATCACAATCTCAGACTTCAAGGTGTATTACAAAACTGTAATCATCAAGACAGTATGGTATGGGCACAAAAACAGATACTCAGATCAATGGAATAGCACAAAGAACCCAGAAATACACCCAGAAACATATGGCCAACTAATCTTTGACAAAGCAGGAAAGAATATCCAATGGAATAAAGACAATCTCTTCAGCAAGTGGTGCTGGGAAAACTGGACAGCAACATGCATAAAAATGAGCCTGGACCACTTTCTTACACCATACACAAAAATAAACTCAAAATGGATGAAAGATCTAAATGTAAGACAGGAAGCCATCAAACTCCTCAAGGAGAAAGCAGGCAAAACCTCTTTGACCTTGGCTGCAGCAACTTCTTATTCAACACGACTCCAGAGGCAAGGGAAGCAAAAGCAAAAATGAACTATTAGGACCACATCAAAATAAAATCTTCTGCACAGTGAAGGAAATAATCAACAAACCTAAAAGGCAACCAATGGAATGGGAGAAGATATTTGCAAATGACATATCTAATAAAGAGTTAGTATCCAAAATCTTTAGAGAACTTATCAAACTCAACACCCAAAGAAAAACCAAATAATCCAGTGAAGAAATGGGCAAAAGACATGAATAGACACTTCTCCAAAGAAGACATCCAGATGGCCAACCAACACATGAAAAAATGTTCAATGTCACTCATCACCAGGAAAATACAAATCAAAACCACAACAAGACACAACCTCACACCTGTCAGAATGACTAACATTAACAACTCAGGCAACAACAGATGCTGGTGAGGATGTGGAGAAAGAGAATCTCTTCTGTACATCTGGTAGAAATGCAAACTGATGCAGTCACTCTGGAAAACAGTATGGAGGTTCCTCAAATAATTAAAAATAGAACTACCCTATGATCCAGCAATTGCAGTATTAGGTATTTATCCAAGGGATACAGGTGTGCTGTTTCTTTTTTTTTTTTTTTTTAATTTTTTTTCAACGTTTTATTTTATTTTTGGGACAGAGAGAGACAGAGCATGAACAGGGGAGGGGCAGAGAGAGAGAGGGAGACACAGAATCGGAAACAGGCTCCAGGCTCTGAGCCATCAGCCCAGAGCCCGACGCGGGGCTCGAACTCACGGACTGCGAGATCGTGACCTGGCTGAAGTCGGACGCTTAACCGACTGCGCCACCCAGGCGCCCCAGGTGTGCTGTTTCAAAGGGGAAAATGCACCCCAACGTTTATAGCAGTGCTATCAACAATAGCCAAAGTATGGAAAGAGCCCAAATGTCCATCGGTGGATGAATGGATAAAGATGTGGGGTGTATGTGTGTGCATATGTATGTATATATATGTATGTATATGTATGTATATACATACATACACATGCACACACATACACACCACAATGGAGTATTACTCAGCAATCAAAAAGAATTAAATCTTGCCATTTGTAACTACATGGATAGAACTAGAGGGTATTATGCTAAGCGAAATTAGTCAGAGAAAGACAAATATATGACTTCAGTCATATGAGGACTTTAAGACAGAAAACAGATGAACAAAAGGGAAGGGAAACAAAAATAATATAAAATCAGGGTGGGGGACAAAACATAAGAGACTCTTAAATATGGAGAAAAAACAGAGGGTTGCTGGAGGAGTTGTAGGAGGGGGGATAGATAAATAGGTAAGAGGCAGTAAGGAATCTACTCCTGAAATCATTGTTGCATCATGTGCAAACTAACTTGGATGTAAATTATTAAAAATAAATAAATTATAGAAAGTAAAAAAAAACATTTATAATTTTACCTGATTTGGATCCTTTATAGAAGCATGTTTTTGCACATTATTTTTTTTCTTTATTAAGTGACTATTGTTGCCCCTGCACATAGAATCCACAACAGTTTCAAATTAGAACAGTCTTTTTCAACATTTTCACACAGTAACAGTATCAACTCAAAGTCAATTTCAACTCACCTTTGATTATTCATTCTTACTTTAGGGAAAAATGTTGCATTCTTTCAGATATAATAATAAATACAAAAATTTAGTAGATTAACTTCCCCCTTATTTAATTTATGTCCTTCCTGTGGAAATTAGCTATTATTGATCATTTCTGTTGTTCTGTTGTTGTTTTGTCATTCTCCTTGCAGTTGCAAAACAGACCTGCTGTCAAATGGGTTGCATAAGTACATTTGGAACTATCTAAAAACACAACCCTATCAGAATCAATGAAATATGATCATTGCTGCTGGTGAAGCCTCAAAGACCACAAGCTAGGAGACAACTTCTGACAACCTCTCCCTCCCAAATTTAGAAATCTAATCTGTTGTTGTTGTTCCTGGATCTAAGTTATGGCATTTATTTTATAATAAATTCACCCCAGAAGGATACTAACAAAATATGTAAGCAGACAATAAATATCAAAATAATTATACTATTCTGAAAGTTTCTTGGGATTTATTAGATAATAAAGTACCCAAAACACAAGTGAAGGATTAAAGGTACCAAAAAGGAATGAATATATTTGTAGATATTGAGTTATTTATTAAAGTGTAAACACTGATACTCTTCTCAGTGAGTATATAATTATTAGGACACACCAAAAATATGTATATTCATTGCATTAAAATTATTTAATTTTGAAAGAATATAATATTTTTAAACAAAATTCTGTTAGAAATTAACAAACTTGTTGGTCTCAGAATCTGTTAGATACACCTTTCTTATTATATAAGCCACATAATTGAATTTAATAAAGTTGAAAAATATAGAAATATGATTTTCTATTGCACATATTAAGGAAATATAATTAAACACAAAATCTTCCCCCAAACCAGAACACCTCTCCACAAAATTAGAAGAAAATGAAAATAATTTTATTATTCAGTAAGCATTAAACCAGAATGTGATGTGCATCACAGGCAATCTGCTAAGAAATCTGCAAAGTGAAGAAATAAAAACTCACCCTGTTATATAGCCAAATAACTAAAACCCATTACATATATATTTTCAAGGTAAACAATAACTAATCCTTAAGTAAGAAGACATGAAGCACCATCTGTCACACATAGTTCATATTAAATTCATTTGGGAGTTGGAGTGACCACCTGTGTTAACCAATGAGCTTTATCCAAAGGAAAAATAAACTTCTCACATGTTTGTGACAGGAAGTAGTTTTGTAAGGTGAGCAAGACACACACAGAAGTTAATGTCTACCCTCCCACAGAAACTTCCAGGTAGGGACTCCACCTTCCCTGATGTTTACATTTCAAAGTGATGGTTCCCATGTCCTTGAGAAAGACATTCCTGGATCTTAAAACTTTAAAGAGTTTTATTTAGTTCTTAGAAAGAATTACATATATTTCAATGAGACAGAGAAAGAATTTACAATTACAAGTACTCTAAAGTAAATGTGGAAGACAAGGCAAGGCAGGGAATTAAGCCTTGTATTTTTAATTTGTATTTACCCTTAGATTCTACTCTAAAGGTAGCAATCCTTAAACTTAGCAACTCTCAATTTACTTTAACATATCTAACCACACACATTTCCAATTATCTATCACTAATAATTTTATTGGCATTTGTTTTCTAATTTTAGTTCTTTACTCCCAGATGATTCCTTACAGTATGCTTTGAATAAACTGAGAGAGAACAACAAGTACAGGTAATAAAGAAAAACAGGGGTAAGAATTCTACTCCTTGTTTAAGGAATATAGAACATACCTTGCAAAATATATAATAATAAGTAAAAAATCTAATATCTCATGTCTATTAATAAGATTATTTTTGATGACTTTGCTTTCTAATTTTTTCAATAAAAGAGATTATTCTGGTTACATAAACAATACATATACAATATAAAATTGAAAATAGCGTATATAAATATTAAGAAGAAATTATGGCTTATCTGACATTTTTTTGAGAATTTTGCTAAATCCATTATGTTATGACCCATATTTCATAAATTGTAATTGAGTGTGTGCTCTGGATTTTTGTCTTTTAGGAGACAAAGGGAAGCATGAATGAACACACGGAAAATATATATGTAATATGTAAATATTAATTCCAAAAATAAATTATACTCTATAGATACTGCATATTGAATTAATGTTTTGGAGTCTAAACCAAATCTTCAATGGATGATACAAATGGAAGTATCTATTTTGTCTTGTGTTGTACAAGATAGGTTCTTATTGACAAACAATATAAAATGGCTCATCTGGGGCACCTGGGTGGCTCAGTCCATTGAGCACTGGACTTCAGCTCAGGTGATCTCAAAGTTTGTGGGATCGAGCCCAGCTGATAGCACACAGCCTGGAGCCTCCTTCAGATTCTGTGTCTCCCTCTCTCTCTGCCCATCCCCAGATCATGCTCTGTCTTCTGTCTGTCTGTCTGTCTGTCTCTCTCTCAAAAATAAACCTTAAAAAAATTTTTAAATGGCTAATTTATGCAAAGGGGAATTTATTGGAAGAATATTTGGAGCACAGAGGAGGAAGAGTAGAAGATCAAGCTTGGTCTAAGCAGAAACAATGGATGCTCCAGAAAGCAAAGAAACATGTAGGAATCAGAAAATCTCTCCCTGCCTGAAATCTAGTAAAGGGGACAAAGGGGAACAAATAACTTCCAAACATTCATTCTCAGACTTGCATCAGTTGCTTGAGATTCAATTCCTGAGAGAGAGCTCCTGATTAATCTTTCATGATGAAGACTTCGTGTAGAATTGCCATCCTAGAAAATCTATACACAGTAAGGAAGACTATGTGTCAATAGGAAATGAGGTACAATAAAGAAGGGATCATGATTTCTGTGCAACTAAAAAATGTCAAATTACCTTGACAATGCTCCATAAATATTTGTTCCTTTATCTCTTTTTGTTAATTCACAAGAAATCCTTTAGTAATTTGAAAAACATTTAATAACTGAGCTAAATAACATTTAACATGATAGATTAACTTACCATTTAATATAAATAATATGACAACACTCAACTTTTTTATTAATTAAAAATAAAAAGGCAAACTCCTAGGTACTAAATGTGGTGACTCTTCTGATCAAATGGGGGCCCCCAATGTGGGGAGAGTGCAGGCCATGAAAGAATTCACCCAAGGCAGAACAAAGGAGAAGTTTATTGAACACACCATAAGGGACTGGCTGGCAAGGACAGCAGAGGAGAGAGACTGCAAGGAGGTAGTTGGTGGGGGCTGTTTTCAAAGGAGGAAGGTGAGGTTTGGTGACATAGGGAGTTTTCCCTTTTTTGGCAACTGTACCTGATGGTAAGTAGCCCACTGGTCAGCCGTGGCCCCAATATTTTGAGGTGGGTTGCCTGATGGGTCTGTCTGTATTCAGCCAAGTGGTCACTGTGAGCCCCTTTGCCTTGAGCAAGTTACCATTTCTCAAGCTGGTTGTCTAAAAGTGGTCTCTACAGGTACAAAATGTAAACCATTGTCATGGAACTCAACCAAAGTCTAAATGTATGAACATTGACTTGATTTCATACAAGGAACTAGCTCAGAACATTTCTCAAGTTTTGACTCCCCCTTTTCTGCTTTCTTAGTCACTTATCCTCTACCTTACTCTATTATCAGCTACTTACTAGTCCTTAACTCTCCTGGTTTGTTTGTTTGTTTGTTTTTTTGAATCTTTTATATATTTAATTTAGAACTTTTTTTAAGTAAAGGCCATACTTCACTGGATGTTTTTGAACATTCAGCCTCTGTGTATCTCCTAATTCTTGAGGGGAAAAAAAAGTACTTGAATAAAACAATCACAACAAACAAAAATTGGCTTGGAAAATAACTGAATAATATCTGAAAAGTTCCAAAAACATCAATTTCACTTAAAAAAATGCTTTACTGTGCAATTTCAATACACCTGGGTTATGACTCATTTTCTTTCTAAAGCCATCCCCCTCATTGCTCTTCTGAATGGTGGAGCTAACCATGGAAAGCCCTCCCCTTCCTACAAATGCTTATTCCAAATAAGTTCTTCTCTAGAGAAAAAAAAAAAGAAAAAAGAAAAAAAATATATATATAGGAAATGCACTTTTCCTTTGTTCCACAGTCTCTGCTTTTCTCCAAACCATTTGCTTTTCCTGTATAGATTACACCATTGCCCAGCAAATACTTATATACAAAAACCTCATCACAGTTCTGCTTTTTCCTCTATTTTAGATTCCCCAATTCAGTGCCACCAGCATAGCTGAATTGGGCCCTGGGGACCCATGATTTAGTGACTTTGCATGCCTTCTCTTGCAAGTGCGCCTGGAATTTCTCTCTTGGTAGAATCTTTCACTCCTTAAAGGGATTGCAAAATGTTATCAAATGTTTATTTCTCTCTTCTGATTCAAGCAGAGGCAGGAATTGACCACATAAAATCTGTCCTCAGAACTGCCTAGAAAAAATCTTAGCTCATGTGGAGGCACCTTTATGGTAAAATTAAACAGCTTATTGTTAGAGATGATGGAGAAGAAGTTTAATTACTCGTACTCTCCAGAGAGAAGAGGAGGTTTAGAAATGAGTCGCAGACAGAAAATCTGTATCTATAACATTTTTTGTGCTAAATCTCACTTTAAATCTGTGTTAAACCAACACAGATACACAAATATACACACTGTCAACTCTATTACAAGTAGATATAGGAGTCAGACATATGGAGATCAAAACAACAGCTTTTTCATAAATTTGAGTTGGAGAACACTATTTGAAACTGGCCCCAAACAGACTTAGTAACATGTTCTCTATAAATCTAGACCTTAGGACACCATATCCAAGAGTGTTCAAAAGACAGACACATCAGACACATATATGAAAGTTATTCACTGTTTTGTACCCACTAGCCCTGATGTTCTGACCTTGCTACCAAGTGTTGCCTGTGGTTCAACAGCATGGTCATCACCTGGGAGCTTGTTGGAAATACAGAATTTCAGCCTCCTGCTGAGACCCACTGATTCAGAGCCTGGATGTTACAAAGATCTCTAGAGGATATGAACACATGGTTAAGTTTGAAAAGTGCTAGTCTACACCGTAAGAGATGGGCTTCCAGTGTTTCCCATATTTCTCCGGAATTCCCCCTTAAAGATTCGGAAACAGAAGAATAGATCTTGAGAATCTACATTTAAAAAATTCACCCCATATAATAATTATTGTCTTGGAAGTTTGGGAAAATAAATCAGCACTTCTGAAATATTAATGGCATATGAGCCATCTAAGAGTTTTGTTAAAACATAAGTTCTGATTCAATAGGTGTAGGGTAAGGCCCAAGATTCTGAAATATGAGGTCTAGGATAACAAGGCCAACTCTCCAATCCACTTCCCATTTAAATTACACCCATTTAACTTTTAAATATCATTCACCCAAGATAATTTGTTGAGTCCATATATCATCATAAAGATACAACAATAACAATAATTGAGAAAAACAATAATAGCAAAATTTTCCAAATTTCAATGTTAATGCCTCTACACTTTGTCAGGGAGAAACTGAAATCTAAAGATTATCTCATCCTCCCCTCATAAAGATGAAAGTAAATTCAAAAGTGTATAGTTAATGTTAAAACCAAAATCACCTCACCCAATTTTTGAACCCCGCTCTTGACCCACTAACTCAGAACCTCTTAGAACAGAGCCAGAGAATTTGCATTTCAAACAAGTCTCCAGAAGATGCTTATGATCTTGGTCTGGGAAGCACACTATGAGACATACTGCATTGCAATGTGGTTCACCTACCAAAACCTAGAGCCTTATTATTATTTTTTTTTAATGGAAGTGTGACTTTATTGAGGCAAGTCTTTACTGGAACTAAGAGCCTTTTGGTGATCTGATTCCTTTAACCATGCTGCTTTGTTCAAAATCAGCAGCAAAGCCTTGTTCCTGGCATTCAGGCCTATGCCAATTGAAAAATAAATCTGTCACTGGTGAACAACAGATGGCTTCCACTCTGTAACTGGAAAAAAACTGAATAAATCTAATAAATTAAACTTGTTAGTTTGTTTCCAAAATGAATGTTTGGGTCCATTTCAAAGGGTTTTCTGGCTTATGCACTTTAGTTTGGGGTTTATCAAAGCTAATAAATCAGACCTCTATTCAGATATGATTTAAGATCAAGTGGAAAAATAGTTTTCATACTGACACAACTGAAACAGAAAATTCAACCTGGACCTATAAGAAAATACAGTTTTCAAAATATACACACTTCTTCCCCAAATCTACTCAAGGGAGAATCTACTTCACATCTATTGATCTCCAAGAGCAGAAAGAAAACCACACTCCTACCCTGTTTCTTAGATGGCCCCACACCATTCTCCTAGGGCCACTGACTGGAAGGCAGAAGCAGGAGAAGGCTACTGCCACGAACACACTTAGAAACATCAGAGAGCGGTCCTCCCTCCCCATATCATTAATCAAGTTAGCAAGTTACTCCTTTGCCCTAAAAAGAATGAAAGACCAAGTGAAAGGGTCCTATTGTCTTCCCAGTAGTTCCTCTCCTATAAAGTACAGTGAAAATTTTTTTATAAAAATTAGAAGAAAAAATAAGAGTCCTAACACTTCTTAAGGGCCAAGAGGGTTGAAAGAGTGTGCATTTTTAAATCTGAGCAACATTTAGTCCCAGTGGTTTGATTCAATTTTAGGACTCATATTTTTTTTTTTATTGCTTTAACACTTAAGAAGGGCACAATATTTATTTATCCAGATTTAAAAAAAATACTTTATATGATTAATGATAATGAGCCAGTCTTTCATCCACATTCCCCAAAGGTTGTTTGTAGCAGCAGTGTCTCCCTTCTAGAAATTCTACATGTTAGGGTAGGAGGAGCCATCCCTGAACCAAAAGTGACCACTCTGTACTCCTCGACGTAACTGGTCCAGGGGTCACCATCTTGTTCAAGCTGGGCCAAATTTCCTCCCCTTAAATTTTAAAATTAAAACTTAATGATGCAGTCTTAATCTAGCTATTATCTTGAATGAGATGTACTAGTCACCATATTTCAACAGAGAAAACTGACCTGCAGTAAGAAAAAATAAAAGTAGACATACAAAAATGAGTACAGGTGATAGAAGCAAAAAGTGTTCCGGACCTTTTCGAATTTTTCTGAGAGCCAGGTGGATTTTAGCTTTTAGTTTCCATGAGATACCTCTAAGTTTTCACTTCAATAAGCAGGTAAATTTTACTTGAAATTGTAAGATCCCAACTGAGGTACCTCTTTCCTCATGTTTCCTCCTCTACATCCTCCTATTTCCTAAAGTTCTCAAGGCACACGTGCATCAGCTGCTCAATATCATTATGTGATTAGGACAAATCCGACAGCTAAGGTCCCTTTCTTGTTCCTTGTCTGTGTTCTATTTGTTTTTAATGAGGCAAAGGTTATAATAAAATATGTATTTCTTAAAGGATTCATTTTTCCCATCATAATTCTTTTTAATACAATGAGTAATGCAGAACAAATGTTAAGCAAAAATCCACAATGCTTTCTTTTACTTAATTCACACAGCTCTTAATGATCACATACTATATGACAAGTAGGCCCTGTGATACAAAATGGGAAGTCAAAGAACTACATATAATCCATATTCTTAACAAAATTGCAAGCTAGTTGTAGGACAGGTAGAATCAAATAAGAAAGCTAACAAGCTTATTACAATAGAATGACTTAGAAGCAAACTTCAAGCAAGGTGCTATCATAAAGGAGAAGACGAAATGCTAAATTTTGCTTTGGGAATTTGAGGAAGACATCACAGAAAAGATTAAATGTGACCTGTTGAAGGAGAGGTAACTGCATAAATACAGTTACAAATCATGAAAAGTGCATATTTGTTAAAGAAATGCTGGCTGCATTTAAGGCTAACGAGTTGGACTGAGGCCCACTTGTTGAGATCCCTGCTAAGGTGATGGTTCAGCATCCCTGAATCAAAGAGGAGACTGCAAAGGTTTTTAAAGAGAGAATACCACCAAAGCTATGTTTTAGAGAAATAATGCTCAGAAATGTGAAATGTGATGATATAGGTGTGCTGCTCAAACCAGGAATTTATTTAAAAGGCTATTGCAGTAATATTGGTGAGAGAGAATAAGTTTCCCCTCAGTTTAGAGGAATAAATGTATAATATGGAATCGAAAAATATTTTGGAGGTAGACTTGGAGATTTAATTACAAGACTCACTGATCAGAATGACACCAGTGTCTAGAGAAGAGGACTCAAAGGTATGGAGTGGTCTCATCAGAACAAAGAAGATCACATTCCCCCATATGAAGTTATAACATTAGCTATTCTTCCATTGCTGGCAGGAGAGACGAACAGTAGACATAGACGGAGATGGACAGATAGAGACGATATACATACAGGTGTGGATGTAAGTACACACGTAAAGAAAGATAAAGATACATCTGCTATTGCATAATCCCTCTTATGAAGCACTGAACATTCCTAAAAATGGCTTAAGTACCAACATTTTTTGCCAACTACAGAATATTCTATCTAAACCAAGCAATTCACTCCTACAACTAGATTTATATGTCACTGCTTGAAAGCTTATATAAAGTAATGTAGTATGAAAAATAAGAATATATATATACATATATATGTATATATATATGCACATACATACATATACACATAGGGCAAATCTATATACAACTGACAAATCTATATATGTATATACATGTCAACAATGTAATGTAAGTAGAAACTTATAACACTTGTATCTCAAGAAATAATACTATAATTATAAGAGGAAAGAAGCCTTGACTTCCCTAGAGAACAATTTAACAGGAATGCATTCCTTCAGTCATCTGTGGCTACTGAAATGTTATTTCTGAAATTTCCATGAAAAAAAGTTATTTCTTCATCATATTTATGTTAAGTGGAAAAATAGACAAATGTATGGAAAATATGTGATACACTAAATACACCATTGATCAGAACAAATTTATAGACCACTGATAATCTGTGGAATTCACGCTGATTTCTCCTTCATTAAAATTAATGGAGCAATCTCTCTCTTCTGTGTGGGAAACAAAGATATATCATATTTTCTGACCTTAAAAGTTGCATGTAAGTTTGGTGAGTATCTTAGGAACGTGAGTACAGGCCTTGTGCCCTTCGGCTGCTCAGGATTAATTGTGTCAGGTGATTACTTCAAAGTAACATTGTAAAAAGGAAAAGCTGCATTTTTATCTTCCTGTCCCATACAGAGATAAGATGGCAAAAATTTCTTATATCTTCATAAATAAAATATATGTCTTCTTCTTGGGGTAATTTTTTTTTTAAGTGATGGAAAAATCTAGTTTGGAACTAATACAGTGGTAATATAAAGTATTATGAAACCTTACATTATACTTTGGTATACAAAAGAAATAAAGATAGAACACAGTGTATTTTAGTTGGTTGTTAAAAATGTCTATGGGCATCAGCTATAACTCAGGGATAATAATGCCTTCTAAGGGCTGTTTTGAGGATTCAATAAAAGAAAGCATGTGAGAGTCCTTTTTAAACTATAAAACACTTTGTACTGTAATTCAGAGGCTATAGGTCCTATAGAAAATTAAATGGGTAAGTCTTTCAGGAAGCAGGGACCACCCAAGAATGTTAGCCCCAGTAATAACTGTCTATGGAACCTCCAAGTTTGGAAAATACTTGACATGAAACATGAGAATACAGAGAAGTATTTTTCTCGTGGGTATAAAATTAAAGATTTTTTAGGTACTTATAAATAGAAGAGTATCTAAAGGACAAAGCTAAGTGTAATTCTGGGTTCATGTGTACTGTTCAAAAATCATGAACATGGGAAGGTTAGAGTTCTATAAATGGGAGCATATACCTAATATCCCTCTAACTCCAAAATCTAGTGACAACAAGATGCTATAGTTTGTCCATTATGTACAAAGTCATTGAAGTTAGTCAACCTGAATTCAGATCTTGGTTTCCATAACATCATAAATGCATGACATTGAACCAATTATATAATCTTATTGACACTTTAAAAATTTATTGATATATTCAACTTTATTGAGTGCCTGCTATGGGTTAGGCTAAAGGACACAGTCAGGTATCACAAAACTTATCACAGCTGATGGAGACAGCCAATTGAAGAATCAGTTACACTGCAGCTCAATAAATACTAGTATAAGATAAATAGTGAGTGCTATAGGAAGGCACATAACCTGTGCTAAGAAAGTAAAAGTCGGGATATGTTTCCTGGAGCTGAACATATAGGGTGCAAAAGTTAGCTTCATGGAAAAGAGACAGAACAAAGCAATGATACTGGTAGAAGAAACAGCTTTTACAAAATCCAGGAGGGGGCACCTGGGTGGCTCAGTCGGTAAAGCGTCTGACTCTTCATATTGGTTCAGGTCATGTTCTTGTGGTTGTGAGACAGTGGTTGTGAGACTGTGAGATGGTGAGAGAGTTGTGAAATTGAGCCCCTTGGGCTCCAAACTGGGCATGGAGCCTGCTTGGGTTGCTCTCTCTGCCCCTCCCCCACTCACAGCCTCTTTTTCTCAAAGTAAATAAACTTAAAACAAAAAAGCCAGGAGGCAAGAGAGGGCAGGACACGATAGAGGAATTGAAAAGAAGGCATCGTTTTGGCTGCAGCAGTGTGTGTGACAACAAAGTGATGAAAGATAAGGTGGGAGGTAGAAAGGGCACTTTTGAAACTTGTATAGGTGTTGGTACTTTATCCTTAGGCAAGAGGAAATCATGAAGTTGTGTTAAACAAGAAGTCACATCATCGGATTTGAGGTTGTTAAAGATGATTGCCAAAGGTTGTTGAAATGACAGGCTATGGCTTGGGATCTGAAAGAAGAACATGAAGACAGGAAAAGGCAAATTTTGAGAGAAAATGAAAGATTTAAAGGACTGAAGGATTTGACAGGGTGAAAGACAAGTGTGCAGAGAAACCGAGGGAAACAATGGAATGAATGTAGAGAAGGTTGTCTTCAGAGAGCAGGTCTGTGAAAACAACACTGTGGTGAAGTCATTGCAAGTGCTCAGAGGCTCTCAGTTATAGCCCAGAGGAGCAAATAGTTGAACATGCACTGAGGTAATCATGGTAAATCTGCCTGGAGTTACTAGAGCATCTTGGTATTTTTTCTCTTGGACCATTTTCCTCATGTAGGTGTTCTGTTTTTGGAATTTTTGTGGCTTTTTTTTTTGGTTGATTGTAGTTTTGTTCTTTACCATGGTAAGTTCCCAAATTCATATCTATGCATAAAGGAGAGAAACCACTTAGTCACCTAGCCTAATCAACATAAGCTTTTCCTATGGCCTATCCCATTTATTGGGGTTCTACATGGTAAGGTGGGCAAAGAACCCTAGTTATCAATAAAGTGCAACTGTTCCCAGTTTATGTGGTTTCCTTGAGAAGTGTGGAAGGAGATGTTCCTGCAGAAAGTAAAATGAGAGTATTCCTAAGTCCCCTGTACTCATGCCATCATTTTATTTTAAAAGCTTCCCATTCCAGGGGTGTGTGGGTGGCTTAGTTGGTTAACCCTCTGACTCTTGACTTTGGCCCAGGTCATGATCTCACCGTTTGTGAGACTGAGCCTGCTTGGGATTCTCCTTTTCTGTCCCTCCACCGCTTGTATTCTCTCTCTCTCTCCCCCTCCCTCCATCTCCCATCCTCTAAATAAATAAATAAATAAATAAATAAACAAACAAACAGACAGACAAACAACAATTTCTGTTGGCTCAACTGAAATATATCCTAGATTGCTGTATAGGGGCAGCATTATTTAAAATCTAAAACAAAAGGCCTAATTTATTATTTTTCTTTTTTCAAGGAAAAAAAGATCTAAATGGTAAATTTAAATGACTAGATTGAATAAAATGTTATAAAGAGCATAAAAGTCAATGTTATCCAACTTTATAAAGATTAAATCCATATCCATATCCACATTTATTAAGATTAAATATAATAGAGTAAGTCCTAAGTTAATTATGGAATGTTACAAATTAAAGAAAATGTGGAATGTCTGTTGGAAAAGGGTAAAGAACATGAGTGACTATAGTCTATAAATTCTAATCAAAATGACTTTTATAGCTTTGCTCCTTGATGTGTAACTACATTCTGGTATGCAATATCTCTGAGTATATATGTCAGGAAGTCATCTTATTTCTGTAGGTGAGAAGATGACTCATGCTATGTGTTGGAGTTAAAAGGTCATATGTTTTTGTTACATAGTGTGCACCATGTAAAAAATATTTCTCCTTTATAAAGAAATTTTCATCTGATCAACAAGTATGTTGGATAATATGCACTGTGATAGATACTTTTCTAGAAACTGGCCGTGAGTGAGGGTTGGGAATGGTGGTAAACTCTATGTTGACACAACTTTAAAGCCAATCCCAGATGAAATGGCCAATATAATTGAGTGCTAGTCTCAGAAAAAAACAAACACTGGACGTATTATCTAAAGTGTTCTTTGCCAAATAAGGAAGCTAAGCAAAGCAGATGTACAAAATTTAAAACAATTCAGACAAAATCTTAAGTGCTACACCTAGCACAAACCTGGGCATTCAGCAGTGGTTATCTACATTTTATTAAAAATTGTGCCAATCAGGATGAATCAGTCAGTGGAAAACTGCCAACCTTAACTCCCTCCTAAATTTAGGACATCATGGCTGTTTATTACATTTTTAGAGAGATATCAGTTATCTTCACATCTTCTATTGCTTTTCTTCCTACCTAGAACATTCAAGAAATCAGGCAAATAGGAGTAAATGAGGATCTTCCTCAGACAACTGTGGTCACACCAGGGAAACCAGTGCAGTACTTTTGTGCTTTCCACCCCCTAGTGGGGAATTGAAAACACTTTACTTGAGCAAGCTGCTCACGCAAGGCAGTATTCAAGCCATGAAGATTAGATTATTGTAACTCCCTGTTGGCTGACTTGCTCCATAAGGCCTTACATAAACTCCAGCTGGTGAAGGACAAAGCTGCCAGGTTCCCTCTGAAAAGGGCAAAATTAATCAAAATATATTTCTCCCTATCTGAGATCCCTATGTAAGCCATTGGTTAAAAAATATAAAATAGTGTCCTGATTTGTAAATTACTCTTTTAACTCAGAGGGTAAGGCTGGCCCAACTCCAATGTGCTTTTTATAATCTCTCCGCAGTTTATGTTTCCTGGCCAGCTTCTGAACTCTGCTGAAACAAATCTGCTTCATGTCCCAAGACCATTTCAGGGTTTTATGAAACAAGGGTATTTCTATAATCTTTACCATGTATAATTCTGCTTTAATTACAATGCATTAGCTTTGGAATATATTAACTTAGATAAAACTTTGTAGCAAGTATCCCTCTGAATAACACAATGATGTAATTTTATTTCTTGTTACCCAAGGGTAATTAGGCATTTCCTTCAGTCCACTTCTAAGTGGACTTAGAGCTGAAACTAAAGACTGGAATGTAATGATCAAATATTCTTTAAAAAGGTATCAGCTAACACGCATGAACATATACACAGGCACACATGCACCCACAAATTATTTGTATTGCTAAGCTCAAAATCGAACATAGATATATAGGGACTTTTGCAATAGAATATGTTCCCTTGTTAAGTAGCCAAATCAATCCTACTTTATTGACTGAAAACAAAACAAACTAAAAACACTATGAATCTTTTGGGTATTCAAACAACACAACCAAGTGTAGGAGGTTTATTAATCAAAGCTGAGGATGCAGGTTAAACAACCAGAAATATGGACAGGCCAATGAAAAGCTTCCTTTATCTGCACTGAGAGTTCTAGTAAAGTTCAAAGAATGTTATAGACTTAGAGGCCTGTTGAGACTCTTCAGTGACATAGTTTCAGTCCAAAATCCTCCCCAGGAGGCCATCACTCCGGAAGAAATTTGAATCAACTTTCCCTAACAGTCATCCCTTCATATTCCAATGTCAGTGGATCCAACAATATTATCTGTCTTGGATTTATAAAACAAAAGGAGTAGGTAGTGATTTTCTTCAAATCAACTTAGAGCCAAAGATAAGGATCTATCACCAGTTGAATACCTATTTTATACCTGACATTCTGACTTTATATATATTATTTATGCTTATAACAAATTTACAAGGTACATATTATTATTTTTCTGCTACTTTATTTCCTTACTTTATTAAATCAAATACTATAAATATTTATACATAATTAAAAAATCAGCATAATTATTTTTTCTGTGATACATAAAAGTTAATTATGTATGTGTAATATCATTGGCTGAGATACCAATTAAACAAAGCAGGCATATTTTGGAAACAAGTCAAAATGTGGAGAAAGCACCCACCAAAGGCTAAGTTTTCAACTTTATGGTTTTGCTCTGAGGACAGGAACAGTTGCAGGGTATACAGGGTGGCTAAAACCTCAGTAGAAAGTCAAATATATTTCTTGGTGTGCCAACCTAGAGGAAAAGCCTGCAGCATCTAGAGTTGCAAGAGAGTAGGGTGGGGAATGAGGGGAATCTCAGAAAGGAATGAGCTGGTCATGGACACATAAATGAATGATTCCATAAAACTTGATCCACATCTTTGACCTTTCAACCACTCATTTAAAGGTTAGACCTCTCACAGTCTGAAGTGAAAATTCAATTGTCACCCACCTTAAATTGAGAAAAAGTTAGTTGAGTCTAACTAAGATAATTGCCCACTAAACCCAAAATATTAATACTCTTCAAAGTATAACAGAATCCAGAGTTCCCAAAAAGAAATATTCACAATGTATAAGAAAAATCCAAAATTCACACATGAAACACTAGGAAAACTGGACTCATTCTCAAGAAGAAAATCAGCAAGGCTAATCCTACAATGACAATAATATTGAAGTTTCCAGAGAAAAACTTTAGGTTGCATATTATAATATGCTAATCAGGCAAAACAAACTACACTAATAGTGAATGGAGAGTGAATAAATTTCAGGGAAATAGAAAATATTGAAAAGAACCAAATGCAAATTTAGAATTGAAAAATACATCCTTGGGTGGGGGGATAAGGAAGAAAAGAAGAAGGAGAAGAAGGAGAAGAAGAAAGAGAGAAAGAGGGAGAAGAGCAACAAGAGAAGGAAGAAGGAAGGGGAGAAGAAAAAGGGGAGGGAGAGGAGAAGGGGAAGGGAGAGAAGAAGAGGGAGGAGAAAGAGGAGGAGGAGGAAAAGGAAGAGGAGGAGAAGGATAAACCAAAACAGTGGATAGGCTTAATAACAGAATAATGAAATGGCAATAAGAGAGAAAAGAGTCAATGAACTTGATGCTAAATCAGTGAAATTCATTCACCTGAATAAGATTTTTACAACTGGGGGGGGAAATGGACAGAGCTTTAGGTAACTGTGGCACAAAATCAACGGCCTAACATTTGTGTAATTGGAAAGTCCAGAAGAAGAGGAGAAAGAGAATAAAGAAAAAAAATTAAAATCTAACAAAGAATTATTATCCAAAATAGTCAAAGAACTCTTAAAAATCAACAGTAAGAAAACAAAATTAAAAAAATGGGCTAAAGATCTTAACAGACACATCATTAAAGAGGATATACAGATGGCAGATAAGCATATGAAAAGATGCCCCGCATCATTTCTCACCAGGGAAATGCAAAATGAAACAAGATACCTCTACATACTTATCAGAATGGCCAAAATCCAGAACAATGACAACACCAAATGCTGATAAGGTTGTGGAGCAACATAAACTCTCATTCATTTCTGGTAGAAATACAAAATAGTGAAGCTACTTTGGAAGACAGTTGGTGGTCTTATCATATGATCCAGTGATCACATTTCTCGGTATCTTCCTGAAGGAAGTGACAAGTTATTTCCACATAAAAACCTTCAATCATGTTTACTCATATTTGTCAAAACTTGGAAACAACCAAATTGTCCTTCAGTAGGTAAGTGCATAAACTGCTATATCCAGACAATGGGACGTCTATTTTTCAGCGCTACAAAGAAATTAGCTATGAAGTCCCCAAAAAACATGGAGGAACCTTAAATGCATATGCAATATTGTAATTTATAAGAAATATACATTTGGTCATTTAGATAACCATAATATATTTTTCATATATATTTGATCTTCATTTACAGTTCCTGGCTCATAGCTCCCAAAAGTCCTTAGAATTTCCTAGGCACTGAGAAAGATAAAGGTGCCTTTTGTTAGTGAATGGAGTAACTTTTGAAAGCACTTAAGGATGGGACCAGTTGCAAGGAGAACCAAGCATGTGACTAGAAGGTTGGAACTTTCAGTTCTGCCTCCCCACCTCTGGGAAAGGGAGAGGAGCTGGAGGTTGAATCAATCACCAGTGGGCTATCATTTTTTTTTAATGTTTTTCAATCATTATTTATTTTTGAGAGAGAAAGAGAGGCAGAGTGTGTTGTGGGGAGGAACAGAGAGAGAGCGAGACACAGAATCTGAAGCAGGCTCCAGGCTCTGAGCTGTCAGCACAGAGCCCTATTCGGGGCTCAAACTCACGAACCTTGAGTTCATGACTTGAGCCAAAGTTGGACGTTTAACTGACGAGTCACCCAGGCGCCCCACCAATGGGTTATGATTTAATCACTCACAGCCATGTGATGAATCCTCCATAGAAAATCCAAAAGGATGGGGATCAGAGAGCTTATGGGCTGGTGAAATGATTGAGATGTGAAGAGAACAGGACACCTGGAAAAGGCATGGAAGCTCTGGCCCTTTTCTCATACTTTGCTTGTTGTATGCTTCTTTTCCGTCTGACTGTTCCGGAGTTATATCTTTTTATAATCAACTGGTGATCTGGTAAGTAAAATATTTCTCTGAGTTCTGAGAGCATTCTAGCAAATTAATTGAAATCAAGGAGGGGGTCATGGGAACCTCTGATTTATAACCAGTTGGTCAGAAGTACAGGTAACAACCCAGATTTGTGATTGGTATCTAAGGTGAGGATGGTAGGTCATATCGTAGGACTGAACACTTAACCTGTGGAATCTGATGCTATATCCAGGTTGGTAGTGTCAAAATGCAGTTTGATTGTAGGACACCCAGATGGTGTCCTGAGAATTGCTTGTTAGTGTAGGGTACTTCTTCTCAACCTCTTACATTGGAATTGGTAACAGAACCTATTTAGCATATTACTAAGTGAAAGAAGTCAATCTGAAAGGGCTACGTATCACTTGAATTCACCTATAGAACATTCTGGAAAAGTTAAAACTGTGGAGACAATAAAAAGACTGATGGTTGCCAGAGGTTGTGATGGTGGGAAGGGATGAATAGGCAAAGCACAAGGGATTTTTTAGGCTAGAGAAGATACTCTGTATGATGCTAACTTGTCTTTATACATTTGTCCAAATCCATAGAATATACAACACCAAGAGTGGACCTTAAGTAAGCTATGGACTTTGGATGATTATGATGCATTAATGAAGGGTTCATGAGTTGTAATAAATATACTCACAATGGTGGGGGCTGCTGATATTGGGGGAGGGTCTGCATATGAGGGCTCAGGAGATATATGGGAAAGCTCTGTACCTGCCTTTCAATTTTGCTATGAACGTAAACCTGCTCTAAAAATGTAAATAAAGTCTCTATAAGAATTTAAAATCATATATTTGAAGAAATAACAGCTGACCATTTCTCAAAATTGGCTGATACACAAATATATGAATTCAAAAAGCTCATCACATTCCAAGCAGAATAAATAAGAAGACATCTAGACATATCTAAATTAAGTTACTGAAAATCAAAGATAAAGAAAAAAATCTTAAAAATAGAAAACAATGAAATATTGCATAAAGAGCACATATATTTAAATGACTACATATTTCTTGGGGCGCCTGGGTGGCTCAGTCGGTTAAGTGTCCAACTTTGGCTCAGGTCATGATCTCACAGTCTGTGAGAGCCCATGTCGGGCCTGGAGCCTGTTTCAGATTCTGTGTCTCCCTCTCTCTCTGACGCTCCCCCATTCATGTTCTGTCTCTCTCTCTGTCTCAAAAATAAATAAATGTTAAAATAAAAAAAATAAATAAATAAATGACTACATATTTCTCAAAAACCACCAAAGACAGTATCCAGTGGAAAACAACTTAAAAGTACTGGTTGGAAAAAGAAAAACGTAAATCTGAAATTATATATATCCAACTAAACATTTTATCCTTTAAGAATAAAGGGAAATAAAAACATCTCAAATATAGAAAACTAAGAGAATTTGTCCCCATTATACTATATTATAGGAAAACTAAAACAACAAAAAAAGTCTTCATCTGAAAAGAGTAAAAAAAGGGAAATTCAGATTTTCAAACACTAATAAGGCATATTAGAAAATTTTATTATCTGAGTAAATATAAGCAACAATTTTCTACAGGTAAATTATTAACTTTGAAGTTAAAATATTAATGGATTACAGTGTAAAAATCAAATTAAAATTAAATTTAAAAAATTATTCAAATATTCCAGAGGAAGGAAGGAAAATTAAATGGAAGAAATAAAAAACAGAATGTGACAGATCTTAAATCCTCCTCTCACCAGGTGATAGAACAACGAACAACAATGCCACAACAATAATTAGCAAAGATAGAGATAATCTGAATATCATAAATCATTTTCACCAAATTTAAACCCATGGAAGACTGCACCCAACAAGTAAAGAATACACATTTTGTTTTCAAAATGTACATTCACCACAGTAGACAATATGTTGGACCATTAAATAAGTCTTAATAAATTTTAAAGGATTGAAATCATTTTTTGACCCCAAGATCATTAAATTAAAAATAATTAATAATTAAAATAAAACATGAGATGGCTAGATAAATTAATACTGGAAAATTTTCAAAACTTAAGTCTCAAATCCTCAACAGGTCCACAACAAATTCCCAAGAAACATTATAAAATATATTGCACTAAGGGGTAATTAATCTGTAACAGTTTAGAATTATGAGATAAAATTAAGACAGTGCTTGAAGACAAAATTATGACCTAATTTTAGTCTTTAATGATCTAAGATTCCATCTCAACAACAAAGTAGAAAAGGACTAAAAAAATAATGATAATAATAATAATAGCAAAAAGTTGAAGATGAGGAAGGAAAGGGAGAGTAAAAAAAGAACAAAAGAACAGAAATAAATGAAACAAAAAACAAACAGCAGAGAGAGCTGGTGCCTTGAGAACATTCACAAAACCAGTTAGTCCCTAGACTAATCAAGGTAAAAACTAAGATGGCATAAATCATTGTAATAAATCCTAGAGATATTAAATCTTAATAAGAGATTATTATAAATAAGTTTATGCCAACAATGTTGACAGCCTCAATTAAGTGGAAAAAACTCTTAAATCATACAATTTACTAAAATTGACCCAAGATGAAACAAAAATTTAAAAACACTATCTTTATTTAAAACACTAAATCCCTCAAAAAAGCATGCCTACCAGAAAATTCCAGGCCCACATGGGTTCCCTGATGAGTTCCATTAAAGTTCAAAGAAAAAAATATGAAACCTATAAAACTTGTTCAAAAAATAAAGAAGTTGAAAATACTCCCCAACTTATCTTATGAGGCAAGTATTACCTTTAGATCAAACCCAAAAGCATCACAAGACAATATCAGAATAACATAGCCACAAAAATCTTACTATGTATGCTAGTAATAGTCACAAAAACCTTAATAAAATCTAGCAAATCAAATTCAAATTCAACAATATATAAAAAAGGTAATAAGGCATGACTGAGTGGGGTTTTTCTAGGAATGAGAGATTAGTTCACTGGCAGAAAATCAGTGTAATTCACCATATGTATTGTATTAATTTTCTATTGCTCCATAAACAATTAACAAATTTAGCACTTTAAGACAATATTCAGCCATTAATTAACATTTCTGTTTGCCAGTAGCCCAGGAATGGGTTGGCTGAGTTTTCTTCCCTGCCTCCCTTCTTTCCTTCCTTCCTCCCTTCCTTTCCCTTCCTTTCTTTCTTTTTACTCCTAGGTTTCTAATTTGGGCAACCAAGCAGCAGGCACTAGCACTACTTTAATTCCTAGCACATATTAAGCCCTGAGTCAATGTTATTGAATGAATGAATGAATGAATGGTGGCACCATAACTAAGGTAAAGACTTTAGGAACTATGTTTATTAACATACATACATAATATATATCATATGTGGAATAATCTCAAGGATATTTTAATAAACATTTGGAGGTGGACTGTTTCCAATCTTCCCCCTGCCTTCTGGACTTCTTATGTGAAAAAATTAAACATACATAAAAATAGAGAAACTAGTATAATGAAAATCCATGTGTTCATTAACTAGATAGATAACTAGATTTAACAGATGTTAGCAATTCTGCCACATTAACTTCATCATATGTAACATATTAATATTATGTCATATGTATATTTAGAATATATGTTCTAAAGTAAAATTTACACATCATGAGAGGATTCACCTATAAATACTTCAAATTGCACCTCTAAAAGATATGGGCATTTCTTATATAACCCTAAAGTCATTATCTACTCAAATAGATCAACAATAATTCCTTACAGTTAGTTTCTTCCTCAATTTTATCCAATATATTTCATATCTGGTTTGTTCAAATGAGGAACTATCTCATTGTGGCTTTGAGTTACATTTCCCTAATGTAACTAATGATGTTGAGCATCTGTTCTTGTATTTATTGGCCATTTGTATATCTTCTTTGGAGACATATCCAAATCCTTTAGACCATTTTTAAATTTGATTATTTGTTTTTTTATTATTGAGTTTAGTTAGAGTTCTGTATATATTCTGGGTATAAGTCCCTTATCAGATAAATGGTTTGCAAACATTTTTCCCCATTCTGTGCATTGTTTTTTCACATTTTTTTGCCATCTTCATATTATTTGACTTTAATATGCATAGAAATACATGCTTTGGATAATGCACTATGAAGATGCAGACTGGAATCACCTTTTGTATCTTAATTTGGCCAGATATTTCAGTATCAGCTTCTGCTATAGAATACTTTTACTTCAAATATACCCCCACATTTTCGTATATATTTCATTAAAGGAAAACATGAATACTTCAGTTTCATTTCATTTATATGAAGGCAGAGAAAGCTTTGTCATCTTATGTGAAGATATGTTATCCCAAATTCCAAATAGAGTTTATTCATCTCTTCCTTAAAGGTTAGGTCAAATTCTGCTGTAAACTCATGAATGGTAAATTTCTGATTTCCCTTTAATCTCTTAGTTGGAAATTAGCCTGGTCAAATTTTCTTTTTATTTTGCTAAGGAATTGTCCATTTACTTGACTTTCAAACTTGCTGCCACAGATTTACATTATTATTTTAATCTCTTCTGGGTTTTCAGTTGTGTTCCTTTTTTATTCCAAGTCCTACATATTTTTACTCCATCTCATTTTTTTTTGGCTTGGATTTTATGTAACTTATTGATAAAAGAGCTATCTTTGGATTTATTTATCCTTTCTATTATGTTTTGACTTTTTTGTTTTTTGAGATATAATTGATACATAACATTATATTAGTTTCAGGTGTGCAACATAATGATTTGCTATACACATATGTTGTGAAATAATCATCACAATAAGTCTTGCTAATATCCATCACCACACATAGTTACAATATTTTTTCTTATGATGAGAACTTTTAAGAGCTACTTTATCAGCAACTTCCAAAAATACAGTACAGGGCAGAGGATCTGAATACATATTTTTCCAAAGAGGACATACAGATAGTCAACAGGTACCTGAAAAGGTTCTCAACGTCACTAATCAGTAGGGAAATTATGACCACAGTGAGATATCACTTCACCCCTGTTAAAAAAGGTATCCTGAAAAAAGACAAGAGCTAACCACGCTGGCTAGGATGTGGAGACTCTTATGCACAGTTGGTGAAAATGTAAGCTGTGCAGCCACTGTGGAAAAGAGCATGGAGGTTTCTGCACTTTCATGTCCATTGAAGCATTATTTACCACAGCCAAGACATGGAAGCAAACCGTCTATGGACAGATGAATGGTGTTCAAAAGAGGAGACGGCTTCCTAATGGAGGGACTTGTGTGAAGGCACCAGGTCCCCCAACACTGTGCTGGCTGTTGGGCTGGTTCAGAAAGACAGCTATGCTCTGAGGCCGTTCTTCAGAGGAAAGACAAGAGAAACACGCAGTGGTGGTCTCTTAGGACAAATTCTGGACACCTCACAGCTGCTAGCAGGAACTGGCCCCAGGGATAATGTGGGGTGTTGGGGTTGCTGCGCCTTAGACTTTGGCAGACATAAGATCGAGGGCCCAGCATTGGGAGTCAGAAGCCTTGAGTACCTGTAGCTGTGGGGCTTTCTGCGACCAGGAAGGCTAGAGACACGAGGCCTGGGCATGCGCAATTCATTATTCATGCCCCATACCGGCCTCAGGCAGGCTCCTCCCCTCCCAGTACAGCCTTTCTGCTGCAGCCTAGTATAGGTGCCTCCTCCCTGTGTCTCTGATGAGGGGGGAGCAGGGCTTTGACAAGGTTCAGAATTTGTTCCATAGGTGTTAGAAGCCAGACTCCTAATGGAGGAGTCTAGGATGAGGGTGTTCTGGCACCCGGACACCCAGGTGTTTTTCATCTCAGGACTCCCTCAAGACTCGCCTTCCTCTGGGAGTGGGTCCAGCAGAGGCCCTTCTGGCTAGATTCTGTGATTCCCTCAGCCACTCCTGACTCTCAGTGCATCCCAGCCTCTCCCTGATGTTCTTCCATCAGGACCACTGCTCTCCCCCACACACCTGAAGCCACACAGAGAGGAAAAAAAATTGTTTTAAGTTTCAAAAATATGTCAACTGAGACTTTTTATAGATGAAACCTACTTCCGAGAAGTCAATTGGCCAAACATGTACAGCTAGTGACAACAGACTGTGAAATAGGCCCAGCTGCAAAATATTTCGGGTACCCAATTAGATCCCGTTATTCTGTGGATTTAAAATAACCACCATCTACTGTGGAAAAGATTTGTCTCTGGTTGCTAAGAAAATCCACAGCTTGCTTGATTGATGCTGCAGTCATGTGGTGAAGCTAGTTCTTGAGAACTAGGGTCTTGGGCAAGCGTTAATTAAATTCAGCACCTGATTTTAGGCCACAGTGAAGCCACTTCCTGACATGAAGCTATTGCCACCAAAGTTCCCTGCTTCCCCCATTCCTGGATTGCTGATGGGGTGTTTGGGGCCTCAAAGTCCAACATCAGGTGTTGGCCAGACTTGAGCTGTGATCTGGAGACTCTGGGGAAGAATCTCCTTCCACGCTCATTCAGGTTACTGACAGAATTTAGTTCTTTTCAGTTGTAGGATTCGCATCCCCTTTCCTTGCATGTTGGCAGCCATGGGCTGTTCTCAGCAGCTAGAGACTGCCCACATTACTTGCTATATGGCCCCGACCTTCTTCACATCGGACTGAGAATTTCTCTCTGGTCAGTTCCCACTCATACTTTGAATTGCTCTGAATTCCTTGGTCTCTGACCTTTAGACCCAAATTTAAAGGGTTTATTTGATTAGGTCAGGCCTGCCTAGATAATCTCCCTGTTTTATGGTCAGCTGAGTTGAGGCTTTAATTATACCTGCAGAATCCCTTCATGGCAACATCTAAATTAGTGTTTAATTGGATAATTGGTAGAAGGTGTATATACACTAGAGGCTTGGAAATGTGGGTGCCATCTTAGAATTGTACCTAACATACCACATTAATAGACTAACTAGGCCATTTCAGTAGATGCAGAAAAGCATTTCAATTTAACACCGATTCACAATTAAAATATATTGAGAATTCAGTTTCAATTTCAATTCAAAATTCATTCACAATTAAAAACCTCTCATCACATGATGGAATAAAAGGAAACCTCTTTTGATAAAGTAAATCTACAAAAACCCTATAGCTACTATCATACTTAGTTGTGAAAAACTGACCACGTTTCTCCTAAAATCAAGAACATGGGAAGGATATCTAATCTCACAATTTATATTAATGTTAAACTAGAGGCCCTAATGATTACAATAAGGCAATAAAAAAGAAGGTAGAAAAAAGAGAAAGAAAAGAAGAAAAAGAAGGGAAGAGTAAAAGTAAAACTATCTCCATTTTTTAGGAGATATGATTATGATTATTAAAAAAAGGTAAAAAAAGGATCTACCAATTACTACAACAAGTAATAATTTAGCAAGGTCACAAATTACAAATGTAATATATATAAAAATTTTATTTTTTAAATAGTAGCAAATAATTGGAAAATGTAATTTTAATAGAGTCCATATATAATTAAAGAAACATAAAATATACTAGTGTCTCATTGCACACATTAGATCCCTAAAATATAGGGAAAAGAGCATTCTTATCTTCAGGATCTCAGGAATACAAAAATCTCTGAAAATCTTTTAGTTTCACTTGGAATACTATTTATTATTCCATTTTTGTGTACTAATAAATGACAGTATCTTGTTAGAGATTGTTTTTCTAATCTCTTGTAAGAAGAATCCATGCATATATCCTAGTTTCTTATATCTTAGTTTCCATTTTTCTTTAAGCATTCTCAGCATGGAATGACCATGAAAAAATGTGTAAGTCAGTAACAATGTATAAACTAGTGACAAGAAAGTTAGGAAGGGACAAATTGATCCAGACAAATCATCACTTTCCATTCACAACTTTTCTGTCTATAAATTGAGTTCCAGTGACCCTACCCCCTGGGCACCAAGCCAGGGTTATAGGCCATGAAAGAGCTTAAGAACTTCATGAAACCTTATAGCCCAGAATTTTGTAACTTGAATTACCATGTTTGGGCAAACAAAGGATAATGCTTGAGCCCACTGATAGCAGACATTTAGCCTCTGAGCTGACCATCCATGTATTCTATAAGGTAAGAATGGAAAAAGACATACAGCTTAACTCTTCTGTGGTCTTGAACATCCCATAGTTATGTCAACATGAATTATCATCAACTGATATTTGTAGAAATAGTTCCTTTTCCTGATTTTGCCACAAGTATTATTAGTGTTATGACAAGGAAAGCCAGGAGGAAAAGTTAGTCTAACTCAATAAAAAATTATAAAGCCTTTCATAATGTCAGGGATGCCAAGGTTTGTGAGTGTGTGTGTGTGTGTGTGTGTGTGTGTGTACGCATGCACACGTGTGTTCATTCAATACCCTGATGACTGGGAATCTATTTACTCACTAGCATGTATATTAAAGTTGACATGACCTTCAAAGTAGGAATTTTTCCAATATACTAGTATCCTTTGAATTGCACTCCACAAGATTAAAAGAAAAAAAAATGAAAGACCTAGTCCTAAGGATGCAATTCAAGTTGCTTTTTGTCTTGTTTTTCATTGTTTGCTATTTAACTTACACAATCAATGTTTTTTTATGCTTGAATGAATTATTGTATTACAGTTATAATTAAAATCATATAATTAAAGTTGCCATCCAATGTACAGAATTTTACCTTAAATTTTTTCCAGCGATGCCACACTTTGAATATTGCAATGTACCAGAACATCTGTAAAGATTATGCTAATATACATTATGAATACAAATTGATAATGTAGTATATGGCAAGATTATCCTAAATTGAGGACAGGGAGAATAAGAAGTTAATTAGAATTTGTTAAGAATCTACTGAGTTCCAAGCACTGTTCCAGGAATAAATCTTCCCACATTTTAATAAGGTGTTTACTTTTAATTGCAACCTATCTATAAATGGGATGAATTTACTTTATTAACAAATTTAAATGTGTCCAATGTGATGAATTTCTTTCTTAAACATTTAGCTGTGCCACCTACTTCCACTCCAACATCTGTAGGGAAAAAAAGGCCCTGATACGTGTTGAGGAAAGTATGTAATTATTAGAGAAAGAGCTACTATGGAACAATCTCCTGGGTGGCAGGGAGGTGTTGAGACTTTAGTGGAAGGGGAGAAGAGATAAATCTCTTTTTTATTTGGTAAATAATGCATTTCTTTAACAATTTTTTACTGACTACTTACTATGCACTTATCTCCATTTTAGTGCCACAGATAAAGCAGTGAATAAGACAATGTATAAGATTTCCAGCCAGACCTCATTCTCAAAGAAGAACATAGAAGGATCCAAAGTATAAAATCTAAGTAAACCTAGAAAGTACCCATTTAGCTAAAATATTACCTGTCACATATATCAGGAATCTGCCATTAATACCAAGGAGATTTTATTTGACAAAGGAGAATGAGAAAAGAGATGGAGATTAGCTAGTACAGAAAGAATCCTAAATACTAATTCTCATATGGACTGAGTTCTATGCCTTTGAACAAGTCATTTCATTTTGCTGAACTCCTTTTTCATGTGTAATATGGGAAAAATAATATTAACTCATTTACCTTCCTATTAAGAGCACCTTGAGACTTAGTACATAGTTCTGGATTCAGAGGAATAAAATTAGAATGATGATGGGAAAGGTTATGAGACTCAGGGGTCAGAGTTACTCACAAAATGGCTGTGTTTAGCCAAGTTTTATAATTTCATATTCCCCAAATATAAACATTTAAGATCCTATGTCTCTATGTAACAATAAATGGGAACCTGTGATATAAAGTTATTTTGAAAAGGAGAATTGCTATTATTTACTTATATCTAGGAACTGTTTTAAATATATTTCAAAGAAAATTTGTGATGATTTTAAAGATCCATATTATGTCTATGCAATCAAAATGCAATTGTGAATAATTAAGCAATGAATGTAATCATCATGTGTTTGCTTAAAAATATGACTTTGCCATGCAGCCCATGTGTCCCTCTGTGTGGGTGGGGGCGGGCGGGAACGACTTTCCTCAAGAGGCCAGTTAATTTATCTAGAGTTTTAAATAAGGATATATATTACAATAGTTATTAAAATTTACTAATATCATCCCATAGAGACCTTCTACTGCTTTTTTTTTTTTTAATTTTAGAGAGACAGAGCATGAGCAGGGAAGAGGGGCAGTGGGCTCCACACTCATTGCAGAACCTAACACGGGCCTCAGTTCTATGACCCTGGGATCATGACCTGAGCAGAAATCAAGAGTTGGATGCTCAACTGACCAAGCCATCCAGGTGCCCCATTCTTTTTTGCTTTGTATTATCTTTGCCATTAAACACAGGTATCAATATTTACATAATGTTACCTTGATATTGTACTCTAGAAATTTTTCATGTAACAAATACATCTTGAGCTCTGATCTCACAGGGTTGTTACAAGGATCAAATGAGAAAATACCTGTGAAAATGCCATAGAAACACTAACATGCTTCTGAAAGGTAGTTGTTAAATTATTATCACTTCCGATATCTCTGCTAGGTGCTGAGGCGAAAGTTTCAAGATGTTCTCTCAACCAATAAAATTATATGTGTTCTATACTTTCAGATAGATTTAAAATGCACTATCTTTTGCTGCTTCTATTAGTTATTCTTCTACCTACCTACTCATGCTTAATAAAATGTGGACAATTGTTTGCAACAAAAGTATACTAAAAGACTTGATTAATGAATATTTGTATAACTCATTATTAGATCATAATTTGCATTTGTGTTCTGTTCTACAAAGTACTAAAAATTTAAACATTATATGCCATAAATGGCATAAAAAGAGCTATATTTAAGTACATAATTCCCACCAGGGGGTTAGTTTCACTCACCAACAAGTGAAGTGGCTTGTTATGCAGTTTTGCTTGAGGACTATTTTCTTGTAAGTCTCATGGTGATTCAAGGTACTTGAATATAGATGGAAAATGGACTACAATGGAAATCATCATTTAAAAACAGAATATGAATTATTAGAAAATTGTACAATAGTTTTATATTATAAGATAGAATGAAAAAGATTGAATTTATCCATAAATAAAGGTTAATCATCTAGTCAAATCACTATGATTTGACTGGGAAGAAATAATCTAGGGTAAATGCTTATAAAAGGATTTTGAATACTTTAATTACTAATAAAGTACAGAGAACCAAAGATCAATTAAATTTCTAAAGAAATTATATAAGAAAAGCTTAATAACTTTGGATATGCAAAGATATCTTGGCACATAAAAGAATTAATTTAAAAATTGATAAATTAGACTTCATTAAAAATAAGAAAAATGGTCTTCAGAAGACATCATTGAAAAAAAGCAAGGAGATAATACTCTTTTTTTTTTCAACGTTTATTTATTTTTGGGACAGAGAGAGACAGAGCATGAACGGGGGAGGGGCAGAGAGAGAGGGAGACACAGAATCGGAAACAGGCTCCAGGCTCCGAGCCATCAGCCCAGAGCCCGACGTGGGGCTCGAACTCACGGACCGCGAGATCGTGACCTGGCTGAAGTCGGACACTTAACCGACTGCGCCACCCAGGCGCCCCGGAGATAATACTCTTAATACCACAATCTGACCGAGGATTTGTATGCAAAATATATTTTAAAAATTCTAATAATTATAAGACAAATAACTCAATTTAAAAATGGACAAAATATGTGAATGGACACATAATAAAAAATACATGTATGGTCAATAAACACATAGAAAGATGCTCAACATCATTAGTCATCAATGAAATGCAAATTAAAACTACAATAAGACACCACTACAAAGTCACTAGCATGGCTAAAATTAAAGACTGGCAAATACCAAGTATTAACGAACATTCAGAACATCTAGAACTTTCATACGAAAGTGAGAATGTAGAATGATACATTCACTTTTCCAAAAGGGCAGTTTTCTTATAAAATTAACCACATACTTGACTTTGACTTTGCAATTCCACTTCTAGCTATTTGCCAATGAGAAATGAAAACATATTTTCACAAAAGACTTGTACATCAATGCTCACAGCACATTTATTTTCATAGCTTAAAAATGAAAACCGCAAGATACTTCAATAATTAAATAGCTAAACAAAATAATGTTACTCAAAAAATGCAACATCATAGATAAAGTTCAAGAAGATTTTGCTATGCAAACGAAGCCAAATACAAAAGAGGAGGATTAATAGTGCAGAGAAAAAGTTTACATCATCATCATCATCATCATCATCGTCATCATCACTTATTTAGCAATTCCTATATGCCAGGCATTTTATGTGGATTATTTCATTTAATTCATAACTCTTGGGAAACATGCAATTATTAACTCAAATTTAGGGAGCTTGCCCAAAGTCACAGAGCCCTATAAGTGGTTGAGCTAAGATTCAAACTCCAGCCTTATGACTCCAGTGACCATGCCATTAAAGTCTTAGGTTATGGTTGTAGTGCCCAACAACACTCCTCCCTCCTCCAGCCACCACCACTCCCTGCTTGCAGAATACATCTGCATTCTTATCCCTCCAATGAGCAGAGCCAGGACTAATCCTTGGGACAGTAGCTCCTTTAAGAAGCCCTAATGGACCAGGGTGCCTGAGTCAGAAGCTCAGTCAGTTAAGCATCTGACTTTGGTTCAGGTCATGATCTTATGGATCATGAGTTCAAGCCCTGCTTTGGGCTCTGTGCTGACAGCTGAGCCTGGACTCTGCTTCAGATTCTGTGTCTCCCTCTCTCTCTGCCCTGCGTGCTCACTCTCTCTCTCTCTCTCTCTCTCTCTCTCTCTCAAAAATAAGCAAACATTAAAAAAAAAAAGGGAGGCCTAATGGACCATCAGCAGAAGTCAAATGACCACTGGCGAGCAATGGTGTTCTCCAGCAATAGAAACAGAAGAGTTGTGGCAAGATGAGATGACCTCAACTGGAGAACAGAAGATCTATGTCCTAAAACACATATGAGGCAGTATCATTAGCAAAGCTGGGAGCTTTCTAACCATGGGGAGAGCCTCATTTCCAGTGAATAGGCTAGTGGGGAAAAGGGTTCTATTCAACCAACAGGTCTATGAGCAACTATTCTTAGACTTTGAAAGACAAGCATATTTTAGTACATATAATACAGATTTTTAACCAGGCCTTATGTTATCAAGTGTTTTAGGAAACACTATTATGTACACAAATGTAAATTTATAATCTCAATGCCATGGTCACAAATATATTTACTGAAAGTAATTTTAAATTCCCAGTTATATTCTCAATTAAATTCTCATTCATATCATCAGTAATTCAAAATTACAAGATATATAGGAAACCAACTTCCAGAAATCTTATACAGAAAGCTGAAATTCACTTTATGGTGATTTTTAAAATTCTAGTAACTGGTACCACAATAACCATATGAAGTAGATGCTATTATTAATTTGCAGATAAGAAACCTGAGGCAGAGCAAAGGTCCAAGTTGGCACATTTAATATGAAGCCCCATCAAGATCTGAACTCTGAATGTGTGCTCTTACTATGAGCCCTACATAAGCCCTGTTTGTAACGGAACCAAGGGTATGTACCTAATATGTAAACTCTTCCATTTCTCCTGTTCAATCCCAGAATCACAGTTGCAGACTTGTGGCATTTGACTAAGCTTTGCCTTACTAAGAAGTTGCTATGAGCCAAACCAGAGAAAAGCTGAACTTCTACACCCTAATTCCCTAGTGCTTCTCCTCAATATCCAAGGCCCTGCTCTATTTGCAACTCATTTTGAAATTCCCATAAAGTAAAACAAATTTCTTGTAACTCAAAGCAGCTAATAGATTTAAAGAGACAAGAATGAAGAATTATGCATGAAACCGGTCATATAAAGATTGAGCAGTATCATAAAGAAAAAGAGAGCTAGAAGGATTGAGAGGGAAAAAGTGAGTGTGGGAGGGACGGAGAGAGGGACTGAGGGAGGGACGGAGGGAGGGAGGGGGGAGGGAGGGAGGAAGGAAGGAAGGAAGGAAGGAAGGAAGGAAGGGAAGCAAAGCTTGTGAAGAAAAGTGATTCACTGATACATTAATTAGATATAGTCCTTCTTGTTCTAGGAATATCTGAATGATTATCAGATATTTTCTTGTACCTTATTTTTTTTTTTGGACACATTTTTCTTGAAGAATTTTTCTTGAAGTATTTCTTTTTGGACACATTTTTCTTGAAGAATTAAGCAATTAGTAAAAAGGCACTCTGAGCTCATTCCCTAGTGTGTGGTGACTTCACAAGATAGTATAGTATTTAGAAGTACCACTCTTACAACCTCCTTTAATTATTCAACATGAGACTAGGCATAGATAAGTTACTGCGAAAGTATAAAGTAGTTATCCAAATAATGTTCTCATCTTATAAATTCAGGGTTTAAAAAAATGTATTTTACACACTATCCACAAAGAAAAAAAAAGTTTTGCCTTATCTCTGATGAAATGACTTAGGCAAATAGAACAATGTAGTCCCATTTTGAACATAAACAAATCCCCAAAGTAATTTTGGACATTAATATTTATATATGGCCATCAAATAAGATGTTGTCAATACATAATTACTAGGCTTAATCTAAAACCTTAATTTAATCTATCTGTAAACTAATATACATTGTATAAATTATTAAAAATTATTTAAAGTAAAAGAAGTTTTCATCAAATTCACTTTAATTTCTACAAATGTTATTTTATTTTTTAATGTTTTATTTGTTTTTGAGACAGCGTAAAGGGGAAGGGGCAGAGAGGGTGACACAGGGTCCAAAGCAGGCTCTGTGCTGTCAGCAGCAAGCCTGATGTGGGGCTTGTACTCGTGAGCAAGATCATGACCTGAGTTGAAGTTGAATGCTCGACAGAGCCACTCAGGTGTCGCTCTACAAATGTTATTTTAATGGCTAATGGTCAAATGCCTACATATAAAATTTATTATTAATATTAAAAGTTGTATAAATCCTAAATATATGTGCATATATATAATTTATTATATTATAAAAAAACATGAATACTAGTCCCAAATGTTTCAATAGTCTGGCCTCTTACATTTTCAACGTTTATTCATTTTTGGGACAGAGAGAGACAGAGCATGAACGGGGGAGGGGCAGAGAGAGAGGGAGACACAGAATCGGAAACAGGCTCCAGGCTCCGAGCCATCAGCCCAGAGCCCGATGCGGGGCTCGAACTCACAGACCGCGAGATCGTGACCTGGCTGAAGTCGGCCGCCCAACCGACTGCGCCACCCAGGCGCCCCTGGCCTCTTACATTTTCATTTAAAATAGAAATATGTATGAAGGATTTTGTTTGCAATATAAAATAATTGTTGTTTGTGCTTGGTATGTGTGTCAAATAATGTATGTATACCTTAAGTCGGATATCTACCTCATCCACTAAAATAGATACATCATTCATAATTATGCATATTCTAGTTATAAATTGGTGAAACACATTAACTCTAGTATTTATGTTCTCTCTATATAGCAAACCTCCTCTGTATCTTATCTCTTACTAGTTAATTCCTTAGTGGAGAAAATTTTGTAACTTTTTGTCTACCAAATTGTTCAAGTATGACTAGTATGACGAGCTACTACTACTCCTTAATGGTTTCTACCATCAGGTATTTACTTTGAAAATTAGCAGTCATACTAGGATGGCCATTCGAATGACAATTAAGAGCAAAGTATTAATGTTTCTTGGGATTTTATATGGGACAAAGGAAAAGAGTTTTTATGAAGGTTGGAAATGAAACTTTAATCTGGGGGAATATATACTTGGTAAGTGAAAAACAAAGCATATAGGTGATTACATATATATTTTTTTTTTAATTTTTTTTTCAACGTTTATTTATTTTTGGGACAGAGAGAGAGCATGAACGGGGGAGGGGCAGAGAGAGAGAGGGAGACACAGAATCGGAAACAGGCTCCAGGCTCTGAGCCATCAGCCCAGAGCCCGACGTGGGGCTCGAACTCATGGACCGCGAGATCGTGACCTGGCTGAAGTCGGACGCTTAACCGACTGCGCCACCCAGGCACCCCTATATTTTTTTTAAATAACTGTTAAGTTTCAAATAATGAATTGTGTATTATTTTCATGGGTTATGACAAGAGAAATGAGCAAATGATAACTGAGGAAGGTTTATACACTTTCTCTTATATAGTACTAAGCAAATTTTATTTCAAAGAAATGCTTCCATGGTTTAATCTTAATCGTTAAGATTCTCAGGACTAAGTTTTTCTTAAAACCTACTTGTTTTTAGAGCAAACTTTCTTTTTTTAACTAGTTTTTCTTTTTGATTAGAAAACCTGACTCTCAATTTCTGAAGAATGCTACGTTTCTTGTGATACATCCTATATTTCATTTACCATTAAACTTTATAGTGTTGCTCTCAGAAGCAGTTTCTGTAACTGAAGAAAAAAGTAAAAGACTTACACGATGTTCAGGCTATAAAATTGATAAAGAAGGGCAATGGAACCATATTCTAACTTACAGTAGATAATAACTTATAAATATTAGAAATTAAATACATTCCAGTACTATAACTTCAAAACCACTTTAATTTCTATTATACCTGGGAAGGATAAATTATGGATCAAGGACAAAATGTGGCCCATTTCCCATTTTTTTAAATAAAATATTTTTGTAACATTACCATTCTTGTTGTTTCTTTATTGTCTATGGTAGCTTTTGCACTGTAACAGCAGAGTTGAGTAGTTGTAACGAGACCATATGGCCCACAAAGTCTAAAATATTTACTGTTGAGCACTCTACAGAAAAACAACTTACTGACTCCTATTTTAGACACATACATTGAATTGTATGTTGTTGAAATCAGACAGATAATATGGAAAATACAAGCAAATGTCAGAGAAGCATTTTTAAAGAACTTTAGATTTATATTTGGCTAGGTGTTTTGAAATTTACTCTAGTTTTCCTAGTATTTTCAAATAAATCCAAAATATTAATCTATTAATTCAAATTATTTTAAATAAATAAAAAATAAACATAAAAAAGGATTGCCTGGGTGGCTCAATCTATTATCTGTCTGACTCTTGATTTTGTCTCGGAGCATGGTCTCATGGTCGTGAGATTGAGCCCTGCATCACGCTCTGCATGCTGAGCATGAAGCCTGCTTGGGATTCTTTCTCTCCCTCTTTATCTGCCCCTTCCTCACTTGTACGCATGTGCTCTCTCTCTCAAAATAAATTTAAAAATAAACACTTAAAATTATTTTGGTCCTGTATGTATGTATATATGTATGTATGTGTATGCGTGTATGTATATATGTATGTGTGTTTATGTTGTACGTTTATATAATTCACCCCATCTCTGTGCCATAAACTTTTAATATTAATCAAAAGGCAGTTAACCTCTTCAATATTTGAATCATCAATACTTAAGGTATCAATGACAGGTATTGACTGATAAAACTCCCTCTCTCTCCTGCATTATAGCTATGCTTCAGTGATACGTGGATCATAATCTAAAGCTCATCTTTCTGCTTTTGCATTTCCCTCATAATAAATTTTCTCAATTTGTCCCTACAAGGGTTTTGCCTCCAGGATTAAGTCTGAGTCCTGAATGGAGTGTGTGTGTGTGTGTGTGTGTGTGTGTTTGTAAAAACAGAGCTGCATTTTAAAGAATATTTATATAATATCTATTAATATAAAGGTATATCATATCCATATCTATATTAATGCATAAATGTAAAAGAAATGCAAGTTAAAAATAGAAGGAATTGTTTTGTCTTTAAAGTTCACTTTTGGGGAAGGCTTAAGTTTCTTAGGCCATGGGTAGGATTAAAAATTTTCCTGTGAATTTAAGGAAAGCAAATGGATAAAAAGGAAAGTCCATGAATATGTCAGAGTACTTCTTTGACGATATAGTTGGGGAAAATCTTTAGAGTCACCCCCTTAAACACTTATTATAATTTTTAGGTAGATAATAAAAGATACCTGGGAGAACATAGGGAAAAAATGTTTAGGACTCAAAATAACATACTAAGTACCACCTTAATGCATGCAGATATTCACCTAACTTTCAGGATGATAATAAATGAAACTAGAGTAGTAACATATCAGAAAAATATCCATGATTTTCAGAGCTAACAGTCTCTCAATGACTCAAGTCCACCATCAGCACAACATTCCCCGAGGGAAAATGTAGTAAGCAATAGTCATTCCACTCACTGGGTTTGCCTCCTAATTAATGAGATAAAGCTAAATGAGTATAGGCACAAAACATTGCAAAGAAATTTTTTAAAATAGCTTTTAAAAAAAACTATACCGTTAAAATGGTTTTCTTACTAGAAGTTTCTTATTATAATTTACAGTAGAAAATATATTTTATTTTACAACCAAGTATGCATATACAGATACACAAATCACTCCAATAAAACAGAAACAACATGTCAAGAAACTATATCTACCTTTACCTCTAGTGATATATTCTGATCTAGTCTGTTCCATTTTATGTTATTTTTGATGTGGATATCAAACTTTAAGTTGATAACACAAGTTATTAATGGGTTATGACGTTTGAAGTCTACAGTTTGAAGAACACTGTGCTAAGATATTATTAAGGACCTAAACATTTTCAGTTAAAGTATTGGACAATGAGATATATAAGAAAGATAACTGAATTAGAAATCAAAACATCTTGATTAACATTTGAGTTCTGCTGTGTACTGACTTCAGAGCCTTAGTTTTTCATCTCTAAAAACAGAAAATAAAATGTGTCTATCCCACCAAGTATGTCATTTATGAAAGAAAAATCAGTAGTAATGGATATGGAAGCATTTTGTAAGTTGTAATGTAATAGAAATTACACTTTATTTGAATGTTTAACTAGTTAGACATAGACCAGACCACTATACTGTTTCTAGACACTTATGGGTTTTTAAAGTAATTTTAATTTTTCAATTTTATCTTTACAGTAAATATCCTGCAGTAAAGATGGAGAAATGGTAGTTCTTTAAATCAGTGCCCGTGGGAGTGTATTGCTGTCTTAAAGAGCTGCAATACATTTTTCTCATCTCTATTAGTTTCTGCGGGCTGCCCTAACAATGTACCACAGACTGGGTAGCTTCAACAGATTTTTTTTTTCCATTCTGGGCCTAGACATCCAAAATCAAGGTGTCTACAAGGTTGGTTTCTTTTGACACTTCTCTCTTTGGCTGATAGATGGCCATCTTCTTCCTTTGTCCTTACAGGGTCTTCTTTCTGTGACATCTATGTCTTAATCTCCTCTTCTTATAAGGAAACCAGTAATACTGGATTAGAAACTACCCTAATGACCGTATCTAAACTTAATTACCTCTAAAGACCTTATTTCCAAATATAATCAAATTCTGAAGTACTGGGGACTAGGACTTCACCACATGAATTTTGGGAGAACACAACTCAATCCATAACATCATCTAATTTCTTTTTGTTGTCATTAGTTATACTTTGTCAATACTAAGGAAAACATATTTATTTCTACATAATGTTTCACGAATAACCAAAAATAACCCATTAATTTTTTTCAATGATTCAAAATTGAATCATTTCTATATTACCAAAATGGCCATATCTCATTGATAATTTATCAAATTACATTAATGTTTAACAAGATCAATTATTATTTAACAAAACCATTCTTTTAATGCTTCTTCTTAACTAAGAGGAAACATTGTGGAAGAAAAAAAAAAGCATAGCAACTTGATTAATTCCCAACTTGTATATGGAGGCAGTATTTGCTTCTTTGGAGATAGATTTTTAAACAGAAAATAACAGATTCAAAAAGTAAAATGAATATGCTGAGATAAAATGTTAATATACTCCCATATTTAAAAGTAAATAAAAGCCCTTGATTACTACTAAATTTTGTTTCAAGTTGCTTAGGTACCCACCAAAGTAAGTAGAAACTTTGTTTTTTGTTTTTTGTTTGTTTGTTTGTTTTTTTACAGCAGTCTAGGACTAATAAAAATTCATTTTAATTAGCAAGAATACATTACTTTGTTTTCAGTTATAGACACAAATGCATTTCCACAGTTTGAAGTTATATGAAAATTTTATATTCTTAAGATTCTGCAGTTATGCAAAACTCCTTTCTTTACTTACGGTGGGCTTTACTGCATTCCTTTAATAAGATTGAGCAGATGGGATTTCCATCAACCTTTCCGGAAACAGTAAAAAATCATATCTCTTTACATTAAGAAAAAAAATTATCATTGCAGAAGTAGTAAAACGCCATGAAAAAGGTGGTACAGATATCAGGAATTTTTAAAAGATTCTTAGCAAAATAGCAAGTCCCATTTTCTTGGAGAAAGGGAGAATAGCAGAGATTAAACTAGGCTCCTGTAAAGAACACTGCCATCTTCTGACTATCTACGTAGGTCTTAGTGTAGAGATGTCTAGACCACCATGCCTAGAAATCCATGAGGGAGGAGGTGGAGGAGCCATTAAGCAAAAAAATCTAGACCCCATTCTTGTCTGACCAATGAGCTCAGGAACCTGCATCTACCTGTCTGTTGAAGATAGAAGAAAATCTCTAAGAGTGGGCAACAAATGTAAGGAAAAAGTCTTTCATCATGGTAATATATAATAATGAGAATTTTACCATGCCCAGATGTGAAATCATCTAGCAAATACTTATGTACTCGCTCATTCAACTTTTTTGAGTATCCTGTATATTTTACATGTAATACAATTAGAATAAAGATGCAACCTGAACTGGACTTGGCTCTGTCCCCCCACAGTTCACATTCTACCAGGGAGAAGCATATAGTACATAATACGGATGCATAAAAGCAAATTCTAGTAAGCGTTTCTCATATAAATAATGGATGCTCTGATATTGTCCTAATTTACAGAGAATGGTCAAAGAAGTCTTTTTTCAATAGGGTGACCAGTAATTAGTCATCCCAACATTATTACATTTAAAAGTGACAGGGGACACAACATGATTACATCTATGGAGATGTAAATCAAGTTGTTCCAAGTAAACCAGAATGTCACCCTGTTATATGGGCTGAGATCAAAAGGAATAAAAGAAGTCAAGAATGCAGAAAAGCAGGGACAAGAACATTCTAAGTAGTGAAATGGCACGTGAAAAGGGGAAGAGCTGTTTGAGGAACTGAAAGTTGAAAAATGGCCAATATGGCTGGTACATAATGACTTAGAGCAAAGGTTGGCAAACTACAGCCATCAGGTCCAATCCCTTCTATGTTTTTATGGATAGTTTTATTAGAACACAGCCATACTCATTTGTTTACTATTTCCTATGGTTCTTTGATGCTTCAAAGCAAAGTAAAAAGACTGGTGGAAAAGACCAGCAGGCCTGCCATCTGTCTACAGGTGTGGGCTGTCACTGCATCATCAGCCACCACATCCCACCAGGATACCGCCATGTTTAATTATCTGCACTTACCCAGGAAGTACCTGAACTGGCCACAGCCTCTATACAATGATTCAGACAGCTCACCAACCTGTTACCTTCCATGGATCCCATTCTCTCCTCATTCCCAGAAAACTTTTCTAGTCCTGCCAAATGGCTCCTGGAGCCCTGGGGTGCTTAGCAGCCAAACAACTCATTTCACCTTTGAATCAATTAGTTATGCCTGCATTCCAGATCTCTTCTGAGTTTGCAACATTTTCTTAGTTATGTGCCTATTGGGCAACAAAAAAACTCCTGCACTCTACTCAACTCCTCAATACTACCTATACAAAAGTCTATTTCTTTTCAATAAATGTCAGACACTGTTTAAAAAGGCCAGTCAACTAGTTGCAACAGACCATATGACCTGCAAAACCTAAAATACTTGCTATTGAGCCATTTACTGAAAAACTTTGCTAATCTCTGATCTAGGGAAAGATTAGCATGAAATGTAGTTGGAGAGGTAGGTACCCTGCTATTAAGACAGAAATATCTCACGGTGTTCAAAGCAATCATTATTGCAGTGTTCCAATTTAAATATCCATAATTATAGAATGATAGAAGCAGAAGGTACCTCAAGAGACAAATCTGCCATCATTATATAAATGGATTATGTAGGTTGATAGGACATTTTCCACATCATTCACCATTTGCTTTTTCCATTAGTAATTTCCTTGGATGAAATAGGACCTCTCTTTTAAAATAGACCCATAGTTATTTCAGCTAAATAATAAGGTACATTTTGATAGCATACAATACCCTCAGCTGTGGAATACATCTATTAAAAAAATATATGAATGACTTCTACCCATTTATAATCTGTACAGTGGGAATAAGAAAGAGTGGCACATGAAAAGAAATAAGAAGGAATACAAAGATCCCACATAATCATGTGCCAGTATAACCCATATCCTATGAAAAATGAAACATAATTTCTAAATAAGGACTGTGAGCTACCTAAGTCATGAGCTACCTAAGTCATGAGTCTGTTTAATGGTGTCACACAGTAAATGACACAATGCAAGCAATCAGCTCTCAGGGTTTTTTTCTTTAATATTTCTTTCTTGATCACAGAAAAGGGGGAGTCATACAACACAAAGGAAGAAAATACACATAGTCACTATTAAAAAGGCAGATTGCTTTATCTAAAAGACATTTTTTTTTGGAGGGCATGATGAAGGAAAATAAAACCAAATGCTCAATTCTAGGAGTAAACTTTGAAAACTTCCAGCTACAAAAACCAAGCACTTTCCACAACTACTAGTTAGGGAACTAATCACTAAAAGAGACCACAGTTGTGGTAGTGCAGTGGGAAATAAGATCCACAAGGAATCCACATTGAGAATGTGTGCAACACACATACATACAAAAATTCAGGCCAGAACTGGGCAATTTAAATCTGAGCCCTACTAAGCAAAAGTGCTGATGAAGTTAAGTTTTAACCCTGCGATGTATCTTCAGTGAAAAAGAATGGAGATTTCTATCTGTGCCAAGGGTATACCATCAAGTCAATGTATCACAAACATAACATAGTTCTTATTTCAAAGCTAGATATCAGTGAGTTTCAACTAATAGTTTCCTTATTTCAAAAAGTCCTGAGTTATAGAGAGATATTTTAAGAGGGTGGACCAGGTTCAGGTAGCACCTTTGTAGTCACAAAGGTCTTAAATAAAACTCATTTATATCTGTGTTTATATGAACCAAATTTCCTAGCACATCCCCCTACTCTCTAATTCTCTAGAGAATCTGTTTTGTGTGACAGTAGCTCCTCCTTGGTACACATTTAGACCAATTTTATATTTAAAAATTTTTGTGTTACTATAATATTCTTCCCCAGGATTAAATGCCAAGACAATCATCTGGTTTTTAATGTCTAACCTAAAATTGATTTCAAGAGACAAGTCTATTTCATCTTCTAGGATGGTGGTCTTTACCAGTCTAGGCAGACCCTACCAATGATCAGACATTCCTTAGGTAATTGCAGTGTATTGCTAGCTATATTAAATGACTGTGGAGAGGTCGTTCCAGGTCTGGATAATACCGCTGCTGCCTCCTCCATTTTGTGTAGCTCTGGAGAGGACTATGAACTGATGCTAGCTCCTCCCATGAGCACAGCCTGCAGAGTCACAAGTAATTGTAAGTTCCTAATGTAACTTTCCCAACAACCCATGTGATAAACATTTCTCCCTTGCCTCCCAGGTCCTTTCCCTTGTGTGTCACTCAGATCAGACCCCTGTGAATCTTACCAAAACCACTTTTTAAAATTTGAATTGCCCAATCCAACCGTAGCAGGGGAACCCTAAAGTACTTTCACCCTTGCTTGGACCCTAATAAAGGCAATGTCCCAGGTCCTACCTTACCCTCTCTGCATAATCCTGCCTTGACCTCTCTGTGTGACCCCTCACACATGCAGTAAACCTCTTTCAGGATTTGTGAGTCATAAACTTCCCTATTTCACTTGTCCTTAACCAAGCAGGCTTTGTTGGATCCTGACTAACCATTCAGTACCCCAGGGCTCTACTTAATAAATGTAAATTTAACAAAAAATTACAACAATGACTACTTCCAGAAACCTAGTACTGGTCTGCTATTTATAAAAATCACCATCAATAGATATTTTATGTTAAAAATATTCATTTTTAGTATTCTTTATTTGTCTTGAGGGAGACAGATAATTTCGTGTTGATTATTTGTATATATTTTATATGCTGGGGAGAGAGGAAAATAAAGTCAAAATAATTTAAGTTATATCTAGATAGATTTGTCTTTGTTTCTTTCCTAAAGACTATGTGTACTTCTGCTATTCTTTTGCTTAACAATTTTCTTCCTATATTAAATTGCATAGGATCTAAGATAAACCTATAAGAATGGGGGCAACTCTGGATATTTTTAGAAGATTTAGGCATAGGTAAAAGTGAAATAAAGTCCATATCCTGAAGTGGCAAAAGAAATTTCATTGAAACCCCATGTATTTCAGTTTCATTGCACTAAAACAGGCTACAGAGAGAGAAAATGCACCCTCCATCACTAGGAGTCCTGAAGAAAAACTATTAGACCATGTAGTCGCAGTTTTGCTGGAGTCATTATAATGAACTAGAATCCTTCTCACCCTTTCTAAATGCTTCATAATGCTAACCTTTATCCCAGAAAAAATGCCGAGATTTTTTTAAGGTATACAATCTGTCTGAATGTTACAGTAGAGTTTGATATGTTTTCAGTGCCTTATTAATTTTATTAAGAAAAATAATGAACAACAAACAAACAAAAAAGAAAAAGAATGAACAATACAACATAGATACATGCTGGACTTTGTATCCATTTATTGGTGGACTTTGCATCAATAATCTAAAATATATAAGAATGAGTGAAATGTCTTTCTGAAGAAGAAATAAAGATTTGATTTTAAATGTTAGGTTTGTAAAATATATCAACTTTTTTTCTAATATTAGTACGTTTGTATATTCAACCAATCTATGAAGAGCCCACTAAGGAGTAAGACCTATGAGGAAAAAAAAAAAAACATTATCTTTACCCTCAAAAGGCTTATAATTTTTAGAAGGAAATAAACAAGAAAAAAAAAACAACAACTAATACATGGCAATAAATCATAAGTTTCAGGTGTGTTGGAACAAGTCCATGAAAATGTTGGAACCTAATTAGAAGTACTTCCATAAGGGATAGTATCATTTAATTATTTATTTAACTAAATAAAAATTATTTGAGAGAAAGAAAGCATGTGTGAGCAGCGGGGAGGAACAGGGCAGGGGGAGAGAGAAAAGGGATTGAGAGAGAGAATCCCAAGCCTGACACAGGGCCTGATCCCATGACCCTGGGATCATGACCCGAGCCAAAATCAAGAGTCAGATGCTCAATAGAATGAGCCACCCAGGCATCCCTAAATATTTATTATAAAGCCCATTTAGACATTTGTTTTTTAGTGATTACTCTGGTTTGGCTATTTATCTATATAAAAAGAAACATTTTATACAACTTCCAGGAAAACATGTGAATTCTATTTCACTGGGAGTTGAACATAAGAGACTGGGTGTAAGCAAGGCCCACTGAGTATCACTGTTACTTTACCAGGTCTGACTTTGTTTAATCCCCAGGAAGCTGTGGGGTAGTTTGTTAATGGATACATTTTGTAAATAGAATTTTCAAAAGAATGTTCACAGTTGGGCCTCCTGTTGTTTTCTATTGGTTAGAAAGGGGGCATTCACAGCTGCAGAAAACAGTTCACAATTATCAAATTGGCTTTTTCTATAATGTAAGATAATACTAGCACATGCAATTTCTGGCACTGTCACAAGAACAACAAGCCAATGATCTGCATTTGCACATTAGGTGTGAATATTTCCTCTCTGGGTCTAATTGACCTTATCCAAGTTACAGAGAAGGAAAGTTGAAAGAGTTAGAGAAAACCCCATTTTCAAAATCAAACCACTGAACCTGAACCAGATTAAGGGTATCTCAATTAAGCTGCATGATGGGTAGGTTTACTCCTCCCTGCACACTGATTTCCACTTTTCAAATATCCCTCTAAAAGAAGTATCAAAGGAAGTGGAATACTGCCAAGTGCAGATATACTAAGGCAGATACACTTGACTAAATCCAGACAAGAAATAGAGGACTTTGTAGCATCTTAAAATGAAATTACATCCAAATAACACCACATAAGACCCTCATGATTAACATTATGACAGTGAATATGAAATGACTAGAGGAGCTGAGCATTTATTTCCAAATATAGCTCAGTATTTTAGTGTCATTACATTGACACATTTTTTAAATTGGCGTAAGGAAAAACAGTGCAAATGACTGATCTCATAGTTTATGTTGTCACAAGTAATGACACACAATACTGGGGCTCAAATTGAGTCTTAATCACAATATGCAAACCATCACTCTGGGAGCAAATATGAAAGCTGATCAGAATCTATTAAATGGTAGCACAGCAAAGTAGAGGTTCATGTTTTAATTACAATTAATAGAGTGTGTCAAATGGGTACTTCTTATAGTTCATGAAGATTGGTTCCTTATAGAGAAGAGATGGCTCTCACCATTTGGTAAGAAGACTATTTCTACTAGTCATGCATCATTAACTTGACTTTATCCCTTCTGTAAGATATTGATTAAGCAAAGACTAAATATATTTATTAAGCTACAAGTAAAGCATGCATTTTAGTAATTTTCAAAATGGAAAGTGGAAAAGGAAAAGTTGGCATTTATCTTATAAGGTGTTAATAATTTAAGCTGAGGGCCCATTTTTAAAACTGATTAATTCTAGCCTAAAATCCAATAATGACGGTGTATTACCATTGCTTATGGTACAGCAGGTCTTTGTTCTTTACAGATTTAATATTTACTATTTCAGTGATAATGCTATTGATGGTGATTATCCATGACACAGATGAATCTGTCATTTTTTTAAGGGTCAATTTGAATCACAAGTAGTACAAAGCTAACTGCTAGTGGAAGTAACTAGAACATGCAGTCACTCTGCACATTTACATCTAGCATTCTATGCACAATAGTTCTACTGCAGTGATAACAAGAACTTTGTTAGGTTAAATACACACTGAGCTAATGTGTATTTATACAAAACACAAGATTATCATCACAAATACTATGAAAAAGAAATTATGTGCCTATACTGTGTCTATTGTCTTTATTTCAAAGATAGGGCAGAATATCCAGAAGATATCCAGACATGTATTAAGTACATATTCTAAGTAGAGCAGACCTTTGTATTTCCTAATAATATTACCCATGATCTTTGCAAACAGCTAAATATGCATGTTATAAAAGCATATGATTTCCAGCATTACAAGAGACCCACTGTACTCCTGCAAAGTGCAGTAAATTACACATGTGAAAAACAGCTCATATGTGAGAACAGTAAAGACTGGTTGAGCTGCAAATATTGAGGGATTCAGCTAGATTCACACCCTCGCTAAGACTGGGTTAGGTTCGCTCCACAAGTCAGACAATTTTAACACGAAGATTCCAACACTAAATTTGTTTTGCAATAGATCTCATACAGTTGGTACCATAAATTCTAAATCTGTGAATGCCAGAAAAACTATTTTAGTAAAAGGTAATACTGAACATGAGCTATTTAAACCCTGCGACATGATATGATTTCAACTTAGAATTTATAAACCCACAAGAGAACTTCTACCCTCACAACAAAAAGCCAAAAAAAAAAAAAAAACCTATAAAATCGCTACATTTCAAGCCCATCTGAGAAGTGAGGTGAAGGGCAAAGTAAATCCCAAAGCATGAACAGCCTTTTTAAGGAAAGAAGGGACACAGGAATTATTTTACCTTCACAGAGTATAAGAGTAAGTAAGTAAGAAATGATCGGCATAAGAATAAAATAAACAAAAACAACAGAAACATCAATGAGTTATTAAAGATGAAAAGATGACCATGGTGAAAATTTAGAATATGTGAGACAAGATGACTATTAATCACCCTATATAGTTCCTTACTATAAGCCTCCATCATGTGCTCTTGAGAAAGACTGTGGGCAAAGTAGGAGACCAAACATACCCTCTTCATGGGGTATAGCACAAATCCATACTCACTTCTCGAACTTTTCTTACATGAATCAAAAGCTATAAACCACTGGGTAAGCGCCAGGAAAACCTAGCCTCTAATCCCAACAAAAGTAAATGGTAGAAGACAAAACTGTCTGACTCTGGGAAGGGGTCAGGAAACCACCCCTTCTACCACAAGCCTTGTCTCAAAGAACTGGCACAGAAATCTGATGGAACAAGGGGAGAATCCCTCTGTCACCAGTTCCAGGCAAAGGCAGCACACTGCTATTGATAGAGATAGAGAAGCAGATTTGTCTGCTTTGTAACTGAGGCCAGCTTTTGTTGCTGGAGAGGCAAAAGACTCTCCTAATCAAGAATCTCACAGATAGAAGCCAGAGTGTGCCTGTCATGAAGGAGAACAGGAATGCTGAGAAAGACCCATCATTATGACCGAGGTAGAGAGGACCTGCAGAAGACTGAGTCTGGATCATAAAATCTTAGAGACATCTTTCTTTCCCACCACAGGCCCCTTACCTTATAACAAGCAACATTGATATACCATTGGAGGAGGGGAAATTGCATGGAAAATGTCCTTCTGTAGTGCAGTTGTACAAGAACTGCTGAAAGCTGACTATGGAATAGGAATGCAAAGAAAATCTCACCAAGACCCTGGGGTCCAGAATGAACAAAAAGGTAGCAGCAGCCCATGGTTGAGAAATTTGAAAACCTAGACTTAAGAAGTATGATATCAGAGATGAAGAATTCTTTATCAGGAGATAGGACTCAGCACAGGACAGAATCAGTGAACTTAAAAATAGAGCAATAGAAATGATCCAGATTGAAATACAGAAGAAAAAAATAATTGAAAACAAAAACAAAATGGAAGCATGAATCCAAGAGTTGTGGGAGAGAATCAAAGGATCTAACTCTGGGGCAGAGATTGCTACTTTTCCTTGAGTATCTCCTCTTCCCTTCTGAAATTTATGTGAGACACATGAATACTTGGATAGAGACAGAATTACCAGCCTACTTTGTATCTAGGAGTAAAAATGAAGCTGAATTAGAGTCAATAGGATTTGAGAGGATGTTGTATGAGCGATTTTTAAATATTTAAAATTTTTAAATATTTACTTAGAGAGAGAGAGAGAGTATGTAGACTACTCTCTAGTATGCACACTAGCGCATGAGGGGCAGAGAGAGAGAGGGAGGAAGAGAATCCCAAGTAGGCTCCGTACTGTTAGCACCGAGCTCCCATGCAGGGCTCAATCTCACAAACTGTGAGATCATGACCTGAGCTGAAATCAAGAGTCGGACGTTTAACCCACTGAGCCAGCAAAGTACTCCATGAGTGATTTTGGTTTTTTAGATTATGTTCCTAAATAAAGGAGAAACCCCTTTTCCCTTTCCCCTAATTACTGGTTGAATGGGGATATCACACTGAGGGTGGTAAACTAACAATTTCATAAAAGCCAGAGTGTGACTATGCCAGGGGGAGTCCTTGGCACTGTGGACTTGTTATTTCAGCCTTGGACTAATGACATTTGGCCTATTATCTCTGAGATAAACAAATATATATTTTTCAAGATACTGTTATTTGTGGTGCTATTATTATAGCCAAACACATATATATTCTACTAAATACAATCTCCCAGCTAGTGAAAGCTTAGAGTGAAATTTGGAGTTACTTTATGACTTCTGGATCTAAAACTAACACAATTAGTGTCACCTCTCACAGTAATCATCAGAAAATACCAAAAGAATGGCAGGACATATTATTAATCATGAGACAATCTCTTCAACTTTAGATAAATGCAGGCTATTTTACACATTCTGAAACTAAAATTTGAGTACTATGATAAATACCGTGATTAGATACAGAAAAAATGATGCATCTATAATACACTAGATACAAACAGCCAGAGAAATGAATAACATATCCAAATATGCAGTTTGGCAGCATATAAATTTCATCAAAAAGTTGGCTCTCTGAAGTAATGAATAACTCTAAAATAATTTCAGTCTGTGCAAATATACACTGTCTAAAATTATATATAGCCGCTGTGAAACTTTTACAAAAGCTATTAAATGATCCAAATATCATCCCTTGTAATATTCTTAAGTTAATTTTCAATACAGATTTAACATTACATCATACTGCAAGTAAAAATAATAATCTAATTTATAATTATAATCCTATTTTATTCATTCAACCATCCACTCACTCAAAAAAATAATTTTGACTCTTTATGACATACAAACCTCTATACTATGCAACACACAACATATTGTATTTCAAAATGTTCTCACAGAGCTGAATGAGTTGATTTAAATATGAATACAGTATATATTAAAGTGGTTATAAACAGAAATAAAAATAAAAATTATTGTGCACTGGTGAATCAGTAATATTTCTTCCCTGACCAGATACCATGAACAAAGGTATCATGTATGGGCAAAACTACATTTTCTTACACTCCAAGACTTGAAAAGGATATTGCAATGGGAAGGTCAAACTGTGAAGACTTGGAATATAATAGTACTTTTGTAGGAGAAACAAATATAAAACATAGAAAGAACACTTATTTGGGTACTGGGAAACCTAAGTGCTATTTCTTCTTTTTTCACTACTACTTTTTGACATTAGAAAAATTATCATGCCTTAGATTTCTCACTTATGGGAGGAAGGTAAATTCTAATGATCTGAGTTTTCTTCTACTACTTTTATAAACAAAGTTGTGTCATGTGTACATATGTACCACATGCATGTGCTTAAAGTTCTGCTCTAGACCATTTATTATGAGGGTCCTCATTCTCTGTATATTTTCACAACGTGAACTGATTATCAGCTAACTGCTCTTTGGGTTTTTATGCCACTAGGCATGTTGAAAATGTGCTTTTATGGGACATAAATAAGAAGAATCCAAGAAGCAATTGGCCAAGGTTAAGAACAATCTAAAAACACTGCACAGAGTAAACCTAGTGGGACTATAGTCTTGACTATTGCCATGTCCAAATAAACTGGCCTAACCAGACCCTGAGAGCACACAAGTTGTCCCTCACGTGGATGCTCTTTAAAGAGCTATGGTTATAGAAAGTCACAATCACAACATGCCTTGATTGAAATAGGAACATCTTAACTTCTTCTTGATGCATTTTCAGAATGCTTATGGATGCCATCTGGGGACACTCAACTTAGTGAACTGAGGAGGCAAACAATATGAACGGCCCATGCTATTACTTTATACACAAATGATTTTGTTTCAAGATGCTTAAATCTTTTATGTATAAAGTCACACTCCTCAAGAGGAAGGGAATTAGCATATTTAAAATTTTTTTAATGTTTATGTGTTTTTGAGAGAGAGGCAGAGACAGAGTGTGAGCTGGGGTGGGGCAGAGAGAGAAAGAGAGAGAGAGAGAGAGAGAGAGAGAGAGAGAGAGAGAATCCGAAGCAGGCTCCAGACTTTGAGCTGTCAGCTCAGAGCTGGGCGCGGGGCTCAAACCCATGAACAGCGAGATCATGACCTGAGCCAAAATTGGATGCATAACCAACTGAGCCACCCAGGTGCCCCGAGTTAGCATATTTTATTATTCCACTTTCAGATACAGTAAAACACAGATACAGAGGGATTTGGGAACCTGTCAAAAACAGGCCAGAATCAGACTTGGGGGTAAAAAAAATCCAGATTCTGTTATCACAGAGTTGTTGCATTATTCGAAAATAATGTTACACAAACAAATGTGTCAGTATGATGGCAAAATCCCAGTGTGGAAACACTTATTTTGGAGAAAGTTAAAACTTGGAAAGGTTGACAAAGTCCTTTGTGAAATTCACATTCCTTGGAAACTACAAAAACAATGTTGATGACTTAACTATTTTAAAAAAGACATTTAACTTTTTATTACTTTTTCCATATGAATTTACATCCCACTTCATTCCACAAAGGATTTGAGGTATCATACAGAGCCAAAATCATGTAATAAAAAGGGTAGGAAGGAGAGGAGAGCACAAATTCACTAAAAGGAAAATGGTAGCCAAATAGTAAAATAAAATAGAAGAAAGTTAGTACATGGTAATGGATGTTACCAGGCCCCTATAAAAGTTGTTGAAAAAGCACAAAGGAAATTATGAACAATTATAAAATTACTTCTCCCACAACATAAACACATTATTTGCTTAAGAGAAGCACAAATTTACCTAACAGTGAGAGTCGAAAATGTTTCCCCTGGTTTCATATAAAGGCATTTTTGGAAAAAATACTATATCCAGTTTCTTGTGACAGTTTTATACAGGGCGTAACAGCAGAACTCACTTTAGAAATTATTACAAGCCCTGCAATAGGACAGTGTAAGGGCTCTGATGGGAAGTAATGGATGTAAATGATGTACTCTAAATACATAGCTCCCAAGCTCTGTGATGTTTTAGTTTCATGCAAAAACATATATTTTTAAAATTTATCTAGAGAAAGTGGTTCATATTTCAAGGCCCCAAAATGGCCCCTTTGGGGTAGGGAAGGGGTACATGAATTCTAAAATTGAATGCATATTTAGTAAGTTTGCACATTTTTGGAGAGATAATTAATAACTTCTGTTATATTCTCAAGGATCCTCAACCCCAAAAGGTCAGTGGCCACTGATGTAGAAAGAGAAGTTGGTGAACTATTCATCTTGAAGTTAATATTTCATTTGGATCATTTTTAAGCTTATTTGTAAAACTTAGGTTATGACATATTGGGGGCAGTAAACTAGTGGCTGATGTTGTACATATTGGCAGCAGTCTAAAGTACATATATTGCTAATTATATGCATAATAGAGACTTTTTTAAAAAATTTTAAATCTTTTTATTTGTTTTTGAGACAGAGAGAGGGGAGGGGCAGAGAGAGGGGGAGACACAGAATCTGAAGCGGGCTCCAGGCTCTGAGCTGTCAGCACAGAGCCCAATGCGGGGCTCAGAACTCATGGAGTGTGAGATCATGACCTGAGCTAAATTAGGATGCTCAACTGACTGAGCCACCCAGGAGCCCCGCGTAATAGAGACTTTTAACACCTTCTGAAGAAAGAAAGAAAAATCCTGTGTAGGGTGTTGAAAGACATGAAGAAGGTTAGGAAAACTAAGGGGACTAGATGTTTTAAACTGTTGAGATGGACCCAAGTTCTTAAATTATTTGTGCCTGCGAATATAGTTAAATGAGGAAAATGATATACCTATCTCATGGGTTGTTTGACAGTTAAAAAACTAATACATATAAAGTGCTATATGTTTATTATTATTATTATTATTATTATTATTATTATTATTATTATTATGAATTCTGCATCTATTTGTAAAAACTGAGTGATCATAGAGAAGTCTGAGATATTTCCTTTTAAACAGCTTTACCTTTCAACAAATGAACAAAATAATTCTACATCATACAGCACATCTGCTATATATTTGGTTTAACATATGATTTATACTGGGAGATTTTTCTGCATGCTAAATCACTCCAATGTTAGTGGTTTAAACCACAGCCATTTATTGATTGCCGCCATGTCTGTAAGTCACCCAGATTGGTCGTTATAATCTGAACCAGGCCTGGCTCGACTTGTTCACGTGTCTGAGATCAGCAGTAAATTAGCTAAGGCTGGTTTATCTAAGCCTCACTTACAAGTCTGCTGATTGCTTAGTTGTTGACTGGGCTAGTGTTAACCGAGCCATATGTACTTCACCATTCAAATAATTAGCGTTTTCATATGGTGGCTCAGGAAGTTCCTAGAAGGGAGAACAGAAACAAGCAAGACTTCTTCAGGTCTAGGCTTAAAATGGGCACAATGCTACTGACACTAAGTCTGATGTGGAAAACCAAGTCACAAGCTTGAACCAAATTCAAAACCTATGGAAATAACCATGGAAATAACCACATCTCTCAATGGGAGAAACTTTAAAGCTGCTTTGCAAACGTGACGGGAATACAGAGAGGAATGGAAATGTCTTGCCTTTTTTTGTAATGCACAGCATTATCAAGTTAAAAAAATCCATGGGAAAATGTGAATAAACTAAAGTGATGTGATGACACATTTAATATGAATTAGATATAAAGTGTTTGCCTATGTAAATAAATAAATAAAATCAATCTGCTATTTAGGGCTAGCAAAAATTTTTTTGGTTTTAGTGTAAGGATTATGTACAGCCTTATGGAGTTCCATTAAATTTGTTTTCATTTCAGGGGTGCCTGGGTGGCTCAGTCAGTTAAATGTCAGACTCTTAGTTTTGGCTCAGGTCATGATCTCATGCTTCATGAGTTCGAGCCCCTCATTGGGCTTCGTGCTGACAGTGCTGAACCTGCTTGGGATTCTTTCTCTGCCTCGCTGTCTGCCCTTCTCCCGCTCATCTCTGTCTCTCTGTCAAAATAAATAAACTTTAAAAATATATTAAAAATTAGCTTTGGATTCACTACGAAATGTATTTATTATGAAATACAGAGCCATTAGGATAGGAATGACCTAGCATTCTAATTTGACAAGAAAGGAACAAAAGAAGAAGAGAGGAAGGTAGGGGAAGAAAGAGAGAGAGGAAAGAAAGGGGGGGAGAGAGAGAGAGAGAAAGAAAGAGAGAGGAAGGGAAGAGGAAGGGAAAAGGAAGGAAGGAAGGAAGGAAGGAAGGAAGGAAGGAAGGAAGGAAGGAAGGAAGGAAGGAAGGAGAAAGGAAAAGAAAAAGAAAAGAAAAGAAAAGAAAAGAAAAGAAAAGAAAAGAAAAGAAAAGAAAAGAAAAGAAAAGGAAAAAAACAATTACTCCCGATTCTATATGAAGAATACATGACCGGGGCCAAGAACAGATGTAAAAAGACCATTTACAAAAATAAAGAAATTTTACTCACTTGACCCCTAAAGGCAGATAAATGTGGTGAAACTTGGGGTATATTTTCAAAATAGAGCCCATAGGATTAGCAACTAAAAAGACTGAATTGCCATTAAGCTGGAGCACACTGTGAGTTCATACAAGGTGTACAATTTAACCAGGAGAAAGGAATACAGTACTGATACAACATGGATGAACCTTGAAAACATTATGCTAAGTGAAAGAAGCCACACACAAAAGGCCACACACGATGTAATCACACTTATGTGAAAAAATGTTTAGTGTAAGAAAATCCAGAGGGACAATAGGTATATTAGTAGTTGCCAGGGGCAAGGAAAGGGGGAACATAGGGAATAATTGCTAAGAGTATAGGGTTTCTTTCTGGGGTGATAAAAATATTCTACAATTAGATGGTGGTGACAAAGTTCATAATGTCAAAAGTTTAGTTTTGGATGTAAGAGTGATGGCTTGAAAGATACAAATTTTGGAGTGATCAGTGTGTATGTGGTATTTAAAATCCTGACACTGGAAGTAAGCAAATGGAAATGGAAAGGAGAGGTGGTCCAAAGACCGAGCCCTTAGTCATGTTAAAAGATCAGGAAGAGGAAGTCAAACTAGCAAAAGAAAATAAGAAAAACACCTGGTGAAGTATTCTAGCAATCAAGTGGGAATAAAATGATCAACCATGTCAAATAATGCAGAAATTTCAAGATGAGATTTGATAATTCATAATTACTATAGAAACTTCGTTAAAGGTACTGGTAAACTTGATCAGAATAGTTTTAGTGAAGATAGAAGAAAAAATTCTGATTGGAGTTGTTCAAGAAACAATGCTAGAAGAGGAATTAGAGAAGATTTCTAGAAGACTCTTCAAAGGAATCAGTATTTTAGAGGAAAAAGTTAAGTGGGGGGAAGAGAACATTCAAGAGAAATTTGTATTTTATTTTGTTGATGCTATTGCTATAGCTGGTAGAACAAAACAGCACTTGGATAACAATGAGAGAAATCCAACAGAAAGGGGTAAAATGAAGTTACAGGAAAGAAAAGACAAAATTCTAGAGCAACATCTTTATGTAGATTGCAAGGGATGGCATATTATACACAAATGCAGAGCCAACCTGAGGGAGGAACATGAAGAGGTCATCCATCACAAAGAGGGAAGACAGAATCAGTGCACATAGGTGGGTATTAGTGGTGCGAGTAATCTTCTGTCTCTATTTCTTCTTAACATGGAGATCAAGCCCATCAGCTGAAAGTGAGGATGGTGGAATGATTTTAGAGGTCTGTGCAAGTGAAAAATCTTCTTGTTTAAGGGCAGGAGATTAATTGCACCAGGGAAACACAGCACAATATGGTATGAGGTAGGGCTCATACCAATCATGAACCTAAAATCATGCATGTAAACCAATGAGCACATATGTGTGTACATAATGGTGGCAGTGTTTCCAGTCACATTCAACTGCATGAGTGCATGCAGGGTAGGAAGTTTTATTTAACAAAGGTTGGTGGTTTACTGAAAAGAAGAGCACAAAGCAAGATTGTCAAGCAAGGAGAGATGGAAGCAAGGAGGGAATTGCAATAACTGTAAGCCGTGTAGTTTATGCTGGATAAATAAGAAACAGAGGAGGACCTACATTTGGGCTACTAGAGGTAATGAACTGGAAAACAGAACAGTGTTGTCAGAGAATGGGGTGTTTGACAATGGAATTATAGAGGGCAAACAGTTATTGTTAATGACAATGTCTACAACATGGCATGAAAATGAGTGTCTGAGGAAGAGGGGATGACCATTTCACAGAAACAGAAAATCTCAGATGGGAGGCTAGGGTCCTCGAAGGACATCTATATTGATTTTGAAATCTTCACAATGATGACCTGGGTAGCGTAAGTGAGAGTAACATGGAGTCATTAGTCAAAATCTTTAAGAAATGAAGAGGAGTGACTAAAACTGAGGAGGAAGACAGGTGAGGGTAAATAGATGTAACAAGGCATGATGATAGCAGTAAAGTTTGATGATGTGTTTCATGCAAATGACTTTTAGGGACAAAGGAGGAAGAATCATCAGAAGTTGCAAAGAGAAGCAAAGAAAAAACCTTCCCACCTTTGAGTGTAGAGGTACGAGCGAGGCAGAGAGAAACATCCACCACTTACGAGTAATATAAGGAAGCAGGGTCTCAGAAGAAACATAGGTTTCAAGAGAGCAAAGCAAGAAAGTGAGGGAATTACACAGAAGAGGAAAAGATAGGAAATGACTTCCAAAAGCACAGTGAGAGTGTTTCAAGCCGTTGCACAGAGCTCTCCAGGGATTAGAGTCTGTTGGACAAGAGATAACATGGGGGCCCCACACAAGTAGGAAAAATGGGCATGGTAAGACTGGTCGTGAAATATATAAGGCCGAGAGTAGGCCTGAGCTGTGAGGGTACATGCCCTCGAGAGGGCGGGGTTGATGTCTCACATGTGTGCAGAGTATTAGAGGTCTCTGTGTTTTGTTTTTTAATTTTTATTTTGTTTTTATAATCGACCTTTTTAATCATCCATAACATATAAAGGACATTATTGGAGTCTGAGCTATACAGAATTGCACTAAAATTGTTCCAGGAATACAAATCTGGAAAATTAAGCCTCTCTTAATGAGGATCTGTGCTTCTCTGATCTCATTCAGCAGAGTCCTATCACAGCTCGTAACATTCCAGAATCTGCTTTAAAAAAAAAAAAAATGTATTTTTGGTGCTATCATCTCTGAGTTAAAGAGGTTGAGATAAAAAAGAGGAAAAATATTTATTTTCAGATCAGATACCTGCTGCTTCAATTTAGATTTTGGGTAAACTATCAGAAGTGAAAACAGCAGACTGAAATGCACTGTGTTCTAACATCCCTAATTAACAGCAGTCAGTTCAGAGCAACCTTACTCAGGGTCTCCTTTTCCACATTGAGCTGACCAGGGGAGACCTTGAAGGCAAAATGTGTGAGCCCTGTTAAAGAAAACCTCAAACAACAGATAAGCACTGAAGTCTTTGAAGAAACTGTGAACACCCTCTGGGGAGAAAATTAGACTTGTGAACTTAAAAAAATGGCACACAAACATTTTAACACAGAACTGAAGACAGAGGTCAACAGGGATATTCCAACCGAAGATTGCCTGTTGAGGAAGAAATTAGTTTTGAACATCAAAAATAAATGAACAAAGCAAGCAGAAAACAACATTAGAGTTCTTTCCTCATGGAAAAAAAAATCCCCTCAACCCTCCCCCCACACAAACACACTAATTGAGCTTTACTACTGAAACAGAAACCATCTTTCAGAATAAGAAAATCTAATTCTAGGAAACTACTTGTAAAAAAAGAGTTGTTTTTATAAGCGCCTCTATATTCTTGCCAATTTAATAAAGCAGCTGATTTTGACTAACCTCTTGTTCTTAAATTAGCTTCATTCTCATATTTATCTGTAATTTATTACCATATACTAATTTATCATTTTTGCTCATTCTATTTTTAGCTTTAAACAGAAATGTAGAAGCTTTCAGGCTAAGTACAATTTATGCCATTTTTTTCCCCTCACAATAATGGTCTTTAGGTTTAGAGTCAGCTGCAGTCACAGACCTCCAAGGGATGTACATAGAGGGGACATTCAAACCAAGCACTCTCTTTTTATTACTATTAGGCTTTCTCCAACCTCTCTTTTGTGTTGTTGCCCTATAAATCAGGAAAATCATCTCTGCCTAGACTGTGGTGATGGTCTCCAAATGTTCTTGCTTGAGGACCCTGTTAAAGAAGTTTGAAAAACACATGCTCTCTCTCCTGCTCACACCCTGGCCTTACCTGGCTTGCTTAGGGCAAGCTTAGGACAGTGGGTACTTGGCTCTATCAGTCATGCGCTGCCTAACTGGGAGAGAGGCAAAATTAGCACCATGAAATAACTCCTAGGAGACAAGGGTGTGGATAAAGCCATAGAGAGGGTAGAGAATAAGAGTTTTACAATTTGCTTGCTCCTGCCACCCCCAATTCCCGATGTTGGCCTCTGTGTCCTTGCCACTTCTCCCTGGGAGAATGAGGGACAAACAAGTGAAGGCAGACTTAAGTTGCCCCTAAAGTCTGTAGCATAACTGCTTCACCAAATCAGCCTTGAGTTTGTTGCTTGCTACCAGCAACAAACTCTGTCCCCTAGATCAAGTCACTGACCCTCAGTATCAGAAAAGTGTGGATGAAAATAGTACTTAACTCAATATTGTTTGGTGAATCTTAAATAAAATGTGCATGTGCTCTGCACGATGCTTGGCACACTCCAAGTGCTCTGTCAATCCCAGCAGTCCATGCAGTGCTCACATTCTCCTACTGAAATCTTACTTAGGTTTCAAGCCCCATCAAAGGATAGCTTCTCTTTAGGGCAGCTCTCCTCCTCACCCTTTTCCTCTAGATGTGAGCTAATCAACTTAACCTGGGTTATAACTTTGTTGTAGCAATGATTCCCAAACCTGGCTAATCCTCATAATGGCCAGGGAAGTATGTTATAAAATACAGGTTTTAATTCTTATACATGCACATTGTTACTCGGTAGATCTGAGCTGGGATCTAAGAACACATATGTTGGAAACGCTCAGTAGCTATTCTGATAATCAGTCACATTAGGAAGACACTGACAAGATAATCTTCAATATCCTCTTCAGTTCTAAATCATATAAAATGTCCTGGTATTTTAATTGCCTCCTTTTCTTCCCAGTATACTGTTGCGCATTGGGGTTGATGGGTGGGTATGCAGATTGGGGAGACTGAATAGTTGGGGCCTACAGGAAATGAGTTCCAGTTTGAGGGAATTTTCCAAGGGGAAGGAGGAGGTCTTTTAAGAACTTCATGTAATGAGCAAGTGGGAAAATGAGCTCAAGTTATTTAATGATAAATTTTCCCTGGAGCATGTACTAGAAATTATGGTGCTAGGACATTTCTCTCCTCCTTGAAAATTATCTTAATATTAAACATGGGTTTAAACACAAATATGATTTCACAAATTTCCTCCTAGAGAAAGCCAACTGATAATTTTCGATTTTGATCCTCTTCCTTACTCATTTTTATTTCAATGGCCAATGCCCTGAGCTTATTTTTGATTATATGTTGCTTTCTATATCATATTTCAAAAAGTTTCTTTTTATGACCTCCTGAAATATTGCAGGGCAGATTGAAACATGTCCCAAGCAGGCACTGAAATTTTAATGCATTTTTATGGGAACCAGTCACAGCCCCTTCAATACAACATTTATTTGTCCAGAAGGATGTTAGTGGAATATCCTTCTATTTATAACTGAGTAAGCAAATTGTTCCCACACTCCAAGTATGTAGAATAATTTGCATTTTTCAATTTATTTCATTAGTTCATCAATGTCATATAAGTATTATAAAATGCATGTTGTGCATCTCAGTAAGTTCATCATATTAGCTAATCTAACAACTACAATGATGTCCAAGTGAACTCTCTTATTTAATGTCTTTTCTGAAGTTCAAAATAATTTTATTGTGGTCACTTTCATTAATGTCTGTCTTGACACAGATCAAATAAAAATTCTTGCCACCGGTGTTATCATATTTTTAATGTTTATTTATTTTGAGAGAGAGAGAGAGAGAAAGCATGATCAGGGAAGGGACAGAGAGAGAGAGAGAGAGGGAGACACAGAATCTGAAGCAGGCTCCAGGCTCTGAGTTGTTAGCACAGAGTCCTATGTAGGGCTTGAACCCATGAACTGTGAGATCATAACCTGAGCCAAAGTCAGATGCCTAACCTACTGAACCCTCCAGGTGCTCCACCAGTGTTATCATTCTAATCCTACTGCTGAGTACAACACACAGCACAAAGTAGACTAAATCTTTGTTGAATCAATATATTGCAACTATTTTTTTCTCTTTTATGAAAGATAGTTACAATGAAGTTCTAGCACTACCTTGTTTTTTTAAGTATAGAAACAAATGAAGTCATTAATTTTCAATATGTGCAAAGTGAAATGGAGAAGGGTAAAAACTCCATAGCCCCAATTCCCCAGATCAATGCAATAAAGTGAGATTTACTTGAGTAAACCAGATAATTAACTTATTTAACCACATGCCTTTATACAGATAGATAATCTTAGATTTAGGGACATGTGTATTGATTCCTGCTTCACTTGATAAAGGATATAATTGTTCTTGTCATTTCTTAATTATAGCAAATCACTCATATGATTCAGTGTTTCCCTTCTATTTTGCTTCCTTTCAATGAAATTTCCACTTACTTCAGATGCTTGATGCTTAAAATTCAAAATTTAAATACCTGAGATTGCTCCCTGGTAGACTGAAAGTGGCTCAATGGTTCTACCTTGCAGAATTCCACTCCGTTTACCTGAAACTCTCCTCTAATTTTATTGTGTAGACCCGGGGTCAGCAAACTAGTACTCACAGGCCAAATCTGGTTGCAGCTGTTTTTTATATGGCCTCCAAGCTAAGACTTCTTTTTAAATGGTTAAAAAAAAAATCAAAAGAGGGGCGCCTGGGTGGCACAGTCAGTTAAGCGTCTGACTTCAGCCAGGTCACGATCTCGCGGTCCGTGAGTTCGAGCCCCGCGTCGGGCTCTGGGCTGATGGCTCAGAGCCTGGAGCCTGTTTCCGATTCTGTGTCTCCCTCTCTCTCTGCCCCTCCCCCGTTCATGCTCTGTCTCTCTCTGTCCCTAAAATAAATAAACGTTGAAAAAAAATTAAAAAAAAAAAATCAAAAGATGTGACAAGTGAAAATCTCTGGAAATTCAAATTTTTGCATCCATAACTCAAGTTTTATGGGAACACAACTTCAGTCATTCATTTGGTATTGTCTCTGACTACTTTCACACTACCGTGACAGAATAGGGTTGTTGTGATAGAGACCACATGACCCAAAAATCCTAAAATATTTACTGTTTAGTCCTTTACAGAAACAGTTTACCCACTCCTGGTGCAGAGCATTTATCTCTACTTTCTCTCTGACAACATTATTTATTATATGTCCTCTTTAGCAGCTTTTTTTTTCCAAATTGATGTCTTTGGGGCCTGTTCAGTAAATTGAGAAAAAGACAGGTTGCACTGGTACAAATACAATGACTCTCTTGTGTTTGTACCTTAACATTAAAAAAAGAAATTCTAAATAATTCTTCTCAGAAAACATAACTTGTTTCTTTGTGGCCCCACCAACTACGGGACCTGTTTCTAGCCCAATGATCTTGACAGCAGTCTGCCAAATGCTTGAAGAATTATGTCATAGTTGATTTAAAAAAATTTTTGACAACTAAAATGATCTGTAAATTATAAAATCACCATTGAAATATCATCAAAAAATGTAGTTACTATCCTCATAAGTCAATATATTACTAAAGAAATTTTGGTGGACTTGCTAGGTGAGCTACATTGCTCTAACTTGTAAAAATGCACAGAAGTCCAGTTCTGTAATGTTCATGGTTGAAAGGAAGAAAATTCTGGATCAGTATTAAATCTTCATTTTCCTGACTGAACACTGGTGCTTTTCACTTCCTCCCTTGAATGTAAATAAAATATAAAATGACTCACGGACTAGTTGAAGTATCTTTGTACAACTTCATTCCACCTCTACAGTTCTCATAAAACTATTTTTAAAAATATTTTAACTTTTATTCCTGTAAAAAATTACTCATATCAGTTTTCTATTTAAAAAAAAATAAGGTGGCAGCTTACCCAGTGTTACATGACATAAAATGGTAAAGAAATGAGTCAGACTCTGGAAAACACTAAAATTTAAACAGAAAGAAGCCGAAAGAAAGAACAGTTTTCAGTTGTTTCTTGAAACTGCTAGTTGTATTATTTTGCCTTTTCCTTGTTTTCCAAATTCCTTAGGGGCATGAAGAGTAGTACTTCCTGGGTGAAAATTAACCAATTCAAACAGAGTATTAACTAGCCCATGTGCCTTATTTCAACCAAATGACTTTCTATTCTCTGCAAAAACTTGAAATTAACATTGAGAGGTCTCAACCTTCTTCCAGAATCTTTTAAGCTCTATATTCAGAAGAGAAACCATAATATAGTTAACAATTTTACATAAAGTACACATGGCATTTAAATTTAGTGGGAAAAGAATTAGTATATAAATCTTACTGTAGTAACTATACAAAATAAAAAATAATAATAATAAGGTACCACACACCATACCTCAAAATGCATTATAAAAAATCTAAAGAATTATATTTGTGATTATGAATCAGACACTAATTTTTAAAAGGGGCAAATATTTATGTGATTTAGTGTGGGAATGAACTTTCCAAAGAACTTTTACAAATAAACAAGTATAAACAACCTAGACAAAAATGGGCAAAGTATATTACTCAGTGTTATTTTGTGCACAATGATACACATTAGATGGAACCATGTTTTTATGCAATTTTTAATGGTTAAATATATTTGACCATTTCACATGGTTGATTCTAATACACTGATGTGAGACTGGTCAAAATTTCTCTAGGACTGTATGAAAATAAGACCCTCAGATATAATGTACACTTGGTTTCATTTATATATTGGTTTTATATATTTTTATGTATTTTAAGGAAAATTAAGGAAAAGTTTAGCAATGATTCTATCCATGCCATATTAAAAAATTAGATTTTAGAAAAGTCTAAAAGCCCAGCAACAAATATTATGGTTACATAAGTAACAGCAGAAGTCTATGCAGCCACTAAATCAGCAGGAGAAAATTTAATCACATTACACAACCAGGAGGTGCTGGGAGAGAGTACAAAATGTCTCCTTTTTCTTCTTCTCAATAACCCATCCTCCACATTTTCCCCTTTCTAGTTACTCCTGGTTTAACACCATCTTACTGCACTGTGTGGAATACTATCTTACTAATATTGCTTACATTTGTCCAGAGATAACGAAAGAATAGAAGTTGGTAAAGCAGGGTAACCAACTTTGAGTGGTTCACATGGGTCAGGTGGCAGGACAGTTTCATAACCAAAGAACCTAAGAAGAAGGCAGTCTGTGATGTGAAAAGTATCTGGTGATGGTGAGATCAGCAATCCTGCATCAAGAAAAAGTGGTCAGAGGCTCTACGTGGAGTAATAAAGATAAATCTTTGGAACTAGAGGCCAGGGCAGAAAGCACATAAAGACACTGGACATTTATCTAAATGATTCTTGCCACGAGGATATAGTTTCCTATATTGTGAAATTATCTTACTTTATAATGTTATCTAGAAATAGTTTACATTATTTAATATTTTTCTTTCCGTGCCTAATGTGCTAGACCATAGAAAGTAGCTTTATAAGTTTTATTTTCCCTTTAAATCAAGTAATTTTTAAGCATTTGAATCTGTATTTTAAAAAATAGACATGGAATGTTGGTCAGTAATAAAATGTAATAATAATAATCATGGTAAAAAAATAGTGATAAAACAAAACTTGTAATCAGTTAAGGAGAGAAGGTTATATGACATAATGATAATTTTGGCAATTAACTATTATCATTTTGTATTTAGGGTATGAGATTTTGAAGACTGAGAAAATAATCCTAACATCGTTTTGTATTGTTCCTCACTTGAATCACAATAAAGGATATAGTAAGATTTAACTCAAGTAAGGACAAATTTTTTTTCCTAATAATATCATGGAATGCCATTTATTTATTTATTTATTTATTTATTTATTTATAAATTTTTAATGTTTATTTTTGAGAGAGAGAGAGAGCATGAGCGGGGTAAGGGGCAGAGAGAGGGGGAGACATAGAATCCGAAGCAGGCTCCAGGGTCTGAGCTGTCAGCACAGAGCCCGATGTGGGACTTGAACTCACAAGCCATGAGATCATGACCTGAGCCCAAGTCAGACGCTTAACCGACTGAGCTACCCAGGTGCCCATGGAATGTCTTTTAAAAACAAATGCCACAGAATAATATAGCTCTAGTCTCACACCCACCATCAGTATAATGTGGTCTGAAGGGATGTATCCTTTTAAGACACAATTAAATGTGAAAAATTTTCAAAATGTTTGTAAAATGTCTTAAAGCCCAACTTCATTTGTAACATTTCCTGTGGGTAAACAAACAAACAAACAAACAAAAACCAGTTTTCTTCAATTCTTAGGTTTTCAGGAAGCACTCACTGAAATACCCTGTGGTGGCCCAGCCCCCACAAGGTGGACATAGAAGACCTTTCTCTGTCTGAGCTACAACTCCTACGAAGTCTTTCCTCCTGGAAAATGAAGAAAACAACCTCCACAGCTTCAAATGGAACTGAGCAATGTCAAAAAATAGTTGTACCAGATGGAGTTAAATGGACAGAGAAGAGTTTCCTCAGGACTACTGCAATAAGGAAGAGAGACTGAACTCAAATCTGAAACAAAAGGCAGGAGAGTTTCTGTTTTTATTTATTTATTTTTATTTTAGAGAGAGAGAGAGAGAGAGAGAGAGAGAGAGAGAGTGTGTGTGTGTGTGTGTGTGTGTGTGTGTGTGTATGAGCAGGGGAGAGGGGCAGAGGGGCAGAGCGGGGTGAGGGAAGGAGAGAGAGAGAGGGGGAGGGAGGGAGGGAAGGGAGGAAGGGAGAGGGAGATATTGAGAGAGAATATCTCAAGCAGGCTCCACACTCATCTTAGAGCCTGTGGTGGGGCTAGATCCTACAACCCTGGGATAATGACCTGAGCTGAAATTAAGAGTCAGATGCTCAACCTACTGAGCCGCCTAGGATCCCAAGGCAGGAAAGTCTTTAAGTTGCTGGGGTGAGCTAGTGGAAAAGTTCTGAAGGACACTGGGGGCAAGAACGGTCAATGTGATTAGGTCACCCATGTTTGTTAACTGGTGCTTATTGGAATTATGCTCCTACTCTCCCACAGAGACTGGGAGACAGGGACACTTTTCCTGATGATTGCATTTCTTAGAGATGGCCCTAGGTCCTTGAGACATTCCTGGGTTGTAGAAGATTGACATATCAAAGCAGCAGGGAAAGAATTTACAAATTACAAGTTTTCTAAAGTAAATGCTCTAAGAAAAGGGAGGTCAAGGGTCTATAGTCAGGAAGAAATCAGTCTACAGTTCCATCAGGCTGAGAGGAATGTCAAGGTGTTCTTGATTAGCTGCTTTATGTGACCTCCCCACACACGGATGCTCAGCCTGCCAATTCACTGAGGTGGGAAAATTATTGGATACAGACAAGCAAACCTAGAGTCAGAGGTGATGTATTCTGGAACAGTAAAATGATTCCTAACTCCTTCTGCAGGCTACTCTATACTTGCTGCAAAGCAAGATTAGGAGTCAAATTTAACCTGAGTCCATACCAAATATCAACAATAAATGATGACTCTGTTAAGGGTTCAGAGTCAGGAAACCAAGATTGCATGATGGCTTCTAGTCTCACAAACGCCATCAACATATGTTTTTTTTTTGTTTTTCAAACTCAGTGGCTCAAAGCAGAGGTATTAGAAGCCAAGTTCTTATCCCTTTTACTTTTTTCTGATTAACCATAGAGAGCACTTGAAACAATTTTCTTTCCTTCTTTGGATTTTGACTTCAGATTCTCCTAATGACTTTAATGAACAGTCATGAAATATTCTTTCTGCACTCAAACTGTTACTGAGAATTTGGCCTGCTTGTTTATCCAAGGTCCCACTTGATATATGGATAAGCACTTAGTGCCACAAAAAAACTGTATCCTGAGGAATTGGTTTTCTACTTTCTGATAAGGAGAGTTTTCCAGTACAGAGACAACATGCCTAAATAGTTAAACCTGTGGTCTCTGAAGCCCCATTCATGGATCAGAATCCCGGTTCATGTTGAAAAAGTGTTGACACTTTTGGCTATGTATCCCTGAGCAAGTTACTTGACCATTCTGTGTCTGGTTCCTCCTATACTTAAAATAAGGTCTTCAATAAAACTTACCCAAAAGGGCTGTTATGACAATAACATGAATTAACACAAGTAAATCTCTGAATATGATTAATTGGTACATGATAAGATTTAAATTATGACACATACCAACATTTCATTCTCTTTCTTTCTCTCTCCCTTCTTTTATTCCTCCCTCTCCCTCCCTTTCTCTTTCTCTGTCTCTTCTTTTTTAATCTGGCTAGAAGGAAATTTAGTACTTAATACAGCAACTATGCAGTCTCTTTTATAAACTGCTTAAAACAGTGCTTAACTCATAGTAGATGCTAAGTGAGTGTTATTATATTTTTTTAAAGTTTTTATTTATTTATTTTGATAGAGAGAGAGTGGGGAGGAGCAGAGAGAGAAGGAGAGAGAGAGAGGATCCCAAGCAAGCTCCGCACTGTCAGCACAGAGCCCAACTCCGGGCTCGAATTTATGAAACCGTGAGATCATGACCTGAGCCGAAGTCAGATGCTTAACCGACTGAACCACCCAGGGATACTGATATTATTTTTTTAATCCTTCAAATTCATATTTCCCACTTGGAATTAGGGCTTATTACTCATATTTCATGCAATGGTTCCTCAATGATTGATTGTTGAAGCATTTTATGAGTTTAAAATAAAATAAATATAAAATAGACTATAGTGGAAAATAATCTTCCATGGATTAGAAGTCATAAATATATGTACAATGTACTAGAAGAGGAAATAAAGCACAGGCCCTGCTCTTTTGAAGTTCATACACTGGAAGACAGCTTGATAAAAATGAACATAGTGCCATACATACATACATCATACATACATACATACATACATCATACATAAATGCTGAAGTTCTGGAATATTTAAGAAAATAAGTTTTGGTGGTAAAGTTATTTATAAAATGTTTATTATGAATGTTTGATAATGGAATGTGTGTCTACATGCTTAATTTTCTATAAATTCTTCTGAATAAAATAAATGGTTGAAACTATTAATATAGCGTGAAAAAATTTATGACAGAATGGTATGTTAAAGATACGGAATAAAACAGAGAACATGTAAAATCTAATTAGAGCCCTCCCAATAAGTAATTTGCTATGAATTTTCAGGCAAGACACTTTCCCTTTTTGTACCTTATTTTTGTGTCAAACAATGATAACAACACCTGTTCTGCTTACCCAAAGGGATCTTATGAAGATCAAGTGAGACAATCAATTTGAAAACTTTGCTAAAACAACATACAAACATATGCAGTATACTAATATAACTAGTAGCATAATTAGAAGATTTCATTTTCAAAATGTTAGAAATTAGTTGCAGTATCTTAAACATCTACCACTTGAAAGCAAACAGATGGATAAGAATAGCTCTTCGATGCCAAATTTAGCATGCTGTGTTTTCTTGTAGGTATGCCTGAGAGCTGTATCTCAAAAGAAACTGCAGAAATAAAATATCAAGTGCCCAAATAGCAAATGGATACAAATAAATAAGCAAAGGAATAGGAAGATAAACTAAGGAGAGCATGAATGTATTCATCAGATTCATGAATGTGTTCCTGCAACTACAAACTACAAAGTTCAAAGATAGCAGTACTACAGGGTTAAAAAGCTTTGGGCTTGTTGCTTGGTATTATCAAAGTAATTAACCTTAACCATTTCTGTCTTCTACATACTGATCCTTAATCACTTCTAAAAGTGTGTTTCTTTCTCATTGCTATAATGGCCTTTCCACTTTTAGTTGATGAGAAAGTTTATAAATGCTTTAGCTTCTACTCTCAGATGGAAAGATCTCTTACCTAATTGGCTATCTTTAAAGTAGCTCTTAATTACAACTGGTTCCTGCATACAATTTCCATTCCATCAGTTTCTCTCTTCCCAATAGTTCCCTATTTATGTTCTACAGACTTTATTAACTTATAATCATTTTTATGATACCAAGTTGTTATTACACCTTTGTGATGTTTTTGGAATCAGCAGTGTTCGATTTTCTAGGTAATGAACTGTTAGAATTATGAAAATCATTGAAATTTTAATTATGAAATTATTACAAGAAATTATTACAGCAACAATAAAATACAGTCAGTTGTAAGGCAAATGTCATGTGGCTTAATTCTAAAGTCAAGGGGAAGAGGAAGAGGGCATTTGCTTACTGTATATATTTGGGCACGTGGAAAAATAAAACACGGCTATCAAAAAAACAGATGCTGGGGCGCCTGGGTGGCGCAGTCGGTTAAGCGTCCGACTTCAGCCAGGTCACGATCTTGCGGTCCGTGAGTTCGAGCCCCGATCTCGCGGTCCGTGAGTTCGAGCCCCGCGTCAGGCTCTGGGCTGATGGCTCGGAGCCTGGAGCCTGTTTCCGATTCTGTGTCTCCCTCTCTCTCTGCCCCTCCCCCGTTCATGCTCTGTCTCTCTCTGTCACAAAAATAAAAAAAAAAAAAAAAAAAAAAAAAAAAACAGATGCTGTCATCTTCCATAAATTATAAAACCAGAGTTTCTATAAATATTTTAAGTGGAAATTATGGTAGAAGGGAAAAGGAAACATACAAGAATATAGGGAACATTTCTGAAATATAATGAGGGGCTGGGAGGGCCAGGTTAGAGAAGATGGCTAGATTTTTATATGTTCTACCACAGGATTAAGCAAATGTTGTAACTCAGGTCCTAAAGGAGGGGTCCTGCAAAAGCCTGATGGCTTAAGTGGAACCTTTTATTCTATGGTTAAAAAGAAATAAAGATGTTGATAAAGGTTACGAATTACTTTTTGCATCAGCACCAATCATGTTACCTCACATATCTGAGCCATGAGTTCACTATGACACACACAAATTAACACACATAAGTGTGCTGTGGATCTGGGCAAGGGATTTCTTTATTCCCACACATAACAATGGGAAATAAACCAAAATCAGAATATTTTTTTCTGGCAAATGATGTGCAATACACATGCATGTAGGGCTATTAAGGATGCTAGAAATGGGAGCAGTAAGCATTGAAAGAATACCAGTGGCTCCACGTCCTTTCAAAGTAACCCTGCCCTGAGACCCCTTTCATAGAAAAAGTACAAATAAAGGTGAAAATTATTTCATAAAATTTAAGTAAGATTTTACTCACATATTTTCCCCATTAGAAAAACTTCAAAAAAAAAAGATGGGGTGAGGGTCAGGGAAATGTATGGTTAGTCAAAGTAAAGAATCTAGGTAGGTTGACTTTGTGACCTCTATGTATGATATGGATGATGATGATGAAGGAAATGGTAAAGTAGCTGGCTGCACTTGCTGAGTAGAAACTGAGTGCTTACTCTATGCCAGACCCTGTGTGACATGTGCTGTTCTGCCATCCTCGTAACTACTGGTATATCATGCAGCCTAGCTTTTTTTAGGCCATTCTAACACTAACCTTCAAATTTGGTGAAAACCCAGTTACACATTTTTTGTTATTGTTGCAATGATAGACGGACAGAATTCTCTTTTTAGTCACATGGATATTATTCTCCAGTTTTAAAAAAAAGAGCGAAAATTAAAAAAAAAATAGTAAATAAATACTTATTGCTTCTTTATCATTTTAACTTTCAGTAAGCCAAGAATCTGGCTATAATTCTATAGTGAGGTATGTTATCTCTCTTAGGTCACATGGGGCCTTTTTTCTTTTCTTCTCTTTTTGCGTTCTAATTTAATGGACTTCTAGTGGCCTCCCTAAGCATCTAACTATAGACAAAGTGAATTAGGCAACAGGGAAAACCCGGCTCATTAGGATCCAATGTGCTGTATTCAGAATTAAATTAAAGAGTCTCACCTCATCAAACTCAAGAATCTGCCATAACAGACACTGATGAACAAAGGCCATTGTTTCACAATAGAAGATGGCTCTATCTTTTGGATTTGGAATGTACACAATATAAGCTCCTATTCTGATGTTTCTGGTCAATTCACAAGGTCATCAGAGTTTTTCAAAGGTTACATTCCAGAGTTTCATATGGGTGTCCTGGGATTGGGATGCTCAATGTATTTCAATTTATTTCTTACCATGTTTCATCCAAATGCTTCTCTAAGTGTACCTCTGTGCTCAGACTGTAAAACAACACAAGCAATGCAGGGGCTAAGAAAACAGTAGAAGTGAATTAGGGCATAGACAGAGATGTTAAATTTGAGCTTGCCCAGCGCTCCATTTATTTCTGAAATAAACTGATATCATTAAAATCTAGAAAATGCTTCTTAGTTTTTATTTTATAGTCATTGGCACAAAAGTGATAATTAAAGACACTGAATATAATCGACATACTTAAGAGGAAAAGATGACTAACTGCAGTTTTCAGATTGTTCGTTAAAACAAAAAGCACTCAAACCACAGCAAGAGAGAATTCAAGAAAGCAAAACTGTTTTCATAAGAAAAAAAAAAATTGACCTGTTAGAAAGCAATGGCCCTATCATGGAGTGACTCTTTGAATGAGGGATTAAATTAAATTTTTTTAGACTTTACAAGCAAAACTAGAATAACTTGCAAACAATTCCAGCATCATTTCCAAAAATCTGGCCATTGAATTTTTTTAGCAGATAATCTATCCTAATGGGACAATTTTCTAAAGAAAATGCTTTAAGAAACATTGTTTATGAAAGATACCCATGGTTTTGTTCATTTAAGCACAAAAATAGTCTTTTATTTTAACCTCTTTGTTTATAAGGGCTACAAAATGCTCTGTTTTGAAATTAATGTTTTGGTTGTGTTTGCTGACCTACATCAACCCTTTGCTTGTGTCTCAGGTTCAGTAGAATACAGATCAATAAAAACTACATGTTATATGCAATGATACTTCTAAAACACATTCTATGTCAACATGCTTGCCCCTGCCTACACACAAAGTCCACAAACTGCATGTTTTGGTTTCTTTGTTTTGGTTTTTTTAACTAATTTGGGTGTCTGCTTTTAATTTTTTTCTGTATTTCGCTTTATGACTTGTTCTATATCATCTATAGTGACCATGTAAACCAAATATAAAACTTGATAGAACATAAAAAATGAGAGTTACCCAAGGAACTCTTCTATGAGTAAGATAAACATGAAAGCTTAAGAATACCTTGAACTCACATGTTATAGTTAATATGGGCATAGATATATTTAGCAGACTACACAATTTATCTAGAATAATTCTGATATATAACTTTCCAAATCAGAATTTAAGATTGGTGAAAGCCCTGGACCACATATATTGTCTGTGATCCTAATTCATATTATTTATGTTTTGTCCTAATTATCTTTTTCTATGTCTTATATGCTACTTTTTTTCTCTGATGAATATTGATTACTTAGGGATCTTTACTACTGAGCAAATAATAAATCTTGGCTGATGAGTTTGAATGAAATCTACCTTAAGTACATTTTTTAAAGAGAAGAAGCTTTTTTTTGTAATCTGTTATATGCTCAAAGTCACTAGTTACCTATCACCAAAAAACTGATTCTCTCAATTTTTACAAGGAATAAAACATTCATTGAAATTGCATTAATTCTGAAAATAATATTATATAGAAAAAATAGATACTACACTACTTCCTTTGTGAGATACCAAACTTCACAATAGCTCAGATATTTTACTCCTTAAGTATTTCACATACAATATTTTCATGGGTTCCAAATGGACTTGGGGAAGCAATTGTAGTAACTGAAGGACTTTAAAAATTCCGCATATTCAGGTTCATCTCAATAGGGCACATTGTAAAATATCTGAGCTTATACCAGGGAGAAATTATAGTTGCATACAAGTAAAGTACTTCCTATAATTTATAAGAAAATGAAAGATAATGATGGGCCATTAAAAGATTGGAACTGAAAGAAAATTAAATTCTATAAACAGATTCTATTTTTTTTTTTTTTAGATTTTACATTTAAGTAAATAAAAAAAGTCTACATCCAACGTGTGTCTCAAACTCACAACCCCAAGATCAAGAGTTGCATGCTCTACCAACTGAGCCAGCCAGGTGTTCCTATAAACAGATTCTTAGTATAGCTTCCTAACTAGGAGAGACATAGCCACCCAGGAGGTATGGTGAAATGCTTGGCAGTTTTCAATTCAGTCATATTTATTGAGCATCTAATATGTGCCAGGAACTACACTTAGGTATAATACATAAGATACAAAAATGGGTAAAACATAATTCCTGTTCTTAGGGATTACAGAGGAGAGAGATGGATAGAACAAATAATAATTCATTAATTACAACAAATAGAGGCATAGGAAATCAGTTCTGGACAGAGAAAGGAAGGTGACATTGAGGATGACATCAGAACTGTGTGTTCAAGGATTAACAGGAGTTCTCCAAGTTTATAAAGCTAAAGATTTACAATTTAGGGAGAGAGGCCATGTAGAAAAGTGTTAGAGGTATCAGAAAATAGGGTCTGTTCAGGCTATTCTGAACACTTGCTATGGCTTGACTTTAGGTATCCTAGGATAAAAGGAGAGGTTAAAAAAAAAAGAGAGAGAGAGAGAGAGGAAGAGAGAGGACAGAGACCAAACATAAAGGGCCATGAGACACTAAGGGCCATGTGGCGGAAAGGATAGGCATTTGGATTTTATCTAAAGAAAGATAGGAGTCTACTGAAGGATTTACAAACTGAATGTCAATTTGGGAAAGTGGCAGATGAGGGGAGAAAATAGAATTGAAAAGCTAGAAGGGCTATAACAAAAAGGATAATAAAACATATTTATGGTGAGGATATATTCTTACCTTCTCTGCCTGTGGCTGGATGTTTAACTGAGTTGCGTACCAAAGTCCCAGAGAAAACGATGAACTAAACTTTGATTAGCCAGCATCTTCTCTCTTTGTGGTACAATGACTGTCAGATCATTCTGATATTCCGCATTGATTGTTGTTTTCCATAACTGGAAAATGAATTCAAGGACAGTAGGTGTGAATCCTGATGCTTACTTAGCTGGACTGTGATCTTGTTAAAAACTTCCAACAGAAAGTAGCATACACTGCTGGAAGAAAATCTCCTTGAAGTTTTAACAAAGAACAAATAGGCATACATGCACTGCTGTTCCTCCCAGAGCTGGCAAAGCAAGAACTCTTTAGGTCATCCATCTTTCTGTGAACAGACCAAGCATCTCATTCCAATCAAAGACTGTTCCCAATGAACATACTTTATATTGGCCATGGGAATGAAAGCTTAGATAGAACTCCAAGAAAATGACAATTTTATTTCTCCGTTTCTCTTTTATTGAACACCACAAAGAAATTGTAAGTAGTCACTAAGATCTAGGCTGTCACAGTACCTCCCCTACAAAAACAAAGTATTTTTCAATACTCTCCTCTTCAGAGTAAATAGAAACAACATCTTATTTTGTTTGCTGAGGTTTGACCCATAGCTTGTCAGTTCTGTATTGAAAGAAAAATACTCTACTCCTTTTATTGCATGAAATAATCAAGGCAGCTACACAGACACCATATTTTCCATTGTGTAAAATAATCCAGAGAGATTTACACGGTAAATTAAATGTTTTACTATTGTGTTGCACTCAATGACCTATGAATTTTTCTTTTCTCTGTTTTTTTAGTTCAGCAGTATAGCCCATCTGAAATGTATTCTTTTCTAACATCACTTCAAAATCATATACTTAGGTGTCATTTACATAATAGCAAAATCTGAGTAAATGGCAAGTTTTCAGTAGTAGGCAAAAGAATGATGTTAAAATGCAGTTAATTTGGGGTAGTTCAGTCAGTAGAGCATGCAACTCTTGATCTTCGGGTCACGAGATCAAGTCCCATATAAAGTACAGAGCTTACTTAAAAAGAAGAAAGAGAATGAACAACAGATCCTAAAAACTTTTTAAAAAAAAATAAAAATAAATAAAACACAGCTAAATTTAACTGTCTTTTTAAAAACAAAGATACAAATCATGGAATACTGTAAAATTAATGAAGTAAATTTGCTGTTTTACTATAAACTATTTCAGGAAAATTTTCAATCTTTATAAAAACAAGTTTTCCATGTACAGGTAGAAATGTAAATAGACTATGTTTACTTATCAAAGGCTAGGTGATAGCTTTTTTCCCTATATTGTTATTTTTAATTCTGAAAATCTACTACAGCTAAAGAAAGGGAAAAATTATTTCTGTAAGTCAGGATTCTTTACTCTGGAGAACTAATTAATAGATACCTTTTCATCAGTTTTATGAAGCAATGCATGTTAAATCTGTTAATACAGAGCAATTTTAGAATCTTGAGGTTATCTTTATATGTGTGTGTATTTCTCAGCACTGCTCACTTTTCTCAGCTACTATTAATTAAGTTATCTATTCAACATATTTTTCCAAACATTTGCTTTATGTTATACCCTTCTGGGTGCTCAAATAAACTTAGTGCTACCTACAGAATTCCTAGTAAAAAATGCTATGTTAGAAAACACCACCACCAAAACTCACATGTGGAACAGTTTCATTTTCCCGTGTCTAGGCCCCACTACCCTGGTAAAGAACTATGCAATGTTTCTTTAGAGCTCAGTAGCAATAATGATTTTATAGAAAACAAATTGCTACCATTATCGAACAAATTCCAGCCACATTGAAGTGGCTCAATGGGGTTATTTCCTTTCTTTCTAAACAGTGTTAGATGCTATGGAGGATGCAAAGGTGAACTCACATAAACTCTGCTCTAATAACATGCATTGTTATTGTCATGCAAGCCAGTAAGAAAAATAAATTGCAAAATGTGGTTTCTTTTTTCGTTTATAAGCAATAGATTACAGAAATAGAGAGGCAAGTCTCCTCTTACCGAAAAAGGGTAGTTGACAAGAAAGTTCTATAGAAATGGGTCTTTAAAGAGAGATAAGAGATCACCAACAGAGCTAGAGGGGAAAACCATTTTAGACAGAATGAATGAAGTTAATAAAGCAATGGAGATAAGACAACAAAGACTGGATAGGGACATATAACCACAATAATGTTAAATGTTCTGCCTAAGTGGAGAAAGTTATAAGAGATATTGAGAATTCCATTAATACAATTTAAAATATGTAATAGTTGTACAGTGACAGGAGGAGGAAAGTATAAGAAAACGAAAATGTGATTCTTTAAATTCAAAGGTCTTCAGACCTTGGTGGGAATGAACTGACCTACCTTTAGAGCCAAAGAAATACAAATGTGACTACATTAATCTTTTTGGTGCACCTCCAATTATAGGGTTGCTGATAAGGCAACTGTATTTAGAGCTCAGTACATCCCATCAGAATTGAGTGCAAAAATTCAATCACAAACCAGCTGAAACTTCTGGTCATTTAGTAAGTCACAGGAACTGAGATGGCAAATTCAGGGCATTTGTATGAAACATACATCAATCAGGTATTGAATATGTTTCTTTTAAAAGGGCCTAAAGTGATATATTATGGTACTTTTTTTCTAATTCAAGCCATATATATATATATATATATATACATATATATATGTATATATATATATATATATACATATATATATGTATATATATATATACATATATATATATGTATATATATATATATCACAAACTTATATATGTTTGTGATAGTACTTATATATATGTACATATATAAGTATGTATATAAGTATATATAAGTACAAACTTATATATGTTTGTGATAGTACTAATGAGCACACCTAGCACTCACATTCATTCTCCACTAAAGTAAACCAGAACTTTTTAAAGAAACAACTGACTTCAGGGCTGGAGCAGGTATGAGTCTGGAAAATTCCTGACAGACCAAAAAGTTGGGAAGTACTCAGAGAATATTGAGGACATATCAAAACAACACAGGATTAAAGAGGCTACTAATGGCCATATCAAGGAATATTTGGTAGTAATGTATTATAATTTATTGTATAAAATAGGAAGACCTGAGTCTATACAATATGAATGACAGAGAGAAATGGCAGAGAGAATGAAATCCGCTAAAACTACTTCAACCAAACTGGCTGAAGACACTCACCGGTGTCTTTTCTATATTCTGGACTTTTATTTTACTAGAGTCCCCATGCTAGAGTTCAATGTTTGGAAACCAGAGGCCTAATGCTATCATTCTGTGGGTATTAGTTTTGTTGAAAACCCTTCCTTCATTCATTCAATCTTCTACCCAGTGCCTAACAATGAGGTTTAGCTTTGGAAAAAGCATGGATTATCCTGGCACTGTTCCTTAAATTAGAATACCTACTCCACAGCATAATTGTGAGGACTTAAATTAGATGATGTATGTTGTATGCAGCACAAGGAAGTTTAGAGTAGGCAATCAATAAATGTAATTACTTCCTTCTTTTTCTAGCACACCAGTGAGCATATAGTTGATTCTTAACAGATGAATTACATCTCAGCATTTTACCACTTAATACTAACCTGTCTTGATTTCAGATAGCTTTTGTTGAAGGTTTACAAACAATTCATTTTGACCAATATTTCCAAACAAGCTAGTTGGCTTTCAATTTGCTCCTACAGGTGGTTCTTTGTGGTAGGTAAGAGTTGGTAAGGAGACAAAGGGATCCCAAAATTTGAAGTTAAGATTATCCATTGAAAATGTGTTGAATTGGGGAAAATTAACATGCAATAAATGAGATTCATCATCTATAAAATAATTCACTTTAAATGATATTAGCAGCTAAGATGTACTGAGCAATTTCTCTGGGCCGGATGTATTGCAAAGTTCTTATATAAACAATCCTATGAAGTAGATTCAGTTATTAGTCTTATTATATAGAGGAGAAAACAAGAAAACTAAAGTTAGTGAAGTAATTTGCCCAAGGTTAAACAACTAGAAGTACCTGGATTCAAACCCTAGTAGTCTGATTTTAATCTGTACAGTTAACTAATTAAACTAGAATACCATAATCTGTGAATGGAAGTTTGAATGCTTTTTTTCTAAAAATGATTAATTTTTAAAAGTATTCTTTAGTAAGCTAATATGGTGTGTCAGGTACTGTGGTAAATGCTAGAGATAGAGCAATGGGTTATAAATGTTTCCTCTTCTCTTGCAGGATGAGACTGGGCACAAAAACACAAATAAAATTTTTATCACGATGAACATGAGTATACTGACATTTAATTGACAGGCTTATTTGTTACATTATATTCAGTGTGAATAAAGTGCTTAATAAAATTGGGGAAAATTAACATGCAATAAATGAGATTCATAAATTAAGATTATTACTATTAAGATTCAGCTTAATAAAAGCTGGGTGATATAAAAAAAACTAGAAAAGAGGACACTCAAGAATAACACTTTCTCGGGGCGCCTGGGTGGCGCAGTCGGTTAAGCGTCCGACTTCAGCCAGGTCACGATCTCACGGTCTGTGAGTTCGAGCCCCGCATCAGGCTCTGGGCTGATGGCTCGGAGCCTGGAGCCTGCTTCCGATTCTGTGTCTCCCTCTCTCTCTGCCCCTCCCCCATTCATGCTCTGTCTCTCTCTGTCCCAAAAATAAATAAAAATTTGAAAAAAAAAAAATTAAAAAAAAAAAAAAAAAAAGAATAACACTTTCTCATTTGGTCATAAGCCTGCCTGGGGGCCGGGGCATGACATAAAAGAATCAGGATCCCTGGGCAGGTATCTCTGAAATGGAGATAGATGTATGTAAACCATCAGAGCTCAAAATTACTAACCATCAAGAATACATATAGTGTCCTTGCTGTGATTTCATGCTGTTCCTCTTAAGTTACATTTTCCAACAATAAATTATTAAATGGGCATAGTAATCATGTTGTATGTAGACCATAGAGAGTTTGATCAGGCTGAACAAATCCACAACAGTTTAGTCAATTGTTAGCGAACTAAACAAGAAATAAGATTTTAATTATGCAAAGACAGAGAACAGACACTGAAATACAGTACACACACAGATTGCCTACCACTCTAAGCGCTTTACAAACACGTGTGCCTGTGCATGCGCAAGGACCCACACACGTGCACACACGTGCACATACCTCTTTTTGACTCCCATTTCCTAATAATAATACCTCTCGTTAGACAACCTTGGATCTTAGTCCAGCCTCCTAATCAAATTCACTTTTACGATAAATTAGGTGATTTACTTCAAGGTTTTGTCACAAATATTATTGCTTTTAGAAAGGTGGAAAAACCAAACTTTGCAAAATCCACTCTATAACTGTTAGGTAGAAGCCAGATATGAGCAGTGGAAGAACTCCCCAAGGCAGAGTTCCAAGTCCTTTAAGGGAATTAAAGAGACACGAGGTGGAGGCAAGGATGGTAATTAATAAGCTATATGTTAAAAGACATTAAAAGCTGAGGGGTTAGGGAAGCAGGGTGCGGGGAGGGGAGGCATAAAACATCCTGACCTGTGGCTTCCAAGACTTTGTGACTGTACAGAACAGTCGCTGTCTTCTTCCACCTCTGACCCAGGGTAACCCCTAGACTCATTATAACATAGTTGCATTGCAGTTATACCCCCCTCTTCCTTCCCCATAAAGAAAAGCTGCAATGTTGGTTCTGGTACAACCTTGTAGGGTTAAGAACTACCCCTTGCAATCTGTGGGAGGAGTCCCCCAAATGATTGGAAGCAGCCTGCATTAGAGACCATCCTATTGTAGGTCACAGCTTCTCCCAGCCTGGAGAGACATAGCTAATATTTAATACCCAAACAATCTAGAGCAAGTTACACCTTCATAACCTGTCTGCTCTCCCACCTTAAGAGTGGTATTTTGTTTTAATACACTGCTTTGTGCTTGCTACTTTCCTTCTGACTGCCTATATTCCAACACAGATCCCCACATAAATCTTTTCATGGGGAATCCAAGGACCAAGACCTCCATTCACACAACACAGAGTCTCCCACTGGTAACATAACCTTATCTCTTTGCCTAATATCTTCAAGGCATTTGTCAAGACTGACACCACTCACTCAGAACTATTCATGCCCTGCTAATGGGCAAGGCTTTTATTTAAATCATGACTGGAACATATTAATGGCATTAGACAAACTTTACTGATTTGCCTTGGGAAAATATAATCCAATTTAACATCAACAAAATAAATGTAACATTTGCTTGAACTTAATATTCACTCTGAAGTATATAATTCAGCATTCTCTTATATAATATGGTTTCTCTGTGCAAAGTTCTGAAATGCTAAGTTTTGTCCCCAATTTTTACTTCTGCTGATCTCCATATTGTTGAGAGCACTGTACTCAATTTTGCTAAGAAATGCTCTTATAATATGTCCAATTTTCATTAATGGCTTATACAGGTAATAAAACTATTCATGAAACTCAGGGATGCTTTTTATGTTATCTCTTGGGAGGCAATTTGACATTAAAGAAAACAGAGGAAGAAAGTTATCTCTTCTGGATAATTTACCTATCATCAAAGTCTCAGAAATAATTAACATATTAAAAAAAGTTTTTCTGTGTTTGCTTCAGAGACTACACATATGTACTTCCAATTCAAAGAAGTATGTGAAGTGATATTAATGTTCAGATGAATTAATACTCTTATTAACAGACTTACACACAGGTCCTTAAGGAAGAAACATTATTTTCAGTTAAATTAAAATTTTTCTTTAAATATTAATAAAAATGCATGAACTGTAATTAACTCTCCTCACCCTAATATTGGCATGCATGTCCATTTGGAGGAGAACTGATGTTACTGCTGGGGCTTGAAGATAACCGTGACTGATCCTTCTGGATTTAAAGCAGCAATTTAATTCAGTCATGGACAGAATGGTACATTACTATGACACCTGGCCTATGATACCAAAAACTGAAAAATGAGAACAAAAACTAGGCATGAAAAACAAATGTGTTAAAAAAAATAGAACATAACCAAAAGGAAGGTAATTTAGTCATTTTTAGATGAAAGTAAATTGCTAGAGAAAAAAAAATGCTCTCATTTTAACACATGAAAATAAAACTTGTTCTTTATTAATTTTTAAGTATAACAGAGTAATTACTAAAGTGAAGTAAAAAAAATTAAATATGGATACCATAATTTCCATGGTTACAATCAGTTGTGTCATCTAATAGAGATTCCCAAATGTAGGTTTTGTAACCTCTGCACCTGAAGCACTGGATAAAATCAAATTCCCAAACCCCATTTATTAAAAGAGATCCTGCAGTACTTTCTTTTTTTAATATGAAATTTATTGTCCAATTGGTTTCCATACAACACCCAGTGCTCATCCCATCAGGTGTCCTCCTCAATGCCCATCACCCACTTGCCCCTCTCCCCCACCCCCCATCAACCCTCAGTTTGTTCTCAGTTTTTAAGAGTCTCTTGTGGTTTGCCTCCCTCCCTCTCTGTAACTTTTTCCCCCCCTTCCCCTCCCCCATGGTCTTCTGTGAAGTTTCTCAGGATCCACAGATGAGTGAAAACATATGGTATCTGTCTTTCTCTGCCTGACTTATTTCACTTAGCACAACACTCTCCAGTTCCATCCACGTTGCTACAAATAACCGTATTTCATTCTTTCTCATTGCCAAGTAGTATCCCATTGTATACGTAAACCACATCTTCTTTATCCATTCAGTAGTTGATGGACATTTAGGGTGCTTCCATAATTTGGCTATTGTTGAAAGTGCTGTGATAAACATTGGGGAACAAGTGCTCCTATGCATCAGCACTCCTGTATCCCTTGGGTAAATTCTTAGCAGTGCTACTGCTGGCTCATAGGGTAAATCTATTTTTAATTTTTTGTGGAACTTCCACACTGTTTTCCAGAGCGGCTGCACCAGTTTGCATTCCCACCAACAGTGCAAGAGGGTTCCCATTTCTCCACATTGTCTCCAGCATCTATAGTTTCCTGATTTGTTCATTTTAGCCACTCTGACTGGCATGAGGTGGCATCTCAGTGTGGTTTTGATTTGTATTTCCCTCATGAGGAGTGATGGTGAGCATCTTTCCATGTGCCGGTTGGCCATCTGGATGTCTACTTTAGAGACAGAAGTGTTTTCTGACCATTTTTTCACCAGATTAATTTGTTTTTCAGGTGTGGAGTTTGGTGAGTTATTTATAGATTTTGGATACTAGCCCTTTGTCTGATATGTCATTTGCAAATATCTTTTCCCATTCCGTCAGTTGCCTTTTAGTTCTGTTGATTGTTTCCTTTGCAGCGCAGAAGCTTTTTATCTTAATGAGGTTCCAATAGTTCATTTTTGCTTTTAATTCCCTTGACTTTGGAGATGTATCAAGTAAGAAATTGCTGTGGCTAAGGTAGAGAGGTTGTTTCCTGCGTTCTCTTCTAGGGTTTTGATGGTTTCCTGTCTCACATTCATGTCTTTCATCCATTTTGAGTTTATTTTTGTGAATGGTGTGAGAAACTGGTCTAGTTTCATTCTTCTGCATGTAGCTGTCCAGTTCTCCTAACACCATTTGTTAAAGAGACTGTCTTTTTCCATTGGATATTGTTTCCTGCTTTGTCAAAGATTAGTGGGCCATACTTTTGTGGGTTCAATTCTGGAGTCTCTATTCTATTCCATTGAATATGGAATGTTTTTGTGACATGTCTATAGACAGACATGTCTATATGTCTGTTTTTGTGCCAATACCATGCTGTCTTGATGATTACAGCTTTGTAGTAGAGGCTAAAGTCTGGGATTGTGATGCTACCTGCCTTGGTCTTCTTCTTCAATATTACTTTGGCTATTCAGGGTCTTTTGTGGTTCCATAAAAATTTTAGGATTGCTTGTTCTAGCTTCGAGAAGAATGCTGGTGCAATTTTGATCGGGATTGCATTGAATGTGTAGATAGCTTTGGGTAGTATTGACATTTTAACAATATTTATTCTTCCAATCCATGAGCACGGAATGTTTTTCCATTCTTTGTATCTTCTTCAATTTCCTTCATAAGCTTTCTATAGTTTTCAGTATACAGATCTTTTACATCTTTGGTTAGGTTTATTCCTAGGTATTTTATGATTCTTGGTGCAGTTGTGAATGGGATCAGTTTCTTTATTTGTCTTTCTGTTGCTTCATTATTAACATATAATAATGCAACTGATTTCTGTACATTAATATTGTATCCTGCGACTTTGCTGAATTCACGTATCAGTTCTAGCAGACTTTTGGAGTCTATCAGGTTTTCCATGTACAATATCATGTCATCTGCAAAAAGTGAAAGCTTGACTTCATCATTGCCAATTTTGATGCCCTTGAATTCCTTTTGTTGTCTGACTGCTGATGCTAGAACTTCCAACACTATGTTAAACAACAGCGGTGAGAGTGGACTTCCCTGTCGTGTTCCTGATCTCAGGGGGAAAGCTCTCAGTTTTTCCCCATTGAGGATGATATTAGCTGTAGGCTTTTCATAAATGGCTTTTATGATGTTTGAGTATGTTCCTTCTATCCTGACTTTCTCAACGGTTTTTATTAAGAAAGGATGCTGAATTTTGTCAAATGCTTTTTCTGCATCGATTGACAGGATCATATGATTCTTATCTTTTCCTTTATTAATGTGATGTATCACATTGATTGATTTGCGAATGTTGAACCAGCCCTGCAGCCCAGGAATGAATCCCACTTGATCATGGTGAATAATTCTTTTTATATGCTGTTGAATTCGATTTGCTAGTATCTAATTGAGAATTTTTGCATCCATATTCATCAGGGATATTGGCCTGTAGTTCTCTTTTTTTGCTGGGTCTCTGTCTGGTTTGTGCATCAAAGTAATGCTGGCCTCATAGAATGAATCTGGAAGTTTTTCTTCTCCTTCTATTTTTTTGGAACAGCTTGAGAATGATAGGTATGATCTCTGCTTTAAATGTCTGGTAGAATTCCCCAGGAAAGCCATCTGGTCCTGGGCTCCTTTTTGTTGGGAGATTTTTGATAACTGATTCAATTTCTTTTCTGGTTATGGGTCGGTTCAAATTTTCTATTTCTTCCTGTTTGAGTTTTGGAAGTATGTGGGTTTTTAGGAATTTGTCCATTTCTTCCAGGTTGTCCAGTTTGTTGGCATATAGTTTTTCATAGTATTCCTTGATAATTGCTTGTATTTCTGAAGGATTAATTGTAATAATTCCATTTTCATTCATGATTTTATCTATTTGGGTCATCTCCCTTTTCTTTTTGAGAAGCCTGCTAGAGGTTTATCAATTTTGTTTATTTTTTCAAAAAACCAACTCTTGGTTTCATTGATCTGCTCTACAGTTTTTTCTTAGATTCTACATTGTTTATTTCTGCTCTGATCTTTATTATTTCTCTTCTGCTCGGTTTGGGGTGTCTTTGCTGTTCTGCTTCTATTTCCTTAGGTGTGCTGTTAGATTTTGTATTTGGGATTTTTCTTGTTTCTTGAGATAGGCCTGGATTGCAATGTCTTTTCCTCTCAGGACTGCCTTTGCTGCATCCCAAAGTATTTGTATTGTTGTATTTTCATTTTCATTTGTTTCCATATATTTTTTCATTTCTTCTCCCACTGCCTGGTAGACCCATTCATTCTTTATTAGGGTGTTCTTCAATCTCCATGCTTTTGGAGGTTTTTCAGACCTTTTCCTGTGATTGATTTCAAGCTTCATAGCATTGTGGTCTGAAAGTGTGCATAGTATGATCTCAATTCTTTTATACTTATGAAGGGCTGTTTTGTGACCCAGTGTGTGATCTATCTTGGAGAATGTTCCATGTGCACTCAAGAAGAAAGTATATTCTGTTGCTTTGGGATGCAGAGTTCTAAATATATCTGTCAAGTCCACCTGATCCAATATATCATTCAGGGCCCTTGTTTCTTTACTGATCCGGTGTCTAGATGCTCTATCCATTGTTGTAAGTGGGGTATTAAAGTCCCCTGCAATTACCACATTCTTATCAATAGGTTGCTTATGTTTGAGATTGTTTTATATATTTGGGGACTCTGGTATTTAGTGCATAGACATATATAATTGTTAGCTCTTCCTGATGGATGGACCCTGTAATTATTATATAATGCCCTTCTTCATCTCTTGTTACAGCCTTTAATTTAAAGTCTGGTTTGTCTGATATAAGTATGGCTACTCCAGCTTTCTTTTGACTTCCAGTAGCATGATAGATAGTTTTCCGTCCCCTCACTTTCAATATGAAGGTGTCCTCAGGTCTAAAATGAGTCTCTTGTAGACAGAAAATAGATGGGTCATGTTTTTTTATCCATTCCGATACCCTATGTCTTTTGGTTGGAGCATTTAGTCCATTTACATTCAATGTTGTTATGGAAAGATATGGGTTTAGAGTCATTGTGATGTCTGTACGTTTCATGCTTGTAGTGATGTCTCTGGTACTTTGTGGTCCTTGCAACATTTCACTCAAAGAATCACCCTTAGGATCTTTTGAGAGCTGGGTTAGTGGTGATGAATTCCTTCAGTTTTTGTTTGTTTGGGAAAACCTTTATCTCTCCTTCTATTCTGAATGCCAGACTTGCTGGATAAAGGATTCTCAGCTGCATATTTTTTCTGTTCATCATATTGAAGGTTTCCTGCCATTCCTTTCTGGCCTGCCAAGTTTCAGCACATAAGTCTGCTACTACTCTTATGTGTCTACCTTTGTAAGTTAGAGCCTGTTTATCCCTAGCTGCTTTCAGAATTTTCTCTTTATCCTTGTATTTTGCAAGTTTGATATGTCATGTAGGTGACTGATTCAAGTTACGTCTGAAGAGAGTTCTCTGTGCCTCCTGGATTTCAATGTCTTTTTCCTTCCCCAGATCAGGGAAGTTCTCAGCTATGATTTGTTCAAGTACACCTTCAGCCCCTTTCTCTTTCTCTACTTCTTCTGGAATTCCTATGATATGGATATGTTCCATTTGATTGCATCACTTAGTTCTCTAATTCTCCCCTCATACTCCTGGATGTTTTTATCTCTCTTTTCCTCAGCTTCCTCTTTTTCCATAATTTTATTTTTTAATTCACCTAGTTTCTCCTCTGCCTCTTCAATCCCTGCTATGGCCACCTCCATTTTATTTTGTACCTCATTCATAGCATTTTTGAGTTCCTCATGACTATTTCTTAGTCCCTTGATCTCTGTACCAATAGATTCTCTGCTGTCCTCTATGCTTTTTTCAAGCCCAGTGATTAATTTTATGACTATTATTCTAAATTATTGTTCCATTATATTGCTTAAATCAATTTTGATCAATTCATTAGATGTTACTACTCCTAGAGTTTCTTTTGAGGCAAATTCTTCCATTTCATCATTTTGGGTAGTCCCTGTGGTAGCTCCAAACTGCAGGTCACTTCCCCTGTGCTGTCTGGAGTAACTTGTGTTGGTGGGCGGGGCTGCAGTCAGACCAGATGTCTGCCCCCAGGCAACCGCTGGGGCCACAGTCAGACTGGTGTGTAACTTATCTTCCCCTCTCCCAGGAGCAGGACTCACTGTGGACTGGTGTGGCCCCTGGCTGGGCTACATGCACACTGTCAGACTTGTGGTGCTACTTCAATGGGTTCTGGCCCAGGTTGTATTAGCCGGGGTGGATCCACAAGGTGCACAGGGGTGGGAGGGGCAGACGTAGCTTACTTTGCCATCAGTGGTCCCCTGTGGGAGGGGCCCTGCAACACTGGGAGGGATGCAGGCCTGTTGGAGGGATGGATCCACAGAAGCACCCCACAGTACTTTTTAAAAAGCTCCACAGGTGAGCGTAATGCTCACTTAATTTTGATCATCGGTGAGCAAATTCCAACATTTCTTCCCTCATTTTGCTCACCTATGAAGTACTCAGGGAAATGATCATTAATATACTTTTTTTCAGAAACAGTAGAAAGAAAGAGAGATTACAAATAAAGTTAATGATTATAACTGCAATGCTAAACAGAATCCCAGCCCCCTTCTTCCATGTTAGCATGGTCATTGCAGCTGGGCAGGAGGTAGAGGGTTTGCTAATGGCAGGATGAGTTTTACTATGGGGCTGAGAAAAGAGTTTCATCTTGAAAAGCACGTATGTCTTCTGGTTGCTTCTGGTGAAAATAAGAGCTAAGAAAAAGGAACCAACAGGAATCATGTGGAGGATTTTGAGAGGAAAGGGACATGGAGGAAGGCAATTGATTCTTTCCAATATGGAAATGCTAATACAGTACTTTTTTTTTCTATAAGAACCTACTGAAACATGGAGTCAGAAGTATTGGTGAGCAAGAGTATGCAAATTTGTATAATAAATCCAAATAACAGTTGTGAACACCCTGAAGGAATCAAGATTATCATATGAGGAAAGAGGAGAGGAAATATTCTTATCAGAGGCAATATGGGGATCCATGGCATTTAACTGAAACATTAAGAAACTGGTGCTACCATATTTTATAATCTGAGCAGGAAACAGAACACGATGTTTAGATGAGCTCTTTTTCCAATTACATAGACCCGTATTCTACAATGTCATACTAACTCCAACCTATATCAATGCCATATGCTATGTCATCAAAAGTGCCAGCCCTTTTCTTGGACTGGGTTCATAATGGGTCATCACACTCTGAGCTTTCCTGCACATAAAGTTCCTTTGACATCAGCAGCAAATCTAGTCTTCTAATTAATATGGTCCAACATTAGGAGGCTAAGAAAAATGTTAGATGGGACACAACATTATCGCTCACCTAGAAATTTCCTCAAGCTAGATGCCAAAGGAAATAATGCCCTTTTCCTACCCTTCCTACTGTACCAGAAAATAACAGAGAATGTACCTGTAGGGAGAGTCATAGGTGAGAATTAGACAAAAGAATGTCTTCACTTTTTGCAGAAAATAATTTCTAACATATGGAAGGAAAATTCTAGCCTATAAATTTGTAGTTTATGAAAGCTTTCATTAAGTGATGAATTCTTTGAAAAGTTCAAGATTCTGCTTGCTTTATAGGTCAACAATAGTGTCTTAGTACCTGTATTTTTTTCCTCTCCCATTCCTGGGTAATATGCTTCCATTTGATATTCACTAAGGAGATGCACTCCTTATTACCATCCAGTTTTCATGAGAAATCATTAGAGCGGCAATGTAAAAATCTACCTTGATTACAAACATGCACATTTTCCATGCTAATATAAAATAAATGTCATACATTTTATCAGTTTTTCTTCCCCAAAGAGTTGATATTAAGAAGGCATTAGAAAAACCTAAATCATGGACCATTATTCATTCAATAGTCAAAAAAGAAAAAAAAAAGTATCTGTGTTAGATGCTATTAACACATGCCAAATGCCAGTTATAATGATCCCATTAACTCAGATATGATGAATAGTTCATGAAGTCTGACTTCATGTTATTTCTGGAACTTGTGTTTATATATATATTCTTTCTGGAAATAATGGTCCAAGTCCTGATCTGCCTAGGGGCTTTGCTGCTTTTTTCCACAAGATTTCTTTGATTCTAGCTCTAGGGAATTATAGTTTTCTATTCAGATAGTGAAGACAGAAAAGGTCATCTCCCAAACACTACTAAGAGGCCATCGTTTCTTTGCCTTCTTAAGCTAGAGGTTGAAAATGAACAAGAAATCTTTTTGAGAGGGAAAAGAGCTAACCTAAAAGCCTTTCAGGGACCCTCCCATATCTCATTCGTTATGTTCCCTGTTCTGGTGGCAAACATTAACTATCCTACTCTCTTTGTAATCATTTTGTCTCTAGTATTTTGTCTAGGGGATGTAGCTACAGTGCAAGTAACAAAAGGAGTCAATTAATACCATTTTTTAAAGCTTTTATATGAAGCAGAGGCTCTTTGTTTAGTGCTGTCAGGCCCATAACGAATGAAGATTAAATAGTGGCTGATCTGGACAGGATGGTGGCAAAACTTAGAACTCTTTATTTAACACACAGGCTTTCCACAGAGCCCAGTTTATTGAACATTGCTGCTGAGGATACCAGAACTTGAGAAACCCTTGTTAATAAAAACTATGCTGCCAGACAAAAGAAGAGCTAATAAATTTTAAGTATGCTAATGGGGGTTGAGACAGGATTTGCTATTAGTTTGGCAAGCATATTGAGAGACTCCTAGGAAAAGTGAATTAAGCCCAAGAGGCTATAGTGGTTAGAAAGAAACTGAAAACTGACTCAGAAGGAAGTCAAGACACCAGTGTGAATTTCCAAGGAACTGTACCTATAAGAAATATTCAAGCAGTCTTTTGGTAGGTAACAAATTGTGGGGTATAATAACAAATGCTATAAGGAAAGATAAACAGGTAACGAGGAATATTTGAGACAGGATTTAATCAGTAACCAAATTTCAAAATTCAAAACAGTTCCTCAGACTTTTTGATGTCTGGTACACATACAGAGAAACATCACCTGCATAATCTTTGATATTGAAGGAGTCTCCCCCCATAGTGTGCCACTTTCATATGTGGACTATCTTAAGCTGAAGACAATGAGACCCTCTGGGCTCATGAGAAACTCTCCTACCCCCAGCCCCCATCCAACTACCTAGAAAAATCTAAATTGGGTGTCTTTTTCAGAAGAAGAGTTATTACTAGAAAGAAATGTTATCTGAGTGACCCAACTGTATGGCAAGGCAAACAAATAATTGCCAAATATCTGTTCTTATTGCCCTGTAAATTGTCCTCCTCCCCTTTGCAGTTCCAGGGTCCTATCCCATTTCTTAGCTCAGGATGGCATACATACCTCACTTTGCCTTTCTGTCTTTGAAACTTTAATGTATGTGGGGTTGTTATATATATGAGATTAAATTTGATTTTTCCTTATTCATCTGTTTCTTATCAATTTAATTCTTAAACCAGCCAGAAGAACCTTTGAAGGGAAAAGGAAAAGTTTTCCTCCCCAACAATATAGATAAGGGACTAAAATTATTAGTACACCAAGGTAATACATATAGACACAAAATAATGCATTTTTATATATGTGTTAATGACTGAAATGAGAGAAATTAATTGAATCAAGTTTCCTTAGTCCATAAAGAAAATAAGTATAAGAAAATCATAGACCTCTGGGCTAAAAGGAATTTTGGAATGACCTTGTTCAGCTACCTATGTTTAAACTCCAGACATCACAATCATGGACTGCTGAAAAGACACTTAGGTGAGAAGATTTACAAAGAGATGAGAAAGAGATTTCTAAGAGATTACAAAGACAGAGAAAAATCCCAACCTTTTATATAGCCAAGCAGACACAACCTGAAGGGAAGCAGAATTTGCCCCCAAAATATGTCTCTTTGGCTTAAGGATTATTTTAGGCTAATTATTTTTGAGACACAGTGATGTAGGAAAAACTCTAAAAACAGAGAAGTTACTCCTTTATAAGAGATAGTTACATTTATAAGGGAAATCTGCATTTGTAAGGGTGTCTAACTCTTTATACCAGAAACTGAAGAATGTCTAAATCTTTAGAAACTATCAATGGAGAAGGCAGAAACTTAAATCTTTTTATAACAACCACACCCTTAATTACTATACTTGCTGAGGTAATCTCCTATAATTGCCCTCTCTTTCCCCCAACATCCTTTGTCTTTAGTAGAGATAGTATTTAAGGTGGTGGCTTGAGCCATTTGGGGGAGCTACTCGGTTTTTGGGGGTATGCCCAATGAATACAGGGGGTATACATGTTATTAAATTTGTTTGTTTTTCTTATGATCTTTTATTACAGGTGGGGTACAGGGAGGAGAGGGGGTGTGAAGAGGTCTGTCTGAGCCAGGAACCTAGAAGGGTAGAGTAAAATTTTTTCTACTTCCCCACAAATAAATTACATAGAAGTTTTTTCAAGATAGACAATAACTATCCTCAAGATGACTTGAAAACATTATTTGTCATACATAGTTCATCCTAACCCTACCTGATATTTGAGGGGACCTTCTGTGTTAGCTAACTAGCTTTACCTAGAGGAAAAACAAACTATCTTTATGATAGGAGATAGTTTTGCAAAAGGTCAGCAAGGCACACACCCTCCTATAGGAACTGGGAGATAAGGGTGTTTACATTTCAAAGAGATGTTCCCAGGCCCTAGAGAAAGACATTCTTAATGAAAAGACATTCCAGACATTTTCAAAAAGAGGCCTGATTACCATTCAAATGGATTTTTATACATTTCAAAGAGAAGAGACTATACTTACAAGTGTTCTAAAACATTTTCTAAAGGAAATGCTCTGAGAAAAAGTATGGGAAATCTCTTCCCTTATTTTCAACAGGGAGAATTAAGCCTCTTCTTTTTAATTTGTCTGTGTTCTTACAACTCTTGGTCTGATTTCTATAGTGGCTGGTATTGTCCACTGACATTTGTGGATGGTAGTCAGAGGACCGATGAACCTGCTGAAATTGTTTTTTGAACGTGCATTTTGGGGGTAAATGGGTAAAGGATTCACTGTTTTCTCATTTTGTGTTGTCAAGAAGTCCTTCTATATGTTTAGTTACTTGGTAAGTCTCTGTCCAGTTCCTAATGTATTTCTGATAGTATCACCTTCTTCACAGCCTAACAAGGAAGATCCTCATTTTCCTCTACTTCATGTATCAAGTCCAGCATTTTCCTGGATCCCTGTTGCCAATTTCCAGCCCATTCTTTTGTAAATCTCCTTCAATGATTCATCTTCTTCTGGTCTGTGAAATCCAGTATCTACGTCACTGTTTTTCAACGATTTTGTTCACAATCTACTGGTACCCAGTCATTCGTGCAATAACACTGGGCAACAAAAAATAGTTATCAAAATGACTTATTCAGCAGTGGATTGCATAATTCCTTCTGCAGTAAGTGCTTTCAATTCTACTCATTTCTGTAACTATTCAGATGGCCACAAATCTGGATCTTGATTTCTACTTCTAGGTAATTTAACATTTATATTTCATTCTTTTATCACATCCTTTTATCCTACAATCCCTTTGTCCTCCTGCATTCTTGATTTCATCCTCTAGAATACTCTCCCAAATATTGGCTGAGCTTTGTGCCTTTTGTTTTCTGCTCTATTGACCACTGCTTCTTCATCATCCAAATTAAAGTTTTACCTATCAGCTCTGTACGACTCTAGCAATCAAACAAATGAAACTTTCCTTAAATTTTATCTCTGCCTATTCTTGTACTTGAAACAACTTTGTGGAGTCCTCATTTTATGCAAGATAAATTTCTCGTTGTTTAACATGGCCTTTGCATCTTGGCTCTGGCTACCTTTTCCAATTTCATTCCACACACTTCCCTATACTCAATTAGAATTCTTATCTGAATACAGCAATAACTTTGATTCTCCCATGCCTTTATTTATTATATTCTTTGTGAATAGAATATCCTTTCCTCTTTTAAATCTCCTTTACATGACTTTTGTTCATTTGTTTCAATTCTCTCTGCCATTGGCCTGGTCAGGTCAATGGCACTAAATATATATCTGGATCATCACATCTTCCATCTGTTCTCTTTTTCCCTATTTTTTTCCCATTCCAAAGTAATCTTTGAAATAACTACTTGGAATACATCAAACACTGCTTAAAATTTATTTTCTTCATTGTATAAATGAATATTATCTTCTACATCTAATGCCAAACTATTTTTCCAGCAATATCCATTCTACTTATATAAATCTTTTCCATCAATTTATTCATTGTTCCAGAAAGAGCTCCCATTTCTACTTTGCTCATAATTCCTTATTCCATATGCTTCATGTTTCTAAATACAAAAGATAACTCAAATATTGATTCATCTCACATCCTCCTTTTCCTGACCACCAAAACTTAATGTGATTTATCCTTTGTATGATTTATAATTCAGTAAGTTGTACACCCAAACTTTGTTCTTGTTCCATTTTGTTTACATAACTACCATTTAACAATGAATAAAGCCCACATTTTGTGAAAAGTATAGCTTATTATAATATATTTATATTGGTCATTATTTTTCTACTTTATTTTCTTATATTGCTAACTAAGAGAAGTAAAGATGTGCATGGCTCATTTAGGAAGGTCAGCACTTCCAACTGATAAGCTTTAGAGCTGTCAGTCAGGCTGTAAGTAAAGAGCTGACATAAGTTGCAGGCAGAAATGATAGTCTTAACTAACCCTCTGAAAATAATGTGTTACTCTTTGCAAAGTAAAAGTAATTTTGACCTGAATGTATCAGTTTTAATTTATAGTTAACATAACACTATTTACTTATGCAATATTCATTGAGTAAATATGGCCTCTTGGACTTTAATCATTGTTTTAAAAAGTCACAGAAGCTGACTATAGTTGACTGTTGAACAACATGGATTTGAACTGTGTGGGTCCACTTACATGCAGATTCTTTTTTCAATAAATATATTGGAAAAAAATTTGTAGATCTGTGACAATTCGAAAATGCTCACAGATGAACCATGTAGCCTAGACATGTTGAAGTTAATGTTTCCAATACTGTATTATGAATATGAGTATAATACTATATGCTATAAAAATTCTATAATGATCCATTCATTAATGTATAGGCTAGGCTACCATGAAGGAATCATATCAATTATCCCAGGCTATCATAAAGTAATCACATTGTCGCTTGTTCATTATCAATGCATGAATCATTACACCTGTAAATAAGTATAAATTTCTTTTCTCCCATTATCTTTTCATTTTTGATATCTAGTGTTAGTAATATGTATAATATCTATAATGTTTTATATCATATAATATTGATGTGGGTACTGACATAATTCATTTTGTAATAGATGACATAAATTTATGGTATTGACAAATACAGCATAGGACTGTATATGTATTTTCTCTATGATTTTCTTGATGATATTTTCATTTCTCTAGCCTGCTTTATTGTAATAACACCATATATAATACATATAACATATAAAATTTGTATTAATTGACTGTTTATGTTATCGGTAAGGCTTCTGGTCAACAGGAGGCTATTAGTAGTTAAATTTTAGGAGAGCAAACAGGCAAACTAACAAAATAGTTAAGATGTTATTCACTCAGTTTCTTCTTTATCATCAAAAGTCTCAGAAAAGAAGTCAATGATATACCTGTTTCTTCAAACAGGATATGAATATCATTGCAGGTGCTAACTGATCATGTGACTTTGAGCAGGCCTTGTAACTAATCTACCTGACTTTCAGTTTTCTCAATTAAAGACGAAATTATTCTTACCTCATTTAATGTTGTAAACTAAAGAAGGAAGGAAGGGGCGCCTGAGTGGCTCAGTCGGTTAAGCGTCCGACTTCAGCTCAGGTCATGATCTTATGGTTTGTGGGTTCAAGCATTGGGCTCTGTGCTGACAGCTCGGAGCCTGGAGCTTGCTTCGGATTCTGTGTCTCTCTCTCTCTCTGCCCTTCCCCCGCTCACACTCTGTCATTCTCTTTCTCTCTCAAATATAATAAACATTAAAAACTTAAAAAAAAAAAGGAAGACCCTATTCAATATATATCACTTTAAAATAATTCTCAAATATTTCTAGACAAAATCTCTTGAATCTAGTCTTGCATGTTCAACAACCTGCTTGACAAAAGCTGCAGAATCCTGACCCCATTTCATTCAGAAGTCCACTGTTTTTTTTTTTTAATTTTTTTAACATTTATTTATTATTGAAAGAGAGAGAGCATGAGAAGGGGAGGGGCAGAGAGAGAGGGAGACACAGAATCTGAATCAGGCTCCAGGCTCTGAGCTGTCAGCACAGAGCCTGATGCAGGGCTCGAACTCACAAACTGTGAGATCATGACCTGAGCCGAAGTCGGATGCTTAACCCACTGAGCCACCCAGGTGCCCCAGAAGTCCACTGTTCTTACAGCCATTTCAGAATTGTGTCTTCTTTTCCCTATCTTCCATTATGCAATTAACCTGTGTCTAAGTGATTCCTCTTTTCCTCTCAGACCTTATTTGGCTATTGCCTATGCTGTAACAATAGTCTCTAAAAGTTTTTGCCCATGCTCTTCTAATCAGCCCCTTTTTCCATCCATCTCTGTTTCTAGTCATTTTTTTGTAAACTACATAAATCTCTCCTTCAAAATCCTTCAATAACATTCCAGTGGCAACCAAAAGAAACTAAAATGTATCATTCCTTCAATATGATCTTCATATGATCTGGCATTCAGGCAATATGATCTGCTATTAATGTTTTACTCTAGCCAAATTGATCTTCCTTTGAATGCATCCCTTGCCTTTTAGCCTCTGTGACTTTGCTCCAACCCTTAACTTCCTCTGGAATTTTTTCTCATCCATCCGACTACAGAAACTCAACTACATTCTGATTTTAACATCATCTCCTCTGCATCTAGAAATGGTCTTGTTCTTTTCTGAACACACTGATACTGTGTTTTATCACTTTGGTGGCTTACCTTCTCAGACAATATCACTGGATTAAACATTAAATACCACCCCCTCTAATACACACACCCATAACAGGATTAGAGGAGGAATTAGTTCCATTTATTTAGTATCCTTTGGAGTAGACAGTAAATATTTTCCAATGAATACATTTTGAAAATAAACATAAAATCTACTGCTCAATGGTAGTAAAGTTAGAAATATAAATGTAGGTATAGATATATGGACATAAATATAGATGTAAATTTACCAGTCAACTAATACTAATCTATAAAAACATATTCTCTTAAATGTAAGGCCATATAATGATCTGCATCTGAAAGACCAGCTGTCAGAGATTCTCCTGATCAGGGTTTAGGTTATGTTATTTAAGTGGAAAGATATTTTACAGATGATTTTTAACCAACCCATTTATTTTATAGATGAAGAAACAGATACCCAGAAGTAATAAAGTCTGCTTCTCTATATTTCTGCTCAATTAAGCATTTCTATTTATTCTGTGCCTAAAATCTTTATAGGATAGGACCTATTAATTAGGTAATTAGTTTGTATTTCTCAAATTAAAATGTTCTTCTTTAATCTGGCACATGAACAGAAAACAGTTTCCTCTTCTCAGCTATTACTGAACAAACATTTTTCCTACTGACTTCCTTCCTGCCTTTCTAATGGCCAATCAGGAAACTTTGGAGATAACTAAGTAAATGGGACAAATCCAAAAATCCTCTGTTCCCTTCAGTTATCAGGAAGCTAATTCAGAAATATTTTAGTTTTTCTTGAAATGATTCCTTAATCTACACATTAATTTTTTAAATGATAACAAATATGTAATTCCCTAGATATAACCATAATGGATTTGGTCTCATCTAAGGGAAAAGAATGACATGGAACGAGGCTAGGACTTTTGTGGGCTGAATACAGGACAGTATGTTTGGAGTAGCACAGAGTCCTGTCTTCTAGGTAGCAGCAGTCTCCAACATGAAGGTTTCCCAGATATTTAGAAAGGGAAGATCTTCCAAGATGAGGTAAAGGGTTGGAGAAATCCAGTAATTGAAGAAAAACAATAGGAACCAGGGGAGAGCAAGTCAGAACTCAAGTGCACCAGAGCTGGGTGGTAGGGTGATGTTCCCTGCTTCACAGAAAACTGGCTCCAGGTATTCAAGGAAATTCAGAAAACTCTGTGTTAGAAGAACTTGGAGTTCGGAGGAACTAGTAAAGTTGTTGACCAGAAACTGTGCAGGATAGATGACAATATAAAACAGAACATTGGAAATGGAATCAGCAGCATTTTTCAAGATCTATTTGTCAGAGGCCCTGGGACACAAAATATTACCCTTTAGCTGGCTAGCCAGAGACTGATCCAAAAAAATGGGCCACTGATTCCAGTTTGGAATAGGCAAGTCCAACAGAAATCACACTCACTCTCTCCATTCCCTGGGTTACTTAACTGTAAGAAATACTTAATATCATAGAAGATAATGTGAAAATGATTAATATATAGGATAGTGCCACTCAAATCCTTAATCATGTATAAAAGATATAAAATAACCAATTCAATAATGTGTGTAAATATTTGAAATCTTAATTCATAATCAAATGTAAAAATGAATTATTATAAAATATTAATTTTAGTATATTGTATGCTGTGCTATAGGTGTTCAGTCTTTATTATATGTTTTCATAATATAAATTTACTAGTTAATATAATTTCATAATTTCAATCTTTATTTCTAAAGAAAGTATTTCTCTAATGTGGTTCATAATAAATCTTGTGGGGAAAGGTAGACCAGGAATAGCTAACAATATATCTGCAACTAGTTTAAGAAAAGAGTGGAACTAAGGAACTGTAATAAAGTTGGCAGGTAGAGTCACCAGGACCAGTGGTGAAACTCACCATTACAATCAGGTTATTATTTATTTATCTACTTCAGTGCCAGGGATGTTACTTTCCAAATATGAATCATTTAATAAATATTTTTGATTAACTTAATTATAAATATTATCTTTTTATTAGAATATTTGGTTTATTTGGGGCTTTGGGATCAGAAATACATGAGTTTGAATTCCAGATTCACCACTTACCATCTGTTTGGCTCTTGGGATATTAGCTAACTTTCCTGATAAGCCTCTGGTTTTCTCCTTCATTGACAAAATATACTAAGACCTGCGTGCTTCATCCAGTTGTTTTGAGGATTTAATGATAAGAAATATGTCGTTAACTTACTCTCTGACATGGAATTTCCTAATACTATTTGGTTTGAGTTAGAGAGGTTAAATGAAGAAAAAAAAAGATGTCTATTTCATCATCAAAAGCAACAGCCTCTGAAAACATTTACTAAACATGTATTGGATTTTGACACTGTATAGCATTGAGAAAACCTTAGTTGCTTTTTACAGTCTGGGTGATAATTTTCTTTAAAACCTTTCCTGAGTCAAAAACAACAGGGCTTTTCTGACTGGACACCCTCATCAGGGGAAAAGATTGAATGTCTCATCAGGCAGTACACCCCTGACTGATTCAAGTACAAGTCCTCCCGGAGAACTCCAAGTTTTGTTTACTGAACCACAAAATTAAAGTACCATGGAGGAAATCCAGAATAGCTACAATGCCAAAACATGTATCACACAATACTGAAAGGGCTTCACAATTACTGTATTTACAAAAAGGTTTAACAGAAGAAGTAAATGAAAGTTTTATGGTTCTAAGAAAGGAAACACAATTTTAGTTAACTAGCACTTTCCTACCATTCTAAACCTTTTAATGGGTGCAGAGGGAATTTGCACTTACTGAAGTAGATCAGTGAAATGATAATTTGTCTTTGAATAGAGCACTTTTATCCCATTAATTTCTGCCATTATGGCAGGAGATAAGATGTAAGCCAGTGACTAACTGAAAATTAAGGTCCAAAAAGGAGGAAACGAAACAAAAGAATAGCTTGTGTCACATTATATAATATGTATGATAAAATGAATCTTACATAACCATTGATTATAATCCTTTAATGTCAATTATATACACTTAATTGTGCTTTGTCTTCAGAGTTATTACAAATCAGCCCCTTTAATAGCTACATTTTATTATTTTTTTACAGTTAACAGAAGTGACCTAGAGCAGAGATAATAGAGAAAAAACAAACAGGTTAAAAAAATAGCAAAAGAATAGGTAAAGATAGCTTTAAGACCTTAAAGATATAAATGTCTTAAAATTATAACATTTCCTCTCGTGTTTTCTAGATTTGGTGCTAAAGAACAAAACTGATGTCCTTTGAAAAACATAGTGACAAAGAAGAAAATACATAGAGTACTAAATTGGGTAAACAACATTTTTGAAATTCAAAAAAATTTTACTGAAGATAAACTAGTAATGAGTAAGTTACTAATCAGGGAGATTAATAAGTAAATGTTGTAAATGTTTATTATTTTTATTACTAAATTTTATTTATTTTAAAATATTATTATAAAAATCATGTAGAAACCATAAAGTACTACAAGTACACACGTCCACTACCCACCTTAAGAAAGAAAACATAAGCAGTACAGTTACAACTCCCTGTATATCTTGCCAAAACACATTTTCTTCTCTTCTATACAGGCAACCATGACTATTAATTTGGTGTTTACCATTCTTATGAATTTCTTTCTAACTTATATATACACAGAGTTATTTGTTCTCATTTTATTTTGGCTCATTCTGTCTCCTTTTCTAACTTCATGTGTAGAATGTGTGGGTCATTAATTTTCAGCCTTTGTTCTTTCCTTATAAAACTTTTAAAAAGCAACACATTTGTCTCTATTTATTACTTTAGTTGGATCCCCAAAGTTTTGAGATCTAATTCTTTATTGTCATTCAGTTCCAAATATGTTCTCTTTTGCATTATAATTTATTTGATGGAGATGCTATTTAGAAAATGTTTGTTTAAAGTTATCTTTTAAGAGGTGCCTGGGTGGCTCAGTCAGTTAAGTGTCCAACTCTCAGACCCTGGCTGAGGTCATGATCTCGCAGTTCGTGGGTTCAAGCCCTGCATCCGGCTCTGTGCTGATGGCGTGGAGCCTGCTTGGGATTCTGTTTCTCCTTCTCTTTGTGCTCCTCCTCCCTCAGTTGTGCTCTCTCTCTCAAAATGAAAAAATAAACTTAAAAAAATAATCTTTTAAAATTGGTTTCTAACTTTATTAACATGAACATTACAACTATATTAAACTAGATCTTTGATCGCTTCTCGGCCTTTTGGCTAAGATCAAGTGTAAAGTAGATCTTTGAAATTTATTGAGACTTTGTGGCCCATGGTCAATTTTTGTAAATATTCCATGAGTGGATGTGAAGGATGTGGCCATTGTCTTCTAGCAAGAAGTGTCCAATATCTGTAAAGCCACTTTGGTGGGGCATCTCGGTGGCTCAGTCGATTGAGCATCATACCTCTACTCAGGTCATGATCTCGCAGTTTGTGGGTTTAAGCCCCCCATCAGCCTCTGTGCTGACAGCTCAGAGCCTGGAGCCTGCTTTGGACTCTGTGTCTACCTCTCTCTCTCTGAGCCACCCCTTCTCACCCTCTGTCTCTCTCAAAAATAAACAAACATTAAAAAAATTTAATAAATAAAAATGAAAATAAAGGTAAAAGCCACTTTAGTTTAAGACAGTTTGCAGTTCACTGGAATTTCACTTCCAATAATTCTACTAAAGTACACACAAAGGAACTTAGAAGGATATAAGTACAAAAGTATTCATAACAGCCTTATGGGAAAAAATTTAATATCCATCAGGAGAAAATTTATTAATAATCTATGGAATTATGTAAAAAATGCTATCCAACATTTTTTTAAAAATGAATTAAAACTTTAAACATGAAGAAGCAACTATGATATATTTTAGAGTAATATATACATATGCCTTAATATATACGAATCCACACAAATTCATATATGTGTGCTTGGATTTTGAGAGAGAAGGGCTGGAGAGAGAGACCTGAGAAAGAGGGGAGGATAGAAGGAGATAGTGAGGGAAGAGAGGGACAGGAAAGAAAGGTCTATCTACTTATAACTTTCACCTATTATTTTATATAGTATTATATTGTTCATTCGTCCCCCACTTCAACAAAAGGGGTAGAGGTAAATATTTTCAATTGGGTGGTGTAATTATGAGGGATAAACTGTGTTCCATAATTTCCCATTTATCCTTGCTCTCTTTCTGGAATGATGATGTGTTTGTTGAACAGAGAAAAAGGAAAATTTGAAAAGCCATTTCTGTAATCCAGGCTGGAAAACCACCAGTCTGAAGGATATCAAAAAAAATAAGAAAGATCATTTACAGAGGGATTCAAGAAATAAGGCGACAGAATCAATGGGTCAAAATGGCTGATAGAATGTAAACAATGAGTTTAGGAAAGCATTTAAGAAAAGTGTTCACAGAGGTGGACAACAGGGTGGATTGTGCTACTACTATTTACTGAGCTAAGGAAAACAAGAGGAAGGGCAGATTTTAGGGGAGGGATGGTGGTTATGAGTGCTGAATTTATATGTAACATTCAGGTGGAGAAGTTTAGTAGTTAGCTAACTATGAGTGTCAGGAATTAAAGAGAAAGTGCTGAATTGGGATATCTATATTTCATAGCTAAAATCATGGGATTAAATAACACTTTCTGTATGAATAGTTTGTTTTAAAAATGTGAACATTTTGCTCTTCCACTGTTAGGGGTTTCAGCCCTGATATTAGCCATGGCTAAAATCATTGGTGTATCAGCAATTACCCTAGCTTCACTGTCTGTTCAAGATACTTAATTTTCAAAGAGTTATTAATACTTCTCAAACTGTTTTAAATAAGCCAAAGGATGGTTGTCAGGGCAAAAGGCCACAGAAGGGGCTTAGCTGCTTGTGAGATATGTAAACTTACATGACTTTCTAAACACCTTCACTGAGGTAAACAACATAGAATAAATAGAACATGATTAAAATGCACAATTTGATAAGTTTTGACAAATGTCGACACCATGAAACCATCACCCACAATTAAGATGAGGAAAATACCCATCACCCAAAAATTTCCTCTCCTCTTTTAAATTCCTATTTCTGAACTTCCTTACAATCCTCTCTACCCTCGGTCTCTAGGAAACTAGTGAACTGCTTTGTGCCACTACAGAATATTTGTATTTTCCAGAAATTTATGATCATGCAATACATACTAATTTTTGTCTTCCTTCTTTAAGAAAAATAATGTTGAGGGGTGCCTGGGTGGCTCAGTCAGTTAAGCATCCAACTTGGGCTCAGGTCAGGATCTCGCAGTTCCTGAGTTTGAGCCCCATGTTGGGCTCTGTGCTGACAGCTCAGAGCTGGAGCCTGCTTCTGATTCTGTGTCTCCCTCTCTCTCTGCTCCTCCCCCAACATGGTCTGCTCTCTCTCTCAAAAATAAATAAACATTAAAATCAACTAAAAGGATAATAATCTTGAGATTCATCCATATTGATGGATACACTAAAAATTTACTTGTGTATTCCATTGTATAGATATACCACAATTTGTCTATTCACCTATGAAGGAGCATTTGTGTTGTTTCTAGTTTTTGTCTATTATGAGTAAAGCTGATAGGAACATACCTATAAAAGTCTTTGAATGAACACATGCTTTCATTTCTCTTAATACTTAGGATTAGAATGGCTAATGCTAATGGCCGGGTGCATGTTTAACCTTTAAAAAAACTGCCAAACTATTTCCCTACATGTTTGTTCTACGTATATTCCAAACATAAGTATACAAGAATTCTAGTCAGTTTACATCTTTGCCAACAATTGGTATAGTCTTTAAAAAATTTTTAACTTTCTAGTATGTATGTAGGATATTTCATCGTGAATATAATTTACATTTCCCCAATAACTAATTATGTTGGCTAGCTTTATCATGTTTATCTCACATCTTCACATCTTCTTTTTAAGTATCTGTAAAATCTTTTACCAATATTTGAGTTGTTTGTTCTTTATAAATTTTATGTGCAAGTCTTTTATGTGATTTGCAAATGTGGCCTATATTTACATTCTCTTAAGAGTGAACTGAAAAACAAAGGTTCGTAATTTTGCTGAGAACAAATTTCAATATTTTCGTGCATGATATATTCATTTGTGTATCATGTTTCTAAAAAAAATCTTTGCCAGACTCTAGGAGACAAAGACTTTTATACTGTGTCTTCCAGAAATTTTATACTTTTAGGTGATATATTTAAGTCTATGATCTGTTTTGAGCAAATCATCGTATATGGTAGAAGGTACTGTTTGATGTTCATTGTTTTGCATATCCAATTGTCCTAGCATGTGTTAAAAATACTATCTTTTCTCACTCTCTCTCTCTCTCAAACATAAACAAATATTTTTTTTAAAAACGTGGGGGGCGCCTGGGTGGCTCAGTTGGTTAAGCATCCAAATTCATCTCAGGTCATGATCTCAAGGCTTGTGAGTCTGTGCTGACAGCTCAGAGTCTGGAGTCTGCTTCAGATTTGTCTCACTCTCTCTCTTCCCTTCCCCCACTCATGCTTTATCTTTGTCTGTGGCTCTGTCTCTCTGTATCAAAAATAAATAAACATTAAAAAATTTAAAAAAAAAGGAATACTATCCTTCTCTACTGAACTACATTTTGAGGCCTTTATTTTTACTTTAAAAGGGCAACTATGCATGATGATGTATGCTACTACATATTATAAAACTTTCTAAGTGGTAAAAATGCATTATGAGATTATAAGTTGCCTTAAAATAGAGAACAAATGGAAAAAAAATATCAGAGGTCCTTAAGTAGATTAATATTGAGTTACCTGTCCATCCTCACAGCAAGACAGATACTTTGTCTGAAATGTAATAAATTAATTTTCTGGAGGCAAGGATCTAATTCGATAATTCTATCCTATCTCAGGGGCTCTAGGATGCTTGGAGGACCAGGAAGTAAATGTCCCTTTGCAACCGCAGTCAGCACGTATCAGTAGAATATAGGATGCCATGTTTTGTCACACCCAACTTGAGAAATCATTACACCTTCAAAATTAAATTTATTAAAATTCGTATTTGAGAAAAATCTGATTATTTGCATTTTGGCATCTATATATTGCAAATCAAATGTGATGTGTTAGTAAGAAATAGAGCTCGAGTACCAAGAGAGATAAAGACTGTTTTGATACTAATTAGTGCTGCCAGATTGAAAGCTTACCCCCATGTGATTCCTGTTAGGCTCGAGGTTCATTAATCACTTACATTTTACTGAGACCCTCCTGAGAAATGCTGCCATGTGTTAAACAAATATTATGTAAAATTTAAAAAGTAATAATTTTCTCCAAAATTGAGCTCAATTCATCCTTCAAGGAGACGTGCACAACCTACAGGTGTGATCAGAATTCACTAGATTAAGTAGAAGCCATTCTACTAAGTTCTTCATGAGCTATCCAGGGGGATCTCTCTGTGTTTCTCCAGGGATTAGCTCTATCTTTATTGTCTGAAGGAGAATCAGATCATCTTCTGTTCCAATTCTAATATCTGAAGCCTTTGCTCATGATTTAGTCACTTACAGTAATTACAGTCTACCCATCCATTTCTAAAAATGCAAATTCCCCTGAGAAGTAGATAAAATGAAGCTCCTCATGTCTTAAAGAATGTGCTCTTAAAGTGGAATTTACAGCCTCTGCCCCCAGAAGCCCCTCAAAAAAGCCATCAACCCCCTGAAAAATGCCAAATGTTGTGTTCAGGAGTGTCTATACCATCAGGTAAACAACAATCCCCTAAGTGAGGAAACACTAAGAAGTACCATGTGGGGAGTTATAGTTCTATTAAATGGCTTTCTGTGTGAATGGCTTTATCCACTTAGTGCTATATAAAGAATTTTTCATACTTTTTTCATTGTACTCATAATCTAATGTGAATGGCAACTGTTGCATAGTACTGTTGTCTCATATTTACCTAGCACCTCCTTTTTTAAATTAAACATCTCGTATTTCCCTATCACAGAACAATTTTTATCCTATGTATTCATATCTACATTTTGATACAATTCCCAAAAGCTGATCAACTATAAATGAACATTTTCTGCAGCTCAGTTATCATTAAACTGCTTTTAAATGAAAAGAAAACTATCTTACTCAGTGTACATGTCTGACCCTCCTTCCAGAGTCCATTTTAGTGATACAGCTTTGCTGATGACCTTTCTAGACATCATTTGGTGTGTTCTCCTGGGCTTAAGGCACACCGCCAAGTGAGGAACTTACCTGACTCTAGAGACCCAGCTTGGCCAATCTAGCCCTATTTCAGGCAAAGCAGACATTAAAGTCTACAATCAATGAAAGAGAGCACTGCTGTAGCACTTGCAAGCCCACAATGCCCCAAGGAAGGACTGTGGCAGTTGCCTACTGGGAATATGGTGCCTTTATTACCCCTGCTTCCACTGGGCAAAAGGAAGTTTCAGTACAGGACTTGGATAGGATTCTGATAGAAGTCAGTATCGAACTCTGACATGGGTACCTGGGATAAGGCTTTGAATGACCCTATAGTTATGTAAAGTCCTACCAGGCATGAGTAAAAATTACATGGCAAAAAGGACACAATACATAGGGCAATATGAAGATAACAAATAGCCATGTACCTGAGAAATATACATATGAACAAAATATGGCTTCTGGTCTATCATTTAGTGGTGGAGAAATGAAATAAAAATACATAATGCTGTAGGGAGACTGCTGTAGTCTCAAGTACCCCAGATGAAGAACTTTACACAAATTCACCAAAAGTGCAAAAGCAAATGATTTGTAAATAGTATAAAATCGTTCAATATCATTATCATGGAGTTTGAATGCATTGGCTGCCGGGTGGCAGCAATAGCCTCATCTTCCCCCTACAACAGAGCTCAGTTGTAAGCACCACCAGAATGGCTCCCAAACATGAATTCTGAAAGCAACACTGCAGCCATCCAAACATATGGTGCACTTGGAGTACACCAGCTATGGAGGCCAGCTTTTCTTTCTCCTTCACTTCCTCTGGGATATCTAGAAAAAGAAAGTGAATCCTTCTCATGAGAAATCTAGGATACCAATTAGACTCAACATGTTAAAATGCCTCTTCCTATTAGATACTGTACTTCCTTGGAGCAGAATCTATGTTTTATCTTTGTATACAGTAACTCACAATGTTAGTGTTCAGTAAATAGTTTCTGAATGAAAGAATGAATGCCTGGATTTCTTCCCCAGAGTGTAAGGTAGAAGAGAGCTGACAAATGTTTAAGTATTGTAATAGGGAGGTTTCCATGGGTGTGCTTGCATGTGTGTGTGTAGCTCAGAAGAAACAGATGGGTAGTTTTTAATTGCGTTGACAGAACCTAGGCCTCAACTATTATGAGAATTGTATTCACCTAAAGGTTTCATACAGGATCTTACAACTATGCTCCGCTATAAGTTAGGTTATTATATTAACACTCCTGTATAAATAAAACAGTTCATTAAATGGTCATTATTCCTACTTCCTTGGAATTTAAACAATGGGGATATTCTTATGGACTTAGACCATTTCATATCCACACAATGGCAAATCTACAAAAATAATCTAAATTGCATGTTACATTCTTAGAGTAAAAAATGTTCCAGTCTGAGGATACAAGACCTGAGCAGAGATTTGGACAGCTGCCTGGCACTTAGACTGTGGCACGATTTGCTATGCTGAAGATTCAAATTGGAAAATATCACCAGGGTATTAATTGAAATAAGTTATTCTGTTAATATAGTTAACCTTCTCCCTTGGATAATGTCATGGGTTTCTGTTCAATGTAGCAAACTGAATTTTAGTGAAAATAAACACAAATCTTTGGAAATTACAGTTTGTCAGAAAGTATGGATAAGTCTGGATATGGATAAGCAAAGTGTGTATACATTTATTTTTCAACATTATTAAGTGAAATAGTGTTCTTAAATTTGAAAATCATGTTAAATATTAGCTTAAAGCCAAATTCATTGTAACAGAGATTTAGACAGATAATTAACCAAAGAAGTGATGTTTTACCTCTAACTTAATGCCTACCAAAAGGGCCTAAAAATTGCAGTGAACAAAGTAGTGTAGAGTTGAAATGATCATTCTTAGGAGTTGACTGAATCTCAGTTTGTTTTCTCTGTGCTTCAACATTCAGTATCCATTTACCCTAAGAAATACCATGGAATTTAGACCTCTGATGCACAGAACTGAGATATGCCAAATTTCATTGCACTAATTCATCAGTAATTTGATTTTCAAAAAAAGTGGAAGGGAAGCAGGCTGCTGCCTACTTGTACAGTTTAGCTTCTATTTTAACAGACTAGTTTGGTATGTTCCACTTCATGAATATGCAATACAAAGACATGACACCAATATATACAAATGCAAGGATTCATTATCTTATTTGATTGCTCAAATTAAGCTATTACCTGGTCCCCCCTAGCAGTTAATTCTCTGGAGTCTCTCTCCCTCTCTTTACCTATGTACCTCTCCTGCCCTCCCCTCTTTACCACTCCCAGTGGCCCTTGGGTAGCCTACATTTCCTTTTCCTACTTTGGGAGAAGGATTGGAAGGTCAAAGACCATCCTCAGAAACTCTGAACAGTTGCCTGCATATTGGGACTCTTCACTCACTTTGGAAAATCGGTCAATTCTTAAAGATAACTATGTTGTTAACCGTGCTTAATTTCCCACATTTCCTTTCTAGTGTTTAGACATCTGATGTTACTCAACTAAGACAAAAATGTTATAAAACTGTGACACACAACTGTTAAAATACAAAAGATTTTTTTTTTACAACTGGGATGTGAAATTATAGCCCAAAGATACCAAATAATTTTCAGTAAATGCTTCACTGTAGTGCATATTAACAGTTGGATATGACATCCACATTCTGCCAACTTCTAGATGCTGAGGCAGGACGAGGAAGGAGGTGCTGAGATTATAGTAGAGCGCTCATCAGTTGGTTCAGTGCTCCTGCTGAGCTAGCCACTGGGTCTCATGCTTGTGGGTACAGCTAGTGGCAAGTCCCTGCAATCAGAAGCCATCACTGACAGAAAGACTCTGCAGTCATTTTAATCAGTCTTCAGCAAAGCTAGCATTAAATGTACTAAGTGGATACATTTTCCTGGTAATTGCCACTGTGGCTTTAGTAATCTGCTTGAATTGAGGCAGCATGATACAATGTAGAATCAGTGATGATGGAATCAAACATTCTACTGGTCCCAGCCTGGGTATATTCTATAAAGTTACTCTAAGTCATGATCTAGGGAACAGCGTCGTTAATAACTCACAAGGCAGATATATAGAAGGCATATAAAGCATGTCGAAGACATTATTTAAATGGACCCTATAATATTTACACAATGGAGAAGAGTTGAAAATACGGTACTTTATGTTTAAGCAAAATGTATGATTCAATCTATTGAATTTTTCAAGATTTTTCTTTTACACACATTTTGATTCAAAATGTCAAATGAACCTATAAGGTTTTGTTAAAAAACAACAGCCCCTGTTCCTCTACTCCTCACCCTACTGCATACCAGTAAACATTTTTCTCTCTCTTACCTACTTTTGTACATATTCAAAGATTAGCCACACATTTCTTCAGTAGCATGCTTCTCTATTTCCTATTGGCCTCATATTATGAAAGACAAGGATATAGCTCTTATTCAATTCACTCTGCTCTCATTCAATTCTCCACCCATCTTGCAACCATAGTTATGTCATATTTTAGACAAACCAATATTCAGTGTGTATATTATTATTACTATTTCAATATTACTCAGAGATGAGCCATGAAATCTTCTAGAATTATATGTGCTATCGTGTAGGATGTTTTCTTCCCTCTGGGGCTCATAATTGCTTCAGGATCTCCACTGTCTGATTTTGTGTGTGTGTGTTTGTTTATCATGAATTTTCCCCCTTAACTGTAAATCTTCTATTAATTTTTTTAAAAATCCAAGTAATCTCTGGTTTTTCAATTTAGAAACTTATTTCCTGCCCTTGTAGAAAACAAGATATAAAGAAAGTAAAAAGAATAATTCTGTAAGTACTCATGCACTCACTATTCAGTTTAAGGAATAAAGGATCATATGAAATATAAAAGTCTTCATGTACCTTTCCCTGATATATCCCCACTCACTCATGTAAACTGTCCCAAATTTAATGTTCATTATTCCTATTTATTGTTCTATACTTCTTCCATGAATATATACATACCAAAGCAAAATGTATCATAGCTCAGGATATTATTAAATATTTTAGAAATGTTACCATACTGGACCACTTTCTTACATCAGACATGAAGATAAATTCAAAATGGATGAAAGACCTAAATGTGAGATAGGAAACTATCATAATCCTAGAGGAGAACACAGGCAACAACCTCCTTAACATCAGCCATAGCAACTTCTTACTAGATACTTCTCTGGAGGAAAGGGAAACAAAAGCAAACATGAACTATTGGGACCTAATCAAGATAAAAATTCTCTGCACAGGGAAGGAAACAATCAATAAAACTAAAAAGCAATCTAAGAAATGGGAAAATATATTTGCAAATGACATATCTGATAAAGGGTTAGTATCCAAAATCTATAAATAAATTGGCAAACACAGCACGCCAAAAAACAAATAATCCAGTGAAGAAATGGGCAAAAGACATGAACAGACATTTTTCCAAAGAAGACATCAAGATGGCTTACAGCCACATGAAAAGATGCTTAACATCATTCATAATCAGGAAAATGCAAGTCAAAACTACAATGAGACATCACCTCATATCTGTCAGAATGGCTAAAATCAACAACACAAGAAACAACAGGTGTTGACGAGGATATGGAGAAAGGGGGACCTTCTTACACTGTTGGTAGGAATGCAAACTAGTGTAGCCACTCTGAAAAACAGTGTGGAGGTTCCTCAGAAAGTTAAAAATAGAACTATCCTATGATACAGTAATTGAACAGTACTAGGTAGTTACCCAAAGGACACAAAAATACTTATTTGAAGGGACACATGCACCCTGATGTTTAAAGCAACATTATCAACAATAGCCAAATTATGGAAAGAGCCCAAATGTCAATCAACTGATGAATGGATAAAGAAGTAGTAGCCATAAAAAAGAATGTGTATATATATATACATTATGTGTATATATGTATATATATAATGTATATATATATATGTATACATATAATGTGTGTATATATATAATGTATATATACATTATATACACATAGAAGAGAGAGAGAGAGCATGCGTGCCACAAAAAAGAATGAAATCTTGCCATTTGCAAAGACATGAATGGAGCTACAGTGTATTATGCTAAGTGAAGTAAGTCAGTTGGAAAAAGACGAATACCATATGATTTCACTTATATGTGGAATTTAATAAATGAAACAGATGAACTAGGAGGTAAAAAGAGAGAAGCAAACCAAGAAACAGACTCTTTTTAAAAAAAATTTTTTTAATGTTTATTTATTTTTGAAGGAGAGAAAGACACAGCATGAGCAGTGAAGGGCAGAGAAACAGGGAGACACAGAGCCCGAAGCAGGCTCCAGACTGTGGGCTGCCAGCACAGAGCCCAATGCGGGGCTCCAACCCACAAGCTGTGAGATCATGACCTGAGCGGAAGTCAGATGCTCAACTGACTGAGGCACCCAGGTGCCCTGAAACAGACTCTTTTTTTTTTTAATATGAAATTTATTGTCAAATTGGTTTCCATACAACACCCAATGCTCATCCCAACATGTGCCTTCCTCAATGCCCATCACCCACTTTCCCCTCCCTCCCACCCCCCATCAACCCTCAGCTTATTCTCAGTTTTTAAGAGTCTCTTATGGTTTGCCTCCCTCCCTCCCTAAATTTCTTTTCCCCTTCCCCTCCCCCATGGTCTTCTGTTAAGTTTCTCAGGATCCACATAAGAGTGAAAAAATATGGTATCTGTCTTTCTATGTATGACTTATTTCACTTAGCATAACACTCTCCAGTTCCATCCACGTTGCTATAAAAGGCCACATTTCATTCTTTCTCATTGCCAAGTAGTATTCCCCTGTATATATAAACCACAAAAAACAAACTCTTAAGTAAAGAGAACACACTGATGGTTGATGGAGGGAGGTGAGTGGGGGGATGGGCTAAATGGGTGATGAGTATTAAGGAGGGCACTTGTGATGAGCACTGGGGTATTGTACATAAATGATAAATCACTAAATTCTACTCCTGAAACTAATAATACAATATATGTCAACTAATTTGAATTTAAATAAAAATTTGAAATTACAAAAAACAAAAGAAAAATAAAAAAAGTAGTACTACCATACTGTTGTTAAAAGAAAATACAAATTAGAGACTGAACTTGAAAATTCCCTGACCAGACAAGACCATTTAAATTGTAAGCAAAACTAAATCTAGCTTATTTCATGAACATAAGCAAAAGTTAACAGGTTATTTCTTGTAAATTTCTATAATGTTCATAAAAGAAACTTAAGTCATTTTCCTAAAATTGTTTAAAATAATCTCTTTTAACTAATCCCTGACATCTAGACACTGTAATAACCAACCAATACAAAGGTTAAGCAACTTCCTCGTTTTCACTTTATATGTCATCCTGTAAAGTCATGCCTCCAAGTTTCATATCAATTTTGGACTTGAAAGCTCCCAGTTTGTGAACTTATATGTACAAAAAATTTTTACTAAACACTATTTTACCTATCTGGTTTTATTTTTATTTTTTTTTTTTACTATTTATTTTAATTTTAGAGAGAGAGAGAAAGAGTACATGTGCAAGTGCAGAGGAGGAGGGAGAGGCAGAGAGAGAGGGAGAGAAAGAATCCCAAGGAGGGTCAAGTGCAGAGCTCAAGTGCAGGCTCAATGCAAAGCCTGACTTGGGGCTCAAACTCTCAAACCATTGGATCATGACCTAAGCCAAAGGAATCAAGAGTCAGACACTTAACTGACTGAGCCACCCAGGCGTCCCTTACTATTCTGGTTTTAAATTTTACTGTTTCTGGATTTTTAACACAGTACAAATTTTTCATTCTTCCTATGTTTTCACTTGACATTACAATGTTCATGAGTTCATTTATGTTGACACATGTTATTCTAATTCACTGACTTTCACTGCTCTATGGCATAACCATTATGTTCAACATGCATGACTAGTGGAAGTAAACATAAAGCTACTTCCTTTTTATCTTCATGTCACTGTAAATCAACGGTGTGGTTCTACTACCTGCCAAGACAGAAAATGAAAAATTCAGACAGATCCAGGATTAAATGGATACTATGAGAGCTTTAGGTCACAAAACAGTACCAATTCACTGTTTAAAAGATCCAGTCATGTATGATTATCAAAGTCCAAATCTGTTTTAAGTTTAGGCTTCTCTTCTCTCAGGCTTCCTCAGTATAGGAAAGAAATCTGTAGTTAGCTACAAAGAAGGACATGGCAGTTTCTTGGCATTTTGACTCCCCTTCTCTCAACTCCCTAACATTATGGAAGTTATCTCTCAAACACAAGGGGAAGAAATACAGAAGAATTTTGAGTTGCTCATTCCAACATTTGTGAACTGGGGCCAAAGCCAGCAACTTCCAGACTTTGTTTCTTTTTTTTTTTTTTAAATGTTTTATTTACTTTTGAGACTAAGAGAGACAGAGCACTGGCGGGGGAGGGGCAGAGAGAGAGAGTGGGAGACACAGAATCCAAAACAGGCCCAGGTTCTGAGCCCTCAGCACAGAGCCTGACGCAGGGCTTGAACTCACAGACTGCAAGATCATGACCTGAGCCAAAGTTGGACGCTTAACCGACTGAGCCACCCAGGTGCCCCCAGACTTTTTTATATGACAATAGACCCATTTTTTTTCAGCCATAGCTAAATAACATTTAGCATTACTTATAAGCCAAATGTATTTCAAAAAACAAAATATTTTCAATGTTATTAGAGTGAATAATCTGCATCTGCTATGACAATCACGTGTCTTTTTTCTTTTTTCTATTGTAATCTGTTATTATAGTGAAGTAACTCCAGGGTTTTCTAATGGTAAATAAGTTTGTATGTCTGTGATAAACCTTATTTTTTGTGTCTACATATATATGTATATCCCATATATATATTCTTAATTCTTACATGGTTTTATCTTTCTAAAACTCTGATTATATGTGTATTGAATATTCTCATTTCATCTTTCATAATTTCTACTTTTTTCACTATGATTTCAATTCTGTACACCATTTTTGTCTGCCGGTTTACTAATTCTTTTTCTAGCCATGTTTAGTTACCATTTATCCAGTTTATTAAATTTGTAATAAATTCTCAAATTTCTCTGTTTTAAATCTACTTTTCAATTTTTATTGCCTATTGGTTTCTAGTTATTAATATACTCCTTTTTTCTTTAAATATCATAAACATATTTATTCTATATTCTATGACTAACCTTCCAGAATCTGTAGTTGTTGCTGAGATGTTATTTCATGATTCTTCTTCATATCATCTTTTTCTTTATGTGAAAAGTGATTTTGGATCATGAGTTCATGTTCCCTAACACCTCACCATAAGGAATTATTTGACACCTGGGTTTAAAGTTTGTTTTTCCACAGCTATGATCCTAAGGTCCTGACCTTGAACTAACTTGAGTTTACCAATGTCTAGCAACACATAGAGGTATAAATTGCCCAATTTCAGGTTTAACATTTCAAGGATAAAATTTCTCATTGTCATGTTATGCTTCTTTAATTGAAATTTTACATCACTTTTATTATTACTTTGTTTGTATTTGTCATTTAGTTGATCCTGACAAATAAAAGGTCCAAACTCCTAAAGTAGTAGGAAATGCTTTTGATTATGAAAAAAGATATTTAATCACCTGATTCTACATTTTAGTCTGTATATGAAAGATAATGGATGTGCTTTTTAGTAATGTTCATGTATTGGGATTGACAGTTATATTTAACAGCCCTATAATTTTAAAAATTTCCTGTTTTGTGGGCATCTTACAGAATGTTTGTCTTAACTTCCGATATCTCTCATTTCTGTGAAAGTTTTAACTCAAATGTGGAAGAACTAATTTGTGTTTATAGGTGTCCAAGAAGCAACTGAATAATCAATATATTATGTTATATAAATCCCTGATTAAAAATCAAATGTTCAGAGTGATGACAGTAATGTGTAGTATTTACGAAAAACAGAATGGCCAGAGACAGAAATAATTTGAAATGCATTATTTCTATCATATTTTTTTCAATTACCAGATAGTTATAATTGTGTGGTTTTTATATTGGTCCATGATTCAAGTGTAAAACTTGTTTTTTAATTTAAATCCCCTTTGGAATTTATGAAATAATAATAATTATTAATAATTTACTTTGTGGACTTATGTAAGTTGAAATCCACTATATGTAAGATTCAAAGAAATAGTTTAGAAATCCAAGAGAGAAAACAACTTTTGGGGTTTAGATATCAGAGATGGCTGTGTGTGAAATAAACATTTGTGGTTTAGGTGGCATTTGTAACCCCTAATACATCTCAAGAACAAGTGTCACTCAGTGGCTAATAATTTTCACCTGTGAAATTAGACTGCTGGACCTCAGCTCCTGCTGGTTGTGTGGACTTCAACAAGATCCTAAATCCCTCTACACATTGTTACCCATACCTGGTAAACGTGGATAATAATAGTACCTACATCAGAGAAGGATTGTGGAGATTTTAAAAGGTACTATTTTGAAATCTTCAGCATAGAATCTATAAAGAACTCACCAAACTCCACACCCAAAAAACAAATAATCCAGTGAAGAAATGGCAGAATTCTGACATGAATAGACACTTCTCTAAAGAAGACATCCGGATGGCCAACAGGCACATGAAAAGATGTTCAACGTCACTTCTCATCAGGGAAATACAAATCAAAACCACACTCAGATACCACCTCACGCCAGTCAGAGTGGCCAAAATGAACAAATCAGGAAACTATAGATGCTGGAGAGGATGTGGAGAAATGGGAACCCTCTTGCACTGTTGGTGGGAATGCAAACTGGTGCAGCTGCTCTGGAAAACAGTGTGGAAGTTCCACAAAAAATTAAAAATAGTTCTACCCTATGACCCAGCAATTGCACTGCTAGGAATTTACCCAAGGAATACAGGAGTGCTGATGCATAGGGGCACTTGTACCCCAGTGTGTATAGCAGCACTTTCAACAATAGCCAAATTATGGAAAGAGCCTAAATGCCCATCAACTGATGAATGGATATAGAAGATGTGGTTTATATATACAATGGAATACTACTTGGCAATGAGAAAGAATGATATCTGGCCATTGGTAGCAACGTGGATGGAATTGGAGAGTGTTATGCTAAGTGAAATAAGTCAGGCAGAGAAAGACAGATACCATATGTTTTCACTCATATGTAGATCCTGAGAAACTTAACAGAAGACTAAGGTGGAGAGGAAGGGGGGGTAAGTTATAGAGATGGAAGAAGACCAATCATAAGAGACTCTTAAATACTGAGAGACTCTTAAATACTGAGAACAAACTGAGGGTTGATGCGGGGGTGGGGGAGAGGGGAAAGTGGGTGATGGGCATTGAGGAGGGCACCTGTTGGGATGAGCACTGGTGTTGTATGGAAACCAATGTGACAATAAACTATATATATATATATATATATATATATATATATATATATATATACACCAAATGTTGAAATAGGAGCTACTGCTTTAGTCAACACCATATTTTTGTTGCCAACAATCCTCAAACGACTTGTCTTTATGGTTTATCTTTCAAACAGGTTTAACAGACAGCAAGCAAAGACAATTGGCTGTAGGCCATAGGGATGGAGAAAGTTTACCATGCATCCAATCATTTGCTCTGCCATTTTCTTCTTGCACAATATTTTGAGTCTTTAGGGGAGCAAGTGATTGGACATATTGTTTTTGGGTCACAAAGACCTGGTTTCTCAATAACCAGATTTGGTCACTTAGTATTTGGTGATCTACAGCAAGAATAACTTGATAGCACAGAGCCTAGAGCAAACTAAAATCTCAATAAACACAGTTATAATTTACTATTATTATTATGAATAATTTAAGAGTTAATGAAATTTTTCGTAATGAATGTGAGAAATTTTCTGTCGAAAATAACTTAATCTAGTTGCAAATTTGGTTCAATCATCTAGAATAACCCAGCAATGTTTGTTGGGTCTTCTTCATGTTAGAAGTGCTTAAACAATCAGCTTATTGCATTTGCTAGGGTGGATATAATCTTTTTTTTAAGGGCTTTCATTTAATATCTCATTTTATTCCTATAATTTCTGTATGTGGTAGGATCAAAATTACCGCCATCATTCACAAATGAGAATACCAATGCACCAGGTAACTGAAAGACTTGACTAAAATTACAAAATCTCATAGGGACAGAAGTATAGGAGGAAAGAGAAAAAGGAGACATAAGCTCTGGTCCTGACTTTGCCTCTAATGAGCTTGTCTTTGTATGTACAACAGGGACAAAACTGTCTGTTCTACCCAAAAGGCTCACATTATGATTCTGAGAAGCAAAGACAATAATATGTAAAATGTGAAAGTACCTTGAAGCCCACACATTGCTAGACAAATATAAGATGATATTATGGAACCTAAAAAATCACATTATGCAGTTTGGGCTAAATCTAGCTCTAGCTTCTATGTAAAAAAAGAAAGATGACTTTTCTATACCACTCTTGGAGAGAAAAATTGACAGAAAAATCTTTTATGACAGGAAAAATTTCTTGTATTTCTTAAGGAAAGAAAAGTTTTATTTCCTACTGGGAGAGAAAAGAACTCTTATAGGACAATGTCGTAAGAGTCATGAACTTTAAATCAGGATATTTGGGTTTAAATCCTGCCTTTGGCACCAAGTAACTGTGCAACTGTTCTTAAATTCTTAAAAATGTTGACCCCAATTTATTTTGTATAAAGTGAAGTTACACTAGACAATAGTGAAGGTCTTTTTCAGCTCTGACACTCTCCATTGCTACAATTCTGCTTTCCAAGCACAGGGCCTTTGTGAAATTGCTAAACTGCAGTGACACCTCAGCTGAATTGTGGGACCTATAAATGCAATGCTCTTAATAATGGAATTTTCCAGTTGACTGGGAGGCAAGTTTATCTCAGGATCTTATCTTTTCATATTCTTCTTCTCACTACATTTTTGTTTTTGCTAACTCCCTCTCACAAATTTTCCTTCCATAATCATCTCTGATATTCCCTTTCCCTAGCCCTCCCTCATCTTTTTAAATTCCACACTGTCCTCTTGCATCTCTGGACAGAAAACTTCAGAACTATCCTTATTTGGCAATTCAAACTATCACAACACCTTCAGTGCAACACATTTTTACAGGAAATGAGATAACTAGTACCAGAACTTTATAGGGGAGTCTGTGATAAGCAGAATAGTGCCCCCCAAATGTCCCTATCCTAATATGCAGAACCTGTGTATATATTACCCTCCATGGGAAAATACTTTATAGATGTATTAGATTAAGGATCTTGAGGAAGGGAGAGTATCCTAGATTATCCAGGGGGACCCAATGTAATCACAAGGGCCTGAGGAGGAAAAAAATCTGAGGCAAGAGATTTCATATCAGAAAAGAAGATATGACTATAGAGGCAGAAGTCAGAAAAGGGAATTTGAAGATGCCACACAGCTGTCTTTGAAGTTGGTGTTCAGGGCCACAACCAAGAAATGTAAGCAGCTTCTAGAAGCTGGAAAGACAAGGAAATGGATTCACCCTAGGGTCTCCAGAAAGAACTCACCTCTGCTGAACCCAGAAAACCCATTCTGAACTTCAACCTACAGAACTATAAGATAATATATTTATGTGTTTTTTTTTTTTTTAAGCCACCAAGTTTGTAGTAATTTGTTACAATGGCAACAGGAAACTAATACTAATTCCTCCACTGTTCTCAGTAGTTTGTCTCATCGCTAAATTGGGTTTGTCTTAACTGTCAATTCCTGGAAGATCTTCAGAAGCTGTGTATATTTTGAAATTTTCCAGAGTTGAGGCTCAAGGCAGGCTGCCCAAAAATATGCCAAAGTGGCATACTGATTATTTTGAATTAGTTACTTGAGAAACAGCTAGTGCAAGAAAGACACTCTCACCCTCTTCTCTGTTTCTCTGGAAGCAGAAAATAAACCTGCCATGTGGAAAGTATATTTCCTGCACCAGGAGGCAAAGAGACATCCATATTGCCAGATATTAGGAATTCAGGGCTGAGAAGGCTATGTAAGAAACTGTGCTTAGTTTATTCACTATTTAGTACCTAAGCCTAAGTTTCTTTGACTTGTCAGTTCTTCTTATTGTTTCTTTGTCTAAAGATATAGAAGATGCCTGCTTCGATCACTTCTCTGAGCCTCTTATCTTTGGGGTTCCCATACACAGGAATTAAATTTGTTTTGTTTCTCCTATTAATCTGTCTTGTGTCAATTGTTATATCAGTCAAAAGAATCAAGAAGACTAGGGAGAAATTTTTCCCTCCCTGATACCAGAGTGCTCCAATCCCTAAGTTAGTTATTGAGGTAAAGAAAAAATAAATTAAGGAGAAGTACATTCTATCACAAAGCAATTTGCATTGCATTTCCATTCCCCTTAATCTACTGCTAGCATAATTGATGTCCTCAGATAATCACAATGAGCTAGCTTATAAGAGATTTCTAGATAATGTTTGAGGTTGTTTACAACCCTGAGCTTACATGATTATATTGTAAAAACAAATTAGAAGTTACCCAAACATATCAACTCATATCTCCTTACTGAAGTATATTCCGAGTAACTCTGATTAACAGAATATATCATCTTAAATATTATTAGCTAGTGTGCTTGTAAGTTCTCTGAATTACTGATTACTGGTAGTTGGATATTTTTACGGATGGGGCTATCTACTTTTAAAATCCATTCTTCTTTATCTATTCATGAAGAACTTGAGGAGCAGCACCCTCATCAATCAAACATACACTATGGCACCATACTCCTATTCCATTGTGGAACCATACTATTTCTGTATTTCTTAATAATAACTCTAAGGATGGGAAATGTTAAAATGTGAAAGTAATAGTCACTGATGATCATGGAGGCATATGTGGAAGAGAACTTAATTCAGTAGATTTTCTTGAAGATATAATAAGTCACAGAGGAAAAGAGTCAGCCAGTCTGGGAAATAAGGAGAGAGAACAAGAATAACCTTAAAAAATAGGAAGTATACATAAAGAAAGAACCCCAAATATCTTTATAGTGTCATGGCATACTGAAGACATTATACAAGCCAACTTTTTCAGAATCGTGGATTTAGGGGACATGGATTTAAGAGATAAGGCATGAGAAGTAATGAGGACCCAATCAAAAAGGCCCTGATATATCAGTGCTAAGGAATTTGGACTTTATCCTACAGAATGCATGAAGCCAAAAGAGTACTTTAAATGGAGAAATAACATAGTTAGTGTTGTGTTTTAAACACTTGGGACCCTATATAGATGACAGATTTGAGTGAGATGTGTAAATGGGCAGGAATCCAAGTTTAGAGGCTGTTGTAACACTTTGATTGAAAAAGAGAGTCAATAGTGATAGGTATGGGAGGGGGTATTTATTAATTGGTTGTGAAGGTAAAGTTGATTTTGAATGTCCCTCCCTACCACTACTATTAGCAACACTAAGTTGTAATATTTTATATCATGGGAACTGCCAAATAAGAAGAATAAAGATGATCAATTTCATTTCAATTATCTAACTCCCTGGGAAACTAAGAATAAAAGGAGATATCAAATAGGCAGTTGACAAAGCTTGGTTAAAAATATATTTGGGGCATGATTGGTATAAGGATGGGTAAGAGCATTTGGCTTTGGAGACTAGATTCCCCAGTCTTAGCAAAGATGTGTAATAACTGGAAACATCACTTAGTCTCCCTGAGCTCCAGTTTCGCATTTGTAAAATAAGTATTATAATAACCTAACTCATGAAGTTTTGTATAGTTCTTATACCTACAAATATTTGGCACCATATCTATCCACCAAAAAAGCTTAATAAGAATTAGACAATTTAGGGGCACCCAAGTGTCTGTCAGTTGAGCATCTGACTCTTGATTTCAGCACAGGTCATGATCTCATGGTTTGTGAGTTCAAGCCCCACATAGGGGCTGTCAGCACAGAGCCTGCTCAGGATTCTCTCTCTCTCCCTCTCTCTGCCCCTCCCCTACTTGCGTGCGTGCTCTCTCTCTCAAAATAAACATAAAAAAAAAAAAGAATTAGGCAATGTAGATGAAGCCATGACAATAAATACTACAATGATCTTACACAGAATGACATCTGAGGATGAAAAGAACAAAGCCACGGTGTCACAAGTGCATATTTAAATTGTGGACAAACAAGAAAGCAATAAGCATATTAAAGTGAAAGTGCATGAAAGAGAGAGGAGAGGGAAGCAAGAGAGTGTCCTTTTATGGAAGTCGTAGAGAACATTTTTGTTTCCTGGCCATCCACCACTGACTGGAGAAGGATAAGATCTGTGACACTGGAGACACCAATTAGATTTCCTCTCCCAAGTCTTTGACTCTTAGCACTGTGTTCAAAAACAGGAAAAAAATGCATCAATCCTTATTCATTCTGTAAAGTAGTGACCTGGCCAAACTGGTGTGTAGTCACAACCTCTGTTCACTTCTGTCTTTGCTCCCAAGTCCTCCAATTCATTTTATAACATATTTCCCTTAAGAGTTGGTATGTGTTGGGGCACCTGGGTGGCTCATTTGGTTGAGTCTGACTTTAGCTCAAGTGGTGATCTCATGGTTCATGAGTACAAGCCCCATGAGGGGTTCTGTGCTGACAGCTTGCTTTGAATCCTCTGTTTCCCTCTCTCTCTGCCCTCCCTGGCTAATCCTCATTCATTCATTCTCTCTCTCTCTCTCTCTCTCTCTCTCTCTCTCTCTCTCTCTCTCTCTCAATAATGAATAAACATTAAAAAAAATTTAAAAAAGAGCTGGTATGTGTCACTTGAAAGCAAAAACCTCTAACTGATATAGAAGGAAGACAAAATAGAGATTTTAGGGATAACGTAAGAACTGATAAATCTCCATTGGATTTGCAATTAGAAGAAGCTGAAACCTAACCAGTGAATTATTAAAGTGTGAGACATAAAGCAGCGGAGGTAGTGAATTTGGGGCTCTCTCTGGGGGAAAAAAATGAGAAATATAAGATAAAGTGGCACTAGAGGATACAAAATGAGCATCTTCATTTTGTCTCCACTGTTTGGATTGTTACTTTCCTTAAATGTGAGAGACACAAGCTTGTTTTTGGCCCAAGAAAAGCCAACAGGGAGGGAGATTTTTAGGAAGTAGGAGGAAGAGGCCTGATGAAGGGAGTAAGTCAGGGAAGAGGCAGATTAAAAGGAAAGAAGATATATGTATGGAAGGGTTAGTATCAAACAGGCTGAAGTGTGCTGTATCTCAAGGACTGGTTACACTTGAAGACAGTGTTAATAGGGAAGTGAAGACAATTCATCTGTTGACCTCAGCTTTCTCCTTAAAATAGGCACAACATTACCAACTGAGAATGGATGTGCATGGATAAAAATGTGATTTGAAAATGGCATCATTGGGGCACCTGGGTGGCTCAGTCGGTTGAGCGTCCGACTTCAGCTCAGGTCACGATCTCACGGTCCGTGAGTTCGAGCCCCGCGTCGGGCTCTGGGCTGATGGCTCAGAGCCTGGAGCCTGCTTCTGATTCTGTGTCTCCCTCTCTCTCTGTCCCTCCCCCATTCATGCTCTGTCTCTCTCTGTCTCAAAAATAAATAAATAAAAAAAAACGTTAAAAAAATTTAAAAAAAGAAAATGGCATCATAGAGAAGCTTCAGAATATCTTTTAAGGATGATAAGAGATAAACATGGATAAGGGCAAAGGAAAGACTTCACAGAATGTGCTGATATTGGTTGTGAAATTGAGACCATGAATATATGTAATTTTTCAGGTGCCTACATAAAGGAGCAGAAAACACAGATTTTTGACCCAGAATTTGGGCTCTGTGATTAGATTGTTGTGATCAAAAGACAGTATAAAACAGAATCTGTGAATTGAGGCTGGTGGAAAGAGAAGAGGAGGAGAGGAATGTCATAGGGAAGGACTAGGGAGGGTGGCTGTTAGCTGAGAGAAAATCGAGGGAGTCTGAATTTAATTAACATGAGATTATATTTGAGGCTAAACAGCATGTACCGTGAAATGAGAACCTGAGAAATCCAGAAACAAGTGGTTACAGAAGAGTGGACTATGATTTGGAGTCAACGCTGCAGAGGTTTCTGAAGTGGATAGATCCATAAGGAGACATTGACAGTAGCTGAGACAGAGGTCATTGGATTTAAGTAGAGCCAAGAATGTTAAGGCTAAGCTACTGATGGGTTGAAAGCTCTTACAATTATGGAAGAATGGTGGGAGAAGGGGAAGAGGCAACATCTTCCATAAATGAGAGGGTGTGAATAAATAATTAAGAGGTTGGCCAATGAAAGGAGAGAGAAACATTTAGTGCAGCTGAATGAGAGGAATCAGAGGAGAAAAAGTATTCTGCATAGGAATGGATTAATAAAGAGGTAGAAAGTGGGAGAAGGGAGCTAAGAGAATATAAACTTGCCCCTCTGAATCTACTGAGAATAGGGGAAACATTTTTAAGAAGTGAATAAAAAATAGACATATCTCCACATTTCATTAGATGCAAATCAGATGCAAATTAGGTAGGTTACATCATCACACAATTCACTATAGCTGTTAGTCATCTGGGATATTTTGGATTTGGTGGGGTTTTTTTTGGGGGGGTGATTATTCAAGATATAAAAATGATCATTCTTAGCAAAGTCCTTCATTCTCCCCAAGATTTCTCTCATGGGTAAGAATTTGGCAGGAATCTTATCACAATACTGATGCCGCTGGCTTCCTAGAGGTCAATTTTCTTATACATTGCCTGTCCTTATTAGATAAGCATGATCTGGAGTGTCTTGGCTCTTAGCATTCTCTTTTGGAAATTAAATTTTGGTTGGTATACAGCAGGTGGTTTTAAGATTTGTTTATGCCTAAGTCTTTTACTCTCAAAATACAACTACTGTACAAATATACCAAAAATATACACATAGTATGAACAATATTTGGAACCACAGCTTAAAACAAATAATTGCTTAATAACTATGACATACGTGATGACTAAAACATATTACCTAATAAAAGTGACACTAAATTCATGTTTAAAAATGTGGCAAACAAATATACAATTGTTGGCAAAGTATTATTTTCAAATTTTTAAAATTATTGTGTAAAGTGTTATCTCCAGATAAGACAGAATTAGTAAAAAGTGAAGCAATTTTATACAATAAGCCTGCCCAATTGTTCCAAGATGTGTACTTATTTTTTAAAAAATAAAACTGTTGTTTAAAATTCAAGAAAATTATATGTATTGCCAAAAGATGTTTAGCTTCCCCAGAGTACCAATATAAAACACTCCATATTAAAATGTTGTCTAAAAATTCTGAATAAATAGCTCTTCCCAAAAGAAAGTACCATAGATCATATTTTAATCTCTGAATAGCATTTACTGAGTAGTACATTCAGCCAGAACCAAAGGATTCAGTTTATTCAGTAAGGTGTACCATTTTATTAAAACTTCCTTTTGGTAAAATTTCAGACCATTATTATCCAGGAAATATAATATTACTTTAAAGGAAATCGAGCAATGCTAATCATTGGTTCTTACATCTTCAAAACACCTTGACTCTCTGCTTTGAGCCATATTTTTATGTTTACATGTAGCCCTAATGTTAGCCCTCCCAATGTTTTTCACAAATTCACAATTGTGTTAAGAGGCATCTTAACTGGCCTCTCAGCATCCATCATTCCTGGCCCCTCCTTCAACCTACCCTCATAAGATAGCCAAGGTGATCTCAGAATACAATTTTAATCACATTATTCCCATGCTTGAATGACTTCTATGGCCATAACCATAGCTCTGCAGGTGTTATCCTTGCCTTTTGCTCTGATTTCACCTCCAGGCACTCTGCCTTTCTCTCTACTATGACCATATTCCCTTCATCCACAGGGACTTTGCGTAAGATATCCCTTCTTCATGAGCTGCTCTGTCTCCTCTCCCACTCACTACCTCCTCACCTATTTAACTGTTTCTGTTTGTCCCTTAGGATACATCTCACAGTTTATTGCCTCAGGGAAGTTTCCCTGACATCTTATGGTCCCTCAAACTTAAATGCTGTACTTTGCTAGCACTTAAAACACCTTCATTGATGACTGTCTCCCCAAGACTGTGAGCTCCATGAGACAGACAGGGACAATGTATATATTGTCTATTACTGTACTGTCTATATCTAGGTTGACACCTGGCATAAAATGGTCCTTTAATATGGTTGGCAGAATGAAGAAAACAATAAATGAAATAAAATGATATTATATAAAACCTTTCAATTACCAATCCCTACTCTATGTGTATACAATTTTAATATGAGAAATTAAACATTTCTGTTTTTTTAAAATCTGAAATTAACTATAAATAAAGGTGTTAATTTAAGAAAAATTGCAAAAGAATTTGTAATGGGCAAAAGATTATGGAGTATCCTTTCAATGGAATGCTGTTTTTTTTCTTCTAGTAACCCCCTCAGAGATATCTGATTTAAAAGAAAATGTGCACACTTTTCATTGTTTTGACTAAGCTGTGTTACAGTTCTCTAAGTTGTAGAAAAGGATTAATAATGTAAATGACTCTTGTTCATAGATATGCAAATGAATTTTGAGCCACAGATGTGATCAATTACTGCTCTATAAAAAAGATGATTCCATATAATGTTTAATGCCCTATAGAATATCAACCCATTTTTCAAATTTCTTTCAGCATTCCTGATTGCATATATATATATACACACACACACTTCATATTCTTCATCAAGCTAGATGTGACATCTTATTGGTTCTTTAATTAATTAATGAGTTAAATAATATCTTTGACATGTGTATATATATTTATATGATAGACATTATCTTACTCTTTTGAAAATCTTTTAATAGCTGTTTATACTATTTAAAATACAAGTACCCAAAATAATCACCTTTCATTGTCATACAATCATTAAAATGTGTTAATAACTGCATATTGACGGACTCCTTTGTGGGAAGAAGATTTAATATACTAATTAGTAGGCTAATGACTCTTCACAGTATATACATATAAATCCCATGCATATCATACACACACATACATATACCACAAAATGTATACTTACTTGCACATGTATTCAAAACACTATATATGTATATACATATGCATGCATGTGTGTACATATACATGTTTGATGCATACCATTATATATGCATATGTATGCATACCACACACACACATGACCCCTTAACTATATATATACACATTCATAAATAGTATTTCAATGGCATTATATACTTATAAAATATAGAGAATATATATGTGGAGAGAAAAAGAGAATTGCTTTTATTCTAACAAGGATCGAGAAGGAATAGGTATTTCTTTGTTTTGTTTTTCATAAGAGTATGTACTGATGAAACTACTGGTATTTTAATTTTTTTTTAATATTTATTCATTTGAGAGAGAGAGAGTGGGGGAGGGGCAGAGAGAGAGGGAGACATAGAATCTGAATCAGGTTCCAGGCTCTGAGTTGTCAGCACAGAGCCCAACGTGGGGCTCAAACTCATGAACTGTGAGATCATGACCGGAGAGGAAGTCAGACACTTAACCAACTGAGCAACCCAGGTGCCCCTCAGGACATATTTTAAGTGAAAAATATAAAGTATAAATATATTTGTGGGTTGAAGTTCACCAGTTATGCAAAAAACCAAAAATTTTTAAAAACCTATGTACACATGCATGGGACATATCTGCATAAGCAATTAATATAATATTTAACTCAGGAGTTTAGGGTAAGATATGTCATTTTATTCCTTTAGTTTTGTACTGTTTGAACTTTTTTTTAACTACATTTATATGTTATTTTCAACAAATAAAAGCTCTTTTTTCTCATTTCAGTTAAAATATTTTTTTTAAGAGGCACCTCGGTGGCTCAGTCGGTTGAGCGTCGGACTTCGGCCCAGGTCATGATCTCACAGTTTGTGAGTTTGAGCCCCACATCTGGCTCTGTGCTGACAGCTCAGAGCCTGGAGCCTGCTTTGGATTCTGTATCTCCCTCTCTCTCTCTGCCCCTCCCTAGCTCACGCTCGCACTCTCTCTCTTCTCTGTCAAAAATAAATAAACTTTAAAAAATAAAAAATAAAAATAAATATTTTAAGCATTATCTATATATTCTCAGAGAGTGCTCCTATGATCAATGAAATAAGAGAAGATAATAAGAATGAGATAATCTGAACTAGACCATGTACAAGCCATTCAAAGATTCATACCAAGCATTCTGGTTCTACAAATGGGTTGTGACCTCAAGCTATTCTTCAAAAGAAAATAAGAGCCTAGAAGAAATTCCCATGAAAGTGGAAGACTTTTCAGAAGAAAAGTCATTTGGAACTAAAAGCAATTAATAAACAAAGCATAAACCAGTTGGAATAACTGAAAAGATGATGCCCAACAAAGGAGTCACTGTGCCTGTATAGTATGCAAAATAAGAGCCCCTCAAAAATGTCCCTGCCCTGATCCCCAGAATGTGTGAATATTTTATGTTATATAGCAGATAGGACTATGTGGATGTGATTAAGTTTATGAACATCAAAAAACAAGGAGAATATCCTGGATTATCTAGGTAAGCCTAACCTAATCACAAGACCTCAAAAGCGGATAACTTTCTCTAGCTGGATGCAGAAGAGATATGGGAGAATGGGGAAATGGGGGAGATTCAAAGCCTAAGAAGCATTTGCTGTGTCCTTGCTGGGTTGAAAATGGAAGAGGCATGTGACAAACTGCCCAGGCAACCTTAAGAAGCCGAGAGAGATTCATGGCTGACAAGCAGCAAAGAAATAGGTCAGCCCTACAACCTCAAGGAACTGAATTCTGTCAACAACCTGAATGAATTTGGAAACAAGTTTGTAGTGCCTCCAGGAAGGAATACAGCCCTATGGATACCTTGACTTCATCCTGTGAAAGCAAGCATCGTACCCAACTGAGCAAGGCTTTAACTAGGACTTCTGACTTACGAACTGTGAAATAATAAATTTGTATTGTTTTAAGGTGCTAAGTTTATTGGAATTTGTTACAGCAGCAATAGAAAAATTAATAGTCTCTAATACAGTTTATAGATTTTAGTCTAGAATAATAAAGACAAGCCCACTTGCTTCTGAAGAGACAAAAAATTAATTATGGCATGATTAATGAGCTCGTTGTAAAAAACAACCAACAAACAAAAGTATCATAGAATGAAAATTCAATAAAAAGAAATGACTTATATACACAGGCCAAAAGAGCTGTCTTTAAACAGAAGACAAAATGTAAAAGCCATAAATGAAACACTGAAAAAATTGATTATAGTAAGATGTAAAGGCTTTTGCATATCAAAATTGCCATAAAAAAAGTTAAAATGAGTCAGAGACTGGGCTTGTCTTTTACATGTAGAACACGTGAAAAAAAATTCTTCATATTACAAAGAAAAACACAAATCTACCGATAAAAAGTAGAACAAAGGCAATACAGAAGAAATGCCACTTAACTGTAAATGTTAAGGCAATGAGATACCACTTTTCATCCATGAGATGGGCAACTGTTGTTGGAATTTGAGGAAACACATATTCTTATCCACTACTGAGAGGAACTGGAAACTGGTTCAACATTTTAAAGCTCAATATGGCAGGGTGTCTTAATTTTATATATGCTACATCTTTGATCAAGAAATTCTACCCTAGAGATACAAAAAGAGGTTAATTTCCCTAATTATTATAACAGATTAATACTGATAACCATATGTTGATCTTACAAAGAAATGATTATATAAGTAACAGTACATTTATACAAAGGAATGCTATGCATCAGTATAAAAAAATGCAGCAAATCAACATACAAGAATACTAAAACATCTCCAGATATTTGATTTGGTGCAAAAAAGTTTTAGGAGGATATATACTGTATATGATTTCACGAATTTAAAAAGTCCACAAAACAGAAGTATACATTTCTACATGTCCCTATATATGTACATATGCACAAATACTTAGAAAAGGTATTTCCAATTACTGATACTTGTTTTATTTGAGAAAGAAACTCAGGCTAGAGCATCAAGCAGTGGGTACTGAAAGGATAATCAAATCATTGATTCTGTTTGAGTAAAATGTCAAAAAAAAATCATTGAATTAGATACAACTCACAGATTTAATTTTTTTCTAATGTGGAGCAAAGGTAAAGTAGATCAATTACACTGAAGAGGCAGGCTTACAGTCACTAGTTCCAGCACCAGTGAGTGAATGCAGCCCTAGCAATAAGGATGATTCTACCTCTGGTGTTTGAACTACATACAGAAAGGATCCCTGTGCCTGATCAGAAAATGTTCCTCATTAAGGAAGAACTAAGAGGCTCCTGCACAAATGTTCTTCTTCCCACCTCTTCCAAATGTAAGGATGTCATAGATGGATTGAAAATGTAGTAGTTCTCTTCCAGATCTGTCTTGAGTAAGAGTCTGAGCCATCAGAGATACTTATAAGATCACTTCTGAGCAGTGGCATCTCAATCCCCCCCACCACCTCCCTAGCATCTAACTTGGGTAATCAGGAAAATGCAGATATTGAACTCTATAGAAACCCTACATTTTAAAACTTTCCTGTGCTTGTCATTTTTATTTTCTCTTGCCTATTTCACTTCTGCTTATTCTTAGGAAGAGAAAGAAACTGGGAAAGTAAGAAAATCAGCCAATCTTAAGGGAGCAATATTGAGTTGTTAATAGCAGCTTCATAAAGGAAAGAAAAGCAATGGAGTGCCTGGGTTGCTCAACTGGTTGAACATCTGACTTCAGCTTAGGTCATGATCTCATGGTTCATGGGTCCTAGCCCTACATCGGGCTCTGTGCTGACAGCTCAGGGTCTGGAGCCTACTTTGGATTCTGTGTCTCCCTCTCTCTCTCTGCCCCTCCACTGCTTGTGCCCTCTCTCTCTCTCTCTCAAAAACAAATAAACATTTGTTTAAAAATGGAAAGGAAAGCAAGATACCTGAGGTCCACTGGTATGATAGGCAGAATACTGATTTCCCAAAGATGTCCCCATCCTAATTCCTGGAAACTGTGAATATATTACTTTATATGGCATATGAGACTTTGCAGATGTCATTTAGGATCTTAAAATGAGAAAATCATCCTGGATTATCCTGGGAGGCCCAATATAATCCCAAGAGTCTTTATTATTTTTAATGTTTGCTCATTTGTTTGTTTACTTATTGAGAGAAAGAGAGAGAGCATGAGTATGAGGAGGGCAGAGAGAGAGAATCCCAAGCAGGCTCAGTGCTGTCAGTGCAAAGCCTGACGTGGATCCCAGTCTCACAAACCATGAGATCATGACCTGAGCAGAAGTAAAGAGTTGGACACTTAACATACTGAGCCACCCAGGTGCCCCATCCCAAGAGTCTTTGTAAGAGGGAGGTAGATGTGTCAGAGAAAATGTAACGATGTTATGGTGCTGGCTTTGAAGATGGAGGAAGGAGCCATGAGTCAAAGTATCACATAGCTCCATTCGTACCTTGATCTTAGCCCTATGAGACCCAATTTACATTTTTTAAAAAATGTTTAGTTTTGAGAGAGACAGAGTGTGCACATGAATGGGGGAGGGGCAGAGAAAAAGAGGGAGCAGAGGATCCTAATCAGGCTCTGTGCTGAAAGCAGAGAGTCCAATGCAAGGCTCAAGCTCACGAACTGTGAGATTATGACCTGAGTCAAAGTTGGATGCTTAACCAACTGAGCCACCTAGGTGCCCCCCTATTTTAGATTTTGATATGCAGAACTGTAAGGTTAGTTTATGCTGCTTTAAGCAACTAAATTTGCGGTAATTATTATAACATCAATAGGAAACTGACACAACTGGGAAGTGACTTGGAGAAATAAACCATTGGAAAGATGAGTCATTTACAAACATGTATACAAAGGATGCATACATTTCTTCCCAAGGAAGAAAGAATTGTTAGAAAACCCTCTCCAAAATACTTCGAATAAAAGACCCTGACTTTATGCCTATATATTAATTATCATGCCATTTTAGCTACTAAGGGACCTTAGGAAAATTTCTAGTTGACCCCTTTCACATTACAGATAAGAAAATTTAAGCGTAAATAAGTGAGGTGATTTGACACTTACCTATTAGTGAAATAATTATAACTAAGATGTCCTGCTAACTCCTGATGGTATAAAAAAAAGCAGAAAGAAGAGAAAGTGTAGCTCCTCCCCTTTTACTCCAACTATATAAGTGTAAATAGAAAATTTACATTAAGTAATATTGAATACAAGCTAAGGCTAGCCTACCCAAATGCATGGCAAAAGGAATATATTGGTAAAAGTTTGAGAATACTCAATGCAGAGTCAAATTCTCAAGACATATATGTAGAGTCAGATTTCAAAGGAAGTAAGAGACATTTATTTTCTACTTTTCTGTAAATTTCTCTGGAGTAACTTTAAAAAGGTACATTAAGGAAAGATAAGAGCACAAAGATGGGATCCTTTGCATGCTAATAGATAACTAACCAAAGACTAATAAAGATTCAGTGATCATGCTGATTAGATTATTCTGGATTGTTTTTCACTCTGCAGGCAGTGCCCATACCAAGCTTCTATTACAAATTATGCAATTAATGTAGCTTTGGAATTTGTATTTGCATCTATCACAGAATGTCTATTTGTCGTAATGGTGCAGAAGGATAATGTCTTGAAGTTCCAAGGATCAAGATAATCATCTGAGACCTTTTACACAAGCTAACTTTTTTTGTACTGACAATTAACACACACAAAGGACAAGAGAACAAAAATCTTTGTATGAATGAATCGAGTAAAATTCAAGATACTCTGACTTACAAAGCTTTTGAAATGACCAGTTCTTAGCATGCACTTGCTTGGGAACACTCTAAGTCAATATACTGATACTTTTATTTCCACCATTAAATCCTGACAATTAGACCACATGTATATGTATTATGCCAAATAGGGCTATAAAAATAAAAACATTAAAAGTCAGTGATGATTTAGATCCTTTTTAAAGTACACTGGAATACCCTGAAATTAATATTTCTTAATCTATGAGTGGATAGTTTCCAGCTGGTATGTTTCTCATCTAATTGAAATGCATAAGAATGAATCACACAATCACCGTATTTGTAATTAAATTTTGGATTTAAGTTAAATCCACTTGAATCACAAAAGCTTGTGGACAAATCTCTTCTCGGCAATAATGCAAATAGAAATATTCACATAATATGAAATGCTAATTTTTGGAAACTAGCAACAAATAATACATGCAGAAAAATACTTAGACTGTTATAATGAAAAACATTCATCCAAACTGACATTTACTTTGAGATGAGTTAGTTCTGCTATTTCTCATCCTAAAACATCATGTGTATCATCTAATATAATTCAAAATCCTTCACCAGCCTGTAAGGCCTGGAATAAATTCATATCCTCATCATTTTGTATGCATCTTTTGATTAATTATAGCTTTTCTAATTTAGCTCTATAGACTATCTTAAACAATGTGGATACAATAAGTAGAGACTAAAAAAGAAAAAAATTATCATTCAGTGAGAACCAATAAGTTGGGAGCTTTCTTAAAAGTTGAAATTAGGGGTGCCTGGATGGCTCAGTCAGCTAAGCATCTAACTCTTGATTTCAGCTAAGATCATGATCCCAGGGTCAAGGGACTGAGCCCCATGCCTGGCTCTGTGCTGAGAGTGGAGCCTGTTACGGTTCTCATTCTCTCTCTCTCTCTCTCTCTCTCTCTCCCCCTCCCTCCGTCCCTCCCTCCCTCCCTCTGCCCTACTCCCCAGCTGGCTCTCTATCTGTTAAACAACAACAACAAAAGAAAAATGGAATTAAAGTGCAAAGCTTTTCATAGTTGTACATAGGCCTTGATCCCCAAATCCTATACTTGGTAGAGTCATGGTGAATGTTTAGCCTTGAGTTTTATTTTTATTTATTTTTATTATTTTTTAGAGTTTATTTATTTTGAGAGAGAATGTTGGTGGGGAGGGGCAGAGAGAGAGGAGAGAGAATCTTAAGCAGGTTCCATGCTGTCAGCTCAGGGCCCTACTCAGGGCTCGATCCCATGAACCATGAGATCATGACCTGAGCCAAAATCAAGAGTCATATGCTTAAACTTAACCGTCTGAGCTACCCATGCCCCTAACCTTGAGCTTTAATATCCATTATAAAGGGATGATCCAGTGAAAACAAACTGTTGTGAGATGACTTTGAAACATTGTTCAGCCATAACATTTTTGAAGGGCTCTCCATATCTTTTATACAAACTCTCTCAGGGGAAAAAAATACTTATCACATATACCTTAAATTAAAAAAGTCTGAAATGCACCATTTTCTGTTTCCCTTTTTCTTAAACCCTTAAACCAATATAAACAGTTGAGAATAAATTCAATTTCCTTTTCTTAATAGCTAGTAAATTGTGATTAAATTTAATAGTGTTGCAAGCTTAAACTATATGCAGGTTTGTTTCTTTCTGATCAATTTCCTTCCCCACATTTTTATGTATATCTTAACTGGTAAATTATGATCAATTATAATAGAGTATGGTGAGCTTAAACCACATGCAGGTTTGTTTTTTTACCAAGCAGGTAATAATCCAAGTGTGGCCAGCTAATCTCGCTTTGGTGGCTTCACAAGGGTCAGTCATCCAAGATCTAACACCTTTCTTTTCTATGGCTTATTGCCAGACTGCTGCCTACCACACCACATCTTCAAGAAAACTCTGAATTGCTCTCCACCTTATCTGCATTCCTAATTATTAAGGAATTAACCCAGGTGTCACAAGCATCAATTCTCTTAATATTCCAATAGTCAGAGCTTATTCATAGGGCCACACATAAATATATGGTAAACTGGGAAATGTAGTCTTCATTCTTGTAGTCATATACCCAGTTAGGTATCAGAGTGGTTACTTTAGAAGAATAGAGAAAACAGATATTGGGGAAAACATAGTAAGTTTGGCCATAAAATCCCTGTCAAATTTTGAGTAAGTCAAAATAATTCAAAATTGTTTTTCATGGTTTTATCACTTAATCCTTTGGTCCTGTTTTACTTCTAGAAGTTGTATCTCTAAACATTGACTTAGGACTTAGTCCTTTTTCTTCAAATCATCTTGGATCAGATCTGTCCTCAGTTTTGCTGTCTACCAACCAATCAGTGTTTTTTGTTGTTGTTTTTTTTTTCCCCTGAATCAAGATAAATTCATTTTAGACTTTTAACCAATGGACCCAAAGTATAAACGAAACCTAAAGGATTCCATAATTATATGAATAAAAGAGTAAATAAAGGAATGGGGGAGAACAGACAAATCTCCCATGCAGAAGGATTCCAAATAACTCATGCAGGTACTTTGCCCTCAGTGAAGGGGAGCATAACTTCACAGTCTAAATATGAGCCATGCATCATTCCAAAGGGTAGAATTTAGAAAGGAGAGAAAAAGAATAACTTTACAGTGGAGAAAGCTGACAGACACTATGTTAGCCAGGTGATCAACAGTGATAAGTCACGTTGATAGTGTGTATCCTGGATAGGACATAATTAGAAATGGCACTTTACCTCTGTAGTCTTCCTCCCAAAGACCTATAACCCCAGACTAATCATGAGAAAAACATTAAACACATCCCACTCAAAGGAAATTCTACAAAATACCTGACCAGTATTCCTCAAAACTTTCAATATCACCAAAACTAAGAAAAGTCTGAGAAACTTACAGCTCAGAAGAGCCTGAGGGGACATTACAACTGTCTTAGTCTGTGCAGCAACTATAATGAAATACTGTATTTTGGGTGGCTTAGGAAGAACAGAAATTTACACAGCTTTGGAGCTGGAAGTCTGAGATCACAGTGCCCGCATGGTTGGGGGAGGGTTTTCTCCGGGGTCTCAGACTTCTTGTATCCTCTCTGGAATCTCTATTATCAGAGCACTAATCCCATTCCTGGGGGTTCCATCCTCATGACCTAAGCACCTTCTACAGCACCCGCCCCTGCATCCTAATACCATCACACTGGGCACTAGGACTTTAAGTTTTGAAGTGGGGGACACATTCAGACCATAGCAACAAGAAAATGTAATATGGTGTTCTAGATAGGATCTTGGAACTGAAGCAAGAACTCTTCCTCTAGTTTTTCCTTAGTAAAAACTGAGAAACTCTGAATAAAGTGTGGACTTTAGTGCATAATAATGTATCTATATTTTTTATTTGTGACAAATATACAGTATTAATGTAACTGTATACTACATGCAGTGTAAAATGTTAATAATTAGGGAAACCAGTTTGGGAGACATGGAGACTCTATCTTTTCATTTTTTCTCTAAATCTGAAACTATTCCAAACAAACAAACAAAAAAACAAACAATGCTTTAGGTTACAAATGGGAGGTACCCCCCAAAAGACACTTATTGCTTATAACTTGCAAAACACAGCTAACCTAATAAAAATGAGAGGATAATTTCCTTAAAAATTTCAGTTAAGTATTCTAAAAACCTTGGGAATTTTCATAGGAAAAGTCTTATACAGGTGATTATGGGATTATTTACTGGTACAAGACCATTAATTTAAAATCTCTTTTGGCAGGGGCGCCTGGGTGGCTCAGTTGGTTGAGCAACCGACTTTGGCTCAGGTCATGATCTCATGGTTTGTGAGGTCGAGCCCTGTGTTGGGCTCTGTGCTGACAGCTTGGAGCCTGCTTTGAATTGTGTGTGTGTGTCTCTCTCAATAATAAGTAAACGTTAAAAAAATTTTTTTTTAAATCTCTTTTGGGATTTCCAGGGACTATAACAGAAAAGGCAATATTTAAAGAAAATAAATTAAACAAAATTTTTGTTTATTTACAATTACTGTTTTAAGTGAAAAATCTCATATTATTCGAACAATATTGGGAATCTAAAAAACTGATAATTCAAACATTTATGCAGGGACGATTAACTAAAAAATAGAGTTACATTCTAGGAAAAAATAGATTTACATCCCAATTTATTATACAAAATAAATTTCAGGTAGATCAAAAATTTAAACAACAATAAATATATCTGAGATTTAAAGAGTAGAAATAGAGGCACCTGAGTAGCTCAGTCATTAAGCATCCAACTTCAGCTCAGGTCATAATCTCCCAGTTCATGAGTTCAAGCTCCGTGTTGGGATCTGTGCTGACAGCTCAGAGCCTGGAGCCTGCTTCAGATTCTGTGTCTCCCTCACTCTCTGCCCCTTCCCTGCTCGCATTCTATCTCTCTCTCAAAAATAAATAAACATTTAAAAAAATTTAAATAGCAAAATAAATAACACCACCATGTAAAAATGTGGAAGAAAATTTTATGAATTTTCTTGGACTGGAAAAACTTTCTAAGCATAAGAAAAATGGGGAATCATAGTACAAAAGTATGTAAGTTTGCATACCTAAAAGTTTTATATTTCTACTTGACTGAAGAAACAGCATAAGCAAAAGCCAAATAAAAACTACAAAAAAATATTTTCAGCATTTATGACACATTTGGGGTTAATTTTCTTAATAGATATAGCTTTTACAAATGGTATCAAAAAAATGAAACAGAAGAAATGTGTTTACATACATACATATGTACACGCATGCATGTATATAAATGACATATACTTACCCATAATTGTATATTTATATGTTTTTATATCTAATTTCTTACGTAGCAATAATTTCTGGAAGGTTAAACAAAGAACTCTTAAATGACTTTTGCCTCTGGAAAATAGTTTAGAGTTTTATAGGGATAGGAGAAGATTTAGCATTGTATTCTCATTTTATTCCATTATTTATATTTATGTGTACATATTTTTCTTTTAAATTTAAAGTATTTATTTCAAATTAAAACATGACATAAAATTGATCCTTAAAGCTCTTTCAAAACATTAAAAATGGTGACTATAAGGAAGAGTTAAGAAAAGGAAAATCTAGTAATTTTGGTGGAAAAGTTATTTTATGGTGACTATCTCTAATAATGAGTGCTGACATTTGATATCCATGTGTCTTTTTTTAGATTAATCTTGAATTTGTGTTCAAATCTCATTTTTATCCTTTTCCCCAAATTGAATTTACATAAAGATCCCAAGTTTGGATATTAAAGCATCTTTAAATATATTTGGTGCTCATATATAAGCACTTTCCCTCCCATTTGAATATTTTAAATAGCTTCTTTTAACTTTCAAAAAATAAAATGATTCTCTGGTTTCAGAAAAACGAAGTATATTCATCCAAGGGCCAATTATTTTAGGAAGTTTTAAGCATATGAAAGCAAGGGTACTCAAAGTACTTTATCAACTATAAAAAGGGTTATTATCACCTCCTACAATGCTTTAATATTACTTGGTTCAACAACAAGATTTGCCAATAGTATAATTGCTGCAAAGTAGTCTTTAGTGAAATATTTTAAGTAGGCAGTAAGGTGTGATTACATACATTATTACACACCACAAAGTATAGAGGGAAAAATTTTAACAGGAATTCTTCAGTGCCTGTAGTTTATTTTCCTCTCAAAATTCCCATTACCTACTCAAATATTATCAATTGTCGAACCCACAGTAAAAGCTTCAAACAGGGAATCTTTTGAAAGATAAAATGAGCCATCATCTAAATATTTCCTGAAATAGAAGTAATCTTGGTTATGTGATGTAGAAGAAATACTTATGTAGTAATTAATTTAATTCTAAAACAAAACTTTATGTAATGGGAAGTCTACTGGACAGAAGTAGAACCTTTGTGGCATCTCTGACTTATTGCATGACTCAGAGAGAAGCAGCGTTTATATCCTACTTGCAAAGTGAAAGGCTTACACCTAATGGACAGAGTTTCTGACTTTTAAGTCGGGAACGTGAATCTGAGTCACTATACTGCTGTTTCTCAGTTTTGTGTAGTAACTAGTTACCACCAATCCACAGAGCAATGGGAGAGCTAAGGACTTCCCTCAATCCTTCCTATTCTACACCTGAACACACTATCCACACTATACTCACTTTTTCAGGAAAATATGAATTCTGCTAATTAGAGTGTGAACCATCACTGCCTACAATCTCCCATGTATGGGCCTGTGTAGGGATCCTTCTCCCTACATTCCCTCTATCCTTTGAAACTGGAGCCATACCATCCCTTCCTATATTTAGGCCCCTCTGAGATCCAGACATAGGATGTTTTTAAACATATTATAATAGTGAAGTGCTCCTCAAAATTCTCTTGCCCTAGTCAGTTGCTGAAACAGATGTTCAAGGCCTAATCCATACTAACCCAATATAGCACATTTGGAGTCCCAAACCATCCACAGCCAGAATCCGAAACTCCTTTCCTGCCCCGAACCTTGAGTTGGGTCTAGCACGGCCCTGGAAACGTACCTAGTGGATACAATCCTGTACCCTACTCCCCTCATTCTACTTGTACTATTTTGTTGTAATTGCATGCTTGCCTCATTTCCCTTACCCTGGTCTAACATAATTGGGACCATGAAAATCTGCCCAACCATTTCCAATCCCATCTCCTAAGAAGTTAAACCTTACAGTTGCACCTCCAACCACTGCTTGGGGGCTTCACTTCAACCCAGCTATCAACCTCCTTGCATAAACCAAACTCTGCATGACAGTAAAACAACTGCCTGGGGTATTCTGCTGCCTACACAGTATCCCTCTTGCTTACATCAGCAGCCTGAAATGGGTCTAGGTATACTGTGCCTCCTTGGACACTGTGATTCGGCTATAAACTTTGGGGACTCCCACTAAGCTAACTGGTTCAAACTGAGCTCAAAATATTCCTGGCACTACCACCAGTCTATTGGTAAAGATCCAAAATGCTTTATACTCAAACCCACATAAATTATGACACTAGATCGGACATTGATATCCTCTTCCCTATTTCACTGATTCCTGTAATGGTCTAGAACTAGATATTAGCCTTATACATGGAAAAGTTTTTTTCTCTGCATGAAAATTGCAATATCTTTATGACACAGCTAGATAGTGAACAAAAACTAATTTATTCCAAAGCTATTCAATGTTGTAAACTATTTTACTTTAGATATTCTCCCTCTTATCTAATAAGACAAAATGATTCGACTAATTTTCATGTGGTCCAGATAATGGGGCTTGCATGTACTTGTGAAAAACACATAAGTATAGCTATAAAAACTATTTCTGAGTTTTAGCATTTTCTCAGGAATTCAACACCTCTAAAAAATAATGAAAAGTGAACTCTTTTTGAGTGATTAATAATACATATTCCACAAAACTGACACAAAATAACAATTCACAGAATTTCATTATCTATGCATTAACTGCTACTTTTTTTTAAACAACAAATTTTCCACGTTAGGGGAATTCATTTATGTTTAATAATAACTATATTATAATACTCTTCAATATTAATTTTGTTTACACTATATCTTCCTTTATTATGCTTATTAATAGTTCAATAATCAGATTGAAGTCATTGGAAATGTAGTACTTTCGGTGACTAAAATCTTGGCCTCACTTAGCTAATTTTATTCTTTTCAAAATCTCTTCAATTCTATTCAGCTACCTTCTCTACATATAATATAGAAAATGCTTAATCAAAGTAATAAATATCTTCATAAAGCTAAAAAAATAATTAAGCATATATAAAATTAAAATCTAGGGAGTGATGGTAGCATGAGTCCTTTCTTTCTTCTTTAATTCACAACTAATCAGACATCCACGACAGAAACAGAAAAAAAAAAAAAAAAAAAAAAAAAAAGGCACCACCTCCTCCAGCACAGTGGACCAGGACACCGAAGAGATCCATCCATCTGTGGACACAAAAGTGAGTGGGGGCACCTGAGTGGCTCAGTCGGTTAAGCGTGAAGACTCTTGATTTTAGCTCAGGGCATGATCCCACAGTTGGTGAGATTGAGCCTTGCACAGGCTCTACACTGACAGCAAGGAGCCTACCTGGAATGCTTTCTCCCTCTCTCTCGGCCCCTCCCCCACTCGTTTTCTCTCTGTCTCTCTCCAAATATATAAATAAACTTTAAATAAAAAAGTGAGTGGATAAGACTGGGAGGAACCCAGGGGAGTGAGGGAAGTGCCACTTGAGCTAGCAGGCAGCAACAGAGGCGTTGATGGCAGAGAAGGTGGTGGCTAGTCTGACAATGAGCCTACACAACCTTTCTGGCTGAGAAGGTGGAGAGTGAAGGCGGTAAGTGAGGGTGGGCCAACCATACACTGCAGCTGGGGAGACCAGTTGCTCTCTCTGAAGAGAGACTGCAGTCACTTTGGGGAGAAAAAGGACAGGGAAGTAGCCAGACAGAAACTAAAGGAAAGCATCTCCTTCAGTCTTCACTGAGATACAGAAAATCACCCATGAATGCCAACACTCTTTGCTTTTGTTTGTTTATTTTTGTGTTTTAAATATGCAGTACTCCCAAATTTAGCGGGGAGTCAGCGCCAGTAAGAGAAACCAAAACTTGTGCTATAGCGCCACCTTCTGGAAAACAAAAGGAAAGCTCCTAACTACTGATCCGTTGACCATTAGAATCAAAGTTAACAAAACCCTGCCCGAATAAGCAAGTGTTGGCTAATTTAAACCTGGTGTCAGAGGCACTTCACATCAAACACTGAAAAATCATGGTAATAAGGTATCACAGAAAGAAAATGGCAATTTTCTAGCGACAGAACCCAAAGACATGGAATAAAGCTACCTGATAAAGAAGTTAAAATAGTTATCATGAAAAATTCAATGAGCTACAAAAAAAAAAAAAAAAAAAAAAATCTGAAAGACACTACAGTGATCTCAGGAATAAAATTAACAAAAAAAGGGAGTATTTTACCAAAGAGGCTGACGTTCTTTAAAAGAAGCAAATTCTGTAGCTGCAGAATTCAATAAATGAGATAAAGAATGCATTTGAATGCATTAGAATTAGAGCAGATCATATGAAAGAGAGAATTAGTGAGTTTAAAGATAGAAATATAGAAATAATTCAGGTGGGAGAGGAGAGAGACTAAGCCTTTTAAAAAGTGAACAAATCCTATGAGAACTTCCTATCTGACTCCATTAAGAAACTAAACCTAAGAATAATGGGTATCCCAGAAGAAGAGAGGAAGAATAGAGCAGAGAGTGTGTTTAAAGAAATAATAACTAAGAACTTCCCAAACCTGGGGAAATAACTGTATACACACATCTATGAAACTAAAAGAACACCTTATTATCTCAACACACACACACACAAACCCTCCAAGACACATTGTATTAAAGCTGTCAAAAGTCAATGACAAAGAACTTTCAAGGCAGTCAGGATGGGGATGGGGGGACAATAACCTACAAAAGTACCCCCATTAGGCTATCAGAAGATTTCTCAGCAGAAACTCTGTGGGCCAGAACAGAGTGGAATAACACACTCAAAATATTGAAAGATTAAAAACTGCCATCCTAGAATACACTATTTGGCAAAGTTATCCTTCAGATATGGAGGAGATATAAAGGCTTTCCCACAAATACAAAGCTGAGGAAGTTCACCACCACTAGACCTGACTTACAAGAAATGTTGAAAGACGTTTTTCAGGCTAAAAAAAAAAAAACAAAAATGCACAAAACTCCGATGAAGGTTATCAATATTTGGTCAAAATTAGAATACTGTAACTTTTTAAAATAGTATCCTTAACTGTAGCATAAGGACTAAAGGAGGAGACCTTTGAAAATAACTATAGCTACTACAACTTGCTAACAAAATCACAACATAAAAAGATTATTTGTAATAATAAAAATATAAAAGAAGACTAAAAAGATGGAAACTTATAGGTAAATGAAGATGATATCAGCAGAAAAAAACACCTATTTTATATATATGATGTTTTATCTAAACCTCTCGGTAACCACAAAGCAAAATTCCAGAGCAGAGACACAAAACATAAAAAAAAAAGAGGAGACTGAGAAAATCACCATAGAGAAACACCAACTTACACAGGTAGACAGAAACAGAAAGAAAAAGAATGGAGAAAATAACCAGAAGGCAAAAGAAAAAGTGGCAGTAGTAAAAATTTACATATCACTCATCACCCTAAATGTATATGGACTGAATTTACGAATCCAAAACATAGAGCAGCTGGATAATTTAAAAGAATGAGCAAGACCCAACTATATACTGTCTTCAGGATGAAAGGTGATATTCCAAGCAAATAGAAATGAAAAAAAGGTGAGTGTAGCCAAACTTAGTCAAAAGACTTCAAGCCAAAAAGAGTAACAAGAGACAACAAAGGTCATTATATAAGGATAAAGGAGTCAATACATCAAGAAGATATAACAATTGTAAATATATACATTCCCAACACCAGAGCACCAAAATATATTGAGTAATTAATAACAGATCTTAAGGGAGAAATAGACAGTACCAATGTGATGATTGTAGAGAATTTCACTATCCCACCATCAGCAATGGATAGATAATCCAGACAGAAAATCAACAAGGAAACATTGGAATTGAAACACACTTTAGAATAAATGTACTTAAAATGCATATATAGAACATTCCATCCAACAGCAGAATATTACATTCTTATCAAGTGCACATGAAACACTCTCTAGGATAAATCATATGATAGGCCACAAAACAAATCTTAGCAAATTTAAGAAGACTAAAATCACACCAACGATCTTCTTTAACAATGGTATGAAACTAGAAATCAAGAGGGAGGTAATAAGGTCTACAGATTTGTGTAAACTAAACAACACACTTCTAAACAATCACTGAATAAAAGAAGAAATGGAAAAGGAAATAACAATTACCTCAAAACAAATGAAAATGAAAACAAACATACCAAATATTGTGGGATGCAGCAAAGGCATTTCAGAGAAGAAAGTTTAAAGCAATAAACACGTATATTAAGAAACTAGAAATACCTCAAATAAACAATCTAACTTAACACCTCAGGAGTTAGAAGAACAAATTAGTCCCAAAAGAAAATAATAGGAAATAATAAGGATCAGAACATAAATAAATGAAATAGAGACTAGAAGAATAGAAAGGATCATTGAAACTAAGAGATGGTTTTTCCAAAGGATAAACAAAACTGACAAATCTTTAGCCAGACTGACTACAAAAAGAAAGAGAACGCTCAAATAAAATTAGAAATGAAAGTGGAGACATTACAACTGATACTACAGAAATATATAAATAATAAAAGAATGATATGAACAATTACCTAGAAGAAATGGATACATTTCTAGAAACACATTACCTACTAAAGCTGAACCAGAAATAAACAGAAAATCTGAACAGACCAGTAATGGGTAAAGAGATTGAATTAGTAATCAAAAAACTCCCAATAAAGAAAACTCCAGGAACAAGTGATTTCACTGGAGAATTATATCAAACATTTAAAGAGGAAATTAATGCCAATTCTCTTCAAACTCTTCCAAACTATAGAGGAGAAGGGAACATTTCTAAACTCATTCCATGATGCATTACTTTGATACCAAATAAGGTATACCACAAGAAAATAAAACTGTAGACCAATATCCCTGATGAATACAGATGCAAAATTCTCAACAAAATATTATCAAACCTAACTCAAGAACACATCAAAGGAATTACACACCATGACCAAGTGAGATTGATCCTTCAGATGCAAGAGAGGTTCAATATACACAAATCCATAAATGTAGTACACCAGAGCAATAAAATTAAAGATAAAAATCATATATGATCATCTCAATGGATGCAAAAAAAACATTTGATAAAATATAACATTCTTTCATGATAAAAATATTTAAAACATTGGATACAGAAGGAAGGTACCTCAACACAATAAAGGCCATATATGACAAATCCACAGCTAACATTACACTCAATGGAGAGAAATTAAAAGTGTTTCCCCTAAAATCAAAAACAAAAAGCAAGGATACCCAATCTCACCATTCCTATTCAAATTGGCACTAGAAGTCCTCACCAGAGCAAATAGGTAAAAACCAAAAAATAAAATCATCCAATTCAGAAAGAAAGATTTAAAACTATCATTATTTGCTGATGATATGATCCCATATGTAGAAAAGCCCAGAGAATCAGTCAAAAAACTGTTGTAATTAATCAACAGTTTCAATAAAGTGGCAAAATCAACATACAGAAATCACTTGCATTTCTTCACACTAATGATTATGAAGTATCCGAAAAAATAAAACTATCTGATTTGCAACAACATTGAAAACAATAAAATACTTAGAAATAAATTTAACTAAGGGAATAAAAGATCTGTACAATCAAAACTACAAAACTTTGCTGAAAGAAATTGAAGACAAATGGAAAGACATCCCATGTTCATGGATCAGAAGAATTAATATACAATGGCCATACTACCTAAAGCAATTACAGATTCAATGCAATCGCCATCAAAATACCAAAGGCATTATTCAAAAAAATACACAACCCTGAAATTTCTGTGAACAAAAGACCCAAATAGCCAAAGCAATCTTGAGAAAAAAGAACAAAGCACTTCCAGATTTCAAACTATATACAAAGCCATAGTAATAAAAAGAGTATAGTACGGGCACACATATAGACACATTGACCAATGGAATAGAGAACCCAGAATTAATCCACAGCATACACAGTTAACTAATATTCAACAAAGGAGCCAGGAATACCCAATGGGGAAAGGATAGTCTCTTCAACAAATAGTGCTGGGAAAACTGGAAAAACACATATGGAACAATGAAAGTGGACTCTATCTCAACACCACTCACAAAATGCTAACTCAAAATGAATCAAAGACTTAAGCTTAAGACCTGACACCATAAAATACCTACAAGAAAAATAAGAAAAAAGTTTATTGATATTGGTCTTGGCAGTAATTTTAGATGCATGATGCCAAAAACACAAGCAACAAAGATAAAAATCAACAAATGATACCACCTCAAATGCAAAATCTTCTGCACAGCAAAAGAAACAATTAACAAAATCAAAATTATGGAATGGGAGAAAATTTTTTCAAATCACATATCAGATAAGGGTTAATATCCAAAATATATAAAGAACTCAGTCAACTCATTAATAAAACAAAAAACAAAAAACAAAAAACAATCTGATTTAAAAATGGGTGGAAGAATTAAATAGACATTTCTCCAAAAGGACATCAAAAAGGCCAACAGACACATGAAAAGATGCTCAATGTCACTAATCATCAGGGAAATACAAATCAAAACCATAATAATGTATCACCTCACATCTGTTGAAATGGCTATACTCAAGCAGAGACAATAGATTCTAGTGAGGATGTGGTGAAAAGGGGACCCTTATATACATTGTTGGTGGGAATGGGTATTAATTCAACCACTATGGAAAAACAATATAGAGGTTACTCAAAAAATTTAAGGTAGATCTACTATATTATCCAGCAATTCCACTCCTGGGTATATGCCCAAGGAAAATGAAAACAGGGTTTTGACAAGATATGTGCACTCCCATGTTTATCACAGCATTATACACAATAGCCAACATATGGAAACAACCCAGATGTTCAACAGATTAATAAATTAAAAAGTTGTGGTATGTATATACAATGGGATATCAGCCACGAGAAAGGAAGATATCCTCTCATGTGCAACAACATGGACCTCAAGCACATTGTGGTAAGTAAGCAAGATAAGTCTGAGAAAGACAAATACTGTATGGTATCACTTATATGTGGAATTTTAAAAAGTTCAACCTATAAAGAACAGAAAGTAAAGTGGTGGTTACCAGGGGACTTGTGGGGGGTGGGGGGAAGGATATGAGAACGTTTAAGGGTAAAAACTTGTAAAGAGTGATAAATAAGCCATAGAGATGGAATACACAGTATAATGAATATAGAAAATAATATTGTACTAAATTATGCAATGTGATAAATATTGCTATATCAGCAATCATATTACAATATATAAATGTAGCAAAGTAACATGTTACACATCTTAAACAATGTTGTGCATCAAATTTATTCAATAAAAATAAAAACAAAATTAAAATTTATAGTTCTCAATCTAAGATCTATGTAAAACAGGTATCGTTAGATATTAAATTTCTTTGATACAAATAAGGAATAAAACTGTTTATATCTGAGAACTAGGTATCTATAGTTCCAAAGTCAGAAAGAAGAAACACTGCTCCAAACCCAGAAAATTATAATGGATAGAACTTACATTTTACTTAGGTCTAGCTTATTGGCTTATATTTTTAAATTCCTTTGTAACAACTTCTTTCTGTGATCTATCACAATTTTAGAACCTTTTGAGCCTGATGTCTTAGCAGGGGTTTAAACTCTGTCAATCATTCAGCAGTCAGATTGGTCCTGCTTGAAAAAGCTTTAATAGAAAAGAAGTCATAAATCAAGAGAAATACTCAGGAAGATGCCCTTACGGAATTACCTTATAGAAAGATCAATTATTCTGGCCTAGGAAGGTGATTTTGGATTTTGTTTTAGTGTGAGTGAGTGTGTGTGTGTGTGTGTGTGTGTGTGTGTGTGTGTGTTTAAATAACTGAAGCTATATTTAGTATGTGTTTTCCCTTTTCTGATATAACTGAAATACATTAAAATCCTACTAGACTATTCAAAATGGAATATTTCTACAAATAGATCTCACCAGCATAAATATCAGAATTTTTGAAATATTTCTAGAGGATACATAAATACCTGCCTTGTACTTGCAGCTCTTCTGAAATTAGATTACACATAGTTCAGCCCTTAGCATTCATCCAATTGATTGGGGAACTGATTAGTTCCCACCTTATGCCTCAACATCAGCTGTGCCTTTTTTCTAATGTGTATCAGCAAATAGCTTCCTAAATCATAGAGGAAAGGGACTAGTTAGAACCTAATAAAAATGCAGTCATTAATTATAATGATTAGATTATTTGGACTGTCATTCATGGTGCAATTAAATCCCCCGAACCCATGTACTTTGTCATAGTAGTTTCAGATACAGTGTTTTATAGGTAACTATATGAAGTTTTTCATATTTTAGTAAGGCAGATAGCACAAAAATTCCTACAATAATAAACCATGGTTCGTCATATTCACTCGTGGAGTATATGATGGATGTTATAGCACGTAAATAACAAATATTTTCTGAGCACCTCCTGAGTGCCAAGCTCTGTGCTGGGCACAGAGTATAACAAAGAATATGACATAGTCTATCTTTCACATTACTCAACTTCCAGCAACATCTGACACAGTTGATGACTTCTCATAATCTTTTTCTCTTGGGTTTCCAACACCATGCACTCTGTTTTTGTCCTATTCCTTGGCCTACCTCTGTCATTGTTGCTAGTCCTTTCTGTACCAGATTTTCTGAATTTCTAAATGATAGAATTTGCTATGGCTAAATTGAGGGTGTCTTTTCTCTTTCTCCCAAATAATCCCATTCATTCCATTGGCCTTAAATACTGTCTACATACTGAATATCCATTTACATGCCTTTTAGTTTTTTGGAAAGTCAGAGAATAAGACTCAAATCATTGATGGTCAAAATTACCCTAATGTTTCCTTTGGGAAGCCACCTTCTTAGACAACAACCTACCACCTTTTAATCCTCCAGAATAGGCAGAGATTACTGTTTCTTTGATAACCAAATAAATCATCAAGGATGTATTTAGGATGTACGTTAAATCAAAGAAACTGAGACCTTAAACTCTGGCAAGATGACTACACTGTGAGAGGTATGTAGGGACTAAGATGGTTCAAGAACCACTGAACTCACCTCTTTAGGCTCACACTCATCCTGGGGTATATTCCCAGTGAGTTGAAGGGGGAATTATTCTAACTATTAAATTGGTCTGTATGTGTGTGTGTGTGTGTTTTATTTTTGTAATATTTATTTATTTTAGAGAGAGAGCTCAAGTGGGGAAGGAGCAGAGACAGAGACACAGAATCCGAAGCAGCTCCAGGCTCTGAGCTGTCGGCTCAGAGGCCAACGAGGGGCTGGAATTCATGAACCATGAGATCATGACCTTAGCTGAAGTCAGATGATTAACCGACTAAGCCACCCAGGTGCCCCGCATATGTGTGATTTAATCTAACTGCACTTTATGTCCAATCGAAACCTGGTTTGTAATTCCCACTCTTTAACATCTCCACCCGAACACTTCACAAGTCTTTGAAACATAACATATCCAAATCAGAATTCTGATTTTCCCACAAGAAACCACTACCTCCTGCAGCCTTCTCCAGCTCAGTAACCTCTTTTCATCTAGTTTTTTTAGAGCAAAAAACTTAATCATAATTCTTTATTCTTCTGATTCCATACTTATTAAACCACTTACAAACACCTTGACTTCTATCTTTAAAGTATATCAGGAACTGATTCACAGTTCCCCATTTGGACTTCTATCACCTCAACCCAGCCCAGAGTCTCCCACCTCCCTAGGACAGTTGGTCTTTCTTCTTTACTTCCTTCTTCTTTACTTCTACTTTAATTCCCACCATCATTCTCACACTCCTGTCCCCATGTACACACAGACACATGGATTTATTGACCACATATCTCAGAATGAGAATCTTTAAAATACATACATTTACATTAGATGATGTCAATGCAAGGTCCTGCGTAAAGTTAGAAAGCATTTAGTAACTTCCCTTTTTATTTCAAATAAAATACAAACTCTCTATCTTGAGGAGCCCCTGCCCACCATTACAACCTCATTTCTTGCTACTGTCCCATTCCTATCTCTGTTCCTTTTATTTTCATGAATACTCTTAAGTTCTTTACAATTCTGCAGCGGTTCCCTCTATCTGGATAAATCCCTCTATTCTGGAAAAATATTTTCCCAGAATTCCATGAGTGTAGTTCTTTCTCACTCATTAGGATTAGACTTCATTGCTATCCCCAAGAAGAGCTTTTCCTGATTGCCCTGATATTCCTTCACAAAATACTCTATTTTCTTTATTGCACAAACATCAGTTTTGTAAACAGTTTTACTGAAGTAGAATCGATAATAAACAAACATATTTAAGTGATAAGTTTTTACCTACATATACACTCATGAAGCCAAGTACAAAGCTAAGATAGTGAATATATCCATCATTTCTAAAAATTTCCTTCCATCCGTTGGTAATCCCTCTGTCATACCCCTCTTTGACCACCTCTCCCATTTCCCCACCAACTTCCATACCAGGTAGCCACTGATTTTTTATTTTCTGTCATTTTACTTAGAATTTTCTAGAACTTTATGAAAATAGAGTCCAATTCAAGAAATTTAAGCTGTAATTCCAAGTATGTACAAAATATTGTATTGTGTAGAGGCAGAAATATTAAGAAAATATTTTCTCTAACCTTAAAAGGCTAAAAAGGGAAATGGAAACATCAAAAATATAATTATTAAAAAAAACAAATACTTGTATGAAGACAGATAATAACACTTGCATGTGGCTTTTAGGGAGGAAAATAGCACACCCTGTTTGTGGAATCAAGAACGTAACGTTGTGAAAAATACAGCATTGTGAACTCTGCCTTGAATAGGGGATTTTTAACCGGTAGAGTTGTAAAGAGCTGGACAAAGAGTTATTCCAAGCTGATTAGAAAATATACCAAGCAAAGGCATAATATAACTAAAAGGATGAAAGAGGTAAAATGTAAAGTTTATGTGCAGGTGGGGCATTGAGTAATCTATTTTGAGTAGAAATATCTGATGGTGTAAGGGAGTCTATGGAGGTATATTAGGGCTGGAGGGCCTTTTAAGTGAGACAAAGGAATGGTCTTAATGCAGTGGGCCTAAATTCCTTGGGAATCCAATTCCAAAAAGATTTGGCATAAATTATCCCAAGAAATTGGCATGTTGAAAAGTATATTCCTTTTAGCTCTTGTTCTGGAATCTTAGGGAACATCCTGGAATAATGAATGACTACACTCAGTGCTTAGGTTTTTTCAATCTCTCTCCTAGAAAATGTAATTTAGCAGCCCAGAGGTCTTTTATTATTCCCCCAATCCTCGGATTTACACTGTGCTTCTTGGTGGTACTTCCTCACCTTATAAATGAGGACAATCTTTAGAAAAACAGAAGGATTTAAGGCATGGTATATTTAAATATTTAAAACTCTCCTAAAACAAAACAAAACAAAACAAAACAAAAAAACATAGGCACTAATCTCTTGGACATCGGCTTTAGCAATATATTTATGGATACATCTCTTTAGGCAAAACAATCAAAAGCAAAATTAAACTATTGAGGGGTGCCTGGGTGGCTCAGTTGGTTAAGCAACTGACTTTGGCTCAGGTCATGATTTCACCGTTTGTGGGTTCAAGCCCTGCATCGGGCTCTGTGCTGAACAGCTTAGAGCCTGGAGCTCTTCAGATTCTGTGTCTCCCTCTCTCTCTGTCCCTTCCCTGCTTATTCTCTGTCTCTCTCTCTGCCTCTCAAAAATAAATAAACCTTTAAAAAATATTTAAAAAATGAAACTATTGAGACCATACCAAATTTAAAAGCTTTTGTACAGCAAAGGAAACCATCAACAAATGAAAAAGCAACCTACTAAATGAGAAAAGATATTTGCAAGTGGCATATCTGATAAAAGAGTAGTATCAAAATTTATAAAGAACTCATACAACTCAATGCCAAAAACAATCCAATTAAAAAATAGGCAGAGGACATGAATATTTTTCCAAAAAAGACATATGACCAGTATCATATAGCTAGTATCAAAAATGCAAGAAATAATAAGCGTTGGCAAGGATGTAGAGACAAGGGAACCCTCATGCATTGTTGGTGGGAGTGTAAATTGGTGTCTCCATTGTGGAAAACAGCATGGAGTTTTCTCAAAAACTTAAAAATAGAAATACCATATTATCCAGTAATTTTACCACTGGGAATTTACTCAAAGAAAACAAAAATACCAATTTAAAAAGATACCCCTATGCACCTCTATGTTTATTGCAGCATTATTTACAATAGCCAAGATATGGAAGCACCCTAAGTGTCCATTAATAGATGAATGGATAAAGAAGATGTGGTATATATGCCTAGTGGAATTTATTTTATTATTTTTTTATTGTTTATTTCAAGTTTTTATTTAAATTACACTTAGTTAACATATACTGTAATATTAGTTTCAGGAGTGGAATTTAGTGATTCATCACTTATGTACAATACCCAGTGCTTATCACAAGTGCCCTCCTTAATACCATCACCCATTTAACCCATCCCCCCATCCACCTCCCCTCCAGCAATCCTCAGTGTGTTCTCTATAGTTAAGAGTCTATTTCTTGGTCAGCCTTTCTTTCTCTCCCCGCCATATTCATCTGTTTCAGTTTTAAAATTCCACATATGAGTGAAATCATATTGTATTTGTCTGTCTCTGACTGATTTATTTTGCTTAACATAATATAGTCTAGCTCTATACATGTCATAGCAAATTACAAGATTTCATTCTTTTTGACTGTTGAGTAATATTCCATCTACGTATGTATACATATACACACACCACTTTTTCTTTATCCATTCATCAGTCAATCGACATTTGGGCTCTTTCCATAATTTGGCTATTGTTGATAATGCTGCTTTAAACATTGGGGTGCATGTGTCCTTTTGAATCAGTATTTTTGTATCCTTTGGGTAAACATCTAATAGTGCAATTGCTGCATCATAGGGTTCCTTTTTGAGGGTCCTCCATGCTGCTCTCCAGAGTGGCTGCACCAGTTTGCATTTCCACCAACAGTGTAAGAGAATTCCCCATCTTCTGCATCCTTTCTAACACCAGTTGTTTCCTTTGTTACTAATTTTAGCCATTCTGATATCTCACTGTAGTTTTGATTTGTATTTCCCTGATGTTAAGTGATGTTGAGCATCTTTTCATGCATCTGTCGGCCATCTGGATGTCTTCTTTGGAAAAATGTCTATCCATGTCTTCTGCCCATTTCTTAACTAGATTATTTGTTTATTGGATGTTGAGTTTGATAAGTTCTTTACAGATTTTGGATACTAACCTTTTATCAGATATGTCATTTAGAAATATCTTCTCCCATGCTGAAAGTTGCTTTTTAGTTTTGTTGACTGTTTCCTTCACTCTGCAGAAGCTTTTTATCTTAATGAAGTCCCAATAGCTGGTGTTTGCTTTTGTTTCTCTGGTCCCAGGAGACATATCTAGTAAGAAGGTGCTACAGCCAATGTCGACAAAGTTGCTGCCTGTGTTCTCCTCTAGGATTTTGATGGTTTCCTGTCTCACATTTAGGTCTTTCATCCATTTTGAATTTATTTTACACAATGAAATATTACTCAGCCATCAAAGAGTGAGATCTTGCCATTTGCAAGAGTAAAGATGGACCATGAGGGTATTATGCTAAATGAAATAAGTCAGAGAAAGATATACACCATATAATTTCACTTATATGTGGAAGCTAAAGAACAAATGGGCAAACAAACAAAAAACCCAGACTCAAACACAGAGAACTGGTTGTTACCAGAGGGGAGGGGATTAGAGGAATGGGTGAAATAGGTTAAGGGGATTAAGAGGTACACACTTCTAGTTAAAAAAATATATAGATCACAAAGATTAAAGATACAGCACAGGGAATACAGTCAATAATGTTGTAACAGTATTTTATGGTGGCAGACTGTGGCTATACTTACCACAGTGAATGAGCTTTGAGTAATATATAGAACACTCTAATTACTATGTTGTACACCTAAAACTAAGATAACATTTTATGTCAACTCTAATAATCAATTTAAAAATAGAGTGAATGTCTGCTAAAATTTAAAATTTAAATAAGGGTCTGAATTTTATAACATAATACCCAAAGCACCAGGATACAATTGAAAATCATTTGTTATATATAAAACCAGGTACATCTCAAATAAGATAATCAAAAGATGCCAGAATGGAATAGCACATTTTGGAAATTATCTGGTCGGAGAAAATACTTTGTATAATTTCAGTGAAAAAAAATCACACACACACACACACACACACACACACACACACATATATATATATAATACTATTCATTTTATTTGAATAAGAAAGGACTTTCCTTTAAGAATGAAGTCAGTGATTCGACCATAAAATAATTTAAAATATCTGTATTTAAAAAAAAAAAACTAAAAGAAACAACAAAGTGGGAAAAATAGACTATTTTTCAGATAAACCATAACTTTCTGCCAAAAATGTCAAATAAAAAATAACAATTTAAATTGTGGGGTGAGAAACCACCTGTCTTCACCCTCAGTAAGCAAAGAGCTTATGCCTCTAAAGTTCTGGAAAATGTCTGATGTGACTTTTAGAAATCAGGATGACTTCAACTTGTACTTCAACTTGTACTCATTCTACAGAACACACACTAATGTCCTCAAATTCACAAAGTAAATAAGTATAGCTTCTTATCCTATAATTTTAGTAAAATTAGAAAAATGTATCTTATTTTGATATTAAAACAAAACTTTATTATGGCATACAAAATTTTCATAAATTTGATAATATAAAAGCTATGAACTTAAAGTTGTTTGCCTGATTCCTTTTGTTGTGCGAGGGCATTTATATTATCCCTTTCTTTCGGAATATTTAGTTTTGAAGTTTTAAGAATCATTACACCAAAGTGTTTTTATTTTTTGACCTAGAATTAGGGAAAGCTTACTTTCACATAAGTTCATTGGCCTCTTCCCTAAATAAGTGTGATAATTTGATATAGTTATATTGCTAAAAATACAAACATGAAATATTGCAAAGTACTTAACTACCATATTTGTAAAAAGATCATAAGACAATCAATCCTAGATACTAAATGGGACGAAAAATACACTTATTTCCACTTCTCTTCCATTGAAATTGAAACACTGAAAAAAATTCGGTTTTAAAAGATATCTTTTAAAACAGTGTACAACCTCAAATGTTTTATAAAATCTAAAGCTCTAGGAATATTTTCTGTGTCACTATGTGGCATGTAACCTTGATTATACTCTACTAACTGCCTAGGGGATTTTTACTCTTATTCCAAAAAAGTCAATGGGTTTCTAGGCAAAATTGCTTAATTCTACTTTCCTGGTCAAATTTATCTTGGGGTAATTATATTTTGACTGTCCTAAATCTGAGCCACTAGGCTTTCAGTCAGACTTGATGTTCCTCCTGGGTGACGGAATCGATCCAGGGCTATGTCGTGTGCACTGTAGAGCAGATGCCACATTTCACCCTGGAGTATAATACAGTTGAAGGTGCAGTGATTCCTACATATCCACTTAACAAACTTTGTGCAATCACTGGAAATAAAAGACACCACTCAAAGAATGTTTACTCGAATGAAATAAATGGTGTTTGAAAAAAATGCAATGATAGCAGTGGGAAGTTTATTCAATTCTATTTTGATACCATTACTTTTAGACATTCATTTATTGATTGATGAAATAATTATTGAATACCTACTATATGCAGCGTACTGACCTGAAATTAAAAGTGTGCATAATCAACTTCCAAAATTTAACCATCTAAGAAGGAAAACAAAGATATTCAACAGAAGTATAAAGTAAAATGGGATAGATTATAAAGTAGGTAAATTTCTATTCCATCATGGGAAAATGTAAGCTTTTGAGTGAAGAGAAAAAAAAGGGTAATTTATTTTCATACAGGCAAGTATTTCCTAACATTATTTGACTTAAGTGTAAATTTCTTGATCTCTCCCTGGAGATTTTATAGACTCTAGTTTCAATTTTTTTGCATGTTATACAATAAAGTGTGAGTTTAAATAAATACTTAAAATAACCATTTAAAGAATATTCGCAATACAGAAGTAACCCTTTTAGGAGATGAATTGTGTCCCCCCCGAATCTGTATGTTGATGTCCTCACCCCAGGACCTCAGGATGTGACTTTCATTTGGAAATAGGGTCACTGAAGATGTAATTAGTTAAGATGAAGTCATACTTGCATAGGGTGGGCCCCTCATTGAATATGACTTTTTTTTTTTTTTACTAAAAAAGGGGATAGCCATGTGAGCATGAAGGTAGAGATTAGGGTGATCCACCTACAAGCCAAAGAACACTAAGTGTGCCAGCAAACTAATAGAAGCTAGGGGAGAGGCATGGAACAGATTCTCCTTTACAGCTCTCAAAAGGAACCAACCCTAAGGACACCTTGATCTCAGACTTCCAGCCTCCTGAACTGTGAGAACATGAATTTCTGTAGACCCTGTGATTTATGTTATTTTGTTAGGGCAGCCCTAGGAAACTTTTATAAGTTTTAAAAGATTTATTATACAGGAATACAAATTTTGATATGTTGCATTTTACAAACAATGCAATGGAACATTATTTTAATTATATAATGAAAATGATTTACTAATAAATTTCAACATAGGATTTTTATACATTTTATCATGTTTAGTATTAGAAATTAAAAAATATATGAAGTATACATTTAAATTTAGGTTGAAAAAAGTTACATTCTTGATGCTGATGTTTAAAATTCTTGAATTTTATGCTCAAGGAAGAAACAGACCATGAATATACTCACTTTGTCTTCACTAATTTCCATACATTCTCTATCATTATGTACTCAGAGCCTTCTAATCTATTTCATTTTAAAGAGAAAAGTACTTAAAATCTCACTATATATTTATTTTTAAAACATAGAAATTTAAAAAAAAATTCCATTCACTGAAAAGCATAAAATATTATTGAGAGTAATTAAAAGAATACACCATATTTGTGGTTTGGAAGGCTCAATATTGCGTGCTCATTCTCACCAAGCTGGTGTATAAATTTAATGACATCCCAATAAAACTTGAACAAGTTTTGCTGTGGAAATTGAAAGGCCAACTCAAAAATTTGTATGGGAATGCATAAAGGCATAAGATAGCAAAGACAATGAACTATACAAAATAGTCATATTACCAGATCTTAGTACTTATTATGAAGATATAGTAATTAAGATTTTGTGGTATTGAAGAATGAATAAGTAGACTGCTGGAACAGAGTAGAAGTTATTGTCCTTGATCAATTTTCAATTTTACCAAATACTCCTATTTGAATATGTTAGTATAGGTCTTCTATTTTTCTGGAAAATTTTCTTGCAGTCTTAAATATCAATTGGGTTTCATTGCTTTATCTCCTTCAGAGACTCAGGTTGTTAAGATATTCTTTGCCTGTCTTTCTCTCTGCCTTTTTAAATTTTCTTTAACTCATCCCCATTCCCATCTCTTTGATATTTCCCCCTTTTCTTGACTGCCCCTTACTAAGTTTCATTTTTTTTTAATTTTTTTTTTTTAACATTTATTTATTTTTGAGACAGAGAGAGACAGAGCATGAACGGGGGAGGAGCAGAGAGAGAGGGAGACACAGAATCGGAAGCAGGCTCCAGGCTCTGGGCCATCAGCCCAGAGCCCGATGCGGGGCTTGAACTCACCGACCGTGAGATCGTGACCTGAGCTGAAGTCGGACACTCAACCGACTGAGCCACCCAGGCGCCCCTAAGTTTCATTTTAATCTATATTCCTTTTAATTTAGTCTATTTCTGAAAATGTTTGTCTTTTATGTCTCTCCTGAATTCAATCAACTCTCATTTTCTTTTGTATATTACTGTTCTTAGATTTTTTTTATTTCTGATTAAAGATTTTTCCATTGGCTTATTTGCATTTATTTACTTATTTGTTTGTTTGTTTATTTACAGGTATCTAGATGTATGTTTGAAAATATGTGATTCAGTTTGGAATATTATGATAGAGGGGTTTTTTTAATATTTAATTTTTGAGAAAATGAGAAGTTTTTATTTTCTGCTTTCCTCTGACAACAGCTTTGAACAGATACATGTTTCTGTGTATCTACACTTCATGAACACAGTGAAAGCCTGAGAGTGAAAGAAAAAGATTCTAATTTGGGACCTCTTTCTTTATGATGAGTGTGGTTAAATGTAGTTTCTTTAATGGATAGCGTCTTGGGCAGGTTTTTGGGAGAGAGAATTGGGTTTCTTTTATTTTTCAGAATCCTTGATTTTCTCCCCTTGCTTCATTTTCCTTTTACTATTCAGTCTCCAAATACAACTCCTGTCTTCCTTTTTACCATTCTGTCCCCATGAAATGTTGCTTTACTTATACTGCTTCCTCAAGTCTTATCCAAAGTCCCTTCACAATAGTCAATATCTTTATCTACAGGATTTTTTTTTGCACCTTCACACTTGGGGTAGACATTTTCTTGAAGAAGATGGTTTTAGCTTAATCCTCTCTAATCTCTCATGTGCAAAGGCTTCAGTAGGAGCTCAAGAAAAGCTTGATTAGAGATTTTTTATTTTCATAGTTAAAGAAAATATTCTCTGATTCTAATCATGGTGGAGTCATGGAAAAGTATGAATTTACTTTTTCTTATTAATATGTAGAGCTTAGGGTAAGATTAGTGAAAGATTAAGATTTATGGGGTGCCTGGGTGGCTCAGTCAGTTGGGCTTTTTTTTTTTTAATTTTTTTTAATGTTTGTTTTTGACAGAGAGAGAGAGAGAGAGCATGAATGGGGAGGGGCAGAGAGAGAGGGAGACACAGAATCCAAAGCAAGCTCCAGGCTCTGAGCTGTCAGCACAGAGCCCAATGCGGGGCTTGAACCCACAGACTGTGAGATCATGACTGGAGCCAAAGTCGGACGCTCAACCGACTGAGCCACCATCGGTTGGGCCCCATCGGTTGGGCTTCTGACTTCAGTTCAGGTCATGATCTGATGGCTCGTGAGTTCGAGCCCTGCATCGGGCTCTGTGCTGAAGCCTGAAGCCTGCTTCAGATTCTGTGTCTCTGTCTCTCTCTCTCTGCCCCTTCCCTGAACATGCTCTGTCTCTCCTATCTGTCAAAAATAAATAAACATTTAAAAAATTAAAAAAAAAAAAGATTTAGGCAGCCACCATTCACCATTACCCTGATTACCAATGCTACTTGTTTTTTTACAATTAAGCAGTATTCCTAATTGGAGAATATATCACTTCAGCTGGCAATGGAAATCTGGAATAATAATAGCTTAAAAAGATAGTTTATTTTTTGCTCTTAGAGACATCTAGAGCCAGGGGTCCATTATGACTTCTGCACAATGTCACCATTACCATGGGACCCTTCACTTTTTTTCTGCATATCCATTATTAGCACGTGTCTCCCATTCCCAAGGCTGCTTTAGTGTTGTAAGATGCTGACTGAACACATCTATGTTCCAAACAGAAAGAAGGAAAAAGAATGAAGAGTAAAATGAGGGCATTCTCCCAGATGACTCAGCTCCCTTTAAATGAGTGCTCTATAAAGTCTGCCCAATAAACTCCTTGTTTATGTCTCATTAATTACCACTACCTGCGGGAGAGATGAAGAAAATGTAGTGTTTTGGTTAGGAACATTTCTAACCCCAATAAGGCGCTGTTCTCTTAATAAGAAGGGGGAAATGGGTACCTGATAGGTGTTGGAAGTTCTTGCTACAGGAAATAAAAGTCTTTGTTTATATAATATGGGTGCCTTGGCTTATCTCCATGCCTAACATATATCTATTTCTAGGCATCCATTACCTTAAATGATTATGTATTTGAAATGAATAATAGTCAGAATATATTTAGTTCAGCTAACTCATTTTAAATCTGTACATGCATTAACAATATTTTATACTAATATGTGTTAGCTCAACTTTATAATCTAAAGGCATTAACTCAGCAAAATATGGCAAGTTAAAAAAATCTTATAAATTTGAACAACTCCTTTAGCAGGAGAAGTCAAATCATTGTAAATTTTTCTGTTATGCATGCATTTGAATAGTCTTTGATATTAAATAACTATATTTTAAATCTAATAGCTCTAATAATAGTTTTGATGTATGTCTTTCTACTTGAATCATTCAATATTTTACCACTGACTAAAAATTTCTGGTTAGCAGTATAACTGTCATTCAGCTTCCAGCTTCAGAGATAGAAATTTATTTATTTGATTAATACTGAACTTTTACTACTCTGAAGAGCTTAAAGCAGTGAATGGCTAAGACAAATCTTGAAATATTTGGCATTACAAAGGCAAAAAGAGGAGAGGCAGTAAATAGAGTGTAGAAAATGGGAGAAGGCAGATGGTGACAACTTCAAGCCCAGGTAACACTCTAGGCAGTGTTGTCTAAGAGTGATGCATTAGGAAAAGAAAAAAAGGGCTCCCCATACTTCCCTCTTAATGGCCACTTTAGTAATTTATGAGGAGTAAAATCACCTCTTCCCCAACTTCATTTTTTAGATTCCCAAATTATTGCATACACCTTCCAAGCTTTTTCTCACCCTATCTTACAAAAACACATATTCACGCACTTATACAAAAGAAGCATATAATTTAAATGGTTTTGGGGCACCTGGGTGGCGCAGTCGGTTAAGCGTCCGACTTCAGCCAGGTCACGATCTCGCGGTCCGTGAGTTCGAGCCCCGCCCGCATCAGGCTCTGGGCTGATGGCTCGGAGCCTGGAGCCTGTTTCCGATTCTGTGTCTCCCTCTCTCTCTGCCCCTCCCCCGTTCAAGCTCTGTCTCTCTCTGTCCCCAAAATAAATAAACGTTGAAAAAAATTTTTTTTTAAATAAATGGTTTTGACATATCCTGAAGCCTATCCAAATGTCCCAAAGTTGATAACCAGTGACTTATTATTTGAGTTTGTCAATTAGATAGAAGGGAGCTGGAGGATGTTATTCAAGGCAGAGAAGGTAGATAAGCAATAGTTTCAAGTTGCCATAGCTTCAAGTTACAGTGTTTAGGGACTGCCAATAATTTTATATTTATTTCAAAATAACAGTACGTGTAGGAGGACTGTGAGGATAAAGGAGTGGATAAAAGGTTGTTGACAGATGATGAAGCCATGCTGTACTTTAAACTTGGTGTATTTATTTATTTTAGCAGTAGATAGAATTGTTGATGAATTTCCAAAGTGCCCTACTACCAAAAAAAAAAAAAAAATGATTGTCTTATCTGCTATTTTACCATCGTTTCTGTGTTTTATTTCTTCCTGTGACTGGGAAATCTTACACCTGGGATCTCTTTCCTAAGTATTCATTTCACAAGAGTTAACCCTTTCAATAACGTTTCTTCCTGGACATTCAATCAGTATACTTTCTTGTTGATTAACCATGGACACTGAAGGCCAAGTGCTAAGTAAGACAACCCCAATCCTAGCCCTCACTCAGGCTCTCTTCCCTTAAGAAAAGGCAGTCATGGGGCGCCTGGGTGGCTCAGTTGGTTAGGCGGCCGACTTCCGCTCAGGTCATGATCTCGCGGTCTGTGAGTTCGGGCCCCGCTTCGGGCTCTGTGCTGACAGCTCAGAGCCTGGAGCCTGTTTCGGATTCTGTGTCTCCCTCTCTCTCTGACCCTTCCCCATTCATGCTCTCTCTCTCTCTCTCTCTCTCTCTCTCTCTCTCTCTCTCTCAAAAGTAAATAAACATTAAAAAAAAATTAAAAAAAAAGAAAAGGCAGTCATAAAATGACTGAATTAATAATTTGTTATTTAGAGTCACAACGAATGCCATAATGAGAAAGTACAACTCTTTATTAGTCTCCTCAAGCTGTCATAATAAAACACTAGAGACTAGGTGGCTTAAACAGAAATTCATTTTCTCAAACAGTTCTGCAGACTAGACGTCTCAGATCAAGGTTCAATGGGATTGATTTCTGGTGAAAGCACTCTTCCAGGCTTGCAGATGGCCACCTGCTCACTGTGTCCTCACATGGCCCCATCTTTAGTATGTTTGGAAGGAGAGTGAGAGCAAGAATGAGTGAATGAGAGAATGAGCACATGAGCATTCTCTGGTGTCTCTTCTTTATGGACTAATCTTATGGGATCAGAGCCCCATACTTATGACCCAAGTTAATCTTGGATTACTTTCTTAGAGATCCCATCCCCAAATAAAGCCACCCTGGGGGATAGGGCTTCAACATATGAATTTTGGGAAGACACTAACATTCTGTCCATAACAAGGTCTAACCAGAGCATTTAACAAGGCACCTGATCTCATCTGCATTATTAGGGACTTTATGAGAAGTAACAATTGTGATCTAAAAAGTATTAAAGAATAAGACAAAGGAAATCATATCGCCAAAGAGAGACATAAGAAGGTCCTGGAAGTAGCATGCCATATTGAGAGAACTGAAGCAAAGGCAGTATTGTAGGAATGAGTGTGATAAAGCATGACATGAGACAAATCTGGAGAGGCAGGCAGGGACCAGAATTTATATGGTCTTGTAGGCCAAGTTAAAAACTGGGCAAGTCATTGAACATTGTAAGCACAGGAGTGACACAATTAGATAAACTTGTTATAAAGGAAATCACTCTGATTGCAGCACACACACCCACCTACAGACACACACAAATAAAAAATTTAAAAAGATCAAGAATGTTAGTTATAAGAGAATGGCACTATTCCAGGTGGCATATAGTGGTAGCTCAGGACAGAGTAGTGACTCTGGAAATGGAAAGAAGTAGACTCAATTAGATATACGATAGTCCCCCCGCCCCATCTGCAATTCTGCTTTCTGAAGTTTTAATGACACGAGGTCAACTGTAAGTAGGAATCAGATGATCCTCCTTCTGATGTATGGTCATAAGGTCATTTGTAGCCTAATGCTACCTCACAATGCCTACATCACTCACCTCACTTCTCATCTCATCATGTAGGCTTTTTATCACCTCACATTATCACAAGATGGGTGAGTGCCATACAATAAGATATTTTGAAAGAGAGAGAGACCACATTCATGTAACTTTTATTATAGTATATTGCTATAATTTTCCTATTTTATTAGTTATTATTAATCTCTTCCTGGGCTTAATATATAAATTAAACTTAATCATAGGTATGTATATGTAGGAAAAAACGTGGTATATACAGTATATATGTAGGGCACAGTACTAGCCATGGCTTCAGGCATTCACTACAGGTCTTAGAATGTATCCCTATGGATAAGGGGGGGGGTCTATTTTAGAGGTAGAATTAAAATAACTTAGTGCTTGATTAGCTAAGAAAGGAGATGAAGAGAAAGGAGCCAAGAATGGCTGAGATTTCTGGTGGCATTTGGACCCATTCATTACCATGGACAAGGATACACCTTTTTGGTTGGGGGTGGATAGAGATGGAGAAAGAATCATGTGTTCAGTTTAGAACATATTGAATTTTAGGTCCCTATGATATATCCAGTTGTATATATGTGCTGCAGATAATTTTAAAAGCTCTGGGATAAAGATTTTAAATTTGAGAGTTATCAGCCATAAATGATAAATGAAGTCATTAGTTCTAGCTGAGATGTCTAGGGAGAGAATACAGAAAGGAACAAAACCTTAGAACAGAGACCTGAAAAAAGCCAAGATTTAAAGTTCAATGAAAGCTCCTAAGGACACATAGAAGGAATTGTCAGAGAGGAGGAAAAGCCAGTGGACATGTGTTTCAAAGTAGGAAGAAACAATGGGGACAACTGCCAAGAATCAAATAAGATGTGGTCTAAAATTTGACAAATGTAGTTAGCCAAATAGAGTGAATGAGAGACATTTCAGTGAAAGACTAGTGATTGGAACCAAACTGGAGCAGGTGGAAGAATGATTGGGACACAACAGATGGTGGAGAGAACCGCAGGACCAGGGACCTCCTGCTGCTAACCTGGATGTCTAACTGGAAACTCTTAGAGCTATAAAAATGAATGAATGAATGAATGAATGAGTGAATGAATGAATGGGCTTTTTAAAATGAATTTGAAACTCAGAATATCCAAATTTATTTAACTAGAAATCAAACAATGCTTATTTCCATTTTTTTCTGGTGCCATAAAGATTTATATGGATATTTCAGGGTTTATGCATTGTTTGAGCAGATTTTTACTACCTGAACAAAAGAACTGCAATTGAAATACTATGTATTTTATTAGGGCACAAGAGCACAATTCTCAAACACTTTTATTCTAAAAGAGTGGAATTCCATTTGGCCAGAGAAAAAGTGAAACTGATATTGAAAATAAATAGGTATGGAGTTAGAGTGTATTAATGCTAAGTGAAATAAGTCAGAGAAATCATTTGTATGTCATTTGACTATATTATCTCCTTAAAGGAAAAACAAATTGAAAATATTGGCATATTTCAACAGTGGGTTCTGGTGTGTCTGTTAACTCTGGATGTACAATTAACTACATTTAACTATTAAGTACATTTAACTATTCCCACATTTAACTATTAACAGGAAGCATGTTCTACCATAATTTGAAAATGTTTTAGAAATCAGTCAACAAATGATATGTGCTGATGTCAATGCACATCAGTGCATTGCCCAAATAATATCCAACCTGCTTAAGCCCCTCCTTTAGGATGGAGAATGTCTCTTAACGATAAATGTCTTGAGCCTCAAAGCTGGTCTTGCTTACACATATGTTGGATAAATAACTTCAAGGGTGCCCACAGCCACCCAACAGCCACCCATTTGTGAATTAGACCAGAAAACACCAGGGAAAGAGTAAGGACTGAGACCTTGTTCAGTCTTAATGCAAGTCAGAAAATGGATTTCTAAATTTTTTTTTCAATGTTTTTTATTTATTTTTGGGACAGAGAGAGACAGAGCATAAGCGGCGGAGGGGCAGAGAGAGAGGGAGACACAGAATCAGAAACAGGCTCCAGGCTCGAGCCATCAGCCCAGAGCCTGATGCGGGGCTCGAACTCCCGGACCACGAGATCGTGGCCTGGCTGAAGTCGGACGCTTAACCGACTGCGCCACCCAGGCGCCCCAGAAAATGGATTCCTAATGAAAAGAATAAACCTTTCTTTTCCTTTAGTTAGGATAAAAAGGGCCAATCTCTCTCTAGTATATTTATCTCTATCTATGTATCTAAAGACCAAGGAAGCCGGTTTATTTTGATCATAGATTAAAGGGCATCTCTCACTTCAGAGTATCCATGTAGGCTATATTTCAAGGAGGAAAAAAAAAAAACGGCAGAGAGATTTTGGCTGACACTGCATTTTCATGATCTGTTAATATTTTTTTCTATAATAAAGAAAAACAGTTAAATACTTTCTCCTAAAATTCTCAGGACTCACCTGAGGGATAACCCTGAGCAACACCTCTAACCTCACGGTTGGAAAAGGTATGAACTGTGATCGCCCATTTCCTAGGCCCTTAGAAAGAATTTACACAATGAAACACCTGAAATAAAACACATGAAATAAAGTAGAAGAGAACACATTAGAAAAGCTAAATTATATTATATGCTAAATATACCATGGAAGAGGAAATTTAAAGGAGGTATCACTAGCACCTGCCCCCATTCTTTCCCACATCCTCCTGCTTAGATGAAAGCATCTTTTCTCCTCACCACTAAGAGGATAATCCTGCTTTCCTATTAATATTAAAAAAGGCTCAAGTCTCTCCCATTTACAAAATATCTCTCCAACTTGATAATACCTGCAATCCCATCTTAATAAAATTTCTTGGGGGAAAAAAAAAGATGTTTCTACTCAGTTTCCACTTTCTGATAAGTTGTTCACTTCTCAAGCCACAGACATGAAACTATTGGCTGAGGAATGAATTATATGTGGATAGTTAAAGCATAAAGTGTAGAAGTCTCTTCTGATATTTAAACATCCCTCAGGGTCTGCCCTGTAGTGTTGCACTCCTCCCTGTGTAGATTCATTTTACTCCATGACTTCAGTGACATCTGTGATGCTGGTGGCTTCAAGATCTGAATCATCAGCACATTTTTCTCACTTAAGCTTTATAGACACATTTGAAGAGTAAACTTTCGCTCTCTCCATATATCTTTGAATTTCCTGTGCATATATAAAATTAAGTATGTTCAAAACTGAAATTATCCTATCACTACCCTTTGCCACCCCACACCCATCCTATCCACAAATCCATTTACATCCTTTCTCCTCTCCAACATATTGGTATTATTCTAGGTTATTATTTAGATATACCAAGACTGCATAGATTATTGCAACTGCCTCCTGATTTGTATTTTCCAGTCCATTCTTATTCTCTCCAATCAATTTCTCACACACTAGATACAACAATCTTTAAAAATTTAATTATAAGTAAATCTGATTATGTTTAATCTTTCTAAAATATTTCAAGGTATCCTCATTACTTATAGGATAAAATATGATTTTCTGAATAGGGCTGACATGGTCCTTTGGAATATAACCCATGATTGATTCTCCAACTTCATTTCTTGACACTTTCCCCTCCCATGCAATAGTCCAACCCAGTCACATCTACCTTCAATACTCTAAAAGTGCTAGACTTTACCACAGACTGTTCCTCTTGCTTAGACTCTTTCTCTTCCATTACGTACTGTTTCTCTGCACACTTCCCTTCATCTTCGAAGCCTTTCTTTGCATCCACACTACACAGTACTTCTCCCACAACAGTGCTTCCCATGCTCTATTAGACTCTCTCTCTTCAACCCTCATTAGCCATAGCTCTTATTAAGCTAGGTGGGCTCAGTGAGGATATCTACCTTAAAAGTCCCTTAGTCCTTCCATAATAAAGAACAATGCCTCACATCTAGTATGTGTTTGATACATGAGGCCAGAGAATGATATTTAAAGAAAATCTCTTGACTAGAGTTACAGTGCAGATGGGCATTTCTGGAAATAACATGTATGAAAGAGTCCTCTCTATGACCTTTTAAAAACTGGCCAAATTATATTCGTTATACAATAGCAAAAAAAAAAAAAGTGATGAAACCTTATTCAGGCCAAGTAGGAAAAAAATCCAGCATGACTAAGTGGGGGGAAAATTACGGCATGATGTTAAAATGATTTCAATTCTATTAGTTTTAACTAAGATATTCCAAATTAGACTAATAAGCTTCTGTAGAGGTGCTAAGGAACTCATTCTAAAAAAAATAATAATAAATGCTTTTAAGCTAGCATGTAAATTATAAGCAGGTGGGTGTTTCTGAAAGTGTTTCAAAATCACCCATTCACCCAGGTATTTTAAACATTCCTCCTGCAATTTAGCTCAAGCTGCAATTTAGAACAATTTGAGGGAAAGATTTGCTAAGTAAAAATAATTTTCAATCAGCCACCTTTTGCAAATTCTTATAAGCTTTCAATTTATAATATTAGCTGTCCTAATTAATAAGATTTAATTGCCTTTGAAATTTTGAAATAAAGTCCCTGGTCCTGGGTGATGTATGCTGCTAAAAAGTAAACATATAATTTTTAAAAAGTGTTATCCCACAGCCATGAGGAAAAAGAAAATGTCTTCCTCAAAAATAAATGGTAGTTTTTGGAAAGCTGCTGAAGACACATAACTTGTGAATCATCACCTTAATCTAGCAGTGTGAGTCAGGAGACAGTGCTAGTCATGGACCACACCTGGACTGGCTCTGAGATTATTCACACACCTCTTGCTAAGAACGTCACAGAGCCGATTCCCAAGACAAAATGTGTGCAGAGAACGGAGAGAGAGAGAGCCAGCAGACCCCCTGAGGAGAATACTTCAGAACAGCATAAATCAGTGTTCATTTTGACAATAAAGTGACTTTATTATATTTGAGGGGTGGATTCTTATGTTTGCAAGGTCAAATTATATCACACAATGTGTCATACGGTTTTCTTAGAGTAGTTTTTATTTCCATAATTTAATCATCTTAAATATCATATGTGCATACCCAACATAAAAATTTCTGTGTACACAGATGCATGCAAATATTCTGCATCAAAGGATGAAACACTGAAAGTACAATATATTTTAATGCACTTATTCTCATCTTTATCACAATCATTTCACAGGGAAAAAAATGATCACAACTCCATTTTTAGGTTTTAAGAATTCAGGAAATGTTGTCGTTTCCATCCCTACATCTTTTCTAGAATTAGATCTAAAAAAGAAAACCAACACTAATGAGGAAACGTTTTGTGTGTAAAGACCTTCAGAAAAGGAGATCCACAAACCTCTTTCAATAATGCATTCCTGGAAAAAAATACCTAAAAACTTTTGCCTGAGGAAACTATTTTCTATAATAACATGAATTCCTCAGATAGCAGCAAAAGCCCATTTCCTGCTGTTAGCTCTCAATAGGAAGGAGATGAATAATTTTTCTTCATATCTTTGAACAATGTTTAAATTATTCCCCAATCTTCTCTGTTTCACACTAAATAATTCCTCACTCCCTGAGCACTTCTTCATGGGTGTTACTTGAAATTATCGTTGTTGATCTCTATTGCACTCACTTCAGAGTCTCTTTATGAGTTATAGAAACCTAGACTCAAAAATTTAATAAGAGTAAAACTCAGATTTCACATTTTTCATAGTCTTATTTGTAGATTCCAATCTTCTAGCTAAAAAAAAAGGAAAAAAGAAAAAAAAAAGAAAGGAAGCAAAAAAACGAGCAACACAACGTCCTTGAACTTATTTTCTAAGGCTGCACAAGTTTGCTGTTGTCTTCATCTGAGCTGTAAACCTCCCCCATCCCCACATTCCTTCCCCCCTTTTCCAGAAAAGTACAATGTTTTATACGCTGGAGTCTCTAAACTCTATTGATATCACTATGAAACAGAGCCCCATGAGAGTATTTAAATAAAATAAGAGCACCAAAGCCTTTGGTTAAGTTAGGACAGGATTCTATTATAACGAACAATACTGATTTCTCCACTGGACAGAAGGCGAACAGTTTTAATTGGATTAGCAATGTGACCCTTGGGTCCCACAGAGATTTATAATGCTTAGTTAGATAAAATTTGCCTAACTGAAAGGATTTGCTTAGGAGATGTGATTCTTCCCCTAGTTTTGTTGAGAAATAATTGACATACATCACTGCATAAGTCTTAAGGCATACAGTATGATGGTTTGATTTACATATATTGTGAAATGACTGCCACAATAGATTCAGCTAATATTCGTCTTCTCACGTAGATACAATAAAAAGAAAAAAAGGGGCGGGGGAATTCTCCTTATGAGAAATCAGGATTTACTCTCTTAACTTTCCTCTATTATCACACAACATTGTTAGAGACACTCCCGGTACTTACTTATCTCACAATTGGAAGTCTGTACCTTTTGACCACCTTCCTCCAACTTCCCCTCCACCTAGCCCTTGCCTCTGATAACTATAAGTTTGATCTTTTTTTCTATGAGTTTGCTGAGGTTTTTTTTCTTTGTTTGTTTTAGACTCCACAGATAAATGAGATCATTTAGTACTTGTCTCTCTGACTTATTTCACTTAGCATATGCCCTTGTTAAGGGCAAACAGTAGGATTTCCTTGTTTTTTTAAGGTTGAATAATATGCCATTGTGTAATATGGCACAACCCCTTTATCCATTCATCCATTGACACTTAGGTTGTTTCCGTGTCTTGGATATTGTAAATAATGCTGGGATGAAAATGGGGGCGCATGAAGGTCCAAGTTAGTGTTTTTGTTACCTTTGGATATATTCCCAAAAGTGGAATTGCTGGCCCATATGGTTTCTTTTGCCATGGAGTAGTTTTTTAGTTTGATATAGTCCCACTTATTTTTTTTGTTGTTGGCTTGTGTTTTAAGCGTCATATCCAAAAAGATCATTACTAAGGTCTATGTCAGGAAGCTTGTTTGTACACTTTCTTCTAGGGATTTCATTGTCGGAAGACTTACATTTAAGTCTTTAATCTATTTTCAGTTAATTTTTGTGAATGGTTTAAGATAGGAGTCCAGTTTCATTCTTTCACGTGTGAATATCCAATTATGCCATAACCATTTACTGAAGAGACTATGTTTTCTCCATTGAGTATTCTTGGCTCTCTTGTAAAATATTAGTTGATCATATATGTTTGAGTTTATTTCTGAGCTCTCAATTCTGTTCCATTTGTCTAATTGTTTTTATGCCAGCACCATATCGTTTCAATGACTATAGCTTTTTATAATATGCTTGCAATCAGGATTTCTGTGGCTATCTGGGGCCTTTTGTGGTTCCATACAAATTTTAGGAGTGTTTTTTCTACTTCTATAAAAAAACGTCATTGGGATATAATGTAGTCTCTCTTGGTCTTTGAGGTGCGAGGGAGTGCTTTAGTTTTACGCCCACGTTCTAAGATTTTCTGGTGGTATCTTTTTCTTGAATAAATGTTAGTTGTTCTTCTTGTGAGGGGAACAAAGTCAGGAATGACCTATGTTGCTCTCCTGGTGACCTCACTCTAACTGATTTTTTTGTAAGTGCCTTAGAATGAACTGGGTTGTTAGAGCATTATATTTTAGTCACACTGTAGACTATGGGACTTATATTTTATTGTTTGATCAGGAGCTCCTTCAGACCTGCAAAGGATGAGCTAGGCATTCTCAGTATGAACTTGTTTGTAGTTATACATAATCACCCAAGAGCCTTATTACTTGATGGATTTAATAACATCATTGTATAAGTTGATACAATGTAATTCTTCCAATGCTGAAAATGCTTTATCCTCCTTAGTGAAAGATAGTACATTGCATGGATAAGCATATTGCATGGAGACCCCTGGGATAAGATCACCTGCACTGGAATTCTTTATGCTCCACATATCAGCTCTGTATCCTTGGACAAGTGAAGTTTATATGTCTCACTGTTCTTATAAGTACAATGGAGATATAGTACTTTTTGAGTGGTTGCCACAAAGATCAGATATGTTACTTAATCACTTAGCTAGTTTCTAGAACATTTTAAGTGCTCATTCAATTATAAATATAAGAATTACCATCATTGTCTAAACTTGTGATTTTTTTTTACATATATAAGAGTTTCGTGTCAAACCTGATCTTTCCTCATACTTTAATAATGATACTCACTTTAAATCTGGTTACAAACTAAGTTACATGCAAAAAAAGTGCTTAAAGTACTGAATAACTTGAAACCATGTAGCTGGGGAGAATAGGACAATAATAATCCAAAGAAAACTGACAACATAATTTTTCTCTTAAAAGTGTTTAAAAACAGGGGCTCCTGGGTGGCTCAGTCGGTTGAACGTCCAACTTCGACTTAGGTCATGATATCACAATCATGGGTTTGAGCCCCACGTCAGGCTCTGTGCTGACAGCTCAGAGCCTGGAGCCTTGCTTTGGATTCTGTGTCTCCCTCTCTCTCTGCTCCTCCCTCACTCGCACTCTGTCTCTCTCTCTCTCTCTCAAAATAAATAAACATAATAATAAAAAAAATTTATTGTTTAAAAACAGATAAAAAATTCAATGGAAAAAGTAACTTTATGAGATCTTTAGTCCAAAATTTGAGAGTAGGCACCAAAATCTCTTATAAGGAGAGGGATGAATAGAGAAGTAAGAATGAACGAGGACAAACTTCCTGTTTGATGCCTGTCTTTCCTTCTCAAGTCCTAGAGAAAGTGCCAAGTAGTTCTCTTCTCCAATAGTTTGAAATCTAGAAAGAGGAGCTTATGTAGGCACATGTAGTCTCCAAATGAACACAGGAAGTACTGACAGCATAGCCCCGGATTACTCCATTATTCATCATTAGACAGGCTTAGGAATTAACGAAATGATCTTTCACATGCAAACACTCCTGAGGATAAATCTCATTCTTTCCTGCATTATTTTGACTGACTTAATGCCTATAACTACTTTATTTGGTATTTAACTGAATCAGCATGAATAGTAATTTTAATATAAGGGAGGAAAGGAATTAATTCTACATATTTTTATGGAGCTCATTCTGTGAGAGATGCATTAGCTAGACAATGCAAGGAATAATAGGATGAGCACATTTTTTTTTTACCATCAAGGGATAAGTGTTTTAATGAAAAAAAGAGATGGAATACAAGGTAGAATCAATAAATGCTTTACCTCCTGGTAAGACCTGAGGCACAAAGAGAAAAAAGATTCCTGGTCCATTCTGGCATTTCAACAGGAATTGCAACTGACCACCTGCAGTATACTTATTTGGCAAGCACAATGTTTAAATTTTTAAAAATATGTTGTAATGTTTTAAACCATGAATTTTCACATAAATATTCATGTTTCTAGATTCTCTGTAAAATGTGGAAGTTCTAGAAAGACTGGCCTTCATGATCTAGAGCAGCTGCGGATGGGAGGCTACTGAGAGTCAGGACATGTGCTCTGCAGATCACCGAAGTCCAGATCCTGCTACATGCATTGAGGAGACTGTCTGAGTCCCATAAGCATTTAAAATTAAGGTTTTTGTTGAACATGTTATTACTTCAAAACACTTTAATACCCCTCTTTGCCCGATACCTAATTTTATAAACTGGGAGCAACTGGTGTTCAATATTTTTTTTAAGAGAAAGCAAGAATACTGCATATGAAACTATTGTAGAAAACGTAAATACATAGTAGAGAAAAAAAGTTGAAATACTTCAAGGAGGATATATTATTTAAGGTGAACTTAGAAGAACAGGAAATGTTTACCGACTGGGAAAATGATTAGAGGGCAGCATTCCAGGTGTAAGCAAAGGAATGAAGGAAGAATATTTGGGTTAGTTTTAAGGAACACAAGTTTCCCTTTTTAAACATACAGAGGATATACCTGAAGGAATAGCAGGAATCTGGAATTCTGTGTGGCTCTCTACTCCCAGCTCCAATACGATGTGATCACCAGCCATCCTTCCCTGCCGGAGGAGCTGCTGGAGCCAGAAAAGGGGACCCATATTATGAATCAAGGAAATGGAGTCTATTGGAATCTGGGTGAAGAGTAAAACCAAGGTTAATCAATACTTTCTTACTCTGGTCCCGAGAAGAACCTGGAAACTGGCAGCCAAGAGTCCATGGACAAAAATCCAGAAAGACAAAGATACTGGAAAAAAATAAGTCCCTAGAGACCCTCAAGAGGAAAAACCATACAGGCTTTGCAGATCCACCTGGAAGCACCTATGTATCTCTTTGTTCCCACAGAGATCCAGGGTCTCTTAGGTGGCAACTGTGGGCTAAGTATTTTCTACTGCTTAACTGGGAGCCTGCTGATCAATGCAGCTAAGAAGCCCAGGTGCAAGGCACCTTCCTTTGCGGCTTATATACAGTCAGCCCCCAGAAGGGGAGACTGCTGTCCACTCTCAAGACTGTCAGTGCTTAAGGGAACCAGAATGATCTTAAGACAAGTCAGTCACGAATGGGTAAAGAAAAATAACATGTCAGAAAACCCATCAAGTGAGAGAAGAGAAAGATGCTGAACCCCAGGTCAAGCTGCAACTATGGAAAAAGAATTGCTAAAGAAGCAGTTGATGATTTAGATAAAACAGTAATGAGCATTTACAAAAATTCAAATATGGCACATACAAACAACAACAGCCACAAAAAAATCACTGGATGAACTAAGAAGGATTATTACATTTACAAATCTGCCAGTTGATAAAAGGAGAAGACAATCTCCCTTGAGAATCTAACCAGTGGCCTGTAAGACCCATGGAATGAACATCCCACAACACAGTAGAAATATGAAAAGATGGAAATCAGGAGAAAAGAGCTGGAGGGCCAAACTGGGAGATACAACACGTAAGATAATAGGGATTCCTTCTGCAACATGCAGACAAGAAGAATTCTAGAAGGAGACAAAGAACACAGGAAAGACAGGAGTTGAAAAACCAAACCATTAAAAATCCCATTCATTGAAAATACTAACTCTAGGGGCTCCTGGGTGGCTCAGTGGGTCGAGTGTCCAACTTGATTTCAGCTCAGGTCATGATCTCCTGGTTCGTGAGTTCCAGTCCTGTATTGGGTTCTGCACTGACAGCGTGAAACCTGCTTGGGATCCTGTGCCTTTCCCCTACTCTCTTTAAAAATAAGTAAATAAACTTAAAAAAATATACTCTATAGTTTAAAATAAAATACTCAGAATAAAAGGCACAGCATAAGGAATATAGTTGATACTGTAATAGTGATGTATAGTAACAGACAGTAGCTGTATTTGTGGTGAGCACAGCATAAGATTTAAACTTGGATTGCTATGTTGCATACTTGAAATTATGTAACATTGTGTGTCAACTGTACTCAACTAAAAAAATACACAAAGAAATTATGTTAAATTTTCTGAACAAACTCATTATCTATTTCTCTAATTTAAATAATGCAGGAACCACTACATGTGTGATTTGTTAATTATGTCACTCAATTCTTGGCACTTATTTTCTTTACTACCATAGCTATCCATTTCTGAAAGTAGTAAACTCTCATACTATAATTTTATTTTTAGATCATTTTGTGTTTCTGCTCCTATATTTAATTGCTATGTTGTTGGTGCACAGAGGTGTTAAATTGTTCATTTTTCCTCATAACATCACATGGTTCTCATCTCACAGTACTTTCCTCCTTAAATTAACATTAACTTATTGTAATGTTGTCATTCTTTTTGTTTCCCTCCATCCTTTGTCCCTTCCTTCATTTTGCCCTTCCTTATTGCCAATATCCTTTAATGGTGTGAGGTATAGATATAATTTCTTATATAAAGAGAGTTGTGTAAATTAAATATTTTTTTCTGGTAAGAATGCTTCACATTACTCTCAGCAAATTTCAAATTTACAATATAGTATGATTAACTGCATTCACCATGCTGTAGATCCTCAGAACTTACTCATATTATAACTACAAGTGTGCACCTTTTCACCAATCTCTCTCCAATTCCAACCCCTACCCCAGCCCTTGGCAACTACCATTCCACTCTGTATTTATATGAGTTTGACGCAGGTATCATATCTATATTTCTTACAGGTTTTCATATTTTGTGTGACCTTAGTATTTAGAGGAATGCAAATTAAAATGACAATAAAAAGTCACTTCGTATCTACTAGAAGGGGAAAAACCTTCACAAGTATTAATTCAAACTGTTGCTGAAATTTCAGGTGATAATGATATAGTCGCATCATTTTAGAGACAGAGGGGCAATATTTGTTAACTGTAAAAATACAGTAACTCCACATCTAAACATCTATTTCACAGAGACAAATGTGCAAATATAAGGAAACACATGCAGACAGATAGCAATCGATCCCTTATTAAAGCCTCATTTTAAGTGGCAAAAAAAATTAATGTTGCATTTAGAGAATGGTTGAATAAATTCAATAGCCATCTCATGAAATATTACACATGTATTAAGAAGTGGTGGGGGGGTTGCCTGGGTGGTTCAGTCAGTTAAGCTTCCGACTTCAGCTCAGGTCATGATCTCACAGTTCATGAGTTTGAGCCTGCATCAGGCTCTGTGCTGACAGCTCAGAGCCTGGAAGCCCACTTTGGATTCTGGGTCTCCCTCTCTCTCTGCCCCTTCCCCATTCACACTCTGTCTCTCTCTCAAAAATAAACATTAAAAAAAAGAAGTAAAGTTTAGACCTATACCTATTGACTGAAGACACTGCCATAATACAATGTTAAGAGGGAAAACAAGCCAGATGCTGAGAAATGTTGTATTAGTACAAGTCCTACAAGAACCAGACACTAAGATGGATTAGACATCATGCAAGAAATGTATAAGGAAAAACCCTGTAAGGTAAATGGGGCAGATGCTGGAGGGTTCTGGGAAAGTCCCGTCCAAAGGAGAGAGGAGGCTGGAGGTTTGATGGAAGAGATGTGGACTACAGTGGATGACGACGATGATGACTTCTTCTTCTTCTTCTTCTTCTTCTTCTTCTTCTTCTTCTTCTTCTTCTTTCTTCTTTCTTCTTTCTTCTTTCTTCTTTCTTCTTTCTTCTTTCTCCTTCTTTTCCTTCTTCTTCATTTATTTATTTATTTTTTTACTACAGTGGACTTCTAAGAAGGTTTGGCCAAGTTGATAGGAAGCCCTCCACTAAAAACTGCCTCTCAGAGTCCCAAAATTTGCAGAAATAGGCCTCCTCATTTCTCTGCCACTTTAAGTCATTGGCTGGATGTAGCCCATAAGAAGCCTGGCCTTTGTTCCAGCATGACAATGGATTTCAGAGTTCAGCAGCTGGGGCACAAGTCAAATAAGGTCCCTGCCATCAGAGACATAGGATGCACAGGTTCATGGGGGGAAGAAGGGGTCACAAATTTCTAAACTACTTTTTTCAGCATGGAAACAATAATGGATGAGCATGTACTCGTGGTACCAGTGTTTACATTTGTCTTGGAAAGAGGGTGGGGGAAAGAAAGAAGACAGGGATAAGACAAAGTACAAATTACTTATAAAATTATGATTTTATAAAAGTACATAAGATAAAAAGTTATAGGATTGTTTTTATCAAATATTATTGAATGTATGGGGCATCTGGATGGCTCAGTCAGTTAAACATCTGACTTTGGCTGGGGTCATGATCACATGGCTTGTGGGTTCAAGCTCCACATCAGGCTTGAACCCCATGTCAGGCTCTGTGCTAACAGCTCAGAGCCTGGAGTTTGCTTCAGATTCAGTGTCTCCCTTGTTCTCTGCCCCTCCCCCACTCATGCTCTGTCTCTCTCTCTCTACAATGAATAAACATTAAAAAATATAAAAATGAAAAATATTATTTAATCTAAAATATATTTAAATAAATGTGGATATTTTAAAATAGAAATGAATGTATTTCATGATATGTTAAGATTGTCATTACCACCTAATAGATCTTTTAATTCAAAGCAATCCCTATCAGGGGCACCTAGGTGGCTCATTCCACTGAGCATCTGACTCTTGATTTCAGCTCAGGTCATGATCCCAGGGTTGTGCAATAGAGCCCTGCATCAGGTTCCATGCTGAGTGTGGAACCAGCTTAAGATTCTCTCTGTCTCTCTCTCTCTCTCTCTCTCTCTCTTCCTCTGCCCCTCTTTCCCATTCACACATGCTCTCTCAAAAGAAGAGGGGGCGAGGAGGAGCGGGGGGGGGGGAAGGGGAAGGAGGGGGGAGGGGGAGGAGGAGGAGGGGGAGGAGAAATCCATATTAAAGATGTAGCATGCTTTTTAATGGAAATGTATATGCTTATTTTAAAATACACATAAAAATGCAAAGGGCCTAGAATATTCAACACGACTCTGAAAAAGAAGAGAGTAGGAGACCCACCTGACTTCAAAATTACATAAAAATGTAATAATCAAGACAGTATGATTTTGGCAACAGCATAGACAAATAGGTAATAGAACAGAATGGAGAGTCTATTAATAAGACCAATACATATATGGTCCACTGACTTTCAACAAAGATGCAAAGGTAATTCAGTGGAAAAGAAAAGATGTACACCATGTTTACATTTCAATAAATGGTGCTCAAACAACTGTATATCCATATAAAAATGCACTTTGATTCATAGTTTTCACATTAAAATAATTAACTCAAATAGATTACAGAATTAAATATAAAACTATAAAACTTCTAGAAGAAAACAGGAAAATCTTCATGGCCTTCAGGGCAGCAAATATTTTGTACATTCAATACCAAAAGAATGATTCCCTAGAACAAAAACTTGTTAAATTGGACTTCATCATCAAAATTAAGAACTCTTGCTCTTTGGGGGGGGCCAGGAAACAAGACTTTTTTCCCAATATGTTTTTTAACTATGTGCTCAATGTGGGGTCCAACTCACAACTTTGAGCTCAAGAGTCTCATGCTCTACAAACTGAGCCATTGAGGAGCCCCAAAAAACTCCTAAAAAATGAAACTACAAAACAAATTGTGAGAAAATATTTGTAATTCACATATCTGGTAAAGGACTTGCATCCAGAATATATAAAGAGTTCTTAAGTTAAAACAATAAGGAAATAACCCAACAAAAAAAAAAAGAAAAAGAAAAAACAAAAACAAAAAACAATAACAACAACAAAAACTAGACCTCTCGTCTAACATAATCAATTTAGTACATTTTAGACCTAGAATTTAAACATACATCGGATTGATTCTGACAAAAGATTTGAAAAGACATCACTGAAGGAGATTTATGGATGGCAAATAAGTTCTTAAAAAGATGCTCAGCATCGTTAGTCAATAGGGAAATAACAAATTGAAACCACTATGAGATAGCACGTATCCAATAGAACATCTTGAAAGCAAAAGCTGATCATAACAAACATTTGTGTGTCTGTAGAGCAGCTGGACCAGAACTCTCATATGCTGCTGGTGGTAATGTAAAATGGTATAACTGTTTTGGAAAAATGTTTGGAAATTTTCTTTAAAAATTAATTATATATCTACCATAAGACCCAGTAACTCTTCTCCTAGGTGTTTGAGTATGAGGAATGACAAACATATGTCCACACAAAGACTTGTATTCAAATGTTCATAGTAACTTATTTTCAATGGTCAAACACTCAGAGTAACCCAGATGTCCATCATCTGGATTAGAGGATAAACGAATTGTGATATATAATACTACTGTATACTATGCAGCTATAAGTGAGATGAGCTAGGGATATGTGAAACAATATAAATAAATCTCAAAATAGTTATGATAAGCGAAGGAAGCCAGACAAAAAAAGTTGCTATGTGATTCCATTCATATAACATTCTAGAAGAGGCAAACTAATCAACAGTGACAGAGTAGGGTAGGCAGGAAAGAGGCATCATAAAATGGTGTAAAGAAACTTTTCGAGGTTATGGATATAGGCATTATCTTGATTGTGGTGATGGTTTCATGGTATATACACATGTAAAATTTTTCAAATTGTATACCTTTTAAATTTTTTAATGCTTATTTATTTTGAGAGACAGAGAGAGAGTGTGTATGTGCAAACAGGCCAAGGGCAGAGAAAGAGGGAGAGAGAATTCCAAACAGGTTCCAGGCTGTCAGCACAGAGCCTGACATGGGGCTTGATCTCGTGAACTATGAGATCATGACCTGAGCCGAAATCAAGAGTCTGATGCTTAACTGAGTCATACAGATGCCCTTCAAATCATACACTTCAAATATGTACACTTTGTTGTATGTCAATTATATTGCAATAAAAATATTCAAAAGTGAATAGAAGAAGTACAATATGAACACAGCATAAAATGTAAATAAGACCACATAGGTAAACATGCATAAAAGATCATTAAAGGAAGATATATGAAGAGTGGATAGTGAGGGGACCTGGGTGGCTCAGTCAGTTAAGCATCCAACTTCAGCTCAGATCATGAGCTCGTAGTTCATGGATTCGAGCCCTGCACTGGGCTCTATGGTGACAGCTCAGAGCCTGAGGCCTGCTTCAGATTCTGTCTCCCTCTCTCTCTGCCCCTCCCTCACTCACTCTCTGTCCCTCTCTCTTTTTCAAAAATAAACAAACATTAAAAAAAAACAACTAAAAAAAAAGAACGGATAGTGATGGTCTTAGGCAAGTAAAATTTCAGACAGTTTTTACTATCTTCCTCATATTTTTTTACATATAATTATTTTCAAAGTATATACCATTTTTATAATCTCAATAATAAGGCTATTTTCTTTGTGAAGAGTTTGGAGTGATGAAATTAAGATGAGTTTTAGAAAGTACACTTTATTACATATCTTTCATGGGGCAGGAATTGATTATATGTTATTTGATGAGATTGCATCTAACCATTACAATCACTAGAAAAAGAATTATTAACCTCACTTTTCTGGTGAAAAGCTAGACCTTACATAACTCAATGAGTATATTTTCGACTTTGAATTTAAATGTATATCTCATTGATTTTGAAAACCTGTTCTCTTTTCATCATTATTCCATTCCTTTAGGAGAGCTACAACAATAATTAATAATAACTTATTATCAATATCAGTAACGAACTTTTTGTGCCAGATATTTTTCTAAATGCTGAAATGAGTTAACTCATCTAATCCTCACAACAGCCCTATAGTAAATGCTAAAATCATCCACATTCTACAGATAATTAAACCAAGGCAGAGAAGTTAAATGTCTTGGCCACAAATCTTCAACTAATAAATGGTGGACCAATACTGCGGAGGGCAGGATCATCTATTTTGTTAGATACTAGGGACGTTGTGACGATCTTAGAGAAGGAACAAACATGATTCAAGCTACATGCTAGGAATGTCAATCTGATTTTAATATCAAATGGCACAGAGGGAAGAAAGACAGAAGGTGAAGTACTGTCATAAAAAAACCTCAGGTCCTTGTCTCATGCTCACAACATATGAGGAATTCTTGTCTTCTCCCTACTGCTTGAGGCAAATTCTGTGAAACACTGTTGACATCACTCTACCAGAAGAAGGCATTAATTGGGTGTGGTGCTCTCCAGAAACATAATTGGGGGATCCCCTCGCAGAAAACAGGATGGCAAGGAATACAGTCTTCCCAGAGGAAGTCTTGAGGCTCAGATCTCAACGTGGCAGGTCTCAAGGAAGGGCCTGGTAGAGGCTCAGTTGGCCTCTGGGGTGAGCAGAAGATACCCAGCACTTCACCCCCTGGCTTGGCTGGGCAGGGCCCTTATTTCCCCATTACTCCTTGTAGTTACATATTAATCGGAAAGAAGTGGGGTGAGTTTCTTGCCTGAGTCAATGGCAGAAAAGCAGGCATGGGGTATTTGCAGAGCCTATATCTCATTTCATCTCTAAAATCTTTTAGGTGTTACTGTTCCCATTCTGGCAACAAACAAACTTGAAAACAGCATTTCCATGGTTACATTTACCATGTCCCCAAATCATGATTTGAAGCCAGTTGTTCTGACTTATCCTCCGAAAAGCATTTCATCGCAACAGACATACAAGAAAAAAAGACTAAAAAAGACTTCCATTTTATGAAGAAAAAGATCTAATTATAATTATGTTCCTATTTCTTTAGATTTCTTTCAGTTAGAAAAAAGTCCCTACCTACTTCCGATCTATTCCAGTTGGATATAAATAAATAAATAAATAAATAAATAAATAAATAAATAAATTTACTCCAGGAATAATTGTCATTGGCCTGAATGTGAGGAAATGGATTAAAAAGAAAAGCTTTAAGAGTATATAAGGGAGCAGCAGGCAATGATGTGGGCTCTCTGTATTCAAGAGGGTGCAGGGGCTCCCTTAGACTACACTACGATTTGTACAGAAAATACTAAACTGGACAGTTCTTATGTGCTGGACATTTTTCTGAGCACAGAGGTTAGACAAGCAACCTCTGTGGGACATATGTAATCTCCACCATCAAAGAGTTTATGTTCTCTACTGAGGGCTTCAGAAAATAACTAAATAAATAAACAAGATAATTTCAGAGTAAGTAAGATATATTCAGTGAAATAAAGGGCATAATAGGATAGAGAAAAACTGAAGGGGCTCCTTTAATGTTTATTTATTTTTGAGAATGAGACAGAGCATAAGTAGGGGAGGAGCAGCAAGAGAGAGAGACAAAGAATCTGAAGTAGGCTCCAGGCTCTGAGCTGTCAGCACAGGGCCAAATGCAGGGTGTGAACCCGTGAACCCATGAGATCAGGACCTGAGCCAAAGTCAGACACTTAACCAACTGAGCCACCCAGGTGTCCCTGAAGTGGCTCCTTTAAAGTGTGTGGTCAGTAGGTACTGCGACAAACAATGCTATGAGGCAGCCAGACAGTGATGGGGCCAAGAACTTGATACAGACCAGGCATTGTCCCTGCTCAGGGGGAGTTGGCTAACAGTGTGTCTGTGCCAAACAATTTTGTTGTGATTAACTTGCAGACTCAATCCTCTACAAGTACAAGCTCAGGGTGTGACAATGTGATGTGCCAAATCTTATCAATACCAGGACCCAGTGGGCTGGGATACTGATACAAGATTTTCCTGCACCTCACATCTGTCCAAATCTTGATCTCTTAAACAGTGACCTATTACACAATCTCATCCAGTCTTCTGGCTTTAAATGCCACCTATATGGTGATAATTATATATTTTATTTCTAAACGACCCCTCCAATCAGATTACTAATTAACATCTCAAATTTATTAATCCAAAATTGAGGTGCTTACATTCATCTATCCCCCTACACCTGTTCTTACAGTTCTTCCCTCTAAGCAAGGAAACTCCATTATTTTGGTTACTCAGATGAGAAACAAACAAACAAACAAAACCCAGGTCTAATCTTGTCTTCTTCCTTTCCCTTACATCCTATATACATCCAATCATTCAACCAATATTTTTCACTCAACTATCAAAATATAAATCAGGGTCTGAGAGCTTCACGTTCTCAATCAGTTCCACAGCTATCTCCTTTGTCCATATCTTGCACAGAACACTGCCGTAGCCCTAGCTGGTCTTTAAGCATCAATTCCTGTCCCCACTACAGTCCTTCCTAACACAGCAACTAGAAATTCTCCATCAACATGTGGGCCAGGCCTTAGTATTCTCCCAGTTCACCCTGAGTAAAAGCCAAACTCCTTACAAAAGCCTGAGGAATCCCTCTCTCCTCTTTTGTCCCCATTTCCTACTCAGCTGCATCTCCTACTACTCTAACCTATTCACTGGGCATTTCCGGAATGTTCCTTCAACTCACCACACATGTTCTGCCTCAAGGGCTGTCACTCCGGATTTCCCAGGCTGTGCTTTCCCTGGACATGCATGCAGCTTATCCCTTTGTTTCCTTTGGATCTTCACTCAGTTATCAGCTTCCCAGCAAGGCCTTCTTTGCACAATCATCTAAAAGTTCAGTCTTCCCTAATGTTTCACATCTCTCTTGGCTGTCTCATTTCTTCTGATACCATTTGAAATGATCTCATATGGTTTAATTTACTTATTTTGCTTGTAATCCATCCATTTCAACAGAATGAAAGCTCCATGAAACCAGAAACGATCTCTCTTGTTCACTGTGGTTTGCAAAGTTCTTAAAATGGTGTAGGATATGTAATAGTTGCTTAATAAATACCTGTAAAGTCAATGAATGATTAAATGAATGTCTGGTTACAACTAAGGAAAATTTAATTAAAAGTTAAACATCGCCCAGTAAGTCTGATAATTTACTAAGTTTTTATTTGCCGTTATGCTTAGAGATGAAATCTTTAATGAAAAATAAAACTGCTTCACCCTGCATTCCTAGAATTTCATCCACTTGGACTCAAGGGCCAGTATCTACACAGGTCGCCTACCTGCCAAGCACCTTATCATGTGTTTCCATTAATGGAAAGAATATAGCTAGGATTTTATTTTACACAAAGGTGAGAAAATTCAAAGTGATAGTTGCCATACCAACTACAGCTTGGCCCCTGAGCTCATATGAATTTCTGCTCTTACTTATATCTGCTCTTAACTTTTATGCCTTAAAATATATAAAGGCAATTTGTCTGCCTTACTACTGCTTTGGGATTTGTCTACAATTTATGCTTCAGGGCTCACCACAGGACTGTGACATACAGAACACACAAAATTCTTCTCTCTTTTTTTTTGGCATCAAGCAATAGGATGCATTTGCTTTACTACTGAAGTCCACCCATAAAAGAGCATTCACTTTTTAAACTTGCTGCTCCACATTCAAGGGGGAGAAAAACTAGAATACTTTTATACTCCACAGCAGCCTCAGTTCTCCCCAAAAGCCTAGGCCTTATTAAGGTGCCTTCTCCTGACATATGTGATGCTCATTTTTATCTATTTCAAAGTCTCCAGGCACAAAGCCTCCTCCTTAATCTTGCAATTCATATGGAAATTAGAGCCGTATAGATTCACCTGTCTCAAGGAGATTACTTCTTGTCTAGAGTTGCCTTTGAGAAGAAATAATGAAATTAAAGTACCTGGGATGTCACTTTTTAGGACGTCTGCAGAATGAATATTTGATGCCAAAAATATTTTATAACACTAATTTTTTGCTGCCATCACCAGAGAAAATTAGGAAGTTCCTAAACACAGCTTCTGAGCTTTTTGTGCATTGTTATTGTATCAAATTCGTGTATGTTGTGTCTATAAGATTATATCCTAACTGGACAATTTTAAAAGGAAGGCTAGATCAAGTTCACTTAAGTCTATGGCAGCAGACAGGGAGGACACCAAGAAAGACGCTCTACCCTTTAGCATACCACAAACAATGGCCTCAGCTAACCAGGTCAGCAGATCTACTCACATGAGAAATAACATGGAAGGCATCATTTTCTTCCTTTTAAAGTTAATTTTAAATTTAACTATTTGCAAAGATATGCATTTACATGGTTCTAAACAAGAAAATATGAACATATATACATGACAAATTTTCTTCTCCTCCTGATTACCTATCTGGTCAGTTCTGTCTCCAATCCTCAACCAGGGGCCTAGAATAGGAAATTACCCTTCTTACCTGGTCATATACCCTTTCAGAGTTACTTTATGCATGTATAAGTAAATATAGAAAGGCATCTTATTTTTCCCTTATAAACTCAGAAGTAAATAAGTAAAGCTACAAACAGATTTTAAGCATGGCTAAAAGTTTGCTGACATTTTCCTCAGGATAATTGATTATTCCCACCCACCCCTTTCCTCCCTCATTCTTCTTCCAAATGGATTATGAGATATCAACTTTTTCTTACAGTGTGTCAATTAGGTATTATTGTTAAGTACATTTCTATCCTGAAGTGTAAAAGATGTTTAAGATAATTTTAAAGTAACAGAAAATACACTACTTAATATTTTTATAACCACAGAAAAACTAAGAATTGCAAAGTCTTTAGGTGCTGTGGTACAGATTAGTTAAAATGTTAAACATATAAATAGCTTTTTTTTCAGGGCTTATTATATTTTGTTTTTTCTGGTAAGGAATTAATATCATTATCCTCAATTTATATTTTATAAATTGTGATGTCTTATATAAAAATGTAAAATGAAGTTAATTCCATAGGAATTGGGTTAATCTTATGTGTATTATACATAAATCATATATATATCATTAAATATAATGATCTATATCAAATATAGATCCATATACATATAGATGTATGTATATACTGATCTATATCAAACTCATGGCTATTTTTTATATCATATAATTATTGGAATTATATAATTCTAAGTACATATTTGTTTTAATACAGAATTCATATTCCAGGGCAATAATAATATGCTCTCTTTAGCCTACCCACTTTAAAGGGCATTGCACTTTGAGATATTCCTTTCTTAGTGACAATAATTTAAAAATAAAGATCAACTTTGCAAAGCAGATTGTTTCAGTGGGAGAATGACTAGAGGAACAATTTTATATCTAGTTCTGCCACTTCCTAACAGAGTATGACTTTGAGAAACTTACTTGATCTTCTGTTATTTGAAAAGAGTCTGGCTTGCTCCAAAACTATTTAATTCTTCTATGGGAAATTAGATATGAAAGAAAAGTGACAGAGAAAAAAAAGGAAATTACAGCAAAGTGACCAAAACTAAAAAGAAAAATGATGAAGTGAGACAGATAAGTAAAAATAGAGAAAATGTAACTTGTAAGAATAAACATAGTGAGTCTTTCAGACTTAATGCTTATGTGTTCCCTCTGTTCCTCCTAAAAAGTAAACCACAAGGAAGTTTCTAGATCTCCGTTTCCAAAGGACTGAAAGAACAGTTGGATGTGCTAGAGGGACAAGGTGAAAGGAAGAATATTGGTATTTATTGTGTATCTATTACCTACTAGACACCATGCTGGGTTTTTTATACACTCTAGCTCATTCCTACAAAAAAGATCTAGTGCTAACTATGAATTTACTACACTCAGGAAAACTCTGCTTGCCAGTTCTATTTTCCCCAGTTCATTTGTTACTGTGAAAGTTACTTTATGTGTTCACTTAACAGGGGACAGATATTAGGGCCAGATATTTGATCCAGCATAATTATAGCTGTTCCTGTTAAGAGTTTTTTTACAATGAGAGTAATATTTAAATAGGTAGACTGAGCAAAGCAGATTGCTATGCCTAGGGGGGGTAGGCCTCATCTAATCAGTTGAAGATCTGAATAGAAGAAACAAGATTGAACCTCCTCCAAGTAAGGAAGACTTCTTCTCACCTGACTGCCTTCAAACTGGAATTCTGGCTTTTTTCCTACTTTTAGACGCTGAAACATTGGCTCTTCCTGGGTCTCAAGCCTGCTCTCTGTTAGACTAAAGCCACAAGCCACACCACCAGCTCTCCTGAGTCTCCAGCTTGCCAACTCACCCTGAAGATCCTGACACTTACAAGCCCATTTCTTATAATCTTTTGCTATTTCATTTCATCTCTCTCCTTCTCTCTTGTACACACACACTATACACAGTTGACCCTTAAACAATGTGGGGGCTAAGGTGCCAAACCCCCGTGCCGTTGAAAATCTGTGTACAACTTTTCACTCCTAACAAAATTTAACTGCTAATAGCAAGAACCAGGAGAGATCACTTTTTACTATGATATGAAATGTACTGCAGAAACAAGTTGCTCACAGGAAGGCAGTTACTGTCATACCATGTTTTAAGTGAACACTCACAAGACTTGAACTCACCAGTAACAATGAGAAGTGGCTATAAAATTATTACAGTAGTACAGTATGTACTCCAGTTAATTTTATGCAGTTATGAATTTAATGCTGCAGTTTTATGTTTGTTTATATTTCTCTCAACTGCAAATGGTGCCATGCATGATCTATGTTGGTGTGCTTAAGTTTTGATAAATTTTAACTTTTTATAATAGATATGTGTTTATCTTATGGTAATAAATTATAGACAAGTATCTACATATATTTCATGTATTTATGACATGCCTAATTTTCTCCTTTTTTTCATATTTCTAGGCTATGTGGTTTATCCGCAAGTTTTTTCACAGTCACAAATCTCTAAATTTTAATAGGCTTATCAAAAAAAATCCATGTATAAGTGTGCTTGTGCAGTTCAAACCCATGTTGTTCAAGGGCCAACTGTATCTATATGTGTGTGTATGTGTGTGTGTGTGTGTGTGTGTGTGTGTACTTATATATGTACAATTATATAAAGCGTATATATAATATACTATTGTTCTGTTTCTCTGAGAGCCCTAATAAACCTTACACTGCTGAAAAAAAATAAGTTGATGTTATGAACTGAATGTTTGTGTGTCCCATAATTTATGTTAAAAGTCTACTGCCCAATGTTATGGCATTAGAGACGGAGACTTTAGAAAGTAATCAGGGTTAGATGAAATCATGAAGGTGGGGCTCTCATCACAGATTAGTGACTTTATAAGGAGAGGCACCAGAGACTATGCCTGCAGGGTGCTCATTCATGTGAAAGCACATGCTCTGTCTCCTTCTCTATGCTGGCACAAAGAAGATCATGGGAGCACACAGTGCGAAGGTGACCTTCTGCAACTCAAAAGGAGGACTTGCACCAGAAACCAACTATGATGGGACACTGATTTTGGACTTCCAGTGCCAGAACTATAAGACAATAAATTTCTGTTATTTAGCTCACCTAGTCTGCTATTTTGTTATGGTGGCCTAAGGTAACTAACACTCGGGTTTATCTTGTACTGTGTTTAAATATATTCATTATCGCATTAAATTCTCACGAAAATCTGTGAAATAGATATTTTTACACATTCTTAGGGATGAAGAAACTGCAACACATCACATCTGCCACACAGAAATGGGCCTAATATCAAGACAACTTAATACCATACAAATGTTTAAAATGGAGTTCACACAAACACTATTTTGAAGAAATTACCTTAGTATTCTGGGTTACGCTTTCCTTGTATCCACATAATCTTGGTGTCAATCAAAATAAGCCAAAATTCCATTTATCTTTAGTACAAGCATAATCTCCCCCATCGTCCTGTGAACATCTGTTATCGTTACTGATAAACAACACTCCTACATTCTCTTATCTACTACATTAAAAGTTATACAGGCCACATTCTGGTCTCTGTAGAATATCTGAGCTGCTGATCAGATAATGACTCTCAGATTATTCAGTATATACAGGATCAACTCATGAACTATAGGAGAATAGAGCAAAGTCCAAGAGTTTCTCCCAGTTTCAAGTAAAAACAAAACAGCAAGACACTGAAATACTATTTTCTATTAAAACTTTGAGTCACTATTAACGAAGGGTAAACGTGTGAGTTTGCATCCTCAAAGATGTAATTTCCCAATCTTGTCAATCACTTTATTTTTTAATTTAATAGTCTGTAGAAATAGGACATATTTAGATGGAACTAACTTGTAGATGAACTTTTATCAGACTTAAAAAAATAATTTTGTCTAAACAATAATAAACTTAAACATGACAACTGGCAAAGATCAGAAAAGCACAGACAGAAACTAATGTCTTTGGTTACAGAGACAGCATGGCAGTTCAGAAGTGCATGCTTACAAATTGTGAGAGATAAAATGGGGGGCAGCAGAGGCACAGAAGAGAGGGGAAAACCTCTTTGGTGGAGAAACAACAGGAAGAGAAAGAGAGGCTATGGAAGTGTAGGATTGTGTTTGGATCAGAGAAAAACCTCTCCAGATCTGGAAAACAAAGAATACAAAGAGAACCAGTTTCTACTTTTTAAACAGCCTTAGGAGTGAAGATTGGAGGTTTCAGGGTTGCGCGACTATCTAGGGACCAGAGCCACTAAGGCCTGCATGTGCCTAGACGGGGAGGAGAGAGAACCCCAGGCTTGCTAAGGCTTGCTAATACTCTTGGGGGTGCACTGCGAGAAAGCCGCCCTCTCCATCGAATACTGTGAGAAGGTGGTTTACTGACTCTCCAAGAACAAAAGACCCTGCAGGTGCCAGCCAGAGGCCTGTTGTCAGCTTGGTGGAGTGGCACCATTCTCGGTCTGAGGAGTGGGATCCTTTAAGACATCAGGTTTTGAATCCCAGTTGAGCACTGAGGAGGCACGGGAGACTGTGGAGCAGAACAAAGGCTGGCTGCTCTGGGAGGACTTGGGACACGCAGTCGGAGGTGGAGAGATTGGGGGTCTCCATCTTCTTCCTCATCACTGTGGGGCTTCAGGAAGCAGGACATTGGCACCCAGGGGGGGCAGGACCCACTTATACCAAACTCCGCCCCTCTGAGCCTAGTAACTCCTTAACTACAGGAGTGAGATACCCTCAGGAACCAGTTGGTCCCTCCTCCAGACCAGCACATCCACCTTTTCAACTCACCAAGGGACAACTGTCCTGTGGTGGTTTTGTATGTTAGTCTGGTTTATTGCTGTTGTTGTTGTTCTTCTTTTATTTCCTTATCTTCTCTTTTCCCAGTCTTATCTTTATACTCTATATACTATATACTCTATACTCCTATTTTATTTTTATTCCCCCCCCCCCCCCATGGAATCAGCCTTACAGTTTCTGATTTGATTTTTGGTTAGCTCTTATTTTACACACACACACACACACACACACACACACACACACACACGCACATATATGAATACATATATGCTTTTCTCTGTTCTGGTTGTTTGTTTAATCAGGGATTTTTATTATATTATTTTTACACCTTTTCTGTATCTCTGTCTTCTTTATTTTCTTCTCTTTCTTTCTGGATTAAGCCCTATAAATTCTCTGATTCTCTCCCTGGTCTATCAGCCCCTATCATTTATCTCTTAGTTTGGGATAAGGCTTCTACCCCTCACCTCCACCCCTTCTCCTCCTTTCCAGGGTTGCTTCAGTGAACAAATCAAAGCACACCTGGTGGATGTCCAATATACCACTGCAAGTAGTGAGATAAAGCACCCAAGACACAACAACAGGGTGCATGTAACACACTCCATAAACATTTCTGTTTATGTGCCAAGTTAAGTGCCAAGTCCTGGACAGTGTATGACCCCCTTTTTAATATAGTAGTACTCACAGGTGCAGGACACATAACAACCTATAAAAAACACATTAAAGACAGAAAACTAGCCAAAATGATGAAACATAAGAATTCTCCTTAAAAAAAAAAAATTCCAGGAAGAAATGACAGCCAGAGAATTGCTCAAGATAGATATAAACAATATATCTGATCAAGAATTTAGAATAATAGTCATAAGACTAATAGCTGGGCTTGAAAAAAGCATAGAAGGGGTGCCTGGGTGTCTCAGTCATTTAAGTGTCCTACTTCAGCTCAGGTCATGATCTCATGGTTCGTTAGTTCAAGCCCCATGTCAGGCTTTGTTCTGGCAGCTCTGAGCCTGGGGCTTGCTTCAGATTCTGTGTATCCCTCTCTCTCTGCTCTTACCTCTCCCTCTTTCTCTCTCTAAAAAATAAGTACACATTAAAAAAAATTTAAAACATACAAGACAGCAGAGAATCTATTGCTGCAGAGATCAAGGAACTAAGAAATAGTCAAGATGAATTAAGAAATGTTGTAAATGAGGTGCAAAATAAACTAGATGCAGTGACATCAAGGATGGGAGAAGCAGAGGAGAGAATAGGTGAAATAGAAGATAAAATTATGGAAATGGTAAAGCTGAGAAAAGGAGAGGAAGGAAATTCCTAGACCATGAGGGGAGAAGCAGAGACCTAAGTGATTAAATGAAATGAAATAATATTCATATCAAAGGAGTTCCAGAAGAGGAAGAGAGAGAGGGGGGCATAAGGTTTATTTGAACAAATTGTACCTAAGAACTTCCCCAATCTGGGGAAGGAAACAGGCATCCAAGTCCAGCAGGCACAGAGAACTTCCTTCAGAATCAACAAAAACAGATCAACACCAAACTCGCAAAATACAAACATAGAGAGTTCTGAAAGCAGCTAGGGACAAATGGGCCTTAACCTACAAGGGTAGACACATAAGGGTAGTAGCAGACCTGTCCACTGAAACTTGGCAGGCCAGAAGGGAGTGGCAGGAAATATTCAATGTACTGAATAGGAAAAAAATATGCAGCCAAGAATCCTTTATCTCCCAAGGCTATCATTGAGAATAGAAGGAGAGACAGAGGCTTTCCCAGACAAACAAAAACTGAAGGAGTTCATGACCACTAAACCAGCTCTGCAAGACCTCCTAAGGGGGACTCTATAAGTAGAATGTTGCAAAGACTACAAAGGACCAGAAACATCACCACACGCATGAAACCTACCGATAACACAATGACACTAAATCCACATCTTTCAATAGTAACTCTGAATGTAAATGGATTAAATGCCCCAATCAAAAGACATAGGGTATCAGGATGGATTAAAAAAATAAAACAAAACAAAAAAACAAAAACAAAAACAAGAAAACCAAGATCCATCTATATACTGCCTTCATGAAACTCACTTTAGATCTGAGGACACCTGCAGATTGAAAGTGAAGGGATGGAGAACCACCTGTCATGCTATGGAATGTCAAAAGAAAGCTGAAGTAGCCATATTTATATCAGACAAACTAGATTTTAAAACAAAGACTGTAACGAGAGACAAAGAAGGCTATTATATCATAATTAAGAGGTCTATCCATCAAGAGGAGCTAACAACTCTAAATGTTTATGCCCCCAATATGAAAGAACACAAATATATGAATCAATTAATCACAAACATAAACAAATGTACAGATAACAATACGGTGATTGTAGGGGACTTTAATACTCCACTTACAACAATGGACAGATCTAGGCAGAAAATCAGTAAGGAAACAATGGCTCTGAATGACACATTGGACCAGATGGACTTAACAGATATTTTCAGATCTTTTTATCCAAATACATATTCTTCTTGACCTCACATGGAACATTCTCCAAAGTAGATCAAATACTAGGTCACAAAATAGCCCTCAACAAATATAAAAGGATTGAGATCATATGGTGCATATTTTCAGATCACAACACTTTGAAACTTGAAATCAACTACAAGAGAAAATTTGGAAAGCCTCTAAGTACATGGAAGTTAAAGAACATCCTACTAAAGAATGAATGGGCCAACCAGGAAATTAAAGAAGAACTTAAAAAATACATGGAAGCAAATGAAAATGAAAACACGACAGTCCAAACCCTTTGGGATGCAGCAAAGGCAGTCCTAAGAGGAAAATGCGTTATGCAACCCAGGCCTATATCCAGAAGCAACAAAAATCCCAAATACAGGATCTAACCTCACACTAAAAAAACTAGACACAGAGCATCAAAGAAACCCTAAAGCCAGCAGAAGAGGAATAATAAAGATTAGAGCAGATATAAACTATATAGAATCTTAAGAAAGAAAGAAAGAAAGAAAGAAAGAAAGAAAGAAAGAAAGAAAGAAAGAAAGAAAAACAGATGAATCTAAGAGCTGTTTTTCTGAAAGAATGAACAAAATTGATAAGTTCTAGCCAGATTTCTCAAATAGAAAGGAAAGAAGACCCAAATAGATAAAATCACAAATGAAAGAGGAGAGATCACAACCAACACCACAGAAATACAAACAATTATTAGAAAATACTATGAAAAAATATATGCCAACAAACTGGACAATCAGAAGAAATGGACAAATTCCTAGTTACCCACACACTACCAAAACTCAAACAGGAATAAATAGAAAACTTGGGCAGACCCATAACAAGTGAAGAAATTGAATTGGTTATCAAACTCTCCCCAAAAATAAGAGTCCTAGGCCAGAAGGCTTCCCAGGGGATTTCTACCAGACATTTAAAGCAGAGCTAGAACCTATTCTTCTCAAGCTGTTCCAAAAAGTAGAAATGAAAGGTAAGTTTCTGGACTCATTCTAAGAAGCCAGCATCACCTTGATACCCAAACCATACAAAGACCTCACTAAAGAGAATTACAGACCAATATCCCTGATGAACATGCATGCAAAAATTCTCAACAAGATACTAGAAAATTGAGTTCAACAGTATATTAATAGAATTATTCACCATGATCAAGTGGGATTCCTTCCTGGGCTGCAGGGCTGGTTCAATATTCACAAATCAATCAATGTGATACATCACATTAATAGAAGAAGAATAAGAACCATATGATCCTGTCAATAGATGCAGAAAAAACATTTGACAAAAAACAGCATCCTTTCTTAATAAAAACTCTTAAAGTCAGGATAGAAGAAACATACCTTAACATCGTAAAAGCCATATATGAAAAAGCCCACAGCTAACATCATCCTCAATGGGTAAAAATGAGAGCTTTCCTCCTGAGATCAGGCACACAACAGAGATGTGCACTCTCACCATTGTTGTTTAACACAGTGTTGGAAGTCCTAGCCTCAGAAATCAAACAACAAAATGAAATAAAAGGCATACAAACTGGCAAAGAAGAAATCATACTTTGACTTTTCACAGATGACATGATACTGTGGAAAACACAATACTTTTCACAGATGACATGTACATGGAAATCACAAAAGACTCCTCCAAAAAAATTGCTAGAACTGATCCATGAATTGAATTAAGCAAAGTCAAAGGATATAAAATCAATGTAAAGAAATGTATACAGAAAAGTATAATGTGCGTTTTGTTCTGACTACTCCTAAGGTTTTGTCTTAATCTTGGTTTATACCTTTGAGTATGATATGCTTAAGTGTGGTTTTCTTTGTAGTTATCCTACCTGAGATGACTGAACTTATAGTATATGTAGGTTTATATTTTTACTTCAAATTTTGGAAGTTTTTAGCCATTAAATATTTGAATACATACTTTTTTTATTTTTTAAGTTTACTTATTTATTTTGAGAGAGTGAGAGAGCAGAGTCGGAAAGGGGCAGAGAGAGAGAGGGAGAGAGCGAAAATCCTAAGCATGCTGAGTAGAGGTTCAAACTCATGAATCAGGACATCATAACCTGAACCAAAATCAAGAGACTGATGCTTAACTGACTGAGCAACCCAGGCACCCCTGAATATTTTTTAGAGCCACCATTACCTTCCTATTCTTCTGAGACTCTTCTCCCTCTGAGAGTCCAATTACAACTATGTTAAATGGCTGATATTATTCCATAGGTCACTGATTGCATATTAATTTATTTTTAGTATTTTTTTTCTCTGTGACCCTCAGCTTGGATAATTTTTATTGTATTTTTTCCATTTCCCATTGTTCCTTCTGCAGTCTCCAATATGCAAAGCCCACTGAATAAATTAACTATCTCAGATATTTTACTTTTCCATTATAGACTTTTCATTTGATTCTTTGATAGTTTCCATTTCTTTACTGATATTTCCCATCATCTTCTATTTTAAGTAACTGAACATATTTATAATAGTCATTTATTTTTTTTCAATATATGAAGTTTATTGTCAAATTGGTTTTCATACAACACCCAGTTGCTCATCCCAAAAGGTGCCTTCCTCAATACCCATCACCCACCCTCCCCTCCCTCCCACCCCCCATCAACCCTCAGTTTGTTCTCAGTTTTTAAGAGTCTCTTATGCTTTGGCTCTCTTCCACTCTAACCTCTTTTTTTTTTCCTTCCCCTCCCCCATGGGTTTCTGTTAAGTTTCTCAGGATCCACATAAGAGTGAACCCATATGCTATCTGTCTTTCTCTGTATGGCTTATTTCACTTAGCATAACACTCTCCAGTTCCATCCATGTAGCTACAAAGGGCCATATTTCATTCTTTGTCATTGCCACTCCATTGTGTATGTAAACCACAATTTCTTTATCCATTCATCCGTTGATGGACATTTAGCCTCTTTCCATAATTTGGCTATTGTTGAGAGTGCTGCTATAAACATTGGGGTACAAGTGGCCCTATGCATCAGTACTCCTGTATCCCTTGGGTAAATTCCTAGCAGTGCTATTGCTGGGTCATAGGGTAGGTCTATTTTTAATTTTCTGAGGAACCTCCACACTGTTTTCCAGAGTGGCTGCTCCAATTTGCATTCCCACCAACAGTGCAAGAGGGTTCCCGTTTCTCCACATGCTCTCCAGCATCTATAGTCTCCTGATTTGTTCATTTTGGCCACTCTGACTGGCATGAGGTGATATCTGAGAGTGGTTTTGATTTGTATTTCCCTGATGAGGAGTGACATTGAGCATCTTTTCATGTGCCTGTTGGCCATCTGGATGTCTTCTTTAGAGAAGTGTCTATTCATGTTTTCTGCCCATTTCTTCACTGGGTTATTTGTTTTTCAGGTGTGGAGTTTGGTGAGCTCTTTATAGATTTTGGATACTGGCCCTTTGTCCGATATGTCATTTGCGAATATCTTTTCCCATTCCGTTGGTGCCTTTTAGTTTTGTTGGTTGTTTCCTTTGCTGTGCAGAAGCTTTTTATCTTCATAAGGTCCCAATAGTTCATTTTTGCTTTTAATTCCCTTGCCTTTGGGGATGTGTCAAGTAAGAAATTGCTACGGCTGAGGTCAGAGAGGTCTTTTCCTGCTTTCTCCTCTAGGGTTTTGATGGTTTCCTGTCTCACATTCAGGTCCTTTATCCATTTTGAGGTTATTTTTGTGAATGGTGTGAGAAAATGGTCTAGTTTCAATCTTTTGCATGTTGCTGTCCAGTTCTCCCAGCACCATTTGTTAAAGAGACTGTCATTTTTCCATTGGATATTCTTTCCTGCTTTGTCAAAGATGAGTTGGCCATACGTTTGTGGGTCTAGTGCTGGGGTTTCTATTCTATTCCATTGGTCTATGTGTCTGTTTTTGTGCCAATGCCATGCTGTCTTGATGATTACAGCTTTGTAGTAGAGGATAAAGTCTGGGATTGTGATGCCTCCTGCTTTGGTCTCCTTCTTCAAAATTCCTTTGGCTATTCGGGGCCTTTTGTGGTTCCATATGAATTTTAGGATTGCTTGTTCTAGCTTCGAGAAGAATGCTGGTGCGATTTTGATTGGGATTGCATTGAATGTGTAGATAGCTTTGGGTAGTATTGACATTTTGACAATATTTATTCTTCCAATCCATGAGCATGGAATGTTTTTCCATTTCTTTATATCTTCTTCAATTTCCTTCATAAGCTTTCTATAGTTTTTAGCATACAGATCTTTTACATCTTTGGTTAGATTTATTCCTAGGTATTTTATGCTTCTTGGTGCAATTGTGAATGGGATCAGTTTCTTTATTTGTCTTTCTGTTGCTTCATTATTAGTGTATAAGAATGCAACTGATTTCTGTACATTGATTTTGTATCCTGCAACTTTGCTGAATTCATGTATCAGTTCTAGCAGACTTTTGGTGGAGTCTGTCGGGTTTTCCATGTATAATATCATGTCATCTGCAAAAAGTGAAAGCTTGACTTCATCTTTGCCAATTTGGATGCCTTTGATTTCCTTTTGTTGTCTGATTGCTGATGCTAGAACTTCCAACTCTATGTTAAACAACAGCGGTGAGAGTGGACATCCCTGTCCTGTTCCTGATCTCAGGGAAAAAGCTCTCAGTTTTTCCTCATTGAGGATGATGTTAGCTGTGGGCTTTTCATAAGTGGCTTTTATGATCTTTAAGTATGTTCCTTCTATCCCGACTTTCTCAAGGGTTTTTATTAAGGTTGCTGAATTTTGTCAAAGGCCTTTTCTGCATCGATTGACAGGATCATATGGTTCTTATCTTTTCTTTTATTAATGTGATGTATCACACTGATTGATTTGTGAATGTTGAAGCAGTCCTGCATCCCAGGAATGAATCCCACTCGATCATGGTGAATAATTCTTTTTATATGCTGTTGAGTTCGATTTGCTAGTATCTTATTGAGAATTTTTGCATCCATATTCATCAGGAATATTGGCCTGTAGTTCTCTTTTTTTACTGGGTCTCTGTCTGGTTTAGGAGTCGAAGTAATACTAGCTTCATAGAATGAGTCTGGAAGTTTTCCTTCCCTTTCTATTTCTTGGAATAGCTTGAGAAAGATAGGTACTATCTCTGCTTTAAACGTCTGGTAGAACTCCCCTGGGAAGCCATCTGGTCCTGGACTCTTATTTGTTGGGAGATTTTTGATGACTGATTCAATTTCTTCGCTAGTTATGGGTCTGTTCAAGCTCTATTTCCTCCTGATTGAGTTTTGGAAGCGTGTGGGTGTTTAGGAATTTGTCCATTTCTTCCAGGTTGTCCAGTTTGTTGGCATATAATTTTCAAAGGATTCCCTGATAATTGGTTGTATTTCTGAGGGATTGGTTGCAATAATTCCATTTTCATTCATGATTTTATCTGTTTGGGCCATCTCCCTTTTCTTTTTGAGAAGCTTGGCTAGAGGTTTATTAATTTTGCTTATTTTTTCCAAAAACCAACTCTTGGTTTCATTGATGTGCTCTAGTTTTTTTAGATTCTATATTGTTTATTTCTGCTCAGATCTTTATTATTTCTCTTCTTCTGCTGGATTTAGGCTGTCTTTGCTGTTCTGCTTCTATTTCCTTTAGGTGTGCTGTTAGATTTTGTATTGGGGATTTTTCATGTTTCTTCAGATAGGCCTGGATTGCAATGTATTTTCCTCTCAGGACTGCCTTCGCTGCATCCCAAAGCGTTTGGATTGTTGTATTTTCATTTTCGTTTGTTTCCATATATTTTTAAATTTCTTCTCTAATTGCCTGGTTGACCCATTCATTCTTTAGTAGGGTGTTCTTTAACCTCCATGCTTTTGGAGGTTTTCCAGACTTTTTCCTGTGGTTGATTTCAAGCTTCATAGCATTGTGGTCTGAAAGTATGCATGGTATGATTTCAATTCTTGTATACTTATGAAGGGCTGTTTTGTGACCCAGTATGTGATCTATCTTGGAGAATGTTCCATGTGCACTCGAGAAGAAAGTATATTCTGTTGCTTTGGGATGCAGAGTTCTAAATATATCTGTCAAGTGCATCTGATCCAATGTATCATTCAGGGTCCTTGTTTCTTTATTGACCATGGGTCTAGATGATCTATCCATTTCTGTAAGTGGAGTGTTAAAGTCCCCTGCAATTACCACATTCTTATCAATAAGGTTGCTTATGTTTGTGAGTAATTGTTTTATATATTTGGGGGCTCCTGTATTCGGCACATAGACATTTATAATTGTTAGTTCTTCTTGATGGATAGACCCTGTGATTATTATATAATTCCCTTCTTCATCTCTTGTTACAGCCTTTAATTTAAAGTCTAGTTTGTCTGATATAAGTATGGCTACTCCAGCTTTCTTTTGATTTCTAGCGGCGTGATAAATAGTTCTCCATCCCCTCACTCTCAATCTGAAGGTGTCCTCAGTCTAAAATGAGTCTCTTGCAGACAGCAAATAGACATACCCTATGTCTTTTTGTTGGAGCATTTAGTCCATTTACATTCAGTGTTATTATAGAAAGATATGGGTTTAGAGTCATTGTGATGTCCATAGGTTTCATGCTTGTAGCGATGTCTCTGGTACTTTGTCTCACAGGATCCCCCTTAGGATCTCTTGTAGGGCTGGTTTAGTGGTGACGAATTCCTTCAGTCTTTGTTTGTTTGGGAAGACCTTTATCTCTCCTTCTATTCTAAATGACAGACTTGCTGGATAAAGGATTCTCGGCTGCATATTTTTTCTGTTCATCACATTGAAGGTCTCCTGCCATTCCTTTCTGGCCTGCCAAGTTTCAGTAGAGAGATTGGTCATGAGTCTTATAGGTCTCCCTTTATATGTTAGAGCACGTTTATCTCAAGCTGCTTTCAGAATTTTCTCTTTATCCTTGTATTTTGCTAGTTTCACTATGATATGTCATGCAGAAGATCGATTCAAGTTACGTCTGAAGGGAGTTCTCTGTGCCTCTTGGATTTCAATGCCTTTTTCCTTCCCCAGATCAGGGAAGTTCTCAGCTATTTCTTCAAGTACACCTTCAGCACCTTTCCCTCTATCTTCCTCCTCTGGAATACCAATTAGGCATAGATTATTTCCCTTTAGTGCATCACTTAGTTCTCTAATTTTCCCCTCATACTCCTGGATTTTTTTATCTCTCTTTTTCTCAGCTTCTTCTTTTTCCATAATTTTATCTTCTAGTTCACCTATTCTCTCCTCTGCCTCTTCAATCTGAGCCGTAGTTGTCTCCATTTTATTTTGCAACTCATTGATAACAGTTTTTAGCTCCTCCTGGCTGTTCCTTAGTCCCTTGATCTCTGTAGCAAGAGAGTCTCTGCTGTCCTTTATACTGTTTTCAAGCCCAGCGATTAATTTTATGACTATTATTCTAAAATCACTTTGTTATATTGTTTACATCATTTTTGATCAGTTCATTAGCTGTTGTTATTTTCTGGATGTTTTTCTGAGGGGAATTCTTCCATTTTGTCATTTTGGATAGTCCCTGGTGTGGTGTGGTGTGGTGTGGTGTGGAACTGCAGGGCACTTCCCCTGTGCTGTCTTGAATAACTTGCGTTGGTGGGCAGGGCCACAGTCAGACCTGATGTCTGTCCCCAGCCGGCCGCTGGGGCCACAGTCAGATATGTGTGTACTTTCTCTTCCCCTCTCCTAGAGGCAGGATTCACTGTGGGGTGGGGTGGCCCATCTGGACTACTTGCACACTGCCAGGCTTGTGGTGCTGGAGACCTGGTGTATTAGCTGGGATGGATTGGCAAGGTGCACAGGAGCGGAAGGGGCAGGCTCAGCTCGCTTTTCCTTCGGAGATCTGCTTCGGGACGGGCCCTGCAGCACCAGGAGGGAGTCAGACCCACCGGAGGGATGGATCTGCAGAAGCACAGATGGATCTGCAAAGCACAGCTTTGGGTGTTTGTGTGGTGCAAGCAAGTTCCCTGGCAGGAACTGGTTCCCTTTGGGATTTTGGCTGGGGGATGGGTGAGGGAGAAGGCACTGGCGAGCGCCTTTGTTCCCGCCAAGCTGAGCTCTGTAGTCAGGGGCTCAACAACCGTCCCTCCCATTGTCCTCCAGCCCTCCCATTCTCTGAGCAGAGTTGTTAGCTTATAAGCTTCCAGATGTCAAGTCCTGCTTGCTGTCATAACACACTCCGTCTGGCCCCTCCGCTTTTGCAAGCCAGACTCAGGGGCTCTGCTTGGCCGGCGGGCCACCCCTCCTCCCCAGCTCCCTCCCACCAGTCCGTGTAGCACGCACCGCCTCTCTGCCCTTCCTACCCTCTTCTGTAGGCCTCTCCTCTGCGCTTGGCTCCAGACACTCCATTCTGCTAGTCTTCTGGTGGTTTTCTGGGTTATTTAGGCAGGTGTGGGTGGAATCTAAGTGATCAGCAGGACACGCGGTGAGCCCAGCATCCTCCTACGCCGCCATCTTCCCAGGATCCCCCACCATAATAGTCATTTAAAAATCCTTGTCTTCTACTGCCAATAATTGTGTCTTTTTTGAAATCTGTTTATATTGGCAATTCTTTCATAAGTCATATTTTTCAGCTTTTGTGTAATCACATAATTACTGATTCTATATTAAACATTGTGATTGATATGGTTTTGGTCATCAGGATTATGTTTTGTTTGGGCGGGCAATTATATTTGCAGGCATATTCTGCCAGCCCTCCACCCCTTCTTTTATTCCTAAGTGCCTGTTTAGATTTTTTTCTTCCCTTAGGCCTAGAATGCAGCCTTTACACTATAGCATAGACTTTATTCATTAATCATGGCCTTTCTTGGAACTTTAGTTGAATGCCCAAGTTGCTCTGCAAGTATATCTTCTCTGACTAGGCTGGAGCAACATTATCTCCCAGTTTTGAATGACTCTGTTACTTCCATTCAGCTTGCAGCTTAACAGCAAGTGCTCTGTGTTAGGCCTAATGGACTCTTTCTCTGAATCCAGCACTTAGACCGCGACCTATGGAGAGATCCTGGCTAAACAGACATAGCAAGGTTTTAGCTAAAACTAGATTTTACAAGGAAGTGCTTAGAAGAGTCAGGACCTAGACTTCCAGAAAGTTAATTCTTGAAGTCCTGGGGTTGAAAAGCTACAGGATGCAGAGTAAAATTTTGTTGAATGTCTTCATTAAGGTTAAATTAAACAGAAGAAAGTGTTGATTGGATATAAAGAAAACCTAAATGAGTTAAGTCTATGAGACTGTGAAATAGACTCCCGAGGGGCAGCCTCTCAAAGGAGTCTTTCAAAATTACCCAAGCAAAATTCTTTCAGGCAAGTACTGTAGATTTTTTTGCCCTAACATTTTTGGAAAAGCAGAGTATGTGAATCAGAAATTAATTTTTCAAACCTATAAGGCATTATGACCCTGAATTTCCATTCTAACCTGTGCATTTACGTGTTCTCTAATCTTTGACGTAAAAATATCTTTCTAACCTTGGCTATGCTGCCACCCCAGGAGTAGCTCTTGCCATGTTCACTATGCATATGTAGAGCCAGGGCCTAGCTGGAAAATACTCCCAAAGCAAATGTTCAGTACTTATAATTAGGTCACATTCAGAAGTCTAGACAAATTGCATTACTTTTCTACAGCTGCTTAGAAGGTAAAGTTGTTGGCTGTCTCTGTAATAGTATATGCTTATGAACTTTCTAATCCTTTTAGTATAAGTGTACAGAATCCTTATCCATGGATTTTCCTTTGACCATTGTTTCTCACAATTGTCTGAACACTTAGAATCTTTTCTGGACTCTAGATACAGATGTTTACTGACTTTCATTTTCTGACTATTCAGACTTTAGGCTCCTGTTTCTCTGCCACTGGGTAATTGAAAACATTTTATTCACTTGTCTGGCCTTGACCATAAAACCTCTGACACTTTTGTTAATTTCTTGCCTCATTTATTCACATCTGTAACACTCTACTCACCCTGATCCCTGGGTCCATTCCCATGATCTCTGCTTATTTTCAATCTTTTTCAGAATTACATTAACCACATCTTCATGTGGATTATATAATGGGCTGCCTGGAATAATGGAAACCTGAACACTGGGCTAGATGGAGAAATAATGCCTATTTACTTATAATTTATTTATCTCTGCATTTCACCAAGTAACTGGTATGTATTTCAGATCGCACAACATGAAGAAATTATAGAAGGCCCTGGGGCTGAGAATGCTACGATAGATTTGATTTGTTTGTGTGAAGGAAATAAGATGTTAGCAGAAAGCTGGTGACCACAGAAAATAACAATTTCCCTTGGTAGTTTCTGATGAATTTTCTTGAAAGAAAGTACAAATAGATGACCAAATTATATCATCTGTAAATACTTTAGGCTTTGGCCACAGGAAATTTATTTTAACAGACTTATATTTAAGCTGGGCTAAAGGGGAAATCCTAGTATGAAGTAGAAAATGAGATTATTTCCAAATTTATGCCTAGGAGATTACTTTAATTTTGCCTTTCTAGACATAAAAAGAATAGAGGGATTCTCTGAAATTTTTTACATAGTTTTTAATTCTAGGAGGCATACTCTCACACCATCACATACCTAAGCTAAGCTCTAAAATATAAGAAACTAAAACAATAAAAATATAGTTACAATTACTTAACTGCATAAAACGACCTTTGTTTCTGCTCTAAGATAATACCAAAAATCAGGTTTAGCATCTGATTAACTATTACTCCTGTCCAGCAAACTGCTGTGCCACTGTAATGAGTACAATGATCTGAGCAAGGAAGCAGAAGAAAATGGGCATTAGCATTTTAAATAGCATCTTCTGTTAAAAAATATAACTTACTGTCAAGTTAGCTAACCTACAGTGTATACAGTGTGCTCTTGGCTTCAGGAGTAGATTTCCATGTGGCTTACATACAACACCCAGTGCTCATCCCAAAAAGTGCCCTCCTCAAGGCCCATAACTCATTTTCCCCTCTCCCCTGAGCTCCCTGCCCCATCAACCCTCAGGTTGTTCTCTGTATTTTTAAGAGTCTCTTATGGTTTGCCTCCCTCTCTGTTTGAAACTATTTTTCCCCTTCCCTTCCCCCCATGGTCTTCTGTTAAGTTTCTCAAATTCCACATATGAGTGAAAACACATGATATCTTTCTCTGACTGGCTTATTTCACTTAGCATAATATCCTCCAGTTCTATCCATGTTGCTGCAAATGGCAAGATTTCATTCTTTCTCATTGCCAAGTAGTATTCCATTGTATATATAAACCACATCTTCTTTATCCATTCATCTGTTGATGGACATTTGGGCTCTTTCCATAATTTGGCTATTGTTGAAAGCGCTGCTATAAACACTGGGGGTATATGTGTCCTTATGAATCAGCATTGCTGTATCCTTTGGATAGATTCCTGGTAGTGTTATTGCTGGGTAGTAGGGTAATTCTATTTTTACTTTTTTTGAGGAATCTCCACACTGTTTTCCAGAGAGGCTGCACCAGTTTGCATTACTACCAACTGTGCAAGAGGGTTCCCATTTCTCCACATCCTCTCCAACATCTGTTGTTTCCCGAGTTGTTAATTTTAGCCACTGACCAGTGCGAGGTTGTATCTCAGTGTGGTTTTGAGTTGTATTTCCCTACTGATAAGTGATGTTAAACATCTTTTCATGTATCTGTTGGCCATCTGGAGTTTTCTTTGGAAATGTGTCTATTCATGTCTTCTGTCCATTTCTTCACTGGATTATTTGTTTTGGGGGTGTTGAGTTTGGTAAATTCTTTATAGATTTTGGATACTAACTCTTTACCCAATGTGTCATTAAATAGCATCCTCTTTAATAAATCTTAGGGTACTGGAAAGTTCATTTCTGTTTCATATAATAAAGAGAATATTTTTAAGAAGAACATTACTTTGCTTCTGTTCCAATAGAACTTCACCTTTCTGAATCATATCTTCTTATTTTACCTCAGATGTCTCCAAAATTGCATTTTATTTTTTTAACATTTATTCATTGTTGAGAGACAGACAACAAGGTGGGGAGAGACAGAGAGAGAGAGGGAGACACAGAATCTGAAGCCAGCTCCAGGCTCTGAGCTGTCAGTACAAAGCCTAATGCGGGGCTCGAACTCACAAGCCATGAGATCATGATCTGAGGCAAAGTCAGACTCTTAACCAACTGAGCCACCCAGGTACTCCTCCAAATTGCATTTTATTAATTTTTTTTAACATTTATTTATTTTTGAGACAGAGAGAGACAGAGCATGAATGGGGGAGGGTCAGAGGGAGAAGGAGACACAGAATCTGAAACAGGCTCCAGGCTCTGAGCTGTCAGCACAGAGCCCGACACGGGGCTCGAACCCACAGACAGCAAGATCATGACCTGAGCCGAAGTCAGACGCTCAACCGACTGAGCCACCCAGGCGCCCCATAAATTGCATTTTAAAGAGTATGGTCTGTACCATGGCCAAAAATTTTTTTGGAATTAAAGTAAATAATTAATTAATGGTCTATTTTATGAAAGCTTCAAGTTCCCAAACAGGAAATAATGATGAGATGCCTTGATAACTTCATACTGTCCTCCAAATAGCCCAAGCAAGATAGGGTTGAGATTGTAAACTGATTTCTGGCTTCAGGATTGACTAATAACCCTACTACATGACTAAGCCTGTCAGTGGTAGGCCCACAATGAACATGATGTAGTAATAGAGAAGGATAGAATTTGGGGAAAATAAGCAGCAATTGCCAGACGAATTTGAATTTCAGAATAAGAGCCCCATCATCTGTCTAACGGGTCACCTTCCTAGATCTGGGATTAGTGGAATGGGTTATCCATAAATGTTAAATTTCTTGAGTCACTTTTTAGTAACGCCAGGATGTATTTAAGTCCTAAGCCTGGAATATTTGTTTGTTCTAAGACACAGCTCTCTCCATTTCTCTCCCATCCCAGTCATAAAGCCTGAGATTCTACCTTATTCCTCAATCAACCTGCTGTTTTGTTTTGTTTTGTTTTGTTTTTGCCTAATGTCCAGGTTTCCTTAGGGCCCATATACTATGTTGTGTGGGCCCTTTCCTATATGTGTCACTATCTTTTTGAAATTGATTCCTTGCATCATACTATATACACTTTTGAGTCACCCTACAATATGAAGAATCCCATCTTTAGAATCCCCTATTTCCAAGTATATCAACAGCTATCTTGTTTCTCAGCTACCATGACCTGCTCACCCGATTAAATTCCTCTGATTCAAACCTGAATTTTCTGTATCTTTTAAACAGATTATCCACTGTCTGTCTAGCTATATCTAAAGGAGCTCACATTTGCAGCTGGATCTGTTCATCCAGGTTCTAGCTTGGGTATTATGTAAGTCTTGTGCAAGCATTCAGTTCTGTCCTCTAGCTTAAACAATTAGATGCGAAAACAGGAACATGGTCTTCTTTCCCATCACGGTCTACATCTGTCTCAGAATCTACATATGTGTACATACAAGTTGATACTCCTACAGTTTCTGTCTTGGTTCCAATAAAGTGAACCAACACTTGTGATACCTTTCCTCAGAGACTAACACAGTTTTAATCACTGTTCATACTCTCATTTAGAAATATGCCTCAAATATGGCAAAGGTCATTAAGACATTTCTTTGAAGACTGATTTAAACAACAGATATTTGTTGAGTGTCTGTAATACGTGAAGAACTCATCTGTGTGATAGGATGCTCTAGTAAACAAAGCTTAGATTAAAATTTGGTAATTATTGCTTTGTGTAATACTCCCCAAATTGGTTAATTGAGGCTTAAACACATAGTGAGAAGACTAGATGGCTTCTACTCAGAACCTACAAATTCCTTATCCTACAGTAACTTACATTCTAGATTCATTGTATATGAGTACTCATTTGGTGATTCAAAATGACTATCTCTTACCCGCAGGTCCTGCAATGTCCATGTTGCTCTAACTAGCCATAGTGATAGTGGGTTCACATTGATTTTCAAACACAGGTGGCACAATAGGCTTCAATGTAAGTTTCCTCATATTTAGAAAAGATAGGGAATACAGATAACAGGACATACACAGCACCAGTTTGGCCTAAGTCTTCCAAGCAGGATTAGCAGAGTGTCTCCTAAATACAGCTGATGAGCCCGTTTTTCTATGCCACTTGGGACTTGCTACTTGGGGTATTTGATGTGTGTGTGTATGCACCAGCTCAAATTCAAGAAGCCATCAGATCTGGAGCTCTGTAGATTTTACGCCTAGCTATCTGAGGGAGTCCCCTCAGGGAATTTGGTTAACGCTCGCTCTCAGTGCAGCCGCATTTCATCCATACCAGTTACTCATTACTTCATAAAAACCTCTTGACAGTGAGGTACAGGTACTGAATGTTCAGCCCAATCCCCATTTACTTTAGATCCAGTGTAGGTAAACTCCTAACCACTCCTTGAGTAATATTCCAACACCCTGGTCTAATTCTCAAGTGCCCCTGAATCTAGAGGAAAGACTTCCAAACTCATGGTTAACCTTTCCTACAAGATCTACTGAGCAGTTCTCATACTTGGCACCATCTGACATGCACTGTAACTCTGCCATGACAAAATTTTGACAAAATGGGAAGTATGTGGATCTGATACCAGTCTTACTCTGAAGCTTAAAATCACTTTCATTCCTCTTTAATTTTTACCTCTTTTCTGCTCTAGAGACAATATCATGAAACTGCAATTGTCAAATAGCTTTCCAAACCAGTTATCTCTTAAAGAGAATTTAATCCCTTCATTATTGGCAACATATTTTAAGATAGGTATCAGGAATTTCCTAATACCTTCTTAGATTTTTACTCATAAGTTCAACATTAGCTATGATTAGAGTTTTAATCATATATATAAATATATGTTAAATTGTGATGTTTAGCAATAATTTAGCAACAACCACAAAAAGTGGTTTGACCCTGCAAAGATCAAGAAATTTAAAAAAATAATAATAAACATGAGGTGTTTAGTGCTCTGTTCCTTTCATCAACTAAATTCACAAATGAGAAATTCATCTGAAAGTTTGCAATTATTACATTTCTTCAAATATTTGTTTCACCTGGACCTTGTTTCACTTCACAATAAAAAGCACAACTTCCTAAAGTTTTGAGCTTTGAAAACTGCAAATAACAATCACTATATCAAAACATAGACTATCATTACCCCTGCCATACCAAATTCTTGTGTCCCTCTGTCATCAACCAATCCTCTGACATTCAAGCTCAAGAAACCACTATTTTCTGTCCCCAAAACTTTCCCTTTATAGATACATAAACTCATATACAAAAAAAAAAATCATACCATAGATATTTTTGAATCTGGCTTCTTTCACTTTGCATAGTATATTTAAGATTCATCCACGTTGTTGCATGAGTCAATAGTCCAATTCTATCCATTGACAAGTAGAAATTCATTGTGTAGATGTATGTAACAGAGTTATTTTTTTTTCTTTCAATCCATTCAGCAGATGTAAAGGATTTGGTAATCTTCAGTTTGGGGAAAATTATGAATAAAGTTGCTATAAACTTTCACATACAGTGTTTTGTGAAAAGCATAATTTCTTTGGGGTAAACATGTAGGAGCAGGAATCATGGGTCTTATGGTAAGTGTAGATTTAACTTCATAAGAAACCGACAAATTATTTTTCAAAGTGGCTGTACCAATTTAAATTTCTACCAGCAACATAGGTCTCTGTACATCTTCATAGTCACTTGGTTTTGTCAACAATTTTAAATTTTGCCTTTCTAATAGATGTATAGTGGTTTCCATTGCAGTTTTAATTTACATTTCTATAATGATGTTGAACATCTTTTCAATGAGTTTACTTGTCCTTGGTATATCCTCTCTGATGAAGTGTCTGTCTAGACTCTGGGTCCATTTTTTCTTGTTTGCTCCCTTATTGAGTTGTAAAATTTCTTTTTGTATTCTTGATACAATTACCTGGTCAGATATGTTGTGCAAATATTTTCACCTAGTCTGCTTACTTTTTCACTATCTGAACAGTGTCTTTCAAAGAACACAGGTTTTAATATTTATAATATCTTATTAATCCATTATTTTTATTTTTTTAATTCTAGGATAGTTAACATAATAGTGTTATGTTAGTTTTGGGTGTACAATATAGTGATTCAAGAATTCTGTAAGTAACTCAGTGCTCATCATGATAAGTATACCCTCGGGGGACTCCTGGGTGGCTCATTCGGTTAAGCATCTGAATTCAGCTCAGGTCATGATCTCAAGGTTCATGAGTTTGAGCCCCACAACAGGCTCTGTGTTGACATGGCAGAGCCTGCTTTAGATCCTGTGTCCCTCTCTCTCTCCATTCCTTCCCTGCTCACACATTCTCACTCTCACTCTCTCAAAAATAAACATTTAAAACAAAGAGGTAAGTGTACTCTCAAACCCCTTCATCTATTTCACCCATCCCCCACCCACCTCCCCTCTGGCAACCTACTGTTTGTTCCCTATAGTTATGAGTCTGTGTTTTGGTTTGTCTCTTTTTTTTTCATTTTGTTTCTTAAATTCCACATATGAAATCATATGGAATTTGTCTTTCTCTGATTTATTTTGCTTAGCATTATACTCACTAGATCTACTTATATTGTTGCAAATGGCAAGATCTCATTCTTTTTTATGGTCGAGTAATATTCCATTGTGTGTGTGCACGTGCGCATATATATAAACACACATACACACATACTACATCTTCATTATCCATTCATCTATCGATGGGCACTTGGGCTGCTTCCATAATCTGAATATTATAAATAATGCTGCTACCAAAATAGGGGTGTATATATCCTTTAGAATTAGTGTTTTTTTAGTCTTTGGGTAAAAACCCAGTAGTGAAATTACTGGATCACATGGTAGTTCTATTTTTAACTTTTTGAGGAAGCTCCATACTGTTTTCCACAGTGACTGCAGCAGTTTGCATTCCCACCAACTGTGCACAAGGGTTCCTTTTTCTCTACATCCTCACCGACACTTATTGCTTGTGTTTTTGATTTTAGTCATTCTGACAGGTATGAGGTAATATCTCATTGTGATTTTGATTTGCATTTCCATGATGATGAGTAATATTAAGCATCTTTTCATGTGTCTATTGGCCATCTGAATGTCTTCTTTGGAGAAATGTCTGTGTCTTCTGCCCATTTTTTAAAATATTTTTTAACATTTATTTTTGAGAGACAGCATTCTGTGGGGAAGACACAGAATCTGAAGCAGGCTCTAGGCTCAGAGTTGTCAGCACACAGTTCAATGTGGGCCGCAACCCATGAACCGTGAGATCATGACCAGAGCTGAAGTCAGTTGCTTAACTGACTGAGCCACTCAGGCTTTATTGAATATGTCATTTGCAAATATCTTCTCCCTTTCAGCAGGCTGTCTTTTAGTTTTGTTGATTGTTTCCTTTGTTATGTAGAAGCTTTTTATTTTTATGTACCCCCAATAGTTTATTTCTGCTTTTGTTTCCCTTGTCTCAGGAAAAATGTCAGATAAATTACAGACTTCCCTCTTCAGACTTTATGGTTTCAGGTCTCCCATTTAGGTCCTTAATTTTGAGTTTATTTTGTGTATGGTGTAAGAAAGTGGTCCAGTTTCATTCTTCCTCATGTAGCTGTCCAGTTTTCTCAACATTATTTGTAGAAAAGACTATCTTTTCCCCATTGTATATCCTTGCTTCCTTTATAGATTTATCCACTATTTTTATTATTTCATTTTAATTTCAACTTTTATTTAAATTCCAATTAAATACGGTGTACTATTTGTTTCAGTGTAGAATTTACTGATTCATCACTTACATACAATACCCAATGCTCATCACAACAAGTGCCCTCCTTAATACCCACCCCCCTTGCCCACCTCTATTTTTAATGAATGGTGTCTTACTTAAATCTTTGCCTGTTCAGGGTCACAAAACATTTGTTCTATATTTTACCTTGAGATTTTATAATTTAGGTCATTGAGTCATTGTGAGCTAGTTTTTTTGTATATAATACAAGGCATAAGCTGTGGTTCATTTTTTAGCTTTCTTTAAAACATGATCTGTTTTCCTTTGAGTAGCTTTTATACCTTTATAATAATATATCAGTTGAATACATCTGTATGAGTAAATTTCTAGAATGTCTAGTCTATTCCATTGTTTTGTTTCTATTCTTTTCTATCTATTTCTAGCCTGCACTCATTGATGTAACTTCATACTAAGCTTTTAAATTGGGTATTGTGAGTACTCTGATCTAGTTTTTCTTTTTCAAAATTAAAATGGTAATATAAATCATTTGCTTCCCCACATATATTTCAGCATAAGTTGGTCAAAAATCTATGAGAAATTCTACATTGGAACTGTACTGAATCTACAGATCAGTGTGGGGTTAAATTGACCTGTTAACAGAATTGAGTACTCCAATCCATGAATATAGTATGTCTACTTATTGGAGACACATCTTTGAAGAGCTATATGAGAAATCAAAGAAACAACTAAATAAAGAAAAAAAACTTAGGAAATAAGGATGTCTTCCTAGAGAAAATGGGACTTTAATGAGATAATGCAGGTTTAAGTTTGAGAGACAGATGGAGGATTTAAAAAATATTAGTTATAAAAGTAACATTTTCACTGAATTTATATAGAAAGTAGTTCAATCTTATAGATTTAAAGCAACACTACTTATTACTTCTTTAATTTTAATAAGTTCCTTAAGATAAAAGCAGTATATATTTGCTGTAAAATGTTTTAAAAACTCAAAAATTAAAAAAAAAACAATTTTTAATTTTATCCCTTAAATGTGTTTACTTTATCCTCCCTGTCCATTCACATTTAACTTGATGATATAGTAATTTTAATTTTATTACATGCAAAATATTTTTCAATATAATTTTCTATAAAATGCAAGCTTGATGATTACAGAATATTCATTATATAGATATGTAATAATTTATTTACCCCAATTATTGGGCATTTAGGGTGTTTCCAGTTTTATATTATAAATACAATGGTGATTAAAATTTGGTAAATATCTATATGCATCTTTAATTTTTTCTCAGGATAATTCCTATAATTTAGTCAAAAGATATAAATATTTCAGCACTCTTAATTGTCAAATTTTCCTCTAGAGAAAACTGTGTTGACATATTATCTCAGCATCTATGTCAGGGACTGCCATGTTCCCATTTCAACACACCATCAATGATACCAGTTATTATAATTCCTTAACTGTTTTCTCTTTGGAAGGGATATTTATTGTGTAAACCTGTATTGTTTTGATTATTAGAGCTTTCTGGAATTTGGCTAGCAAAATTAAAACACATACTAAAGTAATGCTACTGATTTCAACCTGTTACCTAAATGCTATGTCTCATAATGTTATGTCACACTATTTTTGTTTGTAATGTGTACCTATTGAAACCTGGTCTTACGTTTTTATGTTCATATCCTGCATATGTAATTATAATAATGAAATATACTATTATTAAAATCCATCTTAATTAAACTCTTAAATTACATATTTAAGATATTTAGAAATATAACAGGGGCTATATTTCTGAAAGGAGTTTTCCTAAGCAAAGAAAATTTATTTTGAAGGGAAACATCTTAAATTGTACCCAGAACTCTACAAATGCATAACACATTTTAAAACAGCATTGGTATATACTGAGACTAATGTCCATTAAAGTATACTATATACAGAACTATGGAGTAGATTCTGATATAGCATAATTAGTTCATAAAACATACATTATGTGTGCCTCCCTACATTAAGCATTACAAAAGAGCTTCACTGGTTTTGGCAGTAATTTGAGTTATCGTTAATAATATACTCTGACACAACCCAAAACATGGATCATTGGGCATGATTTTACAGAAAGCATCTAAATAGACTATGCAATGATATTGAAAAGAAAAACAAAACCATGACTCTGCCCAACCATGGTACTACACCGTTAGAGAGCAATTTCTCCTTGGATTGCACACCTGCTTTCTGGCCCATTAAGTCCTGCTGTCTTTACAAGGAACTGAGATTGTAATGTCTTTCCCAAATGCATACTTTTATGGGACCATGCATAACAAGTACACATGAATGTACATGTGACCAATCTCATTTTTAATATGTTCAATCTGACTGGAACAGGAGAATAGTCACCTTAGAAGATAAATCTCTTACTTGCTTAAAGCTCTGCAGCAGTCATTTCCTGACAAGCATTGCAAGAGTCCCCTGTAGCTGTGGGAAATCATTATTCTGTTCACTTATACATTCATAGAAACATGATCTGATATCAATTTTCATAAAGAAGTGGTATTTAGGAATAATAATTTGCATATCAGATCTGATTTTATTTTTATGCACATCAAAATTCCACAGTGCCAAACCCCTGCAGTCATCCATCATTACAATAATTCTGGTTGGCTATTTCTCCCCTCTCACTGGTGTGCACACACCACTTCTCAATGATATTTTCATGGTTTGCAGAACATATCAAGAGTTAGCTAAGAAATCATTTCAACAGTAGACTTCCATTGGGAATGTCAATGAGCTAAAGGCATTTTGGACACACTGTCTTAATTCCTGAGCTTATTTTACATGAAGGATTAAAAACAATTGAGGTAAAAAAGCAGTGATCTGTACCTGATGGAACAATAGTCTTTCATTAGAGATCTTTGTGTGTTGAAAAGGCAAGGCAGCTGCTTTGAGGAGATTATAAAATTGGGTTCTAGGGTTCTTTGAAATATAATCTGGAATCCAAATGTGCACATTTTTTACTTTTAAATTTTTGATACAAAATTTTAGAAGTTATCATTATTGAACTTTCTTTACACTCCAGATACACACACACACACACACACACACACACACACACACACATACATATATATTTTTTCCACTATCTTGACACATTAATTCAGCCAAAATTAAAGTTAACTAGTGTCATCTTGGTGGGAAGATCAAAATGGTCAACTCAGTTTTCCCCCATGAAAATATAATGATTTATAATTACATTAGCAATTATTAAATTACAGTATTTCTTACAATAGTATATGCAGAGCTATTTCATTTCTCTCAATATTTAGGAAATATTGAAAAGAGATAAAATGTACATTAGAAGCTTATTCTTCAAATTCCTAGGAGAGGATTATATTTAAAGAAAAGGAATAAGAGGAAAATCCAACTTCTGATTTAACTTAAAAGAGAACAACTCTTAAAAATATCAGGATTTTGAATTTTTGTTTAATGATGCTAATTTTAAATAAACAACCTTAGACATATGTCAGGAAATACAGGTGTCACAATCATCAGAAAATATCGGAACATCATTTTTTTTTGGTATTGCTATGTATATTATTCAGCTTATTCATTTTCTTATGTTTTCTAACAAAATATTCTCTCCATTTTTTGTGAACTTGAGGTTTTTATAATGAAGAGGTAAGGAGAAAAGCATGCAAGCTCTTCTTAAGGACAAAGTCAAAGTACGAAAGGGAAAACCAACCACAGAAAGAACATCCATCTGTTCTGTCCCCTACAAAAATGTAAAAATAGGTTCTCTTTCAGCAAAGGAAACATTAAAAAAAATAGTTCTTAGAAAAACTAAAGTCCAACTTCAATAGTTATAATATTCAAATTTTCACATTGTCATTTCAGTATACTAGTTGGCTTAAATGTACTAGGTTCTTCACCTCTCTTCATTACAATCTACATGTGTAAAAGATAATTGGGGATGTTCTGAATGATCTGAGTAAGAATTACCTACATTGCTGAACAAAAGAAAAATGAGTAACAAGGACAACCAATGGCTAATGCTTGTGTCACATAATCCTGGTAAGTTTTTAAATTACAGAATTCCTTGGTCAGTGTATTCATTCATAGAAAAAAAATCCAAATTGTAAAAAAAAATGCTTTGTGATCTAACTTTGGGGGAATATTTCATGGTGCATGCTATCTTGGTTATGCCCCTGTGTTACAGTATCAGGTTTTCTGAAAATTGCTTGATCATATGTTGTTTCTGAATAATTCAAACTACTTGAAAAGTGAAAATTATGACCATTTAATTTCCTGATCCAGTAGAAGCCAAAACACTCATTACTTTCTTTACCTGAATCAAACATATTGTGCTTTTGCAAACCAATCATTCCCAACCATAATTATATAATGTTCACAGTCACCCATATGAAATTTTCAAGGAACTGATTTCACTGTAATGTATTTGAAATAAAATATATATCACTTTTGCAGGAAATAGGGGTCTGAAATATTTAAACTTTTTCAGGAGGTAGATGGGGTTGCTAATAAACATAAATGGCTGCAAAAGATTGCATTATCTTATTTAATCTTATTGACAATCCTATGAAATAATAACAATAATAATCTGTACATTTTCTTAGATGTGAGGCACTTAAAATTCAGAAAAGTCAAATAATTTATCCAATATTCCACAGCTCTGATTTGAAGTGTTAGCATTATGACTTGTACATCTGTGCTGCTGGTGAGGAATAATGGGTATAGGCAACTCCATGTAGTGAAGAAACGAAATCTCTAGACTGGGTGACATAAAAACACTTGATTCCTTCAGGAATAATTCTGCTATCCATGTATTTTCTACATAACAGAAAAAATGAAACAAGTAGCCACCTATCACCAGGCTGATAATGCATTTACATTCCCCTTTCACTGAGAGGAGTCCTCAAGTTCTCTGGTCTAGGAAGCAGGCAATGAAGGATGTGGGAGTCAGTAGGTCACCAATCCTGCATGAAGGCTTACCACTTGTGTGAAACTGGCTTGCTTTTAAGTTCTCTCAGTCACAATTTCCTCCTCTAAAAGTGAGAGTAAGGGGGTCTGGGTGGCTCAGTTGGTTGGAGTCTGACTCTAGATTTCAGCTCAGGTCATGATCCCAGGGCCCTTAGATCGAGCCCCATGTTGGTCTCCTCAGTGAGCATGGAGCCTGTTAAAGATTCTCACTCTCCCTGTGTCTCCTCCTCCTGCTCATGCTCTTTCTTTAAAATCAAAAATATACATTAAATAAATAAATAAAAATTAGGGTAATCAGATGCAGAGAATGGATGTGAAAATTGGAAGAAATAAATAAATCATATTTTCATTTAAGAATAAGTTTAATTCTATATCTCTAACTAGAGTTGCAAAAATTGAAGCTCACAGGTAAGAGATCTCTATATAGTTTCATCTAGTTTTTATTGTGTATATTAATTTCTGTTACCATTAGAAAAGAAAAAAAATAAAACCAATGAGCAAAACAATGATGTTTTCTCCAATGTGATATCCATAGTTTATGGTTGTATCCTCTAAGCTTGTTAAAAAAAATCACTAATAACGGGGGCGATATTAGAAAAATAATAGAAATCTCTAGAAAATCCCTGATTTTCCTTTTGATTCAAAGAGTAGCCTGGCGTCTTGACTGTTCATCATAGTTTGAACAACAGTCTTTTGAGTTCAAATTGTGTTGTGGTGAATGTGGTAAATGTAATTTGTCAGGAAAATTGAATATGATTCTGCAATAGTAGGACCATGGGAAAACCAGTTCCTTATTGTCATGAACTTATGATGTACATGGCCAACCACAACTTTAACCAATTCTGCCCAAGTCGTTATAATAAAAATGTATTACATATTTGTACATTCATTATGTGAATTCTATACTTAAAATTTCTCAGGAAAAGTGAGCATTTCATTTTCACCTTCGATTATTAAAATTTTAAATAGTTATATTCAAATGTTATTGTAAAAATAAACTAAATCAGGGGTGCCTGGGTGGCTTGGCCATTAAGTGACCGACTCTTGATTTCAGCTCACTCAGGTCATGATCTCATAGTTCGTGGGTTCAAGCCCCACAACAGGCTTCAGCCTGCTTAGGATTCTCTATCTCTCCCTCTCTCTCTGACCTTCTCCTGCTTTCTCTCTCCCTTTGCCTCTCAAAATAAATAAACAAACATTTAAAAAATAAGCTAAATCAAACATTATATTGTGGGAAAGGCAAAACTACTGAGGTATTAAAAAGATCAGTTGTTGTCAGGGGCTAGGGGGAAGAGGATGAACAGATGAAGCTTTTTAAGGCAATAAGAAGAAAAAATAATAATAAAAGATTTTTAAGGAATTAATACTTCTTTGAATACTATAATAACAGTTATATGCCATTATGCATTTTCCAAAACCCATAGAATATACACCAAGAATTAACTCTAATGTAAACAATGGACTTTGTGTGATAATGTTGTGTGAATGTAGGTTCATCAATTCTGACAAATGTCCACTCTGTTGGGGGATATTAATAATAGGGAAGGCTGTGCATGTATAAGGGGAAGGGGTTTATGGGAACTTTGCATTTTCTGCCTAATTTTGCTGTGAACAAAAAAAGCTCTAAAAAAATAGAGTCTATTTAAAAGAAAACAAATTAAGATAATTAGAGAAACGTTATTGTATCATTTAATGTAGAAATCCTAGCTCTGGGTATTAGGTTTATTTATATCAAATAATTTGTATTTATATTTAATGTAATTAAAATTAAAAATATAAATGGCCAGTGAACATCTAAATATACTAATTCATTAGTCATCTTGGAAATGAAAGTTAATTTATAATGACATATGTCTAAAGATTAAGATGAAAATAAATGGATGATAAACTTTAGCATGAATGAGAAACAAAAGAAATCATCATATGCCTTTGATGGGAGCATAAATGGTACAACCACTCTGGAAAACCATTTGGCAGAATCTACTAACACTAAACATATACACGACCCTTAGCTCAAAATATGAATTATTGTGGCCAAAGCATTATTTTAATAGCCAAAATATTGAAATAACTCAAATGTTTACCAAAGGTAGAATAAATAAATGCTGATACATTCACACAATAATAACTACACAGAAATGACAGTAAACAAACTTCAACTATATGCAAGAGTATGAATATCACATACATAACTTAGGCAAAGAGGCCAGGTTCCAAAAAGGGATCCGAATTCATTATTCTATATTTTTTATGCATAAAAACAAACAAAATCCTAATCTACCAAGTTAAAATTCAGGCTGGAAGTTTCCCTTGGTGGGATAAGTGAGTGGAAGGAGACTGAAGGGAAGCTTGGGCTTCAGGCAATGTGTTTTGTTTTTTCTGTGATGCTATATGATGGTGTACAGTATGAAAATTTCTTGAGTGAATATCAATGGCATGCCTATTTTTCCACATTAGTTGAATATAACAAAAAAGGAGGAGCAAAGAAGATAACTTGAAGTCCATTGCAAACTGGAAATAATGGTATTTTGCAACAATCATTCTTGCATTTCTTTAGGTTGCAGTATTAAACATGAAATAACAATTGTTACATTAAAACATTCCATTTAGATTAATTCCAAAGTTCCCAATTTATCCAAAAGTTATGAGAAGCTAGTGATGGTCACAATGGAGACTTTCTTTTGCTGAGATACCAAATGATATAAGTACAAGATCCTTCTCTGAATATTATTTTTCTCCACCAAATATTAAAAATTAAAATTTCTCCACACATATAAAAAATGTATTTATAATAAAGTGCTTTAAGGGGTGCTTGGGAGGCTCATTCCATTAAGCATCTGACTCTTGATTTCAGTTCAGGTCATGATCTCACGGTTGTGAGACTGAGACTGGTCGGACTCCATGTTGAGTGTGGAGCCTGCCTAATATTTGTCTTCCCCTCTCTTTCTGTCCCTCTCCCACTCACTTGCACACATGTACACATATGAGCTCTTTCTCTCAAAAAACAAAAATAAAAATAAAACATAATACAGTGCTTTAATAAATTTTTAAGAGGAGATAAAAACAAAAAAAGATAGCCCTTGAGAAAATTTGACTTCTCAATTGAAGGACTATATAGCAATGAGTATTATGAACTAAATGGTTTTCTCTACACTAAGTTAACAGTTTTAACTGGTCATGTACTTTTAGAGCTCTGTCAATTTCCTGTCATCATTAGTTAATTATCCAACAGGTTATTAATTTCATACACAACATACATGCCCCTCAAATTATTAGTCCACGTTTTAGGCTGGTTCTCCAGAAACAGATGCTGAGAAGAAGATTTATGAAAATATGATTTATTAGGAAGTGTTCCCAGAAAAAATCAATAGGATAGTGGGGAAATGGGACCAAGGAGAAATGGAGTCAGACAAGCCTAAGATATCAAGCCAAGTCCCAGAGTGTCTAACTGCGGCTCAATCTGGCAGGAAGCTCTGGAGACACTATAGGAAACACCTCAATAGTAGTCTGGATCAAAGGCAGAGAGCTGGAGTATTTAAATGCCCAGGTCTAAAACCTCTGGCTAAGAGCTGGCTTCAAAGGACATATCTTTTTAAACATTTCTGGCTCCCTGTGTACACAGGCAAAGCAATGGCAGCCTGAGGCAGTTCTCTGACAAAGATTCACAGATGCTGGCTTGGGAGTGAAATCCCAACAAGAGCAGGTGTGCACTGTAAAGGGATCCAAGGGGATTCAGAAAGAGTACCAATGGCATCTGCTATAGTGGGTTTGCTTTCTTTTAAAATCAAAGACAAAACTGAATGACTGTTTGCTTAATAAAATGTCCCTTTATAAAACTTTTTTCCCTGAAGATTCCGTTTAAATAATGAGCATGAACTCATATATTCATTCATTGGGTGTCTCAGGCACGTCACCAGACATCATGGTAAAAAAAAAAAAAAAAAAAAAAAGAGTTAATCAATCATTGCTCCTTCTCCTTCAGATTAACATATAGCAGGTGAGAAAAGAATAAACTGCAGAAATATAGGAAAAGTATACTACAAGGTGTCATAGAAGGAGCAGGAAGAACCTACCAGTGGTTGCCTTCACAGAGGAGGCAATTTCTGGTGGTATTTATCTAGTGTTAGGGATTCAGATGTGAATGTAAGAGAACGGTAATTCATTGAGAGCCCTGTCAAGAGTTTGAATTTTGAAAATTTTCAAATTTTGAAAGATTACCATAAGAGCAAAGGCATGAGAGAGTAAGTAGTAAGAATATCATAGTAGTAAGAATATAAACCAGGTAGTTTATAAACACAAGAAATTCATTTCTCATGACTCTGGAGACTGAGAAGCCCAAGGTCAAGGCACTGGAAGACTTGGTGACTGCTGAGAGCCTATTTCCTGGTTCATGGACAGTGGTCTCCTCAGCATCCTCACATGGCTAAAGAGCTCTATGGGATCTCCTTTATAAGGAATCTACCCTCATGACCTAATCAACTCCTTAAGGTTACACCTCCAAAACCTATTACATTGAGGTTTAGGTTTAAACATATAAATTGGTGGGGGGGGGGGGGGAGAAGCACAAACATTTAGTCTATAGCAAAGGTATAAAAGTTTAAATAACTGAAAATAATTTGATTATAGGTTGTAAGTTGACTTTGAATATGAAGGTAATACAAATGAAATCAAGGGATAAAGGGTTAAAATTCTGAATGATTTGAGTCAAAATTAAAGATTTGAATGAGTTGTCATAGTCATTAATGATGTGAAGAATACCCAGAAGTTAGTAAAGAAAGAAAAAAAGGCTAAAGAGTGGTACAACTAATCAAAAGAGAAATTAAAAAAAAAACTATGATAAAAATTAAACTGAAAATAAATATACCAAAAATTATGGGATGTAACAAAACCACCTCATGGCAATAAACACCTAAATCAAAAAACAAAACAAGAATCCCAAACAACTTACCTTTCACTTCATGGAAGTAGAAAAAGAATAAATCTCAAAGTTAGCAAAGAAAGAAAATAACAGCAAAGAGTGGAAACAAATGAAATACAGACTAAAAAGACAGTAGGAAAGATCAATGAAACTACGAGCAGAGAATATGTGAGTCTCTTCAAAAAATGTCGCTGGGAAAACTGGACATTCAAATGCAAAAGAATGAAACTGCACCCCTAACTCACACCATACACAAAAATTAACTCAAAATGGATTGAAGACTTGAATATAATACCCAAAATAATAAAATTCCTACAAAACAACATAGGTGGTAAGCTCATCTTGGTGATGGAACTTTTTGGATTTGATACCAAAAGCAAAGGCTGAAAAAGCAAAAATAAACAAGTAAGACTACATCAAACTAAAAAGCTTCTCAACAGCAAAGGAAGCCATGAACAAAATTAAAAGGCCACCTGCCAAATGGCAGAAAATGTTTGCAAATCATGTACTTAATATGGGGTTAATATCCAAAATATATAAAGAACTCATACAACTCAATAGAAAAAACAAACAACCCAATTCAAAAATGGGCAGAGATTTAAATAGACATTTTTCCAAGGAAGATATACAGATTGCCAACAAGTATATGAAAAGATGTTCAATCAGTCTCACTAATCGTCAGGGAAATGCAAATCAAACCAAGAGGTATCATCCATACCTGCTAGAATGACTATTATAAAAAAAAAAAAAAACAGGAAGTAACTAGTATATATTAGTATGTGGAAAAAAGAAAACCCTTGTGTAGGGTTGGTGGGAATGTAAATTGGAACAAACACTATGGAAAATAATATGGAAGTTCCTCAAAAAAAAATTAAAAATAGAACTACCATATGATCCAGCAATTCCATTTCTAGGTATTCATCCAAAGAAAGTGAAAACATTAACTTGAAAAGATACATGCATCTCTGTGTTCATTGCAGCATTATTTACAATAGTCAAGATATGGAGACAATCTAGTGTTCATCAAAGGATAAATGAAAAAAGAAAATGTGGTATGTGTGTATATAAGAATACATACGTTCATTCATGTACAATGGAATAAGCCAGAAAAAAGAAAGGAATCTAGCCATTTGTGACAGCATGGATGGACCTTGAGGGCATTAGGCTAAATGAAAAATTAAGAATCTTAAAACAATGGAACCATAAGAAGATAACATAAAACTCATACATAGAAAGCAGAATGGTGTTTGCCAGACACAGAAGGTAAGGAGTTGGGATAAATGCATAGACTCAGGTCTTGGGGTGCCTGAGTGGCTCAGTGGGTTAAGCCTCCGACTTCAGCTCAGGTCATGATCTCATTGTTGGTGGGTTCAAGCCCCGCGTCAGGCTCTGTGCTGACAGCTCAGAGCCTGCTTCCGGTTCTGTATCTCCCTCTCTCTCTGCCCCTCCCCCACTCACACTCTGTCTCTCTGTGTCTCTTGAAAATAAATAAATGTTAAAAAAAATTTTGAAGAAGGTCAAAGAGTCCAACCTTTTGGTTATAAAGTACGCCACTGGGATGTAATGTACAGCATAGTGATTACAGTTAATAATACATGATTGCATACTTAAAAGTTGCCAAGAGAACAAATCTTAGAAGTTCTCATCACAAGAAATAGTAACTATGTATGGTATTGGATGTTAACTAGACTTATTGTGGTGATCACTTTGCAGTATATACAAATATTGAATCGTTATGTTGTACATTTGAATTTGATATAAGACTATATGCCAATTATACCTCAATAATTTTTTTTAAAAGAGTGGTGCAACTAGATGCCATGAATCTTTCAGAAATAAGGAACTTTGCACTAGGGAAGAAGAGCAATAACTTTAAAGTAGCTCTGATCCAGGAGAATGCTAATGTCATCTCTCAGACTTGATCAGCCTCCACCTAAGCAATCAATAGAGCAGTGCAATTGGGAAGTACCATGTTCAGTTAGGGTATAAAGGCATGGTGAATGATGCATGGGAGCTTGTTGAAAGAGAAAGAGGATTCTTGGAGAACCATGAAAAAATTATGGAGGGAGTAGGCCTAGATAAGAATGAGTCTTGGATAAAATATGTAGAGTGGCCAAAAAACAAGAATCAGAGAAAGTCTGGGTGACAAAAGACTTACACTTGGGTTGGAGTCCAGGGATAAATGGTATGACTGGAACTTATTTCCTTGGGATTTTAGTGTGTATGTGAGGGGGGAGGTGGCCAAGTTGTGAGAGGCAGATCGGGGTTGAGGAGTGAAAAGGGAGCATTGGAAAGGAAGTATCATATCACAGCACTAACATCACCCTCAGACTGTAGCAAAGGAATCAAGATCAAAAGGGTACTAACTGAAGTGATGATGGTGGATATGTTGATTAAAAGTTTCAATATATTATAGGGCGCCTGGGTGGCTCAGTCAGTTGAGCATCTGACTTGGGCTCAGGTCATGATCACGCAGTTAGTGAATCTGAGCCCCACATTGGGCTCTGTGCTGACAGCTCAGCGCCTGTAACCTGCTTCAGATTCTGTGTCTCCTTCTCTCTCTACCCCTCCCCCATTCACCCTCTCTCTCAAAAATGAATAAACATTAAATTTTTTTTAAGTTTCAATATATTACAATAGTAAAATACCTTTTATGTTACAGAGTTTACATAACTGATCTAATCTACAACAATATTTTATGCCTTATCACATGTGAAGAAGTTATAGATTATTGAACTGGGTGAGAGTAGGAGGATTTGGTGGCTGTAGATTCTAAAATGGAAAGGGACTTTATGAGACAGGGGCAGGGGGTACAGGCCACGCTTGACTATGACAGCTTGGGGCAAGAACTGCTTCAATATAAGATAGAATTTTGGTGAAACATGGCAGGCCAGAATTTTTACACTGTTTGGAAAAGTTTTCCCTTTCTTTTTGATCAGTCTGAAATGCCCCTGACAGTAAGGCAGACACTGAAGGTGTGTTTTAAGATTTAAAAAATTGGGGCACCTGGGTGGTTCAGTATGTTAAGCGTCCATCTTTGGCTCAGGTTATGATCTCACCGTTTGTGAGTTCAGCCCCTCATCAGACTCTGAGCTGTTAGCTTCGGATTCTATGTCTCCCTTCCTTCCTCTCTCTCTCTCTCTCTCTCTCTCTCTCTCTCTCTCTCTCTGTCCCTCCCCTGCTTGTCCTCTCTCTCTCTCTCAAAAGTAAATAAACATTAAAAAATATTTTAAAAATAAATGAATAAATTAAAGTAAAACAACAACACAAAATTGGTTAGTAGAATCAGTCAAAATGCCAAACAGATTTTAGTACATGCAGCCTGAAGTTTACCCTAATAGTCTTTTCACTATAGGCAATTGTAAGTGGCAGCTTCAGTTTATTTACAACAACTGATTTTCATGAAGTAAATCTTTTCCCAAAAATGGCTTCTTTTTTTTTCCCCTCACTCATCCATTCACAAATACAAAAAAGTATTTTCTAAGGGGCTCCTGGGTGGCTCAGTCGGTTAAGCATCCAATTCTTGATTTCACTCAGGGTATGATCTCACAGTTCGTGAGTTGGCGCCCCACGTCAGGCTCTGCGCTGTCAGCTGTCAGCACAGAGCCTGCCTGGGGGTCCCTCTTCCTCATTCTCTCTGCCCCTCCCCTGCTCTTTCCCTTAAAATAAATAAACAAACTCTAAAAAAATACTTACAAAATACATTTCCTGAGTCTTTGACATGCACCAAGATCAGATTAGGCAACAAATCTACAAAAGTAAACCAGAAATACACAGCCCCAACATTCCCATTCCACACAGTTCAACTAGATTATCTCTAGACACATAGGCACCAACTATGGAAAATCACACCATCACATAAACAGGTGAAAAAGTTTTCAAAGATAATTAAAATATTTAAAAATTCCCCAAATCTTTAATTTTCACAATAGTATTTTCAACTGGATATATATAATATTATATAGACATTTAAAATTCTTAATACATATTTAAAATTTAATAATTGTCATATTTCTTCCTAGTCAAATCTCCAGTAACTTTAATGTTAAACCCAAACCAACGATATTTTCTCTTCATTTCAATGCTAACATAAATTTTCTCTTTATCTCTAGACAGTGCTCACACTTTACTATGTAGCCATGTTTTATTCCCTTATTTTTTATTTCTATGGCCTCCTCACAGTCATGAATCAATAAATGCCTGCATAAAAATTCCATATTTCCTGACAGATGTGATTTTTATACTGGATAGAGGAAAGATAAACAGCATATACCAGGGGTGTAATTGCCAAAGTCAATTTAAAGGGGAAGGGAGCTTTGGTCTCTGCTCTATCTGTTATTATCACATTCAAAATATGGTAGCTAACAAAATGTATACTGATGTCAAACAAGGAAATCACTCCCAGGGTATTCCATTCTTTTTTATTTGCAATTGCTATCATTGTATCCTACGTGAAATGGGCCCTGCTTACATAAGTGGATTTTTGTAATTTTTAAGTATGAGTTCTGGCTTTAGATAATTGTCATAAAATGGCTAATGTGAAACATATTAAAAAATATTTTTAGGAGTGACAGGGAGTATACAGATCTTATCTTATATTTGCAGATTTTTTTAAGATTTAAAGTCTCAGAAGATATAGTACTAATAAAGTCAAGCCCATAGCCTAGGTGTTCATATGTCACACTAATCCATTATGAACTGAGAAGAACTCAGCACAAAATTAACCTTGCTTGAGCCCATGAGCCTGTGTATAGTAAAAGTGTTTTGTAGCTTCACTTTATTGTGATTGGACTTCCTTTCACATTTTTAGGTCTTCAAAACACAGTTGATTAAATAAACTACTTACTGAATTTATGTACAGAAAATAAGCATTTCAGTATTTCACTTGAAAATAGCATACCTCTAATATTTAGATTATTTCCCAAAGGTTACTCTGACATTATTTTCCATTTGGTGTGCTACCAGTACTTGTGATATAAACTCCTCATTTACCAGAAGACTTAATTTCCTGATGGAGAAATTTTTATTGATAAGTAACTGTAAGGAACATTCATTTCTCTCAAGTCTGCTGTCAACTATAATCTACAAAAGCAAATTATACTTAAATTATAATGTTCAACAAAGTGAATTAAACAAAAAGAGCAGCCACCAACAAACTAAGCACAATGTGTTTTCTATTTTCTTGCTGATCAGTTAAAAAAAACAACAACTATAATTCAACTGATTCATGCCTTAAGCTATCTCTGATTTTAAAAGTAATTGTCAATCTAGTGATTTTTAAAAAATCTAACCAGTTGTAGTAATTGGAAAAAGTGGGCTCCCTTTCCTCTATTCCATTAAAAATGCTTTCCTAAGGCAGAGAACATTCATGGTGCAATATTTCCAGTTTTATGATGGCAAGGAGCCATTAATTCAATTTTTCATTTTTGAGATGTTTATATTGGTGCAATCTTATGTAGATTTATGCTCACATGGTGATTGGATATGCATTCTCACATTTGTGAAATTATTATTACATAGGAGACTGAATGGATTCAGTAATTCAAACTCAACATGTTGTCGAGTCTTCCATAGTATGCATATATTTTAACCTCCAAGTTGGATTTTCACAGAGAGAAGTTAAAGAATGATTAAATGACAGAATTCATCACTGCAAAACATGATCATAATGAGCTCAAATATCACTAGGAAATGTTATGTGTATATTCATTTTTTTTAGGCTCATCTGTATATAATTAAATTATGAGTATGGAATTTTTTTCAATATTCTCATATTTTAAAAAAATTTTATGTTTTATTTTATATTTGAGAGAGAGAGAGAGACAGAGACAGAGCGGGGGAGGGGCAGAGAGAGAGAGAGAGAGAGAGAGAGAGAGAGAGGTACAGAATCTGAAGCAGGCTCCAGGCTCTGAGCTGTCAGCACAGAGCCCAATGTGGGGCTAAAATTCACTAACTGTGAGATCATGACCTGAGCTGAAGTCATACACTTAACCAACTGAGTCACCCAGGTGCCCAATATTCTCATATTTTTATATTGGCTCCAAGCAACAGTATATTTGTAACTGAATTGGTTGTTATCAGATAGAATTTTAACATATCAATGTTTTAAACTGGATGCCTACTAAATAACCAACAGAATTGGAAATAGAATGAGGTTTCATAAATTTGGAAATAGCATTTTAATTAAGATCACCCTTCCTTTTTTAACAGACGGAACGCTGTCAATACATGCCACTCTTTTTGTTCAAAATACTCCATATTTGGTAAAGACTAAAGCAATTGTTAGGTCAAAATTGTGCATTTACCCACAGCTGTGAAGGTTTTCTGCAAAGAACACTGGCAGCTACATGGCCTGCTCTGTGAAAGTAGGTATAGCTTCTGTTTCAAGGTGAAGCTCCTGTGCTGTGAGTGAATAACACATGCGTATCAGTTTCCATTATGAGTGAAGTGCACTCACTTCCTAATTTTAAAGACTACATAAAAATACAGTTTATAAACATAAAAAATACATGCATGGGCAATAAATATATTCCATTTTATTTTATATTCAAAATAATCTCATGAGATATCTTGGTATCATTACAACAATAAATAAGGTAGCCAACTTTCTAAGAGTAATTTTGAGATGTACTTCACATTGGAATAGAGAATCCCTTCTACATGACTGGTTTTTCCATTGAGAAAAGCTTCCTATTTTCACATATCTGTTGTAAAGTAATATACTAGAAGCTATTTGGGGGCTTTCAAAATGTTATCTTGATGCATTTGGGTGCCAAGTGATGAGGAAGAAAGGACAGATGAGTTAGGCTGAAAGAGATTATATTTTTCTTCTTGATCAGTCAACTTGACTAAAATGCACAACAGTCATCTAGGATATTTCTACTGTTTGGGACAACATGATTTGCATGCCTTGAAAGATAAAAGAAAGGAAAAGGAGACAGTTGCGTTAACCAGCATTACTGGAAATCTCTTCTAGATTCTAATGAGGTGGCACCAAATTGTTCATGATATGATATGTGTCATTTGATCATTTATTCATCAACATAGTAAAATTAGAGGAATATAATATCAGAACTTGAACTTCAATTGGTTGCTGATAAAATGAGAAGCTGAGGTTTTTGGAGGCGCAGATACAAAGCTAGTAGAACATACATAGGATATAAAAAGCATGCCTGCAGTTAACAGAAGAGTAAAGAATTTGTCAGAAAGCTGGTTCTAAGGATCACAGAGGCAGTAGTCCTTAAGTTAAGCGACGAGGATCAAGGAGATTGAAGACACAAGATTAAAGATTGAAGAGTTGAAGACACAAGGTCACAGTAAGTGATACTAAAGTGAGAGAGCCTCAGTACTGAACAAATCCTTGATCTCAACCAGGAATGTTTATACATTTCCTCTTTAGGGAAAGAAGACATATCCTAAGTTTGTTGGAACTCACCAGGTACAGTGTATATAACGAGATAAACAGACCATGACTGAACTGTCAGCATAAACAATCATGCTCACTTTCTTATAGAATCAACCTAGGTATATCTACATTAAAAAGAAATAATATGCTGGCACATTTATGGATATTTCCATGTCCTCCTTATAAAGAAATATTCAAATCAATAGCCCAGATAAACTCTCTTATTTGTTCTAGATTTTTGTTTGTTTTGCTTTCTATTTGGGACCATTATCTTCTTGGTGCATAAGCTATTCTTCCTAATAATCGTTTCATTCTTGTTAGTGTCTCTTTGTGAACTCAGCCTTTAAGTATAGTAAGGATCAACTGACCCCTATGGAGATTAGTTTTCCCAATACATTTACAGAATGCTAGATGTCTATTTGGCCCTACTTTCAGCCTGCATTTTTTCCTTCTTGACTAGCTTATACTCAGTTTATTTTTGTGGGGGGAATAGTTTTCTGATGTCTCCAAACTTAATAGTGATGGCCGATTTCAAAGAACTAAGACTGCAATAATGCTTCTCAACCCCAATTGTGCCAACCTGTTCTCTGTATCACATGCCTAACATCATACAGACTATACAAGCCTGAGTATTCCTCAAAGTCTGAATCACAAACAACCTGCATTCACATCACCTGTGGGCCTTGTTAAAAATTCACCTTTTGGAGGGCCCAGTGATTTGAATCAGAATATCTCAGGACTGTTCAGAGACTCTGCATGTTTACTACAATTCCACAAGTGATTTTAATACAAAATAAGGTTGATAAGAATTGTGAAGTGATGTTCTCTACTAATTCCAGGTATATAAGATCCCCTTTTCAAGAGAGATACTTCTCCCTACTCCTCTGAAGGAGTTTAGGATCTCAATAACAAAAGTTAGAATTCCTAGAACACTTTAGTCCCAGTTAAGTCTCAATTCAATTTTGAATAAGGACAAGTATCTCAACTTTTCTAGCCTTTGATTCTTAATTTGAACCATACCATCATAAGAGTGTACTTACACATATTTGAGACAAAGCTTAGCACATACATAGAAACATATAGAAACTACAATCAGGTTAACAAAAAGCATTTACTAAGAAACCAGTGTATGCACTTAAAATGGGACTACAGTTTATCACTGATTTAAGTAACTAAAAATGGAAAATTTAGTATACCTGCCATTCTACATGTTACTATGTAAATGAAATCACAAGAGGAGTTAAGATGGCAGAGTAGGAGGAGGACCTTATACTTGCCTTGTCTCTCGAACATTCTGAACACCCAGGAAGTCAATCTGGGGACTGAGAGAATAAACTGCACAACTAGAGAGAGAATGGAGGCCACATCATGGAAGGTAGAAGCTGCAGTGAGATGAATTGGAGGAGAAAAGAGTTGTGGGTGCTACAGAGGGGAAGGAAACCTGATGACAGAGGAGAGAGAGATAGAGAGATAAAGCAGCACACAGAGTATTGCAAAAGAAAAACACTTCCCCCAAAACACTGACTGGGAAAATGAGAGAGGCTGATTATTACAAATTTTTACAAGCAGCAGAACTCTAAGTCTGAAGGTTTGGAAGTCTGCACCATCACCATGGTTGAGCCTAGTGAATGTAGCAGTCCTCCTGTGGAGAAGGAGGACAGAGGCCCGGGAGTGGACAGCATTCTCTGACGATCCCCTGGGTTGCTCTGGGAGAGAGCGTTCCCCTTCTTGGAGTGCATTTGGGAGATGTGGCACTGCCTCTCAGGGGACAAAGGGGCTAGCAGGCACCATTGCACTACCCCATTCATTAGCAAATGAGCCGAGACACCTGCTGAAGGCAGCTTACCTGGATGCCAGCCTTTTGCTGTGCTTTACTGCAAAATCCAAACCTCTGTATGGTCATGTAACTACTTTTCTGGGACAAACCTGTACCAGCCAAACTGACAGACAGACTTCAGTGAGTGGTACAACACATACAGTGAAGGCTTGAGCTGCTTACACCAAACCACACCCCCTTGTACTCTGCAAGTGCCCTTTTTTAATGGGGCAAGTATAATTGAGAGCCAGAGCAACAGCAGGCCTTCTCCCAGAAGACCAGCACAAACCACCCCCACATACCAGGTCTACTGACCATAGAGGGCTACAAAGCCTCAGCTCTAGTGGAAACAGAACTAAGCACAGACTTTCTTAACACACAAAAGACAGAGACCTAGACAAAATGACAAGATGGAGGAACTGACCCCAAGATTTAAGCCGGAATTTAAAACCAGAATTTAAAACAACAATCATAAGGATACTAGCTGGACTTGTGAAAAGCACAGAAGAAACCAGAGAGACCTTACTGCAGAGTTAAGACCTAAAAACTAGTCAGCATAAAATTTAAAAAAATACTATAACTGAGATGCAAAACCAATGGGATGTAATGATCACAAGGATGGAAAAAATGAATAAATAATACAGAAGATAAAATTATGGAAAATAATGAAGCTGAAAAGAAGAAGAAAAATATTGGATCATTAATATAGACAGGGAACTCAGTAACTCCATAAAGTGTAATAACATTCATATCATAGAAGTCCCAGAAGAAGAAGAGAGGGGAAAAGGTGCAGAAGGTTAATTTGAGGAATTTATAGCTGAAAACATCCCTAATCTGGGGAACGAAACAGACATCCCAATACGGGAGGCACAGAGAACTATAAAAATCAACAAAAGCTGGCCAACACCAAGACATATTATAGTAAAATTTGCAAAATACAGAGATAAGGAAAGAACCCTGAAATCAGCAAGGGAAAAGAAATCCCTAACCAACAAGGGAAGACAAATCAGGTTAGCAACAGATCTCTCCATAGAAACCTGGAATGCCAGAAGTGGGGGCATGATATATTCAATATGTTCAATGAGAAAAATATGCAACCAAGAATACTTCATCCAGCAAAACTGTCACTCAGAATACAAGGAGAGATAGAGTTTCCCAGACAAATAAAAACTAAAGGAGTTTGTGACTGCTAAACCAGCCCTTCAAGAAATATTAAAGGGGACTCTTTGAATGGAAAAGAAAGACCAAAAGCAAAATACTAGAAAGGAACCAGGAAAATCTCCAGAAACACCAACTTCACAGTTAATACAATGTCACTAAATTCGTATCTATTAATAATCACTCTGAATGTTAATTAACTAAATGCTCTAATCAAAAAACATAGGGTGTCAGAATGAGTAAAAAAAAAAAGTCCATCTATATAATGTCTATAAGAGACTCATTTTAGACCTAAAGACACTTGCAGATTGAAAGGGTACTGAGAAACATCATGCTAATGCATGTCAAAAGAAAGCTGAAGAAGTCATATTGTATCAGGCAAACTAGATTTTAAATCAAAGATTAACAGGAGATGAGGAAGGGCACTAGATCATAATAAAAGAGACTAACCAACAAGAAGATCTATTTATTCTCTCAACATGGGAGTCCCCATATATATAAACTGTAACAAACATAAAGGAACTAATTGATAATAATACCTTACTTACATCAATGGACAGATCATCTAAGCAGAAAATCAACAAGGAAACAATGTCTTTGAAGACACATTGGACCAGATAGGCTTAACTGATATATTCAGAACATTCCATCCTAAAACAGCAGAATACATATTCTTTTCAAGTGTACATGGGAGAGTCTCCAGAATAGATCACATACCAGATCATAAATCAAGCCTTAACAAGTACTAAAAGATTGAGATCATACCATGCATATTTGCTGACCACAATGCTATGAAATTAGAAGTCAACCACAAGAAAAAAATCTAGAAAGACCATAAATACATAGAAGTTAAACAACATACTACTAAACAATGAATGGGTCCACCAGGAAATAAAAGAAGAAATTTTAAAAAAAACACTATATTTTAACTAAGTAGAATTTAAATCAAATTTGGAAAAAAAAGAAAATCTCTCTATGATTGTAATTTTTCAAAGAATATCAGTTATTGCAAGTTTGGCAAGTGGATAAATATTACATTTTTTTAAATCTACAGAAGTGAAATATATTATGGATATTAATCTATTTTAAAACAATTTTCATCATAAATTATTTCTAGTATATAATCATTTGTAAATGTCATATCATTTTATGATCTTTGGTACACATGTATAACATATATTCAGATATGATTATGTTAAAAGTATAAAATATCCCCACGCTAAAACAAAGATTATGATTTCATTGTCAAGAGTAATATATGTGAATATATGTGAAATAAAGAGGTATCAAGAGCTGGTGTGTAAGGACATAATACATTATTTTCAAGAGTGAAGCTCTTCTAACTTTGGCAATAAGTGATGAAAAGAAATCAGTGCTAGTGGGATACTTAACTATGAGGAGAGATATGGATTTGAAAGGGCAAAACGGAAAGGAGAGAGGGGTGTAGAAGACAGGAAGAGCATGAGCAAAGAGGTAGAAATGAGTATGTACAATGCAAGTATAGAAGCAAATTTGACTGAAGTTAGTTAAATTTAGGTGAAGGGTAGGGGGAAAAAAGCTACTTAGTCAAGTCACACTTGGGAAAGCAAGACAGAGATGAATTTGATGTGGTAGGAAATAAAGCCATTATTGGGTTTTGAACATGAAAGGACAAGATCGAACTATTATTTTGTTAATTTTAAAATACCAGTAGTGTATAGACAGAGAAAACAAACAGGCCGTCTTTGAAGTAATCTGGATATATTAAGCACCGAAGGAGAACAGATAAATTAGACAGCTTCAAGGAAGATATATGATTATCTGTTGATAATCTTTATGTTTTCAATATAGCACACAAAGGAGAAAGAACTTAACATAGGAAATTGTAGTCAACTTAAAGAATGGCATTACCAAGTATATTGGTGTTCTACTGCTGCTGTAATAAATATCACAAACTCAGGGTCTTACAACACAAATTTATTCCTCCTTTTATAATGATCCTTGTTATTACATTAGGCAAACTCAAATAATCCAGGATAATTTTTCATATCAAAATTCTAAAAGTAATCATATCTAAAAAGTCCCTTTTGGCATGAAAGGTTATACATTCAGAGATTCCAAGGGTTTGGATGTGGGCATCTTTGAGTGGCCATTATTCTGTTTACTATGCCAAAGAATGAATAGGAGAATGATTAATATTATTGAGCCAGATGTATGGTCCTTGCACACCTAATCTCATTTATTTCCAAAAATGTTTAAGAACCGGGAAGAAAAACATCTCCTGTAACATTATAGCTAATAAGATGTAGAATTGAGTTTGAACCCAGTTCTTTTTGACTCCAGAGAACATCTTCTTAATGAAACAGTTGAGGGCTATGTTTTGGGGTTATTTGGGGTTAGTGGGCTGTGAATTCTGTTTTAAACATGTTTGATTTTTTTTTTGGAAGTAACTATTACAGACAGTTGGAGATAAAAGACAAATAAAAATTAAGTATCAGGGAAGAAGATAAAAAATTAGATAGAAACAATCAATATAAATAATAATTGAAATTATTAGAGCAGATGGCTAATTAAAAATAATTTAACAAGAATAATCAGTGCTCTTCAGTGAATTAGAAAGTGGGGAAGGAAGACCCACGGGGTAGAAGGAAAGCAAGGAGTGCCAGGAGAGTAAGTTATTGTGGAAGGCAAAAAGGAAAATATGTTAATGAGACAGAGATCAAAAGTTAAAAGGCTGCCAGGAGGGACAGGGAGAGGGGAAATTAGGGAAGGCCTTGGCTTTCAGTAAGGGGAAAATAATATTTTGGATCATCAGTATCTTGAATCAAATTATTTGAGTAATAAGTTACTTTAAGGAAAGAGATGCCTACATTTCAGTAAAGTTTATGTTGCTGCCCCATAAACCTTTTATCATTGGAGTGTTATTTAAAGAGATTGTTTAGATATTGTTTCCTTTTTCCTCTAAAATAGAACATAATATTCCATTTACATATGAACTCTTTTTACACAGTTTTTTTTTAGAAAACAATTACCAACTTGTAGTCTAAATTCCCTAAGACCCTTCAGAATGGTGCGATTGGGCTCTCCCCTCTCGCCTATTCCCTTTGCATTCATTGTCCCACTTTGTTCTTCTCATTTCTCAACACCACTGATATGAGTACCTCTAATCTGTACAAAATCTCTCACTGGGAATCCAGCCCTCCAGGGCTAAATTATCTTTTTATTTCCCTCTGCAGAAACAATTTTATCTTCTACAACACTCTTCTTCTGCTATCACCTCAATGTATTTGTATTTTCTGCTAGCAGGAGAAATGTTCATGAACCAAAGTGATTCTTTTCTTATTTTGATGGAATTATTAATACTTGGGCCCTGGAGTTCACCTGTGAAATGCTAATAATCCTTCCAAGATTTAGTCACCAATAACTATATTCTATGATAAAACCGAAGACATTGTCCTCAAATTACAAAATTTTAAATAAATGATTTAAAATATTAAATAATAGAATACGTGAGTATGAATGGTGGCATATCATCCTTGAGCAGTGATGAAGAGATATTTTTAAAATAAGTTTTGCATGTTATTGCCATACATATACACATATATAGCTTATATCTTCATGTATATAAAATAATTTAATTCTACATATATCAGTGATATATACACATATATTAACATACAAAAATACCTTTTATTAATATTTACTTATTGTGACTCACAGACATCATGTTTCTTATAAATTGAAGGTTTGTGGCAACCCTGCATCAAAGCAAGTCTAATGATGCCATTTTTCCAACAGCACGATTAAACTGCTAGTCTCTGTGTCATGTTTTGGTAATTCTCACAATATTTCGAACTTTTTCATTATTATTATATTTGCTGTGGTGACCTATGATCAGTGATATTTGTTGTTATTATTGTCATTGTTTTCGGGGTGCCACAAAACGTGCTCATATTAGGATAGCAAACTTAACGGATAAATGTCTGTGTTCTGACATCTCCACTTACTGGCTGCTTTCACATCTCTCTCCCTCTCCTTGGGCCTCTGACACAACAGTATTGAAATTAAGCCAGTTAATAAGCTTCCAATGGCCTCTGAGTGTTCATGTGAAAGGAAGAGTTACACATTTCTCACTTCAAATCAAAAGCTAGAAATAATTAAGCTTAGTGAGGAAAGCTAATTGAGAGGCGAGAGAGGCCAAAAGCTAGGTCTCTCGCACCAGGTTAGCCAAATTGTAAATGCAAAGTAAAAATTCCTGAAGGAAATCAGAAGTGCTACTTTAGTGAACACACAAATAAAGCAAAGCAACCTTTCTGCTAATATAGAGTAAGTTTTAGTGGTCTGGATAGAAGATCAAACCAGCCACAACATTCCCTTAAGCCAAACCCTAATCCAAAGCAAAGCCCTAATGGTCTTCAGTTCTATAAAGGCTGAGTGAGGTGAGACAGCTGTAGGAGAAAAGTTTGACACTAGCAGAGATTAGTTCAAGTGGTTTAAGGAGCCATTTCCGTAACAGGAAAGTGCAAGGTTAAGCAGCAAGTGCTGATATTGAAGCTGCAGCAAGTTATTCAGAAGATCTAACTAAGATAATTCATGAAGGTGGCTACACTAAACAACACATTTTCAACACAGACACGACAGCCTTCTTTTGGGAAAAGATGGCATCTAGGAGTTTCATAGCTTAGAGAAGTCAATACCCAGCTTCAAAGCTTCAAAGGACAGGCTGACTCTCTTGCTAAGGGGCTAATGCAGCTGGTGACTTTAAGTTGAATCCACTGCTAATTTACCATTCTGAAAATCCTAGGGCTCTTAAGAATAATGCTAAATCTATTCTGTGCTCTATAAATGGATCAACAAAGTCTTGAGTATAGCACATAGCTTACTAAATATTTTAAGCCCACCTACTGATCAGAAAAAATATATTCCTTTCAAATTATTACTGCTCATTAACCCAGTCACCCAAGAGCTCTGATAGAGATGTACAGCAAGATTAATGTTTTCATGCCTGCCAACACAACATCCATTCTGCAGCCCATGCATCAAGGAGTAATTTCAACTATCAAAATCTATTATTTAAGAAATACATTTAGTAAGGCTATAACTGCCATAGATAGTGATTTCTGTAAGGTATCCAGGCAAAGGAAATTGAAAACCTTCTTGCAAGAATTCACCATTCTACATGCCATTAGGAAAATCCATGACTCATGGGAAGAGCCAAAATATCAACATAATAGGAGTTTGAAAGAAGTTGATTCCAACCTTCATAGATGACTTTGAGGGGGTCCAAGATTTCAGTGGAGTATCTAACTGCAGATGGGGTAGAAATAGCAAGAGAACCAGAATTAGAAGTAGAGCCATTAGGAACTGTAACTGAATTGCTGCAATCTCATGATAAAACTTTAACAGATGAAGAATTACTTCTTATGAATGAGCAAAGAAAATGGTTTCTTGAGATGGAATCCACTCCTGGTGAAGATGCTGTGAAGATTTTTGGAATTACAAGGTATTTAGAATATATATAAATTTAGTTGACATGGCAGGGTTTGAGAGAATTGACTCTAGTTTTGAAAGAATCTACATATAAAATGCTATAGAAACAGTATCATATGTTAGGGAGAAATCATTCATGAAAGGAGTCAATCAATGCAGTAAACTTCGATGTTATCTTAACAATTGGCAACAGCCACTCCAGACTCCAGCAATCAACCCCCTAATCATTCAGCTGCCATCAACACTGAGGCAAGACTCTCCACCAGCAAAAAAGATTATGAATCTAAAATGTCAGATGATGATTAGCATTTTTTAGCAGTAAAGTATTTTTATTTAAGGCATGTGCTGTTTCGGTGTAATGCTATTGTACACTTAGTAAACTACAGTATAGTATAAACATAACTCTCATATGCACTGAGAAGCAAAAAAAAAAAAAAAGTCATTTGACTCACTTTATTGCCGCATTGGCTTTACTGCAGTGGTCTGGAATCAAACTGAAAATATCTCCAAGGAGTGCTTTTATTTTCAATTCTTCCTATATTGAGTCATAGGATTAATAATCTTCAGTTCCAAATCACTTTTGAAATTTGACAAGATGACTAAATTTCATTTAGAAAAAATCAAGACTGATGTCAGAAAAGAAAATATGATGGCAAAAAAACAGACACATAGACCAATGGAATAGAATAGAAACCCCAGAACTAGACCCACAAACGTATGGCCAACTCATCTTTGACAAAGCAGGAAAGAACATCCAATGGAAAAAAGACAGTTTCTTTAACAAATGGTGCTGGGAGAACTGGACAGCAACATGCAGAAGGTTGAAACTAGACCACTTTCTCACACCATTCACAAAAATAAACTCAAAATGGATAAAGGACCTAAATGTGAGACAGGAAACCATCAAAACCTTAGAGGAGAAAGCAGGAAAAGACCTCTCTGACCTCAGCCGTAGCAATCTCTTACTCGACACATCCCCAAAGGCAAGGGAATTAAAAGCAAAAGTGAATTACTGGGACCTTATGAAGATAAAAAGCTTCTGCACAGCAAAGGAAACAACCAACAAAACTAAAAGGCAACCAACGGAATGGGAAAAGATATTCGCAAATGACATATCGGACAAAGGGCTAGTATCCAAAATCTATAAAGAGCTCACCAAACTCCACACCCGAAAAACAAATAACCCAGTGAAGAAATGGGCAGAAAACATGAATAGACACTTCTCTAAAGAAGACATCCGGATGGCCAACAGGCACATGAAAAGATGTTCAGCGTCGCTCCTTATCAGGGAAATACAAATCAAAACCACACTCAGGTATCACCTCACGCCAGTCAGAGTGGCCAAAATGAACAAATCAGAAGACTATAGATGCTGGAGAGGATGTGGAGAAACGGGAACCCTCTTGCACTGTTGGTGGGAATGCAAATTGGTGCAGCCGCTCTGGAAAGCAGTGTGGAGGTTCCTCAGAAAATTAAAAATAGACCTACCCTATGACCCAGCAATAGCACTGCTAGGAATTTATCCAAGGGATACAGGAGTACTGATGCATAGGGCCACTTGTACCCCAATGTTCATAGCAGCACTCTCAACAATAGCCAAATTATGGAAAGAGCCTAAATGTCCATCAACTGATGAATGGATAAAGAAATTGTGGTTTGTATACACAATGGAATATTACGTGGCAATGAGAAAAAATGAAATATGGCCTTTTGTAGCAACGTGGATGGAACTGGAGAGTGTGATGCTAAGTGAAATAAGCCATACAGAGAAAGACAGATACCATATGGTTTCACTCTTATGTGGATCCTGAGAAACTTAACAGGAACCCATGGGGGAGGGGAAGGGAAAAAAAAAAGAGGTTAGAGTGGGAGAGAGCCAAAGCATAAGAGACTGTTAAAAACTGAGAACAAACTGAGGGTTGATGGGGGGTGGGAGGGAGCAGAGGGTGGGTGATGGGTATTGAGGAGGGCACCTTTTGGGATGAGCACTGGGTGTTGTATGGAAACCAATTTGTCAATAAATTTCATATATAAAAAAAAACAAGTAAATGTTAAAAAAAAGTTTAAAGAAAAAGAATGAATAACCAAAAAAAAAAAAGAAAAAAAAAAGAAAAGAAAATGTGAGGAAAAGGTAAAAAAAATAAGGCACTGAAATTCCAGAAACAAAAATATATTATAAATAACAAATAAAGATATTGCCATTGGCCTGGAATTAAACTAGAACTTCCCTTCCTCTTCCTTCCCTCCAAAAAGACACTTTCCTACGGATTTAATAGACTAAAGGAGAATAAAAGAAGATTATCTGAGCGAAAAAGATCATTTACTATATAGTGATGCTGATAAAAGGTAGTTGTTGGGGAAAAATTCCTCATATCATCCTCCAAATTATATCCTAGATCAGTTATCACAGAATTCAAGCTCCATAAATTATGAGAATGTATTATAGTGGAATATCTAATTTAAAAGCAGAAATAGTCTTCGTAACCATAAAGGAATTGAAAGAAAGCAAAATAGAAAATTCGGCAGATTTGACTACATATTATTTTTAATTATCTGTACCTCTTTAAGCAACAAACTTTAAAACATCATTTGCCTCAAATATAGACAAAGTTTACTATTCTTGTTATGTGAAGAGCTTATACAAATCAAACCTAACCACTAAAACACCAACAGAATAACTGGCAGGGGACATGAAAGACAACTCACAGAACTCAAATATGTAATAAATGTTAAAAATTTCAGTCTCAATAAAAGAGAAGCAAATTGAAATAATAAATTTTTCATTTTTAAAATTTAAAAAGTTCTATTTAACTACTATTAACTAAATTTGTAAAAACTGAAGTAGCATTTGCCCCCTTATACATTGGCAGAAGGACTTTATTGTCAGATATTTTAGGGAGAATAAAGAACTTGGATACCAATCTTTATTTATATGATGTACTTCAAGTAAACTATAAATTCAGACATGATTATGTTATGGTAATTTTGTTATCTCTATTCCCACAATTTGTGCTGTGTAACATACAAATTTAGCAGCTTTGTAACACTACTGAATAGCCCACAGTTCTGAAGGTGAGAGGCCTGGCATGCCTTTGGCAAATGGCTGGATTCTCTGCCCAAGGTTGAAAGCAAGGTGTTCTCAAGGCTGTGCTCCTTTCTGGACGCTCTGGGCAAAAGCCATTTCTAAGCTCAGCAATGGTTTTGATACGATTCCGTTCCTTGCAGTGATAGGACTGAGGACCATTTTTCTTGTTACCTGTTCTGAATCTACTCAGCTTCTAGAGGCCACTTGCATTTCTTACTTCATGGCCCCCTCCATCTTCAAAGCTAACAATAGTGCACAGATTCCTCCTTGTGCCTTTAAACTCTTTGATTTCATCCCCAGTCACCAAAAACAAAACAAAACACAAACTACTCTTAAAGGGGTTCATGTGATTAGAATAGGCCCACTTTGACAATATCCCTACCTGAAGTTCAACGGTGACATTTACATAACAAAATCTTAGGCATAAGATCCCATCAATGAGGGCATGGCAACATGTGGGGGCCACTGTTAGGATCCTGTTTGCCACAACAGCAGTGTTTTTAGTTGTGAAAAATTAGAAAACAAGTTGGCGAATAACAGTGGAATGCTTAAATCGATGATGATGTATCTGCATTTCATATTACGAGGCAGCCACCAAAACTGATGTCTTCAAATAATAATTATTACCTGGAGAACCTAAATCATGTTGTTATAAGAAAAAAGAAGAAAACAAAACTTCCTAAAACATATGAAGTTAAGATGCTGCAATTAAACGTACATTGGTACTTTTTTTTGACTTATGGGCTGTGTCTAGAATCTAGTATGAGTTACAAACCTTTTCCCCAAGAGAACATATATGCATATACACAATGTTGATTATAATGTAGATTGTCCATAGAGTCCCTAGAGATCCCAGACTGTCAGAAAGTGGACGAGGGTGAATAAACTATCCTCCAAACTGAGAAGGCACTTTGAGACCAAAAATGACATAAGCCACTCCATAGCATTTACACAGAGTTTTATCCAGGGTAACTTACTGATAGGGAGGAGTTGGGTGGATGGATAACCAGGCACCATATAGTTATTCTACGCCCAGTCCTGACTTCAAGCCACAGCTTTTATAGAGCAAAAGGTACTGTAGTGAAGTCAAAGGGTAGTTACCTGAGGCAGTGCCACCTGTGGACCAGTCATCTCTACTAATTATCTAAAATGATCCATTCCATGTGCCACTTTAGGGAAGATCAGAACAAGCCTTCCATTCAGGGAATACAAGTAACCGCCACAGGTCTGGAACATGTAGCCCCCAGGGTGGTCATTGCACAAGCATGAACAAGAAGGAGAGCCAAAGATAGAGTCATTGTTGTCAAGCACTCCCATACAGATTAAGAACCCCTAACTAATTATATGTAATTCCAAAGTTAACACTAAAGGCAATACATTCTCCTACCTTCTCTCTAATAATCCACTGTATATAGCACCCCATCCTGTGTTCCTGTAGGCAGTCTTTTATCATGTTCTTATCACTCACTACTTCTGAGAATACCTAGGGAAGGCTTCCGTATTCCACAAATCTATCCTCATTGTCCCTTTCTACCTTTTGTTCTAAACCACTGCTCCCAGCTTCTTGGTGCCTGGTAACCAATTCTTTGTGCAGTTACAGCTATATCTTCAAAACTAATGAGCTCAAATGTGAACATAGTCTCCTTCCTGAGTTCCCTCAAAGCTCAGTTAACATAGCCATAAAGTTTAGCCAAATTTTATAAAAGGCCAAATTACATAAATATGCTACAGATTAGAAAACAAAAGCCTGAGACTAGATGTCAGTGCCTCTCTTCTACAAGCTAAATTGGCCATGCATCTATTCAGAGCATCCTTGACCTGGCATCTCACAGGCCATCTTGCTCCTGAGACTTATCTGCAAGTATGTCCAAAGAACCTTCTTATTTCTCTGAAAGGAATCTCCTTAGGCATTTCCTCTTTCTTCTAGGATCCAGTATGCTACTTGGCCCTCCCTAAAGGAGCTCCTCTCCTCTTCCAATTTATGATCCATTTCCGTTTATCTTGTCTCATTTCCTGAACAATGTGGCACAATATTCAAAGACTATCACTAGGGTGAGACAAACATAATAGTCAACAATAAGTTTGCCACATTCTTGGTTATTCACTTGGTTAGGTGTCCCATTTGGGGACACAGTCTAGTTATACCTCTATCTCCAACCCTGTTGAGTTCCACTGGGTAGTCTGTCAAGGTAAAGGGAAGAAGTCTGCTCTGTTCCACTAAACATGCCAGGCCTGCAATATACAGATGTGGGCACATCCTTCCTAAAAATAGTATTTCTCAGAGATAGTCCACTGCGAATCACATTTAGAAAAATTTTAACAGGCTAAGAATTTACTAAATACATTCATCTAACAAATTGCACTAAACAAAATGCTCAATGGAACAGTCTCAAACCTCCTTTTTGGATTACTTAACTTGCTCAAGATATCCTCTGGAAATTAGAGATATAGCCAAGGAAAACCTGCCTACAATGGTCCTGAGGAAAAGGCTCACCCAAAAAGGTTGCTTTCAGAGCAAAGGCAGGGCCTAAACCAAACTTGAGTTTCTAGCCTATACAGAATGCGACACTTTTTTAAAAATGGCAGTTTTCTGATGAAAATATTCAAGAAATTCATATTTCATCTCCAGGAACAATAAAAGCATACTGACAACTTCAAAGCAGCAGTTTATCTTTGGTCCACACATGTACTCACCCATTTATAAAAATATACTAAAAGAAAAGACACACACAAAAAAACAGATCTTACTTTATACACCTCAGATATTATATTCACTTAAGAATATACAGTCAAAAATTAAATGCAGATATATTGGATCCAGCTTAATCCTTATAGAGAGACTTGGTAAGATTCCCAATAATTATTCCTGGTAGGCCAAATTATAGTTTCATTAGGTTTAAACTGAAAAACACTGATTGTATTCCAAACTGAACAAGAACAATTTCGGGGGGTGGGGGGGGTGGGTGGAGGAAGAACAATATGAGACCTAAGATTGTTTATTTTAAAATGAAAGTATTAATCATTACTCAACTACCTATAATAAGAAATAAGAGTGGCCAGTTTACCCAGACCTAGTGGAGATAATTTATTAACTATAGACTGACAGCCTGAATATAACTGCTCTGTGCTTCCACTAATGTGACAAGAGAAGATGAGATTCTTTACCTACTTCAGAAACTTGTCTTGAAGAAGAAATTATTTAAATATAGGCTGTAAATAAACTGTTAAAATAACAAGAATATGAACAGTTCAGCCAGCTGAGCAACAGAAAATGCAATCAGGAATGAATGACTTACTGTTTACACGCTTACTCTTGATGATCGGCATTCAACACTCAAAGTTAAATTTAGCATATAAGGTGGTTTCCTAGTATGCTAAAGGGAAAATAGACTTGATTTTCAACCAGATAACTACCTCACAGGGAAACCACTATAGAATCCATCTAAAATAGTGTCCCTCTTTAAAATCATGATGATATTTTAATAAATTAAAATTAAATGGGAAAAAAATAAAACCACGAAGATATTTTGAGACAGACAACAAGAAAGAGGATTCAATATGGCTATACCTCTAAGGAAGGTTTATATTTTAAGAAAAATATAAGGGTACAGTTATAGGTTCTTTTGTAGTTACTTTTTAATTTCTATCCCAAGGGACTAATTATTAAATAAAGTCAGGAGATTGTTGAGGAGTTGACCCTATAAGAGGTAAGGGGCTGAACAGGAGAATGCTACTAGAGCAAGCCCATCTCTAGCATGCAAACAGTAGCAGGTATAAATCTGAGCATGGATTGGTTGCATGGAAAGGGGCAGGGGAATAATCTGTTGGAGCACTATTCAACACCAACTTTCAAGAATGAGGAAGGTTGAAAAATAAGCTCTTGAATCTAAGTGATGCCTACTTCCCAGTTCCAATGAACCTGTCTATTTCCATAGGTTTAATCACACTGTATTTATATTTCATGTAACAGATTTGCTCATGGAAAAATAATATGACTTGTTTAGCCATCAACAATTGTACTCACAGGTTACCATCCTCCTGGCTTGGGTTCAGTCCCTTATTTCGATAAAAGCTTTCAACAAAAGGTCATTTCCACAACATCTTGTGAGACAACATCCCCAAATAGGGCTCTAAGTCAGCATGTAGTCTCAGAACTATCTTAATATATTACTTCATCCAAACATATTTAGACCCAAAATATAGATCAGGTCAAGAAATGTATTGGGGGTTTTCCATATGAAACTATAGAGTCAATAGTTTCTAGGTGCACAGCCACTCAACTTCATAGCAATAAACAGGATCTAGATAAGCTTGAGTATTGGGCCTTCTTACATTTAGATACAATGCTCATCAGCAAGTATAGGGCTGAACTTGTGGCATAATTGACACAACATTAGAATTTAAATTATGAAGAAAAAAAGACTGTTACTAAAATAGAAGAGTTAGAAAGTAGGCATACATTCTCATTCACTGGAGAAAAAAAAGTGTATTGAATACCTGTACTTTCTATTGCAACATTCAGGACAACTTCAATAAAGTGAGTGTTAATGTAAACCTTCCTTCGCTGTGTGCCTTTTACAATAGAAGAAACCGGTTTGTGCCACATCACTGCCTGGCATGTTGTAGGTGAATTGTTAATGAGGGAAGGAAGGAAGGTATGTGAATGCACTTATAAAATAATTCTCTGGTGTTTGTTGCTGATCTAGATAAAATTTTGTTGTTAGCCAAATTTGCCTTGTTTCCTCAGCTTCCCTCCCTGTGCTTGCGCTGATCCATGTAAATTATCTTATTTCCTTTTCTAAATCTTAGTGTTCTGTTTCCTTCAGGAACTGAAGTGGTATCAACTATTTAAATTTTAATATGAAAGCAAGAAAATCCCTCTTGGTTTTCAGTAATACTACTAAAAGAAGGAAGAAGTTTTCCCAGATAGGACTTTCTGGCATAAATAGTCAGTGAGGACTGAGGGCAGCACAGCAACTGACAATTCCAGGAAAGAACCAAGACATTTCTGCATCCTAGTGACTTGTCTCCACAGAATGATGGAATTTTTAAAACAACCAATACCACCTGTAAGCTAAAATTTGAGTTATCATCAAGATGCAAACAACTACTTACTAGATGCCCTTAGGTGACCAATCTCAAGACAGTTAAATTGTCAGTGTGTCCCTTCCTCTACATCCATTTTTAAACTGGACAGAACTTTTTTTTTTTTAGGTTTGTTTATTTATCTGGAGACTGAGAGACAGAGTAGGGGAGAGGGGCAAAGAGAGAAGGAGAGACAGAATCCCAACCAGGCTCTGCACTCCCAGCTCAGAACCCAATGCAGGGCTCGATCTCATGAACTATGAGATCATGACCTGAGCCAAAGCCAGACACTCAACCAACTGAGCCACCCAAGCACCCCTCAAACAGAACTCTTATGACAAATTCTCCCTACGAAATCAACAGCCCCACAACAGGGTGAGTGGTATAATAAAAAATATACCTCCAGTTTCTACTGGTAAAATGCCAGCTGTCAAATGCATGATGGTTCAAATCGAATCCTTCAATCCAATTTCATTTCAGTTTTCCCCCAAATTCTGGTCATCTCTCTTTATCTTTGTGTAATGTTAGAACCATGCTTAGGAATGAAGTCTTCTCTGCCTACCACCCTCTACTATTACTCGCAGTGCAGTCTCAACTAGAAAGATTTTCCTCTGGCTTTCCAAGATCAGGTTTCCCCATAATGTAGACAACTGTCGCTGAAAGGTAGCCACCTTAGCGAGCTAACACAGCATCAGGAAGTCTTTAATGAAATGAAACATTTTATACTAAGTATCACTTAAAATGAACTAATACCCTGAAGAAATGAATTAAAAGAAAGCATTGCAGGCTAGGGGAATAAGAGTCAGTAGAAGATTCTGTAATCTCCCAGCAACATTTTTTAAATACTTTTTGAAAATGCTTTAAAGTATAATTTTTTGAATAAAAATATATGTGATAGATATATTTAGTAAGTATATATACATATTATAGATTTATGAAATATTTATACACACATATAAGCTATAAGATAGAAATTAACACAGGTTTATAAATTTAAAGGGTAAAAATCCAAAGACTGTTCTACTAAAGGGGTTTCTAAGCCAGATTGAGTCCAGATGTTATCTAATAGTGGGATTTGGAGGATAATAAACTTGTAAGTGAAAGCTCAGAATATTTACTAAGAGTAATGTTTATTAACTTATTATTTGTCACATTCATATTTTTGCAACCAGAAATGTATAAAAGGTCTTAAATATTTTCATGTAATTTAAGACCATTCCTTTTCACAAGAGCTCTATTTATGGTTTCACAGCCCATCAACCTGTGACTTAGAACGTATCGGGAAGGTTAGGAAATGATCTAATGATACTGATGCCATAAGCAAGAGTCTAGGGTTCGTTAGTCACCTAGTAAATTGTCTTAGCAGGACACACAGTGTCTGGACGAGTGTTTGCCTATTCTTTCTAAGATGGAAGATACTTAAGAGTGTTTAAATATTGATGCCTGGAATTCCTTTGAGAGGAAATAGTTAAATAAGATAAAGGAGATAATACATACATCACAGGTCCCAGAAAGAAAAAAGAACTAACGTTCATAGAAGAGTTAGAAGAAACGGGAGGAAAGGCAGGCAACATGTAAGAATACCTCAGGGGAAATTGTGCAATCATATCTGGCTGTTTCTGTGTTCTGTGCAAAAGCACATGAGGTCCCTGAGGAGTCTGGCTCCTAGTTAAAAACCTAGATGTGATTTTTCAGACCATAGGCAATTACAAAGCCTTTGCCTTTCAGGCCTCCCAGGGACGGGCTGCCCTTCCCACAGCTGATGGGGTGCACGGCCAATGCAGTGCAGTCTCTGAAAGGAGCTGCGGTCATGGACTCAGAGACACCCCAGGCGGCTCATGCTCCTCACATTTTTACATCCTAGCCTTGGCGCCTTCATTCCTAGGTCTTTCTGAGGTCTTGGGCAGAGGTCCTCAAAATCATTTTTTCCTACTATGTCGTAGTAGTCAGTATTTTTCCACTCCTAGCCCTGCCCTTTCACTCTCCCCTCAACCCCAGGGTCTATAAAACCACAGAGCCTTTTGTTCTCTGCTCCTCTCAACAACTAGACCACCCGCAGATCTGTGCCCATCTAGTCCTCGTTCACCAGGGCGCCTTTCCACAATGGCAAGCGGGAAAGAGGGTTTCCGCATTTTTCCCAATTTTAGCCTCTTGCTTATACCATCACAGTAAGTTTAACTCCTTCATTTCAGGATTGTTGCTTTAATAGGCTGCTCTGCCACCTGACGGCTCAGCTCTCTCCCCCAGCTCAGCTGAGCTCCTGACAGTGCCTTCTGAGAGGGTTGTGAAGAGACCTCACCTTACAGTCTTATTTCTTCATTCCCAGCTGTGTGATCTTGAGCAAGGTGCTTCATGTACCTAAAACTCCATTTCCTCACCTGTGAAATAGGGGTTAAATAGATAACTAATCTCTAGTTACTGTGAGGATTAACTAATAATATGAGGCATACAAAATACTTAACACTGGAAAATTCTGGATACCAAGTTGAGTCGTTTGTACACTGCTAGACAAATGTAGTAAATTCTGCTTTTTTGAATAGGTAATATATGAACATAAGAGATTGCAAAGGAAAAATATGTATATAAGTTCAGGATAACTCTTGCCTCCTGGTCCCTAGTGCCCACTAATAACACATATATGGGGTAAACATGCAAATTTAACTTTTACTCATAGGTAGGTAGAATTCAACCTCACCAGAATGTAAATTAAAACATCTAATCGTATAAATTTAATATGCTATAGTTAATGTATGCCTTTAATTAGCAAAATTTTCTTCACCAATGTTATATCATTAAATGAAAATCCACTGTAGCTCTAAAGTCTATGCTTTTCTGTGCATCATACCTTGCTGGTAAGTTATATTAGCATCTTGAGAAACAAATACCCACTTTTCCTCTGAAATATGTGAAACTTTCCTAATTATCCAGAGTAGTCCTATACGCTCTTAAACAGTGAAGACTTGAACAGAAGGAATAGTGAAATTTATCACTTGATAGGTTTTTAGAAAAGGCTTTGTTTTAATTCTTAATGTGATATGGATTCTTAACTAGCCATTATTATTGGGAATTATCTGTTTGGTGCATGCAAATGATTTTTCATTACCCAGTAATACTGTTTGAAATCAAAAAGAGTAAATAGATCCATAATAAAAATTAAAGAAATGTTTTCAATTTTTAATAGCTTATCTTCCATCCCTAAGTAGAATTACTAGAACAAACAATATTTGCATTTTACATCTGCCTCTATCTTGAGAGATCAGTGAGGAGCTCATATACTTGAAGTAATAGGATATTATTCCCAGGCAGCAGCCTCAACTCTGGCCCTCCTTGTTGGAGCCATGTCAAAGTTCTAGAGTTAGCATGTTGGCAGGATATCAAGCCATTTCTCCTCCTCAGTATTCATTATACTTATCTCATTATACCTTTTCCTCCATTTATGTCAACCTCTACAAGAAACTCAAGTTGTCCTCCATATCTCACCCCACGCTATTCTGCCCATTCTCTCTTCAACCTACTATCCCTTTCCAGTTCCTTAAACCTTTCCTCTGGGTCATCTGGAATTCATAACAATTTATTAACAAAATCCTTAAAATCCTCACTGCATCCACTATTTCTTTCCTCTACTTGGTCTAACTGAAATCTGACTTTCCCCTGGGGAAACTATTCCCCTGAAGACTGGACATGTTATCTTCCATAGCCCTCCTAACACCAGAAATAACAATAGATGAAAGGATATGGAAACTAAATGCAATACATGATCCCAGATTATACCAGAAAAAAACAGACAGTGGATAAGACAATAATATTCTATCAGTATTTACCTGGATAATTATATTATTCAATAACTGTATTACATATGTATCACACAATTATACTGTGGTAATGTAAGACATGGTCTTTATTCTTAGAAAATACATTGACGTGTTTTGGAGCAAACGGATATAATGTTTCAACTTTAAAACATTTCAAAAGTTGTGGTGTCTATGGAGGGAAGGAGGGAGGGAGAGAGAGAGAATAAAAAGAAATGAGACAAAGTGTGAACAACTCCTGAATCTGAGAGCTGGCATAAGGTAACACTCTTGAAAAACTTTTAAGAATTTGAAATTTTATCCAAAGAACCAGTTACAATCAATCAATCATGGCTGACACCAAAGCTGTGAGCTTGAATGATTAGAAAATGAGGAGCACCACTAGGAATGCCAGAGGAAAATAAGTAAGGGTGGAAGACAAGGATAGGATTGAATTGTGAACATGTGATTTGAGGTGTGACATATTTGGTAGGATATTATTCCCAGGCAGCAGTAAAAATTTTATATCTGGAAAAGAGACGGTGGCAGAAACACAGATTCCCTATTATCAAGGAGCTAACAAATACATCTAAAAATCTCCAGAAAACAAAAAAAAAATGTTAAAAATGTTATGTGCAGGTTATTTTAAAAAGGCAGTCATCAGAAATCTCAGGAAGAAAACTCAATGAAATATATTATTCACAGTTCAGCACACTGTAGAAAAGTATCTTAAAGTAAAAGCTGATTTAATTCGGCTGATCACTGTCCTTTGCTTCTCTATATTGTGTTGACTCACAACTCTTGAAGGCTGGACTGATGTTAATTGTTACTTTAGTTGTGGTGCAGGGAATAAAAGGGACATTTCCTACTTTAACATTATTTCTTTTTATTCCTAAAAGCACCAGAGAATATGTGGCCTTTAAATTATACTTTAGAAGTAGCTCAAGACTGCAGACAGTGCTGCATTTTAATAGACAAGCTTAATTGACTTCTGTTCTTGAATGACTGATGTGTGGTCTCTCTGGTAATGCTGAATGCCACCTGTTCCGTAATCATTTTAATCATCAAATTACCACATGGCACCAGTTATGCATGCTGCCAGTCTGTAACATGACAGACATTTTAAGGGCCATTTGTTTTTCTATTTATATTGTACTGATGAATTGAACTTGGGAGATGTCCAAGTCCAAAGGGGACTCATTTTGGGTAGGGATGGACCCTCCTGTCTCTAAAACAGTACTTCCCTAACACCCAAGAACCACTGAGCCCCTCCACTGAATCCAGGAAAACGTGTTTGTTTTACATAGATAAATGTAAAATTGGTCTGAAACTGTTTTTTTTCTTTTCTTCTCCTAAAAAATGTCTTATTATAAAACTGAAATGTTACTCAGACAAACAACTATTTTAAGAAGTGGTTGCTATAAGGATGCTGCATACCAGAGGGGATCTTTTCAAAAATTTCATTCTCCAATGCAAATTCATTTCTTAGATCACACCGTGCAGCTGTGTGGTAAATGTATGTGCTCTTGGCTATAGTTTTGATGCATTCTTTGAAGAAAGCCTTCTCCATAAAAATATCAGTCAAGAGGTATGGAAAACAGACCATGCATTCCACTCCATTACTTTTCTGCTTACTGCTTTCACACACTGTAGTTCCATGCCTATCTGAGAACTTATATAACCATATTTATTTTAAAAGAACTGCTTTTATTGTATATCTTAAAGCAATACCAGTTCACATAAAATAAGTACCTGTGGGCATAGGAAATACTACTCTTATCATTTAAGCATAGTGATAAAATATGCCCCCATCTTAAGGCAAAAATATTTATGGAAAACTATCTTGGTATTATCTTTCCTGTGTGGTAGTGGTTTTAGCACTAGTCTTGACCCCAAAGTACAATTCAGTTTATTTACTTTTCCAACAATACTACTGCTAACTGTAGAGGATTTAAGTAACACATCAAAATCATGTTCCCATTTCTTCAGAGTATATTTTACAGTGGTATTTCTAGTTTTTATGGAGCTACCCGGGCTGAAACGAAATTAATTCTTTTAATCATTTTACACAATATTTACTAAAGTAAAACTGCTGCATAATGCATATTTTCTGCTTTGTGAATATAAAACTATAGTAATTATTTGCTGCATTTACTACACAAAAAGTATGTTTGGTTAATTAAAAGGAGCTTATCTATTATTTCTTTCAATGGCACTCTACATTTTTAATGTTAGCAATGATAAAATTTTATTTCCAACTCATTATACTAGATTCTGTATGGTGCTTTTGAATGGGAAATGACTGACAACCATTCAGACTGTGGTGAAAACATTATATGACCAAAATTATATGACCGATATATAAGCAAAGTGTAGACAAACAGAAAATATAAGAATAGGAACCTGTTAATGTTGACCACAGTTGGATGAAAAATAAATAAATAAATAAATAAATAAATAAATAAATAAATAAATAAATAAATAAAACTTAGCAAGACCAGTAAACTTCAGTGGTCATTTAAGAACAGTGGATCCACTCTGTGGAGAGCCTCATAGAGGGGACACAGGTGGAATGAAGAATAGACTTGGGAGTGGGGGAGAGAGCGTTGGGGAAATCAGAGCTTATCCTCAGCTTCCAGTCAATGTTCCAGCCAGAACAAGTCTATGGGCATAACAACTCTCTCTCTCACTCTCTCTAATATTTACAAGTTTACTCATGTGACTCTTTAAATTCACAACGGAATTTCTCTCTTAAATTTTAAAACAAAATTGTCAGGGCATCTGGGTGGTTCAATCTGTTAAGCATTGGACTCTTGATTTCAGCTTAGGCCACGATCGCACGGCTCGTGAGATTGAGCCCTTCATAGGGCTCTACGCTGACAGCACAGAGCCTGCTTGGGATTCTCTCTCTCCCTCTCTGCTCCTCCCCCATGTGACTGCACTCTCTCTCAAAATAAATAAATAAAAAAATAGGAAATTTCAATTTCTCAAGATGTCTGAGGGTCAGGAGGGAGGGAGGAAGGAAGAGAGAAAGAAGCTATGCCTGTTAGGAAATAAATGAATTAATTGATTATTTATTTATTACAAATATAAGCAATTGAAATTAAAAAAAAATTTTGAGCAGATACTCCACAAAATAACTAAGGTAATTTAAAACTGCATTTACGTGTATTTTAATAAATTGTCAATTACCTAGATACTGTATAAAACGGTTATCTCCATTAAGACTAAGGATTGTCTCTGTCAATTGAAATCATTAGAGGCAATTAAAACACAATATACAGTCAGCTCCTATAAGTCATAGAAAAATCAGCTTTACTATAAAGCAATCTTCATTTATCTTCAATAAGTCTTATTGAAGGTATATATAATTATTGCCTTAAGAAAGAGATTTAGACATAGCACCTGCTTTAAGGGGGCTTAAAATCTAGTTCAAACCAGCCATTAGATTATTTATAAAGGTATACATGTCTATAAAGCACCCTCACATACTATAAGGAATTGGAGTAATAGAAACAGAACTAAACAGAATTATAATATTGCAGATATAGAACCATAGGTGTCAGAGGGAAACAAACAAAAGAGATGGGCTCTGGTAATTTATTAATTGTGTGTGTGTGGGGCGGTGGGGCAGGAGCGGGGAGACAAGGAGCAACGCAATAATGTTGGCTATAAAAATAACTACAATTAATGAATTGTATCCTAGACCATAAGCTCAAGCAGACAGATTTTTGTCTGTATTTTTCACTGTTGTACCCTCAGCTCCTAAAATTCTGACTGACACATAATAGGTGCTCAATAAATGTTTTTTGGGTGATTAAATAAAGTGCCAGATGGCTTCTGTACATCATGTTTAAACCTTTACTCTCTTGAAACATTTTTTATTTAATTTTTTATTATTGAAATATACTTGACATGCAATGTTACATTAGTTCCAGATGCTCAATTTAGTAATTTTTATTCCTATTTTTAAAATTAAAAACTAAGTCTCATAATGGCTAAGAACCAGGCTAAAGTCATACAGATAAGCTATTATTAAAATATAGGTTCTTTTAACTCTAAAGATGGTCTTCTTTCTGCAGCATAAGGCAATTTACCAGGAAAGACATATTGAATTAAAAGGCAGGCCTCTAGACTTTATTCTTTTTTTTTTTTTAACAAATACAGCAATTGGTAGTAATAATATTTGTTGGCCACATAGTATTGATGGCAAAGATCAGGTTGGTTCATGTAAAAGTGCTTTAAAAACTTATTATGATGTATAAATAAAATATGTTGATATTAATAAGAATGGTTCCAATAGTTTAAATAGTGTTACTTAAATAAGAATGTATGAAAAAATATATGGAAGGGAAGTTGCTTCTTTTGGGGGTGTTATTTTCTTTGAGAGGGTGATTTGTTTGATGGCTATTGCATTGATGTATCCATGGAACATCCAGGGAATGGAATTGGTGTCTTACCCAATTAAAGATAAAGGCATAAAGCCAGTAGTCAAGGGAATGTATCTGAAGTCATGTGGAGAGTAATGATAGTTAAACTCATGAGAAGAATCAGAGTTTTAAAAGAAAACAACGCAGAGTTAAGGAAGGTAAAGGATGAGAGAATGCCCCTGATGAGTGAAGGACGGACTAGAAATAGAAATGAAGAGAGGATAGAAAGAGAAGCAAAGCGGTGTAAGATCACAAAGGGCAAAAAGGAAGCACTCCTAGAGAGGAAGCATTGCCTGTGAACATCTATTGTACAGAGGACACATGGCATGGAAAAGCCATTGTATTTGGCATGAGACTTTAGTTACATACGGCGAATAATTTTAGTGTCTGATTGGGCAGAAGACAGTTTAAAAGAGAAATAAGATGCATCTTTATTTGATTTTATCTTTGGAAAAACCTAAGTGTTTTTTAAAAATAGAGTGAAAGGAATAATGGAGATAGCGTGAATATGTGAAAGAGGGCAGTGAGGTCGCAAAAGCAGCAAAGATTGAAATGCAGGGTAGGAGGAATAGCCTTAGAATCCTACTCTCTGCCAAAGTGAAAGAAATTTATAAAGAAACAGAGTTAGGTTACAGAAATATTTTGATGTGAATAGAAGGGAAGTTTCCTGGCTCGGCTTCCATTTAAGGCATGTGGTGTTTGAAAGCACTAGAGCTACAGCAGCAAACCAAGCCAGCATGGTGGCTGCCCCCCCAAGCCTGCCCAACACAGGGGAGAGTAGCCACTGAACAGGAGCAAGGTTGAGGCAGGATGCGTGAAAGGTAGGAAAGATGTGTGAACCGATGTGAGAAATGTGATAAGCAGCTGAAGGAATAAAGAATTGCCAAATGATAATTCTCGCTCACATGTGGAAGCTCAGAATGGATTTGTATTGGACAAAACCTGTGGGGTTACATGATTTTCTCCACTTAATTTTTTTAAGTTTATTTACTTTTTTTGTTTAATGTTTTTAAACATTTATTTATTTTTGAGAGACAGAGTGAGACAGAACATGAGCAGGGGAGGGGCAGAGAGAGAGGGAGACCCAGAATCCAAAGCAGGCTCCAGGCTCCGAGCTGTCAGCACAGAGCCAGACACGGGGCTCGAACCCTCGAACCACGGAATCATGACCTGAGCTGAAGTCGGATGCTTAACCGACTGAGTTATCCAGGCACTCCAAAAGTTTATTTACTTTTGAGAGAGAGAGAGTGAGCGAGAGAGAGCATATGAGCAGGGAGAGGCAGAGGGAGAGGCAGAAAGAGAATCTAAAGTAGGCTCTGCACTGTCAGGGCTTGATGTGGGGTTTCAACCAACTGAGTTACCCAGGCATTCCAAAAGTTAATTTGATTTTGAGAGACAGTGAGAGAGAGCAAGAGCAAGAGAGAACATGAGCAGGGGAGGGGCAGAGAGAGAGGGAGAAAGAGAATCTCAAGCAGGCTTTGCGTTGTCAGGGCCAATGTGGGACTTGAACTCACAAACCGCAGGATCATGACCTGAGCTGAAACCAAGAGTAGGATGCTCAACCAACTGAGCCACCCAGGCACTCTCCCGAACTTAAAGTTTGATAATCTAGACACAGGCAAAGACAAAGATGACAAAAGTTGATGAATGGCATCTCTATGTGTAGATTTTTTACAAAATCTTTTACAGTACATATTTTCCAATGTTAAGTAGCACAAGACTTTTATGAAGTCTGGCCAAAGCCAAGTACTGACACTACTCCTTTCTGTAGAATAATTGGTTTTAAAAAAATAATCAATGAACCAAAACATTTGGATCAGCTATAGGGTTCAAAAATGAGGAGTTAAACAGGGGTGCCTGGGTGGCTCAGTCAGTTAAGCATCCGACTCGATATTGGGCTCAGGTCACAATCTCACAGTTGGTGAGTGGAACCCTGCTTTGGGTTCTATGCTGACAGCACGGAGCCTGCTTGGGATTCTCTCTCTCCCTCTATCTCTGTCAGTCCCCTGCTCTCCCACGCATGTTCTCTCTCAAAATAATAAATACACTTAAAAAGAAAAAAGATGAGTTATGGTGTTAGAAGATTTTGAGAAAGATGAAACTAACCTATGAGGGATGGTGGGGGCGGGGGGGGGATATTGAAGGCCAAATCTATGCCTAAGCCGGCAAAATTTCTCCCACAAAAGAAATAACAATGATACTGATGAACCTCAAAACATGAAGGAGAGATGTAGAAAAACTTAAATACCACATCTAACTTGATTGTTAGAAAACAGCTGAGTTAAACACAGGTTCCATTGACCAGTTAATGCTTCTCAAGGAAGTAAGCATGAAGCAAAATATCTAGCATGTTAGTGATCACAGATTTGAATAAAACTGAATTTTTAATACAAAGTCTGAAGCTCAAGAGAAGCATGTAGCTGAAGTAAAATTAAACCTAAGAGTTGTAGGGGTGCCTGGGTAGCTCAACCAGTTGAGCATCTGACTCAATTTTGGCTCAGGTCATGATCCCAGGGTTGTGGGATAAAACCTCATGTTGGAGCCTGCCTAGAGATTCTCTCTCTCTCTGTCCCCTCCCCTCGTCATGCTCTTTCTCTCTAAATTAAATTAAATTAAATTAAATTAAATTAATTAAAAAGCCTAAGAATTATAATCTCTTGGTTACCTTAACAGAGATGAGTAGGGTTTAAAACCTCATAAGGCTGACCAATTAATGGGCTTCTATGTTTTGTGGGGTGTTTTTTTCTGGGCTTAATGTTTTTATCTTCTTAAAAGCTAAAGTCTATATTAATAAAGTTAACACTTACATACATAATATTTTTAGAGGGCCAATGAATAACACTTCTGCTTTATTTACCCAAGACCTGAACTGACTGAGATAAAGGAGTCAGATGGGTTGGTTATCAATACTGTCAGCCTTGTCACCAATGGCTTGTAGAATAAGGCTTACTTTAGGGAAAATATAGGTTTCCTAATAATGAACTTCTGAATTTGGCATATTTACAAAACTAGTCACAGCAAACTTGTAAATGGCAGGATCCCCTTGAAAGGTTCAGAAGGGGGCGCCTGGGTGGCGCAGTCGGTTAAGCATCCGACTTCAGCCAGGTCACGATCTCGCGGTCCGTGAGTTCGAGCCCCGCGTCAGGCTCTGGGCTGATGGCTCAAAGCCTGGAGCCTGTTTCCGATTCTGTGTCTCCCTCTCTCTGACCCTCCCCTGTTCATGCTCTGTCTCTCTCTGTCCCAAAAATAAATAAACGTTGAAAAAAAATTAAAAAAAAAAAAAGAAAGGTACAGAAGGTGGCTGCCACATTTGTCATGTGGCTTGGAGAAAGTCAATCTCATGCTCCCTGCAGGCAGCCAGATGCCAAACAGTAGAAGGTGAGCAGGGAGAGCCACATACACAGACCCACCTCCCTCTCCCTATAGGAAGGGAAGAGGGGCAAACAGAGGCCAAGAGTGAATAAGAAGACAGACCCCTGAAGGGAGGAAAAAGGGTAAAGAGTTTCTCCTGTTACAATGCAGAGCTATACTGCAGAAAGAAAAACAAAATTAGAAGCTGAGTATTCTTTTGGGAAAGTTGCAAATTCTGTCTCAGAAAGACCTTACAAAGCCAGGCATAAAGTGACAGAAATATCTGAGCCGTAAATGGTGTGGATAATTGCCACTTCTCCTTGCCTCATTTTGACACCAGAAGACAATCGAATGGGACATACCTGGTTAGACTTTCTTACATTATAGGGGGGAAAAAAAGCATACTCATGGCTAGGATCTGGAAAGATTATTTTATCACATTCATAGCATTAAAATGAGCCCTAGAGAAGCACGTTTTATAATCCCATGTTTAATTCTTTATGAAATATTATCCCTCTCTCTGTAAACACAGTCAAGCCTAATCCCTAGACATGGGAGTTTTTTGAAAAAGGTAATGAAGAATGTTGTATGAAACGAATGCCAGTATTCACAGCATGTGAATCCAAGTTCAAAATTCTTATCTTTCAACGAGCCTGGAAAAACTCTGATGGGTTGCTAGACTATTTTTTTAATCTCCTCCAGAATGTTTTCCAACTTGAGTTCCAAGTATGAAAAGACACCCAGTCAAGTTCCAAAACACTCTGAGACTTTGAAAAATCATCACTTTAATGGACATATTTTCATTCTATTCCTGTCAGTGATGAACAATATGATTATGGCATGTCCTTTGATCTTTGTTTTTGTGTTTCCTCTAAGCACAGAGGCTGACAGGAGATACCTCATTAAATCTGTCTCATTGCCTGTTTGCCTTTTTCCCCTCACTTCATTTTCTCAAAATAATACTGTGTAGCTGACATTTTCTTTAAGAAGGTGCTTTATGATTCTGTTTTTACTAACCACACTAGTATCAGGAGTACATCATTTTTTCCTCCCCTACTATGTGCAAAATACTGTGACCGGAGGGTGGACAGATTCTATAATCTGACCACTGCCCTCAGGATAGTTATACCATAATTGAAGAAAACAACAGTAAAGATGTAATATGTGAGGTCTCATCCTACTCCATGATATCAAAATCCACTCATCCATGCAGAACCAGACTCTAATATATACTGTGTACCTCAAATATTTGACACTTCTGAAGATTTAACTACCTTCAACCTGCCATTTCTCAGATCTTCAAACTATACAATTCTTGTAAAATTATTTGAAATCTTGTGAAATAATCAAAGATTTTTATTATTACATCCTCTTAAGACATTTATAACTAAATCATTGTTTCCCTAAATACAATTTAGCCATTCTGCTTTTCTATTAGAATTAGAATTTTCCTTTATGACTTGATGAATGAAAGATAAACTAATTTTTAAAATTAAAGGCTTTCTAGTATTTCTACTGTGAATGTATTTCCTCTTTGATTTCAGAATGTGAAACTACTTGAAAATAAGTGCCTTTCATATATGATGAATAGATAATTCCTGATAATTGTTTTAGGTATAGAATACAAGAGTAACCTTTGGAACTCAAACTAGAGACTTTTCACAAAATGATTGAGTAGAAAAATGCACTATGCTCTCTTCTTATAAAGAAATTACTTTCTTGTCTAAGAATTGAGAAACCTAATACACAGAGCCGTATTATGCAAGTAAAAGGGTTAACAGATTAGCAAAGAAAGGTGACACTTTGTGGAGTACAACATAATTCATAATCATGATATAAATAAAAGCAATTTGACTTAAAGAACTGCATTATAGATAGAATTAGACCGAATGCTCTCATTTAATGTCAGAGAATGAGACAAGAAAAAAGAAAGGTAAAAACAAAACATTAATCTTGATACAGATTTTTCACTATAAACTTGTTGAGGAAATTAAGGGTTCCACTAACTTAGAAATGTCCTTAAAAGATCATATCACTTATAGGGAAAGACAAAGCACTACATGCAAATTGTCAAGCTCAGAGAGATGGAAAACATCAGTGTCTTTGATCACTCAGCTGTAGTGAAGTTAACGATGATGAGCTGGGCATTTGAAAATGTATGGACCCAAACAGACAGTAAGGGGGAATGAATTAGCAAGCTTTGGCTTTTTGAAGCCAGCTAATGAAATTTTCTAACAGCTTCTATAAACTTACTTATTATCTGATTTAATCCTATAAAATGTAGAGAAAAATTTGTATTACCAATAAGTTTATTGTGTATATCTACTATCACATAGAAAAGTAGATATTAGAGAGCAAAGTGTAAAATAACTAAGATTAACTGATGTAGTTAATATTTTTTGATGTAGATAATATTTTGATGAATTAGTTTCTAAAATATTGTACTTGGAAGGTCACACAGCAAAAGTTTCAGTAAACTAAGATCTTAAAAAAGAGAGACAAACACCCAGCAATTTAAAATTCGTCTTTTTTAATGTTTATTTAATTTTGAGAGAGAGAGAGACAGAGCATGAGCTGGGTAGGAGCAGAAAGAGAGGGAAACACAGAATCAGAAGCAGGCTCCAGGCTCTGAGCTGTCAGCACAGAGCCCTACACAGGGCTCGAACTCACAAACCATGCGATCATGACCTGAGCGAAGCCGGACGCTCAACCAACTGAGCCACCCAGGCACCCCAAACACCCAGCATTTTAAATGGCACTTTTTTCTACTGGTAGTTTCTATAACTCCACCAGTAATAAAATTAAGTAGTTCTGGAGAGATATTAATGATATAAACAGAAAACATCTATAATGATTTTTGTTAAAAGTTACAGGTTTTAAAAATTATGATAAGCCAGGGGGGCCTGGGTGGCTCAGTTGGTTAAGCCTCCGACTTCACCTCAGGTCCGGCTCAAGTCATGATCTCAGAGTTTGTGGGTTGGAGCCCTGCGTCGGGCTCTGTGCTGACAGCTCAGAGCCTGGAGCCTGTTTCAGATTCTGCGTCTCCCTCTCTCTCTGCCCCTTTTTTGTTCATGCTCTGTTTCTGTCTCAAAAATAAACAGTAAAAAAAAAAAAAAAAAAGTTAAAAAAATTTATGATAAGCCAATTACAGAGAATGGCCTAACAAAAGAAAGAATGAAAATCAACTCATCAATTATTAGCATAAACTGCTGACGATCAAAACATTTAACAAAAGGTAAATTGAAAAGTGCCAAATATATAAAGGCATACTTTTGGAAAAGAATTCTACATTGTTATTCTAAATCAAATTTTATTTTTATATTTCAGTGGACAAAAGTCTACAGTACCCCAAGGCAAGTGCACTATTTCACCAGTAAAAAGATGTCTAAAAAATGTCAAGTAGTATTTCTGTTAGCCAACTGCTCCTATATGTCACATGATTATTAAAGAAAATTAGGTAAGCCTTTTGCTGTTTGTAACCTGTGTTAAAGTAGGGAGGGCCACAATTTCTCAGTGATTTGACTTAAGCAATATAATCAATATTATTTGAACATTTCTTCAAAAGTTGGTTCCTCCAGGGACATAATAATACCCATTATCATCTTCCAGCTGATCAAAACATTCTCTTCAGTTCACCAAAATTTTCTCAGTACAGATGATCCAAATCAAACCACATCCCTAAACTCAGACAGGAATGAGTTTTACCTATGGGTTTAATCACAGTCTACAGATAAGCATTCCAAAACATGTTACTTATCACTACACCAAAGATTAAAAGCTTATTTTTATTTATTTATTTTTTAATTTTTTTTCAACATTTATTTATTTTTGGGACAGAGAGAGACAGAGCATGAACGGGGGAGGGGCAGAGAGACAGGGAGACACAGAATCGGAAACAGGCTCCAGGCTCTGAGCCATCAGCCCAGAGCCTGACGCGGGGCTCGAACTCCCGGACCGCGAGATCGTGACCTGGCTGAAGTCGGACGCTTAACCGACTGCGCCACCCAGGCGCCCCTAAAAGCTTATTTTTAATTTGATATCCAGAACTTGCCATTATTCATCTAGAAGACTTTCTATCAGGCATTACTATATTCTAAATTTCTATTTTATTTTTTGAGGTATAAGTGATAAATAACATTATATTAGTTATGGGTATATGATACAATATTTATATATATTGTGAAATGATCACCACAATCAATAAACCTCATTAACATGTCACCATACATAGTTACAAAACTTTTTCTTGTGATGAGAACTTTAAAATTTACTCTCTTAGCCACTTTCAAATTTGCAATAAAATATTATTAAGTACAGTCACCATGCTTAACATCATGGCTCCCTTATTTCAAAACTAGAAGTTTGTACCTTTTGACCACATTCACCCATTTCACCCACTCCCACCCCCCTACTTCTGGTAAACACAAATTTTTTCTGTGTCTAGGAGGGCTTTGTTTTTGTTTTACATTCTACATATAAGTTAGATCATACAGTATTTATCTTTCTCTGACTTATTTCACTTAACACAATACCCTCAATGAGCTCCATGTATGGTGTTGTAAATGGCAAGATTTCTTCCCTTTTTTATGGCTAAATAATACTACATTGTATGTACATTTTCTTTATTTTCATTTAGTTAATATAGAGTGCAATATTGGTTTCAGGAATAGAATTCAGTGATTTATCACTTAAACACAACACCCAGTGCTCATCCCAACAAGTGCCCTCCTTAATATCCATCACCCTTGTAGCTCATCTCCCACCCACCTCCCTCCATCAGCCCTCAGTTTGTTCTCTACTATTTAGAGTCTCTTGCAGTGCCCGGGTGGCTCAGTCAGTTAAGCATCCTACTTCATCTCAGGTCATGATACCATGGTTTGTGAGTTCAAGTCCCACATCAGGCTCTGCATGGAAAGCTTGAGGCCTGGAGCCTGCTTTGAATTCTGTCTCCCTCTCTCTCTGCCCCTTCCCCACTCTTTTCTTTCTCTTTCTCTCTCTCTCAAAAATAAACAAAAAAAATTTTTAAAAATGAGTCTCTTGTGGTATGTTTTCCTCTCTCCTCTCTCCCCTCTCCCCTAAATTCATCTGTTCTGTTTTTTTAAATTCCACCTTTGAGTGACATCATATAGTATTTGTCTTTTCTCTGATTTACTTATTTTGCTTAGCATAATACACTCTAGCTCCATCCATGTCATCGCAAATGGCGAGATTTCATTCTTTTTGATGTTTAATATTCCAGTGTGTGTGTGTGTGTGTGTGTGTGTGTGTGTGTGTGTGTGTGTGTGTGTGTACCACATCTTCTTTATCCATTCATCAACCAATGAACATTTAGGCTCTCTCCATAGTTTGGCTTTTGTTGATAATGCTATCAACATTGGAGAGCATGTACCCCTTCAAATCTATATTTTTATATCTTCTGGGTAAATACCTAATAGTGCAATTGCTGGATCATAAGGTAGTTCTATTTTTAACTTTTTGAGGAACCTACACACTGTTCTCCAGAGTGGCTGCACCAGTTTGCATTCCCACCAACAATGCAATAGGATTCTCCTTTCTCTGCATCCTCACCAACATCTGTTTCCCATGTTGTTGATTTTAACCATTCTGAGAGGTGTGGGGTTATACCACATTTTTTTCATCCATTCATCCATTAATGAACACTTAGGTTGTTTCTGTATCTTGACTCTTGTAAATAATATTGCATGGAACACAGGGGTACATATATCTTTTCAAATTAGTGTTTCCACTTTTTTTCAGACAAATACCCAGGGGTAGAATTGCTGGATCATATGGCAGTTCTATGTTTAAGTTTTTAAGGAAACTCCACACTGTTTTACACTGTGGCTTCACCAGTTTGCATTCCCACCGACAGTGCACAAGGGTTTCCTTTCCTCCACATTCTCACCAGCACTTATTATTTCTTATGTTTGTGATAATAGCCATTCTAACAGGTCACGTGATAGCTCATTCTTGTTTCAATTTGCATTTCCCTGATGATTAGTGAAACTTACTGAGCATCTTTCATGTACCCATTGGCCATCTGTACATCTTTGGAAAAATGCCTATTTAGATCTTCTAGATCATCTATCCAGATGTTTCTAGCTCTGTTCTCATTTCTCAAGATTGCTTTGGATATTTGGTGTCTTTTGTGGCTCCATACAATATAGAATTGTTTATTTTGGTTCTATGAAAAGTGCCATTGGAATTTTGATAGGAATTACACTGCATCTGTAGATTGTTTTGGATAGTATGGAAATGTTAACAATATTAATTCTGTCAATCCCTGAGCATGGGATATCTTTCCACTTAATTGTGCTTCAATTTCTTTCATCAATGTTTTATGGCTTTCAGTGTGCAGGTCTTTAATCTCTTGGTTAAATTTAGTCCTAGGTATTGCAAATGAGATGGGGTTCTTTGTATAGAAATGCAACAGATTTCTGCATGTGGACTGAATTCACTTATTAGTTCTAACAGTTCTTTTGGTGAAGGTCATTAGGGTTTTCTACATAGGTTTTTGCATCATATCATCTACAAATAGTAGCAGGGTTTTTTTTTTTTTACTTCTTCCTTTCTAATTTGGCTGTCTTTTCTTTCTCTTGTTTTATAAAAGTTTTGTTTAGGGGTGCCTGGGTGGCTCAGTCAGTTAAGCATCGGATTCTTGATTTTGGCTCAGGTTATGATCTCACGATTCATGAGTTCAAGCCCCTCATAGGGCTCCTCGCTGGCAGAGTGGAGTCTGCTTGGGATTCTCTCTCTCCCTCTCTCTCTCTGCCTCTCTGTCTCTCAAAATAAACATTTTTTAAAGTTTTTATTTATATTCCAGTTAACATGCAGCCTAATATTAGTTTCAGGTGTACAATATAGATTCAACACTTCTATACTTCATCCAGTGCTCATCGAAAGTGCCCTCCTTAATCCCCATCACCTGTTTCACCCATCCCCCCACCCCCCACCCCCCACCCCCCTCCACCTCCCCTCTGGTAACCATCAGTTTGTTGTCTATAGTTAAGAGTCCTGTTTCTTGGTTTGTTTCTCTCTCCCCCCCAACTTTGCTAATTTGTTTTGTTTCTTAAATTTCACATATGAGTGAAAGCATAAGGTATTTGTCTTTCTCTGACTTATTTCACTTAGCTTAATACTCTATAGCTCCATCCATGCTGTTGCAAATGGCAAATTTCATTCTTTTTTATGGCTAATATTCCGTCTTTTTCCCCCTCTTATACAGGGTTAGGATTAGGGCCACATGTGCCTGGTATCTTATAGTTCAGAGACCTCTCCAGAGAGTTGGGATTAGAGAGTAGGGGCTAGGGTTACAGCATGTGCCTGGCATCCTGCAGTTAAGAAAACTCTCTAGAGAATAAAACCCCAGACTTCTCCTGGGATAAGAATAGACATGGCAGCCATCTACAGAGTTGAGGCAAGGAGGAGATTTGGGTCAATTTCTTTTTCTTGATTACAAATATTAGTATCAGATATAGTATTAGTATCAAGATAATATTTTATATCGGCCTCATTCTCAGGAAAGTAGCAGAGAGTTTCCTCATATTAATTATAGTAATTGTATATTACTTTTTTCCTCTTCTTTCTCCTCTTTGCAGAATTTTGTGCTTTCTAGACCAAGACATCAGTCTAGTGCTATCAGTATTTAGAGCATTATCATAGAATATTATGGCCTGCCTACAAACATAACTTATTTTTAGTTGATTTATTCATCTTTTATTGAGCACCAACCGAAGCTATAAATGGCATCCTTAAAGAATGAACAACAAAAGTGATTGATCAGTGGCTTCAACTAGCTCATTTTCCAGGAAAAAAATCTGACATTTAAATTAGTATATTTCAATACAAAGAAAATATCTACAGGAAATATAGGAGAACTTATAATTCGACCTAAAATTAGCTCTGAACTGCAAACAGTTGATTTACAAATGAATTTTTGGTAATACAGTAACTCATGAGTCAGGTACTGTGTCTATAAATATCCCATAATATCATTCATGAACGTTAATTTTGCAACCTAAGGCTGAAGAAACCACCTTTGGTTTGAAGGCTATAAAAACCACCAAATCATTGAAGATTAATAAACATTAAGTCCATTTTTAACTCTTCTGAGGAAATTTAAGTATAAACATAAAAAAACAGAAATTTAAAATAATTATTCAGTTCCTTTTGCTCACAAATTAGGAAGGATACATTAGGAGAAATAGTTTTATTCAGAAATTAAATAGTTAAATGTCAATATTTTATCTGCGTTTGGTTAGTTTTAACTCCTATTTCTCAAAGTCATTCATTCTCCACTATTCTTATGATTGTTTCTCATCATTCTTACCTGATATGCATTCCCAGTTCTGATTAAGGATGTGAACTGTCATTATTTTTAAGCACTTTCGTGCAGTCAAAGATTTTAGTTTCCCTGAGGCATCATGCTGTATCAACAGTTCAATAAACCTGCCAAATGTTTTACTTATTCTGAAGGAAAAACAAGTTTAGAAAATATTAAGCCCTTAATATTTTGTGGACTTATATGAAGTGACTCTCCAGGAGGAATAAATGTCAAAAATAGAATCTTTCCTTACAATGTCAAGCTCAGCCAGATAGAGTGCTTGTTGCAGGCCAATTGAATATGGGGAAGTATATCATTTTTCCTTAGATTATTTTGGCTCCTGTTTTATCATGAATGGTTTTGTTCATTTGTTGGTAAAACACAGTGGGACTGAAATAAGTCTCAAATGTAAATACAGATATAGAAGAAGCAATATATGGCAGATGTGTCTCTATACAATCATACCCTGAGACAGAGTTACAGAAGTCTTGCACTGATAAATTTTAAAACATTATTTATTTCACCACAAAAATAATATAAACCAATGCTACTCATTACTACTGAATATAAACTACATTTAAGGAGTGAACTTCTGAAGATACAAAAAAGTATAAATTTAGCAATAGAGCTTTTTCAAGGCTTCTTTCCATTACTTACTTCTAATATACTAAGTTTGATTTAACTGAAAATCTGAGTTAAATTCCAAAGTAAGAGTGGGTGTTATTTCTATAACCTACTTGGAGAAAACATACTTACACTGTAGGATCGTCCCTGAGATCCACTAAAACCTCTGTGACACACGCAAGGTTACTTAAAATAATACAGAAAACAAAGCCAGGAGAAAATTGTTGGTGTCCAAGGATTTTTTTTTTTTTGGCCTCAGTAATAATCTATTTATACACTTAAAGGTACAACTTGAAACAAAGACATTACATCTTGTATCATGCATCTGTGAAAATTATAAGGGGAAATGGCTTATGATTTATTTATGTTTCCTTCTCTAGAAGAGCAAATAAAATTCATTTCAAAATGCCATCTTGCATTTTGAACAGACCATACTTTTATAGTTCTTATTCCTTTTAGGGGGATAACAAGGTAGTAAAGAACTACAAGGGAAGATATGGAAGAAAAAGGCAAGTCAGTGAAATGAACTTGGATACTGCATTTGTCCTAGATGTACCTGATCATTCTAGAAGAGGCAGGTGAGAGCCTGCAAAATTTTTAATGGACTCTGAGTAGATATTTCAAGACTTATAGAGAGATAGAACATTGAACTTCAATTTACAGATTTCAAAATGTGCTTTGAACACCAAGAAGCATTGATACAACTCAACACCCAAAAACCAAATAATCCAATTAAAAATGGACAGAAGATATGAACATTTCTCCAAAGACACACAGATGGCCAACAGACATATGAAAAGATGCTCATCACCACTCATCAGGGAAATGTAAATCAAAACTGCAATGAGATGCCACCTCATACCTATGAGAATGGCTAAAATCAAAAATTCGAGAAACAACAGGTTTCTGTAAAGCAGCATTATTTACAATAGCCAAGATATGGAAGTAGTCCAAGTGTCCATAGATTGATGAACGGATAAAGAAGATGTTATACATACTTACACACACAATAGTGTATTATTCACCCATAAAAAGTATGAAATCTTGCAATTTGCAACGATATGGATGGAGCTAGAGAGTATAATGTTAAGTGAAATGAGTCAGTCAGAGTAAGACCTATACCACATGATTTCACTCATATGTGGAATTTAATAAACAAAACAAATGAGCATTGGGGAAAAAAGAGAAAGACACAAACCAAGAAACAGACTTCTAACTATAGAGAGCAAACTGGTGGTTACCAGAGGGGATGTGGGTGGGGGAATGGTGAAATAGGTTATGGGGATTGAGGAGTGCACTTGTGATGAGCACTGGGTGATTAAAATAAAAACTTTAGGGGTACCTGGGTGCCTCAGTCGGTTAAGCATCTGACTTTGGCTCAGGTCATGATCTCATGGCTCATGGGTTTGCATTGGATTCTGTGCTGACAGCTCAGAGCCTTGGGCCTGCTTCAGATTCTGTGTCTCCCTCTCTCTCTGCCACTCCCCCATTCATGCTCTGTCTCTCTCAAAAATAAATAAATGTTAAAAAAATTTTTAAATAAAAACTTAACAAAAACAAAAACAGCTACTCAAGGGTGGCAAAGACCAGGAGAAAAGATGTTACTCTGCATTTTCTGCAGCAGAAATTGAATACACCTTGATCAGTGTAGTAGTGCCTGAGACAAATAGGATGTCACATCAGTTTTCTTTTGGTCAAAGGAAGCATGCATGCACAGCAGTTAGTATCACAGTCTCCACATCCCCAGGTGGGACTCCTCAGCTTACAGGGATTAATGCTGTGTGAAAATACTCTGGTAAAAGGCCACCAGTGTTTACTTTATTGTTCTCTTGGGCCAGCTGGCTCCCCATTACCTGTAGAAATAGACTATAAAATAAACTATATTTGGCAGTATTATTAAATAAGTACTTTCCCTTCTGGCCCCCAACCTGTCCCTGTGCCTTATCTCTACCCCAATGCTACCTCCTCTTTGGCATGGACTACTCAATGGAATCCTAACTGATTTCCCTGCTTCTATCTTTATACTTCCTACAGTCAGCTCTCCTTGAAGTAGACAGGATTATTCCTTAAAGTGTAAACCTCTTGTGGGCACAGCCTTGCTTAAAGTCCTCCAGTATTTTCCAGCACACTTTAAATAGAATTCAGCACTCTTTCATGGTCTAAAACCTCTGCAGTATTGTCGCTTGGCTTCCTCTCTGCTGTCATCTTCCACTATCCGCAACTTACCTGGAGAAATCAAATTCACTCCTACCTCCAGATCTTTGCACTTGCTGCTCCCTCTGATTGAACTGCTCTTGAATCAAATATTCTTACAGTTTTCTCCTTCATTTCTCTCCAGAGATGCTTCTTTTGCCCTCCTAGCTAATAAAACACCTCTCATTATTCCCCATGCCCTTGCCCCACTGTATTTTACAATTTAGAACCTATCACATTATCCAACTTTCACTATCTGATGATATTTCTGTAGTCTTCTTTCTTCTTCAGAATGCAGGAACTTTATTTCTGTTGTTTACTCTTGACCCAAGACCCTAGAATAGTGCATGCCACAGATTAAGTACTCTGTACATTTTTTGATACTTAATAAATTTTTAATGAATTAATAATGAACATATGAATGAAGCATATGACTCACCAACTTAAAAATGCTGCTGTCTTTAGATAAAGGCATTCTAAGTCTCTCCCAAATAAACTCCACCTGCCTTCTGGTGTCTATACAACCTTCTTACAACCTACAGGACTACCCTGGATCATGTATTATTTTCTAAACTGCTTCAAGATGTCATGTCTTCATACCTATCCTTAGAATAAATCCTCTTCCTTGAAACCTCTACACTCTCTTCTCTATTTAGTGAAATTTTATTTATCCATCAAGATTCATCTCAACTATTACCTCTTTTGTGAAAGTCCCATTGGAAAATGTTTATCTTCAACTAATAAAAAGTATGGTTTTAATTGCATAATATATAGATGCAAAAAAAAACCCATTATTATTTTTTTAATGAGGTTAAAATTGCTTCAAGTCCACCTTTGGCCAAGCTAGTGGGACATTCATCCTTGATCATTACTGAGATTTTCTCAGGGCTATAAATGAGGGTTTGGAATCTTACAATGTCCACGTCATTTGTGAAGATGTTCTACAGCCTTCACACCATGCTTATCTCTGCCAATAAACCCATTGTCAAAGCTAGATTTTTGCTGCAAGGGGGCAGCTCTGGGGTTTCCAGGTCAAGCTCAGGTCAGACTTGTAATTCTGGGATGGTTAGCGTTTGATATCTCCAACTTAAGGAGAAATACCCCATCTAGTTACCTGCATGTAAGTGGGCCAAGTGTCTACTGTAGATCGATTCCCAACCCCAGTATACCATCACTTATGCCATTTCATCCTTTCTCTTAGTCTTAGAGATTCTTCATGTATTTCACTTTCACTCAAGTCTGACCTTAAAACTTAATATTAAACTTGATATTTTCGTCTTTTCTAGGACATTCTAATATATACCTATTAATTAGCTAAATCAAAGCCAATAGGGAAAAGTGGCCACAAACAAGCCAGGACACCTTCCTGAGATATGTGCATAAAAAGCATTGAGAACAAAATAAAAATTATCATCTCAAGAAATTACCTTGCTACCCAGCACTGAACAAATGTGATTTAAAACAAAACAAAACAAAACAAAAACAAAAAAACAACCTGTCAACTTCTATATCCACAAGCAGGGGCAGAAGAATCACTTAAAAGTAAATTTTATCATTGTAGGAATATTCTATTTCAGTGCAAATACAAGGAAAGTGGGAAACACCCATCACATGAGCGAAGAGAGTAATACAGTCATTGAAAGCTGCCCTTCCCTGTGATTTTGGTGTGCTTCCATAATCATGATTATTCATGGGGAAGCAAATAAGAAAATCTTTAAAAGGAACAAAGAGGCCTATTGTGAGGGAAGTGCCTGAGATCTCCATCACTTACTTCTCCAGGAGATTGTCAATTAAGAAAATATAACTAGATAAGATGATCCTCACTAAATACTGCTACTAGGAAAGGACTACAAAATCCCCACAGAAATAACCAAGAGGGAAGGAGTCTATGCTTATGACCAAGGCTCAGCACAACAAACAAGCAATTCAGGGGGGGAAAGGCCAATTCCAAGAGCACACGGTATTAACCCAGTCAGTTGGGAAACAGGCTGAGATTGAGGATGAACCAACTGCACTCTTTCAAGTAAGGTATCATCAGGATATGGATCCATCAGACTTTGAAGGAACTTAACAATGACATTGCACTTAAGCAACCAAAGAAAGGTAATCAGATTCCAAAGTTTAGACATATCCCCTTGGCCTACATCAATTCCAGGATGCTCGCAAAATCAGAAAAGACATGTGGAGACTTGCGTAATTACTTAGGAAAAATTATAAACATGTGACCATAGTTTTCCCCCAAATGATTAAGAAGATGTTGTTTAGACGTGTCTATATGTCCAAATAGACTGAATTCTTTGAAGTCTAGATTGAATTTTCTTTGTAATCTCAGTATGAAAAAGAAACTTCAATAACATTAGTGAAAGAACAGTGGATCATTTCCCATTTTGACACTCTATATGAGATGGAATATGTATATCACCTTATCTTATCTGGTCAATGTCCTATCAGTCAATGTTGAGAGTTTTTAAAAACTTATTCATTCCAGGAACCAGATCCTAAGTGCACTACTGATTTTTCACTCCTCCCACCCCTTGTATCTTGCTTCTTCTAATTCTTAAAATCCTACTTTGGCTGAGCAAACATACTGTAGTATATTCAGTTTGGTGATATCACCAAAATATCACCTTTAAAATATCACCTTTAAAATCAGATAACTTGGGTTTCATTACAATATTCATATGTACAACTAGCGGGATTTTCTGCTGAATATTCAATGGAAAAAGATGAAATCTGTGTTTTGCTCAAATTGTGTCAGTACCTAAAGAGGGAAAGGAGGTTTTATTGTAGAAGAGTTCTCTGTATTAGTCCCCACTTCAGTTCTCCTCTGTCATTTGTTAAAGTAGATTTTGAGGATTCTTGTCCCCATAGACATTGCTTATCCACGGACTCCAGAAAGCTCTCATTTGTGTTCTGCTTTGACTGAGGGATCGTTTATGAGCAGCCAACTCAAAGCAAAGCATCAGTTCTCTCAGTGCTTGAGACACATTGATCTTTGGGGAGAGAGTGACACAATAGTGAACATAAGGTAAGCAGGCTCTAAAGTAGAAATACATCACCCCCATGAAACACACACAGAAAAACACAGGCACCATGTGGGATATCTATAAATCAGAAAGGAAATTCTTTACAAGCCTCTTTCTGCCTGTCAATATCTATCACCCAAAGAACCAGGAAAGCCTTAGGCAAGCAACAATTACTTTAGACTCAGCAGGCTGGCAGGTTCACTGATACTCACCACTAGAACTGATCCCATCTGAATATTATGTATGTCTTCCTTCCAAGCTACCCGATATAAGTGTCTGGCTCTCACCACCTCTCTATTCAGATATAGAATAAAAAATGGCCAAAGTTTTAAATTACTCTTTGGTAAGACTAAATGTTTTTAAGCTCCTTTCAAAGGAAGATTAACCAAAGGTCCAATGATTTAGCCTGACTTTTGTTTCACAAATAATAAGAGACTCTGGGTTCACCAAATAAAAAAAACACACTTGCTATACCCTGAGGGAAAATGTGCCAACACTTTTCCTTCAGGATTTAGAATTTCTCAGTTCCCAGTTAATCTATTGACTATTACCAAACCCCTGTCAACCCCATGATATGAAAAATATTTGGATTGTCATCGATTAATTTATAGCTTTCAGGGAAATAGAGCATAATTTGATTAGTTAATGTCACCTAACTTACAAATAAATATATTTGCTACTGTTATCTTTTTCAGAACTATCTAATATGCCATTTCAGTTATACCTGACTTTAGAGCAGGACTGCTCATTGTGACACAGCACAAATACCATATTGAGGTTTTAGTGAGAAGGAATAATCAACTGTCTCTTCCTCATAATTATTACTTTCACATCATTAATATTTCACTTCTAGAAAAAAAATATCTCTGATGGTTCTATCTATAGATACCACCCTTTTCCTCTTCCTTGTCACCACCATTTACTTCACAGTTTTTATCAAGGACTTCGGCACTGATCAGAGTCATCTTCTCCTTGACATAATTCTAGGTGGTACTAATGTCCTGTGTACATCATTTATTCAATACTTTAACGGTTCATTGATCTCCTAAACTCCAGGAAGATTCTTCAGACTCCATTTAATTATCTACTTGGAGACCTCAAATGGTAGATATTTTTTCCTTATCCCACCCATTCTCTTAAATTTTAAACTGAAATATTTACCTTCCAACCATAAATTGGCAGAGGTTAAAATAAACAGGGAAGAGGAACACTTACTCTGCTTGGGGGCTACAGGGATAGAGAGTCTGGAGGAAATTATGTCTAAAATTAACATCAAAGGGAAAGCAGTAAAGCCTGACCTGGCAGATGACAAGAGAGGTAGCATGGGATGCAAGATGGGAATTCTACTCAATTCAGAGTCACACATAATGGGAAAGGGATAAAGAAAAGAAACTCATTGTGGATTAACTATATGATGTAAAATGAGGCTGGGAACGATAATAAAGGTCAAAGGAGATAGACTAGGGATCTGACCATATGTCTTGTTAAGGAATTTTATTTTTTTAATGTTTGTTTATTTTTGAGAGAGAGAGAGAGACAGAGAGAGAGACAAAGACAGAGACAGAGAGTGCACAGGGGAGGGCAGAGAGAGATGGAGACACATCATCTGAAGAGGCTCCAGGCCCAGCACAGAGCCCCATGCTGGGCTCAGACTCATGAGTGGTGAGATCATGACCTGAGCTGAAGTCGGACACTTAACCAATTGAGCCACCAGCAGAAACATGAATGACCACATGTTCTAGGTGGTTATACACACCTATTTAAATGATAATATTTGTCTTTCTGGAGTTCCAGAAAATTATAAGCCTTGATAGCTATGAATATTTTATTTTACTATCCCTTTATTTTTATTTCTTGAGTTCCTATTAGACATATTATGGGATTTTTTTCTCTTTGTCTTTTAATTTCTTTGTTGGATTTTACACCTGCATATTTCTCTGTGCTGACTCTGAGTGATTTCTTCAAATACATCTGGAAATTCATTATTTTTTTTTCATTTACTATATCTAGTCTGTGTTTAATCCATCTATTCAGTTTAAAATTTCACTGAGTATATTTTTAATGTATAAAATACTGTTTTATTACTTTTACTTCTGCAGGATTATTTTCATGTTTATTATTGTTCTATCAATTCTATTATTTTTACTTCTTTAGCAATCTAAACATACTCATTTCGATTTCTCCTCATTTTCTAGGTTCCTAGAGTATAATTTTCTTATCTTTTGGCATTCTCATAGCATTAATCTCCTTTAATCTTCATTAATCTTCTCTATACTGCTTATAATTTTTTGTCTTTGAGCTCATTTTCAGAATAAATTATCTTTGTGTGTGCTGAGCATGGGTGTAGTCCTGCTATGACATAAGTAGTTTAGATTTCACCATAGGATCATTTGTCTTGTAACTTTCACTAAAGTTTTTTAGAGTTCCATTTTTACTTTATTGTCTTTGGGTTTTTTTCAATTCCAAGATTTGTGGAACAATTTAAGGCTCATACCCAGAAGTGCTGCTGTTTAGAGGTCCAATATATCACAATCATATCTCTAACAACCCATGTTGAATAGACAGTCTACTTTGAAGTATTGGCTTTTGAGAGTCATGCATTTTTTGGCTCCAAGGGACCAGTCCCAACAACTATATCTCATTCTTCTGTATCTATCACTTTTTTACCATAAATTCCATTTTTGCATCAGTGGAATCCCAGGTTATAAAAAAAATCTGGATATTTATAGACTAAAACTCTTAGGACCAATGTATCCACATATTTGTTTTATGTATCAAATTCAGGGATATATGTATATTATATTTATTGTTATAATTCTCCTTAAAATATCATTACCATTATTGTTTTTTAAAATTGTTTTAATGTTTATTTACTTTTGAGAGAGAGAGAAAGAAACAAGAGCACGAGCAGGGGAGAGGCAGAGAGAGAGGGAGACACAGAATCAGAAGCAGTTCCAGGCTCTGAGCTGTCAGCACAGAGACTGACATGGGGCTCGAACTCACTGCGAGATCATGACCTGAGCTGAAGTCAGATGCTTAATGGACTGAGCCACCCAGGCGCCCCTACCATTACTATTTTTTTAAAAAAAATCCCTCCTCAGGTTTAATTTTAGAAAATAAGCAAATAACCCTAAAATTTTCTGTAAGATTCAAAAATATGCATTGATTCTTAAGTATTTTATAAGCAGTTATAATGTAGGATAACTTATAATTCATAGATTAATATTAATTTTATTAGGATATATTTTAAATTAACTTGCCCCAATGATTAGAAAAATAAGAAGAAAAATCTCATTGATTTGCTTAAGATTCCATCAGGTCAAAATATGAAAGACATCCCTAACTGTGCTCTTTTGTCCCATGTCCTTCTATCAAAAGGACCAAGTGATATTGCTTGGTGTGATAAACCTAATAGACTTCATGATAGTCATGCTGATGTATTTCTCCTGATAAAAGGACCTCACTCAAATTCAAGAATCCCTCAAAATAAATATTCTATAATCATTCTGTATGTGCTAAGTTCTATCTATTTTAAAACTGTCTTTAGATAATCTGGAAATCAATCAATAAAGAACATAATAGCTTTACAGTATGTCTCTCTAGGGCTGTTACAATAGACTTAAAATATTCAAAGAAACTATAGTTTAGACTCTTATTGGAATTTTATACAATAATGTTTTTACCAACCCAAACTGTCCAATAAATCATTCTTTAAGGCTTAGTCTTCATGTGAATACTCATCTACCTGGTCATCACTTTAAAAATCTATTCTTGCTTTATTCACAAATTTAACACATGGTCCATCTAATATTATACATGAGGGGCAAGCTAATTAAAGACACAATTTTTTAACTGACCACTATTATTTGCTGTTAGGCAAATTCCTAACAATGACAAAAAGGTAGTTTTATAATAATCATAAATCTCTTAATAAGGGAAAGACTTTTTAACAGATTGAAAATAAATAAATATTGGAGTAATGACAAAATTAGAAAAAGCACTATTTTGTGGCACCCAATAAAGTAACTGAACCAGGGGAAGATCGTCAACTGATACAAAAACTATTAGGTAAAATGTATAGGATATTCACAAGGTACAAAAGCATCAAACCACAGATAACTCGCTAATTACAAAGAGGAAAAATCTACTCCAACAAAAACTGGTCTAGTGATTACTCCCTTCCAGTGGTTAAATATAGCATCAGTAATAATTAGGGATTACCTGACATCAGGTGTTTTCTATGTAATACAAAAGAAAATCATGGCTTTGCCTTTGAAATATTGTTGCATAAAATGTTTAGCCTAGATTGAATCAAGTCATAGGCCTAATTTTCAATGTATAAAAATATAAGGAATAGAACTCCATGACAAAATAAGAGGAAAATTCAGAATATGGAATTCCATTTACATTTTTTTTTCCAAAAAGCCAAGGCCACTGGGGAAATAAAAATTTGGAGGACTATTCTAGATTAAAAGAGATTAAGGGAGGCATAACCAAATGCAAATGTAATCTCTGATGGAAAATTTTATTGGTTAGAGAAAGCAAGTATAAGATATGCTGAGATACCAAGAAATTAGTCTATGGTCTGGAGACTAGAAGATTTGAGGGATTTGTAATTATTTCTTAAGTGTGATAATAATATTGTGGTTACACAATTAGTGCCATTTATAGAAAATGCATGCTAAATATTTAGGCACAAAATGTCATTTCTTTTTTTTAAATTTTTTTTAATGTCTATTTATTTCTGAGACAGAGAGAGACAGAGCATGAATGGGGGAGGGACAGAGAGAGAGGGAGACACAGAATCAGAAGCAGGCTCCAGGCTCAGAGCTGTCAGCCTATAGCCTGACACGGGGCTCAAACTCACAAACCGTGAGATCATGACCTGAGCCGAAGTCAGTTGCTCAACCGACTGAGCCACCCAGGAGCCCCAAAATGTCATGATTTCTAAAGCTTACCCCCAAAATGTCCAGCCTCCTCCTCCCCCTAAAAAGATAGCTGGGGAAAGAGAAAAAGTAAACATGGCAAAATATTTGTAATTACTAAATCCAGATGGTGAGAATATAAATGTTTATGTTATTTCCATCAGGGTTCAATCAAAGATGCAGAACCACCCTGAGTGAAAGAGAAGGGAAAGAGACCTTTGTACCTATGGGATCTAAGGGCACAATCTATGTGCATTGTTGGCAACTGTGTCTAGGGTTGAGCCTGAAGTCCTATGGGTCAGCCACATGGGCATCTGGGAAAGAAAGCTGGGTGTGGACAGGAACCAGAACAAACTGGAAGATACAAGGATGAAACTAGAACCCCATCTGTCTCACAGCAGCTCCAGCCTCACTGTCTTAGGTAACCTGCAGGAAAAGCTGGCAGCCATTTATGGAAGAACTGCCCATGGCCTTGGCCAGAGATGGAGAAGCTGAAAGAGGAGGTGTAGCAGGAGCTGGGGAAAGGGCCAGTCTGGGTTCTGTCCCACTCCCACAGAGTGAGCTGCCGGTGCAGCAACAGCATGCTTGGCCCCCTCTATAAACTTAGAGCATAAACATTAAAGCTCATGCTTCATGTCTACTTTTCAAAAATCAGGAATTCTGGGAAATTAAGCTGATACAATACAAAGCCACCACAATTCATTGATCTTCTTACATATAAAAGTTTTCATAACACAACTTTAAAAAATTCCTTATTCTTATAATACAGTGGAGATTTTTACAAGCTAATATTTACAATCTAAATGTAAAAAGTACACTTTTCAAAATTTCCACTTTTGTAATCCTAATAAATTAGAAAGGTTAGAAGCAGTCCTCTGACAAATGAAATTCCAATTTAATTATTGTAAGCTATGGTTGTGTCTTTCCCACCATAAATAAAAGCTTGAATATAAATAAACTGACACATAAATAAGTTGAAATAGATTCATGCTTAGCTGCCAAAGCAAATAGTTAGATAAGAATCTTTCTCCTCCCAGATTATATAAACCAAAAATTGCTAATGATGTATTATTTTTAGAAAGCAAGACTTAAGTATCACTTATCCAAAACAGTGACCAATCTCTCTAAAATGGCCAGTCCTAAATCGTCTCATGCAAATGAATTGGATGATTAAAGCATTCAAACAAATGACTAAAATAACAGGGGCAGTTTGCTTGAAAATGCGAAGCTCTACCAGGCGTGTTCAGTCTTGCATACAAGTTAGAATCTCCTGGAGGAAGTACAGGACCCACCTCACATGACCAACGAAACCACAATCTCAGGGAGGCTGAACCCTGGCATCAGGTTTTAAAAAGCTCGCTGACTGTAATAATGCCCAAAGGAGGCTAAGAACCACTGGTGACCCAGGTGGAGAACTGACTGATAAGATCTGAGAGGGTAAGTACTATAATTAGAGGTAAAAACAAATAGAGCTGGAGATGGAAGAAGTTAATTCTAAACTGGGCAACTCAGAAGAACTTACAGAGGATACAGAATTGAACTTAGATCTTGAAAAATGTATAAATTTGTTAGATGGATTTTGAAAGGGAAAGCTATTCCTGGAAATGATAGGAGCCTAAGCAAAAAAACTATGGGTAAGAAAGTGTAGGACAGGTTGGAGAAAAAGCAAGAAATCCTGTTTCTGGGTGAAGAGGGAACATGGTGACAACATAAGGAAGCTAGGAGTGGTGAATCTGAACGGACATGGTTTACCTTTGCCAGAGACCATCTTTAAAGTCAAGAGGAAGATGTGTTTTACCTTAGATTTATTCAGGTAAAAGCAGAGCCTCTTCATTCTAAGAATGTGGGGTGGGAGCGCTATTGCTGAACTCCCCAAAGCTTGGCTGGCATGGGTGGGGTCCACCGGTCGGTTGTCTTATCTGCAAGTTGCCTTCTGTGTATGTCCCAGCATTTGTAGAGACACTATCATTCCGTAAGTGTGCCAGGACATGAGAAAGATTGGGAAGCACCAACCTACCCTACACAACAATTCAGTTTGATAAATAAGGCCGACTGCCTGGCCTTAGAGCTCTCATTTCCTATTAAAGTCTAAAAATTAAATAAAGTGAAATTTTAAATGTTAATGAAAATAACCAAATATGTTGAGAAAAACAAAGTAAAACATATAAGGAGGAAATTTTTCATTTTAAAATAGAATGTAACTCAGTGAATTTCTTAATCTTTTTTTTCCCCTCTTCAAAGAAGCGGCACAATCCTTGGTGACAAAATAGAAAGAATAGAAAGGAATAAACGCTAAAGAGCACATCCTTCATTAAATCTTTCCCTGGCCTTCAGTCATTCACTTACTGTTTCTGAAGAAACCACCATCACTGATTAATTTTTGTAGAAGCTATGCAAAAAAGAGCTGACTTAGCAAGCCTAAAATTACTATCCTCACACAGATTCCTTACAAGGCTGGAAATTACCTGGTGTTTGGAAACTTGGATTTGCTCCCACCACACCCTCGCTAATAGGAGTGGCTTCCTGTGCCTAGGCTGTTTGTGCTTACATGGTGGTTTATGCTCAACATATTCCTTCTGGGATTCTGGAATTTTGATACATGCTATGTAGGGGATGCCCTATGTAACCAGCTTCTAATAAAAACCCTGGCCACTGAGTCTCTGCTGGGCTTCCTTGTAGATTACACTTCACACACGTTATCACAATTTGTAGCTAAAGGAAGTAGTGTATCTTGCATGACTCCATGAAGAGAGATCTCATGAAGTTTACACAAACTTTCCTTCAGGCTTTATATCATGTGCCTTTTTCCCTTTGCTTTGTATCTTTTCCTGTCATGAATATGACTGTATGCTGAGTCCTAGGAGTCTCCCTAGCAAATCACTGAAACTGGGATGGCCTTAAAATGCATCCCCCGCACCCCATACACAAGCATATACATGACATATTTTTACACGATGGTGCACAACATACACTCTGTTCTGAATCTTTATATAGTATGTCTTGGGCATTTTTGTTATTGGTGCCTATAGGCCCAGTTTACTATTCTTAACAACTAAATAGTAGCTCACTATATGAATGTTATCATAATGATTAGTTCTTTATTAGGGACATTTCAGTGTGTCCACTCCTTTGCTATCACAAAAAACCCTGCAGTAAGAATCTTTGTAAATGGTTCACTTCTCCTTTGTGCCAATAGATCCTTCTGTCAGAAGAAAACCAAAGAGGAGCATTGCCAGGTCAAAGGTGCTGCATATTTTTTTTATTTTAATTGCTATTTACAACTATGTTTCTTATAAATCAGGTCAATTTTGCCTAAACTATCGTATGAAATTATCTTTCCCTTAGAATTTGCCCAACTGTGGTTTATTTTAAAAAGCTGATCTTTGCTAATCTGAAAAGTGGGAAAGGATATTATAATTTCAACAAGCATTTCTCTTATTAATGAGGCTGAGCATCTTTTTATAAGAACCATTTGCATTTTTTTCTGTTAACTATCTTATGCTTGGTTTATTTTTCTATTATATATTTGGCATTTTTCTCCCTGATTTTCAGTAGTTCCTTATACATCAAGGAAATTAGCATATTTTGTGTGATGTGAGTTGCAAATATTTTCCCCCAGGTTGTTGTTTATCTCTTTCCTTTGTTTATGCTAAGTTTTAAAGCAGAAATATTTTATGGTCATATGAATTTTTGTGACTTCTTTGGATTTGCGTCAAAATGGGATTTTCCTCAAATAGTGTAAATAAACATTTAGGTTCCAGAATCTCTGCCTGAAATATGAAAACATGAATGCAAAAATAAAAACAAAAATAATGAAGTGTGCAAAAGTATATCAAAAAGAGAAAACTTAAAACCTCTCAAATTCTATTTCAAGTAAAGATGAATTGGCAGGTTTGCATCACATCTGTTTCATCCATTCCTGATCTACCATTAAGAACATTAACATCCCAAATGACACTTTCTAAGGACAGCATATTTCAATTTCTTTAGCACCAGCGTATAAATAAATCTTAATTTTGGGCTCTAGTTGACATTTCGACTGGCTGTTATAAATTACTTGAATTCTTTTACTGGTGAATTTGATTTAAAAGCCTTTAAAGGAAGCTGATGAACGGGATGTGACAATAGCCAACCTCTATATTCACTACAAATTTTAGACATGCATATCTGAAATCTCTCAATATTTATCTGACTGTTGCCTTGCAGGAATTGCATTTAAGAAATAGAAGACTTGGTGCATACACCATCTTGTTAGGAAGTACATAACTTATCTACAAATTTCAAATTAAAACACAACAAAAATCATTTTGGTCTAATAAATTGACTATTTCTCTCCCCTCACTCTCTGCTTCCTTTCTTTCCTTCATCCACCCACCCTTCCCTTCCCAGTATTTGATCTTAAAAGCTAATCTAAATACCAAATTTATGTTGAGATCTGTGCTTATTGGTTTACACACAGACCATGTCAAATGGGGTGTGTTGAAAACCTAATTTTACAGATGAGGAAACAGGCCTGAAACTGTTAAATAATTTGACCAAACCACAAAAATAGAAGCATAGGGACTGAACCCCAGCTGCGTGTAACTCTAGCCCGTACCCTTAACCTACGCTTCCTGGTATATTTAAGTGTAAATCATCTGACTATATTTTGGCTTCTTGTGTAGTTCACAAATGTGAATCTTGCCCTTTAAATTACTACAGGCCAGCAGAAACAAAATAACACACAAATTAATAAAAACCAAAAGGAAATATTATCAAAATCAACCCCAGATACTATTCCTCATTGAAGACAAGCCCTCTACTCAGTCAACATTCCTCACAAAATAGTCATAACTTACTAAAAAAATTTATTCACAGGCAAATCACTTCCTATCTCCCTTGACCATTAGAATATAACGTCCTGTCTAGTTCAGACAGGATTAGATTCTTGTTAAAGGCTAACAAAATTGGGCCGGCTGGCCTGAATTCACAAGTTGAGCACTTTAAACCTTTTCCTCTCTCCTTTGAAACTTTTTATGTTCCCTTCCTTCACTTTCAAAACACCTCTTTCTAAACCTATCTTTTCTTCCTTCCAACTCTTATTATTCTAAATTGCTTTTCCTTGGGTCCCTAACCTTTATAAGTCAGCCGATGCCTTAGCTTTCATTCCCTCATGGCTTCTCACCACAGTCCTTGCTTCCTCTCCCTCCACTCTCCCAGCTTCATTTATTTTATCTAACTTTTGTGTGGCAGTGTCCAACTTTATTAAATTTGTATTTACCTAACAGAGTGTGAATCCCAAGTTCTTATGCAATAGTGTGCCAGATAGTCCCCTCACACCCAGAGCTTGGAAAGGAAACATATTGGCAACTATTGCACATTAGGCACTCTCTACGCATTACTGACCTAGCACCTTAAGATGTAAAACTGAAGCTCAGACATTTTAAAGAGTGCATCCCTTATCACAGATTAACTAGGACTTTGCCAGGATGTGAACCTTCTGTCACTTGAAGTTATTTTCTTTCCATTGCACTACCTAGACACACTGCTTCTTTTGTGGAATTCCAAGTAATGAAATGTTTGTTTTACTCATAACTATGCAAGTCCTTTGACCATTTGTTTGTATAAATGCTTACACTCTGGAAAAACTCAAAATATTTTGTATTGCTCTTTTTTCCCTTGTTCATCTCTGAACACAGGAGATGGTGGGCCACTGTCTCTCTATTTAATACAGGGTTTTCTTATGTATCTGAGACTATATTATAGGAATTCTTTAGCTCCTCACATTTATATGTACAGACACACACATTAGACTCTCCATTTCCTAACTGTGTGTATCTTAAGTATCAGCATGCACCCTTCACACATTCAAGTTTCACAATGAGGTTTATTCATAAAATGCCTCACAATCTCCAGTTTCCCAAAGTTATTATGAAAGATTTCACAATCTGTAATTGATCCAAATAGTTTCAACAAGCCTGAAGCAATATTGGAATGTCATACCTAAGCTATTTTTTGAGTATGAAATTATACAAAAATTGGAATTTTGTGACTATTACCCTAACCCCATTATAATATAATTTTTAAAATTGATCATAAGATTAGAATATGCATATTCCTAAAATTAAAAATGTTTAATATGCAGGTGGAATGACTCATTAGCCATACCCCAAAATTTCTTAAATATTATCATATAAATTCTGGTTAATAAAATTCAGATTTTTAATGCTATTAACCACACTATAACAATTTCTCAGAAATCACTATGATTAACGATTTAAACTGAAGAGAAAACATTTCTTTTGAAAGTTGCTCCAACCTCTTCCCTTAGAGTTGGCAAGAGTCTATGTCATTACAATAGTCTAGACCATGGATAACATGCTTTTTATTTAAACGAATGAAGTCTTGTTAAGTTTTCCCTTTTTAATTCAAAATACTATCACTTCAGGAGTGCTTGAGTGGCTCAGTCAGTTAAGCTTCTGACTTCTGCTCAGGTCATGATCTCATGGTCTGTGGGTTTGAGCCTCGCATCAAGCTTTGTGCTGACAGCTCAGAGCCTGGAGCCTTCTTTGGATTCTGTGTCTCCCTGACTCTCTGCCCCTCCCCTACTTGCATGCGCTCGCGCTCTCTCTCTCTCTGTCTCTCTCTCTCTCTCTCAAATATAAATAAACATTAATTTTTTTTTAAGTTCAAAATACTATCACTTCAAATCAAGTGTTTTCTCTTTGGCTTGGTCTTCCCTTCCAATAACTCTAGTAATGTGAAACAACAAATTAAATCTTCAAACAAGTACCCTAGATTCATCTTTACACTTTTCATAATTTTTATTTTAACCCACTCATCTATAAAATGAATTCTTGGACTAGATGATTTCTAAAATCCTCCCAGCTGAACATTCTATGTGCCTCAAGTTGATGGAAAACAGTGTACTGCCCAAGCATAGAAAACAATTTTCAGACTCAAAAGTATATTTCGAAAAATTTCAAGCCCAACAGTTACTGCCCATAAAATTTTGCTCAGAGTTTTACCTCTCACTACTTGAGGAAAGTCACTTCCATTTCAAAACTCAACAAACTATAATGTAAATGTCCTTTTTACAGGTATGCAATTATGCACAGAGAAGCAGGATACTGATGTGTTATGTAGTCCAATCAAGAGTTAAAATTTAAGGAAGCTTAAGAGAGTTGTTGGAGTTGCCTTGTATCAATCACACATCTGCCTTTCAATCTTCCTGACAGCTTCCTTTCCTTCCCCTTCCCTCACATCTTCCACTGAAGCAAAGTGTCATTTATCGCAAGGGAACAACATTCCTGCGGGTGTTTCAGGAGAATTTCAGTCAGGGTTTACAGCTCACTCCTTTTGTTTACTACATTCTTTAATGTATTCCCTGGCAGATGGTAAAAGCAAAGTAATTAAGGAATACAGCTTTATTACTGATTATGGATTTGATATTTATGACCAGAAGGTAATTTATAATCTTTGATTCTAAATACCATTATCCAAAACAAATGTTTTATTTACACGTTCAAAGGCACAGTAACAAGATATTAAGGTGAGCTGAATGAAAACAAAAACAGACTTGTAAATGTTTGACAATGGTCCTTAAATACTCATATTTCTAAGTTCTTAAATAAAACATATAAAGTCATGAGACTTTTCATTTCCCCTTTTTTCAAGGCACCCTCGGGACAATTGAAAGAGAAGGAAAAGCAGATGAGTAATGGAGCTTCCACATAACAAGGAAGGAGGAAAAGACCTAGGAAAGAAGAGTGAAATACACAACTTGGCTCAGAAGGGCCCCATGGAGCACAATGCATTTCAAGGCCAGTGATCCAGCGGTGGGGATGGGGGCAGGGAGAAGAGGGGCAGAAAAATAGAAATCTTGGCTAGTAGGCAGATTTACCGGCCAAACTAAACTCAAGATAATGAGAACATAGTTTCACTTATAAGGAAGGCTATGGTGCGCTATGAGGCTATGATAAGGCAAATTCATGATACTAGTATAGTTAGTTTATGACTAACTGCAGTCATATCAAAGTCAAAAGAAACATTTAGTGGAGTCTTACATTACATGGGTGCAAGTCTTTTCTTTGTGATGTGTCATGCTATTTTTAAGATTTGAATTGTTAGAGCAGTTTTAGGTTCACAACAAAATTGAGAGGAAGACACATATGCCCCACATATCCCCTCCCTCCTCCCCTCCCCCCACATACATAGCCTCCCTCAATATCAATATTCCTTACCAGGGTGATACATTTGTTACAACTGGCGAACCTACCTTGACACATTATCACCAAGATCCTTAGTTTACATTAGGGTTCACTCTTTGTGTTGTATACTCTATGGTTTAGACAAATGTGTAATAACATGTACCCACTATTATAGTATTATACAGACTAGTTTACTGCCCTATGAAACTTCTGTGCTCTACTCTTCATCCCTCCCTTCCCCCTAACCCCAATGATCATTTTACTGTCTCCATAGTTTTGCCTTCCTCATAATGTCATGCAGTTGGAATCATAGTTTGTACTCTTTTCAGATTGGCTCTTTCACTTAGAAATATACGTTGAAGTTTCCTCCATGTCTTTTTATGGAGGGTTTTTTTTTAATGTTTTTATAAACACAAGAATACCATTCAGAAGATCACAATGGCAGCATAATGAGAAGCATTTGGGGGGAACTGAAGCTGCCTGAAGGAACAGTGGCTTCATTTCTCACTTCAGGGTAAGTACTGATGAGTACAACAGCAGACAGATTCACTCACATTCTTAAACTGTTTTATTTTTCTTGTTAGAGTTTTTTGGCTTGTTTCACTTTTAAATATTTTGTTTTATTGTTTCATTTTTGCCAAACCCTTATGTTTAAAGTTTTGTAAGCTTAATGCAAAATATCATGAATGTACTCGATGATTACGGGTTTTTATTATGGTCTCAAGAGAATTGCATTAACATGGCATAATGAACAAAAAATAGAAGGGATCTGTGCAGGAAGGCTCTTTCTTCATATATTGTGTAGAAAATAATGAGCCGAGGGTGAGGTAACCATGAGAGGTATTGCCATCTGCTCCCTCTAGTGGGGTAGACATTTATTTTTACAGCACCACACAGTTACAGTGGGTGCAGACCGTGGGTTTCCACAGACACTCTGGCATGTTGGTAATCCACGGCACTAGGATTTCCACTCATCACGGTACGAGAGATATTTTATTTCCTTCTAGTGCAGTGATAAATAGCAAGTGGCAACGGTATCAAGGTCAGAAAGACATTAGGGAATGTTTGGGGTGTGGGGCAAAGGGAGACTGTCTCTTCTAAAGAGGGCAGTGGCTAGCCAGCACTTGCAGATGTTTGCTATGAAAACGAACCTATTATTCCCAGGTATTTTGATGGTACAAAAGAAACTGGAAATTCAGACTGTGTTGGTAGCATATCTAAATTTTAGAAATCAATCATATGCTGGGCAATACTATTTTAACCAAATGAAGCACATTTTTAGGCTGACGGATGCCTAAATCAAGGGGAAGTTATGAGGTTGTTTCCCCAATCACAATCCTGAAGCCATTTCTGATTAAAGGAGTGTTTCCCTGGAAAACACCATGTCCATAATCCCCTGCATGCTGATCTGTCCCTACAAGCTGAAAATCCTCCATATTCATACCAATTACAGTCAAGAGTACGCACTGGAGTACACACACATCTTCCATCCCCCCACAGTGTGTCTTACTAATACGCATCCCAGGGCCAGGGAACACAAACATGAAGAAAAACTCACTTATCAGGTAATGATATACTGAGAAAAGCATGCTAACAATTGCCTTGAAGGGTCAAAGCTTGTGATATGGTAAACCAAGTGCTAGGCAAGTAGAGAGTGCTCAGCAGTTTTTAAAAATAAGATGTGAATATTTCTTTAAAAAATTAGAAAATTGTATTAGAAAAACTCTTTATTAGAAAAGCCATTTAAGGGGCACCTGGGTGGCTCAGTTGGTTAAGCATCCGACTTTGGCTCAGGTCATGATCTTGTGGTCGTGGGCTCAAGCCCCGCATTGGGCTCTGTGCTGATGGCTAAGATCCTGGAGCCTGCTTCGGATTCTGTGTCTCCCTCTCTCTCTCTGCCCCTGCCATGCTCATGCTCTATCTCTGTCAAAAATGAATAAACGTTAAAAAGAAAAACTAAAAAAAAAAGAAAAGAAAAGAAAAGAAAAGAAAAGAAAGAAAGAAAGAAAGAAAGAAAGAAAGAAAGAAAGAAAGAAGAAGAAAAAGAAAGAAAAGCCATTTAAAAATCTATCTTTGGCTATAGCTTACTTCAAGTAGGTTATCAATTCCTTCTTTCACCTACTTTCCCCGTATTGCTTCATGTTTTTACTAATGCCCACCACGATATACTGCACGGGCAGATCCTATGCTAAGTTGAACTGATTTGTCATTGCAAGGACAGAGAAAGAATATGTACTAAATATATTCTTTTTCTATCTAGTGTAAAATTTTCTATATGAAGATTTACAAGTCCCACAGAAATCTTTAAAACTGAACAGAAAAATTAAACAAAAAGAAATATATGAATAGGAAATAGCAAACAAAAATGATTATTCTTTTCTAGGTTTCTTTTATTTCTAATGAAAGCTGTCTTGAGTCCAAAACTAGTTTAAAGTTACAAGAGAATAAGGGGCTCCAGGGTGGCTCAGTTGGTTATGGTCATGATCTCATGGTTCATGAATTTGAGCCCTGTGTCAGGCTCTGTGCTGACAGCACAAAGCCTGCTTGGGATTTTCTCTCTCTCTCTCTCTCTCTCTCTCTCTCTCTCTCTCTCTCTCTCTGCCTCTCCCCTGCTCGCTCGCTCTCACTCTCTCAAAATAAACAAACATTAAAAAAAAAAAGAAATTCTTTAAAAAATATATTGGAGAATGAGCCATACTTTGTCCCAAAACATTAGGGAAAAGCAGTTAAATGTGAACATATTTTTCTCATAAATATAGAAGATACAAAACCAGTGCAAAGATTTCTCTACTCCCTTCAACTAACTTTCCCTAATAGTAACAGTTTGCATAACCATTGTACAACTATGAAAACTAAGAAACTCTGTTAGTTAAGCTATAGACTACACTCAGATTTCACCTATTTTTCCAACTTTTTTCTGTTCAAGGATCCAATCCAGTGTCCCATACCTCATTTAGTTGTCATGTCTCCCTAGTACCTACAACTTTTGACACTTTCCCAACCTTCCCTTGTTGTTCACAAGGCTGATACTTTGCGTAGTAATGGTCAGGCATTTTGTACAGTGTCATTTGATTTGGGTCTGCCTGATGTTTTTTATGCTTAGATTACGTTTATGCACCTTTAACAAGAATAACATAAAATGGCATTGCACCCTTCTCAAGGCATCACATCAGAAATTGGCTCATTCTTTTTAAAACTGCTGGTATTACCTTATATGGAAGCCCACAAATGAACATCTTTAACTTTCTATTTTTTATAAGTACTAAGAACAATGCTACAATAAGTATCTTCTAAAAATACACAGTGTCTCTCATACGTGAGTATCCTTCTAAGAAAATTTCAAAATATAGGACTTTTGGGGAAAATGGCAGAATAGGAGGATCCTAAGTTCATCTCATTCCATGGATACATCTAGATAATACCCACATCAGTGTAAATAACCCAGAAAATGACCCAAAAACTGGCACAACAGACTCTCCACAGATACACATAGAAAAGAGGCCACATGGAAAAATGATAGGAAGGGTGGGAACGTGTCCAAAACAAAAGTGACCCACCAGACTGTCTGAAGAGGAGGAGAGACACCACAAGGATGGAGAAGGGAGAAGAACAGGCCCTACAGTGAGCACCCCAGGCATGCAGGATCTGCACTGGGAAGACAAAGCTCCGTAACATTTGGTTCTGAAAACCAGACGGGTTTAACCTCTGAGTTTTTACAATCAATGCGGTTTAACACCCAGAACTTTAAAAATCAGCAGCCTGGGCTTGGGGAGGGATGGAGAGCAACAGGAAACTGAGTCCCCACCCTTACAGAGACAGCACGACCGACAGCACGACCAACAGCCCCACTGACATACAGCATAGAAGCAGCAGTTTGAGAAACGCCTGGAGCATATGGGAAGGAGGTTTATTTACTAGTCTCAGAACTCATGCTAGAGAGGAAGAAATCCTCAGGAGACCACTCCAAGAACAAAATAGCTGGCAGCTGCCATTTACTCCCCTGCTCCCCAGCCTAGTTACAGGGACACCTCCTGGAACCGACAGGCCACTTAGCTTGCTAACACTGCTCCCTGCCCCTGGCCACACCCTGTGGACCAGCCCATTGTCAGGACTTCTCCAGAGAAGCTCCAGGTCTCCTCCCACAGTGGACAAGCTCAGACACTGCTAACACCATTTGCCCCACCCTTGCATTCTCCTGCAAACCCACCACCTCCCATAAACCCTCAGCAGGACTCCATTCAAAGCAGCACCACAATACATCATTATTTAACTAGCTTCAACAGTGGTCAGTACCACTCCAAAGTGACTTATGCCCCAGGGAGAGGGGAAGGTAATGACAGGCACTAGTCCAACTAGTGGAATTGTCTACCCCAGCAGTGGTCTGGTGGTGGACATCTGGTCTCACTGCACGCCCTCCCCACCAATGAAAGCTTCTCAGGGTATGACACAGGGAGAGTTTCATGTGGTTAAGTGTGACTACAGCTCTGGCAAACAGCTGGGCTGACCCAAATGAAGTCCAAGGTGGTCCCAGACTGGCCCATTAACAACACAGGGACAAAACCCAGCCCCCAACAGGCAAAGAGAGACACTGTACACTAGACTGAAGACAAACATGGCTGAGCCATGATTGTAAGGCACACACAACACCCATAGGAAACACCCCTCAAGTGCCCGTTCTGTTGAACGGGGACATTTTACTGCAGGGTGCCACGAGGCGTCTTCTTCATAAGGCCACTACTTTCAAGAGCAGGATATGTAACTGACTTTGCTAATATAAGGACAGAGTCAGAAAAAATGAGGAGACAGGAATATGTCCCAATGAAAGAACAAGAAAAAATCACAGCAAGAGAACTAAAATGAAGCAGAAATAAGTAATATGCCTGAAGGGAATTTAATGTAGTGGTCATAAAGATATTCATTGGATTTGAGAAAATAGAGGAGGATTTCAGCAACACCTTCAATAAAGAGTTAAAAATGTATTTTTAAAAAGCAGAGATGAAGAACTTAGTAATTGAAATTAAAAAATACACTAGAAGAAATAAATAGTATAGGAAAAAGAGGAATGACAGAAACCTGGAGGACAGAGTAATGGAAAGTAGTCAATGAACAGGAGGAAAAAAAATGAAAATAGATTTAGGGAATTCAGTGACACCTTTAAGCATAATAACATTCACATTATAGGGATCCTAGAAGAAGAAAAGAGAGAAAGGGGGACAGAAAACTTATTTGAAGAATAGCTGAAAACTTCCTGAATTTGGGGAAGGAAACAGATACCCAAATCTAGGAAGCATAGAGATCTCCAAATAAAATTAACCAAAGGAAGTCCACAAAAAGACACAAAGTATTAAAATGGCAAAGTGTAGTGATAAAGAGAGAATTTTAAAAGCAGGAAGAAAAAAGAAAATAGTTACATGCAAGGGAAACACTGTAAGGCTATTGGCTGATTTTTCAGCAGAAACACTGCAGGCTAGAAAGGGGTGGCATGATATATTCAAAGTGCTGAAAGGAAAAAAAAAAAACCTGCAACCAGGAATACTATATCCAGGAAGACTATTATTCCAAATAGTAGAGGTAAAGAGCTTCCTAGACAAATAAAAGTTAAAGGAATTCATCACCACTAAACCAGCCTTACAAGAAATGTTAAAGGGGATTCTTTGAGTGGAAAGAAAAGACCATAAGCTGGAATAAGAAAATAGGAAGCACAAAAATGATAAAATGAAGTATAGTACTAAAGATCAGTCAAGGGATCCACAAAATAAAAGGATGTAAATCAAGTATGACATCATATACCTAAAACATGAGGGAGAGGGTAGTAAAAATGTAGTGCTTTTAGAATGAGTTCAAATGTAAGTGACCATTAACTTAAATATAGACTGCTATAAGCCTAAAATATTACATATAAACCTAATGGTAACCACAACACAAAAACTGGTAATAGATATGCAAAAATTAAAGAGAAAGGAATCCAACTATATCACTAAAGAAAACCATTTAACCATGAGACAGTTAAAGAAGAACAAACAGAAAACTACAAAAACAATCATAAAACAAGTAACAAAATGGCTATAAATACATACTTAATAATTACTTTGAATGTCAATGGACTAAATGCCCCAATCAAAAGACACGGAGTGATGAATGGATAAAAAAGTTACAGCCATCTGTATGCTGCCTAGAAGAGACTATTTTCAGACCTAAACACACATGCAGATTGAAAATTAAAGGTTAGAAAAACATTTATTATGCAAATGGAAATTAAGAGAAGCTAGGGTAGTAATATTTACATGAGACAAAATAAATTTTAAAACAATGACTATAACAAGAGACCAAGAAAGGTAACCATAAAGGGAACAATCAAGAAGATATAACAAAATTATTTATGTACCCAACATGGGAGACCCCAGTACTTAAGGCAGGTATTAACAAACATAAAGAAAATAATCAATAGTAATACAATAATAGTAAGAAACTTTAACAGTCCAGTTACATCAATGGACAGATCATCTAATCAGAAAATCAGTAAGGACACAGTGGCTGACATATTTGATCAGTTGGGTCTAACAGATATATTCAGAACATTCCATCCTAAAACAGAATACACATTCTCGTCAAGTGCACATGGAACATTCTCCAGAATAGATCGAACACAAAACAGGCCTCAACAAATTTTAAAAAATCGAAGTCATACCTTGCATCTTTTCTGACCAAAATGTTATGAAACTAGAAGTCAACCATAAGAAAAAATCTTGTGCACAAATACATGGAGGTTACATAACATGTTACTAAACAATGCAAGGGTCCACAATGAAATAAAAGAAAAAATAAAAAATATACATGGAAACAAATGAAAATGAAAACACAATGGTTCAAAATCTTTGGGATGCAGCACAAGTACTTCTAAGAGGAACATTTATAGCAATAGAGGCCTAGCCAGGAAGCAAGCAAAGTCTCAAATACACAACCTAACCTTACACCTAAAGGAGCTAGAAAAAGGACAACAAATAAAACCTAAAAACAGCAAAAGGAAGGAAAAAATAAAGATCAGAGGAGAACTATATGATACTGAAACTAAAAAAAAGCATATCAATGAAACCAGGAGCTAGCTCTTTGAAAGTAATCAATAAAATGGATAAACCTCTAGCTAGACTTATCAAGAAAGAAAGAGAATGGACACAAATAAAAACATCACAAAGCAGAGAGGAGAAATAACAATCAAAACCACATAAATACAAACAGTTTCAAGAGTATATTAAGAAAAACTATATGCTAAAAAATTGGACAACCTAAAAGAAATGGGTAAATTCCTAGAAACATATAAACTACCAACTGAAACAGGAAGATATTGTAAATTTGAATGGACTGATACCCAGCAAAGAAATTGAATCAGTAACCATAAAGCTCCCAACAAACAAAAGTCTATGACCAGATGGCTTTATAGGCAAATTCTACCAAACATGTAAAGAAGAGTTAATACCTATTCTTCTCAAACTATTCCAAAAAAATAGAAAAGGAAGGAAAGCTTCCAAATTCATTCTATGAGGCCAGCATTGCCCTGATACCAAAGCCAGATAAAAACACCACAAAAAAGTGAACTACAGGCCAATATCACTAATAAATATAGATGTAAAAATCTTCACAAAATATTGGCAAAATGAATCCAATAATAAATTTAAAAAAATCATTTACCACAATCAACTAGGATTTATTCCTGGGTTGCAAGGGTGGTTCAATATTTGCAAATCAATCAATGTGATTCATCTCGTCAATAAGAGAAAGGATAAGAACCACATGATCATTTCAAAAGACACAGAAAAAGAATTTAACAAAGTACAATATCCATTCATCATAAAAACCCTCAACAAAGTAGGCTTAGAGGAAATGTATCTCAACATCATAAAGGCCATATATGAAAAACCCACAGCTCACATCATCCTTAACAGGGAAAAATGGAGAGCTTTTTTCCTAAGGTCACGAACAAAACAAGGGGCCCATTCTCACCTCTCTTATTCAACACAGTACTGGAAGTCCTAGCCACAATAATCAGATAACAAAAAGAAATGAAAGACATACAAATCAGTAAGGAAGAAATCAAACTTTCACTATTTTCAGATGACATGATACTCTATATAGAAAACCTAAAAACCTCCAAGAAAAAAACTTCTAGAACTGACAAATTCAGTAAAGTTGCAGGATACAAAATCAACATACAGAAATCTGTTCCATTTCTCTACACCAGGAATGAAGCAGCAAAAAGAGAAATCAAGAAAACAATCCCAGTTACAACTGCCACCAAATATAAGATACCTAGGAATAAACCTAACTAAAGATGTGAAAACGCTATACTCTAAAACTATAAAAAGACTAATGAAAGAAATTGAAGATGACACAAAGAAATGGAAAGACACTCCACGCTCATGGACTGGAAGAATACTGTTAAATATCTATACTACCCAAAGCAATCTACACATGTAATGCAATCTCTATCAAAATACCAATAGCGTTTTTCATAGAAGCAGAACAAACAGTCCTAAAATTGAAAACACAAAGACCCCAAATAGACAAAGCAATCTTGAAAAAGAAAAGTAAAGCTGGAAACATCACAATACCAGACTTTAAGTTATATTACAAAGCTGTAGTAATCAAAACAAAATAGATACTGGCACAAAATGGACAAATAAATCAATGAAATAGAATATGGAAAACCCCGAAATGAATCCACAATTATACAATCTTCAACAAAGCAGGGAAGAATATTCAATGGAAGAAGTCTCTTCAACAAATGGTATTGGGAAAACTGGACAGCAACATGCAAAACAATGAAACTGGACCACTTTCTTATACTATACACCAAAATAAATTCAAAATAGATTAAAGACCTAACTGTGAGACCTAAAACCATGAAAATCCTAGAAGAGAACACAGGCAGTTATTTCTTTGACAGACATAGTACCTTCTTTCTAAATATGTCTCTTCAAGCAAGGAACACAAAAGCAAAAATAAACTATTGGGATTACATCAAAATAAAAAGCTTCTGCACAGCAAAGGAAACAATCAACAAAATTAAAAGGCAACCTTCAGAATGGGACAAGATATTTGCAAATGATGTATCTGATAAAGGGTTAGTATCCAAAATATACAATGAACTTAAAAAAACTCAACACCCAAAAAAAAATAATCCAATTTAAAAAATGGGCAGAATACATGAACAGACATTTCTTCAAAAAGTATATACAGATGGCCAACAGATACATGAAAAGATGTTCAATATCACTCATCTTCAGGGAAATACAAGTCAAAACCACAATGAGATATTGCCTCTCACCTGTCAGGATGGCTAAAAAAAAAAAAAAAACAAAAAAAAACCCAAAAACCTTAAACAGGTGTTGGCAAGAATGTGGAGAAAAAGGAACTCTCTTGCCCTGTTGGTGGGAATGCAAACTGCTGTAGCCACTCCGGAGAACAGTAAAGAGGTTCCTCAAAAAGATAAAAATAGATCTACCCCTGATCCAGCAATAGCACTACTGGGTATTTACCCAAAGAATACAAAAATACTGATTCGAAGGGATACATGCACCCCTATGTTTATAGGAGCATTATTTACAATAGATAAGATATGGAAGCAGCCCAAGTGTCCATGGATTGATGAATGGATAAACAAGATGTGGTATGTATGTAAACAAACACACACACACACACACACACACACACACACACACACACACATACACACACACCGGAGTATTATTAAGCCATAAAAAATGAAATCTTGCCATTTGGAATGACATGGATGGAGCTAGAGTATAATGCTAAGTGAAAGAAGGCAGTCAGAAAGAGACATACCCTATGATTTCACTCATATGTGGAATTTAAGAAACAAAAGAGCAAAGGGAAAAAGAGAGAGAAACCAAGAAACAGACTCTTAACTATAGAGAACAAATTGATGGTTACCAGAGGGAAGGTGGGTGGGTGAAGAGGTGAAGGAGGATGAGAAGTACACTAAAGTGAAGAGCACTGAGTAATGTATAGAATTAATTTTTTTTTTTCAATTTTAAAAAAAGAACTAAGGAAAATGAAAAAAAAAATGTAGGATTTCTGGATCAAATAGAATTCCTGGGCTGTTTGACATATATTGCTAAATTTTTCCCCATAAATTTAGTACTACTTTCCAGTTACATCAGCAGTTGCTCTCCCCACCAATGTGAAATAATCCATCCTTTCCCCATAATTTGAAGTATGGCCATTTTTAATCCTAGTCTATATGGCATACAGTTTTCATCATCCTTTATATATTGCCAAACTACTGAGGACTGAATTTTATGTCTCTCAGTGTTTCTTAAACAATATATCCCACATCAGAACACAGTTAATATTCATTAAATGGATGAGTAAACAGGGACATTTGACTTTAATGCAGGGACTGTGCTCTATAGGCAATGGATTATAACAGGTAAACTGCTGTTTCTGAATAAACAATAGTCCAGTTACGCAATGAGGAGAAGTATACCAGGTAGTTATCATTAAACAAATCATTGTTATTTTTAAATAATTTTGAGACCTAGGGTGTCTTTGGGCTGTAGGAGTTAAACACAGCTCTTCTTAGAGAATTTGTATATTCCTATATATTCCAGGCCTCTATTTGTGGGAAGGAGTGGTTAGGGAGGGTAGAATTGCTCCCAGCAGCTAGAAACGCTTTGTATATAGCTTCTCAATGTAATAAGGTGTTACATATAGAAAGAAAATTTCATAAACCTCAGCAAAGTTTCCTTATTAAAAAAAAGAAAACACTCAGCTGCTGATACTTTTAAATGACTGTTCTTAACAGTAGTCCCGCGGCTTGTTCAAGTAGGTAAGTTATTGTCTCTGAGAATTTCATCTTGAGTGAGCTGCCCTTAATAAGTATGGTCAAATAAGATTTAATGTCTAGAACCACCTGCTAAAGCAAGACTCTTATTCAACACAACCTGTTCACTGCAAAGCTCCACATGGTAAAGACTGCTTGAGGGAGCCTCAGTTTTCTCTTGGGTATATTCTCGGTCTCACACAACAACTCACTAGGTCTTGCTGGTGATGTGCTGAACTTTTTCCTTAGGGCACAGATCAGAATCGCTATGGATGCCTAAGTCCTTTACAAGCCTTAGAAAAGGGGACTGAAAGAAACCAATTAAACCTAATGTAATTAATATATTACAGAATTACATATCAGCATTTTCATTTTCAAAAAAAAGACTCAGATTTACTCCATAACCACAATGAGAGTAAGACTACCAAAAGATAACTGTGTTCAGGAGTTTTCATCTCAGAAGATGATGTTAATTATTATCAATTTTTTCCATATATGCTAGAAGCTTGTCTTAGAATCTTCAGAGTTATAACTTTAAATGTCTTCAAGTGAGTATCTACTTTGTAATTAATGTTATTTCAGAAAAAAAAACCTTGTTGAAGTACACTCTACTAATTATTATTAATATTATTATTATTTTTAACAGGGAAGGGTTCTCAGCAGTTTTGGCTTGATATGGGGCTTTATGTATTTATTTTGATATATCTCCCAAAGATTTTTTTAAGGTTTATTTATTTATTTTTGTGTGTGTGTGTGAGAGAAAGAGAGAGAGAGAGAGAGAGAGAGAGAGGGAGGCAAGCTCTGAGACGGAGAGAGAGAATCCCAAGCAGGCTCTGTGCTGTCAGTGCAGAGCCCCATGAAGGTCTTGAACTCACGAACCTTGATATCAGGACCTGAGCCAAAATCAAGAGACGATGCTTAACCCACTGAGCCACCCAGAGCACCTCGCCCAAAGGTTTTAATTAAATTCAATTATAACACATTTTTTGAAGTCTATCACTCCCATATATCTTGTCCTCTTTAAATCTGGGGTTACTTGAACAAAGAAAGCAATTATTAAATGACTGTAACTATGACCGATATGTTTTCTTGTAATATTGGATACTGATATCTGAAAAAGAAAGCACCCACAGATATTTTGTCTTGATAGGTCTAAATTTCTGACCCTACACAGTCACCACCACAGAGATGACCCTTCATGGTAAACCCAAACTCACCCTTTATTTCCCTAAAAAGCAGTTTTAGCCTGAATGGTCCAGATTATAGCTTCAATATCTTAACTTCCTATTGCCTTTCTACCCACTGACACTCTAATTTAGGAAATGTCTTCTCTCCATTCCATTCCTGAAATTCACTCCGTTGATAGAAAGTTACACATGAAAAACATTTTGCTCCTGTCTAAACAAAATCATGAACTTGAAATAAATGGACAATTTAGTTGTTTGGGTTTTAAATATTTGAGAGCTTATAACTACCTCTCAAAGCAGGAAAGCTATTTAAACCTCTAAATATAATAACGAGCAATAAACACACGCAGTTTGATACTTAATAACCCATATCTATTCTCGATTAAAGTGATTGCATCATAATGAGTTTTGCCTCATAGCAGGGGAATCTTATCTAACTATATGTCACTGGTATTTCAGATTAAAGTCAGATTTTTTTCATGAGAATGCCATGGGAAATTGGAAACTCTATGGGTAGAGTTTATTGTGGAAAATATGGTCATTATTAAGTGATCTTCACCATTGAGCCAAAGAGAATAGGTCAAGAGGATGTATGGCCTGTGTCCATTATTTGCCTATTTGAAGGCTGGCCAGCCAACCTCCCCAGAGTCCAGGAGTCCAAGAGCCTGAACTAATTTTAAAGAACCTCACAAAGTCTATAGACTCTCAATGTATATAAATGCAAAAGAGTACAGTTTTCAGTACACAAGCCCTTGCCTTGATTTTACACAATTTTATACACTCCTAGAAATAAGCTTTTTCCAGGCTAAGATATGTACTTTTTGAGGGACAAAAATTCATTTTGTCCAAAGTATACCTAACACACAGATTCAAAGGAAAAGAGGAGGTTATTCCTTGACCACCAGTTAAAAGATGAACTCAGGGTGAAGGGTACTAACATCCACTTTAAAGAAAGTTCAGCCTTTCTCACCCAAAGAATATAAAAGGAGTAGCCTCTGCTTAAAACAGGCCAATCACATGTGTTCCCCCTTTCTGCCTCTCTGATGCAGAAAAACACTGTAGTGTCCCTGTTCATGTGTACTGGAGTATGATCTTCCCTACTCTACTCCCAGCAGGAAAGCCTAAGATATACTAGTGCTACCTATGTAACAGTGGTTTTGATGTTACTGAATGGAAAATTCTGAGCTATTTCAGCCAAGGAAGATATTTGATGATTTTACACAAGAAGGATCAAAACCACTGTTACTTTCCACAGAGGAACTATTGTCCATTCAATACCTTCTAGAAAGTTCTTTAAACAAAGGGACATACAGGGACTCTTACTGAGCATCCCTTTTGTTACAGACTTTTTACAAACACTTATGGAAGATGCAAAGAAAAATAACACATGGTTTCCATTTTCAAGATCATAAGCAAAGAACACATTTCACAAATAGCTATAAGAAAGTGGTTAGAGGAGAAGTTAAGATAGCTCTTCACTGAAATTGATAAGACTATTTGAACTTTACCCCAACGGGTCTTTTATCTTCTGATCCTGTAACTCCCCAGCAGGAATAGTAAAATAGGACTCCACATTAAAATAAAGCAAAATAATATTCCAAGTAAGCTCCACATGTTTAGGACAAGTCTGAGGTTGCATTCTAGTCAACTGTATGTCCTTGTTAGAGACCTCAATTTTCATAAATGGCTGTCAGTGCTCTCCCCAAATTATCTGGTTGTTAAAGCACACTTATTGGCACTGATTCACTGATGCAGAACAGCTGCTCTCCAGGCACTTGTCAGGGAATGTAATCCCGGCCCACTACAGCAAAACCAAGTAAAACTTGGTTAAGAGAAATAAGAGAGTAAGTGTCTAAGGGAATTTGCGTTAGTTCAAACTCATTTAACTTATGGAACCTTTCTTCTTTCCATTTCTTAAAGGAAACAATTATTTCATGGAAGTCAAAGAACAGGGATGCAATCAGACCTCATAAATGGATTTAGATGTGTGTCTCATCTGTGATTTTCTATGCATACCTGTTTCACCATTCCCTGTATCTACAGATCAGCTTTTGCTACTTGGTTTCATAAGGCTGGCTAAAGGTATCTAATGTTGACAATACATAAACTTATTTCATAGGTTCAGTCACCAGAAAAGAGGCTATGCCCCCACTCTTCTGTCCCAATTCCAAATACCAGGGGAAAGGCCTCTATGATTACTCGAGAGTTAGCCTAATTCATGTTCAACTGATATTTATAGGCAAAGAATTGGATCTAGAGTAAAGAACATCTTGGCCCATTTTATTTTTATTTTGTTAATATGAAACTTACTGTCAAATTGGTTTCCATACAACACACAGTGCTCATCCCAAAAGGTGCCCTCCTCAATACCCATCACCCACCCACCCCACCCTCCCACCCCCCCATCAACCCTCAGTTTGTTCTCAGTTTTTAAGAGTCTCTTATGCTTTGGCTCTCTCCCTCTCTAACCTCTTTTTTTTTTCCTTACCCTCCTCCATAGACTTCTGTTAAGTTTCTCAGGATCCACCTAAGAGTGAAAATATATGGTATCTGTCTTTCTCTGTATGACTTATTTCACTTAACATAACACTCTCCAGTTCCATCCGTGTTGCTACAAAGGACCGTATTTCATTCTTTCTCATTCATCTTGGCCCATTTTAAATCATATTTCCTACCCCTGATCCAGCCAACAGCTCAGGACTATGTTTTGCCAAATTGCTACTATGGGTTTACTATTATGTGAATCATGGAGAAGAGGAACCACCAAAACATATGTGGGGGGAGTGTGAAACGGAAAGGAAACACATCATAGTCCTCAATAAATATTCAGGGTCTCCAAATCTAAAGAGACTCTAAAATACAGTGTTTAAACAAAGGGAGGCTTACTTGCTAACATCAGCAGTGACCACCCTGAGCAATGAGTCATGGGTGATGCCTTTAGCTTACCAGGAAAGTCTTCATGAAGAACACCTTTAGGGCACTCACTGTGAGGATATTGGTGAGAACCTTGTTTATTATCTAATGTGGACAGGAAAGAAACATCACCAGCATCTCGGTATTGGGACACATGTTTTTGTTTTATAAATCATGGGGTATGTGTAATAAATCATGCTGCTCTCTTCACATCTGCTACTAGAAATGCCAAAGTGCTAAGAATGCTTTTAGGTACCTATTGTACATTATCCTCCCACCTTGAATCATCCTACTTTTTTCCTTCCACATGTTATTTTTGCCTATAACCCCTCACTTATCTTAAACCTTTTCTTCCTTGTGATGTAATGTGCATTTTAAGCTGCTCCTTATATCTTAATTAATTGGTTGTGTCAAAAAAAAAGTTGAGTTAAAAGAATTCTTCACAGCACCTGGGTGGCTCAGTCAGTTAAGTGCCATGACTCTTGATCTCAGCTCAGGTCATGATCTCACAGTTCATAAGTTTGAGCGCCACATCAGGATCTGCACAGACAGCAAGGAGCTTGCTTGGGATTTTTCTCTCTCCCTCTCTCTCTCTCTCTGCCCCTTACCCACTCACACACACTCTCACTTTCTCTCTCGAAATAAATAACCATTGAAAAAAGTTTTCATACTCATGTCTATACCTCAAAATAATTTTTTAAATGGCAAAGCTGTATGGTTTAGTTAATATAAAAATGGAGAAATTTTCCCAGGGCTTCCTCAGCAAGTTTGAAGTTATTTTTTTCTGTTTTGGTAGTCCTAGGTAGAAATCCTTCCCTTCCTTCATATTATGTTCTGTTGTAATTACTGCTCCCTGGTTTTACAAGTTTCTTTCCAAAAGTAAAGATAATTTGTTTTTAATTCTCACATCTTAGAAATTTCAAAACATACCCAAAAGGTACAAAATGAAAAGTGATGCTGTGTTTTAAGCAGCTTTCAAGTGACAAGGAAAGAATAACTGACCGTGTTTTCCTCCACATAATGGCATATAATTGACCCTCTTCTGAAATATCAACTCCACTCAAACTCCTTCACTCAAACCTTATGCCAAACTTCCCGTTGAAACACAAGCCATTCAGTAAGTTTTCAGCATAGCCTGGGTAGCAGATTAGAAGCCCATCTACCTGGAAGTGCTGCCTTTTATTAGAAGCTTTGCACTTAACTTAGCTCTCAAAAGAGACAGAGTTTTGCTCAGACAAGGTGATCCCTTTGGCAACTCTAACTGAACCATGGCCTCACAGTTTGGCATTCTGGATTCTCATGGTTCAGTGCCACTTCACTAAAAAACATCCCAGCACAACTGAACAATATATATGCTATCTCATCAACCTATTTTTGACCTGTTAAAATCTATTAAAAATGCTAAAATCGTGATATATTAATATATATTCAATATATAACATGGAAGTTTAATAGACAAGCAGGTTCTCTTGGAACTCTATTTCTCTCTTTTCAGAAATCTATGATGTTTCAGATTGCTAGCAGAAGAGTACCAAAAGTTATCATTTACTGAAGTAAAGGTAATTGAATTTTGAGAGGCACTCACTGCTGGTATTTCAAATATTAATCATCTATTTTTTTCCATTCTGTCTATAAACATATGTTAAGCACATACCATGCAGCAAACACTGGGGTTGCAAAGGTTAACAAGACACAACTTTCTTGTCCTAGCAGCTTAGAGCCCAGTACAGGAGACAGAAATGTAAATAATTAAGTTATGGCTTAATGGAAGAGGGGAAAAAACCCAAAAGCAATAGCAGAGCACTCTTAGAGCATATAAACAGGGCAAAGGAACCAATTTGGGGTAACATTTTAAAGAGAAACTATCCCCTGAAATTTAAGAAAGGTGATTAGAGGGGCACCTGGGTGGCTCAGTTGATTGAGCGTCCGACTTTGGCTCAGGTCATGATCTTATAGTTCGTGGGTTCGAGCCCTGCATGGGGCTCTGTGCTGACAGATCAGAGCCTGGAGCCTGCTTCAGATTCTGTGTCTCTTTCTCTCTCTACCCCTCCCCTGCTCATGCTCTGGCTCTCAAAAATAAATAAGTGTTAAATTTTTTTTTAAATAAAAAAAAAGGTGATTAGAAGTTTGGTAACTTAAAACAAGAAAGGTCTCAGCAAGTGAGTATCCATGACCTGTGAAAAGGCCCATGGTGGAGCTTTCCAATCTCAGCACTACTGGCATTTTGGATTGAATAATTCTCTATTGTGAGAGTCTATTCCATATATTGTACCATGTCTAGCACCATCTGTGGCCTCTACTCACCACATGCCAACAGCAACCCCCACCTACTCAGTTGTGACAATTGAAAAAATGTCTCCAGACATTGCTAAAGATTCCTTGGGTGAAAGGCAAAATTTCCCCTGGTTAAGAACTGACCTTACAAGAGCTGATTAAAGCATAAAAATGGACAGGGACTGGTTGATCATGACTGAGGAAGATTGAGGCCAGAGTATAGAAAGGTCATATATTCCATGCTAAAATTATATTGAACAATTTGGAATATTTTATAGGTAGTCCCAGATTTTTATTCATATTAATTTGTAATGTTTCTCCAAATAAACACCTGCTTAACATAGATATTATGAGCATTTTCATAGCATGTGTACCAGAGATATTCATTTCCAGGAGTGACCTAAAAGATTGCTTATAGCTTCTAGTATATGCCTAAGTGTACAATTTCTCCCCAAATCCTATATAATCCTATTTCTAGAAATTTCTTCAGTACCACCATTGACAACACTCCAGTTGCCTTCTGCAAAAAAGAGCACAAAATTAAGTTGAACCAAGTAAAAATGGCACTCACTTTTTAAAAATAAATCACTGGATAAATGCATGAGCCAATTAAATAATTAAATGAGGGTAAGGGAGAAATTAGAAAGAGAAGAGTGGTTGAGAAAAAAAGAAGTCTTCTATCAATAAAGTAATAAAATATTTTTCTTGTATGGATAGGAAATTGGTTGTGAAGAACACTAAGCAGTAGCATCCCTTTTGAAAAAGATAAATATTTTTCCAAAGGGACTATTGAAGGTATTAAGACTCAACTAGGACAAAACAAAAATTCTGATATACTGTTTAAAAGTCAGTCGATTTTACAGTTAAACCTGTATTCAATCTTTAAAAATGATTAACAAAATTAAAAAATGCAATACTAAATTGGAAACTGCTAATAGTGACTTTAGGGCAAAGGACAACTTGTACCTGAGTGAGGAAGTTCTGATATTATACACTCAGGATCAGACTAAATACTGTGTGTTTTTCAGTTTGGCCATCATTCAAGCCAGATCTTTGCAGTTTGACACTGTGAAGCAACTTCCTGGTAAGGATCAAGGGTAGAAAACAGAGCAAACAAATTTCCTGCATTTTGTGGGTAGAATTGCCATGTGCATCATTGCCAGAGTTCTATGAAGATAACAGCTCAAGGCAGACTTTCTTCTTGAAGGTAGTGGTTGGAACAATTTGATGTTGAATGTTTCTGTTCACCTCAGGAAATTTTGCAGGAGGAAAGAGGGCAACAAAAACAGTCATCTCTATATGCATTTTCTTGAAAAGCTATGTGGCGGTCTTAGGTAACCCAGGGTGTCATCCTGAAAACAAGTCTTTTGAATCCTTTGACTCTGGTGAAAGGGTGCTAGTGCTACCTTTTCTTTAGGAGAGACATATGAAGAAATTTTGAAGAACTGCATATAGGACAATATGTTATATCAAATACAATTTCACACTGGTTTTGTCCAGTTATTGTGCTACTGGATTAATCTTTTCCCCCACTTTTTTACTGTAGTAGAATATACATAAATATTTACCATCCTAACCATTATTAAATGTATAGTTCTATGGTAGTAAATGCATTCATATTGGTGTGCAACCATCACCAACATCTATTTCCAGGACTCCATCTTGAAAAACTGAAACACTGTTCCCATTAAACCACTCTCCATTTCCCAAACACCAGCAACCAGCATTCTACTTTGCTTCTATGAATTTGATGACTCTAAGCATCTCGTGCAAATGGTATCGTACAGTATTTAGTTGTTTTTGGTTTTTTTTAGGTGTGACTGGGTTATTTCACATAATGTCCTAAACATCATTCATATTGCAGATGTGTCAGAATTTGTCCTTTTTTCAAGGCAAAATAATATTCTATTGTATGCGTATACTGCATTTTATCCAGCACCATTTGCTAAAGACTGTCCCTAATCCATTGAACAGTCTTGGAACCCTTATCAAAAATTATTTGCCCATATATATTAGGATTTACTTCTGACCTTGAAATACTATTCCATTGGTCTGTATGTCTGTCTTTATGCCAGTACTATACTGTTTGAATCACTGTGGTTTTGTAGTAAGTTTTGAAATGAGTAACCTCCAGCTCTGTTGTTTTCAAGATTATTTTGGCTATCGGGGGTCCCTTGATATTCCATCTGAATTTTAGGAGGGGTTTCTCTATTTTTACAAAAAAAAAAAAGTCATTGAAATTTTGATAGAAATTGCATTGAATCTGTAAATCCTTTGGGGTAGTATTGACATTGTAATAATATTAAGTCTTTCATCCCATCAACATGGGATGTGTATCCACTTGTGTCTTAATTTCTTTCAGCAGTGTTTTGTAATTTTCACTGTACAGGTATTAATCTTACTGGTTTAGCTAACACCCAAGTATTTTATTTTTATGCCAGTGTTTGTACATGGAATTATTTTTATAATTTCCTTTTCATATGGTTGTTATTGTATAGAAATTCAACTAATATTTTATGTTGGTTTTGTATGTTACAGCTTTCGAGTGTCCAAAACCATGAACTAATTCTTTAGACATATTAGTACCTTAAATCATGAAGAAAATGGTAAATACAGTTACAAACCATTGTTACAACACCAGCTTTTTTATAACTGCCCACATATTTACCTTTATTTAGATCTTTCCTTCTTTCTTTGGCTTCCAGCTACTGTCTAATGTCCTTCCATTTCACTGTGGCATGGCTCGCTGGAGCATTTTTTGTAGAGCAGGTCTCATGGTAATGAACCCCTTCAACTTTTGTTTTTCTGAGAATGTCCTAATTTTGCCAGACATAGGATTTGGTGTTTTCCTTTGCACTCTGAAAATATCAGCCCATTGCTTCTGGCCTCCAAAGTTTCTGAAGAGAAATTTGATAGTCTCACTAAGGATTCCTTGCATGTGATGAGTCACCTCTCTCTTGCTTTTTTCAAAATCCTCTCATCTTTGCCTTTCAGAAGTTTGATTATAATGTGTCTTACGTAGGTCTCTTGGACTTCACCCTGGAGTTTGTTGAATTTCTTGGGTGTTTATATTCATGTCTCTCATCAAATTTGGGAAGTTAGGAGTCATTCTTTCTTCAAATACGCTCTGGCCCTTCCTTTTCTCTTCTGGTACCTCCATAATATGTGTGGTTGGTCCACCTGATGGTGCCTCCCAGCTCCCTTATGATCTGTTCAATTTTCTTCAGTCTTTCTTTCTGTTCCTCAATTTCCATTGTCTTTATAGGTAAGTTCACAGATTCTTTTTATTGCCTGCTCAAATCTGCCTTTGAATCCCTTTAGTGACTTTTTCATTTCAATTATTACACATTTCACTCTGGAATTTCCTTTTGCTTTCTTTTTCAGTTGTCTATGCCTTTATCAATATTTCCATTTTGTTCACACACTGTCTTCTTGACTTTCTCCACATCTCCGAGCATTTTTATTTATTTTTTTTAATTTTTTTAACGTTTTATTTACTTTTGAGACAGAGAGAGACAGAGCATGAACGGGGGAGGGGCAGAGAGAGAGGGAGACACAGAATCGGAAGCAGGCTGCAGGCTCTGAGCCATCAGCCCAGAGCCTGACGCGGGGCTCGAACTCATGGACCACAAGATCGTGACCTGAGCTGGAGTCGGCCGCTTAACTGACTGAGCCACCCAGGCGCCCCTCCGAGCATTTTTAAAGCAGTTGTTTTAAAGTCTTTGTCTAGATCTGTGATCAGGTCTTTTTCAGCAACAGTTTCTATTGATTTATTTTTTTTTCATTTGAATAAGCCTTACTTTCATATTTCTTTGCATGCTTTGTGATTTGTTGAAAACTAAATATTTGTGGGGCACCTGGGTGGCTCAGTCAGTTACGTGTCCAACTTTGGCTCAGGACATTATCTCACAATTTGTGGGTTCATGCCCCGTGTCAGGCTCTGTGCTGACAGCTCGGAGCCTGGAGCCTGCTTCGGATTCTGTGTCTCCCTCTCTCTCTGCCCCTCCACTGACTCATGCTCTGTCTCTGTCTCTCAAAAATAAACATTAAAAAAAAATTTTTTTAAACTAAACATTTGATTCTAATAATGTGAATGTCAGATTCTCCTTTCCCCAGGATTTGCTGGGTTTTGTTCATTGTTTTTATTGTTTGGGAGTTTTGTGACTGCCATAGGTTGATGCTCCATGTCAAGGATAAGCCTAAACTGTAAACCTAATGTTTTCTCAGGTATTTTTCTGAGCCTGCACCATTCCCTGCGCTTGTGTGGTCAGTTTCCAAGTTTCCCTATATATGCAGTTGTTCTGTGATATCCTAATCTTTATGTTTGGGTCCTAAAGGGTGAAAAGGAAGAAATGAGGTTTTAATCTTACTTTAAATCCTAGGGAAGTTACTTTAGTCAGAGTGGGGAGGGGCTTTCGGTCATGTGAGAGAGGTATATACAGTAGTGGCTGCTTGGTTCTTTGTCTGCATCTCTGTGATCAGAAGCCACAATAAAAGCACAGATCCCTGATGTTTTGAGAACAATGTGTTTTCTTCCCCACCCTCACTCCCTCAAGCCATATACCGGATGCTCCCAGAAAATGTTCACAGTTGCCTGACGTGGGGTTAAGGTGGGAGAATGGGTAGATGTACTAAGAACTGAAATTAACAAAAATTAACTGCAATTGACTGCCTGAGCCTACCCCTGGAAGTTGTGAACCTTCAACAGATCCCAGAGTTCCAAAATAATTATATCAGACAGATTCAGGTGGTATAATTGCTAGGTGGGGAGACAGATTGCTGGTATTTCCTACTCCACCATCTTAAATTCATCCTCTGTTAATTTTTTCATACATATTAAAATATTTTATTCTTCTTTTATATATTATCATATTATACTTGATTAAACATTGGCCATGACCCTGAAGTACAGTATTTATAAATTAAGTTCATTGTATAAGCATGAGTTTGCATATTTATACAATCACTTCCTTCTATTTCAGTGACCTGTCTACCAGAATTTCTCTTCAAGTGGTTTACTACTACTTAACCCACATAAAAACAGCTTCTTTTAACACTTTTTTCTCTGTGGCTCCAGTTAAGCTTTGTCTATAAATTGTGTTTAGTTCTCTTCCTTTTGCCTTCTAGTATGTTTATCCCAAACAAAAATTCTTATTTTTATGACATTGTTTTTCATACTGAGCCTAGGCTATTTGAGTTTCCCTTTCCAGTTATTATAAAGTAATAATCATACAATAACAATTTACTTCAAAATTCAATTCCTTATTATAGATGATTGGTGGTCTGACAGTATTTAATCATGATAAATATAAATATATAGGTAAAAGCTAGCTCTTCTGAGTAAGCAATGAGAAACACAGATGGAGGTTTATAAGTATAAAAAGAAATATATATGCATTACCCACATATTGTGAACTTTGCACATTTGAGCAGATACAGCATGGATTAGATAAACTCTAGGGTCCTTTCTGACAGACTACTATTCTATGATCAATATGCTTATCTTTCAATGATTTTAAAGCACACATCCTGAGATATGCTTGTCTGGTTATGTTAGAGATGGTCAAATCTTGATATATTTATCTGTATGCAGGCATTAATGCTTCATTTATCAGGAATGACAGGAAATAAATTTTGTGAACTAAATCATTAAGCAACATTTTCAGGTCAGTACTTTTAATCCCTTTATGCACAAGTATGTTTGAGGTTTGTTACAAATTTTCTGTTGAAAATTTTCTATTGCGTATTACCGTATATCGATAAAGAACGTAATCTCATTAGGCACACTTACTGAACTGTGACAGAGTATGGCAACATCAATAGTTCTGGGGGTTTGTAGAGCTATTTGCCTCTATACTATCTGACTCCAAAATAATGAGATAAGACCTATTAGCTAAATTATATGTATGTTAAATCCACTTAGAAGAACTTGACTGATTTTCCAAAATTTGTTTTGTCTAGTTTTTCTGTTGACTTCTGCTGCTCTTTCCTGTTGTCATTGTGTTTGCTGGTAATTTTTTTTTTTTTCAGAGAGCACAAGTTGGGCAGGGGCAGACAGAGAGGGAGACAGAGAGAAAGAATCCCAAACAATTTCAGTGCAGAGCCTGATGCAGGGCTTGAACACATGAACTGTGAGATCATGACCTAAGCCAAAGTCAGGTGCTTAACTGACTGAGCCATCCAGGCACTCTTGCTTCTTTAGTTATATAAAATAACCTCGGTAATGACATAAGGTTCTCCAAGTTGAAATACCTGAGTTAATTGATATTTATTTGCTGCTCAGGTGTTTCTTTCACTTATCCCTTGCTTTACTCCATATTCTAAATTCTGATGTTATTGGCAAAGGAAACTGAGACTTTAGAGTGTTCTTCAACTTTCTCTGAAAAATGTGTATTGCAGTATCTCTAGCATTCACCATTATTAATCATTTTATAATGGTATTTTGACAGCAAAGCTATGTTAGAGTTAGAAGGAATTTCACTGCATACTATGACAGATGTAGGAGAGGAAGGAGACAATTACCAGATCCCTGGCCATCTTACCAACACAAGAACATACTCCATCAAGTTTCCCCTCTCTGTTACTACATTGATTTCTTCCTTCTTCTTGATCATTTCCTTGCAATACAAACACCCTGTTATTGTCCCATCTTAAAAATAGTTATTCCTACTATCCTCATCACCACTCTCCCATTTCTTAGTCTCTTTGGAGCAAAAGGCCTCCAGAATTGTCTATACTCAGTATTGGCAATTCTTGCATCTCATTCTCCCATTCTTTAATCTGGCTTTTGTCCTCCTGTAGTTAATCTTGGTCCTCATTTAACTCAGCATACCCTCAGCATTTGACAAATTTAATCTTTCCATTCTTCTTTACATACTTTCTTAACTTGGATGCAAAAACATTTTCCTCATTGCTCAGTTACAAGATGAGTAAGTCTGGGGATCTAATGTACAGCACAGTGACTACAGTTAGCAAATTTTAAGTACACAATAGAGTATTGTTAAGAGCAGATATTAGAAGTTCTCACCCCACACACAGTAAGTGGTAACAATGTGAGGTGATGCATGTTAACTAACCTAATTGTGGTAATAATTTCACAATATATATGTATACCACATCATTATGTTGTATGCTTTCACGCTATACCATGTTATATATGAATTTTATCTTAATAAAGGTGGGGAAAATATCTAGCACAAATTCTAGCATTGAAGAAATATTTGATAAAAAAAATCGAGAACTTATCTTAATATCACAGTACAAAACTAGTGATAAACCAAGCCACAGAACAGGAAATATTTGTAATAAATATATACTACCATAAACTCTGCATTAATTTTCTGTAGCTACCACCATGAATAACCAAAAACCTAGCAGCTTAAACAATGCAAACTCATCTCTTACAATTCTATAGGTCAGAATTTTGTCACGGCTCCCACTGGACTAAAATCAAGGTATCTGTGAGGCTGCATTTCATTCTGAAGGATCTAATGATCCATTTTTTTGTTCATTTGGATTGTGGACAAAATTCAGTTGCTTGTGGTTGTAGGATCGACATCCACATTTCCTTGCTGTCAGCTGAGAGCCATGCCCCAGCTTCTTAAGGCTGACACATTCCTTGGCTCATGGCCCCTTTATTTCATCCTCAAAGCCAGCAATGGTGGGTCAAGTCCTTTTTATGTTACCTCTCTGGTCCTTTCTTCTGCCTTCCTCTTACACTTTGAAAAAACTCATTAGTAGATTGGGCCACCTTGATAATTCAGCATCTATCTCAGGGCCTTTAACCACCTTAGTCACATCTGCAAAGTCCCTTTTGTCATGAGAAGTAACATATTCACATGTGCCAGGGATTCAAATGTGGACATTTGGGGAGGCCATTAACCTACCTACCTCAGATCCATATCCAGACTATTAAAGTAACATCTATAGGTCAATATGAGAAAGACAAACCAATAGAAAAAGAAATGGACAAAACGACTGGAACAGGTACATCACAAAGAGGATATCTAAATGGCTATTAACCTTGTAAAAGGTTAATAAAAAATTTCTAGCCAATAAAAAATGACAATTAAAATCACAATGCAATTATACCCCACAGGCAACAGAATGACTAAAATCTAAAATAAAGACAGTTCCAATTATTGGCGAGGACATGGAATAATTAGAATTCAAATCTTGCTGATAGATATGTAAATTGGTATAATCACTTTGGCAAACTCTTTGGCAGTATCCACTAAATTTGAATGTAAATCAACTCTGTGACCCAGTAATTCCACTCTTAAGTATGTATGAAATAAAAAACACCTACATAGATGCACTGGAAGATGTACAAAATGTTCATAAGAGCTATTTATTATATCAAGAAATTGCAGCAAATCAAATCTTTATCAACAGGAGAATGGTTAAAGTGTATCATCATCATACAATACAATATTAGTCAGTAATAAGAATGTAGGATCTATAAATACGGATATAACAAAACATGCCAGATGCGGGAGTACATAATTATTTATTTATTTATTTATTTATTTATTTATTTATTTATTTATACATACATACATACATACATACATACATACATACATACCATAAAGCTAGTCTTTGGTGTTACACGTCAAGATAGAGATTTTCCTTGGTAGGAAGCAGTGACTAGGAGGTGGCAGAAGGGTAGGGTTACAGGTACTAGCAAGAGCAGGTTTCTTGATCTGAATGAGGATTACTCTGGTAAGTTTATTTTGTGAAAATTCAGTGATTTTCTGTATGTTCTATGCATCAAAAAATAATTACATCACTTCTTTAAAATCCTGCAATGACCCCCATTTTTTTCATAGTAAAACCCAAAATCCCTGTAATGGATTCATGTTCTACACACTCTGGCCCTCCTTTACCTTTCTGCTCTTATCTCTCACTCTCCTCCTTGCTCACTCTGCCCCAACCATATTGGCCGCCCAGTTGTTTCTGATGTCAGTTGCTCTCCCACCTGAGAGCTCCGGTGCTATCTTTTTGGTCTTCCTGACAAGCTCTGCCCATATATTAATCTTACTATCCCACCAACTTCCTTTAAATCTTCGCTCAAAAATCATTCTTTTGGCAAGGCCCACCCTAATTCTATGCAACACAAGCATAAACCCTGGCTATCCTGATGTTCCCTACACTGTTCTTTTTTTTCCCCACTACAGTATTATCTTCTAACCTATTATATATTTTATTTAGGTCTTTTGTTTAATGTCTCTCTATTCACTATAAGCTATCATTTCCATGAAAGCAGAGATCTTATATCCCAAGGACCTTGTGCCTCATACGAACTGAGTGAACTAAGTAAATGAATTCATCAAACAGGGCAGTCTGAGATGTGTTTCACTATTTAATGATTACTAGAGCTCTAAGAGATAAAGATAGGTTTTACCTTAAAACACTGTCCACAGTTAGCTGTTTACCAAATGAAACAGACCAGAATTATGAGCTGGGTAGTTTCTATCATTCAATAAGAAGCAGCCTGCCCAACAATTAGGTATGTGCTTGTAAGAAAAGAATAACTTAGTATTTCTCATTGCACAAAAGAGTTAAATAGCAGGCCTGACAGCCATCTTTAGAAAGGCTTGCTTACAAGGCTGGTTCTTGGCTGAGATCTGGGAACTTCAGTTTCAGGAGTGTCCCCACTGTTCCCTAACCGATAACGGAGGCTTGTCTCCTAGGCTGGGTAAACAATGTGGTTTATGCTAAATGCTCACTTATCTTCTCGGAGTCTGAAATTTGGGTATATGCTAGACAGAGATCCAATCCCCAGTAAAAATCCTGGACCTAAAGTCTCTACTTTTCTGACAGACAACATTTTACACACATTGTCACAATGCAGTGCTGGGATAATTAAGCATGTCTTATGTGACAACATGAAGACAGGGCTCCTCAAAGTTTGTAGTTAGTTTCCTCCACAATTTGTCCCATGTGTACAAATCTTAGTCATGAGTACAACTATATGCTGAGTCCTATGAGTCTTCCTTATCACCAAACCTGAGGAGGTTTGCAGAGACCTCTGTGACACAGTCATCATACACAAATAAGGTAGAGAACTTTTTCTACATTCTCATTTTATGGCTCAGAAAACAAAATTTCTAGGTTGTAAAGGAATGCAGATATTGTGATATACAGACTCATTCATTAGGGAGATGCTGCAGCTACTAGGTCAGAACTTGGCCGTTGAGAATATAAAAATGTAAACTTGGTGTGAATGTCCTGCTCCCAAATACCTCTAAAAAAATAAATAAAAAAGATTTTCATGCAGACAAATAATATCTGAGCTGCTTCTGACCATCTGTACCTAGGTGCCCACAGAGACCAGAAATATGCCATGCACAGTCAAGTCTGGAAGGATCTGAGGCAATATGGAGTACATTGTCCAGACCGCAGGAGACAGCAGCTATCCAGAGATGATAGAGTGTGACCATGTAGGAATCAGAGCCCAATGCTTCAAGGGCTTTAAATTTCCAAAAGAAATTAGAAAAAGCATTTACTTTTAAATTTTTTAATGTTTATTTATTTTTGAGAGAGAGAGAGAGAGGTGGGGGGGGGGCAGAGAGAGAGGGAGACACAGAAATTGAAGCAGACTCTGTCAGCACAGAACCCATAGTGGAGCTTGATCCCACGAACTGTGAGATCATGACCTGAGCTGAAGTCGGACACTCAAGCTACTGAGCCACTCAGGCGCCCCTAGAAAAGCATTTTTAAGTGAAGTTTTCTAATATTTAAACGTTGGCAACAAACTAAAACAATTTTTAAAGTGGCCAAACAAAATATTTTCTATGTCTCAGAATCTCTCATGTCAGACATGAAAATTTATGAAGGTATGTATTTAATTCATACATACATTTAATACATTTAATACATTTAATTCTAAGCCTTCAACTAAAGAAATATAAACCACATTTCAACATAAAAGTACTATAAAGATCTGGGATCATTAGACAAAATAATCATAGCTCCTGCTTAGCAGTGATTTGCTTTCAAGTAATTCAATTAGAAAAGTTCACAAACAATAGCAAAGAGCTGACATCATTGGAGTAATTTGAATAAATTAAAAGGAACACAGTGTTTATTATTTTAGCTCTTAGAATGGCAACCTTCACTTTCACACAGATGCCAAATGCTAACATCTGAATATCTTTAGCCCAAGACACAAATATACAAGTGGTCAGGCCCTCAGCAGAAGAGCTGACCCCTCCTCATTAATCCAACCCCCCCTTATCCCCAGAACAAGCTACATTACAGATACCACATGGCTAAAGATCTGGTCTCTCCAGGACTGTGATAATGCACTCAACCATTCTGAGGTTGTCAAGTGTTGTAACTATAGGTTTAAGACAATCATTTCCCCCCTTCTCTTACCATTTGCCTTTTCTCTGGGTTATTGATTTGCTTTCCAAATCAATTCAAGAAATATACACCTTTGTAGAATTTTTATCACCTTTTCAGTAGGCTCCTAGTGGGAGTTTGAATTCCCTAAAAACTGGACTGCCAGTCAAAGTATGATCTTACGAGCCTGTCCATTTTTAATACGGTGTGACTCTAAATGGACCATTTATCTGCTTGTCCCGAAAAAGCTGAGGAGGTAGAAAAGCAACATAATCAGAAGTAAAAATGCTCGTGTCATTATCCCAAATACACATGTTGATGGTAACTATTCTGGGCAGTTTATTTTGCTCTTCCTCCTTGCTTTCAAGGTTGTAACTCAACGACAGACTTCTCCTTACTAAAAATAAACCATTTGTCTTTCAGAAATTCACTGAAGATGCCTCATATTTGTGTGAGCCTGTATATCTTGCAGTACAAAATCTCTAAGAGTTGACTTCTTCAGAAGTTCTAGAGAAAGCTAAGATGCTCAAACAACTCCAACTTGTGCATATATCTGTGTGTATACGTTCAATCTACTACTCATAATATAGATCCTAATCCAAGAATAGAAAATATTTGCTTTATTACAAGTTGTGATGCAAAGTATAATTTTAAAACTATCATCTAATTTCTATTAATTTTCTTTTAAAATATACACTCCTTTCATAATATTGATAGGGTTAAGAATGAATTTGTAGAAAATAAAAATCAAACACACATTTGACCATTATTTCTTCAAAAAATAGTTTCAGAATCACCTTTTGTTTTGGTTTTGGTTTTGAGTAGGGGAGCAAAACAGTATGTTCATCATTTGAACATAAGAATGAGGCCTTCGGGTTTTTTTGTTTTTTTTTTTTAATTTTTTTTTCAACGTTTATTTATTTTTGGGACAGAGAGAGATAGAGCATGAACGGGCGAGGGGCAGAGAGAGAGGGAGACACAGAATTGGAAACAGGCTCCAGGCTCTGAGCCATCAGCCCAGAGCCCGACGCAGGGCTCGAACTCACAGACCGCGAGATCGTGACCTGGCTGAAGTCGGACGCTTAACCGACTGCGCCACCCAGGCGCCCCAAGAATGAGGCCTTTGAGCTGGGTCAAGTTGACTGGGCCTTAGAAAGTCACAGTTTTATTTCAGGATGTTCAATGCATTGTCATTCATCACAGAAGAAATTAGAATAGGTAATGGTCTCAGTTAGGGGCACCAGGAAAAGTTCTGTACAGAGATTTATTCTATCACATATTGCCCCCAAATGTTTTTGCAAGAAATTCTACAAGTCGGTGATTCTTAGCCTTATCACGCATTTTCCCCCATTCTGTGTCCTACTGTAAAACTCAACTACCCCTGCAAGAGTAACAGACCAAGTGCCTTACACCTTTATCTAAACAGTGCTATACCATCAGATTACTCTTCTCCTCAAAAGAAAACCTAAAAGTATTCCCTGTCCTGGTGTCAGGGCTCCTGAGAAGGTGAGGAGGGTGGGGAGAGGAGGGAGTTTGGAGATGAGTGCAAACAAACTTTACCTATTTCACACATTCCCCATTGTTGTAACAACATTGGAAAGTCTTCCCTAAACTTAAAATATTACCTCTCAAATTTTCATTTGAATTACCTTAATTATAATGAAATTTTACTAATAAAATAATGCATTTTTACTAATTTAAACATGGCACTATTAGTAAAAGCAATATGTTTTTTGTTCTATAAATGACTTTTTATACCTTTTGAACATAGGAGTGGTGAAAACTTATTTCTGGGTTTCCAACATGGGCCTGTCTGATACAACCAATTTTATGCTTATAAGGAACACATATTAATTCTAAAGAAATAGAGGTTAGAGGGGAAAATACTGACATTAAATACTATTGACCCTTGTTCTAGTTCCCACTCAGTTTCCAGCTCTAGAATTTTCCTTCTTTTCTTCCCTGAGAGGATTTAGCCCTAAATGTATCAAATATATATTCAAATGTCTCTTCCCTGGGTACAAGAGAGTAAGTATCTGTAAAGGACAGAGTTAACTTACAATTTAACTGGGAAAAACCTATCCTTAGCTCTGAGAATTCTGGATGTCAGCTTTGACCTTTGGCCAAGATAGATACAACGGGATTTATGATGTACAGTTTAAAGTCTAAAACTCCCCTGGAAAGCCCCCCAGTTTGTTTACTAATGGTTTTTCCAATGTAACTTGTTAGCCCGCCTGCTTTGACTGCATGACTGGAGGGGTGTAAATATTCCTCACACAGACTTTGGTGGTTTAATTCAGAGCCAAGTGTGTCCTTAGGGGATAAAGGCCCTGCAAAGTTTGCACATGGAGGTCTATCAGATCCCCCCAATACTTGTCTGTTTCTCTTTCTCTTGCTGCACTGGATTACTTACCTGTAAATAAAAACCCTATAGAAGTATGCTCTGTTGAGTTTGGTGAGTCCTTTTCAGCAACTGAACTTGTGGAATCACCACGGTGTCTTAATACACAAACTAGTAATCTTTCAACATCATTTAACACAGCCTATAAAATTGAAATCAGCCTACACAATTCCTCTTCCTGATTTAGGGGTGATTATATGCAAATTATACTCTGACCTTCTTTGGTTCACAAATGATTCTTATTTTGTAAGCATTTTCCCCCAAACTAAAAATGTATATTTTGTTTTTTGTACTCTTTGACACCCCACGTTATATATAATTCTAATATTGATATACTTACATTGCACACCTAAAATAACATTGGCAGGTAAATTACATACCCAAAATTCTGATATTTAATATTTCTTTGATAAAACTGTTACAATCATGTGGGAAATGACTTTGCCACCAAGTAGAACGTAACTGCCACAGAACAGGATAGAGTCATGAAAGGTAAGCATGGAAAAATTTGAGGGCTAACAAAAGCATCAGCAAAGAATGTATTTGCTGCAGATGAAGATGAAGAACAGGTTAAAAAACAAACAAACAGGTTGTACCTGGAACACCAAAGTAAAAGAAAAAAAAAAAAAAAAGATGTACTAACCCGGCTGTATCAATTAAGAGGGCCCATTTGGAATTTCCCCTTTCTTCAGTATTCTGGGATCTGTCCATCGTCTTAAGGGGGAAATGTCTGTTCTATCCAGACTAACAGCTCCTACCAGAGCCTCCCAGACAGGACAATGCTTGGTGAATGGCGAAATTGTCCTCTAGCTAGAAATTACATATAACCAGAAGAGGTTCACTCTTCTAGAAAATGAGAGTCTACATCTCCTCTTAAGAGAACAATGCAGTGATTGACACATCTAAGGCAACTTCCAAAAATACCTGTTGAACTTCAAAGTTAGCTTAAGGGCATCCAGAAAAAATGAACAATCAACCATGGATCAAAAGGAAAGCTCTGACTAAATCATTTTGTAAAGAGAGGCATTCTTGCACTGGCATTTCAGTTACTATCACTGGCCCCCTTCCCTACTTTTCAGGATGCCTCAACAGAGAACCCTGTTTTCCTCTGATACCAAGGATGACTTCATTCACAAGCATATGGAAATATGAGGAGGATTAATTCCCTTGCTGCTGTTTTCCATTTTTACCTATTTAAATTCCATGAGAACTGGAATTCAGAGAGTTTTGTTCATCCATAGTATTTAACAGCCTTTTAAATTCTTAATAATTATAAAAACTTTGTGTCATTTTGGTTTGATATTTCCCCATAATAATAATTTTACCACCTATCAGTCTTAGCATCTCAGGAGAAATAAGGATTGTGGTGGTGTTGATCTGAGTACTTGCCTGACCACAGTGAATCCTTGGACAGTAGTGGTTGAATCAAAGATGAAACCCAAGCTTTCTACCACTTAATGACAAGTTATCACACTGTACTTGATCTTCTCATTATCTACTTTAATTTTCTATTTTTATGATTTAATACTAGCACCATACTAGGGTTATAGAAGGAAACCAGCAGTGTCCACTCTAATATTTTCTTGAAAATCTTTACTCAGTTATTCTTACCTATTCAATTATAAACTATAACTTTACCTGTGCATAATATAGTTTTCAAATCCAAGCCACACTCTTCCCAGTTACTCGCCTAGCAAACTGGACATCTGCACACTCTTCACCCTACCCTGGAACTAATAAGCAATACCACTCTTGGAAAGAGTCTTGGCAGGTCCGGACACTAGGATGAACTGCCAAGTGCTTCAGAGACACAAAGACAGAGCCCTCACCACCCATTTAAAAAGGCTCTATGACTTTCCACTCACCCCTTAACATCTTAGCCACAAAGAGATTACTCAAGTTACTAATGACATGCCTTGTATTCTAGTCTAATTATTAGGACCCATTCCCCCTTATTCCCACTAACCTTGTTTCACACAGGCTAGACACTTTTTCACTTTTCTGCCTCATTTTTCTCAGGATGCCTCACTGGGCTTGATGCTCCCATTATTTCTTTCCTATAGCCCTTAACAGTTTGCCCAGCACCACTCCCCTTGGATATGACCTTCAGCCTTGGATATCTACCTCAATCTGGGACTGGTTTGAATTTGCCATGTTCCTAGTAGAACCTGATGTATAACTTTTACTCCATGCCTTGAATTGAGATTCCAGTTCCCATCACTGTCCTCTTTCCTGTGCAAACTCCCTTACCCTCAACTCAGCTTCTTCCCTCCTAACATGCTACCCAGCTGCAGGTATTTCAAACTCTGCTATAAGTTTACACAACATACCCACTCTATCACCCTTCTACTTAAAAATTCCTCTGAATTCAACTGCTAATTTCTTGCCTTCACCTGCTTCTGCAACACCATTAAGAGAGATATTTCAAAGGTTTTTTCAGGCCAGTCTTTATGGTCTGTCATTTCTACCACTACACTGCTCTTCCCTTTTTTATTCATTGAATTCTATCAGACCTGATAAAAGGTTTTGTAAAGCTTGCATTCGGAAAGCACAGTTTTCTGCCAGAACTGATAATTTACTGACTAACTGGCTTTTAGGACTTATGAAGTCAGCTAACATGGTCTGTGCTTTTCAGATCCGTGCCTCCCTGCTTCCTCTCTATACTTCAGGATCGATGCAGTTCTGTTTAATTACCCCTCACCCACCTCCAACCCTCCTTCTCTTTGGTCATCTCCATTTACGGCTGTATTGGTAACCTGCACAATCTGCTCTTTCATCTTCTGCCAACATCCCCACATCCATAGGAGATCTGAAGCAGGCAACACAGGAAAAGAGATGGGGAATGGGTTAGATACCAATGAAGCAGACTAAATAGGAAGGCAGCTGAAGAGACAGAAATGCTGATGGTAAATCACCAACTTGTTTTTCACGAGCATGTCTGAGAGTGTCATACAGATTATGAAAATAAAGTTGTCCTGCTACATAAATTAGAGTTCTGGTGTAAATTATCTACAGATTTATAACCTCAAAGTACTTCTGAGGAAATAGAACAGGCTCATTTAGATGTACTGTATATGCTTAAAAATAAAGGAAAATATCAAACAAAATAAATCTGAAAAAATACTGTATGATTTGGGGATTTGCATGCATACACATATGCATGGGAAGGGAGACGTAAACACAATCATATCATCATATACAAATACTAATATCTCACTTTAGGTAAGGACAAGTAAGGTTTACTGTTTTACTAAAATGTTTTCTCCAATGTATATGATAAAGGAAAATAGTTTTCATGAGTAAATCATCAGTAAAAGTATAGTCTAGTTTTATTATTCCCTCTTATTGCAAATTTCCATTCTACCATATAAAAACACTGGAGCAAATTTGAGGGAAGGAGACTCTAACTAGATTAATCATTCCCAAGAATAGAGTAAAAAGCTTCAATAACTGTTTCAAAGATAAAGTTTGATCTGCATATGGAGTTCAAGTTAAATATGTGACTTCAGTTTGAAGATCATTATAAGGAAAATAAAAAGCTTACTCTTACAAAGCTTATCACTTTACTGAGAATGAAATGATGTGCACAGTGCCACACAAAGAAACAAGCTTCAATCACTTCAGTTCTTAGAAACTTCTGCAAATGTAAGCTTTTTCTATACTTTTCTGAAAAGATACTTACAGGTAAAATGCTAAGCTATTTTCCTGATCTGGTTGAACAACTGTGGAAAAACTAATGAAATCATTTCTCTTTACAAAATATGCTTTCAATGCTTTCCTCCCTTGTTACTTAATGAAGGAGTTCAGTTAATAACAGACAAAAGCTTGGCTTCAAGTCTTAAAATCATTCTTCTGACAAGAATTCATTGAACTGGAATCGTGCTTATTTTTATGCATGCATACATTATCCCAAAATGGATATGTAAAATGCAGTAATTATTGTTCTTGATAAACATGAATTAGAGAACATTCATCCACTTGTCTTTTTGATTCATGAATACTTATCAGGTATCTTCCAGAAAGCTGCTCCAGAAGACTTAACTACTATCATTACTACTTAGGTACCTGATCTCTAGAGAACAACCAAAAAACTCAAATATTCTAACATTTGAAAGGGAATTCTAAAGGCTACTACAATTCAAAAATGTCTTGAACTTATAAACATGATCACACCTCTTATTCTCTAACAGTTTATAACAGAAATGAGTTGTGTTTGATAAGAGATATGTAGTCATCAAACTTGGTGCACATGCCTGCCTGGGAATAAACATAGTCCTGAGAACCTAGGCCCTCATTGGGAGGAAAATATTTTTCTCAGCTTTTCTTAACCTACTTTATACTGTATGTGTGACAATGCCAAGCCATACAACTAACACTCTCTCCTTCACCTTGCAAAACATTTCCACAAATCACATGTCTTTATAGCTAAATAAAACAGCTCTAACTCCAAATTAACTCAGAGAGAAAGCATCCTCTGAAAACAAAGGAGAAAACTGGTCTAATAACACATATTTATGTCCAGTGAGCTACAAAGATCTTATGCTAACATCTGACATCTTTAAAATTCTTGGCCCAAAGAATATTTTGTATTGTTTTTATTTCAACTGCAACCTAGAATGCAAACTTGTTTTCAATGAGAGACAACTTCCAGACCTACGTGTCTTTGGCTGTAATTCAGAGACCTTATGACAATACTTAAAACAGCTATTAAAAGTTATATTTTCAGGGCTCCTCTATGGCTCAGTCAGTTAAGCATCCAACTTCAGCTCGGGTCATGATCTCACAGTCCATGAGTTCTTGGTGCTGACAGGTCAGAGCCTGTCGCCTGCTTCAGATTCTGTGTCTCCCTGTCTCTCTGCTCCTCCCCCACTCATGCTCTGTTTCCCTCTATCTCAAAAACTAAACAAACATTTTTTAAAAATTTATATTTTCAACTATGATAGAAGGGAAGTACCCGGAGGCAGGCCAGGTAGAGAGGGTCACCTGACAGAAGCTGATTCCTTTAGCAGGGAGACACAGCCAGCCCATGATAACCCTGCAGGGAGGGAGCTGGAGAAAGGAGAATCTTGACATCTCCTTCTTATCTCCCATCTGTTGTACTCTCAAAGTTAGGGAGGGAGAGCTTGTAGTGGTGTTCCAATTGATCAGTGTAGGAGCACACCGCAGATTGGAAAGGTAGAAGAGTGGATGTAGAGAAGCAATGGAGACCAAGCTTAATCACCATGCAAAAGTCACAACTATTAAAGTAAGAGGGGATGGGTGTTAGAGAGGCAAATGATGACACACCAAATTCATTAAAGGTCTAAATGAATCAAGGTTTCATATGGCCATTTGCAATCACACTGACTCGAACTTGTTCACAGAGTTTACTGTAGAAATTTTCTTTGGCTAAGAAAAGCTATGATTTGGGACGCCTGGGTGGCTCAGTCAGTTAGGCATCTGACTGCTCAGGTCATGATCTTGTGGTTCATGGGTTCGAGCCCTGCGTCCGGATCTGTGCTAACAGCTCAGAGCCTGGAGCCTGCTTTGGATTCTGCATCTCTTTCTTTCTCTCTGCCCCTCCCCTACTTATGCACACTCTCTCACTCTCTCTTTCTCTCTCTCTCAAAATATAAACATTAAAAAATTAAAAAGAAAAGTTATGATTTTTCTTGGCCGTCTTCATATCTTCATAGAACTCCATATAACATATCAAGTGTATCCTTTATGGACCACAAACATGTGAAGAATGTTCTGGAACCGGTATGACAAGAATAAAGGCAACTTCAACTTTTATAAAAGTCACATTTTCAAAACAGCAAAGAAGATAAGCCTAGCCCATGTTTACAAAAACACAATGCAACAATTTCCCATGACTGTTAGCTTGAGCATGCAAGCAAACCATGCCCATATCGAAAAGGAAAATATTCATTTTTAAGTCAAAAGAGCTAATTTCTTTATAGTTATTGATAATAGATGCATATTGGCCATTAAATGTTTTAAAATGTTCTAGAGGTCTGGACTTCTAACCAGACGTTGTGTTGATTATTGCTTCTTTGTAATTGATGGAGCAGGTTGAATTAAAGAAGATGAATTCTGCTACTAAAAATATTCCACAAGCAAATGGCAATGAAGGAACAAGAAAAAGGCATCAGAACTGAAGCAGCAAGACATATTTCCAGGGAATTACCCTGGGATCCACGATAATTAGCAAACCAGATAGATTCGTATCACTCTCTACACAGCTGCCACGTCTGCCACTCCACAAATGTCTTGGGTACGTTTAGCATCCACTCAGAATGTGGTCACACCTGGGAGCTTATTAGAAATGCAGAATCTCAGACCATATTTCAGGCCCACTGAATCATAATCTGCATTTCAACAAGGGTCCTAGGTGATTTGAAAACATGATAAAGTTTGAAAAGCACTATTTCAGAACATAACTGAAAATTCTATGACAACATTTTTTTCTTAATTCAGGGCAATGATGCCTCACAATGATTACCTCAGACAAACCACCTCTTCAAGAAAGGGAACAGAGAAATCCCAGAGAGGAGTACAAAGATTTTTTTTCTTCAATGTGTGGGGTAAAAAAAAATTATTGTCCTTTTATCCTCTCACTGATGACTCCATAATTTCTGTACAGAAGGAGGGAGTAAAGAGTTTATGTGGAAGTGTGCATATTCTCTAAGATTGAGAAGACATCTAATATCTATACAAAGACTGGGGAAATCGATGGATATAAACATCTGGAAAATTCTTCTGCCTTGTAAATACCAGCAAGTTATTTTTACCACTTCTAGGTTATTTACCTTTTGTTTTTATCACTGAATTGAGTGCAAGTATCCTCAGGAGAGGAAAACCAGTATCAGTGCTTTTAATCAGATGCTACATTTATGAAAAATTCCACCTGCAAATTGAATAGCAGTTGAGAAGACCCCTAATTGTTCTTGATCCATTCAAGGCATTTTCCTTTGTTGTTCTGGATTTGCATTTTCAATTTTTGGCAAAGGTAGTTAAGTAAAAAGACTTGAAATGCATTTCAGCTACCCATTCATTCACCAAATGTTTATGGAATATCTACTATACTCTAGGTTGTGTGTAGGTACTAAGTGCTAGAAATACAGTAATGATTAAGATATACCTCCTGTCCCCTTAAAACATGGCCAGTGGAGATAGCATACAAACAATGAAACTGAGAGGTGTTAAGTGCACAAGACACTAAAATATCACAAAAGAATCGTCATAAAATAGAGCAAAAAAACATGACCTTTGACTTTGATTTCACTACTCTATATATTTTTCATTAAGTTCTATTAGCCTTTGTATGTCATAATTATTTAAATCTGGCTTACAACTATCTCAGTGCATGCTTTTAAAAGCATCCCATTACAAAGGGCTGTAAAAAGTAGCCACACATAGTAGTTAATTGTTGCTAGGAATACCTACGGCTGAATACTTTGTAAACAGGCCAAAATATAGAATTCCAAATAAATGTCATCATTGCAAATGTCACCTTGAGTGGTTTATACTTGTTCAATCTATGTATTCTACAGTACTTACTAAAGTTTTAAATATATACTTAAGAGTGATTGGCTGTTAATATCATTTACAAATAAAAGTCTTATAAAATATAACTTTTAATTGCAAGGTACAACATTTGATGATAATGACCATGTAGAGAAAGGTAATTAAATCAATTGTAATGAATCATGAAAGTAATTGGAAGAAAGGAAGGACATACAACCTTTTGAAAAGCTGGTTTTACGGAAAACACAGAAAGAATGGACATTACCATCATGGGGCTAACGCAGCTCTCAGCCCCAATCTCACCTGAGATCAGAGATACTTTTACATCAGTTGATAGGATGGATCAAAATCTTCCCAAGTAGAAGCATGTTCTGGAAGAGTCACATGTTGGTTTTATATAACATTCTATTAGGTAGATAAATAAATAGAGACTTCAGCATGCTTCTTAGTCTTCTTAAAATAATTGTGAAGTTGAAACTTCCAATGACATTCCGTTGAAAGTACTCCTGAATGGCCCACATTTGGCCATTCTGTTGGGGTTCAGATGGCTGTGGACTATTACTGTAGGAGATAGGAGTGCATATGCATGGACATGTGTATATGGGTATCTGGAGACTCTGATCTTAGACTGAATTTTTAGAAATAGCACTGAGATTTTTTGTCACAGTGCTTAAAATATTTTGCAAGATTCTTTTCTAAGTTAACCTCTTAATCATCTTAAATGAAGCAAATCATTTTTCTGTCTCTGGGTAAATTTGATTTTTAAAATAGCCAAGAGTCATTCAGATCCAAATCTGGTGAGTTACATATATAATCATGAGAGAGATTTCTTTTAACAAAATCAGGCCATGGAAAAAACTATGATTACAAGATACTGAGTTTCTTATAATGCTTACAAACCAATTTCAAGGCCATCCTCAATTTCAAAAAATGATAGTAATATTGAAATAAACATAGGCTTCAAGGGCCATCACTAATATTTTCTAATATTTTGTTCTAAAGAACTGTTAATATGAGTTATTATGCATACCAAGACATAGTTTATCCCTTCTATTTTATATATGTAAATAATCTGATAGCAAACATTTCAGTTGCTTTATATGATGGTATTTTCCCCTAAATCGACTTAATTGTGGGAATTATAACTTAAATTCATATTTGTAGTTCATAAGTTCCTGGCACAGGACTGACATCCAATAAATGTGAAAGGGGTATATGAGTAAAATGAGTAATTTGGTAGAATCCACATACAATTGGACTACATATGTGAATGAACCAAATTCTATACTAGTCTGACCTAAAGAAATCTTACATCTGTCAAAAAAAAACCCATACATATGAACATAAACATAAATAAATAAAACTGTTAGGGCTCCTGGGTGGCTCGGTTGGTTGAGCGTCCAACTTTGGCTCACGTCACGATCTCAACAGTTAATAAGTTTGAGCCCGCATCAGTCTCTGTGCTGGCAGCTTAGAGCACGGAACCTGCTTTGGATTCTGTGTTTCCCTCTTTCTCTGCCCCTCCCCCGCTCACACTCAGTGTGTGTGTGTGTGTGTGTGTGTGTGTGTGTGTGTGTGTGTGGCGATACACACACATACACACACACACACACACACACACACACACACACACACACCTGAAAGACAGTGAGTCATAAAAGCTTTGTATCTAGCAATCGTCCTAGCACAATATTCTTAAAAAAATGAAAAAATTACATTCAAATATCGATCATATCCCTCATACAGATAACTTGTAACATCAAACTAAGAATAGATATCTTTGCCAGAGTCTTCAATCTTTATATGGTTATGGGGGCAGATACACTTCACTCCTACCATCCACCCCCACACCAAACCCACACTCCACCCACACACATTCTGGGTTCTTGAACAATGTTATCATTTTTCACAAGATATACATGAATCTTGAAGGACTGTAGCTAATAAGTGTCAAAAACGATCCATTAATTTAATCTTTTCTGTATCTTTGTAGCTTCATAGAGGACATCTCACTTACATGAAGAAATATGTATTGAATAATATGTATATAATTTATATGTTTAGAGGACATATGTGTATGGTACAAATAAGTAAATTATATGAAGACAATTAAGGATAGTAAAGGAAGGAGGGGGAGAAAATGTTCCCAGAACTAAAATTTAAATTAATAAGAATGTGTCACCCACCAAAATCAGATTTTGCTCCTATTGGAAATGTTACACATTGAGGAAAAAAAAAACACATCAGCGGTCTTATAAAAAGTTTAAAAACTGTATATAGGTAGGGCCCAAAAATCTCTTATCAAAGTTTCATGTTTCATTCCAGGCTTTATTGCACATAGCAGGGAATGGACTGACAGTCACCCCCAAATAGTTTAATAATATACATACCCAATGTCAATAAAATTTTTATCCCCAAAGAGAAAATATCAAATTTGATATATTTCACTCTGACAAGATGGTTCAAACAAACAAAAAGATGCATGAAATCTTCAGTTTTATATACAGTCTAACAAACTTGATAAGAAATGATTCAAAAATATAAATCCTATGTGACCTATATTTAAAAAGAAAGATGCTAATAGCAGCAATACAAGAAATTTTCTCCAAAAGATCTGTTCACTCAAAACAAAAGCCCAGTCCTGGTAGAAATATCAGGAATTTTAAAGGAAAAATAGCAATAGTTATAATTTATGATCACAAAAATCCCTAAAACTGCATTTAGTACAATACAAGACTTGTTAGAATCCTAAAGCAAGAAAATAGAATCATGGACACACTGCAACTTGATATTCCTTCAAAGGAAGTGTCATGTAAGGGCAGTGGTAAAAGACATATAAGAGTTCAGTTATACCAAGATAAATAAAACTTCCCTCACCTAGAGATATCGTTCTTCTAAAACTACAAATTCCATAGGGAGATACAGAATTGCTCTAATCTTTCCTCAGAGGACTGAGTGAGAAGGAGCTCAGACTTACAAGCACTCAACCTGAAAAAATTGGATGGCAACCCAATTTCAAATCATTCATACTGTCATCTAGCCATAGAAAGGCAAAACTAGATTGGATAGAGAACTATCTGATATGTGTCATCTCCAGTTTACTGTGGTAGGGACTGAGTGTTTAAAAATATATACCATATAGGCTGAGCACCAAACTGTAATTTAGAAAGAGACCCAAATATAATGGGGACAATCCTAAAGAGGTTGAGAAAATGCTCACAATTACACACTGAAGTCCCACCAAACCAGACAACTTGCTATCGCTCCTCAAACACATAGGTCCCAATGGCACTGAAATGTAACAACTTGGGGAAGTCTACCAAGGGTAACGTAGCACAGCACAAGGTTCTATTTTTTTAGAGAATAATCTTTATAATGGTTTGTGGGGTGTCAACATTATGTAATTCCTAATGAGAACCCAAAGGATCCCTTCACTAGCATATTTTCCAGGTTGAAGAGCAACCATTTGTATATGTTTTTGTCTTAAAAAATTTGAGTAGTGCCCCAAACCTTAAAACTATATCCAGAATTCTACTGCATTCTAAAATCTGCCCCAAGTTACCTTTATCTCTTACCAATATTTTCGAAACAGCCTAGTAGTATTCAAACTTGTTTGCTCATATACGCCTCTAAACATTGTTTGTTTGTTTTAATGCTTATTTATTTTTGAGAGAGAGACAGAGACAGAGCATGAGAGGGGAAAGAGCAGAAAGAGAGACACACAGAATCTGAAGCAGGCTCTAGGCTTCGAACTGTCAGCACAGAGTCCCACGCAAGGCTCAAACCCACAAACCATGAGATCATGACCTGAGCCGAAGTCTGATGCTTAACCGACAGAGCCACCCAGGTGCCCCCAATCTCTAAACATTGTTAGGTCAACAACTAAAAATTTCATTATGAGTTTAAATTGTTGTGACAGATCAATTTTTGTTCATTTTATATAGATCTCACAAAATCTAAAGATATTTCCATCTTCCAATTAAAATTTTATTACAAATAAGCACTTTAACAGGTGGAAATGTTAATTTTTTTGTAATTAAACATGTTTCCATCATGTTACCCACACAGAAGCTTATATAATATATACATACACACATGTTTAAAACTTAGAGACATGCTATACAATGTGCTACTCAATAGCCATTAGCCACATGTGACTACTGAGCACTTGAAATATGGCTAGTTCAAACTGAGATATGCTGTAAGGTAAAATGCACACAAGATTTCAAAAAATCAATATGAAAATTGAGTATAAACTATCTCAATATTTTTTCTATTGACTACATGATGTTGAAGTTGTATTTTTGTATATTGGATGAAATAAAATAAATTATTAAAGTTTTACCTGTTTATTTTTAATTAATTTAAATTTAAATTTACATATGTGGTTCACATGTGTAATTCTATTAGAATTATATTTATACTGAATAGTGCTGGTTTTGAATCTGCTATGGATCACCTAAAAAACTTTGGTGTTATAATGTATTTATGATTTTAATTATTTTCATGTCTATAACATTCTAAATTCTTTTTTTTAATTTTTTTTAACATTTATTTATTTTTGAGACAGAGAGAGACAGAGCATGAACAGGGGAGGGGCAGAGAGAGAGGGAGACACAGAATCTGAAGCAGGCTCCAGGCTCTGAGCCGTCAGCACAGAGCCCGACGCGGGGCTCGAACTCACGGACCATGAGATCGTGACCTGAGCCGAAGTCGGACACTTAACCGACCGAGCCACCCAGGCGCCCCTCTAAATTCTTTTAAAAGATATTTTGAATTAAGTTATCTTTCCAAGTGTTAGTGGAATACAATTGATGAAAACAACGTTAAAATACTTCATAATTTATTTTTAGAGAGAAAGAGGTAGAGTTTTTGTTTGTTTTTGTTTTTTTTATTTTGAGGTGGGGGGGCAGTGGGGAGGAGAGCATGTTCACAGGAGGGGCAGAGAGAGAGAGGGACAGAATCCCAAACAGGCTGTCAGCACAGAGCCTGAAGCAGGGCTTGATCTCAGGAACAATGAGATCATGACCTGAGCCAAAAATAAAAGTCTGATGCTTAACTGACTGAACCACCCAGGCACCCAGAAAGAGGGAATCTTAAATAGGCTTCACATTCAGGGTGGAGCACCATGAGGGGCTTGAGCCCATGACCCTGGGATCATGAGCCAAATCAAAATCAAGAGTCAAACATTCAACTGACAGAGCCACCCAGGTGCCCCCAAATAGTTCATAGTTATTAAGGAAAAAGTGAAAAATATAAAATTTTATTGTAACTGCATATTCTAATAAGATAGATGGGGGCTTTTTTCCCTAATTAGTTGGCATATCTATAGATGAAAAATTGTTTATTGTGTAATAAGGGTGAACAGCAATTATTTTTATATTTTATTTTCATACTTAAAAGTACTAGGACACCTTAATCACATAATATGTTGGAATATAATTTTTTCAATGTTACTAAATTATTTAAACTCCCAAGTTTCATGACAAAAATCCATAGTGGTCTAGTAATAAATAATTTTTTAAATCATCAGTAACTTAAATATTTTATTGAACACAAGACTCAACCTTCAACTCTTTCTTTGTCTAATCACTGAAGACATTACATTTCGGTTTTTTAAAAATGTTTATTTTTGAGAGAGAGAGAGAGAGAGAGAGAGAGAGAGAGAGAGAGAGAGAGAGAGAGAGATTGCAAGAAGGGACAGAGAGAGAGGGAAACACAGAATCCAAAGCAGGCTCCAGGCTCCAAGCTGTCAGCACAGAGCCCAGTAAGGGCTCAAACTCACCAACCACGAGGTCATGACCCAAGCCGAAGTGGGATGCTTAACCCAGACGCCCTGAAGACGTTACATTTCTAACTTAGGGAAACTATACTGCCAAAAAAACATTACCAATTATCCACCAAATAGTTACTCAGTATCCCTATTACTTTTTCACCTACAGCCCCCTTGTTCTACCAGATAGGATTAGAAAGGGCAAAAGAAAAGAATTATAATTATAATCAATTTATAATTATTTTCTAAATGACTTTGACAAAGCAAGTTTTTAGATAAAATACTTCTTTTTAAAAAATGTTTATGTTTATTTATTTTTGAGAGACAGAGACAGAGCATGAGCAGGGGAGGGGCAGAGAGAGCGGGAGACATAGAATCCAAAGCAGGCTCCCGGCTCTGAGCTGTCAGCACAGAGCCTGACACAGGGCTCGAACCCATGAACTGTGAGATCATGACCTGAGCCGAGTTGTACACCTAACTGACGGAGCCACCCAAGTGCCCCTGGAAATTTATTCTTTTAAAGACTTGTGTGTCTGTAAGGTTTTCAGGTAGCCTCAGAGGTCTCACATTCTAGTTTGAGCACCCTTTCATTATCCCATTGACTGTGGCCCTGCTTTCTTCTAACCTTGCCTTCTACAGCCGAATCTCAGCACAGCCCACAGAATGATTCTTTCAGTTCCAAATCAGAAAATCACTCCTCTGCTCATATCTTCCAGGCATTTCCCATTCTCACACACAGTAAAAGCCAACTATCTTGACAGTAGAGCCTACAAGGCCCTTAACAATATGCCCTTCAACCCTGTTACCCCTTGTACCCTACTCAACTCCCTTGGCTCAGTTTGCTGAATTACCCTGGCATCTTCACTAGCCCTCAAAATTGCTCTCAGATAATCATCTCAGGAAGATGCTCCCTCTGCTAAAATGTTCTTCCCCTTGACCTCCATGGCTCACTATATCACTTTCTGTAAGTCATTACTCAGATACCTTCTCAGAGATGCTTTCCCTGGCCACCCTACCACTTACCCTTCTATTCCCCTTTCCTGCTGTTTTTCCAAAGTACTTAATGCAATTTCATCATATATTTTCTCAATTTGTTCTTTCACCCTTCATAGAAAGCAAGCTCATATAACAGGTTTTCCCCCCTGTTCTGTATTCTAACATATCCTTAAAACAATATATGGTATATATGAGGCATCCAATAAATTTGTCAAGTGTAAAAATCATGTGATCTCTCTTATAAATGAGGCAAAGTTCTATGCACATTGGAGAACAGGGTTGTTTTATTCATTTAGGTTTGTTCTTTTGTGTAATAAAATTGAGTAACTAACACTCAAAATTTTGTTCTAATGCACAGCATCAGGTGGTTCTCTGCAATGAACATCAACATTTATGTTGAATTCATCTAAGTCTATACATATGACTCAAATGTGTGGATGTGACCTGGAAAGCCACATAGTGTTTGTGTATATTTACTAACTCAGCATGCACATTCCTTTCAAATCGTTTCCTCCATTTTTGCTAATGTTGATTGGTTTTTCTTTGACTGAAAAGCAGCTTCCTTAGATTTATAAGACATGATTAATGAAAACATTAACTTTACCAATAGCAACATATTAATTGATTCCTTTTTCATATTATTTTATCACAGTCCCTGGATAAAACTATGTAGGTGCTGCCCCTAAAATAATAACTTTTCCACATCAAAATGTCTGAAAAGAATGCAGCTAGAGTGTTAATCAATAGTAAATATATACGGTTGACAGCACACTGGAATTGGGTACCCTGAACTGTAGCCAATCGTGGATGTTATCCATTTTGTCCTTAAAAGCATTTAAGGCAAGTTTGCCAGATGTCACTACCAGACTATAACTTTCCCTTCTTGTCTTTGAGTCATTTAAAAATCCTGTTGGATTTCATTTTATTAACAGGTTAACAGATCTATTACATCCCACTAGAGTATTATTGACTAACTTTGAAAAACTATCCACTTTGCCTCATGTCACTTGTGTAGCATTTTTTCCCAGATATCAAAGTATCAAAGAGTCAAAAATGCTAAGAGTCTTAAAGCATGTTTAGTATAATTCGATGGTCATTGAACATACCTCACAAATCCATGAACTACATATATCAGATATATATAGAACCACACACACACACACACACACACACACACACACACACACGTTCAGTCAACAATATTTCTATATGGAGGTTACTCCATGCTAGTTGCTCTGAAAGGATATAAAAGTAAAGAATATGTATTATATCTATGATAAAATATTTAAATTAAAACAATATGAACACCACAGAAACTCTATGAAATTATGAGAGTCCACTAATAAACTTAAATGGGAATCATAGATGAAACTTATTGAAAGATGTCAAACATAAAAGGATATTTAACTATCTGAAGAATATTTATTCCATAAGCAAATAATTATATAGCTTTATTGAATAAATATCCCAAACAATACTTCTGACAGAGAATCAAAATATTAGTTTATCTAAATTACTCACTGTATTCATGCTCTTGAGGTGATGTCCGGAAAGCCACAGAGAAAAACCTAGACAAATCTAACGCTAATGGCCCTGAACATACCCATTTTTTCAAAGAGTGTTCACGTAACATAAGATTTATACGTTTAAACGATATGTAAACCCAGTGATTGCAAACAATATGTATTATATTTGAAAAGTGGTGTTCGTGTTACCAAAAGAAGTAATATTCCCATTTCGAGAAAAATACTGACATTAGCTTCTTTCATCTCGGAAGTTAAGGTCTTTTCTCAAATTTTCCCATGAGGGCACAATTCGCCCTTAATTAATATAAAGTTCACAATGGATGTACAAATGAATCATGATTTACAATTAAAGTTCTAATGAGGTCTTCATGAAATAGTGGAATAATCAAAGAATTATCTTCTGGCCTTTGCACAGATTTAAAATTATGAAAGCATTTCAATAAAAGTTGCTAAGGTTTCTATTCTTCACAAAAGGTAACATATAAAGAATAAATATGTTTTCTAAATACTACCAGCTCCTTAAATGCAGTTTTCAAAAAAATATATAGTTAATGCCAAAAAAAATCATTCTTTCTAATCTGTAAATTCTAAAAAGCTTTTCCAAATAAGAATTTTGACATTTTTATTTTGAAAAAGGCTTTGAAGTCTTAGCTTTTTTCAAAGCAATGTTTCAGAGAAAAGCACATCACATATCAATTTGTACTTAGATATTTATTTTAAAGCATTAGTGCTCCACAGAATTTAGTAGTGAGTCACAAGAGAATAAAACGCATATTTTATATAAACAAGAGAATTTTTCTGAAATATTTTTAAGATAATTCTAAACTGTTTTAAAGCAAATGTAATGCATTTTAAAAAGACATATTAGCACAAGTATTTTCTTCTAATTATAATATTTCAGGAAGAAGAACTGATTCATATTTAATGTAGATAAAATACTTGGATAATTCATGTAAAATATTAAAGAAATTATATTTTAAACATGGTAATATTACCTGAGCATGGTAAAGTCTGAAATACTAGATCATATCGACTTATATTAATTTTCAGGATAAACACTGATTTTTTAGATGATAAATCTTTAAGATAATTATAACTTCGAGTGAAATATACAATAAAGTTTATATTACTCAAGGACAAGTGTTTACATAAGGCATAATCAACAAAAGTAGGAAAAACTGAGGGTAATATAAAGTAGCATAGATTTATCCGCATTTATTTCTGCTTAAAAGTAACTTTTGGGCAAGAAATAAAACCCATTGGATAAATATAAAATTGTTCTATTTTTGCCACTGCAAAGGCTGCTGGCCCCGGCTTAAGATTATGTGTCCATGAGGTCGAATACACTGATAAACTAAACATTTTAATTACTGTTTTATTAGCAAGACAGCAAATGTCCAATTATTTGTAAATATTAATGACTAATTGAATTATATATAAATTCTCAGCAGTGTTAAGTGGCTCTAGGATATGGAGATGGCTGTAATCAAAAGTGGCCAACTTTTCTTGACAGTCAATTTAGTGAGATAAAATGGGAAACCATCTTTATCAATGTTCTCTTACTCACCTATCTCTCCTAGTACTTCTGCAACAGACAATTAGAATCAGTATTACTGAAGTCCCAAAAATGACTGCTCTACAAAATGCATTATGACAAGTAAGCGCTGACTTCACTTTGAATAATTCCACTTCAATTCTACCCTCTTCCTAAAATATGGAAAGCAGACACAAAAGCAAACTTGCTTGGTGGATGTCCTAAGTCAAACATCTTAGAATTGAAATGAATCTTGGAGATCCTTCTACATTATATTCACTTGTTGAAGATAGCCAAGTAAAGAATATATTTTCTGAAGCTAAAAATATATCCAGAATGCAAAAGCTTATCAAATAATCCAAGTATCAGATAAAATAGTCTCTATTCAAAACAAAACTCAGACAAGAGTCAGAAAAGGAAAGGATCTCTCTTCCTTCTCTTGAAACCTGCCTTCCATGAAGCCCCTTCCCTCCTGTGCAAAATAAAGGGAATAGGATCCACATTAAGCACAACTGAGTTGTTAGCCAAGGATACTGTCTAACCTTGGGACGCTTGGGTGGCTCAGTTGCTTAAGTGTCTGACTTCAGCTTGGGTCATGATCTCATGGTTCATTGGTTCAAGCCCCGCACTGGGCTCTGTGCTGACAGTTTAGAGCCTGGCTCCTGCTTCAGATTCTGTGTTTCCCTCTCTCTCTGCCCCTCCCCTGCTCGCACTGTCTCTCCCTCCCTCTCTCAAAGATAAACATTAAAAAAATAATAAAGGATACTGTCTAACCTTGATGACTATAGGAATCAGTAGTTGTGACTTTCTTGGCAAGTCTTAGGAAGGAGGTATGTTCTACAATATAAAATGTTATTTTGTTAAAGTTCTTCAAATGCTCTATGTAATGATTCTTTATTCCCTGTGGTCACTCTTTGCTTATAAAACTAGTTCCCCTATGGGAAAACTCTTTTCACGGATAATGGATAACATCCTAACATCTGGTCTTTATAAAGCTGTAGAGCCAAGACATTTTTCCTCTAACATTAAATAATACCTTACCGCTGATGCTGGCATCCTAAAAGCAAAAATGAGCATCACAGCACAAATGAGAAAAGGAAGGAGAAGGTATTATTGGTCATAGCCCAAGAAACAACTTCAAATCAGAGTTTCTTTAACTGAGTCTGATGGCCAAATACCATATGTATATTTACAATCTTAGTTCACATTGAATTGCCTGACTCCAAGCTAATTTTTCGGCTAAGGAATCGGAGATTCAAAACAGCACTTTTGGAACTTGCAAAAGTACTGAACTCTGAAGGTAAGCCCCCCTTTCTGCTTTTTCAATTGTATTTTGCAAATGTATTAGATAATGGGTTTATCCCCATTATCTTTCAGTCTTTCATTAGACATCTTCATAGCATTTGAGATTCCATATACATAACACTGCAAAACTAGGAATATCCTAACTCCTTTTTTCCTCAGTTCTCAACTGATACCCTGACTGGTTTATCATAAAAACAATCACCTCACTTAAATACCCACAACTCCCTTTTTTTTTTGTCTCAATGTCTCTGTGTGTTTAATCTTTATTGTTATGGATGGATAGATAATATGTTGAAGTATTAGGTGATGTGTTTCCCCATCCCCTGTCATGTTCAACTCCTTTACTTGTATTCAGAGGGCCTGGATTCAAGTTTAGACTCACTTTCAGTTAGAAACAATTCACTTACCCATGGTTTTCAAGGCTGAGCCAATGTAGGGGTTAAAACACACACACACACACACACACACACACACACTCAACACAAGAATTAGAATCAAGTGCATTTTTATAGAGCTCCAAATGAAGATAAAAGACTATAGTTTGGGGAGAAAATGATCCCAGAGACAACAACAGCAACAAGACAACAGCAGCAACTAGAGCCAAATCAGATACAAGGTTATGAGTATCACAGAAACAAAGCCAGACCTCCCTCCCCAGCCACTCAGTAAAGACCTTTAAACGACCAAGCCAGCAATCCATCCACTGATTATCCAAGAGAAATCCTGCACCTTTACATTCCTAGACTTTGCTCAATATCCCCCCAACCCACCACCAGCCTTCTGAAGCCTTACCCCAATTCAGTAAGCCAGAACTCATAGAAGGTTCTACAGTGATTGGTAGATTGGTTCTCACGCACCTAGAGTGATAGCGATAGAATAGAACCCTGTGCCTGTCAGAGACCAGAGAGAATCATCTGAGATCACCCACAGAACTGAAGATTTCTCCAAGCCTCTTCATTCCCTCCAGGGCATAAGGAAAGTAAGTCTCTATCCCTCACTCACTCTCATTTAAATGGTGAATCCCTCCAACTGTGCTTATACCCAACTGCTCCTTCCTCTTCAAGATTTGTCTCCTTTCATTTCCTCTGCCATCATTTCTGCCTTTGTCTTTTGCTCCAAGGGCCATTTTCCTTCCTCTAGCCCACACTAAAGCTCAAAAATGATTCAAAGGAATTGCTGACCTAATTAGAAAGCATTAATTCCCTTCTCTGATGTCTACTTGCCAAACTGGCATTTCCCCAGTAAAAATTAAGTCCATATGGGCTGAGATAAGAAAACAGAAAAGGCAGAACAGTAATTCAAAACCATAGAGGGAATCCAAAGCATACAACAGGAGGAAATCTTTTGTGAAGAGGACCAAGGTGCAGAGTGGAAGGGACTTTGAAAATGAAATATCCATGTGATATATCCTCTCCTCCCACCTTATCTGTGCATAATCTATTATTCAACACTTCTGGGAGACCTATAGGGCCACCTGAACCACTAGCTGCATCCCATAAACTTTGATATGTTGTATGTTTATTATCATTTTATTCAAACAGATTCTAGTTTCTCTTGTTATTTCTTGGATCCAATGCCTACGTGGAAGTCTTCTGTTCCATTTCGACAAGTTTGGGGTTTTCTGATTTATGTTACCTTTATAGATTTCTCATTTAATTCCACTGTTGTCAGTGAACAATATGATTTCAGTATTTCTAAATTTACTGAGACCTGTTTTATTGCCAGAATATGATCTATCCTGTTAAAGTAACTTTTGCACTTAAAAAAGAATGTTTTCTGTCATTTTCACCTATACTGTCTATGAATATCAAGTCAAAGTGATTGGTAGTGTTGTTCAGATTGACTCCAGGTTGTTTATTTATGAGGGGGGGAGCGGTGGGGGTGGGGAGGTTGGCCTAATTGTTCTATCAGTTCCTGAAATAAAACCTACAACTATGATTGTGCGCTTGACTATTTTTCCCTTTAATTCCATCAACTTTTGCCTCATGTTTCTTGAAACTTTGTTATTGGGCCCAGGCACATTTGTGAATGTCAGGACTTCCTTAAGAATTTAGCTTTTTATCATTATGAACTGCCCCTCTTAATCTCTGGTAATACATTTTGTTTTCACATCTATTTTATCATATATTAATATGACAATTCAGCTTTCTTTTGATAGTTTGCATATATAACTTATTATATCCATTTATTTCAGTTTATGTATTTATATTTATCACTTTTATATGGCATAGGGTTGAACATTTTTTTATTTTTATTTATTTGAATCCATTCTAATAATATCAACCTTTATTTGTAGTGTTTAGTCCATTAACTAGTCCAGTAATTACTGATAGGATTAACTGTGAGTCTACTATTTTGTTTTCTACTTGAAAACTTTCTACTTTTATTTTTTGTCCTCTATTTTTCCTTTCCTGTATATAGAGACAGTATTTGAACATTTTTAGAATTCCATTTCAATTGTATCTGTTGCTATCTTTTTAAAAATTTTTATAATGTTTATTTTTGAGACAGAGAGAGACAGAGCATGAACGGGGGAGGGGCAGAGAGAGAGGGAGACACAGAATTGGAAGCAGGCTCCAGGCTCTGAGCCATCAGCCCAGAGCCCGACGCGGGGCTCAAACTCACGAACTGCGAGATAGTGACCTGAGCTGAAGTCGGACCCTTAACCAACTGAGCCACCCAGGCGCCCCGTATCTGTTGCTATTTTAACAGATGGATATATATATGTGTGTGTGTGTGTGTGTGTGTGTGTGTGTGTGTGTGTGTGTGTGTGTATATATATATATATATGTATATAGTGTGTATATAGTGTGTGTATATATCTAGTGTGTATATATATAGATATAGTGTGTGTGTGTATATATATAGATATAGTGTATATACATATATAGTGTGTATATATATATAGTGCATATATAGTGTGTGTATATATAGTGTTTATATGTATAGTGTGTGTATATATATATAGTGTGCATGTGTGTATGTATACATATGTGTGTGTGTGTGTATATATATGTGTGTGTATATATATATATACATATATATATACACACATATATATATATATATATACACACACATATATATACACACACACACACACATGTAGTATATATACTATATATAGAGAGAGAGTAATACTATATAGAGAGAGTAATACATGGCCTTGACTCTTCATACCCACAAAGCCAATATTACTACCCCGTATAAAACATAGAAATCTTTCACACTTATAGGTTCATGCCTTTCATCCTTTAGGTTATGATGGACATATCATACATTATAAATCCCTCAATACAATGTAAACCTTTGTGTTTTAAATGCTTACACAATTTATGAAGATATGGGGGAAAACAAAACAAAAATTTCCATTTATATTTGCCCAGATATTTACCATCATTCCTGATGCTCTTCATTCTTTACTGATAACTGAATTTCTATCATTTTTTCTCTTTCTAAAGGATATCTAAAGAAGATGACTAATTAATAGGCATAAAGTTTCAGCTAAGCAAGAGGACCAAGATCTGCTGTAGAACATTGCCCTAAGTTTGCAGATACTCTTAACTCTTCACCTTCTAGAATTCTCCACTCTTCAGCATTGTTTTCCAGCTTCACTTTTGTAGTTCCTTAGACAACAATAATGTATTATACATTTCAAGTTTTGTTGATAGGGCAAATCTCATGTTAAGTATTGTTATCACATAAAATATAAAGTAAATAAAAATAAATTTTAAATAAAATATCCTTTAGCATATCTTTTAATGCTGGTCTGCTGGTGACAAAATTTCTTAGTTTATCTTGAAAATGTATTTTACCTTCATTTTTAAAAGTATTTTCAGTGAAACAGATCCTGGGTTGACAGGATGTTGTCTTTTTTTTTCCTTTTCAGTTCTTTAAAAACATTTTATTCTACCCTGGCCTCCATGGTTTCTTATGAGACGATAGTTGTTAATTAGATTGTTGTTCCCTTGTAAGTAATTGGTCATTTTCGCTTTTCTCAAGATTTTCTCTTTATGACTTTCAACAGTTTGACTATAATATGCCTTGACATAGGCATATTTATCTTCATTCAGCTTGGTGTTTAACATCTTGTATCTTCAAAATATTTCATAAAACTTGGGAAAATATTTGGAATATCTCTAAAAAAGTGTTTTTGTTGCACTATCTTTCCTCTTTCTGGTTTTCCAGTTTCCTGTATGTTGAACTATTTGATATTGTCTCACAGCTAAGATTCTGTTCATTCTGTTTTCAATCTGTTTTCTCTGTTCTTTACTTTGAATAATTTCTATTGATCTTGAAGTTCGCTTACTTTCCTGTCATGTTCATTCATCATTAAGTCTATCCAGTTAATATTTTTAAAGATTATATTAAGTTCTAAAATGTACATTATTGTGTTTATTTCTCTGCTAAAATTTTATCCACTGAAAACATGTTTTATTTTACTTCACAGAGTATAAGTATCTTAGTCCCTCCATGACCTTTGTTAGCTCCAACACCTGGTTGATCTTGGAGTCAGCCTCTGTAGATTTTGTTTACTTGTGAGAATGTGTTCCATTTTCTTAATACTTTGTATGTTGATTAATTTGGGATTATACATTATGAATGTTAATTTGTGGAGAATTCAAATGCTGTGTTTGTTTTTGTTTTTTTCTCCAGTGAATGTGGTTTCCTTTGTTTCAGCAGGACTGGTTTGAGCTGGTCTTGAACTTCCAACACTGTTTGTTAGGCAACAACTCCATTCTCATTTCAATTATTTTCTTTAAATCTGAACTGCTGCGTCTGTTCTGCACATATATCATTCAAGGGTAAGTCAGAGATGTAGGCAGACTGAGTTTGTAGATACTCTAACTCTTCACCTTCTGAAATTCTCCACACCCTTCAGCATTCATGGTTTCCCAGCCTCACTTTTGTAGTTCCCCAGGCCAGAAAGATAGGAATTTTCCACATGAGCCCCTGCTGCCACTGCACATGGTCACTGTGTCACCTTTAGTGTTCACAGTGTCACTCAGAGGGCACCTAGCCCTAGTCTATAAGCCTCCAAGAGAAAACTTAGTGGTATAGTTGGCCATCTCCCCTCTAAGAAAGCATGCACTTGTCACTAAAGTCTGTCTACTTCTGGTCACTCTCCAGTAGCTTCAGAGAGTTTTTTTTTTCATGATTTCCAGCTTTTATAGTTCTTTTCTACAGTCATATCTCTGGTAGGGTCTTACCCTGACTTACATGGAAGCAGAAGAACTTGGATCATTTGGAACACCTTTTCCCCCTCAACTCTCACATGTAATCCTTCCAGGAATCCTGCTACTTATATCTTAAAACTACATCCATCATCTAGACGCCTTCATGACCACTATATTCTTTGAAGTCACAAACCCTCTCCCCTGGGTATCTGCCATAACCTTCTAATTGGTCTTCCTCCTAGTTTTGTTCCCCTACAGTATGGAGACACTGCAGCCAGAGCCATCTTTATAAAACACAGTCAAACCATGTCATTCCATTATTCAAAATCCCCCAATGGCTCCCCATTTCACTCAGTAAAAATCCAAGTGACCTGGGCTTCTATAACTCCTTCATATCCTAATATCCTTCACCTGCACTCACTCTTCTCCAGAACACCGTCCTCTCTTGTTTCTCAAATACATGCCTTTGTGTTTGCTATCACTCTGCTGGAATGCTCTTCCCCAGAAATGTCCACTGCTCATTCTTTCAGTTCTCTAATAAAACATTTTACCTGTGGAATCTTCTCTGATCACCTCCTATAAAATATCCGACACCCTTCCTTGCTCACCCTTCTCTCTTGCTCTCCATTCTGAAACTGGCCTTTTGCCTTCAAAGTACACAGGTTGGCCTGACCTCTTACATCTTCAGTAATGTATTTGTTTCTTGTTCTATGTCCACTCACTAGAAGTTAAACTCCTTAAAAACAATGGCTTGTTCTGCTCCTTTTTGTATATCCAGATCTTAGAAGATTGTCCAATTCACAGTAAATATTCATTCAATAATTTGCTGAGATAGTGAATCAACAGGTTAAATTCATTTTGACAATGAGTGCTTTCATAAATTTGAATGTCTCTACATATTTAAATATTAATATACACTTATATTTTTCCTATTTTTAAATACCTCAAAAATACTTCATAACTAATGTAATATACACACAAATAGCTTAGTTCTTTTAAATATCTTTTCAAATAAATATCAGTTATCTAAAAGCAATTGGAAGTCTTATAATGCAATATTAAGGGTTTGTCCCAAGAGATTGTCCCAATGAGAGTGAGATTTATTTCTAAACCTAACATAAAGGCATGAATGGCACAGGCCTTATTTAATGTTTGTAAATCTTATCTAAACCCTCTGGGTTTGAAAGGCCCTTAACTAAGGAAAGCACACTTATCATTCTAGGTGAACTGATGTTACCTTCTCAAGCCATTTGAGGATTCTGGATGAAAACTTTATGACCACAATACGCAGTGTTATTGGCCAGATTTATGACCAGGATGGTGTACTTTGAGGCTAGATGTATCCAGTGCGATCGTCTTCAGTTTCAGATAAACATAGTGAGCCCTTTAGAGTAATATGACAACAGCAATGCAGACACCTTGCCATTCACACAGGGTGGATATGTCAGTCTTCTGGTTCAGTTTAAACCCTAAAGAACAGTAGCCTTTTCTGGCTCACTGACTGGTTTTGGTAGTTGTACTCCTGTGACCCTACCCTGACTTCTTGTCAAGGTGAGTATACTCAACCCATCTGTTAACCAACTGCATCTAACCATCAGACAGAGCTTTAAGGTCTTTTTAAAGTCAGAATTCATTTTCCTCTTAGGTCTCTCCTTCTCTGATACCACTCTTCCATTCATGAAAATAGAAATCTTACTTTACTTCACTAAGGCATCATTATTTGAGAGCTTCACAGATAAATTATTCAAGTAACAAACTACAGCTGAATCAGCAGTCCCTCATTCTCCTCTCCTCTATCTTCACCATTCATCCCACTTCCCCAGTTCTTCTCAGAGCCGTGTTGTCAATTTCTCACTGCCATAACTACACAAACCCTCTAAGGGAAGGTTGCTTGCCCTATTATTCAGACCAAGGTGGAAAAAATCTGTTTTCTTCCTGGTTCCATTAAGGAGACAGTTCTAGTTTTCCTAATCAGAATTAACACTTAGCGCTTATAGGTATTAGTCACTCCACATATGATGGCCCTTTAATATTAATAGTGAAGCAGGAACTATCCTATTTTCAGATGAGAAAACTGAGGATTGGCAAGTCAATTTCTCAAGTTCACACAGGCAGAGCCAGAACACAAAACTGAGTATGTCTCTTTTTCCTCTACACACTGCAGTGTAAGGCCACAAACACAAAATCTTAGAAATGGTCAGGAGGTCAGGTTTACAGAGCATGTATTTATCATCATAAATTAAAAATTAATTCAATTATTTAAAACCACGAACTGACCTGGTTGATGCAGCGTAAGGTACAACCTGCCCTGATTCCTTTTCAGTGGTTAATTTCATCTGTGTGGATACTGGCAAATGGAGGCTTGTCAAAACTACTCGAACTTCTAATCTCAGGAAGATTTTGACTGGCCCACAGGCCAAGTCTGGAATGATCTCAATCTCTCAGTCCTTTCACAGACTGTAGACCTTGCATGACCTTCCCTTCTGCATCTATACCTGCTGCTGAGGATTGGCATGGGGAGCTGGACTCACTCCTAGCCCACATGGCCTTGATAAGGTCAATAAGGGCCATCTTTCCCAAAAGGCTCGCTGCAAGTTATCAGCTCTAAGGGCCAAAAATCATCAGAAGCAAGTCTTGAATATCTCTGTTAAAGAACTATATTCACAGAACTAGGAACAGTCATCTGAAAAAGTCCCTGCAGTGAGGATAGAGAAAAGTCAGGAAGTTAATGACAAAGGAAACTGGCCTCAGGCCAATCATCCAAAACTCCAGAAGGAAAGCAAGCTATGTTAGGGCAGTGTGACAGCAGGGGGCATGGAGCCAATCACCAGAATGAGGACATAAGAGATGTATTAAAGTTTTAAGAAGGGCTAATAAGAGCAAGACACATCCACAGACTCAGGGGGACAGGTAATGGGGAGGATAGCAAGGTCCCACGACAGTCTTGAGTCCACAGCAATAAAACCAGAGTCCCAGACTTTTACACGGCATTAAGGTGGAGACTTTTTCACAAAACCAAAGCAGGTAGGAGCCCTTTTAGTGTAATAATTGTAGAAAATTTGCAACAACAATAGCAAAGTTGATTTCTTGCTGAGTTATAGATCCTTAAATTCCTCCTGACAAAGACTAGAACCAATCCCAGTGCCTGGGGAATTCTAAATGTGAAGGTTCGGGTAAAGCAAAGCCCTAACCTCCTATACTTCATTTCAAAGGTTGTGTATTCCTTTAATGAGGCATCAGCAATCTTTGTCCATAAAGTACCAAATAGTAAATATTTTAGGGTTGAGGACCATATAATCCATTCCTTGTGGCAATTACTCTGTCACTATACTGGGAAAGCAGCCACAAATAGTATGTAAACAAATATGTAAACAAATGAGCATTGCAGTGCTCGAATAAAACTATTTTATCAATGTTGAAATTTGAATTTCATATACTTTTCATGTGTCATGGAACATTATTCTTTTTGTGACTTTTATTCCCCTGAACCATTTCAAAAGGTAAAAACCATCCTTACCGTACACACCATACCAAAACAGGTGGCCATCCAGATTTGGCCCACAGCCCACAGGCCCCTAACCTGCGCATTCAATGACATAGTGCGTTAGTTTCCTGTGTGAAGGACTTCTCTAGCTCCCCTGTCATTTGCAGAACTGAGAGAAGCAACAGCTCTCCAGCTGAGTGAATGGCCACACCCTTGACACATGAAGCCCTCTGCAATGTACATAGATTTCTCCCTCACGTTTTTATTAAGGGAAGGTGTAGTGTAAGAGAGTAATGTACAGGGGCGCTTTGGGTGGCTCAGTTGGTTAAGCGGCCGACTTCGGCTCAGGTCATATCTTGAGGTTCGTGGGTTCGAGCCTCACATCAGGCTCTGTGCTGACAGCTCAGAGCCTGGAGCCTGCTTCAGATTCTGTCTCCCTCTCTGTCTCTCTCTGCCCTCCCCCACTTGCACTCTGTCTCTCTCTCTCTGTCTCTCTCAAAAAGAAATGCTAATTTAAAAAAAAAACGTACATACCACTTTCGCATGCTTTTTTGACCTTCATTTCAAAATGGTTTTTTAAAATTTTTATTTATTTTGGAGAGAGAGAGACAGAGACAAACACAGAGCACTAGCAGGAGAGGGCAGAGAGAAAGGGAGACACAGAATGCAAAGCAGGCTCCTGGCTCCGAGCTGTCAGCCCAGAGCCTGACGCAGGGCTCAAACCCACGGACCGCGAGGTCATGACTGAGCTGAATGAAGTCAGTTAACCGACGGGGGCACCCAGGCACCCCTGACCTTCATTTCAAAGTGCTATTCCGTAATGTACAGAATGGCTGCACCAACATTTATGCAAACACGTGTGTTATAAGCTCTTTCCAACTTTCAAAGTTTTTCTATGATTTATTGTTATCTCTCCCTTCTTCTTCCCCTTGGGATGATTTTCATTAATGCCATCACTATGAATCTAATCATATTTTCCAAAAAATAAAAGAGGGTTTTCCCCTTATACATGCCCATCTGTTGTTGGTGTTCTCATACAATGAGCCCAGCATTCAAAAGAAATCTCTTTAGTCTGAAATGAGTTCATGAGCCAACAAGATCCAGTGATGGGAGCCAATGGAAACAAACACATTCTTAACAACTGAACTTTTGAAATTACCCCTGTGTTTCTCCATAAATGAAAAGTTTAAATTTTCATAGTTTTTGTTTTTGCATTTTAAAATTTTTTGTATTATAGTAACACATGTTTATTGGTATCTATCATTTTAAATCTCTCCCCTCCATCCTCATATCCTTTTGGATACTTCCAAGGTAATGACTCAAAGAAGCTTTGGGATTCTGCTTCATGTAATTATTCTTTGCTGCTGTCATACCTCCCACTAAGACATAGTATGAAAAGGTTAAAGCACACATATTAGCCCTACCTGGAAATATCCTTTTTCCAGCCTAAGAGAATTAAAATCCAAATTTGGAAAGTGAGGGGAGGGGGGAGTAACCCTCTACAAAAGGGTTGCAAAGTCAAATAGGATTGAAACAAGTGCCCCAAGGTAAAAGCACTTCCCTGTTTGAAAATTCTGTATGGTTCACAATTATTCACACTAACGAAAAGCAGGAGATGTACAAAAAATGACTAAACCAAAACTATTTATAATTCCATTGAAGATCCAATACGAGTTTCCAAAGTGTGAGGATTTATTGTCCTCTAAAATAATTTAATGATCTCATCACAACAAAATGCATGCTTATACATCTATTTGTAAACAATTGGCAGAAATCTTCTCTAAAACTATGATACCACCACACAACTGCATTCTAAACAACGGTAACTAAAACAAAACTGGAAATTAAGTGAACAGATGCATCATTATGCACAGATTAAACATAATGAAAATAATAACAATAGTCACCACTTTGGGCACTAACAATTATGTCATGCACTGGACTATGTGATTTAAATGCAATTTTAATTTAACTCATTCAAAAACTTCATCAAGGAAGTAATATCCTCTTTCCTCTTTTATGGATGGTAACATGTTTTACTTGCAAAGTAACTTAAAGATTTTGAAGTCCTACTCTGTTCCTATACAGAGGGAGAAACTGGATTCCATTAGGCTGTCACTTGCCATGGGTCACACCTCATCAACAAAGCTGTGGTCAGCAGAGCCCAAGTGATTAGAGCCTGCTTCCTTCCTGGTACAATCTAGTCTCCCAATGTTTTGCAGAGTTGCCCATGTAGAGATCCACAGTTGGGGTCTGCATGATGGTCATCTGTTATAGAGACCAAAACCTAGTAGACACTAAATTCTCCTGCTTCACCCATCAAATATTTGTGTGTGCACTTAACTGTGTGCCAAACATGGTTCCAAACAGTGCAGAGAACAGTGAGAAAAGCCCTGGCATACCTTGCATAATGTTCCCCAAAGTAGCATTTTTGGGGGCAGAAGAAGATCTGAGCTTTTAATACCCAGACTTCACAGGAAATATCTGTCTTTCAATAAAATAATGTTTAAATATTTAGGAAATAAAATTTAGAAAAACATTTATTTTTCTAAAACTCAAGTTCAAGTTTTTAGCAAAATACTGTGCATGAATAGTCTCAAGTTGCAGTGTGAAAACAATTGTAAAACACCATAATCACATGTCAATATTTTGAAAATCATAGTATGAATACAAGGGATATTCATGCACATGGCTGGGTTACCTCTGTCTCTAAGAAGTGACATGCTTCTGCACATAAGGCAATTATTTGTTAACAACTAGATTATCTGGCACCCAGAAAAGTCTTTACAGTCTTAGATGACAGCAAAACATTTATAGGTAAGTAAAAAATTATATTTTAGTTACATGCTGGAAAGGGGTTTTGGGTTGATGTACCATATGTCACAATTTCCCCACTTATGATAATAGGAAATAAGTTTCCAGTTAACATTTTCATATAAAACATATGATTTTCTGGAATGAATTATCAACATTAAGAGGGAAATGCCTGGTAGACCAAAATCCTTGCTCTGGTGGAGCTTACATTTTAGAGGGAATAAAGAGACAATAAGAATAAATGAGTATATTGCATAGACTGTTAGACTGTATTAAGTACTAAGAACGTGTGGCAGGGGCACATATAATTTGGGAGACCTCCCTGAGAGAGTGAAAATAGACTAAAAGAGGTGAGAGCCATCTATAGATATAGGTTAGTGAAGGGCATTCCAGGTAGGGAAACAAATGTAAAGAATATCACTGGTGAATTTCAAGAGCATCAAGTTGGAACTTGGCTGGAGGGATGTAAGTGAGGAAGAAAGGAGGAAGATGACTTAGGAGAAGAAAGGGGGAGGGGGAGAGGGAAGGGCGTATAGAAATAATGATGGTGGTAACAGTGGAAAACAACAGTCCTTTTTCTCATGCTGAACCTCTGTCAGTCCCCCAAGGTACTTTCATTGTACCAAGATCGCAGCCTTGCACATAAATCTTCCCCCATCTGCTTTCTTGAGAACTGTGCGATAATAGGAATAGTTAATTATAGGGAAGGTCTGTTCACAGTCACAGTTATTACAGCAACCACTCAAGTCCCATTGTACAAAGTTCCATTTGTGTGTCTTTTTATTCCTCACTTCCAAAACTCATGTATAGTACAGAAGGGCACACAAAATGTGTCCTTCTTTGCCAGGGCCAACCTACCACGATCCATTGAAACATGTTGACAGAACAGGATTCTGTATCTCCCTCCCCCAAAATTGTTTAAGAATGGAATCCCTTTCAAAGAACAGAAGCCCCACCCAAAAAACAGGAATAGATGGACTTTGATGAGCCCTCTCAACAGAGTGATTCTAATCTCTCTCTCTCTGAGGGTGTCTTGCAGGAGTAAATTAATGATTAGAAAGAGATTTTATTTTCTTCACAGGGAAATAAGATGATACGTGAATCACATGGATTGCTGTCAAGTTGAAATGTTGCACCAAACTATATACTTCTAACCAGGTGGTTTTTTCTTTCAATATTAGAGTGCTGCTGTCATAAAATTAATTTCCTCCCCAAATGCTGAAGACCAAGACATAAGGGAAGCAGAGGTCAGAGCCAGACACATGGGCAGGGAAAAAAGAATGATAATACAGATTCTGATGACAGCTCTGGGCTGACACAGAGGCAAATGAGGAAAAAGACACAGAAGCTTTGAAGGTGAAAAGGAGGATAAATCGAAGAGGGTAGTCTGAAAAAGAGGGACATTTTAAATAGCATTTCCCAGGAAACTCGTAGGTTGAAACATCTTTTGTGATGATACTAAGATGTCTCCTTCTACTTAAGAGCAACTTGGGGTTAAAGAAAGCAGGCCATCATTCAGAGAGTTTATATAAGGAATGGGGTGGGGGGCAGGAAACACAGAAGCCAATTGAACACAGACATCATTGAATGTCCAATGACTTCTTATAAGAGTGCAAGAAAACAAAAGTGATAAGGTCATTGAGAAATATATATTTCCTTGTATCCTCTCTTCATTATATGTATTTTATTCTTGGAGAACATTTTTAAAAACGGAAAGTTAAACATGACTTAAATAACCTACTCTTTTTATAAGGAACAATGGAAAACCAATATAGAACACAGATGAAGTGTTAACCTCTAAAGCAAAGATTTTTTTTTTAATTTTTTTTTCAACGTTTTTTTTATTTATTTATTTTTGGGACAGAGAGAGACAGAGCATGAACGGGGGAGGGGCAGAGAGAGAGGGAGACACAGAATCGGAAACAGGCTCCAGGCTCCAAGCCATCAGCCCAGAGCCTGACGCGGGGCTGGAACTCACGGACCTCGAGATCGTGACCTGGCTGAAGTCGGACGCTTAACCGACTGCGCCACCCAGGCGCCCCTAAAGCAAAGATTTTAAGGACATACATTTTCCAGCCATAAATGGTATAAAATGGAAAACAAATTATTTTGGTGGTGGGGGCAGAAGGCAGTTTCAATTTACAACTGTGCCAAGAGCCTTCCATTGCTTGGCTGTGATGCATGTGTTTCAGCAATCCAGAGAGCCAGGAATTGTGGTGTAAGACACTGTATATCCAGAGGGTCTTGAATCATAAGAATAAAGCCATGTAATGCAGATATACATGCGATTATACTTTTTTTTTAGAGGAGGAAATTCTTCTCTCACCAACAAAAGATTTGAATAAGATAAAGTATACACTGCTAACAAGATAAAGGAAAATATGACAAGAAGTGGAGTAGACAGACCAACAGGCATCACTTTGGTGCTCTGGTGAAGGGGTCTAAGAAATGGAGAAGAAATGAAGAAATAAAAGGCACAGAACTTGAAAAGTTAAAGGTGCTTACACAGGCCAGATGGCACTTGTGCCTTTTACTGCAGCAAATGAAACCGTAAGGTTTGGTAGAGGAAATGGACACTTTAGAAACAATGGAAAACATGGTTTGCACAGCCCTTCTTTCTCTGACTACAGCCTGTCCCAGTGTCCGCTCTCCTGAGTATGAAGGCTTTCATCACTGAGCCCTACAAATATCCTCATATCTTAACATGGAGAAGAGCTTAAGTTCAAGAGCCCGGGATGAGAGGCAATTCTGTGAATCCAACCATATAAAAGAAGTGGCATTTTATTAAAATATATAGAGAAAGGATCAGAAGAAAGCATATTCACAAATGTAGAATGTTACAGGTGCAAAAGTGTGAACTAGATATTCATAGAATCAAGAACTCTTAGTTCTGACAGCTTAGGTAAGGAAGCTTAATCCGCTTACTCCCTTCTAAATCACTGAGGTGATAAAAAAATTAAAGCACTTCACACAATAAACAATAAATGTGTGATAGATAATGACTGGCCCGCACTTGAGTTTATGGAAGACTCAGAAATAAAACCTAGATCCCTACTTTTCAATATTTTTTCTATCACACAGCACATCTATGCCTCCCCCTGCCCCTGCCACCAAATCAAAAGTGTTATGGGCATGATTCCATCCTCAAGTGGGCCATTATTCATATGTACAATTTAGGCAAAAGTAATTTCCCTCGGCCTCAGGACTGTGTAAGTTACGTATCTCTTAAAAATTAGGAAATGCCAGGACGCGTGGGTGGCTCAGTTGGTTAAGTGTCCAACTCTTGATTTCGGCTCAGGTCATGATCTCACAGTCATGACATTGAGCCCCACATCAGGCTCGGCACTGACAGCATGGAGCCCATGGGTAACTGTGAGGAGACAGGCCCACAGCTGGGGTTACAGCTAAAACACTCCTAGGCCAACTAATATGGAAAACTTATCTTTGGGTATGCCTCTGGAGTTTTCCTCTCATCCCGAAAGGAAAGCCAATTGACTACAAAAGAACTCTTATATCAGTGACTTGATGTTATCACCCCAAACTTAGCAATAAGCCATCAAAATGAAATTGCTAAAAATTACATTCACATATGTGCCCCTTGACACCACACAGGTAAACATATCAGGAGAATCCTTTATTCATGTTGTCAGTTAATCCCAATATCCAGCATTTGGAGAATTCTTAAATTGAAGACTACTTAATTTTAAATAAACAGCATTCTGCTTTTGTTGACAAAAACCTATTTCTCCCCTTTATCATTGTGCATTCTTTGCTCTACTTTCCTTAATTTTTAGGGATTCTCCTCCCCAGCTGTAGGTGAACTACTCTTCAAACTATACATTTTGTAACTGTTTTTGTGCTATATTTTCAGTAAACATGAAAAAATCAATGTATACCATGTTTAAATTAACCATGATATATTCATATTGTTTCTTCTAAATTTATAACAAAGCAGACAAAACTACTGCCATGTGTAACTATACATACATACACACACATATGTAATTAAAACAAAGTAAACTATATATAACTATACAAACACACACACATAATTAAAACAAAGTAAACTAAGTCACTTTAAAGAAACTTTTTCCAGTCAGGTTTGGGTATATCTAACGTGCTGGCTCATTTTCCTCTAATTAGAAACACTCTGGGAAAATCCTTCAAGGGGAATTACCATGGATGACAAGAAGGGATTTTGCTTTGGTTATCCAGGACTCATCTCCTCAATTAATTATAACCATGCTGGGGAAAGTTGGACTCCTGAAGCAATTAACATATGCTATGGACAAGAAGAGTGAAGAAATCAAAATGATAGTGACTGGGTGACCTAACAGAGAGAGGAAATTATTATTAGACATTGTTCTGACAACAAAATGTAGTAAGGTGAGAAGAAATAATTCCGATTTCTTGACAGTTACAGGAAAAGTTGCTATACCATCATAAGAAAGGGTTTTAAACATTCTAACAGGAAAAAAAAATCTTAAATAACAAATCTGTTAAGGAAGAGAGAATAAGGGGCTTATAATTTGTGTCTTTAATGAAACATATTTCCTACATTTTAGCCCACTTCAAATGCAGTTGAGTTCAAAAGAGCAAGTGTTCTAGGTTCTAAAACGGACTCCATCACTTACTATGTATCTTTAAGAAAGTTATTTAACCTTCTTTACTCAGTTTCCTCATCTGTAAAATGAGAACATTCATACCAACACCTTTAAAAGTTGTTGGAGGGTTAAATAAGATAATCTCTGTACAACATTTATAATAGTGTGTGACCTAATAACAAGTACTATAGAAAAGTATAAGCTACATTTAGTTTTAGTACAATTTCTAGGAAGTTCTTACATTTAACTCATGTTTTGGTCTTTCTTCTCCATCACCTACTCTATTTCATTCAACTAGGTATTCTCTTTTCCCCCACCAGATGCACTTTATTTATTTATTTTTTTTGTCTCTGGATATATTCATTTTCTAAGCTCGCCATGACAAAGTACCATGAACTTGGTGGCTTCAAACAATAAATTTGTCATCTCAGACACCTGGAGACTAGAAATCTGAAATCAGAGTAGAAACAGGGTTAGTTCCTTCTAGCGGGCTTGGTGGAGAATTTGCTCCATACCTCTCTCCTATCTCCTAGACAGTGCTGTAATCCTTGGAGTTCCTTGGTTTGTGGGTGCATCACCCCAATCTCCATCAACACATGGCAACCTCCCTGCATGTCTGTGTCCAAACTCCAGTTATTAGATTAAGACCCACCGTAATCCAGTACGACCTCATCTTAGTTTAATTACATCTGCAAAGACCTTATTTACAAAGAAGTACACATTCAAAGTTATCAGTGATTAGGACTTAAACATATTTTTTGTGGGGACACAATGCAACACACAACACTAGGTGTTTGCTCAAACAGGTTCTCATTCTTGAAATTCTCTCCCTCTCATCTGTAGCCTGTACTTCCATTCTTTGCATCCTTTCCAGCTTATTTTTCTGAAAGATTCCAGAACCAAATTCCAGCTTAGTTTTTACAACATCCCCAACTACGACTGCAGCCCTCCTTCTTCCTGTTGCCATGCAGTCGGAACTTAATGTTTCTGGTGTCAGCTCTGTCTGCCAAGCTAGACTCAGCCATTAAAGAGCAAGTGAATTTTGGGACACCTTCCATTCCTCACGGTAGCAGTACTCCTCCGGGCAGAGAGAGGACCCTTTCTAAATAGTATTGATGTGTTTATCACTTTGTTAATTTAATAAATGTAACTGTGTGTATCTTTTTGCCTCTGTTTATAAGATAATTTGGGGGGGTGAAGGAGTAACATATTCAAGTTGTGTCTTATCTTTGATGTTTATTAGCCCGCCGAAATTAGCTTGAGAGCACTTAAACAAGCCATTTTAATAAAAAGCACAGTGTTTGGTCCTTGATCAAAAGCAACTTAAACTCTGGTTGGGAAGAAAGAATAGACAACAATTAGAGGGAAAAAAGCTTTATATGTTCTGACATTATATAATTATAGACTAAATTTATGAATTCTGGCACTGAAATAACTAGAAAATAAAGCAACACATGATAAGGAGCTAATTATGTGGGACAAACAACAAATACAAAATAAAACTTTGATTTCTTCCTTTCTAAAAACAAGAACTGTATTTAGATATCTTGTGGATGGGGAGAGGGCTAATTTCCTTTTGTTTCAGTTAATTCACAAAAAAAAAGATGCCAATGTGATCTGATGACCTGACAATTATAGTGTCTTACGATTTACAGGGTTTGCAGTCCGGGTCTAATTCATTCACAAAATGAGCAACAGAAAGCCGTTTCACTTACACAAGTGTCATATAATATCACAGACCCTGCAAAGACCTTGACACAAAGTAGTCACTCTTCTTTCTAGCTACAGCAGATCTGGAGATCCTTAGGACCAAAAGAAACATCCTAACTGTTGCCTCAGGACTGCCCTGACTAAAGAATTTCAACCCTTATGTTATAGCTGAAAGCTGTCTGCCGGATGTTGTAACTCACTGGGCCACACAGGACCAAGTTTAATCTCTCTCCCACATGACAACCCTTCAAACAGCTGAAAGCAGCGATCTGTCTCACTGCATTTTCCTTTCTCTCCAGCTTAAGCCATATGACACATTACCAAGCCTCTTTCCCTCCTGATCACGCCCGCCTGTATATGCCCCACCTTGTCTATCACCCTGTTAAAGGGTGATGCCCAGAACCGAATAAAACTTCCAGGTGCCCACGGACAGCCATAGCATATTTATAGCACTGATGCCCCAGGAACACCTTGTGTCCCTCATCTCTTCTCCATCCCCGGGTGTGAGCCCAGGTCTTCACTGCAGAGAAATCACTTTGACAGCCTCCTTACTGGACCCCTTACCACTCCAATCCTCACATTTCCCTACATCTTTAATAATAGATTTGTAATAAAGGATAATAGCACTTCCATAATTTAAGGATGTCGGCCCTCTGTTTTGAGCATAAATATATATAAAAAAAAACATTTCAATTTCTTAGGAGGACATGAGAGTCTAACAGTAAGTGTCAATATTGCATGATTATCAGCTTCCTCCCCACTTGCTATAGGTTGTATTGTGTCCCCCCCAAAACTCGTATGTTGAAGTCTTAACCTCCAGTACCTTAGAATGTGACCTTATTTGGAAATTAGGTCATTATACCTATAGTTAAGATGAGGTCATTATAGTGGACTCTAATCCAATAGGACTGTTGTTTTTCTAGAAGGGAAATTCAGACTGAGACACATATAGGGTGAATGCTATGTGACGATGAAGATGGTCAGCTACAAGATGAGAGAGGCCTGGAAGAGACCCTTCCCCACAAGATCCAAGTAGGAATTAACCTTGCCAACACCTTGATTTCAGACTTGTATGCCTCAGTAATTGTGAGACCAATTTCTTTAGTTTAAGCCACCCAGTTTGTGGTAGTTCATTATGGCAAACTAATACATCACTTCTTACTCCCCACAAAAAATGTTCTGAGTGCCAATGAATGAAGATATGATGAAATATTCACTAATTAGCTTTTGATGTTTAAGAAAACACCCCCCAAATGGAGGTAGGCAGCTCTAATCTAGGCTAGGCTCAGTGGATTTCAGTGGGTCCATGCATGCATCAAAAGTCACTTGGTGCTGGCTAGGCTCTAATGACTTTGGATGGGGTGGGGGAGGCATTTGAGAATAATGGGACCTCTCTCCATATAGTATCTTATCCTCCAGCAGGCTGGCCCCAGGAGTTTCAACAAGCAAAAGAGGAAGTCGCCATGTGAGGGAACATCTGAAGTCTCTCCTTACATCCCATTTGCTACAATCTCATTAGTCAAAGCAAATCATGAGGCCAAGCCAGGCTCAAGGGGTAGGGAAATAGATCACCTCATTACAGGAGGAATACAAAGTGGTAGTAATCCAAGGGTATGGGCACAGAGAGGGAAAGAACATACAGCCACTTTAGCAACCACCACATTTTTATTGTGACCACAAATTGTTATTTAACCCCCACAGAAGGCATGAGGCATCACGAGTATAGTACTTAAGTAAAAGCACACGATTTTTTCCCCCCTCTAATTGGAGTGGCTCCCTGGCATGGGTGATTCTGTTCACGGGACATCTGGCAACATCTAGAGTCTTTTTTGTCACAACCAGGGGACAGGGAGCTTCCACTGGCATCTAGTGGGTAGAGGCCATGGATGCTGTTTAACATCCTACAACACACAGGACAGCCTCTCACAGCAAAGAACTCTGCAGCCCCAAAGGCTCTAAGTTCTGCCAATAAGAAACCCTGTTTTAGGCTGAAGATTCTTACCAATACCAGCAAACCTACGATGCCAGCTGCTCTTATTTGCTGCTCCTTTTCAGTAGCCCCCTTTACTTGAAACTATCAGGAGAAATCAAGGCATTTCTTCAGCCCTGCAGCAGGCAACCCCTCTCTGTCCTGATGTGCCCTCCAAGGCACTAGGGATACAGTGATAAAAAGAACTGTCCTGCCTTCCAGAAGCCCAGAGTCCAGGAGGAACAGGCTTCCTGAGCCGACCAGGCACTGCCTCCTGTGCATCTAGCACCGATCTGTACCTCTATCGTAGGTCACAGCTGCTCAGTGATGTATGCGCCCCGCATTAGGCCACAGGCTTCTGCAGGGGGAAACTTTGCTCATTCACCTCCGGATCCTCAGGGTCTATAAATGTTGCTGAATGAAGCACGTGAGGGGCAAATTAAGGAGTGCTTCTCTCTTGTCACTGTGTTGTAAAGTCAGTGAGGTATGTTATGTTTAAACCCTGAAGGATGCATGAAGGAGCATAAAAAAGAGTTGTCAGCATCTATACTCACATATCTCAGATTCTGGTACCACCATATATCCCTAACAAAAACACAAAAATACCACTGTAATTCTTTTCATGTAGAATCAAAACTCAGTGAGCTGTCTGTATGGCCAACTCTCCTTCTCCAGGAAAGCGAGGTCTTTTCGTATGATTGCCCAGTGCCACTTAAGGCGACTGCTATTTTTAGATCACTGAAGATGTTCATCTAATACTCGATTTGTGACTTCTTTCTTTTGAGTCTTTTCTCTCTTTTCACTAGTGCCTAAATTTTTTTTCACTATTTGTTTGAATAAATAGACTCCTAACATCTTACTCCCACATAGTTTAATAGTCATCGAAAAACTGTCATTTAAAAATACTTCCTCCTGTGTGCAAACATCTGGCCTACCCACTTAGTGTTTGAAATAAGTAGTAATTACCTAGACTCTGTTTTGGCATGATATTGGATGACAACTTAAAACCCCAGCCTCTATTCCCAAACCTGGTTGCCGTTTGTTACTGAGCAGAATTCACTCAATTGGAACTCAAGAGTTTAATTTAGTACAGCATTGTCTTGCCTCCCAAAATTTATAATTAAGTTCTTGGCACTGCTTAGCCCCATATTAGGTACAAATAAAAAAAATCTAAAATTGGTTCTGGGTATTGGACCTGTGTCCAAGGCAAGAAAATTCTGCAGTTTGAATTCTAAGACTGTGACACCCTGGAATTAAAAACAGTTTTAAAACGTGCCTAAAACAGGGAGAGGAGGAAAGGAGAATCTACTGAAGCATTTCTGAAGACCCCTTCACAGGCAGGAATTTGTTCATTCACAAGTGAGGCTGGCATCTTGACATCACTTCCACTTTGGAGTGGAATCTTGTTGGAGTAACACTGAGTTCGTTACACAAGTCTTGATCTGCAAAACTCCAAAAATGGGATGTGCCCATTTGTGAGAGAGATCAGCTAATTACCAAATCTATTTCCTCTTCTGGGGAGCACAAGTATACACTTCTCAGCCTCCATGTGGAAGACTATCACCAGGTTTGGCCATTGGAATGTGAGCTAAGGCAAAGTATGCCATGTGTCATGACCTGCATAAGCACAGTCAACTTAGAAGCCTAAATTAAGGAGGGCAGAGCCAAATGGCACAAGGGGCCTGGATTTCCAATTTATTGTTTGGAGGAGAACTGCCAGATGGCCATGAACACCAATTTAACTAATTTATGGAAATCTTATAGAATCATTGTGTATCTATTCCTACCTACTGCTCTCTCCCACGGAACTTCTCCATTGTTTTGATATATTTCATTGAAGATTTTCTGAGATACTAGACATTTAAGTATGTATTTCTTTGTCTCCCTTTTCTCCATTAGAATGGAGGCTTCATGCAGATGGATATGTTGTCTGTTTGTTCACCACTTTATTTCTAGTTTCTAGAACAATAACGAATACATGGTGGGAACCTAGCATTTCTGATGAAATCATGCCTAGTGTAGAGTCCAAGAAACACACAGGGCCACTGCATTACACAAAGGAAAATGGGAAATGGGGATCATCCTTATGGTGTAGGTCAGGGGGTGGCTGTGACAGTGGGAGTGCTATGAATAGGACAGAGGAGTAGTATCTTACAAGACCACCCAGAGATCTCAGTATTCATCCTTCCATTTGGCTCATCGCAGAATATACTGTTCTTTGAGGATGGGTATACCTTTAATAATAAGAGGGAAAATAGGTGCTTATATGGCAGACAGATATGCAAGCAGGTAAAGTAAAGAGAAGCTGACAGCACTAAATCTTCTACCTGTAATGTTTACCTTTTACTTTTGCCCAGCCACATGAAAGAAAGCTAAAAACTATATAGAACTGCAGGGTAAAAATTTTCAAAGGAAAATATAATTAGAATTCAGAACTACATTAAAAATAATAGTACAGTGATGGCAACACATTAGTCATGGCTTCTACCCATCCTGAGAAAAGAATTAAGGTCAGAAGCAAAAGAAAGACTATTTAATATTCATGTACCCTTTGCTTTAAGAAAACTGAATACATGAAACTTAATCCAACAAAACGGATAACTTAGGGAGTGATTTTTTTATGTTGAAAATAACAGAAGTTATTGCTCTAGAAGAATAATTTTATGATTAGTTTAAGTACAGAATTTTCAGTGGGTGTCTATCCCAAACACATAAAAACTTGCCAAGCCAAGAACTTCTCTCAACTAAAAAGGAATCTTATTAGTATGAGACATTTAACATGATTTGGAAGAGCACTGCACAGGAGCACATTATAGAATCATTCACACACATTTGTTTCGTGTAAAGACAGTATACATAAAAACAGTCTCAATTTTTACAGGATGTAGAGATTGTATTCACTGAATATAGTAAATATTCTCAAACACCTATTTTAATAAATATATACCATGTAAAATGCGCACACTTCTCCATTGTAAGAGTAGTATTCCAACCAATAGGAACAAAGCAAAGTCAACCAAACAGAATTAAGCAATGCAATGTTTATAAATCAACTTTACACATGTACAGGATAGAGATTTATAATAGCTATGAAGCCTGTAGCCATGAATTGTAGGAGACAGCAGTTTATAAACAATAGAAATGAACTAAAAATTAAATAGTCTGTGATTAATGATTAAATATAAAATACTGAAGCAATATGCATTAAAAATATTCACAAAGTAAAGAAAAAAACCCAAGTCCTGGGTTTTCACTTGGGGGCTGCCATGATGTAAAAAGGAAGCGGGGGGGGGGGGGGGGAGACCAGGCAGACCCTGGCTTATGGCCAAACTCTTTCAACTAGAGAATCTCTATTTTAGCATGTTATTGAAATTGGAGTTCAGTGTACGTTTGTAAAATGGTTTGCTGGCTAAAATTGCTTTCTTAAAGGTTTTTATAATTTTATAATGAGCGCGATTTGACCATACTCATTTCACTTAATATCCCATAAAGATAAGTGATTTTCCCAAGGTCTCTCAGTTAATGTTAAAAGTCTCCAGATTGCCAAATCTGCAACAGTTCAAGTTGGTGGTGTTGTTATCAATAATAAATATATTTGAATCCATAGCATATACTGGAAAAAGAAATTACAGATAATTGGTATAACAGAAATACTGAAGATGAATATATATATATGTATGTATATGTATTGCCCACAAGAGATGAAAACAGGTCTACACAAAAACCTACAAATGGTATTTATAGCAGCTTAATTCATAATTGCCAAAACCTGGAAACAACTCAAATGTCCTTCAGTAGGTGAGTGGATCAATCAACTATGGTATACATTCAGACAATGAAACAGCACTAAAAAACTAAGTGATCAAGCCATGAAAACATATGGAGGAGGCTTAGATGTGTACTAGTAAGTGAAAGAAACGAATCTGAAAAAGCTACATACTGTAGGATTCTAACTATTCAGAACTATGATATTCTGGAAAAGGCATAACTATACAGATAATAAAAAGATCAGTGGTTGCCAGGGTTGGTGAAGGGGAGTGGGGGACATGAATAGGTGGAGCACAGAAAATTTACAGGACAGAGAAAATACTTGGTGTGATGCTATAATGATGGATACGTCATTAAACATTTGTCAAGCCCATAGGATGTACACCAAGAGTGAACCGTAGCAAACTATCAACTTTGGGTGATTATGATGTATCACTGCATGTTCACTGACATCAAATGTACCATTCTGATGAAGGATGTTGATAATGGGGGAGGCTTGCATGTGTGGGGACAGGGAATATACGGGAAATCTTTATACCTTCCCCTTGATTTTGCTGTGAACTTAGAATTGCTCTAAAAAAAAAATAAAGTCTTAATAAAAGATACATAGGCAGCATATACTTTCTTTTTTCTACACCCAGGCACAATTTGAAACATTTTACAATCATTACCTCATTTAATGTTGGAAGTAGGCCTGTTCTATGGATTGGAAAGAATACTCAGAAATATTAATTTTCATTCTCAAGATCAGACAGACGAATAGACTGTTCCAGAGACCTTCAATTTTAGTGGGGAGAGATGTGTGTGTAGTAGGAAAATATATATGTGAAGAAAAAAAATCAGTAGTAAGTATTATGGAGAATTCAAGTCTGGTGATATAATGGATAGTAACTAGGTGGCTAATTTAGAATAATGAGAGATTTAGATTAATGACAATCTGGAATGAGCTCTCTGAAGCTATGATATCTGAACTAGTATTGGAAGGCCAAAAGTAGCCAACCATGGGAGGTTCAGTGGGAAGAGTATTCCAGCCAGAGCAAACCAGGCCAAATCCAGAGACAAAAAAGGGGTGTTTCTAAAGTAATTGTGAGCAACTTAGTGGAAAATGGTTTGAAAGGAGGTTGGAGGGAGAAGCAGAGAGCAAGGTTCCAAGTTGCAAATTTCTGAGTGCAATGAGAAGACATGGGAGGATTATGCAGGAGAGTAACATGCCCCAATCTACAACATGTTAAGAGCATAATACAGCAGGTAGTTTGTGTGGAGAAGGGTTTAAGAGGAAGGGTGGAAGCAGGAAGAGAACTAAGAAGACTATTGCATAAACCCAGACCAGTTAAAAGATGGTAGTGGTTTGGACAAAGGTGGTGGAGATGGAGGCAGGGAGCAGTGGATTTGGGAGAGATGTTTGGGAGGTAGATGCAGCAGAGCTTGCTGATGTGAAGAATGAGGGAAAAAGAAATTTAGGATAAGCCCTTGACATTGTACAGAGTTCAGACAGAATGAGAGCTGAGAAAACACTATGCTCTTAAGAAAAAAACAAAACAAAACAAAAAAAAAAAAACCTCATCTCTGAAGCATTTCCAAATTATACAGAAAAAGAAATAATCACAGGAAAGACATATGTGGCTGCGGTTCAAAGACAACATAATAACAGTCTTTAAAAAACCATTATATGACTGCTACATTTGTCCCTCAAGTGATGACTGGAGCCTGACCAGGGAATTCAGATGAAAAAGTAACAAGCAACATGAGATACACTTCATAAAAGTTACAAATGCATAAGTTAAATAAAGGCAGATTCACTTCACTCAAGCCATACTTAAGCCTGGGTGATTTATATATTTATTTCATTTTTATGAGTGAATTTGAATAGGATTTTGGAGGGCTTTCTCTCAGCAAATAGATCAGACACTAGTCCCTTTAATGAGTGTTGGCCCCTTCAAAATAACCACCCTGGGTGAAAATAGACTTTTTCTAATGATAGCGCAATTGCTCAAAAATATTTCTGAAACTCCTCTGTGATGTTTACTTTCAGAGCCAGCAGCTCCTTCTCAGGGCAAGTCGCTGTCCTTTGAGGGTGGGCCTATTCAGAGACCATGTGATGGAAATCAGTTGCCAAAGTCATGTAACTGTTTTCAGAAAGGACGTGGCAGTGAGCCTGAGCTCCACAGCATGTACAATCCATCACACACAGAGAAGCACTCAGATGCCATCGGACTTCTCTATGAAAAGTCTGATGGACAGGGTAATCTCATGGGTTTAATTTTTCATGGGCAAAGCCATGGATATTAAATAAACCCACATTGTATCCAGAGAGATTTTTTGGGGTGTAACTTCCCCCCCTGCCCCACCTCAGGTCGGGGATGATGGTGTGTTTCACTCCATTTTGATAGTTTCTCTCCACATCATTCTAGATAGGATACATTTTACTACAGACTTCTATGTCTTCATATATTACCTTCCAAATACCTTCCCACATTTTGGCTGGTGCAGGATGGGGGGTGAATCCTAATGCCTAATGCAAAGGTTCCTATGTGCCTCTTCTTCAGTACAAAGCACACGGACTTTTCAGAACTTGAATTCTCAGTTTTATTATTAAGAACACTTCTACATCTTTGTCTCAAGTATGATCTTCAGCTGTCATTCTGATAGTTGTTTATTTGAAGGCACTAAATGACCTTTTGGAAGATTCTATAGATTACAATGTAAATGGATGAGTGGTCACAATATTTTCAGGCACACTCTTCCCCACTCCAGAAAGGAGAACAATTGACATTGTTTTTTCTCATAAACTTCTTTTGACATGTTTAGTGTTTCACTTGCATATATGCTAAGCCACACATGGGGGAAGAAAAGACCTGAATTATTTGCATTCAAAAATTGCCACTACTTTATATGGTGTCACAAAGCAATATGTAATTCTACTCACTTCCTTTGCTGCCACAAGAATGATGGGGCCAGACATGAAAGCATTGCTATTGTAGATGAATAGGAATTTTTATTACTCTTCCAACAGTTTGGATTTAATTGCACCTGCACTCAAATTTAGTATACAGAATAAAGTATTTACTGTACCCTCTCTTTATAATTTATTTCAGAATGATTTTATTTCCTCTGAAGAACAAATGAAGTATTTCATCTTTTTTAGCAATTCAAAAGCAATTTTTTTCTAGGAATAGACATCCCCCACCTTTTCCTTCCACCTCCAAACAAACACCACTTGGTAAGGAGAATTCTCCCCAAAGAGTTAGAATCATGGAAATCTGTTACTTGGGAGAAAAATTTCCTGTTGAGTGTAATAAACATTTAGGCTTAGCCTCAAACTGGGAGGAAGGAGAAAGCAGATATAATGAGACTAGATGATCTTTGGAATGCACTTCCAGATGGTCTCAATGCTATATGATTTGTGCCCTGTAAGAGTCTACTCTGCAATAGAGTTGTGAGATATTCTATATGTGAATACTACCTGCACTCTTCTGCCACAAATAAATATACCAAAGGGGGGGGGGGGTGGAAAATGCCTTAACAGTCTTTTGTGACTAACAGGTAAAAGAGCAGTCCAAGTAACTTATGTTATCATTGTCACTGATACAATTGTTTTTGTTTGATCCAACTTGAGATCAACTAAAAAAAGTTCATTATCAGGACTTGTCTTTTATTTAAAAGCAAGAAGGGGCGCCTGGGTGGCGCAGTCGGTTAAGCGTCCGACTTCAGCCAGGTCACGATCTTGCGGTCTGTGAGTTCGAGCCCCACGTCGGGCTCTGGGCTGATGGCTCAGAGCCTGGAGCCTGTTTCTGATTCTGTGTCTCCCTCTCTCTCTGACCCTCCCCCGTTCATGCTCTGTCTCTCTCTGTCCCAAAAATAAATAAACGTTGAAAAAAAATTTAAAAAAAAATTTAAAAAAAAGCAAGAAAAGGTTACTTTAAAATGAAATATCCTTTTATTTTCAATACTATTCTTAATGCAAATTAAACCAAGTCCAAATTTAAAAATCAGGACTAGCTATACCTTTACCTTAAAGATAGACCCTGGATGGGCAGATATCTTTTATTAGTATTGATAGAGAATAATATGTGATGAAAGACTTTTCTAATACGTTATATAAAATAACAGCATATAAAATAGCCCACTATTTACTGCCAGAGACCATTTTATTTGAAATCTTGTTTCTTTAATTAATGCCTAATAAGCCATCAACACTTCAATCTTTTAAAGGTATACAAAAGCTACAGAAAATTTCAAGTACATGGCTTAAAGACTTCTTTTTTTAATTTTTTACGTTTATTTGTTTATATTTGAGAGAGAGACAGAGAGAGATACAGCATGAGCAGGGGAGGGGCAGAGAAATGGAGAGAGAATCTAAAGCAGGCTCCAGGCTCCAAGCTGTCAGTAGGGAGCCCAATGTGGGGCTCAAACTCACGAGCAGTGAGATCATGACCTGAGTCGAAGCCAGACGCTTACCCGACTGAACCACCCAGGCGCCCCAAGACTTATTTCCTCTAAAGCTCAACTCCTGTTGTAACTATAAGAAAGTTCATTTCTCACATCAACAAACAATACCATAGATAGATACATCACATATTTGAGATTTTAATAGCATTCAGGATACTTCTGCCACTGTGAACCTGCAACCAGTACATTTCTTATATTGTTCTATTACCATAATGAATGAAATTCTATGGATATGTAAGTGAACTTCTCAGAGACAGAACAATGCATGCCTGCTGTAGATGCAGGCAGCCTTTCACCATTCTGAAATATCTCAGAAAAAAACTGCTTGATTAATAAATTTCATCATAACAAACCAGTTATCCATGTGCGTGATGTAAATAATAGTATTAACTTAAGATGTTTTATAATCATATGTAGCTCAAATCTTTATCCCTCCAGATTGGAGATAAATCAGTATGGCACTAGCAAATCACACAAAGGACCCAACTGATGCAGATACACAGTTCCATTTCCGTAGAGGAACAATCACTCACTCAGACCCATGTCCCCTTCTACTGAATCACTATCTCCCTGTTCTACGGAACAGGACTTTGTTTTAGGAGGCCAGCTTCTGTAGACTTCTGTTTCTTTCTTTTTTTTTTTTTTTTTATTGTGTCTCTTCATTGATATCCCATTTATTTGTTGAACATCTTTCCCACTCTGTTTTTTGGCTCATGATTATTTTGTCATCTCTCTTTAGAATATTCCTCTCTGTTTTAACTCTCCTTTCCTTTTGCTGGTTCCTAGATGATGTCAAGTCAAACAATTTTGTCTAGTTTTTCTTAATGAGATTTTGTTCTCTCTCAATAGCCTCGCTTTTCTTAATCTTTCTATGTAGCAGTCCAGGTCCTCCAACAAGCAGATGCCAAGACAGGATTAAATGCACAAAGACTACATTAGGTGAAAAGACAGAGCAGAAACCAAGTAAGATAGGGAGAACCACCCAGCGTGCTATGCCAGTCTGACCGCAGCAAAGGAGAAAAGGTTGGGGGGAAGTATACTGGGCTGGGCTTTTCTTTTTTTTTTTTTTTTTTTTTTTCAACGTTTATTTATTTTTGGGACAGAGAGAGACAGAGCATGAACGGGGGAGGGGCAGAGAGAGAGGGAGACACAGAATCGGAAACAGGCTCCAGGCTCTGAGCCATTAGCCCAGAGCCCGACACAGGGCTCGAACTCACAGACCGCGAGATCGTGACCCGGCTGAAGTCAGACGCTTAACCGACTGCGCCACCCAGGCGCCCCTGGGCTGGGTTTTTCTAAAGGGTAAGGCATGACCAGTATCAGTAGCACCTATCAGGTCAGCAGAAGTGCTAGCCCTTAGCGGGAAGGGGCGGGGGGCACCTTTGCTCACCAAAGAATCTTGAAGATGCTACAGAATAAACATCCTCAGAAACATCCATGTAAATGTCTCTTATCTTTCGGGTTCCCAGATTTTTTCCCACCACATCCCTGGCATTCTGTGAGACCAGTCTCCTCTCAGCATTCAAGGGTCGCTGAGCACTGGAACACCTATAGGTAATAAAGCAGTCTTTATAGGCTACTTTGGAAGGTCCTTGGTTCTTACACTTAGCCTGCTTATTAATAATCTTTAGTCTCTTATTATCTCTCATTATTATTACACAGGGTTTCAATACAACTTGCAGCAACCAGTTGTTCAACTCATTGAATGGTCTCAAGGTACCAGCAGAATTGAACCTTTTTGCCTACTGCAGAGTCCTCAATAACACAGTATATTAATAGTTCCTATCTCATTTTTTCCCACTCATTCCCTTCTGTTTCCTCGAGTGACTTCTCCCAGAGTAACTACTTCACACAAGACCTTGTTTTAGGCTGTACTTCCCAGGGAACTTAAACTAAGGCAGTTGGTTCTCAGAATGCCCATGGTGAACAGATCCTTGGGGCGGGGTTCTGGACCTAGATCATCACCTGACAAATGGGAAAGTCTATCAAATGCTAGTGGGTGGAAGCATCTCAGAACTAAGACTCTGATCACAGTGGTGTTAGAAGCTTTTAGTTGGATAGTAATTCCAGCATTTGAACAGTATAGGGCAATGGTATACTCATAAGTATCATGGAATTGGCCATCTTTTGTTGTCTTGGAGGTCTTGAAAGGAGACATGCAAGGAAACAAAGATGTAAGAAATCCTATTATCTCCCTCCTCATTGAATGGCCCTGAACATAAGTAAGAACAGACTGGTTAGGATGAATACAAAAACTAGTAGAAGGTGCAATTAGAGGTTTTGGCACTTCAAATATGGTCACTGATCTATTGAATGGGCTCCCCTGTGAATAGGCTGGAGAGGATGCCTCAACCAAAATAGTGGGCAGAAAACCATTCCAATGTGACCAAGGGCAGTCTGGAAAGGTAGAAGATTCTGCGGAGAATGGGAGTATTTCATCCAACGGGGATGGCAGGTAAACATTCAGACTCCCATTTTTCACATAGATATTTCTTACAGGGATCCTTTGTTTTGCAGAGGTTTTTGTAAATTAGAACCCATCTTGCCTACAGCAGTGACATCACTAATGTATTCCCTGTCATGTTCTTCCCATTCCCTCATTCCTGCTACCTGTGGTCACCTAAGTGGATTATATATAACCAAGTCATTGTCTCAGGCTTTGCTTTCAGGGGAACCCAAACTAAGACAGAACAGACAGCAATCAGCTCTGCCAGCCTCAGGTATCATTAAAGCCTACACAGAGGACACTGCAAAGTCCCAGCCTAAGGAACTGTGCCTAGGGAATGCCAGGAAAGCCCAGAATTTCAGTAATACCTGCATCAGTACATATAACATTGACAGAGCATGCCCAGTACAGAAAATGCTTTTGAATTTTGCATTGCTTATCAGGTCTGATGTATTCATCCGATTCTAGGTTGCTGAATCTAAAGTTTAGCTACATAACTTAGCAGTTATCAAAAACTCCATCAAGTTAAAAAGTAGTGATCAATTGCTAAAAACAAACAGAAAACAATAAACTATTAATATTATAGAGATTATATACATAAATTATAGATTATATAGAGAGAGATTATACATATAGATTATATGTAATCTCTATTATTGAGTTAGAGATTCAGGCAAATAGGGAACATTATAAAACTCTAGCTATCAGAACAGAGACTAGGTAGAGATGTGGAGAAGTGTACAATATGGAAACCTTGCTATTAGAATTAAATTTCTATGTAGAACCATACTTTTTTCTCTTTAAAGAGTGTTAGTGGGGGAGGGGCAGAGAGCGAGCTACAGAGAGAATCCCAAGCAGGTTCTGCACTGTCAGCACAGAGCTCAACATGGGGCTGGATCCAACAGTGAGATCATGACCTGAGCCAAAATCAGGAGTCATAAACATCATTATGCTAAATATTGTTTCCTCATTTATAATTACTTTAGTAATGTCATGCTGGAACCTGTCTTATAGGTCTTTATAAGTTAACTCACATATTTCATTTATCTTCTATAAGTACTTATTCTAGTGCTGCCTCACCCACATCTGTCTTCACTGCTTCAGGTTATGTCTCTACATTTCTTCATCTAGTCTCAACTTTATGTCCCGGGTCATATTATCACTTACAGTCTAATTACAGGTCAAATAAAGCAATGCCATCAATGCTATGGCCCCCAATAGATAAATGTGTGGGCTTGACAACCTTTGAATGTTTAAACCAAATTTAAACATTAAAATACATATATTCACAAACTCACATAAAATCTTTTTTAGTGATGATGAGACCCGTAAGCAATGATTTAAGATTGCATTGTTCATCTGTGGAAAGCAGTCTCTATTATTTAGGCACTGACCTGATTGTAATAGTGCTGACATTTTCCTTATAAAGTTATGTAAACTCTACCTTTATGGAGACAGACCTTCACAGCAATCATGATCATCTTTATCCAAATTCATTTATGATACTGCTATCTGATCCTGTGCTGGAAACCAGAGAAAACAAGTTTTAGAAAGGAACATGTTAATAGACGTGGCCCAGCCCATTCTAGGAAGAGTCAATGTTTGAGAGCCAGGGATTGGTAGGTGAAGTTGAGAATAAGATAGAAGCAAGGATAAAGGATACTTATTCTAGGAATTAACAGGGATTGAAATTTGAGGTTAGGTATTGAAGCCAAATGTGAGTTAATAAGGGTCAAGAGTCACTGAAACAGAGTTAAGTCCCGACATAAAAGCCCGTGTCATTAATGAACTGAAAAATGAAGAAACTCAGAAAGATGGCATGTTGATTTCTCATAGGACAGCAAACATATTTAGGGATCCAGTTTTGGAGAAAATACGGCTTAGGGGCTAGAAACAGAGTTAATAGGGGAACAAGAAGAAAATCCATAGACGAGAACAAGGCAGATCCTCAGCCACTGGGCGACTAAGGTAGCAGAGAGGGAACTGGATTTTAAGAATACTTGGAACAGTATTTTCCAACTTCTTTTAGCTTATAAGTTTATTGATTAACTTTATATTTGAATGACCATTTAGCTTATTAAAATTCCTGGATCACACAGATTTTCTTTTTCTAGCGCTTTGTAGACATTGCTAATCTGTATTCAGAAAACATTCCAGATGAGAAGTCTGAGGTCAGCCTGACACATTTCCCTTATTAGGAAATGTGTTCTTTTTGTCTGGATACCCCTCAAATTATTTTAAACCCGCTAACTTTACAAAGATATTTCTAGTTTATTGATGCTCTGTGATTTTTCCTAAACATGCTAAGGAATCTCAATTTGTAGATTAAACTTTTTAGATTTTCTGTAGCTTTTCTTATGTGTTCTTTTACTTTTTACTTTAAATTACACATAATGACCATCTTACCCATTTTTACTTTTTTTTAATATCTATTTTGAGAGAGAGCACAATGAAGGGGAGGGTGAAAGAGAGAGGAGAGAGAATCCCAAGCAGGCTCCATGCCAGTGCAGAGCGCAGCCCCACAAACTGTGAGATCACAACCTGAGACGAAATCAAGAGTTGGACGCTTAACTGACTGAGCCACCAGGTGCCCCTTACCCATTTTTAAGTGGAGTCCAATTCCATTAAGTACATTCATGTCCATCGCCACCATCTATCTATAGAACTCTTCTCATTTTGCAAAATGAAAGTCATACCCGTGATATGATAACTCTTCATTCCCTTCTCCCCCACCCGCCCTTGGCAACTACCACTCTACTTTGTCTCTATGAATTTGTCAACTCTAAGTGTCTCATAAATGGAATAATACACTATTTGTCCTTTTGGAACTGCCTTATTTCACTTGGTATAATGTCCTCACAATCCATCCATGTTACAGCATGCATGAGTTTGTCAATCTTTGACTATATCCTATATTTCTACTCTAATATGATACCCACTAGCTGCATGTGGCTATTGAACACATGAAATGTGGTTAATGTGGCTTAAAATCAAATTTAAATTTACATTTATTTTAATTTTAAATTGTCACATATGACTCTATGGCTACTGTATTGGACAACACAGCTCTATATGATCAGCATCAACTATTTTCCTGGTCTATCAATTTATTTTTATCTATTTGAGAGAGGTAGGAGAGGGGTAGGAGCAGAGAGAGAGGGAGAGAGAAAATCCTAAGCAAGCTCCGCACAGAGCCCAAAACGGGGCTCAAACTCATAAAACATGAAATCATGACCTGAGCTGAAATCAAGAGATGGGCCTTTAACTGACTGAGCCATGATAGTTTATTAATTTTAAACAGGACTTCTACTGCTATGATATATTACACCTAAGCAATATACATCTATCCTCCAGTCATTATCACTTTTTAAAATATATTTATCTTTGCAATTTAAAAATAATTTTACTGACCAACCCGTGTTTAATTTTAATCTCTGAAAGATGTTCAGTTACATGTTGAAACATGAAATTGTTCCATTATTTCACTCCTCTTAGAGATGTTATGCTTTATGTCTACTGTTTACCTAAAATCCACGTCCAAACTTCTTTCTCCAGTGATTGTTCCTTTCAGTATTGTTCCTCATGCCCACCAATCTTTCTAGCAGTGACTTTTACTGTACTTATAATTTTCACTTCACTTTGATAAGTTATTGTTTTTCATTTCTTCCTAAGATCTCCATATTTTATCTTCTATTGTTTCACCATGTCTTCCCTGAGCTCTATTTGTTCATTATTCTCTTATTCTATATTGATAATTGTTTCAGAACTACTTTTTAAAATCTGTCACAATATTTGATCACAATGCACAATTAACTAACTTATGATCATGCTTGATTTTCTATTTGTTTGACATTCCACTGCTTCTTTGTTTTGTATTATTGGTTGGATATGGTGTCAATCAACTGCTCTTTGGGTAATCACTCATATTTTAAAGCAATATTTTTTTCTGGACCACATTTTTTTCAGGAGGTCTGTATAAGGGAAGGAATTACTAGTCTCTCTAGACTCTTATCAATAAGAAATGGTGGTTTTGTAAGTCAAGGCATGCAACTTAGGGCTCTGAGGTCTGCAGGGCAGAGCTCTCCTCTACCTCGTTTGACATCTCAACTTCAAGCAACCCTTCCTCCAATTTGAGAGCCCAGAGTCTCAGCTACCTCTTGTTTTATAGGAGATAGAGATTACATTTCTATTTCTGGTTTTCTTTTATGCTTTTGGGCAATTTTCAAAAGAAAACCCCACTAGCTTCTCATTCCCAATTTCAATTCAGAAGTGACCATTTTGTCAACTCTTTTTGAGCAAGTCAAATGACACTTCTCCACGGTATCACAATTTGCTCTCAGAATAGTCTTGTTCTATTTTCTGTTAATATGACCCCTTGGGTTTTATTTTATATCTCCTTCCTTCAAGAAGTTTCAGAGGTTCACTATACATTAAAACAAAGAACAATCTGAGTGATATTATGAGGCCTTTTCATCAAACAGGGTTTATCTTCCTAGACCTGAGTGATGGACTCTCTCATCCCTCTGGCATGTCAACTCAGCAGGTTTTCTGTGACAGGTTGAAGGCAGCCTTCAACTCCTTCTGGGAAAGAATTCACCTGCTGATGTTGAGATTCAAATGCTTGTTCCAATTTTTCCTTTATATTTCTCTTAAACAGCACTTTGAGGAATCTTTTTCTATGTTCTGTTTAATTGGTATAAAAGTTCTATTCCAACAGAACATGACAGAAAATCTCCTTCCAAGAAGCCTAGGTAGAAATAAGCTATTTCATGTTTCTTGAAGATAACATTTCAGGGGAACCCTGCCATCTCACATCAATAGTTACTATTAATCAATATCATGTGTTGTCTCTGTGAAGCGCTGCTGATGTTAATGGTCTTCTATCCTTGTTTACTGGCTTAGCAGCCAGCTGAGGTTGAAAAAGCCTAGTAGGAGCAGGTTCTCTCTCTCCAATTCCTCCCTCCATGAGGTATCACCTTTTCCCTATTTTCAGGTGAAAATAAAGGCAAGCAGACACATTCGAAATTTAAGAGGTTTAGATTTCAAAACATGCTATCCAAGGCTTTGGACAAGTTAGTTACCAAACTTTACACCAATATCTTGCTTTAACATTTTCTTATGTACCAGTGATCTAGTAAACCTGTGTCATTTTCTAAATCATACTCATGTTTCAGAGCCTTCCATACCCACATCATTTTCATGCACTTCCTTCCATCTAGAATGTCTTCTGTCTCCCAATTTTTGGTTTCAATTTTTGTGACCCAACCTGTCTTACATGGTATAGTTCAAATGGTACCACATTCATGAAGACTTTCTTACTGGTACCAAATAGATGTGATTTTCTTCCTCTCATAAACTCCTATAACATATTTCCCAGGGTTCTTAACATCTTATCTATTGTTCACAATTATTTGTGAATGTTTCATACCACTCATTGGAGGAAGCATCCATAGCTTTATTGATTAGACCCAGAGACCCTTGAAGATTACTCTACATGTCATATATGCTTAACAGGCTAAATTGAAAGCTACAGGAAGAATTTCAAAACTATTAGTTTTATACTATTAAGTTGCATGCATTCCAAAATGAGGGAAATTATTAGAAATCAAGTAATTTCAACAAGCATTTCTATGTGCTAGTCACTATTCTAAATGAAGAATTTGGGAGAAATATTTTGAGGCCTATACTCATATCAAAATGAACCTCTTCTCCAAAATTGCCACCTTCACACAGAGTGGATCTGTGACAATCTTTTTAATATTACTTCAGCCTCCATCCTCACTATAGTTACAGAAGTAAACACAGACCTGAGTTAGACCAGTTGAACTGTGTCATGGGAACAATAGCCTGGGGCACTGATACTCCAGCATTCTGTACACAGAGCATCAGAAAGGACCCATCTGTAGTAAGGTAGAATAAACATACTTAAATTTCACTGGGAATCCTACCATCTGTCACCTGTCCCCACCCATTTCTAGTTCACCATGTTTTAGTTCTCTCGGTTCTTCCTCCCCTCTCTCAAGTGTTCTTCCCAATGACAGATGCTGATTAACTTATGCTTAACAGTTTACTCATCTCTGTTTCATGGTCTCCTTCCAAATTACTGCCTTTGATTCTCCCTGGGTGGAATATTGGAAAATAGGATTATACAATACACCTTCTTTGGTTTGTACGAACAAAGTGTTATTTTAAACAAATTTTCTCACCTCTAAATCAAGTCCTGCCAACAAAATGAATAGGCTGGTAATACTCAATTACAAGATTCAGAGAGTTACAGCTTCCCCAGCCTTTCATCTGTACTTATTAGCTGCAGAGGGATGGAACATTTCCAGGTTCCTTGGAGTCAAAGCAGTATGTTTCCTTTGACCCAAGCTACCAGGGTATTCTAGGAATGACAATGTATAGGCTAAGGCCATAGGTCTCAAAACGCTAAAGTTAACTTAGCTTTATGAAAGCTGTTGTATTGGTTTTGAATTGATGTGGAAATAGGAACTGTTTTATTGTTTTATTACAGCTACTATATTCTGTTGAAGTATTTCTAGGTACATTATCTTGAGTCTATACTAGATGATATCCATCTATTATTCTAATCCCTGTGCATAAGTGATCTCATTTCATACATAAAACAATTGTGAAATAGATATTGTTCTTCGCAGGAACATCTGGAAAGAGGAGGAAACAGATACAACACAGAGCTTGCTTTTTGCTAGCTATCCCATGGACTGCATGCTGATTTTAATGGGCAGGAATGTCCCACACAGAAATATAGCTTGTGTAGAATATGAATTTTAGTAGTGACTTTAGTAATATATGGATTGAAAAATCAAAATTACATTAGCTAAGTAGGAAGGGATTTTATGAGTTATGAGAGGCATTGAAGTTCAGTGCTAACATTTTGTTCTTTGGGATTAGTTTATTTGCATGTTTAGGCTATTTAGAAATGAGAGGAGAAAGGATTCCATCATTAACCCAGATTTATTTTGTTGAAATAAAGTGTTATTTGGTGGCAGGCCTGCATGTTAGTAGCTCTTTATGTTATTGCTATCTGATACAACTATATCTTAGATATAATTATTACTATTTAAACTGAAAACACCAGTAATAGTGCATCATTCCACAGTCTGCATAACTTATGGAGGAGAGCTACTAGTCTTCACACGGGGGTGGTCTCACATTGGAAAAGTATTAACAGATAAAAACAGCAATTTGCTCAAATTGGTATGATATCTTTATTATACCTTCTCAGCTCAATTGGGCCAAATTTGACACTCTAAATTGCTATAATTTTGAGCTCTCCAGTTTTATTATTAAATAAAAGCCTAAATTTTATATATTTGCAAAGAAAAGATAACTTACCTAATTTTTTTAGTAATTAGTTATAATTACATGTGGCACTGTGTTATCATTACCTTCTTTGGAGACTAAGGATACAGGTAGACTTTTCAAAGATAGATCAAGCAGAAGGGACAGAGGGACCAGCCTGATAACCGCCTAGAAATACCAAGGTCAGGATATGCTTGGGTGTAGCAAAAAATCACTTGGTGGCAACAACTTATAAAGGGTAAAGTTAAAGATAAAGCTGGGAAGACAGGTTGGATTCAAGTTGCAGAAGTCTCTGAATGACAGACTGAAGAAAGTATTTTATTCTATAAGCAATGAGGATATATTAAAGGTTAAAATAGGGTAGTGATCTAATAAGAATGATTCTCAAAACCTGGGAACAAAGTAAGAGACATAAAGAAGACAGACTAAAGGTAGGAAAGTCATTTTGGAAGTAACTGCATATTAATGAATGTACTATAAACAGGATACTCTAAAAATAAATGTCTATAGCTTTCATATTGTTCTAATGACCCAGGTCACTCACGCTTTAGGAGATAGCATGATTTCTGCCAAATCTCCAGTCAAAATACTTGCAGTGGGGAATTATATTAGTCAGGCACTGTCCTCTCCACCTCCACAACCTTAGAAATACTCTTAAGTTTATAGAAATGTTTAACAAACAACAACACAAACCTGAAATCTACTAATTTGCCAAAGATACAACCATTTCACTTATATGCTGTCTACAGCTGTTTTCATGCTACAATGGTAAAGTTGAATAGTTGAAACCGAGACCTATCGCCCGCAAAGCATCCCCCACCCCTTTTTAAACATGATTTGGCCCTTACAGAAATAGTTTGATAACCCCTGTGCTAGACTACTATCTGCTCCTGGTAGAGGCCTTCTTTGTTGATCTCTGAGCAACCACTCCAGAAATGCAGTTTCTTACTAGTTTCCTCTTTCTCCTCTCGATTAGCACTGCCTTTTGTCATTTCTCTATTTCCAGTGCAGCAGCTGGCAATCTACTGTTCCAGGAACACTTGCCATCAAGTTGGCTAGGATTGGCCAACAAACACTCCAGCTTCAATGATTACTTTGGTTACCTGTGAACATAAATCAAAATGTACAAGGTAGGTCTAAGTGAAACATCCAGGACAATTCAAAGGAATTAGAAAATCAATGGCCGATGCCCCATTTCCACATAGCTCCCTTCCGCTGCCAACTTTGCACTGCTCCAGAAGAACTCTACTGCATAAAAATTTAATAGCAAATTCTCTGATGAAATTCCTAAAGATGAATAGGAGTGGAAAATGGTAATAATTATGTTTCCACCCTTCTCATCTTATTACAAAAAAAAAGACAAAAGAGAAAGAAATATGTAGCCAAGAGACTTGTAATTTTGTCATTGGTAGCTAATAAATGCTCGAATGAAATCAATGTTTTATTATGGAGCCCCGGAAACTACAGCTGTTTCCCTCCCTGCAAAATGAAGAAGCAGAGTGCTCTCATCAAGCTAAGCTGACAAACAGGCTTCTCTTCATTGCCCTAAAATAGGCAGGTGTTTTTTGACAGTGCACTGCCACCGATAAACTCAATACTTTTTATAATTTTTCGCTAAATTATCTTTATTCATTTCTCTGCACATTCAAGAAAGAGAGACAGCATGAGAATTTAACAATGTCAGAAAGCTAGTGAAGAAAAATATCCCTTCTTTTAACGTCTACACGCTAACAGTGTGGTGCACTTCAGCTTGAAACTATAATCTGAATGAACAGCAATAAACATAACGGGAAGAATAATGATAGTCAAAATGCAACATAACATGTTTTCAGAACACTCAAAATGCAGTAAAATATAGGAAAAGGTTTGAATGACTGTTTTAGCATGTCTTTGAAAGTTCATAGTGTCCTTTTTGTGATACAACAAAAGCAAAACTTAAGCCAATGCATTTCATTGAACCCTTAAAGCAAAGAGCCGACAGCTAGATTACCCTGATTTGCAGAGCACTGCCACCTAACACAGTTTATTGCATGCTTTGCTCTTTGTTCACAGCACTGTGGATCTGTGTGCAGGCTCAAGAGATCAAATGGACTTCTGCTCTCACTAGGGTCAATAGCTAAAGATCCAAGAAGAAAGACTGCACAGCCAAAGCCAATGATATGACATAGATTATTAAAAAATAAAATGCTTTCACTCAGGAAATAGTTCAGATGGTTAAGTATGCCAGCTGTTTAGAGAGAACAATTAATCTGTTGGTTATTTTCTCTGGTATGTGACAGCCTTAATTCAAAGAAGGATGATAACGTCTACCGCTATGTTCCAGAATTTGTGTAGTACATAACACATCTTTTTCCCTAAAATACTTTGATGAATAATCTTTTCACACTCCAGAGGCATCCAGGTAGAGTAGGAAAAAAAATGAGTATTGAAGGCAAATAGGGTGGAAATTCCAGATATTCCACATCTATTTATTTCATATATGACCTTGGAGAAGTCACTTGGCCCTTCTCAGCTGGAGTTCTCTCACCTGGAATTACAACTACCTCACAGAATTGTTGTAAGAATTTAATAGTGTACTTAAAGAATTGAGTATTATTATACTATTCATCTATGTTTTGGCCTTCTAAACAATTCAGTGAGATGGGAGGAAAAGTATTATGATTCTATCCTTTCCTGTCCCTATCCTATATCAGTTCCAGGAAAACAACTCAAGCTTGCTCTGGGTTCCTTCCACTCTAACTTTATAATAGTTCATTAGAATGGCTGCAAAATGGATTGCAATATAGGCAGGTTTTCATGGAGTGACTCATGAGGTCATAAAGTAGTATTTTGTTTTTACTGTGCCAAAACTTGTGACCAATAGAGAGGCAGGAAAGCTTTCAGCCAAATATTAATACAATCACTGAGAACACCAAAGGTGAAAGACAACTATGGTCAGAGACCAGGAAGGGAGGGGGCAGATCATCAAAGTTCCAGCCAGCTAAAATAAATATGGGGCCAGTGTCAGCAGGGAATGCAATCATGAAGTAATATTTTAGGAAAGGTAAGCAAAAGCAACATGGTCTAAATACATTTTGAGGACAGAGCCGCAGGAATTGATGAAGATGCACTAGGAAAAAATCAGGAAGGCTGTTCTAAAGATGCAGAAATAAACCTGCTCAAAATGTTCTACCAAAGGCAGAGCCTCTTTAGAAGGTTCATTCTTTCAGACCTAGAATATTGTCTGTACTCATCAGAAAAGCAGAGTGCTTTGAACATAGCATTTGTTACTCTATTAGTCACTACTCTAGGCATTTCCACAGAGGAAATTTAATATAGGCAATTAGTTACCCAGTAATAAAAGTTAAGAAGCCAAACGGGATGAAGAGGCAACCCAAAGAATAACAACTACATTAAGACTATTACCCCTACAGCTGTAGGCACAGAAAGAGAGGTGGCATCACCAGAATGCAGAAGCGAAAGCCATCCAGCAAGGGCTGGAGCCATAAAGCAGTTCACCCTGAAACTGAGACTAGGGAAGAAGGGGTAGACTTGTAGGAACTGAAGCCAGAAAAGAGATGCAGCTACTGCCAGAGACACTGCCTGAAGCAGAGTTGGAGAAAAGGAAAGATATTCATTTCTGCCTCAGCTTCCCCCATCTCATTCCCCAAGTGTCTCCCATTAGCCAAAGCCAGCCGGAACCAGAATACCCAGGAGACAAGGAACAGCACACCCAGCCCTCCCACTGTAATACAGAGCCTACAAGAGGAAATTGAGGGATGGATTGAGCACTAACCAGCATGCAGACCGAGCTGAAATTCTCTCTACCCAGTGTTCTCTCCTCTCTCATTTACTTTCCTATGAAGACCAAAACATGTTTGTAATTCTGGGTCAATACCAGTCACAAAAAAAGTTAAGCATTTCCTACTCCTTGCTTCTATAATAACATTGTACTATCAAGTCCATTGTCCCATTATGCTCTAACTTGTTTTTCTCAGTGAACTCTGCTTAAAGGAATTGCCAAAAGTCATCTTTGTATTACTCACCTTTGTACACTGAGGGTCTAGCACAGCACCTGCCACTTGGCATGTCTGATGAATGAGTGAACTTAAAGGGGTAAGCTACCGTAACTTTTGTTAAAGACGCTATGAGTAAATTCAAGAAATTTGCTCACAGTACTTGTAAGGACATTTTGAATAGAAATTATGAATAAGGTAAGGTCATCCAAAGATGAGAGATCCAAGAAAATCTACACATCTGGATTAAAATTTAAATCATATTTTATAATAAAAGAAAAAATAATGAGAAAAAAATCAAATTAATCTTTGGTTACTCTAGACTTTTAATTCCCAAGTCTGGTTTTGTTCTCACCTGTCTTTTCCTCCCATTTCTCCTTCTTCAAATGCATCATGGTTGAGCAGGGAGTGGCAACAAAGAGGGAGACTAAAACATTAACTCTGCTGGAAAGAGTATGAATATCCCCTTAGCACACAGGTCAACACTGGAAAAAGAAGCATTCTTTCTTTTAATCCCTATTCTCTCCTGGGCAGCATGGCCACCAGCCATCCTTAATTAAACACACCATTCAGGAGTCAAGCAAAATATGTAGCAGTCTCTGGTACATATTCATTCTATACTGGCTAGCCTACTCTCTCAAAATTTTATCACAATACTTAATAATTGTCCTCTCCTGCTAGAATGTAAGCTCCATGAGAACAAGACATGATCTGTTTTGTTCACCTTGCAAAGATGTGCTTAGTAACTATTGTTAAATAAATACACTAGAGAATACTGTTCTGTGGCATCTAAGGTGAACTTCCAGTTCCTCCCTTTTAGACACTGGCAAAATATTTTTTTTTCATTTTGAGCTATAAACTCTCTGATTATCTAGTCTAGATTTCTCTTATTTAAAATCCAAAGTCCCACAATATTCTTATCCCCTGCTCTTCTATACTGAAATACTGCCTTGTTCATTCAGGGCCCTTCTTATACAAAGTCATTAATTTTTGTATCTATAAATTAATATATTCTTGAAATACAGAAATAAATTGAGCTTTGCAAACACATAAATGTGTTTTGAAATATTTTGGCTGCCTGCTTTGTTGGCTAAGTATGAGCACCTTATATCTCTGGCTTAATCCTACTGCACCCTCACTGTTGAGAGTACTCACTGTTCAAGCATGTGTTTTCTGCTAAAGACACCATGATCTCCCAGGTACTTTCTGTGCTTTTTGGAAGAAGAAGATTCCATAGAGTTTTCCACAGAGTTTTCCAACAACCCCTTCTACTCCAGCCATGGCAAAACATGGGAGCCATGACATTTCCTTGAAATCAAACACCCTCCAAACCACTGACAGGGGCTGTAATCTGAATATTTCACACTGCAGGTCACCGAATCTTACAGTTATGAAATCATGCCTCAGCAGATTAGTTTTAAACATTCAAAGACATTTTGATGAAAGCAAACCTATAGAACTTATGCTGATTCAATACCACAATTACTGACTATAAAACATGTTCATGGTATTCAAAATTATAGTTATATTAAACATTTACAGAACTGGGTGTTTTTAAACATTTAAGTTTTTCATTTAACTGGTTTTTAACAACACATAAAAAGACTTTCAAGAAAGTAAGCATATATACATGAAACTCAATTTTCTCCTATTATATGGGGGGATCATTACACACTACTGAACACCAAAGGCTTCAGAGCTCAACACCAAAAAAGAAAAAAAAAATAAATCTGTTTTAAGAAAGAATTAAATCATTTTGACAGTGTTAAACAGATATTCCAAAGACAATATCCACATATAAAAGCTAATTAATTTGGGTTCTTTAATTGGATCTCATTCACTCTTAATATATGAATAATCTGCACACTAAACCAGACAAAGTAACATGAGCATTTTCCCCACTCTGGTCTACCAGTGACAAAAAATAGAAGTCATTCCAAAAAGTTCTCCATACACAGTCTAGAAAACACATCAATCCTGCTAACGCACTCACCTCTGAAGGGTACCTCTGACTTTTGCCATTTGAGTCTGGTCTTCTCTCATGCTGTTAGACTTGTAGAAATGCCTGTTGCTTTGGCAAAGACCCATGCTGTGTTTGTGTTGCCAGATCATCTGAAAGTAGACTGTGTAGTAGCAGCAAAGGTCAAACAAGGCATGTGCATGTGGGGTCACCCCCAGGTTTGTTAGGCATGGGCCTTCTGTCACCTCCAAGTTAACCACCAGGTTCACTTCAATTTGGAAGACAGCAGACAGGAAGCAGAAACCCTGTATGTTTCATTTGGTTGAAGATGACATCAGAAGCATCTGGCTTTCAGGGGCATTAGAGACGGTGATTCCGTGTGAGGGTATAGGCCCAACAGCAAGCAGCAAGAGGGGACAGGGTGGGATCTCTCTACAGAAGCTCCTCAGGATGGTTGGAAGGTCGTTCTTTGGAGGGATGGTCTCCAAGTCTGATTCTGGGAGGGCTTTAATGCCTATTAAGAAAGTCCTTTTCTGCCTGCTCCAGCAGAAATGGGTTTTACTGAACCAGAGGCACCTGTGTGATCCATTCATCTTCTCAACTTTTGTTTCTTTGTATCCCCTCTCTCCTGCTTCATAAACATCTACCTCTCCAATCATTCCCAATGGCATTGCTCTAATACCTTCCCTACTACACAAAGAATAAAGAGAAACTTTTTGACTTCAAATGTCTCACAGCTAACATCCTTTCCCTGTTTCCCTTCCAAAGAATAATTCTTTAAAGAATTACTCTTACTTCTGAATATATTTTCAACCCACCCCAACCTGACTGACATCTCCCCAGATCACTGAGACTGCTCTGTGCAAGGTTGCTTTTAGCTTCCATGTTGGTAAGTGGCAGCCCCTGTCATTTGACCTATCACAATTGGATTCAGTTAGATATTTCTTTCCTGGAACTGTGCTTCTGTGACCATATTCTCCTGATGTCATTCATCTTCTCTTCTTCTTATCCTCTGATCCTAAGTGATCGCATCCATTCCCATGGCATTAAATTCCATCTTTAAATAGGCAACACCCAGATTCCCATATCCAGATCACAAATAAAATAGCCTCGGCAATATGAAATGTTGTACATAAAATAGTCTTAACTTTACCCCCCAGGTTCTAGGAGTTATCAAAACACATTTAAACCAAATAGCTCCTCTGCTCAAAACCACCTGCTAAACACAGAATAAAATCCAAACTTCCTGTATAACCCAGAATCTGCCTCCTCCTCCAATTCACCTGCTGTTCCTCCATATCACCACCCCCCCCCTCCTCCAACCACAGTGAGCTCCTTTCAGCTCTGTGGGCATATTGAGAGTTTTCATACTTCCAACCTTTTAGTACAGGCTCTTGTCTCTGCCTGAGATGTGCTTTCCCTCTTAATCTTTGAATGACTTCTTCCTTCTCTTCCTTCTGGGCCAAATGTAAATGTCAACTCTTCAGAGGGGTCATCCCTGATAACATATAATACCATTCCATTGGAAATTGAGTTTCAAACAACTCACTTCCACTGCTTTGGTACACAGCCTCTTTGGAAGTTGGAGACTATTTATTACATACAGCCTCAGAAGTCAACCAATATGCTCTTTGCACCTCAGTCATTTCTTCTCTGTTCCTTGGTCTTCCCTTCCCCCTGACTACCTGAGTCTTTCTTACCATCAAGATCTGCTGTCAGAACAAACATACATACTCAGTGTTAAAGGAAAGGAAAGGAAAGCAAGGAAAAGCAAAGAAAAGCAAAGAAAAGGAAAGCAAGCAAGCTGTATCTCTAAGTGTCTTATCCAGTAAGAGGAAAATATGTAGGAAAAGTATGTGTACTGTTTGATTCCTTCCCAACACCCAGGAAAGCACGATGTTAGGATTCCATTTACTTCACTTCCCATTGTGCCACATAAAATGTCAAGACAAGATTTTTAAAGACTTTAAGTCATACCTTTTACAACATGTTACCATAGATTTCCTGAACTAGCTGATGGAAATATTATAATTCTCAGAGATACTTACTAAATCCACCTGTAAGTCATGAAGGAGGCTAGTGAATATACCTGACAAACAAAAACCCACAAGCATGTTCACAAGCATGAGAACCAGGGTGCTCTTCCCTGCCCAAACCTGAGGCCAGTGTATGGTCTCTCAGTTGAGTGGCTTCTCATATTAGCAGCAAACAAGCACTCTGCATTGACTGAAATAGGCACTAGGGCAAGAGCAGTCATCAATGGTCACCCATGAAGAGATTTCAACTGGTCTGACATTTAGATTTGTCAAAAAGAGCACCAAAAAGATCAAACTTCAAAATACATTGTTGCCTATATTTTATTGTAAGTTTTATTAAATTCAGAAGCTAATATTACTTTAAGACTGAGTACCCAAGCAATAACCCACGATTCTAAAACAAATCAATGTGAAAAAGATCTAACTTACATAAATTGAAGCAACAGCCAACTTTTCAGACACTGAAATACCTGATGCCTTAGTAATATCTAAATGATTCCCATTGCCCCGAAAATGTAGGTTTTATACACAGCCAAACAACAACAATAACAAGCCACAATACTTGCTTCCAAATCAATAGAAAGCTGCTGTTACAGGAACTTTCACATCACATTTATGCCTCCACTCTCAACAAGTTATTTGCACTGCGAGTTGGAACAAAGCAACAGTACTACTGAGACTGATAATGCATGACAATTCAATATTGCATTAGCTTCAATTAAGCCATCAGAATTTACTTCAGAACTACTTCTATGTCATTTCTTGACCAGCTTTGCAGAGAAAAAAAAAATTTACATCTGGTAAAATTACCCTTTTGCTCAAAGAATGAAAAGTCTTGTTTCAGAAGGGTCACACTGGACAATCAGGGTCATATAATGAATTTAGCCCCTTGTCCCCTCCGCTGTTGTGAGGAAATTTCTTTCCCCACACTCCTCCTGTCTGTTGGAGGAGCCCACTTCAAGGCTGGCTTCCTCCCACGGTGCAGCCGCACACCAGGAAGGCGACAACCCACCACAGGGGATGCACACAGTAGGCACTAAGTCATATGGTTTCTGCCACAAAATTATAGTAAACACTAGGAGTCACACAGCAGCAGAGATACAATTTTAGAGATGTCATTCCAACCAGAGCCATGTTAAGCTGCTGGATTCCAGGATGCTTGCAGTGAAATTGGTTGTCCTCTAAATGGTTTCCTCTAAAAATGTAATTGCTTTGTTCTGGGTTCAGAAAGGCATGGGAGGGAGAGCACGATTTCCATCCCCTACTGCGTCCACAGATTCCAACTGCAAGTGCACTGGCTGGTAAAACAATAAAGTCATCGTCTTTTATCTCAATGCCAAGATAGATTCTTTCCTTGGCTTCCAGACAAAATTCACTTATTATAATTATCTTCGGAGCGCTGGCGGTGGCCACCATCTAAAACTCTATAAATGTTCCAGTGAAACCCTGTGGAGCTGGTGCTTGTGTCGAGCTGGGCAGGTGACTCTCCCCCTAACTGCTGCGGTGTCATTTCCCTCACACAGAGGCGAGGACACATGCGATGCAGCAGCACTGTGGGAAAGTAGCTGCGAGCAAACTCACATATTACAAAGCACACGTGGAACTCCTCTTTGGCACACTTCATGAAACCTAAGTTGACATTTTACACCGAAAGAAAGTTTTTGTACCGAATACTGTGTTATAGGAGCACTGGGTTGTTATGCACATAAGTGCTGTTTGCAATATATAATTTTGACTATACTAATGTATTATTAGCCATGTGAAATTCATGTACACTTAAATATTTATATCGAGAACCCTCTCAACATCTATAGTGCCATCTGTAACAATTTTATTTATGGTTTCTGATATCATTTGTCCCCTCATTCTGCCTGAATTGATCCCTGTTTCCTTCTTTATTCTCTTTTTAAAAATCTAATTAAAGAAGAATTTAATCATATGCCCAGATGTACTGAAAAGAATATTGCTTAACATAATTTTATGACAACTTCAGTTGGAGAATATAGAAAAGACTTGATTTTTACACACAATTCTTGTAGTGAGGCCATTAAAATTTAGCAAATTTGTGGGGCACCTGGGTGGCTCAGTTGGTTGGGTGTCCAACTTCGGCTCAGGTCATGATCTTGCAGTTCGTGAGTTCAAGCCCTGAGTCAGGCTCTGTGCTGACAGCTCAGAGCCTGGAGCCTGCTTCAGATTCTGTGTCTCCTTCTCTCTCTGCCCCTTTCCTGCTCATGCTCTGTGTTTCTCTGTCTCTCAAAAATGAATAAACATTAACAATTTTTTAATAAAAAAAATGAGCATATTTGGGGGCACATGGGCAGCTCAGTCGGTTAAGTTTCCAACTTCAGCTAAGGTCTGATCTCACTGTTCGTGAGTTCCAGCCTCTCATTGGGCTCTGTGCTGACAGCTCAGAGCCTGGAGCCTACTTCAGATTCTGTGTCTCCCTCCCTGATCCTCCCCCCCACTTGCACTCTGTGTCTCTCTCAAAAATAAACATTAAAAAAATTTTTTTTAAGTGAGCAAATTTGTGGGTGCCTGGGTGGCTCATTCAGTTAAGCATCTGACTTCATCTTAGGTCATGATATCCCAGCTGTTGAGTTCGACCCCCCCATCGGGCTCTGTGCTGACAGATCAGAGCCTGGACCTGTTTCAGATTCTGTCTCCATCTCTCTCTGCCCCTCCCCTGCCACCAAAAAATAAATAAACATTAATTTTTTTTTAATGACCAAATTTTACATGCCTCTTTCAAGCTGTGGAGTTTGTATATAAACTACCTTAAGGAATAATGGAAACCCAGTTTTTAGAGTTTTTTCTCTTAATTTAGGTTTTTACCTACACATAATTATTTTAAATTAAACAGGAAAAAGATCTTATGTCATACATTTATGCATCAGAAATTGACATCAAGTTTATTTTTTAGTCATCCAAGGTCATACAACTAGGAACTGAAGGATGCTGGACTGGTCAGTGTCTCTTAGCCACAAACAATAACATAGTCCGTTCTCCACCACCCCAAGTGTCCTGCATTAGCAGCGATTCACCATTTTCCAGATCCATTAAGGAAGGCAAACCAATTTAAACACCTCCTCCCCATACAATTTTCCAGATTTGTAAATTGACAAGCCAGTAGCTGAAACAGATGTACAGATATGGCAGTGGAGATTCTAGGTCATGCAGTGAAGGGCACAGGTAAAGAGATGGAGAAAAAGAAAACATCACAGAGATCTGTGTTATGGAGGTCAGAAATCACCAGTCCTCAGGGGAGGTTATAAAGGCAGGACCCAAATCCCCGTCAGCTGCAACACACATAGTACCCACCCTCCCCCACCCCCAGCAACTGTACTGACTGCAAAATAGCAGTGCCAGAACAGCCACTACGGTGAGCTGTGTTCAAGCAGAACACGCCTGACCCAACGAGTACCCTTTAAGAACATGGAAGAGAATCCAGATTTTCAATGAAAAAGGAAGTTAGCTGAGAAAAAGAAGCTTACGATCAAGCTGGCTGACCCAATAAGCCTTATGGTTTCAATGAGGGGATGCTGTGTGATTAGAGAAATGGCAGGAACCATGACTTTTCCCTGGAGGCCAACATGGAGGGCTGGCCACACCCTAGGCCCAAATGCATCAATGTTCATGTTAGAGAAACAATAGGCACAAGTTCCAGGAACCAGATATCCTCTCTCATGTTGTTTTGACACCCCAGAACTAATTCCAGGAAGAAGAGAGAAAATTCTGAACTGATAGAATATACCAATAACTGGCATTTTGTTCTGTTTTTCACCATCAGGCAAAATAGAGGTACAAAACAGAGAATAAAGGTATTATAGATGAATCAGGTTGCAAGAACTACTCCCTAAATACATGAAACTGTGTAACCCTATATGAGGGGGAAGTATTAAATAAGTTTAAAAAAAAAAGGCTTTCTCCTGCAAATTCTAAATCAGAGCCATTCCATCTCAAATGTGAAGAACTAAAATGCTTAATTTTTAAACAAACACCGACTCTTTGAGAGCATTTAATAAAACATACTATTTCCACATCCCTTGACCTAAATCCTAATTTCTTACTGTTTGAATAAACATCCAGGTTTCTAACTGACTTTATTCTAGGTTATCAAGTTTCAAACAGGACCTCAGTTAAGGCTTCTAAGGCATGTGAAACTCATTTGTTCAAGCTTTCTGTGAGGAAGATCAATGTTCCAGTGTTGGCATGTGAAGGCAGGGAGGGATACTTGCCACCCTAATATTACAACATGCCTCCCTTGGCCTTACAGGATAATATGTTTTTAAAAATCCCTAAGTAGAAATGGAGGTTTGGGGAAATATAACTCATCCATAGATAATATAATACACAATATGACACTGAAACATAAGTCACAGTTTTTTATTTTTTCCTGCCAAAGTGTAAACTTTGTAGATATTTTTATCAAAAGAAAACAAAAACTGGAGTCAACCCACGATTGCCATCTTGTGGAGAGATCCAGCACCATCTCGCCAGAATTTCTGTCCCTCAGGTGTTTGAAGGAAAATGCCTCCAGAGACTCCTCAGGCACTCCTTCCATTATTTAATAATCCTTGCTGCCAGGAAGCTCTGCCTCCTAGCTGACCCAGATCCCCAGGGTTATCTCCTGCGGGTACACAGAGGAACTGCCGCCACTTATTAAGCTGTGATGTTCTCCATGCTCAGGTCAAGTTATTAAATCATGCCTGTGATTTTACCTTTCTAGGTTAAAAAGTTCCACGCTATCTGACATTTCCACCAAATTCTCACGTTCCAGCACTGAAGTTGCCAAACTTCTGAAAACTTGGTCTGTGTTTCATGGTTTGGGTCATTTCTATGCTTGCTGACTCACTTCGTGCGCAGTTTTTAAGGCATTTGAATGGCCTATCTCTGTCCTCTTTTGAGAATGTCTGCAGGAGCAGTACTGGTCTGCGGAGGTTCCGCCTCTCCTGAAGGAACGCTTACAGTCCCGGAAAAGCCCTTCACGCCAGCGCCTCAGGCCAGGTGCCGAGGGAACCAAATCATAGTGTGGACGTTCGGGATTCTCTCCCATGGACACGTATACACAATGTTAAATATGCCAAATTAATACGCAATAAGTGTATTATAAAATAATTTTGAAACCTCCAAAATACTGGACAATTTCCCCTTTGATCGCCACCTTCTATAATCTTTGTTTTATCACAAACATTATGAAACACACATCTCCCCTTACACACATCCTCCACAAATGGACAACCAGCTCTAAATCCTGACTGCTCTACTTCTAAAATAAATCACACATGACCATTTCTCTCCAACTCTTACTACCCAGAACTAAGTCCAAGCCAGCATCATCCCTTGCTTAAATTTTTGCAGTAGCCTTCAAGCCAATATTCCTTTTTCTACTCAGGCCTCCCTATAGTCTACTCTCAAAACAGAAGCCGGAATGACCCAGCTAAGACACACGTCAGATCATGGCACTCCCTGCCTTGCTCAAAACACTCTTGTTACTCCTAAAACTCAGAATAAATATCAAAATCTTCATGAGCATCTATGCGGCCCTCACAAAATTGACCCCATTCTCTGTACCCCATCTCCTGCACTCTTTCCTGAGTTCACTCTGCCCCAACCACACTGGCCTCCCTGCTTACACAATCAACCTGCTCCTGCCTCAGCGCCTTTGCTCTTACTGTGCTTTCTGTATGGTACGCTTTTCCCCCCAATATGCTCACAGCTAACTCTCTCATGACCTTTAGGTCTGTTCTCAAAAATCACCTTCTTAGCAAGGCCTTCTCTGGAAATTCTAGAATAAATGCTATCCCTTCTCCCATTTAATATCTCCCTTTGTTTTATTTTTACTCCTTAGCATTCATAACCTACCAGCAAATATTTTTCTTGTTTATTGTCTGTAATAGTTTTCTATTGCTATCATGACAAATTACCACAAACATAACAGCTTAAGAGAAGATAAACTTATCTTACAGTTGTGTAGATCACAAGTCCAGGGGGCTTCTTTGCTCCAGGTCTCCCGGGGCTGAAATCAAGGTGTTGGCAGGCTGGGCTCTTAGGAGACTCAAAGAATCTGCTTCCAAATTTATTCAAGCTGTTGGCAGAATTCAGTTCCATGATGTTATTTAACTGATGTATTTTTGATGTCAGCCCAAAGTCTTCCTCAGCTTCCAAAGGCTGCCTGCACTCCTTGGCTCATGTCCCTCCACCCCTTATATTCAAAGCTGAGTGGACAGTCTAGCTTTTCTTGGGCATCCAATCTCCTTACCTATCACTTCAGCCTCATCACTCCCGCCTTCCTCTTCTGCCCCATTACGGACTCCAGCCAGAGAAAGTTCTCTGCCTTTCAAGCTTCCTGTGATTAGTTTGGGCCCACCTGGATAATCGAGGCTGTTTTCCCTATTTAAAACCCTTAATGTTAATTACATGGGCAAAGTCCCTCCACAGCAGGATCTAGTTTCAGGTTTGATTAAATAACCACGTGATGGGAATCTTGGGGAACCGCCTTTAGAATTCTGCCTACCACATTATCAGTCTATCCCAATAAAATGTAAATCCCAGGAAGGCAGGAATTTTAATTTAGTGCAGCCCTGTACCTCCAACATAAAAACAGTGCTTGAGACAAAGTAGACAAACAACAAATAAATGTTGGATGAATGCACCTAGTCCAAGACTCCTTTCTTTTTTTTAATTCCAGTATAGCTAACATACATGTTAATTTCATGTGTACAATATAGTGATTTGACAATTCTACATATTATTCAGCATCCAAGAGTTCTTAATGTGAAGATGTAAACTCTGCAAAATGATATGTAAAAAACACATAGTGTGAATGCATGAGCACTTTTGTTTTCAGAGAAATGGGTCCATAATTTTCAACAAATTCTTACAATGGATATACTTTCCGGTGCCCAGGACGATTCTTATTTATGCCTCTTAAGTCGGAATAATTGGTTATTCATCGGACCCCATAAAAAGGTACCATCTTTTTACGATCTCAAAGTGTGATAAATTTTACGATTATCCTAGATTCTCAAAAATGTCCATGGTCCAACAGAAGTTAAAACTCTTCTGATCTCTTTAAGCCTCCATGTTGGGCTGTATTTAAACAGAGTCTATTTTTTTTCCCTCATAAAATATACATCCACTCCCTTGAAAACACAGGTGAAGGACTTTTCTAATTAAAGACCAACAAGTAGATCCTGACAAAACCCACCAGTTAACTATCTCACCACAATACCATGTTGCTTAAGATTATAAATATGAGAGATGGCAATGGGTATAAAAACAAATATGTAACACTGATAATTTGGCCACACTGCCTTAGATGTGATATTGTGTCCCATCTGTTCAGTGACATAACAGCAATTTGTGCACCCCAATATTTCCTAGAAATGCTTGCACTGAAGAATTCTTGGTCTAAGAGATACTTATGAGACTTCAATCGTTTTAACTGTGTTCATGCCTTGTATATATGGCATAAGAAATACAGAATATTTAATAATTATACTTTAAAGGTGGATATATGGAAAATATTTCAGTTGTCCTAAAGACTTTCCTTGATTTCTAGTATACTTGTGTACTGGGGAAGATCAACTTGATTAGGGAATCTGATGGGTATTTTTTTTACTTGTTTTTCTTGTCTTCATTTGCTCCTTTCATAAAAATTTTGGGTTTATTCACTTTCTCTTAGAGAAATTTGATTGTGGCATTACAGCCTGATCACCAATTCCATCTGCAAATTTAAGGGCAAAAGATGGCCTCTGTTGAGAAAATTGACTATCTGTCTAAATGATTAAGGAGTTAAGAGACTTTGTATAGCTTTATAAATCTGCCTTCCCTCCACCCGCCCCCAAAAGCTTCATTTAGAGCCTTTTTTTTTAACTTCTGTTAAATGCAAACAGTTTCTAATCAGCCACTCAAAGCAAGGAACCAGTGTGTGTGTTATGTTTTAGCTGTAAAAAATTCATTTTCTGGGATTATAAATTCTATTTCAAGTTACATTAACAGAGCAAGATACCTCAGGAAGAATTCTGAATGAAATAAACATGTCCCTCACATGTTTCCTATATGATTCCTATAACACTCTCTCTTCTTCTTGGTCCTAGTGCCCCTCTGATATGGTTGTTTTTACCTATCTGTGCCTATAGACACTCTTTTCCCCTTCATGGGTAGAATCAATCTATGTTCCATATTAGAGATCCCAGATGGTCACTTGCCTGTTTTCAGTGTATTAAGGGTGCAGCCCTAAATGCCTCTAGTTATAAATAATCAACCTGTGAAATTGAGAAGACAAAACATTTTTGGAAAGGAAAGGAAAAAAACTTCACAGTGTGAATCCTAAGATGCATAATTCTGAGTCAGTTAAATCCACACATGGCCAAGACAGCTTTGCAATACTCTGCTACGTGGTAGTACCAGGTCTAAAGATCTCCAAAGATGCCCTGAAATAGCTTTAAAACACAAAGAAACTGAAAGGGAATAATTCAGGTTTTCATCTGTGCCTCAATACATCTTCTTCAAAAGCAACTGCTGAAGGAATAACAACATCACAGGCAGGGGCAAAATGCTGTCAGTCTTGTAAACTGTGAGTGGCGTCCCTGCTCCGAGATGATCTGTTGACCAAAACAAGCTCATCAGGAATGTATCACCCAAACCTGGTCCAACCCAATTCTTTCCTCCTCTCCCACACTGACCTTTTCTTTTCTACTTGTGGTAAAATATACAAAACATTTATCATTTTAGCCATCTTTTAATATACGGTCTGTGACACTAAGCACATTCACATTGTTTTGCTACCATCACCACCATGCACCCACAGAACATTTTTCATTTACAAAACTAAAACTCTGCACCCATTAAAAAATCATCCCCCATTTCTCACTATCCACTCACACTTACCTTCTAAAATTATCTTAATTTAAAACTTTTGCTTCTAAAAACTGGAGGGAGGGTTGGTAGATAAGAATGTATTCCTAGTATGTATATATTTTCCTGGTGAAAACAGCCATTTAAAATAAGCTTAGGGGTGCCCGGGTGGCTCAGTTGGTTAAGCCTCTGACTTTTGATTTTGGCTCAGGTCATGATCTCACAGTTGGTGAGTTTGAGCCACACATCGGGCTCTATGCTGACAGCATGGAGCTTGCTTGGGACTCTCTCTCTCTCTCTCTCTCTCTCTCTCTCTCCCTCTCTCTCTCTCTCTCTCTCTCTCTCTGTCTCTCCCCCCCCTGCCCTTCCCCTGCTTGTTCATTCTCTCTCTCAAAATAAGTAAACTAAAAAATAAAAATTAAAACAAATTAAAATAACCTTAAAAATAAATAAGCTTAATCTACCACAGTCTATTACCATTTCAGTTAGGACTATTTCATTTGCCAATGACAAAACCTCAACTCAACTTTTTTGTTTTGTTTTTTTTGTTTTGTTTTGTTTACTCTAGAGAGAGAGAGAGCATGAACAGGAAAGAGGGGCAGAGGGAGGCTGAGAGAGAAGGAGAGAGAGAGAGAGAATGAATCTCAAGCAGTCTCCACTCTATCCTCAGTGCAGAGCCAAAAGTGGGGCTCAATCCCAGGACTCTGGGAACATGATCTGAGCCAAAATCAAGAGTTGGATGCGCAACTCACTAAGCCACCCAGGCACCCCAAGGGAATAAGAACAGATTAAAAAAATGAGAGAGAAATCTGCTTTGTGTACCTGTGGAAAGGGAGGGTTGCATCTGAGGCTTAAAAACAAAAAGAATTCAAATATCTCTAAGACAATGTAAGATACTCTCTGCCATTTCCAGTTTTGACTTTGTTTCTCTCTACTCTGATGGATGTCAATGGAGGGGTGGGGTAATACTGTTCCCCAGGGGACAGCCCACATGGCCGCCAGAGACCATTTTCATTGTCACAATTGGGGTACACTACTGTAATCTAACAGGCAGATGCCCAGGAAGCTGTCAAACATCCTATAATACACAACAGTATCCACAATAAAAATCTGTTGACCACAAGTATCAATAGCATCAAACTTGAGAAGCCCTAATCTACTCCGTACCTATTCCTTCCAAATGTTCAGTAACATAAAATCTTCAATTTCCAAGCCACTCATCTAGTGGTCTCACCATCAAAGGACTGAAATTCCTCCCTACTTTCAATTTTTAAAACTGTCCATGAAGGACTCTCAGTAGACTTATTTGAGTCAATTGCCAATCAGTCACAGTCAGGAAGGAGGGGGTCACAGGGAGCTAGGGCCCAGGATGGCCTCTCAAAGCCCCTTTCCTTGTATAAGTGCCATCCTCAGAAGAGGAAAATTGCAATGATCTGGGTAAATATTCCAAACAGTGTATATCACAAAGTAGAACTTTCGTGTTGTAACTATATTTTTTAAAATAAGGTCTTAGTGTTGGCTCTTTCTGTGGCAAATTTCCCAAGACAGAAAAAAATCTATAATTGGAGTAGTTACCATACTTAGGTGGGGTTTTTTGTAACCAGATAAAGTGTTTAATCATCCAATTTTATGCAGAAATCATTTCCCCAAAATATAAATTAATTCAAGTAATGAGATATGCAAAACAGAGGGGAAAAGCATAGATATTTATAAGGTTCACTTTTGAAATTGGCAAAAATAATGAATCTTTATGTCTGCAGTGATAAAGTTGGACTCCTCTCCTCTTAGTATCTCCATCTTCTGTTAGATTGCTTGCAGATCCACTGAAATTAGATGTCAGTGTAAATTATGGTGCAGGCGGCCTTACTAGCCAAGGCTATGAAGGGTAGACACATAAAAACAAGGTGCTATTGAATGTAATTGCTTCTGATCTTAAAATTCTCAAGTGACAAAATTGATGCTGATGTGGTATTTGCATCAGGTAGTCCCTTTAATTGACACTGACTCAGTTGGGGACATCTTTTTTCTGAGTGGTTTTATTTTTTTCTTCAGAAAAACTTAAGAATTACTTAAGTTCCAGAATAGGAAAGTCAGCAATTTACAAGTTGGACAGATCTGAGAGGTGAATAACAGTAGGTAGAGGAAGTAGAGATCTCTAAACTTCTTCCATGGCCCATGGTCCTGTAAACTCTAACGCGAGAAAATGAATTTGCATAAAGAGCATTTGGAGATAATACTTGGAAGAAAGTTAGCACTTTCTTGAACCTTGCTAAATTAGGAAGAAAGCCCCATTTGCAAACATTTCCATTCTTGTCTATTTCAATAAGGAGAAAGATGAAAAAGCATGACCCACAGGGCTCCTGGAGGAAGGATATGCATGGTTTTGTCTGCTCATTTAAATACTTAACAAGCCACAGGGAAAAAAGAAGACATCCCATTCCACTGCCCATAACATATGTCAGTAAGTCATAAAAATAAATCATACCGTGGATGGCTTGTGAACATTGCTCAGCCTCCTGTGAGACATTAGCACTTGTTCTTGAGCCAAAAAAGCACAGTCCAACTATCTAATATTTGTTCTTCCCTGTCATGAGAAACAGTTTCCAGAAAACAGAGAAGATAATTAGTTAATTCTTACCTTGACTCTATGGCAAAATTATAATGTTCTCTCTAATAATTTTATGTCATAGAACTTCTTTGAATTAAAGGCGGATATTTCAGTAATATTTTTAGGTTTAGCAAAACTATAACATCTGAAAGAACTGATAAGAAGCTGGCTTTACACCTTATATGAATCAAATTAATAAATATTGCCTGAAGATGATGGTCTCTGGGAATTTAATATTGAGTATTAGGCTATACGGTGAATGAGATTTTTTCTACTCTATCATGTTTAAATTTGACCAAAACTGCAAAATAGTATGTTTTCAAATATTTCCAAAAATCTATCTAACTGGTTATTCAGCAAAATATTTGTTAAAACTTATGTATCAAAGGAAGAAAATGAATCCTATGTAAAAACTTGGAAACTTCAAAGCAGTTGTTTTCCTGCATTGAAGGAAGATTTTCCAACTCTTCCTGATAATGTAGGTCAACTGCAAGGAATTTTGGGTCCATTCCCACCCAAAATATGAGTAGTGCCAGGTGACCAATGTTGCACATGATACATTTCACTGGGTCTCTCCAATCTGATCAGGGGTAAGAGGGGGAAAAAAATGAGGTAGGCAGGGATGAAATCAAGTTACATTAAAAAATACAATGTTGTTTGGCTGGAGAGCTCACTCATTACTGCCTGATAATTGCACCCTAACTACCACTCCACCCCACCCTCACCCTCAATTATTCCTGGCAGTCTCCAGGAAAGCTCCCATATGATGTCATGACCATCTGGGGCCTCTGATTTTTCCTCCTCCCCTGTTTCCACTGTCTTATGAATATATTTAAGGTCTATATAGCCTCATCTGGTGCCTGACATTTCTGACACAGAGGCACTCCATGGCATCCAAGCCCCACAAAGTACTAAGCCAACAACTGGGTGGAGTCTCTAAGGCAATGCTTTACCCCAACTGGTCTCAACTGCTGTTGCATCATGAAACCGCTGTTGAAAATGAGGGTTCTGACTTCTCTGCAAAGGCGAGACTTTGTACAACTTCCAAAGGTACAAGCAGCATCTCTCACAAATGACAGTACCTCCAATGCTTGTTCTGCTGGTCTGGAAACTGGCCTCTACTATGGCATGATCTTGCCAATAGGAAGACCACATCACTTCTGGGAGGATGGACCATTACTATGCTGCAGCTTTGCTATGTTCTCTGGGTCCTCTGAATACACAGAACCATGCTGGGCTTTACCCACAGGTGTAATGATGCCCTCTCCTCCTCGTGCGGTGCTGTTATATCTATACCGAAACACAGTTGCTTCATAGTTGAAGAAGTAGTAAGGGAAGGCACATTGTTGACTGACATCTCATTATGCCTCACCACCAAGCCCTGAGCATTATCATTAGAGCACACTTTGAGACCCTGACTCTCCACTGAGAAATCAATTTTTCCCCATTAAGGTCCTTTATCCCCAGTGAGATAAATGCAAGTTGACTCCTAGTGATTTCTGTGTCAGAACATCATTTCCAAGATACTGTAGGAAATATGGCTTAGGCTTCATCCACAAAGACCTACAGCAAATGCTCTCTGCTCCAACTTAAATTCAATATTTAAAAATTTTTAGGGGCGCCTGGGTGGCGCAGTCGGTTAAGCATCCGACTTCAGCCAGGTCACGATCTCGCGGTCTGTGAGTTCGAGCCCCGCGTCGGGCTCTGGGCTGATGGCTCAGAGCCTGGAGCCTGTTTCCGATTCTGTGTCTCCCTCTCTCTCTGCCCCTCCCCCGTTCATGCTCTGTCTCTCTCTGTCCCAAAAATAAATAAACGTTGAAAAAAAAAATTTTTTTTAATTTTTAAATATATTTTCTTTACTGTATATGTGCAGAAAAACACTAAAAAAAGTGAAAGGCCCATGAGAAACAAACAAAAAGAAAGAAGGAAAGAAAGAAGGAAGGAAGGAAGGAAGGAAGGAAGGAAGGAAGGAAGGAAGGAAGGAAGGAAGGAAGGAAACAAAGAAACAAAGAAAAGAAAAAGAAAAAAACCCTACTAAACAAAAACAAAAACAAAATAAAACAAAAACAAACAAAAAACCCTGAAGAACAACGTCTCAGTGTAGGAAGAACAGAATCCTGGGCTTCTTGAAACCAAGTATGTTTAAACCAACAATATCCTCATAATACCTGCCTCCCCCCAACACACACACTTGGCTACATTCATCCAACATCACTTGTAAGTATGCCTGGTATCTATTTCTTTTTTTTTTTCTTTTTCATTCTAGCCCTTTTTGGTACCTTCAATGATAACCAGCTACGGCTTTTCCCCATTTTCCATTCCTCTCTCTTTTTCCACTCAAATAACACCTTTCATTTCATTAGTCTCCTTTTAAGGCAAAGACACCCTACTAAACTACTAGAAAATAAGATATAAAATGCTTCAAAGTAAACTTCAAAGCCTTAAAAAAATCGCAACAAAGAAATTAAAATTTTAAACATCAAAGAATTCCACATACTTAATCGCTAAAACTGAGAAAAGGGACTGACATCTCTTTTCAGGGGGAGGGGACCTCTCATTGTGAAAATTCTCCTTCTTCAAGAATAACTGAAGACAAAGCAATTATGTTTTAAAGGACACAGATGTAAATAGGATGTGTTGTTCGTATTTCTTTCTTCAGGCTATTTCTTCCTATTTCTTTCTTCCCCACTATATATATGTATGTGTATATATATATATATATATATATATATATATATATATATACATATATATATACACACACAGATAGATATAGATATAGATATAGATATAGATATAGATATAGATATAGATATAGATATAGATATACAGAATTAAAGTCTTAAGAGCTCGTGCATACCTCCACTTTCATTCTCTAAAAATACCTGCCTCCATTGTAGCCGTTTAAATCAGGCATGCATTTTGCTGCACAGGATGGTTCAAGCACAACTAAAAGACTGAGCATTCAGTGACCTGAGATAGGTGTCCTCTTTCTGCAAGGAATAATACAGTTTCTTCAAACTGATAATTGTCACTAGAAGGAATTCATATTAGAACCTTAATCTTGCTCCAAAATTCTCTTAGTAAAAGCCTATAATTTGTGCAACCTGACGTATCTGTCAGGAACAGATATTTAGCCTCCCCTGCTCCCGACACAGAGGACACTAGCCTATTCCAGTGTTTTTGTCTCCTGCTTTAATGATTAGTACTATTTCCATCATCTTTTTTCACTCTGCTTCAAACATCATACAATTGTCATCTATCGAAAAAGCTGAATACTAACAAGGAAATATGGTTCGTGCTGCACTTGAGCTTCCTTTGGGATTTTCACCACTAAAAATGCATCTTTCTCTTTTCTCTCTTTCTCTTCTCCTTTTTTTAATCTTACCACTTTTTTAATCTTACCACTTATATTACATTTTCCAAAAAGAGTTTGGTGATCACAGTTAGAAAGCTGATACCAAAAAATAAATAGGCAAACAAAGCATTCCCAGGAGGTCCCGATGGCAGAGGACCCCCAAGCTCAATGTCAAGTTAAGTCCATTGGAACAGTAGTCCCACTATGGAAAATTGAAACAAGTCCACAGGATCAAATCCACTTCCAGTCACCACCAGTGACTAAACTAACATTTCTTGTAGAGCAATTTACTGTCTGTCATGGACCTTTGCCAAAAGCCTAACTAAAAAAGACCAAAAAAAGCTGAAAACATCCTCAATGCTGTTTATATTCAGGTCTGGCTAGCCATCAGTAATAATCATATTGTTGCAGAGGAACCAAGGAATAACGCTGCAAGGGGAAGAAGGAAGAAAAGAGAATGGCAGGAAAAGGAAGAAAAATTGCCCTTTTAACCAGCTTCCTGGATAAAGAAATCAGAGAGCTCTACTAAAAAATAAAGAAAAGAAAATAAAATAAAGAAAAGAAAAAGAAAATAGAGATTCCCTGAGACAGAACTGAAAATAAAACTAACGCATAAAAAAATCAATATTTAAAGAGAAGTAACCTGATTTGATCCTTCAAAAACATATTAATTCAATAGAGAAGCCACAGGTCCAATTTTATAAATACAGTCCAGTGTACTTTTGTTTACAGCTGCAAAAATTTTAAATCATTTTCTCACTCACTATCACATTCCAATCCTTTAATAATTCTAGGAAGCAAGTAAGATTAATTTCCAATACAAATGGACAATCAAGACATAGAAAATATATTTGTTAATTATCTGTCACAAAATAGGACATAAAGGTGGCTGACAAACAAAGCGTTGAATTGAACCTTAATAAAAACTGTTCTATATTTAAGATCTAAAACACTATTGAAGGCTGTGCTCTTTCAGGCAGCAAATGTAATGGGAGATAGTCAGTGATGGAACCAGCAGTGGAGAGAAGGACTGAGTGCCCTCCTTGAAGAGATTAATTCTCCTCACATGGAAATAACTATAGTATCTAAATGTCACTCAATGGTATATAAGCTTCACTGGCCCATAAAAATACCACTTTCCTATGAATGAAAAACAGGATTAAGATCAAAGAATAAAGGCCATATTTTTAGAAGTTAGAGATAAATTATTTAAAAATATGTGAGTTGAATAAGCTGAATCAAAAAAAAAAAAGAGAGAGGCATTTACTTATTCTTTGCTTGAAATACACATGTGTTTTGCTGTGCACCATACATTTTAAAATATTAATTTAATTTCCATACTTTTAGCTATTTAGAAATAGTGAAAATTAGATACTTCCTTGATACAATCCAATTTTTGCTGATTCTCTGGCCTACCTGCCACATTTCAAGTAAATAAGGTTAGGGCTTCAATAAATAATCTTGGGACTTCTTGTAAATGAATGAAGTAAAAAGGAATTTCAATTATGTAAGACATTCTTTGATGATGTGATTATAGATCATAAAGAAGGCAGCATTGCCTGATGAAAGGCAAAGCTTTTGAAGTCAGACATGGCTTGATTTCTCTGTGCACCACTAACTATGCAGCATGACCAAGTCAGGGCTCTTTTCTGAGACTGTTTTTCCTCATCTGAAAAAGTGCAGGATATCTTAAGGATTAGGGATAACATGGCAAGTGGCCAGCAAAATGTCTGGCCTACCTTTAAGGCAGACTCTTAGAGAATAATAAAGAAGAATTTTGATTACCATCACCATCTCCCTTTTTTTTTAAATACAACTTATTGTCAAGTTAGTTAACATACAGAGTATACAGTGTGCTCTTGGCTTCGAGGGTAGATTGCCATGAATCATCACTTTCATACAACACCCAGTGCTCATCCCAACAAGTGCCCTCCTCAATGCCCATCACTCATTTTTCCCTCCCCTCACCGCCCACCCCATCAACCCTCAGTTTGTGCTCTGTATTTAAGACTCTCTTATGGTTTGACTCCCAGTTTATAATTTTTTTTCTCATCCCTTCCCTCATGGTCTTCTGTTAAGTTTCTCAAATTCCACATATGAGTGAGAACATATGATATCTGTCTTTATCTGGCTGATTTATTTCACTTAGCTTAATACACTCCATACTATCCACGTTGTTGCAAATTACAAAATTTCTTTTTTTTTCATTGCCGAGTAGTATCCCATTGTAAATATATACCACATCTTCTTTATCCTTTCATCAGCTAGCTGATGGACATTTGGCCTCTTTCCATAATGTGGCTATTGGTTATAGCAGCACCAAATTATGGATTATCATCATCTTCTACCTTTAAGATTGTATTCTACAAAAGTAAAGCCAAATTCTGGTTGCTTGACTTAGTTGATTAACTGCAAAATTAGACAGAAGGATGTGACTTTTATTGACTCTTAGAAGAACAAAGTGATGTTTCGAACATTGTCATCACCACATCATCAATTCGTAACCATTAAAAATCAGAATTTATTAGCACTTCATACGTACAGGTGCCACCCCTCCACATCTGTTTAATACACATAGATGCAAATAAATTTTAAGATTTAATAAGCCTCAAGATTCACCAGTTAATACTGGCGTATGCTAGGCAATATTGACTTCACTAAATCAAGGGATTGTGAATTGTTTAGCTATATTCTCAGAGTTTTGTATACCTTCTGTCACATAGTAGGTGCTCAATAACCATTTGTTGTTGAGTTAACTAGGAGCTAAGAGCAGGAATTGAAAACTATGAGTATTAGAAACATGTACATCGCATTGCATTCCTTCATATTAATTCTTTATTTCACTCTTTAATTTTTTAATGTTTATATTATTTTTGAGAGAGAGAGAGAGAGAGAGAGAGAGAGAGAGAGAGAGAGCGCCTGCGCAGGGAAGGGGCAGAGAGAGAGTGAGACACAGAGTTGAAGCAGGCTCCAAACTGTCAGCACAGAGTCCTACACGGGGCTCAAACCCACAAACCGTGAGATCATGACCTGAGCTGAAGTCGGATGCTTAACAAACCCATTGTTCATTATTAGTATTTCATGGATTCAACAATCAAATATTTACTGAATGCCTACTATGAGCCAGACACTAGAGACATGGAAGTGAATAAGATAGGCAAAGTCTTAAATGAGATAATACAGACAAAGAGAACAGTACCTAGCACACAGTAAGCTCCCAGTAAGTGACAGAGTAGTACAGAAGTCCATGCCAGCCCCTCTCTCTGCTATGCTCTCCCACTCTGTCTCATATTTATATGGCACACACATGCCTAAAATTGTTTACTATATGACTCCTTCACCTAGAAATTCACAAGAAAATAAAAGAACTTTTGTTGAAATAACTTTAGTTTTATTTTATTTTTTTCCCCAAACTGGGTTATTCATAAAATAGCCTTCCAGATTAATGAAAAAGCAGTTGCTATCATCAAAGAATCCCTAAGAATCTTCAAACTTTCTGTAAATTGGCAGCATTCTGCTCAAGCTGTTTAGTTCCCACAGAAGTGAGTCTTTGAAGTTGACAAGGTGTTCATAGAGAAAGCAGTAGCTTGCTAAAAAGCCATTACTTTTGTTTTACTCAAAACCTAGTTAAGCCTGATTTGGAAAGAACAAAGTCCGAGTTTCCAAAACCACTGTTGGGCTACTGCAAGATAGACTCCTTCCTACTGAGTGACGGCCAAAGGCTCCACACGCAGCCGTTGAAGGATATCGATGCACACTATAGATCTCTGCCTCTCGTTTGTCCTGTCCTATGTAGTTGAGTAAAGACAAAGCTATTTTGTGGAAAGATCATCAGCCAACACAATGAAAACATAATCCCTTCTCATGAGCATGCCTTGGGAAGCAGTACAGGGTTAAGTAAGTGTATGAGCTCAGGAGGCAGAAAACCTCATTCCAAAACTGGGCATCGGCTCTGTATTGATAATAATATTAATAGCTACCATTTATTGTGTGCTTCCAAGTGCCAGACATTGTACTAAGTGCTTTATATTCATTATCTTATTGACATACTAGAAAGACTGCCAGTGTATACCAATGAATAGAGCTGCTTCACCACTTAGCAGCTTGTTGGAGAGAACATTTGTCTGCACTCTTACTGTTTCCTTCCACCTGGAGGCATTTCATTAGCTTTGTTCTCCAGGCCTCTTCCCATTGCCTTACTTAACCCTCGGAATGGATGGCATATCTGGTTGGTGAATTTAGTTGGGAAAAATGAGGATTCAAGGCCAAATCCCTGCCTTTATTTGCTCTCAGGAATGAGTTCACCAGCAAAGAGCACATCTTTGTCTCTGCTCTATCACACCCTAACTCTTAAAGAACACTACCACCAATTAGATAGGCCTGCCTGGGCCAGCAGGACTATGCCCGAGATTTGTTCTTACCAAGTTCAATTGCCCGCACAAAGAAGCCACATTCTAATATGTCAACGATACATGTAGTATTTTGATTTTCCACTAGCTGATATCTTGGCTTCCTTCTCAACTGGTTCAGGATTTGAGAACGAAATGGTGACAATTTGGAGGACATTCTCTATAGCTATACAACCTTCCAGTACCTTATTTTTCTTGTCTCTAAAATGAGAATAATAGTACTCATTTCATAAACTCGTTGTGACCATAAATGAGATAATATTTATCGAGTAAGTGAAAGGCATATAGCATGCATATAATAAATACTAGCAATTATAATTGTTATTGTTTTTATTATTATTATCATCATCATTTAACTAAATGGTCTACCAGATCTATTCCTCTTCTCATATTCTACGGATTTTTGTTATCATTAAAGTTACTTTATCTTTGAGCAAGTCACTTTCTGAGACTCAAAAATGGGAACAACAATAGTACCTGGATCAAAGCATTTACCTGAGAATTATATACAAGAAAACATATGTTTAGTGCTTAGCACAATGTCTGGCATACATATGCTCAATAAATTAACAGTATTATCACTAGTAATATTATTTTATTTTTTTATTATGAATCACCTCATTCTTCTCCCTCTCATCCCTGCCATGCCTATTGTGTAACAGCATCTAATTTAATCTGGTTTCTCGTAAGTGACACATGTATTTTTGCTTATCCCTGTATGGTTGTTTTCTTCATTTAAATCCCCAAAATCCACTGTCCATCTGTCTAACTTTAATAAAGTATAGCATTGCCCTTTTCTTCCAGTAAAGAAATGAAGAATACTTGCTTCAAAGAGAAGACAATAGTGAATCATATATCCTGTAGTGACAGACTTTGGCAGCGCATCTCACATGCCAACCAGATGCTTTCTATTACATTATGACCAACACCCAACAAATAATGAAGAAAGAAAGAAAAATATATACAGACATCAAGTGTAACCAAGGCAAAGTAATTCAGAAAGCCAAGTTTCCTCTCTCATTTCATCAGTATAACTTCTCTAAGGTTGTAACATTTAAAGCATTTTCTAGACTGAGCTTTAACCCAATGCTAAAGGCAGCACAGCTTTGTATTTCTTGCTGATAAGTGGAAAGGATGATGAATATTTTCAAAATACAATATGGTCAGAATGAGCTATAGCACGTACACAAACATACAGAAAAGGAAAGCATGTTTTCTCTGAATTGAATTGAACTAAAGGACATGCATATTTAGCAGTTCTGTAGAAAGTACACTAAATCTTCAAAATACAGACAGGGAAATAAATATCCTATCAATTCTGACTCTGAAAAAGATTTGAATTCAAGCTGAAGGTTTTATTAGGATTTCAACACTATAAACTCATGTTGGTCTTCAATAATACACGCTCAATTGGAGATCATATCATCCAAGTTGACTTTTCCACTTAAAAGTACAAAAATTTTAAGTAAATTGGAAAAATTTTATGTTCTCACTGTAAGAACATTTCCATGGCATCAATCACAGTTTCCATTACTATGAATACTTTGTGAGGGTTTGCTTCAAGGAGTTTTTTTTTTAATATATACATATTACCACCTTTAATAAACTCAAACTCTGTGACAATATATACTTGAGGAATTCCTTCATCATTGCCTAGTAAGTTGTGCTGGATTCTAGTCACAGGAAGTTCATTCTATTCTAAGAAATTCTTTTGAAACAAAGTAAAAACTAACATGATATAAAACTCAATGCCTTCACGTTCAGACAGTTTGAAAACATTTTGCTTAACTACATTGCCTTTATTTGTCCACTCTTTCCCTGTCATCACTGTCCCTCAAAGAAAACAGTAGACATATCTCTAATAGTCTACAGAAATAATGTTGTTAAAGAGACTCTCATTGTAGGCCAGAGGAAAACTATTTGGAAGTAAGACAAATGTTTTTTTTTTCTTTTCCCTCAAGATGATTCTGTCCATGAAGTGACCTGAGCACAAATTTTCCCATATTAAATATTGCAAGATTCTTTAAATATCTGGGTGGGATTTTTCTTTAATGTTAAAAAATAATTCTAAAGTTCATCTGGGAGAATAAATAGGTTAAATGTAACTAGCAAACATAAATTTTAAAATTTAAGTAATAATGGTACACTTAGCTTAACAGATATAAATCTTTTATAAAGCAACAATAATTAAAATCATTAGGTATCAGACCATAGGGAAACAAGATAATCTAACATACAAAATGTCAAAACATACTAATACATAAAAAGTTGGGGCGCCTGGGTGGCGCAGTCGGTTAAGCGTCCGACTTCAGCCAGGTCACGATCTCGCGGTCCGGGAGTTCGAGCCCCGCGTCAGGCTCTGGGCTGATGGCTCAGAGCCTGGAGCCTGTTTCCGTATCTGTGTCTCCCTCTCTCTCTGCCCCTCCCCCGTTCATGCTGTGTCTCTCTCTGTCCCAAAAATAAATAAATGTTGAAAAAAAAATTTAAAAAAATAAATAAATAAAAAAAAATAAAATAAAAAAAAAAAGTTAAATAAACAGTAGGTTAAACAGCAAAAATCAGTAAGAATATTGATTCTTTCACTTTAATAAGTTAAGGGAGAAAATATTTAGATATTCACCTCATCACAGACACCAAAAAATTAAACATGACTTAAAGGTTTAAAAATATAAAATCAAGTCATAAAAAAATAAAAGTAAAAAAGGAAGATGCATATGAAGCTTTCTATGCCAACTTCCACTCCTGGCTATGACAGAATAATTAGTCTTAGACATGCACTCCCTCTATAAATGGCTTAAAACTTGGCAAAATATATGAGGTAATTGTTTTTAGAGACTGGAAAAGTAATACAAGCCTGTGATTCTGAAAGGAAGGGAACATATGATATGAACCTCATACTTGCCTTAGCTTTCTGCCTGGGGACAATTTTTATATGCTGGAACAAGGCAGAATGCATCAGATCCATTGAGATGAGAGTTTGTGGGTTCTGCAAAAGCTAAAATTTTCAGGGCCCATTACCAGAACGGTAGGAGCTAGCCAAAGGTGTTTCCCAGAATTTTGTGTGGGGTTCTTCAGAGATCCTTAGCCAAGGGCTGGGCTGTGCATGCCTAGGTGGGACTCTAGAAAGCCTAAGAGATTGTGTAGGGCTGAGAGCCAGATGGATATACCAGGAGCTACACAACCCTGGTAGTTACAGGAGGTTTGGCCCAGCCAGATTAGAGAGACCTTGCTGATATATCATGACCTACTTGAGACCCCAGAAAGGCCATTACTTAGGGATAAGAATCATTTACAGGGAAAGGGAAATCACAGGATTGAGGACAAAACCAAATGACCCTCTATAACAAAGAAAAATAAAAATCTGACAGCATCGGAAGGATTAAACAACCAGAAGAAAACTAGGTATTCTTTAAAAGAAAAACAGCATAATTCCAGCCTCCTACAACTATCACCAAAAATGTCTAGCGAATGGTCTGAAATGATTAGATCTGCAAAGAAGCAGGAAACATGATCCCTAAATAAGGAAAACAAAACCAGTCAATAGAAACAGAAATAGGCTTTAAAGATCACCCAGATGTTAGAATTAGCAGCAAAGATATTAAAGCAACTATTATTATGTTCAAAAACATAAGATTGGTATAAGTAGTGAATAATCTCAAAAAGGAAATTTTAAAAATTACTAAATGAAAATTCTAGAACTTGAAGATACAGTGTGTGAAATGAAAAATGCAATGGATGGGCCAAAAGTTAGATTGAAGACTACACAATAAAGGGTTAGTGAACACAAAGAGAGATCAATAGAAATTATTCAATCTAAAAAAAGAAGAAAAAATAGTGAAAGAATTAAAGAGCATAAGTGACTAGTTGATTATGCATCGTAATTTATATACCCAATTTTGACAGGAATGTGATGACATTCATGGTTTTGATTTGCATTTCTCTAATGACTAATGATGTTGAAATCTTTTCATGTACTTGTCATCTATATGTCATCTTTCAACAGATGTCTCTTCATGTCATTCACCTATTTTCTAATTAGATTGTTGTTTTCCTGTTGACTATTGACAGTTCTTGATATATTATAGATGCTAGTGCTTTGTCAAATATGTGATTTGCAAACATTTTCTCCTATTATGCACCTTGCCTTTTCATCCTTTTACTTGGATCTTTTGCAGAGCAAAATATTTTTCATTATGACTACGCCCCACTTACCAATTTTTCCTTTTATAAGCTGTGCTTTTAGTGTCAACTCTAAGAACTCTTTGCTTATCCCTAAACACTGAAGATTTTAGATGTTGACTCCAAAAGTTTTATAAATTTACATTGTACATTTTAGTCCATGATCCATTCAAGTTAATATTTGTATAAGGTGTGAGACTTAAGTCAAGGTTCACTTTTTAAGTCCTTTGGATGTCCAATTGCTCTACAACCAACTGTTCAAAAAACTATCCTTTCTTCACTGTATTGGTTATACACATTTGCCAAACATTAATTGGTATTTCTTGTGAGTCAATTTCTGAGTCCTCTCTTGACTTATTCCTTGCAAAATATTACAAAGTCCTGATTACTATAGCTATTCAATGTGTGCTAAAGTCAGGCATGTTGAGTTCTTTCACTTAATTCTTCTTTTTCAAAATTGTTGTATCTAGTCTAGTCCCTTTGCTTTCCATATTAATTTTAGAATAATCTTGTCTGTATCTACCAAAATAAATACTGTGATTTTTGGTACAAATTGCATTGAATCTGTATACTAATTTGGGAGGAATTGACATCTTAACTATGTTAAGTCTTCCAATCAACCCATGAACACATTTTTCTCTCCATTTATTTAGGTATTCTTTGATTTCTTCTATCAGCATTTGTAGTTTTCAGCATCTAAGTCCTGTATGTATTTGGTTAGATTTAGACCTATTTCATTTTCTTTGAGCAACTGTAAGTGGTATTGTATTTCTAACTATGGTGTACTCATGTTCATTGCTAGTATATAGAAATACAATTAATCTGTATGTTTATTTTGTATCCTCTGACTTTGTAATTCACTTGTTAGGAGAATTTTTTAATTCCATGACATTCTCTGCGTAGACATACATATTATCTAAGGACAGTTTTATTTTTTCCTTTGCAATCTGTATGCCTTATATTTCCTTTTCTTATCTTATTGAACTGGCTGGAGCTTCTATCATATGGTAAATAAAATTGGTGAGAGTGGAAATCCTGGTCTTGTTCTAGATCCTCAGGAAGCGTTCAGTCTTTCATCATTGAGTATAATCTTAGCTGTAGGTCTTATGTAGATATTTTTTATTAAGTTGAAAAAAATTCCCTCTAGTCTTATTTTTTGGGGGATTTTAGTCATGAATGTTTAATTTTGTCAATTGATCTTCCTGAATCAATGATATGACCATGTGATTTTCTTCATAGCCTTTTCATGTGATAGATTACATCACTTGATTTTCAAATTAATCTAGTCTTGTCACCCTAGAATAAACCCTATTTGATCTTGCTATATAATTCCTTTATTTACTGGTGAATTCCATTGGTTAATATTTTCTTAAGAATTTTTTATATCTATATGCATGAGGGATATTGGTCAGTAGTTTTCTTTCTTTAAAAAATTTTTTTGCACTTTTTTACCTGATTTGGTATCAAGATAATACAACCTACAAAAAATCAGTTGGGGACTGTCCCCTATTCTTCTATGTTCTGGAATAGATTATGTAGAATTGGTGTTAATTACTCTTTAAATATTTGGTAGAATTCTTCAGTAAAACCATATGGGCCTAAAAAATCCTTTAGGTTTTTTTTTATTTCAAATTCAATTTCCTTTATACTTACAGAGATATTCACATTACCTATTTGATACTGGATGAGTTGTGATAGTTTGTGTTTTTTAAGAAATTGGTTGATTTCATATATATTGTCAATTTTATGTTTGTAAAGTTGTTTATAGTATTACCTTATTGCTGTTTTTGGTATCTATAGTCTGTAGCAATAATTTCTATTTCATTCCTGATACTGGTATTTTTTTTCCTTTTTCTTAGACAATCTTGATAGAGTTTCATCAATTGTATTGATCTTGTCAGAGGACCACTCTTAATTTTGTTGACATTCTCAATTAGTTTTCTGTTTTAATAAAAAACGTTATTAATTTCTGCTTATATAAATATATATACATATATGTGTGTGTGTATATATATATACTTATATATATATGTATATATATATATATGTATATATACACACACACACACACAATTTCCTTCCTTCTGCTTGTTTTCAGTTTATTTTCCTCTCCTTTTTCTAGGATCTTTAGGTATGAGTATAGATTACTGATCTGAGATAATTCTTCCTTTCTAATATGTACATTTAGCACCATAGATTTCCTTCTCAGCATAACTTTAGGTTGTGCCTCTCAAATTTTGATATGTTGCATTTTTTATTCAGTTTTTTATTTCATTTTCATTCAGTTCAATGTATTTTTATGTTCCTTTAGACTTTCTCCTTAAAGTGCTTAAGGCTCTCTCTTTGAGCCATGGATTATTTAGAACTATGGGGTTTTTTTGTTTTTGTTTTTGTTTTTAGTTTCTAAGTGTTTGAAGGCTTCCTTGTTATTTTTATGTTATTGATTTCTAGTTTGTGTTATTGATTTCTAGTTCTTCCATTGTGGATGGAGAACACACTCTGTATGATTTCAATTCCTTTACGTTTGTTGATGTTTATTTAATGTCCTAAGATATTTGTGTATTTTGGTATATGTTCAATGGACACTTGAAAAAAATGTGTGTTCTGTTGTTGATGGGTAAAGAGTTCTGTTAGTTAGGTCTTGATGGTTGATGTTGTTGAATTTTTATATACCTTTGCTGAATTTTTGTCTAGTTCTATTATTTTAAAAGATGGATACTGAAGTCTCCAACTGTAATTGTGGAATTGCCTATTTGTTTTTTCACTTCTATCTTTTTTGTGTCATATCTCGTGAGGCTCTATTATTTGGTATATAAGTATTAGGATTGCTATGTTTTCTTGATGGATTGTCCCATTTGTCATTGTGTAATGTCCCCCCATCTCTAGCACTTTTACATTTGTTCTAAACTGTACTTTATCTGATATTAATATAGTCAATCCTGCTTTTATTGGTTAATGTTTTAAGGATATATCTTTTTCTATCATATTACTTTCAACCTCCCTATCTTGTAATATTTGAATTGAGTTTCTTTGAAATAGCATACCTGGATCAGAATTTTTAATTAAACATGATCATATGTGTCTTTTAATTGATGTACTTATACTACTTACACCTAATGTAATAACTGATATTTTACAGCTTACATCTGCTAATTTATTTTTAGCTTTCTGATGCTCTGTGTTTCATCCCCTTGTTCCCTTTTCGTTCTCCTGCCTTACTATAGGTTACTTAAACGTTTTCAAATTTTATTTTGTGTTATCTATAGTGTTTTTAAGTGCATCTCTTTATATAGCTTTTTTAGTAGTTGCTCTGGTGCTCCATTTTATACACATTTTATGCACACACACACACATGAATCAGAGTCCTATTGGTGTCATCATTATGCCATTTTAAGTAAAGTACAGAAATCTTTCCTCCATTTCTAATACAATTGATTTAAATATTTTGTCTACTTACACTTCAAATAACATGGTACAGCGTTATAACTTGTGCTTCAGTCATTTAACACAAGTAAGAAAACTCCAGAATAAAGGGAAAATCCATTGTATTTATCCATATCTTTGCTTACCATGTTTATTCTTCTTTTCTGATGTTCCAAGATTCTCTTTTATTGCTTCCTTTCTGTTTAGAGAACTTCCTTTAGCCATTCTTTAGGGTATGTCTACTGGCACCAAGTTCTTTTAGTTTTCCATCACCTAAGAATATCTTGATTTTTTCCCTTCATTTTTGAAGGATATTGTTGTTGGGTATAGAACTGTGCATTGATAGCTCTCTTTTTTTTTCATCAATTGAAATATGTCATGCCACTTCCTTCAGGCCTCCATATTTTCTAATGAACTTCCCAAACTCATTCCAGTTATTTACCTTAATAGGTAAGGTGTCAGTTTTCTCTTGCTGGTTCCAAGACTTTTTCTCTTTCATTAGTTTTCAGAAGTTTGCTCATGATGTGTTCTTGTTTTAATTGTGTTTGAAATTTGCTCAGCTTCTTGAATATGCAGATCTATGTCTTTTACAACATTTGGAAAATCATCAGCTATTCTTTCTTAGAATACTTAGAATACTTTTTCAACCCTATTCTCATTCACTTTTCCTTCCAGGACTCTCGTAACATAATATTGAATCTTTTGTAATAGTTCCACAAATCCTTGTATTTCAGACTATGTAATTTCTATTGTCCCTATTTTCTAGTTCTCTAATTCTTTCCTCTGTTTCTTCAATTTTGCACTTTAGCCCATACACTGAGGTTTTTTAATTCTTCTTATTGTATTATTAAGTTCTAAAAATTCTACTTGGCTCTTGTTTATGTCTTCCAGTTCTTCGTTGAGGATCTCTATTTGTCCATTTGTTTCAAGCTTGTTCACAATTGTTCATTGAAGCATTTTTATGATGTCCACTTAAAATCTGTGTCAGCTAATTCTAACATATCACTGTCTACCAACAGTGTCGGCACCTTTTGGATACCATTTCCCATTCTGTTTGAGATCTGATTCTTGATATAATGGGTGGCTTTCTATTAAAATCTTGACATTATGGATATTATGTTACAAGACTCTGGATTTTATTTAAATCTTTCATCTTAGCTTCCTCTGTTACCATGCAAGGTAGCAAAGAGGTTTGCCTCCTCATTACTATCAGGTTCCCAGACTAGCATCTCTTGACATTACTCTATGCTGCTCCTGTTACTGCTGAGCAGGAGTGGGGTTTCTAGCTGCCCATATGGCCTCCACAGATAACATAGGAAGGCAGCCTCATTAATGCTGGGAGGTGATGAAAGTCTTGACTCTCTGCTAAGATTCCTCAGACAACCTATCCAGTAATTAGGGGGAAGGGGTACCTTATCACTACTAGGTGGGGCTGTCCAAGTGGTCTCCATTGACCTAACAAGAGAAAGGGGAAGAGGTTGGCTACTTTCCACCAGGAGGGGATGAAAGCCCTGGCCTCTTACTGGCCCTTTATGACACCACCCCATCAGGGATGGAGAAGGTAGATTAGAATGTCTCATTGCACCCTCTAATGAAGATGGAAGTCAAGGCTTCTTGTTAGGCCTTTGTTGGAATGGGTGGGAGTAAGGGCCAGAGATTTTTCTGTGGTGTTTTCCTGTATTAGAGCTGTTACTATTTAAAAGTTTTCTGTCTTGATAATCTGCCCTTTTCCAGGTCTTCTAGCTGGAAAGTGGGCTTGTGTTAAGGTTTCTACTGCCTGTGCCCATACAACTTTCTAGGTGCCAGGGTTCTTCAGCTCCAAGTGTTGGATATATGAAGCAAAAATAAATACCCTAGAGAACTCACCAAGATGTTGTTCTCTGGATTTGAGGTTCCTGGTCAGTCTATCTTCTTCTCTCCTCCTTACAGAGTTTTCTTATATTTGTTTATATATATATATATATATATATATATATATATATATATATATATATACATATATATGCCACAGGCTGTTAGTTGTACTTAGTGGATGAATTATGACTAATTATAGTCCATTTTCTCAGAAGTGGAATTCTCTAAAAAAAATCTTTTGAAATAAGAGCAAAATTAGATGATGTACTACCTGATATCAGGACTATAAGTAATCAGGATAATGTGGTATTGATATAAAGGTGGACAATGTATCAGTGGAACAGATCAGAGACACCGACCCATACATACACCAAAAGTTGCCTTTTGGCAAAGACACCATTGGAATTCAATGGAGGAAAATAGCTTTCAACAAATGGTAATAGACCACCTGGATAAACACATTAACAAAAATGAAGCTTGACCTCTGCCTCATATCTTGCACAAAATTAATTCAGGATGAATCATAGATCTAAGTGTCAAAGGTAAAACTAAAACTCTTATAGAAGAAAGCAAAAGAGAAATTCTTAATTATCCTGCGGAAGACAAAGATTTCCTAGAGATGGAAATACTATATATACTTAAGGAAAAAAAAACAAATTGACCTTTATAAAAATTAAAAACTGCTCTTCAAAAGTCACAAATAGGAAAATGAAAAGGCGAGCCAGAGACCAAGAGAAAATATTCATAAACATATATCTGACAAATGACTTGAGTTCAGAATGTTTTAAGGATTCCTACAATTGATAATAAAAATAAATAACCCAATTAAAAGTGTGCAGAATATTTAAACATACACTTTATAAAATAAGTGGTGAATAACACACAAAAAGGTATTTAATGCCATTATGCATTACAGAAATGCAAATTAAAACTACAGTTTTCCGACACTGGAATGGCTAAATGAGAAAAAAAAAAACTGACAACAGATGTATGTGACAATAAAAAACAATTGGAATTTTCATACATTGGGATTTTTGGTATTTTTTTTAAATTTTCATACATTGTAGAAAGTACAAAATGGTTCAACCACATTAGAAAATGACTTGGGAGTTTCTTATTACAGTATGCATATACTATGACCCCAGTGAGTTCACTCTCACTATTTATACAAAAGAACACACAGATCTGTATAACATTGTTTATATCATTACTCACAATAGTAAAAAAAAAAAAAAAAAACTGGAAGTGACCTAAATGGTCATCAGCAGAAGGTTATACAAAAGAAGTATGATGTATTCTTATAGTGGAAGACTATTTGTCAATAAAAAATAATTAACTTCTTATTCATTCAACAATGTAACTAGGTTAAACATCATGTTAAACAAAGAAACAAAGACACAAAAGTTTGTCATTTCACTGTATATAAATTTTACCAGTATAGGATGATGTCATAAAGTTTTTTAAAAGTCTGTATAAAACCAATAGAATAAAAAGGAAAAGACTGACATAGTACATAAACATAGAAACTGTGTTTTCTTTAATAATTACATAAACATAATTCAGAGAAAGCTACTTAAAGCAAACATTAAAAATGGTTAAAATAATTAATATTTATAGACTTAACATACAAGTAAGAAAAACACTTAACTCCAATAGATAAACAGCTAAAATTCACAAATAACTTCCAAAGGAGAAAATGCATGTAAGCAAATGTGGCTATAAAGCAGCAAGAGTGAGAGCAAAAGCCAGGAACTTGGGACAACAGAGTGAAACATAAAAAGATCTTGGGTTTCTAAGGTTGTTTCCATGCAGCTGAATCATTTTGTTAATGAGACATGTCATGTGACAAAAAATTATACAATTGTTTAAACTCACAATTACAGAGTTTTCTGTTATTTTGGCCAAAGACATTCTTTACCAATATACAAATCAACATTTGAAAAGCATTCAATATCAAATAGTAAAGTAATGCAACAAAAATATTTCAAAATATTTCCTTTCCTAACATACCAAAACTGCAAATATTTTTAAGAACTGAAACTACTGGGGCACCTAGGTGGCTCAGTCAGTTAAGCATCCAACTTCAGCTCAGGTCATGATCTCATGGTCCGTGAGGTCCCAGCCCCACATCAGGCTCCGTGCTGACAGCTCAGAGCCTGGAGCCAGCTTAGGATTCTGTTTCTCCCTCTCTCCTTGCTCCTTCCCCACTCGCATTCTGTCTGTCTCTCTCAGAAATAAGTAGACACTAATGTTTTTTTTTAAAAAAAGAACTGAAACTACTGAATAGAATGAATTATGAAAACTTTTAAATTTTACTTCCACAGGGTATGCAAGTTTTGACCTCTAATTTTAGAGATCACCATAATATGTAAAGACTCACAAATGCTGATGTTTATAATCTACTTTTTTAACTTATATATAGACATTTTATTATATATTTATAATTATTAGTACTTAATGTTTATAACATAGAATTCTATCTGCTTGCCGTTGTCATTCAAGAATAATGGCTTGTGTTTTTCTCCTCTTTTTTTTCATTTCTCCAACAGATTTGTTTATTTGTTTGTTTGTTTGTTTACTTTTATCTATTTTTGGAAGGAATGGATTTTGAGGAGAAAAACATGAAACAGAGAAGTATGGAATAGCAAGTAACTACAAATGCAAGTGGTTTTGCTAAATGTGGCTAAAACAAGAGCCACGACAAATTAATACAGAGAATGCCCTGTACAAAACAACACAATGAAGATAGAATGTCACCTACATCCCTGCAAATCAGAGATTCTGGGAAATGTAGTTCCAAAAACAGATTCTAGGAAATGTAGTTCCCAGAGTCCAGAATAAAGCACTTAATTGAGAAAAACCAATTCAATCCCATACAGAAACAGTTCATTGTATTGTGGACTCAACATGCCTTAGTCACATTATATTTCCAACACTCAAGTAAAACCTTTGGGTATATAACCTTTATTAATCCTTGCAACATAGTTTGTTAGTACTATTGTGTTCATTTTACAAATGATGAAACTGATGTTTAATGTAGTTAAGTATAAAAGCAAGATATCACCCCAGGTGTCTCAGTCTCTATAGTTTACACATACACAATCCTCCCCTTACAACCCACTTTGCACAGCTCCACACCTGTTTTTGGAATGAAGCAGATGACAGTCTATACAACAAAGCCTTCCTAATATCTAGGTATCTCTGGGGCACCCAGCAAAGACATCTAGTAGGCAGTTTGACATATAAGTCTGTGGTTCAGGAACACTACATGAGCTCCAAAGATACACCTGGGAGTCACGAGTATGCAGGTGGTGGTTGAAGCTATAGGTGTAGATGCAATCACCAAAGGACAGCTATAGAGTGAGCTGAGAGGAGAGAGGGGACAGGAGAGGAGAAGAGAGGAGAGAGGACAGGAGAGCACAGTGAAAAGCAGAATGTGCACAGGGATCCACTTAATTGAGGAAATTCTAGGACTTCTCTGAGAGCTGCTGGGAAGAGATGCTCTTTTCTGCTGAGTTTTGACCAGAGGTCACCATGTAGAGTTTGGGCCTGAGACCAATGCCCTGGAAAGCAGACCAAGGATATGAAAAGATCCAGTGTTGCATCTAGGCCCTAGATTCTTCAAGTATGTGAACCAATAACTTCTGTGTATGTTTTTTTTAATCTAAGAAAATTGTATTGGGATTTTTGATACACTTGAAGATCTTGACCCTTTCTCACTCAGATGGCAAAAGTGTCAAATGATAAAACCAATGAAAAAGAAACTCTAAGAATTTCTGTTATACATATAAGTTTCCATTATCATTAGTGAGCACTTTTTCAGTGACCTTTCAAGTTATGAGTTCCAGATTTCTACCCACTGTAAGGCCATCTTAAAGTGGCTTTGCAAGAACTACTTGGGTATCATTTTTCTTCCACACGTGGGTCATGTCCCATATAGCTAGAGGATGTTGAAGATGTTACCAGATCATGAAAAGTCCAAGGAAAAGGCTCATGGTTTAAGCATTTTTATTCATGTTATTATTGAGTCTGTTACTGACAGTGTCCAGCACATCGAAGAAGTGCCACACATGCTTGTACAGTGAGGATGATGTCAGAAGTTGTTCCTTATGTGCTGTGCACATTACCCATTTAAGATAAAATCTCCAGGCTCCTTTTGCAGACAGATCTCCTAATGCTTCACATGGATGTGACTGATACCAATGTTTTCATACATTATACTTACATTGTTTGACATAACTGTATAAATAAGCCATTATAGAAGCTAGAATTGGGGATTTGAAACATCCCTCATATCTCAGTGTCTAAGTTGAAACTGTGATACATCTTGCTTAGAAATAAGGGAATTTTTTTATGAAAAAGTTGTTTCACTATGGATGATGGATGTCATGGAGTTTCAATTTTCCAATCTTGCCAGGCCTGATGATTTCCTTTTGCTCTTTCACACTGCTGCTGATATGTGTGCTAAAGTCTTCTATGATACACAGCTTGCCAGGTGTAGCTGAGTTAATTTTGTTAAAGTCTCAGAATCATTCTTTTCTCTCATTGGTATTCATTATAATGAAGACCTACACTTTGTGTTAATTTTCAATTCCCGAGGTAGAGTTTTTCAGTGTTACAAGGTGAACCTAATTCCATGGTTGGCCATTAAACACCTGTGCTTAAATGATGGGCTTCTTGCCTCATCTCTTTGAAATAATTTCTGGATTACAATTGCATTCTGAATATCCTGAATTTTATGTAATATCTAACCTCATGATCTCAACCTTTACTGACCAAACAGACCAACTTTGACATTAAGAAAATGAGGCAGAGTGACAAAAACCTCAACAGATTTTATTCTTTGCGGTGACACAAAACTAAATGCATCCATGCTCTCAAAGACACACTGTTCGATCAGGAAGAAGGCAAAAGCATTCTAATCTTTCCTCACAATGCCCTTCAGAAACATTAGTGTGTGTGCATGCATATGCTGTTATCTTTTGAAACTAATAAAAATCAGTCACTGAGGAAATGTAGTAACATCCATTAAAGACAGCACTGCTCAGTCTGTGATGCTCACCATGTGCAAAGATGTACAGTGAGGAAAAACTTACCAGGTGGAACCCATGGCCTATATCATCTTCTTCACAAAAGCTGGAAAAAACGGTTTCGTACAATGTGACATTTCATAGCACGCATTCAAGTTAGTACTCTCATGAGGGAAAAAGTCCATAAACCAAAAGTTTCAAGCAGAACAGATTTTGGAAAGGACATAGAATGTAACTGCATTCTACTGGATGAGCTAATGTTTCTTCCAGTATGAAATTATAGGCTATATTATTGAATAATAATCCAAGAGAGACATAAATTTTATTAAATAAAGAAAATAGAAATGACTTTACGCTTTCCCAATAAAATATGAATTATTAAAAATTCCATGAAGTTATTAGTGTCTCTACCTGAATATCAGATCCTAAGAAAATCAGAGGCAATTTTATTTTAAAAATAAATTTCACTTTTCTGGAAAATTCACTTGGTGCAAACGAAGTCTAGGTTGTTATCTTCTTACCTGTTTCCTACACTGACTAGCACACAATGTGCTGCGTGTAATAAATGTTACATGCAGATGTAATGATGATTGATTAAAAGACCCAGTTCAGATGTAAACTCTGCCATGAAGAGCTGCCTCATTCCACCTTCTTCACTTCAAAGATACTATAGCACAGACCTTGCTTCTCCGATTGGATATGTTCTAGAACTCTGTCTTAGACAAAGATTCCACCTTCTTCATCTTTGCATTACTACAACGTTTTATATACCATAGCTGCAGACTCAGGATATGGAGGCAGGAAGAAATCACTGAACAAATAACCATAGCCCTCCTCCATTTATATTTAAGTGTCCATTTCCACTTTCTCAAGATTAATACTCCTAATCCTTCTGAAAGATGTCTCTAAAAGAGGGAAATAACTTCAGAGAGGAAAAGGAACAGACTAAAGAACACACAAGAGAAAGGACCTGTTACAGGGCATCATCACTACCTGCTATGCAGCAATATTATTTTACAAATAAATCAGACGAATGTCAGGTTAATTAAGCAGCTGGTCTCAGGCCACTTGATGGCAGCATCAGAACTGGAACCTAGTGCTGACTGTTATGTTGGGGCACTTTTCACTGGAGTCTGCTGATACTGAAGATGTAAATCTTATTAGAATGGGGAGTGTGTATTTTCTTTCATTGATTTTGCATCATTTGCTTGCCACCCACATTTGATTCCTTGTATGGGCTCTCTCTGCTTCTTCCCAAACTCCCTACCTAGAAAATGGATGCTGTTCTTTAAGGAAGTTCTTCTTGCCAGTCCTTTATTTTTTTTTAATTTATTTACTTATTTTGAGAGAGAGCCAGAAAGACCGAGCAAGTGAGAGGCAGAGAGAGAGGGAGAGAGAGAATCCTAAGCAGGCTCTGCACTGACAGCGTGAAGCCCTTGCAGTGCTTGGACTCACGAACCGTGAGATCATGACCTGAGCCGAAACCAAGAGTCAGACACTTAATCTACTGAGCCACCCAGGCACCCCTTCTTACCAGTCCTTTAAAGCATTTTTTAAGCTTTCCATAAAATGTGTATGCATCATCTCCCCAATTAGTTGAAAACACGAGCAATGTCATATACTTGTTTCTATCACCATTTCAGCTTGGCACTGAATTGTGTCTCCAGGACTGTTCTAGGCACTGAGGGTCATAAACAGATGTCACAGAAGGCAAACTATGCACATACTGCAGACCTTAGTTAAGGCAGGAATTAAAAATGAGGAAAGCTCAACTGTAAGGAAATTACCTAAAATCTGACCATCAGAGAAATATGAAAACCTTAAAAATGGAAACATTTGATTTCAAAAGTATTAATGGATGTTTCTGTGTCTTTAAGTTTGGTTTTAAAAGAAGTCTGAGCTGCATATAACAAAGAGCAGGAGATAAGACACTGTAATGTTCCTCAGTGCTGAGGGCCTCTAAAGTACTTAGCGCTACTATGTTGAGGCAGAAGAAAGCAATGGTCAAGAAGACCAGACAAGATATTACATAAATGTGCTATAGAAACATCTAGCGCAAAATAATCTCTCAATAAATATTAACCATAATTAGAAGAAACTAATGATGAACACAACAGGCACAATCTTAGGCATCAAAAACCTTAAATGTGCACATTTGACTAATTTTAACTTGGAAAGTTAAACCAAATGTAGTACTACTATTTACTTTATGTTTAAACCTAAAAGGAATAAGGAAATAAGAAGACCAAAGCAAGTGGCTTAAAATGTAATTAAAAATAAAAGAGAAACATTCAGTATCATTTTCTGACCTCTGAGTTAATTGCCAATTTTAAAAAATAGATCCAAACCTTTAACAACCTCTAAATTTCATCCAGGGGGAGAAAAACAATCCTGTAAACACTGCAAAGAATAATATTGCTAGCCTTAAAAACCCTGTGAAATTTTTTTAAACATGAAATTCTTATAATGATATAAACCTAAAACCTTACCCCCCACCCAAACACACACACAGGAATACAGAGAGGCCTCTGACTAGGGTTGTTCCTATAGGATGTTTAAATGATTAGTAATTTTTGTATATTCATTGGCAAAAAAAATCCTGAAAAACAGACTTATTTGAAATGAAAGACTTTTAATTATAGAAACTTTTAAACTATAGAAAATGAATACAGTTCTGTAAACATTTGCCATTATAAGTGGTTCTTTTCAAAACTGTATTCAATTTTTTAAAAACTTGATGTGGGCTAAGACAGCAAGGAAATATGGAAATTGTACAGGTTTGGTGGTAGTCATGTGGTTTTCCTTCTTTTCTTTAATTTCCTTTATAAAGCAGCTTTGCAATAAATAAAGTGAGCAAATAAAAATGCTCCATATGTTTTAATTTCAATTTGCAAATTCACTTTTTGAAAAAACAGAATTTACAGCCAACTTTTCTAAATCAAATCACTCATCTTTCAAACCAAACCACTTCTTTATACAATCTAAACCCTAGCAATTTTGGCACTTTCACTGTCAGCAAATGCTTCTACAGAAATGCTGTCAATATTTGTTAGGTCTGTTTGCTTTTTCTTAAGTTTATAAAGTTGTTCAAATGAGAGTATTTTAATTTATAGGTGAGCATTCTATAGGATTTAGTGTATATAAATCACAGCAGGGAGATCACTATTTAGTATTCTAAACTTCTAACTTCCTCTTTCAGCAGACGTGGACACGTTTTTCTCCTACGTTAATGAATTGTTAAAGGACCAATATGGCAATTCCCGGTGTTGTGGTTAGCCATAGATAATCACCCCTTAGAGTATGCCTTTAGCTCTCAGAGGTGATGATTGCCAGACCCGTCACGCCTTCTTGCTTACATACATGCTGATGGCCACAAACACAAATATTTGTAAGGCGTGAGCAGCATACAGGATTTATGTGTTTTGCCCATTTATTAATTATAAAAGCCACTAACACCATTGGCAAGGGTGTATACACTTTGACACTGTCATCATTATTACAAAGTTTTAGTATGTGGTTTTGTGTTGCAACACCATCGATCAAAGTCCATTTTTTGACATGTGTAGCAGAGGCAATATGTTCCACATAGGTTATTTCTGGAATTGTATTACTTACTGTAATCGAGTCCTGTCATGTAGCTCTATTCCACCAACTTTACCCGCCCTAGTGATGCCTGAGCTGTGTCCACTTTTATACCCTCTCAAACATACACAAAATGAGGCGATGGGGTGGAAAAGAGAATATTTTTTAGGAATTATATTTTACAGGTCAATATGCACAAATATAAATTTGGTTTTCTCGATTTGGTTTAAATACTAATATCTTAATCTTCGAAACCTCTTAGTTTATTAAGAAAACATATACATTGCATACCTGGCTTTCAGAAGACCAAAAAAAAAATGTGTATTTTCTTTCACGATTTACTTAAAAACACACTCTGGGCAATATCAAATATGTATCTTTTTTAAAAGAGATGCAATGCCTATTTCCTACTGTTCACTGCTCTATAAAACATGCTTTGGCAGGACACAGTCCTTGTGAAAGGAGACAAAAATCCCTTAAACAGGAAAGGACAGAGGGTTGAAACAATTCTTTCCTGTGCTTAATTACATATTGAATTTGCTCACATATTTCAAGGACAGAATGAGGATTTAAAATGGAAACTGACAAAATGATACAATAAGTTGGTTGGAATTTGACAGAAACATTAGAGTACCCCTAAGTAACGTGAAACAAAACAATGTATACACTGCACATGAACATAACAAGAAGGAGCACCTTCTTTAATTGCCAGGAGAAAAAAAAATCCAACTATTGCCAAATCTAATTTCCTTCCCAGAATTGAAATAACTGCCTAAGATCTGACATGCTACATCAGTGTATGATGATCAGTCACAATTACTGTCAAATGTACAATGATCTCCTCCAAAAATCTTCTGAATTAGATCCGTTACAAAATAAAGCAAGGAAACTGACCTAGGACATGTTTATATCAAGGGATATACTGTTTGAAATAAATCTTTTACCATCATATTCTTCAAGTTGGGGAATTGAATGAGGAAATTAACTTATTTCCAATCAACTTCAACATGAATGGAAATCCTGAAATTAGCAGAAAAGAAGCAAGGGCAATAGAAATAGAAATAACTGGGGCGCCTGGGTGGCGCAGTCGGTTAAGCGTCCGACTTCAGCCAGGTCACGATCTCGCGGTCCGTGAGTTCGAGCCCCGCATCAGGCTCTGGGCTGATGGCTCGGAGCCTGGAGCCTGTTTCTGATTCTGTGTCTCCCTCTCTCTCTGCCCCTCCCCCGTTCATGCTCTGTCTCTCTCTGTCCCAAAAATAAATAAAAAAACGTTGAAAAAAAAAATTAAAAAAAAAAAAAAAAGAAATAACTAACATATGCACTTTGGCCATTTGTAAGATGGTTAAAATTATATTTTTTTTCAAACAAAAATGCAATTGAATATTGTCCCTTAAGGGCTTTCAATATTAAGTTTAATATAATAAAATGGTGCATATACACATATATATTCAAAATTATCTTTAACATATTGGGTAGATGAGATGAAAGATAGATGACAGATAGATAGATAGATAGATAGATAGATAGATAGATAGATAGACAGACAGGTACGGACAGACAGGCAGACAGACAAACTGTGTTTCTCAAGGCACAAAAGGTTTGCAATTTAATTACAATGATGGAATTGAGATCAAGTCATCAGGCTAAATACCTATTCAGATGTGTAAACTGCAGGTAAGTTTACACAACATTTTCTTCTAAAATAAAATCAAATTCATCACTGACTTGTGTTCTTTTTCTAAGGTCTAACTGAAACCAAGTGATTCTATTACATATATTCCTACTCTATTATCTCAAATTTTCTATCTTTAATTAAAAGTTTCTAAAGATACTTGCTACTTCCTTGGGGAATGAGTCAGAGGTCAATTCCCTAACTAGAATGTTTCATCTGCCAGGAGGAGTGTGAAAAGATACAATCACTAAAAACATTATAATGAAAAATTAGAACACCCACTATCCATATTAATAGAATCACCAGTTCATAGATGACTTACAAATCCATTATCATAGCATCTGAAGACTTCATGATTCCAGGGAGGAAGCCAAATCTTAAAAATATACATCCTGGAGAGTGCTTGACAGTACAACCTTTGTGAAATGATACAAGAAAGAATTAAAATAACTTTTTCAGAACGTCATGGTTCAAAAGAAAGGTGACAGTGGAATAGATTACTCCAGAGACTTGGAAGGTGACATTAACTCTCTCACATGCATATCAGTTCATCAGAGAGCAAAAGGTATTCTTATCTGAAAACAGCTACAGAGGCCTTTGTGTAATGAATGAATGGTTTTAGCCCATTTCCAATGGTCTCCATCACATCATAAAAATTTGCACTAATTAGGACCTTTATTTGTAGATCGATCCAAGAACCTAAGGAATACACACACACACACACACACACACACACACACACACACACACACACACCCCTATCTGCCTTTTATAGATACAACTCCCTGAGCACAGTGCTACTGTCATAAACATGTCTGCTTTTGTGCTCTTGTATTTTACTTTAAGACAGTATGTTTACATTAATTTATGACATCTTAGAGGACTGGAATCTCTTTTCTATATGCCTGTCTGTAAAGCATCAATATAACATCACAAATTTTAGGTATTTAGTAAATGAATTTTGATGGTGATGGTGATGATAGCTTTTTAAAGAAAATCTTTCTTAACTCACTCAGTTTGGTTGAGATGTTCCTTCTCTGTGCTCCCACAGCACACACTGAATATACCAGTTGCGCTGCTATAAAAGTCTTATTTACTGATGCATCTGCCTCTCTTTCTGGATTTTGACCACCTTGAAGACCCAAATTATGTCTTACTTATTTCAGGATCTCTAACACCCAGTGTGTAGCCCATCATTTGTACTTAATGTATGTTGGTTTAATTGGTTGTTTATTCCATCTGCCCCTCCCGTGATGTTGCCTCCCATTATATATATTTACTTTCAGCCTTGAATAAGATAAGATGAATTCACATAGACATTTGAGTTTTGTGAATCATTCTCTGTGTTAGAAATATAATTTGAAATATGGTTCTGTTGCAAGGTCAGGAGCAGTTAAAAGCAGCAATGAAAAGAGAAAGTCTTTGGATCACCAGCAAGGTATTCACTTTGTGACTATAACTGGGACGCTAGCACATGATTCCAAAAAAGCCACCCTTCAGATGTAAGCTCTACAGCCAGCCCCTGATGACACCTACAGAATTACAAAGGGTCAGGCACATTATTCTTCTACCTTCTATTTTCCCTATCTTGAACTTTGGTCCATCTTCTGATCCCCAAACATTGATGAAATAGTGGAGCTGATGATTACATCTATACTTCAAACTCACTACAGCTTTTTCTAGAGAACACAGGTGAGGACTACTGGCAAATGGAGAAGGAACATCCACATACAATTTTGACATAGTCACTGACAATGTTAGTAGTCTTATTGCCCCTTTTCATAAAGGATCCTGGAAGAAAGGACTGTGGACTGGGTATGAATTTTATTTAGACTTAGGTATACAAATGTGCTCTGGCTAAAGTTCTTCATTCTCTATCTGATTAGAATATAAAAGTTATAGCTTCGTAGAGTAAGAACAATCTTGGGAGGTCATTATAATTTCCCATATCCCTAAAAGAGTACCCTACCTGCTGCTACATATCCTGAGTCCTGAATGCCTATGTCAATAAACACTCCCAGATATATTTATCCAATATTATCTCATACTTCACTGATACAGACACAGAACTGTTGTTTATAGTTTGGAAACCTTGGCAAAGAAATATGAAAGAACTCCTCCCAGCGTGGGTGACCATTATTACACTACCTAATTGCAGACCAAAAAATACACACATGGATGGAATTTAGTTTCTTAACCCAGATTGGTTTCAGCAGATCCAGGAAATTTATATCAAATCTTGGCCTTATGTACAGTTCTCTTTTTTCTAGCTAAAAATTCTCAGTTTTGTCAGATCTAAAAAGGAATTATGCTAAAAAAATAAAATAAAATAAGAACCAAGAGAAGAAGTACATCATAAAGGAGATTCTTCATTCATTCCTACAGTCAAATGTTTTCACAGGGTTCCTGCCATTAAAATACCTGTTTTATGCCAAGGGAAATCCATGGTGAATATGACAGCTATAACTTCCCCAGAGGTTTGCATTGTAGTAGGAAGAAAAAAAGCATGTAAAAATGACCACAAACAAGGCAGCAAACAGGTTTTATACAAGTGGTAAAATTCCCCATGAAATTTCATAAAAAGGACATCCCTTTGTTTGAGTACTTCCATGTGCAAAGTGGCATTCAATCCTGGCCTCAACATTGTGTAAGACAGAAGTAGACAGAGAGACAAGAATGAGGAAGAGGGAGATGAGTGGCATTCACACTGTAAAAATGAAATAATCAAAGCAGAGAGGTTGGAAAGAACTAACTTTGAAAATTGAAAAGATGTTGCAAGAAATTAGTTTGACCATAGCTTTTGTGGCATGGCAGTAGAAGAATTTAGAAATATGGATTGTAGCTTTGAATATGACGGGGAGATTTTGGACTATAATATGCAAAACAAAGAAGTCATGAAAGGTCTCAGGGCCAGAAAGTGGCATTATCAAGGCAATGTTTTAGAAAGAATAATCCTCAGCAAGTATGCAGAATGCACTGTTCAAAGGGAAAAAGGTCTAGAGGAAGAAACTAGTTCAAGGTTGGAGCGATACCAATATAAACTATTGTTGTTAATACCGCTGATAGAAGGGAAGGCTAAGGAAAGGTTTGTGAGTGAAAAATCAACAGGACTATATGACTGATTGAATGCCATAAAGTGGACATAGCAATGAGTAGCTACTTAAATAAGTATGTAAATGAGATAGTCAATATAAAAACTTAGAACACTAGCACATAAAATAATACAATAAGCATTAATAGTACAATAAGCATTAATTGTTGTCATTCAATAAAAGAAAGGGAAATCAAATCTTACTGAAATTCGAGCCCATTTACCTGATATACTTGTAACAGCATTTAAAAAGTAGGGGAGGTCAAAAGAAGAGGAGGGTTAGGGACAAGGGGAAGGATACAGATGTGCGGACTATAAGATTGGTTGCAGAAATACAGAGTTCAGGTGGAAATAATCAGCTAACAAATAGAAGCAAGGTACTTACTGCATGATAAGTTCTGGCAGAAGGCCCAGATTTCAGAATCATCCACCTACAAGTATAACAAGCTGTGATTTCTAGCCAGAAAGGATGGAAAGCAAAGAGATAAAATGAAAGGTTAGGACCTTTCAGAATGCCCAAGTTTAGGGGACAAAAAAATGCAGAGCCTGCAGATAGGTAAAGAGGATGCTTAGAAAGGAAGGACAACCAGAAGAATTTTGCTTTCAGAAAACCATAGAAGTGGAATTCATTTAATTGAAAGTTAAGGAAATACTTCCAAGCCTTCTGGGCAGGTGAAAGAAAAAGTTGATGAATGTAATGAGGCAGAGGTGACTGAATATAGTGTTTCTTCAGGATACTGGCAGCGAGGGAAGTAGAGGTCAGATTGGATTTGGAGGAAGTAGGGTGGTTTAAGGACTAGAAAAAGTGAAACCAAGTTTGATGTGAGACAGGGGTCAGGTACAAAAACAGAAAGCCTAACAGACCAGCAAAGGCAGCAAGCCCAAGAAGTTAGTCTAACACAGAATCCAAAGAGATATTGTATAGAAAAACTGAAGTAAAGTGGAAGCAATACAACTTAATGGTTTAATCACTCAACTCTAGAGTCAGACATGGTGCCTTATATTTGAGCTCTGCAACTTCAGGGAAGTCCCATACATCTGTGGGTCTAACACTCACCACGGGTAAAATAATGCAACCTACTTCACAGTGCTGTTGTGATAAGAGATAAAGGAGATAACACATGTAAAGCACTCAGTGCAATAACTGGCACATAACAAATGCTAAAAAAATGTTAGCAATTATGATTAACAATGGGTAAGTTCTCCAATAGGCTAGGCAGCATAACTGTAGATGCTTTTTGGTAGAAACCCAAAGCTAAGACCAAGAGAGTCTACCTAGAAAATTAAATTCACCAGCTTGTTTGACAAAGACCTTGACTATCAAGGTTACATGTGGCCATTGAGCCTTAGGAAATGGACACATTTATGTTGTGTTATCAGTATAATAAGGTGATTAAAATATATTTAAAAGTTAATCTTGAAGTGGTATTCAGGAACATAAGAATGCTTTTAAATTCATTTCCTATTGGTGATTTAAAAAGAGAATGGTGTGGTTATTTCAGTTGGACATTTGCTTCTGCGTATTCACTCCCCATGGACTCTCCTTCTATTGCCAAGTGTCACTGTGACCCCTTCCACTGGATATATATTAAAGGTTGTTTTTTTATTATTATTCTAATGATACCCAGCCTGAATGTGGAAGAGGAAGGTAGAATCTTCAATTCTGCTTATGAGAAGAATTTAAAATGGCTAAATTGTTGAATCACAGAAAATGAGAAAACGACTGTGGAACTTGTAATTATCACAGACATGTCCACTTTACTTAACTCCATCATATTTAAAGCCAGCTTTGTGCATAAAGGGTTGAAACAAAACATGTGTAAAGCATTATTGGTTTCCAGATGACAAGTATACCCTACAAATGAAAACCGAGACTGCGACCCCCTGCTTTCCCTTCTCTGCGTGTCTAGAGGCTCACCACATGCCAGCAACACTGCAAGCCAGTCTCACGTTTGCTAAAAATAATCGCTATTCTTCTATGTCTGTTCAGGCATGATGCTCTGAAACAAAATACAAAGCACAGCAGCCGCAATTAACAAATACAACTACAATACCCTTCAATTCTACATAGATTCATTTTATCCCAAGGATATTAGAATACATCACAAAGTTGAATACTATTCCTATAACATCTGTCATCAAAACCAAAATCACATAACTAGATCCACATAAATCACAGCAAAGCTGCCATCCTGCAGCAAGAGTCAAACATCCACCCTACGCTACAGCCTTCAAAATATTGAGATAATTGATGGATAGTCTTCTTCCCTCATCTCATCACCCAGGTTTCACTTCAGAACAATACCACATGATGAGTCCACTCTTTTTGATGCTACATGTGAATATTGTTTTCATAATTTAGTATGCAGTGTGCTGGTCTGAATCGACATGTTTGTAAGGGATTCCATTGTGTCAAACAGAGGAGAAGGAAAAATCTGACAGCAGGCTCTTGTCAGATATGGCCAAATCTCTGCTGGATCCTGCTTTCACTGCACAGTCCCTGAAGCATATAAAGCTCATCCCACTTTTATAAAGCCATGCACGCATGAAACTGAGGATAGCATTTCAAGCAGGAATTGATGACTTAGTAAAAATGTGTATAATTTCCCCATATAAAAGAGAAATGGAAGGCACACCAAGAAAACATTGTTCCTGAGTGAGGGGATTAAAAATTCAAGAGCCCCTTTTGAAGTGAAAACCTCACAAAACTCATCAAATCCATGTAAAGGCAGACATCTTCAATAGGGAAAATTGCACAGAAGAATTAAGCAGCAGCATTTTGGAGGTGCTGTGGTTCTTCTATTTATCTACACTTAAAACAGAAAAACCACCAGAGCAGAGTGAAAACAGGTAGATTTACTTAGCCGATTAGCAAATACATGTGCTTTTCAAAGCAGGGCAATAGTTCCAAGCAGTTTATAGGGAAATGCTGTCTTTAAAGAAAAATTCTTTTTATACCCCAAATTCAATGGCTGGATAACCAGACCTTCTGTGCTTTTTGAAGTCACATTTCTTAATAAGCTATTATTTGACCCTGGAAAAATATTGACGTGTTTGTAACTGAAGCCAATGAGAAAATTTTCACCAAGGGAATAAGACCAATTTACAATGGAATGAATATACTTCACAGATTTTAGAAAGAAAGTGGTTCACTTTAAATATGATTTTAGCTACTTCAATAATTGGATTATTTGTCAGACCATACAATTTCATTGCCCTGCATTTGTCCTGCGTAAAGAGCAAGGACTGTGGGGCCAGTCTGCCTGACTCAAATCTCAGCTTTACTATTTAGTAACTGTGGCTATAATTTATCAAATGATGTCCTGACTTCTTCATTTGTAAAATTCAGTGAATAACAGTGTCTATATCATAGGGTTGCAATAAAGATTAAGTGAGTTAATATATAAAAAGGACTGGGTACTTGGGCAGCACTACATAACTTCAAATATAAGAAAACACCTTCAGTAAAACACATATACTTGAAGGTTCTGGTCACCATTTTTGTCCTCTCCTTTACCCATCTGTGCTTTCTGCTGTTCCACATTCATTCTTACTCTTTTGTTCAGATTTTATCTTCCTTATCATAACCAGTTCTATATTTTTAGATAATCGCCCTCTATGGTGGCTCATCTTGGAGCAAAGGAAGAGAAATAACTATTTTTATCCTAAAATATCCTATAGAAATGTCTTATAATCATGTATTATAGCTTGCTGAGGTTAGTAGGTGGGGAAATATTTCATGAAACTGACAATGTATATCATTTTGATAAAACACAACTCTAGAATAAATCATTGTAAATAGAGAGATGAATGACAGTCCACTTCTCAAAATATTCGCAGTTTAATGGCAAAGGCAGACTAGTAAACTATCTCTACCCAATCTGATGTATGCCTATGATGTGGGAGAATACCAAGAGGTAGTACCCATCAAAGACTGAGGCAGGGTTGAGGGGGAGGAAAAGCTTCTTAGAGGAACAAGAGAAAGCCAGAATGATGACTTTCAAAGGAGGATGAATTGGGGAACAAGTGGAGGGAGATGGAGACTTTGCAAGAGATGTAAACATGCTGGAGAGCTGTGAGCTTTCTAGAATAACTGAAACTCGGGAATATGGGAGTGTTAAAACTCAAAACTATGCTAAAGAGAAAAAGCTATAAGAGAAACATGATAGACCTAGGAAAGAAAAGATAATAGAACAAGCTTCTTGCACAGGAAAGAAAAGATACTAGAAGGAACACAGTTCTCAAATAAAGGTTCTCAAAAATGAAATTCCTTTTTCTCCAAGTCCATGGGAAGGAAGGGTATTAGAGATGAGTCTGGATAGAGCAACGCTGGGTGCATGTTTCAGTGTGAGCTAACCTATAGACAGTTCCTGCCTGATGGTCTTCATCTTCTCTGTGAAGAAGGAGGGGATGGCAGGTTGGGGGTTGCAGAGAAAAGTAAGGGTTTGACACAATGATGGAGGAGAATGATGGTGGGAGCTTCCTTGGTACATAAGAAAGATCAACTGGAAGTGTTAGCGCCTGATAGGAGGAGTTGGGAGATTCTTTTCTGTGATGTGCATGTGGAGAAGTAGCGTTTTTGATAGTAATGTTCTATAGATGTTTAAACCAGATGAAGTAGATATTTGGCTTTCTACAGGTTTGGTGTTTCTCTAGGTATAGGCAGGAGAAAGTTAAAAGGCCAATAAAGTGCATACAAAGGAAAGATAAGTTTATGTCATAAGAAGTGACAATAAGAAGCAATCTTGGTGTTTAAAAATCTAAGTAAAGCCAAAAAGAGATAATTAAAATAAAAAATGGTGTAGGTGACCAGAGAGCCAGTGAGAGGAAGAAAACTTAAAAAATACTTCTGAATGCCTGTTTCTTTTCTTTTCTTTTTCTCTCTTTCCTTTTCTTCTTTTCTTATTGCAGTAAGAACACTTATCATGAGATCTACCCACTCAACAAATTCTTAAGTGCACAATCAGTATTGTTAACTATCGATACAACAGATTTCTAAAATTTACTCATCTTGTTTAACTGAAATTTTATTCCTATTGACAGTCATGCCATTTTCCTTCTTTTTTTATTGAGGTACAACTGATATCAATTAGTTTCAGGTGTACAACAAAATGATTCAACATTTATTTACATTGCAAAATGGCTACCACAATAAGACATATGTCACCATACATAGTTACAGGAGTGTTTTCCTTATGATGAGAGGTTCTTAGATACTTTCAAATATGCAATGCAATATTATTAACTACAGTTGTCATGTTGTACATTATATCCCCAAGATTTATTTATTTTGTAATTGGAAGTTTGTACCTTTTGACTCTGTTCACCCATTCCACACCCTCAACACACACACTGCCTCTGCAAACCACCAATCTATTCTCTGTTTCTATGGGCTTGGTGGTGTTTTTGTTTTTTGGATTTTTTTAGATTCCACATATAAGTGAGATCATATAGTACTTGTCTCTCTGAGTTATTTCACTCAACATAATGTCCTCAAGGTCCATTCATGTTATCACAAATGGTGAGATTGCATTATTTTTAATGGCTGAATAATATTTCAGTACACACACACATACACACACACATTTTTTCACCCATTCATCCGATAATGGACACTTAGGTTGTTTCCATGTCTTGGCTATTGTAAATAATGCTACAATAAACATGGGGATGCATGTTTTTTTTTTGAGTTACTTTTTTTTCTTTGGATAATTACCAGAAAGTAGAATTGCCAGATCATATGATAGCTCTATACTTAATTTTTTGAGGAACCTTCATAGTGTTTTCCATAGTGGCTGCACCAATTTACATTCCCACAAATCATGCATGAAGAGCTCCCTTTTCTCCATACTCTCACCAGCATTTGTTATCTCTTATCTTTTTGATAGTAGACATTCTAACAAGTGTGAGCTGATATCTCACTGTAGTTTTTAATTTGCCCTTCCCTGATGATTAGTGATGTTGAGGGTCTTTTCATGTACCTGTTGGCCAGCTGTATGTCTTCTTCAGAAAAAATGTCTACTCAGATCCTCTGCACATTTTTAAATCAGATTTGTTTTTGCCATTGAGTTGTATGGGTTCTTTATATCCATTCTCTTTCAACAATAAAAGTGATGGTAGAAAAATTCAGTAACTTCCTGATCACTATCATCTCAACTTTCTTCACAGTAGAAGTTTTTATCAAGGCTACTAAAAATTTTTAAGTGAGGTGGCTATAAACTGAGAGACCTTTGAGAGTGAAGGGAGGTGTTATGAGTAATTATCCTAGTATAATAGACATACACCCAAAATGCTAGGCACTTAGAGGTAGAGAGTCACTCTACACTTAATGACTTAAAAACAAAAACTTTTTGAGGGACATGAACGGGAGGATGATAATAAAGGGTCTGGAAAGATGAGATAGAAAACTCCAGGATAAATTTAGCCTATTTCACAAGTTTGTTTATAACCAATTCTATGAGTAATTGTCCCTCATAGCAGTAATTTTAACAAGTTTATATCTTTTGTAAATTAAAATATCTCATAATTATATGAAAATTAAGTTTATTAGGTATAGTATGTGTTGAATGAGTTTGGATTCTTTCTTTGTAGGCAAAAGAAACAAACTCCAGTTATCTTAAGAAAATTCCTTAGGTTAAGAGACTGACTCTCTTGCTTCAATAAGGGTAAGGATATCAGTGCAGTTTCAGGAGGTTCTGTGGCAGGAATTCATGGAAATGTTACCACGGGGTGTCTAGGTTACCACAACCTTCCATCCCTCCTTACCTTTCTCATGCTCAGTTCCTGCGTGAGGGAAATTCTGATTATCTGAATTTGGGTCAACAATCTCCTGCTATAGCCAAGGGAGTAGGATCATGCATTGAAAGCCTACCAAAACAAAAGCTGAGCAAAACCCCTGAGATCCACTACATATGATTTTAAATAGTCCTTGGGGTAACTAGGTGGCTCAGTCAGTTGAATGTCCAACTCCTGATGTTGGCTTAGGTCATGATCACAGAGTCCTGGGATTGGGCCCTGCATCCAGCTCTGTGTTGAGAGTGCTACATGCTTAAAATTCTCTTTTCTCCCTCTGCCCCTCCCCCAGTTCATGCTCTCTTTCTCTCTCTCTAAAATAAAAATGTAATAGGGGTGCCTGCATGACTCAGTTGGTTAAGCAAGTGATTCTTATCAGATCTTATCATATCAGGTCATGGTCTCATGGTTCATGAGTTCAAACATCACATTGGGCTCTGCACTGACAGTATGGAGCCTGCTTGGGATTCTCTCCCCTCTCTCTCTGCCCCTACTCTGTTTGTGCATGCTTTCTCAAAATAAATAAACCTAAAAAAAATAAAATAAAATAAAATAAAATAAAATAAAATAAAATAAAATAAAATAAGCGAAAATAAAATAAAATAAAAAATAAATAGTCCTTATTAAATGAGTAAATCCCATAAACAGAATACCAATTTACACACCAATCCTAGAACTACCAGACAATACTATGTCCCCAATTCAATTTTTGGTGCTCCAAACCTCAAAATGGTTGCACTTCAGTCAAGACTTCTATAATAAATAATAATTGCATCAAAATATAAATAATACACTTAGAGATTTCTGATGTTAGCAACCATAGAAGCCAAGATCAGAAAGTCGGCAAGTGTAACATAGGTGCTCTGAAAAGCATATTTCCAAGTGATCTTTCAGATTGACCTGCTCCTTTTTAGAAAAAAAAAATCCCTAGAATCAAAAGGAAAAGTGAAAGGACCCAAATAAATAAAATCACAAATGAGAGAGGAGAAATCACAACCAACCCACAGAAACACAAACAATTATAAGAGAATACTATGAAAAATTATATGCCACTAAATAAGAAAATCTAGAAAAAAAGGAAAAATTCCTAGAAACATAAACTACCAAAACTGAAACAGGAAGAAATTGAAAACTTGAACAGACTGATAACCAAAAAAAAAATTGAATCAGTAATCAAAACTCTCCCAACAAACAGAAGTCCAGGGTCAGATGGCTTCCCAGGGGAACTCTACCAAACATTTAGAGAAGAGTTAATATCCATTCTTCTCAAACTATTCCAAAAAGCATAAATGGAAGGAAAACTTTGAAATTCATTCTATGAGGCCAGCATTACCCTGATTTCAAAACCAGACAAGGACCCCACTAAAAAAGAACTCCAGGCCAGTATCCCTCATGAACATGGATGCAAAAATTCTGAACAAAATACTAGCCAATCGAATCCAACAGGACATTAAAAGAATCATTCACCACAATCGAGTGGACTTTATTCTTTGGTTGCAAGGGTGGTTCAATATTCACAAATCAACCAAGATGATACACCATTGATAAAAGAAAGGCTCAGAACCATGTGATCTTTTAAACAGATACAAAGCATTTGACAAAGTACAACATCCATTCACAATAACAACTCTTAAAAAAGTAGGGATAGAGGGAACATACCTCAACATCATAAACACAATATATAAAAAAACCCACAGCTAAATCATCCTCAATAGGGAAAAACTGAGAGCTTTTCCTCCATGGTCAGGAACAAAAAGGGATGTCCACGCTCACCACTGTTACTTAACATAGTACTGGAAGTCCCAACCTCAGCAATCAGACAACAAAAGGAAATAAAAAAGTATCCAAAGTGGCAACAAAGAAGACAAACTTTTACTATTTGCAGATGACATGATACTCTATAGAGAAAACCCAAAAGACCACCAAAAAATTGTTATAATTGATACATGAATTCAGCAAAGTCACAGGATACAAAATCAATGTAGAGAAATCTTTCCATTGCATTTCTATACACCAATAATAAAGAAGCAGAAAGAGAAATCAAGGAATCTATCTCATTTACAATTGCACCAAAAACCATAAGATAACTAGGAATAGTTATCTATAGATAAAAGATCTGTACTCTGAAAACCATAAAATGCTGATAAAAAAAAAACTGAAGACGATGCAAAGAAATGGAAAAACATTCCATGCTCACGGATTGGAAGAACACATATTGTTAAAATGTCTATACCACCCAAAGCAATCTACACATTTAATGCAATACCTATCAAAATACCACCAGCATTTTTCACAGAACCAGAACAAATAATACTAAAATTTGTATGGAACCACAAAAGACCCCAAATAGCCAAAGCAATCGTCAAAAGAAAAGAAAAGCTGGAGGCATCACAATTCCAGACTTGAAGTTATATTACAAAATTATAATGATCGGGGAGGAACCAAGAGAATGGAACCGCATGGAAGTTTTTTGTGTTCTTGCATCCATGAAATACAGCCAGACCAACACTAAACCATCCTGCACACCTAGAAAACTGATTGGAGGATTAACACAACAATCTGCACAACCTGAACCACAGAATTCAGCAGGTACATGGCACAGAGAGGTGAACTTGGGGAGTGAGAGGCTGCAGTGGGCAGGGAGATGCTTTTGCAGGTGGAGAGAGAACAGAGACAAGGGGGAGAATATGGGAAAAGCACCCCTCCCCAAAAGCAGTTGGAGAGAAAGTGGAAAATTGGAAACAGCCACAGGGACTAAACTAAAAAGGGGGAAAGGAGAAAGGAGAGCATTTAAATTCCATTAAGACTGTAAACAAGGGGAGTGCAAAGTCTGCAACTCCGCAGCTCGATACCTTGCGGTGCTCTGGTGGGTGGGAAGGGTGAATCCCCAGGAACAGAGTGGGGCCCGGGAGGTTCTCAGGCCACATGGGGAGAAGTGGTTCCACTGCTGGAAGGACATTTGGTAGAGGCTGTGAGACCACCTAGGCCCAGAAGGCCCCAGAGAATGGCTACATTTGCTAGTGCTGGAACAAGGTCCTTAAGGGTGAAGCCTAGTGCCAGATGTGTGTTGTGATTTTCCATAATCCCTGAAAAGCTGCTGCTACACTATCTCACGAACTTTTTCTGGGGTGGGCTGGAACCTAGCTGCAGTCTCCGGGCACCGGCAGTACAGGGTCCCACAAGCGTTCCTGGGTGCAGCTGATATTTGGTCATTGCTCTGTGAGACCCTCCCGCAAAGGGGCAGAATGGATCAAAGCCACAGTCCTTCAAAAGTAAGGGGCTGGGGAAAACAGCCACATCTGAGACAAAACTCGGGAGAGAAGTAGTGCCTGGGGTTTGGTCACGGACAGTGAAAAAGTGGGGAGTGGACAAAAGCTGAAGACAGAGGACTGGTGCACGATGGCTGCACAGGGAGAACAGAGTTCCCATACTAGAGACTGGGTAACTGGGTGATGCCATTTTCACTGCTCCTGTGCATGCACATACACACCTATAAGCACCACAACACTCCACCCCAGTAGGCTATCAGAGCCATCTAGAGGAAAACGGAGCCATTACACTGAGCCCTGCCCAACTGGGCCAACCTCGTTCCTCAAGAACACATATCTCACCGCCTGCTTAGTTTATGGACTATAAAGCGCTTCATACTCGGACTTCTGGGGGAAAACAAAGTAATTTCAGCCCTATTTCAATATGTTAGCAGGTCCATTTAGTCAATTTTCTTTTTTTTTCTCTTTTTCACTTTTCTTTTTCTTGAATACAGAAAGGGAAAAAATTCATTATTATCAATCTTTACTAAAAATATTTTTCTTTATTTTTTTAATATATTTTTTATTTTTGTGTAACTTTTTTCAAATTCTAATTTACTTCCATCATTTTATTTTAGTTTACTTCAGTGTATTCACTTTTTCAATTTTTCTAACAATTTCCTTTTTTTCTTTTTCCTTTTTCTCTTTTTCACTTCTTATCTTTTTCTTGAATACAGAGAGGGAAACAATTCATTTTTATTTTCAATTTTTACTAAAAATATTTTTCTTTAATTTTTACTATATTTTTTTGCTTTCATGTGAATTGTTTCAAATTCTATTTTACTTCCATCATTTTATTTTAGTCTACAACAGTGTATCCACTTTTTCAAATTCTCAAATGACTTCCTTTTTTTCCCTCTTTTTTTCTCTTTTTTGTTTCTTTTCTTTTTCTTGAATACAGAAAGAAAAAAACATTCATTTTATTTTTAATTTTTATTAAAAATATTTTTCTTTAATTTTTTCTACTATATTCTTTACTTTTGTGTAAATTTTTTCAAATTATATTTTACTCCCATCATCTCACTTTAGTCTACATCATTTAATTCATTTTTTCAAATTCTCAAACAATTTCCTTTTTTCCCCTTATCTGTCAAACCACTTTAAGCACCTAGACAAAAACACACCTAGGTTCTAGCATCATTTATTCAATTTGTGTGTGTGTGTATTTAATTTTTTAATTTTAATATTTTTTTAATTTTTTTATTTTAATTTTTCTACCTCATTAATTCCTTTTCTCCCTTCAAAATGAAAAACAACAAAGGAATTCACCCCAAAAGAAAGAGCACAAAGAAATGACAGCCAGGTATTTAACCAACAGAGATACAAGCAAGATGTCTGAACCAGAATTTAGAATCATGATAATAAGAATAATAGCTGGAGTCTAAAATAGATTAGAATCCTTTTCTGTAGAGATAAAAGAAATAAAAATTAGAATGAAATAAAAAATACTATAACTGACTTGCAATCATGGATGGATGCCAGGGCAGCATGGATGGATGAGGGAGAACACAGAATCAGCAATACAGAGGACAAACTTATAGAGAATAATGAAGCAGAAAAAAAGAGGGAAATTAAGACAAAAGAGAACTATTTATGGATTAGAGAAATCAGTGACTCATTAAAATGGAACAACATCAGAATCATAGGGGTCCCAGAAGAGGAAAGAGAGAAATAGGGGTAGAAGGGTTATGTGAGCAAATCATAGCAGAAAACTTTCCTAACCTGGGGAAAGACACAGACATCAAAATCCAGGAAGCACACAGGACCCCCATTAGATTCAACAAAAATCAACCATCAACAAGGCATACCATAGTCAAATACTCAGACAAGGAGAGAATCATGAAAGCAGCAAGGGGAAAAAAGTCCCTAACCTACAAGGGAAGACAGATCAGGTTTGCAGCAGACCTATCCACAGAAACTTGGCAGGCCAGAGAGGAGTGGCGGGATATATTCAATGTGCTGAATCAGAAAAAAACATGCACCAAAGAATTCTTTATCCAGCAAGGCTGTCATTCAAAATAGAAGGAGAGATAAAAAGTTTCCCAGACAAGCAAAAATTAAATGAGTTTGTAAGCACTACACCAGCCCTGTAAGAAATTGTGAGGGGGACTCTCTGAGGGGAGAAAAGACAAAAAAAAAAAAAAAAAGACCAAAAGCAACAAATACTAGAAAGGAAGAGAAAACACCACCAGAAACTCCAAGTCTACAAGCATGATAATGGCAATAAATTCATATCTTTCTGTACTCACTCTAAACGTTAATGCACTCAATGCTCCAATCAAAAGACACAGGGTAAAAGAATGGATGACAAAACAAGATCCATCTATATGCTGTTTACAAGGGACCCACTTTAGACCTAAAGACACATTCAGGTTGAAAGTAAGGGGATGGAGAACCATCTATCATACCAATGGTCAATAAAAGGAAGCCGGAGTAGTCATACTTATATCAGACAATCTAGACTTTAAAATAAAGACTGTATCAAGAGATGCAGAAGGCCATCATAATCAAGGGGTCTATCCACCAAGAAGACCTAACAATTGTAAACATTTATGCACCAAATGTGAAAGCACACAAACACATAAATCAATTAATCACATCATAAAGAAACTCATTGATAGTAATACCGTAATAGTAGGAGACTTCAATACCCCACTCACAACAATGGACAGATCATCTAATAAAAAAAAAAAAAGGAAACAATGGCTTTGAATGACACACTGGTCTAGATGGACTTAACAGATATATTCAGAACATTTCATTCTAAAGCAGCCGAACATACATTCAACTCCACTGCACATGGAAAGTTCTCCAGAATAGACCACATACTGGGACACAAATCAGCTCTCAGCAAGTACAAAAAGATCGAGATCATACAGTGCAGATTTTCAGAACACAACGCTATGAAACTAGAAATCAACCATAAGAAAAAATTTGGAAAGGTAACAAATATTGGAGACTGAATAACATCCTACTAAAGAATGAATGGGCTAACCAAGAAATGAAAGAGGAAATTTAAAAGTATATGGAAATCAATGAAAATGATAACACCACAACAAAAAACCTCTGGGACACAGCAAAGGCGGTCATAAGAGGAAAGTATAGAGCAATAGGCCTTCCTAAAGAAGGAAGAAATATCTCAGATATACAACCTAACATTACACCTTAAGGAGCTGGAAAAAGAACAGCAAATAAAACCCAAAGCCAGAAGAAGGCAAAAATAATAAAGATTAGAGCAGAAATTAATGCTATTGAAACCAAAACAAAAAACAAAACACAGTAGAACAGACCAATGAAACCAGAAGCTCGTTCTTTGAAAGAATTGACAAAATTGAAAATTGACTAGCCAGTTTGATCAAAAAGAAAAAAGAAAGGAACCAAATAAATAAAATGAAGAATGAAAGAGAGATCACAACCAACACAGCAGAAATAAAAACAATAATAAGAGAACATTATGAGAAATTATATACCAATAAAAATGGGCAATCTGGAAGAAATGGACAAATTCCTAGAAACATATACACTACCAAAACTGAAACAGGAAGAAATAGAAAATTTTAACACACCATAACCAGTAAGGAAATTGAATTAGTAATCAAAAATCTGCCAAAAAAAACAAGAGTCCAGGGCCAGATGGCTTTCCAGGGGAATTCTACCAAACATTTAAGGAAGAGTTAATACCTATTTTCTTGAAGGTGTTCCAAAAAATAGAAATGGAAGGAAAACTTCCAAACTCTTTCTATGAAGCCAGCATTACCATGATTCCAAAACCAGACAGAGACCCCACTAAAAAGGAGAACTATAGACCAATTTCCCCGATGAACATGAAGCAAAAATCCTCAACAAGATATTAGCCAACCGGATCCAACAATACATTAAAAAAATTATTCACCATGACCAAGTGGGATTTATACCTGGGATGCAGGGCTGGTTCAATATCCACCAAACAATTAACATGATTCACAACATCAATAAAAGAAAGGACAAGAACCATATGATCCTCTCAATACATGCAGAGAAAGCATTTGACACAATACAGCATCCTTTCTTGATAAAAACCCTCAAGAAAGTAGCGATAGAAAGAGCATACCTCGAGATCATAAAAGCCATATATGAACGACCCAATGCAAATATCATCCTCAATGGGGAAAAACTGAGAGCTTTCTCCCTAAGGTCAAGAACAAGACAGGGATGTCCACTCTCTCTACTGTTATTCAACATAGTATTGGAAGTCTTAGCCTCTGCAATCAGACCACACAAAGAAATAAAAGGCATCCAAATTGGCCAGGAGAAAGTCAAACTTTCACTCTTCGCAGATGACATGATACTCTATATGGAAAACCCAAAAGATTCCACCAAAAACTGCTATAATTGATTCATGGATTCAGCCAAGTTGCAGAATATAAAATCAATGCACAGAAATCAGTTGCATTCCTATTCACCAACAATGAAGCAACAGAAAGAAAAATCAAGGAATCGATCCCATTTACAGTTGCACCAAAAACCATAAAATACCTAGAAATAAATCTAACCAAAGAGGTGAAAAATCTATACACTGAAAATTATAGAAAGCCTATGAAAGAAATTGAAGAAGACACAAAAATAATGGGAAAAGATTCCATGCTCCTGGATAGGAAGAACAAATATTGTTAAAATGCCTATACTACCCAAAGCAATCTACATATCCAATGCAATTCCTACCACAATAACACCAGCATTCTTCACAGACCTAGAGCAAACAATCCTAAAATTTATATGGAACCAGAAAAGACCCCAAATGGCCCAAGCAATCTTGCAAAAGAAAACCAAAGCAGGAGGCATCACAATCCCAGACTTCAAGTATACTACAAAGCTGTAATCATCAAGACAGCATGGTACTGGCACAAGAATAGACACTCAGATCAATGGAACAGAACAGAGAACCCAGAAGTGGACCCACAAATGTATGGCCAACTAATCTTTGACAAAGCAGGAAAGAATATCCAATGGAATAAAGACAGTCTCTTCAGCAAGTGGTGCTTGGAAAACTGGACAGCGACATGCAGAAGAATGAACCTGGACCACTTTCTTACACTATACACAAAAATAAACTCAAAATGGATGAATGTAAGACAGGAAGCCATCAAAATCCTCGAGGAGAAAGCAGGCAAAAACCTCTTTGATCTTGGCCACAGCAACTTCTTTCTCAACACATCTCCGGAGGCAAAGGAAATAAAAGCAAAAATGAACTACTGGGACCTCATCAAAATAAAAAGTTTCTGCACAGCGAAGGATACAATCAGCAAAACTAAAAGGCAACTGACAGAATGGGAGAAGATATTTGCAAATGAAATATCAGATAAAGGGTTAGTATCCAAAATCTATAAAGAACTTATGAAACTCCACATCCAAAAAACAAATAATCCAGTGAAGAAATGGGCAAAAGACATGAACAGACACTTCTCCAAAGAAGATATCCAGATGGCCAACCAACACATGAAAAATGCTTAACATCACTCATCATCAGGGAAATACAAATCAAAACCACAATGAGATACTACTTTACACCTGTCAGAATGGCTAACATTAACAACTCAGGCAACAACAGATGTTGGGGACATGTGAGGAAAGAAGATCTCTTTTGCATTGTTGCAATGCAAGCTGGTGCAGCCACTGTGGAAAACAGTATGGAGGTTCCTCAAAAAACTAAAAATAGAACTAGAAATAGGATCTCTTTTGCATTGTTACAATGTAAGCTGGTGCAGCCACTCTGGAAAACAGTATGGAGGTTCCTCAAAAAACTAAAAATAGAACTAGAAATAGGATCTCTTTTGCATTGTTGCAATGTAAGCTGGTGCAGCCACTCTGGAAAACAGTATGCAGGTTCCTCAAAAAACTAAAAATAGAACTACCCTATGATACAGCAATTGCACTACTAGGTATTTATCCAAGGGATACAAGTGTGTTGTTTCGAAGGGACACGTGCACCCCCAAGTTTATAACAGCACTGTCAACAATAGCCAAAGTATGAAAAGAGCCCAAATGTCCATCGGTGGATGAATGGGAGTATTACTCAGCAATCAAAAGGAATGAAATCTTGCCATTTGCAACTATGTGGATGGAAATGGAGGGTATTATGCTAAGTGAAATTAGTCAGAGAAAGACAAAAATCATATATGACTTCACTCATATGAGGACTTTAAGAGACAAAACAGATGAACATAAGGGAAGGGAAACAAAAATAATATAAAAACAGGGAGGGAGACAAAACAGAAGAGACTCATAAATGTGGAGAGCCAACTGAGGATTACTGGAGGGGTTGTGGGAGGGGGATCAGCTAAATAAGTAAGGGGCATTAGGGAATCTACTCCTGAAACCACTGTTGCACTAAATGCTAACTAATTCGGATATAAATTTTTAAAAATAAAAATAAAATTAAAAAAAATTATAATTATCATGACAGGATAGTATTGGCACAAAAACAGACACATATATCAATAGAATAGAATAGAAAACATAGAAATGAGTCCACAACTATATAGTCAATTAATCTTTGACAAAGCAGGAAAGAATATCCAATGTAAAAAAGGTAGTCTCTTCCACAAATGGTATTAAGAAAAACAGACAGCAACATGGAGAAGAATGAAACTAGACCACTTGCTTATACAATACACAAAAATAAATTCAAAATGGGTGAAAGACCTAAATGCGAGACAGTAAACCATCAAGCAGGCAGCAACCTCTTTCACATTGGCCATAGCAACTCCTGACTAGATATGTCTCCCAAGGTAGGGAAAGAAAAGCAAAAATGAACTATTGGGACCTCATCAACATAAAAAGCTTCTGCATGGTGAAGGAAACAATCAACAAAACTAAAAGGCAACCTTTAGAATGGAATAAGATATTTGCAAATGACACATCTGATAAAGTATTAGTATCTAAAATATATAAAGAACTTATCAAACTCAATGCCTAAAAAACAAATAATCCAGTTAACAAATGGGTAGAAGACATGAATAGACATTTTTCCAAACAGGATATACAGATGGCTAATAGACACATGAAAAAAATGTTCAACATCACTCATTATCAAGGAAATACAAATCAAAACTACAATGAAATATCACCTCACACCTGTCAGAATAGCTAAAATTAACAACACAGGGAACAAGAGGTGTTGGTGAGAATGTGGAGAAAGGGCAACCCTTTTACACTGTTGGTGGGAATGCAAATTGGTGCTGCCACTCTGGAAAACAGTGTGGAGATTCCTCAAAAAGTTAAAAATAAAACTAGTATATGACCCAGCAATTGCACTACTAGGTATTTATCCAAATGACACAAAAATACTGATTCAAATGGATACAAGCACCCCGATGTTTACAGAAGCGTTATCAATAGTAGCCAAATTATGGAAGGAGCCCAAATGTCCACTGACTGATGAATGGCTAAAGAATATATATATATATATATATATATATATATATATATATATATATTCTTTTTATATATTACATATATATTATTATATATATAATATACACATATATACACAAAAAAAAACACACACACACAATGGAATATCACTCAACCATCAAAAGGAATGAAATCTTTCCATTTGCAACAACATGGATGGAGCTAGAATATATCATGCTAAGCGAAATATGTCAGTCAGAGAAAGACAAATAACATATGATTTCACTCATATGTGGAATTTAAGAAATAAAACAGATGAACATTGGGGCTCCTGGGTGGCTCAGTCAGTTAAGCATCCGACTTCAGCTCAGGTCATGATGTCACAGTCTGTGAGTTCAAGCCCCACATCGGGCTCTGTGCTGACAGCTCAGAGCCTGGAGCCTGCTTCAGATTCAGTGTCTCCCTCTCTCTCTGCCCCTCCCCTGCTCACGCTCTGTCTCTCTCTGTCTCAAAAATAAATAAAAGGGGCGCCTGGGTGGCTCAGTCGGTTAAGCATCCAACTTCGGCTCAGGTAGTGATCTCGCAGTCCGTGAGTTCGAGCCCCGCGTCGGGCTCTGTGCTGACAGCTCAGAGCCTGGAGCCTGTTTCAGATTCTGTGTCTCCCTCTCTCTGACCCTCCCCCATTCATGCTCTGTCTCTCTCTGTCTCAAAAATAAATAAACGTTGAAAAAAAAGCATTTCTTTAAAATAAATAAATAAATAAATAAACGATTTAAACATTTTTTTAATAAATAAATAAATAAAACAGATGAACATTGTGGAAAAAAGAAAAAAGGCAAACCATAAGAGACACTTAATGATAGCGAACAAACTGAGTGTTGCCAGAGGGGAGATGAGTGTGGGAATGGGTTAAATAGGTGATGGGTATTAAGGAAGGCACTTGTGATGAGCACTGGGTGTTATATGTAAATTATGAATCACTAAATTCTACACCTGAAACTAGTATTACACTGTATGTTAACTCACTGGAATTTAAATAAAAACTTGAAAAAGAAAAGAAAAATGATCCAACTCTTTGTACTGTTTACTGAATGAACTATAGCTACTAGGTAAATATAAGAAGTGGTTGTAGGAGTAGTCAATGGGAAGAATTAATTCACCAGTTATGGGAATTAAACTCATCAGCTATTCATTGTTGGAGTTAATATAAAAATACCTATTTGATCCTGCAGCCATTTGGAGCTGACAGTCAAACATGCTTTTTTCAATGTTAGAGGAAACCCCTTAAGTTGTCCCTATACTATAAAGTCCATAAGTCCATAAAGTTGTCCATAAGTCCATTTTTACTGTAAAATGATGATGAGTTGCTCACAATTAAAAGCAAAAACTTCAAAACATGAAATTTGAAACTTGATTATCCATAGTATCAATTTGGAATCAGCCATCTACATCTTAAAACATTAAAGTAAGGCCTCTGCACTATTGATTTCAATGTATATGCATACACCTGATTCTTATTGACTTATTGCTCACTTCTTGTGATATACTTTCTTTTACATGGAAAAAAAAGAACTTTATACACACAGCATAAGTCACTTGGAGACCTGTTCAGAAAAGTGAAATAGTTTTAAAATGTACAATGCCCAGAAGCAGGGTTAAATAAGATTGGGCTGTGTGCTGGGAGATGTTAGTGTTATGACCCGAGGATTTCAGACTCCAGAGAAATACCCAGGTCCAATTTCTAGCTGGCTAAAGAGCAACATTAGCATTGATTGAAGCACTGGCTGCAAGCCTTCTACCCTGCCTTGTGGCTAGAAATTGGGTCCTCGGTGACAACACCAACCGTAAAGAAAAAAATGCAGAAATAACACAGAATGTTGGTTTAACCTTTTGAACAGCTAAAAATACATCAAAGGCTTGAACATTTGTTTAGATGTGAAGCTTGAATAATTTTTAAAGCCTGAAAATCTGTCCTTAAAAAGTCTCATAAGAACAGGATTCCTTATGTGATTTCTGGTGCTCAATTCATTTGTTGTTCTCAAATATCACCAGAGTAGCTATCTTCAAGTAACAGATTTTTTGTTCTGTCTAATACAAAATGAAATTTGAGGAAACCAAATTGGGAAAACAACAACAACAACAAAAACAGGGTGAGGAAAATTTAGAACTCGGGCAATTTTCAGTGAAGCACAATTTTGTGTTTGCAATTTACACTTGAATAAATGCATCCCTTAATATACAAAATAATTCCCTCGTATACATTGTCCTTTCTTTCATCTCTTCTTCCTTCTTCCATTAAATCCTTTAAATGAAAACATTATTGTATAAAACCATTATTAGTTTCCTTTCTACTCTTATACTCTGAGGAAGCACAGGATTTTTCTCTGGAATGTTTTTCTCTAGGCAACAAAGGAGTGTATAAAACAAAGAGGCAGATTTTTAAAACAATGTAAATAAAGTAAATAAAGTGTATGGGGCCAAACAGAGATGCTCTCAAAATGCTTAACAAAGATCCAAAACAACTGAGTTCAAATCCCAGGTTTGTGGCTTCCCAAGTGTGTGACCTTGGACAAGTCCATTTCTCCCTCTATTTCTCAGGACTCTGATTTGTAGAAATGTGATCATGATAATTCTCAAGTTTTGTTTGTTTGAGGGGAGTCAAATTTAAAAATGTATCGTGGAATACCTGGGTGGCTCAGTCAGTTAAGGGTCTGACTCTTGATATTTGCTCAGGTCATGATCTCCTGGTTTGTAAAATCAAGCCCTATATTAGGCTCTGCACTGTCAGTGCAGAGCCTGCTTAGAATTCTCTTTCTCCACTCTCTCTGCCCTGCCTTCCCTTCCTCTCTCAAAACAAATAAATACACTTAAGAAAAATGTATCCCTAAGTATGATATCAAATTTGAATGCTATAAAAATAACAACGATAATTTTATTATAATGATTATAATCAAAACCAGGGAAGCACTATGAATGGGGTTAGGCCAAAGGTAAAGCAGTTAAAGGTGAAGTGATAAGCTTTAATGCTCATTATCATCAAATATGCTGAATGGCAATACACATACAAGAAGATGCTGTTCTACAGACCTCTCATTCTGTCCTTTGCACAATCAACACTCCTGTGCCAGATAGCCTTCTAAATGCTAAATAAACAAGAAATACAGAACCACTCAGTCCTCAATGATCTTACAGTGTAATTCAGCTCAACAGGTAAATTGACAGCTGCTGTGCAGTTCAGTGATACTATTAAGGATGCTTGGACAGGCACGATAAAAACACAAGAGACATGACAAATATAGTTACCAATACTGCATTGTACACTTGAAAGTTGCTAAGAAAGTACATCTTAAAAGTTCTTAACACAACACAAAGGTACTCATGGGAGGTAATGGATGTGTTCACTAACCCACCTTATAATAACCATATTCCAATATATATCTGTATCAAGTCATCATGTGGCAAACCTTAAACCCACACAATGTTATACATGCCAACTATATCTCAGTGAGGTTGTTGGGGGCAATTTTTTTAAGAGGGACATTTGGACACCAAGACAGAGAATGCCATGAAACAATTGAGACATAGATTGGATATATCTGCAAGCAAACAAACACCAAGAATTGCCTGCAACCACCAGAAGCCAGGAGAGGGGTATGGGAAAAATTCTCTCTGACAATCTCCAGAAGAAACCAATCCTGCTGATGCCTTGGTTGTGATTTTCTGGCGTGGACTAGAAGAATAAATTTCTTTTCTTTTTTTTTAATATTTATTTATTTTTGACAGAGAGAGAGCAGGGGAGGGGGAAAGACAGAGGGAAAGAGAGGATCCAAAGTGGGCTCCATGCTGACAGCAGAGAGCCCAACACAGGGCTCAAACTCACCATGAGATCATGAAACGAGCCATAGTAGGACACTAAACCAACTGAGTCACTCACACACCCCAAGAATAAATTTCTATTGTTTTAAGCCAAAAACAAAAACAAAAACACACCAGAGAGCCATCTCAAATTTAGTCTGGATGGAGAACACAGAGGCTCTTTGGAAGAGACAGATCCTAGCTTGGAAGAAACAGGGGTAATAGAGAGAGTAGTCAAGAAAACTCTAAGAGGGAGTGAGAGTGCAAGGCACAGCCTGACACCTGCAAGTTTCAAGACTGCTGGAAAGGAGAAAGGACTGGAAAAGCAAGGAGGCAGGCTTGGAAACGTTTGCAGGAATCAAATCAAAAGGGGCATTTTGTGTCATATTAAGACTTTGAGAGCAGGGGGGAGGCAGAACAAGATTTGTTTTTTAAAAAAAGATGTGGCGGGTGCCTGGGTGGCGCAGTCGGTTAAGCGTCCGACTTCAGCCAGGTCACGATCTCGCGGTCCGTGAGTTCGAGCCCCGCGTTGGGCTCTGGGCTGATGGCTCAGAGCCTGGAGCCTGTTTCTGATTCTGTGTCTCCCTGTCTCTCTGCCCCTCCCCCGTTCATGCTCTGTCTCTCTCTGTCCTAAAAATAAATAAATGTTGAAAAAACAAAACAAAAAAAAATTTAAAAAAAGATGTGGCAACAGTGTAGAATTCCAAAGGAAGGCATGCTAGATAGAGACTTAATGAAGTGATGAGAGGAAGAGGCATGAGAAACTGATTCAGGGACCATGGTGTTGGGATAGGAAAAAGAGAGAGACAGAGAGAGAGAAACTGAAGACAGATCTAACTAAAAGGAGCATCCAGATTTGGCAATGAATTCACATGTTAGAAGGACAAGAAAGGAGTCAAGGGTGATTCCCACAGAACTTCTTTATTGCCTTAACTGACGGTGGCACCATCCACAAGTCACTAAATACCAGAGGCACAATGGGATTGCCAGAGGGAGGGGGCTTGGGGTGGTGAGGAGAGGGAGGAGATGGTGAATAGAGGTAGGAGATGATGAAGTTCACTTTGGAATTTCTCCAATTTATGGTGGGCACCTGAAACACAAATGCCTGTAAGGCAAGTCTGGAGCTCAGAAGGAAGATCCGGATTTAAGATACAGACTCAGAAGTCATCACAATAAGAATAGTAGAATAAATTATGGTAATATATACAGCATCATAGTACAGTAAGATGAGTAAAGGGCTGGGGCATTAGATGTAGTAAATCAGAGAAAAGTAGAGGGGGGAAAGGAGTATTGTTAGTAAGACAAAGACCTAAAGATCATATATATATATTGTATGTTATGTTCTTATCACTTTAATGAAAACTTACACTAATGGATTTTAACTGAATTATAGAGACCTCAATAAAATTATACTATCAGCAGTCAAATGAATAACAAGCCCAGCATGATATACAAAAAAAAAAAAAAAAAATACTAGAATGAGGGTTTCAGGCAAATTAAACCTATCTCTTCCTATAGTTAGTTAATATTGAACTACTTTCCTAAACTTCCTGAGTTTTAAGTTCTCAATATTAAAAGTAAGGAAATCCAACTGGACCATGTAACTTGCCTTTCAACAATCTGTGATTCTACTATGCTGAACTCTGCTTTCTCAGTAATTCATCATCCTTTGTCCTGGCAATTATATGGTCATTCAATGCTTTGTTCATTCACTCATCCTTTAAACAAACATTTATTGAGCATGTGATATGTACTAGGCCCTCTTCAAAGCACACAGACAGAGCTATGAACAAAACAGCCAAGGTTCTTTCCTCAAGAACCAATGGGGAAGAGAGATAATAAAGAAAAATAAGAAATGCAAGGTGAGAGTGAGGGAAGTACTTTGAAGAAAAATAAAGTGGAGAGGGGGAAGATGGTGGTGTAAGAGGACGCTGGGCTCACCACGCGTCCTGCTGATCACTTAGATTCCACCTACACCTGCCTAACTAACCCAGAAAACCACCAGAAGACTAGCAGAATGGAGTATCCGGAGCCAAGCGCAGACGAGAGGCCCACAGAAGAGGGTAGGAAGGGCGGAGAGGCTGTGCCTGCTGTACTGACTGGCGGGAGGGAGCTGGGGCGGAGGGGCGGCCCACTGGCCAAGCAGAGCCCCGGAGTCTGGCTTGCAAAAGCGGAGGGGCCGGAAGGAGTGTGTTCTGACGGCAAGCGCGACTTAGCATCTGGGAGTCATAAGTTAACAGCTCTGCTCAGAAAGCAGGAAGGCTGGAGGACAAAGGGGAGGGAGAGTTGCTGAGCCCCGGGACAACAGAGCTCAGTTTGGTGGGGAACAAAGGCACTGGCCAGCGCCATCTCCCTCACCCATCCCCCAGCCAAAATCCCAAAGGGAACCAGTTCCTGCCAGGGAACTTGCTTGCTCCCCGCAAATACCCAATGCTGTGCTTCTGCGGAGCCACCCCTCCGGCAGTGGGTCTGACTTCCTCCGGTTGCCACAGGGCCCCTCCTGAAGTGGATCACCTAAGGAAAAGCGAGCTAAGCCTGCCCCTCCTGCCCCCGTGCACCTTGCCTACCCGCCCCAGCTAATACACCAGATCCCCAGCACCACAAGCCTGGCAGTGTGCAAGTAGCCCAGATGAGCCACACCACCCCACAGTGAATCCTGCCCCTAGGAGAGGGGAAGAGAAGGCACACACCAGTCTGACTGTGGACCCAGCGGTGGGCTGGGGGCAGACATCAGGTCTGACTGCGGCTCCACCCACCAACTCCAGTTATACACCACAGCACAGGGGAAGTGCCCTACAGGTCCGCACCACTCCAGGGACTATCCAAAATGACCAAGCGGAAGAATTCCCCTCAGAAGAACCTCCAGGAAATAACAACAGCTAATGAGCTGATCAAAAAGGATTTAAATAATATAACAGAAAGTGAATTTCGAATAATAGTCATAAAATTAATCGCTGGGCTTGAAAACAGTATAGAGGACAGCAGAGAATCTATTGCTACAGAGATCAAGGGACTAAGGAACAGTCACGAGGAGCTGAAAAGCGCTTTAAACAAAATGCAAAACAAAATGGAAATGACGACGGCTTGGATTGCAGAGGCAGAGGAGAGAATAGGTGAACTAGAAGATAAAGATATGGAAAAAGAGGAAGCTGAAAGAAAGAGAGATAAAAAAATCCAGGAGTATGAGGGGAAAACTAGAGAACTAAGTGATACACTAAAAAGAAATAATATACGCATAATTGGTATCCCAGAGGAGGAAGAGAGAGGGAAAGGTGCTGAAGGGGTACTTGAAGAAATAATAGCTGAGAACTTCCCTGAACTGGGGAAGGAAAAAGGCATTGAAATCCAAGAGGAACAGAGAACTCCCTTCAGACATAACTTGAATCGATCTTCTGCATGACATATCATGGTGAAACTGGCAAAATACAAGGATAAAGAGAAAATTCTGAAAGCAGCAAGGGGAAAACGTGCCCTAACATATAAAGGGAGACCTATAAGACTCGTGACTGATATCTCTTTTGAAACTTGGCAGGCCAGAAAGGATTGGCACGAGATCTTTAATGTGCTGAACAGGAAAAATATGCAGCCGAGAATCCTTTATCCATTTAGAATAGAAAGAGAGATAAAGGTCTTCCCAAACAAACAAAAACTGAAGGAATTTGTCACCACTAAACCAGCCCTACAAGAGATCCTAAGGGGGATCCTGTGAGACAAAGCACCAGAGACATCACTACAAGCATAAATCATACAGACATCACAATGACTCTAACCCGTATCTTTCTATAATAACACTGAATGTAAATGGATTAAATGCACCAACCAAAAGACATAGGGTATCAGAATGGATAAAAAAAAGACCCATCTATTGGCTATCTACAAGAGACTCATTTTAGATCTGAGGACACCTTCAGATTGAAAGTGAGGGGATGGAGAACTATTTATCATGCGACTGGAAGCCAAAAGAAAGCTGGAGTAGCCATACTTATATCAGACAAACTAGACTTTAAGTTAAAGGCTGTAACAAGAGATGAAGAAGGCCATTATATAATAATTACTGGGTCTATCCACCAGGAAGAGCTAACAATTATAAATGTATATGCGCCGAATACCCGAGCCCCCAAATAAATAAAACAATTACTCATAAACATAAGCAACCTTATTGATAAGAATGTGGTAATTGCAGGGGACTTTAACACCCCACTTACAGAAATGGATAGATCATCTAGACACATGGTCAATAAAGAAACAAGGGCCCTGAATGACACATTGGATCAGATGGACTTGACAGATATATTTAGAACTCTGCATCCCAAAGCAACAGAATATACTTTCTTCTCGAGTGCACATGGAACATTCTCCAAGATAGATCATATACTGGGTCACAAAACAGCCCTTCATAAGTATACAAGAATTGAGATAATACCATGCATACTTTCAGACCACAATGCTATGAAGCTTGAAATCAACTACAGGAAAAAGTCTGGAAAACCTCCAAAGGCATGGAGGTTAAAGAACACCCTACTAAACAATGAGTGGGTCAACCAGGCAATTAGAGAAGAAATTTTAAAATATATGGAAACAAACGAAAGTGAAAATACAACAATCCAAACGTTTTGGGATGCAGCGAAGGCAGTCCTGAGAGGAAAATACATTGCAATCCAGGCCTATCTCAAGAAACAAGAAATATCCCAAATACAAAATCTAACAGCACACCTAAAGGAAATAGAAGCAGAACAGCAAAGGCAGCCTAAACCCAGCAGAAGAAGAGAAATAATAAAGATCAGAGCAGAAATAAACAATATAGAATCTAAAAAAACCTTAGAGCAGATCAAGGAAACCAAGAGTTGGTTTTTTGAAAAAATTAACAAAATTGATAAACCTCTAGCCAGGCTTCTCAAAAAGAAAAGGGAGATGACCCAAATAGATAAAATCATGAATGAAAATGGAATTATTCCAACCAATCCCTCAGAGATACAAGCAATTATCAGGGAATACTATGAAAAACTATATGCCAACAAACTGGACAACCTGGAAGAAATGGACAAATTCCTAAACACCCACACTCTTCCAAAACTCAATCAGGAGGAAATAGAAAGCTCGAACAGACCCATAACCAGCGAAGAAATTGAATCAGTTATCAAAAATCTCCCAACAAATAAGAGTCCAGGACCAGATGGCTTCCCAGGGGAGTTCTACCAGATGTTTAAAGCAGAGATAATACCTATCCTTCTCAAGCTATTCCAAGAAATAGAAAGGGAAGGAAAACTTCCAGACTCATTCTATGAAGCCAGTATTACTTTGATTCCTAAACCAGAGAGAGACCCAGTAAAAAAAAGAGAACTACAGGCCAATATCCCTGATGAATATGGATGCAAAAATTCTCAATAAGATACTAGCTAATTGAATTCAACAGCATATAAAAAGAATTATTCACCATGATCAAGTGGGATTCATTCCTGGGATGCAGGACTGGTTCAACATTCGCAAATCAATCAACGTGATACATCACATTAATAAAAGAAAAGATAAGAACCATATGATCCTGTCAATCGATGCAGAAAAGGCCTTTGACAAAATCCAGCTCCCTTTCTTAATAAAAACCCTTGAGAAAGTTGGGATAGAAGGAACATACTTAAAGATCATAAAAGCCATTTATGAAAAGCCCACAGCTAATACCATCCTCAGTGGGGAAAAACTGAGAGCTTTCCCCCTGAGATCAGGAACGCGACAGGGATGTCCACTCTCACCGCTGTTGTTTAACATAGTGTTGGAAGTGCTAGCATCAGCAATCAGACAACAAAAGGAAATCAAAGGCATCCAAATTGGCAAAGATGAAGTCAAGCTTTCGCTTTTTGCAGATGGCATGATATTATACATGGAAAATCCGACAGACTCCACCAAAAGTCTGCTAGAACTGATACATGAATTCAGCAAAGTTGCAGGATAGAAAATCGATGTACAGAAATCAGTTGCATTCTTATACACTAACAATGAAGCAACAGAAAGACAAGTAAAGAAACTGATCCCATTCACAATTGCACCAAGAAGCATAAAATACCTAGGAATAAATCTAACCAAAGATGTAAAAGATCTGTATGCTGAAAACTATAGAAAGCTTATGAAGGTAACTGAAGAAGATATAAAGATATAATGTCTTTCCATTGAAAGACATTCCCTGCTCATGGATTGGAAGAATAAATATTGTCAAAATGTCAATACTACCCAAAGCTATCTACACATTCAATGCAGTCCCAATCATAATTGCACCAGCATTCTTCTCGAAACTAGAACAAGCCATTCTAAAATTCATATGGAACCACAAAAGGCCCTGAATAGCCAAAGTAATTTTGAAGAAGTCCAAAGCAGGAGGCATCACAATCCCAGACTTTAGCCTCTACTACAAAGCTGTCATCATCAAGACAGCATGGTATTGGCACAAAAACAGACACATAGACCAATGGAATAGAATAGAAACCCCAGCACTAGACCCACAAACATATGGCCAACTCATCTTTGACAAAGCAGGAAAGAACATCCAATGGAAAAAAGACAGTCTCTTTAACAAATGGTGCTGGGAGAACTGGACAGCAACATGCAGAAGGTTGAAACTAGACCACTTTCTCACACCATTCACAAAAATAAACTCAAAAAGGATAAAGGACCTGAATGTGAGACAGGAAACCATCAAAACCTTAGAGGAGAAAGCAGGAAAAGACCTCTCTGACCTCAGCCGTAGCAATCTCTTACTCGACACATCCCCAAAGGCAAGGGAATTAAAAGCAAAAGTGAATTACTGGGACCTTATGAAGATAAAAAGCTTCTGCACAGCAAAGGAAACAACCAACAAAACTAAAAGGCAACCAACGGAATGGGAAAAGATATTCGCAAATGACATATCGGACAAAGGGCTAGTATCCAAAATCTATAAAGAGCTCACCAAACTCCACACCCGAAAAACAAATAACCCAGTGAAGAAATGGGCAGAAAACATGAATAGACACTTGTCTAAAGAAGACATCCAGATGGCCAACAGGCACATGAAAAGATGCACAACGTCGCTCCTTATCAGGGAAATACAAATCAAAACCACACTCAGATATCACCTCACGCCAGTCAGAGTGGCCAAAATGAACAAATCAGGAGACTATAGATGCTGGAGAGGATGTGGAGAAACAGGAACCCTCTTGCACTGTTGCTGGGAATGCAAATTGGTGCATCCACTCTGGAAAGCAATGTGGAGGTTCCTCAGAAAATTAAAAATAGACCTACCCTATGACCCAGCAATAGCACTGCTAGGAATTTACCCAAAGGATATAGGAGTACTGATGCATAGGGGCACTTGTACCCCAATGTTTATAGCAGCACTTTCAACAATAGCCAAATTATGGAAAAAGCCTAAATGTCCATCAACTGATGAATGGATAAAGAAATTGTGGTTTATACACACAATGGAGTACTACATGGCAATGAGAAAAAACAAAATATGGCCCTTTGTAGCAACGTGGATGGAACTGGACAGTGTGATGCTAAGTGAAATAAGCCATCCAGAGAAAGACAGATACCATGTGTTTTCACTCTTATGTGGAACCTGAGAAACTTAACAGAAACCCATGGAGGAGGGGAAGGAAAAAAAAAAAAGAGGTTAGAGTGGGAGAGAGCCAAAGCATAAGAGACTGTTAAAAACTGAGAACAAACTGAGGGTTGATGGGGGGGTGGGAGGGAGGGGATGGTGGGTGATGGGTATTTAGGAGGGCACCTGTTGGGATGAGCACTGGGTGTTGTATGGAAACCAATTTGACCATAAATTTCATATATTGAAAAAAAAAATAAATAAAATAAAATAAAATAAAATAAAATAAAATAAAATAAAATAAAATAACAAAAAAAAAAAAAAAAAAAAAAAAAGAAAAATAAAGCATGGGCGGTGGGTAAAGGGACCAGATTTGATATGGTGTTTGCAGGAAGAGTTTACTGGTAATAGCATATTTGGACAACTATCTGAAGTAAAGGAAAATGTAAACAATGTAAATTGTTTTGTGGGTAAAAAACAATCCCAGGCAGGGAGAAGATAGTCTTTGTTGCAGAGGCATGCCTGGCTTCCCCAAAGAGTCACAAGAAATCTGATGGGGCTTGGGCAGATGGAGAACGTGGGTGGTTAGAAAGGTTGGATAAATAGTTGGAGGCCAGGACCCCCCTGGAAGATATTAGACAGACAGTTAAATGAGAGACTTGGAGCTGGAAATACCCATGTGTTATGGACTAAGTGTTTGTGTACCCCAAAAATTCACATGTTGAAGCCCTAACGTCCAATGTAAAGGAATTAGAAGATAGGGCCCTTGGAGGTAATTAGGTTTAGATGAGGTCATGAGTGTGGGACTGCCAGGATGATACTAGTGTCCTTACAAGAAAAGGAAGACAGACTAGAGATCAAGCTCTCTCTCAGCCATGTAAGGACACAGCAAGAAGGCAGCCATCTACAAACCAGGAATAGGGCTCTTACCATTAACCAAATCTGCTGGCACTTCGATCTTGAACTTCCTAGCCTCCAGAACTGTGAGAAATAAATATCTATTGTTTAAGCCACACAGGCTAAGATGGATGCCTTGACTGTGAATAAGGCATCTAGGGAGTGAGGGCTGCTAGAAAAGACAGCAGTCCAAGGACACAGCCTGAAGTGCTTGTAGTAACTAAGGTCGAGGAGAGGATGAGCCACTCGGGAGACTGAGCAGGAGCAGCCAGTCAGGGCACAGGAAAAGAAGAAAGAGCTGAAACCCAGAAAGTGCTGAGAGTGTTTTAAGGAGGAAGGATGATCAATCATGGAAAGTGCAACTGGTAGACTGCATATAATGAGGATGCGATTTAGCAGTGAGGAGGAGCCTTGACAAGAGCACCTTGAGTGGCACAGTATGGACGGAAACCTGATCTAAATGCAAGTGAAAAAAAAAAATGGAGGCAGCAAAGGAGACAATACTTTCTAAGAGTAAAAGTTGTGCTATTAACAGAGACAAGAAATGATGCAATGGCTTGAAGAAAAGGTGGAGAAAAAGGTCTTTCCTAATGGAAGATATTATATTTGTATGTTATTGTAAAGGTTTAGTACTGAGAGTAATATTGATGATATACTTTTGGAGTGAAACCCTTAAGAGGAAGGGATGAGATCTAATGCTCAAAATAGGGTATAGCCTCAGTACAGCAATTGTAAAAGAAGGGAGTGCACAATATATGAATACAGGTGATTTGGTATAGCTTGTGAGAACACATGTGTAAGTTCTTTCTCTTCAATAATTCTATTTCCTCAGTAAAATAAGAAGATCATCAGTTAAGAGTGAAAGATAGTGGGAGTACTAGAGGTTTTAGAAAAGAGCAAGTATAAAATCCTCTACTCAGTGAATTGCTAAGGAAAGGTTGTAGGATTCTTGAGCAGCACAAGGACCCCCCTGAGGTTTCTGGTCATGATGTAGGCCAGTCATCATGGCTGTATGTTTTTCTCCAGCTCCATTCTGCTACTTGAATACAACCATAGAGTATGGGAAGATTAGGCCACATGATGTGCACCTACTATAAAAAAGCTTGAGACTAGGGATAAAAAGTGAATAGGACTGGGACACCTGGGTGGCTAAGTCAGTTAAGCGTCTGACTTCAGCTCAGGTCATGATATCATGGTTCATGGGTTCAAGCCCCATGTCGGGTTCTGTGCTGACAGCTCAGAGCCTAGAGCCTGCTTCAGATTCTGTGTCTCCCTCTTCTCTATACTCCCCTGCTTGCTCTCTGTCATTTTCTCTCCCTCAAATAAATAAACATTAAAAAAATTTTTTTAAGTGAATAGGACTTCATGGCACTCACAATCTTTTGGAAATTGAGGGAAAATACATGTGCAACAAAGGCGATACAAAATCAGAATAATAATTAGAGAACATTCAGAGGGAGAAGGTGACTGCATTTATGGTAGGGCAGGGTCAAAGAAGGCTACCTGGAGAAGGTTGGTAAAAAAGCCTCCCTTCTCCCTCTAAATTATTTATGGGATTTATAAGTAATTTAAATAATTATTTGGTCACAGTATTGAATTGTCACAATGGCTATGATCCGAATTCAATCCAGAAAGGTTGCCAACTGAATTCTTCTCTCTCCCAGTCCAAGACTAAGAGCATGTAGATATCCTAAGATGAGAAAAGGAAGTGAAGCAACGTGAATCTGCTAATGTTTCTTAATTCACACTGACCGTCAGCCAGATGAGAGGGAGAAATATCAGGTCTACCAGTTCCCAAATATGGTATATCCTGAGCATGTGTGTGTGTGTGTGTGTGTGTGTGTGTGTGTGTGTGTGTGTGTGTATACACGTATATGTATGTATGTGTATATGTATGCATGTGAAAGTAAGTAAATAAACACCATTTTCTTTGTTCCCTCTTTTCAACTCTACTCAGGTTTCCACTAAGAACATCCACTGAGGTGGTCAGTGACGACCCTAAGCATCCCAGATTGCTACCTACTGTATTCAGAGTGGGCTTGCACATCCACCTTGTGGACTGCCATTCCATTATAGTATGAGGCATGTCCTTACCACCTCATTTTGAGCCTGTGATTCCCTTGTTCAAAATCTCAATGCTTTGGTTTCCTTCTAAGTAAGTACAAATATGTGTTAGTGACCTAGATTCTTCGAAGAACCAGAATATTTACTTCCCATTGTATCTTATTGACAACTAGCTGATGTTCAATGACTGTTTTTTTAATTGCTCTCATATGGTAAGATTTGTTTTCATTGCAAGCATGTTTTTTTCTCTTCAAATGTTTACAATGATTTCTAAAATGTTATTTAAGCTTGAACGTATCAACTCATGTGATTTTATTCCTTGTCATGATGATCCTTTCAAAAGTAACATCCAAAGTGTATACTGAAAGATGAATAACAGTTTTCCTGGAAGAAAATGTAGAATGTAATTCCCGGGAAAAAGATTAATATCTACAGATGCAATAGAGTAAGAGATGAGGCAAATCCCACATAAAGACACCATTCTTCTCAAGATACATGCAGAAGAAAGGGAGGGCTCTGACTTCAACTGCAGAGGGGAGGAATGTTTTTCTAACTGGCCCAATTCATTCATAATGATTCCATTTTCCTTGCCAAAGATTAACTAGACATGAACATGTAAAGCAAGTCTGGCCAATGATACATAAGGAAAAGTGTGGAGGGGAGGCAATGGTATTGATTTTCTTACATATGCAAAGAGGCACACTGAAAAAGCCACCTCTCTTCTGCTGCTAGACATTGTCACGTTTTCATATTTCCATGCTAGTCAAAAACAAATCAATACACTGAGGAAAAGACAGTGCAAATTTGGTAAGAATATGACTTCCAAATTTTGTCATCACTGAGTGGTTGAATTTTGTCCAGATGCTGCTCTCTCTTGGGATTTTTCTGTGATTTATTAAATCTAACTTTTAGCAAGGAAGAAGGAAGGAGAGAGGAAGGGAAAGAGGGAGGCAAAGGAGAAGATAGAGAAAGAAGGAGAGTAAACAATAAAACAATTATAGAATTTTAGGGGTGCCTGGTGGCTCAGTCCAACTGAGCCGACTCTTGATTTCGGCTAACGTCATGGTCTCACAGTTTGTGAGATTGAGCCTGGTGTCCTGCTCTGTACTGAGCATGGAGCCTACTTGGGATTCTCTCTCACTTTCTCTCTTTCTCTCCCTCTATCCTCTGCCCCTCCCCCACTCATGCACACATAACACTCTTTCTAAATAAATAAATAAATATTAAAAAATAATTATAGAATTTTAAAATGTTAAAAAGCATTTTAAGTGACAGTTTGGGACCAACTGGCATTATTCATCATTAGTAAAGACTTCTTTCTCAGATTATAAACACAAGAGTTTAAATACAGTTTTAAACGTTTTATATGATATATAAGCATGCTGAAATCGAGACACAATAAGTGCTCCCCCAACTTCCAAAATAAATGCTAGATGTGGCAAAGTCAAGACTCTGACTGGAGGCTCTCAATTTGAAGTCCAATGCTTAAAAGTGCCATTATAACTGTTTTAATATCTGTGAATAAAGATGATGACATTTGTCTCAACTATTTCAAATGCTCAAAGGATATCATATTAATGACTCATTTTAAATTCTAGGCAGTGTTTCTTCACTACAGATAAAAAATATTAATGTTAAAACAGATTTTAAAAACGGTAGGGTTATATGGGAATAAATGACAATTTCTAATTCATTATTTAAAACTATATAACCACATGAAAGTTCATGTTTTTTCTCTTCATGCTATCCTTTAATAGAAGCAAGTCATATTGGGTCATGGGTAACAACTGAGTTTCTTAAAATATATGATAATCTGTGTTTAACCAATTCCCATAAAGATAATATCAAGGTCAACATCTACTTGATTTTCTCTATCCTCTAAGGTCATGCCAATCATCCTTTTGAAAAGCAATGCCAAGTATATTTTTAAAGACCTTCAGTGTAGTATTGCTCAATATTTTCTGCGGAAATAATAAGTTAATAAATGGCTTCACACTTTAATTTTAATTACCTCCTACATTTTGTCACAAATAAGAATATGTAATTTGCATACTTTCTGCTTCAACCTATTTCATCTTAGTCTGTTCTCAGATAAAAATTAAGTTAGGTGATATTCAGTGCATGACATATAGTAGGTATATAATATACATGTACACAGAGTTGCACATGCACATATGTGTATGCACACAGGCACATGCATGCACACGCATGTGCGTGCACACACACACACACACACACACACACACAAAATAGTCAGTCTCCCAATCAATGAATCTTACCCTCTCCTGTCTAGACAGACAGAAGCCACCTGACAAATATTCTCTGAGCAAAAGGGAGAAAGAGGGGCTAAATTTTTCACACTCAATCCCATTTTCATAACTGTCTCCAATCTCTCAGCCAGGCCTTACATCCACGAGTGGAGAGAGTACCTCCAGTTCCACCACTCCCTGAGCAAACTTCCTAGCTCCTGCTGTGGTGGAAGAGAGACAGTTGTATAGCTGAATGAGGCAGAGGAGGTAGCTTGTATTTTTGCTTCTTAAATAGACTTTGAACCAATTTTCCTGACTTCACAGGTATCTGGTGCTCCCACTTTATCAGACTTCTTAAGATTTATCTTCTTGAATTGGCTTGCTTCTTCTTGGGTCTTGGATTTTTTTTCCTTGCAGGTTTTTATTTCTGCTTTTTTTTTAATGGCATTTTTGTGGGTTTTTTTCTTGAAGGGAACAGAGCTAAATGTTTGTGTCCACTTTACCATTTAGAACTGGATTTTCCTTAATTGTTAAACCATCTTTGCATTCCAGAATAAAGCCTATTTGATTGTGACATTCTATTTTTAATATACCACTGGATTCTTTTTATTAATATTTGATTTTCAGTGTTCATATCTAGTTTCAGAAGTGAAATATGCTTATTTTATAATCCTCTCTTTCAATTTCAGTGCCAAGGTAAAACTAGCATCATAAAACGAGTTTGCTGACTTTTCTCTTACAATATAATCTGACAAGTTTGTATAAGATATTCCTAGAGTTATATAGTAATAATAGTAATAGTAATAAATACCTAGTCTCCAAAACACTACCTGGGCCTGGTCTTTTAGGGTAGACAAGTAGGAGTTTTTAAAAATCTCTAATTTTTTTTTTCTTATTCAGGTTATCCTTTCCTCCTTAAATCACTGTTTATATTTTTCCTAAAGGATTTTATATTTCTTCTGAGCTTTGAAACATACAGGCATAAAGTTTCTTAATGGACATTCTTGTGCTTATTAAATCTCTACACTTATGTCTTATATTTGGATTTATATCTCCTTGTCTATAGATAATATTCTATATTGGGGCCTGTGGTATTTATGTTTTTGTATAAATTTTAACAGAAGTTTATTTCATCATTCTTTCCAGGAAACTCTTTAAATTTACTAATATTTTTTTATTTTGTGGTCTCTTTCATTAACTTTTCCACTTTGTTAACTTCTGCTTCCATCTCTTTAATTTCCTTCCTTTTAAATTATTTGTTTTCTCTATTGTTCCTTTTTTAAAATTTTTTTAATGTTTATTTATTTTTGAGAGAAAGAGAGAGACAGAACACAAGCAGGGGAGGGGCAGAGAGAGAGGGAGACACAGAATCTGAAGCAGGCTCCATGCTCTCAGCTGCCAGCACAGAGCCCAACATGGGGCTTGAACTCACGAATTGCGAGATGGTGACATGAGCTGAAGTCAGATGGACTGACTTGAGGACTGAGCCACTCAGGCGCCCCCTCCATTGTTCCTTTTATCTTGATTTTGACAATGACTACATAGTATCAAATATTTATAGTGTCCAAATATAGACTATAAATTGCTCTTAATACAGGATTTAAATTGGCTTAATATAGAATAAATTGCTCCTTAAGATCCACTTTAACTGCATCTTCTAAGTTTTGATATATAGTGCTTTAGTATTTATTCGGTTCTAAAAATTTTCTGATTTCTAATTAATTTTCTCTTTAACCCACAAATTATCTGTACGTGTACTCTCCCACCAAATCACCATGTAGAACAGGCAGGAAGAGGAAATTTTATAATTTTTCAGATTTCTAAAATAATAATACATTGTGTTTGAGAATGTTGTTTGTATGATGTTCACATTTTTGAAATTGAGATTTCTACTGTAGCCTTACACAAATAATTTTTTTTAAATAATCTGTATGTACTTTGAAATAATGTTCATTGTCTTGGATAAAAGCTATTATATACATACACATGGAAATACATATTCAATCAAGCTTTCAATTAGTTATTTAAATCTCCAGTTCTTTCTCTCTTCAACTTTTCTGGCTGTGTTTCTGAAGTATATTAAACCTTCTTCTATGAGGGTAGGTTTGTCAGTTTCTCTTTGTTGCCCTTCTTTATGTCTTTTAATCCGTTGTGGTTAGGAGCCTTGAACTGGGAGATTAAGAAATGAATTAGGAGTCTATAGACAAGTGGGAGAGACTGATGGGTAGATTTAAAACAATAAAACCCAAGGCCTAATACAAATGACATAAGAGAAAGAAACAAAGTGCTGTAAGCCTAACAATAAATGGGCTCATTTCTTTTTTGGAATCATCTCTGAGTTTTTAATACCTCTGGGGGATGTGAGCCATCTTCTTTTAAATCTGTGAGTTATCTCCAAGGGAGGTTATGGAGAGAGGATCTTTGCCTCCCTTGCTTTGTGTTTTGTTCCCTCCCTTTCCTGACTAGCTCTGCCTCTTCCTGTATCTCTCTCTTACTCCCTTCAGATCAACTTCTCTTTTTCTCTATTACCCATTCTCTTTTCTTTTAAATTATTTGCATTTTTCTTTCCCTCTTTCTGTCTCCTCTCACTGTTCATAAAATGAAACTTTGGGATTCTTGCTTATTACTCAATAAACAGGATTTTCATTTATGTGTTATTCAATTTTATGTTATTAAAAATAACATTCACTCAATCCAAACCTACATAAATTGGTTGAAGAAAAAAGTGTGTCAGACTTTTCTTCTTAACTCTTAAGATAGCCATTACAATTTTTTTTCATTTATGTCTACAGTTGTCCCCCTCCTTTGGTTAAACGATCAATGCTTTTATTAAAAAAATTCCTTTTACAGTCCCACATTCCTATTCCACTCATTTTTAATGGGCAGGAGAATTTACAATGTTATCTCCTTTTACTAAAACATCCCATGAAATAAGTATGGCTTTTGAGCTTTCAGCTTTTGTTAGAAGCGTAGAACAGTTAAAGAAGAGTGTGTGTGACTAATTTTTTTCAAAAATTAAAAAAAAAAATTTTGCAATGTCAACAGAAGATTGCATCTGAGAAAACAAGTGGTCTGATTGGTGCAAGGCCAGGCTCATAAAATGCAATGCTTAAATATGACAGAGCCATGATACGAAAGAAGGTTATCACTAAAATGTAAAATAGCATATTAAATTCAAATACTATGAGCAATTCCAAGGTTGCCTTGTCTTTGTAGTAGCATGGATATGATGGATGCTTTGTTAAAGCTATAAATAACTTTGGCATTTATAGCTTTATCAAAGAGTAATTATGATATAAAGAAAAATGAATATACCTGCCTCTAGAATTTCTGAACTATTCTTATAATTTTCAAGTTATATTGGGCATACATGCACATTCACACACAAACACACTGTCATTTTTCCCCCCTATCAAGAAATTACATGAAAAGACTATAGTCGGACATCACAGTAACCCCTGCAAGGCTGTTTGAGGAATAGTTTATGTTGCATTGTGTGCAGTTTTCTGTCAAGGTGATTTCTATGGTAACCCCTATTTGCATTCTTTCAAATGGTGGTAAAATCTGACATATCCTATTAAACATTGATAGCAGTGTTTCATCCGCTCTTAAGCCCATTTGGGAATTCTTCATTTTATCTACTGACTGAGACCATTCTCCTGCAGTATCAAGGCATCGAGCTTTTTACTGTTAAAATGTTAATTAGATTTTTATAACCATTTTTATAGTTCTGCTCTTCATCTTGATTGCTACAAACATATTTATTTACAATTCCATAATGTTCTCATTAATATGCTATGGAAATCTGCCACAGTCCACAGAAGTTAGCTTAATAACAAGCTGCAGAAATATATCCTTAAAGACATCTGCAAAACATCTGTAGAATTGTAATGACACAAAATAACTTTTCAGCAAATGAGATAATAACCAGATGATACTTAAGGTCAGCATTTTTTATGAACATAGCTTGTCTGCTAGTATGACTATTTCATGCTTTTAATACCACCAGTACCACTAGCTACCAATGGTTATTTGCTAAATCCCATGCTCATTAAAAGTGATACACATATAGCACAGAATATCTTTATGTCTAAAATAATAGACAAAATCAAAGCATTTATTTATAAACATTTTCTCCCAAGAGATGTCAAGGAGCTCTAGCCTTATCTGACTCATCCTCGGGCTATTGGCTGAAACATTAATTTTTCATTTTACAGAAAGCTTAGATACTAAAAGCCTAAATGGCTTGCTTATATTCATATAACAGGTAGGAAATGACAATTGAATTTCAAGTTACATCAGAACAAATATACAACTAAATGTAATCTGCTGTTCTTCTATTAATTTCTAGTGGCAACAGCCCAAAGTTTGTAGTAAGAAGATTATTTGTGTTACCTGGGGAAAATCACTTAGTTTATCAGAATCTCACTACTTTTTTTTATTGGGAACAAGGGATAGAAGTAACCACCTAAAAGTGTTTAGTAAGGAATAAATATTATTTTATTTACTTAATTTCCCCAAAGCCTAGAAAAAATCATAGTAGGCAAGATTAAAGCTCACCTAGCTGAATGAACAACAGGTGGATGGATACATATGGTGCTTTGCAAACTGTAAAGCAGTATGTATTGAGATCACCACTTTATATGTCAGCCTATTCGCAGAAAAACTCCCAGGATGCACATAGGCATAATGTAGTTTTCTGTTGCTGATGTCCAAAACTATCCCAAACTTGGTGGCTTAAAGTAACACAAATTTATTATCAGATATCTGTGTAAGTTAGAAGTTCAACATGGGTCTCACTAGGCTGAAATAAAGGTTCTAGCACAGGGCTGTACCCCTTTTTGGAGACACTAGACCAGCTTTAGAGGCCACTCACTTGGCTCATTGCCTCCTTCCTTCATGTTCAAAACCAGGAATGTTGCACTCCTTCATGATAACGCTCAAGAAACTAGGAATAAAAGAAAACTGTCCTGCTATTATAAAGGCCATATATAAAAAGCCAACAGCAAACATCATACTCAATGGTAAAAATCTGAAAGCTTTTCCTCTAAGACCAGAAACAACACAAGGATGTCCACTGTCACCACTTTATTCAACTTTGGACAGAAAGTTTGGCCAGGCAAGAAAAAATAAAAGGCAACAAGATTGGAAAGGAAGAAGTAAAATTATCTCAGTTTACATAGGACAATGATGTTATACAGAAAAAACCCTGAAGATTTTACACACAAAATAAACCATAAGAATTAATAAACAAGTTCAGCAAGGTTACAGGACACAAAAATCAGCTGCATTTCTCTACACTAACAGCAAAAAATCCAAAAAGAAAATTAAGAAAACAATACTAATTACAATAGCATTCAAAACGATAAAATACTTAGAAATAAACTTAACCAAAGAGGCAAAAGACTTGTACACTGAAAAATGCAAAACATTGCTTAAAGAAATTAAGGAAGACAAAAAATGGAAAGACATCCTTATTCGAGGATTGGAAAACTTAATATTAAACTGTCCATACTACCAAAGCAATCTACAGATTCAATACAAGCTATATCAAAATCCCAATGGTATTTGTTGCATGAATAGAAAAAAAAATACTAAAATTCATCTAGAATCTCTAAGGACCCTGGATAGCCAAAGGAGTTTTGAGGAAAACCAAAAAGAAAAACTGGACGCCTCACATTCCCTGATTTCAAACATATCACAAAGCTACTATCTCAGACTATTCGGGGTCTGAACAAAAAAAACCAAAATGTATAATATATATATATATATACACATATATGTATATATATGTACAATATATGTATATATATGTATAATTTGTGTGTGTATATATATACATATATATATATACATATACATATACATATATATATACATATACATATACATATATATATATATATGTATATATATACACACACACAAGGACAAGGGGGCTCAGGGTACAGATCTTTGAATTGCCTGGCTCCAGCCGACAGGTCAACTGGACAATTTGCTCTCTCCATGACCTCCTCTAACACCTCATGATGGGGTCTTACAATCTTACATGCCTCCCTCCTCCCCAAAGTGCCCTGAGTAGTCTGCAAGGGCTTTCCTAGCACGGAGGTGGCTCCTATGGCAGCTAACTGGCTATGTTGAAGGCAGATACCACAGCGACAATATAGGCACATGCAAAAAAAAAAAAAAAAGACATTAAGATAATGATTCCCAATACAAGTAACATTTTTTTCCACCATGAGCTCCATAATCCAAACCGTTGATTTACTAGGTCCCATAGGCTGGTGGTCAGATCACTCAAGGCATTCACTCATATGATTTAATAAAGATGATACATTAGCAGACTCATCAGGTTTGAACACATGACCTTCTGTTTGGATAATGGCACAGGTCCCTCCTTCCAAGGCAGTAATAATGTCCAAGGGCATCCTACTGGAAGACAGTTTTTATCCTTGGAGGCATTTCAGTGTTCAGTAAATACAGCTTTGCTGCTATCATTTTTGGCTGCGGGGTGAATTTAGTAAGGGCTTTTAAGTGTGCTGTGGATCTGTTTTCTGGGTCAGTACTAGTAATATCAGATGAACTCAGAGCATTATACCTAGCTTCTTCTTCCTAAATGTACTGCTTCAGGGTGTTCCAAACCCCTCCTGGCAGTGGTGATACCAACCATGGAAGTCCTGAAAAGCTAGAGAAGGGCAGCTGCCCACATACACAGGCATAGGAGTGAGTCCTCTGCAGAAAGGCATTTCTATCAGGCACCCATCCTGTGATAGAACACCACAGGAGCCACAGAAGTCTAATGGCAAAAAGACAGATACTAGGGATTTGTACAGAGAGGTCTTCCCTTTTCATAAAAATTACACTTTTGGGAGTGCCTGGGTGGCTCAATAGGTTGAGTGTCCAACTCGAGTTCGGTTCAGGTCATGATCTCACAGTTTGTGGGATCAAGCCCAATGTTGAGCTCTGTGCTGACAGCTCAGAGCCTGTTTGGGATTCCGTCTCTCCCTCTCTCTGCTCCTTGCCAGCTTGCATGCTTGCTTTCTCTCTCTCTCTCTCTCTCTCTCTCTCTCTCTCTCTCTCTCTCTCAAAGTAAATAAATAAGTAAACACTAAAAAAAAAAAAAGAATTACACTTGTGGCCTCATCCTCAATTGTTAATGTGGCTGAAACTTTAGAAATTTGACCTGGTTGTACATACTATACACATTGTTAGGGGAGAGGCAGCGTTCTCAGATGTAAGAAATGGGCTGGCTGGGTGGAGGGAGAATGCCAGACCCAGGGCTCCCATCTGCCCCCATTTCAATGTTGTGCATTCCATTCCATGGGTAGTGCATTGCCACAGGTCTGGTTTGCAGCAAGACAATAAGGTCTCACTGGAGTGGTTCCCCCCTCACCCATCCTGATGGGTCATCCCATTTCAGATTCCAGAAATGGTGGGGCTTGATGTTCTCAGCAGCATAGCATATTCATCCACAGTGAGAGCTGGGGTAATGGCTATTTCCCATGACTTTCATACCTTTATAATATTGGGTGCCATAGCAGGGATCCCCAGATCCTACTAGTTAATCATTCAAATGTAATAAACCCTGGGACAGTACTTTAGTACACCTGGCCAAGGTGGTTTTACTTGTTAATAATTTAATCTGCTGCTTTAATATTCCATTTTTCCTTTCTACCAAGCCTACTGCCTGCAGATTATAGGGAAGATGGAACCTCCATTTGATGTTCTTTTGCCCATTCTTACACATCATGACTTTTGCAATGTGACCCTCAAGCATGGTCTGACAAAGGTATCCACACATGGTACTAAACCTCTCTAATCGCCTAATGGTAGAAACCTGATTTGTGTGGTTATAGGGGAGAGCTTGGGTTAGGCCAAATGTAGTGTCCACACAAACCAAGGAATATTTAGAACCCTTACTGGGAGGAAGGGAGCCAATATAATCAATTTGTCAATCCCCCGCTGGGTGGGAATTCTGATGGATGGCCTAGACTGCTTTGGCAGCTGCCTTGAATGTTGTTTAGAACACAAAGGACAGGGGAGCCTAGGTGATTCAGTCAGTTGAGCGTCTAACTTTGGCACAGGTCACCATCTCACAGCTCATGAGTTCAAGCCCAGCATCAGGCTCTGTGCTGACAGGTCGGAGTCTACAGCCTGCTTCAGATTCTGTATCTCCCCCAATGTCTCTCTGCCATTTCCCCACTTATGCTCTCTCTCTCAAAAAATAAACATTAAAATTTTTTAAATAAATTAAAAGAACACAAAGGACATGATGTTACTGCATTAACCAAGTCATTGTATTTCACAGGTAACCCAGCATCTTTGGTAATACACTATTCACTGGGATGCTACAGTGGCCACCCTTTCTATGCACCCAATCTGCTGTATCTACTGAAGGGTCCGTTGCTACAGATCATATACTTGAGCTATGGCCTCAGCTTCCTGATTGCCAGAAGATATCAACACCTTATGAGCCAGGAAGTAGAAAACAGTGAGGAGTGCATCAGGCTGTCTTGCCACATACCCTAACCCCACAAGGGTTTACTCATGATCATCCACCCCTCAGTTTCCCATTGTTCAAGCCATAGGGCTAATCTCTTTAGAACAACCACAACTATAAGTCCAAAGAGTTAACAGCCAGGATTCCTGAGTGATCACTAGCCAAACTGCTCTGAGTTCAGCCCACTAAATATTCCTGTTTCCATCTAGATAATGTCAGTTTGGGGCTGAATAGCGACTATAGTCCATGTGGGTAGGCTGCCTCAAGTAGACCCATCTGTATAACAGGACTCAGAGGGAATTCCCCCTACTCCCTCTATAGGCTACAGGAGCCAAGATGAAAATTGGGGTGGGGGCATTTGGAGGATCTACATACCTTTACAGGGCCTAATAGCACCCACATTGTTAGAGGCAGTGGGCTGGCAGACTGGGTGTTCCTCTGCTGCAAATATGCTTGCAAATCAGTCAAAGTGGGAGTCTGAGCCATGGCAGGGTCAAGAGAACATATTCTCAACCCCTTTCCCTGATCAGAAGAGAAGTTCTTAGCATGATATTCTGTTGCTTCTTAAGAGGATTCTACCTGGTGGAAAACTGTGTGTACAGCTAGAAGCTGTTGCTTTATAGGGGTATATCTGATTTCTGTCTCCTTCCAGAGCCAAGACAAAAATCCTAAGGGTACTCTCTTTTTGTCTTTTTTGCCTCTGCCACGGAGCCCCATCCATGCACAGACCCATCTAACTCAAATGGGAGCCCTGCTTAAGAGATGCCCAGAGCTTTAATCTGCTTCACTAGTATTATTTTTTCCTTTTTTTCCCCACTGGCATTTTTGCCTTCCTCTCTGATTCCCCAGTCTCACATGTGCCCTTTCTTTATCAGGTGGTATAAGGAACTGGCACACTGTACCAGGTGGGGAATAAAAGTCCTCTAAAACTTCAAAATCCCTACAAAGGCTTGTACCTTTTTGGGTAGGCTTGCATCTTATCAGTCATAGCTTCTGGAACAATGTGCATCAAACCCAACCATAATGATTCCCAAAAATTTTACAGTGGTGCCTGGGCTGTGAATTTCCTGTGGGTTCACTGCCCATCCTCTCCTTTATATATGCTGTAGCAAAATCTGCACAGTGTCTACAGCAGAGGCAAGTCTTCACATGTTAACATTATATCATCAATGTAATGGGTCCATTTTGCTGAATTGGGGAAGGATAACAGGGTCAGATCTTGGGCTGCAATTCTGTGACATATCGTGGGGCTGTGCGGATAGCCTTGAGGAAGCACTTTAAAGGTCTACTGTTGTCCTTCCCATGTGAAGGCAAATTGATCTTCTAGCCCAGCAGCTAGGGGTGTACAAAAAAAGCTTTTGTTAACTCCAATATAGCATGTTACACTTCTAGAACCATGGCCAAGGTATTCAAGATGATAGCAATGTTAGGAATAGGCACATGGATGGGGGAACTACCTTGGTCAATTTTTGGTAGTCCACAGTCTTCTGTCATGAGTCATGTGACTTTTTTATCAGTCATACAGGCTTTTGAAAGCACTGTGGTATATGGAAACCAATTTGAAAATAAATTTCATATATTAAATAATAATAATAATAATAATAATAATAATAATAATAATAAAGAAACAATATGTTGATAAAAAAAAAGAAAGCACTGTGGGCAGAATGTACAATACTCACTCAATGCTATTCTTGGATAGTTTCTCCTATTTCTTTATGCTCTCCCTCCCAGGAAAAGTATATTGTTTGACAGTTACCATTCTTCCTGGGAGGAATAGACTTACTGGCTCCCACTTGGCACTTCCCTTTAGCACTGGTTTGATTACTCTAACCTGGAAGTGGAATCCACCAATAGAAATTTGCAGATTTTGATCCTATAGGATATCAGTACTCAATATAGTCTCTGGTATTGGAAAAATAAAAACTTCATATTTTTGTGAGGGAGAACACTTAATTTATAGTGCCAAAGGGACCTTCCTGATCCTAATAATTTTCCCTCCATAACCATCAATGGTACTGAGGAGGCCAGAAAACTTCTGATTATAATTATGTATTATAATTACATCAAGCTCCAGTATCAACCAGAGCCATCCTCTTTTGTTTATTTCTGGGGGACCAGCAAATAGTGAGCCCAACATGAGGCCTCCAGTAACCTCCAATGGTCCTCTCTGGAGGCAATCTTGGCCTCCATCCTACCCCTAGGGCATGAGAGGCACTCATCCTGAATAGAACTGTACACCTGAGGTTTCTGCTGGAGCAGGAGGGGCATCAAGGATGATAGAGGCAGGTGAGGCGGGTCTGAACTGTTGTTCAAGTTTTAAAGCTTTCCATAGGCCAACCAACATAGTATTAGGTTGCTGGTCTATATTTTCAGGTGGGATCCTGGCGGCAACGAAGTCAAACCACATTTGCTTCCAGGTTACTTTTATCAGACCCTTTACAGCTGATTGGAATAGTCTTTTGGCTTTTTGAGGTCCCTCTATGTCTTGGGTCTTTCCCATAGCTTGTACCCACCCCTGAGATTCTCAGCTTCCCCCAGCTCATCAATGAATTACCCAACATCATAACTGTCTTATTCCACAACTCGTCTCAGCATAGATACCAGGTGATGGGGGTAGATGGGAGTATCTTGGTTTTCATTCCTGCAGTGAATATGGTCCCATCAGGGCCTTCAAAGAGAAGGACATAGATGGTCTATCTCATTTCCAACTCCCTAAAATTTATTGTATTTCTTTTGCAGATTTCTAGGGTCTCATTTGCCCAGGGAGATCCTGATCATTGAGCCAAATCTCCCTTCAGGCTGGTATAATCCGATCTATAAAGAGAAGAGTATCTTGAACCACCTCCTTCTCCCTCCCACCCTGAAGGCCATGCAGGCACTACCAAAGGGCAGGGTGTATGGTGATGCTGCCCATTTTCTCTGTCTCGTACCGCGTGATAAAAATACCATTGCTTCCCTCCCCATCCAGAATCCCTTAGCCACACTCACCATGCTTGGGTATTTTCCCTGGTCTTTTTCTGGAACTTGGCAGATATATAAATAAACTCAGGGGAAGTATATTCTCTCATCATGAATGTTTCCTGAACTGGGGGCTGCCCTGCTGGCTGGGGTTGTTGTTGCTATGTTTTTGCTTTCCTCTATATGAGGGGTCAGATAGCACAGGGCACTTCTGATTCCTCACTGATTACCACAGCATCCTCCTCTTCATTCTCCCCATTTTCCTATGGATTCCACCTTTTAGTGTCCCAATCAGGCATTGTACCAAGCACTCAAGCCTTAATCTGTGCCAGTTTGTGCCCTCCTAGCTTGGCAAAGTAGCATGTCAAAGTCTTAAACTTATTATTCTGCTCACCCACATTGTCTGCCAGCCCAAAATCTGGCATAGTAGTGGACAATCACACATCCTTCTCTAACCACATGTGCAATCACACATCCTTCTCTAACCACAGCTCTTCTTCCAACTTTCTAACTTGAGTTTCAGGTTCCAATTGGGCATCAGTGGCCAGCCATAACCTTCTCCAACACCAGTCCTATAAGATTAGAGCCTCACTCTTATTTTTATAACTTCCTCACAGACATTTATCACCTCCTCAGAGGCCCTATCTGCAAATTCAGTCACATTGAAGGTTAAGGCTTCAATATATGATTTGGAGAAGACACAAAAATTCAGTCCATAACATCTAAAGTAATCAAAACAATATGGTGCTGACATTAAGACAACACATAGACCAAATGAACAGAATAGAGAATTCAAAAATAAAGCCTTGTGCATAGAGTCAAATGATCTTCAACTACAGTGCCAGTCACAAATGGGAAAGGATAGGCTTTTAATAACTGTTGGGAAAACTGGATATCCACTTGCAAAAGAATGATGTTGTACCTTTACCTTACACTATATGCAAAAATTAACGCAAAAGGATTAAAGACATAAATGTAAGACCTGAAACTGTAAAATTCCTAGAAGAAAACACAGGAGAAAGCTTCATGACATAGGATTGGCAATATTTTCTTGGATACGACTTCAAAAGCACAGGCAACAAAAGCAAAAAATGACAAATGGGACTTTATAAAACTTAATAAATGTATGTTCAGCAAAAGAAATAATCAACAGAGTTAAAATAAACTATATAATGGGAGAAAATATTTACAAACCATACATCTGAAAGTAAGTTAATATTTAGAATACATAAAGAACAATTGCAATTCAACAACAACAAAAAAATCAAATCACCCAATTAAAAAAATGTACAAAGGACTTAAATAGACATTTCTCCAAAGAAGGTATACATGACTGGCAAGCATATGAAAAGATCACTAGTCATTAGGGAAATTCACATTAAAACCACAATGAGATATCACCTCATACCCATTAGGATGGCCACTATAAAAAAATAAATAAATGTTGGCAAGGATATGGAGAAATTGGAACCCTCATGAACTGTTGCTGGGAATGTAAAATGGTGCCTCAGGTATGGAAAACAGTTTGGAAATTCCTCACAATTAAAAAGGCAATTACCATATGATCTAACAATCCCACTTTGGGGTGTACACCCAAAAGAATTGAAAACAGTATCTCAAAGAGATATTAGCACTTCCATATTCATTGCAGCATTATTCACAATAGCCAAGAAATGTAAGCAACCTAATTGTTCATCAATGTATGAATGAATAAAGAAAACGTGATATATACATGCAATAGAGTATTATTTGGTCTTTGTAAATAAAGAAATCTTGTCATGTGCTACAACACGATTGAAACTTGAAGACACTATACTAAGTGAAATAAACCAGTCACAAACACACACACACACACACACACACACACACACACACACACACACACACAAACTAAAAGCACTGCATGATTCCATTTATATGAGGTATTTAAAGGAGTGAAACACAGAAATAGGAAATAGAATAGTAGTAGCCAAGGAGAGGGGGAAAAAGGAAAATGTTCAACGAGCATAAAGTTTTAGTTCTGCAAGATGAAAAACTCTAGAAATCTGTTACACGATTCTATATATAGTTAACACTGCTGTACTGCACACTTAAAAATGGTCAATATGGTAAATTTTATGTGTCTTTTACCACTTTTTTAAAGCTACATTGTACCTTTCCAACTATTCTTCTGTAGTCTCATCTGATTTTGATTTTCTTATGCTCCCTCTTCCACTTTCAAGGACCCTTGTAATTACATTGGTCTCACCCAGATAATCCAGGATAATCTCCTTGTTTTAAGGTCAGCTGATTAGCCAACTTAAATTCTGTTGACAACCATAATTTCCCTTTGCTATATAACCAAAAAGATTCACAGCTTCTGGGTATTAGGACATGGACATCTTCATCTTCGGAGGACCATTCTGCCTATCATAAATACCTGTCTAGAAATATCAGATTAGCCTTGCCTGAATTCTAAGTCAAAGACAATCTCCTTTTTGAAGATGTGGCTCCACTTATTTATTTCTTCTGAATAAGAAAACATTCAAAAAATTAAAAATGGAGCACTTCTACTATGATAGGAAAAGATAGGATTTAGTAGGCAGAAAGGGAGAGGCTAAGGCTTGAAAGTCCCTTCAAGGGAAGGGTGGGGAAAAAAACCCATATTTTAAAACATTTCTGGAAATGCTTAAACTCGAGCAAACTCCCTCAAGCATAAAGTTCCTCTTAAGAATATGACAGATACCACCTACTGCCCCTCAGGTTTCCCTCAGGAATTTGACAAAAGACCTAACTAAAAATTAGTAGACCATGAAACGTTTGACCCACAAGGAAAAGTATGGCCATAGACTACCCCTCCATACAATGAAAGTGAGCCAATCAAAAGGAATGATCAGGCATTTAGAGTTACCTACCCAATAAAGGCAGAACCTGAGAAGAAACAGGAAAGAGGAAAGGGGCTAACCAAACCCTGTAAAACACAGTCTCTTGCCTATTGTCTCAGGCATTCACTTTCGAAGGCCCCTCTCTTCATAGAGAGCTTTCATACTTTTCTTTCTTTCTTATCTTATACTCTAATAAACTTTTGCCTCTGCTCATTTTGTGTCCATCTCTTCATTCTTCAAAGCAGTGAGACAATGAATTCTGGGTACTGAGGCCCAAAATCCTTCAAAACTACTCTTACCTTTTCTCAAGTACTAATTTAAGTTAAAAGAGATGAAATACTCTTAAAAATGTTCCATTGCTTAACAAAATTTGTGTTTGTTAGAGATGAATATGAGCATGTATTTGTATATCCGTGTGTTTTATATTTTATCTATTTCACCCAATGTAGATACAATAAAATCACTGACAAAGAAACAACAATCGTTTTCTTTTCTACATTTTCAATCCCCTGTTCTTTTCTCAGTAAACAAACCCAAGCACAGGGAAGATTCCCAGGTAAACCCACCTATCCAAAAGTGGAACTTCAGTCCGCCATAATCTGTTGCTTCCTATTCAGGTCATAGCACTCTAAACTTGCATTGTCCAATACCGTAATGACTAGCCACATGTGACTATTCTTTAAATTTATCAAAATTTAATACAATTAAAGATGAAGTTTCTCAATCACACTAGCAACATTTCAAGATTTCAACAGCCTCATGTAACTAGTTGACTAGTCTGTTGGACAGCTCAGATAAAGAATATTTTCATCATCTCAAGAAGTTTTGTTGGTGTAAAGTAGAAAGTATATGGTATGTATTATACAGAAAACACATATGTAAACACTATGCAAATTCCTACTAATTACTTTATATAATTAGCTTTAGTTCTTTGGTTCTCTGTTTTTTTTTATTTGTCATATTTCTCATGTTTAAATAGTATATAATGTATATTTGTTTAACTCATTTCATGTTCAACTCTATGACTGTGAATAGAAACAGGCATGAAGTCAAACTTGAGATATGTCAAATCAGTTTGCAGCATTTTTTCTGTTTCTTTAAAAACTGAAAAGTAAAAGTATCTAGACATGATGATAACAGGACATGAGGATAACTCAGGGAGTTTTCAACACTTTCTTCCTTCACAAGAATTTTAAGCCAAGCAATATAACTTTGTCACCCACCAGGCTTTGAGAGACTATCTGACCTACTAAAGGGTAGGCAATCTTGATCCTTCAGAACACTGTCAAAAGGACAAGATAGAGGCTAGGGATCTTGGAACCCTGACATCTGAATTGAAGTTGCTAAAACTAGGTTGGGAACTCACATATCTTCTTAGCAGCCCCACATAGCACCAGAAATATGACACTATTCCCTTCCTTCTGTGTTTGAACCCATCATCACATATTGCTGTCTCAACTCAAGAGGATCATACTTATACATCCAGGACTCAGTGATGGAGCTATGAGGTAATGTTCCCCATTTTCATGTTCTGTTTGGAATTTCTTCATTCTTCCATCTTAATGGGAGACTAAATTTCCAGGCACATGTGTCTGATTGTCCTAGTTTTTTATTAGAATATTTAAGGATAAACTCCATACTCTCCCCATGAAACTTAGTATTTCTTTTATCAAGAAAAATTGGTTCATTTTGGTTCCCTTCTACTACAAAGGCTTCTGAATATTCTCCCAGGGGCTTGGCTGTCATCACTGGAAAGAAGTGAAAGACTGGTGATTATGCCAAGAGGAGTAAAATAGCACTACTTAAATAATTCACCTTTATGACATGTAACCACACTAGAACAAAAGAAAACACAGAGAACAAAGACCCAGATGACACTTCCACTAGGTGGTGAGAATTTAATCTCATATTTCCGTAAAAGCCTTTTATCTTCTCCCACCCCCACCTCTTTTCCCCCAACCGACCCAATTTAATGCTACACAATCAGGTTAACTCAGCAGGAGTTACAGAAGGCAGAAAAACAGATTACTATTCCTTCAAATGGAAAGAGAAAGCCAGGAACCTAAAAGTTAAAGTTGAAAATTTAGAAGAAATGATTTTAACCTTAGGAGAAAAAAATAAAGGAATATTAAAAATAAATAAAGGTCTGAACACCCATTTTTATGTTTGGATCAAGGTAGAAAACATTTCTGTTACATTTTTTGTAGTATTAACACATACAACACCTGAATCAATTTTGAGTTACCCATGCTGCGCTAATTATAGCTACCATAAATTGAGAGTTTACTATTTGCTAGCACTATACTTAGCTTTTTATTATTTTTATTATTTTTAATATGAAATTTATTGTCAAATTGGCTTCCATACAACACCCAGTGCTCATCCCAACAGGTGCCCTCCTCAATGCCCATCACCAACTTTCCCCTCCCTCCCACCCCCCATCAACCTTCAGTTTATTCTCAGTCTTTAAGAGTCTCTTATGGTTTGCCTCCCTCCCTCTCTAACATTTTTTTCCCTTCCCCTCCCCCATGGTCTTCTGTTAAGTTTCTCAGGATCCACATAAGAGTGAAAACATATGGTATCTGTCTTTTTCTGTATGACTTATTTCACTTAGCATAAAACTCTCCAGTTCCATCCATGTTGCTACAAAAGGCCATTTTTCATTCTTTCTCATTGCTAAGTAGTATTCCATTGTGTATATAAACCACAATTTCTTTATCCATTCACCAGTTGATGGATACTTAGCATTTTAAATGGATTAAGAGATGAAATCCTCACAAAAATCCCTTATCCCTACCTTCCCTTGTATAAATTAGAAAATTGAGTTTAAGCAATATGCCCACAGCTAGAAGAGTTAGGATACCACACCAGGCTATTGAATTTCTGAGCCTTTGCCCTTAACAGCTTTACTATATACTTCTTCACATTACCACAAACTATTGTTTTCAAAGAATGATCCAAGGACGATGCCCATCAGAATTACTTAGAGCTGTTAAAAATATCTTCAGGGCACCTGGGTGGCTCAGTCGGTTAAGCATCTGAATTCAGTTCAGGTCATGATCTCATGGTTCATGAGATCGAGCCCCACATCGGGCTCTGTGCTAATAGCTCAGAGCCTGGAGCCTGCTTCGGATTCTGTGTCCCTCTCTCTCTCTCTACCTCTCCCCCACCTGGACTCTGTCTCTCTCTCTATCTCTCAAAGATAAATAAATACTAAAAAATAAAATAAAATAAAATATCTTCCTGATACTCACTGTAGGTGAAGTGAATCAGAATCCATGGAATGGGACCCAGAAACCAGCATTTTTACAAACTCACCAGGTGTTTCCAAAACACTCATGAATATATATTTAAAAGTTTACTGTGAGGAAGATGGCGGCATAGGAGGACGCTGGGCTCACCGTGTCCTGCGGGTCGCTTAGATTCCACCCACACCTGCCTAAATAACCCAGAAAATCGCCAGAAGACTAGCAAAATGGAGTTTCCAGAACCAAGTGCAGATGAGAGGCCCACGAAAGAGGGTAGGAAGGGCGGAGAGGCTGTGCGCGCTACACAGACAGACAGGAGGGAGCTGGGGCGGAGAGGCAGCCCACCGGCAAAGCAGAGCCCCCGAGTCTAGCTTGCAAAGGCAGAGGGGCCAGAGTGTATTTGGATAGCAAGCGGGACTTAACATCTGGAAGGTTATAAGTTAACAGCTCTGCTCGGAAAACAGGAGGGCTGGAGGACAACGGGAGGGAGAGTTGTTGAGCCCCTGATGACAGAGCACAGCTTGGCGGGGAACAAAGTCACTCACCAGCGCCATCTCCCTCGCCCATCCCCCAGCCAAAATCCCAAAGGGAACTGATCCTGCCAGGGAACTTGCTTGCACCACGCAAGCACCCAACACTATACTTCTGCTGATCCATCACTGCAGCGGGTCTGACTCCCTCCTGGTGCCACAGGGCCCCTCCCAAAGGGGATCACCAAAGGATAAGCGAGCTGAGACTGCCCCTCCAGCCCCCCATGCACCTTGCAGATCCACCGCAGCTAATACGCCAGATCCCCAGCACCACAAGCCTGGCAATGTGCAAGTAGCCCAGACGGGCCACGCCACCCCACAGTGAATCCTGCCCCTAGGAGAGGGGAAGAGAAAGTACACACCAGTCTGACTGTGGCCCCAGCGGTGGGCTGGGGACAGACATCAGGTCTGACTGAGGCCCCGCCCACCAATGCAAGTTATTCAAGACAGCACAGGGGAAGTGCCCCGCAGTTCCACACCACTCCAGGGACTATCCTAAATGACAAAACGGAAGAATTCCCCTCAAAAAATCTCCAGGAAATAACGACAGCTAACGAACTGATCAAAAACGATTTAAACAATGTAACAGAAAGTGAATTTAGAAGAATAGTCATAAAATTAATCGCTGGGCTTGAAAACAGTATAAAAGACAGCAGAGAATCTATTGTTACAGAGATCAACGGACTAAGGAACACCCAGGAGGAGCTAAAAATGCTATTAACGAGATGCAAAATAAAATGGAGACAACCACAGCTCTGATTGAAGAGGCAGAGGAGAGAACAGGTGAACTAGAAGATAAAATTATGGAAAAAGAAGAAGCTGAGAAAAAGAGAGATAAAAAAAAATCCAGGAGTATGAGGGGAAAATTAGAGAACTAAGTGATGCACTAAAGAGAAATAATCTACGCATAATTGGTATTCCAGAGGAGGAAGAGAGAGGGAGAGGTGCTGAAGGTGTACTTGAAGAAATGATAGCTGAGAACTTCCCTGATCTGGGGAAGGAAAAAGGCATTGAAATCCAAGAGGCACAGAGAACTCCCTTCAGACGTAACTTGAATCGATTTTCTGCATGACACAGCATAGTGAAACTGGCAAAATACAAGGATAAAAAGAAAATTCTGAGAGCAGCTAGGGATAAACGTGCTCCAACATATAAAGGGATATCTATAAGACTCATGACCAATCTCTCTACTGAAACTTGGCAGGACAGAAAGGATTGGCACGAGATCTTCAATGTTATGAACAGAAAAAATATGCAGCCAAGAATCCTCTATCCAGCAAATCTGTCATTTAGAATAGAAGGAGAGATAAAGGTCTTCCCAAACAAACAAAAACTGAAGGAATTCGTCACCACTAAACCAGCCCTACAAGAGATCCTAAGGGGGATCCTGTGAGACAAAGTAACAGAGACATTGCTACAAGCATGAAACCTAAGGACATCACAATGACTCTAAACCCATATCTTTCTATAATAACACTGAACGTAAATGGACTCAATGCACCAACCAAAAGACACAGGGTATCAGAATGGATAAAAAAACAAGACCCATCTATTGGCTATCTACAAGAGACTCATTTTAGATCTGAGGACACCTTCAGATTGAAAGTGAGGGGATGGAGAACTATTTATCATGCGACTGGAAGCCAAAAGAAAGCTGGAGTAGCCATACTTATATCAGACAAACTAGACTTTAAATTAAAGGCTGTAACAAGAGATGAAGAAGGGCATTATATAATAATTACAGGGTCTATCCATCAAGAAGAACTAACAATTATAAACGACTATGCGCTGAATACGGGAGCCCCCAAATATATAAAGCAATTACTCACAAACATAAGCAACCTTATTGACAAAAATGTGGTAATTTCAGGGGACTTTAATACCCCACTCACAGCAATGGATAGATCATCTAGACACATGGTCAATAAAGAAACAAGGGCCCTGAATGATACATTGGATCAGATGGACTTGACAGATATATTTAGAACTCTGCATCCCAAAGCAACAGAATATACTTTCTTCTCGAGTGCACATGGAACATTCTCCAAGATAGATCACGTACAGGGTCACAAAACAGCCCTTCATAAGTATACAAGAATTGAGATAATACCATGCATACTTCCAGACCACAATGCTATGAAGCTTGAAATCAACCACAGGAAAAAGTCTGGAAAACCTCCAAAGGCATGGAGGTTAAAGAACACCCTACTAAACAATGAGTGGGTCAACCAGGCAATTAGAGAAGAAATTTAAAAATATATGGAAACAAACGAAAATGAAAATAAAACAATCCAAATGCTTTGGGATGCAGTGAAGGCAGTCCTGAGAGGAAAATACATTGCAATCCAGGCCTATCTCAAGAAACAAGAAATATCCCAAATACAAAATCTAACAGCACCTAAAGGAAATAGAAGCAGAGCAGCAAAGACACTGCAAACCCAGCAGAAGAAGAGAAATAATAAAGATCAGAGCAGAAATAAACAATATAGAATCTAAAAAAACCTGTAGAGCAGATCAATGAAACCAAGAGTTGGTTTTTTGAAAAAATTAACAAAATTGATAAACCTCTAGCCATGCTTCTCAAAAAGAAAAGGGAGATGGCCCAAACAGATAAAATCATGAATGAAAATGGAATTATTACAACCAATCCCTCAGAGATACAAGCAATTTTCAGGGATTACTTTGAAAAATTATATGCCAACAAACTGGACAACCTGGAAGACACAGGCAAATTCCTAAACACCCACACACTCCCAAAATTCATACAGGAGGAAATAGAAAGCTTGAACAGACCCATAACCAGTGAAGAAATTGAATCTGTTATCAAAAATCTCCCAACAAATAAGAGTCCAGGACCAGATGACTTCCCTGGGGAATTCTACCAGACATTTAAAGAAGAGATAATACCTATCCTTCTCAAGCTATCCCAAAAAATAGAAAGGGAAGGAAAACTTCCAGACTCATTCTATGAAGCCAGTATTACTTTGATTCCTAAACCAGACAGAGACCCAGTAAAAAAAAGAGAACTACAGGCCAATATCCCTGATGAATATGGATGCAAAAATTCTCAATAAGATACTAGCTAATTGAATTCAACAGCATATAAAAAGAATTATTCACCATGATCAAGTGGGATTCGTTGCTGGGATGCAGAGCTAGTACAACATTCACAAATCAATCAACATGATACATCACATTAATAAAAGAAAAGAACTATATGATCATGTAAATCGATGCAGAAAAAGCATTTGACAAAATTCAGCATCGTTTCTTAATAAAAACCCTCCAGAAAGTCGGGGTGGAAGGAACATATTTAAACATAATAAAAGCCATTTATGAAAAGCCCACAGCTAATATCATCCTCAGTGGGGAAAAACTGAGAGCTTTCCCCCTGAGATCAGGAACACGACAGGGATGTCCACTCTCCGCTGTTGTTTAATGTAGTGTTGGAAGTTCTAGCATCAGCAATCAGACAACAAAAGGAAATCAAAGGCATCCAAATTGGCAAAGATGAAGTCAAGCTTTCGCTTTTTGCAGATGGCATGATATTATACATGGAAAATCCGACAGACTCCACCAAAAGTCTGCTAGAACTGATACATGAATTCAGCAAAGTTGCAGGATAGAAAATCGATGTACAGAAATCAGTTGCATTCTTATACACTAACAATGAAGCAACAGAAAGACAAGTAAAGAAACTGATCCCATTCACAATTGCACCAAGAAGCATAAAATACCTAGGAATAAATCTAACCAAAGATGTAAAAGATCTGTATGCTGAAAACTATAGAAAGCTTATGAAGGTAACTGAAGAAGATATAAAGATATAATGTCTTTCCATTGAAAGACATTCCCTGCTCATGGATTGGAAGAATAAATATTGTCAAAATGTCAATACTACCCAAAGCTATCTACACATTCAATGCAGTCCCAATCATAATTGCACCAGCATTCTTCTCGAAACTAGAACAAGCAATTCTAAAATTCATATGGAACCACAAAAGGCCCTGAATAGCCAAAGTAATTTTGAAGAAGTCCAAAGCAAGAGGCATCACAATCCCAGACTTTAGCCTCTACTACAAAGCTGTCATCATCAAGACAGCATGGTATTGGCACAAAAACAGACACATAGACCAATGGAATAGAATAGAAACCCCAGCACTAGACCCACAAACATATGGCCAACTCATCTTTGACAAAGCAGGAAAGAACATCCAATGGAAAAAAGACAGCCTCTTTAACAAATGGTGCTGGGAGAACTGGACAGCAACATGCAGAAGGTTGAAACTAGACCACTTTCTCACACCATTCACAAAAATAAACTCAAAATGGATAAAGGACCTGAATGTGAGACAGGAAACCATCAAAACCTTAGAGGAGAAAGCAGGAAAAGACCTCTCTGACCTCAGCCGTAGCAATCTCTTACTCGACACATCCCCAAAGGCAAGGGAATTAAAAGCAAAAGTGAATTACTGGGACCTTATGAAGATAAAAAGCTTCTGCACAGCAAAGGAAACAACCAACAAAACTAAAAGGCAACCAACGGAATGGGAAAAGATATTCGCAAATGACATATCGGACAAAGGGCTAGTATCCAAAATCTATAAAGAGCTCACCAAACTCCACACCCGAAAAACAAATAACCCAGTGAAGAAATGGGCAGAAAACATGAATAGACACTTCTCTAAAGAAGACATCCGGATGGCCAACAGGCACATGAAAAGATGTTCAGCGTCGCTCCTTATCAGGGAAATACAAATCAAAACCACACTCAGGTATCACCTCACGCCAGTCAGAGTGGCCAAAATGAACAAATCAGGAGACTATAGATGCTGGAGAGGATGTGGAGAAACAGGAACCTTCTTGCACTGTTGGTGGGAATGCAAATTGGTGCAGCCGCTCTGGAAAGCAGTGTGGAGGTTCCTCAGAAAATTAAAAATAGACCTACCCTATGACCCAGCAATAGCACTGCTAGGAATTTACCCAAGGGATATAGGAGTACTGATGCATAGGGGCACTTGTACCCCAATGTTTATAGCAGCACTCTCAACAATAGCCAAATTGTGGAAAAAGCCTAAACGTCCATCAACTGATGAATGGATAAAGAAATTGTGTTTTATATACACAATGGAGTACTACGTGGCAATGAGAAATAATGAAATTTGGCCCTTTGTAGCAACGTGGATGTAACTGGAGAGTGTTATGCCAAGTGAAATAAGCCATACAGAGAAAGACAGATACCATATGTTTTCACACTTATGTGGATCCTGAGAAACTTAACAGAAACCCATGGGGAGGGGAAGAAAAAAAAGAAAAAAAAAAAAAAAGAGGTTAGAGTGGGAGAGACAGCCAAAGCATAAGAGACTCTTAAAAACTGAGAACAGGGGCGCCTGGGTGGCGCAGTCGGTTAAGCGTCCGACTTCAGCCAGGTCAGGATCTCGCGGTCCGTGAGTTCGACCCCCGCGTCAGGCTCTGGGCTGATGGCTCGGAGCCTGGAGCCTGTTTCCGATTCTGTGTCTCCCCCTCTCTCTTCCCCTCCCCCGTTCATGCTCTGTCTCTCTCTGTCCCAAAAATAAATAAACGTTAAAAAAAAAAATTAAAAAAAAAAAAAACTGAGAACAAACTGAGGGTTGATGGGCGGTGGGAGGGAGGGGAGGGTAGGTGATGGGCACTGAAGAGGGTATTTTTTGCGATGAGCACTGGGTGTTGTATGGAAACTAATTTGACAATAAATTTCATATAATAAATAAATAAATAAATAAATAAATAAATAAATAAAATTGTATAAAATAGAATAAAATAAAAATAAAAAATAAAAGAATAAAAGTTTACTGTGATCAAGAGACAGCATATAGTAAACCTCAAAAGCTTAAGGCACTAAAGCCAGGATACCTGGGTTCAAATCTCCACTCTGCCACTCACTAGTTTTGACTTCAATAAGCTACTTAGCTTCTCTGTGGCTAATTTCCACAGATGCATTAGTTAATGGATTTAATGGACACCTGCCTGTTTATGGTTATAGTACCATTCAGTGAATTTGTTTTTCATATTTATGGGGAAGGCCAAAAAATGAATGATGTAAAGGATAAATAATACAAAAATAATTAATGTTACATTTTTGATATTTTGCATTTGAATCTAACTTTGATATTCTTGGGGAGCCTGGCTGGCTCAGTCGGTTGAACATCCGACTTCGGCTCAGGTCATGATCTCACGGTCTGTGGGTTCAAGTCCCGTCTTTGGTTTGTGCTAACAGCTCAGAGTCTGGAGCTGCTTCAGATTCTGTGTCTCCCTCTCTCTCTGCCCCTCCTCTGCTCATGCTCTGTCTTTCTCTCTCTCAAAAGTTAACATTAGAAAAAAATTTAACTTTGATATTCTATTAAATCAGTCAAAACAAATAATAACCAAGACATCTTGGTGCCACATCTTGAAAGGTCTGATTTTGAAAATACAACGAATAGATCTCGTTTCTTCATGTTGATTCTCTCTGAAATCCATTTCTTCCCCTGCCTTACCACTCAGTTGTTTCTTGTAAACCACAATAGACTGGTGTATTCCCCTCTTTCTTATACTGACATGCTTTTGCTCTATCTCATTTCTGCTACAGAACTTCTGGGGAGATTGAAATGAAAGGTGGAGGTACAGGATAGAAGAGAGAGATAAGAATTCAAAAGAAATATTTGGATAGCAAATTATTTCAATGTATACAAAGTATATGGAGTTTAAAGAGTCTATTAAACCAACACTTATCTCAAATAGGTTTTAGCTACAATAAAAAGGAAGGTAAGACTTGCCACAAAATACAGATAATCATTCTGGAGATAGGGTGGAGTTTTGACTGTCAAATAACTCTGAATCAGATCCTTTTTAGTACTAGAAAATTCAGCCTGTTTGATGCCCTAAATCTTAAAGGTTGGGAGTGGAGGAAGTAATGAAGATATTCAGTGCTTGAAAAATATTACTACATAATGCCAGATGAGTGTTTTTCCTCAAGTAACTTTTCTCCTTGAAAAGTCAAGTGTGAAGCCAAATTTAGTAAATTCACAAAGGAGACATCTGGACACTTTAAAGAAACTTCAGATTGTCCAAAACTGCATAAGCCTTCAACTGAAATGTTCATTGCATAATAATTAAAAGAAAATGGTAAAGTTTTGGGAGGGATCTAAGCAATGAGCTCCACTTCTGCCTCTGCTAAATGAATCATCTCACAGCAGAGACTTGAAGAGAGTTTGACTCAAATTCCTGCTTCATCAGAATGATGTGTCATTACTAAATGCTACGTTTCACAACACCAGGAACCTCCTCTATCTTATTTACTCTCATACCCCTAGTTTCCAGACCAGTGGCTGATGCAGACCAACAATTATCAGTGGCTGGCTGATAATTGTTAAATTGCTTATTGAATTGCTAAATTAACTCTAAATCATGGTCTTTTGCCATTGTGCTTAGATAGCCAAAGTTGTAAAACTTAACTCTTTAGGTGTCAGTATAAACAATATCTTCTCCCTTAACAAACTTTCCACCTGTTGGATTATAAATGAAATCAGAAATGATTAAGATTTACTTCAGTCACTTTCTCCAAAGACATATCAATGGCCAACAGGTATATGAAAAGATTACTGACATCACTTATCATCAGGGAAATGAAAAGCAAAACCAGAATGAGATGTCACCTCACACCTATCAGGATAGCCACTATCAAACAAACAAACAAACAAACAAACATAAAATAGTAAGTGTTGGTGAGGAAGTGGAGAAAAGGGAACCCTGGCACACTACTGATGTGAATGTAAATTGGTACAGCCATTACAGAAAAAACAATAGAGGTTCCTCAAAAAATTAAAAACAGTACTACCATAAGATCCAACAGTCTCACTTCTGGGTATATATACAAAGAAACTGCAATCAGGATCTCCAAGAGATATTTTCATTTCCTTGTCCACTGCAGCATTATTCATAATAGCCAAGATATGGAAACAACCTAAATGTCCATTGACAAATCAATGGATAAGGAAAATCTAGTATATACATATATACAATGGAATACTATTTAGCCTTATAAAAGAAGAAAATCCTGCCATCTGTGCCAGCAATGGATAGAACTGAAGGACATTATAGCAGTCACAGAAAGACACACACCATATGATTTCATCTGCATGTGGAATCTAAAGTAGTCATAGAAGTAGAGAATGATAGTTGCCAGAGTCTGCAGGGGGAAGGAGGAGATGGAGAAGTGATAGCCAAAGGGTACAGAGTTTCAGTTAAGCAAGCTTAAGTAAGTTCTAGAGGTGTACTATACAGCATAATGCCTATAGCTAACAAAACTATATTGTAAAGAGAGAGAGAGAGAAAGTGATTGCTGGTTGAGAAAGTGCTCCACTCAGCATGGAACCCAACACAGGATTCAATCCCACAACCCTGGGATCATAGAGTTGATCCAAAATCAAGAGTCAGACACTCATTCAACTGAGCCACCCAGGTGCCCCAAACTATATAGTATTCTTAAATTTTTCTAAGAGGATAGATCTTATGTTAAGTGTTCTTACCACACACATTACCATCATATTAAAGGAGTAGGAGGAAACTTTGGGAGCTGATGGATTTGTCTATGGACTCCAGAGTGGTGATGGTTTCACAGTTATATACTTATCACCAAATTCATCGAGTTGTAAAATTAAATATATACAGCTTTTTATAGGTCAGTCATACTTCAATAATATGGCTTAAATTGTTTTAATTAGTTCAGTCACAAGTGAACATCCAAATGTGTAGTTCAATGTGCTAAGTAACTTGAAAATTCTCAAAAAAAAAAAAAAAAAAAAAAAAAAGACCATCTGTATGTTTCCCTTGGAAAAAAAAAAGTCTATTCCCATCTCCTGCCTGATTTTCAAATCAGATTATTTGTGGGGTTTTTTTATATTTTTTTATTTGTGTTTTTTTTAATGTTGAGTTATAAAAGTTCTTTATATATTTTGGGTATTATCCCCTCATTGGACACATCATTTGCAAAAATCTTTTCCCATTCAATAGGTTGCCTTTTCATTTTGTTGACGGTTTCCTTTACTATGCAAAAGCTCTTTATTTTGGTGTGGTTCCAATAATTTATTTTTGTTTTTGTTCCTTTTGCCTGAGAAGACATATCCATAAATATGGGTGATGTCCAAGAGATGACTGCCTATGTTTCCTTTTAGGTGTTTTATGGTTCCATGTCTCACACTTAGGTCTTTAATCCATTTTGAGTTTATTTTTGTGTAAGTGGTCCAGTTTCATTCTTCTGCATGTAGCTGTCCAGTTTTCCTAACATCACTTCTTGTAGAGACTGTCTTTTCCCATCGTATATTCTTGCTTCCTTCCTCATATTTTTTTTTGAAAAGTCTCCTTGGGTACTGACCACTTTTATTTATATTTATACAAAACTCAGCCTTAAGCAGGTCAGCAATTCAAAAATTACATGGTCAAGTAAATGAAACCAAAGAAACCTGGAAGTTCTAAGGCCCAATAATTACATTTCAGGTAGATGGAATGAGGCAGAAAAGAAATCAGCATATGCTCATCCAGCAAACAGATCTTCCAGCAAACTCACCTGAATTGTCCAAACTAAAGGCAATCTGAGCTCTCTCATCGACAAGGAGGAAATAACCAAAGGTTGCCTGCCTGCATCTAATGGCCAGGGACATGGGTTTAGTTCTGAACTCTATCCTGTTCCATTGATCTATGTGTCTATTTTTGTGCCAAAACCATACTGTTTTGATTACATGAAGACATGCTCAATACATCACTAATCATCAAGGAAATGCAAATAAAAACCACAATGGGATATCACCTCACACCTGTCAGAAAGGCTAGTATCAAAAATATAAGCAATAACAAGGACTGGTGAGTCTGTAGAGAAAAGGGAACACTTGTGCACTGTTGGTGGGAATGCAAACTGGTGCAACCACTGTGGAAAACACTATGAAGATTCCTCAAAACTTAAAAACAGAAATACCATGTGACCAGTAATTCTAATACTGTGTATTCACCCAAAGAAAAAAAAACACTAATTCAAAAAGATATATGAATCCCTATGTTTACTGCAGCATTATTCACAATAGCCAAGATATAGTAGCAATCCAAGCATCCATCAATAGATGAATGGATAAGGAAGACAGATATAGTAATATTACTCAGCCATAAAAGAGAAAGATCTTGCAATTTGCAAGAACATGGATGGACCTAGAGAGTATTATGCTAAGTGAAATAAGTCAGAGAGAGAAAGGTAAATACCACATAATTTCACTTGTATGTGGAATCTAAAAAAAAAGAAAAAAAAGCCAACAAACAACCTAGAAACACTCATAAGTACAGGGAAAAACCTGGTGAGAAACAAACTTGGGGAGGGAGGTGGTGGATGGACAAAATAGATAAGGGCATTAAGAGATAGAAACTTCCAGTTATAAAATAAATTGGTCACAGAGAAGAAAAGTACCACATAGGAAAGACAGTCAATAATATTGTAATGACATTGTATGGTGACAGTGACTTTGCTTGTGGTGAGCACTGAGTAATGTATAGAATTGTCAAGTCACTATGTTATACCCCTGAAACTAATATAACACTGTATATCAATTATATTTCAATAATTATTTTAAGTTGTAGCTTTGAAACCATATGGGAGAGTTTGGGGCCCCATTTTCTTTGGGATGATTAATTGCTCTCACTGATGATCTTCTTGGCCATTGATAAACACTCTAAGTTTCCCTCTGAGCTATGTGACTGAAACAAAAAAGACATGAGTGGAGTAACCAAGGACAGAATATTACTTCTTTTAACCCATCTTTGCCCACCCTAATTTCTTCTCAGCCCTTAGCTAATTTTTGACTCACTCTGAACAGGAAAATAATCAAACAAGTGACCAAAGAAGCCTTTGGAATTACACCTCTGCCCCCACACCTGAAGTCCCCAAGATGAGATCAGCGAGAGTCTCCCAATAAAGCAACCTGAAATAATAGATGTGCCTCTGGACCACTGCCTCCTAGGTCAGGATGCAACATTTGCAGAGCGCTCCTGTTTTACCATGCACAAGCCACCTTCCCCTCCATTTATTCAGGGCTCCGTCTAAATGTAATCATAAAACCAGACTATATTGGACCATCAGGAAGTACTACATTTTTCCAGGAGAACGTTATCTATCTCAGGGAGTGCATCTAAAGAAGCACTGCTGTTATTTGTCTAAAATGCATGATGATAATAAAGCACTTTGCATCTGGGCTGAAAGATTTCATCTAAGATGTGTTTACTCCTGAATGGACAGAACCACTTTGTAGTATCCTTACTTAGAAGGGCTCTGGAATATAAATGAGAGCTCGGGGAGAGATGGGAGCCAGCGTGAGCAGCGCTCCACTGGCACTGTTGATTTCGCCTCCCAGGCAGAACAAGAGCATGATCTACGCTAATCAAGGAAGGGCCAAGAGGCGTGGTTTCAGCTAACCCTTATATTCTGATGTAATCCAAACACTGTCATTCAATATACACTCAGAGCATACAGTATGGGTAAGACTAAAGTGCTGGGTTAGTCATTTGAAAATTCCCTCCTGAAAGAGAACAAAGGAGATGAAAAGCCCTGGATTTGCCACACCAAAGCCCTCCTCCTCTTGGGGTTCATTTCTATGTGATATTGTAGCTAAACGATCACTCCTGAGTTTGCCATAGATGTACCTAATGGATATGTGAGGAAGATTCCATGTTTGTAGCTTTTTAAAGAATAAAAACCCACAACAATGCTGGTTTTGTCAAAAACCACAAGCTGTTCTGTTTGGCCATCGAAGCACCTCCTGCTCCAGCTTTATCGTTGCTGCTGAACAAGTACACAGACTGCGGCTGAATGAAGAGGAGTATGAAGCTCGCCGGTTTACGACTGGGTTAGAAAGCTCTGAAATAGGACCCGAGCCAGCAGCTGTTATCTTTATTGTGCAGAATGACTGAGTTCGACTTCTGGATCACTGGGTTGGGGCGATACTTCTGCAAAGAAGCAAATGGTGCTGTCAGTGTAGAGGAAAGGAAGTCCCAGCAGCTTAGGTGTTAGCTACAAGGCAATGGAAGGGAGGGGGTAGGAGATGTCTGTCAAGTGATGCAGATAATGGAGAAAGATAAGCCTTAGATCATAAATCAGCTTGCCGCCACCACCTATGGCTTTGAAAGGGCACTGTTGTTTCTTACTGTATCACGAGCTCATTAATACGGTCTGCAGTCATTACAGGTGGTAGGAGAGAGAACATAATTTACATATTAAGTAGTTAATCGTGGATTCCGCGGCATTCCCATTCTCAAATGCACGCCTTTCTAAAACAGTCCAAGGGCACAGTTCAGGTTCATGTCGTTAAAGTTTTCTTCTGTCTATAAAAAGGATGCTTGTTAAAAGTTATGATTTCAGTACAATTGCACAGGCTGTTTCCCAGGGTGAACCTGTGACCTCTTGTCTGAAATGGAGGTGGGAACTTGTCCAACATGAATGATTATTCCCACTGACACTTTGATGAAGTTAATGGACACAATTTACATGAAGGGCCACATCTGAGAGCTCTCAGTAGGGGTGGGTATGAATAATATTAACTTCTGTAATGCAAAACCATAAAAATCAATTAATTTTATTATCATAAATAAAATTATATTAATAAAATTCTCTTATTTTCAAAAATTTTATGGTTCCTGGGGTAGTTGGATGACTCTTCAAACTCCACATCTTTCTACTATTGGTTGTCACAAATAACTATAGGCTGCCAGCTGGGTGGAAAGAGGCCTGGCTTCCAGGGGAGAGTTTATTGATAAACCCAGATAGGGCCTGGGGTTGTATAGTTAGGGTAGAGTTAGTTAGGTATGCTCTGTAAATCAATGCTTTCTTTAAAAAAGCAAGTTCCAATAATGGGCATCTTGGCACATAGCACAGAAGAATGATGTAGAATAGCTAGTGTTCTCTGTGGGTGGAACTGGTTCCCCTCTTTCAAAAGTAGATTTCTCTCACCACCTGCATGACACTCAGTGGGCTTACCCATGGATTAAATTGTATATCTGCAAAAAATATGCCATGAAAATGACATTCAGGAGCCCTGGTTGGGACCATCTTGGAGGATTTTTTAAATGCATCTATTTTTCTTATTATTAAAATAATATATTACTTTAAAGGAATACATTGGATTGTAAAAGTAGAGATGAAAAATGCCTGTGACTCTAACTCATCACCACCGTAGTAGCCTTTTGGTGCTTGCTTTCAAGTATTTTTTTCCCACTTATCTTGGAATTATCCCTCACCATAGTTTATTCTGCCAGGAATATTGAGGAAATGATATATGCTATTGTATTCTATTTTCAGTGGAAAGTGTGGAGGATGTAACAATAGATTTGTTTTAATAAACACGATCAAAGGACGTTTTGGGTGTTTTAGGAATTTTCCAAATGTACAACCATTATGTGTCAAACATTATGATCATGAAATTAGTGAATGCTACATGACTATCCAGAGGTCATTAACTATAAGCCATGCATGAAGCAGAATTCTGCAAATATTTGCAACTGTTACCTGGTATCTTATCAGAGTCTACTTTTTTCCACACCCCTGAACACCCATGCTTGCTTCTTAATGCAGCATCAAAGACTCCCTTTTCTGCACATATCTGCAGAAGGAAACTTCCTATTCCTTTCTCACTCTATCCTTGTGTTCTGATGTTAGTATATTCCTACCCAAACTGTTTCTGCTCTTTCTCCACATTCATTCATTTAAATTACTGTATATTGAAAACTTGGTCAAGTCCTATACTAGGCATCAAGACTATCAACCTAAATAAGAATCAGATCTCCTTGCTTTTTCCTGCATTTCAGAAGGGTTTCTGATACAGTTGAAGATACAGGATCTTAGGCTGGTCTAAGGACTGGTGAATTTCTTCATTTGATTTTAGGAATTTAACTATCTAAATGTTAATTGACTTAGTACTTCGCTGATGAAATGAGAAAGCAAGTAAGCTCACACATACGGTATTATGTTCTCAGGATCTGAAAGAGGAATTTGAACTGTGAAATACTAGTGCTGCCTGTGGACCCTAGAAAAGTATTTGCCTTACTGAGGCTTGGTCCTAGGATGGAGGCTACCTACCTAGTTGGTCCTCCTGGAAATCACAGCAGGTGGAATTCTCACTTGAGTCCACCTGCACCAAACATCTATGTCAGTACCTTGAAGAATTCTTCTACTTAGTACATTATAAAAAAAAAAAACAAAAAAAAAACAAAAAAAAACAGAGGGATTGATTCAGTAAGATCCATATGTAATAAAAATTCTACCTAAGTGACTATAAAATTAACTTTGGCATTAAAATAAATACTGTAAAATCCAGCATCTCTTCTCCAGGCAATCAAGGCCTTCCTGGCCACTTAGATGTTTCAAATGAGAAGTGCTAGGTAACAATTTGTTATATTCTTAGCTCAGTATAAGACCTAGGGAGAAAATTAAGTCCATGCCCTGGAACTCTCATAGCCCCATCCCCAAATACAATGGAATATATAGACATATATATAAAGTACAATAAATAAAAACTTCTTGCCAGAGTAGTTATTCTAACAAAACGTTCTAACTTTTTTGTTTGCAAAATTTGCAAACTTCTTAAAAGGGATGGGAAATATATTAATATTTGGTGAGAAATGCTATATAATAGGCATAGTTAATGTGACCCTTACAAGGCTTATAGAGTTTAAGGAATTTTTCTGAAGTCACAAGGTAACAATGGATCCAACTGAATTTCAAAATCTAGTCTACATGACACTAATATCCTTGCTGTTTCTAACCTATCAAATTGCCTCAGGAAAGGTAGCTCCCTCTCCTTAATCCCACACCATTCCCATTCTATGAAGGCCTTATTTCTTTACTCATACTACAATTTTTTATTTAGCACCTGTCAAGCAAATGTTGTGATAAGCATTGAAGTAACTGTTTAACAATAATTGTAGGTAATTATCTTTATGTGTGTGATTATTCAAATTAATATTTTAATATTTTTATTTGTGAAACATTCTGGTATAATGAATTATACATTAGTTAATATAATAAACAACCTTATCATCACTCAGATTTAACATAAGCAACTATTGTGCCACATCCATTTTCTCTTATTCATTAAGAACTAAAATCCAGGGGCGCCTGGGTGGCTCAGTCGGTTGGGCGTCCAACTTTGGCTCAGGTCATGATCTCACACTCCATGAGTTCAAGCCCTGCGTCCAGCTCTGTACTGACAGCTTGGAGCCTGGAGCCTTCGGATTCTGTGTCTCCCTCTCAGTCTGACCCTCCCCCATTCATGCTCTGTCTCTCTCTGTCTCAAAAATAAATAAACGTTAAAAAAAAATTTAAAAAATAACTAAAATCCAAAGCTCCCAACCTCCATCCTCAGAGTTAGCCTAGAAGTTGGTAACTATGATTTGCATGCATGTTTTTATACTCTCATTACATATTTATCTCTAAAGGTCCAGTTTTTTTTTTTCTGTTCTTCATGGAATGGACCTTAGGAAGACCTACTCTTTTTAACCCTGGAATCTGCAAGACACTGGTCACCAGTTCCATTTCTGTGAAGGAATAATGAGCATCTATTTTTCTATTTCTACAAACACCATTGCCCTCTATGAGGGACATAGTGAGCACTATGAAATCATTGGTGGATAGGAGATTGGATTTATAGAAATGGGGACCAGGATATCCTGAGAGAGAGTACGTAGGAGAGATCATAGAAGACTAACAGGTCCTAAAATGGCTTCTGTACTTGTGATGCCATTAGCTAAGATCGAAGAATTGCTAAAATAGGACAGGTTTTGAAGGGGAGCAGGTAGGATCTGGGATTCCTTACATGTCAAGTGACAGTGAGACTTCTAGCTAGAAACAATGGAATCATAGAGCATATTACAGAAGAGGTATGCGTGTGTGTGTGTGTGTGTGTGTGTGTGTGTGTGTGTGTGAGAGAGAGAGAGAGAGAGAGAGAGAGAGTATAAGGATAATGAATTTAACTCACATTACAACTTGTATGAACACATAAAATGTAGTTTCTTCATTTGGTCTAAGTTCAAATGGTCTTATTTACAAGTCCCATTTACTAAGAAGAGATGTGGGTGTAACTAAATGGCCCATCTAAGTTTAATTGTTTTCCAATCACTAATTTAATTACCCCTTTAAGATTAATTGTCTAGACTCTTATTTAGCTGCCTCCCATAACCCCTCTGATATGACATCATGGGTGTGGGAGTGGAGTACTCAAGTGACTTCAAAGTAGGAGGGTGAAAAGAGTCGTCAGATCCATATGGCATTTTCTGAATCTTCATGGCGTGGACAGCAAAAGGCCAGACAGCTGTCCTCTGAAGTATGGTTGGCCAAGTTCTGTGTATTTATATCTTCTGTTGACATCTGTAATTTATGTAACCATTTCTTCTCTGGCTCTTCTCTTGGTTAGTCACAGACTGGTGGCCTCTCTCTGTCAATGTAGTCTCACATTGTCAATTCATGGCTATAGGTGTGTTTAAATCATGCCCCTGTTCTCCATCTGACCCTTCCTGCCCAGAAGGATCCACTCCCAGCCTCTGCTATGGATTCACAATAGCAGCCCCCAGGGCAGGCCCCAGCTCTCATGTGCAGAAAGGAAGGTTTAGAAGAGAAAAACGAGTCTTCTCCCTGATTGCAGGGCTCTGCCTGCCTATGTTAAGGCTGTTAACATGTTGTTGGAAGTCTACTTTGCGTAGTGGCCTTCTCCTAAAGCTCCAACATGGATGAGGTTAGTTTCTCTACCATGGATGATCTTCTCCTTTATTTGAATCCTGGGGTGGGGAGACCAGAACACACATCTGACAATCTTGCTTGCCTCTTTGCTCTTTCTTGCTTAACAAGTCCCCAGGAGTAGAAGGGGTATTTTTAAAAAACAATCAAAAAGACTACCTCTAATCTTCCTTCCTGGCTCAGCCTCTTACTTAAACCTTAAAATAGGATGGGGTGTATCTGCTATAACAGGGTAAGGACTCAATGATTTGAGTCCTTTAGGTTTAATATTTTATGAGTTAAATGGGGCGTGAGGGGGGTGCTAAAGAAATTTAGTAAATCTACTCTTTCTACACATAACTTGACTTTCAAGCCTATTTTCATGCAAACAGACCAAGTACCAGTGCTTTATTCCAACAGACTTCAGGAAAGTAAGTTGTCACTCCATTCAAAACTGAAATTGTTTAGAGAAGATTGGTATGTAAGAATGTTCTCTCTCATTATCAAAGAAATGGCTTCAACATAATCAAAATAGCAGAGCAAAGTTCATGACTTAATGGTGAAAATCAAAATGCCTTAGTTTAATGTTGCACAATAGTGGCTCTATTACATGTAGATTTGGAGTCATGACGGAATACACAGTAACCAGTGGAACTTATAAGAAAAGAGAGAGGACAGAGTGTAGAGGGAGAAAAAAAATACTGAGGAATACCAACATTTGACCAGCAAATAGTAAGAGAGGCCAAATAAAAAGTTGAGGGACAAGAAGGAAGCAAGAGAATGAGAAGTAAATAGCATCATAGATCATTTCTTTTGTTTTTTTTTAATAAGAAATTTATTGTCCAATTGGTTTCCATACAACACCCAGTGCTCATCCCAACAGGTGCCCTCCTCAATGTCCATTACCCACTTTCCCTCCCTCCCACCCCCCATCAACCTTCAGTTTATTCTCAGTCTTTAAGTCTCTTATGGTTTGCCTCTCTCCCTCTCTAACTTTTTTCTTCCCTTCCCCTCCCCCATGGTCTTCTGTTAGGTTTCTCAGGATCCACATAAGAGTGAGAACATATGGTATCTGTCTTTCTCTGTATGGCTTATTTCACTTAGCATAACACTCTCCAGTTACATCCACGTTGCTACAAAGGGCCAAATTTCATTCTTTCTCATTACCAAGTAGTATTCCACTGTATATATAAACCACAACTTCTTTATCCATTCATCAGTTGATGGACATTTAGGCTCTTTCCATAATTTGGCTATTGTTGTAAGTGCTGCTATAAACATTGGGGTACAAGTGCTCCTATGCATCAGCACTCCCGTATCCCTTGGGTAAATTCCTAGCAGTGCTATTGCTGGGTTATAGGGTAGATCTATTTTTAATTTTCTGAGGAACCTCCACACTGTTTTCCAGAGTGGCTGCACCAGTTTGCATTCCCACCAACAGTGCAAGAGGCTTCCTGTTTCTCCACATCCTCTCCAGCATCTATAGTTTCCTGATTTGTTCATTTTAGCCACTCTGACTGGCGTGAGGTGATATCTGAGTGTGGTTTTGATTTGTATTTCCCTGATGAGGAGTGCCAATAGGCACATGAAAAGATACTCAATGTATGGATCATTTCTAAAGGCCACAGTGCTACATGCTACACAAGGTCAAGTAAGGTAATAAAATCAGTCCAATGCATCTTAAAATTAAGAGGTCACTGGCAGGTTTAGCAAAAATAATTCTGATAAGTTGGTGGGCTCAGAAATTCTTAATAGGGCTAAGGAATCAAAGAGAAGTGAAAAAGTTAATAAAGTAAGTTTTCTTTAAGAAAATTTGTTGTTGGGGCGCTTGGGCAGCTCAGTCGGTTAAGCATGGGACTTTGGCTCAGGTCATGATCTCGCAGTTCATGAGTTCCAGCCCCCCCCCCCCATCAGGCTCTGTGCTGACAGCTCAGAGTGTGGAGCCTGCTTCAGATTCTGTGTCTCCCTCTCCATCTGCCCCTCCCCTGCTCATGCTCTGTCTCTCTCTGTCTGTCTGTCTCTCTCTCTCAGAAATAAACATTAAAAAAAATTATTAAATGTTGTTAAGGGAAGAATAAATGCAGCTTAAGAGAATGTAAGCAGAGGCTCAGGTAAGGTTATTTTTAAGAAAGAAAACTGTGTCTATCAAGATAGGTTAACTTTACTGTAGTAGTTAAAAACCTAAAACTCTGAAGATGTATTTCTCCTGTAGATGACAGGTCTCATGAAGGTTGTCAAGGGCCTGATGTTTTTATTATAGTCACTTGGGAGTCCAGAAAAAATGGAGGCTCGATCATCTTGGCTTTCAGGAGCATCTGGTGTCAGTGAAACTCACACCTATTATTAGCCAAAGCAAGTCACATGGTCATATTTAACTTTCAAAAGAACAGGGAAATGCAACCATATAGTATCAACGAATAGAAAATATAACTATTTGTGTATATGCTTATTGTCCACTGTGGGAAAGGGTGACTTGCCCACAGCAAAGCAAGTGAATCAGTAGGGAGGGTGAAGAAGTTGAAGACTAACTAGAGACAGGAATTGATTGAGAACATGGTCTTAGAAAGAAGAAGGAGAGGAGAATGTAGAGCATGAGATGATGGGAGAGCTTTTGGAAAGCTCCATTTGTCCTTAGAGAGGGGGAGGAAGAAGTGAGGATGACCATGGATGGAAATGGGTATGTGTAGGTCATATTTGATAATTTTTTCGATGAAATAGGAGGCAAAATCAATGACTGGGTATGAGACCATCAGGGTTAGACTGAGGGCACTGATAAATTTGATGCAAGTTTAGAATTATTATTCTAGCAAATGGAAGATGAAGCTGTTTAAAGGCTGCGTGAGTAATTCTGGTTCACAGTATGATTCCAGGTGTTTTCAGTAGGAATGTTTAAAATTGCACCACTCTGGGTGGTTGTCTAATTTTCTCCAACAGTGAGAGGGAAGGAAGGGTGACCTGAGATGGTTGAATTGTTCAACGTTTGGAGTTTTGCAGGCCAGGTGCAACAGACAATTGAGAGGAGGAGGGTGTAAGAGCACTGGCAGGAAAGAGACTGAGGGGATAAACCAGGAAAGTAGCTCATCAACTGGAAGGAAAGAAAATGTTGACCAAGTTCTTTTTCCCTAATGGAAATTATGACTTTTGAGACTCCCTGATAAAGCAAATCCCGTGGAAATATAATGACAGCTGTTTATAGGAGTCCAATTAAATCAAGTAAGATTTGCATTCTCTCTTTGGTAAACCTCCCAGAAGAGACTTCTAGCAGAACTATTCTGTCACTGGGAGTTACGACTATGCAGGTAGCTAATAAATCTACCCCTTTTGATGAACACGTGAATGCGTCATGGGAGCCTAATATATTTTATCCAGCAAGAAAAGATGGATTCTAGTAAACTTGGTTTGCAATTCTGAAGACATAAATCACTTTAAGAACAATCATTAGGACTAAAGACACCAACATAATAGAAAGCCTGGATATCATTTAGCAAAAAACTTGATTAGAACCAGGGAACAAATATAAATTCAGAATTTATTTTTTTAGAATATATATTTTTGAAATAAGTTCTGGATTGGGGGATATTACATTTAGGAATATTTACTTCCCTGGTTGAAAATTTCCACATAGAGGTAGCAATTGAAAAGCTATCAAATCTAGCATGCTGACATCCAACTGCTTTACATTTACATATCCAAGAATGTGAGGATTATCTGTACAGAGAGGTTGGAAAGCTGAAATGTTTTTATGTTCTTATTCCCACTTTTTCCCCCTGGGTCATAGGTTATTTCTTTTGCTGCTTCAATTCCAAACTCAAACTTGAATTGGACACACTTTTTATTATCTTGTATCTCTTAAATAAGGAAAGAAGAGGTATTATATCTGGTGATAAAAATAGACCAGAGAGAGTACTATAAAAAAAGGCCAGCTTGGACTGATCCTGAGAACTTCAACCAAAAATGTAACCTGTGCTTTAGTTATTGCCAGTAAGGACTGGATCAAGTCCAAAAGGAGGTAGTTTTAATCAATTGTTTTTAGGAGGAGAGTCTATAACCTACTGGCTTGAAAATCTTCGAACGGTAAGTCTTGTAAAGATATAGCAGACTTGCCAAAATTGCATTACCGCTTCAAACCATCACAAATTACACTGCACTTTAAGTTTTATTACCAAGTAAGACAGCACACAAATTCATTTCCATGTCTGTTGCCAATTTAAATGAATGGCTGGCTTCTGCCAGCTCAGGAAGACACCAGAGGAAATGTTGCACAGATCATTGGTGCATGGAATAAATGATAGCAGGCCCCTTGGTCATTTAATATCAGAGTAAAATTTATACTTTAAGTAGGCTTTAAAAATGTAATGTGAATTATGCTATGTGAGGGTAATAATTCAAAAAAGCAACCATATTAAATGCCTACTATGTACTCAGAACCATTCTAGATGCTGTAGATGATACAGAATTAAAAGATAGAAACTTTATTCTTAGAGCTTCTTCTATGATTTGTCAAAGCAAACTAACACATAGGAAAATATTTAAGACACCATGTAATTAGGGTTAAATATTTTGGTGCACCCAATAGGAATTCAAAGAAAAGAAAGATCAGTAAGAAATAAGAATAGTCATAGCAGTCAAGGTCTTGAAGATCTGAAAGAGAGAAAGAAAAATGAATATCCCAAGCAAAGAAATAGTATGAACAACAGAAGAACTTAGGAATTAGGGGGGGCAAATTCATAGGAGTCATGGGATTCATTTGACTAGAGGAGGTTTGATCAATAGAGGACTTTTGGAGATTTGAACAAGGCCAAAGCATGAAAGAACTTAAAATCATAGCAGGGGCACTGAATACTGAGTAGATATGGGCGATTTCTTCCCTCCAAACTCTCAGCTGAACTTGAACAGCCCTGTTGACAAGAAGGGGCATATATTCATCTGTGATCTACTGGGCTAAGAGTACTTTTGTGGCAGATTGAGTTGGATTAGAAATACAACCAGTCTGGAGGCCAAAAAGCAGGTAAGAAGAGAATGAGCAGTTAATAGCCTACCAGAATTGGAAAGTGAAGACCCTAAGTCCCTTGGGAAAATGAAGGGATAAGGCCAGGACAGAGGCTGAAATGTGGAGGACAGGAAAGGAAAGAAGACATTGATTTTTTGAGAAAAGATAAAAATAAAAGAAAAATTAAAGGTCAGAGAATGAAGACTAGAAAGATTAGAAAGGTGAGAAATAAGATATAAAGTATATAACCTGTTTTTAAAAAATGAAACTCAAAGAAAGTGAAAAAGGAAAGTAAAACTTCAGGGAGGAGGCCACGGAATCAGGCATTGCAATAGTAAGAGAAGGAAAAACAGCAGTAGCCTAGGGCAAATACATCATGAGTGACAAGGAAATATGGTAGGAGGTGAAAGGAGACAAGGGGTAAAGAAGGGGTAAATGAACTGAGGCAATATTAACATATCATAGGTAAGTATATTTGAGAAGAGAGGGCAGAGGAGGAAGATGAGTAAGCAACTTCTGGGAAACAGAAGACATTCAACATTGCTTTTCCTGCCTTGTCCTTCCCAGGGACCAGCACTGCCAATCTCAAACCCAAGTAAGTGCCAGCAGGGTAACAGACTCCTCAGGGCTCGCACTACCCCAAGATATCTCAGGGGTGTTAACATAATCATAAGGCCTCACATTCAGACTCCAGAACCTCAGTTAACAATGTATTGCCACTCCGCAATTTTTTATTCATTGTTATTTAGCTTTCTATTACCTTTCCCACAATACAAGTTCCTAACCTTTCCCTCCTCCCAAGCCCTCAAAACCACCCAGTCTGCATCTACCCTGGACTTATTCTCTTACACAGGCTTTTTTGAGAGAAAGAAAAAAGGAAGGAAGGAAAAAGGGGAGTGGGGGAGGGAGAGGGACAGGAAGAAAGGAGGAAAAAAAGAAAAGAAAGCTTCCCATTCCCTCTAAAGTTACTCCTTCCATGCTTTCTACCTTGGACGCCCCGAGGACCTTGTTGGATCAAGCAGCCCTGGTTGTCAATGGTCAACCTTTCTTTAACATCCCTCACCCACCCACTTCTGACTTACTTGAAGCCTCTTTTCTTCAAAACATGTTGTGCTTCCAACCTTGGCTGTCTGGCCTCTGCCTCTGTAACAGTATTAACCCTTTTATACATCTTTAAAAAGAAAAACAAAAACAAAAACAAACAAGGGACCACACCTCCTTCCTGAAGCTTCTCCCCTCTTTCTTCTACATCAGGATTCCTAGCCGCAAGCACTGGAAGTTAACCTCTGATGAAATAATACAAAATACACACTTACTAAAATGTTACTGAGTTGTTGACAGAATCTTTGGAAGGGCTGAAAAACCAGACTTGAGGGCAAAGTTTTCAAAATCAGACCCCCAAACCAGACTTTGAGAACAGCCTTTGACAACTGCTGTCCCACCACCCCCTCCTCTGAGCACCGCGAGCTACCATCTGGATTCCTGCCAAGAACTTAACTTTACCACAAACACACTACCACCAATACGGATGCCACTTCTGATCAGAGAAGAAGTCTTGCAGCCACCGCGGTCTGCAAAACCCCAATGCCTTTTGCTTCCTCCCTTGCTAGAAAAATAGAGGCACACAAACTTCCTTCTCCCCATTGCTCACGTCAGAACTGAAATCTCACACAAGTGTGACTGATTAGCAGAGCCCAGTAGGTATTTAGTGCATACCACTGAATGAAAGAAGGAAAAATATAAATAATAGGACGCATGAATTAGAATCATAGCCATTAACTCTGGACACCCAGAGTAATTTTTTTTTCTTTGCCTCTGTTTGAATTATAGTCACACCCAGAGCCCAACGTGTCTGTGGCTCTATTACTATTGTATACTTCCAGGATGAGTAAAGAAAATTCTATTAGCTACCAACTGGCACACATAGATTAGAATTTGTTTTTTAAACTGACGCCCAAGTCAGCTTCCTCCATGCTACATCCATATGCTACCCCAGATGTGATGCCTGTTTCATTTTAGGGGCTATTACGCCTGCCTCATCTTTGCTTCCAGAACATCTATGCCGACACTGTAATAATTCCTGCAGTCAGAGACATTTGAAAAGTTCTATAATAGTGAAATAATGCTTTCTAAAATTTGCATAAGTCATATCCATTCATGGTTCATGTTTTCCTTAATATACATTCTATATTAGCATCAAGCCAATGCAATAAAAACTCATTAATCCAGGCCCCACTCATTTTAAACTCAATCCCCCCTGATGACTCCTTGTTTCTGCTTCTGTTTCTTTCCTCTCACCTAGAATGCCTTTTTCATTCAACTCAAATTTATGTCTATCGGCTCCTTCCAAACTGAATTCAAGATTACCTATTCCAAAAGCCTTCTTCGATTAAACCCACCTGATTCTGATCTCTCTAAAGTGCTGCACCCTATCAGAACTTATGAACTCTGTCTGTCCTTTGCTTTTGCAGTTGTGAATGTGATGCTTTTATTGGTTTTATGCCATTCTCTATGTGAATGTTTTCTCCCCAGCCAGGGGATAGCTCTTAGGGAGAAGGGGCCATATTGTCTTTTCTGTGTATACCACTCCCTGCCACAGGCTACCTCTGTACTACCCTGAAGTAGGCATCCAGGACATTCCCCCAGAGAAAAGGTACATACTCAAGGTGAAGGCAAAAATTGCAAAATGTAACCCATTCTCTTAAAAATAATTTCAAACCTTAATCTTACCAACAGTAAAAGTATGCCACCAGGAACTAACACTATCTTACAATGCCATCTTTAAAGATGATGAGAAATGATGAAGCCACATATGCAGCAGGCAACAGCTAAATTATTTAAAAAGGAAGAAACCACGTGGAGGGATTTCAGCACTGAATCTCTGTTGTGATCTATGACAGGTAACTTACTACACATTTTGATGAACTGTCATAACCCAAGTTACTAAGAGAATAAGATGCAGAATATTTTATTCCACAAGTATAAAGAAATAATGTGTTCACTTTGTGGACTGAAATTTCAAAAGAACGAAGGTTTTTGTAAATTATCTGTTTGGCAATTTTTCATCATCTATAAGTTTCACTTTTTTTTCCAAAACAAACAATGAAAATGACATTTTATGAAACAATATGAGATTTGAACTCTGAGAAGATATTTGATGATTTTAAGGATTTTTTTTCCTTTGGAGGACTCTGATAATGACATTATGTTTGTGTTTGAGCAAAGTCCTTATCTTGTAGAAATACATATGGAAATACTTATGAATGAAATAATGTACCTGTGATTTACTTCAAGATGATAAAAAAAGTTCTTTATATACATTGGTTTAATTATTATAATACCTTACAAAGTAGATGGTGTTCTGCTTACTTTACAGACCAGAAAACAGGTTTAAAAAGGTTAAATTTCTAAGATCATATAGCTAATAACTGACAAAGTCAGAATCCCAACTGAGAACTATTTAATAGCAAATTCCACATTCATAACCACAAAGACATACTGCCTATTTTAACATGACACAAAAATAAGATATTCCTTTGTTGCAAAAGGAAATATTTATTAAGTAGTACATAATTATGATTTGATTTTGTGGTCTTTATAGTAAAGGATACTCAAGGGAATGTAACTTATTTAACAAGACAAAATATTCAGCAGATATACAAACCATCTATAACTGATAAGGTATTGACAAGAAGTAAAAATCACATATTTATAGTATTAATTATGTTCATACTATCTTACTGAAAAGATTTTTGACTTGGGCTCATTATCTGCTGTTTTCCATATCCATTCAGCTAATAAATATATACTTCTTAGAAAATTAACAATTAAAGAGTCTATTCAATTAAGCAAATATTTACTTAATAGCTTTCATATTTCAAGCCCTGTGTGTGAATCTAAAAGTCTAGAAATGACTTAGATATTCCCTTTCTCTACCCTCATACCTCCCAAATAGTTTAGAATCTAGTTACTGAGAAAGGCCATAAAAATGACCTTAAAACAAACTATAACAGGTGCTGTGAGAAAAGAGCAAAGTTCTATTAGAGTTCAAAAGAAGAAGGACAAAGCTTCATGGATGAAATAATATTTGAGGTTAATAAGACTTCAGCATTGTATTACTGAGGGTATAGACCGAGCTTCTGTAGCATAAAGACCTCAAAATTCAGGGGTTTGAATAAAATAGCTTATTTCTTCTCCGTCTAGGAGTCCGTAGGTGAAGGGCTAACAGGGAAACTCCATCATCTTAACTTATGGGTTCCATGGTTGCTCTATAGTCTTTGCCATTTTTCAGCCTGTGAAAATGAAGAAAGAGAAGTCCACAGCAAACAATTCCCTTTGAGTAGTAATATTAAAGTTGGACTCTTACTTCCACTCACATCCTATAGTCTATAACTTAGTCACATGGCTGTCCCTACCTACAAGAGAAGCTGGAAAAAGGAGTCTCTCTACTTGTGCAGCTCTGTACCCAGCAAAAGCACAGAGTTGTTTACAAAAGGAAAAAGTAGAGAATTGACACTGAATGCACTCAGTAGCCCCTGTGGCCAACCTAATATCCTTGTTTGCCCTTCTTTCCACATACAGAATGCACTCACCCCCTGCTCAAAGGAGACAATCCAACACCCATTCTGACACAGCAGCATATTCAAAGTACAGGAACTCGGGGTGATGTGCTGTTCTTGTAATGTATAGATATAACTCCTCAAAGTCTAGTGACCTATGAAACAATTAACATGTTATCTGCTCCCCAACATGTAATAAATAAATGAAAAGTGGTAATGTGATAACCACAGTAGTCACTCCCATATGGAAAGGGAAAGAATGTAGGAAATCACCAATTATGGCGACTATCAAATCTTCCTGAATAGGAATTGTGAATACTCTCTGCAACAGCAGTGAAGTAATTTCCTAGATTAGTCCATCAGACTGTCCTTGCTTTTGCTCTTTAAGAGTAACTCATCTGGCCATTGTCCAAGATTCTCAGCTTTACTCTCTGGGACACAGGTTATCCAACTTTTTTCTTATGGGCCCATAAAACCAACATTTCAGGCTTTGTGATCTATATATGGTGTCAAATACTTTCCTTTTCTGTTATTGTTGCTGTTTTTTTTATTTTATAATTCTTTAAAAATGTAAAACAGTAGGACTATAAATAGGAACAGCCATTGTGGAAAACAGTATGGAGGTTCCTCAAAAAATTAGATTATGATCCAGCAATCCCATTTCTGGGTATTTATCCAGAGGAAATGAAATCACTATCTCAAAGAAATATCTGCACTCCCATGTTCATTGCAGCATTATTCACAATAGCCAAGGCACGAAAACAACCTAAGGGTTCCTCAGCGGACAAATAGGTAAAGAAAACACCACACACCCACACCCCCCCCACACACACACACAGAAATACTATTCAGCTTTAAAAAACAAAACAAAACAAAAACACAAAACAAAGGAAATCTTCCCATTTGTGACAACATGGCTGAAACTAGAGCATTATGCTATGCTAAGTGAAATAAGCCAGACACAGAAAGACAAATACTCTATGATATCACTTACATATAGAATCTTTTAAAAAAAAATCACACTCATAAAAACAGAGGAGATTTATAGTTGTCAGGGGCTGGATGATGGGGGAAATACGGAGATGGTGGTCAAAGGGTACAAACTTTTAGTTATAAGGTGAATAAATTCTAAGAATCTAATATATAGCATGGTAACTACAGTTAACAATTCTGTATTGTATGTTTGCAATATGCTAAGAGAACAGACCTTAAACATTCTCAAAGAAAAGGTAACTATGTAAAGTGGTAAATGTGTTAATTAAGTTGATTGTAGTAATTATTTCACAATGGATATATATGTTCGCCAAATCATCGTGTTCCACACTTTAAATATATTATAGATTTCTTTATCAGTTATACCTCAATAAAGTTATAAAAATAAATTTGATTTAAAAATAAAACTTAGGGACACCTGGGTGGCTCAGTCGGTTAAGTGTCCAACTTTGGCTCAGGTAATGACCTCGCAGTTCGTGAGTTCAGGCCCCGTGTAGGGCTCTGTGCTAACAGCTCAGAGCCTAGAGCCTGCTTCAGATTCTGTGTCTCCCTCTCTCTCTCTCTGCCCCTTCCCACTCATTCTCTCTCTCTCTCTCTCTCTCTCTCTCTCTCTCCCTCTCAAAAATAAGTAGACATTTTTAAAAGCTTTTTAAAAATAAAACTTAAAAAAATATAAAAAGAGTAATACCCTATAAACACTTTAATATTTTTATTAAAAATAAATTAATAAAAACTAAAAATGTAAAACAATATTTAGCTCATAGGCCATAGAAAATGGATCACAGACTGAATTTAGCCTGATATCCATGTTCAACCCTTTTTGGTCAACCTCTGCCCTAGAGATCTTTTTGTCCATCATTATCCATGACCCCTTCCATATTGCATTCTCGAGCATATGCTGTGTTTGGGAGCTACACAGCTCTTAGTGCATTACCTGCTGGTGCAGTCTAGGAAAGCTGGGAGTTGTGTGTTAGGTATCAAAGCATCACAAAATGTCCAAGAACATGACTGGTTGCTTTGGCAATACAAGTTTCTTCCAAAACTAAATGCTAGTTTTTTAATCTATTTACTTCTAGTCAGTACCATGTAAAAGTAAGCACGGCCAAAGCTCTTTTCTGATCATCAGTTTTAAGCCTAACACTCCCCTCTGCTAGTCACTGGCATCTGTGTTTATCTTCCTCAATTTCATGACAGCTGCCTCATAGTCATCTGAGACAATATACGAGGCAGTACTCTTTACCTGATCTTCAAAGCTAGAAATCCCTGAGCAACAATCTGCATTCTTGCTGTTTGGTGGACAGAAGCAATTAGCTTGGTCAATCCTCACAAGGCCCCAAATTTCTGAGCTCCCATTCATTTTAGATTGTGGACCATAGGCAGAGAGAGCATCCTTTATCAAATTTCTATTACCTCTCATCTCTACTTGCAAACTAGCCAATCCCTGCCTGAGCTCATCTTTTCTCATGCAGTAGTTTCTAAAAGGACCAAGAAGCAGCCAGAACTCACCAACATTCTGCCTTTTCCAATCACTTCCTCTAAAGTCATGGGTTCTAAAGTCAGGTGGCCCACGTTCCAAATTACCACATGAGAGAATTTTGCCTTTCAAATCAAAATAATTCAGCTAATGTGCATAAGGTGCACCTGAAGACCTGGTAACTTCCCTGTCCAAGCACACTTGGAGTTTCACAGGGTAAAGAAAGGCTATGGGCCTTTGGGGTAGGGTTCTTATGGAAGTGTTTGTCTCTTACTGCCGCAAAACCTGCAGTTGGAAATTGTTCCAGTTTCCCTGCCTCTTGCTTAGGATCATCACTGCAATCCCATCCCCAAAACTGTCAGAAGAGTACTTTTCTGCCTTTGTAAGTCTTTCAGTTTGTCAGTTAGTTGAGGTTCACGAAGCAGGGAAAACAATAGCTTAACAAGAAAAGCAGAGAAGGAAAAGGGGACCATCTAGCATGTCTGCTATAGTCTCTTCACTTACCCAATGTGTTGCCACAGCTCAACAAGAGTTGTAGCCACTCATTATAAATGTAATGTGTCTGACATGCAGAAGTTACTCAGTCACTGGTACTTGTTATTAAGACTTATTCCAGGGGAGAAAGGGAAGGACAAGGATGTTCTTGTGCAAGGGTAGAAAAAGTGTGAGATCTGTATCTTAGTAAAATAAACATGACAGCTGGGAAGAGAATGGCTAGAAGTGCAGAGAGACAAGTTTCAAAAAGACCTGAAATCAGATGATGGCAGGAAGACTGGAAAAGGAAGGGATGGATATGAGGGGCTGAAAAAACAGAATACGTAGAGCTTAAAAATCAAGTCAATGTAGGGGCGCCTGGGTGGCGCAGTCGGTTAAACGTCCGACTTCAGCCAGGTCACGATCTCGCGGTCTGTGAGTTCGAGCCCCGCGTCGGGCTCTGGGCTGATGGCTCAGAGCCTGGAGCCTGTTTCCGATTCTGTGTCTCCCTGTCTCTCTGCCCCTCCCCTGTTCATGCTCTGTCTCTCTCTCTCTGTCCCAAAAATAAAATAAAAACGTTGAAAAAAAATTAAAAAAAAAATCAAGTCAATGTAATAGGCAAATAAAATGTACTTTGCTTAGGTAACAATAAAGAAAAGGTACCACTAACCGAAATAGAGACATCAGACAGAAGTCTGTTTTGGAAATTATAAGATTAAATTGTTACTAAGCAACCCAGAAACAGCTATCAAGCACAGAGCTTTAAATGAAATTCTGAAATCTATGATGTAGGCAAAGGCTGTCAGTGGAGATTCAGAAGCCATAAAAAAGGAGATGGCATTTACTACCATAAAAGTGAGTACACATTCTAAAAGAAATGGAATTGAAAGAAGTCCCTGAAAAAAATACTTATACTTGGATTTAAAGAAAATATGTTGTGCTACATGCATAGAAAAATTTCACTCAGCCATAAAAAGGAATGAAGTACTGATACACATTGCAAAATAAGTATGCCAACTGAAAGAATCCAAACCAACAAAGAGTAAATATGTATGAATCCATTTATATAACATTCCAGACAAGGAAACCAATGTATACTGACTGAAGGCACATCAGTAGTTGTTTGGGGTGGGGAAGAATGGACTGCAAAGGGCCAAAAGAATTGCTATAGGGTAATAGAAGTTTTTTCTAACCTGATTTTGATGGTGGTGGTTACCTGGATATATACATTGTCAAAACTCATAGAACTATACACTTAAAAAAGGTACATTTTATTATATGTAACTATATCTCAATAAAATTAATTTTTAAAGCTTATATTTAGTGGTTAGAAGGAAGAAGAGACACAGAGGGGTCAGAAAAGAAGTGTTCTTTATCCAAAGATATAAAAGATCTGTATGTTGAAAACTGTACAAAACTTATGAAGGAAACTGAAGAAGACACAAAGAAATGGAAAAACATTCCATGCTCATGGATTAGAAGAAAAAATATTATTAACATGTCAATACTACCCAAAGCAATCTACACATTCAAAGAAATCCCAATCAAACTTGCACTGGCATTCTTCTCAAAGCTAGAACAAACAATCCTAAAATTTGTATGGAACCACAAAAGACTCAGAGTAGCCAAAGTAATATTGGAAAAGAAAACCAAAGCAGGAGGCATCACAATCCTGGACCTTAGCCTCTACTACAAAGCTGTAATCATCAAGACAGTATGGTATTGGCACAAAAACAGACACATAGACCAATGGAACAGAACTCGTCCAGAATTGGACCCACAAACGTATGGCTGACTAATCTTTGACAAAGCAGGAAAGAGTATCCAATGGAAAAAAAGACAGTCTCTTTAGCAAATAGTGCTGGAGACCTGGATAGCAACATGCAGAAGAATGAAACTAGACCACTTTCTTACACCATACACAAAATTAAACTCAAAATTGATGAAAATCCTAAATGTGAGACAGGAAAACATCAAAGCCCTAAAGGAGAAAGCAGGCAACAACCTCTTTATTCTCAGCCGCAGCAATTTCTTGCTCGACACATCTCCAAAGGCAAGGGAATTAAAAGCAAAAATGAACTATTGGGATCTCATCAAAATAAAAGTTTCTACACTGCAAAGGAAACAATCAACAAAACTAAAAGGCAACCAACGGAATGGGAGAAGATATTTACAAATGACATATTGGATAAAGGGTTATTATCCAAAATCTATAAAGAACTTATCAAACTCAACACCCAAAAGACAAATAATCCAGTGAAGAAATGGGCAGAAGACATGAATAGATACTTTTCCAAAGAAGACATCCAGATGGCCAACAGACACATGAAAAGATGCTCAATGTCACTCATCATCAAGGGAATACAAATCAAAACTACACTGAGATACCACCTCACACTGGTCAGAGGGGCTAAAATGAACAAATCAGGATATAGATGCTGACAAGGATATGGAGAAACGGGAACCTTCTTGCACTGTTGGTAGGAATACAAACTGGTGGAGCCACTCTGGAAAACAGTATGGAGGTTCCTCAAAAATTTAAAACTAGGGGCGCCTGGGTGGCTCAGTCGGTTAAGTGTCCGACTTCAGCTCAGGTCACGATCTCACAGTCTGCGAGTTCGAGCCCCGCGTCGGGCGCTGGGCTGATGGCTCAGAGCCTGGAGCCTGCTTCCGATTCTGTGCCTCCTTCTCTCTCTGCCCCTCCCCCGTTCATGCTCTGTCTCTCTCTGTCTCAAAAATAAATAAACGTTAAAAAAAATTTAAAAAAAAATTTAAAACTACAACTACCCTACAACCCAGCAATAGCACTTCTAGGAATTTATCCAAAGGATACAGGTATGCTGATTCATACGGGCACATGTACCCCAATATTTATAGCAGCACTTTCAACAATAGCCAATTTATGGAAAAAGCCTAAAGGCCCATCAACTGATGAATGGATAAAGAAGATGTGGTTTATATATACAATGGAATACTACTTGGCAATGAGAAAGAATGAAATCATGCCATTTGCGGTAACATGGATGGAACTGGGAGGTATTATGCTGAGTGAAATAAGTCAGTCAGAGAAAGAGAGATATCATATGTTTTTACAAATATGTGGATCTTGAGAAACTTAACAGAAGACCATGGGGGAAGGGAAGGGGAAATAAAAAAAATAGTTACAAACAGAGAGGGAGGGAGGCAAACCATGAGACTCTTAAATAGGAGAACAATCTGAGGGATGATGGGGGTGGGGGAGAGGGGAAAATGGGTGGTGGACACTGAGGAGGGCACTTGGGATGAGCACTGGGTGTTGTATGTAAGTGAAGAACCACATGAATCCCAAAAACCAAGAGCACACTTTACACACTGTATGTTAGCCAATTTGACAATAAATTATAAAAAATAATAAGATAGATAGATAGATAGATAAATAAATAAATAAATAAATAAATAAATAAATAAATAAATAAATAAATAAATAAATAAATAAAGTAAGGAAGAGTGTTTGAGCAGGGGTCTGAAAGGAACGGGGAGGAATAAGGACAGTCGATACAGGATTTCAACAGAAAGTGCTTCTCCGGCTTCAGTGTGCCCACAAACCACCATGAGTTCTTGTTAAACTGCAGACTCTGATTCAGTACTATGCCTAGCATTCTGCATTTCTATCAAACTCCCTAGGAAAGCTGATGACCAACCTTACTTTGGGTAGAAAGACCAGAGGTAACCTGTTGGCAATGAGCAAAAGGATTATGGAGTGGGAGTTCGGGTCCAGAGTTGGAGTAGTCATACAAATACATAGTAATCTCCCAACTACACATCAAGGATGCAGAAACTATTTGCTGCGATGTTCTGGCATCTGACACCATGACTGGCATGTAGGAGGACTAGTATGAATATGTACTAGATGAATGAAAGGCACCTGGGTGGCTCAGTCGATACAGCATTCAACTTCTTTATTTTGGTTCAGGTCATGATCCCCATGGTCATGGGATTGAGCCCTGTGTTGCACTTCATGCTGGGAGGAGAGCCTGCTTAAGATTCTCTCTCTCTCTCCCTCTGCCCCACTTGTGTATGCTCTCTCTCCCTAAAATCAAAACAAAAAGAATGAGTAGTTCTCTCTCAGGGAAAGTGGGCAGGGGCAACTGACCACTGTTGGAGAATCAAAGGCAGGAATGGCAGAAAAGGAAGAAGGGAGGGTCATGGAAGAGTGAATGCATGGAAAACTGCTCCTCATGGAATCAAGGTAGAGAGAAGAGGTGAGTGACGGCAGCTTGGCAAGTGATTGAAAGGAGTGAGAGGAGATGAGAGATCACAAAATAATAAATAAAATGCAGATTGAGGGGGGAAATAAAAGAGAGAAATGTTTAGAAGAAAAGAATTTGTAATCCAAAAGAGCTATATTCTGTCTTTGACAACAAAGACATTTCAAGTGAAAGCAGTACAATGGCCTGGCTGAAAGATAGCTTATCATGAACTGATGAGACTGAGGAAATTATTAATAAATTTACTTATTTCACCATGTCAAAAAGTTCATGAAGGTTCAGCAAAGTAGCCAACACCTTCAGTAACTAAACTGTTAGCAAAAAATAATAACTGTTCTCATTAAACATAACTGCAATGCCAAAAATAGAACATAAAAACCTTATTCCACTTATAAGCATTGAGTTGACATAACTTGGGTAATATGTTCCTAGGTTTCACCAAAAATAATTTACCTGCTTAGGTGATAGGGACATATAGAAAAAGATCCAGTAATATTTTATGTCATCTTGAGGTAAATTTATATAGCTCCATTAAAAATCTTCAAGGTTGAAAATCATATCACATAATGAAAATGATAAAATGAAGAATGCGTCATTGGCAGGAGCATGATAACAATGTGTTCTATAAGAAAGGCATATGTAAGGCAAATACTCAAGAATTTAGATTTTCAAAATAATTACTGATAACTAAAATATATTTTTATCCCAAACTGAATTAAAATTATTGCTCTTTCCAAGAAGTTAATGTTGAAATCTTCTCCTAAATGTTATTAAAAGGATCCAAGGTAGAAGTAGTCCCTATAACAAAGAATACATGGAAAACCGCCTCGATATACATATGTATGTGTGCATGTACCCACAGGTAAGTACATCAAACGTGTGCTTGTTCCTCATCCTTGCATAGACACATTCATGCCAATGAAAAAAATAGGATTTTAAGCCATTCTGAAGTTGAGAAGAAAGAGGGAAGGAAGAAGTGAATGTCCACTGTCTGCCAGGAACTCCAGTGTTTCATATCTGATCTCTCATTTAATTCCTACATTTTGTCTCCATGATTTAAATGGGCAGAATTATTACCTTCATTTTGAATACCTGAATACTGATGCTCAAAGAAGTTAAATGATTTCCCATGTCACACAACCACCAAAAGATGCAGCCCATCTATCTCATCATTCCAAGGTTCTGCTTTGCCATACTGCCTCCCTGTGTGATTGTAATTATTCTCACCTATTCTAGAAATATACTCCAGAACTCCAGTAAATATACATTAATTTACTCAGACTCCAGAACTGGAAATAAAAGTGTCTGTATTTGAACAACTTATAGTCCACTAATATCGCATGGTTCATGCCAACAGTCTTGTATGCAAATAATGACAACAATGTGTGGAGAGGGCAGGTGGTGAACACTGTGGAGCCTGTAGGATGAGTACCCAGCTCCAGGCAGAGGGGTTCTGGAAGACTGGAGACAAATACCAGATATTTAGACATACTCATAAAGGACTAGTTCACCTCATGGGCAATAGGGGTAAAGGACTGATAAGCAGAGGGAACACGTGGGGCCCATACTCTGGAAGATGCTCACAATTGAGATAGTTCAGGAAAGAAGGCCAGAACACAATGCACATATCATGAGAATGACTTCATTGCCTCTACCTACTATCCTGGGCTTGATGTGTTCCAAGTACATCTATCTCCCTAGATGGGCTGACCCTGAAGTTGTTCCTCTTCTGGAATATTTTACAAGCCAATGTGTATCATTCCTTTTTTTTTTTTTTTTTTGCTTTATTTTGAGAATTCACAGAAGGATTCAGCTCCTATTTCACAAGGTTTCTTGCTGGATAGCAAATTATGGTATCTTGTTAAACAGCACCTGAGCCCAGTAACTCGGTAGAAATTAACCATCTAACCCTTGACTTTTGGACTTCTGAAAAACTATAGGAAGCTCACAACTTTAATGAAATATAAAATGACATTTATGACATTTATGTTTTATAACAAAAGGATTAACATTCTTAGGTGTGTCAAACTAAGAAATGCAATTGGACACAAAATTTTAAGAAATGGTACCTGATCTTAGAGTTTAATTGTAGTTAGACTCCAAAGTACACATAATAATTTGTTTCTGAAAAGTGTATTTCTCTAAATTCTTTAAAATATGGGAGAGATAAAAATATTGCCCTTTTGGGGCACCTGGGTGGCTCAGGCAGTTGATGACTTCAGCTCTGGTCATGATCTTGCAGTTCCTGAGTTCGAGTCCCTTGTCAGGCCCTTTGCTGACAGCTCAGAGCCTAGAGCTTGCTTCGGATTCTGTGTCTCCCTGTCTCTCTGCCTATCCCCAGCTCGTACTCTGTCTCTGTCTCTCTCAAAAATAAATAAAGGTTAAAAAAAATTAATATTGCCCTTTTAATAACATTAATAACAAAAATCTCTCAATTGTCTTTACTAATTTTAAAATAAAATTACTTTGGGGTGCCTGGGTGGTTCAGTCAGTTGAATCTCCAACTGTGGCTCAGGTCATGATCTTGCAGTTCATGAGTTCAAGCCCCATATCAGGCTCACTGCTATCAGCACAGAGCCCACTTCAGATCTTTCCCCCTCACTCTCTGCCTCAACCCACTCGCACGCTCTCTCTCAAAAAAAAAAAAAAACATTAAAAACATATTAAACACTAATAATAACTTAAAATATTATCTTACTATACTTTAAAGTGCTTTAAGTTTTAATGAGTGTGAATGCCTTTTTCATTTCTTTATTGATCCCTGAATTCCCTCTTTTGTGGAATTTTCTTGCCCTTTTCCAATTTCAATTTGGGGGTATTAATACACACATCTTATTAGTTTTTATTACCTATTTGCATTAAACTGTATAAAGTCGTTCTCCTATAATTTGGAAATACTTGGGGCTATGTCTGTTCATTTTGCTATTAAATTTTTTGTAGAGTTAGGGGAATTGGGTGACAGGAAGAAACTAAGCAAGAAAAGGGAAAGTTGATAACTGTCTACTCAGATCAACTAATTCATTTAAAAACATTTTAAGGGGCGCCTGGGTGGCGCAGTTGGTTAAGCGACTTCAGCCAGGTCACGATCTCGCGGTCTGTGGGTTCGAGCCCCGCGTCAGGCTCTGGGCTGATGGCTCGGAGCCTGGAGCCTGTTTCCGATTCTGTGTCTCCCTCTCTCTCTGCTCCTCCCCCGTTCATGCTCTGTCTCTGTCCCAAAAATAAATAAACGTTGAAAAAAAAATTTTTTTAAACATTTTAAACATTATGTCTTTAAAAGCATCTTCTCCCTGCCTCCTTTTTTTTTGATTGAGGGGTAACATACATACAGTAAAATACACAACTATTAAGTGAATTTTAATATATGGTGCATCATGTTGCCACAACCTAGCTCAAGACATAGAAAATCTCCAGCAACCAAAAGTTAATTTCTGCCTACTCCCACTGCATACTGCCTCCCAAAAGAAGCCACTATTCTGATGTCACCACCATGGTTTAGTTTGCCATTATAAAAAATACTTTACTAATACCTCATTTCAAAGATTAATAAAAAATTTTAATGCAAGTAGCCCTTTTATCATTCTAAAGTTAACTGAGGTATGTCAATAGATACTATAAGAAAGTTTTTCAAAAAACCTGAAAACATACGTCCTACTAACAGGTGGAAATTATGGTATGCCACAGTTTTAATATGATACTTCAAGATGAATATTTCTAAATCCACATCTTCTAAAGCAGTTATCTCTATACAATATAAATACAGGAATCATGAGTTATATAAAAAAAAATTGTTTTTTTAAATTTTATTATTTTTATTTCACATCCGAATTAGGTAGCATATAGTGAAGCAATGATTTCAGGAGTAGATTCCTTAATGCCCCTTACCCATTTAGCCCATCCCGCCTCCCACGTCCCCTCCAGTAATCCTCTGTTTGTGCTCCATATTTAAGAGTCTGTTATGTTTTGTCCCCCTCCCCCCCCCCGTTTTATATTATTTTTGTTTTCCTTCCCTTATGTTCGTCTGTTTTGTCCCTGGAAGTCCTCATATGAGTGAAGTCATATGATTTTTGTCTTTCTCTGACTGACTAATTGCACTTAGCATAACACCCTCCCGTTCCATCCACGGAGTTGCAAATGGCAAGATTTCATTCTTTTTGATTGCTGAGGAATACTCCATTATTACTGCCGAGTAATAATATACCACATCTTCTTTATCCATTCATCCATCGATGGACATTTGGGCTCTTCCCGTACTTTGGCTACTGTTGATAGTGCTGCTATAAACATGGGGGTGCATGTGTCCCCTCGAAACAGCACACCTGTATCTCGTGGATCAATGCCTAGTAGCGCAGCTGCTGGGTCTAGGGTAGTTCTATTTTTAGTTTTTTGAGGAACCTCCATACTGTTTTCCACAGTGGCTGCACCAGCTTGCATTCCCACCAACAGTGCAAAAGAGATCCTCTTTCTCCACATCCTCGCCAACATCTGTTGTTGCCTGAGTTGTTAATGTTAGCCATTCTGACAGTTGTAAAGTGGTATCTCATTGTGGTTTTGATTTGTATTTCCCTGATTATGAGTGATGTTAAGCATTTTTCCATGTATCGGTTGGCCATCTGGATGTCTTCTTTGGAGAAGTGTCTATTCATGTCTTTTCCCCACTTCTTCACTGGATTATTTGTTTTTTGGCTGTTGAGTTTTGTAAGTTCTTTATAGATTTTGAATACTAACCCTTTATCTGATATGTCATTTGAAAATATCTTCTCCCATTCTGTCAGTTGCCTTTTAGTTTTGCTGATTGTTTCTTCACTGTGAAGAAGCTTTTTATTTTGATGAGGTCCCAGTAGTTCATTTTTGCTTTTGTTTCCCTTGCCTCCGGAGACGTGTTGAGTAAGAAGTTGCTGCGGCCAAGATCAAAGAGGTTTTTGCCTGCCTTCTCCTTGAGGATTTTGATGACTTCCTGTCTTACGTTGAGGTCTTTCATCCATTTTGAGTTTATTTATGTGTATGGTGTAAGAAAGTGGTCCAGGTTCATTCTTCTGCATGTCGCTGTCCAATTTTCCCAGCACCACTTACTAAAGAGACTGTCTTTATTCCATTGGATAGTCTTTCCTGCTTTGTCAAAGTTCAGTTGGCCATACATTTGTGGGTCCATTTTTGGGTTCTGTATTCTGTTCCATTGATCTGAGTGTCTGTTCTTGTGCCAGTACCACAATGTCTTGATGATTACAGCTTTGTAGTATAGCTTGAAGTCTGGGATTGTGATGCCTCCTGCTTTGGTTTTCTTTCCAAGATTGCTTGGGCCATTCGGGGTCTTTTCTGGTTCCATATAAATTTTAGGAGTTTGTTCTAGGTCTGTGAATAATGCTGGTGTTACTGTAATGGGGATTGCATTCAATATGTAGATTGCTTTGGGTAGTATCGACATTTTAACAATATTTGTTGTTCCTATCCAGGAGCATGGAATCTTTTCCCATTTTTTTGTGTTTTGTGTGTGTGTGTGTGTGTGTGTGTGTGTGTGTGTGTCTTCTACAATTTCTTTCATAAGCTTTCTATAGTTTTCAGTGTAGAGATTTTTCACCTCTTTGGTTAGATTTATATCTAGGTATTTTATGTTGTTGTTTTTTTTTTTTTTGTGCAACTATAAATGGGATCGATTCCTTGATTTCTCTTTCTGTTGCTTCATTGTTGGTGAATAGGAATGCAACTGATTTCTGTGCACTGATTTTATATCCTGCAACTTTGCTGAATTCATGAATCAGTTCTAGCAGTTTTTTGGTGGAATCTTTTGGGTTTTCCATATAGAGTATCATGTGACTGCGATGAGTGAAAGTTTGACCTCCTCCTGGCCAATTTGGATGCCTTTTATTTCTTTGTGTGGTCTGATTGCAGAGGCTAAGACTTCCAATACTATGTTGAATAACAGTGGCTAGAGTGGACATTGCTGTCTGGTTCCTGACCTTAGGGGGAAAGCTCTCAGTTTTTCCCCATTGAGGATGATATTAGCGTTGGGTCTTTCATATATGGCTTTTATGATCTCAAGGCATGCTCCTTCTATCCCTACTTTCTTGACGGTTTTTATCAAGAAAGGATGTTGTTTTGTGTCACATACTTTCTCTGCATCTATTGAGAGGATCATATGGTTCTTGTCCTTTCTTTTCTTGATGTGATGAATCACGTTAATTGTTTTGTGGATATTGAACAAGCCCTGCATCCCAAGTATAAATCCCACTTGGTCGTGGTGAATAATTTTATTAATGTATTGTTGGATCCGGTTGGCTAACATCTTGTTGAGGATTTTTGCATCCATGTTCATCAGGGAAATTGGTCTATAGTTCTCCTTTTTAGTGGGGTCTCTGTCAGGTTTTGGAATCAACGTAATGCTGGCTTCATAGAAAGAGTTTGGAAGTGTTCCTTCCGTTTCTATTTTTTGGAACAGTTTCAAGAAAATAGGGGTTAGCTTTTCCTTAAATGTTTGGTAGAATTCCCCTGGAAGGCCATCTGGCCCTGGACTCTTGTTTTGTGGCAGATTGTTGATTATTAATTCGATTTCCTTACTGGTTATGGGTGTGTTCAAATTTTCTATTTCTTCCTGTTTCAGTTTTCGTAGTGTATATGTTTCTAGGAATTTGTCCATTTCTTCCAGATGGCCCATTTTATTGGCATATAATTGCTCATAATATTCTCTTATTATTGTTTTTATTTCTTCTGTGTTGGTTGTGATCTCTCCTCTTTCATTCTTCATTTTAATTATTTGGGTCCTTTCCTTTTTCTTTTTGATCAAACTGGCTAGTGGTTTATCAAGTTTGTTAATTCTTTCAATGAACCAGCTTCTGGTTTCATTGATCTGTTCTACTGTTTTTGTTTTTGTTTTTGTTTTTTTCGGTTTCAATAGCACTGATTTCTGCTCTAATCTTAATTATTTCCTATCTTCTGCTGGGTTTGGGTTTTACTTGTTGTTCTTTTTCCAGCTCCTTAAAGCATAAGGTTAGGTCGTGTATCTGAGATCCTTCTTCCTTCTTTTGGAAGGCCTAGATTGCTATATACTTTCCTCTTATGACCGCCTTTGCTGTGTCCCAGAGGTTTTGTGTTGTGGTTTTATTATTTTCATTGTTCTCCATATACTTTTTAATTTCCTCTTTAACTTCTTGGTTAGCCCATTCATTCTTTAGTAGGATGTTCTTCAGTCTCCAATGTTTGTTACCTTTCCAAATTTTTCCTTGTGGTAGATTTCTAGTTTCATAGCGTTTGGTCTGAAAATATGCACGGTATGATCCCAATCCTTTTGTACTTGCTGAGAGCTGATTTGTGTCCCAGTATGTGGTCTATTCTGGAGAATATTCCATGTGCACTGGAGAAGAATGTATATTCGGCTGCTTTAGTATGAAATGTTCTGAATATATCTGTTAAGTCCATCTGGTCCAGTGTGTCATTCAAAGCCATTGTTTCCTTGTTGATTTTTTTAATTAGATGATCTGTCCATTGCTGTGAGTGGGGTGTTGAAGTCTACTCTTATGGTATTACTATCAATGAGTTTCTTCATGTTTGTGATTGATTTATATATTTGGGTGCTGCCACATTTGGAGCATAGATGTTTACAATGGTTAGGTCCTCTTGGTGGATAGACCACTTGATTATGATATAATGTCCTTCTTCATCTCTTGATACAGTCTTTATTTTAAAGTCTAGATTCTCTGATATAAGTATGGCTACTCTGGCTTCCTTTTGTTGACCATTAGCATGATAGATGGTTCTCCATCCCCTTACTTTCAATCTGAAGGTGTCTTTAGGTCTAAAGTGGGTCTCTTGTAAACAATATATAGATGGATCTTGTTTTCTTACCCATTCTGTTACCCTATGTCTTTGGATTGGAGCTTTTAGTCCATTGGTGTTCAGAGTGAGTACTGAAAGATGAATTTATTGCCATTATCATGCTTGTAGAGTTGGACTTTCTGGTGGTGTTCTCTGGTCCTTTCTAATCTTTGTTGCTTTTGGTATTTATTTATTTTTTGTTTCATCTTTTCTCCCCTCAGAGGGTCCCCCTTAAAATTTCTTGCAGGGCTGGTTTAGTGGTCACAAACTCCTTTAATTTTTGTCTGGGAAACTTTTAATCTCTCCTTCTATTTTGAATGACAGCCTTGCTGGATAAAGAAATCTTGGCTGCATATTTTTCTGATTCAGCACACTGAATATATCCTGCCACTCCTTTCTGGCCTGCCAAGTTTCTGTGGATAGGTCTGCTGCAAACCTGATCTGTCTTCCCTTGTAAGTTAGGGACTTTTTCTCCCCCTTGCCGCTTTCATGATTCTCTCCTTGCCTGAGTATTTTGTGAATTTGACTATGGTATGCCTTGTTGACGGTTGGTTTTTGTTGAATCTAATGGGAGTCCTCTGTGCTTCCTGGATTTTGATGTCTGGGTCTTTCTCCAGGTTAGGAAAGTTTTCTGCTACGATTTGCTCACATAACCCTTCTCCCCTATTTCTCTCTCTTTCCTCTTCTGGAACCCCTATGATCCGATGTTGTTCCTTTTTAATGAGTCACTGATTTCTCTAATTCTTAAATCATGCTCTTTTGCCTTAATCTCCCTCTTTTTTTTTCTGCTTCGTCGGTCCCTAGAAGTTTGTCCTCTATATCGCTGATTTTCTGTTCTGCCTCATCCATCCTTGCCGCCGTGGCAACCATTCGAGATTACAGCTCAGTTATACCATTTTTTATTTCATCCTGACTAGCTTTTATTTCTTTTATCTCCACAGAAAGGGATTCTAATCTGTTTTCGACTCCAGCCAGTATTCTTATTATGGTGACTCTAAATTCTGGTTCAGACATCTTGCTTGTACCTGTGTTGGTTAAGTCCCTGGCTGTCGTTTCTCCCTGCTCTTTCTTTTGGGGTGAATTCCTTTGTTTCATCATTTTGAAGGGAGAAAAGGAATTAATGAGGTAGAAAAAAATGATTATTAAAAATAGTAAAATTAAAAAAATATTATAATTAAAAATTAAACACACACACACACACACACACACACACACACAAAATCGAATAAATGATGCTAGATCCTAGGTGTGTTTTGGTCTGGGTGTTGAAAGTGGTTTGACAGATTAGAGAAAAAGGGAACAAAAAGAAGAAAAGGATATCGTTTGAAAATTTGAAAAAATGAATAGACTGAAGTAGATTAAAATGCAATGATGGAAGTAAAATCGAATTTGAAAAAAATTACACTAAAGTAAAAAATATAGTAGAAAAATTAAATAAAAGTATTTTTAATAAAAATTAAAAATAAAAATCAATTTTTTCTTTTTATTTATGAAAAAAGAAATGAAAAAGAGAAAAAAGAGAAAAAAGAAAAAAATAAAAAAGAAATCATTTGAATATTTGGAAAAGTGAATACACTGTATAGACTAAAATAAAATGATGGAAGTAAAATAGAGTTTGAAAAAATTTACATAAAAGCAAAAAATATAGTAATAAAAATTACTGGGACCAGGTGGCTTCAACATTTTCTACCTAATGTCCTTCCAGCAGTGGAACTGCTTTTCCCCATGTGGCCTGAGAACACTCTGAACCCCACTCTGTTCCTGGGGTTTATCCTTCCCACCAGAGCACCACCAGGTATCAAGCTGCAGAGCTGCAGACTTTGTGCTCCCCTTGTTTACATTCTCAGTGGAATTTAAACCCTCTCCTTTATCCTTTCTCCCTTTTTAGTTTAGTCCCTGTGGCTGTTTCCAATTTTCTACTTTGTCTCCAGCTGCTTTTGGGGAGGGGTGCTTTCCCCTTTTCTCCCCCCACCCCGCCCCGCACCAGTCTCCATCCTCTGTCCATTGGCAAAAGCGGTTCCCTACCTTTCGCAGCTTCTCGCTCCCCAAGTTCACCTCTCTGTTTTGCGTACCTACTGAATTCTGAGGCTCAGGTTTTGCAGATTGTTGTGTTAATCTTCCAATCAGTTTTCTAGGTGTGTAGGATGGTTTAGTGTTGTTCTGGCTGTATTTTATGGACGTGAGACACACAAAAAACTTCCATGTTGTTCCAGTCTCTTGGCTCCTCCCCTGAGGCAGAATTTTCTATTTTGTATTGCCTTTTAATAAGTTTGTGCATTTTTTAAGATAACTAATTTTTTAAGTTTATTTATTTGTTTTGAGAGAGACAGAGACTGTGTCAGCAGGGGAGGGGCAGAGAGAGAGGGAGAGAGAAAGCAAATCCCTGGGCTGCCAGCAGCAGAGTCAGACGTGGGGCTCAAACTCACGAAACTGTGAGATGATGACCTGAGCTGAAACTGAGTCAGACGCTCAAATAACTGAGCCACCCAAGCACTCCTTGGGATTATGATTTATCGCAGCAGAATTTCTAGAAAAAAGAAACATTTTGTGTAATTTGATCAGTTGAGCCTATCAGGTGAAGTGATCAGAAATAGAGAACTATTTTTTACCCAAGAGGGTGTTGGAGTAAGGAAGCTCGGAAGTTCTGCTGACAGACTGCTAAACTCCACCTGTGGCTTATAACCACAATGTACATAAATCAGATGTTATCAGTTCCCAGAAGCTTTCATCTACAAGCAAAACCTCTTCGTCTAATATGTTTGGTGATAATCAAATCTTCGTACCTAGATATAATGTCACGGAGTAAAAGCAACTAATAGTTATTAAGCTTCTGATAAATGGTAGCACAGAATTTGGTATTTTCCATTTATCCTAATTCAATTTAGCTTCCCATTTATCTAATGGGTAAGTATTAGTATCCTATTTCTGTAGTGGAGTAAAGTGAAGTTCAGAGAATGAAGAGCTTGCTCACCTTCACACACCTAGAAAACAGGAGCCAGGTATCAGACATAGTAATTATGCTTACAAAGCCCACTGGTGAAATCTGGGAATGACTCTACCCTGTAAATCTTTAAATCCCTTTTTGATAACAACATTCTCATGTTGCTGGGAAGTGACCTTTTTTTGCTTTGGAAAGCTTGTTGCTTAGTCCAAAGTCCTCAGTATTGAAGTACTTTGGGCTGATGTGTGGTGGTTGGTCTGGGTTAACTCTTTGTACAATTCTGGTCTGTTCTAACCATGAGAGCTCTGCAAGGCCATGGAGCCATACAGCCTTGGTACTGAGGGAATTAAAGAAATATAATGAAGTCCCTGTCTCCGTCTGTCACAAAGGAATCTTATGGAGAGCTGCCAGGGGACCTACTATATCAAACAACTGAAAAATAGCATGTGTTTACTCTCAGCAAGGAGGATTGATTTCTACTTGTTCTGTTTTCAATTAATTTACCTAATTTAACCTTTAAAAATGTCACCTTCCCTTCCAACCTCAGTAATAAATATAAATTTTTTTGCTGATTTAATTTTAGGAGCCTCCACATTTACTCTCAGCAGCTGCTGCCCTTTTGAGTTGAGTTGGGATAGGGAAGGAGAAAAGGGAGATATGAAAAGAATGCTTTTAGGTCATGTCTTTTCTTTATTTAACTTTTACTAACACGGGCTTCCAGAATGTATATAATGTATTCTCCTGGGTTGAGAGTAGAATGATAGGGTTGAGGGAGAATAATGAATCAATGATAAGTTAATAAAAACAAACACTATAAAGAGTATCCAGCTATGGAGGACTTCTCAATTTGGAAAAGAATGATTTCAGAGGCTGTTGCTGAATAAAACGCATGCCTCTTGCTTTGAAGTTGATGGGTATTAGTGCCTTGTACACAACACCTTCACTCAGCTCTCTAGCACCATGCTGTAGATCAGTGGTTTTTAAATTTTTATGTGCATTCAGATCACCTGGGAGTCTTGTTAAAATGCAGGTATGATTCATCAAGCCTGGGGTGGGGCTGGAGATTATGCATTCCTAATGAGCTCATAGGTGATGCTGACTGTGCTGATCCCTAGGTATGCATTTTGAGTAGCAAAGCTGTAGAAATTTTTTTTTTAAGTTTATTTATTTATTCTTGATAGAGAGAGGGTGAGAGAGCAGGGGAGGTACAAAGAGAGGAGAGAGAGAATTCCAAACAGGATTTACACCATTAGTGCAGAGCCCATCACAGGGCTTGACCTCATGAGCCATGAGATCATGACCTGAGCTGAAATCAAGAGTTGGACACTTAACTGACTGAGCCACCCAGGTACCCCAAAGGCTGTAGAAATTTTGATCCCCAAAAATATAATATTTTTAAAGGAGTCTACATGGAAAACATGACCTGTGTTTACAAGTACTAGACCCATATAAAGAGAAGCATTAGTTTGTTTATTTTTTTGATGGAAGGCTTATACTATAAATATTTATACTAATAAGCACTGGTATGTAGGGAGGACAAAATGAATAATAATAGTTACAACTCCTGACTTAGTCCATGCTAGGCACTGTGCTAAGGACTTTATACATACTATGTCATTTAGTTTTCACATCCTCTATGACAGATCTAAATTATCATTTATATTTATAAATAAGTAAACCAAGGCATAAAGCAATAGTTACATAACTCCATGAGGCCACAGTCTAGTGGTAGAAGCTGAATTTAGATTTTGGTTGCCTGCCTCTAAAAGCTGTGTTGTCGGGGCGCCTGGGTGGCTCAGTCGGTTGGGCGTCCAACTTCAGCCAGGTCACGATCTCGCGGTCCGTGAGTTCGAGCCCCGCGTCGGGCTCTGGGCTGATGGCTCAGAGCCTGGAGCCTGTTTCCGATTCTGTGTCTCCCTCTCTCTCTGCCCCTCCCCCGTTCATGCTCTGTCTCTCTCTGTCCCAAAAATAAAAAAACGTTGAAAAAAAAAGCTGTGTTGTTAATTACTGTTCTATTATAAACTATAGGATAGTAATTAAAAAAATTAAATGAAATTAAAAGATGGAGAGCACAAACTTTCCTGTCAGAGATGAACTTGAAGCCCGAGTCTCCCATTTACCACCTGTTTGATCCTGAGAAAATCTTGTAAGTTGAGTTACCTCATTTGAAAGTGGTGAATAATACCTGCTCTGCTCTTTTCTCCATTTTTTTAAATTAATTTATTTATTTAGAGAGAGACAGCACATGTGCTCCCCTAGTGGGGGAGGGGCAGAGAGAGAGCGAGGGAATCATCAGCAGGCTCTGCACCATCAGCAAGAGCCTATGTGGGGCTTGGTCCATGAGATTCGTGAGATCATGACCAGAGCCAAAATCAAAAGTTCGATGTTCAACCGACTGAGCTACCCAGGCTACGTAGCCTTTTCTCTGTTTTGAAGGTGATGTGATGTTTTTGTGAACTGCAAGTCAGTACACAGAGGTCATTTTCTCCTCTCCCCAACACTTATTGTCCTTGGCATGTCAAGAATAGGCATAATGGCTTAAAAAATTATTTCTGGCCCAGTCTTATTTGATACTTGCAGGTAGGAAAAGCTTCATGCAAATAGGGAGTTAGCTGCATCTGGATCATAGCATAGAGTGAAAACATGTCTAATTATTGACATTGAGTAGGACCTTGCCCAACTGGGGGCCTGTTTCTTTATCTTTCATTTGAAGAGGGTGTAGCTGAAGATTTTTAAATACCTCCCCAGATCTAGCAGCTGAGTTTTGATTTTTGCTCTCAAGTGATGTATTAATTTCCAATTGGTTAGTTGTCTTTGTATATTTTAGATGGTGATGATGACAATGATTTTGCAACTTTGCCTCTGTTTCATTGGGGATAACTGCTCTCAAATTCTAGTAAGGGAATTTTTCTTCTTAGAAGCTGCAGCTGAATTTCCTTTTGAGTAAATTTAAAGGTAGGACAGAATTTACAGAGATGACAAAAGAAGGTATAATTTGTAGGCTGGGAGTTAAGGAGATCACTGGTCAGTAGACAGTATTTTAGACAGAGGGCTGTCCATTTTAGGGAAATGGGCCTGCAACCCAGCTTCAGTAGGTATTACAAATCTCAGAGTTGAGGAAAAGCAGTAGGAGTAAAGTTATATACTCTGTTCATATGGAGTCAGGGGAAAACAACAAAAAGAATAAATTCCTGAGCTTCATGAGTTTGGAATTCTTGAGTTTGGATGGAAAAGTTGGCCATGCCTGAGAGGACATCTGGAAACTAGACAAGTGCTACATTAGAAGAGTGAATGGGTCAGATGCCTATGACACAGCAGGGAGAACATGAAGAAGGGGTGTGCTTATTAGAAATAATAATAGGAACTACCATTTAATGGTTTTCGTGTATGCATCACCATTAATATAATGCTGCATTTGATTCTGACAGCATTCCTTTGTGATAGAAATATGAATCTGCATTCTACAAATGAAGAAATTAAGCATCAGAGAGATTATTTACTTCCAAAATAGAGGGATTAGAAACTCTAAATTGCAAGCATTTCTCACTGTGCTCTGTAGCCTCTTTTGAGCCACTTATTGGAATGCATTCATTCCACAAAGCAATAAAACTTTCCATTAAAATTGTTACCTGTATATATATTCTCCTTGTTCCAAAAACAAATTCTAACAACTTAGATGGTGTTCAGTCCAATTCTGAAGTCTGCTTTAGGAGAATTCAAAATCCTTCCCTCCCCGCATCTATGCTAATATCCTTGGGACACCCACATCTGGACTTCCTCTTACAAGGCTGGAAAGCACTCTGTCTCCTTTCTGGGGGAGGAGGAAAGATTGTGATTTCTAGAGTCCTTGAGGATCTTCATAGACTATTTTCAGCAATATATCTAGAGTTTCTAGAGGGTGGCATTGGTAAATATGAAAATGCTGTAGATTGACTAAAATTATAAAATATGTAAAAATAGTATTTGAAAAGATAATAAAAAAGACAGAGACCGCAGAGCTATCATATAGGAAATCATCACCTTGTTGAGGATGTTGTGTTTCCTTATGCCCAAGTCAGGTTTCTTTTTCCTAGGTTCTCTGCCAGGCTCTAAATTTTACAAGTTATTCAGATCTGTAGATTATTTTTATTGTGTTTACTCTGCTTACTTGACACCCTAGTTTAAATCTGGTGGAAACCAGTAGATAGATTTTTTTTTAAGGAGAGTTTTGAGAGTGTTAGTGTATCTCCCACCATGACTGTCTCTCTGGTCAAGGTGCTGTCTTGGATTTCTGATATCCACCCCTGGGCCTGTCCACCCCTGGGCCTGGTCTGAGGCTGGCCTGGACTAGCAAGCAGACCCACAGCTGAACCTTTGATTGCTGACTTTTTTTTTTTTTATCAAATCCCATTGATGTGAGGATTTTCTCTGTTTTAATGTTGTTAAAAATAGGCAATCTTATTTATATTCCACACATTTTGAAGAGTTTAGGGAAATAACAATTTTCAGAAATAACTTGTTAGATAAAAGAACAATAGATACTGTTTGCAACTAAACTTGTGACCAGGTGTCCTTTTAATGCTTGGCTACCTTTTATTTTACATTTTGCTTGTTCCCGGGATGAGGCGAGTGTGCACCCTTCCAGAACCCTCATTTCCTGCCAGATTTTGGCCTCTAGTAAAGTCACTGGCTCATTTGTTTGTTTTGTTTGTGTGTGTGCTCTCGCTCCGTACATTGGGTTTGGCCTTCTGAGCTACTTGCTTGCGTACTCTAAATGATAATAAAGAAGCAAGTAATATAAAGTCCTATTTTCAAATACTGAGAACTACAAACTGAAATATTAGAACCTAGTTCTCCCTCTCAACATGAGTATCTTCTATTTCCCTGAACACTATCAAAGGAAATTGGCCCCATAGTGGTAAGAAACAAACAAACAACAGACACACTTACTCTAAATGGAAATTTAGCTGTGCATGCAGGATTCCTAGTAATTGATAGGGAAACCTTAGTTCTTACCTATGTATGGACTCCTGGGAGTAATATACTGGTGTTTGAAAACCATTGTCTTCTTGAACATGTTATAGTACCTTTATTTGGGGGAAAAACTGGTGTTAATCAATTATTTGCTTTGTAATATTTCCTATCTGTAAGAGAAAAATTATAGCTCATCCATAACAGAAGAAAGTATAATATAGAAAGGAAAATTTAAATTAAATTAGAAAAAGAGTCATAGGAATGACAGATACAAATTATTATCTTAAGATTGGGTTTGTGGGGGAGGAACCTAGATGGCAGCACAGCATGGAAGTTTTTTTGTTTGTCTCGCATCCATGAAATACAGCCAGACCCACACTAAGCCACCCTGCACACCTAGAACCCTGATCTGAGGATTAACACAACAATCTGCACAACCTGAACCACAGAACTCAGCAGGTACGCAGCGTGGAGAGATGAACTTGGGGAGAGAGAAGCTATGGAGGGCAGGGAGCGTGTTTGCGTGCAAGAGAGGACAGAGATGGGGTGGGGGAGAATAGGGGAAAAGCACCACTCCCCAAAAGCAGCTGGAGACAAAGTGGAAAATTGGAAACAGCCACAGGGACTAAACTAAAAAGGGAAAAAGGAAAAGGAGAGGATTTCAATTCCATTAAGACTGTAAACAAGGGGAGCACAAAGTCTGCAACTCCACAGCTCGATACCTGGTGGTGCTCTGGTGGGAAGGGCAAATCCCCAGAGCAGGGTGGGATCTGGAAGGTTCTCGGGCCACACGGGGAGAAGTGGTTCCACTGCCTGAAGGACATTTGGTGGAGGCTGTGAGACCACCTGGGCCCAGAAGGCCCCAGAGAATGGCCACATTTGCTGGTGCTGGAACAAGGTCATTGGGGGTGAGGCCTGGTGCCAGATGTGTGTTGTGATTTTCCATAATCCCTGAGGTGCTGCTGCTAAACTGTCTCAAGAACTTTTTCTGGGATGGGCTGGCACCTGACTGCAGTCTCTGGGCATCGGCAGCAGTGTGGTCCTGCAAGCGTTCCTGGGTGCGGCCGATACCCGTACATGGCTCGGTGAGACCATCCGCAGAGGGGCAGAGCGGGTCAAAGCCACAGTCCCTCAGAACTGGGGGGCCAGGTAAAGCAGCTCATCTGAGACAAAACTTGGGAGGGAGATGATGCCTGGGGCTTGGTCATGGACAGTGTGGAGGCAGGGAGTGGAGCAAAGATGAAGGACAGGTGCACAATGGCTGATCAGGGAGAACAGAATTCTGATACTAGAGACTGAGTAACTGGGTGACGCCACTTTCATCGCTCTCGCACGTGTACATACACACCTTACAAACGCCACAACACTTCACCCCAGTAGGCTAGCAGTGCCATCTAGTGAAGAACAGAAACGTTACACATAGCCCAACCCAAATGGGCGAACCTCGCTCTTCAAGAACACAAGTCTCACTGCCTGCTTAGTTTATGGACTCTAAAGCGCTTCATAGTTTGACTTTTAGGGGAAGACGAAGTAATTTCAGTTGTATTTCAGTCTGTTAGCTGGTCCAACTATTCAATTTTCTTTCTTTTTTATCTTTTTTCTCTTTTTCATTTCTTTTTTCATAAATAAAAAGAAAAAATTGATTTTTATTTTTAATTTTTATTAAAAATACTTTTATTTAATTTTTCTACTATATTTTTTACTTTAGTGTAATTTTTTTCAAATTCGATTTTACTTCCATCATTGCATTTTAATCTACTTCAGTCTATTCATTTTTTCAAATTTTCAAACGATATCCTTTTCTTCTTTTTGTTCCCTTTTTCTCTAATCTGTCAAACCACTTTCAACACCCAGACCAAAACACACCTAGGATCTAGCATCATTTATTCGATTTTGTGTGTGTGTGTGTGTGTGTGTGTGTGTGTGTTTAATTTTTAATTATAATATTTTTTTAATTTTACTATTTTTAATAATCATTTTTTTCTACCTCATTAATTCCTTTTCTCCCTTCAAAATGATGAAACAAAGGAATTCACCCCAAAAGAAAGAGCAGGGAGAAACGACAGCCAGGGACTTAACCAACACAGGTACAAGCAAGATGTCTGAACCAGAATTTAGAGTCACCATAATAAGAATACTGGCTGGAGTCGAAAACAGATTAGAATCCCTTTCTGTGGAGATAAAAGAAATAAAAGCTAGTCAGGATGAAATAAAAAATGGTATAACTGAGCTGTAATCTCGAATGGTTGCCACGGCGGCAAGGATGGATGAGGCAGAACAGAAAATCAGCGATATAGAGGACAAACTTCTAGGGACCGACGAAGCAGAAAAAAAAAGAGGGAGATTAAGGCAAAAGAGCATGATTTAAGAATTAGAGAAATCAGTGACTCATTAAAAAGGAACAACATCGGATCATAGGGGTTCCAGAAGAGGAAAGAGAGAGAAATAGGGGAGAAGGGTTATGTGAGCAAATCGTAGCAGAAAACTTTCCTAACCTGGAGAAAGACCCAGACATCAAAATCCAGGAAGCACAGAGGACTCCCATTAGATTCAACAAAAACCAACCGTCAACAAGGCATACCATAGTCAAATTCACAAAATACTCAGGCAAGGAGAGAATCATGAAAGCGGCAAGGGGGAGAAAAAGTCCCTAACTTACAAGGGAAGACAGATCAGGTTTGCAGCAGACCTATCCACAGAAACTTGGCAGGCCAGAAAGGAGTGGCAGGATATATTCAGTGTGCTGAATCAGAAAAATATGCAGCCAAGATTTCTTTATCCAGCAAGGCTGTCATTCAAAATAGAAGGAGAGATTAAAAGTTTCCCAGACAAAAATTAAAGGAGTTTGTGACCACTAAACCAGCCCTGCAAGAAATTTTAAGGGGGACCCTCTGAGGGGAGAAAAGATGAAACAAAAAATAAATAAATACCAAAAGCAACAAAGATTAGAAAGGACCAGAGAACACCACCAGAAAGTCCAACTCTACAAGCATGATAATGGCAATAAATTCATCTTTCAGTACTCACTCTGAACACCAATGGACTAAAAGCTCCAATCCAAAGACATAGGGTAACAGAATGGGTAAGAAAACAAGATCCATCTATATATTGTTTACAAGAGACCCACTTTAGACCTAAAGACACCTTCAGATTGAAAGTAAGGGGATGGAGAACCATCTATCATGCTAATGGTCAACAAAAGGAAGCCAGAGTAGCCATACTTATATCAGAGAATCTAGACTTTAAAATAAAGACTGTATCAAGAGATGAAGAAGGACATTATATCATAATCAAGTGGTCTATCCACCAAGAGGACCTAACCATTGTAAACATCTATGCTCCAAATGTGGCAGCACCCAAATATATAAATCAATCACAAACATGAAGAAACTCATTGATAGTAATACCATAAGAGTAGACTTCAACACCCCACTCACAGCAATGGACAGATCATCTAATTAAAAAAATCAACAAGGAAACAATGGCTTTGAATGACACACTGGACCAGATGGACTTAACAGATATATTCAGAACATTTCATACTAAAGCAGCCGAATATACATTCTTCTCCAGTGCACATGGAATATTCTCCAGAATAGACCACATACTGGGACACAAATCAGCTCTCAGCAAGTACAAAAGGATTGGGATCATACCGTGCATATTTTCAGACCAAACGCTATGAAACTAGAAATCTACCACAAGGAAAAATTTGGAAAGGTAACAAACATTGGAGACTGAAGAACATCCTACTAAAGAATGAATGGGCTAACCAAGAAGTTAAAGAGGAAATTAAAAAGTATATGGAGAACAATGAAAATAATAAAACCACAACACAAAACCTCTGGGACACAGCAAAGGCGGTCATAAGAGGAAAGTATATAGCAATCTAGGCCTTCCAAAAGAAGGAAGAAGGATCTCAGATACACGACCTAACCTTATGCTTTAAGGAGCTGGAAAAAGAACAACAAGTAAAACCCAAACCCAGCAGAAGATAGGAAATAATTAAGATTAGAGCAGAAATCAGTGCTATTGAAACCGAAAAAAACAAAAACAAAAACAAAAACAGTAGAACAGATCAATGAAACCAGAAGCTGGTTCATTGAAAGAATTAACAAACTTGATAAACCACTAGCCAGTTTGATCAAAAAGAAAAAGGAAAGGACCCAAATAATTAAAATGAAGAATGAAAGAGGAGAGATCACAACCAACACAGAAGAAATAAAAACAATAATAAGAGAATATTATGAGCAATTATATGCCAATAAAATGGGCCATCTGGAAGAAATGGACAAATTCCTAGAAACATATACACTACGAAAACTGAAACAGGAAGAAATAGAAAATTTGAACACACCCATAACCAGTAAGGAAATCGAATTAATAATCAACAATCTGCCACAAAACAAGAGTCCAGGGCCAGATGGCCTTCCAGGGGAATTCTACCAAACATTTAAGGAAAAGCTAACCCCTATTTTCTTGAAACTGTTCCAAAAAATAGAAACGGAAGGAACACTTCCAAACTCTTTCTATGAAGCCAGCATTACGTTGATTCCAAAACCTGACAGAGACCCCACTAAAAAGGAGAACTATAGACCAATTTCCCTGATGAACATGGATGCAAAAATCCTCAACAAGATGTTAGCCAACCGGATCCAACAATACATTAATAAAATTATTCACCACGACCAAGTGGGATTTATACTTGGGATGCAGGGCTTGTTCAATATCCACAAAACAATTAACGTGATTCATCACATCAAGAAAAGAAAGGACAAGAACCATATGATCCTCTCAATAGATGCAGAGAAAGTATGTGACACAAAACAACATCCTTTCTTGATAAAAACCGTCAAGAAAGTAGGGATAGAAGGAGCATGCCTTGAGATCATAAAAGCCATATATGAAAGACCCAACGCTAATATCATCCTCAATGGGGAAAAACTGAGAGCTTTCCCCCTAAGGTCAGGAACCAGACAGCAATGTCCACTCTAGCCACTGTTATTCAACATAGTATTGGAAGTCTTAGCCTCTGCAATCAGACCACACAAAGAAATAAAAGGCATCCAAATTGGCCAGGAGGAGGTCAAACTTTCACTCATCGCAGTCACATGATACTCTATATGGAAAACCCAAAAGATTCCACCAAAAAACTGCTAGAACTGATTCATGAATTCAGCAAAGTTGCAGGATATAAAATCAGTGCACAGAAATCAGTTGCATTCCTATTCACCAACAATGAAGCAACAGAAAGAGAAATCAAGGAATCGATCCCATTTATAGTTGCACAAAAAAAAAAAAACAACAACATAAAATACCTAGATATAAATCTAACCAAAGAGGTGAAAAATCTCTACACTGAAAACTATAGAAAGCTTATGAAAGAAATTGTAGAAGACACACACACACACACACACACACACACACACACACAAAACACAAAAAAATGGGAAAAGATTCCATGCTCCTGGATAGGAACAACAAATATTGTTAAAATGTCGATACTACCCAAAGCAATCTACATATTGAATGCAATCCCCATTACAGTAACACCAGCATTATTCACAGACCTAGAACAAACTCCTAAAATTTATATGGAACCAGAAAAGACCCCGAATGGCCCAAGCAATCTTGGAAAGAAAACCAAAGCAGGAGGCATCACAATCCCAGACTTCAAGCTATACTACAAAGCTGTAATCATCAAGACATTGTGGTACTGGCACAAGAACAGACACTCAGATCAATGGAACAGAATACAGAACCCAAAAATGGACCCACAAATGTATGGCCAACTGAACTTTGACAAAGCAGGAAAGACTATCCAATGGAATAAAGACAGTCTCTTTAGTAAGTGGTGCTGGGAAAATTGGACAGCGACATGCAGAAGAATGAACCTGGACCACTTTCTTACACCATACACATAAATAAACTCAAAATGGATGAAAGACCTCAACGTAAGACAGGAAGTCATCAAAATCCTCAAGGAGAAGGCAGGCAAAAACCTCTTTGATCTTGGCCGCAGCAACTTCTTACTCAACACGTCTCCGGAGGCAAGGGAAACAAAAGCAAAAATGAACTACTGGGACCTCATCAAAATAAAAAGCTTCTTCACAGTGAAGAAACAATCAGCAAAACTAAAAGGCAACTGACAGAATGGGAGAAGATATTTTCAAATGACATATCAGATAAAGGGTTAGTATTCAAAATCTATAAAGAACTTACAAAACTCAACAGCCAAAAAACAAATAATCCAGTGAAGAAGTGGGGAAAAGACATGAATAGACACTTCTCCAAAGAAGACATCCAGATGGCCAACCGATACATGGAAAAATGCTTAACATCACTCATAATCAGGGAAATACAAATCAAAACCACAATGAGATACCACTTTACAACTGTCAGAATGGCTAACATTAACAACTCAGGCAACAACAGATGTTGGCGAGGATGTGGAGAAAGAGGATCTCTTTTGCACTGTTGGTGGGAATGCAAGCTGGTGCAGCCACTGTGGAAAACAGTATGGAGGTTCCTCAAAAAACTAAAAATAGAACTACCCTAGACCCAGCAGCTGCGCTACTAGGCATTGATCCACGAGATACAGGTGTGCTGTTTCGAGGGGACACATGCACCCCCATGTTTATAGCAGCACTATCAACAGTAGCCAAAGTACGGGAAGAGCCCAAATGTCCATCGATGGATGAATGGATAAAGAAGATGTGGTATATTATTACTCGGCAGTAATAATGGAGTATTCCTCAGCAATCAAAAAGAATGAAATCTTGCCATTTGCAACTCCGTGGATGGAACGGGAGGGTGTTATGCTAAGTGCAATTAGTCAGTCAGAGAAAGACAAAAATCATATGACTTCACTCATATGAGGACTTCCAGGGACAAAACAGACGAACATAAGGGAAGGAAAACAAAAATAATATAAAACGGGGGGGGAGGGGGACAAAACATAACAGACTCTTAAATATGGAGCACAAACAGAGGATTACTGGAGGGGACGTGGGAGGCGGGATGGGCTAAATGGGTAAGGGGCATTAAGGAATCTACTCCTGAAATCATTGCTTCACTATATGCTACCTAATTCGGATGTAAATTTTAAAAAAGAAAAAAGAAAACTAAAAAAACAGAAAATTCTGCCTCTACAATATAAAATAATAATTCCCCTCTTTGGGTTTCCCTAGCACTAGCCAGACAGAATGTCAGAGATGTTATGCAGTTACAGTATTGTAACTGGGTTATTGATGGCCAATGTGGTTGAGCTACTTAACTTGCAAAGTGAGGTGGCTAAAATATGCAGATTTTCCTTTTTTAATCTTGACCAAAAAGAGCCAAATTCCACAGGGTAGTAGAAACATTCATGTTTATCTCCTTGTCTCAAACACACATGCACATAGACACAGACACACACAGAGGCACAAATAGTCCTTAAAACAACTAGATATCTATATGCAAAAAAAAAAAAAAACCTGAGTCCATACTTCATATCTTATATGAAATATTCAAAATATATCATCTCTCCGTAAAATGTAAAATACACAGCATTTAAAGGAAACATAGAAAATTGGTGACACCAGTTAGGCCAAGTTAGATGTGACCCCAAAAGTATGAGACAAAAGAAAAAATATTAATAAGTTGGACTTTACAAGAATTTTAAGTGTTTTGCTCTGCAAAAGACACTTTCAGAAAGAAAAGCCTTGAGCTGAGGAAAAATAATCGCAAATTATATATCTGACAAAAGACTTGTATCAAAAATATGTTAAACTCTCAGAATTCAAGAATAAGGAAATAAACTTAAAAGCTGAGAATACAAGTACTAATGAAGATCGAACAGAACTGGAACACTGGTGAGAACATGCCAATAGTGCAGGCCCTTTGGAAGATAGCTTGACTGCTCCTGATAAAGTTAAACACACATTTGTAGGTATTTTCCTAAGAGAAACATAATGTATTCACGTGTCATGAGACTCCATTTGTGTAACATTCTATAAAAGGCAAAACTCAGGGACAAAGAACAGATGAGTGGTTTCCAAGGTTTGTGGCAGAAGGAAGGACATGACTACAGATCCGTGGCAGGGGGAGTTTGGGGGATGCCAAAAATTTTCTTTATTTTGATTGTGGTGGTAAATAGATGACTTTATGCATCTGCCAAAAGTCATAAAACTGTGTACTGAAAGAAGTAAATTTTATCATACATAATTTTTAAATGAATTTTAAAAAACATAAGCACTGAAGAGGAAGAAACAAATTTGCTATTCTCACAAATTATGTAATGCCGTATATAAAAGAATCTCTAGAAAAATTTTTACAGATGAGAGTCTGACAAGTTAGATAGAAGATCCATATACAAAAATCAACTGCATTTCTCTACAAGAGATGTTACTGCTATAAAATGTAAATTTATTTTTTTAATGTTTATTTTTGACAGAGCAGAGAGAGAGAGAGAGAGAGAGAGAGAGAGAGAGAGAGAGAGAGAGAGAATGAGCAGGGGAGGTGCAGAGAGAGAGGGAGACAGAATCAGAAACCGGCTCCAGGCTCTGAGCTGTCAGCACAGACCCAACGTGGGGCTCAGACTCACAGACCAGGAGATCATGACCTGAGCCGAAGTTGGAGGCTTAACCAACTGATCCACCTAGGGGCCCCTATGAAATGTAAATTTAAAAACAGAATCGTTTAGAGAAAATTAGTTTATAAAAGGAATTAAGGGCTCCTGGGTGGCTCAGTCAGTTAAGCATCCGATCTTGGCTCAGGTCATGATCTTCTGGCTGGTGAGTTCAAGCCCCATGTTGGGCTCTGTGCTGACAGCTGAGAGCCTGGAGCCTGCTTCGGATTCTGTGTCTCCCTCTCTCTCTGCCCCTCTCCCATGCACGCTCTGTCTCTCAAAAATGAATTAAACTTTAAAAAATAAAAGGATTTAAAAATGGAAAAAGGAAATATAAAAAATGGAGAAACCTACTATGTTCATGGCATGTGATGATCAATTTTATATAGTCAAAATAGACCACAGGCCTCAGTTATCCAATCAAACACTTATCTAGGTGTTGCTGTAAAGGTCATAATCATTTAACTTTTTAAAAAATGGTTTTTTATTTATTTTTGAGAGACTGCAAGCAGGGGAAAGGCAGAGAGGGGGACAGAGGATCCAAAGTACGTTCCACACTGACAGCAGTCAGCCCAGTGTGGGGCTTGAACTCCTAAACCACGGGATCATGACCTGAGCTGAAGTCAGATACTCAACTGACTGAGCAACCCAGGTTGCAACCTCCATAATCAGTTAATTTTAAAGAAAAGGAGAATATTCAAAAATAATCTGCATGGGCCCAATTCAATTAGTTGAAAGACTGTTAGAGCAAAGTCAAGACTTCCTTGAAAAAGAAGAAATTCCATCTGTGGCTTCAGCTTCAGTGTACTCCAAGAATGCCTGCCTGCCCCTCCGTGCAGCCTGGCTATGGATTTGGACTTGCCTAGCCAGCCCCACAATAATGCAAGTCTATTCCTTGCAATAAGTCTCTAAATAAATATTCCTTGCCAGTTTTGTTTCTCTGAATGCTGACTGGTACAAAGAAGACTGAATTTTGTAAAGCATCAATTTTCCCCCAAATTATTTTGTATTGAGTATAGTTTTAATCAAATTCCAACTTTTTCTTCAACTGATTTGCAAAACAGATCCTAAAAACTCTACGGAAGAATGAAAGCCCAAGAATTGTCAAGATACTCTGGAGGATTAAACATAAAATGGGAGCTTTGCCCTACTAAGTATAAGCATTTATTTTAAAGGACAATTACAACAATGTGGTATTGGAATGGGGAATTTCAAAAGAAAATTTGACCCAATCGAACAGAACAGACAGCCCAGAAACAGACTCCTAGCTGCATGAAAATGTGATTTATGAAGTGGCATTGCAGAATACTGGGGAAAAGAATGAGCTATTTTGGAGGACCATACCAGGGAATCTTATTAGGGCTCAAATAGGACACTAAGTGAAAATGGCAAATCAGAGACAAATGCATATAGTATTATACTATTTTTGTAAAACTAAAGCAACAAAACTAAAGAACACTTTGTAGCAACAAAACTAAAGAACACTTTATTTAGAGATATATACATATGTAGAAAAACTTTTTTTTAATAACAAAGGAATGATATACACACAACTCAGGAGAATAATTGCCTATGAGAGGGAAGTAAGGGAGTTCGAATGGGAGGGAGCAAAAAGATATATTCAAGGGCATTAATAATGACCTTGTTCAAAAGTTGGGCGGTGATAAGGAGACATCCAAAATGTTTACCAAATGGTAGGATATAATCCCAAGACAATTAGAATAGAAACAGTCAGAAATAGAACAGCCCCAGGGGTCATACCCACTGACCATTAGCCCCAGTAGGTGTACTTATAATTCATCATGCTCCCTAATGTACATAACCATTACATATTTTTACAGATCTTTTTTTTTATTTTTTTTCAACATTTATTTATTTTTGGGACAGAGAGAGACAGAGCATGAATGGGGGAGGGGCAGAGAGAGAAGGAGGCACAGAATCGGAAACAGGCTCCAGGCTCCGAGCCATCAGCCCAGAGCCTGACGCGGGGCTCGAACTCACGAACCGCGAGATCGTGACCTGGCTGAAGTCGGACGCTTAACCGACTGCGCCACCCAGGCGCCCCAAGATCTTAAGTAGTATATAATAAAAATTATAATAGCCACCAAGTACATGAAAAAGTGCTAAAAACAACTAATCATCAGGGAAGTGCAAATTAAAACCACAGCGAGCTATCACCTCATACCTGTGAGAATGGCTATCGCCAAGAAGATTATGGGTGTTGGCAAGGAAGTGGAGAAAAGAGAAACCTATGCCCTGTTGGTGAGAATGTAAATTGGTACAGTCACTATGGAAAACAGTATGGATGTTCCTCAAAAAATTAAAAGTAGAACTACCACATGATCTAGCAACTCCACTTTTGGATATATATCCCAAGGAAATGAAAACAGGATATGAAGAGATATCTGCACACCCATGTTCACTGCAACATTATTCACAATAAGATATGGAGACAACCTCAGTGTTTTGTCAATGAAGTGAGTAAACAAAGAAAATGTGGTGTGTGTGTGCATATATATATATATATATATATATATATATATATACACACACATATATGTGTGTGTGTGTATGTGTGTGTGTGTGTGTGTGTGTGTGTATACATATGATGGAATATTATTCAGTCATGAGAAAGAAGGAAATCCAACCATTTGAGACAACATAGATAGACCTTGAGGACAGTATGTTAAGTGAAATAAGTCAGAGAAAGACAAATACTGTATGATATGACTTACACATTAAATTTAAAAACTGAACTGTAGAAACATAATCAATAGTAGTTACCAGGCTCTGGGGAGGGGGAGAATGAAATGGGAGGATATTGGTCATAGTACAAATTTCCAGTTAAAAGATGAATAAGTTCTGAGAATGTAATGCATACCTTTGTAATTATAGTTAATAATACTATATTATATACTTGAAAGTTGCTAAAAGAGTAGGTCTTAAAGTGTTCTCTACACAAAAAAGAAATGGTAATTTTGTTATGTGATGGTGTTAGCTAATGCTACAGTGGTAATCATATTGCAATATATAAGTATCAAATTAACACATTGTACCTTTTAAATTTACAAAATTTTATATATCAATTATATCTCAACAGAGCCAGAAAAAAATATTATTAGATAAATGAATTAGTAATTCACAGAGGAAAACTTCACAAATTATTAAAATGCAACCTTATAGTGGATTCTAAATGCATTCAAAAATATTCAAGAAAACAGTTTCCTTTTATACATTGCCAGAAAACATTTGTCATTATTGTTTGCAACCTTCCCATGGCAATGAAAAACAATTTATTCTCCCTAAAATGAGAAGAACAGAAATAATCTATGTGATTCCATATAACAAACTGAAATTTCAAAGTTTAGTAGGTGTGATGCTCCAGAATTCTATGATTAATAATATGATCAAATATGAAAAAAAAAATAAATTTAATATATCAACTCCCAAAATTGTGGGAATAAATAAAATATACTAAATGGGTATTTCCATAAGACTGTCATAGCTTTGGATAAAAATTACAACTTGTAATTAATATTGCCATCATCTCCCTAACCCCCATGACCTATACCCAAAGGAACAAGAATAAAGACAGTCCTGTCAGATTGTAACCATGCCTCTCTTTTTATGACTATCTTCCTAGCACCTTGAACAGTGACTTATTTGTAGTAAGTCCACAATAAATATTTTTACTTAATAAACAAATATAAGAACACATTAAAGAACGTCTCTAGAACAGTTCTTCACAAATAAAAATGCTAAGGACATTACTTAGGACAGCCACAATTTTAGCCAAGAGCTGGCATGAAGATAAATCTTTATTTTAATTTCCCTGTTGCTCCTTATCGCCTCTCCTCCTACATGAGTCTGGCAACACATTCAGCTTTAATTTCTTTACAGAATAGATCAGAGACCAAGCCTAAAGGAGGGGAAGACACAGTAAGTACTGACTTTGCACCATAAGCAGAGCCACTGTAACTACTGTTGGTGGATTACAAAAGAACCAGAGCCTCTAGATTTACCTCTGATCTCAGATCTTCCAGAGCATCATACTTGCACAACCTTATTAAGTATCAGTTCTTCTCTTTGAACTCTAAAATGCATTTTGTTAAACTCGTAATGCCTACTATAATTTTGAGATGTTCAAATTCACCAAAAAAAAAAAAAAAAACCTCCCTTTCCCCAACTGCACCCATACACTTAGTTGGATTTCATGGATACCCACAAAGAATCCAAATGCATAATATATAATGGTATCCTAAAGGCAAAATTTTAAGTTAAAATACACCAACATCCATCAAAAGTGATTAAAAATCTTCCTGGGGTGTCTGGGTGACTCAGCTGGTTAAGTGTCTGACTCATGATTTTGGGCTCAGGTCATGGTCTTGCAGTTCATGGGATCAAGCCCTGCTTCAGGCTCTGCAGTGACAGCATGGAGCCTGTTTGGGACTCTCTATCCCTCTCTCTTCCCCTCTTCCACCAAGCCCTGCTTTGGGCTCTGCAGTGACAGCATGGAGCCTGCTTGGTATTCTCTCTCTCCCTCTCTCTCTCCTCCTCCCCCACTCACACATACATGCACGCTCTCACTCTCTCTCTTGCTCTCCCTTTCTCTCTCCAAGTAAGTAAACAAAGGAAACTCATCCTTAAGGATACTAGTGATTATCCTAATTGCTGAAAAGAACTAAGGTCACATAGGCAGTAGTATATTCAGAGAATGAATCCTCATGGTTTCAAAGGGTAAAAATAATGTAAAAGACAGGAAGCAAAATGGATGAAAAAAATAAGGAGAAAATATGGGCATTACAAAGAAGCATTATTACAGTGTACCCTGAAGGCAAAACAGTAATTAGAAAAACAAAATGTTCTGAAACTGAATCTAATTCAGATACATGTAGTACCAATGGATTAAATGTATTTGACATTTTAAATTCCAAAACATTTTCCATGTATACTACTTTATCTTTATAACTGGCTCTCTCTTTTACTTTACAGAGAGAAAACTGGAGGTATTAGAAATTTAGCCAAGGTCTCTCAGAAAAGTAGAGAAAGTGTCAGAAACAGAACCCAAATATTCAGCCTGACATTTCTTCCACCTAAGACCATTCTGACCCTTTCTAAAGAAACCAAAAAATGAATAAAAATGATACAAAATCGATCAATTCAAAAAACAGAATGCTCAATCATTTAATCAGTAATTTGTACATGACCCCATCTATTTAATGGGTTTTGTTTTTTACTGAATCACACGATAGCTATTACTGCACCTAAAGAAAATACAAAGCAGCCAAAGTAAATAAAACAAAGAATAGAAACCTTTTAAATTGTTCAGGAGTCAAAGATCTCAAACCACTTAATCTCATTAAAAAGAAAACAATATCTTGTGGACATTTAAAAAATATGACTACTCCATTCTCTTAAAGTTTTAAAATATATTTTTTTAAATTATTCCTGAATCCATTCACTCTGTGACTGTTTTTTCATAATAATGACCTTTCATTTTCATCTCTTTTCATGCTACATATTTAATGCTCTAAGCAGCCTATACTATCAATTAAGGATACGGTGTGTGATAGGGGAAGAATACTTCTCTCCCCTATGTATATAAAAGTAAAGCTTTTCACTAGTCACTTTAAATGAGAAAAGGCAGAAGCCTATTTTATTCTTTTTCTTTTTTTAATTCAACCAAGGGAAAAAAATCCACAATTAAAGAAGAAACAAAGAAGGTCATTCTGGTCATACAACAGATGGACAGGCTGAAGAGCGAATACATCCTGGAATGATGTTTGACATTATTAACATACATAGAAATTGAACCTACTCAAAAACCTTAAAAGGTAGTCCATTGTATTTCTTAGCCTTGATTTGAATTGTAAAAAAAAAAAAAAAGGAACATTAAAACTATAAGTGCACACATTGATAAGTGACATTAAATTTTTCATTTTCTTTTATATTTTCAAATCTCTACAATGTCATGAGAACAACTCATTCTATATTTCAGCTACGGGTGGGTGCCCATGGGGCCACTAGACCAGAGGAGGTCACTGGGCATTTCATCTCTATGCATTTATGAATGATTTGGACCTCCTCTTTTATCAGTGTGGGTTGGGGGAGCTTATTAATCATTTTCTAAAACATTAATGGACAGACAAGCACTTTGCCAGCTGGCGAAAAATGGCAGCTGCAGCAGCACATAGAGCACCCTTGACACAATTATGGAACACAGCCAGAAGCCAGGGCTGGGAGCCATACAGGAAAGAACATACCTTCGTGCCTTTGTCAATCAGTAAGGTTAAAAGGTCAATATGTATCAATAAAGAAAATCTAAAACTCATTTTTCTTTGCTCTGATGACAGCCTTCAGACTGTTTGACTAAGATCATCACTAACAGTGCAGAAACTTTTCACCCCTGAGCAATTTCAATGGATCAAATGAACGAACAGCCATGATGAGCAATTGCTTGCAATTTCATCAAATTCTTTTTCCAAGGTTTGTAACCATGCAACCTCACTTATGTTAAAATATTATCAAAGAAGTCCTTAAAAAAAGATGAAAGTTGTCTTTTCATTTTATTCAAGAAAGGCAAAAAGGATTTAGCAGAATGAACACCAGCCTAGATTAAGAGATTTGGCTTTTAGTCCTTACCCTAGGACCAACAAGGTGGCTGACCTTCATCAACTAATAATCTAAGACCAATACATGAAATGAGGAGTTGACTCATGGGATTTAAAGTCATTTCCAATTCTGAAACAATGAGCCCAGGAGTTGCTTCCTTTAAACTTCAACATCACTAAATGTTTATGTTTCTTAACTGCACGATATGTTGATTTCCAAAGAAACAAATAAGAAATTTTCATAATTAAGAACTGTGTCTCTAATAGGATGGAACCTATGCAAACGTTTTATACTTCTGCCATTTCTCTTTGCTGCTTGCCTTTACTCATTTCTCTCCCCACTTTGCACCTCTTGCCAAAATGTCACTCTGCTCTCTCTAAACCTTGATTATTTTGCAAACTCAAGCAATTCTTCATAGTCCCCATAAAGCTCCCTCCAACAAATCACAATTCAATTGTTCTTAAAATCAATAACACATAGCCATAGTTAGCTATTTTTTAACAAACGCCTGTTGTGTTGGTCTTCCATAACAATCTTGCAAGCTCCTTCTTACAACAGAGACTGTTATGTATTTTCTGGATCTCATACAAGAGCTGGCAAAGTATCCGTGTATTAGGCTTCCATAAATGTGGTATTGACTAATGAACAGGTTCAGCTTATGCATGTTAGAAACAATTACCATACATTTATCTCATAAAAACTTTACATCACTCAACAATTCTAATTCACTTGACCCTTTTCCAACCTTAAACAATGAAATTCTTTTAAAAACTTACTCTTCTTTGTCTGCATAGTTTTAATTTTTTTTAACATTTATTTATTTTTGAGACAGAGACAGAGCATGAATGGGGGGAGGGTCAGAGAGAGAGGGAGACACAGAATCAGAAGCAGGCTCCAGGCTCCAAGCTGTCAGCACAGAGCCCGACGCAGGGCTTGAACTCGCGAACCACAAGATTGTGACCTGAGCTGAAGTCGGACACTCAACCGACTGAGCCACCCAGGTGCCCCATGTCTGCATAGTTTTAAAAGCACAAGAAACAAGATGTAGGAGCATCATATCTTACTAACTGTCTGGCTAATGTTGAAAAAGATTTTTTTCTGGCTCACCCTTTCACATCTATTCTTCACATGACCTGGGAACATCCTGGCTTTTTTTTCACTGACGACAGCACCACAATAATGACTATAATTTATACTCATATTCACAAATGCATTTAATTATTTAACTTAATAACCAGGTCAGTCCAGAAGTAGTCAAACATATTTATACACCTCAACATATTTTTTGTCAACTTTAATACCCAATTCTTTTTCCGTAATGCTCATTCTTAGCCAAGCATCTTGCTTTTTTATTATGCATTTTTTTCCCTTGAGTCTCTTACCTTTTTTTTTTTTTTTTAAGCAAATGTCATTCAGTCTTTGTAGGAACATTTTTCCATTATCCATGCCATTTGAAGTGCTATTTTTTTCTTTCTTTCTTTCCAAATCTTACTTTACAAACAACTTACCACCATGTTATCATTCACTTCATAACTGAGGGCACTTACTGTGGTTAGACACTCGCAATGGGCTTCAAGGAAGTTTCCATATGAATACACCCAAATCTCAACTCCACATGAGAAATTCCTTTAAACTTAAATTTCTTCTCCATGTCAGAATCTCATTCTCATCAATTTTGTTTTTTGGAATATTCTTCTCCAAAAAGAGGAAAAAGCTTCATGTCTTATATCTGTGATATAGCTTGAAAATATAACAACTTGTCTATATTTCCTATTTAACTAGGATGCAGTGTCTGAACAATGCAAAAACATCACTTCACTGAACTCAAAACTATTCATCAAACTAGCCATTTATTTACCACAATCTAGGCCAAGAAGGGTGTCTGTTTGGTGGTTGAGTTGACATCTTTGGTCAACACCTAAACTTTTTTCCCTTTCTTGTTCTTTCTTTTTTCATTTTTAATAATTACACAGGAAATAGAAGCTGATTTTCAGAAAGGGAATGAACTCAGTGAAGTCACTTTGTTTTACTACAATGATGGTTCTCCATTCAAAACTGTACCTACTTTTACATTGCTTGTACATTCTCTTTCCTCTTCTATTCTCCGTCTTAGTTGTCATGATTTTCTTTCCAAACAAAGGAAAGTAATTCAGGTAGTATTCAGTCTACATTCACAAGTTTGTCTCCAAATTCCACTTGCATGTCTTCTAATGCATACCCATTCATATTTTTCTTGCAAGAAAGCTAAAGCCATCCACATATAATTTCTCTGCTTCTGTGAGAGAACATTTTTCTACCTAATGCCAAAAGAAATTCATTTTAATCTACAAGCTACACATTCATTGAAAGCAATGTCCCGACAACTACAAGGCTGGACACAGGTATAATTATGGCAAAATAAATCATTTGCCAAAAACTGCTTATGAGATAGTAGGGATATTTTCCATTCAATAGTTATTCATTTAACAGATATGCTATGAAATATGAACTATCTAATTATCCCAAAGACTTATCTTAATGTTTTGAAGAATTTAAAAATGTGGTGCACATTACTTAAATATAGTTCTCTTCCTGATAATTCCACTATTTACATTTCACAGAGACAATCAATAACAGTGTCTTCAAGAGGGTAAATTCAGTCAGTCTAGAGAAACTTAGCATTCAGAAAAAGCTACAATGCAATTAACAACTTTCTGACTGCCTGATGTTCTCATAGGCTTAGATATTAAGCAAATTCGGCATTTACCCAGAAAAGACTAGAAAAGTCATATAATAAGTTACTGTATATACGCTGCTTGAATGACTGGCATAGGACAGCCCTAATGTCTATTGCTTTAGAAGAATTATTAGTTTTCATGCATCCTACCTACATTAAAATTAGAACAATATCATATTTGACTATTTGTGCAAAATATGCATTTTAAAAGGGAAGAAATACCCTTAAAATAGGGAAAATAAGGAGAAACTTCTTCTCCTGTGTGCCTTTTAAAGAACCTTGAGCTAGACCATCTGTATGTACTTCACAGTGAAACTCAACAGGCAGCCACTGAGCCTCTTCTCCATAGGTATGAAATGAGAAACTCGAAGAGTGTTGAACATTGAATTTTCTCAGTGGAACAGCACACACACATTTAGCAGAAGGGGTTCTGCCCCTGAGATACACTGGGGAAATTCAGTGTTCAATGGCTTCAACTTCACACCCCACGGCACAGTGTCACGCAGGCTGCTGTGCTCAGCTTGGTGTGTTCCATAAAACAAGGACAAGTACTTTTAAAAACCAGCAAAATGATAATGACTAGAGCTGAGTTGCTTCATTCTCAGATATGCAAAAAAGACAAACACAAGCCATCATTTTGAGATGCTTCTCTACATACTGTCTGTTCTTCGCTCTGAGTCTCTGAAACTAGAGGGGAAACACACACAAAAAAACTATCCACATAATGTGAGTTGTAAATATGCTTGCCTTCACATTGGTTGTTTTATAGCACTGAATATTTCTGTTGGCAGTTATATTAAACATTCTCTTTATTCCAAGTTACCATTTATTTATCTGTTTATTTTACCAAGAGCAAGTTCAGGTCTATATAACAGCATGCTCAGCAGTCTGGCTCTACATTATTTATGAACCCAAATGCAAACCTGTGGCTTAAGGCTCGACATTCTGCATACATGCAACTGTGTCTCATGATAGCTATCATATTTTTGACATGATCTTATATTTATCCTGATCTAAGCCTCTAAACAGGAGGGGAAAACCCAAGAAGCAGAAAAGAGGAGCACAACACAAGAAAGACAACTTGGAAGGCATCTTGCTCTATCGTCACCATGGGAGTTAATTGTAAAGAAACATTTTTCTAAAGGGTGCCATCAGTAGGTTTGTAACTACACCAACAAATTACACAGTAGAGTATTTTGCAAGCATTGTTTAGAAATAACTGTTCAGCATAGCAGCCATAATCACTAGCATATTATCTGACACTTATAAGAATGTATTGCTGCAACACTGCTGTAGGTAGCAAATGTTCTCAAATTGTTTCACATGGAAACCTAGCTATTCCACTACTAAAAAAAGAAAACAATTCCAAGTGAAAGGAAAAAGTCAAAGGCCACTGCAACTTCAAGTTCAATCGATATAATTAAGATATCTCTGCCTTGTTTGGCACAACTCTGTTTTCTGTGGTCACTGGAATTTTTGCCCTGATATTTCCATTGCCCCTTATTATACAGTATGTTTATGATTGTAAATAATATGTAGCAATAGCAAAATCCAAAATCCTTTAGCCCATATGATTTCTAGAGTCCATTTTCTAGCACCATTTGAATAGCAGTCCAAATGCAGAGGCTTTCAGGTGTATGTTTTTGTTCATGTATTTGAAGGCTTATGCAAAATTCCTATGGCCTAGTTGACCAGAGCATATTCTTTATGGGTCTAGGTAACAGAATATTAAGACTGCAGACATGAACTCCAAGTAAGCCACACAGCTTAGAGTTGTTTCATGGCCACATGTTTTAACCTTAAGCTCAGTTAGCTGCAAAACAAATACTAGTTACTGATTACATTATATGAAATACAGACTGCAAATATACAAACTGATCTCAATAGTAAAAAAAAAAAAAGTGTATATGTTATCAATGGTGTGCTCATGGCAAAAATTATGCTTGCTATAATATTTCATAATATCTACAATTTTATGTCTCTAAGCACCTTATCTTTGTAGCACTAAAAACCAAGCATAAATTACTGAGATGCCCATCACAGGAAGCATTCAAGTGTTAGCCTAAATCACTGTTGTTAAGGCTATTTTTGCCCTGGGTAGTGGATAAGATTAGGTCACCTGTATGGTGTTGTCACCTCTTTACAGTCTAAGGTTCTAGTGATTTCTAATTTCATATGTATGTCTATACACTGATCAAATATTCACTTTATGGGGCGCCTGGGTGGCGCAGTCGGTTGAGCGTCTGACTTCAGCTCAGGTCATGATCTCATAGTTTGTGAGTTCAAGCCCCGCATCAGGCTCTGTGCTGACAGCTCGGAGCCTGGAGCCTTCTTCGGATTCTGTGTCTCCCTCTCTCTCTACCCCTCCCCTGCTCATACTCTGTCTCTCTCTCTCTCTCTCTGAAAAATGAATAAACTTTAAAAAAAAATTTTTTTTAAATATTCACTTTATTTTTTCTTTTTAATGTTTATTTATTTATTTATTTATTTATTTATTTATTTATTTTTTGAGAGAGAGAGAGAGAGAGAGACAGAGCATGAGCAGGGGAGGGGCAGAGAGAGAGGAAGACACAGAATCCGAAGGAGGCTCCAGGCTCTGAGCTGTCAGCACAGCACATGGCACACAGCACATGGCTCGAACCCACAACCATGAGATCATGACCTGAACCGAAGGCCAACGCCTAACCGACTGAGCCACCCAGGCGCCCCGATCAAATATTCACTTTAACAGGCATCAATGTGATCAGGAAAAGCAGACTGTACAGCAAACTATTTATTGTACTTCAAGTACATTTTGGGGAATTAAAGAATATCTTAAAAAGCATTAAATCATTCTATATGTAGCTTTATTTACTTTTAAAATCAGGCTCAATTATATTCTGCAATCTCAGAGTTGTTCATTCCAATCTGTTCAGTCTCACTTTTTTCTCTGTATCTTGGGAGTCAGAACTACAAGCTTCAGAAGTCAGTTCAGATGGTTATCTGCAATTTCTCTTTGTAGTGTTCTACGAGGTCAAATCCATTACAGCATATGTTCAGACTGACTTTGCACACTTAACTCTACTGGGCTTTCAGTGACATACTCAGTGCTTCACCTGAGAACCTGTTATTCATAGATACAGAAGATGCTAAAAATGATACATACAAAAAAAAAAAAAAAGAAAGAAAGAAAGGGTTCATGTCTACCTAGTACATTTGTGGCTGACTAATCTACAACTCCTAAAATCATCTAATAAAAGATCATGCCACCTTTTTTAAAGATTAAAATCTTTTTTACCACTGAAAGTATAACTCTGTTCCCAAGATACCTGGGCTTCAGACACAGAGACATGAAGTGTTGCCTCCGCGGACTCCCTGGGAAGAACAGCAACATAATTGTGTCACTGCATAATTTGCCACTCACAAAGGGAATGTGTGGCAGTAGATAAAGTTCACCAAACATTGGCAACTGATTCAGAAGTAGGAAACACTGAACAATTTTATTCTCCCTAAAGGAATATGATACACTGAGTATCTCAGGGTCTACCAACTTGGATTCTTCTTGGAGGATTCCTTCTTACTTTAAAAACATGACCTGGCGTGATTTTCTGAACTATTAGTTAAGACAGAGGGGCCAGGAGATAATAATACATAAATAGATAGAATTTGTTTGCCTTTCCTCTAACTTGTCATAGTTTCTTTTTAAAAAATTATTATATAGGGAAAGGAAGAAAATATTTAAATTTTTGCCACCATATATGACACTGCAGGAGCAATAGATAACATTTTGAACTTGTTTTTATCAATATAATTTGTTGTCAAGTTAGCTAACAGATAGTGTATACAGTGTGCTCTTGGCTTTGGGAGTAGATTCCCATTATTCATTGCTTACATACAACATCCAGTGCTCATCCCAACAGGTGCCCTCCTCAATGCCCATCACCCATTTTCCCCTCTCCTCCCCCCCCACATCAACCCTCAGTTTGTTCTCTATATTTAAGAGTCTCTTATGGTTTGCCTCCCTCTCTGTTTGAAACTATTTTTTTCTTCTTCACTTTCTCCATGGTCTTCTGTTAAGTTTCTAAAACTCCACATATGAGTGAAAACATATGATATATGTCTTTTTTTCTGCCTGACTTATTTCACTTAGCGTAATACCCTCCAGTTCCATCCATGTTGTTGCAAATCGCATGGTTTCATTCTTTCTCATTGCCAAGTAGTGTTCCATTGTATACATAAACCACATTTTCTTTATCCATTCATCGGTAGCTGGACATTTGGGCTCTTTCCATAATTTGGCTATTGTTGAAAGTGCTACTATAAACATTGGGGTACATGTGCCCCTATGAATCAGCACTCCTGTATACTTTGGATAAATTCCTAGTAGTGCTATTCCTGCGTTGTAGGGTAGTTCTATTTTTACTTTTCTGAGGAACCTCCACACTGTCTTCCAGAGTACCTGCACCAGTTTGCATTCCCACCAACAATGCAAGAGGGTTCCCATTTCTCCACATCCTCACCAACATCTGTTGTTTTCTGAATTGTTAATTTTAGCCACTCTGACCTGTGTGAGGTGGTATCTCAAAGTGGTTTTGATTTGTATTTCTCTGATAAGGAGTGATGTTGAGCATCTTTTCATGTGTCTGTTGCCATCTAGATGTTAAGCTTTTATTATTAAAAAGTCCATCTAAGAAAAGAGTAAGGGGGCAGAGCAATCACCTAGGATAACTGCAATGGTGTTTTTGCAAAACAATAATGCTTAAGAGCCAATCTTTACTCTGAGAGATACAGCCTCCAACAGCCTGAGAATGTCTGAAATAGCCTCAGCGGTAACTGAGCCATTGCTCCAGCCACTTGCCCCCCCACACCCTCACACACAGAGATGCCAGCAGTAATCCGCTACCTCTCCAGTCCTCTCAACAGCTCCATCCACCCAAACTGAAAGAAGGTGAGAAGAGGGGAGATCTAGTTGGTATGGGTTTTGCCTGCTTCCTCTATTAGATCCTGTGCAGAGAGTTTTTAAATATATAGCTCTTAAATCAGAGGAGAAAAACTCTAAAAGCAGAAAACAACCTGCCCCTGTTCCTCCGATGATAAAGTTCCTCATCACTTTATTAATTTTTGCATTCATCTGCTCCCACTCAGAATTTTAATGCATCTTTTGGCCTTTCATACTTTCTGACAACTTCTGGCCCACGCTCCATCCCAAAATATTCTCACTACCCTTGTTTCTTCCTTTCTGTTTTTGGCATCTATTTCTTCCTTTCAAACCACTCTAGCACAAGCCCTTACAACCAAAGAGTTGGATGACTTCTAAGGTCATTCTACTATTTACTAGATGTTTAAGTGAATGCTCTGTGAATGCTTTGAGAATATACCCTATTTGTAAGCTAACAATTAGTCTGCCACAGTTTCAGAGATGCTGGAAGAAGACACAAAATTTCTGGGTCAGAGACAAGGAAATTAAATAAGTAGTAAATATAATTAAAAATAAGTAAGTTTATTTAATTAAAAACAAACTACTCAGAGAAACAGCACTAAGTGCCCAAAGTGTCACCACTCACTCCACCTCCTTGAGCCTCAGTTCCCACAGGGCAATGTGAAAGGACCAAGTGACTCCTATACATGGCAGTCTGAAAAAGGAACCCTGAATTTAAGGTGCCCAAATCTTTTATAATGGGCAGTAAACTTGCTTAATCTTTGCCCCAGAGGAAGATGTTGTTTTTACTGCACCAGACAATAAATAAACCTGCCTCCTTCTCCAGAAGGAGATACTGGCTCTATCTTTCAAAGCTGTTAGCTATACAGGCATCCATGAAAAGTTAGTTCAGAACAGAGGCAGCCAGTGGCCCTGATCTAAAGATGTACAGAGATGCAAAAGATCCATGGAGGATTGTTTCCCAATACCTTGGGAGGACAACTTAATCTCTCTAAATATAAGTTGCCTCATCTATAAAATGTGAATAATAATACCCACCTCACTGAACTGTTACAAAGCTTAAATTAAATAATGTATGTCGAAAATGTTTTAGCTCATTGTCTGACTCAAAAGTGTGCAGTAAACAAACTTACCTAATTATTGCTAAATTAATCAAGGACTGTCCCTTGTTACCCTTACTTCTCATTTATTTCTCATCCACATAATACATGTGTGTTAGGTCAGAACAGTCTGTTCATTTCTCACAAAAGAAGACAATTTTATTTCCATCTCTACAACCTCACACATCTTCCCTGTCTGAAGTCCCTCCCCATTTCTCACCATAATCCCAACTACCTCTCATGGCCAGCTGTACCTCTGCCAATTCTTCAAAATTCCTCAAGTCATTGCAGGCCCCAGAGAATGTCCCTTCTAGCAACTCACGTATTTGCATATATCCCTCAATAAATGCCAGATTTCTTTCACCTTATTATATTTACACACTGATGGATTTAATTTATCCTAGCTGGTCTCTCACTTGACTTCTTTTTAACATTTCCACATGGGCTTTCTTGCTTCTCAAGTAAAAGTCAATTATGTGTACAAAATAAATTATGTGATAATATAGCACGATGATATAATTGTCAGCAAGAACCTGTTTCTCCCAAGGTGATTAAGGAAATTTTTAACTAATTTTTGCTTTAATTGGCTAGGTTTTATACATTCTGTTCTCTCAACAGTCCTTCTAATTTTTTTTAATCCTGAAAATAACTGCTTCATGTGAGATAACGACCTGTGCTTATAACTTTAGCTCTTTCTCTGAGCAAAGTCAAAGTTAAGTAGAAACTGGAAGTTAATACACTCTTTCTGGGCAAGTAGCTTAAGTTGAAGTGAACTGAGAGTTCAATGCAGGTGTCTACCTGTCACCAGAAATGGCCATCATCCCTGATGTTCTGGGCTACGAAACCTTAGTAAAGGGAACAGGATGAATTAGGCTGTTATTTGAAATGGCATGAGTCACTTCTATAGGCAATCCCATAGAGAATGCTGTTTAGATCCTGAGGTAAGTGCCCAGGGAAACTTGTGTCTTAGTTCCAGAACAGTTTGCTTGTCACCATGGCCATTTCCAAGAGAACTAAGTATAAATCCAAGCCTAGAGGGAAGGCAGGCAGAACAGCTACAAGAGAAATCTGGGAGCCACAGCTACGTGTCAGCAAAGGCCTGTGTGTGAACTTCTGACTGACATCTCAGAGAGAAACCCAATCTTGATCTGAGCACATTTCCAAGCTTTATTTTCATAATACAATATATCACACACTATCAACACATTAACTACATCAGTTAGGAGTCTGGTGCTTCCAGAAAGGCAAAGGAAACTCTATGGAGGAGCGCTGCCCAATAGAATATTTTGCAATGTTGGAAATGTCCTATATTCATGCTTTCCAATATGACAGCCGCTAGCTACATATGGCACTGTACACTTGAAAGGTGGCTAGTGCATCTCAAAAATAAATCTTTTTCTTTTATTTTAATTAAGTGAGTAGTTGGATTACATAGCTCCGGAATCTACCATCTGGCTGCCCTTACTTTCACGGGCATTGTCTCATTTAGCCCTCAAACCAACCCTGCGAAGGTAGGTATTATCATGTTTCTTTTATTATCATGTTTCTAATTTTTTTAACACTTGTTCATTTTTGAGAGACAGAGAGAGAGACAGAGCATTGATGGGGGGAGTTGGAGCAGAGAGAGAGGGAGACACAGAATCCAAAGCTAGCTCCAGGCTCTGAGCCGTCAGCACAAAGCCCGACACAGGGCTCAAACTCACGAACCACAAGATCATGACCTGAGCCAAAGTCAGGACGCTTAACTGACTGAGCCACTCAAGTGACCCATATTATGTTTGTAGATGAGAAAATAGAGACTGAACTATTTCCAATCATTAGCACAATATTATATAACTAATAAGTAGCACAGTCAGAATTTAATCAGATTTTTCTGATTATGAAGGCTAAGTATATTTTTATCTTTTTTTTTCATTTGTACCACCTTGCCTTTTCAGTATCAAGTCCAAATTCCCTGGCATGAAAATGCTTTACAACCTGCTTCCAGTCTATGCCTCCAGCCCCACCTCCACTACTATCCCCTCTACTTCAGGAATACATTTGTTCTCTAAACCCTAATGCATTTTCCTAACCCCTTACCTTTCATGACCCATACCCTGTAAGACCCTCCCCCTACCTCCTATTTTTCCTCCATGCTTGATGAGCTCCTGTCTTAAGTTCTGATCTTCTGTTTCTATGTCGACTTCCTTGTCTAGAATGTGAGCTGAAGGAAGAATATCATACCTGCCCTGTGCTCCCAGAATGTAGCACAGTACCCACCAGATACTCCAGGAGTGTTTAGTGACACATAAATAAAGGCAAAAATGAAGATACAGAGAATTAAATTCACCACACATCCACAGAGCCTGAGGTGCATGGCCCTGCTTTGGCACTGAGAACAGTCTGAACAATGAGTATATTAAGAAGGCAAGATCTTTCCCCAAGTATGTCAAAAAGTCAGCTTTAACATTTATGAGGAGGAAATGTATGCATGACCATGGTTTACAGTAGACACCACCAGTGCTCACACATGCTGCTGATGACCAGCTACCCCTGAGTAGCTGGCATTTGACCCCCAAGCCCAAGGTGATTGGATAATGCATAGGTTGCCTAAATTGGGAGCCACAGGCATGCTTTCACAACCCTTAGCTTAGAATGTGCTAAACCATGATGGAAGAGTACTCAATCTGTGGTGAGAACCAAGTTGGGAAACAAGGTCGTTTCATTTGTCCATAAGGATATACAGCCAGCACCACTGCTTCCCAGAATGCAAATTGACCTTGAAAGGACCAGATATGTGTTCTTCTGAAAGAAGACCCAGAAACTGGCTCCCGATTGAGCTTCTGTAAATATCACATACAAGCTGACTTATATATAAGTAGGTTGGTCATCCTAGAGAACACACAACCTTCCTCAAGCTCTCCCCTCTCACCACCACACATGCACCCATATATACATGCAGATGTAATAAGATACCCTTGAGCTTCCACCATGATGCAAAAGCCATGCCTCTACCAAGAATTGACGATTTGGGGGAATTGACCAAATTTTTATATTCCCTTTGTTACAGCTCAAATATTCATAAAGAATGTCGGCCACCTCTGAAGCTCTTGGAACAGCTCCAGATCAGTACATCTCTACTCTGGCTGGACATCAGGATCATCTGGGAGCTTTTAAAATATACCCACACCTGAGCCCCACCATCAGAACTTCTGGTACAACTGCTCTGTGATGAGACACCATAGTTTATAAAGACTCCCCAGGGATTCCAATGGCCATCTGAGGTTGAAATGCAGAGCCCTAGCTTGTGAGACCAACCAGTAGCTTATCCACCAGAGGTTCCCTGGAGAGAAAGATACTGTCAGCTTCACCACTGCAGCTGATTTTTTGGAAGCAGCCATTAGAGGGTGGTGAGAAAACTGCACACAAGGAAAAAAAAAACAACAGAATACTTTAGGAAAAACACCAGCCTATATCTGAGAAGGAATGATGCATTCTTAGACCAACTCGTTTACCCCAGAAACTATCTGCAATCTGTGTTCCTTTTACAGTATCGTGTGATCCCTGCTCCTGTGATTTGTTTGTTGTCATAATTCAGTTCAACAGACAATAATGGAACATTTATAATGTGCATTCATTCTTCTGGCCCAGACACAGAGAAGAATGAGGTTTAAAAATTGCATTTAGAACCTGAGAGTCTAGCAAGGGAGAAAGACACAAACAGTTTAACATGATGTGTTACTTGCTGAAATAGATAGAAGTACAAATGGGAAATGGGAGTTCCAAGTACAAAGGAGGGAGTGAATTAGATTAACCCTGTCACTCAGAGTAAAGGCCAAAGGCTTTACAATGGTCTACCAAGCCCTTGATCAGGTGTTCTGTCACCTCTCTGACCTCATCTCCTACTACACCCCTGTCGTTTATTCTAATCCACTTCTTTGTCGTCCTCACAGAACACTCCAGGCATGCTTCCAACTTAGGGCCTTTACTCAGGCGGTTCCTATACCTTGAATGCTCCTCTTCTAACAGCCATATGGTAACTCCTACACTAACCTCCGGTCCTTTCCCAAATGCTATCATGCCAATGAGGCTTACCCTGCTGACTCTATTTAAAATTGAGAGCCACCTATGCCTAACACCCACCCCTAGCATCTCAATCTCATTTACCCTGCTTCATTGTTTTCACTGTATAGGTCACATTCCAGCATAATACATGATTTACTTATTATGCTTATTATTAATTGTCTAACTTCCTGCACCAGAATATAAACTGTATAGTTGTATGAATCATTTTTCCCATTGACAAATCTCAAGTGCCTAAAACAGTGCCTGGCATAGGCTAGCCACTCAATATATTATGTTGAATTAAGAGACAGGGTTTTGGAGGGGAGCCTGTGTGGCTCAGTTGGTTGAGCATCCGACTTCGGCTCAGGTCATGATCTCGCAGTTTGTGGGTTCGAGCCCCACATCGGGCTCTGTTCTGGCAGCTCAGAGCCTGGAGCCTGCTTCAGATTCTGTGTCTCCCTCTCTCTCTGCGCCACCCCCCTACACACACTCTGTCTCTCTCTCCTTCAAAAATAAATAAACATTTTAAAAAAATTTTTTTAAAGAAATAGGGTTTTAGCAAACCTTTCACCTAAGACCAACTGGCTTTTTTTTTTCCTTTTAACAGAATCTAATTTGCTCTTCCGTGGCCAGGGTGCTTCTTGGTTGGGACAGTTATTGATAGCCCACTAGACCCATGGTGAAGAGGCCTTCTCCCCCAACTTCTGTGTGAGTACTGTCAGTCATTCATCTTTTAGTCTGTCAAAAAATATTTGTTCAGCAACTATTTTATGTCTCATGCTTGGGACTGTGAGCATTCAAAACTCTGACCTCAAAGGGCTTAATGCCTGATAAAAGAGAGGAAGTCAACACACAAATTAGTGCAGTAAGAGTCAGGATGTGCTGAGCCAGGGAAAGAGTACAAGAGCATTGTGACTTTGGAGTCCTTAGAAGGTGCTTGAAGTGAGACACCCAGGACAGAAGCTCTAGCTAGCCGTTCTAGCCGTGGGCAGCTCAGACACAGGAAGACACTAATCAGTTCATTTACCAAGGATGGGATTTCTAATTTTGGCCTCCAATAACCTGCTCCCCTTCATGAGATGTCTGCCAAGGGAGTTGAGAGGTGTCATTAAGGTTTCTAAGCACACTTGAACGGACTCTTCTGATAACCTTTACCTACCAAATCAGGCATGAAAACCACACTGAACAATGGCTAAGACACTTCCTACTTTCCTCTTGACCCCTGACTGTAAGGAACTTGATTATTTGTTCTAAGCCATATGCAGTTCAGTATATACGAGAGGCCTGCTAAACAACAGTTTAGCAGTTGGACTACTCTTTTAAAGCTCATGCAGGTCCTCACTGTAAATGTAAAACAGCTTGGATCAAATTGCATAGTTGGTTCCACATGGAGGTGAGTGAATGATGTGTTCCTAGGAATAGAAGCCCTCGGACAAACAGTGTTAATCGGTCTCACCACCGAGCAGTTGGTGACAATAACAGAGTTAATTTTAAAGAAGGGGAAATTAAATAGTGGTTGCAATAGTGTTAGCCACTCTTAATTATTGTGATGGCAAATTATGAACAATTTCCTGTCACTTTCTCTTCTAAAGCAATTATTGATGTTTGCCTTATGGCTGAACTGTGCTGAAAACTCTCTAAGCAGGAGGCTGTCTGATTCAATGCTTTGTGGGCTCATATTCAGAAAACCATTTGGCCTGCAAAGTTGCTGGATTATCTGTAAACACAGTGAAAGGAGACAGTGATTGCATGAAGCAGAGGGAATGCTCCTGAATGCCAATAAGGCAAATGTCATGACAGGAACACAAAGCCAACATTCCATGTGACCTTTTAGATAGAAACCAATTTACTTTGGTACCATCTCAAACAGAAAATTATGGTGTAATTCCTCATGTCAATACATAATTTATTTTGTAATAAATAACTACCCGCATATTTATGGAGCGCCTCTCCCCTGGTTTTTATGATGCTCTCAGGCACACTCTCTCTCCAGCACACTGCCATGGAATCACTGCAAAGCTTTCTGTTTTTAAGGCTGTTCTCTTCACTAAGCGTGGTGATGACTGAGGAAAACATTATAGGATTAAAAGCCACTTTCTAGCCCTGCAAAGAAACCTAAGTTATTTATTTTCTTATTTGCAAATTAGCTAACATCAGGTTGAAGGATTCGTGAGAACAAGTTTTAAAAAAAAATCAGCGAGATGCAGCATTAAGCCTAGTCTAAAGAACATTTCCTAATAAAGGAAAGCCTCTGCATTTAAAGCCGCATAAAAATCAGGCAGTGAATCAACAAAGAAGGCGAATTCCGAATTCCGTCTCGCCCCATGCTTCCAGCCCTTTAAATGCATCTGCTTCTTTGTGGGAGGTCTAGGGATGAGGGCTGCCTCCCAAAGTCACCTCCTTCTCTGCCTTTACAATGCAAATAGAGTGAGTTCTTGAGTAGTCTGCCCTTTCCCCTCCAGGTCAGCACTTTGAATCTCCCCTAGGCTGGCACTGACAGAAGACTCTCCCCAGCTGACAGCTGGTCACTGACCTAGCTGAAAGCAGTTGGTGGTCTTCCCTGAGCCTTGAGCCACAGGTCACCTCATCACTGGCCGAGCTATCACAGCAAGCAGTTAGCGGTCTCCTTACATGGCCTCTGTGAAGGGCAAGGGAGGCACAGGGAGAGGGGAGCAGCCTGCAGGCACTGCCAGCACACCCCCTCATTGATTAGGCTGAATCACATTCTTGGATAACTTAGCCACGAGAGTGGCTAAGTTCTAGCATCTTTAACAAATTTCAGAAAAAATGGGAAATGAGGGCAACTCACAAGACAGAAAATAAAGAACAGTGTACATGTTGCTTAAAAACAGACCACTTTCATATTTTGGGCTTCTAAATATCTGTTTTTAGACCATTTTGATATTAATGATTATAAACACTTGTTTACAATGTGGATTCCCTCCCTGGCTAACTTCTATAGCTTAATTACACAAAGCAGTGGCAAAGTTAACATGAGACACCACAACCATTTCTCTGCAAATTTTCCACCGTGCCATACAATACACCTGCTAATACACACATGTCCCAAACCAAACACACACATTTCCTTGGCTTCACAGGAGAGGCAGGAGCCCACAATGTGCAGAAAATAAGGGCTCAGATTCAAATACAACATATTGAGAAACAGAAATCAATACCCAGTGAAGGTTTTACATAGCACTCGTATTATTTTTAATGAGTTGCTGTATAGAATTACCACAAATGAATGGAATCCAGGATTCTCTGAGGGCTAACTGGCCTAATTCTGCCAAAATGCCAACAGAATAGCTTCTGTTCCATTGGGAAAACATATGCTAAAACCTAGATCAGTGAATCAATAATAACATATTGGCCATCTAACAGGTGCCCAGAAGAAAGACTTCTATTACATGTTTAGAGAAAATATTTTTTTTTAATTTTTTTTTCCAACGTTTATTTATTTTTGGGACAGAGAGAGACAGAGCATGAACGGGGGAAGGGCAGAGAGAGAGGGAGACACAGAATCGGAAACAGGCTCCAGGCTCTGAGCCATCAGCCCAGAGCCCGATGCGGGGCTCGAACTCACGGACCGCGAGATCGTGACCTGGCTGAAGTCAGACGCTTAACCGACTGCGCCACCCAGGCACCCCTAGAGAAAATATTTTTGAATACATAGTCATCTCCACATCAAAAATGCCTTATCCAAATAGATACTGAAAACACATTTCAGATACAATCTTCAGGGTTGTCAACTTACCCAGGGTAAATAGTCTAACTCTTTGTGATTGTTTTGTCAAATAAGAACCAATCATAACATTTACTTCCTGGAAGTTAAAGCTTTTGAAAGCCCCTGTCAAGGTATATAGACAAAAATGCATGTATATACATCCTTTCTTATAGGATGTTAGAAAGAATAAGATTTAGGTGATATAGCATTTAACAAGTACAGTGATATTGTTTAAAGAAATAAATAAATTTAGCATTAGAGATTAAGAAGATAAAACCAAATCCTTACACATCAAAGGTTTCCTATTATTTTCACACACTGGATTGGAAGGGAGGCTACAGGCTTTCCTATAGTCTTCATATTTGAAGGGTTACTTCTAGAAAATAATGGCTGACTATTCTTCATCACTACTGAAGACACAATTAGATAAAATTGGCTTATGCTAACACAGGAGGGATTCAGGTAGCTAACAGCAATCTGTACATACATGACCTCAAAGATCACTTGGTTCAATCGTTGAACATACACAAGTGAAAAAACTGAGCCCAAAAAGCCTAGGACTAGCACAAAGGTGTGCTACTAAAACAGACATTTATTATCCCAGTTTCTGTGAGTCAGGAATAGGGTCACAATTTGTCTGGGTACCTGGGTACCTGGGTCAAGGCATCTCATGAGGTTGCAGTTTAGCCAAACTACCAGCCAAGGCCACAGTTTCATTTGAAGATTCAATTGAACAAGGGGCTGGTGAGGTGGAGAGAAGAGTCATCCACTTCCAAATCCTGATTATTGGCAGGCCTTGATTCCTTGTCACACGGGCTGCTATCTCACAAAATGGCAGGTTGCTTTCCCCAGATGAAGTGATCCAAGAGAGAGCAAAGAGCTCCAACACGGGAACCACAGTGTTTTGTTTTGTTTTGTTTAGTTTAGTTTAGTTTTGTTTATGACCTAATATTAGAAGTGATATTCCTCCATTTTCACTATATAGTCTTCATTAGAAGCAAGTCACTAGGTTCAGCCCATGCTCAAGGGGAATGGGTTAGACAAAGGCATGAATATGGCAAAGTAAAGATAGTTGGGGGACATCTTAGAGGCTGCCTACCACTGCTATGACCACAATCTACATCTTATTTCTAAACTAGAGTTCTTTCCACTACCCTATGCTGAAATGTAATGGATAATTTCCTGTTATTAAAGGTTACTAAACATTGTACAGGGTATTTTAGAAGACTGTAGGATCTCCATTTCTGAATGACTTTTATAATAGGACATTCTTCCACCTATTTGAGAAGGTTCAATTTTAAAGTCTCTGAAAGAGAAGAAGTACAATGTATACAGTGTGGTACAGACTGGGATTTGAGTAGCTATCCAGTTGACTAATTAACTAGGCGAGGCAACTAATTTTGTTTTCTCAGCCTACTTTCTTTATCTCGAAAGTCAGAAACGGGACTGAGTTTCTAGGTTCACTTCAAACTGCAGCAAGTAATATGTCTCAAATTCTGTTACAGCTTTGAAAAAAAAAAGACTCATATCTGGTCTTATGTCAGGATTAACCCCACATATAAGTAAATTAAATGACTATCCCAAGGATTTTACATAGAGGCAAAAAAAGAAAAGTGTTCTGCACCAAAATATTTCTCTCTCTAGTTTGAATTTCTATATTAGATACTCTTTTCTATTTGTTATTAAAAGCTTCTGCTAAAATGCAAATGTGTTATCTGGAATAACAAATTAAACTATCATCCCAAATTAATTTTAACTGAATTTGTTTTTCTTGTTAAATAACATATCAGCTGGCAAGGATCCAGAGAATAGAGAAACAAGTAACTTTTAATGAAACTGGATTTTTTTCCAAAAGAGTTTTAAGGTTTAGAAAAACAGACTCAGAGGAAGCTGAGTATTAAGGAATGAGGAGTGGCCAATATCAACAATAAAATGAATAGGCACATAAAATGATGAACACAAATCTAGAGGTAATAAAACTACCAACATAGGCAGACTTCTGAGAACACCACAGCACTTCAATCTTTCTAAGTAGAAGGTCTTTATCTTAAACCCACTCCCATATTCACAATTTACCTTTACCAAAATATCCCTCCTCTTGGCCTCAGATACCTCTTCTCACCGTCACCCCTTAGATGTTGTCTTTACCTCTCTAGATATAGATTATCAACTCATTTTCTCCACTGCTTACTCTCCAGGCATACAATCCCTCATGCCTTACTTCCATTCTTCTTCATTTTAGATCCTAAAATTGGTTTGCAAAGTAGTCCCTTGCACTTCTTTGCACTTCTCTCCGCTCCCCATCTCTCATCACACTTCCAAAAAAGAAAAAAGAAACATGAATAGAAAGAAAAAGAAAAAAACAACTCCAAATGAACCCAACTGTCTAACTTGTCCATGCCTATACCTATATAGTTGAATGATACTAGAGGAAAAAAAATATTGGCCATGTTAGCTTCACTATAAATTCATCATGACCAAAATGAACAATCAGTCCCACCAAGCCAGCCAGATTTCTGTACCTTTGGACACTCCAAATACCCTTCTAGTCTTAGGAACTTTGAATATGCAGGTCTCTCTGCCTAGAACTTGCCCACCATTGGCAACAACTTTTCACCCTTCAAATTTTAGTCTGAACATCACTATCTGAAGGGCGGTTTTCCTGACTATATGTATACATCATTTACAACATTGTTTACATCCTTTATCATTCTTAATCACAATTAGTAATTACATATTTGCTTGGTTGATATCTATTTATCATTTGTGTTCCACTCTCGACTAGAAACTTCATGGAAGCCTAGGACTACGATTTGTTAACCATGTGTACATTGGCTAGGACATAGTAGATGTTCAGTAAATACTTGTTGAATGAACAAATTAATGCACAGTCTTTATATTTTTGGCCAAAAATGGCCCTATCTACATGTCTTCAGAATTCTTGAATCTTCTCTCCTTCCATTTGTTTCTTTACTCAATCAGTATTCTTTTAAACACAGACATTACTAATGGAAACTGTGGCACAGACTTTGCTTCAGTAGCATAAATGGCATCACCAGCTGACATGGATCCCACTGTTGCCAGTGGCAACAATTAAATTAGGTATATAAAGCCTGACACAAGAGCTGCAGCATCCATTCAGTAAAATAACCATTCAGCCTTTCAGCAAACATAACAGTGACCTGGGTGACTGTGCTTTTAGTACATGAGCAAGTACTGAGCATTGTCCTGTCTGAGACAAGGCATTAACACAGCTCCTGACTCCTATTTCCATTGTTGCTTAAAAGGGTTGCCTAATTAATTGATTTTATTGAATCTCTACCAATGTATATTTGTTCCTTGGTAAGCTAATGAAAAAAGCGGAGCTACTTTTGTGAAAAGCAAGAAAGGGGTTGTGGACGTTCTGTTGTATGCTACATCTCATTGTAAATAAAAGTATAGTTGGCATGGTTATTGACTGCGTAATGCCAAGGAACAGACATGAGCACATCTGTAGATCTGTGTGTTAAAAGAACCAGCAGACTATTCTCACCACCTTACATCTGTATATGCCCTCACTCTCTCCTGACCACAATGGCAGCACACACTTTATAAAACCAAAGACCCGTATAGTAAGTACACTTTTAGAAAAGTAGGTCAGTCTCAGGAATACAGCAACTAGTATAGGTATAATCCTCCACAGCTACTACACAATGTCTGACAACTTACCTCATTTGATGCTCAAAAAAAAAGCTTATGTACACATTATTAAGCCTATTTTGCAGATGAGGAACTTAAGTCTCAAGAAATGATGGCCCACTTGATTTTACACAGCTAGAGAGCCCAAGTCAACACTCTCTGAGTACAAAATCTGTAACATAGTTAAGTAACCCAGGCAAGAAAATAAACAGGCCTAACCTAAAGCAAATAGACACAGAAACGGCAACAAAGATAAAAGTATAGACTTGAGAGCAATTCATAGAATTGTAGGAACTTTGCCTGATTTAAGGTAGAGTGTGGGAAAAGTGGTTTCTGACCCAGGTAAATAGGCAGAAATGTCATTCCCCAAAATAGAGAGGAAAGAAGAACATATTTAGGCAGGTGGAAAGCAGAGGAGAAGGGGAGAGATAAAGTGACATATTTAGGTTGGAAAAGTTGAACAGGTGATGCTTCTGGTATTGGTATGTGGAAGTAGGGTTACATGTTACATGCAGGAGTCTAGCTAACAAGAAAGGTATAAACAAGGAGATCGACAATGTATATACTGCTGTCAAATAATGAAGTAAAAATTGATTTGAGTTTTTGCTGGAATTTGTAACAGGGATTGCTAATCACCTAGAAGAAAGGAATTTCACTAACTTAGAGGTACAATCCAGTTGTCATAAAACAAAGAGGTGAGTACCAGGAGGGCAGACTAATTTCCCAATACTTTTGGCTACAAAGAGAAAATGTACTGAATGTGTAACATCTAGAAAGAAATATAGGGCTAAAAAGAAGGACGGTTTGTTTTTTGTTAATTCTTTATTTCAAAATAAATAGGGACTTCCGCAAAAGCTATAAAAACAGCACAAAGTATTTCCATATACTCTTCACTCAGATTCTCCCAATGTTAACTTCTTATATTTGCTTTATTGTGTGTGCATGTGTGTGTGTGTGTGTGTGTATGTGTGTATTTAAGATTTCTGAGCCATATAAGAGTAGGTTGTAGACATGATTCCCCTTTAATCCTAACATCCTAAAAATCTCAGTATATGCTTACTAAAAAACAATAACATTCTATTGCATAACCACAGTACAACCATCAAAATTGGGACATTAACACTAACACAGCTCTGATGAAAGTGACATCATCAAAACGGTGGCATAGGAATTCTAGCATTTGTAGCTCTCAGAAACATCAATTTGAAAAACTATCTGCATGCAAAAATACCTTCACAAGAGCCAACGACTCCAGGTGAGGGATACAGTACCTGCTTGAAGCACAGAAATAAGAAAAGATGCATTGAAAAAGGTAAAGAAACATACATTCACATTACCCCCAATAACCCTCCCCAAGCACAGGCACCCAGTGCAGAAAAAAGACACTCTCCTTGTGGGAGGAAAATGAAGTCAGCGTTCAACTTCACCATGAACCTCAGAGGCAGTCCACCCCAGCACCACCCTGAAACCCATGACCCCAGGGGGCTTCTGTGGCCCCAAGTCCACAATCAGCCCCTGTGAGCGTCAGCTCAAGACAAACACTCATGGATCAAACACCAGAGCCAGGCTGACTACTACAGACCCAGGCTTTTGACACATTCCAGTACCAGGCTGGCTCTGTTGGCCCCAGATCCCCAACCCACCCCAACACCAGGTCAGCTCTGCAGCCCAGCCTCAAGGGTGGCTCCCACAGATCTAGGCAACTGGCCTGCCCCTATGCCAGAATGACTCCCATAGACCCTATCTCCAGACCAGTGCCTGAGGCCTCACATTAGAGCTCAACTCCTAAAACCCCAGGCTCCAGTATCACCCTAGTTCCAGGCCTGTTCCCATGGCCCCAGCTTCTAGGCAGGCTCCACAATAACAGGCCCATTCCAGAATCTCTGGACTAGCTGACTGATGATGGCCTTTGCCTGCCAAACCAGTCTGTAAAGACTGGAAGAGGTACCTACTTTCTCAAATACACAAATACACCAATGTAAAACCACACTGATCATGAACATTCAAGGAAACATGAAATCATCAAAGAAAACTAATAAAACTCCAATAACCAACCGTAAGGAAGTAAAAATCTATGAATTGTCTCACCAAGGTTCTAAAATAACCCCCTTAAAGGAATTCAGTGAACTATAAGAAAACACATATAGATGAAATTAGTAAAGCAATTCATGCAAAAAAGGATAAATTCAAAAAAGAAACAGAAATCATTAAAAACAAAACAAAACAAAAAACCAGAAATCCTAGAGTTGAATAATATAAGGACTACATTGAAGAATGCAATAAAGTTCTTCAATAACAAACTCAACCAAGCAAAAGAAAGGATTAGTGAACTTCAAGATTGGTCATTTGAAGTCATCAAATGACAAAGAGAAAAAAAAAGGGGAGGGGGAGGGAGTTCAAAAACAGTGATGAAAGCCTGCATAAAGTATGGGATACCATTAAAGGAAACAATCTACACATTATTGGAGTTCCAGAAGGAGAATAGAGGGAGAAAGCAGCAGAAAACTTATTTAAAGAAATAATGGAGGGGCGCCTGGGTGGGGCAGTCTGTTAAGCGTCTGACTTCAGCCAGGTCACGATCTCGCGGTCCGTGAGTTCGAGCCCTGCGTCGGGCTCTGGGCTGATGGCTCAGAACCTGGGGCCTGTTTCCGATTCTGTGTCTCCCTCTCTCTCTGCCCCTCCCCCGTTCATGCTCTGTCTCTCTCTGTCCCAAAAATAAATAAACGTTGAAAAAAAATTAAAAAAAAAAAAGAAAGAATGGCTGAAACTTCTCAAATATGGAGAGAGATTTGGATACCCAAGTCCATAAAGCTCATAGGTCACCAAACAAAATCAACTAAAGAGAACATCTCTGGAACACATCCAAGTTCATGAACACAAGCTGGGGAGGGGCAGAGAGAGAGGGAGACACAGAATCCAAAGCAGGGTCCAGGCTCAAATTCATGAGCCATGAGATCATGACCTGAGCAGAAGTTGGACACTTAACCAACTGAGCCACCCAGCTGCCCTGAGCATCCAATTCTTTATTTGGGCTCCCATGATCCCAGGGTCTTGGGATTGAGCCCTACATTGGGCTCCATGCTGAACATGGAGCCTGCTTAAGATTCTCTCTCTCTCTCTGCCCCTCTCCTGTGCTTGTTTGTTCTCTTTCTCTCCCCCCCCCCACCTCTCTCTCTCTCTTAAAAAAACTGTCTAAAATCAAAACACCTAAAAAAAGCAAAAAAAAAAAAAAAATCTCTCAAGCAAGAGAACCCTCATAAGGCTATCAACAGATTTTTCAGTAGAAACCTTTAAGGCCAGGAAAGAGTCAGATGATATTGTCAAAGTGCTGGCAGAAAAAGAAACTGCCAAACAAGAACACCTTACCCATCAAACCTGTCATTCAGGAATGATAGAGAAATAAAGACTTTCCGGAACAAACAAAAGTTGAGGGAATTCATCACCCCTAGATATGCCTTATAAGAAATGTTGAGGGGCACCTGGGTGGCTCAGTCGGTTAAGCATCTGACTTCGGCTCAGGTCATGATCTCATGGTTCATGAGTTCGAGCCCCACGTTGGGCTCTGTGCTCACAGCTCGGAGCCTGGAGCCTTCTTCAGATTCTGTGTCTCCCTCTCTCTCTGCCCCTCCGCCAGTCATGCTCTGTCTCTCTCTCTCTCTCTCTCTCTCAATAATAAGTAAACATTAAAAAAAAAGAAATGCTGAAAGGAGTTATTTAAGCTGAAATGAAAGGATGCTAATTAGTAACATAAAAACAATAAAAATATAAAACATAATGGTAAAGGTAAGCATACAGTCAAATTCAGAATACTCTAATCCTATAAAATAGTGGTCAAACACTTAACCCTAGTAGAACAGTGTAAAGGGCAAAAGTATTAAAAATAACTAGAGCTACAATAATTCACTAATGGATACACAACATAAAAAGTGGTAAACTGTGACATCAAGAACATGAAATATGGGGAAGGAGGAGTAAAAATATAGAGTTTTGTATACAATCGAAGTTAAGCTGTTACCAGCTTAAAATATGCTGTTAAATCTGTAAGATGTTTTATGTAAGTCTCATGGTAACCACAAAGCAAAAACCTACAGTAGGTATACAAAAAATAAACAGAAGGAAATCAAACCATACCACTATGAAAATAATCAATTCGGAAGTAAAGACAGAAGAAGAGGAAGAAAGGAACAAGGGAAATATAAAACAAAAAACAATACAAAGGCATTAGTAGGTTTTTACCTATCAACAATTTCTTTAAAATGTGTAAACTGTTTAAATTCTCCAATCAAAATGCATGGAGACTCTGAATAGCCAAAGAAATCTTATGAAAGAAAAAGCAGAAGGCATCATACTTCCTGATTTCAAGCTATACTATAAAGCTGAGACCATTAAAACAATATGTTACTGGCATAAAAACAGACACATAGACCAATGGAACAGAATTGAAAGCCCAGAAATAAAGCCATGTGTATACACTCAACTAACATGTGACAAGAGAGCAAGAATGCTAAATGAGGAAAGACTAGTCTCTTCAATAAGTAGTGCAGAGAAAACTGTATATTCACATGCAAATGAAAAAATTGGGCCCCAATTTACACTACTCATAAAAATTAACTGAAAATTTAAAACTTAAATATAAACTCAAAACTATAAAACCTTAGAAGAAAAAATAGGGGAAAAACTCCTTTAACTGGTCTTGGCAATGATTTTTTGGATATAACACCTAAAGCATAAGAAACAAAAACAAAAATAAGCAAGTGAGACTACATCAAACTAAAAAGCTTCTGCACAGCAAAGGAAATAATGAACAAAATAAAAACATAACCAATGAAATGGGAGAAAATATTTGTAAACCATATATATAATATGGGGTTAATATTCTAAATATATAATGAACTCACACAACTCAACAGCAATCATCATCATTATCACCAACCAACTTAAAAATGGGCAAAGGACCTGAATAGACATTTCTCCAAAGAAGACAGAAATTGCCACCATCTGCATGAAAATATGATCAATATCACTAATTATCTGGGGAATGCAAATCAAAACCACAATAAGATATTACCTCATGCCTGCTAGAATGGTCATTATCAAAAAACAAGACATGATAAGTATTAGCAAGGATGTGGAGAAAAGAAGTCCTTGTGCACTGTTGGTGGGAATGTCAATCGGTTCAGCCACTGTGGAAAACAGTATGGAGGTTCCTTTAAAATTTCAAATAGAACTATCACATCATACAGCCATTTCACTTCTGGGTCTATATCCAAAAAAAAAATGAAATCAGTATCTCAAAGAGATGTCTGCACCCCTGTCTTCAGTGCAGCATTATTCACAATAGCCAAGACATGGAAACAACTTAAGTATCCATCAACAGATGAATGGATAAAGAATATATCACTTTTTTCTTTATTATCATACATATATATATATACATATATATATCATATATATACACATGTGGGTATAGGTGTATATATGGGTATATATATATATATGTATATGTATATATTCACACACACACATACACACACAATGGAATATTATTCAGCTGGTAAAAAAAAAAAAAGGAAATCTTGCCATTTGTGACAACATGGATAATCTTAGAGGGCATTATGCTAAGTGAAAAAAACTGTTAACTAATCTTATTGTGGTAATCATTTTGTAATACATACATGTATCGAATCATCACACTGTATACCTTAACTTACATATATTATATATCAATAATATCTCAATTAACCTGGGGGGGGGGGCCAAATACGATGTTATTATCTAATCAGCAAGCCTCAAGTAAATTTTTCTCAGTTGTCCCACTTAATGAACTTTTAGCAAAAGAAATCAAGTTTAGTCCAGGCTCCAATCTAAAGTCACATGCTGCTTTTTGTTAGTTGTGTGTCTTTATTCTCCTTTAATCTGGGAGCTCCACATTCTTTCTCTTTTATGACCTCGCTATTTGGAAGGCTGATAACCATTTATTTTTGTAGACTATCATTTATTTAGGTTTGCCTAAGGTTTCCTCACAATTAGATTCAGGTTATGCATTTTTATAGAAAGCCCGCAACAATAAGGTTGTGTCCCTTTCATGGCATCCTATTAGAAAGTGCACACACCTATCTCTCCCACTGCTGGAGATGTTAACTGTGATCATTTAATTAAGTGATGACTGCCAGTTACCTTCTCTGTAAAGTTACTGATTATCTTTTTGTAATTAATAAGTATCTTCTGGGAAAATTCTTTATGTAAATACCCTGTTACTTCTAAAAACATCTGCCTACTGGTTTTTGCATCCATAGATGATCCTTACCTGAAACAACAGGGGAGCTCCCAAATTATGAGTTTCTAATTCAATTTTTCTCCTATTTGTCAGCATGTAAGAGAGAGCTTTTTCTTCACTATTTATCCATTTTTTTCAGGTATTTATATAAATCAGTCTGAACTCCTGGCTTTCTTATTTTATTCTGTACATTACTCTATTTATTCTGATGTTCACATTTACCCAGATTTGACCTGTGGAAGCTAAGAGAAAGAAATGCGTCTTAAGAGACCCAGCAGGGATGAAGGATTGAGAAAGGAGTTGAGATAGTACATCATCACTGATGAACCGAGATGCTTGAGAGCAAAAGGTAGTAGCATGAAGAGCTTAGGTGGAAGGATAGTTGCTCATAGGAGAAGAGATTACTCATCCCCTAAACTCATAGAAAAGACAGAAACAAGGAAAATAGATAACAGTGCTCAAGAAGTTAAGAAGCTTATGATAATCTCTACATCTTCTGGGAAGTAGGAAGTGAAATGTTTGCTAGAAGTGAAGAGAACGTGGGAGGAAGTGATGCCTAATGAGAGCACTGACAGTTTGCGTGACAGTGTTCTGGGAAATGGAGAGGCAGATGGCTAGCAACACACAGGGGAATTGGGGGAATTGGGGGTCCTTGCAGAGGTCTTATTGTCCTTATTGTCCCCAATCTAGAAAGTTGCCTAGATCTGTTAGAACTATTCCCTGCACCTCTGTCCCCCACCTCCATACTATTCAACAAACTGTAAAAACAATTGCATTCTACACAGTTAAAATATTTTAGGTGAGTGAAATAGAAGTATGAAGGGGAAGGGCACCTGGCTGGCTCAGTCAGTAAAGCATCAGACTTCTGCTCAGGTCATGATCTCGCTGTTTGTGAGGTACAGCCTCTCATCGGGCTCTGTGCTGACAGCTCAGAGCCCGGAGCCTGCTTCAAGTTCTGTTTCTCCCTCTCTCTGCCCCTCCTCTGCTCATGCTCTGTCTGTCCTGGGTGTCTCTCTCTCTCTCTCTCTCTCTCTCTCTCTCACACACACACAAAAATAAACATTAAAAAAAAATTTTTTTTAAGTATGAAGGGGAGAAGTGAGAGTTAAAAAAAATTTTAATAATACAATTATAGCAATGGGATTGTGTCATCTGCTCTGGCTAGAAGAGGTAATATAAACAAAAGAAGCTGATAATGAAGTAAAACTGGAGGGTCAAAGTCCTAGGAGTTCAATGAGGTTTGAAAAGAGGCATTTTTCCCTCATGATTCCCTGAGTGCTCCTGATGCATATTGCCTTTTGTTTGGAGAATAACAAAGTGGGGTTTCTGGCATCCTGGCAAACTAGAAGGAAGCAGGGAGGCGAGCTGAGGGAGTAAAGTGCCACAGAGAGTCACATTTTATCACCCTGATAGCAAAATGAATTGACAACTGAGTGTTGACACCTATCTCCACATCACCCATGGTGACTCAAGAGACATTCATCACGTACCTGCATTTGGTGTAAGAGGCTGTCAGGACTTGGTATCAGCATATTGAGAGGTAGGTAGTAACTCTGTGAAAGCCCAAAGCTATCTTTCTTTCCCTCCTCCAGTCCATAAGAGTATGAAAACCTGGTCCTGACTGTGATGAGATCTTGCCAGAGCACAGCAGAAGCCAGCAGGGGACAGTAAGTCCTGGCTCCATGAGCCCCCTTCACCAGATCTCAGTTTCTGCCTCCCAAACAGAGGAATGGTTCCCCCAAGGCTATATTATGTACTATACACATTGTCTCATTGCTCTTCTCAGTCTCTGATCTTCAATTATAATCCACATATCCACTTAGGAGAAAAGATAAAAAATTATTGCAAAGCAAATATAGGAACCCGAAAAGTATACCAACATGGTACAGCCTGATGAAAAGGCAAAGATCACTCACTGTGCAGTGATGCCTGAAAGATAATCTTACTAAACCAAGAATATGATCGTTTGTCCCCATGGTTGCTCCTGAGCTATCTAGAAATGGTTAAACCATGTTGAGTGTACTCTCTTAGTACTCTTCTTGAAAATATGTACAATATTTTTTTTAAGTTTCCATATTAAAGAGTAAACTACAAAAGATACTTGGTGCTTTAAAAAAATATAAATTTCAGGGGCGCCTGGGTGGCTCAGTCGGTTGAGCGTCCGACTTCAGCTCAGGTCACGATCTCACGGTTCGTGAGTTCGAGCCCCGCGTCAGGCTCTGGGCTGATGGCTCAGAGCCTGGAGCCTGCTTCCGATTCTGTGTCTCCCTCTCTCTCTGCCCCTCCCCCATTCATGCTCTGTCTCTCTCTGTCTCAAAAATAAATAAACATTAAAAAATTTTTAAAAAAATATATAAATTTCAGTTATTTGTAATAGTCACCTCTGGCGAACACTTAATCTCCTTGGGACCAAAAATAAAAGTAGATAAAAAGAGTTGAATGTAACATTTATTGGACACTTTCCATCATACAAGCACTAACCCAGGTTCTTAACATGTTTTTTTTTCTTGTAATTCTAACAGCACCATGAGTGCTATAATGTTCCCAATTTAAGGGCTGAGAAACTAAAGCTTTATGAGGTTAATCTTCTTGAAAATAACAAAGACAGGGTTCGAACCCAAGGTCTCTGGCCCTAGAAGTTGTTTCCTTAATGACTCCATTACTGCAACAAGCTTCTTTTTAAAAAAGTATTCATCACAAGCAAATTCCAAGATAAAAAAGAACTTATACATGTTTTTAATGTTTTTCACCCCAAATATATTAATAAGCTTGGTATATACAAATTCAGTCTAAATATTTTACTCAGGGGTAACTGTATACACAAGATAGCCAAAAAATACTTATTTATGACAATGTTTATAGCTGTGATATTTTTACATTGATAAACTATTTTATAATTATTTAGGAAAACTGTATTAGTGGACAATGTCATAATCATTGATGATATAAAAGGTATTAGATCAACAAACTTATTTTCTTGGCAAGAACAAGATTAAGTCCTTGATGCACTGATTCAGTGGTTGATCTTAGTCAAAGACAGAATAAAAAACGGTGTAGAGAAGATCTTTATTACCTCTTTTCTTTTGGAAAGCAATCTACCAAGGCCTTTGTAAAAAACTGAATGGAAGCAAAATTCTAATTCACTCTGGTTAAATTTTTTATATTCCTTCATATTAATGAAAAGATAAGAAACCATGAATGTTTTGGGCTCAAAGAGATGGTTACTGGTCACTTTTTAAATGCTATATCCATGTTCTGTTTACCAGAATAGACTTCTGTCCTTTTCTCCTTCATAAAACTATAGAGCCCTATAAAATGCAGAGCTACAGAAACTCCTGTGCAGAAACCTGATATTTTCAGTATCTTCCCCCAAATTCTTCTAGTTCATCTCATTTTTGTATTGCAACATTTCTAATATTCTAGTCCCGGCGTTTGTAATGATCAGTATAAATTTGCCAAGCTAGAGCACAGAATAGTTTTCAAACATCAATGAACTAAGAAAACTCATTTCGCATATGTGTCAAATGTCACAGAATACCAGATACATTACTGGATTATTAGACTGGGGTGAAGGTTGGGGGGGGGGTGTCATATTACCCAAATTGAAAGTCCTTTTGAGAAAGCTGCTTGATAAGGTAAAAAACCTTGGCTAAAAACAAAGGTCCCATTTTCCTGATGCCAGAACAATTCTACAGTTCAGAAATGTCAGTAACTAACAACCAAATCAACCATTGGGGACAGCTAAAGTACACAAAAAAGATAGTTGTGATGAGCACACTTAAACTGATAATTTTGATATTAAATGAATGGTACCACTGGTATTACATAGGATTTTATATTTGATTTTAATTTACAAGGCATTTCAGAAGGGCGGGGGAGGTGCACATGTGTATATGCACTACATATTTTAATAGATGATCATGATACTATTTAAAGCTAATTTTCTAAGCGTCAGATTTAATCTTAGCATTTTTAAGGAAATTATAATGACCGATGAAATCTCGAGCCCATAAAGCAGTTTGCTGGTTTGCCATAGGAAGCTGTCTTAGAGCAACACCTAGTGTCTCCTTGACCTCTTCAAATGAACACTCTGGGATCAGGAAGGAGCAAAATAAAGGCTTCCTTTTAAGAAATTTTAAATAAGATGTATATATTTAGAATAATGTACACTCTTTGCTTTTTCATGCCTGTTTAAAGTTCTGTTTAATTTCTATTTGGTACAAGTTTCACCCAAAATGCTGACTTCTATTCATCTGGTGATTCTATCACATGGTCAAAGAGAGTCTACTTGGTTGCAATATCCAAAAAAGCATAGATATTTTGCACAAAGACATTATCCTATAACCAAAAATAACTCCATGAAAAGCTGCTCATAAAAAGAGGCTAACTATAAATTTCAAATAACATATGTAACTGCTACAGAAAAATTCCGTAAGGCTTTTTTTTTCAAATCATTGAAAACCAGGAGGTTAATTTGAGCCAACATATTTTTATACGTGGATCTTTGAAAATTATTGTGCTCGTTTTATGTATTATGCAAGAGGATTCAGAAACAAGCCTTAAAATTCTGTGAAAATCTTCTACCCTTCAGAATGTGGTGGTGAGTTTACAATTCTTTTTTTGTCAGGTGTGATATTGAAATCCCTTCACCTCTTGCAATAATATAATCACAAATGGGGAAATTCTACCATAATCATTTGCAGTGTCTGTGGAGGTCTGCAAGATCACAATCTTCAAATTGATTCAAGAAATGTTGACATTTATACCATTCCCTGGTCATGTTATAATCATTGTCAGCAGCATGAATTTGTGAGGTTTTTATTTTATGTTCTTGTCAAAAATCTCTGTCGCAGAAATGAGACTGAAAAAGTTTAATGCTTTATGTGCTCGCTGAGAGATGATAATAACCCCGGCTTCTCTGACCTCCGCGGTGTTTCAAAATTTAGTGGCTGGTTAGTTCTCCTCACTCCTTTTGCAGCCTCAGCAGCCTGAGAAGCCAAATCATCAACCAATCGAAATGCAGAGTATAAAAATGGTTCAGAGCATTCTCTCCTTCTAGAAACCAGGCTTGCAGCACATCTCTGATCTCTCCGTAGAAAGGAGGGTTATGTGAGGCATATAATTTAAACCTTCCCTAATGACACTTTAAATAAATGGATGGCAAGCAACGTTAGCACTTATAACAAAAACATTAAAATGTTCAATGGGCTTCACAATCAAGATAACTGATGTTAAAACCAGAGGTGTTCAAAAACAAGTACAGTTAAAAATTATGTATCACCAAAATTCACTACAGTACCTTCCAAAGTGTGGCCCCGCCAGAAGTGTTTTCCGTCTCTCTTCATTTATCTCAGCTGTTTTTCCCCCAACTATTGTTTAGCTAAAATACCAATGCCAGGATCCCAGATTTAGCGTTTGGACAAAGAGAGTAACTGTAGAGACTCAGCTTTACATTAGCATGTGCTGTTGGAAGACACTACCTACATCATTAAGGAATTCCTATGGGAATATTTTACACTTTCCAACATCATCTTGTTATCCCTAAATGCAGAAAAGGGAAGCTTCCATTCCCAGGATTCTTCCATCCAGGACTGCAGGTGAACACTCTCTGCTGCCTACCTAAATCCATCTCATTGCACTGATTCAGGGGCGTCCTTTTAACACTGTAATAGGCTGTTTGAGGCTCAAAACAGGTGAGTGTATTCTATTAGTCTACAAAAAAAATCAATTAAAAACAATTTCAGGAAGTAAAATAAAAAATCAAAATTTTCCACAAATTCTTTCGTTCATTAGGACGAGTCATTAGTTTAACTACATAAAGACAAAAATCAAGATTTCGTTCTCACAGTCAATTACACTGTAGGTGTCACTTGTGCTGGTGCTGTTTGCCTTCTACTCTCTGTAGAAGCTATATCTGCCTCTATACCAACATATTTTTTAATATCATTACTTGTGACTCAAATATGAAAGCATTTTGATTGTAAGTCTGACTGGTAAATAATATGAGTCTCCATCTCACTTGCTATAAGCCTGCAAATAGAATATTTCACCCTGTTATTTTCATTTATGCCAACTTCAGCATATGATTTATAAGCTTAAAAAACAAGGTGTCAGTACAACTGGAATGTTACTATCCTTATTCTACACATACTACTTAAAATCAGTGTCAGTACTTGGTTACACTACAAGATGATGTACTCTGGAACAATATGTATATATTGAGAGAATTAAGCCTATTTAAAAGACCCAAATGAGTTTAGTATTCTGCATTTAGAGAAGCCCTAGTAAAATAGCTGAAAGAAACACCAAATGGTCCTAAAAAACATCTATTGAATTCATACTCTCCAGGCAATGCTTACTAAAATGTAGAATTTCATCAGTTCTGAATTGAAAAGATTGATCTGCTTGTCATGTTGAATAGACTCTAAAAGTAGTTTAAGCAACAATTGACCCTGAGCACAGAACCAGCCGAGTCTTCTGGGCTTCGGGCTGAAGGCAGCTCCAGATTTCTAAGATAACTGAAATTGTCTCTGTTGTGAAAAACAGCAAAGCAGCTCACAACAGACTGAAATGCTCAAGAGGATTTTCATAATTACAGCTAAGAGAAATGAGATTTACTGGAAGCTGCATTTACATCAGTACTGCTGTGTCTTTCCTCACAATTCCTTACACTTAAAAAAAATCAATTCCATCCACTTTTCATAATTCCATTTGCTTCCTTTTTTCTTCTGAATATCAGCCCACTGAATTTAAGCCATATTACAAAAGGCAACTGTGAAATTTTTTATTAGTGATTAATCTGTTTCCACAACTGATTTGTAATTTTTGTCAGATATTTCACACTTCATTTATCACAAAGACATAGGAATTTGCCAGAACTCACACGTTTTAGCTACTAAGAAAATGTACAGGTGAGATTCAAAGTAGAACAGGCATAACAATAATGATATAATAATGCAAAAACGTATTCTCTAAATGAATAATATTCCACATGAGCTATGCAAAAGATATGAGCTGAATACTAAAATGTACCATCATGACATGTCAATAAATATTATGTTAAGAACTTAACATACTGTTACATTCCTTTATAATAATAACTCACATTCCTCTTTGTCTGGTCAAGGACCAACTGCTCTTTTAGCTCCTTATAAAGGGACTTACTTGTTCTCTAATTGAGCTCCCGGGGTGAAGGGAGGGAGAGAAGGAACCATGCAGCCATTGTGAGCTGACTAACATCACTGCTGACCTGTTGCCTCACCTGGCTAGTGTGAAGCAACAGCCAGGCTTGCAACTGATTACCTTCCCTGGACCCTCCTTCAGCTTAAGGCCATGACAAAGTCCCAGCTTGTTGAGGACACATTCACCACTAAGGTCAGAAGCAACAAGAGCAAACAAGGGATTGCATCTCATGTTTGTGGGTTCCAGCCTGTTTGTGATCTTCCCTTCCTAACTGCCTACCCTATGGACTTCAAGCCCAGCATCAGATACAGAGACAACAGCCTTACAGACACCCGTTTAACCCATCCCACAATCCTGCCAGTCAGTTCCCTGTAACAAACATATAAAATTATACATCTGTATTATATTTACACATGTTATATGTACACATAAAGACTTACATATTCTGCTTCTGTGGTTAAATCCTGACAAATACAGAATTTGGTTTTTAAAAATGTAAGTGTTTGAAAAACCTTGTCCAGATAAGTATTTGTTGTTGAATATTTTAGTGACATTTAAATCTTGGAATAATTTCATGTTCACACTCAATAGGATTCCTGAGGTTTTCAAGACTGGCTCTTTTCACATTCACTGAGACCCCACGAGTCATGTTATAGCCATGATTCACAGACTGGGGCACTCATGTTTGAACATATGTGATTTTTAAGGGAAAAATAGGCTTTCGAGAATATCTGAGCACATAATGGAAGTAACAGCTCCAAGGACAGAAACACATCAGGAGTGAAGGATAGGCCCACCCTTATGGTACTGGTGATCAGTTAAGCAAGAAAAATTGTAGCTGACGGAGTCTCATCCTGAGCTCTTTTCGTTCCTTATATAGTAATTAGGTGGTAAATATTAGAAGACAAGACAAATGCCAACATCTAGTAAAAAGTTACGGAAAACATACAAGAAGATAAATCTACATTTTCAACATCCTGCTTTGGATAGGAATACTTGTTATTTTTCCTTCAGAGTACAGCAAACTGGTTCATTTTTATAAGTATCAGTTAGGGACATTAGCTTGATTTCTACCAAAAGGCAATAATGTTCCACTAAATCACAATGATGTTTCAGATCCCAACAGCAGCAACCATAGTCTTTTCTATACCTGTCATTTTTCTAGGAGTTTATAACTTGGCAGTGATACTTCTGGCATTCTGTTTTTTAAACTCAGTAGCAATTGTTCTCCAACTGTTTTGTAATTTATTTTCAAAAATTAAATTTGCTGAATTTTAGTTTTACACAAGTTAAACAGAAAGCAATTTTATTCAATATGGCTCAAGCCCAGAAAAATTCTGTGTAAACAATGTTTTGAGAATTTTACTGCTCTGATTAAACCATTCCATAAACTAAATTGAGCCAGGCATATTTCAGAGAAAAAAATGTCCTCCTCCCCCAAATTTAATTTTCCTTTTTTTGTTTGGAACACATCTTATTGCATCATAGATAAATTTCATTTTAGACTGCATCTAATTCTTAGGCATGCAGCTAGCTGTCCTTTCAAACATCTTTCCATCTTATTCCTTATTAGATTATTATACTATCATAAACTCTTGGTCATACCACTACAAAGTGACTCCTACAATCCACAATGCTGCTGTTATCCTGATTAAAAAGAAAATCTGAGGAATCGAAGTTTACTTGTGACTCTAATGCACTAACAATCAATCAAGCTTATCTCATTTTTGACCAATTTTATTAGAATTCTAAACCAACATGACTACACTGAAGCTGAGTTTATTTTATATTCTACTTTTTCCACTAGTCAATTTTATTGTAAATATATCTTTCTGACATTTCTGTAATAAAGAAGGCTCTACCTGGAGAGGCAGTTTATCCAAATTCAAACTAGACGATTGTTCATCTTACATTGCGGGGCACAGCCTCTGCATTATTAAATTGCAGCATTTTTTTTCCAACATACTTAGCATTTATGCTACAGAAGTTCAGACTGTTCTTTCAAGAAAAAGAAATTATTCTTCAATGTCAGCCAACAACAAAGTAAAACTACAAAAATCTATTAAAATAAAAAATAAACAAGTAGTGACATTAAAGATAAAGAGGAAATGTTGAGTCATTATTTAGTCATTTTGATATGAGGGCATTAGTATCCAAATATCATTAAACTACTAGGAAATACAGCAAGTATTAATTCTCAGCATTTTCTAGTGTCCTACCTACTACTTTGTTTTTAATAATAGTTGGGGAACAATCTGATATTTGAAAAGCCTGAGTTCTTCTAAAGAACTCAATTTTTCTTTTAATGATTTAATGCTCATCTCCCCATAAGGAGAAAAAACATGGATCTTCTGTATTAGGGGCACCTTGGTAGCTTGGTCATTTGGGTGCCTGACCCTTGATTTCAGTCCAGGTCATGATCTCACGGTTTGGTGTGTGAAATCAAGTCCCAAGTCTGCTCTGTACTGATATTGTGGAGGCTGCTTGTGATTTTCTCTCTCCTCTCTCTCTGCCCCTCCCCAGCTCAATTTCTGTCTCTCAAAATAGATAAATAAGCATTAAAAAAAAAAAGAAATGGAATCATTTTCAGAGGATGGGAAGTGCCATGTAAAATCCATCTGTAAGTCAATCAAAAGATGGAATTCTGGGAACTTACCAAGTCTGCTCCACCAAAGTGATATAAATGAGCCTTTCTCCTCTTTGAGAGTCAGCACCTTCACTGATTTTGAACACCACAGCCTTAGAGTCACTGCAGATGCTCATAAGGTGCTCAATATACTTGATTGAATTAGCATGCTTATTCTAAAAAAGAAAAAAAAAAAAAAAAAAACTCTGAGAAATAGAAACCCAAACAATATCAAATAATATCCTGGGGGCACCTGGTGGCTTAGTTAATCGAGAGGTCAACTCTTGATTTTGACTCAGATCATGATCTCCGGGTCATAGGACTGGGCAGGCTGAGTGTGGAGACTACTTAAGATTCTCTGTCTCTCTCCCTCAGTCTCCCCCCCCTCTCTCTCTCTTTCTCTCTCTCTCTCTCTCTCTCTCTCTCTCTCTCACTGAGTCTCTCAGCCTCTCTAAAAAAATCTGTATCTGTATCTATATCATCTATCTGTATCTATCTATATATATACAGATATCTTCTGTGTACCAGTAGTATAGAAGACAGTAATGCAGTCTATAGAATGCAGTAATATAGAAGACATAGTCATTGCCTTCATGCTAAATTTAAGGAAATAGGATATATATATATATATATATATATATATATATATATATATATATTTCAACTTTGGCTGTACTAGCAATTGGAAACATAGTAGACTTTACTTCCATAATTGTTGAAGAATAAAGGAAAAGATAATTACCATGGAAGAACCAAACAGTAATGTGGGAAATAAGCAATGAAGAAATTGAAAGACTAGAAAAAGAAAACTGGTTTGGGATAATTAAGAAAGGCTTAATAGCAGTGAAGCTTGAATTTATGTAAAACTGAGATCAGTAGAGAGGGATGAACAGGGTTTTCTAGGAAGATGGAAAGACACAGTAATAGGGAACCAAAAATTTCAGTCATATTAAACCAATGCATTTATTTCCTGCTCTTGTAACAGTTCAAAGACAATATTCCTGGCTGATGTCTTTCCTCCACACACAATTCAGATATCTAGGGTTATTCTGTCTTGGAGTCTCACTATCCCCCAAGGCCTCAGAGTCTTTTCATCCAGCCAGCAGAAGGAAAGAGAGAGTTTGGAGAAGATACACCCACTTCGCAAGCACATTGGCATGAAACAGACATACACCACTTCTGCTCACGCTGCCCTGGCAAGTACTAGATAATGGCCATCCCTGGAGTTAAGCAGATGCTGGAAAATGTAGCTCCTGCCTAAACTGTCACTTCTCTGTGACAACTCTAGGCTTTAAAGGAGGAAAATGCATTTTGATGGGCTGCTCTCTATCTCTGTCACACCAAGCCCGCCAAGAAGGTACAGAAAGTGAAATGTTCATTTTTTGCAGTCACCCAAACATGAGAGTTTCTTAAAGGTACTACAACAGGCCAGAATATACAGAGCTGGGGAAGATTCTAAGTCAGAGGATGAAATAATCAAAGCAGCATTCTAAAAGAGAAAACGGGCAGTGGTATCCAGCAGAATCACAAGTAGAATAAATATTTTCCAGAACAGACAACGAAGCTGGCAAAGGGCACAGAAAATCCTGGTAAGAATTTGAGATCTATTCCTAAGTAAGAAACAAAGGAAATGCATGATTATAATGGGGGATGGAGGATGGAAAGGAGGAAAAGGAGAGAGGGAAATGAAAGAAAATGTTGAGCAGTCAAGCTCATATGATAGTACCCCTAACAACAAGTGGGAAACAATTTCAGAGAGAAGAAGATGAGTCCAGGAACATGTGCAAATGCTCCATGGGGGCATATACATGGAGCTGTCTAGCTGATGGTCACACAGGGCAAGATGAAAATAGGAAAGGATCAGGAGAAGAGGCCTCATTTCCTGACTCTCACCACTGTGCAATTTTTCCTAGACTACTGTAGTATCTACAAGAGGCAAATGAACTATTCTGTGACATGGCAAATCCATTCTTTTTGCCCGTCTACACAATCGATACCAATCGCCACAGTCAAATTGATCTGGCTGCAACTCACATCAATTCTTAGGAGACTGAAAGGAATGGATTGGCCGTGCCATAGGCCAGCCATTTTACATCCTCAGACAATGCCCTATTCTGCCTCAAGAGTTATTAGGCCAATGGAGGAAGAGTCCAAGGTCCCCATTCTGTTCATTTTTTCAAGATCTGTTATCACATGTATTTTTTTAGGTTTCCCAGCTGCCTAATTTTTATGTGAAAATTAAGAATCAGTTTGTTTCCTTTTTTTTCTAAGTCACACCAGCAGCATATGAACATCTTCTACATGCCAAGCTCTGTCGTGGATAAAGTTCCTTAAGCTGAAGATACTCTGATAGTAACAGAAAAGAAGCATACCAACACACAATTAAGTTGCAACCCCATTCAAGCCCCTTTCAATCCTATTAGAAGAGAGTAACGTAATGAGTATGTCCTATGCGCTAGGCTCTGCTCTAATGTAGTTATGCAGTTTGCATGTCAGATTAGCTCAACATAAGCATAATACCTCCATTTTAAAGGAGCTTAATAATTTACCCAAAGTGATATACCTAGTAAGTGACCAAGGTGGCAATTAAAGCTATGGTGTGACCCAAAGGTGAATGTGTTTTGACACTACAAAGCCTCTCCTGTGGTTCTAATTAGGCCCATTAAAGCAGCCAAATAAAGAGCCAATTCCTGTTGCCACATGACCAAAATACTGCATCCTGCACTCCTTTAAATCTAACAGAGAATCGATTCAGTGGTTAAGAACAGCAAACATCTCCCTAGACATGCATTCACGCTAAGGTGGAACTGAATGATTATTTTCAACCCTGACTATAGTGAAGGATGCAACCGTAAACTCCAACCTACTCCTGGTTCATTGGTTTTGTGTGTGAAGCAGCCTTGAATTTGCCAAATGTAGTAAGATGTGTCCTTGACAAGGCAGAAAAATATATGGTCATCTACTTAAGAAAGTAAATCTACTATGAGGTCCAGGTCAGTCTGTCGCCCACAAAAACATTCCTCTATGCTCCTCCATGGACAAGCTGAGTCCAGAGAGCACAGCAGACCCCAGCAGGGTGGTGTCCCAAAGGCCTGGACAGGCCACCGCAGTATTTCCAAGTTTGCCTCCAGTAGATGTGGTTATATGTCCTCCAAATGCAATTACTTAAAGAAAGTGCTAAGTCAGGCCTGGCTAGCCAGTGTGGAATATGATTGCCCATCCAAATAGGGTTAAGCAAAGAGGTTCCAGATCTAAAGTCAATGTAGACAGAGATTAAGGAAAAACTAAAGGGAGAGGAGGTGTGAAGCAGAGCTGAAGGGCAACAAAGGCTGTGTTGTTTTTATCTAGTGTCACAGCAGAGCCAAAGAGGATTTTAAAAGCTGGCCATGGAGCAAAAACATATTTTACCTTGCAAGCTGAAATATCCACAGGCTGTGAAAGATCAAGGAAAATAAAAAGAATATTGTTATTGCAAGGGCATCACAGAGAGAAGCACCATTTCAGAATCACCCCTGAAACAAATAACAGAATGAGCTCAATCAGCTTCGCTCTAAGCCTTTGCTGTGCTCCCTCCCCCAACACATACTTCAGGTCAAGTTGCAGATCATTTCTTTCCTAAAACTCACTAGACTGTGTGCCCTTTCTTTGTATTACATTTCCTCAACGCTATAAAATAAACTGTACTATGGAGTGTTTTAATTTCCTATCGTCTTTGGAAAATCATGCTAATAAGACATTTAGTGAAAAGAGTAGTTGCCCAGTAAGTGGCAATAATCTTTTATGAGTGCCGCTGTGAAAACTATGAACAAATATGTTGACCTTGAAAGTTCCAATCTTACCGCGAGTGCAAGAACAATGACACAAATATTCATTTAGATGAATGCTTACCATGCTTGGCCTTATCATTCCGAGCTACCCACATTTCAATTTCCTAGTTATACTCAGAAACTATGGTTTGTGATGGAAAGCAAAAGGATACTGTTGCCATGGTAGCAAAAACATTTTTTTTTTCTCCCTCAAAAACAGTATATCAGAGACCACTGGGGGGAAAAAATAATACTAACTACACTTGCAGAAAAAATTAAATTTAAATACAAGTTCTTGCAATTTTATTAACTGCTGTTTATGTATTGTTCCATCTTAACGTGTAAGGATGCCTTACAACAGGCTTACCAGTTAAAGTACAGGTTACTTCTTTTTCCCTCTTTGCACAGGTTGTCTGACATACAGAATACATCATTTAAAATCCATGAATGAATAAAAGGATCTAGATTTGCAATTGTATAAAATGATATTCAAAATAAGTTTTAAAAAACTGCCTTAGATTAATATAGCTAATAAAAAAAATGACAAAGAAGCAACTACGACAATAACAACAAAAACAATGACTGTTATCCTTTTGAATTCCTTTGCTTGCCACTCAAATGGGATATTACCCTTTTAAGGACTGGCTGAATAACTCAAACTAATGTACCAACCTGTGCTGCTCGTATTCCCTAATGCATATCATTTTCATGATATTACTTTTGCAGATACTATGCTGGCTTGCTACAAAATAAAATCCCTGAAATTTTCCTGTATTCAATGAGCTGTTGACATTTTTTAATAAGAGAACACAACACTAATGCAGCTGTCTTAATTCTGTGAATTACTTTCCCGCCAAATTCACTGGAGCACTGATGTCACATACGAGCAATCCGTTAGAATCAGTCACCTCTCCAGCTGTTGTTATAGCTCCCGCATTTCCCATCCTCAGCGTATTTTCTCTTTTATGTACTAAGATGAATGTCAGTGTCAGGTCTTTAGAGGAGCGGGTGATCTTTTTACTGCATATTCGAAAACATGTTCTTACTCTTATTTCTACTCCATGACAGAAATTCTAATTCAGAAATGTTCATTTTTCAAACAGATGCCCTTGAGAAAATCAACCCAGGACATGTTCCAACATAATTATTATTTGTAAATTATCATATACAAATGTACTTATTTAAGGTACTCCTAATCATATGGTTTCTTCCTCCTGTGTTTCTTTTATCGATGCATTTATCAAGATTTAGAAATTAATCTATTCTCAGACTTTATCCCAAAGCCAGTTTATTCTGTGAGACGTATCTCCCAAATAAACATCTACTGAACGAAGAATGAACAAACTGGTTACTGTATTACAGGGACCAATTATATTACTCTTTCCTGGGAGAAAGAAAAAGCACGATCATTATAGCTCAGTTTGACTGTGGGTAAAATTTTCTGTCTGGTCAATGTTTCTCTTCAGTGCCAACACAGTGCATCACTATCTTTTCCTCTGTGGTTTAGAATACAGAGTTTAGAAGTACACAGAAACCAGAAGTACAGAGAAATGGTCTTTGGAGAATAGACTTATTAGGTCTACACCAAACCCCTGTACACCGCCCCAACAAAAAATAAATAAATAAAGCAGTATTTTGGCTCTCTGAGGAACAGTCACAGTAAAAGGAGATGTGTTTACTTGAGCTAAGTTGAAACTGGAGGCAATGAGGTGAAATCAAGGGTGGCAGCTCCCCACAGCAGAGAGCTTTCTCAGGATGATACTAATCAGGGCTTCCTGGGGTAGCACAGGCTAGGTCTCTAATGTTGGAGCTGTCTTTTGAAAGCCATTTTCTGTTCTCCCCCATCTTTATAATGTATAAATTCACTGTTGGTAACTGTACTTTGGAGCATGATTTAAAGACTGTGCTGTAGCCAGAGCCTAAAAGCAGTGTAGGCTCCAAGCCATTCCATCTTTGGCCTCATCTGTGACTGCTGTCAATAGACATGCCAAAAATGATGCAAATGGTTTGAAACAGTGAGCTACTCTATCCTTCTTCTATTAGTCTCTACCTAGTACTCACATTGATTACTTTTAATGTCTTATAGAGGATATATTAGACTGAACTGTCTACCAGTTGCTGTTAAGGTATCTTAAATAGGAAGAATTATTTCTACTGGAATTCTAGAGGATGAAAATAAGTTATCAAAAATAAAAAGTGCCCAGAAAATTGGTCATGTACAAAATAATTGCACAGTATTTTCTGAAACTAAAAGAGTATGTATTATCACAAAGATTAACTTGCCAAATCTCACCATAACAAACCATACCTGCTTTTCATCTAAACTATGACAGTGGTGAATCAATTTAGTTTTGAAAATAACCATTTTTCCTAAGTGGCTCATAATGAGTTAAAAATTCGTGTCATGAAAACTCAAATGCCCAATCAGGTGCCTCTTTCCACAATGCCTTCACGTACTACATCTCAGTTTTGGCTTTCAGTGAAAAGGTGAAGATGATATGACACAAGCTAATCAGTTAACACTCATATCGGTAATAGCCAATAAATAATTCAACAGGTGAAAACGTGGCCATCTATAAACCAACTTGGAGGTCCAGTACCACCATTTACTTTACAAGGCTGACCTAGGTACTTGTGATTCTCGCCCTCTCCTCCACTGTTCACCACATGAGGTGTCAAATGCCCTTGCTCTCTTTTTTTTCCTCTATTCTTTTGCTTCTTCTTTGCATAACTTTGCCTTTCCTCAAGAAAATCATCATATTTTCTTTCTTCCTTTTTCTACCTACATTGTACAAAAGCACTCAACTTTCTGGAAAAGGGTTTGGGTTTTTCTTACCCCAATCCCATTTGCTCACCTCCTACTTACTCCTCAAATTCCTGTATTTGGTTTCTTCCTTGCCCCTAACACTTCTCAAAAACTGCTATCAATGTATCGATATCTAAATCCTGGCCTCTTGTTGGATATATTACCAGACCTTTACGTAGAATCTTATATTTCTTCTTTGGAAACTCTATTCTTTAATTTCTGCAATATTCCAAATGTGTCTTCCTACTTCTCTGAACTTCTCCATTTCATTTCCAGGTGATCCTTTCTCTGCCAATTCCTTAAATACTGATATTCCATGGGTACTACCCTTAATCTTCTTTTATCCTCACCTTACATCATTTCCTAATGTAATATCATCTGCTTCCACAGCTTCGATCAGTACTGATGACTTTTAGGTCAGTATCTCCATCTACAGCCCGAGTTTCTAGCACATATGCAAAAATTACTAGAACTGTGGTAATAGCCACATGAGTGTCATGCAGATACTTTGAACATAGTATATCCCAACTAAATTCATTATTCTGCTACCCAAACTTGCTTCTTTTGCATACCACATCTTCTCATCACCATCTATCCAGCTGCCAAAGCTTGAACTCTCAGAGTATTCCTTGACTCCCTCCTCCTTCAATTTATATATCCGATTAACCGCCAGTTACAGAAACTGGGAGTAGGCATTTAGAAACATACAGCACTGTGACATTGTTGTAGCATTGAGCATTTAGTTTTTCTAGTCATTTATTTTTATCATTTTTAATGGTGATATACTTAGGTTACAAGTAGATGTAACTGATGTAAACCATTTAGGCCATCTTAACTGGACGTCCTTGAGAATACCAACTGAAACAAAGGACTCCGTCTCCAGAAAATAATTTCCATATACATTACAGTATAAAATTATGCATATAATATATATGAACCATGGATAATTCCAAGCCCATTTTTAACCCCTTTAGAATTTTAGGGGTTCCCAATTCAGAACCCTTAATCCCAATTGACAAAGTCTGGGACTTCCTTGTCAATCGCCTCCTCTGTTTATTTATTGTGATAAACATTCCACATAAGCATTAAAATCCTGGCTCTCTTAGCAAGAATTCAACACACATATAATTACTGAGCTCAGAACCAAAGATTGGGCCTATTGAGCAAGTGCTGTAAAGACCTTATGTGATTTTTAATAGTTTCTTCAGAACAAATGCAACAGTTAACTCCTGAATGATAAAAGAGTTGTGTTATAATCTAACTATCCCTTATGTAGATTATAAAGTTTTAAGGCTCAGACCCACAGCTTACAGAAGGGCCAGCACAGAGATATAGGTCTATAACGCTAGGGAACTAGGCAACCAACCTCTGCAAATCCCATTCAATGACACCTGTTTGTCTTTATATACCTGACCTCACTCCAAATAAGGATGACAGGCATCTCATAAAAACATATAGAATCCAATATGATTTTTAAAAATAAATGTTATTTAGGGGCACTTGGCTGGCTCAGTCGGTTGGGCGTCCGACTTTCGCTCAGGTCATGATCTCACACTCCGTGAGCTCAAGCCCCGCGTCAGGCTCTGTGCTGACAGCTCAGAGCCTGGAGCCTGCTTCAGATTCTGTGTCTCCCCCTGTCTCTGCCCCTCCCCTGCTCATGCTCTGTCTCTCTCTGTCTCAAAAATAAGTAAAAACATTAAAAAATTTTTAAAATAAATGTTATTTAAATCAGAGAGAATGGAAAATAAAGTTAGAAAGAACATGTGATCTATGAGGGTAGAGGCCACAGCTAGGTAGTCCTTCACTGTCCTATCTCATGGCACACAGTGGATACTCAAGACAAAGGTAAGGGTGGCATCAGTACACAGATGGCACATGTGATTGATGGGAGACTGCACCTCCTTGAACTTCTTTGCTGCCAAAGCAGAAAGATAATCATGTTTGACTAAGATTTACCTTGCCCAGAGGTAGGAACTTCCAGGGTCTCAGGGGAGTCACTGCTTTTCTCCTGCAGAGCACCCTAAAGGAGGCACTGCATCCTATGGTAGACTCCCTATAATCAAGAACAAGGAACATGATATCCAGCCAGACAATTGCTTCTTACAATGTCCCTCAGGGCAAGCGGAGCATATAATATCAAAGCAAAATTCAGTAAACCCGATTTCAAAGAAATGCCCTTTGGTACAAACCCCTTAATGGTTTGGCTTAATTCAGATATAAAATTTGGACATCTAGTACAGGTGCTCACAAATGAAGGCCCACCACCCATTTTCAGAAAGAAAAATTCCTAGAGCAGAGCCACGTCCATTTGTTTACATATTGTCTGTGGCTGTTTTCAAGAGTTGAGCAGAGTTGGGCAGTTGCAACAGAGACTGGCCCTAAAATATTTACTATCTGGCTGTTTACAGAAAAAGTTTACCAGTCCTTGGTCTAGTAGATATGGACTGCTATCATTAGTTCTCTAAAACTGAGTTTGGGAAGCCTGGAGTTCAATGTCATATTTTCAAGAAATATTTGCAAAACACATATACTGCCAGGTATATTTTAGGGCAGATCTGTATGATTTGATGACAACCGTATGGAAAGGTATTGCTGATAACCTCTGCCTCAGCCCAGCCACTGGGTATTTATCCCTTTGCTCTGTGTATATGCCCTGAACAAACTTGTAGTTAAAAAGCCTTACATAGGTGGTTAATTTTCCCAATAAAGGTCTAGTCCATATTTTTCTCTTCTACTCCAGAATTAAACCCAAGTAACTAATGTAGTACCTGAAGATGTAGAATAAAAGACTTTGTGGAGAAATGGAGTCCAACAGTCAGAGAAGAATGTAAACAGTTGTGACAAGAAGAACTTGAGGTGATTAATTAGATGTGTCACTAGAACTCTGTGATTTCCTAAACATGGATTGAACTTCAAATAGTCAAGGTAAACACAAACCCTGAAATTGTTCATATTTTTCTAACAGTCTGGTTAGGGTAACACACAAACCCAACCATCTCCATAGCTCAACACAAGCATTTATTTCTACCCACTGCCCAATAAGATGTTCTTGGTCAGCGAACAGCATTCCTTCCTATAGTGACGTAGGGACCAGTCTCCCTCCAAGGAGCAGTACAGAGGTACATGCATGAGAGGTGGGTCAGGCCTGGAAATGGCCCACATACTTGTATACATGGTCACACTCACTGCAAGGGGGTCTGGAAAATATAGTCTGGCTCTGAACCTAGACTTTAGGTAATTAGTCAAGCTCTTCCATACCCACCTCAAAATGTAAAACCTAATTCATTAAACTCACTCTTCTGATATGAAACATGTAAGCAATTTTTTAGGATTTAAATCAAGAAATATCTCTGGAAAGCATACAAATATTAGAATATGCAGGCAAGAGGCTTTATGCTACTGACTCTAGACATTTTACCCAAAAATGTTGCCATGTGTATGCTAACCCCATCTCCCAGTTGGACAACTCAGAATGTGCTCTTAGCAGCCCTCTTTCATATTTTACCCCTGGCATTATATTTAGATGCAGAATTTATCTCTTAGCAAATTCTAGCAATGCTGTTTAGATAGGTCACTAGTGAATCAAAGTGAAAAACTATGATCCTCAACAATTAAGCCCTAAGGTCACTGCAACTATCTCTTTTTTGCTGTCCAAGATTTCCAGACTCTGCCAGCTTAATAGAGATGCTCCTTGCTCTGGCTCTTGTGCTCTTCATAATTAATCGATGTTTAATGCCTCAACAAGGTCCTAAGCTGATTACCACAGCCTTATCTCCTAGTGTCAGGATATCTGTTTACTTCAGCTGAACAAAATGCTAAGACTGCTCTGATGGACCAGGGCCAGGCCTGCCATAGGCCCAGAGATGCAGTTAAGAAATGGGATATGAAAGTATATAACTGGCATGGTCAGGATTGTTTTGTTTGGTGGGGGGTAGACCCTCGCAAACTGGCATGAGACTTCCACCACCTGAACAGCATAAAAACTAAGTATACTGGCATGGCCTTCTTTGACCTGGAAGACATCTCTTTCCACGAACTCTCCACTGACCACTGAATGACGGGCTCACCGCCAAAAGGAAATAAGGAGGCAACTGACTTGAGTCCACTCATTTACCTCTATCTATCTATCTATCTATCTATCTATCTATTTTACATATACATATATATACACACATATATACATATATATGCATATATATATATACACATACATATATGTATATATGTATATCCTTTGTTTACTTGCTATTTCAATAAAAACTCAAAATGGAGGTCATTAAAACCTAAGTCCAGTCACTCTCACCAACCTTCTAATCCAGCTCAAACTTTTAGGAGCTGGTCTAGCCCAATCTCTTATATACCTAGCTCTGTCTTCTCTCACAAGCTCTTGACACTTATCACCATCAATCTGCTAGATTTTTTCCACTGGGGATATCCCACAACATGTCAGCTTAACAACTTCTGCCCCATGTTAGTCACTACTAGAATTTAATTTAATCACATGATTATTTTTCTAGTTATTTTTTCTTAGAACAAGAGTCATGTTTTACTCCTCCTTATCCTTGGTGCCCTGAAATTCTAGAAGCCACCAAGCTATACTAATCCTTTTCCCAGAATGCGAAATTGCAAACAGCTGAATCAACTTGGATTCATTTAAGCAGAATCCAAGTACATTCAGTGATGTTAGGTAACCCACAGACTGAGCAGAAGGCCAGGGAATGAGACCAGAGAACCAGGAACAACGCCCTAAACTATGCCACAGCACCTATCCTAGCAGGATATAACTGCCACCATCTCCAGGCACGTCACAACAGCTCACATCACAGATGCCAAGAATGCTGGGCCTGGATCCTGCTTGTAAGAACTATTGCTTCTGTCTGATGTGTCTGGGAAATGGGTACAAATCATTCTATGACTTCCACTCCTGTCACCATCACCTTTCCCAGAATGGATTCCACACCATCTTAATCTCTTCATACCACTAATATTCAGCTTAATGTCTTATATGCGTGGATCTGATTGGTGGAGCTCAGGCCCCATGTCTGAGCCACAAGGAACATTGGAAATACAAGAAAGAGGTTCAGATGCTGGATGTGTGAGGCAGACACTACGTATTCAGCACCCATTCTAATCCCCTTTCATCTTCTAAACCTCACTTTCTTAGAAACCCTTTTCAATTCTGACTGATAAAATGGAAGCAGTGCTGTCTCTTCTGCTTTATTGTCCTTTTTACCTGCATATGAGGCCACTTCCTTGTAGAGCCTTGGTCACGTGTGTGTCACTCACAGGCATCTCAATTCTGAATAACACAGAATCTGGTAACTGAAAGTGAGAATTATGAAATTGGCTGACTGAGAACTGGGAAGGTGCTGGCCTTTAAAACGTGCTGGTGAGACATTTGGTCACACTAGTCACCTGCTGGATGCAGAATGCAGAACAGGCAGCACCCAAGCCGTGTTAGAAGCGATGGAGGAAGTTCTCCATCAAGTTGGCATCTGCTGACTCCTTGCTATTTTAAGCCAGGTCCTAAAAGAAAGGATGAACTAGAGTAGGGCAACCAGTGTGTAAACAGAAATGGAAGGAAGTACCACTTTGCTAAAGGAGGGGCTTTCTGCCTGAAGCCTGCAATCCAGCTCCACTGAGAGTCCCACAATGCCAAGTCCTACATGTTTGAAAAAAAACAAATCTTCCACACCCTGAACTGTAATTATTATAAACAATGGCTGGAAGGGGTGGGTCTTAGAGCAAAATCTGTGGCATTGAAGCTTTCTCAAGCATTACAAAAGATGATGTAACTGGAAGTGAGAAAGGCCTTGCTCCCTTGACTGCATTGTTAAAGTACTATACTGCCTTGTACTCTAGACTTCCAGGCTTCCTACTACATGAGGTAAGTAAGCCCCTATTGGCTGAGGTTGCTCTTTTATGGCTGATAATTCTACTGACATAGGGCCAATAAGAATGACAAATGTACATAAACCAGCCTATGAACTACCCCTCACGTACCATATTCCATTCTATTCCGGGTACTTTGCCCTGGACTCTGAATCTCTGCAACAGGCGTGGCACTAACCTACCAATTCCCCTGCCCTCTCCTTCGGCCCCATAAACTACACTGTATTTGTAGTTGTAGCAGATCCGCAGCCTAGGACACACAGTAGTTAATGTTTGTTGCAGAAGGAACATAAATAAGCAGAAATAGCACTGGCCCAAGAATCAGAAAAATGCATCAGCCCCCAGCCAGCAGCTCCAGTTCATGAACTTAAACAACTCTGGTAATATTTCTGGACTTTAGAGGTTTTTAGGCTGGAAGAATAATCTGTTTATTCCTACATACAGGAGGTATGTGTGAAAGTCCTTTCAAAATTATAAAACATTATAATGAGTATTATTTTGGATATTTTGGAAAAAAATTGCATAGAGAACCACATTAGGTTGACATATAAAATAACAGTAATTTAGAAAACATTACCATCTTTATAACTCCACTAACAGGTAGGATATTCAGAAAGAGTATTGAAAGACATTAGAAACATAATCATCATTTAATTTTCAATGTTCAGACATGACCAGAAGACAGTAGTTCAGGAGGCAGAAATAACTATCTGCTACTTATTGTGTCACAAAATAATATTTACTCTATAATTACATGGTCAATATTTACTTAGTGATTATATAGCTTTTCACATGGTTGCTTGAACCCAATAAAGTAAAGGAAAAGCAGTTATCTTGATTTTCCTGGGGGATAGATTGGACAAAGATAAATTTTCTTGAAGGTCTTCCTTATTGGCTTCTTTAACTCTGAAAATTGTTAATATTTTGAAACCAGAAGTAGCTTTTGTGGCACAAGTCTTCATTTGTGAACTTGAAATTTCAAAATCAACCTCCAGCAGCAAAGGGTTACTCCTTTGTCTGAAATCTCCTCCTACCTTTCTGCACTCCCAATATATAGGGCAGTATTTTTCAAAACAAATAATATTGCTTGCATTTTTAAACTTGTCACATAATGCAATCGATGATAAAGACCAAATGTTTGAGGCTGCCTCCAAATCCCAAATCTTAAAATTCTGAAAAAATTGCTAATATATATTTGTGGTTCTCTAAAACTATCTGTCTTACAGATTGTGAAGAAAGATGCTTTAAGATCTTTCGTGTTTTTATTTTTCAGCTTTGCATTGTAAAACATCCCCTGTGAATTCCCTGGAGGTTTATTAAGGTATGCTAGGACCGTCATGTACTTTCAAAAGATGAAAGTGTCTGCCTAGTGCGAAAACCATGTTGTTTCAGAAAAGCACCTCAGGATCCAAAACGTTTCCAATCTCAAATGTGCCACCATGCCTGACTTACGGCAGATTTATTGTTTTGCAGGTACAGTGAAATTTACTAGTCTTGTATTTAGGAAGCCATCTGCTCAACTTAATGCTTTTGGAGAATATTCCAGAATTGAGGCAACTAAATTTGGATAAACAAAAGTGGAAGAAAACTATGTTCAGGAGAGAGAAGTTCAGACAGGAAGGAAGAAGAATACTATAAAGCTTCTACGCACATAAAAGCCCAGCTTCTATGCTCAGCAGACTTGAATATGAAGGAAAAGAAAGATTGAATTGCTTATGTTTAATTTGGAACACTATCGGATATTGCTATACCTAATCAATCTACATATTTCATGGTCACCCTAACTGTTTCTATTTATGAGATAGGCAGGGTAAAATAATTAAGTATTGGTTGAGAAATACAATCTAATGGCATGTATGATGCCATTTTTATTGTTGAAATAAGAGCAATAATAGCAATACTCATGGCCAATAACAGCATTTCTTTCATATTAAAAAAAGAGCAAATTGGTATTGGTTTCAGAGCTATTTATGTGTTTCAATGATACTTATTGAAGATATGTGCTTTAAAAGACTGAAAAGTTTTTCCTAAACCAATCCCTTATCATACATAATAAACAGAGCAGAATGAAAGGTGCATGGCAGCAATGTACAACCTGAATCTCTCTAGTCCTTTATTAATTATACTCCATGTATTTCCAAAAAGGAAATAATGCTAAGGTAGAAAAGCTCTGTGTGTGTGTGTGTGTGTGTGTGTGTGTGCATGTGCATGCACATGTGCACATAAAGGTGCACATACAAGTGCAAATATGTGGTAGGGGAGAAAAGAAGGGAAATGTTGAAAGAGGGTATATAGTTGTGCCTGTGAACTAACCATAAGAAAACAATTATATTTTTTGCAGAAAGGTAAAAAAAAGAAGCATAATGATTTTCAGAGCTTTATTTTATTAACAGCTTTACAACATCTAACTTTGTTATCAAAGGAATCAATAAGATAACATGTTAAGTACCTAGCAGAGACTCTGGCACATAGTATACTCAATATTAATTGGTTCTTTCATTCACTCTTTCAACAAGTACTGATACAGACCAAGTACTATTCTGTTAAATAGGAATCTGAAATCTGAGTAAATTTGTCACAGGAATTTTTAGGGAAAAATAAAAGAAAATGTTAATGGATAGACCTCAAATATAAATTTATGAAAGATCCAGAGGCTTATGTATGTTTTTCTTGCCTGTCTTTGACAAGAGTCAAAGACCTAATGTTACCTTTTGATTCTGTGAAAGCATTTCTATGTAGAGCTAAAGTATTACAACACAGACATGGAGAGATTACCAGGGTTTGAAGCTCACCCAGTACTAAAGCTTAGACAGTCTATTCTGGAAGAATGGAAGTTTAGCATGAAATCACTGAAGACAGTTCTCAAGATTGATATCCATGGCCTTTTTCTGAATTTCAGGTATTTTGGATTGCTGATTAAAATATCAATTTGCTTTAGATAACAGACAACAGAAAAAGACGTATGACCTGAAGACCTCCTTACCCAAAACATCTTCCCCACCTTGTTATGAGGCACCTGAAACCTGAAGTTCTACGATAAGAGATTCAGTGCATCGGGACAGAAACCATGTTCTTCATCCTTTGTGATGCTTCTATTATGGTGCTTCCCATAAACAGTTTATCTTTCTTTAATTGATATGAGCATACTTTGCTTCCTACTCTATCACCCCAGCACCTAGCACAACACCAAGCATATAAAAAGCACTCACATGTTTACATAGTAAATGAATAAATAGGTAATTCTCACCCAGTTCTCAAGGGTCTAACTACCAAATGGCAAGGATCTGCCCACAGATTGCCTGGACTATATGAATACTATTTAGACTGACACATCCTTGTCCTAATGAACAGCTTTGAATGTACCTGCCAGCAGCATCTAACTGCCTTTAGGAAGGAACACTCACACAAATTTGTCATTAAAGCCCTAGAGTCTGACAATACAAAGCATGAAAAATATTACCTTTTCCTAGAGAAGTTGAGGGAAGGTATTATCAATCATCTACTTCCACTATAAAACAATCATCATACAACTCACTGTGGACTTCCACGGGCCCCAGGAAATTTAGCTACCAAATGCACCCCTGACCACTAAATCAATTCACCTGTGAAATGAAATAGTGTGTTCAGATGGCCTTTATCTTAGACAAGACAAAGAAGCAAAGGGCTAAAGAGTCTAAAAAGTATCATCAATTTCCTTTTTAGTGAAAATTACAGAATCTAATTAAAGGAAATTTTTTACTCTAGATCCTAAAACCAATTAAAAATAATTTTTTTATTGAATTAAATTTAACAACCAAAAAATTTGAGTGCCTACCAGATGCCACAGTGATTAAAAAAAAAAAAACTAAGACTCTCCATTATAAATGACATTAAAAGAGTTATTTTCCACTATTGTGAGTGGCAATTCAAGAAAAGAGAAGTTTGAGAACTCCTGGTCTCATAAAGAAAATAAGACAAATCCACAAAAAAACAGTTAAGTGAGGTAAAAATATAGTAAGTGCCATAAGAGAATTATCAACCAAATATTGTTATCAATTACATCACTTTAGGCTACTTCCTGACAGTTTCAAAAGACATTTAAGGAGAGGGACACCTGGGTGTCTCAGTTGGTTAAGTGTCCGACTTTGGCTCAGGTCGTGATCTTGAGGTTTGTAGGTTCAGGCCCCACATCAGACTCTGTGCTGACAGTTCAGAGCCTGGAGCCTGCTTAGGATTCTGTATCTTCCTCTCTCCTTGCCCCTCCCCCACTTGTGCTCTGTCTCTCCCTCTCAAAAATAAACATTAAAAAAACTAAAAATAAAACTACATTTAAGGAGAGGGGTAAGAATTTTTTTTTTTTTAAGTACAAAGATGTGGCCAAGACGGTGGAGCAGCATGGAAGTTCTCAGCTTCTCTCAACTCTGAAATGCAGCTAGATCAGCACCAAACCTTTTACACATCTAGGCAATTGATCTGAGGATAAATACAACAATCTGCATAACCTGAGCCACAGAACTTGACAGGTATACAGTGTGGAGAGGTAAACTGGAGGAGAAAGAAGCCGTGGAGGGTAGGGAGCTGTTTTTGTGGAGAGAGGACAGAGAAAGAGCAAGGGGTAGAGTGTGGTGCATTGGGAGAGTTGCAGGAAAAACACTCCCCCAAAAGTAGCTGGAGAGAAAGAGAGAGAAATAGTGAAAACACTATTCTTCAGCAAATGGTGTTGGGGAAACTGGATAGAGACATGCAGAAGAATAAACCTGGACCACTTTCTTACACTATACACAAAAATAAATTCAAAGTGGATGAAAACCCTAAACGTAAGACAGGAAGCCTTCAAAACTCTAGAGGAGAAAGCAGTCAAAAACCTCTTTGACCTTGGCTGCAGCAACTTCTTACCTCAACACATCTCTGGAGGCAAGGGAAACAAAAGCAAAAATGAACTACTGGGACCTCATCAAGATAAAAATCTTCTGTACAGTGAAGGAAAGAATCAGTAAAACTAAAAGGCAACTGATGGAATGGGAGAAGATATTTGCAAATGACATATCAGATAAAGGGTTAGTATCCAAAATCTATAAAGAACTTATCAAACTCAACACCCAAAAAACAAATAACGCAGTGAAGAAATGGACAGACGACATGAATAGACACTTTTCCAAGGAAGACACCCAGATGGCCAACAGACACATGAAAAAATGCTCAACATCACTCATCACCAGGGAAATACAAATCAAAACCACAATGAGATACCACCTCACACCTGTCAGAAAGGGTAAAACTAACAACTCAGGCAACAACAGAGGTTAAAGAGGATGTGGAGAAAGAGGAACCCTTTTGCACTGCTGGTGGAAATGCAGACTGGTGCAGCCACTCTGGAAAACAGTATGGAGGTTCCTCAAAAAATAAAAAATAGAACTACCTATGACCCAGCAATTGTACTACTAGGAATTTATCCAAAGGATACAAAAAGGCTGATTCGAAGGGGCACATGCACCCCAATGTTTACAGCACCACAATAACAACAGCTAACAATAGTCAAAATATGCAAAGAGCCCAAATGTCCATCAACTGATGAATGGATAATGAAGACATGGTGTTTGTGTGTGTGTGTGTGTGTGTATAGTGTGTGTGTACATATATGTACATACACATATATGTGCACACACACACAATGGAATATTACTTGGCAATCAAAAAGAATGAAGTCTTGCCATTTTCAACAATGTGGATGGAACTAGAATGTATTATGCTAAGTGAAATAAGTCAGTCAGAGAAAGAAAAATATCATATGACTTCACTCATGTAGAATTTCAGATACAAAACAGATGAACATAAGGGAAAAGAAGGAAAAATAATATAAAAACAGAGAGGGGGACAAAACATAAGAGACTCTTGAATACAGAGAACAAACTGAGGGTTGCTGGAGGGGTTTTGGGTGCAGGGATGGGCTAAATGGGCAAGGGGCACTGGGGAGGACACCTGTTGAGACAAGCACTGGGTGTTATATGTAGGGGATGAATCACTGGATTCTACTCCTGAAATCTTATTGTTGCACTATATGCTAACTAACTTGGAGGTAAATTTTAAAAATAAATAGAAAGAAAGAAAGAAAGAAAGAAAGAAAGAAAGAAAGAAAGAAAGAGAGAGAGAGAGAGAGAGAGAGAGAGAGAGAGAGAGAGAGAGAGAGAGAGAGAGAGAAGAAAGAAAGAAAGAAAGAAAGAAAGAAAGAAAGAAAGAAAGAAAGAAAGAAAGAAAGAAAGAAAGAAAATACACATGCAAATGGTAAAGGCTTAAAACAAAAGACAGCCCTGGCTGCCCCACTCCGTGTCTCACACCACCAAGTAGCAACTTTCAATTCCTTGGGTACATTACAATACTGACCTCCCTACTTCTAAATAATGTTAAACTGTGCCCTGGTTTAAACAACATGCATTAATTCCCTTGTGGTAAATAAGGATTGTGCTCTTTGCCCCACTACCACATTTTCCTTTCCAAATTATGTCAGCATAATAATTCCATAACATTTTAAGTTGATCATCAGTGCTCATTGCTGTGCAGTATTAGACAGATGTATCATGTTTATATTGCTTTTCCTCTACAACTCTGTTTTTTCTTAACCCCCAAATTATCTTGTTTTTCATTTACTTAGTTTTCACTGTGTCTCTCTCTAATCCTTCCCAAATATTCCATTTTTCTGCAAAAATGTCTCTTAACTTTGTTTTCCATATGGTTTGTTGCATAGTTCATTTGGTCTTTCATATTGGATTGCATATCCCTTCTATTCTTCTATCCTTTCCCCTACCCAAATATTGCCATTCTGCCTCTATCTTTCTGTTCCAGTGTGCTGTAGCCACTCTCAAGGACTGCTTACAGCTGTCCTAGGATGTTCTTTTGTATATATCTATGTTCTTTTCCCTGTTTCCTGGATCTCATGTGTTCTTTTTGGGTCAGTGTCTCATTTTGATGAAGAATAACCTTTAATAGCCTCTGAGACCAGGTGCCTCGAAGGTACAGTTTTGGAGTGCTGGCATGTATGAGATCTTTATTCCACCTTCACACATAATTGATGGTTTGCTTCCACACAGAATTCAAGGTTGCAAATCATTTTTCTTTGTAGCTTTGGAAGCTTTCTCCCACTGCCTTCTGGTTTTCAGTTAGTAGTTAACATGCCAATGCCACTCTAATCCAGAACACTCCTTTTCACCGTAAAATTGTGTGCCACAGATGTTCAAAACCACTACTTCTATTTCTCTACCTTCTCTCCTCTTGTTTGAGCTTCCTTTGTCACCACTCTATTGAATCAGGTTTCAAATGATCATAAAGGCCCTTTCCTGACCATTTTCAATAACCAATTCTCTGACATCTTAACAGAGCTCTCAGTGGCATGTGACATTGGTGAATGCTCCAGCTTATAACACTTTAGCTCTCTACAACAAAATTATCCCTATGCTCACCTCCCACCTCACCACCTCTCTTCTCAATCTCCCTTGCCAGACCCTGTCTGCCTCTGATTTTTAATAGCTGAATCACTCTGGGGTTTACTTCTCAGTCTTCTTTTCTCTGGCCTTCCTCCTCAAGTGATCAATCTCAGTTCCACAGCTGATAAACAGCCCTCATGTGTTGATGGCTCTGACTTCTCACATGAGCTCCAAACTCATGTCTTCAACCTGCTCAATTCCTTCACTTGAAAGTCTAAGGAGGATCTCAAATTTAGCATGTCTAAAACAGAAGTCTTGATTTCTGCCCCACACATGCCCCTTTCCACCAGGCTTCACCATCTCAGTAAATGGCAACTCCATCCACCCCAAACCTAGGAGTCAACTTTTGCTCTATTCTTTCCCTTGCCCTCCACATCTAGTCAACTAGTAAGTCCTGATTATTCTGTTCCCAAACTACATTCTACATCTTTAGTAAAGCTGCCACCTCTCAGCTGGATACTCCAACAGCCTCCTATATGTCTTGGGCTTTCTTATCCTTTGGCTCCAGAGCAGGATTGGTCAATGGAAGACTGGCAGAAGACCAGAGGGCAGCCCCACCAGAAAGCCTGATCTTCCAGCTACAGAAGCTCCAAGTCCTCACATGTCCTTCCAGGCCTGGGGATGGAACTTCTTGCTATTGCTAACCTTTGGGTTTCCTCAACATCCTGTTTGGCTTCTCTGGTCCTCCTGCAGCAATGCAACAAACCTCTGATGTTAAATTCCCCATGTTCGAAAGTCCTGGACTTGTTTCCATTTTCCAGGTTGGATTTCAACTAAAACCAATTCTATGTACTTATTGTTGGCTTTGCACCACTGAAATGTAATCTACACAAAAGCAGGAACTTTGGTGCCTAGAACACTGCCCAGCCTATATTGGGTGCTCAATTAAGCACATTTTAAATGAAAGAAGTGTTGATGCATTTATCCTTAGCCACAAGCCATTTAGACGATATACAGTTTAAAACATCGTAACTATGATAAAAGTTAGAATTTTAGAAGGCTCATCAGAAATTAAGTTTTATAGAGGATCCAGAAGAACCAGGATAGTCATCAAAACCAAAATTTAAAAATCAAATTAAAAAAAGATAAATAAAAACAGGGAAAGGGCTCAAATGACCTGAGTATAAAGAGATTACTTTCTGAAGGTCATTTCATTCCATTAATTTGGATACCAGCTTCCAGTTATTTTTTAAAGTTTATTTTATCTATAAAATACATGCTTTCATTAAACGCATCATTACTTTTATGACCCCTGTAATCAATCTCCTTTTTCCCCTTCTAAACATGAGAAACAAATAAGACAGACACAAACATTTATATTGATGAGCTTTAAAAACTACGTGGGAGATGGCTTAAGGGAAAAGGGATTTAAGATAGCTTTATGATAAAATCTACATTCAGGGCAGAACTTAAGTGACTAAGGATGCTAAGAGTATTTTGCAGCTCAGAAAATACTCAATCCAAAGTAAAATGAACCCAGAACAGGGCTTGTGTAAAATAAGAACAGATGAGTAATTAAGGCCTACTTTAAGACAATAAACTCTTTTCAAAAAGAAAACTGTGATCATGGGGCTTTTCTTTCTACTTAAATATAGGGATTTTTCCAAGCAGTAAATCCCAAGCAGAGATGGCAATTTGAAGGCTATCTGGTTGCACCTGTCTCACAGGCTGGTTTTGTTTGACACACAGAAGGATTTTTTATTTCATTTTGTTCAGTTTTTTGAATATGAATTTGGTGCCAATACTTAAAAAATCAGGCAATTTCACATAAACATCTGGAATCGTAGTATCTCTAAACAATTCCTGCAGCACCACGCTCAGCTCCACCTGAGTGGTGGGTGCCCCTTAGATAGAGGCTCTCTGGGTAGCCCCATCACTTCTGGGGACTTCTATACACCCACCTCCTCTCATTTAAGCCTCCTGCTTGGCCCACTAAGGGTTTGCATTTGTGCACACTGTGGGAAATATCTCATTTCATTTTCCACTAAGGTAAAATGTGTGATATTTTCAAATCAGGATTATTTCCTTTTTTTACTTTACACCAAGGCAGATCCTAAGATGGTTGGTATGTGCAAGCTCAGGTGAGAAGTCAGGTGAATAAAGGAACTTCCCACTTTTACCTCTTTCCCCAAATATTAGGCCTCTTCTGACCACTGCCACAGCTCCAAGCCTCAGGCTACAGTGTAAACCCTTACTCTATCCTACCCAGATGCATGCTCTGGACGGTCACGGTCTTAGCTGTCTACTGTTAAGAAAGCACCTGAGTCTCTACCGGGCACTAACTACCCCATCAGCTTCTAGAGATTGTTTTAACAGTGGTGTAGATTTCATCCAATTTTCAAAGCAAATATTGAAAATATTAAGTGATTCTAACTCTCTTTATCACATACAACTGCCTTTAAAAAAAAAAAAAAGACCATGTGATTTTTCTCATATTCAGAAATTTCCTTTTCTGCTGGGAAACATTCACTGATTCCAGTATTCATTAGGACAAATCCTTGACATTTGAAACAAACCTTCTTCAAAACTAAAGACTGATTCTCATAACAGCCCCATTTATTTTTGCATTAATTGGTAGGTAGTTGACTTTAAAAATTGGCTTTTAAACCACACAGAAATTGAATTTTTTTAATGGCTTAATGTCGTTAAAGCACGTAATTTACAATCCTCACAAAAGCTTTTGTCTCTTGTGGTCCCATTTTTACCTCCCTTGATTCTACAGTTTTATAATGATAAGCATTATAAAAATGCCCAGGCAGCTAAAGAGATACTTCCTGAATCCATATTTGGATGTATGAAGGGAAAGAGGCTGCCAATTAAAAATGCAGTAGAGCCCACTATTGTTGATTTATGGCCATGGAGGACATAGCTTTTTCTCATTTTGCTTATTTGATTTGGATAACAACCCAGTTGCTATGTGAAATAACTTGATTTTCCCTGTTGATGTGCAATTCTTCTAACACCATCATTTGGCATACTGACTGATGATTGGATAAATTTGCTCGACTTTTACTATGAATCACTTAAATTACTCCTTTGCATAAAGGTTTAAATTTGCTTTGGAGAAGCCATTAGAGAATTATTTTAGCACTGTTTTGTTTTGTTTTTCATGATAATGTCTCACTTTCTGCAATGGATTTTTCTCCCCTCACAAGGTTATTACTATTAATTGTACTACCCCTTTTTACTTCACTAGAGTGCAACAAAACACACCTGCCAAACTAAAAAGATGGAAGTTAGGGAAAGGGAAGTGGGAAAAATAGAACTCTCCAATCTACTTCCCCTCCAAACTTGAGCTATAAAATTTCCACCCCTATGAAACAACCTCCCTCCAGGGCCTGGACCATTCTACCTTCGAGGTTCTGGCTGAACAGACAGGATCAAGAATCGATTGGAGTTTTAATAAAATTGTAGCCCCAACAACACCCAAAATTTAGAAATCCATATACTGTGTACCAGATGAAAACCTGACCATCTGTTTCTAATTTACCAAGAGAAGCCTAAGTCATAGTATTAGATCAAAAGGAGTAGAGGCAAGATTCACCCTCAGGAAGATCTAAAACCCACAGGCCCAGGTAGGTACTCAACAGATATATAGCTACAGCAGAGATCCTTCCCCTCTGGAATCCTGTCTGCCAGAAAGTCTTCACCAGTAGTCATTTCTTTTGGTTAAAAAACAGAATAACATCCATTACCTCCAGGAGACTACTACAAAATAATCCTATATTACCTGTAAGGGTAAGAAGAATAGCATCCTGTTAACTGCCTATGAGTAGATTGGATGTTAAAGAGCTGTGTTGTTCAATACTGTAGCCACTGGGCACATAAGGCTATTAAGTTCTGAAAGTGTGGCTTATATTAATCAAGATGTATTGTAAGTGCAAAAAACACACCAGATTTTCAAGAAAAAAAAAGTGAAAAAAATCTCAAGGATATTTATATTGATTACATACAGATGATATTCTAGATATGCTTGGTTTAATAAAATATATTATTAAAGTATATTTTACATGTATCTTTTTATTATTTTAATGTGCTTTTTTAAATATAAAAATCTTAAGTACATAATGTGGCACACATTATACTTTTATTGGGCAATGCTATAATAGAAATATGAGTGAACTACTGCTTTACTGTGATGGTCAGTTTATGTGTCAACTTGACCCGGCCAAGGGAGACCAAAATAGCTGGTAAAACATTATTTCTGGGTGTATGTGTGAGGGTGTTTCTGGAGGAGATTTGCATTTGATTCAGTAGACTGAACAAATTAGATCCACCTGCGCCTTAGGAATCATCTAATCCACTGAGGACCCAAATGGAAAAAAAAGGTGAAGGAAGGGTGAATTCTCTCTCTCTTCTTGAGCTGGGACATCCATATTTTCCTGCCCTTGGATATCATAATCCCTGGCTTTCAGGACTTTGTCCTTGAACTGAGTTTTTTTTTTAAAGAAAACACTTTTATATTATTTTTTAAATTTACATCCAAATTAGTATATAGTGCAACTATGATTTAAGGAGAAGATTCCTTAGTGTCTCTTACACATTTAGCCCATCCCCCCTTCCACAACCCCTCCCATAACCCTCATTTTGTTCTCTATATTTATGAGTCTCTTCTGTTTTGTCCCCCTCCCTGTTTTTATATTATTTTTGTTTCCTTTCTCTTATGTTCATCTGTTTTGTCTCTTAAAATCCTCATATGAGTGAAGTCATATGATTTTTGTCTTTCTCTGACTAATTGCACTTAGCATAATACCCTCCCAGTTCTATCCACGTAGTTGCAAATGGCAAGATTTCATTCTTTTTGATTGCCAACTAATACTCCATTGTATACATATACCACATCTTCTTTATCCATTCATCCATCAATGGACATTTGGGCTCTTTCCATACTTTGGCTATTGTTGATAGTGCTGCTATAAACATGGGAGTGCATGTGTCCCTTTGAAACAGCACATCTGTATCCCGTGGATAAATGCCTAGTAGTGCAATTGCTGAGTCATAGGGTGGTTCTATTTTTATTTTTTTGAGGAACCTCCATACTGTTTTCCAGAGTGGCTGCACAAGTTTCCACCAGCAGTGCAAAAAGTTTCCTCTTTCTCTGCATCCTCATCAACATCTGTCATTGCCTGACTTGTTAATTTTAGCCATTCTCACTGGTGTGAGGTGGTTTCTCATTGTGGTTTTGATTTATATTTCCCTGATGATGAGTGATGTTGAGCATTTTTTCACGTGTCAGTTGGTCATCTGGATGTCTTCTTTGGAGAAGTGTCCATTCATGTCTTTTGCCCATTTCTTCACTGGATTATTTATTTGTTGAGTGTTAAGTCTGATAAGTTCTTGATAGATTTTGGATACCAGCCCTTTATGTGATATGTCGTTTGAAAATATCTTCTCCCATTCTGTCGATTGACTTTTAGTTTTGATGATTGTTTCTTTCACTGTGCACAAGATTTTTACTTTGATGAGGTCCCAATAGTTCATTTTTGCTTTTGTTTCCCTTCTCTCCAGAGACATGTTGAGTAAGAAGTTGCTGCGGGCAGGATCAAAGAGGTTTTTGCCTGCTTTCTCCTCGAGGATTTTGATGGCTTCCTGTCTTACATGGAGGTCTTTCATCCATTTTGAGTTTATTTTTGTGTATGGTGTAAGAAAGTGGTCCAAGTTCATTCTTCTGCATGTCACTGTCCAGTTTTCCCAGCACCACTTGCTGAAGAGACTGTCTTCATTCCATTGGATATTCTTTCCTGCTTTGTCAAAGATTAGTTGGCCATACATTTGTGGGTCCACTTATGGGTTCTCTGTTCTGTTCCATTGATCTGAGTGTCTGTTCTTGTGCCAGTACCATACTGTCTTGATGATTACAGCTTTGTAGTATAGCTTGAAGTCTGGGATTGTGATGCCTCCTGCTTTGGTTTTCTTTTTTAAGATTGCTTTGGCTATTCAGGGTCTTTTCTGGTTCTAAACAAATTTTAGGATTGTTTGTTCTAGCTCTGCGAAGAAAGCTGGTGTTACTTTGATAGGAATTGCATTGCATATGTAAATTGCTTTGGGGTAATTATCGGCATTTTAACAATATTTGTTCTTCCTATCCAGAAGCATGGAATATTTTTCCTTTTTTTGTGTGTGTCTTCTTCAATTTCTTTCATAGGCTTTCTATAGTTCTCAGTGTATAGATTTTTCACCTCTTTGGTTAGATTTATACCTAGGTATTTTATGGGTTTTGGTGCAACTGTAAATGGGATCAATTTCTTGATTTCTCTTTCTGTCACTTCATTGTTGGTGTATAGGAATGAAACCGATTTCAGTGCATTTATTTTATATCCTGCAACTTTGCAGAATTCATGAATCAGTTCTAGCAGTATTTTGGTGGAATCTTTTGGGTTTTCCATATAGAGTATCATGTCATCTGCGAAGAGTGAAAGTTTGACTTCCTCCTGGCCAATTTGGATGCCTTTTATTTCTTTGTGTTGTCTGACTGCAGAGGCTAAGACTTCCAATTCGATGTTGAATAACAGTGGAGAGAGTGGACATCCCTGTCTTGTTCTTGACCTTAGGGAGAAAGCTCTCAGTTTTTCCCCATTGAGGATGATATTAGCATTGGGTCTTTCATATATGGCTTTTATGATCTCAAGGTATGTTCCTTCTATTCCTACTTTCTTGAGGGTTTTTATAAAAACGTGGAAGCTTCACAAATTTGCGTGTCATCCTTGCACAGGGGCCATGCTATGCTAATCTTCTCTGTATCGTTCCAATTTTAGTATATGTGCTGCCAAAGTGAGCATGAACCGAATTCTACCACTGGCTTTCCTAGCTCTCCAGCTTGCAGATGGCAGATTGTGACTTCTAGGCTTCCATAACCACATGGGCCAGCTCCTACAATAAACTTCTTCTATATCTATCCTTTTGGTTCTGTGCCTCTGGAGAACCCTAATACTCTTAGAATATCTTGAATCTGAGGCTGAATTTAGACAGTATATATGAGGGTAAAGGTAGAGAGATGAACATGAGATGGTATTCTGGAAGCAAGGTAAGGTGAGATCCAGAGGCCTAGAAGTCTGGATGTGTCCTCTAAAATGCTGGAGGTCTCTGTACAAAGGGAACACAGTGGTTGGGGAAGAAGGACTAATAGGAACTAAACCATTTTGCCAGCTTCATCATTTTGCCTAAGACTAGGCCTTGGGATATTCCAATGTGGTGTAATTGTACTATGTGTTCACTAACAGCTATACGTCAGTGGGGTTATCAAATAAGAGTGTATTTTTCCCATTTCTGCCTGCTGTTTGTATGATTTTTATGATGTAGGCTGAGATATTAATTTCAGTCAGGATAAACTATGAAAGAAAACTGCTCTAAACTCTCAGTGGCTTACAATAGTAAAAGTTCATTTCTTCCTCAAGCTTACTTGCCGATCATGGGTACATGCAGCCCTGCCCCACTGCGTCTTTACTCCTTCTGTCTAGGACTTCACCAATCAAGCAGAATGACAGAGGAAGGAGACTCATGGAGAACCATAGGCTGGTTCTTAAATCTCCTCCTCAGGAGTGACACATGGCACTCCTACTAACATTTCATTGGCCAAAGTAACTCACATGACCCTAAGTTCACGAGGGCAGGCATTTATAATCCTTCTATAGAAAGAGTTCTGAGGGACAGAAATGGGACTACTTGAGAAAGAGTAATACCACTGTCCACAACACATAAGCAGTGGGGCCTTATGGAAAGGTTGCTGCCATGAAAAGCTGAACATGCCTCTCTGTAGATTTTTGTTTGTTTGTTTCCTCCCTATTACAGCACTTTCTCTAAGAACTGCATCCTCCCTGACATTCATATCTTCCATCTTCTTTTTAGATGATGGACCAGAAACAAGCCCAGAAGCAAAGCTTAGATAGTGGAGAATTCTTGAATTCTAGTGTAGAGTTTGGGTGGAGGTAACCACATTTATCTACATGCACCACAGAGAAAAAGCTGGCAGGTAAAGCAGATATAGCAAGACAACAGACTTGAGACTGTGAGAGAGAGGGGGGGATAAATAAGGTGTGGCCATCTTGCTCTTTGAAGGTATCCATTTATCATCTCCAGTCTATCTGAAGCTTCTCTATATTACTGAGATATGCCTCTTACCATTACTGAGGGATACCCCATACCATACACTTTCTATAGCTTGTTTCATTTGAGCTACTTTCTCTTTGAGTAGATTACAGCAACACAGCATGGTGGTCACATACAGACTTTAAAGCTGAACTGACTAGTTAGAAGCATGACTGCATAGTTATGTGCAGCCTTGAGCAAACCACTTTGTCTGGGCCTCCTGTATAAAACAGGGATAATATCCATACATAATCTCATTGAGTGTCGTGAAGATGGAATGAGTCAATATGTATCAAAGAAGCAATATTAAAAAGTGAGCTATTATTACCATATTACTATTACAGCCAAAAAGTTCAGAATACTTTTTCTGAGATGTAGTTTCATAATTCTCAGCATCTACCTCACATGGTATCTCTCCCAGGACAGTTAATATTGATAAAGTTCCGTGACATCTTCAAATTATTAGATTATGAAGCACTCCCATTTCTCCAAAATTACTATCTACACATGATCCAGATTCATCAAACACCTAATCACCCCAAATGTTCTCAGCACTGATACATCTGGACAAAGGAGAGAAGAAGATATATACCAACAACACTTGGCCAAAGTGTTCTTCACAGTGTTTTGCTGTTCTTTAGATGGTAGCTGAAAGATTTAGACAGGTATTCCAAAAGCACAAAAGCATTCTGATTTATTAGCATTCTTTGAGATTATCACTCTTAAGAATTATCAATCATATATAAGAATTCTTTGGGTTTTCTGCCTTTCCAGAATGGTCTTAAATTGAATTTGTTCCAGGCATGCACATGCTCAAAACATATGGAAGAAAGAAAAAAAGGAACATTTTTCCAAAAGAGTCTTAAATTTTATTTCTAAAAGAAATATTTTCTTGTTATAGGATGTTTCTCAATATCCTCTCCTCCTGAATGAAAGAAAATAATTAATGGAATTTTTACCCTACTGATATTGGGTCAGAATAAAAATTCAAATTTTTTTCTTGGACACATGGACTTAAATATTAAGTCTCTGTCCTTGGAGAACATGGATTCTTAATGGAAAAATAGGACAAGTCAAGAGATGTTGTTTTAAATAAGTCTAAATAGCCATTGGTAATGCTACAAAGTAAGAAATTTTCCCCAAAGACCTTTAACTCTATCCATGTGTCTTTATTCAATTAATGCTTTTGGAAATATTTTTTTCTCCTTTCCCCATTCTGCTTTCCAAAGGCTCAGAGATCTCCTCCTGGCTCATCCCAGCATGTGTTATAGAAATGAAGTCTGCCAAACTTCTTTCAAGGAGGAGGTCTAGAACCCTTATGCAAGAGAAATATTTTTGGAAAAAGAAGTGTCAAGTAGTCACTTGGATATAAGAAGAGCTCTCTGGATATCTGTCCTACCTCTCCTTATCTGTAATCATCCAATCTGTCTCCAGATGATGCAAATCATTCCACGAACACAAATACTCCAACAGGCAGTCCCAGTTCCTTTGGCTCATATTCACAAAGGTGACTGATTACAAGCATGATGACAATGCTAGAAGATGATGTGAGCATTTATGAATTTGGATTGAACAGCACTCTGAAGTCAAAGACCCAAAGGACACAACCACAAGAGCTGTACATAATCATGCCAAGAAACACTGGGATTTAAGCCTGTTTACAGAAGTCAGGAGAGATTCTACTATCACTGCTGAAAACCTTTATTCTATGCAGGATATAAAACCCCTGATTTCTGTTCTCACCTAAATCTTAAGAAGTACCTACCATATTCATGATGGGAGATGTTCATTCTGCCCTCAGGTTAACTTGGGACTTAAATTTGAACGTCACTGCAGCCCAACTGTATCCTTTAAATATGTTCCTTTATTTACTTATCCAATAATTTCTTTGATGTTCAAATATCTTGAAATGAAAAGCAGAAATGAAGGCAGAATTTGAGCAGCGTTCACACAGGTGGACAGTTTAGGCTGAAAAATACATTCATACATACATCAAATGAACTTTTACAGGGGTGCCTGGGTGGTTCAGTTGGTTAATTGTTGGACTTTTGGTTTCAGCTCAGGTCATGATCTCACAGTTTGTGAGTTCAAGCCCCATGTTGGGCTCCGTGCTGCTGGTTCAGAGCCTGCTTGGAATTCTTTCTTTGTATCCTTCTCTCTCTGCCCCTCCTTGGCACATTCTCTCTCTCTCTCTCTCTCTCTGTCTCTCTCTCTCTCTCTGTCTCTCTCTCTCTCTCTCTCAAAATAAATAAACTTAAATGAACTTTTACACAGCTGAGCTAGCGCACATTACACATCACCTGTGAAGTGAACACTGACCAAATAATGGATATTCGCAGCAAGTATCATTCTTCTTTTGAAATAAAGATAAAACCAGATAGTTTTATTTTTTAACGTTTATTTATTTTTGAGACAGAGAGAGACAGAGCATGAAGGGGGGAGGGTGAGAGAGAGGGAGACACAGAATCTGAAACAGGCTCCAGGCTCTGAGCTGTCAGCACAGAGCCCGATGCGGGGCTCAAACTCACGGACCGCGAGATCATGACCTGGGCCAAAGTCGGCCGCTTAACCAATTCAGCCACCCAGGCGCCCCAAACCAGATAGTTTTAAATCCATGTAATGGCCCAAATATTATGCTAATGTATGGTTAGGATATGTAATCCAAATGCTTCTGAATATAAATTCTATGTTATTCATGTCATTGAGGCCTGAATGATTCTAGAGTTATTTTCATAATTCTTTGTCTTTGCCAAAAACATCTTATCTATAAGAAAATCAATCAAGGACGAAACTCTAAGTGAAAACTTTAGGTGCTACACAACCAGCAGAATAGTGAGGCAAAGATAGCTAAGAGAGAAAAAGCAACAGAAACAGAATAGCTTTGGAAGTCCAAGGGACACACTGAAAGTCATATCCAGAAATTCCTCACATTCTAATTTGATTTCCAAGAACAGCAATAGTTATGACACTACTAGTGGTCTAGTTGAAAGGGCAAAATCAAGTCCTAACACAATCCCAGATCATTAAGGCTCAGGAATGATATCTCTAAAGATATCTCTCTCTTGGTCTCTCTCTCTCACTGTCATACACACACACACACACACACAATAAAGCTACATGGGGGAAACAAATAGACATGCACATACATACATAAAATATTCACCAGAAATCATATTCTGTTTTTTTTCTTTCTTGCTATACAACTTTCATAGTATCACTTGCTTAATTGTTTTAAGAAACCTTACATACATTTTGTAAATGAAAGTCATATAACAAAAATACTGGTATAATAACTCTTGAATCTGAAAGGGTAAAATTCTAGGCTATTTTCTTGCAGGAGTGTTGTTTCTTAGACATTGCTTCTCGGTTATTCAATTAAACTAGAAGGCAGAAAAGCACCCCATGCAGCACTTACTCTTGCCCTCCTCCTGTATCCAAGTGAGTCTGGATATGCCAAGTTTCTGAGCAATTGATTCAGAACCAATTTGTGGCAAACAAATGCTCTCCCGCTACTGAGAGTGGAAAGATCTCTCCATGCACTTTTGTCTAGACAGTCTTGACTACAGGAATATAATGTGTTTGCTGGCCCTCCAGTGATTTATTAAATGCCAAATCCATACAGCACAGGCACTAAAGCTTAAGAAATGGAAAAATAGCTTACCCAGTGGAGTTGTAATGACTTATTAAGATTATGTTGGCAGAAAGACTTATAACAGTATCAATAAATAATAGCGATCTATCAAATAACTTTGGTTGAAATGGTAATGTTTAGAAATATCCCATTTAAGGTGGGTGAAATGCACCCACTGGGGATTAGTGGCATGGAAAATATTCCGTGCAGTGATGTGAAAGAAACTCAGGCCCGCTACAGCAATTCTGCTTGGAATTTCAGTCACCTTTAAAAAATAAAAAGTAAAGCTAAACCCTCAACTAAAACTCTAGTTAAAAAAAAAAATGCACTGGCTAAAATCTGACCAAGAAAACACAGAGCCTTTTGTTTTGACAATGAGAAAACTCGTAGATTCTCTTCATTTTTATTTCACAAATAAAAAATGAGATACTTATCATTTTTCATATCATTCATATTTTTAATATTTTCCTTTGATAATCCAATTAAAAACAGACTTTCCTGAATTCCCTAACCAAATGTTCAATGCCAGTAGATATATCAAAGAATTATGATAGAAGGAGAGTAAGAAAGATAGAAAAAACTTGTTTCATGTTGAAAAGAAAAATCTCATTTGGTAATAGAAATACCTTTTGATGGATGTTTGCTAAATAAAACTTTTCCATATCGTCAGAGTCAAGGTATCGCGTTAACAGATATTTCTCATGTAAGCTCAGCTGTACAGCAATGAGGAATTTTTTAACTATTTCTTTGCAAATCATAAAATATACTTTCAAAAGGCCGCATATTACGTGTGAAACATTATGGTCCTTTCAGCAATAGAGATTATTCATGAAAAGAGTAACTATTACTAATCTCTCATTTATAACACTATGAAAAGCACCAGAGCCAGGAAAATAGATGTTTATTCATTTTCTTTGGGAGATATTATGCAGCAATAATCTAAAAATCCATTAATCTTTAGAAAAAACATGTTCTTTTTGATCAAGTTGATGCAGCTAATGCAATTTTCTCAAAAATAACGTATGATTGATTTTCCCAAATTGTTCTTTTTAATATTTAAACATTCATTATATCCAAAAAATTGTAATGAGATATCTGACAGCTATGAGATGTATGTTATTTCCCCGAAGTTCTTCAGATTCTTCTCACAGAAGAAAAAGAGCAAGCTGTTGGAGTGCCTTCCCTACTGTCATTTCCTGGTGCTCGTCCACCAGCAGCCCCACTGGGAGCACATGACTGCAGGACCTGACCCCAGCTGTGTTTAGTGAGTATGTACTAGGTGACAGGCACAGGGCACTTAGGAAATTGTTATTTATTTTATTTGCTATTCCCAAAAGAGAGCATTTAAGAGGTGACACTCAATGAGGTTAAGAATGTTCTCTAAGTTCACATTGATTATTGAGTGAACCAAAATTAACAATCACACCAGGCTCCAGAGTCTGTGGCTTCCAGAGCTCCTTCCCCACAAAATTAAATCTGACCAACTTCAGGGCTTTGAAAACAGGAAAAGTATGTTGATTCAGGTATTTCATTTTTTTTTTTTAGTGTTTTATTTATTTTGAGATAGAGATAGCAGAAGAGGTGCAGAGAGGGGGAGAGAGAGAGAGAGAGAAAGAGAGAGAGACAGAGAATACCAAGCAGGCTCCATGCTGTCAGTGCAGAGCCCAACATAGGGCTCAATCCCACAAATCGTGAGATCATGACCTGAGCCAAAATCAAAAGTCGGATGGACGTGTAACCGACTGAGCCACCCAGTGCTTTTTACAAAGGTTAACAATAGGCAACAACCATTTTAGTTTAATTTTTAGAACTTTTTATTTTAAATTTAAATTGGGTTGAGATATCAAATGAAGAGTGGTATATACAGTGACAGGAAAAAATCAAACTTGTGTCCCAAAATATTTTCAACTTTTATTAGGGATGAGTTCAGTACACTATTTTTAAAGTGAAGTCTTCTGCATAATGTTGAATAATAAGAAAAAAAAATAGTAATTTGATAATTTAAAGATAACAGCAGAGACATTGACATTCCTAGTGGAAACTGGTTCTGAATGTTATTTCCTGGTTGACTAAGTTTGAACTTGTTTTCCTAATTTTGTCTGGAGGCTGAGATATCCACCAAGAATCCAGTGCAACGGAACACACACCCAAGCAAGGGCACACGCATCATGTAAAATTTCAGAACACCAGGGGCAGAGAGAAGTGGATTTCAAGATAGCAATTAGCTCTCAACAGCAACATCACTAGAAAGTAATATAAAGATACTTTCAAAATAATTCCCAGCACAGGATCCTATTCTTGGCCAAAAGGTGTGAGTGTAGAATAAACTCATTTCCACATGTCCAAATTCTCAATTTATTGATCTTCCTGGCAAGGTTTCTCATGGAGTTCCCACTCAAATGAGAAAATAAACAAAGATAAAGATAAGGGGCTCAAAACCCGAAGATCCCTCCCAGGCGGGTAGTGGCAGGGGTCCCCAGGACAAAGGTTCCCCAGTGTGCCAGCCCTACAGCAGGTCTGGAGAACAACTTGTTGAGACTAGAACAGACAACACCAGGAGAAATTTCCTTAAGAAGTGAAATTAACTGAACATATTGAGATGACAATTACACAACTGGGGAAGTCAGAGGGTAAATTAGTGGTAGATACAAAAAAAATTAGGCAAACAACCAATTTTCAATCCAAGAAAACAAAAAATGGAAAGGAAAATGATTAATATTTTATATACTCTCTAGCTCAGTTTTGATTAGTATTTGTATATTCCTAAGAATGTAAACATTAAAAAAATCAACAAGCTAAAGTTAAAATGTAACTACACTCTGAGCTTGGGGCAGGAAGGGTTCATGTGTGTTAGGAAGTTAAGGTTGCAACATTTACCAAATAAAAATACAGGTACAGGACACCCAGCTAAATTTTAATTTCAGATAAATAGCTAATAATTTTTTGTGTAAGTATGTCCCCAAAATTGCATGCATAGACCCTGAAAAGGTGAAAAACAACTATATCTTCATCTTCTACAGTGGAGAATCAAAACTAAAAAATCAGTAACTAGTATTATAAGCCAAATAAGTAAGTACTAAAATATTTGAAAATGGTTCCCACTGGAGAACAGGAAATTATGAAAAGGAAGGTGGAGTGGTACTATTTTTTACACCAAGTATTTTTTTTTAACAATTTTACTCTTCCTTTACACAAAGAATTTGATTAAAATACAAACTGAATTGTTTAGATCTGAAGCAAATAAGACAAATGTTATAATTTGGAAAAACAGTTTACATAGGAGCTTGTTATATTATTCTGAATAATTTTTCTGATTGAGAACAATCAGAACAATCTAAGGAAATTTCAACAAATACTTAAACTAGTGCTTTGCAAGGTTTCTATATTATTGGACTATTTGGGATTATGGTGGTGAATATTATAGAGGAGTTTGGAATCTTGCTTTTTTATTAATTTATTCATTTGACAAATATTCATTATGTACCTATTACATTGGGGAAGCAGATGACATTACAGGAAATCAATTTGTTAGTCACAAATATAGAAAGACCATCTCAAAAACTATTAATAAAATTTTAGTCAATTCAAGTCAGTTCACTACATAGTAAATGACTCCTCCCTGTCTGTATCCTCAGACACCTTCCAGGTTTGTCCATTTTTGAGCACAGGACTGGCATTGGAGACTCCTTCCGGGTAGGAACCCAATGTTCATGGAACTTTGAGGAATCCTTCCTAGTCTAAAGTAGTATCTAGAACACTATTTGAAGAAGAGCTCAGGAAATATTTTTGAAGGAGTTAATCAATGAATTGATAAAATAAATCAATGAATTGATAAAATAAATCAATGAATAAATAAATGGCTGTGATTAAACTATATTTTACAGTAAGAAAAGGCTTTATTGAAGGAGGACTAACCTATGTTTTACAAGCTCTGACAGTAAGTAAGCTGTATTTTACAAGCCCTTTCTTGAAAGGGGAAAGAATAGAGTTAGACCAAGTAAGAGGCTACTGGATTAATCTCTATTTATGTAATTATCATTTAAATGATGCAGAGGTGATGGCAGTGAAAAGGAATGACATATAGAAAACCCAGAAGATAGTCTGAAGAAACCAACTTAATGATGGAATAGGGGAGAAGAAATCCAAAGAATCCAAGATGTAATTCTGAGACCACTTAACCTGGGAGCCTGGAAAACGGGGGGTCGCACGAAGAGAAACAAAAATGTAGGAAGGAGAGCCAGCTTTGGAGGAAGTTAAAAATTCAGGTTTATGCATATTAATTTATCTACCATACCTCTGGCCCAGTGACAGTCATGCCTGAGGCATCTCACATTTTTAAAAATGTAAATGTGAAAAGCAGACAGGCAGCTCCTGCTTTTTGTCACCTTAAATATCATCGATTTGATTTCTCGAAAGTCTCTTTTTACACAACTGCATTTGACTTTCTGCCTCCTTCATCAGCTCATTTATCAGATGCAGCCCTCACTCTCGGGGGTTGTGGGAGATCAGTTTAGCCCAGCCCCACCCTTGGGAAATCAGGGTTCTTTTCTATGCAGGAGTGCCATCTTGTGGTCAGAGAGTGTCACCTCAGGCTAGACTGCACAAGTAATGAAGTGGGAGGGGGCAGAGGGGGAAAAACATTCTGCTTTCGGTTCCAGCTTCCAGGCGCGCTGTGGCAAAAACCCATACCTCTTATCGTCTAAATATGACTGTGAGAGCATATCCAGTCACAGTACTTACTATGAAGTACAACGTCTGCTTTTTAATGTATTCTTATCAAATGATACGGATGTGGTCCAATGGAGAGAAAAATAAAATCAGTACAGCTCTCTATTTTGTTTCATTTTTCATACAGTTTATCATATACGATGAAGAAATGGTATTTTAGCCATAAATATAATTTGGCTGTCTTCATATCATTAAGGAAAATGTTTACAAATACCTAGTTTGTACACGGCTCACATATAAATGGGTCCCTTTCCTTAACTCTCTTGAAGTTGCTCCCTTCACTTGCCCTGCTATAATAGCCCTGATACACTCTGAAGAAACATTAAGCTGTTTGATGCCCACAGCCCAAAGTCATCTCTTTTCCAGAGAACATCCAGAACATTTTGTCAAACCTTTACAGATGTTTATAGCATGTCTTATCTCCCCGGCTAGGCTGTAAACTTCTTGAGACAGAATCCATTTCTGATGTATGCATAAAAAGCTCCAAACAGCTGATTACCAGTGTTTCTAACATCTGAGAGTCAAAGCATCCCTTTCAGAATCCTATGCAAACAGTGGGCTTTCTGGCCAGAAAATATGTGATCTGCACATACATGCAAAACTTTGCTCCTACATAGACCATTAACATGCTGGTCTGGTTAAGAAATCCTGATCTAAAAGAAACTTCTGGAACACAGCCTATTTATCACTTGGAGCATCCTGTATGCACAGAATAGGCACATGCAGAGATACAGAGTCAAGCTTGATAAAACTGATTTTCTCTACACTGTCAAATATCTACCCCCTCCCCCCAAATCTGCTTCTGCCTATAGAGATTAGTAAAAGGCACCACTGAAATTCCTCAAACTTGGGGGAATAAATAAATTGTGGAAATGGTCATCCAAGTGTCTGGGCAGGATCCCAAGGAGGGCCTGACACCACACCCAGCCCCACGCTTTGGTGCCCTCTATTATCCTAGCTTTTTGTCCTAAGTGTAAAAAGAAAATCTTTCCCTGTGTACTTGGCAATATTAGAATTTTTCCACAGTTAACACTTTCTCTCCCTTTTTCTCTCCCTCTCCTCTCTTTTCCTCCCTCATACACATACACACTCTCTCTCACTCTCGCTCTCACTCTCTATCTCTAAGTGGGGAAAAATGTCCAAAACACAGAAACATATGTCTTACTCTAAATCTGATCATGGGTTGGTTTGGATGGCAAACCTGGTATCTTTCTTTTTCACTTTAACCTTCCCTAAAACCACCTTCCTCGTCTAAGAACACTGAGCAGAGTTGGACCCCTCCTTCCTTCAGAGAAAAGAAATGGACAAGAAAACTCAGTGATATCTTGACCGTATGCACAGGAGATTGCTCTGGATCGAGAGGCCCTCCCCGGAGCAGAGAGAAAACATCAATAACCACAGACGCCTTGCTACCCACTCTGCATGATGCTTCCTTCCTTGTTCATGGAAATAGAAGTGTCTTGTCTCCACAGGAAAGTTTGATCTTCCACAGTGATTTTTCAATAAGGCTTTTAAAATGTATATCTATTTTCACAGCACAGTCCAGATACAAGCATTTCATCAGAAGTTAGGCAAATAAAGTTTTGAGAGTTTACAGCAAGAAGAAATTAGTGACAAAACTTACTTAGCAGTTCTGCATGTGGAGGACAGAGCAGATACTGAGGAAACATGAAATGGAGAGCCTTGTTCTGAAATAACTGAATCAGGGGCGCCTGGGTGGCTCAGTCGGTTAAGCCTCCGACTTCAGCTCAGGTCACGATCTCACGGTCTGTGAGTTCGAGCCCCACGTCGGGCTCTGGGCTAATGGCTCAGAGCCTGGAGCCTGCTTCCGATTCTGTGTCTCCCTCTCTCTCTGCCCCTCCCCCGTTCATGCTCTGTCTCTGTCTCAAAAATAAATAAACATTTAAAAAAATTTAAAAAAAAATGAAATAACTGAATCAATGGTAGGAGAGATGATTCAATCCTGGGCAAGTACACTGCAGAGGGACCTCAATTTCCACATCTGTTCAGCAGGTTGGACCAGATCATTGTCAGCACTGAAGCTGTCGGATAGATGGTCATCCCAGAAACAGGTAAAGCAAAGATCAGAAGGTTGTAAATGTAGGGCCGCCTGGGTGGCTCTGTCAGTTAAGCATCCGACTCTCAGTTTCATCTCAGATCATGATCTCACAGTTCGTGAGTTCTAGCCCCACGTCAGGCTCTGTGCTGACAGTGTGGAGCCTGCTTGGAATTCTCTTTCTCCCTCTCTCTCTCCCTGCCCCTCCCCTGCTCATGCTCTCTCTCTCTCTCTCTCTCTCTCTCTCTCTCTCTCTCTCTCTCAAAAAATTAATTAACTAATTAATTAATTTTAAAAAAAAAAGAAGGTTGTAAAGGTAGCCAAGAGGAGAGTCAGTGGCCTGCTGATGGGGGCTGGACAGTCAGACACACAGGTAAACCAGAAAGGAAACTGTGGCAGTCCCCAAATCACCTCAAATAGGGATGAGAGTCAAGATCATCTCTGGCCAGCATGACAAGGGCACCAGTGTTTTTTAACAATGCCTCGCCCATCCTAGCCCCTCAGCTCAGAAAGAAATGATCAGCAAGAGGCCTCAAAGAAAACAGTGTCAAAATATACATTCTTCCCGCCTTAAAAAAAAAAAAAAAAGTGCAGGACAGCATATTAAGTCCTGGAAGCCCGCGATTCTCAAGTTGGGTCTGATACTGTGGGTTGGAAAACTCCTTGTTGTGGGGCTGCCCAGTGCAGTGGAGGATGTGTAGCAGCATCCCTGGCCTCTACCCTCTAGATGCCAGTTGTACGCCCCCACCTCAGCTGTGACAACCAAAAATGTCTCCCAACATTTCCAAATGTTCCTGGAGTCAAACTGCCCCTGTTGAGAACCAGTTTTAAAAACACTTTTCTTGGCCACCTGATCAACTGAAACAACACCCTAATTTTTCATGACATCTTTCCCTGTTACGCCTTCTGAACTCAACTGCACGGGCATCTCCCAGTTCTCTTAACCCTGACCTCAATTTGTCTTCACTCTGACCTCAATTTGCTCTCTGCCTGATGCTTTGGCCTTGGCATTTCAAACCATCCTTTGCCTAGTTTCACCTTTTTCTAGGATTTAATGCACCGTGGGCAAGCTCTAGATCAACGCCTTCTGCTCCGAGCCTCAGGCGCTTCCTTTCCTTCCCCCAAAGCTCCACAGCCAAGATCCATTCATTTCTTTTCCTGCACAGCACTGTCTCCTGAGGCCCCAGCCCTGAGACCCCAGAAGCCCAGTGTTCAGGACCCCTTCACAAGACTGAGAATCCAGCAAGAGTCAGTTAAAGGTATAGAGATGTTCTGTTTTTATTCCTGAAAATCCCAGAGGCTGAAAAAAATCATTCTTCCCTTTCCTATACCATCCGCTAGGAAGACAGGGCAAGAGATAGTCCTTCCCTCTTGCCTCTGCAAGGTCTTAGAGCAGGATGCCCAGGGAGAGGACCCAAGTGCCTCCCTCCTCTCCCAAACACCCAAACACCCACCCACCTTGTCCTCTGCTTAGCAGGGCTCTGTCCAGCTTTAAATCTGTAGTTTTCCTATTTGTGGGTTCACTTGGCCAATCAGACCCTCAGAAACCTCTCTGCACCACAGGGACAAGGCTCCTGCCTTCAAAGGAGTTCCAAATACCTTGTACCCTGTTCTTTTTTAAGGAATTTCTACCCATGGTACAAGGTTATTTATTCAAAAAGCCTTTCTTATGAGGCACTTTTCCCAATCTTTCAAGTAAACACATTCCACATTACCAAAATGCAGCCATACTGTGATTTTGCTTAACCAGATTCTTGAAGACATACTTCCTTAATCTCCCTACTTAACTAACCCCCATTCCACTGAAAATGTTCTCTCCTACCTTCTCTCAACTGTGCCATTGATTGTGTAAGATTCAGAAAGCTACTTAACTTCTTTCTGCTTCAGTTTCCATATCAATTGAAAAGACACTAATAATTTTTGCTTCTTTTTCAGATAGATCTTTAGATGTTAATAAAGCAGCATATCAAAACTGAAATGAATTCTACCAAGATGCCTAATAAAACCCCCTTTCTTTGGATGGCTAACAAAGAGTGCCTTCAATTAAATAATGCATTATATTCTACTACATACAAAAAATACACAGGATGGGGTTCCTGGGTGGCACAGTCAGTTAAGCGTCTGACTCTTGATCTCAGCCAAGGTCATGACCTCATGGTTCATGAGTCTGAGCCCCACATCACGCTCTGCACCATCACGGCAGATTGGGATTCTGGCTCTCTTTCTCTCTGCCCCTCCCTCACTTGTGTGTGCGCTCTCTCTCTCTCTCTCTCAAATAAACTTTAAAAAAAATTTTTTTAACACACAGGATGTAAAACTGGTAGTGAAACTTAAATAGAACTACAATCTTGTTAGCAACCAGAGGTGTCAATAATGAAAAAGACTGGCATATGAATGAGTTCTCCATTAGTGAAACTATTCCAGGAAGGAGTATTCCTGTCAGGTATGGGATAGCCAGGATAGATAGTGTGGGGTAAAATGTGGAAGGAAACAAACTCTGAAGTTCTTTGTGGGTCTGCGATTCTAATATGACTACCCTTTGGCCACCAGTGATATGCATCATAATCAAAGATGGACAATTCATTCACAGTGGAAGGCTGTTCTCCTAAACGGGCTGTTTTTATAATTATGTTATCATGCCCACTTTAATCAGTGGAAGTGAGAGTTATTCTTGGAATTGACTTTTTTTTCTTTTGCCCTAAACTTAGAAAGTTAAGGAAAAGGCAGGTGTTAGTACTTAAATAAAGGGAATAAATTTTCTCTATGTCCAATTCCTTCCCAAGAACAAATGCTAGAGACTTTTTGTTCCATAACCATTGTTGTCCTTCTGGGGGCCAAGGAACTCACTCTCTGTGTCAGGGTTCTTCTGAGGCTCCAGGGACATTAATAAATAGGTAACTACAAAAGCATCTCACGTAGAGCTCCATGAATCTCGGGGCACTGGAGACCAACAATTGTGTTTCAGAATAAATATATTATGTAATATAAATAAATTAATAAATAAATAAATAAGCTTTGGCAAGTTTCCATTCATGTTTGGAACCTTGATAAATAAAAATATTACTACTGCTATAAATATCCTCTTTGTGTCTCTGAAATAAACCTATTTTTCCTCAAGGTAATGGGAATACCTACAACAGAGTACAGAAAGGGTCATGTAAGAGAAAGCACACAGATTAACCTTGCAAGAGATCTTGCTACGTGTAATTACATTATATAAGACAATTCTCCTAATGGCAAAGGATTGTCATTCATGGAACAGTTTGGCACGTTGGGGGTGGTACAGACATATCTTTAAATAACTTTGTGAAAAGATTCAGCAAAGAAAAAAAAAAACATCTACCCTATTAGAAAGAGTGGCTTCACTTAACAATGTAGGTCAGGTTGAAAACCACCAGAAAGGCTTTAAGTGGCTGTCTTCCAAGTGTTAGAAATTATTGGTGCATTTTTTTAAAAGCATGAACTACATTTTGAACATAAAAATGCTATTTCCATAATTAATAAGATGTTTATTCAGTTATATGCAATCTTTTGCCAGACCTTTAAGTACTAGATTTTTTTTTTCATCTTATTATCAGACTACAGAGAGAATAGTGGTAGGCTGATAAAATGCTCTGTGGAATTTAGCATTCTTTTATCTGCCCTTTCTTGGCCTTCAGTTTACTCAATTTTTTGTCTCTCAATAGTTTTTGTCTCTCAATAGTTTAATTACATGTGAAAAGACTCCCAATAACATACTTGCATTATATAGCATATTAGAATTAAATGAAGAGAAAAACTTCATTATGTGGCTTTATTGTTATTCATTTGTACATTCATTTGACAATACTGACTCAAGCCACTGTGTGCTCTCTTAAGCTCCAAATATTTTATATCCCAGAGCTCCATCCAAGAAGCTACATAAAGAAAAGAAAAGAAAAGCTTATTTTTCTAATATTATATAGAGATAACATTTCAACAGGTTCTATTTTCATCCATTATGAAGCCATCTTACATAAAAGCTGTACTTTTCTTTGTGAATCAACCATTCCAGTACTCAATCTGACATATGCATTAACAAAAATCAAAACTAAATAAAAATCGTTGGCCAGAGAAATCCATTATAAATGAAACTAACCATTATTAATGAAAACAAAACCCAACCTAACTACTGGTTTAAGAAATTATTCTCACTTGAGTAAAACTCTCTCTCTCTCTCTCTCTCTCTCTCTCTCTCTCTCTCACACACACACACACACACACGCACGCACACACACACACACACCAGTTAAATTCATGGAGGAGTTTAGCTAAAAATATAATACGTTTCAAACAGCCATTTTTCTCGCCATAAACTGCAAACCTTATTTTGAGTAAGATTGTAAGAGGAACTAAGTTTTAAAGGAAGAACATCAGAGAGTTCCTTTGATACTGGAAATAGTCCATCCCTGTTCTGAAATAGTTTTGCCCTTATGACTCTGCTCCCAAGGTAGGCTTTTCTGGCATAAGTAAATTTAGCTTTATTTCTGGAACAAGTAGTCTTTCTTCATAAGTGTCACACTGAGCTTGGCTGATTTAGCTTTCTGTCTTCTTTATACCAGCCTTAGCAAGTTTCAAAATATATGGCCATTCAAAGCAAGTTGTATTGCAAGCTTTTCTCATTTGTTCTCACTTATCAAAAAGTTAGAGGAACTATGTGACACCACAGTTCTTCAGGCAATACTAAGTCAAGGTCAGAATTCACTGGTTAACATGAATGTTTCTTACAAAAAAACATGTGCAAATCCCCAAATAAGGAATAAGGCCAGAACTTATAGACTGAGAAATTTTCACTGACATGAAAATGGATTAACCCCAAAGTTCTCTGACCAAAGAATTAAGAGGATAACAACCATATAGACCCAAAGTTTCCATATCACTGCATTCTGCCAAAATTTTAAATATGCTACTTTTGCAAAGAGATTTCAATTTATGCTGGCAATATTTCCCCATAAAGAAAAGAGGTTAATATTAAGGTCACTACAAAGCAAATGCTTTTATTTCAGGAGTATTTTAAGTTTTCCTTCCCAACATGATTGTTATAGATGGCTTTGTCTAGGTTTTATGTCTGCCTTTGTATATCTGTGCGATGTTCTTTTTCACAAAAGCTCTGGCTGATGTCGTTCATGACATCCTGTGGTGGAGATTTATTCCCTGACCTTATACTTTGGAAAGGACAGCTTGAAATACTCAAGAAATTGTGGGACTTAGTAGATTATACTATGAGTTATTTCTCTTTCTCAGAGGAAGTATTACCAACCAAAAACAGAGGCCAAAAGAGGATTCCTCCTGATTGCCAGTATCCTTGCAGAAAAGCCATTTGAGCAGACTACTGGTGTAGAATTCAATTTGAGGCTAAGATGGCAGTCATGATTCAGAGATGGTGTGGTAGTGCTTTGGCAAGTTTCCATTCATGTTTGGAACCTTGTGATACACCAGACAAAGCTGAATCTAAAAAGGCATCAGCAATAAAACTAATAACTGGTACCAAACACCACAGTATACCTTGTCTGATTTTCAATATTATAGGCAAAGAAAATTATCTAAAAATGCTTTTCCAAATTACTTCAAACTGAATTTTTAAGAACTATCTCATGTTTAAAATGTTTTGACATTCTGATTACATATTTATTTATATACAACATGAGTTGGATTAAAAAAAAACAGAGCCCACACTTAGCACTAGCTAATTAACTAAGGCTCATAGGAATTGTATTTATATTTAATTATTTACAATGTTCTTCTTTGTAATGATTTTTTAACATCAACACAAAAACTGTGCCATTTAACTTTCCTGGTGCTGTTTCTCCTTTAACATTTATCCAAAAGCCAGTTTCAGCACCTGCTATTAGCTGTGCACTGGCTAACTACTCCGGCTACTACAGTCACAGGGCTTTCCTAAGTAAGGGTCTTCAAACTCCGGCAAACATAATCAGCGCCTGAGGTTAAAACAGATAAACCACAAATTCAACCCTAAATCAATGTGACTTTGTGTCACTCACCTCCTCTGCCTTCACTTCTCACAAGTCTCTACCTTTTCACACTCTGAGGAGGATGATCACAAGGGAAAATCAGCATCCACTCTTTTGTAATATGGGTCCCTCAGCACTCCTCATACTGCTCCAGAAGTCCTCATCCACTAAGACTAAAGTGCAGCTTTAACTGCTCCCTAATACACTGGAAATACCCAAATCTATCTCTGTCCCAGCTCCTCTCCTGGGCTGTGGACCTTCATATCCAACTGCCCCTCGCTGCTCTACAGAAAGTTCACCCTGCACGGTGACATAAAACTGGAATGCCCATCTGCCCCACACACCTAATTCCTCTCCACAAGAGCTCGTCTCTGGTGAATGACAATACCAGTCAAACAGTGTGGCCAGAAATGTGTCACACAGCCCCCTTCCCTCCCTCCCTCCCTTTCTCTCTCTCTCTCTCTCTCTCTCTCTCTCTCTCTCTCTCTCTCATACACACACACACACACACACACACACACTTAGTTACCATGTCTTTACTTCTGATGGAGGGAATTTAATTGTAAATAGAGAAGCTGTTATTCTGGATTCATCATTTAAGTGTTGGGGATCTGGAGTCAAAGATGTTGGGCTTAATGTTTTTCTTTAATTCTATAATGCAATCAAATGTAAAATCCATGTCCAATGTCCACTCAGAAACATCCAACTGCAGGGAGGACATGACTACTTAGAACTAAGAACATAGTGTATTTCTTCTCTTTTGTTCTCCAGCAGGATGTCCTGCTATACTTTGTGTCTTCTTGGCCTTCCATACATATTAAACATAAAGAGGAGTAAAGCTCCCTTTTGTTTCAGAATATTTGCTTTCTCATTTTTGCTAGTAGAATGTAGGACTTATCTGATTGCTAGTAGAATGGTAGACATGGGTGAGGACCCAAATAATACTGTTAAAGTCAAGATATTGAGTAAAGCCTGGCTATAATCTAGGGAAATCTGTAACATTATATGCTGAGAGCTAACAAGATGAGACATCCAAAAATTAATTTAGAACACAGATCTCCCTTCCTGGCTTTATGATAAACACTACTTACCACAGATACAGGTTATTCTAATGATGAGGACAGTATGTGAAACAAACTGAGTAAAAGAAGCCATATACAAAGCCATGAAACCTGGGACATGGTTAAGCCTTGATCCAAATATAATCCACCTGAGCTAGGCTAGAGATAAAACCTTTCTCCCATGACACAGCTGACATCATAGTGGAATAAAAATATGAACCAGATACAGCTCTCATCTTCCTCCCACCTCTGTTCCCCAGGATTCCTCCCACCTCCGCCCCCACCACAAAGGAAGAGCCTAACACCATCAGCAAATTTTATTTCTCAAATCTGCACCAAACCTTCCCCGTTCGCCCATGGCCCCTCTACTACCTTATACCATGGTCTAAATTCCAGTCACTGACTGTCACCTGTACTTCTGCTATAGTCTTCCAACTGGTCTCCTTGCCTCTGACCCCTTCTTTTAAATCAATTCTCCACATTTTGCATTTGTCATGACAAATTATAAACATACATATATATCTGCTTACTTCTCTGTTGTGTCTATTTCCAATGTTTGGTCTTAAATTCCACGAGGGCTTATCTATAACTCAGTAACGTTACAAAGCTTGAGATAATGTGTACTGAATGAATAAATGAATGTCAGTATCAACAATGGCCTTTCTTAGATTCAAACTTTGTCCTTGGGCCAGGTTCTCAGGCAAAGTTCTGTGGCTCAGTTTCATTATCTATAAAACAGGATCACAATACTATTTACCCAAAAAGTTATTAGGAATACTCACAAAACAAAATGAATATATGTAAGCCAGTTAAAATAGAGGCTGCTACATTGGAAGAACTCAATAAACTATAGCTGTTATTATTTACTATAATCATAATTATGACATTGCTGTTACCATTATTATCATTATTTAACTCCCTTAAGCAACAGATCCCTCTTGCTTAAAGTTCAAAATTGTTGACAAAGTATATCAAATCCAACATGATTGGTGTTATGACCTGAGTTCTATCCCCCAAGAGTCAAATGTCGAGGCCCTCCCTCTCTATGTTATTATATTTGGAGATAGGCCTTTTAGGAGGTAGTTAAGGTTAAATGAGGTTATAAAAACAAGGTCCTAGTCTGACAGGATTAGGGTACTATAAAAAGAGGGATAGACACACACCACACACCACTGCCCGCTGCCCCCTCTCTCTATGGGCACACACAGAGGCAAGGCCACACAAGGATATATCCAATAGCCTGAGCTAATATAATCAGGGTCATGAATGATTCAGTACACCCCACCCTCTCACTTTATGGAACAAGCTACTTTCTCTCATGTCTGTGCCTCTGTGAGAATATCCTTTTCCTTCATACTAGCCATCTAATTCATGGTCATTCTTCAAGAATGCCTTATTCAGGCATTCTCTACTCCAGCAAGACTACTGAGCTCCCATTGCCCTCCTAAGGGCCCCTCCTCTGCGTCGCAAAAGTGCATTGTGTAACAACAGTTCCATCAGAGCACTGATGACCACCAGTGTCTAGCACCGCTAGACATACTATAGATGCTCCTCAAATATATATTTAATACATATGCCACTCAGATGTCACCTAGGCTATTCTTTTTCTTCTGCTGATAGACTGACAACAGTGCAAAAAAAGTTTCAAATAGCATATTAGATGCACCCATTATTGTGGCCAATCTGGTCATTTTTTCAAGTTACTCAGCTACTGCTTTCTTTTCATCTGCCTCCCTCTTTTTTACTTGCCCATCCCTGCCACCAATAGCTTCACAATCACCTCCACAAAATATCTGTTCTTGCTAACTCAAAGCATCCTAGCTATCTCTTTTTATTCATGACTTCTAACCCATGCCTTTAAGATTTCACATTCCACTCAAATGGAATTTCTCCCAAAACAGTTCCTTCACTACTATGAATTCTTACGCATTCTGCCTAAAAAATAATTGTTTAGACCTGACTGTAAGTGAATGATAGAGACTTGTAGCTAAATGCAACCTAGCAGTGTCAGATAAAGTGATTCTGTCTCCAGTGAAGGCAAAGCCCAGGGGATTGACTACTACTAGGTGTCAAGAAAATAGGACAGGAACTTTCAGGTCTCTGGCAACTACTGTAATAGTATGAGAGAAAGAGAAAGAAAGAATGTGTAACCAACTGGAGAAGAAAGATGACATGCAGAGCAAGAGGGGTCCAAGGGGCTCCCACTGTATTGCTAAGACAGCTACAAAGGTACAACCAGGCAAACCATCTTCCTCTTTCACAATCCACTCCACCACTTGAGGCAAAACATGACATAAATTGGAAAATATCATCAACACAACTGTCACATTTTATTTTATAGATATAGCTGAAGTATGTTTCTAAGTCAAGTGACATAGGGAGAAAAACTAACAAATAATTTTGGGGAGCCAGAAAGATATATTTAAAATGTTTATACTACGGGGCACTCATAGTTAATATTTAAAATTTTTATACTATGGGGCACACTGTGGGGGTGGCTCAGTCGGTTAGGTGTCCAACTTTGGCTCAGGTTATGGTTTTGTAGTTTGTGGGTTCGAGCCCCTCTTGGTCTCTGTGCTGACAGCTCAGAGTCTGGAGCCTGCTTCAGATTCTTGTCTCCCTCTCTCTGCCTCTGCCCCACCCCTTGACGCATGCTCTGTCTTTCTCACTCTCAAAAATAAATAAACATTTAAAAAAAATGTTTACATTACAAACTCTGTATCTACACAATCAAATAGAGAACAACATTGATGTCCATCTTTTCTTTCCAGGTCTGTCTTCTGTGAGATCCTTTTAAACACCCTTTGGTTTCTTCATTCTCTCATGATCTCATTCACAATATAAGAATAATAAGGAGTTAGAGTCGCTATAAGATTCATGAAATGTTTTCCAGCATTTTAATACTATATGCAATGGTAACCCAAAGCAGCATCTATTGCTTTAACTGGAACCAAGATTTCAAATATGGATACACATATCATTGTCCAATCCATCTTATTTTTCCAAGCCTTGGTTTTCATAATAAAGGGAGTATAATATTTTATTTACTTCAATTTAAAAATAAATGGTTTGTTCCCCCTCTGGGCAATCTTTTTAAACATGTGAGTCAATACATTCTTAAAGAAGGAATTAACAGCTATGACTCAGGGCCATGGAAGAAGTTTCCCATAATAAATTACAATGATTAGTGCTACTAGACAAAGTGCTTCAGCTCCTGTAGCAAATTCTTCCCAGCTCCTTTCATTAATCAGACTGCTTACCTGGTTTTATCATTAATGCCAGGCCTTTCAACTTGGTGCCTGAACCAATTAATACATAATTTAAATCAGAAGCATGTTTAAAATTCTATCAGAGTACCCTGTAGTGACTGGAGTACATCATCCTGCATTAATTCCATAAGTTTGTTTGTAAACGTAATTAATTATTTCTGACAATAATAAGTTTTCTGAAGCAAAAGCTACCTTTTTCTTATTCAGTATTCCTTTCTGCATGCAACTGATAGTATTATCTGCAAAGTTTAATGACAGGTATCCGTGGGATGAAAAATATCATACTGAATTCACATCCACACTGCTTGGAAGATTTTTCTTGAGGTTTTTCAATCTATCACACCAACCTTTCAATAGTAGTGGTAACAGAGGACAAAACTTGCAAAGATTCCAAAACTTACAAAATAATAAGTTAAACTAGGTGGAACTGTTAGTACCTCCCTATTCACTGATTTCATGAATGGAGAGGTGAATGACAATGACAAAGACCCCCTCTCATCATTTTTCCCCATGACCTGCAGGTAGTGTGCAGAAGATTATGCATATAGACTCCAATGACAAGCTACTTTCCAGGAATGAAAGTGAAAACAAAGGGCTTTGTTTAAAATGGCTCAGGCACTGTCAACTGCTGATAACAGAATCTTTGATCATCCTTATTCTGGTTCTCGTTGTAACCAAATTGCCACTAATAGCTATTTAGAACCTTACAGCCATATTAATATGGTTGCCCCAGAGTGGGTATTAGACTTCACAGTGTATATGCCAATTTTCTCTTAGAATAAAATGTTCACTTGATTCCTCCTTCCCAGAGAAAGTTAAGCATTGTTTGTCGTTACCCAAGAGCCATATACACCTCAACCCCCAATACACATATACATGCACACACTCACACATACATACATACATACAAACACATACACAAAGTTCTTCTTTGTGAAGAACGCTCAATTTCTTTTTCACTTTCTGGTGGTCATGAACTCTAAGAGAGATTAGACCCATTTCCAGCCCTGAGGGTAATGGGGGGAAATAAACCTTAATTAATATAAAGCAGTCATCGGGCACCTGAGTGGCTCAGTTGGTTAAGTGTCTGACTCTTGACTTTGGCTCAGGTCATGATCTCACGATTCAAGAGATCAAATCCTGTGTTGGGCTCTGTGCTGATAGCGAAGAGACTTCTTGGGATTCTGTCTCTCTCCCTCTCTCTCTGCCCCTCCCCCACTTGTGCCCAGGAGTGCGCACTCTCTCTCAGAATACATTAAGAAAATTAAAAAAAAATATACACACACACACACACACACACACACACACACACACACACACACGCCATCATGCCAATTCCTTTCTCCCTGCTACTGACTGACTTCCAAATGGTCAGTTTTAAGTTCATTAAAATTCTAGCAAAAGTGGCATGAAGAGGATATGCTGGGAAACTTCTGGGAATTTTGTTTTCTTTAGAAGCAAGATGTATCAAAGAAAATAATTCTTCTTTCTGCCTTTAGAGTTTGTAGTAACACTAGGAGCTGCTGCAGCCATCTTGAAACAGTGAGGGTCATCTGAGGACAAATGCCAACACACTGAGGATGACAGAGCAGAAAAATGGAAAAACCTGGATTCTTGATGACATTATTGAGCTATTCAGTTGTCCAACATTAGAACCACTTTACCTCAAAGCTTCCACTTATGGGAGAGAGTAAATATATCTATTCTTTAAGCCATTTTGTTCTAATAAATATGTTATCTGCAATCGAATGCATCTCATCTGATACAACAGCCCAGGTTCTTTGCTCAGTATGTTCCAAAAACACTGTATTTCCAGACAAACAGACCCACACAGATGTAAAAATAAGTAAATAAACAAGTCAAAGTACAAATTGAATTGAATAATTGAAACAATCTCATACTCTTACTTTTTCACCAAATTTAATAATTCTAATTATCCATGTAATTTTATATCAAGACATCAGAATCCTCTCCTGTGCTTACATTGTAACTATCAGAATTCATTTACAGTACACAGCACAACTTATAAATTAAGACCTCATGCTCTAGATTTGGGTACACAGAGATTTAGTCTTAGATCTGTCCCTCCCTAAGTAAACTGGGCAAACAACATAACCTCCCTAAGCATCAGTTCCTTCATCAGTAGGGTGGGAATAATGAAAGTACTTATTTCTCTGCATAAATGTTGGCATGATAAGCTAATTCATATACCTGCTTCAGCACTTAGCATATAATAATCATTCAACAAATGTTGGCTACAAAAAAAGTAATAAGTATGCAAACACCAATATTACAAAGAAATAAGAGTTTAGGTCTTTAACGTATTAAAAATATCAACCTACGAAGCACAGCGAGATAATTTTACACTACTAATGCTATTCAACAGTAAGAATAGTCAAAGAAACTCCAGGAGGACTTGTGAAGGAAATCAAACTGTTAGTTCTCCTCTCAAAAGAAAAAGATCAGACTTAGTTAAATGAGGATTATTCAGATAATAGTATGCCAGCTTTATTTCCAGGTAATATGCTCCATCATAAAAAAAAGATCATACTGTATCTAAAATCTATTATATAACATAATTTAGTAGAGGGGGAAAAAGTCACACTCTGCAGCTTTATTTAAATATATGGATCGAAGAGGCTGAGTATTAGAAATACTCAAAGGTTCAAAGGAGCTTTCTTTTAACTCTGGGGATAAACCCAAGTTGCCTATTAGAAACAAAGGCAAAAATTACGGTAACATAAAAACAAAGGAAGGAGAAATAGAAATACATTTCTAATAATCAATGCAATATACTTGCCAAAATCTATTAAGCTGTAGAGTTAGGGAAAAAACACAGTCCTTTCAATTATTAAAAACTCTGCACAATGATGATAGCTTATTGACAATGTATATGTGTGTATCAGCTAATGCCTAAACAGATAAAAGCAATTAACAAGTTTGTAAGTTGGAATTTAATTTAGACATACTGCTAAGGCTACTTGTTTATTGGGGTGCCTGGGTGGCTCAGTTGGTTAAGCATCCGACTTCGGCTCAGGTCATGATCTCATGGTTCCTGACTTTGAGCCCCACATCTGGCTCTGTGCTGACAGCTCGGAGCCTGGAGCCTGCTTCAGATTCCGTGTCTCCCACTCTCTCTGCCCCTTCCTTGTTTGTGATCTATCTCCTTTAAAAATAGACATTAAAAATTTTTAAAGAAAAAGACTATTTGTTTATGAGGAGGGGAGGGGCAGAGAGAGTGGGAGACACAGAATCTGAAGCAGGCTCCAGGCTCCGAGCTGTCAGCACAGAGCTTGATGCAGGGCTCTAACTCAGACTGTGAGATCATGACCTGAGCCGAAGTCAGACACTTAACCAACTAAGCCACTCAGGTGTCTCTGAATTTTTCTGACAAATAGTAGACATTCAATGAACATTATTGCCTTTTTCTTTCCTTCACTCCACTCCCCTCCCCTGTTCTATATATGCAAACATGACCAAGTTCTCTTCAGTTAATATATACGAAAGACAATTAACAATAACTAAGTGCTTTGAGCCAGCTTTGGTTACTTTAATATTTTTACTTCAAACATATTAAATGTAGGTAGAATTATTTTACACCATACATTCACTTTGTTAAATTATGGTTTACAAATTACTTTAGAAAAAAGACAAAACTATTTTGTTGGAGGAAATTACTGTACATGCAAATAGGACTAAAATTCTGTTGAGAGAATAAATATATTTTATAGGGCTTAAGCTGATTTTTCCCATGGCTGTGAATCTAAGGATGAATATTAATTAGAGAAAGAAATCTGAATTTGAAGACATTATATCCCAGCCATAGAAAACAGATTCCGGCTGTGGGGTCTAAGAGAAATGAGCGTGCACCCACAACAGGCAAATTACACCCTTTGGGGTCTACTTTGGTTGGCAGTGTTTGGACTCAGTATTGGCACACAATACCTGCTTGGTGAAGCTAACTCCAAACTTCCAGGGAGAGGCAGGCATAATTATATCTATGACTTCATAGAGGGGGAATAAAACACACACACATTTGATGAGTGCTCTTGACCAATACTAGGCTTAGAGGTCTACGAACATTTTCTCACATAATTCTCACACAAATTGAGAAAGTAAGTACTATTACCCCACTTATGAGGTTTTGAGACTAACTAACTTTCTCAAGGCAACAAACGCAGGTCTGTCTGATGGCAAAGGCTGTGTTTCTAATGAACCCTCATTTTCCCCCTTGTGTTTACTTTTGAGGGTTTTCTAGAACACTATCATTGTATTTCCTGTCAGCAAACTGCTTATTATCCATGTGCCCATAGTAATGGAGCTTCTACCTGAATGTAAATTGGCTACATCACTACACACACTGCTTAAGTTGACTGACACTTTCTGTGGCAAGACTTTGTAGGCAGAAGAAACAATGCACTGATTTACATTATGACAAGTTCCTTATTGTCAGAAACTGCACTGAGAAGCTGCTCTAGGATTTGGACTGTGGGTCTTCTTCCTGTCTTGTCATGGCACTTATGTTTTATAACTTAACTGTTTACTTATATGTCTCCAGAGCTAGCCTATGTACTCCTTGAAGACAGGGATTCAAGTTCACTGTGCTTCACCGATGTCACTACCATTCAGCTGGGACTGGCATGTGGGGGGAAACTTACTTACCATCCCCACACCTGAGCATTTCCCAAGGGCATCTTCTGGACACCTTTAGGGCTTGTCCAAAAAGCAGATGGCGAGTGGGGACAATGGGATTAACAGATAGCAGCACCCTGGAGAGTCTATTCATAATGCCCTCAGGGGTCCTTGGCAGGTTACCCTAAGGAAAAGGTTAAAAATTAAAAATGCTCCCTCTGGATGCTAATGAAAGTCACGGGGCAGCAGCACTCAAGGGAATACTTAACCAGGTAGCTTTCAGGTCCTACCTGAGAATCTTAGGAGGAAAAACATCAAATCAGCTAGGGGGAGGGACTTTTTTTTTTTTCACCAAAGCTGATAACATTTTCTCAACCCACCAACCAATTGCCTGGTCCTTATAGATTAGTCCCCTGTGAACGTGAGCATGTGAGTGTGTGAGTGTGCGTGCGTGGCCAGCAGGCTGATGGCAGGTGACAGTGACCACACTCTCTCAACAGTTGCATTTCCCTAGCACCCAGATGAACATGCTGATCCACTTTACTGTTGTTCCCCACAAAGGTCCTGGGGCCATTCAGTTCATTTCAGTTCCACAAGTATCATTTGCTTGTTTTCCTTTGGCCAGGAATGCTGCTAGGAAGTGGGAAATCCAAGATAACAATGTGTGTGCTTTCTGCCATTTAGAATGTTCCCACCTAGAAAATGAATGGTTCATTTAATATGATGTGATGGAGCACCTGGGTGGCTCAGTCGGTTAAGCGTCCGACTTTAGCTCAGGTCATGATCTCGCAGTTTGTGAGTTCGAACCTCACATCAGACTCTGTGCTGACAGCTCAGAGCGTAGAGCCTGCTTCAGATTCTGTGTCTCCCCTTCTCTCTGCCCCTCCCCTGCTCATGCTCTGTCTCTGTTTCTCAATAATAAATAAACATTAGAAAAAATTTAAAATATGATGTGATAACTGGTGTGAAACAAGCCTGCACAGAGCCTAGGAGAAAGTCACCTATAGGACATGAGGTGTAAGCAGGGTTTGGAAGAACACATGAAAATGAGGCACACAAAGAAGAGAAATAGAGAATTCTAGAAAGAGGAAACAGCATAAGCAAAGCATAGTCATTAAATAGCATGAAAGGTGCAGAAGAACAAGGCTTTCATATCAACAGGATGCAAAACAGGGGATGGTGAGGCATGGACCTGGAGAGACAGGCAGGAGCAGGAATAGGTGAGCTTTGTCAGCCTGAGGACATCAGGGTCAACCTCACCTCATAGATGAAGGCCAGTCATTGGTACACATTTAAGTAAGAGAGGGTAAGGTCAGAATTGCATTTTAAGTAGACCATTCTGGCAGCCAGAAGGCAATTAGGAGGCTACTATAGCAATCATGGAGACAGACAGCAAGTGGAAATTGAGGCTGGACAAAGAACAGAATCAAGAAATACTTAGGAGGACCTCAGGGGATCTAGCAACTGATGGGTGGAGGAGTGAACAAGATGGCAGTAATCAAACATGCCACAGTCGTGTCACTGAATGAACACACCACTGTGAGGGGATTGGCAGTCTGGGGAGTGGAGTAGGCTTGGCCAAGAGCAGGGGAGCCCATGCACATGTTAATTCATGGGATGTGAGAGCAAAAACATCAGTCAGCAGACTTCTATAGAAGGCCATAGCTCAGGGACAAGAGAAATAGTTTTGAGAATAACCAGCACATAGACCAGAGGCTGCAAACTGGCAGACATAGGCCAAGTCTGGCCTGGAGTCTATTTTTATATTGCCATATTGTAAAATATTATATATTTTACATAAAAATCCAAATTTATGACACCTACTAAAACTGGGAGATCTGGCCACATTAAGCCCACATTCCCTTGTGGCACCAATTACAGATCCAAGCAGCCCCTTTCTACCTAGCTGGGCCTTAACTGTTGTCTGCCCTCTGCTAAATTCAGGATCAGCTGTACCACTGTTTATTTTAGAGCAGAATTAAGAGAAAAGTAAAATAATTATTGCATTGCTATTACTCTAAAATGGTGGAATTAATATGTTTACACTATCTCCTTGGTTCCTAAAGAATGTGCATTTGCAATCCCTCTTTTAGACTTTTTCTTAAGAAAATATTTAGAAACGCATTCTATTTTTTTAAATGAACTAACACTATCTTCTTATCTGCCACCTCTGAATGCCAATATCTATAAATTACTAGGTGCTGCTCTCAGAGAGTTAGTGAATTCTTAGGGATGGACAGGCATAAGAGATTTCTTGAAAGTGTGCACAGAGGGAACTTAATAAAACCTATCACAAATATATATATATATATATATATATATATATATATATATATATATATACACCACCTAATTCAAACTATTTGGGGGTTAATATTAATATACAGATTAGATATTTTGGTCAAATAACATAAATTCAAATAATAAAACTTCATCCTACAGAACATAATAGATGAAGAAAAACACAGCATAAGCTAATGATTGAAAACAAGTGTAAAATATTTAGATTTTGGAATATCGGATGCATCCAGTGTTCCCTATCTGCTTCACCTTGGAAAAATGGAAGCATGAATGTAACTTGATGAGATTCAATTTTACATTTAACTAGGAGAATAATTCTATAACTTGAGCCCACTGCGTACTATTGGAACTTCATTACTACTTGACTTGAGACCAAAAAAATCTGGATACGTTATAATCTATGTTGTTTAAAACCCCTTTTTCATTCAAACAGACAAGTATACATTTTAACTTGCATTACTTTTCTCTTTAATTCATGACCAGAGAAGTATAAATAATATGTGAAGGGATCAAAAGACAATCCATAGGAATGGAAGGGAAGAGGCGTGGGGCCATGGGGTGGCTAGACCTTCTGCTATTCCATGCCCTGGCTGTCTAAAATTCCAGTTTCCAAATCTGGTAGTGGAGAAATGGCTCAAATAGCTTTCAAGTAACAAGCAGGCTAGTTCCTAGTATAGTCAAATTTTAATCAAGCTCTTTTCTTTAATGGAGTCACCCTGGCATGTTTTGACCTCACTTTGTCTCTTCATATTAATACAGTGTAGCAATTTAAAACACTTTTCCATAACTGTCAGCAGAGAAATGAATATATTTGCAAAGCTTCTCTAAGATAAGTTTGTGATGTTTAAGTTACACATTCAATTTTTTCCCCAAAAGAAAGATACGCAAATAATAATCATGTTCCTTGCCATGTTTGGGAAGAATGTTATTGAAAGAAAAGAGAGTCTAATTTAGAAATAAAATGAATATATATACATACATAATCCATATAAGAAGTTTCATTTCCTGAATCTCCTTCAAGAAACCTCTAGAACACTGCCAGGTGATCATATCTAGCATTCCTAATCATGTCAGAGATGCTGGACAAGGTCTCTTGTACATTATAAAGTGAGTTGTCTAATTAATGGAAAATATTATTCAGCCCCTGCACCAAACAGTTAGAGGGCAGATCATATAGAGAGATTCAAAAACAATGAAAGAATTCATCCAGAAAATTGATTCAACTCACTTGAAAATGTTCATGATTTTATTCCTCCTTTCAAGTAGGTCTCACGGGTAACAACTGCCCTTTCCTGCTCTCTGTTCCCCACAAGTACCAATTGCTTTGAACTGGTTCACTTCTGCTTTCTAAGAAAACACTGCCCCATCCCAAAGATGTTGATATCAAAAGGTGAGCCTCCTGTCCTCCTGAGACAAATGAATCACCAATGGATAGGTAAGGTCCTAGTTCATATGTTTAAGGGGAGAGGACCCTAACCTCTTCTACAGTCAGTGGAATTCTTTGATCTCTCCTACAAAATTTTTTACTGTCCTGTCCAAAGTCACTTTTTATACTCCCTTGAATAGCCTCTGTACTCCTCTGCCTTCCAACATCTCTCTATACAGTCTATATAGTACATCCCTCTTTCATAATTTATTGCATATATATAGAATGGGAGATCACTTCAGGTGATGATGAACATCTTTGTTTACAAACAAAGATGCCAACAAAAACAGATAATTAGACCAATGGAATAGAATAGAGAACCCAGAAATGGACCCACAAATGTATGGCCAACTAATCTTTGACAAACCAGGAAAGAGTATCCAATGAAAAAAGATAGTCTCTTTAGCAAATGGTGCTGGGAGAACTGGACAGCAACATGCAGAAGAATGAAACTGGACCACCTTCTTACACCATACATGAAAATAAACTCAAAATGGATGAAAGAGACCTAAATGTGAGACAGGAAACCATCAAAACCCTAGAGGAGAAAACAGGCAACAAGCTCTTTGACCTTAGCCACAGGAACTTCTTACTCAACATATCTCTGAAGGCAAAGGAAATAAAAGCAAAATGAACTACTGGGATCTCATCAAGATAAAAAGCTTCTGCACTGCAAAGGAAACAATCAACAAAACTAAAAGGCAACCAACTGAATGGGAGAAGATATCTGCAAATGACATATCAGATAAAGGGTCAGTATCTCAAATCTATAAAGAACTTACCAAACTCAACACCCAAAGAACAAATAACCCAGTGAAGAAATGGGCAGAAGACATGAATAGAAATTTTTCCAAAGAAGACATCCAGATGGCCAACATACACATGAAAAGATGCTCAGTATCACTTACCATCAGGGAAATACAAATCAAAACCACCCTGAGATACCACCTCATACCCATGAGTGGGTAAAATTAACAACTCAGGAAACAACAGATGTTGGCGAGGATGTGGAGAAACGGGAACCCTCTTGCACTGTTGGTGGGAATGAAAACTGGTGCAGCCTCTCTGGAAAACAGTGTGGAGTTTTCTCAAAAAAGTAAAAATAGAACTACCCTACAACCCAGCAAGAGCACTACTAGGAATTTATCCAAAGGATACAGGAATGCTGATTCATAGGGGTACGTGTACTCCAATGTTTACAGCAGTGCTTTCAACATTAGCCAAATTATGGAAAGAGCCCAAATGTCCATCAACTGATGAATGGATAAAGAGGATGTGGTTTATGTATACAATGGAATACTACTTGGCAATGAGAAAGAATGACATCTTGCCATTTGCAACAACACGGATGGAACTGGAGGGTATCATGCTAAATGAAGTAAGTCAGTCAGAGAAGGACAGATATCATATGTTTTCACTCATATGTGGAATTTGAGAAACTTAACAGAAGACCATGGGGGGAAGGGAAGGGGAATAAATAGTTTCAAACAGAGAGGGAGTCAAGCCATGAGAGACTCTTAAATATAGAGAACAAATTGAGGGTTGAATGGGAGCGGGGAAGAGGGGAAAACGGGTGATGGGCATTGAGGAGGGCACTTGTTGGGATGAGCACTGGGTGTTGTATGTAAACAATCAATCATGGGAATCTACTCTCAAAGTGAAGAGCACCCTGCATACACTGTATATTAGCTAACTTGACAATAAATTGTACTTAAATAAATAAATAAATAAAATTATGAAATTATAAAAAGAGTAAATAAACAGAGATGCCAAAACATCTTTGACAACCTAGGGACCTCCTTCATTATCAACTTAAACAACAAAAAAAGAAAATTCAAATCCTCTCAAATAAAGCTAAAATCAAAGACAGCTTAAATGCCCCTGCTGAGGTCTCAGAACATTGACTTTAACATAGATTATTAACTTCAGTTAGACTAACTCATGACTTTCTTTAAAAAAAGAAGAAATCATCAATCCCAAATCTCAATTAGTTCCATCAGCTTCATTGCTGCTTCAGTTTCTTGTGCAAAAACAAAACAAACAAACAACAAACAAAAACAACAAGAGAATACTTCTAAAGGCATTTAACAGAGAGGGTGTAACCATGGCACCGCAGATGGGCTAATGACAATGAAAAGAAACAGCCATGCCTTCGTGACTCATCAGCCTTGTCCCGGGAATGAAGAGTCCTATCACAATTAAAAAAAAAAAAAAGTGGATGTGGTGATTCATCTGGAATTCTTCTCAACAAAACAGCTTCCTATTCACACACTACTCTCTACTTATCTGTGAGAATGAATAATAAAATATAAATCATATTGTATTCATTCTAATAAAACTAAAAGGCACCAAATGCATTTTAGGACACTTTGGAGCACTTACTCTGTGGCACCTTTCCCTCTAAAACATATTGGCAGTTGTGATGCTAGCAATCTTGTCACTCAAGTCCATAATTATAAGGAAGAAAATAACTTAAAACATAAATTGTCACTGCATTAGCCATCACATTTACATGTCAGTTCAATCCAGCAATTTTCATAAAAGCCAATCTCATTTTTAAAAGCCAAAATGTAAAATAATTAAATTGTTGTTAACTCTTTTGAATGAACAGCTTTATTTTATTGCAAATTTGAAAGAAAAAAAAAACAGTCTGCACCATTCGGTCTTGAATGACAGCCTGTTAACAAGGCAGGAAGGAACAGGTGAGTGTTTAGTTTAAAGATTTCAGTAACTGAAATGAGCATCTTGCCAACCATATTGGCAACCCGAAGGAACAGCATCTGAGAAAACAATCCAAAGCTGCCTGGGTGTGATACAACTGCCCTTGCTTATTTTGGTAAGGAAAAACTCCTGCTTCATTTCTCCTTGACTCAAAAATTAGTTCCTTCCTTTAAAAAAAAATTTAATTTCTAAATTAGGACAGGCTGGTTTAACTGCAATAATAACTATCGTAACTCACCACAGATTCAAAGTAAGCCTACTTTGTTCACCTTAAATTTCATGAATTTCATAACTTCCCTTCTGGCTGTCTTTGAAACGAGAGAAGAAGAAATATAAAAAACTTATTCTCTTATAAATTCTAAAATTCACTCCCTGATATGAGACCAAAGCCAGGCTTGCAGAATTCTGTACTGGCCCAGATAGCACATGGGGATGATGTGTGGACAGGCGCACCCTTCTCTTCCTCACACTTACCTAGCTCTTCCAGAAAGAGTTACACAGAAAGGACAATACTACATTCTCCTGAAATTCCTTCACCAGCATTTCCTTCCACCACTGAGTCCACAGTCAATGTACGTAAGAGGACCACATAATCAAGTTGACACTAACACTGATGCCAAAAAGAACAGTCAAAGGAATATCACACCAAGAGGATAAGAAGACAAGCCCCAGACTGAGAGAAAGCATTTGCATACGACACACCTGACAGAGGACTGTGACTCAAAATATACAAAGAATTCTTTAAAACCCAACAATAAGAAAACCCAATTTAAAAATGGGCCAAAGAACCTTAACAGACACTTCATCAAAGAAGATACACAGATGGCAAATAATCATATGAAAAGATCTCCATATCAAATGTCACAAGGGAAATGCAAATTTAAAAAGTAATAATAAGGAGCGCTTGGGTGGTTCAGTGGGTAAGCACCTGAGTGGATTTTGGCTCCAGTCTTGATCTCACAGTTCATGGGTTCAAGGCCCTCGTGGGGCTCTGCACTGACAGTACAGAGCCTGTTTAGGATTCTTTCTCTCTCCCTCTCTCTCTGCTCCTCCTCTGCTTGTGCTATTAGTTAATGAATGAATTAATTAATTTTTAAAAAGATATCACTAAACACCTGTTGGAGTGGCCAAAATCTAGAAAACTAACACCACCAAATGCTGCTGAGGCTATGTAGCAACAGTAACTCCCATTCATTGCTGGTAGGAATGCAAAATGGTAGTCACTCTGGAAGAGAGTTTGGCAGTTTCTTACAAAACTAAACATACTCTTGCCATATGATCCAGCAATCACACTCCATGGTATTTATCCAAATGAGTTGAAAACTTACATTCGCACAAAAACCTGCACATGGATGTTTACAGCAGCTTTCTTCATAATTGCCAAAATTTGGAAAAAACTCAATATCCTTCAGTAGATGAGTGACTATGTTATGGTACATCCAAACAATAAAACAGCATTCTTCGCTAAAATGAAGTAGTCATCACACCATGAAAAGACATAGAGGAAACTTAAATGCATATTACTAAGCAAAAGAAGCCAATCTAAAAAGGCCATATAGTAAGTGTATCATTTAAGGTATATGATTGTGGAGAAGGAGAAACTATGACTTTCACAACACCACTAGTTTCCAGGGCTTTCAAGGGGTGAGGCAGGGATGAATAGGAGGAACACAGATGCTTTTTAGGGCAGTGAAACTACCATATATGATAGTATAAAAATGGATGCACACCATTATATGTGTGTCCAGATCCACAGAATGTACAACACCAAAGTGAATCCTGATGTAAAACTATGAACTTGGATTATGATGTATCAGTGTAGATTTGTCAGTTGTAAGAAATGTACCACCCTGATGGGGGATGTTGACAGTGGGGAGTTTATGCATATGCGGAGGTCTATGGGAAACGTCTGTACCTTCCTCTTAATTTTGCTATGCATCTAAAACTGCTCCAAAAATAAATAAATAAAACACAGTCTTTTTAAAAATCACACAAAAGTAAAGAAAATCTGCTACTCTATTTTTGAGGCTATTATTGCTGTGAATAATTATAGCATAGGAAATATCTATCTAGCACTCTGTCTTGATCATTTTCCTCCCTGCATTAAATTATTTAAATGAACACTGTCTCTGGCATAATTTTTTAAACTTTGACTCAAAGCGCAATGCATTTGACAGCTCTTAACCTTCATATGCCATCACTGCACAATCGAGACCTTAGGTGGCCAAGATACCTCCTGTTTACTTATTTTCTTTACTGTGATCATACTGCTGCTCTGTAGGAAAATGTCACCTTCCATTGTATTAGCACAGCAATAACCTTTCCTTGCATTCCATGTGAAGGTAAGTCACAATAAATAATGTCAACCTTAATTTTCTGGTACTTTACACTAAATCACAGAGAAACCAAGTGTAAAAATGCTTTACCTAACTTTCTTCCATTCTCATGAATAGGCACAGAAATTTTGAGAGCTTGGGCAAATTTTACAAACCATCTACAGTCCACCCTTTCATTAAAAAAAAAAACACCCGAGGCACAATGAGAACAAATGATTTGTCATAGGTTGCTCATATCATTAGTGACAGAGGCAAGCATAGATGCTAACTCCAAGGTGTTAAAATGTCTTTTACTTCCCATCACTCTTCTTTACTTTGCTTGTGATTTATTGGGCTAAAAGTGATCTTATGGTTGAAAAAAGCCCAGAGCATAACTTTAGATTCCTGGTACCTTCAGTGTTGGAAGAGACACTGTAAAAAAGTCCATGTGAGAGAAAGGGGAGGTGTAGTTCAGCCCTAGGACTGACACCAAACAGATCTGTATTCCAATGCAAGAAGGTTCTAGTCATTTGCCATCTCTTCACTATAGGACATTTTGCCTACTCCAAGGACCTTGATGGCAAGTGTCAGAAAACCCATTCAAGGTGGTTTAACAAATGAAAGAGGAATTTATTAGCTTTTGTAACTGAAAAATCCAATGTTATTTTCAGGCATGGTTGAATCCAGGAAGTAAACCAATGGCATCTGGCACTTCTCTTTATTCCTTTATTCTCTTTATTCCACTTGGTATGGCTAAAAACCCTGGTCATTATATACAAAACAAAAATAAAAAGATTTTGAAAGGGGGAAAGGAGAAGGCAGATTGGTTAGGGACCTGAAGACCCAAGGACGACACAATGGGGGAGTTCCCTAGTGTTTTTTGCTTTTGTTTTTGTTTTGTTTTGTTTTGTTTTGTTTTGACTTACATATCCCAGATGTGGAGCTGGAGAAACTAGAAACTCATAAACACTGATGGTGCAGACAAAAAATAACCTCCCCCCTCCAAAAAAAACTGCCCTCAGCCAAAGGATCAGGAGAGGGAAGACTAGCAAGACAATGAAGACAACAGCCCTACTCCAGCCAAAGAGCATGAAAAAAACAGCAACCCACCCACACCCCTGTCAGTAAGACTAAATAAGGAGCCTTGCCTTCCACCCTCACCAAGCTATACTGACATGCCAAACACCCCACCAGCGAGATGTCAGAGAAAATGAGTAGGGAGCTAGGGCTTTCATTCCCATTGGGCAGTAACAAGGTCTCTCCCGCATGGTGTCATAAGAGGCCACATGGGGAGCCTGGACTTCCATTCCCACCAGATGGTAAGGAGGTGACATTCCAGCAGTTTTAAGCCTCCACCTAATGGTGTCAATGGAAACAAAGTATAGAAAGGTAATGAGGCACCTCTCCTCCTCCCAGCTAGGATGACGTCGTCAGTGTTGACCTATGCAGAACCTGAACTCCCATACCTACAAAAGAGTAATGAGGAGTGTCTAATTCCTAACCCCTCCCCAATCCCCAGGGTGTCAAAGAAAACCAAGTGGGGAAGCTACACTTCCACTTTACCTGGAAGCAATGAGGCAGTGGTCCCATCCCCTGCTGGCATGATTTCAGAGGAGGCTCTCTAAAATACGAGATTTAAATAAGATGCAGTCTCACAACATAATATTCAAAATGTCCAGGGTAAATCAAAAATCACCCATCATACCAAGAACCAGGGAAACCACAACTTGAATGAGAAAAGCCAATCAACAGATGCCAATACTTAAATGGCACAGATATTGGAATTGTTTCACAAGGATTTTAAATTTTTTTTTTCAACGTTTATTTATTTTTGGGACAGAGAGAGACAGAGTATGAACGGGGGAGGAGCAGAGAGAGAGGGAGACACAGGTTCCAGGCTCTGAGCCATCAGCCCAGAGCCTGACGCGGGGCTCGAACTCCCAGACCGCGAGATCGTGATCTGGCTGAAGTCGGACGCTTAACCGACTGCGCCACCCAGGCGCCCCTCACAAGGATTTTAAAGTAGCCATCATAATAATGTTTCAGTGTGCAATTATAAACACACTTGAAACAAAAATAAAGGCTTTCAGTAAGGAAAATTTTCAACAAATATATAAAGATAATCCGATAGAAATTTTAGAACTGAAAAATACAATCACTAAAACTTCAAACCCCATGGGTGGGCTCAACAGCAGAAAGGACATGACAGAGAAAAAAATTAGTAAACCTGAAGATGGAACAATAGAAATTATCCATTCTAAACAACAGAAAGAAAAGACTGGAAAAAAAGAATTAGCAGAGCCTCAGGAAATTGTGGTGCTAGAACAAAAAAATCTAGCATTCATGTAATTGGAGCTCCAGAGGGAGAGGAAAAAGAGATTCCTCTGCTCACACTCCTTAGACCTCTTACCATAGGGTGCTGTGGCTGCTGCCTCATCTGTCTTTCTCTTTTCTAGACTCTAAGCTCTAAAAGGGAACAGATTATGGTTTCCATCTCTGCATTCTCAGCCTCCAGAACAGTGCCATGCACATGGCAAGCAATCAATAAATGTCAAGTGAATGTATGGATCCCATTCTGTATTTTATTATGCATTATGCACAACATTTATTAGGCTCAAAATAAAGATTCCGATTTGGGAAATTTTTATTTTATTTTTGCATATAAAGTCAGCGTCAAATCCTTTTGAAAATCCACCCTCAACCAAATAAACTAGAGAGTGGGAAAACAATTTTGCTCCTGAGGAAATCCTTTATTTGAATCAAATTCAATATTGAGAGTGATACTTTGAAATAAATAACTTCAGCTGCAGGACACTGAGGGTCTTCTGAACTTTTCAATATACAATGATGTCATTAAAGCAAAGCACAAGGTTATAAAATCATTTTTATGAAGAAATGGGCCTTTTGTTCAATTTCTCATTTAGGGCACAGTAATAGAAGTCAATTCATATTCTGAATTTTCAGAGTCGCATTAGAAAATCTATGAAGTAATTTTATGTTTTATGCATTCAGGAAACTACAGTTCAAAGATATATCATTTATTACTTTTTTTTTACATTGCTTTATTAACCACCTAGATCGAAGAATACTAAAAATTCCAAAACAGAATGAGGTTCAATGTGAGATGTTTTAAGTAAAAATATGAAGCAAGTTTTACCAAGTTGATCCAATTATATTTTGGAAGGGACCCATGTTAAAATATGAATGTCCCCAAAAGGAGATCCGAGAGAGTTCAGAAACCTTAGTAAATTTACTGTGATCTAATCTCAGCTTTATCAGATCTGGAGAAATGACAAGATTCATCCAGATGACTAACGTTTCTCAAACTTATAAGTAAAATATATGACCTTCTTACAAGTATTCAAAGGAGACATTTCTTTCCATTGACCAGAATGCTAACCCATAACACTCTGTTCCTGGTATCAGCAAAACTGGGGAGAAAACAGCTGGCAAAATTTTGTGTACGTGCATAGAACCACAATACTGTGTTTCTACTAAATATCTTTCCTTTTGTTTCCCTGATACAAGCAAATCTCCATGGATTACATCAATAGATCCTGGATCTTTATTCTTCTGACTAGGAAGCCCTAACAAGAAATCAGAGGAAGGAAGGAAAACAAGGCAAGGGTATTTATTCTCTTGCTCCCTTTCCTGAGTTTCCTCTATCTGGCTAAGACCCTTCTTGATCAGAAGATCACTGCATTTCTCAAGCCAACCTGATCCACATAACTCTCTCCTTCCGGGTTCTGATAATCTCTACCTCCTCTCCACACTTCAAGCCAATGGGTGGTGAAAATTTCACTCTAACTCTGGGCACGTACACAATCTCTTGTAATTCCCTGACACTCTACCTACATCTTTATAATAATCTCTTAGAAAATACAGCCTCCTTGAATCACCCAGATTTGAGTGTGCTGCCTCATTTCTGTTGGCACTCTGACCAATAAACATAACAAAAGATGACTAATCTCAAAAGCCATCAGAAATTATCACAGCCTCACAACAGGGTACCTCTCTTATATGTGTGCCCACCTTGTATCTCTGCCCCTCTGTCTCTGCCCCTGTTGAGGATACTGCTGAATAGGGACTGCCAACATCTGGTTCTTAGGACTTCCCTTTTCTATGAGTTTTGCTGACCTTCCTCTTCTAACCTGGATTTGTTCACAGTGTCTTCCTCCAGAAAAGGTGCAGTATAGATGATTCACCATTCTGATACTGAATTATAATCACTTCCCCCCAGGCCTGCCTCTCTGACATTTCCCACACTTTATTACATGGAATGTGAGGTACTTCTAAACTCTTCAGTCAAATAATTAAGTTTCTTGGTTTATTATCATAAGCAACTAATTATTTTCATATTTTATGTGGATACTACCAGTTTAACATTAAAATATTAATCTTACCTGCCTTATTTCAAAATTTGAAGCAAGAATGCTATTACCCCATAGACTACAAACAAGAACTTAAAACGTAAAAAATTCATAATCTAACTAAAAACCAATGAAATAAATCTTCTCCTAATTAGAAAAAGATTAAAGCCAAAAAGATTCTGACAATTAAGATAGCAAGATTAGAAATGTCTTTCCTTTACAATTATGGCTTTTCACAAAAGTGAAAGGTCTAAGGTCTCCTCCCTAATTGGAAGAATTCCACCTATGCCTGCATTTTCAATAGTTGTCACTCAGTGAATTATAATGTCTGTTCAGAAAAGCTTAGACCCATACATAGAGCTTCTTCAGGCATGCACACAGAAGAACTAGGGATATAATTTAGAATTCATACTGTTGAGTTTTTCCTACAAAGACATAATTCCTTGTTAAGAAAGTAACACATATTTCTAATTATAAACCATGTAATTTAGATCAAGGGCCAAATGAAAAATTGAATTCTAACTATAAATCAAGAACCCACCTCTTTAATAAATTCTGCTTAAGTTTTGCTTTTCTTTCAACCATGAGAAGAACTATTTCTTTATGTTCACCTCTGAGACTTTCTGGGTCATAACTGTTTGAAATGTTTTCTTGCAGAGCTTCAGAAGAACCAGTCCCTCAGCATCTGCCAGTAAACTGTGACCTCAAGATCCTCCTCATTTTCCTTCAACTTTGACTTTCTTCCAAGAATGCTGAGCCTTTTTCTGGTCTGTCCCTTGTACATGGTTAGTTCTGAAGTTCCTTTTAAAATATAGAAATGTAACATCCAAACATTTTTAATTAGCAATCTGGCAATTAAGTGACCTAAATATGCAGAATTGGTCTTTTACATTTAGCCTGGCTTATTTATATATAATTGTGTAAAAATGTAATGCAAAAACAAAAATAGAAAAGCTTCTTTCCATAAATCATTCTCCAATAGTAAAAATATTTACCACTTCAACAAAGTGGAACAGGTATTTCTTTTCCTTTTTTTTTTTAAAAAGACCGAAAAAATGTTCCCTACTGGAGAAGGCAGTTATGTTACCATACAGTTTACAACATTAAGATTTATTTTTGCTTGAGGCAAAGTTAAGATTAAAGAGATGATGTCGCTAACACCACACAGGCTCATAAAACACTAAACCATTACTATGACCTTAATATGGAACTTAGGATTCAAGATATCAACATTGCTTTCTAATAGTTTCATACTCATTTAAAATTCACTTGTGGTTTGTCACAGTTCTATTTCCCATCTAAACTACATTGAACTTTGGTTGCATAAAATAATTTTTTATCTCTTTACTAAATGTGTACTTTAAACATTCACAGGATCCAAAGGTGAAAGACAATAAAGTGTTTAAAATAATAAGAGTCATCCACCTCATATTCTGTTTTGTGAACTTGTTCAGTATCTTTGTAGTGATGAAAGGGATTGCTACATGTACTAATATCGGACAATATGATAACATGAGGACATCGCAAAAAACTACTTGGTAATTGTTAAAAATTATATTTTTCCTCGAAGCTTTATAACTTCATATATCCAACTACTTATCCAGAAATCACAGCTTTGCCATATATTGTATAACCTGAGGATAATTTCTTAACCATTCTAACATTCTGTTTCTCATCTGTAAAATGAGTCTAATGACACTCCATTACTCCATCACAAAGGTCTTTGTGATACCTAAATAAATGAAATAACATATGTAAGATGCTTGCCACATAATTTAGCTCACTTCTGCTCCCCTCATTCCATTCTACATCCAGATCTCTAGACACTGAGCCAATATTAAACACTAAAACTTACATCATGATAATGGGATAAAGAACAGAGTCACATCTACTCTGTACCAGAATATTACAAAAAAATTTTAATTTTTATCCTTCATACTTGAAGACATTTTGCATATTCTTATGCATTAACTTATATAGACAGGATTGCTTTCATATTAAGTATGTTTTATTGATGTGAAAAAATTTCAACTTCACTGTCTCTTGGACTCATCAGCTCATCTATAAAAAGTTGAACTAGATAATCTCAAAGATGTATTTCAATGCAACATTATACTAAGTTTTTGAACAAGCTATAAGGGAGATAGCCATGTAGTCCTTGATATAAACCATTTAGAGAGTTTCTGAACTAGTGAAGGGGAAGGCTAGGCTGCTCTAAGAGACCTCAAAATAAAATAGCTTAAATAAGACTTAAGTCCTTTCCCTCCAAGTCACGATCCAGCCACTCAAGGCTACAAGGCAGCCTTGCTCCCCATGATCATTTGGGAGCTCTTGTTATTTATTCTTCCACCATCCTCCAGACTGGTTTTTCCAAGGGGAATTCCTTCCTTGTATATTCTGAGGGATATAAGCGTATGTCTAAATGCCGCATGCAGAGAAAAGTAAGTTGAGAAGTCAGGAAAACAGGAAAAAGTATCATAATTTTCCCAAAAGAATTAAAATTTTTCAATATATAGAATTGTCGATTCATAGGACCCAAAGGAAAAGTGGTTGCTATAGTCAGTTGTTGGTAGTGGTTGCCCTGTTATAAGTGTGTGTTCCTGGTCCTGTTACTAATGGTGAGTCATTCCCACAAATAAAATAAATACTCATTAGTTTAGGGGCACCTAGGTGGCTTAGTCAGTTGAGTGTCCAACTTCAACTTAGACCATGATCTCACGGTCTGTGAGTTCGAGACTTGTGTTAAGCTCTGTGCTGACAGCTCAGAGCCTGAGCCTGCCTCGGATTCTGTGTGTGTGTGTCTCTCTCTCTCTCTGCCCCTCCCCCAGTCATGCTCTGTCTCTCTCTCTCTCTCTGTCAAAAATAAACATTAAAAAAATTTTTTTAAATAAATACTTATTAGTTTATATGCATAGTATACTTTACACAAATCTTATTAACAGTATTATAACAAGTTTTGGAAGTAAAATAAGTCCTCAAATTGGCAATTTCAACACATGATTTAATGTGGAGCTGTTACCCTTGCTAGGGGATCTAAATGTTGCATTATTCAAATACCATTCAAATAATGTTGAGTAGTAATGTTCACTGGCATTTTTCAGTGTTTGAATATTCCCTTATAGGCCAACTTTTTCAAAAATATATAACAGAAGAAATACAAAAAGAAGATACGAATTTTGTATGACAATCCAACATTAAATCAGAAACTGATCTAAAATCTGAATTAGAAAAACAATTTGATTTCAAATCAAAACCAAAATCAGGGCAAGCAGACCAAGTATTTTTATCACTGAAGAAAAGTAAATGGGTTTACATGAAGAAACATGTACCCTAACAACAAACTCAAAGATGCTTTTAACAATCTGAGCAATGTTGACACAAAATGAAAGAAAAATTTTTGCAACTGCATTATTTGTCACAAAACAAAGAGCAAGACTATTAGATAGGTTAATTAATGCTTTGTGTGTTTTAAAATGTCATTTTTTCATTGATACCAATTTCCTAGACCTCCTAGCCAAAGAAATGGTGAAAACCCATATTTTAAGCCTGACCACAACAAAAATCTCTTCTCAAACTGGGCATGAATTAATTTTTTCTGCTTTTGTCTTTGCTAAGCCACCTCTGTGTGTCACACACTGTGTTTCTCCCTTGCTGGTCTAGGCTGACATTGACTTCTTCTCTGTGTAAGTTCCAATTTACCGTGAATGCCAGGTCTCTGCCACAGCATTGCTAAGGGTCAGAGAGCTCACTCAGATGCCATCTGCTTTGCTTTTTTTTTTTTTTTTTTTTACCAGGGATGGCTTGGAATAACCAAATCAACATGTTATCTGACTCTGTTCTTTGTTTTCTATATTCTCAACTAGAATTTTTTTCTTTCTTTCTTTCTTTCTTTTTTTTTTTTTTTTTTTTTTTTGAGAGAGAGAGAGAGAGAATACACGAGCTGGGGGGAAAGGCGGCAGGGGGGAAGAGAGAGAGAGAGAGAGAGAGAGAGAGAGAATCTTAAGCAACCTCCACACTAAGGCTCTATCACACAGGGCTCGATCCCACCACCCTGGGATCATGACCTGACCGAAATCAAGAGTCAGATGTTCAACTGACTGAGCCACCCAGGTGCCCCAAGAATGTTTTCTTAATTGGAGTTGAAACTAAATTAAAAAATATGCCTCTATGGGACAGAAACATGATGACAATGATACTTCTTACGAGTTGCTGATAAATATCCTCCTTAGTTATCCTTCTTGAAGTTCCTGCATTAACTCCATCTTTAGAGCATTTTTAGCAATAGCATTTTACCAACAGCCCCACCTGACAAAATATTACTTAAATGTTTTTTCAACATTTTGTTTTGGTTTTGCATCTCTGTACAGTTATGAAAGCATCTTCAGGTGGGGCGCCTGGCTGGCTCAGTCAGTGGAGCATGCAACTCTTGATCTCAGGGTCATGAATTCAAGTCCCACATTGGGCATAGAGCTTACTTTAAAAAAACAAAAATGAATTAAAAAAAAGAAAGAAAGCCTAAAGTAATGACAGTGAATGCCTTCAAGTGTACAGTACTTCCTGTATCTACATAGCTACTAATTCCCTGTAGAAAGCCCTCCTTCAGTGAGTTGATCACTCTTGTCAATAAGGGTCATTCAGGGCTAAAATTAATAACTTAGAAAACAACAAATGTGGACAAGCATATTGTACTGTTGGTGGGCGTGCAAACTGGTACCCTCTGGAAAACAGTGTGGAGGTTCCTCAAAAAATTAAAAATATAACTACCCTACAGCCCAGTAATTGAACTACAAGGAATTTTTCCAAAGGATACAAAAATGTTGGTTCAGGGGCGCCTGGGTGGCTCGGTCGGTTAAGCGGCCGACTTCAGCTCAGGTCATGATCTCGCGGTCCGTGAGTTCGAGCCCCGCATCTGCTCTGTGCTGACAGCTCAGAGCCTGGAGCCTGTTTCAGATTCTGTGTTTCCCTCTCTCTGACCCTCCCCCGTTCATGCTCTGTCTCTCTCTGTCTCAAAAATAAATAAATATTAAAAAAAAATAAAAAATGCTGATTCAAAGGGGCACATGCACCCCAATGTTTATAGCAGTGCTATCAACAATAGCCAAATTATGGAAAGAGCCCAAATGTCCATCAGCTGATGAAAGATAAAGAAGATGTGGTTTATATATACAATGGAATACTACTTGGTGATTAAAAAGAATGACATCTTGCCATTTGCAACAACGTGCATGGAACAGGAGGGTATTATGCTAAGCGAAATAAGTCAGTCAGAGAAAGGCATATACAATAAGATTTCACTCATACGGGAAATTTGAGAAACTTAACAGATGAACATAGGGGAAGGGAAGGAAAAACAGTTTTAAACCAAGATGCAAGCACTATAAGAGACTCTTAAATACAGAGAACAAACTGAGGGTTACTGGAGGGGAGGTGGTGGGGGGATGGGTTAAATGGGTGATGGGCATTAAGGAGGGTACTTTTCGGGATCAGCACTGGGTGTCATATGTAAGAGATGAATCACTCGGTTCTACTCCTGAAGCCAAGACTACACTGTATGTTAACTAACTTGAGAATAAAGAAAAATAAATAAACAAGCAAACAAACAAACAAACAAGGGTCATTCAGTAGTTGCCTAACTCAGGAACAAGTGCTAGCTTTAATGGGAAGCAGTCCAGGAATTTGAAACACTACAGAACTAGTCCCTTACCATATCTTCAAAACTCAGTGAAAATATTGTACATATTTTCTGATGTTGATGATTTTCTTGCACTCTCTGCCCTTTGGCAGCTGCTGCAGAGACCCTGCCTTGAGGCTGATGATCTAGCCTTCAGCTGCAGGTTGAATCTAGGCCTCTGTGATTGGAATGCAGAATTGAGGCATGTTGACCCCACTTAATGGTCTTCAAATAATGCTTGTAGCTAGAAGTTTTACTTATGATTCATCATTTCAAGGAAAAAATGATAATCCTATGCATTTCATTATTCCCAACTAATTTAAAAGCATCAGTAAAACAGCAGAGAGACAGAAGAAATCAGGACATGGAGTGAGGAAACCTCAGTTTCATTCTGAGAGCTGTCTCCAGGTAACAGTTGGCCAGTGGTTTAACCTCTCCAGACTGCTATATTTTCGTCCATTACACAAAGGGCTTAGAGTAGATGATGACTCAGCTGCCATTAGGAGATTCAAGACAGAAAGAACCTTTAGGAAACAAATCAAGTGGAACCACAGCTATGATGGAAGGCAATCTATGCTACTACTCAGAGTGTGAATCTGAAGTTGGAGAAGTTTCAGGTCTCAGCTAGAGAACTTAAGAGAATCACTTGTCTTTACACAGGTTGGTAGGGAAGATTCTATAGATAATTTATGTCAAGTACTTAGCACGATGCATGACATACATAACTAAATCAATGATAACAGTTATTAATATTTTATATTTATAGCTTACAGTTTGGAATCTGAATAGCGCACCATATTCTTATATTCTAATGTTATAATAATTTAAGAGGTGTTGACATGACCCAAAGTTTATCCCAATATGAAAGGAAAGGAGAGAAGAGGCCTAAAGATTAAGGCCCGGGTACTGCCTTGCGTAGCTGCAGTGAGGATTGTAAATGATGTATGCAAAGCCCTCATATACAGCTACTTACTAAATGCTAATTCTTAGTCCACTGATGAACATAGTAAAGTGTTAAATAATCAAAAGTCCATTGTCTTGGTTCACTGTAAATAATTATATTTATAATGCATACACTATACTGCTCTATGATTTTTTTTTCTTGGTTTAGATCTTATAACCACTCACTGGGCTAAAAAGAAATGCAATATAAAAATGGAATAATACAAAACTATAAGAAGGCAAAATAGTACACTGCCAAAAAAGCAGCTATATTTGATTCCTTTTCTCAAATCATCCTCCAGAGAAACCTAACTCAAATAGTTTTGGATTTATGCATGAATTGAAAACTTGCAAAGGAAAGTCGACGTGAAAAAAAAATCTTAAAGAGAATTTAAAGATTTATTAAAATTGGAAAAAAGGTAAAAAAAAAGTTATGTTTTTCATTACAAATATCAAAAGATAGCCATTTTCTGTTTCCTGGATTTAATACTTGTGGTTTCCCCAATACAGCTATTTCACATTTGTTATGGAAGCAATTTTTTCAGTTTATTGTAGTATACCAGGATTGAAATAATAACCTAACTTTGCAATACAGGTTAATGTCACCTTTACATACAAAAAATATACTTTCAATGACAGTAATTGCAATTTCCTCTCTCACGTTTAAATTACCTATAAAGTAATCCTCTGCTGGCATAACTTTACATATCTAAAGTTCTCTTTTGACTTTGTCTTGCCTTCAAAATAAAAATTAAATCCCTTGCCTAGATTGTCAACATTCTCTATCATGGTGCTTCTAGAAATCACTCTTCCATTGTTTCCCCCATGCCAAGTGTCACTAAGAGTCCAGCCTTCTTTCCTGCTTCCCTCCTTCTCCTTACACTCTCCCCTTCTCCCTATATATCTGAATATGGGTATCTATTCATCTCAAATATTTCTTCCTTCCAAATCTTTGTTCTTCTCACCTTCCATCTAAGGCAAAAATATCCAAGCTCTGAACTTGCCTCTCATAAACATATTTCATGGAAAGGAATCTTTTCTAAAAACTTTCTTGAGTGCACTCCCAGAGTTCACCATGAATTTTCTTTGTTAAATAAGGCATGAGTGGATGGCTTTTAAGTTAACCTTGTTCTCTCTCTGTACTAGGGTGATGCCTACCCCACTCTAGTATGCGGTAAAAATATGTAATTACCCCTAGTAGCTGTCGATTGATAAATAACTTATTGAACTAGGCCCTGTTTTAGGCACTGGCAATCCAGCAGTAAATAAAAGTCTCTGTGCTCTTGGAATTTATATTCTAGTGGAGAGAAAGACAGACACATAAGCAACAACACCAAAAGCACTAATTAAAAGGATAATTTTAGATAGTGGTGGGTACTATGCATGCTTCAAAACACTCACAAAAGTGGTTTTGGTCATCACCGTTTCACTAAGGCCCTTAAAATATTTTGTAAGAAAAACATCCCCAAACGTGCTGACCATAGATACTTCATTTACACATAGTACATTCAGACATCTTATAGAAGACCTTAACCAGCTACAACAGCATAATTAGAGAATTTTGGTAGCAACAAAAATCCTGTGAAGGATACTGTTTCAGTGCCTCCTAGTAACATTCCTTTTTTGTTTTTTTATTTTTCTTGGCTCTGTACTCAACCCAAGATCGACTTTGGTGACAGGTAATGGTGAGGCCTCAGCCACTCTTACTAGCCTTGAGTGACAGCCAAGGCAAGTGTAGCTTCACACAGTCAGAGATGATATTGTAGGAGCACCCCCAAGACAAACAGCAGAACTTCCATGGTTACCTTGGTTCCTTGGCTTCCACTTCTAGCAACAGGAAACTGAAGCCTGAAAGAAGGGCGCCATCTGTACATTTGCATCTACTTTCTTGGAGTGCTGTACTTCAGCAGAAAAACATGAGAACTAGTGCAGGAATACCAACAATATTACAAATAAAGGAAGTATTTTTTTAATTTAAATATAAACTTAAGACTTACAGATTGTACGCAAGGAATTTGGTATGGAGAAGGTTTTTTTGTTTTGTTTTGTTTGTTTTTTTTGTTTTTACCACATATATAAGAAAAAGCTCAGTATTCAAAAGTAATAGAGTTTTGTATTTTCTCCATACAACATGAAGTAAAGGATATGGCAGTTAAAATTTACCAATTATGTAATAATTGAATAAGATTTTGCCTTCTATTAACATGCAAACAGATGAACTAAATTCATTTCATTTTTTTAATATTTGTTTATTTTTGAGAGAGAAAGAGACAGACAGAGAGAGAGCACATGAGCAGGGGAGGGGCAGAGAGAGACAGAGAGACAGAGAGACACAGAATCTGAGGCAGGCTCCAGGCTCTGAGCTGTCAGCATACAGCCTGACAGAGTTCAAACCCACGAACCATGAGATCATGACCTGAGCTGAAGCTGGATGTTTAATCAACTTAGCCACCTAGGCACCTCAGATGAACTACACTCAACAAAAATAATCACTGACCTCAAATTTACATATCATTAATGAAAACAAAAGGCAATAAATATCTTCAATTAAATATTTATAGTTTCAAGCTCCTCTCCCACCTATCTTTATTAATTTCCTAAGATTTCAGTAAGAAATTCATTTCTAAAAGACCAACATTCTACCAGGGTCCTCTAGCAAAATTCAATTTTAATTGTGATTCATAATTATTAACAACATAATTCATCCTTCTTTAGAGTGCAGGAAGTCTTCTAATCTGGGCCAAACCATGTGTGCCTCAGGGATCTATAATTTATTTCCTCTCAGCAAGATAATTAACTTATAACGGTGCCCTTATTTTCCTTAAAACTACAGAAAATTATCATAGTTTTTTTTTTCTCAATACTAAATCTATGTCCCATGTGAGGATTTTATAAAGCATGTTTTGATGTGAGAATCCACCCCACCTCTTTTTGGCTTTTATTTTAGTTATATCATTATGCCCTACAGGAACCATGTCAAGTAGTTATTAGTATACCAAATTTTAAGATAAGAAAACTGAAGAAAGAGGTTAGGTGACATGCCCAATATCGCAAAATGTTTTAATAGGGTTGGGACTCTAATTTCCTGCCTCAGCCTCAGGTCCTTACATCTCTATCCCTGAGAAAATCTTTGGTGGTATCATGGGCTGAGATGGAGAACAAAGTGATGGAAATGATACAAAGCAGAGACACAGTAACCAGGACACAAGGAAAAGTAATTCCCTGGTGGTCACAATTAACAGCCAGAGTCAATAATAACAGCTAAAATCCACATACAAGGCCCATGGTCACAAGCCAAGGAACTGATCAGAGGCCAGGAGCTTCACCACTGGTGACTCTTGCTACAATCAGCAGGCTCCCTGGTCAGTAGCAGAGGCACTGGGCATGGTCTGTTTATGCAGAAGCAGAGGGCAGAGAGGGAGCACTTGACCAAAGGGCTTTACATCTGCCTCCTATGAGAAGGCCATGGGAAGCTTAATGGAAGCAATGTCTCCCCAACAGAAGATTTACACTCAACTGCCTCCACGAACTACAATTTCTCAAGTTTATTTCCTTTATTCATGTAATATTGAATAAGACTTAAAAGTCCCTATCTTCTTTTTTGATGTACTTATAGACATCACTGTTAAGAAATGTACAGTTTTATCAACTAGTTCAATTTCAAAAAAAAAAATTACAAGAATGATGTCAAACATGATGTTATATTTGTTAAAATTTTAAAATATTTGAAAATAATATGTTATTTCCCAGAAACTTGATGGTAGCAAGATTTATCAAAAGTTCTAGCCAGAGTCCTTAAAATAATTATCAATAAATGGAAATAACATTGAAATGTTTTGTATCAATCTCCCTATTTTTAAATTCATTCTCCCCCTTTTTTGTTATTTGTATGTTTACTTTTTATTATGGAAAGTTTATGCAAAATGTATACCAAATAGTAGTATAATAAACTTCTGTGTAAGCACCACTCTGCTGCACCAATTAACCCCTGGTTTTATCTATAACCTATTCAGTGCTTCAAACTCCAGATTATTAAAGTAAATCCCAGGTATATCATTTTATCTATAAATAATGCAATTATAGTTCAAAAATGTTTTACCCAATACCATTATCACTTTAAAAATTCACAGTAATTATTTAATATCCTAAAATACTTGGGTACTCTTCAAATTTCTCCAACTGACTCAACTTTCTAAATGTGTTTTAATTAAGAATGCAGTAAATTCTATGGGCACCTGGGTGGCTCAGTTGGTTGAGCATCCAACTTTGGCTCAGGTCATGATCTCAAAGTTCATGAGTTCAAGCCTCCCATCCAGGGTCTATGCTGATAGCTCAGAGTCTGGAGCCTGCTATGTCTGCTATGAGATTCTATGTCTCTCTCTCTCTCTCTCTCTCTCTCTCTCTCTCTCTCTCTCTCTCTCCTTCCCTGCTCATGCTCTGTATCTCTCTCTCAAAAATAAACATTTAAAAAGTTAAAAAAAAAAAAAAGATTCCAGTAAATTCTAGACATGGTGACTGGTCAACAGGTCTCTTATGTCACTTAATCAAGGTTCCTATTCTTTTCTTTTTTTTTCCTTTCCTTCCTCAGATTTATTTCTTAAACGAACCACAGAGCTCTCTATAGTTTGTATCTTGCTGCTTGCTTCCCTATGGTATTGCTTCACATGTTCCTCTGTCCCCTCTATTTCTTGCAAAATGGTAGATGAATAGGACTTTCTTGTTGTTTCATGTACTCTGTGATTATTGCTAAGAAATTCCATCTCTCTGTGCATAAGCTTTCCCACTTGCTCATATGAATGACTCACCCTTCTCAATGAACTTTCTCATTCATTGATGGAGCAGCATTGATTACCTGCTGTACACAACCCAGTGTGGAGCTGGAAAGATGACTGTGGCACTGAAGGGAGGCGCTCATAAGCTAGCATTGCGCTTACAAAGAACATTAACAGTTGATGAAACTTCCTTTTTCTTCCTTCCCTTTAGGACTCAAATAAAATCAGAAATGAAGGAGAAGAAATAAAAACTAACATCACAGGAATACAAAGGATTATAACAGAATATAATTAAAAATTATAAGCCAACAAATTGGAGAGCCTAGAAAAAGTTGACAAATTCCTAGAAACATACAACCTCCAAAAACTAAATCAGGAAGAAATTAAAAAAAAATGAATGGTCTAATTACTAGCAATGAAATTGAATTGGTAATCAAAGAATTCCCACAAACAGGGGTGCCTGCATGGCTCAGTTGGTTTTGTCTGATCTTGGCTTAGGTCATGATCTCACGGTTCATGAGTTCAAGACCCGTGTTGGGCTCTGTGCTGACAGCTCATGCATGAAGCCTGCTTCAGATTGTGTCTCCGTCTCTCTGCCCCCATCCCCACTCACCCTCTGTCTCTCTGTCTGTCTCTCTCTCTCTCTCTCTCTCTCAATAAATAAACATTTAAAAAAAAATTTTTTTTAATCCCACAAACAAAAGTCCAGGACCAGATGTCTTCAGAGGTGAATTCTATCGAACATTTAAAGAAGAGCTAATACCTGTTCTTCTCAAACTAAATAGAAGGAGAAGTTCCAAATTCATTCTATGAGGCCAGCGTTACCCTCATACCAAAACCAGATAAAGACACTACAAAAAAAAGAGAACTATAGGCCAATATCTCTGATGAACATAGATGCAAAAATTCTCAACACAATGTTAGCAAACCAAATCCAACCATACACTAAAAATCATCCACCACAATTAAGTGGGATACAAAGGTGGGATACAAAGGTGGTTCAATATTTACAAATCAACCAACATGATACAGCACACTGACAAGAGAAAGGAAAAAGGAGCATATGATCATCTCAATGGATGCAGAGAAAGCATTTGACGAAGTACAACATCCATTCATGGTAAAAACTCTCAACAAAGTAGGCTTAGAAGGAACATACCCCAACATAATAAAGGCTATATATGAAAAACCTATAGCTAACATATACTCAATGGTGAAAAACTGAGAGGTTTTCCTCCAAGATCAGGAATAAGACAAGAATGCCCACTCTCACCACTTTTATTCAACATAGTAGTAGAAGTCCTAGCCATAGCAATCAGACAACAAAAAGAAATAAAGCCCTCCGAACTGGTAAGAAATAAGTTAAATTTTCACTATTTATAGATGGCATGATACTATACGTAGAAAACCCTAAGGTTCCACAAAAAAATTACCACAACTGATAAATGAATTCAGTAAGGTAACAGGATACAAAATCAATACAAGGAAATCATTGCATTTCTATTTGCTAATAATGAAGCAGCAGAAGGAGAAATTAAGAAAACAATCCCATTTACAATTGCACCAAAAACAATAAAATACCTACGAATAAACTTAACAAGGAGGTTTTTAAAGAAAAACATTGAAGATGACACAAATAAATGGAAAGGTATTCCATGCTCATGGACTGGAAGAACAAATATTGTTAAAATGTCCATACTACCTAAAGCAATCTACAGATTTAGTGCAATCCCTATCAAAATACCAACAACATTTTTCACAGAATAATCCTAAAATCTGTATGGAACCACAAAAGGCCCTCAAATAGTCAAAGCAATCTTAAGAAGGAACAAGCTGGAGGTATCACAATCCCAGATTTCAACTTTGTAGTAACAAAGTTGTAGTAATCAAAACAGTACAGTACTAGCACAAAAATAGACCCATAGACCAATAGAACAAATTAGAGAGCCCAGCAAAATAAACCCACAATTACATGGTCAATTAATCTCCAATACAATGGAGAAAAGATAGTCTCTTCAATAAATGGTGCTAGGAAAACTGGACAGCTACACACAAAAGAATGAAACAAGATCACTTTCTTATACCATTTACAAAAATAAACTCAACATGGAATAAAGACCTAGAGGTGAGACCCGAAACTATAAAACTCCTAGAAGAAAACATTGGCAGTAACTTTCTTGAAGTTGGCCACAGAAGCATTTTTCTAGATATGTCTCCTCAGCAAAGTTAAACTATAGGGATCACACAAAAATAAAAAAGTTTTGCACAGCAAAGGAAAGCATCAACAAAACAAAAAGTCAACCTACTGAATGGGAGAATATAATCACAAATGATATATCCAATAAGAGGTTAATATCCCACATATATAAAAAACATACAACTCAATACCCCTCCCAAAACATAATAATCTGAATAAAAATGGGCAGAAGACCTAAATAGACATTCTTTCAAAGAAGACATATAGATGACCAATAGACACATGAAAAGATGCTCAACATCACTGATCATTAGGGAAATGAAATTAAAACTACAATGAAATATCATTTAACACCTGTCAGAATGGCTAAAAGCAAGACAAGAAATAATAAATGTTGGCAAGGATATGGAGAAAAAGGAACCCTGATGCATTGTTGGTGGGAATGCAAACTCATGCAGCTAATATGGAAAAAAGCATAAACATTCCTCAAAAAAATTAAAAAGAAAATTACCATACGATCCAGTAATTCCACTACTGGATATTTACCCAAAGAAAATGAAAACACTAATTCAAAAAGATATATGCACCCATATGTTTATTGCAGCATTACTTACAATAGCCAAGATATAGAAACAACCCAAGTGTCCATTCATAGATAACCGGATGTGGAATATATATGCAATGGAATATTACTTAGCCACAAAATAGAATGAAATCCTGCCACTTGCAACAACGTAGATGGATCTACAGTGTATAATGCTAAGTGAAATAAGTCAGAGAAAGACAAATACCATATGATTTCACTCTTATCCGAAATTTAAGAAACAAAACAAAGAAAAAAGAAACCAACAAAAAGACAGACTTAAATACAAGAACAAACTGGTGGGTTTGTCAGAGAACTTGGTGGGGAGGTGGGTAAAATAGATAAAAGGAGTTAAGAGTACACTTATTTTGAGGAGCACTGAAAATGTACAGAATTTTTGAATCATTGTAAGGTACACCTGAAATATAACACTATATGTTAATTATGCTTTAATTTTAAAAAAATTAAAAACAAAATAAAACTTCCTTCAGAAATACAAGATAAAATAATTTAATTCTCTAGCAATGGTTGAGCTGGACTCAGCTATTACAAGGACTTTATCTTAATAAATCCTCACCCTAACTCTACAAGAGAAGTATTTATTCAGTCCTTACCCTCCTTCAACATGTGAGGAAACTGAGGTTTAGAGAGGTTCCATGATTTGCCCAGTTATATCGCAAGTTTAAGGTGAAACAATGACTTGAACCTGGACTGTCTGGCTTCTGTGGCCACATATCTGACCACTGGTAATACTGCCTTTCCCTTGCTAACTCTCTGCCCTAGACTCTTGGTGATCAAAAAACTGAGCAAACCTCTAGCTAACTAGTAACCCTTCTCAAGCCATTTCTCCTCATGTAATCATTTATGAGTGGTGAACAACAATGTTTATGCATCGACCTGGAATAAAGTTTGTACCCATGTCATGACAGGTAAGAAGCACAGGCTTTGTAATCATAGCAGACTGGTTTGAATCTTGTAGTTCAATAATGTGATACATTTCACTGAAAGATTTTTGGCTCCCAGTATTCCTTTCCTTAACTCCCTCCTCCTCTCCAGGAACCATATTCTTGAAAGCCAAAGTTTTTGATTTGCATAAACCAAACTTCTGGAGTTCAAAAGCTAAGGCCAAAAGAACAAATACTAGATTCTATCAAAAATATTGAGGACAGTCAGGCTACTCTGCCCTAAAGGGCACGTTTGTGTCTACAGTGTATGGGGGCCCAGGGAAAGATTGTTTTTCAGTGCTTCTACCTATCTAAAAGTCTTATTTAGGGGTGCCTGTGTGGCTCAGCCAGTTAAGCATCCGACTTCAGCTCAGGTCATTATCTCAGGGTTCATGAGTTCGAGCCCCATGTTGGGCTCTGTGCTGACAGCCTGGAGCCTGTTTCAGATTCTGTATCTCCCTCTCTCTCTGTCCCTTCCCCATTCATGCTCTCTCTCTCAAAAGTAAACATTAAAAAATAAATAAATAAATAAATAAATAAATAAATAATAAAACAAAAGTCTTATTTAAACATGTACTATGAAATTCCTGGAACCATGTGAGTTACAGTGATTTATCAATGAAGATTTCTTTTTTAGCATTTATTTCTGAAAGAGAGAAACAGAGTGCAAGCTGAGGAGGAGCAGAGAGAGAATGAGACACAGAATCTGAAGCAGGCTCCAGGCTCTGAACTGTCAGCCCAGAACATGACGTGGGTCTCAAACTCATAAACCGCGAGATAGTGACCTGAGCCGAAGTCAGCCGGTTAACCAACTGAGACATCCAGGCGCCCCTCAATGAAGATTTCTAATGATGGGCAGAGAGGTAATTTTGTGTTTATTGTCTAGGGAATGCATGTAAAGATTCTTCATCCTGTGTTTCACCTGAAAGCTATCCAAAATCAGCCTGTGAACACCGTATTGGCAATTCCATGAAAAAATATACCATGCCAGCTAGCCAGACCCATCTGCCCTTCAAGCAACCTTTCTGGGACCAGACTGGTCATGGGCCCTGGCAGAAATTCATAGGACGGAGTGCTCAGCTCTTTGATTGAACCCATGTTGACAGAGAGGGTCAAAAAGTGTCCTAGGAAGGGTGAATGGGGCCAGCGCCCATATGGATTTCAGTATAGCCCCCCAGCATGCTCCACTTAGATGATACTGAGGACCCTGGCAGGGCTCCAGCTCCAGAAGGGGACCTAGAAACTTTAGCAAAAAGCATCCTTCATTTGCTGGGCCAACTGAGGCACAGGTCCTGGAGCAGGAGTCCTACTTGCCCCAGTCTAAGGGCAGTACTGACAAAGTGTCAGTACTGGAGGAAGGGAAGAAACAACAGAGGCTTGGCAAGAGAATGAGGTCACTTAGGACCCAAGACTCTGCTGACTCCTATCCCATTTACCCCTTTTTCACATGGGAGAGTGGTTGTGTGGAGGGTAAATTATCTATATTTGAAGACAATTGTCTATATTTGAAAACCAACTCAGAATCTCCCAAAGTTGGAGCAGTGGTGACACATACTATCCTTAACTTGAATGTCTTCACCTATAAAGCGGGGATTATAATATCTGCTTCTAAGAACTGCTATAAGGATTTAATGAGCTAATACAGGTTACATATCTTGCTTACAATGAGGCACTAAAGGAATGCTAAAATATAAATATTTTCATGTAGCTATCTAATAACCATAAATTTGGCATTAAGTATACAAAGCAGCAAAAGAAAGGGAAGCACTTTCTCTATCACCAAGGAATTTATCATTGAACTGGACCAACAACAACTTGTAGATATGGGAGACCACGAAGAAGCACTCAAGTACCAATCTATTGAAAAGGGTGATTGGGATGCAATGAAGAAACAGAGAAAAGGCATGGCTGGAGATTGTTGCATTTAATTGGGTAGGCTTCCTAGAGGATGAGAGCTTTTGAGCCTGATATGTTAGCAAGGTAAGAAACAAGAATGGCAGCGAAGGAAGAAGTCCTCGCAGAGGAGGAGACCTGCAAGCTGATGGGCGCGGTTCCTAACGAGAGATGAGATCCCCAATGCCACCAACGCAGGTTTGGTAATTCTTTCCTATTATGATATTTGTCAGAAGCGAACCCAGGAAACATGTTGGCATGCTGAAAGCTATTTCGTATGTTGCAAAAAAACACAGCAAGAATCTTACTAACACGGATCATTCAAAAACAAAGCCCTGCTGGCTTTTATACTTGACAAAGGAAAATGTGGATTTCCTAACTCGATCGGGATACAAATATATCCACACTGAGTCTACGAAATGTTGGAGCCCCAGGTGAAAATGATGCCAAAACGACCAGTAGAGGTATGACTATGAGCTAAGTCAGCTGCTTGGCACCATGAAGACTATTAGTTCTTTCAGGCTGTAAAACGCCGAGAGCTTTTGGGCTACCTTACATGGAGAATGAGGACCCAGAAGTAAGGAAGATCAGGCCCAGTTAGGCAGCAGTTCACTTTCCACACAGCTCACAGGGATTAGTAGGCCTCTAAGCACACAGTAGGACCTCTGGAAACCCAGCAGGACCTCCAGTGATCACTCCCTCCTATGGGGCATCCATCACTGGCTACAGTAGGCTCTAGATGAGTAGCCTTGATTTGAAGCTTTTGCCAATTTCTTCTGGGTAAAAACTTCCCTTCAAGGCCACTTTCAAGCTCCCAATGTGCTGTCTCTAAACACAGAGATGGGGAAAGAGGAGTACTGTGGGTTTGGGGGGAACCAGTGCCAGTGACTCAGCTTCTCAGCTCCCCCACTCAATGGACCAACTTCTTGCTGCTGCACCCTCTTCTCTCTACTCTGAGCTTTTCTCTTACTACCTTATCTTTGTCAACCTTCCTGCCACCAACTAAATGTCCCATCATTCAAATGCTCTCAGAGAGGGTTTCTGACTGAATTAACCATTCCCCAACTAGCAGAGAGAGCTCTACATGGTTGGAATTCTCTGGCCAGACTACCTCTATCTCGAATCTAAATAGCTATGATGGTGTCAGTGGCTGATGCCCTGCTACCAAGACAAAGAGTTTTTCCTGGAAGGCACGAGAACATTTCAGAAGGTGAGGGTCTAATATGGTGGCCACCCTTAATGGGCTATCCAGCACTTTACATCATAATCAATTAAGCAACTGATTTGTGTTTGTGTTACACCAACCGCTTTGGTATCATTTGGGAACATCTTCATCTATACTCCATTCCTGGGGTGCCTGGGTGGCTGAGCTGGTTGAGCATCTGACTCTTGATTTCAGCTCAGGTCATGATCCCAGGGTCATGGGATCAAGTCTCATATCAGTCTTTGCACTGAGCATGGAGTCTGCTTGAGATTCTCTCTCTCTTTCCCTCTATGCCATTCCCCTGCTTGCACTCTCTCTCCATCTCCAAAATTAAAACACAACATAAAACCTCCGTTCCTAATGGCTTGCCCAGTTTCACACTGTTCAGTGTCAGTCCACAGGTAGAGGCTCTGTAGTGAATTGCCAGAAGCTCTGAATGGGAGCACGGAGACCTGGACCTCTAGGTTTAGCCAACAATTATTTTGTCTTCTTCTGTGACCTTAGACAATCTCACTTAAACTTTCTAATCCAAGTTTCCTCATTTATAAGTAAGAAAATTGCTTCTGCCCCACCAAATTATAGAGGATTATTACTGAAGTGAAAAGGAAGAGGAGGAAGAGGAGGAGGAACAGAACTGTCCCTGTAGAAGTGAATTTAAAAAATTTTTAAGCAAATTTAACTTTTTTTTTTCAAACATGTACGTATTAAGTGTGAAACTGGTGCTACTGTGGTTGAAAGAGGTGGCAGCAAGGAGAAGAGGCTAGAACCTGACCTGTGTGGCTCCCTTCCTGCATGCTCCGGCCTCCCCTAACCTACAGAACCCCAGAAGGCCTCAAAACACCACCAAAAGTGACTAGCTTACACACATGAAAGATATTTTGATATACAAAAATTTTCCTCCTGTGTCAGCTTGGAACAAAAGAAAAGTATTTCCCCACAAAAACATTCAGTAATTCTAGAAACAAAAAAAGTATCTCTGAAAATTTTTGTTGTGAACAACATTAATTGAGAAGTGTTTCAACAAGAAAGTGCTGAGGCTACTGGAACCACAATTTCCAATCTCCTACTGGGAGCTAAGTCGTGAATGGCCCTTACTTCTACCAAAGATACAAAAAAATGTGGTATTGTTTTTGCAGAAGGGAAGAACAGAGAAAGAGGTTAATTTTATCCTAACCCTCTTATTTTTCCTACTATATTCCTATTTACTGCAGCAATCTGATCTGATCTGAATTACAATGACCGAGAAAAAAAAAAGGCACATATGCAAAAGTGCTTTTATTATTGTTGTTAATAGTAGTATTGTTATTAATATTCTTATATTAGCCTCCAAAACCATTTTCTTGACCTTACCAGTGTTTTGGATATTACTCGATAAATCTCAAGAGGCTTTAAATGTTTAAGAAACATTTGAGTTGTTGGCTTTCTATACAGCAAAATGTCAATTTCAAATCTTTATTCCTATTGAGGATACAAGTCTAACCAAAGTGAAGGTTCTGGAGAAAAACAAATTGAATAATAATGTTAACAACAATAGCAAAAGCTATAGCTTTGACACTATAACCCTTTAGAGTCACCTTGAAATCAGATGAGAGTAGATCAACAATATCCATAATTTCTAGTCAAAGGTAGAAGCCATAGTTAACCTGATCATCTAACAGCCTATGTTAGATGTATACATCTATATATACATAGATGTACCATTGTATCACTCAGGGTCCCAATAGGAAACAGAACTGCAGATCTTTCTTGACTATAAAATGGGGATTATAATATCTGCTTCTAAGGACTGCTGTAAAGACTTAATGAGCTAATATAGGATACACGTCTTGCTGATATGAGGCACTAAAGAAATGCTAAAAGTTATTATAAATATTTTTATGTAACTAATAACCACACATTGGGCTTCCTCAGGGTTACATCCCCAGAAACCCATGCTTTATGGAAAATTTCCAAGTCACAGCTTGCTAGCCTACCTTACACATACTCAGAATACTTACATTAGCCTACATTTGGGCAAAATCCTCTAACACAAAGCCTATTTTATAATTGTTGAATGTCTCATGTAATTTACTGGAAACCGTACTGAAAGTGAAAAACTGAAGGGTTGTGTGGGTATAGGATGTTGGTAAGAGTATGTGTTGTTACCCTTGTGATCGTGTTCACATGGCTGACGGGGAGCTGCAGCCTGCTACTGCTGCCCAGCGTCACAAGGGCATCTACCGCGTATGACTAGCCTGGGAAAAGACCCAAATTCAAATTCGAATTAAGGTTCCACTGAATGCATATTGACTTTGCACCATCATAAAATCAAAAATCGTAAGTCAAAGTCAAATGATCATAAGTCGGAGACCCACATTAGGAAAAAATCCAGGAAGGATTACTTACAAAAATTCTAACTGCAAAAGCAGTAGTGCGGGTCGGGTATGTGGGAACTACGAGGGATAATGCAGAAACTCAGAATTAGCAGCAAGAGAGCTGTAACCACACCCAGGCCTAAAGGGATAATGGGAAAATGAGATTATAAATGCCCAGGAGAAAGAATTCCAAAGACCAGTGCTGTGCAATAGAAACAGAATGAGACCCACACATTAAATTTAATTTTTTCTAGTGGTCACATTTTTAAAAATTAGACAAGTGAAATTAATAATACACTTTATTTAACCCAATATGTCTCTTCAACATTTAATCAATAGAAAAATCATTAATGAGTCATTTCACATTTTTTTTCGTAAGTCTTTGAAACGCATTGTGTATTTTACAATTACAGCATATCTCAATTTCAACTTGCCATGTATCAAGTGCCCAGTAGCCACATATGGTTAATGGCTACTATGCTGGACAGCACAAGTGTAGAGCACAGACTGCCTTGATCCCCTGCTGCAGTAAGGGTGGAAGGAGGAGGGACGCTGGCCAGACTTAACCAGAAGCCAGTGCCCACTAATGTAGTCCATATGGGTCAAGAAGTCTGACTGGAATAACTTTCATTATCATCAGCCATTACACTGAGTAATAGGTATTCTCAAGATCTGAAATGCAGAAGTATGGATGAAGAGGTTTATTGATTGACTATATCAAGTATTGTATTGTATTAAGTGTACCTACCCTGTTTGATAAGTGTTCCTGGAAGTGCTAGGAATGAGAGATAGCATGGCAACATTCCACAAAAAGAATCACTTGGTATGATTTGGGCAAAAATACACTGATACCAGAATACACTCAACATATTAAGTATCTTCCATGAATGGGCCAGGCACTATGACTCATTAATGACACTCTTCAACATTATACTAAAAGAAAAATACTTTAGCCTATTAAAATATGCTGTCTAAAAAGAGACATAAAAGAAAAAGCCCAAAAAGTATGTTTCCTAAGGGAAGTTCTTATTTTGTTTTATTAGATCGGTGCTGTAATTACATGAAATACATTTATTAGCCTCTTAAATTTGCAAAAAAAAAAAAAAGCTATCACTTTAGCATCAATAGTAGTACAAAAGTATATAGAAGGGATGGGCTTGGATTCAAAATATCTAAATCTTCTCTACTAATAATAGACTAGGTAAAAAGAAAGACAAATACTATATTATTTCACTCATGTGGAATTTAAGAAACAAAACAAATAAGCTAAGGGGGGTGGGAGACAGACAGAGAGAAAGACAGAGAGAAACCAAGAAAAAAACTCTTAACTAGACAGAAAAAACTGATGGTTACCAGAGGCAAGGTGGGTTGGGGGATGGGTGAGATAGGTGATGAGGATTATTGGAGTGCACTTGCTATGATAAGCACTGGATGATGTATGAAAGTGTTGAATGACTATACAGTACACCTGAAGTTAATATTATACTGCATGTTAACTAACTGGAATTTAAATAGAAACTTAAAAAAATAATAAACTATGTTAAGTTGGATATAATAGTCTGAGTCTCAGTCTCCTCATCTATAAATTAAAAGTACAGGAATATGATTTATAATATATAAATTATGTATCCAATACTTTCATATGCTCAACAATTTAATAAGCATCTACTATGTGCCAGACACTGTGGTAAATACTAGGTATACCCAGATGAGCAAGATGGAATCCATTCCCTAAGTTTAGCATGAAATACAGACATATAAACCCCAAGTCTCCTCATAAACTTGGTCACTTGCTGAACACTGTTACTTTTTTCTTTTTAGTCTGGGGATAGATTCCCTTGAATTTTTTCTCTTTAATCTTTTTTTTTTTTTTCAGTCCTTATACCTCTAATTGCTTTGTCCTGTCTTGCTTCATGGTCTAAGAGCTCCAATATAAGCTGAATACAAGTAATGATAGCAGTATTACTCTTGATCCCAACTTAAATAGAAATCATTCTAAACTCTCACCATTAAACATGCTTATTGTAGGTATTTGAGATATATGCTTTAAGGTTAAGGTCATCCCTTTTGATTCATAGTTTGCTAAAAGTTTTTGTCATTAATGAATTTTAGATTTTGCTAAATGCTATTTCTGCAGCTACAGTCAAGAACTGAAGGGTGTGAGATTTTACCTTATTTGCAGGTTAAGTTAGCCTGTCACAATTCCATGGTTGCTGGTCCTCCTGCCCCAAAGTCCCATGGGAAAAACAGATGGACCCATGAGAAGCCTGCACAGGCATTAGGCTGCATTACAAGAAATGAAACCTGAGTTTAGGGAACTCAAATCTTAAAATGTTTGCCCTCTGCTCCAGAGGGAGACATTTTTATTATACTGGACAGTAAGCATGCCTGGCTTTTGCTTCAAGGGAAAGCACTGTCTCTATTTTACAAAGCTGTTCACTTTACATACATGCTTAAAAGACAGTCCTGAAAAAAAACAAGGTCTCAACTTGGAATATGTGCAGAAACATGAGAATTGTGTTCTAACAATTTTTCCAATATGGTGCATAGTAACATCAATACATTTTCTAGAGATGAAAATCCTTGCATTCCTTGGATAAATTCTGCTTCATCATGGTGCATTTTTTATACATATCTGGACTGTGATTTTCTCATTTTTTTAAATTTTTGTGTTTTGCATCTATGGTTAAAAAATAATTGTTACTACAAATTACATTTCTTTTATTGTCCTTGACTAGTTTGGGTACCAAAGATATACTAGCCTTACAAAAATGAGTGAGGTAAGTTTTTCTCTTTATCCAGTTACTGTGTACATATAAAAAAAGGATTTCTGTTATTTGAAGATAAGGTAAAATTAGCCTAGAGAACCATTTACACCTTGTCTCTTTAGGGGAAAGAAAACTGGATTATTAATTCTATTTCTTTAGTAGTAGTTATCCATTTAATTATTGCCTTGGTTTTGGTAATGTATCTTTTCTCATAAATTATCCATTTCCCTGCATGAAGTTTGTCATAGTATTTATTTATGATTTTCAAAATCTTCACTCTTTTGTACCTATATCCTTTCAAGTATACCCATATATAATCTATATATCTCTAATATATTCTCTAAAAAAAACTCCAAAATGTTTCTTTGTGCCCTTTTTCCTTTTTCTTGATCAGTCTTGCCAGGAGTTTGCTATAGAATTAATTCTTTCAAATTATTAGTTTTGGATTATGTTGATCTCTTTATTATTTTTTTTTTACTTCAGTAATAGTTCTCTCATCTTTATTATCTCTTTTTATAGATTTATGTTCATTTACTCTTATTTTCATCCTTTAGGTTCTGGAATGGACCATGAATCATTTATCTTCAGACTTTCTTCTTTTCAGTAAAGTTCCTTACAAATCCTGCTTTAGCTGTATCTCACAAATTTTGATATATAGTAATTTTATCTTTGTAAAAGTTCTGAATTGCGTATTCTTCCTTAACCCATATTATTTAGAAATACAACTTAATATTATCAAATACATGGCAATTTTTCAACTAGTTTTTTTACTGACTTAGGGGCACAGAACTAAAATATATATACACACATATATGTGTATATATATATATATATATATATATATGTGTGTGTGTGTATATATGTGTGTATATTTATATATATTCATATTCTCCATTACTGGAGATGATGTAGATATGGACATACATATGGTTACAGATATGCGGAGAGTTAAGATATACAAAGAGATTATTATTTTTCAGTGCTTAACCTTATGTGTTTTTATTTTCTTGATCTATCAGCTTATATATATATATATGTGTGTGTGTGTGTGTGTGTGTGTGTGTGTATTAAATTCCATTTCACTTGAAGACCTCAGGGTTTTTTTTATTTGTATTTGCACATCAGATATTTTGGCATTCTTGCAATTTCAACTTTTCAGCATCATTTTGGTTCTGGTATTTCACTCGGATACAGGGTAAGGCTGATTGAGTTTTAGAACCAACCTGATAATCTGACTTCTAACATATGAGTTTAATCAATGTACATTCATTGTGATTATGGAATTACTGGTGAATTTGGGCTTACTTCCATTATCTGATTTTTTTTGCTTTTTGTTTTCTTTGTATCATATTGTTTCTTGGTCTTTTCTTAACTGACTTGCTTCCTGTTGGGCTGGTTATTTTTATATTTCCCATTTTTTTTACTCCTATGCATTTAAAAATCAGATTGCATTGCCATTATTTTGGTGATTCATTTTAGCATATTAAGATTCAAACTCAAAATTTTTCTAACAAGACCTTGAATTATGTACTATGTCTACTTATAATTAAAAGAATGAGTACAGTACCCTGAGACCCCTTAAAAAGCTCCACATCTTATTATTTTTATACAGAGCTTCACTTTTACCCTTTTAAACAAATAAAGCATTTTTTTAAATCAATAGTTAATTAAATTTGCCAACATATTTCATTAAATGCTGTGTTCATTCTTGTTTCTCATGTTCCACATCTTCCCTCTGTGGTCACTTTTTTTTCTTACCAAAGAAAACTTCTTTTAGTGGATGTGAATGAGAAATTCTCTTACACTTCATGCATCTCAAATTCTCCTTATTTTTCCCTCACTCTTGGACAATTTTTTGTGGATACAATTTGACGTTTACTTAGATCTTTTCTCAGCACTTGTAAAATACCACTCCATTCTCTGTGGCATCAATTGTCAGAGTAAAGTTTGCTGTTTGTCTAGTTGTTGTTTACTTGCAGATAATTTTTGTACTTTCTCTGATAACTTTTCAGATTTTCCTTTATTCCTAATGACCTCATTTCATATAATATGTCACAAAGTGAATTTATTATGACTTTATACTCAGTATGTGAGGGAGAAACTTAAATTCTAGAAATTTCATTAACAATTATTTTTCACATACTGATTGTTTAATATTTCATTCTTACTTTTTTGTAACCCACACTAAATAAATATTGGAGTTTCTCAATCTGTCATATTTTTTAGCTGCTTTTCCATATTTTTTTGTCTATGCTACATGATGAATGAGCACTTCAGTTCTCCAAGTTCACTTTTCTCTTTGTGACTGCCATTTCAAGAATCTATCCAATATACTGTGTTTTATTTCATTGAATGCATTTTCGTTTCCAAGATATGTGATTCAATCTACAGGTACGTTATTTTATTCCTATTTTTGTCTCACGCTTTTCTGCTCTTTTAACAACCATTTCAAAGTCTTTCTCCAGTCTCTCTAAAATTAATCAGAAGTTTGTGTTCTGCTCATTTGGTTGTCTTTCTTAGCATCACTTTTTCTTTTTTTTTCCATGAGTTGAAATTTTGGTTCATAGGCTAATTTCTAGTAGAGGGTTTTGAAAATTTTATTTCCCTTTCTTCTTTCCATTCTCATTCCTGCATGTCTAATGGGCTGAACTGCAACAGCCTCCATGCAGCCTATATAGAACTAGTGCTTCTGATAATAAGGACCTCCATGCATGACATTAATACCACTTCCTTCAAAACACGTTTTGTGAAGTTCAACTCTAGCTTAGGTGCCATTTCAATGCTCTTCCTCTCGGATACTATAATATAATTGCTATTTCTTTTGATTTCTGCCCCCAGCAAGACTGCATGCTCTATAAGGGCAAGGACCTGACCATCTGTTCAGTTATATAACCAGCACCACAGACAATGCTTGAAACAAGTAACACTCATTAAATAGTTGCTGAAAGAAAGAAACAAATGTTTGCACCACTGAGTAATGTGTCTGATGGTATTGTCATTGCACCATTTTCTCAGGACCCATGTGGTTAATTTTGGAGCTCTACAGGTCATGACTTTTCTAGGTGGCAGATGCTTACTTCTAAATAGTGATTTAGTAAGCACTTGGCCTCTAATTCAATCATTACTTCTTTCTTTCTGAGTTATTTTCACACTGGGTGGATCTGATGGGCCAGCAGCTATGAAACCTGGCAGGAAAAGGGGAGAATATCTGTACCCTACATTTTGTTCCATTGGTATAATTACTATGAAGATTATAGATTAATTAAACCTGCTCCTGGTTATCATATACACTCTTTGAAATAAGGGGTTTCATTCTACACAATCTTGTCATTTTTTTTTTCTGAATAGAAACCAACTAAAATTAACTCCAAATCATTGCTGGGCTGTCAAAATGGGAGTTTCTTCAGCATACTCACTTCCTGTCAATACTACCTGAACATCCCAGAATCATTTAAACCTCACAAGCAGCTATGGAGAGCACATCATTTCATTGTAACTCTATAGCTTACTGAAGGTCACAAGGAGATAGTATGTAAAAACATGAAAAAATGTTTCCTGATGTTTATAAAGTATTATAAACCTACTCTAAAAGTACTCTAAGGTATTATATATTTATTTATATATACAGTTTTGTTTTCAAGACCTCTGATGATTACTATAATGACAAACATATATGTTTCCTTCCTACCCATAGTAAAATTGTCTTTGTTTTCCTTTCTTCTCTTTCAGATTTAGTAGTAATCTTTACCCCAACAATTATGCTAAGATTTTTTTTTTTTAATTTTTTTTCAACGTTTTTTATTTATTTTTGGGACAGAGAGAGACAGAGCATGAACGGGGGAGGGGCAGAGAGAGAGGGAGACACAGAATCGGAAACAGGCTCCAGGCTCGGAGCCATCAGCCCAGAGCCTGACGCGGGGCTCGAACTCACGGACTGCGAGATCGTGACCTGGCTGAAGTCAGACGCTTAACCGACTGTGCCACCCAGGCGCCCCTAAGATTTTTTTTTTCTAAAGAAAGCTTAATGTTTATCAAACATGTTTCTTTAATGAAGACAAGTCATAATTTAATTTTTAATTCTTTAAAACAGACACAAAAACATTACCTACTAATAGGCCCTAAAATCTATATTCACCCTATTTCTGTTTTTCTTTGTACAGTGAGGAAAATAAAGATTTTTTTATTCTCTGAGGCATTTGTATATTTTCCTAAATTTATATCTCTGATAAATTTTCAAATTTATCATAATTATGCACAGAAAGATCACAGCCATAGTTTCTTTCAACTATTACAGTATCTTTATAGTATACCCTTCATTGCACGTAGAGACCAGCTTAGCATATAATTTATGTTTTCAAATCTTAATTTGCTTGAAGCTTTCAGAAGTCACTCATTCCATAGTTCCAATTTCTCAACTGGAATTTTTCTAGTTGTGTACCTTTTCATAATAAAAGCCATTGACAGTCCTTACTGGGTTACAGATTCATTTTGTTTTTTTTTTTTTTAAGTTTTTATTTTAACTCCAGTATGGTTAACATACAGTTATATTAGTTTCAGGTGTACAATGTAGTGATTCAACACTTCCATATATCACCTGGTGCTCATCACAAGTGTACTCCTTAATCTCCATCACCTATTTCACCCATGCTCCCACCCACCTCTCCTCTGGTGACCATCAGTTTGCTCTCTAAAGTTAAGAGTCTGTTTCTTGGTTTGTTTCTCTCTCTCTCTCTCTCTCTCTCTCTCTCTCTCTCTCTCTCTCTGGCCCCCTTTGTTCATTTGCTTTGTTTCTTAAATTCCACATATGAGTGAAATCATATGGTATTTGTCTTTCTCCAGCTGACTTATTTCGCTTAGCATTATACTCTCTAGCTCCATTCATGTCATTACAAATGGCAATATTTCATTCTTCTTATGGCTGAGTAATATTCCATTTCATTCATCAATCCATGGACACTTGGGCTGGTTCCACATCTTGGCTATTGTAAATAATGCTGCTATAAACACAGTACATTGCATGTACCCCTTTGAATTAGTGTTTTTGTGTTCTTTGGGTAAATACCTAGTAGTGCAATTACTAGATCATAAAGTAGTTCTATTTTTAACTTTTTGAGGAATCTCCATACTGTTTTCCACAGTGGATGCACCAGTTTTCTTTGCCATCAACAGTGCATGAGTGTATCTTTTTTCCCACAGCCTCATCAACACCTGTTGCTTCTTATGTTATTGATTTTAGCCATTCTAACAGGTGTGAAGTGGTATCTCATTGTAGTTTAAGTTTTAATTTAAATTTAAATTAGTAAATATACAGTGTAATATTCATTTTAAGAGTACAGTTTAGTGATTCAACACTTCCACACAGTATCTGGTGCTCATCACAAGTGCCCTCCTTAATCCCCTCACTGTAGTTTTGATTTGCATTTTCCTGATGATAAGTGATGAGAAGCATCTTTTCATGTGTCTATTGGCCAGGTTACAGATTAGATCGATGGAAGAAAACTATGATCAAGGAAAGATGATAGATACACCTATTAACTTCTCCCAGAAGCTGCTCCTTTCGGAAGTTCCACAGAGAGAGTCATTCAGTATAATCACATTAAAAAAATTATAATGAAAACATGAATAAAGCTTATTGCAACCATGGATTATGAAACACTCAAAATTCTCAAAAGTTATAAATTTATATCTGAAGACTCTCAGAAAGAAAGTATATTTAAGTAAAGTATATTGTTGATTAAAGCATATTTGATGTTTAAGTGTTGAAAGAAAAAAGGGAAAGTCAGATGCAAAAAAAAAACCATAAATTCATATCCTATAATATTACACAACCACCTAGGGACCAACAGATTGGGCTACAAACTATGTGAAGAATTTGACTGCCAGTTCTCAGATTCCAATGTGTGTTTCTATGGTGATAAAAACATCATTGTAACTTAAAATAATTCATTTCTATGCAAATTGTTAAATGCCTACTATCCGCATAGTGAAAAAAGACACTATATTTTGCCTCTAAGGATTCACAGACTAATAGAAAATAAAGACAAATTCCGATGTTAGGTACATTTTTCTGAAGAAATCCCCAAATCTTCCCATTACTAAATGATGCATGTGCTTCTGTAATTTATAATTACAAACAAGTGATCCCTTTATATTAATAAATAAAAAACCTGCATCCTAATCAGGCACTAACATAAAACTTGCCATTCCCATTTGAGAATGCACACAGGAAAAGGACACTTAACTGCTAAGTGTCACAAACTGGATATTCAGTTTGAAGAATAAGTATTACAAAATGCTTATAAAATATTTTGGTTAGAAAAAACAATCAGGTGAGGAGGCTTCATTTATTCCTCATTAAATTAACAAAAATTAAGTGGCTTCATAACTAAAAAATTACAGAGAATCCTCTGTGTCTGCTATTTTCTTATTCTGAGCAGGTCTCCTACATTATGTCTCCCCTGTTTCAAAGATTTAAATAATGAATCATCACCCACTCCAAAAAAGCTTATCAAAAATAGTAACACTAGGAGTGCCTAGGTGGCTCAGTAGGTTGGGTGTCCCACTTCAGCTCAGGTCATGATCTCACAGCTCGTGAGTTCAAGCCTCACACTGAGCTCTGTGCTGACAGCTCAAAGCCTGGAGTGTGCCTTGGATTCTGTGTCTCCCTCTCTCTCTATCCCTCCCCCACTCATGCTCTGACTCTACTCTCTCTCTCTCCAAAATAAATAAACATTAAAAAAAAAAGGCAGTAACACAAATGACTACCAGTATCTTCTGCAGACAACAGTACCTAACACTGCCATAAGCAGAATGGATGTGTCCCATAGTCTTCCCACACAAGGAGTCTATAACAAATTACTGGACACAAGAATGGAATAGGCAGCACCCTTGTTTGCCCAGATGTTCACTGCCAGGCCAGGGAAAGGCTGAGCAGAGCTTCTTCCTTGCATGCATCTCTGCCATTGTAGTAACTTATAACAACTAGACTATCCTCTTCATAGCCAAACTTCCTCGTGGACTCTAGCTCATTAGAAATGGCTTGATTTACTTTGTGTTGTGCATACAATATGCTTGGCACAGATAATCATCTTGTATCTGAAGGTTAAAAAAGCTCCCCCTCTGATATAATCCAAACACCACACACACAATATCACATATTCTGCAACTAGACAGCAACCTAATGTCCAGTTTAGCAACTATATCCAAAGATAAACTTTTCGAGGCTTCTGGGAAGATGGCAGCGTAGGAGGACGCTGGGCTCACCGCGTCCTGCAGGTCACTTAAGATTCCACCCACACCTGCCTAAATAACCCAGAAAATCGTGAGAAGACTAGCAGAACGGATTCTCTGGAGCCAAGCGCAGAAGAGAGGCCCATGGAAGAGGGTAGAAAGGGCGGCGAGGCGGTGTGCGCTCCACGGATTGGCAGGAGGGAGCCGGGGCAGAGGGGCGGCCTGCCAGCCAAGCAGAGCCCCCGAGTCTGGCTGCAAAAGCGGAGGGGCTGGACAGAGTGTGTTAGGACAGGAAGCGGGACTTATGATCTGGAACGTTATAAGTTAACAGACCTGCACGGAGAACAGGAGGGCTGGAGGACAACCAGAGGGAGAGTTGTTGAGCCCCGGACAACAGAGCGCAGCTTGGCAAGGAACAAAGGGACTCGCCAGCGCCATCTCCCTCACCCATCCCCCAGCCAAAATCCCAAAGGGAACCAGTTCCTGTCAGGGAACTTGCTCGCTCTGCGCAAACACCCAAAAAACACCCAACGCTGTGCTTCTACAGATCCATCCCTCCAGCGAGTCTGACTCCCTCCCTGTGCCGCAGGGCCCCTCCCAGAGGGGATCACTGAAGGAAAAATGAGCTGAGCCTGCCCCTCCCACCCCTGTGCACCTTGCAGATCCACCCCAGCTAACATGCCAGATCCCCAGCACCACAAGCCTGGGAGTGTGCAAGTAGCCCAGACGGGCCACGCCACCCCACAGTGAATCCCGCCCCTAGGAGAGGGGAAGAGAAGGTACACACCAGTCTGACTGTGACCCCAGCAGTGGGCTGGGGACAGACATCAGGTCTGACTGTGGCCCCACCCACCAACGCAAGTTATTCAAGACAGCACAGGGGAAGTGCCCCGCAGTTCCTCACCACTCCAGGGACTATCCGAAATGACAAAATGGAAGAATTCCCCTCAAAAAAACCTCCAGAAAATAACGACAGCTAACGAGTTGATCAAAAAGGATTTAACCAATATAACAGAAAGTGAATTTAGAATAATAGTCATAAAATTAATCGCTGGGCTTGAAAACAGTATAAAGGACAGCAGAGAATCTCTTGCTACAGAGATCAAGGGACTAAGGAACAGCCAAGAGGAGCTAAAAATTGCTATTAATGAGCTGCAAAATAAAATGGAGACGACCACAGCTTGGATTGAAGAGGCAGAAGAGAGAATAGGTGAACTAGAAGATAAAATCATGGAAAAAGAAGAAGCTGAGAAAAAGAGAGATAAAAAAAATCCAGAAGTATGAGGGGAAAATTAGAGAACTAAGTGATGCACTAAAGAGAAATAATCTACGCCTAATTGGTATTCCAGAGGAGGAAGAGAGAGGGAAAGGTGCTGATGGTGTACATGAAGAAATAATAGCTAAGAACTTCCCTGATCTGGGGAAGGAAAAAGGCATTGAAATCCAAGAGGCACAGAGAACTCCCTTCAGACGTAACTTAAATCAATCTTCTGCATGACATAGCATAGTGAAACTGGCAAAATACAGGGATAAAGAGAAAATTCTGAAAGCAGCTAGAGATAAATATGCTCTAACATATAAAGGGAGACCTATAAGACTCGTGACCAATCTCTCTACTGAAACTTGGCAGGCCAGAAAGGAATGGCAGGAGATCTTCAATGTGATGAACAGAAAAAATATGCAGCCGAGAATCCTCTATCCAGCAAATCTGTCATTTAGAATAGAAGGAGAGATAAAGGTCTTCCCAAACAAACAAAAACTGAAGGAATTCGTAACCACTAAACCAGCCCTACAAGAGATTCTAAGGGGGATCCTGTGAGACAAAGTACCAGAGACATCGCTACAAGCATGAAACCTACGGACATCACAATAACTCTAAACCCATATCTTTCTATAATAACACTGAATGTAAATGGACTAAATGCGCCAACCAAAAGACATAGGGTATCAGAATGGATAAAAAAACAAGACCCATCTATTTGCTGTCTACAAGAGACTCATTTTAGACCTGAGGACACCTTCAGATTGAAAGTGAGGGGATGGAGAACTATTTATCATACTACTGAGAGTCAAAAGAAAGCTGGAGTGGCCATACTTACATCAGACAAACTAGACTTTAAATTAAAGGCTGTAACAAGAGATGAAGAAGGGCATTATACAATAATTATAGGGTCTATTCATCAAGAAGAACTAACAATTATAAATGTCTATGTGCCAAATATGGGAGCCCCAAAATATAAAAAACAATTACTCACAAACATAAGCAACCTTATTGACAAGAATGTGGTAATTTCAGGGGACTTTAATACCCCACTCACAACAATGGATAGATCATCTAGATACATGGTCAATAAAGAAACAAGGGCCCGGAATGATACATTGGATCAGATGGACTTGACAGATATATTTAGAACTCTGCATCCCAAAGCAACAGAATATACTTTCTTCTCAAGTACACATGGAATATTCTCCAAGACAGATCACATACTGGGTCACAAAACAGCCCTTAATAAGTATACAGGAATTGAGATCATACCATGCATACTTTCAGACCACAATGCTATGAAGCTTGAAATCAACCACAGGAAAAAGTCTGGAAAATCTCCAAAAGCATGGAGGTTAAGAACACCCTACTAAAGAATGAATGGGTCAACCAGGCAATTAGAGAAGAAATTTAAAAATATATGGAAACAAACGAAAATGAAAATACAACAATCCAAACACTTTGCGATGCAACAAAGGCAGTCCTGAGAGGAAAATACATTGCAATCCAGGCCTACCTCAAGAAACAAGAAAAATCCCAAATACAAAATCTAACAGCACACCTAAAGGAAATAGAAGCAGAGCAGCAAAGACACCCCAAACCCAGCAGAAGAAGAGAAATATAAATATCAGAGCAGAAATAAACAATATAGAATCTAAAAAAACTTTAGAGCAGATCAATGAAACCAAGAGTAGGTTTTTGGAAAAAATAAGCAAAATTAATAAACCTCTAGCCAGGCTTCTCAAAAAGAAAAGGGAGATGAACCAAATAGGTAAAATCATGAATGAAAATGGAATTATTCTAACCAATCCCTCAGAGATACAAGCAATTATCAGGGAATCCTATGAAAAATTATATGCCAACAAACTGGACAACCTGGAAGAAATGGACAAATTCCTAAACACCCACACACTTCCAAAACTCAAACAGGAAGAAATAGAAAACTTGAACAGACCCATAACCAGTGAAGAAATTGAATCCGTTATCAAAAATCTCCCAACAAATAAGAGTCCAGGACCAGATGGCTTCCCTGGGGAATTCTACCAGACATTTAAAGCAGAGATAATACCTATCCTTCTCAAGGTATTCCAAAAAATAGAAAGGGAAGGAAAACTTCCAGACTCATTCTATGAAGCCAGTATTACTTTGATTTTTAAACCAGACAGAGACCCAGTAAAAAAAAAAAAAAAAGAGAACTACAGGCCAATATCCCTGATGAATATGGATGCAAAAATTCTCAATAAGATACTAGCTTAATCGAATTCAACAGCATATAAAAAGAATTATTCACCATAATCAAGTGGGATTCGTTCCTGGGATGTAGAGCTGGTTCAACATTCGCAAATCAATTAACATGATACATCACATTAATAAAAGAAAAGAACCATATGATCCTGTCAATCAATGCAGAAAAAGCATTTGACAAAATTCAGCACCCTTTCTTAATAAAAACCCTCCAGAAAGTCAGGATAGAAGGAACATACTTAAACATAATAAAAGCCATTTATGAAAAGCCCACAGTTAATATCATCCTCAATGGGGGAAAACTGAGAGCTTTCTCCCTGAGATTAGGAACACGACATGGGTGTCCACTGTCACCGCTGTTGTTTAACATAGTATTGGAAGTGCTAGCATCAGCAATCAGACAACAAAAGGAAATCAAAGGCATCAAAATTGGCAAAGATGAAGTCAAGCTTTCACTTTTTGCAGATGACATGATATGATACATGGAAAACCCGACAGACTCCACCAAAAGTCTACTAGAACTGATACATGAATTCAGCAAAGTTGCAGGATACAAAATAAATGTACAGAAATCAGTTGCATTCTTATACACTAATAATGAAGCAACAGAAAGACAAATAAAGAAACTTTATTTCTTTCATTCACAGTTGCACCAAGAAGCATAAAATACCTAGGAATAAGTCTAACCAAAGACGTACAAGATCTGTATGCTGAAAACTATAGAAAGCTTAAGAAGGAAATCGAAGAAGATATAAAGAAATGGAAAGACATTCCCTGCTCATGGGTTGGAAGAATAAATATTGTGAAAATGTCAATACTATCCAAAGCTATCTACACATTCAATGCAATCCCAATCAAAATTGCACCAGCATTCTTCTCGAAGCTAGAACATGCAATCCTAAAATTCATATGGAACCACAAAAGGCCCCGAATAGCCAAAGTAATTTTGAAGAAGAAGACCAAAACGGGAGGTATCACAATCCCAGACTTTAGCCTCTACTACAAAGCTGTCATCATCAAGACAGCATGGCATTGGCACAAAAACAGACACATAGACCAATGGAATAGAATAGAAACCCCCGAACTAGACCCACAAATGTATGGCCAACTCATCTTTGACAAAGCAGGAAAGAACATCCAATGGAAAAAAGACAGTCTCTTTAACAAATGGTGCTGGGAGAACTGGACAGCAACATGCAGAAGAATGAAACTAGACCACTTTCTTACACCATTCACTAAAATAAACTCAAAATGGATAAAGGACCTGAATGTGAGAAGGAAACCATCAAAACACTAGAGGAGAAAGCAGGAAAAGACCTCTCTGACCTCAGCTGCAGCAATTTCTTACTTGACACATCCCCAAAGGCAAGGGAATTAAAAGCAAAAATGAACTATTGGGACCTCATGAAGATAAAAACTTCTGCACAGCAAAGGAAACAATCAACAAAACTAAAAGGCAACCAACAGAATGGGAAAAGATATTTGCAAATGACATAGTGGACAAAGGGCTAGTATCCAAAATCTATGAAGAGCTCACCAAACTCCACACCCAAAAAACAAATAATCGAGTGACAAAATGGGCAGAAAACATGAATGGACACTTCTCTAAAGAAGACATCCGGATGGCCAACAGACACATGAAAAGATGCTCAACATTGCTCCTCATCAGGGAAATACAAATCAAAACCACACTCAGATATCACCTCACGCCAGTCAGAGTGGCCACGATGAACAAATCAGGAGACTATAGATGCTGGCAAGGATGTGGAGAAACAGGAACCCTCTTGCACTGTTGGTGGGAATGCAAACTGGTACAGCCACTCTGGAAAACAGCATGGAGGTTCCTCAAAAAATTAAAAATAGACCTACCCTATGACCCAGCAGTAGCACTGCTAGGAATTTACCCAAGGGATACAGGAGTACTGATGCATAGGGGCACTTATACCCCAATGTTTATAGCAGCACTCTCAACAATAGCCAAATTGTGGAAAAAGCCTAAATTTCCATCAACTGATGAATGGATAAAGAAACTGTGGTTTATACACACAAAAGAGTACTACATGGCAATGAGAAAGAATGAAATATGGCCCTTTGTAGCAACGTGGATGGAACTGGAGAGTGTGATGCTAAGTGAAATAAGCCATACAGAGAAAAACAGATACCATATGTTTTCACTCTTATGTGGATCCTGAGAAACTTAACAGAAACCCATGGGGGAGGGGAAGGGAAAAAAAAAGAGGTTAGAGTGGGAGAGAGCCAAAGCATAAGAGACTCTTAAAAATTGAGAACAAACTGAGGGTTGATAGGGGGTGGGAGGGAGGAGAGGGTAGGTGATGGGCACTGAAGAGGGCATCTTTTGGGATGAGCACTGGGTGTTGTATGGAAACCAATTCGACAATAAATTTCATATATTAAAATAAATAAATAAACAAACAAACAAACAAAGATAAACTTTCCAGGTCACCTCAGAAGCTGGCTGCCAGCCTTAGAAACCTCAGTCACTAGGTGATGTCTTTTTCTCTTCTAGACCTCTTATGAAATTATCCATGCCTATTTTTTATCATTCTGTAACCTACAGTCTAAATGTTCATCTGAATGCTATCACCATTCTGGATATACAACTAACTGTGAAAGAGTATTAATGACCTGGCCACCGCAACTTCTACTGGAAAGAGAGGAAAAAAAAAAAAAAAAAAAAAAAGGAAAGAAAGGGCTGGAATGAGCAGGGGCAGGGAGTTGGTAATTTCTTTAATTTCCTAATACCCATGCAGTGAAAAAGAAGAAAGAAACTTAAGAGTAGAAGAAGCCACCTCTTTCATCTCTGCAACTGAACACAAGGGGTTCAAACAGGTCTTTTCCTCTTCTGTAACCTGTTCTGTGTTCCGCCTGCTGTCAGACAGCACTTCACAGGACCATGGTCTGCTGGGATAAGCCAAGCTTCCCTCCCAATGGAACTGAGCCCTCAGTGGCTATTTCAGGTTGCAGTTCTTTTTATTTTTATTTTTTATTATTTATTATTATTATTATTATTATTATTATTATTATTATTATTATTATTTTGCAAAAAGCAGGAAGCACTGTCTCTCTTTGGTATGATTAAATAAAGTGACCAATACAGTCCTTATCTCTATGTAGTTCTCTAATGGCACAAGGAGCCCCTGAATACCCAGGTAGCTATGTCAGGTTCAAGTTTAGTGGGATTGTTACAAAGTTCTAATTGGATTTACAGTGTGCACCCATCCTCTGGTCTATATTCATACAGCTAACAAGGTAAAGAGTAGTCGTCCATTTGTCCAATTGGTAAACCAGTCCTGACAATGCTGCCTCTTCACTCTCTCTCAAACCCTCCCTCTTGTCCTACCTTCACTGCCACAGCCTCGGTTCAGCTCTTCATCACTTCTCACTGGGGCCATGCACTTAGCACACAGCTCTGTGTGGGACGATTTGCCTGTATTTCTATGAGAGAGTATTTCATAAGCTCCCCTGTGGGCAAGCATCACATCTGACATGACTTTTTCTGCCAGCACATTATAAACTTCCAGGCATATACTCGAAAGTCTGAACAAATGTCTGTAGAATGAATGCATCTCTCAGCACTTCCTCCTCTCCCAGGTCTCTTTCCTCCAATCTAGCTTTCACAATGCTACCAAAATTATCTTCCCAAGATATAAATCTGATCACCACATGCCCTTAGCTAAAATCTCTTTATGATACCTAAAAGCCTTCAGGATAACATGCCAACCAACTGCCTGTGCTGCCCCAAGGGAAATCTCCTTAAACTCCATCCCTACCAAAGTAGCTCCCTACATACCATGCTCTCTCACCCACACCTCCAAAGCTTCATCCAGGCAGTTCCCTCAGTCTAGGATTCCCTTGCTACCTTGACTTCCCAAACTAATGTCTTCATAGTTCAGAATTCAGAGCAAGTGTCAATTTCTCCAGGAAGAATGCCCTAACTCTTCAGTCTGGACTAGATGCTTCTCTGGTCTTCCAAAATACTCCATGCATAGTTTTAGCACAGCATATATCACACTGAATGGTAATGGTCTGTTGACACATACATCTCCCCCACTTAGACTGAAAACTCTGTGAAGGCTTGGGTATATCTCATTCATGTTTGAATTTCTGCTGCCTGACACAGTGTTTGAAATATATTAGTTGTTAAATAAATTGACAAATGAATATAGGAATGAATGAATCATGCTTTTCATGATTTGTCATTTCCACATCCACTATTCCATTTGATTCTCAATTTAGTCCCATGAAATTAAATGTGCAGATACCAGAGTCCCTATTATGCTGATAAGAAGACAACGGGGTATCTACCACAAGATTATGCCACTAGTAAATCAAGGATCAAAGTTTCTTTTTTTTCTAAGATTTTTTTTATTCTTTTATTTTTAAGTACTCTCTACACCCAGTGTGGGGTTCAAACTCACAACCCTGAGATCAAGAGTGTCATGCTCTACCAACTGAACCAGCCAGGTGCCCTGCAAGGATCTAAGTTTCAAGTCCATGTCTCTCTGGCTTCAAATGCAGTGTTTATAATGTCAATATTTGAGGATGCCTTAGCAGTTCCTCAGCACAGAAATTTAGCCACCTCATGAGCCAAATTGCCTAAAACCTGTTCTGTGCTCTATGAAGTATGTGGTTATTCACCTCAACCTACCTGAATTATTCTGAATCTCTTCTTCATTCATACCTAATCAGCACTATGCTGGTTCTGTCTGTAAGTGGCTAACTCAGATGATCACAGCACAGTGCCAAGGACAGCAGAATTCTATGGTTAGGACATATCTATGAAACTAGGTTGGATTAATTCATCCAACACTATGCACATCTTCTTAACTCACACCAACTTCCTAGCAAACAAAGTCTCCTAGGCAGGCAGAGACTAGTTGAGATAATGTGAATTGATCCTGGCAGATCCAGAAACTTGTTCATTGAACCCTACATTTTAAAGTAAATAAGAAAATGAAGCAATTCTAGAAGCCAATCACTATGCATATCTAGGAAGACAGTGCTACTAAGGCAAAAAGAGAGAGAATTTCCTCCAGCTTTTGAAAGTATTTCCTTAATTTCTAACATCTGTTCATCACTGTTACAAAGAAAATTAATAGTTATCTTCATGCTTTTAAATTCTCAGTATCGCCTATTGACACCATTGTTTTTCTCTCTCTTTGCTTAAGTCTTTTGTAAACTGGTAGGAGTCTACACACTGCATTTACTAACTTATTCAAAGGAAATTCTAGAACATTTTCAAAATAAAAGCTATAGTTACATAGCTTTTAGAGCTATGTAGTTATAGAGTAGACTCTATAAATAGGAGTCTACTATTTATAGAGTCTACTCTATACCAAGAACTGTGGGAGAGGCTAAATATTTGTTGACTCATTTATGAACTCAAAAAACACATAAAGAAGTATTATTTATCCCTTTTTAAATATGTGATAACTAATGTGCTGAGAAGTTATATGGTTTTCTCAATATGCCAGATCTGCTAACTAAAAGAACTTGACTTTGAACAAGTATATCACTATGGCACACAGTAAGTGCTCAATATTTTTGTGTAAATAAGCCAGCTGTGGTTGAACCTGTTTTTACCCTAAGATGTTGAAGCTATTCATAAAAATGATGCTTACTGACACTGCATTAGATTTGACTGTCTAAAATACTTAGTTAAGGAATGTACTTTAAGGGTTTTTTTTTTTTTTTTGGTGTTTTTTTTGGAATGTACTTTAGGGTTTAATCACATTACTTTTACCTCAGTGGCCAGTGCACCCTGAATGTTTAATTATGCTACTAGTTTTATACCTAATCAATCTTTTTCATTAAAATCCAGTGAAGCAGACAACTGAGATAATTACTGCAGAATCATCTTAATTAAAAATTTTAGCTTCTAATTAAGAGTCATTGTTTATCTCATCAGGAAACAGGATTCATGACAGGGTTGCCCTATTCATTAAATTTTTTAGCCTTTTTTGAGGTTAGACATAGCATATGATATTCCTACCTATGTGAGCATTTATGTCTACACATGCACATATGCTCAAGTATATTTAGGGGTGTTTTAACTGTATCAGAGGAAAATAATTAATAAAAAGCATGAACTCCAATAGAAATTCTGTCAGTGAAACCCTTGATCCAGTATTTATGTCTCAGCTAATTACAAAATGTTCAAAAGTGAATTATTTATACTTCCATTGCTAGTTTGAATACATAATTATATTCACAACTGAACAAAAGCTGCCTTAAAACTTCTTCTCACAAGTTATGAATTTAAAAAAGGACTGTGAACATCCACTCAAGTCTCAGCAGCATAAAGAAATAATTATTATTTCCCTAGACTCCCATTTCTGGAAAATTTCTTTGCACCATGAGAATCATAAGCTAGGACTTCAGAAGTAAGTCACAGTCTCCTTGGGGCATAGGAAGCACCATCCAACCAGATGGTAAATACAGCCATGATACCTTGTCCCTTGAGAGATGCAGCTTCATTACTCACTGCAGCTGCACACAGCCTCCAAGTGCACGTGTATTGTTATGTAAGTCATAAGCATACACTGGCAAATGCTTTAAGTCACTATCCTTCGTTTTGACAGTACGAGACCATTCTTAAAATTTCACAATGGTAATTCCTGAATCCACTGCTCTATTAAGCTTAGGTAAAATTAGTCACTGGAATTAGGCTTAAGGATAATTTAAATGTTATGCATATAAACCACACTAAAAGTTCCTATGTGGAACTATTTATAAGCCAAATGGCTTCCATCAGCTATGACAACGACAAGCCCGGCCTCTCACAGACTCAAAGTCGACAACAAGCAGGCAAATATTTTAAGCTTACATGGAAAAATCCTACTCAATTTTTCATGCTAGCAGTTAGTTGACATAAAAGGTATGGAGAAGGGGGGTGGGTAGGTAGAGGCAAGAAATAAAGTTCAATTCATCTACAATAAAAGTTTTAAAACTGTCCTCTGAGAAGGAAAGATGTAGGAATTTGGGGAAGTGACAACCTACCCACCCTGCAACAACCAAGTGTTTTCTTTCTCTCCCAACAACTTATATTGCTCTCCAAGAACAGTGAACACTACAGCTTTCTAATGAAGTAAGCAAATACTGGCTTTGCACTTACTCTTGGACAAGGGACATAGAATGATCTTTAAGTGTGTTGCATCCTCCTAAATGACTTCAAAAATCCTTTCAAACTGGAAAGGGGACTAGAGTCGAAGGTTAAAATTAAAACTTTCCTTGAAGAAGTCTTGGAAGTAATTCATGTTCTCAGTATGAAGGAAAAAAAAAAAGATGGAGGTAGAAGAGAATTATAGTCTAGGGTGGGATTTTTTTCCCCGAAGTTACTAAACACACCTGATTATATTATACCAGGCTCCCTTGCTATGAAGCCTTATTTCTCTAACATAAACAAAAAGCATAAGCTTAAATATGCATACAAGCCAGACTTCCAAATGAATACCAGCATTCAGATTTTTACACACATTCAAAGGTGCATTTTCTTCTGGGAATAATTTGCACATAGTTCTAGATGCTTTCTCTTACAGAAAATAACAAACACTACTTAGCATCCATTTTGCCAGTGTAAGCAATGGGCACTTTAAATCCTGTCTGCTGCATCATGGCTGTTATTACAGCCAATGCCTCACCTGGACTTGTACTGTATATTGATGCTGAAAGAATCCATTCAGAGAAATTACTGACTGGCAGCAGATGAGCTGATAAGGAGAGAGCATCATTATTTTCCAAAACGGTCAATACAGGGTGCTGTAAATTAAAAATATAACCAAGGAATGTTCCACAAACGTAGCACATTTTATAGCAAAGGGGCTGATGAATAATGTGCCTCTGGAGACCATGCACTTTTCTTTCCCTGCACTGACTGTGACATACAGGACAGTGTTATGTTACTGGAAGCATCTGGCTACCAGGGTTAATTGGCTTATAAATTCTTCTGGCAGCAGAATACTGATGGCTTGATAAATGGATTATTAAAATAAAGGAGCAAAAGGGCATAACAAGTAAGATTCTCAGAATGGTGTTGAGGCTTCTAAATCCTAACTCAGCTGTTATGGAAGGATAAGGATAACTATCAGTAGAGTTACAATTTCTTGAGTACTTACTATGTTCCAAATACTGGATTTACATACTATGATGGTTAACTTTATGTGTCAACTTGACTGGATCACAGGGTCTGCAGGTATTTAGCTAAGCATTATTTCTGGGTGTGTCTATAAGAGTGCTTCCAGAAGAAAATTATCATTTGAATCATTGGACTCAGTAAAGCAGATGGCCCTCCCCAATATGGGTGGGCATCATCCAATCCACTGAGGACCTCAATAGATCAAGAAGGTGCAACACCCAAAAAACAAATAACCCAATTTAAAAATGGGCAGAAGACATGAACTGGCATTTCTCCAAAGAAGACATACAGATGGTCAACAGATACATGAGAAGATGTTCAACATCACTCATCATCAGGGAAATGCAAATCAAAACTATAATGAGGTATCATGTCACACCGGTCAGAATGCCTGAAATCAACAACACAAGAAAAAACAGATGTTGGTGAAGATGTACAGAAAAAAGAACACTCATGTACTATTGGTGGGAATGAAAACCGGTGTAGCCACTGTGGAAAGCAGTGTGGAGTTTCCTTAAAAAGTTAAAAATAAAACTACCCTATGATCTAGTACTCACACCACTGGGTATTTGCCCAAAGAATACAAAAACACTAACTCAAAGGCATACATGCAGCCCTATGTTTACAGCAACAGTATTTACAATAGCCAAGATATGAAAGCAGCCCAAGTGTTCATGTATTGATGAAAGGATAAAGAGCATGTGGTACATTAGGACACTTGGTGGGCTCAGTCAGTTAAGCATCTGACTCTTGATTTCAGCTCACGTCATGATCTCTCAGTTCATGAGTTTGAGCCCTGAGTCGGATTTTCTCTCGGCTTAAAGATTCTTCTCTCTCCCTCTCTCTCTGTCTCTCTCTCTGTCTCTCTCTCTCTCTCTCTCAAAATAAATAAATAAACTTAAAAAAAAGAGGATGTGGTATATACATACAATTGAATATAATATCATAAAAAAGAATGAAATCTTGCCATTTACAATGACATGGATGGCACTAGAGAGTATAATGCTAAGTGAAATAAGTCAGTCTGAGAAAGACAAATACCATATGATTTCACTCACAAATGAATGAAAGGAAAAAAGAGAGACAGAGACAGAGACAGAGAGAGACACAGGGAGAGAAAGAGAAGCCAAGAAACAGACTCTTAACTACAAAGAAGAAACTGATGGTTACCAGAGAGGGGAGGTGGGTGGGGGCATGGGTGAAAATAAGTACCACTCAATAATGTACACAATTGTTGAATCACTACATTATACACCTAAAACTAATATAACAGTGTATGGTAACTATACTGGAATTAAAATTAAAAACTTATTTAAGAAATAGATGAAGAAGGTGAAAAAGGAAAGAATTTGGCCTTTCCTGACTGCTTGCTTGAGCTGGAGCATGGATCTTCTCCTGCCTTCAATGTTCCTCGTTCTCAATCCTTCAGACTGGACTGAATTTATACCACTGTCTTTACTGGGTCTCCAGCTTGCAGACAGCAGATCATTGAACTTCTTAGTCTCTGTAACTGTATGAACCAATTCCTTACAATAAATTTCTTCCTAGATATATCCTATTTCTTCTGTATTTCTAGAAAACCCTAATACATCCCCTTATTTAATTTATGAAGAATATCCCTGTGAATCAGATATTTATCCCCTTATTTAATTTATGAAGAATACACACATCCCCTTATTTAATTTATGAAGAATATCCCTGTGAATCAGATATTATGATTCGCATTTTATAGATAAACTCCATATTCTTAATCACTTTGCTCCACTGAGTCTGATATTCAGAATATCTTGTAATATAAAAAAATACAGTTTTTTTAGAAGGCAAGGATTTGTAATTGTCAATACAGAAGCTAAAAAAAAAACTATTAAGGAAAAAAAAAACAGGAGGCACTTAATTCCATTTTTTTAAAATAACCCAATAGCAAAAGAAAGAAAGAAAGAAAGAAAGAAAGAAAGAAAGAAAGAAAGAAAGAAAGAAAGAAAGAAAAGGAAAGAAAAGAAAACTATTCATAGGATAAATTTCACTAACTTAGGCTGAAATGCAAAGTAAAACAATTTTTGTGAGTTTCACATTATGCTTTTAGCACCATTGATGTTGGCAAGCATGACTTGATCAGATATTTTTCAAAGCATTTCATGAATAATGTAAAAATACCACAAAGCACATGTAATGGAAAAACAAAATAAGTTGCAATTATTTTGCTTGTAAATATTATATTTATCTACCTGTACCTTCAATTGTGAAACAAAACAATTTATTTCAAAAAGAGTGGAGACTTTCAGCCAACATGATGTAAGTTTCATGTTCACAAAATGGTAAAATTACCCTAGAGAACTCAGCAATTTGTAACAATTTTGTAACTTCTTTTTATATACCAGAAAGAGAGGAGATGGATAGTTGGATGGATGGAGAGATAGATGAGAGACGGAACAATTAAAGGAATTTTCATTTACAAGCAAACATTAGAATTTTTGACCCTTAAAAGTTACCTATTCTTAATTCCCCAAACACAATTTATCCCCTACAGGAAAAGTAGACATTATTTAGCTTAATAGTTTCCTATTGCTGCTGTAACAAATTATGACATAACAACAACACAAATGTATTATCTTACAGTTCTGGAGATCAGAAGTCCAAAACGGGTTTTATGAGCTAATTCAAAGTTTTGGCAGACCTGCATTCTTTCTGGAGGCTCTGGGAGAGAGTCCACTTCCTTTCCTTTTCCAGCTTATAGAGGCTGCCTGCATTCCTTGCCTATGGCCCTCTCCTCCATCCTCAGAGAACATCACTTCAACTTACGCTTCCAACATCACATCTCCATTTCTAACTCTGACTCTCCTGCCTTATTATAAGAACCCATACGATTACGATTATGTTGGGCCTACCTGGGTAATCTGGGCTACTTTTCCCATCTCAAGATCCTTAACTCCATCTACAAAGCTCCTTTTGCCATGGAAGCTCACATATTCACAAATCTGTGGATTGGGGGACATGGACATCTCTGGGGAGCCATGATTTTGTCCGCCCCAAACTTTCTGTTAGACAACTATCACAGCTCGCTGGGGAGAAGGAGGGGAGCAAGGACCTTCTTTATCTAAGGAAGTAACATATTACTAATCATAAAGGTAGCCAAGGGAAGCTAGACCTAAGGGATCTCCCCCAGAGATATTTACTCATTTGGTGATCTCCCAGTTTAAGTCTTAAATACCATGTACATGCCAAGGATTCGAAAATTGCCTCTCCTGATCAGATTCTGTAACCAACTACCTACTCAGCACACCCACCTGGATGTCGAGTAGGCACCTCTGACTCAGTATATCTAAAATTGAGCTCCTCGTTCCCTCTCTTCCAAACCTGCTTCTCTTACAGTCTTCCCTACCTCCATTAAGAGCAAATTTCTCCTTCTAGTTTTTCCACTAGATGTGCTTTGTGGTACATAAACAATTATGTACTAGACACTGTTTCAAGACAGAAACCTTAAAATTATCCTTGCCTCCTTTATTACTTTCAGAGCCTACATCCAGTCCATCAGCAAATCCTGTCAACATTCCATCCAAAATATATCCAGAGTCCCATATCTTTGCCTGTCCCCACCCAGACCCAAGCCACTGACATTACTCTCCTGTGTTCTTTCAGTAATCTACTAACTGGTCACCTTCCCTTTCCCCTTTCCCCTTTCCCCCTATGGCCTATTCTCAACATGGCAGCCAGCATGGCCTTGATAAAACCTGAGTGTGGTGGATGTTAAGGGGTACCACCAAGATGCCCCCTTCAGAAATGAACTACTTCTGATGCCAGTAGCCTGAAGCATTGGCTGCCAATGGCTTAAAGCTGAGTCTCCTCTTAGACTTGCCCTTATGCAACAGGAGCTGCCTCATTGAAGTTTTGATCTTCCCTTAAGGCATAAACAATGACTCATCAATGTGGAGATGCAAAAGCTCCACCTCTTTTCCTCAACTTCAGACAAATCTAAAGGGCCATGCCAGCTGCAGGACTCCCTGTGGATCAGCTGAGGCCTCTGCTGCAATTGTATCCCATTTCAGCTCTTCCCTTGTCCAGTCCTGCTCCCCAACTCCCTCAGAGGTGTTGCTTCTGAGAACATTTCCAAAATAAATCAACTAAGTACAACTATGCATCTCTGAGCCTGTTTCCAGGAGAACTAGACTTAAGACATTAAATCAGATCGCATCATTTCTATGACACTAGAATTGCCCTGCACTCCCACACTCCATACCCTGCTTTGTCCTTCTCCATAGCACTCATCCTAACATATGCTGTAAGACACTATTTACCATATGTATTATCTAGCTCATCTCACCAGGAAGTATTTTGTGTCTGTCTCTTTCATTTGCTGCTGTATCCTCTATGCTTCAAACAGTGTCTAGTACATAATTGGCCTTCAAAATAGTTGTTGAATGAATGAATGAATGAATGGGTGCCAACTGTGTGCCAGACACCTCTCTGGGTTTATTTGCATATATTATGTCATTTCATACTTACAACAACCCTGAGAGAAAAGTAGTAGGATATCCATTTTTCAACTGAGAAAACAGTCTCAGATAATCACACCAGAATATCACATACAGAAGTGATAAAGCCCAGATGTAAAGCCCCATTGGTCTAAACACAAAGCCATAATCTTTCCACTATACTAGGCATTCAGGTACACACTTTGAGCACATGAGGATCACTACCTGATTCACTCAGAGAACCTGTCCCACTGCAGCTACATTACTCTCTTCCCAAACAAATGTAATCTCCACTGAAAAGACAATTTTAAGAAAGAGGTAGAGAAACTGAGTGAGACTGAAAGCATGACTGTCCATTTTATAAATGTCCATGTGTTTACTGTTACTGTAGGTGTTATACAAAATATTTAAAATTTCTAGCTTTGTAGTAATTGCTGTTGTATGTGCCCACAAAAGACTAATTAACATGCAGATTACTTCTTGCACATGCCAGAACCTTCCCCAAAGCTAATTACATTGTTAGTAGCACTTGAACCAGTAGGGGGCAGGCAAGGGGTGCATGTGTAGATAGAAAACCAAAGTCTGGGTTTTGTATCTGAATTAATGGGAAAGAATAACTCTCTTTCTTCCACTTAGGGAAAGAAAGCTCTATAAAGGAAGTGGGATTACAAGAGCTTTCTGAACTTGAGAGGAGGAAGTTTAGCAAGTTGACACTATGGTCTTATTCAGTGCTCAACACCCATTAACTTCAGAGAAAGCTTCTAGCCTGGATCAGCTGGGCAGGATGCAATGCAAATGGGAAATGAGCCTGACCCCACCACAAAAACCTTTAGCTCCATACACATGTGGGTCTGATGGAATCCACTGACATAAAAGGAAGGTGAGAAAGCTCTAAATTGGCTTTTACCATCTAAGGATGTTCACACACAAAGCGTGCATTGTACTCACTAATGAAAGACATGTGCTAGAGTGGTTACACATTGCAACTGAATGAAAACTAATGACATGAAACAGCCACAGTGCCTCTAGACTGACCCCTGTAAAACCTCAGGCCCGACTTGTAACAGGCAGAGCTAAACCAATTTATCACTGAATTATGCATCATTTAATAAAGACTGGTGTGACTCAACCTTCCACAAATGCTAAAAGCTTGAGGAAATGGCAACCAAAGTCCCCTTGTCCTTTGCCCAAGCTCATCTTTAACCCTTCAGTGACTGATGAACTGACTGAAGTAAAAGTTGAAACCTTATAAACTATACTGTAGTCTGACCTTGTGGTTCCTGGGGTCACTTACTTGAAAAGTACTACTCTGGCAGAGTTAACTCCTGTTTCTGTAGTTCAGTGGAGTGTGAATTAAGTGAAAAGGAGGAGTTCTCCTCTTTGAACCATGACTGGCATCTTGAAACTGTAGCTCAAAGTATGTTTCCATCTGCCAAAAGCCAGCATTGATTTTACTTGTGAAATTTATAGAGTTATTATCAAAATATATTTTAATTTAAATAAAAATGAATCCTATAGGCTTTTAGGCTCTGCCCATAGTTTTACATTTTCAAAAAAAAAAAAATCCTGTTAACTCTATCATTGTCATAGAAACAACAACAAAAAAATCAATGCATTACAGGAAGATGTTTCAATAGGAGTGAATCATGCAGGGCTGAGACTAGGGACATCCACATCAATTTTAGACCACTGGAGATCAATGATTTTAGCAAAACTGCAGCTGAAGTCAAGGAAATCATAGCAATTTCTACCATCAGTCCCATACAGAAGCTTTTTAGTAATAGTCAAAGAATATAGTTAGATATGCTCTACAAAGTTAAGAAACTTCCCAAAATCTTTCCTTATTTTATTTCTCTTTTCAGGTGTACAATCATTTTTTATGAGAATAAATTTGTACCACTTTAGGAATGTTTTGGTGCCTTGAAGTCTTATAAAGCTTTTTTTTTTTCTTGACAATGCACCAAAGATCATGTTTCTCTTTAAGTGAACCGAAAAAAGTGGATGAAGCCAAATACATTTATTATTAAGTTCAGCAGCCATATATTTTGTTGAAGACTGTAGCACTTGCAATGCTCCTTCATCTGGGAAGACACTCTATTAAAAATCTGCCCATTGTGCTTTTGCATTTCATTCCTTCTTTTTCTTCCACCAAGGTAATGAAAGCATCAAGAGTCTCTGCAATATTGGATAAAGAAAATCGAAAGGAGCATTCACAGCCCAGAAAACTGTTACCAATCATTAAGAGTTTGTTATTAACTTTTATTTTTCTTGAAGTGCTTTATTATTTAAGACGTTTCAGACTAGAAAGAGATATCTGGGATGAGAGAAAGAAAGCATTCTAAGCACTTCACATGTATTAACTCAATAAGTACTCAGAACAATGTTATAATAAAGATCCTATTATTATCCCCATCTCACAGCTGAAGAAACCAAGGCACAGAGAGGTAATTACCCAAGGTCATTAGCTGTAAGTGGTGGAGACCAGATTCAAATCAAGACAACCATACTCCAGATCCCATGCATTTATTCACTTCGTACTATCTTCAGAAAGCCAGTGAGAACAACCTGAAGCTTTAGTTTTAATATAAACCAAAAAAAAATTATTCAGCCTCTGTGTATTATTAAGTTCCCAAAAGGTGAGATAATGCATCTCAGTGAATTTATCTCAAGTAAAATAATGTAGATCCCAAATTCACTTCAAAATGTTATACAAAATATGAAGTATTCTTTTTCTAGGGTAAAGGTGGTTAATTTCTGTTAAAAAGACAAAAACATCATAATGAGAAAAGCCAGGATGAGATGTTCAATCTTTTAGCTTCATTATTTTCAAGGTTTAGTTTCATGTTTCAAAATCACCACATCAGAAATTCTCAAAGCAGACAGCCCCAAAGCAGATTTTGAGTATCTCCATCCCAATCATATTTGGGAGGTAAGCAACACACAAATTAGAAGTCTAGCAAACAAAAATAAAAAACAAACCATGTTCTTCAGCAAAAATTGAGTAAATCCTAAGCTAATCATTTCAAAATTCAAATGTCTACCTTTAAAAATCAGCAAGATGGAGGGGCGCCTGGGTGGCTCAGTCGGTTAAGCGTCCAACTTCAGCTCAGGTCAGGATCTCACGGTCCGTGAGTTCGAGCCCCGCGTCAGGCTCTGGGCTGATGGCTCAGAGCCTGGAGCCTGCTTCTGATTCTGTGTCTCCCTCTCTCTCTGCCCCTCCCCCGTTCATGTTCAGTCTCTCTCTGTCTCAAAAATAAATAAACGTTAAAAAAAATTATAAAAATCAGCAAAATGGAAACAAAATAAAATTTGGCAGGAATATGGATCCTCTCTTTCCAGTCTGTTCTATGATTCAGCCCAAGTTTTTCCCTCCCAATTTTGGATGTTTGACCACCTAGCAGCTTTGATTTGCATCTTCCATGATTTGAAAGGACCTTACACATCTCTTAAGCATTTTGATTGTTTACATGGAAAATTTGAAATCAATATCTCCAGAGACTCTTGAGAAATCTGAAGGGAAAAAAGCTTAAAATCAACCTCTAAAAACCAAATTCCAGAGTAAAATAACAAAGTCAAGAGCACCAAACAAGTAGAGAGATGATCATCCTCTACAGTAAATATTACTTTCTTTGAACATTTTGCCCTCTGTTATTACAAACAACAAAACATATGCACATATGTGTGTGTGCGTGCACACGCACGTGCATTCACGCACAACCACATTCTTTTCAAAGGATTTGCCTTCAGCAGAAAAGAGTAAGGATCCTACTGAAGGCCTTGGATCATGAAGGAAGTAGGTGAGTGACCACTCTATTGGCTTCTGTTTGGTGTCTGAAGATGATCCAGAAGTAATACCGATGGATCCATCTCTCTCCAAGGTGCTGGAGGCCTGCACCAGTCTGTTCTTTATTTTACCTTCTTCTGATCCAGTGTGGTGCTCTGCACCTCACAGGAGACTGATTACTGTTGACTGGTTTATATTGTCAGGCAGAGTTATAGAGAAATTTGAAAGTTAATGAACAATTTAATTCTCCAGAGGATGTCTGAATCATCTGGAGAATTTCAGTAGTATAGACATGACAGCTGTGATATACGTAACTTCACAAAACACCGGGGGTACCTGAGAGCCATTTCTTATCACCCAAATCACTTTAGAATGAATCTTGACAATGATCAGCAATGATACATTATGAGTGGCATGCCAATAGAAGCCCAAATGTGAGATATCAACCATGAGCTAATGTTTCTCTGATAGGCATGATTCAAAGATAGACCATTATGGCCTTCAACTACCCATAAAGATCCATTTTATAAAATACTATTATTATTTAATTATGAATGTGGCAGTAGGCTCCAGGTTTTTACGTATGCCCTGAAGCTATCACTAAAATATTTCAGATAATATAAAAGCATGTACCTGTGTAAATGCTAATAATAACAATACCATGGCAGAGCAGAGCAGAAAGTTAAAAAAATAGATAGAGCAGAACTGTGCGTGGGGGCTCTGGTAATTGGAAGAGTCAATGGCCATATGATTCAAGAAAATAGTCTCCCTCGAGAAGAAGACTGATTGTCCTGCATTTATACAGCAGCTAACCAACACTAAGCACACTTTCCTTTGCATATTATTGGTGCCAGCCCGATGAGGCAGAAAATTGCATCGTGTCATTTAATTTCCCAATCTTTGTTTTCATTGTATTAATCTTTTGGCTTTGCTTCACTTTATAATTTGAAGGCTCAGCAAGAAGCAAACCAAATGGAAATTCAGCTTACTTTCATGTCTAGCTGAATGTGTTTGGTGCAGTTTCCAAAAGTTTAATTCTACGTAATACTGTCCATGAATAATAATAGGCTTCTTCTGCATGCAGACTTATTAGTGTTTATTAAGGGTTGCCTTAAAGTTTCTGGGAAATGTGCCCAAAAGTCAGTCACCAAAACATGATTAACAAATTGGTTACAGAAGGAGAACAGATAATTTTTAAAAACAGAAGTATATCATCCTGTCAAGAAGTAAGAACTAAAACCCTCAAAAATGGATTTAACCTAAGTGAGCTTATCTTTTCTTTCTTTCTTCCTTCTTTCCTTTCTTTATCTTCCTTCCTTCTTCCCTTTCAGTTATTCCAATAAAGAAAATAAAAGGAAATATATATAAAACAATGTAGATGATTCAGATTCCAGAGAGCTGCACAAGAAATTAGTATCTTACAATATAAATAAAAGGCATTCACAGTTTTTAGGGGGTGACAGTGGTATCTAGAACTTTGAATTGCTTGGACTTTGGAGTCAGACCAACCTGGCTTCATCTCCTGCCATCTCTACGTGCCAGCTATGTGTGTTTTGATGAGTTGTTTAACCTCCCCAAGCTTCACTCCCGTGTCTATAAAATAGTGAATCTATAAGGAGTATCTGGCAGGGTTGTTACGAAAAGTGAATACGAAGTGTGTATAAACACCTAGCACTGTACCTGGCATCTAAGACACCCTCGATGGGGGCCATGTGACATTGCTGTAGGAGCTGCTCACTGTTGCTACCACTGTCATCAATGTGTACTCAATAAAAGTGAATGAAAGGGTGTAAATATCAGCCAGGTCACGTTGCTTACCTCTACCACAATAACTCCAATGTCACAAATATTGCATTTGAGAATACTGAGCTTTGAAGACGGAGTTTCCTTTTCCTCCTGACTTGTGTTATTTGTAATGATGGCAAGCTTGCAATATATAACTGACCTTAAAACTGGAATATACCTTCTACATAGCTTTTTCATTGGTATAAATGTTATTATTCAACCTATTCACTTCACCAAAGATGTTCAACTACTGATTTTTTCATGCTTGTGGGTCAATCCAAAATATGGCTTATAATGAGGCATAAATAAAAAAAAAATACCAGAGAACCAAGGAGGAATGCATGAAATCACATTTGGAGTAGACAGTGGGTCACTTAGCTTCTCAGATCTCATAATCCTTAAGTCCCTCTTTAAGGCAACATTTTAAGAAGTCTAGTGGGTCTTACAAACATGAGTAAGAAGAAAATAAATGGAGAGAGAAATTTACTACACTTCCTCAAATCAAAGTAATGTTCAGATGAAAATCCCTTTCTAGTTTAAATTTTCTAGTTCTTTCCTGATCACCAATTCCTTTGATAGATCTCGATTCATGTGACACACCAGCCAAGGCAGGTATTATTGAGTCCACTTCAAAGATGAGAAAAACTGAGGATGGGGAAGGTTATGTGACATGTCCAAAGCTATATAACTACTAAGTGGCAGATTTGAGGCTTGAATTAAGGCCATCTGAGTCCAAATTCAGTGTTCACACATCACACTGGTGCCTAACACTTCACAGCTTAAAACCCTTGCCATCTCTATTCTGAGGAAAATGCAGTGATTCAAGAAATAGGCTGAATGTCCATAGAAATGAACCAGTAAAGGTTACTTTCTTAAGAAGAACATCAACTTTGACTTGTTTGTTTTTAAAGAATATATCACTTGAGAAGAGACAGGTTAGAATTTTGCTGTGTTTACTTTTGTTAACTTCCCTTTTTAAAAAAGTGCAGCATCACATCTTTTTATTTTAGCTCAAAAGAATGGAAATACTGTTTTCTCATTTTCCTCAGATTCCCATCATGCTATTTGTGCCAACCAATCCATCACAAATTGTACAAATGACATCCCTCCCTGAGCTGAACTCCCCAGGCATCCACAAGTAGTAACTAAAAGACCCTGGGCTTCTGGTGACATAGACTTCACTTTTTCAAGAGTCCCTGGAAATAATGTAAAATTACAAGAATTTGCACTCCTAGTCAGCTCAAAATACCTGCTAAGTTTGTTACTATACATTCGTCTCAAAGTGAGTCATCACTGTTATAAAATGAATTGGCTTTATATAAATGTCAGTTCTGGGTTATATTTGTCAAGAAACTCAACCTGTTTCTAATACCTTGTTTGAAATCAGAGGATGGATGAGCTTCTGTCATACAGTATGACATGGTATAAATTTATCAAGCCTATTTTTGCCCAGCGATGGAGGTGCCTTAGGAAGTTAATTACCAGCACTTTGTGCTAACTGACAAGCAACTTCTTAGCTCCATGAATGCTATCCCAAATAGTTAATCATGAAGCTAATACAGATAAGGTGGAAGTATGCATGCATCATCAGGACAAGCAAATTATATACATATATATATATATATGTGTATATATATATATATATATATATATATATATATATATATATGATCATTATGAGTTCTGTAGCTAATGTTTAAGGTTGTTCTTTAATGCTATTACCAATTGCCTTTTCAATTTTTCCCCAAGATTTTTTAACTGTTAAGGTATCTTTTATTAGCTCAATTCATTTCCTATTAGTCTTGGAATTTAACAAGGCTTCATGGCAAAGCAGGTCTGGAAGAAATCTTATTAACTTTCCCTCAAGATAATAAGTCCCATATGGAATAAACAAAGAAATCCAACTCCCAAAAGACAGAAGTCATTAGAGTCAATGGAGGGTTAATGTGGTTTTTAATAGGAGACCCATTACAATTCTCAGGCCCCATAAAGTTGGTACCACACTGGGCATCTATTTAAATATAATCAGAGTGGTTCCATTATTATCCTCCCCTAAGGAAAAAGTAACATCTTTCTCCCTATAGGCTCAGATTTTTCTCAGGGAATTATATAAGGTCTGTCATCTCTTTTCATATAAATAAACAAGACACTGTTTGTCTTTCCTGAAAAATTTTCACTAATTAAAAAAACCTTTATTCCATTGCTCATCAGAAAATGAATTTGAATTGGGAATTAAAGTAAGTGGCTCTAGTGTGAAAATTAGTAAAATTGATTTTTACTAATCAATTAGTAAAAATTAGTGAAAATTAGTAAAATTGATATTTTATATAATTTTGCATCAGGTATGAATGCATGTAATACATAAAAATATGTTTTCTACCATAATTATTGCTTAATATTCCATACTTAATCTATAGCCTCCTCTGGAAAGCATCAAGCCTAGGAAGAAAAGAATGATGACACAATTCAAATAACTAATTCAGAAAACTAAGAATAATTTCCATCATTGAAATTGCGTGAAAAAATAAAGATCACCATTTGGAAGGGCCTCAGGAGAGTAAGGTACAGTCAAAGAAAATTTATATTTGGAATGATAGGACAAATTTTAGTTTGGGATTAAGAAAACCTCGGCTTAGATACCCTAACTGGAAGAGTGACTTTGGCCAGATCATTTCACTTATAAATGCTTTTATTTCCTTGATCAGGGATCATTTCTTGATCAGGGACAACAAATAGATATCATCTGAAGTCCCATAAATACTAAACTAGTAGGGGAAGTCTGGAGGACAGATTGAACCCAGCTCGGCAGGAAACAAAGTTCAATTAGTAATATCTGCCAAGGAAGGGGAAGGTGGGGGCATGTGAGCATGAATTTACCATCACCAGATTAAAGGATTCCTAAAATTCTCTTTCAAATTCTCACATTATTTGATTCTATTAAACTATTACCAGAAGAAACTTCTTATCTTTTCCAGTATTTTTACTTGCTAAAAAGAAATGTCCATCTCAACTCAAAGCAGAAAGATGTGAGTCACTAACTTTGGAAATATTGAACAGTATGATGCCCAATTTGACAAAAGACAGACTCAAAATAAAGAAAATGTGGAAGGAAAGTTGGGCTCAGTGGGCCTGAAGATTCCCTATGAGTCCAAGAAGTTTCTAGATGGAAAAGAGCACTGTTACTCCAACTTGCCCTCCCTCACAGACTAACAGGCAAACACCAAATTGACTCCATAAAACTAGAAAATTGTTTAAGTTGGTAAAGATTTCCCTGGAAATGATCCATTTCCCCCCAATCCAATGACATAGCAATATTCATTGCTTATAATGAAGGATAAGGACTGGATAATGCAGATTAAAGTATTGCCAACTTCAAGGTTTACCATTAAGCTGATTTGCAAGACAACAATATTTCATATAATGTGCTGTAATGTTATATATCAATGTTTAATAAGCACTTCATAAGTTTTGGCAAGCAAATGAGAAATGGATTACCACAGAGAAGTGATGAAATATTTATAATGCACAATAGCTACTATTACATTGTAGCTGTTCAAGAAATCTTAATAGTAAATTGAATGGAAATATAATACTGTAATGGATGTGGAAGTGTTCAATCGGCCATTTATAATGAAATATGAAAGTGTTTAAAGAGAGTAAATACATTTGTAATGGTTTTTGATTAGCTATAACTATATATGATTCAACCATCCATTATGAATAGTGTGCAGATATTATGATGGTGTATAATATTACAGTAAAGTGGCAGCCTTGGAGAAATTTGTTACGAATCTTTAGTAAATGTCAATAATTAAATCCATAGCATTACTTTGGAGAAAATTCTTTCACCTACCATACTTTCCTAAGAATTTTAAATTATATTTCTTTAATAAGTGCTCCTTATTTGTGGTTAGTGGTACAGTTTTTCATTTTTTATAAATCATAAAATTGACCTCTGTTTTTGTTCATATAAGACTTTCTATTTATAGTAAATGGGCCAAAAACAACAAGGAATTATATCATACACACACACACACACACACACACACACACACACACACACACAAACACACACTACCAGGAAAGAAAATATTCTCTAAAATTAAGACAATTGTATAGAATTATCAAAAAACTCCAGTCTCTGTACTGTTAGTACAATTACTGTATCTCAAACAGCCCTTCGTTCCTTCAACAAACCCTTCATCACACCTCTGTTTAACACCCTTAAATAGCTTTCCGGTTGCCACAGGAAACAGACAACAGTCCCTACTAGACCTACAGAGTATGCCAAAGTTCTTGTACACCCAGCCACCTCATACTCCATTCTGGTTCTCCAAGTTCCAGCTGCACCTGCCTCCTTTTGAGGCCTCAAAATAAGTCCATCTAGTTCTTGTCTCAGATGCTTTACATATATTCCCTCTGCCTGAAACACCTCTCCTGCCCCACAGCCCCATTCGTGCTTCAGAGCTCAGCTCCTTCATCACTCCCCACATGCTTGGTCAGGCTCTCCTACGAGGTTCTCATGGCACTCTCTACTTCTCTAATTATCCCCTTGTCACAATCAGAATTAAACAATTAATGGTGTCTGTAAGTTGTCTCACATCTAACTCTTCTACAAGAATGTAAATTCCATGAGGGAAGGGACTGTGAATCTCTTATGTCTCAATTGTCTCCAACCTTGGGAAAGTATCTTGCGCATAATAATGTTCAATGAATATTCAAAGAATATTAACGGGTATATAAACAAAAAGCCCACTCACAGACATTGTGATAGTTACCAAGAAGACAGGAACAAGGTAGAACCCAAAATTACTTCTGGGGCCCCTGGGTGGCTCAGTCAGTTAAGTGTCTGACTCTTGGTTTAAGCTCAGGTCATGATCTCTTGGTTTGTGAGATCAATTCCCACATCAGGCTCTGAGCTGACAGCACAGAGTCTGCTTGGGATTCTCTCTCCCTCTCTCTCTGCCCCTCCCCTCCTCAAAAATAAACATATAAACATTAAAAAAATTACTTCATTAATTCTGATCTTGGTCTTATGGAAGCCAACTGCTGTAATCGGATCAGAATATTATTCATAAGTTCAGATATTTGTTTTTTTAGGCTTGTAAAGTGTCCCTGCCAGCAGATTGCAACTCAACCTGTGATATTTTTACCTAACTCTTTCACTTGCTTATTTAGATCCTGGCTCAGGATCTGGCCTATTTTATCTATCTTTGATTCTATTAATAGCTAAAATTGCACTCTCCAAAGTAAGTCCTAATTGTGCAAAAGAAATATTCTTGTATATTTCACTGCTCCTTTATTCTGGGCAAAGCAACGAACAAGGAAACAGCATAACAAGAACAAATGGGATTATACCAGTCAGAGATTTCCAGAGAAACAAAACCAAAAGATCTATCTATGTAGCTATCTGTCTATCAAGTGAGAAAAAAGGGAGAGATTTAAAGGAATTGGCTCATTTATTTTAAGAAGTCACCTGGCCTCTTGATTGTGGGGGCTGGCGAGTCCAAAATTCAAAGGGAAGACTGGCAAGGAGGAAAATCAAACAGGATTTCTACATTATGATCTTGAGACAAAGTTCCCTTTCCTCCAAAAACCCTCATTTTTTACTCTAAAATTTTCCAATTACAATTTTCTCCACTCATATTATGGGATGCATCCCATATTATGGGATGCATCCACTCATATTATGGAGGGTACTCTTTTTTACTTAAAATCAACTGATTGTAAAAGCAAATCACATCTACAAAATACCTTCACAGTAACATCTAGACTAGTGTTTGACGAATCGGGTAGCACACCCTGGCCAAGTTGACACATCAAATTAATCATCAGAAGGACTCTGACAGATTGTATTCTTAACTACAAACATTCATTCCTTCCTATCCCCAGTGAGAGGAATATACTTTCCTGCTCTATGAATTGACATTATTTGCTTTGGCAAATGAGATACATGCTCATTCTGAGACAAATTCTTCCATGTGATTTGATGGTTTGACTGTTCCCTAGTGTCATGAGAATGGGTTTGTTACATAAAGGGACTTTCTTTTATTTTAGACCCCAGAATTAAGTAGAACAGACCAAAATCTAGTCACCAACCTGGATTAGAATTTAAGTATAAGCAAAGCCACTATCACTGACGTACCACCACTGACATGTAACATGAGGAAAAATAAACTCTTATTTATTTCATAAACTACTGATATTTGAGGACTATTTGTTATACACAAATATCACTAGCAAAAGCTAACTAATACAAACACTTTTGTGAAGCTTGCCACCTTTGATAGTACAGCTGATCCTTGAACAATGCAGGGATTAGAGATAACTGACTCCTGCACAGTCAAAAATCCATGTATAACTTTTGACTCACTAATAGTCTGCTATTGACCAGAAGCCTTATTGATAACATAAACAATCAACACATATTTTCTATGCTATATGTAACATATACTTGTATAACATATACTGTATTCTTAAAATAAAATAAGCCAAAGAAAAGAAAATGTTAAGAAAATCGTAAGAGAAAACACATTTATAGTACTGTATTTATTGAAAAAAATCTGTGTATAATGGAATTCAAGTCTGTGCTGTTCAGGCGTCAGTTGTGTAAGGCATTGTACCAATCCATTGATGGTTTCCAAAAAACCATTTATGTTACCAATAATAAATATGCATTAGCTATATGCAGCTCATTATTACCTGGATAGATACACAGCATGGACTCTATGGTAGAGATTTTATGTTTTATAAAACATAATGTAAGCAGAGCTATTTAAAATTTCTTTAGGATTCACTATGTTTCAGACAATCTTCTGAGCCCAGCATGTCCAGAGGTGAACGTGACAGTTTCTCCCTTTAAAAGCCAAGAGACTAGTGAGGAAGATTGTACATGTCAATGTGTAGAATGACAGGAGTGTTACATTAAAATATACCTCATGAGTTATGGCTATGCCTCTCTGCTGCAGCCTTCTGACCAAAGCCTTCCTCACATGCCTTAAGACTTGATTTGTTACTACTTTCTTCTATTGGCTCCTGAGAAAGATCCACTGCCTTAAAACCAACATGCATACACTCACCTTTTCATCTAAACACTCATCTTTCCTCTTTGTTAAGAGAACACAACTGAATGGCAGATACAATCATGACTTGGAATCCCATCTTTTCCCCTAGTCCGTAAGTCCCTTTTGAAATTCAAATCAAAACAGCTCTTCTCAACATTCAAAGTTGTCTGTCACCTGTCCCAGCCAATGTCTACAGCCTTACCTCCTGCCACACCCAACATGAGTATTCCACTCCAGTCAATTTCCTCACTGCTGCCCCAATGTGCCCACCATGCTGCTTACAAAGGAGCTTTTGTCTCTCAGCTTCACACTCGGACTTCTCAACTTAGCTTTGTGGTGCTGGCACTGGACTCTACAAATCAATTCTCTGTTTTGCCAGGTGCAGGTGGGCTCTGCCAGTAATGTGCATCCAGGGAAAGGACAGGGAAAAGAAAAGGCTCTTGCTCTTTCCTATTTGCTCCCTGCTTTGGTCAGCCTCATGAAGAGTTCTTTGCCCTAGAAGGGGCAGTTAGTTTGGTCCTAGTTGCAGTGGCAGCTCTAGTTTGCTGCTTTTTTCTTTTCCCCAAGACTTCCAGAGCCAACCCTGGCATGCCCCACACAGATACCAGCACAGTCCCTCTTCTGTGGTTTGAGTCCTACCTTCTTGGGATCATTCCTCCAAACTTCTAAATTCTAATAATCCCAACTTCTTCTCTTTGTTCCACCAACCCTAGAGATAACTGCTGCTTCTTTCAGGCACTGCCTCTTGTCACACCTCTTCATCTTCTTTCACCTTTTCATTTTTCTAACACCTGGTCAGTAATTCTTTACAAGAAATTCTCCCTGATAAATAAGTGGTATGGTTTCTGCTACCTGATTGGATCCCAAGTGATACACCCTAATATAGCATACTTACTCTTAACTCTTGATTTGGTTTTGGTTTTGCTTTTACCCCATGTTTTCCCCTCAAGTCACTCTCTTGAGTGACTATGGCTATCACTCTCTTATCCTCCAGTACTTGACTCTAGCCATTTTTCCTTGATGGAGGCTTCTGCTCCAACCATTCTCTCCCTCTGGACTTCAACAGTATGGTGCTTACAGGAAGATACACTCTCCGTGGAATGCAACACGGAGGACTGGAAAGGAACCTTTCCAGGTCTCAGAAAACCTGGTTCAGGGCACCTGGGTGGCTCAGTCAGTTAAGCGTCTGACTTTGGCCCAGGTCACGATCTCATGGTTCACGGGTTCGAGCCCCACGTTGGGCTCTGTGCTGACAGCTCAGAGCCTGGAACCTGCTTCAAGATTCTGTGTCTCCTTCCCCAACCCTCCCTCCTTCCCTCTCTCTCTCTCTCTCTCTCTCTCTCTTCCCCTCCCGCTTTCACACTCTGCCTCTTTCTCTCAAAAAAATGAATAAACATTAAAAAAATTTTTTGAAGAAAGCCTCATTCAAGGACCAGCTCTGCTACTTACTAGTCCTATGAATTTGGGTCTCTCTGGGATTCAGATTTTTCACCAAAACGGGGAAATCTCTCAACCCCCTTATAACTACACTCTTTCATAACTGTTTTCTGTTTCTTTCTGGTGAATACTGTCTTTCAAAGAAGATTATAACCACCTTAAGGTCAAAAGCTTTGCTTGAACTGTCTTTAGTATGCCTCCCATCCTACCCCATCCTTAGGATGCCTGGCACAGTTCTGTGGACTAAGCACACAGAGAGGGATCTCTAAACCTCTTCCAAGTAAAATCTCATAATTATATGGAAAATCTGTAAACCAGAAGTTGCAAATTAGTGGTATGGAAATCAAATTCTTCCCATAAACATGATTTGTTCGGCCCATGGTGATTTTTTGTTAACTAGCTGCCATGATTTTAAAACTAGGTTTTATATACAAATTCAAAATGCATTTTTTAGATTTCACAGATGAGAAAATTTATGATGAGGAGGTAAGGGAAATTGTCCAATGTCAAGAACTCCATCAAGATGAAAATGGTCACTGAACTATGAATGTCTCTTTTGATTTTGGGGTTCCAACCTCCTTGCTTCTGTAAAATGATACCATAAGTGGGGATGGAGGAAAGAGTGCTATAACAAAGGAAAGTTTAAATCTTGAACTATATTGGTCTTTGTCATTTGCCAAATTCTCTCATTTATCACCAATGTACAACAGGTTTTAATACTCTACATAAGACTACCTTAAAACATTTTCAATGCAATTTTATTTTCAAGTAAATATAAATGATCGACATTTCATTTGTATTGGCATTCATAATTCACAGAATTCACTGTGATTGATTTTGAAGAAAACTGATACTAAGGTACTTATTCCCTGTAACATAAAATTAATAGCAGATGCATGACTGAGGAAAATTTTTTCCTGCTGTTTTCATAGATTTCAAAACTCTCGGACTATACCCTGAGTATGTCCCAGATGCTATGCTGTCCCCCTCACCAACTTAATTCACTGCAGCATTTAAAAGTGGTGGCTACTCTCTCATAAAACTCTTTTCTTGCTTTCTGCTTCAAAGTAATGACAGCAGCCACCATTTCCCAAGCCCTAACTATGTGCCACATAGCAGATTAGGTGCTTGATAAACACTACCTTGATTAAACATAAGGGAAACTTTGAAAGTAATATTATCCCCATTTTACAGAAAAAAAACAGATGAAGTTCAGAGACAATAAATAGATTGCCATCAATGACCCCGTTAGCGTGAGGTGGCACCAGTGTTCTTGACATGGTACCATCTCTCTCGGTGTTCTTCTTCTGTTTCCTCTACTTCTTAGCCTCTTCTTCTGCTGGACCCCAATATGTTGGTATTTCTCAGGCTTCCATGTTCACCTACGTCACTGACGAATATAATACACCAGCAGTACATGGCCATCCCGCTTCAAGACAGTACATAGTTGTAGTAAAAGCGGGATTCGGTGCCCAATGATACTCACTCTACCTTTTCCCAGCTATATGATCTTAGACAAGGTACTTAATCTTTCCAGGCTTTATTTTCTCATTTAGAAATGGGATAATAGAGCTATCCCAAGGGTTAAATGAGATAATACACTTAAAGCAACTGGCATTTAATACATATTTAATAAATATTATTAATATTAATGTCAATATCATTAAGAATGCATTTTATAATACATTTAATACTTATTCAACAAATATTATTAATATTAATATTATTATTTTATTACTATTATTGTAATTCTTATTATTTCAAACTTCCTGGTTCATGCCACTGTAAGTATCCCAATAGCCCTACAAACTCCACCTGTCTACAACAAAGATTTCATATGCTCTTGCAAGCCTGTTCTTCCTCTGCATTTTCTTTTATGATGAATGGTACTGGCACTCTTCACTGATTCATTCAGATCAGAATCTAGGTAATTTCCTGCTCCTAATACAGGCATTCGCCTATGGATTGAAGAAAAAATGCCCCAATTATTAGCTAACCTCTAGAATCTATCATCCATACTTGCATAAGAGGAGTCTCTTTCAAAATTTCAAATCTCTTCACATCTTCCCATCTCCTTTAAACTCCCTCAGTAGGTTACCATGATCTTTAAAATAAAATTCAAGTCCTTCAGCAGAGCGCACACAGCCCTTCAACATCCAGTCTCTGCTGATTTTCCAGTCTAACCTTCTACCCCTCCATTCCCCAAAGGCACAAAATCACTATTGATGCCCTGAACAGAAACTAGTCATCTGTGTCTTAGAATGGTGGCAAATGCGGTTTCCAGGAGTCAATAGTGCCCTCCTGGCTAACCCTTCCTGCCCTCCTAAATGCTGCTCATGCCCTCTTCTTTCCACATCTCTGACAGCTCCCAAAGTTTGTTAGGCCCCTTCTGGGTGATGCTCACAGCTGCCCTTACCTGTTCCTTAGCTGGTTCACAGAGAACCCTTGCTGTTGGTCAGGCTGCTCAATCTCACTTACTAGACTCTGGGATTCCTGAGTTGTTTATCAGCCCCATAACCTAGATCTAGACAGTATCCAAGAGAAGCATGCCAAGGAAAAACTCTGCTAGAAACTCCAGCTAAGTTCTAACACAAAAAGCAGGCATCTGGATGGTACAATTACAAATCTGTATGTGCAAACATAAAACTTTAGTGATGAGAACATCTTTGAAATCCTTTTAACTTACATATGAGAACCAGAGAACTTCGTTAGGTGAATTATTCAAGTTCATACAGCTGTTCATACAATCTAGGCTCATCCTAGAACACCAGTTTAGAAAAGGGTAAGCGATCTGAACCTATGTCTCAAAATAGAACACAATTACCCTTCAAGCTCACATAAATAATGTATTTACTTATAATCTCTCATGTTACAGAAAAGGTCTGGGACAGTGTGGAGAAATACTTAAAATAAGACTTTAGTTTTCTTACAGCTAATGAAAAAATTCTACAATGGTGGAAGATGGAGATTGTGAAGTGGACAGGAGTATGAAAGCTGAAAACAGGTAGGCTAAAATCCCTAGTGAGATTAAAATTTAAAGTCCTGCTGTAGGAGCTGGTGCATTTTCTGAAAGTGGATTACAAATCTGCCTGCAAGCTGCTTGACAGCCAACACAGAGAGGCAGGTCGAATCTCTTCTTAAATCATAGTATAAGATAAAAACCAGCCAGTGGCTGTGGAGAAATCTAAAAGGAATTTCTCCCATGGGTCTCTGTGAAGAAAAAGAAATGTGAAATAAAGTAAATAATGCCTTTAAAATAATTCTGAGTTTCACAATATCATTTGTATAATTGTATTGGATAAAGGCCCAAAGCCTTAAAAAGTGCAGTTGAGGAAAATTGAGGGGAATTTGGTGGAGGGCTAAATGAGATGGGATATATCTATTTCTCCAAACAAAACATGCTGCGCACTCCATGAGGGCAAGCAGCCCCTGTCTTGTTCATCATTGTGCTCTGTAGTGCACCATCTCCCAGAGTAAAGAGTCTCAATGGTTCAAAATGTTCAACCCAAAAACCAAATGAATCAATCTCCACCTCAATCGAATGAGAAAAGTAAAATGTGAGAAGTACAGCTTTTCAAGGCAGGACCACATTATTGACTAGGATCCCAGCAGACATCAGTTGCAGGCCTTACATTGGTATGCAAAGAATCTGAACAACAGTTTCAGAAGAAACATTTCAAGTTTGCAGTTAATATTAAATTGGAAGAGACAGCAAATAATGAGAAACAAAGGAGGCAGATAAAAGGGTTTTAGATATTTCAAGTACCTACCCAGCTAATAAATGCAAATGAAGTTCAGTGCAGATAAGCACAGAATTATGAGTCTGGAAGCAAAGAAGAAAAAGGAGGACTATCTGCTTAATGGAAATGAGCTGCACGGTGCTGACCAGGAATGAGATCTGGGGAATTATTGCAGAAGAAATCCCTCAAGCTTTCAACCCACTTTGCTGCAATGGAAAAGAAACATGATGATGAGCTGTATTAAACCACAATACACAACTATCAAGTCACGCTCCACATTGGGTGAAAATGAAACCACAGCAAGGAAAGAATAAGATTTTTTTTCTTTAATTTAAACTGTCATTCTATTCAGGGCAAACCATCCTCAATGATTTTTTTTTTTTTTTTTTTTTACATCTCAACCTTAAGTAATTGTCTTCTCCAGATTTATTTGGAATGTGGTTTCTTATGATTTGCTTGTATTCTCTGCCATTTCATATGCCATCCCACAATTATTCAAGGATCGCCAGAATATAGCCATCATGCCTGATAGCAGGAGCCATCACTGTAAACACTAGAAGACACTTGGATTACAAAGGTTGAGTGCTTCTTCTGCCAAAGCCTTACATTTTCTTTGTTGGTCAAAAAGAGAAGCATAGGTTCATAGCTTTTAAAGTTAGAAGACATTCTAAGTACCTAGTAGCTAATACTAATACCATGTTACAGCTGAATTCTCCCACTCAGAGGTCCAGTGATGTCACCTGACCACATTACAGTTTACTCTAGAACTATCTGAGTCAAATTCAACACACAGTTGAAGGAGACAGGCATGTTAGAAGGAATACCTAAAGGCTTCCCTGGCCAAAAACAGACCTCCCTTTTCTGGCTTTGGTTCCTGAAATCCCATGTTCATTCATTCAGCAAACATTTCTTGAGTCCTTACTAAGGATTAGGTACGGTTCTAAGTATTGATGATATAGCAGTAAACAAAAGAGATAATATCTTCACTTTCACTGAGCTTAAATTCTAGTAAGGAGAGAAAAACAATTAACAAATATACACAGAAATGAGGCAGACACTCTCAAGTAATGGGAAGTCCCAGAAAGATAATGGAGAAAAACCAGAGAAGGGTACAGGGATTACTTAAGGAAAATGATCAAGAAAGACTATTCTGAGAAGGTGACATTTAAAGTCTTAAAGAATGAGGAGTCCATAGGGAAACACAATTATGACCTGGATAAATTAAGGCATTAAAAGAATAATCATTTACTAAAATCTTATTCCAAATTAATTTCTCAGATTTTGAACCTAATAACTTTGTAGACTATGTTTTAAAAAAAGGACAGAGAATAGATTATATTTCATATGAAGGAAGGATACAATGGGTTATAAATACAGGATTCAGACTAATAAGCAGGCCCTCAACCTTGGTGAAGAAGAAAACCGGGGAAATGCTTCCTGAAAAGGACTGTAACCTGAAGGGATAGAAGAATCTGAAACACAATTATCAGAGTATAGTCCACTAGATTTAGTCCCATTTTCCCCAATAATACCCTCACTATAGAGATGGCATTTTCTTCACCTAATCAGTGGCTCCCACATAGATAACTTATATAAACGAATAGTGGTTCACTTTTCTTCTGAAATAGGAAAAGCTGTAGGATGCTGTGGGGGCAGCCTCTAAATGATCCTCAATGGCCTCTGCCTGCTGTTATTCATGCCCTGTGTAGTCTTCCCTCCTGAGTGTGGACTGGACCTTGACATTCATTTCTGTAAACAAAATTCAGGGAAAGTGATGAGATGTCACTTCTGAGATTAAGTTGCAGAGACCATGGCTTCCCCCTTACTCACTTACTCACTCTGAGACAAGTCAGATGCCATGCTGTGGCCTGCCATGGAGAGGTCCATGGAGCAAGAAACTAACGAAGGACTAAGTCTTGCCAACAACCACATAAGTGAGTTTGGAAGCAGATCCTCTCCCAGATGAGCCTTCACATGAGACTGCATCCCCAGCCAGTGCTTTAATTGAAACCTTGTGAGAGAAATTGAGGCAGAGGCTTCTAGCTAAGCCATGTCCAGATTCCTGACCCAGAGAAACTTTGAGATAATAAATGTTTGTTGTTTTAGGTTGCTAAGTCTTTAGAGTTATGTGTTACAAAGCAATAGATAAGTAACAATTACACCAAGAAAGCACTTCTTTCAAATTGTGTCCTTCCTCCCTTTGACATCTTGTACTTTCACCCAACACTGCTTATACAGTAAAATTCTGTCTCTCCAGTCTTCTTGAGTAAAAAAGAAGCTGAAGGTTGGGACTAGAATGAGGCTACCTACAAATGTAGCAAGTTAAAGGACAGTAATAATAATTAGCCATTAAATTACTTTTAATTCTGAATATAATTTCATAACAATATCACATGGGATATTAACAAACCCTTGCAAAGTGTCTGTTATCTATAATTTTAACTGTTTGCTCAATTAGTCAGAAATTGACGATTTTCTTTCCTGCAGTTAGTCTGGGGCATCCCTAAGCTGAGGTAACCAAGGAATACCTCACCTTCTCCATCTGAAGAAGAGAAGCACATTCCCAGCCCCCCATCAACTATATGTATTAAAGTCAATCTCTACTTCAGCTACTGTTTCCTGGTAGCCCCTTGGGGTTCCCACTTTGACTTCACCATTCACAGAAGCAAAGAAAATGTGACAAACTCCCAACTAACACCAGCAAAGAAAATTAAATCGAGATCATTAAGAGTTTGTAATTCAAATTGAATTACTTTTGGATTAAATACCATCATTTCTCTAATATAAACTCATTTATTTAGCTGAACCAAGGAGGAGATCTTATTATATCTAAATTAATAATACACTCCTTGCTTATCTTTGAAAAGTTAAGGAATTTCTCCAGAACACTGTACAAGGTTGCTCTGATCATCCCAAAATAAATATAATACTAATCAAAACAGACAGCCCCTACAGAGTACCGCCACTGGCTATTAGCTCTAAGGCACTACACAATAGGTCTTCTTGAGCACAATAACTACAGTGATATTAGACTCTGCAAATTCAAGGAGGCAGTTCTGGACTACAGAAAACTTCCAAATGTAAAGACAAAAAAATGCATTAAAAAAACCTTGGAAAGCATTACTCCCTTGCCTCATGGCCTCACCATGAGGGGAACCAGTCCAACAGGGACAATCCAAAGGAGGAAAGCCTAGGAGAATTCCCCCACTTCCACCCCTTTGTTTTAATCTTTCCACAGCATTGGTCTACACAAAAATCAATACATACATCAACCTTTTATCATCAATAGGTCTTTCAACTAGGCTGGCATTCCGGAAATAGCCATAGATTCAAGGCCAAACTCTCTGCTGTGGCACCACTGAATGCCAAGTAGGAACACCTAAAATAGAATTTGGCCCTAACAACACTGATCCTCCCCACCATCATTTAAAATTTGTTTTATGGGAAGCAATGGAAAAACATGCCTTTCCTATAAACCACCTATAAACTACTCTTGACATAGATCACTGTATATGTTTAAGGCATGTAGCATGATAGCTTGATTTATATATATTGTTAAATGAATACCACAATAGGTTCAGCTGACATCCATTTTCTCATTTAGGTACAATAAAAATAAAAGAAGAAAAGAAAAAAAAATTTCCTTGTGATGAGAACTCATAGGATTTACTCTCTTAAGAACTTTCCTATATATCACACAGCAGTGCTAACTATGGTCATCATGTTGTACATTACGTCCCTAGTACTTATTTATGTTATAAGTGGAAGTTTATAGCTTTTGACTATCTTCCTCCAACTCCTCCTCCCCCACAGCCTCTGTCTCTGGTAACCACAAGCCTGATCTCTTTTCTATGAGTTTGATTGTGGTTTGTTTGTTTGTTTGTTTGTTTGTTTCAGATTCCACATATAAGTAGGATCATACAGTACTTGACTTTCTCTGACTTATTTCAGCTAACATAATTGTGTATATGTACATACCACAACTTTGTCCAGTCATCCATCAATGGATCCTTAGATTGTTTCCATTGTAGATAAGGCTGCTATGAACATAAGGGTGCAGATATCTTTTCACATCAGTGTTTTTGTTTCCTTTGGATATATTCCCAGAAGTAGAATTTCTAGATCACATGGTAGTTCTATTTTTACTTTTTGGAGGATCCTCCATATTACATTCCATAGTGACTGTACCAATTTTACAACCCCACCAAGGGTGCACAAGAGGTTCCCTTTTCTTTACATCTTTACACCATTTGTTATCTTTTATCCTTTTAAATGATAACCATTCTAACAGGCATGGAGTGATATCTCTTTATGGTTTTAATTTCCATTTCCCTAATGACTAGCGAGGTTGAATATCTTTCCATGTACCTATTGGCCCTTTATGTATCTTTTTTGGATAAATGTCTATTCAGGTCCTTTGCTTATTTTTTAATTGGATTATTTGGGGTTTTTTCTACTGAGTTGTATGAGTTCTTTATATATTTTGAATATTAACCTCTTACAGATATATTATTTGCATATATTTTTCCTATTCTGTAGACTGTCTATTCACTTTGTTGATGGCTTCTTTTTCTGTGCAAAAGCCTTTTAATTTAATATAGTCCCACTTGTTTATTTTTTATTTTGTTGTTTGTGCTTTAGGCATCACATTCAAAAAATCATTACCAAGACTCATGTCAAGGAGTCTTCTTCCTATGTTTTCTACTAGTTCATGGTTTGAAGTCTTACATTTAAGTCTTTAATCCATTTTGAGTTAATTCTTGTGAGTGGGGTAAGACATCGGTCTAATTTTACTCTTTTACATGTAAATATCCAATTATCCCAGCACTATTTATTGAAAAGATTATCTTTTCTCCATTGAGTATTCTTCACTCACTTGTCAAATATTAGCTGACTGTATATGCTTAGGTCTATTTCTGGATTCTCAACTCTGCTCCACTGGTCTATTTGTCTGTTTTCATGACAGTACCATACTGTTTTGATCATCATAGCTTTATGGTATAGCTTAAATCAAGACATGTGATGCCTCCTGCTTTGTTCTTTCTCAGGATTTCTTTGGCTATTCATAGTCTCTTGTGGTTCTATATAAATTTTGGGATTGTTTTTTTCTATTTCTATAAAAAATAACATTGAAATCTCAATAAAGACTGAACTGAATTTATAAATGGTCATTGGTAATACTGGCATTTTAACAATGTTATTTCTTCTAAACCATGAACACAGGATACCTTTCCTTTTATTTGTGTCTTCTGTGATTTCTTTCATCAGTGTCTTATAGTTTTCAGAGTAAAGATCTTTCACCTCCTTAGTTAAATTCATTCCTAAGTATTTTACCATTTTTGATGCTATTATAAGGGATTTATTTATCTTTTTCAGAAATTTCACTGTTACTGTATAAAAATGCCACTGATTTTTCTATGTTAATTTTGTTTCTTGCAACTTTACTGAATTCATTGATTAGATCTAAGAGTTTTTTGGTTGAATCTTTAGGATTTTCTATATATAAAATCATGGGATTTGCAAAAAAGGCCAATTTTACTTCTTTTTCCTGACTGATTGCTTTAGCTGGCACTTCTAGTACTATATCGAAAAGGTGCTGGAAGCCGAGTCTGAGTGGCAGGGCCCAGGCTGTGGACGGATTGGTGACTGCAGGGCAGCCCACTGACAGTGAAGCTTCTGGGACTCAGGCTTTTAGGTAATTTGGCCTTAAAAGTACCTGGGGTATTGTCTGTTGGGGAATTGCCCTCGGCAGGCCCCCTGGGAAAAGAACCGTTAGGGAAGAAAATAAGCTTCCGCAAGAAATTGTGCGGCCTTACGTTTATCCCTTGCCATTCCCTATGGAGACTCCTCTACTTACAGGAAGGATAGCCTCATGCATTTGCCAGCAAAGGCGGCCAATGAAGGAGAGACATATGGATCCAAAAGCCCCACTCTGGTAACTAAGGAGTGTATCTATGGACACAGGTCACTCTGACCCCTAGGCCCACCTGGCGCCCAGGAGGCATTCCAGATGATGATTGAACCTAGTCGGTTAAAGTACAGAATGGTTCATTGGTTCCTAGGTGCATTGTCTCTCTGAGAATGTATTAGGCGTGGGTTTCTAAGGCCCTCTTGGGCCCCTCCTGGCACCTCGGACCCAGGCAAACACTTTTGTTCTTCAAAACCACGAATGGTTCAGGGAAGCAACTAAGAGGTCATGTGCCTGTAACTGTTCCACTTGAGGTGTTGAAAGATAAATGACCTTTCGTGAAAACAGCAAAGAAAATACTTTATAAGTTATAGATAAACATAGATACATAATAAAAACAATAAAATAAATTAATCAATAAGCAAAGGGCAGGAGGGAACATTATGACAAAACAATCATGTTATTCCTTATTGGGTGGTTATACAAAGGAACAATTTTAGAATTGGGAAAAGTTAGAAAAACATAGATGACGTATGTTACAAGAAAATCACTAGCATATATAATGCCACGTTTACTGCAGTAAATCGGCCAGTTCAACACACTGCTGTTGTCTGTGTCCATTTTTATTTTTTGTTTTATTTTATTTTCACTTTTTCGCCGATGCCATTCATCTTTCAGGAACCCCTGGTTGCTGGAGCTGGTCTCTGGCAAAAAGGAGTGATGAGAGTGAGCATCCCTATCTTATTCCCGATCTTAGAAAAAAGCTTTAAACTCTCACCATTCAATATGATGTTAGTCATGGACTTGTCATATATGGCCTTTATTATGTTGAGATATGTTTCTTCTATGCCTAATATGTTAAGAATTTTTATCATGAATAGATGTTGAATTATGTCAAATGCTTTTTCTGCATCTATTGAGATGATCACATGATTCTTTTCTTTCATTCTATTAATATGATGTATCACGTTAGTTGATCTACATATGTTAAACTATCCTTGCTTCCCAGGCATAAATCCCACTTGATCATGCTATATATGATCCTTTTAAGGTGCTGTGGCATTTTTTATTTTATTGAAAATTTTGGCATCTATATTAATTAGGGATGTTGGCCTATAATTTTCTTTTCTAGTAGTGTCTTTTTTCTGGTTTTGGTATCAGGATAATACTGGCCTTTTTGTAAAATGAGTTTCAGAGTGCTTCAGTGTTTTAGAAAAGTGATGTTAATTTTTCTTTAAATGTTTGGTAAAATTCACCAATGAAACCATCTGGTTCTGAGCTTTTTCTTCCTTGGGACTTTTTTTTTTTTTTTTTAATTTAATCTCTTTAGTGGTAATTGGTCTATTTGGATTTTTTATTTCTTCCTGAGTCAGGTCAGTCTTGCTGTATATTTCTAAGAATTCTCCCATTTCTTCTAGGTTGTAACATCAGGTTCTTCTATCAGTTGTAATGTCTCCTTTTCCATTTATAATTGTATTGATTTGATCCTCTCTTTTTTCCTTCTGGCTAAGGTTTTGTTAATTTTGTCTATCAACTCAAAAAACCAACACAGTTTGGTTAATCTTTTCTATTGTTTTCCTGTTCTCTATTTCTGCTCTAATTTTTATTATTTCCTTTCTTCTGCTGACTTTAGACGCAGTTTGTTCTTCTTTTTCTACTTCTTAAAGGTATGGAGTTAGGTTGTTTATTTGGAATCTTTCTTGCTTCTTAATACAGGCATTTCCTACTATAACCTTCCCTCTTAGAACTGCTTTTGCTGCACCCCACAAGTTCTGGTATGTTATGTTGTGTTTCTTTTTTTGTCTCAAGAAACTTTTAATTTCCCCTTTAATTTCTTCTTTGATCCATTGGTTATTTCCATGTGTTCATAAAATTTCCAGTTTTCCTCTTGTTACTGATTTCTAGTTCCATGCCATTGTGCTCAGAGAAAACATTTGATATGAATTCAATCTTCTTGAATTTGCTGAAACTTGTAGCCCAACATGTGGCCTTTCCTAGAAAATGTTCCATTTGCACTTGAGAAAAATAGTGTATTTTGTTGTTGTTGGACAGAATGTTCTATATATGTCAGTAAGGTCATTTTGGTCTATAGCATTCTCAAATCCATCATTTCTTTATTGATTCTCTGTCTGGATGATCTACTGATTGTTGAGAGTGGAGTATTAAAGCTCCCAACTATTACTGTATTACTTTTTATTTCTCCTTTCAGATATGCTAGGTTTTGCTCTATATATTTAGGTGCTTTCATGTTGGGTGCACAAATTGTCATACTTTCTTGATGTGTTGACCCCTTTAGCATTATACAATGACCTTCTTTGTCTCTTTTTACCACTTTTAGTTTAAACTCTATTTTGTCTGAGATGAATACAGCTACCCTCCTTGTTTTGGTGACCATTTCCTTGAAATGTCTTTTTCCATCTCTTCACTCTCAGTCACTGTGTGTCTTTAAGGCTAAAGGGAGCTCCTTGTGGGCAGCATATTTGGATCTTGTTTTTTTCTTATCCATTCAGCCTTTATATGTCTTTTAATTGGAGAGTTTAATCTGGGACACTTAAAGTAATTATTGATAGGTAAGGACTTACTATTGTAATTTTGTTAATTCTTTTCTAGTTGTTTTGTAGATCCACTGTTCCTTGTTTCTTATCCAATTGTCTTTTTTGTGTTTTAATGTCTTTTGATATCAGTTTGTTTGACTTCTTTATCGTGTTCCTTTGTGTAATTACTACAGAACTTCCCCTTGTGGTTACCACAAAGCTTATATATCTTAAACTTATAACACCCTATTTTAAAACTGATAGAAACCTGGAAACAACTTTGAGTACCCCTGCTACAACCTTCCTCCTGCTGCACCAGGGAAGTGGTTAAAGTAAACAAACAATGGCCAGGAATGACAAACCTTCATCAGCTTGCCCAGTTTCACAAGGTGGAACGGGGTTGACTGGAAGACCTCCTTCTGGAATATGACCCCCCATCAAGTAATATTCGAGTGGCAACTGGAATGTCACCTGGAACAGCAAGACCAGGCTCTGGTGGTGGTCCCATAGGGACAGGAAGAATTCTGTCTTCTCAAATCAAAGTTGATGATTGTCCTGTAACACAACAAGGTTTGAGTGGAATGAAAACTGGAATGAAAGGTTCCCAGAGGCAAATTTTAGACAAATCTTATTATCTTGGATTTCTTCAAAGTAAAATAAATCAACTTACAATAAAAGTTAATAAACTTCAGAAAGAAATAGAAATGTACAATCAAGAGAATTCAGTGTATTTGTCATATGAGAAGAAAGCTGAGACTTTAGCTGCTGAAATCAAAGAGTTCAAAGACAACTAGCAAACTACAATAAGCTGATAGATAAACTTAGTACCAATGCTGAAATGGAAGAAGTAATGAATGATTACAACATGCTTAAAGCTCAAAATGAGCTATCCACACAACATATGGATATCATATTTACTGAAAGACAAGCGAAGGAAAAACAAACTAGAAGAGCAGAAGAAGTTGAATAGGAAAAGCAAGCAGCAGATGACATTATCAGAAACACATCTCCTGAAAAACAAGTCAGGTACATAGAAATGAAAACCACAAATGAGAAACTGTTGCAGGAATTAGATACACTTCAGCAACAGCTAGATTCACTGAACATAAAAAAAAGAGAGCTTGGAAGCTGAAATAGCACACTCCCAGGTTAAATAGGAGGCTGTACTGCTGCACGAAAAACTTTATGAGTTGGAGTCCCATCAAGAACAAATGATTGCTGAAGGCAAAAGCATGGGATCTCCAATGAAAGAAAGAGATTACTCAAGCAAGTTAAAGAAGATAATCAGGAAATAGGCAGCAAGGAGCAACAGCTAATAGACATAAAAGAAAAAATAAAGCAATTTAATGAAAAAATTAGACAACTAGACATGGATTTAGAAGAACACCATGGTGAAATGAGTCAGAAGTATAAGGAACTAAAACAGGGAGAGGAAAATACGGACACTTTTATTGAGACTTTTGAGGAAACTAAGAATCAAGAACTGGAACAGAAGGCACAGATAGAAGCCAACATTGTTACACTTTTGGAGCACAGTAGTAGAAATATAAATTGTATAAAACAGATATCCTCTATCACCAACCAAGAGCTGAAGATGATGTAGGATGATCTCAACTTTAAATCTACTGAAATGCAGAAATCACAAAGTGCAGCTAGAAATTTGACCTCAGATAGCCAATGTCTACAGTTGGATCTACAGAAAATGGAGCTTCTGCAAAGTAAGATGACTGAGGAACAGTATTCTCTGAAAAGCAAAATTAAGCAAATGACAGCTGATTTGAAAACATATAATGATTTTCCAGCTTTAAAATCATCAGGTGAAGAAAAAAAAAGAAATTACATCACGAGAGAACAGTATTAACAACCCGTAGAAATGCCTTTAAGAAAATAACAGAAGCTAAATGTAAACTATGAGATGCTAAAGACACAATTGCAGGAAAATGAGACACATTCTAAGCTTACAAATTTAGACAGGAAGTGGCAACACCATGAGCAAAATAATTTTGGATGAAAAAATTCATAGCAACCAAGAGTCAAAAGAGTGATTACCAGTCAATTATGAAAAATGTGACCAAGCAGATTGCAGAGTACAATAAAAACCTCGTGGATACTCTACATAGCATGAGCAGAAACTGAGTCTGAACCAACTTCAAGTCTCTGTAGCAGTGTCCTCCACTGCTAAACTTTGGACAAGCTGACTGAAAAAAAAAAAAAAAATAGCTTACCCTTGAAGAGTCTTACCTAAAATATTTGAGTGCTATAATTTTTGTGACCTCTTTGAAGAGTGATATTTTAAATAGTTCAATAAAAAGTTTGCATACAAAATAAATAATGAATAATAAATAAAACTGATAGCGACTTAACTTCAATAGCATTCATAAACCCTACACTTTAATTTCTCCTCCTCTCACACCTTACATTATTGCTGTTACAACTTATATGCTTTTTATACTATGTAATTAATAACAGACGATTATATAGTTTTTTTTTATTTTTTTTAACGTTTATTTATTTTTGAGACAGAGAGAGACAGAGCATGAACGGGGGAGGGTCAGAGAGAGAGGGAGACACAGAATCTGAAACAGGCTCCAGGCTCTGAGCGGTCAGCACAGAGCCCGATGCAGGGCTCAAACTCACGGACCGTGAGATCATGACCTAAGCCGAAGTCGGACGCTTAACTGATTGAGCCACCCAGGCGCCCCAATAACAGACTATTGCATAGTTTTTAATACATTCATTTTTTATCTTTAAAGTTAGCATTGTAAATGAATTACGCACCACTATTACCATATTTCAGAATCTAATTATGACTATATATTTACCATTACCAGTGAGACTTACACTATCTTTTTATGTTTTTATGATGTTAACTAGTATTCTTTTACTTCCACTCAAAGAACTCCCTTTAGCATCTCTTGTAAGGCAGGCCTGGTAGTAATGAACTCCCCCAGCTTTTGTTTGTGCAGGACACAAATGACAAGCTCATTGCTAACATCATACTCAAAGGTAAGAGTTTGTGTCTTACACAAACAAAAGCTGTCCTTTGTTTCTGAAGGACAACTTCTCTGGGTATAGAATTCTTGACTGGCAGTTATTTTCTTTCAATATTTTGAATATGTCATCTCATTTTCCCCTGGCCTGAAAGGTTTCTTTTGAGAAATCTGTCGGTTATCTTATGGGGGCTCCCTTCTATGTAACTTCTTTTCTCCTGCTGCTCTTAAATTCTTTCTTGGTTTTTGACTTTTGACAATTTAACTATAATGTGTCTCAGTGTAGCCCTATTTGGGTTCAATTTATTTGGGGTCTTTTGGACCTCATGGATCTGGATGTCCATTTCTCTCCCCAGGTGTAGAACATTTTCAGCCATTGTTGCATTAAATATATTTCTGTTCCTTTCTCTTTCTCTTCTGCTTCCAGAATTCCCACAATGTGAATACTGTTTCTTTTCATTGTGTTCCATAGTTCCCATAATCCCATTCACTCTTTTTCATTCTTTTTTCTCCCTGCTCCTCTGGGTAATTTCAAATGCTCTATCCTCAAAGTCACTGATTCTTTCTTCTACATGGTCTAGTCTACTTTTGAAACTTTACTGAACTCTTCAGTTACTGTATTTTTCAACTATAGGATTTCTGAGGTTTTTATGGTTACCATTTCTTTGTAAAATTTCTCATTTTGTTCATGCATTATTTTCCTAATTTCATTTAGTTGCCTGTCTGTGTTTTCTTGTAATTAACTAAACTTGCCTATGAGGATTATTCTGAATTCTTTGTCTGACAGTTCATAGATCTCCATTTCTTTAGGGTCAGTTATTGGAGCTTTATTAGTTCCCTTGGTGGTGTCTTTACCTGATTTTTTATGATCCTTGATTCCTCATCTTGAGTAATTTAGCAATCAGGATCTTCTTCCAGACTTTACAGGTTTGCTTTAGCAGTGGCAGCTCTTCACCAATAAGTTCAGTTTGGGTTTCTGGGTTATGTCTTTGGGCAGGTGGAGCCTATTACCATGATCTATTTTGGGGCAAGGCAACTGTTCAAACTCTGAGGACAGGGATGGGGGATGTGCCACTGGCTGGTAAAAGTTGGATAGGGCTTCTGGCTTGATTTCCTACCCAAGTGAGCTGCAGATGGACTCCATAGTTTCCTGGATTCTGTGGTCAGGTTCATGAGATAGTTGGGTAATAGATAAATTCAGTAATAGGTGGTACTATGAATTAGCTTCCCTGTCCTCATAGGGCAGCAGGATGGGACCCAGGACCTATACAGCTTATTGTTTATGTACCTGAATTAGTCCAGAGTGTACAATGAATTTCCTGATCTAGTGAAGCCACCAGTTTTTCTCCTCAGACAGGGAAGAAAAGCCATGGCTGTGCTCTCTATTTAGGTGCCACTGTACATAGGACTGTTGGGTGGGCTACACAGCTTCCCATGTACTCTGGCTAGGTTCCTTGGTCAGAGAGTCTAAAGGCTATATTCTAAGCCCACTGCTGAATACAAATTAAACTTCCTACCTGGCACAATGGGAGAAGCATCCCTAACAAAGAGCAGCCAAACAAAGGTAAAGCTCTTTGTTGACTTAACTTACACCAACCTGCACCCCAAGTTCCCTGACCAAGCAGGACCACTTGACTGTGCTCACCCACCTCTCAGCTCAAGTGCTGCTGGTCCACACACCTTCCAGGAGTTGTCTCCAACCCTTTTGGTCTGATAGGGCCAGAAGACACTCCACAGCAGGTGGGGATGTGACTTACCTCAATGCCTGGGTGTGAGTAAACAGGGCTCTAGGGACATCAAAATTCATTTGAGGTTCCACATCACACAGATCTGTACCCTACTTAGTTCCCTAATCAGAGGGCAACCCAATCTGCCTCCCTAGTCAGACAGCAAAACCACTGGTTGGGATTACTACTTGTGCATCACAGGTATGAACCCGACCTGCCAAGATCCATATGCTGATTTTTGCAAGCCCCTCCTCATTTACCCATCACATTCAGATTCCCATTGGTTGAGCAACACAGATGCCTCTTCAGTCTTTGTGGTTATGAGATCAGAGTAGGGGCTCCCACAGAGCAACGCTGGGGGGAGCCAGTGCTCCCCACTGTGTTCTCTTTTCCCACTGAAGGACTGGCGGCTCAATGGAGACCTGTTGGTGTGGTGCTGCACTGGCCTGGGAGAGGGGCAATGCAGTCAGCTCTCGTACCATTCTACCACAGTCTCTCTTGATCTCTGTGGTACAGGGGATGCTTTAGCTTCACCCATGTATTAAGGGATGCTCTCAGTGGTATCTTGTTCTTGAATTATTCTCAGTTGTTTTTTCTTGTGAAGAGAGCCAAGTCACCACTGTGGTAACATCAAGGCCACCATCACCCAGGCATTCACTTTTTAATCTGTGTCCCTTACATTTACACTAGTGCTCAGGTATTAATGAAAACAAATGTTTGAAAAGTCAACAGTCCTTAGTATCCTGCACTAAGCACAAGGAGCACAAAAGAGCAAAGTGGGACAAAGACAATGTTTTTTTTTTTTAATGTATTAATTTGCTAAGCTATCAAATAAAATGAAAAAAGAGAAAGGTTGATGTAACATCTTTTCATGAAGAAAACAAAATTGGGGCACCTGGGTGGCTCAGTCAGTTAAGCGTCCAACTTTGGCTCGGGTCATGATCTCACGGTTCATGGGTTTGAGCCCCCCATCAGGCTCTGTGCTGACAGCTCAGAGCCTGGAGCCTGTTTCAGATTCTGCGTCTCCCTCTCTCTCTTCCCCTCCCCCACTTGCACTCTGTCTCTCTCTCTCTCTCCCTCAAAAATAAGAAATAAACATTTTACAAAATTTAAAAGTAAAAATTATTCTAGCCTTCATCAAAATTGGCAGTATTTTCCATAATATGTAAAATTCATCATGGTTACAGGGGAAGCCTGTGAGAGAGTCAATGACTTTAAAAACTACAGGATGAAAAAAAGATATGATTGTAGAAGTTTCCTTATAGCCACACTTCTGACCCTTAGGAAAAGCAAAACTGCATTCATTTGAAAGAAGTATTCATATAAATGATACTATATTCATTATATAGAATAATAAACATACTGGTTAAAATGATTCTGTAAATCAAAATTAAAATACTTAATGTTTTAATGTTTTCACCTTACAAAATTATTTAAAATCCTTCATTAACTTTCTAGAGAAGTTCCCAAAAATATATCTACATTAGACTTCCCAATCCCTTAAAGGCATAACTTCATTAAGCTCTTTTATTAAAATAATTCTCCATAAAATAATGCTCTAAAAATAAAGTGATTTAAAAATACATCCTTCACAGGAGGAAAAACTTGTGAAATCCAAATAAAGTCTGTAGTTTAATAGTATTACACCAATGTGAGTTTCTTGCTTTAATAAATGTACCATGGTTATGTAAGATGTTAGCATTAGGGGAAGCAGGGTGAAGGATATACAAAAACTCTCTATACTGTCTTTGTAAGTCTTCTGTAAATTTTAAATTATTTAAGAATAAGTTTTTTTTTAAGAAAATCATATTTAGAAATTCAACATGATACACATTTGGAGAAGAAAAACTTCTAACATTTTATTTGGAGCCTATTCATTAACATGCAATTAACAGACAACATGTGTTCCTAATTGACTTCTGACATGAAGCCTATTTTATAGATCTAGAGACCACACTAAGGCAACAGGGTTATGACCAACATGAGCACAATATATTTGTATTCTCACTCAGGCCACAGCCTTTCAAAGTCTCTGTAAATCAACACTATTTTCAGTCACAGAAAAGTAGAGGAAGCAGTTCCTTCTCGACTAAGATTCTCCCAAATGAGTAAAGCATTTTAAGAAGCAGATATTATGAAAAATCATATTCATGAACAAAGCAGAATAATGAGTTTACTTGTCCATGTTCATTATTTACATGGAAATATTACATATAGAACTAATATCTATCTTGAGTCATGAGAATGTTGAAGACTTTGTGACTGGTAAGACACATTATGTAATCCCTTAATAAGCAGTGAAATCCCATTACACCAAAGTGTAACGGCGTCTACATAACTGCCCGATGAAGAATCCCACTGTCAGCTCAAACGCAACATGGAAATTATTGTTCCTAGCAAAAAGCCAAAGGAACTCATAACCTTCCTCTTCACAGACCTAACCAAGAAAATTACTCAGATGGAAATGGATAAAATGCATAGCCGAGAAAATAGAAAAGTTATAATCAAATAGTAGTGGACATAAATATTTTACAGCATATCAGAGAAAGCAACCCATGGAATCTATAGATGATGGAGGCAAAAGAGATCAAATCTTTACTTAAATCTGCAAGGAATAAAAAGCATTCCGTTACCAGGAAGGTTTGGATTCCAGCATGAATGAATGGGACAAGGCAGAATAGCATGGAGAAAAGAGGATATGGAAAGCCTGAACAACTAACAAACAGGAGAAATGGGAACCAGACCACAGCAGAAAACTAGTTCCATGGTGATCAGAGATACAAAATTACAGGTCATCAACTCCTAGTCAGTAAGGTCCACAAATAAATAGCTGAGTCCCTTGATACACCATCTGATATTTTTGTTTAATATAATTGTACTTAAACCAATAGTATAGTAGTACACAAAATAATGTATATAATAAATAATATAATAATAAAGTGCAACTCACATTCCACAACATGGGTTCATTCATTCTCAATACCTTTATTGTCTTAAACCTGAGTTAAAGAAACTTTCCAGGTCTTCATAATCCTTCCTGGTCACCAGACTAAGTAACCACTCTGATAATGGTGTTCACTCTGTGCCTGGAGGGGCCCAGGAGGGCAGGAGGTTATAGGCTGACCCACCACTCACCCTCCAATGCAAAATGCTACTCTACCAAGCCTTGTTTCTGGGTGCTCTAAACTAAACCTCATTCATTTGACTATGTTTCACATTTATAATGAAGTAGCGGGGGCGCCTGGGTGGCGCAGTCGGTTAAGCGTCCGACTTTAGCCAGGTCACGATCTCGCGGTCTGTGAGTTCGAGCCCCGCGTCAGGCTCTGGGCTGATGGCTCAGAGCCTGGAGCACACTTCCGATTCTGTGTCTCCCTCTCTCTCTGCCCCTCCCCCGTTCATGTTCTGTCTCTCTCTGTCCCAAAAATAAATAAACGTTGAAAAAAAAAATTTAGAATTAAGTAGCAGTTGCCACTGGGCTCAAAGGAGAATAATGAAGTATTTGTTTTCAAACAGGACATTTGAGATTTATCCATGTTAAGAACTGCCTGTTTACTAGTATGCTTAATCACATTGAATATATGTTACAGATGTTATTTTGTATAAATATTTCATAATTCAAAAGAAAAAAGACTGTTGAAAGTTCTAAAATGATATTTGCATACATATTTACATATGTATGTGCACATAAACATTTATACAGATACAAAACATACATATTAGCCTTTATATCTCATCTTCCAAAACCGTTAAGGAAATATTTTATTTTCACTCTGTAGTCCTCCAAAGAGGCAGCAAAAAGCACTGCCTATTATCTTAGTTTCAGATACTCAAATATAAAAGTCACAAACCCTCTGCAGTATCATGCACTGAATCAGTGAAAGAATAAGGAACAACTTTCAAAACATTACAGTAATTTCACAGTTCATAAAAGTTATATATCTTATTAAGATTTCACCATAAATAATTTAATATTAGTAAAGATAATTATTTTTTAAATCCATTAAATTAGAAATGTACTACATTTATAGCCCATTACACAGGTCTCCAGAAGTTCTGAGTATACACTGAAATAAAATAAATGTTCTTATCATTTTCTTCTCACTTTCATGACTTGAGGTTAATTGTAAGCTTCTAAAAACAATCTCTACTTCACTTGAACTAGCTTCAAATGAGAGGTCAGCAATGAAATAAGCAAATGTTTTTGCTAGAGGTCTGGTTTCAATGAACATGTATAAAAACACTTATTCTTTAATTCCTTGAAGCATTTTTTTAAGTCAAAATATTTAGTAAGGGCATTTGGCCTTCTTTCCTAAAAAGGATTATAGGTGCTAAGAAAATCAAAGTATAATGTTAATGGAGGATATTTTAATAAAATGTAAAATCATTAGACTATTTCAGACTAAAACTCACACTTGCCCAAAGTAGCTCCACATCACATTCCCTGGGGAGAGCAGCCCCTAGAGTAAGGAGCAAGCAGAAGAACAAAAGAGGTCCAAACAGTGGACTCAGGAACCTTCTAAGCACTCATTGTTCTTCAGCAAATACTTGCTGAATGCACCCAGGCTTGGCACTGGACCACAGTTTCCCACTGATGAGCCAAACGACATAGCACCTTTCTCCTGGAGTTGACACTTAGCAGAAAGGCAGACAAGAAACCAAGTATTTGATTTACCCTTCTAATAATGGCTAGGAAGAAGAATTTGAGAAGGACGTTTTCCAGGCTAGGTAGGAGACTCAAATACATTTAGGGAGATGGGGCAAGTAAGGAGAGAACATCCATATCCTTAAATAAAAACGATGAGGAAGCCAAAAACAGCCTCAATATGGAGAGATCATTCTATGTTACAATGTATTTCACGTTCTATGTTACAAAGTATTTCACATGCCTTCCCATTTAATTTTCACAGCCCTATGGGGGGAGAAGATGGGGAGGATTTATTGTTTCAATTATTCAGACCAGGAAATTGAAGTTCAGAGAGTAAGGGCACTCACTTAAAATGCCACTACCTAGGCAATTAACCCTTCTGTGGGTAGTCTTCACTGGGGTGAACCCAATGGGGATCACACACCCTAACCACACAAGAGGAGTTTGCTGCACTGCCTAGACAACAGAGGTCCAACAGAGGCCATTCCCAAGAAAACATCCTCAGGATAAAGACTTTCCTCCTTAAATAGCCTTCAACAGGTGTGCGGGTAGGGGTGCCCAGATGGCTCAGTCAGTTAGGTGTCCAACTCTTGACTTTGGCTCAAGTCATGATCTCACAATTTGTGAGATAGGGCCCCACATCAGATTCTGCGTGTGTTTTCTCTCTCATTCTCTCTCTCTCCCTCTCCCTCTCTCTCTCTCTCTTCCAAAATAAATTTTAAAAACATTAAAAAAAATTAGTGTGATAGTAGGCATGTCTTTCTTCTAGGGCCCAAAGAGGGAAATATTCCACCTCATAGTCCAAGAGGCCCCAGAAAAACAGAAGAATCTCTTACAAATGTACTTTTTCAAAAGACACCAAATAAAATTATTTCAAAATATGATACTATTTCATAATTACATTAAAAAGTTTAGAGAGGAAAAAGCAGGGCAGTGCATACATTCTCTCCTTTTCATTTTTTTTCAAGGAAAAATAACAAAATTAATCGGGCCAAAACAGTTTCCTATATCTACTGTCACATACTAAAGGGAGAAGTTTTCTTTTTCCCACCACCTCTTCCAAAAATTGCAGCACTGGATGAGACTGGCAGGTAACTGTATAACCTTTGGGGTTTTCTTTTCTTCTTATAAAACTATCATGCTGCACACATCTCAGCAATGTGTCTGTCTTCTCTTTACCGAAAGCAGCTCTATAAAACCGGAATGAATACAATGTAAAAGATGACCTCAAGCGAGGCTCTGTGGTTTGGCTATAAGAGAGGCCGTGGTGCTTGGCATGCAGTCCCACTCCCAGCCCGTGGTTCTGGCTCCCTGAGAGCTTTGCAGGACTGCAATGCAGTAAAGGGTCTCCATAAATGAAAGGAGATCGGAGAGGGGGAGTGGGAGAAGGAGGTTGCAATTTCCTTGCGTGTATCGAGCCTGAGCATTTTCTATTTCAACTAACTATGAAGAATCATGGCCTTGTTTTAAGGATTTCAGCAAAAGAAGACAATTTAAAACCAAATGCCTGCTCTCTACTATGGCAGTTGTATTGGCAGGCTGTAATTTGTCAGAGGGAGATAATGGAAATACAGTTATGTTTGTATAATCCATGGGCTCTTTATCAGCTAGGTAAAACCCAAGGATACAGGTGGCAGCAAATCTTTCTGTCTGGGAAAAAAATCTTTCACTTCTGTAGAAGAAGAAAAAGAAATTTCCACCATTTGGTTGTACAATGCAGCTCCATTTCATTTCTTTGTAGGTAATTCTGAAGCAAAAGGAAGAGGTTAATGGAGGAAAAGAATCTGTGGGACAATAGGTATGTTTCATATCACATATGGAACATGAATGTGCATTAGTCAGAAAGAGAGATTTCCATTCATGTCCTGATATATCTTTAGCCCGTAATTTGGAAGCAAGTAATGTAAATGACAGTTCTAAACAAATCACTCCTTTGATACTAGGATTGCAACAACCAGAACCTTCCTTTGGGGGGAAAAGGTGTTGTAATTAATGCAGCCAATAATCTGTTACATTTGCTTTGTTTTCATTATTTCCGGCTTTCTAAAAGAATGTAGCTGACAGCAAAACCTCACCCTTATCTGAAAGTATTAAACAAGCAATTACTAGTTTTGTAGTGAGAAATAACATACACAGATATAAATGTGATTGGCTCCTTAAGAACCATGTAAAGTAAACCCTGAAAATTGCTTCTTTATTCAGATATCGGCATTTACTTGTGAGTTTCCATTTTCTAGGCTGCATGTTTTACTCTGAGATATAATCTTGCTTCATCTTTTCAATGTCAGTATGTCAGTCTTCGCCTCAGTCAACAACGATGAATATAGAGCTTATTTAGTAATAAACAGAAGGTACATGCACAGACTATAAAAACACCGTGTAAATACATCTCAGAATATGGTAGCACTAAATTTCCATTTCAGCATATCTTGCAACCACACTGCATAACACTAAAGAGACTACAGTGAAATGACATTTCAGACCAGGGCTTCCCTGCATGGTTTCTATCCTGATCAGTGTCTGCACTGTTTAAATGCAAAGAGTACAAAACATAAATCATAAGCTTTTTCTTCCGCTTAAACATCCCTTACTGGAATTTCATTCTCTGTAACCTCAGGTGAGCTTCAAGAATGAATCCAGCCATCAGCATCCAGCCACACAAATTGCAAACCATTCTCGCTTTTTATGTTCTGATTCTTTGGGGGAATACTTGCTCCCTGGACTCTCACACAGTCCAATTTTACCAAACCCCTGAAAGTATTGGGGTGCTTCTCCAACTCAGAGCATCCTTGTCAGGATTCAATGCAGCAATCTCCATAAAGAACATCACACAGCACCTCACACATGGCAAGCACTCATTAAATCATGAGTCACATTTTGGTGTCATCATAATTAGTGATTTTCTAGCTATTTTCTCTAGATCAGAATTTCTCACTCAAAGTGTTATAACACACCCAGAGAAGGACTGTTACAAAGGAAACTGCATGATTTTTAAGGGACCTGTATTAAAACTTTGGCTTTGCCACTTAACAAGGTCATGACCTTGAGTAAGTTATTTTAACTCACTTACCTTCAGTTTACTTATCTGTTCAATGGAGATGGTTATACTTAGTTTAAGGTTTGGATGAAATAATAAAGCTCCTCACCGCAAGAGGCAGTATGGCAGACAGTTACAGAGCATGGAAACTGGGTACAAATGTTCGTGCTGCCAATTGCTGTGTAACCTTGAGTTCTTTATCTGTGCCTCAGTTTCCTCATCTGTAAAATGGGCATAATAATAGTGATTATGCCTAATTTGGCATTGTGAGGATCGAATGAGTTATAAATAACTTCCAGAAGAGTGTCCAGAAGGCAGCAAGTATTAGTTATGGTGATAATTTTCCTTTTTTCATTTAGTAGTGATATATTTATTGAGCAACTACTATGCATCTGTCACTGTGCTAGTCACTGAGGATACTAAAACAGTATAATCCCTGCACTATGAAATTTAGAATCTGATGGGGAGATAAACATTAATCCAATTACCACATAGATAAACGTGTACTTACCAACTGAGATATGTGCTTTGAAAAAAGGAAAGGTTTTATGAAAACATAATTGAACAGAGACTGTTCCCTTGGCAAAGAGGCATTTGAACTGAGAGCTGAAGCATAAAAAACTAAGTAGGTAAAGAGGACTGGGCAGATTGACCCACGGAAAAGGAGCCATATATGCAAAGTCCTTGTGGTGAGGGAGTATATTGTACCAGAGGAAGTGACTGGAGACTGGAGGAAGAGGAGGCATGATAGGAGCCGAGGCTGGAAACATGCCAGTGCCACACCATTCAGGGACTGTAGGTCAGGGTGAGCACTGGAGATTTCATCCTAGGATAATAGGAAACTTTGTAAGAATTTAAGCACTAGAAGGCAAGGGATGTTGGTGGCGACATAATCAGATTTTCACCTTAAGATCTTCCTGACTGATAGGACCTGGATACAGAATATTTTCGTGTAGGCCTGGGAGACCAGTTAGGAGGCTATGGTGGCTGGTATTAGAGCTGGTGGTGGAGAAGAAATCAAATGGAAAAAAACTGGGTGAATTTAGTTTTTGGTCTGTTAGAGTGCAGTATAATAGTTCCCTCTCCTTGGCCTATCATTGTGCCAAGGCTTGGCACAGGTCTTCTATACCTAAACCCAGGGCACAGCTAGAGACAGACATGTATTATCACACCCTAGAGTGGGACATGACCTAAGGGTGGTCTGGGTCAGAATGACAGGAGTGAGCTGAGGCAAGCACTTTCACCCGGAGAGTTTTCCCCCCGGGCTCCCCAGACCAACCCTCGCGCAGCCAGAGCAGAGAGCATCACCCAGGAGCTCTGGGGACCATAATAACGTCACATATGGGGCAGGGCTACAGCTACTTTCTGCTCCCGCTGCTGCCTCTTTGCTACCTGGCAAAGGAAATCAGCCCCGATTCACCTAAGATCCACTCTTAGGTCTATGTCGGTGATCAATCAAAACAGTATCCATCAATCTTCTTTGTTACTCACACCCACTTTTTGCCAAAAAACACTGCGTAATACAACCTGTGCACATTATCTGGTAGGTCTCATTCTTGGTCACAGGGAATAGATCAAGTGTCAGGTTCAGCCCCTGTCATTACTGACACGTCCCTGTGGAATACTGTTACTAAGCCTGGCTCTCTGTAATGAAATTGGTTCTCTTTTAAGCTGCCACTGATTGTGGCAATCATCTATTACTTAATACTGACTTTTATAAACAGATTCTCACTCAACAAAAATTCAGTATTTATTGAACACATACTATGTGGCATGCCTATGTCAGGTGCAGGATACCTGAAGATAAGTGGCCTATCCCCAGTGTCAAGTATCAGCAGTCTAGTGGGAAAGACAGATATAAACTAATTACAACACGACATGGAAGTGCAAAAATGAGGGGCATGAATAAATTGTAGAAACCCAGAGCTGGATATAATTAATTTCTGTCTGGGGTGGTACATAAAATCTACACAGAATTTGTTGCAAAACACAATAAAAATTAGATAGCCTTTCGATTAACAACTTCCTTCTGGCATTTTGTTCTTACCCTTTAACCTCATCGCAATTGCCTTGTAGTTCCTCTGCTATATTATTAATGGAAATGTTTCCCCTCATTATCCAGCAACTTTGTTACATAGACAATTATGTTCTGGAAGATGCTTGAGAACTTCTTTAGCTGATAAAAGAATTAACCTTTTAGACTAAGGCACCACTTACTGCTGGGCACAACTCTCAAGGATTCGGATTACTCAGAAAATACACAGCATCTGTTTTGCATGTGTACGTAGTATAACCTAGCAAATAACTATTCATAGGAGTAAAATTTTATTACAGCAAAGAGATTAAAAAATAATAATCCTCAAATCTTGCTTCTAAAACAATCCAGTCTTAATTTTTTTGAGCTTCCAAGGAACAGAAATGTCACAAAAAAACTCTGGGGCCCAGGGCCAACACTACAGGCACAAAAGTGGTAGCCATCTGCATATAGTGACTTCAGGACTGTAGAAAAACTACCTTCACAAAAAATACCTTCCTCAGTGACTAGACTACTTGGACACTAGTGGGGATGTGAACACAATGCCCTCCTACATTCTCTGAGAAGGAAATGAATTTAAGAACATAAGAATTAGGAGACAGGTGACTCCTACTCCAGCGTCTCTGGAAAAACGTCCTTCCTCCATCCTATCACTCTCCATAACCAAAGAACAGAATCCAATGGCTTTACCCAGGCACTCAAGGCCCTCTACAATCTAATGCCAACCTCCATTTGCCAACTCGTATCCCATCATCCCTACAACACGTCCTTTATTCTAACCAGACTAGCATAACCATTATCCTCAGTTCCTGCTTTCCCTTCAAGCAGAGATTGGGGCAGGCAGAGTTCTGCTGGTGATAGCTACACTGGCAGCTCCATTTTCTTGAGGGACGTCTTACACCATTCAGTGAGTTCCAAAGTCCCAAATTATATTATCGATAATCAAAATAGCAACTAAACCAAAGAGTAATCTCAGAAATAAACCTCTAGAAATAGACATCTGACCAAGGTAATAAACTAAAAGAACAGGTAGCCTTCCTGAGGAATGCAGATTCTGTGCCCTTAAAGGCATTACAGAACAGATTAGGCTTTAAGCTGAAAATGGTGTATTAACCAAATCTTTGCTACCAAATGAAAGATAAGGGCATAATCACAAAATAATAGCTGATATTTATTGAGAACTTGCAGTGTACCAGCAACATTGTAAATGCTTTATGTATATGGATTCATTTAATCCTGACAGGAGTCCCCTGAGCTAGGCAATGTTTATTACACCCACACCCTAAGCGAGAAAAATGAAGTTGGAGGTTGAGTCATTTGCTTAAATCCACGCAGTGCTTAAGTAGAGAATCAGAATGTGACCTCAGTCTAATTCTGGAATCTATGCTCTTGACTCAGTAGCCAGGTAAAAACAAACAAAAACAAACAAACAAAAATCGGTCAATAGGCAGAACTATATACAAAGTAGTTCCTCATGTTTCAGGTTTTCTGGGATAAAATACTGATTAAAAGTCAAGAAAAAGGATACGCATGTTATTTTCTATAATTGCTAAATTCTTTGCTTTATCCAACCAAAATGTGAAAGAACAAAAAGCCTTTATATGCAGGAAAGATGAGCAATGCCCTGTCCCAAATTACAGTTAAGTTTAAAGAACTAGATTAAAATTTTCTCCGAAGGTCTAGATGAAAGAAACCCTGACCTACCAGGTTTACTATGAATTTATCCCATTTGGCAAATGCCTTAATCTAAAGCAAGTTCGTTATTTTTTTAAAAAGTTTTCACCAAAAGAAAAGATTTAATTTTAACTTTATATTTACCTTAATAGTTCCAACCATGAGTCATAATAATTGCTGTATACAGTGAATATTTCACTTGGCTTGTTTCTAAGTTACACAATGGAATAATATGCATCTATTAAAATTACTTTTACGAGTAGTTTTTAGCAAGGGATAAAAATTATATTAGAGTGTCAAGTGAAAATGACAAAATTTTATATTTAGTATGACTATATCACTGGGAACATATATTCATAAGAATATGCAGAAAATGTTAGCAGAAAATGCTGATGTTAATGAAATGGTTGTCTTTGAGTTGCAGCATGTTCTGATTTTTTTTCTTTATGCCCTTTTATATTTCTACTTTTCTAGAGTCAACATCTTTACATTTGTAATGAAAAAAAGTAAGACTCTAAAGTAAATATGAACAAGAAAGTCATTAGCAATCCAAGTTCTGTTTCTACACTCATCTCTTGTAAGGAACATTTTACCATCTAGTTAAGAAAATTCTCTTTGAACCACACACCAGATGTAAGTTTACCTTTATGAGACCTCTCAGCATTTTATAGACAGCCGCTAATCCAGAATAATAAGGAAAATCAGGCATTCTTTCTCTAGAGGGGAAAAACATTTTTTCTCTAATTTACAAGAAATAAAATGGGCTCTGTATTACATCTGAATCCTGGTTCAAATACTTCAGCAAATTAGTTAAGCTCTCTGAGCCTGAGTTTTCCCACATGTAAAAAGAAGTTGCTATTAGAATTAAATTCAATAGCATAAATCAAGTGGCTAGCTCAGATGACTGCAGTCCCAGCCCACGTCTGATGGCAACTGCAATGCTTGTTCCTTTTTCTCTCTCTAAGCCCTTAAATCTGGCACTGCGTCCATAATTGGGAGGAAACACAAGTAAATTCCCCTTAAGAACTGTATTTTAGATTCACCTAAAATACCAGTGGCTCCAAATTGAGGGATACAGAAAATTCTACAGTATTTTCCAGTCAACATGTTAATTGTTCTGGTGAATACAGAATAATTCCAGTTCTTAATGATCATTTAAATTTCTGAACAAAAATGAAAAATGATGTTACTTGATTTTAAACACATTTTTCACAACATAACTTGTGTTAAATTTAATTATCTTGCTTTTATTTCCTTTCTGTCTCTGTCTCATTTTCCTTCCTGATGTCTTTATTTCTTTCTTATTTTGGACATATGGACAATGCAATAGTTACCTTATTAAATACCAAAAATGTTAAGCATGATCTTAGAGCTGGGTAACATATCAGGTACAACTTGACTGATAATACTAAAATATGTTATAATCCCCATATGTCAAGAAATATATCAAAGAAAAATTTTTTTCTGTTTAGTGTAAACAATTACTAGAATAAGTTAGAACCCTCACGTGATGTGTATGGTGGGCATCTTCTTGTGAACATTACAATCTCTGCCTCATCTCCTGACCTTCAAAGTTTCCTTAAAAGCAGTCCAGTCCTTTCTAATATAGTTATTTTAACCAGGTTTTACAGATCATACAGTCCTTCTTACCCAGTATCAGTGACAGAACAATTATAAAATAGGATTAGATAAGCATAATTGAGATTTTATCAGAAGTGTGTCATTTCTATTAGCATTCATCATTCTTCTATTTGTGGCACTGGCAACTGCTCTCACTGCCCTGCTAATTCCCATTTATTTTTTCAGTCCTTATATCAAATAAGACCAATTCTGGGAAGCCTTTTCTGAATCCCACTCCTACCCCTCACCCCAACTCACCACCTCAAATGAGATTGGGGGCTCTCATTATATTCTCTCGTTGTACACTAGATTTTTACTTTATACCACCGTCACAACAGTAATGAAGTCATTACTAATATAATCCTCTGCTTAATGTCTATCTGAATAAGCTGTGACTTCCATGGGACAAAGATGTACCTATCTTGTTCATCTTTGTACCCCAGGTCCTCCAGTGGTATCTGACCTAGAAAAGATGCTCAATAAATAACTGCTGAATAAATGAACAAAGCCAAAATTTGCTGCCAATGAAAATATCCAGGGTTACGCTTTCAGCTCTGGGTAAAAGAGCCTAAATATCAAGAGTCCATTTAGAATCATACTGTATTCCTTGTGTAGTTTAGTAAAATATGTCAAGGAACCATTTTTCAGCTTCTAATAAATATCTACACCAAATAAGCAAAGTCTGGCTGCCATTCACACAGGCATTTGTGTTACCAAAGAATATTTACAACACAGGGTTGACAGCAAAAGATGCTTTCTAAATTCAGAAACATATAGGCTACTGCTTCTCCAAGTACCTTTTTTCCTGAAGATTTACTATGACAGTCAATGAAATACCTACTTTCAGATATAACAAGGGCTATTTCTGACAGTTATCAGAAAGATGATATCCACTGAAGAGAGAATATATTATGAGGCATGAACAAAATTAAAATCAGAAGAATTTAAGTTCGTGTGCTCGGAAAGACTATAAAACAGAAATTTCTCTAGTGAACCATGGTCAGATTCTCAAAGTTGCCCTAAAGTCCGTAATAATAAACAAGCCCAGAGAGCCAACAAGATCAGTTTTATGGAGCACAGTGAGTTTTTTGAGCTGCTGGAATGTTTGCTGTGGAGTAGCCTCTAGGTTTATACATTACTTTAATAACGTGGTAATTCAGGTTACTCTGCTTGCCTTCTGAAGTCAGGATAAACTGCTTCGTTCTGGGACAGGAACTAGGCATGGTGTCAAGTGGGCAGCTTAAACTCCCACTGTGTGCTAAAAAAGAAATAATGAGAACACAAGAGTGAAAACCAACGCTTCAAACCCTCATTATAGCAGGCACAGAACAATTAACAAAAAGCAACACCAAAGGTCTTGAGACAACATAGGCTTTTTCCTAACTGTGTTCAACAAATAATTTATATGCCAGACACTGAGCACGATTTTAGTGATTAAGACAGGTACGATGCATGCCTTCACTGTTATTTACACAATGTCTTTTCAAATCCAAAATACAAACACTAGTTTCTAAAAAGGTTGGCAAATGTTTTTTACTTGTTTATCATTAATGAAATGCTATAAATGGCATGGCATGTGTACCCAGGCACTTAGAAACCTTTCCAAGAACTGAACTAGACTTTGTGCTCACGAAGGACTACACATGACAAATGAGTGACCCAAATGATCAAGACTAAGAGAGTCCAAAAAGGGAGGTTCTCATGTCCCAGATGGTACTAGAGCTGGGCTTTGAAAAAAGTGAAGACCTGGAGAAAAGGGAAGAAGACCTTGAGCACCTGTGGAAAGACACAAGAAAGACATGCACGCAGGCGTGTTGATGGCATCCGAGGAGACATCAGTAGGCAGGTCTAACTGAACCATAAAGTACCAGTAATGAAGCAATCAAAGATGGGGTTGGAAAGGTGGGAAGACTTCTCAAATACCTTATACTTTATACTGTAAAGTTCTGAGCATTCATAAGAGACCACTGAAGAAATCTTTGCATTAGAAAGACGAATCTGGTAATAGTTCCTAAAATCTGATTTGAAAAATGGTGCCAACTGGCTTAGTTAGAATCACCTGGAGCACTTTATGAATGACACAAATCCCAAGACCTTCATTCCCTCATTCCTAGTAACTTAGAGTATATCTAAGAGAAGAAATGTATCTTTTTTTAATTTATATATATAACATGTAAAATATATATACTATATATATGTGTGTATTATTTATACACATGTGTATTTTTAACTAGTACTTTAAGTGATTTCTTACATGATTCTGAGGCACAGCCAGGCATGGAAAGCACTGATATAGAAGATAAAATGACTGAATTGGCTTAGGAAAAGTGACAAGGACCAGGCCTAGGGAGAGTGTGGACTGGCCTGACTTGAAAGACAGACAGACTGTTCAGTCTAAGTCAAAACTCTTAGGTCTAATTGACATCTGGAAATATTTGTAGGAACTTTTGACCCCCAAAAGTACATTACTCTCACATCGCTATGCTCAATATTTAGAATAAAAGGTTTGTTATGCAAGGACTCTAAATGAATCAAAAACCTACATCTGCACATATTGACTCCATCTGTTTTCTCCTACCGCCATCCCGTGAGAAGAAGGCAAACTCCTCAAATTAGAGAACTTACTCCCTGCTCTATCCCACCCCAACAATGGCACGAATCAATGCTTACGTGAATGAAGAAAAACCAGTCTTTTCAATCACTGGAAAAGAAGCAGATGCCATTCATTCACAGATCTTTGGAACTATATCTAAAATACCACAGGTGAAAACCAGAACAATTCAGTTATGGCCACCATGAATATTGAGTGCTTTTGTATGCTCTGTAGGGTTCCAACATAGGGAAGAGACCTGGGAGAAACTTAAAAAACAATGAGGTAAGGTACAGAGGCAGAGTAGCAAAATCCTCACAGTGGACTAATTTCAGCCTGATTATAAAGCACCTGCCATCTGTGAACATCAAGCCTTTCTAGATTTGTTGTTGTTGTTGTTGTTGTTGTTGTTGTTGTTGTTGTTGTTGTTTCACCTCCTAAAATCTGCAGGAGAAGTTCTGGTTCATGAAGCAATTCCTTCTCTTCTCATTTGAATTCTAGAAGTTTGAGTTTAGTATTTGAGAGTTCTAGAAATTCAGAGTTTAGTATTTAGGAGTTAGTAGAACTTCCATATTTTTTTTTCTGAAAATGAACAAGACTGTAATGGCTTATATAATCAATTATTATTCCTTTAACCCAGATTTTTAAAATTTTTAATTTTGCATAATTAGTTAAAATGACCATGTTGTTAATAACCTAGTTTCTTCATTAATGACCTTTGACAGCATCAGGCTGACCTTCAAAGAGGGAAACTGAGGCTCAGAGGCTTGATGCCATGCCTGAGGTCTCAATGGTTTATCAGCATCAGAGTCACCACTACAACAAGGTCTTTGCATTCAAGAGTAAATTCTAGGGGCGCCTGGGTGGCTCAGTCCATTAAGCTCAGAGTCTAGGTTTCAGCCTAGGTCATGATCTCAGGGTTTCGCGGGGTCGACCCCCACTTGGAGCTCCACATCATGCTCCATGAGCTGATAGCACAGAGCTTGCTTGGGATTCTCTGTCTCCCTCTCTCTCTGCCCTTCCTCCATTCATGCTGTCTTTGTCTCTCTCAAAATAAATAAATAATTTTTAAAAAAGAGTAAATTCTCTTTTTAAAAAAGCATCTACAGTATGATGCTGCTTGTCTTAAAACAAAGAAAAGCCTCAGATTTCATGTATTTTAAGTTTAGTGGTTTTTATTACATAGGCATAGGCATTTTTCCTTCAGTAATCAAGAAGCAACTCAATGAGAAGCCAGTTTTAAATTTTTGTGGGTGAGATTCCGGATTTCAAATAATTGTTTTACCAAATAAGAGAAATTAAGTTGTCCTTGAGACAGATTAGGATGGGAAAGCATAAGATATATAAAGTATGTTTGGTTTCTCCAACAGTTTTTAATAGGGAACATTGCTGGGGGGGGGGGGGCGGGCACAGGTGTATCTGTCCCTGAAGGTAGGACTATTCCTATTACTGGCATTGTTTAAACTCACTGAAGCATAACAATACAAAGCAGACCCACCTGGTTTTCTTAGTGTTCTTAAATTCTCTACAGATGGTGTACCCCCTAACTGACTGCCCTTGGTAGGCACCTTGCAGAGAGCCAAGCAGGAACTGTGCTTAGAGATAACCTGATGACACAAACCACTGCCACAAATATCATCATCAGGGGTAGAAATAGTATTAGAGAAACACTGGAAAACATTTAAGATCTTAGTGAAGATCTTAGTAAAGATGTTAATTTCTCTTATTTGGTAAAACAGAATTATTTGAAATCTGGAATCTCACCCATAAAAATGGGCAGCAATGAAAGAAAAGCAGTTCAAAGTATATCTAGGTGATGCGCTGGATGAAAGAGCTCTGCGTATATGGCACAAGAAAGCTCCACAGACTGAATGAAAGACTGTTCTAGATTGTTCAACCTCCTAAGACCAAAGGAATTGGTCTCAATTCCTCCATTAGGATCAGGCCTGGTTTGCCCTCACCATCCATTCACTGATGTATTAATTATTAATTGATAGGTTACTGTAAAAAAGAAAAAAAGAAAGAAAAGAGAAAAAGAAAAAGAAAAAGAAAAAAAGAAAAATAGAGAATATAAATACTATAGAATAAATTCAATGAAGCTGGAAGAACAGCTCAAAATGTGACACGGAAAAAGGGTCCTCGTGTACTTCACCCAGCCTCTTCCATTCCTGACTTTGTGCTGTTAAGGATAAGTATCCAGGTCACCCATTCCTTCTAAAGTCTATCCTGTGTGGTAAGGAAAACACTTTAGATTCCTGGGTGAGGGTCCCATGACCCGGCCTACTAGGCAGGTGTCACTTTTTCACTCACAGTTCAGATTCTAACCCTCACCAGAGGTATAATGAAGACCTTCACAAACAGGGAAACTGACTATAAGTAATACATTCCTCCATCCTACAGTGAAGGATTCTGCTGTCCAGGGTTTCATGGCCTTAACACTAAGGTCAGTGCTAAGAACTATGTCTGCCTCTCAGACAGTCACAATGCACTTTAGTCATACCATACATTCTAAATAGTCACATGCTGAAGAAACATGTTTAACTTCATTTTACCAGGTATTTCTGCAAAATCGGTACAGCACAGAACTATTTTTCTTCAGAGCACCTACTAGTATGAATATATGTATAGACTGGAATTCTGCATTTAGAGCCAAGTGAAATTAGGGAATTCACCCCTCCTCTTAAACCTATTTTCTGAAACAGACCAGTTCAAAAGTCCTATACTTAATATTTGATTGTACAAATAAAGGGATAACTTTAATTACAGAATTCCAAAATGCAAAGGCAAGGCTAAATGGTGGCAAATCTTGAACACAGAAACCCTCTGTTGCATGTATTACTGGGGTTCATGTATGTGTAAAATTTAATAATAGTAGAACAATGTTGAATATCTCACTGATCGCATGTACCTTACATGCACCTGGATATACGAAGCCCGTGAGCACTCAGCTGTTCGCCTCAACTTCTCCCACCCCCCAAGAAATCACTTTCTTTTGCTAGTAATGAAGTATCAAGAGGTTAAAAAAATGAGTTTTACCTTTTTTTTTAATTTTCAGCTTAAGTTAATGACCCTTTTCTATCACTGTTGGATGCAGGGTATCTCCACTTTACAAAAACAGCTACATATTTCTTCAAATGTATGCCATCATTTAATAGGAAGTTTTTTAAAGTCTTAAAAATGCATGGGTATCAATTTAATTAATGTGCTATTTAACACATTTCTAACAACCTGTTATATTGACACTATATTTAGCAGATGTTATCTCTGAGGACAATTAGTTTTTTTCATCAGAGAAGGGTGTGGGAGGTGATAGATTATTGTTGCCATGTAAGAGGAAAACTTCACATTCATTACTATAAGCTTATAGTCTATTTTTTCTGGCACCTCTAATTTTTTTTGTCACATTCTTCCCTTTACCTTTAAAAAAACCTCCAGAAGTGGACTTTCTCTCCTTAGGGGCTGTTAGTTACAAGATGCCCTGATCAGATGTCATTAGCTGATACAACATTCATCTTCTTATAGAATTAGAAAAATCACCAAATAATGATTAAAGACAGAGGGTTTTTAAATATTCTAACCATACATCTCAATTCAATATTGATTTAAGTGATTAATTTTTCTATGATGATATGGCATCATGACCAATCAAATATAATGTTTACAAGATGCATTAATCATAGTTTACAGTTTTCTAGAGGTATGATGGATAGCGAATGTGTTTTTTTGAATCAATAAATGCAAAAAACCATTTGCATTAGAAATATGGGAGCAGACACATGACCTGCTCAATTTTTATATGTCTTCAAAATTCCAGCAGCCTCTTAATTATAAACTCCATATTAGTTTATATTTAAGGGTCTATTTGATCAGCTTGTTTTTATCGTTATGGAACAATGGAAAACAAGTTCAAAACATGGAGCTATTTGTGCACTTTATACAATGTCAAACTGCAAATAACAACTAGCAGTGTGATCTGTCCAAAGAAAAAAATGTCCAAAAAAAAAAAAAAAAAACAGAACTGTATAAAAATCTATGTATGTTTTATTTCCTTGGAGAAAAGTCAATATTTAAAGATTATACCTAAAGTATAGTCAAAAGAAATGCATCAAGATTTTGCTAAGCAGAACTGAGATTTTGTGACAATAGGGTTTCCTCTCACAATTCTATATTATAATATTTCTATTGTTTTTTACTCTTTATACAAATCCACATATTCACATCATTGATTTTTTAATTTATTTCTATGTGATTTTGTTTACTGCTGCTTTCATCTTGTTCACTTTTGCTCCATTTTTTGTCCTTTTTGTTGGAATCCAGTAATTATACACATTCAGTTTCAGAGAGCCTTCCAGACTCTTAGCTTACCCCTATTTCTAACACAAGGCAAGTGCCTACATTGTTTCAATGGCTGCACCTTCCCTGGAGCAAATTTCTCAAAGGTCCTTTCATCTTGACATGTGCTAGAATAGGGCCTCCAAATACGTGGAACTGGGCAGGGGAATCTCAAAGTAAGCACTGGATCATATCATGTGCTTTCCGGCATTCCCCGGACAGCGCCACTACAGACGAGCATAATGATGTGAGAATGAAAATCATGACAAAGGTGATGTGTGACTGGTCGCACATCCCTGACACATGTAGCTCCAGAGTCCAGGCTGATCTGCCCATGGGCAAGGTGGGACACAGTGTTCACTGCTTGTCACCAACACCAACAATCCCAGTATCAACCCCTAAACAGTGTGTTTGATTTTTAGGAAATAGACTGAATTGATCTAGAAATTTATCTGAATTCAAAATGTTGCTTCTTTAAGTTTTGCATTTAGTTGTTCCCTCTGAAAGTTTTAACCAAGAGATGTTTCACTTCACTCAGAAAACAGCCCAGTGCTTGAGAGAAAAAGAATCTGAAAAGTCTCCAATGCCACCTGATGATATATCAAATATGGGATTCATTTATGAAAGCACCCTTTTGGGGTACAAGGTTAATATTAGAGAAGGCAGTTTGAAAACACTATTTTATATAACCAGCTTTTCGCTGTGTTTCATTTGACACTTATCTAGGACCTCTTACATAACAGGCATTTGCTCTACACTGAACACTGAAGAAACGGATAAGACTAACCCTGCTCTCAAGAAGCCGAGAATCTACTGGGGTTAGAAGACAAAAAAATAAATACTTTGGAATAGAAGCAATAGTGCTGTGACTCAAAAACAAAGAACAGTAAATATTTAAGGTCTGAGCAACTAATCTGCCCAAAGATGTCAGAGCCAATCCAAGACAGGCAGTGAATTTTAATTGTATTAAAGAATTGGTTAAAGTTTTCCAGGAGAAGAGGAAATACGTTGCAAGAAAAAGGAAGACCACGTGCAAAAGCACAGCCATACAGGAACTTGGTATGTCCCAGAAAAGATAAAAAGGTCCTGAGACAACAGTGTGGGGTGTTTGAGGAGGAGCCCCAGCAGGAGATGAAAGTGAAGCAGACTGATGTGAAGCCCCTTATAGTAAATATACATTGTCTGCCCATTATCTGGTCTTTGATGAAGCGCTCCTCTACTCCTCCTAGTTGGGGAGGCTGACAACACCCTATTTTTGGCTCTAGCTGAAGACAGGTGAGCAAAGCCTGACCCATTAGAATGCTCCATACACTGGACCAAGTGGTAAGTTCAAGAATAGATGCATAACCAAAACTAGGCCAATCGGAATCCCAGTCAAGTCTACCAGCAGATCTGGCTTGGTGTGTATAACCTGTTCAGCCACAAAGACCTCTGCAGTCAACTCAAAAGCATCCTATACTTGGTTTAATGGTCTGTTATTGCCATTTTTAAATTCTCAATAATTTTATCTTTGAACTTGTGCTTTATAAGTGAAGTCCTACAGGACAACAGGGCATGCACATGAGCAAAGAAACTACACACTCTATTTGCAGAGTAGCATTTATGATGCCCCATAAACACAGCCTTCCAGTAGACCCACAATGTGTAGCAGTTCTGTGAGACTCAAAGGACAAGGTAAGTATGTTACATTTAAAACTGAATAAGTAGAGGTGCTGACAGACCCAAGAGACCACACTTCCCATTTGAACCAGAATTTGCTTCCAATGCAGAAAAAAGGCAATGGCACTTTACAAAACAAAACCAGATAACTTTATCATATCCTTTCTTACTTGTGTCACTTCCCTTTACTAAACAAACTCACTAAAAACGATGACACAGAAGGAAAGGAAAGATAGGGAATTCATAGTTCCTCTTCTGTTCAGTTATTCCTCATTCATTGCTAAGCTGAAGGGCAAAAGTGGAATGTGAGTGTACCAAGAAGTAAAATAAAAGCAGTCGAGTTCATTTTATACAACAATTCCATTGGTCTGGTAACAACAGAATATATATGAATTACACATATGAATTATAAATTGTATAATTTTAGTGCTTCCAAGTATGAATTAAATGCTCGTATATTTGCATTGAAAGCTAGCATCGTACAATATGATAAATGGTTAGATTCATACTCATTCTTAACATTTTAGTTTTTCTTTACTTGGAAAAACATTATATAAGAAACTTTTAAAAACACAATGACAAGTTTAAAGACAATACAGAATTCAAAAAAATACTTTATATTTTAGTACCTTTAATGACACTTTTTTCCTGGCATTTGAACAAGAGACCCCACAAATTACATAGCAAGCTCTGGCTATCAGGAAAGATATTTATTTTCCCCTAGTATCTCAAGTTAGAAGGGCAGTGTGAGCTGGAGTCTCATGACTGTCTTCCTTGGCCAGGTGGATGAAGTCACTTAGTTCTTAAATTGTTTGTTGTAATGTTTATTTATTTTTGATGGGGGGGGTGGGGAGAAGAGAGCACAAGTGCAGGAGGGGCAGAGAAAGAGGGAGACACAGAATCTGAAGCAGGCTCCAGGCTCTGAGCTGTCAGCACAGAACCTGACACAGGACTCGAACTCATGAGCTATGAGATTGTGACCTGAGCCAAAGTCAGACACTTAAGTGACTAAGCCCCTGAAGTCACCTGTAATAAGAAAAACTAAAGCAAAAATGCAAAGAGTAACATAATTGAGAAAGACAAAAGAGAGAATCCATACTGTTCTCTGAATCCATATTGTTTGAACTTCTGGATGTGGCCAGACCACAATTGAGGGCACATTTGTCCTTCTTTGTTATGTAAGTCAACAAATTATTTTTCTTTTGGGGGGAGTGGGTGCTTAAATCATTTGAACTGGATTTCTGTCACTTGCAACCAGAATATCGACTAATTTAGCGTCATATGCAAAGCATATGACAGAATTCTTAAATTCATATTCTTAGAAGCTGCACAGAGGCTTTAGAGAGTGAAGAAGACAGATGATTTGGATTCTTTTTAAAATTGGATTTGTAATTCCAAATGATAAGATATTTTTAAAAGATATAAGTAATATTTGTGAAAGCTAGAAAGATACCAGTAAAAATTAATATGCATGTACTTACTACCCAATTTAAAAATATCTACCAGTGCCTTTGATGGCCCATAAGACCTTCCCCAATTACTCCTCTGACTATTTCCACTCACCCACCCAAAGGTAATCACTGTGAACTTTGTAATTGTCCTTCTCTCGCTTTTCCATATAATTTGGGTGTTTTTTTTCTGGTAAACTGTAGAAAAAGTAATTGGAGGAGGCTAGTCTGAAGACTAGCAGACAGGGGTAGGAGACAGGATAACTCTGAGCTCAACTTATCATCATTTGTGTGTGCTTTGGGTAGCCACTAGATCATGTTTCATCAAATAAAATTTAGGCAACTGATAAATGTATAAAATTATGTTGCTTTTTTTTCTGTTCTTTTTTCTTTTTTCTTTTTTTTTTTTTTTTTTGAGAGAGAAAGCAAGTGCAAGTGAGGGAGAGGGGCAGAGGGTGAGGGTGAGAGAATCAAGAAGGTTCCACACTCAGTGCAGAGCCCAACACAGGGCTCAACATGGGGTTTGATCCCATGTCCCTGAGATCATGACCTGAGCAGAAATCAAGAGTCGGATGCTCAACGAACTGAGCCAGCAGATGCCCTTAAAATTACATTTTTTGAAAGTAGAAAAAGCATCTTGCCCAGTTATTCCAGCACAGAAATGAGCTTTGGGTTTGGGGTAGGGACACAGAGGGTAGTAGATTTGCTACCTGCCTCACCAGTGACAACCAGAAAGGGAAGGAGAAAAGAAGAACAAGAGAAAGAAAGGAAAGGAAAGGAAAGGGAAGGGAAGGGAAGGGAAGGGAAGGGAAGGGAAGGGAAGGGAAGGGAAGGGAAGGGAAGGGAAGGGAAGGAAAGGAAAGGAAAGGAAAGGAAAGGAAAGGAAAGGAAAGGAAAGGAAAGGAAAGGAAAGGAAAGGAAAGGAAAGGAAAGGAAAGGAAGGTACAAACAATTCTGTTTCATGCTATATCCTTTCCCAACATGTAAAAAAGGTACCTGACACATAGTATGGTGTTTCTCATGACTTTATATAGGACTGTCCTTTTCCTTCTATCAAATTCATTTTAAATGAATCACAAGAATTAAAGAAGGACTAGTCCAGAGAAGTAATCCCTAATTATAAAATTTTGTGCAGTATGGCACTGAGTTGTAGGTCCATAGGAACGGAGTTTCCCAGTGTAAGCGGAACCTTCCTTTCACATCCTCACATTCTTGCTGGTTCACAAAATGAGAACTTCTGCTCTAGCTGTAGACACTGTAGCTACATGGATGCTACTCACTGGCTTCTAGTAGGAGGGACATTTTTCCTCTGTGTTTTGTGATGAGAGCCTGATGTTCAGTAGTTCACTTTTCACCATTGGATGGATCAAAGGGTTCAAGGCTACTACATACGAGTGGCCTCTCACTCAGGTTCTCTAAGCCCAACAGGTATGAGTGGGTCATAGTACTTCAAGGAGATGGCAGGGGAAATACCACTCTGCAGGCCCAACCCATCCTCCATTCATGTCCAAAACTTGTTGCGGAGAGAGTAGGAAGCCCATTTTGGCCCCACATTCTCCAGTTTTATCCATAATAAAATTCCCATGTCTATTTCTGTGTTTTATTCTCATTGTCCATTTTCTGTGTCTATTTCTCAGTTGGTTCAGAACTCAGAGGGGAGATGGAATTGACTGAATGGCCCCCTTGAAACCCCAACATACAACATCTCTCAAATTATATAATTTAATTAACTATTTCCGAGACTGTCTCATAAATCATAGAAAATTTTCTCTCCACATGAAGAAATTAAATGGTACAAATGAATATATAAGATGATTCTGAAGAGTAGGAAAAAAGACAGACATGTAAACTCTATGAAAATCAACCTTATCCCTACTCATAAAGTCTTCAATGAAACAATATGATTTTTACCCTCCTGTTTTTCTATAAGCCATAGTCTCCTCAAATACAGATTCAGGATTTGTAATGCTCTCCAGACTCCATGCAACAATCTCCAAATACTTAAATCAGCAAAACAAATTTACCCATGAACAGCCTAGGAGCTGCCAGCATCAATTAAAAATAAGTGGTGTATAACAAATTGATGAAGGATAATTTTGATGCAACACCATTTCAGTTTATACAATGCCTTCCATCTCTAAAAATAAGCAGACCTGAATAACAAAAAAAAAAAAATCCCTAAGAAACAAACAAACATTTGTTCCATTCAATAAGAACAAATTGCTTTTATGTTATCTGAAAGGGTTTAGTCAAACAGAAATATTGGCACTGAACCACAACATTTGAATATTTTGGCAGAAGTGCTTTTAAACCATTCCTCTACATAATTTAATAAAAATGGCACTACCATTGGAAAAATAATGGAACAGAAAACTTTGCAACATACAATCAAGTTACCATAAAATGTGAACATTATAAAAGCAGTTAAGCTTTATTATGTTGTTCATGGTTTATATGGGACTTACTCTTTAATGCCCTTGAAACTATATTTTTTAAAAGATGAGTTTTAAAATAACATGACTTCAAATGCTACAAAATAAAAGTTTCTATTTTAAAACCATTGTCTCCAAATAAATAAGGAAGAGCTGTTTCTAAATAAGCCCAGAAATCTTTATTAGTCAGTACTTTTTAGGGCCAGTTTCTCACCTTCCACTCCAAGTTTGGGCATCTTCTCATTAGTTCCTATTATGATTGCTCCAAATCTTTTCCATGTTTCCCAGGCTCTAGTGCTGTGTTCTCCACCAGACTCATAGTGATGAACCTGTGATACTAAGACTAAGAAACACCTCTCATCTTCTCTTCCTCTCTTCCCCCAAATGTCTGGAGAAGCTCTTCCTTTATTCCACTTTGCCCTCTACCTGTTCCAATTCCCTTCTCACCCGCAACAGCCTCAACACAGACTTCTCCCTGCCCTCTTCCGGTGATGCTCAGGGCCCCTCTTTTCCCTTTCTCTGACAAACCATGTGACAGATTTGGATCAAATCCAAATCCCAAAATCACTCTCCTACAGCAGCCACTGAGGTCATGCAAGTGAGAGAAATGAGCTGGTAGAAAGGATAACCATCAGGGACAGGGGGTCAAGAAAGCACATTATTTTCTAAAATGGACAACCAATTGTTGCCAAGAGGAAGCAAAGGCCATTGTTGTCAGATCTCCCAGTTTTTTCAAGAGAAAGAAAAAATTATGTTTTATGTGAAACCTCCCAATTTTTAAATATTGAAAACTAATTTTTTTTAGTCTTTGAACACTGTGGAGCACAATGACGTGCAGGTCAGCTAAAGCACAGCGCGAAGCACGTGTGTAGCTAGTCTCTTGCCTCTGTCTACACTTAATACCTCCATGACTCCAGTGTCTTTACCTGTTTTGCAGTTTGGCTTCCAACCACATCACTATACTGAAACTCGATGCAACACTCTCTGGCTTCTTCTCATTCCTTACCATCCCTAAATTGCCACAGCATTGGACATCAGTGATTGACACCGATGACCAACTCACGCTCCTGGAAGTCCCCTCTCTTGGTGTCTATGACATCGTGTTTTCATGGCTCTCTTCTTCCCTCTCTGACTTTCTCAGGCCCACTGTCTCCTCTTCACCTCCCACATCTATCTATACTACCCTATATGTAGTATAAGGAGGTTCACATGGAGCGAATGCCTACACAACAAATTCCACAGGGCAGTTTCTGAGAGGACTGTATCGTAAGGTAAGCATCAATCATGCTTCTCAGGGGAGATATTTGGCAGTGTTTCTGACCCTTGGATGCACATTAAAATCACCTGGAGTGGAGGGCCTTAATTGGCCTGGATTGTAGCCTGGCCTCAGGATGTTTTAAAAGCTCCCCAGATGATTCTAATGTGCAGCAAAGCAGAGCACCCCTAGTATACTTGGTGACTAAGTAAGTGGGTGACTATTCAAAATTGATGACTCTCACCTTGTGCAAACTGCTGCTTTCGGGGTATGCCAGACAGTGTGGCTCCACATACTCATCCAACAAGGATTTCTGAGTGCTAACAAGTGCCCTGCACCATGCCCCTAAAGGAAGGCAATGGAACTGGCCAAGCCAGCACTAGTTGCTAAAAGCATCCTCTCTCTGAGTATATCCTGTATAATGTGAATAAACTTTTCAGTGAAAACAAGCTGTTTGTTTCAATGGAATATAATCTATAGAAACTTCTCTTATACCAAAATTTGCCCTTGGCTTATAAATAGGAACTTTCCAAATCTATTCTCTCTCTCCAATTCTGAATACCCTTATCAAATTTATTTCTGCATTTCCAACTACTTGGTGGACATTGCTGTTTTTCTTCTCCCTACTATCCAAATCTTCTCCTCTTCCCAATTTCCATTATGATGTTTCCATTCCCACTGGAGTGTGAAATCTTGACCCAATCCCTGACTCCTCCTTCTAACTTCTCCTTTATATCTAATATTGTTTCTTCTCTCACTCTGTTACTGCCATCTCACTGTATCTCCCCATTCCCACCATACCTTCCAACTTAAGACACTGCTACTTCATACTTGACCTAAGGCAAAGGTCTTTAGTACTCTCACTGTTCCCAGCCTGTTCCTTAACTGGTCCATTGGGCTCCATCATTGTTTCCTCCTTCTTACAAATCTTTGTTGCATCTTGGAGGAATAGACAGCCTGGGTCTGCTGAGCTATTGTACCCATTCCCTTGAGTAAAGACTCAGAGATGTGCTGACCCATTCTGGAACAGTTTCTTGTACCTGGTGAACAGGAAAACCCAAGCTAGACTCTACTGTGTGGTAAGGTAGGTGGCTATGAAATCTACCCCCCCTTACCCCCCAAGAATGCAAAGGTGAGCCTCTCACTCCTGGTCAAAACCTCACCCTCAGAAATAGATTGAGTAGTTAGGAGTAACTTCTACAGGAACTTTGGGAGAATGATGCCTCCACTTGGGAACATGCCAGTCTCCTGTTTTATGTAGTTATTTCCAAACGGGGATATTTCTGGATCCTCTGCCACTAAGAACTGTCATCCTCTTGTTGCATCTATTGGCATCTTTCCGTATTCCATATCACCCTCCCAAAGTGACAGTCCCACAGATTCCAATACTCAATAATTAAGATCTATTTTTCTTAGAGCTGGTATCCTAGGCCCTTCCCAATCTGGCTTCACCATCCTTCTGTCCTTGATTCCCACTACACCTTTATTTTTACCCTGTACTCTGGTCTCAATAGGCTGCTTGTAACATTCATTAAGGCCAATAGGAGTCTGAATCACTAAGATGCCCCATCCTAAAAAGGGAATGGCCTTTTATATTTTCCATTTACTTAACTAAAAAAACACAACATTTCTGAAGCTAAAACTACAGCATAATGAGAAATGTTGGAGATTATCATGAAAAGTTATTCTTGATGATTTTAATAAAAGTTCTGTCCATTTCTCACTTTAACATTATGACTATAATTTTATATAACACTTGATAACACTTGACAAAGTGCTTTGCATATATTATCTCTCTAATACATACAATCATCCTGTGAACACCTACAGATGAGAAAGTGGACACACAGATATTATTTTTATTTTCCCAAGGTCACACAGTGTATCAGTGGCACAGATGGTTCCCAGTCTCATTTGCCATAATTTTAAAATTCTATGAACATTCTACTACCTGGTCTTGCTTTATTTACTAATATAAACCTCCACACTGTTCACCAAAACTTACAATGAGAATTAATACAAAAAAATACCTATCTTTGAGAATTTCAATGCTAAGCTTTCTTGATACTGTTCTGACTCTTTTAGGGCTGTAATAAGGAGAATATGTCTCTCTGTAGATTAGTATCATTAGAAACATCATATACTCAACGAAGACTGTCCACAGATGGAGAAAAGAAAGCTTGTAAAAGGCACTGGAACTGAACAAAAAAGATAGTAATGAAAAGGTAAGAAGACAAATAGCATTTCAGTGATTACACTGTTCAGCACAGAAACCTGTCCATCATTAAATATTGGCCTCTTTATGTTGTTATGCAAAAATCTAATTGCACCATTTGCCTTCTATTGTGCTGTAGAGAGAACAAAAGAGCCAAGCATCATTTCTTTATTACTGTCATTTGCCATGGATTCCAACACTAGAAGGAAGAAGTAGAGATAATGTAGAACTGCAAGAATCTACTCTGTTCTAATACTAGTGAAGATAAATGTGTGTCTCCAGAAAAACCTTTGGCATACAGATGGGATAGGGGCTGGGAACAGCTGAAGTGAGTGAAGGAGGCATGAGATGAACTCTCAAGGCCTGTCTCATGGCACACTGCTTGGAGGGCTCAAATGGCTCAAATTAAAAGTAGTCAAATATGAATATTTTTCACAGAAACAAATTTTACTCACTTGTAAAAAAGAAATGCTTCTCAAATCTTTGACTTAGCTATCCCACTTCTAGGAATTTACCTAAGAAGAAGAAATACACAGGGATACCTAGGTGGCTTAGTCGGTTGAGCATACAACTTCAGCTCAGGTCATGATCTTGCAGTTCCTGAGTTCGAGCTCCATGTCAGGCTCTGTGCTCAGAGCCTGGACTCTGCTTCAAATTCTGTGTGTGTGTGTGTCTCTCTCTCTGCCCCTCCTCTGCTCGCTCTCTGTCTCTCAAAAATAAGTAAACATTAAAAAAAATTTTTTTAAGAAGAAATACACAGACACATTCACACACAGACACATTCACACACACAGAGTCACTCATACCTATGTGATAACAGTAGTTGAGTAAGACGAGGATGGCAGAGGGAAGACAAGGAGAGGTTAAAGGAGATTTAATTTTTACTGTGTCCTGTGGTCCCTTTGCATTTTTATCATATAAACACCTATTATATATATGAAACTACTTAAATAAACAGGATTATGCTTAATTCATGCTTCAAATACACATAGTCTATAACCCAGAAATGTCTCTTTAAGCTTATTTACAAATAAGCACCAAAATCTGGACAAGGGTATTTGGTGCAGTAGCATTTATTATACAAAAATCAGATTGGATCTAACTTCCAGTCAGAAGAAGAGTTTGATAAATTCCAGCACATCCATTCAATGTAAAACTCTGCAGCCATGAAAAGGAATAATATATCTACACGCAGAATACTCTGCAAAAAGCAGAAAGCCTAACTCACCTACCCATATTAATCAGCCTTGTGCTTTGTTCATAAATCTGAACAATCAAGAATTAACGGTATATAAGGAATAGCAACAATCTAAAAGAGAAGGACCAATAGAAGCAAAGGAAACAACTAAACTGGCATGGAGGGAAGTCACTTACTATTCCCAGAGATATGTGAGATAATAATACAACCTCACCCCCTAAAAATAAAGAAATGGAAAACAAATTGTTCTTAGAAACCAAAACTATGATTGATAAATATAAAAAAGATCATATGTATTATGCAATCAAAACAAAAAGAGGGGTGCCTGGGTGGCTCAGTTGGTTATGTGTCAGACTTCCGCTCAGGTCATGATCTCACAGTTCACAAGTTTGAGCCCCCACATCAAGCTCTGTGCCAACAGCTCAGAGCCTGCAGCCTGCTTCAGATTCTGTGTCTCCCTCTCTGTCTGCCCCTCCTCCACTCGTGCTCTGTCTCTGTCTCTCTCTCTCAAAAATAAATAAACACAAAAAAATTTTTAAAGAGAGAAAATATGAAAGAAAAATTGATACACAGAGGATAAATCTTTAAGAACACATATTTACCTAATAAAAGTTCTAGAAAGTAAGAACAAAAAAGAAACAGACATAAAATAATCAAATAAACGGTTGAAGAAAATCTCCCAGAGCTGAAGAAAGACATAAGACTTCATACTTGCAGTCCCAGTGACAGCCAAACAGAAGAAATGAACAAACTCTTAGGAAATTAAGAACCCCAAAAATAAAGAGAAAATTCCAAAAGACTTTCCTGAGGATGAAACAAACCAACAAAAACAAGTTTCTTACATAGGAATGAGACACAGAATCACAGGGAATTCATTATCAGTTACGCTAAATGCTAGAAGATAGCCAAATGATGGCCTCAAATAAAGTGAAATTAATTTTGAATCTGAAATTCAGTGCCCAGGAATCTAATCAAATGTGAAGGTAACATAGATATATCTTCAAACATAAAAAAAAAAAAAAAAACTGAAGCAATTAAGCAATCCTTATCAAAATAACACCAGCATTCTTCACAGAGCTAGAACAAACAATCCGAAAATTCGTATGGAACCAGAAAAGACCCCAAATAGTCAAAGCAATCCTGAGAAAGAAAAAAATCAAAGCTGGAGGCATCACAATTCCAGACTTCAAGCTGTGTTACAAAGCTGTAATCATCAAGACAGTAAGGTACTGGTGGGGTGCTGGTTGCGGGGGATGGGCTAAATGGGCAATGGACTTTAAGGAGGGCACTTGTTTGGATGAGCACTGGGTGTTACATATAAATGATGAATCACTAAATTCTATTCCTGAAATCATTATTACACTATATGTTAACTAACTTGAATTTAAACTTAAAAAAATAATAATTAATATTAAAAAAAAGAAAATTTCCAAAAAAAAAATCCTGAGACAAATCTAAATTAGTTTTAATTGGGCCTTTTAGATGGCCACTTAAGCACTTACCTTTCCTAAACTATCTGTTTTTTACAACTAAATATGCAACCTGTTGCCTTCTAATTTCTTTAATTCCCTCTTCTTTTCTCAGGAGAGAGTTCTGTATAATTGAGTATGCTATAACTAGATGAACCCAATCAAATGACTCAGACTTCGGTGTAGGAAGATAAATATCAGTGAGATTCTGTAGGGACAGATAATGTCAAAGATACATTTAGGAAGTGTCTACTTAAAGTTTTATGAAATCAATGCATTTATGTATTTTTCCTAATGAATTTGTGTAACACGTTAAAATCTTCACAAATACTGAGTTTTAGGACATCATACAATAATATATAATTTGCAAAATTATGTTTAATTTCTTTACTTTTTTGTTATTTTAATATTCACAAGTGTGCCTGTTCCCAAAGAAACTGTATGTGTCTTTATATGAAACAAAATCTTTTGGTATCCTTAAAAAAAAAAAACAAAACAAAACCTGAAGCAATTAAAAAAAAAAAAAAACAGAGGCAGTTTATTTCCCCTGTACTCTACTATGGTTCCTTTTTACCTACTATGGTGGATCCATATTAAAGAAATATTATTATTAAGCAGCAAAACAATCTTAAGATACGATGTCTTTCTTATATAGAAAAGAAGACCAATTAGAAGTATCAAGAGAAACAAAGAAATAAAGAAGAGACTGTGGTACAAATAGTGTCATGGTTTTGAATAATTGACAATGTTAAAAAAAATTAAAGTCTATTTGATCTTTATGCTTAGAATGTTCTTTTATGAACACAAGTTTTATGACATTAAGATGATATCTTCTCCACAGGTCCAATCATACTATTTTGCTCTACAAAGAAAATATTTTTTATTTTATAAAATTATAAAAACTATTGATTCTCAATTTTCAGAATCAACCTACTAACCAACATGGAAAACATAAATATAATTACCAAACAGAACATAAATATATCTTGACAACATAAAATAATAACGTATCTGATGATAGCTGGGAGTTAGTTATATGGGTAGCAGGGGCTGGAAAGGATAAGAGCAGGAATTTCCTCACGATAACAGTAGGGATCCAGAATGTTGTCTAATGTTTGCTAGGTCAAGAAACAGGGCTATGTAACTAATTCAAAGTTATAAAAGTAATGAATAGAAAAACCAAAATATAATGAACTCAAATGGGGCTAGTAGAGTAGATATGGAAAATGGCATGGAATCAACTGATAGTGTTTAAAGTTGATAAATCATCTTATGAGTGTTTGAGATATATTTTACATAAAAATTAACTTTAAAGTATTTCTCAATGGCTTCCCCTGGGAAGTGAGGTCAGGCTGTAGGGCAATAAAGTCTTTTCATTTTTCTTTTATTCATATTTATGCTGTTTGAATTTTTACTTCTATGTTCTTAAGCTTTTTTATAATTTTTTAAAATGTGCTTATAAAAATCAGCTCATAAATTCTAATCAAGACATTTATGTAAGTATTATTATTAATGATAACAGTAATAATGAATAATAGTTAAATTTTACTCAAGGCTTTTTGCATGCTAAAGGTTTTTTTTTTTTTTTTTTTTTTTTAATGTTTGTTTTTGAGAGAGAGAAAGAGAGACACAGAGCACGAGCAGAGAGAGGGAAGGAGGGAGACACAAAATCTGAAGCAGGCCCCGGGTTCTGAGACGTCAGCACAGAGCCTGACATGGGGCTCGGACCCACAGCTCATGAGATCATGACGTGAACCGAAGTCGGACACTTAGCCTAAAGTGAGCCACCCAGGCGCCCCACATGCTAAAGGTTTAATGAGCACTCCCACTGAACCATCACAATTATGATACAGATACTATTATCTCTGTTGTTTCATGCATAAGGAAACTAACACTTGGAGGTTAAGTAATTTCCCAAGGTAAAAACAGCAAAGACTCCAGGGGAAGTAGTACTCAAACCAGGTCTGCTGACTCCAAAGTAATGCTTCTTTTTTTTTTTTTAATGTTTATTTATTTTTGAGAGAGAGAGACAGAGACAGAGAGACAGAGTATGAACGGGGGAGGGTCAGAGAAAGAGGGAGACACAGAATCTGAAACAGGCTCCAGGCTCCGAACTGTCAGCACAGAGCCCAACGTGGGGCTTGAACTCACAAACCGTGAGATCATGACCTGAGCCGGACTGAGCCACCCAGGCACCCCCAGAGATAATGCTTCTAACCACTAAAGTCTGCTGCCTGTACTTATCCTGTGATTTTTGAATTTGCAGACCCTATTTTTTCTATCAGCTATATCAGCTCTGACAGATGTTTATTTGAATTCAACGGTGGCTCCTTTGAAGCCGATTCCCAAGACCAACACTTTATATATCAGCTGCACTCAGTGCTAGAAGATGACCACAGATTCAGAGAGGGAGAGAAGAGATAATTCAATACCCAAGGATCTCATCAAATGTAAGGCTGAGGAGCACCTGGCTGGCTCAGTTGGTAGAGCATGTGACTCTTGAGCTCTCCGTAACTTCAAGCCCCTGTTGGATGTAGAGATTGCTTAAAGATAAAATCTTTTTTTTAAAATACAAGGTTAGGACAGAGACATTTTCAGACATAAATAAGTCTAAGTTTATTTCCTTTGTACCCTTTCACAAAAAATTGCATGAAGATTTATGCCACGTGGGGAATAACAAGTCCCAGCACAACTGGACCACTTGAATTAGGAAAAAAAAAAAAAAATCAGTCCTTCCTCTTACTAGAAGGTTTATAATTAGGAAAACAAAAAAGTCAGCACCCCTAACTTCATATGACAAGTTATTTAGTTACTACTTTTGGCAAACAGGATGGTAATTCCATCATTCAATAAGTGTTTAGAATCACATAGCTGGGTGCTGGGGGATATGGCAGTGAACTACAGACATCATTTTGAGGAGCTCACCATAAACCAAGGAGTTCCTTGAGGGGCACTTGTGGCCCGCTCATCTCAACCAGCCCTCCATGCCTACCATCACCACCATTCTTCTGACTTTTCATGATGATTTTAGTTCTGGGAGAACAAAACTTCAGGCCCTCCACATATTCCTCCCCTTCAAAGGGGCTGCTGTCTCAAGTCCATCCTACATAAAAGTTCAGAAACTATTATTATAGCTGAGGATCTAGTGGGGATACACAAACAATTAACCAGAATTATATAATTCATGACACATACATGGGTGATGAAGGATTCTAGTTTTTTAGTATTTATAATATTTTACTGTTATATTGTTATATTAAGTGATAGAACAAGAAGTTATGGGCCAAGCAATACAACACAGTTTCAAGGTAAACGATAAGAGTAATCAATCACAGGGGTGCCTGGATGGCTCAGTTGGTTAAGCATCCAACTCTTAACTTCAGCTCAGGTCATGATCTTAGGAGACTGAGCCCCGCATCGAGCTCTCTGCTAACAGCGTGGGGCCTGCTTGGGATTCTCTTTCCCTCTCTCTAAGCTCCTCCCCCATTCATTCTCCCCCCAACACACACACACCTCTCTCTCACACACACAAAATAAATAGGTAAACTTTGAAAAAGAATTCTAAAAAGAATAATCACATTTTTCTTTTTCAACACAGTTTGATTAAGTTATGAATTGTATTTTTACATTTCAAAAGTATTTAAAATCTCCACATTGCTCATATAGGTATATATGCAAAAATCTCTTTGGGAAGTACATGTTTCCATTTACCAACTTCAAACAAGCGTCAGAATAGTACATATTACTAAGATAACATGAAATGCATTCTTTTTTCTGAATCCTTTTCATAAATCCATGACGAGATATTTTGCAGAAGGCTCTTCAGCTTAAAGTAGAAATTCTCTTCTGGAAATAGCTAAAGAAAATTTGAGATGTTTAACCACTCCTTTATGGGTCAGATACAGATATGCTTCAGCCCTCAAAGCACAGCTAAACTTTCAGTCATTGACTGCCTTAGTTCCCATTTCCTTCTTTCCCTCAATGCCTTTAAGCTGAGTCCATTTACCACATTGGTTTACAGAAAATTCATTTGATGGTTCCTCCCAATGCCTTCATACCAAACAGTGAAGTTTGATTAGAGATGTGGAAAATTATGCTACCCATAGTAGAAGTGACCCAAATCCAGCCCTGTCTTCCCCCTTGCTAAAAGGATGCCTTTATTGTTTGGGTGTTCCCTCTCCTCTGTATATGCTGGTACTCAGGAAAGGAAAACAGACCCACCCCACATCCCTGATTTCATGTTCCTATTGCCAAGAATTAGTTTGAGCAAGAGCATGTAGTATAATTCTGAATACTGTGATGTGTAGGAAATCTTGGAAAGGCTCTCCTTATTAACAATAAAAAAGGTTGGGGATAAACATCCCCTGCTGCTGGAGGTCACTATGTCTACAAGGATTCCCAGAGTTGTGGGCAGCCATTTTAGAACCATGTGGAGAACTAAGTCAACAGGCCCAGGAGGGCAGAACAGAAAGATGCAAAGAACTCAGGTTCCTGCTTTTTTGTCAAGCCACTGAATCAGTCAATCTGCAGCCCTCCCTCCCATACTCATACTTCCTGTTATGTGAGATAATAAATGTTCCTCATTAAGCCATTTTTAGTTAGTTTTCTGTTACTTAGCAGATAACGCATCCAGATTGGTACATATGAATTAGTTCTCTCTGTTATCCCTCTCTTCCTCCACTGAGCCAACATTTTAAATATTCTTAACATAATTTAATTGGTATTAACATTTTTATGTAGGTAGATTTTGGCTTTCTTCAATGATAAATTTAAATTTATCCTCATGTTTTATACTTTAGCTTAGCAATCTACTTTAAGAAACTGAATCTCATCAAAGATACCTGGTTCCTATACCCATACTAATTATATTTTTTTAAGGTCATGCAAATATCAGTATGAGACTACAATGCTTTTTGATAACCAAACATATCCATTTTGACCAAAGACTCTTGCCCCTATTAAAAAGAAAGAAAGAAAGAAAGAAAGAAAGAAAGAAAGAAAGAAAGAAAGAAAGAAAGAGGAAGGGAGGGAGGGAGGGAGGGAGGGAGGGAGGGAGGGAGGGAGGGAGGAAGGAAGGAAGGAAGGAAGGAAGGAAGAAAGAAAGAAAAGAAAGAAAGAAAGAAAGAAAAGAAAGAAAAGACTAGAAAAAAACTCAGTTATATGTCGAAGCTTTCTAATTCCTATGCCCAACTTTTTTTGGATAGACTTTCATTACAATTCCTTGAAGCCTATTTGGCTTTCACAGTTTAATTTCTTAGCTTTGAGTTAATATTATTCCCCTAATCTCACTAATCCCCTGAGGAAGATGAACATAATGGTGAACTTCATATAAGGAATATTCTATTAAATTTTGAAAAGATTAAATTGTATACATAAAAATAAAATATGAATACACATTGAATTTACATAACTTCCTGCCCAAATTTCTAGATTTAAGCCATCTTTTCACCAATTCCATTTCCAAACATCCCTCTATGTGAGCTTTATCAAGACAAGTGTCAGAATTCATAAAATCAACCAGAGCAACTGAAAGGCCTATGCTAATTATAAATCATAACACAAGTCAAGGTTAATTACACTTAGATTTTAAATGTTTTGCTTGAGGATGCTTAGCTTAGTCTAGAACATATTTTTTAAAATGAAATGCTTATGAAAGATAGATTAACTTTACCCACAGCTGTGGGGGGGGGGGGGGAGCACTAACCAGCACTATTTAAACATTGCACTTTCACCTTAAAACTAACAAATGCAAGCAGTTTGAATGTAAATTATTCTCAGGGCTTTTTAGCTCTTAAAAGGAAATGAATGTAAAGGCCATAATCTCTTAAGCACTTCTGAGCAATAATAATTTTAAAAAATTCTAACTGGGATGAAACTAAAATGCCAACATTTATTTATGGAATTTGCAGTCAATTATGTCATACAAATGCTTTACTAATATTTTCTCATTCCTGCGTATTGTTCTAAGAGTTCTCCAAAACAAAGCCTTAAGTTTAAATCAAAGCAAAATTGAATCCACCCTACCATATTTTTAGTGACTCTCTGGTTCCTTATAAGGAAAAATATTGGAGATGGAATTAGAACTTTTGGGTAACTATAAGAATGTGAGAGAGGAGGGCACCTGGATGGCTCAGTCAGTTGAGTATCTGACTCTTGATTTCAGCTCAGGTCATGATTTCATGGTTCATGGGATCAAGCTGGCATTGGGCTCTGTGCTGACAGCACAGAGCCTGCTTGGGATTCTCCGTCTCTCTCTCTCTCTTTCTCTGACCATTCCCTCCTCATGCTCTCTCTCTCAAAATAAATAAACATTAAAAAAAAAAAAAAAAGAATGTGAAAGAGAACAATCTTACCCAGTCTGGAAAGTGGGCATGGGATTTCTAAAGTACAAGTATACTGGAAAGTCTAATATGAAACTGAATGGAGATATTCTACAAGTAAAAATATAAACCCTTTTCCTCAAGGGAAATTCAAAGTAATTTTAAGAATTGTACTTTGGCTATACAGCATATAAATGTCTGAGGGATCTAGAAGAAGATATACAGAGTTCTCATTTTTCTAATTTTTTGAAAAATCTGAAGTTAATACAAAATGAAAAATGTAAAAATGCTTTAAGATGCTTAAAATTATTACTATTTTCACATGAGAAATTAACTCAATTGTCTAAAATTTTAGTTTCTGACCAGGGTCAAACTAGGTAAGAATTTTAATGTGTTGGAAAAAGCTTCAATATGTAGTCCATAGCCTCAAATCTTGTCTCAGTTGTCAGTGGTATTTAAAGACACCAATCTCCATAGATAGATATTTATTTCATATGGCTGAGTTTTACATAGAAGAAATACTGCAAACTCCATGGACATACACCTGAGTTTGGATAGTATCTGAAATCTGACTTAAATACATTGCTCTTTTATTTGGTAGTTTATCAATTTCTGTCAAATTGCTTCATAACATTTCTAATTTTATGTTTCTTAAAAATAAATCACAAAATTATAGACCTAAAATGACCTATAATTATAGTCATACACTCAGAGCTCAAAACGATATTACAGATTATCCTAAATGGCACAAGGATGTGAAGGGACTTACCAGAGGCAACACACTATAACCTGATATATAACATCACACAACATAACACACCAGTTAATTTCAATATGGGAACAAAGATTGGCTCATATCAAAGACATTCTTGTAACAATTAGGGTATTTAAACATGGAATGACTACTAAATAGCGTTATACCATTACTGCTAATTTCCTTAAGTATAACAACTTATAATAATAAGTTATGTTATATAATATAATACATAATAATTATATTAAAAATTATATAACTAAGTATATTTTGTTATATAAATAAGTATATTAAATATAACATAGTTTTACTTTAATACACTTATACTTAATATACTTATAAAATAAATATATATAATATATAGTTACATAATAATAAGTTATAAAAATAAGTATATTCCCATTGTCTTTATTCTTAGATGATGCTTGATTTATTTATGACTTTGGAACTCATTATTAATTTTCAAATGGTACAGCATATGCATCTGTGTGTGTGTGCACGTGTTACCATATTGAGAGGGTAAGATAAAGAAACTATGAAAAAAATGTTAATAATTATTTTATTTACATGGAGAGCACATGGGAATTCAAATTTCTGTACTTTTAAAAATACAGAATATCACTGTACTTCACCAAAAACCACAACAGCTCTCATAATAGTACTTCGTCTCTCTCACATTAGTAGCACTGGTACTAGTGACTTTGTTTAGAGCATCACTGATTCTTTATAAGCAGACAGCTCTTAACAAAGTTGATTTTTCTCTTTTTCTTAAGTACGGTGATTAAAAGCCAAAATTTAAGAGACAGAAATGGATGTCAGAGATGGTCACAATCCATTTGACCAACATTTATAAAGTATCCACCAGACTTGTGAAACAGCAATGGCCAAGATATGATCCTGGTCCTAAAGGAGCCCATGATCCAGCTGGCAGCAGAGACATGCAAACAATAACCACAATGATAACTAAGGTACCTAATACAGAGGAAGAATAATAAATAGTAGATACAACTGTATTAATAACCAGTGAGAAATGAAACTCACAATGATGACCCTGAGTCAGAAGTAAAAGGTCAAATTTCATTTCATATACATTTAGAAACTTATAGAAATTAAAATTATATTTTATAAATACTACTGTGAAAATATTTTAATAACTAAAGATTTAAAGCTTACAGAAAAAAATGTTTTTACTTATTAAAAATTTTATTTCCCTGGATAGTGTTGGGGAGGAAAAACTTTCCTTCTATACTTCTAGGTTCTTTGGCTGGTCTAATAATTAAATTAACATAAAACAGTGTAATGAGAGAAAAACAAATTTAATTACATTACCAGGGCCTCATTACGAATGTAAGACCTATAGGCAGTCAGGCAAATGAGGCTTATATGTTACCCTGAGCTAAGAAGAAGGGAGCAGAGGTTTGGGACTTCAGAGGGGAAGAAAACAATTCACAGATAGATGGAAACAGCAAATGTTTAGTAATCAAATATTTGCCATGCTATGTGGAGAAGTCTTTCTTATGTCAAACAAACATATCTTTGGTGACCGCTCTCTTCCTGGTGCACACTCCTTATCTATCTAAATTATTTTGAGCAATTAAGGGAGAAGTAAAAAGAAAAACTTCTTCAGCCTTCTGTGTCTTAAAGATAACCTACCTAAAATAAGCCTAATGCCAAAGAGACACATTTTGGAGTGGCGATTTTGCTCTCCAACCGTAGGATGTCTCAATATTCTTCAGTTGTCAATTCTTCCTAACTTGATCTATTGATTCAGTGCAATCCCAATCAAAATTCTAAAAAGTGATTTTGTGTATCAACAAATATATAAACTAAAATTTATATGAAAAGACAAAAGACCCAGCAAAAGAAAAACCAACACAATACTGAAGAAGAACAATGTCTGAGGGCTGATACTACCTAACTTAAAGACATACTATAAAGCTAAAGTAATTATCCAAACAGTATGGTATTGATGAAAGAATAGACAAAAAGATCAATGGGACAGAATTGAGAGCCCAAAAACAGACCTACACAAATGTAATCAACTAATCTTCGACAAAGGAACAAAGTCAATTCAATGGAGAAAGTGTAATCTTTTTAACAAATGGTATTGTAACAACTGGACATCCATATGTGAAAGAAGGACAGAAAGACAGAGAGAGAAAGGGAGGGAGGGAGGAAGGGAAGAAGGAAGGAAAGGAGAAAGAGGAAGAGTAAAGAAAGGAGGGAGGTAGAAAAAGTAAAATATAGACACTGGCCTTACACCTTTTACAAAAATTACCTCAAAATTAAAATGGATCATATACCTAAATGTAAAAAGCAAAGCTATAAAACTTCTAGAACATACAAGAAAATCCAGGTGACCTTGGGTTCGGCAATGAGTTTTTAAACAGAACAACTTAAGCACGAGCAACGAAGGAAAAATTACTAAGTGGTACTTCATGAAAATCAAAAACTTCTGCTCTACAAAAGAAAATGTTAAGAAAATGAAAAAAAAGGCACAGACTGGGAGAAAATATTTGCAAAACATATAATGAAAGACTTTGTATCCAAAATATACAAAGAACTTTTAAAACTCAACAATAAGAAAATAAGCAACCCAATTACAAAATGGGCAAAAGATCCAATCAGATACCTCACTAAAGAAGATATACAGATGGCAAATAAACACGTGAAAAGATGTTCAACATCATATGTCAGAGAATGGCAAATTAAAACGTCAAGGAGATACCACTATATTCCCATTAGAATGGCAAAAAAAAAAAAAAAAAAAAAAAAACCCTAACAATATCAAATGCTGGCATTGATGTGGAACAACAAGGACTCTCATTCAGTGTTGGTGGTAACAAAAAGATTCAGCCACTTTGGAAGAGTTAGGCAGTTTCTTACAAAACTAAACAGTTTTATCATATAATCCAGCAATCACACTCCTAGGTATTTACCCAAATGAGTTGAAAACTTACTTCCACACAAAAACGTGCACACAAATGTTTATAGCCGCTTTATTTATAATTTCCCCAAGCTAAAAGCAATCCACGTCCTTCAAAAAGTGAATGGATGGGGCGCCTAGGTGGCTCAGCCCGTCAAGCATCCAACTTCAGCTCAGGTCATGATCTCACAGTTTCTGAGTTTGACAGGCTTGGAGCCTACTTCAGATTCTGTGTCTCCCTCTCTCTCTGCCCTTTCCCTGCTCATTTTCTCTCTCTCTCTCTCTCTCTCTCTCTCTCATATAAATAAACATAAAAAAAAAGACCAAAAAGTGAATGGATAAACAAACTGTGAGACATCCATACAATGGAATATTATTCAGCAATTAAAAAAAGAGCTATCAAGCCACTAAAAGACATAAAGAAATCCTAAATGCATATTGCTGAGTGAAAGAAACCAATCTTAAACAGCTAGGTATGTTATGATTAAAACTACATGACACTCTGGAAAAGCCAAAACTATAGTGACAATAACATCAGTGGTTGCCCAATAGTTCAGAACAGGAGTAGAGGAGGGATAAATAGACAGAGCATAAGGGGTTTCTTAGACCAGTAAAACTATTCTGTAGGATACTATAATGCATACATATAGAACATTACGCATTTGTCATAACCCATAGAACTGTACAACACAAAGAGTGAACCCAAAGGTAAAATATGGTTTTTAGATAATAATAATGTATCAACTACAGATATTAATGATACTGTATCGATATTGGTTCAATTATAATAAATGTACCACATTAATGCAAGATGTTAATAAGAGGGGAAACTGATTAGGGGAGAGAGGGAGTATATGGGATGTACCGCTCAATTTTCTGTAAACCTAAATTGCTTTACAAAGTAAAGTTTATTAATTTAAAAAAATTTTTATGTAATATTCATTTTCCCCTAATGCCAAATAACAAGGCTTCTTTAGAATAAGCATGTGTTGCTCACAGGGAAGTCTTTATCTACACTAAACTGGCTTTTTATGAATTGTCAATCACTTTTAGATATGCTAAAATAATGAGCACATAAATTATGGGTAGGCCCTGGGCAGAGTTTGGAGAAGTGTGGTCTTCAAACCACCTGCACCAAAATCATTTGGATGCTTGTTAAAAATCATATCCCTACTAAATCAGAGCCTCAAGGGGTGGGCAATCTGCATTTTTAACAAGTTCCCTGGGGATTGTGATGCACAGTAAGCGTGGGAAGTACTGCATTAATAGTGTATAAGGATACTTAAGGAATACTCCTTTTATTTTACTGCTTATAAAAAGCAAACAATTAAAACATACCAGCTGCCCAGTAATTGAGAACAGGTTTTTCTTCATCTCCCTGGCAGAAGATGACAATCAGTGACTTATTTTGCAATTTCAGGAATTCTAGCCATAAGGACTAAATTCTCCAGAAGCACTTTATCATGTAACACCTTGTTTTTTTAAAATACTGGTTTTTCAAGAAAGAAATAACTAGATGGTGAAAACTAGACTGATGCTTATGGTCCTTTTGTACATTTTTTAATTGAAGCTTTATGAATCATAGTTTTAATAAAGGATTAAAGAAAAAGCCGATGCCGTATCATTTATTATTTTCCAAACTGAATAAATATTTTTTAATAAAAATTTCAGATGACACTGCCAATTCCTTTTTTCCCCAAGAAAATTAATTTCTATGAAATAATTCTGGTCTTGCCCTTTGCAGGAAGATATAATTTTACTCTGTCTATATCAAAGAAGGTCACAGAGTCAGAACACAGGGTAATGCTTCACAGCAAAGCCCCAGAACAATGATAGAGTGAGCCTGATCAATCCTAGCTGTCATCATTTCTTTCAGACTCTCCACCTTGCCCTTTTGTGATTTTAGCAATCCACCTTTAAGCTGTATTGTATTGTTACTACCCAGATTTATCCAGTGGTGAAACTTCAAGCAACCTTAGCCATTCATAACACAGCAGAAACATACGTTTGTCAAATCTTTGCGTTGCCTTTCTGTATCCTCTCCCTGCTGCTCTAACATATCATTTACAGTCCTTCCTTAGTAGAAATGATCTGATGGGAGTCATTTACACTTATAATCTAAGGCAGTGCTGCTCAGATCTGAGTGTGTACCACCTGTCATCTGGAAGGCTTGTTAAAATGCAGATTGCTGGGCCCCACCCCCACAGTTTCTGATTCAGGGGGTATGAGATGGGGTCTGAGAATTTGCATTTCTAATGAGTGATACTGATGCTGCTAGTACAGGGAACACACTTTGAGAACCACTAATATAAGGTAATTTACACTTTTGTTTGGTATTTGTTCCAGATACTATTGTGACCAGTGTTGTGATTTATGTAAACTGTTCCAAGACTCATTAGAGTGAGCATCCTAATTAACAACCTCTGGATGGTATATTAGAAATGATGCAAATTAGGGGTACCTGACTGTCTCAGTTGGTAGAGAATACCACTCTTGATCTCAGGGTTGTAAGTTCGAGCCCCATGTTGGGTATAGAGATTACTTAAAAATAAAAATCTTTTTAAAAAAAGAAATGATGCAAATTGATGACTCCTTTTGACAGTACAGTGGTCACAGCACCATACATAATCATTTTTCTATTTTCCCAAAGAAGATCATGCAACAAAAATCTCAAGTTAGCACATGAGAACTCTGGCCTTTTACTTGTCAACCAAGTCTTAACTAGCCAAATCTCGCATCTGCCTCCACCTTGAAAGCACTTTCACTCAATTTCCACTTGCCTGCCTGCAGTCTTGCCTAATCTGTTGGAACATGGATCCACTACATGAAGACCTGTGTCTTCCCACCATGAACCCACATCCCCCACTGCCATCCTGCAGAACCCAACCTATGTATGATTCTGATCTCATCGTGGATCCTCTCCATCTTGGCTCCCTGAGTACCTGAGGAGTTCTGGCCCAATTCTTTCCAGGGCTCCCAGGACTTAGTGTGGATAAATCTTTGGCATCAGTCCTCTTGGCAGCCTCTCCCTGACATGATTTGGAGAAGCATGTTTACTCTCTTTTAAAGGGAATTAGAAGCATGCCAAAGATGAGGTGAGGTAAAAGCCACAGTGGGAACTGGGTAAGTGAATGTGCCCCCCTCAGTAGATGGCAGGAGAAAAGGGAGCTTTCACACATAGGAGTGTATTGTTGAAAGAATATCAAGTCCTGCTTCTTTAGTTGATGTTCTCCAATATTTTTCTTAAGTGAAGTGACGACCAGAGTATTTTCTCACCTTCCAAGAAGACTGGCATGCACTGCAAAAGATGTAGCACTAGGAAGATGAAGATTAAGGCCACAGGAAACCAAGCAACAAGAAAAGTGGGCCACTTTGCCAGCAGAGGGCGGCAGACCACATTACAAAAAGGACCCCATCCACAGCCACTATTCCCACAGGAAGTCCAGGTCTGTAACTACTGCTCATTATGGGGACGCTGAAGGGAGCACATTGAAGTATTACTGTTGCTTCCCTGTTGTTATTTCTCATGGCTCTAATACTAACAGGGAAATGTCAGCATTGCATAGGAAAATAGCACAGGACTTGGGAGAAGCTGGACTCCAGCATTTTCTAGCTATTTGACTTGGTCAACAACCCAGAGCCTCCATTTTCTTTTCAGTGAAATGAAGGGGAAAAAACAATAAAACCAAGGGCAATCTCATGTGGCTCATCAACATCACAGGTTTGCCCTTGGGGTGATGAGTAAAAGGAAAAAAAATCTTTATGCACAAACATTACTTATTTCTCAGAGAAGATATGGGCTGTGAACTCAAGACAAAAGAAGTGTGTTGGGGCGCCTGGGTGGTGCAGTCGGTTAAGCGTCCGACTTCAGCCAGGTCACGATCTCGCGGTCCATGAGTTCCAGCCCCGCGTCGGGCTCTGGGCTGATGGCTCAGAGCCTGGAGCCTGTTTCCGTTTCTGTGTCTCCCTCTCTCTCTGCCCCTCGCCTGTTCATGCTCTGTCTCTCTCTGTCCCAAAAATAAATAAACGTTGAAAAAAAAATTTAAAAAAAAAAAGAAGTGTGTTAACCCCCAAAAGGCCACCTCAGCTCTTCACAGGCTCCAATGCTCAAGAATTCTTTAACCTTATTGCTATTGTGCAAGGCTATTTGGGGCACCGGACTACTGAGATAGAGAGGATTTCTAGGTAGAAGTCCATTCAGGGAGGTACCAAATCCCACTCCGTAATTAATGGCACAGAGGAATCCACCCCAATCACAGGTACTTATGTGATGCTGGCAAAAGAGAAGCCAGGAGCCACAGTGCAGAGAATTGATGTGGGGGAAGATTAAGAGAAAGACCAACGGGCGCCTGGGTGGCTCAGTCGGTTAAGTGGCCGACTTCGGCTCAGGTCATGATCTCGCGATCCATGAGTTTGAGCCCCGCGTTGGGCTCTGTGCTGACAGCTCAGAGCCTCGAGCCTGTTTCAGATTCTGTGTCTCCCTCTCTCTCTGACCCTCCCCCGTTCATGCTCTGTCTCTCTCTGTCTCAAAAATAAATAAACGTTAAAAAAAAATGTTAAAAAAAAAAAAAAAAAGAAAGAGAAAGACCAAATCTAGGGCTGTCTTTCCCAAATAATCACTGGAAAATTGCAGAACCAATCCTCCCCAGGATATCTCTGGGAAAATATTACTTTGATTGTGTGATTGCATCTTTCACAGAGCATATGAGAGCACTGCCAGGCATTGCAAGGCAGAAGCTAAGAGCTCCAGTAGTTATGGTATGCCTTTATGGGGTTTCTGTGCTTAGTTAATGTTGAAAGAAGCACAAAATTTAAATGCCAAAGTTAAAGTCACAAATTCTGGACTAAACTACAAGTCAGAGTTCCAGATGATTTCATTCCATTATGTGACAGGCTATTAATTGCAATCACTGCACAGAATTTTTATTTTAGGACAGCTAAGGTTTCTCCTGCCTGCAAGTCCCAGGCAACATAGTCCCTTCTGCTACAGAAATTACTCTAACCAATTTTCCCGTCATCTGCCTCACAGTCTTGTTCAAACTGACACCTGAGAGTTAATTTACACCTTCCTATTTTATAAAACAATCCCAGAAGAAGGTACCAATTCTCTCTCCCATTTGAATTAAAAGCCTAAGTTCTGATTTTCAGTCTCTGCTATGTATTATATAAATGGGAACCCTTGAGGAGGACACTCAGATGAATGTCCTACCAAGCTAATTACTTTCAAATCTACCTCTACCTCTTCTTTAAAATCCAGCTAACAAACAAATCATTATAAATAGTGTCTTTTTAGAGAAATGGAAGGTATCACCACTGAATTGTTCAACAAGGAAGTTATTAACATAGGTAGGTGAAAATTAGAACCACCTCTGAATAGTCATGTATTTTCTGAACCTTAGAATAGATACAGGGACGTTTATAAATTGAAGATAATATGTATTAGAATTTTTTTAAACTAAAATATATTTAAGACCAACACAGGTTTCTTCTGAATACATGTGGTATTATGTTTATCACTGACACTGCCTGTTGCCTGCCTTCCAGGCAAGTACGTGATAGTATTAACACTTCCCTGTCCTTCTGAAATTAGGCAGGGCCAAGTGAACTGTTTTGGCCAATGAAATGAGACAGTAAATACACGCATCACTTCCAACAGAACATTAGAAGAGCCAATGCCTGATTGGTCTGTTCCCTCACCCAGCCACAGTGTCCAGCTATGTAGCCTAAGCCCCGAGTAAGAAAATCATGAATCAAAGGCTCCTCGAAGGCAAAACAGACACGTGGTACCCATGACTGATGTTCAATAAATATTTGCTGTTTTAAGCCACTGAGATTTGGGGGTTGTTTATACTGCAGCATAATCCAACATAGCCTGACTGATGCCACATCAGAAAATCGTACCTTAATAATGCACCAAGACACAGGCTTTGTAGAGGCAGAGGTCAGGGAAGGTATCACTGGGCAAGGTTACAGAGAGATTTAGTTCTCAAGAAGTGGTAGGAAACTGCAGAAAGAGCTAAGCTTTCAACACTGAAACAGGCCAGGTTCAAAATCTGGCTCTGATAACTATCCCTGATTACAGAGGCAAGTTCTTTAATATCTCTAAGCCTCTGTTTTCTCCACCAGAAACATGAGAATAATAATACCCTCCTTAAATGAGAACCTACATGCTGTAAAACACCTTTCACACAGTAAAATATCAGTATAGCTTAAAAATAGCTATTATTATCACTTGTTCTTATAGAAGAGAATCTGAACATGAAAAGTGCAAGAGCGGAATAAACATTTCCACTCGTTCATCCTTAAAAAAATGCTATGTTAAGCACTGACACTTACATTTTCTAGTTAAACAAGCCCTGTACAGGAAATACAAATTTTATGAATAGCAGTGCTGGCATCTTATGAATGCAGAAAATAATGAATATATAGATGTTAAGTACACAGCAAGTCGATGATAGAGAGGGATTTATTTATTTACTCAATTTATGAATTTGTGACCTTGAAACTCTTATGCAAAAAAAAGCCATTAATCCCAATTTGTAAAGTACATGAAACTAGCAACACGAGAGGTAATATAGATAAAGGACAACACAAGAAGAATTAGAATGGCTTTTAAAGCAACATTTGTCTTCTCCCTTCTCATTAAGACTGTTTTAAAAGGTGAGGTATATTCCTGACCCCAAAAATTAAAATTCCGTACCCCAATCAATCTGGTTTTGTACATTGAGATATACTGCCTTCCTCCACAAGCTCTAAAAGATTTTATAAACCCTGGGGTAGCCAGAGATGAATTTCTTAATAAAAATTCAATTTGCAGGGTTTAGATATTATTTACCTCTTGATTGGAGAGCAATGTGGAAACCTTACCCAGCATGGCTACATAACTTCTTCCTCTGGCAATGGGAGTAAAATTGATTGGATCTTTTCACGAAATAACACATGGGTTGATCCAATTTTTTTTTTCTCTCACATATCACATATGGCCTTGCTATTTACTTTCTGTCAACATAATCCTAGCATGCCAGCCACCAGAAAAAACACTAAGAATTTTCATCTTTGTTTACTAAACGATTCTGTCTATAACAGATTCTTCCTGCTCACCAAATCCACATAGGGCGAAGAAAAGGATAATTTGGGTTTATCCATTTGTTTTACCTTCATCAAAAATCTGCTGACACCAGTCCTTGCTTCTCATTTGTACTAAGGACTCCTTTCCTTATTTTGCACTTCTAGAGCTATTAGTTCTCTTCAATAATCAGTCAGAACTTAATTATACCTCCAAAGCCAGAAAAGACACATCTACTAGCCACAACCACATGCCCTCCTCTCAGTCACACAGGCCAGTTGACGGCCTTCTTTGGACTTGGCCATGTTTCACGTTTCACTGGCAAGACAAGATAGTCCATATGGGCATGGCAACACAAGTGTTTCAGAGCCTAAAGGAAAATCCATCCTATTACGTTCTCTCTGTATTTATCAGTTTAGGTCATAAGTACGTGGAAAGAATCCCTCCTTCTCATAAGGGAGTCATTGCTGGGAATGGGAAGCATGAACACATGTGGCCCTGCAGTGGCATTCCCAGTAAGATGTGCCCCCTAATTGAGCTCTCTGACCAATGGCTGATCATTCAGCTAACCTTAAATTCAGGGAAAAGTAACAATAATAAAAATAAAACACTCGAATATCATAGCACGTTGTAGGATAATCATACAGCACCCACAAGCCCAATAACACCGCGGGGGGGGGGGGGGTATTTCAAAGTTGAAACCTGCCTTGGATTCTCCCTGGGGCAAGGAGAGAAGATACAGTAAAGGAGACATCGAATTGAAACTACTCAGAAGCCTCCAAGTGCTTCAGGCTGAAAGGTACCAAGCACGATGTAAAAAACTGGCTGGGTAGTCTGCATTTCCTTTGCACTACATCCTGGGGATGTAGTTATAATCATGGTTGTTACTGATCAGAACTGGACTTTGGTTGATGGTGTGTGAAGTGGTATAAGGATGTGTGCTCTTACGTGCAAACGTACACAGCTTACTGACTTTACTCTCAAACTCCTACACAGTGCTCATCAAAACATTATAGGAGCTGCCCCAGAGAGGAATATCCATCCAAAACAGTCAGTTGAAAGATAAGCCAAGGACGGTGTAGCCAGAGAAAGGAATTCCAACATGACAGATGTTTGACTGCTGTAAGTTCAAAAAAGCAAAGAAAATGAGAAACAGAAGCATGAAGCTGAGGTTAGAAAGGCTTCTTTCGTGAAGGCCTTGCCCAAGAGCAGCTGCTCAGAGAGACCAAACTGCCATATAGGCAGTCAACAAGACAGTCAGCAAGAAGGCTTTACCCAAAATGCTAAAGATCAGAAAGCTGCAGACATCTTAGTTCCAGCCTAGAACATTACAGGTCAGAAAGAGCTGGCTTAGAAGCCTCTGGTAAGAGATAGTAGTGATAGCTTATTTTGATAACATACAATCCAAATGAAGTTGTGCTTGTTCCTGCTTTAGGACCAGCCTATTTTTAAAAACAAAATCCTGGGATGCCAAGGTGGCTCAGTCGGTGGAGAATCTGACTCTTGATGTCGACTCAGATTGTGATCTTGCTATCGTGAGATCAAGCCCCATGTCAAGCCCCATGTCACTGAGTGCAGAGCCTACTTGGGATTCTGTCTTCCTCTCTCTCTGACCCTCCTCTGCTTGTCCTTATGCATGCACATACACGCTCGCTCCCTCTCGCTCACTCTCTCTCAAAATAAATAAACCTTTAAAATTTTAAATTAAAAATAAAAATAAAAATGAAATCTCAACTCTGGATCACACCTGAAGATTTTTATTAAGGAAAGCTGGTTGGGAAGCAAAAGAGGTATACATTACAATACACAACACACACTTAAACTTTCTAAAAATCCTCTTTTCTCATCTCTGCTCCTAAAAGTCCTACTTCTTGGAACAGCTGCCCCGTTCTCATTCTCTATTTCTTAACATGTTCCATAATCAGTAGGCTCTACTTCTCATTAGCCTATCAGCATCTCTCCTGTATTCCTCGGACAGTTTCAGGTTCTTTCTTATGTTCAGTCATCATGCTCTTCAGTGTCTTCAGGTTTTATCTCTGACCATTTCCCCAAGTAGATCCAGTAGCTTTGCAAGGAAGAATCCTGGCTCCCAACAAGACAGAAGAAGGAAAAGGACTATCTAAATTGTTCTCTGAATATTCATTTTTCATTGCACACACACACACACACACACACACACACAGGTACACATACAGACACTTACACAGCACAGTGATGGGATACATGGAGAAGCTACAGTCATTCAAACATTCACTAATGAACCTACTCTGTTTATCCCACTCTTTGCAACAGCATCTATCCACTCCCAAGCTCTCTGAGGTCATCACTTTGGTTAGCGCCTGGCTATATTAGTATCATATTACTATAAACTAAGTCCCTTGAAACAACACAAATTTATCCTTCTACAATTCTGGAAGTCAGAAGTCTGAAGGGGTTAATATCAAGGTATTGGAAGGGCTTGAGCCTTCTGAAGGTTCCAAGGCAGAATCTGTTCGTTGCCTCCTCTAACTTCTAGAGGCAGCAGGCTTTTGTTGCCTGGTGGCTGCATTACTCCAATCTCTTGTTTCCAGCCTCAATCCACCACTCATTCCGATCTCTTACCTTCCTCTTATAATGACCCTTGCGATTACATCAGACCCACCTGAATAATCCAGAATAAGATCTTTATGATCTTGGAGTGCCTGTGTGACTCAGTCAGTTAAGCATCTGACTCTTGGTTTTGGCCCAAGTCATGATCTCGGGGTTCGTGAGTTCAAGCCCTGTATTCTCTCTCTTCTCTCTCTGCCCCTCCCCCACTCTCGTGCTCTGTCTCTCTCTCTCTCAAAAATAAATAAACTTAATAACAACAACAAAAAATCCTTATGATCTTAAGAGGCTTAACTGAATCATATCCACAAAGTCCCTTTCACCACATAAGGTAACATTCACAAATTCAACAAATTAGGATGCGGACATGACTGGGGAGGCCATTATTCAGCCTATTACACTATTAGATGTCACAAACTTTATTTAAAAAAATCAGTACAAATTCAATGCAAGATGATCACAAAGAGAAACTGTCAGACTTGCAAAAGATGAATGAATTCATAGTCAACAAAAGTTATGGTTGAGAACTGCTGAAATTATGAGCAAAGCCATTGACAAATGATGATTCAGCAAGACAGAACCTGAAACAATTGAAAAAAAAATAGAAAATCAGCAGGAAGAGTAACAGCTGGGTACAGCAAAGAAAAAATTATGGAAATACTACCTGATTAAGAGAGAATCTTGGAAAACTGATGAAGCTCCTCAAATTTTTTGCTTATGATGAAAAATGTGAAATGGTGTATATATGATCATCCAATTGTCTTACAGATTTTTTTTTACCAAAAGCAAATCAATCTGGATTCATTCCTTATTGAATCTAAGTTCATTATTATAATTATTGTTAATTTTATTCCAATAAGAAGACTTATTTTCATAAGTTTTTAGTTTTAGTTTCCAAGGCAAGAAGTCAATTTAGGCCTTTTTCATATTTACTAGAACGTTTTGGTCCCTATTCCAAATGGATTCATTTTAAATGGCTATTTTCTTATAAAAATTAGCCTTAGAAAAAAATAGGGGGTTGGGGGAACCCTCCAAAGAAGCCAAAATATACTCTAAAGCAACAAGGAAGAGGCCCAAAGCCATAGCACAGCTGAAGGGGGGAAGCTATGGAGACCAAGGTTCTAGGACACCTTAAAAAGAGACCATTTCTCTATCTGGGACAAAGATTTTTCCCCTTATTACAGCCCAGAACTTCAGCTGTGGGGGAAGAAAATCACCAGTCTGGTAAACTTCACACTACAAAGTGATCACAAAAGCACAATGCCATATGGGAAAGTATTTCACATTTCTGAAGGGGGAAATATCTACCATTTACTGAGTGCCTCCAAAATGCCAAACAGGATAGGATACATTGTCACTAATCCTCCACAAATTAAGTGCAATCCACCATTTACTGAACAAGAAGCTGAGATTCAACAAAAGTTGAATAATTTTCCCAAGATCTCACAGATAGGAAAGAGCAAAGTCAGGGAGCAACTGGAATATTCCCCACCCTACAGCTTCTTTTACTACATCATGTTTCTTAGCATGGTTGCATGTTATAACAGGTGTGCCCGTGGTCTCAAGAACCTACCTTTCCCTGACATAAAAGGACAGATGAGACTGACTGGATGTGTAGGCCATAGAACAACAGAAAGATCAGGAGTATAAAGGGAGAACATCTTGTCTTAGGTCTTCTTCAAGATTTGTCATTTTTGTGACTTTGAGCAATAACAATGTTTAAAACCTCTAAAAAGATCTCTGCTTCCTCTGTAAAATGAGAATATTATTAACATTTGTCCTCATACATTTGTTGACTTCAAGAAGTCAAGTTAAAATTCAGATGAGTAGCTAGTAAAACTCAGTATTAAAGTAAAGATAGCCATTTAATGCTACCCCAATAAAGATACCAATAGGAATATTTGGAATGAAACAAGTTAATTCTAAAGTTAAATATGGAAAAATAAACTTGCAAGAATAGTCAAGGATGGTTTTGAACCTACTTTATAACTGGATTATAAGAAAATAATGAATTTGACTCCATAACAATTTTTTATTTCAGCTTGAAAAGAAATCACAAAGTGGAGAAAAACAGCCCCACTATTCTTTCCATTCTTCTTGCATGCCTCAGGTATTTTTGCTATTCTCTCTGCCTGAAAATGCTCTTTCTCCAGCTTGCAAATGTCAAACAGGAGAACCTATCTGCAATACACATAAAGATTCCAATATATCAATCAGAAACTATCAACAACTCAAAGGAAAAAATGGGCAAAAACAGTAAGTCACAGAAAATGAAATACAGGGTGCCTAGGTGGTTCAGTCAGTTAGGCATCTGACTCTTGATTTCGGCTCAGGTCATGATTTCACGGTTCATGAGATTGAGCCCCACAACAGGCTCTGCACTGACAGTGCAGAGCCTACTTGGGATTCTCTCTCTCTCCCTTTCTCTCTCTGCCCCTTCCATGCTCTCTCTCTCTCAAAATAAATAAAATAAACTTAAAAAAAGAAAGAAAGAAAATGAAATACAATGGTTTTCCTACATGTTAAATAGTCAAGCTTTCACAAAATAAGTGAAATTCCAATAACACTATGATTCCACTTTTTAGCAATCAGATTAGAAAAAAACAAAACTTTGCATATTATATTAGAGAGATGAAACAAATACTCTTATAACAATGTTGGTGGGAAGGGAAGTAGAACATACCTTCTGTTTGGTTCACAACCTTGGGAACGTCCCAAGTGAAATCTGAAATTAGCTCCCGTACACAAAGGGCAAGGAGAGACCCAACAAACAAGCAGATCACTCACTCCAGACTGGTTGGTAGCAGGTTTAATAAGTAAGGGAACTTAAAATAAAGGCGTGACTTAAATGGCTACAAGAAAAGTAGATTTCTATACATACCCGTCAGAACTGTAAAATTTTATATAGAGCCCTTAATGGAGTTCAGTCAGGTATCCATCCAGATGGTCTCAAGAACACATTACTCTCTGAAGGCTGTGTCGTTGAAAACAGCTCCAGCTATGGGCACGGTGTGTAAAAAATATATTCTAGGGACAGGGGAGGGGGTGATGAGCCTCTAATTGCCCAGGTCCAGCTTGAAGATCAACTGGTGGTCATGTCCTCATCTCTTCCAAAATCAACCTCTTTACAGAGAAATTTGGAAGTATCTACCAAAATGTAAATGTACAATTTTTTTTAAGTTTACTCATTCATTTTGAGAGCAAGAGTGAGTGAAGAAGGAGCAGAGAAAGAGGAAGAGAGACAAAACCTGAAGCAGCCTCCACACTCTCAGTGTAGCACCCAAGGTGGGACTTGAACTCACAAACTGTGAGATCATGACCTGAGCCGAAACCAAGAGTATGACACTTAACCGACTGAGCTCACCCCTAAATATACAAATTTTTGACACATAAATTCTACTTATATAAAAATATCTATGAGAAGTTTATATATACATATTATAACCCTAATATATACTGCAAAAATACTCTCACATATACACAAACAAGTATGTAAAAGGGAATTAAACGTTAACTTTTTTTTGGTAATAGAAAACAATCAGATAAAAATCAAACACCCTTCACTGAGGACCAGTTAAATAAGTGACTGAACACACACATGCTGCAGTCGATGATGGCAGTGAACGAGCTCCAAGTGATATTACTATATGAAACAAATCAAGCTGCAGAACAGAATATACGGCATGCTACCATCAGTGAGTGTTTTAAGCGATATGTGAATACAGTTACAGCTGCACATTGTAGGATCAAAGATAGATGAAGACTTTTGATCATGTTCATTATCTACTCAAAAAATTACAGAAAAAATGTTCAAGCAAGGCCTTGGGCAATTATCTGTGATTTTCCTCTGCCAGCACCACTGAGACTTGTTGTTGACACAGATACGGAAAAACTAAACGTACATCATCTCTCACTGTTCACCGAACACTGAATTCAGCGAAGTCTGAATTCAATGGGAGATATATGATGCAGTGCAAATACACAGGAAGCACAGGAGCTGAAAGACCTGGGTTCAGTTTTCAGCTCCACATCATCAAAGCTGTGTAATCTAGAAAAAGGCACTTATATTTCAAACCTCAGTTTTCTCAACTATCAGTAGGAACAAATCTAAAGAGGCTTCCTGTGAGGCTCCAACTGGGTAATGATAAAACTGAAAGCGCCATATCAGTTTAACGTGACACAAACATGCTAGTTAATATCTAATTCATATCTAAGAATTTAGTGCCATATAAACTGAAAGTGACATAAACAAGCTCATTAATAGGTAATTAATTTTTAAGAATTAAGAAACTCAGTGGCCTGAGTAGAAGACAATAATCTGGAAAAATCTTAATGAAGATCATATGGTAATGAGGCTTAAATTTAAAAACCCACAGCTGCATCAGGCAAAGATGTTTAATGTGCCAAAGGAGACAGCACCATCACACATATGTCCAAAGAGTGGGGTGTGTGTGTGGGGGGGGGGGAACATAGTATTTTCACCTTTCAGCTTGAACCCCAATCAAGATGTCTGTCTTGTTCTTCGAGGAATTTCATGAATTCAACCCTTCCCTCTGCCCTGACAGATGCTGAACACAAAGCGACACAACCCGGAGGCAGCTGGCTACGGAGCACAGAGCTCAATGAAAGGCAGAAAATTATGACAAGCCATTTCCAGGTGCACCAGAAGCATTTGGTCAAGTAAATGTGAAAGCCAAATTTCCATACAATTGTTAAAAACATGTTATTTATGGGGCACCTGGGTGGCTCAGTCAGTTGAGCTGTGACATCGGTTCAGGTCGTGATTGTGTTGTTTGTGAGTTCCGGCCCCTTGTCGGGCTCTGTGCTGACAGCTCGGAGCCTGGAGCCTGCTTCAGATTCTGTATCTCTCTCTGTATCTCTCTCTCTCTGTATCTCTCTCTCTCTCTCTCCCCCTCTCTCTGCCCCTCCCCAACTCAAACTGTCTGTCTGTCTCTCTCTCTCTCTCTCCCCCCGCAAAATAAATAAACATTAAAAAAACATGTAATTTAAAAATCTAAATTTGACTAACCTCAAATAAAAACTGAAAAAAAAAACCCTGCAAATAATACTAAGGACCCTAATATAAGGAAAGGATACTACACATGAAGTAAGAATAGAATGACCAGTAGAGAACATAAAAGTCAAAAAAAAGGAGAGATCAGACAAATCTGGATATGAGGATTTTAATATCTATCTGCAAATTCTGGAACACTTCTGTCATCAGAAGTTATGTTTCTAGGTTCTCTGCCTTTGAATCTGGGTTGACCTTAGTGAGAGTGACTTTCCTAGTCATGGACCTATGAAATCAAAAAGGCTCCGTGCTCAGAGGGCTTCTTACTGCAATCTTCAGATTCTTAGCAACAAAGGACTCACATTTTCATTTTGTAGTGCCACCCCCCCAAATTATGTAGCCAGTCCTGCTTCTGAGCCTGGGTCACAAAAGGCAATGCAGTGTGCACTTGGTTGTCTGGGACACTTATGCTAAAGCCTTAAGCCACCACATGAGCACTCTGAATTAGTGTGAGGCCATCATGCTGTGAAGAAACTAAACTATCCCACCCAAGGAGACTACAAGTGCTGAGTCTACATGAAGAGAGAAGTGCCCAGCCAGCACGCAGATGCCCTAGGTCCCTGATGTTCCAGTTCCAGAAAACATAAGACTGTAAACACAGGAGACCTAGAGCCAGAACTGCCCAGCTGAGCCCTCCAAATTCCCAATCAGAAATTGTCAAACCTAATATAGTAGCTGTCAATGTTCTATGACTTTAAACTTAGGCTGATTTTTTATTTTTATTTTTTTTTTAATTTTTACAAAACAACAGTTAACAGGAACAGTGGAATATGCCAGACTAGATTGTATACCTTAAACCTTAAGTTCCTAATCTTTTTTATGACTAAAGGAGAAAAGAGCAGGTAACAAAGAAAAGAGACACTTTCTTTAGCCCCTTCTCTAGCTATTAGCCATGAAACAAGAAAGGGAGTCAGTTTGGGAGAGCAACTAGGCTTGGAACCCAAGAAACAAAGTACATCCTGACCAGTCAGTGCCTGGAGTGGAGCCTCATCCTGGAGCCCAGTGAGCCAGGGATGCATCAACCCCAAGACCCTTAACTGAATGAGATAAAAAGAGTGAAAAGAGACCTTATCTTATTAATCTAAGTAATCTCCATTTGCTTTGTGTGTCTCCTGGGATCAACCTCACACTGCTGAGCCCTTCTGAAACTCCAACCTCTGATGTGGTTTGCAGGACTAAGGGATAATGGCAACCATTCATCAAGAACTCATCGTGAGCCAGACTCTCCACCTACACTTGCTCTCATTCCATAAACAACACCATGGAGAGGGTTTTATTGTACCCATTCTAGGAGTTAGGGAAGGAAGCTTAAAGTAATGAGGTAACTTTATAAAGCTGATGTCTACTGAATGCTGATTACGTGCAGCTTCTACTGTGTGTTCCACATGCATTATCCCACTGCTCCCTAAAGTAGGGAATAACACCATCCTTGTTTTACAGCAGATGATACATATTTCAGAGTTTAGATAACTTGCCCAGAATCAGAGTGGCCTTGAGAAAGCAATCCTCCTCAGACCCTCTCTTCTATGGTAACTCCAAAGGCCAGGCTTTGCCCACAGGATACCTTGTTGCCTCTTTGTAAAGCTCCCTCTTTAGAAGAGGGAAGGAGAAGCGAAAAACCATGGGAATATATCCCCAAAACCAAGAGCATACTGTACACACTGTACATTAGCCAACTGACAATCAATTATATATTTTTTTTAAATTGGAAGAGGGAAGGAGAAGCAGTGCCCCTAACATCAAGACTATGGTCTTTGTAGGATGAAAGGGGACATGTCCCTCAACTCTCATGACCACGTTATAAGATTATTGAAAGGCACGGACTTTACAGGTTGGGAGATGCATGAAACATATTTTATAACAGACTATTATAAAACTTCACTGAGTTCATTTTGTGCCCCACAAAGGCTCCTGTCAATGGAGTGTGCCATTCAGTTTAACAGTAGGAAATGGTATAGTATAAGATCTGGCAGCGGCCTAGGGAGAGCTCTCTGGAAACATAGGAGCTCATCTTGCCTCTACTTGCATGAAATGTCTTTACATGCCTGTAGACCTACCTGACTTCTGTGTGGTTCCACTTCTCTAAGACAAGGCAGCTGTACTATCCTGGTTGGGTCTAATCACCATTATGCAAGTGACATGAAGCAAAAAGAAGTCTAAACTTTTTCTGTCTTTTGGCTTATATTCACAGGTTTTTTATAACTTTCAGAGCCAATTTTGTTGGCAGTTCCTAAGGTTAGCAGCATCAACCCCATCAAACACCTCTTTTCTATCTCCTAGATGGGATCTTACACCGTCTATTCCCAATCATTGCTTCTTGTTTATTGTGTAAATTGCATTTATCACTCTAAAAGGACTTGAAACATCTTGACTGTTTTCTTCTTTGCGGAACTTGAAATGCATCGATTTCAGTTGCTACAGCCCTAGCTATATGTTTATTATCTGTCACTTCTAGTTTACTTAGAAGTTGCCTCTATAGAACCTAACAGTCTAAAACTAGTTCACAAAAGAAAGAGAATCAACAGCCATATTTCATCCAAATGTTGACACTTGCCACCCACCTTCCCAATTCTACTCAACATGTTTCCACTGGAAAGACCCCGGCATCAGAGGACTTTCTCTCCTTCAGTGGCCATCAGAAAAGCCTTCTAAATGCCTCCACTTGCTAGAAGAGAACAAAGTTGTCAAATTCAGATCACAAATTCAGACCTGTGACCAAATTCAGAAATTCCTGGTATTTCTCTCACCATCATGAAGTATGTTACACAGCAAAGCCATGTGAACCTCAGTTTCCAGGACCCCTGTAAAGTCAAGAATATCTTTACTCCAGTTAGGTCCTCAGAAATAAAAGCAGGTCTAGAGAAGGAAGGGTAGGCTTTGAAGCCAGATGGATGTGTTGTTGGAAAAGTCATTTAACTTCTTTTGAGGGGTAGTTTTCTTCTCTGTAAATGGTATAGATCAAGGTTCTGTAAGAATTAGAAATAATATCTGAAAAAAACTTGTTTTCATGCTTAACAGATAGAAGGTCCTCAGTAAACAGTAGCTATTATTGCTATTTAAAGAAACTAGTATAATAGCTTTCTTTTATTTATTTATTTTTAAATATTTATTTTTGAGAGAGGGGCAGAGAATAAGCAGGGGAGGGGCAGAGAGAGAGGGAGACACAGAATCTGAATCAGGCTCCAGACTCTAAGCTGTCAGCACAGAGCCTGACGCGGGGCTCTAACTCACAAACTATGAGATCACAACCTGAGCTGAAGTCAGACACTTAACCGACTGAGCCACCTAAGCGCCCTTTTAATGGCTTTCTTTTAAATGTTAGTTTTATTTTTAGTTTTATTTTTAACAAAGTCACACCTGCACATATTTTAAGGGGTAAAATGGGGCTATCAATCTTGTTATAAAAATGCTACTCCTTATGTTATGCTTGCTTCCTATTTGAAATGCAATGACAAACTGTTTTCTAAATTGGTTGGATCCATTTACACTCCCATGAGTCCATAGGCTCTTTGATTCTGGAAACTCTTGTCCTTCAATACTGAGATATTTTAAAAATTATTTTTGGGCACCTGGGTGGCTCAGTCGGTTGAGCATCCAACTTTGGCTCAGGTCATGATCTCACAGTTTGTGAGTTCAAGCCCCACGTCAGGCTTTGTGCTGACAGTGTGGATGGAGCCTGCTTCAGATTCTCTTCTTCCCTCTCTCTCTCTCTCTCTCAAAAATAAACATTAAAAAAATTTTTAATAAATAAATAAAATTATTTTTGGTCTATATTCTGGCTTATTTCTTCAACTTTATCTTTCTACCCTTCTGCTGAATTTTCATTTCTTCTGTCATAGTTTTAATTTTTAGAATCTCTTACAGTTTTCTGAATGTTACTTTTTATAGCCAATATTTTTTTTCTCTATGGCTGCAATATCTTCTTTCATCCCCCTGGTTAATAATTTCCTTTGGTCAGGGGTGCCTGGGTGTCTCAGTTGAGCGTCCAACTTCAGCTCAGGTCATGATCTTGCAGTTTGTGGGTTGAAACCCTGCATTGGGCTCTGTGCTGACAGTTCAAAGCCTGGAGTCTGCTTTGGATTCTGTGTCTCCTTCTATCTCTGCCCCTCCCCTGCTCATCCTCTCTCTTTCTCCCTCTCTTTCTCTCTCTCAAAAATAGACATTTTAAAGAATTAAATAACGTTAATAATTTCCTTTGGTCATATTTTTCTCTTCCTATTGTCTTCCTAGTGCCTATTCCCTCCAAGATTGTTTTTCAGGTTGTTTCCATCTCCATCAGCCTTACTGGCACACTTTCCTAAAAGGTTAGAAGATCCCTGGTTGTCTGCCTCTAAAAGTGTCGCACCAACAAGTTCATTAAAGCTCTGTGTGCATGGGTGAGACTTGGCAACTTTGTTCTGTCTAGTCATCTGCCTAGGGGTTTCACTGGCCGCCATTCAATGTCAGGAGATGAAGGTCTTTCTCTTGCGCTGGTCAGATTTTTCAGATAAGACTCTTCCAGTCTCCTACATATACATATAGATGAAGTCTGACTCCATATTCTGGGAACGAGTAGAAGAAATGGACAGGGAATGTATCAGTATGCGAGTATTCACTTAATCTCCCCGTTTTTAGTATGGTCCTGCATAAATAAACCTAGTTTCCTGCCAGGGTAGGTGAGAGGCAGTCACCTGGTTGTGCAAAGTGGGAAAGAAGGTCTTAAGATCTGTTTCTATGTTAATTTGGAAGATACTTTATTTCTTCCCAAAACAGTTGAAAAGAAGGTAGTTGGTCCTGGTTGAGTTGACTTTGCTCCATGAGAAGGAAAAAAAAAAGTCCAGATGTGTTCTATTTCTTGCTCCACCTTCTTCTAGGAGGTCCTCTTCAGATGGTACAAGTCAACTCAACACATAATATCTATATTCCAGCTCACAGGAAGAGAGGAGAGAGAAATTGGAAGAAAATTAACTTCTTTTCTAAGAGTCTGACTCATCACATCCTATTAGCTACAATTTATTCATGTAGCCATCTCTCCCTGTAAGAAAGATTGGGAAATGTCATTGCTAGCTGGGCTGTACATGTTTAGCTAAAACTCGGTGATGAGGGTATTCCAAAAGGCAGAAAGAGAGATTGGATTTGGAGATAGGAGCCTTCTCAGCCATAGCTTCTCAAATAGATTTTCAATCAGTCCTTCTGTACTTAGCCCTACCTCCACTTCCCCTTCTAGAAGAACCTGTGACACTGACCTGTGACAGCTTTCTTGGGGTTTTGTAGTGTTACTAAGATTGCTTTTTTAACTTTTACAACTGTGGGCCAGGATTCAGAATTCTCAAATCCACTTTACTTTTTGGAGATAATCCACCTGTTCTCTAGTTTCCCAAATTTCCTGGCTGTTGTCTTCTTCTGATCTCCTTTTCCTTGAAGATGTATTCTTTGTGAAATACAATCTTTTATTCTTATTTTAGCGGGACTGGGGAGGAAATGGTGGTTAAATATGTGTGATCCATCTGTCAATTTTAAACAACTATGATTTTACCAATACTGATTTTTAATCAGGATTAAAGGTGATAGGCATCTACTTTCGGTCCTTTCATTGGTTGCCTTTCATTTACTCATTTATTCATTCCAAAGGATCTAAAATGTCTGTTACATGGCAGTCATTGTGATAAACACTGAAGAGACAGTGGCTTTATCAACCTTAGAGCCCAAAGAAATAAACAGACAGTAAATACATTTTAAAAGTCACATCTCGGTGGCTCAGTTGGTTAAGCATCCAACTTCAGCTCAGATCATGATCTCACAATCAGGTTCACGAGTTCGAGCCCCATGTTGGGCTCTGTGCTGACAGCTCAGAGCCTGGAGCCTGCTTCAGATTCTGTGTTTCCCTCTCTCTCTGCCTGTTCCCCACTCATGCTCTGTCTCTCTCTAACTCTCAAATATAAACATTAAAAAAAAAAACTTTAAGAGGTAAACATGCAATAAAAACTTAAGAAACAATCAATAAATAAAACAGTACACTGGGCTAGAAAATAAAGAGTTAAGAGAAGGCCTCTTTGATGTGGTAACACTTGAGGTAAGATTTGAAAAAGACCTAGAAGCCACCAAAGCAAAGTACTTGTGCTATGCTTGTTTTGTTTCAGGAATTAAAAATATGCTACTGTGATCTTGTGGCTTCCCACTTTTATAAATTCCTACTTTCTGACTGCCAAATAGTACCACAAAGTTTTTTCTTGTTTTTCTTTCTCAACTTATAGTTGGTGGTGGTATAATGACATTACCCTCTGACTCAAAAGATAGTTCACATTTTAGTTCTGCCATTTTCCAGCTGTGTGACTCAGCCAAGTTTTTCAACTTCTCAGAACTTAATGTCCTCAGGTAAAAAGTGAAAAATTATGGAAGGCTTATAGTGAGAATCAAAGCAGATGATTCATGTGGAAGTACCTGGCATATAGCAGGTACTCAGAAATTGTTGAAACTAAATCTAAATATTGAACACATTCTCAGGTACATGAATGGATTCTTCCCTAAACTGGCAAAAGACCCACCAATTCGTTTTCTACTCAAATAATGAGAAAAAGAAAAAAAAATCTGTGAATGTAACAAACAAGTATTTTAGGGAATGAAATCAGAATGAATGGGTCAGATCCATGGCTCTCCCCACTTACAATCACATCTGATGGTGATCTTCAGAAGCATGTTGTGTAAGGCAGTAGCTATGCCCCCCGACACCTGTTTCAAGGGTGGGGATGTAATATGCCTCAACATTCTACCCTCCCATAACCTATTACAGAAATACAGTTAATGGACTTATCTAATGGGCTTTGAATAATTCTCCTTTGGCAGCATGTATAAACTTTTGGGAAGTGTAAGTTCCATAAGTTTAAATTTGAAGTACTCCAGTTTATTTTTCTATAACTTAACGTCTTGAATACTGTGTAATGCCCCTGGTGATATTATTTAGACTTAATTCAAGAAACCTTGATCATTCACTTCCTAGACATACAATACTTTGTTAATATGCTGGGAGGTATACAAGGATGAACTTAATATTTATAGTCTAAAATTACAGACAGTTCCAAAAGTCCTTTTTCAATGATTGGGAGACACTTAATAATCTTACAACATTCCAGAGTAATCACTGTGAATATCAGTTACTATTCTATATGGTCATACTTGTAAGGAACGGCTGAATGACGTCTATAAGATACAAAATAATAGCAAAAGATTGAGTTCTCTTCTCACTCAGTTCTATGTGGAACTTGGGAGCTTGGTATTGTAGTAATCCAAATCCTGAGAGAACTGCCCTTCAGATTCTGAAGTATTCAGGAGCCAGGCCTGTCCATTTTTGCATTCTTAGGATCTAAAATCAGGTGTGGTATGCAGTGTGCACTTAAAAAATGTGGAGGGTTGAACAGAGAGATGACTGTCTAAGGCCTTCTTTTTCTATTTATTGCCCTAGAAAACACAGAGTGGTAAACACTGACATTAAAGACATTCCATTATAATACTGAAACTTAGCATTTGTCTTGCACATAGTGATGCTACCATTTCCACAGCAGCATGTATAAGTGTGAATAAAGGGTTAATATCAGGCCTGGCTGAGGCAGGCCTGCCTGAGAATGACCTCCTGCCTCCCATGGCCTTGTTTCCTTGGAAACAGTAGAGTTAAGATAAATGGGGAACAGTTGTCTCTCCCTCTGTATTGTGTAAAACAAAAACCTGGGCTGAGGGATCTGTGAGCTGGCATGCAGACCTCAAGCTTGATGAAAACCATATACAAGACTGGTGGGGGAAGTGGCCTCTTTGTGACAAGGTGACCCCACCCACCCTGAATCTCACACCTTGGACCTGTGTGAGTGAGGGGGGAAACAAAAAGCTGCTACTAAGGTAGCTGCTAGGCATCCCCATGAGCTGATGACACTATCTCCTTGCTGGTCTTCGGCTGTGTTTTCTTCCAGGAAGTTCAGTAAGAGTTGTATTGATTAAAGCCTGTCTGTGTCTCCTGAGTCTGATTTGCCAACTCGAATTCATAATGGCAACTGAGCTGACGCAGTCAGTAATCTTCACAAATGGCTCTCCTGCTCCCAGATGTAACTTTCAGCACAGAGAAGGGGGAGTTAAAAAAGAAAAACAAAAGAGAAGAAAAATCTCCAATACTATGTTCCCCAAGATGGAAAATAAAAGCTTCTCAAATATTGGGGGATGCCATGAACTCCAGGCAAAATGCAGACCGGCTCCCAAGAGGTCAGCACGCTTGATGGTCACATCCCAGCAAATGAGAACGAAGGGGATTAAAATTAATCCAAGTGCCAATGTCTGGTGTAGGCACTGCACAATTTAAACTGCATTACCAAAGAAAGGCCATTTGGGAAAGGAAGTGCAAAAGAGAAAAAGCAGGATAAGGGTAATTTGATGACTAGGAAAAGGTCAAAGGGGCATATTCGAGAAGGTCCCTCTGGATCTGTGAAATAAGAGGGGATAAAAGCACATGCATGTTCACTGAAATTAAAAACCCTTTTAGGTTGTCTTCTCTGCTAAATTCTTAGGACTTGAATGATTTTAAATTCCTGAAAGCAACTCCTTCCCCTCTGAGTGAATGTTTAGCCACTTTAATGTGCTTTACCTGGGACTTTTGTATGTGCCTTCAAGCTAGGAAAAGAGTTTTAAGAGGGTCTAATTCTCCTTTCAGGCATATGTATTTTTTCGAGCACCAAACAGAGTCCATAAGCCAATGAAGACTAAAGAAGCCATGCAAGTGACATCAGACAGAGCACCACCCAAAGGACTTGGTTCAGAGCACTTATGACCATCTTTACTACCATTGATTCATTATCATTCATTTTTTTAATGTATTGAGAGCCCACCATGAGCAAATCAAATTGGCCCTAAGTTTCTTCTACTTAATTTATTCCATGTGTCTAGTTCCAAAGAGAAATGTGCTACAGGTCATTACTCTCCACATATTTAAAAACATCTAAACAACCTACAGTGGATCAATTCCAAGAAATATTGATAGTTTTAGTTATAGCAACATAAAATTAGCATACATGTCTTTGAAATGATACCTCTCCCTCCAATAAAATCCTATATGCAATATATTTAAAGTAGCCTAATCGTGCTAATATTATTTTAAGAAAAATTGCTTATATTCCTACAGCCCTTTATATGTCTAAATACCTTGCATAAATCATCTCATTTTTATTCTCAATAACCCTGCAAGGTAGCAAGGCAGATATTATTATTATTATTATTATTCGGCTGTCCTAGAAATACAAAGTAGTTTAAAAGTGCCCACAAGAAGACAGAAAGTTGTTAAATGACCTTAAACGACAACCCAGATAGTCTGATTTCTAGCAAAATCCTTTTTCTACTATACAACTTAATAAAAACACAAGTTTTTTTCAGTTCACTTCTACAAAATTTCAGTTAATAAAAACAAATAAAAGTTGTTAACTATCTCCTCTCAGAAATAAGGTTACTAAGTAATTTGTAGGGGATTATGTAAAAACTCAAGCTTTTGAGAAACACAGAGCCATTTTTGTGATGCTACTGGGTAAGGAATTCATTCCATTTCTTTTTTATTTCCCAGGAGGGATTTACTAGACAAATACCAAGTTTAAAAATCCATATAGCTCAAGCAAAGTTCAAAAAGTTTAATTCCAGCAATATGAATAGTTTAATTTCCTGGGAATAAAAATTTTTTTAAAAATCAAAATTCAGACCCACTTCCTTTAGTATGCTGCATTCTAACAGTTTACCAAGCTCCATATTTTGTTTCAGAACAGATCTAGTGGGCATTGTAACCCTTTGAGGTAATCTTCAGATTTGCTCTGAATTCTACTGGAAGATTCACACTTTTATAGTTGGGGGGGGGGGGGCGGGCAGGAATTAATGACTTCTGTACAGGATAGAAAAAAGTATTTATAATGGGATTTAGGGGCAGGGCTTTGCAATTAAAAATACCATTTAAACATTTTACTTAAATCCAACCAAACTGGAGTGTCAGCACAATTCTATTCGTTAATTTTGACATGATTTACTGAGTAAAATCCCCTTAAGTCAGAAGCTGACCTCCACAGCATTCAAGCTTCCTGTGGGATCAAAAGGAATAATAAGAAACATGTTACTACTGTAAAATAAGCAAGTCTGGTGTTGCACCATAGGTCTGTTCCTATGTTGTCAAATAGACAAGAATGCAGCAAATACTCAGCAATAACAAAATAAGTGTCCAGAGACCTTTTTCCAACCAACAAGCCGACAACTCAGCAACTTCAAACAGATTTTTTTTTCTTTCAGAGCCAATTCACTTGCAGTGTAGGCTGATAAAGCAGTATTAATCTCCTGCTTTAAATCAAGTTTCTGTCACTGGGCTCCATTAATCTCCCCCCTGTTATCAAGTGTCTCCATGGCAGGAAATTATATTTCTAAATTGAATTTTGTTCTGTTTCGATGTAGTAAGAAATATTTTCCAGACTACTAATAGGATGCATAAAGATTGTGACTCTGACAATACCGTTAGATAAATAAAAGCTATAAATTAAACCCACCTTCATTCACTAGCAAGCATAATAGCAAAATAGAAAGCATTGATTACCTGGAAAGAGTAATCAAATAAAAGATTTTAAATGAAAAGTGAGGTAGCAGATGGTTAACTTTTTAATTTACCTTTTTATAGCAATTGCCCATAAAGGTAAAAAGAAAAAAAAATCAATCCAATGAGTCTCCTGGTGCTAATAAAACACATATTGATTCTCAGTGCATATGCTTACTCTACAAGATGCTCAAACCTGGTTCTACCACTGGTAATAGAAGCAGATACTGTTTACGAGCACTTCAGTGGAGACAAATTTACAGTAAAGTGATGTCTCTGAGCTAGATTTATTATTAAAGAACAAAACTTCATAACCACAAGCAACAAAGAGATTTCATTTTACGGTGAGGGATCCACTCATAGGAGGCCAAGACAACTCAAATGGCAATTCAGTCGCTGGAAGAGGCCTTCAAAATTACAGTCTCCCTTTTTGTCAGTGAACAATAGTGATTTCAAGAAGGTTTAGGTTTTTTTTCCATTGATATAAATTTCCTTGTACTGCCTCCCTTAATACAGGTCTAGTTTCTCATTGACAGTAACAATTTGGAAAAAATCTCTTCAACCACTTATTGAAAACGTGGTCCGAAGGTGGTCCATTAAAACTTCGCATACCTAAAGCAACATTGCATGAAAGAAGCTTTTCATTGTGCATCAGTGTAAGGGGCTTATAGAAGAAGTAATTAACGCTATCTGACAAATGTACAGAGGAATGTGGGGAAAGTCTTCCAGACAGAAGAGAGATGAATGGATACCAGCACCTCTTTTCTACTCTAACCTACAGATTTTAACCTGAATAGACAAAATAAATGGATCAAATCACTATACCCTCTTTAACTTCACATTCAGAATACCATACTTCAAACAAAATTACCATGGTGATTTAAACCACTGTTACATACACTATCTTCATCAATTTAGGTATTTTCAGGTCTCATTAAACATGTAAACCTTATTTATAATGAGTAAGAGAATAATAACAATGTGAAGTCACAGAACTTAAAGTTTACAAAAGTAAAACTGAGAATCTGATGAAAATTATAAAGAATACCTTCAAAATAATAAATCAATATTAACCAGAACTAGAAAGCAAACTGAAACAGAATAAATTACTTTCAAAAGAAGAAATGCAACATGTTTTTCTAAATAAAAGCAGGTAGTAAAAAGAGAAGTCAGCATTTGAAAAACATACATCCTCCTCTTTTACCATCTGAGAAGATCTTACCTACATATGTGAGAAAGAAAACTACAGCATCATAAACTACAGGTCAGAAGTCACATTCCTTAAGAGTAACAAGCAGTAATGCTACGTTTGGAAAACTCTGAAGCTTATTTGTTATTATTATCAACATAATTTTGACTAAAATGTAGACTATAACATGTTCCTGGGAGGAATGGCAGCAAAAGAGAATGACAACCATTATTTTTCTATATGCTGCAATTTGACAATGTATTTTGCATAAAGCACACCACCAGATGTCTAGCCTCTGGACTCACTTTTTATTAGAAAGCCCATCTCATCAAGTGTGATGTACATTTCAAGCATTTACATCATGCTCTGTTTAATGCCAAAAGGTTTGGTGGGATTCCACATGGAATTAATTTGTGATGCTGAAAGCCAATTCAGGACAGTCTCAATTTCAGGCTAAGTCCATCTGCCAAAATGTTGCTTCGCAACATGAAATGCACTTGCTCGTCACTAATTTTCAGAAGTGTCTCTTAATCACCTACCGATATATAAAACATAGAGTTCAACTGCTATTCATTAAGGGAAATATATATATATTGCCTAAACAAAGCACAAAACAGAAGCCACAAACAAGGACGTAAAAGCATTTCAGTTCTACAGTAGAGAAATTTCCTATACTGCATGTATTAGAGTTTTCCAGCATCACACAATCTCCCATGATGAATATTCAAGATTTTCATTTTCACCATTAAATGGACCCACTTTAAAAGCATCACCTTACTTGGCAAAACATCTTTACATACCCAGTTGTGTGGTTCAAAAGTTTCTAGTTCTAAATATTTATAGTTAGAAAAGAAAAGTGGTAGAAGTCCACTTCACCTTGCCTTTACCTGAGATTTGAAAAAGACTGATTGGGGCACCTGTGTGTCTTAGTCACTTAAGCAGCCAACTCTTGATTTCAGCTCAGGTCATGATCTCACAGTTCATGGGATCAAGCCCTGCATCAGGCTCTTTGCTGACAGCACGGAGCCTGCTTGGGATTCTCTCTCTCTGCCCCTCCCCTGCTCACTCAGTCTCTCTCAAAACAAATAAATAAACTAAGAAAAAAAAAAAAAAAGACTGATCAACTACACATCAGAACATCAGGATATGGCCAGAGGCTTTGTTCTTCAGCTGTGAGATAACGTTTTCTCAGGAAGGAAATCTTAAGAAAGGTATCAGGAAACTAAGAACTATGCCAGTCATCTTTAAAGAGCTCAAAATACTTCAGAGAACAAATGTTCAACCACGTTCTTTTTTTTTTTTTTAACAGAGAAATCAAATCTCAAGATTAGCCAAGGAAAAAAGATCACAAGGAATATCCTATCTCTATCTCCAAAAAAAAAAAAAAGAAAAAGAAAAAAAGTGGCACCCATTTTCCATTTTTAAAATGTAACTATTTTTATCACTTCCAAGTATAACATTTAAATATATTGAGAGCTTTTCTCTGAATAATGGTGCTGGATTCTCCATAGTGTATTTCTCACACCATTCTCCTTGAATATCACATTGCCCAGGAAGCTTTCTTAAGAGAGCCTTACTTCCAGAAGATACCAATCCCTAAAACTTGAGCTGAACAGGAGAATAAATGCTTCATTTTAAAGCATTTTTTCAAGTTCTAGATGAATAGAAGGGACAACTCCCAGGACTAACATAAAGTATCTTTGAAGATCCAAATTAATAAATGACTGATTAATCAAGAATCAAAGCTTAAGAAGGGAAGAAAGTTCACTGACATGGCTTCTTAATACCTATCTGGTTCAAAACAGTCAATATTTATATTAAAAGGCTAAAGCTAATAATTTTTTCCTGTCTGTATCAGTCTTAAAATACATCAAATCTACAATATCCTAGAATTCCTCCAACTAAATTCTTCAGCAACATCTATCTCCAATCCACAACATGAGGGGAAATATAGCAGGATACAAAAAAACTAAAAGAGCAGGGTCTCTCACCTTAACAGAGTTTTAAATTCACTACTGCCATTTTAAAATTTGAATATTTCCTATAAACATACAGATTAATGGTTTGTTGTTTTTTTTTTTTTTAATTGTAGGATCCAACATCACTGGGCCTTCATTGCAGTCTGGCAATAACTGATTGGCAATGAGTGGCTACTGCTTAATCCTTAGACTATCTCCAAAATCCTTCCAGGAACAAAAATCTGAGTGCCTAAATAAGACTGTAGTTAGTTTATTGTTAAACTTTTCATTCAAGTAGCATTAACAAGGTGCCTACGTGTCTCAGTTGGCTAAGTGTTTAACTCTTAAGTTACTCTTTCTCTCTGCTCCTCCCCCATGCTCTCTCTCTCTCTCCTGCCCTCTCTAAAATTTAAAAAAAAAAAAAAATTAACAGCATTAACAAAATAGAATTCATAAGTGTGAAGCTCAGAACACTTCTTTGATGTGAAAGTGAATTTCAGAATCATGATTCTTAAAAATCACAGGGAGCTTCCTTTTGTACTAAATAAAGCAGGACTGCCTTACCATGGCAGCAACACATTATCAGTAAGGTAAAACTAACCTATCCCATGATGGTCTAATCCCGACTCTCCTTCCCTATTAATGAATGAATAATTCACCAATGCTTGGTGAATTCTACTTCACAATGATAGGAAGAGACTATTTCAAAGGATCATAAAGCAACATTGTTATGAATGTTTGGCCACCACAAGCCAGTTATCCTTGTGGTAACTCTTCTGACACCTCCTACTTAAAACTTACCCAGATATCAGAAGGATCATGAGGGCCTGTTTTCACAATGTGTATTCACACTGAAAATCAAGATCAAGGGAGCATTTGTCCTTCTGCTCCATGGAAGCTCACCTTCCTGAGCTCACCTTAGGACACCTGCATTACGGTTTGACAGGTATATCACCCCAGGCCTGTATGGCAGCCTGCCAGCCCCCACTGGTAATGTGCTTGTTGAACAAGATTTGAGAAGGATGGCCCACTCAGCGTACTCAATTATGTTGAAGAAGGCTAAGGCACCATCTTCATCCAGACTCCCAACCTTGAACTGCAGCCTCTTGAAGACCTCTTCCAGGGCCTCAGATGTCTTCCAGTCAAGGTAATGAATCTCACTCTTGAAGCTCTGCATACACCACCCCTGGACCAGAGAAAAGAGGTTCCAGGGGCAAGGAAGAAAGACAGGTGGAGCTAACCAAGGTGTACTGTGGTCTAGGGCCAGGCCAGGGCTGCCATGAAAGAGGAGGCTGCCCAGCACATGATGCTCACAGGACCTGACATAGAGACTGACAATTACACCAGGCACAACCTGACTGGCCACAGCCCCATCCAGCTGTACCCCTCTGTGCCCCAGGCTGAGCCTACAGAGACATGGGGCCCACTTCATCACGGAACAGTGTTCTATGCACGTGTGTGCCCTTATCACCATAATCATATGGAGCATCACCTACCACAGCTGGCTGGCCTTCATGCCTTTGTGCCGCTGCTCTGGGCTTGCCTCATCTGGTCAATGTGCAGCTGCCACCAGCTGGCCATGCTCTGATCACCTTCCATCCTGCTCTACAGGCTGGCACTATGTGGGCTACCCTACATGTGGGTCATGGAGGAGTGTCCCGAGCTCACCACGACCCTGGCCCTGTCAGCCTGGCCATCTGGAGCTAGAGAACACCTGCTACCTCTGCTTAAACCTTGGTGCCATGGTGCTGTACATTCTTACCTTCTGGCTCCTGCTACACCTGGTGTATCAAAAGGCAGCTGCTAGGGTGCCAGGGTAGCTCAGTCGTTTAAGTGTCTGATTTTGGCTCAGGTCATTATCTCACAGTTAATGAGTCTGAACTCCACATCGGGCCCTGTGCTGTCAGTGTGGAGCCTGCTTCAGATCCCCTGTTCCCCTCTTCTCTAGGCCCTGCTCATGCTCTCTCTCTCTCTCTCAAAAATAAATAAACATTTAAAGAAGAAGGAGGAGGAGGAGGAGGAGGAGGAGGACTGGGGACAGGAAGGGTGTGGGGAGGGGAAGGGGAAGAGGGAGGAAGGGGAAAAAGCTGCTGAAGGTGAAGACCCCACTGCACTAATGGAAGTCACCACGGAAGACACAGAGTTTATGTAGATGCTGTTTCAGAGCCTGGGGGAGCCAATCACAGGTGTCTATGCCAAGTACTGGATCTACATGTCTGATGGCATGTTCATTGGTGTCAGCTTTGCCGGCTGCCCCATCATCTATAAGATCGTCTCTATGTTCCCCTTTTTGCTCTGCCTCACCCTCTTCCACATCTACTATAGCCGGTAGCAGAAGTTGTTCAAAGCGTTCTGGTGGCTGGGTGTAGCCTACACCATGCTGGTGTTCATCGCTGTCTATACTTTCCAGTTACACAACTTCACCATATACTGGCACAACCTGATGGGCAATGAGCAGTTGGGGGACCTGAGCCTGGAGCAGCTCAGCATGTCCAAGTTCTTCTCCAGCATCTTCATCCCTGGCTTTTTCCTGCTCCCCTGCATCCTGCACAGCACTCCTTCCACCAGCTCTTTATGCAGCTCTTCAGTCTGAAGCATGTCCCCTGACCCGGCACCACCTCCTGTGCTGGGTTCACAGGCAGGGTGTGGTAAGTGGCACCCCACTGGTCCAGCAGCAGGAGGAGGAAGAATAGGTTTCTAAGGACAAGGGGCTGAGCACAGCTGGCTCCCACCAAGCCACACAAGTTCCAGAAGCAACAGCAAACAAGTGGGGCCTTGTGGGCAAACAGCTGTTGGAGTTGGCCACTGGCTTCTGGGATGTCCTCACCGACATGCAGGTGTTCTTGTGATAACTGCTAAAGCTACATATCTTCAAGCTGATAGTCTTATACACTATCTGGATGGCCCCAAAGGAGGTGTTAATGATGAACCTTTCACTGGTTGTGCTGTGGGCCTTCACCTTGCCTTACCCCCACTTCTGGTCCATGGCTTCTTGCCAGTCTACTGTCTGGATCGGCATCATCACCCTGTGAAAGACTGTCTATCGAGATCATCAACCCCATGAGTACTCCAGAAACTATACTGAACCCTTTCTCAATAGCACCAACTTTCAGAAGACAGAAGAAAAAAAAAAAAATCAGTTTTTGCTATACCAGAGGCCCATTAACCCTGCTAACTGGTTTGGGGGTATGGAAGGGCTTCCCAAACCTGGGCTACATCCAGAACCACCTACAGACCCTACTGCTGCTGGCATCTGAGGCCACCACGTACCAATGCCAGGAACATCACCATCCACAACACCGGCTGGCCCCTGCTGTCTATAAATGACAGCACTCCCCAGTGGCTGAGCCAGGACTTGCTCAGCTGCCTCAAGTTCTTCTTCTACAAACTTGGGCTGGGGATATTCCTGATGGCCATGAACATGTATGGGCAGTGCAGGAATGTCATGATCATCCTGCATGGCCATCCTCACCCACCAGCACTCTGGTCAGTGCCTCTTCCTGGCACTCTTGCTGCTGCACCAGTACCTGCTGTACCTGGGCATTCTCCCCACCCTGTGCATAAACTACCTGTAGCACTGGGGCCAGGCCATCCTTGTGAACTCCACATGCAAGTGGGGTGCCTGCCCAATTTATTCAGGGCCCCCAACTCTACCAACCTCATAAATGACTTCCTCCTGCTGCTCTGCACCTCCTGCCAAGCACACAGAGGGGTGGCCAGCATCAATACTGACCACCTGGAGCCAGTGGAGGGGAGCCTAACCTATGCCCAACTTCATCCCCTGAAGGTCCTACCTCAACGTGACGAAGGTGGCCATCTTCTCATTCCTCTTCTGGTTGGCATTAGTCAAGGGGGCCACTCACATCAGCATCTTCAAGCTGGGCCATGTACTAGCCTGCTTATACCTGCTGCTCTTCAGCACCAAGCTGCAGAAGAACACACGTGCCTGCCTCCTGCCATGGGACTGCCACATTCTCTATACACGGTCACCACCATCATCTCCAAGAACATGCTCTTGTTCCTGTCCTGTATGTTTGTGGAGTAAATGCAGGGCAACTTCTGCTGGGTCACCCAGCTTTTATTGAAGTCAAAGGTTACTATGACTCCAAGGAGATGCTGGGCAGGAACCAGGACTGCCTGCTGCCCGTGGAGGAGGCCGGGTCCTCTGCGACGACCTCTGCTCCCTGTTCTTGCTGCTGCAGCGCTGCCTCTTCCTCAGCCACCGCTTGCTGCACATCGAAGCCAAGGTCCACGCCACCCGCCCTGCAGGCCTCCAGGGGTTTCGCCCTCTACAATGCTGTCAACCTCAAAAGCATCCACCCGTGGCACAAAGCAAAGAAGTCCCCGGCACAACTGCGCCAAGCAGGAGAAGCACAGGCAGGACCCAGCGGGCGGTGTTCCATCCCAAAACCAGGAGCCAGGGCCCGGCAGTCCAGGGGGCTTCTCCCTGACGCAGAAACAGTGGAAGTGGCTGTGGAGAGACCGCCCCCGACCCGTCCACTTCCGCCCGGGACTACTTTCTTTTCGAGTCCGACAGTGAGGAGGGGAAGGAGGCCCAGTCCACGGACCCCAGGCGGGGGGCACAGAGCGCCCTTCAGATGGCACAGCAGGAGCGGGTGTCCAACGTCCCGGCAGTGCTGAGGCGGCGGTGGCAGGGCCCGGCAGGACAACTGCCCGCGGGACGGCCTGCGCCCAGAGGCGGAGCCAGCGGAAGGCCTGGCGCAGCCACGTGACCCAGCGAGCGCTGAGCACAAGCCCCGTGGAGTTCCCGCGGGGAAGGAGGCCTGAGCCGAAGTCGCGGGCCGACATACTGGCTGCACAGCTTCGCGCGGCACCACAGCGCCGAGAGCGATGTGCTGCGCGCCGGGTGCCAACTCCACTCGCAGGATCTCCTTCGGGGACGGAGGGAAGCACCAACGCCTGCTGGACCAGCTGGAGGAGAGCAAAGCCCAGGCCACGCTGCCAGGCCCCTCAGAGGCCCGCGCTGCACCAAGCACAGCATCAGGTGAGCCGCTGAGCAGCACAACCGACGACACAAGCAGTCCCCTCAGCACCGGCTACAGTACCCTCAGCAGCAGCAGCAGCAGCAGCGAGGAGGAAGTGGTCCCGAGCTGGTGGGCTTCCCTGTGTGACCGTGGGAGCTTCCAGCCCACACTGGCAGCCGGACGCGCATGGGCAGTGAACCTCTCCTCACCAGGTACCTGTGCGTCCCGGAGCTGGAGAAGGCCCAGCGGTTCGCGGTGGGGCAGGGCCAGGCACTGAGGCTGCTGTAGACCACTTACCAGTGTATGACCGCCCACTCGGAACTGCTCTGCTCCGTCCTCATCGTCCTCAACCACGTGGTCACCGCCTCAGCCACCTTCCTGGCGCCGCCGTGTTCATCTTCCTGTGGGCCATGCTGTCCATCCAGTGGCCAAACAAGCGCTTCTGGATGAAGGCCATTGTCCTCACAGTGTCACCGAAAACCTGTTGCAGTTTGGCTTCTTCCTCTGGAACAACCACACAGTGATGCCGGCGCTGAGAACAAGAACGGCGCTGAGAACAAGCTCCATGCATCCTGGGCCTGAAGAAGACTGACAGCTACATCACCTATGATCTGGTGTGCCTCGTGGCCCTTTTCCTCCACCTTCCCCAGATGTGGTGCTGTGGTCTGTGGGACCACAGGGAGGACCTGCTTGCTCCCCAAGAAGCATGACAGGAGCAGTGCAGAGAGGGGCTGAAGAGAAACCGGCACATCCAGACAGCCCTGCTGAGACCTCAGACGGAGGAGGGCCCCACAAGGAGCCATCACCCCCACGAAGGAGGACATTCAGGCTGAAGTGAGGGACCGGCCTAGGGACAAGTTCCCAGTGAAGCTCAAGACCCCCAACACAAAGTTCTTTGGCCACATTTTAGGAGGGAGAGCCCAAAACCCAGAAGACCCTCAGGAGCAGGGGACAGGGGCTGCTCTGGGAGAGAGAAGGGGTGGAGTGGCCCCCAGGAGAAAGTGAGGGCAGCTGGGCTCCACCTACGAAGCTCCTGTCTGTCCCTGGCCCAGAGCTATTGCTAACTCAGAGCATATATCAGCAACAGGTGGCAGCTGGCCAGGCAGTCTGGCAGCTTGATGACCGCCACTCAAGGAAGCCAGCAACCCCTGAGCCCACACTCTCCTTCCAACGCTGGACACTCATGTCATGGTAGTCATCCTCCTCTTTGGGCTGCAGCTCCTTCATAGGGTTGGCTTCAGGCCTCCTGGGTACACAGATGTAATTGGGGAAGCGGTTGGGGATGGCCTGTAAAGGGTACCCTCCAGCAAGCTGGCTGGCTGGCCTTGCACAGTGCTGTTCCACAGTGTGATTCTTGGTGTACTCCATGGAACTGCTTTTGGCCAGGTCTTTCTGGAAGTTCCAGGCTGTCTCTTCTCTGTGTGAGTAAAAGCATTGTTCCATCCAGTGTTTAGCTATGTTCCGTTTTCCTTCGTGACTCTGATACTAAGATGCAGTGGGCACAAGTATCTGGACTCTATACCAGTTGGCTCTCACTGTAATGTTCTTTTCTATCCTCCGTGTAGTTGGAGTCCTCTCCTGGCATTGATTACTGGTACACAGTGTTCTGCTGGACAGAATGCTAATGGATACCTGGGTTTCTTTTGGGTGATCAAAATTGCCTAAGCTTAGATCATGATGGTTGCACAACTCCACAGATATATTAATAGATGACATGGCAACAGTGCTCTTTGTGGATAAAAGTTCACTACAAATTCACTAAAATTAAAACTCTGTATAACCAGTGCTTTCTGTAGCCTGGGTCCATGTAAGGATTATACCCTCCGGGGACTTAAATTCCCAAGAAGAGAGAAGCCCATCAAGCCAGCCTTCTCATGCCCTCCACTTTAAACATCCCAGTCAGCCTCCATATTCAAAGATCTCAAGAAGCCTAAACATAAAAGCAAGCTGTGATGCAAGGGATAGTGTATAGGAGACTTTCCTCTAACACTAGTTTCAATACTTTCTTTGCTGATCCACCAGAGATAAGTTGGATGTCAGCTTAATATCATCTTGTCCTACAACTCATGCAGGCTGGGAATGTAATGTCAGGCATTAAGGGTAAATTTCACTAAAATCAGATATTCCATTCATTTTTTAAAATTTTTTTAACGTTTATTTTTGAGAGACAGCATGAGCTGGGGAGGAGACAGAGAGAGAGGAAGTCACAGATTCTGAAGCAGGCTCCAAGCTCTGAGCTGTCAGTACAGAGCCTGATGCAGGGCTCGAACTCATGAACCATGAGATCATGACCTGAGCCGAAGTCCGATGCTTGACCAACTGAGCCACCCAGGTGCCCCTCCATTCATTTTTTAAAAGATGGTTTACGTTTTAGCATACTGCTACTTCAGCCGTCTTGATAGTATTGTTTCTTCTATTAAATTCCTAGGTCTATTCAGAAAGGGGAAAGGGAGAGATGCCTATATCCCCAAATATTTTCCTTTCATCCCAGAAGATGGATCCTTTTTACTCCCAAATCTAATGGTAGTGAATGTTGTATGAGTGTGGAGCAGAGTGGTACCTCAAACATTGTTACTGATTTAGCAATACATTGGGCACAAGTAAAGTTGCTATTAAAAGTAATGTACTCTTCCCTCCCTCGCATATGCCTGGGGTCACTTTTGTTTGGCATTTATGCTCCCTCACATTATTACAAAACTGTACCCCAGAGAATTGCTAACTCAGTTTTCTCTTTACATCACTACATTCGATGTATTTTTCACATCAAGGTGTTTCTATAGACTGGACAGAGTTAGAGTTCAGCTTTTTCTAGCCAAAGTGTTTAAATTTGACTAGACAGCAGCAATTGCTTTTTAATCAAAGCAAACTGATCTGTCAAAGGCAATCAACTCAGGGAAGTTATTCCGGGAGGATCCTAATAATCCCGATGTATCACACTGCCCTATGTGAAACTCAGCCGCTGAACTCTTGACATAGTGTCACAAGCACTTAGGGGAATTAGTACATACAGCTGAACCCTATGTTCACACACAAACTCTAGCCTCTCGTGCATAAGCTAATGATTACTGCATTCGGTCTGGGGAGGAGCACACTGCTGTGTGTGGTGATGTCTGTTCATCTTTAATGATGTTATGTCACCTAGGCTTCATATTGTGTCATGTTCACAAGCATTTATCAACAGGATGCTCCATTCCTCTAGATGTAAATAAAAGTTTGTCATGGTTATTTTTTTTTAAATCACCTCCTATCTTTTAACAGGGGTTCCTAACCTCTTAATAATGCTTATACCAATTTAGGGCTTTACTGTCACCAGGATCTTTAAGTACATTTTCTTGTTTAATTATTGCAACAACACTTGAGAGGTCTATAGACATGGTAACATCATTTACCTCATTAGTAAGTTACAGAACAGAAACTCAAACCTAGAGCTGATGGCTTGAGGTTTTGAAGTCTTCCTGCTGCTGTAAATCTTGGTTTTGGAGCTTTTGTTCTAGTGTTAGGATTAGTAGGATAGGTGGGGGGGGGGGGTAGCATTGTTGAGAATCTTGTCCCCAAATAAGGCAGCCCTGTCAGGTTCCTTCTGCTCCCCACAGAGAACCCTAACAAACTTACAATAAAGAAACAAAATAGATGAGGAGGCAGCAATAATGAATGGGATCTCATGGAAGGGTGGGCTGAAAATTCTTCCTAAGTGATGGTACAGGTGTTCTTTGAGAATGATCTCTAACAGTTGGAGGAGAACTTTAAGAGAAATAATGACACACACTCAATTCAGTCAGAGGGCAATGAAAGAAGAGATTGGTTACAAGACAAGCTTGGAAGAATAATGAAAATAGTAATATAATAGCTAATGTATATTGAGCACTTGATATTTTCCACTATTCTGAGTGCTGTATGTATATTAACTTATTAAATTCTCATCACAACCCTCTGAAGCAGGTACTGTTACTCTGATGAAAAATTGAGGCAATAGGAGGTTGATTGAGTTACCTGTTACCATACAGCTAGTAAATGTTAGAACCAGCATTCCAACTCAGGCAAACTGATTCTCCAACTTGTGCTCTGATTATTGTCTGGTAGTAATGGTGAATTTTCAAAGACTTCCTGAATTATGAGAAATTTCACTTGCTTTTCTGACTTAAAGACAATAATGAGTATTTCCATCTCAGGCAGTAATTGTAGCCTAAATGGTCTGACTGACCCTCCCTTTGAAAACACACAAAATCAATACAGAATATTAAAAGGAAAAAAACTTTTTAACATATACTAATAAACTGGCAAGAAAGTAAGGAATACTTAGGTGCCTAAAATCACGTGAAAATGTGGACCCAAAAAGACAAGCAGAACCCCGAAGTCAGTTTTCACTCTGATAATATTCAATGTTCCTGTAGATCTTGATCTTTGATTTCTCATAGGGTCATGGGCCATGGAGACACAAGTGGCCTGACTGGGTGGAAAGACTAATAGGAGACTTCAGTGACCCACAGATCTACTGCCTACATTAGAGATAATAAGAAAAACTAACTTTTCAATCCCTAGGTGCTAGTAGAGGGCCAAAAAAAAAAATCTCTCCTAAGAATTCATAACCACAAACAGACCTTTATTTGGGTTCCTAGTCCAAATTTACACTACTAGAGTGGTGCCAAAGAAACTTCAGGTTAAGAATATGGTTTAAAATTTTATTGTGTTGGTAGTGCACTCAGATGCCTGGAAGAATCAAAAGCAACCCCACTCAAAAGGGGCCAACTGTAAGGTCGATTCCCAAAGAATTCCCACAGATAAACTACCAGACAATAAAATCTAGAGTAGAGTATCACAAAACACATAAATAAAGGACCGTGAGTTTAGGGCCATTGGAAAACAAAATCAGAATTAGACCCCAGAAGACACCAGAGAGTGTAATTATGTAATGGAGAATGACAGGTGTAATCTGGTAGTGTTTCACTTCAGCTGTTCCACTTATCTCTTGCTATACCTGGGCTTCTCTCATGTCAGTTAGGATGTATTCAGAAGTCAAGAAGGCACTCATGCACACACATCTGGAATTAGGGAACGTTGCCATCCTGGGGCAACCTTTGACCAATGGAGTATGAAAGTTAATGGATAAATGCCCTCATTTTTCACTCTTTTAGTGGACAATTCTAAGGTACGAGATCTTCAAAAGTCATGATGGAATTGAGTCCCAGTTGCCCACAGTGAAGATCAATCCATAGGACACCCTTATATTGGCTTTCCCTCCTTTCTTTGTTTCACTTTCTCCAATGTTTCCCTGGGTTCACTTCCTCCAATAAACTATGTGCCTGAGAATTTAAAATATGAATAAAGAACAAAAAAATAAAAACACAAAAAGGAAGTTTCAAAAAAAGAACCAAATAGAACTTCTAGAAATGAAAAATAAAAGTTTTATTTTTTTCCTTTATTTATTTATATATATATAGAGAGAGACAGAATGCCCAAGCGGGGGTGGTATGGGGGGAGGGGTGGAGGAAGAGAAAAGTGGGGGAGAAAGAGAGAGAGAGAGAGTCTTAAGCAGGCTAAGCAGGCTCCACACCCAGTACAGAGCCCGATGTGGGGCTCGATCCACCCTGAGATCATGATCTGAGCCAAAATCGAGAGTCAGATGCTTAACTGACTGAACCACCCAGACACCCCTAAAATAATTTTAATTTAAAATTTAAAGGATGGCTAAACAAAAGAATAGACACAGCATAAGACAGAATAAACTGGATGATAAATCAGAATATTTTGCATAATGCAGACAGAGACACAAGCATATGAAAAATCTTGAAGAGACGGTAGAGTGGAAATATCTACTTTTACAAAAGCAAAATTAGAATGTGTGAAGGAGTGAATAGGGAAACTTTGGGGAGACTATATTCAAAGAAATAATCACTGAATTTTCTAGTTTGAATGATTTAAATCTTCAGATTCAGGAAGTACTAAGTTAGAAAAGAGAAAAACAGAAAAGCTGGATAAATAAAAAACAAATTCATGCTTTTTTTTTAAGTTTATTTATTTTGACAAAGACAGAATATGTGGGGGGGGGGGGGCAGAGAGGGTGGAGAGAGAGAATCCCAAGCAGGATCTGCACCTTCAGCGGGGAGCCCAATGCGGGGCTTGAACTCACAAACAGCGAGATCATGACCTGAGCTGTAACCAAAAGTGGCATCTTAACTGAGCCATCCAGGTGCCCCCAAAATCATGTTTTAATAAACATTAGCACATGAAAATAAATTTAAAATATGAATTATTATGTAAATTTAAATTAAAAAATGAATGTGTTTAAGAGTGAAGATTATTGAATTGGGTAAAAATAAATCCACTTATAAGCTGCTTTAAAAAGAATCCTGTGTTGGGGCGCCTGGGTGGCGCAGTCGGTTAAGCGTCCAACTTCAGCCAGGTCACGATCTCGCAGTCCGGGAGTTCGAGCCCCGCATCAGGCTCTGGGCTGATGGCTCAGAGCCTGGAGCCTGTTTCCGATTCTGTGTCTCCCTCTCTCTCTGCCCCTCCCCTGTTCATGCTCTGTCTCTCTCTGTCCCAAAAATAAATAAACATTGGAAAAAAAAATTTTTTTTTAATAAATAAATAAATAAATAAATAAATAAAAAGAATCCTGTGTTTGTGCACCTGGGTGGCTCAGTTAAGCATCTGACTTTGGCTCAGGTCATGATCTCATGGTTGATGAGTTCCAGCCCCACGTTGGGCTCTGTGCTGACAGCTTGGAGCCCCACCTGCTCTGTATTCTGTGTCTCCCTCTCTCTCTCTCTGCCCCACCCCTGCTCATGCTCTGTCTCAATAAATAAACATTAAAAATTTTTTAAGTAAAATAAATAAAAATAAAAAGGATCCTGTGACATAAGGATAACTAATAGTTGAAATAAAAAGATGAAAAAAAATATGCACATTGCAGATAACCAAAATAAAGCTGATGTTACAATATTAATATCAGACAAGATAGATTTTTAAGACAAAGGGCATTGAGACAAACTACATAATGAGAAAAGGTTAATTCACCATCAGATATAAAAATTCCAAATAATAAAGCTCTAAATAATATAGCTTAAAACTATATAAAGCTAAACTTAAAAGAATTACAAAAAGAAATAAACACAATGGTAGAGCTGAAGAAGTTTTTAACACACCTCAGACCTCAGTGATTGATAGCCCAAAAATCAAGCAGAAAAAAATTAATAAGGATATAGAAGATTTAAACAATACAGTTAACAAGCTTTACCTAATAAATATATATAGAACATTTCACCCAAAAAGTGAAGTATTTCAGGCCTCTCTAGAAATGGTAATTTACAAGAACTGAATGCATTCTGGGTCAGTGTTTTAAAATTCAACTAATTTTAAATGATTGGTATCACACAGATTATATTCTTTGCCACAATGCACTTCATAGAAGACTGAAGCACAAATAGCCAATAAATTATAAAAATGCTGCTAAACTTTTTAGTAATAAGGAAAATGAAAATTTGAGTCACACTGTGATATATTTCACACTGACTCTCTTGGCAAGATTTTGAAAATCTGACAATCTGAAGTGTTGACCACAATCTAGGAATAGTCACCTCTCTTATACACTGCTAAAGAAAGTATTAGCTGATATCACCACTTTGGAAAACCATTAGGATCACCTATTAAACTTGGAGAGGTGCATTCCCTGTGATCCAGCAATTCCCCCAGAAAAACTCTGGCACATATGAAGACATTCAAGAATACTTATAGCAGTATTGTTTTAAAAACAAAAACAGGAAGCAGTACAAACGTCTACCTTAAACAAGGCCACAATTAACAAGTTATAATGTCCCCTTATAGACAAGTGTGAAACTCTTCTAGGAAATATAAAGCATGAGACAACTGAACCATAGGCACACACATATTTAGTTTTACCAAATTGTTCTAGAATTATTTTTTGGAATGGCCCTACCAGCTAACACTCTAAATATCAGGGCTTAAGAGTTCTCACATGGTCATTAAAATTTAGTATTTTCTATTTTCTAATATTTGCTATTCGGATGTGGAACCTAATTTTTATTTGAAACTTGCCTGTTTTGTTTTGCATCTCTTCATATACTTGTTAGCCAGCTGGGCTTCTTCTGTGAATTGCCTAACCATGTCCTTTGCCCATTTGTCTCTGGGTTTCCTGTCTTTTTCTTGTTGATATGCAGCATTTGTTTATATATTATATATATATCAATCCTATGTTGGACTTAGACGTTATAGATCTCTTTTCCCCATCTGTCATCTGTCTTTCTGTATGATGTCCTTCAAATGAAAGAACCTCTTAATTTTGGAGCAATTTTTCACCATAAAATTTGAACTTTTGGGTCTTAAATGTTTTCCTCCACCTTCAGGTCATAGTCTTTAAAAAGTTTTAAGGTTTTATCTGTAAAGTTTTTTTTTTTAATTTTTGATTTATTTCTTATTTTATAGTTTTAGCAGGTAGTGTCTAATTTCCAATTAAATTTTCTGATTGGTTATTGCTGATAAAGACAAACGCTATCATTTTCATCCCATTAGTTCTAACAGTTGTTCTGTTCAATCCACTTATTTCTTATGTAATTATATCTGCAAATAATTTTCTCTTTTCAATCCTGATAACTTTTACTTACTTTCTTTACAGCATGGCATTAGTCGAACCTTCAGTATTATGTCAAACATTAACAGTGATATTGAGGAATCCAAGATTCCTGTCTTGGAGCAGATCTTGATGAGAATAAAGTTTCCCCACTAATATGATATTTACTGTAGAATTTTTGGTATACAATGTGTCTTTATCAAATCAAGAAATTCTTTTAAATTCTGAATTTTGACAGTTTTTATCTAAAGGGATTGAACTTTATGAAGCGCTTATTTCTACGCTTATTGATGTAATCATACAAATTTTCACCCTTATTCCAATAATGTTCTGAACTCATGAATTGTTAAGATAATAAATGTTTGTGGTTTTAAGACACTAAATTTGGGTAGTTGGTTACAGCAGCAATAGAAACTACATAAAATATGTAATTCTCATAATTTTACATCTCCTTTATAAATTGTAGCAGGGAGCAGTTAAGAAACTTGCCCAAGGTCACATAGCTGAGGAGTCAGGCTGGCTCATGGTTAAAAACCTATGTGATTTTTCAGATGTGACCATGGCAATTACAAAGGCTTTACCTGGCAAGCCTGGTGGGAGAAAGCTGCTGCCCCCCACCCAGACTTGGCACACAGCCAATGCATTGCAGTCTTTGAAGGCAGTTGCAGTCCACTCAGGCTCCCTGCTTACTCATGCTCTTCACATATTTGCATTCCTAGCCTGGTGTCTTCATCTCTGGGTCTCTTTATCTGAGGCCTGGGGCAGAAGCCTTCTTCAGGTGCTTCTGCTGAGTCTTCCTTTTGACGGGAAGAAGTGGAAACCCTGAAAACACTTTGTTCCACTGTGACTTTTCCCTGTGATTTTCCACTCCTAACCTACCTCCTTCACCCTCCCCTCAACGATAGGGTCCATAAAATTGCTGCAGCCTTTAGTTCCAGCAACATCCGACATCTGTGCTGATATACCCAACCCTGGATTAGTGCATCTTTCCATGATGGAATGTGACAGGGGGCATCAGTGCCTTCTCCAGTTTTATACTCTCACAGGTACCATTGCAGCAGATTAAAGGCCTACCTCTTTCATTCTGAGTTTGTTGTATTAATTAGCTACTCTAACATCTGAAGCTCAGCCCACTTTCCCAGCTGAGGTGAGCTCCTAACAGTTACCAGTGCGAAAGCTGGAATTCAAATCCAAGCAGTTCAGTCTAACCCTGTATTCCTAACCATAATGTGCTACTGCCTCCCCTTGTGTTAGACCACTCTAGTCCAATAGATACTGGCGAGGATGTGGAGGAACGGGAACCCTCTTGCACTGTTGGTGGGAATGCAAACTGATGCAGCCGCTCTGGAAAACAGTGTGGAGGTTCCTCAAGAAATTAAAACTAGATCTACCCTATGACCCAGCAATAGCACTGCTAGGAATTTACCCAAGGGATACAGGAGTGCTGATGCATAGGGGCACTTGTACCCCAATGTTTATAGCAGCACTCTCAACAATAGCCAAATTATGGAAAGAGCCTAAATGTCCATCAACTGACGAATGGATAAAGAAGTTGTGGTTTATATACACATGGAATATTACGTGGCAATGAGAAAGAATGAAATATGGCCCTTTGTAGCAATGTGGATGGAACTGGAGAGTGTTATGTTAAGTGAAGTAAGTCATACAGAGAAAGACAGATACTGTATGTTTTCATTCTTATGTGGATCCTGAGAAACTTACCAGAAGACCATGGGGGAGGGGAAGGAAAAAAGAAAAAAAAGAAAGGTTAGAGAGGGAGGGAGCCAAAACATAAGAGACTCTTAAAAACTGAGAACAAACTGAGGGTTGATGGGGGGGTGGGAGGGAGGGTAAGGGGTATTGAGGAGGGCACCTGTTGGGATGAGCACTGAGTGTTGTATGGAAACCAATTTGGCAATAAATTTCATATTAAAAAAAAAAGAACACTCTAGTCCAAAGAACTTATCATGGTGACTTAGACAGGACAATAGAAGTTGACTAAGGTGTACTAAACAGCTAAACTCAACAAGAGTTGGTAATGGGTCGGATGTAGAAGGTGAGAAAAAGGGAAGAATAAAGGATGACTTTTCGGTCTTCAGCTTAGAGCAATGAGGTAAATGCTGGTGCCCATTTGCTGACACAGGAAAGATTGGGATGGGGTGACAGGTGGCAGGGGGACAATGGAGAAACAAGAGATCATCTCTGGATATATTTAAGGTTTCAGATTCTTAATAAACACCCACGTGAAGATGTCAGGTAGGCCACTGGATATGGAATTTTGGAATTTGAATGAGAGTATTACTTTTTTTTTTTTTACAGTTTTACTTTTTTTTTCTATGTCTAGATATTAGGAAAAGAGAAATACTGTATAAGAGAATACTGTGCAGATACCAACTTAAGCACTCCTCCCCACTCAAACAGTAAGCTTTCAGAAAGAATCAGATATTGCCACTCTTCTGAGAAAAATATAGAGCCATCTTCAAATATGGTTGGTATATGGACACAACAGTCTCCAAATTATGAAAACTACCAGATCAGAATTCTCAAGGAATGACTAGAATCTAGAACTGAGCAAGCTAATAATTCACTAAGTAAAAATCTGAGAACCCAGTGACTGCCACACATTAGCCTAGTTGTTGCAATTTTATCATTTTTAACCTGATGTTCAGTTTTGTCCAGTCAACAGGGTGAACAATTTATTTGTCTCCATATCTAGAGAGCAACTTAGTAATTCAGTTAGGCCAAATATTTGAAGCTACCTTGGATACTCAGTTTATGTTAAACCCTTCTTCCCCTATACAAATACATTTCTGTAGCTGGTTTTTATACTTAATCATATGCTACACTGCACAGTTTTAAAATCTGTTTCAAATATGCCTTCCATCTGCCCAACCCAATTTCATTTCCTTTGAGGGTAGGGACTGTGACCCAGTCCCTAAACCAATGTTGAATACTTTTAAGGGAAATTTGTTGATTTGGAAAGTTGTCTCCACTAACTGCATATCCAGCACTCACCTAGGATGACTCACTCTCCATTTCACTCAACTAGACTCCATTCACTCACACAAGTATACAGTAATAGTCGTCATAGTCTCGGTTTATGGTTTTAATGGTATTGCAACATTAGATTCACAACATATTTCCAAGCACCAAGTATGCTTGAAATTGAACATTTTTATAAAGATAATAAAACTTAATGACTACCCATGATCTATGATCTGACAATACATCTGTTCTTTTTCATCTTGAGATGGTAAAATACCCACCCTAGCTCATTGTGGCACAGTGGGAGAGAAGAAATATAGTCCTATTAATCACTCTTAACTATCAGCTTATTAAGTTATAGTTTCCCAACAGGCTTGTCTTACATGATTGTTAATAGGCTGCAGGTGTTTTTCCAAAAGAGTCTTTTTACAATGCAGTTATGTCATAAAAGAGACAGCATGGAGTAAAAGAAAAACTGGTGGACTAAGAATCAGAAAATCTAGGTTTTAAATTCTAGTAGTAAAGTAGCCCTGAGACATTAAGCCAGTCACCACCTCTCTGATCTCCACAATTTTCTCATCTGCAAAATGAGAGGACTTATTATAAATTTTAAGAACGGATTTATGACATTTATACCAGATCAGTAGGCAGGTAATCATAGCCCAGGACCTAAGAATTTCTTTCATAAAGGACATTTAAAAAAAAAAATCTCTCCACATTAAAATAGCTTAAGCCAAAGTGTAAAATTGAGATTTGTTACTATTGTTAACTTTTAAAGTAAATTTTGTTACCTAACAACTGAGGATATGCACAGGAATAGAGGAACATGTTTCACATGAAAAAAAAAGTGACTATTGACACATGTTAATATGCCTAAATCGTCCTGAAAACAACCACAATTTTACTATTAGCTAGAAACTCACTCATAGACACAGCTATTATAGATACATTTTGCAATTGATGAAAGGGTTGCATTCCAAAAGCTTGTAAATCCCTTTTTGGAAAACTTTGTAAATGGAAGCGAGGTTTCTAGTTTAACCCATAAGAGCATAAATAATTGTTGATATACCTGAACTGTATAATATTAAATGCTCAACTTATATATAGGTCCTGAGAATGGGGCTTGGGTGATATTGATGAGTCTCCTCCCCTGTTCTTGGAAAGACTAGAAGTAAGCAATGATTAAAATTGACTTACCTTCATCACACCCTTCTACCTCTCTAACTTTCTACACTCTGATAGAGCACACAGCCCTAATCATGCTGCTGAAACAATCCTATCCAGTCCTACCTACCATCAGTTTCAACAGCACTTCCTTGAACCTTTAAATAGTAATTTCACAACTGTGAAGCAGTTGATGGATATTTCAACAAATAACCCAGAAAATATTACCACTCCTAAAGTAGAACTAGTGTTGAAAGAGACTGTTACTTATACAAGCAAAAATATTAAAATATTTAAAATATTAAAACTTATACAAGCAAAAATATGAGAAACCTCTTAAAAATTTTACAGAGATGGTCAAATAAATTGATACATTGATACGACTATTATGCCAACGTTTAAAAAATGTTTACAAATAAGTTGTAATGACATGGCAATTGTATAAAATAAAATGCTAAATAAGTAAAAATGATACGTGCTATGTTCTTTATGAACTCAATTATTGAAAAAATGTATTAAGACTAGGAGCTAATAAAATTGTTGGGTAGACAACTTGTAATTTATGGCTTTTCCCAAGTGAGTACATGAATCCATGCTTTCCAGATTTTCCCATACCAGTAAGTGCTATTAAAAAAAAAAAAAAAAAGAAGAAGGAAAATCAAGGGAAAAAAGTATAAATTCAAATAAATCTCTAATAGGTAGAATTTTAGAGAGCTATAAACAGTGCTAATTAACAGGGACCGTGGAAATAGAGTTTTGTGAGCAAAAGAGCATTCCTTTGTTTGCAAAAGAGTTTAATTAGGAGACTTGTGTGTGTGTGTGTCTTAATTGAAAGTCCCTTACTGGTCCTGCTCCCATAAGCGGCTGCCACCCAAGGAAAAGGGGAGGGGAACCAGGTGGTCAAGGAGGGGTCATCCCAACATTCCATTTACACAAAACTAAATAGACAAGCACAGAGTCACTACTGGGGTTAGAAGTAAGTTGGCAGCATGGGGGGCGCCTGGGTGGTGCAGTCGGTTAAGCGGCCGACTTGGGCTCAGGTCATGATCTCACGGTCCGTGAGTTCGAGCCCCGCGTCGGGCTCTGTGCTGACAGCTCAGAGCCTGGAGCCTGTTTCAGATTCTGTGTCTCCCTCTCTCTGACCCTCTCCCCGCCCCTGCCCCCCCTCCCCCCCGTTCATGCTCTGTCTCTGTCTCAAAAATAAACGTTAAAAAAAAAAAAAAAAGTTGGCAGCATGGGAAGAGGATAGAACAGGTGGGGAATTGGGAGTTCCATTAAAAAATCTCAGCCCCCTCCCAAACTGGGGTGCCTTGGAGGAACTTGGTCTGCTTCAACCCAAGAGGAGTCAGAAGATCAAAGACGGTTTGGGAAGACCGTAACTGTCAGGGATCGAGGGAGGAAGAAGGTCCAGGAGGTGAGGGGACTGTTTGGCAACTGGGCTGAAGAGATTGCCATTCCCCTGCTGGGATCCCCCAGGCCCTCAGGTCTGGCAGGACAGAGGCAGCCTGCAACACCCCTGGGCATGTCTGGGGCTGCCAGATTCTCCAGGCAGGGGGCTTAAGGGGGCTCTCAAAGGCTTGCCCTCCCGGGAGATGTCAGCACTGCCCCCCCCAGCTTCTCTGCCAGGGGGCAGGGGTCCTCGACCTCCTCATAGCAGTTTACTTCTAATTCATGCTTGATCTCCATCAGCTTCTTCCTGGTGGCATCCTTGGAGCTGACACTGATTTTACTCTTAAGGGGTGCACACAGGTGCACACCAAGTCTTAATCTTGCTCTCCTTGGTCTCAAAGGTTGTGTCGTAGAGGGCATAGCAGCTGTCCTTGTCTGGGAGCATCTTGACAAAGGTGGCATGGGGTCTACAGTCTGGCCCACATCAACTACCAGAATCTCCTTGCCCTCCTCCAGGATGATGTCCTTCTTGTCCTTGCCCAGGCAGAGGAGTACTGCCTCCTCTGGTGCTGGGGGCTTATGCACCTACCTTCATGTCACTGAACACTTTGATGACACCCTCAGAGACCACCACAGTGGAGGCCATGTTTCTGGAAGCAAAAGGGTGATAGCAAGGAGAGTCAGAAGAGAGGAGAGCCACTGCCACTGCCAGGATCTGACTGAAGGAGACTTATTTTAAATTAATCACATTATAAAACGGTAAGTTTGGTGGTTATAAAATATCACTTATTGCTATTGTTGTGGATTTTATAGATCCAATAAAACCTATTACTGATACTTGCTTCCCTTGATTAAAGATACTAGACATTTCTTTTTACATATACCACATAGAAAATAACACAGGCATGTGATTTAGACAAACAGGAAAAAAAGGTTATACAATGAAGGAGTCTTCATCCCATCTTACAAAGCTTTCCCACCTAGAGCAATAATCCATGGCCCAGAAATTGTTTCTGTGTAAAACTATCCCGTGTAAATTGTATTTATATGCTAATCACTCTTCTATACATCTTACCTCATTTAACATACCTTAGAAACATTTACGTACCAGTATTATACATGTATAAATCCATCTTATTCTTAGCAAATACTACTTAATATTCTCCTGGATGGCTGTAATTTATTAGGAACCCTTTACTAATGGACATTTACTGACAGACATTTAAATTATTTCCAGTTTACCTTTATAACAAGACTTCAGGGAACATTCTTATATAAATATCTTTATGTACATGAAGAAGATTACCTATGAGATAAATTCTTAGAATTGTTGAGTAAAAGAGTATATGTACATTTAAGAAACCTGATATTGCCAAATTGCCTTCCAAAGAATTTATACCAATTTACACTGCAGGGGAACATTTCCGATCACGACAGATTCCTTAAAGAAAACTCCAATGCTATCAATGGCCAGGAGGGTAACATGAATTAGTAAGGCAAGCTGGAGTAAGAAAATGGTCAACTGAAGAGCATATTCAGTCAATGAAAGAAGCAGCTTCAAGCCTACTATGCCTTCTAGAAATCTATGCCTAATATTGTTATTCCCTTGATGTCTCAAAAGCCTAAAATCTAGACTTATGCATGAAATCTCTAGATTTTTAAAATGTTGACAACTCATTAAATTTCTAGAATCGGCAAGACAGACAAAACTGTGAGTGGCAATCATGTTCTGGGGCTCCAAACTGTGGCCTATGCTTTAAAGCCTTAATTTCCACCTCCACATCCAACAAAGACTGTCATGGCTTTACTTGGTGTGTAGTGTACAGTTTTAAAGCTGGGATTTCCTTAGATTCCATTTTGGTTTTAGATGAACAAGAAGATTTTATTAACAACATGGTCACTATTCCCTCAAAGTATTTGAACAACTTAATCTACTCTTGCCCAGATGTTTTTATTAACCAGTTTCCTACATTAGGGTCCTTTGCCCTACATGATTCTTCCTTTAGAGTGCTGTGTTCCTGTTTTCTTTGTTATATGGAACTACAACATGTATTAAAGGTTGAGTCATTTTCCTGTTAATCTTTTACCCGAAGGAGTTGAAAATCTCTAGTCATTTTTCTAAACTACTTTGCATTCAACATATCCATCTACTTACAGAAGAAATTATGGGAATAGAGTATATTAAAAAGACCTGCTGCCTCTTGCTTATTTTCAATCCACATAAAATATTTTATATAATAACTACATTCTTATAGTCAAAAATAAAGACAATATAAAAATATAAACCCTGAAATCACTAAATCTGTATCAAAAAATATTCAAATTCAGGGATAAAATACCATGAGATTTTTAATATTTTATTATCTCTTCTACATAAATAGTTGCAAAAGAACCAATCTGACAAAGCCAATATATTATATGATTATTAATGGAAATGAGTATTTGTAAAAATTATAATTATGAGCAATATAATTTTAATTATTTTTTAAGTTTATTTATTTTTGACAGAGATAGAGTGTAAGCATGAGCTGGGGAGGGGCAGAGAGAGAGGGAGACACAGAATCCGAAGCAAGCTCCAGGCTCTGAGCTGTCAGCACAGAGCCTGACACAGGGGTCGAACTCACAAACCATGAGATCATGACCTGGGCCGAAGTCAAATGCTTAACTGACTGAGCCACCCAGGCACCCCATAAGCAATGTAATTTTAAAGAGGTCAGTTATCTATTTGAAAACTCAGAAGGCAATGACCTCTTATACAGATGAATTTTGAAAATCAAAATTTTAAAATTAACTTTATTTATTGTAAATAAGCATGTGAGTCTTAATTTTAAAACTAATTATAATTTTTAAAGAATTTCTAGTTTTAAAATTAATCTGGTGAGAGACTACACACACACACCCCTACAGTAACAAAAGAAAACTAAGACATATATTAAAGAAGCTTTATAATGTAGCGAAGTTTTCAATGTATACTGAAAACATGAGCGAAGCTGTTCATATGAGAAAATCTGCATGAGTCATTTTACCAACATTGATGCCAGTAGACAGTGTACTTTTAGTTTCCAAAGGCAAAGTTCTAAAGATTCTACAAAGGCAAAGTTCTACAGATTCCTCTCTTAGCACTTCTAAATATGTGAGTGTTCTATGCTGTAACTACTCAAGTGTACCTTTTCAAAAGAAAACTCATAAGATCACCTTTAAAAGCCCAAAGCTCTGTATTAGGCATATGTCACTTGAACTCAACATTTTAACCATGAGAAACAAATAAGAAGTTCAAAATTACAAATTTAAATTGTAATCTGCACACTGGATTACTTCTTCCAATGTATCATCAGAACTCAGAGATAAAACAAAAGTAATGATGTGGTAAAATATTATATTTAATTTTACCTAAAATATAAATTAAAATAGGGCATAAGAAAAACGTTGAGACCATAATACATATATGGAAAAGTGACCACTGAAAGATGCAAATAATTCATACAATATAAGCTTTAATATATAAATTAAATGTCATTTCATCAGCTGTTAGTCACATCAGTCTAAACTTTATATATTAAAATATTAAAAAGCTAAAAAACATCATTGCAATATAGATTCAATATGGGAAAATACATATTTGTGGCTTTATACACAATCTAAATTAATCCATTCTATACAATAGTTTTCCAAAATATAAACGGCACTTTACATGCAATAGAACATACCAGGCTGGATGTCCTAATATAATTTAATATATAGGAAAATAAAGAGAAAACACCCTTTTAACAAGACAGTTACATAGTGTAGGTGGAATGTAGAATACGGTTTTGCCTTGACACGATCTTGGATACGAGTAAAGAAATATGAAAAAGGACAGTTTCTACTACTTTCAATTAGCATTTTTTAAATTGAAGACTACTGTGATTTTATATTTTCTAATTGTATCACAAAGAGAAAACAAAAAAAGGAAGCAGGGAGAGGAGAGTAGAAAGCGTCATCCTTTATGAATTTTAAACATCACCCCTGCCTGTGGGCTGCATTTAGGCTCCTTTTCTGTTGACAGTTTCCTAAATTATTTCTGCCACTTGGAATTGCGCATCAGTAATCAGACGAATTTTCCAGACTTAAGCCATTGTGTAACCATAGCTGCCACAGTGTAGTGCCACAAGAAGTCTGTCCTTGAGTATTTCTTTACTTGGGTATTCAGGTAACTTGAGCATGTTGATGCTTTAAAAGAAAAATATACCACCATTAAATAGGAAATCTATGAAATTTCTGATTGTTTTGTCTAGCAGTGAAAACACTACTCAAAATTAACATAAAACCACCCTCTAAATTTGCATTCAAATTGGAAAACCCTGAAGAAGTATTTAAAAAGACAAAAAAAAAAAAAAACAACAAAACTGCTGCATTGCAGTTTCCTTTAGCATGCAAATGTAGTGAAAGAAAATAAGTTCCTTTCAGCCTAAAATAAATAAGCAATAAGGGAATTTAGTTTGAAGTGATGGTGTAACTCAGTGATACTTATGACAGGATAACTTCAGTGATATGTGAACTACATTTAATTAAATTATAGGTAGTTTCCCCAAATATTTTCCCTAGCACAAAAGGGAGAGGCAAGGAATTATGTTGGCACTTATTTATCAGCGATTCCAAAATGATGAAAGAGATTATTGTTGAGGTTTTCTTCTCAATGCAGCAGTACAACAGTTAGACCTTTAATTATTCAAAATTAATCAAAAACAATTCACAGCATTTAAAAAAACCAATTTAACATACCATGTGCTTGAAGTTGGTAGGAGATTTGGAGTATATGGCACAGCAGCAATTGTAAAGTTTTGCAGTCCACTTCCACCCATGATATTAGCAAATCCACCATGTGGGACCCTGGAACTAAGAGTTCATATCTTAATAAACTAATCATGCAAGGAAAACCTTTGTGATACATATATTTCAACTGATCAGTTAGGGTAAGAATATATTCAACTATAGGATACTGACCAGGTAACATTTCTGGTTCTGCAAAACTCCCCAACTCATTATTAAAAGGTGCTTCATGGCCAGTTAGCAAGCTTCCATGGAGACAGTCCCGGAAATTTCTATAAGCCATACTATGCTTTCAATTGGCCATAGCACATACCTCTACTATTGTACATAGTGTCTCCCTACTAAACTGGGACTAATTTGAGGACCCAAATGTGTCATGTTTATATGACCCTGGGGTTAGCAAAATGACTGGCATCCAAGTAGATATTTGTTGAATACATGAATGTTTGCTTGATTAATTCAAGCAATAGAGAGGCTCTTAGAAATAATCCAAATGATTTCCCTATTTGTGAAAAATATCTAGGGTCTGATGGAGTTAAAAGCAGGCCACCCCAAAATATGCCACTTTGGCACACTGATTATTTTGAATTAAAGTTACTTAAAAACAACCAGTGCAAAAAGGACACTCTAACCTTCCCCTGTCTCCCTGAAAACAGGAAATAATTCTCACTTGTAAGAGGTACTCTCCCTGTAGCAGGAGGTAAAGAAACATCCTATGACCAGAGATAGGGAATTCAGGGCTGTGAAGGTGTAGAAATAAACCTCATTACTTCTTCATCCATTTACTACCCCAAGCACAAACTCCTTTGTCTTTTTTTTAAATATATATAATTTATTGTCAAGTTGGCTAACAGACATATGTGTATATACAGTGTGCTCTTGGTTTTGGGGGTAGATTCCTGTGATTCATCACTTACATATAATACCCAGTGCTCATCCCAACAAGTGTCCTCTTCAATGCCCATCACCCATTCCCCCCAAACCCCCATCAACCCTCAGTTTATTCTCTGTATTTAAGAGTCTCTTCTTTGTCTTTTCAATTCCTCAAACATTTATTGTCTCTTTGGTCTAAAAGGTGTAAAACCTGCCTACTTTGGTCACTTCTCTGAGACTCCTTTTTCTATGACCTCCAAAACATGTGAATTAAATTTGTTTCCCTCCCACCATTGATCTGTGTTAATCAATTTAATTCTTAGGCCAAGCAGAATAACTTTGAGTGGTAAAGGTAAATTTTTCCTTCCTAATAGGTCAAAGTGATGAGGGAACATGGGGTAAGATGAGGGCAAAATACAGCTGGAACACCCCCCAGCCAGGTGGAATACGAGTGATATTCCTCGAACACTCCTGGCCACCCAAGAACAAAGGTTTAAGTGCTTGCCATGGTAATGTGAGAAACTAAGGCAAATGAGAAATTAAATTCTCTTCCTGCCCATTGACAAGTCCTTGAAACCAGCAGGGTGACCTCCCTCTAGGAGCTCAGCTGCCTGAAAGGATGACATTTTGCTAGGGGCAAAAGAGAGTCTTAGCTAAACATTGTCCCAACCTGGAGGATCCTGTAAGTCTACTTCCTTTATCTTAATTGCCCCAAGAAAGATGCTGGCAATCATACTCCAAGCTTATAGCCCCCCACCCCATATACATCTGAAGGGTCTCATGACTGAGGTTTTATTAAATGGTAATAAGTGGTGTTTCCCTAGCAACAGCTAGTCCCTTGAGGTCCTAGAAACCTTGCTTCCAAAATACCTTAGAGGCTTACTCTATCCCTGAGCCCCTCTCCCAACCTGAGGATATATATTGAGTTACCGTCAGGACCCCAGTACAACTCTTCCTGCCCACAGGCATTGTCCCAGGGCTTTAATAACATCAGCTTTTTGCACCAAAAACATCTTCAAGATTCTTTCTTGGCCGTCTGCTCTGGACCACCCCACCATCACCCCAAAACTTCATCAAAAGGGTTTTGGGTTTCACAGCAGGAAAACTAGAATATTCTTTACATTTCTGTTCCAAAGATTCAGAATATCAGACGTATTTATTTTTTAATGTCACCTAACATAACAACATCAGATTCAAATTGGAAAACCCTAACGAAATGCATAAACAGTACTAGAAAATTTAATCTTGAATACATGGCCATAGAGAATGTAATTACAACTTCCTAAATTCTATTGTTTACATTTGAAAGACAATTAGTATTTCAAATTAGCCTTTGATGCATCATGATTAGACAATCTGATCCTGTAAAACACTTTGTTAGTTTTTTGTTTAAAAAAACTTTTTTAATGTTTCTTTAGTTTTGAGAGAGAGAGAGAGAGAGAGAGAGAGAGAGAGAGAGAGAGAGAGACCGAGGCAGAGACAGAAAGACAGAATGTGAGTGGGGGAATGGCAGAGAGAGGGAGACAATCTGAAGCAGGCTCCAGGCTCCAGGCTCTGAGCTGTCAGCACAGAGCCTGAAAGGGCTCAAACCAACAAACCGTGAGATCATGAGCTGAGGTGAAGTTGGACCCAGGCAACCCAACACTTTGTCATTTTAAAAATGAGATGCTGTAGTGCTTTTAGATAAATAAGAATGATGACAAAGAAATATTTAAGGTACAGGTAATTAAATGCATAGGCAGAAGTCTGACTAGTATTAAAAATGTTTTTTAGGGGTGTCTGGGTGGCTCAGTCGGTTAAGCATCTAAACTTTGGCTTGGGTCATGATCTCATGGTTCATAAATTCGAGCCCCACATCAGGTTCTCTGCTGTCAGCACAGAGCCCACTTTGGATCCTCTGTCCCTGTCTGTGTGCCTCTCCCCCACTTGCACTCTCTCTAGGTCTCTCTCAAAATAAATAAATAAACTTAAAAAAATTGTTTAAAAAATGTTTTCTAACATTGGATCCTGAGTACAAAGCATAATTCAGTTTATTAAAAACAAAAAAAAAGACCAAAAAAAACCCCAACTTGTTGAATCTCAAATAGCCAAAATAATCTTGAAAAAGAAGAACAAAGTCAGAGGTTTCACAGTTCCTGATCTCAAAACTTAAACTATAGAGCGATGGTTATCAGAACAATGTGGTACTGGCATAAAGACAAACATACAGACATAGAATAGACAACCCCAAAATAAACCCTTGCATATATGGCCAAATGCTTTTCAACTAGTCAACTGGGAAAGGACAGTCTTTTCAACAAATTATGTTGGGAAAACTGGATATCCACTGAATTCTCACCTAATACTATACACAAAAATGAATTCAAAATGAATGAAAGATGAAAACATGAACCAAAACCACAAAATTTTTGGAAGAAAATAAAGAGGAAGAGCTTCACAACACTGGATTTGGCAATGATTTCTTGGATTTGACATCAAAAGCACAAACAAGAAAAGAAAAATAAGTAAGTTGGATTTCATCAAAATTAAAAACTTATCCACCAAAGGACACCATCAACACAGTGAGAAGGTACCCATAGAGTGGGAGAATATATTTTCAAATCATAAAACTCATAAGGAATTGATATCCAGAAAAATAAACAGAACTTCTAAACAACTCAACGAAAAACAATAAAAATCCAATTTAAAAATAGGGAAAGGACTTGAATAGACATTTCTCCAAAGAAGATATACAAATGGCTTATAAGAATATGAAAAGATGCTCAATCAACATTACTAGTATTAGGGAAATGCAAACCAAAACCATAATCAGATATCATTTCATACACATTAGGATGACCATTTTAAAGAAAAAACACAAAAATGAAAAAAAAAAAAAACACAAAAAGAACAAGCATTGGAAAGGATACGCAGAAAATGGAATCCTTATGCACTGCTGGTGGGAATGTAAAATTTACATCAGCTGTGGAAAACAGCATGGCTGTTTCTCAAAAAATAAAGATAAAATTACAATTTGTTGCCCAAAGTATTGAAAACAGAGACTGAAAAAGATTACTTGCACATCCATGTTGACAGCAGCATTATTCATGAAAGCCAAAAGGTGGAAGCAACTCAAATGATCATCCATGGATGAAGGGGTAAGCAAAATGTGGTATACACATACACTGGAATATTATTCAGCCCTAAAAAGGACAGAAGTTCTGACATATGATCCAATGTAGATGAACCCTGAGGACACAATGCTGAGTGAAATAAGCCAGTCACAAAAGGACAAATGATGTATGGTTCCATTTATATGAAGTACCTACAGTAATCAAATTCATAGAGATAGAAAACAGAATGGTGGTTGCCTAGGGTGGCAGGGAAGGAGTATGAAGAATTAGTGTGTAACTGGTAGAGTTTCAGCTGAAAAGGATAAAGTTTGGGAGCTGGATGGTGGTGATGATTGCACAATATGAATGCACTTACTGTCACAGAACTGTATACTTAAATGGTTACAACGTTAAGTTATATTATGTATTTTCTGTCATATACACTATAAAAAACTATGAATTTGCACCAGGATTTTATTTGAAGTTATAAATGATATGTATACATTGACGGGAAAAATAACAATCTAATATAAATAAATATCTAAGAATAGTTTCCTTTTATACCTGGGAAGTCATTTGGTTGCGATTAAATGCTTTACTGATGAAATGCCTTAGCTTACCTTAGAAATCCAAGTGAATACTAAAACATTCCTGAATATTTTATATTCCTGGCCTGTATCTTGTTAGAAAATACTAATGCATGAGCAATTTCTACTTAGGGCAAAAGAATAGCTAAAGAAACTTGGACTGAAATAAAATTCAACACTAATCTATGCATATTAACCTTTGCTTGAAAAATCAACAAATGCAACCAAAAATGAAAAGGGATAAGAAGCCAAGCTGTTCTCAATTTCCTGTAGAGGCAGAATTTATAAAAGTAAGTTCCAAATAGGCAAGGAAGAAGTCAAACTTTCACTATTCACAGACAGCATAATGCTCTATGTAGAAAACCCAAAAGAATCCACCAAAAAATTGCTAGAACTGACACACAAGTTCAGGACATTTGCAAGATATAAAATCAACATACAGATATCTGCTGCATTTCTATACACCAATAATGAAGAAGCATAAAGAGGAATCAAGGAATCGATCCCATTTACAACTGCCCCCCAAAAACCATAAGATACCTAGGAATAAACCTACCTAAAGAGGTAAAAGATCTGTACTCTGAAAACTATAGAACACTTATGAAAGTAATTGAAGATGACACAGGGAATAGAAAAACATTCCATGCTCATGGACTGGAAGAACAAATACTGTTAAAATGTCTACTCTACCCAAAGCAATCTTCCCAATTTAATGCAATGCAATCCCTATCGAAATACCACCAGCATTTTTCAGAGAGCTAGAACAAACAAAAATTTGTACGGAACCACAAAAGCCCCCAAATAGCCAAAGCAATCTTGAAAAAGTAAAGCAAAGCTGGAGACATCACAATTCCAGGCTGGCACAAAAACAGATACATAGATCAATGGAACAGAATAGAAAACCCAGAAATTGACCCACAACTTTATGCTCAACCAACCTTCGACAAAGCAGGAAACAATATCCAATGGAAAAAAAGACAGTCTTTTCAATAAGTAGTGTTGGAAAAACTGGACAGCAACAAGCAGAAGAATGAAACTGGACCACTTTTTTACACCATATACAGAAATAAATTCAAAATGGATGAAAGACCTACATGTGAGACAGGAAACCATCAACTCCTAGAGGAGAACAGAGGTAGCAACCTCTTTGACATCAGCTGAGTAACTTCTTACTAGATGCATTGCTGGAGGCAAGGGAAACAAAAGCAAACATGAACTACTGGGACTTCAAGATAAAAAGCTTCTGCACAGTGAAAGAAACAATCAACAAAACTAAAAGGCAGCCTACAGAATGGGAGAAGATATTTGTAAATGGCATCTGATAAAGGTTAGTATCCAAAATCAATAAAGAACTTATCAAACCCAATACCCAAAAAACACTTAATCCAGTTAAGAAATGGGCAGAAGACATAGATATTTTTTCAAAGAGAGCATACAGATGGCTAACATGAAACATGTTAAGACACATGAAAAGATGCTCAACATCATTCATCATCAGGGAAAGACACATCAAAATCATGATGAGGGGTAGCTGGGTGACTCAGTTAAGTGTCTCTTTTTTAATGTTTATTTTTGAGACAGAGAGAGAGAGAGCCTGAGAGAGAAGGAGACAGAGGACCCAAAGCCGGCTCTGCGCTGACAGCAGAGAGCCCGTTGAGGGGCTCAAAATCATGAACCGTAAGATAATGACCTGAGTTGAAGTCGCTCAACCACCGACTGAGCCACCCAGGAGCCCCCTTAAGCATCTGACTCTTGATCTCAGCTCAGGTCTTGATCTCGGAGTCCTGAATTCAAGCCCATGCCCAGTGTGGCGCCTACTTACAAAAAAAAAAAAAAAAAAAAACAAAAAAACAAAAAAGAAAGAAAGAAAAGAAAAAACCCATGATTAAGATATCACCTCACAACACCTGTCAGAATGGCTAAAATTAACACACAAAACAACAGATGTTGGTGAGGGTGCGAAGAAATGGGATTGGTGGGAATGCAAACTGCAAATGCAGCCACTCTGGAAAACACTATGGAGTTTCCTCAAAAAGTTAAAAAGAGGGGGCACCTGGATGACTCAGTAGGTTAAGCATCCAGCTCTGGATTTCGGCTCAGGTCATGATCTCATAGTTTGTGAGTTCTAGCCCTGCATCGAGCTCTGTGCTGACAGTATTGAGCTTGCTTGAGATTTTCTCTCTCTCTCTCTCTCTCTCTCTCTCTCTCTCTCTCTCTCTCTCATTGCTCCTCCCCTGCTTACACATGCATTCACTCTCTCTCTCTCTCTCAAAATAAATTAACTAAAAAAAAAAGAAAATAGTTGCATTAATTAAAAAAAAAAAGTTAAAAATAAAACGACCCTATAACCCAGCAACTGCACTACTAAGTATTTACCCAATGGATACAAAAATACTGATTTGAAGGGGCACATGCACCCCAATGTTCATAGCTGCAGCATCAACAATAGCCAAATTATAGAGAGAGCCCAAATGTCCATCAGCTGATGAATGGATAAAGAAGATGTGGTATATATACAATAAATAATACTTAGCCATCAAAAAAGAATGAAATCTTGCCATTTGCAATGACATAAATGGAGCTAGAATAGAAAAAGGTAAGTACCATATGATTTCACTCTTCTGTGCAATTTATGAAATGAAACAGATAAACATAGGGTAAGGGGTCAAAAAAACGAGAGAAAAGCTAACCAAAGAGATTCTTAACTATAGAGAACAAATTGCGGGTTGATGGAGGGGAGGTGGCAGGTGATGGGCTAAATGGGTGATGGGCATTAAGGAGGGCACTTGTTCTGCTGAATACTGAGTGTTATATGTAAGTGAGGAATCACTAAATTCTACTCCTGAAATCAATATCACACTATATATTAACTAACTTGAATTTACATAAAATTTTGAAAAAAATGTTTAAAAAAGTAAGTATACCACTTTACCAGGATAGGATGAGAAAATGAGACTTGACACAGATTCTTACACAAATTAATACAAAGTATTTCAATATCAGAATAATCGAGCTAATGTTTTTTGTATCACTAAGTTTTCAAAAATAAGCTTGAAAATCAGAAGATTCCCAAATTTTAAGATCTAAACTAAAATTACACTGTAAACTGATATTCACAATTTCTGAAACTTTACTCCTCTTCTTCTAAACTACAAATAAATATGACTGGGCAGCTTAAGCATGTATGAGAAAAATAAATGAAATGGTCTTTGAGTATTATGACACTTGGATTATACAACATAAAATTACAGTCAATGAAAATGACATAATACTTCTATTTTATACACAAATTATTAAGTCTGATTTTCATTATTCTTAAACAGTAAGAAACACAAGAGTAAGACATTTAATTAAGACAGTCTTATAGGCCAACAAAATAATGTTATACCACAAAAATATTTTTAAAAAATTTTTAATGTTTATTTTTTTATTTTTGATGAAGAGAGAGAGAGAGACAGAGAGAGAGACAGAGCATGAGCATGGAAAGGGCAGTAGAGAGAGAGAGAGAGACACAGAATCTGAAGCAGGCTCCAGGTTCCGAGCTGTCAGCACAGAGCCTAATGCGAGCCTCGAACTCACAAACTATGAGATCGTGACCTAAGCCAAAGTGGGACGTTCAACCAACTGAGCCACCCAGGTGCCCCACCATAAAAATATTAAAAATTACTTTGTACTGATTTTTGCTTCTAGTAATTGGAACGCATTTGACATTTCACTGAGGTTGCACTAAACTATACTATGTATGTAGAGAAAGAAATATATCTAAATATAAACAAATAGATAAGCAGAATTTTCGAAACACTGCTGAAGAAAAAAATATATACATATATGTACACACACACACACACTAAGTTTAGAATGGCAAATGCTATACCTATACTTGAGTCCAATATAAAAGAAAATTCAGGTTTAAAAAAACTTAGAACTTAACTCAGCCTGAATTCAAAACAAGGACTCTATGTAGACAGTGTTGAAAGGTGGCTTCTTTAGCATGATGGTGAAGCTGAGCTCTCTGTTGTTCCCCTCAGCTTCTGTGGCTTCTATTTTTTACTCACATCCTTCAGTTCAAATGGATTCACATTTTTTACTCACATCCTCAGTTCAAATGATTCACATGTTACACTTCATGACCAGTTAAATAATAAACAGTGCAATCCTTTTCAGTACTGCTAACAATGATTATGCTATTGAACTGGGATTATGCACTCTGACACCAAGTGGTTTTTATTCTACAAGAGCACAACTTAACAGACATTTTTAGTACCAGAAAACTTGAGTAAACTGTTATCTGCACTTTAAATCATACCAACCAAATCATGGTGTGTGTTTTGGGGAGAGGGGATATAATAATAATTAAATAGTGTTTCAATATAAATCATTTTGAAAATAATTAAGAGCTCTACCTCACAACATAAAACAAAGTCCAGATGATTTAAAAATTAGAATGTAAAATAAAAAGTTACAGAAAAAAAATGCTGATAAACATATATATCAAATCTTGGGAGTGGGGAAGGATTTATAAAAACCAAAAGGAAAGGTATTGATAATCAACTTACAAAATTAATTTGATTTTATAAATGTTATAAAGTAAATTTATAACTTTTTTAAACTACATGGAAATCTGTATATTTACCTTTATGAAATTAAATGGCAAACAATAAACTGGAAAAAGTATTTGCAGCGTTGATGTCTCATATAAAGAACACTTAAAAATGAATTTTTCTTTTTTTTTAAGTTTATTTATTTATTTTGAGAGAGAAAGAGCAAGCAGCAGAGGGGTGGGGGGGGGAAGGGGGAAGCAGAGAGAGAGAAGGCAAGGGCTAGGGTGAGGGTGAGAGGGAGAGAGGGAGAGAGAGAGAAAGAGAGAAAGAGAGAGAGAGAAAGAGAGAGAGAGAGAGAGAGAGAGAGAGAGAGAATCTCAAGCAGGTTCTGCGCTGCGATCAAAGACCCTGATGTGGGCTTGAATCCATGAACGGCAAGATCATGACCTGAGCTGAAACCAAGAGGTGGACACTTAACTAACTGAGTCATCCAGGCGCCCCTAAAACTTAATTTTTGAAAACGACAATAGAATAATGCATACATTTAAGACAGGCAATTCACACAAAAATTACATAAATAAGGGGGTGCCTGGGTGGCTCAATTGTTGGTTAAGGGTCTGACTCTTGATTTCTGCCCAGATCATGGTCTCATGGTTTGTGAGTTCAAGCCCCGTGTCCTCTGCGCTGACAGCGTGGAGCTTGCTTGGGATTCTCTCTTTCCCTCTCTGCTCCTCCCCCGCTTGCAGGCACATACACACACTCTCTCAAAATAAACATTTAAAAAAATTATATAAATAATAAATTATATGAAAATGGAAATTATTACACCCTGCATTGATGCAGTAAATGGAACAGACCCTCTCATTACCTGTTGATGTGAATGAATACTGATAACTTTTTCAAGGGTAAATGAACAATATGTATCAGGTTATAAAAATTTACATACTTTCATATCCAAAAATTTCCCTTCTAAGAATTTATTCTATATAAATAATCAAACTGGCCCACAAATGTATAAGTGCAAGAATTCCTTATTTGTTCAGCATTATTCACAAGCAGGAAAATTACCAATTAAGGGAGGACAATACCAATTAAGGGAGGCCCATAAATTGGAGACGAGGTAGCCATGAAAAAAATTAGATCCATATATGGAACCATTAAAAAAATTTTTTTTAATGTTTATTTATTTTTGAGAGAGAGAGAGAGAGCACGCGCGCATGCATGCAAGCAGGGGAGGTGCAGAGAGACGGAGACAGAAGTTCTAAAGCTGACAGCAGACAGCCCAATAGCTCAAACTCACAAACCAGGAGATCATGAAATGAGCTGAAGTCGGATGCTTAACCAACTGAGCCACCCAGGCACCCAGAACAATTTTTAATAATATATTCTTAATTTCAAAAGTTACAAAAGAAGAACAATGTTTCAATGTTTTTAAAAAGTAAAAATTTATGTATGTGGGAAAATTTCTAGAATCCCAGATACTGATATTAGAGGTGACTTTTTTAAATTGAAATTGCCTAACCCTCCTACGTAGAATATATAATTTTTTAAATTCTTTTTATTAAATTACTTTTTATTAAACCTTTGGGTATTTCTTGGCATTAAGAAGTAAAAAAAAAAAAAAACAACTTTTTTCTGTTTTCTTTCATATCTTAAGTCTATAATCTGTGAATATTCATGGTGTTTTTTAAAGATTTTATTTTTAAGTAATCTCGACACCCAACACAGGGCTCAAACTTACAACCCCGAGAACAAGAGTCATATGCTCTCCCAACTGAGCCAGCCAGGTGCCCTTGAATATTCATGTTTTATTTATCATTTAAAAATAGACATATAATGTGATTCCAACTATTTTTCTAATTATATAGTTAAAAGACTTAGAAAATAGGGGTGCCCGGGTGGCTCAGTTAGTTAAGCATCTGACTTCGGCTCAGGTCATGATTTTACCATTTGTGAGTTCGAGCCCAGTGTAGGGCTCTGTGCTGACAGCTCAGAACCTGGAGCCTGCTTCAGATTCTGTGTCTCCCTCTCTCTCTGCCCCTCCCCTGCTCAAGCTCTGTCTCTCACTCTCTCAAAAATAAACAAACATTTAAAAAAATAAAAATAAACATTTTCAGAGACTTAGAAAATAAAGCAAAATGTTAATAGTATTATCTCTGAATAGTGGAATTACTTAATGGATTCTCATTTTCTTCTATCTATATTCTTCATTTTCCAAATTTTCTATAATGGTTATAGACTACTTTAAAAAAAAAACTAGTGGACTTTAAATTACGTGTATATTTCATAGAGACATATAATCACACTTATGTTTTTAAAATGGCAGAAAAAATAGAAGTAAATACATCAAATTGTTTATAGTAGTTATTGCTGGCAGGGAGTGGTTTTCCTTATTTGTTCTCATTTTATGTGTGTTCCAACTTTCTTAGAAGAACCATGTACATTTATAATGGAACAAATGAACAATGTTTCCAATAACAGGAGGGCATAGATAAAATTCTAAGATACCAAGAAGGAAAACCAGATTTTTTTAAAACACCTTTCAGAAATATAAATTAAAGGAGGTTAAAATCATCTCGTTTTCTAGTATCTATGATATTTAATCAGTCCAAAAGTAGACTTTTCAAAGAAGTGTGGTCTCACAAATTATTGTTTAGGCCATGTGTCTTGAGACTTTAAAATTTGATAAGAACTGTAGAAAAATTGCTGACTGTGGGCACTACATATGTCAGGTGTATGTGTCTGTCTGTTGTCCAGCAACACACAAATATGAAAAATTTGGCACTATCACTGACTTACCTATGGAATGAAAAGATTACCAAATTATAAAATACAATATATATGCTGACAGTCCTGATTGGAACAGCTTATTTTTTATACAGCAAATAAACATTTATTGAGCACTAGTTTATGTTTTATCTTTAGTAGCTAAACAAATCTTTAATACTGAAAACAGGAAAGGGAGGTGGAAACTGACAATTCAAAGTCATAACGCATTTTTGTTGTTTAAGTAATTAAAATTGGAACACGTTAAGTTCTTTCCACATTAGCATATAAACACTTCTTACCTGCCAGTAACAAACTGCAAGAGAAGAACTCTCTCCTCTGGAGTAATGTCTTCCACAACTTCCCAAAACCACTAACAACAACAATGACAAAAAAAAAAAAAAAAAAAACGAACTCACATTTCTGAGCAATTGTAGACTTCCTAATACCCGAGAAACATGCAATATTCATAAAGCATATTTTATTCTATGAAACTCATTTATCAAAAATGCTTTCATACAAAGCTTTCACATGCAATATCCCCATGAGGGGAGTTTAGGGAAAATTTTTACTTTGTTAATTAATGTAGGTTTTCATCTAATAGTGCTGTAAAGCTTATAAAATTAAATGGCAAAACTTAACTTCATTCTAAGATCTAGAGAGATTTTACCTGAATAACTGGATCTTCTCTTTCATAGCCACTTGTGTATTCTGTATTTCTTATCCAATCGCTCACATCAATTTCTGGCATGCCAGAGAGCAGTAGTTCCTTTGGGGAAGAAAAAAAGTATTTCATTAATCTTCATTAAGAAAAAAAGCTATTACATTTAAATAGTAAATTTGCCTTGATTAGAAACTAATCCCATGTAAAACTGATTTATTTTTGTGACAGTTTCTGCACGTCATCAATAACAAGTACTACATGGGAGAGAATTCTTCATCCTGATAATCTCAAATACTGCTGAGATGTGGAAATGTCTCCACACTGATATCTCACTAAAACATAAGAAGAGATAAATACATGAACACATATGCAGCAAGTTTACATTTGCAACAATTTTATGAATGTTATTATCTCTGGTAAATATGCCTATGTTTATTTTATGAATTTGTTAAATTCTGAAGAGACCATACTCTCAACATGTAAGTGACAACAAAGCCCTGAATAAATTCTGGGTTAAGCAAAGGAAAAGATCATCCAGAAACTCTAATCACTATGAAAAAGGAGTAATATAAAAAAAGGAGGTATAACAAAAATAGTCATTATGTGGAAAAAACCAACAGATTTAGGCCTGTGAAGAACTCTATTTTGGAATGATTCAAATCCTTTAACGTAAGCATTCCCCAGCGTAAGGGAAAAAGCAATTTTCCTAATGACAGTCTTTTTTTTTTTTACATAAAGATCATCAAACAAAATATTAAGTAAATAAAAATGAAATTAAGAATGTCAAAAATATTTACCATTATGTTTTCTAAGAGAAAAGAGAACATGGAAAGAACTTGTCCATAGGGCTCCATCAGCCCGTATCTCACAGTGGATGTATTTACATAGTCAGATAAGGCAGTGACTATACTACATTTAACTAAATACTGACAAGCCAAACAGCAGGGTTTGTTGTCACAGACATGGACAGAATGTGATTCAAAATCACATCTCCTAGAGCACACATCTGACTAGTAAAGAAGTGTGCTCTGAAGAAAATTAGTGAAGGTTAATATGAGATGGTATCTGACAACTCTTGGGAGTTTCTAAGATCTTTTCAGGGTCTGCAAGGTTCTCCCTTTTCCAACGTATCTGAGGCCGGAATTTTTCTACACAGTTCAAGCAAACAACATATTACAATTGATTATATGCAGAAGCAGACATGAGAACCCAGTGTCTTCTATTAACCAGATAGTAAATAAACTTACAAAAACACAAAACAATGCCACTCTTCCCACTACTTTTTAAAATTTTATTTTTTCTCGTGAAATGCCCCTTCAATTTTTTTTATTAGAAAAATTATAACCATTGAGGGGCGCCTGGGTGGCTCAGTCGGTTGAATGTCCGACTTCGGCTCAGGTCATGATCTCGCAATTAATGAGTTCAAGCCCTGCATCAGGCTCTGTGCTGACAGCTCCGAGCCTGGGGGCTGCTTCGGATTCTGTGTCTCCCTCTCTCTCTGCCCCTCACCCACTCATGCTCTGTCTCTGTCTCAAAAATAAATAAACATTAAAAAAAATCACACTGAAAAAAGAGATCAAAACAAAATCAATATGAATTCGTCATCTAGCTTCAACAACCATCCAAACGTAACATAATTGTTTGCATCTCCACCCCCATGTTTGCTTATGCATTTTTAAAGAAATCCTAGGTGTTATGGCATTTCATTCCTAAGTATTTCATTATACATCTAAAGCCACTATAGAATTTCCTTACCAAACCACATGGCAATATTACGTAAAATACAATTAATCATGACTTCTTGAAACCATCTAATATTTGTTCATATAAATCGCCCTGACTACCTAGAAATGTCTTTTTATAATCAATTCATTTATTTTTTTAATATAATTTCTTGTCAAGTTAGCAAACATACAGTATATACAGCATGCTCTTGGTTTGGGGGGTATCTTCCCACTATTTTTAACTTTATCCTGGAAAATGCAATTTTCAAAATATTATTTATGTTAATATGTAATGGCTCATTATTTCTATATTAAGAAAATATTTTATATTTTTGTTTTAATTTCAAATATAATAAATATCAATTAATATAACCCACATAAACAAAACTTTTGTTGTGTGTCCTGAAACCAAAAAGTTTGAGAACTGCTGATCTGAGATGTGTTTTAGTCCTCCTTCCCATAGTATTATAAAATACTTTTACTAGATGGACATTCTGGTTAGTCTCCATTTTAACATTCCAAATACATTCTCCACCTTTCTTTGTACTATTCTGTGCCCCTGGAGACCAATCCTTACAGACTGGTTCTCTTGCCTATCAGCTTTAGACTGGGTTCCATCCTTAGGAAACAGGCAGGAGTGTAGAGGTGAGGATATTTTCTGCTCCCACCTTGCTTCAGCCCATCTTTACGGTAGCCATGGACCCTCAATAATAGCTACTACCAGGTGGCCCTCATTGAGGACCAGGGTCCTCACATACAGTAGCCCCCCACTCTTACCCACAATTTCGCCTTCTATAGTCTCAGTTACCCATGGTCAACCGCAGTCCAGAACCAAATGACTCCCCTGACATACTGTCAGAAAGTCAGTAGTAGCCTAACGCTACGTCACAATGCCTACATCATTTACCTCACTTCATCTCATCACATGGGCATTTTAACTGACGTCATCACAAGGAAAAGGATGAGTACAGCACAAGAAGATATTTTGAGAGAGAGACCACATTCACATAATTTTTATTATAGTATATTGTTATTGTTGTTATAAATATTATTATTATTCATTATTGCTGGTAATCCTTACTGTGTCTAATTTATAAATTAAACTTTATCTTACATATATATATGTATATATATATGTATATGTATATATATGTATATATGTATATGTATATATGTATATGTATATATATATACATATATATACATATATATATGTATATATATATACATATATATATATTTAGGAAAAAAACATACTTTATACAAGATTTGGTTCTATCCACAGTTTCAGGCATCTACTGGGGATGGTAGGACGGATTCCCTCTTGATAAGCGGGGACTACTATAATTCCTCCACCTGTCTCTTCAATTCTAAGGATGATAAGGCGATCCATGTTGCTTGTCTGTGGATGCCTCACCCTACTGCTGTTATTCTTAATACTGCTGCACCTCTATAGTAGCCCTTTTGTTAAAGTTTCTATTTGAACCATCTGGGGAAATTCTGTCCCCTGGCAAGATCCTGATACAGATCTTGCCAAAAGGGAGTGGGGATGAATTTTACACATTTCATACAAGCCATGAGTTTAATCCTCTTCCCTTCTAGACTGAAGATAAGCATTTAATAATATCAAGTATGCTTTCATTATTAATAATTATGAATAAAAATGAGTGGGACTGTATTCTCTCAAGAAATTTGAATCATTTCATGAATATATTATTATGACTTTTGTGAAGAAGATGAAAGATCTTTATTATCCCATTTAACACCTAGGCAAAAAAAAGTTATTACACTGACTAAAAACAAGTAGATAAAATGGTAATTCCACAATAAAAAGAAGCAAGAAGATTTCAAATCCCAATCAATAATTTATTGCTTTTTAAAAATATGACAGCGGTGCTTGGGTGGCTCAGTCAGTTAAACGTCCAACTCTTGGTTTCAGCTCTGGTCATGATCTCACGATTCATGGGTTCAAGTCCCACATAGGGCTGTGCCTGCTTAGGATTCTCTTCTCTCCCTTATTCTCTGTACCTCCCCTGCTCACTCACTCTCTCGCAAAATAAACATTTTTAAAAAATGGGAAAATAAATGAATTAATCCACTGGAAATTGGTATAACACATATAGCCCATACCAATGGTCAGAGACTGAGTCATGCAAATATTCACAGCCCATTAGCTTACTTAGTATTCACATGGTTCAATGTTTTAATATTCTGGTACCATCATGGATAAGCAGCACAGTATGAAAGGACAGTCCCTCAGATATTTGGTAGGGATCCCTCAACTGTTACTGTATTATAAGTGTTTGTTTATTTTTGAGAGAGAGAGAGCGTGAGTGGGGAAGGAGCAGAGAGAGGGAAACACAGAATCCATAGCAGGCTCCAGGCTCTGAGCTGTCAGAAAAAGCTCGTGAACCACGAGACCATTACCTGAGCCAAAGTCAGACACTCAACCGAGCCACCCAGGTGCCCCAGAGTTGTCACTATTTTTGAACCTGATAATCATCTCTTGACTTGGAACTTGCATTCTGTCCACAGTGGATGAATACAACCTCAGTTCAGGACACTGACACTACCAGCTACCTTCCTATCACTAAAACTTTAGAATCTAACCTGTATCTTTTAACTCAGATGCACATCTAGCTCAAATGTTGGTGCCAACTTTTTAAAAAAGAGCTTCCTAACCCAGTGTAGCATAGCCCTTTCCCATAGAAGACATAAAGTCATACAAAAGGTTCTAAAAGTCCCATTTAGAACTCATGCCTCTGAGAGGCCGTCTGGCAATACTGATACAGACTGGGCTGTAGGTCACAGAACATGGGTTCCCAGCATGGCTCTAACACATACTCTATGAAGGAGCAAGTTCTGTACCTTCTTTGGCTTAGTTTTCCTCATCTGTAAAATAGAAATAGTAATACCTCAGGGGTCTGTTGTGAAAAAATTTTAAAGTTAATACATATAAAGTGCCTGGCAAATACTACAATTTTAATAATAATTTTCATCACTACATAAATTAGGATCATGCTGACAACACTGCTCTTCCCAAATAATCCCTCTATTTGAATCAGCTCAGTGGAATAAAGCCAGAATCTAACACAGAGTAGGAATCCAGACCTAACTCCCAATATAAAACCACTATAAAAAACTTAACAGTAACAGACCTAAATATGAAAGATAAAGGAATACAGATAAAGGAATAAAGGAAAAATAAAGATAAATAAATAAAGGAATAAAGGAAAAATAAAGGAAAAAACCTTCATGACCTTGGAATAAGAAACACGTTCTTGAACACACAAAAAGAAAGACACAAAAAGGCTCCATTCATTAAACAAAGAAAAACCAAGTGATAAACCAAACTGTGTTAAAACTAAAAGGTTTTATTCACAAAAGACACCAGAGTAGAAGACATTCACAATACAGATAAAAAAGACTCCCAAAAGAATCCTATAAATCACTAACCAAAAAAACCCCAGAAAACATAATAGAAAAATGGACAAATTATTTAAACTTCAAAAACAGAGTGCAAATGGCCAATGAACATACAAACACACTCAACTTCATCAGTCAGGGAAATGAAATACCACTACTGATCCACAAAAATGATAAAAATGAAAAAGAAAATATCAAATGCTAGCACAGATGTGTAATATCCAGAACTCTCACACCTACTGGTGGGAATGTAAACTGACACACACACCCTTGAACTATCTGCTAATACCTACTATAATAGAAAATGAACACCTGTATCCCAGCAATTCCACTCCAAGAATGCATACATATATTCTCCTAAAGACGTGTATGAAAGTGTTCCTAGTAGTGCTATTTCAAATAACCCAAAACTGAAAAGTGCCCACCAAATGTTCATCAAGAGTAGAAATAGACCTCTCTACACACACACGCGCGCACACACACAGACACAATGAAATACTATAATGCAAAAAAATGAACAAATTACAACTTCATGCAACAATATGTATAATTCTCACAAAAAATTAAGCTGAATAAGTCAGATATATTTTAGGTGATTATTCCATTTATATGAAGTTCAAAAACAGGAAACCTAATCTATGGTATTAGAGGTCAGAAGAATGGGTTCCCCATGAAGAGGAATAATGACAGGAAGAAGATAGGAATAGACATCTGGGGTGCTAGGAGGTTTCTCTGTTTCTTGATCTGGGTACTGGGTGTATTCAGTTTGTAAAAATTCATCAAAGTATACATTTATGATGCATGTGCTCCTCTCTATGTACATTGTAGATCAATAAGTTTCATAAAACTTAGCACTATCAGTAAATTAGGAGGCAAAGGGGTGCCTGGGTGGCTCAGTCAGTTAAGGGTCCAACTCTCGACTTTAGCTCAGGTCATGAACTCTCAGTCGTGGGATCGAGCCACGCATTGGGCTCCATGATAGGCACTGGGCATGGAGCCTGCTTGGGATTTCTACCCTGCCTCTGCCCCTGCCCCACTCACACACACTCTTTCACTTGCTCTTTCTCTCAAAAAAAAAAAAAAAAAAAAAAAAAAATTAGGAGGCAAAGTTTTTGTCAATTATTTATATTGTTGCTTTTTTTTTTTTTTTTTTACATACAGGTCAAGAAAATAATGTAATTATCTGTTTTGAACTTCATAAAAGCTAATTTAATACAAGCACAGTACATAAAAAGTCAGATTTTAGTCATGTTTAATAATAGCTCATAAGTACTCCTCAGCTTTTAAATGCTAAAAATAACTTATTGCTATGCAAAAACTACACAAGTCTATATACTAAACAAAACTATTAATCTTGTAAGCAAAAACTCAAAACTGACATTTAATCAAACTAAGTCACAATGGACAACTTGAAACTTAATTAACAATTTTGTTCACTACTATACTAAAATATACTATGAATGATAAACTGAAAATACTGGCATATATGTAAAATTAAAAGGTATAAACCAGTGTACTTACTCATACAGTAAAGTGAAAGGCACAGGATAAAACTAATTTTATGGGAAAGAATAAAAACCAAAGAGGGACACCTGGGTGGCTCAGTCGGTTTAAAGTCCGACTTCAGCTCAGGTCATGGTCTCACAGTTTGTGAGCTTTTCTGACAGCTCAGAGCCTGGAGCCTGCTTTGGATTCTGTGTCTCCCTCTCTCTCTCTCTGCCTCTCCCCACCTCACACTCTGTCTCTCTCTCTCAAAAATAAACATTAAAACAACAACAACAACAACAACAACAACAACAACAACAACGAATACTTCTCCACTGATCTAAAATGTGCTATTCCAAATTATAATTTTTAAAATAAAAAACAGGGGCACCTGGGTGGCTCAGTCGGTTGAGTGCCCAACCTTGGCTCAGGTCATGATCTCACAGTTCATAAGTTTGAGCCCCACATCAGGCTCTGTGCTGACAGCTCAGAGCCTGGAGCCTGCCTCAGATTCTGTGTTCTCTCTGCCCCTCCCATGCTCATGCTCTCTCTCTCTCTCTCTCTCAAAAATAAATAAACATTAAAAAAAATTAAAAAATAAAATAAAAAATAGTTCTACTCTATTTAAAATACTGTGTTTTATTAAGGAGTTAGACAATTCAAAGTTTCAAAATAATTCATTACTAATGATAAAAGAGAAAAAGGATATGAGGGAAAATGCAAACATAAATCATATAAAATTAGAAATCCTGTTAGGTCACAGTAAAAGGCACACAAATTAAAAAAGCAAAACAAAACATTTACTAGATATTGGAGGCCACAACAGAGAGGACTCCACAGAGATTTAAAAGGAGAATGATAAAATTATATATATGGTCAAATGAGAAACGAGAGAAAACTAAACAAATAGAATAAGAAAAACCCTCTTAATTCTCCTTTTTGGATGTACAGGAAGACAGTATCATTATTTTTTATCTCATATGGTCAAATAAAAAACGGAGAAATACATTTGATTCTTGAACAATGCAGGGGTTAGGGACTACCTCACACGGCCAAAATCCACATGTGACATTTGAAAGTCCCCAAAACTTAACTATTAATTATGTACAGTTGACCAGAGGCTTTACTGATAACATAACCAATTGACACATTTTGTACATTGTATGTATTATATATCATATTCTTAGAATAAGGGAAACTAGAGAAAATAGTACTAAGAACACCAAAAGGAAGACAAAAACATTTACAATGATATACTGTAACACATCCACATTTTAAGTTTCAAGCCACACAGTTCAAACACGCGTTGTTCCAGGGTCGACTGTAATATGAACACCACTTTTGAGAAGACTGGCCTTCAACATCTCCCACATAAAATATTTTGAAAATGTATTCCATCTTTGTTTATCACCACTTCGCCCCGCTTCACACTGAGGAATTATTAATCTGGTTATTAAGCTCAAGAGAAGCACAATCACAAATCTTGTAACAAACCTCTAAACATGAACATTAAAACATAATGTCTTATTATATATTATTTCATTCACAGTACCACAAAATTATTTCTGAATTGCAGCAACTGGAGTTTTGTATGGTTTATAACAACAAAAGAAGTGATGTTTTTCCTTACCAATTCATATTCATCGAAAAGTTGTATGAGAGAAGGTGGAATGAACATATGAAAGCCCTGTAAAAAAGCATTGATCTGAGGCTGAATGGCTCTTGTCATCCGAAGTTCAGTAACAAGCTGGACGTACTCCGCCTATTAAAAAAAAAAAGTGATGATTTTTCTTCAATTTCACATATTTAAGACACTATTGATACACTCATTTCTCATTTTAGAGGTAAAGGCTTGGAATTAATTTGGCACCATTATCCACATATCTCAGTAAACCCATAATCTATCAATCACTAAGCTACTTAGGCCAAAATCCTAGGAATCAATCACCCGTGACTTCTCTCACAGGCTGTATCAGTGGGTGCTATCACAACTGCCTCCAAAAAAATACTGAGTCTGACCTTGTCTCACCACCTCCACTGCTAGCAAGCGGTCCAAGCCATCATCTCTCACCTGGATTACTGCAACACGCGGTGCTCCAGCTTCCGTTTTTGCCTCTGTACTGCTTCTTCCTTACTACTGAGTGTTTTTTAAAATATGTTTTATATGTAATTTCATATGCAATTCAGACCACACAACTTCTGCTTAAAATCCTACAGTGACTTAAGTAAAATCCAAATTACTTTCCTAGCCTGTAAGGCCCTAAGTGATCCAGCCTCTGCTTTGCTCTCTCATCTCATTTCCTTCCACTCTTCCCCTTGTTCATTCTCTCTGTTCCCCAAACTAAAGTTTACTCACTCCTCAGAGTCTTTTTTTTTTAATGTTTATTTGTTTATTTTGAGAGGGAGAGCCAGGAAGAACTAGCGTGCACATGAACGGGGGAGGGACAGAGAGAGAGACAATCCCATGCTGTCAGCACAGAGCCCAACGTGGGGCTCAGGTCTCACAAAACATGAGATCATGACCTGAGACGAAATCAAGTGTCAGACGACTGAACCAACTGAGCCACCCACCCAGGCACCCCTCAGTGTCTTTACACTTCCTAGCGTCTCTAACTGAAATATCTCATTAGAATATAGTATCTCTGCAGGCAGGGAATCTGTTTTGTTTACCAGGATACATACATGTTCCCAGCTCCTAAAAAAGTGGCTGCCACTTTGTAGAGTGTTCAGTAAATATGTGATGAATGCATACATTCAACAGGTGCACTTAATACATAGTTGGAACTTGATAAATGGGCCATTTAAACATAGTCAATTTGATTCTGAATTAAGGTAAACTATTTTCACACATTTTATTTTAAAACACATCATCATATGAATAGATAAAAAAAGATGTGATATATATACACATACACGCACACACAGGCACAGTGGAATATTACTCATCCATCAAAAAGAATGAAATCTTGCCATTTGCAGTGACATGGATGGAACTAGAACATATTATGCTAAGCAAAACAAGTCAACCAGAGAAAGACAAATACCATATGATTTCACTCATATGTGGAATTTAAGAAACAAAACAGATGAACCTATGGGAAGGGGGGAAGAGGGAAACAAATCAGAAGAGACTCTTAATGACAGAGAACAAACTATGGGTTGATGGAGGGAGGAGAGTGGGAAATGGGCTAGACAGGTGATGGGTATTATGGAGGGCACTTGTGATGAGCACTGGGCGTTTTATGTAAGTGATGAATCACTGAATTCTGCACTTGAAACCAATATTGCACTGTATGCTAACTAAAATTTAAATTAAAAAAATGGAAATAAATAAACAAACATAAATAAATAAAATATATCCTCATAGAAAATAATGTCACTTAAAATTTAAGGTAATAAAAACATATTTTGGCTCAGACAAGAATGAGTTGCCATATCTCTCAATCAACTCTATCATTGTTATCGTTTATATATTTTAAATTATGTCTAAGGGGGCGCCTGGGTGGCGCAGTCGGTTAAGCGTCCGACTTCAGCCAGGTCACGATCTCGCAGTCTGTGAGTTCGAGCCCCGTGTCAGGCTCTGGGCTGATGGCTCGGAGCCTGGAGCCTGTTTCCGATTCTGTGTCTCCCTCTCTCTCTGCCCCTCCCCCGTTCATGCTCTGTCTCTCTCTCTCTCCCAAAAAATAAATAAAAAACGTTGAGAAAAAAATTAAAAAAAAAAAATTATGTCTAAGTGAAACTTTGTCATTTAAAAGCAATATGTTGTATATATTTCTCACCTCTCAGGTATGATTACTCTAAAGAGGTGAGAAAGCCTGTTTCAGGTTCCTTCCTTAATTTTGTTTGGCACTAATCTAATGCTTTGCCTCCACAAGCACTAAGTCAGCAAACTGTATTTAACCACTAGCTATGAATTCTCCATACATGCCAAAGCTACAGAAGTGTCATGGTGGATTCCCCACAGTTCTTCCCAAACCCAACGTGGTCCCTTGTGTAATCTGGCACAGCAAAAGCTGCCATCTCTGCTATTCAGTCTATGCCCACCCCCAAACTGCACTCCCTACCACCCAAAAGTTTTTCTCCACTAGACAGGAATGAATCAGTTACTACAAGTTATATTCAGGTAGTTACTAGAGAGAGGGAGATGGAAATGTGTGCCAAACAAACAGAAACATAAACTAGATTTTCCAATACAGGAAATAATATACACAGCACACTTCCAAGTGATAACCAGCAGTGATTTCAACATTAGCACCTCATTATCTTTTAATTTATGTCTGCTCTAAAATTGCCTACTTGAACTACTACAATTTTTCTGCTCCATTCACTTGTCAATTGTATGTTTAAGGTACATGAGACCCTATCTTCCTTTAAGAAGAATAACTTTTTTCCCAGGGGCACCTAGGTGACTCAGTGGGTTAAGCATCTGACTCTTGATTTTGGCTCAGGTCATGATCTCAGTTTGCGGGACTGAGCCCCACATCGGGCTCCACAGTGACAACACGAGTCTGCTTGGGATTCTCGCTCTCTGCCCCTCCACCATTCATGCTCTCTCTGGCTTTCTCTCAAAATAAATAAATACACTTTTAAAAAATAGCTTTTTCCCAAAAGATTTTGCACTTAGAATTTTGTAGTACTATTCAGTAATCATTGTTTAAGATGTTAAATTATGAAGCATAAAAGTAAAAGATTTGTGAATTGCTCAAGGGCACTTTACCTATTTTAATTTGCCATTGCAGTCCATATTTATCAGAATAGTACACATTCCATTTTCTACCAGCTAATTCCTATTATTTCCTCACACATTCTTTTTAAAATTTTTCACAAGTATACTAATCTTTCCTTACATGTTCCCTTCTATTCCGTCTAATATTAATTATTTTCCACATTTATTTCTATAACTTTGACCCCTAGCTATTGGATGTCAACTTATGGAAATCAGCTCCTTCACATACCATTCTCCATATTAACTTAACTGTGGATGAATCTTGGTCTAAATTATTTCTCAGTAAAATAATAAAATCCTAGCCATCACAAATCCTCCTGAGGTATTTAATAAAATAGTTTTCCATGTAGCTGTAAGATAACTGTGTTTAATAAAAGAAAATCTAAATCCAACTGCTGCTAAAATGTTTCCCTGCTTCCTTAAACATTGCACATCCTCAAACAGAAGGACACAAATTAACATTATCTTGATGATACAATTATTACCATGAACAGCCACTATTATCACACACTAACATTTTGACTATTCACACTGTGCAGAAATATACTGGCTGCATTCCCATTACCTATGCAGACATCCAAGGGACTCATCCCCCCACACCTTATGCCCCTGCATCAAATATCTTACATGTTTTAATAAGGAAACAGTGGATGTACAGATGACAAGCAGTCCACAAAACACTGGCATAAAGAGTTGCATAATTAAACATTAAATACAAACCATACCTAAACTCTCATTTTGTTTTAAGTTATTAAAAGAGATTGATAGAACTTGGAGGCAGGAGATCTTTTATCCCTAACAGATGGCATATCCTAGGAGTCCTATTTGCTCCCACCTGAGTTTTGCCGTCAATTCTTTGAAGGCATAAATTAATACCAGATGCCAAAGAATTAAAGAATTGATCATATTTAAAAATCTTAGTACTTATAATGGTGAAATAATTATGTTAATACATGGAAATCTTTCAACTGAGAAAGTCTGAGCATAGAAACAACAGCAGCAACAAAAAAAAGAGCCGTAGCAACTTTTTTCTGGCTTTAACCTCCAACCCTGGTCACTGACATAAAATAGGTAAGAAAAAAGAAACTGCAAAGTGAAAAACATAAAAAGATTAAGATTAAGAAGAATGAACTTCTGTACATTAAATTCCAATTAATGTCTAGTTACAGAACCATTTTGTTTTAATAATCTCCCAGTCTTTTGAATATGGGAAATAAATAATATCTACCCCTCAGAAATCTTCCTTAAAATTTTAACTTCTCTTCAGGCTTTGAACCTAAACTATATCTTCTTATGAAGAGTGGTGGTGATGCTGAAAACTAATGCATTTGTTAAAGCCATCTTTCTTCTTGAAAATCTTTTTTCTCTATCTCTTAAAAGATGTCCGGAAAAAAAAACATTTACTTAAATAATAGTTAACTCTTCTTAAAAAAAAAATTTAATGTTTATTTATTTTTGACAGAGAGAGACAGAGCATGAGCAGAGCAGGGGCAGAGAGAGAGGGAGACACAGAATCTGAAGCAGGCTCCAGGCTCTGAGCTGTCAGCACAGAGCCCGACGCGGGGCTCAAACTCAGACCATGAGATCACGACCTGAGCTGAAGTCGTACACTCAACGGACTGAGCCACCCAGGCGCCCCAACAGTTAACTCTTAATAGTGAAAACAAGATTTTTCCCCCCTCCTCGAAGTAGAGATAAAAACTGGACCACATTTATAAAATGGTTTTGAATAGTTTTTTTTTTTAATTTTTTTTCAACGTTTATTTATTTTTTGGGGGGACAGAGAGAGACAGAGCATGAACGGGGGAGGGGCAGAGAGAGAGGGAGACACAGAATCGGAAACAGGCTCCAGGCTCGGAGCCATCAGCCCAGAGCCTGACGTGGGGCTCGAACTCCCGGACCGCGAGATCGTGACCTGGCTGAAGTCGGACGCTTAACTGACTGCGCCACCCAGGTGCCCCTAGTTATTTTTTTTTTAATAGTTAACAGGTTAAATGGTGTTGTTATTGGCATAATTCAAGTTACCGTTTGAATATAAATCCTTTGGTGATAAAAAGCTTCTTTCCTGGGTTCATCTACTTATTGTCGCTCTAATATGTAAAAGTTCTCACTGAAAATTTCTCTACTGAGAACTCCAAAGGATAATCAGGTTTCTTTTGTAGAAATAAGCAGAAATATCAAAAAGGCTAGACACTATCTCATTTTATCCTCACTGTCACTGTCTTATAAAATTCTCATGCATCTTCCCCAGACCAATGCCACAATCCCCTAGCAGCTGTCCTGACTCCCGTATCGCCCTATTTCAATCCATTCTTCACACTCCAAGTTGAGGCTGTTTTGTGTTTTTTTTAAACACCAGAATTCACTCAGGACACTTGGCTCTGTAACACCTGCAATCATCCCTGTAGTCGTCACATTAATTTTCAAATTCCTAATTGTGGTTGCAGAGTCTTTCAGAATTTGGCCCCCATATACTCCCCTCATCTTTTACCACTCATTTACTCCACAACCGAAGCTAAGATCTACAACTCTGATCTACCTGTGGTTCCCCAAACACATCATCCTCTGTCATCCTCAACTTCGTGTAAGGCCAGAACATTTCCTTTCCCCCTTACTCCTCCTATCTGACCACTTAATGCATCTCCTCTGTAAGTTAACTTCCATGGCACCTCCTCCATTCCTTGATATCCTGTCTTACCCCACCCCTAATTCTTTCCGTCCCAGCCTGAGTGAACTTTATGAGTAGTATTGTAAAAGTGTTAACATTTAAAACTCATGTAGTTTACTCTTCAGTTCGAGGAGACAGAACTGAAGATCTAAGAAAAACTGTCACTTCTAACACAAATTTTATGGTTCCATGATTCCAGTTTTTGGTCAAGAATAAAAAAGTAAAAGTGAAAAATAAAAGCAAAACTTTTAAAAGAAGGTGAAAGTGTTATTTAAATGTTAATGTTTAGCTCCCGGTTAATTCAGCCATTTTCAAAAGTGAAACCAGAGTTTCATTTTGTTATTTGTTTTTAAGATTTGTAAACAAATTGATAGATACAAAATTAAATTTAAAAGAGCATTATATTTCAAATGTGGAACATATATATATTCTCTGCATACATCATTTGTATTTATTTAAGGTAGTCCTTTTTAAACAAAGTTATTTTCATCTATTTGGTTTCCCTCTATAATTACCAAAGACTTTCCATAAAATTCAGGAATAAATGACTCCCCCATGTGGACATCAGCTTACATAGATTTTCTCATACTAACAAGCTTGGCAACTCATTTAAGCTTCAATATGCTTACAGATTTTGACATTGAACTCCAAACGACAGTTACAACTTTACATCTATAGAGAAGAGTAAGTAAAAGGCTAACCCTAAAGTAACAAAAAAGTTCATCAAAGAAAGGTATGTTTAAAAGTAACAAAATCTCTAAAAAACATGGTTTGAAAATTGTATTTACAAAGTTAATACTTTAACAATCTTAGAGCAAGTGATCAATTTAAGATGCAGGTATGTTTCTAAAGATTTTTAATTTTAAAAAATTAATCAGGTTGCTTATTGGGTAAGCATTAAATGTTTAAACATCAATAATCTGATATACAATTATACTTGACTCTGGTAATATTAGAAAATGAAGAGGTTCAATTATTCCAAAAAAATGTTTACATCACAAAATGAAAGCTGAGAATAATGAACATATTAGTGATTGAGATCCTGCTTTTATCTCTATTACCGAAACTAATCATTAAAAAAAAAGTTAGCCTATAATCAAATTAGTTAATACAGTGAAGTAAAAGTGTATTAAACTTAGAAGCAACTTTCAAGTTCTTTAATATTACAATAGTATTCTAGCCTCAAACTAGGCTCACAACGAAAGGTATACCCCCAATATCCATATATTATTTTTGTTATTACTTACCAATACTACATTTCAATAAAAGACACAAATGCAAAAGAATTAATACAATATGTATTTTTAAAAATCTAAACAAAAGTCATTTCATAATGAGAGGGGGACTATTAGGAGATACAAGGATAAATATAACTATGCATCATGCAATTGTTAATGGGTCTTTCAACTTTGTCCCATAAAACGTACCTGACAAGAGTGACAAATCTACTCATCAGATATAATATTCACAGATAAGAATCATATTTGAGTTTCTTGAAAAGCAATCTCTTGCTTATAACCAAGATTCTATAACTTCATTACTCTTAATTGAGAATAGGTCTCCAGTGTAAAATAAAATAATAAATGCACGACAGGGTAGACAATCTAATAATTAGATTTTTTAAAGTATTTTAATTCACTGGCAAGCTTATATACATAATCTTAAAAATAAGCATTTTATAATTTTCATCTTCTAGAGCTTAAAATGACTCATTATGTTAAAAATCAAATGAGATCTTCCTCAACATGTTTTGCAAACAGGAAGAACATTAGATTTGAAACTGGGTTTTGGCCCCAGTTTTACCATTAACTCTTTAGGCTTCAGTGTCCTCCTGGATAAAATTAAAGAGGAGACTAAAAATTGTCCAAGTGTACATATGCAAATACTCAGTTCCTGATCTTATTTTCAACAATTACACTTAATGTTTTTTTTTTATGTGTATAGTATCTAAGTTTCAAAAAGTAAAACTACAGAGCTTAATATAACTTTCCAATACCCTGTACGTATCTCAAACTAAGAGCCTCTTTATAGAAAACTATGCAATAACAACTGCCTTTTATGTTGTGGTATTCAGTCAGCAAAACGCTAGTAACAATTCTGTATCAGAAGTATTATTATCCGGGGGGCGCCTGGTGGCGCAGTCAGTTAAGCATCTGACTTCAGCTCAGGTCGTGATCTCATGGTCGGTGAGTTTGAGCCCCACGTAGGGCTCTATGCTGTCAGATCAGAGCCGGGAGCTTGCTTCCGATTCTGTGTCTCCCTCTCTCTCTGCCCCGCCCCCACTCACGCTCTGTCTCTCGCTATCAAAACATGAATAAACGTTAAAAAAATTTTTTTTTAAAAAAGAAGTATTATTATCCCAAGTCTATAGAATAGAAAACTGGGGCTAAAAGAGGTTAAAGTGCAGCCAAGTCTTTTGGGCTTTTAAAAAAGAATATATGCTTTACTAAATCAATGGACATTATTTCTTATAGTTAGTTGCTTCTGAAGCCGTTTTGGAATTATAATCCAACTAACGGAAAGGGAAAAGATTTTAGTCTTGTTTAACCAAAAGTTGCTACTGGCAAATGACAGAAGTGGAATTGCCAAACCAGATTTTCTGACTCCCAATTTCCTACATTTTCAAACATAAAAATGTATTATATATTAAAATAACATATTTTTCAACAATGAAATTTAAAACATATGCCAAAATTTAAAACTAATATGTACAGGTGTATGTCAATTATTTCTCAGTAAAACTGGAAAAACTACTTACAAACAGAAGATACAATACATAATCAAGTTATAAAGCTTAAAAAAATCAAGTAGTCGAATAGATCTACTGGATCCATTAGCTCTACTGGATCCCAAAAGCAGGTACAGAGCTTAACATGGGAATTTCTTCTTTTCTCCACTGGAACTCTTAATATCATACATTAAAACATGAAACAGTGACTGATGCAAATATGTTCTTGATGTAAGCTTCCATTTCTAATTGAATTTTTCAGTATACAGTTGCCCAAGTTATACAATCAACTAAATTCAGCTCTAGGCTGCTTCAGGAACTGCCTTGACTGTCTAACACAATAGTGATTTAATCCTAATTCAAAGTTTGATATTTGATGGTTTAGCTAATTTAAATATCTTATCTGTTATAAAATGCTGTGAAACCCTGTAACAGTAAAAGCTTTTCTAGCTAGTGGCAGGAAACTAGAGTAATTAGCAATCAGGGACAAGTTACAAACATTGGCTAAGGTAAAAATTCGAATACTCACTTTGTTATTTTGTGTCACAAGAATACTTCCACCCCCAGGTTTCAAAGGCACCTCTTCCATTGCTCCAAACACATCAGTTTCAACAGAAAAGGTTAGTTCTAGACCTAGATCACTAATATCATTATCTAAAATCCACTGCAAATTTTTGGCATATTCTGGATCAATGGATGCCACATCCTGGTAATTTACAGGAATACCTAAAAATGCAAACATACAGCAGTTATATTCTAAATGTTTCTGCCTTTCCTTGTTTGTTTAATGGTGAAATACTGCCCTCTACAGATATTCCATAAAACTGCAAAATATAATCCAATTGACAGCAAGATTTAAATACATGCTAATTCCTGGATTTGGAACTCTATTAATTGAAGCTTGTGGTTTTTTCCACATTTTTACAATGTATTCTTTCTTTGAAATAGCTATACAGGAAAATTATCATGCACTTCAAGAAGTGCCAATTCTCTTAAGTATATTCATATTAAATTGCATTCTTAGCATGAACATGTACACACTAAATGAAAAACACTTTTTTTTTTTTTTTTAGGAAAAAGGTAATTTTTTTCCCTCTCCCTCAGGCTCCCAAATGCCTTACATACACAGATAGTCTCCAACTGAAATAAAAATTACCTCATCCAAAATGCCACCTCTTGTCTACTTAGTTTTTCCTAAAGATTCTAAGAAAAACACTTTAAATAAATGCCTATGGAAATAACAATAGAGCCGTACCAAGAATGTGCTTATAGAATGATCTTGTAAAGTAAATGTTGACCAGCTGCCTGTGGTTTAAAGCTAATCCCAAGATCTGTCCAGCAAACCGGAAATAGTTCAAGTGATCAGGATTTACATAGGAGTTGCTATTAGGCTGAAAAGTTGTTCCTATTAAAATAAATACAATATAATTTATTTCTAAGAATCCAGATGCAGAAGAAAGATCATTTCACTGCAGATAAATCAGTTCAAACACAACTTTGACAAAACCAAAGTTACATGATGTATAAACTTCCACAGTAATGTTCTTTGTGGAATATATAGCAGACAAGGGAATTGTCAGAAGATAATCATTAATTCACACATACTTATCAGAGTTAAGTCTTTGTGCAGAGAGAAAATTTTAGAATACTTTTAACCGAAAGGTTGGAAGATGTGCCAGAGAGATAGTGGAAATAATATATTATACGATAAAACACACACACATTTTCCTCGGCAGTAGAAATATTAGGCTATGAATTAGGGCAGGTATTGTTTCATTCATCTATACATGCCCAGTGCAGTAGGTATTCACTACTTTTTGTTTCTTATGGAACAGAGCACTATGAGAAGGTAAGAATTTTAAATGTTCAACTTGTTCTTAAGTAATGAACTTGATGCCTTTTAACAATTTTCAGAAAATCACCTAAATCCACAAGTCAACCAATTATTCTTCACTTCAAATAAGTACCACTGAGGTATAAAAGTAAAAATGGCAAAGGCAATAGTTACCAATTACTGTCAAAACCCAGTATGATTCCACTTATATGAAAAAAAGATCTGGAAATAGACAGTGGTGATGGTTATACAACACGGTCAATGTACTTAACACCAGTGAACTGTATACTTTAAAGTGGTTAAAACAGTGAATTTTGTTACATATTTTACAATAAAAAGTCTAAAACAAAATCTAGTGCAATGGAAAAACCTAATACCAAGCCTTACCTTTAAAGAATTCTTTCCCTATTTTTCTGTGATGATCACTAACTCTGAATACAACTCTCATTCATTGAACAAATATTTATTGAGCTCAGCCTATTTACCACTCTTCTAGGCAACTGGGCTAAAAGAAAGAATAACTGCTAAATCTAATAAATAGTATCCCTTCCAAATAAATAAATAAATAAAATAAAGGAAAAATGGAAAGTTTTGGAAAGTGAGATGTTTGGTCATTTAGTATACATATTTTGATAATAATTCACTTTGTGCATTGCTGGTCTTTGATGCCTCACTGTTAGCACTAGACTACATTGCTGTAACCAGTTTACTTAGATAAAAGGTACAAATTTGGAAGCTTATGGTTGAATGACTTAAAAGGGCCACATGAAGCTAGTCATTCACTATCAAGTATCTTTTGAAAATCATTCCCAGTCATGGGTAAGACTGGGTATTAAAAGTCAAAACAAGGGGCACCTGGGTGGCTCGGTCAGTTAAGCGTCCAACTTCGGCTCAAGTCATGATCTCGCGGTTTGTGGATTTGAGCCCTGCATCAGGCTCTGTGCTGACAGCTCAGAGCCTGGAGCCTGCTTCAGATTGTGTCTCCCTCTCTCTCTGCCCCTCCTCTGCTTGTGCTCTCTGTCTCTCAAAAATGAATAAATGTTAAAAAAGTCAAAACAAAGTTTTGTGAGATGAATAAAAGACTTCAAGGACAAACATAATAATTCTAAAAATATAATATTTTAAGAATAGTCACAAGTATTTTTTTTACCTATCAAAATAGTAAATGCTTAGGGTTACTGATGAATCAGCAAAGATTTTTTTTTTTAATTTTTTTTTTCAACGTTTATTTATTTTTGGGACAGAGAGAGACAGAGCATGAACGGGGGAGGGGCAGAGAGAGAGGGAGACACAGAATCGGAAACAGGCTCCAGGCTCTGAGCCATCAGCCCAGAGCCTGACGTGGGGCTCGAACTCACGGACCGCAAGATCGTGACCTGGCTGAAGTCGGACGCTTAACCGACTGCGCCACCCAGGCGCCCCTCAGCAAAGATTTTTGATGACTCAACTTTCCTCTTCTAGGTCTGTGATTTATAATTCCTTTGCTAAGTATTTTCTGGGAATTCTGGGTTCTTAAAAAGCAGAAATTTTTAAAAAATAAGGAAACAAATTGGGGGGAGGGATCTTCAGGAAAGAAATGTTATTTTTAACTTGAAAACTACTTAAAACGGAACACAAAGTTTATGTTCTCAGTTCAAAATAAGTGTAACTGTGACACAGCTCTTTTCATTACTCAGAAAAATCCTACAGAACAAGAAAATATAATTCTCACAGAATAATAGCTTCTAATATTTATTTCTGCTTTCTATGTGCCAGGTGCTGAGCTAAGCATTTTTACACATCAGCTAATTGATTTCTTTCACCACGTTACAAAACATAGGTTATCATCATTTTCAAATGGAGAAACTGAGGTCCAGAAAGGTGACATTTACTGGCCCAAGATCATAGCAAAAAGAGGTGCAGAGCCAGGATTCATGTCCAGTGTAACACCAAAGGCCAAACTCTATAGTAAGCATCTTAATATAATGAGAAAGCAAGTTTTAAAGAAACTGTTAGACATGAGATCTAGCCAAACATTTCCCACATTTAGGAATTTTAATTCAAAATTTTAATGTAATTCCCTCCATATCAACTAAGCGTAAGAATAAAGAAACATTTCATCTAGATTTTAATTTATAAATAGTGTGACCCTAAAGAGAAGATTTATATGGCTTACAAAAAGGACAAATCACCTTCTTTATGGTCTCTGTTAGCAGAGCAACATATGCTCTGCTAATATATTTGTAATATGAGGAAGAATCTTGACTTATGATTCCACACCAAATCTGTTTTTCAGGTATGAAAATAACAGACATAGAGTAAGGGACTATAAAGAAAAGAAATAAATCTAAAATAGAATGTTCTAATTCTAAATCTTGCTTCAAAGGTTAGGCCTAATTAAACTCAGCACCTCATCAAACTTGTCATCAAAATCACAAAGACACCAAATTCACCTCAGAGTAAATAATCAGTAGTTACAGAATTAAAGCAAACAGTCCCATAATCCTAAGTAACTTCCAAGAGACCATGTGAGTCTGAAGCCCATCACACAGGTGAATCCCTGCAGCTCCCTGGCATCACTGCAGCCCCCCACCCCCTCGCCTCTCTTAGAGTCATCCTTCTTACTCAATGGAGATTTGCCTGCTGGTTTGGGTAGAGGCAATCAGAAGCTGTAATTAATGATATACTCTCTGCTTATAAAAAGAACTGAAACACCGGGAAAGAAAAGACTTTCAGGAAATAAAAGCAACTGTGTAAAGCACTGAAAACTTGGAATCCCACCTTCACTTGGATATGTCTTTATTAAGTTAGAGAACTGTCAGGTATACCTCCCACAGATGAGGCAATAACCATTTCCACTTTGCCTACAATATCAAGTTACAATTGTGCAGATTCAAAGCATCATTTCAACAAACAGTTTATCTGTTTTATAAGATAATAACAGGTTTTCAGTTACCAGATTTTGATCTTTTAAAAGGACTGAAAACTAAGATACTATACATAAATAGATTATAAGTTAAGATTTAATACCATGATTTCTAGACTTTCTTTTTATGATCCAAAAATTTTAAGACTTGGAAACTCAAATAAGCAATAGCAAATTTTAATTTTTCCACATAAGGCTATTTTTAAGCCCATCTACTAGCACTGTTTCACAAAAGGAAATTTTTAACTCAAAAATGAGTCTAAGGACAATCCTTAAACTGAGTAAGTTTACTTGTACTTTACAAAGGACTGATGAAAACTTCGTTGGGGCCAGCACTAGCCCTTGAGACAAATATTTAAGAACCAACTATTTACAGGGAAGAATACTAAACTGAATCAGATTCTATTCATGATCCTACCGCTCACAAACTGTGTTAATGTAGATGGAAACTCTGAATTTCAACTTTCTTTTCTATGAAATGGGAATACCCCACCTAGCTCACAGGATCACTATGGGAATCAAAGGGTACAATGCACTGAAGGAGTTTGAAAATGTGACAAGCCACAGAAAAAGTGATGTAGACTGTGCAACTTACCATCAGCTGACTGGGTAAACAATGCATAATCAGGATTGACTATCTCATTAGACAGAATATCAAACCACTCACGCACAACACCTTGACCCTGAGTTCAAGAAAATAAAATTAAGTATGAACAGAAATATATGAGGAAAAATTTTTTTCTGAATAACAAACGAAAATAATTTCAAGTTTCTTCCATTATCAATTAAATACTAAACTTTATTCAAGTGTATTTCAATCTTTTATATATAATGACCTTAACAGCACTTATTTTTATACCCACCATGCCTTCTTCTCCATGGAACCGTACAGCAATTCCTTGCTTTAGCTTTGCACAATTTGCTTTTGACACAACTTCACAGCTACTCCTAAAAATAGAATCTAAATATGTAGCATTGATTAATTTTACATACTAAAACGTGTAATAACTAGTATTTTGTGCCTCACACACATCAGTTTCTTTGTCAAACATACCTCTGTGAACCAGCAGGATATCATTTTCATTCACTGGCCTGTGCACCATGTCTGAATCTGGTTGTCCTGAATGCAAATGTTCATAGAACCATTCACAGCGATCTTTAAATGGCTACCCCAACAAATAACGGTAAAATATGTTAGCATTATTTCAGTTATCTATCAGATTACTTAATGAGCCTGCTAAATCCCCTTTCTACAAATAATCATTCTTAGACCTTTATTTATAATAAACAGTTCTAGATAATGTTCTGACATTTCAAAAATTATTCGCAAAAAGGCAGGTCTTAGCTGAAATGCTTTGATTACATAGAGTGGACTTTTTTTAATTATATTTTTTAACAGAAAAGACTTAATAAGTTAGGTTATATCTAAAAACTTAATATCAGATATGTAACTGATATGTAATTTACTCTCAATATCTTTCAATCCCAACAACACTTTTAAGGATGAATTTACAGGGGCACCTAGGTGGCTCAGTCAGTTGAACATCCAAGACCCTTGGTTTCAGCTCAGGTCATTATCTCACAGTTCATGGGTTTGAGCCCCACATCGGGCTCGGCACACAGCCTGCTTGAGATTCTCTCTTTCCCTCTGTCTCTCCCTCTCTCTGCCCCTCCCCTGCTCGTTCTCTCTCTCACACAAAAATAAATAAACTTTAAAAAAAGAATGAATTTCCAAATCCAGAAAGATTATACTTCATGTTACATTTAATTTTCCATGAAAATAATCTTTAGGCCTAACTTTATTCTTATTTCTATCCTTTGAGTATGTAGTGTAAACCTTGATAAATGGGGTATTTTTTCTTACTTTAATGTAAGTGCCTGACTTAAGCTTTGATTGCCAAGGCAACCACTTCAAAGATGGCTATTTCAAATAAACAGAATGCCAGCCACACATCTAGATAAAGAGTCAGGCCACCTTCCCACATGGAGGCTCCTCCATTTTAGAGATCTTGGTTCATTTCTGTAACTGACCATTTGGACCACTTGTTGTTTTTTTCTCTTCCCGTGCTTTAAATTCCCACTCTTACGTTGTAAATTCACCAACAGGAAGCCTGTGAAATCCTAGGCTCCTACCTCAACCCCAGTAAAAGCAGAACAACAGGTCCATGCATGTTATCATGCTCACACTTGTGTACACACTCTCCCACTCCCCCACCTCCACTCCCATGTATACTGTGTAATATCCAGGTCCTATAAGTAACAAACCTTTATTTTTTTTTCAGTTTCCTGATAGTTATTGCTGAACGGCATCTTGCAATCATAATAAGAACCACAAGGGCTTCTCTAGCCACAAAACTGGTTAATGACAAGACCAACACACAACTGGCATAGTCGGCAAGACTACATGATTGCCCTTGCAACTAACCAAGGGTTATGCCTTTACCTGCAACTTGCCTACTAACTGCCAAACTCACCATCTAAGAAAGGGACACCTTTAGCTAGGGGTCATACTACTATGTGCTTTCACACATTGCCTCTGTTGTGTGTTGCCTGCAGTATCCAACCTAAAGGTCATGGCTGCCATAATAATCCAAAAATTTCCCCAGAGCAGCATAATCAAGGCCATGTGGTCTAATGCGACAATCAGACTACTAATTATAAAGATCTTATTTGATTACTAATGTGCATAAAGATCCTCAGTGGCCAAGGAAAGCTAAGGAGGGTAGGTAAGACTGCAAGGCTATTGTCACTGCCCAAGGAGGGTTCCGAGCCAAAGATAGGAAGAAATTATTCCCCTTAGGTGAGGAGGACTGAAGGTTTCCACCTGCAACCACTGAGTCAACTGGGTTGTGCCCAAATTATATGTCCTAACCCAGAAGAGTGAAATAGGCTTACAACTAGAAGCTAATGGCACCACAAAGGGAAAATACAACAGAGGCCTACAGTCTCTGTGTTACCACTTCACTCACTGAAATTGCTATTGTCCCCTGACCCAATGGGATACCATGGGTCCAATTCCTGGTGTGGTATTGCTAAAAATTAATGACAAATAAATATCCTGAACATCTGGTGCCAGCACGTCCTAAGAACCCTGAGGAGGTACACCAGCTCTGTGATAACTGCAAAACCCACGAATGCTTCCTGGGTATTATTCAATGTCATGCACGCCAACATGCCAAGACTCTGGTTTATGCTCCAGAGGCCTAGGGACTTTTCCCAAACACCCTGTGCATATCACGCTACTGAAGACAGACTCCAATCCTGGAGATGTCTATTGGGACACCCTGGAAAAGAAAGCAACCACCTATGAAGAGGGCTGACAGTGATGTCATCCAAAATTTTCTGGTAACAACATGGAAGATTAAGGTCACAGGAGAAAAAACACGTAGAAACCAAGATCAAAAACTATACCTTAATGAAACTCAAACCTTGCTTAAAGATTTTATGCAGCAGGAAGGAGAGAAGAGAGCTAATTGGCCATTGTGGATTTTCTTGTTTGTTTGGAACAGGCTCTGAATGCCTCACAGTGGCCAAAATGCACTAACAGGCCAGTATCTATAGACCCTAAAATCCATAACTTTCTCAGAGATCCATCTGGGCTATACTGTCCTTCCTTCTGAGATACCATAGATCCTGAGCCCCCTCGGCTTTCCACTGAACAGCTTTTCCACTAGAAGCATGCCTCACGAGGTGTCTCTTCCAACAAGGGAAGAGCTGACAGGATTATCGAGCCCTCTCCTAGAGGAGGAAGAGGGAACTGGGAAGGCAAAGGCCCCTAGAGCCACTGATACTCATAGCCGAGCCCTCCCTCTCCTCACCTGGACATACATTGCCTGGCACTGCACCTGTCCTTCCACATCGTGATTACTGCTAAGGTTCACAGAGGAAGCCCATCTCCTGCTGCACAAAATTCCCATGGTCCAATGGGTTCATCATTCCCATGACCACAATGACCCAAATGACCCCTTCTGCATTTCCAACCTGAAGAGGCCCCATTTGATGTGGAGTCCAGAGAATTATTTTTGCAAGGCATTCCCCCTAATTACAGGGTAGCACTACTACATTTTATTGTGACTGCCAAAACCATCCAAAAGGCACTAGAACTCTTAGGGGAAAGCTTGCATTCTACTCTGTCCCTTGAAGATTTAAGATCCAGCCATGTCTTTGAAATGTAAACACCCAGGGGGTACCTAAAGCCCTGCCCACAATCGCCTGAAACCGCAGGAAAAAAAGGGGGAAAACAGGCCCTTTAAAATACAAAATGCTATAAAAGCTCTTTTGCCCAAACTCTAGTCCACAGCCTCTTTAAGATTATTTGTTAAGGATAAGTACAAATCTTGAAAGTCGTCTCTACAAATATTAGTACAAAGCTTTCGCTACTAGAGCAGGCAACCTTTTCTTATTCTGTCTGCCAATTTGGATTCAGCCCTTATTTATAAACTAGTGAGTTTTATATTGCTGTGCCTGATTCATGGCTAGAATGCTGAAATGGAAGCTACAGCTCTCTATGTCTGTCTGCATTTTCATGTATGTCTATGGGTATGTTATGTATATGTGATTTTTTTCTCTCTACCTCCAGAGACAGGATCACCAAATTAATTTGTAAAAGAACTATTTCACTGGCTTAAAAATAAGCACTTAGGAAATAAGTATTCCTAAAACTCAGAAATACTGAAACTAACTCAAATATTTTCAAGTTCACATGATCTGGAATAATCTCTGGTAAGTAAAAGCTACTTTAAATTTGGTTTAATTAAAAAAAGTATGTCTTCAGACACATAGATATTCAGTATATTGCAAATTATATCTAATTCATTTATATTATAAAATTATACTGTTCATGTATATTATACATAGTAAATATAATGCAGATCATATTAATATAATTAATTACGTTAAGTATAATTCAGATAAAAAACTTACTCTACCTGGGTTTACTAGTCAAATAAATTCATGTTATATCTTATAAAATTTGTCAGCAAGAAAAATAGCTTGGGATGGTGGTTTACCTTTGTCTACTGTCTAAAGAAGTTTTTCATGGGTAGTCTAAACATAATTGCTGTGATCGAGTGATTTAGATAAATGTTAAATGAGATAAGAGTTTCTAAGCGAACTTTTCAGCAATATTTATGTGATGACATGTCTACTTAAAAGTAGTTTCTAAAATTTTTGTTAACTTCCACCCTCAGAATTTTGCTAAATTAAATGAAAGGAATTCACTGATTATCTAAATCATTTCCAAATAAGATAAAATACTGAAATATTAATTGCAAAACAAGCCTAATTTGACCTACTTTTGACCTCTTATTACAGAGGAACTAAAGATATTTGGGTCTGTTAGTAAATGTGTCTTGTGCCACCACACTGCAAAGCTGTACTACGAGGAAATGTATGTTTATAGAAATTATGAAATATAGTCACAAATTTGCCAGTCTAAAGAATGCTGATATAATAATTCACAATTTTACTTCTTACTTTTTGTGAGAAATTAAGGTTTCTAAGGGCTAAGAATTCTAAATAATATATATAATTACAGCTACTAGAAATAATAAGGGAAACATCTCTGCATGCAAGAAAAGTAGGAATGTATCTTCAGCTAAGAGACGGTATGAGGTATGAAGATGTATTTTTGCTAAGGAAAAAGAAAGCAATTTGCCTTAAAATTGGTTTTTTCAGAATGGGAAAGAGGAAAATAAAGCACAAAATGGTATAGAAAGTTGAGAAGAAAGAGAAAAGAATTTTACCTTGTGCGGTCAAGTTGGCTAAAACTGAATTGTTGTTATAAATGGTGGTTTTTAAAATAGTAAGCTTTAAAATCAATACTGTGCTTATATAATTTTCTTTCATCTGCTATAAGGACAAAGTTTTCTTGGGAGTATTGGTCAGCTCTTGATAATAGATTATGAAAGGTTTTGCCTTATCTTTCAAGTAATCTAGCTAGAAAGCAAAGATTTTGTGTTTTATCAGAATAATTAACCTGTGTCATGTGTCTTAATCAGATCTTTGATTACTTAAGCAAACAGTCTTTTCAATATTAAAGGAGCTGAATTTTGCTCACAACTATGTAACCTTCTATATTTGCCTTTAAAATCTTTTGTCACTGCAGTACCTGGGTAGCTCAGTCAGTTAAGCTTCCTACTTCAGCTCAGGTCATGATCTCATGGTTCATGGGTTCAAGCCCCTCATCAGGCTCTGTGCGGACAGCTCAGAGCTTGATGCTTGCTTCAGATTCTGTGTCTCCCTCTCTCTGCCCCTCCCTTGCTCGTGCTCTGTCTCACTTTCAAAAATAAATGAAAACATTTAAAAACTAATTTAAAAAATACAATCTTTTGTCACTTAAGTAGATAATTAAGTATTGTTTCATAATCATCTGTGATCCTATTTACTCAAGTGTCTAAAACCTTTTGATATTTTTGACAACGTTCCCCAAATCAAATTCTACATCAAGTCCTTTTAACGTGGAAATAACTCTGGGATTTCCTAGGGAACCCCTGGAACATCTCAAAAGATCTCTTTACTTTCCTTATAAAAAGAGAGATGATGAATTAACTAGGTTTATTTGATATGTTAAATTATAAGAGAAGCATTATCAAATAAGAAATAACACTAAACCCTCCTTATGGATATCCTTGTATGGATCTATGCTATTAATGTAAGTGTTCCAGAAATTCTATAAAATTCCTAAAAATCTGATATGAAATGTTATCAGTCATCATTTCCAGTTATCATCTTAAAACGTGTGGCACGGAAACAGCCAAATTTCCTTGTCAGCGGTGTTATAATTAACTCTCATCAGAGCTTTAAATTTAAGCATTCTTAAGTCTTTTATCATTTACAGAAGTTACTGTTTCACTCTGATGCTTTTGCACAAATGCTTCATCTTCGAGGAGATTCCTGGAAAGGAATCTGACAAGCCCAGGTTTCTGATAACTTTCAGATCGTACCACTAAACTAGGTAAGAACGGACAGAACTCTAAGGAAAAACTAAATTCATAAAACTGCTAAAAAAAAAGATCACGACCAAGAATCACTAGGACTGAATGAACTGAAGAGAATAATTATAATTTTTTTATGAGTTTTGTTTGAAATATTGCTGGTTCTTTAATCTTCTGTTTTCCAGATTGAAGGAAACGTTTTCTCTTAAGCTAGCTACGACTTAGAGCAATTTGGTAAAATATATACCTTTGTGAACAAAGGTGAAACAATCACTTTTTCCCTCCATCTGATCCCTCCAGAATTCGGAAACTCTCAGTGACTATACTTTCACAGCAGTACAATTATTTGCATATGTTCACTTAAGAATCTGTTCTCCTTGTACCAGGACACAACTGGAAACAATGGTTACATTACCAAGGCTTTGAATGGAATGTCATAGTTGAGAGAGACATACATAGATTCAGATATGACCAGATAGTTTTAAAAAATTAAGGTTGACTTTATGGAACCAGTAAGGCCCCTAGGGAAAGTCTGGCGCCTTACATACAGGGTTCCCAGCAGCCTTACCAGGTAAGTGAAGAAGGTCACTTCCTGGCAGGCCCAGGAACCTCAGAATAGTTGAGAGCCTCAAAAAATGAGGAATTCACCCCAATCTATCTGTATTACAGATGAAGTCTGACATCCAAGTCCTTGGCTTGGCTTCGTAGTCTTGAGAAGCATCTACAAGTTCAATGTATGACTCCTTATGAAAAATTCAGCAAAGCTGAATTAAAAGAGTCTATCTGGTCAATCATGGTCAATAGCTATTCATGCTGCACTTCTGTAAATAACCAGGCCAAGTTTAAAGAGACTGGACTTATTTTACAAACACTTGAGCCTTATTTTCCTGATCTCTGATAGAAATGGGGGTGACTGCAGAAAGACCTAATTATGTTTCAGTAATATGCCTTTCCAGATATTAGATTTAAGTGCTTTTAATTGTCCTTGAGGTTTTGTTTTTTACCTGTAAATTGAAATGGATCATAAATTCTTCTAGTTTCTTCCAGTATTTGGCTACAACTCTCCAAACTAACATGTCCAGTTTTTCTCCCACCCTTGTGACTTGGAATCATTGAGAACTAAAATTGCCTTTCTCCAAAACAACGAGAGCTAGAATGGAATAACTGGATATACACTTCAGAGAAATCATCACAATCTCATATACAATCTTCGTGTCTGTTGCTGTGTGGGCAATAAAAGTTTGCCTGAACACCTGATGTCATCATCACAAAAATTCAAACTGCAAAGCTGTTTTGACCCTAACATCTAGGAATCCTGCCCTCCAGATTCAGATTCGGTTTACAATTTGCTTCAACCATTAGCCTTTATTTTTCCTTTACTCCATAGAAATGCCTCTTATTAAATACCTGATTTCTTGCAAATATAGGCCTAACTTTGGGAATCCACTTGCAAGACCACCTCCTGAAATGAGATACAACTATTTAACTGGTCTATTTTCATAGCTGGACCTTTCAAATTTGGGACAATGGCTACAGACTGGATATCAGACTACTGCCTGTATAATTATTAAGTTTTGTTATTACAATGTGCTATTTAGATGTGTACTGGGTTTTACACATGCCCGACAAAAGACTTATATCTGCTACCCAGGCAGTTAAGGTCCTCACCATTGACTCTGATGCCTCAGAGTGGACTACAAATACTGACACTTGTTTGGGGTGTTTGCCTTTTCATAATGCAAGGGCCTGACTTAAACTTTGATTGCTGTGGCAGCCACTTCAAAGATGGACTCTCTGAAGGGGGAGAATGGGGGTAGGGGGGTGGGGGTATGGGACACAGCCACAAAACTAGATACAGAGCCAGGCCATCTCCTCACACTGAGATTCCTTTGTTTTAGAAATCTTGGTTAATTTTAATAACTAACCATTTGGGCCACTTGTTTTTTCTCTTCCTGTGCTTTAAATTCCTTCTCTAATGTTTTAAATTCACCAGTAAAAAATGAGCCTTCAAAACCCTAGACCCCCACATCAACCCCAATAAAAGCAGAACCCCAGGCTCAGGCGTGCTTATGCTCTTTCTCTCTCTACGAGTGACCTCACCGCGTGGCCTCAGGTATGCTGAGTAATTTTCAAGTCCTGTAAGTAACAAACCTTCATTTTCAAAGTCTCCTGATGGCTACTGTTGAAGGGTTCAGAACCACAAAGGCTGGTCCAGCCACAACACTGGTTATTGGTAAGCTGAGAGTTAACACACAACCGAATATATAAGGCAACTAAAAAGGAACTGTTACATTTTTCTTCCCTTCCTCCACCCGAAAAACTGAAAAATAAGATCTCTTGAACAGTAAAGAAATCTCTACCTTTTATTCATTTGCCAGATAAGCATAATTTTTATGATTAATCAGGCAGTATTGCATACCTACTAAGTGCCAACACTGCGGGGAACATATGAGCTTTAAAATCTCAATTTCATTGTTAAAAATGATTTAATACAGTTAAAAGAGGTAAGACTAGCATAAAACAAACAATACACATATAATATCAAGTTCTAAACCATTAAGTGAAGACTACAGTGCACTAAGAATTTACAGACTGCAAAGATGAGGAGAGTAGAAAGCTTTCATGAGGTCACAGTTTGGACTGGAATATAAAGCTGGGTAAGATTTACTCAAGCACGGAGAAAAGAGAGCACACCAGGATAAGGGAGTCAAGGAGAAAGGCACAGAAGGAGAAACTGTGTCTTTCTGGAAGGTGAAGTGAAAGTAGCTGGCATAACCAGAGTTCTATTCCTGCACATTATGAAGGAAATAAGTTTGTGCAAGTACATTGATGACATAATTATGGATCCTGAGAATCAAGTGAAGGATACAGGGGCTACTGTATTTGGTCAGAGGAATAACATGGTAAATGTGGTTATTAAAATGTGAGTTGCACCAGAATAAAAGGAGACTGTCTAGGCAACAGTTAAAATGTTAAGTACTGGGTGATAATCTGTGGGTCATGGGATGAAAGAGGAACAAAAAGGAAATGAGACACGACTTCTTTGAATAAAGATGAAAAGTAAGAGAAAATCTCTAGAGATAGAACTTAATGATAGAAACAGCTTAGAGGGGGAAAACCCTCCTCTCACAATCTACCTCTAAACTCCTAGGAAGCAGAGGTGAAGAGATAATGAATGAGGTTTTTATATATTCTGAATTTCAGGTTATTTGGGATGTAACTACTAAGAGCTTGGAAATAAATACTGGAAAGTACCACAGCTAGAGCACTAGAAAGAAAGTCATGAACAAAGCTGAAGATGGACACAAGGTAAGGTCTATTGTTCAAGAGATTAAAGATACAGGGAAAAAACACCTATAATGGAGTTTATGATTACAAGTCAGGACTGAGAATCTGCTTGGCCAAATGATACACAAAGCTAGAAAAGTCAAAGGAGGACCAGGGTGGTGTAATACCACAAAGCCAAGAGTTTCAAGAAATAAATATAATCAATACACAAGACCACAAAGAGGTTATCTTACAGGAAATTTACAGGACACCAGTAAATTTCTTCATCTGAGCTAAACTAAGAATTAGTTTATCCTCAAAAGGCTTAAATATCACTTTTTATTAATTCTTAGTAAAAATACTGTTGTGAAGATAACCGGTGAAAGATTAACTTCTGCCTTTTATTTTATTTTTAAAAAATGTTTATTTTATTTTGAGAGAGAGCGAGAGAGCATGTGAGCACACAGGGGAGGGGCAGAGAGAGAAGAGAGAGAATCCTAAGCAGGCTCCATGGTATCAGTGCAGAGAATGATGGAGGGGGGTGGAGATCAAACTCACGAACGGCGAGATCATGACCTGAGCCGAAATCAAGAGTTGGATACTTAACTGACTGAGCCACCCAGGTGCCCCAAATTCTGCTTTTTAATGTCTGATCTTTCAGTAAGAAAGAGCAGATTCTTTTTAAAAGTTAAATGTATAAAGGCGTCTGGCTGGCTCAGTCAGATCATGTGATTCTTGATCTGAGGGTCATGAGTTCAAGCCCCATGTTGGGTGTAGAGATTACTTAAATAAATAAACTTAAAAAAAAAATAAGTTGTTGAGTTAAGATGACAGAATAGTTGGGGCACCTGGGTGGCTCAGTCGGTTGAGCGTCCGACTTCGGCTCAGGTCATGATCTCATGGTCTGTGAGTTCGAGCCCCGCGTCGGGCTCTGTGCTGACAGCTCAGAGCCTGGAGCCTGTTTCAGATTCTGTGTCTCCCTCTCTCTCTGCCCCTCCCCTGTTCATGCTCTGTCTCTCTCTGTCTCAAAAATAAATAAACGTTAAAAAAATTAAAAAAAAAAAAGATGACAGAATAGTAGGAGGACCTTATGCTTGCCTCGTTCCTTGAACACACCTAGATAAATATCAAATCATTCTGAATATGAAGGAAACAGATCTGAGGACTGAGAGAACAAACTGCACAACTAGAGGGAAAAAAGAGGTCACATCATGGAAGGTAGGAGGTGTGGAGACGTGATTTGGGGGAGAAAACAATTCCTAATGCTGCAGAGAGGAAGGAGCCCTGATCAGGGAGAGAGGAGAGAAATAGAGAGAGAGAGAGAGAGAGAGCACACTCTCTCTTGTGCAGGGCACTGCAAAGAAAAGATACTTGTCCCAAACCACTGACAGGGAAAACAAGAGGAACTGATAGTCGTAAGTTTTTACAAGCAGCAGAGTTCAAAGTCTGAAGTTTTAGAAGTCCCCACTATCACTGGATGGAGCCTGGAGGGTACAGAGGTGCTTCTGTGGAATGTAGGGCAGAGGCCCTCACTGTGGGAGCAGAGTGTGGCCTGAGGATCCCCTGGGTGGCACTGGGAGAGCCAGTTCCCCTTGTTGGAGTGCATTTTGAAGAGGAAGCACTGCCTCTCCAGGGACAAATGAGCCAGTGGGCAACACTGAGCTACCCCATTCATTGGCACAGGAGCAGAGACGCCTGCTGTGGGCCACTAACCTGGACGCTAGCTTTTTGTTGCACGTGACCATAAACTCCAAGTCCCTGTGCAACTGCCCTTCTGGGACAAAACAGCACCAGACACAGTGTAGCAAGACCCTGCCCCAGAGGATCAGAGAAGGTCCTTGCTGGGTCCCTAAAATTTGGAGTTTTGAAATCCAGTTGGCACACCTGAGATAAAACACAGGAGCACAGGGCTGCCGGGTGAGCAGACGGTTTGGACACAGAGTGAAGGCAGGGATCTGAGGGAACCTGTGACAAACGAGGAGAGACTGTTTGCTCTTCTGTGAGGGTTTCCTGAAAAGCGGCAGGTGCAAACTCTCCCACTGGGGGATGAGAGAGCCAGGTGACCCTATGTTTACCCCCGCCCGTCAAATTCCAGTGAACAGCACAGAGCCCACAGTGGAGGCTTCAGCTGCTTGCACCAAGCTCTGTGCCCCCTGCGCTCCGCAGGTGTCTTTTCTTAATGTTTGACTTATCTATTTTGAGAGAGAAAGAGCGTGAGACAGAGCTCACACGTTGGGGAGGGACACAGAGAGAATCTCAAACAGGCTCCCTGATGCCAGCACAGCGTCAGATGCGGGGCTCAATCCCACAAACTGTGAGACCATGACCTAAGCCAAAATCAAGAGTCAACACTCAACTTACTGAGCCACACAGGCACCCTGCAGGTGCTTTTTTACTAAAGCAAGTGTGCCTGAGAGTCAGATCAGCAGTGGGACCCTCCCCCAGAAGACCAGCACAAACCTCCCACACCCACCAAGTCTAATGACCATAGAGTCCTGCAAAGCTTCAGCTCTAGGGGAAACAGGATCTAGCCCCTTTTATAATACAGATCAAAACATATCTAGATAAAACTCACCGTATAGTGGACAAGGTCCAAATACTCCCCCACTGCAGGCAAGGAGAAATTCTGCAGAAGACTGACCTCAGGGAAAGAGGAGCCAAAACACAACAGCAGAGTGCACACAGCATATACCAGAAATACTTCCTGAAGCATCAGACCCTGGACAGTATGTGATCTCTTTTTAATATAGCCATTACTCTCAGGAGCAGGAAACATAACAGGTTTTCCTAATATACAGAATACTTAGACAAAAAGCCAAGAGGAAGGAATTCATCCCAAAAGAACAAAAAAAGGGAGCTAATCAAAAATGATGTAAGTAATATGCCGGAACCAGATTTTAAAACAACAATCATAAGGATACTAGCTGGGCTTAAGAAAAGCAAAGAAGAAACCAAAGAGATCCTTACCACAGAGCTAAAAAACAACTAAAAACTAGTTAGGCTGAAATTTAAAAATGCTGTAACTGAGATGCAAAACTAACAGACTATAATGACCACAGAATGGAAGAAGTATAGGAACACATGATATAGAAGATAAAATTGTAGAAAATACTGAAGCTGAAAAGACGAGGGAGAGAAAAATATTGGATCACGAATATAAACTTAGGGTACACAGCAACTCCATAAAGCATAATAACATTCACATCATAGGACTCTCAGAAGAAGAGAGGGGAAAAGGAGCAGAGTTTCATTTAGGCAATTATGGCTGAAAGCTTCCCTCAACTGGGGAAGGAAATAGATACCCAAATCCAGGAGGCACAGAGAACACCCATTAAAATCAACAAAAGCAGGCCAACACCAAGATATATCCTAGTAAAATTTGCAAAACACAGAGATAAGGAAAGAATTCTGAAAGCTGCAAGGGAAAGGAAATCCCTAACCGACAAGGAAAGACAAAGTTAGCAACAGATCTCTCCACATAAACTTGACAGGTTAGAAGGGAGTGGCATGATATATTCAATGTGCTGATTGGGAAACATGCAGCCAAGAATACTTTATCCATCAAGGCTGTCATTTAGAATAGAAGGAGACTTAAAGAACTTGCCAGACAAGCAAACTAAAGGAGTTCATGACCACTAAACAAGCCCTACAAGAATATTAAAGGGGACCCTTTGACTAGGAAAGACCAAAAGCAACAAAGACTAGAAAGTAACAGAGAAAAATCTCCAGAACCACTGACTTTATAGGTAATACAATGGCACTAAATTTGTATCTATCAGTAATAACGCTGAATATAAAGAGAATAAATGCTCCAATCAAAAGACACAGGGTATCAGAATGGATTAAAAAATAAGACAAACAAACAAACAAACAAAAAAAACAAGACCTATCTACATGTTGCCTACAAAAGACTCATTTTAGATCTAAAGACACCTGCAGATTTAAAGTGAGGGAATGGAGAACCATTTACCATGCTAATAGATGTCAAAAGAAAGCCACAGTAGCCATACTTATATCAGACCAACTACATTTTAAACTAAGGACTGTAACAGGAGATGAAGAAGGACACTGTGTCATAATTAAGGGGTCTAACCAATAAGAACATCTACCAATTCTAAGTATTTATGCCTCCAACTTGAGAGAACCCAAATACACAAATCAATAACAAACATAAAGAAACTCATGATAACAATACAATAATAGAAGGGGACTTTAATACCCCACTTACAACAATGAACAGATCATACAAACAGAAAATCAACAAGAAAACAATGGCTTTGAATGACACGCTGGACTAGATGGGTTTAACATATATATTCAGAACATTTCATCCTAAAGCAACAAAATACACATTCTTTTTGAGTGCACATGGAAAATTCTCCAGAACAGACCACATACTGAGTGGCAAATCAAGCTTCAACAAGTACAAAAAGATCGAGATCATACCATGCATATTTTCAGACCACAACACTAGGAAACTTGAAGTCAATCACAAGAAAAAACTTGGAAAGACCATAATACATAAATACATGGACGTTAAGTTAAAGAACATCCTACTAAAGAATGAAAGGGTCAACCAGGAAATTAAAGATAAAGATTTAAAAATATGTGGAAGCAAATGAAAATGAAAACACAACACTCCAAAACCTTTGGAATGCAGCAAAAGTGGTATAAGAGGGAAGTATACAGCAATACAGGTCTACCTCAAGAAGTAAGTAAAAGTCTCAAATACACAACCTAACCTTAGAAAAGGAACAGCAAATAAAGATTAAAGCCAGCAGGAGAAGGAAAATAATAAAGATTAGAGCAGAAATAACTGATATAAAAATAACAACAACGACAACAAAACACAGAACAGATGGATTAAACTATGAGCTGGTTCTTTGAAAGAATTAATAAAATTAATAATGCCCTAGACAGACTTATAAAAAAGAAAAGAGAAAGGACTCAAATAGATAAATCACAAATGAAAGAGGAGAGATCAAAATCAACACCACAGAAATACAAACAATTGTAAGAGAATATTATGAAAAATTATATGCCAACCAATTGGGCAATCTGGAAGAAATAGATAATTTCCTAGAAACATATGAGCTACCAAAACTGAAACAGGAAGAAATAGAAAATTTGAACAGACCCATAATCAGCAAAGAAATTGAATCAGTAATCAAAACTCTCCCAACAAAAGTCCAGGGCCAGATGGCTTCCCAGGGGAACTCTACCAAAAATTTAAGGAGTTAATACATATTCTTCCCAAACTGTTCCAAAAAAATAGAAATGGAAAGAAAACCTTCATTCCAAACTCATTCTACAAGCCCAGGATTACCTTGATTCCAAAACCAAAGACCCCACTAAAAAGGAGAATTACAGGCCAATATCCCTGATGAACATGGATGCAAAAATTCTCAACATACTAGCAAATTGAATTCAACAGTACATTAAAAGAATTATTCACCATGGTCAAGTGTGATTTATTTATGGACCCACAACTATATGGTTAACTCATCACTGACAAAGCAGGAAAGGATATCCGATGGAAAAACAACCATCTCTTGAACAACTGGTGTTGCAAAAACTGGACAGCAACAAGCAGAAGAAGGAAACTGGACCACTTTCTTACACTATATACAAAAATAAATTCAAAATGAAAGAAAGACCTAAATGTAAGACAGGAAACAATCAAAATCCTAGAAGAGAACACAGGCAGCGACCTCTTTGACCTCAGCTGAAGCAACTTTGTACCAGACACATCACTGGAGGCAAAGGAAACAAAAGTGAAAATGAACTATTTGGACTTCATGAAGATAAAAAGCCTCTGCTCAGCAAAGAAAACAATCAGCAAAAGTGAAAGGCAACTGACGGAATGGGAGAATATATTTGCAAATGACATATCTGATAAAGGGTTGGTATCCAAAATCTATAAAGAGCTTATCAAACTCGACACCCAAAAACCAAATAATCCAGTTAAGAAACGGGCAGAAGAGGGGTGCGTGTGTGGCTCAGTCAGTTGTGTCCGACTCTTAAACTCACGGTCGTGAGTTCAAGCCTCACTTTGGGCTCTGTGCTAGGTGTGAAGCCTCCAAAAAAAAAAGGAATGGGCAGAAGCCACGAATAGACATTTTTCCAAAGACAACTGATGGCTGACACATGAGAAGACGCTCAACATCAGTCATCATCAGACAAATACAAATCAAAACTACAATGAGATACCCCCTCACACCAGTCAGAAAGGCTAAAATTAACAATACAGTAAACAACAGGTGATGGTGAGGATGCAGAGAAAGTAGAACCCTCTTACACTGCTGGTGGGAATGCAAACCGGTGCAGCCACTTTGGAAAACAGTATGGAGGTTCCTCAAAATGCTAAAATTAGAGCTACACTATGAATTAGCAATTGCACTAGTAGGTATTTACCCAAAGGATACAAAAATACTGATTTGAAGGGACACATGCACCCTGATATTTACAGCAGCACTATCAACAATAGCTAAATTATGGAAAGAGGCCAAATGTCCATCGACAGATGAATGGATAAAGAAGATGTGGTATATATACACAATGGAATATTACTTGATGATCAAAAAGAATGAAATCTTACCCTTTGCAACGACGTGGATGGAGTTAGAGGGTATTATGTTAAGTGAAACAAGTCCATCAGAGAAAGACAAATACCACATGATTTCACTCATCTGTGCATTTAAGAAACAAAACAGATAAACATAGGGGAAACGGGAAAAAAAAAAGAGGGAAGCTAACCATAAGAGACTCTTAATTATAGAGAACAAACTGAGATTGACAGAGGGTAGATGAGCAGGGATTGAGCTAGATGGGTGATGGGTAATAAGAAATGCACTTGAGATGAGCACTGGGTGTTATATGTAAGGATGGATCACTAAATTCTACTCCTGAAACCAATATTACACTATATGTTAACTGGAATTTAAATAAAAACTTGAAACAAAAAATGAAATAACAGAAAAAGATATATGTATTAAAAATAATAAAGTTAAATGTATAATCTTGTTCATACTTCTAATAGTCTTTCCATTCTGAATAAAGCATTGCTGTTGTTATAAAACTTCTGGGCATATAAATTTTAATAAACTAGAATATAAAGTGCTTTCAGTTTTAATGCTGATTATTTCTAAACTCTGGTAAGAAAAAAAAAAACATTACACAGAAGTAATGTATTTATGTAGGGGCTTTGAAGTTTGATACACATGGTTTAGAATACTGGCTCTGTCACTACTAAGTTTATGACCTTAGGGAAATTAGTAAACCTCTCAGAACTTGCTTTCCCACCTGTAAAATAGGGAAAATATTTCAAGGGCTAACTAAGAGGATTAAATGAAATAATGCAAATAGAGATCCTAAGAATCATAACTATAATCATTAATTAGCTAACAATTATTAAAGCACCTATGGATGTGAACAGGTACTGTTTTAAGTACTTCACATGCACTTTCACATGTAATTCTCACAACACTAAGAGAAAAAGGGACTCTTATCCCCATTTCACAGAAGAGAAAAGTGAAGCAATAAAAGGTTAGTTAAGTAACTTGGGGAAATACTCAAGACTCAGAATGCTCAATAAATACATATTGTTCTTATTATCATTTGGAATAATGTTAAAATTATTTAACATGACAGAAAATGTATTCCCCTATTGTAAGATATTATCTATAAAATATGAACCAAGAAATAAAAGCAAATGGCATTTTTTAAAGTAATTCAAATGGAACATTAAAACGTACAAAATGTTATCTTCAAAAGCTAATAAGATATCTGGAAGATCAAAACACATTTATATACAACTACAAAGCTGAAGGGCACGTTTTTGTATATAAACTTTCTGAGTACCTGCACTTCCATAAAATAATTCACAAGACTGATTACAGGCTCCTCTTAATAGCATTTGTACAGCCATACAAAACATCTCTTCCTTTAGCCACCAATAGAATAAGAATTCAACCCCTTACCCCAGGTAATTGTCTTGTTTTTTTTTTTTTTTTTTTACCCTTCTTGTTTTCTGCCTCCAAGTTACAGAAAATTTCTAAGTACAGTAGAGTACAAGTATTTTTTTTTCCCTTATATGAGAGTAAGCTGCCACCATGAAATCCAGTCACCCTTAAATACTTCAGTGTTGTATTTCCTACAAACAAGAGAATCTTCCTACATAACCAGGTAACAACCATCAAAATCAAGAAATTAACCCTGGTACATTACTATAGCTAATCCTTAGACCCCATTTCAAGTTTTACCAATTTCCTAATAATATCCTTTATAGCATCATGACTGATGAATTGCATTTAGCTGTCATGTCTCTTTCACTCAAGTACAGTTCTTCAGTGTGTTCGTAATTTTCATGACCTTGATTGATAGTTTTAAAAACTGCAGGTCGTGGGGTGCCTGGGTGGCTCAGTCAGTTGGGCATCCGACTTCGGCTCAGGTCATGATCTCACAGTCCTTTAGTTCCAGCCCCACATCGGGCTCTGTGCTAACAGCTCAGAGTCTGAAGCCTGCTTCAGATTCTGTGTGTCCCTCTCTCTCTGCTCCTCCCCTGCTCATGCTCTGTCTCTCCTGTCTCAAAAATAAATAAAAACATTAAAAAAAATTTATAAAAACTGCAGGTCAGTTATTTTGGAGAATGTCCCTCCTCTAGAGTTAGTCTGACGTTCTCAAGATTAAATTCAGGGTGTACATCTTTGGCAGGAATATAAAAGTGGTGCCAGTCTCAGTGCATCCTATCAGCTGGCACACTGATATGTCTGTTTTGATCACTGCCAAGTTTTTCCACTGTAGTTTTTAATCTCTGTAATTTTTAACTATTCTTTCAGTAGATACTTTGAGACTGTAAACATACTCCCTGCTTCATCAAACTTTCCATTTATTCATTAACTTTTTCAATATAGACTTACGGGTTCCAATTTTATTTGTAATATTTTGCCATCATTATTTATTCAGATGTTCACATCATTTAGCTTTGGCCAGTGGAGTCCATTCAAGTTGGTTCTGTGTCATTCTGACATAATCCTATCACTCTTCGAGAAACTTTCTTGCATTGTAAGAGGTTCCAGGCTCATCTTGTACGTTCCCTGACTCAGCCGTGAAATAAGCCATTTCTCCAAAGAGCACTAGTTAACTGAGAACGGTGTTCAGAAGCCAAAAACTGGGTGCCAGGTTTGCTATAGCTATCAATCTACACTGAAAACTGTAAGTTCACATTGATATGTCCAATTCTAATCCAACAGCGTATGGTTCATTCTGTTCTCCATTTTGTAACTCCTCCCTCCAACACTGAGAAACCAGGCTCCCATATGAAGTATACTTACTTATTTGATGAACTGACCCACCCTCTGTATAACCAATCTCCTGTCACGGACATGCATACTTTACTACACCGATGCCCTCCACCCTACCCGGGCTCTGTCAGTCTACTCTTAGCAACTGTCACCGCCCTCCATGCTGGACATCCTCCATATGCTCTTCCAACTCACATACTCCATGCTGAGCCCCTCTTCTACACAGACAACCTCCTTACCACACCCATGCTCCAAAACCACACATTAGGTCATTATGCATGTGAACACCTTCCTCACTCTGGCCAGGCAACAAAACTTCCTCTATAGGTAAAAACAGTGGACCTCTTAATGCAGATGCTTTTGACTAAATTGTTCAGGAAGGGAAGAGGAAAATAAATGCAGAGATAATAAAAGATAATAAAAGCAGAGATAATATTAAGAATAGCAAACTACCTCTTTCAAAAACTAAAAGCTTCTTACACCTATAATTTCATTTGCCCTAGAATGGAGTCACATAGTTTAGATTAAGAAAATGAATTTAAAAACCAGACAGACCCTTAAATCCTGGTTCTCCCACTTGGTAGCTGAATGACTTAAACAAGCTACATAATCTCTTCAGTTCAAGAGTACCCATTTCGCATGATTGCTATGAAAATAACCCAAGTAAAGCAAATAATATGGTAACTGACCTAAAGTCAGCATTCAAGAAATGTTATTATTACTATCTTCTCTTTCACAATATCATTTTTAACACATGTCAAAAGGATACTTATATACAGGTGTATAATTTTATAAGAATTAGTTCTTAGCTTTAATTTCTGAAAGGGTCAGTGTCCCTAAAAAGATTTAAAAACACCTATAATATCTACCTTATGATTACTAACCAAACCACAGCTTCCAGTCTGTCCTACACTTCTGACAAATTATTTTTTAAAATTTTGCCAGGATCATATCATTCTCCTGAATGAAAAGTTATCAGGGGCTGCTGACAGCCTAGAAAACAAAGAAGATTCTTCAATCTGGCAATCAAGGCTTAACACAGCATGACCCCAAACTACCTTTCCAGAATTACACCTCACTCCTCACCTACACAACATTTCTGCTTCAACCACTGTAATTTTATACACTTCTTCATCTACAAGCCCTGGACCATATCTTGGCTAGAATGTTCATCTACCCAATTCACTCCAAGCAAAATTTTGCAATGTTTTTCAAGGTCCAGCATAAAATCCACCTCCTCTTTTTAAAAGTTTCCTTGACTATAGCAGGCAGAAGCAAAGTCTTCCTCCCTTAAAGTCCTAGGCAGTCAGATAATGATGTAATTATTCTTTTATAGGTACATTTATTATCTTACCTGCTAGACTGAATTAAGATCTTTGTGGAGAAAGGACATATGCTTTCTATCTCCAAATAACTGCCATTTATTGAACATATATACCAGTTATTATTTAAAATTTATTCTTCACAATAGTTTTTGAGGTTGGTGTCATTATCTCTATTTTATAGATGAAGAAACCAAGGCTCAAGGATGTTGGAAATGTGCCCAAAATTACATAGCTAGTAAGTAGCAAAAAAACTTTTCCCTAGCATGTTTCACGAAACATGAGATATGTGGAATGAACCCTGGTGGGGGAAAGGATCTCAGGTCAAATAAATTTGGAGGATTAAGAAAGTTAAATCACTATTTTTACCAAAGGGTTTCTCAAAGCCTTTTAACAAGCTGCTGATACGCTTTACAAATCTCCAACAGGGCATATTGTATTTTCCAAACGTATTTAGGGATAAAATCCTTTCCTCAAGGACCATCAGCCTTATAGGACTAATGCTCCATAAAACTCATTTCAGGAAATGTGGCAATGTGTTCTGTTGTCTTTGCACAAGCTTTTGCACACACTGGACACTCAGTACACACTTCTTGAAGATAAAAAAATGCCCCTCATACTAATGTAACATATTAATGTAATTCCACATACTGAAGTAAAGAATAAGGTAATGTCACTCCTCTTCTAGCAAGAGGTCTCAAGTATAATAATTATTTCACTAAAAAGTATTCAAATTAAAAAACTAATTTTCATTAGACAGACTAAAAACAAGATTAAGAGAAATCTCTACCTGTGCTTTTATGATATGCATGAATCTTGACATCAACTCAGGACATTCAAGGAGGAAGTGAAAGTGGTCAAATATAATTTTGGGATTTCTAAAAGAAAAATATATTTTGTTTAAATGGACAGGAAGGATGAATAAGTGAAATGCAAATTCAGATATACAGATACTGAAACAAAAAAATATTAATCTACACCTACTATATTTTTACTTATCATTGAGCATTTTTTGAATTGTAACAGAAAAAAACATTATTTCTGTTGAGATAAACACGTAAGCAAAGAAAGAAAAGCCTACAAGAGCGATCTATGAATCCAAGAAAGCCTTACCTATTAACAAAGCATTTTAAAACTTCATCATGTTTGCAGACAAATTCAATGAAACGGGGTGAAGTCATTCTGTGGGGGATAAAAAAATCAGAACGTATGGACGGAAATTGGTGATAAAGCAAATCTGGTAACTATGTATACAATTGGACTGGCTCCTAGCAGAAGAAAAAAAAAGATCTGTGTTTGGAAAACTAGGCATGCCTAGTCAATTTATAAGATGAAAAAATATATAGAACTTTTCATTAACAGAGGATATGAACAGTGACTTTTTAAAAACCTTGAAATTTAAACATCTCTGCTCTATACACTTTGAATACAAAATTAAGTAATCCTGCACAAAGTGACATTCACCATTCTACATGTTAATCATTTATATAATGCTTAAAACTCAAATATTTTAAACCAATTCTAGATTAGTACGATGAGTGTCCTAAAACAGATCAAAACAGAACCTAAAATCAACAAATTATTGTTTGTTACTGAAATTACCAAAAAAAAAAATCATAGCTTTTCTTCATCTATCAGAAAAGGAAATAATAAGCAGAAACCTTCTTACCCTGGGGGCATCTGACAAGAACAGCACATGTAAAAGGCTTGAATGACAGCACTTAGCCGGTTAGCTGTCATAGAAATAACATCCTGACAGTCTGCACTGGCTTCCTGTTTCCCTCCAAGAGCATCTGGTTTAGATTCCCCTGTGCCAGTGGATAGATTTTCATAGCTCCCAGGTCCTGGAGGTTCAAATGGAGGAATGGAAGTACCATCTTGATCTTGGCCTTTTTGTTTCAGCAAAATAGAAGTGATATCCGTTGAATCCTTCTTGTTTTTCATCAATTCTGTAGCTATTAAAACTAGCCATTCATCTAACGAGTGCCAAAGCAATTCAAGAGGCTAGGAGAAAAACAGAAGGGTTTTTTTTTAACATCATTCTTAAACTCCAGGATAAAAAAACTCACTCAAGCAAATATTATAAAAGAGAAAATTTACTCTAGCTACTGCTCCTTTCCCAAGTTAATGTGACAGCAGTGCCTGAAGGTAAATAACAAAACATATGAATGCCACATAAATAACAATTTCTTCATTTATAGCAAAAATTTAATTTCTATTTATTTATTCCTTGGAATAAAAAGGTAAAACCTAAAATCTAACAAAAAATTCATAAGCAATCTTTCCTCTTTTAAAAATTTTCAAATATTTAGTTCTAAAAGCATATATTACTTTTAAATATACAATCCCCCAACCTTTACTATATTCGTGTGTTAACAATTTTCAACTGTCTTTTTTCAATTAAAAAAAAATAAGAAGTCCTAAAAAGTCTAATGAACAGTTTGGTTCTGGGGTGCCTGCCTGGGTTAGGTGGTGGAGCATGTGACTCTTGATCTCAGGGTTGTGAGTTCAAGCTCCACAGAGAGTGTAGAGATCATTAAAAGAAATAAACTTAAAAAATAAAAGCTTTATTGTACTCTTTTCATGTAATTCATAGAATTTTGAAAATTTATGGAGAGAAATTTAAAAATTTTACATAATATTTATATATATGCACATACATGCATATGCTTTCATACACATATACACAAATTCCATCTAATGACTAGTAACTATCAAAACTGACTAGCAAATCCTTAATTCCAAGTAAAGATTAACAGGTTGAAAAAGAAAAAAGGAGGGAGTAAACTGTTTCTTTTTTTTACACTATTTAAAATATTCCTTTTAAAAATAATGAAATGTCTTTTGTAAACTAACAGCAAATGAAATTTTCTGTTTAAAATATTATGTAATCACAAATGCTACAACAGGACTAAGTACTAAAGGAGATGAAATATTTACATCATCCCTAATAACTAGTAATTTTTAACAAGCAGAAGTATAAATGCCCAAGTACTATCAAAAGAACCAGGGATCTAATATGCAACATCATGTCTAGTTTTCAATACTGTACTGTAAATTGAAAGCTACCATGTGGCACCTGGGTGGCTCAGTCGCTTAAGCGTCTGACTTCGGCTCAGGTCACGATCTCATGGTTCATGAGTTTGAGCCCCATGTTGGGCTCTGTGCTGACAGCTCAGAGCCTGGAGCCTGCTTCAGATTCTATGTCTCCCTCTCTCTCTGCCCCTCCTCTGCTCATGCTCTATCTCTCTCAAAAATAAATAAACATTAAAAAAAAAATTTTTTTTTAAGTTACTATGAAAGTAAAGCTTTAATGTTGTCACCATGACAAGAAAATGGTAATAATGTGAGTGAAGGATGTGTTAACTGACCTTATTGTGGTAATGTATATGTGTATCAAATTATCAAATTATACACCTTGAGCTTACACAATGTTATATGTCAATTATATCTCAATAAAACTGGTGGGAAAAAAGGTCTGCAAGAACATTTTTAACCCCAAATAAAAATGAACAGTCAGGGTCAAGGAGAAAGATAGCACTTAAATGCTCCTTCATTCCTACACTACTGTTTTGTTTTGTTTTGTTTTGTTTTTGCTTCCAACTGTATTAGTCTCTTCTTATTCTTTTAGTAATCTTTCCCAGAGTTCACTACTTCTGTTTGTAGGTGATGAAATGTGTAAAGAATCCACTTCAAATATTGGCACAGCTATGAGCATGGTCTTTCCGTTTACTTGAACTCAGAATTAAGACTTTGGGTTCTTGTTTTTAATACTGCAGCCCCAGAAGTAGTTCTCACTGTAGACTTATCTGCAGGAAGTCTTATGCTTTCTAGCAGTAGTCTACAACCAGGCTCTAGCTTCCCCAGGACACTACACAGGGTGGATTTAAATATGTACTAAACGAAGAGGCCATTCTCTCAAATGAGTTTAAATGCATATTTTTTTTTCTTAAAAACAATGCCTCTACTCCAGATAAATCAAAGTCAAAAATCAATGAAGAGCTCAAGATGACATCAGTCCCATTTGTCTAAGTCCTGGTGTTGTGTGGATGAGGAGCCACCAGTTATGACAACAGGGGATACATCCAGAGTAACAGCCAAATTTGTTAACATGTTTCCATTTCTAAACCATCATTAAAGGACGTATGTGGGGTCACACCACTCTCACGGTAGTCCAGCAGGGCAACCATGCCATCTAGATTCATGTTTTCATCAATAAAGAAGTGGTCATTTTTGAAATTAGCAAGGATGTGCCTGATTCGTTCTGCAGGCCCTGTTATAAAAGGTTTTACTCTTTCTGGCCTCTTTTCTTCGAGCTTGCCTTGGATTGATTTCATTTGATGTACTTCTTGTAGGCTTCTTTTGTGAAGCTGGTTTCCTTCAAGTGATGGTTCATGACAACATCAACACCAGTGATTACTGTGCTTTTGGTACCTTCATACACATGACCTTCAGCGGAGGCATTTCCACCAATGAACGATCCACCAATGTTACCCTCGGTCCTACCAACCATGTTCCCCTCCACCTCCAGGCACAACCCACCCATGATCTCCAGATGTTATAGATGTCAGAGAACATCTCATCATGACTGATGAGGTCCTGGTAGATAATCATGATGGCATCTGGAGAGAGACGATGGCAGCACTATCTTAGCAGGAGCAGGGAGCCCTAAACACGGTGCAGAAGAAGTCACACTGGGGGTGTGACGAAGAAGTTGGGGGGCAGGGGGAGTTTGAAAAGCTATATACCATTTTAAATAATACTGTTGAGAATGATAAACTGTTTTTCTGCAAATGAATATAAGAGTTAATCTTTTTGTTTCTAATGGGATCACAGAATGCTACAAACTAGACGATGCGCTTCAGAAAGACCCACAATATTTCAACCAAAAGAAATGTTACTTTTAAATATTAAAATCTTACTTTACAGAAAGAGATTACACAACTATAATTGGAAGTTTAAGAAATGTTTAAATAACATGTTCTTCCAGGAAATTCTTTATCATTATTTTCTAACAAGTTCTTCTGCTATGTGTTCAGCTTTTCTTCAGGTTTGCAGAACATTGTCTTTTTGAGAATATTTATTTGACTTACTAGATTTGCAAATAATTAAATCAAGCTTAAGTCTTCACTTAAACATTAAACCAAAAAGCAGAAAACAAAACAAAATAAAGCAAAAAAAGCTCCCCCTATCATCAACAAAAACCTAGTCCCTTCTTTCAACAAATATTTAGTTAGTACATACTACGTAAACAGGTAGGCAAAGTGAGAAACTGATTATACTCTCTGAGGTTGAAATAAGCACCCCTCTCCCCAACAAAGAGGGCTCTTCCATGGTTAGGCATAGCAGCTGCAAGATTCAGGATGCCTGAGCTGCTTCAAAGGAAGGGTAAGAGGCACCAGCTGCCATAAACACTGACATGATACCTGCACAGAAAATGTCTTAATTCTTGTGAGCAAAACATCAAACCTGCTGTAAAGAATGAAAAAAAACATTTTACGTCAGTAAAACTTTTAGCTTTACATCACAAAATGAACTTCCAAAATAGAAAGAACAGGTGGTAATGAAAAACTTCTTGAAACAAAAGGCAAAAGGAATAATTGGCCTCTAAATGAGAACTGCAACCTAGAAAAACAGCACACTGGATAGAGATGAAGCCTAAGGCAAGAAATGATACCTGCTGCTCACACAGATGAGAGCACTGAGCCTGAACCAGCAACAACCAGCAACAATCCCATTTTTTTCTTTCTCTCCTTTTTTTTTTTTTAATGTAGGTTCCACACCCAGCATGGAGCCCAAAGAGGGGTTCAAACTCACAACCCTGGGCTCAAGACCTGAGCTGAGATCATGAGTTGGACGTTTAACTGACTGAGCCGCTCAGGCACCCAACAATCCTATTTTTAAATACTGACAATGTATAAAAATTAAAGGCAAGTTTTGAATAATCCAGAAATAATTTTTAAAGCCCATATCTGTGTAAAAATGATAGTCTAGAAAGAGTTTCAATAAAGGAACACAGCAAAAATTAAAAGAGAATGAGGAGAAAAAAGAAGTAGTACGTCATCTTAGGCCTTTCTTTTCTCTTTTTCGTAGCTTTTTTTTCTTCATTCACATATGTATTAAAACTAAATCCCAACCTCAAGGTATTTTTACCTATAGAGTTTTCCTTTGAAGATCTGTTCACAAAGTTCATGCCTCAACAACAAAAAAAGTACTGTGAAAATAACTTTAATTTCTAACTGTGGTACTAGCCACAGATAAAAAGGATTAAAATAAATTTTTAAAATTAAAAATAAACCATTTCAAGCCTTATCTATGATGCTTTCTATATTCATAAATAATAACGATAAAAACATTAGCTAAGACACAAAGCACCAAAAAAATAAAGATATAAAGCACCATATATATCAACTTTTACTGAAAAATGAGTCAATGACTATGGAAAACATTAGCAGATCTCGCCATTGTGAAATATTGCTTCATTTCACATTATTGACAATCATACATAATTTTCAAAACATTTTAAGTTCTATTTCAAAGCTATAGTATATAGTCTCAAACTTGCTGGACAATTTTTTAAAAATTTAAGATCCATGTACCAACATGAGATATGAATTTGACAGGAAAGCATTACTAAATTAAGTTCTTTAATAGTATCTTGAAATACACTCTTGAAATTTAACAGTATAGTCTCACTATTCTCAATTTGACAATGTCAAATGTTACAATCCAAAATATAAGATTTTGAAGTTAAAAGTTTCTCAATCATTCTCAGCTTCCAAACTTTCCCAATTACAATTCTATGTAAGTATTAACAGTCACAGCTTACTAGTCACAAAAGAAGAGCATATCAAGATTCAATAAGTCTAAATTGTCTTCCCCATGTTCACACTGCTTCAATAAACATAACTACCTTCTCCTTCAGATGCTCCGAAGTTCCCAAGGCATTAGATAAAAATCTCTTAACACTGAAAAAATGGCTAAGTGTTAAGATTAACTTAAAAGATTTCTAAGATAAATCAGAAAACTAGTAACAGGATGTTAAACAATTTCACCTACTAAAACCACATGGCCTATAAACCCACTCATTCGTAATGGAAAACCCATTAGTTAATCCTAACAATAAAGTGACATGTTAGAGTACCTAGTTAATGAAATGGAAAGTAGGGATCAATGGCAACCTTAGACAAAATGTGGTAAAAATTAAAATGGTATTTTCCAGTCTAACATTGCAGGAACTCAGGAAATGGTTATGATCTTTACAACTCTGAATCACCCCACAATGAACACAAGATTATATATAAATAGATGACAATGTAGTTTCTATTTTTTATCCTGTTAAGTGGGAGGGCATCATTTTGTCATCTTCCAGTCATAAAATATAATTCATAAAATTATATGTCAAGAGACTAATAAATTTTTAAGAGTAACATTTAATGTTTTTAAAAACGTAGGTAGTTTTGTAATAAAAATGTTTTACCGAAGTGTAAGGTCAAAATAAAAAAAAAAAAAAAAAACCAACAGTCAAGGCAAAAGCGGTTGTCAATGATGCATAAAACAATCCCTTATAAAAAGATACTAACAAATGAAATAAGATAGAAAAAAAAGAGCTTTTTGTAATATATATGTCATTGATATAATAATCAAAACAGAGTTTAGATTTCACAAAAGAAAAGCTCAAAGAAAACCAGGGATACCCTTTTCTACTCTGTTATACCAGTATTGACTGGCTAGATAGGAAACTAACATTTTAAATCAAGCACAAAATTCCTATAGAGATGCTACGAATTAACACATACTTATTTTCTGATCATTAGCAAACACATGGCAGACTCAAATTTTAACCAAAAAAAAAAAAAAACCAAAAAAACAAAGACAAAAACAAAAAAAACAGACAATAGTGAATATAATCTATACCCAATTTGGAGAATAGTGACTTTATCTATACCTGATTTGATTTTCTATTCATCATTATAGGTAAGTAGAAAGGATAAGCTGAAAATTAAATCAGCACAAGCCATACCAGAATACATTAAGAACAACTGCATGTAATGTGACTATTTAAGCAGTAAAACTCACTTAAAATAACACTGACAAAATAGTGGATCAATATTTAGATTCAAATTTTACAAAGATAGTAACTTATGACTCCAAACTAGTATTGAAGAAGTGGTATGTGAAAAGCCAAAATTTGAATTACAAAAAGTTGTATAACTGCCTTCTTCCAGGAGGTGGCACAATAGGGGAAAAAAAGGAAAAAAATAAGAATCAATCTCTTTTTCTCTCTCTCTCTCTCTCCCTCTCCCTCTCTCTCTCTCTCTCTCACACACACACACACACACACACACACACACACACACAAACAGATGAAAACTCTTTTCTGCACTCTTTAGAAACAGTGAAGAACACAAACAGATGCAAGACCCTTACACACATCTTTCTAAAAGCCTATTGTACCTATTTTAGCTATTAAAATCCACCAGTGTCAAAATGCTTACAAAGCACTTATTTGTAGGTGCCCAAAAAGTTCCATGTAAGAAAAGAATCACTTAGCATTGGTCATTGGTTTTACTTCAAATTTTACAGACAGTAAAGCTGTCAATCATAACTAGTTTTTTAGAAAGTGACAAATAAAAATGTTTATATCACTTTTTGGACAGATAACCTATATTTATACTCAAAAGACTATTTAAAGAAATACAAACCTTCATGAACCCAAAAGCAAATTTTGTACCATGAAAATTTCTTAAGATAAGTTACCTTTAAAAAGCTAATATGAAAAGTTATAAAGTTACACATTTGTCCAAAATCTGAGTTATTTAAAAATACGCCTCAAGAAAAAAAAGCCTTAACAATAACAATTATAGCCACATTCATTTTGCTTAATTCATAAAATTATACTTTAACTTAGGTAGCAACACTGTCTTGGGTCTTACAGGAAGCAGCTGAAGCAATACAAATATTTTAAGCAAGTATCTCAGGGTGCCGGGTTGATTAAGTCGGTTAAGCATCTAACTCTTGATTTTGGCTCAGGTCATGATCTCACAGTTCATGAGATTGATACCTCCATCAGGCTCTATGCAGACTCTGATGAGCCTGCTTGGATTCTCTTTCTCTCTCCCTCTCTCTCTGTCCCTCCCCTGCTTGTACTCTCTCTCTCTCAAAATAAATAAATATATTTTTTTTAATTTTTGAGAAAAGAAAATATCTCAATGATTCTTCCTTGAAGTGATCCCAGGAATTAACTGGTAGTAAACACCGGAAATGAAAGTAAACTTACTTTTAAAACACATATATGGACACACACATTAACTCCCTTCTGAAAATATGCAATAATAACCTCCAAATAGAAACTAGGTATTTTCAACGTTTATTTATTTTTGGGACAGAGAGAGACAGAGCATGAACAGGGGAGGGGCAGAGAGAGAGGGAGACACAGAATCGGAAACAGGCTCCAGGCTCTGAGCCATCAGCCCAGAGCCTGACGCGGGGCTCGAACTCACGGACTGCGAGATCGTGACCTGGCTGAAGTCGGACGCTTAACCGACTGTGCCACCCAGGCGCCCCAAAACTAGGTATTTTCAGAAGGGAGTGGGGAGAAGGAATGGGTTATATAGGTGATGGGGATTAAGGAGGACACTTGTGATGAGCACTGGGTGATGTATGAAATTGCTGAATCACTATATTGTACCCCTGACACTAACATAATACTGTATGTTAACTAACTGGAATTAAAATAAAAACTTTAAAAAAAATGGACACAATGAAAAAAAAGAAAACTAGTTATTTTCTTTACTTCTGAATAATTTTTTAAAAAGCATGATGGCTGCATATTGCTACATTTAAAACCTGTAATCCAATTTAAAAAAGTAGATTTAAGTATTAAGTATCTTTACCTTTTGAATACAACACTAATGGAATTAAAATGTTACTTGTAAGAAAAATACAGAAAGCTTACCACTTAAGAATTGCTGTTGATTACACAGGGATGAAAGGAGAAATGTGTGTCTAACTTAAAATGTGATAGGAGTATGAACCAAACTTAGTTTATGAGGTTTCTGACTAATGAATGCATGCTTTGTCAAATTCATCTCTTTTTTGTCTATCTTAACAACATCATATACTTTTCTGACCTTGAACACCTGGCTTCTTGGAGTTTTATTCCCATTGTAGCCCAAATCGATTCCATTACTGGGAGAGGATGGACCAATTCGAAAGACATGACAAAATATCCTCACAATCCTTAAAAGGCTCTTCATTTGAGCATCATAATTACTAGACAAGCTGAAAATAAAAGTTAAAATACGAACAGGTTAGGTGGAATAAAACAAATTACATCTTAAAATATTTAATTTAAAACCTTTTCATCACATTAATCATCTGTTTCCTCATATAACTAGCGAAGTTCCTTCCTATTGTGATAGGGAACGGAATGCTTTGTTTAATAGGAAGTTGCTATACATTATTTGGATTGCATATGAATGAATTATTAATATTTAAGCAACCAGAATAGAACCAATAATCAAAGCACAAATATGAAGGAAAGTAGCAACAGTTGGTTTCTTGAGGCATCAATTTTAAGCAATCTCTAACTTTCACTTCCAAAAGTATATTTATAAATTAAACGGACTCTTAGGAATTCTGAGGACATTTCACAGAGAAATAGAAATGTTGATTATGTTCTCAAGTCAACCTACAACTCCATTGTAGAAGCTGAACTTTCTACTCTATCCATAACCTCATTTCCCCTCCTCACCCCAGAATAGTAACCAATTGTTCACATATAGCAGAACACTTACAAATTGAATAATCTTAAAGTTAATATCAGCATCAAGGAAGTTCTCTAATGGTAGTCTTAGTAGTCTTATGACTCTACATAAATATAGGATATACACACCACTGTGAAGAAAAAAAGAACTCAAATCCAATTAACACAACAATACTGAATATAATATAAACCTTCTTTGACAAATCAAAAAACCCTTCATTATTTTATAGTGCCTGGGAATTGTTCATCATTACAAATATCAATCAATTATTCTTCCATAGAGAAATTGTAGGAGTTAGGCTAAATCTGTATTGAAACCAGTGACAGATCTTTAAAAAAAAAAATGTTTGTTGTTGTTGTTCAGGGGGTTGTTTAATTTGGAATCTCTACCATCAGTTATCTTGTATTTTAATGGTAGCACAAAAGCAGTAAAGAGTTACATAAACTTTTGGGCAGAATGGTTATGGTTGTATATATTAATTATCATAGCTTATCCTAAATTCTCCCAAGTGTATTTTACCCAGCTCATAGAGATGAAAAGTCAAGGAGATGAAAAGTACAGCATAGGGAATATACTCAATAATACCATAATAATACTGTATGGTGACATATAGTAACCAAACATATCATGTTGAGCCCTGAGTAACATGGAATTGTTGAATGACTATGTTATACACCTGAAATTTACACAACATTGTATGTCAACTATACGTCAATAATAATAATTAAAAGGATTAGTAGGGTGAGTGGGTGGCTCAGCTGATTAAGCGTCCGACTCTTGGTTTCGGCTCAGGTCAAGACCTCACGGTTCTTGGGTTCAAGCCCCGTGTTGAGCTCCGTGCTGGCAGTGCAGAGCCTGCTTGGGATTCTGTCTCTCTGTTTCCTTCTGCCCCTCCCCCACTCACTCTCTCTCTCAAAATAAATAAACAAACTTAAAAATAAAATAAAATAAATAAAATGCATAAGTAATGTGGAAATAGCAAATGCCTACTTCTAAGAATTCCAGTGTGTAAGTGCCAACTAGAGCGTATTTTCTCTGCTGGTGACATGTGAACCCAAAATTTCCTGACATTTTCACTTCAATATTCATGTTGTTTCTCATTCTAAGAATTAAATTGTTAAAAATATTCAATAAAAATTAGCTATCAGTTACAACTGTTAGTAAAATATGACAGTTACTACTATCCATACTGTATTGAACTGGGATACCTACATCATATTAACAAAATTTTTTGTTTTAGTAACTTTGTATTGATTTTTATGTATTTGTCTTTATGAAGTGTTTCTAATTTTATATCATAAGATTGTTGAGACTGACAAAACAGAAATGTAGTTTGACTGAAACTACTTCCTTCTTTTATTGTGTTGTGACTATTGGAAAAGTTAACTATGATGACTCTCAAATTTTTCTATGAGAAAGAGGTGAATTTGACTTTCCTCTGCAAAATTACCATACATTTAAATATTTAAATAACTGATCTAGGAAACATTTCATGACTTAAGAAGTATTTTCTGAACAATGGAATCTGAATATGACTCTCAATTATAAACACTATCTAATAATTTTATATTACTATAACCAGTTTAAAATTCTTCCAAGCTGAATCACTGATTTAAAAAATGTTATTTTTCACTTTACAACAACTGAAACGTCTTTAGTATTACACAAAAATATCACAAAATCTAAACTTTATCATATCTTTCTCCACTTGATCATAAAATGATAATTTCTTCCCAAGCCATAAGGTCTCAATATAAAAGTTTTAACATTAGTTTCCTAAATCAAGGCCCTATCAATGAACTTACCTTTGGTTTATATGTGAAAGTATACTTTCATTCAATGTCTTACTAAGCAAACAGCTGTGATTTCTCTGTTCATTTGCACATTGATAACTATCTTTATCTTTAATCATAAGTATACAGAAAGTAAGATAATTCACTTATTTAGTCAAACACATTATGTGCAAAAGGGACTGCAAATAAATATTTATTATCTAGGCGCACCTGGGTGGCTCAGTTGGTTGAGTGTCCAACTTTGGCTCAGGTCATGATCTTGCGGTTTGTGAGTTCAAGCCCTGTGTCGGGCTCTGTGCTGACACTCTTGAGTCTGGAGCCTGCTTCAGATTCTGTGTCTCCCTCCCTCCCTCCCTCTCTCTCTCTCTCAAAAATAAATTTTAAAAAACATTAAAAAAAATTTTTAAGTACATATTTATTATCTTTAGTAAATATTCCCAGAATTGGTTAGACAAAAGGCTATCCATTTTTTCAAAAGTAAGCTAATTAACATCTCAATTGTCACTAAATATATATTTGAATCAGTTTTCTTAATTAAAATTTCTATTAAAGTGGTCAAAATTATATCCCATTGTGGGTTAAGAAGCATAAAATGATTTATAAATTAATGAACAAAAGGGAGACAATTTGCAAAAGTACCATGAAACATAAACCCTCAGGAGGGAGTAATTTGTATTTGAGACCCTCTTATTCTACCTTGGCAGCTGTGAGGCAACAGAAAACATATATATTGGTCTCTACCCCTGGTTCCTGGTACAAAGCTCCTAAAACCCTCATTATTTCCTAAGTGATAAGAGCACTAGGAACATCTTTTGTTCTAATATTTGGTCTTTGACTGCTGTTCCTGATACAGAGTTCCTAAATCTCTTGTCATTTCCTGGGTGACAGCAGTTGTCTTTTGTTCTACTGAAGTGAATCTTAGTGGGCTCCTGGATGGAGGCTGGTCACCAGAAAGACTAAGCCACGATTAGAAGCTTAGAATTTCCAGCCCCACCCCACGTTATCCAGAGAGGGGAGAAGGACTGGAAATGGGAGTTATTGATCAACATGCCTACAGGGTAAAGCCTCCACAAAAAGCCCAAAACTATGGGGTTCAGGGAACTTCCAGATTAGTGAACACGTCCACATACTGGGAGGGTGGCACCCTCAACTCCATGGGGACAGAAGTTCCTGTGCTCGAGACCCTCCAATACCTTTTTCTTTGTATCTCTTCATCTGGCTGATCATCTGCATCCTTTATTGTGTCTTTTAATAGACTGGCAAATCTAAATAAGTGTTTCCCCGAATACTGTGAGCTGTTCTAAAAAATAACCAAACCCAAGGGGAAGGAAGTCATGAGAACTTCTAATCTGTAGTGAAGTCAGATAGAAGTTATGGCTAACCTGGGGATTTACTACTTGGAATTGGCATCTGAAAGTGGGAGCAGTCTCGTAAGAAAGAGTCCTTAACCTATGAGACTTGATGTGTCTCTAGATGGATAGTTTTCAAAGCTGAGAAAAGCTGTACACCAGCTGGTGTTCAAAGAATTGCCTGGTGTGGGGAATGAAGAACCCACACAACTGGCGAGGGTGGTAACAGTGTCAGGTAAAGGTAGTAAAGGAGAAACACGGGACTTCCCAAAACAGTAAACAACACAATAAATTCTAATATAATTCTAATAACCAATACTCACTACCAATCTCAAGAAAAAGATACTTAGGGGTACCCAGGTGGCTCAGTAGGCTGAACATCAGATTTCGGCTCAGGTCATGGTCTTGCCACTGTTAGCACAGAGCCTGCTTCAGATCCTCTGTCCCTCTTTCTTCCCCTCCCCACTCTCTCTCAAAAATGAATAAACATTTAGAAAAATAAAAGAAAAAGATACTTAGAGCCCCAAAATGGCCATAATTAACAGATTTCATAGAGCATTTGGAAAGTAGCACTGTAGGTGGTGAGGCAGTGCAGTTTAGTAAAACAGTTTTAAAAGTCGTTCTGGCCATGGCCCCCTTTTTCCTACCGTACTTCTGTTCCACTCATCTCCCTGTTACTTTTTTTTTTTAATTTTTTTTTTTTTAATGTTTATTCATTTTTGAGAGACAGAGAGAGACAGAGCATGAGCGGGGAAGGGGCAGAGGGAGGGAGACACAGAATCTGAAGCAGGCTCCAGGCTCTGAGCTGTAAGCACAGAGCTCAACACAGGGCTTGAACTTACGAACTGCGGCATCATGACCTGAGCCGAAGTCCGACGCTCAACCGACTGAGCCACCGAGGTACCCCTCTCCCTGTTACTTTTAAGAGCTAGATTGGAACCCAGAATCTGCTCTCTATTATTGAGAATAGGAATCCTCACTCTTCTATGTATTAGCTTGGTCAGTTGCTAACTTCAGTTTTCTTCCATGTAACATGGAAACTACTACCTAAATAACAAAATTATTGTGAGGTTTAAATAAAATAATGTATTTCAATGCTCCTTAGCTTAGTGTCTGGTTGTAAGTATTAAAGGTGAACTTAAAATAAAACCATAAACATTTAAAAACATAGGCCTTCTCATTACTGTGGAAAAGCAAAAAATAAGACAAAAGATTTAGGTAGAAAAAAACAGGACATTTTTCTAATATAGGAAAACAGGTGTTTAAAATAATCATCATTATCTCTGGCATTTTCCATTTATATAATCATCATCACCGTCTCAACTATGGGCCAAACATTATGCTTGGCACTTTACAGTATCTTATCATTGCATTTTTACAACAATTCATTAAGAAGATATTTACTACCATTTTCCAATAAGGAAACAAAATCCTGACTAGGCTGTAAATTAAATACAGGGAGAGATCTTGTCTGTTTTATTCACAATCACCTACCAGATGGCCTGGGGGGATGGTAGGCACTCAAAAGTATGTATTAGACGGATGGGTATATGAAAAAGGGAAACTCAAAACAGTCACTTGCTAAGATCACACAGTAAATAGTGATATCTGGATTTAAACCCGAGTCTGGCAGACTCCTGAGCCATGCCTTTAGTATGTCTGAATCACAGAAAGCCCTCATCAAATAAATGGATTAATGGAAACGACTAAATAAAATGAGAACATTATATAAAGGCGAAATTCAATGAATCCCATAAAAAGAATCTTAAGTAGTCTCAAAGTTAGAAACTGAATTATAAAAAATTAGCAAATAGTATAGAGAGTAGAACTGAAGAAAGACTTAATGGCTAAAAGAAAACAAGAGGGTAACCTTGGTACCACGAAATTTAAGGGGCCTAGCAAAGATCCTTCTACATAAATGTTATAGAGTGTGATTCTGGTCTGAGTATATGAAAACCCCAAAGGAAGACAGAAAGGAGCCAACATAATGGGCTTGACAATGTAGCTGATATATAGAAATATCATGGAGTTGGGAGGAAGAAACTCCAGTTGCGACCACAGAGATAAGACCATGACCTGTTCTAAGAGTTGGGTGTACTAAGAGAAGTGAAATGAAAACTACCCAGGGAAAAGCATCCATATTAGAATTAGGCCAAATTTATAAGCTAAGAAAGAATACATTAACCATTTCTAAGTGGCTGTTTGTTCCTATTTGGGGCAGCTAACCATTTACAATAATGTAAAGTTGCAGGAAAAGGCATATATAGAAATGCAAGTAATATAAAGGCATTACCTCCAAGAACATAAAAATCAGCTATTAAAACCATAGCGTCTTTTGGAAAGAATAAAGAACTGAACAGAGGGGGACAGTTTAGGGCAAACACTTTGTAAGGAATCATGAAGGTATGCTGAGACCCTGAACAGTAGCCTGTACCCAGAGTTCTATAAATTAGAGATCACGATTTGATTCCCAAACTATTTTCTTGGGGGAGGAACAACAACAACAAAAGACTCCTAAATTTCCTTGATTCTTCTTCATGTATATTTTACTTAGATGACTAACCTATCATTTTATAAAATTTTCGAAACCTATCCAAATCCAAAGTAAGCCCCTATTTTTCTTCACCTAGAGAGACTAAAATTTCCCAGTAATAGTTGATTGCTCTGGTCCGTTAAAACAAAACAATAATAAGTCAGCAAAATTTTAGAACATCTTACCACTGACAAAAACATCCAACAAAATAAACTATTCCCAGAAAAGCCTGAAAGGAGACAAAGCTGACAGATTCTGCTGCCTATTGATTTGCTTATATTTTGAAACACTTACCTAAGCAGTTTATGGCCATTTGTTGTGGCAACTTCAGCAAGGCTTGTTAGAATCTTCAGGTACTGGCTTTCACTTTGCTGAGACAAATGTTCCAGAACTTGTCGTAACTAAATTTTTTACAAATAAAAAAATATGATTACATAATAATCCATTAAACTTTATCAAGAAAGTAAGTACCTATTAGTTTAAAAAGTATCCCAAAGCCATCTAGTTTAAATCAACTCCTTTACAGTTATTTTGCCTTACAAAAGCTAATACAGAGATAAGAAGACAAAAAATCTTTTCAAAATTACCCAGTAAAAAAGCAATAGAAAACATAAACAGAAATCACCAAGTTCATTTACAGAAACTTAATTCCAAACTTCTAAAATATAAGAGAAATTCAAACTCTGCAATTTTTCAACGAGTAAAACTATTACAAATAAACTCAATAAACTAGTGATTACTAATGATACTATGATATTCCTCCTTAGATTACTTTCCCCTACCTCTGGGGAAAATTCTAATTATTTTAAGCAAAAACCAAAGACCCAGAGGACAGAAGATTCACAGGGCTAAATATCAGCACAAAGTTTATTAGTGTATAATTCATACTTTCCTATAATGCAGACAATTTGAATTATTAAAATACTTGTAATAATAAAACTACCAAGCACATTCTAAAATGCCATATATGATAAGCATGAATAAGGCTTATTCTTTTACAAGCTATTAGCACAATTACCATGTTTTCTCGGAGATCTTCATTCTGTGTCATTTGAATAATTGTCTGGAAAAGCCTAGGGTGATACTGAATTAATACTTCACAAGTCTCTCCATAGCCACCCTAAAAAAAAAAAAAAAAATAGATTTAAACTTATCTAGATTTTAAAAAAGTTCCTAAAGGAAAACTGGTTTCCTCTACATACCAGTCTGACACTGTATGTTTAGGTTTCCACACCAAGAATTTCCCAACTGTCTGTGGACACCAACTGAACATCATACAACTTAATTCAATCCAAACACAAACTAGCCAGAGTGAGCACGGGCTCCATGGGTTTGAAGCTCAGTCTCATAAGAGTGCCCCCTCCTTTAGAAGCCATTCACAAGTTCAGGCCACCTATACTTCTGACTAAACCAGCTATAAGTCAGGATTTCTCACAAACACCTCCTCAGGTTTGATAATCTGCTATTTGCTGTTTGATAACAGCTCACAGAATTCAGGGAGACACCTTATTTAATATTACCCGTTTATTATAAAGGATACAACCCAGCAACAGCCAAATGGAAGAGATGCATAGGGTAAGGTATGTGGGAAGGGGCACAGAGGTTCCACGCGCCCTCCGGGCATGCCACCATCCCACAACTTTGATGTGTTTGCCAACCTGGATACTCCCTGAGAACCCCACTGTTTATAGGGTTTTTATGGAAGTTCCATTACATAGGCAGGATATTGGTCATTGATAACTGAACTCAATCTTCACTCCCTCTTACCTCAAAGGGAATGGGATAGGACACTGCCCTATAGTCACATGGTTGGTTCCCTTGGCAACCAGCCCCCATGCTGAAGCTTTCAGAGGCTTTTAGCCACCAGCCATCTCATTCACGTACAAAAAGACATTCTTATCACCCTGGAGATTCTAGGAGCCTTAGAAACTCTTGTGTCAGGAACTGAGATGAAGGCCAATATATATTTCTTATAATGCCATAGTTCCTATTTAAGGATCATATTCTTTTTTTAAAAAAAAAGCTAAAATAAAATAGAATAAAATCAGAACAAAACAGAATAAAAATCTTTCTCATTTCAGGAAAGTGGTTTTACCAACCTCAATTTCTATTATAAAATAAAAGGCTAAGAATATACACTAACAGCATACCTGTACACATAAATCCAGAGGCGTTACTCCATTTTTATCTGACAGATATTTGGCTCCTCGTAACAGGAGAATCTGTGCTGTGTCTCTCTGACCGTGACTGTATAGAAAAAGCCATGTTAAAAAAGTAATCTTTTTAATTTAGTCTTTTTCTATGAATTATAAACAGTTAATATGAATCAACAGAGGATTAACAAGGTTTTGGGGGGTTAGAATTTTTTTTAACTTTATTTATTTTGAGAGAGACAAAGACAGCGCAAGTGGGGGAGAGGGAGAGAATGGGTGGGGAGAGAGAGAATCCCAACTAGTTTCCATGCTGTCAGCACAGAACCCAATGCAGGGCTCAAACCTACTAAGCCTGAGCAGAAACCAAGAATTGCTTAACCGACTGAGCCACCCAGGAGCTCTGAAGACTAATAATTTTTTTTAAACTATTTTTTAATTTACATCCAAGTTAGTTAGCAACAATGATTTCAGAAGTAGATGCCTTCTTAATGCCCTTCACCCACTTAGCCCATTCTCCCTCCCACAACCCCTCCAGCAACCCTGTTTGTTCTCTATACTTAAGAGTCTCTTATGTCTTGTCCTCCTCCCTGTTTTTGTATTATTTTTGCTTGCCTTCCCTTATGTTCATCTGTTTTGTATCTTAAAGTACTCATATGAGTGAAATCATATGATACTTGTCTTTCTCTGACTAATTTTGCTTAGCATAATACCCTCTAGTTCCATCCACATAGTTGCAAATGGCAAGATTTCATTCTTTTTGATTGCCGAGTAATACTCCATTGTGTGTGTGTGTGTGTGTGTGTGTGTGTGTGTGTGTGTGTGTGTATACCACATCTTCTTTATCCATTCATCCACTGATGAACATATGGGCTCTTTCCATAGTTTGGCTATACACTGAAAACTATAGAAAGCTTATGAAAGAAATTGAAGAAGATAAAAAAAAAAACACAGAAAAATATTCCATGCTCCTAGATAGGAAGAACAAATATTGTTAAAATGTCAATACTACACAAAGAAATCTCCATATTCAATGCAATACCTATCAAAATAACACCAGCATTCTTCACAGAGCTAGAACAATCCTCAAGTTTGTATGGAACCAGAAAAGACCCCGAATAGCCAAAGCAATCTTGAAAAAGAAAACCAAAGCTGGAGGCATCACAATCCAGACTTCAAGCTATACTACAAGGCTGTAATCATCAAGAAAGTATGGTACTGGCATAAAAACAGACACTCAGATCAATGGAACAGAACAGAGAACCCAGAAGTGGACCTACAAACATATGGCCAACTAATCTTTGAGAAAGCAGGAAAGAATATCCAATGGAATAAAGACAGTCTCTTCAGCAAATGGTGCTAGGAAAACTGGACAGCGACATGCAGAAAAATGAACCTGCACCACTTTCTTACACCATACACAAAAATAAACTCAAAATGGATGAAAGACCTAAAATGTAACACAGGAAGCCATCAAAATCCTCCAGGAGAAAGCAGGCAAAACCTCTTCGACCTTGGCCGCAGCAACTTCTCACTCAATACATCTCTGGAAGCAAGGGAAACAAAAGCAAAAATGATCTATTGGGACCTCATCAAAATAAAAAGCTTCTGCACAGTGAAGGAAACAATCAGCAAAACTAAAAGGCAACTGACAGAACGGGAGAAGATATTTGCAAATGACATATCTGATAAAGAGTTAGCATCCAAAATCTATCAAGAACTTATGAAACTCAACACCCAAAAAGCAAATAATCCAGTGAAGAAATGGGCAAAAGACATGAATAGACACTTCTCCAAAGAAGACATCCAGATGGCCAACTGACTCATGAAAAGATGTTCAACATCACTCATCATCAGGGAAATACAAATCAAAACCACAATGAGGTACCACCTCACACCTGTCAGAATGGCTAACAACAACTCAGGCAACAACAGATGTTGGTGAGGATGAGGAGAAAGAGGATCTCTTTTGCACTGCTGGTAGGAATGCAAACTGGTGCAGCCACACTGGAAAACAGTATGGAGCCTGCTTCGAATTCCGTGTGTGTGTGTGTGTGTGTGTGTGTGTGTGTGTGTGTGTGTGTGTCTCTCTCTCTCTCTCTCTCTTTCTCTCTCTCTGCCCCACCCCTGCTCACACTCTTTCCCCTCTCTCTCTCAAAAATAATAAATAAACATTAAAAAAAATTTTTTTTTAATGGAGAGGATGATCTGAATTACATCCTCAACAACCTGGAAAACTTCTCCCAATGTTAAAACATACTTTTACTATATAGGTAAGAAATTGACCTATTAAATCTTAGAATTGAACTTAGGACACATTATCTACAATAAATCATAATATTCTGGGATAAACAGCTGCTACTCCGGCTTATGCTGCTTTGTTTTCTTCCAAACAATTCCCTTTGCAACTCTAACCTTCTTCCTACCACACCCTCTAAGTTTCTAGACTTCTTACCTCCAAAAAACCTTCAATATTCAAGACAAGTACATTCTATAGCACTTTAATACTTTGTAAAAAATAAAATAAAAATAAAATAAAATGGAAAGAAGTAAGGCAAAAATACAAATATCAACATAAGAGAATGGGGGAGGGGTGTGGTGGTGGTAGGGATTAATTAGCCAAAAATACTATCTAGCACTCAACCTTCATTTATCAACCCACTCAGTTTGGCTTTTGTTGACAGCTATTCAATTTGACCTAAAATGAACAGTGCTCTTATCCACATGCTCATTCTAATTGTTCTCTTTTCTAGTAGGAGTAAAATTAGTAACCACAACTCTTTCAGCTAGGAGGAAGCTACTTTGGGGACAGCAACCACTAGACTCTAAGTCTCATTATTCAAAGAGCTAATCTGATCCTAGATACTAGGCAATAAAAAAATAAATTTACAATCCAGGGACATTAAAGTTTAAAGCTAATTTTAAGAAATTCCCAAGGAACTCATATAGTTTGGAAGAGTATCTGATCAAAGATTTTTATTTCGTAGATGGTAAGAACTATTAACTCAACCATAGGTGAAACTAGAACTTAGATCCCTGGTCGTCTATACCAGTACTCTTTCTATAGTACCATTATACTTATAAAGGTATGTCATTTCCCAAAGAGAAAGGACACACAGCCTCCTCAGAAAGTTTAAAAAAAAAAAAAAAAAGCCTACTCACTCTATTTCACAGAATGACACTGCATTATTTATAACCAAATGGAATTAAACAACTAAAAATATTTAAATTTTAAATCTTAAAAATTTAATAGATTCCTAATATGAATCTAATCGTAGACATTATAGGTATACCACTCCCTTGATACTCTATTGTAATACTGATTATCTTGCTTAATGCAAGTATCAAGAGGCCAAAACTGACCTAAGAGCAGTATCTAATTTATACCAGAAAACCAAGAAACCAAGTAAATCTGCAATCTCTCCAAAGGCAAAAGTAGTTATACTATTGTACATCAAGAAAAATCTTCGTCAAGCATCATTTGTCATTGAGCTGGGAGTGCTGGTCAACACAAATACTATAGCTAATATCAAATACTTTACAATTAATACTGTTGTATTCTTTATAATGCCTAAAAAGGAAAGCTAAGTGAAAAGAAACTAACTTGAGCTTAACTTATTTAGGGAAGACAGTGATATCTTTGCTAAAATCCTTGTTTCTGAGAAACTCAGATGTGCAAAGCTGATCTGTTCAACTTTAATGACATTTCTTCTACAGATATTTAATATCCACATATCCAATCTTTCCAATTAAACTGTAAACTTGACAACATATTTGTTCCATAACACAGAGCATGATAGTTGGCTTATAACATGCACTCAATACATTTATTGAATTATATTATAGTTTTTAAATTCAAGTACCATTCATTTGACAAATAAGCATTAAATAAGGTAGTTTATTATAGAAAATAACATAAAAAAGACCGGAATCATAACTGATTTAGGATCTACTAGGTGACAAGCATGATGCTCAGTTCTTTGTACAAAGTCTGACTTAATCTTGACACTGTTATAAAATAAGTATTCATTCTATTTTTCAGTTGAGAAAACCATTAAGTTGCTCAAGATCAACAATTACATAACAGGAGAATCTGAATCAAGATCAGTTTGATTCCAAATCCCTCATCTGTATCATACTATTCCACCAAGATGAATAAACATAGAGTTTTACCTCAAAGAGTAAACAATTCAATACTCAAGAGAATAATGTATAAGGTGCAAGGGGATTTATGTTATGAGAAAAATACGATGGAGATCACACACTATGAACAGAAGAGATCACCATCTACAAATGGAACACGGTTGAATATACGTGGTTTTTAAAAAGTCTGCATATGATCAGTTATTTACCATATATAGCAAAATGGATAATTAGCATGAAGGAAAAAAGTACCATTATGACATTTTTACAAAACTGGAGTTATTTCTAAAACCACATTAAAATCTCACCCACGATCAAGTGATGTTTCATTTCAAAAATTAATTAAAAGAAAAAAACATGAGCTAAGTAATATACAAAATCTGCATAACCCAATTAGGATATCAAGTGCCTCACCTGTAATATTATAAGACATTAAGATTAACCTATAACAGACTGCTCAGAGTATTGCATAAAAGATTTTTCAGTTCAAATAACTGCAAAACTTGGCCCAATGAATAATTTTTCTTTGCCATTCTACTACTTTTTTTTTAATGTTTGTTTTTGAGAGCCCGAGAGAGGCAGAGCACAAGTGGGGGAGGGGCAGAGAGAGAGAGAGAGAGAGAGTGAGAGAGTCAGACAGACAGAATCCAAAGCAGGCTCCAGGCTCTGAGCTGTCAGCACAGAGCCAGATGCAGCGCTGGATGGAACTCACGAATTGCAAGGGCAAGACCTGAGCCCAAGTTGGACGCTTAACTGACTGAGCCATCCAGGCGCCCCTCAACCACTTTTTTAATATTGATTGAGATCATTCTCCCTTCAAGGAAATGCCAATGCATTTTCTGGAAACCAGGAAGTTGGCAAAGATTTAAGAAGAATGGTGTAGTACTTCTAAAGCACTTAGAACTGATTTTTTAAGCACTTTGAGTCTCCTAAATTTAGGCTCTTTTCAAGCAATATGATCAGAAAACTTGGCTAAAGTGCATCTAGTGCATATACTGCAGTATTTTTTGGAACTGCTAATAAAACAAAGAGACTACATTTTCCAATGGTCCTTTTCTAAAAATTTACAAATTTGAGTCTTTGGGCTGTTTTATATGGCTTTGACTGTGAATTCTACTAACTGAAAGGAGATGCTTGGCAGTAGCTACAAATCTATGTTCAGAATCATACCTAAGTGCAAAATCCTCTGCTGGATGCTTTACATAAGCCATCTCATTTAATTCTCATTACAGTCCCACAAGCCAGATAGCAGCATTTCTATTTCACAAAGAAACAGAAGTTTCAGAGGTCAAGAAATTTCATGAAAGTTGCATAGCTTTGGGGCTGAGATTTGCAACCTGCCTCCCAAGGCTCTTTCTACTATATATCTCAATATCTTTTGAATTTAATTCAAAACAAAAAAAATTTTTTCAGTAGTTGATTCTTAAATAAGACATATGATATCTAGTAATACCTCTCAACCAATAAAAACTTAATTTAAGTTTAGCTTTTTAAAGATCTACAATTTGTCTATAGGGCCAACTTGTTCTATTCCCCCACATTCCTTTCCCTTTTCATTTAATCAGAGACAATACACTGGGAATAATACGTTGAATGTATACCTATATCTAGATATCACAAACAGAATTAAAAGTCTGCCTGCAAATGAACCATGTTCCGTATCTATCATCCTGCTACAATGATAAATTTATTTTCTAGTTTCAATTTCAATCAGACTTGCTTAACTATCTCTGTTCAAAGAGATCCAGTATTTGCTAGATTAAAAGTTAATCATGGGCATATAATACTAACAGAAAATACTTCTAAAATATTCTTTTACCATACTTTTAAGTTCAGACTAACTATAAGAATATCCAAGCTCTATACAACCCTAATATACCTATATTTAACTATTATACAGGGCATTATTTTATATATTTTTCAAACATGTAATTACAGCAAATCATTCATTCAAAAAACACTTACTAAGCATCTAAATGCAAAACACTGTACTACACATTGAATATAAAGCAGTGAATAAAATAAAATTCTCACTTTCATTGAGCTTCCAGTCCAGTAGGAGACATGCCATAAATAAAGTAAATAAATAATTACAAAATACAAAGTGGTATAAAAGAAAGGATTGTGATGCTGTGAAAGAAAATTTGGGGAGAGGCCTACTTAGACTGGTCAGGAATTGCCTTCCTAAAATGTAACAGTTAAGCTGTGACATATAGAGTCAGCCACATAAGAAGCCTAGAGAAGAGCATTTGAGGTAAAACAAACAGCATGCAGAAAAGCTTGCTAGAAAGAGTCCCTTGCATTTGATAAACTCAAAGAGAACCAATGTGGCAAAAGCACATTGGTCAGACCATGCAGGTCTCGTAGGCAAAGACAGAGTATGCAACAGAGGCACTGAAAAAGTTTTAATACAGAGTTTAAACACAGAATGACAAAAGTCGATTCATTTTCTTAAAAGATCATTTTGGCTGCTGAGAAACAGACAGGTGGGAGGGAAACAATAGAGAAAGGGAGACCAGTTAAGAGACGGTTACAGGGCTCTAGATGAGAGGTAACAACATTAACTAAGGTCACTTCTGTGAGCTGGAAAGAAGTTAAGTGATTCAGAATATAGTCTGAAGGTGAAATTTACAGAACTTACTAATAAATTCCAAGTTGAGGGTGAGAGAGACACAGACAGAAATACAAAATCATCATCTAGTTTCTGGTTTAAACAACTAGAAGGATAAGGGTTCCAATAACTGAGATGAGAAAAGGTGGATGAAAGGTTTGAAAAGGAAAATCTAAGGCTCTAGTTTGGACATTCTGACATGTGAGATTCTACAAGACTTGCAAGCGATGATGTAAATCAGGTAGGTAGCCATTCAAATCTGAAGCTTCAAAGAAAGAACTGATCTAGAGATAACTCCTGAAGATAGGATATGATTTCAGGAAACCAAACAATGACATTATTCATAAATTCAGGACACTACAGAAGGAATTGGCTTCCTAGCCAAGCAACCAAATCATAAGTATAATGTAAGAAAACTGCTGGGTTCAGACGAGATATAAAAGTCTAGAGATCCAAAAGTCCTTGTATTCTAATTCAAGGTTGTTCAATGATGATCTGAACCAGTGTAATCACAGTAACATTAGAGACCCCAAAGAGAAGCTAAACAAGAACAAAAGCAGGTCTTTTAGTCTAAAATAAACCTCCAATGAAATGATATACAACAGAGAGAAGGATAACAAAAGAGGAACCTTCTGGAGACCTTTATATCTGAATTTAAGAGCCTAAATAAGTAACACAATTCATATAATCCAAACCAAAGACAAGAAATACTAGCATACTGTAAACTGCTTCTAATTGCAAACTACATTTACATAACATTATGTATATATGTGGGGGGGGGGTTATGGAGTGGAATATATGTATAACTTTTACATTGTTAGCTCCTTAAGGACTGAGGTTTATTACTGTATCACTAATGCCTATAATATATGGCACACAGTGAGTGGTTAAGTCAATGTTTTCTCATTACATGAATGAACCAACAATCAAAATGTATGCTCCAAGAAAATGAACCAAGACAGAAGTGCAAAAGTTACTTAATGCATAACTTAATACCTAACAAGACAAATTCAAAGATTTTTTTAAAAATTACAAATCCGAGGGGCATCTGGGTGGCTCAGTCAGTTAAGCGTCCAACTTCAGCTCAGGTCATGATCTCACAGTCTGTGAGTTCAAGCCCCACATCGGGCTCTGTGCTGACATCTCAGAGCCTGGAGCCTGCTTCGGATTCTGTGTCTCCTTCTCTCTCTGCCCTTTCCCTGCTCACATTCTGCCTCTGTCTTTCTCTCTCAAAAATAAAGAAACACTAAAAACATTTAAAAAAATATATTTGCAAAAGTTACAAATCCAAAGAAAACAAAGACACGGCTCTGGTCCAAGACATACTTTAATAGCTTATGCCTTTGGAACTGACCTAGTACTTAATAAGGCAAACTTTGGAAATCACTGGATTTTAAACATGTCTTTTTTCATTACCTACTAAGTAATTAGTTTAAAATTTAAATAGTCAAGTAAATCAAAAGCTCCCACCTATAACATATAAAAACACTGGCAATACAATAGAAAAACTTTTCCTTACACAGTTAAGGGTGTGCAGTATTTGTGGGAAAACAAGAGAGGTTTAGAAAGTGTACAGAAATGCCTGTGTTTGGAAACATAACAGATACACAACATTCTTTAATGCAAGCATCTGAAAATATAAAATATCATACCTGCAGGCAAAGTACAATGGAGTGGCTCCAGATACATTTGGCCTGTTAATATCAGCACCACTGTCTAGCAAGCACTGCACTGTCTGAGGGGGAAAAGAACAATTAAAAGTAAATACAGAGAAAGACACAATTATCACAGTTTAAATAGATATACGGAATTCTCTTGCTCCAACGTGAAATTTTAAAGCAGAACAAGTAGGAACATGACAATTACGATGGCTGAATAGCTTCTACTTTTTGGTTAGCTCTCCTGAGACTCTCAGGCACTAAACAATATATGTGGAATTATAATGTAACATAACTTGTGTTAACCTGGGAAGGCTCTAGAAAATCACTGACACATGGAGATATCAAGGACTTGAAAAATGGCTACAACAACTGAGAAACTGAAATTTTATTTTACTATAATTCACAAGTTTAAATAACCACATATGGCTAGCAAATTGGACAGCACTGCTCTAGATATTTGAAATCAAATACCAGAATTTCTTGGGGTGCCTGGGTGGCTCAGCTGATTAAGCATCTGACTCTTGGTTTCGGTTCAGGTCATGATCTCACAGTTTTGTGAGTTCAAACCCACATCAGGCTCCGTGCTGGCAGCGCAGAGCCTGCTTGAGATTTTCTGTCTCCCTTGCTCTCTGCCCCTCCCTCGCTCACTCTGTCTCTCTCTAAAATAAATAAATAAACTTAAAAAAAAAAAAAACTACACAATTTCTTGCCTCTAAAAGCCAAAAATAAGTACCAGAGCTATACCTTTCTTAAAATCAAACATAGCTATTAAACATAAATATTAAAGTACAAAATGTTAAAAAACTACAAAGTCCTTTTGCTATTAACAGTAACCAATACTGACTCAGTTTCTTTGATAGTCTCATTCATCCATACTCTGTCTCCTAAGCTCTACTTCTGCAATCATGTGAGTCAAACTAAGAAAATCAAGTTAATATAAAATCTTAAAAATACATATCAGTAATTAGAGAGAGAACGAGGCTCGCCTGAAACCCTTAAAAAAAAAAAAGAATTTCTTCTGGTTTATTTCTTTAACCCTCATTTGAGTTTCTCCTGCAAAAAGGAAGAAAACATGTAAAAATCCAAAAGTTTTTGGAATTACACTGTTTAGTATTACTTCTGGATTGAACACACATGTTCATTTTTGCTGCTCTAAAACCTAGCACAAGGTCAGCAAAATAATAAGACTATAAACCCACAAGGAAGAACAGGAAAGAACACAACAGCATACTAGATAAGTCAGTAAGTTCTGGGAAAATGGCAAGCAAGTGGAGGAAAAGTAGCTGATTTAGCAGATCAAAGACAGCTGAAGTCGAAGTGCCTACAAATGTGGATTTCAACAAACCACCAAATTCTCACTATAGAACACAGAAAATACAGGAATTGGAAGTACCAAGTACCTTGGATGATGGGGATAGTTACAAAAAGTTCTAAATAGGAAGAGCAGTTGAAAGCCTATAAAAGAAAATAATTGGTGGGGTGCTTGGGTGGCTCAGTGGGTTAGGCATCCAACTCGGTTTTGGCTCAGGTTGTGATTTCATAGGTTGTGAGTTGAAGCCCCACAATGGGCTCCAAGCTGACAGCACACAGCCTGCTTGGGATTCTCTCTCCCTCTCTTCCTCTCTCTCTCTCTCTCTCTCTTTCTCTCTCTCTCTCTCCCCCCTCTCTGCCCCTCCTCCATTCATGTTCTTTCTCTTTCTCAAAATAAATAAACCTTAAAAAATAGTAATAATAAAAAACAGTTGAACTTTACCCCAGGACCTTTCCTCCCCATGCTGTAGAGTTAGACACTATCCCTCCCTATACTATCTCAAAGTAGGAAGGTTTATTCTCTGGGCAAAGTAAAATGGGAGGCTCTAGACTGCAGGCAGGATATACAGGTAAAGCAGAGATAAGGAGCCATGATGAAAACAATTCAGTGAAAACCTCCAACCCCCATATTCCAGTAGGCTCCCAAAAATCCAGTAGCCAGGCTTAAAACCTCAAAGGGCAGAGATTGTAAGTTTCCTCTCTAAAGACTGGCACCACTACAAATAAGGCATTACAGAGTGTCTATGAAATATCTCAGTTGTCCCCTAGGGAACATTCAGAAATGCTGATTTTTTTTTTTTTTTTTTAATGACTGGAGAAGAAAGAATACAAATGGCAGCTTGTAGGTAGAGGTCAGGGATATGTCTAGACGTCCTAAATCTACAGACAGCCTCCATAACAAAGGAAGCTCAGGCCCCAAATAACAATAGCGGCAAAACTGAGAAACCATAGCATACCGTGAGGCCAGCCAACAAAACCCAGCCCATGTATACAATGCTTCCAGCCAATATTTTAGTGCCTCACCGCTATACACAAATGGATAGACAATATTTAAGAGACAATTAACCTAATGGCTAACTAAAAGTAGGTCTCTAGCTTGAAAAACAAAAATTAAAAAAACAGAAATAGGAAGTAAAAAATATAAAGATAATACAGGGAACCAAAGAAAAAATAAAAATCAGGTAAGATATTACCCTCAAACAGAAAGGATATTATATCCATAGGATAAAACAAGATGCTGAAAAAAAATATTCAGAGAGTAAGAAATCAAAAATATGATGGAAGAAGCAAAAATTCAATAGAAGTTAAACAGTTTTTTTAAAGTGTATTGTTATTTATTTATTTAAGTAATCTCTACACTCACTGTGGGGCTCAAATTCACAACCCCTCCCCCGCCCCACCCTCGAGATCAAGAGTTACAGGCTCCTCTGACAGAGCCAGCCAGGCGCCCTATGAATTCAAGAGAAGTTTAGAAAGACAATGTTGAAAAACTCTACAAGAAAGAAAGTAAAACAAAAAGACAAAGAAAATGGGAAGAATGGGAAATTGGTAGATCAATCCAGGGAGACACTGTGAAAATCCAGAATAAAGACAACGAGGAACCAAAAGGAAGTAATCAAGAAATAATATCGAAAACTTTCCAGAACTGAAAGACCTGCAGTGCCAGACTGAAAAGGCACACCAAGCGTCTGACATAATAAATTAAGACTTTCAACAAGGTACATCAAAGTGAAATTGCAGAATACTAGGGATGTACGATTCCAGAGATAAACAGAAATCAGATTAGCGCTAAACTTCTCAACCGCAACACTGGAATTTAAAACATGAAATGCCTTCAAAAAAGTAAAGTAAATAACTTCCAATGTAGAATCCTACAACCAACCACACTACCACTCAAATACATGGTTTTAAATAAAAAATATGCTGAGCTATGTAAGATTTGAGGGAAAAAGTTTCCTCCAATGCACCTTTTCCAAGAAGCTACTGGAGGATATCCTCCTCTAAAACGAAGGAACACATCAAAGTAGAAGATGCGAAATCTAGACTATTTGGGATTGAACATAAATAAGAGAGACTAAGAAATTCCCAAGTTAAAAAAAAAAAATGGAAGTGATAATTAATGAATTTGTCTTTGTTGAAAACAGTACTAAGATATTATGTAGGAGCATACAGGAAGAATTACTGATTTATAAAAAGAAAAATTAAACAAGGCCAATTATTAACTTTAATAAAAGTAGTCACCCAAGATAGAAAATGTTATTACAATTCATTACTTGACTCAGCAGTAAACAATATTTACCTAACTATATATACAACTAGTCTTATCTAGCCAAAATGTACAATATAATTTTAGAAATGGGGGAAGAAGGCATGGGAAGAGGATTTAAATGAGTTAAATCCTCACTCAACCAGGACAAGAAATGATTCAGTGTTACCTAAAAGTTGAGAAAGAGCAATAGAAGCATATTGTTTGAAAACACATACCAGAGGAAAACCTAAGAGTTGAAAATTGCAGCCTGGTGATCATGGCTTCACAAAAAAATGGTGGTTCAAGGGACTATCATTTTTACTGCAAAGATTTTGATAAAAATATTTTAAGATAACAGTACTCACGGGGGCACCTTGGTGGCTCAGTTGGTTAAGTGTCCGACTTAGGCTCAGGTCATGATCTCAAGGCTCATGGGTTCCAGCCCTGTATTGGGCTCTGTGCTGACTGCTCGGAGTCTGGAGCCTGCTTTGGATTCTGTGTCTCCCTCTCCCTCTGCCCTCCCCCACTCACACTCTGTCTCTCTCTGTCTCTCAAAAATAAATAAACATTAAAAAAAGAAAAGAAAAAGAGGGTTGCCTGGGTGGCTCAGTCAGTTAAGCAATCGACTTTAGTTCACGTCATGATCACACAGTTCGTGAGTTCGAGCCCTGCATTGGGCTCTGTGCTAACAGCTCAGAGCCTGGAACCTGCTTTGGATTCTGTGTTTCCCTCTCTGTCCCTCCCCTGTTAGCACTCTCTCTCTCAAAAATAAATAAACAAACATTTAAAGATTTTTTTTTAATTTAATAAAAATAAAAATTAAAACAAAGGTATCAAGTACTGCTACTTTATTTACTTCTATCCCAAGAGGAATAGAAACACTGTTACATAAGACTTTATCATCAGCTATATAATTCCTTTAAACTAAGGACAAGTAGTCAAGCACAACTTTCAAATATAAGAAAAATAAGCATTTAGGTCAGTATTTTATAAGACAAAACCTATTTAAGCCTTTTGATCATGACTTTCTCCTTTCTGAGCTTTGACCTAGAAGCTGCATCTGCATGGCCCAAAAGAAGAATGAGATAGACAACAGCAATAATGTTCATTAACTGTTACAGCAATTAGACACAAGCCACAATTCAAAAGGCTCAAGAGAGATGAAAGCAAATTTATTGAAAATATATACTAATATGCAATTAAAACCAAGCAATCCAGATAGAAGCAGAAATTAATAAAACATATTATACATTCACAAAAATTATACAGTTTGAAATGTTTAAAATGTAAAACATATAATAGTTTAAGTAACCTTAACATGTGCCTGGAAACTGTGCTAATAAATTTAATACATCCTGTGAGGAAACAGATATTCTTTCTACTTTTAAAGTAGAAAACTGAGTCTCACAGAAGTCAAGTAATGTGCACCCCAACATACAAATACACAGGGATGCAGGGATTAAACCTAAGCCTGTATTCATAACCACTATGCTACCTACCAAAAAGTAGGAATTCTAATTTTTCTGAATTCAGACTACTAAATAGTATTATGGCTAACTGGCATACTTTCACAAACTGCATTAATTCTACCAATTCCCCACTAAATAACTACTTGAGAGTCAAATTTAAGTGCCTAGACAGCTGTTTGTGTTCAGTTTTAAAATAATACATTTTAAATCATATACTTTTTACAGTACTTCTGTGTCTATACTGTAGAACTTAAGAGCACAAAAACAATTTAGCCATTAGACTAACATATTCCTCTCTACTGTTCTCTTCAACAATGTGATGAGACAAACTAGGCAAATCATAGCAAGAAAGCATGACTTATAATATGAACTATCATATGTTCCTATCACATCCTCACTTATAGGAAATATCTGATGAAGACATGAAAAATTATTTCTGTTCTTAAGAAAAGATCAAGAAAGTAAAAATAGCTCATTCTAGCATTTTCTTTTCCATTTGTAAATCTTTCTGCTTTTCTAACAAAATTATCATCAAAATATGTACCTACTAAAAGAAACATGTATTTTTAAAAAGCTTTCAACAGTTCCACTTGTACCTAGAATGTTGCCTGAAGACAAATAAGGAGAAAAAAACAGTTCCTTTAGAGTAAGGATAAATAGTATATAAAAGGATTTGAATGTGAAGAATGAAAACTGCCTCTGCCTCGTAGCACTGAAATGACTGAAAAGTCATTAATCTTTAGGATTAAGAAAACGGGTTTGTATACAGACTGCGTTTTGTAAAAGCTCTGAAACAGGAGGAGAAAGGATAATTTAGAATTCAATCACCGGTTAAATGGAAGAGGAGGAGGAGCAAGAAAGTCACAGATAGCCTAAATCACAGTTTTTAAAAAATATTTTCCGTCTATGTAGAACTACTTGAAAATAACTTTGAAACTAGTAAAACTCGGGGGGAGGAAACTCTGCGTGTTTATTAAACTAAAATAAACACATGAAAGCTCTCTACTAGAGGACTTTAAATTATACAGAAGCATAAGGAAAAACATAATTGAAGAAAATAATTCTAGATTTAACAACTAAAATCCCTAACAGGTCTCAAAACCAGAGATTTTCACCAGTAGAAACAAATTAAACCCGAACTTTTATAAGAATCAGCACTATCTACAACACTTAAAGGCACAAAATTTTAGAGTGACAAACATTCAGAAATGGAAAGAAAATGGCAGGAAAAAACTGGCTGAAATAGTACTGTTTGTCTTGTCCATTCCATCTTTAAAAAAAAAAAAAATCCAATGTCTATTATATACTAGAGACGACTCTAGATGCTGGAGTTACAGCAATGAACAAAAATCTTTGCCCTCATGAAGTTTATGTTCTAGCAGAAAAGGAAGACCAAGAGACTAAACAAATAAAATATGTACTGTGGTAGACAGTAACTAGTGATATGCAGAAAAATTAACAAGATTCTCTACGAGAGATTTGGAGTCAATGTGCTTTAGCAAATTCCTCACACCTGTACCCCTATATACAAATACTTCTGTAAAAACTGCATTGTGTCTATTGTATTGTGACTATAAACCATGAAGTTCAAAAAAGACCTGTGGTTTACAACAGTCCTAAGTTCTTCTGTTTTCAAAATTTTGTGACTTCTCATTTACTTGAAAAAAATTAAGCTCAGCAGCTTACAGTATAAAATGCAGACATATAAAAGCATACCAACATAAATATCCTGAATGATAACTGGTTGTCTACATTTTCCAATTTAACATAATACATAATTTTAAGAATGACACTGAACTGAAATCATTTTATTTGCCTAACACAGATCATCAAAATATGCTTTTAAAATAATCAAAACTTTAGGGGCTCCTGGGTGGCTCGTTGGTTGTGTCTAACTGTAGCTCAGGTCATGATTTCACAGCTTGTGAGTCTGAGCCCTGTATCAGACTCTCTGCTGTCAGGGCAGAGCCCACTTTGGATCCTCTGTCTCCCTCTTACTCTGCCCCTCCCTCACTTGCTCTCAAAAATAAAAGAACATTAAAAAATAATAAAAATAATAATCAAAACTTCAAATTCCCTGTCCAACACCCCCCCCCCCCCAGCAAACAAAACAAAACAATTCTCCTATTCCTAGATAATCTACAATGGGGGGTCCTTCCTCCTTACAGTATAAGAAAGTGCTGGGAAGGAATGTTGAAAAAAAAAAAAGCACTGAAAGGGGATTTTCATATGGCTTAAAGAAATTCTTGAAAAGAAACAACACATCTTCAACAGACTGTTCATGACCTTTCAAGTGATACAACAATATTCTAAGTGGAAAACTAATGTGCAAAAGCTAATGTTTGGGTCAATCTCAAAAGTCATTTAATTGAAGGCAGTGACTAACCAAGACCACCTGTGCCCAATACACTGATAAATTACAAAGCAAGAAATCCAAGGCAGCTCTACTTTATCAATGTCAACTCTCTAAACAACACTGATCAAAGTAAAAAGAAACAGATATTCAATATTAAAACTACAAGTAAAAATCTGAGTTATGGTATCATTACTACCTAAAAGAAGACCAAACAACAACAAAAAAGCATCTTTACCTTTTATTAAAAATAATTCTGATGACATGACTTGACAGCAATGTACAAATAACTTACGCACCAAGAAAAAATGGCCAACTCACTAATCAATGACTGGTTTATATAGGTTTTCTATAGAAAACTGTCCACCTAAACCTATCAAAACTTTGAAGTCATATGAAAACATCTAGTAAACATCTAGTAAACTCATTATTTTCCAGTTGTGTTTGAAAATCACAGTAACAGAACTTTCTATTATTTGCTCACATTTCCCAGAAGTGATTAAAGGAGAATTCTAACATTAGAATAGATAAAATTACTCTGAACCTAAAAATACAATCCAAAATGTTACTCTATCTACCTTTGTGACTCAAGGCTGAACCCAACGAATGTTTTTGTAAAAGCTTTCAATTAAGTTTGCATGGCTGTCCTGTAATTCTCTAGATGAAAAGCTTGGAAGCTGACTGAAAGGTATCAACAGAGCGGACTGAAAGTAGGCAAACATTGTTCCTTAACAAGCTTACAATTTCAGTAAAACATGCAGTCAGTTCTATCAAAGATAGTCTATAATGTCAGTGTCAAACAATGTTTTTAAGTTTCAAGGGCTTAAATCTACTCTAAGCAGGGTTCAACTATCATTTTATATTGTCAAGCTTCATATTTAGCTATATAAATTTAGGAGTATAAAGTTAAAAATTAAGTGAAGTGAAATCAGTCCATAAACTAATCCTGCTGTATACTCTAATTTATATAAATTGAGATTAAACCATTTGACAATTTCCTAGGGCTTCTAAATCCAAGTTATTCTAGGAAACCAGTAATCAACCTTTTGTGGCAATTTAACACATTAATACATCTTAAAAAACTAATGACGAAGAGAAAAAGTATCAAAAAGTAAGTTCCATTTATGGCCAAAAAAAATTGGTGTCAATTATATCTATGTAGAATAATATTATGTTTTATTATACTTTCTAAAACTGAGATTAAAAATCAAACACACTGGTCCTAGCTTACCATACAAGAGTAAATGAATTAAGGGTTCAGAGAATGTTTTCTACCTTTCCTTGCAGAATCACATCATCCATATTAATAATGATAGTAAAAATAAACAATAAATGTAATAACAATACCAATTCTATTATCGCTCTGAAATGTCTTCCAAAGTGTTGACAACAATTTCCTAATTACATAATCAGTAAACAGAATATACCTTAGGAGGTAGATAAGGGCAAGGGAAGAAAAAGTTGCCAAAGACTATATACTAGGCCAGCTGAATAACCAAACTCTGAAGTGATTTTTAAAATCAATATCCAGGGGCGCCTGGGTGGCTCAGTGGGTTAAGCGTCCGACTTCAGCTCAGGTCGTGATCTCGCGGTCCATGAGTTCGAGCCCCGCGTCAGGCTCTGTGCTGACAGCTCAGAGCCTGGAGCCTGTTTCAGATTCTGTGTCTCCCTCTCTCTGACCCTCCCCCGTTCATGCTCCGTCTCTCTCTGTCTCAAAAATAAATAAACGTTAAAAAAAATAAAAGGCAATGATGGAAGAACTGTAGAGGTGAGGGAGCTGACCTCTGCTAGCCGCCATCTTTAAAAAAATAAAAAATAAAAAATAAAATAAAATCAATATCCCAAGACAAACCATACAACTAATAACAGCTGACCTAAGGAAAGTTATAGAAAATTAAAATATTAAGGAGTTATTATGATCATTTCTTTCACCTGATCATTTCTAAATCAGAACAGAAGTAGTTTAAAATCATAGTGCTACTCTGTTGCAAGAACAAAAAAATGGTCAGACTGCAAGCAAGCCACTTTCTTTCAGTAAGATGCTGACACCTTTATCTTGGTTTACCACTACCGAAACCAATGCATCTATATGAAATCATGGGAAAGATTATTCAATTTCTTAGTTATAACAAAAATGAATCTTTCTTCCAAATCTTTTGTCTTTTAAAAAAATAATGCATATCTGAACAGCATTTCTTGTCATCAAAGCAAGAATGCAGTATTCAATGATAAATTCTACAAAGCTTTAGAGGTTTTAACCAGTTGATCAGGATCTTTCCATGTACTCCTGAGATTTACCCTAAAATGGAGTGAGAAAGTAAATTTCAGAGGATTGGCATATCTTCCTCTTTAATTTGAAAAGTGCTAATATCTTTTAAAAATAATTTTTTTTTCAACGTTTATTTATTTTTGGGACAGAGAGAGACAGAGCATGAACGGGGGAGGGGCAGAGAGAGAGGGAGACACAGAATCCGAAACAGGCTCCAGGCTCTGAGCCATCAGCCCAGAGCCCGACGCGGGGCTCGAACTCCCGGACCGCGAGATCGTGACCTGGCTGAAGTCGGACGCTTAACCGACTGCGCCACCCAGGCGCCCCTAAAAATAATTTTAAATGGAGCTTTCGCCCTTTAAAGTTTTCTATTTTATTCTGTAAAATACATATAAACAATATGTAAGTTTTTAAGTTTAAATATAAATCCTGAAACCTACACGCACTGTTATATGTCTACATGGAACCAAGTTTTGAAGACCTTTTAATAAATTTATGCATGAACTGGCTACTTGGAGACAATAAAAAGGCCATTTTTCTCTTGCTGCTAAAATAAGTCACTAGGATACCTGACAAAGCATTTTAGACTCAGTGTTCAACATAGGGAAAAATATACAAAGAGTTAAAAAAAATCAATAATCCCTACCCTGTAATAATCATATCATATGCTCATCCACTGAGATTTGAACATGTCCCAGAAATATGTAAGTAATTATGAGACACAGGTAATATTAGCACAACTACCAACAAAGATTTTTAGAGGTATATTTCAGCCTGGAAGCTAAGAGATAGACTAATTTTTCAAGATTCTTTCTTGCCCTAATTGAAGAAAAAAAAGATGCATACAATGATTCACAAAATAGTCAGTGCTAAACATACTTTCTCTGTTCATGATCTTTGCAGATAATTATAACTGACCAACTATGACAGAATGGAATCTCACTCACCAATACAATCAACCACAAATCAACATGGCTTTTGTACCCTTCCTCCTCTATATCTGCAAAATCTCACTCTGTGAAACTCATCATTGTAGTGAAGTCAGGCCCCCTATAAATCTTCTGAGAATATAATTCTTCAAAGGCATTTGACTATGAGGAATTCTCCCTTCCTTCACCACACCTGCTTTAGGTTGTAAACCATATGGAGTATATTATACTTATACTAACTATTCTTCAATAACTTCAGAAGGCAATTCTAAATTTTTAATGCAGCCTGTAATACACATGTTTTGAAATAAGGTTTTCTTAGTAATTCTTATTTCTTCACTGGCTCAAGGCAAGTAAAATTGGGTTTTGTAGATCTCTTCTGATCAGAATTCCAGTGTTTTATACAAAAGTTATGGGCAACAGGTAGGGTTTATAATCTTAGTAAATGACACTCCAATCTGTTATAACAGAGCATGTTTGTATTAAAGTGGGTGCTTTTCTGTCCTATGACAGCTGCCAGCAGGACCCCTTCTCTAATACACAACAGTTCTTTAAAAACCTGGGCCATTCCACCACATTAGAGCATTTCAGATCATTTTTTTTTTTTCACACAGAATGCTTTTTCAATGAATAGTATTGACTCTCAGAAAGTAAAAACTAATGAGAAGGAAATACTGGGTCAGTTTTCAGATGATGAAAGACCAAAAAAAATAAAATAAAAATGAACAATTGGTGTCCAGAAGAAATTCCAGTAAAGAAAACAAAAATCCTATATCCCTCCTTTTATCCAATTCTTATAAAACATAGCAATGTCACACTCGGCCTATCTTAAAGAAGTGCAATATTCTGTGAATTATAGTCATACATAAAGCCTCTAAACACTAAGGATCCTACATCCTGAACCCAAATTAAGGAAAAGTATTTGCAGAGATGAAAATCCAGATTCCAGTAGGAATTCTCCCAACATAAAGACTCAGAGAGAGTATGTACAAAATAATAAACACACTAATTTATGTATCTTTGCAGTTACTGGTGATTTTTTTTTTGGCTGGTTTTTGCTGTTGTTATTGTTGTAGTTAACAAGTAAATAAGTAACACTGTATTATTAATAATGTTAAATATGAAAAAAAACTCAAAAGTAACCAGGATAGAAAATTATAGCAAAGCAAATATTAAAATCTTAAGCTAACAATTTTTACATAGGCAGCAGTTCTCCTAATGAAAGAGAAAACTATTAGCAACATTTTTTTTTTTAAAGATTTTTTTAATATTTATTTATTTTCAAGAGAGAGAAAAAGAGAGTGCAAGTGGGGGAGGGACCACAAAGCGGGAGACAGAGGCTCTCAAGTGCGCTCTGCGCTGACAGCAGCAAGCCCGATGTGGGGCTCAAACTCATGAACTGCAAGATCATGACCTGAACCAAAGTTGCACATTCAACCAACTAAGCCACCAAGGCACCCCAACTATTAGCAATTTATAAAGGTAAAGGCTTTGTACATGGGAGTAACAGGAAAGTACTGACATAAAACAAATACATGATTTTAGAACTCTAAGAAAGAATGAAAACCATCACTCTAGTCTTGCAGCATATTCCAAGACAGCAGAAAAATATGATAATCCAAGGTGAACTATTTAAGTAATGTCAGTGTTTACCTTCTTACTACCTAATCCCAGTAACTGGGGCTTAATGGTAAAAAATAAAATATGAAAAAGTTATGTAATAAGACTGAGAATAAGAACATTATTACTTAAAATTACATACGAACATACACTTAAAATTTTAGTGAAAATCTATGAAGCAGAAATAAATTTGAAATCCAAATATTTTAAACAGATTTAAAAGCACTGTTTTCTATTCCTTTTATACACAAAGAATATATTAATCATAAGTCCATATAATGCATAAGATTTTGCTATGGTGCTTCATGTTCCCAATTATGCACAGTGAAAAACTTTTCATAAATTTAAAGTTTTCAAAAATAAATACATGCAATTTAAAGTCTTCAGGGATGAATTTACCGTCTTATGACCATTCTGGCAGGCCACATGCAGTGCTGTCTGCCCCATCGCATCCTCAACATCGACGTCACTGACGTGTTGTACAAGGTCATGGAGTAGTTCTGTCCGCCCATTCACAGCCAGCCAGTGTATCTGTGCAGCCATGGAGTTACTTAACATTTGTGCAAGGAGTGTTTCATATAAAACCAGCAGATAAATAATGCTATTACATCTCAAATGTGAGCATGATACACACACTAAAGATTAAATTAAAATGAAAGCCCCTACATTTTCCTATATTTTTATATGGGGAAAAACTATGCATCCAGATGTACGTTACACACCATGTACTTTATGTACTTCAAAATCAAGCATTCCATAGATCAAAATAGTTAAGGGTCCTAGACTTAGGATCATCAAATACTCTGCTTCCTAGATGATCCTGGACTCTATGCATAGCTTGTCTCTAAAGAAAAGGTACTGGATACTTTTCCTTCCCCAGAAGCAAACATGAGTAAAAAAGTAATTAACACAGTAGGCACCATATTCTTTACCTAATGTCTTTTACAAGTAATGCATGTAACATACATAAATAATAATATATACGGAAGATAAAACACCTATAAATCTACCACTCAAAGATAATCAATATTAAAACTTTGGACTACGCCATCCATGCATTTTTTTAATGTTTTATTTATTTGGTGGGGGGGGGGGGGAGACAGCGGTTCCCAAGTGGGCCCCATGCTGACAGCAGTGAGCCTGATGTGGGGCTGGAACTCACAAACCATGAGATCATGACCTAAGCCAAAGTCGGATGCCCAACCAACTAAACCACCCAGGCGCCCCAATCCATGCATTTTTCAAATGACTTTTTTCCATTAAAAAAATGTATCATGAAACTTGTTTTAAGATGGCAGCTTGAACATATGCATCAACCTCTATTTCTTCCCCAAACTCCATTGAAATGACAATAAAGAGTACTTTTTCTTAGAAGATAGATCTTTATCTTAAGATAAAAAAGAGACTAAATAGCAACAAGTTTTGGAAGCTAAAAGCTTTTGTCAGAGTTATCAGAACAAAAAGCTGAATCCTAAACCAGCAGTAGAGAAAGCCAAGAAGGTGATTCAGATCACTGAAATCCCAAAAGGCTCAAAATCAGTAGTAAGCACTTTGCATCTCTTGAAATAGGGGTGTATTAGCAGACCTAAATAAGATTGAGACTCTTAAATTACCATCCCTCCTGAACTCTTCAAGGCCAATAACTGCCCCTCCCCATCTGAGAGAACACAAGAGGCATGAAAACAGTCTCTACATAAGAGAGACACCAGGCACAATGAAGCAAGAATATCATACTGAAAATGAGAGATGAAGTGCAAGTTTACACACACTGAATACTGAAATCCCAAAGCATTTTCCTCTACCCAGTATCCAGTTTCCTCCTGGAGACTGTTAGAGCTTTCTCTGAGGAATCTGACCAACTTGAGAGTAAATGCCTAAAGAAATTGACAGCAGAAAGAATCCTAAAGGCAAATGCCCAAGCATATTACCCTACACTGAAGTCTACAGTGAATAAACCTCCTTCATTTAAACAGAGCTTTCAAAGAGCTTTTCCCAGTTCCACCAAATATTTGACAAATGCATCTAGTCTGAAAGACAAAATACTAAATAAATAAATAAATAAATAAATAAATAAATAGCAAGAGAAAAAAAGGAACCATGGATATTGAAGGAAAAACTGCAAAAGAAAAAGTTATATTTAATACTCTCAGAGAGAGAAATATTGACTGCACCCTTTAAACAAGAACAGGGTACTGTTTTTTTTAAAAAGGACAATGTAATTGGGGCGCCTGGGGCAGTCAGTTAAGCGTCTGACTTCTGCTCAGGTCATGACCTCACAGTTCGTGGGTTCAAGCCCCGCATCGGGCTCTGTGCTGGCAGCTCAGAGCCTAGAGCCTGCTTCAGATTCTGTGTCTCCCTCTCTCTCATTCCCAATCACACTCTCTCTGTCTCTCTCTCTCAAAAAAAAATAAAACACTAAAAAAAGATGTCGAAAGATATAGGTTGACATGTCAAAAGATATAGATAGCAAAATTACCCAAAAAATACAAAAATGCCAATTCAAAGGGATACATGCACCCTGATGTTTATAGCAGCATTATCTATAATAGCCAAATTATGGAAACAGCCCAAGTGTCCATCAACTGATGAATGGATAAACATGTGGGGTGTGTGTGTGTGTGTGTGTGTGTGTGTGTGTGTGTATCTACAATGGAATATTACTGAGCAATAAAAAAGAATAAAATCTTGCCATTTGCAACAATGTGGATGGAGCTAAAGAATATTATGCTAAGCAAAATAAGTCAGAGGAAGACAATTAGCATGATTTCACTCCTATGTGGATTTAAGAAACAAAACAAGCAAAGGGAAAAAACAGAACCAAGAAACAGACTCTTAAGTATAAAGAACAAACTGATAGCTATCAGAGGGGAGGTGGGTGGGGGGGATGGGTTAAAAAGGCGATGGGGATTAAGGAGGGCACCTGTAATGAGCACTGGGTATTTTATGGAAGTGCTGAATCACTATATTGTACATCTGAAACTAATAGAACACTGTAGGTTAACTAATTGAAATTTAAATAAAAACTTTAAGAAAGAAAAAGAAGGAAAGATATACAGATAGCAAAAAAGGACATGAAAAGATGTCACTTAGGCAAATGCAAATTAAAACCACAATGAGACAGCAACTGCACACATCATAACAGATGAAATAAAAAAACAGTAATAACATCAAATGCTGGTGAAGATGCTGAAAAACTAGATCACTCATACATTGCTGCCGGAGGTATAAAATGATGCAGGCACTCTGCAAAAGTTAGGCAGTGCATTTTAAAACTAAACATGAAACTACCATATAACCTAGCAACTGCATTCTTAGGCCTTTATTCCAGAGAAGTGAAAACTTTTATGTTCACACAAAAACCTGTACACTAATACAGGTTCACTAGTACACTATAGCTGTTTATAGCAGCTTTATTCGAGATAGCTCCAAACAGGATATGACCCAGATGTCCTTCAATGGTTATACAACCAGTAGTACATCTACACCAAGGAATACCAGTCAACAATATAAAGGAACAAACTATTGACACATACAACTTAGATCAATCTCCATGGAATATGATGAACATATAAAAGCCTAAAGGTTCCATGCAATATAATTCCATTTATATAACATTCTTAAAATGATGGAGTGCAGATTAGTGATTGTTGAGGGTTAGGCATGGAGTGAAGGGGAGAAAAAGTATGGTTATGAAAGAAAAGCAAAACGAAACATCTTTGTGGAGGTGGAAATGTTCAGAATATTGACTGTGGTAGTGGGCACATAGACCTACACAGGTAATAAAACTGTATAGTGCTATACATATACACACACAAGTAAAACCGGGTACAGATAAACAAGTAAAACTAGGGAAATCTGAACAAGAAAGATGATGTCAGTATAAATATCTTGGTCATGATATTATACTATAATTTTGTAAAATGTTACCAGTGAGGGAAACTGGGCAATAGGTAAGGGGATTTCTCTGTATTACTTCTTATAGGTACTTAAGAATCTACAATTGTCTTGATATTTTTTAATGCAATTCTTGACTACATGAAAAACAAAATGCTATGTGATAAAGAGAAGTAACTATAACAAACTATTTGGTACTACTATAAACAGTATAAATATAATTTAAATATTAAAATACTAAAAAATGATCTAACTAAAATTACAACAACTATATTGGAAAGGTGTGACAGAAAAGTGCTTATACATGATGGGATAAAAGGAGGCGGGATTGGAAAAGACAGCAAATAACCTTATGTTCCATAAAGTCAATTGGTAATGCCTAAAAGTGAAAAATCAAGAAGTAGCAACAATAGTACATTATTTAGATTTGAGGAAACTAAATTTTTATATCCATTGAAATAGTTAAGAGCTAACTACAGAGTTAACAGTTTATAAAGGTTGGGGAGGAGAGTCAAGAGAATGTTTCCTTTTTTTGGAGGGGTGTCACAATATAGATGTATATTTATTTGAAGTATAATGCCATACAATTCACATGCCATACGATCCATACAATACACAAAGTGTAAAGTATACACTTTAGTGTATACTAAAGTATACACCTTAGTGGTTTTTAGTGTATTCACAGAGTTGTGCAATCATCATCACCACAATCAATTTTAGAACATTTTCATTTCCCCAAAAAGACACCCAGTACCCATTAGCAGTCACTACCCATTTCCTCCTTTTCCTGAGATAGACAGGTAAGATACAGGTGTCACCCTGATTTTGTCACCTGGGTGAAATAAGTCAACATTGCCTTCAGTATTTTTTACTAATGTTCTTTGCTTTGCTCTCATAGACCTCTGTTAGAGGCAGTGAATTGTCAGACGGTGGTTGGGGGATGCTATAGGCGACATAAACAAATATTCCATCACTCCTATTGCCTCACTTTTATAATTTTGCTGAGTTTGGAACAAACCAACTCAGTTTAATTACCTCACCCCTAACAGCAATATGTGTAAGGCAGGGAAAAGTCTACAAAATCCTGCCATGATTTTATGGTGGGTACTGAGTGACAGAGTCTTTGCACACACTAATACTTTGAATTGCTCTTTTGTTTGACACTACCCCAGGCCACCCTTAACAATGTGCCTTGGCAATATTCAGGAAGGCTGAGCACAAAATGTACTTCATTCAAAAAGTGGTGGAAGAATGGGGCGCCTGGGTGGCGCAGTCGGTTAAGCGTCCGACTTCAGCCAGGTCACGATCTCGCGGTCCGTGAGTTCGAGCCCCGTGTTGGGCTCTGGGCTGATGGCTCAGAGCCTGGAGCCTGTTTCAGATTCTGTGTCTCCCTCTCTCTCTGCCCCTCCCCCGTTCATGCTCTGTCTCTCTCTGTCCCAAAAAAAATAAATAAATAAACGTTGAAAAAAAAATTAAAAAAAAAAAAGTGGTGGAAGAGTGATTTTGAAGGTGAAGGTGGGAAGGGCAGGATATCTACTACAGAATGTTCCTTGAGCACATAATCTTGAGAAAAAAGTACATATGGTAGCTAAAGGTCTGGAAAGTGATCCCTGTAACTATCCATGCCAAAGACCTTTGGGAAGTTTCCATGAACCCCCAGGGGTACCTGAACACCAGTTAAGCTCACCACTCTAATGTAGCGTGCTTTCATCTCTAAGCCTTCATCATTCTATTCCATTGAGTCAAAACTCTCTTCCCCACCCCCTCTCCCAACCCCACAACCGCGACATTCACCAATCTAACTTCTGTTGGTCCTTCTGGACTTAGCTCATGTGGTATGTCCCTGGGATACCTCTTCCAATGTCCCAAGTGATGATGGGGCCCCTGCTAGGACTTCCATAGCATCTCCCTTTTCTGTGTTGACATTCATTACACTGTGTTACCACTGCCTGTTAACTTTCCTGTCTTCCTTAGAAGTGTGGGGACAACAAGGACCAGTCAGTCATATTCATGGCTCTATCCCACAATATCAAAGTGCCCAGCACACAGTAGGTATTCAAGAAACTCCTGTTGAAAGAGCAAATGAATGAAGAAATATGATAACTCTTTTGTGAGGGTAACCAGCCTAGAAAGCATACAGTCAACAGTTCTCTCCTTTTGTAAGAAAAGTCTTGGGGCTCTTGGCTCCTCATACAAGGTTTCTTCCAACTCAGGAGCCCTTGGCTTTACTGTCCCATATATTTGCTGGCAACTACTCAGTTCTGCAGCAACACATTTTCACCAGCCCAGCTTCCTTCAACTGATGGAGTCAAGTGGCCCAGCTGTTGAATTAATTCCATCATGGTGGTCTTGGCCTAGGCAGAATCATGGTCCATGGCCAGAATAGTTTCCAAGAGGAGGAGGCACGCTATACTATTCAGGGCCACAGGAGAGAATATTAAGGTTGGTCCCAGTCAGAAAGAGTGCAGAGACTATTTTTCTACCACAAGCTTTGTAGAATCTTTTGACTCTTTAAATATATGCACAAGGGCACCTGGGTGGCTCAGTCGGTTGAGCATCCAACTTTGGCTCAGGTCATGATCTCCCAGTTTGTGAGTTTGAGCCCCGTGTCAGGCTTTGTGCTGACAGCTCAAAGGCTGGAGCCTGCTTCAGACTCTGTGTCTCCCTCTCTCTGCCTCTCTCATGTTCACGTTCTGTTTCTCTCTCTCTCTCAAAAATAAACATTAAAAAAAATTTTTTTAATATATGCACTAATAATTTTTTAAGTAAAAATTTGATTTTTAAAACTTTTCTACTCTACCTTCCTTAAAGTTCAGGAGTGGGAAATTAGCAGATAAAAACTTATGTGATTAAACAGATTATGTTAACACTGAACATCTTAACTTGCCTATATCAGATAGTGTACTAAGGACAGGTCTACATCATTGCCATAGTTTTATAATACCCAAATGGTAGCTACCGTATCACTAAGCATCTTGTAGATATTCAGACTACAGTTTTTCTTTATAGACGGCATTATGTTGTTAATATATAACAAAATCTGAATTATCACAGGAATTGTGGGTTCCACATAATAATCATGATTGAGCTTATTCTTTACCTTTAGTAAGTCATTCACAGAATAAAGTAAATCTTAGGCAAGCTGTTTGTTATGCCCCAGTACCCCCTACCTTCAAAAATATTTTTAATCAGAAAGGTCTTAAAAACTGGCATGGTATGTAAATACTCAATATTCTTCTTTATCCACAAATTAAAAGATTTAGAATCTACAAAACACTACCAAAATCATTTAAAAAAAAAATTTTTTTTTTCAAACCAAGGAACAGACTCTTAACTATAGAGAATAAATTGATGGTTACCAGAGGGGAGGTGGAGGGAGCAATGGATGAAATAGGGGGTGGGGATTAAAACACACACTTATCATGGTAAGCACTGAGTAACATATAAAATTGTTGAATCACTATACTGTGCACCTGAAATTAATATAATGCTGTATGTTGACTGTATTGAAATTAAAAATAAAAACTGAATAGAAAGGATTCTGACCATCAACTTAATTAATACCATCACCTCATATATAGGAAGGTAAAATTTGATATATAAAATTTAACATCTGTCACAAGTTCAAAACAATTTTTCAATAATCACATAATTCTATTTTATCTCAACTTCTAAAATGAATAATGTTCCATTAATGAAAATGATTAATTTTTTTATTTCATGTACAGAACTATTGAATCACTACATTATATACCTTCAACTAAAAACACTGCATATTAACTACACTAGAATAAAAATAAAAATAAATAAATTTTTAAAAATTTTTGGATTTCAACAATCTTTTCAGAAATATCCCACACCACCTCCCTATGACATCTATATGGATCAAAAACATATTAACTTATGTGACATAGCAAAATGGATAAAAATTCTAGCATAGGTAAAAGATATAAACAAGTCTAGCATAGGTAAAAGATATAAACAAGTCTAGCATAGGTAAAAGATGTAAACAAGGATATAGGCCAAAATATTAACAGTGATTATCTCTGAGTGCACAGGATACAGTGAGCGATCATTCCATTCATTGTCTTTTTTTTCCTTTCTGCCTAGCCATCCAATTTTCCTACCATGTACATATTAAAATATTTTAAAGGACCTAATAAAAAACAGCTCTCCTATGAAGAAGGAGCAGAGATGCCCCTAAGAAGTGTCCTGAAAGTCAGTGACAAAAGCTAGAAGAATAAGCCTTCAAAATAAGTGAAAGGTCACAAACAAAAAGGAGATAGGAGAAACAAAGTGAAACGTAACTTCTCTTAATACAGCAAAGAATCAGGTCTCAAATCATTCTGTATCTTCTTCATGAACACCAAGAAGTAACTTGCAGAAACACTTGTACTGCACTTTGCATTACTATCACCTTCAATATCATTTTCTAAAAGTATTTTAAAATTCTCAGATAAAATTCTTAGCACTTACTGCTGTAAGGCCTTCATTATTACAAATGTTGACATCAGCACTGTATTCTAATAATTTACTCATGCATTTCTTCTGCCTGAAAAGAAAAAAAGATACAGATAACTGGTACAAGAAAAATAAGCAAATGACTATTATTTTATTGAAATACTGACTACACTCAACATTAGTTGGTGGCAAATATTAATCTGTATCTTTTTAAATAAACTATAACATATAAAATAAAATGAAAAATTGTTTCTATAATTCAAGATAATAGGATAAAGAAAAGGTACAATGAGGTTTTCGTGTCATTAAGACAAATTTATCATTCAAAATGCTAAGGAAAACGGGACGCCTGGGTGGCTCAGTCGGTTAAGCGACCAACTTCGGCTCAGGTCATGATCTCGCAGTTTCTAAGTTCGAGCCCACGTCAGGCTCTGTGCTGACAGCTCAAAGCCTGGAGCCTGCTTCTGACTCTGTGTCTCCCCCTCTCTCTACCCATCCCCTACTCATGCTCTGTATCTATCTCTCAATAATAAATAAATGTTAAAGTAAATCAATAGGGGCGCCTGGGTGGCTCAGTCGGTTAAGCGTCCGACTTCGGCTCAGGTCATGATCTCACGGTCCGTGAGTTTGAGCCCCGCGTCAGGCTCTGTGCTGACAGCTCAGAGCCTGGAGCCTGTTTCAGTCTGTGTCTCCCTCTCTCTCTGACCCTCCCCCGTTCATGCTCTGTCTCTCCCTGTCTCAAAAATAAATAAAATGTTAAAAAAAATTTAAAAAAAAATAATAAAGTAAATCAATAATTTTTTTTTTAAATGCTAAGAAATTTCTACTGTTGACTGAACATTTGGAATAGTAACCTTCCTCAGAAATATAAGACAATGGGGGGTGGGGCGCCTGGGTGCCTCAGCTGATTAAGCATGATCTCACCATTCCCAAGTTCGAGCCCTGCATCAGGCTCTGTGCTGACAGCTCAGAGCCTGGAGCCTGTTTCAGATTCTGTGTCTCCTCTCTCTGCCCCTCCCTCACTCATGCTCTGTCTCTCCCTGTCTTGCTCTCTCTCAAAAATAAACATTAAAAAAAATTTTTTTAAAGAAATATAAGACGGGGCGCCTGGGTGCCTCAGTCAGTTGAGCGTCAGGACTTTGGCTCAGGTCATGATCTTGCAGTTCATGAGTTCGAGCCCCACGTCCAGCTCTATGCTGATGGCTCAGACCCTGGAGCCTGCTTCAGATTCTGTGTCTCCCACTCTCTCTGCCCCTCCCCCACTCACACTCTGTCTCTCTCTCTCAAAAATAAAGTTTTAAAAAAATTAAATAAATATAAGACAATGAAAGTCAATGTTCTAGTATCCTACATTCTTGATTACAAGATATTTAAAAGTTAATACTTAGATGAGTTATAAGAACATAACTATAAAATTAATGAAGTGCATATCTATGCATCCCCCTACCTATTTCATTTCTTTTTTTTTTTTTTTTGGTCATTTTTACTGTGGAAAAATACACAGAATCTAAAATTTGTCATCTTAACCATTTTTAAGTTACAGTTCAAGGGTATGAAGTACATTCATATTACTGTGCAACCATCACCACCATTCAAGCACAGAACTTTTTTTCATCTTGCAAAACTGAAACTCTATACCCATTAAACAGTAACTTTCCATTTCCTCTCCCCCTAGCCTCTGGCAACCACTATTCTACTTTATGTCTCTACAATTTATCTAAGTACCTCATAAAACTGGAATCAGACAGTGTTTGTCCTTTTGTGATTGGCTTATTTCACTTAGCATAATGCCCTGAAGGTTCATCCATGTTGTAGCATAAGTCAGAATTTCCTTCCTTAAGGCTGAATGATATTCCATTGTACATATCTGCCACATTTTGCTCATCTATTCATCCATCAGTGGATACTTCGATTGCTTTCATTTTAGCTAATGTTGCTATGAACATGAGTGTACAAATACTTCTTTAAGACCCTCCTTTCAATTTTATTGGATATATACTGAGAAGTGGGATTTCTGGATCACATGGTAATTCTATTTTTTTTTTTTTTGAGCACCCACCAAATTGTTTTTCAGGCCATCTATACCATTTTTTTTTAATGTTTATTTATTTTGAGAGAGAGAAAGAGAGAGAAGGGGCAGAGAGACAGCACAGAGAGAATCCCAAGGAGGCTCTGCACTGTTAGCACAGAGCCCCACATGGGGCTCAATCTCACAAACCATGAGATGATGACCTGAGCCAAAACCAAGAATCAGATGCTCAACTGAGCCATCCGGGTGCTCCAAAGTTCTTTTTTTTTTTTTTTTTCATTTTTTTGAAGTTTACTTACTTATTTGAGAGACAAAGAGCAAGGAGGGAGGAGCAGAGAGAGAGGGAGAAAAAAGAATCCCAAGCAGGTTCTGCACTGTCAGTGCAGAGCCTGATGCAGGGCTTAAACTCACAAACCATGAGATCATGACCTGAGCTGATACCAAGAGTCAGACGCTTAACTGACTGAGCCACACAGATGCCCCTACATTTGTACCATTTTACAATCCCACCAACAATGCATAAGGGTTCCTTTTCTCCACATCCTTGCTCACACTTGTTATTTTCTGCTTTTTTTTTTTGATAGCCATACTAATGAGTTTGAGTTGGCATCTCACTGTAGTTCTGATTTGCATTTCCCTAATAATTAGTGATATTGAGCATCTTTTAATGTTCTTATTAGCCATTTGTAGATCTTCTATGTAGAAATATCTGTTTAAGTCCTCTGTCCTCTTACGAACCGCCTATCGATTTCATTTTGCTCACAATGTTTACTCTTAGCCTGATCCATTCCCAGTGACTATTCAATCTCCATTTCCTCTTCACTAAAGAATGAAAATTCATGTTTTAGAAACCAAAACTGATGCACACACAATATATTTATAATACACATTTTATACCCACACATACACACACACATATATATATATGCTTGACAATGCTCAGCACTAAATTAAGGAAATAAGATATAATCCATAGCATGAAGAAGTTTATGATCTGGTTGAATGAACAATTATACATATAAAAAATATGTAACAGTGTACATATAATAGCATATTATGTACTATATGTCATATGTAATATATACATAGCATTAACATCAGTATACTACATATATAATGCTGTATATGATATATACAAAGTATATAATATATAGAGTATGTATGTGTATATATTATTATTTACTCAATTAGATCACAAATTTCTTTATGCCTTAGACTGTATATTTCTTAAATAAACTCAAAAAGCACAGCTAGGTGCTCTCAATGAACCTCAATAAAACGATTAATTGATTAATTATTCAATCTTATTTATAAGTTAACAGCTAAGCTTTTTATTAACTGAATAAATATTTTTTAACAGAGAGCAAATTACTTTTCTTGCTTTGGTTTCTGTATCTGAAATGAAGTTAAATGTCATTTAAAATCAGCATTATAATCAAAGAAAAGAAAGAAAGTTCTGAGTAAACTTATAAGTTCAAACATTTACAAAGTTCCTTTATCTAACACATTGTTATGAAAATCTTAGGAAATAAATCCTCCATAATCCTAAGACAACAGACCAGATAGTCTTATTAAAATGAATACATTTGTTGGTGCGCCTGGGTGGCTCAGTCAGTGAAGCGTCTGACTTTGGCTCAGGTCATGATCTCATGGTTCCCAAGTTCAATCCCCGCATCGGGCTCTGTGCTGACAGCTTAGAGCCTGAAGTCTGTTTTGGATTCTGTATCTCCCTCTCTCTCTCTGTCCCTCCCCCGCTCACACTCTGTCTCTCTCTCAAAACTAAATAAACATTAAAAAAATGTTTTTATGAATACATTGTTTAAAATGTGTGTGTGTGTGTCTGCGTGTCTGACTGTCTATACCCATATTGCTGGATTTCTAAAACATCTTCAAGCTGTCTTAGACCACTGGCCTATTGACAAAATAAACACTTCCATGGGAATGGGCCAGGGAAACAGTCCCAAGGAGGTGTTGGGTGTTGGGGGGGGGGGGTGTTGATGAAGAAAAACAGCAATCCATAATGCTCCCCTTCAAAAATGAATTGCAAAAGAGAAATATGAGAGAAATTATGTTTTCTTACTTAACAATCATTATTGCTACTTTCCAGAATCTCAGTAAGTCAAAGCAACCCACTAAATGAGCACCAATTTTGCCAAGAATTAGAGCTAAAATATTAATTAACACACAGGCTCTGCCCTTTATGAGCTCACAACACAGCCCAAAAAAATAAAGAAAAAAAATCGTATTTCAAATCTGAGCAACATGCAACCTAAGAATTCCCAACAATTTTGAAGTCTTCTCTTTTAATAATCTCATATAATCATGAGCAACCCTGGATCCTCCTGTACAGGAAGCAACTATTTTCCAGCCCCAATACTGCAATAATTATAGGAAGCTTATGGTAACCCAAATGACACAAAGACCAATCATCCAAGTGGTCTGTGGTAGCTTAATGGGTCTTCTACTAGAAAGGAGGGCAATTCAGTACTAATGTGCCCAGCACCACTGGTTACAGAGAGGACTGCTAAAGCAGGCCAAGAGAATTATACTACTCATCTGACGATAACTGAAGGAACAAAACAAAAAACTAAACCCCCAAAACAGACGTATGAGCAAAAGGCAAAGACTTCTGCTTCAGTCTAGACAAATCTAAACTCGAAGAAATTGTAATAAAAAGTTATTTTTGAAAACAGCAGCAGCTACAGGAAGTAACATGCATTCAAGTCACTCAGCAAACATTTACGAAACAAGTCTAAAATGTACAAGGTACTCAGTAATAAAAAAGAAAGTAGTTAAGTATTAAATATCAAAATTAGTCTTCACAGAAATAGAAAGGCATCCAAATCAGATGTTATGTTAGGGTTACAAACTCTTCTTATTCCTTCTCTCCTCACGGATTTGCCATGTGAATCAAGTAATTTCTGTTGTGTTTCTTCGTCTTTTAAACTTAAAGCTCTCCAACTTAAATGTTTCCACACATCCCCCCAGCAAAAAAGATAAATATGTGAGGTGTTAATGATGGATGTGTTACCTAACTAAATGAAAGGAATCCTTTCACGATGCATAGATCTACGAAATCATCATGACGTACACTTTAAATATCTTACAATTTTGTTAGTTATACCTCAACAAAGCTAGGGGAAAAAAAAAGTTAATAGTCTCCTGAATGACTTAGGTCTCTGACTACAATGGCAGTAGACATTTTATCCCCAGTGTGTAATGATGTGTCCTCTCACTTACAGTTGTTGAGATATAGTACTGAGATATTTTTTTATTTGTAATTTTTTTTTTTTTTTCGAGAGAGAGAGAGAGAAAGAGAGCAGGGGAGGGGCAGAGAGGGAGGAAGAAAGAGAATCCCAAACAGGCTCTGCTCTGTCAGAATAGAGTCCTAGGCAGGATTTGATCTCACAAACTGCAATATCATGACCTGAATCGAAATCAAGAGTCAATGGACATTTAACCGACTGAGCCACATAGGTACCCCTTAATGTGTAATTTTTTTAAAGAGCTTTGTTACTATCCCACCAACACCTGGGATAATGTATCCAGATCTGACATCAATTCAGCAAGGAATGAATTCAACAAGATCTATGACCTTGAGTGTGACACCCTACAAACATATCTAATGTGGCTAATTATTATAAAAACAGCTCTTTGATCAGCACACTGTTACCTACCAGAACAGTGGACAACTAGTTCACATGCTAAATCAGGAACTGGAACAGAACAGTAAGTGTCAAAGGACCATGCCTTCCCCTGGTCCAACCTAGACGTCACTATGATTTTTGTATTTTTGGTTCCACTTTAATCCTTTATATGCAAAAATTTAGTCTCAGAATGATGCAGTGTACAATTTTAGCCCCATATCTATCTCAGTTAGGCAGCTACCTCAACTACCTAGAATCCCAGATCAAAAGAGCAAACAAAAACATTTTCAAGAGTAATCAAAGAGACACATGGGAATAAACTTTACAGCGTTTGAAACATGTTTATAAATGTAAATTCCTCAAGTCCTGAGTCAAAACTACTTTTTTTCATTTTAAACATAATTTCAGCCATTTGATACGGTTTTGCAGTCCAAGTGAATTTTAAGAAGTAAAAAACAGTGGTAGAGGCAGACACAAAGATGTGACATCTGAAATTTTCAACAACAAAAAAAGGAAAATGAAAACCATAAAAAATATAGTAAGGTTTAAAATAGCACATAATAACATAAAGATGTTCATAATGATGACCAAAGTTATCCAAAAAAGGCAAAAATATATTTACATTTTGGAAATACTAGTTTTATAATGGGAATAAATTTATTTAATAAAAAATTCAAAAGGAAGGCTAGTAAACACATTATTTATTCAGAAAGCTTTTTGTCATAATTAAAAGAAAACACAATTTTTGGCACTAAAATGAGTTAGCTAGCCTCACTTAGAAAGCTGACTATAGGACAGCCCATTCTCAAAAAATTATAAATAAGCTAGGTACAATATATTTACTCTATCTTTTTATAAATAATTTTTTTTAACGTTTTATTTATTTTTGAGACAGAGACAGAGCATGAACGGGGGAGGGGCAGAGAGAGAGGGACACACAGAATCGGAAGCAGGCTCCAGGCTCTGAGCCATCAGCCCAGAGCCCGATGCGGGGCTCGAACTCACAGACCGCGAGATCGTGACCTGATCTGAAGTCGGCCGCTTAACCGACTGAGCCACCCAGGTGCCCCTACTCTATCTTTAATGTCATTAATAAAACTAACTAAACAAGTAATTTGGAAAATAAGGTATGAAATTAGACACAGGAAAAAATTATCAGGAAAAGGGATACCAAAACAAAGAGGTGACAACTCTGCTTTTCAGAAAATAAAATGTCATTATAATACAAGTAAAAATGAACCTCAACAAGAATATTTTCAAGAAAAAATATTAGTAAACAATGTAATAAACTATTAAATACGATAGTTCTTTAAAAATTGCATATAAGACCCACAACCCACTTTCCAAGGCAAATAATGGTCAAAAAACAAAATCATCAAGAGTGCCTTGAATACTGTTAGACATAACTGACAATGCAACTTAAGCTCCTCAAGGAAACAAAATATTTACCCATTTCGAGCTGCCAAATGAAGGGGCGTACAGCCTGAAATATCTTGATAGTTAGGATTCGCTCCTTTCTTTAAGAGCAGAACCAAGCATTCCACCGATCCACAACTAAAACAGTATTAAAAACAATTCAGATACATTCAATGAATAGCCACAGTTGACATAACTTAATTAAAAAACAAAAAGCTCTAGTAAACACATTATTTTTGAGGTCCATTATTAACTTACAATTTGATTTAACTTCCGTCACAAATAGTAAATATCCTCTACTTTCAAGATGGTACATTCTACTATGAAAGCTACGAAGATATTCAAATAAGTCAAAACAAAGTATTAATACACACAAAAAAACCACATAGTACTTCCAGAAGCCAAATTTATAATGAAAAATTAATTTTAACACATTTACCTAACTCTTGAAAGGAAGTTAGATGTCAACTAACTGAGTGATTGATTACATACTTGAAGACTATGGATAAAAATCATTCTCAGACCTAAGTAAAAAGTATAAAGTCAATGGCTCTGTGAGCAGTTAACATATAAAATTTCATACTGGTAGGATAAGAAAAAGATTACAGTGAATATAACCTTTTTTTTCCTTTTCAAATTTTTATTTAAATTCTAGTTAACAGTGCAATATGGTTTCAGGAATAGAACTCACTGATTCATCACTTACATATAACACCCAGTGCTCATCATAACGGAAGTGTCCTCCTTAATACCCATCACCCATCCAGCTCTTCTCCCACTGATCTCCATGTCCCACAGTTTGTTCTCCATGATTAAAGACTCTTATGATGTTTCCCTCTCTCTCTTTTTTCCCCTTCCATATGTTCATCTGTTTTGTTTCTTAAATTCCACTTATGAGTGAAATCATGTGGTATTTGTCTGTCTCTGACTGACTTATCTGGCTTAGCATAATACACTCTCGCTCCAGCCACGTTGCTGCAAATGGCAAGATTTCATTATTTTTGATGACTGAGTAATATTCCATTGTGTATATATAACATACCTTCTTTATCCATTCAAGAGTCGATGGACATTTGGGGGTCTCTTCATAGTTTGGCTATTGTTGATAGTGCTGCTATAAGTAAGTGAATGTACCCTCTTAAATACATCCAGGAAAGGCAACCTACTGATCTGATCTAAAACAAGCTAAGACAGTAGATGTGAGACTTGAGTCTGATCTCAAGGTTATCTAGAGAAAGAATACAAACATAGCATACTATGCTCTAAACAGAATAAAGAACCATTCAGCAGCCTATTCTCATCTTTCCCCAAAACTACTGTAGGATAACAATGATCCAGAGCTTACTGATCATTCCTCTAGATCAGACTTTAATCCACGATATCTTTTTTCTTACTTTGCTGCAATGTGAAGCAAGCTTCTTTTCACACGTCCAAATGCATAATTGACATCAAACCTCGAATTTGATAGTAGCTCAGAAACAGACCTACACCAAAAGAAAATTAGTAAGAGTCAATATGTTAAAAAAACGTGCTTTTAAAAACATAGTAACTCAAGTTAATAGCTCTTCAGTTACTCTTAACAATTATCCAAAAAGTTCTGTCCCACAACAACCAAGAAACAAAGCACTATTCTCTAAGCATAGTATGGTAGCCAACAACATTTTATCCAAAAACCAACTGCATTGACCTATAAACTGGTGTTGAAGGTTTCTTCATCTGCTGATCTATATCATCTGCTCTGAAGAAACCTAAGTTGGCTTCAGTTCTCCCTAGATTCTTAAGAAAGACTCTTGGGCTGGCTAATCCCCTTGCAAAAAGTATGGCTTATCTGTATTAATCATAGCCAAAAAAGAAAAATCAGATTAAAATATGTTTTAGTTGCATAAGACAAGAAGTTTAAAGCAAAAAATTATTTACACTGTAAACTACTGCAAGATAGTTCCCTTGTCACTTTCTTATTACACCAAACTATCCAATGGCTAACCACAGCAGAAATGTCTGCTACAAGTGTAAACATCTCAACATCTAGTCAGATAACTGTGTCTCATATGCACCAAATAAAAAGAACATCAAAGTAGAACATTAGGGAAGTAAGTTGTCCATCAGCCCTAACCTTTTGCTATAAAGATCAGTAGTGACTTCTAACTGAACCCATCACAGTGTTTTTCTGTCAGTGACCAACCAAATACCTGACTTAATAGCTGACAATTCATTCAGAAAATCTCTTACCATAGAATTTTACAGGTGATACGGATCTTGGAAAATTTTGGTTTTTATTTCACAGACAGTAAATTATAACAGAGGTTAAACAACATGCCCCAGGACAACATCTATGTCCAAACTGTGTGTGTAGGTTTGTGTGTGTGCATGTAAGTGTACACAACATTTAGGTAAATTTATATACTTCCCGTACTCATTTAAACAAAAAGTATACATGTGAAATAGGCATGGAGTGCCTGGGTGGCTCAGTCAGTTGAGCGTCCGACTTCAGCTCAGGTCATGATCTCGCGGTTCTTGAGTTCGAGCCCCACATCAGGCTCTGTGCTGATAGCTCAGAGTCTGGAGCCTGCTTCGGATTCTGTGTCTCCCTCTCTCTCTGCCCCTCCCCTGCTTGTGCTCTGTCTCTCTCTCTCTCTCTCTCTCTCTCTCTCTCAAAAATAAATAAATGTTAAAAAAAAAAAACAATTTAAATCGGCACTCACCTGTGTTGATCAGCCATAACCATTGGCATTAATGTATAAACAGCAGTTTCATTATCTGAGTAAAAAACAAAAACAAAACAAAAAACAGAATTAATTTATCTATTTTCTCCCAAAGATACTTAAGACTACTTTAGAGTTTTTCTAATTCCATATAAAAAGTAACAAGAGGTGGAAGAAGGTTAAAGATAGTACAGAGGGGTGCCTGGGTGGCTCAGTTGGTTGAAGTTGAGCATCTGACTCCTGGTTTCAGCTCAAGTAGTGATCTCACAGTTTATGAGTTCCAGCCCAGAGGTGGGCTCTGTGCTGACATCACGGAGACTGCCTGGGATGCTCTCTCCCTCTCTCTCTGCTCCTCCCTGGCTCTCTCACTTTCTTTCAAAATAAACAAATAAACTTAAATTTTAAAAAGTGCACAATACCAGAGGTATTGCAAAATTTGCAGCAATGCAGAACTTTTTATCATAATGTTCAGTCCCTTTAAATCATCACCAAAGTGCTTATTAGCTTCTGGATGTGATGGGGAAAATGAGATATATATTAGTTTCTGTAGCTTTACAAAAAAAAATTTCTTTTACTTCCAAAGATGTGTTTATCAACTTCATGTTTTATCAAACTTACATGTAGTTTGGGGAAATTTTTAAGTATATATGGGCATTATAGATATATATGCTAAAATAATTTTAAAACATTAAATATACATAGTACTTGCTTCTTGCCAACATTAAAACAAAAGAAATTATTTTAGAAGCTTTTATGAAACTATATTTTACGAAATTGAATTTTTTTTATTAAAAAAAATTTTTTTTAATGTTTGTTTATTTTTGAGAGAGACAGAGACAGAGCTTGAGCAGGGGAGGGGCAGAGAGAGAGGGAGACACAGAATCTGAAGCAGGCTCCAGGCTCTGAGCTGTCAGCACAGAGCCCAACACGGGGCTCAAACTCACAGACAGTGAGATCATGACCTGAGCCGAAGTCGGACGCCCAACCGACTGAGCCACCCAGGCACCCCTATTTTATGAAATTTAAGTCTTAATTTTCCCTATTACTTTACACTATTCACATTTTCATTTATATCTTGTATAGAGTAAGTTCACAGAAGTGTGATCCAAAAGAAAAGGTTAAATGTCAACAATATCTATGATAGATTATACTTACATAAGTTTCAGCAATGTTTGGATTTATTTTTTACATATTACTAGTGGTCGTTTCTCAATTCAATGCATTTATGTTTTTTTATGAGTTATTTACAGAGAAGTAACTCTGACAATGACCATTTAGCCCTTAAAACATTAATGCTGATACTAAATTAATGAGTTAAGTTTCAGGAAGAAAAGGGTATTTGCAGAGTATCAAAGTATCTTCCCAAAATATTGACTAATTACAAAGGAAAATAGTAAATTTACAGTGGAGAACCCAGCTGATAATCACCTTTATCAACTGATAAAGGGTAACATCACCAGATATAACACATATCAGTATCATGTAGTATCATGTAGCCTCTGATATATAACCCACGTTTTTTTATAAAAAGCACATCATGAAAAAAATATCAGACAAACCCATACTAAGGGGAATTCCACAAAACATCCAAGCAGTCTTCTTAAAAAGTCTCAAGGCCCAGGGTGCCTGGGTGGCTCAGGAAGTTAAATGTCTGATTCTTGATTTTGGCTCAGGTCATGATCTCACAGTTCATGGGATCTAGCCCCTTGTTGGGCTCTGCGCTTGCAGCACTGAGCCTTCTTGGGATTCTGTCTCTCCCTCTCTCCCTGTCCCTCCATCACACACATGGATGTGCACGTATGGATGTGCACGTATGCACGCACTCTGTCTCTCTCTCTCTCTCTCTCTCCCTCTCTCAAAATAAATAAATAAGCATTAAAAAATGTCTCAAGGCCATTAAATTCAAGAGAAGCTTGAAGAACTATTACAGTTTGGGAAAGCTAAGGAAACATGGACAACTAAATGCAATATGGTATCACCAACTGGATGCTAAAATAGAAAAAGGACATTGTTGAGAACGCTTGCCAAATTCTAATAAAGTCTGTAACGTAGTTAACAGCATTACACCAATGTTAATTCCTTAGTTTTGACAACAGTTCTATGGCTGTTCAAGATATGAACATTATGGGACACTGACTGAAGGGTGCATGGAAATTCTGTGCTATTTATGCATTTTTTTCTCTAAGTCTAAAATTACTTAGAAATAAGAAGGTGTAAAAAAAAAGGGGGGGGGGACTGTTATTCATTAAAAGAGTCTTAAGAGATGATCAGCCAAATGTAATATGTGGACTTTGGATACTGATCCAAACAAACCAACTGTAAGAGAATGTTTCTGAGAGAAGAAAACTCAATATGGACTGGGTATTTGATGATAACAGAAATTATTGCCAACTGTGTTGGCTCTAAGAATAAGGGGCGCCTGGGGGGCGCAGTCGGTTAAGCGTCCGACTTCAGCCAGGTCACGATCTCCCGGTCCGTGAGTTCGAGCCCCGCATCAGGCTCTGGGCTGATGGCTCAGAGCCTGGAGCCTGTTTCCGATTCTGTGTCTCCCTCTCTCTCTGCCCCGCCCCCGTTCATGCTCTGTCTCTCTCTGTCCCCCCAAAAATAAATAAACGTTGAAAAAAAATTTTTTTAAATAAAAAAAAAGAATAATATTGTGATTATGTTTGAAAAAAGCAGTTTACATATTTAGAAATATATACTGAAGAAATATATAACTGAGAAGGAAAAAAGTTACCATTTCTTCACATCTTTGCTCATTATTTCACTATTTGTAAGTATATCCATGAAAAGCAATTTAGTTCTAGTCAGGACTATTCACAAATTCAGCATGCAGATGCAACATTTTCACTACAAAAAAATAATAACAAAAAATCCTAATTGTAACAGCCCACATGTTTTAAACCATAATCTTTTGGGGTTTTTTAATTTTTTTTAATATTTTTTAATTGTTTTTAATGTTTATTCATTTTTGAGAGAGAGCAAGCGAGCGAGTTGGGGAGGGGCAGAAAGAGAGGGAGACACAGAGTCTGAACCAGGCTCCAGGCTGATCAGCACAGAGCCCAACGCAGAACTCTAAGTCACAGACTGTAAGATCATGACCTGAGCCAAAGTCAAATAACTGACTAAGCCACCCAGGCACCCCTTAATGTTTATTATTTTTGAGAGAAAGACAGAGTGCAAGCTGGGGAGGGACAGAAAGGGAGACACAGAATCCAAAGCAGGCTCCAGGATCCCAGCTGTCAGCACAGAGCCCAACACAGGGCTCGACCTCATAAACCCTGAGATCATGACCTGAGTCAAAGTCGAAACTCAACCAACTGAGCCACCCAGGAGGAGCCCCTAAAACATAATCTTAAAGGCACTGTTCTAAACACTTTATATACATCATCTCTTTTAACCTCACAACCATCTTATGAAGGAAGTACTATTATTACCCCCATTTTGCAAATGAAAAAACTGAGCACTACATTAAGTAACAAGCTGTGTGATGGTGTCAGTAAGGGGCTCAGTTCAAACTCAAAGCTGGCTGAGTCCACAGCCCATACAGTAAAAACCTTACAGTGCACCCAGTATACTACATACAGTAAACAAAAGGCCTACATACTTATTCTTCTATGCACAATACACTCTAATTTATTCTCTTCTATTTCAATTTTTTTGTTAATGCTGACTGCAATAAATTATTCTCATTAACTATCAGTGAGTCACCACCTGGAGCTGAAAAACACTGCACTAAGCCTCCCTTGACATGGCAACATTCTTTCTCTCTCATGATACACGCCCTAATAAACATCTGAACTTCCAAACGATGACAATTTCATTAAGTCCCTCCATAATAAAGAAAGTCACAAAAAGGAAATACCCTTATTTTGAATTTAAATTTTTAAGTCAAGTTAGTACATAATTTTAAGTGACCATGAATGAGTATCATAAGGTTCACATGGGTTTTACTTAGAGGGTATTTATTTAGGTAAAATTCAGATGAAGATCTTACTTTTTAAGTCACATATAACCTTATAAAAATTCAGTTCACATACACTAAAAGTATGAGGAAATAAATATAACCACAACTATGATGCTAGAAGGAGACTATCCAGGAAATAGTATACTACGAAAGAACAGAACAGGGGCGCCTGGATGGCTCAATCAGTTGAGCATCTGACTCTTGGTATCGGCTCAGGTCCTGATGTCAAGGTCATGGGATTGAGCCTGCTCGGGATTCTCTCACTCCCTCTCTCTCCACAGCTCACTCACTCTCTCAAAAATAAATAAGTAAACATTACAAAAAAAGGAAAGAACAAAATTTGTTGTCACATGCTTCCTTCTCCACACTCATGAAGACACATTAAGAATTAAGCATATAATTGAAGTTTTCAGAGTGATAAGAAGAGTTTAATCTCAGTTTATCAGATATGGTGACCATTTTGATCAATTGATAAAGCTCCAGAACTCTACAACTAAAAGGAAATCCTTTAAGAACAGGGAGCTCAGGTTCATTATATTATTTACAATTCTCTATAAAACCATCAAATGGGAGTGATTTTTTAAAAAGTGATAATCACGGGGCGCCTCGGTGGCTCAGCTGGTTAACAGCCAGACTTCAGTGCTCTCTTCAGCAGCACAGATACTAAAAAGAGCCAGACTTCAGCTCAGGTCATGATCTCATGGTTCGTGGGTTCCAGCCCCATGTCAGGCTCTGTGCTGACAGCTCAGAGCCTGGAGCCTGCTTCAGAGTCTGTGTCTCCCCCTCTCTCTGCCCCTCCCCGCTCACATTCTGTCTCTCTCTCTCTCTCTCAAAAATAAACATTAAAAAATATTTTAAAAAATAAAAAATAAAAACTATGATAATCACCCTAATCATCATTCAAATATATGCTAATATGGGTTCAAGTTCTATTATTTTACTAAACAAATTCACTGTAAATTCAGTAGTTTAGGACTGTTTTTTCCACATAAACAAACAACATAAACCAATTTTTTAACGTCCACTGAGAATCCACATCCCTAAAGTAATTTCTTTCTCTACACTTCCTCTCTCACAAGAATATTCCAATGTTAGCCCTGCCCAGGATGATTGAACAACCTGCACTCCGTTACTTAGTGGTATTACTTAGTGGTGATACTCAGGTTTTCATCATCCCAAGGAAACATAAATGTGTTCTACCAGAATCCAGTTTCAGTAAATCAAATACGCAGTTTAATCCTATGCAACAAAGTTAATTTTAGAGTAAAAGGAGATTAAAAACTTTCCAACCTTAATACTGTGTTCCAATTAGACGTTTATTGATCACTGAATTCTAACATGGCAAAATAAGTACAGTATCTGATTATTTTCTAAATTTAGAGAGATCTCAGGACTTAATCCTGCAGCTTTTAAAATGCAAGCACAACAAGCTGGATTTTTGTAACCAGAATGCAATACATACGCGCACGCACACACACACACACACACACACGCGCGCGCGTGCGCGTGCACACACACATATATTACATACTTGAAAAAGCCAAGCTCAGAAAATTCAAAAAGATACATCAGAATTTAGGGACAAAGACAAACTAAAGAAAAAAAAATGAAGAAATTATTACAATGAAACAGAAACAAATGTAAGCAAGATGCCACTTTTGCCTTGCAACATGAGAGAAATGTTTTAGTTTTACTTACTACTCTAGTTTCCAAGGACTCTAGACCATTGGTGAAACCTTCTATGGGAGGGTGATAACTCAGAGCTTTAAAAATGTCGATGTAATTAGGTCTATAATTTTTCTCCCACTTATTAATCTTAAGGAAATATTTAGAGGAAGGCTAAGACTTTAAAACTACAAAGTTGCTCCTCATAAAATCTATTATCAAAACAAAAATGAGTCAATATTTGTTCCATGTATCCTATGAAATGCTGCAAAATCATTAGGCATATTTAAAGACATAAAAAATGTGATATTTTCTAAAAGCAAAAGACTATATGCAGTAGGTTCTTAATTTGATAAAGAGAAAAAAACACTAAGAAAAGGAAATAAAATACTAACACTTTATTACTAAATGGTAGAATAACAGATTTTTAAAATTATTCTTCTTGAAATTTTCTACAATGAAAATACATTACTTTTCGGAGCAGGATACACTATCAAAGTCTTCTAAATCATATTTGTGTAAAATATAGTGGAATTTAAACTAAGCAACACAAGTGCCTGGTTAATTCAACTGTACGTGCTGTGTTCTTCATCAGCCTACGCCCATAATTTGTGGAAAATGAGTGAGGACAGCACCTAAGAAATGGACTCAAAGTAGACGCTGGAAAGAAAACACAGAATGTAGAAGTTCAAGCTAGAAGTCTAGTTACTGACATCATTCATTATTTTCAGTCAACTACTTCATGCTAGCAGAATATCAAATAGAAAACCATTTTTCAGAAAGTCACACAAATCATCCCTATTCTTAATCCTAAATAGAGACTGGGGGGGGGGGGAATTTTTCGTGAAAATTACCCCTCAAGTCCTCAGTGCCACATTTATTTGTTTGATGACTCTCTCCCAAGGTCCCCTTCCATAACCTACAAGTCACCTCTCCGGCAGCAATTCAAAAAAAGTTTTGAAAAATGAAAGACACGGGGCACCTAGGTGGCTCAGTTGGTTAAGCGTCCGACTTGGGCTCAGGTCATGATCTCACGGTTCGTGGGTTCGAGCCCCACATCTGGCTCTGTGCAGACACACTCGGTGTCTGGAGCCTGCTTCTGATTCTGTGTCTTTCTCTCTCCCTGTCCTCCCCTGCTTACGCTCTGTCTCTCTCGAAAATAAAATAAAATAAAACATTTTAAAAAATGTTAAAAAAAAACAAGAAAAGGAATTCTATCTTAAAAAAAAAGAAAGAAAAGAAAAAAGAAAAATGAAAGACACACTAATACAACGCATTAAAAAAAATTACCAGCCATAACCTCCTAACCCTTCTCTCGCTGGGGCATACAGAACCGAAAGCCTATGAGATGCAGCACTGCCATCTCCTGCTGCCACTAAACGGTGGGAATTCATGAGGCTGCGAACAACAGTTTTCTCACCTCCTTTATTGCTAGTGCTTTACCCATTCTGAAACCCTGGCACAACGAACTAAAATCCCGGAACTACAAGGGTCATGCCTCATTCCTCTCTGGGGAAGGTCCTCGCCTCACTCTTAAATCTGATGAATAAATGAAAAAGGCAGGCAGGCACGCGTATTTTTAAAGTATACACATATACATACCTACATACACAAACAGAACTTTAAGAGTACAAGCGTGGTATCTGACACCCTTTTATCTGTTTACCATCAAAATACAACAGTGCTCTACATTTCCGAAAAGAAAAGAAAGGCTACTTAATTCCCGCTCTGCAACTTAAAGCAAATAATACTGTTTTGATGCATCTGTCTACCCCCAACTAGCAGCGACTGTAAAACGCCCCACAACTGTAATGTTTTCTGGATCCGGGTCTCCGCCATCCGACTGAAATTTCTGCCCCTTTGCTAAAACCTTAAATCGACAGTCGGGAGAGACTTCGGTCGTGCCTCTTCCAGCACCACGGCCCCGCCGAGCCCAGACCTCCCGCAAACTCCCATCTGCCAGGGCGGGAGCCGCGGGCGAGGGGCGGCCGCGGGTTCCAGCCGGGCCCCTCCCAGCTAAGGAAAGTAACTGTGGGCGTTTTCTCGGCTTCGGGTCAGTTTCTTCACCCGACCTAGCCGCGCCCCAGCCCCGCCCTCCGGCCCCCTACGGCCGCCCCGACACGCCGAGCCCCCTGGCCCGCTCACCGTCGGGCAGCTCGACGGTGCGCGCGCGGCGCAGCGAACGCGTCAGGCGGTTGAGCTGCTCCATCGCTCTCTCCATCCTCGGCGCGCCCTCCGCGCACACCCCGCCGCGCCGGCGGCCTCCGCGCCCAGCGCCCTACATCCCGCCCCGGCCCGTTCGGCGGGAGGAGCCACCGGCTCGCCCCGGCTGACGCCCGGGGCTGCACGGGCCGCTCGGGGCCGCGTCCCCCGTCCCGGGACCGGAGACTGCCGGACCGATCACTGACGGGGCAGCCGCGGCCGCCGATCGCGCCCTTCCTGCCACCGCCGCCGCTTCCCTCCCGGATTCGCACGGCCTTCTGGGAACTGTAGTTCCGAGCCGGCCGACCCGCGCGCCTGAGGCGGAGCCACGCTGGGCGCGCCCGTGGCTCTGCGCCGAGGCCACGCCGACGCTGGGGTAGAGTGGTGAGTGCGGGAAGCCTGGCCAACACCGGGCTTACCGCCAAGTTCCTGGAGAGACTTGCTGGGTGGCCCCACGCCCTCTCTTGCCCTCCAGAGTTGTACAGGAGCAGCTTCTTTCAATTCTGTCACTCCCCTATATGGCAGATTGGGGTTCTGCGCGGTTCTTAAATCCTTCCTCGCCTTCCTCCTAGTTTGGGTACATTTGTTTTCCAGATACATGAACTGTTCAAATAGTGTATGTTCACAAGTCAAATTTAAAGAAGAACGAAGTCAAACAAATGCAAAGCAGGATACACCTTTTCTCTCAACTATTTGTCTCCCCATTGGGACAACTTCGTGAGGGCAAATCACGAACCTATCTTGCATCTTGTACTCCCGTACTTGCCACGGCACCTGACACAACGATGAAACTTTAAGAAGATACAGATGATGACATCCTGAAAGAAAACTTTGGTTTCTTTAGTACACTGCTGAAGTTGAAGGTGACAATAGATACCAGTGGGGAACCCAGACTTTGACTTTATGGCTTGCAAAAAATTTGACAATACCAACAAAGTGTGGAAGAAATGAATTATGAGGAAATCAGTGGGGGGGAATCATTTTTGTCAGCTCTGCACTGAAGTTGAGCACAAGCCAAGGTAAAAACAGAAATTTGAGCAGCTGAAACATGGAAGAATGCGATCCAGGTAAATACGAGCCTGGCTAACACCACTGACAATGAAAAAGTTAAGGGAGGAATTTTCTTTTCTCGGACGCTGGAGTAATAAAGAAGCAAAGAGCTTAGACTTTCTCAGTTTCTCCTTCCTCAAGAAGCAAAGCTGTCCCTGCAATGAATGGGCACATAGGTGTTAATGTTACATGTTGCCTGAGCTAGAGAAAGAGTCTCACCTGCCCATCCAGGATATGCAGGGGCAGATGGTGGCCAGCATGGTGTTCTCTGCCAATGCCCCCCTAAATTAGTTCTAAACTGCAGCTGTTGGTCACTTTTGCCAGCAGTGCAACAGGCTCAGGGCAGACCTCCTAACTAGCTGGTTCAGATGAGACCTAAACCAGTCTAACAACAAGATTGGGAGGTCAAAGCTTCAAAGGAATACCAAATGCTACAGCCCAGTCTGGTCCATGCCCAACCCTTTGCAATCTGGTTTCCACTGGAAATGCTTCAGCCTTTCTTGGCCTCCCCACTCCATTCAGAAGATCAAGACCACTATTGTACAGAAGCTAACACCTCAGTCCCTGTTATCACCATCACTCCCTAAGCTGTTAGTCCCATTTAAATTACTTCCAATGTCCTGTGGGCACCAAGCCCAGAGTCTGGGTACACTGGCAGGAGCCCCCAATAACCTCCATAGTGGGCATTGCTCCCCATGCTGGTCACTATTCACCACAGGAGCAGAAGACGCTGGAAAAATGCTGCTATAGATTGTCAGGTCTAAATTCTGCAACATGAGGCAGTCTCTCAAATAGCTCTGCTCCATGATGTATGAAACTACAGTACTATGATAGGCTTATCACCGCCTATCCAATACAACTTTCTACAATGATAGAAATGTTCTATAATCTGCACTGTCTAAAATAGTAGTCACTGACCAAGTGGAGGTACTGAGTGCATGAAATGTGGCTAGTACAAGTGAATTTTAAATATGTATTTAAATGTAACTAATTAAATGGGGTGCCTGGGTGACTCAGTTAAGCGTCAGACTTAGGCTCAGGTCATGATCTCACAGTTGGTGGGTTCTGGCTAGCATCAGGCTTTGTGCTGACAGCTCAGAGCCTGGAGCCTGCTTCAGATTCTGTGTCTCCCTCTGCCTCTGCCCCTCCCCTGCTTATGCTCTCTCTCTCTCAAAAATAAATGAATAAACATTTAAAAACACACACACACATAAGGGGTGCCTGGGTGGCTCAGTCTGTTAAGGATCTGACCTCGGCTCAGGTCATGATCTTGAGGTCCCTGAGTTTGAGCCCCGTGTCGGGCTCTGTGCTGACAGCTCAGAGCCTGGAACCTGCTTTGGATTCTCTGTGTGTGTGTCTCTCTCTGTGTCCCTCCCCTGCTCATGCTCTGTCTCTCTCCCTCTCAAAAATGAACATTAAAAAAAATTTTTTTAAACACACAATACATATAATTAATTAAATTAATAGTTTAATTAAATTAATAGTTTCTATTAAATAGCCATACATGCCTAGTGGCTACAATGTTGAACAGGGCAGTTTATCACACCAAGGATAACAAAAAACACCAAATAGCTTTTCATAGGTTATTAGCTGAAAAACTGAGGATGTTCTCACTTGTCCTGTGGAAGTCAACACCAAGAATATCAAATGGAAAAATTTTAAAGGTCATTTTGTATCATAAGTTCCGTTATTAAAGAATAGAGGTTTTTACTTATAAGAATCCAGATTTTTCTGTGGCCCATTTTAACTTTTGGAAGAAGAAAACAATCAATTTGACAAAAAGCAGGAAGAGAACAGGGGAGGAAAAAGCAAAGAATAAAGAACAGTCACTATAAAAACAAAACACAAAAATCAGATCCATGGCCACAGTCACAGAAAATATAAACAGACAAAACCTAATGGTTAAAAAACAGAAGTCTTGATTGTATGAAAAGGTAAAACAAAACAGCTATTTGCTATTTCTAAAAGGCCACCATTTGCAGGAGACCGCCATTTCCAGGAGGAAATGGGAAAAAAGATACCCAATAAATTTTTAAAAGCTGTTGTTATGTTTTAGTCCAGGTTATCCAGAGACACAGGACCAATAGGATATGTGTACATATGTAGAAGGAGATCTATAAAGTGTTGGCACATGTGATTATGGAGCGTGTCCAGCTCAAAATCTCAGTGTGGGCAGGGAGGCTGGACACTCAGTAGAGAGGATGGTGCAAATCAAGTGTGAAGGCAGTCTGCCAAAGAATTCTCTCTTGCCAGTCCTTTCCTTCTATTCAGACCTACAAGAGATTGGATGAAGTCCACTCACGTTATAAAGGACAATCTGCTTTAGTCAGAGTTCACTGATTTAAATTTTAACTCATCCAAAAAGATCTTCCAAATGGACACATAAAATTAACTGTCACAAACACTATTAACATTAGCAAAATAACCTTTAGAGCAAAAAACATTATTAGAGTCAAAGAGACTACCAAGAAGTTTATAATAGTCCTGAATCTACACCTGACAACAGAGACTAAAAATAAATCTACACTTGACAGAATAACAAAAATAAGTTCCACCACCAACGGTAGATTTTTAATACCCTTTTCTCTGAAACTGATAGAGCTAGAAGAAAAAGATAGGTAAGGAGATACAAGATTCAGAAAATTGAAACACAATCCTTATCAAGGGCATGTGTGAAACATTCACTCTCCTAACATAGAGGGGATACACATTCGTTTAAAGTACATAAGTTACAGGGCGCCTGGGTGGCTCGGTAAGCGTCCAACCCTTGGTTTCATCTGAGTTCATGATCTCATGGGTTTGTGAGTTTGAGCCCTGCGGGGGGCGCTGCGCTGACATGTTATATTTACAAAAACACAAAGGGCACTAGTGCTTGTCTTCAAAACAGCCTCAATCAGGAGGCAACTAAGGAGACCATGAGAGAAGCCAGGCTAGGGTAGTGTGCAAACTGCAAGGAATGAAGTGTACAGAGGCAGCTATCAAAGGAAAACAAAGCAGGCTGCAAGTCAAGGAAGGCAAGGGACAGAGTAGCCAGAAAAAGGAACTCTGGAGACGAGCCACAAGAAACAGCCACGGGTCTCATTAAGCCACACTCTCTCATTCAGTACACAATCAACAGAATTTTTAAATTAAAGTTCAGGATCCTATACTTGCCCTGTTGAATTTCAGCTTTGAATACTGAGGCCCCTATTGTATCTGCAAAGATCTTTTTGGATCCTGCATCTACTAATCAGGTGTTTAGTATCCTTCTGTGATGTGTATCATGTACAATGTTGACAAACATCTCTCTACAGAGATTTAAGTCAGGTAACAGTGCTGAAATAAGAGGGGAACAAAGGAAAAAAAAATATTACAATTGCCACTTAAAACTTTTCCTACATTATCTTTAATTCATTAATGGGCTTTTTTGGAGAGAATGTTTCATAGTCATTTATGAGTATATCTAATTATCCATCTATTGAAAGCCATGTAAAATGGTTGTGCACCTTTTAGCCCTATGCAGAGGCCCGTGTGGTAAGGAACTGAGGCCAGCCTCTGACCACTGGGGAATTGAATCCTGCCGATAACCACCTGAGTGAGCTCAGAAGCAGAAGCTTCTCTGGTCGAGCTTTCAGATGACCCCAGCCCTGGCTGACATTTTGAAGCTTTGTGAGAGACTGAAGCAGAGGACTCATCTAAGCTGCACCCTGACTCCTGACCTACAGATATCAAGATAAGAAATGTTGTTTTAAGCCATTTAAAAAAAAAAGTTATTTTAATCAATTCATTTCACCTCTGGGAATGTAGCCCAAAGAAATAATCTGAAATAAAGACAAAGATTAATAAGTAAATATACTCATTTATTCATTCAGAAGTATGTGTTGAGTACGTCCTGTGATCTAAGCACTATGCCATATATCTTAAATAATATTTTTCAAATAATTACACTCATGGATATATAAGTACAAATAGAGATAGATGCTCTGAAAGAAAGGAAAACCATTCTGTGGTAGGGTGAGGACATCTAGAAAGGATTTCCCAAGAAACAGACTTTTAAGCTAAGAATCAAAAGATGGATAAGACAGGGGCGCCTGGCTGGCTTAGTAGGTTGAGCATCCAACTCTTGATTTTTGGCTCAGGTCATGATCTCACAGTTTCCGGGATCAAGCCCAGGATCAGAGCCTGCTTGGGGTTTTCTCTGTCTCTTTCTTTGCCCCTCCCTTGTTCATGCACGCGTGCCCTCGCTCTCTCTCTCTCAAGATAAAATAAACTTTTTTAAAAAGAGCACAATTTTTAAAAAAAGACGAATACGAGGTATCTATGCATAGGAGAAAGGCTGGTGAGGAACATTCTGGATGGAGAGAAAGGTATTTGCAAAGATCCTCTGATGCATGAAATGTTTAAGAAACCTAAAGAAAGTTATCTTTCAGTTATGTCGCTAAAAGCTATGTAATAAAAGGGAGTACACTGAGATGAAACAAGAGAGGAAGAAGTTCACACAGGGCTTTGAAAGCCATGGTAGGGCCTTAACTGTAATGGCAGTGGAAAGGCATTAGAGAATTTTAAGCTGGTGGGAGTAATGTGATCAGAATGGTCTTCAGAAGGAAAAGTCTCTCCACCTAAAGTATGAAGAATGGATTAGATTCATGGTAGAGGAGATAAGAAGAGCTAGTTAGGAGTACTAGTTAGTTTAAGTGAGAGGTAATTGTCTTTTGGGCTAGCACGATGAGTCTGTAAGTAGAGAGTACAGGATGGATTGAGAAATATTTTGCTGATAAAATCAATAAGAACTGACGATCAATCGAGATGGGAAATGAGAAAGAGAAAAGTGGCTCATGCAATTGCATGTACGATAGTACCCTTCCCTGGAACAGAATAAATACACTGGAATAGAACCAAGTTTAGAGGAGGAGATCATGTCGTGAAGAGTTTGAAATGCCTTTGAGGTAGTACAGTGGGGTATCAGGTACATACATAGCCATTCTGGGGTAGATAAATATTTGGAGATATCACTGTACAGATGGTGTTTGAAAACTAAGTTAAGAGCATAAAGTAGAAAAGTAGACTTAACTTTTCTGAGATTGATCCCTGCAGGTTGACTTCCTGGAGGGGAAGCTGTCTTCCTGAAAGCTCAGTGGAAAGTGGGTAGATAAATCTGAGTGGTAAAGGTAGTCTATTCCAATAGAATATTGAGGTGTTGGATCAGGGTGTGGAAGGAGCAAAGGGTAATACAGAGGTAGGTGAAGTGGGATGGGGGGTTGACAGAAAGTTTTCTGTTTCCAAGTAATCAGATGATTGAGGATGTTTTAAATGCTCTGGTTGAGATTAATTGAATATTCCAGAGAAAAAGGCAAGTGTTAGTGCATTCAGGCTGCTATAACAAAATCCCAGAGAGTGGGTTATTTAAACAACAGACATTTATTTCTCACAGTTCTGGAGATAGGATAATCAATATCAGGGTGCCAGCATGGCCTGGTTCTGGTGACACCCTTCTCTAGGTTGCAGACTGCTGTTTTCTTGTACCCTCACATGGCAGAAAAAGCTAGAGAGCTCTCTGAAGTCTTTTCATAAGGGCACTAATCCCATTTTTGAGGCATCATCCTTATGACTTAATCGTGTCCCAAAGACCCCACTTCCTAATGCCATCACTTCAGGGGATAGAAATTCAACATATGAATTTTGGAGGGACACAAACATTTGGTTCATAATAAGGAATAATCAGTGATGTAAGATCTAAAGCACAGGAAGCTTTGTAAATATATTAAATAAGTAAGCAAATAAATAAATGAGAACTGCTTCAACAATAAGAAAATCATTCAATAAATCGTGGTATGTTTACACAATGCAATGTTTTGCGGCCATTAAAAATGGTGAGTATGAAGGGCACCTGGGTGGCTCAGTCGGTTGAGCATCCAACTTCTGCTCAGGTCATGATCTCACGGTTCGTGAGTTCGAGCCCCAAATTAAGCTCACTGCAGTCAGGGCAGAGCCCAGTTTAGATCTTCTGTCCCCCTCTCTCTCTCTCTCTGCCCCTTCCCTGCTTGTGCTCTCTCTCAAAAATAAATAAATCTTTAAAAAAAAATGGTGCGTATGAGAAAAGGGTAGCATTGATCCCAAGTTAAGGTGGGAGGGGGGCTATGGGATGGAAGTCTAAGTGACAAGGGCCAGAGATCACAGGGAGACTTATCACTGTATATATACCCTTGTAAATCTTTTTAATTTTGACCTCTATGAATTCTTTTTTTTTTTAAGTTTATTTATTTATTTTGAGAGAGAAAGAGATAGCACAGCGGAGGGGCAGAGGGAGAGGGAGAGAGAATCCAAAGCAGGCTCCATGCTCAGTGCTGAGCCTGACTTGGGGATCCATCTCACAACTATGAGATCATGACCTGAGCTGAAGTCAAGAGTTACATGATTAACTGACTGACCCACCCAGGTGCCCCATGACAATTCTTAAAACAAGAATAAAAATCTCATTTAAAAAAATGTTTTATTTATTTACTTTGAGAAACAGAGAGAGCAGGAAGGAAGAGAGAGAATCCCAAGCAGGTTCCGTGCTGTCTGCACAGAGACCGGTGCAGGGCTCACTCATGAATTAGATCATGAACTGAGCTGAAACCAAGAATTGGATGCTTAACCGACTAAGCCACCCAGGTGCCCCTATGAATTCATTTCTTATTCAACACTGTGAAAATAAATTCTTATTCAACACTGTGAAAATAAACAAGTGAATAATTTAAAACAATAAGAAACAACGATACATACAAAAAGTATTAATAGAGTGGGCACTGTGGTTGCCCCGAAAGCTTTCAGTCTCCCCATTCTTTTATGACAATCCTTATTTAACTTCTTTTCCAAAGTAGAGGATTTTTTAATTTTTATTAAGGAATATAATTTTACAAAAAAAATAAGGAAAATAGCAAAATAAAACCTAATATACTCATCATCCAACCAATCTTGTTTTGTCAATGTTCTCATTTTTACTCCCCTACCTTCACTCTGGATTACGTTTTTTTCCCCCTCTATGGGATTTTTGTTGGTGGGTGGGGGTGGACCTGGGTATCATCAAGTCCTGGGCACAGGAGCAGGGGTATGGGAAATTTTGGAGCACCCTCCTAGGGCACAGCCACAGAGGAGAGGGGCAGGCGGCTCTCATTGTATTCAGGAGAAGGTAATTTTGAGCCTCTCCTTCCCTTTGTTGAAAGTCTTGGAAAACCAGTTCTGGGTCTTTGCAGGAATGTCGCTCTGCTTGATGCTCTCAATGGCTGCCCAGGGCCTTGTTCTTCAGAGCTTTACCAAACTCCTTCAGCTTATCCAGGATGAGCTCCAAAGTGCTGGAGATTTGTGGGGCTGCCTGGGCCAGGGCTAGGCCTTCCAAAACCAAAGACAGAACCACCACCCAAACCGGGAGTGACAGGATGAGACTCATGGCTGGGCTGGAGGGGCACACTGGATCAGCCACAGGACAGCATGGGGTCACACTGGATTACTTTAATGTACATTTCAGACATCCTAGCATTTTATCTGTAAACATTTCTCATGTATCTTTAAAAGATAAGGGCTCCAAAGAATAATTATACTACTATTATTATATATAAAATATTTGCCAAAATACATTGATACTGTCAAATATCCAGACAATGTTCAAATTTTCTCAATTGTCTTAGACCTACCTTTTTAACTGAAGTTTAGTTGACATACAATGTTATATTAGTTTCAGGTGCACAACATAGTGATCTGATAATTCTACACATTACCCAATGCTTGCCACTGATAAGTACAGTTACCATCTGTCACCATACAAATTTATTACAATATTATTGACTATATTCCCTATGCCGTACTTTTCATCCCTGTGACTGATTTTATAACTGGAAATTTGTAAATCTTAATCCCTTTCTCCTATTTTATCCACCCCCCACGCTCCCCTCCACTCTGGCAACCACCAGTTAGTTCTTTGTAGTTATGAGTGTGCTTTCATTTTACTTGTTTGTTCATTTGTTTTGTTTTGTTTTCTAGATTCCATATATAAGTGAAATCATATGGTATTTGTTTTTTTCTGTCTGACTTATTTCACTTAGCATAAAACTCTCTGGGTCCATGTTGTCATGAATGGCAAGACTTCACTCATTTTTATGGCTGAGTGATATTCCATTGTATATAGATAGATAGATATCTTAGATATTTTTAACAATTGGTTTATTTGAATCAGCATCCAAATAATTCTCACATATCATATTTTGTTGATATGGCTCAAAAGTCTCTTTCATTCTATAGGATCCTCTTCTTCTTTTTCTTTTTCCTGAACACTTATTTATAATTTATAATTTCATTCAGGTGTCCATACTTCTGCACAGCCATGTGCTGACTCCATCCCTGAGTCAAGGGGCATGTGGCTCAGGTGTAATCTCATCCCAGGCCACTACTGATAGTCAGTAGTTCATAATTCAGACCAATGAAAAATAAGCTACCGAGAATTGTCAGGAAACTTCTTCATTTTTCTAAGGAAGCCTCCAGAATTCAAGCACTCGTGCATGCTCTCTCCACACCCCAGCCCCCTTCTCTTTCTCTATTATCATATTTATGGCAAAATATTCCTCCTAAGATCAGGAATAAGGCAAGAATGTTTGTTTTCATCACTTCTTTTCATTATACTAGAATCCTAATCAGTGAAAACAGTATTGGAGTAATTTGATACTCATTTGGAGAAAAAAAAGAAACCCAATCTCTATGTCACATCATAGACAATGATGTGACACATCAATCTGGGGAGGATCATAAATCTGCACACAAGAGCTAAAACCAAGAAGCTTCTGCAAGAAAATACAGGAGACTATTTTCATGACCTTGGAGAAGGCAAAAACTTCTTATATAGGACATATAGAACATTGAAAGCAAAAAAGCATAAAAACAAATATTCGATGCTAGTCTTCAATATTAAAAACTTAAGCTCATCAAAAGATACCATTATGAAAATGAAATTTTCCATGGGAAAGAGTACTTACAAAGCATATATCTCATAAAGAATTTCTTTCTTTCTTTTTTTTTTTTAAGTAAGCTCTGTGCCCAATGTAGGCCTCAAATTCACAATTCCAAGATCCCCAAGATGTCAAGATCTCACTCCACCCCACATAAAGAATTTCTATATGGAAAAACTCCTACCATTTAAAATACAACCCAGGGGGATGCCTGGCTGGCTCAGTCAGGAGAGCATTCAACTCTTGATCTCAGGTTTTCAGTTCAAGCTCCACGTTGGGTGTAGAGCTTACTCAAAACTTTTTTTTTTTTTAATAAATAAAAGACGACCTGGCAAATTGAAGATGTTTGTGCTATAATGCTCTCAGAAAATATACATCATCCATGGAATAGAAAGACATTCTAACATCTCTTATGACACATAAAGCTAGTGACTTTTAACAAAGCAAGAGGCTTCTTCTCTAAGACTAAAATGAAATAGTATGGGGATAAGGTATTAGACGCTCTCCTTTCCAGATGACACTCATCCTTAATATATGGGGGAGAATTAGTCCTGGAAAACCCCAGCTGTATGTAGTAAAATAATTTTTTTGAGTCCCGAGATAACACACTACAAATATTAAAAAACATGTACATTAAAAATTCATACCTAACTCTATGAATTCATAGCACAATAGATACCATTCTCTTCCCACATATCATCCATGGGAAGTACATGCCAACATCAGCTATTCCTCATGGATATAAATTGCAAGGTACTAGAACATTCTTGGGAGTAGATTATTGAGAGCATGCATGACATTTAGGATTAAAAATGTATTTGCTCTTGGGGGAGGTGTAAATTATGGGATTTCCACAAATCATATAAATTGTGATTGTGTAAAGTAGGGGATTTTGGCTACGACTAAAATAATTTTTCCGTTTAAAACCTTCATAAAACTGTTACAAAAATTTCAAGGTTTATGCTAATATTAAAAGCAGTGCTATGTCTCCCAATGTGAGGCATTAGGATCTAACGGACAATGTCCAAAATGAGACTCATAGTGAGAATTTAAATTTTTTAAGCCTTTAAAGCATTTGCAGAAGTCTCTGAATTTCATGATAAATGAAATTGAAATCAATAGTCCTATGAAAGAATTTTCTGAATTTCATAGTAAGTTTAATGAGCTCAGTGATCACTTGAGAGCATGAAAGATCATGTTTCCTACCAAAAAATAATAGTGTCCAGAAAACCAGTATCATTGAACCTGTGTATATTTGAAACCATTTTACATGTATTGTTTTTTTCCACTTCAGTAAAATTCTGCCTTTTTAAAACATACAGTTTGGGGTAGATAAAAGATTTTTCTCAATTCATTTCATCATCAGTAACTTAGTCCCAAATTCAATGTAAACAAATATTTACGTGCAAGGTGCAAGGTGGATATACAATAAAGAATAAGCCTTTTTCATTTTACTCTCAAGGAGTTCAACTTCTGGAAAGAATGTTCTGTCATGTAGAAATATGATAGTAACACATGGCAAACTGTGGAGAGCTCTTCACATTGTGTCAAAACTCTGGAGACATGAGGGGGAGAATCATTACCTCATAGTAGGGAAGGAGTGGAATCAAGGAAATGTTCATGCCTGAAAGGAGGTCACATTAATACACGAGGAATAGAAATAAGCAGGACAATCTGATTAACAACAAATAATAACAGCTGATAATTGTTGAGCATTAATCGCTGATTTAGCTGAGGCTTACGGGCAATTGGAGAATTAAGGCTAACATATGTTAGTCAGATTTTAGTTAGCCTTGATAGTGGGTGTGGGAGCTAGAGGCCAGTTCTATAAGCAGTGAGAAATGATATAATTAGATAGTAGAAGAGAGTGGCAACAGCTGAATGAGTTAAGAGACCCTACAATTATATAGGCAAGTGGAAACAAAGGACCATATTAAGGTGGTAGTGAAGGAAAAAGATGGATTTGGACCGCCATGGATTGACAAGAGGCAGAACCGAGATCAGCAAGAGTTAAAGATGACTCCAAAGTTAGTGGTGGTCAGGAGTAAGTTCTTTTGAGGGAGAAAATCTTGTTCAAGAGTTAAAACTGGGGCGCTTGGCCAGCTCAGTTGGTAGTAGCCTGTGTGACTCTGGATCTCAGAGTTGTAAGTTTGAGCCCCATGTTGGGTGTATAGATTACTTAAAATAAAATCTTTTTTTTAATTTGTTTTTTTAACGTTTATTTATTTTTGAGACAGAGAGAGACAGAGCACGAATGGGGGAGGGGCAGAGAGAGAGGGAGACACAGAATCAGAAGCAGGCTCTACGCTCTGAGCCATCAGCCCAGAGCCCAACGCGGGGCTCGAACCCACGGACCGCGAGATCGTGACCTGAGCTGAAGTTGGAGGCTTAACCGACTGAGCCACCCAGGCGCCCCTAAAATAAAATCTTTAAAAAAAAAGTTGTTAAAACTTTCTTACTATTTATATGCACATGCTGTGTCCTAACTCCAAATCATTAGACTGCAGAATCTAAAGAGCTTTATCAAGGCTTGAGTCTGGAATATGGGATGATCTTACGCTAGACATATTTAATAAATGCATCTGTCATTTAAGTTCCACATTCATATCAGTTGTGTTTAATTTACATAAAGTCACCTTAAATCACCATGAAGAAGAATTGGTTTGTTCAGCATTTCTTCAAGGCAAATCATGGAGTGAAAAGGTAAAAACTCTAATATGCCAGAGTAGACTGGTTTAAGACCGGGAATGGAGACATTCTAGTGCTGGCAATAATACCAGAAAACTGTGATTCATTCAAACTGTATGGTTTCAAGTTTCTTCATCTGCAAACTGAGATTTATTAATCAGGACTTTTTCAGTTTCAAATGGCAGAAATGTGACTTCAGCCAGCTTATGTTAAATAAAGAATTTATTAATACAATAGGATTATTGTATTGTGGACTGCCAGAGGAGGAAGCACCATTAGCACTTTCTCTGATCCCTATCCGGTTTATCTTTCTAAAGAACAACCTGAAACATATCACTTTCCACCTCAGAATCTATGTAGTTTTCTCCACTTTCCGTAATTTGAAGTCTAAACTCCTAAGCATGGTGTTCAAAACCTGACGGAGTCTGTTCTCAAACAGCCTTTTCAGGGTTCTTTTAACAATTGCCTGCATGTATTGAGCCCTTACTGCAACCAGAATTTGTCCTAAAGGGAAACAAGTTGGGATTAGAATTCATGGATCAACCCCTACTAACTGTGTGTCTTGAAAAAACTTCCTTAGCCCCTGGAAAACGCCATTTTCATCATTTGCAAAATGTAAGTAATTATAGTAACTGTCTTATTTCACTTATTTCATGCTGTATTTCACGGTAGGAAACATGGTCTCACGTCTTTCAGCTTTCCTTGATGGCTCATTTTCGGACCAGGGTGCAAGGCCAAGCTATTTAAATAGGCTGCTCTCTTAGGAACCATGTGCTTGAGAGATGTAGTTCCCCCCAAAATAAGAGCCAAGAAATGCAAAATAATTTGGCCAATACAGAGGATGTAGACTTACTTATTTGACTGTAAAAGCCTGTGTCTGGAAGTAACATCTTTATTTGGCACCTCCTTGACAGCTATTCTTCAAAATGTTGTTAAATTTTTTTGCTTCTTTTGTCTGTACTGCCAGCCTGGCATTTACCTCCTGAATCTTTCTTCATTTTTAGGATAGCCACAACCCCAAGAATTCTCAATTAATTTAATATCTTAGCACTCGTTGCTTTTAGGAAAACAGGCAAGCTGAAGTGATCTAACAAATTGATCCTCCACCATAGCCACGGTGAAAGACTGTGCCCCCTTCCTCACCACTCTCCTGCCCCAAACTGGCCACTGGGGACAGAGTTAAGAATACTTGATCAGCCTCACCACCCTGAGCCTTGGGAGTCGTGGATTTCCTGTTATTTAAGGAAGAGCAGAACTTGATCTTACAGCTTCATTTTATCCAGACACATATCACAGCTCCAAAGTCCTTATTTAATCTCAGCTGCACCTAATTAACCATTGATTTCTGTGCCCCAACCTGCTTCCTACCTAATGCCACAGTTCTAGTTTAACACCTGCATTTCAACATTTGGGGTACTAGTTCTTCAAACTACATCTATAACTTAGTATGCCTATAGCATTCACAAAGGCAGTGTTTGGCTTCATATGGAAATCCTGGCAGAAAAACAGTAAAGATTGTTGGATCTATCTTTTCTTCACAATTACTGAAAGTGTGCATACCTGGAAATGCAAATATATAGATTTAGAAACAGAATGTAGCAAATCTTGGACATTTACCAGTGCTTTCTTAGCTGATCATGAAATCAATTGGAAAGGGGTGATTTTTTTTTTTTCATCTTCCTAAAAAATCTATACAGAATCTTTAGTTTCTCTCTCTGAATTTCAACACAATACAGCCAGTTATGCTTCCTGGGTCATTGCCAAGAAAGATTTGATGGGGATGGGGGCAGAAAGCAGATAAAGGGGGAAGTGGGTGCTCTAGGGATGCCTGAGAAATAGTGGGGGGAGGGGAACTCATCTGCATTCTTAGGTTCAGACTCAGTGACACTTCCTGTTGGAGGATTACATGGCTCTGACTCAGTCATTTTTGGAAGGAATTCCTAAGAGCATGAAGGTAGAAGAAGTCAGATTTTCACTGAGAGACCCACATCACCATGTACTACTTACAATGATACTCAGACAAGTGCCACTAGGCTGACACTATTCTATTACAGTTATTCTATTATAATTACTGAATAGCTACTATACTAGAGCTATACTAGCTAATCTGGACTACTTTTATAATTGGGTTAATTACAATTTCAAACATTTTTAGAAGACATTATCAGACTGTAAAATTAAAAGAAATAGTCTTTTATCTTTTTGACATCTCTTTCTTTCTCCAAATCCCTATTTTACCAACAGATGAAACAAGTGCAGAGCATTGTGCTTCATGCTAAAAGCGATCATGAGAAATATAAGTGTTATTCTAATCTATAAAAGACATGGCAAGTGAGAACTGGTGGTAGAGATAGGGGAGAGGTCAAATACATGTCAGAAGACAGATTAAGACATGCACATTTTAGGGGAGCCTGGTTGGCTCAGTTGGAAGAGCATGCAACTCTTAATCTAGGGGTTGTGAGCTTGAGCCCCATGTTGGGTGTGGAGATAACTAAAAAAATAAAAATAAGAAACTTTTTTTTTAAATTTTTTTTAACGTTTATTTATTTTTGAGACAGAGAGAAACAGAGCATGAACAGGGGAGGGGCAGAGAGAGAGGGAGACACAGAATCTGAAACAGGCTCCAGGCTCTGAGCTGTCAGCACAGAGCCCGGCGCAGGGCTTGAACTCACGGACCGTGAGATCATGACCTGAGCCGAAGTCGGACGCTTAACCGACCAAGCCACCCAGGCGCCCCAAAAATAAGAAACTTTTAAAATAAAGACATGCACATTTGAATTCACTGGACACCTTTTTATTGTTTATCTATTCTGTTCCAGGTGCTGTTCTAGGTACTGGGGGTATAGCAATAAAGAACACAGATAATATCCCTATCCTAGTAGGGAAAACTGAAAATATGAAAATAAAAATAAATAATATGAGGGGCGCCTGGGTGGCTCAGTCAGTTAAGGGTCCAACTTCAGTTCAGGTCATGATCTCACAGTTTGTGAGTTCAAGCCTTGCTCTGGGCTCTCTGCTATCAGCACAGAGCCCACTTTGGATCCTCTGTCCTCCTCTCTCTCTGCCTCTCCCCTGCTCACATGCTCTCTCTCTCAAAAATAATAAAATAAACATATAAATAAATAATATGATATGATATGATATTATTTAAAAGTGCTGAAAAAATGGCAGAAGGAACAAATAGAAAAGCCATTACATGGGAATGCTCTTGGTGTTTGAAGAATAACACAAAGCCCAGTGTAATTAGAATATCGTGAGCTTGGGAGAAAGTGCAGGAAATAAGTTCAAAGAGGTATTGGGGTAGGTAGACATAGTCTGATGAACCAAATGGTTTGAACCAATGGGGTGATAAAATCTCATGTATATTTTTAAAATACTTGTCTAGCTACTGAGTAGAGAGGAAACTGTAGGAATGCAAGAGCACAGGCCAGGAGATCAGTTACGTAACTGTCACAACAATTCAGTAGAGGAATGGTGGTGGCTTGAACCAAGAGTATTTCAGTGAAGGTGGTGAGATATGGTGTGTTTTGAGAATTTGCTAGTGCATAGGATAAGGGGTTTGAGACAGAGAAGTCAAGAGTCTAAAATTTAGAACCTAAGGACTTTGGCCCAAGTTACTGGGTGACTAAAGTTGCTATTTATGGATATGGAGGACACTGGAGGAGGAGCTTGGTGGGGCAGGGAGGAATCAAGAGTCTTTTATGTTTGAGATGTTTATTAGACATCTAAAAGGAAATGTCAAGTAGAAAGCTGGATAGATGAGTCTAGCAATGAAGAAAAAGGTCAATACCAGATACATTCCATTTTTTACCATATTTACATTGTCTACCTCATCAGCATCGAAGTATTAAAACCACAGAGCTGAATGAGACTCTTCAGGATATGACTTAAATAGCGAAATTTGAGAAAATAAGCCATGCAACATTTACAGATAGGAAAGTATAGATACATTTAGCAAAGCAGTCTTAGAAGGAGCAATCAGTGTGAGTTGGTAGACCAGAAGTCAAGTGAAGGAAGTATTTAAGTTTCCCTGAGAGAGTAAGAAGTCTGAAAACTGACTACTGGATTAGGCAGCATAGAGGTCATTTGTGTTCTTGGTAAGGGTAGTTTCATTGGAGTGATGAGTGTGAAACCCAACTGGAATGGGTTTAATGAGAAAGGGAACGTCTTTCCTATATCACTGAAGATAGAGTTAATTTATATAGCTAGTTTAAAGGACAGTTTTGTAATAGCAGTCAAAATTCAAATGCACATATCTTTGACCTAGCAATTCAACTTAGAATTTATCCTGCAAATATACTTGGATATGTGCAAAATAACATACGTAAAGGTAATTTTTTTAAAGATTATAGTAAAATTTATGTAACAAAATTTACCACCTTAACTATTTTTAAGTGTATTATTCAGTGGAATTAAGTACATACACCTTATTGTGCAACCATCATCACCATCCATTTCCAGAACATTTTTCTACAGAACTGAAACTCTGCACCCATTAAACAGTAATTCCCCATCCCCCGCCCTTCAGCCCCTGGAAACACTGTTCTACTTCCTGTTTCTAGGACACAGAGATGTTTTTTGACCACCATCTTATATAAATTAACAGTGTTAAATTAATTAAACAAGGAAGCCATTAGACTGAGGTAGTTCGAACGCCTCAGCAGACTACCTAAGAAAACCAGATACTAAGCCTGTAAATGTCTCAAGGTTAAGAAATCAAAACCTAAGGACAACCAATCACTAGGCAACTAAGCTTTCCCAAATAGGGAAACCATTTAAGCTACAAATAAGTTCCTTGCTTTGCTTCTATGTCTTCTCCATAAAATGTCTCACCCCTCACTCCTGTCCCTAGAGCACTTCCAACCACCTCCAGTTGGATGCTGCCCAATTCCAATAGATTTTTGCTCAAATATACTTTAAAATTAGAGTACACTTCAATTTATCTTTTAACCGCACCCATCCAACCCCTCCTACCATTTTCTAAATCCTTTATCCTGTTTTATTTTTTTCTTATTATATTTATCTCCATCTGATACATGTAGTTACTCATCTGTCTCCCCCCTCCCCATTAGAATGTATGCTCCTTGAGGTCAGGACATTTGTTTATTTTTGTTCGTTGCTATATCTTCATAACCTAGCGTAGTGCTTGGCAAGTGGAGGAGCACAGATATTTGTTGGCATGAATGAGGTTCAGGGAGAAAAGCATTCCTATTCTAATTCCTGGTCAACGGATTAGACCCTGACCCTAAGGATGTACATTTTCTAGGTGTTGAGCCTTTAGTCCTTTGCTCCTATTTGTCCCCAACTATCAGTTCTTTTTTTTTTTTATGTCTTTATTTTATTTTGAGAGAGAGAGAGAGAGAGACAGAGCACGAGTGGGGGAAGGGTAGAGAGAGAGGGAGACACAGAATCTGAAGCAGGCTCCAGGCTCCGAGCCGTCAGCACAAAGCCTGACAGGGGGCTCGAACCCACGGACTGTGAGATCATGACCTGAGCTAAAGTTGGACACTTAACTGACTGAGCCACCCAGGTGCCCCCCAACTATCAGTTCTTGATCAGCACAACTTTTTTCTAAATGCAACTTTGATACAATTTCTTATTTTTTGCCACATTTTTAATTCATAGTCCCCTTTTCCTTCCTCAATGACCTCCTGAAAACTGCTACTTCCAATTCATTAATGTGTTCAAGATACATGAATATATTGACTACTTCTTCCTTTCTTTCTGTGTTTACTAACACTATTCTGAATGTATATACACTAGGTTCCTAGAGTAGAGACAGATTGTTATTATTCACTTAAAAGCAAATAACACCCCTAAATTGCCCTGTGTCCCAATTCTTTTTTTTAACGTTTATTTATTATTGAGAGATAGAGAGACACAGAGCATGAGCAGGGGAGGGATAGAGACAGGGGGAGACACAGAATCCGAAGTAGGTTCCAGGCTCAGAGCTGTCAGCACAGAGCCCGACACGGGGCTCGAACTCACAAACCATGAGATCGTGACCTGAGCTGAAGTCGGTCGCCCAACCAACTGAACCACCCATGTGCCCCCCAATTCTTTCCCCTAGAGTGATACAACAAAAGCCAGATGTGACTCTACAAACACAAGGCTTGTATTGTAGCAGAGGAATGCTCCCGCATGCCAAAAAAAAAAAAAAAAAAAAAAAAAAAAAGAATCTGGGCATATATATAAAAGAGAGAAGAAGCTGTCCCCTTCCCTACTGAAAGTCTCCTTGGAGATGGGATGGAGAGGATCCTGGATTCTCTTATATAAATCTCTCAGACAAAAGACAAGACCATTGTCTTCAGCTTTATAACCCAGGGTTGTCTCTATCTTAGCTTTCACCATGTTTACCCACCCCCCACAACTGTATACGTGTCTTTGTGAGGAATATCTCTCTGGAGTCTCTCTGGAAGTCTCTCATTATCTAATTTGTCATAAGTTACCTTTCAGTGTTTGCTGGAACCATGTAACATTTGTTCAAAAAGCCTTGGCTGTGCAGAAACATAAAAATATTTTGTCTACAGCCCCCAACATCTTACCCTCCAAGTTTGTTAGTATCCACTAAGGACCTTAATCACAAGCATCAGCATCACTCTGGCCAATTTGAGCTGAAGAGTCACTAGGAAGCACACAGCCAGGCTTGAAAAATAGGCAAGGAGGTTCCTGAATAGCAACCAGGGTTACAACCAGGATCACTCCGCAGAATGAGTCTGACGTGACTGCTGATGAATGCCAGGCACCACAGCCACACAGCTACTATCAGCTGGATGCCACAGCAGAACTTCTGCTACCACTGCTATCATAACAATGGATTAGAGAGTCCATTCTTATATCATCGGTTTTCAGTTTAAACTTTGAGGCTGGAGCATCAGATTGGCTGAGTCTGTGACATGTGCTTCTACCCTCGCTGCAAAGAAGGCCAGGAAAGTGAGTCTGTCATATTAGCTTCTATGGTGGAAAGTGAGCTCTGACTGTAGCTCAGATTTTATTATGGGGAGTTGCCCCCTCAAAAGAAGGGAGTTCTGATGCTGCGCAGCCACAAAAAAAAAAAAAAAAAAAAAAAAAAAAAAAAGAAAGAAATATCCACTGTTTGGCTATTTACCTGTGTTCTTTACCTCAGTCTTTATCTATATCCATCCAAATACATAAGCCAGAAATCAAGGCATCATGTTTGAATTGTTCACCCCTACACCCAATAGGTCTCATTGCACCTCACTGACCCTTGCCCCTTATTTCTCCTTCTTTCCCTCCTGGTTTATTGAGGAAAAATGATGTGTAGCATGTATTAGTTTCAAGTGTACAACATAATGACTTGACATATGTATATGTTGCAAAATGATGACTACAGTAAGTTTAATTAACATCCATCATCTCACATAGTTGAAAATTTTTTTTCTTGTGGTGAGGAATTTTAAGATCTATTCTCTGAGCAGCTTTCAACTGTACAACACTATAGTCACCATGCTGTACGTTATGTCCTTGAAGCTTTTTTCTTTCTTAAATTTTATTTATTTATTTATTTATTTATTTATTTATTTATTTATTTATTTATTTTTAGAGTAGGCTTCACACCCAGCATGGAGCCCAACATGGGTCTTGAGCTCAAGACCCTGGGATCAGGACCTGAGCTATGATCAAGGGTTGGATGCTTAAATGACAGAGCCACCCAGACACCCCAAAGCTTTTTTTTTTTTTGTAGTATTTTTTTCTGGAAGTTTGTACCTTTTGACCACCTTCATTATCTGCCTGCCCCCCACCAAACATTTCTTTTACCTGCCTTTTACCTCTATCCCATTACCATGGCCACACTTTGAGCCTGCATCATTTCTTCTGCAATATCCTCCTTGGATATTTGCTGCAGTGTCCTACTTGGTTACCCTGAGCTGGGCCTTTACCACCTCCCTCATCAGTCTTCCGCACTGTTACTACACAAATGTCTTCCTAATATCGTATCATTCCACTAACTAAAGTTTGTCAAGTGATCTTCATCACATTCAGAATAAAGTTCAGACTATTGGAATTGCCTACAAGGCCCTTCTGAGTCCCACTATCAGCTTCATCTTCTTTCAGCATTCTGCTATATGAAACCTTCACTTCAATCATGACAAAATACTTGTTCTTCAAATACAAAGTACTTTCTCACACATCACATCTATGTATATACTATTGATTCTTCACTGAATGTCCTTCCAACCTCATTTACTTGCTTTGAGTACTACTTCTCCTGTAACACTCAGCTCATGTCTCCCCCTAGATGAGTCAGGGGCTCACCTTCTCGGATCACATAGCTTGTTCTATACACATATTTCAGGCTAATCATTGAATTTGTTTATTTTACTGTCTATCTCCTTCACTAAGTGATTTCTTTGAGGTAGAGTCTTGATGTCTCTATATCTTCATTATCTTGAATATTCAATAAATATTTGGTGATGGAATAAAACACATCACTGGAGGCCAAAAAGAAAAGAATTTCCACTGGACCAGATGAAACTGAGATACTAGATAAGTTTTCCAAAGATATATAGTTAGTTATAGCAAAACAAAAAAATACTTCTCTCTCTCTCTCTTTTTTTTTTTTTTTTGTAATGTCTAACCCCAACATGGGGCTCAAACTCATTACCCTGAGACCAAGAGTCTCATGCTTTACTGACTGAGCTAGCCAGGGACTCCAAACTAGAATTTCTTTTAAGTTTTTGTGGTTTTTGTTTTTGTTTTTGTTTTTGTTTTTGTTTTTGTTTTGAGTAATCTCTACACCCAATGTGGGGCTTGAACTCATGACCCCAAGATCAAGAGACACATTTTCTTCAGACTAAATCAGCCAGGTACCCCCACAAAATAGAATTCTTAATACCTAACCCATTACTCACTCTTCTCTACTACAACTTTTCTTCTACAAGGCATATTGCCTCTTATGAAAATCTCACTGCAGATTTGATTCTGGAAATTTGCCCTTACATATGGAAGGGGCATATATTATTTTAAGTAGGAAATATTCAAAGATATTGTCTCAGAATCAACTCTTATGAGTAAGAGGCTATATAGCACCTCAGTAAAAGTTACCCAAATTGTATTAATTTCATATACACAGACATTCTTTCCATCATAACATACTTAAAAGTCATTATCTCATAACATTGTCAGTTGATCTGCCTTACAGATGTTTGAAATGATGGTTTATGTGAAGGCAAAAATTCTGGTTTTCAAAAAAGACAAGTACTGTATGATATCACTTATGTGGAATATGAAAAAGACAAATTCAAAAGAAACAGAACAGAGCAGTGATTACCAGGAGTTGGGTGTAGAGGCTGCTTTTAGGCAATAGGCTTGAGCAATGGCCTTTGTTCTATAACTTTTATTAAGCAAATCAGATGATTGTTTATATTTCTTCCAGTGCTTAGATGTAGTGTAGTAATTGTCTGATCAATAAAAGTAACAGAATGGTGCCTGGCTGGCTCAGTCAGTAGAGCATGGGACTCTTAATCTTGGTTGAGATTGTGAGTTTGAGCCCCACCTTGGGTGTAGAGATTACTTACTTAATCACGTAAGTAAGTAAGTAAGTAAGTAAGTAGTGAATACATAAATAAATAAATAATTTTAAAAAGTTAAAAGTAACAGAAAGCAACTGACAGGCAGCCAAGAGCATATGGATGACCCAGAACAAAGTTGTCAGATTTGCATGTGAGGCTGTCATTATAAGATCAGAGCAGAATCCACCATGACTAGAAGTCTAATTGCAGCTCAGTACCATAGTTCCTGGAACATTGGAATTTTTCAAGCTGCACAAATGAATCTGCCACCTAGGTCCTCTTCACTCCCATGAAAAAGATGAGTTAACCTACATGAGATACTTAGACACTTTGCTTTTCCCCCTAGAAAATGGCCTCATCTGGAACAATCGTTTTCTTTTGCTAATAGCTTTTCTGCATCCACCTTTCTTCTATAAAAATTTTCCAACTCCTTGGAGCATCTCTCTACTTCCTAGATAGGCGGCTGCTTGATTCATAAATTTGCTTAATAAAGCAAATTAGATCTTCAGATTTACTTGGTTAAATTTTGTTACTTAACAGATGCAATAGGTATTTTAAGTAGAGGACTATATATCTATTTAATGACTATTACTAGGCCTCAAATACAGTTAAATTTAAAAACCAATTGGCAGAAAAACATTGTACCATATAACATATACATATGCAATACAATTATATATTCATAAATTTATACATCAATATTAGTTCATTTTTTAAAAAGTCTACAGGGATAATAGCAAAAAACCTGATAGTGGCATCACCTCTAAGGAGGGACATATATTGAGAGAAGAAAAGTCAAGGTCATATGTAGCAATTTATACTTTACATGTCTCCATATATTCTTAATTTTTTTTCAAAAATATCCCAAGTTGTATTCTGTATTCATCTTGTCAGTTAAAACAACAACAAGAAGAAGCTTGTGACACAGCAGAGCAGATAAAATTTCCCATGCCTTTAATAGCTCTGTTACAATGACACAATTATATTATGAACATGTTTACATAATACAGTCTACAAGTAATTTAACATGTATCTAGTATTTTATTATATAGATACAGTTTAATTTTATTCAAAAGTCTTTTGTTTCAAACTATTTAAAACAACTTCAAAAACTTTTATTATGGAGTTTTCCAAAAACAAAATTAGATGGCATACAAATAAGGAACCTACAAGTATCCATAACCAGCTTCAGTGATTATCAATTTATGGCCAAACCTGTTTTCCTAAATGAAAACTTTACTTTCTCTACTCATATAACTTCTCTTGGTAATAATCTTTACCTAAGGATAAAGAAGAGATTTCATAAATGTCTGGATTCTGGTCCATTCACTATTCTCAACAACTTTAATTAACCTTTAGAATCATCTTCGATTAATAACATGGTTATTTATCAGAGTTTCTCAACTATCTGGGGCAAACTTATTTAAAGTCTAAATCCCCCAAGATTTTCTCTATCCCTATGACAATTCAAAAATATAAAAATCCTGTGCAAAGAACTACAATAATTGTTTATTTAAAGCTATCAGCATGCAATGACAGTTAAAGAGTTGAGAAAAATAGAGGAGTTGAGAAAACAAAATAATTGGGGGAAATGATGTAATAGTTTTTCCACACAATGTTTTGTCTTAAGCATCTCTTGGTTAAAGGAAAATAAGCTAGGTGGCAGATGCAAGCCCAGTTCCCTATTTTAGTGGCTCCACATTGCATCCTCCTGGAGTGCTTTGCAAATTAAAATAATGTTGTTGTTTAATGCAAGGCAAAGTAGAACTCAGAGGTCAAGACCATGAATTAGGCTGGAGAACTAGGCGAATTAAGTGTAATCACACGGTAACAGTGCAATGGTGATTCAGAACCATGGACAGTGGCACTCTCGCCTCCCTTCTCCCTGTGGTAGAAAGCTTGCTCCTACAAAAAAGCATCTGTTACTGTGTATCTGGAGTGGATAGATCAAAGGCACAGACCATGCTCAGAGGCCAAATGCACAGGTCAATCTAGCAGAAACAGAGCCCAGGCAGAAGCATGGTGAAGGTCTTAAAATCCAAAGACAGATATGCAGGAATCACACTCAGGGAAATAACAAACGAAATCTGAGGTCAAAAAGCAGGACTGGAGTATAAGCTAAGGCTAAATACAATAGAAAACAGAAGGCATTCAGGCTTGAGGACTAGAAACAACACTTTCAAGTACAGAAGCAGGCAACAAGGTTTCACAACAGTGCAACTAGAGTTAGGTCTTCTTGCATTTGGATCTGAATTCAACTCAATTCAATTCAATTCAATTCAATTCAATTCAAGTTCATTCAAATCCACAAGCACTCAATGCACACCAATAGTGAGACAATGGCTTCAGGCAGTAATCCTGGTATGGACAGATAAGAGCTAACAGATTTGCACTGCTCAGAGGTGTGAACAAGATTGAACAGATACTACTGATTACACCTGTGACCTAGGTCTTCTGGATCCTCAAGGTTTTGACATCTGGAAGCAGTGCCTTACTTAATTCACTATCAATTCTTTTGCACTAACTCAGAGAAGATAAAGAAAAAAGAACGAAAAGAGGGATAAGGTCACTGGGGAAGGGGAAATTGATGCATACTGACATGATTATCCCCACCTTCTTATTAGGTATTTCATTTTAACATTTTTTTTTCAATCTCTCTAGACAAAAAGTGACTTTATATGGACGTCCTTTAGAAAGAAAATGATGTGTGTGTGTCTGCATGTGTGTATGTGTGTGTATGTATGTATGTATGTATGTACATGTGTGTATAAATTGAGAAATTTTGTTTTGATTTTATCCAAAACAGATAAAGGGGTGCCGACACAATTGGGAGAAATAGACAATTAACCACAGTATATAAATACTTTTTCCCACTAAAGAAGAAATCATCTCTTATTTAAGGGTAAGAGAATCCTTATACTGTCTTTTTAAATATATTAAATAAAGGACAGACTCATTAGATAAAACAAACCAAGAGTATAGTAGGTAAGATTCTTAACACCAGACGTTCCTTTCTCAGAGATTGATAATGGTGCCAACTTAGTGGGAAGAAATTTTAAATAGAAGTTCAAGAGTTTGGCAATTAAACAAGCCAAAGTTATGGAGGGCCATATGCCCACTTAAATTTGATGCACCATTGGCATAATTATTATGGACGCAAATGTCATTGGGCACTAAGTTAAGTCTCTTCATCGGCCTTTATAGTAGATTTGGTACGATGTGACTACATGGGTATCCCTAAACTTCTTCAGTGCCCCATATGTACTTTTTCCAAAATTGTGCTTTATTGGTTATAGAATACCTTCCCAGATAAGAGACTTATTCTTTGTTCAGAGATAAACAGAAAACTATACTTCTGCTTAAAGCACATTCAGGTCTTGCCTAATATCTAGGAAGATTAAGGGCCATACCTGGACCACAATGATTTTTCTTCTGTAGATGCTATTAGCGGATTTGAGCCAACTTCTAGAAAAGGGGTCAGCAAACTTCTCTCTGTAAAGGGCCAGATAGTAAATATTTTTTTTTTATTTTTTATTTTACTTTTGAGAGAGAGAGACAGAGTATGAGCAGCGGAGAGACAGAGAGAGTGGGAGACACAGAATCTGAAGCAGGCTCCAGGCTCCGAGCTGTCAGCCCAGACAGAGCCCAATGTGGGGCTTGAACTCACGAGCCGTGAGATCATGACCTGAGCCGAAGTCGGACACTCAACCGACTGAGCCACCCAGGCACCCCCAGATAGTAAATATTTTTAGGCCTTTGTGGGCCACATATTCTTCTCCATCATATATTCTCTTTCATTTTTTAAACTTTTTAAAAAATAATTTAAAAATGTAAAAAACATTCTTTTTCTTAATGTTTAATTATTTTTGAAAGAGAGAGAGAGAGACAGAGCATGAGCAGGGGAGGGACAGAGAGAGGGACACACAGAATCCAAAGCAGGCTCCAGGCTCTGACCTGTCAGCACAGACCCCGATGCGGGGCTCGAATTCACAAACCATGAGATCATGACATGAGCCAAAGTCAGACACTGAAGCAACTAAGCCACCCAGGCACCCCGTAAAAAACATTCTTAGTTTAAACAGACTATAAGCCAGATTTGACCCATAGGACATAGTTGGCCAACTCCTGCAAGGAAAAAGTTCAGAAGAAGATTAGAGTTGCCTGACCTAAAGAAAGGTGTGGGATGAGGGCACATCAATAAAATCTGAAAAACACAAATAACTTTCTAAAAAAAAGTGACACTCTTTTTTTTCAAATGGCTATGGCCATACCATCTATGATTTTGTTTCGACAACTAAAATTAATTTACCCCTTGGAAAATGATATGATTTGTCCATTCCACACAAGCAATGATGTTCATAAGAGTAAACTACTAAGAAAGACTTCTGGGGGCTCCTGGCTGGTTCAGTCAGTAGAGCATGCAACTCTTGATTTCAGGGTTTTAAGTTGGAGCCCCATGTTAGGTGTAGAGATTACTTAAAAAAAAAATCTTAAAAAAAAAAGAAAGAGACTTCTGACAAACTCAAGGGGAGTATTCACTACCTTCCTTGATTTTCTTCCTCATATCAGCTATATAAGCCACAGTTTGAAAGAAAACTTTCTCTCCATATTATGTAGAAAATACCTGTATGTGATATGTCGTGGGGGGGTGAGTATGGGGGTGGGGTGGGTGTATATATACATAACAGGAATAGATAAATAGAAATAGAAATAAAAATAGATAAAATGTATGTGCATTTTGGGGTGCCTGGGTAGCTTAGTGGGTTAAACATCTGACTCTTGATCTCTGGCTCAGGTCAGCTGATCTGCCTTACAGATGTTTGAAATGATGGTTTATGTGAAGGCAAAAATTCAGGTTTTCAAAAAGACAAGTACTGCATGATATCACTTATGTGGAATATAAAAAAGACAAATTCAAAAGAAACAGAACAGAGCAGTGATTACCAGGTGTTGGGTATGTTCAAGCCCTGTGAAGGGCTCTTGCTGGCAGCACGTAGCCTGCTTGGGATTCCCTCTCTCCCTCTCTCCCTCTCTCCGGGCCCCTCCCCCACTCATGCTCTCCTACACATGCACATTCTCTCACTCTCTCTCAAAAAATAAATAAATAAATTTTAAAAATATCTGGGCATGTTTATGTATGTAAGAATGAATTTATAAATGTGTATATATAATAAATATATAAAAACACATTTATATATTTCCACTAATTCATAGAACTACTTTTTCAGGACACTGTTTTTCATACATAATTTCAAAAGATATATAAGGGAACTAAAAGAGTATAATTGAATGAGTAGGAATGGTCACTGCAAGCCATCTAGTTAACTGGTTTTGTCTATCATTGCCTCCCATGCCCATAAAGTACTGGACACACACACTCATGTAGCAAAGAGTCCTCCAGTGTCATTAAAAAAAATTTTTTTAAGCATTTATTCTTGAGAGAGAGACAGAGCGTGAGCAGAGGAGGGGCAGAGAGAGACGGAGACACAGAATTCGAAGCAGGCTCCAGGCTCTAAGCTGTCAGCACAGAGCCAGATGCAGGACTTGAACTCAGGAACTGTGAGATCATAACCTGAGCCAAAGTTGGATGCTTAACTGACTAAGCCATCCAGGCACCCTACCAGCATCAGCAATACTCATATATAGAATGAGGAGGGTTCTACACTTGCTTGATAACTGTTGCCAAGGTGTATCACACCCATTTCCACTTAATCAGCTGCTCCTCTTAAAGAAGGAAGTTTTTTTTTTAATAAACGTATGTATTTAGATTAAATTTACCGTCAAGGAGGTGACACTGCCTGCTACAAATGATTCACATATGTGCTAATTACCTTACAGAACACGGAGCTATAGAGAGATTAGAGTAATGACTTGGATGGATGAACAAATAGGTCAGCTAGAGATGAGTGAACTGATTTGTCTAATATTAGAACCGAGCCCTACAAACCCCCTGCCTGACTAAATCATCCAATTGCTTCTGCAGTTTTAGAACGTAAAGTATGGTTTTAAACCTTTGGAGTTTTTAATTTGCATATGATTGCCAGTCTTTTGCAAGAATTATAGGAGATGTAAATATAATTACATCCTGGAGAATTATAAGAGATGTAAAACCACACTCTCTAACAAATCTGTGTTCCTAAAGGTTTATGATTTGTCAAAAGATTCTCCCATTCTGTAAGGCTTTCATTATTTCCCTAATATCCATCGTAGAAAGGCTCAGAACACAAAAACCCTCAACAACTACATGGGCTGCAGTCATAAACAAATACCAAAATGTAACATAAAGATGTTCCTCCATAATATTTATCAGCAGATAGGACACTATGATTTGAGTAGATAATACAAGGTGATAAGCAGCCAACACAGGGGTTTTGCTGCTCTAGGAGTTAAAAAACACAGACTCTTAGATCATTTCTGCCTGAAGGGGCTTTGTGAAAGAAGACATTTAATCCCTCAGTGCCTCATTTTTTCTCTTTATAAAATTGATTTCACATGCTAGTATCTATGCCTCAATTAATAGTAAAGTTATGTAAAAGAAGGAAAAAGACAGAGTTCTTTATTTTGTACTTCTCTATGCCTTTCAAATGCACCCTTCTCAATCTTCAAAATAAAAAATAAAAACACTAGATTCAGTAGTAGAATAAGAAAGATCATTGATTGAATAAAAAGAGAAAGCTAAGCTATTGGGCAATATTATTCAACATTTGTTTTAATTCCCTTAGGCAACCACAGACCATCTCTCTATGTGCTGCCCTCGTATCTCATCTCTGTAATGAGAATCAGGTTGGAGAGTTTAAGTAAGACCAATTTTTACCACCATAGGAAAAATTGAAGGTTACTCACATGATTGGATGTAGTGGGCCCTTACTGAGTCAAAACTAGTATCAGTCGGAAGAGCATGCAACTCTTGATCTTGGAGTTGTGAGCTCAAGCCCCACATTGGGTGTAGAGATTACCTAAACAAACAAACAAACAAACAAACAAAGAAACAAATTTAAGCCATTAAAAAAAAAACAGCATTTAGACGTGTCTGGACCTAATTTTAACTTGCTTTTATTCTTTTCTCCCCTGCCATTTCCTACATCTGCACAGCCTACTCCCCACCACACCCCCTCTGCCACCCAAGTCACACCCCAGAAGCCAAAGATGGAGAAAATAGTATATTGTGTGTCTTGCATGTTTTTCCTGGAGCTCAGATCTATTAATTCCTTTTTTTTTAAGTTTACTTATTTTAGAGAGGGAGAGAGAGAGAGAGAGAGAGAGAGAGAGAGAAAATGCACATATGGGGAGGGGCAGAGAGAGAGAATCCCAAGCAGGCTCCGCACTGTCAGTTCAGAGTCCGATGTGGGCTCAAACCCACAGACTGGGAGATTATGACCTGAGCCAAAATAGTCAGACACTTAACCAACTGAGCCATCCATGCTCCCCTCAGCTCCATTAATTCCTAGTGGAACACTCCAGAAAGAGAAGCCACAAAAAAAATGCCAAGGAATACACTATATGATACTCTAGGAGCCAAGGGAACACAGCCGGATATAAGCAAGGAAGGGGGCATTTTCCACATTTTGTCACAGCACAGCATGACCTGGCATCATATTTGGCAGCTCTGAAAGCAATGAAAGATGGCACTTTTAACAGATTCAATATTACATTGGATGTGGGCAACAAAGGAAGGCACCACTTTCAGGGGCTTCCTCATTCATGCAGCACATTAATCAGGTGACCAGAATTCCTGAGCATGTAAGAGGGCTTCCCAAGCCAATGTGAAACATGCCCTGGGCAGTCAGAAGGAGCCTGGAAGCCTTCTGAGAGCAGGTAGGGGCACTAATGTGAAATTCATTTGATCACTTATTTATGTCCATTTGTACCCACAGGCTGGTGACAACTGAAAATTAGTGTATATGTGTTTTCCAGTAAAATCCAGATTTCAAATATTCTTCCCATGGTATTCAAAAATCATGGAAATGCGGGGCACCTGGGTAGCTCAGTCGATTTGGGCATCTGACTCTTGATTTCAGCTCAGGTCATGATCTCATGGTTCGTAGGATCAAGCCGAGCATGGGGCTTCACTGACAGTGCAGAGCTCGTTCATGATTCTCTCCCCCTCCCCCACTCCCATGCACACGTGCTCTCTCTCTCTGCTCTCTCTTTCTCTCAAAGTAAATAAACTTTAAAAAATTAAAAAAAAAAACACATACATGGAAATGCACAAATTTCATCTCCAAACTATATGCCTGACGTGGGGGGCAGAAATATAGTTACCATATTCATATGTTATCATCAGAAGACAAATGTCTTCATTGATTGCTGAAGTGCCAGCATAAATAATCTATTCCTTTTGCTCAACACTACTAACAGCAGACCTGTTTCTTTATCAGGAGAAAAGGAGATGGAAAGGAAGTTGAGGGGGTAGTGAAGAAGTAAAAATTAGACGAAATAAGGAAACTGTCTTATGCTTCACAGTCTTTTTTTTTTTTTTTTTTTGAAAGTACAAACTTGGAAAGTTTATATTGTTCCTAGTTTTACTTGTTCCACAGTCTTAATTAGTACTGTTCCTCTGGTTGGAAGGCAGAAGGAAACGGCCCTTTCGGTCTCTGCTTCAGTCCACCTTCCCCCGTGTGTCTCTCAGAGGTCTGCAGTTATGCTGGTGAAATGGGTGGCATGATTTGGTGAAAGGAACACTGGATTTGGGAATAGGACACGTGGTTTCAGACCTGTCTCTCTAGCTAACAGGCTCTTCGGATGAGGGGGCGGGTTAGGGAGAGGAGTGGCCGTGCTTTTAGGAATTTGCCAATTTCCATGATATAAATATTCCCAACATGACATTTCATACCCCCATTCACATGTCACATTCCCATCCACACATTTACTGAAAAGAAAAAAAGAAAGAAAAGAATTCTTTTTACTCTTTGGGTTTCATTATGGACAGTTTCCATTGTTATGTATTGAAGTTCACCAATGTTCTCTAATGTCGGGTCAGCTGTTAATCCAACCTGAGATTTTTTCATCTCAGGCACTGTAGTTTTCATCCCTAGAAATTCTATATGGGTCTTCATTCATTCATTCATTCATTCATTCATTTAGAGAGAGAGCACAAGCTGGGGAGGGGCAGAGAGAGAGGGACAGAGGATCTGAAGCAGGCTGTGAGCCCGATGTGGGGCTTGAACTCACCAACTGTAAGATCATGACCTGAGCCAAAGTTGGGTGCTTAACTGACTGAGCCACCCAGGTGTCCCTATATGCGTCTTCTTTTAGATCTCCCACGTTTCTACTTAAATGTTGGACACATGGAACATAGTTAAAATAAATAGTTGTTTTACTGTTTTTCTGTTAATTGTAACCTTTGTATCTATTCTGAGTCAGTTTTAATTGACAGATTTTTCTTCTTGTAGCTCCTGCTTTTCTGCTATTTTACACTCCTGACAATCTTAGATCGGATATTGTGAATTTTGTTGAGTGCTGCATATTTTTTTTAAATTTTTTTAAAGTTTATTTATTTTTGAGACAGAGAGAGACAGAGCATGAATGGGGGAGGGGCAGAGAGAGAGGGAGACACAGAATCTGAAACGGGCTCCAGGCTCTGAGCCATCAGCCCAGAGCCTGACGCGGGGCTCGAACTCACGGACCGCGAGATCATGACCTGAGCTGAAGTCGGACGCTTAACCGACTGAGCCACCCAGGCGCCCCATAGTGCTGCATATTTTTATACTCCTCTGTATTTTCTTGAGCTATTTCTGAGATGTAGTTGTTACTGGAAAATATTTCCTTTTGGGTCTCAATTTTCACATTTTTTAAGGTGGGGCCACAGCAGCATTTAGTCTAGAGTTAATTATTCCCCGCTACTGAGGCAAGACCCTTCTGAGTATTGCACCCAAATTATGAGCTTTTCCAGCTGGTGGGAACAGGCACTGTTTCAGATCATGTATTAGCACAGAATATTATTTCCTCTAATCCTTCCAGATAGTTATTTTTCATTCCTAAAGAGATTTCCTTAATGCATGTGTTGGTAAGTACTGTGCAGAATGCTTTGGAGGGACCCTGAAGAGTTCTGAAGTAGTTTCTCTCTGCAACTCTCTCCTTTCTGGTACTTTGTCTGGAGAACTCTAGCCGCCTTGGTCTTCCTGGACTCTCAGCTCTATCCACATTCTCCCCCTTTGCTCCTGGCCTTGAACCTTTCTCAAGGAAGGTAAGTTGGAGCCAACTGTAGGGTTCCTTTGTTGTTTCTCATCTCATGGAGATCATTGTCTTTTGTTACCAAATGTCCAGTGTCTAGAAAACTCTTATTTCATGTATTTTGTTGAAGTATTAAAAAAATTTTTTTCAGGTGGGCAAGTAAATCCATTTCTTACTACTTCATCCTGGCTGGAAGCAAAAGTGATTACCTTCATTTTTGGTATAATTTATTTCATTATAAGTTTATGCAATTTAATATTCAATAATGGTAGTGTAAATTACCTGCCTATAAAATCCTGCAAATTTAACAACTGGCTCTCAACAAGCTGGTATAGGCTGGCATATCTCTGCTTGAGCTTCACTTTCTGCATCAATTGACAAAGACACTATTTTATACAATTTAAGATTACTTCTAGTTTATCAAATCTAAATTCCATGACCTTAAGAACAACAACTCTGGTCAGAGTTATTTAACAATTTTTAAAAACAAAGCACATAAAATAAAACCAATAAGTTCTTCTGGATTCAGACTCGGGATTCCATGTACTATACTACTCTTTTTATTCAAGAGTCTCCTGCCTCTATGCGTCCTAAAGCACACTTTCAACCCAGGCCTTTGTCATCTCTAGACTTAAGAAGTTACTGAAACTGGTATTTTTGCTTTTAGTCTTGTTCCTCTTTACTTCCACTCTCCATGGCATCAAGGGAATGAGCTTTCTGAAAATCACAGATTTGAGGGGTGCCTGGATGGCTCAGTTGGTTGAGTGTCCAACTCTTGATTTCAGCTCAGGTCATAATCTTACAGTTCATGGGTTTGAGCCCTGCATTGGGCTCTGCATTAACAGTGTGGAGCCTACTTGGGATTCTCTCTCTCTCTCTCTCTCTCTCTCTCTCTCTCTGTCTGCCCCTCCTCTGCTAATGTTCTTTCTCTCTCTCAAGATAAATAAACTTAAAAACATTTTTTAAAAATCACAGATTTGATCAGATATTTCACAGTACCTGCAGGATGAAGTCCAAGCTCCTTAGGATACGCAAGCTTTGCAATAAAATGAAAAACCAAAAACCGGAAAAAAACTAACAAAATACATCACTCCCAAATCTTATTCCCCTTGGTAGTATTATACAGCATACACCTGTCATGGCTTCATGGAGGCATTTTGTGCTTTCCTACTCTTTGACCTTCGAGTTGACCATGTGGTCAGATTTAACCATTTGACCAATGGGATGTTATGAATGTGACATGTGCAGAGGCTTGAAAAGAGCCTGCATGGTTTGGCTTGCACTTCTGTCATCACTATAAGAGAGTGATAGCCTTTGTCCCTATATCTTGAGCCCAGAATGAGATATGTGGGCTGGACCCACAACATGAAGCAGAGCTCCCCAGCCAACCCTACAACAGCCAATCTGCCCTTGACCTGCAGACCAGTGAGCATGAAAATGAATGCTAATTTTTGTAGGCCACAAAGATTTTTGTGGTTGCTAAGTATGCAGCAAAAGCTGATGGATACACTAACTAGAATCTGTTATGATTCCATGCGAGGAAGTTGCACATCTATTAGCTCATTTAACTTTCTCAATAATCTGTGAAACTGTTTTCTTGCATTGTATGGATGGGAGAAATGATAGTTAGTGAGTTTATGTTATTTGCTTAAGTTTACATACTAATAAGAGTGGTGGATATGAGATTTGAACTCAGATTTGTCTTTCCCACTACACACCTTCATTTCCTACTTCTCCCTTAATTTCTATTTTCTGCTTCAGCAATAACATACATAAAGTACCGTTTCCAACTCTAGCCTTCGCACATGCTGTGTCTAGGCATATAGTAGGTGTTCAATAAATATTCAGTAATAGCTAATGAATAAATGTAAAATGCCTCTCTTTTGTCACCTGGTTAATTCAGTCTTCAAAACCTGTTTTATATTTTTAATTGTTTTAAAGTTTATTTATTTTGAGAGAGAACATGTGTGCATGGGAGTGCAAACAGGGGAGGGGCAGAGAAAGAGAGAGAGAAGGAAAGAGAGAATCCCAAGCAGGCTCCACACTGTCAACATGGAGCCCAACATGGGGCTTGATCTCACGAATGGGGAGATCATGACCAGAGCTGAAATCAAGAGTCGGGTGCTTAGGGGCGCCTGGGTGGCGCAGTCGGTTAAGCGTCTGACTTCAGCCAGGTCACGATCTTGCGGTCCGTGAGTTCGAGCCCCGCGTCAGGCTCTGGGCTGATGGCTCAGAGCCTGGAGCCTGTTTCCGATTCTGTGTCTCCCTCTCTCTCTGCCCCTCCCCCATTCATGTTCTGTCTCTCTCTGTCCCAAAAATAAAAAATAAACGTTGAAAAAAAAATTAAAGAGTCAGGCGCTTAACCGACTGAGTCACCCAGGGCACCCCCAAACTCTGTTTTAGAGTTTTTTTCTTCACCTCTCTAGTAATTTCCTCCTTTCTGCTTTTCAATCTACCATAGTCAAAAAGTCTACCTATCATACTAAACTGCAATTATCTCATTGACACATTTGTCTTCCCTGCCTTAAAATTTCTCATTGTTAGGGTCCATAAAAATTAATCTTGTATCCCTAGGGCTACTCTGGGAATAGCACAAAAGTAATATGTGTATGTTTTCATTCATTTCATTTCATAAGTGTATCGTTTCATTCTGATCATTTGTGATCACCGGAAGAGAGCTAGGCTTCCAGGAAATACCAATTAATTTAAACATTATGATCATCCCTGATGCTATTCACATTCATAAGCAGACATTAAAGAAAAACTTACAACTAGTTACATTTCAAGAGGTTTAGGAAACTCCTTGCCTGTACTCTAGTACCTCCCACTTCTCCATGATCCTCTTGAAAGTCATTGCATGTAGCAGATGTTTTGATGGGAAAGCACTTCTGAATGCCATAGTTGCATGGAAGGAAATATTTGAAAATTCTATTTAATTTGAAGGTTTGAGAATGATTTTTCATAACCAAAGTATTTGAAGGGCATAGAGTTTTATAAGGAGAAATAAAATTATTTAACGTTTTCAAGTAAACTACTTTAAAAAACTTATTACGACAGAACCCACAGAAAAGAACCTGGGAAGTAATTTATCAAACAGCAACAACCACTAGATGTCAGCACTTAAGAACTGTAATCCCACCAATGTCTCTGATGTCGGTTTAATTTTTTTTTCTTTTCAAGATTATGATTTAAGATACAAGATAGTTGGAAAACAGGTAAATGTTTGCTTGAAGTAGATAAACTCACATTTAGAAAACAATCTCAATTATAGTGACAATTCTTATAACAAGAATTAACATCTAATTTTTAAAAATTGTTTATTTATTTATTTGGAGAGAGAACATGAGCAGGGAGGGGCAAAGAGAGATTGGGAGATAGAGAATCCCAAGCAGGCTCTGAGCTGTCAGTGCAGAGCCTGATTCGGGACTTGATTTCACGAACCATGAGATCATGACTTGGGCCAAAATAGAGTTGGATGCTTAACCAACTAAGCCATCCAGGCTCCCCTAAAAATCTCATTTTAAGTGATCATTTTGCAAGCCCTGGATGTTCACCAACTGGTACTTTGCCAAAAAAAGACCAGGACGAGATTCTACATGCAAGAATCCCCTACAGGCAAATACCCTAACATCTCAAGAACTGAATAAGTGGACTTTGAACCTATGTATTTGGGATTTCCTTCAGGTCATGATAGCAAAATGTTCTTCTTCGCAAAACCATACTAGCTATGGTCCTGCACAAACACTTCTATGCCGCTTCTTGCCAACCATCCATCAACTTTTTTCAGTTTCTCCTTTTAGATTTAAGCCATGCAATCACTAAATTTCCTTTGCTTTTGAAGCATATTCAACAAATCAAAATCAGTGCACTGACAGGCCACTTAAAAAGCAAACCTTCATTTGTTTGTTTGTTTGTTTGGTTTGGTTTTTTCCTAGAACACAAAAATCTCTCGTGGGCTATTTCTGAATAGCATACAAAGTGAGATGCACCAAGAGCAAGAAGCAGGCCAAAGGTGTGTCCATAGGGCGGGGTCTGTGAGCCTGTGGCTGAGAATAATGTAAGTCTAATTAGCTGCTTAATGAACCATTATTAAGCTGTCTGGGGTTGAGTGAGGAATGCACACACTGAGCTCAGCTGACTGGCATCATTTTGATCAGAGTCTGAAATGAAACAATAGAATTTTTTAGGCCATTAGATACTTTCATAGGTATTCTCAGAGATGTCTTCCATATCTGAAGTTCTGTGATACATGAGTCTAATTGAATAGCCCGTTTCTTGTACCACCTGTACATAGCTTTAAGAAAGTGAAAATTGTTCTTACCCTTATTTAAAAGTAAAAACATGATCAAACCATACCATGGAGTTAGCATTTCCAGTAGCTGTGTCTTATGACACAGAAGTAAAACAAGGCACCAATATTGCTTTCCATTTCCCACAACTTCAAAGTTTTGTTTGCATGCTCTGAGAATTTTGCCCTAGACTATTACAGTTGATTTTTATACACCAAGATTTTCTTTCAATAATTGTAAGATTTATATCCTCCTTTCTATAATTGCCAGAGTTATTTAAACTTAACTGTGTTTATGTGAGTTAAATGTGTATCGATAGTCTTTTCCTACATGACTTGATCATTTATTTTCATTTTATTTTATTATTTTTATTTAAAAATTTTTTTTAATATTTATTTATTTTTGAGACAGAGAGAGACAGAGCATGAACAGGGGAGGGACAGAGAGAGAGGGAGACACAGAATCTGAAACAGGCTCCAGGCTCTGAGCTGTCAGCACAGAGCCCAATGCGGGGCTCGAACTCACGGACCGTGAGATCATGACCTGAGCCGAAGTCGGACGCTTAACCGACCAAGCCACCCAGGCGCCCCTTATTTTTTAAAGTTTATTTATTTTGAGAGAGGGGCAAAGATAGAGGGAGAGAGAGAGTCCCAAGCAGGCTCCATATGACAGCACGTAGCCCTATAGGGGGCTCCAACTCACAGAGATAACGACCTGAGAGGAAATCAAGAGTCAGAGCTAAGCACCCAGGCACCCCTTCATTTACATTTTACAGATACAGAAAGAAAAAAGTCCCAAAGTGCTTTCGTTTACTGGGGTGCCTGGCCGGCTCAGTCAGTTGTGGAGTGTGCGACTCTTGGTCTCAGGATTGAGTTCAAGCCCTGCATTGGGCCCAGAGCTTACATTAAAACACACACACACACACACACACATTAAAACACACACAGGGACACCTGGGTGGCTCAGTCGTTTGAGCATCTGACTTCAGGTCAGGTCATGATCTCATGGTTCATGAGTTCAAGCCCTGTGTGGGGCTCTGTGCTGACAGCTCAGAGCCTGGAGCCTGCTTCAGATTCTGTGTCTCCCTCTGCTCCTCCCCACCACTCATACACTCTCTCTCAAAAATAAGTACTAAAATGAACATAAAAATTTTTTTAAACACACACAAGTGATTTTGTTTATTTGTTTCAGTCAAGATTATGTGGTGGGTCAGACATAGAGCTGGGGTTATCTGACATGGTCTTTTCTTATTTTGCAGAGCTCATTATTTTCTTTAAAATCTTTGGGAATCAAAGCAATTATGAAAAATTTTGTTCTTCTGAAGTGTGCTCTTCATTTGTAATATACATCTTCTGCTCCATTCTGTTTCTGTTCCCAACATTTCTCTACAGGTACCATGTGAGTATTTCTTATTTATTTATTTATTTTTACCTTTTTTTTTCTAATGTGTATTTTTGAGAGACAAAGAAAATAGGAGCAGCGGAGGAGCAGAGAGAGAGAGAGAGAGAGAGAGAGAGAGAGAGAGAGAGAATCCACAGCAGGCTCCAGGCTCTGAGCTGTCAGCACAGAGCCCGACACAGGGTTCGAACCCACGAACCCAACCGTGAGATCATGACCTAAGCTGAAGCTGGACACTCAACTGGCTGAGCCACCCAGGCATCCCCCATGTGAGTGTTTCTTATTATTTGTCATAAACAGTGTGGTAGAATTATCTTAATGCCGTTCCTTATTCATTTGGCCATCGTTTGAATCCTTACCTTAGAATGTGAGGTGAAGTTTCACTTTGATGCTATTTTCCTATCAGTTCCCTAGTTGCCTAAGGCAGAGCGGGTGTAAAAACCTGTGGCAGTAGGTAGCCACAGTGTTACGGTTTATGTTAACCATGCCACCAGTGTACATTTATGCAGAATTATGAACAATATTTTCCTTATTCACTGGGATGTCCTTGGATACTGGTTTGTTCTGTAATTTAAGGGTGAGTTACAGAACCTGGTATGAAATTAGGTTAGCATGACACCTCATGGTTTGTCACCCATTTCCTTCCTCGCTCCCTCTTTTCTCCCTCCCCTTCTCCCAGCTCTTCTTTCCTTCCTTCTATTTTCTTTCTTTCTTTCTTTCTTTCTTTCTTTCTTTCTTTCTTTCTTTCTTTCCTTCGTTCTTTTTTCTTTCTTTCTCTTTCTTTCTTTCTTTCTTTCCTCCCATTCTTTCTTTTGTAGGTAAAATTATCCTTTTCTCCATCCAATTGTTTCTGTTTCTCTGCTGCAAATTTGGTTCCCAATATAGAATCCCCTCTTATCCTGATTAAGGAGCCAGATTAGATAAACTTTTAAATGCTCGTGGCCACAGGGTCTTTTACAAGTGAACCTCTGCATTGGAGAAATTGCTTCAGGAGACCTGGTCTTTGCCTTATTGCCTCCCATGCTTTTAGCTTTGCATCTTCAAAACGGGGGTACAGTGGTTACCTTATTACCGTAACTTACTTTTTTTTTTTTTTTTAGCGTTTATTTATCCTTGAGACAGAGAGAGACAGAGCATGAACGGGGTTGGGTCAGAGAGAGGGAGCCACAGAATCCGAAACAGGCTCCAGGCTCTGAGCTGTCAGCACAGAGCCCGACGCGGGGCTCAAACTCAACGGACCGCGAAATCATGACCCGAGCCAAAGTCGGCAGCTCAATCGACTGAGCCACCCAGGCGCCCCAACCGTAACTTCCTTTTGATGACATTGTATGACCTCAAGTACGGGAATGCTTTATTGATGCCGTGGAAAAGAATATGCCAAACTCTTAACTCTGAGAATTCTACTTGTTACGTTATGTACCCTATCACGTTCTAATTTTTTCAATAAACTTATTTCGTTTCCATAATTTTAAGATTAAAGGTTTAAAAAATTAGTTAGCTTTAACATTGCAGCAAATAAAATTTAGAACACTGGAAATTTAAATATGGAATGGCTACATGTAAATAATAAGAAAACACTCCGTAGAAAAAGTAGATAAAATTATGATTAAAGAAATAGCAGTATTGAATTTTGTTTCTAAATGAAAATAAACATACTAGAGCGAGTACATGGACTGAGGAAGGGAACTAATTTTATTGAAATGCAATGAAAATTGTATTCAGTATAATCTAAATATCAATTTGAAGAAAATACTGAAGGAAAAGGGGTCCAGAGCTTCTTATTGAATTAACTGACTTACTTCAGAAATGTTAAAACATTTGAAGATGCTAGAAATGCTTTTGCATATAGAAGTGCTCTGATTTTCCCAATTATCATGAAAACTGTTTCAGTTCAGTAGGCCATAGGCATCAACCATAAGCCCTTGAAACAACTTCCCAAGTGTTTTTATGAAACAGTGATTGTATCATAGATGTTCTCTCACACACAGATATTATAATTTGAACCAGACAATTGCCTCACAATGCACTGATTGTTATTTAACCCCCTTCCAAGTCACCTATTCAGCTAAAGAGGGGTGTCTATGTTCCAAGCCCTTGGGGAACCCTGCAGGAACCTAGGAGACTAAGGAATTTGAGCACTTCCATACCACTCTGTATCAGCTGTTTATTTTGCAGCTAACTGCCCCACACTGTTTTGAAGATAAGAGCATCACTATAGCAAGGTGGGTGGTTAGATAAAAACAATGTTTTATGAGTTAATATCATAGATAATATTTTAGTCCCAATCCTGCTTATTATTTGTGTGAAACACTGCCCCAGTTGTCTCATGTTCATGTGTTTTATCATTGTCCGAACAACCCTTGGGATAATCATACCATCCTCTACATCTCTACCCAATGTGGTTCGGCATGGCAATGAGAATTTGCCAGAGCCTCTACCCACTATTAGGACTGGGTAAAGTCTATTCCTTTGACTAGCCCATGTGGCTCATGCTCTTCTTTGGTAAACACCACAGGATACCGTTACTTAGAAATGCTTTCTGGGCTGTTTTTACTATCATCCTGATGTTGGCACATGTCTTTGCATTTCCAGCCACAATATTCTCCTGGTCTTTGTTGTTTTGATCCCACAGTGGAAGACAGAGAGGTGATAAAGTGTTTTGTTCTTTTAATGATACCCTTTTGGTCTCCAAATACAACTCTTACTATGAAATGATTCCTCATCCTACTGAAATGTCCCCTTCATGAGGGCAGGCACCAAATCTTATCCGTATTTCTAGGATCCTTCCTGGCACATAGTAAGTCAATAATATTTGTTCAATGAATGGTCCAAGTCCCTCAAGGATTGGCTAGAGAGTACATAAGTGAAAACATTGCCTTTAAAAATATCCTTTCTGGTGGGCTTGTTTTTCAGACAAGATGGCATAGACTTCTCTTCTTGTTCCTGCTAAGTACAGCTATAAACCCCGGAAATAACAAAAGAGGCAATCATAGGAGGACTTTGAAAGATGAAAAGGGAAAGGCAGACTGGCTAGGGAGCCAAGACTAGAGGAACACAGTGGCTAAGTATCTTAATTAGCCTTCTCACCCAGCAAAAGAAAGCAACCCAGACCCTGTGCCTAACCGAGTAGCAGAAGATGGCCCAGGTAGGCTTATTTCTCCCCTGGATCAAACAGAAGTCCTGCAAATAACACCAGGCAGGCCAAGTGGCACTGACAAAGGGGACAGAGGGGAAGTTCTTCTGACAAGTGGCCCTGGGGAACTACTCTTCATCACTGTGGGCTGAAGGCTTCCTTTTCCCACCTAGAGGCATGGGTGGCTCGGACTGGGGAAGTGCCTTTTATCCCCATAGGTGGCAACAGCAGAGACCAGGGGAGACCCGAGTGGCACCAAAGGAAGCAAGCAGACCAAAATAACACAGCAAAGGCTCCAAAAATTAAACTGTCATTGGAACCACAGTCTACAAGTAGACCATGACCTGCATGTTAAACCTAAACAGAATGACTGCCTGCTAAAATAGAAAATGTATATAGGACCTAGAATTTCCTAACACAACAGCCCAAGTGTCTAGTATACAATAGAAAATCACCTGCCATACTTACAGCCAGGAAAACCACACCTTGAATGAGAAAAGACAATGAAATGACACCAACGCTGAGATGAATCACATGTTGAAGTTATCTGACATGGATTGTAGAGTAGCCATCATAAAAATGTTTCAACAAGCAAATATGAATTCTCTTGAAACAAATGAAAACGTAGAAAATCTCAGTAAAGAAACAGATGTTTAAAAAACGGAAAAGAGAAAACTGAAAAATACAGAAACCAAAATCAATAAATCACGAGATGGACTTAGTTGTATAATGCAGATGATAGGATAGAAGCAGTAAACTTGAGAACAGATAAATTCACCAAATCTGAATAACAGAAAAAAATAGACTGAAAAGAATACCCTTTCCTTGATGATCAACAAGAAGCTCTTTTGCTCTGTAGTGAATTGTTTCCCCTCCCAATGCATTAAACCCTATTTCCATCCAGCTGGATGGATTTCATCTCCCTTCTTTGTCCTAATTTCATTAGCACAGTGCCCTAGCTTTCAGTCCCAAAACTTTCTTCAAGGGCTCTTGGGACTCTAAGCAAAATGGCAATTTTGTAACCTGCTTCAAAGTTCACATTGGGTAGATTAACAACCAATGTCACTTTCCATATCCTTCCATCTCCCATCCAACAGGTATTTCTAATGGTTCCTCAGATAAGATAGCATTGGGCTGTCCCATCAGGACTCAGAAGCACAGTCTCCTAGCTGTAATCTATTTATGACAGTCCTGGGGCACCTGCATGGCTCAGTCAGTTAAGCGGCGACTTGGGTTCAGGTCATGATTCCACAGTTCCTGGATTCGAGCCCTGCATTGGGCTCTGTGCTGACAACTTGGAGCCTAGAGTCTGCTTTGGATTCTGTGTCTCCCTCTCTCTGCCCCTCCCCCACTTGTGCTGTTTCTCTCTCAAAAAAAAAAAAAAAAAAAAAAAAAAATTATAACAATCCTTTGAGCTCCAGAAGTTAGCTCTGTAAATTTGAAAAGTAAATGCTTATATATAAATATATAAACTTTTATTGAGATATTATAAATGAGTTAGCTATTCATTATATAAAGTGATGAAATACATAAAAAGTGGTATAAAAGAAACATTTTTTAAGATACAAGTCACATCCCTTTCTGAGTAAATCTGAACTTCTATCAATGACTCCTTAATCTTTGGTTTTCTTTGCTACCTTTAAGAAAAATGTAAATCTTCTACTTACGGTATTTTGAAACTGCTCAGTTATGCCTGCTGTTTCGATTTGTGTGTTCTACTTTGGGAACAGTTTCAACATCTAAAGCCTTACTTTAGCTGTTTCAACTGCTTTGTAACTAGGTTTTCAGAGCTTAGGGGAAGTCTGTTGTTAACTAATTAGCTCTGGCTAATTACTTGCATATTCTAATTGCCCTAGCTATCTATCCCTGAATCCACCATAATCTCTGAGACCTGAATACTTGGTACTTCTCTCACTTGTCAGATTTGGCTTCATTCTGTTCTGAAGCTTGCCCGCAAACCCTCTCCTTCCTGTCTGTCTTCAGACCAGAAGATTAACAGGAAAAACATGGACTCAAATGACAAATCACAAAATGTGACTCCTGCCACTTCCTTCCCCCAAATTTGTGATAAGCTCATTATGGTTATTAAAAAAAATTCAACGAGTAGGCTTATGGTATTCACGGCAAGGTAATGTCTACTGAGAAAAGGGAACTGGTAGTAACCACACATAAGCATCTCCCCATGTAAGCCTCTCTTTCCATCTGATCTACTGGGTTTTATTTTTCCTGAGTTTATATCCTAGTTTAAGGACCTAATTTCTGTATGTCCATGAGTAAACTATTTAATATCCCCCCAACCAAGTCTCAATTTATGCACTTATAAAATGAGCATTATATTAGTACCAACATCACGATTCTGTGGAAAAGATCAACGGTGTTGATCAACAGTGCCTGGAATACAGTAAGCACTCAATAAATGTTGGCTATTGTCTCTCTTCTTATTTCTAGCATTGAAGTAAGTTGTTCCCATCTCCTTTATCTACCAAGTTACAAACTTTGTGAGGTTGGGATGGTCGTATTCATCTCTGTATACCATTTTGGGAGGCTCTGTCTGAAAGTGATTGACCCTTTTCATGGTTTCTATTGCAACCACCCACATTATCTTTGCCATAGACTGTGTCACGCTTCTCTAACCAAAACTCTGCTACATGGCTTCAAAAAAAAAAAAAAAGTCACAACAGCCTTCTAATTTGGTGGGAAACCCCATACTTGCTTAATATGATACCATCAAATATACCAGGAAGCAGCAGAGATATCCTGGGTCTGTATTTCTCAAAACCCCAATTCAAAGAGTCCCGGAGGATGCGCATTGAGTCTGGACATCTGCATTCTAATAGTCACTATGTGACTTCTTGAACCATGTATTAATTCCTATTGGATGATTTAGCATAATCAATTCACTTAATCATGATTCTATATGATTTTTTGAATCTCTTCAAGCAAGGTGAATTTTCAAGCTAGGTGAACCTAGTAGGAAATCTGTATGGCAACATTTTATTTCTGCATATTTTCACAGGGAGAGAAGGCATAGACTAAAGGCAGTAGTCAGAAGTAAATGTTTCTCCCACACTTATTCTACCAGGCCTAGTATCTAGTTTCTGGGGCTAAAGTTGACTAAATTTTATTAGGTCCCCATTTTGTGGAGAAACTTGCCTTCATATGTATTTGTGTGTATTCTAAATATGTCCCAATACAAAAGCACTAACACCCATACCTGACTTAAAACATGGCTCAAGGCTACTACTTGTCTTTGTTATGGCTCCCTGGGCTTGACATTTGAAGTAGTGATTCCAAGTCAGTGGGTGATTCCAAGGTCTAGATTTGGTGAGAAGTATTAGGAAGTCTGCTTGTCGTTGTCCTAAGCCTTAGTTTTCAATCTAGCTTTTTTGTTTTAATCTCCATCTGTCTTCTTTCTCTGTACATATCATAACTGGTTCAGAACTGGGAAAAGGAAAATGGAGTATTGTTAAATGCCTTACCAAGCCACCATAAAATAGCGATAAACTCAAGGCACATCAATAAGAAAGTAGAAAAGATTATATTAACTAACTGGAATTAAAATTTTTAAAAATTCTAAAAATAAAAAAATAAAATTACATAACTTTATTTTAAAAAGAGAAATTGAAATAAGAAAAGCAAAATAAAAACAAAGAATATATTTTTAAAATAACTGTAAGTGATAAGAATGGTACTAGTAATTGCTTTTGGTGGTATTCCTGACAGTCAATTGAAGAGACTGAGTAGACTAAAGTCTAGAATGTTGATCTCTTTCCTCTTTATAATGCTGCCTTTATTCACAGACAAAAAATTAGTATTTGACCATTGATAACACAGAAACATAACTATAAATATACAGATATTGGTCACTAAAGAACTTTATCATGAACAAAGGTAGATTAACTGATGATTTTAACACCCACCTATCAAAAAAAGAAAACTTTCATGCATTTTTCAAAGTTAGTATAATTTATTTAGTTCATTGGTGTTTTGATATTGTTTGTTTTGTTTTAATTGTTGTCGTTTTTGTTCATTGGTTCTTGTGAAAGTATCCCAGAAATTATGATTCAGTGGAATTTGAATTGAGGTCCAGGAATTTAAACCTCTACTAAGCTCTTCAGGCAATTTTGATGTGAGTGACCTGTGGAACACTCTTTGAGAAACATGAAGTAAATAGCTTTAGAATCCTCCTCTATAAATGGAAATGATTATGCTCACTTCATGGGTTTCTTATGAGATACAAGTGAGGTAATGTACATAAATGCTTACAACAAAGTCTGGAACTTAGTAAGGATTTGACACATGTTAATTCTTCACCCCAAATCCCTTCCTTTCTGTTTTAGAAATTGTTTTCCACTACACAAGAAGGAAAAATGTTGAATATAATTTCCCCCTACTCAATATGACCACAATAAATGTATTCTGGTGTTCAGCTAGATTTATTTCTGGATAGCTTTACTGACTGTTTAAAACTGGTCTACCACCTGCCCCAGGTTAACATCCATTACACTATGCTCTAATAAATGAAAATCAAGATGGCTGTCACAATATTTTAATACTGTCCCATAATTTGAGCTAACTTGTTTGTCCCTATTTTAAACATGAAATATCACTTGGACTTTAACACTATCTTCCCATGACTTGATCTGTAGGGCTAAAAGTACAGCAATTTCAGTTATTAAAGTAATAACTAAGTTATTAAAGTTATTAGAGTTATTAAAGTAATAACTAATAGAGAAAGTGACCCTGGGAAGACCACCAGTTGGGAGTTCTTTACCCATCAACTCTATAATGATTTTTTTTAAGTAAACTCTACCCCCAACATGGGGCTTAAACTCAGTACCCCAGAGATCCAGTCACATGCTCTACCAACTAAGTCAGCCAGGTGCTCCAACTATAATGATTTTTTTTTTGTTAACCAACCATTTAATACAATCTATGTTAAAGCTAAGTAACAAGAAAAGGTATTTATAAATCTGTAAAGTTTTGAGGCATCCTCCATTTTTCTTTTTTGACATTTTAAAATATGTTGCAATGAAATAAAACCAATGTCTTTCTTTTCTCAATAAATCTATTTTTAATGGACAATCCTTAAACTCTTTGGGAATTTTTGTTGGGAGAGAAACCCAGCATCTAAAATTTGAAAGTGTGCTCTAAAAGGTAGCAGAGACACCTTCTTCATGGCTATCACCACCTACAAACCCGATGTGGGGGAGGGTTCTCTAGTTTAAAAAAAAAAGAAAAGCACTACAAAAATTATTTTATTTATTTATTTATTTGGAGAGCGAGAGAGAAGGCATGAGCAAGGGTGGGCAGAGATAGAGGGGACAGAATTCCAAGCAGACTCTGCACATACTGCAGAGCTCAATGTGGGGCTTGAACTCTTGAACCGTGAGATCATGACCTGAGCTGAAATCAGATGCTTAACAGACTGAGCCACCCAGGCATCCCTACACAAATTATTTTAAACGTGGTCACCTAGGTGGCTCTGTCAGTTAAGCATCCGACTCTTGATTTCAGCTCAGGCCAGGATCTCACAGTTTCGTGAGTTTGAGCCCTGCACGGGCTGTGTGTTGACAGTGCCCAGCCTGCTCAGGATTCTCTCTTTCTCCCCCTTTCTCTGCCCCTCCCCCACTCACACTTTCTCTGTCTCTCTCAAAATAAACAAATAAACTTAAAAAAAAACACCGAAAAACGTTTTAAATGTATTGTCTTGTATATTGCGTTTCTGACAAAACTAAAAGCAGATGATTCCAGGTAATCCTTTTGCAGATTAAACAATGATCATACAACAGAACCTTGAATCATATTGCCTCAGTATCTCTTATAATTTATATGTAGACCAAGTTCTGAGTAGCACTACTGAAGGGAACAATGTAAAAAGATGGAGGACCCTGAATTTATCCTTATGTGTATGTCATTCTTCAACCTTTTTATTAAATGGTCAGTGAGTCAGTAATAATTTTAGGTAAAGAAGATGGGCATGATCTGAAGACTAGCAAAGTATTCTCCATCTACGCTCCCCAAATACCACTCCCTACTCCTCCAAATGACTCAGAACAAATTTGCCTGCCCTGGAAATTCTTCCCCAAAAGTCCTGGTTAGAAATCAAGATAGGAAAACTTGTGTGAGAAGCCACATAAAAATATTAGCCTATGATTATATGCACACAAAGTTTATTCACCACGTTAGTTCTCATCAGTGAGCAGGTGGGTCTGGATGAAAATGGAAGAATAAGGAAGAGGCCATGCAAAAATGCTCTGTGGCCATGCAAAAATGCTCTGCTGCACTTCTCTACAAGGTGTGGATGAGTGGGTTTCCACAACCTGGAGACATCATATGACAGAAGCTAGCAAAGGATCCGAGGATAAGAATTTCATACCAATTTTGCTGTGTAATAAGCCACCCCAAAATGTAGTGGCTTAAAATTTCAAACACTTACTATTTCTTGTATCTCTTTGGGTTGGGTAGGTGATTCTTATTGGGAGAAAGAGCGTAAACTAAAGGCAGCAGTCAGAGGTAAATGCTTCTCCCACACTTATTCTATGAGGCCTAGCATCCAGCCCCTGGAACTGAAGTGGACTAAGTATTTAAAAAAATTTTTTTAATGTCTATTTATTTTTGAAACACAAGCATGGTAAGGGCAGAGAGACTGGGAGACACAGAATCTGAAACAGGCTCCAGGCTCTGAGCTGTCAGCACAGAGCCCCTCGTGGGGCTCAAATCCACAAACTGTGAGATCCTGATCTGAGCCAAAGTCAGATGCTTAACCCACTGAGCCACCCAGTCACCCAGAAGTGGACTTTTACTTAGGTTCCAATTTTGTAGAAAGAGTTGCTTTTACATATATTCATATATATATATATATATATACATATATATAATTTTTTTAAATGTTTATTTATTTTTGACAGAGAGAGAGAGAGAGGCAGAGAGGGAGACACAGAATCGAAAGCAGGCTCCAGGCTCCGACTGAGCTAACAGCAAGAGCTGACACGGGGCTCGAACTCACAAACCAGGAGATGATGACCTGACTGAGCCACCCAGGCGCCCTTCAGATATATTCTAAATATGTCCCAGTATAAATGTATGAATGCCGCTTCCTTGATTAATCTTTGTTCTGAGATAATTTAATCCATTTAGAGGATTTTGTTTAATTTAGGTTCACTCCAAGACCAATATTTAATCAGCCAAACATTTACAAACTCAGATGTTTTACCATATAAGGTGAAAATGCAGATGTCATTCTAAATATTACAAGACCCTAGATTTCTGACATTATTGTGGCTAGATCTAATAAATTCTTTTCTGCCTCAAGGCAGAATTGGAGAGAACTGGATGAAAGTAGTACAAATATTCATTTTTTCAGTCTATTCTATAGCTATTTATTGTTATACATTTATATAAATTTGTTGTTATTTATTTTATACTCCAAAGTATAAAAGCAAGCAAAAACACCTATCCTCATGGGGCTAAATCACAATTAAATTATAACAGAGGGAAATGACACTACTGATATACCATCATTAAGTCCTGGATTTTATTTTTCCAGAATAGGGATAAATTTCCTATTAATCTGCCCTTTTTCGGTTTTCATTGTGCCCTTAAGCAATAGTGGGGTAGGATTACAGTTGTGCACTGTCCTGGCATCCAGCCTACCTGGCATCCAGCCTGGCATCCAGACCACCAAATCCAATGGTCTCCAAGTGGGATGAGCACACAAGATAATCCAATAAGGAACGGGAGATACATAATTAAAATTGGTTTTTATCCCATTGGTTTAAATTTCTACTCTATATATGTTTAATAATGTACATGCCATATTATTTACAAATGTATATGCATAAAATCTATAAATAAATAAACATATTGGAGGTATGTGGTCCAAATTTTTTTTTACTAAAGTGGTGCAATACAAAAACCATGGCTCTAACAATTTAAAATATAATTAAACTTTAAAAATGAGCAATGATTCTCTCAGAAGTTGGAGACAGATGAGGAAGTTTGATTTTAAAAAGTTGGGGTCCGGGTGCCTAGGTGGTTCAACTTCCAATTCTTGATTTCATCTCAGGTCAAGGTCCCAGGGTGTGGGATCAAGCCCCATGTAGGGCTTGGAGCTGAGAATGGAGCCTGCCTGAGATATTCTCTCTCCTTGGCCCCTGCTTCTCTCCCCTGCTCATCCTCTAAAATAAGTAAATAAATAAATAGATAGATAGATAGATAAATAAATAATAAAATTAAATGTTGGGGTCTATAGATCTATCTATTACTGTGAATTGTAATAATAAATAGCCTTTCTGCCAAGCATTCCTTTTTTCCTGGTTGGTTTACTTGACAAGACTACCAATTCAAAGGACACTTTACTGATTATTTCTAGCCAACTGCCTTAAAGCCTAGAATTATGTAGAGTCCTTCAAAGCCAGGTATATTAGACATCAACAATTTTTTAGTGATACGTAATTTTTCAAAAATTTTTACAAATTTATCTAATTTTTTTAGGTAACTCATACAATTTAATAAATGCTTATGATTAAAAGAACATTAAAAATATGAAAATGTTCAGGGGCGCCTGGATGACTCAGTAGGTTAAGCATCCAACCCTTGGTTTCAGCTCTTAGGTCATGATCTCACAGTTTGCGAGTTCAAGCCCTGCATGGGGCTCTGTGCTGACAGCATGGGGCCTGCTTAGGATTCTCTGTCTCCCTCTCTCTCTGCCTCTGCCCTGCTTGCTCTCTATCCCTCTCTTAAAATAAATTAAAAAAATTTTTTTTAATTCTAAAAAAAAAGAGAAAATGTTGAAATAGATAAAATTAGACAAGTATGATGAACTACCTTATACCTATTACCAAGATCAACAGTTACCAAGATTTTGCCAAATTTCCTTCACTGATCCACACTGTTTCATTTGGGTGGGCGGGCTGTCATTTTTTTAACAATGAGTTTTCAAAAAATTGGAAAAAATTTTAAGAGTGCTTTCCATAGAAGTAGCATCAATAATTTGGCATACTTCACTGTTTTTATTAAAAATGTTTTTCAAACTTTTTAAAAATAAAGTTTATGAATTTATTATTTTTGAGAGAGAGAGAGAACAAGCAGGGGAGGGGCAGAAAGAGAGAGGAAGACACAGAATCCAAGGCAGGTTCCAGGCTCTGAGCTGTCAGCACAGAGCCTGATGTGGGGGGCTTGAACTCAACAACTGCCAGATCATGATCTAAGCTGAAGTCTGAAGCTTATCCTTTCAGGGCCACCCAGGACCCCCTTCCTATAGTTTAATATTCTTAAACTATTTTAAAAATTGTTTTAGAACAAGAGAACAAACATGTAAAGAACCTAGTTTTCAGTATTACAACATTCAGCACTTGTAATTCATAAGCAAAAGGACATGATACCTGGGATTTACTTTCATATACTCCAGTCATTTATTTTATTTTTTAAAGATTATTTAAAGCAATCTCCACATCCAACATAGGGCTGGAACCCATAACCTAAAGATCAAGAGTCCCATGCTCCACCAACTGAGCCAGCCAAGCACCCCTTATACTCCAGTCATTTAAAAAGGCGGGGATGAGACATAACACACTCAAACTGCATTCTGTTATTTTCTAAACGTCTTGCTAATTATTTGCTTGAAAATTTAAAGGGGTGCATTCTTATGCACTAATTAAAAACCAACATTTTTTTCTGGGACACTTGGCCAGCTCAGTTGGTAGAGTGTGCTACTCTTGATCTCAGGGTTGTGAGTTTGAGCCCAATAGGCATTACTTAAAAATAAACTCTAAAAATTATTTTTTTTCTGAAACTAATATAATGCTGTATGTTAATTATACTTCAATAAAACAATAAAAATAAAAACACTTTTTTCACACCCGCTATGTGCCAGGCACTATTGCAAGCATTGGAGATAGAATAGTAAGATAGAGCCTGTTCTCTCTGGGAGTAATTATCAGATATAATTGTAAGAGTAAAGCAACTTATCAACATGGCCTCAGGTAGAAAAATATATTTTTATTTTTATTTATTTTTTATTTATTTGTTCATTTTTATTTTTTTAAATTTTTATTAACTGTTGAGAGAGACAGAGACACAGCATGAGTGGGGTAGGGGCAGAGAGACAAGGAGACACAGAATCTGAAGCAGGCTCCAGGCTCCAAGCTGTTAGCACAGAGCCTGATGTCGGGCTTGAACCCATGAACCGTAAGATCATGACCTGAGTCAAAGTTGACTGAACCACCCAGGTGCCCCGAAAAACATATTTTCAGAAAGATATCGTCAAGGGCCATACAAAACTAATGCATTCATTTGCCTTTAACTTTCTCTTGTAGCTTTTTATCCTTTCTTAATCATACTAAGATATTCTTTAGCAAGTGCTTAGTTTATCAAAGTTAATTATCTCCCCTTCCTGGCACCTGATATGAAATTATACATTAAATATTATAATGTCCCATTTTTCATTTTTGTGACAGCAGCATGATGCCATGATGATAAATAGTTTGAAATCCAAAAAAAATTACCTCTGGATTTGTCTGGGATACCAACTCTAGGTTATGTTTTAATGTGTTTTTTCCATAACAAGTTTATTTTTTAAATGTTTATTTATTTGAGAGCGTGTGTGTGTGTGTGTGTGTGTGTGTGTGTGTGTGTGTGTGCACGAATTGGGGGCAGGGGCAGAGAGAAAGAGAATCCCAAGTAGGCTCCTCACGTCAGCACAAAGACCTAAAATTCACAAACCATGAGATCATGCATGACCTGAGCTGAAATCAGGAGTCGGAAGCTTAACCCACTGAGCCACCTATGTGCCCTTGTTTTAAAGTTTTAATTTTTATTTTATTTGCAATTCTTCTCAGGACTTCACACAGGTATTACATAAATATACCTAAAGTCTAATAAAGCACCTAAAAAACACAGTTATCAAAAGAAAATAAAGCCCATTCTATAAATGCATCATTTGGAAGCTCTATTTATAAATTAAAAATTGCCATAATGCTTTTAAGTCAAAGTATACCATATTTCAGATGGTGATATATAATTAATCACTGTTTTGCATTTCTAGTGATCAATGTCTACATCCTTTTCCACTAAGTTATATTTGGAATATAGTGTAAAGTATACAGCATTATAACAAATCCATTGCAATTGATTGATACAATGGTTATAACCAAGAATTGTACCTAAAGGAATCCTCTGTACTAGTCAGTAATGTAAGAAATACTTTCTGTACTTGCTAATGAAAAAGCATCTTTAAAGTCAGTCACATTCTACACAGACTCAATGGAAAGTCAGGCAGCCATTTAGGGAATTTGCCAAAAGTAGTCATTCTGCAAAATTCTTGGGAGGGGGAGTGTCACAATGGGCTTTTGCTTCTGCTCAGTTTGTCTGCACTTGTATCATCCCCAAGCCAGAAACATTTTCTCTAGACCTTGGTTATCCCTGACTGATGAACTGGCTTGCTGCTGCCCAGCATCAGGAGAGAGAACCCGTAACATAACCCTAGCACTGGAAAAGATCAAAATTCAAAGTTTTGAAGAAAGGTTTCTACTGAACCCCTATTGCTTTCGCATCATTTTAAAGTAAAAAAATGGTTAAGTTAAATCATGCAAGTCAGGGACTGTCTGTAGTCTGTATAGGATCAGACCAGATCACAGATCAGAGGCTACGTGTCAGACAGTGGTCGACCAGGACTATTTGGTTCTGAGAGTATGAAGAGAAACTTCGCCAAGAAAGCACTGTGAAGTCATGAAGTAGAAAACTGTAGGAGAGAAGGCAGTGACGTTTTGGGAAGATACAACAAAATGCATATGTCAGTATTTAGGGCCACAGATCTCTTGGTACTTTGTGAGATAATTAATGTTTGCATTCAATTTGAGGTTGAGTAAGTAATTACTGTTTCCGTAAAGTACAATATGGAGTAGTTGACAACAGGTTCTCCAAACTTCTGACACGATGTAGGACTCTCAGTGGATCCTGAGATACATACAATGACCACTTGGAGCTGCACAGTTAGTAATTTGCTATTACGTGGAACCTCCAGAGCGTGTGTTAATAAAGCGGAAAACAACCCCGGCTGAGGACACGATTTGATACCTTCTTACGGTTTCGCTCCCGCCTCCCTCCAGGCGCACCCCAGGGACCGCCAGCTCAGGCTCTTCCAGGATCAGACGCTGCGCGCTGGGGGATCGGAGTGGCAGGCCCAGTCACTGGAAGCCTTCATGGGAGCAGCAGGCGACGGCGACCGGCGCGCCCACACCCCGAGCGGGGACGCGCCCTCGAGACGGTAGGAGGTGGCGCGCGTCCCCCGAGGCCCGCGAGGAAAGCTCCACCACCGCGGTGCACGCACGCCGGGCCCGAGAATGAATGGAAAGTTCAATCTCGCGCGCTCGGCGCGGGCAGCCAATGACGCGGCCGGGAGAGGCGGCGGGCAGGTGTGCGCGTGCCGCCGCCTGACGCAGGGCTCGAGCCGAGCAGCCTGCCGCCGCCGCCGCGCCCCGCGGCCCCCCTCCACCCCCAGCCCGGCCCCCTCCTTCCCAAGCCCCGCCACCCGCCGGGCTGCGGCGGCGGAGCGGCGGCGACAGCAGATTCCGCGCCCGGCAGCCGAGCGCCGCCTTTGCTCTCCGGCCCCTCCGCGCCGCGTCCCCCCTGCGGCCCCCCCCCCCCGCCTCCGGCTCACAATGTGCTGACCCCTCCCGGCCCCGCCGCGCGCGTCCCGGGTCTCCGGTCGCCGCGCTCCCTCAGGAAGTGACAGACTCCAGGCCCCTTCCTCCGCCCCGTCCCCCCGGACTGAACGCCACACACGTACTCACACCCTCTACCCCGCTCACACCCGGGCTAGCGACGCGACCATGAGGCCCCGGAGGTAAGCAGCGCGCCCCGCGGCCGGGCGAGCGCGAGTGTGGCCGGGGTTGCGCGCGGGTGCGGACGCCGCTCGCGGCCCCGGGTCTGGCACGTGAGCAACGTCGAGGGGAGCTAGGTGCCGAGGAGCAGGAAGAAAGGAGGAGGCGCGAGCGCCAGGGAGGGGAAAGGACAGGGCAAGGTGGGGAAGTGACAGGTCTCGCAGCAAGTTGTCGTGCGGGAGCAGAAGCCGCGTCCTTCCTTCGCCGGCCCTGATTTATTGCCCCAGTGTTACCACTGAGATGCGGGCGGTCGATGTACTTCCGGGTTCACACCTTTCTCTCCCCGCTCGGTGCCGCTGGGTCGGCGCTCGGTGCGGGCGCTGCGTCGCCAGCGTGGTCGCCCGGCCTCTCCGCCGCGGTCGCCGCCCGGCGGTCGGAGCCGGCTGGAAGCGGGAGGGCCGGGCGGGGAGGGGGAGCGGGCGACTCGGGGTCGCAACGGTACGGCGCCGGCTGCGGTCCCGGCGGTCGGTTCGCGCGGCCAGAGCTGGCGCCTCGGACACGCGGGGCCGCACCAGCAGAGGGCGTCCGCACCTGCCCTTCCCGCACTCCGCCAGCGGAGCTGCTTTGTAGCGGGCAGGCGTCGGGGATCCTTTTTGCTTCGGTATCGGTGGTGTAAATTCATGAATTAAAACTAAGAGTTTGAGGAGAACGGAGAAAAACGCACTTGGATTCAGGTTGCTTTTGAAACGAAAAAAAGAAGCGATGCATTCGCAGGAGCATTAACCGACTGCTGACTGGAACATCGGAAGCGGGTGCATTACGAGGATTTGTACTCCAAAACTTTTTTTTTTTTTAATTGCACGTTGGTAAACATTGAATGTTTTCGAGTAACATCTTACAGTATGTATTTAGTGTCCTCATTGCGGAAATTTCTTAAATGTAAGTAATAGTCCGCCATTTTGAATTGTTTCATGTAACACAGACTGAAATCTTAGGTTCCTGTGTTTCCTTGAGTTCCTTTCTGTTCTTTCTGTGGATTTGTTTTCATCCATAGGTTTTTAAGGTTACCAGGTATTATTACAGTTCTCCAGTGAAGGTTTTTATATCTACAGTTGTTAACGCAAGGGAAAAATGAATTATATTTGTTTTATTGTTTTTTTATTTCTTAGTCACAAACATTGTGGAAGTTAAAATTATACGTGGAAACTAATATCACAATGAATTTAAAACATTTTACAATGTTGTTGGGAAATGTGACTTTTAGGAAATTTTACTCTGATCAAAGAAAAAAAAATCCTCCTCTTTGCCTTCTTTGTCCAGATTATTACCAGAGTTTTACCTAGGTGATGACGCAAAAATGCTTTTTGAAATTCATTTGTTGTTAAAACAAATTTTTAAGTCCAACCATAAATTATGGCACATCACAATTTTATAAAAGATTTCAGGGAAACGTTACAATTTAAAATTAAATTCTTGGAAATGTATGCCAGTTTATGTAATTTGCAAAATATTTGTGATGAAATTTATGCCCTTTTTTTTCTGCAGTGGACTTGCACGTATTTGCTAGAGGAGTCATACTATAAGTTAAAAACAGAACATATAATAATTTTCCATGTAGATTAATAATTAGACCCTTGTCCATTTGGGGAGAAGTCTTGCTTCCCAAATTCTTTATCTCTGAAAGTATGAAATAGGACAATACAGCATGCCTAGATTTACTAAACACCTTCAGGAATTAAAATCACACAGGCCTCTTTCTAGTACTTGGGAGGGATACTACAAATGAACAAAATGCTTTATTTGAGTTTTCTATTTTATAAATAGGACCAGCTAATCATTGCTTGATAGGAAAATGTCAAGCACTTAAGTATCTGGATCAGCTTGTAATGAATGTTGGTTATAAGCACTGTGTACAGGTGCTTCTCTATTAACAGATCTGAAACCTAATGATTCAAGGATCAGTTCTTACTAATCCTTGTCCAGTTGTTGTATCTTATTGTATGTCTGTGCCAAACATCTTTCAGAAACAATGAAAAATTTATTGTGAAGTTAATCAGGATTTAAATTAAAAAATCTGTTATGAGGGAAAATACAGTTAACTATACTTTGTAAGTGAAACAGATCGAGTGTTAATGTGGCAGTATTCAAAGTCAGTCTTCAGAATGCCTTATTTTAAAGTGTGTTGCACATGTAAATTCCAGAAAACACCAGGATTTTAGTAAACGCAGTGGATTTATTTAAAGTGTTTTTTCCCCCCATTCACTCTGAAGAAAGAGAAGATTAAACAGATCTTACCTGTCTGATAGTCTGCTATCTGATCCTGTTACTCTTTTTGGTGCTTATAACACACTGCTATCGAAATTTACAAACCATGATTAAAGGGAAAAAAATTTGTTACTAAATTAAACATATATGCATAACAGTCCTCAGGTTTAAGATTGATGTCTCTTTAAAATGATTAAAGTGCTGTTCATACCTACCAAATTTGGTGACTATATTAGAAAGCCCCAGTCAGAAAATGATCTATAAACATTTATCTTGATCCATAGTTGAGTTGATTTTTTAAAAAATGGGAAGTGGAGATTCACACATGGAACAATTTAGAAGTATTTCAAGCTATTGATTATGAAAGAGACACTGCAAAATTTGGGTCACCTAAGGAGTTTTCTTATTTGATAATTTTTAATGGAATCTTATTTCCTCTTAAAATTCTGTAAGTCCACAAATGCCCAAAGTTTTAATGTTTAAATGCTTAGAACCTGTACTTAATTTTCTTGCCTTTTAAAAAGAACTGTATTTTCTTTACAAATAAGTACTGTTGTTGATGAACCACAGGGAAAAAATAATTTTTAGCTTGCCACTGAGAACAATGAAAATTCTTTACATTAAAAAACTTAGGATTGATTCATTTGAACATATCTAGGAATATATGAAATCTAGAATCACGTTGGTTTGAGAAACTTGCCTGCTGTGTACGTGTATACTGTGTTGTAGTTCTTGGACACAATGACTCTCTATAAAGTCGCTGACCATAGTGCTGAACCAAGACAGCCATATTGGTCACTGCTGAATCTGACTGAAACCTGTACACAGAAATTATGTAAAGGTTTAAGTAGCATCATCACTGTAGGAAATGTATATATTATATTTCACATGTACTTTTTTATGTATTCTCTTTACTCAGCTGCAATTGAAATGAGCCAGAAATTGTGATAGAGAAGTGTTATTTCTAAAGTATATTAATTTACTGTATAAAAATGATTTTGAATAATGTCAGTAAAATCAATGGGATCAATGCTAGAGGTTTTCCCTTTCTTTGAAAGCTGCCACTTGCAGATGAAGACAAGATTTTAAAACCAATTTAAGCAGCCAATGATTTCTCTCCAAAACTACACTTATAGTTGATACCACTGTAACTTTGAGTAGGAACTTGATATTTACCATTTTTATTCAGGTTTATATTCTGGCACTATCAAAATCAACATCAAAACATATTATTGGAATTAATAAAGGTAGAAGTCACTCATAAAATATATTCTTGGAAACAATAATAATATAAGCAGTTTCTAGGTAAAGAGAAAATATAAAATTTGAAATGATAATGATCTTGATTTAGCACTTTGAAGAAATTTTCTATTGTTTGAAGCAGAATGAGCACCAGGGTGTCATTGCTTATAATATTACTATATTCTAAGTTATATGAAATGAACACTGGTGTGAAACCATTGTAGAAATTACCTGGAAAGGAAAATGTTGTAATACATTTAATATTTCAGTGAAAAGTACTATTTTAGGCATAGAACTTTGACATTATTTTCCTAAAAATAGAATGGGTCAATATGCAGGATCATCAAATTAAGGGTCAAAGGTGACAAACCAGGACAAAGGGCATGCAGCTCATTTTCAAGTAATCAGTTTCTAGTTTTTTCATGGCCGAACAAAAGCTTAATTATATAGAAAAAAGGACTTAGTGTTGAGTGACCAGTTCTAATGGCGGAAAAACATGTTTTAAATTTGTTACATATTTCAAATCACTATTTCTTATTTGTGAATGCAAGAGCCAAAAGGCTTCTTTTATATTTTTTGAACAATTCTTTTATGTAACATTTTTTTCAAACTCTGTGTTTCAACAAAAATATTTAGTATACTGTATAGGCTGAAAACACACTTTTTTTTACAATTTTAAAATTTTGAAAAAATTATAAATTTTATCTTTTTTCATTAGTCTCTTGGTAAATCTCCTCTGCTAATTTCATTCCTATTATTTTTATTTAGTATTATATTTATTACACTATTAGATCACTGGCAGTGATGTAAGGGTGAGCGTCCTCTAAAACATTTCTCAATCTTTATTACATTAAAATGTTTATTGAAAGTATTTCAAATGCACCAAAAGTTCTCATTAGGTTGTTAATCTCTTGTGATATAAATTTTTAACATATTAATGTTGTATATTAAAACTCAGAATGTATTATCAAATAAAATTGTCTTGTTAACACTGTAATTAACTAGTGGTATTCAGCTTTATTTAGAGTCATTTTTGTTTATCATATCAAGAAGCTACTCTGAAGTTTTCATCTTACAGTTTTGGTGGGCCTTCAAAGTGTATGTGATTAGCTTCGATAAGACAGGAATTTTGCCATTATTTTGACTTCTTCAAACCACTGTTGTTTTCATTTTTCTTTTATTCAGTGCAACCTCAACAGGGACTCACCTATGAGCTTTATTATGTAAAACTGTTGTTTCTTATGGTGAAAAATACAGTTTGCAATGGCAAAACCAACTGCTGTGCCTTAATTGTGTTACTACATTCATGTTCAAGTTAAAGAATTGTTTACCAAATAACATTTGTGCCTACATCAGTGCCTTTAAACAATCTTGACAGTTTGCCAGTTGACTTAAATTATTATTCATTGAAATTTTTTAATTTTCTGGAATAGAATTTTTTTACTGTATTGTATTTGAAGAGAATGCTAGAATTTCTCATATCTTATGTGAAACCAATAAAATTGTAATTTGTAAAGTGGTTGAGAAAGTTAAATTCATCTCTGTGTTTCAGCTGTATTATAAATATTAACCTCTCATGTTAAGGGTTCACATAATGTATTATAAATAAAAAAATGATGTATTATAAATTACTTCATAAGTATAAAAATACAATTTAAAATGTTTTTCCTAAAGTAATATAAATTTTTTCATTCTCTCAACATAACGTTCTAAATATTCTAGTAAATGCAAAGTTTCCTGTGTTAACATTCCAATACCTATGGTTTTTCAACTGTATAAAGTCACATGTAAATATTTGTTTTACTTTAGATTGTTTTCTTTAACTTCTCTGTCTCTACATGTAGTTAAGAATATATAGCATTTTCAGTTTTATCTATAATTAGAGTAGGATTTTCAGTTAAATTACAAAATGATTTCTTCTGATTTTGCTTAGGCAGCATTTGAATTTAGTCTATTGACTTAATTTGCAAAAAAAAATTATAATGAAGGGTTTTAATATATATTAATGTTCCTTTAGATGACAGAGTAAGAAAACATTTTCATAAAGCACACACATTCACTTCAATGTTGAACTTCTACATCTAATATTTTATGTCATATGTGTATATGTTGTTTTTAAGTTATAGCAAATGTAATAAGTATCTTGCTTTAGATTTTACTCTGATATTTGTGTACTGTGTTTGCTATGTGATCTTAAGTAGTCATTTGAAACCTTTTCTCTCATATATTCTAAGACAGAAAAGTCATATTGTTGCCTATTTTGTTTTCCAAAAGATGTATTTAGTTCAATGATAATTGAGACATATTGTAAATAGACTAATTGGTGTTGTAAACTATAAAATGAATATTTAATTTAGTAAACTATAATGTACTCTACATTTACATTATTTTAGAAAATACTAATAGGAGAAACAATTTATTTAAATATCTTTTTAAATGTTGAGAAATTGTAGTAATGAGAATAATGACATAATTTTACTTTTATGATAGTGAATGTTTTTTATTGCTAAATTACTTTTTGCCACCTTAAAGTAACTTGTTTTTTAGAGGTAAAAGCTAACATGTAAATTGAATTGAAATAAAGTTCTGAGTAACATGTAGTAGCATTTCATTTTTATTTATTACTACTCAATTCTTTGGGCTTAAGAACTTGGCAATTTTTAAAGAAATTACAGCGTATAATGCAGAATAGTAAACACTTTATTTTACATTGAATAGTTACAATAGTGGACTAACAGCAATATGGAAAGTAGTTGAGAAGAATATGGTTCCATATTTTAACAGGAGGAAATATGAAATTTAAGAATGTAGTGAATAGAGTTTATAAGTTAAGTAATTTTATAATCGTGTACATTGAAAATAAAATTATTGAAATCACTTTACATGTACATTTACATTTGCAGCAGTCAAATAATTAATTGCCTATCACATTCTCTTTTATAAAAATACGGTTTTAAGAAAATTTTGTATACAAGTCCACTTAATTCATAAAAGGCATCCTAGGAATAGTCAGCCAGGGTTCAGAAATTCATTAAGTCATTGGTTCATTAAAAACTATGTATTGAGCACTAAAGAATGCTAAGATCACAATGATGAGATAAATATATGCAATCCCCTCCATCCCTCACCACCATAGAGCATAGCATCAAGTTGGGATAGGGACCATTTTCATGGGTTATTACAGTCATAATTTTGGTATGGTATTATATGGAGAGGCATTATACTCGGTATGGAACAATAACAAAAGGAGATCTAAGCGGAGATTTAAATGATGAATAGTGATTGTTCTAGTGAAGGGGCAGAAAACCTTACTTTACGATATCACAGTTTTAATTAGATTTTTGTTTTCTAAAATTTACTAAAAATTATGGTATCAAATGAAAATACCCATGTATAAAATTACAAAAAGCTGTTTTTGGAGTATCCATGCATTTAAAGGCTTATTTTTTATTCTTTATCATTACTTCATGTCAAAATACAGTCACCTATAGTAAAGATACGAACATATAATATTTACCTATCTCATTCCTAAAATAGTTATTCAGTAATCATTGGGTAGATAGATTTTAATAACCATATTTAAACTTAGTTCTACTTTCTTTACCTAGTCTTGCTTTTGGAAAGTTTTAAACCGTTACTTAGCATCAATGAAATACATTAATGTCTATCAAATAATTCTATCTTTTTATTTGAAAGGGATGAGAATATTAAAATTGTCAGTAACCAAAAAACATCATATGGTAAGTTTGGATAGTGAAAAATCTGAACATCTTTATCACTCAAATTTATAGTGTTATTTAGTAGCTAACTTTCTTACACCATTTGATTTTCACTTTTTTGAGTCTTCTGCTTATAATAATTTATATGAATTATTTGAAAAAAATTTTTGACAAATCCCTATTGACTGTTTTTATGTTGGTTTGAACTTCTCCATAACTATAAGCAGATAGAGAGGATTAAGCATAGGCTGGGGCTACTAGAATAGGAAAACATGAGCTAGGGTTTTGCTGAAGTTTATATCTAATATTTAAATGCATGTCCACATCAACCAAATGTACAAAATAAAACAATATAGACTCAATATAAAGGACAGCTCTATTTCAATAAGTTTTAGTGATTTTTGTTAACTTTAGGGTCTGTCATTGTCTTCTAGTTGTAAACACAGGATAAATGAAGGATTTAATGTATAGAGGTTCACGTGCCTTTTGTTGACAATATTCCTCTATTCTTTTCAAATCGTACTCAGTGGGATTGTCATCCTTTGTAGGAAGAGTCTTGGGTCACCATTCAGTAGAACTTTACACTTGGAAAAGTCTCCATTTCATTTTGAGAAGACAATTAGATTGCACCTCAAAGAATTTACACATTATGTTTTATTTTTCGTGAGTTGATACAGTAGATTGAGCGTGTAAAACTTAGTTAAGGGAAGAAAGACAACCCTGGGTGGTAGCAGGTGAGTGGATGCATGTTCAAACTAATCTATTTTTCCAAACCTCAATAATTCTGAACCCAGGATAAAAATAATTCAGTTGCCAGCAGGAGTTTTCTCTTCTAATTGCTATACTTCATTACTGGGCAACCTCTTTATTGCAAGTTTTATTGTGTCATGACATCTGCCCATGGATATATTAGAAACATCAGTACTTATTCATAGTTTTGAAACAAGAACTGTTTTTACTTTTTAAAATGTAGGTTCATACATGTTAGATACTGTTAATTAAATATACTTAATAATTAAGTGTACTACTATTAATTTTTTTCTCACAAAGCATTTGAATGTAATGGACCCAATATGAGTGGTATAGAACCACAATTAGAATCACACAATTTATCTTCTAAAATCTGTCTGAAGAGAATTGTCAGTTAAGTTCATCAGTAAAATATTGTGTGTTAGGTTGATTTTTAACTGTGGTTTTTAAAAATGGGATTTTGGAATTACAGTGTAAAATTAAGCTTTAAAAATTTTTTAAACTGTATTGTTCATGAAATTGGCTCATGAACAATTAAGAGTAATCTTAATGGTCTTGTGTAAAATGTTTTTTTTTAAACAAATGTCCTTTAATAGGAATGAAAGTCAAGTTTATGCCAATTGGTTATATGATTTTGCTAGGTGAGTCTTAAATTGTTAAAAAAAAGTTTACAGGTCACTTCACAGAGCCAAACACCTAGGCATTTTATTGCTTTCTAATAAGCCGTTAAACTGAAGAAGAGGCAATTAAATAGGCAATTAATATAGTACTTACTTGAGCTCTCTGATTTTAGGTTCTTCAGAAGACGATGAGGTCATTCAACCAGGTTTCATCAGCCCCAGGTTAGTCTGTACTTTCCCCCCCCCCCCCCCAATTAAATATTTAACTTGACTAATGTTTTAAAAAGATTACTGGAGACATATAAGAAAACTTGACAGCCTGCATCAATTCTCCACTTTGGCAACATATCCTACTGTACTCCAGATGATTTCATCTATAAACTGATATTCCCACCAGAATGGCATGGATGAAGTAGTCTAACTCCTTTTCCTTCTGATTGTTAAACATTTTTCAGGGAATTTTCTTAATTTAGGAAGCTCCATTTATTTTGCTTCTCATGAACATGTACCAAATTTGTTCCTCATTATACTGCAAAAATAAATCACTTGAACTTTCAATAATTTAAACCTACACTGTAAAAAACATATCCTTTTGTTTACTTAGGTGTACTGTAAAACCTATACTTTTGGTATATATTTTCTTGTATTACTGAAATTAACTGAAAATTTACAATACTTTTCAGTAACAATTCTATTTGATAATCTAGTATTTTAGCTTCTGCTCAGATGAATTTAGTGTCTTGGATCTACTCTTGATTAATACTGTTTTGAAAACACCTTTAAGAGCTATAATATGACAAAGTTTGTGAGCATTAATAAGTACAAATGAAAAGATGTTATTCTGTTATTAAGCTTATTAAATATAGGACTGTAGGTAGCAAGAGGAATTAGTAGGGATCAAATTTTTAATGAGGAAGCCACTGAGAGGCTTTGCCATTTGACAAACACTTTGCTTTTTTCTAGAGTGAATCCTTTGACATGGAGATGATGCTCTTAATGAGTATCATGAAAAAGAAGATTCTGGAAAGTTACTACAATACTTTATTTTACCACCCAGTTGCCCCTTACTATTGATTATGTTTTTTTCTCCAGGGGCAGATGGGAGGCAGTCCAGAGACCTTTTTCTTTTCTGTTGGGAAATAATGTTAACACCAATGTGTTAAGTGACTGCAGTAAAGTTTCATGTCTGTGTTTCCTTGTGACTAAAAAAGGGCTGGCCAGGGAGAGATTCCACTTTGACCAAAAGAAAGGTTATTTCCAGATATTACATGGAAACTGAAAGATTTGAACATTGACTGGTTGGTCTCACTTTGCAGATGAGGAAGCTGAGACTCAGAGAAGCTCAATGACTGGCCTAAGGTCATAAAGTCATTAATATGAGACCAGAACTCTGGCCTCAGTTTTCTTTTTTTCACTCCTCTTTTTTTTTTTTTAATTGTATTTATTTCAAGTATTCTCTCTACACCCAATGTGGGGCTCAAACTCACAACCTTAAGATCAAGAGTTGCATGCAGTAACTGTTCTAACCGACCGAGCCAGCCAGGTGCCTGTGGCCTCCAGTTAGATGTTTTCTTCTCCACAGATTTGCTTCCCACACAGGCATCTTTAAAACCTGAAGATGTCTTCTCACTTGCCTAATCTTTTACTCCTGGTCTTCTTTTCCTTCTCATTTTCCATCTCCCTGTCCTCTTCTCTCAGATAAGCCCAAAGTGATGATATTAAGAGAAATAACTTGGAAACAGTCCACACTCTTATTTCAGCTGATTATTTGTTTTAATGAGATTAAGTTTTAAAGAATAAACTTTGATTCATTGCTTTGGGAGACAGGGAAGGAATTGTATGTTTATGTTATTTAGTGTCATTTCTACAGACAGAATATTCACTGCAAAAGTATCTTTATATTATGGAGACTACATGTTTAAGTTGTACAGGTGAAAAATATGAACTTATTTTTAAAATAAAACATGAAACTTCTTTTTGTGCTCTTTTGGGCAAAATAATGTAATGCTTATTACTGAATGATTTTTCTAACCCAATTGCTGTTCCATTTGAAATCATATAAGGAAATATTGAGCACGTTTCAGAAAATATTTGTTAGGAGTAACAAAACAATTATATTTCTCCTTTTCGTTGGGAGAGAAGTATGTTAACAGAGTAGGGCTTTTTTTTTTTTTTCTATTCGTTTTTTTTTTTTAAACGAAACTTTCTACAAAATGGTGGTCTTAAAATAATGCCCCTTTCTGAATTTAATTGTATTTCTTTGAATACTTTGCTGAAACATAACTGACCAAAAAGAAAGAAAGTTGCTTGTTTTTGAAACATGAAGGTAATTTGTCTGGAAAACTTAAAATTTATGCTAATCGGTTCCTGTTTTTCTATAATTTAATTATACCTGGGGAAATGTGTTAAGATATTTAAGGCAAAAGTTTAAGAGAGTTTTACAGCTGTGTAAAAGTTCTCAAATTGGAACAATTGTGTTTAAGCCAGAGCATTTTGCTTCCAGATAAGGAAATTAAATGAGAACGGAATTTTGCTTTTTGGAAACAAAAACAAAATACCCCCCCAATTCTGAAGTGCCTCTACTATAAGACCAGCGCACCCAGGCGAGTACTCTTTCATTTGACTCCGTATTATAAGAATTTGAGGAAAAGTTATTTGCCAGCAATGCCAGTGGTTTGCTGAAACGCAGCGGGTGGGAGGGATGAGAAACACTTTGCCCGACGTGTGGGTCCGCAGTTTTTGAGCAGGAAACCTCACCCCGGGGCCAGAGAGCCGCTTCCCTAAAATCCTCCGCGGTCGCCGCTCCACCTCCTTCCCCGCGGAATTCTTTTCCCGATCCTCTAAAGGCGCATTGCCACGTTTTCCTGGCTTCCCGAAAGGACGGCGCCAGGGGTCTGTCTGAAGACAGCTCCATTTTAGGTTTGGCCTGTTGGGGGAGTGAGGGTGGCGGTGGTGGTCAGTCCCTGGGGGCCTGGTTCCCTCTCCCCCTTGACCTCACTTCTCTTAGGGGAGACTCTGACCTGTCACAGATAAGGGACCAAGTTATAAATTTTATACATCTGGAAGTGCAGTAAAAGTAGTGGATTGTGCCAGGTGTTGCCTTCAAAATAGTGAAGGCAAGGGCTTCTTTTGTTTGGTGTTCTTGGGGCGAAAGGACAAATCTAAACGCCCCTCACTAATGAGAAATCACCAGCCTTCTTTGGAAGGTTTGACTTTAGAGAGGGGGTGGTGATGTGATGAATGAGGGAAAGGTGACTGGGGAGGGAGGGTAAGGGGAGAGGAAGTTGCTGGGGCGGGAGGTGGAGGGAAAGGGCGGATCCGCTGGCCTGGGGGTCTTGGCGACCCTGGGAGGCTAGCTGGGCGGGAAGGCGCTCGGCTGCGAAGGCGAAGGCGAAGGCGGCGCAGGGGCTGCAGACCCCAGCCCCATCTGCCTGGAGGAGAGCGCGGGTGGAGTCGCTCACCGCAGTGCCACTGCCCCTCCTCCTAGTTTTAAGAAGAACCAAAGCATTGTTTCTGCTGTAATCGGAGTCACAGAAGTCACTCATTGCTCATAGTTGACAACGACGTTGGCTCAGGCACCTCTTTGGGCTCCTTGCATTGTACTCTTAGAGGTAAAAGAAAAAAGAAAAGAAAGGAAAAGAGAACGGTCGATGAAATGTGTACTTCGTTTTTTAAACGAAGAAATCTTAGATTGTCATGACCAACGGGCATGTGATAGGTTAATTCCTTAATTTTTCTCCCCAGTGCGTTGATGATTCTTTGTAGGTACCTGAACTCATTCTTAAAACATTTTGAAAGAACTATGGTAAATCAAACTACTAAACATTTGGCTTTCACAAATATAAAACATGCGTTTTGAGTCAAGCACAGGTCTTTCTAGCACTAAAAACAAGTAGGAAATGAGAAAAAAATTAAAACCAGAAGACTTCAGGAAGGTGACAAATTGGAAAGCATTCTAGGAGATTCATAGGACTATTTTATGTGAAAGAAGCACTCTAAGAGCTTAAAGAGATTATGGTCAGTTTTATAAAAAGGATCTTGGGCTCAAAAGATGGGGGGGGGGGTAGGCAGAAAAGACGAATCTATTGAAATGACAGTGCCATATCCCCAAAATAGTAGTATTTTTCTGTGTGTGACTGTGTCTCCCTTGTCAATTTCCTCCCCTCCTCTCCCTTCTCTTCCTCTTGTCTTTTCTACCCACCTCCCTCCCCCAGGTATGTAAATGTATTTGACTTAAATTCCTTGTGAATGAATGTTAGAGGATTTCTCTGAGTTCCCAGTTGGAAAAAGCCTTCTACACAACTTGAAAGGCTGATGTCCCTCTCAGGAAATGAATGAGTCGATAACCTCTGACACCAGTGACCAGTCCAGTGAACCCTACCTTAATTCCACTAATACTGGAGGCCGCCAATCAGGCAAGACTGTGAATCTCATAACCATACCATTCAGTGTAGTTCAGTTATGGTATTTCACACTTTTAGTATATATTTATATATTGATAGTTTTGAGTTACATCAAATTTAAGCATAAACAAGAACTCAGAATCCACCTATATGTTGTTTCTGATTTTCTAATTAAACTATTTTCTAATTAAAAATAAACAACAGATAAAATATTGTTTACCATAAATGTGTGTTGGTGACAAAACCAAACTATACTACTCTGTGAATTTTATAATTACTTTCATATAAATAATAGCACCTCCCTTCAATTTACATGAGTACTTTTTTAGATTATTTTTCTGTTACCAGATGTTGATTTTTAAAAGTAATTCTTTTGTTCAGAATATAACAAAACTTATTTTGTTCAAAATATATAAAACTTATTTTAAATTTTTTCTATTTCCTATTATGTGAAATGTTTCCCCTGAAATGCCATCATTAAAGTTACTTCATTATAGGTCAGTGTAATCAGTTGATTTCTACTATTAAAATAGTGCCTAAAAATGTTTTGTTAGCAAATAATTTTTTTTGAGAGCTTGGAGCTTTTGTTACTCTTGCAAAATCATTTGGATTTTTACACTTTTGCTTTCTTCCCCAACCAACTGGAAGGTGGTTATTCTCCCCAAAGTAAATAAAATGAGAAAGCTTTGCCTCCTTTCCTGAGAAACAACAAAAGAAATAAACACGAAAAATCTTTCCAAATTGATCAATCTTGATTGATGCCTTTTACCACAAACAGCTGAAAAGAACATATTTACACACACCCGTTTATTTGTTCTGCACTAATTAGAATTTATATTTAGTTGTTTACTATGGGGAGGAGGTGTAAAAATAGGTGCATTCTGTGGATTTTCAAAGCTTTTAGATTCAGAATCCCTACATTTTAGTTTGTGTGAAACAGTATTAGAGTTAGAGAAGTGTGGGCATGTTCGGAGATCGGGGAGGGGGATTGCGGGTAAGGTGGGGGAGGGTCAACCCGGTAGCTTTGCCGAAGGGAAGTGGTATCTGTACAGTTTCTCCGTAAACTGCTTGTTTAAGAAAATGGGGGGTGGGGTGGGGGAAAGAGTGGTGGTGCATTTTAATGTTTCAGAGACGGGGTATGTTTTGTATTTCAAAGGAAGGAAGGCATTTCTAGTGGATCTATAATATTTACTGTAGTATTCGATGAGGGCGGTGATATTGGCGTCAGCGTCCAGTCATCAACAATCGTTTGAATCAATTTGAAAGGTAAAGGGTAAGCGTTTTGAAACTGGGGCCAGCCAGCGAAGGGATGGAAGGAGCCTAATCCGTTATTAAATTTTCGCTTCTTCGACTCTTCTGTCCATTGGCGGTGGACTTTTTAAATGTCAGGGTCCAATCAGTATGATACGAATTTACCTTTTCTACTCCACTTGTCCCCTTTCTTCTCCCCTCCCCCCGCCCGTGCCCGCTTTTTTTCTCTCCCCCCCCCCCCCCCCCTTCTCTGGCTCTGCTGCAGCCTGTGCTGGCGCTCCCCTCCCCCTCCCTGCCCTACGTCGTCTTGCTCTTGGGGAACAATCGCCACTGATTGAGGTTCACTCTATGTTAGGCTGGAAAACTGGGCTGTTATTTAGGAAGTCATTAATCACATCTCCTCCCCCGGAAAGAGATGGCGGAGAAACCTGTGAAGTACAATTCCCCGTTCAAAATGTACCGAAATGATGAACCAAAACATAAATTGAGTACATGGAAGTGCTAACGATTTTTCCAGTAAGATCTAATTTTAAATCTAAAAAAATTTCGGGGCACGGTCAGGGAAATGTGTGCTTTGGTCTTATTGTAGGTGTATGTTACTATTATCTCAAGTTTCATGGAGATGTAATTAGGTTTAATTAGGTCCTTTGTAAATTACACATTTTCCTCTCAGAATTGAGTTAAATATGAATTTCTTTGCCCCAAGCAGGTTGACTGTTACGGAGCAGCTGACTTCTTAGGGGAGAAAAAGCGTAACATTGGTTGCTTTATTTAGAGGGCTTTTTCCCCCTAAATGAGATTATTTAGACAGGCTTGTGTGTAAGGCACGCGTGTGCACATATATGACCGTGCCGTTTTTTCTAAATCGACGATTCACAAGGACCCTCCATTGTGTCTAAGTAAAAGCACGAAATCAGCATTCTGATTTATCGCAAAGAAGCGTCCCAAATTGTCTTTAAGATAACATGTTTGAGTTTTTCATGTCCATTCATAAATTATTTTGATGTCAGCATAGATGAAATGGCGATTGGTTATCTCTTCCTCTTGCCAGCCCCTTAAGGATCCGAGGTGAAATTAGTAGCAAGAAAGCATGTAATTGACAAAGTCACGTGGCTCAGGGGGCCAGAAACTGGAGAGAGAAGAGAAAAAAATCAAAAGAGGGAAAGCACATTAGACCATGCGAGCTAAATTTGTGATCGCACAAAATCAAGATGTTAGATTGATTCAGAAGATCACTCCGTTCCAAAGGGAAAGTTTTCATCTCACGAGTTTGGAGCAGAGGGCCCGTGGGGCAACATGGCCGAAGGTTAATTTTCTTTTCTATTGTTTTACTGTGATTTTCTCTCTTCCTTTCTCTCCCCCCCTCCCCCTTTCCCACCCTTCTTTGCCCGTCCTCCCTTCCCCTTTTACCCCAATACTGGGCATTACCCCCACTCCCCATCGCGCAATGGGGCTTTCTGCAACCTATTGTTATAGATCTCCAAAAATGTTTTGTACCGCCCACACTGATTCACAACTTGAAAAGCTTTCAGGGGGCTATTGTTTGAATTGTTTGAGTGTGATTAAGCGCAGTTTCAGTTAGTGAGCCCGAGAAAACTTTTATACACCTGCCCCCTCCCCCATTCCACCCCAACTTTAATTGAAAGTTATTGGGGGGAGGGGAATGCACATTGCAAATAACCCTGGATTCACTGCCGCTGCATGTGTATTAACTAGCTCTAACCATCTTCACGATTTCTCTTTTCTCCTCGTGCCCGCCGGAGAGAATAGTTACGCCGAAATTTTCTTTCTGTAAATGGGACGAGTGTTAAATCAGCAATATGCAAGTAAAGTATCGCATGCTGTAATCGTAATATGTGGCCGAAAAAAATGGAGTTAAATGAAAAAGTACACGTATGTACAGAAAAGTGGAAGTTGATGTGATCGATAGAGCAGTGTGGCTCCCTCCTCCCCCGCTTCCCCTTTTAACCCTTTCATTTTAAATATTTTCTGTAGAAGAAAAGAATCAACCTTTACTGGAGTTTCTTTCTGTTTCCTTCCCCCACCCCCCACCCCCAAGCAGTTTTTTTCTCTTTCAGCGAACAGTTTGGGAATACAGACTAACTGACTTTTTTTTTGTCCTGTTCTACTCAGGCGGGGCAGGCAAAGGTGGTGGTGAAGGGCCCGGGAAGCTGCCGGAGCAGGCAGAGGAGGAATCCCAGGTTTTGCACGGAACTGGCCACTGTAAGTGGTTCAATGTGCGAATGGGATTTGGATTCATCTCCATGATAAACCGAGAGGGAAGCCCCTTGGATATTCCAGTCGATGTGTTTGTGCACCAAGTAAGCCAAACTTTTTCCCCCTCTTCTCCTTTTACCATGTGCAGGATTTGGTCAGTAGTTTTGTCAGTGGTCATACGCTGAAAGACAAAATCTTCCTTGCAGTCAGGAGTTAATCCGGTATGTGTATGGTCCCCTTACTGGGTATCTTTTCCTAAACAGAAAATGAAATCTTTGAAATTTCACCGCTTGGCTGCTGGTTGACTTTATTAGCAAGTTCTCCTCTTCATTCGACAGCGAAATTGCTGTAGTGTAGCTTCCGGTGTTATCGGTTACAATATACTTCGTCATCTGTGCCTAGTGAATGAATGGGGAAATGAATGAAGAAACAGGGATCGCTTAAGTTTAAAAAAGCAAACAAACATACTTTTGCTATTGTAGGACACCTTTTAGACACCTTTAGTCACACCAGCTTCCCCTATTATATTTCTGCCTCCCTGGTAGTCATTTGTAGGTTTAAATAAAAATAATTTGATTTCACAGTAAAATAAGATAGAACACTATTGGTCTACCATGGATTTGATGAAATGCCCAAGGATAGGTTGGTTGGTAGTCAGACATTTAGAAATGTGCTCCCTTTTAGGGCATAGGTCCAAGGAGACTGTCTCTTTAAGAAACTGAACTCAAAAAAGCATGTGGCCAGCTGTGGCTCTAGCTTGTGTGTCTAAAATGTGCTAGTCTGCCACTTTGGGTAAATTTCCACCATTGCTTATATTGTGTTGTAATTTTTTTAAGATGCTTAAATACCAAACAGAATGTCATTGCTTATCATTTTCAAAAATTTGCCCAGAAACAAGTAAATTAATACCTCTTCCATTTTTACTCCTCTCTATTGCTTAATCTCATCATAGTAAAAAAATATATATTTATAATTTGCAGGTTTGATTATTGCATTGAAAGAAGTTAATTTTCTGTAATGAATCCTTAGGAGTAAAGGGATTTAAGACCAAAGAGGTTTGTTTTGGCTTGACATTTAAGTATTAAAAATTGAATGAATGGCATTCAGTACCACAGGTTGCCTGACAGATACATGGAGAAAATAGTATACTTGCATGAAAATTATATATTTTATTTGATACTGTATTGCCCCTTCCTGGTAATGTTTACAACCTCCTTTATCCCCAAGGAATATCATCTTAAAATTAAGTATATAAACAATAGAAACATATGAAACCATTCTGTTTTGATCTGTTGTCCTGTGGTGGTTGGTAGCTTCCTGACCTTGCTGTGTGGTGTATGTTTTCCTTTCCTAAAGGCCTGGCCATCATTATTGGCTGTTTACATGTGGAAGGATCAGCATAATCTGTGAATTGAAACAGGGTTTAAATATGTAAATAGTAGTCCATAGACAGGCTACTGGATTTTATGCCTCCTACTTTATATTGTAAAATGAACCTACATTTTCAGCTTTTTCCCTCCCTAGACTGAATGACTTGAAATCATTGACAAATTCATTTTCTCTCAGGCTCTGGCTTTCCCCACTTTGAACCTTCTTTAGGTTGTTAAATTGTTCTTTACGATCTCATAAATTTGTTTTATAGATGAATGAAAAAAAATAGCCCTTTTCTTCTTTGATCACACCTTGTTATAATTTGGTTTTCTATGTTTTCCTTTTAATACTTTCAAATGCTAGACATTTTATTAACCAATATTAATGTTGAGAACCACAAGACATCCAAATTTAAGGTATTTAATGATTATATGTTGGTAAACATGTATGTCCACTGAATTATGAAATACCCTATTGCGGGAAAAGTTTTATTTATAGATTGTAAACAGTTTCTAGAGTACAACTATAGATTATTAACATTCAATTGCTTTAATCCTCTGTTACAAGTCATGTATTTACTCAAAAACGTATTAAAATGGGGAGATAAAATGTATTTTTCAGAAGGATATATCTAGATACATTCTTGGGAAGAAGTATGTAAAAAAGTTGATAAAACTTAAGTATTAGCATTTTTGTGATGTAAAAAAAGCAGTGATATTCTTTAAATTTGAAATTAGAAAGTGATACTTTAGGGAGTTTTTCTGATGGCTACAGTATTCGTTTTTTGAAATATGTTTCACTTTTTTACTAGGGAAAATTATTGCTTTATTTTTTTCTTCTTGATTTTAGGCTTTGGAAGGAATTTCTGTCTTCTATTGGGACTTACACAAATTGCATGTAAATCATATGAATAATTGTTCTGAAAAAGGCAGAATCCTACAGATTGTAGCCAGGCAATTTCAAGTAACAATTAGATGGTCATAAATGATCTGTGCAGGTATCTTGTCAGCATCACTTACACAATCAGGTTGCAATTCAGGACCATTTTACAACAGTTTTTAAAATACTTTTAAAATCATTCTTTTATTGCCATTTTTACTGTACGAGAATTTTTGAAAGCATACCACATTAATGTATCATTCAAATTAATTTTTTTCCTGTAATGTCTATGTGCTATTTTGTTATGAAAGAATAAGCATTGTAGATAATTAGGAATTTTAAATGTTTAACTGTACAATATCATTATTTTAAATACACGCAATTTCATTTTGAGTATTCAGAAGTACATGTGTCATTGGATTTTTTTAAGTATTATGAAACATTTTTAATAGTATATATTTGGGGAAATAAAAAAATAATTTTAGTTTAATATAATATTTAAAAATTTATGCCAAGGCTCCCAGGATTTTTTTCTCTTGAAAAGATATTAACTACAGATACTTCAATAATAAATAAATATATAAAAAAACATACAATTAAATAGGACTAGCAAAAAAATCCTGACTGCAAAGAACTGCACTTCAAAAACAATTTAGTTGCTATGAAATGAAGAGAAGATATGCGTATATATTGTTCAGTTGCTATGAAATGAAGATATGCATGTGTACTTTTAAAATAGAGCTGTACATTCTTAGTTACATAATTCTACTTAAAGTATGTTTGCAAGAATACAGTCAAACTTTCTTCTAGTCTCTGTAATGTCACCAACTTCTCAAAAATAAACATATGACTTAGCTAATGTACCTTCCCTGTCCTTAATTGTTGATAAATGCAGTGAGGACTCTGCTGTTTGAGGATGGTGTGTGACCATTGGTGGTTTAAAATGTCAGTCTTATTTGACTTCCTAATATTGTGATTTAAATGGTCATATGATTATGGATTGGTAATAATTATATGTATTCTGACACATTAATATGGAAACCTGATAGTGTTTAATAATATTTGTAAAAACTTACAAGAATGTGTAAATATTTTGTGAATTTCCTTAGCGCTTATTGCTTTTGAGTTGTTCCTTAAAATATTTAATATTTAAAATTTGACAGTTTTCATGATGACTTATTTGTAACTAGGGTATATTTGTAGGAATTTCTTACTTTAGAATCCAGTGCAAAACACAGAGATTAGTCTTTCAATTGAAGTAAGAATATGCATACATTGTTAATACAGATTTGTAAGTCTAGGTTACTAGTAAGGTGATGTCATCACAGTTAGTGTGTAAGTGTTAATAATTAATAACTTCTATTAGTTTATTATTAACAGTTAAAAAAATTGCATCCACAGTTAGATTGTGGGATAACATGTTTAAATTACTTGGAAAGTTCTCTTGTAACTTTTTGAAATGTTATAAACTTTGATAGGACTTAAATATTTGATAGTATTTTAGATAAGTCACATGGTAATTAAAATGAGATCCTTTTGGAGAGGGGCAGTGTTACCCAGTAACTACCTGTTGATGTTTATTATAATTTACGTTTTCTTTGCATAAATTTTGATACTTATTTCCAAATAAATATTCTCTCTCTCAATGAGATAAACTTTATTTTGTTCAGGGGAGGGATAGAATCCGTTCTCCTTACTGCCCTCTCTTCAGCTCACTTGCATAATATTTTCTTTGTTTGTTAGTTATATATTTGGAATTCTTTGCCATCAATTATGGTATACAGAATTTTTAACATAAATGTATTTCATCTATTTCACTACTTATGTAAGAATTTCTTCTCAAAGGGAGTAATTTCAAAATGACTAATTCACCTACCATTACTTGATAGGCTTAAATAGTTATTAATAATTTGGTTGGAATTCTTAATTTACCTTTCAAATATGTTGATATTTTCATCTTATGCTCTTTATTTCTGGTTTGTAGTTTGATCTTAATGGAAAACACAATTGTCCTTATTACGGCGATTTTATATATTTTATGTTCCTTTTATTACTTTGTTCAGAAAACATCTCAAAGTAATGGAAACAGAAGAAATAAGAATAATTACTGTAACAGATAAATTTAAAGCATTTTTATTAATAGTATAGGGTATAAAAACATTTGGAGATTAACAGTTTTTAAATGTATGAACATTTGAAATATATGCAGTTCAATTGATGTAGAATAGAGTTCATGTCTCAGTGATTAATTAATTATACAATTTATGAAAACATTTACTCCAGTGTGTTCATGTTTAAGGATTTTTCGTAGTATTTCATCACCAACTTATTAGTCATCTTTGTTTTTATCGTAGTTTGGCATGAAAACATTTTTCACATGTAGAATAGATGTGATTATTGTTATTCTTGGGACTCTTGAAAATGTCAGTTTCAAAAATTATTTAGACAAAGTAAAGTCTTGGAAATTAAAAAAAATATCATATAACAGAGCTCATTTGTTAGCGAGTTATGTATAATTTCATATTTGAAAATGGTTCCTAATGCTACCAGGTTTTCAAGATGATTTGCCCAGTTGACCAGTTTGGAAGAATCCCAAATGAAATAAAGCTATTTAATCATAAAATCATATTTGAAGTCATTTAAATCCAAATTTTATGACTTTTATTGTCTTTACAGATATTGGATACTTCTGATTTTCAAATGCTGGTCCATTTTCAAGACCCTTTTTTGTTTACTTCTAAAAAGATACTTTTATTCTAATTCATTTTAAACATGAAGTATGAATTGGGCACATTTAAGACAGTCTTCATGTTAAATAGTATTGATGAATATCAACTATACTTCAATAAAAATGAATAAAGATCATTGTTGTAAGTCTTAGATATTTTCCTCATTTTTGATTCTTCTTTTTTAAAAGACTTCACAAAAAATTAAGGCAACAAATCAAAGGATTGTTTTTTAAACAAATACGTAAGAGAGAAACAACTTACAAGTATGTGGCATGATAACTTTAACCTGCCTTTAACTGATCTTAGAATGCTTGGTTTTCATAAAAAGTTAACTTCTTTTTTGCCTGCATTCAACATGGTAGATAAAAAGTGAGTTTATTGTTGTAAATTTTGTTGTTTTGGGGCAACAAGGAACCCTTATTATTTAAATTTGCCAGAATTCTTTCTGTTCAGAAATTACATAGATACTGCAGATGGTTTTTTTGTTTATCTTAACTGAGTAGTTCTTTTGGTATTGTGATTAACCTAAAAGTTTGGAGTTAAAAATATGGTGTGCTGTGTTTTTATTTCTAATCCAAGTATAACCTAAGCAAATAAAGTGAGGATATTTCTGATTAATTAAACTGGAAATGTATTACTTTAAGGTATGATATTCTTTGGACTTGATTTGGAACTACATGTGAAATAAAATACTTTCTTATTATCAGTTCTTTATATCTTGAGATATTTCTCACTGAATTTTAAGTAACAAGAAATTCAGTATATAGTTCAGTATATAGTTATTAAAGGTTATGGCATTGTAACATAAACAGTCCATAGAAACATAAATGGTTTACATTTTTCTCTAAAATAATTTGATTATAACATCTTCTGATACTGAAAAGTTCACAGTAATATATTTAAGAAAATGCATTGCGGATCAGTAAGATACATTTAAAAATTGTCTTTTAATGAGTACTTCTATTAAAAGAGTAACAAAAATATTTGTTATATTGCATTTTGATACATCAAGATTAATCTTACTTTCCATCTAGCAACAAATTGGAAAATTATCTGGAGATTACAGCCTCCTGCCCAGTATCTAAATATTTGACTGTTTGGAGATGCTGTCTAACATAAGACTCATAGATTTAGTCTTATCTTTCTTTCCACAATCAGTGGCAAATTGGAGTAATTAATACCGGACTTTTCAGGATGTTGTGAAGCATAGAGATACTGTCATATAATTTGCCTGGCAAGTGTGTTTAACAAACTAAAATGTAAACAAGTCCTTGTCACAACAAAATCACAGATAAGTTATTTTCAGTGGCATATATTCATAGTAGAAAATTAAATTGGTACCTTCTTTTATGTGCTCTCTTTAAAATTGGACAAAATGTGTTGTATAATGTTAATAGCTTAATCTCCGTTGCAGTGAACTACAAAGCATTTTATTATAATTTTATGGCATAAAATATTGTGTAATATTGTTGAAAATACCAGGATATAGATTGAGATGTGGGAATGACTTGGTTACATAGATTGTTTTAATAGTTTTATCATGAGATTTTACCTGAGTATTTAGTTGTATATATCCAGTTGTGTATTCTTCAGCGTAAGCTGAGGGAAAAAATACTGTTTTAAGTAGACCTGCTGCAATAATTTAATACTTTTTGCTCTAATACTAATTATTTAGTCCTTGTGAGGTACTATACAGTGGCAGAGCTCCTAGTCAAAAAGATCACTGTTGAAATCCCAGTGTATTGTTTGCAGGGAAAGTGAGTAACCTTGTCAGTGTCTCAGGGTCCTGTAAAGGGAGGGGACAAAACGGTGACCACTTTAGTATAGGGTTATTATGAGGATTAAATGTTATTACACATGTAGAGCATTTAACACTGAACCTGGCAGAGAGTAAAGGCTCAGTGATGTTTGTTGTACATAGTTAGCATTACTAAGAAGAGGTAGTGTAGTAGAGTAAGGGATAAAGCATCAGAAACGAAGGTTTAGATCTGGCTCTGCCACTTGGTGGTTTTCTTACTTCTGACTAGTCACTTCCTCTGAGCTTCAGTGTTCCCATGGGTGAAATGTGTTCAATAATATTTTTTCTCCCTATTTTTGTGGGTTAGGGTAAGGGTTCATTGAGGTGTAGTACACATGAAAATAATTTAAGAATTGTAACGATACCGGGTTTTCGTTTTAATCTTTATTTTGAGCACTGCATTTTTATTTATACCCTCATCATAAAAATTATCAGAATTTTTGAAAGATAATAAGCTCATGTCACTTATTTTATTTTTTTGCCTTGTCTGCTTATTGAAGTATAATATATAGAATAAAATTCACCAAATTTAAGTATACAGTTAGATGAGTTTTGACAGATTATGTAACCACCACCACAGTCATTTCATCACCCCAAAAAGTTCCTTGTGTCCATTTGTAGTCACCCTGGAAGACAAGAGGTTCAGTTATTCTATATGATTATTGATAGGTGATAGTAACTGGTTAACTCACCTGGCTCTTTTTGTTACCTTAGACCTAAGCTACAATTCAGTTATCAAATACAGTCTGAACTTATCTTAATTATGCAAATTACCTTTTTACTAGTAGTTTCTGTGTTTGTGAAAGTGAGATTAATTAGTATGCATTTCACTGATCTTCAGTCTTAATTTCATTTATCCTTATGGTACTTTTTTATGCAGCATAAACTCATTGTTTACCTAAAGAGCATAATTAGGTTTATTGATACTCATATTTCTTTTCAGAAATTTAATGAATTTATATCTCAACTGAGTAAACATTCTTAGAGGCGTAAATTGACAAGATGGTTTATTGTATAAAAGTACGGACTTGTAAGAAAATGGTTACTCTAGAAAGTTCCTGGCTCGATATCTATTCAACTATTTTGTTATTGATCACATAGTAGGTGTAAAGCACTTTTGGATGATAGATTTGAGAGTTCTGCTCTCCAGGGGCACCTGGGTGGCTCCTTCAGTTAAGCTTCCAACTCTTGATTTTGGTTCAGGTCATGACCTCACAGTTTCTAGAGTTGGAGCCCCACGCTGGGGCTCTGCACTGACAGTGTGGATCTTCCTTGGGACTCTGACTCTCCCTCTCTCTCTGCCCTTCCCATGCTCACACTGTCTCTGTCTCTCAAAATAAATAAATAAACTTAAAAAAAAAAAGAGTTCTGCTCTCCAGTTTGCTATATATTCTTTTTATTTTCTTCTTCGCAGAATCTTTAGTATGATCTTTCCAATTCTCATTCTTTTTACATGAGGTACAAAAGCAGTGGATCATTTTTTTCCATGGACTATTCACTTTCTTTTTATAAATCTAGTTACACAATGTCCATTTAATTTGGGGGAAAACTCTGATAAAACAGTAAATGTTACTTTTCAGATTTTGAGCTAAATACAGCGATTTTCATCAGTCTTAAAATACATAGTTTTCAGATTTCATATGTAAAAACTATCTTTATCAATGCTTAGAATCATTTTATTGTGCTTTTAATAATACACTTAACTTTTACCAGCTGCTTTACCCTTTTGTTATAACAGTCTACTTTTTTTTTAAAAAAGCCCACTTTCATTTATTACTTTGTTAATCTTAAAGTTGTCATTTATTTCAAAGTCTTTTAAGTGTAATTTGCTAATAACCTTAAGATTTTTATTAAGTTTTATTGTGCTATGTATGTAAAATTCAAATTAATTTTACTCTGGCCACGATTTCTTCATGACTGTTTATTTCCTTAAGCTTTGTAAACAGTTGCGTAGGCCATTAATGATAGTAGCTGGAATATGTTCCCAGATACTATATGCTTAAATTCTGTTATCTTAACATTTTCTTCATTCAGTTGAATTCTTTATCCTTAGTTCAGTCTGTAGAAGAAGTCTGACAACACAGGTTGTATCTATTGCTTTAAATACTTAGTGATGATATCAGTGATATATTGTGGAGCTTGGAATGAATTCTATCAACTGTTTTTCCAAAGTAGGATTTTAATAATACATCGATTTGCTTATAGTATGGAAACGCTTATACTTGGAGACTAATTCCACCTTCAACAACGTCCTTAAATAGATTAAATGATATTAGAAACACATACCTAACACAGTTCTATGTAAGCCATACATTTACAAAGATAAATGAATAAATTTTTTTCAACTTTAACAAGTGAAAAAAAAACCTTCTCTTTTTGGGACTGGTTAAACTATGAGTCAGAAATTTAATCAGAGTATTGAGTTCATTTATTTCACTCTCTAATTAAAATTTTTAGTTGAATACTAAATCTAAGGACAGTTGGACTTGCACGTTTGTCCCTTTCACTGTTTCCTCCCCCATGCCATTGAAGGATTTTGAATGGTGAGGAATTTGCGCCCTTTGGCTCAGGTTGCAGACCCACTTGATCAAGCCAGAGAAGCTGGGGTCAGAACTATTCATTGCTTATCTTTTCCTTGGGCCACTTGTAAATCCTGCCTTTCTGCTCTGTAAAAAATCTCTTTCTATCAGACTTATAATAAAGCCTGGAGTATAAAAATGGGCATAATAGTTGATGCTTGATTGTGACTCTACGTGGGTTGATTTCACTAATTTAGAAGTTTTTCACTGCATTGCAGCTTATTTGGGGTGTATAATGTTATTTAAATATATGTTCTTTCATAAGATATTGTAAAAGCACGCCGTCAGGAACGAGTGTGATGATATGATATTCCCTCAGGTTGAGATTTTATGTCTTTGAAATGTAGTGATTATCTTTAAGTAAATTGAATTAGTTAATTTCAATCAGATCTATAAAAAAAAATCCCCAAAATATTTATTTTGTTTTCATGTGCCTAATTTCTAGCATTTATACTGACATTTAAAATTTGCTCGAATCAACTATAGTACAAGTTTGTTAACTTTATCAATAATGGTGTTAAGACTTTAAATATAGAGTCAGGTTTAAACAAACACAAAACACTTTGTTCTTATCTCAGCATCCCTTAAAAGTATACAGCTCTAGTTCAGGACCTCAGGACCACCCATCACCCTGGACATTGGATACTCCTATTTATTCAAGAAGCTTGCGAAGTATCTGTGTGCCAGTGGGGGGATGGTGTGTGTATCTGTGTAGGGAATCACAGTTAGGTGATTTTACCCCAACAAAAGCAGCAACATTGTTTATAAACTGAATTATGTCCCTGTAGAATTTTCTAGTTGTGGAAACTAAGTTACATTAAGTGCCTGTTATTTTCTGTAAGCTTTGGTTGCAATTTTCACATTTTTGATGCTTTCAGAAGGTTAAAGTGGGCCCCCATTAAGATTAACCTCAATCCATTACAGCTTTTTGGCTTGCAGGCCCCACCCATTGGCCTTGGATAGCTAATACCAAGCTTTTGTTTCTTCCTGTAGAAAGGAAAGGAAAGAAAACTGTTCTTTCTCTTTCATTGTGTAAGTCATGTGACTTCCCTTTTGGTTAGTTACAGATAGGATGGAAGTGAATCTCAAAATGAATAAGATATCAAAAGTTTTATGTTTGTATGAAATATTTGTTGAAATATTATTGAATTCATGTGTTTTATGCATTAAAATATTTGTTTTTGAACAGCTATACCTCATTTGACATTCATGCTGCTGTTTTTTTTTAGGAAGCCAAAAAAAGATATTAAGTAGATTTTTAAAATAATACTTATCTTTTTTTCTACATTGTGGTAGTTTCTTAGTGTACTTATTTTTCTGTTACCTTTTGGCATCATTTGGGGTTTCTGAATTGTAGCTTATCCTCAGAACTCACAGTGTAAAGAAAACAGGGGTGGTGTTTGGGATGATTTATCAAGGAAAAATTGCTGGTAGGAAAAGAAGAAAGAAATGTGTTACAGGACTGCATGTAAATGTAAGAAGAAATGAATTGGATATATTTTCTCTTGTTCCTCTTCCATTTAATCTCTTGCTAATAATAAGCAGTATAGCTGGCTGTTTGGGAGAAAATGCTATCGAGCTCTTAGGCTATTAATATCAATAGACAAATGTTTTACTATGAAGTTAGATAATATGAGGATAAATGTTGATATTTAGTTATAATTTGGTGATTTAGTCATGATGTTATGATTTAGTGTGAAACATTAAATAGTTAATCTTTAAAGTTATTTTTGTTTGTCCTTAAATATTTGAATTATCTTTTAGTAAATAGTATAGCTGCCACCAAATAATAAGTAAAATGTTGGAGACAATGGTAGTTTTAAAAGAGTATCATCTCAAAGATTTTTAAAATATAGTGTTATTTGGCACATATTTCTAAGCACGTTAATACTTTTAAAAGACTTTTGAGAAGAATACTGTTTTAAAATCTAGGATGCGTTTTTATTTAAAATATTTTATTTCAATAAAATGTTCCAGGCTGTCCTTCCATAAAAAAAGCATTGTTTCTTACATTTTTATAGTGTCATAGATCTTAAAGGACAGTGATATTTAATCCAATGATTCTGTTATCAATCCAGGATGACTTGGTTAATTAGATTTGAAAATATGAAAAATTTGTAGAGATATAGAAAATCCTCTTAAGTTTCTATTAATAATGGTAGGTTATCAGCTTTTCAATAACAGGGATCTGGTATGAAGTCTGTAATTAATGTGTTGGTCCATGCTTTAGTGACATTAAAATTTATAGCAAGTGATTTATTTTGCATGTGCTTTGCAATTGAATATTTCAGTTTCTGTCTAATTAATTCATGTAAATATTTATTGACATTTTATTTAATGTTTCAACTGTCACTACAATTTTGCTTTGGGGAAAAGTTTAGGGTGCCTTTCTATCTGTGATCTTCCCTCATTTACATTTGGGTAGCAAGCTATTCATAAAACACCAAGGCTATTATTAAGTATTTAAATCTAGTATTGATATTTATTGTTGAAATAATCCATTTAGTGTCTTAGTGACACTGTAAGTTTAAAATAAAAAATAAAACCTATGTTTAAAAAATTGCTACTGGGTTTTTTTGTGTGTGTAATACATGCTTCCCCCCTCCCCAAACAAAATTTGGTATTAGAAGGCAAAAAGTCGAGCATTTTCCTTTTATAACTTTCTGGGTTTTTTTCTGCAATAATTTTTTTTTAACTTGTGCAGAGAAAAGTAACTTTTAAAATGATTTTATATGGCATTAAGTGACTTCATGTTTGTTCAAAATAAAGCTCATTTGTGGGATTAATGCCATTTGGGGTATTGTTACTTGTTTTCATGTGGGTTACTGTGACTATATGATTCTGGATTTTCTTTCTCTGAAAATAAACTTCATAGGGCCAAGTAAATATGGGCATTTGTTTCAGTACATATTCTTTATCTTAGTGTTGGATATTTATTTTTGGAAAGACATTTTGATTTTTTTTTAATGTTAACAAATAATGTTTGGGAAATTGTCTTGTTAGGTATTGACCACTTTTCCATCCTTTCTGCCTTCACTTTTAAAAGTATCTGGTCACTATTAAACCATTAATCTGTATAAAAGTAATTCAGAATTTCTCATGATATTTAGTGTTTGATATATATTCAATTACCCAAATTTACAGAATCCAAATGATTTTTGGAAAATCTCATAAAACATAGGAAAATGTTTTCAGAGTGAGATTTTAGTACAATAGAGTTCATTATTTTGACTTATTTTTAAAAATTTTAGCTGTAAATTGAGAAAAGAAATTACTGAAATTATTAAAGCACTATGTTGTTCCCAAATTATTCTCTGCCCCAAATCATTTGATCTGCCACTAGGAATTATGAAGGCCCTAAGTGGACTCTCTTTAGTCTCCTTCTTCCCTTGTTTTTCCCCCCTCCCCCTCCTCTCGCCTATTCGGGAAGGAAGCCTGAGGCCCTAGCTCTTAGAGATACCAGGAAAAAGCAATCACTCAGCACAAAGTGTCTGTCTTTAGCAGAAGTATCATCCCTTGGAGAGGAGAATGGTTGAGAAAAGGTTAATTATAGATAATAAGAGGTTTTTCGAATTTATTCCAAGTCAATTTAAAATTTGGTTTTGGTACAGATGGATATTACTGTAGTTACTCAAAAGGAAGTCTACTTTGTCTGTTTAGGCATTAGCAAAGTCTAACCTAGTCCTTCACTTTTCTGTCTTTACTTAGCCTTGGTTAAATCCTTTATACTTTATCCAATGGCTATTGCCAGTAATTTTCCTAACACTGAGGAGGATGAGTTATAAACAAAAGCAATGGATGGTTAGGCAATATTAACATTTCTAAACAGTTAATGATATTTGTAGTATTTTCCTAAATTTCCAAAGAAAGTGGACATGAAATGTTTTACTCTACGTCACTTGTCATCTGAAGATAATATTTTTTGTGTGTAACATACTCTTGCCTAGAGGAAGACTTTTGAATCCACAAACTGAATCATAAAATAGGCTAGCAGTGAAAATAAATTGATACTGATAGATCTAGAAGTGTTGTAATTATTTATTTCATTAGGTTGTTCACAAAACTCTTTTTTTCCCAAGGGGAGTAAAAAATGCAGTCAGTGGGGTAAACACTATAAACTGTAAGATTACTGAAGGGCCCAGGTTTCTTCCATTGTACTGTAGGTATTTCTGCTAGCACGTTTCCATCTTACAGGGTAATCCCTTACTTAGCTCCACATGCATTTAAGTCTCTTCTCCTTGTTGACCCTGGTTTGAAAAACTTAGGCAGAATGGTAATGGAATCTCACAATTAGCCTAATGAGGATTTTAGAAGTCATAATTTAGGGACGCCTGGCTGACTACTCAATCAGGGGAGCCTGCAACTCTGAATCTCGGGGCCATGAGTTTGAGCCCCACATTGGGTGTAGACATTGCTGAAATAAATAAGTACTTAAAAAAAACGAACTCATAATTTGTATCAATAGACAATAAAAGTAAATATTACATAATACATAGTTTTTAAGGAATGAACCAAAGATAATTTGAAAATTTTAAATATTATGTACTTAAAGTGCAAATACAAAAATATAATAGCAAGTTATTTAAGGTAATATAAAAATGGTAACTTTAAGCAATCTTTTGGATAGAATAACTTTAAAAATACAGTTAGAATGCACTTACGTATTTCTTTCTATTGGTCCAACCCTTCTCCAGATAAACAGACATTTATGTTTGTTTTGTTTTGTTTTTTAGCTGCTTGATATTACTGATAAATTCCCACCACCGTATGCCTGGAGATACACTACACCATTTGCCACCATTTGATCCTATGTCCCAGTCATCCAAAACCACTGGTATGCACCAGTGCTCCCCTCAACCCAGGCTTCTGTTCTGTCAACACAAGAATACTGTAGCAATGCTGGTAATCATACCTCAGTAACAATGGCACAGAATGGTAACAGTAGTTATCATGTAACTTTTATAGAGTGCTTGCATGTGCCAAGTACTGTACTAAGCATTTTGTATCCATTAAATTTTGACTCTGAAAAAAGAGTTACTATTAATTGTCTCATTTTTACAGATGAAGAAATGATCTTAGAATGGCAGATAGCCTAATTTCATGCAGTTGAACCAGCAGTATGATTCCTAGAGCAGTGCTCTTAAATCTCTAGGTTCCAACATTTTGTGTCTGCTTAAATTTTATATTAATGTGCTTTTTTTTTTTAAGTTTATTCATTTTTTGAAAGAGAGAGAGCAAGCAGGAGAGGGCAGAGAGAGAGAGAGAGACAGAAAATCCCAAGCAGGCTCCATGCCATCAGCACAGAGCCCAATGTGGAGCTCAAACTCATGAACTGTGAGATCATGACCTCAGCCAGTGTGTGATCAGGCAGTTATCCTTCCCCGGTCAGAGCTGTTTGTGAATTTCTTTAAAGTACTCATTCTCTGAAGCTTCATTGGCTGTTTGTTTTCCGAATAAACTTTAGATTTTTTAGCCAGGCCTCCAAGGTCTTCATGATCTGATTGATTCTACTTACAAATTTTTCTTATCATACTTCTTATTTAAATTGTCTGATTTGCCAGTTAAAATCTGTCACTGTAAACATACCCTGCATTTCTTTATCGTTTCCCCTTTGCGCAGATAATACTGTCTTTTCCCTAAATTCCTCCTGCATTTGCTTTCTGAAAGCCTGACCATCTTTCAGATTCCAGCCCCAGATTCAGGTCCTTCTGTCCTGATCTTAATCTAGCTAGTATTGCTGAGTTCCTTATAAACTCCAAAACTCTTTATAAATAATGGGGTCACTTGCACTGATGATCTTCTGTTACATATTCTCCTACTAAATTGTAAGTTCTAAGTGTTCTAAGTGGAATTGTTTTACCAAATTTTGTATTCCCTACAATATGTAGGTGCATGCTTTTCATATAATTATTACTCAAAAAAATTTCTTGAGTAATGAAAACACATTACATTAGGGACATCTTCCTCCCGTCTTCCATTGGATAAGAAGATATGGTTTATTAAAAAAAAAAAAAAAAGTGGTTCGGCTTATAGGGAGCTAGCTGAATTCATATTGTCCGAAAGAGATATGCAAGCTCACCTCATTTGAAAGAAAACCTAGTGTTCAATTTATAGTCAGTTTGCTTTTTATGTCACTTACGTGTTGGTTCTACGCTGAGTTATATATGGTAAATGCAGAACACTTTTGGGTTTCTCCATTCCAGCCTTTAGCAGAAAAGATGGTGCCTTCTGTGCTATATTTATTACCATAGTTTATTGCTAAGTCTATAAAGTGTGCGCAGTTTATTGGAGGGGAAGGACTGACCTAATTCTCTTCTTAAGTCCAGAGAACACTGACTTGGATATTCAATAAATGTTTTAAGTGCCAATATCATTAGGGAGATGAAATGATACGAAATGCAAATCGTGGAGACCTTGGAGTGACATAGACCTGGGTTTGAATCCCAGCTCCCGTTCTGGCCAGCTGTTTGAATTTTGTCACGTTACCTTACCTCAGATTTCCTATCTATAAAAATCAGGTAGCAGTACTAAGTTTGTAGCGTTGCAAGGCTCTGAGTTAATGTATTCTAAGTATCTAGTCTCATGCCCGAAAGGAGAATAATGGGTATCCTGACTGTTCTCTTTTTGTCTTTGTTTCTTAACTTTTTATTTATATATAAAAATTATATATACATGTATACACACATGTATATGTATATATATTATACACATGTGTATATATATTATATACACATGTATATGTATATATATATTCTGATATAATGCAGAAAAGGATATCTGGTATAGAGGGATGGCAGAGCCCAAACTTAGCAAATAAATGAGACTAACCACACACTATGAAACTTAATGGAGAAAAGTATAGTTATCTATATCTTAGTTAATAACAGAAGTAAAAAGTATAATGAATGCAAGTCAGTTCCTCAAGTGCAGGATGGGGCTAATCTCTCTTGCTATCTGCTTGTGTGAAAAAGATCTATGGTTTTTGTTGTGGAAACGGTTGGTTGCATAGCCAGCAGCAGTTCCTTCCTTTCTTCTGCTCAGAACCCTGAATCTTTTGTTCACGTATTCACCTCTATCTTTCTGTGTCCCTGGGAAAGACGACTCCATCTCTAAGGTAGCTCTTATCAGTCTAAGCACTTGGCATTCTCCTCTGAACTGTTTCAAGTCCAGGAGCAGAGATGAGACCTAACTTGGCTTCTTCAGTAAGGAGAGGAGCAGTTACTTACATTTTACAATGAAAAGACTTACTGTTCTTTTATTTCTATGACTCTTACCTTCTCTCTGCCTCTGTTCTTTTCCCTTGTGGTGTGTTCTTTTCCCTTGTGGTGGAACTTGCACCGGTTACATTTCCTTTTATAGGTACTGAGTTCCGATGTGGAGGACATGCCTCTCACCCTTTCCCATCTCCCACTTTCCACCAAATTGGGTTACTCAGATATGAGAATTTGGTGTCATTTCTAACTCATGATTCTTCTTTATCCTTCATGTCCAATCAGTAATTTTTAAAATAATCTTAAAATGCCACACAACTTCCTGTCATCCATATTGGAGATCTCGATCAGAGTCTTGAAAAGGCTGCTCTTGTGTTCCTACCTAGAAGAACATGGACCTGAACATTAGGCAAATCAGATAAAGAAACGTTGGCATTAAAGGCAGGCGTCTGAAATGACTTGATGTTAGGATCTTCCACTGGTGAGCTTCTGCAGGTAGATCAGTCCTCAAAGGGAATCTAGTGGTAGGCAGTCTAATCAAGACTTAGCTCCATCAGTTTATTCAATAAAATTATTTTTTTTTCAACGTTTTTATTTATTTTTTGGGACAGAGAGAGACAGAGCATGAACGGGGGAGGGGCAGAGAGAGAGGGAGACACAGAATCGGAAACAGGCTCCAGGCTCTGAGCCATCAGCCCAGAGCCTGATGCGGGGCTCGAACTCATGGACCACGAGATCGTGACCTGGCTGAAGTTGGACGCTTAACCGACTGCGCCACCCAGGCGCCCCTATTCAACAAAATTATTGAATACCTCATATGTGAGCTACAGCAGTGAGCAAACCAAAATGAAAATACCTGCCCTGACACCAGCTCCCACTCCCCCCTCTCTTTTCTATCTTCTATCTCACTGTAAAAAATAGGAACACAGACTAACCACATCAGGTACAAAATCCAGCATCTTCAACTTTTAAAAAATCTCACAGTAATATTTAGACTCTGGAACTCAATTTCAGGAAAACTGGAACATAAGGAAAAAAGGAAAAAAGTAATAAGGAAAAAAGTAAAAGAATGTGTTTTGTTTGGGGGGGAAAGAGAAAAGAAAATCAATGAGATAAGTCTAAGTCTGAATTCTAGAACATTCTAAAAATTATACTCTGGGGTGCATATAGTGGTATTTTTGAGGAGATACAGAGGTTAATGATCCATAGCACAATTTCTCAACCTCGGCACATTGGGTCAGGTTGGACCTTTTGGGCCAGGTAATTCTTTGCTGTGAGGGGCTATCCTATGCTCTGTAGGACAGGTAGCAATATCCTTGACCTCAACCCACTAGATGCCAGCAGCACACTTCCCCAGTAGCGACAACCAGAAATGTGTACAACATTGCTGCATGGCCCCTGGAGGGCAAAATTACCCCATTCAACGACCTCTAATTTAACAACTTTGATAAGTGCTTTATCAAATATATAGTGCTTCATAATTAATATCTTACCATCTTTTCTTAAACAGAAATATAGTCCAAAATTGTTTTAGAAAGCCTGGACGTTTCGGATGAGAAATTACCACCAAGTTCATATTTAAGTAACATAATGGACTAAAAGCTAATTTTGAAACATTTTAACCTTTTAAGTTTTAGAATGTTAATGCATTGCATTGTTCTGATTATAGATGTAGTACATATTGAGTATAGGAAATTTAGAAAAGAAGAATATAAAGACAGTAATAAAAGTCACTTATTTCTGCTTGACTTTTAGTTTTTTAACTTTAATTCTTTTTTACTCTTTTTTCTCCTTTTTGTACCTTAAATTCTAGTTTTGAATCATTTACTTTTTTATGCTCTTTGTCTAAAAGTTTTTTTCAAAAAGGGAAAATAATTTTCAATTCCCTTTGTCAAATTATTGCCAGTTATAAATTAGAGGAGTTTAAAACTAATAATAGGAAAAATAGGGATTTACAAATTAATTTGGAAATTGAGAAAAGAAAGTATAAACCTATAACACTATGCATTTGAGTGACAGATTCTAAATAATATTTATTGATGAAGTGTAAATTTTTGGAAATAAGAGTAAACCTAACAACTTACATTATTTCTTACTTTAATCCACTCATAATTTCACAAATCTGAATATGTGATTTTAAAAATTTTTTTAAATTTAAATCCTTTGGAAAGTTTTGTCATTTGGGAAAAGTTAGGGAAAACAATAACAATGACATTAATATGTTTTTTTTTTTCTTCATTAAAAAAATATTTATGAGCGAGCGAGCAAGAGAGGCAGAGCGCAAACAGGGGACAGGCAGAGAGAGAGGGAGATACATAATCTGAAACAGGCTCCAGGCTCTGAGCTGCCAGCACAGAGCCCGACCTGGGGCTTGAACTCATGAACCATGAGATCATGACCTGAGCTGAAATTGGGTGCTTAACTGACTGAGCCACCCAGGCACCCTTGTTTTTATTTTCTTGTGCAAAATATAGAAAGGATTGGTAGGTGTTTTTATTTTGTTTAACATTTTAGGTCATCATTAAATCTTCAGCTAGTTTTTCAGTTTTACAGGCAAATTAATATTTTTTTTTTTACCTGATATGGAATTTAGTTCTGCTAACTATATTTAGAGATGATCTTTACTTCTAAAATATATTACTTAAAATTACTTATAGTTGTATTAAATGTAATAAGATGCCATGAAAGGATTGGTAGGTGTTTTTATTTTGTTTAACATTTTAGGTCATCATTAAATCTTCAGCTAGTTTTTCAGTTTTATAGGCAAATTAATATATTTTTTTACCTGCTAACTTTATTTTTAGTTCTGCTAACTATATTTAGAGATGATCTTTACTTCTAAAATATATTACTTAAAATTACTTATAGTTGTCTTAAATTTAATAAGATGCCATGAAATAATTGTTACTATAATTTGTAGATTTATGCAAGTTTTGATGAATCTGTATGTATAAGCAGAGCATATCAACTGTCTTGTCTGTGCCATTTGCAGTTGAGAGAAGGTGAAGTTTTATTTCTTTCAAAAAGGAAGATGTTTGGCCACACAGCAAGGAGGAAAAGCATTCTGGGCAGGGAAAATGCAGGTGTTAAATGGGAGAAACAGCCCTTTGAGTTTAAAAATTTCATATGGCAGGGAGTTCCCAGGAGCCCCCCTCAACCTTAAATTCCCAAATTGGTTTCAGAGATCCACAAATGTATATATTCCTTTTAATGCACAGGTCATATGCTGACCTAAATTTAAGTGGCAAGTATGCTTTAGGTGCTGTGTTTCATTATAGAAAATAAAAAACCTTTCTTAAAGGAAACATTTTCATTTAATACGAAAGGAAACAGCCTTTATACCCCCTTTAAATGTTTTCTCAAGAGTGATTGACTCATTATCTGGTCATCCATGTACTTACCAGTTGTCACCCATGTGTGTTCTCTCTACACAGAAATTTCCCCTCTGTACTCAAGACTGCACTAACCTTTTGTATCATGTCCACTTAAACTGTTGACCGTCCTACTCATTTTCTCAACACAACCACAACGAACACACATCCCTAATCTGATATTCATTGTAGTCCTGCCATATATTAAAAGGTATACCTGTTGCTATCATTTTCTGTTACATATTCCATGTTACAGATTTTCTCTTGTCTCCTGGGTGCTTAGCCCATTCTTAAGATAATGCTAATTAGAATTGAGGTTGGACACCACAAGAGGTTCTGAAACATCTTATTTTAGCTAGCAAAAATACAGCATCACAGAGGATGCAGACATATCCTTCCACACTATAAACTCACCTCTGCCTGTTTCCTTTGTGTTATTTTTTATCTTTTCTAAAACACTGCTATTTTTAAGATCTTGCACTCATTTTGCTCCTCTTTCCACTGTATGTGTGTGTATTTTTTTTTCTTCTCTTTTTCAACTTCCACCCCCACTCTCTCTTCCCAGTGTAAAGAGCTTCTGTAGGAAATTGACAATCAGTGTCTTTCTGCTTCAGAGTCTTTAACAAGTGGAGCTGGCTGTTAAGAGAAATTGACCAGGTTCCTGTGATCCTTGTCCGTTTCCCTGATTAATCCATTTTTCTTTACCGGAGAAGCTGCTTTTAACGAAAGAAAAAGAGCTTGAAATTTCAGTCGTTTGCCCGTTGCTGCCTAGCTTACATATGCTCTTCTTTCTCTGTCACTTTGTTTTTATTATAAACTCTTAATTCTTGGCTTTCAGTGACCTCATTTGTAATGGACAATGAAGAGCTAATTTCACATAGTTCATATATCCTCAATAATCCCTACTAATTCCAATATGTGCAGAATTTAATTTATAAAGCTGGTTCCTATTCAAAAGACAATAACTACAAATCTTATGAGTGCATTTCTTTCCTAGCTCTTGTTGACTTTCCTACAAAAACCAATGCCAAGCAATTCCAAAACGCTTAAAAGGAAATCATGCTATCATAGAATGAAATACAGTGAAATCCAGAAAAAACAGGGAGGGTGACTATAATGCTCTTTTAATAGGGATATTTCTTTAAGCATGTCAAGTACTGTTATATTAAGAAACAGAATTAAAAGAATGTGTCTTCAAGTCATGGACAAGTTTGAGCAGCCAAGTTAGCTTGAAAATAAGGTTATAAGATCTAAAGAGAAAATTAACAAAGTGGACAAAATGTATCTGGAATATCCCTTAGGTATTATGTGAAGGTGTTTGCACATAGTGATACTAGATAATAGGATTATCATAGGAAAGAGTTAATTTGAATGGCCTTAGGTTCAGTGGTGAGATTGAATGAATGATGGCTAATGCCCCAAAGCATATTTTGCAAATAAGTTGTTCGATGGTGTATTAGTAAGTGTTCCTTGAACAGAAAAAAAAAAGTCCTTCAGTAAGTTTGAAACATTCTTGGTTATACGAATACAGCCTGTTTCTTCATTTAAGATACGATTTTCAATGCCTTATTATACAGTAGTATGCCATCAGTCTCATGGGACGTGGTTCCATGGGGACAAGCGCTGAGAAACTCTTGGCTGATGGCCAGCAATCTGTGTATTGATCAATATTAACATCTTTACTCTTTAGCTCATAATTTATCATTATGTTAAAAGAGATTAAAGATCTTTTAAACATCTGCTAAACATTTTTAGTAATATATTTTTATTTTATAAAACCAAAGACAAATAATATTCAAGACATCTAGTAAAGCAGGAGGTGGGTGGTTGTGGTTCATCATCATATAAAAAATAACAGATGAATTATAATCAGGGAAGTATTTAGAAAACATCAACCACGCATCTGGACAATTTAGAGGAAGCGGAAGATAGCTCAAAATTGGTAAATGGTGGTTGTGGTGGTATTGGGAAGCTGAAATTTGGCCAGGGTAGATTCTGTGTCAGATGGAAAAGAAAAAAATTAGTGATACACAGTAGCCTTTTAGGGGGCAGCTTCTGGGAATAGCCTCTGGCCTCTGGTATGTGGCTGGGGTTTTTTTGTTGTTTGTTTTTGTTTTCTTGTTTTTTCTTGTTTTTTGTTTTTGTTGTTTTTGAGTAGCAGCCGAGTTTGCTTGAAGGTAGCTTACCCCAGTTACCCAGCAGGACAATGTCAAGTGTAATTTCCTGGCAAATGTTGGAGGCCTAGAGTGGTGGTTCCAAGCTTTTTTTTTTTTTTTTTAATTTTTAAAATTTCTGATCTGCTGCAGATATTTTCCTCAGGTTACATACTTGTTGTGGTCCAGTAGCGAATAGCTTACGGACAGTACTGCTCTTTTGACCACGCCAACACCATTATTAGATTATCACCACTTTTACCCTGCTCTCAACTTGAAAATGTCTCACTGCTTACAACTACCTAAAATTCTTCCTACTGAGGATGTAGTCTTTTATTCTACAAGTAGAGAAAAAAATTATTTAAAAGTATAAATGCTGTTTCTGTATCAGTGATTGTAATTTTGGTAATTTGTGGACCAGCAAACATTTCAAAAAATGTGGATGATTTGGTAAATGTTTAGTGATTAGCTTTCTAAAAAGCATCCTGTGTGTGTTATGCATTTTACTGACATAAAGGATTTAGATAACAATTTATGAATGATAACACATATACAATGTTCTTTATTATAAATTCCATGCAGTCACTTGTTTCTCACAGAATGCTTTTATTGATTATTTTTCCAGAACTCTTATGTGTGTAGCCAAACTCTGATTGCAATTGATGAACAAGTATAGTTTTTATATGAATGTTAAAGGAGTAACAACACACAAGTTAAACGACAAAGGTGTATGTCAGAACTATCATAAGCGACTTCTTTGCTGAATTGTATTACAGTTTTTGAACACGTAAGAGATCTCCTCAGTTTTTATGATCTTTACAATGAAACAGCTATAGACCTAATACACTGTTACATTTTATCTGCATTTATTAACAGTTTCTTCATCACTTTCCTAAGTATCTAGACAGTCAATGAAATAAAAAATAAATCTCTGGTTTGTAGCGTTTGCCGATTTCCGTGGTGTAATTACTTACACCGTGGCTAGTTTCAAGCTATCAGTGTGATGTCAGTGAGTGTGAAGTTAGGAAGAAATGTACACTGACACACCATTATGGAGTAATTCCACTGTGCAGATTGAATAAATGTAAATAACCTCAGGGTAATATAAAATGTGGCAAAATATTTAGGAAGTAATGAGTTTTCAGTTTGTTATTATTTTCATATAATTGTATATTTTTACAATTTAAATTTTTTAATGTTTATTTTTGAGAGAGTGCAAGCAGGGAGGGGCAGAGAGAGAGGGGGAGGGAGGATCTCAAGTGGGCACTGCACAGACAACAGCAAGCCCAACACCGGGCTTGAACTCACAGTGAGAGCACCACCTGAGCCAAAGTCAGATACTCAACCAACTGAGCCACCCAGGTGCCCCTACAACTTAATATTTAATAATGGCTGTTTTTAACAGCTATCTCCTGGAATTCTTAACAAATTTAACAGTCTGTTCTCTTGGGCTGGTACAAGCCAGCCTCAGCACACTGCTGTGTTGCCTGTTTTGCCATGGAAGGACATTTATTTGTAATTACTAATCATCTGTGTTATCTATTTAAAGAACAGACTCTTTTTTTAAGTTTATTTATTTTGTGAGAGAGAGAGAGAGAGGAGAGGAGGAGGGCGAGAGCACAAACAGGGGAGGGGTAGAGAGGGACGTAGAGAGGGAATCCCAAGCAGGCTTCTTGCTGTCAGCGCAGAACCCAAAGTGAGGCTCCATCTCGTGAACCATGAGATCATGACCTGAGCTGAAATCAAGGGTCAGACACTTAACCAACTGACCCATTCAGGTGCCCCAATGGGATGTCATCTATCTCTGAATAAAAAAACCCCTAAGGAAGACAACTTACAAGCAATACCATTGTTCTTATTTTTTACATTTCTGTAATGTAGTGTTTTATAAAATGTCATTTGAGTTCCTACACATCGGTTTGGACACCACTGTCCTCTGAGTAGTGTAGTAACATGCAAATGAAACTAATTTTCATTTAGTGAATAAGTACCAGTGATCACTAGGATACTTTTGTGTTTTGTAGAAATAGTAGGTTAGCGTTAGTCTTGAGGACTTTATTTTTATTTTTAAATTTTTTAACGTTCATTTATTTTTGAGAGAAAGAGACAGGGCATGAGGAGGAGAGGGACAGAGAGAGAGGGAGACACAGAATCAGAAGTAGGCTCCAGGCTCTGAGCTGTCAGCACCAAGCCCAATGCAGGGTTTCAACCCACAGACTGCAAGATCGTGACCTGAGCTGAAGTTGGTCACTCAACCGACTTCAGAGCCACCGAGGCGCCCCTGTATTTAATTCTTAAATCCAAGTAGTAATTAGTAAAATAAACTAAAGAGACAACTTATTTTGAACATTACCTAAATGTTGGTTAAGAAGATAAGTGCAAAGATATCTAAACATTACTAAAAATGAAATACCTAATACAAATGTAAAGCCTTCTGCCAGAACAGTCCAACTAATGTTTATTCAAGAAGAGGGAGTTTCATCAAGGTAGAGGGAAAAGCTTGAAACTCATAGTAAATAAAAATTCTTTATTGAAAAGCCTGGCTTATGAAGGAAACAGTTAAACAAAAATTTATGGCAAAATTGACTGCGTCCTTGATAATGCAAATATGAACAAAAATGTATGAAAATTGGCCTATGGTTGAATTATGGTATGGCCATTCAGTGGAACCATTCATCTAATACTTACTGGACATCTACTTTGTGCCAGACATTTTGCTTAGCGCTAAATAGAATAATAGCCATAAAAAGTCCTTTGAAGCATAACTAATGACATCATTATGGGATGTTAAGTGCTATACAACGTAATTTATTAAATATGATACTAGTTTTGTTACTGATACGGTAAGTTTTAATTTTTTCTGTTTTTTTCTTAATCATGATTAGAAAAAAGCTAAACACCTTCCTTTCTTAGCTACTCCCAATATTTACACTGTTGATCTATAAAACATTGCTGAGTTAATTTCACAGTGTTACATGTATGTTATGACTTGACATGTATTTATAAATTATATTGACAATATTTTTAATATGTTAAACTGCTGTAGGTTATAATGGTGTAATCTATAGCATAGAATATTTTTCTGATGCTCAGGTTACATGATACTATGTTTTTTCTAAATTATTCAGAGAACAACTCTTTGAAAAAAAATGAAAAGAGGAAGATGTCCTTTTATTCAGAAGTGAGAGCAAAATTACATAGTGTGGTTGTTTTGGAGAGAGTAAAGGCCTGTTATTTAGGTGGAAGAAGGGGAGGGCACAGGAAAGGCACGTCACACTTAGCAAGTGTCTAATAAGGGTCAGATACTGTATAACACAAGTTTGTTATTCTGTTTCACTTCATCTTTATGCTCATCTGGATTAGATATTATTTCATTTTAAAATGACAAGATTGGGGCATCTGGGTGGCTCAGTCGTTGGGCATCCAGCTTCAGCTCAGGTCATCATCTAACAGTTCATGAGTTTGAGCCCCACGTCAGGCTCTGTGCTGACAGCTCAGAGCCTGGAGCCTGCTTTGGATTGTGCATCTCCCTCTCTCTCTGTGCCTCCCCCTCTCTCACTCTCTCTCAAAAAGAAATATTTTTAAAAAATTAAAATGAGAAGATTGAAGCTCAGAAGGTTAAATAAATTTGACTGAAGTCAGAACTAGTAATTGCCAGAGCTCGTATTCTCATCTGTGATAGCAGAGCCTTTCCAATTGAATTTTTAGTGGGTGAAGGGAAGTTTAATTGTATGCTTTTAATAGTTGTATAGTTTCAATGGTAGTACTTAAAAGGTCTTTTTTATAACCAAAGTGCCTACCCACCCAACATCTGAGGTTGATATAATGGTGGGAGTAGAAAAGGAAAAGAACTTTACAAAATAACATAGACTTATACTCAAAGAAGATCAACAACTCATTAAGGTGCTAAAACTAGATGTTTTAGAGCATGCATTGTGTTGGGTTTCTACAAAGAAATATTTAGTGCTATGCTGTCCAGTATGGTAACTACTCATAAAGTATAGCTCTTTAAATTAATTAAAATTGAAAATGTAGTTTCTCTACTACAATAGACATATTGCAAATGCTCAGTAGCTACATGTGGTTGGAAGCTGTCTTAATTGAGCAGTATAGATATAGAACATTTCCATTATCATGGAAGGTCTGTTGGACAGTGCTAACTTAGTTTCTTCATTTTTATTTTATAAGAAATAATTTCAGTTTGGTAGTTGTGAGCTTAATTTTTACTTTAAGAAATTTTTACCTGAGGTCACCTGGCTGGCTCAGTCAGAAGACTGTACAACTCTTGATCTCAGGATCACGAGTTTGAACCATACATTGTGTAGAAATTACTAAAAAAAAAATAAACTTTAAAAAATATAAAATTTTAGGGGCGCCTGGGTGGCGCAGTCGGTTAAGCGTCCGACTTCAGCCAGGTCACGATCTCGCGGTCCGTGAGTTCGAGCCCCGCGTCAGGCTCTGGGCTGATGGCTCGGAGCCTGGAGCCTGTTTCCGATTCTGTGTCTCCCTCTCTCTCTGCCCCTCCCCCGTTCATGCTCTGTCTCTCTCTCTGTCCCAAAAATAAATAAACGTTGAAAAAAAAATATATAAAATTTTACCTTTCTAATGAGTGTAGTCACACTATAGTTTCCCCATTTATATGGATTAAAAGTAAGTTAGGAATTAATTAAAACATTGTTTATTATCATTTTTACTACTTCAAACTTGATTTTTGCAGTTAATATTTTAAGATTATGTTATTGTATATAGGTGCAATTTCCATATTCATATATGGATGTTCATGTATCCATAATGATGTCGTGTGACATTCCATTATATGAGTATGCTGTATTCTTTTTTTTTTTTTATGTTTATTTATTTTTGAGAGAGAGAGAGACACAGTGTGAGCCGGGGAGGGGCAGAGAGAGACAGAGACACAGAATCTGAAGGAGGCTCCAGGCTCCAAGCTGTCAGCAAAGAGCCCGACGTGGGGCTCTAACCCATGAACCCTGAGATAACGACCTGAGCTGAAGCCAGAAGCTTAACTGACTGAGCCACCCAGGCACCCCTGAATATGCTGTATTCTATTATTAATTAATTTTTCTTTCTTTCTTTTTTTTCCAAATGTTTATTTTTGAGAGAGAGCACAAGCGGGGGAGGGGCAAAGAGAGGGGAAACAGGATCTGAAGTGCACTCTGGGCTGACAGCAAAGAGCCTGATGTGGGGCTCAAACTCATAAACCGAGAGATCATGACTGAGCCGAAGTTGGATGTTGAACGAACTGAGCCACCCAGGTGCCCCAGTCAAGTGATTTTTCAATGTGTTTGCTATTGTAAACAATGTTGCACTGACTTCTCTTACAAGACTTTAAAGTACACATATGCAAGAGTTTTTCTAGAGGACATAAGCTAGAAATAGAATTTTTGAGTCAGAAGGCATGTACTTTCAACTTTAAGAAATGCTAAGTTATTTTCTACACTGGTTATATCAGTTTGTATGTACTCTGAGATTATAAAGCTGTGTTTTTTTGTTTTGTTTTTAAAGCTTTAACATATTTTCTTCCAGTTTAAGTCCCTGATTTTATGTGTTTACATTAGCATTATGAAGACTACTTTTACTATTGCGTAAGTAGTCATTGTTTAAGTTGTTTATATCAGGAATTAAAAGGTAGGATCTTAAATCTTATGTCTTGTGAGCATTAGCATAAATAGCAATTCTGAAAGCAATAAACTGATCAGTTTGAAAAGTTACTCTTTCTTGTAGGATTTTACAAAGAAGTTTTTGTCATTAAAAACTATACCAGTGCTTAATAGAACACTTTTTATTTTTAACCATACTTTTAGGTGAAGATTGGTGGCAAAATAAAATTTTTCTTTTGCTGTGAATTAGCAAATCAGTTATTTAACTTGTTTACTTAGTTCTGTTTTGTGCCAGGCATAGTGTTAGTTACTTTGGATACAGAGTTGTATGAAGTCATGGGCTGTGTCTTCAAGGACCTTGCAGCTCAGAATAGGAGAAAAAAATTAAATACAGAAGTATATTAAAATGATGTAGATGCTGTCAGGAAAGCTTGTACATTGGAATCAGGAGAATATGCTTGACTTGTCAAAGTGTTAGAAATATTTTATATGAGGTGAATATTAAGCTGAGCCTAATGAGAGAAGAGTGTTTGTCAGACATCTAGAGGAAGTGATTCTCAACAGAGGGAGCATTATACCCAAAGCCTGGCATTTTTTAAGACACTTCAGATCATTGAGTATTACTGAAGGGTGAGGTGGGGGAGAGGCCGAAGGCTTGGCCTTGAACTTAGTGATGATGGGGAGCCACTGAAGAATTTTAATGGATGTTAAGTCATTGAAGGATTTAAAGCAGGGAACTGACTTGAGCAGATTTTTACTCTAGATGGTTTCTGCTGCAGTGTTATATTGAGGATGGATTTGACACAGGTAAAAGAACAGCAGTTCTGGAGAGGTGAGGAGGGTCTTCACTAAGATAATAATACTAGATATAAACTGGAAGATGAGACATGTTAAGAAAAACATCAGAAATGTTCAAAACTTGGTAAACTGTTAGTTGTGGAAGGTGAGAGGAGGAAGTATGTGAATTGCTACTAGATTTCTAACCTGGGTGCTTGAGTGGTTGGGAGAGACACAAGGATGGAAGTTATAGCAAGAGAAGGACTGTTGAGTTTTGGGGGGCAAGATACTGAGTTTTGTTTTAGAAAGGGGGAACGTGAGGGCCCTGTGACCATCCAGTTCGATATTCATGTGAGTTTTAGAAGAGAAGTCTGGATTATAGTTATAGACTTAGATAGAAGTCATCAGATGTACATGGTTGTGAAAGTGAGGTTGGAGAGCATCATAAAGAAGGAAATAAGGGGGCACCTGGGTGGCTCAGTCAGTTAAGTGTCCTACTTCAGCTCAGGTCATGATCTCATGATTCGTGGGTTCAAGCCCCACATCGGGCTCTGTGCTGACAGCTCAGAGCCTGGAGCCTGCTTCAGATTCTGTCTCCCTCTTTCTCTGCCCCTCCCCTGCTCGCACTCTGTCTTTCAAAATAAATAAACATTAAAAAAAATATCAAGGTGCCTGGGTGGCTCAGTTGATTAAGACTCTGACTTCGGCTCAGGTAATTATCTCACAGTTTGTGAGTTCGAGCCCTGCTTTGGGCTCTGTGCTGACAGCTCAGAGCGTGGAGCCTGCTTCAGATTCTCTGTCTCTCTCACTCTCTGTCTCTGCCCCTCCCCTGCTCACACTCTTTTCTCACCCTCTCTCTCAAAAATAAAAATAAAACATTAAAAAAATGTTAAAAAAAGAAGGAAATAAGTGTTGAAAAAAATCCAGGAACAGAATTTGGAAAATATTAGTAAATAAAAGGAATTAGTGACAATCTGCAGCCTTCTTTATAGTGATAAAAAGATATAAATATTTGGATCCCCAAGGAACTTACCATTTTTTTATTATTGAAGTAGATTTGACAAAAGTGTTTTATTAGTTTCAGTTGTACAATAAAATGATTCAAAAATCTTATACATTATTCAATGCTCATCACAATGACTGTACTCTTAAGGAACTTACCTTTTTTATGAAATTAAGGAGTAAATGTATATATACTTGTGATGGAAAAATTAACTTACTAACATTAAGTTATTAAGTTAATTAACGTAAGTTAAATGCATGAAATGTAATATGAACTGTAGGAGTATATGCTTAAGCTAAAAATAGCTTGGTGTTAGATCATAAAAAGAGACTTTTTAGATACATGTTTTGAGGGGCGCCTGGGTAGCTCGGTCGGTTCAGCATCCAACTCTTGATCTCAGCTCAGGTCATGATCTCGAGGTTGTTGTTTGAGCCCCATGTTGGGCTCTGGGCTGGTAGCACCAAGCCTGCTTGGGATTTTGTCTCTTTCTCTCTTTCTCAAAATAAATAAATATACCTTTAAAAAAAGATATGTGTTTTGAATAAGATTGAAATAAAAATGAAACCACTGTAAGAGCTAATAGTATTATTAATAATAAACATATGTACAAAATGGCATCAGGAACATACCTGAACCAAACAAAATTGGGTTTATTAACTTTTGGCACTGGGGACATGGCACATGTGGAACCTTGAAGCATCTCAGTGAGAAGGTGTTAGGACTTCCAGGACTTGGGTTTATGTTAAATGATTTGGGGAAGGTCACAAAAGCAGGGGTTTGCACTATCAAGAAGCAGGAGTAATTCTGTGATTGGGTATCTTAATAATTCTTACCTAGAAGGCAGGAAGAACATAGTGGGGCTAAAACTAGAATTGGTAAGGAAGTAGACGTATTAGCCAGAAAAGGGGAGTGTTTGACCATTTCTTGGTTTGGGCAGTGCTGTTTTTGTCTCTGTTCAGATAAAGTCAGAGTGGCCTTGTATGATGTTGGGTTCTCCGAAATTGTTTATGTTCCAAATATAAGTTATGTTATGAACACCCTGGCATAGCTCTGAGTGCCAAGTCAACTCCCAGCAACACAATACCTGACTGATAGTGAGGGACCAACCCCTGGTTGTCAGGAGCTACTTTTCGCTTTTTGTAGTCTGTAACAGCAGTAAGAGAATTCAGTGAAGCCTTAGTGGCAGAGACAACTGTTGGGTGTTGTTAGGAAGTGACCTAGTAAGTTTGTAGTTGGGATACAATAAGGAAAGTAATTAAGGGAGCTTGGGAAGGGTGGAAACATAAGGAGAGACAAACCTGGTGAATGGTTTCTACATGATCAACTTTGCATATAGTTTAGGTAGATCCCTGACCCAGATTATGGTATGATGAAATTAGTGTTTGTAGACAATACAATCGCCTTTTAAAATTATTAAATATCTAAAAATGATTTTTTTAATTCTTAATTTTTTTTAAAATTTTAATTAAGTTCAGCGCCTAACATGGGTCTCAAACTCCTGACCATAAGATTAAAATTCATGTGTTCTACCACCTGAACCATCCAGCCACCTCTCTAAAAATGATTTTAGGGGCGCCTGGGTGGCTCAGTCGGTTAAGCATCCGACTTCAGCCAGGTCACGATCTCGCGGTCCGTGAGTTCGAGCCCGCGTCAGGCTCTGGGCTGATGGCTCAGAGCCTGGAGCCTGTTTCCGATTCTGTGTCCCCCTCTCTCTCTGCCCCTCCCCCGTTCATGCTCTGTCTCTCTCTGTCCTAAAAATAAATAAACGTTGAAAAAAAAATTAAAAAAAAATAAAAATAAAAATGATTTTATTGTATTTTATTTTTAATGATTATTTATTTATTTTGAGAGAGAGAAAGAGCTCAAGCAGGGGAGGGGGAGAGGGAGAGGGAGAGAGAGAATCCCAAGTAGGCTCTGCACTGTCAGCACAGAGCCTAATGCGGGGCTGGAACCCACAAACCATGAGATCATGACCTGAGCCGAAACCAAGAGTCAGATGCTTAACTGACTGAGCCACTCAGGCACCCCGAAAAATAATTTTAATGAACATTTTAACTTGCCTGTAACTCAGAATAACTATTTTCCTTAAAAGTACTTGTCCATATACTTTTTACATTGTTATAATTACTTTTTTTTATATTCTGAACTTAAAAAAATATTTTCTTAGTATACCATCAGACACTTTACTCTGTGTTTTTACCTTGTTTGAAGAGGATCATTTCAATAGTTGTCTTTGAGGCCATCCATTTTCTCAGAAAGGGAAAAGCAGTAATATATATAGGAAATAACAGACATTTGGGAGAAAAAGTTAACAAGCATCTGTTACTGATGAAATGGAGTAAAGGAAGAGAAGAATAAAAAATTTTGAATCCCTGAAACTGACAAAATCAAACTATGTCTATATGCATAGGTTCTCAGTTGGATGATGTATTATAATAAAATAACAAAAGTTTGTAATGCCCACCAACACTATTTCTACAAGATATCCTGAAAGTTGCAAAATATACCTGATTGTTAAAATGATAAGGTATTTTTAGGTTGAAAGTTTTGACATGTGTTGACAGTGCTAGAAAATGAGGCATGCCTGGCTGGCTCAGTCACTAGAGCATGCAACTCTTGATCTTGGGGTTGTAATTTTGAGCCCCATGTTGGGTGTAGAGATTACTTAAAAAGAAAATCTTAGAAGAGTTAAAAAAAAAAAAAAAGAAGAGAATGAGGGTAGAATTTGCTAGTGGTAAGATGTTCACGCTCATACGCAAATCACAATTTATAATCTGGATACGGCTGGCTTCACATCCTCTAAAAATTAGTCTGAATTAGAGAAGGCTGATACTTCTGGGTTTAAGATGCCTGGCATCCCCATTAGTGCTGGTGTTGCATCAGAAGGACCACTAGCCTTTCATCCTTAATTTATTCCCTTGTGCCTATTTGATAAGGTTGTCTTCTTTAAATGCTTTTGAAAATACTGTCTTATTTATACACCATAATAAACTAAGAAGAGAAAGGTTCTATTATTGGAGAAGCCTGATGGTTGAAAGATTTTTTAAACCTTTTATACTGTAAAATTTAAGTATCTTTATTATCCACTGAATTTGTTTAACCACATATAGAATAGTTTTAGGTATAATTTATAATATAAGTCAAATCATACTATAGCAGAATATTAAAATTAATATAATTCATAGCCTGTGATTTTAAGAAATGTTTCATGTTATAAAACTCCGTAAAAAAAAAACACCTAGAAATGCTTGAAGTTCATTGCAGTGGACCTTAAACTAGCATATAATTGAAATCCTAAGAGTACTTTTCAGTCTTAAAGCATAAAGTGCAGCTAAAAAAGAGATGTAAAATTCATCAACATTTTATCATTTTATTTAGATTTTTCAATGTTAAATTTTAACCGGGAACATAATTAATAATGAACATAAACCCAAATAATTTATCTTAAGATGCTTTACTTTTTCTAAATTTATTATGAGCATAATAGCTTAATTAACTTAAAATACAGATAATAATAAAGTTATTATTTGTGACTTAAAAATTTTTGACCTTCACCATTTACACTTAAATGCTTTTTTCTCTCCAGACTTACACCAGCTGTGTCATGTATCAACTACATGTATAAAAAATTAATTTGTTCTTGCTTGTTCATTTCCTCTTAGAATCCAATATCATTAATCGTTACTGATGTTGACACTTAAAGTCAATTTTATATATAGATTACCTATTACTTATAAAAGTAATGATGGTTATTTAATGAGTGAAATCTTTTATTCCAAATATATTTTAATTTTATGAAGTACAGTTTATTTACGCCACATCAGAGTTTCAGATATTTAAGTAAAGTGAGTATAGTATGTATAAATTAAATATGTACAGATCTTTTCATATTAACTATTTGTATCATTAATCAGGCTTAAATCACTTATAAAAACTTGTTAGGAAATTGGAAGGCATAGTGCAAAGTAAGAAAATTATTTAAAATGCATAGACAAAAGGTTAATGTCCTTGCAGCATAAAGAAGTCTTGTGGGGGCGCCTGGGTGGCGCAGTCGGTTAAGCGTCCGACTTCAGCCAGGTCACGATCTCGCGGTCCGTGAATTCGAGCCCCGCGTCGGGCTCTGGGCTGATGGCTCGGAGCCTGGAGCCTGTTTCCGTTTCTGTGACTCCCTCTTGTCTCTGCCCCTCCCCCGTTCATGCTCTGTCACTCTCTGTCCCAAAAATAAATTAAAAAACGTTGAAAAAAAAAAGTCTTGTGAATTAGTAAGAAAAACAAGCATCTTTGTTGAAAATGGGCAAAGGACAGGAACATAGAAATTCACAAAAGTATAAATACAGAAATTAAAGAAATAGAACTTTAAGGCAGTTTAAAGCAAGTTATTATTAATATTATTTTAATAATAATACCTGATGTTGTGGAAGTTGCAGAGAAATAGTCTCCGCTGGCAGAGATATATACTGATACAAGTTTCTACAGTATAATTTGGCAATACACATCAAAAGCCTGTAAATAGAGATGGATACACACAAAGAGTTTTATCATAGCACTTTTTGTAAAACCAAACGATTGGAAACAACTAAATGTTTATCATTAAGTGATTAGTTAAATTATAAACATCCATGTAGTGTTGCCAATTTTTTTTAAGTGATGTTTTTAAACTTAGATTGTTAAACTGTATTCAGAAGTACCTTTGATTTCCTTGGAATTTCTTTGAGGACCACTGGGAGAGGAGGAGGCTGAGCATAGCTCCATTCTGCTCAACCAGAGCAGCTTTGTATCGTTTTTTTAATATAGAAGTTTCAAATGAGAGTTTGCCTGGAGAAAAGGGTAGGAGGTGGTACAGTTGGCTGCTAAAAACATAGCCTTAACGTGTTCAGTACAATGGCAAACAGTGCAATGGCAGTTATCTTGCCAAATGAAAAATAGTAGAGTATAAAATAATGGGTATAGTTGGGTCCCAATGTTTAAGAAAAATTTTATCTCCATCATCTATGCATATGAGAAAAATGGAAGTTTATGATAGTAATTGCAACAAAATTGTAAAAAAAATAACAACAGTGATAGTTTTCAGGTGATTTTTACCCTCGGTTTTGTTTTGTTTTTTCTTTATTTTTATTTTAGAACAAGATTATGAGGAGCAGGGGAAAGGGACAGAGGGAGAGAGAGAAAGAGAGAGAGAGAATCCTAAGCAGGTTCTCCTCCTAAGCAGGCCCCCCACTCAAGGTGGAGCCCGACTTGGGGCTCAATTCCACAACCCTGGGATCTTGACCTGAGCCAAAATCAAGAGTCGACCACTCAAAGGATTGAGGCAGCCAGGCGCCTCTGCTTTGTTTTGTTTTTTAACTTTCTGTATTTCTTTTTTTCTTTTTTATGTTTATTTTGAGAAAGAGTGTGTGCAAGTGTATGTGAGAAAGGGAGAGGCAAAGAGAGAGAAGGAGAAAGAGAGAATACCAAACAGGCTCTGCACTGTCAGCACAGAGCCTGACACAGGGCTCCGTCTCACAAACCATGAGATCATAACCTGAGCCCAAACCAAGAGTCAGACACTTAAGCAGCTGAACCACCCCAGCGCCCCTCATTTTCTTTTTAAAACATATTTGCAACAAGTAGTTGTTATTATAAGTTAAATTGTGATTCAGGATCCCAGGGTGGGGATCATCAGGTACCCTGGGAGAAGGGTGGAGGACAAGGAGAGGTGGGGTAGAGCCAGTTCACACCTTCCTAGCAAGTGTGCCTTCTGCTGAGAGGTCATCCTAGGCTGACACCTAGAATATGGGGCAGAGGGACTTGCATACATGGTGGTACCATTCACACGTGGAGACATCACCCCCTTTAGCAACCATTGTATTTTCACAGTGGTGGAAGTCCACAAAGTTCTGCCAGCAGTTCCTGGTCTGGTTCTGGTTGGGGAGGCACCTGTCTAAAAGGGTCAGTCCGGTACTTCTTGATGTCTTCTGCCATGGTGCTGACTCCTGGAGACACCACTGAAACAGCTCACAGCTCAATATCTGCCCTCTGTTTTGCTTATTTGTATTTCATAAAATGTACAGGTGCTGTGTGTGATGAGGTAGGAGAAAAGCAATAGTCACTACTTATAAATATTTTTATTTTTTAAAGTTTATTTTGAGAGAGAAAAAGCGTGAGTGGGAAAGGGATAGAGAGAGACAGAGGGAGAGAGAGAGAGAATCCCAAGCAGGCTCCATGCTACCAGCACAGAGCCCCATGTGGGGCTCAGACTCCAAACCGTGAGATCATGACCTGAGTTGAAGTCAGACGCTTAACCAACTGAGCCACCCAGGCGCCCCATAAATACTTTTAAAATGCTATCACATTTACATGCAAAGTCCCCTTTTAATGTTGGTGTGGTCTAAGATTTACTACATGCCAACTGCCGTTCTAAGCAGTTGACGTACATTAACTCATCTGATTATTATAACAACCCTATTTAGGTATTATTAATATATACAGAGAGCTTAAATAATGTGACCAAAGTCATGTTGCTGATTCAGTCTACCTTGATGTATGTATCACCTCTTGTTTGCAAAGAATTCCATCTTATTAAACCCCAGCTCATATTACTAATTCCCATAGATTTCAGAAATAGTTTATAAGTGGTAGATGTAACAACATACATAGGTATATTGACATGTTTGTATATATTTTGCATTTTGTTAGTATTTCCAATTTTTTTTTAATCTCATCTTATTAGTAGCCTTTGACTTGCTGTTACTTCACTCATTGCCACCATCATATGCAGACAGGAAACAAGAGGATCTTCTAAGTTGATCAGATGCTCATCCTTATTAAAACATTTTAGAAACCTGTCTGTGGTAGCCCTGGTCCTGAGTTACTGTGTTTGTTTTTAAGCAAGCTGAGCCCCACGCACATAAGATTATGTATAGTATCTATGTGCTCTGCCTCTGGAAAACATATAAGTCATTTGCCCTTGGAACATACACAAATCACAGGTTTTTATACTTGAGGATGGTGTTTCTTTTGGTATTATTTCCTGGTCCAGACTTCTCACTGTCAGCAAGATTTATGCTTGACTTATTTATGGTAGTAACTGATGTGTTGAGCTATCCACATATTCTCTTATCTGTGACCCTGTGGGCCTTCACAGAGGTAGGTGGAAAAGCTGGGAGGAAACTGAGTGCATTTAGAAACCAATAATCCCTATATATGTGCTTTTTTTCAACAGCAGATAGTTCATTTACAAAAAATATTGGTTAGGTTTGATCAGTGTCAGAAAAAAATTTTTCAGGATTCTAAGAGAAAAGGGACATGTGAAAGAGAAAGGAAGAATTATTAACAAGGGCAATGAAATATGCTGAACAAATGGATGGAGAATACAGGAGAAAATAAGTATAAGGAAGTATACTAATGAAAATATAGAAATTAAAACAGCATTACTGAAAGATGATGGCCTAATGACCTAATTAGGGAAATACTATAATATCCCTATGAATAAAATTATCCCCTTTCCACATTTTTGATATTAAAATAATCCATATCCCTAACTGGAAGACAGTTTTTTAGACAAGTATTTAAATATTAGAATATCTATATATAGCACATAAATCCATATGTTGTCATAAATTAATGAAACCCTTTCCTAAAACTACATGTGTTTCTTTTCTTTTTGGTTATTTGGTACAATTTGTAGTAATGTAAAAATTATTATTTTTTATAATAATAGGTGTAGGTGGGACTTTGCCTTACATGTATCCAGTGATTTATCCAGTGAAACAATTAGAGCTGAGTTGTGGAACTTGTTTCATGCCTGGAAAGATCCCCTGGGGCTTTGTGACCCTTCTGTGATCATTGGAGCAGGCTGGGTACTTGAAGAGATTCTCTGATTTTTTTTTTTTAGAGGACAAGGGTTTGTTCATTCTTTGCCCAACCTTGCACTAGCCATGAAGGTTTTCTCCCGTGGCATATAATATCCTGCTCTCTGATACATGGATTGGAAGATGAAGGTGGTCATGGAGTTAAAAAAAAATTTCAAAATAATGTGATATGTCGGAGTCATTACTCTATGCTAGTTATTTTACATTAATATGACTGAACGGTAGAGAGATGTAATCTATTTCCACACCTTCTTTGCAAAGTACTTCTCAGATCTTTATGATATAACTCTAAGACTGTGTATCCAAGATGGTAGTCACTAGCCTGTGTGGCTATTGAAATTTAAATTAATAAAAATTAAATAAAATATTTGGTTCCTCAGTTGCACTAACAGTAATGTAAGTGCTCATTATTTGCGTGTGGCTACTTAGTAGCTACCATTGTAGACAGTTCAAATGTAGAACATTTCTATCATTGCATAAAATTCTATTGTTCTGTACTCCTCTAGAGGAGATGTATATGTCTTTTGAGGAGGTCATTGATGTTTTATCCATGTCTTTTAAAGTGTAAGTTTATTGAAGAGAAAGAACTGTGTTTTTTTTCAAGTTGGTCAGAGGTTGTTCTTACAACTTTGACAATACGTTACAATGACAGTAGATTTGCAAGTTAGCTAACTTTACTATGAGGAAAGCTTCATTCAGGTTAATCAGTAATAGAGATTTACTGTCTTAATCTGTAAAAAACTTTTAAGTTGGGCTTCTGGGAAATAGCATTATGTAGTGAAAAAGAACACTCACTTTCAATATAAGAAACATGATCTTGTCCCAGCTTTGCCACTAACTAGTTGTTAGACTCTTTTCCCTCCCAGACTTATTTATTTTATAACTGGAAATATATTTTACAACTGCAGATTTTATAACTGGAATTTATAACTGGAAATACTTTTTTTTTTTTTTTAATTAAGTGAGGTCTGTGCCCAGTGTGGGGCTTGAACTCATGACCCCGAAATCAAGAGTTGCGTGTTCTACCGACTGAGCCATCCAGATGCCCCTGGAAATACCTTTTGATCCCCTTCATTTATTTCACCCATCCCTACCCCTGCCTTTGGGAACTATTAGTCTGTTCTCTGTATCTGTGAGCTTAGAGTTTTGTTTGTTTTTAAGATTCCATAGATAAGTGAGATTATATTTGTCTTTTATTATCTGACTTCTTTTAGCATAATGCCCTCAGGGTCCATCCATGTTGTTGCAAATGGCAAAATTTCATTCTTTTTTTATAGTTCGGTAATACTCCATTGTGTGTGTACACATTTTCTTTAAACATGCATTTGTCAGTGAACTCTTAGTTTGTTTCCGTATCTTGGCTGTTGTAAATAATGTTGCAGTAAACATGAGGGTGCGTATATATTTTCAGATTAGTGTTTTCATTTTTTTTCTGATAAATACCCAGAAGTAGAATTTCTGGATCATATGGTAGATGTATTTTAAAATTTTTGAGGTACCTCCATACTATTTTCCATAGTGGTTGTAACTATTTACATTCTCCCTAACAGTGTGTAAGGGTTCCCTTTTTTCCACATCCTCACCAAAACTTGTTATCTCTTATCTTTTTGATACAGCCATTCTGACAGATGTGAGGTGATACCTCATTGTTGTATTGATTTGCATTTCCCTGATGATAGGTGATGTTGAGCACCTTTTCATGTATCTGTTGGCCATCTGTATGTCTTCTTGGAAAAATGTCTATTCAGGTCCTCTGTCCATTTTTTAATCAGATTGTTTTTTGCAGTTGAGTTGTGTGAATTCTTTGTATACTTTGGATATTAGCCCCTTACCAGATACATGATTTGTAAATGTTTCCTCCCATTCAGTAGATTGCCATTTCATTTTGTTGAAATGGCTTTTTGTTTGTTGTTTGTTTGCTTGTGTTTTTTTTTTTTTTTTTTTGCTGTGCAGAAGCTTTTTAGTTTGATGTAGTCTCATTTGTTTATTTTTACTTTGGTGGTCTTAAGACTTTGGGCATTTAATTATCCAAAGTTTATTTGGGATTCAATTTCTTCATCTCTAAGTTGCAGATTTAAATAAAATATTTTTAAAAGTCTCTTGTTGTAATAGTTAATTATGAGTACTTTGTTTTCTCAGATACAACTTTTATAAAAGACCTATGGTTTTGAATGGAAGAGATAAAGAAAAGGAAAAAAAAAAGCATGATGAAGCTGCTAAGAGAGTCCTACCCTTATTCAGAATTATTTTAAGACAGAGCATTTAGCTGTAGATATCACTAAACCGCTACCCAGGAATATGAGAAAGATTCTGTTGGTCTTAAGTTGTAATAGCCTGTCATAAATATTGCTTTCATCATGTTCATTCCTTCTGCATAAAAACCATGATTAGCTTTGGAGTCACACAGATCTGAATTTAGATAACATTTCTCCGATCACTAGTTGGGTGGCATTGAGTGAGTTATGTAACCTGTCTGCCACAGTTTCCTATTGGATGGATGAAATGATGTGTTATCATGATCTTTTAAGAGCTTGCAGCCAATTCAGAGGGAAAAACACCTTATTACAGTCATGGTGGGAAAATTTATTATAGACATATACCACGTATCATAAAAACAGAAAAGGACATTATTTAACTGAGACCTGGCCATGGTAGAGAAGGTAGAGAAGAGAGTAGTAGAAGGGTGTTCTAGGGGGAGTAATATGCTCAGAGACCACCTAGTATTTGAGGTCTACAGCTAAAGCACAGAGAAGGAGTAGAAGAGGATGGTAAGAATTAAGCTTGGGAATATAGGCAAGGCCAGCAAATGAAGGATTCAGAGTTTAAACTTCATGCTGAGCACTGTGGGATCACATTGAAACTTTGAAGCCTGTATTTATGAGAAGGGTAATATGAACATATGGGGAGAGAAGGACCAAATCTACTTTCGGATGTTCACTCTGGTGGGAATGTGGAGAATTGATTAAAAGCAAAGAGACCCATAGGAAGCTATTTTTTTCCAGTTTAGGTGAGAAACGATGAAGAATTGTATTAGGAAAATGGAAGGAAGGGAACAGATTCTATACGTGTTAAGGAAGTAAAGTCAATATTAATTGGTTACTGGTTGATGTGGGTTTGAGGAAGATGGAGGTTTCTGTCTTACGTAACAGAATGGATGATGGTGACTTTTCATTGGGTAAGGAATACATTAGGAAGAACTGACTAGTGAGATAATATACTGTATTTAAGGGGCTACACCCCTAACCCAAACTGCCTGGTTTTAAGTCCTGGCTTTCCCATTTACTAGCTTTGTGGCCATGGGTGTGTTACTTAGTCTCTTGTGTTTTCATTTCTTTTATTAGCTTCGTTAAAAAATTGCTATTGAAGTATAGCTGACATGCATTGTTGTATTTCAAGTGTACAACATAGTGATTCAACAATTTTTTTTAATTTTTTTTTCATGTTTATTTATTTTTGACAGAGACAGAACATGAGCAGGGGAGGGGCAGAGAGAGAGGGAGACACAGAATCTGAAGCGGGCTCCAGGCTCCGAGCTGTCAGCACAGAGCCTGACGCGGGGCTCAAACTCATAGACCAAGAGATCATGACCTGAGCCGAAGTTGGATGCTCAACCAACTGAGCCACCCAGGCACCCCTCAACAATTTTTTTAATGTTTACTTATTTTGAGAGAGAGAGAGAGAGAGAGAGAGAGAGAAAGTACAAGTGGGGGAGGGGCAGAGAGAGAGGGAGAAAGAGAGAATCCCAAGCAGGCTGCACGTTCTGCACAGAGCCCAGCACAATGCTCTATCTCACAACCCTGGGATCGTAACCTGAGCCAAAATCAAGAGTCCGATGCTTAACCAAATAAGCCACCCGGGTGCCCTGTGTTTTGACAATTCCATACATAATTCAGTGCTCACCACAGTAAATATAGTCACCATACAACATTATTATACTATTACTGACTATATTCTCTGTGCTGTACTTTTCATCTCTGTGACTTATTTATTGAATAACTAGAAGTTGGTATCTTTAACCCCCTTCACCTACTTCATTAGTTTCACTTACACATGAGTTAATGGGTGTAAAATGCTTAGAATAACTTCTGGCATGTAAGCACTGTATGTGTTTACTGTTAGTAGTAGAAGATATGGCTTAGTTCGCTTTTAGACATAATGAAGAAGAGTTGTATATGAAAATATGTAGGATGCAGTTAGGTATATGAGACTAGAGCCCAGTAGAGAAGTCTGGGCTGGAGATAACATAAGGGAAGTTATATAAGTAGTAGTTGAAACTAAGGGAATATAGAAAATATCCCAGGGAAAACAGGTGCAGTGAAAAGGCCAAAATGGGACATTACGGAACATCAATAATTTAAAAAATAAGGAAGACAAGCTTATGGATGTAACTGAGTGGGGAGTGAATAGAGGCATAAAGAAGAATATTAGGCTTAGGGTCCCAGATGCCAAGAGCAGTGTGGGAGTGTTCAATGTCAAGTGTTATAAAGCTGATAAATATGATAAGATTGAAGAGTCCACTGGATTTGCACCAAAGAAGGTCAAAGGGTGACCTTAGAACACTTCTTTAAAATTTGGTACGAAGGTCACTTTACCAAGGACTAAGGAATAAATGGATCAGGAGGCAATAGAAATAGTGAGTTTAGATCGCGCGCTCTCTCTCTCTCTCTCTCTCTCTCTCTCTCTCTCTCTCTTTCTTTGATTCTGTTTTTTAAGTTTAGTTTTATTAAAGTAATAGTTTAAAAAAACCAAATAGTTTCATAAGGCTTAGAAGGAAAAAAAGAAAAGCAAACCTGTGCCCCTTTCTTCCTATCTCTTTCTTTTTTATATTTGGAAGCCAAAATAAAATTGTCTAGCTTTTTTTTTATAGTATTTACTGCTGCATTTCATAAACTACTAGGTATTTGCCCAAAGAATACAAAAATACTAATTCAAAGGCATACACGTACCCTGATGTTTATAGTAATATTATCTACAACAGCCAAACAATGGAAACAACCCAAGTGTCCATCGACTAATGAATGTGTAAAGAGGATATGGTTTATATATACAGTGTAATATTAGCTGTAAAAAAGAATGAGATCTTGCCATTTGCAACAACATGGATGGAGCAAGAGTATTATGATAAGTGAAATAAGTCAGAAAGACAGATACTGTATGATTTCATTCATGTGTAGAATTTAAACAAAGCAAATGGGAAAAGGGAAAAAAGAGAAAGAGGAAAACCAAGAAACAGATTCTTAACTAATAGAGAACAAATGGATGATTATCAGGGGGGAGGATGGTGGGGGGGAGGGAGTTAAATAGGTGATGGGGATTAAGGAGTGTATCTATTGTGATGAGCACAGGGTGATGTATGGAAGTCTTCAATTACTATAGTATTCCCCTGAAACCAATATAACACTGTATGTTAACTAACTGGAATTAAAATAAAAAACTTTAAGGGCACCTGGGTGGCTCAGTCAGTTAGGTGTCTAACTCTTGATTTTGGCTCAGATCATGATCTCACAGTTCCTGGAATCAAGCCCCGAGTCGGGCTACGTGGGTTTCTCTCTCTCCTTCCCTTTCTGCCCCTCCCTTACTCATTCCCGCTCTCTCTCTCGCTCTCTCTTTCAAAATAAAATTTAAAAAACTTTAAAAACTAAAAAAAAAATAAGATAAAAATTTGTATCTTTTACATCACCTCTTTCCTTTTTTCTTCCTTTTTTAAATTTAAATTTTAGTTGACATACAGTACAATATTGGTTTCAGGAGTAGAATTCAGTGATTCAATCACTTACATACAACACCCAGTGCTCACAAGTGCCCTCCTTAGTACCCATCACCCATCTAGCTCATCTCCCACCCACCTCCCTCCGTCAATCCATAGTTTGCTTTCTTTTTTTTATTATTAATTTTTTTTAATGTTTGTTTATTTTTGAAAAGGACAGAGACAGGTTAGGGGCAGACAAAGAGGGAGACACAGAATCTGAAGCAGGCTCCAGGCTCTGAGCTGTCAGCACAAAGCCCAACCTAGGGCTCGAACTTTTGAGCTGTGAGATGATGACCTGAGCTGACGTCAGATGCTCAACCGACTGAGCCACCCAGGCACCTCTAGTTTGCTTTCTATCAAGAGTCTCTTGTGGTTTGTTTCCCCCTCTCTCTTTCCTTATTCTTAAAAAGAAAGTTCACAATTTTTGGTTAAATTAATATTTGATACTTTATTGTAGCTACATATATGTTTACAGAGGAATGACAGTATATTGTGATTTCTTTAATTTTTTTTAAAACAGCTTTTATAGTTGATAATTGCCTTTTATTTCTTTATTTTTGCTTAATTTTCTATGTACATATTATTAACATGTCTCCAGAATTTCAGCAGAACTGGAAGGTTCCTCAGTAGCTTCAAATATCCCAGAACATCTGCCAAATTCTTTTTTTTTTTTTTCTTCCCCTTGATGGATCTCTCCTAGAGCTTACCACGGTCTTGGTCTAGTGTAAACTTCTGTTGTTCTGTACAGGCCTGCTGGAGAACTATTGTACCCATGCATTCCTTTACTCTCATCTTGGGAATTTTCTTTCCTTCTTTACTATTTCCGGATCTCATATCTTCATCTTTCTTGGTTCTCCCTGTTTTGATGGAGTACCTTCTTAAATGCTTCTTATAAATGCTTCTTAAGAAAAGGGGGTACTAAGGAGGTAAAGTTTTCAAGACTCTGGGATAGTTTGGCTAGATATAGAATTCATATAGAAATGCTTTTTCAGGGGCGCCTGGGTGGCTCAGTCAGTTAGGTGTCCGACTTCGGCTCAGGTCATGATCTCCAGTTCGTGGGTTTGAGCCCCACGTTGGGCTCTGTGCTCACAGCTTGGAGCCTGGAGCCTGCTTTGGGTTCTGTGTCTCCCTCTTTCTCTGTGCCTGCCCTGCTCACACTCTGTCTGTCTCTCAAAAATAAATATTAAAAAAAAAAACTGAAAAAAAATGCTTTTTCATCAGATTTGAAAATTTTTTTTTCTATTATCTTCCAGTGTTCATTGTTCCTGTTGAAAAGTCAGATTCTGTCTTGATTCTTACTTCTTTTTATAAGAGTCCGCCTGTTTTTCTTTCTCCTCAGAAGCTTTTAGGTAGGTCCCTTTCCCCCACCAAACTTCAGTTGTTCTGAGGCTTTACAGTGATGTGTGATGGTTTTTAAAGTAATTTTTTAAATGAGTTGATCTTTTCAATGTGAAAATTTGTGTCCTCTTCTTGGAACTGTTCTCAATAAAGATAGTCTTCTCCTTTCTTAATTCTTTCTTTCTTTAACTCCTACTAGTGGATGCTGTATTTTATTTTAAGCCTTCCACTTTTATTATTACCATTTTTACCTTTGTGCTCTTTTTGGAATTTGCAATCAATTTTCTAACACTCCTATTGAATTTTTTCTAATACTGTATTCAATTTTGAAGAGCTCTTTCTTGTTTTCAGGAGAATCCAAAGTGGTTTTATGGATGCAGTATAATCTTTTATGTATCGGAGGATGTTAATTGCAGTTTCTAATGATTTCTTCTCTCTACATCATCTTATTTCCTCAAGGCTCTTTTTTGTTTGCTTGTTTTGGCTCTTTTCTTCAGTGTGGAAGTTTCTGGTGATTTTTGGCTGCCCATTTTTAAGAGAGACTGAGATGTTTTGTTATGTGACAATTTTACTTAACTAGGGTTTGCCATCCAGCATAATTTTCCTTCCACATACCAACCTGTAAGAAAATGCCAGATATTTTAAGTGTTGGGTATGGCCACAACTCACTTCTAGATTCTTTTTGTCTGTTCCACCCAGGACATTTTAGGTTCTGTTTTGGCAAAAACAATCTGAAATGTTCAGCAGCATACACAGGGAAAGTTTTCTCTCTCTCAGACTACATGTACAATGTGGTTCACAGTGCCTTCTGCTCATGATCCTCATATCAGGACTCAGACAAATGGAGGCTCCCTTATGAAACTTGCTTGTAGAATTGTTGAGGCAGGAAAAGAGAATAGGGCAGATTGTGTACTATCTCTAAAAGCTTCTACAAAAAAGTGTCCATGCCACTGATACTCACATTTTCGTTTGCCAAAGCAAGTCACGTGGCAATGCCTAATTTAAAATGCAGAGTAAAGTGCAGGCCTACCATTTGCCTTGGAGGAGAGGGAAACCAGAATATTTGTAGCATCTGTAATGGTAACCACAGTGGCATTCCACTTATGCGTGTTCTATAATTCCTTTATCCTCTTGCTATTTTATAATATTTGTATCTTCCAAGAATGAGATGTCTAAGTGCCCTTACAGCTACAACACCTATGGCTGTATGACCTAAACACTGCCACTCACCCCTCACAAGTTGTTGAAAATTACTATGTTCGATAAACATAGTGAAAATAAAAACAATATTCCATAAAAGATGGGAGCTGGTTTTATCCATAGCAGTTTCTTTTTTACAAAAAGGCTCAATAGCTTGACAGAATTCTAAGACATTTTTGTTTCTGTGTTGAATCACTGGCAATATTTAAAAAGTACTTGCATACTTGAATTTATAAATGTCTAATTAGGAGGTTTTAGATGGCCAGATACCTCCACTCTCTTAAATGGTATTCTTGGTTGAAAATGAACATGCATATTTTTAAATATATCTTAAAAGTTTTTTTAAGTTATTCTATGTTGTCATTAAAAAAATACTTCAAAAAGTCAGTACCCTTTTGTCAGATAAAATTTCAGTTACACTTACAGGTGTCTGGGTGGCTCAGTTGGTTAAGTGGCCAACTCTTGATTTGGGCTCAGGTCTTGATTTCACAGTTGTGAGATGGGGCCACGTGTTGGGTTCCACACTTAGCATGGAGCCCGCTTGGGATTCTCTCTCTCTCTCTCTCTCTCTCTCTCTCTCTTTCTCTTTCTGTCTGTGTGTTTGTCTCTCTCTCTCTCTCCCTCTCCCGTTCACGTGCTCTGTCTCTCAAATAAAATAAAATAATTCAGTTTCATTTATTTTATTTTGTGCTTTATGTTCATTAGTTTTAGTTTTATTGTTGACATTAATTTTGTAAGCCTAATAACACTATAAAAACTGTGTTGCTAAATCTAAACTTTTTCTCTGTCCATACCTCTTTTCCTTCATATTCAATTTAGTAGGTTAATTTAATTTAACTTTTTAGAGTTTATTTTGAGAGAACAAGCAAGTGGGGGAGTGGCAGGGAGAGAGGGAGAGAGAGAATCCCAAGCAAGCTCTGTGCTGTGAGCACAGAGCTGGATGCAGGGCTAGAATTGATGAACCACGAGATCCATGACCTTAGTCGAACTCAGACCTTCACTGACTGAGCCACCCAGGCAACCCTAGTAGGTTAATTTTAAATGATATAATTTTATATTCCTACCCACTAAGTAAATTTTAATTTTAATTCTTTGTATTTGAAAGTGACATTGACTCATGTCAGCAATCATGCAGATACCTTGCTTAATTTCATTATTTGAAATACATGAATGTTTGAAACTTTTTTTTTAAATTTATTTATTTGTTTTGGGGGGGGCAGAAAGAGAAGGAGAGAGAGTAAATCCCAAACAGTCTCCACGCTGTCAGTGCAGAACCCACTGGGGGGCTTGAACTCACAGAACTGTGGGATCATGACCTGAGCCAAAACCAGGAGTCAGGCGCTTAGCCGACCTAGCCACCCACGAGCCCCTGAAACATTTTTATTTTCAAAAAGAACCACAACAGGAAGTAATGCCATAGTATTTGCTTGCTCTTGTATGATGATTTTATGCAGAAGTTTTGGGCTACATAGTAGAAACAAGTGAAGAATTCATTATTGTTAGTATAATGGAACTTGTTTTACCCTGAATTTAATGACTCAGCACGTTATCTAAACTGTCCTGCTTTTAGTCAAGAAATGGAAAAGTCTAGGGGCGCCTGGGTGGCTCAGTCAGTTAAGCGACTGACTTCGGCTCTGGTCATCATCTTGTGGTCTGTGAGTTCGAGCCCCATGTCGGGCTCTTTGCTGACAGCTCAGAGTCTGGAGCCTGCTTTGAATTCTGTATCTCCCTCTCTCTCTCTGCCCCTCACCCGCTCATGCTCTGTTTCTCTGTCTCTGTCTCAAAAATAAATAAACATTGAAAAAAAAATTTTTTTTTAAATTTTTTTTTTCAACGTTTATTTATTTTTGGGACAGAGAGAGACAGAGCATGAACGGGGGAGGGGCAGAGAGAGAGGGAGACACAGAATCTGAAACAGGCTCCAGGCTCTGAGCCATCAGCCCAGAGCCTGACGCGGGGCTCAAACTCACGGACCGCGAGATCGTGACCTGGCTGAAGTCGGATGCTTAACCGACTGCGCCACCCAGGCGCCCCTGAAAAAAATTTTTTAAAATAAAATAAGTGAATGGAAAACTCTAGCTTTAGAGGTAGTTGTTTTCATTTCATACATCTACTGATAATTCAGTGAATGATTCTCAAAGTAGTATAACAAAGCATATTATGTGTTCACTTGTTATTAAAGAACTGATAATTATATTATGTGCCTGGGTCTTGCCACATTTGTGTATGTCACATGTGCCCTAGTAGTAATTGCCCTTGTTTGATTTTTTTTTTGTAAGTGGCCATGAGCAAGCCTGAATCTTTAATGAAAGAGCAATACAGAACTGTAGTATTGTACTGTAAATCAAAAGCACAGATTTTAATATACACACTGAACGATACCTGTAGAAATTTCTGAAACCTGCCCGTCCACACGTAGGGTAACATGTTAGGGTTTCTGCTGACTTACTTTGCAGTATAATATACATGTTTTATATTACAGATTTTAAGGTCCTTTAAAAATATTCTTAAAATAGAAATTTGTATAAATTTCAGAATCCTTGAAGCATTTCTCTGAACTCCAGAGTTCTTTAAATTTGTAAAAAAAAAAAAATCTAGTTTAAGCATCACTCTTTTGTAGGGCTTCAGATGGGGGCAAGCAGCTTTAGTTGTGGAAAGCTGAGTTTTTGGTGATTTTTTTTTCATTGGATGAAATCAAGATAAGCTTGGAATCTTTATTATATGTGTGGTATGAGAGGTTCCTAATTTTTTGCTCATTTCTAAAAGGGAAAGTGGGCACACTTCCCATTAGTTCATGTTCCCTGGACTTATCCCCATCACCAATCATTACAACAAAGGTGAATATCATTCTGTTCTCAAAGCTAAATCAGCCCCAAGCAGAAGGTAGAAATTGCCTGGGAGGAAAGGATCAAGTATAACTCTTCAGAAAATACTCTTAAAAGGAGAGCAGGATCTGAATATCAATTGTTGCTTTAGTTTCATGATCTCTGCTCCCATATGTTGTTCTCTAAATCACCTGCCTGCTGCCTAATTCAAGCATCGTCCCAGCAGTCCAGAGTATACAGTCTGAAATTAATTCTGCAGATTCTCTTTGTAGATGAATATAAGAACTTTATTCATTTTTCTTAATTCCATTCATGTTCATTTATTACTTCTTATTCAACTCTCTGTCTTTCTGTCTGCTCCTCCACCATTCACCTTTTCCCTCCTTTCCAATTATATAAGTAATATAAAATGTCTGATTGTAAGTCACTAGCACATTTAATTTTTTGAGATTTGTTGGTAATGTCCAATATAGTGCCATATACACATTGGTCTTTACTAGATAGATACTTTTATAAATAATGATGACTTCAATTTCAGTTTATTACTTTTTTAAGAAATGTAAGTATGCCAAGATATCTCTTACCCATAGTGTCTCTCTGTCAAAGATATGTTTTTACAATATTTTTAAATGAAAAATTTGAAACATGCAAAGAAGTTGATAGAATTTTAATAGTGAACACCATTATATTCAATATCTAGATTGTATAATAATTTTCCTATGCTTGTTTTTTCACATTACTTTGCCCAGTTCTCTCTCTGTGGATCCATTAATCCATTTTTTTTGATGCATTTCAAAAGAAGTTACAGATATCAATACACTCCCTCCTTAAATCCTTCAGCATGCATATCATTAACTAGAATTCAATATCTTTTTTTGAGGTAAAATTGATAGATGATGAAATGCACCAATTGTAAGTGCACCTTTCAGTAACTTTAACAATGCCTCCACTTTTGTAATCTGAACCACTCTCAAGACCTTGAATATTATCATTCCAGTAATTCCTGCATGTCTCGCCTCAGTCTACACACCTACCCCCACGCAACAACTATTCTAATGTTTTCCTACCATAGGTTAGATTGGTGTGTTCTAGAAATTCAAACAAATGGAATACACGGTCTGTACTCTTTTTGTTTAAAGCTGCTTTCACTCAGTATTGTTGGAAGACAATTTTCCCTAATTCTCTCAGATTGCTGCATGTCTTGTGAGTGAGGCAATGGCTCTCCTTTGTTCTGGGCTACCTTTTCAAGGATGTTTGTATAGCAAACAACCCTGGAACACAGAGATAGTGTTTCCTTGCAGAGTAAAGGGCAAGCATACTTACTGCCCATTATGAAAAATTCAGCTTCCCGAAGGTCAGTGTTCCTCTCTTGTAATGCAACACACTGTGTGTAGGTTTCATTTGACCTTATTCCTATCACCCTGTGGGAATAAGGGCTTGTGGAACCAGCACAAAAAATGCTGATTACCTGTTTCTACTACTGCTCTGAATAATAAACGTCCTTTGTCTCTGAGTTTGTAGTACTGTGCTTTCTACCAAAGTCCAGAGGATACTGACTCCAATGCAAATTTGTGCATTTTTTTCTCATACCACCAAACAATTCTCCGATACCAGCTAAGTATTCTACAATTCCACTCATTTCTGACACTATCTGCCTGGAATTATTATCAGATCCCACAGGTTAAGTACAGATCCCACAGGCTTAGTACAAGACTGCTCCCCATCACCCCGCTTCAGACATTACTTGTAAGTCCCACCTTGTCACATGTGCTTCTGACCTAATGGCTATAGATTCGAGGTTCCAACAACCTTCTCCATGGGTTTGAGTAATTTGCTAGAGCTACACACAGAACACAGAGAAACATTTTGTTTACTAGGTCACTGCTTTATTATAAAAGGATATAACCTAGGAACAGCCAGGTGGAAGAGATGCATAAGGCAAGATATGTGGGAAGGGCACAGACCTCCCATGCCCTTCTAGGCACGTGAGTCTGCAGTATCTCCACATGTTTACCAACTTAGAAGCTCTCCAAACCTCACCTTTTTGGTTTTTATGGACGTTTCATTACAAAAGCTACATTGACTTACAAAACTTACATTGAAGATTGGCAATTAAACTCAATCTCTAGGGGTGCGTCAGTGGCTCAGTCGGTTAAGTGTCTGACTCTGGCTCAGGTTGTGATCTCGCGGTTCATGAGTTTGAGCCCCGCGTCGGCCTCTGTGCTGACAGCTCAGGGCCTGGAGCCTACTTTGGATTCTGCCTCCTTCCTCTTGGAGCTGGGGTTGGGGTGGGGGTTGAGACCCATTATCAACATCCTCTGGTAGAGTGATATATTTGTTGCAATCGATGAACCGATAATCCATCATAATTATCCCACAGTCCTTTGTTTATATTATGGTTCACTCTTGGTGTTCTGTGGGTTTGGTCAAATGTGTAATGACCTCTATCCATTGTTATGGTGTCATGTGGACTATTTTCACTGCCCTAAAATTCCTATGTGTTCTACCTACTTCTCTCTCTTCACCCTCTGCTCCACCCAATCCCTGGAAACCACTGATCTCTTTACTATCTCCATAGTTTTAACTTTTATACAAAGTCATATAATTGGAATCATACAATATATAGTATAACTAGAGGTAAGATTATGGATGGTCTCAGTCTACAGTCTGGGAGAGGTATTGTAGAATTTTGAGACAGGAGACTAATAGGCTAAGATTTATTCTGAGAGAATATGTAGATATGGAAGATGTTATGGAGTAAGGAGGAGACTTGATGCTGAAATGCCAATGAAGAAACAATTACAATTACCCAGGTAGGAGATAGTCAATTATTTGTCTATTATTATGAGTCTGAATTGCCTTATATACTAATTTTGGGAAGGAGGAATGTAAGATAGAGTTAAAAAAGTTATTCTTTAAGAATACCATGAAGAATAGCCAGAACTTAGTGGTCTACTAGAGTAGAATTTTACTATAAATTTGGAGAAACAATTCACTTATAAATGATACCTATCAAAAATTGTAATAATAGAAGGTGAAATACACCCACATACTAAGAACTGTGAGGAAATAAGCGATAGAATTTATATTACATCAACAAAACATGAGCATACGATAGCTCTAGTTAAAACTGCTGTCCCTTTATTCTCTTAATTGCTATAGTTGACCTGTGTATGCTCCACTTCATCTGATTTGATAATCTGGACTTTCTTGACTGGGGAGTGAAAAAGGAAATGAAATCAAAAGAACTATTTATAATTAGTGAGGAGAAAGCTTGGGGGGGGGTGGGGAAGGGAAGATTTGAAAATACTAAATAAAGCTTTAAAAACAGTAAATTTTTTTTTTGTCATTTTAAGGAGTGTAGGCAGTTGTGAGTTTTCCCCCTTAACTTCTGCATGACATCAGACAGCAATAAAGGTGATGCCAAATTGCAGACTTCCACATGAAGGAATTTGAAGCATCAGATGACTGGTTAAAAACCGTGTTTTCATGTGTCCTATCACTTTCACCATGAATAGTCTCCCTTTGCCTTGAATTTTGAAGTGTTGTTTTTATTTGTTCCATGTAATTGTTTGGTTGTATGTAATTATTCAGCTGCCTTTAGAGTCATGGACTCAGGAGGGGTAAAGACTTTCTGGTCCGGTATTTCCCTAAGTGTGCTTGTCAACTGTAGTCATAAAGAAACGGCTCTGAGATCAATTCAGTCAGGAAATTGCTGGGTTAAATAAACACAGTCAAACAAAATTTTTATTTAGGGAGTGGAGAGGAGGGGTATGGAATCTCGGAGACTTTAATATATGCTAATGTGATTCATCTAAGGAGAAACAAGGTAGAGCATTTTACAAACTTACTTGACCACAAAATCCTTTTTTCATGGAGTCTTTCTTGGAACCATTCATTGTTCCTTAGAATACACGTGGGGAAACTCAAATCCCTTAAATTTACGGATAAACAGAAAAGAGATGAAATGGCTCTTTCAAAGCTGTGTAGCTGTTTACTTAAAGAAATGGACTTGACCCAAGGGCTCCATCATATTTAGTTTTGCTTCCTTTTGCCCCCAAATTCATAAAAGTCTTTGAAAACTACATGATATTCCAAATTAGACCCATAAAATACACACAAAAGCATTTGAAAACATAAAACTAATGATTTAATTATTTTTAGTTATTTTGAATTGGCACATTGACTTTGATGAAAAGAGATCGAAAAAGCCAATTAATATTTGTAACCAAGGTTACACTTTTGCAATCGGGAAACTTTTTCCCCTCCACAGAAATCCACTATATTTCAAACTGTAAAAATCTATTTCCTTTCAAATTATAAAAAACAAAAACGTACAATAATGTGTATACCAACAAGCTTTCCCACTTTCCGAAAAAAAGAACTGAAGAAAAGAACCTCCTCTCTATATAAATAAACATGTATGTTTTAAAAACTTCTTTATGTAGGTGGTATTATGGTATTCTTTTGTAACTGGAAGCCTGTTCCTCCCACTGCCCTTCACCCATTTCCCCCCAGCCATCAGTTCTATGTATTTATGAATCTGTTTCTGCTTTATTTGTTTGGTTTTTTAGACTGCACATATAAGTGAAATTATACAGTTTTGTCTTTTCTGTCTGACTTACTTCACTTAGGATAATACCCTCTAGGTCCATCCATGTTGCAGATGGCGAGACATTTAGATCTTTTCATGGCTCAATAATATTATATAGCTACACTCTAATCTGTAAAATTGGTTTCCCATTGGTGGACATTAGGGTAGTTGTAATTTTTTTTTAACAGACAGTGCTGCAGTGAATTTTGATATAGGTCTTCTTCTTTTGTTTTTGAACCTTTGTGTGTGAGTATGTCTGTAGGAGAGTCCTTGAAGTGGAATTGCTGGGTCAAAGAATATGCACATTAAAATTTTTGTAAGTATCACCAAATTGCCTTAAAAAATGGTCTTAGTTTATCTCCCATTGCCAGCATTGCAACAGGAAACCTTAAAATGGTGTAACTTTTATTGAACTTAAAAAAAGATTGCATACTTTGTAATGGCTAATAGTGAATATCTTGCTCTATGAATTTGAAAATCATAGAGAAAATTTATAAAACATTGATAATCATGATCTCTCTTTCTCTCTGTCTCCCTCCCCTGCTCTTTACAGAGCAAATTATTCATGGAAGGATTTAGAAGCCTAAAAGAAGGAGAACCAGTGGAATTCACATTTAAAAAATCTTCCAAAGGCCTTGAATCAATACGGGTAACTGGACCTGGTGGGAGCCCTTGTTTAGGAAGCGAAAGAAGACCCAAAGGGAAGACACTACAAAAAAGAAAACCAAAGGGAGATAGGTAATCATTTTACTTTGTTAGTTTATGAGTTTTGTATTTGGAAAAAAATTCTGAAAATTTATTTGTATTTTCTATGTTATTGGGTTTTATATATTCTAACCAAAGTAAATAAAATGCTATTATTGTGTAGTTGAATAAACTCTATCAGGAATATAGGCTACCTTGCAGTTTGAACTCTCTGTGTGCACTATTTCCACCAGACTGTTCTGAGATCACAAAGGAGGAGTCAAGGTTCCCAACAGATAGTGTTGTCCCTCGGTACGTCGTAACACCTCACCTGTTTTCTCAAAGGAAAATACATTTATTGTTTCATCTGTTTTTAAGAGATAACTCATATATAAAAAATATTAAAAAATTGTAAAGAAATCAGGAAAAAAGTCATTTGAAATCCTAACCAGAGGTGGGAATCATAATATATATGCAGTATTTTTGAAACTTGCATTTTTTAAATCACTTAACAGTATATCATGTAGCATTTCCTATCAGTCATAAATATCTGCATAAATTCCCACTGTATGAATGTACCAGAATTTATTTATTTATTATTATTTATGTATTTATTTTTAATGTTGGTTTATTTTTGAGAGAGAGAGAGAGAGAGAGAGAGAGAGAGAGAGAGAGAGAGGCAAAGAGAAAGGGGGACACAGAATTCGAAGCAGGCTCCAGGCTCCTTGCTGTTAGCACAGAGCCTGACTCGGGGCTCGAACCCACAAACTGTGAGATCATGACCTTAGCCAAAGTCAGATGCTTAACCAAGTGAGCCACCCAGGCGCCCCATAATTTATTTATTTTTTGAATGTACCAGAATTTATAAGCATCTGACTTCAGCTTAGGTCATGATCTCACAGCAGGTGAGTTTGAGCCCCACATTGGACTCTGTGCTGACAGATCAGAGCCTGGAGCCTGTTTCCAATTCCGTGTCTCCTCTGTCTGCCCCTCTCCTGCTTGCACTCTGTCTCTGTCTCTCAAAAATAAATATACATTAAAAAAATTAAAAGAAATGGACCAGAGTTTAAACAAGGCTAATAAACTAATTTGTTAAATTTAAGCTGTTTTGAATGCTTTGACCTCATCAGTAGCATTACAGTGGGAATCCTTATATGTACATTTTTGAAAAATTGTCTGATTATATCCTTAGGATAAATACCTAATAGTGAAAAAATTGGATCAAAAACAGTGCATTTGAAAATTTTTGATATCTAGGAGTGCCTGGGTGGCTTAGTTGGTTGAGTGTCTCTTGATTTCGGCCCAGGTCATGACCTCATGGTTTGTGAGAATTTGTCCCAAGTTGGCTCTGTGCTGACAGCAGGGAGCCTGTTTGGGATTCTCTCTTTCCCTCTCTTGCTTGTACTCTCTCTCTTTCCCTCCCCCACTCGTGTGTGCTCTCTCTCTCAAAATAAATAAATAAACATTAAAGATTTTTTTTTATTATCTATTTCCAGGTTGCTCTCCAGAAATGATTAGGGCCAACATACAACCCCTTCAAAAATGAGACTGCCCGGGGTGCCTGGGTGGCTCAGTCAGTTATGCATCTGACTCTTGATATCAGCTCAGGTCATGGTCATGGTTCATGGGATGGAGCCCTGTGTCAGGCTCTGCACTGACAGTGTAGAGCCTGCTTGGGATTCTCTCTTTCACCCTTTCTCTACCACTTGCCCACGCTTGTGCTCTCTCTCTCTCTCTCTCAAAATAAATAAATAAACATTAAAAAAAGTGAGACTACTCATTGAATGATGTCATTTTATTTTATGTTAAGATTTTATTATTTTTGAAGTAAACTCTACACACAATGTGGGCTCAAACTCCCAACCCTGAGATAAAGAGTCACATGCCTTACCAATTGAGCCAGCCAGGTGCCCCTGAATGATGTCATTTAAAAAATATTTTCCAATGGTTTAGGTTAAGAGGTAACAGCTCATTTTTTTTCTTTGCATCCTTTGATTATATTAGAGGTTAAATATATTTTTATTTTTTCAGTTTTTACTTCTATGAATTATATATTTCGTGTCCTTTTCTCATGTTCCTATTGAGGTGTTTATTTGCTCTTATTGATTTGTAAGTTCGCTTTTTAGGAAAGAACTCAATTTTCTTCTTTCCTACTATGACAAACCCAGTTCTTTCCTACTGTGTTTTTCTCTTGTGTGTCTCCTTTACTTTCACACGGCATTCCATTTCTGACACCAAGTGTGTGGCGATTTTACCCCCACACCAAACAGTTCTCCACAACACCAGCTGGGTGTCCTACAGTTTAACTCAATTCTGACACATCTACCAGGAGATAGAGTCAGATCCCAGGTTAAGGGCTAAGTCCCACAAGACTATATCCCTCCACACACTTCAGATGTCATTCCAAGAAGTGGGTCTGGAGGTTACCCACAACTTCTGTTTGGCTGTAAATCAGAGGTTCTCACAACTCCCTCCTCAGGTTTGATTAATTTGCTAGAGTGGCTCACAGATCTGAGGGAAACACTTACATTTACCAGTTTATTAAAGGATATGGTAAAGGATACAGAATAACAGCCAGGTGAAGAAAACATAGATTGAGGTCTGGGAGGTCCCGAGTACAGGAGCTTCTGTCTAGGTGGAGTTGGGGTGCGTCACCCTTCCATTGTGAATGTGTTGGTCCATCTGGAAGCTCTCTGAACTCCTCACTACTGGGATTTTATGGAGAATTCCTCACATAGGCATGATTAATCATTAACTTCATTTTCAGCCTTTCTCCCTTCTTAAGAGAATGGAGAGCAGGGCTGAAAAATCCAAGCTTCCAATCATGGTTTGGTCTTTCTGGTGACCAGCTCTCATCCAGAAGCCACCCAGAGTTGCCTCATTAGAATAAAATACACCCTGGTCACCCAAGGAAATTATAAGAATTTTAGGAGTCCCGTGTCAGGAACAGGGGTCAAAGACTCCTGTTAAAATAAGAGATGGTCCTATGTTAGAACAAAGGAGATGTTAGAACAAGAGATGATTCTAGTGGTCTTCTCACTTAGGAAATGATAAACATTTTAAGAGTTCTTGCTAGGAACCAGCTAAAGAGACCAATATGTATTTTCAATATTCTCACATTCTCTTTGTATATTTGTGATGTTAACCGTTTTTGCAAACAGATAAATATCTTTTCAGCTTGTGAAATATAATTTAGATTTAATTATAGTAACTTTTAAAAACAGTTTTAAAGTTTTGGATTTGTATACAGACAAGTCTGTCACTGTGCCCTTGATGCTGTCCAACTTGATTGCTATTTGCCTTTACAAATTAAAAAATTAATAATATACTATATCTATCTATATTTTCTTTTTTCTATCTATATTTTCTTATATAATTTTTATTAATTTATCTTTTACATTTAACTATTTCTTCTCTTTGTGTATAATTTGTTTTTGAAGAGGACTATTAGGATCTAGCTTTCCTTTTCTCCAAGTTCATAGCTAGTTATCTCAATAGCACTTATTATTGCCTGTCCATATTTTACCCTGGTTTGAAAAGCCATCAGTAAGACAATAAATTCAGTTTTCATCTGCATTTTTAGGAGCTTATTTTTTATATATATAAAAAAAAGTCCATGAAAATGTGTATACTGGTACACTTACCTATTAAAGTAGTTTTTCTGCCCCTGAAGAGAGAGATAGTATATATATGTGTATATGTGTGTATATATATATATATATATATATATATATATATATACACACACACACAAAAGTCAAGTAAAGAAAAATAAAACAAAGTCCTTTATTTTTCCATGTCTTCTTTACATTTATTTTTTATTTTTTAATGTTTATTTTTGAGAGTGAGAGAGAGAGAGAGAGCGTGAGCAGAGAGAGAGGGAGACACAGAACCCAAGCAGGCTCCATACCCTGAGCTGTCAGCACAGAGCCGGACACAGGGCTCGAACCCATGAACCGTGAGATGATGACCTAAGCCAAAGTCGAATGCTTAACCAACTGAGCCACCCAGGCACCCCTTATCATGTCTTTTAGATAAAAGTTTAACTATAGTTCTGGAATGTTTTACACATGTGCTAGATTGGACTCAGGAAGAGAGGGAGAGTAGTAGAGGTCAAGACTAGAGAAGGAAGATAGCAGGAGATTCCTGTAAGACTGTCAACCATTGTAAGGACTTTGATTTGAAGGAAAATGGGAAGCCATTGGAAAACTTCAAGTTGAAAAGTAACATGAGCTGATTTATCTCCTTAAAAGTGTCATTCTGGCAGTTGTGATGACAGCACAAAGTGCAGGGGCAAGGATGGAAGCTGTGAGATCACTAAGGAGGCAGTTCCATTTATGCAGAAAAGACATACTGGTGGTTCAGATTGGGATGGTAGTAGTAGAGGTGGGGACAAAAACCCTGACATTGTGAACGTACAGACAGACAACAGGATTCACTGTGGTTCAGAGGTGGACCGTGAGACAAAGTAAAACGTTCGGGATGACTCCAAGATTTGTTTGGCCTAAGCAACCAGAAGGATGGAGGGACCATTTATTTACCAAGAGGGAGAAGACTAGGGAAGGAGCACGAAATCAGAAGTATGATCTCAGATATATTTAGTTAGAGATTTATTGTAGACATCCAAGTGGAAATCATACATTAAGCAGGTAGATGCATGAGTTTGGAGTTCCAGGGCTAGAGATAAAAACTTGGCAATATTCAGCAAATCGACAATATTTGCAGCCTTAAGACTGAATGAGATCACCATCAGAGTGAGCCCTAGGGCACTCCAGCATTTAGGGATCAGGAATTGTAGGAGGAATAGCAAAGGGCACTAAGTTAGAAGGAGGGAAATAGGAAGAAAACCAAGAGAGGGTTTTATCTCAGAAGTCAGGGAAAGAGGTATTTCAAAAAATCCAGTGTGTGAAATGGTGCTGACATGAAATGATTAAGATGTCCACCCAGACTTTTTCTTTTTGTGATTAATCAGCAATTTGTGGTGAGATACTTTTAGGCCATGTAAATATCCCATTCTTTATCAAACTTTCCATTTTTCATTTATTATTTCAATATGGATCATGAATTTCTGGGTTTTTTTTCAATAAATTGTGTTATGTATTTTAATGCTCAAATTTCCCAGATTCTCTCACTAGGAGCCCCTTCCAGCTGGTTTCTGTGTCCTTTTGACACATCCTATCATTTTTTGAGTATTTCTTACTTATTGGCATAAAATACTTTCAACTCCTAGCCTACAGAGTATTTAAAATAATGGTATTAAATAATTGCTTCGGTTTGCTAAAGTACTAGAAAGCCAGAATTCCAGTTAATTTCTATTTTTTTTTTAAGTATTTTGAGAGAGAGAGAAATCGTGAGTTCTGGAGGGACAGAGAGAGAGAGGAGAGAGAGAGAGAGAGAGAGAGAGAGAGAGAGAATCCTAAGCAGTCACCACACTGTGAGTGCAGAGCCTGATGTGGACACTGTGCACACACTGTGCACACACTGTGTGTGCACAGCCTGAACCATGAGATCATGACCTGAGCTGAAGTCGGTCGCTTAACCGAAAGAGCCACCCAGGTGACCCCAGTAAATTTCTATTTTGAAAAGTAAGCATTGGTATATTTCTGGGTTTTTTGTTTGGTTGAAGAGTTGTTTTTATTTTATTTTTAAGATTGTGATATAGTAAAATTAACTTTTTTCTTTTGATGTATACTTCTGTGAATTTTCACACATGTTCATGTAGCTACCATCATAGTCTGGATTCACAACATTTCCTCGTCCTCAGAATTTCCCTTTGTCTTTTTTAACTCTGTCTTTTGTAGTCACTCCTCCACCTAAAACTCTTGGCAACCACTGACCTATTCTCTGTCACTATGGTTTTGCCTTTTCATGAATAGAAGTGGAATTGTACCTCCCCTCCCCCAGTTTGATTGAGATATAATTGACATACAACATTGTATTAGCTTAAGGTGTTCAATATAATGATTTCATATATGTAAATGATTACCACACTAAGTTTAAATTAATACCCATCACTTCACATAATTAGAATTTTTTTCTTGTGATAAGATTTTCAACATTACTCTTAGCAACTTTCAAATACATGATACATGTTATTAACTTTAGACCACGTGCTGTACATGAAACCTTAGAACTTATTTGTCTTACAACTAGAAGTCTGTACCTTTTGATCACTTTAACTTATCCCCCCCAGCTCCCAGCCTCCACCTCTGGCAACCACCAATCTCTCTGTTTCTATATGTTTGGTTTCTTTAGATTCTAAGATAAGTAAGATGATATGGTATTTATCTTTCTCTAGCTGACTTATTTCACCTAGCAAATGCTTTCAGGATCCATTCAAGTTGTCCCAAATGACTGGATTTCCATCTTTTTATGGCTGATTAATATTTGTATGTGTGTATCTCACAGTTTCATTATCTATTCGTCAGTAGGTTGTTTCTGTGTCTCAGCTATTTATTGTAAATAATGCTGCAGGGTACATGGTGGGGGGTAGATATCTCTTCAAGATAATGATTTAATTTCCTTTGGATATATACCCAGATGTGGAATTGCTGGATCATATGGTAATTCTATTTTTAAATTTTTGAGAAATCTCCATATTGTTTTCCATTTTGCCTGAAATGATTTACATTCCCACCAACAGTGGGACAGTTGGGTGCAGAGAACCAGGAGGAAGAAGATAGCAATGTAAACTTCCCAAATACTTAAAAAGCTGTTCAAAAGGAACTGTGATAAATATAGGACAACACAATGCAAGTGAAAATAAGGAGCAGCAGTGATAAGGGTCTGCTGTAGATGTGGTCTCCCTTCCCTTCTGCCAACAGTGCACAAGCATTCCCTTTTCTCCACATCTTCACCAATGCATGTTATTTCTTGTCTTTTTATAATAGCCATTCTAACAGATGTGAAGTGATATCTTACTGTGCTTCTGATTTGAATTTCCCTGATGTTTAGTGATGTTGAGCACCTTTTCATGTACCTGTTGTCCATCATATAGTTTTCTTTGGAAAAATACCTATTCAGTTCCTCTGCCTATTTTTAATCAGACTATTTGTTTGCTGATGAGTTGTATGAGTTCTTTATATACTTTGAATATTAACCCTTCATCAGATACATGATTTGCAAATATTTTCTCCCATTCTATAGGTTGCCTTTTCATTTTGTTAATGGTTTCTTTTGCTGTGTAGAAGTGTTTTATCTTGATTTAGTTTCATTTGTTTGTTTTGCTCTTTTGGTCAAACCCCAAAAATATTTTCATTTTGTTAATGGTTTCTTTTGCTGTGTAGAAGTGTTTTATCTTGATTTAGTTTCATTTGTTTGTTTTGCTCTTTTGGTCAAACCCAAAAAATCATTGCCAAGACTGATGTCAGGAAGCTCACACCTTATGTTTTCTTTGAAGAGTTTTGTGCTTTCAGGTCTCCCATTCAAGTGTTGAATCTATTTTGAGTTAGTTTTTACATATGGTGTAAGATAGTGGTCCAGTTTTGTTTTTTTTGCATGTAACTGCCCAGTTTTCCCAACACCATTTACTGAAGAGACTGTCCTTTCTCATTGTATATATTCTTGGCTCCTTTGTCATAATTTTCCATATACATGTGGGTTGATTTCTGATCTTTCTGTTCTGTTTCATTGACCTATGGGTCTGTTTTGATGCCAGTACCATATTGTTTGATTACTACTCTTTGTTAATACAGTTTGAAATCAGAGAGTGTGATGCCATCAGCTTTGTTATTCCTTCAGGTTGCTTTGGCTCTTCAGTGTCTTTTGTGGTTCCATTCAAATTTTAGGTTAGTATGTACTATGCCAGTGAAAAATGCCATTGGAATTTGATAGGGATTCCACTGAATCTGTAGATCACTTTGAGTGGTATGAACGTTTTAACAATATTAGTTCTTCCGGTCCGTGAGCACAGAAAGCTTTTCATTTATTTGTGTTTCCTCACATTTTTCCATTAATTTCTTGTAGTTTCAGTGTATAGATCCTTCACCTTCCTGGTTAAGGTATTTCATTATCACCTCCTAAATATTTTATTCTTTTTGATGCAATGTAAATGAGACTGTTTTCTTAATTTCTCTTTCTGATAGTTTACTGTTAGTGTATAAGAACCCAACTGATATTTGTATATTGATTTTGTATTTTGCAACTCTACTGAATTCATTTATTAGTGGTAACTATGTTTTGGTAGGATCTTTTTAGGCTGAATTGTATGTGTGTGTGTGTGTGTGTGTGTGTGTGCGTATCATGTCATCTACAAATGGAGATACTTCTTCCTTTCCAATTTGAAAGCCTTTTAGTTATTTTTTTTCTTGTGTAACTGCTTTGGTTAGGGCTTCTATTACTATGTTGAATAAAAGTGGCAAGAGTGGGCATCCTTGTATTAGTTCTGATCTCAGAGGAAAAACTTCCAGCTTTTCACCATTCTATAATTAATGCTAAGCTGTGGGTTTGTCATTTGTGGCCCTTATTATATTGGTGTGTTTCCTCTATACCCACTTTATTGAAAGTTCACATTATGAATGGATGTTGAATTGTGTCACATGTTTCTTCTGCATCTATTCAGATGGTCATATAATGTTTGTCCTCCATTTTGTTAATGTGATATATTTATTGATTTGTGGATTTGAACATCCTTGTAATTCTGGAATAAATCCCAGTTGAAGTGAATATGATCCTTTTAATGTATTGTTGAATTCAGTTTTTTAATATTTTGTTGAGGACTTTGCATTTATGTTCCTCAAGGATATTGACCTGTAATTTTCTTACAGGATTCTTATCTAGTTTCAGTATCAGGGTAATGCTGGCCTGATAAAATGAGTTTAGAAGTATTTCCTTCTCTTCTGTATTTTAAGTGTTTGAGATGGATTGGTATTAAGTCTTCTTTAATTGTTTGGTACAATTACCAGTGAAACTATGTAGTCCTCAACTTTTCTTTGTTAGGATTACTCTTTAGTAGTAATTCATGTACTCAGATTTCCTGTTTCTTCATAATTCAGTCTTGGTAGGTTGTATGTTTCTAGGAATTCATCCATTTCTTCCAGGTTGTCCAATATGTTGGTGTATAATTGTTCATAGTAGTCTTTTTTGAGCCTTTGTATTTCTGCAGTATCAGTTATAATGTCTCCTCTTTAATTTGTAATTTCGTTTATTTGAGCCCTCTCTTTTTTCCATAGTAAGTCTAGCTAAAGGTTTTTCTGTTTTATCTTTCCAAAGAACTGGCTCTTGGTTTCACTGATCTTTCTGTTGTCTTTTTGGTTTCTATTTCATTTATTTACACTCTGATCTAAGAAACTGCCCAATTTTTTTTTTTTTTCAGAGTGGTTGTACTCTTTGGAATTCCCACCAACGATAGTATGAATAATAGGAGTTCCAACTACTCTACATCTTTGTCAGCATTTAGTATTGTCAGAATTTAAAAATTTAACCATTCTAAAAGATGCATCGCAACATCTTATCATGGTTTTAACTTTCATTTCCCTAAATACTACTGATACTGACATTTTTAAATATTTTTGTGTCTCTTTATATCTTCTTTGGTGAAGTGACTGTTCATACCTTTTGCCCATTTTTACTGGATTCTTTTCTTGTTGCATTTTGAGAGCTCTTTGTATAAATTGTGGATACTAGTCCTTTGTCAGATATATAACTCACAGATATTTTTTCTGAGTTTTTGGCTTATTTTTCCAATGTCTTAAATATCTGTCACAGAGCTAAAGTTTTACATTTTGATAATACAGTTATAATCTTTTATTTTATGTCATGTTTATTTGATGTTATGTTTAAGAAATTATTGCATAATCCTAGGTCACAAAGATTTTTTTCTCCATGTTTTTTTCTTGTAGTTTTATATAGTTTAATGTTTTATATTTACATATCAATCTATGTAGAATTAATTTTTGTATGGAGTTGAGGTTTAGACCCAGGCTCATTTTTTGTGTATGAATAATATGAATTGTTCAAACACCATCTGTTCAGAAAAATATCTTTTTTCTCCTGGAATGTTTTTAAATTAAATTACAAAGTTTAATCTAATTTCTATCCTTTCAGGTTGAAAAATTACAACTCTATAAAGTTTTTATTACATGGATTTAATATATTTAACAAATTCAAAATTGGGTTCCATCACTCAAAAGAAAGTATTTGTTCAATTTATATATATATATATATATATATATATATATATATATATATATATATATATGATAGAACCATATTTGTGAGGATTTATGTCTTTGTGGCAAGAAATATAAAATAATTTTAAGGATTTTGTCTTAATTTTACATAAACTGTTTATAAAAGAAAGTGGGATTTTTTTTCATTCTGTCTTAAAATTCTGCTGAATTTAGCATACAGTTACCAGTGTTCAGTTCAGTAGCAGTGTGTTATCTTGTCTTATTTTAAGTCCTCCACATTTAAATGTTTTTTAAAAAATTCACATGAAATAATTTCTGATTTATTTTTGCTGTTTATTTTTTAGTGTATATTATCAAAAGAGGAGAGATTTAATGACCCCTAAAAAGCTCTCTTTAGAATGAAATGAAGGTGGTTAATATAAAATTTTAAATCTCCATTTTTCTTCTCAAAATCTGGTAACTCTTTATTTTTTATAAGACCACAATTTACTTTGAAGTAAAAGAAGTAACTTCTAACAGAATGAAATTGTGGGGGAAGATAATAGAAGGATTATTTTATTTACCACTGTTTTTAGTATTTATATGGAATAATCAGGTCAAACTATAATATGCAATTAAATATTTCATGTGATAAAATTTCAGTTTATATTAACAAATGATTAGTGTATTAGTAAATTACAAATATTAGTAAAAATGATGTGGACTGAAACAGATGGTCTGGAAATCTTTTTATAAAGTTGAAATGATCTTAGTCACTTATGTAATTAAGGAATAAAAATACATTTAAGTTTTAAAAACATTTGAAGTGCATATACATACATGGTAGATATATATATTGGATGTATACATATAGCTTCATTTTTTTATTGTTTATGGTTTCTGTTTTTACCTCCTTTTTCATTCTAAGTTTTTTCTAGGGTAGTGACTATTTTCTTTGTTCTCCTTAACCTTCCACATCTTTGACCCAGCCACACAGTCCAAGAAGTGCTGTTCATAATAATGCAGTTCTTTTCAACAATGTTGACCTGAAATTTTTAAAATAACAGAAAATAATGCCAATGTTCTATTGTTTTCATTCCACTTCAAGCAATATTTTATATGCATCACTGCATTGACACTTGATTAAGCTTTTTTATTTTCTACATGAGTTGAAGTTTTAATATATTTTGTTTAGAAAGAAGGTTAATTGTTATGATGTTCAGTATTACTGCTTTTGGCACAGAAGTGTGGGAAATTCCTTTCATTTGATCATATTAAAAAGACTTGTTAACTTACCATTTTTAAGATGCTCTTCATGTAGACTTAAAAACCGATTACGAAATTTGACATTCTTTATAGTCCAGTATTAGAATGGCACATTATGATGCATTTACCATTTATGGTCAGAAAGACCAAGTGAATATAAACAGAAACTCATTATATATGTCTAATTTATTCTCAGCTTGGAAGAGCTAACTTGCTTTTAAAAAATAATAAAAGTGAAAATGTATGATAGTAAAGTTATTTTTACAGGGCCAGAATTTTTTGGTTTTAAATTCCTTAAATTTGCGAAAAGGTTTTGGAAACCATAAGATTTTTTTTTTTACTCTACTGAGGCTTTTCTCATTGAAGGACTGTATATTTTCATTTGTTTATTAAAAAGAAAAAATATTTAATGCCCTCATTCACCTTTAGAGCAAGTGAGCTCAAAACTAACCCTCTTCTACCCTTCCCCCATCCACCTCAGCAGTATAATGTCTTCCTCTCATTATCTTTGTGGTATAACTTAAAGTTTTTCAGGTACTTTATAGTTAGGAATTATAGTGCTGTGTTTTTATTCATTTGGAAATCTACATACCTAGCATCCCTGAAAATAATAAATCTGCTTAAGTTTATGATGCCATTTTATTAAGGGTATCTGTTTTGCATTAAAAGTTCTTCAGTGATTTTTTTCATACTTATTATATCCCAGAATTTGCTCCCAAAAGAAAAAGGAAAATGCCCTTTAGATGCTGGAGATGTTTGAAAACTATAAATCAACAAATTCCAATAAATAACTGTTTCACCCTGATACTTGTGTGATTAGATTTAGGAATTTGCTGTTTAGTAGGTTCCTATTGTGGAAGAGAAATCTCTCAGGCATGAATTGATAGTCCAGATCCTTTGAGGTCTGTCTATTCTGACCTATGACCCCTATTCTTACAAGGTCAACATCTGAGGGCAGGAGATTAAGGCAGTTTAAAGACTGGAATGGTAAATGGAATGGAAAAATTAGCCAGCACATTTTGGGTGCAAAACATCAAAGTCATCAAATAGTTTGCTTATTTTAAACCTGGCTTATGGGCGTAACAAGCTAATTTTACTGTTTTTTGTTGGAATCAGAAAATTTTAATAGCCATAATTGAAGATTCTATTTATACAATAAATTTAACTGTATAGTACAAATTAAGTTCACGCTTTACCTACCTCAAAATATCCGAAAATACAAAAATAATTTGTCAGTTTCAATACATTTTAGTCTTGTGTCTGTCCAGTTTGGATACTTAATTAAATTCAAATTGTAATAACGTTTACTTTAGTTTTTACTCTGAAATAATTTTAGTTTATCACCAATGTTGAATAAAATACATGTGCACCTATGTTGGCTAATAATTTCAAAGTGACTGAGGATTTAATTGTGATTTATACTATTGACTTTTAAGAAAAATCTATTTTTAAAAGGTAAAGGTAGAAAATAGAAGAAAGTAAATTGATTACACAGAAACAGTTTCTCCTTTGTCTTTCTTAGACTTTGCTCTTTTATATTTCACTTTTCCCTCTTAAATGTTTCTTTAATTGTATGTGTTTCACTGTAATTTCAAAATGTAGACTTTAAATTTTAGTTCCTATGTTTTGGTCCCTTGTAAGAAATTCTCCATCACCCTTTATTTCACATTTTTTTGTATCCTGGACAGCTGTGGATTTGTATCTTCTGCTTCCTACTAATGACTGGCAAGGGCTGGAGCTGAATAACTGAACTATTGCATCGAAGTTGCCATTGGTAAAACCAATGGAATACCTGAGTTTCCTTAATTCTTTAGCATTTTTTATTCTACCCCAAATTTTCTTATTGTAGACTTAATTTTAGGTTGGTTTCTCAAGTCCTTTCTTCTTGTGATCATTTTGCCAGAGATCTCTTAATGAGGCAATTATAGTTGTTTCCTTCATTCACATTATCTTAGCAGATGCTCTCCCTGCTGTGACCTCTGTTCAGACTGGGCAGACAATATGCCATTCTCATCACCCTGCACAAGACATTGTGTGGGGCTGAGCTTCATTTGGTGCTGCATAGGTCTCCCAAGATGTCTGATGAGAATGGTCAGAATCTAAGTGGCAAGATAATCACAATTTTAGGTCGATTTTCTGATTGCTGTTTTATTTTCAGCAAAATGAACAGTAAATGATGCAGAAAAGGGTATTCATTCCAGAAGCAACTTAAACAATATTTCAAGTAGGAATTGTGGGTTTAACAAGTAACTTTATATAACTTTGCTCCTTTAGACTGTGGTCTTGGTGAAGTGAGATCAAATATTCATAGTATGGTTTCAATACAAAGAGTTACAAGAATTGCCTAATATTTCAGAATTTGGAGGTCCTTTCAAAAAAGGAAATTAATTTAGCCTTTACTACTAACTGTATATTTTTAATGAACATATGACATTGTTCAGAATAACACTTTTAAACTTAAAACATAAGTCCTCATGTTTATATCTGCTATGGTGTCCACTCTGTTTCTGTGTGAACCCGATAAGGACTAATTAAGATGAAGACTAATCAACAAAAAAATTTCCATCCTTTACACTTGCTAAATCCCTCTACTTGAAATACTAGTGTTAAGCCTCAAGCCTAAGTAACAATCCAGGTAATTACAAAATTGTTAGCAGCCTTGAGCTAGCTTTTCTTTATTCTCCATTAATAAGGAAGTATAAGTCAAATTTCGTTCTGCTAAGTTTGAAGAGCCTATGCAAGGTTCTTTCAAATTTATACTGGAATTTTAATAGTTTGAAATTTGGTTGAGATAAACAGATCAAGAGTTATAACTTGAATTGTTATACTCCAATGAGATTTTCTTTTGTTGGTGTAAATAAGATTACCTTATTTATATAATAATTTATAATATGTACATTTTAATCTGCTTGCACTTATCAGTAAAAAGTAGTAATTTAGTAAGTCAGGTTCTAATTTAGAAAAATCAGATTCATAATTGGTTTTATATAAAGTAATACTTTTAATAGATACATTTTCACATGATGAGGGACCATTTTTAAAGTGTAAGGCCTTTGGATATAAGCAGAGAATAAATATTAAATTTAGAAAATGTTCTGTAAAGGTAAAAAGCTCTTGTGATCATCTTCTCTTAAAAGAAAATCTCAATTCAAATAACCCAGAATTTTGGCCTCTAAAATTTTTCTTTAAATTTAGTCTTGTCTATTGTATGATTATTTTACATATGAATTAATAAGGAACAAAATCAAGTGTTTTCCTTCCTTTTGGGAAAGAGTTATTTGTTGACTCTTAGAGGCGATAGAAAATGTTCAGAATCCCTAGAAATGCTAAAAAGTTTATTTAGCCCTTCCATGAAGGCTACAGATATTATTTATAATTTTTATAATTATTTTTAAAACTCTCAGTTTTTCAAGGATCACATATTAAGGACAACTGTTTCCTAGCTCTACTCATGAATTGGGAAAGCAGGATATGGTCACAGAGGAGCCTAATTGCTGAATGCCAAATTTGAACCTGGTCTCTTTAAATTTGAACCTGGGCCTGCCTCCTCATTAGCCATTCTACATGGTCACAAATAAAAACTTATATGGATAGCAGTTTTTTAACAGGACCATTGTATGAAACTGCTATTAAGTCACTTCCTGCTTTTTCCTATTCGGCTGACTCAGGACTATATTCCCTGATTTGAGCATTTGCTTTTAGTCCCCTCAGTTTTAGTAGCCCGTTTAGAGTCCCCTCTTGGGTTTATTATTGAAAGTACTGGAGGTACTACCAATGCAATAAGAAAAGGAAACAAAACTGAAAATCTAAGGATTGAAAAAGAAGAAATGAAATGCTTTGTTATATATAACAGTAGGGTTTTATATCCATAATTATCTACAGATAAGTTCGTGGAATAGTTGGAATAAATGAATAGTTGGAATAAACAAATTTGACAATATTGCTAGTTACAAGTTCAGTACAAGAAAACTGAACTAAGAACAACTGAATATCAAGAATGCAAAAACAATTCTGTACCCCAGAAAGTTCCTATAATTCCAAAAAAGGTTTATTTTACAACTGGAACATTAACCATATTATACTATACTAAGGAATAAATCTAACACAATATGGCAGACTTCTATGAAGAAAATGATAAACTTATACTGAGAGATGTAAAAGCAGACCCAAATAAATGGAGAAAGGTATTTTGTTAATGAATGGAAAGGCTCAACATTTTAAAGAAGGTAATTCACCATAAAGTGATCTACAAATTCAATGTAATTCCATTCAGAATTCCAATAAGCTTGATTCAAAAACTGATTTGGAAGTTGATAGGGCCAATATAACCACATAGTTTTGTAGATGAGAACCAAAGTGTGAGGGCTCTTTCTACCAGATATCAATGTTTGTTATATAACAACTAGGTAAGTATATGGTAATTAAGTGAAGCAGTGGCCCAGTGAAAGACAAAGAGACCTTTGATATATCACAGAGATGGCATTTCAGATCTTAGAAAATAATAAAAGTATTAGAAATGGTGCTGGGATAGTATCAGTCCATAGAGAAAAAGTAAAAATGGACCCCAACCTCATACCATGTTTAAAGACCTAAAAGTATAAAAACTTTACAACTTTATTAGAAGGAAATATAGGAGAATATCATTGTGACCTTGGGTTTGGAAAAAAAAAATGTACAGAAAGCACAGACCATAAGAGAAGATTAAATTAACTATTTCAGAATTTAAAACTTATACCTGGCAAAGGTTTCATTCAGGAAGATAGAACTCTAAGTCTTATGGAAATTGGGGATTTAGATCTTAAACAAATATGGGAGTTGCTAGGGAAGGGAAGAGTGAGTCCGTCGATGAGAGAAATAGTCATAGTCACTAACCACTCTTCACAAACCCTGGAGTAGACCGACAAATCAGACCTTGTAGGGAATTCCAAAAAGCCAAGCACATCTGGTATTGCAGGGGACCTGAGAAGAGGGAGCCTCTGAGGAGATCTATGGAAACTGCTGCCTCTGTAGTTAGAACCTCTCTAGGTTTACAGATGATGGTGGCAGGCAGCTTGCCCCTACAGGGCCAACATCAGGAAAAGAAGCTGGGCATAGAACACCAGATAGAATGAGCTGGGACCCACTGGGCAGATCTATGTCTGTCTGTTAACCGTGTCTAACCACAGTTACCCTCCAAGAATAATGGCTTCTGTTTCATTTCAGCCTTCCACATTTTGTACAAGTTTCTCTTTTTGGCTAACTCTAACCCAGAACCATCTAGAGAAAGAGCCATGACCAAATTGACATACAATAGTCCAGCACCACAATATAAACAAAGTTAGAAAATAGATATAGAGTGGGGAAAGATATTTGCAATGTGCGTAGTTGATGAAGAATTAGTATCCAAAATATGTAAAAGACTACAAATAAAAAAGAAGTAAAAACTCAATAGGAAATGAGCAAGTAAATAATAATTTATGAAACTAAAATATTCAGTAGACCAATAAGATGCTTAGCATTACTAATTTAAATGGGATACCTCTTGGCTTCCGCTAAATTAGCAGAAATTTCAAAGTCTGACATTATTATGAAGAATGTTATACAGTACTGGTCAGGACTCTTACTTGATACAACACGTTACATTTTTTAAATATTTATTTATTTTATTCTTTTTTTATTACATTTATTTTTGAGAGACAGAGCACAAGTTGGGGAGGGGCCAAGAGAGAAGGAGACACAGAATCCAAAGCAGGCTCCAGGCTCTGAGCTGTCAGCACAGGGCCTGACGCAGGGCTCCAACTCACAAACCATGAGATCATGACCTGAGCCAAAGTCGGACACTTAACCGACTGAGCCACCCACACGTCCCATGTTTGTTTATTTTTTAGAGAAAGAGTGTGAGCAGGGTAGGAGCAGAGAGAGAGGGAGACACAGAATCCAAAGCAGGCTCCAGGCTCTGAGCTGTCAGCACAGAGCCCGACGTGAAGATTGAACCTGCAAACTGCGAGATCATGACCCAAATCAAAGTTAGAAACTTAATTGACTAAGCTACCCAGGTGCCCCAATTGATAACAACAGTTTAGAGAGCAAACTGGCAATATCTGGTAGAATCAAAATTGTTTATATCCTTTGATTCCACTTCTAGGTGGATTTCCGAGAATAGTGTTTTTTACTATTACTATAATAGTTTTTACTAGTGGGTTGGGGCCCACTAGTAGTTTTTGTTATTAATTTGGTGGGTTATACCAGCATTATTATTTTTAATGAAATATTATAGAATAAAAATCAGAGTGCATTGCATGTAGTAAAGGTAATTGTTGTTTCATAAACTTTTGGGTCATACTGTGCACGTTTGTGTGTGAGTAGAGTCATAATGCAGAATGTTTTCTCAGTGTGGGTCATGGTCACATGCACACAAAGAATTTTACAAAAATGTTTATTGGAGCATCATTTGTAATAGCTAAAAAACTGGAAACAATCTAAATGTCTATTAACAAGAGAATGTTTAAATTATAGCATATTAGGTGGTACTGAGTTAAAATAAACCAATTTGAATTACCTTTATCAATCTGGATAACTTTCTTTTTAAAAGGCCTACTATACTGTTGAATAATAAAGCAAGTTGCAGAGTGATTTATGCAATATTTCATCTTTACTGATTTTTAAAAAGTATCAGGTGAGGGGCACCTAGGTGGCTCAGTTGGCTGAGTGTCCAACCTCAGGGTCTAATCATGATCTCACCGTTCATCAGTTAGAGTCCCACGTCAGGCTCTGTGCTGACAGCTCGAAGCCTGGAGCCTGCTTTGGATTCTGTGTCTCCCTCTCTCTCTGCCCCTCGCCCCCCCCCCCAGCTCATTTTCTCTCTCTCTCTCACTCTCTCTCTCTCTCTCTCTCTCTCTCTTTCTCTCTTTCTCTTTCTCTCAAAAGTGAATAAATGTTAAAGAAAATTTTAAAAACTATCAAGTGATATTATATATTATCTAAGGATCTTTATGTATGATAAAAATATAAAAACATGATAAACCCTTGTTCACAATAGTGCTTACTCTGGGGAGGCAGAGAAGAGAATAGGATTGGAGGAGCGTGTAAGCTGTGTTGAACTTTTTTTTTTTTTTCCAAACTATTTTCTGTCCTTCAGCAAGATTCCATACCTTCCTTTTGATGTTTATTCTTTAGTATTATAATTTTTGGTGGTAATGAATTTTTTTCCTCTAGTTTTAATTAGTTCTTGCTAGTATAGAGAAAAGTTATGGGTATTGGGGATAGACTGCTTTGACTCTTCTAAAATATTTATACCTATTATTTCATTTTCTTCTCTTAGACATTGGACTAGAATTTCCTAGACAATGTTGAATAGCGCTGGTGTCAGAAAGCATCCTGTCTTCTAATTTAATGAAAATGACTTTAACATTTCAAATTCAGTGAATGATCATCTTTTAATCACTTTTCAGTGAATAATCATCATGTTTAATTGCTTCTTGCAAATGGCTGCTGGACTGTATCAAAAGTTTTCAGCATCTATTGACATAACTTGTATTTTTGACTTTATTTTATTGATAAAATGAATTACATCTGTAGATGTTATGAAGTTGAGCCATTCTCATATGCCTGGGGGTGGGCAAAACCCTTCTTAGTCATGGTATGCTCTAATGTATCTAGTTTCATAACTTTATTGGCCAGACTCTTTACTGTGTTTTCTTCTTCATGTTTTATTAGCATGGTTATTCTAGCTTTATGTATTAGGGAGTTTTCTGTCTCTGTGTTGTGGAGTAATTTAATAAAGACAACAATTAAAATAATGAGCTCCAAAGTGTAAAGTGTAGACTCCAAGGTAGATAAGACAGTAGGTCAGTTTCTTCATACATGGAAAAAAATCACAACTTGTTTTTATATTTATTTACTTTATACTTTTTGTCTTATAATATACACTAGTGCACATCAAATTTATAAATGCAAATAAACATATTAGGATGAGGGTTTAAAAATATTTTACTGGTAAGTATGCATGGTCAGAATAATTTGGAACCCACAGCTTTGCAAAGTGATAATGGAACTAGGCTACAGACCATTTAAGCCCTTGTCGTTTTGTACATTTCCAGAGCCTTATCTTATCTATTAGGTTTTTCGGCTTTCTGTTGAGTCATATTTGATATATTTTTCTGGGAAATTACTTACTTCATTACTTACTTCATTACTTCATTTCTGGGAAATTACTTCTTTTAGTTTCTTCCATATATGCAAGTGAACCTTAATAATCTCTAGCATTTTACATTTTTATTTCCTCTTTCTTCCTATTTACGTTTCTCATAGGTTAGCCTTTTCAAATAATTAGCTTTTATTGTATCTGTGTTTTCTGCTGCTTTTGTTGTTCTATTTTTATACTTTCAGATCTTACTGTACAAAATCTTCTATCTTTGTTAATTTGCTTCTATTTTCTAAAGTTGAGTATTTAGCCTATTTTCAGTCTTTGTTCTTATAAATAATGGTTTTAGACCTTTTCCTTTAAGAAAAACTTAACCGTGTTGTTGCACAGGTTTTTGGTATAAATTTCTAGTTATTTTCATTATTTTCTAGATAATTTAAACTTCCAGTTTGAATTTTCACTTTGCTTCAAGGGTTATTGTTTTTCATCTGACTGGAGATAATAGTGGTTACTAATCTTTCAGATGTGAGTAATATGAACCAACTCATAATGGCTTAAGGCAATTATTCTCCAGCGTGGTCCCTGGAGCAGTGTCAGCATCACAGGGAATCTTGTTCAGAATGCAAATTCTTAGGCCTCATCCAGACTTATCCCAGGATAGGGATCCCAGCAATTTTGTTTTTTTTTGTTTTGTTTTGTTTTGTACAAACCCACCAGATAATTTTGTTGGACTCTGAAGTTTGAGAACCACTGGCTTAAGGAGGAGAAAAGGAAATTTACTGACTCACTAATTTATAATTCCAGGAATTAGAATAGTTACAGATATATCTAGATTTTAGTGCTCAATCCAAGTGCCAAGGGAGATAGAATTGTGAGCAATTCTAACAAAGGTTTAGGATTGATTTTATTGATCTAAACTAGAATGGAACTCTCTGATTTGCTAGGCTTGAGTCATTTGCCCACCCCTTGAGCTGAGGGGTGAGGTGAACCCTATCCAAATGACAAAGGTTAAAAATAGGTGAAAGAATACTTTTGAAAGAAAATCGAGGTGTTATTATGAAAAAGAGAGATTGGATGAGGTCAGGCAAAGACCATTTTTGTTCATAAAACAGTGCTACACCAAAAGAGCCAGTATGCAAACTCTGTTTTCCAGCAACATAAGGAACTTGTGACATAATGTAAATCAACTTGTTCCTTCGCTGAGAAAGTCTTGCTACAAAAACGTCACCTGTACTAAATAGTCATTTCGTTATCTTCCATTACTTGTTTGCATGTTTCTTCTTTTTTTTTAAGTTTATTTATTTTGAGAGAATGAGAGAGAGCACGAATGGGGGAGGGACAGAGAGTGAGAATCCAAAACACACTTTGTGCTGACAGCAGAGAGCCCAATATGGGGCTCAAATCCACAAACCGTGAGATCAGGACCAGAACCGAAGTCAGATGCTTAACTGACTGAGCCACCTGGTGCCCCTATGTGTTTCTTCTTTACTTGCCTCCTTTTCTCCTTCTGGAACTCCTGTTATTCAAGTGTGCTTCGAAATTGATCTTTGTTTCCTCTATCAACAGCTCCCATTTCCCCCGTAAGATTGTTCTTCTTGAACTTCCAGAATATTGAGTTCTCAGGTGTGACTATCTCCCATCACTGTTTTTTCTATTCAGGTTTAAAATTTGAAATCCTGTTTTTAGTTCCAGAGAGCTTTTTTGTTTCCTGTTCTAATCTAATTGGTTTATGTTAAAATTCTCTTCAGAGAATATCAGTGGGAGCCACATTTTCCAAAAGTGCATCTTTCTTCCTTAAGTTACATTGTCCTTATGAGTTACTGGTGTGTGTGTGTGTGTGTGTGTGTGTGTGTGTGTGTGTGTGTGTATGTGTTTCTCTCCAATCATGGTTTTTCTTCACTTAGCAAGAATACAGACCTGGATTTTAGTGTTTCTTGGGCAGAGGCAAATCTCTGAACTGTGGAAGGTATAGTTTCTGCTCTTCTGAGCTGGCAGTAAACGAACTTATCAAACCATGACCCTTCTGCTAGAGGAGATAGGAGGATGGAGGGATGGATGGCCAAGGAAAGAATCTCTCTCTATCTTCCTCTGTTCACTGAAGAATATATTTAATTTACCAAAGGAACAAAAAAAATGAAAGGACTTAAGGATAAAGCTTAATAAGAGATATACACTACCTAAATGGAGAAAATGAAAACTATACATTGTTGATATAAAAGAAAAGTTAAGTAAATCTAAATACATGTATGAAGTCTGTTCTGAGGTATGTTATCTGTGTGTGTGTTTGAAAATGGGATTTCTGTTACTTTTATAATCTTATTTTAAATAGGATTGATTTTATATAGTTTTTTAAGTAGCCACCTTACTAAGTTCTTTTGTTAATTTTAATTTTTAATGCATTTATGGTTTCCAAGGTGTAAAATATTTTCACCTACAAATAATTTTACTTCATGTATGATAATTTTAGGCATATCCAATTTTATTGTTATTTTCATTTGTGAGTTCTTTCATTTTGTTTCTGCCTTTGTTTCTTACACTTCTGGTGATCTTATAAATATTGATCTATATGGGTTTTTTTTCTGGCTTATTTCTTTTAACTCCTAAATCCGTCTGAAATTTAATTTATAACTTTTTATAACATGAAGCTTTATTCTGAATTTTCTCATATGCTGTCTCTTATTTGAGCTCTTTCCAATGATTTGTGAAGTCTCTTTTCTTATATAGTGATTTCTTCTATATAATAATTCTAGTATGTATGTTTCAGGACTCTCTAATTATGCATAGTTTGTCCTGCCTCTTCTTCCACCAGTTGTTTTAATTTTTATATGTTTGTAATACATTTTTGTACCTAGAAAGCAATTCTCCCTTTACTACCATTTTAAAATATTCTTGTAGCTACTGTCACTTATTTTTCTGGATGAATTTAAAAATAACTTTGTCAGGTCTTCTCATCAATATCAAAAGAATTCCATTGGTATTTTGATAGAAATTGAAGTTATTTTATTCATGGAATTCCTATGGTACAGTAATCCCAGTTTTATAGTTGATAAATCTGAGTACAGTACTATAGGTAGGAATTTATGAAGCCATAAGTCTAATCATATTTTGTAAGCTATTACTTCATATAGCGTGATCTATTTTTTCATGCTCTTAAGAGTTGAATTAATGTAGTCATTGCAAATTATTTTAACAACAACAGTTTTTAGTTTCTATCCTTATTTATTAAAGAATTTATCTCTGGTATTTAATATCTTATAAGTAGGTAATAAGCAAAATTTAGATCTATGATATATTAGAAAAGTATTGTCAAGGAAGGGAAAAATAATGCTACAGGTATATGTATTTTGAATAGTCTAAAAGTTAGACTCGTAAGAGTAGTAATAGAAAAAGCAAATAAATAATCTCATCACAGACTGAGAATTATAGGAATACCCGAAGGAACTGTTTGTCTATTCTGTGTATATTTTATATCGGTGGGCCTATTTAATTCTCAAAAACTCTAAATGTGCTTTTTAAAAATTATATTTTCTTTAAAAATTAAAAAAACTGTTATGTCTGCATGCACTTGGACAAGGCTAAAAAACTACCCATTTTGGGGCTCAGGAAGGAAGTGTCTGATGTTCTGTAGTGCATGGCCAGGCTGCTTTTGAAAGTCCAGTTGGTGGAGTGCTGAGCAAAAGCTGGCCAGAACTCAGAACTATAAACCTGATCATGTCTTTTTTGTCAAATGAGCAATATATGATGTACAATCTAATGCCACTTTTAAAATATATATGTGTATGTGTGTGTATACATGTATATTTTTCTGTTTTCTGAAATGGCGTTTTTATAGTTAGTAATTTTAATTGATATTAACTGAAGTGTTTTAAAATTACTTTATATTTTATATTGTCAGGCCAGTTATAGACCTCATTAATTTTCTTAATTTTTTTCTTGTTTAAGTCACATCACCAAAATACCTAAGAAATGTTGATTTTGGCACTTTATTTTATTAGGAAATTAAAGGCATGCTATAAAACATTTAAGACTATTTTACAAATGATGCTATAAAAGGTATATGAGGCTCACTGAGGCTAAGTAAATATACCTAAGAGAAAATCAAGCGTAGTTGTATTGGAAAGTTGCTGAGAGAGTAAATCTTAAAAGTTCTTAGCACAAGAAAAAAGCTCTGTAACTATGTATGGTGACAAATGTTAACTAGACTTGTAGTGATCATTTTGCAATATATACACAAATATTGAATCATTATTTTGTATGCTTGAAGCTAATATTATGTATGTCAATTATACCTCAATTAAAAAAAAGGAAAAGTGCATTTATTAACAAAAGAAATAGGTATCCAGAGGACACCAAGTGGTAATTGAATTGTTAAGGAATGTTGTGTTCTAGCTCTGTTCTGTTCTCCCAAAGGAGTTTTTTAAATTTTCAAAGAAGTATTTGTATTAAAAAACAAAACAAAACAAAACAGTAGGCCATGAGACCTATGATCTGAGGTTTTTCTTGACATGTGAAATCCATGAGGACAGGATCTGGTCTTCCTTATTTATCATTGTATATCTAGCTCCAAACACCTAGTGTGGTACATAATAAGTCCTCAGTAAATTTTTCTTGAATGAAGTAGCTGTGACCTTGGGCAATTATCTTTCCCTGTGCCTCAGTTTTCTCATCTGTACTATCATTAATTCCACCAACTTTTGTTGCTTACCCATTGTGTGCCAAACACTGTTCCAGGCAATGAGCATATAGCAGAAAATGAGACCTATAAGGATTTTGCCATTCTGGAGCAAACATTTTAGAGCGTGAGGCAGAAAGACAAACATACACAAATAAATACATAATGTAAAGTCAGGTAGTAGTAACTGCTGTGAAGAAAAATATAGCAGGGTGAGGTGCCAGAGGTTAACTATAGGACCACTTAGGTCAAGTGGTCAGGAAATGCCTGTGGAGTTGCCATCTGAGCAGAGACCTGAATAAAGAGATAGAGCAAGCCTTGTATAGTTCTGGAGAAAGTGATTTCTATTCAAAAGGATGGACCTATGTATGCAAAGACTCTAAGGCAGTAATGAATTTAGCTTGTTTGGAGGGGCTGTAGGCTGGTAGGTATGGAATTAAGCAACTAATGGGAGAAGTGCAAGATGAGGGTTGACAAATTGTCAGGGGCTGGATTATATGTAGCCATAGAGTCCATGTTCTTTATGAAGTTTGAAAAACACACCTTGGTGAGGAAAGAGCAGAAGCAGAAAGACCAGTTCGGAGGCTGTTACAATAATGCAGACAGGTGAGAGGTGATAATGGCTGGGACAGGGAGGTGGACTTGGGAAGAAGTTGTTGATTCCAGACATAATTTGAATGGGCCAACAAGAACTTCTGTTTGACTGGCTTTCTAGCCCGAGGGAAAGAAAAGGATTAGGGTGACTCCCAATTTCTGGTGTGAGCAGTTGGGTACAGTTTACTGAGGTGAGGTTGGGGGTAGGCAAAGTTGGAGAGTCAGGAGCACTGTTTCAGACATACTACTTTTGAGCTGTCTCTAGAGCAGAGATGTCAAATGCGTATTTGTTTTTGGGTACCCAAATGGGTATTTGAAGTTCAAAGTAATGGTAGGGACTAGAAATCTAAATTTGGGAGCTATCAATGTATTGACAATATTAAAAGACATGGGGATAGATGAGAGCACTTTGAGGACAGAAAAATTTAGAAGATTAAAAGGTACAGCAAGGAAAGAGTGGGTAGAAGGGAGGAAAATGAGGAGAGTGATTCCTTGAAAGCCTTGTCTGAAAGAGTGATTAACTGTGTTGACTACACTGCTGAGAAGACCAGATAAAAAAAAAGCAGCCATTTGGTTTGGCAGGATGGAGTGGTGACTTTAATAAAGGGGTGTTTCTAGTGCTTATAGGCGAGAGAGTAAGATTAGATGACTACTTCCTTATTTAGCAAGAAAAGTCACTTTAATATTCATTTTTATTTATATTCTATGCAGTCTTTTATTCTTAATTTGAGGGGAAAAGGAGAGATTAAAATCAAAACAAAGTATTATCATTTAAAAGGTCACTGGATTAGATGACTTTTCCACATCCTTCATCTTTCAGATTTTTGGTGTTAATATTTAAATTTTCTCAAATCATGTATGTAGTATACATAATACTTCATTTAAAAAATAGTAGCTCAGGGCACCTGGATTGTTCAGTCAGTTGGGCTTCTGACTTCAGCTGAGGTCATGATCTCACGGTTCATGAGTTCAAGCCCTGTATTAGGCTCTTTGTTGACATCTCAGAGCCTGAAGCCTGCTTTGGATTCTATGTCTCCCTCTCTCTCTGCCTCTCCTCCCCCCCTCAAAAATAAACAAACATTAAAAATTAAAAAAAAAAATAGTAGCTCTGTTTTATATGCTCACAATACCCAGCCATCTAAAGTTAGCATATATTCCTATTTAGCATGTATTCCTATTTATAAACACTTTCCTTTCTCTAACCCCTAGTTTGTATGCAGCTAGCTGATTACAAATGTATATTCTTTTTACATGAAGGATGGCATTCTATAACATACTCTTTTGCCCTTGCTTCTTTTTCAGTTTGTTTTTTAAACAAACTTTTCCAGGCAATACATAAACATTATAAAAAACCTAGAGATATACACAAGGTGAAAAAGGGAAAAGATCATACTCTTATCAGAGTACCAACATGAAAACTTTCATATGTAGTTTTCTATCTGTGTGTGTGTTTGCATAAGTATGTGTTTGCCAAAATGTACAGTTCTTTTATAAAAAAACCTTTTTTTTTATTTGGTGTAATAACTTAAATATTTTTAGTATTACTTCTGCCTTTGAGTCTTTTCCATCAAACCGTAATACATAGAATACTGGAAGGCCTAGGAACCTCATGCAAATGTGTAGGCTATGCTTCAAAAAGTTTTGCTTCTTAACTTTATAACTTAGTAGTAGTAGTATCCATCATTGTTGCTTACATGCTTACCAGACTGTATATTCACTACTCTTCCATCTCTGATCTTCATTCTGCAATCATTTTCTTTTTCCCCAATATATATCTTCTCAAATTTTCTGTAAAAACGTGTTTGTGGCAAATTCTGTTGTTTTTATCTGAATAACTCTTGACTCTACTCTTGTTCCAAAAAGCTAGTTTCACAGGATATGCATTTCTAGTTAACAGATATTTTCTCTTAAGTATTTCAAGATATTATTATGATCCTTGGCTTCCAGTTTAAGATCCTTGTTTGCAGTTTCATATGTCTGCCATCAGTTTAATTCTTTTTTTCTTTTCAAGTGATTTTTTCTATCTAGCTCCTTGTAAAATCTTTTTGTCCATTTTTATTTATCCTTCTTGGTATATATAATAACCCCTCTCTATATGTATGTTCAAGTTTTTTTATCCCTTCTGGAAAATTTTCAGCTATCATCTCTTCAAATAATGTCTCTGTTTTATTTTCTCTAGTCTCTTTCTCTCTGTTTCTCTCTTTCTCTATCTCTCTTTGGTTCTCTCTCTCTCTCTCTCTCAGCCACACATACATATATGTATATGATGTATGTTGGACATTCTTGCTGTATAGTAATACAGCAACCTTTTTAACCTTTCATGTTTTTAATCTTATCAGTCTATTCTATTTCATGTAATTTCTTTAGATTTATTTTCCAGTTTATTAATCCTACCTTTAGCTGTATCTAAGTTGCTATTTAGTAATTCCACTGAGTTTTAAATCCCAACAATATCATTTTAATATCTAATAGTTATATGGAATTTCATATTTTCAAATGTGCCTCAGTATTTTGCTGGTCTCTTGTTGGTTATTTTTTTTTCTTCATCTTTTATTTCTGTAAAACCTTTGTCTCTGTTTTATGGTTTGTTTTTGAATATCAAATAAAGGTTTTGGAAGTCTGAATCCATAGTTTGTTGTTTCTGCTGATCCTTACCTCATGGTAGTTTATTTCTTAGTGTCTTGTGATCTTTGATTATGAGCTTATACATATTTGATTATAAGCTATGGAAATAGTGCTGTTCTAAATTGAGAAAACTTTCCTTTTGAAGGAATTGCCTGGAACTGGGGGTTTCCATAGCACTAATATCAAGGATCCCTGTAACTAATATGAAGGATCTCTGACTTGATGTGGAAGTGAGTTTAGATGCTGCTGCCACCATGACATAGTCTAGTCACTTGTTACAGTACTAATATTGTCATTCACCATTGGGACACCCCTGCCTCTCCTGTTTCTTCTTGTTCACTGCTCCTTCCTCTAATTTTGCCTCTAGGTTTATTTGAGGGGCTAATGCCCTTATTTTTTGCAACGCAGCAATGCGTGAAAATGTATGTTTTAGGTATCTGGTGTTCTTTAGGTGTCTGATTGGTCATACTGTTGTAAGCAGAAGTTCCTACCTAATATTCTCTTCAGCTACTTCTGGCCTGCTTTTTAAGTTATTGAGTTTTTAGTTTCAATTACTTATTTCTTCTAATTCTAGGTATTTTATTAATTTTTTTAAAAAAAATCTGCTTGGTGATGTCTTAGAGTCTTTGTCTCCTGACCATATTTCAAGCCCTTGTTGCTATTTCTTTAAATCAATGTTTCTCAACCAGCATGGTACCATCACAAAGAAGGTGTTTGGAAATTTGTGGGGGAGATTTTGGTCATCTCCCCTACAAATGATGATCAGTGTTAGGAAAGGATAGTTACTGTTGTGTAGGAATGCTAGATAATTTCAGTGTATGACACGGTATCACAAAACTCACACATTGTCCTGTCTACATTTTAACTTTTGAATATTCATGGCAGCACTCATATTGGTGAGAAACTTGTTTAGATATATCTGAGCATCAAACTACATTCTATTTTACATTTAAGTACAAATACTTTTTGGTCTGTTCTAATATACATACTAAATTTTTTCCCCAAAATTGTTTACCATTCAGAAAATCATGTCACTAATAGCTATGCCACTGTTAGTATTTAAGTGACCAATATAGCACATCAGTAGCAGTGTGCATTTGTAGTTGGCATATGTAAATATGTTGCAGAGCAGATTTGAGACTTCTTTTAACAGGTTTACATGCAACTATTGTCAAGTTAGCATATACCATGAGCAAGACCTGTTTTAAAATACTCCATATTATTAAAAATACTTCATATTATTGCCATTTCACATGTTTTTATTTTATAATTGAAGTAATTTTTACATAATGAAATGCACATGAGAAATGTATAATTTTATGAGTTTTGATAAAATATGCATCCATATAACAAATACAGCCATCAATATATAGAATATTTTTATCATTCCATGAAGTATTGTGTTCCTCTTTCCAGTAAGTCTATGCTTTCTATATGTAACTACTCATGATTTCTGTCCCCATTGATTACTTTTGCCTGAACCTAACCTACATTGAATTAATAATGCAATCTAGTTTTATGTCTTGTTTTATAAAACATTTGATTATGAGATTAATGTAGTGTATATTATTAAGTCATATTAATTTTAGTTAGAATGTAGTTTTTATATGAATTTACCACAATTTATATATTCCTTTACCTGTTGATTGACATTTGGCTCATTAACTGTGTATTGTTATGAGTTAAGGGGCCATTAACATTCTTATAAAAGTCTTTATGGACATGTATTTTTATTTCCCTTGAATAATTACATAAAAATGGAATTGCTGAATGTTAGAGTAGTTTTTGAAATTTTGTAAGAAACAACCAGTTCTTTTAAAACGTTTAATGTTTATGAGTACAGTTTGTTCCACATCCTTTTCAGTATTTAAAATTTCAGTGTTTTTAGTCTTCCTACTTATTTTTATAGCAAGTAGTATCTCGTTTTGGTTTTAATTTTCATTCCCATAATAATGAATGAACATTTTTTCATGCACTTTAAGCCATTTGTATTTCTTCTTTTGCCTGTTTGTTTTTTAAATTGAGTAGCTGTTTTATTTTTTATTTAATTTTAATTTAATTTTATTTATTTATTTTTGGCAACTTTCAAATTAGGGCTTTAGTAGAGAGAAATAATACAGACAGAAATAAAGGGGCTGGGTAGAATCAGTTCAAACAATATGTATTTATGCATGTAATTTTTTTTTCTGTTTTTATCTGTGACTATCTTAATTTCTACTTCTTTTTTTTTCATTGAGTAGCTGTTTTATAACTGAATTATGAGAATTCTTTATTCTAGATACAATTTCATTGACAGATTACATACTGAGAATATTTTCTCTGAGCTTTATCTTTTTCCTCTTCATACCAGTCTTTTGATGAGCAAAAGCTTTTTAATTTTAGTATAGTCTAATTTATCAATTTTTTGATGGTGCTTAGTATATTCTAAGAAATGTTTGCCTACTTCAAGGTTATGAAGATTCTCATATCATCTTTTAAAAGTTCTGTAGTTTTACTTTTTATGTTTGCAACTGTGCTTATAAATTAATTTATTTTGGTATGTGGTATTAAGTAGAGGATGAGGTTATTTTTCCTCCATAAGTTTATCTAATTTTTCCAATGCCTTTTTGATGAAGTCTTTCTTTGTTTCATTCATTTGCCTTGGCATCTTTGTTGAAAGTCAGTTGGCCATATAAGGTGGCATGTTTATGGATTCTTTCTCTTATATTTAAATACCTTGTCTCTCATAACACCAGTACCACACTGTCTTATTTATTGTGTCTCAGCTGGGGGTGATATTGCACTATAGGGGTATTTGGCAATGTCTGGAGACGTCTTTGGTTGTTACAACTGACGGAGGGGTATTGCTACCAGCATCTAGCAAGTAGAGACTAGAGATATTGTTAAAAATCTTATAATGCAGGTGGCAGCCTCTACAAGAATTATCCAGCCTAAAATTTCATAGTGCAGAGATTGAAAAACCCTACTGTAGCTTTACATTAAGTCTTGAAATCGTGTAATATCAGTCCTCCAGCTGATTCAAAATTGCCTTGGATATTCAAGTTCCTTTGCATTTTTATATAAATTATAAATGAACTTGTCAACTGGAAATTTGATTGGGGTTGCATTTAACCTATAGAATAATTTGGTGAGAATTTCCTTCTTAACGATTTTGAGTCTTCATATTTGTTAACCTGATATGTAACTATTTATTTAGGTTTTTTCTTTTTCTCAGCAATATTTTGTCGTTTTTAGTATAAAGAGTCTTCGTACCTTTTAAAAATGTATTCTTGAGTATTTATTTAGATGCTATAATATATAATCTTTTTTTTTCTTAATCTTGAGAGAGAGTATGCACCGAGGATGTGAGAGTGGGAGCGGGGCCAAGGGAAGGGGGCAGAAGGAGAGGGGCAGATGGAGAGGGAGAGAGAGAATCTTAAGCAGGCTCACATGAAGCCCATCTCAGGGCTTCAGGGCTCGATCTCACAACTGGGAGATCATGACCTGAACTGAAATCAAGAGTTGGATGCTTAATCCACTGAGCCACCCAGGTGCCCCTGTATATAATCTTTTAAAATTTTGCTGATTGTTTGCTGCTAGTATATAAAATATAGTTGATTTCTTGACTACTGTATTTACCTGTTAATTCTATTATCTTCTGTAGATACTTTATGACTTTACATGTTAACAATCATGTTTGAAAATATAGTTTTCCTTCTCCTTTTCCATCTTTATGCCTTTTATTTCTTTCCTTTCTTTATTGTTTTGGCCTGCTGCACTGGCTAGGGACATCAGTAACATATTATTTAGAAATGGTAAGAGTGGATATCCTTGCCTCCACAGTCTTTAGGGGAAGGTAATCAGTATTTCACTATTTTTATGATGGTAGTCCTTTGTCAGGTTAAGGAAGTTTTCTTCTGTTTCTAATTTCTGAGAGTTTATAATCATGAATGAATGTTGGATTTTGTCAAATGCTTTTCTCTGGAGATACTGAAAGGACCACATGATTTTATCTCCTTTTATTCTATTAATATGGTGAATTAATTGACTTTTCTGGTGGTAATACCAACCATTATGTATTTCTGGGATAAACACCAGTTGGTAACAATACATAATTCTTTTTTTATATTGCTGGAATCTTTTTGCAGATATTTTACTAATGATTTGTGTGTTTGTGTTCATGCAGGATACTGGTGCATAGTTTTATTTTCTTATATTTGTCAAGTTTTGGTATTAGATTATTTAGATCTTATTAATAATTTCTGTCTTCATACTGACAAAGGTTTTGTAAGATTGTATCATTTGTTTAACTTTTTATTTTCTTTAAATGTTGGATAGAATTTACCAGTGAAAGCACTGGGCTTGAAGCTTTCTTTGTGAATTTTTTTTTTTGTTTTTTACAAATTCAGTTTCTTTAATAGATGAAAGGTATTATAGACATCTCCAGGAAAACAGAACCAGTGTAATCTATACTAAAATTTAAGGATGCGTGGGTGGCTTCATCAGTTACGTTTTTTATTTTGGCTCAGGTCATGATGTCATGGTTTGTGAGATTGAGCCCCGAGTCTGGCTCTGCACAGACATCAAGGAACATGCTTAGAATTCTTTCTCTCTCTGTGCCCCTCCCCTACTCACCCTATCACATATTGTATACAGTATAGTATATTATGTTATAGTGTATACACTACATATGTGCTATATATATTATGTAATTGGCTTGTGCTGCTGTGGAGATGGCAAGTTCAGATTTGCAGGACAGGCCAGGAGGCTGGAGACTTGGGGAAGAGTTGATGTTGTAGCTTAAATCCAAAGGCAGTCTGCAGGCAGAATTCTTTTCCTCAGGAACCTCAGTCTTTTTCCCTTAAGACCTTCAACTGATTGGATCAGTCCCATCCACATTATGAAGGGCAATCTGCTTTACACAAAGTCTCTTGAACTAAATGTTAGTCACATCTAAAAATGGCCTTCACAGAAACATCTAGACTGCTGTTTGACTAAGAACTGGATACCATGTCCTAGCCAGGTTGACACATAACATTAACCATCTTAGAAGGCAATTCAAGGGTGCTTAGGTAGCTCACTCGGTTAAGCATCCCACTCTTGATTTTGGCTTAGGTCATGATCTAACAGTTTGTGGGTTCAAGCCCTGCATGAGGCTCTGTGCTGACAGTGAGGAGCCTGCTTGGGATTCTCTCTCTTCCTCTCTGTCTCTCTCTCTGCCCCTCCCTCACTTGCTCTCTATCTCTCGCTCTCAAAATAAATAAACATTAAAAAAAATAAAAAGGCAATTCAGGTTTTGTTTTCTTATGTTGTGTTTTTCAAAGAATCATCCTTTTTTATGTAAGTTAAATGTTTTTTGCATAAAATTATTTATTTATAATATTAGTTTATATCCTTTTAATATCTGTAAGACACATAGTAATTTTCCTTCTTTCATCCCTGATATTGATAATTTGTTTCTTGATCAGTCTTAGTAGGAGTTCATTAATTTTATTTATCTTTTTAAATTAACTTTTGGCTTTGTTGTTTCTGTATTGTTTGTTTTCTATGTCACTGATATCTACTCAGTTATTTAATTCATATGACTTACTTTAGGTTTATTTTGCTCTTTTTCTAGAAAGCTTCTTAAGGTAAAAATTTAGATTATTGACTTTTTAAACTTTTCTAATTTAAACATTTAAAGCCTTAAACTTCCCTCTGGGTGCTGCTTTAACTGCATTGCAGAAATTTCAACGTATTTTGTTTTCAATTTCATTCCTGTTATGATTTCTTCTTTGATCTGTGTTATTTAAAAATGTGTCATATGATATCTACAATATTTTGGAGTTTCTGTATGTCTTATTTATTTCTAAGTTTAATTACATTGAAACCAGAACACATATTTTATAGAATTTCAGTATTTGAAATTCATGGAGACTTCTTTTATGTCCATTATGCTATTGTGGACAGTGTTCACTGTGCACTTGAAAACAATGCATATTCTGTATCTATTGAGTGCACTCATCTATAATGTCTTTTAGTAATAGTGTTGCTGAAAGCTTCTATAGGTTTACTGATATGTGTGTCTACATGTTGTATCAATTACTGAGAAAGGGATGTTAAAATCCAACTGTAATTGTGAGTTTCTCTCTTTCTTTTGAGTTCTGACAGTATTTGTTTCCTGTTCTGAAACTCTGTTGGTTAGCAGATAAGTTGCATTCACAGTGGGAATATTATGCTTCCTGATGGATTGACCCTCCATGTTTACAAAATTTCCCGCTTCTTCTATATATATTTCATCTTGAAGTATCTTTTGTCTGATACTAATATAGCAGCACCAACTTTCTTATGATTATCATGTGCAGGGAGTACTTTATGTTTCCTTGTAATTCCAACATATTTATGACTCTATATATAGTGTGTCTCCTATAGTCAGGATATAATTAGATCTTTTTTTTTTAATCAAACTTGACAATCTCTACTTTTTAATTGGAGAACTGAGTCTATTTGTATTTAATTATTGATACATTTAGATACAGAGCCTACCACTTTGCTATTTGTTTTCTGTTTTTCTCATTCCCCCCCCCCTCTATTCTTTGTTTTCTGCCTTCTTATTGGTTAATGATGTTTCATGTGCTATAAAATGTAAGAACCTAACAAAAGTATAATTTCATTTACCGCAGGGTCATCTTTTGTCACTATTGCATTGTACATTTACTTCAACATAACTTACAGATCCCACGAGTTAGTGTTATTAATTTTGCTTCACCTTGATATATATCTTAGAAGTACTTAAGAGTGGAAAATAGCATTTTATGTTGACGTACATATCACCCATCTCTAGTCCTCTTTACTTCTTTTTGTAGATGGAAGTTTCTGTGTGGTAACATTTCCCTTGAGCCTGAAGAAATTTTGTGTTTATAGCATTTCTTCTTGTGGAAGGCTGCTGGCCACGGGTTCTCTCAGATATCTTTATTTCACCCTCATTTTTGGAAGGTGGCTGTGACATCACTGTACCACCAGTGTGCTATCTTACCCACATTTTTGATGGATATTTTTGATAGGTTCAGAATTTTCAATTGAAGGGTTTTTGTTTTTTTTTTTGTTTAGCTTTTGTTTGTTTGTTTTTACTACTTTGAAGATGTTGTTCATTTATCACCTGGCCTCCATTATTTCTGAGAAGACATTAAATGTCATTAATTTCTTTGTTCCATGTTGTATATTTTTACCTCATCGTCTCTTCTCCTTCTGAGACTCTAATTCATTTTTAACACACCATTTCCTATCACCCCACCGTCACAGAGGCTCTGTTCATATTTTTTCCTTTATTTTGTCTGTAATCAGTTTGAATTATGTTTTTTGTAATCTGTCTTTAAATTTATGGACTCTTGTTCTGCAGTTTCCATGATGCTGTTATCTAATCAGTGCAATTTTCATTTTAGATATAGCTTTCTGTTCTAGAATTTTCAGTTGGCTTATTTTTATAGTGTTTAGTTTTTCCTGCCAAGATTTCCCATTTTTCATTCATCATGTCCTTCTCTTTTATGTAGTTGAACATATTTATCATAGCTGTTTTGAACTCTTCCATTTCTAACATTTGGATCTTTTCAGGGTTTTTTCTGTTGAAGACTACTTTTTTCCTTGAACGTGGGTTGTGTTTTCCTGTTTTTTTTACATGTGTAATAAGTTTTTGTACTGTATGCAGAGTATTGGGGCTGATAAGTTGTAGGGAGTCTGGGTTATTATCTACTTTACAATGCGTTGAGTGTTATCTGGCAGGCAGTTGAATTACTGGTAGATATTCATTCTTCCAGCCTTGTTTTTATTCTAGGTTAGTGTAAATCCATTTTGATTTAAGGTTCAGCCCTTCCTCTAGGGCATGGTCCTTAATTTCTAGGGCATGAGCTTATTGGGTTCTCAACTGAATGCCCAAGGTGCTGGGTTTAGAGTCCAGCATGGCCTCTCCATTCTAGTGGGTAGAACTCTGTAACTGTCAGTACCATGTGACCTTGGGTAGACAACAAACAACAGCCTCTGTCTGCTATGCTTTGTGGTCTCACTCTGTGTATGGCAGTAGGAGGTGCTTTTTTACATAGCCCTCTTCTGCCTAGAAGTCTGTGCCATGAATTCCAACTGCTTCATAAACCATGAGCTCAGATCTATATCTCTTGGGCTCACCGACACCACCATGCTGTGCTTAGGTTCCATCTCCTTGACCCTTTGTCCTGAAAGCCTACACAGGCTGAAAGTGGGTCAGACATGGCACTTACTTTAAATGTTTTCCTTCTGTAAAACATCACAGTTTTCCACTGACTGTTGTCCCATCCACTGCCTATTGCCTCATATATCTTTTCCAGTTTAATAGTTGCTTACTGAAGAGCAAGTCTAGTAACAATAAGTCTGTCATGGTCAGAAGCATACTAAACCTATGTATTCTTAATTTTTTTATATAATATGGAGGTGAAATATCTATATTGAAAAATCACAGGGGCACCTGGGTAGCTCAGTCAGTTAAGCATCTGACTCTTGATTTTGGCTCAGGTCATGTTCTCACAGTCATGAGATTGAGCCCCATGTGAGGCTCCGTGCCGAGCATGGAGCCTGCTTAGGATTCCCCCCCTCACTCATGCTGTCTCTGAAAATAAATGAATAAATATTGTTAAAAAAACAAAAATTGCAGGTAGAAATTATTTATTTGTGGGTTACAAGTTGTGTTTTCAGCCTTACTGTGATACTGTTTCCAGAAACGATTGCTTCATAATGTCTTTTTTATATTTTGTTTTCCAATCTCATCAGCTATTTTTCTCATCACCTATTAAAAGATATGGTCTCCAAAGTTTTTTTGTATGTATGTATGTATTTATTTTGAGAGAGAGTATGAGCAACTGAGGGACAGAGAGAGAATCCCAAGCAGGTTCCATGCTGTCGGTGCATACAGGGGCTCAATCTCATGAGCTGTGAAATCATGACCTGAGCTGAAACCAAGAGTCGATGCTCAACTGACTGAGCCACCCAGGTGCCCCTCCATGGTCTTTTTTTATATGCTTGATAATTCCATTTATATCTCAGCCTGTGGTAAAAATAAAAGGTACATGGTATGTTTTCTACTGTACTTCATCACTACCATCTACTATGTTGCAACATGGGGAATTAATAAGACACTACACTTATAAGTGAGGTCTGGATCATTTGAAGAATGTTGTATTTTCTCATTTTTAGATGGTCAGTGTTTATGTTTTGACGTGTTATGCTACTTTAATTAAGGTGCCTTTCCTTTTTCTTAGTGTATATTGGTATACTCACACTAATTTTTATTCTAGTATTTCCTTGTACCTCTTCTTTTTTATTTTCATGTATTTGTATGGAATGGCTTTTCTTACATCCAAATTTATTTACTATAAACAATTGCAAGCAGTGTCTTCCAGTGTGGTTTGGTTTCTGCATTTTTTGTTAAAATATGTTCTTTTAATAGATACAAAATATTAATAAGTTATTAATATTTATTATATAATGTATTATATACATTATAACATGTATATATTATTACAAGTAGATGGTAGTGATAAATATTATAATAAATATTTATTAATATGATAAAATATTATTTTACTATAAATTACTTTTTTATATATTCTAAAGAATATATATTATATATGCATTCATGTGTGTATATGTAGATTATATTATTTTAAATTTCTTTCAGCATACAAGTAGGACATTAAAAATATTTATTATAAAATGTAGACATGGCCTGAATGTTAAGAACCATTGCTTTAAACATATCAAAACTTATTTATTTTACAGTCTGAATCTGATCAACCCAATTTCTGAAGTCTTTGGGTCTGACTCTACTGTCTGTAGTTCATGGTACCCTATTTTCTTTTGTGTTTTTTTTTAATTTTTTTCTTTAACGTTTACTTATTTTTGAGAGACAGAGCACAAGCAGGAGAGGGGCAGAGAGCGAGGGAGACACAGAATCTGAAGCAGGCTCCAGAGTCCAAGCTGTCAGCACAGAGCCTGACACTGGGTTCAAAGACACAAACTGCAAGATCATGACCTGTGCCAAAGCTGGATGCTCAACTGACTGAGCCACCCAGGCGCCCCTCTTTTGTCTTTTACAATTTTTTTAACCAGTCATATTTCATGGACTTTTTTTTAAATTTTTTTAATGTTTATTTATTATGGAGAGAGAGAGAGAGAGAGAGAGAGAGAGAGAGACAGACAGAGCATGAGCAGGGGAGGGGCAGAGAGAGGGGGAGACACAGAATCCGAAGCAGGCTCCAGGCTCCGAGACGTCAGCACAGAGCCCGACGTGGGGCTCGAACTCACAAACTGAAATCATGACCTGAGCCGAAGTCGGTCGTTCAACAAACTGAGCCACCCAGGCGCCCCTCATGGACTTTTATGTGTAAGAATTCTTTTGCTCCTGGCTTAAAAGTTGCATTTTTTCTAGAGATTTTTTTGTTTGCTTTCTCATGTTCCTGGAGGCACTGTTACAACTGGGAACCATTTTATAATAAATTCTCAGTGTATGCTATATGCCCACTTGAACTGTGACACTATATACAGTCTGGGTTATAGTTATCAGTTCTCAAGGGAGATTTGTTTTCTCTTCCTCTCAGCACCATGTTGGGGGTAGAAAAGTTTCCATGCCATCCCCGTCTTCTGGGCAAGTTTATTTTCATTTATCTTTACACTGTGAGTGCAGTTTGAGGGGTTACCAGCTCTGTGGGACAAGATCCTCCAATAAGACTCCCAGTGTCCAGACAGGTCCTGGACTTTGTTTCCTGACCCCTGTGCTCCCTCTGACCACCTCCTTACAGGGTCAAAGCTTAAGGTTGACAGTGTTCTCTGGTGCCTCCAGGGTGAGAGTCTGTTTCAGTGCTCCACTTATTGCCCTAGTTTCCTGCTTTCACTTCATTTTTTATTTCTAAGCATTCCTTACTGTGTTGCCTGATCAGTAATGCATTTCAAAAGATGTTTTAAAAATACTTTATCTAGTATTTTTAGTTGTTTTCAATGGTATGGTCAGAGTATTTTTATATGCTACTTTGAAAAGCATATAACTCATTGATTTTTTTCTTTTGTATGATTGAATTTTTATTTTTTGTTTTTGCTAATTTTGAGTATTGGAAAATGTTTGTCAGTTTTCTTTCTATATTTGTGAATTTCCTGTTTGTGTCTTTTGAGTGCTTTTCTATTGGACTCTGGTGATTTTCAAAAGAATATGACATGTACAGCTTTGGAAAGGGCTTTCTGAGGAAGTGAAACTCCTCAGAAGACCTATTTCCTAAGATATGCATGTTGGACTTTGAGGAAGTTAAGTTTGATACTGACACTGCAGTTCAGTTACATTCCTTAATTCTTTTGTATGCAATGTATGTTTTACCTGAGGCTTCTTAATACCTCCGGCTTGCTAAATCCATCAACCTATTTTAATACATCTTATTTAATCACTGTCAGACACTTTCTCCAATACCAAACTGTAAAATGCATCATCTTTTTTTTTTTTTAAGTTTTTAAAAAAATGTATTCTTGAGAGAGAGAGAGAGAGCGAGCGAGCACATGAGCATGGGAGGGGCAGAGAAAGGGAGAGAAAATCCCAAGCAGGCTCCACACTGTCAGTACAGAGCCAACACAGGGCTCAAAGTCACAACTGTGAGATCATGATCTGAGACAAAATCAAGAGCTGGAAGCTCAACCAATTGAGCCACCCAGGTGCCCCGCATCTTCTTTTTTAACTAGGGCAATGCCTCTTTTCTTGCTTTCCTACTACCTCTCCGACCATTCCTTCTTAGATGCCTAACTGTTTCTTCCACCTGAACGTTATTAAATACAAGTATTTCTGAAAACTTTGTCTGCATTCCTCTCTCACTCTTCACAGTGTGTTGGCTGACCTTCACCCCCTGGCTTTAAACAACTGTCCTTTCAGTCATGCCTTTCAGATCTGTGCCTTCCAAGTTCCAGACTAGTGTCTCCAAAGATGCGCATCAGAGAATAGTTAACTTTTAGTTTTCTCCATTAACTACTTCTTTGAAAACTCCCTAAATAGTGATTACTCACACTTAGCCAGAAAGTAAAAAAGACCTTTCAGAAGATGACTAGATAAAGGGAAATTGAGTTGATTTTGGTGATTTTCGCCCAGTAGATGTGGCTTCTGCCATAGGGTTATGTGATAGCTCAGTGAGTGCCTGTTACTCTGTAATATTGCCTAGAGTCCATGACAATAATATTCAGTACAAAAAATATGTTACATGAGAATTCATGCTTTTATTTCTTACATTAATCACAAAACACCTCTCTCACTTTAATGATACTGGCCTTTTGGTACTAAATACTCTACTTTTCACCCTTGGGCTCCAACAGCCTATAATAGTTTCCCTTTTCACTGCTTTTATTCTTCTATTACACATTAAAAAAAATAATAATACAGCGTGGGGCACCTGGGTGGCTCAGTCAGTTGAGCATCTGACTCTTGATTTCGGCTCGGGTCATGATCACAGAGCCGTGGGTTTGAGCCCTGTGTCGGTCTCTGCCCTGAACGTGGAGTCTGCTTAAGATTATTTCTCCCTCTCTCTCTCTGCCCCTTTCCCCTGCTGGCACACCCTCTCTCTAAAAATAATAATTAAAAAAATTATACAGGGTGACTGATTTTATAAATTTTTTTTCATTTATATTAATTGAGGTAACACTAATATGGTTATCACTGGTTGGTGACTGAGTAGGCCAAGTGCACTGATGGATATACCTGAGGTATCAGCATGACCAATGTTTGTTGTGGCATAAAGACGGAGACCTGGGGCCTATCTCCAAATGGATAAGAAGTTGAGGAAACTGTTCATAGGGTTTAAGAGAGTAAGCTTTATGTTTCCATTTTACTTTTAAAGGACAAAAAAACAGTGAAGATTTTATTTGTTTTTATTTGTTTATTTATTTATTTTGAGAGAGTATGCACGAGCGCGTGTGAGCAGGGAAGGGGCTGAGCGAGAGGGAGAGAAAGGATCCCAAGCAGGCTCCGTGCTGTCGGGGCCAGAGCCTGATGTGGGCGCTCCATCCCATCAACCGTGAGAACATGACCTGAGCTGAAATCAAGAGTTGACCACTAAACTGACTGAGCCACCCAGGCACTCCAAGACATTGAAGATTTTAATAATTTCCCTTAAAAAATGTTTGTTTATTTATTTATTTTTGAGAAAGAGCATTCGTGCACACACCCCGGTGAGGGGCAGAGAGGGGGCGACAGAGAATCCTAAGCAGGCTTCAGGCAGTCAGCACAGAGCCTGATATGGGGCTCGAACCCACAAACCATGAGATCATGACCTGAGCCGAAGTCTGATGCTTAACTGACTGAGCCGACTGAGCTACCTTTTCCCTTTTTTGAACCAGTGAAATAATGCAATAGTAATCACTATAAATGCAGTGATGAATGATCGAACTTATAGGAAAATCCATCAATATTGGAAGAGACCAGAAAGTAGGGTCGAAATGGCCTTGAGGAGATGAGTTGAGTTTTAGATTACAGGAAGACAACAAGTGGGAATAATCTGTGAGTGATCAGCATTCAGAAAATAATTTGTTAAGGGAAATGGATCAGATTTTCAAAGGGGAGAAGGTAAACAAGCTTGGTGAATCCAGGAAGTTACTGAGAATAAGATAGGAAAATAATGTCAAAAAACTAGGGAGTAAAACAACAAAATAGAGTATCCTGAAAGCCAGATGAAAGAATAGTTTATAGAATATAGGAATAGTGAGCAAATTCCCCATACATGAAACTGTATGATACACAGATTAACATATTTATATAATTTTCTTTTTTTATAAAGTTTTCTGATAAGAGATTATTAAAACAAAGTTATTCTGAGATATGATTTTTAAGGACTCCAAAATATAATGCAGAAAAATACTGAACATTTTTAAGTGACCTACGTACAGGAAAACGTGTGGCATCTGCAACAAAGTAAATGAATTTACGAGTATTTCATCAAAATGCAAGAGTAGGAGATGGTAAAGAAAATCCCACTGAAACAAGGAGTGTTAAATATAACTTAATTATAGAGCATGTATAAATATGCAAAATACCATTACTAGGCTGTTTACTTTATTCTCTTTACCGTTTTGGAAAGCAGAAAGTACTTTAAGCTTTTCCTGTTACTTATTTTTGCTCTTCCTCCTCCGCCCCCTAATTCATGAGAACTTCAGCTCTTTTACCATTAATTATCTTACCATGAGTGGGGTGGAAGTGCTTTGGATATAGAATATCCAAGATTAGGGAAAGAGATTGTACCTACTATTTATATAGAGCTTTGTAGTTTGCAGAGTATCTTAAAATATTTATCTCATTCAAGACCAGAGGCAATCACATGAAGTAAGTGGGAATTATTATCATCTTTAAAAAGGATTCCTGGATGATGAAACTTATTTACGGATGAGGAAACTCAGAGAGATTAAGTGATTTATCATGGATCACTGCAGTTGTAGGCTGAAATCTTGGGCTCTCCATTATTAGGTTTGTGGTCATGAGCAATGTATGTATCAACTTCAAAACTCAATTTTTTTCACCTATAAGATGACAGGGTTTTAAAATAGTAAATTATAAAATATATTTAATATTCTCAATAATCTTGGTTTCCATTTTATTTTCCAAGTTACCCAACTTGCTTTCCTAAACGTATCTTCTAGTTATCCACTTCTGTCTTCTTACTCATGCCACATATATTCTGGCGTGCTTTTCTTTCATCTGTATAAACCTTACTCATTTTCAATAAATTTTACCTAGCTTGTTTAGCCAGGCCAACTTCTTTATAAAACCATTCCTATTCTCAAAGACTGTGATTATATCTTCTCTTGAAAAGATATAACACTTTCTCTTACACCATTTATCAAATTCTACATGTTATTAGACATCAGCACACCAGGAAGAATAGTCATTACCATTTACCATCTGAGTCCAAGAAGCCCTTTTAAAAACACATTTTGAAGTCATTTTACAAATAATTTACAGATACAAAAGTAAAGGGATGTTGTGAAAAACAGCAGTATTAAAAATTACAGGAAAACCCTTTATTTCATCTTTTTTTTGGTGTGAAGATATACATATCCAAAATAGACAATTTCCTTTTAATACAAGTAATTGCTAATGGATAAGCCTGGAACACACTCATAAGTATTGATCCAGACTTCAAATGTATTTCTAAGAGATTCCAGCTTTATATTACCTCTGGTTCTTGCACTTATATCCTCAAAATGCAATGCTTTGAAAACTTTCCTGGCTCCTAGTTTTGTTGAAGAGAGGATGGTCGTTTTCTTCAGACTGTAATAGCAAAACATCTTCATTTTAGATATTGATTAGAATGATCAATCTTTTTTCATTTCTATCCTATTTATCTCCTTTCAGTCAGTGCCTTCAGCATTTGCCCACTTATGAACCATAGCAAGTAAATTTCCTAGTACAGACTTGATAAGAGGTGAAAGAATACTTTTAACAGAAATTTCTGGTCAAAAAAATTTTGCAGGATGATGCCCTCCTCCCTGTAGAATGACTAACTGAACAACAAATTTTATTGTTGTCCATGGAAATATACTGTTCACTCAGCTCTTCTTCAATTTGAGAAAATATACGTAGGGTATTAGCTTGTATAATAGCTCATAATCTGAGGTTTAGTTTATATAGTTAATTTCACCTTCATTATTCGTCTGGAGTACTGCTGTCTGGTTTTTGGTGTTTTTGTTTGTTTGTTTGTTTGTTTGTTTTGTATTTGTGTTCTTACTCATCTAACAGTTGTAAAACATCTTTTGTCATTTTCTTCTCTTTGCTATTATGGACAGAAGATGAAAAATTCTGAATTCTCAACGGTGTTCAGTGAAAGGTTAAAAAGAAAAAGACTACAAAAATTCTGTCTTCTGAGTTTGGGCAGTGCAGTAAGAAAGCTGAAAGATGATGAAATACTGATGATTTATTTCAATACTTTATCATCCTTCTGGATGTATTATATACATTATTTAAAGAATTTTTTCAGTGAAAGCCTTAACATTCAAAATGGTTATTTCCCAGTTATCAGATAATTGTTAAGTTGCATAATTAATAGAATATTATGGAGGCAGTGCAGAATCAGTTAAACTGATTAAGTTCTGTGCAAACAGTTTTGAGGCAGTGAAGTGATGATATATATAATCTTGATTCCAGATGAACATGTCGCTTAATTGATACTAGGTTTATGAAATTAGAGAAGATTGGGGCTATTGAGTCTGGATTTCAGAAGTCCTCTGTCCCCCCCTTTGTTCCCCCCCATTATCTGAGTTCCTTCTGGTCTCAGTTACCTCTCCTCCCAGCTTGGACCAGCTCATTTCAATGATGCTTTTACGAGCAAAGTAAGTTACCCCATCCTCCTCCTATCTTTTACCAGCATCCACCTTACCAGTAGCAACTCTAGATAAATTTGGGTCTCTTCAGACTCCCATTGCCTGCTCACTACCGGGCTGGTGAATATTCCTTGGTGAAAGTTATAAAACCAGGCTGAGTTGCTCATTATAGGGTAGAGAGACTCCAAGATCTTTGTTCAAATTGGGAGAGAATCAAGAGAATTCAAATACTAACACCATCTTGCAAGGGAGATAGAAAGTTAGTTAGTATTAGAGCTAAGAAGAAGAGCCAAAGATTCCTGACCTTTGTTTCAGTGTTTTCCACCATAGTGAGTTGAAAAGTCAGCAAGCTGAGGGGGAAATTATATAAAATATGAGATAAGAGAAAAAGCATTAAGGTGGCATGAAGGCCTGTATGGGAAATATTTTTTCTCCCCACCTGCCAGCTTTACTGTGGTCTAATTAACAGATAAAATTATAAAATATTTACAGTACATCATGATGATTTGATATACGTATGCATTGTGGAAGGGTTCTACCTGTTCAGTTAACTACCACATTCATCACCTCACATATTTATCTTGCTTTTTCTTTTTTTGGCAAGGACATTTAAGTTCTACTCTCTTAGGAAGTTTCAGTTATACAATACAGTGTTATCAACTATAGTCACCATATTATCCATGAAGTCCTCGGACCCTATTCATCTTATAGCTGAAAGTTTGTACACTTTTACCACATTTTCCCCACTTCTCCCTGCCCCCAGCCTCAGCAACCACTTTCCTATTCTCTGTTTCTAGGAGTTTGACTTTTTTTTTTAATTCCACATAAGTGAGATTATACAATATTTGTCTTTGTGTGTGTGTGTGTGTGTGTGTGTGTGTTTGTGTGTGTGTATACACACACACCACATTTTGTTTATCCATCCACCAGTGAATGTTTAGTTCATTCCTATGTCTTGGCTATTGTGAATAATCTTCAGTGAACATGGGGGTGCAGATGTCTCTTTGAGATAGTGATTTCATTTCCATTGGGTATATACCCAGAAGTGGAATTACTGGATCATACGGTAGTTCTGTTTTTAATTTTTTTGAGAAATCTCCATGCCGTGTTCCACAGTGGCTGCACCAGTTTACATCCCCCCCCCCCCGCAGCAGTGCACAAGGATTTCCTTTCCTCCACATTCTTGCTAATACTTGCTTTATCCTTTATCTTTTTGGTACAGCCATTCTAACAGGTGTGAGGTGATAACTCATTGTTGTTTTGATTTGGATTTTCCTGATAATTAGCAATGTGGAGCACCTTTTCAGGTACCTGTTTCCCATTTATATGTATTCTTTGGGAAAATTTAAATTTTTGTATTACTTTAAGCTTCTTTTTAGCGAAGTTGAAATTCCCGGAATTATGAAAGAGCAAAATGTTTCAAGGTATAGGAAAAATAAGATCACTGAAAACAAACACAACAACTAATATTGGACTCAGTAACCCTGAGGACTAAAGTTAGTTGTGCATTTATTTTCTCTCTTTTCTAGGTCTTAGGTGCTTAATGAGTAAAGTCAAAATGATGTCGTAATGATCTTTGCATCTCAACCAGTGGCTTCTGTGGTTGTGTGTTTACTGTATAAGAATTAAAGGATAATTTTCAAAAATGGTAATATCACGACTCTGATACAGATATAAAATGAACAAGGGTTAAAGATTTTGTTTAATTCAATTAAATGAGGAAAACAGGCAATTGTAATAACCTCTTCAAAGGAGAATCTAAAGAACAGAACAGCGATGTGAGGCTCGAGCTCACCCTTTGCGCAGGGCTCGAGATCATGACCTGAGAGATCATGACCTGAGCCAAAGTCAGATGCTTAACCCAATGAGCCACCCAGGCACCCCAACAGCCATTTCTTTTATAACCATGGCTATGTGTTCACAGGGTCACAGACTTTAAATGTTCCATAGGGAAACAAGATTCCTTAAGGGATCAGTGACCAGAGAAAAGATCTTATAGATGCCCTAGCAGCTTGACCATGAAGTCTTAGTCATGTAAACAGCTGGGTAACATGAAGAATGCTGCAACCAGTAAGGAGGAAAAAAGAAGTCGCCATGAGGCCAAGGATACCTTACATGGCTTTACGTTAAGTTTTAATTTTCAAGATGAGACTTCTACAGAGAGGATGTAATATCACCGTTTTTGGAGGTTATCTAAACAGTAGCAATTTTTCTTATTCAGTTTTCACCTTCCTACCTACATGGTGAACACTTGAAGAACTGCTGGTTCTTTGCAAACGGCAATAAAAGGTAGATAGTCACAGGAAAACCAATTGGGCTGGAGGGGAAGTGGACAGAGAGCATCTACTTCGCATCTGTACCTCATCATTTTCCTCAGCAGTAGCTGGTGCTGGAACAGGAGATCAAACTTATTGATCATTAGAAGCCTTTCGTTGGTGATTTCAGCAGAATAGTTTTAACTCTTGATTCCCAAGTAGTTATAGAGATGGACATGGTTTAGCACAGTCTACTTTTGCCTCCTGCACATGAATTAATCTTGAGGATACATTTCGGTCAGATCACACCAAGCAACGTGCTCTAGAACAACAGGCCCTCTCTAAGTACGTTTAATGCTACCCATATAAACATTGTCAAAATGGGAAGTTTACATGTAGTTCTTACTAATTCAGTAAGATAGCAGTAACTCATTGTTAATGTTAATTTATTAATACAACAATTGGAAAGTGTTTAAACTCTCTTATCTTCCTAGAAACTCAAATACATAGATACTTGCACCAAAACAAACAAACAAACAAATAAACATCGATACTTACACCAAAGGTAACTCAGTCTCAGAAACTTCAAAGCTTTCAATAACCCATTTGGCTACATAATAAAAACTCACTTGACTAAAACTAAGCATTTTCTAATCTATCCTTCTTATTGCCTCCAGCTTGCAAACACCCAGCATAAATCTGAAACTGTTATCTAACCTTCTCCTGTGTAGTTCATCACTCATGTCACTGAAATTGATTCTTGACCTCTGTACATCTCTCTTTCCTTTGAAATTTCTCATGCTGTCTCTTCCTTCTATATTTTAACAGAGAGAACTTTGAGAAAACATGAGCTAGTCACTTTTATTTTGTAGTCTTTGTTTATATACCTTAAGGTATTTTTATTGTGTATTTGAATTCTTTTGTGTATTGTTTTGACGTTTACATCCATTTCTCTAGATAACAAATTACTGCTTCCCATATCAAGTAATCATGATGAAACTACTCTTAGAATTGCTTGTGCTTCTGGCAACATGTTTAATAGTAAAAAAAAAAAAAAAATTCAACATACACATAAAGAGAAAGGTATCACTTCAGAATGACTTGTAAAATAACATCAGCATAAAAATAAGGCTGGTTTACAGAGCCAAAGAAAGAAATCATGCTATGTGCAAGGAAAAAACATTTATAAAAGTTGACACAAAAACAGTAGTGGAATTGTATTCGTCCAGGCTGAACCCATGCTTATTTACAGCAGCTGTCACACCTCTGATGCTAGTGATGTGAAATGGTCTAGTGAAAAGCAAGCAGCCCTGGGGTTTTAACTTTTCAGGAAGACTGCTGTAATAGATAAATGAACCAGCATTTTCAGATTGCATATTATAACCTGATTCTCCCATCTAAGCAGACACCCAATTTTGACCATTTCTGGTTAAATATTGAATGTCTTTCTTTTCCTTTATATGTGATACCAGCAGTAACCTAAACATACTCCATACCTAAAGGTTACTGTGACCAGATATGGTAGATAAACTGACCTTGGTTCTAACAAGGATGAATTTAATCTGCCGTTTGGAGAGTTAGCAACGCTGCCACTATAGAACTGCTTGTGGCATGTGCACGTGTGTGAGTATGTGAGTGTGTGTGTGAGAGAGCGAGGGAGAGAAAGATTGTGAGAGACAGAGAGATAGAGGTCCTGAGCAGGACACTCTCCTTACTTGGGTTGGATCATAAAAGCAGTGTTGGCAGAATGTCCACTGCATGTGAGGATTGGGTCCTGTTTCATAACAGACTGCTTTTACTCCCAAGAAATTGGGAAGCATTAAGTTATCTGTGTTTAAGTACATCTTTCTCCTTGTTTTTTCAACTTTTCCATTAGCCAGAACAGATTACCTGTCTGGAATGTTGTTTGTTACCCACAAGAGAGATAGCGTTTGTATTTCAAATACAGATTTAACATATGACCTGGAATTCATTATTATGCTCCTTCTCAAGCTATGGTACAAAGTAGCAGACTCTGAACAAATGATTATTGTTCTGTGGGATTGCCACAAAATCTACCAAGTACTTCTGCACATAATGGAATGAAATACCAAAATGTCTGGCTTATAATTATACCTGATTGAAGTGCCCTTACATGAAAAAGGCTTCCTTTGTGCCTATTTCTCCTATGATTTCCTTCCCCTTCCATGTCCTTCTCTCTCTTAAAACTGCTACGTGTTCTGTCCCTGCTTTGCTTGAAACCCATTCACCACATACCTGCCCCCCACATTTTCCATCTTGTCGTTTTCATAAGATGATGAAAGGTTGGCAAATAGAGCAATTACTATATTTTAGCTGGTTTTCAAGGTACTTTGGTGCATTTTTGGCTGGCATTATGATATAGACAACAGACCATGGCATTAATCAGAGTGAGTGTCCCAAAACTAACAAACATGGCAGCCAGTCTGAAAAGCAGTCGGAAGACATCAAACAGCATAAAATATGTAAATATATAAATCTTAACCATTCAGCTATTTATATACACTTCACTACTATCTAGTACAGAGTTGTGCTGCTTTTTTTTCTATGTTGGAAGTGATTTCCTCCCAAATGATGAAGGTATGTTTTTATTTTCTTGTTTCCAGTGTTAGTCTTGAGACTAAAGATTATCCAATTTTCATTACTGTTGATGAAATTTTCTTTAATAAAACATTGTCATAATCTTATCCCTAGTTCTCTGAGATATAATTGAAATTTTTTTAATTTGTTGCCCTGGGATATTTGTCTCCTTTTCATTCTGGAAACTTATATTCTTTAGTCTGGATTTCCTTTTTAATATTATTTTTCTGATATTTTTCTCCTGCACATAACAGATAGTCTTAAGTGCTTTCTTTGTTTTTCATTTCAATTTATGAAAATGATTATATAGGTATCACAAACAGTTGAACTCACTAAATAGGCAAGGTATCTAGATAATTTCCCATCATAGAACCAGGTGATAAAAGAGGATAGAACAGTAGTTGGTAAGTAAAAACTACCCTCTGAACTCAGTGCAAACCCCAGATCAGTTTAGTTAAATGTTCTGGAAACTGAGGTTCCGAGGATGCCTAGAGTATTTATTTCTACCGCCAGCAGTTTTTTAATTTTAGTTTATTTTTTTTGCAGTAATCTGTACACCCAACGTGGGCTCAAACTCAACCCTGAGATCAGGAGACATGCTCTTCCAACTGAGCCAGCCTGGCACCCCTCCACTGGCAGAAGTTTTAGAGTTTTGAATTCCCATTAGTTCTGTGCCACAGCAGACTCACTCTTACTCTCACTAGAAGCAGGCAACATAGAGCCATCCAGACACCTGCCATTTACTGTGCACCAGAAAGAACTGAATGGCAATTACACTGACTAAATTTTGCTTTTTAAAAATAATACTGAAAACCGACCCTTAGGGTGGTGTAACTAGCCAGTTTTCTTTCAGCCGTCTATCACCTGAGAAGATTTCAAAAAGTACCAAGGCCAGGGCCTCCACCCTCAGATATTATAATTTAATTGGTCTGGAGTAGTGCCTGGGCATAAATATTTTTTAAAAGCTTCTGAGATGGTTCTAGGACTGCTGGTATACAAGTTCACTGTTGGATGATGAGCATTAATAATGAAGGTCAAATTACAAAATGGAGATGGAAGTTTATAATTGCTCTTTTTCTAATTACACAAATAATATATAAATTCTTTCTTATTGTTTAAAAAAGAAACTGTATTGGGCGCCTGGGTGGCTTGGTCGGTTAAGCCTCTGACTTTGGCTTAGGTCATGATCTCATGGTCCGTGAGTTCTAGCCCCGCGTCGGGCTCTGTGCTGACAGCTCAGAGTCTGGAGCCTGCTTCCAATTCTGTCTCTCCCTCTCTCTCTGCCCCTCCTCTGTTCATGCTGTCTCTCTCTGTCTCAAAAATAAATAAATGCTTAAAAAAATTTTTAAAAAGAAACTGTATGAAAATTAATATAAAAATGAAAGTCCCCCTTCACATTACCTCTCTTCTCCTCAGATGTAACCCCTGTTAATTTATGGTTTATCCTTCTAGTAGTTTTTCCATGCATTTAAAAAAATGCATACAATTACTTATAACCATGTACAGTGTTTTTGAAGCATAAGTAGGATTATACTATATTTGTGTGTTATCTTGCGGTGCTATTTTTACTTAATTTATCTTGAGATATTTCCATGTGAATACATACAGATCTACCTCAGTTAAAAATAATGTTTTACTTCATTTCTTTTAATAACTGTGGTGTTTCTCAGTGTATGTGGGTTCTAATTTCTTTTTATTTTCACATATTTACAGCTCAGTGGTAGAGAGCATTGACTATAGCAGACTACCTGGTTTTGACTATAAGCATTTATTATTATTGTTAGTATTCTTATCATTTAATTTTTCTATTTTTTACCTATAGGGGCAGCACTATATTAGAATACATTTCTTTTTCTGTAATGTTTATTTATTTTTGAGACAGCACAAGTGGGGGAGGGGCCAAGAAAGGAGGACAGAGGATCCAAAGCAGGCTGTGCACTAGCAGGCTGACAGCAGCTAACCCAATGTGGGACTCGAACTCACGAACTGCAAGATCATGACCGAAGTTGGACACTCAACAGACTGAGCCCCCCCAGATGACCCTACAATATATTTCCAATACAGTAAAATATTTCTGTAAGCAAATTTTTAAAGAGTTAGCACTGTTGAGTGAGAGGATATGTGCATTAACATTTGAAATGTACTGTCAGTCAAATTGCTCTCCAAAAGAGGCCCTCTCAATTTACATTCACTGCAACCAATAGAATCTCATTCCAGTATTTATTTCAAGGCCTAAACAAATCATTCACGTTGTAATATGACTTCATGGGATAACTAAAATGTCAGGGTCTTTATTTTGACTGGAATTTTATTGAGTTGGTTTGATAGCTCTGATTATAACAGGTCATCCTGAAGTTCTGACTTCACAGCCTTAAACCTATGGTTAAAGAAAATGGAAAAATTATTTATTAATTTGTTAGATAAAACTTTTCAACCTATGCAGTACAAGAGGCATAGAAATAAAACTGGGCATTGGCATTGAAGAGTCTGGACTGGATTAGCTCCAACCTTCATTGTATAGGTGGGACCATTCAAAGAAGGATGTACATATCCCCCCCCCCCCCCATCATAGAGATAGAGCAGTAACCTAAATCTCAAGAAATAATCTACTTCAAATCTGTGTGTGTGTGTGTGTGTGTGTGTGTGTGTGTGCGCGCGCGCACACACATCTATACAATGTAGATGTTGTAGTACCTCGTAGGGTTTGGGGGAGGATTAATTTATATAATACATTTGAAACCTGTTGCACAGTGTCTCTGGAACATAGTAAGATTTTAGTGAATTGAACCTCATTATTTCTATTGTTATTTTAATTCTGTTAACAGTATGTTCAATCCTACTCTGTATAGATCATTTTATTTTTAGCATGAGTTAGAGGTACCTGGGTGGCTCAGTCGGTTAAGTGCCAGACTTCGGCTCAGATCATGATCTCACAGTTTGTGAGTTCGGGCTCTGCATCCGGCTCTGTGCTGACAGCTCGGAGCCTGAAGCCTGCTTCGGATTCTGTGTGTGTGTGTCTCTCTCTGCCCCTCCCTTATTTGCACTCTGTCTCTCTTTCTCAAAAATAAATAAACATTTAAAAATTTTTAAAAAAACAAATGCTTATTTTTAGCATGAATTAAGGTAATTTAGGGGGATACTGGCTTCTGTATTTCAGAAGATACAAATAATTTTTTTTCTGGTGTTAAATATGTATTTGTTCCAGAAGAATCTTTTTAAAAATCACAAATCACCACTAACCACTACTTTTTATAATCTCAATGTTTTTACCCACTGTACTTAAGAAAAATATATAAAAATTAACATTACTAAAATGTTTTATTGCTTAATTGGCTTATAGTCTTAACAGTCTAGATATAAGAATGAAATACAAAGAAACAGATTCATGTAAAGAACAGATGCTTTAATAGAGGTCAGAAAATGTGTGCTCTATAGAAAGGCCTTTCTGACTCTGTGATTCATCAAAGTTTTCTAACTCTCCTCTTGGTATGTTGGGGCAGATCCTGTGAAGTGAATAAACTATACCCAGTATAAGTTAAGAATGTGTGGACGCCTGTATCGAAACAAATTGGGCCTTCTGGAAGAAATCTGTGTCTCTTACCCTCAGGAGATACAGGGTGGGCAGATTGCTTCCAACAAAAGCTACATGCCTTTTCTTTAGCTCTCTTGAGTTCTTTGATGGCATTTCTCCTATCCACCTCCCTCCTACTGTCAGACTGGTATTGAGCAATCCCAGGTGTTTGGGTTGGTCAGCACACAGTTGGATTAGCTATCAAGTATTCAGTCATATTAATATAGAAAACTGTAGATTTGAATGTCATTGGTATCATTTTCGGGTTTTAGTTGGACTGTATCAGGATAAACAGTGACAAGCAATCTCTTCAAAGAGTCAATTATCCTTTCTCCAAGTTTCTGGAATTCTTTCTAATCTGTGACTTCTCTGGTCTCCCATTTGGAAATTGTATTGATCATTTCCACATAATTCTTTTCCAGGGATTTGTATGTCCTCTTTTCTGCGTTCACCCCTTCTTCCTGCCCTATACCTTGCACTTTTTTTTCCACTCTATTCTCTCTCCTTGATACCACTGTACTTACTGTTGTTCAGTATTTGTTCCTGAGAAGCTTACAGATCACTGTATCCTTATCTTTAATGCCCCTTCCAACCCCCCAAAATGTAGATTTATTTTTCCATATAAATTCTGTTAGTTAGTTTATTTAGGAGGAGAGAGCAGGGAAGGGGCAGAGAGAGAAGGAGAGCAAGAATCCCAAGCAGGCTTTGCATTGTCAGCACAGAGCCTGATGTGGGTCTTGATCTCAAACCATGAGAGCATGACCTGCGCCAAAATCAAGAGTCAGACACTTAACCGACTGAACCACCCAGGCACCCCTCCATATAAAGTCTTATTAAATTAGTACTTTGAAATACTTAGAAGTGCCTAAGTTATATTTTTCAAATTACACTTTTAGGCAAAGCTGGCTCTCTGTGTGTGGTGTCACCCCTCTGCCCAACTTTTTATCACTTTTGGGATCCAGGGGGAACATATGATTGGTGAATTATTTCATCTAAGTTATTGAGGTATCATTTAAAAATTAATGTCTATATTCTTTTTTTTTAATTTTTTTTAATGTTTATTTATTTTTGAGACAGAGAGAGACAGAGCGAGACAGAGCATGAATGGGAGAGGGGCAGAGAGAGAGGGAGACACAGAATCTGAAACGGGCTCCGGGCTCTGAGCTGTCAGCACAGAGCCCAACGCGGGGCTTGAACTCATGGAACGCGAGATCATGACCTGAGCCTAAGTCAGCCGCTCAACCGACTGAGCCACCCAGGCGCCCCTTAATGTCTATATTCTAATCTACTAGTTTTCAGTCGGATTCTGTTCTATAACCATTGTTACCATTATCATTTGAAAATATAATTAACTTATTCTGTGGTTAGATCCCAAAAATGAGAATTTTTCTAAGGGTCATAGCAGATCTAAATTCTGATTTCAGGGGCGTCTGGGTGGATCAGTTGGTTAAATGTCTGACTTCGGCTCAGGTCATGATCATGCGGTTCACGAGTTCAAGCCCCACATCGGGCTCTGTGCTGACGGCTCAGAGCCTGGAGCCTGCTTCGGATTCTGTGTCTCCCTCTCTCTCTGCCCCTCCCCCGCTTACACTCTCTCAAAAATAAGCAAAACATTTAAAAAAAATAAATAAATTCTGATTTCAGAATCAGAGTTCTAATTTTTATTTTGAAATCCTCACTACTTTGCATATGTTTTGATTAACTTATTAACTAGTGTAGTTTTTTGAGCTTAATTTATTAAGATTCACCTAATTACTTATTTCATAATGTAATAAAATGTTTGTAAAGCCCTAAAGGATTTCCTTTTATTTATTTTGCCATTGTAGGTGCTTCTATCCTACTATATCTATTGTTGGCATTCTCACTTCATTAAAAAATTTTAATCTTATTTTGATAGTCTTTTAAAAAATTGGCTTCAATTTGATTGTTATTTTCCATCTTAAAAATCATCTTAAGTAAGAGGTAATATTTGTAGAATGTGCTAGCTCAGTAGAATTAAAGTATTTGTAATTTTATAAGAACTTGATAAAGTTTTAAGACTAATCTGAACATTTTATTTTACTTTATGTTTAATATGTGAGAAAATGCCCAAATGTGCCATTGGTTCATAGTTTTATAAAATACTTAACCATGAATGATTTTACTTTTTATGGTTGGCTATCAGAATGTATAATGAAGTGTGATTATAGTTTTCTTCATATATAGTCTTTTGCTTGTGGATCTAGGTCTTTATATTAAGCATGTAGCCATACAAGGGCACACATGCCATTTTCATTCTCACATCAAATGTAAAATTCATTCAAACTAACAAAAGCAAGCTGATTTGGAGAGGTGTGGACAGTGAACAAAGGAGACAAGTACCATGTAGAGCTTGTATGGAGAGTGTGGTGTGGTATCATTTGTGTGCTAAAAGGTAGCTGAACATTTCCATTTTGGTGTCAGTCCCTTGGGAAGGACGGGGTTTCATAATGGGGTGTGATCTGCCCTCTTAGTAAGAGTGATTGACATTGAATGATTAAATAGAAGAGGAGAATAAATACCACTCCTCCCCTTTTAAGACTAAGCACATATACACTGAATGCAAATCTTTTCAGTGTAGAAGACAGTCTGGCCTAATGATAGCACATACTGAAAAGCTAGGAGAGTGAATTAACTGAGCAGATCAAAATGCAAGGAAACCCAAATTATATAGTATCCTTAAAAATAACTTTTAAAACCTGAAGGTAATGGTAAATGCACATACAGAATATGATGGAAGACCCCATTTGTAAAAGTGGAATCCTGACATTAGCTCTTGGTAAATGCATGGGCAGAATGGTTCTATGAATTGGATAACACAGTGCATACCACAGTGACTGATGAAATTGACGTGTCCACAGGAAAGCATGTTCTATTACTGAAGGCTTTAACCTATTTTCTCCTCTTCCACAATGAGTTCCTGAGTGGATGTTATTCTCAAGGAAGTGCATTTAATTCAAAAGAAGATATTTAATAGAAGGGCAGATTTAATTTAATTTAAGAATTCACTTATCCGTAGAAAAGAGAACTCTGTGGGAAAACATTATTATAAGTGATATGGTTATATATTTCAAAGATACCATTTTTAGTGTGTTATTTGGGGGACCTAAACTTCAGTCATTCATTGGTAATATTATTATTATTCTTTAATTTTTCCATTATCTCTTAGAACACATGGCTAAAACAATTTGCATCTGGATCATAATATTTGTTTTATTAATTTATTATATTAAGGTGTATAATTGCACAAGAAATAATCAGAAAAAGTGGTTTCTTGGTTCTTCCCTTAAATTTTTGAAAATATGATGCACTCCTTTTCCCTGGGATAAATACTTGTTAATTATTGCAAAGAATAAAAGCCCACCTTGTGAATCCATTATTCTAAAATCTGAAAGGTAATATTGGTAACTGAAGAAACAGTCCATAGTTATCCTAGTATTTGCCAGGTAAAAAACTAACCAAACAAAAAACACCCTCTGTGACTTGTCTCAGAAAATAGAATACTAGTGCTCAGTAGGTTAGTAGTAGCTTAGTTTGTCTTTGAAATATATGGTAGTATAAGTTGTTAAGCTTGCTCTCCTTTTGTCCCCCCCCCCCCACAATGTAATCAATTATAATTATTTTATCGTCAGTATAGTCTTAAGTTGATGCTCACAGTTACCACTTATTTGCTCTTTTTAAAAAATTTTGTGACCTATTGTTTGTGCTTCATATTAAGAATTATGGGGTCATAAATGTATTTAAAAATAAATTTAAAATAGAAAGCTCTTAAAACATTTCATTTGGAGACAAAACAAGCAAATTCTATACTCAACAAGTGGATTAAAAACCTTTTTAAATGTACAATATTATGTTCTTTATATTTTTTGAATGTAAAATATTCAAAGAAAATCTGACGAAAGCTGAGCAAATATATATCTCTCAAATAATTGACTTGTTCAGCTTTTAATTTTTTTTAATGTTTATTTATTTTTGAGAGAGAGACAATCTAAGTGTTTAGAAGCTTTCTTCTATAGCTTCTTCTGATTCAGATACTTACTATATTGCTCTAATATCACTTCATAATTTGCTAGATATCACTCACCATAGACATCTGACTTCTTATATATCAGATTTCACCACATTACTTAATATGTACAAAGGAAAAAATTCTTCCAGTTCAGCTGGTTTCCACAGTCAACATAATTAACACCCAAAGAAATGTTAAACTAACAAAATTTAATTTGGTCTATAATTTTCTCAATTGCTGAGTGCATTGCAGTGCATATTATTATGTTAACAGCTTTATTTTTTAATTGGACTTCTTTTTAAAGCTAGCTGGTCATTTTTTGTTGACCATTGGCTGCCCTCTAGTGGACTACAACTGTTCTTTTAAAATGACCTCTCAAACCTAAAAAAAAAAAAAAAAGTCATTTCTGTATGGAAGTGTGACTAGTCTTTCATGTTTTAGTACTCTTGTTTTTCATTGACTATTATGCTTAGCACAATTAGCTTTATAACTTTGTTAGAGCATTTTGCCAAAGACAGTCTTGAAAGCAACTGGCATTAAAAATAGCCATTCCATACTCATTAATAAGGACATGTTAAAAGAGGCTGATCTCATTGATAGTGTATTTTGGCATTTTTAAAAACTGTACAATGTGTTTTATGACCCGTGCTCCCTGCTTCTAAGACGTTTTCCTTGTTCTTGTTGCAGATGCTACAACTGTGGCGGCCTTGATCATCATGCTAAGGAATGTAGTCTACCTCCTCAGCCAAAGAAGTGCCATTACTGTCAGAGCATCGCGCACATGGTGGCCAACTGCCCACATAAAACTGTTGCGCAGCCGCCTGCCAGTTCTCAGGGAAGACAGGAAGCAGAATCACAGCCATGCACTTCGACTTTTCCTCGAGAGCTGGGGGGAGGGCATGGCTGCACATCACCGCCGTTTCCTCAGGAGGCGAGGTTCGAGATAGCAGAATGGCCAGGCAGGTCATCTCAAGAAACTTCCCTGGTGAAGTCCTCTGCAGTGCCGGAAGAACCAAGCAAAAAGGGGCCTTCCGTTCAAAAAAGAAAAAAGACATAACCCTCCTTCTGAAATGTTACCGTTTTCTTTCCCCAGTTGGGAAGTCTACCTCATGCAAGTACAGGGGAACAGTATTTCACAGCAGCAGCTGATTTGGGATTTTTAACTACTGTTGAGGAACTGTGAATTTTTTTAAACAGACAAATCACTCTAAGCAAATTACATTTGAGCAGGGTGTCATGTTTTATGTGACTCAGAGAATGAAATACTATGTATATCTATATGTGCATGTGTGAGAGGGAGAGAGCCTGAGTCCGATTGTGTGTGTGTGTAGGAGGATTTTCTGTAGGAATGTAGACATATATATAAAGCGGGTTCGTCTTTATATATGTGTGTATAGAGATACAAGCACACACCCTCCCTCACAGAATTGGACATCCCCAAGAATTGCAAACCCATATGAAGCATTTTAGATGGTTTCAGAGATAATCCCTGGAGATTTTTCTTCAAATACCACTCCCTTTATATTACATGAAAATAAACACATGACTGTTACCTTTTGTGTGAACCAAAGGCTACTTCAGATCTCAGAGCTGCCAATCATATGGTACTAAAGGTTTTAAGTCATCAGTTCTCCCAAGTATGGGATTGCCTCTCTTTCCTGATGTCTATAGAGGGTCTCCCCTACCCCAACGCCCTTTGAAGGCAGTACCTTAACTCCATATGCCTCCGACTGCCATAAGCTCTCTTGAATCTGGGATCCATAACTCCAGAAAAGACAATGAATGTGTAATTACTGTGCCGATATTTCGATGTTTTTAATTCACGTGTTTTGACTGTAAATTAGATGCCTACTAAGAAAAATGAAGGGGGAGGGCAATGTACAGATGTAGTGACTTGATTGTTTTCCATGATGTTTTGATACCAGCTCATTATCATCTTTCACATGTTGTGAAGTTTTTAAGGGATTGTGGCAACAGCAGCTTCCCTTGACGGAGTCAGTCCGAACCATCGCGTCGAACAGGGGGGCCTCCTCGTTTACTACTGAAGACCTTGGAGGAAAACTCCAGTCGTGCGGTGTTGGTGTGTTTTTTTTTTTTTTGTTTTGTTTTGGTGGCTTTTTTTATTCCCCCTAGAGAGTTATCTAACTTGTCTCTAAAACCAGACAGCACAGGTAAGAATATAATCCTGGGGTTGAGAACGAAAAGTAAGTGGATGTTCACAATTGCCCACTACGGTTGCCCTACAGCAGCGTGGGGTGGCAGGCAACTAGAGTGGCGTTCCTGGGGCGGAGTGCGGAGCCTCTCCTAGGGAGAGCTGCAAGGATTTTCACACGGTGGTATTGATTTTACGGAGGTTCCCTCCATTGCTCATGCTGGAGTCACCTGCACGGCGGGTTCAGGGCGGACGTTCAGGAATGGGGATAGAGACGCTTCTCAGGTTGGTCCCCAGTTAGGTTATTAATAAACTGGCTGGGGACCAGTCCTAGTATCAGTCCCTTTAGGTTTCAGTCATTAAAAAAAAAATGTTGGTGTCCTCCTGGTTCTATATGTTATGGCTAACTTTCTGAAACATCTACAAGAAGGTACCAATTCATTATAATGCTTTAACATGGGCAATAAACAACGTTTTGTGTGAGCCTGTTGGTGTAAGCTCAGATAATCAAAAAAAGAGAATAGCATGAGTCCACTGAGACCTGTTCTGCTGAGCAGCTCTGCCCCCTCCCCAACCTGTCCTGGCCTGGGGGACGTAGGCATTTCCTGCTGCTTCAGCAAGCCAGCATCAGGAGAAAATGCCACAGGCTGGGTTGACGGTCCTTTATAGCTCAGCTTGAATTCCGTGACAGTGTTTGTGAGATTCTCCGTGGTTTATATGTCCGTGTGCTGTGATGCAAAGCTTACCTTTGACGATATTGAATGTGGTATATAGCTGTAGAGAAGTACTTCCTTGCCTTATGTGAGGATTGTAAGCTTATTTAAATTATGTAGACAAATCAAAGTGGCATTGCTTAATTTTTAGCAGGCATAATAAGCAGGTTAACAGGAAGAATGCAAAACATGATAAGTCACTTTGAAAATTCAAACCAAAGTTCCTTGACCTTATAGAAATAGGAAATTATGGACTTGAGAATTGGACATTCCCTGTTTACATATAAAAAGTTCAGAGCTGAGATCAAGATTTAAAAAAAAAGCATTTTATAACTGGACCTTATGGGTGCAATTTAAAGTCATTTTAAGCATCTTACCAGACTGAACTAAGAGCACATACCAAACCTATCTTATGGTTAAAAGCTGGGGTTTATTTTTTATATAAAAATATTATCACTATTACATAACATACTCAGGACAAAGAACTTTGCTCAGGGAACATACCATATAATGTTGTTGTTGTTTCTTTACAGAATGGTCTACAGTCCTGCTTACTCAAAACAAACCAAATAACTTAGACCTTTATATAAGTATTATGTACTGATGCTAGTAATAACTACCTCTGAGTTTGACATAGATCAAAATTTTCAAATATCAGATATCAGCTTTCCTATTTTTATTTCCCATGCTCTAAAGCAGAATTCCAAACTCCTTGCATATGTGAATATCACTGATGTGAGCACAGTGTCCATTCACATGGGTGAAATACTCTGTTTACAGCAAAAGGCTACCTCATAGTTGATGCATAGCACACCTTTATGCTGCTCCAGCCTTACAGTGGCTGATAATTCTCTGGTACAGAACCTTTTAATCTGTGTTATAGATAGAATTCACAACTACATGTTTCTGACAAACACTTGTGAATAATGAAGCATCTCATTTAGTTATTAGCAACGTCTCCGGGCATTTCCTTGAAGTTATCATGTATTTAATTTAAAGACTTATGGGCACCCTTCCACTTAAGCAAAAATACAGAAAACACAGAAGCAATCTTGGACATAGCTGCTTTGCCCAGAGGTCGGGGTGGGAAGGGGTAGCAGGAGGAGACGTTGGTGTATGAGTGTATTCATGCTGGGCAAAAGTGTAAAGGATGCCAATCTCCATTTTTGTGTCTGTGCTGCCCTAAGGCCAAGCTTATTTTAGCATTACTGCCCTAGGCACATAACAAACTAGCACTGGCTTGCCAAGGAGTGAACATAGAGTAAACGTGCAATGCCATTTCTAGCTACTGAGGAGAAGGGTCTGTGTGAAGCATCAGTTTACAGGGGTTACTAGTAGGTTGAGCAGGAGGACTGTAACTTAGTTGCCCCTTGACCTCACCCCCATGTCAACACAATTGTAATTCCTAAGAAAGATGCACTTACCAGTCTCTTAGCCCTGAGAGCTATTCATTGCTACATGGCAGATTATAGTAGAAACCTTTTTATACTTGCATTTCTAGTCTTTACTGGAAGACTTTGGATGTATTTTTACAACTGAAAAATTTTAAAAGATTTTTACCTGCTTATAACTTGGAAGTCTGGCGTGCAATGTAGGGAAAAAGATCAAGAAACATCAAAGTATTTAACATCGTTCCATCTACAAACATAGGATTTTTAATGCCAATATTTTGAAATATTCTGGCTCAGTTTTGTTTTGCACCAGTGTGGCCCCAAGTTACTGCTAGTTGTATTTAGTTTGTGAATAGAAGCCCATAAGTGTTAATAGACTTTGTAACATTCACTGTAAGATGAATTATACAGGACATGGGAAATCTCATTAAGTCTTAAAGTTAATTTAAATTAATTTATCTGTTTTCTCTAAGAAATGTTTATCATAAAATATATATGTGTATTTCCCCTTTGGTTATACAGTTTGGGAAAGTGTGTACAAGTGCAACTGACTTTAATTTCCTAGATGTCCTAATGAGATTTATTTGTTTTAGAAAAGAACAACTCGTGAAGAGCGTCAAGTTCTGTCTTAACCTAGCTGTCAGCAGCCTCTTTTAAGATGTGGTGGTTGTGTGATCTGTGTCATAGATGTTCAGTTAGAGTGTGAGAGGTTGACCTATGAATCGTTTTTAAATTTTATATTTGGAACAAAGCTGCGAAGTTATGGTAAAGTACTGTACTGTGAGAAACTATTACGCTATTTAATACATCTGTGGCTTAACACTTGTGAGTGTCACCAGCTTGAAAATGATGGTGTGACTACCTCGTGAATTACTTAGTGTCTGTCAACCACTGGCACCCACCACCAAGCTGGCTTTAATTAGTATGTGTTGCTTTTTGGTATTAACAACTCTAACCATCCTAGAGACCAAAGTGAACACTGATTTCTGTATGTCTTTAATCTGGTGTTTTACCTAGTGTTTTTAACTTATCATGTGTAGTATTTAGATTACCTCATTGTCCATTTTGGCTCATGTTGTTTACAAGTGAAAATAACAAACACTTGAACTATGTGTGTTTAAAGGACAAAAAAGGAGTAGGTGTTTGGAATGGCATTTCACTCATGTAATCATCTTGATGGACTAGAATACTGTTTGCCTTTCTGCAGACCACGGACTTTATATTCTCATTTCATGCCTGATGTCTTATTCTGTCAATTATGGATATTTTAAGGTTTAAAAATTACTTGATTAAAAAATAAAACATATAACATTGGCATTTATGATGAGTTTGGGAGATTTTTCATGATTTGTATGATCATTCAATTAAAAGAATGGATAAAAGGCCAGTTAACTAGTGTTTACACCAACCTGAACATAAATAGCTTTAACTTATCTTCAGATATCGGTGATTATAGAAATGGAACTTATGACAATACAGGTGGTGAATAAATTCAGTCTAAACGAATGAAGAGAGGTAGGTCCTGTCATCATAAGGAATCCTCCTGTGTTAGTGAACATGGGTGATGCAGGTTTGTGAGTCAAGATACATACTTCATGTGGTCGTGAAAAGTGGTCTAAAAAACAAAAATGCTCAAACCCTTGGAGAAACCATTTTAGAATTTTTCCTCAATAAGTTTAAAGTATTTGAAGAAGACAATCAAAGCCAGGTTATACCAGGACCAAGTATCTAAAATGTGAATGCAGATCAAACTATGTATATAGTATTGGCACATTATGAAAACAATTTGATAAAACTATTGTGTTCTATAAATTGACCCCATCTGACAATTAAACTCATTTTCATTTCCGTTCTACACCTGGATGCTTCACTTTTTCTTTCTTTGTGTGTGTGGGGGGCGAGTGGGGGGGGGTCCTACTATGACTCTTTTTTTTCCCCCTATGGTAATAAAACACATAATTTACCATCTTAATCATTTTTTTTAACATTTATTATCAAGAGACAGAGAGAGACAGAGCAGGAGCATGAGAGGGGCAGAGAGAGGGGAAGACACAGAATCCGAAGCAGGCTCCAGACTCTGAGCTGTCAGCACAGAGCCCGATGCGGGGTTTGAACCCACAAACCATGAGATCATTGCCCAGAGCCAAAGTCAGACGCTAAACCGACTGAGCCACCCAGGCGCCCCCCATCTTAACCATTTTTAAATATCCAGTTCAGCAGTGTTATTTCACCTTGTTGGTGCAGCAGTGATTTCAGGATGTGAGGGTCTCTATCATGAATGTTCATGAGAGAGTGATTGTATAAACGTGTCGTTGGTAATTATTTACTTTCATGGGTAATTCTTATTTACAAGTGAATCTTTGCTACAAAAGTAGAGTTGTACTTTACCATAAAGAATATGGAGAGCCTTGAAAGATAATTAAAATAGTACATAATCCCATCACCTGGAAATAACCATGAATATTTTTTCTTAATTTTCTTCTGATTTCTTTCCAATAAAAAATACAGAGGTTTTTAAAATAAAATTAGGAAATAAATGATGAGGAACTTTACACGTTTACATCATTAATGTGTAACTTTACCCATGATCATCGTTACATGTGTTATATCAAAAATTGTTCTAAAACAATGTTTCTTCTGATCATTAATTGCATGTGTAGTTTGAGGGAGTGAGATCCAGGTGGATATCTTTCACACCTCATTGTGGGTTTGAAACCTAGTGAATCTGATAATAAAACAGAGAGGCGGAAAGACAAGATAGACTGATTCTAATACCAGGGAAAAGCAGCTCTTTGCCTTCATACCTTAATAGCATCTTCTCATGATCTGTCATTTACCCTTAAGGATACCAAGTGCACATTTGAAGGCAGAGGGAATCCCATGAGGAGAGAGATAGAAGCTTCCAGAAGATAGCCTAAGAATGGAACTACTTTCATGGAGGAACATGGGGGACAGGAGCTCTCACCATTTCTTTTGGTTGCCATTTTGAAGGGCTCTAGATTTTAGGATTTTTACTGTAGAGGCTCTGGATGCTATCTTCTTCCAAGGAGGGTTGTTTTCTTTTGGTAGGTAGGTAATGTACCAACCGTCACCTTGGTCCATGCAGGGTTAATTTTAGGCTTTGTTAGGGCTGGTCTACTTCAATTTTGCCCTTTCCCTAGTGTAGGAACTGTACTCTTAGGACATGACCATTATTCCTAGGGGTTAGCCCTTCTGAAATGCGGACACCAAGCCTAGGTGTTTACCAAAGCCCATTTAACTCTGAGGCTTGAAATTCAATCTCTTTTTCTCTAGCACTAGTTAGGGAGGGGGGAGCACAAAGATAATTTTGGTATGACAATAGAGCTCCCTAGACCATCATTGAGAAGCTTGGGCTTCAGGCAATCTGAATATTTATAAATGCTTAGAAACACACGAGCACTTCATGCTGGAGCACCCATGTGCTGGTTTGGAGAAGCCTGGTTCACTACATTTGTCCTCTCCAGGAAGTTACTGGGGAAAAGAATATAGTGCTTCACTGATAGGAGACTGACAAAATATAGGGAGTCCAGTATGCTTCCTTTTCTTTTTTGTAATAAAGAACCAATGTAAGGTCCATTCAGAACAATAGAAGGTCCCAGAATCAATCGTAGGCTTTCCTTATGTATACACAGAATTCTACACTTGTAGTACCTACCCGTTTTTGCATCTTATACAAGCTGTTCCTATTACAGTCTATCATTTTGTGATAGATTCTGGTCCTGTTTTCTTGTTATTTTCATGAAATTGATTTTTTTTTCCTCTCAAAAACTATGGGATCTCTTGTCTGCTTTACTTACTAGAAACAACTGAAATTTAAACGAAAACCTTTTCCTGCTATTCATACAATTTCTGTCATCTTCAGTTTAGAAATTAGCATATGTTACCCTTTATAATCCCCCCCGCCCACCCAACACACACACACACACACACACACACACACACACACACTTTCTGAAGTGGTTTCAAGTCCCTGGAAAATAGTCAATATTTCTGAGCTTGTGTGTTTCTTAAAATATCCACTTTAAAAGTTTCTTATCTGGGATACACGTGTGTACTTTGTTTCTAAAATTAATCAACGTTTTTGGGGGCACCTGGATGGCTCATTTGGTTGAGTGCCTTGATTTCAGCTCTGGACATGATCCCAGGGTTGCACCAACTCCAGCCTTGGGGGTTTTGCTAAGACCCTAAATGACATAGCTAATTTTGCTCTTTTGTCAAGAAAACTGGACTCCCACCTAAGTATAATGGCAGCCGCAATGCTGCAAAGCCAGTAAAAGCAAAGACAGCTTAAGAATCAAACCATGTTTACATCTGAATTGGTTCAAATAGATGTATTGTTGATATGTGGTCTTTCTAATCATGTTTTCTTCTAGAAGTGTGCCCTCACTATTAGCATGTCAGATAGTTCAAGTTCTATTTACCACTTGTTTCACTTAGATAACCATGTCCCATATTCAGGTCGTTGCAGTGATCTCTACATTGGCTCTTCAAATTCTCTTATTTCTTCGTGAAAGTAATTCTGTACAAATAATTTACATCAGCTAGCCCAGATATAAATTTAGCTACTCCTGTGGTAAAGTTGCTTTTGCCACTCACCCAAAGCAATCCATTTAAAACAACATAATCTAATTGTGATCATAATATACTTTCTCAAGGTAGAATATTTGGAAAATACAAAGGAGGGGCTGAAATATGAGGAACTGTTGAAGCATTCTGGAGGTGTCCCGCAGGCCTCTCTGTTCCCCTATGTTGGCATTTTCTTTTTGTTTATAAATACTGTACAACATTTATAAACTGATGAAACATATCAGATTGCTGGGGAAAAATTAACATAGAACCAAGTGGTTGGAAGACACCCCAGAATATCATTTGGCCCCATATTCTGTCCTCATCTAAAATTACAACAGATTATCCCAAGTAGTTTAGTCCCAAAATCTGCCTAAGATTCCACATACTCCATTAGATTCCATCACAGTGTCTAATGTTCCCACACAAACCCAACCCTACCCAAAAACAAAACAGAACAAGCAATAATAAACTGTGGGCCAAGATCTGATTATTTAAGAAATCTCATTTGAAAGTGCAATGTTAACAACCTACAGTGTGGGGCACCTAGGTGGCTCGGTCAATTAAGCATTTGACTCTTGATTTCCACTCATGTCATGATCTCACCGTTCATGAGATCCATGTCAATGCATCAGGCTCTGCGTTGACAGCATGGAACCTGCTTGGGATTCTCTCTCTCCCTCTCTCTCTGCCCCTCCTTCAGTCGCTCACTGTTTCTCAAAATAAATAATAATAAACATTAAAAAAACCCTATAGTGCTTCTTCTTCTCTTCCTCCTTCTGTTTTAGAGACAGAGAAAATGCAAGCTGGAGAGAAGGGCAGAAGGAGAGAGAGAAAGAATCTCAAGCAGGCTCAGTGTTGAAGTGGACTCGAGGCTCTTAATCTCACAACTGTGGGATCATGACCTGAGCCAAAATCAAGAGTCTGATGCTCAAGTGACTGAGCTACCCAGATGCCCCATACAGTGCTTCTTCTTAATTAAAAATTATTTTTTAATGAAGCACTATGCCAACTAAAATTTTCACTAGGGTGTAAAAGATAACCCACACAACTCAGCACAATCTAAACAGCATGTCCTAATGTAGTCCATGGTACAATGGGTCTGTGGAAGTGTAAAGGATGAAAGGCAAACTTTAAGAAACCATAGAACTGTATGTAGTTCAATGATTCTGTGATTAAAGACCAACCATGATGCATGTCAGTTGCTTCACACTACCACCAGAGGGCACTCTTAACTAGCTTTCTGAAACAGTTTTACATTGCTTCATAGCAATTACTGGATTTCTCAATATTTCATATGATTGATAAACTTACCTAGGAAAATTTCTCCCAGGAAAAATATGCAGTTATAAGCGATGAACTTATGGGCTTTTATGCAGAAGACAAAGCCTGCCAATGTAGAGTTCATGATGATGAAGGCATATTGATACTGGTAACTTGTCTAGGACAAAATCTTTTAAGCATTTCTAGGCCCTTTTGTCATAAGAAATTTCAAAACTGTAAGCACCCATACTGCATTAAAAATACATGCTATATTACTAACCCATAAGTTCCTCACCCACCTTCCAAGCTATAAGAAATACAAGACTTCTAAAATTTTTAGTTAGGATTTTATTCCTTAAAACTTGGATGTTGTTCTTCTGAGACATTTTAACAGGTCTGTTCCCCCATTATCTGAGAAGAAACTTATCTTGTTATAATGCTCACATGATCACACTCAGGTGTTCTGGGTTTTGGATTTGAATATTTGCACCTAGAAGCAAGGACAAATTAGATACAAGTTCCAAGAGAATTTCCAGGTATATTTTAGTGAAGAGATATTTCCTCTTAAGCTTCCACGTATGTGTCACTGGTTAATATAATAATAGCTTTCATTTTTATAGTGCTTTATAGTTTCCACAGTGCTTTAAGTATTGGGTTCTGACAAAGCCATTCTAAGGTAAAGATTGCAGATATTACTATTCCTATATTGCAAAGGAGTAAATGCTCAGATCACATGATCAGGCTTGGAGCTAGAAGAAACACCTCAGAATTCAAAGCGTTCTCTCATCCTGCACATCAGAACCAGGCAGGAAGCTTCCTTGTGACTCTGTTATTATTCAGGAAGCTACAGGGAGCCAAAGAAAGTGACCAAGGGAGCTTAAAGGATCAAAATCACACAACAACAGTAGTCAAAGGGTACAAAGTGCCAGTTATAAAATAAATAAGTCCTGAAGGTGTAATGTACAACATGGTGAGTGTAGTTAATGATATGTGCTGTATATTTGTAAGTTGCTAATAGGGTCAATCTTTTTTTTTTTTAAGTGTATTTATTTATTTATTTTGAGAGAGAGGGAGAGGGGTCAGCGGCAGAGAGGGAGAGAATCCCATGCAGGCCTGCACTGTCATTTTATACCCTGATGCGGGGCTCAAACCCATGAATCATGAGATCATGACCTGAACCAAAGTCAGCCCCTTAACTGACTGAGCCGCCCAGGTACTCTTAAGAGGGTCAGTCTTAAAAGGTCTCATTATAAGAAAATAAATGTGTAGCTGTGTGTGACAAAAAAAGAATAAGTGTTTTAAAAATGAAGGTTGATATACACAGAAAAAATAAAACGACCCACCATCCAGACTGCCTACATTTGCTTTGGTCTGAATGTCTCCATCTATGCCACCCACATCTACCATTCATTCCTGAAACCACAAACTAGCCACTGCTACTCCTTTATGTTTGCTAAAGCAGAAAGCCAGACCAGGAAAGCGTTTGCCTACAATATCTGGACCAGCCTGTGGCTGTACCCAAATCACCTGCGACGCCTGGACCTTCCTCCAAACTGGAGATTCTCCCGTTTACTACCCACTGAGTCATCTGCAGAGCTTTTGAGAACGCCCAGAGGAATTACATCAGAATCTCCGATGCCAATGTGCAGCAGGGTTGAGAACCACTATTCTGGGTATACTGAGTCCCTAAGAGCTCCTGGAGTATTCAAACTGGTTCCCTAAGTGATTTTTTAAATAAAAGCTTGAAAACTATTGGCCTACAGGGGGGAAAAAACAGGTTGTGTTTTACTGGAAGCCATTGGGTCGTGAATGAGAATACTTGGATTTTAGTTTTTCTTGGGCTCAATTTTCCTAGGCATAGTCTCCTTATCTGCTAATAAAAGATTTGTACTAGTTAAGGGGACATCTAAGTGTGGTTGTCATAATGGCAGCATCCACACCATGGAGGAGCTTGCTACAAATGTAGCCTTCTGGGCCCTTCCCTAGATGGGAGCCAAACACTGGTTTGATTGGTGGGGCCTTTAAGGAGACTCCGGATGGCTCTGGTGCCCGCTCAAGTGTGAGAACTTCTGGTCTAGTGGAAATGTACATTATCTGCTCTGAAATTCTACAGTTCTGTCCCCTTTGGGGGAAGATCTCAATCACCACCATCCGAGAAGGGCTAAGAGGGGGTTTTTCAGCAAGCTGCCAGCTTTGATAAGAACTTTTAAGAACCCCTTTCAATAGTATAAAAGAAAACATTAAATGCTTGCTGATGAAAGGGCCCAACACAGTTTGCGGGCATGGATAATGCTACCATGATTTCAAACCAACACAGCATTTGTGAATGACAGGGCAGGGCAGTGAATGATAGGAAGGACACCCAGATGGTCAGGCTGCTGCTGAGATGTTGCCTAACCCCCCAAATCATCCCAACCAGAAAAAGAGTCCTAACTCAGCTGGATGATGCAGGACACATGTAGCAAGGAGATACCACGTCAGCCTTTAAGTAGGACACACACTTGAAATTATGGACAACAGAGCTAGAAGAGTCCTCACCTGGTTTAACCTCATTTTGCAGATGAAACTGAGATCCAAATAGGTGACGTGACCTGCCCAATCTCCCAGCAATCAAACGGCAACAGGAATAGAAGTCTCCTGAGCATTTGAGTACTCTTCCTTCTCTCTCTCTGGGGTCTAGATAAACTTCTTTCCACTCTTCCTATTGTCAAAACTTGGCCATACTGTGTTTCACGCATATCCATCCCACCTGCTCACAGTTCTTCGATGGTCACCATGGAGAGACGAACAAGATCATTAGTTCAAAATAATGTGTTAAGTGGGGGTGTCTGGGTGACTCGGTCAGTTAAGCGTCTCATTCAGCTCAGGTCATGATCTCATGGTTCGTGAGTTTGAGCCCCACATTGGGTTCCGTGCTGATAGCACATGAGCTTGTGTGGGATTCTCTCTCCGTCTGTCTCTGCCCCTCCCCTGCTCATGCTCTCCTCTCTCTCTCTCTCTCTCTCTCTCTCTCAAGTAATAAAATAAACTTAAAAAACTAACATGGTAAGCGTGGACACAGCTCAACATATTCTTCCTTCTCTTGGAGTAGAACCTCATGGAGAGCACCATTTAACCTCACACTGGTGTCTTCCACCTACAAGCCACCATAGAGAGGTGCCTACAACCTTCTTCCCCTGCCTACTGTTTTCTAGGGCTACTTTCTCAAGTCCGGATGGACTCTTCTCTTGCCCCAGCCAAATGTGTCCAGGAAGACTGCAGCCTGTGAATGCTGGGCTCTCGGGCGTTCATTATTTCTGCTGTAAGCAGAAGGGGCCGTGCTAACTGTTCTCTGCCCTGCTTGTCCCTCAGGTCCTGCTGGCACTGACCCCTGGCTCTGTGGTTGCCAAGATTCCAGAAACCTTAAGGATTAGACTTGACAACCAAAGGAAAGAAGGAAAAGGGAGGAGAACATTTACTGAGCACCAACTACCTGCTGGGGAAAGGTCTAGTGTACATGTGAAGACAGGGCAGACTTAAAAAGCTTGACAACTTGCCTAAGATCACATGGTCAGAGACAATGTTCAGAACTGCTTCTGTCTGACTTCAAATCCACGTCCAAGGAGAAACGCACCACTCGGGCCTGTGCTTTCGAGTTCCTTTGAGCTAAGAGGGAGGTTGAGGTGACAACAGAGATAAGAAATCTGTTTGGCATAACATGTAACTAAGACCCACATTTTCACATAAAGGATAGATTTTTTCCTTAGGATAGATTATTTTGAAGGTCAATATCGGTTTTTTAAATTCATTTTATTTTTAATTTTTTTACATGTATTTATTTTTGATGAGAGAGAGAGAGAGAGAGAGAGAAAACACAAGTGGGGGAGGGGCAGAGACAGAAGAAGACACAGAATCCGAAGCAGGCTCCAGGCTCTGAGCTGTCAGCACAGAGCCTGACACAGGCTCAAGCCCATGAACCGTGAGATCATGACCTAAGCCGAAGTCTGTGCTTAACCGAATGAGCCACACAGGTGCCCCCGGTTTATAATTTTTCTTAAAAAAATATGCTTCCTGTATAATGTACAAAAAAATGTAAAGTATTATAATTATTCTTACCAACAAAACATATCAGTACTAATAAGGAGAAGCATTAAAAGAGATCAGATGAGAATAACAAAAATAGTGAGAAGCACACTGAAAAAGTTTAGCTAGGGGCCCAAGGTAACAGAAGCCATTTTAAGAGAAATGAATTCAGAGCAGATGAGTATCTGGTAATTCTGTTTTATGTGCAGTGTGGCTGGCCCTTTGGAGATTTGAGCCTGAGGTTTGTCCCCTGCCTGAGCTCCTTCAAAGGCACTGTGTTCCCCCCAGTCAGCCTCTGCAAAAATGACATATTTATATGTAACTACTAACAGACGCGAGTCGGTCTGTAAGTTTTCATCATCTGTGGGTGGCTAGCAGGAAGTAAATGGCTATAATCATTTTCGCCTCAAGGCTGCCTTCCTTATAAGAACCGTTTTATAGTTGTGGGACTTCCATTTATCAGATGTGAGGTAGCATAGCTTGGTTCAAATCACATTTTGTTCTGTTGGCCTGTCACGCAAGGAGTCAGCATACAATCCCAAGCCACAGTGTTTCTTCTCCAGAGAAGGCCCTGGAGCTAGCCCCGTGATGCAAGTCCTACAGTGTATCATGCAGCCAAGACAAGCAAATAGGGGAAGAAGCATAGAAAGCCTTAGCTAAAAGCCAAAGGAGGGGAATTTTCTCATGAAAGGAGGAAGGAGGAGGCCAGGACAGCTTCAAGTCAGTAGGGATACCTTCGTCCCTAGTAAACAGCAAGGAAAGATTAGTGTAGTGTCTAATCTCCAAGATCCAGGGGGGCAGTGACCAGGAGGACACCGATCTAGGCAACATCGGCACTGTGAAAATGGCCCCAAAGTGGAATGAGAACAAGGCCTAGGAGTAGAGGCCTTGGAAAGACATTACTTTTCCTAGTTGTCAGGTGGAACTAGAAACGTGCCCAGGGCAAGCCCATGTCCTTGGATCCTGCCTGCTCCCATGTCAGCTGTGGAGCCTTTCTATGGAGAGTGACAGTTTATCCCCAGGGCACTGCCCACGCAGGAATGGTGGTCATTTCGGGCGGACGAGCCAGTGTGTGCTGAGCTCGAAGAAGGGTGCAGAGTCACCGCCCTGGCTAGTGTGCAGGGGAGGAGGGATTGGACCTGGAAGGGCTTGGTGGCCCCACTAGGAATGCAGGCTTTTCTCTGCACACAAGGAGGCTCCATAAGAAAGTGCTCGTTTCTGTTTGCAAATTTTCAAGTTACTCTGATGGTTAACACAAAGATTGACTGGCAAAAGTGAGGCCCCAGTCAGAGAAAGACATTGGGGCTCTAATGCAGGAGCCAGGGGACAGCCACAGAGGCCAGGTGTGGAGGCGCTCAGAGGATGGTGATGCTTGTTATTGTATTTAAACATAATAATAGGGGCGCCTGGGTGGCTCAGTCGGTTGAGCGTCTGACTTCTGTTCAGGTCATGATCTCGCGGTCCGTGAGTTTGAGCCCCACGTCAGGCCCTGGGCTGACAGCTCAGAGCCTGGAGCCTGCTTGGGATTCTGTGTCTCCCTCTCTCTCTTGCCCCCTTCCCCCCTCACACTCTGTCTCTCTCAAAAATAAACATTAAAAAATTTAAAAAATAAAAATAACAAAAACCTCATTACATGTTATTATAAACATTTTTCTTGAAAAACAGCTATTTTACACAACAAAGCGAAACAAAAAAAAAAAAAACAAGAAGAACATTGTTTTACACTTTTGCAAATCTCTTAAAAGTCTGACTTAATGGAACACAGAGCTGGATTTTCACACCTGCTTTTGCGTCATTTTGCTTCATTACATGAAGACAGTCTGGCCTCATGGAGGAGTATTTTAATATCCTTTAGAGATACTTGTGGATATTCTTGATACTCAACAAGTGATCGTTTTTAAAAAATATTTATTTATTTTTGAGAGAATGGGAGAGCACAAGGGAGGGAGGGACAGAGAAGGGGGAGGGACAGAGGATCTGAAGTGGGCTTTGCAGCAACAGCTTCAGTGCTGATGGCAGCAAGCCCACTGCAGGGCTCGAACTTGTGAACGGTGACATCACGACCTGAGCCCAGGTCAGATGTTCAACCGACTGAGCCACCTAAGCACCCCAAAAAGTGACAGTTTCTTAAAGGTTAGTTGTAATACAGAATCTGAAACCGTACCAACGACCCCTTTCTGCTGTTACAGTGGTTGAGATTGCACTTGGAATGGATCTTATATCTACACGATATTTTGCAACATCCTGCATGGTCACTTAGAAAATATTGGTTTAAGGGCACCTGGGTGGCTGAGTTGGTTAAGCGCTTCACTTTGGCTCAGGTCGTGAGATCACGGTTTGTGAGTTCGAGCCCTGCATTAGGCTCTCTGAAGTCAGCATGGAGCCCGCTTTGGATTATCTGTCTCCCTCTCTCTCTCTCTGCGCCACCCCCTTGCTCTCGCTCTCTTTCTCAAAAATAAATAAACATTAAGAAGAAAAAGAAAATACTGGCTTAGTGAATTATACAGATTTCTAAATATTAATACATCTTTTCAAAATAGAAGATCAAAAAGTCCCATTCATCACACACACACACACACACACACACACACACACACACCTTATCAGAAAAATCTTTATGTATTGGGAAGCTGTCAAGCTCACCGTGCTATCTTTGATTCAGAAATCTGTGTCTCCAGCCCAGACCCCTCCACTGAGTTCCAGACTGACTTAACCAACTACCTACTTGCTGAGGCCCCTCAAACTCAGCATGACAAAAGTATACTTAGTCCTTCTCTCAAACCCAGTGCCATGCTATGTCCCTAGACAGGGAATCACAGTAGCAACTGGAGGCATAGATCTTTGAGAAGCCCTCTCCCTCACCACATCTGCTCCCACAAATCCATACCTAAGTCCTGTCAAGTTTACCTCATGATGCGCTATAGCCACATCTGTCCACAGGAAACCCCTAAGTGAACACAGATGGAAACTCTTAGGTACCATATCACAGACTTAAGAAAGGGAAAGTTGCCCCAAACTTAGCTCAGCAGAAGTTCGGGGCTCGGCACCTGACTTTAGGTTTAGGTGACATGGCTTATTGAGCAGCAGAATTCATTCCTTTTATGGCAGTATAAGATGCCCCTTCCATTTGGATCTGGTCTTGGGGCTGATCAGGACAAGTTTTTGGGTGCCAAGGACCTACTACGAAGGGCCAAGAGATGGGCTCTCAAATTCCCATTCCAATTCCTAGGACAGACGAGGGAAGAAAATGTAGGTTCTTTTAAGAATAGGAGAACTGGTGGGGCACGTGGGTGGTTCAGTCAGTTAAGTGTCCAACTTCTCCTCAGATCATGATCTCATAGTTTGTGAGTTCGAGCCCTTTGTCGGGCTCTGTGCTGACAGCTGGGAGCCTGGAGCCTGCTTTGGAATATGTGTCTCCCTCTCTCTCTCTGTCCCTCCCCCAATCATGCTCTGTCTCTCTCTCTCTCTCAAAAATAAATAAATATTAAAGTAATAACAGTAAAAAAACAGAATAAGAAGACTGGTCTCTCTTGCCCACCACACAATAGATCCAGGGGTGATTTTCTGCCTTCTTCATCTGACTCCTGTTGTTAAACCTTATGAAACTAGAAGAGAATGTTCAAATAAAGGGGAGGAAAATGTTGAAATCTGTATATCCCTATCGCGAAACTCTGAAGGCTTCTCAATTGCTGCATCTAGTCAACACTGTCATGCCACCTCTTTTTGTGGCCAAAGGGAGCCAAGATGGCAAAGCTTTGAAATTAAGTGGAACTGACCCAAGACCACCCCCTTTGTACATCTGCTCAGATTCCTAAACCAGAGCAAATCCCACGACCTGAAGGTAACTGAACCAATCCTCGCCCGTAGGCATGGAGTCAGAGCAAACCAGCTACATGTAAGAGGAATGAAATAAAAAACATGCATCTTTTCTAAGTAAGAAATTTATTTGATCAAATGACAATATATGAAGATATTTCAAACCAGAAGGCTCTATTCGGACAAAATGTAAATTGATTATAAAGTAAATGGCATCAATGTAAATGGCACCTAAAAACAGAAAGAGCGAGTTTCCTATAAACGTGTCTGTATAAAGTATTAATAAAATCCTCGTGTACTTTAAAACTAGGTTGCAAGTGTAACAGAATAACCTGTAAATAGTACTTAAAAGCAGGTTTTTAAAAGGACACAATATATCGTCACACACAAGGTATTTGGGGCTTCTATGAGAATCGAAGAAAGGCTGTCAGTGAGAAAACGTATCATAACTGGAGCAAAACTGAAGCCGTGGCCACACTGCAACCTTGAGTTCCCTACACAGTATTCTATCCTCTCAGGTCCTTGGGAATTTGAATCGAACAGGTGAGAATTTCTAATCACTCTGGTTGGGAATCATGAGAAACAGAAATTGGGAAAACAGGGTTGGAAAAAAGGAAGGGAGGGGAGACCGAGGCAGGGCAAGGTCAGAGGTTTCTGCAGAGAGGCTTTAGAAATGTCCAAAGAAATGGATAAAAGAAATAAATAACTGCGACCCCTTGAGGCTGCACTGTGGGGTCTGCTGGGAGGAGGGCGCCTGGCATTACGCGGGCATACAGGGACTGACCTGCGTGCCAAGTGCCTGCTGGGCACTACCACACATGCACCGGCATCACAGTCTTCCCTGGAGGCTGGAGTCATTGCCAGGGTGCACCAGGGACAAGGCAGAATGTGTAGGTTACAACTCTCCCCGAAGACTTTTTCTGGCATCCAAGAAGCCCCGTCTTTGGGGCCATGACAGGACCCAGAAGGCAGAAATTAGCAGCTCCGAGTTATAAAATCAGAAAAGCTTCAGACGTGTGGAAGGAGAGCCAAACATGAAGAATTTGGCATCTGCCAGTGCGTGCGAATTAGCAGCAAAGCACAAAGGTGTCCAATGACAAAAGGACAATTGAACTAGATAGAGGGAGAAGTGGAAAAGATCTCAGAAAGCAACAGTTGGTAACTGACCATTATATAGCACCCATTATTACTAATTTAAGATACATAAACATCATTGAGTTTCTATCTAGTACCTCTGCTATTATTTTATAAATAGAAATATGAGGGCTTTCAAAACATTACAAATGACACATATATTCTGGTATAAATGTTACACTCCTGATTCATACAGTGGACTCAATGCTACAATTAAACATAGTAGATTTGGGGTTATATATAGAACAATTTTTGCAGATCATTTTCTGAACCTTGGTCACACAGCTAAGTGGACACCAAAAAACACAGGAAGCATCTTAGTGGTGGTTTTGGCAGCAAACATGTTTTTTTTGTCTATGTATTTATGCCTTATACAAAGATACGCTTGTTCACTTGTACAAATGAATTCAAAGTCATCCATAGGAGATCTTACACTTAACACTGTTCTGTTTTCTTATCTTGCTTCTTTGCTATCAAGTCTATGTGGGAGGGCTCCGCAGTGGCTTGCGTCTCCTTTTCCCCAAGTCTCACTGTCTTGAGAGGTGTGTATTTAAAAACAGTTTCATGTTTCCCATTCAGGCTAAGTGGCCCTTTTCAGATTCCTAAGCTTGAGATTACAATCTTTCTTTTCAATAACACGGATGTATGTGCACGCGCCCACATGGATTTTAATAAAAACAGCAAATGAATTCACATCATCTAATTTTTTCAGTGTGCCTTTAAAAATGTTTGTTCCCAGCTTCACAGGAAAAAACCTCTAAACACATGCAGGTTGATCATGAGAGATGACCCTTTCCAATGTCTGAGCTTGACCAAGTGAGATATACCTGAAGATGGGTCAGGCTAGGGAAACCCCAAGGTTCTGTGAATCCACAAGAACATTAAAAACACGGCCTCAGCAGAATCTAAAATTACTTTCTATTCAGGGAAGGATGTAATTTCTAATTACTCTATAGAGTGATTTTGTAAATGAGTCTTCGGCGTGTATAAACTAAATGGTCTACATGACCTTACTCTAACAGTTAGAGGAAAGCAGTTCTAACGCCATTACGTTATAGTTATCCACACATGTGATCTCGGGCACCACAAAAAGACTTCACCCGAATGAATCTTTACAATCTTAAAGCCAAGGCTAAGTCGTTCATCTGTGCTTCTGTTCCCCAAAATAAATTCATAATGTAGAAAACTGACGAGGCCACTCTAATAGGAAAGTGAAATCAGCCTTTCTACTGTGATGTTAATAAATCAACATTTGATAAAGACGTTAGGAGCCAAATTCCCAGCCTGTGGAGATCTTCTTAGTGAGTGGCCGAGCATGTAAATTTAACTCCAGTGAAATTACTAAAACAATTAGCCTCAAAAAAATGGATTTAGGAAAATGAGGTGACCCCAGACTAGCTTATCTACCTTCTCTAACAGAAATCACCTCTTGGCAAGAGATGTTGTTTTTGGCTCAGCTCACTTGAAAATAATTTCATTTGCAATTTTTCTTAGCTATTTAATATAACAGGGGACTGACTCAAGTTGGTTCTGGTGGATAAAATAAAATCAACATGATGTATGACATAGCATAGCCAATGAATGGGCTTCACCCAACTGAGTGCCACAGTCACACTGCCCTGTTTGACCGATGATTTCAGCAAACTTCTCATCTCCCACCATAAACACCACTGTTTCCTGAAACATGATTCTAGTAGAAAAGAGAGATCTGGAATCAAAGCCCTCACTGCAACATCTAGGTTGGGTGCCCATCACCTGGCTGATGGGGAACTGTCTGCCCCCAAACCTGTGTTCACATTTGGAACCCTGGCACTGGGTATCTGGCAAACATTTTAAAAAGACATCGATTGCTCTGGAGGAACAGTCTGAAACCTCAGAATACCGACCAAAGAGTAAAAATTGCTCCTTCAATCACCTCACTCTGTAACATTTGCTTGGCCACTTGACTCCCTACCCCAAGAAAAGCATTCCCCACACCAGGGTGTGTGGGACAAGATGGCCCCAAATCACAGTTTGGCCATAGGTCAAACTGAGCTCAGAATCCTTCCATCTGCTATCTTTCCAGCTTTGGGTTTCAGACCCGATTATAAATAGCATGATATAAGGGTAATGTGCAAAGTCTGAAGAGTTTTGTTCATTATGAAGCTATCTACACAATGCTCAAATAAGTAAGGGGATCTAGTAGAGTGATGTGTCTGACTTGGGAGGGGGAAAAACAAAAACGAAACACATAAAAAACGCCAGTCAAATCACATCTTTCTTTAAAAATTTCCAGCTAAAAAAATCAATTGAACAAGGCCTGAGAATCCCTGCTTTCTAATGCCATCTCAACCTTGGTTTCAAACTTACACTTTCGTTAAAACTATCAAATAGACAACCCCATTGCCACAGTGGAGAAAAAAACGTGAGGAAAATGAACCACAACTTGGAGAAAGTAAGTGAAAAGGCATTTGCATTGACAGAGTGCTAAGTCAGAACAATAATATATCTAGAAAATACTGTGAAAATATATATCTCAAAATAGAACTAGGTTTAGTCAGAAGGCTCAGTAAAACAACTGCTTAAAAAGCTGATCAATAAAAAGGAGAGCGAAAATAACCTTTGCAGGTTTTGACCTTTCCTTACTTTCCTACCCACAGACCACCAGTGCTCAAGCAGAGTGATCAATGAGTCATGAAGAAGTGCTGGTATTTTTCAGGATCTCTTCAAGACAGTTTCCATCTTGGTAACTTGGCCCCGCTGTCTGATCAAGGCAACTGATGGATTTTGAATGTATTTGGAGACGCGGGCTCAAAGACCTCATCGTCATCTTCCACCCCTTCTTCTATTGGTTTCATCTTGGCAGAGCCCCGCTGGTGTGGGGATGGCACATCTGTCAAAGACACAGAGAGAAAAACCACTTAATGGACAGCCTGCCCTGATGTTGGTGTGATGTGTCAGTTATTATCTCCAAATGGAAAGTAAAATTTCTGGGAATCTATAGTTGGCACCGGGAATGCAACTTCTCTACAGATTGTATTTGCGGTTCAATATTTCAATACAACAACGACGTCAAGAAATGATTCTCAGTCATGAGAACACGCGTGGAATGGATTCCACTACACATGCTTGGATGATATGAGCTTCTCAAACACACGCAGTTCCCAGTGGGCTGCCCTAATGTCTGATTAGGACTCAGAATGCATGTTTCTGCATTAATATCATACATGGTGACTTGAGTTCCTCAAAAGCTGATATAACTCCTAATTTCCACAAAGAATAGTTCCATCCTGAAGCTACGGAAGCTAACACCATCTAGAGCACCACCTAAAACAACAGTTCTTGCTACCACCTTCCCAGTCACTTCCTGGACTGATATGGGAGAGGGAGAGGAGGAAAGTAGATGAGAGGAGAGGGTGACAGGGACAGGGGAAGCAGATAGAAGAAAATACAATCTCAAGTAGCAGATGGGGCAGGAGCATCCCTAAAGCCTTGTAGGATGCCCTTACATCAAAGGAGCTAAGTAACAAACGACTCAGGAGTGCCTAGGTGGCTCAGTCGGTTAAGCATCCGACTTCAGCTCCCGTGGTGATCTCGAGGTCCATGAGTTCGAGCCCTGCGCCCAGTTCTGTGCTGACAACTCAAAGCCTGGAGCCTGTTTCAGATTCTTTCTCTCTCTGTCTACCCCTCCCCCACTCACGACCTGTCTCTCTCTCTCTCTCTCAAAATAAACATATATATAAAAAAACAATAGTCAGCCCCTCATTTGTCCATGCATTTGTCAAATGTTCATTGAGCATTTACCACATAAGAGACACCATGATTGATGCAGAAAAAAATACGGTTTCAGAGTAAGAGTAGAAGTTACTACAAATAGGTACATAGACTTATCAAGGTGTTTAATGGACAACTCCCAGGACAGCATAAACTCCCTTCCACACAGTTTCCAAATTCAATGTCAGGATTTGTTGCGTCAGGGTCTCATCGGCCCCACCCACACTCGTGTGGCCCTCTTGCTGTCCTCTAACGGGATGGAACGGATGGAACGGTATTCTGTCAATTAACCAATGCTGAACTCTGGCGGGCTGTGAGGTTGATAATGGAAGAACAATGGGTGAAACCCGACTTTCCAAATAGCTGGTATAGAGCAAGAGAGGATAATGGAAACTTGCTAAAACAGGAAGAACTGTGGTAAGAAATTTATCAAGATCAGCTGTTAATCCCTGGCAAGAGTCAGCAGCAGACAATAGGGCTGAGGAGGAGGGGGGGGCCAGCAGAACCACACAGCACAGGGGCAGGCAGCATGCATAGTGGTCAAGGCCCAAGGATCAGAAAACACGTCTGGGTTCAAAGCTCTGCTCTGCTCCTTCCTAGATGTGTGACCTGCACTCCATTACTAAGCCTCTCTAGGCCTCAGTTTCCATTATCCGTAGGAGGGGATATTCCCAGGACCTGCCTCATGGCGTTGTTGGGGGATGAAACAAAATAATCATGTGATGTGCTCAGCATGGTGCTGGGCACACAGAGAATGCCACTGGATGTTTATTATTAACTGCATAGTCCCAGTCATGCACTGGGGAGATGCCACTCCCAACAGCCACATCATCCAACATAAAAAAGATATTAATTACACTGGGCTGGACTTTGCTTTGGCTAATGTGTTTGTTGGACATACATGGAAACTTCATTTTCAAGCATTTATAGTCAATTGAAATACTAAGTTTTCTGAGCACCTAGCTCAGTCAGTAGAGTGTACGACTCTTGATCTCACGGTTGTGGATTTGAGCCTCACATTGGGTGTAGAGATCATTTAAAAATAAAATCTTTAAAAATAATAAAAATAAGGAGTCTTTTGAAAGACAACTGCTGACATACACTGTAGAAAATAAGCCTCTATTAAAATGTTCCAGAACACAACTCTGTCATAGAGCAAGCCCGGCAGAATCTCCCAGGCAAGCTCTTTTTATCCTTTTTCATGCAGAGGACAACACAACCACCAAACATGAGCTTTAAATGGCATGTATACTCAGATGGCAATGAATGTCTGAGCTTCAAGTGTGAGCTTGGGCAAGTTACTTCACTTCTCGGTCCCTCAATTTCCCCATCTGTACAATAGGAATAATGCTATTAATCTACTTCATATGGTTGTTAAGAGGACTAAATGGCTTAATATAGTATATCAACTTGTATAGTATACATACAAGTAATAGTAATAGTAATATAGTATTTTAACTTGTATATAACGACTTGTGTAGTTCTTACATCAGTGCCTGGGATGTAATAATCACTTTGTCCACTTGTAAGTCAATAAAATGAGTGATTAATATGGTCTTTGGAGGAGAATGGCCTAAGGTAATTAGAAAACTTGCTAAAATTCATTATTGCCTCTAGGAATGGCAAATGAAAAGAAGTGGCTCGTGTACTCAAATAGGGGTTTGTGTTTCTCAATCTAAACTGTCCCGAGGGCAGTAAAATTGTCTTAAAAAAACTGGCCATGGCCTTCATCGTATGTCTAGCTTTAAGTAATGATCAAGCCTCATAAAACATTAGCTTAGGCTGAGTTTCCACAATCAGATCAAAACTCTCAGAGCAGGGGTGCCTGGGTGGCTTAGTTGGTTAAGCATCTAACTCCTGATTTCTGCTCAGATCATGATCTCATGATTCTTGAATTTGAGCACTGTGATGGGCTCCGTGCTGATCCACGGAGCTATTTGGGATTCTTTCTCCATCTTTCTCTGCCCCTTCCCCACTCCCAATGTCTCTGTCTCTCCCAAATAAATAAACATAAGAAAAATTTTAAAAAGATAGAAACCAATACTTCTTAAAAAAAATTTTTTTTTCAACGTTTATTTTTGGGACAGAGAGAGACAGAGCATGAACGGGGAAGGGGCAGAGAGAGAGGGAGACACAGAATCGGAAACAGGCTCCAGGCTCCGAGCCATCAGCCCAGAGCCCGACGCAGGGCTCGAACTCACGGACCGCGAGATCGTGACCTGGCTGAAGTCGGACGGGTAACCCGACTGCGCCACCCAGGCGCCCCTAAACCAATACTTCTTTAAAAAAAATTTTTTTTAAAGACTTATTCATTTTTGAGAGACAGAGAGAAAGAGAGCACGAGTGGGGTAGGGGTAGAGAGAGAGGGAGACAGTATCTGAAGCAGGCTCCAGGCTCTGAGCCATCAGCACAGAGCCCAACGCGGGGCTTGAACTCAAAAACACAACATCATGACCTGAGCCCAAGTTGGATGCTCAACCGACTGAGCCACCCAGGTGCCCCATTTAATTAAAACAAAAAAAAATATTTTTAACAAGAAACCAAGACTTCTGATTGGTACTACTCCCATAATAAGGCAGCTTCTTCCTACGGTCTCATTCTTGTCACTCTTTCTCTCTCTCTCAAAATAAATAAATAAACTTAAAAAACCTCTCAGAACAAACAGCAAGATGGCATATCTAAGAGTATTAACCAAATCAATAATGTAGAGCATGCGAATGTAACTGTATAACACACATAACAGAAACACACCCCGTGTGTTTTGACTGGGGAAGTAGGACTAATTGATCTGGTTTTTAAGCCCATCTATCAAACCAGGGGTGACATTCTATAGCATCCTGTGGCTGCTATCTACATGTGGGCCAAAATCTTATCTGCCCTCTCAGCTCCATCACCAACCGGTGCATTTTCCTACTGAGAGAGAATAAAGAGGGGACCCAACACAACTGGAAATGACCTGGTGAAAACCTTCTGAGAACTTTCAACTTCTCTGTGAAAGACTTTATTTGGTCCCCACTACATTCTCCTCAGCCAAGGAAGAGCTGGGGTACTTACTACATAGCATTAAAAAGACAGTAATGCCGGAGTCACCCACAGTCCTGGGGTGACACTGAAATGTGTCCAAGTCGGGCCTCCTTCCCCTTCCAGTCCAAGCTCTGGCAAACTCTCTGCTCCCCAAATCCAACCCACCCTTTCCATGTTCTCCTCTTGCTCTTCTCCCTACCTGGAATGGCCTCTTCACTTCCATCCCTTCCTGTCAAATTCCTATCCATCCCTCACGATCAAGGTCAGACCCCACGTCCTTCCTCTGGAGTCTTCTGTAATTCCTTGTGTGGGGAGAGTCTATTCTCTAGAGACCCACAGCTCTTCCACATTCTGTATTTCTTTGTGATCACAAGTACGTGACTCTATCCCTTACTGGAAAACAAGCATGTCGAGGGCTGTAGAAGTGTTCCCTCCTGCAGAAGTACCCCACACATAGCCAGGTCCTTGATGATTACTTAGTACAGGAGAATAATTACTTAGGACATGAAACTCCACATGGGGCCTTCAGAAGGCTGATCCTGAGGATGAGGGAAAGATACACGGCCATCACCTTTAATGAGTGATGGGTCAATTTTCCACTACACCAGTGGGGAACCACCAGCATTCCTCAAGTGCAGACTGGTCTCCTGCTACAGTAACCCACTACGAATGACTATATTCTGTGTCAGGATCCCTGAGGCAAATCATTTTCATATAATTGACTCAACACCAGTGCTTATAGCCCAGGTTATAGCACGTGCTTATAGCATGGGCAACAGAGTATATAGCTTGATTCGACAGTGCTCACAGCACGGGCAAGAGCACCATCCCCTCAGGTAAACATCAATAGGCTTGGTGGTATCATCACCTGCCACAGAGTTTTCATACAATCAGCAAGAAGAGCCCCTGAATGATGACAAGGCACTAGAGGCTGGGTTAAATGTTAGGGAAATAAAAATGGATCGGTTGGGATCTCTGACTCGATATTATTTTATTTCTCAGGAACTCAGTGCGCTTTTCAGAGCAATTCATGCTCACCACATCCATGTTATTTTTCTACTTTATACTCAAAAGGGAAAGGGAAGACAACCCGGACAGCCCGAGAAAGAAGAGTGGGGAGGCTGCTGTGGATGAACACCTTCCTCACCAGCAAGTGAACCCCTCGGCACAATCAGATTCTGACAGGATAAACCAGGTGGCCCTAACAGCCCTGCTCACATTCTTTTCACAGGATACTTGATAGACTCTCATTTCAGGCTTGGTGGCTGGGTTGGCGCCCACAAGCCCCTCTGGTCCTAGCACCGACCACGGTGCCCTGGAGCTCTCCCATCACCGGCAGGTGCCTGGGAAGGCAACAGGAATTCAGCCTGCCTTGTAGCTGCTGCAAGCTACCAAGTGCCAGCCGGACGCCTGAACCCTCAATAGGAATCAGGGTCGCAGAGAGAGTGCCCATGCTTTGTCCCAACCCCAGTTAGCCTGAGCCTCTTGTGCCACTGAGGGCCAAGGGTGATGTTCACCTGGTCTAACTGCAGATGTGTCACTGTCACGGCCAGGAGAAAGGCAGGCTTTAGGGAGCAAGGAGCTCACCTGCCCTAGACCTGATGCTCTCTGACCTTGGCAGGAGAACTGCTGGTTCAGTGGAAAGACTCAGTCACCATTACTATGCTGCTAGAAAGAATTTCTTTGTCCACTAATAAGTTCAAATCCAATCCGGAGTGTGAACAACAACAAAACCCCTAAAAACTATTTTTAAAAAAACAAAAACAAAAACGAGAGGGGGGGGGTGGTATTCTGCTTCAAGGGAACTATCTTAACATATCACAAGTTGAACATTAATAAATTCTTTCTACAAGTTTGCTTGGTTTTTCATTAACTTTATGCACTGATGTATCATCAGAAATTTGCCCAGAAGGCCCAACCTTACGTAGAGGTAAGAATGTGGGGAGAGGAGAGAGGAAGAAATGGAGCTTATCTTCACTTAAGTGCTTTTTCAAATTACTTTTGCCCCTCAAGGACATTACTATGAGGTACGTGACCTCTGTACAATGCTTTACTTTTCAATTTATTTCAAATTCTAGACAGGCAAATCATTCCATATCCATAAATTTTCCAGAAAACTGATTTTTATCCCTCTTCCGTTAAAACCACTTTTACAGCTGGGAGACAGAAGTGGTTAACTACATCCTTTGGATTTTTTTATAATTAAGAAGAGATAATTAGCATTATTTTCTGCTATTAGCTATAATCATCTTCTACTTGGCTCTGGGTGCCAGTTAACACAATTTATTATAAAACTATGTAAAACAAATAGTCTCAGACTGAGCTGCAATCCAGATTTTTCTGGTGTGAAATTGTTAAACAGTTATGTCAAGAGTTGCTGTTGCTTGGGGATGTTTCCTATTGCACCCAGTGGCAAAAAAATCTTCTGTCAAAAAGACTTCTACACCCCTTCCGTAGATCCCAGTGCACCGAGAAGGCACAGTCAGTGGAGCAGAACTTCCTCTGAGCTGTGCACCACTTTCAATGTGTTCAGCTGAGAGAGAGAACGGCAACATCAAGCAGCAATCCTGAGCAGAAGAAACAAAAACTCAAACTCAAAAATAGGGGCTTTGAGCAAATGTAGAAGATGGAGGTTTAGAAGAGCCCTGAACCAAACAGTGGCCCCTTGCACTCATGCCAGATCACGGCGGGTGACAACACTTGTGGAAGATTTGGATCTGGGAGGCAGTCTTTCCTCAGCAGACCTGTTCAGATAGCAGTCAGGGCCAGATCCTAGTTGAGGAGGACAGGAGTTTGCACTGAGGTCCACTGTGTATCCTGCAAGTATAAGCACGTCATGGGGCTTAGCCTGCCCCACCAGACCCTTTCCTGTCTAACATTCCCAAAGTAACACAGGAAGCCTTTTTACATCAGGACCAGGGAGATCTTATGTAACAATCAGTCAAATTCCGGTATCCAGAGAAGTGAAAAATTAGGTAAGAGAAATTACTTTTGACAGAATTCTGTCCTTATTAGGCTTATTCTACTTCGGTGTGCTTCTAATTACATGAGGACCTGAGGGAACCTCTTAGCAAGTCAAAGTAAACAGACATATTTGTTGTTCTTAAATTCAGAGTGAAGGTCACACCTGTTTCAGAGAATGAATAAGCAATCTCAAGTTTGCTTTTCAAATAAACAGAATATCATGATATGAAATTTGTCAAGTGACTTTTCTCTCTGCTTAAGAAAGAGTTTTTAAAAAGAGAGAACACTTTTGTAAACTATCTAATATAATATTATACGACTTTTTTTCCCTTTCTTCTGTTAACTTTCATGACATTTTCCTCGTTCCTTTCAAAGTGTTCTTATTTTTTATTATGTTTAACCATCTGGCCAACTGCTTTAGCAAGTAATTAAAAACCTTACAAAGGGTTTAGAATTTTAATTAGATTATACAATTTTTGATGAATGGGGATAGGGAAGGATTTAATGGTTTCTTTGCTAGAGAGAATTATCATCCTGTTTCTTGTCTTGCTTAAGTATATCATAGTATTTTTTTAAATTGAAGGATTGTGTTTGGATTGAAACTTTCTGAACAATAATGATGAAGGTTAGTATGGTTTTCATACCTAATTTCCCTTACAGAAACTCAACACCAGCACTGAAAACTCAAGCAAAGAAGTGTACAAATTATGGCAGATAGATCAAAGGAGGTTTCCATGAAGTTTTCTCTGGCCCAAGTGATCATTCCCAGATCAATTTCTAACTACTCACATGGGTGGTCAGGGCCCTGAGCTGCACGTTGTGAGCAGCCAGGGAACAGTGGAAGTCCTGTAGCCCCTTCTTGCTCACAAAGAGAAAGCTGTAACATCATGGTGATAGTGGATAAACTCAGAACAGGAAAGGCAGTTCCAGGATGGCACCTGTGCATAGACCCACAGAACAACCAGTCCAAAATGAGATTGGGAGGTTCTGTGAGGAAGGTGTCTGAGAAAAAGGTACACAGAAATGATGTACTGAGAGAGTAGAGATATAAGAAAAAAAAATACAAGCATGAGGAAAAAGAAAGGCAACTAGAAATATCTATAAAGACAGAAAGCAGCATGAAAAGGCATGGTTCAAATGTGAAACACCTACTCAGACTTTAAGAAGTAAATTGGATTTTAACTCAAAGACAGAATGAGCAAGAAGCTAGAAGATACTAGGGATATGGTGAATAAAATGGCCCCAAAGCAAGGCAATACAAAATCTTCGGGGGAGAAAAAAAAAGGAAGGTCAAAGTATGAAGTAAACTGTGATCGATTTATATGCTGTGTGGGAAAGGAGAATCCATTTGAACTTGTTATTAGAAACAGTCTCCTTTGAACAGGAATCATGAGATTGAAACCAAAAAGAAAGAAATGTAGTCATAGCCCACTATTTGGTTCTAAATAAAGCATAATAAAGTCAACACTGTTTATTTGCTTAAACCTTGCAAAAGAAATCACAGAGAAAGCAAGGAAGACCTTAGAATGGTTAAGATGGTAAATTTGATGTCATGTATATTTTATGACAAAAATATTAAAAAAAATAGATAACAGAATATATTTGTTATATTTAGAAGTTAAGGAAGTTTTAGAAATTTTTAGTGTTCAGAAGTTAAGGAAGAGACTCACAACAATGTAAAGGTAGAAGGGGAAAGAATAAGAAAGGGTAGAGATGCTAATGTCCTCACCTCTAAAAATGCTTCAGAGAGAAAACAAAATGGAGGTTTAAGTGTATCATTTACTGTTACAAAAGTATATATAATAAAAGAATAAAAACTAGTGATATAACCATATTGGGCAGATGGGCAAAGGGAAGTTAAAAGTGAGCTCAGTTAGGGGTGCCTGGGTGGCTCAGTCGGTTGAGTGCCCGACTTGGACTCAGGTCATGATCTTGCAGTTTGTGAGTCAGAGCTCCCTGTCGGGCTCTATGCTAATAGCTCAGAGCCTGGAGCCCGCTTTGGATTCTGTGTCTCCGTCTCTCTCTGCCCCTCCTCTGCTTGTGCTCTGTTTCTCTCTGTCTCTCAAAAAATTTTTTTAAAAAGTTAAAAAACATTAAAAAAAATAAGCTAAGTTAGATTAGTAGATAAAGTTTAAGTGGATATATCAATAAATAATAGGGCCTTATTTAGCATTTTGGACAAATATTGTTCCAATGTGATTGCTCCTAGGGAGCAAATAGGTTGAAGGGAGGCAGTTCTTTCCTTTGCAACATTTTTTTAAATTTTACTATTTGTTGGGGCGTCTGGGTGGCTCAGTCGGTTGGGTGTCCAACTTCGGCTCAGGTCATGATCTCGCAGTCCGTGAGTTTGAGCCCCGCGTCGGGCTCTGTGCTGACAACTCAGAGCCTGGAGCCTGTTTCAGATTCTGTGTCTCCCTCTCTCTCTGACCCTCCCCCATTCATGCTCTGTCTCTCTCTGTCTCAAAAATAAATAAACGATGGGGCGCCTGGGTGGCACAGTCGGTTAAGCGTCCGACTTCAGCCAGGTCACGATCTCGCGGTCCGTGAGTTCGAGCCCCGCGTCAGGCTCTGGGCTGATGGCTCAGAGCCTGGAGCCTGTTTCCGATTCTGTGTCTCCCTCTCTCTCTGCCCCTCCCCTGTTCATGCTCTGTCTCTCTCTGTCCCAAAAATAAATAAACGTTGAAAAAAAAAATCTTTAAAATAAATAAATAAATAAATAAATAAATAAATAAACGTTTTAAAAATTAAAAAAAAAATTTACTATTTGTTATCTGTGTGTGTATATTAACTTGTTAATTTTTAATTTTTTACTAAAAGCTGAAAAATGTGCAATGGTATAAAATCGCTTGGCTGTCATTTTACAGATGAGAAAACACTGTGTGAGGATAGAGGGCAGCGAATGGATTGGTGATGACAGGAGTTCAGGAGTCACAGAGCATGGTCCCTACTGGCTGGGGGACCAAGAAGCCAGAGAGAAGTGTCCAATTTCTCAACCCTAAGAGGGGAAAACACCACACCAACCTGATTGGGCGGTTGTGAAGATGAGATGAGAGCATGTATGAACGTGGTCAGGATGTGGCGGCTGCCACAGCAGTGGGTGAGTACCCCTAAACAGATTATCTCTCCCAAATGGATATGGATATTTGTACGGTAAAAGGCAAAACAAGAACTTACAAAAAATTCAACAGGTCTTTGTTTTGGGGCTAGCCCAGTGACCTTGAGCCGGTTACTTAACTTTCCTAAGCTGCTCTTTACTTATGTACAAAGTGGGGGCACTGCTTTTCTCTAGCCCTCTCGGTGGATCTGCAAACTGTTCCCTGGGTATTCCTGCTGCCTGATCATATCTCCTCTCTACCTCTCCACAAAATTCATGGAAAGCTTGTTGTTTATATGTGCAGAGCTGTTCACAAGGGGAATGGAACACAAATTGAGTTGAACAGGTTATTTCATGAGACCAGCCTGGAAACTAAGAATTCTGTATCAGTTTTTTGTAACTTTCCAGGTAAATGAATGGGTAAGATAGCCGAAAGAAACTCATCATGTCAGATGTGTTGCTAGTCTTTGCAGATAAGAACATTAACCAGATGCAAGCTAACTTAAAGCAAATTTGTGCAAGTAGGTCTTATGAAATTAGTAGATTGTCCAGAACACCATGTTGCTATTGATAACAACAAAACAATCTGAAAAGACTTGTTCTCAGTAAGAAATATCTCTCTAAATATGTTGTAGTATCTTTAAAACTCCTAAATTTATAAAATTATATTACATTATTAAAATTATAACTTCTGAAAAAAATACACAGTTTAAACTAACAAAACCTTTCAAAGACAAGTTCCAACAGACTGCATTGTCTATACTGCCTCAGAATTTAAAAAACAAACACACAAACCAAACAATAGGTTATTTAACCCCAATTAACAAAAACAAAGTTCTACAACTTTTAAGGAAGCATAATATGCTCTCCTGTTGCCATGACGATGCCTGTGCTCAGCGTCGCTCGTCAGCGATGGACCTGCCCAGTACAATCGATCTGTGTGTATGTGTTTTCTACACCACGTAGGGAGCTAAGCCTCATAAGGAAGAGAAGATGGCGAGGCACGCTGAGGAGCACTTGATCCATGAGCAGAGAGAAGAGAGCTTCTATCCACATGAGGGCATGAAATCCTTCCCACATGTCCTGGACGTCTTGTTCTTTCCTGTCCTTCTTTTCCCCAATCATGAGACAAGTAAATGAAGCAACAGGAAAGTGAAAACAAGTTAAATTAATTGGATTACAGGCTACTGAATGAACAGGTAGGAAGCATTTTTTCTCAGACTATCTCATTACTTCACTTTCTTGTCTTTAAGGATCATTTGAAGTGGAAGGCAGAATCTGTGTGGCAGAGTCGAGATCTTGCTCTGGACTTAGCATCATGTGACATGTGTAAAAATAGAGCGCAGCGTAAGAAATGGGATCAGCTGCAATTTTGTTTCGTGCCTTCACAGGAATCTCTGCCGGCCTGCAGATCCACCTACCAGTAGATGGGAAATACAAGAAACATCTTAATCACCACCACAGGAAGGCAATCAGCAAAATTACAGGCTGTGGGGAGGGAGTCCTACTCCTCACTACTTGAAGTAGTGAGTAGTTCAGAGACCAGCCACATCAGCATCGCTGGGGCTCCTGTTAAACATGGGGATGCCAGGCCCCACCCCAGTCTGCTGCAACAGAACCCCTAATAAAATCTCCAAGTGATTCACATTCACATTTACATTTCAGAATCAATGTTCTACAGGACAATCAAAACAAGACAAAACAAACCCTCTGCCCTGAGTGGCAATGACCCAAACAGCAGTTGCTCTGTGGCATCCCAGAGCGAGGAGGACACGGGTCTGGAGCAGCACCCTGTGTGCACCTGAGGGAGAAAGCAGTCCCTTCATCATAGCCAGAGATTTTGGAAATTGTTAGTGCTGCGTCTTCTAGCAAAAGCTAGTATATGTCTCTATGCAGGATTACAGTGAAGACTACATGTGAGTATGTACAGAGAGTACCTGAAAAAATAATAGCTACTCTTGTCCACAAACGTTTGCTCCCTTCTCCCCTCAGCATTCACGAAGCAGCCAGGACTGCTGAGAAGCTGCCATAAACGCCCCTTGTGCATGGCAGAAACCCGGAATGATAAGAGCATAGTCATTTGTTTTAGGGGCCTCACGTTCATGAAGATCTACCACATGCTCAAAAAGTGGAAAATTTTGTTATTTCAGCCTAATAGTCTTATGAGATTGGTACTGTGTTCTTTGTTTTACATAAAATGTAATCTGTAATCTGGAAGAGTGGATGGCATATTGATGGGTCTGGCAAAAAGAAGGCCAAAACAAAACAAAACAACAACAACAACAAAAACCCGAAAAACAAAAAACTCACACTTCAGGAATTCTGAGCTAAAACCTAAGAAGCAGAAACTGGTTTTTGATGAATTACATGCTAGGATGAATTAAATAATTCATAGTATCAATGATGTGGTCGAGTACTAATGTCTTTCATGAAACTGCGGGAAGTGAAGCCAGGAAACTCAGAACAAGGGTTGGTCAAAGGAAATTAGGTATGAGCATGGCTTTGTTGTGCAATTCACATATACTCATGTTCAAAAATGTGCTCACACATGTAGCTACATACATTTGTATCAATATGCAAGATTCTGCATAATAAATATGAGGCTAAAATAAATAAGCAACTTAAGCAGGTTGTACATATTTCTTTTTTTAATGCTTATTTATTTTGAGAGAGAGAGTGTGTGTGTATGTGCTCACAAGCAGGAGAGTGAGAGCAAGGGAGAGAGAGAGAGACTCTCAAGCAGGCTCCATGCTGTCAGCACAGAGCTGGCACAGGGCTCAATCCCAGGAACCACGAGATCATGACCTGAGCCAAAATCAAGAGTTAGATGCTTAACCAACTGAGCCACCCAGGTGCCCCAGGTTGTACATTATTTCTAATACAGTGAAAAATAACTAGACAAGGGGCCTGAGAAGTAAAATGCAATCCTGCAATCAAGGAGAGCACACTTCTGTTCAAACACAGAAGTACCAATGATCCATGCAGGGAATGGTGGTTGTTTTTTTTTTTTTTTTTTTTTTTGATGTTTATTTATTTTTGAAAGAGAGACAGAGTGAGAGGCAGAGGGGCAGAGACAGAAGGAGTCACAGAATCCGAAGCAGGCTCCAGGCTCCGAGCTGTCAGCACAGAACCCGATGTGGGGCTTGAATTCACGGAGTATAAGATCATGACCTGAGCTGAAGTCGGACACCTAACCGACTGAGCCACCCAGGCACCCCAGGGAATGGCTGTTTGGATTAAACTCATGATTCACTAGAAGGAAGAGGGAAGGAAACAGACCAGGAGCTGTGGCCAGAACCAAGCCTGTGATGAGATATGATAGCTCATGTCAGGTTGGGAAGGTCATGTGACTTGGAGACGCCAAGTTCCACAACTAATAATTACTACAGTGAGATTTGAACCCAGGTCTGTACGTACAACATGAGTGATCAATCCACCTGGAACGTAGATTTCTGGTGGCACAAACAATACAAATGTTAATCTCAAACACATGTTTTAATTCTATTTAAACAACATACTCTAGATAAACATTTTATAAAATGTTATTTAACTCCCCAAAGATTTAGATTATACAATAAAATACTACAGAAAAACAAAAATTTATTAATTATTATTATTTAATTCCCTTTCTGCTGACATTTCATACTAGAGTAATCACTATACATGTAATTAAGACGGGTCCATTTGAAAATGCTTACTGACCGCCTAACTGTTTCAACAAGCCAGATAATGCATTTGGTATGCTGGCAGATTGCAGAATTTGGTCAGCCTCAGTCAGTACTTGCAAAAGTTACTAGAATAAGATAAAACCATCTCCCGTTTCCCACTTGTATTACTCCTGAAATCTCCTTTTGGTTCACAACACATTTCTGTGCCTAGACTTTGCTTTGGAAGCTTATGCCTACATGGCTTTGTCAATTCCAGCCTCTTCTGACCATGCAATACTTCAAATCCTTAACCCAATTTATCTAAAGCATCCAAAGTTACAAGATTGTTTACATAAACATTAAGGGATTGTTGGATGTGTACCTGTATCTCCTTAAAAGTTACTTTGGATTAACACACAACTGGAAATATTAATACTTCTTTAGTTTATGCAGTGGGAGAATCTGTCTGACTTGTTGCTACTTGAAATGAATTTGTTCACGAGGCACCTGGGTGGCTCAGTCGGTTAAGCGTCTAGCTCTTGGTTTTGGCTTAGGTCATGATCTCATAGTTTGTGAGTTCTAGCCCAGCATAGGGTTCTGCACTAAGTGCCCAGGGCATGCTTGGGATTCTCTCTCCCTCGCTCTCTGCCCCTCCCCTACTCATGCGTGCACTCTCTCTCAAAATAAAAGTAAACTTCGGGGCGTCTGGGTGGCTCAGTCAGTTGAGCCTCGGACTTCAGCTCAGGTCATGATCTCATGGTTTGTGAGTTCAAGCCCCACATCAGGCTCGCTGCCTTCAGTGCAGAGCCCGCTTCGGATCCTTTGTCCCCTTCGCTCTGCCCCTCCCCTGCTTGCATTCTCTCAAAAATAAATAAAAAATTAAAAAATAAACTTAAACAAAAAGTACAATGAATTTGTTCAAAGTTCTTATACTATCAGTTTTGGGATAATCCTTACAATAATTTTAAGCATTAATTTTAAGCACTTAATTCTTAAAATAGTTTCTCTCATTTTACTTATTAATCTTCAACACCTGTGTCTTAAAATGTTACTTACTTAAAATGTTTTAAAACATTTTTAATGTTTCCAGTCTTGGAAAACTTGCCAAGGTGGGTGGGTATGTGAATGAGGTAACTCACAGGGGTCATGAATGGTCTCCTTCATCCTCAGGAATATTCCATAACCCAATCACCTGTTAACTCTTGGTGCTCACACTGATAACCAGTCAGCAGCAAAACATCCAACAGCTACTTTCTATCATCTTTAACACATTGCTGGGTCTAGGCGTTCACTTACATGAAAATCATGAAAACAAAATAGCCGAATATCCAGCAAACCGTATGGACTCTTTCACATCATTCCAGTGAACCCATGTTTAAGAAGGGTGCATGGCAAAACAAGTGAACAATTTCTGAAAACAGGACTAAGAGTTCTAAAGTTGGATTTTAGCTGATGTGTGATATGCAAAAGGAAAAGCAAGACAAAATTATTGTTTTTATTGATAGATTGCCAAATAGTTACTTGCAAAGTTATTTTTCTGACCAAAGTTGTCATTTGTCTATTTCCAATGACATCCAGCAGAGTCCTGGAGTATTATCAGTTTGAGGTAACTTACGGAGAGAGGACATGCTGGAGGTGCCCCGAAGAAACTGGTGTAAGCCATCTTCACTGTCACTGGAGCTGGCTATACTGTTCCTCATTTCTAGCATGGAGATCTGTGTGCACAGGCTGAGCTGGTGTTCCAACTTTTTGGCCTTCTACAAAACAAAGTTTTAAGGTTTCAGAGATCTATGGGACTTAGGTCATACATTCCCTGTAAACAGCATTTATTTTTCCTTGAAATAAAAACTACCTGGTATATAGTAAGTGGCCAAAAAATGTTAGCTATGACCTTTATCATAAGCTATTACTATACATACATTACAAAAATTTAACATACTCAATAGCTTATTTATTAAACTGGAAAACAATAAGCACCAACCTAATTTGATAAAGGGCCTAGACAAGATGACTTTAAGAGAGCACACACCCATATGCATAGTTCCTGGAGAACACTACTTATCACAGAAACAACATTCTGCAATGTCTCTTCTGTCATCATTTTAATTTCCTTCTAAGCAATTGTGGGGAAATGAAGATCAAATTGCAAATTGTTGAAGAGCCACTCAGCTCTGAAATTCCTAACTGGATTGCCACACGCCCCCTCTCATCCCTCTCTTGTCACTTCTAAGCCTTCTGGAAAGGGGGTTGCCCAGGAGGATATATAAGACCGGAAGACACCAGGGTTAAAAGGCGAACTTCCTGTTCACCCAAGTTTGTGAGTGTTTCTCAGTCTGCAACCTTCCTGCTGCCCTGCCTTCCCTGGCTCACTCTACCCCACATCCCTCCCTCCAACTCGCTTACCATCTTCCTGAGACTGATGGACCCTTTATGAGAGATCAGCACCACATCACCACAAATGGAGGTCCCTGACATTTAGAGACACCTCACCAGGTAATGGCAAATATAATAATTACAAACTATTTCCACGCTCTTGAAAAATGATTCCCCTGAAGGGTCTCTAAATTACAAGCATCCCCACTTCACTCATAATTAATTAATGAAAATTCAGAAAAAATATATGCTGCACAAAGTGAGGTACACCTTAAAAAACCACTTACTTTATCATTTAAGGTAGGATCATTCAATGAGTAGAGCTTATTGGTAATGTCTTTTCCTATAAGATACCTAAATATTTCATATAGAAATGGTTCTGATTCCAGAAAGTAAGTTAATCTTTCTCTTGACCAGCATAAAAATCTGCAGTTATCATCTGCAATGATGGTGACCTGCCCAAGAAACAAACACAGAAAGAAAAAAGTACATCTGTGTATATGAATTATGACTATAATAATTTTGGGGAAAGGAAGAGTAGAATAATTTAGTGGATATTATTAAAGGAATGATTTATCATATTAGTTAAATTAAAATAAGATCTATACACACAAGCTTCTATAATTACTATAAAATCACGTTTAAAATCGTTAAAAAACCAAGAATTCTGCAGACGAAAAGCAAATTCTCCAAGTTTCATTGTTGTGCTGTTCTGTGAGGTCTGGTGTCAAAAGCACTGCCACAGAGCATACTAGACTAATGTTACAACTAGATATATAATTTACGGTTAAATATTTCTTTCCATACTGATGATTACAACAGAGGTTTAAGAATACGGCTTCAAGCAAGAGAACTGAGCTAAGATTCGTGAGGCAAGTTACAGATGAAAGATATCCCGCCTAGCCAACTCTGCAAACAAATACTAGTGAATGAGAAAACAGAGTCTTGTGAATTGGTTTTAGGGTCCAGGTTGTTACTGCGGAATATGGCTACTGAGGGTTCTTCTCTGGGTCCTTCTGTCAGAGGTAATTCTCAAGTGTGACCTTTCAGGGCTAGCTCCAGGGTTATCGGGAAACGATACCTTGTTCTTGAGCATTGTTCCACAGCAAAGTGGGAAACACTGTAACTGCACTACATACAGCTCAAGTTTCTTTAAATAAATCCTTTCTCCAGAGTGAGGGGTTAAGCCCTCACAACTCAGTGTCAGGAAGCCCATCCCCCCATGGCAGTCCCCTTCCATCAGTTAGTACTCCTCCTCTGAGCTTCATGGGGCACTCATATCACTGAACCCACACTCATCTGTGGACACATCTGTCTCCGCCAGGCACTCTGAGGGCAGGGACTATGCATCTTCATGTCTGAATGCCCAGCGTCCAACACAGAGTGGTGCTCAGTATACATTTATTATATGAAGAAATTAACAAATGAACACAAATAGTGTTGAAGGCAACAACTATTTTTATATCCTCAACATTAAACCCAATGCCTGTCCAGGTCAATTAATAAAGGGTTTTTGAATTGACATGAAATCATACCTGAGCATCAGAGCAAATATTTCCAGTTTCCCCTTGGTTTGTCATAGAATGAAGCATATTTTGGTGATGAGGTGGTATTTATGTCTACTAAGATAGAAAATGGAAAACCCAGCTTCTCAACTAATACTAATAGCTGAAATTTGACCTTTAGCAAATTGGAGGGTTTAGCTACTTTAAAAAAATGGGTCAATATTCCTAGAAAAAAAATTTGCATTTATTTATTATATTAAAAGCAGGAATCTCCGAAAACCCAATACATTTGGAATGAAGAAATGCATTACCAACTCTATGACTCCATGAGACGCTAAATTCTACTCTTTCTCTCAATGTGCATTACGTACTTACTTTATGCTAGACACTGTTAAAGGCACTGACATTACGATGTGAACAAGAAAGACAAGATCTTTGCCCTAGGAAATAAATAAAGAAATATGATACCCTCAGGTGACACTAAGTGTTTTGACAAATACACAACCGGGGAAAGTGGTAGAGAATCTCCAGGGAATGACAGTCACACATAATACCACTCACTTTATACATGCATTGTACTTTTAAACATTTAGGTGCTTTTACATCTATAAGTGGATCCTCAAAATTGTCTTTCGGATAAGCAAGTAACATTCTTCTTCATTTTTCAGATGCCAGATGAGAAGACCCAAAAAACTTATTTACGAGCACGTTACCTAGTGATGAAGTGAGTACCTCTGACTTCCAGCCCTGACATGATTTTCCCACCAGACTAAACCCTAACCAATGTGTCCAATATTTATGAACACAATCACATTGAAAGTAATTTTGTTAAGTGACCACAGGGTCGGCTCAGAGCCCATCAAGAGTTCCTCATACAAACAACAGTTGAACACAATGTCATGAAGCCTACGCTCTAGTGGAGGAAGCTAATGATATGTAAAGATATGTGACAAAAAAAAAAAAAGAGTTATAAGAGAAGTATAAGGTCAAGCCAGTACTGAGGAGTTCCCAGAAACACTAAGAGATGGGTAAATAAATGGAGGGCAACTAAATAATATTCCACAGGAGTAATTAGAGAAGGGTGGACAATGGTCCTCACTGTAGCACAGCCCTGCAACTGAGCACTGGAGAAAGGGTTAGGAGTTGGAGGTGCCTTCGTTTGGCAAAGAGGTCATCCGGACTTTGGAAAATATAATTCATGTGCAGTGGGGGAAGAAGTTAAAAGAGGAGTTGGAAGTCATCCAAGAGAAGACAAAGGAATTGTACCCAGGTGATGTTTAATACATTTAACTTCTTCTCAACCATTCCGATAACCTCAAATTCCCACTGAGGCAATGACACTTCTGATACTATCATTTGCTTAGCAAATACATTTCTTACTGATGGTTGAAAAATACTGTGAACCTGTTTACATTGTTATTAAATTTAGACTTAATAACACTATTCAAATAATAAGCTATACCTAGAGAATGTGTGAGTGACTTACAGATCTGTAAGCAAAGGCATTTAATTGGATGCGGGTAGTTAGTATATTGACTGAGGTCATTTTACATGATGGCTGATGCTTCATTTCTGCCAAATAGACATTTGTGTTTAATGATTTCCTGCCACAAGGGCCAAGTAAGACATATTTTAATGAGGAATTTCTATAAAGCAATATAAGATTTTTTAAAGCTTCCGTAAAATAAATTTGCTTCTTAAGTCATTAGGGCACCTCAGCAGTGCCATGCTTCAGTTCTTGTGAAGAAATAAAAGCAAACAGGGCAATGGGAGATACAAAGGGATTGCTTTCAGGGAGAGAACTGGACTGTTTTCAGTCGGGTTTGCCCTGATTATTTCAAGGCACTAGGCCTGTCCCTCACTTTAGACTGTACACCCTCACATTACACAAGAACAAGGGTGTCTGAGGGAAATACCGAATGTGCCACAATTGGAAACCGCAGTCAGACAATATGATGGATGAATATTCTCAGGGGAGAATGTGTTATATTCTTCATGTATTGTATCACATTTCACACATCAGGAACATGAAAATGTCCTAGGATTGGTCTGTTCAGCCAATGCTCAGAGTTCTCATGAGCACCAAAATACAGTAGAGTCAAAGTTTGTAGAGTAAATTGCTTCACAGCTTAACCAAAAGATTTACTTAATACAATAAGGTAAGATTTGATTTAAATACAGGTAAAAACTTAGTGTTCCTTTATTTCACAAAGGCTTGGATCTCCAAGACATCCTCCTTCCCTTCAAGTCAATAAAGCTTTGATTTTCAGGCTTCCCAGCACAGGACGTGCAACCGACTACAGCAAAGCAATAGTGGGACACAGAACACAAAAGATAAATGTGAAAATGGTAAAGCTCACTTGATACAAAGCAACTGCACAAAGAGAAAGAAACCAAACACCAAAGACGACCTCTACCTCTTACAAGAAAGATACCCAAGATTCTATCAATAGTTCCAAGCAGCAACTTTGGTGTGTAAGTACATAATGGCTGTAAGCATCTGTCGAGTACCTGTGAGTTCAGAACCTGTTTCTCATCCCTGTCACTGTGTCTGTCACAAGAGTCACACGTGTACCCAAATAACATTTTTCTGTGCAATCTCAAGAGACAGACATTGGGTCCACTTGCCTTTCTTTTCCCCTTTCACCTTAGTGAAAGGTACTTTGGTAGTACCCCTACCAACGATGCATTTTAAGAAATACAAATTTGAGGGAAGTAGCACCTTTGTCAGGATACTTTTAATGGTTCAGATTTAAAGAAAAATGAGATTAGCAGGAAAAAACCATGTAGATGGAGAAGTTGACCACTGACACTCTCAAATGTCCTCTGCTATGGGCACAGGTAGTGAGAGGTTGCAGCAAAGTTCCTCTGGGAACTTGCTTCACAAAGAAGCACTATATACTCCTACACAGACGTGCAGCAGCTATATTTACTCTTGAGTATCTGCCAAAGGGAACATTTCGTAAACAATCAAAACACAATCTCTCCCGAGGGCTTCTTATGATGGAGTCTGCTCCAATTGTACAGGGCACAGTTTCCATGATGCTACAGTAATTTCTTTCCATTGACCAATCAGAAAATGCCACACCACATTCCATGCAGACAAGAGATGACTGGTGTTGAAAAGGCTGAATAATATCCTTTACCAGCTACAGTACCTCGGTTTTGGTCATATTTTGGAAACTTCACAGCAATTATCAGGAACATTTCTCTGCTAGCAAATCCTAGTCCCTGGTCCCCAAGAAGAAACTGTAGCTAGGGATTAGAATTCCTTTTTTTGCTAACTTAATTAAAATATAACTTGAAGTCCAGTGGAAAAGATAGTACATGTTCATATCCCTGGATTCTCAGGGAGCATTTGCTTCTAGAAACAAATGGGTTTCAGTTTCCACCCCCTCGCCAAATCCCAGTCTCTTCAGGGTATAATGAGACTGAGTCACTGTGTTAATACCACTTGCTACTATACACAGAGAAATGGATGAAACAGATAAATACACAGATAAGCGGGCTTTGGAAGAAGAAATGTAATAAGGGCAGAGGAAAGAAGGAGAGAAGAAATAAGTGGCCCTGCATTCATTTGTAGATGGTGGTGATTAAAGATACAGTAAGAACATTTAAGTCTCAGTGCACAGCTGACCCTCACAAACACAAGGTGAGAGTGTAAATTCGGGAAGCCACGATATAGCATTAGCTTTCTACTTCTGTATCTTAAGCTCAGCCAGTTTGGGAACAGTACTACACCCACTTAATGAACTTATATGAGACCTTGCAGTAAATACACATAACTGTACCAAGTTGTGTGGTTATGCAGACCTGTTACTCAGGCAGAATGAGAGTGGGGCAGGGCTGAGATCATTGTATATAAACTGAAGTAAACTGTATGTCTGTAAATTTTCCCTTTTATCTCCACGTGATCTCCCAAATTGTATGGAGTCTCAAAATGAAACTCAAAAATAATACTGGTCATCAAGAAACACTGACATTTCCTCCCTCAGGTGATAACATCCCTTCTATTCCATTTCCTACCTATATAGATTCACCCTCTTGCTCATAAGCATCCCTATTCCGCAATTTATCTAGAGGCTAAGATCAAAGGATACTCTCACCCATTTTCCTGGTTACTTTCCTATCAATCAAGAGGGGAATAAAATAGGAGGGCTGGACACTTACAGAAAGGATGAAAACAAACTGCCACATACTGGAACAATTTTTAACTATGAAGAACTTCATCCTTTGTCCCTAAAATATTCATTAAATATGAAATTGTAAAGTGACGAGGTTATTTCATAAGGATGAACAGGATATCTCTAGGGCAAAGCCAGTTTCTCTTTTTTCCCAATATAATTTTAACCAATTACATGTTTTGGAAACACGGATTATCCACAACTGATATTTTCCTTTTTTCTCATAATCAAAGCACTCGATGTTTTCTATGAAAAGTTATAAACATTCAAAGAAACAAAAAGGAAGAAAATAAAAAAGTAGTCAAACTCACAACCCAGAAATAACAGTGTTAACACTATGCCCAAAGTAGGATATATCTTTCTAGAGCTCTTAATGCATGTATAGGCACTATTTTGTTTAAGTTCTACAAAAATGGGATCATGCTATATATACCATATGATAATCTCTTATTTTCAATTAATCACTTTTCTATTAATATCCTTCGGATTTTGAAGGAGACATGAACTAGCTCCAATCTTCTTAAAAATCATGCCAACACATACCTGGAATTTTTCGCCTTTGTGCATCTGAGTTGATCTAAATTCTGGTGAATCTATAAAGGCACAGGGGTAAATGTTATGCAGAAAATGTCCTCGATAGGAAACCTTCATTCTGATAACAGAAATTCATGTTAATAAATGCATAATATTTCATTAATAACATGATGATCCTTAATCTTATAATATTTTGTACTAAAGTTTTAAAGACTCCAAAGATGACAGACACAATTAAAAGCACTTTCTGAAACGCATAAATATTTACTTCAAAATAGATTTCATCAACAAGAAAAAAAAAAAAAAGGACAGATTCCAGTACTGAACACACACATGCCTTCCAATGGTTATTACTGCTTGTTTAGCTGGAGTGGCCATAAATTTATCACTCACACTCAGATACTTTTGAGAAGGAAAGGATTGGTATTAATAATTATGCCAGAAAAATACACACTGGCTCTCTCCCCAGAAGACTGATATTTCTAGAGGTTATATTTTCGTGATATTCAAAAAATAATCAAATCACCTCTGAAACATGCACAAGCTTTTGGAAGTTTAATGCCCAACTTAAGCCTACATCAATTTTGATTCGTTAACTTTTTTAAAAAGGGTCAGTCGGGGTTCAGAATATTCACAACTGAAAATCTTAACATCAACAAGAACTGGAGTAGTCAATTCTACGTAACTCTAACACGTTGCTCTATAGTATTCTAAAACGCAGTTGTAAAATGGAATTTCAGCACCAACAAACTCTGTGACCGTTTCCTCCATTAGCTGGTATCATTCCTCTCTAGTCATTCCCTTCCCAGGGGACATGAGAAGACTTAGGGCAAACTGGACATTTCAATTTCCATAGACCACTTACTTCCCTTTCAGGAGAATACTCAGACGGTCATCAACGGAGGTTTTATCCTCTGCAGCATAAGCCTGGCCCTTTTTTAAGGTTTGGATCATACAAAACTGGCCAGTTAATCTTCTGAACAAATCTGGAGGCACACGGAGTGGTTCGAACAATCGGCGGTAGATGCCACTGAGTTCCTTTTCAATCTTCACCTGAAACGCAGCAATGACCACATGCTGTAGTAACGCAGCAACACTGAAACGTTGGCTTCTGCAGTCTCAGTACGGTTTTGAGAGTAAACACGTCTTCAACAAACACCATGGCCCTGTATTTCAGTACATGGAATCTTATACAGAGACTAAGTGGTGACATAAGTTTAGATGCTAAAAGGGCACTTTTGCAGTTAAACAACTCCAAGAGCATATGGAAAAGATTTGCACTATTGATCACATCTCCTCCTAGGCGCTGGAAAGCGGCTGGGGATGTTTTGCATGTTATCACAACATGCACCTTCCCAATCTTAGCACTTCCTGTAAATAACACAAACCTTTTTGTCTTTATAACAGCTGTTTCACAGAAAGAAATTACATGAACTTTTAAATATTATAGCAAAAAAAGAGAAACACACTAAATAGGAACCAACACAGAAAAAACATTTATGAAAATACATACAGTAAGCATTTTATCTATATGTATTACTTAATGCATCAACATAGGAGAACAAATATTCACAGCTGCAATCATTGCTTCTGATTTATTTATTCTGAAGCAAAGTGAAGACAGTAAAAGGGTTTCAGTGTAGCAATTTCATCCTAAGCTAAAATACTTTGTAGAATGGAGAACCCGCCAATTAACTCCCGACTACTAGAGAAAAAAAGGGAAGAGCAAAACGGCTCAGTCACCTCTGCTGTCAGTCAAGACCCAGATCACACCCCGTATTTGGGCCCAGCATTAGTCTGGGAAAACTGTAAAGCATGTGAATGAACTTTGGGGTTCAAATGATCATCCATCCCCAAGAAATCTACGGCAGACACAACATGGAGCTTATAGACCTGGCTGATGAGAGCCACTCAGATGTCACTATAGCCTTTGCGATGCTCTTGTCGTGTTCCATTTCAACAAAGAAACAGCATTTACATTTAAAAAAAAAATAAGTTTATAATCTGAGAAGACACAAAAGCACAGGTACTGTGTGAATGTGTTACTTGATGCTACTACCTCATGTTCAGAACTTGGTGTTCCAACAAGTTCTGATATTCAGAAATTACAACCCTCATTATTACTACCACCTACCTCCTCCACTTCAGAGATCTAGTAACGAGTGTTTAAGATAATTTAGTCACAAATACATCCCACTTTCAGGATACATGGTAGCCAACGTGGTATAGCAATGAACACATGAACTAAACAAATCTATTGACTCATATTCAGCATCTGGTCATTCTGCAAGTGTTAGCTCAAGTCCCAATTCCTTCATGAAGCCTTCTTAATTCTTGTGAAAGCACTCACTCATCAAATATTTTTTTGAGCACTTGTTATGCGACAATCATGGCTGACAGACACATGAATACAACAGTAAGGTGGCAGATGATGTTATTGTTCCCAACTATGTGCTGCTCCCATCCCCTGTAAAAGGATTATCCATCCCCTTATCCCAACCTATTCCCACATTATCACGCTTGGCCACGTCATTTGCTTTAGCCAATGAAATGAATGTGAGCAAAGGTGACATATGCTCCTTCTGAGCAGAGGTTTTAAGAGACACCGGGTGTTTCTCTTTTGTTCTCTCATACTTTTCTCTCTGCTATGAGAATGTATATCTAAACGGAATCTGGTGCTTCAGCAGAGACTCTGAGATGAAACCACAGAGCAGAATCACAACTGACACACAACTGCCAGAGTCCACGTATAAGGTGCATGAGGAAAAAACAAAACAAAACAAAACACCTGTCACTGTTACTTGCCACTGAGATTTTCAGATTGTGTATTACACAGGATAACTTAGAGAAACCTAATATGGTAAGCAAAACAGACTGGGTCACAATGACAAGGAGGTTACAGTCTAGTAGAATGCCTATTACATACAGCATCTGTATCATTCAAATTATAATTTCCTGTGAAATGTCTTGTTTTGGAATAGTTTTCTGTGTACATGTCTGGCTTCGAACATGTACAAGTGCTGTATCTTTTACCTTACTGGATAATTATGTGTAATTTGAATAGTTAGTAAACACGTATGGAGTGATTTCTAGGAGCCATGATGTTTTCTTAATTCTATTTACATCTCTTTGTCTTAGAATGACCAAGGAAACACAAGATAAATCAGAATTGGGGAAAAAAAAGTTAAATACTAAAGCTAAATATAGTGTTTTGGCATCACCCTCCCCAAATGGGAATTTCCTTAAATGAGTATTTTGGGGTAATGAAAAAAAATAAAGTCACCATATTTAAAAAAAAATAGCATGAGGGGTGCCTAGGTGGCTCAGTCAGTTAAGCATATGACTCCTGATCTCAGCTCAGGTCATGATCTCACAGTTCCGTGAGGTCAAGCCCCACATTGGGCTCTGTGCTGACAGTGTGGAGCCTGCCCGGAATTCTCTTACTCTCCCTCTCTCTCAAAATAAATAAATACACTTAAAAAAAATAAAAATAAAAAATAGCACGAACTATTTGTAAATCATTAGTATTTTCAAGGCAGTTGCCTATAGTTGATTTTACAACTAGGCAAAGATATTTTCAGGTGACATTTGAGTGTCAATAGACAAAAGAAATAATGAAGTTATAGGACTAAAATGACGGAGAATATGGACATGTTCTCTGATGTCTAAATTGCCTTAATGATTTAAAGAGTTTAAAAAACTCCTATGTAAAACAAATTTCATGGTATTCAAATATTTCACTTTATATATAAACAAAATCAGAGAAATGATATTAAAGGAACCAAAGATGTTAGATGTTCATTCTTAAGTCTGAACAAAGCATTTTAAAAGCTTTTTGGCTTTAAAATCCCTTCCTTAAGAGGTGCCTGGGTGGCTCAGTTGGTTAAGCGTCTGGCCTCTGGTTTCAGCTCAGGTCATGATCTGATGGTTTATGAGACCAAAGTTTGAGAGACTGAGCCCAGCTGTCAGTGCAGAGCCTGCTTGGGATTCTCTCTCCCTCTCTCTCTCTCTGCCCCCCTCCACCACATGTGTAGTCATTTTCTCTCTCTCTCAAAATAACTAAATCAATTTTAAAAATAAAATAAAATAAAATCTCTTCCTAATTAATTAATTTTAGTCATTACCGGTCTTTTCTTGTACAAAAGATATGATAGATGCAAAATGTTGACACCCAGGAACACAGAGTTCCAGATCATGATATCCAAGGCACATCGGTAGAGAGTGGCCCAGACAATATAAAGGGTACATCCTGTTGAATAACAAAGTTAACATGTTAGATGATTGGCATAGCATCAGTATGTAGCTTAATAAATTTTTTATCCTCTGTATACAAAAATAATCAAGCACATTTTAGATCTACCTAGGCCAAACATCACATTAACTTTCATTTTGTTTTTTTGTCTTGTTACCACAAAAGGAAAATGTGCTCTGTTGTGGAAAATTTATATAGCAAATATTTTTTAAAGGGGAAAACCCCCATAATTCTACTACTTAAAAAAAAAACACTGTCGATATTTTATACTTCTTTACAGTGTTGATACATTTTTACCTGATGGCAAACCTACCGTCTATAAAATTTTAAAACCCACTCTTTAACCTATTTTGCTTACTGTGGTAATTTCCCTATTTTGTTAAAACTCTTCATATACATAGTTTTCAATGACTGTAACTGACTAAATCCTAATTTAAGCATTTTCCAACTGGTAAATAGATGAGATTTTGGGGGTGTAATTTTTGATACATCGCCAAAACATATTTATACATTAAAAATTGATGTGTTTTTTTTTGTTTTGTTTTGTTTTGTTTACTATTTTCTTAGGGTGGATTACCTAACAGTAAGTCAAGGAAATGAACTTCACAGCTTTTGATGAGACTAAAGAATTGCTTCTCAAAGGTATATAGACATTTGCAATCCTACTCGTTAGGAATGCTACTATTAAGTTGACAATATTACAAAATTTGAAGTCTCTTCACTTGATAGTGAGGAATTACATATTTTATTTGATTTTGCATTTCCGTGATTATTGGTGAGCCTGAATATTTTACCAAATATTTAACCATGTAAATTTTCACTTGATGATTTTCCATTCACCTGTGGAAATCTTGCTTTTTCTTATCAATTCTCTTAATTTAGGAAAAATACCCATTTTCTTTTGATCGATGGATGGTGGGAGAGTCAATATATAATTTGAAATAAAACGATCAATATGATACAAATATATCAACAACATATACGCACATAAAAGCTAAACACCCGCATTAAAAAGTTGGTCATTTGCAATTTTTATTTCATCATAATGATTTGGGACACCTGAATAGGCCAAAATGTAAAACTTCATAAGTTCTTTAAAAAATATTTCATAGCAAATGTTGTTGAATTTTAAAATACTATTACTTAAAGAAGACACGGAAGCATAATGCTTCAGCTGACTGGGAACATGAGGATCTGAATTACAGTCCTGGGTTAGCCACGTTCTCTCCATCTTAATTTTAGATGAGTCAGTTAACTTCTCCAGGTCTCTTTGTTTATTAAGTGTCGGACTAGATGATCTCCTTGGCCCGTCCCACCTCTAAAACTGCGTCTTAAAATTTATAATTAGCTTTTGCCTTTTTTGCAGGGTGTGGTTTGGTTTTGTTTTTCATTCAACACTCTGCAATGCCTGCTGCAATTCCTGCCTTACTCAGAGGTTACGCCACAGAAGCCCACAGGCCACCTTCTGGCTTCCCTTCCAGCCTCTTATTTTATCTATCTATCTATCTATCTATCTATCTATCTATCATCTACCTATTTTGAGTGTAGTTGACACATAATGTTACATTAGTTTCAGGCGTATAACACAGTGGTTCAACACATTTACACCTATATATGTTATGCTGTGCTCACCATAAGTGTAGCTGCCATCTGTTGCCACACAGCATTATTACAGTATCACTGACTATATTCCCTATGCTGTGCCTTTTATTCCCATAACTTATCCATTCCATAACTGGAAGCCTGTCTCTCGCTTCTAGGCTTTACTTTGACCATTCCTTGTAATTTTTCACGTATTTCAGGCATAATGAGCTACTCTCCACTCCCCCTAGATATGATGAACTTCCCTCTCTTCTGTGCCTTTTCCTGGATACCACACACACTCACACTCAGAGAAATCCTGTTCATCTTCCAAAAGCCAGCTCCAATGTCATCTCCACAGCGTGACCTTGCTCCACCTTCCTGCTGAGGCTGTCACCCTCTCCATTTCTCCCTGGCACTGGGTGCACATGTGCATCACAGCCTCCAACACCTCACACGTGACTGTCCATCTGTGTCTCCCAGCCCCCCAAAAGTATCTTTTTCAAAAATGGACACTGCCTTCTTCAGTCTTTACCTGACACATTACAGGTGCTCAAAAATGCATCTGAATAAAAGAATCATCAAGGAAATAATCACATAGAGAGTAATTTGTCAAAAATCACTGCCTAAAATAATAAATTCAATTGTTCTGGTATTTTGATGTGAATCTGTTTAACCTGCTTAATCAGGATTATTGGAGCTCCCTCAAAAGTTTTATTTGAACTATTGTGTCTAGGAAACTGCTTTTGTTTCCAGTGTTGCATTACAGGTAATAAGTAAAAGCTTATTCAAATAATAGTGCTTACGACTGGATAGTACTTACTATGTACCAGGCCTGTTATAAGTCAAATATCGCACACACACACACACACACACACACATACTCTTACACACACACACAAACACACACACACACACACTCGTTTAATTCTTCCAACAACTCTAGGGGGTAGTATTATTTTTACCCTTATTTGGCACATGGGAAACTGAGGAGTAGAAAGGTTTAAACACCTGCCCTAGTTACACAGTTAGCAAGTGGTGGAATCAGGATTTGAATTACACAGTCTGCTCCAAAGTCCACACTCCTATATACAAATGGGTTTTTTGATACCTGGAAAATCTAACAACATAGAAAACATACATGGTCTTATATAAAATAAATATGGAAAGATATGGCATGTAAAGGCCTACCTTGCAAGTTACCTGATACACGTACTGCTTATTTGCTGACAAAGATTTATATTTCTGGTATGCTACAGACCTGACAAGGAACAGTCTGAAGTCCCCAACACTGAGCCCATCTGATGCCAGTTATAGAGAACTTAAATACATCTCAGTCAGGTATCTTACCTATAGTTAACATCCCCCTAAGAAGTATCATATGAAGATGAAGACTAGTTGGAATAACCAACCCAATTGTGAAAAAAATATTTGCTACATGAAAAACTAGATGATGTATCTCTCTCCAGTTTTCACATATGGTCTCATTGGAAGGCACGGGTATGACACTTTCTAACTCGGGTGTAAAACCTATTGCAGTTGATTCTGTCAATGGGCTTGACTCGGTATAATTCATCTTGAAAACTCTGTGAAAACAAAGAAACAAAAGGACAATCATAAAAATGGCAGCTGTATCTTACTACCCCTATAGGTATTATATCAAAATTATTTCTGTGAACTAAATATTGGTAAATAGACTTCTTTGGTACTTATGAATTGAAGCCAGGTTTGAACCCCACCAGTCACACACTAAGTGTATCCATTTCTTTATCTGTTAAACGATGATAATAATACCTCATTTAACTTTCTACTAAGATGAAATGAAATATATAAAATATTTAGCATAGTGCACAACTATTCACTGATATGTATATCTGTATATAGACATACATGGTGGGGAGAGAGGAATGAGGAATTAATTTGTCTAAAAGGCAATCACCAATATTCATAAACCATAGCAATTACAAAGTTTTCTATCACATTCTCACTATGACACTGATTCTGAACACAGAAAAAGTAAATGGAAAAACTGATTTTTTAAATAGTTTCCAAAAAATTAACACTCTCATATCTTTTATTTGAAGGCTTAGGATATTGAGGAGGCTCTATTTTTAACTGTCATTAAGTCATTATATCATACACATATACATTCCATATTATCCTATATGCACATAATAAATACATTACTAATCACTTATACATACACAGATATAACATTTACTCCTTTCATCGTCCAGTTTAAGTCTCTACTTTCTTTCCCATAAAAACTCTACTTGATAGCACATCACAAATTAAAAAGTAGTAAACTTCTGGTTTACTTCTATGTAGGAGAGGTAACGAACATTCTTTCAACTATTTAATGTAAAAATCTATAGCGAATACATTTCAAAGAGTATACATTTTACACATGCTTACATAAACCTTAACACAAAGTGGCACTATTTCCTGACTAAATTACCTGTCCTCCTTCTCTGGTACTTAAAAAACTTTATCTATTATTAGTTATACAAATTGGTCCCTGACAAAAACCATGTAGGTTTACAGATTATATTAATTATCCTGTTTCAGAAATAGAATTCCAAATGGGAACCAAAAATATCTTTAAATTTCATTCTAATGATAAGTATTTCTTTCCAAAATAAGGTCATATAATTAGCCATACATTTCCAATCATTTTTTTTTTATCATACCAAAGTACAGGTTTTAGGTGGTAGAATAATTCATTGGTATAGGTTGGGCATTCTGAAAGGATGTTATTAGACAGATCTGAAGGAATTCTACCTTCGTTAAGATGATAAAAAAACATACACGCATTACAAACTATGAATGAAATGATCAAGTCAATTAAAGATCTCTTCATACAATTCTGACATAGTTCAAAAATATAAGAGAAATAGTTGACTTAGATGTTGATTTTCTGCAAAAAGGAAAGAAACCACAAAAATCCAACTACTTTCCAAATGTTTGAATCAACAAAAATATAAGCCTATTGGGGGTGAGGGGCATGATTATTTGAATAATTCCATTTATATGATGTTTGCTTTTAAGACCAAATCAGAATTAATCCTATAATTTCTGCAGGAGGGAGAATGAAATTAAAGGTCCTCTATCACTCATAAGCTAGTGTCAAGGTCTGCTTATGCATTAGCATTACCTAAACTAATAACCACATTTCTTTTTTTTTTTTAATGTTTTTTTCATTTTTGAGAGACTGAGAGACAGAGCACAAGCGGGGGAGGGGCAGAGAGAGAGGAAGACACAGAATCCGAAGCAGGCTCCAGGCTCTGAGCTGTCAGCACAGACCCTGACATGGGGCTGGAACCCACAAACTGTGAGATCATGACCTGAGCCAAAGTCAGATGCTCAACCAACTAAGCCACCCAGGCGCCCCTAATAAGTACATTTCTATGGCTTCCACCTCCATTGTCCTATTTGCTTTTCTAACTACCCTGTGCTCTCTATGAGGCAGGGGTGTTGTCATATTTATCTACGTATACCCAAGGCCTAGATTCTGTAGAGAATGCCAGAGCTGAAAGCCATACAGAAGGGACACAAACATGACAAACACTTTTAGAAATCATTTTCAGTCTCCCCAAACCTTAGAAGTAAAGACAGGAAAGTGTCCAGTGTTCCTGGGACTAAGAGAGTCAGGTTCTATACCAAAAGCCCTGGGGAGCCACAGAAGTCAGGGGAAAGTCATTTCCGCTGCTTGGGTCTGCCTCTTCCTGGGAACAGAGGCGGCTGGACTAGATGGACTTTGAAACACTTTCAAGTTTTAATAGCCTGAGGCTCTAATACACATTTATATAATAAGTTAGTTAAGACATATTCCCCCTCATATCCACCCAATTATACCTGTAATGCCAACTAGCTCAATTTCAGGCTTTTAAAAGTTCTTCAGGTGGCAATAAAAGTACCAACTTCTGCTCCAAGAGCAATAATAGGAAAACTATGATCCACTGATGCAAGAATCAGAAAAATAACAGGAATTTTTAAAAGGGGGGATCACCCTACAACACATTTTGATGCTCCACACCTTATTTAAAATGTGTATTTTTAAATTTTCTCTATGTATTATAGCTTATAGAATAACATTGTATAATACATTTATTATATAATTTATTATTTATTTGTGCATTTATCTTTACATCAATTTTTGAAATGCCAGTTACCTTTTGTCAATAATATTGATTAGACCTTACTGGTTTCAGCTTCTTTTGATCACTTTTAATGGATTTAAGTCTTTAACACTGAACTAGCCTTCTACAGACAATGAGTCTAAGGAGGAAGGCTAGACTGGTAAATTGGTAAACGTTCAGATAAATTTTGACTGAGTCAAGAGAAGTCTTCTTTCTTCTATTAGTTCTTCAGAGTCTAATTCCCTTAATTACCTGCTCTGGTAAAGTCCTGTTGTTCTATTGATTTTCAATAGCTACGTGTCTGCAGTATTAAACAGCTAAATGGTGAAACTAACATTAATCCTTCACCAAACCACAAAAATGAAAAAGATAGCAGCAATGAACAAAAGTCGTGCTGGCAGATTTAATCCATTCTGTAAATCGAACAGAACCTTTGCACATTTTCGGAATGGCAAAGGGCATTACGCTGCCAAGGGTCTTTTCGCACATATTCTTGGGTTAAGGCAAGCAGTTTCTGGGACGTGTCTGGCCGATAACACGTTCCCCAAAGCCTCAGAAACGAGGGCGCTGGTGGGTGGCGAGATTCACGGGTTCCCCAGCCATCGGTTCTCCCCAGGGAACCCGCTCACCTCGCTCAGTGTCCACTGTTCTCCTTGACCCGAACTCCGGGGCCACGCGGGGTGTTCAGTGAGCACCGCGCCCCACCTGGCACTCCCAGCGCCCGGCCAGGGCAGGCCACACGGTGCGCCCGGCTGCCCGCAGCCTCCGCGTGAGAGCGGCGGCCCTACAGCGGGCGAGGACGAGTCCTGGTGGGTTAGGGGCCCGGAGCCCCGGAAGTCCAGCGGGGAGCGGAGATGCCCAGCTCACCAAGGGCTTGCCCGGGCCAGAGCGCGGGAACCGGCACCGGAAGGGGCTCGTGCGCCAGGGGACGCTGGCGCTGCCAGACCCATGTTGCAGCAGCTGGCACCTGAGGGTCTGTGGCCGTGAATCCCAGACGGGGGAGAAGGGCCGTTTCCGAGACCAGGGAACCCCACGAGGGCCCGGCCAGGGAGAGGGCGGGGCTCCCGGCGGCCAGGCTGGAAAACCCGAGCGCCGCGGGGGCTGACAAAGTTGCTCCCAGTGGAGCAGGGATCCAACTTTCGCTTCCCGATTTAGCCCCGGGAGCTCGAGGCTGCAAATATCCGGGCGCGCGGGGGGAGCCGGCGGCAGCTACGCCTCCCGCTCCTTACCTGGCTCGTCCCTGGCACCGAACCTGGGCGGCGCTGGCCAAAGTTTGGGGCGACAGCGGCAGGGCGCGGGGGACGGCGACGCGGCGGCTCGACGGGCGCCCGAGGCGACAGCCTCGGCAGATCGCGGGTCCGGAGCCTCCTTGGCCGGTGCCGGGTCCCCGCGCCGGCAGCGGCTTTGACTAAAATAGGCATCGCGACGGTGGCTGCCCGGGCTGGGGCCGCACCGCGCACGCGCCCGCAGCCCCGGCGCCCCCCGGCGGGCGGAGCCCGGGGCCTCGGCCCGACTCCCCGCCGGGCTGCTCCAGTTCCACCGCCGCGTCTGCACCGCCGTGCTCAGTTTGAAACACCCGCTTATTTCTTTCCCCGTTTCCTCTCTACTTCTCGATTCTGTCCTTGTTTGGGCATCACTGTGGAGGGGGGCGGGGGGCGGGCAGCATCTTAGGACCAGAGGCGTTGGTGGCTCTTCTCCTTGGGGATAACTCGTGAACTCGAGCAGTAGGATCCCAGCAGGGAGAGAAATCAGGATAAAAATGAGAACTAGAATTTCATTCCCATCCAGGTCGAACGACCCACACGCATAACTCCTTTCTGGGACACTCGCTCGCATCTCAGCACCGGCAGGAAGGGCCGGGAGAGCGCGCAACTCCGCGTCTGAGCCTCGCGGTGGAGGCTGGCGGGTTGGCTCACACGGACGCAGGACACCACCCTCCGGGACGCGGGTCGGAGCAAGCCAGCCTTATTGCTGCGGGGACCACGCGGGAGAGACTTTTGACACAAGCCACGTTTGGTTTCAAAGAAAAGAGGGTACTTACCCGAAATTTGCCTTCCCATGGCGGTGCAGGGCCCTCCGCTCAAAGCGGAGCTCCACCCGAATTTGACAAGTGAAGTTGGTAGACTTGGGACCATAAACTGGAAAACAAGATATGAAAGTATGCTCCAATCAATCTTTACTGTTCATAGAGGACAACCATTTGGGGTAAGAAATGCAGGGCAAATTAATGAAGAGTTGGCATGGGGGAGGGGGTGGAAGACAAAAGAGGACCGTTAGGTGGACCTTCAGTTTCCACCCCAAGTGTCCCATGTTGGGACAGAATTTGTGCCAATTATTAGAGTAGGAGGCCGTTCATGCGTGCCAGACATGATCTAAATATGAAAAAGAACACAGGTACATTATAAGGTAAGTACCTGGAGGTTCACACTTGCCAAATCTCTCCAGTGATGAGGCAGGGCAACATAGTGTCCAAGATCTTGGGGCCCAGTGCTGGACAGGTCGGGTTTGAAACCTGCCTCTACCACCAGCTGGCTGTGTGATCTTGGAAAGTTGCTTAACTTTTCTGTGCTTCAGTTTCCTTTTTTGCACCATGGGGATGGTGATGATGATGATGACAGTGATGATTGCACCTGTATCTCATCGGGGGCTTTGAGGACTAAATGACTTAATATATGTAGAAGGCTCAGAATGGTATGTGGTACACAGTGAGTTCTACCTATATGAATATACATTATACTGATAAAGCTCCTCTAACAGGTCTGAAATTTGTTATAACTACACAAGATTAATTTTCAAGGCTACTTCCTCAGAGTCTGTTTCTTTCTAGATGCTCTGCCAGCCATTTCGTAGCTACGACTGAATACATTTTAAGGTGTAGATACAATAATAATTGTGCACAAAGATTCTGCATGGATATGCATTGGAGGATGGCTTATAATAAAGAACACTGGGAATAACCTAAACTCTAATCATATGGAACTGAGTAAATTATAGAACATCCAAACAATCTTGTTCTCCGCAGCCTAATAATAATAATAATAATAATAATAATAATTTGCAGAGGGGTGACTGGCTGGCTCAGTCAGTAGAGCCTGAAATTCTTGATCTTGAGATCATGAGTTTGAGCCCCATGTTGGGTATGGAGACTACTTAAAAATGTTTTGTAGAAATATTAGAAATATAATAATGTCAACTAGTTATATAGAACAGAGGTTGGCAAACTGTGGTCTAAATGCCCAGCCCACTGTCCAGTTTTGTACAGCCCATGAGCTAAAATGACTTTTACATTTTTAACAGTCGAGGCAAAATTAAAAGAAAAATATATCATGATGTGTGAAAATTATGTGGAATTCAAAGTCAGTGTCCATAGAGTTTAATCGGAAACCAGCCATCCTCATTCATTTATGGCGGCTTTTGTGCTACAAAGGCAGCATTAAGGAGTTGCAACAGAAACTATATGACTCTGCAAAGCCTAAAATAGTTACTTTCTATTTCTTTATTGAAAGACCTTACTATTCTCTCTTGATAAAGAGCATACTTTTGTGCCAGGCACTGTTATAAGTGGTTTGGGTATATTAAGCCATTGTATCCTCATAATGGACCCTCTGAAGAAATAGTTGCTATTATGATCTCCATTTTATAGATGGGAAACTGAGGTTAACAGAGAGGCAGAGTGGTTTGCACAGGGTCACACAGCTAAGGAGAAGCTGAGCCAGGATATGAACCAGGCAGACTAGTTCCAGAGCAATCACACTTTTGTTCAATAGCTACAAGTTTCTGCCACCTTCTATATCTAGCTACACTGCTTCCCATGGAAAGATGTTGGATAGAAAAAGGCTAAGTTATAAGAGTATGTAGAATATTACAAGGCATCCATGATGATAAACCCTAAAATACTTTCATTCCTTACCTCACAGTAGTGAGGTTGTAAGTGATTTTTCATTGTTTTTTCCTTTCTTCCATTCCTTCCTCTCTCCTTCTTCTTCTTCCAACTCCTCCCACTCCTCCTCCTGCTTCTCCTTCTGCTAAATTTTCCTCAATGGCTATTATATGGTACTTTTATACTACTTTAAAAACAGATTTATTAAAATAGTAGAGCCCATGTTCTGCCTTTTGCAGATGGGAAGGCCAGACTCCAGGTGTGGTTATGGAGTCATCTGCTGTAGGGCACACTCATTCCTTACCTTGCACAATAAAATGCCTGTAAGGCATTTAGATCATATAAATATTGTATATTTTTATGAAAAGAGTGGTGGATTCAAAATCATAAGACTTGAGAACTGGCATTTGATAGAGTCTGTGTTTTTTCTGAGTATGTGTTCCACAGAAAGAGGAGACTGAACGAAACCTAAGACCCTCACTACAACCCATCTAAGGATTAAAACATGATTTTATATTTAAGTTTCTTTAAAAATTTTTCAATGTTTATTTTTGAGAGAGATAGAGAGCACAAGCAGGGGAGGTACAGAGAGGGAGACACAGAATCCGAAGCAGGCTCCAGGCTCTTAGCTGTCAGCACAGAGCCCCATGCAGGGCTTGAACTCATGCACAGTGAGATCATGACCTCAGCCAAAGTCGGCTGCTTAACCGACTGAGCCACCCAGGTGCCCCGTTTGTAAGTTTCTTATCACTAACATATGAATACTAGTTCTATAGAATTTAAAATAAGAATTCTAGGCACAAAAGTTGGTTTGGGGAATGCCTTTTAGGCTCCCTGGTGTCTTCATGCTGTGGAGAAAGGTCAGATTGAAAGATTCTGAGCACTATTTGAAAACTGATATGATGCAAGGAAGTAACTTGCACAGAAGTATAGAAGGAAAAGCACACAAGGCGTAAGTGTATGTATATGTATACTGTCTCCTCTGCCAAAACTCTGGCTAACACAGCTTAAATTGACATAATTGTTTCTCCCTTTATTTCTCTATGGGCATCCTAGTCTGCTTTTACTATTTGGACAAAGCCTCGATGAGATATCAAAATTCAGACAGAATAGGTTTTGTGAAAATAAAACAAGACCTAAGGGAGTCACTGGTTTGGAAGTGCATAGCCTTATCTTTCATATCCATGTCTGCCATGGTTGACATCAGTGTAGACTTTCTTATTGTATGGAGACCATTGCTCCTTCTGTCAGGTCTCGAGGCAGACAGTTCTGATCAAACATGGATTATTAAACAAAAACTCAATTATATTCTTTCTATACCTAAGTTCCTCTCATTAAATGTTGCATTAACCTTTTGATCAGTTTGACAACCAATCTGATTGCCTTTTAAAATTTATTTCTTTAAAAAAATTAATAAAAAACTTTTAATAATTAATAGACTTTGTTTTGTTAGAGCAGTTTTAGTTTTACAGGTGATTGAGCAGGTCGTATAGAAATTTTCTATATATCCCTTTCTCCCTTGCTCACAGTTTCTCCTGTTACTAACATCTTGCATTAGTGTGATACATTTGTCACAATTAGAGAACCAATATTGATACATTACTATTAACAAACTTTACATTACGATTGTTGTATAGTCCTGCGGGTTTTGCCAAGTGTATGATATCATGTATCCACCTGTGACATAATAAGAAATATGTATTTGGGTTTTTTTTTCCTAGTTCCTCATACAAAGCTTCTAAAACCCTTATATGTAACATCCTGAGACCTAGGGGTTTTAGGGGCATCTTTTGTTCTAATATTTACTCTTTGACCCTCAATTCCTGACATAGCACTTCTGAAACCTTTGTGATTTCCTGAGGGATGGGGATGATAAGACCATCTTATACAGAGCTCCTAGATCCCTTGGAATATCCCGGGTGAGAGGAGCATCTTTTGTTCTAATGAAATGACTCTGGGTAGACTCCTGCATAGCTTCTGGATGGGACCTGGTCACCAGCAAGACCCAAGCCATGATTAAAAGCTTAGAACTTCAACCCCACCCTCCATCCCCTGGGAAAGGGAGAGGGACAGGAGACTGAATGAATGATTGATCTTGCCTACATGATGAAGCCTCCATAAAAATCCCTAAACTAAGGTGTTTGGAGAACTTCCAGGTTGGTGAGCACATCCACATACTGGAAGGGTGATGTACCATAATGCCACAGGGACAAAAGCTCCTGCACTCAGGAAACTTCTGGACCTTACCCTGTATACCTCCTCATCTGCTTGTTCATTTATATATTTTATTATATCCTTTATAATATACCAGTAAATGTGTTTCCCTGCATTCTGTGAGTCATTATAGCAGATTATCAAACTTGAGGACAAGGTTATGAGAACCCCAATTTATAGCCACACCAAATAGATTTGTGACCCTGGGGCTCACTGCTTGTGATTGGCATCTGAAATAAAGAGATATTCTTGTGGAACTGAGACCTTAACCTGTGGGAACTGCACTAACTCTGGGTAGTCAGTGCCAGAATTGAATTGTAGGACACCCTTTTGATGTCTAGAGAGTTGGAGAAATGGTTGGTGTGGGGAACACCCATCCCTCACCCCCCCACACTTGGTGTCTAGTGTTGAGTAGAAGAAATAGACTTTCCTTTAGTAATGTCATGAACCCACCATTACAGTATCATACCAAATAGTTTCACTGCTCTCCTGTGCTCTAACTATTCATTGCTCTCTTTCCTCCCCTCCCTAACTCCTGGCAACCTTTGGTATTCTTTACTGTCTCTATAGTTTTGCCTTTTCCAAAATGTCATATAGCTGGCATCATACAGAATATTGACTTTTCAGACTGGCTTCTTTCACTAAGATATATGCATTTAAGGTTCCTCCATGTTTTTTTTTAAGTCTTAATAGCTCATTTTTAAAGTCACTGAATTATATTCCATAGGATGGATGTACCACAGTTTATCCATTTACCATTTTATGAGTATATGGTTTCTTTCAGATTTTGGCAATTATGAATAAATCAGGGCACCTGGGTGGCTCAGTGGATCAAGTGTCTGACTTTTGATTTCAGTTCAGGTCATGATCTCATGGTTCATGAGTTCAAGCCCAGCATTGGGCTCTGTACTGACAGTGCGGAGCCTGCTTGGGATTCTGTCTCTCCCTCTGTCTCTGCCCTTCCCCTGCTCATGCTCACTCGCTCTCTCTCTAAATAAATAAATAAACTTAAAAACATTTTAAATTATTAATAAGTCTGCTATAAACATTTGTGTGCAGGTTTTTGAGTGGACAAGTTTATAACTCATTTTGGTAGATATCAAGGGGTGCAATTGCTAGATTGCATAGTAAGACTATGTTAGCTTTATATGAAATTGCCAAACTGCCTTCCAAAGTGGCTGTGCCATTTTCCATTCCCACCAGCAATGAGTGAGAGATCTTGATGTTTCACATTCTTGCTAGCATTTGGTATTATCACAGTTTTTTATTTTAGTCATTTTAATGGGTATTTTTTTTTTTACTTTTTAAACTGACTCAGTTGATTAATTTGTTCAAAATTAATAACCAAACCGGTTATGCACTGAACAGGTGTTTTATATCCTGGCTAAATAAAAAACAAAAAACATGCAAAGCGAAGGGATATGATCTTTCATATTATTGTTGCATTGTTGCATGCCAAAGCTCACAGTCTTAAGAAATGGTTTAAACAGTGTCTAAGTATTTCTAAATTTATGGAGAAGCTCCATAAAAAGAAGTTGGATCACATTTGATTCATCAAAAAATGAGCTTTTACCCCAAAGGTAAAACTACTAAATGAAAAGTAACCCAGAACTTTAAGAAGACAGTGAATTGTGAAGGCAGTCAAAAGCGGTGGGGGCAGGGATTGGAATTTTGGAACCAGCAGCTGGATTCGAACCATGGTTTTATATTTAATAAGCTGGGTGAATTCAAATCATTTATTAAACTTTTCTGAGCCTCAATACTTGCCTATAAACCCAGGAAAATGATTCTTAGTTGACAGGATTATCTTGACCTTTAGAGACCATGTTTTTGAAAAATGTCTGACATCAGGTTTTTGCTGGCTTAATTGTACATTTTTTCCTATCCCCCTGATAGTGCTCTGCACATGGAACAGGTTCAGTACAAATTATTAGAATTTCAATCATCAAAATTCCCTAGCCTGATGAAATAATTGAAATATCCCATGAACACATGAAATAGCTAAGAGGTAGTTTTACATTTTTGCCTGTTTTAAGTAGATGGAATATAGCACACATACAAGACTGATGTTTCAAACAAAATTTGTAAACTGCAAGACTTTGGCACCTGCTAAAATTGCCAGTGGTTTGGGGTTTCCCTGGAGTAGCCAGAAATGAGATATTGGCTTCAAAAGCAAACTCATGAAATATGCAGTAGTATAGATTCTAGAAACCGGGCACTTGGCAGAGCTAAGTTACAGTAATTTACCATCGTGGGGTTGGCAGAAACATGCATACAGTGACTGTAATGTCAAAAACTAGAGGCCTGACATTCCTTCTGTCTATTCTTCCTCACGTCACTTTCCTTTTAAACTAGAAGAGTTGCATTTGTGAGTTATTTGCTTTAAATATTAACAGCAACAAGTAAAGGCCCTAGGTGAAACATGTCATAGGATTTCCTAATCTTTTGGGAAGTTATTTCAAAGAGAATGAATTTATTATAAGGAGCTAAGTGTAACAGAATCATGGTTTTTTAAAAAGTGTGAAAAAATGATCAGAGAAGTAGTTCTGAATTCACAATCGATTCCCAAAGAAACCTCAAACCGGGGCCCAGGTTGGCTTCTGAAAACAAAACTGGGCTTTGGGCCTGGGCAGATACCCCAGAAGAGCAGTTTCAGAAGACTGGTTCCAACCACCGTGACGACCACTCTTGTGTTTTGTTCTTTCCCTTTTGGGACTTTCTAGAAATTCACAGACCATTGAACCTTGTCTCTGAATTCCCAGTTCAGCACCTCTACTTTTAGAGAAGAGAAACACAACTCTGAAGAGGACACTTTGAAAGGTACTGTTTTTTGTGGTGTGTAAATAACTTCTTTATGAGAGGCATTTGGTGGTTATAAAGGAAAAGTTGCTAATGATAGAAAAATAATTTCTGGGGGTGCCTGGGCGGCTCACTCGGTTAAGCGTCTGATTTCAGCTCAGGTCATGATCTCATGGTTCATGAGTTCAAGCCCCACTTCGGCTCTGTGCTGACACCTCAGAGCCTGGAGCCTGCTTTGGAGTCTGTGTCTCCCTCTCTCTCTGCCCCTCCCCTGCTCACGCTCTGTCTCTCAAAAATAAATAAATGTTAAAAAAAAAAAAAAACCTTAAAAAAATAACTTCTGGCAACTCTTGATAACAATGTCATTCGTGGTATAGGTAAGATTTTGATGGACAGTGAAGCCATGCCTGACTTCTAATCTATATCTGGTGAAAGCGGAACTTCAGTCATAGAGTTTCTACTGCGCAGTATCATTCTGTTATGTGATTAATCCTCAAAAAGGGCTAGTTTTGGAGGCAAATGTGAGGTCCAATAATAGCCAGCCTGGTAATTGACATCAGCTAGAAACAAAACCCAGAGCAACACATTATGAAGATGGAATAATAAAATAAAGTTGGGAATAATAACCCTGCCATCCGGCATTAATTGATGTGCAAAAGCACTCAGAGTTCTCGGGAGAAAAGAATCATATAAATGCAAATTATTATTATTACTACTACTTAAATTGTTGTCATCAATTCATGAAAATAAGACACTTCCTGAGTTTCATGCATATATAAAACCTAATAAAATATTTGTGAGCCCACTACCAGCAGTTTTTATCATTTGGCATAAAAAATGGTAAACAACATGAAATATATGTTTAGTCCAAGATCAAAGATATTCGGTACAATCTAGAACCACACGAAATGATTACGATGGTATTTGACTTGAAATCTACAGAGACCCTCACACACTTCCATGGGAGAAAAGGTTGTGCTTTGACAAGGTAAGGATTTTACAGTCACTGTGTCTCTGAAGTATGGGAAGGATAGAAATACTTTGGATAAGCACATTTTCTGACAGAACACCAATTTGGTTTACACACCATGTACAAAAGTATTCTTATGTGGTTGTAATGCATGCCACCACAAAGGGATTTCTTAATATTTTTTTTACATCAACGGCACTGTTTCAAGCTCTCTGAAGAGAAGTATAATGAATATATTATAAGCTCAGAAAATGGCATCTAAAAGCAACAAAGCATCTCAAAGTGACTCAGGAAATCTTGCAGATTACTTCATATAACTGTTTTAATCAACAAATAAAACTTCAGTACCTAGAAAATTTATGTTGAATAGGGAAAAAAATCTAGTAGAAAATATTGCTATTAATGACCATTAGAAGATGCCATATGATGAAATCATTAAAAATGCCTTGGAATTTGGTACTTACATTATTAATGATTAATGTGTGGGTATGTGATTCTCATGTGTTTCAAAGTGGAATTACAGAAACGTTATTCTGCAGAGCAGTTAGTCTCTATCTCTGTTATGGCTTTTGTTGCTTGCTATCTTTTGCCTATCTATGTACAAGCCATTTCTTCTTCGAAGTTGTAAATTTCTGGAGGGTACGAAGTGTGCCTGATTAATCTTTCACATCTCCATGGTACTCAGCACGTGATTTCCATGTACTTGGAACTCAGTAATTACTGGTTGATGGAATAATTGAGTGCATTTGTTTCAAGTACTATTATTCTCCAATAGAGGAAAGACTAAATATTTAAAAATGTTGATATTTGGAGCACTTGGATGGCTCAGTTGGTTAAGGCATCCAACTTCAGCATGGGTCATGATCTCGTGGTTTGTGAGTTTGAGCCCCCCATCAGGCTCTGTGCTGACAATTCAGAGCCTGGAGCCTGCTTCAGATTCTGTTTTCCTTTCTCTGCCCCTCTCCTGCTTGTGCAGTTATTAATTTTATTAATAACTTAAGTTATTATGAATGGGGAAAATAACAGAAGAAATATATACCAATATGTTAATAGAAGTTGTGTTGGAGTCATGGAATTACTGTCTTTTTTTCCCATTCCAATTTATTTATAATATGGTCACATTATTTTTCTAATAAAAGGCATAAATAACCACAAAATGACGCTTAATGTTCTACTAGACTAGATCACTTTATTAGAATTATGGTGACCTCTCTGCCATAATAATGACACTTCATTCCCCTGCCCACCCTCAGACTCCCCCCTCCGCTACCTTCCTCTCCTCCACCTTCCTGTCTAGCTGCTTTATGACGGAACAGGAACAAGTTGGAAAAGATAGGTTTGGAAGGAGGGAAAGAGATGGTGGCTTAACCCTGAGATGTATTCATTCATTCATTTAGAAACACTGAATGGTTTAATGGTGAAAATTGCCTGGGGTCAGGGTGCAGTGGAGGCAGAAGGCAGAGACATCAATGTCAGAGGCAGGGGCAGGACCAGCCATACTCTTGGGGCCATCAGCCCAGAGTCCTAGAGACCAAGGGGCCAAACAACATTGCAGTCCGTCCAGAGAGGACTCAGAAGGCAGAGAGAGGCTAAACATGCTCCTGCTCTGCCGGGGTGCCTTGTAAACTTGCTTCTGCACCTAGAGCAAGGAGAGAAGCAGAAAGGCCGATGGAATTATTTTAAATGACTGTTTAAAATGGGAAGAAACTACTTTTAAGGGTCAGGATCAAGAATTTTCTGCCATCATGGGGAAGACGGTATGAGAACAGGATGAAGTCAATAACAGGCTAAAAGAAAGGTGTGTTGGGGCTCTTGGGTGGCTCAGTTGGTTGAGCGTCTGACTTTGGCTCAGGTCATGATCCACCGTTCATGAGTTCAAGCCCTGCATGGGACTCCATGCTGACAGGTCAGAGACTGGAGCCTGCTTAGGATTCTGTGTCTCCTTCTCTCTACCCTTCCTCTGCTGGCTCTCGGTCTCTCTCTCAAAAATATATAAACATTAAAAAAATAAATAAATAAAATAAAGGTATGTTTTGCACATGTCTGATCAATGTTTTCTCATTTTATATCTGCTGCATATTTTATTCATTAAAAATAATTTAATGAACACTTAATGGTTTTTGCACAGGAAAAGTATAATTAGAATAAAAGTTTGGAAACTGGCTTCAAGAGTGGTTAGAGGAGCTCAAACTATACAAACTCTATTTTTGAGAAACGTGAAATACAAAAACTGTTATCTTATTTAATGGAATTACTCTCAGGGGACACAATAATCCTTTGCATGTTTCTAACACCAAGAGTCTCTAAGCTAAATCAGCTTGCAGATTTTCAACCCATAGAGTGATCTTGGAACCTGAAAACTAATAACCGTGCATGACTCAAACTCCCTTCAACAATATCAGCGGGAAGAATGTGGCTTTGAAATCATGTAAAGATATGATAGTTCTGTATCATGCAGAAAAAAAATGACGTAGGAAAAAATGATATTATCACAGGTCTTTAATTTTATTTCTTGAGAAAACTGTTGATGGCACTGCATAGTTGAAGTCCAGTTGGCACGGGGAGTCAGTGTTAAAATTCAGATATGGATTCAGGGACAGATGCAATTACTTTCCCTCTACTCAACAAATATTTACAAAGCAACCACCATGTGCAGGCATGGTTCCTAAACAGATATAGACCAGTGGGGGAGTTTGTAAAGAAAATTCTTTTTTCTCAGAAAAATAGATATTGTACTCATCCATTGGCTAAACTTTTATCTCAGATGAACCAATTTATAGCCCATAGTTATACCCTGTTCTTCAGAAACGTCCACCAGAAAATATCTTTTGTGTCTTGGGGACCATACTGGCTACTATTTGAAGATGCTTCATTTTACAGAGTTTCACTGTACATAAAGTTTTATTCCATCTTAGAAAAGAGAGAGTGAAACAGCACTACAAGGGGACACTAAATGAATTTACCTGTAAGTTGGGGAGCTGGTGCATCAAGCCCTCTCAGTAAATTTCTGGTGAGATCTCAAACGAGACGTGGAAATATCTGAAGTGATATTGGACAGATTCAAAATTGCAAGGAATTTATTTTAAACTGCATCAAAGAATGTTGGCCATGCTCTTTCATTACATAAACATATAGCCATTTTAATAGAGTGATATTTAATTACACATTTTACTTGTAAACCACACTTAGCTCAAGCTAGTTGCTGATGTTTCTGAAGAAGAAAGATTCTTGTTTAGGTAACATTCCCTGGACTATCACCAACAAATACAGCAGATGTGTAACTAGCATTTTGGCTTTGACTTTTCTTTCAGTTCAGATTGGGGGCATTTTAGTTGTCTTCAAATCACTCAGCGCCATTGGTCAGTGTAGCATGACAAATGCAAGGACACTGATTTGGAAGAACTGGCTTAAGTTGAGTGTCACCATTTACTGTGATTCAGCCTCTCTGCTCTTTTTCCGTAAAGTGGGATTCTCCCAAGAAACAAGCAAATGAAATCATATGTAGGCATGCTGTGTAAACTATGAAGTGTTAAACCAATGTAAGATATTGTTTTGTAATTGTATAATTTGGGAGATAATTTTATATTTAATGAAAGTGGCAATCACAAGTTAGAGGGTTCAAAATATCTTGTGTTATTATATCAAGTGGAGCTAAAATCCTACCATAAAATTATGTAAAAACAAATAGTTTTGGAATCCAATAAATAAAGTTACATTTATTAAGATCACTAATGGCTGAATTGAAATAGAGTAATGGGAAAAATTATACTTCAAGACACAAATGATCAGTTCTTCAGGGAGGAAAAAAATTCCCTGTCAATCTTTAATTGCTAGCAGATTTTAAAACTAGTCAAATTTAGCATAATAATAAAGCTTCAAATTACGTTGAAACCATGCTGATGTTATATGCAAATGCACAATCCAGCATTAGAATGATGGTAATACTCACAGTGAGATGACTGTAGGAGCTAAAGTAATATTTTGGTCTTGCCACATCTTTTCATTATTGTAAGATTTTTTTGAACCTGAAATAATATGCAGTTCTATCAAATTAAACCTATATTTTATTATCTATAGGATACTGGTGTTTATTTGTAATTTTTATTGTTATATACATATTGAAATTTTGGTAGAATGAATAAAAATAATGGAATTGGGCCCACTGATGGCCTACAGTTTAGTAAGCTGTCATTTCCTAAAAAATATTAATTTGGGAACACCATTTCAGAAAGATAATTTCTTCTATAACCATATGTAGTATAACAGTGTGGAACCCAGTTGGTACAACCCAATACCACATGTATATTTATGCCTTTGGTCAAACCAGGAGTCTCAAGTATATGATGTATAATGTATTTCTCTTACAATAATTTGTACTGTCTGCTTGGTATGTTTTTCTTATGGCTCTTGCCAGCTTAGCTGGGGGATTCCACTTCGTAACTGTTCTGTCAAATCAATTCTGTCCTTCTGCTTCTGTGCAGTGTAACAAAATGACATCCAGAGCTTATCCAGATGAGCAGAGAGCAACTGAATTGCCTTCTGCTCCTTTGTTGAAGAAGAGAGAAAATTCTTCAACCAGTAAGTGCTGAGAGCGCATCATACTATGCTTTATGGTAGATTAATTACAGCACCATGAGTTCCTAGGGGGTGCAGAGTCCGGGGCAAATCATATGGGTGCTTTTGTACAGAGGTCAAATCAAGTTCAGACGAGGAGCTCTCGGGGATAATGAGAAGCCTCCAAATGTCCGGTTGAAGTGAAGGCTGTACAAACTGGGAACTTTTTGGCGACTGAGATGAAGGTGTTCGTGGGCTCATTTTAAGCCATTTCTTTACCCCCTCAGGCTACTTCTCAGGGTCCTTCCTGACCACAAAATTTAGGACAGAAAATCCCAGCCACCCTAATTCCTTTAGGTCACAGGGACAACCCCTGCCCAGGGCAAGCTTCATGGGCACACAAAGGGCGTCAGACTTGCAAAAGCCCTGCACTTGGTTCACTGGTCTACTTTCTTGGTCTTAAAATTCTTAATACTATACATATACAAATCTCATGTACAAAGCCATAAAGCATTTTTAACAAAAGAAAACAACCAGTTCCTCATCTTATTATACTTATACCAGTGATAAATGAATCAAAGGAATTTAAGGCTGGAAACAATTAGGCTGAGATTACAATGAGCCCAATTTTTAATAGAAATTAAAATTTAAATGCACTGTGATATTGCACTTCAGGGGTACTTTTTTTTTTTTAATATATATATCTCTGGCTTCTTCTTTCCATCTTTGCTGATCAGAGGATTTTGAGATAGTAAAATGTGCTTGCTAGACTTTCCAAACCAAACATGTGGAGTATCTATATAGAAGTTACTCTAGAGTTTTTGGTATTTTGTTGTTGCTGAAGTGAGAACAACAGAGTGTAAACCAAGATATTGGATAATAGGTTATCTGTTCCTACCGAGGAGGGCTGGTTCCAGCCTGACACACAAGTGTGAAGATGGCGAGGTTCATCTCTGTACCTCCTCTTTCAACATCCCTTTATCCTGTTCTGTTTGTATTCCTTTCTCCTCATCCTAAACATGGTTAGATTTCTGGATAACTTATTTGTAAATTCTTCTTCTCCCTTCACCAACACGATTTGAGCCAAAAATTTACATCCCATTTCTGTGTGGCTTTGTTCCCAGTGGACTTTCATGGTTAGATAGCATTCTGATAATTAACCCCTGCTAAGTTATCTAGCTGGTACTAATTTAAGGTGTGGATTCTCCTTGGGGAGCTCTGGACTTTAATATTTGAGAGCCTTCAGTTGTACTTAGCAGAGGGTGGCTATTGTGTTTGCTTGTGTGATGGCTGCCCATGATGGCTGTGCATGTCTGGGAGGCAGAACCCCTGACTATTCTTTCAGCTCATGCTGAACTTAATGAGCTCAGTAGCTCATCCAGACTAATGATTCAGACCTTGTCACATCATCACACTTAAGGCAGATGCTAATGTACAGAAAAGTAACGTACTTTACATAACCCCAAATACTTCTTCCCTCACCCTCCTTGCTGACTTTGCCTCCTAGGTCACTGAGAACGTAGAAGTAATTATGAGAGAACTTTCACAAGCTCCCAGTACATCTCTCACTTGCCAGCAACTGTGCTCCCACTTATTTTCTGCCTGCTCTCCTTCCTAATGGTTGATTGTCCATGTTCCTATTTAAGGTCACTGGATCCTATTATCACTCACTTGTTCAAGGTCATCCCTCCGGCAATTTACCCCTCTTTTCTGGACCAGGCCCATCAGTTTACAAATATACTATTATTTCTCTTATGTTCAAAACAACAACAACAAAACGTCCTCTTTCTTGACCCCACTTCCTGCTCAGGAAGTTTCTACTTTCTGTCACATCAACACAGCTTGAAAAGCTTACTTATACTTGCTCTTCCCACTTCTTGCCTCTCATTTCTCCTCAACCTACTTTAGTCGAGTGTTTGTTCCCAATCACTCCACTAAAATTGTTCCTGTCATGTTCACCAGTGACCTCCATGCTGCTCAACCCCGGGGTTTATTCTCAGCCTTCATATCACCTGACCTGTCAGCCACATTTGAGACAGTTCACTGCTCCCTTCTCCTTGAACACTTTCTTCACTTGGCTTCCAGGCCCCCAACGCTCCTGATTTTCTTCCTACCTCAGTAGCTGCTCCTTCTCGTGTCTTTTGCTGCTTCTTCCCCATATCCCTGTCCTCTGAACAATGGAGCACTCCAAGGAAAGGTCCTCCAACATTTTTTCTTCTGAATCTACACTTGGTCCCTTGGCCATCTCATCTACTTTCATGGCTTTAAGTGTCATCTGTAGGTGACATACTCCCCAAATCTTTATCTCTAGCCCAGACCTTTCTCTAGAATCTAGACTCATCCAACTATTTATTCTACATCAGTGTCTCGTAGTAGGCATCTTGTGCTTAACTTTGATCACCCCTTTCAAGTCCACTCTTGTCCCCCTTTCCCCCAGGCTAGTTTCACTAGGCTAGCCAATGTAATTCTATTGAATAGGGCAGATCACACCATGCTTCTAGTTAAAATTCCCCAGTGACTTCTGGTCACTTTCAGAATAAAAGTCAAAGTCCTTACTGTGACTTGCCCAATTACCTCTTTGCCTTCTCTCCCCAGTGCTCATTCCGCTGTAGCCATCCTGGCCATCTAGCTGCTCCTGCTCATGTTTAAGGGTCTCCTCGTTTGCTCTTCTCTCTGTTTCCCGCCGATTGCTCATTCCCCAGATGTCTGCATAGATTGTTCCTCTGCTTTTTTTCAGGTCTTTGTTCAAACGTTACCTTCTCATTCAGGCCTTCTTTGACCATCCTATTAAAATTACAGTGCTCCTTCCCACCCACCTTCCCTAATTTACCTTTAGGACACTCTGACTCCAGCCTTTTCTGTTTTATTTTACTATCTGGTTCTCTCACCCCAAGAATGCAAGTTCTATGAGGGATGGAATCTCTTTTACTTGATACATCCCTAGTGCCAAGGTCAGCACCTAGAGCCATTGTAGGTGCTCAATACATATTTGTTAAATGCATGATGATTTACCTTTCTACCTAACAACATGGCCTGCACATGATCTCCAGAAAACGAGTTTTCCAAAGATAGGGATCAGATTTGTGACTGAGGATCTGTTAGCTCTCTTTACAATGCTGAAGGGACTGCTGTAAGGCAGACTCCCGTATAGTTTCGTTGTTGTTGTTGTTTTTACTTTGAGAGAGAGAGGGAGAGAGAGCAGGGGAGAGGGGCAGAGGCAAAGAGAGGAGAGAACCTTAAGCAGGCTACATGCTCAGCTTGAGGTAGGGCTTGATCCCAAGATCCTGGAATCATGACCTGGATTGTCACAACCTGAGCCAAAATCAAGAGCCGGTCAACCGACTGAGCCTCTCATGTGCCCTGGCAGACTCCCACGTTTGTGTGGTGAACAGAGCATTCACTGTGAGTCCCTCACTATCCAGCCAAACCACTTACTCCTGCTCGTTCGGCTAAGCATGTGAAATTGAAATACCACAGAACGCTTTTACTATTTGTTCATGGGTATTCTTTTTACTCAGTAATTATCATGCAGCTTTGTTTTTCATGAAATGCCTTTTTAAAAATATGTTATTGTAAAGACGAAGCTGATAGATTACTGCAGCAATAAAGTAGACTTCAAGATTGACATGTTATCATCTCTTGCATTTATTCTACTTTCCACTCATATTAAATAACTTTACATTTAAAATAAATAATTGCTGCCCACCACAAGACTACATCTTGCTTTCCTCAGAGGCTGTAGCAAAAAGTGAATTCTGGAAACACTGATGTGGACGGTGGCAACCTGCTCTCATGCTGAGAGTACGTTCTGGCTGCTTCTTGAGAAGCAGTGCCTAACTCAATAGGGCAGGACATAAGATTTGAATAAATCTGAGGAAATATTCGAGAACGCAAAATTTCATTTCCCAGTTCTGACACAGAAAAGGACAAACTTCCCGTAGTTATTCATCCCCCCCCCATTTATTCCAATAAGAAATACAGAGAAATTTGTAAACTTTATTCGCAACGCAAAAGTTGAGATGAATAAAGCAGCTGGCAGCGGCACCTTGCCTCAGAGTCTGAGTTATAAAAATACTGGTGAGCACAATTCGCTGTATTTCATCTGGGGAATGATGAAGAGAGTCTTTTTATAATTAAAAAACTTCACACTTCAAAGTCATTTATCACAATACGGTCTGGAGTTCCGGAAATGTTCTGTCAGGGGTGATTTGGGTAGTTTTGGACTTGACATTTGATAGAAGTTGGGTAACCGAATATCGTAGTGGTATGTTTTCCCTGTATATACTCTGTCATTCAAGGCATAGAGTTTATCTGCAATGTCACTTCCAATTAAAACTGAAAACAGGCGGGAGATGTAACGATGCTGAGCGAAGAGCAAATATAATTTCTTTCTCCTCCAAGACACATATCGACAATCAGTCTCTGCTGTGAGGGTCACCTACAAAAACGTAAGGCCACAGAGAAGACGAAGATTAGGAAGCAAGACAAGTTCTGCCACTTCTTTTTTGCCCCAGTTTTAAATAAATTTCACTGGCTGATTTTTTAGGTTAAAAAAGTTCACTGACCCACAATATATGGTAAAAACAGAGAAAAACTACTATATATATTTATACTACATATATATGTACATATATATATGCACATATAATTTATAATGCAAACAATCACAATGTTGTGCCCGTTTCCAATTTAACTATTTAAAACCTGCCTTTTACTAAAGTGAGAGCTACCTGATGTGAAAACCTAATAAAGTTGGCTAATGGTTAGAGAAGTATTTCCAAGTCAGCCCCCCAAACTGCAGACATTTAACTCTAATTGTTTCTGCAGTACAAAGCACAATGTGTTTACCTATTCTGCATATGTATATGATTTTATATTTGTATACACACATGTATGTTGCATGTATTAATCAATACACCATAATAGGTAGAATCCATTGAAATGATTACCTTTCAAAAGTACCAGACAGAGTAGCAGAGTAGTGACAGTAAGGTTGCCACTTTTTTTCTCTTTTCTTTTTTGCTGGAGAATAACTGAAATCTATTAGCATTTAAAATTTTAAGCATCACTTACTTTGTAATAAGGGCAGACTTTTAAATTCTTGGTGTTTTTCTAAACCGTCAAAATGGCAGTATTTACAGTCAAATCTCAATTAATCATATTTTAATCCCCATATATGCAGTTAAGCAGAAGAAAATTTAAGAATATCTATCATAGACTCCTTTCTGTCATACACAATGCCCATTCTTCTTTGTGTCACTGGACCTGTACAGGGACAGTCATCAGCAAGGGTCAAACAGAACCGGGAAGTCGTGTATCCTGCAAAGTACATTCCAGAGTTGGGTATAAATAATTGCTCTGTCACCTGCTGTTTTGTTTGTTTGCCTGTTTTTAAACAAACGTTGTTTGGGAGAGGCAGTGTTCACTGTGGGCCCAGTTATCCCTTACCTGAAAAATGCCTTCCTCTGTGGGTCTCAGGGAGTCCCACTCGGGAGAATCCAGGAACTGGAAGGGGAAAATGTAATGCAGAAATTCGCCGTCAACGGTCACTCGAATCCTACCCAAACACAAAGAACATCACTTATGAGAGAAGGAGAAAGCAAGCACATGATTGGGGGCAAGTGCAGAGTGCAGTATTTCAAATCTCTCATAACCTTTTTGGCTTTTAAAATTTCGTAGGATGAATCTTAAACTCATGCATGCTAGTAAGTGACAAAATCTGTAAGATTCATGGACTGATATTCCTCACACAGTTAGGATTCTGGAATATTGGTGAAATTCATCAGAAACTATGTCACGGTGTACCTTGATGACATGGGCCCATCTGTGTGCATACGTTATACTTCCAGAAAAAGTTTCAATGCGCTCAGTCAGATTTTAAATTTAGTAGAACACTGAAGAACATAAAGGAGTACTACTGTAAATGCCTCTGTAAACTAAATGTTTACACTTCTTAAAGACATGAATCATCACATTATTGTTTCCTTCCCCAAACTTTGTTTTCAAAATTTACATACAAATATAAATATAACATGGTGCACCCCCTGCTTGTAAAAAGTGGACAATTCTAGAATTCTCCGAAAAACATCGATCATTATAAACCTTAAATGTTCTGTATTACCTAAAAGAGCACCCTATCAGAGACTATTTACTTTGCATGCCAACATAAGTATTCTGTTCATTCAAGCTGGCATCATCCTCTTCCTGACCCTCTGTGATTACCTTGGAAACAAACAGCACATGCAGACAAACCCATTTGTTCATCTTATTTCTAAGAAGAAATATTAAGGCTCTAGATTATATCCTGCTTCAAGTAAATAACAGCATGCACTCTAAATGCCTACGTATGTGTCATGGGGTTTCTCGTACCTCCCCGTGCCACATATTATCCTCTGTTGAGATGGAAAAGTGCAGCAGAAAGAAACACCAGCTAGTAACTAACAGAGGAAATAACTGAGATAGAGCAAGCAGCAAGAGTACAAACCTTCCCGAAACAAGAAGGGAGAGCTTATCAATGGAGGTTTTCCCCTGCATGGCGTAACAGTGTTCCTTTTCCAAAGTAACCACTTCAGAGCTCAGAGCAATTGTTCTGAAGACAGGCAAAGAGGTCCCCAGAGGCTGGAAAAGGGAGCTGTACAATAGCTGGAATTCGCGAGAAAAAGTTATGCTGCGAACTTGATAGGCAATGTGGACAAACTGCATGAAGCAGATGACGAACAGTACAAAATTCCAGGAAAATATGTCGGCTGCACAGACGTCGACCCAAGCCCAGACGGCAGAGCAGAGAAAACCCAAACCCAGCAAACTGAAGACGTAAAGGAGCCCAAAGAATCCACTGCCACCCATGAAACCTACTACAAATAAAATACTGGCGAGATGATAAATGGCTCCTTCGGCCTCTTCCTTCCAGGTGCTGCAGACTGGGTGCTCATCTATTAGGTTCTTCCATAAGCTTGAATTTCTTTCCATGGCGGTACTACTGTCTGGTTCACTTCTCCGTTGACGTCGAATGATATCGAAGCAAGTAATTAAGTCCTTCACTTTTCCATCATCAGAGTTTCGCAAAGTCTTTAGGAAACCCGCGAAAGCCTGGGCAATGGAGTTGTAGTGATTAAGGGTTTTGTGTGTATGGATCTTGAGAAACTAAAAATCCCATGCGAGCTTCTTTAAGTTCGTTTGGGCTCCTGATTTAGATCTAGTCCACAAATGTTTTGTGGTTTCCTGGACAAGAAAAAAGGAAGGATCTAATTACACAAAAATCGAGAGGTATATTTAATGAATCACCAGCCTTCAAACTGACACCCTATTTTCTGTGAAGTTGGAATATTTTAAGCATGAATGCTGTCAAATGTTAAGTTTCTAGGATATAAAATTTATATATTTAGGGTTATGCTTAATAATAATAACAAATTATTTACAGAATTTTAGTATTTGTTAGAATTAGCTACCCACATATTTTCCTAGGAAACTAGGTGCTATAATCAACTAGTCTTCATAATAATAGCTCAGTGTACCTCAGAATCACTTATGACAGTGACTAAAAATACAGATTCTAGGCTGTTTCCAGGCATATTGAGTCAGAATCTCTGAGGGTGAGGCCTATGTGTTGGTATTTTGACAATACCCCCCACATGATTTTGATGTATCAACCCATGGCATTTCATGGCCCACCCTTTGAGGGATAACTGTTTGACAATGTTATTTTCTCTTTACAAATGAAGAATTCAAGGCTCAGAGAGGTCAAGTAATTTATCCCAGGTTGCACAGTGGTTGGGGTAGAGCAGAACTTCAGCACATAAGCCTGTATGCTGGACCCAAACATGTGGCCTCTCATGAAAGATATTTTAAGTTAGGCACTGTAAGGAGCCCTGATAAAACAATAAACATAAGAAACACATGATTAGGTGTTGGATTTTAAGAGCATAATAGTAGACTATGAATATGTTTAATGAGTTAGATAAAAAATATTTGAGAAATGTAAATTCAGTTCTACTTTACTGTGTTAGAGCCTGTCTCAGGTCAAAGGTTGCGTCCATGTAACTAAATAAATATTAAAATTCCTGCTACTTACACATTTATTTACCAGATGGTCAAAAAATGTTACCGACTTGTTCCTCTGCGCATATATTCTCTACCCTTTGAGCCATATGGTAAGAATGCTAATGTGTGATCTGAGTCAGGAGGGATTTAACCAGGATGATGGAGCTGTAGGATGTGTATCATTTACCACCAGGTTTCTTAACAATAAATAGTTTCGGTGTGAAGCATCCATTAGATTGAATTTTTAAGTCATAAGAACATTCAGAAGCCTTGAACTTGAGTGCTATATTTAGTGTTTTTATTTTGGGGCTAGATTATCTCCAGAACACCTGTTAATGAAGTATCAGATAGCACAGATCTTGTCTCGTAGGAAAAAACAAAACAAAACACATAGACGTGAAAATGACTTAAGTAAAAAAGGGAACCGTAAGTATGATCACCAACAGGACTGGAGATAGAAATAAAGGAGCCACTGTTGTTGGTTTTTCATCTTGGACAGTGATTCTTTTCTCAGCAAATAACGACTTTAAGAACACTGCCAGGTGAATCATTACAAAAAGAAAAACCAACAAAACAACAAACCTGTAACTTACACTGTTATTTTTACTTAAGCTACTTTCCAAGGCACTTTATTTTTTTTTTAATTTTTTTTTTTAACATTTATTTATTTTTGAGACAGAGACAGAGCATGAACAGGGGAGGGGCAGAGAGAGAGGGAGACACAGAATCTGAAACAGGCTCCAGGCTCTGAGCCATCAGCCCAGAGCCCGACGCGGGGCTCGAACTCACGGACCGCGAGATCGTGACCTGGCTGAAGTCGGACGCTTAACCGACTGCGCCACCCAGGCGCCCCTCCAAGGCACTTTAAACATCCCGTGGCCCCTAATTACTGCCTCCCCCTGTCACTCTGTGAGATGATGAGGTTCGGGGCAGACCAGCACCCTGAACATGTTTAATTTCTCCTCTTTAAACACAACACAAAATTATATATACTACTGGATATTCACAACAAAGAAAACAAATTTTTAAACACAATGAGCAGTGAGAACGGCAAAATACCAGACTGCAAATGTCAGTCTCCCTGCTGTTTTACTTTTAAAATGAGGGTGTTTTAAATTAATCAGTTCCTCAGGATACCAAACGTAGCCACTAAAGCCAATGTTAAAAGCACTGCTGGCAGGGCTCTGAACTTCGGTTTGAACTTCCTTAAAAATTTATAATCCTCAACAAAAATGTTAAAATGATGCTAATAGAAAAAGGCCATGCAAAACCCTTGTGGCAATTCCGAAAGGAGCTTATGGGAATCTTGTGCCCTGAAGACCCTGACTTGGGGGGATAGATTGGGCCACCTGCATTCCAGGACCGTGACCCATTATGATCACAGGCACCGCGCTTCCGGCCCTTTCCAGTGGCTCCTGTTTCCGAAAGCTGCTACCAAACCATCCTCCTATCCTTGACACTGTATCGCTCAACTCAGAGTGCTGACTTGCCCTGATTAAATTACTCCACACCCAGCCTTTCTCCACATGGTGTTTTTATTCAGTCACCAACACAGATGTATTTTATTAGAAGAGAAAGAACTGACAGGGGCAGGTGACGGGCATGAGTGTTCCTCTGACATGTGCCAGCAGTACTATAGGAACGCCGAACATGATTCATCAACCAGCTGCCTGCTTGAAAGGCCTGGAGGCCTTAAGTCATGTTTTTGGGTAAATAAACGCTGAAATGCCAGAGGGGCAAGATGGATTTCTCAGGCAAAAAAACGCCCATCTTCCCTGCAAAAGAAGCTAGCGCACGGACATACAAAATGATGGAGGCAACATCAAGTGCAAATAAACACAGTAATTCCAACCTGCCACTTTTCTACTCTTTAAATCGTATGGCCCTGGGTTATAAAGGAATAAGGAAATTTAAAGGAAGGTACAAGGGTGCTACCTGAAATGTGACATAAGCTTGGTGCCAAATGATTAAGACTAGCTCAGAAATTGCACGTATCTGTTCAGAACTCGTACATTTATTATCTCATTGCATCACACTTGTTGCCACGAGAGAAGCAGAATCTAAATCATCATGCCCTGCTTACAAATGGAAAAAGCAGGCCACAGGATTGTCTGAGTAACTGGCTTCAGGCAAAAGAGGCAGTAAGTCACAGCAGCAAGGGAGAAGACGCTCTCCACTCAGCTCCCTGTGCTCTCCACCAGGAAGTGCAGCCTTTTAAGGCTGCGAACCTGACATGAATGTGTTGGGAGACAGTGGGATATTCCGTCAGGACGGGTTTGCCAGGAAAATAATAATTCTAACAGTGAATATTTAAGATCTTCCATATCCACTCGCACTGCTCAATCCATAATGTTTAGGGTAGAGCCAGGGAAATAGACATGGAAAGCCGCTCATGAAATAATTTACTCTATTATTCAACATTGACTGACCGCCTCTCCTAGACTCTGAAATTCTTAAGGGGCAAAGACAAATGGTTTTGTATTTCTGATTCCTGGCATGCAATGAATGTTGATTGAATATGCTGGTTTCAAGGTGCAAGGACTCTGCCTTCTCCGTTCCTACTCTCTATCCAATTTAATGAATGTTGTAACATCTTCTGCCACCCAGGGGAAAAGAAGCAGGGAATATTTCAACATCCAAGACAGTTCAGTACAGAATCACTAAGGAATTGGGACACTACTTATTTAAATGTCTGGCACAGCTCCAGATTCATAGGGGAATCCTTTCGTCTTCCTACAAATTGAGTTCCTTTAGAGCAGCTGAATACTTAATCTGATTAAAAACAACAACTCTCATAGCTAGTGGTATTGAGTTAGTGTTGGTTGCTAGGCAACTCAGAAGATAAAAATTCCATCAATATTCTACCAATTAATTGGAAGAGGTCCTAACTTTGGCATGTGTTTCATATGCAAAATCATAATTTACTTAAAGCTGGTTTTCTCTACTTCTCCTCAAGGAGGTACATTTACTCAGGACTTATGTGCCAGACATACTTAAAAACTATCTCATTTAATCTTCACAACAAGCCCATAAGAAAGGTATTATATCTCAATCTTACAGATGAGGAAATTAAGACTTAGAGAAGGTAAGTAAATTGTTCAAGGTCACACTGCTAATATTGGTACTAAAATTCCACCCAGTTCTGCCTGATTCTGAAGCTCACAGTCTAAACCACATTTATTTTTCTGCTTCCACAGCACCAGGATTTAGAAAACATAGGCATTAGTTTCCTCCTTGCCACCTAGGTGAACCCAGGCATGTTTATTCATTAGTAAAACAGAGGTAATATCACCTATTCTGTCTACTCTGACAGGTGCTAGAAGATTCAAATGAGAAAATCTATCTTAAAACTTCGTGGCAAATTTAAAAATAATATAGACATGGAATGACTGTACTTGTTGCTTATATTTTACAGAACTGAGCCATTCGCAGAATATAGTTTTTAAAAACTTTCTTTCACCCAGAGGATTACAATTGAAGACAGACATACAAATGTTACTTTTGGCTGCTACCCAACTTTACATTTTAAATTCTAAATTTACTCATTCCTGCAGGGGCGATCTCTTATTCTTCTCTGTGTCCTGACCTCCTACTGCTGGTAGATGTAGTCCCATAACCAGCCCACCCTTGAGTCTTTACTCTCCCATGGCCAAGAAGCCAGTCTCTGGAAGCCAACAATAATCTTCTACCTATGATTAGTGTTTCGGGCTTCCCAGCAGGTATCCTCAAACCACTTACATCAGAATCACCTGGGTGGCCTGGTAGACTATCCCTTCCCTGGCCCCATGCCAGAATCACTGAGCTGGGAAGGACCCAGAAATACACCTTTCTAATAAGCTCCCAGTTGATTATTATGCACACTAAAATTTATTCTACATTCTACCTTTATTCTACATTGTTCCTGAATGATTTCTGAATTATTCCTGCTTGTTTGCAGGACCTCAGCTTTGTTCATTCCTGGCTGTGCTTCTATGCTGATTACTCTGTGTGTTTTTGATCCCTCACTGTCTGCCCAGGGTGGTAGTCCTGGTGTTAGGGCACCATTCTGTGTCTAGTGTGTTCAGTTAGCATTATTACTTAAAAGAAAGGTTCTAGTCTTAGCTGTGCCCCTAAATAGCTGTGTGACTGTAATCTTTCTAGACCTGTTTCGTCCTTGGTAAAATGAAAGAGTTGGACAAAATAATGTGAGGTCCCTTTTAGCTCTAAAATAACATGACTCTAGATGATAAGGAATGGGAGACTTTTTCTAGCATGAGTTAAAATACAGAGCTGAGTGGTAGAACTGAATTAAGACTGTAGATCTTAACACCAGGGTTGTGAGAGGGGCCCCACTCTCAAATTGCTTACTTAATTACTTACAGCCTGTGCTGGGGCCCAGCCACTGGCATTTTCTGATGTACAACCAGGGTGAAGAACTATCAAGGGGGTTGAGTGAGAGACACCAGAACATTCTGTGGAGTAAAGGATCTAATTTTAATTTGCTGTAAAGGCACATTTTCTCCTTCTGTGTTCTCATTTGCATGCTTTGCTCAGGTGAGGAGGCATTTTCCTTCCTCAGCACTCATCAGTCCAAGAGGGCTCCAGGCTGGTGGATATTCTGCAGTAGCCTTTCCTTAACAGGGTGGCCTGAAGTGCACCTTCTAGCTCTGAATGTTTATGGCCTTTATTACCTGTCAGCATGGTTTCCATCACGTTATATTGACCATTATATGTATTTCCTTTTTAAAGCATCATAATTTGTTTATTCTTTTAGTCGGGGTACATATTCAAGTGAACATAGTATTTTATTTTATTTATTTAAGTTTATTTATTTTGAGAGAGAGTGTGTGCACGCTAGCACAGGCAGGAGAGGGGCAGAGGAAGAGGGAGAGAGAATCCTAAGCAGGCTGTGCGCTGACAAGGCACAGCTCGAACTCACAAACTGAGACAACGTGACCTAAGCTGAAATCAAGAGTTGGATGGACACTTAACTGGCTACCCAGACACCCCAAACATTTAAAATATCAGCTTTAATGTTTGGTTATTTTATGTGTGTGTGTGTATGTATGTATGTGTATATACATATATATAGAAATATATATGGAATTTCCCTCTGTCTAGAACACAGCGAGTCCTCAATAAATGTTCATGGACTGATAAGAACAAAAAATGCTTGGGTATAAAAGCCGTGTTCGGAATACAGTTTTGGAACAAACAGGAAGCCCAGGTGAGATCTAACCAATACCTGAATCAAGGATTTATTTGTTAGACTAGAAAGAAAGGAAAGCATATATTATACTATGAGGAAGAAGTGACAGGAAGAAGTGTTTCTATTGAGATAGAGGAACAAAGAAGGGTTGAAGACCCTTTGGAATTGTAAGAGATCCCAAAGTTCAGAAAGAAATTAGAGGAAAGGGGAACACGGTTTTATCCTCAAGTAACCTAATACTCTTGGCCTAGCAACATAGTTCACAGCAGAAGATAACGGGGAAGATGGAAGGATCTTTAGCAGTTACTATTACGCAGAACAATACTTAAGAAATACTGGGGTTGGCAAGATTATCTAGAAAGTGAGTGCAGAGAGAATTGAGAGTTGAAATTAAATGCCCATGATCAGAGGGCTTAGAACTCTAGAGGTGTGCTATCCAATGTGGTAGCTGTTAGCCACACGTGGCTGGTCTGAATTGAAATGTGTCATACACGTGGATTTCAAAGCCTTAGAGCAAAGATAAAGAATATGTCATTAATAACTTTGATCTTGATGATATGCTGAAATGATGTTTTAGAAATGGTCGGTTAAATAAAACATCAAAGTTAATTTCACCCTTGTCTTATTTTTCAATGTTGCTACTAGAAAATTTAATATTGTGGGATGCCTGTGTGGCTCAGTTGGTTAAGCATCCCACTATTGATTTTGGCTCATTTCACGATCTCATGGTTTGTGGGTATGAGACCTGCACTGGACTCTGTGCTGACAGCGAGGAGCCTGCTTGGGCTTCATTCTCTCTCCCTCTCTCTCTGCTCCTCTCCTGCTTGTGTGCATGCATTCTCTATCCCCATCTCTCAAAATAAGTAAACACACAAACAAACAAATAATAAAATTTTTTAAAAAAGAAAATTTTAAATTACATATGTGGTTCACATTATATTTCTCTTGGACAGTGCTGGCCTAGAGCCTCTCACGTAACAGAGAAAGGAAATGAAAAAGATTTGGCATGACACTGTGCAAACAGTGCATATGTATAATGTATAATATAAGTGCATAAATATGGAAGAATTATCTAAGATTAAGAACAGAGTTGATATAAATGTAAATGATATTGGCTACAATATTCATATGCTACAGTCATCAGATGTTATCCATGGCATAGATATCACCATCTGGTTTCTGCCTACATAGGTGGCCAACCCCACTATAGCTCTTGGCCTCTTTATCCTACCAAGGAAGTCGCTACTTTTTCCTCTTGCCAAGCAATTCTATCACAGTTTTATTTTTCGCTGGAAATCTCAGACAGATAATCTCCTAAATTTCATAGTGGAGACTGAATTGTGGCCTTCTGGATTTCATAGGGTCCATACCAGCCTTTGCTTTCATATAACATATGAGTTTCTTCATGCACCATTAGGCTCCTTAGGCTAGAGTATGCCTTTGACCTTCCATACCAATGAGAGGTTGGCTTCTCTTGAGACTTGAGAAAATTAGAAAACATGCCTACAGTCTATGCTGGACTTCTCTGCTTCTCACATCTTATCTAAAGTCCATTGATTAACTCCATCTGCGTCTGATTTCTCACTTTATCACATAGGCAGAATTGTAAGATGGCACTCAAGATTCCTATCTCATTGGTGCACACATGCTATAATCCTTTATCCTTGAGTGTGGCAGAACCTATGAATGAGATGGGACAGATGCTTTCTTGATTAGATAACATGATACAGTAAATGATGCTGGAATAGTCACCTGCGATTATATTAAGTTACATAAGACTGTAGAACTGGAGAGGGACTGAAAATTAGAGATACATGTTCCTACTGGCCTGGAAGAAAGCAAACACCATGTTGTGAACTGCTTATGGGAGCAAGAAGACAAGGGATGGTTGGCAGGCTCTGTAAGCTGAAAGAAGTCCCCAACTAACAGTTACCAAGAAAATGGGTATGTCAGTCTTACAACTGCAAGGGGCTTAATTCTGCCAACCATCTGAAAAGCTTGGAAGAGGACCCCAGACTCTAAAGGGAAGTGCAGTGTGCCTGAAACCCGGGTTGTAGGCTTTCAATGCCCTGAGCAGAGGATCCAGTTCAGCCATGCCTGGACTCCTGATCCACAAAACCTGTGTGATATTAAGCGCCCAGGGTAGCTCAGCTGGTTAAGCATCCGACTTTGGCTCAGGTCATGATCTTGCAGTTTTTGGGTTTGAGCCCTACATCAGGCTCTGTGCTGACAGCTCAGAGCCTAGAGCCTACTTCGGATTCTGTCTCCCTCTCTCTCTGCCCGTCTCCCACTCGCACTGTCTCTCTCTCTGTCTCAAAAATAACATTAAAAAAATTAAAAAACAATAAAATAAAATCTAAAAAAAATCCAACCCAAACTGTGTGATAATGGATTTGTGGTGTTTTCAGCTGCTAGTTTGTGGTACTTTGTTACGAAACAGTAGAAAACAAACAAACAAACAAACAAACAAAAACACACAACTATGAGTACTCACTATGTACAAGGCTTTTCATTAATCTAATAATCTACATTTTAGATGGAGTTGGAATACAGATCAACGGAGCAGAAGACACTCAATCCTGGCTAGATTTAAGTCTGGACAATCAGATAAGAACAGTAATACTTTTAAAGAATAGGGTGTGGAAAACAAGACACTGAGAGATGCCCTGGGAATTACATTTATTCACTGTGGTTCCCAGGACTATATTATAGGTTCTCCCTTCATGGAATCAGATAGCCCCAACACTATAAAGCCTCTGGTCACATGGGCAATTTCCAGAATCATTATGTCATTCGTTCACAACCTCTAGAATTCCTGGAATACCACGCTTCCTTGGGTGACTTCCAGCTTCGTCAGTTCTTGGTCAACTTGAGCCATACATATGGACTTTATGTCTACAGACAGGGCAAATACTTGAGGTCTCAGACACATCTGGAGAGTCACACTCAAAAGACAGACTACACTCAGAGAGCTCTGTAATTCTTCTAATTGTGTGACTCCGCCAAGTTCAGAGGAGTTGAGCAATGGGAAATTAATGCAGTATCTAGTTGCCATCTTCTTTAACCTCATTTACTGCTATTACTACTACTATCACCAGCATCTAACAGTTAACCGAACACTTACTATGTGCCAGACACATTTCTAAGAATTTTAAAATATTATGAATATTATAATTTAAAATATTAAGATATTTAAAATATTAAAATATTATGAATATTATGAATCCCCACGACTTTTTGAAGTGTACAGCTTTATTGTTCCCATTTTACTGATGAGAAAACTGAGGTACAGGGAAGTGAAGTAAGTTGCCTAAGGACACACAAGTGATGCAGCCCAGATTCACTCCCAGGCAGACAGATGCAAATAACGCAACCATTTGCCCTTTTAGCCACTGTGACACACTGCTTCATGTACAGTTTGTAGTCTAAGTATCTGGACTTACTGGAACAAATCAAACATTCTTGGTTTCTCCCTTTCTCCCTTCTGTTCTAGATTCAATGAACTTACATATCTTCTTAAGAAATTACAATTTTTGAGCAACACGGATGGGAAGGTGGGTCCTATGTTGAATCACTGTGTCCTATAACTGTTGATTTGAAGAAACAACAGTAAACCGATTCTTCTCATGTATGTCATTTGGTCGCTTGTAATAAACAATCCCCGGGGCGCCTGGGTGGCTCCGTCAGTTAAGCATCCGATTCTTGATATCAGCTCAGGTCATGATTTCTTGGTATGTGAGATCAAGCCCTGCACCGAGATCCGTGCTGACAGGACACAGCCTGCTTGGGATTCTCTCTCCCCTCTCTCTCTGCCCCTCCCCCCACTCTCACACACACGCTCTGTTTCTCAAAATAAACATTAAAACAACAACAACAACAACAACAACAACAACAATCTCCATGCTCTGCTTCAAGCTCTTCTGACTTCTCCACAGGCTAGAAATGGCACGAGCAGGCCATCCCTTTCTGAGCAGCTGCTACCAAGTCAGGCAGAAGTTCACCGGAGATTCCTGATGAAAACACAAGACAAGCCGGACCCATGGATCCATGAAACAGTCTCCCCTTGATATGAATCAAAGGTAGACACTTCCCCTTCCCTTTCTTCCAAGTGACTTATATGCAACAAATGAACTCACTTTTCTTATGTTTATTTAGTTCAGGTCCTCATGTTTCTTCCTGGCAAACATGCCTATCAAGTTCATGTGACCCAGCTAAATGGCTATGGTCATTTTTTTCTGGCTAAATAAGCAGGTGGACCACACACCAGGGTCAGTGATGTTTGAAACCAAACCACCCACTACTAGTGCGAAAAGGAGCACGTGTGCAGGGTATGGTGATTTCCTTTCAAGGTGTTTACATGGAGACAGGAGCTTTCTCTTTGACTGTGGGAGACTGTTCCCTGTTTGGTCCTGAATCCACATGCTCCTCAATCTTTCCATTTCTTCTCTTTCTTTCAGCCTTGTTATTGGCTTTGTAATACTTGAAGTTATTCCAACCATAGAGGTTTCTCTTTTTGCGGCACTGCCTGTGGATAGCAATGTGGATTATTCCCTTATTTCTGCTGCTCAGGAAATACACAAATTCTCTTGATTCTTTCACAATGTTTGATTATTTCAAGTTTCTCTTCAATATTGAAACTTTCCTTTTGCATGCACTATTTGACATTATGAATCAAGAGGCTTAGACATTCTTGGTATGCTAAAGGAGTGTTTTTTTTTTAAATTTTTTTTAACGTTTATTCATTTTTGAGAGATAGAGACAGAGTGCGAGTGCGGGAGGGGCAGAGAGAGAGGGAGACACAGAATCCGAAGCAGGCTCCAGGCTCTGAACGGTCAGCACAGGGCCCGACGCGGGGCTCAAACCCACGAACTGTGAGATCATGACCTGAGCCGAAGTCAGATGCTTAACCAACTGAGCCACCCAGGCGCTCCAAGGAATGTGTTTTTATACAGAAAAGTTCACAGGTGCAAAGGAATAGCAAAACACAGGATAATGTGTGGTGAACCAAGGTAGCTGCTAGATGTTTCAGGTATATGTGTATTTGTGTTTTGTGTACTCCTACCTAGCTTAGGTCAACTGGCTATAGTTTAATGCGTCCACCTGGTATTCTGGCTGAGTAAATGATGCATGAGCAAGCACAAAATGTGTGCTATGCTCACATTGTTCCCTGTGATTTCAACTGCATTGGCATTGATGCTTATTTTCAAAACAAACATAATTGTGTCATCAACTTTCAAATGGCCAGGAAAATATTAGGAATATGCAATAATTCAATAAATCCCTGCCTTCCCGGAGCTTGCATTTTAGTGAAATTCAAATGTTGCTACAATTTAAGCCTACTCTAAATTATGAGATCTATCTTAAGTAGCTAAAAATATCTCTGATATGCAAATAAACTTAGGCTACTTAAAACTCATTTAAAGTCAGTTGTTGCATACTAAATTTTTAAATAAATACTGTACTACATTTTAGGAGATCGTCTAAAGTCTTAAAAATCAAATGCAAACAAGCTTGTTTTTTAGAATATCCACCAAAGATTGAAAACAAACAAACAGGCAATCAAACCCTAGAACATTGTTATGTGTCCCTGGAGTAGCACGTAACACATTAATACATATGTATTAATTAATACATGATCGATATCCTTCTATTTGTATAAATGAAAATAAAGACATAGAACCATCTTAATGTCAAAGATGATGATTTCTGGATGGTGGGATACTACTTTACTTTTATCTTTGTATATATCTGGATTGTCTTCATTCTTTATAATAATTTCATAAAACAATAAGGTGATTTTGTATTAATTTGAAAATTTTTAAATACAAAAATCCCAAATAATTAAAACCCAGGAACCCAACAACCAGAAGTAAAAAACATCACTGTCTTTTAACAAATCTTTTTTATAATAAAAAAAATTTCACAAAAAACTGAAGATCACCATGACTATTCTCAGGTACCATTCTCCACCCACTCACTCCTTATATATAATTGTGTTTACCCTTCCAGTCCATGCAAAATAATTTTAAAATTGCAATTTAAAATGAAAGGCAAGATTAGAAATGTATTTTATGTGTTTTTTCCCAGATCCATACTTAAATTTTTTTCTGATGAATAATTTTAAACATATATAAAAACAGAGAAAATACTATATAATAAATCTCAATACACCCATTACTCAGATTCAACAATTATCAAGATTTTGCTACAGAGTTTTTGAAATTAAAAGCAAAAACTGTAACTACTGTTTCATACTATAGTTTGCTCAGTCCATAAACACAACACCTACTAAGGGAGACAGGGAAAATGATGATTAATTGTGCTCATACTATGTGCCAGGCACTAGGTCTTCCATTTACTGATCCTTTAAGGAGTCACAAAAACTGTGCAACTTTAGTAGTTGTATCAGCATTGCTGGGAGTGAAAAATGAGGCTCAGAGCAATGAAGATTTTTGCATAGGCTCAACCAGTTGATTGTCTTTCTAGAACCCATTTCATGGTGTGTGTAAGAGTCACCAGAGATTATGATTCTGTTGAAGAACACAAAATGAGAATATCTCACTTTGGGTCTGTGTGAATCAATCCCTGTATTCTTTGGGTTGGAGGAGGATCCAGCATTGATGCAGGGGCTTTAAGTCAGCAACTTTTGGTTTTTTATTTAATTTTTAAAAATACCTGTTAAAACTTTTACTTTAAGACATTTTCCTATAACTACTTAGATAAAAGAGAGAAACATTTCCCCTTTTCCTTTAAAAAGTCAAATTAATGATTCAATATACTCTTGTAAACTCTTACTCTCTATAGCTCATAATCACTGTTGACCAACAACCACAATTGGGAAAAACAATTTCAACTGCAATTTGCAGGCTTGCAGATCTATCATGGAGATTTCCAAAGCAGTTTTGAAACTTCTTGCCTGCCACGTTGCTTACGTGTTGTTACACTCATAATTACAGCAAACACTTCATAACCATCCCAACCATTCTTGAGCTTGACTATTTTAAGATAAGCAGATGTGAATGCTCCAGTGGGTCAATGCTATTAGTCAGTCTTGCCATAAGAAGCATAAGAGTTTGGTTTTCCATGACACATTTTTATTTAATGGCATAGAATGTCACCGTTTAGAAGCACAGGATGCACAATGATTCAGCTATTTTGAGACACTGTGGAGACTGCAGAAACTCAAGTATCCAGTGCCTCCCAGTTTATGTGTATAAAATTTTAGGACAGAAAACTGTCTTACTCTAGATTGCGATTTGTATTTGTATCCTAAACTCTCCAGTTTTGAGGGAAGGAAGCCTTAAAGATCATCTGGGATCAGCCAGACCTCTTCATTTTGCACATGTGGAAAGAGAGCCAATTTGTTTTATTTATGTCTTCTTTCATGTAGTCCTTGTTTGGTTTTCTTTTGCCACAAAGAACAATGCCAAGTTACTGTAGTGTACTGTCACACAAGGGACATGAGCATGCACCAGTCCCTGGTAACAGAAAAGAAAACAGCCACCACCAAACCTTAATATAAGCAGAGACCAAGAATTTTTCAAAGCTGCCATAAGATGCAATTGCTCTGTCCAAGCTTACAAATTCAAAATACCTAACTACAAGAGTTAGAATAAAAAGTCCGGAAGGGACACTTCCCATTCTTGCCGCTGACTAAATAAAATCAAATTATGTTCAAAAGTGGGCTTCTAATTCTACTTTTCCATTTATTATTCACATGTAGAACTTTTTCACTTTTTGCAAATGTCTTCTGGCTAAAACAAAAAAAAATTTTTTTTTTTTTTTTTGCCATAGTCCCATTACTGTGCCTTTAATCTTTTTCTAAAATACAGACCCTCAAAATGTATTATACCTCTGTAAACGACCTTGGTGGTGGGGTAATTTAGTGGTTTTGTTACCCCCCTCCTTTTTTTTTTTTTTTTTGCAAGGAGAATCCCCAAATAGAGAAAACAGGTCAGCATGACCTTTGATGAGGCAGCTTTCCAGTGTTCCCAATTCAGTGTGAAAACACTGACCCTAGTCGGGCCCTTTGCAGACGAGGGACAGGAACTCCCTACCGCTGCACGACTTCCCCAAGGTGAAGCCTAAGACGGTCAGGGATCCCCTTGGACCAGCTTTTCTCCCTCGGAAATGCAGTCTCTTTCCTTGGGCTCCAAGGTGCCTGGGGCAAGAGTGGGACTAACGGAAGATCCGGGGCAGAGACTCGCCCCCAGGGCAGACGACAGGAGTTCCCAGCGGCCGGCGCGCGCGGAGCCCGCAGCAGCGGACCCTCAGCCGGCGGAGCTGCGAGCGGCGCCGCCCGAACTCCCGGGCTCGAATTGGCTTGAGCGGGGCCGGGCGCGGAGGGGCGGCGCGGAACACAGCGCGGCGAAGCAAAAGCGCTCCCGGGGGTCGGCGGCCACACAGCCCACACCCCGGGGCGGGGCCGGGGTGGAAGCCGCGCCAGCAAAGTTGCAGCGAAGCGCGAAAGGTGCGATGGTGCGGACAGCTCCCGGGAGGCGGCAGCCGACGCGCCCCGTGGCTCCCCTCCTTACCTTTCCTTCCCCGGCCCTGCGCCGAGCTCCGGCCTTGCGCCCTCAGAAGTTTCCCAGCCGAGCACGCTGGGCCCGGCTGGCCGGCGCCGAAGCCCCGAGCGCCCGGCTGGCGCGCTCCTCGCCGCCCACCCGGCCGCCGCCGCCCGCCCCGCGCCGGGACGCACAGTGACCGCAGCCCATTCCGGTGCGGCGCGGCGGCGCGGGCGGGGGCCGGGCACGGGCGCGCGCCCCGGGGCGCAGGGGGAGGGCAGGGGCGGCGGCGGCCGGCGCGCTGGGGCCGGGGCGCCCGAGCTTCCCGGGAGCAGGCGGCGCGGCCACCAGCTTGTAGGACTGCCGATAGACCGGGCGGCCGCTGCGGACCAAAGTTTGCAAAGACGGGTTTCCCCAAGTGGACACTGATCACGGTTAGAAAATAAGCCTAGCATTCGCTGTTCTACTAGGCAGAGAGCGTTGGAATTGATGACTGGGATGAAAAGCAACTCTTTGTGTGCCCTCTCCTTTCCGCACGCCTCACCCCCCACACCACAAACAAGATGAGATAAATGACCACAGTGGAGATGGAAATTTGGGGTGTATAGGACAAAGAAAGGTTAATTTCTTTTTTTAGAATTAAGTTTATTTTGGGGCGCCTGGGTTAAGCTTCGCACTTGGGCTCAGGTCATGATCTCACGCACTCAGGTGATGATCTCACGGGTTTGTGGGTTCGTGCCCTGCATCAGGCTGTGTACTGACAGCTCAGAGCCTGGAGCCTGCTTCAGATTCTGTGTCTCCCTCTCTCTCTCTCTGCGCCCTCTCTGCTGTGAGCTCTCTCTCTCTCTCTGTCTCTCTCAAAAGTAAATAACATCAAAAAAAAATTTTTTTAAATAAAAAATAAAATTAAGTTTATTTTGAGAGAGAGATTGCAAGTTGAAGAGGGCCGGAGAGAGAGGGCAAGCCACAATCCTGAGCAGGCTCTATGCTATCACATGTCAGGGCAGAGCCCAACCCTCATCTGACTGAGCCACCCAGGAGCTAGGGAAGGTTAGCTTCTTGATTCAAATCAGTGGGCTTCTCAAAAAAAGCAAATGGGTGAAAAGCATAGACAACCATAGAAGGAACAATTTAAAAATACAAATGATTTTTTAAAAAAGTTCAAATTAGTATTAAACCAAATGCATGCAATTTAAGGCAAAGCTCAAATGTATTTTTCTTCCTATGAAATTAGTGAAGTTTTGTTTTGTGTCGGTGATCAAACCATAGGGTGGTCCGTGAGGGGCCAGCCAAACACATAACTTGCATAGGGATTTCTGGTCCCTTCTCTCGGCACCCTCACTCGCCCTTCGTATAACCACAATGGGGACAGTCATTCCAGAAACAAACATTTGCTGAATAATCAATGTCTCTTTCTGTCCCCAGAATAACTGCAAAAGTAGTTAATATAAACTGTAAAATTAACCTCCTTTAACTGTGCTGAAACTGAGGGTAAAAAAAAAAAAAGCCATATTCCTACACACTATACATAGTTAGAAAGCAGTCCACTGCTATGTCTTTGCTCTTACCTTCATTCTAGAGATTTACTCAGAAATGTTGAAATAATAGTTGGAACTGGATCTAGTCCAAGATTTCAAATATGTTTATATATTTGAAATATGGCCAGGGAAGTGAGAAGGTCACAAGTTTACCAGATGTACTCTGGGCTTAGACTTCACTTCTTATTTGGTGTTGCACATCACATTTTTTAAGGATTATGTTCAATTTAAAAACTCAGAAGCAGCAAGGATGTGCTTGTATGACAGATGCTACGGTGGCCCCATGATTCCCGCACCTAATGGTTTCACACCTTTGTGGGATCCCCTCCTTTTGAGTGCAGTTGGGACCTGTGACTCACTTATAAACAATAAGTATAGCACAGGTGATGGATGTCACTCCTGTGACTCATTTACGTTACAAAAGACTCTCATTAGAGACTGCCATCTCTGGCTTGATGAAATAAGTGGCCTTGTTGGGGAAGTCCACGTAGCAGGAACTGTAAGTGGCCTTTAGGAGCTAAAAGCAGCCTCCAGCCAATAGCCAGCAAGAAGTCAGGGCCTTCAGTTCTACAAACACAAAGAAATGAATTCTGTCAACCACCTAAGTAACCTTGTAAATAGAATCTTCCCCAGTCAAGCCTCCAGATGTGAGCGCAGACCAGAGGACACCTTAACTGTGGCTTTGTGAAACCCTAAGCAGAGGATCCAGTTAAGTCGTGCCTGGACTCCTGACCCACCAAAATTGTGAGTTAATAAATGTGTGCTATTTTAAGCCATTCAGTTTGTGGTAACTAGTACAGCTTATATGTGTTGTTTAGATATTCAGCATGTTAGTACACATGGTATTGTGCCTTCCTTGGAAAATTTTGTGTTAAATATTGCTGCTCTTTTGCATCCTGATTTTTCTGTTTATTATTCCTTCACATACATATCCCTGCCTGGATCTTCATTGCAGAGTCTCTCTGAAACAAAAACTCCTATGAAATGATATCCTATAGATCAAGCACAGGTCTAGGGCTCCCTAGGATTTCCAGCTGCATTTTTTTTTTATTTTAAAAATTTTAATTTAGCATTTATTTATTTTTGAGAAAGAGAGAGAGACAGAGCATGAGCAGGAGAAGAGCAGAGAGAGAGGGAGACACAGAATCCAAAGCAGGCTCCAGGCCCTGAGCTGTCAGCACAGAGCCCGACGCAGGGCTTGAACCCACAAACCATGAGATCATGACCTGAGCTGAAGTCAGTTGCTTAACTGACTGAGCCACCCAGGTGCCCCTTTCCAGCTGCATTTCTACTTCAGAGATTATGTGTCCACAATCTATAGGTTTCATCCCTTCAGGTCCTTTGGGATATTCTCTTGGCTAAGCCTCTGAGGCCGGACAGAACCACAGTCAACTGAGCTCATGCAACTCAGAGTTGCAACAGCAGTGTGAGGAATACTGTGATAAAGAAATTAGGAGCAGATTAAGTACTGAACCAGGATTCTTTTAATCCACTTACTCTGGGAAAGCTTTAATATGAGGCTTCCAGAGTCTTCCTCTTTCCTCCTCCTTGACCTCAAATTGTTCCTCTTCTAAACCTTAGTCCCTGAGATTTGTGCATTTGCTTGTGAATTGCCCCTGCGTCCAGATGTGAATCCAGCCTGGCTTGTTCACCAGCACTGCTTCTTCCTTCCTCCTTCCCTCCCTCCTTCCTTCATTCCTTTCATCTTTCCTGCCTTCTTTCTTCCATGATTCTTTCATTTTTTTAATCCCCGTATAATTGTGCATAGTTCTCTTTCTCTATATCCTCTATATTCCTTATTTGCTTTTTATTTTATGAATCTTTCATTATACAAGTAATACATTAATAGAACATCATATACTAATGTATATTGTGTGGCATCAAACTACATTTGTCAGCTCTCTTTCTCAGACAAAGTAATTGGAGCTTGTTTTTCCTTTCCTACATAATCATTCTTTAAAACTACTGCATGATTTTATCATATTATTAGTACATCACAATGTATCTATCCCCTTAACAATGTTTACTTTGTTGCTATTATAAGCAAATAATGTGTGCATGATTCCTTGGTCACATGAGTGATGATCTGCCCAAGGTAGATACCAGAAGTGGAATTCTGGGTACGATCATTTTATGTTTTAATTTCTTGTATTGAGGTATAATTGGCATATAACATGATGCTACTTTCAGATGTACAGCACAACGATTTGATATTTGTTTATTTTGTGAAATGATCATCACAATAACTATAGTTAACATCATCACCATACACAGTTACAGAATTTTTTCTTAGGATGAGAACTTTTAAGCTTTACAGTCTTCACTTTCAAATATGCAATAAAGTGTTATTGGGGCGCCTGGGTGGCGCAGTCGGTTAAGCGTCCGACTTCAGCCAGGTCACGATCTCGCGGTCCGTGAGTTCGAGCCCCACGTCAGGCTCTGGGCTGATGGCTCAGAGCCTGGAGCCTGGTTCCGATTCTGTGTCTCCCTCTCTCTCTGCCCCTCCCCCGTTCATGCTCTGTCTCTCTCTGTCCCAAAAAAAAATAAATAAACGTTGAAAAAAAAATTAAAAAAAAAAAAAAAACAAATATGCAATAAAGTGTTATTAACTGCAGTCACCATGCTATAAATTACTATGTCCATTCTAATTTTATTAACTACTGACAAATTATCCTCCAGTGTGGCCCCGGCAGCTTACACTCCTACCAACTATGTCGGAGAGAGCTCCTTTGTCCATTTTCTTTTCTGCACAGCCCCGCTGACACTTGATATTACCCGACTTAAAGCTTTTGCTCTGGCTCTCCTATTTCTTTTCTCCTCTCTATTTTCTCATCCTTTTCTTCCTCCTCCTTCTTTTCTTTCTTTCCCTCTCTCATTTTCCCCGGCTCTTGTTCTCTCTCTTTTGCTCTTTTGTCTCCTCTTTCTTTTTAAAAATTTTATAAATTTAATTTGTAATCTCATTTATTACTTAATGAAGATCATGAAAAGATGTGTCCGCAAATGTTCATTTACAAAGTCATTGTCAAAGGCTGCAGCATATTCTGTTTCACTGTGCCACCATGCTCTGTTTTAGTTGGGGTAAAGTACCCATTACATAAAATTAACCATTTTGAAGTGTACAATTCAGTGGCACTTAGCACCCTTACAATGGTATACAACCACCACCTCTATCACATTCCTAAATATCTTCATCATCCCCAAAGAAGTGGGTATGGGGACCCCATACCCACAGAGCAGTCACTCCCCATTTCTCCCTTCTCCCAGCCCCTGGCGACTACTAATCTGCTTTCTGCCTCTAGGGATTTACCTATTCTTGATAGTTCCTACAAATGGAGTCCACAATATGTGACATCGTATGTGTGCTTCTTTCACTTTGCATAATGCTTTTGGGGTGCATCCCTGCTGTAGAGTGTATCAGTACTCCATCCTCTTTATGGCTGAATAATGTTCCACTGAACAGATATGCCCCCATTTGTTTATCCACTTACCAGCTGATGAATATTTAGGTTATTTCACCTTTCAACCCTGGAGAATAGTGTTTCTATGAACGTTTGTGTATAAGATTTTGTTTCTGAATATCTGTTTGTAATCCTTTTGGATTTATACCCAAGGTAGGAATTGCTAGATCATATGGCAATTTTTTTGTCTAACTTTTTGAGGAATTGCCAAACTGTTTTCTAGAGCACTTGAACAATTTTACATTTCCACCAGCAAAGTCTGAACATTCTTATATCTCCACATCCTTGACAACACTGGTTATTTCCTGTTTTTTTGTTTTTGTTTTTTTTTTTTAATTATCCTAGCAGGTAGGAAGTAGTGTCTTGTTTTGAAATGTATTCCCCAATGACTAATGATTTTGAACATCTTTTCATGTGTTTTTGGCCACTTGCACACCTTCTTTGGAGAAATGTCTATTCACGTCCTTTATTTTTAAATGGGTTGTTTGTCTTTTTGTTGTTGGGTTGTAAGAGTTGTTTCTATATTGCAGATAATGGATGATCCCTATCAGATCTATAATTTTCAAATAATTTTTCCCATTTCGTGGAATCTTTCCACTGTCTAAATGTGTGTGTCTATTGTGAGGCAGGGGTCCAGTTTCATTTTTTTAAAAGTTTCTTTATTTGTTTTGAGAGAGAGAGGGCATGAGCAGGGGAGCGACAGAGAGAATTCCAAGCAGGCTCCATGCTGTCAGTGCAGAACCATGAGATCGTGACCTGAGCCCAAGTGGGACATGTAACTGACTGAGCCACCCAGGTGCTCCCTAGCTCAAAGCACTTCTTAAAGATGTCTAGACTTCACCTTCTTACTCTTCCAGTGCTCTTCTTATAGAAAGTCCTCGAGGCTTCTCTTCTGTGTGCACATGTCCGAGTCAAGGCTGTCAGAGCTGCTTCCAGATCTGAAAGTAGCAATGTTTTTAAGTGGGTAGGAGCCCACGAGGCCCTAGGGCAGCAAGAGCTGGGCTGGGGATTTGGTCAGGAGAATAGGAAACGTTTTGAGGTGCAGTCCTGCAGAGTGAGCCATCCTGAGTAGCTGGATGACCCCTCAGCACCCAGAAGAAACCTCAATCCTTTCTGTTTCTGTCTGAAACAAGTGCTGTGTGGTGGGTATAGCCTGTTCTTTAGTTTGTTTTTGGCTTTTTTCCCCCCTTTGTTTTTCCAAAGCTTTGTGAGTCATCTCTGTTTGAACATGCTGCTGGAGTCAGTTCCTTGAGAGATTTGAACACTCCAGCTTTTAGGCGAAGGTCACATCTTGTCGAAGAAGTCTGAACATTTTTCCACCCAGAAGCCCTTAGGCTCTGTGTTTCCTAGTGGGAATACCTGCTTGGAGGAGATTGGGGATCTCTGAGGCATTCAAGATTCTTACAAGTTTACTGAACACTGATACCTGGAGAGGCTCTGGTTAGTTTAGAATTTCCACCTTGAGATATTTCCTGAGACATGAACAGTGAACTTCTGAATGCCCCAGTGAGGCCCAGGCAATTTTCAAAGTTTTACTCCTCATTCCAGGATATATCCTTGTGTCTCATTAAGAATATGCCATCATTATCATTATGTAAGTTTTTTCCTGAAGAAGACCTAAAATCAAGAAATTAAGGATATAAATGAACAATAGTTACTTTTTAAACGGTAAGTGAAACTTATTGCTGTAAAGGTTACAGTTTGATCTAGACTGTCATTATGGAGCTGATTAAAGAAACGTAAACACTTATCTATGAACGCATGGGTGAGAACCAACTGTAAGATATTCCTATTCCAACTGACCAAATAAAAAATTAATTGTATTCAATTATATCTCAACAAAAAATTTAAAAACAATTGTAAAGAAAAGAAGGGAGAAAATGACAATAGTCAATACATGAAGAATAAATAATAATAAAGAAATGTATTTAAATGTTCCCTTATCAATTGAATTGGTTCAGATATATTCATTTGCCAACTAGACACTTTTTCTAATGTTTATTTATTTTTGAGAGCGAGAAAGACAGAGTGTGAGTGGGGTAGGGGCAGAGAGAGGGAGACACAGAATTGGAAGCAGGCTCCAGGCTCTGAGCTGTCAGCACAGAGCCTGACGTGGGGCTCGAACTCACAAACTGTGAGATCATGACCTGAGCTAAGCCGGATGCTTAACTGACTGAGCCACCCAGGTGCCCCACCAACTAAATACTTTTTAAAGTATCATAACCATTCTAAAAGAAAGTTCTGTGCATCCTGTAAAGACGATAAATAGCTATAGTTAGAACACAAATCTTAATGTCTAGGTCATATAAGCAATTGTTCTTTCCCAGAAAATTGGATAGCTAACTGCTGTCCAACTTCTATTTCTTCTCCTTGTGTCAGAGAGGTTCTTAGAAAAAATATGAGGTCAGCAGTTGAGGTCCAGGTCAGCATTTGCGAAGAGGTCTCATTCTGCTCCGTGGCAAAATCCCCACACTCAGCCAGTCTTTGTGGCCAAGAGCAAATGACTGGGGTGGCACTGCCATTTATGGGACCTGGGAAGAACTGAGGTTTTCTTGGCTTGGTTCATGGTAGGGGGTAGAGACCAGAGTTGTCCACGTCTGTCTGTGCTCCTCAAATCACTATATCCATTGCAAATTCATTCATTCAACAAATATTTATAAAGTACCACCCTGTGGCACTGCTCTGGACACAAATGGGCTGTCTCCCAAATCCCGCACTATGGCTCTCTGGTCCACTGTCATGGCACGGCCCCAGTTTGAGGTTGGCAGCTCATTCCAAAATCCAAATTCCAAGGAAAATATACTCAGGAAAGCAAGTAAATTAGCCTTTAAACATATTCTGCTTACATCTCATCTTTTTTTTTTAATTAAAAAATTTTTTTTAATGTTCTTTATTTTTTGAGAGAGAGAGAGAGAGAGAGAGAGAGAGTGCAGGGGAGAGGCAGAGAGAGAGGAGGACAGAGGATCGGAAGTGGGCTCCACATTGACAGGCTGACAGCATCAAGCCCGATGCGGGGCTTGAACGCACAAACCACAAGGTCATGACCTGCGCCAAAGCTGGACACCCAACCAACTGAGCCACCCAGGCGCCCCCCATATTTTTAAACCTGACTTGAATCACTTGATATAGTTGCTTTAAAGTATGGGAATAGTGAGTGGGGCCTGTCTAATTCTGCCTTATAGGTGATAGTGGGATTGGAGGCACAATGCAAAGAGGAAAATTTATTATGTATAAGTGTCTCACCACAGCAAGCCCTCTGGTAGGCCTTGTTTTTTGCTATGGTTTTAATTAAGAAAGCACATTTTAAAATTCAGTAGCCTTAAAGGATTTTTAAATTACAAATTATCTCTGAGTTCCAGAGGAGAGAATTAATGTTAAGAGTTAGTAGAGAAATGGAAAAACACTGAAAAATATAAATACAAATAAAAACACCACCAACTAGAGTGAAGAGAAAACAAGATGATGGAAATGTGGATTCCTCTTTAATGACTTTAGATTTTGAGGGGATTCTTTTTCAGTATTTTTCTACATTCCATACACAATTCTATTTAGAAATTATAGATGAAAACTTTATTGTTTAGATGTGTGGGTCTTATTATACTTTCATAAAGTTTAGTAAAATGTTTATATTGGCATGTTTAATCATGACACAACCATGGGGCGCGTGGGTGGGCCATCCGAGGGCATCCCACTCTTGATTTCAGCTCAGGTCACAATCTCACGGTTCATGAGATTGAGCCCCCTTGGAACACACAGAGTCTGCTTAGGATTCTCCCACTCCCTCCCCAGTGTGCACTCTCTCTCTCAAAATAAATAAATAAACCTTAAAAAAAAAACCACAATTACATGACTAACAATTGCAGAATGATAAAGCACAGTAGACCTTCCCAGAAGGTCATCAAAATTAAGTGGGACTGAAGCACAAACTCTATAAACAGTTCTGAAATTAGACTGATAAATTCTCCATTGGCCTGTGATTAGGTGTGGTGGGCCATTGTTGAATTTTCAGATTAGCAGAGGCTAGAGGGACCTTACAGCTCCAGGGCTTATCATTCATGTTAATTTTTGTTTTTTTCTTCTTAGGTTTTGTTTTGTTGTGTTATGTTTTGTTTGTTTTTTTGGGGGGGTGCAAGTGAGCAAGGGGCACAGAGAGAGAGAGAGAGAGAGACAGAACGAGAGAGAGGGAGAGAGAGAGAGAGAAGCAGTGCTCGCCCAAAGTGGGGCATGGGCTCACCCGATGCAGGGCTCAAGCTCATGAACCATGAGATCATGACCTGAGCCAAAGTCAGATGCTTAACCAACTGAGCCACCCAGGCACCCTGTTCTTAGATTTTAATATTAACCATACCTCCAAGGCTGTCATTAAGATGATAAACTGATCTAGCTCATTTCGATGTAGTGTATCATTAGATTTTTTTTTTTGGCTTTTTTTCCTTTCTTTCTTTTTTCTTTTTCTTTTGTTTTGCTAAAGAAAGGGGGGAAAAATCTGACTCCTTTAAAGTGTCATACTGGATTGGACCTGGAGAAAGTGTCAAGGATTTCCTGTCCAGGATTGCTTTCATTAAGTGAGATGATGCAACTCAAGCCCATAGCACAGCATCTGGCACGCGAGCTAGTTCATCATTACCACTCCCGCTCTTATCCATGTCTCAAACTGTTATATATCTAAGTTTTGTAAAGAAAGATATATGTAGTAAATATATGGTCTTCTTTATAGTGTTTATCTTATTTTGTACACTTTTCTGCTTTTTTTTTCTTTTTTGTATTAAGTATATTGTATGTATAATATGAAAAAAAAAAAAAGCAATGCAAAGGAAAAGAACCCTTTAGAAAGAACAAGATCACAAGAAAGGATCCTGGGGCACCTGGGTGGCTCAGTCGGTTAAGCATCTGACTTCAGCTCAGGTCATCATCTCGTGGTTTGTGGGTTCAAGCCCCGCGTCGGGCTCTGTGCTGACGGTGCAGAGCCTGGAGCCTGCTTTGGATTCTGTGTCTCCCTCTCTCTGTGCCCCTCCCCTGCTCATGTTCTGTCTCTCTCTCTCTTTCAAAAATAAATAAACATTAAAAAAAAAAAAAGAAGAAGAAGAAAGGATCCTGCCTTTATTGTGGTCCAGCAATTTGAGTAAATGGTCTCTTTTACAGGCCCATTTATACAAAGGTGAGGGGCTGCTCTTGTGGCCTCAGGTAGATGGGACCAGCCCTGGGGAACATTCCTCTGATTGTGCCCTGCTGACCTCCCTCAGACAGGTAGGGGCTTACGAGGTGTGCCTTATATACTTCGTCCAGGACTGGAGGGTAGGTGTGGGTACTCTCACTGATGTTCTTGAAGCCCTGCACAGGAAACCAATACATTAGGCTGGTATCCGTGGGGCTGCCCGTAGAATAGTCACTTTCCCTTGAAATGAGTGTCTGAGTCTCATTTCTCCATCATTAAATGAGAGGAAGACAGTAATGTCTGGTTCCCCTTCAGAACAGCATTCCAGGAATCGGCTGAGTGATATCTGTAGCTAGCCTCTGCCAAAAACCTCTCAGAGTCTCCTACAGCTCTTAGTCATGCTCCCAGTGGATTCCTAGAACCATGAGATGGAACAGAGCTCAGGAGGTCCCCATGCAGCCCTGTCTTCAAGGACGGCTGCCACCAAGCTACATAGATGTCCCGGCTGATTCCTCCTCGGCTTCCCTGAATGAGTTATTTGTCTCCAAAACCCAGTGGAGTCAGTAATGTACTTTCTATCCCTTCCTAAATCTTTCCACTCTTAAACCGAAGCCCTCCTGGGACTTTTTTCAAACGAGTTCCTTAGTCTTTGGATTTCCTCCAGCTTCTTTGTATTCAGTTCAAGTTGAGGAGATCCAAATGCAGTGTTTCCTCTAAGAGATGCTAAGTAGTCTTGAGCAGAGTAAAGGACAATTTGTCTCCTTCACTGCCATGCAAGAGTGATTCTAGGCAGAGAGAACATGTAGAGGGAAAATAGGGGCTTCTGGATCCATGGGAAACTGAGAGTAAAATTCTGTTTCACAGTCTTACCTGCTGGTGTCCATCGGCGAGTCATTTACTTTGCTTTGCCTCAGTTTTTCACAGGCAAAAAGGAATTACTAATACTTCCTAAGGTTAACTGTGAGGAGTAAATGAGACAGTATATGTAAAGTGCTTGGTTTATGTTGTACATGTTTTTTATACAAAACTGGCTTAAATACAAACCAGTTATTTTATCTGATTTTCAACAGAAGAAATGTGATCTGTTCTAGAGCCTGGGAAAAAAACTATAGTGGAATTACTGAAAAACAAAAACAAAAACAGAACTGTCCTGTATATTGAGATATGTTCAAGAATAATTTTAACGATAGTTAAATTCAAGATAAATTAACGATAGTTAAGTTCAAGAATAATTTTAACGATATTATCTTTTCACCTTAAATGCTGACTTTAAAGTCAAGCTCCATGCTAAGATCCAACTTCCCCAGCTAAGAGCTTACCTTACAGGGGTGTCTGGGGGGCTCATTCAATTAAGCGTCTGACTCTTGATTTCAGCTCAGGTCATGATCTCACAGTTTGTGAGTTTGAGGCCCACATCGCTCTGTGCTGACAGCACAGAGCCTTTTTGGCTCTTTCTCTCCCTCTCTCTCTCTTCCCCTCCCCTGCCTGTGCTGTCTAAACAAACAAACAAACAAACAAACAAACAAACAAACAAACATTAAAGAAAAGAGCTTACTTTACAATTGCACAGTTCTCAGCAGTTTACAAAAAGTTGTGATGACCCATTTTTTTAAGCCTTAGTGATTTTGAAACCATTGCCCCAAAGATAACACTTACAGTCTTCAAGGAGGGATAACTTGATTTAGAAATATCTCCTTTAATCCCCAGAAATCCCTGTGAAATAGGAAGAAAAAAAAATAAATATGAGCCGTGTTTGAAGTAGTGAATGCATAAGAGATAAAAGGCATATCCCCAGATTTTTAGGACAAAGTAAAAAGTTTGTTGCAAATGAGTCAATGTCCCTGAGATCTAATAACAAACAAACGAAGAAGGAAACAAAAGTTAGGATCTTTCCCATATGTCCATCAAGATAAATAACAGGTAGCAACTGCTATTATAGGACAGGTGCTACTCTAAGCAGATTGCATATATTGGGGTATTTAATCCTCCTATGAATTTATGAGCAAGTATTGTTTCCATCCTCACTTTCCAGAGAAGGAAGCTCAGGCACAGAGATTAAGTAGTTTTCCAAAGGTTTTATAGCACATGTGGCAGGGCTGGATTCAAACCCTCTTGGGCAGTGGGTTCTAGCAGGCCACACCTTTCGCCCCTGTACCACATTGCTTCTCTCTAGTGTTGCTGGCTGGGAACTTCTGGCACAGCCCTGACTTTATCCCTAACCTGGGGAAGCAGCATAGTACAGTAGTTAAATGCACATACTTGGGTGTCAAAAAGATTCATCTTTTAATCCCAGCTCCACCACTTAGTGGAGAAGCAGGAAGCGGCAAGCAATTGCCTTCCTGGCTCCCTGCATCTGAAACTGTGGCTGGTGAAGAAACTGAGGTTTAAAGGATTAAGATATTTAGAATAGAAACTATGTTCCATACCCAAACACTGAGTTGTTTTGCCACTTTCCGAGTCAGCTTGCTGTAGTCAAATCATCATGCGTTCAGAAAGCTTCCTGGACATCAGCTGTCTCAGATGCACTAAGTGGTTGTTTTCTTTTCTTTTCTTTTTTTTTTTTAATCATCTACTAAGCATACATGGATAAGGCAGTGTGAATTATGGAGAAGATTCATGTATTAACACTTTGAGTTACGGCTAATTCAAATGAGATAAACTCTTATTGTTTCCTCCAATTTGCTGCATGATCTTCATTATCACTTCCAGCATAGTTACAATGTGCATGGAATTAGTTAAGCAGCCAGTAGGAATAGCGACCACTTGGTGGGTACTCAACTTTGTGCTAGGAGCTTTACTTAAACTATCTCATTCAGGTTCTCAATGAGGTTGGTAGGTATCTTGATCCTTCTTTGTTGATGGGAAATTGGGGCATAGAGAGTCTCCAGCAGATTGCTTCAGTTCCCAATGTAGCCTAAAGTGATGGCGGCATTGTAAAAACCTTGAATCATTCTGATGCCCATGTGTGTATATTTTACTGCAATCCTCTGCTGCTTCCCAAAGAATAGATAAAAGCCAGGCTATGTTTATAGCTTCTGGCTTGCTACGCTGTGACTTTAAAGGTCGGTGTCTAATATGTATCTAATACCTCTTTTGTTACAAAGTTTGCATAATTGTTGATGCCCCCCTCTAAGTATCCTGCATCTCCAAATTAATCTCTAATCTGGCAGATTCCATTGTGTGATTCTCACTAAAAAATACCTTAAAACTGAAAAAATAAAAACAAAACAAGAGACCAAGAGGTTTATTTATGGTTCTCTCCAACGCTATTATGCAGAAAGAAAAATCAGGTGACACCTTTCTTCAAATGTGGACAAAAGATTAGCTCTGATCAACTCAGCCTCTGGCTCTGAGTTATTTCACAGTTGCAGGGGCAAAAATTTTTGGCTCGAGGTTAATCACATTTGGATGAAACATCGAGCTTTATAGAAATCGTCCCCAGATTGTTGTTCTCTTTCTGGCATATTAATACAACTAATTCATTAGAAGAATGAGCAAAAGCCATTCTTGCAGCAAAGCAGGGCTTCCTTTGATGAAACAGAGCATCGCCACAAGCTGTTCTCTGGAATCCGGGGAAGGGTTGTATTAGTCTGTGTTATGCATGTTTTGCTTTTGAATCCCGTTGTCCACAACAAGTACATGATGGTAACAGACGTTTAATGCAACAGGGAAACTAGTTAGAGGACAGCAGTTCCAGGCTCTTCCTGGTACATCTTTCACATACATTTTTTTTTTCCTAAATTACCAAAATAACACACCCAGAGATATATGCACATTCACACACCATTTCAGGCCATATGAATTTCTTCATTATGTTCACTAACCAAAATGGATGTTTGAGAGAAGGAAGCACAAGTGAACCGATCCACAGTTCAACGTTGTTCCCATTTCCCCTCCATCTCGGAGGCACACAGACACGAGTCACATCTGGTTTTCAGGTGTGCAGATGGGCAGTGGCACTTCTCTGCTAGCACTGAGCTGACACAGGAGACTTAGAGAGCAAAGATGGGTGGTGAGGGGTGGTGAGGAAGGTTGTTCCTCCTTGCAGTCTTTCAGGAAACCCCAGTTTCTTATGGAGCAAAAGAAAACAGAACTTGTCAACATGCGTGTGGCCCTATGACACATTCCTAGAAGATAAGTCTTCCAGCAAGGTAAATTTTATCAAGTATATGTGGTGCATGATTCTCCTGATGAATTAGGATTATTGGCTTAAAGAGTACATTGCAGGGCGCCTGGTGGCTCAGTCAGTTGCCGTTCGACTCTTGATTTCGCCTCAGGTCATGATCTCATGGTTGTGGGATCGAGCCCCGCATCAGGCTCTGTGCTGGGCATGGAATTTGCTTGAGATTCCTTCTCTTTCCCTCTGCCCTTGCCCTGTGCTCGCTCTCTCTCTCTCTCTCTCTCTCTCAAAACAAAACAAAACAAAAAATAGAGGTACCTGGATGGCTTATTCTGCTCAGGTCATGATCTCATGGTTCATGGGTTTGAGCCCCGCATCCAGCTCTGTGCTGGCAGTGCAGAGCCTGCTTGAGTTTTTTTTTTCTCTCTCTCTCTCTTTGCCCCTGCCCCTCTCATAAGCTCTCTCTCTATCTCTCTCTCTCTCTCTCTCGCTCGCTCACACACACACACACACACACACAATAAATAAATAAACTTAAAAATAAATAAATAAATAAATAGTCAGTTGATCTGGGACTAGATCAACTGGGACTAGAGTGGACAGCTCCTCTCAGGAAGCTATATTAATTCTTAGGTACAAGGGTGCATTATTTGTTCCTGTGGAATAAGGTTGACGAAAAGGTACAGTTATGTTCTAGGAGGGACAAGAGAACTGGGCCAGAGTCACAACAGGAGGGTATGACAGGTAGAGTTTGTGACAGCTGCAGGAAAGAAACAAGTGAAGTAGGGGCTCAAGAAGATACTCAAATGTAAAATTATCCTTCAGATGGTCCTGGGTGTGAAACTCTTGAGTTAATTCTGCTTATACCATATAGAAAAACAAGTTTGGATCAGACAAAGGAAAAGTCAGGAGAATTCATCTCAACAGCTAAAAAACAGGCTTATGTAGACTACCTCTCAATTGTGGCTTAAAAAAAAAATCCACACAGAATGGCTGGTTACTCAGCTCCTTTGGGATTCATCCCCAAAACTCTTTTTTTCTTTCTTGATCTGCACAGAAATCAATTTAAAATATTGAATTGACATGTTAAGTACCAATCTCGAATTTAACTGAAACTATTGCATGCCTTCCTGAAGCATAATAATCCATTATGTTGTTTTGTCTTAAATATGGAAGGGCAAAAGAGGCAGAAATTTAAAAAAATAAATAAAAGCTTTTCTCAAATTTTTTTTACCATGTCAAGAACAAAGGAATGAGGGAAATTGAGATTTGTAGGATTTCTGGTTAGTACTTGAGCTACTTAAGAAGATACCTTAGGAGCACCTGGGTGGCTCAGTAGGTTGAGCATCCGACTCTTGATTTTGGCTCAGGCCATGATCCCAGGGTCATGGGATCAAGCCCCGCGTTGGGCTCCACACTGACCGTAGATTCTCTCTTTCTCCCTCTGCCCTTCATCCCCGCTCATATTCTCTCTCTCTCTCTCTCTCTCTCTCTCTCTCTCTCTCTCTCTCTCAACAAAACAAAACAAAACAAACAGAGATACCTTAAGTTGGGTGAGGCCACACAGGAAACCCCCCATTATTTTGTGCCCTGTAGACACGATGGGGGTCCCTCATAGGAGATCACCATGCCCCATCTGAATTCACTGAAGTGACAGAGTTTATGTCAAAATGTGCTCTGAGTAATGTATGTGTCCCTACAGAAACAGCCATGTTTCTGGGTGTGCTTTGCCCTCCTTTGGCTCTAGCCTCTCCACCCCATGCTGGGAAAGGCAGCCAGTGAGTGAGGGAACAAGGAAACATTCCATTTGCTTGTGGTAGTGGAGTGAGTGAGGGAAGGAGCTGCCCCCTCCATTCAAAGGAGCCTCTCTTAAAATGTGAGAACTGTCTGCTTTCTACCTGGAGCAGAGGATCTAGACCAATTAGACATTCAGTTCCCAAGGCTTTGATTTTCATCTGTTTTCAGGCTTACCATAATCCAGTGAGGGACGTGGGAGCTGGCAAAATGGAGTACAGAACCCTGCTATTTATTGACTATGAACCATGAGCTGGGTACTCTGCTAGGACCATGCATACAAAGTAGTTATAAAGAGGTCCCTGTTCTGAAGGGAGTGGCATGCATTCTAGGGGGTATATAGTGGGGAAATTGCTGTTAGTATTGTTATCCTAGAAAGAGGCTGAGTTTGGACATAAGGATTCAGACTGAGCAAGAAGATAGGGGGGGTTGGTGTTTTTCACACAAGGAAAATGATTAGTTATAGATGTTTTAGTCTAAAAAGTATTTGAAGTGTGTACAAAGATAAACTACCATGTATTTTCCCTAAAACATACATATAAGAGGGATCCAAGTTATCTAAGAAGTTGTATCAAATTTATGTTGGCAAGGCTGAGTTCACTTTTAAATGCTTTTAATTAACTAATAAATGGATCAAAATAATATTTACAAAAATATATGTAAGCTATGGTTTCATCCCTGGGAACTTAAAAAATTCTGTTATGAAAAGTGTCAAGTGTATACAAAAATGAAGAGAAGGATATCATGAACCCCTGTACCTCCATCTACCTTCATCAGCTATCAGTATACGGGCAGTCTTATGACCCCCACCTATTTCATTACTTTAAAGGAAATTCCTTCATATCATTTCCTCCATAAATAATTTAAAATGTACCTCTAAAAGATAAAGACTTGTCTTTAAACATAATACCAGAATCAGATCTAAAATTAGTCATAATTCCAGGGGAGGCCTGGGTGGCTTAGTCGGTTGAACATCCGACTTCAACTCAGGTCATGATCTCGTGGTTGACAAGTTTGAGCTCCATGTTGGGCTTTGTGCTGATGGTTCGGAGCCTGGAGCCAGGTTCGGATTCTGTGTCTCCCTCTCTCTCTGCCCCTCCCCTGCTCATGCTCTGTCTCTCTTTATCTCGAAAATAAATACACATTAAAAAAATTTTTTTAATAAAATTAATCATAATTCCTTAATATCAGTGTCTAGTTTGTGCTCCAATTTACCTAGAGACCTTTATCACAGATATGGATATTGTTGTGGTGTCCTAATGCTGTGTGACAAACTGCTCCAAAATATGGAGGCTTTGAAAAAGAACCTGTTGTTATCTCTCATATAGGAAGGTTTTGACCATCAAGTCAATTTCCTTAGGAGGATTCAGATATTTCATTTATTTTGAGTCAGTCTTGGTAAGTTTTCATTTTCTAGGAATCTGTCTATTTTACCTAAGTTTTAAAATTTGTTAGTGTACAGTCACTCATGATACTCTTTTGTTATGTCTATAGTACCTATAGTTATGTCTCCTTTTTCATTCCTATTATTGTTTATTTGTGCCTCTTTTTTTCTTTATCAGTCTTAGCAGAAGTTTGTCAATTTTATTAGTCATACTAAAGAACCGACTTCTGTATTTGTTAATTTTCACTATTGTTAATTTGTTTTCTGATTTTTAATTTCTGCTTTTATCACTATTATTTCTTACCTCCATATTTTTTTTCTGGATTTATCTTGCTATTCTTTCACTAATTTCTTAAAATTTTTAAAAATGTTTTATTTACTTTTGAGAGAGACAGAGCATGAGGAGGGGGAGGAGCAGAGAGAGAGAGAGAGAGAGGGAATCCAAAGCAGGCTCCAGGCTCTGAGCTGTCAGCACAGAGCTTGATGTCGGGCTCAAACCCACAAGCCGTGAGGTCATGACCTGAGCTGAAGTTGGATGCTTAACTGACTGAGGCACCCAGGCACCCTACATTCACTAAATTTTTAAGTTGAATTCTTCATTCACTAATATGTGGCCTTTTTTTCATTCCTAATAGATTCAGCAAAGGTTATATATCTCTCCATTGTTTTAGCTGCATGCCAAAATTTTTGATATATAGAATTTTCATTATTATTTAGTTTTAAATGGTGCCTAATTTGTTATAATTTCTTCCTTGAGCAATTATTTAGAAGTGTATTTCTTTATTTTCAAATATAGGATATTCCTGGTTATTATTTTGTTGCTGGTTTCTAAGCTGTGAGTTTGTCTGATACCATTCCTTTGAAACTTGTTGAGACTTACTTTATGGTCTATATGGAGTTATTATTTTTTTTTTAGTATTTATTTACTTTTGGGAAGAGTGCAAGCAGGGGAGAGGTGGAGAGAGGGGGACAGAGGGTCTGCAGTGGGCTCTGCATTGAAAGCAATGAGCCTGATGTGGGGCTCAAGCTCATGAGCCGCAAGATCATGACCTGAGCTAAAGTCAGATACTCAACCAACTGAACCACCCAGGTGCCCTAAATGGAGTTATTTTTTATTACATTTTTTTTTTCATCTTCTTCCACTCATTGCCAGTTATCTTTGCAATTTCCTGGGAGGCAGGGGATATTTCTAGTTTATCCTTCCAATGAGGGTATACCATTTGGGTCCTGGGTTTTATCTCTGTCCCCACCCCCCAGCTCCAGAAGGCTGTGCATACCAAGGCTCCTGTTTACCCACTTCAGTAAAAACCTGCAAGATGAAAGCCACATCAGTGTTCCCTCCTCTCTGCATGCTCCCCTTTCGTTTTTTGACCTGAGTGTTCCTTTCAGTCTATTCTAGCCAGTTTGTCAATGCATTACAATGCAGTATCATTCAGTACTTTTTATTGGTCGTGACCCTCATCTGCCATACGTCCATTAATAGAAGTCTGTACTAGCATCTTCTTTGATCACTGTCAAATTCCTGTAACATGCACTAAGTAACATGTTCAAGGAGCTGAAGGCTTTGCCATGTCCTAAGACAATCACTGGAAACACTGTTAGGGAAACATTTTAAATAAAATACATAGAGTAAATGTTCTCAAGTATTAACCACCATCTCATAAAGGAATACACACTGAAAAGAGAGAAAAGATAGTTTAAAAAAATTTTTTTAACATTTGTTTATTTTTGAGAGACAGAGAAAGACAGAGCATGAGTCGGGGAGGGGCAGGGACAGAAGGAGACACAGAATCCAAAGCAGGCTTCAGACTCTGAGCTGTCAGCACAGAGCCCGATCTGGAGCTTGAATTCATGAGCAGTGAGATCATGACCTGAGCCGAAGTCGGATGCTTAACTGACTGAGCCACCCAGTGTGCCGAAAGGATATAGTTTAAGTTCCATTCAAAATCATAAAAAATATAGCCAATAAATCCAAAATGACTCCTCATGTTTCCCAAAAAGATACATAGAAGAATTCATAGCAGTGTTTTTCCTACCAAAAATGGAAAAAAAATGGGAATGCAAGCTGGTGCAGCTACTCTGGAAAACAGTATGGAGGTTCCTCAAAAACCTAAAAATAGAACTACCCTATGACCCAGCAATTGCACTATTAAGCATTTATCCATGGGATACAGGTGTGCTGTTTTGAAGGGACACATGCACCCCCATGTTTATAGAAGCACTATCAATAATAGCCAAAGTATGGAAAGAGCTCAAATGTCCATTGATGGATGAATGGATAAAGAAAATGTGGTGTATACACACACACACACACACACACACACACACACACACAATGGAGTATTACTCGGCAATCAAAAAGAATGAAATCTTGCCATTTGCAACTACATGGATGGAACTGGAGGGTATTACGCTAAGTGCAATTAGTCAGAGAAAGACAAAAATCCTATGACTTCACTCATATGAGGACTTTAAGAGATAAAACAGATGAACATAAGGGAAGGGAAACAAAAATAATATAAAAACAGGGAGGGGGACAAAACAGAAGAGACTCATAAATATGGAGAACAAACAGAGAGTTACTGGAGGGGCTGAGGGAGGGGGAATGGGCTAAATGGGTAAGGGGAACTAAGGAATCTACTCCTGAAATCATTGTTGCACTATATGCTAACTAATTTGGATGTAAATTTTAAAAAATAAAAAATAAAATTAAAAAAAAAATGGAAGAAAAAAACCCAACAAATACCTATCAATCAGTGGTAGGATAGATATATAAATTGTGCACAGTAATGAAAATGAACAAACTGGAACCACAGGCAACTATAGAAATGAATCCAGCAAGGTTGAATGAGAGAAGCTCAACATAATAGTATATAAAGTTGTGTGGTTCTCTTTCTATGAAGTTCAAAAACAGACAAAACAAGTTTATTGTGTTACAGTTCAAAGTGATTGTGACCCTTGAGAGAAGGCGAGTGACTGGGATGGGCACAAGGGGACTTCTGTGGGTCTGATCATGTTCTAGTTCTTTATCTGAAAGCTTGTTACATAGATGTGTTCAATTTGTGAAAATTAATTGAACTGTCCACTTTTTATGTGTGCACATTCCATATATACTCTTCAATAAAATTTACATTACAAAAAAAAATCCAAAATGAAACATAAAAAGCCATGAATCAGTACCTGATACTGCTCTGGTTTAAAAAGAAAAAAGGGCTGTGCTAACAAACTGTTACCATAATGAAATTTTAGTTGTTTAATGACTTCTTCCAGAAAGCGTGGGGCCTTGATCTTGGAAAGTGGGAATAGGATAAGTGGAGATACTTTTCCTTTTAAGCATAGAAAAACACTGCTTTCCCCAAGTAAGTTACACCGTTGAATTCTGGAACACTCTTCTTATTTGGACATCAGAGGTCAGAGCTGTGGTAACTGATCTTTTATTTTGGTTATTAATAATATTAGAATACCGTCAAATCTCAAGCCTGGTTCTAGGTTGTTTTTATTTGATTTCTGCAATGACTCATCACCTGAGTGCAGTGATCTCTCTGGGAACCCTAAATTATTCCTCTGCATGAAGCACAAAGAAAGATCCAAGTGGCTTCCCTGCCCTGCCCTGGCCCTCTCTGTAAAATCTTTGCCACCAATAAAGTGTCATCATTTTATTAAGAAAGGCAGTGGGTCATTTCATCCTAGATCTATGGCATGTCTCAGGCTAGAGAAAAATCCCAAGTTCTCTAAAGAAAAATTCCAACTCCGTTTACTCGCCAAGACTTGTCAGTAGATTCCTGGATTCCTTACAAGAATTTTGGTTCTTCATTTTAATTTATGCCCTTCTTTTAAACATAGATTATCTCTTGTCCTGTTGTTTGTCAAGATTCCTACATTTTTCATTTTAACCTCATTTTCTGCATCGTAGGCTTCCATTCTGAGATGGAGATAAATCACGCTGTCCCAGCTTGTTTGTAGTGTATTAATCATCCAGTTCTCTTCAATGGGCTCTTCATCTGGTTGCCTGTTTTACATCTGTTCATTCTTTTCTCATACAAGATGCACAGACTACTCCTATTTTCTATTTCCCTTTAAAATCTGTTATAAAATAGTGTATTTTTCTCCACAACATTTCCATTGATTGAAGACACCATAAACTATTTTAATTAGAAGGACTCCATAATTTCTACTTAATTATTTCTTTGCATGTTGTAGTATTTCATCTCTTCCCAAACCCCTCAAGGAAAGCAGCACCCGCAGTGACCTCTTGAGCTGACTTTCTGGAACTTTCCTTCTCTGAGAACAGGCAGGTCTCAAATTTCCTCAGGGCAGAGATTACCTCATTTCACTTATCAGCTAATCCCCAGGTAAATCTAGGGATTCTTTTGTTATGGTAGGATATAGACAGAAATTGATTTGCAAGGCAACCCTCCGCCCCCACCCCCCAAACCAAAACAAAAAAACAACCAAAAACCAAAAACCAAACCAAACAAAAAAACCCTTGTATAGTCTTAAAACAGTATGTTAGGAGAAACTTTTTGTTCAAAAATGTGTATCTTTTCTGAAGACTCAGTTATTTATGAAGTGAACATAAACTATAATTTTTACTTTAAAATTAGAATTAAGCTAGAAACTATTATTAAAGTCATAGAGAAATTCTGCTACTGCCTGTTACATTACTTTAGTCATATCATAATAACCATGACCTCATTGATATAATCTAATATTCCTTTGCATTTTGGGTTATGTTTTGACAGTGGCTTTTATTTGTATTTTCTAAAAGATAAGAGATTGTTGTGTTCTCCCACCCCCACCCCAGGCAAATGTTTGAAGGCTATTATTGGTATGTTTCAAGACTAAGGTTTCTATTGTCATTGAAATAAACAGTAACATTATAAGACACACTTGTGAGTATTCTCAAACTCTGTATCTACAATTTGTACATCTGGGATTTCTTGGGGAGCTTAATTTTCTCTGTTCTTTCCATTTCCCTGGTTCTCCAGCTTTTCTGTTAAATGTCAGTGTTCCTAGGGATCCATCCTTGGACCTTTTCCTTCTGTTATACACTCTCCTTGTGCCTAGTTATCACCACCACCCACACCCCCTGACTCCCACATCTCCATATCTACTTACAAGCCTCCAACTGATGGTTAGTCCTGGAAGATGCTTCCCATTGGATCTCAATACCTGGGAATGGGTGGTTCTCTTGACTCGCTTACTTGCTTTTAACCTAGAGTCTCAATGAAATATATGCTTAATTGTACTTCCCTCTACTTTGCAACTGGGAGGTTCAGGGCAGAGTTGGTGGCCTATCTATAGTTGTTGTTTAGGGTCTGTCTGTTGACTTTTGTGTATTAACCTCACCTCTCTCTTAATTCTTTTCACCTGAGTTTTTCATCCATTTATTTATTTTTATCCTGCTATAATGTATGTATTTATATAGCTTTGTTTCGGGATAGTCAGTGTATGAATATTAAGTAATATGATATGTTATAGTAGATAACACATATGTTTATATTGCATATATATATATACCCTTTCTGAATATCTCCATCCTGATGATCCATGTAGGCATACCTTTATTTCAACATGCTGGAAATGTATCCCTTTCCTAAAATTACCTGCCATGATCTAGTCCAACTAGTCTCCCAAACTAGTAGTAACCTTACTCTGACTCCTTTCTCCCTTTCCCACCATCACATCTAATTAGTTATTAAATCATCCCAATTTATTGTTGGCTTTCCTCTCCATCCCCATTGTCACTGTCCCAAGTGGATTATTGTAACAGTCTTTTGCCACTCCACTTAATTCTGTGTTCTGCTTCCAGAACAATCTTCCCAAATATATTTCAGATCCTGTTAGTGCCCTAGTTAAAACTTTTCCTATCTCCCCATTGCCTATGCAATAAGTGCGAAAAAACTTAGTGTGATGAACAAGGCTCTTGATGGTTTGAACAGTGAACTCTTTTCTCTGATGGGAGCTTATTCTCCCTTCTGGGGGTCCACCACTTTCCTGAGTTGCCATTTGTTCCAGGTTGAATTTCCTTGGAAGCAGACTCTGAGACAGAGATTGGAGTCCAAGAGTGTACACAGGGTGTGGTCTTGGCATCACCACCTCTAGATGAGAAGGGAAGAAAGCAGAAAGGGGCTGAGAGAGAAGTTGGGCTGTGACAAGTGGTATGTTGGAACTTGTGTGCTTGGAAATTGGCAAATGTTATAAATCAGGGCTTCCCCCTTCTCCAGAGAGCCCAGTTTATCAGCTCACCTCTGACTGCAGTGCAGTCTCAGTCAAGGCTTCCTCGGCTAAATCCACAAAGTGTGGATTGATGTGAGGGATGTGAGGGAGCTGGACATCTATAGCCCTGTGTCATCAGTCATGGGATGTGGACTTCCCCTGGAAGGGGACATGACCTTAGGCAAACCCTCTTCAGCTGAGGCAATTCCAAAAGAGGGCTGGCAGCTAAAGGCTGTCTGTAGGTTCCCCCCACCCCCAGAAACGGGGAAGGCAAGTCCTTCAAAAGAAGCTTGCTTCAGGTTCCAAATGGCTTCCTGTTTGCAGCATTCTGGGCACTACTGTCTTTGCTGGGGTGGAAGCCACATGGCAGAGCAAGGCTCAAGTGTGAGATTGGCCTTTGGCTCTCATAGCCTGGCAGCTGTAACTGGTAAAAGAGTTTTTGACAAAGTCAGATGGCATCCCTGGTCTTCTCTCCATCCCTTGAACTAAGAATTTAAGAATTATGGATTGTCACTCTCCTTTAGCAAGCTGTCCACCCCAACGTCCCTTACTTCATCCACTTTTTCATCCTTTTTTATGATGGTGGTTCTCAACTGGGGACAATTTTGCCCCTGAAGGGACATTTGGCAATGTCAGGAGACATTTTTATTTGTCACAGCTGTGGGAAGGGGTACTACTGGCATCTTGTGGGCAGAGCCAGGATGCTCCCAAACACCCTACAATGCACACACGGGACAGCCCTCACAACAAAGAATGATCCAGCCCCAAATGTCAATAGTGCTAAAGCTGAGAAACTGATCTATGGCAATGCCACTCAATGGGCATGAGTGCCCCCTCAGGACCCTGGGGGAACCGGGAAATGCATTGTTTCACCTCTGCAGTTTCTGAGACATCACAGTTGCCCAGCACCCCCTCCCCAATCTTTCAATCATGGCTGAATTGTTATTGCCTTTTACCTTGACCAGGCCAAGTAATCAATCTCAGATTCAGCCCTATTTCTCTGGGAATCTATTGCCTGCAGCTGTTCCCTTGTCGGTTAGGATGCTGTTGCAAGAAACATAAACCAACTCACCTTGACTTAAATAGAAAAGAAATTTATTGGGAGAATATGGGGTAACTCACAGAAGCACCAAGGGGGCTGGATTCTGGTATCCCTGTTGAAATCAGGTAGCCCAATTCATCTGTATCCTAGCCACCTAAAATTATACTACAAAGTCGTTCCAGTGAGGACACTTCCACTGGCTCCCTGAACATCGACTTGCACAGAGTGTGGATTGGACAGAACGCTGCGACCCTGGTGTCAGGCCACTGCAGCCCCTCAGCCCCTCCACACTGGGTGCCCCTAATTCTCCTCTTGCCGCTGCTGGAGAAAATACCCTACTGTTCCTGCTTCCTGTCCCCTGTCGAAGTCTGGGGCAGGTGTCTGCAAATGACGCCGTAAGAGTGATGATCTGGCAGTTTTAGCTGGGATGCTGGGAGGTGGCCTTCACCTGTGACCTGAACTTGTAAGGAGGGGAGTTCCCCAGACACGAAAAGTGTTTAGGTGCTAGAGAGCAAAACAGTGATAACTTACAGGTGAAAATGGTGTTAATTCCTCCTGACATTTGTGTACACTTGCGGCCATTTTGTTGTGAACATCTCCAATAGTGAAAGCTTACATGTATGTAGGTCTCTCTATTTTTGCCAATGTATCATCTCAGGTTAACTTATGGGTTTCTGACCCTGTCATAACTGCTCTTCATTACACACACACACACACACACACACACACACACACACACACACCTTGGTGTGATAGCCAAATTCCTCAGTATAAAAAATAGGTATGTCTCCTAAAGATCTTACCTTTATTATTCAAATCCATTTCAACATACGTTAGCGGTGCCAAAACAAACAACACTGAAAATAGTTTCCTAATGAGATAAAAGTAGACGGCATGACTTTTCATTTCTGTCATTGATTGTGTGCTTTTCTCTTTTATGAAAGATAAATCCATGTGTAAAGCTACATCAAGGCAGAAAAACAAAGAGACTCTTTTAAAAAGTTCTTAGTTTTAGTGTAACATTTTTTTTCTCATTGTCACTTGATGAATATTTCCACTCACCTTTTCTGACAACATCTGAGATGAAATGTTTTGTGCTTCAGAGATGAGCCAGTGATACCCTGACAGGGCTCTGCAAGAGTTTCTTGTTAGCCTGTCTTATAAATTACCAGCATTCTGAAGGCTCAGAAATTGCCAGTATGGTAGGGTAGTTCCCTTTTTTAAAGGTGAGTTTAATGAGGCCTTCTGAAGGAACGATCCACCAGCAGGTCCATGTTGACTTTCACGTGAAGATAAGTGACAGCCAATTTGCCTGTCACTGTTAGAGATGTTTGGCTGTGTTGGTAAGAACCCATTTTTATAGGTTAACATACCCAAACACAGGACTGCTTTTTCGGTATTGCTCAAGGTGTCTTACCATACTGCTGTCTATCATCTGTCCAGTTTTATAGTTGGAGAAACTGACTTGTAGGAAGAGCAGACCACAGACTCAGAATTAAAGGTCGAAAGTTAAAAAAACAGTGATCAAATTAAAAAACCCAGTGCTGGGGGCGCCTGGGTGGCGCAGTCGGTTGAGCGTCCGACTTCAGCCAGGTCACGATCTCACGGTCCGTGAGTTCGAGCCCCGCGTCGGGCTCTGGGCTGATGGCTCAGAGCCTGGAGCCTGTTTCCGATTCTGTGTCTCCCTCTCTCTCTGCCCCTTCCCCGTTCATGCTCTGTCTCTCTCTGTCCCAAAAATAAATAAACGTTGAAAAAAAAAAATTAAAAAAAAAAAAAAAAAACCCAGTGCTGGGGCGCCTGGGTGGCGCAGTCGGTTAAGCATCCGACTTCAGCCAGGTCACGATCTCGCGGTCCGTGAGTTCGAGCCCCGCGTCGGGCTCTGGGCTGATGGCTCGGAGCCTGGAGCCTGTTTCCGATTCTGTGTCTCCCACTCTCTCTGCCCCTCGCCCGTTCATGCTCTGTCTCTCTCTGTCCCAAAAATAAATAAAAATGTTGAAAAAAAATTAAAAAAACCCCAGTGCTTTTCCATTTATAAAGACCAGTGCGGGATGGGAGAAGGGGAATCCCTATCAGAAGCTGGAGATCACAAGCCCCAGTTTAACTCATCAGAAGAGCAAACTTTCTTCAACTTCTTTTTAAATAAACTTATTTTAGAATAGATTTAGGTTTGTAGAAAAGTTGCAAAGATAGTATAGAGAGTTCCTATATACCCCACACCTAGTTTCCCTTAATGTTAACATCTTATGATAGTATGGTATATTTATCAGAATTAATGAGTCAATGTGATATACTATTATTAATGAAAACCAATGTATTTTATTCAAATTTCCTTAGTTTTTTAAAAATTGAGATATAATTGACACATAAGATTATATTAAGTTCAGGTGTACAGCATAATGATTTGATATTTGTATATATTGGGAAATGATTGCCATAATAAGTCTAGTTAATATTATTAACACACATAGATACAGATTTTTTTCTTGTGATAAGAACTTTTAAGATCTACTCTTTTAGCAACTTTCACATATACAATACAGTCTCATTAACCATGGTCATTATGCTGTACAAGACATGCCCATGACAATTATTTTATAAGCAGAAGTTTGTATGTACATTTTGACCAGTTTCACCCATTTCTCCCACCCTTTCCACCCCTCCCTCTGGTGATCATCAATCTGTTTTCTTATATCTATAAATTTGGCGTTTTTGTTTTGTTTTTTGTTTTTTTTTAGGTTCTACATATGGGTGAGATCAGATGGTATTTGCCTTTCTTTGATTTATTTCACTTAGCGTAATGCCCTCCATCTCTGTGGTCACAAATGGCAGGATTTTCTTCTGTCTTAAGGGCTGACTGATATTCCATTGTGTATGGGTGTGCATATGTATGTATATATGTATGTATATATACATGTACATTTCATGTCTGTCTACTCTTCCTACAAGCGAGTTTTTCCATCCATAAAACTGGAGTGATGATATATGGCAGTGTGGAAAGATACCTTGAGCAGTAATGGAAAAAAAATCCTGTGTGTGTATACATACACCACATTTTCTGTATGCATCCATACTTAGGTAGCTTCTATGTCTTGGCTATTGTAAATAATGCTGCAGTAAACATGGGGGAACATAGATATTTTGGTGTTTTCATTGCCTTCAGACAAATACTCAGAAGTGAAATTTCTGGATCATATGGTAGTTCTGTTATTGATTTTTTAGTTTGATCTAGTCCCACTGTTTTATTTTTGCTTTTGTTGCCTTTGCTTTTGGTTACAAATCCAAAAGGTCACTGCCAAGAATGTCAAGGAGCTTACTGCCTCTGCTTTCTTCTAGGAGTGTTATGGTTTCAGGTCTTAATTTTGTGTATGGTATAAAAAAGTGGTCCAGTTTAATTCTTTTGTATGTGGCAGCCCAGTTTTCCCAATACAATAGTATATTCTTGGCTCCTTTGTTATAAATTAATTGACCATAGGTATGTGGGCTTATTTCTGGGCTCTCTATTGTGTTTCACTGATCCACTTGTCTGGTTTTAGGCCAATACCATACTGTTTTTATTACTATAACCTTGTAAGATAGTTTGAAATCATGATGCCTCTAGCTTTGTTCTTTTTTTTTTCCCAAGATTTTTCAAGATCATATTCAGGGTCTTTTGTAGTTTCATACAAATTTTAGGATTATACATTCTATTTCTGTGAAAAATGTCATTGGGACTTTGATAGAAATTGCACTATATTTGTACATTGCTTTGGGTGGTATGGACATTTTAACATATTCATTCTTCTAATTCATAAGCATAGATTTTCTTTCTATTTATTTGTGTCTTTTTCAGTTTCTTTCATTAATGTCTTATAGTTTTCAGTGTATAGAGGTCTTTCACCTCTTTGGTTAAATATGTACCTAGTTCTTTTATTCATTTTGATTCAGTTGTAAGTGGGATTGTTTTCTTAATTTCTCTTTCTAATATTTTGTTATTAATGTATAAATATAATAGAGTTTTATATATTGATTTTGTATCCTGCAACTTTAATGAATTCATTTATTAGTTCTAATAGTTTTTTGGTGGAATCTTTAGAGTTTTTTTTTTTATATATAATATCCTGTGACCTGCAAATAGTGACAGGTATTTTAAAAAAAAACTTATTTTTAAGTTTATTTATTTTTGACAGAGACAGAGTGCGAGCATGAGTTGGGGAGGGGCCAAGAGAGAGAGAGAGAGACACAGAATCCGAAGCAGGCTCCAGGCTCCAAGCTGTCAGCACAGAGCCTGACACGGGGCTCGAACTCACGAACTGTGAGATCATGACCTGAGCTGAAGTCAGACAAATAACCGACTGAGTCACCCAGGCGCCCCAACAGTTTTTTTTTAATGTTTATTTATTTTTGAGAGAGAGAGAGAGACAGAGTATAAGTAGGGGGAGGGGCAGAGAAGGAGAGGGAGACACAGAATCCGAAGCAGGCTCCAGGTTCTGAGCCATCAGCACAGAGCCAGAGGCAGGGCTTGAACTCACGAACCACGAGATCATGACCTGAGCCAAAGTCAGATGTTTAACCGACTGAGCCACCCAGATCCCCAAATAGTGACAGTTTTACTTCTTCCTTTCTGATTAGGGTAACTTTTGTTTCTTTCTCTTGCCTACTTGCTCTCGGTAAAGCTTCCAATAGTATGTTGAATAAAAGTGGCAACAGTAGGCATTCTTGTCTTGTTCCTTTTCTAAGCTAAAAGCTTTTCATTGTTGAGCATAATGTTAGGCATGGGCTTGTCACATATAGCCTTTATTTTGTTGAGGTACTTTATTTTGTTGAGGTTTCCTCTATACCCATTTTGTTGAGGGTTTTATCACAAATGGATGTTGAGTTTTATGAAATTCTTTTTCTATATTTATGATTTTTACCTTTCATTTTGTTAATGTGATGTAGCACGTTGATTGATTTGCAAATGGTGAACCATCCTTACATCACTGGAATAAATCCCACTTAATCATGGTGTATGATTTCATTCTAGGTCATTGGATAGGTTCCTTGTTAAAGTTGCACAAAAAGAAAAAGGTTCCGTTGAGCCAATAGATAGCAGTGATTGTGCCAGTGATAGCGAAAGTCATCCTACACAATAAACTTCCTCTCATCTCCCTCACACCAGCCACAAGGGTTTTCCAAGGTAAGTGCGGGTTTATTTTTCTTTATATTTTGTATTTTCTTTATTATTTTATGTTATATTACAGTATTTTAATCATATGAATGTTTTTGAGTTGTGGAACAAATCATCCGAGTTTCTATGATTTCTTATGGGGAAGTTTGCTTTGATATACAAGTGCTTTGCATTACAAGCTTGCTTCTGTAATGAATTATGTTAGCAAACCAAGGTTTTGCTGTATTTGGAGAATCCATAGTGCAGATCCGATTGCACCATAGTTGCTAAGAATCAGGTGTGCTGCATGAAGAAATGAATGGCCTCTGCCCTTCCCTTTCCCTGTATCTGCACTTTTCTTTCCCATGTCCTCGCACAGCCCCTGCCTTACTCTTAGGTCTGTCCTCACAGAGCCCTCTCATGATCACCAGACCTGAAATGGCCCCTGCTTTCCTCTATGCCCGACCCTGGTTTAGGTTTCTTCATAACATTTATTCATTTATCACATTATAAAAATATGTGTTTTTTTTTATTTTAATTGTCTGCTGCTGCCTCCCTGACCTCTGTGCTACAACATATGAGCCCAGTGGGAGCCAGGAATGTATCTGCTTTGCTCACCACATTATCATTGAGTCGCTGCTTACTCAATTAAAATGCCTTGCTTCATTTTTGCAATATATAGCACTAGTGATTTGGTAGCACAAACTACTTTTCAACTTTATTTTCATGAGAAGAAATTCAAGAAGGCTATATTCTAGCTCATGTTTTTGTACGAATTTTTTTGTTTGAGAGTTCTTTTTGTATCTATTTTCTTTTCAAGATTTTTTAAAGTTTATTTATTTATTGAGAGAGAGAGAGAGAGAGAGAGAGAGAGAGAGAGAGAGAGGAAGGGACAGAGAGAGAGGGAGAGAGAATCCCGAGCAGGCTTTGTGGTGACAGCCTAGAGCCAGACACGGGGCTTGATCCCACGAATCTTGAGATCATGGCCTGAGCAGAAACCAAGAGTTGGACACTTAACCCACTTTTGGTTTAGATAGTTACATACAGGTGCACCTGTTATCTAACTATATTTTAAACATTGTACTAATTGACAAATATAGATGACATATATCAGAGTTTCTCAGAGATTGGGATTTGGAATGTTTTCTTCCTCATGTTTTTTTCTCTATTTTTTGTTTAAGAATTTTTTATTTTTAAGTAATCTCTACCCCTAACATGGGACTCAAATTTACAATGCTGAGATTAGGAGTCACATGCTCTACTGACTGAGCCAGCCAGGTGCCCCTGTTTTATTTCTTGTTTTGTTTTATGTTTCAAATATTTATTTAGACCTTCAAACATTGTACATGATCTAAAATATTCGATTTTAATATTTTAAATATTAAATATTCAATTTTAACTTTATAGTAATTATATAAAAAACCCACTGTTCCTAAGGAGCCAGCTTGCAAAGGGCAGGGAATAAAAAGCCAGAAGGTGATATTAAGATGGTGCCTTATTCACCACATTCAAAAAGGAATGAAAATTGCTTAAATATAAAAGAAATCTTATCTGAGAGGAAAATAAAGAATGACTTTTCTAAAAAGGAGACATGTTTAAACCATGTCTACCGTAATAGTGGAGATGTAATACTGACCCTGATAATCATACCATGTTCATTCTTTACCAAATTCTTTAGGCTTTTAAATGTCATTTTCTTGTATTAGTTTAACCAAAATCATGGTCAGTCCACCATCTGGACATTTTCATAGTGATGACACTTGGATGCATCTAATCAAAATTCAGCAACTAACTGTTAATAAAGTAGAAATAAAGCTGCTCCACTGCTCATGCTCTGTTTCTGCCTCTCTCTCTCTCTCAAAAATAAACATTAAAATTAAAAAAAAATTTTCAAATGTTTATTTATTTTTGAGAGAGAGACAGAGCATGAGTGGCGGAGGGGCAGAGAGAGAGGGAAACACAGAATCCGAAGCAGGCTCCAGGCTCTGAGCTGTCAGCACAGAGCCCGATGCACGGCTTGAACTCACGAATCGTGAGATCATGACCTGAGCCAAAGTAAGACATTTAACGACTGAGCCACCCAGTTGCCCCAAACATTAAACATTTTTAAAATAACTGGTTTATTCTTTTTTTAAAAGTGTTTATTTTAATCACCCAGTACTCATCATGACAAGTGTGCTCCTTAATCCCCATCACGTATTTCACCCATCACCCACTCACCTTCCTTCTGGTAACCATCAATTTGTTCTCTGTAGTTGAGTCTCTTTCTTGATTCATCTCCCTCTTTTTTTTCTCTTTGCTCCTTTGTTTCATTTCTTAAATTCCACATATGTGTGAAATCATATGGCATCTGTCTTTGTCTGATTGACTTATTTCACTTAGCATTAATATTCTCTAGCTCTCTCCATGTTGTTGCAAATGGCAAGATTTCATTCTTTTATATACATATATATCACATCTTCTTGATCCATTCATCAATCAGTGGACTCTTGGGCTACTTCCATATCTTGGCTATTGTAAATAATAGGGGTGCATATAAATATAGGGGTGCATGTATCCCTTTTAATTACTGTTTTTATATTCCTTAGGTAAATACCCAGTAGTGTGATCATTGGATCCTGGGGTAGTTCTATTTTTAACTTTTTGAAGAACCCCTGTACTATTTTCCAGAGTGGCTGCACCAGTTTACATTGCTACCAACAGTGTAAGAGGATTCCTTTTTCTCTACATCTCCACCAACACTTGTCTTTCTGGGTTTGATTTTAGGCATTCTGAGAGGTGTGAGGGGATATCTCATGGTGTTTTGATTTGCATTTCCCTGGCGATGAATGATGTTGAGCATCTTTTCATGTGTCTGTTGGCCACCTGTATGTCTTTTTTGGAGAAATGTCTGTTCATGTCTTCTGCTCATTTTTTAATTGGATTATTTGGGTTTTGGGGTGTTGTTTTATAAGTACTTTGGGTATTTTGGATACTAACCCTTTATTGGATATGTCATTTGCAAATATCTTCTCCCATTCCATAGGCTGCCTTTTAGTTTTGTTGATTGTTTCCTTTGCTGTGCAGAAGGTTTTTATTCTGATGTAGTTCCAATAGTTTATTTTTGCTTTTGTTTCCCTTACCTCAGGGGATCTAGCCTAGAAAAAAGTTGCTATGGCCAATGTCAGCGAAATTACCGTCTGTGCTTTCTGCTAGGATTTTTATGGTTTCACATGTCACATTTAGGTCTTTAATACATTTTGAGTTTATTTTTGTGTATGATATAAGGCAGTGGTCCAGTTTCATTCTTTGCTTGTAGCTCTCAAGTTTTCCCAACTTCATTTGTTGAAATGAATGTCTTTTTGGAATTTCCATTGGATACTCTTTCCTGCTTCATTGAAGATCAGGTGACCATAGAGTTGAGGGTCCATTTCTGTGTCCTCTACTCTGCTCCATTGATTTATGTGTCTAATTTTGTGCTAGTATCATACTGTTTTGATTGCTACAACTTTGTAATATAACTTGAATTGTGATGCCTTAACTTAGCTTTTCTTTTTCAAGATTGCTTTGGCTATTCAGGGTCTTTTGTAGTTCCATGCAAATTTTAACATTTTAAAAAAGACTTTGTTTTAAAGTAATTTCTATACCCAACATGGGGCTCAGACTCGCAACCCTAAGATCAAGGCCCAACTGAGCCAGACAGGCACCGCCATGCAAATTTTAGGATTGTTTCTTCCAGTTCTGTGAAATATGTTGTTGCTGTTTTGATAGGGATTGCATTACATGGGTAGATTGCTTGGGGTGGTATAGACATTTAAACAAAATTTGTTCTTCCAATCCATGAGCATGGAGTATCTTTCCATTTCTTTGGGTTGTCTTCAATTTCTTTCATCAGTGTTTTAGAGTTTTCAGAGTATGGGTCTTTCATCTCTTTGGTTAGGTTTATTCCTAGGTATCTTATTATTTTTGGTACAACTGTAAATGGGATTCTTTTCTTAATTTCTCATACAGATGTTTCATTATTGGTATATAGAAATGCAACAGATTTATGTGCATTGATTTTGTATCCTGATACTTTACTGAATTCATTTATCAGTTCTAGCCATTTTTTGATGAAGTCTTTTGGGTTTTCTCTATACATGGTATCATGTCATTTGCAAATAGTGGAAGTTTTAGTTCTTCCTTACTGATTTGGATACCTTTTATTTCCTTTTGTTGTCTGTTTGCTGTGCCTAGGACTTCTAATACTATGTTGAATAGAAGTGGTGAGAGTAGACACCCTTGTCTTGTTCCTGACCTTAGGGGAAAGGCTCTCAGTTTTTCCCCATTGACGATGATGTTAGTTGTGGATTTTTCATATTCGTTGGTTTATTCTTATCTACTAAGAAATAATAGAGAGATGTGGTAAGTTTAATAATTTCAATGTAATATGAAATCTACAATGTATATTTAAATGTTCATTAAAGGAGCATGGCATATTGGTGAGTGCTGATTTGCATTTCATCTCTTTGGTTGGTTATCATTACAAATAATAACTTATTGGACATAAGTTATTTTTCTTATTACAGCTAGGAATTGGAATTACATGAACAGAATAGGAATAATAAGGGGGAAAGTTGATAGGAAAAAACTCAAATGAGATTAATTTATACTGTGAATCTCATAGTAAGAAATAAAGAATAAAACAAACTGGGTATTTCTGAGAAGTCTTAGAAATCACAGTCCATGCAGGCTGGTTCTGTTGCTGCCTGTTAATAAGCTGACCACTTTCTGAACTCAGATTGAGAAAGTCATTATTTTTCTTTGTTGGTTGTAATTCTGCTGATGCTGGTACTCTTATTATAGCAGTTCTGTAACTCAGTTGGCTAGGATTGATTTGTAGACTCTGGGTCTTTATTGATAACCTTTACTGACCTTGTCAGATTCACAGATCCTCATTATGACCAAAGTCCAAAGTGCTTCATGAAACAAAATGTTTTGGCACAAGCTTGTGATTCTGTGAACACTGGCCTGAATAGAGTTGCCCTGCAATGAGAGACCATTGCTACCTAAACCAACAATTTTCCTTGAAAACCCAGCGTAAAATGTGCACATATATGTATTTGTTTCTTCTCCAGCAGGGCACATCTCGCTCCCTATTCCTACATTCTCTGTACTCCAAGGAAATTAAAGCATGCCTTGAATTCTGATAATGACTGCATCAACACACACAAAAAATGCTAAATTGTATCCATCTCAGTGTTGACACAGATTGAGGTCTTTTATAGCTTTTACAGCAAAATTGAATTCCTGCATAAAAAATTGTTTCATGCAATAACCCTTTAACCTTTTACCTTTGGTTACTTCTCATTGAATTTAGAGAATTATGTTTTGAGAATATGAATGTGTTGGTGAAGAAAATAATGTTTTGAAACCCAGAGGAGCATCTTTTTATTGGTATTCATAAAAATCAAGTTCTTATTTCCTGGAAGAGGAAAGCAAATGATGACATTCCCTGCAGTAACTTCATCAATTAGTTCATAAATTTCCCTGAGTATCCACCCACAGTGTGTAGAAGCCTACTTTACATGCTCTGGAGCATTAGGAGAAAAATACTGGAGGAGGTGTTTTGCCCCCAAGGATTGTAATTTTTCTTAATATTAAATGAGAAACATATAAGAACACAATGTTTGTGTGTACATACACACATATCTACGTTATCTATTTTCATCATCATCATCATCATTATTGAACTTCTGCAGCTAAATACAGAGATTATAACCAGGGGTGCTAGTTGTGTTTAGGACAAAGGGGAAGAACTGGGTTGGAAAGTGCAGTTAACATAATTTTTAAAAGTCTCTGCTACTATTGTCATAGTCCTCTACTTCTTCCTTTTCAAGGCAATGCCTTAGTTTGACCATGTATCAGACTTTAAATAGACATAGGCGACTCTCCTACAGCAAGAGTAGAGAAAGAACTTGCAGCAGGAGAGTAACAAAGGACCGACTCAGACCTTCAGTGTTCCCCTTTTTATTTTAAGAAGGGCTGTAGTCTGGAGTTGACACTGGCAGAAGAATTTGTGACGTCTTTTAGTGTACCCACTATTTTTTTCCCAAGGTGTCTTACTAGTTGGGATCTAAAGACCAAGCTGATATCTCAAGGAGGACCTCTGACACTTAGTGCAGAAGCCACTCCTGTTTTATAGAGCTGTCCACCAGGATACTTGTAGCTCTCCCCTGCCACCTAGACACCTAGACTTTCTTAGGAACATCCCAGGATACCAGTACATTTTTCCAAACCTGGAGCCTTGAAAAAAAATAAGACCTTGAAAAATCTTTTCCTTCCAGTAGGCTTCTTGTCTCCTTATAAAAGTAACCACCCATTTAAAAAAAACTTCAAGCTCTACATAGTAATAGCAGTGGAGGTGTGTGTGACGCCTTCAGATTCACCAAGACCTTACTAAACCAGAGGCATGTTAAACCTGCCCATCTACATCCTCTTCACCTTATACAAGACGTATAACTTAGGGAAGCCTAGGATCAAATTTAAAGCTGTCTGCTAAGTATTTTATCTGAAAATATTATGCAAAGTAATCACTTTTATGTATATATAGCCACATTTAACATCAAAACACTTTTTCAATTTTTGTTTAATCTCTCAAATACCTAAGTAAAATTGACAACTTAGGAAAGGTCTCATGTTTACCCTATGGTTTTGCCTAAATCCTAGTCCATTGTCAATGTATTTAAGTTTGAAAAGGACGGAAGTGCTAATTGGCTTGCAAAACTTACAAAACAAGTGCTTTAGAAACTCATGGGAGGAGTACAAACTTCTGTTTGGAAAATATTCAAGGAAAACTTGATGGAAGAAAGTTTATTTTGAATTTTGCCATCACCTTGTGGACATATCTTTGATTTGTGCAATGCCTCTCCCTTCCCAGCCCTTCTGTATCCATTTCAAGATGGCAGTTTGCATGGAATTTTCAACAATGGTCAAAGGATGGATATAATGAAAGGTGTGGTGTTGAAAAAGTGCAGGTTGGGGATGCCTGGTTGGCTCAGTTGGTTAAGCATCCAACTCATGATCTTGGTTCAGGTCATGATCTCACAGTTCGTAGGTTTGAGCCCCATGTAGGGCTCTGTGCTGATGGCGATGGCACAGAGCCTGCTTGGGATTCTGTCTTTCCTTCTCGGCCCCTCCCTTGATTGTGCTCTCTCTCTCTCTCTACCTCAAAATTAATAAAGTTAAAAAAAAGTTTAGGTTGTATTTGTAAAAAGGATAGGATGTTTTAGCTGAAGTATGTCAGGTTTATGGTGTCAGGTTAAAGGAGGGGTGACACTCAAGTATGAAGAGCACAGGTGATAAGACCTTTCAGATCATACAAGTCTTTGGGAGAAGAAAGACCTTTTCTCCCACCACAAAAAGCAGACTGCAGACTTCTCTGCCTGCTTCCATTAGGGTTTTTAATATTTTTAATTGTTTTAACGTTTATTTATTTTTGAGACAGAGAGAGACAGAGTGTGAGCGAGAAAGGGGCAGAGAGAGAGGGAGACACAGAATCCGAAGCAGGCTCCAGGCTCTGAGCCATTAGCACAGATCCTGATGCGAGACTTGAGCTCACAAACTGTGAGATCATGACCTGAGCTGAAGTCGGATGCCTAACTGACTGAGCCGCCCAGGCACCCCTTTAATTTTTTTTCAGAGGGTGAGGATATCATTGTAAGTCTGTGGATTTTTAAAAAACATAGTATCATCAGCCACTGATAGGTATAAAATATCTCATTATTTTATAAGAGATTGCAAAATGGTGATATTCTAGTTCTATCATGTCTTTGTCATGTATTAACTTACAGAATGCCGATTTTATTTTTTTCTCCTTCATCCATTTGGTCACCCTATGAATTGACTAAGTTCCCTAGAAACCAAAGTTTGAGGCAAAGTTTGCATGCTAAAGTTTTATTGGCAGATGCAATTCAAGGACAGTATGAGTGAAAGAAAAAGGGAAACGAGGCAAGGAAGGAGGAAAAGCAAATGCAAAGAGGCATGTTACTGAGCTAGCCTAGCCTCACAGGGATATACAACTGGTTGTCTGGTCACATAGGACATCTTCCAGAGGTGTGAAGCATTACCTCTTGGAACAGTCCATAGGAAGGAGAGGAGGCAAATCTATTTGCTGATGATTTCCCATATCGTGTCTCTCATTGGTCAAAACTCAGAGTTCACTTCAAGAGCTGTCAACGCCCCTAACCTTGGAAGTTGAGCTATCAAACTGCCCAGGGCAGTGTTTGGGGAAGCCAGGTCCCATGCCTTAGTGTTGAACTCTATATCTGGTCCCAGAAGCAGATGGAGGAGGCAGCATCTTTATGCTCATGCTCTCAGGTTGACCCCGGCACTCGGTGCCCCACAGCAGAAGATATGGCAGCCACATCCTCTGAGCCCAGCTCTTACCTCAGGGGAGGCTGAGACAGTTGCTGTGTTAGAGCAGGCAACAATGGTAGTGGTGGGGATGTCCACTGAAGAAGGGCAAGGTGAGGTACAGGTGAAGCTGTGCGAATATGGGAAGGTGCATAAGCCCAGCTTTACATTCTCTGGAGTATACTTCATACAAAAACCAGTAGGATAAATGCTTGGCTTTTTCCCTTTCAGACCATCTTTTAGAATAGTGAATTGGTTCCATAGATCCTATGATTAATGAGGTAATCAATGAGGTTCTTAATTTTGTTTTCTTTTTTTTAATAAAAATTTTTAAGTTTATTTATTTATTTTTGAGAAAGGGGGAGCATGGGCAGGGGAGGGGCAGAGAGAGAGAGAGAGAGAGAGAGAGAGAATTCCAAACAGGCTCTGCACTGTTCAGCATGGAGTCCCATGTGGGGCTTGAACTCACTAACCTTGAGATCATGACCTGAGCCGAAACCAAGAGTCAGATGCTTAACCAACTGAGCCACCCAAGCATCTCTATTTTCTTTTTTTTAAGGGTGGGTATATCATTACAAATCAGTGGGTTTTTAAACTGCTTAATTGATTTATTTCAAACCATTGAAATTTATATTTCTCATAAATGCGTATTTTATAGGTGTCCAAATTGTCCCTCTTTGGCTAGTGAAAGCCACTTCAAGTTGCTTCCTGATTCTTATTGACTTGTCTCCAAAAGTCTTTGAGAGTTCTCTTGCTCTTTGGTATGACAGGATATCTTATACGCTTCCTGTCTCAGACCTGGAAATCAGCCATTTCTGCTCTGGTTCATTTTGGTGGGAATGGTATTAAGAACCCAGATCTGGGCACTGAGGGTAAAGTAGGAGAATACTGAAGGTAAATCCAAGTGTTAGGAAGATTCTATTAAACAGTTCAAAGAATAGAAAAAATAAATTCTCAACAGGAAAATTAAAATTTTGACAAGTGCATATAATGGAAATGGATCTATATTTTAAATGTAGCAGAAAATTCAAATTTTTCCTTGAGGGAATTGGCAGACTCCTATTTAAAAACTCCTTAAGGAACACCTTTCATTCAAATGATCAATCAACATTATTTTGGTACCTTCTGTTTGCAAATTATTTAGGCCCTTTGAGTGCTTCTAGGTTCTTTAAAAGCATTCAAGGGTCCTGAGGATGGGAGCTGGCAAACAGCCAGGAATCGGTATACATATGTTTTACAAAGGAAGCTTAGTTAAATATAATAGTAAGTATAAATGGGCCCGAGGAGAGTGGGGTGGAAGAGAAAATTGATTTATTTAGCAAACAGCCACTTACCTTCCATGTGGCTGGGCTCTGCCATGGAGAGTTCAAAGGTGAATTTATCTATCTATTTATTTATTTTTATTATTATTTGTATTTATTTTATTTTAATTTAATTTAATTCCAGTATAGTTAACATACAGTATTATATTAGTTTCAGGTGTACAATCTAGTGACTCAAAACTTCCACGCACCATCCAGTGCTCATCATAACAAGTGTCCTCCTTAATCCCCATCACCTATTTCCCCTGTCCCTCCCCTTGCCAACCTCCCCTCTGGTAACCATTATTTTGTTATCTAAGAGTCTGTTTCTTGGTTTGCCTCCTTTTTTATCCTTTGCTCATTTGTTTTGTTTCTCAAAGGTAAATTTAAATATAAGGTTTATCCCTCTACATAGTTCTAGATAATTTGAAAGTAAGAGAAGAAAATAATTAAAATACTGCATCCTATGACAAGATGGACCTGGGGTAAGGCTTCTGGGAGAAAGAAGCATTGAATTTGGTCTTGAAGAGTGACTCCCCAGGTAGAGAAAGGCTGTTATTCTGGCAAACAGAGCACTCAAGCTATAGGAAAAAGCACATGTCAAACCAAAGAAAAGGGGCAAGAGAATATCCCAAAGGAATGGCACAACATTTTGTGCAGGGTGTGTGAAGCAGGCCTGTGAAGAGGAGGCGAGCAAGGGTGGGCGGCCTGGAGACGCCTTAAGTAGTCAGATTGACACTGGGGTCATATGTGCCGAGCCATTTGAGAAGTAGATCAGATTGAGTTCACGTGGAAAATATCATTTACGAATGTGATTCTATTATTTCCTTCGTAGATAAGATGTTGATCTTGAAACAGCTTTGGAGCTTAGATGGACAGGGCAAAGACCACCGCGTTCTGAACAAGCCAGTGGACACTGCGAGGACAGGGGTTCGGGCTGGCGGTGTGGGGAATGCAGTTGGGAGGTATGTGCTCCACACAGCCATTAGGGTCCCAGACCTTTCTTTAGTGTACCTCTCATCTCATCCACTGTAGCTCCTCTCTTGACTTCCAGTCTTGACTCCTGAGTGACTTTTCATTAGGAACTCTCTTTTCCAGTTCCTGACTTTGCTGGTGATTTTCGAGTGGCTGAATCTTCTAGGACAAGGATCACTAGTTACTAGTACAAGCTGTCTTTGGGTCCTGAACTCTCACCTGGTAGATCTTTGAGCTGATAAGAGACCTATAGCAGGGTTTTAAGATGGATCCCTTTGAGGATAGGAACTTTCATGCAAAGCTGAGTTTAAGGTCTGACAAATAAGGCTCTGTTGACAGTGTCACACTATTTGTATTCGGATAATCTAAGTTTCATAACAAAGACACTCCAAAATAGCATGAATTTAATGAAACAATATCAATAATAATAATAATAATAGTTTTTTAATGTTTATTTGTGTGTAAGAGAGAGACAGAGAGACAGAGTGCAAGTGGGGAGGGGCAGAGAGAGAGAGGGAGACACAGAATCCGAAGCAGGTTCCAGTTTCCGAGCTGTCAGCACAGAGTCCGATGCGGGGCTCGAACTCACGAACTGTGAGATCATGACCTGAGCTGAAGTCGGACACTTAACCGACTGAGCCACTCAGGCACCCCACTAGTTTTTTTTTTTTTTTTTTTAAGTTTCTTTCTCTCATCTAGTCGTTTCAAAGTGAGTGTGGCAGGTCAGTATGCTAGCTTTGTTCATCTGAGGACCCAGGTTGGTTCCAAGTCATGGCTCTGCCATCTCCTGGCTAATATGCCTTCAGCTTCAGTGTGCATAGGAAGTCCCCAAGGATTTTGTTAAAATGCAGATTATATTTTAGAAGGTCTGGCGTGGGACCTGAGATTCTGCATTTCTTTTTTTTTTTTTTTAATTTTTTTTTCAATGTTTTTTATTTATTTTTGGGACAGAGAGAGACAGATCATGAACGGGAGAGGGGCAGAGAGAGAGGGAGACACAGAATCGGAAACAGGCTCCAGGCTTCGAGCCATCAGCCCAGAGCCTGACGCGGGGCTCGAACTCACGGACCACGAGATCGTGACCTGGCTGAAGTCGGACGCTTAACCGACTGCGCCATCCAGGCGCCCCTAGATTCCGCATTTCTAACAGTTCCCTGATGATGCAGTGCTACTGTTCCCTGACCTCCTTGGGGTAGCAAGACCCTCGGGCGTTATTACTGCCTACATTGTCAAAGCTGAGCCACTGCCACATCCAGGGTCTGCCCCACAGGAAAGGGAGAGACAAGGTGGCAGAGGTCCCTTTGATGACTTGGAGGTGGAGCATATCACATCTGCTCACATTCCTTGGGTGAAATCTCCGTTACATAGCCACACTTCACTGCAAGAACATCTGGGAAGTGTAATCTTGCTGGGCAGCCGTGTGCACAGCTACAATTCTATTACTTTTGAAGAATAAGGAGCAGATGTTGGCAGACAGCTCCCAGTCCCTGTCATATTACTCTATCTCAAGTTCCCTCGTGCACCTCCCAGAGACCTAGGAAGGTGAGGCGTACCCAGAGAGGTGTCCAGGACGCTTTCCAGACCTGCACTTCACAGCATTCTTTCTTTCAGCACCTTCTCGAATCCTCTGGAATTTCCTGAGTACAGAGGTGGTCTCTTTGGGAGAGAATGCATGAACAGACTTTCTTTCTACTTTCATGACTTGGAAAGTGAACAAAATGACCAGATTATACTTCAAGATCGACGTGTTTAATGCTTCCTGTTTTGGCGAGAATAAATCGATGCTTCAAACCCAGTATCACATCATCCCAGCAAAGACAGTCTTGCTGGGCTGGATCAACTGTGCCTGCAGGTTTTCCCATCCAGTGAGTGAGATAAAATAATAAATGAGTCCAGGCCGTTGGCAAGATGCACAGGCAGTCTGAGAATGAATCATAATCACAGTACATTTACAATAAAGCCCCAGTTTATATGCAGACAGACAACAACATTAGATGGTCAAATAGCTCAAGGATGAAAATGAAAATTGAATGAAAAACTTATTGTTTATGAGGGATGATATTTGTCCTACTATTTTTATTTACCTGATTGAAAAGTGTCCAGCTTATTCACTGAAGGAAAATTTCATTTCCTGATACTCTTCTCAATACTCGAGCAAATGAAATAGAATTAACTAAAAATGGAATGATATAATCTGCTTTAGCCAAAAGGCTAGAAGGGCAAGGAATGATTGAGTAAGCACTCCATGGCTGCTCTAATATGTCCCGAATAAATGAATGTGTAGGGAGAGATACTAAGCGACTCTCTGAAAAAAAAATTAAATATGTATATTATCCCCTCAAAGTACAGACCAAGGGAACAATGAGCCTTTAGTTGGATTTTCTCCCCGGCATGGTATTTCTATGCTGTCTTTCACCGAAATAAAAAAATCTCAAAATAAGAAGAAACCCTGAAATATTCCTTTTGAAATCAAATAAGGCTATTGCATGCTTGCATTAGCCCCAACAGTTGCTTCCAATTATTGTGACCAAATTGTCTCATCTGCGTTTTTTAGAGAAACAATATTTATATTTCAGGAGGAAAACTGAGAATTGAATCATTTTATGTAGATGTTTGGGACCGCAGTAGCAGTCTAGAAGAGACGGAAGAATTCTCCCTAGATTATGAGTCAAAGGATGCAGATTTAAATCCTAGCTACTTTGTTTTCAAGTAATCACGATAATGATGACAATAGCAACAAAGAAGATGCTGATGACAACGACAATAGCCGGCATCTGTAGAGCCCTTACTGAGGACATGGCACACTGTTCAAAAGCTTTCATGTTGACACATGAATTGTCCTAGAAGCTCTTTGAGGCAAGTAATATTATAATCCCCACTTTACAGATGAGAAAAATTGAGGCAGAGATGCTACTAACCACCCCCCCCCCCAACCGCCCGAGGTCCTATAGCTAGTATAGCAGACAATGTTCACCCAAAACCTGTTTCTTCCTCCTGGACACAAAGCCAACCTGACATTTCCCAGCCTCTTTGGCACTAAGAGCGGCCCCTGGACCAAGTACCAGCTGGTGGAATAGGAGAGATGTGTGCCATTTTTAGAAGCTGGTGTGCCCCCCCCACCCCCCGCCATGCACATGTCGCTGGCTAGATGAAGATGATGATGAGGCACCGGGGTGTAGCAGAGCCATGGGTGGAAGGGGTCTAGGTTCCTGAATCACTCCCATCAATCAGGAACAGCCTCCTTGGAGAATAACATAGATGAAAAACAAACTTATACTTTGAACTGTTATACTTTCAGGGGTCTACCTGTTACCATGGGATAGCCAGCACTAGCTAACACTGCAGGAAGTGGTGGAATCTGAATTTGAATTCAGGTAGTCTGGCTGCAGAGTCTACCTTGGTTCTATCACTTAACCTACTTCTCTGTTTGAAAAATGGCAATGACTGTTACAAGCCTTTTCTCCAGGCTTCTAAGCTGACATCCTGAGGTCTTCAGAAGAAGACTGAATTCTGTAGAGTTTCTGAGACAATCTAGGACAGGGTGAGAGGTGCCCAGTGAGGTGTTCTGCATTCTACCCAGAGTCAGAGGCTGGCCATAGCTAGGGCCACGATACTTTCTCTCTCTGGGGACCTTAGTCATCCATCAACTGGGCTTCTCTGTAGGCTCTAGGATGTTCTTCCTGTTATTCCCCATCTCCAGATGAGATGTCTTCTGGCCCAGGCCAGATGCAGCATATCCCTTCTCTGTAATGTGTGCCATGGTTTTCACTTGAGGGGGTTTGTGTGTTACATGGCCAGTTCAGGGGCACCTGGGTGGCTCAGTCGGTTGAGCGTCTGACTTCGGCTCAGACCATGATCTCGCAGTCCTCGAGTTTAAGCCCCACATGGGGCTCACTGCTGTTAGCACAGAGCCTGCTTTGGATCCTGTCTCCCTCTCTCTGCCCCTGATTCACTTGTGCTCTCTCTCTCTCAAAAATAAATAAACATTAAAAAATATTTTTAAATGCTACTTGTCCTAACTCCAGTCCTTCCCACTATAGCTTTTTCCTATCTCCCACTTGTCTGCTGCTGAGAGCCCAGTGTAGCATAAGCCAACTTGCCTGGCTTTTCATCCTAACAGTATTTGTCCTGTCTACATGGAAGGGTTATTATAAGGATGATTGTAGGTATACAAAGGTATATATTTGTGTCCAAATATATAGCATGAAATTAGTAACATGTTTAAATCTTTAAATTCCATGTAAAAGAGGCAATTTTATTTTTTCAAATAGATATTATTTGAAGAAATCACCCAAATATATTTTAAATTATAGTTTTTAAAATTTGATTTTGCAAGTAAAATTAATCAAATACACTATGTGTTACATGAGCATTTTAGAAAGAAGTGAAGTGAAAACTGAATATGATGTTGGAGTATAAAAGTAATTACCAAAGATCACAATTGGAAAGTGTTAATAACTGAAAATAACACATTCACCGACAATTCTTAATGGCAAAGACTGCTGGTTCCTTTGTGGTTTCTTTTATGCTGAATTATGGCACTGAAGCAAACTGTTAATTACAAAAGGCGGAGATGAAGTCTTCTCGACACAGACCTATAACTCTTGGTTGCTCATCTTTGGCAGATGCTGTCCTGGGGCATCATAGGATCTACCCATGGGGTTGAAAGTATTTCCATATACTCACTCTAGTTCATGAGGAAAGAGCTGTTTTCTGTATCCACTCATTCTGGTTGATTTTCAGGAATCAGGTTTCAGCTTCCAGGTAAAGCAAATTCAGAATGAATAAAGTAGAAACACCAAGATGGTGTTATATATAACAACACTTTATTTATATAATAAGTGTATTAAATATTATAACATATCAGATATATTTTTATTTTGGAGCATTTCTTGATTTATAGAAAATTGCAAATATAGAACAGGGAGTTCCTATATACTCTTCATTTGCTTCCCCTGATGTTAACATCTTACATAATCTATGATATATTTGTCAAACTAAGAAATTAACATTGGAATACTCTTAACAAAACTGCAGACCTTATTCAGATTTAACAAGCTTTCCCACTACTATCCCTTGTCTGGTCCAGGGTCCCGTCCAAGATGTCCTGTTGCATCTGGTTGTCATGTCTCCCTGATCTCCTTTGGTCTGGGACAGTTTCTGTCTTTCTTTGTTTATCTTGGCCTTGATAGTTTTGAAGAGTACTGGTCAGGCATTTTATAGATTGCACCTCAGTTTGTGGTTTGTCTGATGTTTCCTCATGACTAGAGTGGGGTTAAGGGTTTGGGGGACAAATATTAAGAGGGAAAGTGTCATTCTCATCACATCATATCAGAGTGTACACATGATGAATTTGGCTTATCATGAGTGATATTAACTTTGACCACCTGGCCAGGGTCATATTTGCTAGTTTGTTCCTCTGTAAAGTTACTTCCCCCACCTTGCCATGGTCTTGTCCTTTGGAAGCACATAGAGATGGGAATTGGAGGTGTGGGGGAAAGAAGATTAAGCTTTATTTACTTGAGGCTGGAGTATCTGTATACATTATCTTCCTTTGTAAGGAACATTTTAAGGAAGATTTGTCTGTTCTCCTACATTTATTTCCTCAATCACTTATTTTTATCAGTACGGACCCATGGATATTTATGTTACACTTTGGGTTATAATCCAATGTCATGTTATTGATTTCTTTGCTGAAATTATTGCAGCTTTGTCCACTAGGAGCTCTTTCAGATTCATTCTTGAGTCCCTTTAACATGCCCTGTCTTTTAAATTTGTATTTTTTTTTTGAGCACTTTCTTCCTTTCTGGCACTGAAAGATTCTTCCCATTGATCTTGAATTTTCATTGCCTAAAATCAGCTATTATTTTAAGAAACCCTGGTTGCTTTTATTGGAGAATCATGTCTTATATTTAATAGTACTCTAGGGGGACCTGGGTGTCTCAGTCGGTTAAGTGTCTGACTTCGGCTCATGTCATGATCTCACAGCTGGCGAGTTCGAGCCCCACATCAGGATCTGTGCTGACAGCTCAGAACCTGGAGCTTACTTAGCATTCTGTGTCCCCTTCTCTCTCTTCCCCTCCCCCACTCATGCTCGCTCTCTCTCTCTCTCTCTCTCTCTCAAAAATAAATAAAACATATCAAAAATTAAAAACAAAATAATAGTACTCCAGATGCTTTAACAGTGTTCTCTACAGAGAAAACCTTGGCACAAAGTGGATCCACCTTGGACCCAGACTGGGAATTAAAACACAGTACTATTAAGTGGCCCTCCAAGGGGCTAGTGGACATGGTTCCACAGGATTTGAATTGTGTGTGAGGTATCAGAGACACCTCTTCTTGGCCTCTTAGAATTGATGCGGAGAAATGCGAATCCTTTTTGCCCAGGCTCTCAACAGGAATTAGGATGCCAAAGATAAATATATCTAAATCAAATATGCCTTTGTGGTTGTTATCTGTGATTGTTAGTCTTCCAGAATTAATCTTAATGCCACTATCCCAATAGTTGTTTCAGTTAGAAATCTCTTTTCTCAGACATAAATTGTTGTTGGAAGTTGTCTGTGGATATTATAAACAAAAAACAGACTGGAGATATCCTGTGGAGATTATATGTTAGAGAAAGGTTGAGAAATAGTGAATTGTCGGCTAGTAGCAGAGAGATGATATTGAAGAAAAATTGTTGACTGATACTAATAAGTAAATGACTTTGGTCACAATGTTCCTTAAAAAAAGTCAAGTTTACTATTTTTGTAGCAGGGTAACCTATTGATATATGATTTTTATGCTTTATTCATACTGTTGTAGAAGAGTCAAATAATAAAGGACTAATTCCCACTCACTCTTCTCTGATACTGTGATATAATAAGAAATATGTATTTCTTGTCCTTGTCCTCAGTTCCTGGCCCAGAACTCCTAAAATATTTAGAATTTCCTGAGTGATAGGGATGAGAGGAGCATCTTTGTTTTCATAATAAGCCCCTTTCAGCCATACCTGTTTATGCTAAGAGCTGACCCCTTGAGGATGAGGGCTGGTTCTCAGAGGTGCCAGCCATACCATTAGAGGGTTAGAACCTTCAGAAGCACCCCCTGAGGACGGGAGAGGAGTCAGAGAGCAACTTCATCACCAATAGCCAAAGATTTCATCAATCGTGTTTACGTAATGAAGCCTTCATTAAAACTTTAAGTGATGGCGGCGGGGGGTGAGGGGGGCAGGGTGCAGTGGGTGTCGCCTGGGTGACTCATTCGGTTAAACGTCTGCTCAGGTAGTGATCTCATGGTTGTGGTCCCGGGTCAGACTCGAACAGAGGCTGCTTGGGATCCTCAGTCTCCCTCTCTCTGCGCATCCTCCATTTGCACTCTCTCTCAAAAACAAAAAATAAATAAAAAAAAAATAAAAGACTTTAAGTGATGGGGTTCAGAGACCTTCCAGGTCAGTGAACAAACACATCATGTGTTGAGAGGCTGACACACCCAACTTCACAGGGATAGAAGCTTCTGTGCTCTGGACTCTTCTGGACCTTGTTCTAGGTACCTCTTTATTTGGTTGTTTATCCATATATCCTTGATACTAAACCAGTCATACTAAGTAAAATGTTTCCCTAATTCCCATGAACCATTACATAGCAAATTATCTAATCTAAGGAGGAGATTGTGCGAATGAACCTCTGATTTGTAGCCAAGTCAGTCAGAAGCCTGGAGGCCCAGGACTTGCGAGTAGCATCTAAAATCGTGGTACTCTTACAGGACTGAGCCCTTGATATATAGGGTCTGATGCTAACTTTTGGCAGTCAGTGTCAGAATTAAATCAAATTTTAGGACACCCGATTAGGGTCCAGAGAGTTGAAAAATTGGTTGGTGTGAGTAAACATCCCATACATTTGGTGTCAAATGTATTGTGAATAGAGAAATGGTTATTCGTTTATCCCCATTTATTCTCTCTCTGCTTTCTTAACACACACACACACACACACACACACATCCTCACCCCCATACATTAGATATTAGATCTTTGCCCTGGTGCTCTGGGATCCATAGCCCCTGGGAAGAATTAAATTATTAGAAACTGGGGCCCAAACTCTGAGGAGTAAGGATTTCAACTAATTGTCTGAAAAACGGAGAAAGGAAGGGACTGGGATGGAATCTCTAGAAACTATATTATCCTGGAGTTGTCTGAACTGTGATGCCCGGGATGTGAGGGGGTGGATTGGAATGTCCATACCTGAGCTTGTGGGCAGCAGAAAGCACCACTGAAAGGGACACCACCGAAGAGTGCCTGGGCCCCAGGAAAGGAAGCAATAGTGAAATAGCAGCCACATTCTGAGAGCTTCTTGCAGGGCTCTTCCATAATTCTAGGGAGAGCAAGGAACCTTGAAAATGATGACAGTATATATCAGCCTTGGTGAATGATGGATGTGGGCCAGAATTGCTTTGATTAGAAAAGTAAGGACAAATTACAGCATCTGAACTGGAAGAATGGCTATCATGACTCACAGGATTCATAGTTGTACTCATGACTATGATTTACTACAGTGAAAGGATACCAAACGCAATCAGCAAAGGGGAAAAGTACATGGGGGGAAATCCAAGGAGACCAGGTGCAAGATTCTCAGTGTCCTCTCCCAGTGGAGCCGCATAGCATGTGCTTAATTCTCCCAACCATGAGTTATGACAACACATGTGAATGCTGCAAACCAGGGAGGCTCATCAGAGACCCAGCATCCAGGGTTTTTACTGGGACACCCTCTGCTTGGCAGATGCCAAAATCCAGACTCCCAGAAGGAAAATATGTGTTTGCCATAAACCACATTGTTTATAAAAATAGTTCAGACAGAGTGAGACACTCTTATCAGCTAATGGTGGGAGCCCTTCTAAAATCGAATGTCCCAGACACTAGACGAGGGTCAAATTAGCAGGCCTTTTAAAAAAATAGTATTAGGGGGCGCCTGGGTGGCGCAGTCGGTTAAGCGCCCGACTTCAGCCAGGTCACGATCTCGCGGTCCGTGAGTTCGAGCCCCGCGTTGGGCTCTGGGCTGATGGCTCGGAACCTGGAGCCTGTTTCCGATTCTGTGTCTCCCTCTCTCTCTGCCCCTCCCCCGTTCATGCTCTGTCTCTCTCTGTCCCAAAAATAAATAAACGTTGAAAAAAAAATTAAAAAAACATAGTATTAGGCATCGTATATTAACTTCTTTCTGTACAGCATGATTTAGATTCTGTTTGGACAGAACAAGTTGATAGAAGAATCTTTGCATAACTCTCTCTCCTCTTTGGAATATATGGATACCATTGGTGGTTTTGACTGGCCTTTTGTCTCAATTGTCCCTTCAGAATTTTTAATTTAGGGAAGTCTCTGGGTGACAATACAGAGAGGAACCTCACTGAAAGAAGATTTTTTTCCTTATAGTTCCTAAGAGGAGGACATGTAAGGGCATGCCATGCCTGGCAAGCCCACGTGGGAAAGCACCAGGTAGGGTTGGGAGGCAGAAGGAGTGAAAAGAAAGCACGGTACAGAGCCCTTTTTTTGTTTCCTGCAGGAAAGACAAGGTAGGGTAAGAGGAACAGTTTAGAATTAGCTAGTGTGGATAATCTCAGTGGGCTCTGGGCTATATGGGTTGTCTCTGGTATTCTGATACCTGGCCCTGGGATGATTTAGGGCAGAGGAAGTATTGGCTTGGTGTGTGAGTTAGATAAAGGGGGTGGTTGGGAATATGGACTTGGAATTGGTTGGTTTGTATATGCAAAGCATGTTTGCAGGTGAGTTATTTATTATCTCTAGGAATTAGCTAGGCCTAGGAGGGACATTCTCTTCCCAGCCAGCAAGGCCTTTAGGATGTTGAAATATCATGAAATAAAAAAAATAAATAGGGGCGCCTGGGTGGTTCAGTCGGTTAAGCGTCCGACTTCAGCTCAGGTCATGATCTCACGGTTTGTGAGTTCGAGCCCCACATCGGGCTCTGTGCTGACAGCTCAGACCCTGGAGCCTGCTTTGGATTCTGTGTTTCCCTCCCTTTCTGTCCCTCCCCTGCTCATGCTCTGTCTCTCTCACTCTCAAAAATGAATAAAAACATTAAAAAACAAACAAACAAACAAACAAACAAACATGATTACTACACATTTATTCCAACTTCTTACTTGTACAATAACCATACGGCCATTGGACCAGTTAGCCCCATCTGTCTCCATACATCATATTACCACAAATAGGCAGATCCACTTACAAACACCAAGAAAGACCAAGAGTATTGTTGGTACAGTTAGTGACAACCAGGCATTGTCCTAGAGTCTTAAGGAAAATGATTTATTAACATTCGATGAAATGTTTTAGGAGTGTTTGAGAAGATGATTGGAAAGAGAGGAAGAGAAGCATTCTAACTAGGTAGAGGCTAACTATTTGGGTTGCATGAACCAGAGTATAGACTGAAATAAATCCAGTTGAGTTAGGGCAAGGGGAAGGAGAGTATATCACCCATTGTTCTTAGATGAGTGAATTGAGATGCAGCTGGGAATTACCTTTTGTGCTGAAAGATGAAGGGTTCAAAATCATATGGGAGAAAGAAGAGTCTTGTATCTGAGAGTGAGAGAATGAGAATGATTAAAGAAGCCTAGAATAATGTGCAGGTAGGAGGGTCAGTAATGAGGCTTGTAGAGAAACAAGCCAGGAACGAATAGGGGCTAAATGCTAAGAATAAAAGAAGGGAAGACAAATCCTCCACTCTTGGCAATGTGAAGATTGCATGGCAAAAGGTAGGAACAACCTAAGTGTGCATCAATAGACACATGGATAAGCAAAATGTGGTATATATATACAATAGAATATTATTCAGACATAAAAAGAGTGAAATTCTGATAAATTCATGGATAAACCTTGAAAACATTATGCTAAGTGAAATAAGTCAGACACAAAATGACAAATACTGTATGATGCACTTACGTAAGGTACCTAGAATAGGCAAATTTATAGAGACAGCAAGTAGAGTAGTGATTACCATGGGACTAATGGGGAGGAAGGAATAGGGAGTTATTTTAATGTGTACAGAATTTCTGTTTGGGATGATTATAAACTTACGGACAGAGATAGCAGTGATGGTTACACAACATGTGAATGTACTTAATGACACTAAATTATGTACTTAAAAATGGTTAAAATGATAAATTTTAGATTATGTATATTTTACCAGAATAAAAGCAAAAGAAAAAAAGGTGCCCACAAATTGGACAATCTAGAAGAAATAGTTAAATTCCCTAAAATATACAGTCTTCCAAAACTAAATCAGAAAGCAATGGAAAATATGAACAGACCAATTACTAGTAATGAATCTGAATCAGTAATCAAACACTACCAAAATATAAAAGTCCAGGCACTAATGGATCCACAGGTGAATTCTACCAAACATTTAAAAAGAGATAGTAACTATTCTCCTCAAAGCTTCCAAATTCATTCTATGAGGCCAGCATTACTCAATACTAAAACTAGACAATGACACTACAAAAAAAAAAAAAAGGAAAGAAAGAAAGAAAGGAAGGAAGGAAGGAAGGAAGGAAGGAAGGAAGGAAGGAAGGAGGCCAGTATCCCTGATTAATATAGATGTAAAAATCCTCAACAAAATATTAGCAAACCACACTCAAAAACACATTAGGAAGATCATTCATCACAATCAAGTGAGATTTATTCTGGGGATACACAGATGGTTCAATATTCACAAATCAATCAACATGGTACACCACATTAACAAAACAAAGGATAAGAATCATATGATCATCTCAGTAGATGCAGAAAAAGCACTTGAGAAAATCCAACATTTTGGTATCCATTTACCAAAATCCATTCATAGTAGAAACTCAACAAAGTAGCTTTAGAGAAAACATACCTCAATATAATAAAAGGTCATATATAAAAAACCCACAGGTAATGTCATGCTCAATGATGAAAAACTGAACTTTTTTCTATGATCAGGAACAAGACAAAGATGTCCACTCTCAAACTTACTCAACATAGTCCTGGAAGTCCTAGCCACAGCAATCAGACAAGAAAAGGAAGTAAGAGGCACTCATATTGATAAGGAAGAAGTTAAACAGTCATGATTTGCCGAGGACATGATACTATACATACTATACCCTAAAGACTGCACCAAAAACCCTCTAGAACTAATAAACAAATTTAGTAAAGTTATAGGATACAAAATTAATGTACAGAATTCCATAGTGTTTCTATACACTAATAGTAAAGAATCAAGAAATTAAGAAAGCAATCCCATTTACAATTGCACCATAAAGAATAAAATACCTAGGAATAAACTTAACTAAGGAGGTGAAAGACCTACACTCTGAAAAATTATGAAACACTGATGAAAGAAATTGAAGATAACATAAAGAAATGGAAAGATATTTCATGCACATGGATCAGAAGAACTAATGTGGTTAAAGATGTCCATACTACCCAAAGCATCTGTAGGTTTAATTCAATTTCTATCAAGATATCAATTTTTTTTTACAGAACTAGAACAAATAATCTTGAAATTTGTATGGAATCACAAAAGACCCCAAATAGGCAAAGCAATCTTGAGAAAGAAGAACAAAGCTGGAAGTATTACAATCCCATATTTTAAGATATACTACAAAGCTATAGTAATGAAAACAGTATGGTACTAGCATACACACACACACACACACACACACGCACACACACACACACACACACACACACACACACACACACACATCAATAGAATAGAGTAGAGAGCCCAGTAATAAACTATGCTTGTATGGTCAATTAATCTAAGAAGGCAAGAATGTACAATGGGGAGAAAATAGTCTCCTCAATAAATGGTGCTGAGACACGCAAAAGAATGAAACTGGACCATTTTCTAACATCATCCACAAAAATAAACTCAAAATGGGTTAAAGACCTAAATGTGAGATCTGAAACCATAAAATTATTAGAAGAAAACATTGGCAGAAATCTCTTTGACATAGGCCTTAGCAACATTTTTCTAGATAGGTCTCCACAAGCCACAGAAACAAAAGCAAAAATATTGAGACTATACCAAAATAAAAAAGCTTCTGCACAGCAAGGGAAACCATCAACAAAACAAAAAGGCAACCACTGATTGGGAGAAGGTATTTGCAAATGATATATACAGTATGGGGTTAATATCCAAAATATATAAAGAACACCAAACTCCCCCAAACAATTTGATTAAAAATGAGCAGAGGACCTGAATAGGCATTTTTTCCAAAGCAGACATACAGATGAGCAACAGACACATGAAAAGATGCTCAACATCACTCATCAGCAGGGGAATAAAAATCAAAACCACAATGAGATATCACCTCACACCTGTCAGAATGGCTAAAATAACAAAGGTAAGAAATAACAAGTGTTGGCAAGGGTGTAGAGAAAAGGGAACCCTCACGCACTAATAATGGAAGTGTAGATTTGTGGAGCCACTGTGGAAACAGTATGGAGGTTCCTCAAAAAATAAAAAATGGAAATACTGTAAGATTCAATCGTTTCACTACTGGATATTTACCCAAAGAAAATGAAAACACTAATTTAAAAAGATACATGGACCCCTATATTTATTGCAGCATTATTTATAGTAACCAGAATATGGGAAAAAAAACCTGTGTCCATTGTTAGATGAATGGATAGGGAAGATGTGAAATAGATGGATGGATAGATAGATAGGTAGATAAATAGATATAATGGAATATTAGTCATAAAAAAGGATGAGATCACACCATTTGAGACAACATGGGTGGACCTAGAGGGTATAATGCTAAGTGAAATAAGTCAGTCAGAGAAAGACAAATACCATATGATGTCACTCATATGTATAATCTAAAAAAAAACCCAAGTGAATAAACAAACAAAAAGCAAAATCAGACCTATAGATACAGAGAACAAACCAGTGGTTTCCAGAGGGAAGGGAGTTAAGGGGATTAGCAAAATGGGTGAAAGGGAGTGGGAGGTATAGGCTTCCAGTTATAATGGCATGAATAAGTCACAGGAATAAAAGTCACAGCATAGGGATTATCATCAATGATATTATAATAGTGTTTTATGACAGATGTTAGCTACACTTGTGGTGAGCAAAGCATAAGGTATAGAGGAGTTGAATCACTATGTTGTACACGTGAAACGAATGCAACATTGTGTGTCAAGTATTCGAAAAAAAATTAAAGAAAGACAATTAAAAAAACACGAATGAATGGCAGTTGAACAATGACTCTGAGATGATAGCATGAAGAACAAGATGGGTAGTGGTGGACTCTGAGAGATGTGGGAATTTGATGGTTGGTAAAACTGATGCCAAGGTCATAGACTGCATTCATATGGACCTGTAAGCTTTCTTTACTGGACATTGACTATTCCATTACCCCTAGTTAAGTACCATGTGAATGCATAGTTTGGGTCTAAAGAAGATGGGAAGGAGGACTGACAGAACAATATAATTTTATCATTGCTCCTGAAGAATAAAAAAATACACTGTGACAGTGAATCAGGAGGTTAGGGTGTGTGTGTGTGTGTGTGTGTGTGTGTGTGTGTGTGTATGAGAGAGAGAGAGAGAGAGGGAAAGAAAGAAAGACTATTCACTTAATGGTAGTAATAAAACCATTGGGTATACCAATACGAACAGTAAACCAAAAGGCTGGCTGTTTTTGTGGAAAAAGTTCTACATTAGGCAACCAGATCTGTGAGTGCCAGTTTTCTGTCTTAACTGTGTGACCTTGGATGAGTCACTTTGCCTTTGTGAATCTGTTCCCTAAATTGTCCTTTATTTAAATCCAAAATAAGGAAATTATTCACTTTATTTCTATTTTTTTGTAGTTATCCTTAAATTTTAGAATTCATACTTGTTCATTTTGTCCAATGTTGATACCCAAATCCAAAGGTGAATCTTCAGATCTTTGTTGTCATAGAGTTTGCCTCCCACTAAGGTGTTGAAAATACCAAATGCTGGCTCTGCCAGATCTATCTACTAACAAGAACATAAGCATGTGACAGAATCCTCACCTGCGGGTTTGAGGGGAAGTCTGCTGGATAAAAAAAGGGCTCCTACCTGGCAGCAAGAGAAAAAAGAGGAGCAATGCTGCTATTCCTCATCTAGTCCACTCTTCAGTAGGGTACTGTTAACGGCTGGAGCAGCCATCTTGCAAATACGAAGGGACACATTGGAAATCCCAGTCAAAACCCTGACGACTACGAGTGGAAATTCAGTAAGAGCCTAGATCCTCTGAGTCATTTCTGAGCTACTGAAAAAAACCTTGAACTGTCTATCTTGGAATTTCTTGTAATGATCCCCATTATATAAGCCACTTTTGGTTGGGTATTTTGCTTTTTCCAGCCAAAGATATTCTACACGATGCAATCCACTTCCTGAAAAATATAAGAACCTTATAAAATAGAAACAATTCAAAAGTGACTACAACACACCTCCATTAAATCTACAAATCTGCTCCTTTGTGTACCTACACCCTGCTTCTGTTCTGCTACAGTGGATGACTGTCCATGCTCCTGTATAAAGGCTACCCCTCCATTTGTGCATGAATGCCATCCTTTTCTGCTTGCTCAAGGATATCAGTCTCTTTCCTCATTGTCAGCTTTTTATTCACTTCTGATTTTCTGATTATTCTGATCATCACACAAATAGAGGGTAATATATAAACCACATCTTCTTTATCCATTCATCAGTTGATGGACATTTAGTTTCTTTCCATAATTTGGCTATGGTTGAAAGTGCTGCTCTAAACATTGTGGGGGAGGGGGGCAGCAATGTGAATGGAACTGGAAGGTATTATGCTAAGTGAAATAAGTCAGTCAGAGAAAGACATATATCATATGTTTCACTCATATGTGGAGCTTGAGAAACTTAACAGAAGACCATGGGGGAAGGGAAGGGGAATAAAATAGTTACAAACAAGAAGGGAGGCAAACCATAAGAGACTCTTAAATACAGAGAGAAAACTGAGGGTTGATGGGGGGTGGAGGAGAGGGGAAAGTGGGTGATGGGCATTGAGGAGGGCACCTGTTGGGATGAGCACTGGGTGTTGTATGTAAGCGATGACTCTACCCCCCAAAACCAAGAGCACACTGTATACACTGTATGTTAGCCAAATTGACAAATTGTATATATATATATATATATATATATATATATATATATATATATATAATAGAGGGTAATATCTTCCATTCAAAACAGAGCAGAACAAAACAATAAAAATCTGCTTGACTTCCTCTCCTATTACAGTCACTACTCCATTTCCTTACTTACCAACGCACCAAAATTCTTTGAGATACCCATCTATACTTCATATTCTCCACTTAACTTTCTCCTCTCTTGAGCCCCGTCCATTCAGGCGTTTTTCTTGGCCACTCTTCAGGGACACTTATCAAAGTCACCAATGACTTCCGTGTCACCAAGTCCAATAGCTATTTCTTAGTTCACATGTTGTTACTTTCTCTTGGAAACATTTTATTCACTTGACTAACTAACTTTACCCATCTCTTCTGTCTTTCTACATACTGGGACTCCTTCTCAATCTGCTTTGAGAGTTCCTTTCAACTTCCTGAGCAGTATTCAGAACTCTCAGGGATCACTGTTCAGAACTCTCCATTTACATTCCCCAGGTGATTTTCTTTCATTACATTCCATCACTACAATGGTGAATCCCAAATATCTTGGATGAGAATGACAGCTCAGTATATCCGACTGTCTAGTAGACATCTAGGTTTAGTTGTCTAAAGGGCATTTCAAATTTAACATTGTTGAAAGCTGTACTCTTTATTTTCCCCTTCTAACTGCTTTTCTCATTCCTCATCCTCGGTAAATGGTCTGGCCAAATCCTTGGAGTCATCCTTGATGCATTTTCAAAAAATTTACATTCTATATCCAGTCAACCAGCAAATGCCTCTTGGTGCCACTTCTACTGCTATCATCCTTGTCCAGACCACTATCAACTCTCACCCATATTATTGCAACAGATCCTCAGCCACTTAAAGATTGAATCTGGCTATGAGTAAATTGTTAAAAAAAAAGTACTCTCTTCTTGGCCTAGAATTGTCCAGATAGTGGAGGGGACTTAATACCACAAGAAAGTACGGAGGCCAGCTGGATGTAAGATCTCTTTCCCAGCATAATCACAAGGATTTCCAATTGCTCCTCTTTCCTAACATTGTTGTCCTTCCCCCACGTAAGTGAGTGAAGACCGTAAATGCTAGATCTACATTGCTAGATCTACATTGGGTTTCCTCAAAGATGGCTCCTGATTCTTAACACTACTTCACTAGGACAGGCTTGTGACCTCCTGTTATTCTCTCCACGTTTACAGTGCTACAGAGGATGTGCCAAAGATTGTCTTGGTTTGACCTTGATTTCTCCCACTTTAATAAACCTGAGGGAATCGTAAATTGCAGGGAGCAGCAGGCAGCCATAACCTGACCCTTGCTTGGTCCCTCGCAGAGCAAAATACTGTGGCACTCATTAAATATTCAGCAATCTATTCCCAGTTTAAAACAAACAGAGTTGATCTTTTCAGACCATCTAGTGGGTCTTTGTTACAACTGAAGAATGACTTTCCGGCTTCATTAAACATTTAGGCTATTTCTTGGCTTGGTGTAGCTGCCGTAATCGTGACAGCAGATCGAGTGTGGCCATGTAGACTCTCTTTAATGCAAGGAAACTTCCATTATATTCTTACTGATGATCTTTGGCAAAGATGACAGGAGGGGAGATGGAAGCATCAGAAAGCTAAGTACAGAAAACATCCCAGAAAATTGGCATGTGTTCTCAAGAAACAAGTGTTAGAGCTATCTAATGTGTGGGATGTTTGATGATAACATCATTACCACTTATTTGTTTTGAAATGCCTTCCCTTGCTCCTTAGTCTGGATGAAAGTACAAGGGAAGTTTTAGCTAAAACCGTTCCTAAATTCCTGCCAGTATTGTTACTAATGATGACCTAAAAGATACTACAAATGTAAGCTCTTCCAGTACCTTCAACTTGCTGCTTTGCATTTACAGTAGTTTGGTCCTCCATCAATACATATTTTTTATTTTGTCATATTAATTGTTTTAAGAGCCCATCTCTGGTTGTGGTTATCAACTTCTGCTTTTGTAGCATGTGTTCAGATGTCCTCAAGTAAGTGCTGAGTCTGTTGGGAATTCAGAGAACCTGTATTCCCATTGAGGTGGTTGAACGATAAAAATGGGAACTACTATATATATTTGTGAAGTGCTTTAAAGTTGTGCTAACTACTTTTTAAAAAATTTTTTAATGTTTATTTATTTTTGAGAGAGAGAGAGAGAGAGAGAAAACACAAGTGGGGGAGGGGCAGAGAGAGAGTGAGACACAGAATCTGAAGTAGGCTCCAGGCTTCGAGCTGTCAGCACAGAGCCTGATGTGGGGCTCAGACTCACAAACCGTGAGATCATGACCTGAGCCAAAGTCAGATGCTTAAGCAACTGAGCCATCCAGGCGCCCTGTGCTAGCTACTTAAAAAAAAAAAATTATGAGACACTTTTGCATTTTTCTTCCATCCCCCCAAACCAATGAAAATTTAAAATATATTAAATATGAATTCATTGTAAATATAAGGTAAAAAAATTTTGTTTTCCTTATGTGTTCTCTCTCATCCATCAACCTGTTCTAGCCTTGTAGCTTCCTCCTCATGCTGCCTGAGAACCAACGTCTAAAAGTCTTTGTTGCATATCCCCCACTGCTTCATGTTTTGCTCAAACTCTGCCTGGGAGCAGTGGCTTTTTATTGGTTTTAATGTAGTTTGTCATAGAACACATTTCATGGGATAACTCTCAGCTTTGGTGTAATTCTTCTGCATTCTGCTGGTCCTTAAATACCATTTAGTCATGAAATTTCAAGCTGAATCTGATCTCAGGGATTGTCTATCTAACGTACTTATTTTATAGATGTGAATCTAAGGTTTAGACAGGCAACCGGCCCAGCCTTGAAGATTGTTTCAGCTCCTTCTCAGTTTTCTCAACCTATTTTCTTTCCCCTGGGTTAAGATTTTTCCTATTTGTTGACCTTAATGATGTTCCACTTTGTTCCACTTACCATAACCTTTTTCAGGGTATGCCTTTTTGGGTTATACACATCTTTCTTCCATTCTGTTGTATCTCCCCAGCTCCAGCTCCATCATTTTGTGTGCGGGTCGGGGGTGAGAGGAGGTTTGACTTTTTATACCCACATCTTGTCATCTTCTGCCTTAAACACATCTATCTATCTATCTATCTATCTATCTATCTATCTATCTATCTAGAGAGCTGGAGAGAGGGGCAGGCTGGGGGAGAGAGAATGAGAGAGAGAAAGAGAGAGAAAGAGAGAGAGAGAGAGAGAGAGAGAGAGAGAGAGAGAGAGAGAGAGAGGAAGAATCTTAAGAAGGCTCCACTCTCAGTGCAGAGCCTGATGTGGGGTTCAATCCCACAGCCCTGGGATCATGATGTGGGCTGAAATCAAGAGTTGGAGGCTGGACACTCAACTGACTGGGCCACACAGGCACCTGTTAAACACATTTATTAAACCAAGAACAGAAAGTATATAAACAATGTCCCACTTCCCATGAGTGTAGAATCAAGAAATGTGTTGAATCTTTGTCCTCATATAGCTGGCTACAAAGTTTTCTATTTATCAGATCTCCATACCTTGTTTCCATTTTTGCTTCACACCCAGCAAGGAGCCCAACACCAGGCTCTCACTAAAGCCTGTTTGATCAAGACAGGAGCCCAGATCCGGAGCTGGCCTCTTAACCAACTGAGCCCCCCAGGCGGCCCCGCCGTACCCTATTTGTATGAGCCATATGTAACTAACACACAGAAAGTTGCTACTAAGAAACCGCGCATGTTTCCTCCCGCTTCCTTCGGTTAATGTCCAATTTTACCATTTAGATTTTATTCTTTCTACTTAATGCTTGTGTCACAGATTTTTTTTTCACATTCTATCTAAAGTATGTGGCAAGAATATTCACTGGCTCAGCTCCCATGCATACATCTTCAGTAAAGTCCCTTTTTTCCACTTTCTTTTGTGGTTTTGCATTTTGCTTTGTTGACTCTTGCTTCAGATTCTCTGGGTTAAGATCCAAATGGCAAGCCAGAACACCAATTTCTTCATTTGCATGGAGACATAAAATGTCTAGAATCAGCATCCCCTTCCCTGTACAGAATTGGCTAAACCTCACACACCTGGCCCCTTGACTAACTTTTTTTAGACTTTGGGCTGAACAAAAATTTCCTGAGCATGTTACTCCTGCTGTCAGATTACACTACAATGAAGTAAAGTACATTAGCCACATTCCAGGCCCAGGGCTGTACCCTGGTCATTGTGATAGGGCTTTGCCAGCTCCAGGCACATGATGTGAAATAAGAGACCCTTAGGTGTTTATTTAAGTGGATCTATTTTAATTTTCAAATTCCTAACAACATTTTCCCAATGAATATTTGGGTTCCTTATTTACATTTTGCTTGATTTCTTTCCCAGAATATTTATTCGCTTCCCTCCAGCAGTGTGTTTTCTAGTTCTTAACTCCTGTACCTCCTTTAAAGGACTTATTCTGAGTTTATCAAAATACATAGCAGTTCCTGGATCCAGTATTCAGTGCTGTCTGTGGTCTCCAGTTTTGCATATTCTCCTTATTTGCCTTTACCGTGAACACTTGCCGGCTCTCCTTGTTTCATCGTGCTCTTCGTCCTGCTCTTTGTAACCTGTCTGCCCTCCATCTGGACGAAGACTCTGGGCATCAAGGAAGTGGTCTCAGGTTTCATGGCACAACAGCAACCTTGCCCTCCACTTATCTGGTTTCCGAAGCACATGTCCGCTTTCAGTCAGCAACTTAGAACGTCACCTAGAACTGCAGCAGGCTTCTACAGGAGCCACTGGAGTCTACCAGTTTCTAACCAAGCTTGCCACAGGGAAGTGCCATTTGGTCTGAGGCTCCTGCTGGTGCTTCAACTTCCTCCTCTTGACCAGAAGCCAATGGACTTGAACCACGATGGTTGGTTTGAGGAGGTTTTATTAATGGCCACTGGGAGAACTCAGTGTCATGGAGGCCACTTCCCTACTCCCTGCAAATCAGCCGTCAGGGCATCTCCCAGCATGTGGCTCAGTGTCGCCTCTATGAGATTATGTGTGAGAAGTGCCCTTTAGGATTCACCGTTAGCACTTCCGTTGCATGTTGTCTTCCATTGTTTCACAGCTGATCGTGGAGTTGCTCATCTCCCCTCTTGTGCCCTCATTAGATGATAAATTCCAGGCATGCAGGCCCCGACTTACTCATCTCCACATGCCTCCCGCCTACGGCACTGTGCCCGGGGAGGAGTGGAAGAAAATGTCTGTAAAAGGAATTTCATGGAACTGTGATTGAGAACGTACAGAATCTTTTAGGGGTGGTCATGCATCGTTAGGCTAGCAAAGGACCTTTCTGTAGCCGTGAGAGGTTTGGAAATCTGTTCTCAAGTTCTTGTAGCAGGGGACACATCATGTTTTGCAAAAGTATTTAAAGGAAAGGAGACTGCGTGTTCTGATTGAGCCGTCTGAGGATATACACATGCAAAAGGCAGGAGTTGATGCAGGGAAGCAAACCCCCCCCCCCATCTTGCTTCATCCTCAACCATCCCCTTTCTCTCTGTTTTTCCCCAAGTCCCCGGTTTGAGCTAATCTTCTTAGGGGAACTTTTTAGCCCTGTTTAATCAGGAGACAGGAAATGTGAGGTGGAGAGAGGAATTTACAGGGGGAGGCATGACATTCTGAAAACTCTGTATGTTCTTTGAAATATATTAAAATACAGATTCGCATTTTCGGACCCAAAATATCCGGGTTGCCTTGAAGGAGGATTAGGAGTGTCACAGCAGGGATGCAAAGAGAAAGAGTCAACATCCACCCTTTGACATCTAGAGGAGGGCTTCTGGGTCGCAGAAAAGCATTCGTTTTGAAAGTCAAGCTTTGTGGCGAGAGAATTTCTTTAGCACCTGTCAAGAGCCATCCTGCGGACTAGATCATAATAAAAGGCAGGGATAGAGAGAAGTCAGCGTATGACAGAAGGTAGGTGGCATGTGTGAAAGAGAAGAGAAAATGAGGAGAAGCAGGCAGTGAGGCACGGGTGTTGTAACCACCCCTCTTTGGGCTGATGTCCGAGCAGCCAAGGTGAATTGGCGGAGACAAAAGCAAAGGGCTCTGTGCCCTGAACGTTCTGGATCCCTGGGAGGTTGGCAACATCCGCCTGTTGGCACATCTACCAAGGCTCTCCCCTGAAGGAGAAGTTGTCGTGACAGATGGGCCCGAGGCGGCGCCCAGAGCTCCACAGCCTACCAGGCAGTTTGCAGGGAGCCAGAGGTCCCTGAGAGGCCCACTGCAGAAATTTAGAGATCTGGGGAGGACTGCCTGGAGGCGGAGGTCAGGAGGAAGAAGCTGCAGAGGAAGGGGAAGTGGCCAGCACGCTGGAGCCTGGTGGCAGATGATAGAATGCTGTTCCCAGCGGGCAGGTGGATGGGCCCATTGAGCCCCAGCAGTCACTGGTGTAGGACCCAGACCAGATCTTTACTGTGACCACGGCCTGGCCCCTAGAAGGAAGGTGAGAGACAGACCAGCTAGAGGAGAAGAGTGCCTTTAGTTAGCGAAGCCATTCGCTCATTGAAGCCATGTGGGGTAAATAATATTTTTATTTTGTGTCTGAAGATGCCGCGGCTCCAGAAGTTGAGGTGATTTACCCAAATTCATCCAGGGGCCAGCAGACTCAGGTCAGGATTCAGCACTCACCCCCAGCAGTGCAGCCAGGTGCTTAGCATCACTTTCTCTGCTCCATTGAAGCTTTTGATGTTTTCTGGTTTCTACTTTTAGCTGTCTTGCTTAATTTGGAAAGATGCCCAGAATTCCTCCCAGATGCACACCCCAAACAAGTAAAATGCAACGTGGCTTGGTACTGTGGTAATGACTCAATCAATTACCTTAAAAATTTTTTTTTAAGTTTATTTATTTTTGAGAGAGAGAGAGCACGAGCGAGGGAGGGGCAGAGACAGAGAGGGAGACACAGAATCTGAAACAGACTCCATGCTCTGAGCTGTCAGCACAGAGCCCGATGAAGGGCTTTAAGTCAGAGAAAGGTGAGATCATGACCTGAGCCGAAGTCAGATGCTTAACGGACCGAGTCACCCAGGTGCCCCATCAATCAGTTACCTTTTAATAAAAATGCTGCAGTAATTCCAAAAAACAAAAAACAAAACAAAACAAAAAAACCCCAAACTCCACATGGGACAAAAGTGGTTATTGGGGGAATCCCTTGATGAGTTCTCTCAGTTGATTTTATGACTCACTTATTTGGAGCTTATTGGATTTACATTTTATACCCCAAACTCAAAAGGAAATCGTTAAACATAGCAGAATGTTGAATGTTCACACTTCATGCCTTTTCCATTTTTCTTTGTTTTGCATATGGTCAGAGCCTGTGATAAAGACCTATCACAGTACCTATATTTTTCTCATTAACCAATGGAGAAACTCCGTTGCTTAATCGGGATTTTGTCATATTTTACATTTCAAGTTTTTCTTGGGAGTTAAAAAAATATATACGCTTGTCACCAGACAAAGCCAACACAGAAAGAGGTGGCAAAGGAGTTAGCGCGTGTGGCCTGAGTGGGAGGCACCTGTGGTCTGACTGAGGTCAGGGGAGCTTAGAGAACTGGGTATGGCAGCTCATCCCAGGCCAGTACACAGACCCGCCGCTCCCCACCTCCTCTCCACCAGCATTTGCCCAGTAAGTTCAGCCGCAAAGTAGGTGACACTGGAAGTGGAGGGAGGTGCATGTTGACTGTACACAAGTGTGATTAAAAGCCACTCCTTTTATTCTGTCTGGAGACAAAATAGCTTCCTAGATCAAATGTTTATGATTTGAACTTGAAATGTCATTGGTGGAATATGTATTTTGCTTACAAATGAGACTAAGGGAGTTGTATGGAGGCTTCTCTAAGTCAGACATAGGGGTTTGGAAATGTCTTGACCCCTATCAAAGTACAATAAACTTGACATTAATAATTCCTTGCTGGGTTTTTTGAAATTTCTTAACTTTTATTTAGATTTGAAAATATTGGGAAGGACTAAAATGACATATGTAGTGCTGGACTGACTGTATTTGTCTTTGGGTACCCACATGACATGTAGCATCTGTGCTCCATGGCCAGACATACTGCTCCACCTGGGTTTTAAAATACAGGGAGCAGAGTGGGGTGCCTGGGTGGCTCAGTCCAGCTTAAAGTGTCCAGCTTCAATTCAGATCATGATCTCATGGCTCGTGGGTTCGAGTCCTGTGTCAGACTCTGTGCTGACAGCTCGGAGCCTGGAGCCTGCTTCGGATTCTGTGTCTTCCTCTCTCTCTGCCCCTCCCCAACTCATTTGTGCACGCACACGCTCTCCTTCTCTCTCTCAAAGATAAATAAACATTAAATAATAATAATAAAATAAAATATGGGGAGCAGAGTTTGGTAAACGCCTTGGCTGGACATTAAAGTAAGACAGTAAGACTTCATATTGTGATCCCAAAAGGATTAAATCCACATCACTAGGGAGTTCAATTTAATGAGTCTTAGAAAATAGATGATCACCTTTCTTAAGGAAATGTATAGCATCCTTCTAATACATGCAAATTCAACAGAAATTAGAATATACCAGGATTTCTCATTTAGCTGAATTTTATTTAACATAATTTCAAATAAATTTAGGCATACGATAATTACAGCAGGATTGCAACAGTTTTATAGAAATTGAGAATTATAGCATTGTGAATTAGGAGACAAGAGAAAAAAAAATTCTCACACATCCCCCTAAGAGCTAACATCATTTTGGTGTGTTAATCATTGATTCCTCAGCTGACCCCCCCACATGGGAATCACCTGGGAAGCTTGTTACAGTGCAGATCTCAGGTTCCTTCTCTGAGTCAGAGTCACTGCAGGTAAGGCCCCACAAATTTATATTTTTAACAAGCTCCCAGGGTTGATTCTGATTTGCAGCTGGGATATTAGCTTGTTTAGCTACTCAGGGGATAGTTTTACCACCAGTTCATCGGGAGGGCTCATTCCAGGCTTTGTGCACAGATCACCTCTGATGAAGGCAATGGGAAGCCACTAAAGGCTCCAAGCAGGAGGTGACCCAATCTTATTTGCTTTTAAAAGCTTATTCTGGAATCAGTTCATATGAGGGGAGGCAGACTTGGATTCAGGGGGACTGATTATGAAACATGGTGGACATAGCTGAGGCATATTTAGAAGGTGGATTTGGTAGAACCTGGTGATGACTGAATTTCACAAGGAAATAGCAAGACATCTTCTAGACTCAGGGAATAATATAGATGCTAAAGACTATTCATGGAGATAGGGCACACAAGAACTTTATTTCTCTCAAATACTTTTTATTATAATTTATTATTTTTCTCTCAAATACTTTTATTAAATTTTCTCTCAAATTATTGAGAGAAAATATAATTTATTTATAATTTCTCTCAAATACTTTTCCAAAAGGTGGTATTTAAATAATGTATTTTAGTTTAGGCAAAATATAACTGCCATTATATTATAATGAAATCTTTAAGAGGGAAAAGTAGTAACTTCACAGTGGAGAAATCAGGTAGACTTCACCTTAACCAAGAGATCCAAATTAATGTCACCAGGAATGACACATATGCATACCATGTACTCCTGATGTGATGCAGTGAGAAGGGCAGAGCATCACATCTGGGGTATTCTTACCAAAAGTACATAACCTTGTTTTTGTAATGAGAAAACCTCAAACTGAAAATAAGGGACATTCTACAAAATAACTGGCCAGTCCTCTTCCAATGTGTCAAGGGCAATGGAAGGCAAAGAAAAAGAGGCACTGTCATAAACAGAAGACTAAGGAGACATGACAGCCAAATAAAATGTGGAGCCTGGGACAGAAAAAGGATATTTAGTGGGAAAACGGACAAAATTTGAATAAGGTGTGTAAGTTATTTAATAGTGTTATAGCGTGTGATGGTCCCCAGGTTTTGATAATTTTACTATGATTATGGAAGATGTTAGATTTAGGGAAATCTGAGTGAAGGGCATATGTGTTTTCTGCTACTTTAGCCACTTTTCTGTATATCTAAATTACAAAGTTGAAAAATTACAAACAACATTCATTTTTGTAACAATTAAAAAATATAGAGTAAAAGACACCTTTAAAGGGTTTACAGCTTCTGTGATAAAGTCACTGGTGCTTGAAACAATGTGTATGTAGGGTACAAAATCTATGTGAATTGGTTCCAGTTCCTGTGTGTCTAGTAATTTTCCTCTTCACTAGTTTGGACTGGTTTAGGCTACAAAACCTCTGTATTTCCACTATCTTCATCATTGGTCTCAGCTGAACCTTTTGATATTGTGGGATTCCTGGGGGTAAATTCCTGCGTGACAGGTGAGGCCACATAACAGCACTCCTGGGCTGAAACGCTGAGATCAAGACTGAAAGGCAAACTGTCCGCAATATCTATTCCTTAATTTCCCTTCTGGAAACATCTCTTCCCAGAACTACCTTCCTACTCTGACCATTCTCTCCCTCACTGAGTAAACCGGAAACCCACTTTAACCCACTTGTTATCCCTCACAGCTATGGAGGGATAACTTGGAAATAGCAAAATCAACTCACAAGTTCAGGTGTTAACAGGCAAGGAAGCCCCTCCTAGTTTTCTTCCCTCTCAAAAGACATTTGCATTTAACAACTATCCGGGATGAACTGGAGGGGATTTTACACTCTGAGGCAAGACCAGAGCAGTGCAGAGCTGGGTGGGGAGTTGCCAGTGTTTCTGGAGTCATTCAGGTACGTGAAACTTGTGGAGTTAAGGTTGCAGGGATCTTTGCACTCTGGAACTGGCCTGTTGTAGGGCCAACACCTAAATGTCCTGGGAGAAGTAACATGAGGTTGGTTACCTGTGTTAACTTCCATTGTTTTTGCCAGAATTGAGGCTTGTTACGTTTTGATGCTGACCTTGTTTTCAAGTTAACCTTGGTTTGACTCTCTCTTCAAAATGGCTGGAAGCTCTTGCTTTGACACTTACCAACACCATTAATATTTTGGGACCAGAGAACAGTATTATATTTTCATTGCCAACTCAAATGTAAATCGTGTTCTAAATCCCATATTAAAAATAATTTTTTTAATGTTTATTTATTTTTGAGAGAGACAGAGACAGAGTGTGAGTTGGGGAGGGGCAGAGAGAAAGGGAGACAGAATCCGGAACAGGCTCCAGGCTCCAAGTTGTCAGCACAGAGCCTGACGCGGGGCTCGAACTCACAAACCGTGAGATCATGACCTGAGCTGTAGTGGGATGCTCAACCGACTGAGCCACTCAGGCACCCCTCTAAATCCCATATTACCATTAAGGTAGTTTGTTTACAATTCCTAGTGTTATTTGGCATTAACCTCTCCCACAAATGGCCATCAGGACATTTTCTCTTGAACAGTAGAGATGGTGATAGCTTTCTTAGTTGTTTACCCAGCATTATATGAAGCCTCCTTGCCTTTGTGTCCCTTGCCTGCCTTCAGCTGATGCAGTAAAGAGTCTGCCCGAGGCCCTGAGCTTCTTAGCAGAGAGAAGCCTGGCAAGTGGATTCAGGGCATTATTTGCAGGACAGGTACCAGAGTCTGAGCCTTAGGAGCAGACTCAGGAGAGGGAGAGCTGTGCCCCGAGAGCTGAACTCTGACTGCTCAAAATAGTCCTCGTAGTCTTTGTCCTCCAAGCCCGAACCTGATAAACAAGCTTTAATCTCAATTGCTCCCTGTCACCTGCCTTTTACTTGACACTGCAATTCTCCAGGTGGCTATTCCTGGAGGGTGCTTATCCAGAGATTCATTTCTTCCTTTTTATCTCACTGCCAATGTTAACTTTGACTTTATGGAAGTATAATTTATAAGCCATAAAATTCACTATTTCAAGTGTACAATTCAAGGACTTTTTTTTTGTAGAAGTAAGAACTTTTTTACTGGGTTGTGCATCCATTGCTGCAATCCAGTTTTAGAACATTTCATCATCCTAGTAAAATTCCTTTATGTCCGTTAACCCCCAACTCCAGGCAACCTCTTATCTATGTTCTTCTGTGTTAATATAGTGTTAATATAGACTTTTTTTTTTTTTTTTGCATTTCATATAAGTGGAATAATATGGTATGTGGTCATTTGTGTCTGGCTTCTTTAACTTAGCATAATGTTTTTGAGGTTCTTCCATGAGGTAAGCAGGTCAGTGCTGTTTTTGTGATGGCAGGTTCCTACTACCCCAACCTCAAAATTCCTTAAAGCTGCTAAGACCACCTGCTCGTTAAGTGGTCCTCCCACTTCTCTTCCTGTTCCCCTAGCGTCAGTTTTCCACGTTATTGGGTCTGATCTGTTCTTCTCCCTGCTCAGCATGGATGGCCTCACCTGGGCTCAGCTGTCTGGCCCTGACCTCTCCAGTCCACCTCACCACATTCAGGTCTTGTTCAAATGATACTTCCTTAAAGGGGTCCTCTCTGACCTCCTTGACTAAAATAACATCACTTGTCCTGAACTATTAGCTTGCCCTGCTCTGTTTCTTCATAGTTTATTAATTCTTTAAATTATATTTTCTGTTTATCTTTAAAAATATTTTTGAGTTATAATTGCCATATAACATTAGTTTCAAGTGTACGTGATTCAATAGATGTTTACATTGCAAAATTATCACCACACTAAGTCTAGTTAATACCCATTATCATACTAACATATATATTTTTCCTTGTGGTAAGAACTTTTAAAATCTACTTTCTTAGCAACTTTCAAATATACAGTGCAATGTTATTAACTATAGTCTTCATGCTGTTCATTATATACCGAGGACTGACTTATTTTATGACAAGAAGTTTGTGTTTGTTGACCACCTTCACCCATTCTGCACCCTCTGCCTTCCACCCCATCTCTGGCAACCACCAATCTGTTCTCTGTATCTGTGAGTTCATTTTTTCTTTTTAAAGATTTCACATATTAGGGGTGCCCAGGTGGCTTAGTCAGTTAAGTGTCTGACTTCAACTTGGTCATGATCTCACCATTTGTGAGTTTGAGCCCTGCATCAGGCTCTGCTCTCAGCACAGAGCCTGCTTCAGATCCTTTGTCCCCCTCTCTGTCTTAGGCTGTGGTGGGCTTAGGTGATAGATACACTCCAGAGGTTAATAGGACAAAAAATTGAGAAGCCGTGCTTCTAGAGGATTTAGGGAATGGATGCCAGTGGGTGGTTGGCAACCATCTAGTTCAGGTGTTGGAGCTGGACATGAATGGTAAAAGCCCAGAAGAAGCTAGTAAAAAAAGATCTCTGAAATAATGAAAAGAGTTTTTCCATCCTGAAGCCCTTTTTGAACAATTGGTATGTGGTGACCTTGGAAGGTACTTTCTCAGGTAATGTCTCATCATCATCGATACATAGTCAAGACATTAGTTATGTCTAAGGATAAGAGGAATACTAAGTTAAAGTAAAATCATATTACTAGACATGATTTTATAAGGAGAGCTGAGAGAGTGCCTGGAAGTGGTTGGGGGCAGTCGTTTACTGTATGGTATGTGGGGATTTGGTGGGTCATTAGGTGTTATCATGTAAGGGAAAGGCTTACTAGTAGAGTGAATACGTAAGCTTGAATTAAGGCCATAGTGAATTCAAGGATAGTAGAATAAGAATGATGAAGGTTAATGAGAGCCTTGGTGGGCTAATGTTCATTAAGGCAAGGCTTCCTCCTCCAAATAAATGAATGAGTAGGTGTTCAGCAGTGATATTGGCAGTTTGTACTAGATACAGCTAGTGCTCTTGGTTGGATGAAAAGACTAATGGTTTCGTTAACTACTAGTACTGGAATGAGTGGGATGGGTGTCCCTTGAGATAGAAAGTGGGCTAAGGATGCTTTTGTTTTGTGATGCAAGCCATTAATTACTGTCCCTACTTAAGGTGGAATGGCTATTCCCAGATTCACTGAAAGTTGTATGGTAGGTGTAAATGAGTGTGGTAGTAGGCCCAGGGGCTTGCTGGGTCAATAAAAGGATGAGGAATAGAATATTAGGGTTCAGTTTTGTCCTTGATTTTGTCCTATGATTATGGATAATTATTATTTGTTTTTTTTTAAATATATGAAACGTGTTGTCGGATTGGTTTCCATACAACACCCAGTCTTGCTCATCCCAAAAGATGCCCTCTTCAATACCCATCACCCACCCTCCCCACCCTCCCACCCCCCATCAACCCTCAGTTTGTTCTCAGTTTTTAAGAGTCTCTTATGCTTTGGCTCTCTCCCACTCTAACCTCTTTTTTTTTTTTTTTTCCTTCCCCTACCCCATGGGTTTCTGTTAAGTTTCTCAGGATCCACATAAGAGTGAACACATATGGTATCTGTCTTTCTCTGTATGGCTTATTGGATAGTTATTATTTGGTCTGATGTTAACTGACTTAGTCATTGTTTGATAGCAATTAGACAGTTGTTGATTAGCTGGCTAGGTATAGGGGATATAACGAATAAAACTTTAATAGATAACCCTATCATTATTGGGGTACTGAAAGAGACACATAGATTTTCATTTACTTTTTCTCTCAAGAGGTGAGGTACTCCAGTGTCGTCGTCGTTTTTAATTCTGAGCTTGATGGGTAGTAATGTTTTGAAATGTTTAGTTGAAATATAACAAATAGGGTTATAATGATTGATATGAAGGTGATAAATTATGTTGATGTGTCTAGTTGTGGCATATCATTAAAAAGAGGCTTAAACTCTGTCTTTAACTTATAAGGTTAATGCTATTTAGCTTCTTAATGACATTACAGTACAGTTGCAGATCATTTTTCTAAGTGTTTTAGTGGAATTAACTCAGGAATGATTGGTATAAAACTGATTTAACCCACATATTTCTGAGCACTGCCCATAATATAGGCCTGGATGTATAGGTATTCTGGTTGATTTAATTGTCTGGAGATGGCATCTATTTTTAGGCCTAGAGAGGGATGGATCATGAGTGTAAGATGTCTGCTAATGAGATTAATATTTGGATTGTTATTTCTATGCAAAAACAACTTGGTTGTCAACCTTTACTCGTTGTAGTTCTCCTGGTGTTAGGTGTTGTGTGGGGATCAAAGTTTAAGAAGTCAAAGAAGTCAAGAAATAGAAGTCACAGTTTAAGTCTTCATAGTCTGTATATTCATAGCTTCAGTATCATTGATGGCCCATAGTTTTTACAGTTAGTGAGGGGTTGTTGATCTCAATTAGGATTAGGATAGTCGCTGGTAGGATAGTCTATATTGTTTCTACTTCTTGTACATCTATTGTATTTAGGTTAATTTAGCTGTTAATATTAATGAAATGATATAAAGAACTAGAGAGCTGATTAAGAAGATGATTATGTATGGTTGTTAAAGTGTAGGAGTTCTTCTATGATGGGGGATGTTGTACCTTAGAAGCCTAGTTGAATGGATATGCCACAGAGATATAAAGAACTTACACCCAGGAGAGCCCGGGTGGCTCAGTTGGTTGAGCGTCTGACTTTGGCTCAGGTGATGATCTCCCAGTCTGTGGGTTCAGGCCCCACATTGGGTTCTGTGCTGACAGCTCAGAGCCTGGAGCCTGCTTTGGATTCAGTGTCTCCCTCTCTCTCTTCCCCTCCCCCACTTGTGCTCTCTCTCTCTCTCCCTCTCAAAAATAAATAAACATAAAAAAATTTTTAAATGACTTACACCCATAATTTAACTTTGACAAAGTTATGTAATTTTTACTAATATTTCACTTTTGAGAAAGACATAATGGTTATGGTATTGACTTGAAACCATTTTGAGAGGGTTCTATTTTTTCCTTTCTTATTTTAGACTTATATAAGTGGGTTCTTCAAATGAATGATATTGTAGAGGTTAGCCGTGTAGTCATTCAAGATTAGTGTTAGTTAATTCCACTATTGCTACTTCTCATTTAGATGCAAATGCTTCTCAAATTATGAATATAATTAATATTACTGCTGTTAGGGAGATAAATAAACCTACAGTGGCATAGTATTTCATGTTATGTATGCATCTGGATAGTCAGTGCAATGTCAGAGCATTCTTGAGAGGCCAAGAAAGTGCTATGGGAAGAAAGGTATATTAGCTCCAATTACTATGATTGTAAAGAGGCTTTTGCCCAAGTATGGTTGAATGTGTAGCCTGAAAATAATGGGAATAGTGACTAAACCTTCCTATGATGGTGAATAATGCTCCTATTGATAATACATATAAAAATGTCTTACCAAACGTATGTGTCCTGGAGAATAATGTCTAGGGATGAGTTGGCTAAGACAATTCCTGTTAGACCTCCTACTGTGAATAGGAAGATAAAAGTTATAGTATGGCTAGTAATCATTTAATGTTTCTATGAAGGGTTTCTAGTTAACTAAATACTTTTATTCCTGTAGGGATGACAATAATTCTATTAGCTGATGTAAAACATGCTTGCGTATCAACATCTGTGCCTACTGTTAATATATGATAGGCTCATACAATAAAACCTAGCAATCCAGGAGATATTATCACTCAGACTATTCCTATATGTCCAAAAGGTTCTTTTTTACCTGAATAATACATCATACCACATGAAATTATTCTAAATTCAGGGAAGATAAGAATATAAACTTTGGGATATCTGGAGAATCGAAATCAAAATAGGTATTGGTGGGGCACCTGGGAGGCTCAGTCAGTTAAGTGTCTGACTCTTGATTTTGGCTCAGGTCATGATCTCACAGTTGTGGGATTAAGCCCGATGTCAGGCTCCATGCTGGGTATGGATCCTGCTTAGGATTCTCTCTGTCCCTCTCCCTCTGATTCTCCCCTGCTTTCTTTCTCTCTGAAACAACAACAACCACCACCAAACAAAAAAACTCAAAGTAGGTATTGGTATCAACTTGGGTTGCCTCCTCCTATAGGATCAAAGAATGTGGTGTGTAGGTTATGGTCCGTTAGTAATATGGTAATTCAGACTAAGACTGGATGTGATAGTAGTCGCAGGATGGTTGTGGTTAGGAGGGATCCGATGAATGAAGGTGTTGGGTATTGAGATATAGCTGGGTGGTTTTATATTAATAATTATGGTAATATGATTGATAGCCCCTAAAATTGAGGCTACACATAGATGCAGAGAGAAGATGTTAAATTGACTGAGGCTTCTATGTGAGCTAGGTTGCTGGCTAGGGGTGCTTATACTGTTCAACCGGTTCCTGTACCTGCTCCAACTGTTGGTGAGTAAGAGCAGAAATGATGGTGGTTATAGTCAAAGCTTATGTTATTTATTTGGGGGAATGCTTTATTAGGTGCTCTGATTGTTAAGGGGACTAAACAGTTCCCAAATTCTCTGATTATAATAGGTAATACTCTAAAGAAGATTCCCACAAGTGCATGGGCAATTGTGAGTACATTATAAATTAGGTCATCTCCCGATAAACTCCAGGTTGGCCAAGTTACATATGGGTTAAAAGCTTCAGGCAGTTCCTCCTATTTTAGTTAATGCACCAGATAGTAGGTATAGAGTGCTGATATCTTTATGGTTTGTGGAGAATAGTGGGCAGTTTATGAACATAAGTAAAATGGCTGAGTAAGCAGTAACCTCTAAATCTAAAGTCAGAGGTTGAGTCTTCTTTTTGTCAAGCCCTGTGGTGAATATCCTACTGAATTACAAATTCAAAGAAGCAGCTCCAACACTGCTGGGCTTCTCCTGCCCTTTTCCCCTGCTAGATGGTGAGAGACGTAATTCAAGCCAACTGATAAGGGTATTAACCACCAACTAAAATTTCATGGGGTGGAAACCCACCAATCTAGTAAGGTTTTAGCTTAAAGAACTTGATTTGCATTCAATTGATGTAGGATAGAGTTTTGCAATCCCTGTACTTTTTAGGAATTAAGTGAATATACTTGCTTAGGACTTTGAAGGGTTTTGGTCTTTTCTAACCTAAATTTCTAGTCCAGGATTGATAGGTGCAGGTGGGAGGACTGTTGTTGATGTCATAATTAGTGGTGTTAAAAGAGTTAATCATTTTGTACTTTCAAAATGTCCTTTTATGTTGTTTACTGATGGAAATATAATTAGTGATGTGAAGTTAATTGCATGTAGAAGTACAGATTGAGTAGTGCTATAATGGCTATTAATGTTGGTATAATAAAATCATTTTTTTTTTGTCATTTCCTGGATAATTATCCATTTGGGCAGGAATCCTTAGAGAGGAGGAAGGCCTATTGATAGTATGGTAGTGAAGATTAATATAGTGATTAAGGGTATTTTGTTTCATATATATGAGAGTGATAGTGTTGTGGTGGATGAATTACACATAATATATATGCGGTGAGTGTCATCGTGATGTCGTTGTAAGGTATTATTCATCTCATGTGGGCAACTGATGAATAGGATATGATTTTTCACAGTTGGGTTTGGTTAAGCCCACCTCATCTTCCAGTTACAATTGATGTAATAGCTATGATTAGAATTAAGTTTGGATTAATGGATGGTGAGATTTGGCATAAGACTGACATTGGTGCAGGGTTTTGTTGTATTAATAAAATTAACATGAAGATAAGGGAATTCCTTGTATTACTTCAAAGTAAAAAAAAAAATTTTAATGTTTATATATTTTTGAGAGAGAGAATGAGCGAGCAAGGGAGGGGCAGTGAGGGAGACACAGAATCTGAAGCAGTCTCCAGGCTCTGAGCTGTTAGCATAGGGCCCAATGCAGGGCTCGAACTCACAAACGGTGAGACCATGACCTGAGTCTAAGTCGGACGCTTAACCGACTGAGCCACCCAGGCACCCCTCTTGTGTTACTTCAGGTACTCAGAAGTGGAAAGGGGGAAGTCCAAGTTTTATAATGAGAGCTATTGTTACAATGGCAGATGGATGCTGTGGGATTAAAGATTTTTGTAATTGTTCATTGTCCATAGTATATTAAGTTATTAATGGCCATTATAAGCAGTATTGATGTGGTTGCTTGTGTTAGAAAATATTTAGTAGATACTGCTATGTCTCAGGGGTTAATCGTTTAATTCTTAAAAGTAGTTTGATTCCTATAATTCCAGAAATAAGGTCTAAACATCTATTATTTACATTTACTCTGTCAAGGAAATTCTTTGTCAGACATATTTTTGGGATTGTGATGTCATACCTGGTGTAATTATAGGCAAGGATATGTATTGCATACAAAGGGCTAATGTAATGATAGAAAGTTTTTTCACAAGAGATATATCAGTTAGTTGTTTTGGAATTGTGGGTAAAATGTCCGGATTCATGGGAAGGTAATGGTTAGTAGGAGGGTTTTGATAATAAAATTAACTGTATGTAGTTCTGGCAAGTAGTTCTGGCATTCCTAAATGTTTCTAGGAATATGATTGTTGTGAAAATGTTTATTAGGATGATTTTGGCCTATTCTGCTAGGAAAAATAGGGCAAAAGGGCCTTCTGCATATTCACTGCTGAAGCTAGTGACTAGTTCTGATTCTGAGACTCTGTTGGTTTCTGGTAGGGTTGAAATGAATCATATCATGGCTAGTAGTCATGATAGAAAAATTAATCATAAGAATTCTTGATTAGTGATTAATGTTGGTAGTATAAACAATCCATTTATTAACAGTACTGATAGTAAGATAATTACTAGAGTTACTTTATATGAAATTCTCTGGGCTACTGCTCCTACAGCTCCAGTTAAAGCATATTTGAATTTGAGGCCCATCCAAGTCAGAGGATGGAATATATAACTGAATTTGACATAGCTAGCACGAATAGGTTCTCCTAGGTTTATATTGACTAGTGGATATGGTATAGGCAGGGGAATTTATATTATTGTTGCTATGGTGAGGGCTAAGATTGGTTCACTAATGGATATGGATATTGATGATGTTAGCATTTCATTGGTTCTTTAATGAATAGTTTTATAGCATCAACAATGGGTTGTAATAGACCATGAGGGCCAATAATTTTTGGTCCTTTGCAAAGTTGTATATATTCTAGCACTTTTCATTTGATTAGTTGAGGAATGCTATGGCAAGTGGGGTGGGGATAACCAATGAGATAATATTAATTCTAAACATGTTGTTAGGAAGAGGAATTGAACCTCTGACTATAAGGGTTTAAATTTTACACAGTCACTGGGCTCTGACACCCCCACAAAAACCTGTTCTTGGTCAGGGAATATGTAAATTAACTAAATTAAGATTATACAATCTATTAGTTTGAGGGTACTTCAAACTAATGAAGTAGGCTTCAGTTTTCTTGTCCTTCCATATTGGGAGAAATTTATAATAGAAAGGAACTAACCTGGACTACTTCTGGTCTGAACTCAGATCATGTAGGATTTTAATCATTGAATAAATGAACCATTTATAGTGGCTGCACCTTTTGGATGTCCTGATGTAACTGATAAACTCTATTGTTGATATGAACCCTAGAATAGGATTGCACTGTTATCCAAGGGTAACTTGTTCCGTCAATCAATATCTTGCATCAATAAGTGACGTAATATTTTGATTAGTGAGTCTAGATTTTAATCACTCAAAGGTTATTTTGTTCTTTAAGGTCACTCCAACCAAAATTGCTAGTCCACTTAAAGTCTTGTTATCCCTTATCACCTGATACAGTTCTATAGATCCCTTAACTCATTTTTACTTTTTAAAATTCTTTTTTCTTTTTACTGATCTGTTTGTGTCAGTTCCACTGTACTTTCTTCCAGGTCACTGACTCTTTTGTCTGCTTCATCTAGTCTGCTATTGAATCCCTGTAGTGTATTTTTCAGTTGTATTCTTTAGCTTTATAACTTCTGTTTGGTACTTTCTTATACTTTCTCTTTGTTGAACTTCTCTTCATGTTCATCCATTCTTTTCTCAAGACTGGTGAGCATCTTTGTGACTGTTACTTTGAACTCTTCATCAGGTAAATTACTTATCTCTGTTTCAGTAAGGTTTTATTCTGGAATTTTAGCTTGTTCTTTTCTTTGGAACGTATTTCTTTGTTTCCTCATTTTGCTTACTCTATGCTTCTTATTTTCTTAAATATTTATTTATTTATTTTGAGAGAGAGCACGAGCAGGAGAGGGCCAGAGAGAGAGAGAGAGAGAGAGAGAGAGAGAGAGAGGATCCCAAGCAGGTTCCACACTGTCAGCGCAGAGCCCCATGTGGTACTAGATCTCAGGAACCATGAGATCATGACCTGAACTGAGTGAGATCAAGAGTCAGACACGTAACAGACTGAGCCACCCAAGCACCCCTCTGTGTTTGTTTCTATATATCAAGTCAAAGAGCTATCTCTCCCAGTCTTGAAGAAGTAGTCACAGGAAGACTGGAGATGTGTTTCAGTCTGCTGTCTGTGTAGTACCCTGGGGGTGGTAGCCTACCAAGGACTGTCTCGCCAATTGTTTTAGCCCCGTGGGGTACAGAAACACAAGCCCCCCTGGCCACAAGAGCCAGGTGTTCAAGGGGCATTTTCTGGGTTTTAGTGAGTGGGGTTACAGGAGAGTGCTGAGCTGGGATATGTCTGCCTGCTGAATTTAGTGAGGTAGGCTGTGAGGGAGCATGGTATCTCTTTTTATTTCTTCTTTGACCCATGATTGTTCAGTAGCATGTTGTTTAATCTTCACATATTTGTGAGTTTTCCAGTTCTCTTATAATTGATTTCTACTTTCATATCATTGTGATTGGAAAAGATGCTTGATAGGATTTCAATCTTCTTACATTTAAGACTTCTGGGGGCGCCTCGGTGGCGCAGTCGGTTAAGCGTCCGACTTCAGCCAGGTCACGATCTCGCAGTCCGTGAGTTCGAGCCCCGCGTCAGGCTCTGGGCTGATGGCTCGGAACCTGGAGCCTGTTTCCGATTCTGTGTCTCCCTCTCTCTCTGCCCCTCCCCCGTTCATGCTCTGTCTCTCTCTGTCCCAAAAATAAAATAAACGTTGAAAAAAAAAAAAAAAGACTTCTGCCCTAACATGACCTGTTTTTGAGAATGTTTTGTGTTTTCTTGAGAAGAATGTGTACTCTAGTGCTTTTGAATGGAATATTCTGTACACGTCAACTCCATTTGGTCTAATGTGGCATTTAGGACAGTGTTTCCTTAATTTCTGTCTGAATGATGGATACATTGATGAAAGTGGGGTATTAAAGTCTATGAGTGCTGATGCATAGGGGCACTTGTGCCCCAATGTTTATAGCAGCGCTTTCAAAAATAGTCAAATTATGGAAAGAGCCTAAATGTCCGTCAACTGATGAATGGATAAAGAAGTTGTGGTTTATATACACAATGGAGTACTACATGGCAATGAGAAAGAATGAAATCTGGCCTTTTGTAGCAACGTGGATGGAACTGGAGAGTGTTATGCTAAGTGAAATAAGTCATACAGAGAAACACAAATACCATATGTTTTCACTCTTATGTGGATTCTGAGAAATTTAACAGAAGACCGTGGGGGAGGGGAAGGGGGAAAAAGTTACAGAGAGGGAAGGAGGCAAACCATAATAGACTCTTAAAAACTGAAAATAAACTGAGGGTTGATGGGGGGGCGAGGTGGGGGGAGTGGGTGATGGGCATTGAGGAGGGCATCTGTTGGGATGAGCACTGGGTGTTGTGTGGAAACCAATTCGCCAATAAATTTCATATTAAAAAAAAATAAAATCTTCTATGATTAATGTTTATTTCTGCCTTTCGGTCTGCTAATCTTTGCTTTATATATTTAAGCACTCTTATGTTTGGGTACATAAATATTGATGAATATTATATCCTCTTATTATATTGACACCTTTATCATTACCTAATTACCTTCTTTGTCTCATTACAGTTTTTGTCTTCAAGTCTATTTTGTCTGATATAAGTATAGCTACCCCAAATTTCTTTTGGTTTCATTTGCATGGAATATCTTTTCTCATTCATTTACTTCCAGTCTGTGTGTGTCCTTCTCTCTGAAGTGAATCTCTTGTAGGCAGCAGATAGGTGGGGTTTTTAAAAACTTTTTATTTGAGTGTTACATGTAACATGTAACATGTAACGATGTTACATTAGTTTCAGGTGTACAAAATAGTGATTCGACTTTTTTATATATTATGCTATGCTCCTCACGAGTGCAGACTACCATCTGTCACCATACAATACTATTACAGTATCATTGATTATATTACCTATGTTGTGCCTTTTTATTCTCATGACTTATGATTCCATAAGTAGAAGCCTGTATCTCCATCTTCCCCTCATTCTGTCCATCCTCCTACCTACCCTTCCTCTGACAACCATCAATTTGTTTTCTATGTAAGTCTGATTCCGATTTTTTGTTTGTTTAGTAGATTCTACATGAAGTGACATTATACGGTATTTGCCTTTGCCATTCTGACATTTCACTTAGTATAATATCCTCCAGGTTCATCGTATTGTCTAAAATGAAAATACCTCATCCTTTCTTATGACTGTGTAATATTCCATTGTGTGTATATACCACATCTTCCCTATCCCTTCATCTATTGATGGACACTTATGTTTCTTTCATATCTTGGTTACTGTAAAATAATGCTATAATAAACATAGGGTTGCATATATCTTTTCTGATTGATGTTTTCATTTTCTTTGGGTAAATAACCCATTAGGGGAATTATTGAATCATAGGATATTTCTATTTTTAATTTTTTGAAGAAATCTCATACTGTTTTCCACAATGAGTGGAAATTAATTTCCACCAACAGTGTATTAGAGTTCCTTTTTATTCACATCCTCACTAACACTTGTTATTTCTTGTCTTTTGGATTTAGCCATTCTGATGGATGTAAGGTGATATCTCATCGCGGTTTTGATTTGCATTTCCCTGATGATGAGTGATGTTGAACATCTCTTCATGTGTCTGTTGGCCATCTGTATGTCTTCTTTGGAAAAATATCCAGGTCCTCTGCCCATTTTTTAATCAGATTATTTGGGGGTTGTTGAGTTGTAGAAATTCTTTATGTATTTTTGATATTAACCTCTTATCTGATATATCATTTGGAATTGTCTTCTTCCATTCAGTAGGTTGCCTTTTTGCTTTGTTGATGGTTTCCTTCACTGTGCAAGAACTTATTTTGACATAGTCCCTTTATTTTTTGGTTTTGTTTCCCATGCCAAAGGAGACATCTAGAAAATGTTGCTAAGGCCAATGTCAGTGACATTACTTCCTGTATTCTTCTAAAGCATTTTTATAACTTCAGGTCTCACATTTAGGTCTGTAAACCATTTTGAGTTTATTTTTGTGTATGGTGTGAGAAAGTGGTCCAGTTTCATTCTTTTATATGTAGCTGTCCAGTTTTCCCTAGGACCATTTATTGAAAAGACTATCTTTTCCCCATTGTATATTTTTTCCTCCTTTCTCATAGATTACTTGGCTATATAAGCATAGATTTATTGCTGGGCTGTCTATTCTGTTCTATGGGTTTATGTGTATCTGTTTTTGTGCCAGTGCTATTCTGTTTTGATTACTATATCTTTGTAGTATGTCTTGAAATCTGGGATTGTGATGCCTCCAGCTGATCTTCTTGCTCAAGATTGCTTTGGCTATTCAGGGTCTTTTGTGCTTGTATACAAACTTTTGCATTATTTATTTTAATTCTGTGAAAAATGCCATTAGTATTTTGACAGGGATTGTATTGAATCTGTAGTTTCTTTGGGGAGTATGGACATTTTAACGATATTCTTCCAGTACATGAGCATGGAGGATCTTTCCATTTGTGTCATCTTTAATTTCTTTCATCAGTGTTTTATAGTTTTCAGAGTATAGGTCTTTCACCTCCTTGATTAAGTTTATTTCTAGGTTTTTATTCTTTTTAGTGCAATTGTAAATGGAATTGTTTTCTTAATTTCTTTTTCTGCTTTTGCACTATTGGTATATAGGAATACTACTGATTTCTGGGTATTAATTTTGTATCCTACAACTTTACTGAATTCATTTATTCAAATAGTTTTTTGGTGGAGTCTTTTTTTTTCTATGTGTAGTATCATGTCATCTGCAAATAGTGACAGTTTAATTTATTCCTTAACCATTTGGATGCCTTTTTTGGTCTTATTTCTGTGGCTAGGACTGCCAGTACTATATTTTGAATAAAAGTTTGAAAGTGGATATCCTTGTTTTGTTCCTGATCTTAGAGAGAAAGTTCTAAGTTTTTCACTACTGAGTATATTAACTGTGGGGCTTTTTTATGTATGACCCTTATTATGTTGAAGTGTGTTACCTCTAAACCCACTTGTGAGTTTTTATGATGAATAGCTGTTAAATTTTGTCACATGATTTTTCTGTATCTATTGAAACGGTCATATGATTTTTATCCTTCATTTTATTTACGTGGTATAACATGTTGATTGATTTGCAAATATTGAACCATCTTTGCATCCCTAGAATAAATCCTATTTGTGGTAAATGATTTTTTAATGTATTTTTGAATATAGTTTGCTAATATTTTGAGTATTTTTTTGCATCTGTTGTTCATCAGGATATTGGCCTATAATTGTGTGTGTGTGTGTGTGTGTGTGTGTGTGGTATCTTTGTCTTGTTTTGGTATCAGGGTAAAGCTGGCCTCATAGAATGTATTCGGAAGCTTTTCTTCCACTTCTGTTTTTTGAATAGTGTGAGGAGAACAGTCATTAACTCATCTTTAAATGTTTGGTAGAATTCACCTTTGAATCCCTATAGTTCTGGACTTTTATTTTTTGGTAGTGTTTTAATTAATGATTCAGTTCTGTTGCTAGTGACCAGTCTCTTCCAATTATCTATTTCTTCTTGAATCAGTTTTGGAAGATTGTATATTTCTAGGAATTTATCCATTTCTTCTAAGTTGTCCAATTTGTTGCCATATAATTTTTCATGATATTCTCTTACAATCCTTTGTATTTCCATGGTGTCCATTGTTAATTCTTTTTCATTTCTGATTTCATTGTTTTCGGTCCTTTCTCTTTTTTTTCTTCATGATTCTGGCTAAGTGTTTATTAATTTTATCTTTTCAAAGGACCAGCTCTTTCATTTTTTCTATTGTGTTTTTTAATCTTTACTTTGTTTACTTCTGCTCTGATTTATAATTTCCTTCTTCTACTCACCTTGGGCTGTATTTGTTCTTTTTCTAGTTTCTTTAGGTATAAGGTTAGATTCTTGATAATCTTTTTTTGTTGTTAATAATTTGTTTTTAAGTAATCTCTACACTCAACATAGGGTGCAAACTCACAACCTCAAGATCAAGAGCCACTTGCTCTACTGAATGAGGCAGCCAGGTGCCCCAAGTTTAGATTCTTTATTTGAGTTTTTCCTTGTTTCTTGAGGTAGGTCTATATCACTATGTATTTGCCTCTTAGAACTGCTTTCATTATGTCCCAAAGATTTTGGACCATGGTGTTTTCATTTTCATTTCCTCTATGTATTTTTAAATTTCTTATTTGATTTCTTCACTGACCCATTGTCTGTTTAGTATCATGTTATTTAGCCTACACATGTTTGTGTTTTTTTCAGTTTTTTTTCTTGTGATTGATTTCTAGTTTCTTACCCTTGTGGTTAGAAAAGATGCACAGTATGATTTCAGTCTTAAATTCTTAAGAATGAATTCTTAAATTTATTGAGACTTATTTTGTGGCCTAATCTATTCTGGAAAATGTTCCATGTGCACTTTATTTTTTATTTTTATTTAAAAAAATTTTTAATGTTTATTTATTTTTGAGACAGAGACAGAGCATGAATGGGGGAGGGGCAGAGAGAGAAGGAGACACAGAATCGGAAGCAGGCTCCAGGCTCTGAGCCATCAGCCCAGAGCCTGACGCGGGGCTCGAACTCACGGACCGTGAGATCATGACCTGAGCCGGAGTCGGATGCTCAACCGACTGAGCCACCCAGGCACCCCTCCATGTGCACTTTAAAAGAAGGTGTATTCCATTGTTCTTGGATGGAATGTTCTGTATGTATCTGTTAGGTCCATCTGGTCTAATGTGTCATTCAAAGATACTGTTTTCTTATTGATTTTGCTGCCTGACTGATCTATGTACTGATGTAAGTAGGGTACCCCCTACTATTACTGTATTATCATAAATTTCTTTATGTCCATTAATATTTGCTTTATGTATTAGATGCTCCAGTGTTGGGTACATGGAGTATTACAATTGTTATATCCTCTTGTTGGATTGATCCCTTTATCCTCATATAATGCCCTTTTGTTGTCTCTTGTTAGAGTCTTGTCTTAAAGTTTGTTTTGTCTGGTGTAAGTATTTCTATCCCAGCTTTTTTTTTTTCCCCACTTCCATTTGTGTGGTAAATGTTTTTGTTTGTTTGATTTTTGTTTTTTTGGTTTTTTTTTATCCCTTCACTTTCATTCTATTTGTGTATTTAGGTCTGAGGTGAGTCTCTTATAGGCAGAATATAAATGGTTGGGGGTTTTGTTGTTGTTGTTTTGTTTTGTTTTACCCATTTCACCACCCTGTGTCTTTTAATTGGAGCATGTAGGCTATTTACATTTAAAGTAATTATTGATAGGTATGTACTTACTGCCATTTTGTTAATTGTTTTCTAGTTGTTTTTGTTGGTTCTACTTTGTTCTTTTCTTCTTCTCTTGCTCCCTTTCTTTGTAATTTCTTTTAATTTTTTTAAGTTTTATTTATTTATTTTTGAGAGAGAGACAGAGAGAGTGAGTGGGGGAGGGGCAGAGAGAGAGGGAGAGAGAGAGAATCCCAAGCAGGCTCCATGCTGCCAGCACGGAGCCCGATGTGGGGCTCGAACTCACACACCATGAGATCATGACCTGAGCCGAACGAAACCAAGAGTCGGACTCTTAACCAACTGAGCCACCCAGGTGCCCCTCTCTTTCTTGTAATTGATAAGTTTCTGTAGTGTTATATTTGGCTTTCTTTCTCTTTAATTTTTGTGTATTCTTTGATAGGTTTTGGGTTTTTGATTACCATGAAGTTCATATATAACATATTAACTATATAGCAGTCTGTATTAAGTTGATTATCACTTAAGTTCAAACAAATGTTAAAAAAAATGTTTTACTCCCTCCATGTTTTATGTATATGCTGTCATATTTTATATCATTTTATTCATAATTTTCTTACATCTAATTATGGCCACTTCTTTTTCACTTAAAGTCCCTTTAACATTTCCTATAAGGCTGGTTTAGTGGTATAAACTCCTTTAACTTTTGTGTGTCTGGGAAACTCTTTAGCTTTCCTTCAGTTGTCCATGATAACCTTGCTGGGTAGAGTATTCTTGGTTGTAGGTTTTTTCCTTTCAGTACTTTGAATATATCATGCTACTTCCTTGTGGACTGCAAAGTTTCTGCTGAAAAATCAGCTAATAATTTTATAGGGTTTCTCTTGTATATAATTTTTTGCTTCTCTCTTGCTGCTTTTAAAATTCTCTCTTAATAATTAAAATATTAAAGATTAAAGATAATGTGTTATGGTGTGGACTTCCTTGGCTTTATCTTGTTCAGAACTTTCTATGCTTCTTGAACCTGAATGTCTATTTTTTTTCTCATAGGTTAGGAAGGTTTTCAGCTATTATTTCTTCAAATAAGTTTTCTGCCCCTTTTTTTCTCTCTTCTCCTTCTGGGACTCCTATAGTGTCAAAGTTTATTTCCTTGATGTTGTCCAAAAGATCCTTTTACCTGTCCTCATTTTTTTCTTCCAAGATTTTATTTAAACTCAAGTTAATTAACTTATAGTGTTATATTGGTTTTAGGAGTAGAATTTAGTGAATCGTCACTTACATATAATACCCAGTGCTCATCACAAGTGCCCTCCTTAATGCCTTTCACCCATTTAGCCCGTCCCCCCATCCACCTTCCCTCCAGCAACACTGTTTGTTCTCTACAGTTAAGAGTCTCTTATGGTTTTCCTCCCTCTCTGTTTTTATCTTATTTTTCCTTCCCTGCTCCTATGTTCATCTATTTTGTTTCTTAAATTCCACATATGAATGAAATGGTATGTCTTTAACTAATTTCACTTGGCATAATATAGTCTAGTTCCATCCACATTGTTGCAAATGGCAAGATTTCATTCTTTTTGATGGCTAAGTAATATTCCATTGTATAAATATACCACTTTTTCTTTATCCATTCATCAGTTGATGGACATTTGGGTTCTGTCCATAATTGGGCTATTGTTGATAGTGCTGCTATAAACATTGGGGTGCATGTGCCCCTTTGAATCAGTATTTGTGCATTCTTTGGGTAAATACCTAGTAGTGCAATTGCTGGGTTATAATATAGCTCTATCTTTAACTTTCTGAGAAACCTCCACACTATTTTCCAGAGTGTCTGCACCAGTTTGCATCTCCAGGAGCATTGTAAGAGGGTTCCTCTTTCTTCACATCTTCACCAACATCTATTGTTTCCTGAGTGGTTAATTTTAGCCATTCTGACAGGTGTGAGGTGGTATCTCATTATGGATTTGATTTGTATTTGTATTATGAGTGATGTTGAATATTTTTTCTTGCATCTGTTAGCCATTTGTATGTATTCTTTGGAGAAATGTCTGTTCATGTCTTCTGCCCATCTCTTGACTGTATTATTTTTTGGGTGTTGAGTTTGATAAGTTCTTTATAGATTTTGGTTACTAGTCCTTTATCCAACATATCATTTGAAAATATCTTCTCCTATTCCATCAGGTGCCTCTTAGTTTTGTTGAATGTTTCCCTTGTTGTGCAGAAGCTTTTTATCTTGATAACATCCCAATAGTTCATTTTTGTTTTTGTTTCCCTTGCTTCTGGAGATATGTCTATAAAGAAGTTGCTATGGCTGAGGTCAAAGAGGTTGCCGCCTGTGTTCTCTTCTAGGATTTTTATGGCTTCCTATGTCACATTTAGGTCATTCATCCATTTTTTAATTTATTTTTGTGTATGGTGTAAGAAAGTGGTCCAGTTTCATTCTTCTGCATGTTTGTGTTCAGTTTTCCCAGTACCATTTGCTGAAGAGATTGTCTTTTTCCCATTGGATATTCTTTCCTGTTTTGTTGAATAGGAGTTGACTACACAGTTATAGGTCCATTTCTGGGTCCTCTATTCTGTTACATTGATCTATGTGTATGTTTTTGTGCTGGTACCATACTGTCTTGATGAGTACAGTTTTGCAATACAGCTTAAAGTCCAGAATTGTGATGCCTTCAGCTTTGTTTTGCTTTTTCAACATTACTTTGGCTATTCAGGGTCTTTTGTGGTTCAATTCAAATTTTATAATTGTTTGTTCTAGTTCTGTGAAGACTGCTGATGTTATTTTGATAGGCATTGGATTGAATGTGTAGATTGCTTTGGGTAGTATAGACATTATTTTTTAAAATTCTTTTCTCTTTTTGCTGTTAAGCTTAGGTGCTTTTCATTACCCTCTCTTCCAAATCCCACTGATATGTTCTTCTGCATCAGCTAATCTGTTGATTAAATTTTGTTTTAAAATTTTTAATGTTTATTTATTTTTAATAGAGAGAGAGAGGGAGCATGGACGGGGAGGGGCAGAGAGAGAGGGAGACACAGAACATGAAACAGGTTCTGGGCTCGCGGGGCTAGAACTCACAAGCCATGAGATCATGACCTGAGCTGAAGTCAGACACTTAACTGACTGAGCCACCCAGCTGCCCTAAATTTTGTTTTAAATTTCAGTTACTGTATTCTTCAACTCTGATTCGTTCTTTTTTTGTATTTTCTGATTTCTGCCAGTCTTTCCTCCAGCCCAGTAATCATCTTTACAATCATTACTTTATATTCTTTATCAGGCATATTGCTTATCTCCATTCCATTTAGTTCTTTTTCTGAGGTTTTGTCTTGTTCTTTCTTTTTGAACATATTCCCCTGTCTCTCCATGTTGCTTGACTTTCTCTTTTTGTTTCTATAGATTAGCAGAACAGCTGCTTCTCCTAAACTTGAAGGAATGGTCTTATGTATGGTCATCCCCTATATAGACTGTGTGCTTGGTGACTTTTGCTGGCTTTCTGGAGCTGTGGACGGTGTGGGCCAGGGGTCTTAGGGCTCTCTGTGCTGTAGGCACCTGGAAAGACAGCTGAAGTTGAAATGGGGGCAAGCTGAGGGTCCCAGGGCTCTATGAACAGAGGGCACCTTGATAGGATAGCTGAAGCTAAAGTGGGTTTAAACTGAGGTTTCCAGGATTCTTTGCACAGAAGATGCCCTGTAGCAGTAGCTGTAGCTAAGGTGGGGTATAGGCTTGATGATCCTCCATGAAGCCAAGGTGGGGTATAGGCTAGGGTATTCCATGCAGGGGGCAACCTGACAGGATAGCTGAAGCTAAAGTAGGCATGGTCCAGAGTGGTCCCTGGGCCAATATGCCCAGGCAGGAGAGCTGAAGCCAAGGGGGAGCAAGCTGGGGTGTCTTGGGTGCTCAGCACAGTGGATGCCTTGGCCGGGTGACTGGAGCCAAGGCTCACATGAGTGGGATTGTCTCTGAACAGAGAGTGCCCTGGTGGGGTGGCTGGAACAGGCACAGGTGGGGTAGGCACAGGTGGGGAATTTCCAGGGTGCTTCATGCAGGGAGCACCCTGGTGATGTAGCTAGATTTGAAGCAGATGGAAGTCAGAAGGTACTGGAACTCTCTGCATTGGAGGTATCCTGGAAAGCTGTCTGAAGCCCAACTGGTGTAGGCCTGGAGTGTTCCAGAGTGCTTTGCTTTGCACCTTGGTACAAAAGCTGTTGCTATAATGATTGCTAACCAGGGGTTTCCAGGCCTTGCGGCCACCTTGGTGGAATGAGTAGGCTGATGTGGGCTAGAAGCCCAGGGCTCACTGACAGGCAGGCTTATTAGGATGCCTGGGCTGTACCCTGGTCTGTGCTTTGAAGGTGGAGGGAGAGTGTAGACTATGTCTAGCAGTTCCTCTCACCTAGAGATGGTTCCAGAAGCTCTCTTGCTGTTTGGCAGAATTCTAGGGCTGGTTCTTTTATATGATAGCTATTCTTTTAAATTGCAGGTTTGTTTGTTTGTTTGTTTGTTTTGTGCCCATGGACAGATAGATCTGCTCCCAGTCCCTCAGTACCATCCCTCCCCACTACTGTTTGCAGCAGTGGAGGGGTCCTTTGCTACCATCTCTTGCTGTTCTCTTTTGCCATATTTTGTTGTGCAGAAGCTGTTCAGTTGGTCCTAGTTCTTCTTCAGGAGGAATTGCTCTATAAATAGGTATAATTTGTTGTGTTCCATGGAGGAAGTGAGTTCAGTGTCTGCCTACATCACCATCAGACTGGAATTCTAGATGGGTCTTGTAATTTTATCCATTCAGTCACTCTGTGTCTTTTGACTGGAGAATTTAGTCCATTTACATTTAAAGTAGAGCAACAGGTATGTACTTATTCCATTGTGTTAATTGTTTTATGGTTGTTTTGAAAATCCTTTATTCTTTTCTTGTTCTCTTCCTCGGTTACTTGATGATTTTCTTTAGTGGTATGCTTAAATTTCTTTCTCTTTCTCTTTTGTGTATCTACTATGTGTTTTTGCATTGTGATTACCATGAGGCTTACATAAAACAACTTATAACAGTATTTTAAGTTGATGATGACTAAGTTCAAACACATTCTAAAGCTCTACAGTTTTTTACTTCCCTCTGACTCCACAATTTGCTTTTGATGTCACATATTACATTTATCTTGTGTAGCCATTAATATTTTTTGTAGTTATGGTTATTTTTATTACTTTTGTCTTTTAACCTTCATACTAGTTTTATAAATTAACTCACCATTTTTACATTAGATTATTCTGAATTGTATAATATATTTACTTTTGCCAGTGAGATTTATACTTTCATATGTATTGCTCTCACTAATTAGCACCTTTTCCTTTCCTTTCAGCATTTCTTAGAAGGCATTTCTAGTAGTGATGAACTCTACAGCTTTTGCTTGTCTGGAAAACTATATCTCCTTCAATTCTGAAGGACAACTTTGCTTTATAGAGTACTCTTAGTTGACACTTCGTTTCAGCACTTTGAACATATTATCTTGCTCCTTTCTGGCCAGCTCCTTTCTGCTGAAGAATATACTCATAGTCTTATAGAGTTCCCTTGTATGACGAGTTGTTTTTCTCTCTTTGCTTTAAATACTCTCTCCTTGTTGGGGCGCCTGGGTGGCTCAGTCGGTTGAGCGCCGACTTTGGCTCAGGTCACGATCTCGCGGTCCGTGAGTTCGAGCCCCGCATCGGGCCCCTGTGCTGACAGCTCAGAGCCTGGAGCCTGTTTCAGATTCTGTGTCTCCCTCTCTCTGACCCTCCCCCATTCATGCTCTATCTCTCTCTGTCTCAAAAATAAATAAATGTCAAAAAAAAATTAAATATTCTCTCCTTGTCTTTAACACTTTAATTATGTGTCTTGGTGTGGATCTCTTTCGGTACATATGTTTTTGAACTTTCTGGGCTTCCTGGATCTTGCTGTCAGTTTCCTTTCCCAGGTTGGGGAAATGTTCAGCCATTATTTGTTCAAATAAATGTTCTGCCCCTTTTTCTCTCTTCTTCTGGGACCCTATAATGTGAATGTTGGTCTCTTTGATCTTGTCCCATAAGTTCTTTAAGCTTCTCATTCCTTTTCTTTTTGCTGCTCTGATTGGATGAGTTCCACTGCCCTGTCTTCAAGTCCACTGATTCTTTCTTTTGCTTTATCTAGTCTGCTATTGAACAATGTAGTGTGTTTTTTTTTAGTGCAGATATTGTATTTTTCAGTTCTGTGACTTCTGTTTGGTACTTTTTTATATTTTTTCTTTGTTGAAGTTCTTACTGTGTTCATCTATTCATCTCTCACGCATGGTGAGCATCTTTATGACAGTTACTTTGAACTTTTTATCAGGTACATTACTTACCTCTGTTTCATGGAGGCCTTTTTCTAAGGTTTTGTCTTAACCTTTTGTTTGGAAGGTATTCCTGTTTCTTCATTTTCTTTGACTCTGTGTTGGGTTTTTATCTATTATTTAAAATAACCACTTCTCCCATTCTTGAAGGGGTGACCTCATGTTACCTTACTATTGAAACCTATTGTTCAACCCTGCCCTAGCTCTTGATTGTCTGCCAAACCTTTGTGATTGTCTAAGCAGCCTACTATAGTCTTGGTGGCTTCCAGTAGGTGAGGGTGTACCAAGATCTCTCAGTGCCCTAAAGGAGAGTATCTCAGTCAGCACCTAGATTCAGGCTGATTGGAAGCCAGACACTCAGACAGCAGCTTTTAAAATATGCCATTATTCCTCTTTCAGGGGAAGACTGGACATTTCTGTGTGCTCCCTCTGTGCTGATCCTTGGGATAATAGCCAGTTAAGAACTGTTTCTTTGTTTGCCACCATTAACACAAGAACACAAGCCCTGTGAACACAAGTACCTCTGGCCACGAAAGCCAGGCTATCAAGGGATGTGGTATGGCCACAAATGCTGGAAACTCTGATGATATGGGGCAGGATAGAGGCAGGAAGATGATGACACCTGCCAGCCTCCCTGGTCTCCAGAGGGGATTGTAGTTTGCCCTTAGATGTGTTTTTAATGAGAAGTTTGCCCCTTAGGCCACAGTGATGAAGATAAGCTAATAGGCCTCTTTCACAGAAATACTGGAGGTGCATTTCAGACTGCTGTCTCTGTGTTGTGCCCTGGCGAGGAGGGAGCCGCTTAAGAACTGTTTCTCCATTTGTTGCAGTCCTATGAGACTCACAAATGTAAGTCCCCCAGGCCACCAGAGCCCAGTGTGATCAAGGGTTGCCCTTAGGCAGCAGCTGCAAAATCCACAGCACCAGATGTGTGAATGAATGCCTTTCCAGGAAATACTGGTGACACGGAAGGAGGCAGAAGGAGAGTGTGAAAATGGCTCCCACTGGCCTCTGTGGTCTTTAGAGTAGTTCAGTAGGCTGCTATGTGTATGTTAAGTTAGAAGCCTGTCCCTCCCTCAGGACAAATCTTTAAGATAAGCACACAGGTGTTTTTCACAGGAAGACTGGGCACTTTTCAGTTGGCTTCCTCTCCGCCAAGCTCTGGGGGTGGCCAGAGCAGTCTGCATGAGCCCTTTAAGAACTGTTTCTTGGGTGTGTGAAATGGGTGAAGCCGTCACAAGGCATAAACTTCCAAAAGTTTTGGGGATGTCATGTCCAACATGGTGACTATAGTTAATAGCACTGTGCTGTACATTTGAAAGTTGCTGAGAGTAGATCTTAAAACTCTTAGAATTTTCTCTATTCTCATGGACTTTTCATCTTTCAAATTAAAACTGTGAATAGACTACAGAAAACAAAAGTACTTCTCATTTTGCTATAGCCTCTGGGTCTCATGGTCACAAACACCATTGGCTGTCAAAGCTAGATGCTTTGGGGGCTCGTCTCTTAGGTACAGATTTTAAAAGTTGGGGTGCCAGATGTGGGGTCCAGACCCTTCACTCCTCAGGAAGAATCTCTGAGTTGTGAGTTCCCCCTGGGTGGCCGTGCTGGGCGTGGGGGGTGGTTAAGGTAAGATTGTGTCTCAGCCTCTCCTGTTTCCATGTGTGTTTTTTTTCTCATTTTCCCAATTCATAGGACTTATCTACTTGTGTTTCTTTTAGAGGACATTATTCTGTATGTAGCTGTAGATTCAGTGCATCTGTGGGAGGAGGTAAGTTCAGGACCCTCCGATGTCACGATCTTGAACAAGAACCCTCTTGTTTATGATCTTAGTACTACAATAATGGGTAAGAGTACAGACTCCAGGGTCCAGCTGCCAGGGTTACTGCCCTGCCTGTTCACTTCCTGGCTGGGGAACTTAGGTCTTTGTCGAATGGGGGTAAGGGTAGCAAATGGCTTGTAAGGTTGCTTGAGGACAGAGTGCTTAGGGCTGGGGGGCACCGGGTACTCAGCAAAATAATTTATCCTCTGTCTTCTCCATCTGGAGGGTCAACTTCTTGAGGGCAAGACTTTTTTTCTTGGCACCCCTGCCCCCTAGAATGAATGGATGGAGACTATGGCTAAATATTCCGTATTCATTGGCCTCAGCCCTCATCCCACTGGCCTTTTGCATTCCAGTCCGATCTCTGCTTTTTTCTGGGCCCCTCACAGCTTTCAATCCTGTCTTTCATGCACCTTTGAGTCTTTGTAGCCTTTCTGGTCAATGGCTATGTCGTCTGTCCCAGGGAACTCCCCAAGGCTGGTGAAACTGTGTATAATACACAGACTGGTGACAGGCTTTCTTGGGTGAAATTTAATCTTTCCAGTGAGCAGCACCATTTGTGTGTAATTGCCGAAGTTCTAGTGGGAGTATTAGGACACAGTAATTGCCAAATTTTGCACTATTCCAGGTGTGTACACATGAAGCATGGTAAATGTGACTATTTCACAAAAGCCACAAATGCTCTATGGTGTGTGTAGCAAGGCCCTGTGATGAGGCAGTTAGACTACCTGTGCAATGTGTGCAGCTTTGTTTTCAAAACACCATAGATCAGTGTAAGAGTGGAGGGACAGAGCACTGGACAGGAGAAGGTGGCATCTAATAGGGGAGATACCTGAGATTTGGGAAGGAGCCAACCTCATATACTTCTAATGTTTAAGGCTTAAGAAAGCTACCCTCAGGGGTGCCTCAGTAGCTCAGTCAGTTAAGCGTCTTTGGCTCAGGTCGTGATCTCTGTGAGTTTGAGCCCCCCACATCAGACTCTCTTCTGTCAGCGTGGACCCTGCTTCAGCTACTCTGCCCCTCCCCCACATTTTCTGTCTCAAAAAAAACATTAAAAACAACTTTAAAAAAAGCTACCTTCAGTTTGTGGGCTCAGTTAACCAGCTAAAATCTAGATGTGAGAGAACTCGCAATTAGAGACCAATTATTTGGTAGGCATTTTTATAAGTGTACCATATTGCTTATTTCTCATAATTACCACTAAGTGAGAGTTGGGATTTGAACCTGGGCCTGACTGACTTCTCCTGAAGCTGAGACCCTACCCACTGGATTTTCACTTTCCACTGTTAAGTAGGAGACCTCAGTGGCAAAGTAGGGCTGGATTTTGTGCCAGCTTGACAATAATCTGGACTGACTGGGAACAACCCAGTTGTTCATACCTCAAATGACCCAACTGGTCTAAGGGAAAGGCCGCCTCTAGCTTATCTATGCAACTGTATTTTTTCCCCTGCCATGCTGGTCAGCAGGTGCATGGCAGCTAGTGTTAGCATCTCTCCCGGTCGGTGGTGGGTGGTGATGTCAGTCTGTACGTGCTGATAGCGGGCGGCACACTTTTCTCGGGGGGAGGGGGATACAGTGCATCACATGTTCGATGACAGCCACACTATATACATTTCTTATTGAAACTCTGATAGAATACCTGATTCTAGATGAGAAAGTAGCCACCTTTCAGCTAGGCTTGCTATGTAGTGATATATACTTGACAGAAAACGGTGTCTAATTTCAGACCTCAATGTGAAAGGCAGAGCTCTAAAGAAAAGCACAAATATGTATGATTGGAAAATCGGACTTATCTGGGGAAGTACAAGTTAATGGAATAACGAGGTGATCTTTTAAACTTTAAGGTTAAGATACTTCCTACAAAGTAGTGGTTTTATTTTAGTCATCTGATGAAGCAAGACAAAGAAGAAACTGTTTTCTTCTCATAAATTAGATCAGCATTTCCCAGACTGATGCCCAAAGGAACAGTGTTTCATGAGATGTTAATGCCTTGAAATGTTATGAACTATACTCTGAGGAATGGTATATCCTCCTCTTAAAAAGGTGGCAGGGGTGAGGGACCGAAACTGTTTAAGTCTGTTCCTAAGTGGTCCGTGGGGGGAAACAGCTTGGGAAATGCTGAAATTTCTGATTTTAAGCTAGGTTTGGATAAATGTATCTGGGTAGTTCACTCGTGTGATCTCTTAGTTTTATATGCTAGGTACTCCGATGTCCAGGATAGTTTGTAACCAAACTGATAGGTCAATAATCTGAAGCTTCTCGTCTGCTGCTTTTTAAGAAGAGGTGTCCAAAGCAAAAGAGCCCTGGCTCCGATGATCGGCTGAGTGGTTAATACAGAGGAGAGTGAGCCTGCCTCTAATGGCTGCATCACAATAAACCAGGGAGCTGGAATGGATGCACTCAACCTCTTCTCAGGGCTGGCCTTCTAGGACTTCCTTGTTTGGAAACTAACTTGTACGGAAAGGCGAACTGCTTTTCCAACACAAAAGTGATGTGATCCAGAATGCCCCTCAACACAAAGGAACCAGAAATCAAGCCTCCCATTCTTAAATAACATTTATTATTGTTGTAAAGAAGTCTTTTTCATGAGAACAGCTCTCACATTTAAAGCTATATTGGTTACGGTTACAGAAGCACATTTCACTGAGTGCTCTATATGAAGTGTGCCCGACTACGGCTCTGAATTCAGCGATCTATTATTCACGATGTGTTGGCTGCCATTTAGCTATTTATCCAAACATGCCTTTTTAATTTTTTTTTTTTTTTTTTTTTAAAACATGTGCCTGCACAGGGTGGAAAAAGAAACGCCAAGGGCTTGCTAAAAAGGAGAAGCCTAAAAAAGATAAAATTCCCGCAGCAGTTCTGTTCAACTGCAGTCTGTGAGTGCGGGAATAGTGTCCACGTGGGGAAGCATGATGCCCAGTGGTTTCTCCGGGTTAACGGTGTGAAAGCCCTTGAGGTTTTCCCCGGCTGTCAGGAGGGAGTGGGAAATTCCATTTACTGAATCCAGTCGATGTTCAGGCACCGTGCTATGAATGCAAACATATCCGAGACTTCTTCTATCACTTTGGCCGTGGGCTTCCCAGCCCCGTGGCCTGCCTTGGTGTCCACGTGGATAAGCAGGGGGTTGCTCTGCTTCCGGCTACGGCCCACGATGTACTGAAGGGTGGCAATGAACTTCAGGGAGTGGAGTGGGACCACGCGGTCATCGTGGTCGGCGGTGAGGAGCAGCATGGACGGGTACTGGATGTCGTCTGCCTCCGGTAACTTCACGTTATGCAACGGAGAATATCTGAAAGACAAAGGCAGTTTCGTGAGGCCAGATATCTAAAGCAAAGTTGTTTGTTCGCTAGGCTCATCAAGGAGGACTGGTGGGCCCAGTGAGCGAGGCAGCGTAGCAGCTTAACTTCTCCAGCGACGGCTGCAGCTAGCTGGCACACGGGGGACCGCCACAGACCCTGCCTGCACCGTCAGCTGGGCCCTAGCGAGCTGTGCTGTTGGAAACCGGGCAGCGGTGTCACGTATTTGCTTGCGCTTTGGAAGACTGTGTAAAAAGCAAAAAACTCACGGGGCTGTTGAAATGACCGTAACTATATATGCACACTTACGGTCTTGAATGATTCCCATACTCTTTAGACTTACTTTTTCGTGACTACAAAGCGGACTGACTTTAAACCACTGATTGTGGACGTCATAGGTGCAAGCCTTTCTTTTGTTGGAAAACTTGAAATTCAAAGTTACAGCTTTTTGCCCCTTTTAATATCTATGAAACTTTTATTCCAGGCTCAGCTTGGCAGTCTTGGGAAGAACACGGGTCCCCTCTGGGCCTCTTGCCGGCTCTCACAGGCCAGCAGGAAGAAACGGCCTTTGGCCGATGCTGATGGAGTTAGCGGAGGAGCAGAAAGGAGGCGCCTTCTGAAGCACAGCCTTCCTGGTAAGCTAACAAAAGGGTTTTAAGAATAAAAGTGTAGCCAAATTAAACAGTAATTGATAGTAGTTAGGTGAGCAAGATGTCTTATTTTTTCTTCACATCTGACTCAATATGGACATCATGTCTTGCAGAGCGTTCGGTATTAATGAATACCATCAACTATTTTAGTAGAGTTTTATTTGGAGGGTGAATAGTCAAAAATAGTAAAATTTCTGCTCACTTAACCATATCAAGACTGAAAAGTTCTGGAGGTAAGCCTCCCAACAGAAAAGAGGGGGGTGGCAATGGATCGGTTTTCTGGTTCATTTAAGAGTGCTCTTGGATCAACCCCAGATAAGGGTTAGTTCTCGGGGAAAAAGGTTTGGAAAACTCTGCCTACTCAGAATACCAACCCCTACCTGTGAGATTCACACACATGCCACACTTATACATCAAAGATTCTGAGAAGTTCTGTAGAAAATTTATTGAAGCTATTCCCAAACTTGGAAATTCAGCTCCTTCATTGGGGAGACCCCCTTTAGTCTCCGGACGGTGCTTCATGGGACACGCTGCAGGGTTTGAGCAGCTCCCGGTGAGGCCCCCTCTGGCTCAGCTTGTGGTGTAGGGCTGAGCTCTCTGCTCATTTGGGAACAGGAGGTATGAGGAAACTACTGCCCTGCGAGGGCCAGTTTGGAAAATTAAAGTCTAAAGTAGGAACATCCCAGACATCTTGAGAGAAAAAAATACTTAGAACCTTCTTTCCCCCCAAATTAATTTTAGAAGTATTAAGTTCCATTGAATATTTTGTTGCCTTTGATAAACAATTCAGTCAGTATTTTCAACTGAGTTTAGATGGGACTTCTCTCCCTACGTGCGTATTTTCTTTAATTTGAACTAGAGCCTCTTTAAATATTCAGCTTTTACTGGTATTTGCCAATGAGGTTATCTGTGTGTTTAAAAGTATTTAACGAAAAAACTTTAGTCATTTTAGCTGAATCTCTAAGTGAGGAGCTAGCCACAAAAAGCACTGAAAGAAAAAGTTTTTGGAGAAATTATTGTACTGAAATTTAAAGTTGACTGAGAAGGTTGGGACAGGGGACACAGAGCTCTTCCACCATCCTAAGGGCAATTCCTAACTGCTGCTGCTAACGGTCTCCAAACCCCTAAATGTGGGAAGTGAAAAGAATGTAGCTTGCAGTCTCGAAGAGTCTAAACACCTGCCATTTTCTCACTGTTCTTGCCAAAGTGGTTGAAGGCGAGGAATGAAGCTGTGCAATACTTTCATAATGTGATTTGTAGTTTCAAATATACATGGTTACACTGAGAGAACAAAATAAGTTTAATGTACTTGCATACATCTCTATTTCCTTCTTAAAAAATTCCATATATAGATGTAAAGTATGATGACACCTTTTTCTATTATTTTGTGATTGCTAGGATAACAAATTACCATAAGTTTGGCAGCTTTTAAAACAACACAGATATCTTTTTTTTTTTTTTTTCCTTAAGAGAAAGAATCCCGAGCAGGAAGCCTGCTCAGTGCAGAGCCTGATTCATGGGGCTGGATCCCATGACCTTGGGATTATGACCTGAGCTGGATGCTCAACTGACTGAGCCACCCAGGTGCCCCACATAGATTCTCACAGTTCTTTCGGTCAGATGTCTGGGCCCAACTGGCTTCTCTGCTCTGGGTCTCAGCTGAAATCCAGGTGTCGGCTGGCTGGGCTCTTATCAGGAAATTCTGGGAAGTAAATCTACTTCCAGACTCATTCAGTTCCCATGTGGTTACAGGACTGAGGTTTCCATTTCTTTGATGACTGAATGATGGCTGGGGACTGTTCTCAGGTCCCACAGGCCCTTCCCCCATTTTCAAAGCCAGCAATGGCAGATCTAGCCCTCATGATTCCAATCTGACCTCCCTTTCTGCTGCATTCCCTGACTCCAGCCAGAGAAAGTGCTCTGCCTTTAAGGGTTAGTCACTAGACTGGGCCCACTTCAGTAATCCAGGATTATCTCCTTATTTTAAGGTGAGCTGACTGGTGACCTTAATTTAATCTACAAAGTCCCTTCACAGCAGCACCCAGATTAGTGTCTGATTAAAGAAACCAGGGGACAGGAATCTGGGGTGGGGTGGGGCTTATAAGTCTGCCTATCACATCTTTGTAGTTTGTTGTTGTTAAAGATCAAAACAAGGAAGACACATAGGTATTCCCATCACTTTCCCTACTTTTGCAGTAAGTTATATGCAAATATGAGAAACTGTAGAGGACAAAGAGTCAAACACTTATCTTTTTGACTCTGTTCAGTAGTACAATATCACACGGTTAGTAACACACACACACACACACATATATACACATATACGTATACATATATCCGTATATATACATATATGTATATATATCAATATGAATTCAAACCTTACTTGATAAGCCATTCGAAGTGTTGTTTGCTGTCTGAGCACCCATAATCGGTGGTCCAGGCATGACCAATGGTATATTTATGGAACTTCAGCATGTCCATTACTCCAACTTGGGCAATAACACAACCGAAGAGGTCAGGACGCTGATTTGCACAAGCAGCTGAAAACCAAGATAGAAAAGGGAGGCAGTCTATCATTAAACATCTAAATAAACAAAACCAAAATAACACTTTAAATACTTTCAGAACCATGGTTATCCTTTTTCCTAGAGCACAGGAAGAAACCATCCTAAATCCCCTGCCTAATGGCCATAAGCTTTTCTCCCTCTTTTCACTATATCTGAGGCGTAGGGTATTCTCACCAGGGATAGAGCTTTACTCCCCAAAGTGAATCTCAATAGGGGAGTGTTATTTGGAAAAACTCAAGGACTTCCTGGAAAATCTGTGTCTCCTGCTCCCTTTCCTTTTTTTTTTTTTTTGTTTCCACGAAAAAAACTTGTTCAGAATCTATGACATAATAAGAAATATATATTTAGTCCCTGTCCCCAGTTCCTAGCACAGAACTCCTAAAACTCTTGGGATTTCCTGAGTGATAGGGGTAAGAAATAACTGGCCCCTTTCAACCATACCTGAGTTTATGCTAAAGAGGTGACTCTTGGTGGCTCCCTAGATGGCTACATGGTGGGGACTGGTGGCCGGAAGAGCCAACCATGTGATTGGAGAGGTGGATCTTTAATCCCCACCCCTGACCTCTGGGGAGGGAGGGGCTGAAAATTGAATAACAGCTAATGATTTAATCTATCATGCCTGCACAATAGAACCTCTGTAAAACCCCTTAACAGTGGAGTTCAAAGAGCTTCCAGGTTGGCGAACACACTGAAATACTGGATGGGTGGCATTCCCGGAGAGGGCATGGAAGTTCTGTGAGCATTCCTGGAGAGGGCATGGAAGTTCTGTGAGCACCCCTCTACCCCATCCCCTACTCTATGCATAGAGTTCCATCTTACTGTTCCTCAGGTCTATGAACTGTTCTGGCAGATTCTCAAACCTGAGGAGGCAGGTATGGAACCCCAACCGATAGCCAGTCAGTCAGAAATACAAGAGGCTTGGACTTGGGTGTCTGAAGTGGGGGCAGTTTTGTGAGTCGGAGTTCTTGCCTTGTGGAGTCTGTGCTGACTGTGGGCAGTATCAGAACCGAACTGAGCTGTAAGACATCCAGTGGGTGTCTGGAGAGTTGGAGAATTGGTTGATGTTGGGGGAAAACCCCACACACGTGGTGTGGGAAGTGTCATGAGTAGAAACTGTTCATACAGCCCAAGGCAGGGCCTGAAACCCAGAACGGGCTCTAATTAATCAACTAAACGGTACACATTCTTGTACTGTTTTAAAATATTCTTCTTTGTATACTTAAGTTATATAAATGTATTTCTTTGTTTTAATAATTCAACAAGTGTTTATTGAACATCCTGCTGTGTGCCGGCACTGGAGATATACCAGTAAATGTTTTAGTGAGAAAGATAAGTGAACAAGCAATTCCAGTATGGGCAAGTCTGGGTGCTATGGAAGTGGGGGGTAGGGGTACCCAACCCGGTGTAAGGCAGATAGGGAGGCTTTGCAGGGGAGTCACATCAAAGCTGGCATGACGAAGAGTTAGTCAAGAAAATCTGGGCTTTTCCTGCCTCTGGCAAAAAACCTAGTTCGCACCCTAATTCTGATTTCAGTCCTCATTCATAATGCCAGATCCTGAGTCCTACCCTGGGGGACCCTGATTCTCTCACTCAGATGTGAGAGGGGCTTTTCATAAGCCCCTTTTTAATAAGCATTCAACACATTGACAAAGGGAAATCCAATTCTGCCAGAATCAGATGGTATTTTCAATATCCCTTCTCATTAAATCTTAGATTTGCCCTTAATGCTTCTCTTTTACACCTTCACATACAATCCACGTGCAAATTCAGTTCACTCAAATTCAGGACACACCCAGAATCTGCTCCCTTCTTGCTACCTCCATCGCCACACTCCAGGGCCACGCCACCACTGGGCCTCACTGGGATGGAGGCCTCCTCCCTGGCCGCCTGCCTTTCTGCCCTCACCTCCCCTTCCGTCTGCCCTGATTGATCCCATCACAAAATAAGTCAAATTATGACACTCCCCCAAAGGCTTCTTATTTCACAGAGTAAACTGGGTCCTCTACACTGGCTACGGGGTCCTGCCTGCTTTTGCCTCCTGCCGTCTCTCACCTCTCCTGACACTCTCCCTCGCTCACCATGCCCAGCAACAGACGTGGGCCTCTGTACTGTCACCAGAATGCTCTGTGCTCTTGCTGGCCTCAGGGCCTTTGGTGTGTTGTCTGCCTCCTCCACTAGAACAAAAGCTCCGTGGGGTCAGAGGTGGTGTCTGAACTGTATCAATGCCCTGTCTAAATTTGAACAAATTATTTTGGACGTATGTATTTTACCTCCATGGGAAAATTTTTTCACAAGACTGTATTCTATTTTTATAAGACTACCCCTCTTTACAAGAGGGGTAAAGAGTAAAAACAGGTAGGTATTCAGGTTTTGCAATGACTCAGTACATTTCAAGGATAAGGAAACTGAGTGAATGTGCTGTCCTTCCTGAACCCTCTTCCAAAAGTAAGTCCAGCCTACATTTGTACAACGGCCCGTCATATCCTAATGACATTGGGTGTAGGACCCTAGCAAGCAAAGCCCATAAATGTTCGTTACCAAGTGAAATTTAACTACCAAAAATTAGGACAAGCCACTTTAAGGCAGTGCACTTACAGGTGAAAGGAGACTCTAAAACCATAGTGTTGGGGTGCAACCCCAGCATCACACACTTTCCAGCTGTGTGACCCTAGGCAAGCTACTCAACCTTCAGTGCTCCTGAGTCATCAGGAAAACGGGACTAACCCAATCCCAGTCAGTTCCTGTCTCTTGGGCTGTGTGAGTGTCAAATGAGAATATGCATGAGAAGAGCTCAGCCCTGGGCCCAGCACAGGTGCTCAGCAAGTGAGAACTAACAGTATGAACTCGCTCATTACTGTTACGCTGTGCATCCATCTGTACGCTACCTCATTTTCTCCATCTCTCCTCTCGCTGCACCCACAGCACAGGTGTTCAACAAATGTTTCATGATGATCATGCAAGTTCTGAGTAGCACAACCATAGGGGTTGTCAGGCTCAGTCCCGTGATGGCTGAACTCTATAAACCTGTGGATCCGTGTGGGGACAGGGTCCTACCCAGTGTGCAGCTCAGAAGAGCTCAGGGCAGACAGGTGGGACAGCTTTTCAGGCTATCATGAATCAAGTCTATGTAAGATGGGTTCAGCAGTATCTTTTTTTTTAATGTTTATTTACGTTTCAGAGAGAGGGAGAGAGACAGAGTGTGAGTTGGGGAGGGGCAGAGAGAGAGATACACATAAAGTCTGAAGCAGGCTCCGAGCTGTCAGCACAGAGCCTGATGTGGGGCTCAAACCCATGAACTATGAGATCATGACCTGAGCTGAAGTCGAACGCTTAACCGACGGAGCCACCCAGGGGACCCTCAGCTGGGTCTTCATGTGTCATTTATCAGGTACCTACTCCAATACAAATGGGTTTTGTTATCTTTGGACCACTGCTCCCATCCATGAGCCAAGTAAATCAAGAGCTGTCTACAGTGTATCTGAAAACCCCCAGAGTGTTAACTAGTAAGTACAATAAAATCCAGTTCTCACCCACTAAGAGGCCTCCATTTGAACCTCCATTAATAGTCAGCCTCTTGGGAGATGTGTAACCTTCCTTGATGAGATATTCTGCAGCATGCTGAAAGTCATCAAAGCAGTTCTGTTTGTTTGCCAAGATACCACCTGCAATGTGCCAAAGTGGAAGACTGGTTAAGAAACAAAACATTAAAAAAAGACAATTTTAACCTAAATGGAATTCAAATGATAGGGCAGAGTTTCAACTATTGATCACTTAAACACAATGGGCTGACACCACATTAAGAATATGCATCATGGAAATCCATCAATACCACAATCACCAAGCCATACGGTGGATTTGTATTTTTCTAAATACAACGGCAGTGCCCCAAAGAGAAGAGATGATCTGTTATGTCAGAGAACCATGAGGACCAAAGTATGAAAGCATGTAATCAGAACGAATCTAGGTTTTTGGAGAAGCTGAACTTAACCTCGAGCTGTGCTCAACCCTTTCTGAGCTCCACCTAGTGAACAACGATGGGGCTGTGTGTGCCTCCCCCACCCAGGGACGACGGCAGTGCTCTGCACAGGTGTGCTTCTCAGCCCTCTCCCCTTTGCAGGAGACTGAAATCCTAACGATGAGAAAGAAGTTCTTCGGTTTTGCTCTTAATTAAGGAATGTAAGCAGGAATTAGGTGGGAAGGTAGTGCTGCAGAGAGCAGCCTATTACAGTTCCTCAGTTCTTGAATGAAGATCTCGGACATCTCCCCAGAGAATCCGGATTTCCTCATCTAGAAGTCATCCAATGTATACAACCATGCAAATTATGTAAAGAGAGGAACATTTGTAAGGTCTTGGAATATCTAAAAGTGAAGGCCAAAAGTCAAAGATGTACCCTCAAAAGAACAGATGTCTGAAATAACTGCCTATGAAATGAACAAGAAGCAGGCATAGCTCTAATTAGATATCTGAGATTAACCACTTCTACAGAAATTCAATTAAAGATGAAGCAGTGCTACGAAGAAATTTTTTCATATCAAAACAAATGTTATTAAAATTTTAATCAGAAATTATCAGTGAATTAGAACAGCTAGGATTACTTAGTTTCCAGAAATAATATCATTTTGGGTATATGACTATATTTTCTAAAGAGCACTAAATTTTAAACTCCATACATAAACAGAACGGAATTTAGATATATCAATGTTCAGTATACTGGGGTCTAACTGGAAAAGTACATTTCTGGTCCTATGCCTAAATCTGGAGAAGTTTATGAATCAGTTTAAACACGGCACAGATTGTCTACTGTTAGCCTCCCTCAAGCTCCAAACTCCACCCAGGGCTTTTGGACAATAAGTTGGTTCTAATTAATACAGAGATGAGAAAGAGCCCTGTGCCTATCATACATAGCATGGTAGACACCTGATGACCAGAGGGGTTTTATGGGGAAGAATCTGGGTTCTCCAGGAGAGGGCCACAGGACCAGGAGTCCACATAGGGGTGTATGTGAGTTAAAACAAACGTTGTCATTAGTAAATCAGGTGTTTCAGGTGATCCAGACTTAGCATACGGATTTGGGATACGAGTCAAATATATGGTATGTAGAGATTTTCTTATTTGATCAATCATCTCTTAATATCACAGTATGATTTTAATGTAATTAAACTCTTAATATCAGGTCAGGGTCAAAATTACACAATGACCATTGATAAAGTCTTTGGGGATGACACCTAATGATGGCAGGCAGGTCAGGAGCCCATTTGTTAATGAGAAATACTCTTGCTAAGATGCTCAAATAACTTATCTGATGTCAGCCCTTGGGGTGCTTGGTGAATGTTCAGTCAGACCTGGCCTTTCCTACATCTTGACATGTAACAGGTACTTCTGAAAAATCTCTTTACAGATCCTCATCATTGCGGACTGGATTTGATGCAGAGAAGGCCTGAAATTTGGGAACAAGTAGATATACACAGATCTGCTGTTCCTACTGTGGGAAAAGACCCCTTTAACCTGGGGCTGCTGACCAAGCACTGGTGGCCACCTTTGTCCTAGCAGGCTTTCTCATAAATGATGGTCAAGGGTCAAGAGACGGGAGAAACCTGGGGCTGTGAGGGTGAACGTGTGTTCCTGCATCCTCCTCCAGCTATTGGTTAGTCTATGAATTCCAGATACACAAAAGGCTGGGAGAAAGGATGTACCCCATATATAAAGAAAAGGAAGTGTTAGGCCTTTAAAAAATTATTACAGTCTGGAGAATGAAGTTTCATATAGAAGCAGTATTCTCAGCCAACTGGAATACACGTTTCAGGAGCCCAGAGACCAGAGCCTAAATCATTAAAACCAGAATAGACAAAGGACGGAGCTCCTGGGTCTAAAACCTGCCCATCATGGAGTCACAGCAGCAAGGCCAGGAGGATGCTACTTCTCAGCAATCATGGGAAAATCAGAGAAAACAAGGAAAGAAATGCCCAGGAAGCTCTATTTTAGATTGTTCTTTTTCTTTTAAGAGAAAATGACCTATTTGAGAGAGCCAAATAATGCCACACAACCAACCTGGTATTTACTAAAAAGAGACAGAATAAATACCAAAAAGTGCCCTGCAGATTCACTTTTGACAGTGATAGATAAAAATGTACCTAGTGCATTGCTAAAAAACAAAACAAAAATGAAAACAAAACAAAAAACCACCAATTCTGATTATGGTCTAAAAGGAATGTTTCTGAAAAATACATACTTCATTAGATTAAAATAAACAGATTACAAAGGGAAACAAAATGTGAAAACATGGACTTGTTTTTAGAGGGGCAGTGGTGCCTGCAACATGTTTGAAAATACCTTATTTTTCACTTGTCTAGCCAAACACTTTTCTGCTCCTGACCCCGTCAGCTCATTCAGACGTAGCTTTTGCTATGCCATGTCTGTGTTTCTGTAGAGAAAATACTTCACCTTTATGCCACGTCTCTCCGTATTCGCCGCCTCCTCTGATGTTGGCCACTGCAAGGACACCGCCCATGTGTCTCACAAAGATGAGCCTGGACACACTGAGAAACGGAACAAACAGTTAACCTTCTGTTAACTGCCTGGTAAGGACCATGTTGTCTCCCTCCATCAAAAAGAAAATGTATCCCTGAAGACATTCCACATGTAAAATACTGAAAGAGGAGATTCATATTTTTGTATTATTTGATTAAAGTGAAAAATATAAAAGTTCTGATTAATGTTTAACTGCAAAGTTCATACATTTTCATGAACATTCGGTTTATCTCATTTTTCTATACTGGTAAATATTTTACTATACGAAGTGGGAATACATAATTCATTTTTTAAACTTTATTTTTAGAGAGAGAGTGTGTGTGTGCAAGTGGGGCAGAGGGGCAAAGGAAGAGGGAGAAAGAGAGAGGGAGAGAATCTTAAATAGGCTCCACAGTCAGCATGAAGCCCCATGTGGGACCTGATCCCGCAACCCTGGGATCATGACCAGAGCCAAAATCAAGAGTTGGATGCTCAACCGACTGAGCCACCCAGGCACCCTGGTAATACATGATTCACAATGCAAACAGAGAAAGAACCAGAAGCCCTCATTTCATACTGAGTCCATCTTTTAAACAACCGTATTGGCAAACTGAGTATCACCAGCCACATGACACAGCCCTGGTGTGAATAGCTCTGGGTGGCAGGAATCCCTAGTGGTGGTCCCTGCTCCACTGTTTCTGGTATCTTCTAACTATGCAAGTTGGAAGAAAGAAACCTCTTTAAAATATGGGTTTTAAAGAGTGTTTCCAGTTTTACAGACATTAAGATGCTAAATTAGGTAACATAAGGTGTGAGAGAGGTAGAGGAGACCAAGGACACAGGCCAGAAAGCAAGCATGGAGGTCTCAGGGCTGGAGAAGGTTTTCTGGAAATAAGCACTAAATAAGCACTATAAATAAGCACTAAATAAGACACTATAGCATAAAGTTGCTAGGAGAAAGAGTTAAGTAAGTCCTTTGGGAAATTTGGATTTTGTTTTCTCTTCCTCTTTCCAGTCTGACCCTCACAGTGCTGAATGACATCTATTTGCTGTTAGCTAAAATTAATTGTGTTTTGAGAAATGTTCATGAAAATTTTATCGTTCTCCCCTTTTAGTAACTGGGGAAATGCAGGTCTCTGTAACCTGGGACTCTAGATGGCCTGAGTGGTAATTTCCCGAGTCTTGAGGATGCAGAGAAAGGGAGTCTGGGGAGGCGGTCATACCACACGACTGGATTGGCCAAATGGATTTCCAATCATTTGGTCTTCTCATCAAAATTTTTCATGCACCCTTGATGGTCTCTACGGAAGCTCCCAGCCTATCTGCTGGGTCCTGGGATAAAAATGGTACAGGGACCCTCCCTTATTCATCTCTCAAATCCCCAAAGAGCAGGATTAATAACTATCTGTACAAATGAACGAAGATAAGCAGTTTTAGCTACAACAGATCAGCGGAGAAATCCATGTTGTCTCTATCTAAGTCCCACTGTAGCGACTAAGGGAAGCGAGGCTCAGGGTGCAAGTCTCTGACTTGTTCACTGAATCTTGGATTTCATCACTTTGAGTGATAAAGAGGGGCACACAATGACATGGCAGCCCACCTGTAGCTCAGGCCCTGCCTAGAACAATGGTTGGTGCGGAGGCGGCTTGCAGGACGTAGAAATAGCACTGTCGCTGGACAGTGAATGAAGAGCAACCATTACTCCACTCATCTGACTGGCTTCCCTTCATTTTATTCACGTAATGATGCCTCACAAACCCTCTGAAAATATTGATCTACATGATGATTTTACAACTTCATCAGCTTCTCACTAACAAAAGGATAAAATCAAACTCTTTAAGCAGATATCCAAGGCAGTTCATAATATCAAGTATTTCAGGGCAGGGACCGTGTTTCATACTTGATCAAGTCCTAAGTACTTAGCTGTCAAAGGCTCAAAACAAAGTAACAGTTTCCTTGTCTTCAAATTTTGGGCAGCTATTTGAATCTACTCTGAATTTATGTCCTGGTAGTCACCTGTCCATACATTTCTTCCTGAATATGACCAGATTTCCTATGAGGCTCTATTTAGAAGTTGGCTTAAAGCTGGTCTTGCTGGTAGGAGACTCCTCGTTTTTACCAAAAATGTTCACCACAAACTCCGTTTTATACTGTGAATCGGATACTGAAATCAAGTTTGCAAATAACTGACAGAAGATGTTTAAATAATAGCAAATGTACCAATGCAGATTTTCCCCCCTTGAACAATACTTGTTGGTAAATCATCACATAAACCGAACAGTTTAAAATGAAGTAACAGAATATACAGAAAATATACTGTGGTAGAATGTTAAGATGGTCTATTTTAAGACTCTGTGCTGCTGAAAAATATAATCATTAGCTGAAAAAACATTCCCTCTGAAAAGAATACTGAGGACAGTGGCGTGACAGCAAATGATAAACACTGAAGGTACAAGCTTCCTTTCTGTAAGACCTCAGTTGATGCTAACCTTCTGTAGCCTGGCAGCTATATATAGCCTCAGCATCTAGTTCTCAAACAACCCGTTCACTGAAGACATAAAATTAGCTTGTAAACGATCCTGAAATTCCTGACCCAAAGTATACATACTTAACACACAACCCTGCTCCTCCACAAAAACAAGCAAGAAATATACAGTTAAATATACTTTAAAAATGAGTTAATAGTCTAGTCTCTGGTATCTTCCCACTCTATGGTGAGGATTAAATATACGCTGAAGTTCCAAGAGTATCCTGTGCTTACCTGTAGTTGGGTGTGATAGATATGTTGAAGCCGCCGTAGCCATATAAGAAAGCAGGATGAGAGCCATCCAATTTTATGCCCTTTTTATGTACAATGAACATTGGAATCTTTGTACCATCCTTACTGGGGTAGAAAATCTAGAACAAAAGAAAGTAGAGTAGATTTAGTAGAAGTTAGTCAACAAACACTTGCATGCTTTTAAATGGAAAAACGTGCAGGTAGTGAATTCTCTCTTGAAGATAGAGAGGAGCACAATGGATATCCAGTACCATTCACTGGCTATTTAGTGGTGAAGCATCTTTCAGTTTTTATGGAGATAGTGTGGAGTCAAGTGTCTGAAAGTAGAGACACCTGAACTTGAATTCTTATTCCACAACTATCTAACCAGGTGACCTTGGGTGAGCCATTTATTATCCCCTGGCCTCAGCTCTTCAGCCCCTAATGGGGCCACTGTGCCTACTGCATGGTCCGTGGAAGAGAACAGGCATTCAGTTCTCTACTCCTTGTCACCCTCCCAGCACCGGAAAAGTCAGATCTGGCCATCCTACCAAACAATTCAATTTGGGGAAACTTTTCTAGGAAACAAATTTCATATTCAACTTCCTCTCTACATGTTAAGACAACTCTTCATTTCTTCTGTGTTAAGATATTAAGTAACTGTTAGCAACTACAAAGCATATATTAGGTTACAGTGTAGAACAACAACGATAAAGAAATCCTATTATTCCTGGTTAAAGACATTTTCTCCAGCATTCTTAATTAAGGCTCATCAAACTTGCCAGAGTCTGGGCAACCTTGGGCAAGTTCAGTCAACATTTCTATATTCATTACTTCTTGGATAAAAGGAGTAAGAGAAAAAGCATAAGGAAGAGAACATTGACTGCTAGTCAAGTGATAAGCCATAGAATAACTGATAAGCCACCAAAAGCTGATAATGGCTTCTTCCAGACAGAAAACCTGTAAACAGCTTTCTTTTTGGGCAAACATGGTGTGTTTACCCCAAATGACACCTGGAAAGTGTTCCAGTTCAGAAACGTCTTGCTGACCTTCCAAGGTACACTCAAGGACATAAGCCTTTGCGCTCTGTGGCTTGGAGCCATATTTTATCCAAAGCTTTTTAAGGTAGTTCTATTGTAGGAAGTTGCCACAAAGTCCTTGGAAATCAACCAGGGGTTGGGAGGTAGGGGTGCAGATTTAGAGAAAAGCACTACAGGGCCACCATAAATGCCTGCAAACTTGGTAGTTTTTGGAACCCTGACAAGAAATAATAGCAAAAAAAGAAGCATTTGTTTTTGACTTCGGAGACAAATACTGAGACGTAAATCTGAGAGTTTAGGAATCATGGACAATACTCTGCAGGGTTCAGAATTATCAAAAGGGGCACACTTTAATTTAAAGTTGTTAGAGGCCAGTTAGCAGCCTCTAATAGAGTGTAACTGTGTGGGTGCTACAAGTAAATGCACAGTAAGAGGAGCAAGTTCCAAGTCCAAGTTCCAAGTCACTGGCTGGGGCTAATGAACTCAAGTGTAGGGCCTTCAGCTCAGACTTGAGGAGAATTTGGAGCAGGGGAATAAAGTGTCTCACACGATTCTTTTTTTTTTTTTTCTTTAAATAAAGTTTATTTATTTTGAGAGAGAGAAAGAGAGAGCAGGGGAGGGGGAGAGAGAATCCCAAGCAAGATCCCTGCTGTCAGCACAGAGGCTGATGTAGGGCTTGATCCCACGAACTGTGAGATCATGACCTCAGCTGAAATCAAGAGTTGGACACTTAACTGACTGAGCCACCCGTGTCTCACGTGATTCTACCTTAAATGAGTCATCTGTTCAAAAATAGCATTCCCTCCAATTTACACCTATCCTCAAACCCCTGATCTCTCTCCAATCCAGCTCACCCGTCCTCAGGCAATACCCTCGTCTGAACCCCACTCTTCACCCAGTCAGCAGGGCTGATGGCCCTCTAGTCCCCACTAAGCTGACTCTCCTTCTGTTCTTAGAGTTCCCATCTTGTTGCTCTGTGACAGTTTGGCTGCTCTGGTACCACCCTTCTTGTGGCCGCCTATACATCTCCAACACCTGCAAGTCTCCCCTGTCTGGCTCCAGGACAAAGGAATCCTTTTAGAAGATACCATCAGAAGCACAGAGTCCCCTTCAGGCCGTAGTTGCAAAAATATATCCAAGCTTAAGTCTGTGTCATTCAGATGTTAAAATAACATTTTGAACGCTGTCCAAAAGTGAAAGGGCACTGTGAGATGATTACAGTAAAATCACCTTCAAGAAAACTCCTTACAAGAAGGCTATTTCCGACTTGAAATAAATACACACCATACAGATATGCGTGTATACAGATTTTATCACATCTCTACACACACACACACACACACACACACACACACACACACAGAGACACACACAGCAGTGTTCTATGCCATTTCTGTTTATGGAACGGAAATTGATAATAAACCTTAACCTGACTCTTCAATAAAAGGGCAAATGGAATCTTGAGTCTCTTCATAACCATGGAATGAATCCATGTGAACATTTTAGAAACAGTCATTAAAAATAGCCCTGCCATTTTCCATCATATGCTTTGTACTTCTTTGACTTAACTGAAACTGATTTCCTCTTAAAGCCGCTTCCTTCAAAAACTTTTAAGATGCTTTGGGGTTGTCTTTCCCACTGCTCTGGATTTGCTTGGATAGGAGGAGAAGCTGGCAGACTCCTTATTTCCATTTACTTCTCATACCCAGTCTTAGTGGGTGGGCCTCAGCATCTATGACAAACATGTTAAATATGCAGTTTCCCAAACTGCATTCCCAGAAATTCTGACTCCATAGGTCTGGGGTGGAGCGCTGAAACCTGCAGATTTAGCAGGTCTCCTACCTATTCTGGCACAGGTGGATCAGGGCTCAAAAGCTAGTCACACAATTTACTTTTATCACCCCCTCTCTCCTTGTCAACTGTGTCAACTAAAACCAGGTGTGTCCCCACCATCCTTGACAATTCAATATGGAAGGCTATATTTCTCTTCCCCCTCGTTTTCATGCGATTTTCTTTAGCGACTTTCACAGTGCAACTGAGGACCCATCCGGCATCCTGTCCTTACAGATACCTTAGCTTCCACGCCACGCTGGCCACTTGTTCAGATGTTTGCTGTGTGTCTGTTACGTGCCAGGCACTGGACAAGACCTGGCTAACTTCTTCCCTCATGGGACTCGAGGTGCATGGAGACAAACCAACGGGCAGTGCAAACACCCATCACCTGGCTCTGTCTTTGCCCTCAGAACCTGAGACTCTCTGCAAGGAACTCTGATGTTGCCCCTGTGTGACTCCAACTTGTTTTTCCACCACCTCCTTCCCTCCCTTACTCCTGGGGTATCTGTTTTCTTTTTTTTTTTTTTTCAACTCTTATTACAACATTCAGTCCCTTATATTCTCTTGCTTTGTCAGCTTCACTTGGGCTTTCTCGCCCAACTTGAGACCCTTAGCAGCTCTCGTGGTGTCACTATGCCTGAAATCCTCTAATGCTAACCTAACCCCCCTGGATCCCTTCTCCTTCTCCGAGCTGCTGGCACTCAGAAAATGTCCACTCACTTTGCTGCAAATCAGTAATACCTGAAGTCATGAGCTCTGAACTTATGCTTTAGGTCTTTTTTTTTCCCTTCCCCTAAACGAGTTCCTTGCTTCTCCTTCCTTCTTTTCCTCCCTATGTCTTTTCCTAAATGTCCTCCTTATACCCTTTTTTTTGTGCCTAAATCAACTCCAGAGTAGCTGTTCCCAACACTTTCCATTTTCTTCCATTCCCCACACCACCCATTTGCATCCCCTACTCTTTGTCTTGCCTGTCGTCATAGAGGCCATCTGCTTGGAGTTCTTAAAAAACCTTCTGCCAACTTCACTCACCCTCTGAAACTCCAGAGAGAGATTCCAGTCCTTGACAACCCCCCACCACACTTCTGACGACCACAATGTTTTCTTTTTGTATTTTCTCCCTTTCCTTGGCATGCAAACACACTCCGACTTCTCCTATCCTATGTAACACAAAACGAAAACCTTTTGCATTGCCCTATGTGCCCCTAGAGCTAAATTTCCATTTCCCTCTTCCTTCCTGATCAATCATCTCCACAGTAACCCACACCCCCAGCTCACACCTTCCAACCTCATTCACTCTTGTCTCCACCACCACCCTTAAAGGGCATCAGCGAACGTTTCTATCTTTCTCCTTGCCCCTCTACCTTCACCCCTGCCTCGGTGGTGCATAACCTTCACAAGTTTTTCATAGGCTTATAGAGACACATCTATTCATACATATTTGCACATATTCGGGTTATTGTTATATGGCGATACACAGAATCAGGCTGACATTGGCCTACAGTGTACTCCTCCTCTCCTCACTTAGCAAGATATCATGGAATGCTTTCCACGTTAAAGCACCCAGACTTGCCTCATTAAAAGAAACCACAAAAAATGAAAAACAAAACAAAAATGGCAGCCTAGTATTTCATATAAATGTACACAAATACATTTAATCACTTCCTCACTGATGGATATTCAGACTATTCTTTTTCTCTCATCAACAATGGAATAAATCCCTTTTAGATAAATCTCATATACTCATTCTATGATTTCTGTATGATATATTCTTAGAAATGAGATTGCCAGATCAAAGTATATGTCCATTTAAAAATTCAATATATTCTGAAAAATAATTCTCTAAAAACAGTGTATCAATTTAGGTCCTTAGTGACAGCAATTACCTCAGTGTACATTTCTTAGCAGTGGATGTTAAAATGGATTTTAATTTTTGCTGGTCTAATAGGCAAATATTACCATTTCATAATTGCTTTAAGATTAGTTTTAAATTAGCAAACATTTTCATTTTAGTCATTTTATGTCTCTTCCTCAGGAAACAAAGTGTATCTGTTCTTTTATTGTGTTACTTTTCTGATTAGTTTATAGAAACATTTTTTTTTAATGTCTATTTTTGAGAGGTGGGGGGGGACAGACTGTAAGTGGGGGAGGGGCAGAGAGAGAGGGAGACACAGAATTGGAAGCAGGCTCCAGGCTCTGAGCTGTCAGCACAGAGCTTGACACAGGGCTGGTACTCACAAACCAAGATATCAGGACCTGAGCCGAAGTCTGACGCTGCTCAACCGATTGAGCCACCAAGGCATCCTGAAACTATTCTTACATTAAAGATACTACCTTTTTTCCCCCTGCCATGTTTTGCTTGCATTTCTTCCCAGCCTATAACCTTTTAATTCTCTTTGTGGTATCTTGAATATATATACCACATATATAGACAGAAGTTTCTCACCCCAAGTTATATAAATATTTGTCTATATTTTCATTTTTAGTTTTTACATTTATATTTATAATCCAAATGGAGTTTATTTTTACATATGGTCTTTCCCCCAAATGGCCAACTATTATGTACCATTTACGGAAGAATTATTCTTTCCCCCACTGTTCAGAAATGCTATTTTTTAACTGGTTTCTTCCCAGGCCTCATCTGTTTTGATCTCTATCTGGCAACTGCTTTGGGTTCTTGGGCAGAGTATGTCTTGGGTCCTTCTGTATTTCCCTAATTCTTTTCCAGCCTTCCTAACCAATCCAGACTAGCTCTTCTTCTTCCCACCCATGCTACTATTTTCCATACTCAGTCTCTTCTCTTTTCTCTGCAAACCCACCTCTGCCATCTCAGAGAGCTTTAATAAATGACTCTCTGCTACAGACCTTCAAGATCGCACTTGCAGGCCACACGAGGGGCTGTGATCTCACATGGCAGGTGGCCCCTCTCTACCTGCAAGACACCATGCCCTGGGTATACGTGGGATGTACTTCCTTGGGGTTCTTTTATTTTGGTTAGTAACAGTGCTCTCTCATTCTCTCTCTTTTCAGCCACTCGACTGCCAACTCAGAATCTGGTCTTGTGCCAAGGACCTCTCAGTCCTTTCAGTTCCCACAGCCAGGCCTCCCCTCCACCATTTGTACTGGTGGACCTGCTCAGGGTTCCATACAGCACTAGCCTCAAACCCAACTGTCTCCCTGACGCCTCTCATTTGCTAAAGTGGCACTGTGGTAGGAATAGAACCTGAAACTACTATCAGTAACATACAAAAATTAGAATGTAACATATATATATGTACAGAAGCCATTAGTGCCTTATGAGTAGACAACTGCCAAAGTTTATTTTTTTGTAAAAATTTTTTTTTTTAACGTTTACTTACTTTTGAGACAGAGAGACAGAGGATGAATGGGGGAGGGTCAGAGAGAGAGAGAGGGAGACACAGAATCTGAAACAGGCTCCAGGCTCTGAGCTGTCAGCACAGAGCCCGACGCGGGGCTCAAACTCACGAGTCGCGAGATCATGACCTGAGCCGAAGTCGGATGCTTAACCGACTGAGCCACCCAGGTGCCCCACAACTGCCAAAGTTTAAATCCATGTGTAATTCTTCCATTATTTAATAGCCTATTGCCATGACAATACTTAGGTTCAAGTTAAAAAGCAAAACGACTTACTTTTTTCCCCCCTCATACTTGTAACCAAATGAGAGGGCGCTGGCAATACACATCCATTGTTTTTGAGTGTCCACTGTGGGCACAGCCCTTTAATGGAATGCCAGGGCTCTTATGGAATCCTTAATGGACAGGAAAACAAAGTGCTCACACAAGATCTAACAGGCGGCTACTTGAGTAACAGAGAAAGTCTCTCTATCATCCAGCGGTAATGGCTCATCATGTGAAGCTGATGGGCCCTGCCTTCCCTTCTTCCTGTCAGCAGCAGAGCAAATAGGTTGTGCAATAGAGCCAGTTCCACAAGAAGCCCGTGACACCAATGTAACAGGGTCTGTCCTTGGGCACACGCTTCCCCTTAACAGACTGCAAGTACCACCGAAGAAGCTCCTGGGAGATCTCATAAGAGGGTCTACTTAAGCATGTGGCCACATGAAACCTTCATCAGGGACAGCACAAGTCAAAATAAACATCATGACGTCCATTCAAAGCCAAAATAAACATCACGGCAGCCATTCAAAGTCAGTTAGTTCTAAACATTAGTGAGCCAGCCAAAGGTTGCTCAAACACTAGATTAAGAAAGCTTCCCTCCTTAATTTTATTTCTCTCCCCTTTAAAACTTAAATGCCTCATTTTGGAGACTCTCACAGCAGTGTAATAATGTTACTCCACATCTTGAACCAAGAACATTCAGCACAACAAGGCAATAAAGGTCTACATTCTCTATGAAGCCCGTGCTGTTTGTCGATAGAGGACAGTGACGGGTCTTTTCTGAGCAGTCCCAAGACCGTACCACTTGGTTAAAAAAAAGCTGGTATCAGTTCTTTCTAAGCCCCGGGGAGTTAATAAGATAATCCCAAATTCTGGAGATTTGCAATGTTTTAGATACAAGGAGAGACTGTCACTCTGGGACCTCATAAGCTGGTCACCCTCTCTTATTATATGAATGACAAACCTGAGGTCCATGAAGATAAGATACCTGCCAAGGTAATGCTGCCAGTTTATGGAAAATTACCACCATGCTCTCCTAAGTCCCTGGTCCAGGTTTTTTTCCTACTCTTATCACAAAGTAATTCACTGTGTTATTACTTCCTTGTAAATATCTTTATCGGGTGTAAACTATCTAATATTTTGCAAATGTTAGAAGCTTTGGCACTGATTTAGTAGATTTTTTTTCCTCTCAAGACAATGATCACCAGTCTCTAGGGAATCCAGGGGACAAATATTCTGCCAGAGATACTGTGATTTATTGGCTTTTCTGTTTTTGTTACCCTCTTGAAAAGGAGACTCATTCAAGCATGTGAAAAGCCACATTTCAGATACAGAGGTTGTAATATTTACTATTTTTTAAAGCAAAAAAGGTCTTCTTGGAAAGATAATCCTTCTCCAAGCAGTCATCAGTGTTACCATCTTGAAGGCAGATTACTAAAATAATAAAAATCTCAGTGTATCTGCAATGTCATTCTACTAAAATAATTCAGTTTCAATGGTATTTTTAAAAGTGTAACAGATACAATTAACAAATGAAACACAAAAAATGCTTATGACAATCCTAAAGAAAGCAACCCCAACCTTCTAAGCAATCGATTAAATTTAAAGCAGATTCCAATTCTGTATATTGAAGCCCATATTCTAATGAATGATTATTTAACAGATAAGATCTCACAGATCCTCAAGTTGAATTCTTTAAATTAAAAAACTAGTGAAGAAAAGAGACAAAAGGTTTCTACTTATATAAAGTATATAGTAAAAAAACCAAACCAAAACAAAACAAAACACCAGAAATGACTACCCTTTATTGTCAAGTATGACTTTCCAGAGGCGCCACCAAATATAAAGTAGTATCACTCTGGAAGCATGCTTAGGCATGAGATGATGGTCACTGAATACATGCCCAGTTGTCTTAATGTGTAGTTAAGAGATGGTTTTTGAAAAGATGAAATAAAAACATTTTCCTTTAAAAAAAAGTGGAGCAAGGACACATAAACAAATCAAGGAAACATTACTGTTCTTCAAGAAAACATCAGTTATGAAAAGACTAGCCATCTCCACTAAAACGATCACTTTTCTTGAGATGAATACCTTTGGTAATAAAATCAATTTTGCTGAGACGTTCAAACATGGGCAACCACTGAAGCTTCTGAAAACAATCTTCAACCCACATTTGTTCTAGTTCAGATCTGGTGCTATCTGAGACAAGTGCCAGGGCTCTCAGGATCACCAGTAAAGGGACGTGCTCAGAGACGACAGAGGAAAAGTAAAGTGCAGAGGGCGGGCCCTTCAGAGAGAAGAATGTACCGTGATAGCAGCTCCTTCCTAATTTTAGGGCCTGACAGGTTAAAAGGAGAATGTTCATAAAAGGGTGCTGAGCTTCCCTTTTTATCAGAGTTGACAGAGGCCACTTGTGTGGCCTGTGCTAAGTGTGGCAAATACATGTGACAAGGAGCAGAGCTGCTCAGAAATATCATGGTCAAGGCAAACAGGGATCAAGACATTCCATTTCCCAAAGAATTGAGCAGAAGGCCATCGTTGTGCCTCCATTACCTTGTAAGATGAGTATAGGAAGGGCCTCCCAGGGTTTCGAGGGGGCACTGCTCATTTCTGTACTGTGCTTAGGCTAAAAATACCCGCCTGGCATTAGAAGGTTGTAATCCTATCTATTTTCCAGGCATTTAACGTTGGAGAAACGGGGAAGAGTCACCTTTGGGCAGAAAATATAAAAGGAAATTTCTATTCCAGGTCCTTTTTGTTTGCTTTTCGAAGGATGGGTAGACATTTTTCTAACACTGGAGATTTAAAAACTCCCATGGGGGACCTCCACAGTAGCAACATCAGTCTATTTAAAAACCTATTTTAACTTTTGGTACATTTCTTGAGCACCAACAATGTGCTAAGTGCTATACTGATAATCTCTGCAAAAATGCATTCAGCTCTCAAAGGCTGGCCATCTGTTCTTTGCCCACTCCCAGTCTCAAACTATGGAGCAAGAAGTGAAATAGAAACTGGAAGATTCTGAACACAAGGAAAGAAAGACAGTGGCACAAGTAGATCATGGTACTTTGAAGTCTGTCTGGAGTTTAGAGGCATTCTGGGCTATGATGAATAAATATGGCTTGACCACAAACATACTAGCCATCTTCAGCTCCACTGATCTGACCTCTTTGTGGTCACTGCAAACACAATCAGACCTTTTCATAAATGTGAAGGACCTACTGCATGCACAGGTTCAGAGAAAGCAGCCTCTGTTTTTGTAACAGGCATTGTTTCTGCGGGTGCTCTCGCAGAATGCATAAATTGCCAGTAATGAGGCTTACTACGGTGGCATTTAGGCTGTACGTCAAATGCACATGTGTTTGTTTTGTTCTTTATGAAAACAGCATGAGGACTCCATCATCAGGGGTTAGGAGCTCTGCACCGCTTGCATTCAATGAACATTTGCTGAATGAATAAATGGGTTAGAATTGCATATCAAACACTCTTTCTGATCCCCCCAAAACCTATACCAGCTCACCTCAGTTCCTAAGCCTCAAAAGGTATCCTGGATGCCTCTAGCATACTATCTTATCCCTGCCTGCCTGTCTCCTAACAGGACTCCCACTTCCAGTCTTTGGGCACTTGTTACCAGATTAATCTCCCTGAGATTTAAAAAAAAAAAAAAAAAAAAAAGAGAACCTTCCTTTTAATCTTGGTCACTCCCCTACTCAAAACATGCAACACACCCCCATCCTCTATAAAATGACTTTCATGTTTTAGACCAGATATTAAATCTCTCCACCCTCTGCCTTCAACCTTTCTGAATCCTTCCCAACTGAAACTGTCCTCTCCACCGAAAGTGCCCAAAGTTGGCACATCTCCAGATGCCCAAAGTTGCAAGGGTTTACAGACTAAAGCACAACTGAAAAAAAAAATTTCACTGGCTCTTAGGAATTCCCTTATTTGACCCCCCTATCATGCTCCTACCCAATGTAGGCATCCCCAAAGCTACATCTCAGGCAGGTTTAGCCTCTGCTTGGCTATTTCTAGTGGTAAGAAAGAAATTTACAAGAGCACAAATGGCAGCTTATTTCACTTCTGGAGCCTCTCTTGTTGTTACAAAGTTCCTCCTTACCTGCAACAGCAGAATAACTAAAAACACAGGGAATAAGTTAGCCAGTGTGCTGGAGATAGAACCCAGGGCTCATAAATTTCCATACAGACTATCATCTAACCTTCTATACTTTTAAAAACAAATACTAAAGTGCCTGCCAGTTAGTTTCTGCATTTTTCACAACAGAATTTTCTTTAGCCCTTACTTCAGTCAAAATAGATGTTATTTATTTTACTTGATTTAAAACATTTAAGCAAGTCTAACCCTGAACCAAGCACTACTGTAAGAGTTTATAAATATTCCCTCATTTAATGAGGTCTATACCATGAATACTCCCTTTTTTGGGGGAAGGGGGGTCGTCACTCAGACCAAGAGAAGTAGCTAGTCCAGATCATATATCTTGTAAGTGACAGAGTCAGGATTTGCATCTGGGCCGGCTGACTCCAGACTCCATGCTCTTAGCCACTATAAATAAAGGATCAGCAAATCCCCTGGTTCCCCTCCAGGGACCCCTCCCGAATCCTGTGTGGCACTGCTGCTGTGCCCTCATGTGCCCCCGTGGGTCTGTTACCTCTCTACAGCTAGCACGGTGCCTGAAAGAGAGTGAGCCCTGAGACAAGTGCTGGATGAATGCACAAAGAAAAATGCTCACACTGGACACTATGCTTCAAACAACACACCAAAAAGTATTTTAAATGGCAGATATTGAAATAAAAATCCTTACAAATAAAGCAGTCAAGAGTTTGGCGTCAAAATGCTTATAAGCTGAAAAGTAATAAAATACAAATGAACTCTGGTTGGGGCGCTCAAGAGACTGTATAAGCCTGTATGAGGTCACAAATTTCCAACGTATTACTAATGAAAAATATTTAACACCTGACATTTTCTTTATGTGTAGCTGTTAATCTGTTAATTCAGCAATGCGAGGGCGGGTGGGCTTCATGGCTCTGAAACCGTTTAGTTATGGTCATTTACTGCATGGGACTGCACCTGTGTCATAAAAACCCTGGAAGAATACATGAAATCAATTTCGAATTCTCATTAACTCAAAACTAGGGTGGACCACCTATTTATTTTATTGCCTTAGGAAAACAAAGTTAACAGGCAAAATGCTGACAAGACAAATTCCGGCTAGAATGTTCAGAAATAGAAGAGAACCACAGAGCTTTAAGGGTCTGTGGCTGGTAGCTCAGCATGCCTTCCTTAAAAGGGTGGACTAGGAAAGACAGACAGATAGATGTTAGTGAGGAGGAAAGAGCAGTGTTTGTGCAATCAAGCATTTCGTGGCGGGGGGGGGGGGGGTGCTGGAACAGAGCTGTACACGGCCGAGAGTGGCCCTGGATTAAGGGCAGTCCTGACAAAAGCCCCAGAACCAGGAAGCAGGCACAACTGTCCAATTGCCATTCTCTCGTCTGTAGGTATCCAAGGGGCAAGTGAGATACAGCCGAACACTGTGAGGAGCAAATGCACACAAAATCATTGCACTGCAGAAAAACGAATGACTGGAATACTAAAGAGGTGAATTTGGAAGTACAATTCTCTGGCATAAAGACATTTATGTGAGTGTCTGTTGGACACTTCCAGTGCAGCTATTATGCTGCTCTGCTTCTATCTAGCGTCTCTCAGACAATGCAAATGCAAATCACCAAAATAAACCCCACTGGTGAGCAAGAGGCAAGAAAAACCTATCACAGAGGATTTCAAGTCGCTTACAGAACAATCCTTAAGAAGCTCATGAGCACCTCCGTGCATTTCACTCCCCCACACCGGGAAACGTGGAGCCAGAAACGGGCCCCTGCTGGTGAAGGCAGGCTGCAAAGAGGTGGTCAGTGAGAACATGTGCAACGAGAGGCCTCCAGGGGCATCACAAACAGCTGCTGGAGGCAACTCACCAGGGGGCAGAAAGAGAGGAAGGGGAGCAAATGAACACCAATCACAAGGTTCAGAAATCCTGCTGCAAAATTACAGGCATAACTTCTTTGATTTACGTTTTATGCTCTGCTGTGTGAAATGTTTCAGATTTGTGCAGTAGAATCGGTAGCAAAAATCGTAGCAGTGAAACCGTACATAGTATTTTTTTTCTTTTTTGATGGCTGTGAAATGCCTCCCTCCACCTTGTTCATCCCAGCAGTGTCATGACAGAAAGACAGCATTTTTAAAATGCTTTAAATTTGGAAATAGTATAATTTTAAATATGCATACACATACACACATACCTTTTTGTGTATTTTTTTAATGTTTATTTATTTTAAGAGAGAGAGAGAACACGAGTGGGGGAAAGGGGGTGAGAGGGTGAGAGAGGGTGAGAGAGAGAGAGAGAAAGAGAGAGAGAGAGAGAGAGAGAGAGAGAGAGAGAGAGAGAATATGAATGAATCACAGCAGGCTCTGCACTGTCAGCACGGAGCCGGATGCAAGGATCAAAGAACCAAAAGGCAAGATCATGACCTGTGCCAAAATCAGGAGTCAGATGCTAGTCCGACACTTAACCAGCTGAGCCACCCAGGCGCACCCCCCCCCCCCCCCGCCACCTTTTTATTATCACTTGTAACCAAGGTAGCGAAATACCAAAGGGGAAGGAAAATGCAAGTTTCAGATGAATAACTGAATCACGTTCGTAGAAGATCTGGAAAAGAACACGGCTGTTCTGATGATAGCATTAAGGATGGCACACAGGGAACTTGAGGACTATGAAACATCAGGGGTGTGTACAGAAAAGCTGGCTACAAAACCAGCACACTGAGGACAAAAACTTTCATCTAGTGAAGTTCTTACATTATCTCTACTGCCTAGTTACTAACACCTAAAGCCCAGGGCTGCAAGGAGACTCCTCACTCCCAGACAGCCGGGCTCAGTGGCCCCACTCACAGCCTCTTCAGTCTGCTGCTTTCCTGGCAACCTCCCTAGTCCTTAAACGTTGTGCTCCCTTAGGTCCTCTTCCCCCTCTACATACACCGCTGGGGGTTTCAAGCTGTGCCCATGCATTCGCTGACTGCCAGCACTGCCAGGCTTCATGACTCTCCTTGACTCCTGACCCTATCTCTCTGAGCACCTGGCAGATACCACATGTGTGTCCAGAATAGTCCCTTTCAAGGGCTCCCTGCTGTAGAGGGGATAAAATCTCATCCCATTTGGATGCATACCAGGCCCTGGCGGTTTTGACCTGTCTACACTTCCAGGCTCATCTCCTGCCAATAGGCTCCAACCCTGGTGCTGGCGGTGCCTCTGCTTTTGTACAAGCTCTCCTCCCTCTGGTGCCCTTTCCCTGTCTGCCCAAAGCTCCTTTCCTGGAAGCCTTCCAGGAGCAGTCTTAGATGTTCCTCCTCCTCTGGGCTCTCCCTGGACCTGGGACCACCTTTCACAGAATTTCTCCCACCATCAAATTGCTACAAATGATTGATCACATCCTCATTTCCCCTAGTAAATCCTATTGTTCCTTATAGTGCCAGCACTCCCGGGTACAAGGTAGCAGCTTAATAAATCTCTGTGAAATAATTATTTTCATTTACACAATCTTCTAGCTTAGAAATTCCAGGTTATTTAAATTAGTATTAGTAGAACTATCACTGTCTCAGGCACCCTCTGCCTTCTATGAGGCACTGGGACTTTTGGGACCTCACTTAGGCAAACACAGGAAGGGAATACATTACAAGAAACACAAACAATGGGGACAAGAACCATACATACAAATCAATGAAACTATTGAGGACTGAAGAAGGAAAGGGAAAGTGAACGCATGAAACAAGAGGCTACTTTAGAAAACATGCTAGAAAAGCCAAAGGGAGAAGAGTAAGCTTCCAAAGTCTGAAAACATTAATTAAAAAAAATCCAAAGGAAGAAAAAACTCCAAAGTAATGATCACAAACCTCATAAAACATAGCAAGGAACTGGTCAACTGAACTTACATGTTAGTAGAATTGCTTTTTTATTGTTCAGCTTGTCTAAAAGTTTCCTGGACACTTGCAAGCAAGCAAAAAAAAAAAAACACAAAAAAACAAAAAACAAACAACAACAACAACAACAACAACAACAAAAACACACACAATGTGTGCCAGGAAGATATAAAAAAAAAATTAAGTTTGATGCTCTAAAAGGAGGGGTAGTATGATTTCCTGCTTTGGTCATAGACCACGACCCAAATACACTTAAAAGACTAGATCGTACAAAAATTCCATAGAAGTGCAAATGGTAATAAACATTCATTTTCTGACACTATTTGCTGGTTTTGAATAGACAGGACCAATTACCTCTGGAAGGGAGAGGGAGATGGTCTGATAGCAATTTTACAGACAGGGAATGATCCATTCGTATAGGTTTCTGGCAGTGATAACTAGATCATTTCAGAGTGCATCATTTATCAAGGCATCTCTTATTTATCTGCCAAGTATTTATATGTATCTATTCTGCTCTGGGCTCTGGGGACACAGCAGTGGGAAAAACCACTTTCTGAAGGGAAGAAAAAGGACCACATAAATGAAAAGACAAAGCTGGATGCTGGAAGAGGGATCGGGAAGGGCCGCTATCTTACACAGGTGGGAAACAGAAGGGATCAGTGTGAATGCCCCTGAGTGCTGAGCAGGAGAGGACAGGGGCCAGCCTAGGGGCAGGGGCATTACTCAAGGCTGGTCAACTAGCAGATGAACATAATCATAAGGGAAATGCTATTTATTAAGAAGCTACGTTCTCCTATGAAACAACAGCAGTCTCTTCCTTTGGACCACTGATCTCAGAACTGGCTGCCCTGCCTGAGAACACCGACCCCAGCCATGAAGTCTGCCCGCTAATGTATCAAGAACAACATAAATCATTCCCCCAAACTGACCACACCACACATTCTCAGTACATGTAGTATGTTGACAGGAGGCTGTAACTCACAAATGTCACGGCAAGGGAAGAGTTCTGTTTTTCCAATGATGGAAGAGCACCGTGGTAGAGGCGATCTAGCCCCAGTGTCCTCTCCCCCCAACATGGGCTGTGAATGTGGAGAGAACAGTCATGGGGGTGGGGAGGGAGACACAGCTCTCCAGCAAGATCTCTGCTTGTAGGGGTGGGTGAGGGAGGTGGCCTGAAGGGGCAGGACAAAAAGGCAGGTGGATATGGAAGTGCTGGAGCGAGTGGATGGGAAGACTGAGGAGAATAAAGACAGGGCCCATGCTTACCGTGCTGGGATGCAGCCCAGGGGTCACTGGTGGCCGGTGAGCCCCGTGCTGCTCGCAGCATCGCCCTGCCCTCCTAAGAATCAGCAGGGCAGACCTGCGGGACAGGACTGCATACATCAGCCTGGAGTTATCAGCAACTCATGCCAAGTGGAAGCTCAGCTGGCAGTTCTGTATGGTGTTTTTATTAAGTAAAGTAGGATAATAAACGTTACTTCAAAAACAGTGTTTTCAGGACACAAACTGTCCTACCGTTTTGAGTCCACTAGAAAAAATAATGTCCATGGAGAAAAAAAGGTAATGAGTCACTAAGCTTTATATGGCTATTTATATTTTTAAAGAAGATATTTGGAAAAATGAAAGCGTAGAAATAATGGAATGGATTTCTACTGACAGAATTTCAGGTGCTGTGGTCAAAGGATGGGGCCAGGGGCAGAGGCAACCTCTGTGCTCCTCCAAGGCCCCACTCTGCCTTCTCCGGGGAGGGACATGTGATGTCACCAGGGCATGGCTATTCTCTCTGCTTCCAGCACGTGGAGGACGGCCATCACCCTCTGCTACCTCTGAAGCTGGTGCGTCCCCATCACGTGGTTGTTGGCCAATGATACGTGGCAGTGGAGGAAGGCTAAAGGGCTGCAGGGCTGGGATGCGCTTTCTTCTGTGTCACAGGGACAGCCAATGCTCAGTGGGGGAGGCTCCTCAGAGGGCCTGCAGGTGGCCCTGGCGGACAGTGTGTGGGATTTCTGACATCAGGCCTCTGAGACTGGGAAGGTGCTGGTTAAATGCAATGGCCCAGCCTATCCTGACTGATACAGAAAAGAGCAATCAGCAAAGAACTCATTTGTAAGAAGCAGAAAATTCTAAATTCTAACACTCGCTATGTGAGAGCCTTCCTGCCCCTACACTGGGTACAGGACAAAAAAAAAATGCACGTGTTTCAAAAGTTCAAAACCACTTGTTAATATTTAGTTGAAACTCAAAAATTATTTGGAAAAAAACCCCCAAAAATAGGTAAGAAGAATTCAGGTCTGAAGTGGGCTCCCAGAAGGAAAGGAAGGAGGAGCTGGTGTTTGGGAATTGCAGCTCTCATACTTCCTCTTTCTCCCTTCCTGCCCAAAGGGAAGGAAGGGCCTGCTTCCACGAAGGCCAGGCCTTCCACCGGGGCTTGGGACCTGCTCACCTTCTCAAGGAACTTGGCCTCTGTGGTTGTTCCCTCCTCCTGGAGCCAACCAGCCACACACCAGAATAACCTGGTTTCTCCCCCCTTCATAAGACAGGCCCTTGACCTCGTACACCCCTCTCAGCCCATGCAATTAAACGTCTCAAGACCGTCTACACACACGGTTCCTCGCTTCCCTCTCCTCTCCTCCCTTCTCCCTGATCCTGAATTCAATGCCACAAAGGGAGGTTCCATCTTTAAAATGTCCTATGAAGTTAAAACTTGATTTTTTTGGATTGATTTGTTTTCTTAGCACAGCAGTATTCTACAGGAAGCTATTCTACAGGAAGAAAATGACAAATCTGAAAAGAAATCTGAAGGAGGATGAAGGGGGTAGGGTGTGAAGACAGAAACCACAGTTGTTAAAAAAGATGTTCAGTTAACCTCACAGGGATTATTATTTTTTTTTAAACTTTTTAAGTTTTAATATGTAAGGCTTTTCAGATTACAACATTAACACAAGACTTCTAATTGGCATAATAATGCAATACGCTAATGTATGAAAAGCAAAGCTAATCCCCCAATCACTCAATCACACCCACCCATAAGAAATCATTAAATGAACACCACGCATGTCTTCTCCCCTCTTCCTCAACACATGCCGTTCAGCCACCAGTCTGCCCCACTCTTCCAGAAAGTGTCCTTGTCAAGATCACCAATGAATCCACCTGGTCAAATCCAAGAACTCTTCTTCCTTCCTTATTTGACCAACCACACTGAGTGTCGTCTGCCACTGCCTCCTTTAAATACCCTTTCCTTGACCTCCTGGCTCCCCTGGTCTGAGGTTTGCTGGTTTTTCATGTACCTCCTTGGCTACTCCTTCTGGGGCTCCATGCTGGCTCTTCTTCCTGCAGCGAACCCCTGGCTGTGAGGCTCCTCAGGGTGCAGTCTTGAGCCTCCCTCACTCTACTCCATGTGATTCTGTCCAGATTTAAACAACACCCTTATACTGAAGATGCCCACACTTTAACTCCAACTCAGATCTCTCCTTTGAGCATGAGGCTCAAATATCGAACTCTATACCTGACATTGCCACCTGGCTGACAATGTAACATGCACCACAAACTTGACATATCCAAAATATTTTTCCTCCCAAACGTGTCCTCCCTGACCACTGCCAACAACTTTTTGCTGCTCAGATGCGGAATCTAAGAGTATCCTTGATGTGTCCTTTTCCCTCTCCCCTCCACGTGCAATCCCTGAACGTGTCCTGTTGATTCTACCTTCCAGATGTTTTCCAAACCCACTCTTCCCCACGTCCATAGTCTCTCCTTTGGTCTAGGCCACCTTAAGCCTCCCCCAGTCTACTGCTACAGAGGTCTTCCAGCAGTCTCTGTATCCACATCTGCCCCTTGGATCTATTCTCCATAAAATGGAAGATGGCTTTCTTAAATCAGAATAGGTCACATTCCAGTGTAAGACTCTGCAGGGACCCCCACCACACCTGGGATCCTCCACAAATCCCAACATGACCATGAGGCCCTGTCCTCCCCCTCTCTTACCACGTATCTTCTCTCAGGTCCAAGTGCTTTGTTCTTAGGGTCTTCTTAGCTCTAACAGCTAGGCTGCTCTACCTGAACTTCACATGGTTAGTTCCCTCCTATGTAGCCTTTACATTTCCACTGTCCTTACTCAAGGTCACTTTGGTTGACCACTTGATTCACACTGGGCCCGTCCGTCATTCCTGGCAGCAATCCTTATTTATTTTGCTCATGGCTCTTCCCCCAAGTTAAAATTTTCACATTTATTTTCTGTTCACTTGGGTTTCTTTCTTTCTTTTTTTTTTTTTTTTTGCCTGCACTCCTCAGAGGGGCAAAGACCACAGCTCTCCAGGTCACTGCCACATTCCTAGTGTTTAACACAATGCCTGGCACAGATTAAGTTCTTAATAACACACAGACTGGATGAATGAGAGTGGTTCTCTTCCCCATCCCACCTCCCACACCAGTGCTGACAAATTTCTGATGGTGGGCGAGGAAGACACCCATCGGAAGCTGAAGATGTACTTGGAGGAGGAGGCAAAGTCCGGGCAGGGGAGTAGAGGTCACGCCGGCAACACCCGACACTCGTGGCCCCTCCTATCTCCGAAGATTCTGAACAATGGTTCAAAGTTGGCACTTCAACAGTCAAATCTGCAGATTCTCAAGCAATGTGCCAACCACAGTTTAGAGTATTTATACTCTTCTCTGTTCTTTTCCAAATATTTAAATTAGCTATGTGCACATTAAACTTTGGAGCTGAACTAGAAATATCCTATGCAAAACACGGAAGGCTCCAAGGTCCTGATGAAGGCAGCGCACGCACAGTGACTTTTACTTGCACCCTAAATGGTTTTCTGTTTTGAGTGTCAATTTCAGAATTACCCACTACCTGATGTGGGATCAAAAAGCATATTCTCTGTTTAAAAATATGTTTGCACGCACATTAATATTTACATCTACTCAGATACATATACATGTATACAAACAAATGCAGCTGGAGGCAGGGAGGACACAGGTGTCTGCTGTTACTTAACTCAGCAGAACCAACTAGCAGATGATTTTCAATGTGTTAAGAATTTATATTGGCTGTACTTATCAGTACAGCTTGAGTAGACAATTTACATTTCCTTCTTTTGAGACATTAACCAAGGTAAATGACAAGGTTTCTCTGGGACCTTTATAAAGCCCCAGCATTTTATATCAATTCCTGTGTGAAACCCAGGACTGCCTACCTCAGGGGGCTCAACTGCTGGAACTGGGACAGTATGGTGATGAAGCCAGCCCAGCTTCTCAGGGCAGGGAGTACCCTGTTTAGGAGCATTGCAGCACTGGAGACCAGAGATTAAGCTCCAGCTACGCCACTCTATGATTAGGGAGAACTCATCTAACTTCCCTACACTGCAGGCTCTTCATCCTGAAAACAGACATCACGAGAGTACTGATTCTCTGAAGAAATGAGACGATGTGCTGAGAACACGGGCATACAGCCTGGTATAGTGTGTGTACACATCCGTGCTATATTTCCAAGTAACAGCTGAATATCCCCTCTCCCTGTTTTTTGCTTTAGACTGAGCTTCCAAGGGCAGGGACAAGAAGAGAAGCTTCTATAGAAGTTGGGACTTAGCTGAGTACTCAAAACGTGTAGAATTTCAGACAGTGGAGTAAAGAAAATGAGCAGTGCCACAATGGAGCACAGAGGAAAGAGAGCCAAGCGGAGGAAGTACATATGGTGGTCAAGGACTTGGTTTGGAGTTGAGCCTTGATGGTGCTGAGTATTTGGGAAGAGGACTTGGTGAGGCAGCACCTTAGCAGGGATGGATGAAGGAGGGCATCAAGAGTTGGGTAGAGGAGCTCACACTTGACACAATGACCAGGAATCTGTGTGTGTCTCTGTTTAGTACTCTCACAATGCCATCCAACTGGCAATATTCTGCCATCACGTTTACCACTATTATAACATTTCTAATCTACCACTTAAATTCAGTCAGCCCTGGGAGTGAGTGGGGAATGATCAAGTCTACTTCTCTAAACTTAGGTCGATACTTGACCCCAATCAAAAAGTTATACTTGGGGAAATGGAAAATGTCCTCCTTCTTTGTGGACCAGTGAAGTTAGGCCATAATGGTTTTTCCTCCGGGGAGATAATAGAATATCTGCAGTGCCAGGTTTATTTTTACTCACTCTATCACCCACCAGCCATCAGTGTGATGCAGGCAAAGGGGAGGGGAGGGAAGAACTGTGTAGCAGGTGGAGAGACCACCGTAAGCTCCTATGTTCTCTTCTCCCCATCTGCCTAAAAGATAGAGCACAGCAGGAAGCCAAAGAACACTTGTCTAAGTGGCAGCCTACATAAAGACATACCCCTGGGGTTTAGAAGTGATACTGTCACAGAAAAGCAGGAGAAAGATTACTCCAACTCTCTTCTATGGAGCCTTCTAAATGCAAAGAAAATCAAAGCAATTTTCAGGTTCCAGTTTCTAGACATCCACCTAATCCTCTATTAATTTTTAATCTAGCTTCACCAATTAAGAAGGCAGATATAGTGGACAGACACTGGAATAGATGTACTTGTCTAAGGAAAAAAACTGAGAAGGTCATCTGCTTTGGGCATAGAAGTGTCTTTCCAGGTTCACTGCACAGGAAGCAAAGGTCCTGGGCTAGCGTGTCCAAAGGAAATCTGAGCATATTCTTCTGAATTTGAGTTAGAAGCAACCTGATGCCAGTGCTGGCATTAGGGCCAACCCTGAATAAGATCTTGGGGGAAGTCCAGCAGAGATAAGAGGACAAAAGCAAAACCATACACACTTCAATTTTTATTTCACTTTAGAACATACTTTAAATGGAGTTTCAAGCTGCAGTATGGTGAGCAACATTTAAGACTTACATAAAACTCCTCAGATTAAAATACAAATGTATGTATGTATGTATATGTGTATATACATTATATATATATTTATATATATATATGATACAAATAGATAAGGAAATTAGAATGTCAACATGCAGTGAGAGATTAGAAGTGAACACTAAGATAAATTGTAATATTTATAAGTGATTTTAAACATATACTTATGGGCCCTTAGTGTCTTCCCTTTTACATAGAGAGTATTTTTATTGTTCAACCCGCGCCACAAGAGTCTACAAAGTAGTCGCTGGATACTTACATGATGTAGAAACATACTTTTAGAGGTAAGGGGGCATAGGAATTTAGAAACCTTTTAGTCTATTTTAGTTGCAAAACAAAACAACAACAAAAAAAACCCAACAACAACAATCGAGCTACAGAGAGTGCACCTAATTTATCCTGATAACAAAATGTGCAGATTAGCACAGTTGTGGAGTTCTGCCTTCTAGTCTCAGCTCTGTCAATTATTTACGGTGTTACTTTTGTTCAAACACATTGACTTTTAGTTTCCTCATCTCTAAAATGAGAGTTCTCAATTATATGAACCCTAATGTAAATGCAATTGAAAGGCATACAACTTTGTCCACAGCCCAAAACACATTAGTGGAAGAACAGACCACCTAGAAAAAGCAAAGAGGCAGCTATGAAATTAGAGACTTGACTCCTCCCCAAAGGCTGATCTGTGATGTGCAGGTCCTACTGAGCAGGTCCTACAAGGATGGCTTGTGCCCACATCCTTCATAGGAGGATGGTTAGGATTTGGTTTTCCCAGTCAAAAAGATGATGCTAGCACGGAGTCAAACCTCTGGAGAGTCATCTGGCCCCCAGCTTACCTGGCTTCCTCATCCTGCCACAGAGATAACCCCTGACACTTCATCTTGATTCTAATTCCCAAGAGTCTTATCTCCCCTTGCGTTACAGTTGTGCTAGAGTCAAGACCAGAGTTCAGGAAGTACATATACTCATGTTGTGGAAGCAATATTAAAGGTCTTTCTTCCTGGGAGAAGAGCATCTTTAAAGGGTGCTTCTCTCTTTGTAGAGCGTGATTTCTGCTGTCCATAATTACATTTGAATATGTACCCTTTTCAAAAGTCTTTGTTTTTCGAATCCTGACCCCGAGATTTAGGTACCTGGCCAGCAGGTGGCGTTTAGGTTCCTTGGTCTCAGGGTCCAGACCAAAAATTTATGCTGAGGGCCTATTTTGTCTTGTGTGACAGACTGCTACTTGTTCCTCAATATCTATTCTCCTGTTTCTTCAAAAAAAGTCCCCAATTTTTAGCTGCACACATTTCTTTCCTGGGACTAAAACAACATCTCTAAACCTCCTGGTGATACACGTGGCCACGTGAGTACTTTTTCACCAATAAGACAAAAGCAGACATAACACATGTCACCGTTAGCACACATGCTTATAAGACAGCTGGCATGGACCTTCCGTCCCCCTTCTTCTTCTTCCCTACTGCTGCCTTCCTGTTGGCTAGAAAGTAGACATTAATATGGCTGGATGGCCAGCAGCGTTCAAGGACCACGAAGTGATGCTGGAAACAGAAGCCACATGTGACAAAACAGCAAGAGAGGAGGAGCTTGGATTCCTCACACCTCAGATGCCATGTCAGCCCTGGACGGATTCCTCCTGCACTTCTTTTATGTGAGAGGGAAACACACATCTCTCTTCTTTAAGCCATGGTTATTTTGACGTCTCCTGCCGCTCACAGCTGAATCTAATCTGAATAACATGAGATTCAGATTCATTTTTAAAAACAATTATTAAAATGACAAAGGTAAGTGCCATTAGCACATATGCCGTGATTCATAGATGATACCATGCTATTGATTTAGCGCTAATAAGAAGGAAGTTACTTGCTACTTTGTTTTCTATAAGATAATGAAATAGGACATTCTTTTGGCAAGCTAACTGCTAGCAGTAGCCTGAAATCTACCCACCTGCACATGAGCAAACTTTTAGGGATCTCAAAAGCCATGACTCTGAGAACAATGTAAACAAAATGTGAATCTACTTAAGTGGCTTTATTACATATAATAGGAAACTCAGTATTATCTGTAGATATCTGATATATTACAAATTGTGTATGTACTAAGGATGAACAAATCTCCAGAGTACAGTCGTGACCTATGGTACTGAGTTTACACGTAGCCTAATCCCTGACATTTAGGGCCTCTAGTACAACATTACTAAAGAACAATAAACCTAGATGGCCTTCCAGAAGCAAATCTGAGCCATTCAAATTAAATCAACACCTGTTCACCTCATTAATATCTCGGCAAAATAAGCTGAGCAAACACCCCTGATGCTGAGTCACCACCACGTCCCTGAGAAGAACCAACCAATAGGGCTTCCTTTTCCTGGCCGCCCATGCTTTAAGTCACCAGGGTGGGTGCAGGTGTTTTCCTGGTCCCCATCTCAATGCAAACCCCATTTCCTCAGAGTGAAGTTCAGAGAAGCTCTGAGCAAGTCCAGCACAGGCTTCGCTTTCACCCACGTTGCCCTAGTGAAGCCCCACAGAAGGCTCAAGAAACCTCCCCAGGCCTCTCCTTACGGGACTGGCTGCTCAATTCTCAAAGCCACCTTGTGATTTCTACTGAAAGAGGGTTACATATTGGCAGGTCGCTATACAGTAATGTCCTCTTAAAAAACATGGAAGGGGATTTATTTACGGTGGTATGGGGACTGCAGGAGCTATTGACTTGGGCCCCGGAACTTATTTCTGTATTATAAGGTAACAAGGAAGCAAACTCTTTATCACCCGTTACAAATTACTTTAACACAGCCGATACCAAAAGGGGAAAGAGACACACACACACACGTACCCTCAGAATGTGAACATTATGCCCTCCGTCTAGAATGCCGGCATGACAGAGATCTAGAAGGGTGGGGATCTGTTCATGCAAGAATATCCCACTGCGAAGCCTAACATCACACAGAACCTTGATGCACAGGCGCTAAATCATCACCAACAACTGGCTTGACTTAAAGCAGTTTCCTAATCACATGCAAGCACAGTGACCTCTCAAAAAGTTCTTCATGAAAATGCTCCCCCACTCACTCTTCCCTGACATTTCTGAAGATTTCTTATCAATACCTAACTGTGAGAACACAGCACTAGAGAAAAACATCATCGCCAGTCCAGTGGTCAGCTCACTGAGGACGCGGATGAGTCAATATTCAAAAACTGTGATGCGCCATGTGCTTAGCGTGGAACTTAACAAATGTTCAAAGACTAACTAACGTTCTGAGCACGTGTTCTCTCAATGGCAAAGTCCGTATATGCTAGCAACCACAAATCAGTGATCACCAAGGTTAGAAAAATCTACACTGAAGAAAAAAATTCCCAGTCCTTGGTAAACCCAAAGAATTATTTAATTTTAACATTTCTTTTCAGTTACACAGCAAATCACCTTTGGGATGTTCCTGATGTTTCATATGCATTACTTCAGGGAAACCTCAGAAAAGTCCCTACTGAGCACCAGACAACAGGAAGTAAGATAATTCAATCTGTTACTTAGAATTCTTACTATTTTCCTACTATACTGTTTGCTTTCACCCATAAAATTGGACCTTCCTTCCAATTTTTTGTCTTTTATGCAGAAACTGTTGATAATGGAGCTTATTCACAGTACACTCAGTTCACTGTTCTTTTTCAGGTCTATAAATTTTGTCTTTTATTTGGGGAGGAAAAAGGCCAATCTCTCAGCTGGCTGGGCAAAAATGAGATACTGAGAAACCAAAAGGTGCATCTTTCTACACTACGTATCATGCCACGTTCAACCACAGGGCAAACACTATTTCATCCACAGGTGACAAAAGGCAACCTCACTGCACAGGATACTGAGAGCATGATTTCCTTCTTTAATTTGCTGTAAAATTATGAAAGTAACCTGCAACAAAAAGGCGGAGGCAGTGTCTGAATGAGGGTGGTGGAAAACTGGTCAGGAGTGTCCTGGGGAACCGGGAATCATGGAAGCACCCATCCTTCAAAGCCCTACCCAATTTCCACCCCTCCCCTGAAGACATCCTCCTCTGCCCAGCCAGGGTGGTCTTTAACACTGCAGCACTGACTGAAGGCTGCACCTTCCCCTTGCTCACTGAGAGAAGGTGTCTGACCTTTCAGATCTGTGTGTCTCAACTCTCCGTTGAGTTACAGTCTGACTGTAAATTTCCTGGGACAATGCCTTGTGTCTAGAAATTTTCTGTATTCAAACAGTACCACCAGCATTGAAGGTCATGTCATACTTGCTGACAGACTAAATTTAACTACCACCTCCCTATTACCTCACTTTTGTTTAAAGTGAAACACATGGCTGATTATAAATGTAGACAGATTTTTTCATGCAAATCACTGATCACCAAACTTATAAATGTAATTTTTAAAAAATGTTTTTACTTTTATTTTTGAGAGACAAAGAGACAGAGTCTGAGCAGGTGAGGGGCAGAGAGAGGGAGACACAGAATCCGAAGCAGGCTCCGGGCTCTGAGCTGCCAGCACAGAGCCTGACGTGGGGCTCGGACTCACAAACCTCAAGATCATGACCTGAGCCAAAATCGGACTGAGCCACCCAGGGGCCCGTTATAAATGTAATTTCTAATGTTCAGTATTTCAACTTTTTTTTTAAAGATATGGGCACAGAGGTTCTAATCAATATTATGTGGATGTGGCATTCACAATAAAAAAAAAAAAGAAAGAAAAATTCAAGATTAGTCAATTGCAGATTTGATAAATCTATCTAAAACTAAATTTTTACGTGTACCCCCAACTGGAAGAGAAACAGTTTTTCCAGGATCTGATTTTCAAAATTATATTTCTGATACACATCAATTTTCTACTCACAGCTGTAGTCAGAAACGGATAAAGGCTGAAACAGCAGCTTTGTTCTATGTCTGTTAGCAAAATACGACACCATATGGTCAACCCCACTCCCTGTCCAAATTCAAGATGGGTCCTGAGTAAATATATAGCAAACACGAATCGTCCTCTGTGGGTTATATAGCCATGTGTGTCTTTGACCCTTCCTTTTTCCTAGGCTTGGTCTATCTCACCAGCTATACCACCGGGTACATGGGCAGAGTCATGACCACCGTTAATTGCATGGACCAACCATGCAGCATAATCTGTGCCACAGTACATGCTCCAAACCATAACATACCTCATAGAATATAAGAAGGAACAACAAACAGCCCAGGGGAGCTTTTAAAATCACGTATGGAATAAATACAAACAGTAGACTCAAGAGGAATCAAAAGTGACATTACCCTAAAGTGACTAAAAACAAAAAGATTTTTTTTTTTCTTCAAAATGCTGTGGTTTTTATTACACCCCATCAGGATGTTTTCCATTCATGTACAAATCCCCCTCTAGGGCCTGCTTTTACAACGGTGGGTCATTGTTGGCAACACCACTGAGAGCCTAATCACAGTGTGAGAACATCTGTCACGTTCCCATTTCATGTCAAAGCTCTGCTGATACACTTGAATCTAAACCACCGCACAATGGATTTTAAAATGATACGAGTCTATGGTTTTGTGACATCAAAGGGCATTTCAAAGGCACCCCTAAATGATGAAAGAATTCTATTTTGCTAACTCAATGCAATATGTCTGATGAGTATAATCAATAGATATAAAATCTCCTGTTGGCATTATACATATATTCGGCCCACAGACACATCTCTACTCTCTAAAATATGGGAATAAGGAACAGTGCATCAAGATCTGTAATGTAATGTGTTCTGTCCAGTTACCACCCTTTTTTTGTTTTTCAAGTTTATTTATTTATTTTGAGAGAGAGAGCCCACGCATAAATGGGGGAGGGCAGAGAGAGACAGAGAGAGAGATCTCACACAGGCTCTGCACTGTCAGTGCAGAGCCCAACTTGGGGCTTGAACTCATGAACCGTGAGATCCTGACCTGAGCTGAAATCAAGAGTTGGACGCTTAACTGACTGAGCCACCCAGGCTCCCTATCCAGTTACTGTCTTAAAATACTTACCATCTTTTTTTCCTTTCTATACTGCAGCAGTAGAAACAAAAGGTTGTTTTTGAGTAGCTCAACATCAGGGAAGTCTTCTTTGTGAGGCAAAGAGTTCAGTTTTCCAATGATACAAGCAACCAGCATCACCCAAGCGCATCTCTTCCCCAGTTAAATGTGGGACTGTCAGGCTATGTACCTGGCTGAGAGATTTCTACTCCAACCAAGCATTTGCTTAATTGTAAAGTTTTATCTTTTCACTTCTAAATGAAAACAATACATAATAGGTGATAACCAGCTTCTTTGTGTATCCCCTATAGAGAATGTTATTATTACCAGCACGGAAAAGAACAGCTACTTGACAGAAGAGACAACCCCAACCATCCTCACTGTAAGAAGAGTGTTACTTCTCTGTAAGAAGCCGCCTCCCTGGCAGCTGCCATTATTACAGGTGCCTCGCCCTCACCTAAACTCCAAAGACAACCACATATTTGAGCACTAATTATTTGTGAGAGGCTGCAAAAGAGAGGAGAATAATGTGTCATTTTTTAATAGAGAGCTGCAGGGCTGCATAGTAGCGATGAGAAGACAAGGGGCTTGTCTTGGGTGACTGAACAAATTCTAGGGCAGCCACGGCTGCACCCCTGGGGGCAGAGGAGTGATGGTCACTGGGGGCCACTCGGGCATCCCTGGCATTACTGATGGGAGAGGCAATGGTGTGCATTGGTGCGTGCGCACACCCTGGCCCCGGGGATACTGAGGCAAAGACTAGACATAGGCCCTGGGGAGGTCAAATGTTACATTTGATAGGAGCAAACACTCTAGACGTGGAGAAAAGGGATAACAGCAAAGAACGGCAGCTTAAAAATGATTTTTAAAGTCTAATACAGGACTAGGGTGAATTAGCGAACCATGTAAGTGCCAGACGGGCTACTGGCTCCCACAGGATATCTCCCCAGGCAACGGCTCACCTTGAAAATGAAAGCAGCAGCAAGCCAAAATAGATACAGAAGACTAACAGTCTGTTATATTTATTTCTAATATTGATTGAAAAAAATCAATTTATATTCTATGTGCCAGACACTTAATATACATCATCTCAAATAATCCTACAGGAATCCTGTAAGAGAGATATCATCCCTATTCTACAGCTAAAAAAAAATTGTGGCAGAAAGGTTAAGTGACTCACCCAATGTCACCCAACGAGTATATGCACATTTCAGGCCTGACAGAGCTTCATGACAAAGGGCCTGAGCATCTACTGGGAACATTCTGATTTTATAAGTGCTTTTTACCATAGACCAGGGACCAGCAAACGCTTTCTCAGAGGGACAAATGGTAAGTATTTTACACTTTGTGGGCCATAGAATCCCTGTTGCACACCCCCCCCCCCAACCCGTTAATGCACCAAGACAGCCATCGACACTACGTAAACAAATGAGCATGGCTGTTCTCCCATAAAACCAGAGGCCAGTCTGCCAACTCCTGTTCTAGAATGAGGGTCGACAAACTGCAGCCCTGGACCAGGTCCAGCCCACCATGGATTTTTGTAAACAATGCTTTATTCGTTTATGATCTAGATCTAGGCTGTCATCTAGACCGTTTCTAGATAGTTGAAGGGTAACTCAAGGAGCTAAAATAATGCCCCAGTTTCACAGAAACATTCTCGGGAGCGTCCAGCTCTTTGTTCTAAACTTCCTTAACAAACAGTGTTCTGATTCCTAATCTGTGGCCTGTGTGATCCAGCCCTCCAGTGGGAGAGCCCTGATACACACCTGCTACCTGACAGGTGACTGACCTTTCACTGCAAAGGAACAGTGACATTCTACATCCTCAATTAATAAGTCATCAGTTTCTGGAAGACTCAATGCCTTTGGGGAGCTGAAAAAACAGAAACAGAGATTCTTAACCTGAAAGGATGGGTGGTCAGAGACTGACAAATCAGTTAATATGTTCATTCTAATTTTTAGGAAGTGTCTCCTCTGTGCCAGTGGAAATACATGTGAACGCCAGACGGAAAAGACTGACTCGTAGCACTTGAGTACTTTATGTGCAGCAAATCTATGTTGTTACTTGTGACACCACAAGACCTGAGCTGAACTGTAACCCACTCTCAAGCAAGCAGACAAGTGGTGTTGCTGTGATAGCTACTGCAGTAAGATGAGGACCCTGGCTCATCTTGTTGAGAGCAGCAGCTACGGGAGCAGAGCCCACGAGCTCTAGGAGGAAGGGACTGTGCTGGCTCAATGCCCAGAGAGAGCAGGAGCTCCAAGACCTGTTGTCTATATTATTATGGATTACCTCCATGGCTCCTGATGAACTAGGGTGTGAATGGCCTGGTCTGACAGTCAGATTTTTCTAACTCTCATGTTATCAGGATCAAATGCTCCATACCTGGACTGTCTGGTAATCGGAAGCATCGATCCCTTTCACGGTAACCTCTCGGAAGACTCGTGGCTCCAGCTCCTCTTTGGTGAGGTCACAGTGATAAATGATACCTAGAAGGAAGCGGAAGTCCTGATTTAGTCCACAAGCTCACTGGCTGCAAGGGGGCAAGGGCACACAGCACAACTGGATGCCATGAATCACAAGAGAGGAACATGAGTTGGGGACCTGCTGCCATGTGAGGGTCACTGTGCCAAGAGTGCTTATTAGAACAGTCTGCGCATGGAGTGTTCACCTTTCCTCACTGCCACCACACACAGCGTTTTGACGACCATCATCTGTCGTATACATTTTAGAAGATTCCATAGCATTCCGTGAGTATGAGAAGAGGTAAAAACTGTAAGAGTGAAAACTTAACAGGTCTTCCCTATGCTGGGTCACTTAGGAATGCAGGTCAAAAAAGATGGCGAACTTCATGTAGGGCCACTTCACCTTGAGAGGTGAATTAAGATGGAAAACTCAAATGACTGGCCCCAAGTCAACAACCAGCCAGAAGCCTCCTGATGGGAACTCTGGGGCTCCTGACACCAGATACCCACCTGTCCGTGCACACACACGTGGACAGCAGTCAGGGACCAGAGATGACCAGGTACCATTTTAGAGCTACTTTAAAAATTTTTATTATCCCAGGAATTGTGCACAACACAAATGAATGAATGTACACCAAGAATGCCAGCTTATTTAAACACTAATTAAAAATCCATTTCCTGAATTTAATGCTATTACACTTTAACACTTAAGAACTAAATCAAAGAAACAATAAGACGAGTTGTTACTATTTGAAAACTGCAGTGGTTTATGAAACAGAATTAGTCATCCAGAGTGGCTGGTGCGGAAACAGCCCTCCCACACAATACATTAAACATACACTGTCAGATAGATGAAAAAATCGATTTAGCGATCCCAATACTTGCTGGAAAACTTGAAACTAAATGGTACTCCCACAGGGTACATCTGAAGTGACTGATCAGGTATTAAAATGGTGGCTCTCTTTCTTCTCAATTCCTCTGTGCATGTATTTCATTAACAGATGAGAAGGGATACTCTGTACCCCCAGTGGCAAAGAATAATAGTTTACACTCATTAACAGCAAGGCTGCTGATCCCTATGAATGTCACTGCAATTCTCATGCTTACAGACAAATTATTTTAAGGTACTATAATTGGAAGTATGATGAATATTGACAGAGAGAAGATACGTAACATGACCCAAGTATTGGCTTTCCTGGTTTAAGTCATACTTGGGTATTTATTAAAATACATCTTCATACATACAGTACTTCCAAACTACGCTCTGGGCATACATTCTAATGTACCAGATATACTGATTATTGTCCTTGCCTAGAGGAATGTAATCTTGAAGGCAAGGCTATTTTCAGATATATGTTAATTTTTGAATAGCTTCTTGATCCGTACTTGCTTCCCTTCCTCAAAACACACAAAAAAGTCCAAATCCTGGAAAAAAAAAAACCCCAGACATCCAAACAACTAACAAAAATGATTGCAGACCGAGCATGTGCTATTTGAGCGCCTGCCTCACTCTGGTATCACTGCAACCTGTACTGCAGTGAATGAGAAAGCACCTGGCAGCCAGGATTCCCGCCTCTGACAGTTGCTGGGCCAGTGACCTTAGACAAATCACCAAAGTATTAGAATGCAAATTCCTTTGTGAAAGACAATAAATAGGAAATGTACTCTAAGCTCCTGTTTATCTGGGGGTCCCTGGGTGGCTCAGTCAGTTAAGCGGGTTCATGAGTTCAAGCCCCTCACTGGGCTGTTGTCACTGCCCAGCCCACTCAGACCCTCTGTCTGCCTCTCTCTCTCTCCCCCAGTTGCATGCACACTCTCTCTCTCAAAAATAAACAAACATTAAAAAAAAAAATAATACAAAAAAATGCCTTTTAACTGGAAAAACTACTATATCAAATCCTCTAACAGCAGAATGAAACAAGTAGGCAACAGGGGCTGGCTACTACTGTTCAGAGAAATCATGCCAAATACCTGACTTCTATCCTTCGGTCCTGTGCCAAAGTGGCACCTGGGAGGAGACTGGGTTAAACTTGAAGGTACCAGTGCTTAATATATTTGATCAACACTTCCTTTTAACAGGTCCAGCTGGGTTACCCCAAGGTTAGCCTATGGCACACTCACATAATGTGAATCGCTATAATCTAATGATGTTTTGTGTCCTGTCTGATTTGGCTTGGTAAGCCCAAGGAAGGTGGGGTTTGGAGAAGTCATCTTGGAATCATAAACCAGAGAGGACTGGTTAGGTGATCTCTAGGAAATAAATTTCGACATTTCAGGGTGAAAGAGAATTGGGTTATAGAAGAAGTCCCCTGAGGCCAGGGGAGGTGTCTGGACTTGAGGAGATGGGTCTCCTGATGAAAGCAGTGATTTAACAAAGCCATTCTAGTAACAGGAAGGAGGCGGGGATGATTAGCTCATACATCCCCAATAATCCAAAATAAATGTAAAGGGGTAAAAGAAATGGGAGTAGGAGTTAAGAGGAAGGGATGACTCTGGGGGAAACTGTGAAAGAAAAATCCAAGGCTCTGAAACACTGGTGTGTACAGAGAGGGCAAAAGAACTTTGGAAAAGATGATCTATACTGACCCACCTGTGTAGGGTGGGTTTTAAAGTTATTAAAAGAAAAAAAAACATAAATGTAAACTAAAACAAGTCTTGAAAATGTCTGCACTCCTTGGTATTTACACAGAGGAGCTGAGAAGTTATGTCCACACAAAAATCTGCACACGGATGTTTATAGCAGCTTTATTCATAACTGCTCAAACTTGGAAGGTGCCAAGATGTCCTTCAGAAGATGAATGTGTAAATAAACCTCAGTACATCCAGACAATGGAATATTATTCAGGGCTAAAAGAAATAAGCAATCAAGCCCAAGAAAAGATACGGAGGAATCTTAAATGCAGAGTAGTAAGTGAAAGAAGCCAGTCTGGAAAGTCTGCATACTACTGTATGATTCCAACCATATGACAGTCTGGAAAAAGACAAAAAACAAAAAAAAGACAAAACTGTGGAGACAGCAAAAAGATCAGTGGTTGCCAGGGGTTGGGGGAGGGGTGAAGAGGGGGAGGATTTTTAGGGCAGTGAAAATATTCTATAGGATACTATTATGATGGATACATGTCATTATTCATTTGCCCAAACCCACAGAACGTACAACACCAAGAGTCAACCGTAATGAACACTAGGGACTTTGGGTGATTACCATGTGTCAGTATAAGTTCATCAACTGTGACAACTGTACCACTCCAGTGGGAGATGATGATGGGGGAGGCTGTGCATGTGGGGGCAGGAAGAATACAAGAAATCTCTGTACCTTCCCCTCAATTTTGCTGTGTACCTAAAACTGCTCTAAAAAATTAAATCTTAAATTTTTTTTGCCCTTCCCAAGGCTTCTCTGCTCAACCCGTTTCCTACCCCCATGCACCTCGGACTTGCTGTACTGGATTATTACAACGTGCAAGTCTGTCTGGAGCTAACCTTAGACAACCCTCTGACGTTCCATGAACACAGAATTAATCAGCACAAACCACTAAGTGGTTTGAGCCAGAGGGAATAAGTGCATCGTGTTCCAAATTGCCCCGTATCCTCATTCTCTCCCAAGTTTGACTCAAGGTACAAAAGTCCTAAGCAGCTTGGGCTCAAGACACACAGTCTTCACCATGAGCCTCCAAGAGAAACAAAGCTCGTGCGCAGTGGCCAGATGCACCCATGTCCTAAACAGCTGGAGTCATAGTTAATTTTGGCCCCAGGGCTTTACTTATAATTTAGTATCTCTGTTGTTTACCACAGTAGTAGATAGCTAATCTTCAGAGACCGGGGAAAGACAGCCTCTGAGCTGGTATGTATGTGCATGTATGTATGTGCATGTATGTATGTATGTATGTATGTATGTGTGTGTGTGTGTGTGTGCGCGCGTGAAAGCAACGCCGATAATTGTTGTTTTCGAGAGATCCAGTTTACTGATATGATGGGCCATTTTTGCTTTGGACCAGAAGGCCTAAGTCTGGAAGCCCTGTTCTCTCGTTTTAGGTATCAAATTGCATTAAGGGGAGAAAAGAGAAAGATGGAGGCAAAATGAGTAAGAAAAGATAAAGGGCAAGAACAAGGCATTACAATAACAAAGCTGTCGAGAAACTGCCCAGCGGTCTAGAACTATTCAACCTCTCAAACTTCACAGCCATAGCCGCAGCTAGTATTTCATTCCTTGGCACAGAACCCATCTTTTTACTCTAGGACAATGAGCCCTCTCTCCCCCAGGTACTGATGAACTTGTTCCTGAAATAAATGGTCACATGGAGTCACCGAAGGAGGTTTACTGGCCTTTGGGAACTCTGGCTTTTATTAAGAATGGGTGAGTCACCCCTGCCCCATTCTCCTCATCGCCCTTTGTCCGTTTAAACTGTTTAAGCTATGAGATTTTCAAAGTAAAATTTCTGGAAGCAGCGTAAATTGGGGAAATACATCACAGAGCCTGCAGAATGGCAATCTGGAGGAAATGGATTTTTTTCTCGGTTCCTGTTCACTGGCAACCACTGTACCCTCAGGCCCCAGGGCAGGACAGACGTGATGCAGGATTCCCCGACACAGGGCTCCTGACCTGTCAGTTTGACTCCTGGCACTGGCCCTGGTTTCCACAGGGCTGTGGGCACTTTTCCTCACCCCCCTGGGTCCTCTGAAAGGCACACGGGACAGTAAAGCTTGCTAGGTGTTCCGGGTATACCAGCAGATCTATTTATAGAAGAACATCACTCTTTTGGTTTTAATAACCCTGACAGCAAGCTGTCACGACAAGAAGACTCCTTGTGATCGCCTGCTCCGTGACTCTGAGGTGCGCACGTGTGTACACAAATGCACACACGCACACACAGACACACACACACACACACACAAGTACATGCACCATCACTGTCAACTGGCTGAACCCCACGAGGAAGAACCACTTCGGCACCTGCCTAGCTTTCTCCCCTATGTCTGCTTACTTTGCCAGGGACTGAACCATTGCCGCAAAACCAGACAGGGCTGTGAAGGAGCTCGAAATACAAACAAGGGAAGTGCGGAAATTTTTTCAGCCAGATTGCTTTTAAGATAGGGTGTGCTCGGTCAGCAGCAAGCTGCCAACAGAGCCAGGCTCCTGGGACAAATCAGAGTATGTGTGTGGCTGTGGTTACAACAAAAACCGTGCAGCCAAGTGGAGAAGCAGGAAAGACCAAAACAGCAAAATGAGCGTGACCAACTGAAAAAAAGTTAAAAAGACAACTATGTTTACTTTGGGGAAAATCAACCCAGACCATGGAACGCAGTATCACAATTTATAAGCATTTTTTTTTCTTTTTGCCTTGAACCCAGTAACAAGTTTTTTTTTCCATATGATGTAAGACTATACCCTCAGAATTATATTTTAATTTGGCTTAACAACAACAAACATCACTCTCAGTCTGTTTTAGAAAACAAGTTTTTAATGTCAGACGGAACTACAGATTTTTATTTTATGTTTTTAAGTTAATTTGCACTACGTGTGTCCTGATCCATATAGACCAAAGTTTGAATCTAAGGTTATACTTGTTCATACTAATTTTTTTAAATCAACCTAGGACAACAGTTGATCCTGTCCCCAGAACACAGACTCAGGATATAAGATGAATGAGTTTGCTGTTTTAGGCACTCACATTTCCCTGTGTTCTAAGCATCTGTTTTACTGTTTTATTCTCATGATGTAATTCTGGCTATAATACAGCATATGTGATTTTCAATAACACAGCATTACATTTCCATTTCCCAAAAGAAACCCAAACATTAGTCTGATTTTTAAGCTGAATAACATTGGTGAAAAGACTCTCTCACCTGGAGATAAAAAGGAAGTAAACTGATAGAAGATTTCGGTGTCCTTCTTCTGACCGCTGTACCCCACAACACTGCCGACCTCCAGTGGGAAGGTCTTGAGGAGAGCGCCCGTGGCCAGGTCGTGGAGCTGCAGAACGTTCCTCACATCATGGAGGTAGCATAACACCAAAAAGTTAGACCTCACACAAGCCACCCATTCTGAAAAGGGAAGAACAGATAAAAGCTTACTTGGCTTTGAAAGTAACGAGAAGCATAGTTATTTCATTGAACAATAGCTCTTGAGCTACTATCCATTGTGCTATGCAGCAATGCGACTTGCAAAGTGATCTTATAATTGACTTTAATCGTTCATCTAACTCCAGAATATTCCTTTAGTAAGTGATTGTCACTGTCATGTCTGGAGGAAACAAAATATTCTATGTAAACTTCTGTGATACAAATAACCCTGGCCTACTTATTTTGCGTCCAATCTCATGGTAGGGGAGATCTAAGGAAAACAACAAAAACCAAGTCATGATCCACGTCTGCTGGGAATGTTTATTTGACGAAAATATATTATGCTCTGCGTATGTGCCAGATACCCTGCAAGGCACTGGAGAAACAGGCAGGAAGATGATGTCACTTCTGCCCTTAAGACACAATCATATAAAAACATAAGTAGTAACATGTAAGCAGAGGTAAGTGAGAAGTTGGCTGGGGACCCAAAACACAAGAGCCCTCGAGCGAGCACGGAACTGCATCTTGAGCACGGGGGTGTGAGACAGTGGGTGGCTAGGGTGGTGTCAGAGACAGGACAGTTCTCTGGGGGATGAGGCGGTGGGAGGGCAGGCAACTCAAGATGACAGCCAGAGCTGGGAACAGAGAGAGAAGAGGAATACAAACAACCAGTAGGGAGGGAGGCAGACTGGTGAGGAGAACAAGCGACATCTTGTTTTCAAGAAGGAAACTTCCATTTGCAAGAAGAAAAAGGCTGCTTAGCGTGGGGTCGGTGAAAATGGTGGTGGTGGTCTGCCGAGGCTCTGGTGAGCCAGATGGACAGAAGTTTAGTTCTGACTTGGCCGTTCCCGGGGAGTTACTGTGTGGACTGTAGGGTGACAGAAATAAAGATGGTATCCAGGAAGGAAGCCGAACAACGGAGGTATATGGAAGGATGGAGGGGAGACGAGGAGGAACACTACTGCCATGAGCCTGTCCTATCACATCAAGCTGGGACAAAGGCTAGGGAGGGAAGGAAAGAAACGAAAGGCATTTCCCAAGAAGAGTCATCAGGATGTGGTAACTGTGGGGAGATGAACAGTAAGGTGGAGAATTGAGTCCTCCTCAGCTCCCAGGGCTGCAGCTTCAGTAATGGTGCCGTCAGTGACAGAGCAGGGACAGGAGGTGAGCTGGGTGATGGGGAAAGGAGAGAACGGGAGGGCAGGCGGACAGCACCGCCCATCCTGGTGTGCACAAGATCAGCCTGAGGTGAGGACGGGTCCTCCCAGAGGGAGAGACGCTGGAGTAAATGGAAGCAAGGGTAGGTAGGGTGGCAGGTAACTGCTCAGATGTGGAAAAGACAAGCCTTTCATGGTGTGCGGTGAGTTTCTTGACATTTACTACAACCTAAGAAACTAGCAGTTCATGCTTATAACGTTATTATCAATATGAATAAGACATCGGCCAGAGGGAACCCTTGAGGATCAGCCGGGGCCTCAATGGTGCTGGGTTGTTTGGATTAGCACAGTAAGCATTTCTGCCAAGTGAGGACAGAAGAACTCTTGTATCTAAAAGTAATTTGCTCATTATCCAATGCAATTTTTTTTTTTAAAGTGCCTCAATCAAGCGTTATATTTCAGGTGGCCTTAATGCTTTAAAGAAAGTACAGGGGTGGGGGGGTGGGGAACTGAAGTAAATTATTTCTGTCAAAGAATAATCACTCTGTGTTAACTGCAAGCACATCAGAATTATAAAACGGAGACTGAATAAGAAAATGACAAGGTGATTTGCAGACTGTCATTAATAAAAGCTCTGACTTTATGACTCATCGCTAGTTTTTATTCTCAACAGGGCATTCTGAGCTAATGATATATAGCAAATTCAACAGCACTTCTCTTTGAATTGATGAGTTCTAGTGAATATTGAAGGTTTCCCCTTTCTAGTCTAAAGAACTTATAACCTTTCAGAAGGAAGATTATAAAAATATATCACCCCCTACCAGCCCCCGCAAAATCCCTAAGCACTGATGGTACATCTCATTAGATCTACAAAGTGAAAGAGGATGTCACCTTAAGACATACTTAAAACCACTTCTTTGGGACTTTAAAAGGCAGAAAACTCACATGCCTTGGCAAATATTTCTATCTAAGATAGCTTTCTACATGAGGATCGTGAGTGCAAACTGACTTGCACCTGAAAAACGCCAAGGGCACCTTACATGAGGATTTATAACACCGAAGGCTCACCTGGACCCACCAAATGTGAAGTCAATTCACGTGGGTACTTAGGAAGCACTCACTAAACACTGGCTTTTACTATCCTTGGACAGACATTCTGTCTCAATTTGGACAGAAGCCATCAGCCTACCAATGTCAATACAAACCAGATTCCTCACATCAACAACCAAACCCCTATTCCTTGGCTCATGGATCCCTGAACAACCCCCCCCCCCCATTCCTTGGCTCATGGATCCCTGAACCAAATATACATGAGGGTCAGAGGGAGAATGGAAGATTTTGAGGAGAAAGGTGGAGGGATTTCCTTGAAGAGAGCTCCTGCCATGCTCTAAGTCCCCCTCCCTATTAGTACCTTGTTAGCTGATGCCTAATCCAAACCTGAGAAGCTAAAGGGACTATGGCTGAACATCTAGAAAGCAAGGGGAGGGGCACCTAAGTAGTTCTGGGGAATGGCCCAGGATGTGCTGCTGCCTCAGAGTTGCAGATGTGGGTTTTGCAGGAAAGAGCAGGCATGGGGTCATCTTGGCTCCTATCCAACAGAGCTGCCCAGAGCGGTATGGAGACTCAGTACACAAGATGGTGGTGGGGTGCAGCCAGATGCCCAGGGGCTGAGGAGAATCTCAAGCAAACACCCAGAGTATTGCTTCTTCCAGAGCCAAGGGCCTAGCAGGAGGCCATCCCTGAGATGGTCAGTCGTAATCACCTGCCCACATTCCCCTTCTCCCCCTGAGCAAGGCCAGGTATAATGTGCTGAGCACAGAACGTACTGGCTTGAGCCAAGGGAGAAAGAGTCCCTTACTTTTCCAGGATACGAACCTGGACCTAACACTTGTGCTTTAATTCACTGGAAACACATTAAGAACTGCTTTATTGGCAACAGAACTGCTTTGCATATCTCAAAAGAAGTTATTTTCCTAATTTTATATCTTATACCTTCACATTTTGGGATGGCCCCAGATTTTGCCCTAGTCAATCCATTAACACAAGTTCACCTCCAATGAGTGAACTCTTCATTGGCTTGAAGGTACAGGGACTATCCTTTTGTGTAAAAACCTGTAGCAAAATTAGTGAGCCTTATTCTAATCAAACTAGCTTTCAGGCAATGAATAATTTATAAAGCAGCATATCATTTTTCGAAAATCACAGAGAAAAAGAATAAAAGGGAACTTAAGGGCACTCTGAAACAATTGATAAAGAAGGGAGGGTCTCAGGAGGCTAATGTAGCTCACTGCACACAACAGCAACTGCAATGGATTCCAATTAAATATGACAATAGTCTATTCTTTTTTAAATTTTTATTCATTTTTGAGACAGAGAGAGAGACAGACAGACAGAGAGAGCATGAGCAAGGGAGGGGCAGAGAGAGAGGGAGACACAGAATCCGAAGCAGGCTCTAGGCCGTAAGCTGTCAGCACAGAGCCCGACACAGGGCCTGAACCCGTGGACCATGAGATCGTGACCTGACCCGTTGTCAAACGCTTAACTGAGCCACCCAGGCACACCCCATCTATTCTCTCTTCTAATAACAGGACTGTAAATCCACTCTGAGATCTACAACAGGTATACTACAAACAGCCAAAGGTTATTCAAAAGCTAAAAGCTAAGAATTCTAAATAGTTTAAAAAATTAAATATTAATGATTATTATCAAACAATAATTACACAGAGACAACTGATATTTAAAAAGACTACCTTTGAAAGCCTGGATTCAGGGGCACCTGGGTGGCTTGGTCGTTAAGCGTCTGACTCTTGATTTCGGCTCAGGGCATGACTGAACCTCTGCTATCAGTGCAGAGCCTGCTTGGGCGCGTCTGACTCTTGATTTCGGCTCAGGGCATGATCTCACAGTTAGTGGGACTGAACCTCTGCTATCAGTGCAGAGCCTGCTTGGGATTCTCTCTACCCCCCCCCCAACCCCTCCCCTGCTCACGCACATGTGCACGCGCTCTCTCAAAATAAATTAAAAAAAAAAAGGAAAGGCTGGATTCATACCCCCACAATTTTTACGAAGGCCCTGCATGACATTGTACTAGCCACAAAGATGTCGTCTAGTAAATACTTGGTTACGCTACTTAGACACTTCATTCTCAAAGACTGAAGGCTGAAAGTTCTTTGCCTTCTTTCTAACAGGTCACCAAAGAATGAGAGATGTAACAATGTGTTCACCTTCTCACCAAAACCCAAAGTGCGCAGTGTTCAAGTAGTATGCAATCTTACCTAAGACATCTTTCTCGTGCTCAGGCACAAGCACTTTCCACTTAGACTCCTCAGGATCCGTGAAGTCGATGTTGATCAGGCGATAGTTGGGCGAATGGCGATTTGTCTTGAAGGTGAACAGCGTCCCCTCATTGGTCACATAGTCATATTCTCCTTCAAAGTTGTCGATCAGTTTCACCCACTTCAGGATTCCTGGTGAGAGAGCAAGCATCCCTGTCACCTCTCCTATGTTTAAAATGGTGTGGTTTACATGTGGCGAAGGGAGGGCAGGTTTTCTCTGTCCACAGAACGTAAAGCAAACAAAATATCTGAAAAGATCTAGGCCTTGAGAAAGAGCAAAGACAAGTGCAGGTAAATTGTAAGGTTTTAAAAATATGAGGAAAATATTTTTCATGAGAAACCTGAAAGAGACTAAAGGACTTCTCCTCTCAGCCCCCTGCCCCAGGTAATCTGATAAATCCTCTTCTACCCGAATATCTCAAAGCCAAGCACTTCTTTCTACCCGGACTGCCACTACACCATCCCACATCTTTGTCATTCGCCTCCATGTCTTCGGTCTATGGCGGCGGCTCCCAACCAGGATGATTTCACACACCAAGACATGCACACCCACACACTCATACCTAGACATCCCCCTCCACACACACACACACTCAAACCCAGGTACAAATACAAACACAGACACACATCCTCCACACAGACACCCCCCCCCCCCCGCACGCACACACAAATCCACACCTTAAATGCCATTTATAAAAATAAAAAATATAAATAAATAAAAAACACTGGGAAGACATGTTTCACAATGTATCACATGTAGATATTCAGAGAGTACATTTTAAAAGTTTTATAAACAAAAGAGCTCGATGATTTCTAAACTACTGAAAGGCACTGCCAGATCTTAGCTATTCTCTAATTAATCTCCTACCTTAAATTTCTCAGTGAAATTGCTATATTAATTTGGTAGTTCATTTTTATCCTTGAATCTTTCAAGGTGATTTTACATTGTCTCCTTCATCTCCATAGCATAATATCTTTATGTGATATTTGGTTGAATTAAATTTATCAAGAAAAATATACTCCCATGGAGGAAAGAGATTTTTTTTTTTTTTTTTTTTTTTTTGGTCAGACATAACTGAATTAAAACCCCAGCTCCATTATTTAGTTGTGTGACCTTGAGCAATCTCTTTATTCTCTACTAAGCTTTATTTTCTCAACTGTAAACTAGGATGAGTAAGTAAATTAAAAAAATTAGTGTAAAGTGATTACTAATACCTACCCCACAACAAAAACTCAACAAATATTTAAAAATGAATGACCAGGGGCGCCTGGGTGACTCAGTCGGTTGAGCGTCCGACTTCAGCTCAGGTCATGATCTCACAGTGGGTGGGTTCGAGCCCCACGTCAGGCTCTGTGCTGACAGCTCAGAGCCTGGAGCCTGCTTTGGATTCTGTGTCTCCCTCTTTCTCTGTCCCTCCCCCGCTCGCATTCTGTCTCTCTCTCGCTCTGTCTCTCAAAAATAAATAAAAATTTAAAAATTTGTAAAAAAAAAAAAATGACAGAATTAAAACTAATAATAAGATAAGCAAGCTAAATAAAATCTATAGCTTTCTAATATGCCAGCAATAACCAGTCAGAAAATATGGGGTGAGGAGGGGCCCTCTTGTACAATAGAAGCAAAATTAATACTTAGGAATGCACTTAACACGAAATGTGGAATCTATATGAAGAAAGCTCTAAAATCTTCCTAAGAAATCTTAAAACAACAACAACAACAACAAAACCCTGAAGAACTAGAAACACATAACCATACCTCTAGATGGGAAGACTCAATATTTCAAAGGTGCAAATAATCCCAGAGGAAATCTATAAATTTAACATAATTCCAATCAAAATTCAAATGAGATTTTTAGGGAATTTGACAATATCATCCTAAGGTTCATTTGAAAGAACATACACGTTAAAACAGTCATTTTTCAAAATAGAGTGAGGGGGAACTTTTTGCACCATGGTGCTCTGAACAAGCCTTTCCCCCACCAAAGGTAACCATCATTCTGAATTTTACATTATTTACTTTATTTTTCTTTGTTCTTTTCCTGCTCCAATATGTATCCATAAACACTACAGTCTAATTTTATCTTATCCTTGAATTTCATGTATGGTGAAGTCATACAATATGTATTCTTTTGTGCCTGATTTCTTTCACATGACACGTTTGTGAGATTTTTCCATCCTGTGGTCATTGCGAGTGACTTCTGGCTAAATCCGATTGTGCTCGAAAAACACACTGTATGATTTTTAATCTTTTGAAATTCGCTAAGAAAAACTTTTAGGGTCTAATTATTTTTCCTTTAAGGATTTTTAAATGTTCCTGTGACTGAAAAGAATGTATATTTTGCAGATTTTGGGTGTGATATGCCAAATATGTCTATTAAGTCATATGTTAATCACATTGTTCAAATCCATGTATTTACTGATTTGGGGAGCCGTTTTTTTCTAGCAGGCAGAGAAGAGGTCTTAAATGTTCCTCTATGATTATAGATTAGATTTGTTTAATTTTTACTTGTATTTCTGTTAATTTCTGCCCTCTGTAGTTTGAAAGCATGCTGTTCAATACATACCAAATTAGAATTATTATATTTAAATAAAACCCAATTGAGCTCTTTATGGTTATGAAGTTTTAACTTTAGCAATGCTTTTTACTTTTTATTTTTAAAGTCTACTTCAATGTTAAGACAACTATGTGATTTTCATAGTAACATCTTGGGCAAGTTGTCCTCTGCAGAATGACTGGTCCCAATTATGTCGTTTATCATTTCTGAAAAGATTTTTTCTTTTTCATCTCTCTTTACCAGTCATGCGTCCCACTGCTTGGTGGGAAGTAAAATTTCTTTACATCCATATTCTATTTCATTAATTCTCTCTTCAGCTGTGTTTAATTTCTTCAACCTAATAACTCAATTTTTTAACATTAATAATCATATTTTTTACAGAAATTCTACTTGGTCTTCTTCCACTCTGTTGGGTTATTCTTTACAGGATGTTGTTTCTTGCTTATGCTTCCAAGCTTCTTGTTTATTTTTTGTAAAAGTAGCATCACATTATTTACTTTTTAAAGTGTATTTAAATTTAAAATGTATTTATGTTAGGATGTGATAATTCCACTCGGTGCTTCTGTTGCTCTATTTCACATGCTGGTGAGTTTCCTTGTCTGATTTGTGATTTCTTTGTGTGTGTGTGTGTGTGTGTGTGTGTGTGTGTGTGTGTGTGTGAGTTTTGACTGTGAAATGATTTCCCTTGAAACAATATCTATGGGAATTCTTGGAGGCCTGAGTTAAAGTAGCATTCTTCCAGTTTTTGGCTTCCGTTTGCCTGCTAAGAGGCAACCAATCTGGGAGCGCTTTAAATTAAATTCTTAGCCTGAGGATTTTTGGACCTCAGAGGGGATAATCAAGATAACCTGTACCCATGTCAGCCTTTCTCATGTTTTAGGAGAATTCACATCCTGCCTCTCCCTCTCCTTCCCTAGTGCTAACGTAAAGATAGGTGGGGTTTCTTCCCATACCCTCCCTTTCCCCCACCTCTTGCTCCCAGCTCCACCACTGGTAGTTTATTTCTTAATCACCATTACATGGAAGATATCTCTCATTAGATTCTCCAATATGGAGAACCAGAGGCCTTTATCTTCTATCCCCCTTGCCCTGGGTGGCCATCAGATGGAAACTTAACCTGCAAAGCCCAGGAACATTCTGGAACAATCCAGGATTCCTGCATTCATCTTGTCTTTGGTCTCTATGGTTTCTCTTTTTTTGTGCCAACTTTGCAATATATTTAAAAAGATATTTCATAATCTTTTTACAGCATTTCAGTTGTTTTAATTGGGAGGTTACTCAGAATATATAATTTGCTGAACTCCTTCAAAGAGAAATCCTTACAATTAATTTTTATAAAGGTTATGCTGTGAATTTAAGTTTCAATTTTCTTTTCAGTAACAAACTGCTAACCTCAAACACAGGTGACCGCTCAAAGATAATTTCATTTTAATTTACATAAAACAATGCTTTAAAAGGGGAAAAACCCAAAAACTATTCCTTAGAAGACTAAGTAAATAAGTAAAAAATTAGCTGGCAACGCAAGAACTGCAGGTAATCGAAAGGTACATTTGTTTACACTAAGAATGATGAATCACAATTTTCTGGACTATGACATTTGTAGACACAGAATCTTGGTTCAGAAAAATGTCAGATTCCTTAAATGTCCCCCTGACAATAAAACATTTCCTGATGTGCAACCTTTACTTCTCAAAGTAACCATCTTATGGTTTCTGCCTGAAAAGGTCTTGCAGGCATTATAGTGATATTCATTACGACCCTAGCCACCCACCCCCAACACAAAAAGTCATTGAAATATCTACTAAAGGCAATACACAGAAATTTCCTTCAGTACCTCTGTATAATCAGGTGAGCCTGAAGATGTGGCACACTCGTTTTAAATAATCAAGCCCCAGGGAACACCAAAACAACAAAGTTTGTGGTCATTATCTACCATCAAATCCTGGAGTATTAACCTGAGTCATAAATAAATACTACAAGTCATAAATTCATTTGAATTTAGGTATGTGGCTGGATTTATACAAATGGGATTCAAAGTACTGGCCCCCATGGGGCTGCATGTTTAAAATGGCATTCACGGAATCTTTTTGCTCTCCGGAAAACCTTGCTCCTCAGGGATTTGGCACAAAATAATTCAAGAGAAATGGTATTTCAGTTGAACAATGGGGCTCACTCAGTTTTGCTATTCGCAAGTTAGAACGCTATTGATTTAAATGGAAAATGGAAAAATTACTCTTAAAAAAGAAACATGGCTTAACTCCCAAACCGTCTCACTTTTACCATCCTTTCCTGAGGTTCTTTTTTTTGTAAGTGGCATTATTCACTCTGACGCCAACAGAATTCAATTCCCAAACTTCTCCCTGTGTAAGTTAAAATGACTTTTTATAGACCTGATTCTTGGTGGGAGAATGATTTGTTTGCTGAGGGAAGGTTAGCTTAAAATAAGTCATCTTATGCTTTCCCTAGAGCAAACTCATTACTTTTTATTGCTTCCTTTGAAAATCAATGGTATTAACTTTGTTTCATAGAAAATGTTTTGTAAGCTCTCTAGCAACAGGAGCTAAAAGTGCTTTTATACTTTAAGAAACACTATACAATAACAATAAACAAATGCAAAGTGAAGTCAGGCTCTGAAACTTGGAGGGCAGAACGCTGTTGTTCTCCTTGGCCAGACACCTTCCTTCCATCCCAGCTGCCTCACAGTGACAGTCAGAACACGGGCTTGGGAGTGTCAACTGACCTGAGTCTGAATCTTTGCGTGGCATCAGGGAAGTGAACTGGCCTCCCCATCCCCAGTTTCCTGGAGATAACAACATGTGCTCCTTAGAGGTTGTTGAGAAGACTAAATGAAGTATCTACAGTTGTAGCTCAGAATCTGGCACGCAGAAAATGTTAAATAGTCAATACTTGCTACTATTCCAAATAATCCCAACACTCTTCAAATGGCAAGAATAAGCTAAATGTGGCTTCTGAACAGCATGACTTGTTAATAGTGAACTTTTAAAATCTAATTTCCATCTGTCACAGCACGTAGCTATTTTCCTAGAATAAGCCTTTAGAATCACTAATTTTAAAATTAGAAAAAAATACTAGTTTTGTCACTATTACTTGTATTTTTATATTTATTTATATTTTACTTCAAAATTAATGTTTTGCTTATTTTTATGCTGTCTTTTGATGTTCCAATTCTTTTTGCCCTTTTTACATTCCCACTCTGAAACACGTACTATTTTTTTTTTTTTAATTTTTTTTTCAACGTTTATTTATTTTTGGGACAAAGAGAGACAGAGCATGAACGGGGGAGGGGCAGAGAGAGAGGGAGACACAGAATCGGAAACAGGCTCCAGGCCCTGAGCCATCAGCCCAGAGCCCAACGCAGGGCTCGAACTCACGGACCGCGAGATCGTGACCTGGCTGAAGTCGGACACTTAACCGACTGCGCCACCCAGGCGCCCCAACACGTACTATTTTTTAATAACTCCCTGCCTTTCACAGAAGCCCTCCTCGCCTGTTGGGCTGGCTCTTAACACTCAGCTGAGTTTGCTAAACTTTGGACAACTTGTTTGTTTCAAGTTTCCCAAATTTATTTCCCCATTTCCACACCACCCCCAAAAGATGCCCAAGCCCCGTAAGGCATGAAACACGAGTCAGCGTTGTCTCAGCTACTGAGAAACAAGAGGTCACGTGCCCGGCATTAGCTAGAGACAGCTGAAGGAAAAACTTCAGTGTCCGAAAACACCGAGCTTCCTTGGTATGCGTAGCATGTAGTGTAGATTAATTTTTTATGCAGAAGAGAGCCATTTTTCATTAATGACACGGAAGCACTAAAACAAAGACAGGCTGAGTGCTGAAAACTTCATCAGTCTAAAAGGATCGAATTTTCAGCAAAAAAGGAAAAAGCAGAGAGACAGGTTAGTGAAAGTCTGGATGAAGTAAAGATAAGCTGGTATTTCCTTACAAAAATCAGTCATGTCAGCACCATCTGTCGTTTCTGCCAAATGCTCCATAAATGCTGAGATAGGAGCAAAGACCACTTCAGGGCTGTCCTAAGATGGCTACGTTGGTGTGCTAAGTGTGTTACGTTACTAACAAGGACTTTAGACACTGATAGTGCTTTTCACCTAATAATTGCTTCCTAAGGATTCTATTTCAAAACTTCTAACACAAGTTTAAATGCATTCAGAATAGGGCCAAATGGTCAGCATCTCTTTTGTTGCTGTTCACCTTAACAATAGGAAATAAAGGATCTGAACTTTCACAGAAAAGTGAAAAGAACCAAAGAGAGACGGAACAAAAGAAAGAAAACAGAGGGGAAAGGGAGGGCGTTTAGAGTCTTCAGACCGCAGAGATGTCCCAACTGTGAGCCTGCGCTGTGTGCTAGGTCACAGCAGTGCTGGTAAGCCCTGAAACTGTGCACTGGCGACCTCACAGAGACCATCCAGCAGGAATGACGGCGCAGAGTGGGGCACCTGATACATGCTACACGCGTGCTTTGTAACTAAATATGTAACACTTACCCAATCCCACAGTTTAGACTGAGACTTACATATATTTGTTGACAGTGTGAGACAACAGAAGCAACCAAATTTTAAAATAGTGGTCTCAGACTTTTCCAGTAAAAACATTTAGAAATATAAGTTAAATATTTATACTGAACACCAAGATAAATATGCATAAAAGTATGTTGAAAACCATCATTTATATTTTTAACGTATAAATGAAATGTTAATAAAAGTTTTTTAAGTCCACATATTTGAAAAAAGCAAATCTAAGGCCTGATACTTAACTATAATACAGAAAATTTGTAAAAATTTATTCTGAATTTAGTTGATATGAAGTAACTTTATATATACGTTGACTCCTGAACAACGTGGGGGTTAGGGATACCAACAACCCACTGCAGTCAAAAATCCACATATAATTTTTGACTCCCCTGAAATTTTACTAACATTCCACTGTTGACTAGGCGCCTTACTGATAACATAACCAACCCATTAACACATATTTTGTATCTTGTACGTATTATATACTGTATCCTTAGAATAAAGTAAGCTAAAGAAAAGTGAATATTAAGAAAGTCATAAAAGAAAATACACTTATAGTACAATACTGTATTTATTATTAAAAAAAAAAAACCCAAATATCCACGTTTAGTGGACCCGCAGAGTTCAAATCTGGGTTGTTCAAAGGTCAACTGCATATTCAAATTGGATAATAAACTTAGGAAATGAAATATATATATAATTTTGAAAATTCTTAATTAAATACAGAAAATATAACCACGAAAATCCAGACATAAATCATTTGCTTCCAAGGTTCAGGATGATTAATTTCAACTAATCTGCAGGCATGAATCACATTAAGAATCACAGGAGTCAAGACCCAGCTGTCTTTTCTCCTGCAGACTATTAAATTGTCACGCCAGCCTGGTGTCCTAAGTGGTTCTTCACTTTTGATCTTAAACAAGGAACAGAAAAAGAGAAAGAAAAACTTCTGCCCATACAATATACACAACTGGAGAAACATGGTCTGTACTTATTCATCATTCTCAGGGTTTCATAAAGGATAAAAATTTAACTAAAAAAACTTTAGGAGGCCAGAAAAGAGAAGATTCAAAATGCTTACAGGAACATGACCAGTGACTGATGGAGGATGGCTTATAAAGCAGGGCCACCTGAGCACCATGAGCCATAAACAACAACATCATTCAAGACAAACTGGTACCCACCTTCTAGGAGTCTATATGAAAGAAAAAAATTATCTCACGCTTGTTAAAATGGTAAAGAAGGCTTTATTCAGGACTCCCCGAGAGAGGTGTTAAGACTACAGCAATAAGAGAGAGAGAGATCAGGCTTAACTCCAAATACAAAAAAGGGAGCTGGGGATTTATAGCCAATGAGCAGAATGGACAGAGGGGTGGTCACTAAGAGGACACATGGAGTAGGGGGGATGCTAGTGAAAACAACCTACTAATATTCGTGGTGAAGGCAGGTCAAGGTAATCAGATATCACATAGGGGAGGAATGAGGAATTTGATCGGATATTAAGGGTGATCAGATATGGAGGGTAGGGGATTCTCTTTAAACCGATTTAGTGAGATTCTTGCTACAACTGAGCTGTGCTGGTCCAACAAAGGAGAGGAGGCTGAGGAACCAAGCTGAGGATTGGTTGAGAAGAGGACTTAGGGAAGTCTGACTAACATCTGGCCAAGGACAGACTCCTTGTTATCTGTCAGGCACTGTTCTAGGTGCTGGGCACTCCAGGGAGCAAGACAAAGTCCCTGATCTCATGCAGCTCACAAACACTCACACAAAGTGTTTCTGTTGTTGTTGTTGTTGTTTGTTTTTGCACAGTGAAAAAAAGAAATAAGAATAGGGGAAAGGAAGAGAAAAGCCAACTGCAGAAGAAAAGGTGTCAACCCTGTGGTAACTGCTAGGGCAAAAATCCCTCCTCCCCCAGAGAAAGAAGATAGCAACTCAGAACATGTCTCTGGCAGCCAGAATATCACAGAGAAGGGAGTGTGATATATATAGATTTTTATTTTTTTTATCTTTATTTATTTTTGAGAGACAGAGACAGAGTGTGAGCAGGGGAGGGGCAGAGACAGAGAGAGAGAGACACAGAATCAAACCAAGCTCCAGGCTCCGAGCTGTCAGCACAGAGCCTGACGTGGGGCTCAAACTCGTGAACCCGAAGATCATGACCTGAGTTGAAGTCAGATGCTCAACCGACTGAGCCACTCAGGCGCCCCATGGAGGGGAGGGGGTGTGATATTCTTTGGAAGACATTTGCTTAGCTGTTTGGAACACCTAGGAAATTGTTTCAACAAGCTTCTAAGGCCTAGATGATCTGTCTCATGCTGTTTCTACACAATGGTAAATGGGGGAGGCAGAGGAGTTTCCTGCTCAGAAAGGTCAGGAAAGGAGCAGCCACCAACCTGAAGTGCAGTTCCTGTGGAAAGGCCATGGGCGCCTTTCCAGATGTGTTCATATTATTAAGTAAAAATACTACACATGTAAATGGCGGAAATGAAGTTCTCCAAAGAGAGGCAAAGGGTAACAGGTTGAGAGATCAGGCAGAGTGGTGAGCAGGAAAATGGTCAGCAGGTTGGGGAAGAGAAACAGAAATTTACAAGACAAATGTAAATGACAAAGGAATCTAGTTTCAAAGGGAACTCCTTTAACTCTCAATATTCTAAGACTTTTTTTCCATCCTGTATTTATGTAGTTTTGTTTTCTCTATGTGTTTTCCCTATGATAGTATATAGCCATTGGCCACTTTTTTGTGCTTTTTGTGATTCTCATTTTGAAATGCACAGGGGTAGAGGATTTTCTTGGGAGACAAAGTTCACAGAAAAGTTACAAAGTGCTACCTAAGTGAAATTATTTAGTTTTTCTGACAAGCAATTTAGCCCTGCCCTAATAAACAAAGAATTAATTTACATGAAAATGCTGAGAATTCTCCCTGCCTTTAAGGTAAAAAGGATTAAAATCATAGCAAAAAGGCTTTAGGTTATAAAAGGGATATACATTTCAGCAATATAAAATGAAAGATTTCAGAGGTGTCTGAGTGGCTCAGTCCCTTTTAAGCCTCTGACTCTTGATTTCAGCTCAGGTCATCATGTTCTGGTTCGGTATGTGGGACTGAGAGCCCCGTGTCGGGTTCTGTGCTGACAGCATGGAGCCTGCTTGGGATTCTCTCTCTCCCTGTCTCTCTGCTCCTCCCCTGTGGGTGCATGTGCACTCGCGCGTGCTCTCTCTCTCTCTCTCTCTCTCTCTCTCAAAAATAAATAAATAAATAAATAAATAAATAAATAAATAAATAAATAAAATTTTTAAAAATGAAGGATTTTATAACATTGGATTCAGTTTTCAGTCACCGGGTATCCAAGTCTAACTCATCTAATAGTTAACTAGCACATTTAGCATTTAAGTTAAATGTTAACTATTCTTTCCCTAGTTTAAAAGTATAACAAAAATGAAAGAGTAGGTAAGGAAAGAGCAAGAAAAAGATCCCTGGCAGTAGTCATGGTTACCAACTGGGCATATAAACTCCCAAAATTTCAATTATCAACCTATACAATTAGACCATTTCCCACATAGTCTCACACTTAGAGGCACACCTATTTACGTTTTTGTCAATGAAAGGACCTTTTTTTTATTATGAATCTGGTTTTGCAGAAAATAAGTCAACAACAAGATCTATGTGTAGAGTAGCTTTGATACTGAAGATAACCATTTATCCTAGGATATTCTCTATCTATTTTACAGTGTTACCCAAAACTAAAGTGTCCGGATTCCAAGTCTTCCTCTTTCAGGCAAGAAACGAAGGAAAAAAGAAAGGAGGACTCCTTGAGAAACTACTATATGCCAGGAACTCTGCTAAGCCCAGCCCCATACCTCTTCATTATTCCTCACAATTCCTCATGAAGTAGGTATTACTTCCCCATCTGTAGTCATGGAAATAATGGAAACATTGAGAGAAAACATTCCCATGCCTGGTTCACCAGTTATTTAGTTATAGAGCTGAGACTGAAATTCAAATCTGATTTGAAAGTGTTCTGGTTATTGTTCCAATATATCCAACTATAATTAATAGAGGTTATTTAAAAATTTTTAATGATCACTATCTCAATATGCTATGTGTTTCCTGTTATAAACTAAATATGCTTTACTTAATGTCTTCAACAGTTCAACTGACACATAGTACTTGTTTCTTTAAATAGTCATAATCCTATCACTGACTCATAATGAACAAGCAATTAATTTAAAAAAACCAAAACACAAAAAACAAGATCTCTCTGATCTTGTCCTATGCAACTGAGTTTGAACCCAAGGATGGAAATGGATTTCCATGTCATTGTATTAGCAATGGCCAATCACTGTAACTGTGGAGAGCTTTCAGAATCCCAGGACTGCCATTTGAAAGAGTAACTACTCTGAGGTTTACGTTACCCACAAACTTAATGCTAGTAAATCAATAATTAAAAAAAGATGGCAGGTCCAGCTACCCCCAGAATTTAGCAGCTATTAGTGGAAAACATTCTCTAATGCGTTCAGTATGCATATCAGTGTATAAATCAACAGCTTCAAATCCACCTATCCTATTATACACTTCAAAGTCTATAGGCTATCACATATTTTTCTAAGTGCCTCAATGAATGCCAAACACTGGTCAGTTTAATAACCTTACCAGAAAATGAAATCAGGTTAGTGTTGTAAGACTTGTGAACTCTATTCTTCTCCATGTGCTTTTTCCATGAGGTCACCGGGATGGTGTTTTTGACAGGTCAACTTGGCTAGTCTAATGTCCTGAGTTAATGAATAAGATACTAATCTAGGTGTTATTGTGAAGGTATTTTGTAGATGTGATTAAAGACCATGATCAGCTGACTTTAAGCAAAGGAGACTATTCTAGATAATCTAGGTGGGCCTGATTCAATCAGTGGAGCTGAGGCTTCTCTGAAAAGGCAGAAATACTACCCGTGGCAGCAGCTTCAGCCTGTGCCTGAGAGTTCCAGCCTGTTCTTCCTGATGGCCTGCCCTAATGATTTCAGACTTACCTACCTAGTCCCACAATCACATAAGCCCATTTCTTGAAATACATGTCTTAATGTAGATCTCCTACTGGCTCTGCTTCTCTGATTAAACCCTGACAGACACCTTCACAAGCCATCAATAGCTCACAAATACAAAACACCTAGGGATAACTTTAACAAGTAATATGTGGTTAGGGGGCACGCGGCTGGGTCAGTCAGTAGAACATGCAACTTTTGATCTTGGGGCTGTGAGTTCAAGACCCACATTGGGTGTAGAGCTTACATAAAAGTAGGGAAAAAAAAAAAAAGACCAAGAACAAAAGAAATATGTGGTTTCACCGAGAGATCTAATATCAAATAAATTTATAGGCTTATACACAGTCCTAATCAAACATATAGCTGTTCAGATCATGACAAAATAACCTTAAAGCTCCTCTGGATGAATTAAAAAGAAAAAGAACAATTTAGAAAATAATAATTGCTAACATTTACTGAATGCTTACTCTGCCCTAGGTTTTTTACCCAAGTTGCAAAAAACAAACCCAAAAAACAAAAAAACAAAACCACCTAAGAAGCAGAGAAGACAAGGTAATTCAAGGAAAAGATCAAATTGGGAGGGCAGGCCACGGCCTGGCTTATTTTGTAAATAGGATCTTCCTATCTGAATGCATCATAGCCATTTATGGTTTCTTAGATGTGTCCCTTTTTTCTCCTTCATGTTCATCCAGGGCTACAGTGTCCGGAATTTCATTCGTGATGGCCTAGTGAATCTCTGCACTGTCTTCCCTCCAGAATCTCAGTCTCTGGGTTCTACAGTCTGTTCTCTTTTTCATGTTTATTTATTTTTTTGAGAGAGAGAGAGAGAGACAGAGCGTGAGCTGGGGCGGGGCAGAGAGAGAGGGAGACACAGAATCAGAAACAGGCTCCAGGTTTTGAGCTGTCAGCACAGAGCCTGACACGGGGCTCGAACCCACAAACCTGTGAGATCATGACCTGAGCTGAAGTTGGAGGCTCAACCGACTGAGCCACCCAGGCGCCACCCCCACAGGCTGTTTTCTAATTCCTCAGTAAAGAGGCAATGATAAATCATGGAATAAAAAGTATATAAGGTGAAAACAAACAGGTAAGGACGGAGAGGTTTGGAAGAAAACAAGGTTTCCTCCAGTTCTGCCAGCCCTTGGAAGTTTCACTCACTGCATTACTATTATTAAAGTGGACACAGCAATCCAAGCTCAGAGTACCAGGAAGAAATTCTCTTCTCTGTATTTAGAGTAAATTAAGCAACCTGTGTTTTTTGTAACCTGTATCATTTAATAACAAATCTATCTAATAATTTAAAGATATATCAAGGTAATAAATAGGAAATGAAACCAGCACTCTCTGGAGGGAGGTCGCTGTAACTGGAATTTTTAATAAACTGGAGAAAGGCTAAGTCCTTCCCACCATCTTGGACTCACACAGGAACACTGTCAGGATGACAGCACAGAAACAGCTAGTCACTGCTCCTTTCGGATTTCATTCTTCAGAGGTCCACTTCTGGGTACACCTAGACTCGCAACTCAAGTGAATAATTCTTGGGTGCTGGCTTTGCTCCTGTCAAAGAATGTGGAAACTAATGTGGCTGATCCAATTTTCTTTTGAGATCAAAATGGGTGCATCTTCTTTTTTTTTTTTAACAGAAAAACAAGAAACCAAACCCACACGTATCTTCATGAAATGGATATATATTTCACACCTGAATAAATCTGTGGACTTCATGCTGCTGTATCTGTGAACGGTGCTCTGCAGTATCTAAGAATGTCAGGATGCCGATCTTGCTCAGGGACGTTTAAAAATGATGCAATGCCCGATCAATAAGAAAAAAAAAACTGTATATTTTCTTATCATAATGTAATACAAAATTAGGTACCGATAACGAAGTAATCTAATTAATAATTAGAAATGTACTCAATATTGTATAGTTTGAAAATCTGTGTCACCATATCTAAAATATATTTATTTTACATTAACCATAACACAGGGTGATTAGTTTGGTGTCCTTATCTGAGTGCCAGCATATCTGTAGAGTTGTTGGGTCTGGGAATTCTCAGCATAGTACATTAAGCAGCTGGAAAGCTTTAATGCTCGAGGATGGTGCTGGCATGACATAGATGTTCAAAGGGAACAACATTTAAAATGAGCCACCTCCACAATTTGTAACTAGCTGGTATATGCTTGCTATCATGATGTAGAAGGCTTTCCAGGAAGCAAAACTAGGCTGTTATTGTGCATGCTGCTCAGTGCTAAGAAACTACAAGAACCTGTTAACTGGGCAAATTCTCACTGGTCTCTTACCTTAGCCTCTGACAGTTTGCACCATTACATCTAGATAATTATAATGCTTTACAGACCAAAGGGCTAGTTTCTCCTTAACACTCTTCAACTGCAATATGCACAGGACATTTTCACATTCATATGCAAAGCATATGGTTAACCTCAATCTATGGAGAAAATGCTAAAGCCAACAAAAAGCTTCATTCAATTTTTCTTCATTTTATGGAACAATACTGAAAGAAAAAATATGAACTGAGATGATGTGGTTGAATGGAAGGTTTCTTGGGAAATCAATTAGAAGACCAAAATAATTGCTTTTTTAATTGAGCTTTCTGGAATAATTACCTGTTTGAAAGATAACCTACCAGTGATGCCATTGGATTCCTGCTGTAGGTCACAGTACCAGAGTCGGTTTACTGGATCACATCCCTCCCTTATTGATAATAATACATAGCGACCATCGTCAGACAACTAGGAAGGAAATAAAAACAGTGCAGGGAGGGGACTGATTAGAAAATATTTTCTGCGAAAGCACAGTTAAGTAAAAACTAAAGGTTAACCTCAAATGTAATACGTTCGTTCCAAATTTATGTGTGGCTAAGACAGAAAAAAAAAGATGAACATCAACTTATTTTACTCTTACATCACAGTTTAAAAAACAGTGAAATATTTAAGTAGAAAATATCAATAGATAAAACTGAATGTCATGACTCAATGTGATTTTGATTTAAATTTATAGTCTATTCTTTAACTGAAAATACACACAATCTGTCATTTTGAATATCAGTATCTCTGACTTTGAAATTTTGTCACAGGTTACAGATATTAAAATTGTTGTGAATGAGTGAGAATTAGCAAAATGGGCATGATGCAGTTTATCTGTGGTGCGCACTGCTGGCATCAGCCAGTTGCTGTGGAACAACTCTCTCTGTGTATCTAGTCACCTCTACAGCAAGATGTCGAAGATCAAAAGCCTGTGCTTCTGTAGATTTCCTTTACAGAATCAAATAGGAGAATCTCAGGCAGCAAAAAGAATCTTGGTAAACTCATAAAACAAACGATATATTATGATTTTGAGTTGTCAAATTGATATAAGTGGTATCAAACTCTCTCTCTCTACACACACACACACACACACACATCCTTTTGTAAGTCACTTTTTTCAACAGAATTAAAAAAATTAGTCCATGTCAATATATGTATATTTAATTCATTTGTTTTAACTGCTATGCAGTATTTCAATCTAGAAATATACCACAATTAATTGATCCATTTTCCCATGAATAGATGTTTTATTTCTATTTTCTTCCTATCACAAGCCACACTTCAGAGAAGTTTTGAACACGTTTATTTGTGGCCTTATGTGTGTTTCCAGGTGTATAACTAGAAGTAAACTTGCTCAGTGGTAAGACACTCACATACTCAACTTTCTTAGATGTGGCCAAATAATTTTCCAAGATGATTGTACCAACTTATATCTTACATTTCACAGTGAGTAACAGTTCCTGTTTTCCATATCCTACTGTGATGGCTAATTTTGCATATCAACTTGGCTAGACCACGGTACCCAGGTACTTTGTCAAACATTACTCTGGATGTTTCTGTGAAGGTGTTTTTGTTTTTGTTGTTGTTTATTTATTTTTGAGAGAGAGGGAGACACAGAATCCGAAGCAGGCTCCAGACTCAGCTGTCAGCACAGAAGCCAATGCGGGGCTTGAATCCATGAACTGTGAAATCATGACCTGAGCTGAAGCCAGAGACTCAACTGACTGAGCCCCTGTGAATGTGTTTTTTAGATGGGATGAACATTTAAACTGGTGGACTCTTAAAAGGTGATCACCCTTCATAATGTGGGTGTGCCTCATCCAATCAGTCCTGAAGGCCTTAACAGAAAAACAGTGACCCTCCCAAGCAAAAAGGAATTCTGCCTTTGCACTCAAACTGAAAACTCAGGATTTCCAGCCTGCCAACCTACCCTTCACAATCACATCAGCCAATTCTTTAGAAATAAATCTTTCTCCTATAGGTGTATACACACATTCTGTTGGTTCTGTTTCTCTGGAGAATCTTAACACACTTACCAACAACTGTTAATATGTTTTTTCAACAAATAGTTGCTAAGCAGCCATTCTGTGCAAGACATTTAAACATAATATCAGTGAACAAATCAGGGAAAAAAAGTTACATTCTACTGGAGAAGATAAGTATGGAATTATGTAGCATATTATAAAATGATGAATGCCATGGAGAACATGAACAGGTGTAGGTAAGGGAGGCAGGATGTGGGGAGAGGAACTGTAACTTTTTAAATATGGTAGTCAAGGTAGGCCTAAGAAAGTGTCTTTCCATTCTGTTCTGCCTTGCATTGTTTCAGATGAGAAGTAATTTTCTATCTTTTTCTCACTGCATGTAATTTTGTGTTTTCTTCTTTCTGGCTGCTCGTGAGATTTTTTTTTAATCTTAAAACTAAGATTTTTATCTTAGGTTTTAATGCAAATTAATAATGGGCTTTGCTGTAGTAGCTTGAGATTTGTTGAACATTTTGGATCTGTGGGTTTGTCTATTTTATCAAATCCGTAACGCTTTTGGCCTTTTTTTTTTCCCTCCTTTATATTTTTGTGTCCCTTCACTTTACTGTAGGACTTCAGATACACAATGTTAGATCACTTAGCACTGCCCCATAGGTCAGTGGGGCTGTGTTCATTTTTGTTTCAGTTTTTTTTCTTTTTGGTTTATTTTCAATTGTCCTGTTTTCAAATTCACTGACATTTTTGTAGCATCTAAACTGCTGTTAAGCCCATGCAGAGCATTTTTTGATTCGGATGGTTTATTTTCACATCTAGAAGAATGTTTGGTTGATTTTTGAATTTTTTGTTTCTTTGTTCATGATACTGTTTTCACAAATCCTTTAAAAATTACTTTATAAGTTGTTTTTTAAAATTTTTAAACATTTTATTTATTTTTGAGAGATAGAGCATGAGCAGGGGAGGGTCAGAGAGAGACAGAGACAGAATCTGAAGCAAGCTCCAGGCTCTGAGCTGTCAGCACAGAGCCTGATGCGGGGCTTGAACCCACGAACCGTGAGATCACGACCTGAGCCAAAGTTGGAGGCTTAACTGACTGAGCTACCCAGGTGCCTCTCAGTTTTTTTTTTAAAGTCTCTGCTCATTATCCTGCCTGTCACTTCGAGATCTGTTTCATTGGCTACTATTTTCCCTGGTTATAAGTCACATTTTTCTGCTTCTTTACACACTTAGCAACTTTTTAAAATTGGATTCTACACATTTTGAATGTGGTCTGGATTTTTTTTTAGTGTTTTGTTTTTGTATTCCTTTAAAAAGTTTTGAGGCAGTTAATGTGTTAGTGGGTCAGCTCGATCATTCGGAACTTGTTTTCAAGCTTTGCTGGGAAACATCTACAGCCTCACTGCAAAGGCATGGCCTCTCTGGGGTAGCCAGTGAACACCCCAGATGTTCACAAGGTCTTTTCACTTTGGTCAGAAAGCGACAGTCTCTCAGACCTGTTACTTGTTGGCTTATAGCACCTTATAAGCTTGAATCACGAAGTTTCATTCTATGCATATACTTGGTAGTCCACAAAGACACAAAGGGATACCAAGGCAGATTTCTGGAACTTAGTGGTAGTTCCCTCCTTTTGGTACTCTGCCTGCAAATTCCAGTGGCTTCAGTCTTCCTGAATTCTTTGGATACCAAGTTCAATGAGACTGCAGTACTCTGGGGGTTCTTCCTTCCTTGTGCCAGACTCCAGAAAATAGCTTCAGAGAGGCAGAAATACAGGGCAATCACAGCATTTGTCTTTCTTACAGATGATAGTCCAGCAATGCCTGTTGACCAATATCTGCAAATGAATGCTTTATTTTGTATAGTTTTCTAGCTGTTTATGGCAGAAGGGCTGCTCTAAGACCGGTTACACCGTCATGGCCAGAAGCAAATAACTGTCATTATATATATAATTTTTTAACTCATTTTTAAAAAAAAAATTTATGGGGTGGGGAGGGGGGAGAGCGAGAGAGAGAGCACAAGCAGGGGCAGGGGTAGAGAGAAAGGGAGACAGAGAATCCCAAGCAGGCTCCATGCTGTCAGCGCAGAGCCCAACACGGAGCTCAAACTCACAAACTGTGAGATTATGACCTGAGCTGAAATCGAGACTTGGGACGCTCAATGAACTGAGCCACCCAGGTGCCCCGTTAACTCATTTTTAATTCTTTATTGTATAATTACACTTTCTTTTTAGAGTATATTACCGTGCATGATTGAAATACACAGATATAAAAATTAAGAATGTAATTAAGGTAGAACTAATTTAAAAGAGAATACCCATAATTAATAAAAAAAACATAACAGGGGCAGGATTCTGTCTCTCCCTCTCTCTACCCCTCCCCTGCTTGTGCGCGTGCTCTCTATATAAACAAATAAACATAATACAAAAAGTTTTAAAAAACATAGTGATATATTTCTTTCTGTCTCATTACACAGTAAGGTATTTTTACTGTTTCTGTTTTCTATTCCAATAATACTTCTGTGAACTACCTGCAGCCTTTGGGGCATGCTTCTTTTCTTTCACGTAGAAATGAAACCATCAAAAGTTCACTCTGACTTGTTCCGCTGCCCCCATCACGCCCACATATGCTGATTCCTTCTATCAGTGCAATGTGATAATACCGAGCGAAATGTCATCTAGACAAGAGTGCCTGAGCATGGAACACTTAGGATTTTACTTACCACCAGCAGCAAGTGCTTAGACTTGTAGGAATTAGGTTCCAGCTCTCCAAAAATGTCCATCCACTGTCTATCTACAGGGTCATTTTGGTAGACCAGCTGTTTGTCAATTTGGTTCTTTGCATTTATAAATTAGTCATAACAGCTATGCATGTCTAAAATGCCCATTGTTTTAAACACCTGGCAGCACGCTGGATGTCTTAAGTTAAGCATCGCTTTCTCAGAAAAAATCATTTTAAAGCACAGACATAATTTGTACTTGTGAAATAGAAGCGAGATTCCAAAGAAGTTAGTTTCATCAAATATTCTAGAAAATCCTGTTCAATTTGGCTGCTCTTTCCTGGTGACATTTTTTTTTTTCTGAGTTCAGAAACAGTTTCCTTTCACAAACATGAATCATACTTTGCTGTATGGGTTTTTGCCACAAATTATACATAATACCGAATGACTCTAGGTACATTCTCTTCTATCTTTTGCTGGCTCCTTATAGTCTTTTCAGATATCGTCAGTTTTGGAGAATCCTTACATAAATTTCTGATTTCCGTTAATTCTTTTCTCCATTTTCATCCTCACTGTATTTCCAACTTACTTGTCATTATGTTTTAAGTGGGTCTCTTGCAAAAGAACATTAGATTTGACTGAGTTTTAAAAAAACCCAACTTCAGAATTTGTATTCCATTTTCATTAATTGTCATGCTGAAGTACTGGCTTCCATGTTAATTTTGAGTATTCACCTTGCTTTCCCTTCTTTCCTCTTCACACTGTATTAATATAAATTTCTTTCTTTCGTTCTTTCTCTTTTTTTTTGAGAGAGAGAGAGAGAGAGAGAGAGAGCAAGAGTTGGGGACAGTAAAGAGAGAAGGAGAAAAGTGATCTTAAGAAAATATTTTTTTTAATTTTTAATGTTCGATTTATTTTTGAGAGAGAAAGAGAGAGAGAGAGAGAGAGAGAGAGAGACACAGCATGAGTGATGGAGGAACAAAGAGAGGGAGACACAGAATCTGAAGCAGGCTCCAGGCTCTGAGCTGTGAGCATAGAGCCTGATGTGGGGCTCAAACCCACGAACCATAAGATCATGACCTGAGCTGCAGCCAGACACTTAATTGACTGAGCCATGCAGGCTCCCCTTGAGGGAGAAAAAGTCTTAAGCAGGCTCCATGCCCAGCACAGAGCCCAGAATTGGGCTCAATCTCATGACCATGAGATCACGATCTGAGCTGAAATCAAGAGTCGGACACTTAACTAAGCTACCCAATCGCCTCTAATACAAATTTATGAACGTTGTCCCTTCTTTGACTTTGGGAGTTATATAACCTATTTCTAGGTTTTTACATACTTTCCTTAAGCTTTCCATATACATAGTGAATGAACTCATGACTAGAATTTTAGTTCTACCTTATTTTTATTTTTAATGTTATTTTTTAAATGTTTACTCATTTTCGAAAGACAGAGAGAGAGCACAAGCAGGGTTGGGGCAGAGAGAGAGGGAGACACAGAATCTGAAGCAGGCTCCAGGCTCTGAGTTGTCAGCACAGAGCCCAATACAGGGCTCGAACCCACAAACCGTGAGATCATGACCTGAGTCAAAGTCGGATGCCTAACCGACTGAGCCACCCAGATGCCCCAAGTTCCACCTTATTTTAAATGGTCCTATATTAATGTCATCAAGCAACCTTACATCATAACTTTATTAAATGTAATGAAAAGCAGCCTCATTAATACTTCAGACTTTTGTTCTCTTGTCCTTTAAATCAGGATAGAATTTTTATAGCTTAGTGCTTAAAGTATCGCAATCATAAATGGTGGTTAACTGAGTTGGTAGTGATTCAGCCAACAGAAAGACAGGGCAGTAAAACTCACTGCCAGAATCGCACCAAACCTCTGATGAAAGCTGTGTCTCAAGCACATCTAATGAGGTTTTCTCAGGATTTCTGGCTGAACTAAATATTGTAGCAGTTTATATTTAATCTAAGGCAGGAAACCCCAAGGTACATTGCTGTTGGGATGCCAATTAAGTCTCTCTTTTTCACCGTAACTCTCTTCGTCACAGTCCAGTGATGTTCCATAGCCACTACACAAATCTGCTAAACTGGAAACTCTCAATTTTCAAATGCTCAAGGTCTCAGATTTCAAAATCAGTGTCATTTCAAAATGACAGATTTCAAAACACGTGTCATTGTTGCCCCAAAATATATAGATTAGAAATACACCTTGATCCACTAAAATTGTAGCAATGCATGTTTAACCACGGCTTCACATTCAGACTACAAGGCAATTTAAAAAATGTATTTTGGAGCTCACTGGGAGGAAAACAGAAAAATACTATTCATGAGGAGGACACTTAAATCTCAACAGAAAAAAAGTAACTTTTCTGAGATCCACATAAAAAGAAAACAGAAAAGCAGGTGAGTCAAGGGCCCGATCTGGCCTTCACGAAACGCTACAAATTCCAGTTCACAAAATACCGTTTTTTTTTTCTTTAAATAATGATACCAGCAAGAGTACTGTGTTCTCTGGAAGCAATTAATCTGATTCAAAAGCACTGACTTGTTGCAACGAGGCTGGGATAACGCCAGTGTGGCCAATTATGAAATACATAATTCTTAATTCTGTGCCTTCCACAGCTTCCTTCTACTTTATGTCTATATTGTTTCAAACTAATTTTCCTTAAGTCAAAATGATCTTACTTCACGAAAATCTACCTTTTATACAAATAAAAATTAATTAACAAAAAAATTCAAAGAATCACTGTAAATCAAGTATTTACATTTGTGGATATTAAATCCAGTAACTAACTGCATTCCATACAATACCAACAGGGATGAAAGCTATCATTCTTTCTTTAAAATTATTTTTAAGGTCTGTTTATTTTTGAGAGACAGAGAGAGCACAAGCAGGGGAGGGGCAGAGAGAAAGGGAGACACAGAATCCAAAGCGGGCTCCAGGCTCCGAGCTGTCAGCACAGTGCAAGACTGCAAGATCATGACCTGCGCTGAAGTCAGATGCTTAACCAACTGAGCCACCCAGGTGCCCCCATAAATAACCATTCTTTACCATGTAGCTTTTCATTATCCATAACCAGGAGAACCTTAACAGACAGAAACAAATGCAAAAGCCACCCCAGCCACCACCCCTTGCTTCTGGGTGGGTGGGACTGGAGATGGCTAATGTCACCACAGTGGTCGGTTTTCACAGGAGTTGAGGTGCCAAACAACTTGCCATCCCCTTTCCCAAAGACACGATTTAACTAACATGCCACCAACACAGCCATCCAGTATTCAGGGAGTCAGAGCTGAGGCTGTTTATTCTCCTAATATCTACTGAGAGTCTGCCGCTGCTGACCAGGTTCTGAAACACACAGATCAACAGGGCCTTCAAGAGCTCATGCTCGGGTAGGAGCACTGATAGCATGAAGTGCAAAGTGTGGCGGGAGTGCGGAGAATGCAGCTAACAGGGAGGGAAGCTGGAGAAAGAATGAGATCTGAGGAGGATATGGGGGTGGGATGGCCCCCAAAAGAGAAGATTTCTCCTTTAAAAGAGAAACAGAATTCCCCTCAAAATGGTTGCTTGAATTTTACCCTCTTACAACCGCCTCATTGGTATAGCTATCTGGCTCACAGAGCAGTACTTGACAGGAGCTACATAAACTCATTCTCAAGTGCACATCCTGCCAATGGACATCAGCATGTGCAGTGGATGCCGTGGTCTGCTGGGTGCTGGGATGCTCAGCTAAGAACCTCTAGGTCTGTCCTCCGGTCGGAGAGAACCACCTTTCCCAAGATCGAATTCTTTCGGGTTCTTCCCACAGGCAATGACTGATTAATGCAAGGGTATGAAAGCCCAGACCCCTCAGCCCCCAGTCAGGAAAATGCTGAAGGCCAACCCAACTGGAGAGCTCCCTGCAGAACTGGCTGAGGTCTTTGTAATGACTGCACACAGTTCAGCCCCTCCTCTTCTGCTCTCACTTCCCCAGCACAGGTGGAGATTTCCAAAGCACTCCCTTTCAACTTCCGAGTCTGCTTCCCCAGGAACCTGACCTGTGGCAGCATGCAAGGCACCACAACACCCTGTACAGACACGGTGTGTAAACTAGCACAGCCCACAACTGCTGTGCTTCCACACAGTCCCCAGGCAGAGGCAACAAGCAGTGCATTTCTCCCAGTTCATCAGCTAGAAATGAAACGAGTCAGCAGATGCAGAACCAGATTATCAAGCTGATCCCTGATAAGGTGCTCACCTAAGAATGCAGCGCAGGGCTGTGAATCAACTAGGTTGAGAACTCCCAACCCCCCTCAGATCTAGCCCAGAAGCAGCCCTGATCCAGGAAAACTCCCAAACAAGGAGGTCACAGGAGCGTGGAAAGAAGTGTTCCCTTCTAACTTCTGTGGTTTCTCATTTTGGCATATTTTATGCTAACTGGAGAAAACCTTTGTTAAGTGTGGGCTTCTGTTTTTGAAGAGGGTACCCAGTAACAACTGCCATACTCACTGGTATTTACCAAAATGGCATAAGGTATGGGGTTTCCAGACTATACTTTCATTAAAGAAGCCACAGTCATTCACGAAGAAATTTTAATTGTGTATATTGTGGTGTTAAGCTACACGGAGATAGTAGTATTTACCAAGGAAACTCTTGACAGACACCATTCAAACTATAAGATGGAGTATGTATTTCATTATTTTATTCTGTTATGTTATATGCTGCTCCAACAAACACAAAACTCATGTGACTCAGCACACATTCAGGAATATAACTTGCACAAACCCAGGAGCCATTAACATCACAGAATTTAGAGAAATACGCAGCAACCAGAATACACCTCGGGGGAATCTAGTCCCAAATAAGAATGCCTAGTGTAGGTGTGACGGTAATCCACTCAGAACAGGGTCTGGGTCAGGCTGCTCCGTATTTACAAGATGTCAGCAGCTTCACCATCCATTCATTTATAGAAAGGAGTGTGATGGGGCGTCTGGGTGGCTCAGTTGGTTGAGTGTCCGGCTTCAGCTCAGGTCATGATCGCACAGTTTGTGAGTTCGAGCCCCGCGTCGGGCTCTGTGCTGACAGCTGACAGCTCAGAGCTCAGAGCCTGGAGCCTGCTTTAGATTCTGTGTCCCCCTCTCTCTCTGTCCCTCCCCCATTCATAGCTCTGTCTCTCTCAAAAATAAAAATAACCATTAAAAAAAAAAGGGGGGAGTGTGAAACAGAAGTTATATGACAATAATAGTTTCTCCAGAGAACGGGATGCTTATACTTTATTTTAAGCAATAAACCTGTATTATTATGTATTATTCTTACCAGCATCATAAAAATGTTAAAGTCACTGGATTTGGCTATTCTCAGTCTCAATACTATACAATAAGAGCAGCTGGGCTTTCCAAATGACCTGAATCAACTAGCTTTTCTTCATCTCATGTTAGGAGAAAATGGACAGAAGATCACTTATTAATGTTTTAAACTCCTAATCATTTATCTACAAAGTTGTCTTTCAAAATGAGAGGACACAGAGCTGATATTTATATATAGGGAGAGAATAAATGGACTTTCATCAAACAAATTACCATTTTCAAAGAACGACTCATGAATGATCTTATGCTAGAGCTACTGAGCTCCAGTCATGTGGTCTTGTGTTAATAACCGAATCTCCACAGACATGAAATTTCTTCGCTACATATAATAATTTCCATTTAGAACCCAGGAAGTAAAGAAAGGTTTTTTTTCATATTTTGAATCTACATGCACCTTTTCAAACTGGGGAAAGTATTCTTTTTTATGTATTATGATAAAAGAATTGTGTATATAAAAAAAGTATGCTAAAAAGCAGTGAGACTTAAAATTGTCTGGAAAGCTAACAAAAGGAGTGAAAATGGATTTTAATAGCCTTGAGAGTTAATCATGTGCCTTCAGAGCAGGAAAAATTTATCAATTTTATTTCACAGTCTCCTTTGGATTCCTCTCATAATAGTTGTGAATCGTAACATCATCTCTTTAATATTAAGTATGTTTCCAAAACTTAATCTATGAAAACTTTTAAAGGTCAAACTATCATCTACATTTATGGATATCTTTTCACTTAGGGAACTGATTAGGGATTTGTAAGAAAAACAGGAGACAGATTCGTACAGAACAACAGGAGTAGTCTTAAGCTCATGTGGTATGTGTTAACAAAAACATTTTCAACAGGCAGTCATTAAACCAGATTTCGCAGCTCTCCCAATACAATGTGGTACTACAGCAATGGGGGAATAACAGAAATCGACCCAAATGCTATCCGATGTGTTCCTCAATATGTCACAAACAGATGTGACAGAGAACTCAAGGAAAAGAAAACGCATTCAAAGTAAAATGAGCAATGTGGGTCTTGACATGATGTAGCTGCCATTGTTTCCAATCTACCTGGTTGTTTGTCTGGCAGAGAAGCTTGATTACTTAAGAATGTGCCGTTTGTTTTCTTTTCTCCCTCACTGATCAAGAGGGGTCAGGTGAGAAGTGACTGATCAGCAAATCCAACCCTTACTACATAAACCAACTAACTCAAGTCAGGAGCTAGTTCATGTATACAGAGTAGCACCGCTTTCTAGCTTTTTACTCACATTCAGGTCTTTTGTGTGGTTTCCTGACTTTTCTTCCCAACCATGCTGCTGGGATTTTCCCGCACGCTAATCAGCATGATGGATATTATCACGCCATGCAGTGCTGATGAAAGAGAGGACACAGGTGATGAGCCGGGGACATGCCAAGTCTGGTTAGGAATCCACCCCAGGACTGATATAAAGACAACCACTCAGCCACTCCCATGACGAACAGAGAGAATCATCAGTCTCTGGGAGCTAGTAGAGAGTGCATGGCTCTCTGGTACAGCACAAGGAAATGAAGGCTCACTAATGACACACTCTGACAGCCTCCAGCTCAATTACTGAAGTTAAGGTCAAGTGGACAACAGTCCCTTAAAAATGACACACAAACTGAACATGGTGGGAATTGTCATGAGCCCCTAAGCCCCTTAGTAACGTTTAAAAATGTTTATACGTAATGGTTTCCTATAACAAAAACATTATTCCAAAAGGCCTGAGCATGCCTGTCTCTGCTCCCGAGCACTGCCTGGCCCTGGCACGATGCTGCACCTAAGGCAATGGCTTATTGGGCATCTGGGGAATGAATGCAGGAACTGGGCTGACCAGGAAGAAAGCTGCTGGACAACTGCTACTCCAAGTCCAAACTACCCAACGAGGACGGGGCAGGTGAGGCAGCATTCCCTGAGGGACAACTGGACATTACTGTGTAGGCTTCATCAGGCAGAGCTAGATGCACACCGGGCCTCGAGGGTCTTCATGTGCCTAGACCTCAGCAGGGGGAGGGAGGGTGAGGAAATTAATGTTGGCTTTCTGCCCACAGGGTCAAGCATCAGGCAGTGATTTTACATGTTAATGTAGTATAACATGTGTATATATAAAATAGTGCAACATATACATACGTTTATAATACGTGTATAATGTACGTACAATATATAAATGTCCACACAAACAGACACATATTTGAATTATTAGGGATCACAAATGAACATATAAAAATGTCAATAGGGATATGTGATAAACATTAAGATTAGGATTACCTTTGTGAAAAGAAACTTTTTTTTCAAGAATTAGCTATGACAGAATTAGGTTCTCAATATAGAATTCAGCTAGATGGTCACAAAGAGGCTGGGCATTTTCTCCTTAATCCTTCCTAAAGGTACCGGATACATTTTCAGAATCTTCATCTAGAGCACCCTCTGCTGGGAAAAGTGCCTCAAAATACCTGATTTCCTTGTTCCCCCAAATGCTCTGCGAATCTTTAAAATAAAAGTAATTTTTTTCTGATCTGGTAGAATCTTCTAAAACATGACAATTTCTATTGTCCCACGACCCTGCCTTCCAACTAAAGCCTCACAGTCTATGTTAAATAATTGACACCACTGTCCCTTGAAGGCAAATGCTAGACAGGTTTCACATTACCCCCAAGGGAATGAGGGAGTTGAGGGGACTGAGGGCCGGAGGGCCTTGGCTGGCAGGTGAGGAGAAAGAACAGTGGGTGTGACCACCACCCACCTTCCAGGATGGGGCAAGCCCTGGATGTCACTTTCCCCGGAATGAGAGGCACCGGGAAGGTAGCTGGCCTCCAGACATCTTGAAAGGTCTCTGCAGAATAAGGATGGAAGAGGGGAGCTGCAGAGAGGCGCAATCCCAAGGGAACCCTGCTGGGAGCAGAAGCCTTGGGAGGCAACACAAATGTGAGCCAGAGAGTTTATCGTCCACATCACAGAACAGAATTGAGGGGATCTCACTACAAAAGGATGCCATGAGGGAGGCAGCACCAAGACACCCATCATGACTGCAAGTAGACGGTGGCAAGGAGATGCTGGCAAACAGCTCCAGAGGAGCAGAAATCCCCTTCCCCTCCTCTGATTCCTCCTCCTTGCATGGCCGCTGGAGAAACTAATCCATGATGAATAACTGAGGTGAGATACCTGGAGTCACCGTCATTGCTGGGAATGGCCTCACCTGCACAACATCAATTCCAATGTTCCAGTGTGATCGTCCTCCAAAGTTTCCCTCTGCCCCTTCATATTCCCTCCCTCCAATTCCCCACCCCCATCCCCAAGCAACCACTGACTGTTTTGTGCCATTATAGACTAGTCTGCATTTTCTAGAGTGTTCTACAAATGGAATCCAACACCGTGTACTCCTCTTTTCTGGCTTCTTTCACTGAGCATAACTGAGATTCATCCCTACTGTTAAGTGTATCAATAGTTTGCTCCTTTTTACTGCTGAGTAGTATGCCATCATAGAGATGTACCACAATTAGTTCATTCATGCACTTGATGATGGATATTTGGGCTATGCTAGTTTGGGGCCACCTTTAATAAAGTCTTAATGTGAAAAAAAAAAAATCACCAAGCTGGGGGTTGAGTAGTCCCTCCCCCCCCATCCCCCATGTGCTCACCAAACTGGAAGGAAAGGGAAGAAGCATGTCAACTGGAGAGCCTGCTTTGGACTATGAACAGTTCTAATACCCAAAAGCATCCAGAAAGTTATAGGTTCTGTTGGATAGAAGTCAGTCGTCCTGGGGAGAGGTGCTGTCACAGGCAAGGATGGAAAAACTAAAGCCACTTCCTGATTACAGGTAATGGACTGCTCAAGCAAGAAAGACCTGTTCCTGCAGGAAGGCAGAGGAGCTATCAGTGAAGGAAGAGTCATAAGGAGATAGTATCAAGGATAAAAGGGAAGTCCTCAGTGAACCTGGACTGCAGCAGCCCAAGGAAAGAAGGATGGCAGCTCACCAGAGAAATTCGCACACATCCACACACTCAGCCACTCACCCCAGAGGGCCCTCCAACCGTACCCACAATGCCCAAACTGCTCTCACATCCAGCAGCTACCACCTCGCCCAGGAAGCCTGCCTCAGCATCTATGAGATGTTGTGTTAAATCCTCTAGCCTAGACTTTCAGAGCTAAAAAAGCCCTGGAGGAAATGAAGGAAACATATCTGGAGAGAAGTGATGTACTCAGGGCTACGCACACAGGACCAGAATAAAACCTCCTACTTTGTGTTACAGCACACCATCACCGTAACACCAGCTCTCTGCTCAGATGCTGGGACAGTGTTGGAGGTATTAACCAAACACAAGGTTCAAAATGACGATCCTACAAGCAACTCCATGAAAAGTGAAAGAGCAATGCAGCACATGCACTGGTGCATGGTTATGAAGCAACCAATGCTAGCAAGTGGCAGGGTGACACCTGTTGTAACGAGACTCCCCTGGCAGCTGCAGTACATCTTCGAGGGAGACCACATCCAGCTTGTGTTTACTAACGCCGCTCGCTCTCTTATAGACTTCCTCTGCATCATCCACTTTTGAGGCTCTGATCCAACATCAAGTTCCTTAGGACTCACCATATAGTTCTTTTTTTTTTTTTAACAACTTTAGTACCTCTGTGCAGTAGAGATGCATCCCTTCAGTCACTGCCATCCTTTCAACAATTATTGTTGCTGTTTTTGCAAGAGCTCTTTCCTTTTGACCAAAGAAGCAAGCACGTGTGGTTAGGAAGACACAGGCTGTGGAGTCTAACACACTCAGCAGGCAGTTCCAGCCACAGGCTTGCAAGCTAATGCCTCTAGCATGCATTTTACTCCGTCCATGCGATGGAATGATCACCTCCTTCGCAAGGCTCTGGTAAAGATTACATCAGACAATTTACATAGAGTGAACGTCTTTTTAAAGAACGGTAGAAGGATCACCTCAACTACTAAAATCTGCTTTTCTTGTCACTTGCCTGGTAGAACTGAATACACATATGTTGAATACACAGATGATAGATCTTCACTGTATTTCTTGAAAGCTGGATTACTCACAATAATGCTACGGAATGCCTCAAGCACCCATCAACAGGTGAGTAAATAAAATGTGGTGGGCAACACAATGGATTATTATTCACCATAAAAAGGAAGGAAATTCTGACTCGTGCTGCAACATGGATGAACCTGAGGACTTTATGCTAGGTCAAATAGCCAAGTCACAAGAGGACAGATACTGTATGATGACATTTATATGAGGCACCTAGAGTAGTCCAACATAGACGGAAAGTAGACTGATGGTCAGCAGGGGACGGGGAGAGCGGGGAGCCAGGAAGCTGGGAAGCCGGGGGGTTACTGCTTTAGCAGGCCCAGTTTCAGTTTTGCAAACTGAAAAAAGTTTTGGAGACAGATGCTGGTGATAGTTGCACAATGATGTGAATGTACTTCATGCCACTTAACTCTATGCTTAAAAATGATTAAACTAGGGTCGCCTGGGGGCATAGTCGGCTGAGCCTCAGACTTCAGCCGGGGTCATGATCTCATGTGGTTCATGAGTTCGAGCCCCGCCTCGGGCTCTGTGCTGACAGCTTAGAGCCTGGAGTCTGCTTTGAGTTCTGTCTCTCTCTGTCTCTCTCTCAAAAATAAATAAACTTTAAAAAATTGATTAAACTAGTAAATTTTGTTATGTCTATTTTACCACAATTTTTTTTTAAGTAAAAAAAAAAATTGGGGCACCTGGGTGGCTCAGTTGGTTAAAAGTCTGAGGGTTGATCTCAGCTCAGGTCATGATCTCACAGTTTGTGAGATCGGGCTCCATGCTGATGGTGTGGATTCTCTCTCTGCCCCTCCCCTGCTTACGCACTCTCTCTCTCTCAAAATAAATAAACTTTAAAAAAAAGTAAAAAAAAGAACCTAACTGCTTCATCCAAATGCTAAGAGAGATCGAAGCAACTTGAGTTGCACGTGTATTTTACTATGAAGTTTGCTTTCTTTTAGACCACTATGCTAAATCATATAAATATTCTGGCATTTATTTCCAGTACCCATGTTACTGTATCAACCAAATAAGATTACTTTAATTAAAACAGTTCTGCTGTAATGAAATTATTAGCTTTGAAGCATAAGAATTTCTCTAGAAGAGTATGTCTTTGATTTTATGAAGAATTCAGAGGGAATAAAACTGATTATTAAAATATACTATTTTAAGTTTTCCCCATCAATACCTTCCCCCCCACAAAAGGTAAAAAGAAACACATGAACTGACATTAAAATGTTTTGGGGCAGCATATTTATCTCCCTAATTGTTACACCTGGATGACAGTAAAGATGTGTATTATTTTATAAACAAACACCTATTATCCATAGTAACTAGAAGACTTATGCAGGAGGAGAAGCTGAACTAAGAAGAAAAGAGTAGAAGCAATCTCCACATAGAGTCAGAAAAGCCATTAAAAACAAATAGGTGAGAAAAATGACAACAGCAACTACAGACGGAAAGCTCATGGGAGGCGGCACTTAAGTGAGAAAGAAAAAGCATGAAAAAAGGACACAGTCTCAGAGAATGTAAGTCCTAGAAATTCACTTTTAACACACTGCATTAAAGTCTGACAAGTTCTGGGGTGCCTGGGTGGTGCAGTCGGTTAAGCGTCCGACTTCAGCCAGGTCACTATCTCGCGGTCCGTGAGTTCAAGCCCCGCGTCGGGCTCTGGGCTGATGGCTCGGAGCCTGGAGCCTGTTTCCGATTCTGTGTCTCCCTCTCTCGCTGCCCCTCCCCCGTTCATGCTCTGTCTCTCTCTGTTCCAAAAATAAATAAACGTTGAAAAAAAAAAATTAAAAAAAAAAAAAAAGTCTGACAAGTTTTGTGGTTTTTTTCTCCTATGAAGGGCCAGAAAGTGTTCCCAGCTTTGTGGGTCATGGGTCTTTTGTGGCAACTACTCATCTCTGCTACTGACGTCTGAAAGCAGCCACAGACAGTACGTAAAGAAATGGTGTGGCTGTGTTCCCTGTGTTCCTCAAAAATTTTATTTACAAAAGCCAGCAGGAGGCCAGGTTTGGCCTGAAGGCAGGCAATAGTTTGGCAACCCCTGGTCTACGGAAACAAAATAAATAAATGTAAGGACAACTTGGAATAAGGTGTATCAATGCACATGAGCTCAAATACTGTGGATTCCTATTCTACCCCCTAGTCAATCAGACCCATAGGCTGAAGTTTAAATATAAAATGTTCCTTTTTTACCAAAAAAGGTAAGTGGTTCCATGAGCTAAAGACTTCCTAGTGGATTTCTCACTCCCATTAAAAATGGGCCGACAGCCCACCTATATCAAAACATTTAGAATGCTTTTTTTCATTTAAAAAATATTTCTCAGTATCCGGAAATGAACTAACAAGAGTTACATTTTTACTCCAAGCACCTCTAAGTTTTTCCATAGTTGATTCTCAACATACAGAGTAAAATCTACGCCAGTAACTTCACAAACTTCAGTACAGTTGATTATGGTCAAGACCCCCAAGGTATACATGAACTATCTATATATATGATGGGAAAATGTCCAAAAATATACATTTTAATGTAAAAGGTGAATAAAATATGAAGAGGCAAGCTGTGTAAAAAGGAAAACACACACACTCTTGCTCCCCACATTCTCACTTAAACAAAGAAAATGTTTGGAAGGATATTCTCCTCGCCTCTGAGAAATAAGATTCCGAATTTCAAAATGTTCGTGTTTTGCTTTATGTGATTCTGATTCTGTACTATTACATTTTCCACCATAAGCAGGTATGGTATTAAAGTTTTCTGTGGAGGTTGCAGTTAAAAGGTTTATCACTTTCAAAACTAAAAGTCAGTTTGAATACCGATATTTTTAAGAGAATATTCACTCACAGGACTTATCCACAAGGATCACACAAGAATATTTATATATACAATTCATGTGACATCATTTTTGCGGGGCAATTTCACAGTAGCACAATACCTCAGCTCCACCCATCCATTTGGGCTCATCAGGAAACTCAGCACACAAAATATCTTCTGACTGATCAGTCCCCAACACGTGGTAACAGAGTTTTTGGTGGAGATTGGTGGATGTCTCTGTACCTGAAGAAGGTAAAAATGTATACACTGAAGTGGCAGTTGACAATTTTATTTTATTTTATTTTATTTTTTTTAATTTTTTTTTTAACGTTTTACTTATTTTTGAGACAGAGACAGAGCATGAACGGGGGAGGGGCAGAGAGAGAGGGAGACACAGAATCGGAAGCAGGCTCCAGGCTCTGAGCCATCAGCCCAGAGCCTGACGCGGGGCTCGAACTCACGGACTGCGAGATCGTGACCTGAGCTGAAGTTGGATGCTCAACCGACTGAGCCACCCAGGCGACCCGGCAGTTGACAATTTTAAGAAAATCTATTCCACTGGTATTGTACAATGCTAGAAATATTTAAAAACTTACTTATCTGGTCACAGGATACAAAGTTAACATGTAAAACTTAATTGCTTTCTTATACACCAAGAATGAATAGTGGAATTTGAAGTTAAAAACACAACACAATTAGGGACATAATATACACCATGGGACCATAGTTAGTAATAGTAGTACTGTATTGTATATTTAAAAGTTGCTAAGAGAGGACAGGTTAAAGTTCTCATCACAGGGTGCCTGGGTGGCTCAGTTGGTCAAGCATCTGACTCTCAGTTTTGGCTCAGGTCACGATCTCAGGTTTCGTGAGTCAGGCCCCCATCGGGCTCTGGGCTGGCAGTGTGAGCCTGCTTGGGCTTCTCTCTCTCCCTCAGTCTCCCTTCTCTGCTCACGCTGTCTCTGTCTCTCTCAAAATAAATAAATAAACTTAAAAAAAAAGAAAAGTTCCCATCACAAGAAACAGAATTTTATAATTATGTATGGTGATGTGATACATGTTAACTAGATTTAAATGATCATCATTTCATAATATATACAAATATTGAATCATTAGGTTGTATACATAAAATATGTCAATTATACCTCAACAAAAAAATTTTTTTAAACACATTACCATTTACATTAATACCCCCTAAAATAAAATGCTTAAGTACAAATCTAACAAAATATGTATTAAGACTTATATGAGAAACACTACAAAACTGATAAAAGAAATCAAAAAAGAACTAAATAAAGGGAGAGATGATCCATGTTTATGGATAGGAATACTGTCATGTCAATTCTTCCTCACTTGGCCTACAGATTCAATTTAATTCCAATAAAAGTCCCAGCAAGTTATTTTGTGGATACCGATGAGTTGGTCCTTAAGTTCACGCGGAGAGGCAAAAAACCCAGAACGGCCAACACAGTATTGAAGGCAAAGAACAAAGTTGGAGGCTGACACTACCTGACTTCAAGATTTACTGAAACAGTGTGGTACTGGCAAAAGAACAGATAAATCAATGGAACAGAGTAAAGAGCCTAGAAACAGACCTACATAAATACAGTCAACTGATCTTTGACAAAGGAGCCAAGGTAACACAATGGAGCAAAGATGGCCTTCTCAACATATGGTGCTGGAACAACTAGACATCTATGTGGAAAAAATGAATCCAGACACAGACCTCACACCCTTCACAAGAGAGAATTCAAGTTGGATCACAAATCTAAACATAAATGCAGAACTATAAAACCCCTAAAAGATAACATGGAAGAAAATCTAGACGACCTCTGGTTTGGCAAGGACTTTTTAGATACTATGCCAAAGGTACCATCCATGAAAGAAAGAACCAATAAGCTGGATTTCATTAAAATAAAAAAGTTCTACTCTGTAAAAGACGCTGTCAAGAGAGTAAGACATGTCACAGATGGGAGAAAATATCTGTGAAACACACATCTGGTAAAAGGACTATTACCCAAATTTTACACAGAACTCTTGAAACTCAAAAATAAGAAAAGAAACAATCCTATCAAAAAATGGGCCAAAGATCTTAACACAAACCTCACTAAAGAAGATATGCGAGGGTGCCTGGGTGGCTCAGTCAGTTAAGAATCCGACTTTGGTTGAGGACACAATCTAACAGTTTGTGGGTTTGAGCCCCACGTCGGGCTCTGTGCTGACAGCTCAGAGCCTGGAACCTGCTTTGGATTCTGTGTCTCCCTCTCTCTCTGCCCCTTCCCCGCTTGCACATGGTCTCTCTCCCTCTCTCAAAAATAAACATTAAAAAAATTTAAAAAAAAGGAATGCAGATAGCAAAGAAGCATATCAAAAGATGGTCCACATCATAGGTCACCAAGGAAATGCAAATTCACACAATAATATGAAACTATACTCCACACTCCCCCGCCCAGAACAGACAAAATCCATAACAACAGCAACACCAAATGCTGGTGAGGATGTGGAAAAACAGGAACTCTGATTCATTGCTGGGGGAATGCAAACTAGTGCAGCCACTTTGGAAGACAGTTTCACAGTTTCTTACAAAACGAAACATATTCTTCCAATACAATCCAGCAATCACTCTTTGGTATTTACTGAAAGTATTTGAAAATTTATGTCCACACAAAACCTGCACACAGATGTTTATAGCAGCTTTATTTGTAACTGCCCAAACTTGGAAGGTACCAAGATACCCTTCAATAGGAATGGATAAATAAACTGTGTTACATTCAGACAGTGGAATACTATCCAGTGCTAAAAAGAAATTAATTATCAAGCTATGAAAAGACATGGAGACAACTTAAATGCATATTACCAAGTGAAAGAAGCCAATCTAAAAAGGCTACATAGTGTACGATTCCAACTATGTGACATTCTGGACAAGGCAAAGCTATGGAGACAGTAGAAAGATTAGTGGTTGGGGCGCCTGGGTGGCTCACTCGGTGGGTGTCTGGCTCTTGATTTTGGCTCAGTCATGGTCTCATGGTCATGGGGTTGAGCCTGGCCTCGGGCTTTGTGCTGACAGCGCAGAGCCTGTTTGGGATTCTCTCTCTCTTACTCTCTCTCTGCCCCTTCTCCGCTTGCTCACTTGCTCTCTCTCTCCCTCTCTCAAAATAAATACATAAACATTAAAAAAAGAAAGATGATGAGTGGTTGCCAGAGGCCAGTGGAGAGGGAGGTGAATAGGTGGAATACAGCATTATGAGGCTGGTAAAACTGACACTACAATGGTAGATAGATATCAAGTAGCATACATATGATTAATCAATCACATTTTACATTTGTCTAAACCTACGGAATATACAACATGAAGAGTGAGCTGTAATGTAAACCCTGGACTCTGGGAGAGTATGATGTATCAATGGAGGCTCATCAATCTTACCTCGTCTGGAGAGGGATGTTGATAATAGGGGAGGCTCTGCATGTGGGGACAGGGGAGGTACGGGAAATCTCTGCACTTCCTCCTCAGTTCTGCTGTGAACCTAAAAATGCTCTAGAAGGTAAAGACTTTTTTTTGTCTTTTTAAGTTTTGGTTGGGCATCACTCTGGAAGTAATTCACACATATCTGCTGGCTTTGGAGGCTGTTGTGAGACTGAACGATTCTTTTTTTCATTATGAAAAGGCACCAAGCTTTCAGGACAATGAAAAAGGTAATACCATAATATAAAAGAAAGTTGTACAGAACTTGGTGACTTTCCATAGCTTTCCCAGGAAGCACATGGTCAGAATTGTTTAGCCTCATTGTAAGTCCCTCCATCACAACCTGAGTGGCCGTTGAGGTCCTCGTGACAAGAGGGCAGCAAATTACAGCTGGCAAAAGATGGTACCTTTCTGAAATCAATCACAATAACTAATCTTCACTATTTTTGCCACTGAAAGCTGAGCCTAAATAATAATTTTCATGTTTTTCACAAACATTGTTCTCTAACAAGAAATGGCCAGTGAAATACTTTTTTGGTCTCCCACCTGTAAAGAGCAACCAAGACAACAGGAAAACACTCCATGCCAGAGATGGTAGAGCATGAAGAAGGTGGTGTTGAAAGCTTGTATCAGCAAGGTTCAAGGTACCTGGCCCTTTCTATCTGGGAGGTGAAGAGTAAAGGGGGAAAGAAAATAGACTACTTGAACACAATAGGATCTTTGTGCAAGTGAAAAGAAGAACAAAGGTATGTCCTGCAAGTTAACAAGGAGGAAAATGTCACGATACATCAACCAGGTGACCCATAACTTCTGATCAGAGGAAGAGATACGATCACCACAGTAGGAAAATTTCATAATCACTCAACGTCATTAAATAAATTGGTTTTGTAGAAAACAAAAAAGATCCATCTTCTCCATGACTCCTTGGGAGATATAACACATCTGTAAAGGACTGATTGCAATAATGGCTCCGTTTGTCATGGGTCCTTATGTCTGTTTCTCCACCCCTTGAACTGGAGCTGCTGGCCCCATGACTTGCTTTGGCCAACAGAATGCAGCAACATGATGCAGTGCCAGTAGCAAACCTAGGCATCAAAGAGGCTTGTGCCTTTTGGCTCTCCCTCTTGGAATCCTGCTAAGCTGCCATGCAAACCAAGTGGCTAGCCTGCTGGAGGATGAGAGACCACATAGATCAGAACCCAGGCCCCGACACGGGAAACAGCCAAGCCGAGATCAGCCAAATGATCCACAGCCGAACATGGAAACATGACAGAACTCAGCTAATCCAGCAGAACTGCCTGGCCAACTCACAGGCTCACAAGCAAAAACAAACAAACAAACAAACAAACAAACAAACCCAAACATGGTTATTATTCTGAGCCACTAAGTTTTGGGGCAGTCTGTTACACAACTGATACAACATCCTTTGAGGAAACTGGGTTCTACACCAAACAACTTCTATGTAGGTTTAGCTTTTAAAGTCATATGAAGTCACACTTCTATTTCACGAGAAAGGTGCTTCACCTGATACCTTAACTTACCATCACTTTTTCCATCCTGTTGGGGATATGAGTTGTAGAACATCCCCTTCCCATCATGGGTCCATGCCATACAGCTGAACTTGACTCTCTCAAGCACATCTGGAAGCTCTTTGGCACCATCAACTTTCATGAACTTGATCGTCACCCAGTCTGAGCCGCTGGCACTCAGACCATAGGCAAAATATTCACCATCTTCACTGAATGCATAGCCTATGGGACACAGGATAAATCCTCAGTGAACTTGGGGACACAACCCCTAGCCCTGCCCACTGCCCTCCGTGCTGTCTGACAACGTTCTCTGCCAGATGTGCAACAGAAGGAGCAGGAAACCTGCAGTGAGGAACCCAGAGGGCTGAGCCCAGGCCTTACAGGGATTCGCCTTACGAGCTTGGACAAGTGTCCGAACCCCTCTGGGTCTTAGTTTTTTTAACCTGTAAAATGACATCTTGAATTATATGACCACTAAGATACTTTCATTGTTTATATTTCTATAATTCAGTAAGCAATTCGGTTAAAAGCAGAGCTCATCTGAGACTTTCAACATATTTTATTTATACTCTAAAGAGGAAGGGGAAAAAGAATAAGGAAACTACTTTTAGAGTATTGACTGGATTATGACACGTAGCATGTAACAGAACGAAACGGAAGCCATTAAGTAATTTTTGGAATGGATTCCAAACTATTTGAAATCACTCTTTACAACCTCATTTTCTGAGCATTGCTGGCACTCAAGGATTAACGTCCACACCATCTGACCAGCACAAGCCCGGGTAAATAAAGCCCAAGGGTTGCAATGAAGGCTCACACAGTGCATATTCCAAAAGTGACTGTGAAAAAGAAAAAGCAACACCATTTATGAACTGTTACGCATGTCCAATTCTTTAAGTCCATGACAGAATGTTCTAATCACTACAGAATATGTGTTGAGAAATTTTATATGTTTATATCAGCTTTTATAAATATAAAGTAGGTATAGATAGCATTTGTTACCAGATACTGACACTAGAGATTTCCTCTTACAATGTTTGCTAAACTTTACTAGGGATTGAAAATTAATCCTCAGAAACTCAACTATTTTCAGAACTGCCCTACTATTTGACATGGAATTTCTATTAGTGGTAAATAAGTTTAAAATTTCACAAAATCTCCTTATTAATCATTTTTGATTCCTATGAAGTATGCAAGCTCATCTCTATATAAATACAGAGAAGAGTCTAGAAGGTGATGGAGAGAAAATACTTCTTACTCTATATAAATTATTTCTATATAATGAAATTTTTCAGGAAAAATTTAAATAATTGATTTGAAATGTATAAAAAAATCACATGCTATCAAAACAATCAGTATGTTTACCCACACTGTAACCTCCCTATAATATCATTTTCAGAAAACTTGAAGACTGAGGCCAGGTCCCATGTCTAATTTCCCTTTTCATCTATCAGGACCTGTATATGGCAGGCATTCCATTAAAATGTTACTGGAAAGAATTTTCAGAGACTCTCCTACAATGAAGTTCTTCTGGATGAGTTACAAGACAGACTTTAGTTAAAATTAAATGATATCCTACACAGGATATGTTCTTACATACCGAACCAGTGTATTAACTTCATTTACAAGTGCAAGCTCAAATTCACGGGAGGATATTTTTGGTTAGCTGGCTGGCATCTTAGTTTCAATACTGATTACTTTCAACACGAGTTAGGTAAAGGACCATCATTTACATACACAGCCTATTTAGGAAGAAGAGGGGAAGACCCATGAAGTGGCTGAGTGGCTCCACAGAAGGGTCTTCCCAAAGCGCTGCTACAACAGGGCCTTTTGATTCCCACCTAATCGATTACAGGACGACCGTGTTCCAATTGCTCAATTCCGCAGGCTGAACCCCCACCTGTGCTTTCTCTATAAAACAGAGGATGCTACAGCCAGGGAACTGCAGGGAACAGTCAGGGAAATGCTGAGCCAACTTCATTAAGATCTAGGATACCAACGAGAGATGATTCCCAGAGTATACAACTATTAAAGCATAGAACCAGAGAAGAACCAACTTCCTTCCTTAGAACCAGTGCTCGTGGCACAAACCAACAGTAATGGTTATGGACTGTGGAGGTTATCTTGGGGTGGAGTTATTGAGGAGACATGTGGTCACTACAGGCCAAACTTAATGATTTGGGTTTTAAACTTGCATCTTCAGGCAACAGGGTATCAACCGGTCTAATTTCTACAAGACTGTGTTTTTTTTTTTTTTTTACTTTTAATTCTAAAATACTGACAGCTAAAGTTTAAAACTCTGATCACTTCCTCCCCACCAAGGAAAGAGATCTTGTAAATATTCTTTCCTATTTTATATTTATAGTCGGAACATTCTTCGTAGAGCTTAAATTACTTACAGAAGATTTTTTTTTCTAAACACAGATAGGTCTCAGGGATGTTAGAAGCAATGATGTTGGTACTTAAATATCTCAGAAGCCCTGGAAGCTAATTTGGGTCCAGTGTGAATTATTCTCCAGTTCTGCTTCATGCCACCAAAACACGTGGCTACTCATGTATTCCAAAGATACTGTGCAAAAATTAGCTTTCCTGATACTGCATGTGCATCTGTTGCACAATATGGTCCATCCCGTCTGGTATTTCAGAGGTGAGGGGACTGCAGCAACGTCAGAGCCGTGAGTGAGGGCCCTGGGACTCCTGTGGGCTTGGCTGTGTAGCACTCACCTCGGAGAGCCACCGTGCCATCATCAGAGAGTATGTTGGGGTCGAGGAACACTCTGGCTTCACCTTCTAAGGAATCCTGTACGTATAATACTCGCTGGTTCTGCAAACCTGTATTGTAAAAATAGAAATACCTGGGGGACAGAGATGGTCTTTATTTAGCGGTAGAGTTTTCCACTTGTGGGGTACAATCAAATACACACAAGCAAAAAGAAAAACAACACACAAGGGTTCAATTGCAAATGGGCTATGCCAGAGACATATGTACGTGGGGACTAGGATGGAAGGTCCCACCACCTCCCTGTGCCTAGAGTTAGTTATCTGAATTGTTTTAGGTACTCAAATAATTTATCATAATTCTGCATATTAACTAAGTGGGAACAAATAAAGCCTGCTTCATTTGCTAAAATGAAAACTGATAATCAAAGAAAGCAGTAATTTTTTTTCTTTTCAATGGAAAAGAACACAGGTTTTCTAAAATGAAATGCTGGATCCTTCCCTCGGCAAGCTGCTAGGGCAGGGGTGGACAAACCCTTTCTGTACTGGGCAAAACTGCAAATGTTTTAGGCTTTGTGTGCCATAGAGTCTCTGCTGCTGCTACTCAATTCTGTAGTTGTACAAAAGCAGCTATGGATAATATGTAAATGAATGGACAGGTCTGTGTGCCATTTCAATTTTATTTACAAAAACAAGCGGCAGAGGGGCATGTAGACGGTACTTTGCTGATGTGTGTGTGTGTGTGTGTGTGTGTGTGTGTGTGCGCGCGTGCTTGTGCACATGTGTGAAGGCGGCGGAGGGGGGGGTCTAAGAAATTCTCAATAAATTTATGATGATGGTTCCAGAGACTTAAAAAAAAGAACAAGAGAATATGTCTAAGTAGGTGTGAAAGGGAGAGGAACAAGAGAGGTGAATTAGTGATAGGTGCCGCCTCCTGGCCATTTCCATTCCTGGGTGAAAGACACCCATACAATAAAATCCTTTCTAGCAGTAAAAGCCAAAGGGAATCTTAGAGGCAAACACATCTCCATTGCCGTCTGCAAATCATCCTATCTCACCAATTACTAGCCATAAGACAACAATAACTTCCTATAATCTAGATTTTTTTCCCTAGGAAGTATCTCTACTAAATTTCTTAATTATAATTTTAAGAATATGGACAACAGACCAAAAGTTTTTATTCTCATACTCAAGCACAGAAATGATTTGACTTGAGAGTGAATTAATTCCATCAATGGCAAGTTATTTAGAATTTGTATTTCAAGATTTAAAGAAAGCATTCAATTAGACAAGTAAAAAGAAAAATAAAAGCAACCTCACATACCGTTTTCCTTTCTTGAAGTGGCAACTATACTTGGGATAATCATACAGTTCAGTCATTCTCTCTTTGTATAAACCTCTGATAGGACATTGTTCAAGAAATGGAACAGTAATCTTGTTCTGGGCCTCAACAAAAGCCTATAGAGAAAATTTAAATGGAAAAAGCAAGTCAGACATAAAATTTTCCATATGGAATTTTATCCACTGATATATATCCATGAAAGCATATTTTTCCCTCAATAAATGATAACTAGTCCTTTCATGGCACTAACTACATACTGTTAACTCATTTAGAACTCACAATTATCTTATGGAGAAGGCTCTATTATCAGCCCAACTTTACAGAGGAGAAAACTGAGTTTCAGAGTAGATGAAAAGCTGCCCAACATCAGACAGCCAGGTAGGGGCAGAGTTTACTCTTGAATCTGTTCCCTTAATAAACACAGTCTGCTGTACTAAGATCATGCAGTCAATCGACTACGTTCACACGCTGCCAAGGTGCCAGCCTTCCTAGTCAGTAGTCTGAGATCCCACAAACCATCAGAATTAAAGAAACATATACAAAGGTGCTATTTTACCAATTTTGCTTTTGCCTATGCTGTCTTCCTAAGGCCTCCTACCTTGTCAACTTCAGAGAACCTTGTTAAAATTTGAAACTGAAGAATATTCTTTAAAAATTGGAGAATGGGTGGCATTAGATAAGAATATCAACAAAAACAGTTTGTAAGAAGGGCAAGAAATGGTCTGCAGGAAGTCAGGGGACCCTGGCAGCAAAGGCAGGGCAAGGGGCAGGTTTCACAACAGATCAACTATACCCAAGCCTACCCTGTTTGTAAGTAAGCAATTAGAAAGTTCTTCATACTATGAAAACTCAGACTCAGAATATTCACCTCTGGCTATTAGTAAGAAATGAAACAAGAATAAATATATTAGCTCTAAATTCAGTTGAAGGTTCAATCTGATGTTTACAAACAGGTAAGTTCTCAGAAGAAAACTTCAGGAAATTAAGAACATAATATATTTTGAATGACAGATGAAAATGCGCTATCATTGGCCTCTACTTTTGGATGGATCATCAAGGTCCAAGGGCCCACCCTAACTCAAAATGGTCTTCAAATGGGATCTCCTACAATAACCACCAACTGTGCTCTGGAAAACCATGATTCTGTGTTCAGAGAAAGCTGTTCTAAAATTCACTGATATTTATAATGTGCTTGAGAATATGAGAGAAAGAGTAGAAAGCAGGACTGAAATAATGAACAACCCTTTTTGCAAGATGATCCATTCAAGAAAAAAAAACTGTTATGGGGGTACCTGGGTGGCTCAGTCTGTCGAGCATCTGACTTGGCTCAGGTCATGATCTTGCAGTTCGTGAATTCAAGCCCCACCCTGGGCTCTCGGCTGTCAGCACAGAGCCTGCTCTGGATCTTCTGTCTCCCCCTCTCTGTCCCTCCCCTGCTCGCCCTCTCTCCCTCTCTCTCTCAAAAGTAAATAAACATTAAAAAAAAAAAAAAAACCTGTTATGGGTCACATTTCTTATTTCATTCAAACAGAAAACAAAATGTATTGAGTCTCAAAGAAATATAATGCCAAATGCTTATTGCCAAGGAACTGGCAATTCACCCTGGCCTGCCTTCCTACGGCACTTAAGCTAACGATAGTTTCTATACTTTTAAAGAGTCGGAAAACAAAAACAACCCAACAGAGGCCTATGTGGCTCTCAACATCTGAACCATTTAATACATAGTCCTTTATAGAAGAAGTTTGCTGATTCCACTGCGCCTCATTAAAAAGAGTGTCAAAGAGGAAACGGGCTTTTATTTTGGTTACAATATCAGTGTACAGCCGCAAAGCCACTCAGGGGCAGGACTGTGGAGATCACAAAGTGTGTGCAAGAGCATTACTGATTTCATGATGGAAGGAAATGCCTTGTCTACTTTACAGACACGGAAACTGAGGCATGCAGTATTGAAGTCACCCGGTCAAGGTGAACAGTGAATTAGCAAGAGCACTCAAGCAGAATTACAGTTGACCCTTGAGCTACATGGGCTTGAGCCAGGCAGGTCCACTTATTTGTGGATTTTTTACAGTACTATAAATGTATTTTCTCTTCCTTATGACTTTCTCTGTAACATTTTCTTTCCTCTAGCTCACGATAGTATAAGAACACAGTACATAATACAAAAAACACACAAAATACATGTTAATTGACTGTTTATGTTATCAGTAAGGCTTCCAGTCGACAGTGGGCTATAGGTAAAGTTTGGGGGAGTCAAAAGTTATAAGGGAATTTTCGACCTCACGGGGGGTTGGCACCTCTATCTCCTACCTTGTTCAAGGGCCACCTGTACTCTATTCCAGCCACAGTAGGAGAGGCTGAGGCCGGCTCCATGCCTGATTCCGGATGTGGGATGAGTAAGAGCAGACACCCGGGGGAGAAAGGAAGCCAGGCCTCCTATGATTTTCCCCCTGCCTGTGTTAGGTGGGGCTGGACAGGCACGTCAGGGTCCTGGAGCATCGGAAAGGACTTAAGAAAAACCTCATGTGCATCAGCACTGATCTTGGCATTGTGGATGGAGAGGTGACAAGTCCAGGACAAGCTCCCTGCCTTCGTGGCGCTAACACTGTACTGGGGGAGACAATACACAAGCCAGAGGGTTACAGAGAATGGTTAGTCCGAAGGCCACACGCAGGGTAATCATGAGCATCTGCAGCCTGTGCTGGTCCTGAACTGTATGCCACCTGCCCGGGATGAGGCCAGGACAGAGCCTGAGAGGGAGTGCTGTGAGCAATGTGACATCGCTGTGCCATCTCTGCTATGTTTTACAAAAATATCAATCCATACCGGTTTGGAAATTTAAAAACCAGTCCTTCACCACAGAGCCTGGGAAGCACTGGGAAGGAGGAGGGAGGGTGGCCAGGGAGGCCCTTCTGAGGCGGTTCTGAATTAAGGTAGGCTAGGCGACAGGGAGCAGCCATGCAAAGACGGGAGAAGTGCTCCAGGCCAAGGAATGGCAAGTGTGGGACCCTGGGAGATGGGAGCTCCCAGGTGTGAAGGAGAGCAGGGAGGGCAGTGAGGCTGGGAATGAGTGACAGGGAGCAAAGACCCAGGCGGGAGCTGATCGTGCGGCACCTCATCACGCGGCACCCGGCGGCAGTTATGAAGTTTGAATCTTCATTCTAGGGGCAAACAAGCTATGACTGGGAAAGGAGGTAGTTACAAAATCTGGCTTATCTTTTGAAACATCTGCCCTTGCTTTGGATGAAGAACAAACTAGGGAAGCAAAATTGGAAGTCAGGAAGGTGGGCCAGTGGTCCAGGGAGAGCTGAGGCCAAGTGAAATGGCTGGTCTCCAGAAGAAGCAGGAACGACCACTGTGATGGGGCGCAGAGAAAAATGGGCACCGTGTACGCTCGTGTGTGGATTTGATGGCTATTTCCCAGAAGGGCCTCATCAGACTGCTCTAGCTCCTCGGGGCTCCCACCCTGGGATCCCAGTGTGCTGAGGCTCTTGGCTGGCCCCTCTTCTTCCACCGGAGGGGCCTCTGAGGAGGGCACTGTGCAGGCTCTGTGTCCCTCACCCTTCTGGTTTGTGTTTGTCTGAGGCTGATCGAGGCCCTATTCAGGCTCTAGTAGGACCAAGGTGGGCCCAAGACACACAGGTGTTCAGTTCCTTTGCTTTGGAAAGGTGGAACCGTCTTCTTCAACTGCTCCTCTATCTTGCATCACTTCTTTTAGACGTCTCGTGGTACAGACACAACTGCAGCCACCGAATCCATCTCACACTGAAGCAGACACTTTGGCTTTTCTCGTTTCAAATGTTCATAAGACTGTTATGCCAGGTATAACGCTACTAAATAATGATATAATTCTAGGACTATTACGACAATTTTGTCACCCCACCCATCCACCGATGATAGTCAACCAATTACTCTAAATAGAGCAGTTTTTAAAGACTATGTCCTTCCAAGTCAAAGACCTACATGTAAAACCAAACTGGTCAAATGCCTCAAAGTCTCAAATTCTTTATAACTTGGGCAAATCCTTCTCATGCTCAAGACAGCAAATGTTCTATAAAGGGGCTTTGTGAAATTTAGGGTTCTACAGACTGTCAATATGATTTCTGGTATTTTAATCAGTAAAAACCTTCTTGGTCACTTACGGATTTAACAGTTTGGCTTCTTGGTCTAGAAATTAGAACAAATTGGGGGAAAGGGAGAAAAGAGGCAAGAAGAGACAAACAAAACTGGAGGACATCCATGATGATAAAGGAGCGGGATGAGGAGAATTAGAATTCTCTTCGTTCCTCAAGAAGCTTTGGCGTCCACAGTCGATTACAGAGTGTTGTCCAAGTGACTGGAATCTGAAAGCCCATTAATGACACCTGCAGCTGAGCCTCTGAAGAAGATCAACAGTTTGGATTTTATAGCAATGAATGGATGTGAACGCACTGAATAGCTGCCCGGGACTAAGAAACTTGGCTTATACCTCCCTCTTCCCTTGAAGATTAGAAAGCTCCACAGCAAGGCAATGTTTCAGTTATGCACATGGAGTAAATTCTAGAGATGTGCTGCATGGCACTGCGCCTGTAGTTAACAATACTGTACTGTGCACACAAAACTCTGGTAGGAGCTCATCTTTTTTTTTTTTTTAAGTTTATTTATTTTTGACAGAGAGAGACAGAGCATGAGTGGAGGAGGGGTAGAAAGAGGGGGAGACACAGAATCTGAAGCAGGCTCTAGGCTCTGAGCTGTCAGCACAGAGCCTGACACAGGAGCTCAAAATCACAGACCATGAGATCATGACCTGAGCCGAAGTCAGATGCTCAACGGACTGAGCCACACAGGCGCCCCTGGTAGGAGCTCATCTTAAAGTCTCACCACCATGAAAGAAAAGGAAAGAAGAGCTAGCTGGCAAAGGGTCACTCAGGTTGGGAGCTGGAGATTCCTTTACCCTGTCTTCAGAAAGAATTTCTTCAAGTTGTCCTCACATGCACTGTATTTTAATCCACAAAATACCTCACATCCTTTAATAAGCATAACTCATACATATATGAGTAAAAATGAAGCATACAGTTACTCACTAACTAGCTATATATATATAAAACACCACAATTAACATAAGATTAAACAGATGAATCAGGGATAAAGGGAAATGCTACAAGAGAATAAAGGAGAAACTATTTCCAGGATGAGGCAGGGGTGAGAGAGAGTGGGGCAGGCAGATGTCAAGATGACCAAGAGGGAGTCTTAGGTAGGACATTAACTTGCACACGGCTATCAACCTCCACTCTTCCCAAATAAACAACAAAAACTAGGAATGGTGCTATCCATCACCATCATTTGAGGAGTTTCTGCTGCAAATTATACACACAGACATATGCATGCGTGTATATGACCTGGTTAAAGCAACTTTCAGGGGCTTCTGAAGAAAACAGATTGGTGTCAGAGGAAGGTCTGGCAGAACAACACGGTCCCAGCCACGAGGAGGCTGAGTGCTTCCTGGAGGCCAGAGGGAGATGCATGTGTGGGTCCCCTCTCACTGCTGGGAGTATGGCAGAATTCAGATATGACTCTCCAAGTGCAGGGATACCCTTATAAAAAAGAAGGTAAAGCTCATCCATGAGGCTCCAGGACTCAGGGCCCGGAGATTTGGACAGTCACACAGCAAACTGAAGGCAGGTCATGCCAAACAGAAAATTAAACGCAGCTGCTTCAGGAAACAGGTCTAGAAATTGAGACTATAAAGGAATGGAAATAATATACTTTATAAAACTAATATGAGAAATATATACAAAGAGAGAGAGAGAAATGAGTATCCCATATTTTCCAGTACTCACTGAACATTTTTAAATAATTAGCAGTACCTCAGACAACAAAGGAAATCTTAAATTCCAAGAAAAAAAAGGGGATTCAGGTCACAGTAAAAGCACAATGCTACTTTCTTTTCCCGGCCCCACAAACCCATTACTTACTTATTCCCCAGGAGGAGAAAGAGTGAATTCAAGTGGTAAGAGCCCCAACTCCATGGGGCTTGTCTTTTAACATTAAAACCCCAGAGTGGGTGCACCTATTCTCTCTGGGACCGTCCGCCCTCAGGCAAGGAAGGCTCACACTGAGCTTCCAGCTGCATGTGATTAACAGTACAGGCGGGGCCTTCCAGAATCCCAGCCAGGTCTCTTTTCCACCTCCTATGCCCATCCCATATGGACAAATCAGTTTGACCTTACAGTCAAGTCTTGTTCTCAAATCTAGTCACTACTAGGAAGTCCATTCAAAGCTGAAACTTGAACTCCATTTGGCTTGGTCCTTTGGGGCACATGCTACTAACCAGAAACCTGGCAAGGACAGACAGTAGTTCAAATCTAAACCTAACTAAAAACCTGATCATGAAGAAGTTAAATGCATACACATCCTCTCTTAAATAACTATTTTTTTTCAATAAGAGAATCCAAACAGCAACAGTAATATTTAGAAAACAAGAAAAATAAGACGATTAAAGAGTTAAAATTCATGAGATGTGGCAAAACATTTGAAGGTGATATCTGTATCTTGGTACCCTTGAGAAGTCCTACTGATAGAGTTGGGGAACAGTGTGTGACTTCTATTGGCCATTTGAGCACCCCAACCCTCGATCCAGGGACTGATCCAGGGCCAGGAAGAACACCCATACAGAATGAGGCTTGCACTGGGTCCAAGGGCTTGTTCTGTGACTTATGCACACAGTGCTGGTGTCTGGGTGTGCCTTGTCCTGAAGGACAGCAATCACACTGTGACGGTTGAGGTATGTCTGGCACAGGTGAGGTGCTCTGCATTCGAATAAACAAGCTGGGTCTGGAAAGTGACAGTTATGCTTTCAGGAAGTTTGTGTTTTACCCTCTCTCTCCATCAGATTTTACTGTTTTTGAGTACCAGTAGATTGCACCATCTGTCATATGACGTTACTGCTACCTCTGTCTGTATTCTAGCTATGCTAACTCCTTTCTACATTCTTTATATAAGAAAACCCTATTGGGTCACCTGGGTAGTTCAGCTGCTTAAGTGTCCGACCTCGGCTCAGGTCATGATCTCACGGTTCGTGGGTTCAAGCCCTCTGTCAGGCTCTGTACTGATAGCTCAGAGCCTAGAGCCTGCTTCAGATTCTGTGTCTCCCTCTCTCTCTGCCCCTCCTTCACTCATGCTCTGTCTCTCTCTGTCTCTCAAAAATAAGTAAATGTAAAAAAAACCAAAAAAGTGAAAAAAACAAAAAAAACCCCTATCCGTTTCTGTAAGCAGTCTTTCCATCCATTCTTCTCTATAGGCAAGTCAATAAAGCAGTCATGAACCCAGGCAAAGCACCAGAATCCTTTTTCAGGGACAGGGATGCATACTGGCAGACAGAAGTTATCTTATGGGATTTGGGACCATGAGGACTGAGTAAAACTGAAAGAGACAAGGCCCGTCTTTTCCTACCACATGGAAGAGGCTACTGGAAAACAAAACAATCAGAGAAAAGCAGATGACTGAGAGACAAAGAGAAACAGGTTTCCGGAAATATCATGTGCACTCCTGGATCAGGCTGTGCCTAAAGGCTCTTACACCCTGGTCGCCAATCACAGCCACTTTGCTCCTTTTTTCACACGAGCTGGAATGACTTGGGTTTCAAGTACCACTAATCCGGCATCCTAACAGCTCTTCCAGGAGTCCTGCCATCTGCTGAGCAAGGTGAGGCTGGTAGAACATGAGCAGCCTAGGAAGAGGAGGAAATGACCCAAAGTTTGCCCGGGTCCTGGTGGGCGGAGCTGAGAAAGGTGTATCTACACGAATGGTGTCTTATCAGTACATGAGAAAGTGAAATGAAACTGAACATTCAAATCAAAGTTTTAAAGTAACAAAAGAACATGAGAAGAAATTAACTAGAAAATTAAAAGAGTATAACTTCTAAGTCCTCGAATGGCTTCTTTTAAAAACAAAATTTAAAAAGGGAAAACACAGACTCAACCAAAGCTCTGGCTAAGCTAATCAAGGAAAGGGGAGAAATGTTGCAGAAACTCAATATTGGAAATGATGAAGAAATATAGCCACAGACAGGGAGAGTAGAGTTGAGGACATAAGATATATTACACTAACCCCATGCTGGTACATTTTAGAATCTCAATGATGTGGGCAATGTTCTAGGAAATACAAAGGATAAAAATCGATCCAAAAAGAAAGAAAGATCTGAACAGGGCAATAACCATGAAAGAAAGTGGAGGAAAAGAGCCTAAGAATTAATTGCAACAAAAGAATTTGTCCCACATAGCTCTAAATTATCAAGCAGATAATTTCCATGCTATTTAAAGTGCTCTACAATAAATGCAGTGGCAAACATTTATCAAGCACTTACTTGTGTCCACCATTTTGCTGCATGGTTCAAAATTATCACTTAATTTTCACCACAACCATACAGAGTAATTTGCTCCAAATTATAAATCAGAAAATTGAAGTTTGGAGTGGTTAAAAAATATGACCAACATCACATCTGATGAAATTGTGGCGTAAAGATTCAAACCTGCCTTTCTACCTCCGAAGCTGCTCATTAAATGATCCTACCCACTGCCTTCCCGTGAACATGCAGGTTCCAAGATCTCTGAGGGTTCCCATTAGTTGTTGGGGGGAACAGGGTAGAAAGAAAATCCTAGAAGGGAGACAAGTTAGGAAGCTACTGAATGTCTACCACAATGGCAATGCATGCCTGAACCAGAGCAGTGTCAGTAGGAATTAAAAAGAAAGAAAGAAAGAAAGAAAGAAAGAAAGAAAGAAAGAAAGAAAGAAAGAAAGAAAGAAAGAAAGAAAGAAAGAAAGAAAGAGGAGAAAGGCATGAGATTTTATAGAGGCAGAACTGGAATTCCTAAGAATCACGTGTATGATGAAACAGACAGCTGACAGAAATGGTCAGTGCCGTACAATACTATGTAGGAGAGTCCCTCAAGTCTTTATTCTAACACTTGCCTTGATATCACCCAATGAAAACGTCAGAACCACAAACACTGTCCCTCCGATTTATAAAGATGCTATAAACAACAGTGAGGCATCGACTAGGACTTTGACTCCTTGAAAGTGGTGTTACTATCAAAGGTGTTACCACTTTTCTCTAACCGTGTCTAAGCATTCTCTAGGGCAGTTTTCCCAAGCTTTCTGGACCTTAAGAATTATCTGGGAGACAGAGATTTCTACTGAAATCAGATGCTCCAGAATTACAGTTTGGAGACCTATATTTTACTAAGTGCCCAACGAAGGTGGTTTTTATGACTAAGTGCTTTGTTCCCTGGAAATGGCAGCATGGGGTGGTGAGTGGATTTTAGACAGCTAAGTTTGGGGGCAGTGGGGAAGAGAGGCCGGGAGAAGTCAGAGTTATCTCAGTTCTTCAGTTGTTAGCTCTTTACCAATGGTTTTCCCAAACATATCTGAGACCAGCATTTCTCATAGGAACACCATTTCTCATAGGAACAGCATTTGATGATTAAAAACCAAAGTCAAGTAACTGCCCACAGGCAAGATGTCACTATTAAATGTATTCAAGCATGTTAAGCATTTTGTCAGTGGTCTGGGGTCTGCTTTTCTAAAATGAGACTCAGGATGTGTCTGAGCCTCTTTTCAGCACAGAACTCTAGCAGCTCGAAGGTTAAGTGGCTTGCACACCCCCAATCGCTGGTTCTCCTGTGCTAACACGTAAATTCCATGCCGGCAGAGGCCACATCTGTCTGGCTTTTGACACAGTGTCTGTTCCTCCTCCCAGTTTGATCTAATGCTTGCCACAGTGGACACACAGGTAAGCTTGGATAGGAGAGGAAAGACAGGGAACAGGGAAGGGAACGAACACATACGGAGAAGGGAGAGAGGATGAAGCCAGCAGACCTGTGGCATTTCGGGTAGCCGGCATCCATTCTCCCTTTCCAGTGTCCTCCCTTCTTAGCAGACAGTAATTCCAGGTAGCTTCCTGACGGTACAAAAGCCAAAGAGGGTCCCTGGGGCTTCTACCAAATTTCCCATTACCACAGTTCGGCCAAGGAGTGAGCACACATTTGGAGTTTGGCCAATCAAAACTCCCTCTCCTGGGAGAGTCACTAAACAAGGGGCAGGCAATTGAAAAAGTGAAGATCATTTATGCCATTAGCAGTGCTGGGTGAAAATTGGAATTTCTGCACTAGAACTATCTGGTTCCTGTCTGTGCCAAGCCTAGCCCTTCAGTCTACCCCAGGAGCTGGGCTCATCCTTGCCATAAATTCCCTATTTGCTAAAGCTGGCCAGAATCCATTTCTGCTGCTTGCATCAAAACCCTGGTTACACGGGTGCCTGGGTGGCTCAGTCGGTTAAGTGTCCGACTCTTGATTTCGGCTCAGGTCATGATCTTACAGTTCGTGGGTTCGAGCCCCACATAGGGCTCTACACTGACAGTTTGGAGCCTGCTTGGGATTCTGTTTTTCTCTTTCTCTCTCTCTCTGCCCCTCCCTAGCTCATGTGCATGCTCTCTCTCAAAATAAATAAACAAACCCTAGTTATAGAAGGCATGAGAAAAGAGAAAAATAAGCCAGCAGCACTTAGAAAAGAAGATGGTCCAGTACCAGCAACTTCCTCATACTTTTGATGATTATCCCATCCATACATCAAAAGAAAGTTGTTTCCCTAATTACATATTTCCACTGTGGATTTATAAGAAGTGTATTTACAGACTACCATAAGGAAAAACATTTCCAAAGGAGGTGATGAGTGAGATATTTAGGAACCTGAGATAATATGTGGTAACATATTTACCTAAAGCGCCTCCTGTTTCCAATCAAGAAGGACAGCACAGTAGTAATTCCCAATCCAGGTCCTACATGGAACAGTAATGAATGGGTGGACGAGTGTTTCACAGGCCAGCTTTGCCAAGGGCATTCACAAGGCCCCAGTTAAAAGAGGTACTACCAGATAGTTTGAAGGTAATCTCTGCCCTAGTTTAATCATCACGCTTTAGAACACGGGAACCTCACTTAGAAGTCACAGTCCCATGGAAAAATACCAACGCACAGAGCGTGAGCCTCTTTATCTTAAACACCTAGGATTTGAAAGGAAAATCCTTCTTAGTTTTCTGGATGAAAATAGAAGTCTTTGAAGTTGGACATTCTGACTAAGCGGCTGGAGCACTAGCGTCTAAAGGTCTATATCCCGCTACGGTTACGCAGCAGTGCCCCAAGCTACACCATCTTTGTGCAGACCTCTGCCAGGTACGGAAAATGAATTCTTCCGTGCATTTTCTGAGGTGAAGGTCAGTAAAACCTTGGAAGTGATTTCGATAATACTCATTTTATAGGCGAATAAAATGAATCTAGGCTAGGTAGCCTGCCATGGTCATAGAACAAGAAAATGGAAGGACAAGAGCTCTGATTTGTGTGTTCTGCCTTCCAGTCCCATTTGGCAAATATTCTCTGCCTCCACACTGCTTCCCAACAGAAGTAATATGAGGAGTGCCTGCAAGCGCACAGGATGAAGAACTATCCACGAAAAGGATATTCAGTGTGACCTAAAGTCTTCAAAGAACATCATAAACCCAAGCCAATTAATTTCCAGTGAACTTCATCTGCTGTCATTTGGCTCAGAGACTAGCCCTTCAAGCACTGGAAGTCCTGGGAGCAACCTTCAACTCTGCTGGCTCTGCAGCCTGACAGCGCGGCGGCCTGCTGTAGAAATGCAACTGGACAAATGAACTCTGCTCACCCAGCTCCAAGCTACTTCTTCCACAGGTTGGCTCTGGTTCCATGCTAGGGAAAGCCCAGTGTCCAGGGAGATCTGGGCCAGACTGGTACCAGAACAGAGCAGAAACTCCTCACACTACATACGTTTAGGGTTAACCTTTAACAATGAAAACAAAAGCTAGCAAACGAACAAGAAAACAGACCTCACAATAGGCAGGAAGGATGCCTGAAAGCAGGTGCTGACCTCCCTTAACTTTGTTCTCCACTGACCTCTGTGACACTAAAATACCTACACTGAAATCCTAGGCTGCTTCAATATCCTAGAGATGATCAGAAGTCATTTAAGATTTAAATCTTCCCTGCCAGAGAAGGAAACAGTGTAAGGACAGGGGAAGGGAAAGGTAACGTGTCCAGGTTTCTTACTCTGAAAGACTGAAGGACCCCTGCTCTCCTCCCTACGTTTCTCAGCCTCTTCTCAGCAGGTGTAATGAGCTATCTCCAACTAGTCAGCCCAATGGGAGAATGGGAAGGGAGAGCAAATAATGTCCTAGAGAAGACCTATGTTGTGTATTCCTTTGATCTTCTCTGACACAGATGGCAATTTTATTTTATCAGAAGGAATGAACATAAACTAAAACAACTGTTTTGTTTTGTTGTTGCTGGTTCTCACTAATGTTCTTCTCTCGTGAGATCCACCAAGGAAACAGAGCTGTTTGCTGTGGCTCTCATTTTGCCTAGGGCCACTCTCAGGGAGAAAACAAAATTAGTCCTTAGGTATATGCAGATCATATTCTACACTTAGCTACTGCTGTACCAAAGTCCCAGGAAAGAGTTTCTGTGAAAGGCAGATTTGACAATTAGTTACAATTAAGAGGGCTATCCCTTGAAAGGTATAAATCCCTCCATTCTCTGTATCTCCCCTTCAGTAACTCAGTAACAACTTCTGGCATATGCAACTAAGAAGTTGGAGCCACAAAACGTGGGGTAAGACGGAGAGCCTCCTGAAGAGCCTACAAGGACACTGCTTCCGTCTAGACCTTGGGGCTGCAAAACCAAGCCCAATGATGTAGAGAGAGGAATTTATCACACTATCAGGAAGGGGAGCAAACAGGGTGGAATGACTGCACCGCAGTGAGCGGAGAGGCCAAGACAAATACTCGTTTAGTAGTGTCACAGTGACCTCAAAGTGAGACTGCCATCTCAGCTGTGAGAGCAATGGAAGCAGAGTCTGGGGACTTGGGAGTCAACGCAGGGCCAAATGGCAGAGCAGTCTGCTGGACAGGACAGATGCAAGTCTCCACCACTCCTCCGAACATGTGGTCCACGTGCACAGTGAAGAACATAGGGTTGGGAAGTTTCTGGATTTGAGGAGGTTGGTCTATGTTGATGGGCAATATTACCGGGTATGGTGACAAAGGAAGAGGGTCAGCTATGTGACGGGGCGTGTGGAGTGACTCCTGGACAGAGGAAGAGAGGGAGATGGCACATGGTAAAATCTGAAATAACAACTGACCAGGGCACCCCTGAAGGGCCAGGACACCAACGAAGAGGAAGAAAGAGGTTGAGAAAAGCTACACAGAGGGTGGGGTTTGGGGTTTGTTTCTTGTTTCTAGGAGGGAAATCTAGAAAGTTAAAGATGAGGATGTCAATCATGTGCACGTTAACGTCAGTGGATGGAAGACAGGGGAGCAGAGCCTCGTTATTAGATTGAAGGCTCAAGTTGACCTCAGCGTCAAATACGGGTGTGCAGGAAGACTGCTCCAAAGTGCCTCCTACGATCTACAAAGGACATGCTGGAAATGCCTGTTGAAAGGAGAGTAGGAGCTAACTGCCTGTTGGGGCCTGCCTATTTAGTCTCCAAATCATTTTTAATGACTGCAAACCTCCCTCTCTAGCTCTTTATGCTGAAAACTTCCAAGGTCACCTGGGTGTTCCACTTACACCAGTGAGATTTCACTATGGTTCAGATGCTTCAAGAGTCATACTTAGCTCTTCTCTAAAGTGCTTTTAACCCAGAACTTTCACTTTATCTGATTTTTGTTGTTTAGTTTCTATCCCTATATAGATTCTCCTACAATCATTTTACAAAGGTCGTTTTTAATGTTGTAACCATTTGGAGCACCACAATTTTTATCCTCGCACTTAATATTCTACCACAAGCACTTTTTCATGTTAGCACGCAATCTTTATAGCCCAACATTTTAACAGATGCACCTATTACTTCATTGAACAGATTCAACATATTCTACTTAAACACTACACTATTGTTGGAAAATTTTCACTATTAGAAATAACGCCCTGGGGCGCCCGGATGGCTCAGTTGGTTAAGCATGTGACTCTTGGTTTCGGCTGAGCTCATGATCTCGCATTTTATGGGTTTGAGCCCCACATCAAGTTCTGTGCTGACAATGCAGAGCCTACTTGGGATTCTCTCTCTCTCTCCCCCTTTCTCTCTGCCCTTCCCCTGCTTGTCCCCCCCACCTCAAAAATAAATACACTTAAAATTTTTTAATAAAAAAAAAAGATATAACACTCCAAACTGAGCCTTTGAGAAATCTCTGTATTTTCAAAGTGGCATTATTACTTTCCCAGTAGGCACGAAATCTCTTTCTCATTCCCAAGTGTTTGCTTTTTGTTGCTCTCAGATGGGTTAATTTCTCATTACTGATGGTACATATAAGAGCTGACAGTTTTGTATTTCTTTTGTACATACTATTTTATACATAATCACTTCATGGAATCATTAATTCTGGTAAGTTTTCATTTGTTTCCCTTAGGCTTCCTAGATACATGATCATATAATCTACAATTCATGATTTTTACTTTCTTCTCTCCAAATTTTGGTTCATGCTTTAATGTACTGATCAAAGCTTTGTGAACATATAAGAATCGTAGTAACAGAGACATTTAGCCTAGTATTTAAGGTGCTGTTTTGAATGAGATGTCACCTTGATAAAGCACTGTAATTCCAATTGTACTTTTAGATTTTAATTTTTTAAAGTTTACTTACTTATTTTGAGAGAGTAAGCGAGCAAGAACAGGGGAGGCACAGAGAGACAGGAGAGGGAGAGAATCCCAAGCAGACTCCGCGTGTTGTCAGTACGGAGCCTAATGTGGGGCTCAAACCCACAAACCATGAGATCATAACCTGAGCTGAAACCAAGAGCCGGACGCTTAACCGACTAAGCCACTCAGGCACCCCTTTAATTTCTTTTTAATATTAATTAGGATAATTATATAGCTTTATTTAATCTATTTCTATATTAAACTCTTCCTTAATTCCTGTGATAAATTCAACTTTCTTTTAAATCTACTAACATTCATTGATATTCTTTATACTCACAAGAAAGGTTGGTCCTTATATCTTCATTGTCCCACACAGGAGCCACTAGCCACATGTGGCTATTGAGCCCCTGAAGTGTGGCTGCTGTGGACTGATACATGCTAGGGGTGTAAAATAGTCACTATATTTCAAAAACTTCGTTGCAAAAAAGAGGAACATATTTTAATAGTATTTTATATTGATTACCTGTTGAGATATTAATATTCTGAAAATACTAATTAAATATAGTACTATAAAATAATTCCATTTGTTTCTTTGTACTTCTTAAACTGTGGGTACTTGAAAAGTTTGAATTATACATGTAGCTGGTATGTATCTACTGGGTAGGACTGGTCTGTACAAAGTATCTCAAGTTTCCATATCAAGGTTGGATTTGCTTCAGAGAGTCAAGTGAGTTGTTGTCTAGGATCTTTTACAATCTGGAGCATTTCCTATAAAATAGGATTATATGGGCCTTGACAGCTTTAAGGGATTCATCTAGATTCAACAACCTCCTACTTTTAAGTTACAAGTCTGCTCTGATATTCTTTTATAAGGGATAAAGCCTTAAATGCCAGTCACTGTCAGGAATGGATAACCCATATTACATACTAGATTAAATCAAAGACCTCCTGATAGCATTTCAGAATTTAGTATAAAAGAGCTACAAATGTTCTTCACTTCCTGACTGGTTTTTCTTTGTTTTGGAGGCTATGTGAAGATATTCCTCTTTACATCAAGGTGTGACTAATACACCTTTGTGTACATGTGTCTAACCATGAGCAGGAAATATTCCCGCTGCTCTTCTGCTCATTAGAAAAACACATTAGAAAAAAATAACTCCTCAGAAGCCAGATGATATTACTAGCCTTGGTCATTAACGAACCTGTCTGGAAAGGAGGGAGATGGGTGTGTGGGAAGACTGCAGGGAGGAGGCAAAGGTTCAAAGCCACTCTGACACCGGAGGGCAGCTGTCCGCACAGGCCAGTGTGGGCACAGCGGCCCCAGCCCATGGTCCCCGCAGGAGGATGGCCAAGTCCCACGGCAAGCACTGACATGAATATATTCCCCCCAAAGCTATTACACCCAGAGTCTTTTCCCTTTTATTAGTTTTTAACATAAAGTTGATAACCACCTAGCTACCTCCACACTTATTAGCTGAATGGCCTTGGGCGTGTTACTTAACTACTCAGTAACTCCATTTCTTCATCTGTAAAATGGGGAAAATAAAAAGCTCTGCTTTAGGCTTTGAGAATTAAATGATAGGGGATGCAAAGCTACCGATGAAGTGCCTGGCACACAGTAAGCACCCAATAAATGTATACCATGAAAATAATAGCGTATACTCATTAGCTTCTAGCAAATGCGAACTGTAAGATCACTAGCAAAGTTTTTCATCTACTAATAAGTGGCTTGTCAACCACAGGACCAGCCAGTATCAATTAAGGAACAGCAAAGCATGTGTTCATTAACACATAAGCAAAAACTGGGTCACTCTGACACTACTGAATCCCTCAATCACCATCAAAGCCTGAAGAAATTCAGGTTGTAGCCAATACCTCAAAGTAATCATCACAGAGACAGTCTTTGGGGCAGTTTTCCAAGAGATGCACGCAGGAAGTTCACTCCTTTCCTGGTGCTTCCCATCCATTACAGGTTAGGTAGCTGCCTGTGACTCTCCATTCCCAGGCTCCATCCCTGTCTCGGCTCAGGGCAATGCCAAGTGATCAAGGTCATTCCTGGCAGGGTCGAGGTGAGGAGGCAGCCCCACATCTGCTCCCTAAGCCTCCTAGCCTTCCCTGCAGAGTTAGAGCCCCACCCACTCTCAAAGATCCCCATCTGTTTCTCATCGTGGAATCTCTATCCATCCACCTTTGTAACTAATGTTTCATGAAAGAGAACTGAAAACCCGAATACCAATAATTTTCACCCATGAGACCTTTGTCTTTCTTGAGGAGTTGGGAAAGGGAGATAAGAAGGACTATAGGTATAAGCAAAAACCATTAGAAAATCTCAAAATGGTGGTGTGCTTACTTCAAGGACAAAAGGTAGGGAAGAGGTTATAAGGGTTTCTACAGTGAGCCAAAAAGGACACACCTGCTGGAAAGAAGAGGAAAGGGTGCAAGAAAGGAAAGCAGGCAAGCTGGTGCATGGGAACGAAGGAAGAAGAAAGAGACGACATGAAATTTACTCCAGGACCACCTCTTCTGCCTCTACTTTCTCCTCTTGCACAGACTACCATGCCTGGCTAAGCCCTTTGCCCCATTCCTTTCCTCGTCAAGCTCTTTCCCAAGGATTTAAAAGTGGTGAAATCTGTTACCCCACAGACCGACCAGGCAGGAATGGGAGGTGGGAATGGGCAAGGGGAGAATCCCAAGCCCACCAGCCAGACCCACGTCGGGAGGGAATGCTTTCCTGGCAAATCTGAACTGCCTTGAAAACCTAAGTTGACTTCTCCAGAGAACACCGGCATTTATGGTGGCAGGGGACCACAAGACATAGGAGGAGCTAAGACATAGGCTTATTGGCGGCAGGTCTGGAAAACCACCCAGAGCGCATTTAGCGTTGCTTTTTAAAAAAATGGAAATGTACTCTGGGATTCTAAAGAAGCTCAAATAAATTTCCGGAATAGTGAGCATATTAGAAATAGCATACACATTCCCATGCACTAAGTAATATGTAAATATAAAGTAAGAGTCAAGGAACTTGACATGGATTGGAGAAACACGATCCCTTCACCCAAGCAAACTTGATTAACAAACTTACAGTATATGTAAGGATGAATCCTACATGACAAGATCTGGGCACTCCAAGGACAGAACATCTGTGGGACATAGCACTCAGGGGTACTTTCATTAATGGAATGAGACTTCAGCTCAAAATACTATGTGTTTCTCCAAAAGAACAGTAAAGATTTGCATTGTTAGGCAGAGCAGAAAATTCTCCCTTCACCCCATTACTTCCATAAAATATAAGAATGTTCTTATATTTACAGTTTGGTTCATTTTGTTTTTGTTGCATTAAAATCAATAAGTGATCCAAGACCAGCACTCAGTTTTCAAGACCTGGTATTTGTTCAACATACAGTTGACACTTGAACAACAGAGGTTTGAACTGTGTGGGTCCACTTGCACATGGACTGTTTACAGTATAGGACTACAAATGTATTTTCTTGTCCTGACGATTTTAATACCCTTTTCTTTTCTCTATCTTAATTTACTGAAACAATACAACACACACTACTTTTAAAAAATGTGTGTGGACTGTTTCTGTTATTGGTGATGCTTCCAGTCACTATTAGTAGTTAAGTTTTTGGAGAGTCAAAAGTTATAGTTGGATTTTCAGTGGGGGGGGGGGGGGGGGCGGGGAATTGACCCCACCCCCACCCCTCCTCCCACACTGTTCAAGGCCCAACTTTATAAGATTTTTTTTCCTTTGGAAAAAATATTTTAGGCAATGTTTCATTCACATAATTTTTCTCTAAGTTTTCATTTTTACTTGGTAAAATCAGTTTTTTTCTTTCTCATATTTTCCTTTCAAATTCTTGCTTCATCAGTGTTACCATAAACCATCAACATTATTGCAAACATTTTCTTTTCTCTGGGACAAAAAATGCTTTCATCTTTTTTCCCATGGATCATTTGACAAAAAGTGGTAGCACCAACAGCTATATTCACCATCCCACGGCAGAAAACACAGGAAGATGCCAGAAAGGAAAAGCTATAGCTACTGAAGTCTAGGGTTTGGGGCAAGGTACTAAGACCACCTTATCTTTAATTATAAGCCCCAATTACCTTTGTCTGCTCGCTGTCTGGATCTTCAAGCCAAGCATAAGGGTCGTAAATTTTATGTCCATGATAATCCTGTACCTGCAAAAGACAAAATGTGGTTTTGGACAATTAGAGTCTAACCCCCAATTAAATTAGTATTTTCTGAATGTAACAGAGGAAAAACAGGATAAGGACAGGCAAAATACTCCAATTGGCTCACTGGCAATGTGTCTGCCCAAATTACCACATGAACCAAAGCTGGCAGGTTCTCAAAGGTGTCAAGCCACCCATCATGAAAAGAATGTTTTAGCTGGAGAAGGAAGAAAGATGAAAGGTCAGAATAGGGAACTGCTCTGTCTGTACAACACAAAACAAAGGCCTGCCGCTGTGCTAAAGAAACTTGAAAATGTGTGGTCAGTGGCAAAGCACGGAATCGCACAATGCACCAGGGATGCAAGAAGGGCATGTTTGTGAAGGAACCACCACGCACGTGCTGATTTGCTTCTTTTCTGTTCTTGCTGAGCTTACTAATGATGAGAAAATCTCCCTGCTACATATAACATGATTGGTTTTCGTCTTTAAGTCTAAACTGCCAAAAAGCAGGTTACCAACGTGCGGTAGAATGATTCCAGTTGATAGCAGCTTTAAAAAAGCTGACGTAAGTGCAATGAAAGAACATTTCTAAAACTGCAGCCTTTCTTCCCTTTTGTGTATTGTTACAAAATGCTTACAAAAAGAGGCACAGAGGCATCACCCATTCAGACTACCCTGGTATTTGAAGAAAGACAACTGCTTAGTGCAGCAGGGCCCAGCAGAGGGGAAGGCTTCAAGGAGCTCCCGCGGGCGGCTGAGCATCAGAGACACCTTCGAGCTCCTGAAAAGCCCAAATTCCTGGGCCTGGCCTCGGAAACTGACCCACACACTACAGGAGCAGTCGGGAGTCACCGCTTCCCAGGTGATTATGCCTAAAGAAAATTTCCAAAGGTAAAAATCATCACAAAATCTCTCCATTTCATACTATCCTGATTAATGTCACTGAAAGCATAGGGACATCTCTCCAGTAAATCTCTTCTGAGCAACTCCAACATTCCTGTTACAGTTTCTCATAGGTTTTTGGGAACAAGAATGCCAGGATCTCAGATGAATTTAAAAAAATTTTTTTTTTCAACGTTTATTTATTTTTGGGACAGAGAGAGACAGAGCATGAATGGGGGAGGGGCAGAGAGAGAGGGAGACACAGAATCGGAAACAGGCTCCAGGCTCTGAGCCATCACCCAGAGCCTGACGCGGGGCTCGAACTCACGGACCGCGAGATCGTGAGCTGGCTGAAGTTGGACGCTTAACCGACTGCGCCACCCAGGCGCCCCTCAGATGAATTTTTAATCTGTCTCCTTGCTTTGTCGATTACATCGAAAGGTAAGGGCTATTCTCTAATAGAGGCAAATAATGTCCCAGAAAAGGAAAATCTGTTGTTTCCCCAGCTGGTCTAAGTTCCAGTGTGGCTGCTGGCCAGTTTAAGAAGGACCTCTTGGTGCCTAAAACCCCAGGCTTTCTGCAAAGGGCCTTCATCTCTCCTTATCTGGTACCAGATGAGAGAACACCTGGAGAAATGCACACCTGGAAGAATGGTCAGTTAAGGCGGAACACTCAGAAACTGTTCTCATTAAACAACTGACAAATACAGGTGACATAAAACCAGACTAGAATCTCTCCTGACAAATCCTCATAAAATCACCAATTTTGAACCCTTAAGAAAACGCTCTCTAAATATTAGCTGATTGTGGGACGCCTGGGTGGCTCAGTCGGTTAAGCGTCTGACTTCGGCTCAGGTCATGATCTCGCTTGGTTGTGGGTTTGAGCCCTGCGTCAGGCTCTGTGCTGACAGCTCAGAGCCTGGAGCCTGCTTTGGATTCTGTGTCTCCTGCTCTCTCTGCCCCTCCCCTGCTCACAGTCTCTCTCTTGCTCTCTCAAAAATAAATAAATGTTAAAAAAAAAAAAAATGTTAGGGGCGCCTGGGTGGCTCAGTCGGTTGAGCATCTGACTTTGGCTCAGGTCATTATCTTGCTCGGTCTGTGGGTTTGAGCCCCAGGTTGGGCTCTGTGCTGACAGCTAAGAGCCTGGAGCCTCCTTCAGATTCTGTGTCTCCTCCTCTCTCTGCCCCTCCCATGCTCATGCTCTGCCTCTGTCTCTCAATAATAAACAAACGTTAAAAAAAAAAATTTTTTTAAATGTTAGCTGACTGTTACCACTCAATGAAAATTTTGTATCTTTTCTTATCTGCAAGTCTTTCACATTTTACACACATTGAAGTGGTTTTAAATATGCTTAAAACAACCTTCTTTTCCTCTGACAATAAGAAAGCAGAAAAATTTAGAGTTGTAAAGGATCTTCCAGTCCCACATTTTTAGGAGCAACAGCAGGCTCAAGATGGCAACGCGCCCAGGGCCATACCGAGTTCAGAACCAGAGCCGGGACTAAAAGCACACTGCCAACAGCTTTTCCCCAAATATTCCTCAGAGGTGACACACCAGACACTTTAAAAATGTTCCTCGATCATGATGTTCCTAAAACTCAGACGTATCCATTAACTTGTCATAAGAAAGCAGAAAAGATTCACAGGAAATCATGTTAGTTTTGCCTAATACTAGATCCAAAGCAACAAACATTCGCTCACTATCCACACTATGGTGCCCAGTGTTGTAAAGCAACCTTGTGAGAGGGTGGATGATATTCCTATTTTTCAGATTATGGAATGCAATTCAGAGAGGTTAGCAGGAGAGAGTGAAGGCTGCAGATTTACGGCTCACTTGGAGATCACTGTGAACTAAACACCGTGCCATAGACTTCAGCCATGGTACCTCACTGTGAAGCTATTACCAACTCATTTTCCAGGTGAGGAAACTAAAGCTGGAGAGAGCTAAAGCAACTGTCAAAAGTCAGGTGGCTAATAAACAGTAGAACCCGTGACCCTCTTTGAGCTAACCCCAAAGCCTGTGGGGCTTGCTACTGAACTACAACGGGTGTAAACTGGCAGGCCCACACCTGGACCCTAACTCAGAACCTCCCGAACAGTGTGTATGGTCAGGAAACCGCTCCATCTTCCCAGAACCAGCATTACCATCTGAAGCCAATTAAGGGCAGGTGTTCAGCAGGCATTTTTAAACAGGACAGGAAACTGATTCTCTCCAGGGCAATCCCACAGGCAATCCCAGGAGCCTTGTGCCACCACCCTACTCCCCTGCCCCCTCTACTTTTTCTTCTACAAGACCGTACCCTACAGATGGGGTGGTCTCGTAGCCATATCCCCTGAACTCAAGTTGGGCAGTATGTGGTTCTCCTTATGATTTAAGTTTGCCAGCCATTCCTCATCTCCCCAAAAGACTTTAAAAATACAGCCCTGATAAGGCACTGTTAGCATTCAATATTTTACTTGTACCTTTCAATAGCTCACCTGCTGACTTCAGGATAAACCACAGAGTCCTACACAAAGTAGGCAGAGCCCATCAAACCTGGCCCCGCGTTTTTTTTTCTTTCCACCCCCCACCCAAGCTTATCCACCCATGGATGGTCACAACAGCCTTACTGCCATCCTGCAAACAGTGCAAGTCCACGAACGTCCAGCCCTACATGATCATGATTTATTTTGGTCACACAGCCAGGAATGTCCTTTCTACCTTATCCAACTGGCCAACTTCCAGGCTCAATTCGCATATGATCTCTTCCCCCTGATGGAAATTAATCCCATTCTCCTCTGTGTTCTCCACTCACCCTACACACTCTTCTAACCCCTACAGCAGGCCTGCATTTCCTGACAGCACATGCTGCCAGTACAGACAATGGCATTGCATTGGAAGCATCATGGTTTCCAAGTTTCTGCTCATTAGGGCGGAAATTCACCAAAAACGGGTGTATGCTCCAACCCCACAGGTCAACAGAAGACTGCCTGGTATTCGGCTGAAAATGTTCAAGTGACAGAGAGGGAGCTACAGCAATCTCTAACACCTGCTGCAGAGAGACAAACCCAACCTAGAAAAGAAGGCGACAATTTCAGCCAATGCCTAAATCTAGCCTAAGGTTTTAGTCATCAGGACCCTGTCACAGCAAAAAGATACTTACTCCATGTAGGCTATCGGGGCTGGGATACATACACCATGGGATCCACAGAGTAGGGTCCGAGCCAGACCTGAGCTATATTCCCTTGACCATGAGGCTTAGGGTTTTCGTGAGTTCTCCGATGAGAAGAAACTGTAGGATATCAAAATCTGTGGGACCTTTTGAGTTAATTGTTCGTAATCTTTTGGACGTCTCCATAAAAGCCTCACTTAACCCTTTCAAGAATGGCAGGATTTTGATAACCCAAATAGGGAAAAACTAAGCAAGAAGCAATCCCAACTAAAAACAAAACTAAAATGACACTTATCAAGTCACACAACCGATAGTTCTTTCTACTTTTAATCTATCCTGAAAACTCAAAGATCCTTAAGAACCGAACTGACATAGTCACAGGTCTTCTGATTACTGAAGTCTGGCACACTGCAGGGCCAGACTGTCATGGGAATAGATGAATGATGATAGTCTTACTGCAGAAGTCAGTCCTAAGCCCTGTGGTTGGCCAAGCCAGTACTAACATTTCATATATGAGAAAGAAGGCCCATAACAGGTAAGCGATCTGCCCAAAGGCATCCAGCTAGTGAGTGACAAAACCAGCACTAGCACTCAGGTCTTCTTACTTGGTCTGCCCTCTTTTCCATTCCAGCAGGATCACTTTACTCCCATACACAAAGGGAACAACCCTTTGAAACACAGGAATACAGCTTCTTGGGCTGTTAAAGTAAATTTAATAAGCAAGCAGTTGAATAGACTGAAAAACATGGTTACCAGATGGCCACTGGTCAAAGAAACCATGAATGCATCAGTGCCACTTGGAAGTCTTAATTTAAAACAATATGTCCTTTACTTTAAAGCCTCAGTACCTTTTAACCCAAAGTGAAATGTGCTTTGAAGTACAGACGTTCTGGCATAAATCAGGTCAGAGGAAGCAGAAAAACAACACAACCACCACCACAGATCTATATATACAAAAAATTTTTATTCTGATTCTATTTTCAGTAATCTGAGATATTTGGCTATTCCTCAGAGAATCAAGCCCACATTTGGATTCATTCCAGTTCTTAAGATGCCAAATTGATTTTTACACAAAAAGAGTGTTTGCCCAGATTTCCACCCACTAGATCTCAACAGTTACCCTGAGCTAATCCACAGCTTATGTAAATGATGGCTAACCCTTCCACTAAGCCAAACAAACTCATTCTGAAAAAGGCCATCCCCTCTCCCTTCTAAAGCCCTCCTCTCACCCGCATCAACTCCTTCTCTTGTTTAGGAAAACTTGGATCAGCACTGCAACACTACGGGGTCACAGCTCCACCCTCCCCATTCCACGGTCTTGTGTCTGCAACCCCCGCACCACACGCCCGGTACCCGGCCCGGGGCACGGCAGGCGCTCGAAGCACGTTTTAATACCGAATGAATGAACTTCAAGGATTTTAAATTTGGAAGTTTAAAAAGTTTGCCTTTGTTTTTGAATTTTACATCATCTACATACATCCACACTTTCTCCTACCACCATTTTTAAGCAGGAGCCTCCTCCAGTCAAAAAACAGTGACACGTTCTGTCTTCCCAATCCCGTCAAGCGCCCATTCCTACCTGGATGTCTGCCCTTGACCCCATTGATTTTTTAGGAGGCGGCCAAGCGGCGACTGGCCTCGGGCTCTGCCGCCTCTAGGCGGCCAGTGACGGCCACCATGGCCCCCGCGGCTCGGGAGGAGCCCGGCGCCCCCGGCCCGTATCTCGCAAACAAAGGCCGAGGGGGAGGGGAAGGACGCAGGGGGCGAGGGGCTGCGGGGAGAGGGGCCGCGGGCGGCGGCACACGCGGCGCCCGCGGCGGGCGAGGGCTGGGGTACTCACGGCGGTCTCGTCGCGATACACGTCGGGGTACTGGAAGGACAGCATGGCCAGGGGCGGGCGTGGGGTGGCGTGGGGGCGCGGACTGCGGGCGCGAGCCGGCCGGGCTGGCCGCGGGGCGAGGCTGGGGCGCGGACAGGGGCCGAGCGGGCGGCGGCGGCTGCGGCGGGCGGCTCTCGGCCAGGACTCTCACGACCCGACCGGCGGCAAGCGGCGAGGACGTGCTGGAAGCAGGAAGCAACTGTCGGCGAGGCCGGGAGCCCCTCCCCGGCGGGCGGGCCCAGCGGCGGCTGCGGCGGCAAGAGGGAGCGGGCGGCGCCGTGCGTGCGCCGGGCCGGGCGCACAGCTCCCTCTGCAGGAGCGCCGGCCGCGCCCGCGCCGCCCGGGCACACGGGCCACCCCGCCGAGGCCGCGTCGCAGCCACGCCGGCCCGCCCGCCCCGGGCTACCCGGCCCGGCACCCGCCGGAGACGGACCCGCGCGGGCCGGGGACACCCGCGCGGGGTACACGTCCGGTCTCGCCGGCCGGGGCCACCACGCCTCCGCCCTCCCCTTCCCGAAGTCCCTCGCTGTCAGTTTAGCCATTGCCGAGCTTGAGAGCGAACAGGCGGGTTTGCTTATTAATCGATTCCCCCATCTTCCTGTTCCCGGGCGTGGTGGGGAGGCAGGGAGAGACCTTGGCTCTCTCCAGCCTTAAGAGCAGTGGGCTTGAGGTGGCCTAATTTTTACTTGCTGCGACTCTGGACTTGGAAGGGAAGGGATAATGGATCATGATAACCATGAAGGAACCACATCTCCCTTTACTCCAAGTCTCCGTTGGGCACTGGGTGGTGGGGCATCCAGATTTTAGAGGTGCGTTGAGGTGTTAGTAGGACAATGGGTAAGCCCTTATCTGAGATTTACCAATGAAGAGAGGACCCAAGTGGGAGCATCGGGGTCTTTTGTTCATCCTGCCAGTTCCTTAATTCTGTTCTTGCCAATGTGTTTGTTTATTGAGCACCTACTGTTGTCCCTGTGGGGGAAACAGTAGTTGACAAGGTGCTTGACCTCAAAGTCATGACATTGTAATAGTTCTAATTCTTTATCCTTAGGTTAGTGATATGTGTTCTGGTCTTGCTTTCTGGACCATCAGGAAGAAGCTTTATAGCCCCAAATCTTCACAGCTGTGGTGTGTGTTCCATGTGTTATGTACTCCTGGCTTCTTAGAAGTCATGGGAGGATGGCATGGGTATGACCACAAAGCCCTTCCAGTCCTGAATTCCACATGTATATGGTAATGGTTGTAAACTCATGTGTTCTGTTTCTTTTGTATTATCACCCCAGTTCCGTGGCTCACACATCATAGTTCAATTTCTCTTCATGGCAGGGTAATTGATAAACATGTCTTGCATTGGTTTCCCAAACCCCCTCCTTGGGCAACCTGAGAATCTTCAGTTTTGGGAAAGCTCACAGTTGGGGCCAAACTCAGTGCAAACAGACACAGACAATAGTGCTCTGCAGTCCAGCATTCCTGATCCCAGTTACCACCCCCTGCCTTGCCTGCCTGTCACCTGGCCTAGGGACTGCCAGGCATTTCCCAATGCTTCTGCCACTTGTGTGTTTGGGGGGGTGGGGGGAGTGGGGGGAGGATTTTAAGAGCAGCCCAGGAGCACATGACCCAGCAGATCCCCTAGTAACAACGACAGCAATAGTAGTTAATGCTTACTCAGTGCTTCTTATATGCCAGGAAATTATCGTATTTAAACCTTATAAGATAACTAATATTATCCCAATTTTAAGTTTTATTTATTTTTTTGTTTTGAGAGAGACGGAAACAGCGTGAGCGGGAAAGGGGCAGAGAGAGAGAGAGAGTGAGAGAGAGAATCCTAAGCAGGCTCTGCGCTACCCACACAGAGCCTGATGTGGGCCTTGAACTCACAAAACCACAAGATCATGACCTGAGACAAAACCAAGAGTCAGACACTCAACTGACTGAGCCACCCAGGTGCCCAGTTTTATAGTTGGGGAAAACAGGGGCTGACTTTTGCCCAGAACTTCACAAATATTTATTAAAAAAAAAAAAATAGAGCCAGGATTCAAACCAAGATCTCTCTGATGCCAACACTCAATGTTAATCACTCTTTTTTTAAAAAATGTTTATTTATTTATTTTTGAGAGAGTGAGAGAGAGCCCAAGTGGGGAGGGGCAGAGAGAGATGGAGACAGAGAATCCCAAGCAGGCATCTTCACTGTCAGCAAAGAGCGTGACCCAGGGCTCACTCCATCCCACAAGTTGTAAGATCATGACCTGAGCCGAAATCAAGAGTTGGATGCTTAACCCACTGAGACACCCAGGTGCCCTTTAATTACTCTTCTTCATGAATAAATAGGAGTACTCCATGGTCTACAAGGATACCCATAAATAGGTGAAATTTTCCCAGCGCTTAATTTTAGCAGGCAAGGTAGAAATTATGAGAATTGTGGTGCTCAGAGGACAAATCAAACCTCAGGTGTTATCCTCCGTTCATCTCTAGGCAGTTATCCTAGTGCCCAGCTCCTCCAGGTCCTGAAAGGCAAAGGTCTGTATGTGGCACAGCCAGTGCAATGTGCTGCCAGCAATAGATTGTCTGCAACTTCAGCGAGCGAAGTGGAGATGAAGACCCATTCCCCTCTTTGTGGCCAGATTGCTTGTACATTACCTACCTTTGCCACCTATTAGATATGAGTTGTCTGCTTTAATCCTCCCTTAAAAAGCCCATTTTACAGATGAGGAAACGGAATCTCAGCAGCTTTAAAGGAATTTGTCTGAAGTCCTCACACAGCTAAGACAGCCAAGGTTCAAATTTGTCAGTTGACTGCAAAGCCCATGCTCTACCTTGCCCACAGAAAATGAAGAGAAGGGAAATATTTGAACCATCGCAGAAATGGAAATTCTACCTCCAGAATAAACACCAGAGTGCTCTTTGACTTCTAACATCGCACACTATTTCCAGGAGAATTCTAAATTAACTCTGTAAAAACTCGTGCTCTAACCTACAACCATTCCCCAAACACAAGGCCCCTGGGGGCAAAGGGATAGCAGAGACATAGAAGGACCTCCAGGGAAGCCCGCAGCCTGTGCTCTATTGCCTGACCTCCAACTTTGTACCCCACTCTGTTAACCAGAGTCACCATAGTAAGGAGGCAGGTTAGCGATATTTACTACCGCTTGCCTGTCTCAAACCCACTCCAAGTACTTGTCACAGCATCCCTCCCAACCACACATAGTACCCTCCAAGAGAGGATTTCTGGTAATTAGCCAAGGGGGTAAGTGTTGGCTGAAATCCATCTTACTCTCTACTTGCCACACTGTGCACAGGGGCACTGGCCGCCTTCAGCTGGAAAAAGGGGTGCCCATATTCTCACAAAGGTCCACTGACAAGAGGCTGCATCTACCCAGGGGAAACAGTTCTAACTCACACAAGAGTGCCATCTTGTTAGCACTCCTTAAGCCTGATGCCTTGGGTGCTCGCCTGGAGAATCCTTTCATTTGACTGCGGTTTCCAGGTAGCTAGCTAACCTACTGATTGGTGGGGTGCAGTCACTTCCAGCTACATTTCCTTTAAGATGTGTATGATTTTTTCCAGTATGATTTCTAATGAAAATTCTGATATACTCCTGTATATCTAATCTCTGCAAGGCATCATGAGGTGTGAAACAGCATCTAGAATAAGAGTGAGGTTCTCTTCCCGGCCCTGCCACTATTTCCCTGGCTTTGAATGAGTCCTTACATCATTGGTTTGTTTGTTTGTTTTTAAAGATTGAATAATCTCTGCACCGAACATGAGACTCACATTTACAACCCTGAGATCAAGAGTCTCATTCTCTACCCGCTGAGCCAGCCAGGCACGCCATATCGTCAGTATTTTTTCTCTATACCATGAAAGAGTTGGATCAGGTGGTGTCCAAGTTTCTTTTGTTCAGGAAGAAATAAAGTAGAGATGTAGGAGCCTCAAAACTATCTCTGGAATTCAAAATGAAATTGCCCTGGGAGAGTGCTATCCATACATCCTGGGCCGATGGAGGGGAGGGTGGGCAGTAATTATCTACTAAAAGGGCTTTCTCCATAGTTTTCTTCTGTTTTGAAACCATCCACGAGCACAGATTTGGCTCCGAGGCCACGGCTGGGTCTGTGGTACTTACTCAGTTCATAGATTTTATCTTCCCAGGAATTGTAGCTGTTCCCTTCTAATACCCTTCTCTTGATAGAGGCATGTGGTTAAAAAGCTAGGAGAGGTGTCTGGCACTACAGCTGTGAAATCTAAGGTCTCCTCCCCTTCTCAACTTAATGTCCAACTGAGTTAAGCCCCAGAATGAGAGGCTAAGGCTGAATTAAATCCAGGCTAAGAAAGAAAAAAAAACCCTGGGGCATAAAAAGTGGATCAAGAATTAATCTGGGGGCGCCTGGGTGGCTCAGTCGGTTGAGTGACCCACTTCGGCTCAGGTCATGATCTCGCGGTCCGTGAGTTCGAGCCCCGCGTCAGGCTCTGTGCTGACAGCTCAGAGCCTGGAGCCTGCTTCTGATTCTGTGTCTCCCTCTCTCTCTGTCCCTCCCACACTCATGCTCTGTCTCTCTGTCTCAGAAATAAATAAACATTAAAAAATTTAAAAAAATAAAAAAGAATTAATCTGGAGTATTTTTCTACTTTAGTTTGTAGAATTTATTTATACCATTTCTAACGAGACTCCCAAGTTAGGAGTGTTTCCAAATCAGGAGACAGGGATCTTTTTTCCTCTCCTATTATTAGAAAAAAAATCAGGGGTGCCCCCAAATGTAAAATGAAGTTATTTTATTTATGTAAGGAAAGATGAAATAATCCATTCATTGGTTTAACTTTAGAACTTAAAACTATTCAGCAAATGCAATATGCAATACTCAAAATGTGTCAGTTCAAAATTATTGGCTATAAGAACAGAAAGGAGATTAAGAAAGAACAGGAAGGGGAAAAAGTGATATATATAAAGCAGGAGAGAGACACAGCATCCCAGATTTGTTAATATTAAGAAAGGTGAGGGGCGCCTGGGTGGCGCAGTCGGTTAAGCGTCGGACTTCAGCCAGGTCACAATCTCGCGGTCCGTGGGTTCCAGCCCCGCGTTGGGCTCTGGGCTGATGGCTCAGAGCCTGGAGCCTGCTTTGGATTCTGTGTCTCCCTCTCTCTCTGCCCCTCCCCCGTTCATGCTCTGTCTCTCTCTGTCCCAAAAATAAATAAAAAACGTTGAAAAAAAATTAAAAAGAAAAAAGAAAGGTGAAGATAAGCACAAAAAGACAATATGGAATCAGACAATAAACACATGAAAACACATGCATAAAATCAGAGTTAGATGGACAGAAAGCTAGTCTCGTATGGAACAACACTTCATCTTATAGCCTTTAAAATAATAATGTTACAAATGTTAAGTTCTATTGGAACTTTTGCAACTCTGGGGTAATTAATGATGGACCCCTTGATGTTTTCTGCATCAATTTAAACCAAGCAGTATATCTGATCCACACACAAGAGGATCTCCACCCTGTTCAGCACCTCCATTTTCTCTAGAGTTACTGAGTAACAACCAGACTGTCTTTCCATTTATTCTTTCTGTCATGCAGTCCTCATAGGTATCAACTTGAGTCAGTTAATGCTAAAGAACTGAGCCTATATTCAAGTTCATTGAGCTGGTCTTATTTGACATTTATAGTTTCACCATTTCACTGTAGACCAGTGTAGTAGTATAGCCTCTAACAAGTAACATGTGCTGTAAAGCTTTAGTCTTTAGTCCATTACGCTCTGCCCTTTCAGCGATTTAGTGTCCTATAAAACCTAGAGTTGGGTGCCTGGCTGGTAGAGAGTTTGCCCCAACTCTTAGGACAGTCTAAGGTCTTATGTTCTCTCTGGTTGATAGTGCAAATTCTACTGAAAGATAGCTGACAGAATTCCCAGTTCTCTACTGGTCTTACCATTTTTCTCCTTTTCTGAAGGGGGCGGGGCCAGGAAAATCACCTTATTGTTTTTATAAAAGTACCCCATGGAAATCTTCAGTTAGGACAATAAGGCAGACTAGATATGTCCTGCTAAAGAATGAAGAATTATTAAGGCATTGCTAGGCTCACAGAGACACCTCCCTCCCTCCAAACAGATTAGCCATAAAAAAAAAATACAGGAGAATGTGAAACAAAAGGGTCACCAGGATAAAGAACTCCAAGGAGGCATCATTTACATTGCCTTCTATGTAAATGCCTCCCACCCTCTGGAGTTGTACAACTAGTTTCCCTATAACACCCTCTGGAAAGATTGCCTGAAAACAAATGACTGTATCTGACTTGTCTATCACAATGGGCCATTTTTGAAGGAAAGCATCCTAAGGTAGGCCCAGAGGCCTTCCACTGATTAAATCAATCGCGACTTAACTTACAATCACAGATCATGCAAGGAAACGATACTGGTTTTTAGTCTATTACCATTTGGCGACATTTTCATACCTGTTTGGTATCCTCTGTATTGCAAGGGGCTGTGAACCTGAAGATTGCATTTCCTAAATGCCCTTGTCAGATGATTTCTGACTACCTTCTATCAAAGGAAGAAAACAGAGATGATTGGGGGAGGAGGAGAGACACTGCTTTTCTCCTTTTGCTTGGGTTCTGCACAGTTGGATCAGTGGTGGGGAACCTTTGGCCCCCAAAGCGTCAGCAGCAAATTTGGCAATTTCAAAGGCACTATGGCCTCCTATGTTCTTGCAGCCAAGTGCAGGCTGTGGGCTTCCTAAGGAGTATGGCAGCAATTAGTGGCTGGGGCTGGTGCGGCATCAGTGTCATTATGCTCATAGGGGCTGCATGAACCACTGAATCTTTTGTTTCTCTAATCTTAAGAGAAAGACTGATTTCTGAATCTCTAGGGAGCATTACCTTTCCTTTTTCAATCTTCCATCCCACTTGTATAGCAAATTTCTTACATTAAATCCCCTCTATATGGGGCGCCTGGGTGGCTCAGTCGGTTGAGCGTCGACTTCGGCTCGGGTCGTGATCTCACGGCTGGTGGGTTCGAGCCCCGCATCGGGCTCTGTGCTGACAGCTCAGAGCCTGGAGCCTGCTTTGGATTCTGTGTCTCCCTCTCTCTCTGCCCCTCCCCTGCTCATGCTCTGTCTCTCTCTCTGTCTCTCAAAAATGAATGAACATTCAAAAAAATTTTTTTTAAATAAAAAAATAAAATAAAAAAATAAAAAAAAATCCCCTCTATCAGCAGTAGCTACCATGGTCCTTTCTTTTTTTTCCCTTACCTGGACTTTTTTTTTAATGATGAGTAAAAGTAATAAAAAGATAACATAGAACATATTTAGACCCTCTGAGGGTTTTAGGTACTGGAAAGATCAAATATATAATATAGACTGCCAAGATATGAAGTATTTCAAGAAAAAAATTCATCTCCCAAAGAGTAAATTGCAAGAATGTATAAAAATGACCATTGGATTTGGAAAAACAAAATATAACTTTTAGAAATTAAAAATAGTGAAATTTTAAAAAGTCATGGAGAGGTTAAATAGCAAGTTAGAAAGCTAAAGAGAATTAATGAACTTAAAGGTTGCTTTGAGGGAATTATAATAAATGCAACACAGACAAGGAGATGGAAAATATGAAAGAAAAGAAATATAAAACATGAAAAAAGTAGAAAACCATTTGATCATCTCGTTACATTAAGAAAACAAAATTCCATACTCATTGATTAAAAAAAAAACAAAAACAAAACACTCAAGGAAGGGCGCCTGGGTGGCTTAGTTGCTTAAGCACCCAACTCTTGATTCCAGCTCAGGTCATGATCTCATGGTTCGTGAGATCCAGCCCCAATAACAACACAAAGCCTGCTTGAAATTCTCTCTCTCCCTCTCTCTCTGCGCTTCTCCTCCCCCACTCATGTGTTCTATCTCTCTCAAAACAAACAAAACACTCAAGGAAAAATAGGAATAGAAGAGAACATCCTTAATCTAATTAAGGTAAACACAAAGAACAGAAACAAAGACTGAAATATCTAACCCTACCATAATCAATTATTTATTTATTTATTTATTTATTTATTTTCATCACAATAAGTGCCCTCTTTGATCTCCATCACCTATTTTACCCATCCCCCCACCTCCCCTCTGGTCACCATTAGGTTGTTCTATATTGTTAAGAGTATGTTTCTTGGTTTGCCTCTTTCTCTCCCCCCCTCTCCTTTGCTTGTTTCTTTTGTTTCTTAAGTTCCACACATGAGTGAAATCATATGCTATTTGTCTTTCTCTGACTGACTTATTTCATTTAGCATAATACTCTCTAGCTCCATCCATTTTGTTGCAAACGGCAAGACATATATTCTTTTATATGGCTGAGTAATATATCCAATATATGCATGCCACTTCTTCTTTTTAAAAAGTTTTTAATGTTTGTTTATTTTTGAGAGACAGAGAGAGACAGAGTGTCAGTGGAGAAGGGACAGAGAGAGAGGGAGACACAGAATCCAAAGCAGGCTTCAGACTCTGAGCTGTCAGCAGAGAGCCTGACTCAGGGCCTGAACCCACAAACTACAAGATCATGACCTGAGCTGAAGTCAGCTGCTTAACCAACTGAGCCACCCAGGTGCCCCTTTATGCCACTTCTTTATCCAGTCATCAATCAATGGACATTCGGGCTGCTTTCATAGTTTGGCTATTGTAAATAATGGCTCAAGAAACATAGGGGGGTATGTATTCCTTTGATTAGGTGTTTTTTGTATTCTTTGAATAAATACCTAGTAGTGCATTTGCTGGATTCTAGGGTAGTTCTATTTTTAATTTTTTGAGGAAACTCCATACTGTTTTCCAGAGTGGCTACACCAGTTTGCATTCCCACCAACAGTGCAAGAGGGCTCCTTTTTCTCCATATCCTCACCAATACCTATTGTTTCTTGTGTTGTTGATTTTAGACATCCTGACAGGTGTGAGGTTATATCTCACTGTAGTTTTTTTATTTTTTTATTTTTATATATTCTTTTGAGAGAGAGAGTTCAAGCAGGGGAGGGGCAAAGAGAGAGGGAGACAGAGAATCCCAAATGAGCTCTGAGCCACCAGTGAGGAGCCCATCTCAAGGCTTCAAACCACAGACTGTGAGATCACCACCTGAGCCAAAAACAAGCTCCAGATGCTCAACTGACTGAGCCACCTAGGCTCCCCTCATTGTAGTTCTGATTTGCATTTTCATGAAGATAAGTGATGATGAACATTCTTTCATCTGTCTATTGGCCATCTATATGTCTTCTTTAGAAAAATGTCTGTTTATGTCTTCTGCCCATATTTTAATTGGATTATTTGCTTTTTGGGTATTGAGCTTTTTTAAAAAAATTTAATGTTTATTTTTGAGAGAAAGAGAGAGCAGGGAAGGGGTAGAGAGGGGCAGAGAGAGGGAGATACAGAATCTGAAGCAGGCTCCAGGCTCTGAGCTGCCAGCACAGAGCCCAACTCCTGGCTCCAACTCATGAACCATGAGATCATGACCTGACCGAAGTGGGACATTCAACCGACTGAGCCACCGAGGCACCCCTGGGTGTTGAGTTTTATAAATTCTTTACCTATTTTAGATACTAAACATGCAGTGAATATGTCACTTGCAAATATAATCTCCTATTCCATAGGCTGCCTTTTAGTTTTGTTGATTGTTTCCTTCACTGTGCAGAAACTTTTCATTTTGACGTAGTCTTAATAGTTTATTTTGACTTTTATTTTCCTTGCCTCAGGAGACACATCTAGACAAATGTTGTTTTGACCAATGTCAGAGAAATTACTGCCTATGTTCTCTTCAAGGATTTTTATGGTTTCACTTCTCACACTTAGATCTTTAATCCATTTTGAATTTATTTTTGTGTATGGTAAAAGAAACTGGTCAAGTTTCATTCTTTTGCATGTAGCTGTCAAGTTTCCCCAACACCATTTGTTGAAGATACTGTTTTTTTCCCATTGTATATTCATTCCTCATTTGTTGAAGATTAATTGCCATGTAATTGTAGGTTTACTTCTGGGTTTTCTATTCTATTCCATTGAACTATGTGTCTATTTTTATGCCAGTACCTTACCATTTTAGTTACTACCACTTTGTAATATAACTTGAAATTCATAATTGTGGCAACCCCAGTTTTGTTTTGCCAGAGATTGCTCTAGCTATTCAAGGTCTTTTACAGTTCCATACAAATTTTAGGATTGCTTATTCTAGTTTTGTGAAAAATGCTACTGGTAGTTTGGTAGGGATTGCACTCAATCTGTAGATTGCTTTGGGTAGATAGGCATTTTAACAATATTTGTTCTTCCAACCTATGAGCATGGAATGTCTTTTCATTTCTTTATGTCATCTTGAACTTATTTTACCAGTGTTTTAGACTTTTCGGAGTACAGGTCTTTCACCTCTTTGGATAGCTTTATTCCTAGATATTTTATTGTTTTTGGTGCAGTTGTAAATGGGATTATTTTCTCTTTTTTTTTTTAACTTTTTATTTATTGGGATGCTGGGTGGCTCAGTTGGTTAAGTGTCCAACTTTGGCTCAGGTCATGATCTCATGGTTTGTTGGTTTGAGCTCTGCATTGGACTTCATGTTGACAGCTCAGAGCCCGGAGCCTGGAGCCTGCTTCAGATTCTGTGTTTCCCTTTCTCTGTGCCTCTCCCCTTTTCACGCTTTCTCTCTCTCTCTCTCAAAAATAAATAAACATTAGAGGAGGGGCCAAGATGATGGAACAGCATGGGTGTTTTTTTGCTTCTCTCATCCCTGAAATATAGCCAGATCAACACTAAACCATCCTGCACACCTAGAAAACTGATTTGAGGATTAACACAACAAACTGTACAACCTGAACCAGAGAACTCAGCAGGTATGTGGTGCAGAGAGGTGAAGTGGGGTAGAGAGAAGTCAAGGGAGGACAGGGAGCTGTTTTTGCTTGCAGAGAGAGGATGGAGACAGAGGAGAGTATGTAAGCAGCTGGAGACAAAAGGAAGAGTATGCAAGGGACTGAACAAGAAAGGGAGAAAGGAGAGGGTTTGAATTCCATTAAGACTCTATAAACAGGGGGAGTGCAGAGTCTGAAACTCTGCAGCTCAATACCTGGTGGTACTCTGGTGGGAAGGGCTAATCCCCAGGAACAGAGAGCAAGGTCCTTGGAGTCCTCAGCCCACACAGGGAGAGGTGGTTCCCCTGCTGCAAGGACATTTGGTAGAGGCTGTGTGGCGCCCCCAGAGCCAAAGATCCCAGTGGACCCTGGAGGACAACCACATTTGCTGGTCCTGGAACAAGGTTGTTAGGGGTGAAGCCTTGTGCCAGATGTGTGTTGTGATTTTCCATAATCCCTGAAATGCTGCTGCTACACAACTGCATGAACTTTTTAGGGGTGGGGTGGGGAGCTGGCACCCAGCTGCAGTCTCTGGGCATTGGCAGCAGCATGGTCCTGTGAATGTTCCTGGGTGCAGCTGGCACCCAGCCATTGCTCAGTGAGACCCTCCCCAGAAAGTCTGAATGGGTCAAAGCTGCAGTCCTGATGGCTTGGTCATGGACAGTGGGGAGTGGACAGAAGCCAGATACAGGAGCGGTGTGTGATTGCTGGTTGGGGAGAGCGCAGAGTTCTGATACTACAGACTGGGTAGCTGGGTGACACCATTTTCACCCCTCACATGCATACGCATACACACCTACATGCACCACTATAGCTAACCCCAGTAAGCTAAGCAGCGCCATCTAGTGGAGAAAGGAGCCATTACACTAAGGCTCACCCAACTGGGCCAACCTCCCTCTTCAGGAACACAAGTCTCTCTGCCTGCTTAGTTTCTGGACTATAAAGAGCTTCACAGTCTTACTTCTAGGGGAAACTGATGTAATGTCAATCATATGTCAGTCTGTTTGCTGGTCCATCTATTCAATTTTTTAAAATTTCTTTCATTATTCTTGAATATAGAAAGAGAAAAAATTTATTTTTATTTTCCATTTTTATTAAAAATGTTTTTCTTTAATTTTTCTACTATATTTTTTACCTTTTTGTAAAATTTTCAAATCTATTTTATTTCCATCATTTTATTCGATTCTATTGCATTGTATTCATTTTTTCAAATTTTCAAACATTTTCTTTTTTTTCTTATCTTTCCTTTTTTTCTCTGATCTATCAAGCTCCTTTCAACAACCAGACCAAAACACACCTAGGATCTAGCATCCTTTATTTGAGTTTTTTTGTTGTTTTTAATTAAAAAAATTTTTTTTACCTTATTAATTCCTTTTCTTCCTTCAAAATGACAAAATGAAGGAATTCACCCCAAAAGAAAGAACAAGAATATATGACAGCCAGGGACTTAACACAGATACAAGCAAGATGTCTGAATCAGAATTTAGAATCACGATAATAAGAGTACTAGCTGGGGTTGAAAGCAGACTATCTCCCTTTCTGCAGAGGTAAAGGTGAGTCAGGATGAAATAAGAAATGCTATAACTGAGCTGCACTCTCGAATAGATGCCACAGCAGCAAGGGTGGATGAAGCAGAGCAGCGAATCAGCGATATAGAGGACAAACTTCTAGAGAACAATGAAGCAGAAAAAAAGAGGGAGACTAAGGCAAAAGAGCACAATATAAGAATTAGAGAAATCAGTGACTCATTAAAAAGGAACATCAGAATAATAGGGGTCCCAGAGGATGAAGAAATAGAAAAAGGGGTAGAAGGGTTATGTGAGCAAATCATAGCAGAAAACTTTCCTAACCTGGAGAAAGACACAGACATCAAAATCTAGTAAGCACAGAGGACTCCCATTAGATTCAACAAAAATCAGCCATCAACAAGGCATATCATAGTCAAATTCACAAAATACTCAGGCAAGGAAAGAATCATGAAAGCAGCAAGGGAAAAAAATCCTTAACCTACAAGGGGAGACAGATCAGGTTCACAGCAGACCTATCCACAGAATCTTGGCAGGCCAGAAAAGAGAGGCAGGATATATTCCAAGTGCTGAATTGGAAAAACATGAAGCCAAGAATTCTTTATCCAGCAAGGTTGTCATTCAAAATAGAAGGAGAGATTAAAAGTTTCCCAAACAAGGGGCGCCTGGGTGGCTCAGTCGGTTAAGTGTCCGACTTTGGCTCAGGTCATGATCTCATGGCTCGTGAGTTTGAGCCCCGCGTCGGGCTCTGTGCTGACAGCTCAGAGCCTGGAGCCTGTTTCAGATTCTGTGTCTCCCTCTCTCTGACCTTTGCCCGTTCATCCTCTGTCTCTCTCTGTCTCAAAAGTAAATAAACATTAAAAAAAAAAAAGTTTCCCAAACAAAAATTAGAGTTTGTGACCACTAAACCAGTCCTGCAAGAAATTTTAAGGAGGACTCTCTGAGGGGAGAAAAGACTGGAATAAAAAAAAAAAAGACCAGAAGCAACAAAGACTAGAAAGGAGCAGAGAACACCACCAGAAACTCCAACTCTACAGGCAACATAATGGCAATGAATTTATATCTTTCAGTACTCACTCTAAACATCAATGAACTAAATGCTCCAATCAAAAGACATAGAGTAACAGAATAGATAAGAAAACAAGATCCATCTATATTCTGTTTACAAGAGACCCACTTTAGACCTAAAGACACCTTCAGATTGAAAGTAAGAGGATGGACAACCATCTATCACGCTAATGGTCAACAAAAGAAAGCCGGAGTAGTCATACTTATATCAGGCAATCCAGACTTAAAAATAAAGACTGTAACAAGAGATGAAGAAGGGCACCATATCATAATTAAGGGGTCTATCCCCCAAGAAGACCTAACAATTATAAACATTTATGCTCCAAATGTGGGGGGGAACTCAAATATAAATCAATTAAACACAAACATAAAGAAACTCATTGATAATAGTACCATAATAGTAGGGGACTTCAACACCCCACTTACAACAATGGACAGATCATCTAAACAGAAAATCAACAAGGAAACAATAGCTTTGAATCACACACTCGACTGGATGGACTTAACAGATATATTCATAAGGTATCATCCAAAGCAGATCAATGAAACCAGAAGCTGGTTCTTTGAAAGAATTAATAAAATTGATAAACCCCTAGCCAATTTGATCAAAAAGAAAAAGGAAAGGACCCAAATAAATAAAATCAAGAATGAAAGAGGAGAGATCACAACAAACACAGCAGAAATATGAACAATAATAAGAGAATATTATGAGCAATTATAAGCAATCTGGAAGAAATGGACAAATTTCTAGAAACATATAAACTACCAAAATTGAAATGGGAAGAAACAGAAAATTCGAACAGACCCATACCCAGTAAAGAAATTGAATTAGTAATAAAAAATCTCCCAAAAAACAAGAGTCCAGGACTAGATGGCTTTCCAGGGGAATTCTACCAAACATTTAAAGAAGAGTTAACACCTATTCTCTTGAAGCTGTTCCAAAAAATAGAAATTGAAGGAAATTTTCCAAACTCTATGAAGTCAGCATTACCTTGATTCCAAAACCAAAGACCCCACTGAAAAGGAGAACTATAGACCAATTTCCCTGATGAACACGGCCACAAAAATCCTCAACAAGATATTAGCCAAAGGGATCCAACAATACATTAAAAAAATTATTCACCATGACCAAGTGGGATTTATACCTGGGATGCAGGGCTGGTTCACTATCCACAAAACAATCAATGTAATTCATCACATCAATAAAAGAAAGGACAAGAACCACATGATCCTCTCAATAGATGCAGAGAAAGCATTTGACAAAATACAGCATCCTTTCTTGATAAAAACCTCAAGAAATTAGGGATAGAAGTCTTAAACCTTAAGATCATAAAAGCTATATGTGAAAGACCCACTGCTAATATCATCCTTAATGGAGAAAAACTGAGAGTTTTCCCCCTAAGGTCAGGAATGAGACTGGGATGTTCATTCTCACCACTGTTATTCAACATAGTATTGGAAGTTTTAGCCTCTGCAATCAGACAACACAAAGATATTAAAGGCATCCAAATAGGCCAGGAAGAGGTCTGACTTTCACTCTTTGCAGGTGACATGATTCTCTATATGGAAAATCCAAAAGATTCCACCAAATTGCTAGAACTTATCCGTGAATTCAGCAAAGCCACAGGATATAAAACCAATGCACAGAAATCAATTGCATTCTTTTTTTTTTATTTTTTTAACGTTTTTATTTATTTTTGAGACAGAGAGACACAGAGCACGAACGGGGGAGGGGCAGAGAGAGAGGGAGACACAGAATCGGAAGCAGGCTCCAGGCTCTGAGCCATCAGCCCAGAGCCCGATGCGGGGCTCGAACTCACAGACTGTGAGATCGTGACCTGAGCCGAAGTCGGACGCTCAACCGACTGAGCCACCCAGGCGCCCCTCAATTGCATTCTTATACACCAATAATGAAGCAACAGAAAGAAAAATCAAGGAATCAATCCTATTTACAATTGCACCAAACCCCATAAAATACCTAGGAATAAATCTAACCAAAGAGGTGAAAAATCTATACACTGAAAACTATAGAAAGCTTATGAAAGAAATTGAAGAAGGCACAAAAAAACGGAAAAATATTTCATGCTCCTGGATAGGAAGAACAAATATTATTAAAATGTCAATACTACCCAAAGTAATCTAAATATTGAATTCAATACCTATCAAAATAACACCATCATTCTTCACAGAGCTAGAGCAAACAATCCTCAAATTTGTATGGAACCAGAAAGGACCCCGAATAGCCAAAGCAATGTTGAAAAAGAAAACCAAAGCTCTTAAATATGGAGAATGAACACAGTTACTGGAGGGGTTGTGGGAGGGGGGGATGGGGCATTAAGGAATCTACCCCTGAAATCATTGTTACTGTATGTTAACTAATTCGGATGTAAATTTTAAAAAGTTAAAAATAATTAAAAAATAAAAAAAACCCTCAACATTCATTCATGAGTTATAAATAAAGATACATGATTATTTATATATGTAATTTTTAAAATCTATGCATAAATTATTAGAATTAATAGAATTTAGAAAGCTGCTATCTACCAAGGGGATATATAAAAACCAATTGTATTCTTTAAAAAAAAAAATTTTTTAATGTTTACTTTTGAGAAAGAGAGAGAGACTGAGAGCGTGAGAGCATGAACAGGGGAGGGGCAGAGAGAGGGAGATACAGATTCTGAAGCAGGCTCCAGGCTCCGAGCTGTCAGCACAGAGACGGACGCAGGGGTCAAACCTACAAACCACTAGATCATGACCTGGGCCGAAGTTGGACGCTTAACCAACTGAGCCACCCAGGTGTCCCCAAAACCCAATTGTGTTCTTATATACAATGAATTATGCTAAAATAGTTGTATCTTAATATGCAAAAATTAAAATTGGACTTGTAGCTCATATTATTTATAGGAATAAATTCCAGGTAGACTAAAGACCTAACAAAAAAGAAAGAATGAAACACATTTTAGAAAATAAAACAGGAAAAGTATCCTCTTAGCTTTAGGATGGGGAAGCGTTTCTTAAACAAGAGCACCAACCATAAAAGAAAAGAATAATTTTTACTATATCAAAATTAAGAACCCATATTCATCAAAATACGTCATTAAGAGAGTAAAAAGAAAAGCCTACATTAAGATAATATCTATAGCATGTACAACTATCAAAATCTAGTATGCCAATATCCCTTAAATATTCTGAGAAATCAGTAAGAAAACATTTATCAACCTAGTAGAAAATGAGTAAAAGATCTATATAGGCTATTTATGAAAGAAGAAACCTAAACGGCCAGTTAACACATGGAAAGTTGCTTAACTTCGTTAGTTATCAGGGAAATACAAATTAAGACCACAAGGAGATAATATTATAAACCTCTAGTTTAGAAAAATAATTCTGAAAATATTAAGTGTAGGAGAGCGTGTAAAGCAAGGGGACTCCTCTCAGGTACTACTTAGGGAAGTGCAGACTGATAAAACCACTTGGGAAAACAGTTTTGGTTTACCTTGTAAAGTTGAACGTGCACATGCGCTACACCTAGCAATTTCACCATTCTCTGCTGTTTAGAGAAACATACACATGTGCACCAGGATACACACACAAGAATGGCTAAACAGTATTTTTGCAGGATATCACCAAACTAGAAACAAAATATATGTCCATTAACTGTAGATTGAATAACTAAACTATGGTGTATGCCCACAGTGGATTATGTACTACATGTTACTTTAAGATAACTTTAAAAATTAATATTTGCTCGACTTTCACAGAAGAAGAAGAAACCAAAGTAGAGCCAGTGGGATTGCCAAAGCTTTGGCAGACATTTCTTTAAAACTAGAGGTGTTACTTCTCAGAAGAGCTCTTTGAAGGTAAGGGGGTAATATGAAAAAAAAAAACAGGTCTGTATTTCCCCCCCACTTCCCAACATTTTGCAGAGGAAGCAGTTAAATAATTAACTATAGTTTGAAGAATCAAGATGGCATAGTTTTTATAGAGTTTTCATGTGTGTATGTAAGTATGTGTTGTTATATGTAAATTTAAACCTCAGGTAGTATTTGTTGATTTTTTATTCTCTGTCCACTCAGCTGAAAGTCATGCTAGGAATAAAATGTTTTAAACTCCTGTTTAACTGACCTTGAATTTCCTGGCATAGCCCTAATACCAGAGACACAAGAGGCCCAAGACTACTACTCTGGAGGTTTGTCAACTCACCTGCTGGACACTGGAGGGAATCTCTTCACTAGATAGCCCATTGAGCTGGCACCAACTCAGAGTGTGTTTTGTGGGTTTTGGGGAACAGACACTGGTATTAAGTGGCAAGCAAAGCTTAAAACCACACTATGGGACAAGATCCAAGAATCTGGTTAGAGTTTGAGGCCTGCCAAATCTGACAGGTCCAAAGACCAAAGTCAAAGTTAGGGCATGAGACTCAGAGTTTGGGGCAAGGAAATTAGAGCTTGTGTGAGTGACAAAGTGTAAAATAGACAAGGGTTTCTCCAAAGAAGACATATAGATGGCCAATGGACACGTGAAAAGATGCTCAACATCACTCACTAATCATCAGGGAAATGCAAATCAAAACCCCAATGAGATATCACCCCACACCTGTCAGAATGGCTAAAATAAAAAAACACAAGAAAGAACAGTGTTGGTGAGGATGTGGAGAAAAAGGAACCTTCTTGCACGGTTACGGAGAATGCAAACTGGTGAGGTCACTCTGGCAAACAGTATGGAGGTTCCTCAAAAAATTAAAAACGGAATTACCATATGATCCAGTAATTCTACTACTGGGTATTTACCCAAAGAAAATGAAAACACTAATTTGAAAAGATATATGCACCCCTATGTTTGTTGCATTATTTACAATAGCCAAATTATGGAAGCAGTCCAAGTGTCCATTGATAGATGAATGGATAAAGAAGAGTTGGCATATGTATACAATGGAATATTATTCAGCCATAAAAGAATGAAATCTTGCTATTTGCAACAACATATTGGATCTAGAAAGTATAATGCTAAGTGAAATAAGTCAGAGAAAGACAAATACCATATGAGTGTACTCATATGTGGAATTTAAGAAACAAAATAAATAAAGAAAAGGAGACAAACTAAAAAACAGACTCTTAACTACAAAGAAAATTGATAGTTACCAGAAGGGAGGTGTGGGGGGCATGGGTTAAGTAGGTGATGGGAATTAAGAGTACAATTACCTTAACGAGCATTGAGTGATGTGTAGAATTGTTGAATCACAATATTGTACACTTGAAACTAATATAACACTATATGTTAACTATACTGCAATTAACAACAACAACAAAAAGACGGAGATACAGAGAGGGGCAGGAAGGCTTGGAGAAGTTCCTGAATGATTGATGACTACTCATAGTACACAGAACTTTCACAATCAGCTATTACTTATGCCTTATTTCGGGGCCCAGCAAGATAGCAGGGCATAAAAGTTCAGGGGTGAAACATTAGTTAGTGTGTTGACTGCAGTGTATGTAAGGGAGGCTCCATTTTTATAAACAAATAGTATCCTATAGCTTGCCTAGAGGGAAGTTCCTTTGAACCCTCACTGAGCAGTTTCCCAGAGCCTCAGGATGTCTTTATGCACACATTTGTTTTTAGGAGCTAGTTGCTGTCCAGTGACACTTCTGGGTTTATACTGATGTCTTAGTGCTCCAGAATTCCCCTCTCAACACATGCTGTCCACTGGGTTCAAGGAACAGCAACTCTGGCTGCCCCCAGGACCTCTTTCCACAGCTTAAATGGGGTTCTGGGCTCAAAGAAAAACTTTCATAGTAAATACAGCTCAGTTGTCCTCCCTTTCCAGTCCACCTACGAGGATAAACCAATCTCTCATAACCATGAACTTCTCTTTAAGATAGAAACCTACTGATTTGAAGCCCAGTGGATAAAGAATGAAGCAATGTCTTCATACTCTGCCTTGGGGCAAGGTAGTATATACTCCCAGCCCGACGGCTGGCAGTAGATACTGGGATAAGGACTTGATAGAGGTCCACAACATCACAGATTTGGTAGGCCTTAAATTCTAACCAGGTTCTTGGATCTTGTTCCATAATGTGGCTTTAAGTTTTTCTCATCCTTCCAGACCAGTCTGAGGTCTCCAAAGCCCCCCAAAGAACACTCTAAGTTGGTGCCAGTTCAGTGGGCTATCTAGTGAAGAGGTTGCCTCCATCCCCTGTTAAGCCTATGTTAAGAACGGGTGTGTGGGAGGGAGTGGAGTGTCAGGATCTCACCTGGGCCAGGAGAATCCGGGGTGCCAGTTTCAGATTCCTGGAAGATCTGTTGTAGTCCTTCTCTCTTGTCTCCAACATCAGAAATGGGCCAACTGCTAATGAGTCCATATACTTTGAAGTGAAGGTGGAGACTAATTCCTATTGTTCATACTTCTAATATCTACTCATCAGAAGTGTGGGCTTGCTTCTGTTGGTTTCTTTATCTTCTCAAGGCAGTCCCAATTTCACAGTCAATCCCTACCTCTCATTCACTAACAGGCGCTGGTTCATCCTGGCAGCTGCAGAACTGTCTTAAATCCCAGCTGGTTTCAAAGTTTGCTGCTCTGCCCTCTGCTGGCCCGACTCATATTTGGTAGCTCTGCTTTGACTCCCAAATTGAGGTGGCTCCTGTAGTTAAGTACTAGACTTGTATGAGAACTAGACCACTTTCTTATGCCATACACAAAGATATATTCAAAATGGATGAAAGACCTAAATGTGAAACAGGAAATCGTCAAAATCCTAGAGGAGAAAATACCCACTAACCCCTTTGACATCAGCTGTAGCAACTTCTTACTCATATATCCCCTGAGGCAAAGGAAACAAAAGCAAAAATAAACTATTGAGATTTTTATCAAAATAAAAAGACTTCTGCACAGCAAAGGAAACAATCAACAAAACTAAAAGACAACTTATGGAATGCAAGCAGTTATGTGCAAATGACATATCTGATAAAGGATTAGTATCCAAAATCTATAAAACACTTATCAAACTCAACACCCAAAAAACAAATAATCCAGTTAAGAAATGGGCAGAAGACATAAATAGACATTTTTCCAAAGAAGACATCCAGATGGCTATCAAACACATGAAAAGATGTTGAACATAACTCATCATCAGGGAAATACAAATCAAAACTACAATGAGATACCACCTGTCAGGATGACTAAAATTAAAAACACAGGAAACAACAGGTGTGGGCAAGGCTCAGGAGAAAAGAGAACCTTCTTACTCTGTTGGTGGGAATGCAAACTTGTGCGGCCACTCTGAAAAACAGTATGGAGTTTCCTCAGAAAGTTAAAAGTAGAACTACCCTATGAACCAGCAATTACACTGCTAGGTATTTTACTTAAAGGATACAAAAATATTGATTTGAAGGGATACATACACCTCAATGTTTATATCAGTGCTATCAACAATATCTAAATTACGGAAGGAGCCCAAATGTCTATCAAGTGATGACTGGATAAAGAAATATATATATATATATATATATATATATATATATATATATATATAAAATATAATTATATATTATAATATATATATAATGGAATATTACTCAGCCATAAAAATGAATGAATGAATGAAATCTTGCCATTGGCAATGACATGGATGGAGCTAGAAAGTATTATGCTAAGTGAAATAAGTCACTCTGAGAAAGATACCATATGATTTCACTCATATGTGGAATTTAAGAAACAAAACGGATGGATGTGGGGGGTAGAGGAAAGAGAGGCAAACCAGGAAACAGACTCTTAACTATAAGGAACAAACAGGGTTGAAGGAGGGGAAGTGGGCGGGGTATGGGTTAAATGGGTTCAGGAGTGCACTTGTGATGAGCACTGGGTGTTGTATATAAGTGATGAATCACTAAATTCTACACCTGAAACTAATATTACACTGTATGTTAACTAACTGGAATTTAATAAAAACTCGAAAAAGAAAAAAAAAAAGAACTTTACCCTAGATCAACTGCTTGACCAATTCCCATTGCTCTTGGGTCCTTTTTCAATCCACAGAGAACTTGGAAATGCTTATGCTATTATACAGTTTCTGCAAATGTTGCATGAGGCTTCTGTAAAAGGAGACTTCCTTTCTTAAGGCTGCTCACCTGCTCATGGCTTCATCCCTCCAGTGAAGTCTGAGTCTTATTTTACTGTCTAAATCACTGATTCTCTCTTGGTCCTCAAATATGTTGCCCAATACTTTACTAAGATTCTTAAAGTGGAGTCAGATATCCTTCCCTCGAGGTACTATATCCTGTAAGCTTGGCGTGATACCATTTTCTTCTGGTCTATTCTGATCAGAACTGTCTCCATGAAAACATGTGCATACCACTTACAACTGCCCAAAGCACTCATCCTGTGTATACAACCCATGACTATCTGCCTCCATTCTAGAATGTCTAAATTTTAAAAGTATGTTATCTACTACAAGACAATTTCTCATCACGATACAGTATGAACACAAGATATGTTATTGAGAATTTACCTGGAAACTCAAGATTGCCAAAATAATTCAAAACCTCAGTAAGAATCGGATTTGCTTTGCTCTCTATCCCATGTTAACCTTCCCAGACTTTGTTCTTTAGAATCCATTCTCCCAGAATACTTGAATGTGTTTGTGTATGTGTACACATTTCCATAATTGAAATAAGCTTCTTTCTAACAGACTTCCACAAATCTGAGTTCTCAATCAGATTTTTAATCTGCTGGCTACAGGATTTGACAATCCACTAAAATCTTCTACCCTCATATTAAAACATTAGCTTCAATTCTAATCCTGGCCTGATGTTGCTCTACTTATCAAAAGTATTTCTCTTGCATTTGTATCAGTTATCAGGCATATCCATTCCTCATATATATTTCATTGTTTCAATTATTACATTGATATTTCTGGAATTTTTTCAATTATCATTTGTAGGAAAAATTTTACCTCTCATGCATATGGAAGTGCAATCAAGAAAATAAAAAAATAGTCACTTTTAGGATAAAATGCAAGCATTGGGTCAAAAATTTGCCCAATTCTACTTAAATAGCAAAATATAAGTCTTTCTTAAAGAAGAGTCATTTAATAGGTATGCATAGGTAACATCCGTGTATAAGGGACTGAATTAAAACAATAATTATAAAAAGATACAAAATATGTTCTTATTCTCAAACATTATTTCAGGTTATTAGGATTCTATGGTCACTTCAGAAGGTCTTTCATTTAATAATAAAATAGTATGTACCATGTTCCAGTCACCATGCTAGGAGCTGGAGATTCAGTTATAAATATGACAAACATAGTTCATGTTCTCATGGAGCCTAGATTTTGGACTAGTGAAACAGGGTCTACAGGATAAAGTGCTGTAGGATGACAGAGGTCACCAAGCTGAGTCTTGGGGGATGCACAAGGGTTCCGAAGGTAGTAATGTCTCAGCTGCAATCAGCAGAATGAGTAGGAATTAACCAGGTACAGAGCAAGAGGCAGGGGTGAGGTGGGAGGGGCAGCTGAAGGATATTTAAGGGCGTGTCCTACGGAAATACTTAGAACTGCAGTAGAGAGAGGCATTTGAGGGAAGAAACATGAGACCAACATTCAGTATGGTGAAGCATCTAGAACAAAGCTTCTAGAACAATCTAGAACACTCTCTGGCGAGTGCAGAGAGATGAAGCTGTAGAGGAAAACAAGTCAAATCATGTGAGTATCCCACATTCATTGCTGATGAGGAACTAGGAGAGTTGTGCACTGGTTTTATAGTAAATAACAGTACGTGAGTCAGATAATGTCATAGATGTGATAAAAACGATACGAGTCAGGGTAGGCCTTGCTGCAGTAACAGAGATCCTAGAAATTCAGTGACTTAGACATCAAGAAATGTACTCCTTTCTCACTTTGCAGGACTGAGTGATTTCAAGTCAGCAAGGGGGAAGGCTGGGCTCTACTCCTTACAGAGACCCAGGCTGATCGCAGCTATGCTGTTATTACTGCATGGCTTCCAATGTCACTGCGAAGGCAGCTAGAAGGAGGAAAGGGGATAGTGAGTAGGTGGCTTTTTTGTCCGGGCCTGAAAGTGGCACACAGTGCTTCCTCTCACATTCCATTAGTCAGAACCCAGACACATGACCACACTAACTATAAGGAACCTGGAAAATAGTGCCCAGCTATACACCTGGAAGAAGAGGATTCTGGGGGAGCAGCCAGCAGGCTCTGCCACAGTAATAGAGAGAAGGGCTGGTCGACTGAATCAGAATGGTTGCTCACACTTTCCCCTCAAAGCCCTTTGTCTGTTTGCCTCAGATTATCTCATTGTTCTCATCTTCTCCCTATTTCTAACCCCTCAGGCAGATGTATATAGGCCCCCTGGGATTATTTATCTCCGCTCAAGTCCCCAGTCTCTACAACTACAGTGGATGCTTTGATCCAGCTCCTCTGACTCTCGGCCCAGAGGCTGTTTGCTTGCCCAGCTCAGCCTGCTTTAGGCAAAGCGGCCAACCTTGCTGGTCACTTGGGGTAACCAGAAATGCCGGTTGGTGAGTCAGCAGGTGGCACTCTGTGTCAGCAAGACACCAGTCCCAAAGCAACACACACATAATGAGTGCAAGGATGTAGTCACGCTCAGGAGAACACAACATTGGCTCACTTGACCTACTTCCTTAAGACTCAACTTTCAAAAAGAGTAACCACACCCAGACTGACCAGCGGGTTGTTAAAAACAGGGATGTCAACATGCTCTGAACCGACTGCCAACAAAAATATTTCCTTTGTGTGGATGCTTTCATCATATTGCACTCAGGAAGGGCAAAGAAGTTCGACCTGTCTGGATTGGAAAGCACCGTGGACTGCTCTCCCTGGGCTTCTCTTGGGAGTTACAGAAAGGAGCATGCGTGTTGTTTTAATGGGAATCGGAGCTACTAGTTTCATGACCACTGTTTAGGCCTGTTTGCTGTTAGGAAATCCCAGGCCTCTCCGTCAAAGGCCTCATTGTTTGGTTATTGCCTTCTTTCACTTGCGTCACCCTGGTAAGGTACCCTTTCACTCAGTAATGTCTTCTGGGTCATTTTTCGTAACATGCAAAGGTGTGGGCGAAAGTGGTTAGTTAAAGATTTGGAGGTCCCTTTCCTCATCGAGAGTTTAAAATTGATATCCAGCAGATAGGAGAAGGGATGGAGAACTTGTTGATGAAGAATTAGTTTTTATTTATGTCCCTTGCGTCTGTCTCCCTTTTGTCCAAGTTCAGATATTTTAAAATCCTATATTTGCGGTCATGATTCTTGGAGACTTCTGCTGGCATGATAAGTAAAAACAGGTGCTACCTAGAAAAAGGAAGTCTATATGTTAGGCTTTTTATTTCTCCCTTCATTTAGTATACAAGCCTTATAGAGAAGCAGGGAAAGAATTGATTTTCCTTAAAGCCAACTTAGGTATCATAGTGCATGACAGATTAGTATTTTGATGTTACCGAAAGATTTCGCATAGCTGTTATTGACCATCTGATTCTGAACCGAATGTGAAACTCAGCTAGCTACTAGTTAGATGAACATGAAAGTAATGATACTAACATCATTAGTAATGCTCATTTCTTATCATTAGTCTTTTTTTTTTTAACCTTTCCCGAAAACATCTTTATTGAGAAGCCTCCTTTCAATCATGGTCATGTTACCCAGATGGTTTCTTTTGTGTTTTACAGATGAAAAGCTAGGCCCCTGGATCAGAATAGGCCAGGTCGTGTTGAGGTTAACAATCCCTAAATCCCAGCAGCTTAAATCAATAAAAGTGTATTTCTCCTTCATCCTCCATGTCCAGAGTGGATCAGTCAGGGCCTCTGTTCATGTGTACACACTCAATCCAGACCTATGGGGGCTCCATGCTAACACGTGTTCCCTGATCACCCTGTTAGGGTAAACAATGTAGTGAGATACACTGGCTTTTAAAGCTTGTGGCTGGAAGTGGTGGGTAACCTCTGTTCCTATTTTATTGCCCAAATGGTCACAATCAACTGCAATTCGAAAAGAAGCAAAAGATAGCTTAAATGAACAAACACTACCTTCTTTTGGAATGCCTTACATCTTAAAGCACTTTGTCAGACATCTCAGGGAGGTACGAAGAGTGGGTTAATAATTTCTCATTTTACAAGTAAAGGAGCCAAGGCTTAGAGAAATCAAATAATCGAAGGTCAAACATCTTCCCTTTAGATTATCAGGGCTGCTAGATTTTTAAAAAATTAGTTATCTACAGTTTTTCAACATCATATTTATAATGTTTGGATTATAGGGGCGCCTGGGTGGCTCAGTCAGTTGAGCATCTGACTTTGGCTCAGGTCGTGATCTCACAGTTTTTGGGTTCAAGCCCCGTGTTGGGCTCTGTGCTGAACAGCTCAGAGCCTGGAGCCTGCTTCTGTTTCTGTGTCTCCCTCTCTCTCTGCCCTCCCCCGCTCGTGTTTGTCTGCCTCTCTCTCAAAAATAAACAAATATTTAAAAAAATTAAACTCACCTTTAAAAAATATATAATGTTTGGATTATAATCATGAATTACTGATCTTCCCCATTAATATTAAATACTAGCCTGGTGCTCAGGGTAATAGAAACCAAGCAACATTTCCCTTGCTCTGTTGTCAACAGCAAACAAGAGTTCCCGTGCCTTTAAAGTCTCACTTTTCAGCTAATTCTAGGAGTCATAGGAGATATTTACTCTGTGCTAATAAATACGATCACCCAGGTGTCATGTGGTCCCTCTGTCCTTGCCTTGACTCCCTGGGGACGGCACCTTGATGCCTGTGTTAAAGGAATTTATCTCTCCCTTCCAGAGAGATGATGGTACCTGTGAAATGGGTTGTGAGGTCTCAGAGGAGTTGTTTCCTTTCACTTAGGAAGCCGGCCCCAACAGTGCGACGAACCCTTTTAGTTTTTTTTTTTTTTTTTTTAATGTTTATTTATTTTTGAGACAGAGAGAGACAGAGCATGAACGGGGGAGGGTCAGAGAGAGGGAGACACAGAATCTGAAACAGGCTCCAGGCTCTGAGCGCTCAGCACAGAGCCCGACGCGGGGCTCGAACTCACGGACCACGAGATCATGACCTGAGCCGAAGTCGGCCGCTTAACCGACTGAGCCACCCAGGCGCCCCAGCCCTTTTAGTTTTTAATGCACTCTATGTTTCAGCTCTTTCCCTTTCAGACTGAAACATGAGGCTTTTGCCACTCTGGGACACACATTAACCAGGACACAGGATCTCCCATGTCCTTGTGGTCAGACGTAAGGGCCTCGATTCTATTCTCTCATGAATGTAAACTTTTCCAGAAGGCCCTTCAGTCACTCAGGCAAACAGACACCTGGTGAGGCTACCTTGTCCATCTTCCTTCCAGACATGCCCGTACTTGTTTGAATGTCACATCACAATGGACCTGTTTGCTACAGTATTTTTGGAGAGGCATAGACTTGTTCCTCCATGATATGGCAACAAGCATTACTGGTGAATGTAATGGATTTAAGCATATGAGTATTTCATGATGTGTGTCAAGGGCACCACGCATCCCAGGTGTTCTGTCTCCCCAACAAGTGGGAATCACTGGTAGAGAGAAATAAACGCTGAACTCCAAGGCCCAAACCTACATTCTAGTCTCAGGTCTGTCCCCTTGGAGTGACATTGGGAAAGTCACTTAGCCCCTCTGAGCCCCTGTACCATTCATAAACCAAAGGAAGTAGGATGGATGGATTACTAAGGACTTTTGCAACTATGCGAATTTGTGATTTGTGGAGATGAACTTTATTATTTGCAATTATTGTCAACAGGTGGCAGCAAAAACCCAATCTTTAGTGAGCTAAGAAAGACTGGCTGCCTTTGGTTTATTCTCAGAATTTCAGAGAACATTTAGTTAATTACGTTCATTTCAAACATGATGAGCAAAGGAAACCTCAAAGATGCGATGGAAGAAAGAAAGTTATGTCTAACATATGCTGTAAAATGAACTGAAAAGCAGGGCTTTTAAAATGAAAATATTTTGTAAACAATTGAATTTGGTACTTTTCTTCCATTTTTTAAAAAATTATTTTTCTAACATGTATTTATTCTTGAGAGACAGAGAGGCAGAGCGTGAGCAGGGGAGGGGGAAAGAGAGGGGGGAGATCTACAGAATCCAAAGCAGGTTTCAGGCTCTGAGCTGGTTGTCAGCACAAAGCCTGACATGGGGCTCAAACTCAGGAACTGAAAGACCATGACTGGAGCTGAAGTCAGACGCTCAACCGACTGAGCCAGCCAGGCACCCCAATCTTCCATTTTGAATGTGGCTGTGACTAACGGTGTGAGGATACTAAACTACCACATAAAGCGATATTCAGAATGGGCCTTTATATCCTTATCTTTAACTTAGATATGGAAGGATGGCCTGAGAGCTTCAGGAGTTTCTTTTGCATGTTGTACACAAGTTTGGCATTTTTGTATTAAGTGTGCTGGGAACAAGTGAATATATATGGTAACATATGATGTCATTGCATTTTACATTGTATCAGCTCAACTCATTAAAATAAATTCCAAAGAGCTATTAAAAAGTAAAACCTTGGGGCGCCTGGGTGGCTCAGTCCGTTAAGCGTCTGACTTCAGCTCAGGTCACGATCTCGCGATCTGTGAGTTCGAGCCCCACGTCGGGCTCTGGGCTGATGGCTCAGAGCCTGGAGCCTGCTTCCGGTTCTGTGTCTCCCTCTCTCTCTGCCCCTCTCCCGTTCATGCTCTGTCTCTCTGTGTCTCAAAAATAAATAAACTTTAAAAAAAAAGTAAAACCTTATTTATTTGTTGAATTTAGCTGATTTCAATGGTTAATGGACCAAACTTGTATACAACATGCAAAAGAAATTCCTGAAGCTCTTAGTCCATCCTTCCGTTTGTGGAACTTTGACCTTTTTAGTATACATCAGTATAATTGCAAACCAACCAATTTAAAAATGCATATGAATCATCTATAAAAATGTCAATGCAAATGTATTAATGTCACTAGATTTATCTCATTTAATATTCTTTTTTTTGTTTAAAAAATTTTTTTTAAGTTTCTTTATTTTTGACAGAGACAGAGTGCGAGCATGAGCTGGGGAGGGGCAGAGAGAGACACACACACAGAATCCAAAGCAGGCTCCAGGCTCCGACCTGTCAGCACAGCGGGGCTCGAACTCATGAACTGTGAGATCATGACCTGAGCCGAAGTCAGACACTTAACCGACTGAGCCACCCAGGCGCCCCTCATTTAATATTCTTAATAAAACAATGACATATGGAACTGGATAAAATGCTCTGGAAAAGACTTAAAGATAGCTATGTTGCAGGAAGTCTCTTAAAGGACTTTACAATTCTAATAATGTGAATATTTAGATATATGTTACTCTTTGAAAGTTAAAGAGAGAGTATGCAAATTATAATCTTGAGCTCCTCCTGAATTACAGACTTGTACATTTAACTGCCTACTTGACATCTCTACTTAGGCTTTGTATGGACAAAATAGGCTTACTATGGACAGGAGGAGAACTTTGTGTAAACATGTAACTTTAAGTGACTTAAGTGACTTAGATAGTTAGGCCTCCTGGTCTGGATATTTAGTTACATTATTTATTAGCAGTGTTTGAATCTTTTCTAAAATTCTTTAAACCAACCATCATCAAGTCATTATAGTGCAACCAATAGACAGAGAAAGACTAAAGAAAATATGAGGTACAGACTCCTGTTGGTTGATTTGGAATACGTGATTCATATAATATTCTGAAAAGTACTCCTAAACTTTTACTGAAGTACATCCTTCTTGTGTGAATCACAAATTCCTATTTTACAGTTGAGGAGATTTAATGGTAAAATGTCTTCATATTTATTTTAGGGGGGGACTTAAACTAGCACTTACCATACTCTTATTTTTTCTAGAGAGGATACAACCCAGTATCTTTAGCTGCACTCCCCAGTGACTTACCCACTAGCTACATGTGGCTACTTAAATGCAAATTGAATACAATTAAAATTTAGTTCCTCAGTCACACTGGCCACATTTCGAGTGCTTAGTAGCCAGCCACAGGTGGCTAGTGGTTACTAGATTGGTCAGTACAGATACGGTACATTTCCATCATGACAAAAAATTTTGCTGAATGGCACTGGTCTCGGATGTGGAATACTATGGCCCTCGATGTATTCATTTGTCCTGTGTATAATTCCCAACTTTTATAAGTGGCTTTGAAACTGCTCTCCTTACCTGATAATTTCTCTTTGTATAGCAAAGTTTAGTGTTAGCTATCATTTGGCTGGGGTATGTCACAAGAAATAAAATACCATGATATCTTTGAAAGAAAATGTCTCTTGATGAAATCCTTTTCTAAGGTAACTTTGCATTACCTAATACGGGAGAATTCTTTTTCTTCTATCTAGAAGAGGTTTGTTATTTTCTCTTCTAGCTATTACTGGACAGTTGTGCCACCAAATAGAAAAGTTAGGCAGTTATGGTGCCTATAGGCAGTAATAGGTTACCCTTTGATCTAATTCATCTTGAACTGTCTTGGCTGCCTGTATATAAGAAATACAGGCACAAGACATTTAATCATAGTCGACCCTGTGATATCATAGTAGACCCTGTGGTATCTGGTTCCTGATCCATGAGTGAAACTTGACAATGTGACTATTATACTTTAAAATAGTTATAGTGAGTAAGTCAACTCAAATTAGCTATTTATTCTCCTTTAGGGACTTGGGTTGTGGGAACATGTTAAATTGAAGTGTTTTTTTCCACTCAAAGTATTATATGCCACATTATAAAATTATAAATAAAATATTACATGCTACATTATAAAATATACTACATTATTTTGTGTTGGTATGATATTCTAGAATACTTAAGGACACCATTGTCCCCTTTTATAGACAAAAATAACTCAGCAAGAAGCTCTCTGTAAGGATAAATACATCTTTGCTGCATGGCAAAATAGTTCTAATATTTCAGATATTAGTGCATGTGTGAGCATACTCAGAATCTTTGTATCCCGTACTCAATATTGTGCATTTTCCCCCTGATAAGTAACAGTGGCTGGCTTTATTTATAATTTGTTTGAAATGTTGAAGAGTAAAAAAATAATTTCAACAATTACCCAGAGTACTGGATCAGGAGTCAAAAAACCTGACTTGTCTCTAGCACAGATTCACTGTGCTGTTGAGCTGGAGTGTTATAAAATCTAGTGATCTTGCCTAAGCACCATGATGTCCATACTTATTTGTTTGGGAAAGCAGGAGGAGTTTAGAAACCTTGCTGGGCATACAGAATTATGAAGGAATATCAAAGCATACCTCCTGTGTGTATTTTTTTAATGATCATAAACTCGTGAAGTCAATTACTACCTAACAGCGTGCTTTCTCCGTGTGGAAAAGGTAGGCAGCAAAGAGCTTTAGCCATCTGTCACAAAAGCAGAAGGAAATATAAACACTCAGACCCTTTGTCACTTTAACAGTCACTTCTGATTCATGCCTGGCTCAGTGTCAGTCCTAAATGGGATAGTCATTTATGGCTGTGCTTGTTGTACAATGGCCAACACGCACAACTGTAAAAGATTATAACAACCATAAAAGGCCTTGATTAAGGAATTTGAATTACACAGAGAGCCCCAGTCACCCCAAGAAGTGATGGGAGAGTAAAGAATAATGTTCTTTCCTTGAAGACAGTGTCTGCATTTCTTTGAGGTCACTGAGGAGGGGCATATGTGGCTGAAAGGTGGGGTAACCACTTTCTCTAGGATGTTCCTGGATATATGTTGGAAACATACTTGCTGAGATTTTAAACCAGTAGAAGTCTGGATATACCTGCTCTAACACTCCAGGGATCTAGACTAGCTTCAATGCACCTGGGATATAGAGCAGCTTTATAGTTAAGAAATCAGGAAATATCCATGACCTTTAAAGTACTACAGTAGTCCCCTCTTCTCCAGGGTTTCTCTTTCTGTGTTTTCAGTTTCCCACCATCAACCAGCAGATGATACTCCTTTTGACCTATCCTCAGAAGTTCAATAGCAGCCTAATGCTGTGTTGTCACAATGCCTGCATCATGTACTTCATTTCATTTCATCATGTAGACACTCTCTCATCTCACGTCATCACAAGGGTGAGTACAGTACAATAAGATATTCTGAGAGAAAGACCACATTCTCATAATTTTTATTACTCTATATTGTTAGGATTGTTCTAGTTTATCAATAGTGATTTTTGTTAATTTCTTACTGCACTTTATGAATTATACTTTATCATAGGTATGTATTACAGGAAAGAACATAGTATGTATAGGTCTGGTACCATCCATGGTTTCAGGCATCCACCGGGGGTCTTGGAATGTATCCCTTGTGGATGGGGGGACTACTGTATATTCAGCTATGCTGACATCTGTATCACTTTAAATTTTAAGTTATTAAGTTATTGGGAAATAGTGTGCACGTATACCAATACCAAATTTCTGGCTGTGAGGCTAGTCCTTCCTTAGGAATTAAGTGATCAAAAGTAAGGGCAGGCTGAGAGAAGACTGGTAGGTTATCTGAGAAATAGATTACTTATATTCAATTGGCATTTTGTTGTAGGAGGTCTTTGTAGTTTGAGGGCGTAGAGACAGGACACCTGGGTTTGTCTTTTGGCTCTGCCTCTCAGTTCCTTTTTAGCTCTTTCATAAAATAAAGAGTTTGGGTGAGAATATTTCCAAGGTCTCCTCTAATCTTGAGATATAGATTCAAATTTATTGAAACTTGTTTTATTCAAATTTATTGAAAGAATATGTCATAAAAGAATATTTTTAGATGAATACTAATCCATAAAGACTGGAATATATTTCTCAATCAGAATTTTCATGCTTGAAGAGATCTTTAACCTCAAACATTAGCATTTTATTTTATTTTATTTTATTTTTTAATTTTTTTTAACGTTTTATTTCTTTTTGAGACAGAGAGAGACAGAGCATGAATGGGGGAGGGGCAGAGAGAGAGGGAGACACAGAATCGGAAGCAGGCTCCAGGCCCTGAGCCATCAGCCCAGAGCCCGATGCGGGGCTCGAACTCACGGACCGCGAGATCGTGACCTGAGCTGAAGTTGGACGCTTAACCGACTGAGCCACCCAGGCGCCCCAAACATTAGCATTTTAAATTGCTCCTCCCTTATCCCTAATTTTCTTTTAATTAAATTTTTAATTTTGGAATAGTTTTAGATTTACAGAAAAGTTGCAAAGACAGTAGGGAGAGTTCCCATCCACCTTGCCCCTAGTTTCTATTGTTAACGTCTTACATTACTATGCTACTTTTGTCATAACAAAGGAGCCAGTTTTAACATATTGACATTAATTAAAGTCCATATCCATACTTCATTCAGATTTCCTTCATTTAAAATTTTTTTTTTAATGTTTTTATTTTTGAGAGAGAGACAGAGACAGAGAAAGACAGAGACAGAGCATGAGCAAGGAGGGGCAGAGAGGGAGGGAGACATAGAATCCGAAGGAGGCTCCGAGCTGTCAGCACGGAGCCCGATGCGGGGCTTGAACCCACAGACTGTGAGATCATGACCTGAGCCAAAGTTGGATTCTTAACCAACTGAGCCACCTAGGTGCCCTGCGATTTCCTTCATTTTTACCTAATATCTTTTCTGTTCCAGGAAGAATCCTGTTCAGAATATATTATATTTAGTTGGCATGTCTCCTTAGGCAACTCTTGGTTGTCATTGTTTCTCAGACTTTCCTTGTTTTTGATGACCTTGACAATTTTGTGGAGTATTGGTATTTTGTAGAATGTCCCTCAACTGGAATCTGTCTAGTGTTTTTCTCATAATTAGACTGGAATTAGGGGTTTTGAAGAGAAAGACCATAGAGATATGTAAAGTACCTGCCCTGGCATGTTGTCTCAGGTGTACATGCTCTTGGCAAGACTTAGCAAAGTTGCTGTTGACCTTGATCATCTGGGTGAGGTTGGGTTTGTTGGATGTCCCACCGTAAAGTCAGTCTTTTTCCCCTTTCCGTTATTTATTCTTGGAGGAAAATCACTTTGCGAAGCCCACACACAGGAATGGGAATTTTTAATTTATGTTCAAGTCACCATAAATTGACTTTTGAGTGAAATCTCCTCAACGTTTAGCCAAATTTCTGAGACTATTAGGTATGTTTGGCAGCAAACAGTCTTGAAAGTTCTTGCTAACCTGGAACAAAACAGCTGGTGAGGAGGAAGAGAAGGGCTATGACTTGTCCTTCTAATATTTGTCCTCTCTTCTCCAGAGGAGAGTTGTGATAACTCACAAAAGGTGCAAAACAACATGATCCCTTGCCTCTCTGTCCCCCAAAGTCGGGGGTTAAAAAATCTATTACCTTAAAGGTGGAGGAAAACAAGCTTGTTATTAATTGCTTTTTCAAAGTATTGGGGAGATCTAGGTCAACAGCATTTTTTCTCAATTCTAGCTATGTGAATCTTAATATTTACATTAAACAGTTTCTGTGCACCCCTGAAACTCCCTTCTATCTCTGCCTCTTTAGGAGCAACAGATTCCTAAAATAGAATGTTCACGCCCCAACAAAAAATTTTCAGCCCAATATCTTATCTCCTTTTTTAAGTTACAGAAGTAATGTGTTTTATGATAAAAAATTAAAACAATCCAGAAGTATCTAAAATATAAAAGTAGAAGCCCTGCATATGATAGAATTTACTCCATTAATACATGTTGAATTCTTTTTGGCTTTTAATTAAAATCCTGGTGTTGTTTTATTGAACAAACTCTACTATAACATAGTATATAGAAATTAGGAGAGGAAAAGAATTTGTTAAAAATCTTTGGCTTGGTCTGTTCATTTGTTACTTATTTAAACAAATAATGATTAAATGCCAATCACGTGTTAGGTGCTAGCATATATGTGGGGGTATAAATGAGGCAAAAGCAAATTATTTGTCCTTAAAGGAACTTATAGTCAAGAGAGAAGGGTAGGCTTCCATAAACAAAGAAATAAATGTCTCTATGCAGGCACATTTGTCACATACAGAACTTTAAAATACTAATTTTTGCTTTGTTAGTAAGATTTTGCCCTACTCACAATGTATTTATTAGTTTTATTTGTTTGTTGATTTGGAACAATATTAAAAGCTCTTCAGCTGATTTTAAAAAGGAGTGAGAACTAAGGCGCCTGGGTGGCTCAGTCAGTTAAGGATCAGACTAAGGGTGGTCTGATCTCATGGTTTGTGAGTTCCAGCTCCACATCAGGCTTTCTGCTGTCAGTGCAGAGCCTGCTTTGGATCCTCTGTCTCTCCCCACCCACCTCCCTGCCCCTGCCTCTGCCCCTTTCCCACTTGTGATTGCTCTCTCTCTCTCCCTCAAAAATAAAAATTAACATGGGGCACCTGGGAGGCTCAGTCGTTTAAGCATCCAACTCTTGATTTTGGCTCAGGTCATGATCTCACAGTTCTTGGATTCAAGCCCCGCATTGGGCTCTGCATTGACAGTGTGGGGCCAGATTGGGATTCTCTCTTTCTCCCTCTCTCTCTGCCCCTCCCCTACTCCCTCGTGTACCCTCTCTCTCTCAAAATGAATAAACTAAAAAAAAAAAAAAAAAGAGTGGGAATGGATTCTGTTTAATTACATGAGACACTACCAGTATTTTTCTGAAAGTGCTTATGGTAGGAATTCTGTTTTTGTTTTTTTAAAATGATAAAAAAGATTTTTTCCACTGATCATGCCATGAAGGAAGGATACTGACTCTAACATCCTAATCTTTTCAAGCATATCGGGTATACTACACTTGAAACCTTTGATGATAAGAGAATTTCTATGGAATGAGTTTGGTGCCTAAACTCAGCTAATACCCCCTTGTCTAGAATGAAATAAGAAAACGTACCCTTGCCAACAATCACTCACTCACTAAATATGAATTAATTTTATTGTAAATTATCTGTGATTAAATCAGGTTCAAAATATTATATCAGAAAATTCTGAAACATACACAGAAAATCCATAGAATTCATGTCCATTAATTTACAATATGCAAAAAAATTATCTTATTGTTGTAGTCTTTTATATATTTATAGAATTTTAATACTAGCTTTTACTTTATGTTTCATAAATATTACTCAGCCTACCCATCATACTATTTTCATGGTTGCATAATATGTATAGCATTGATATTTTATTATTTAATTAGCCTCTATTGTTTAGTTATTATTGAGAGAGAGAGAAAGAGAGCATGTGTGCAAATGCGGGAGGGGCAGGGAGAAAGGGAGACAGGATCTGAAACAGGCTCTGTGCTGATGGCAAAGAGCTCGATGTGGGGCTCGAACTCACGTGAGCTGAAGTCAGTTGTTTCACTGACTGAGCAACCCAGGCCTCCCCAGGTAGTCTCTATAGTTGGAAATTTATAGATTCTTTCCAGGTTTGGGTATCATATCGTATGTTACTCTAATTGTATCTCTCTATTTAGAGATACTTTCCAAAAATATGATTTTCTCCTCTTAAATTATTTCCTTAAGACATGCTTCTGAAAACAGGATATTGTATTGTCTAGTATTTGATATGCATTATCAGGTGGTTCTCCAAAAGAAATGTTACCTAATCACAAAGCTTAGAACAGTAAATGGATAAAACTCTTTCTGAAGCCCTGCAAGGACTATACTGATAAAATTCCATCAGTGCCAGGCAATAAACTCAGATTTATTTCACATTTTACTGTTAAATCTTGGACTTACTTGGAAACCTCTCTTTACTAACTTAAGACACATGGCATCAATCCATAGATCATGCTCCTAATGCTAGGACTACGTTCACAAAGAGCAAAAACTCAATGCAGGCGACCTAAGAACCCCCACTGAGACTAGACCTCTTACCTTCCTTATCTTCTTCCCTCCCTGCCTGCCTCGCTTTCTTTTTCCCTTTCTTTCTCCATTTTTCTCTCTTTTTCTCTTTCTCTTTTTCTCTTTCTTTCTTTCTTTCTTTCTTTCTTTTTCTTTCTTTCTTTCTTTCCTTCTTTCTTTCTTCCCTCTTTTTCTTTCTCTTTCTTCCTTTGTCCCACTTCCCTCCATTACTCTTTCCCTCTCTCTGTCTCTGTCTCTCTTTCTTTCAAATTTGATTCTCTGTGTATATATCTAAAGGAAACAAATCACTATCTGCATCCCCATGTTTATTGCAGCATTATTTACAATAGCCAAGACATGGAAACAACCTAAGAGTCCAATGATGGATGAATGGATAAAGAAAATGTAATATATATATATATATATATATATATATATATATATACATGTGTGTGTGTATAGAGAAAGACAAATATATGATCTAATAAGTGGAGTCTAAAAAAAAAAAACCAAAAAACCTAAACCAAACTTGTAGAAAAGGAGATCAGACCCATAGTTACCAGAGGTAGGACAGGGTGGGGGTAGGCATTGGAAGAAGGTGATTGAAAGGTACAGATTTATAATTATAAGATAAATAAGTACTAGGAATATAACGTACATGATGACTATAGTTATCAAATATGGCATAGAGTTTCAAAACTATAAACTATAGTTTCAAATATGGTATATTTGAAAGTTGCTAAAAGAATAGATCCTAAAAATTCTCAACACAAAGAAAACATTTTTAAAATTTTTACTATAAATTTTCGTTTTTGTATTTATATGAGATTGCGGATGTTAACTCAACTTATTGTGGAAATTGCAAAACATGTAAATCAAATAATCATGCTGTAGACCTTAAACTTACACAGTCCTGTATGCCAATTAGATCTCCATAAAACTGAGAGAAAAAAAATAAATTAGGTTCTGATCTGAATTGCTGAAACTGGAATAGGACCAACACAGGTGAAAATAGAATAGTGAGCACCAAAGTCATACTACCTCAAAGAACCTTGGACTTCCTGAAAGTACCTGTAATTTTTTGGTTTTCTACAGGGACAGGGAGAGGACGGTGCCATCCTCCTAGCCCTGGTAGCTTTGTCTCATGAGAAGAGTCAATGACCCTCTTGTGGTGGAGATCTCCCACATGACCTTCATCTCCCTCAGCGAACACGCGTATGGTCATTGGTGTTGCTTGGAAAAAGAAGCAAACTAACACAAAGGGAAAAGGGTTCCAGGATCCACTGTGATCAAAACAAATGGTTTCATAAAGTATAAACAAAATGAGCTCAGACTGCCCAGAATATTCCACTGCTACTAAAGTACAACAGGTCTCCCTTTGCAGAGGCAGTTTTCTAAACAGAGCTCTAAAGTGAGTCCAGTAGGGCTCACACTCTGAACTTCGACAATTATGTGAAATCAAGGACAAAGAAAGGGTTATCAATAATAATAATTTATCAGCGGGAGTGTGTTCTCTACCTTTCAATGTGTCTTGAACCCTTCAAATGGCACCATTGTTTCCTTAGATGGAGCTGGCCAGGCAATCCCTCCCGGGAATCTTTGTTGCCTTCCTTGAAAAACATTGAAAACAAACAAGCCTTTTTCTCTTCCCATAGAGAGTACAAGCAATATTAATGGTTATCTACCTGGGATAAGCACAACAGTCTCATTTTTCCCGACTTGAAAGGGTCATCTGTACTGTCAAGCCCAATTAACTTGTCTTATTCTCACACAAAGAAGGAAGGTTACCAAAAGGCCACATCTTGCCCTACATCTTGGCCGCTCTGGTACAATGGCCTGATCAAAGGCCATCAAAGCATCAAGCCAATAAAGGCAGACCCTGCTTTTTTTGGATACTGGCATAGTGCCACACATGGAAGCCTGTGGGTTCTTACTGAAAGGCTCAGACGCCAAGACAGGATTTTATACATACACAGCCTCCTCCCAATTTTATAACATGGTTATAAATAATTGTGGTACATTTTAAGTGTGTATGGTTAATAAATTAAGGCTCTTAATACAAATGCAATGCAATGTAATTGGGCTTTTCATAAGATAATTATGGGATTTATAAAAAATATTTAAAGTGCACTATAGGCGGGGTGCCTATAATGGGACGGAAGCTTAAAATTGAATGATCAACATCTTCTGTCAATCAAAGACGTCCTTTAAGGAAAAAAGCAAGAATCCACACTCCTGGGGAAATAGGAAGTGTGAGTCAATTATAATTCAATGACTCCGCTGGCAAACTCAGAGTAGGTCCTATATGTGCATATTTGAAGCAGGTCACAAAACTCAAATTACTTGTCTGGCAGTGCTAAAAATCTACTGTACACTCAAATATCTGTTGGTATATTTGGTGCTGTTTCAAATATTTCTAATGATAGAAGGAAGTAAACAAAAAAGTCATTTATTTGTTCTCTTGTTTCTAGGAAAGCTTGACTCTAAGTCACCCTAGATGCTTAGCTACATATGCATGCCAGTGTGGTTCATTTTGATGTTTATGAATTTGAATTTCTGAAGCAAAATTAAATGGGACTGGGATTATTTGATCTAGAGAGAAGGGGAATTTGGCAGGGTTTCCAGATGTCCCATATGGATGGAGTTTGCCAGCAATTCTGTTTTTAAAAGAACACACACACACACACACACACACACACAGTCACTTATATGCACTTACAGACAAAATGTCTGAGTCCAGATTAGACACCACAGGGCATTATTATCAGCATAAGTCTTGTCAAAATACATATCATATTCTCTGGATTTCAATCTGGCAAACATAGCAAGGATGAACATTGACAAGAGTCTTTAAGTATCTAAATATCTTCTGTATAAAGCTGAAAACCAGATTTTAAAAAATACTTCTAAGAATACAAAAGAATAAATGGATTTAAATGAGGTTGGACCAGGAGTACATTCCAGACAGAAGAACTGTTAAACTTCAGAATATATTATCAAGGCAATTCGTGGAGTTGTATCCTCTGGTGGAATGAGGATCTTATAAACAAAACAAGATCATTTTCTCTGATGTAAGTTGTTTGAACATTACTCTGACACGAAAGAGGAATGAATGAAAAAAAAATCATTCAAAGTCTCTCAGAACTTTATAAAGTGCAACTTAAAAATGAAATTTACCTTTCCCTAAATATGTCTGCTTTTTGTTGCTGTTGTTGTTGTTGTTGTTGTTGTTGTTGTTACTACTTTCTGATGGTCCTAACTCAACTGGATAGACTGAGTCATGACCTGAATTTTGATAGTACTTGAACGTATCTTTTCTCTGGTAATGAGATCGGACTTGGAGTTCTGTTGTCTTGAGGCATTTTGGAGATGAAAATTCAATACTTAGAAAGGAGGGAAAGCCAACAAGAAAGAAATGCACCTGGGATTATTACAAGCCACTTTAGCTGCAGTATGGAGGTGGCAAACGGGCATGGTAGAGCTCTGCAGAACTTTGTGCAGAAGCTCTTGGTATTCCTTGGAGCATGACCTGTTGGTCCTTTTGAGCACGGAAAACCCTTAATGTACATGGTAAAGACAAAGAACAAATAGTTGGGTGCAGAAGCTGAAACTAAAACATATTGCTGGGACTCTCTTTGTCTTCTTTCCTTGCCTCTCTCCAAGTTAGTAGGCAGAACTACTGTTCCAGGTAAGCGCCCACACCACGTCTCAATAATTTTAGTAGAAAATTTGTACAAAAGAGGGACTTGTGACCCAACTAATCAGTGGATCTGTCGAACAAATGATTTTAAGAATGACTTTTGGCACCAATGTCTACTCTGGTAGGTAGAATCAGGGTCCCACAAAGATGTACACATCCTAATTCCTGCAACCTGTGAATATGTTACCCTACATGTAAAGGGAAATGAAGGCTGCAGGTGGAATTAAGGTTGCTAATCTGCTGACCTTAAAATAGAGAGATTTTTCTGGATTATTCAGGTAAGTCCAATATAATCACAAGGCACCTTATAAGTGGGAGAGGGAGGCAGTAGAATAGGTTAGAGTGATGTAGTATAAGAATGAATGGACCCACTTTTGCTGGCTTTAGGGAGAAAGGCAGAGGATCTGGATCCAAAGAATGTAGGTGGCTTCTAGAAGTTGGAAAGACAAGGAAACAGATTTTTCTTCTATAACCTTCAGAAGGGAATTCTGCCCTGTCAACATGTTGACTTTAGCCCAGTGAGACCCATGTTAGACCTCTGAAGAACTGCAAAGCAATGAAATTTTCACTGTCTCAAGCCACTAAGTTTGTGGCAATTTGTAACTGCAACCCTAGAGAACCACTATACCTACCCTGCAATTCCACACAACATTCCTCTCACCACACTAAGAAGTCCATCGGAGGAAGAACACCAGACCCATGGTTGTTTAGTAGCCTGTATGCATGTGCCATTCACCCATGGAAATGAAGAGTGTTTGCAATACTCCATTCTTCCATTTCCAAATATAGACACTAATCACCCTTACAGCAAGATATACTTGCCTCTCCCAATTACAACAAAAGCCATCCTCATTGGCCCCTTAATTGGTGTTTTCATGTTCCTTTTGGTCCAGAGCACACACGATAGAAGGTTTTCACATGCGTGATGCACTTTCTTGAGAGCTCTCAGGGTCAGGCTCAAATCCTTATAAGTGGGCTATGACTCCAACTGGATTCTGCTGTGATTCCAACTGGATTCCTTTATTTCTTTTTTTTTTTTTAAATGTTCATTTATTTTGAGAGCGAGACACAGAGAGCGAGTGGGGGAGGGGCAGAGAGAGAGGGAGAGAGAGAATCCCAAGCAGGCTCTGTAGCTGTCACCACAGAACCTGACGCGGGGCTCGGACTCCCCAACTGTGAGAATGTGGCCTGAGCCAAATGAAACCAGTCAGACGTTTAACAGACTGAGCCACCCAGGCGTTCCATGTATTCCTTTATTCCTGATTCAGGATTGGGAACACAGTGAGTGGTGAAATTTATAGAAAAGGCCGTACTAACTTAAACAAAACGCAGATCATGTACAACAGATACCTACAACCTTGCATTCTAATCAGAAAGTGAATAATCATTTAGGACATTTAAGCAGTTGATTTATTTTCTTATCCTTTTAGATTTTTTGCGGGTACAGTGTTGGTTCACTGAATTCACTAATATGTACCAGTGAGAACGAAAAATTATCTTTGTGGAAGGGATAAGGAGCTCATCCACCAAATTATTCCCCAGTTTCCTTTCCTATAAAATAAGAGTGAAAAATTGTGTGCTTTAGCACAAGGAACTGTTGGCAAGGATAGCAATGCTTTTGAGTCATGTCATGTCCTTGGGAAATAAGATACTCCAAGATACGCATTCGGAATACCTCCATCTACCCTTTATTCCTACTACTTGTTACATATTATTACTCTCTCTAGCATTTTTGATTCACTCATAGCTAATGTTTATTGTGTATTTACATGAATTATTCCATTCAACCATCCCATGTTACAGATGAGAAAATGAAGCAAAAAGAGATGAAGAAACTTGCTCTGACCATGAAGTTACCACTTGGTGAAACCAAGATTTAAACCCAGGCTTGTGGGACTTCACAGCCCTAGTTCCTAACCACACAACTTTATCACATCTCAAAGGATGCCCTGTACTTGAGAAGAGATAAGCTTAAGACACAGTGATCTTGCGCAAGATACCTTCACATGGGCAGGTCCTCTTAACCAGGAATGTTCCTAACTTTCTTCTCCACCTACCCACACCCTGCTGAACCCGTTCCATTTCCTTCCCAAGATCTCTTTCCTTACCTCTGCAAGTGGATCTATGAGAATCCAGTACTCATCGTTAGATCCTGTGCAACACCCAGAACTGGCCTTTGCACATAGTAGACAGCTGCTGGGTAATGAAGATCCCCCCGTTCCTCATCTTGGAAGAGAGAGATTGAATCTCTGCTTTCCCGCTTACTGGCAATGTGGTCTGAGATTCAGTGACCTCATCTGTAAAGAAAAAGTAAAAAGAAAAATAAGTAATATTCATCTCACAGATTCGTTATGGAGATAAAATGAGCTGTTGTGTATAAAAGTACTTTGTAAATTAAAGTACCATTCAGATATGAGGGATAATAGGATTAAGTCAAATCAATTTTGTATTGCATTTCTTGAACTAGTCCTGAGATGGTTGAACTGCGTCCAATTTCGTACATGAACACATTATCATGAATGCATTATAGCGCTATTGAGGAAGGCTGCAAGATCAGAATCGTTTGCCCTGGTAAAGAGAAGGCTGAAGTGAGTTTTCAAAACAAACTCCAAGTGTTTGTCTATTCAATAGACAATTGTGAGCAACTCCACGGAGTCCCTGGCCTCAAATTAGAGCAAAAAGGGATTTGGTCCAGACATAAGGAAATGCTTCATGAACATAAAGACTGTGAAACCTACTATTAAGGGAAATTGTGGAGACAAATAACAGCCACAAATAAGTTACTTCATGCTGCCAAATTGACCAAGGAGAAAAAGAAACATGTTTATTTTTCAAAATGTGGAGGTTCTGAAGCAATTAAATATCTTCCCTCACTAAATTGACATATTTTTGGTCTTGATGGCACTATAAAATTAAATTCTTTAGAGGAGGTTTAAAATACAAGACATGGCATCTCTTCTGGGGGAACAAAACACAATGAAGAGGCTATTAAAACTAGAACTATTCAAGACAATGTATTTGTGGACTACTCTAACGACTCGTGTAAAGAGGAAATGGCCCCAGTGAAATTAAAGCCATCCCATATATACCCGTTCTCTCTCCCCCTCAGCTTGCCTCCCCCGCTTCGACAATCACTGTCTGTATTTGAGCATCCACGTCTATTCTGCTGAAGCTGGGGGCCCCAACACCCTTCTTGTCATAGCGAATGGAAGGCAGAGTGGCCCTAAATACTGGTATGGATGTTATGCAGAACAGGTCAAAGCCCTAATGCCCTCATAGGCATAGTTTCTGTTGAGCTATACTTTGTATGAATCTTTCAAAAGGTTGGGGCCTTTCTGTGGCGACTGAATACTGACAGCAAATGTAACCTGAGTCCAGTTAGAGGTCACTGACCGTGCTCCATGCTCTACAATAAGCTTATCGGGGCCATCTCTTGAAATAATAGTCACTTCCAGGTCTCCTTCATCTTCTTCACTCTTTGCTTTCCTCCCTCCTCCCCCACCAAAGCCCACCCTTCCCTCTCAGGCATGGATCCTTCAGCAAGGTTCTCTCTTTTCTTGGGCTTTTCCTGTTGCCATCACAAAGCCCTCAGTGTCCTTTATGAAGTATCTTCATCTAACCTAGAGTCAAAGGCCATTCTTGCCTCAGGAAAAAAAAAAAAAGTTCTAATTTAAATGTTTCCCCCAAAATACAGTTTAAAAATACATGTTAAATACATGTAAATAGGGTATAGTTTTAAAATACATGTTAAATTAATATATGTTGAGGAAAATTGCCAGACTGAGCAATGTCACTTCATAATTGACTTAGGGATTCTGAGAGTGACACGTGTTTCTGTGAGTATGTGGAATCTGTCATGCAAGGCAGTGCTCCTTTGCAGTTTCTGGGTAATTGACTCAGGACTCAATTTTCCTAAAAGATAGAAGTAGATTATACAACAAATGCTGCTATCGAACTCTGCCTAAAGGATTACCAAAATGGACTGGTGCCATCATTGTTCCAGGTTTTAGGACATTTCAGGCACTTCTTAACCTTGAGCAATCACATTCTAAGTTCCAAGGTCACGTGCAAATAAAAATGATCAGCCTTTTATCGTAGCAAATGTAACCGGCTGATCGTCAGAGACAAACTTATCTTTGCAGAGTATTGCCATACTCTTTAAGGAAACTTTATATAGGTATTTTTCATGGCTGGATCTACCTAAGGCAACTGTTTAGAGTTTATTCCAGAGTCATTTATTTGCAGTTTTATTAAGCAGTCTCTTCGCAGGGTGTCTGCAGTGGTAAAGCACCACACTGGACTTGGGGTGAGTGAGACCCAGCCCCTGTGCTCAGTGGTCAGGAAATGCCCTGAGAAAAATGAAGCAGAGTTCTTTACTCTAACGTATGAGACCTAAGTCATCTAGTCCCCAAACCCCTCTCTGCCTGCATCTTCACTGATATTCCTCCGGCTTTGCTGTACTCTAGCCACACAGGTCTCCTTTCTGTTCCTTAAACTTGCAAAGAGTAAGGCCCTCCTCAGGGCCTTTGTCCTTGACAATGGGCCAGCCTGGCAGTTCCAGAGCCATACTCATGGGCTCCTGCCTCACTTCATTCAGGTCTCTGTTCAGATTTCTCCTCCTCAGTGAGGCTCTTCCACCATCCTGAGAGTGTCCCTGTCACTCACCATTCCCTATCCTTGCTTTAATCTTACACACCTTACACACCTTATAGATTTTATTTTATTCACAGCTATGTCCTCAGTGCCTTGCACAGTATCTGGCACTCACTTGGTGCTCAGTAAAATTCACTAATAAATGAACGGATGGATGGGTGTTCAACCTAATAGGGTGATTGGACAGATCCACAGATAACCACATACGATCACTACTAGAAGCCTCATACAATCACTACTGGAAGCTGGAAAACTCAGCAGTTTTCTTGGAAGATTCAAACATAAGCCAGGCACTCCATCTGCACAAGCATTCAACCTAAACAAGTTATATATGTTGGGAATACATGCAATGAGGCTCAAACTTTTAGTTCCCTCCTTTTTGCTAAGTTCTTATCTGAGTAGGTTTAAGCTGAACCCAACTGTGACAACAATTTGATGATCTTCTCTGTGAGAATTTTTGAAACATCTCCAAGGCTTGAGTAAGGCAAATAATATGCCTTCAGGACACTTAGCTACCATGATTCCTGAGAAAGAAGGGTCAGAGAACTAGCTAGCGTTTATTAAGTGCCCTCTGTATTCCATGCACTGACCTGGAGATTTAGAACTTCACTCACGTCTACTGCAGGATTCTTATTATGCATTTCTTGAGAAAGCAATCAATACCAGTAGCCTACGAGTCTACATCTAGCAATTTAGGCATCTCAAGAGGTCCAGAAACATACGTGCTATCTCTTGAAACGACTTAACATATTAGTGGGATGCCCACAACTGCTGTAACCAAGAGCCCATGAAATGCACCTGTTAAATTAGAGAAAAGTTATTTCTTTTTCATGCAACAGCCCAAAGAATAGTGTTCTCAAAGGGCTGGAAAGGCAGCACTGCCCTGCAAGGTCACCCAGGAACCACTGCTCTGCAGGGTCCACCCAGGAACCAGGGCTGTGGGTGTGTTCTGACAATGTCAATATAGTTAGATCCAAGGCGGCTGGTCCAACTGAAGAAGGAAGAAGAAAAGAGAAGGTAAAAAGGCTAAGCGTTGTCATCTTTAAGAAAAGATTGAGGAGTCACACCTGCCACCTTTTCTATCATCTCATTGGTGAGAATTGAGTCACATGGCCACACTTGACAAGCAGGCTGGGAAATATAGAGTCTAGCTGAGAAGCATGTATCCAGTTGAATTTGGAGGCAGTCATCCTACTAAGAAGAAGAAGAAGGGGAGAATCGTTCCTGGAGGATGGTTGGCAGACTTTTACCAAACTAGGTTATTAACTGGTTGAACTTTAGGCCCAAGGAATAAGTCCTCTGGGTGACGTGATGGACATTTGCACATTTTTGCCTGCCTAGAACCTTTTGAACAGCTTTCCTGAGTGTGGAGAACTTCCCACTTTACGGCCCCTGCCACCCCATGAGTAAAGGCGGTAGCTTGTTTTTCCGGCATGTCTTGTAGGTAGGGCCTGAGCATGTAACCCAGGCTCTGCTCACCTGACACTGTGCAAAGACTTCAGTTCAGAGCAAGCAGCATGAGGAGCTTTGCGGAATCCATTTTCAGGTGGGGGTGGAAGCCGAGGCATTTGATTTGGGGACAGCAGTGGCACTGTTTCTGGTGTCGGTTACTTAAGCACAGTTAACTAAGAAGAGGAAGTTTGGTTGCTCATGGCCAATTAAAAGAGTTTCCTTGCCAACTTTGGACTTGGTTTGGATTTGCTCTGCTTTTCTGTGTAGTCAGAACACAAACAGAAACTGTATGTTTATTATTCCCCTCGGGCTCTTCCTAGAGGTAAGGGTTCTAACTTGGGATGGGGGTTTTGGTTAACTTTTTAATCAGCTGGGTCCTGGTAATGCTTTTGTGGGATGAAAGCTCTACTGGTATCTCAGTCATCACGGACAATGAATCAATTTAGGACGTTGAGTGAGGTTTTTTATCTTCAGAGATTAAGGCAGGAGTTTCTGAATAATTTTTTTTTTTTTTAAAGATCTTGCTTAATTAAAGGGCTTCACTAGATTGTGTTCGTCGTTGTCAGAGAGCCTCACCTCTGGCTGTTATTGCCTGGGTCAAACTTCTTCTCGTCCCTCAGCTTTGCACTAGAAAAGGGCTCTTTCTCAGCCACGGCTGCTCATACCTCTTGCCAACTAGCACAAGTTGGACAGAATGTTAAAGATGACTCAGAATACATACCTGGGGTGGGAAGATCTAAGGACTCTCATTATGTTCTGTCTTGTTTAATTTATGTTTTTTCATAATCTATGACTACTATTCCCTTTGAATCTTCCATAGATTCTAGTCATAGGCCAGACTCATAACTCAACCCAAATTATTGAACATAAGAAGCATAGTAAGCATTAAATACATATTGGTTAAACTGAATTAAATGAGATTGAAATATACCACCAAGACATAGACCTCTAGGGATTGCTTGATTGCAAAAGCCAGAAACCTACATGACGAGCTAAAGCCAAAAAGGGAAATTTACTGCAAGGATACATGGATTTCTTTAGGAGGAAAATGAAAGGCAAGTGGAAACTTACCAGGAATGAGGGAGAATGCTCTTAAAGGTGCTAAGTTTGCTCATTTCTGAAAATTAGCTCTATTGTTCTCTCTCTTTCCAGACTGACTTTTCTGACTTCTCAATGTAATGACAGAAAACAGCATTCCCAACCTCATGTGAATTCTTGCAAGTGCTCAGTATATGTCAACTATAGTTACTGTGTTTCCATCACATGCAACACCTGGGCACTGGCTTTCTTTCAAGTGCCGGATAGACATCATTGTCAAGCAGAATTCTTTCTCACTGACCTTGGATGTTGTCTCACATTCTTCTTCTTCTTTTTTTTTTAAATTTATTTATTTTTGAGAGCGAGAAAGACAGAGTATGAGTGGCGGAGGGGCAGAGAGAGAGGGAGACATAGAATCCGAAGCAGGCTCCAGGCTCTGAGCTGTCAGTACAAAGCCTAATGCGGGGCTCAAACTCACGAACTGTGAGATCATGACCCGAAGTCAGACGCTTAACCCACTGAGCCACCCAGGCGTCCTGTCTCACATTCTTTTAAATATAGAGCTCCAGATAGCCATGGCAACAACTGGTAATAAATGTTTGAGAATGACCATCTGTGTTCTAATTCCTCTTTCACAGGATAGTCCTCTAAATATTTTAAGGTAGTTAAAGGGTCTTCAGTGATTATGTTGCTCTAACACTCAGTATCTATAATTCTTTGAGTTATATGACATGGTTTTGAGCCTCCCTTGCTCTCTTAGTAACAGTGGAGTTGTACCAAACCTCATTTAACTTACAGAAATTCAGTGATATCTGTGTTGCACCAAACAACAACAATTAAGTGTTGATGGTGGGGGGCAGGGACTGAGTGGCTTAGTACGTTGAGCATCCAACTTGGGCTCAGGTCATGATCTCACAGTTCATGGGTTTGAGCCCCGCATCAGGCTCTGTGCTGACAGCTTCGGATTCTGTGTCTCCCTCTCTCTGCCCCTCCCCCACTCGTGCTCTGTGTCTCTCACTCTCAAAAATAGATAAACATCAAAAATAAAAAAAAAAAGGGGGTTGGGGGAAATTCCTTTATCCTCCCTCCCTATTTACACTCGAACGAGAAAAAGGGAATCCATAGACAGCATACACAGGGCAACAAAAGGAGTTAATTTTTGGCTGTTGTTCTTTACATGACCCAGGTGCTGGCAATGTAAAGTCAATTCAAGGAATTCCAAAGGTAAAGTTGACCATATGTGATTTGTACTGTGGTGACTTTAGAACTCGTACCCCACTGTCTTCTCTTCTGAAGGTGGTCCTACTTGCTTTTCTTTCACCTAGAGAACAGTCTTGAGAATTTGAAGCAGGACTTCCAATGTGGTCTTTACAGAGAAGACAATGTAGTTCTCACCTCATCAGTTCTAATTTTACATATGCAGCATCTCAGCAGTATGGGGCTCACTGAACACCAGAAGTCCTGCCACTCTTCACATTTGCTGCAATAAAACCCAAAATAATGTGCCTCCTCGTAACATGAATGCAAATACAGTGCATCAGGCCAGCTTCTGTTCTCATTAACCTTGCATTATCTTACCCCACTAGGTAAAAATCATACTCCAAGGGTGTGCTTGTACTATAACTTACAAGATAACTCAAGGAAAAGCACACTGAAGGGGGCACAGTATCAGGAAAATACTCAGCAAATGTTAGCCTCTTCCACTCTCAGCAGCTGCTTCATGACACATAGGTGAACGTCTTTGCTCGAATCACTAGTATTTTTTGTTATTGTTTCTGGTCCATCATCCAAGGCTGCCCCGGTCTTTCTGGTCCAGGTCCCACCATCTAATCTGTTTGCTCTTCCTCCCTGGTTTGCCTGCTTCTCACTTGCCAACTGACTTCTTGACAGCATTTTCTTACCTTTTCACATGTTCAAACTGGGTGGGAGATGGAAAGGTAGCACCCACCTGGAGCAAAGTGCAATACTGGTAGTTACACACTTCTCTCACGCTGTTTTAGAGTGCCACGTGGTTAAAAACATTATAACATGTTATTTAATGATTTTTAAAAAAATCACACGTGTTGAAATAACTTTCTAGGCTCAAGATGCAGATGCTCCTGCCCAGGGCTCTGTGTCAACAAACTGAGACTTTGATAACTTTTCTGTCCCTGTAAATGTTCAGTTTGACCAGAAACAAAGTATATCCAGGCTGCCAATTCCCAAACGCCAAGCCAACTCTGGGTCCTCTCACCCCAAACAAGGTTGGCTGTGTGGCACCAGAAAATTAGATCTTTCTTATTTTTCTCCTGTTTGTTCTTGATTCTTTATCTTATAAAAGTTTCCTGTCTTCGGCTTCATTTAGCAGTTCTTGGAAAGGAGACTGTCTGCTTCATGAAGTGTAAATAAAGTTCATCTGTATCACCTAAATTATCTTCTTTCATCATTTTTTAACACATGTAGCAAGTTGAAACAGTAGAACACCATCCTATGGCTGATCTTGTTAGTAAAGACTCTCAAGTAGCAGAAGAGAAATAAAGGAACAAGAGTTAACTATTTTGTTGTGTTTCATCCACTTTCTCTCAAGTTTGAGACACACTGAGTTTAAGAATCTGCTTCATTGTAGGGCTGGGTGGCTCAGTTGGTTGAGTGTCTGACTCTTGATTTCAGCTCAGGTCATGATCCCAGGGTCATGGGATCAAGCCCTGAGTCGGGCTCCGGGCTGAATGTTGAGTCTGCTTAAGATTCTCTGTCTGTCTGTCTCTCTCCCTTGCACATGAACATGCACGTGCGCTCTCTCTCTCACACACACATTCTCTCTCTCTCTCTAAAATAATCTATTTCACCACACCTCCACATCTGGCTCTGCTTCCAACTGCTTTGGTTATAGTCACACCTGTACTAAAGCAAGAAACTACAAAAAAAAAAAAAATTACAGAAGGCTCTATCAGAAGATCTCCCAAATGATTAAGAATGACAACCCCATACAGAAAATGAAGCCTTTTAAGAGGTTTGAGATAACCCAAAAGAAGAGAGAATTTATTTGCCCTATTTCAGGAAGGCTTTTGATACCATGTGATACAGAAGAACAATGTCCAAGTACAGGATAGACAAGAAGAGAAAGAGAAAAACGAAGAGAGAGGGGAGCTGTAAAGAGGACTACCAGGTGAGCTCAGGCTTAAAGTGACTCAATTTGCATACAGATAATCTAAAAATAGAAAACAGAATAGGAACATGAAGCCCTAATGTGCCATTCTCTCCTTGCAATTTCCAAAGGTGAAGGTCAGTATTTGACAGAGGTTAATTAAGAAACACACATGCAAACAACGCATATACACATATTCATAATGTTTTATATACATATTTATTTTATATATATTTATTTTATGTATACAAAATACCACCTACAATTTTTTGGCCTGATCTCTAACGTACAGAAGAGCAGTGTGGATAGAGAACTGTTCTAGGATAGGGCATATCCTGGGACAGAATATCCCAATTTGAGTCCTTACTTGACCACTTGCTGTTTACCTTGACTAAAATTTCCTGAGTCTCAATTTTCTCATATTTGAAACTGACACAATAACAGAGAAGTGACAACATGTTGTGTTCTTTAAAGTCTAGGCAAGTTATTCATTATTAGGAAACACCTGACCATTGACTTTATGGCTCCCAGCCAAATACTTCCACAATCCTACCAAGATCCATGAATGTCATCTCCTTTCAATTATTTACTAGAAAAATGAGCATAAAGAAAAATCCCATTTTTTGAAGAATTCCTGACTGTGCTGTTTGTGTTGATTTCACTGATTTTTCAATACTTAGGAGAACAGGAATAATGGAAACATCAACAAAAATAACTCAGAAAAAGTACAGTGGCAGGGCTCCTGGGTGGCTCAGGTGGTTAATTGTCTGACTTTGGCTCAGGTCATGATCTCACTGTTCGAGGGTTCAAACTCTGCAACTGGGCTCTGTGCTGACAGCTCAGAGCCTGGAGCCTACTTCGGATTCTCCCTCTCTCTTTGTCCCTCCCCCACTCACGCTCTGTCTCTCTCTCAAAAATAAACAAAACATTGAAAAATTTAAGAAAAAAAGAAAAAGAAGAAGTAGGGTGGCCCGATAACCAATTCTAAAATGTATGTTCACACCTCAGAATAAGTAATTCATTGTGTGATGCTATGGTGGGACCATCCCCTGGGCTCCTCTGTCCTAGACAAGTTACATTATTATCAGTTCAAGTTCAGAGTTGGAAATAGAAATACCTCCAAATATTTTAAGGATACAAGAGTTTCAATATAGGGAAATGGGTACTTATGCAGTGGTTCCAACACTCACCCTCCTCTTGATAGCTTTGCTTGTCAGCAGGGAGAAAAAAATCAGGAATTTCAATGTGTTACTAAGAGCAAATGTTCAAGGTCCCAGGGGGAATGCTCATGATGGTTGGATCTGAACTCCTGAGCTGATGGTGGTACTTTGTGTTGTAGGGAGTCAGGAAGACACAAATACTGGATTGCTTTTTTCACTTATGAACCTTTTTAATGAGCGACACAAAGGTCTGGTGCCACCACTCTGGCTATTCAGTGTATAATTTTAAGAGCGATGAAAACGTTTTAAAAAGCAGAGGTGAAACAAAAATATTCTTTGCCACTAGAGAGAGAAACAAACACACAAAAAGAATTATTTAACTGCCATCTCTCCTTTTTATTATAGAAATTTCCAGATGGGCAATTTTGGTGGCCTTTAAAGTGAAGTTGAGGGAACTTCAAGATGATTACCCTGACTTGAGACTGGAAAGTACCCTTAGCACTGTTCTGGATGGAGCTTAGAGTGCCCGGCGCATGCAGCCTCACTGAAGCTGAAATTGAAAGTTGGCTCTGAAATAACGGATTTTACAAAATTCGGTAGGTTGAATCTTAAAGGATAAAAAAATTTCTCTACATTTTTTGTATAGATGTATTCTATGATTTTACTATCAAGATGTTTGTACTAAATACTGTTTCCTTGCTGGTACCTTCTCCTCCAAGGCTTGACCCACTTGTGCTTAGTGTTCCTCCTGCAATCCTAGGCAAACAGTTACTGTTTTTCTTAGTTGACAAACATTATTTGAACTGCCACCCCTATGGTGAGAGTCCCTGTGATGAGAGTCAGGTAAGGAACAGCCTGGGGCCGGGCAGGGAGGGAATCCATGCGCATGTATAAATTTGCATCCCTTCCTGTTCTTGCTTCATGCATTTCACAGCGAGTGATGGCAATGGGAGATTGGTCACACACTCTCTCCATCTGGTACATGGGTATCTGCTGTTGTCAGAGTGGTTTGTTTCTGACGGTTACAGCTGCTGGATCAACACTTATTTGTTTCAAAATGACTCAGATCTTTATGTTCTGTTGCTTTAGGGTAATACCTATGACAAATATTAGGATGTGATGGTGCAGGGCTAGAAGGAGTGGACGTGACAACCAGCACTTACTTTTAGGAAGTAGTATCTGAAGACCATAACTCTTGATGTCTGATGACTCAGCCACCCAAATTCCAGATACCTACGTGCCATATTCCTATAAACATCTGACATTTCCCCCTACAACGCATCGTTGTGTTAGAAAGGTGAAACAGTCGAATGCTATGACAAAAGTTTTGGCATCTCAAGAATCCCTGTGCTGGGACTACAAGGTGTAGTTGTGGTCAATTCTAAGCATGGATGGCACTGGTATTAATTGAGCGTATCTATTGGGACTTACAATGTCCCAGGCTTACAGGTTTATGTGCGACAACCCTATGAGTTAGGCACTATTTTTCTAATTCCCATTTTACAACGGAAACTGGTGCACAAAGCGGTTCAGTAATTTGTTCAAGGTCACGCAACAGTGGTATCCTCAGAAACTGCATCTCAGCCTTTGGGATCAGATTTCTTCCTAAATTTCTGTTAAGGTTACTACTGTGCTTGTTCTGATAACCCAGCTTCAAAGCGTTGGATCTGGGAGAGATTGGAGAAGTTTTAGAGCTACCCATTCATTCTAGGGTTGAGGACAATGAAGACAAGAGAATGTTAAGATGACTGTCCTGAGGCTCCATATCTGGGTCATGGCAACACCAAGACCATCAGCAGTGTTGTTTTTTCTATTACATCACACTTTGGCTTTTCTCTGCCCATTGTTCTTTATTGCTAATGAATCACCAAGTCTTACCTGCTTCCTTCCTAGCTTTTCCGATCTCTGTCTCCCCCTTCCTCTCCCCACTGCTGTCACCAAATCCAGGCACTGGTTACCCTCCCCTAGAAGATTATGATTGACCAGCCTCAGGACTGCCTGTCTCTCTTACTTCAGCTGGGCAGCTATGAAAACAAAAGTAATTAGTAATTACAAGCTCCACCTTTCAAAAAAATGTGTGTCTCAACCATTCAGTCATTTCCTAAATGTTGCCCAGTTTCTCCTTTGTAATTGTAATTGTTATTTTTTAAAACATCTTTAAACATTATTAATGCTCATTGCAGCAATTATTAAAACACAGTTTATGCTAAGCTAGAGCTTTGGCATTGTGCTGTGTGAGCCACACATCCTTACTAGTTCCTTGTCCTTGACAGAAATTACCTATTTTATTACTTTCTCCCAACCTTAAAAAAATTTAGACATAAAATATGTTCGTTACAGACAACCCATTGCATATAAATAATTACAGAAGAAATTAAAATACTTAGAATCATATTCATCCAAATCAGAGCTAACACATTGTTGTGCATTTTTCTCTTATTTGTAAATTTTTCTTTTCTTAATATAAAAATTTGGGAAATCCTAATTTTCCTCTCTGGCAAACTGTGGATAGTAAACCTCTTTCACAAGTTTGTTGGATGGATGAACTGAGAATATATATAAATATACCTGATGTATAGTATTTGCTCAATAAACGGTGGCTATGAGCTGTTTTTATACTTAACTCTCCATTCTGGAATTAGGTTTTTTTGTTAAGTTTATTTATTTATTTTGAGAGATTGGGGGGAGGGGAGGGGCAGAGAGAGTGAGAGAGAATCCCAAGCTGGCTCTGCACTATCAATGCTGAGCCTGGCAAGGACTTGATTCCACGAACCATGAGAACGTGACCTGAGTCGAAATCAAGAGTGGGATGTTCAACTGCCTGAGACATCTGGGCACCCGTGGAATTAGTTTTGGTTTCAAAAATGAAATAGGGGAATAACTTCATTTTTTCCCAAATGGTTAAGAAATTCATTTGGGGTGCCTGGGTGGCTCAGGTTAAGCATCCAATTCTTAATTTCGGTTCAGGTCGTGATCTCATGGGTGGTGAGACCAAGCTCTGTGTTGTGGACCCTGCTTGGGATTCTCTGTCTCCCTCTCCTTCTCTGCCACTCCTGCCTGCACTCTCTGTCCTCTCTGTCTCTCAAAATAAATAAACATTGAAAGAAAAAAGAAAGAAATTGATTCAATTTTTTTAAATTAAACTTTCGATTTTGAGGTAATTGTAGATGTGCATATAGTTGTGATAAATAAAACGAGAGATCTCCTGCACCCCTTTTCTCAGTTTCCCCCAGTGTACTGCAGTACAATACCAACCAGGATACTGACATTGATACAATCAATATACAGAACATTTATTTCTACCACCAGGAAGATCCCTCCTGTTGGCTTTTCATAGGCACACTCACTTCCCGCTCAACTTCCCTCCTGCTCCCGTCCACTTCCTTAACCCCCTTCAACCATTAATCTATGCTCTGTTTCTATAATGTTGTCATTTCAAGAGTGTTATAGAAATGTACTCATACAGTATGTAACTTTTTTGGATCAGCTTTCTTCACTTAGCAGAATTCTCTAGAATGTGCCCATTTTAAATGCAAAATTCAAGAAGTTTTTACTCAGACTGTTGGCTGTTTTGTTGTAACAATTATTTCCTTCATTGCTTACTTTAGGGAGAATAGACCTGTTTAGAAATCACAATGTCTCCATCAATTAATCTCTTTTCAAGTTCACGGAAGTGTTTTGTCATTTTACTGTGTATTATTTGTTATATTTATTTTTGTGTAATATATATATATATAATATTTATTTTGGAACTCCCTAACTTAAAATTTATTGGAAATATATTTTTTGAGCATGGTCTGCAAAAATTCTTGATTTTAAAAAGTGCCAATTTCTCAAATTCTCTAAAATAGGTAAGTTTACTGTTCTTAAAGGTTTTTAAATTTTTCTGTATTAAATTCTCATTTTGAATTGCCTGTTAGGACATGAAGGGATATATGGGGCATTGTATTGCCTCCTTGTCCCTATAGATGCATCCCCTCCCATGCTGGCTTTATTTTAATAGAAATTTAATTACACATCCTATTTGGTAAGAGAGAGAAATGAATGAATCTTGCTGACAGAAAAAAACATTGAAGAATTATACCTGTGGCATGACACATTTGGCTGATATGTCCTAAAGATATAACAAATTGCTTACATTGGCAAGGAGGGAAGGATAATTTATGTGGTGCTCTCTAAATATTGTGTTTGTTATAGTTAACTATTTGTGAGATTTATTTATTTTGCACTTGAAATCACTGTGTGAATCTTATGACCCCAAAGACATAAATAAACTCCATATTTCTGGCATTCTCTTACTAACCCTGATGACATATGGTCCTAACTCCAGAATTTGTTTTTTTTTTTAAATTTTTTAAAATGTTTATTTATTTTTGAGCGAGGGAGAGAGACAGATTGTGAGTAGGGGAGGGACAGAGAGAGAGGGAGACACAGAATCTGAAGCAGGCTCCAGGCTCTGAGCTGTCAGCACAGAGCCGGATGTGGGGCTCGAGACTGTGAGATCATGACCTGAGCCGGTCAGACACTTAAGTGACTGAACCATCCAGGCGCCCCCAGAATCTGTGTTTTTATAAATACAAATATATAAAATCAAGTTTACTGAAGTATAACTTAACACACAACAAAATGTGCCCATTTTAAGTGCAAAATTCAAGAAGTTTTGACAAATGTATATATCTGTATCACCACCAGCACAGCCAAAATAAAAAACATTTTCATCAGCCCCAAAAGTTCTCTTGTATCCCTTCCCAGTCAATTTTCTCACCCACCCCCAGCCTCTGGAATCCACTAATTTGTTTTCTGTCATTATAGATTAGCTTTGTCTTTTCTAGTGCTTTATATAGATGGATTCATACAGTATGCACTCTTTTGCATCTGGTTTCTGTAGCTCAGCATAATGTTTTTGATGTTCACCCATGTTATTGAGTGTGTCAGTTCTAGAATTTGTGTTTTTATTAGGGCTACTCATGCATTCATTCAAGAAACATCTGCTATGTGCTAGGCACGGTTCTTGACGATGAAACAATTGTGAATAAAAAGAAGACAAATTCCTGCTTGTGGAGCTTGCATTTTAGCAGAGATTCGAAGCAAAAATTTCCTATATGTACACACAACTGGAATGATTGCTATAGAGAAAGACAAAGCAGGAAATGAATATTAGGGAATGCTTGGAGCTTCTAGAAAATATTATCTGGGAAAACATCACTGGAAGTATATTTTTGAATATAGAAGGAGATGAAGGAGCAAGCACAAAGATATCTAGGAGAAGAACGTTACAGGCAGAAAGCAAGTACAAAAATCTTGACACCTGCCTGGAGAGTCTAAGAAACCCAGATGGGCTGAAGTAGAAAAAGGAAGGGAAGGGAAGTGAGACATGAGGTCAGAGACATGGGGGTGAGCATTACAGGTTTTTTTAAAGACCCAATAAGCAGTGTAAGGGCTCTAACTTTGAGTGACATGGGAGACATTGGAGGCTCTGAGTGGTAAAGTGACATGGTCTGACTCACATTCTCAAAGGATCACTTTGGTTGCTGTACTGAGAAAAGACTGTAGGAAAGTAGGGAGACTGGTTAGGAAGCAGTTGCAACAATCCATGCAGGAGACGATGATAGTTTGGACGGAGTGACAGTGGTGCAGGAGTGAGAAGTGGCCCCATTTTCAACATATTTTAAAGCTAGAGCCAACAGTATTTGCCAATTGACTGAATGTGTAGTGTGGGAGAAAGAAAAGAGTTAAGGATGACTCTAGGGTTTTTGGCCTGAGTAAATGGGAGTACAGAGTTAAGACTAGGAAAGAAAAGACAGAAATTAGTTGTGGTATGCGGAAGAAAGACACGAGTTCACTTTAGACATGTTAAATTTGAAAAGCCCATTGTTGAATGAGCAGATATGAGCCTGGACTTTAAAGGAGAGATTAGGATTAGAAACATGCATTTGAGGTCAACGGCAGCATGTAGATGGTTTTTGAAGTCACGAGAGTGGATGATATCAACAAGTGTGTGCAGAGGAGGAGGAGTCTATGGATCAATTTGTGAGACAGTCCAACTTTTAGATATTGTGAAATGAGGATGAACCAGTAAAGGAGACTTAAAGGAGGAGCTAGGGTAATGGAGGTAATCCAAAAGAGCATGCATCTTGGAAATCAAGTAAAGATAGTGATTCCAAGAAAAGGAGTATCAACCATGTCAAATGATGCTGATAGTTCAAATAAAATAAATGAGAATCGGCCTTTTGATTTATCAAGTGGAAGGGAGGTCATTGGTGACTCTACAAATCATTTAGCGAAGTGGTTGGGTGAATTCCTTATCAGAGTGAATTTTAAAAAATATAGGTGAGAGGAAATGAGACCTTTTTTTTTTTTTTTTTTTTTAGGGATTTCGCCATAAAGGGAGCATCAATATGTTAGTATGATTGGATGGGAAAGTGGAATCAAGGGAAGGAGTCTTTGAGATGGGAGAATTTTTTTCCTAATGGGAATGATCCAGTAGACAGGGAAAAATTGACGAAGCAGAGAAAAAGAGGTGCTAAAGTGATAGAGAATGGAATCCAGCACAAAAGTGGAGGGGTTGGCACTAAATAGAAGCATAGACCATTGATCCAGAAGGAAAGGCAGAGTATATGGTCCCAGATGTAGGCAGGTGAAAAATGGAGAGCTTAGTGGAAGTTGTCTTTTTGTAACTTCTATTTTAAGAGTTAAGGAAGGAGCAAAGGTGGTAAAGCAGAGAGAGAGGGTGGAGGATGAGACCTTGGCTATTTGAAAGAGACAAGGTAAAAACTTAAGAAAGTGAAAGGTATAGCCAAGTGAGTGTATAGACTAGGGACACATAGCATTATTATTCAATAGCACTAAGTGCCTGCCCACTTGAAATTTTGGTTATGCTTTAAGGGAGGACCAGTCATCGGGGTCCTGTGCTTATCTTAAGCCTCAGTCATCTATGAGAATGCACCTGTGCCATATATGCAAAATGGAAGAGTTGTGTTCATTTAGAATTGAGGTGTTTCAGTTATCTTTTGCTGCATAACAAATCCTCAGCCATAGCAATTTTAAAGCAACAATTTGTTATTTCTCATAAGTCTGTGGTTTGACCTGTTGTTTCTGCTGTTTCACAAGGGATCAGGCAGGGCTATATTAACATGGTGGATTTGACTGGGCTGGAATGTCCACAATAGCTCCCTCACAAGTCTGTATCTTGGCAAGATGGCCGGCAGACTGGGCTGGGATGGCTGGACTTCTCCGTCTCTGTGTAGTCTCAGGACTTTTCTCTTCCACCTGGCATCTCCAGCAAGGAGTCAGACTTATTGCATGGCAGCTCAGGGTACCAAATGTAAAGAAGCAGAAGCTTCTAGTAGTTTTTAAGTCTGATGCCTGGAACTGGCACAGCATCACTTCTACCACATTCTGTTGGCTACCCTGAAGCTGTGTTACCTTTGGGGCTATTGTTGGAGAGTAGCTATCAGAATCTATCCTGTGGCTTTAACTGATTCACATCTCTTCCATACATAAAACATATTTATTCCCTTCCCAAGGCTTTAAAACTTTACCTTATGATAGTGTCATGCTTGGGCTTTTAAGTGTAGCATGCTGTCAGTGGGTGTGTTTGATGCTCCTTGGGTGTATCTCTTCTGGATCCGAAGATGTGTAAAGAGACAATTTAAAGGTAAGTGGGGCAGGAAGCAAAAGAGTCACTGGTCCATAGCAATTCTAAAATCCAACAGGGCATGTAAACCAATTTTCTCCATCCCAGGAGTGAAAAATACACATTTACTGAGGAAGAGATTTGCTCGCTGGGAATAGTTCTCCTTGTGTCCTTGCTCTCTTCTTTGAGCTCTTGGCTGCACATAGACCATCCTTCCTTTTCCATAAGACATGGCCATGTTTGCATCTCAGCCTGATTGTTGCCTGTTTTATAAGTTGGGGCCTAAAAATCTGTTTTCCTTTTGAACTATTTGTCCTTTTAAGTCCAAGCTGATATAATTCCTTTAAAAACTTGGCTGGTTTTTAAATTATCACTTATAACCCACTTCACTGAACAAAAGCCTTGTTCTGTTTGGAAATCTCCTTAGCAAGATTCACTCTTCATTAACTACCCTTTCTAACTCTCATGATAAAACAGGTGACAGTGTTTTCAGTTGATTGGCTAGTACATAACCCAGGTCCCCTGTTTTCCAGTTCCCAGTAGCAATTTTTTCGCTGTCCTTCCAATCTTCACTAATGGTGTTGCTAAGGCTCTTCTACCTTCTGGTCCCACAGATAATGCCACAGACAATGCCACCAATTTTAGGTTTCTGTTAGGTCAGCACAGAACTTGTAGGAGCAAATTTCTATTTGTCTACTGCTGCATTGTGAATAGCCCCAAAACATAATGGCTGAAAGCAACAGCAGTGTGTTATTTCTCATATTTATGTGTATTGACCCTACATCACCTGGTGTTAGCTGAGGCTGCTATCATCTGGGGCTCAAATGAGCTGGTGTCTTGGCTCTGTGAGACGTCTCTTCTCCATATGACCCCTTTGTGTGGAGTCTCCACAGAATCACTTGAGCAGGGTAGCTGAATTTCAATCAGTAGCTTAGGGCTCCCCAAAATGCAAGCAGGAGGCTGCCAGACCTTCTTAAATCATAGCCCTGGACTGGCACAGTATTACCTCCACTGTATTCTGTTGTTAAACGTGAGTCACACAGCAGCCAGGTTCAGTATGGGAGGATGTAACAGGACCCTGGAAGGTATGTTTCACCGGGAGCTGTCTTTGAAGATCCAGACACCATACCAGATGGGGTGAGTGAAGTGGAGGAGCCAAGGAAGCGGAGAAAATACGTAAGTGAATAATTTTAATGATGAAACATGGAATTTACGCTAAATAGGGAGAGAATGAAGGGTTGGTGGGGTGGGGAGGATCAGTGTAAAGGTGACAGAACCACTGGGTCCTCACAGAGTTGAAAAAGTCTTTTATTGAAATACGAGAGAGAGAGAGAGATGGAAAGTTTGGAGGTACTGTATGGAGAACGAGAAGCTGAAAACTGGATTCTGGAATGATTATAGGGAAGTAGATACCAAAGACTAAGGTAGTGGTTCTCATCCCTGGCTATACATTGCCATCACTTCAAGATCTTTGAAAAGTCACTAATGCCTGGGCCTCTTTCCAAACCAGAAAATCATGATCTCTTCAGGAAATCTGAAGCATCTCTCCCATCTCCTTTTTAAAAGATCTCCAGGTGATTCTAGTATCCACTTAAGACTATGGACCATTTATTGTAAGTAAGGCACTTAAACAAGTCCCTATCACAGTATGTACCAAGCATAATCCTAAATCTTTACTCACACTTCCTCACATAGTATTCACTGAATTCTAGGAGATACGTATTATTATTCCTATTTCACAGATGAGGAAGCAGAGGCTCAGAGGTTAACCAGACCTGCCTGACACCAAAGCCATGTTCTTAACCTCCTAATTTATTTTCTCCAACAAATGTGTGGGTATGGGGTAGAATAAAAGCTACTAAAAAAGCTCTTAGAAATATTTTTAATTTATGCTTCTTAAGTAACTATTTATGCAGATTGAACATATATTATTTCTTTAGACAAAATTGCTTTATGACCAGATGACATCACTTCTTCTTAGTTCAAACCTCATGAAATTTGAACTCAATTAGACAGAAGGGATCCCAGGAGCATTCACACCAAGCACCCCTATCCCTACACACACATTAAAGTTGTGCCCAAGTGCTGTTAGAGAAAATCTAAAAAAAAATATTTTGTCTTTAGCACACATCTACCTTTTAAAAGAATTACTCTTATCACAGAGATAAAATGAAAATACAACTTCTCCTTGTATTCTTTTAAATAACACTCTTCTGTTTGGATTTCCCTCTAACAAGTATTTTTAATGCAAGGCATTTTTAGAAAGTAAGGAGCTGGAGAAAAACTTAGAACAGGAAATAAAAACCATGTAAGTGCTTAGGTATGAATTAAACTTGACCTGCACAAACAGCGATTTTGGGTTAAATCGCAACTCAAGACTAACATTTGACACTGAAATTTTCATTCAAAAGGACCAAGAACTAAAACTAAATTTTTGAGAGATAAGAAAGGGCATTTCATTTAAAAAGATTCTCTCTGGGGGTGCCTGGCTGGCTCAGTGGTTGGAGCATGTGACTCTTGATCTCAGAGTCTTTGGTTCAAGCCCCACATTGGGTGTAGAGACGACTTAAAAAGAAGAGTCTCTCTTGGCAATCTATTGTAGTGCTGTGTTTCCTATTAAACCTTGGCTCAAATTCTACCTTCCCTAAAAAACTCTGTTGATATACCGTATCCCAAAAGGGTCATTCTCTTATGTTGTGTTGATTCATATTTATGCCAAGACTTTTTTTTCCAGTTTCATTGAGAAATAATTGTCATATATCATTAAGTTTAAGGCATACAGCATGATGGGTTGATTTACATATATTGTGAAATGATTACCACAATAGGTTCAGCACACATTCAGCTTCTCATGTGGGTACAATAAAACAAAGGAAATTAAAAAAAAAGAAAAAAAGGAAAAAGATTTCTCCTTTTTATGAGAACTCTTGGGAACCACTATCTTAACAATTTTCCTTTGTGTCATACAACAGTGTTAACTATAGCATGTTGTACAGTATCCATAGTACTTACTTATCTTATAACTAGAATTTTGCCCCTTTTGGCCACTTTCCTCCAATTTTTCCTTCCCATGTCCTCCACCTCTGGGAACTACAAGTCTGATCCCTTTTTCTCTGAGTTTGTTTTTGTTTTTTAGATTCCACAAATCTAAAAAAAGTTAGATAAGTGAGATCATACAGTATTGTTTTCTGTCTTATTTCACTTAGCATAATGTCTTCAAGTTCTATCCATGTTGTCACAAATGGTAGATTTTCCCCATTTTTTATGGTTGAATAAATTCCGTTGTATATATCTACCATATTTGCTTTCTTTTTTTTTTTTTCTACCATATTTTCTTTACCCATTCACCCACTGATGTACACTTAGGTTGTTTCCATGTCTTGGCTATTGTAAATAATATGCTGCTATGAATATGGGGGCACAAATATCTTTTTGAGTTAGTTTTTTTTCCTTTGGATATATTCCCAGAAGTGAGATTGCTGGCTTATATGGTAGTTCTATTTAATTTTTTGAGGATCCTGCATAATGTTTTCCATAGTGGCTGTTTTAATTTACAATATCATTAAGAGTCTACAAGAGTTACCTTTTCTCTATATCCATGCTAGCACTTGTTATCTCTTGTCTTTTGACAAGATGGCTTCTCTAGCGGGTGTGAGATGATATCTAATTATGGTTTTAAATTGCATTTTCCTAATGACCAGTGATGTTGTGTATCTTTTCATGTACCTATTGACCTTTTGTATATCTTCTTTGTAAAAATGTCTATTTAAGTGATTTGCTCATTTTTAAAATTAGATTTCTTCCTTTTTTGCTATTGAGTTGTATGAGTTCTTTACATTTTTTGGATATTGACCCCTTATCAGATATATGGTTTGCAAATATTTTTCCCATTTCATAGGTTGTCTTTTCACTCTATTGATGATTTCTTTGGCTGTGCAGAAGCTTTTAAGTTGATGTAGTCCCACTTGCTTTTTATTTTTTTGCTTGTACTTAGCTGTGATATTCAAAAAATCATGTCAAGGAACTTTATTCCTATGTTTTCTTCTAGCAGTTTCATGGGTTCAGGTCTTACATTCAAATCTTTAATCCATATTGAGTTAATTTTTGTGAGGCGTGCAAGATATGTGTCCATTTTCAATCTTTTACATGGGACTATCCAATATCCCAGCACCATTGAAGAGACTCTTTTCTACATTGAATATTCTTGGCCCCTTGTCAAATATTAGCTGACTGTATATGCTGGGGTTTATTTTTGTGGTCTTAGTTCTGTTTCCATTGGTCTGTTTTTCTGTTTTTATGCCAGTACGATACTGTTTTGATTACTGTAGCTTTAGAGTACAGCTTAAATCAGGAACTGTGATGCCTCCTGCTTTGTTCTTCTTTCTCAGGGTTTCTTTGGCTATTTGGGGTCTTTTGTGGTTCCATATAAATTTTAGGAGTGTTTTTCCCCCACTTTCCCCAAAAATGGTAATGGAATCTTGATAGGGATTGCATTGGTTTTGGTAGTATTGACATTTTAACAATATTAATTCTTTCAATCCATGAACACAGGATACCTTTCCATTGATTTGTGACTTTAATTCCCTTTATCAATGTCTTGATGCTTTCAGAACAGAGATTTTTCACCTCTTCAGTTAAATTTATTCCTAAGTTGTTTTTTTTTTTTTGAGAGAAAGAGGGAGAGAGCATGAGTGGGGTAGAGGGGCAGAGGGAGAGACAGAGAGTGAGAGAGAGAGAGAGAGAGAGAGAGAGAGAGAGAATGTTAGGCAGGCTCCACACTCAGCACAAAGCCCGATGTAGGGCTTGATCCCATGACCCTGTGATCATGACCTGAACGGAAGTCAACAGTTAAATACTCAACTGACTGAGCCACCCAGGCGCCCCTATTCCTAAGTACTGTATTGTCTTCAATGCTGTTGGGAATGAGATAGAATTCTTTATTGCTTTTTCAGAAAATTCATTGTTAGTGTATAGAAATGCTACTGAGTTTTATATGGTAATTTTATATCCTACAACTTTACTGAATTCACTGATTAGATCTAAGAGATTTTTTGTTGAGTCTTGAGGATTTTCTCTATATAAAATCATGTCATCTGAAAATAGGAACAATTTTACTTCTTTATTTCCAATTCTGATACCTTTTATTTATTTTTTTTAGGACTTCTAGACTATGTTGAATAGGAGTGGACACCCTTGTCCTGTTCCCGATCTTAAAGAAGAAGTGTTCAACTTTTCACCATTGAGTATGTTAGCTGTTGTCTTATTATATGTGGCCTTTATTATGTTGAGAGATAATTTTTCTATGATTTTTAATTTATCAAGAATATTTGTCATAAGTAAATGTTGCATTTTGTCAAATGCTTTTTCTGTACTATTGAAATGATCATGATTCTTTTCTTTTATTCTATTAATGTGATGTATTGTATTGATTGATTTGCAAATGTTAAACCATCCTTGCACATCAGAGATAAATCCCACTCTATCATGGTGAATGATGCTTTTAATGTGCTACTGAGTTTGGTTTGCTAGTATTTTGTTGGGAATATTTGCATCCATATTCATCAGGGATATTGGCCTGTAGTTTTCTTTTCGAGTAGTGTCCTTTTCTAGTTTTGATATCAGAAAAATAGTTTCACAAAATGTGTTTGGGGGTGTCCTCTTCTCTTCAATTTTTTGTAATGGTTTGAGAAGGATTGGTGTTAATTCTTTAAATGTTTGGTAAAATTCGCTAGTAAAACTATCTGGTCCTGGGCTTTCATGTTCAGAGATTTTTGATTACTGATTTAATCTCCTTACTAGTAATTGTCCTTTTCAGATTTTCTATTTCCTTCTGATTCAGTCTTGACAAGTTTATGTTTCTAAGAACTTTTCTATTTCTTCTAGGTTGTCTAGTTTGTTGGCATTAAGTTGTTCAGAGTAGCCTCTTATGATCCTTTTCAATTTCTGTGGTATCAGTTGTAATGTCTCCTTTTCCATTTATAATTCTGTCAATTTGATCGCTCTCTTTTTTCCTTGGTTTAGCTAACGGTTTGTCAGTTTTATCTTTTCAAAGAACTGACTCTTCATTTGGTTGTTTTTTTCTATTGTTTTTCTGTTCTCTGTTGCACTTATTTCTGCTCTAATCTTTATTATTTCCATTCTTTTGCTTACTTTGGGCTTAGTTTGTTCTTCTTTTGCTATTTCCTTAAGGCATGGAGTTAGCTTGTTTATTTGGGATTTTTCTTTCTTCTTAATGTAGGCATTTATTGCTCTGAACTTCCCTCTTAGAACAATTTTTGTTGGACCCCACAAGTTCTGGTACTTTGTGTTTCCATTTTTGTTTGTCTCAAGAAACTTCTTAATTTCTCCTTTAATTTATTCTTTGATCCATTGGTTATTCAGGAGAGTGGTGTTTAATTTCCATGTGTTCATGAGTTTTCCAGTTTCCCTCTTATTATTGATTTCTAGTTTCATGCCATTGTGGTTAAAGAATATGCTTGGCAGGATTTCAATCTTCTTGAATTTGCTAAGATTTGTTTTGTGGCCTAACATATGGTCTATCCTAGAAAATGTTCCATGTGCACTTGAGAAGAATGTGTACTCTGTAGTTGTTGGATAGAATGTTCTATGTAATATATCTGTTAGGTCAATTTGGTCAGTGTTGTTCAAATCTGCTGTTTCCTTCTTGATTCTCTGTATGGACAATCTATCCATCATATATCATTATATAAGGACCTTCTCAGTCTCTTTTTACCATTTTTAGTTCAAAATCTATTTTGTCTGGTAGAAGTTTAGCTACCCTTGCTTTTTTTTGGTTACCGTACACTTGAAATGTCTTTTTTTACCATCTCACTCTCAGTTTATATGGGTCTTTAATGCCAAAGTGAATCTCTTGTAGGCAGCATATTTTTGGATCTTGTTTTTTGTTTTTAAATCTATGTAGCTACTCTGTGTCTTTTAGTTTGAGAACTTAATCCATTTACATTTAAGGTAATTATTGATAAGTAAGGACTTACCATTGCTATTTTGTTAATTGTTTTCTGGTTATTTGGTAGACCCATTTTCCTTGTTTCTTATCATGCTGACTGTTTTTTGGTGTTTTGATGTCTTTTGGTATTAGTGTGCTTTGACTTATTTATCGTATTCTATTGTGTAGTTACTACAGGATTTTCCCTTGTGGTTTTGCTCTGCAGGCAGGGGAAATCACAGGCCATGTTCCCTGTTCAAGTGCTGCTTTGTGTGGGGTTGTTGAATAGGTATGCAACTTCCTGTGTACTCTGGTTGGGTTCCTGAGTTGGATAGGCTAAAGACTGTATTCAGTGATGGGAAGAGCTATGAATTAGATTCCCTGCCCCAGTGAAGCAAGAGAAGCAACTCTAAAACTGGTAAAGGTCTTTGTCTATTGTCTTAACTAAAGCCAACCTGCACCCCAATTTCTCTGGCCAGGCAGGGCCACTAGCTTTGCTCTGCAAACTATTGGCTCTGCCTGCCTGCCTCTCAGCTTAGTGCTGCTGGGCCAAACAGGTTCGTGGAGTTGTCACCAGCCCTTCTGTTCAAATGGGGTTGGAAGGAACTCTCCATGGAGGGTAAGGCCATGATTTAGCTCCTTGCCTGGATGTCAGCAAACCGGACGCTCACACTGCCAAATCTCCTCGTTTAAGAATCCATATCAGGCAGATCTGCACTCCATTGAGTTCCTTGGTCGGAGTTTGCCCCTGAATTGGTTCTTCAGATGAACAAAACCACCAGTTGGGGTACTACTTGGACACTGCAGGTATGACCATGGTCTGCCATGATTCCACATGCTGGTTGTTGCACCCCTCCCCCCTTCCCCATCATAGTCAGATTCCCAGTGGCTGAGCCCCACAGAATCCCATGTAATTCCCATGGGATGAGATCAGAGTAGGGGCTCTGTCAAAGTAAACCACAATTTTTTGGCAATGCTGGTTGTCTCTCCTGGGTCCTCTTTTCCCACTGGAGAAGTCAGCGGTTTAGGGGAGACCTCTCTGCATTTTGCTACTGACCTGGGGAAGGGGCACAGAGTCAGAGCTGCTTCTCTTACTCTTCTAATGCAGTCTGTCTTGGTCTCTGAGGTGCATGGCGGGGGGTCCTTGAGCCTTGCCCTTATGTTCTAGGATTCTCTCAGTAGTGTCTTATTCTTGAATATTTGTTAGTTGTTCTTATGAGGAGGAATGAAGACAGGAACAACCTATGTCATCACCTTGGTGATGTCACTCCTTATGCCAAAAATTTTGTGACACCAGTCCATCCCGTAATTTGTATGTTTCTGCAACCAAACCACAAACTTCTTGGGAGTCAAAAACCCTATATTTTTCTTTTCTTTTTTTAACATTCTTGCCTTGATGCTAGATATAATACTAGGCCAATAGTTAGCACTGAACCAATAAATGTGTTGAATGAATGAATGAATGATATATTGGGGACTTGGAAATATTCCTAACCATTGAGTATCACACTAGGAAAGAATGGCTGGGCACTTCTACACACAGAGCTTGCTTTAGTCATCACCATTACTCTATGACAGAGGTATTATTAATATTTATATTCCTGTGTTAATAGGAAGAAGCTGAAGCTTTGAGACATTAAATGATGACTGAGTTTGTATGGCTGGGGTAGTCATGATTCAAGTGCAGAGCTGTTTGCTCCTAAGCCCTTAGCCCTTTCCACCACTATGAACCAATGCCATGTTAGTCAAGGCTTTTTCTTTGGCACAGCTGATGGAAAACCAACTTAAACTAGCTTGGGATAAAAGAAGGCTTTTATTGGAAGAATCACAAAACAACAGGAAGGTCTGCAGAAGCCAGTGTTGCTCTGGGAACATCAGAAATAGGAACTGGAAAGAAGAGACTGTCAAGCTAGGCTGTCTTTACTCAGGCTCCATTCTCTCCTTGTGAGAAGAGACTTTCTCTGCCTGTGTGTTGGGGGAGAGAGGCATGATGACCACTAGCCATCCCAGCCTCATATCTTTCCTTTTTCATGACTGGACAGATGTTTGTGTGGGTGTATTATCTCTGAAAATCTAATTTACCCACTGATTTAATGTGCATTGCAGAAAATTTCTCTTGAAGAAAGAAAGGCAAACTATTAGATGGTTTTAGAGTACATGTCAAGGAGGCACAGTGCTGGCCTGGGTGGTAAACGGCTAGCATCCTACCCCGAAAGAAGACAAAAGTGAAGATCGACCACATCCTCTTTGCCTTCATCCAATATGACTCACGTCTATTTGCCAGATCTCTGTGTTCACCCAAATAACTATTTTGTTATGATTGACAGGTGTCTAGAAGGTCCACATAGAGTTTAAAACATTATCTAATATGATGGTAACAGATACCCAGGTTCTTGATGATGCTTCAAGGATGACGCTGATGATACTTTTGTTTGTTAATAATTGGCGTTTTTCTCTCCAATGGATTAAGTTGATTATTAGTACTGGAGAAACACGACTGAACTGATATTATCACCATGCCAGTATTTTCTAGTCATCTTAAGCCAGTATCGTATGTGGGGCAATTGCAGTGGTTTTCCACTTTTTTCCCTCTTTTTCTTGGCATAAATCCTGTTCAACTACAGATGCATCCAGTTTCTCAACAAGTCAAGCAGATAAAAGCAAGACTGTTGTTTTCTCTGAGGGAATTCAGAACGGGGTGTGGCATGCCCGTTTGCTCCCCTGCAATGCTTCTTTTAGGTGGTCTCAAAGGAGGTTCCTCAGGATAGAGTTGGTATCCCCTGGTGGATGGGACAATCCCGTACAGGAAGCCAGAAGATCTGATTCTGCTGGTAATTAGTCGTGCAACCTTCAGCAAAACATTTAACCTCTATCTTTTTCCACTGAAATAATTGGGATAATAATATTACCCATTCCAACTTCTGGGGTTGTTGTTAGGATCAAATGACACAATGGATATAAAAGTGTTTTGCAAATGTCAAAGATTAGTATAAACATGTAAAAGGCCTCATTGCACTTATATATCGGTAAATATTTTTTGATGCAGACATAACTCTGTAATCTGGGACAGAATTTGTAAGAAGTGTCCATTTAAAAACTTTCTGTGTCTCCAGTAATTTTAAGATAGTTACATACAGGAATATTGAAATGGAATATCTTTTTAGCATCCATAAGCAAGCAATGCCAATTCTACTAACCATCTAATGTTAGCCAGGTGTCCTACCATGTAGGTGCTTAGTCCTAGAAACACCGTAAGGTAAGTCAAAGGAAGAAAAGATGGAGAAAATTCTGGATCACAAGAGTAAATTGTGTGAGCAGTAATGACAAAATCTCTAAGCTTGAGGGAAAAGACCACTTGAGTTAATTGGTATCCCCATTAATCACAGGCTGTTGATTGCTCTAGGAACAGGGCGTAAATCCCATGAAATGAAAAGTGGGGCTGCAAAATATAAATCTATTTTCACCCACTGTTAAGAAAGGCAATGAGTAGCACTGTTCAAATGTTGTATTTCCTCTTGCCAATTCCAACAGTTAGACCCGCACTTTCATGAACTAATCCGTGAAGTGAACAAATCTTCTCTTTCACAGTTTCATGTCATTGGTTCAAATGGTGTAGTGTTTCTTACATAAAGAACTTAAGGAGAATAAATCCATTAGGGAAAGTGGGGGAATTTATTGTACTCCAAGGCTGTGCTTTTAAACAGACCTCAACTGTACTAGAACAAAAAATGCCCTTGTGTTGAAGGCTTGTCAATTCCAGGTTTGCAATTGGCATTGTAAGAAACCAACAAACTGGACGTGGGTTCATTTCACATCCCCTTACCCTAGAAACTGTGCTGCTTTGTGTTTGTATCTCACCTAATGCCTACTAGCCTGTTCCCAGGAGATGAGTGGGACAAGACGTGTTCCCCAGTCAGCCACTGCAGTTTAATCGCTATTTATTTTCCCAGTAAAATCTGTACTTTCTTAATTTCTACAACTGTGGTAAAAATAAAATCTGTGAGCTGACACATCATTTCTGTTGACCACCTCAGAGACTTCCTGAAAACACCATTTATAAATGATATCATTTCCTTCAAATGCACAGATTTTTTTTTTTTGTCTCCCTTCACAGAAGGGGCTAAAAAGAATCCCACTTTACCTTTTCCATAAATATCAACAGTTCAGTGGAAAGCTGTTTCTTTTTCTCCAGAAGCACATTAATGCTACCAACCAACAACAGGAGCTTTTCAAAACTCAGAATGCAAGACTAGAAGGAGCCAGTATGACTCTCCAGGAAAAACAAACAAACAAGGGCTTTTTCACCTCAGACTGTTTGTGAGAAAGGATTTTCCTTTTTTCTTTTAGGGCATCTTTTTTCATTCACTGATATTACCCCTAACTCTATTTCAGAGAGAATAAAAAGGACTCAGGGACACTTTAAAGTTAGGCTATTGGAAAGTTAAACACGTTAAACTATAGAACGAGAGTTGCATACAGCGGGTTACGTTTCACATCAGAATAGATCAAAATATATTTTTCCACAGCCTCTCCTGGTTGGGAAACTATTTAAAAAATAAATTTAAATAGGGGTGCCTGGGTGGCTCAGTCGGTTAAGCGTCCAACTTTAGCTCAGGTCAGGATCTCACAGTTCATGGGTTTGAGCCCCATGTCGGGATCTCTGCTGACAGCCCAGAACCTGGAAACTGCTTCAAATTCTGTGTCTCCCTCTCTCTCTGCCGCTCCCCTGTTCACACTCTGTCTCTCTCTCAAAAATAAACATTAAAAAAAAATAAAAATAAATTTAAATCCACAAATTAAAATAGATTATTTTTCTCATCAATGTTTGGGAATATTCAGGCTGTAGCCAGAAAACTTTGTGCCTTGTGCTAGGAAGTCCCAGTTTTCAGGCAGGAATTAACTTTGATCTCCAGGGAACAACTGACCTCTTAAGTTCTTTAGCTATGCTAAGTTCATAGAGTTAAGTCTTACACTGTGGATGATGGCCATAACCTACCAAAGCCAAACTGCACATATGCTGGTCATTCCAGAAAAGAGAGCTCTACCATGTGCGGGCAGGCAAAGCGTTCGACAGCAGACCCATCGTTATGAATCCACCCTGTTCTTTACCACCTCAGTATCTCAGTAACAATTCCTGTTGTCTTCCTTTATTTTTTATTTTTAGTTTTTGAATAACCTTGAATCCTTTCCTCTATCTTCTCCATTCCTAGGGTTGTGTTTTCCATCAATTCCAGTACTGACAACAGTTTTTTTACTAAAATTCTGAAAGATATTCAGAAAATCCACAGACTAATACACCCAACAAGTTGCTAAAACTCTGAGCAAATCAAGTAGGCAAATTGATCTTTCTGAGGATACACAGCTAATTTTTGCAAAGTCACTGGAAAAGCCCAGATTCCAGGACTATGCCAGTCCACTGCTTTTTCCATCATCGTAAGCCAACCTATAAGATAATCTGTGGGTTTAAAACGGAACTCTTTTTCTACAAATACGGACTTTTCTCCCCTGTATGTCTCTCTACTCTCTGGATTCAGATTAGAGACCATAACTCATCCATCTTTTCATGCCCAGCATCTTGTATAGTACCTGACACGTGGTGGGTGCTCAATAACATTGTGTTTCACTCCTACTTAGTATTCATACATCTCTAACTGCCTGATGAGTATGTCTCCCCAACTTGACTAAAGCTCTCCAAGGGCATAAACTATAACCTATTATTTTGAAGATATTATAGTTCCTAGTAGTATTTAGCACATGTGGGCCTTTTTAACAATTGAAAGCGTTGAAGAGTGTCATAGAATGACATCAACCCAACTTTCTGAAGAACTGTGGTAGGCTGAATAATGGTACCCCAAATATGCCCATGTCCTAATCCCTGGAACCTGTGAATGTTGCCTTAAAAGGCAAAAAGAACTTTGCAGACGTGATTACTTTAAATCTCAATTTGGGAGAGAATTGTGGGTTATCCAGGTGGGTCCACTGTAATCATAATGGTCCTTATAAGAGGAATGCAGGAAGAGTCAGAGCCAGAGGAGAAGACTCTCCTCTTGTTTGAAGACTCTCCTGTGGTTTGAAGATGGAGAAAGGGGACACAGACCAAGCAATGTAAGTGGCCATAAGAAGCTGAAAAAGACAAGAAAACAGATTTTTCTTTCAGAGCCTCCAGAAGGTACCAGTCCTCCCAACACCTTGACTTTAGCCCAACACCAGAATTCTAATAAATTCATACTGTTTTAAGCCACTAAATTTGTGGTGCTTTGTTATAGCAGAATCATGGGAGACCAACACAAGTACCATGAAGACAGTTTCTGCAGAGAAAAGTAACACATACTTGACAAACACACTGAGTAATAGAATTGGAAGGGAATTTGAAAAATTATTCTTTCTGATACCTGACCTAAGACAAAGGGCAGTCTGTAGGACAGATAGTGGATGTTTGTGCATTATGTAGGAACAATGACTACGTTTTATTTTGTTTTGTTTCTTCAGCCCTGCAAGAGATAAAATTCTGCTTGCCTTTCATTCATTTGAAAGACGTATAATTTATTTTTTATTTTTTTGGTTTTTCCCCAAGAAGAAAAAAGCTGAGCTGTGTGGCTGGTAGGCAGGCAACTTCACCTGCAATCTTCCTGATAGAGATTGAATCTGGAGATACAAGCAGTAGCCATCAAGCAAAACAATCCTATAAACAGATGGTTTTGGAGGCAACATATCTAGTTTTCTTTAAGCCAATTCACTTCAGCTGTGGTCTCACCCTGACCTCAACTCTACTTCCTAATCCCACAATTCATGGCATGTGTGTGTGTGTGTGTGTGTTATTCATCTGAACTAAGCTTACCCTTGGCTTATGAAACATGTGAATTGGAAAGCTGTTCTCAAAATGAGCTCCCTCCTGGAGGATTTCTCAAAGCGTGGCCTGCTTTAATGACTTAACCAACAAGTTTTCAATGAACTGTTTTGAACCTGGCATTCACAATACACTTGCCTTGTCCTGAGTGATAGCTTTATGACAGGAAGCTTTGTTAGCTGGACCACCCGGGGAATGGGGCTTGAATAGAATATGGCTGCCTGCAGGCTCAAGAATGTGAGCTCCTCTGGACATGTCACACCTGTGTTCCCTCAGCTGCCCCCGACTCCTGTTCATTTCCCGTGAAACTCAAGGTGTTGAACCTAATCCATAGAGCCTTGCATCAATAGCTTCATTGATGGGTCTTTCTCAGGCCCTGGCTATGCTAGAAACCCCTTTCCATGTAGTCTAACGGTGCTGGAAGGCTGTGCAGATCATGCGTCTAAATGACATCTGAGATATGATGGAACTGTGTTTATGCAACAGCTCCAAAATAGCTCAACAGTGAAATATTTAGGATTCGCTGAATAGCACATTTCAGGGTTGACTGAATTTACCATTTTCACAATCAAAAGCAAAATAAAAATATCAATTTAGGTGAAAAAACCAAACTGATTTGAACATAATTTCTCATTCTGATGGGGATTCCTATAATTTCTACCCATTTGGTTAGTGTTTCAAACACATCAACGACCTCAGCTTGCCTCACCACACTCCATTCCTTTCAGCAATGCATCTTTTGGTTTAGAACCTACTCCTTCCCCAATTTTGTGGTAGGGTGGGTCCTAAGGGTACAGCACATTAGCCAGATTTAAATTTTATTCCTTTGGTCATAGTGATTGGTTCAGGGGCAAATGTCTGATCTAAGATGGACCAACCAGTGTAAATGTTGGGCTTTTGCTGAGAATGCTGGGACAAAGATGTTTGTTCCTTTACATAGATTTAAACCTAGAAGAATGTGGTCCTGGGATGTGCTCTCAGTCATCTGCAGCCATGTGTGACCTAAGAATGGAGTCAAAACTGACACATGGAACCCTACTGAACAAAAAACTGATTCCTGGTGACACTGTTTGAATCCTGAATCAAGTCTTTTCCGGACAGTTTAGTTTCATAAACCACTAAATTCCCTTTTTGTTTTCGTCGCTTTTCAGTTGGGTTTCTGTCACTTTCAACTGGAAGAATAATAATTATTACAATAACATTAGAATGATACTGAAAGTTCAGATATTGTTCAAATCCAGTGGCTTAGTGGTGTCTATAAAAGTGTGGTGCTTGTATTAACTAAGTCCTAAGTCCTTGGATTTAAGTACTTTCCAGGACTCTCAGAAATCAGGGAAGTGAGAAGTTTGCTATTGTTAGCATACCTAAAAATATAAAAGCCATCTATTTAGTCCAAAACCTTTAAATTCTTGAAAAAGAATTCACATGTAAATACATAATTAGCTCCTGTGGGAAAATGATTTAAATGTTTGATCCTGTTTGATTAAGTCGGTCTCATTTCGTCAGCAAGTATATTGGATACTCCAGTATTTAATGCATTCCTGCTGCAAAATTCAAGTATGGAAAAGATAAAAATAGCAGGGAAAAAGTAAAAATATATTTGTATCTATCTATGGGCATTCTCCTCAGGATTAACACATAATAACTAGACCAATGGTGAGTTTTTAGAATACAGTTACGCAGATTTTGTATCTGTTTTCTTAATTATTCTTTCCTATTGAATATTAGATTAGCTTTTAGCAACAGAGATGTAAGTTTTAGTGTTTCCCTTTAAGGATCTGAAATTTTGAACTTTTGAATGGATCTTTAGTTGACAGTTTATTTTGCCTTCCTTCAAAAGGTGGATAACAATGACTCTGTCAAACAAATGTGCAGTATTGTTGCAATACTGTTTAAAAAAAATAACTGTGGTTTCTTAGATTAAAAAAAATTTTAGTAGGTAAGATGGTTTAAAAACCAAGTGACTAAGAACCAGTAACAGCATAAGTGTGTGGTGATAACAAATTCTTTTAAATGTTGATTGATATATTTTGCTAACAAATTCTAAAAATTAAGATAATGTTAATGAGAAAATTGTTTTATTTAAAATTTTATTTCCTCTTTGTGTCTAGCTCCTACCCAGCTCTCTAGCCTATCTCTCCTTTGTTTTCTGATACGTCTTTATTCTCTTTTCATTCTGCTAATTTCTTAATGTGTAACATAAGCACTTGTCATTTTCATAGGTTTAAAAGTGGTGGAGAGGAGCCTGGGAAGTTCAGTTGGTTAAGCCTCTGACTTCAGCTCAGGTCATGATCTCGCGGTTCATGGATTCAAGCCCCACATCAGGCTCTGTGCTGACAGCTCAGAGCTTGGAGCCTGCTTCAGATTCTGTGTCTTCATCTCTCACTCTGCCTCTCCCCTGCTCACGCTTGGTCTCTCTCTCTGTCTCAAAAATGAACAAACATTTAAAAAAATTAAAAAAAAATTTGAATTTGGAAATAAGGCCGTTACAGAGGACATCAAATTAAAGTGAGATCATTAGGGTGGGCCCTAATCTAATATGATTGATATCCTTATGAAAAGGGGAAATTTGGACAAGAGAGAAGCCCAAAGACTATGTGAAGACACCTAGAGAGAAGATGGCCATGTGACTGGGGTGATGCATCGACAAACCAAAAAATACCACTGATTGCTGGAAAATGCCAGAAGCTAGAAGAGGCAAGGAGAGATTCTCCCCATGAGAGAGAGCTGTCAAAGAGAGCATGACGCAGATGACACCTTAATTTCAGCTTCCAGGACTGTAAGAGAATACATTTCTGTTGTTTTAGGGCACATAGTTTTTGGTACTTTGTTCTGGTATCCATAGGCAAGGACTATGGAAACTTTTGGCACCTGGACCTTGCAATGGTTTATCAGCTCTCAAATGAAAGATTGATATTAAGTAACAACTTTTTTTTTGTCTCCAGCAATTGGAGGAGAAATAGCTAAATAAGAAAAGGCCCTCTTGTTCAGTCCCCATAAGAAAATTTCTTTTCAATATTATTTGAAGGAATATGGCATGGAGTTCTAACGACTAGTCTTTTTTAAAGACTCTATTCACAGTTAAAATATATGGCCTGTAAAAGAAAATGAGACTGCTTATTTGAGACCAATTTTTTTTTTAAGCCCTAATGTGGGGCTTGAACTCACGACCCTGAGATCAGGCCTGAACTGAGAACAAGAGTCTGCCACTCAACTGACTAAGCCACACAGGTGCCCCAAGACCAACTTTTATTTATGTATTTAAATGTTCTCAATGTATAAGGAAGATTTTAGTAATAAAAAATCATTTTAAGGAGCCCCTCAGATCACAATAGACACAGAATCTAGTTTTATGGGTACAGAAAAGTATCAAACTTCATGTTTTCTGAAAATTAAGAGAAATTACATTATAACTATATTAATGACTGAAAATTTCATATTAGACAAAAACCTGTAACTACTCAAAATTACACATGCCTAGTCCAAAAACGTCAGTAAGAAGCAACTGTAGATGGGCTCAAAATAATAAGTTCTATGACATTTAAAATTGAGATTTGGCATGTTTTTGAAGTAAACATAATGGGATGCACATGCGTGGGATTCTTTCCTCTCTTCTTACTTGTACTGTAACTACAAGTATCGATGACAATAATACGGCTACAGACACGAAATAGTTTCTCTTCCTTTCTGTCACTCTTTTCTTTCAAGTGTTCACATTATTTTTTATTGGTACCAATGTTCACATTTTTGTACCTTTCCCAAGTATATTGAGAAAACATGTCAATAAAAATTTTAATTTAAAAAATAGGTAGCCTGAGGTCCAGATAATAAAGACACATTCTTTCAGAAACAGGTATAAGGAATACAGAATGGGGGGGAGGGGGCAAAGTTCTAGAACTGAAATCTTGACCTTAACAAACATACTATATATTTCTATCTCTTGTGGGCTGGACACTGAGATTTACCAAGCCCAACATGAATTTATTTATGGAGATACAACTTGCCCTTCTATAATCGTACTTTTGTTGATAACATATTTCAACCAATTTTGTATTTTCTTTGGATCTCTGAATTGATTTGCTAAAAGTTATCTACTGACCAAAAAGCTAAAACTCAGAATCCATAAGTCATGAGACTTGTTCAGAGTCCATTTTTATTTTCTTCCAAAATTTTGTGCAAGTTGCAAGAGAGGAGACACAAATTATCTTATTAATTCTACTAAAATATGCATATACTTTTTAAATACATGGACAAAAAGTAGTATTGATTTAATCTGTATATTCTTCTTTTTTACTATTTGACCTGACTTTATTTTTCTTTGAAGAGAAGTCCCAAGAAAACTTGTAATACGTGAAAAGTCAATTTCTTTAAAAATCATCACCAACTCAACCCTGGTTTATCAGTAGGAAAAGTTATCAATTATTAAAAAACTAGTAATACTCGCAAGGTATCTACTTCTGCTACAAAGAAATTAAGAATTAACATTTTACTTGGCACCTTGAGTCTTGTGGAAATCAATTTAAAAATCCCCACCATAGTGGGAAGTTATTTGAAAATGCATATAAGGTTCAATAGTCATTAGGAAGGAATTAATCAAAGGTAAAGACAACAATGAAAAGAAAATGTTTGCATAGTCTCCAGCCTTAGTATCAATCATCTGTTTTGCAAATTTTCACAGTTACTTTCAATATCTCAGGCAACTTCCTCAGTCATTATCATTCATTATCATTTAGCTCTGATTCTATCAGTCTGTGCTAAAATAGTAAGATGAGATCAAGCTAAATGCATACCAGAAGTTATAGTCATTTGAAATGCATTCTAAAATCAATCAGAAATTAACTTGGGTTATCAGTGGAGGTAGAAACATAATTACAGGCAATTGAGAATTGACTGTGTACATTGTGTTCATATGCTTGTGTTTTTGTACAGGCTGATATGATTCTGTGAAATGAGGGGAAGCTCTTAAATGATTTGGCTGCTTCTGCCTTATTTTATGGTTGGGCATTCAGTTGACATCACAGGTTACAATATGAAGTCTAGACCTGCTAGGTAGGGTGCAGCTCTGTGTTCACTCTGATGGTGGTATGGCTCACCTCCAAAACCTTTCTTATGAGTTGACCTTGTTATTTTCACCTGCATGTCTCAACCTATATTGGGCTTAAAATGTGAGTATCAACTAAATGGAAATGCTTTCCCCCTTTCTGTCCTTTCTCCCCCTCTGCCTCCTCTGTCTCCTTTACTTTTAGTTTGTTTTTTGTATGCATATGCGTTATAATTCTTACCGGTCCAGGCTCCACACTGAACTTTGACAATGCCTGAAGAAATCCTAAGTCATTAACACATAGGGAACAAAAGTGGCCTTCTTTTATTTCTGGGCTTTTGCCTTCTGGAGAAAGAATGAGAAAACTCCTTATTCGAGGGATTGCTCATCCTTTTCTAAATTGACTTGCAGATTTGCTTTTATCTAGGACATCTCGTAAGGTGTATGGGCGTCTGCCTCCCTGACACCCTAAGTCAGATGAATGACCTCTTTTTCAATAACTTTCACTTTGATATACATATTTTTGAAAGCTTTCCCCCTTTCTTCCTTCAGAAAATTGGATGTGTTAAATATGCCCTGCCTGCTTTAGCATTGCCTGTCTGGCGGAGTGCTGGAAAATTTACATTTAAACAGCACCTCCAACAGCTCTTAATGATGTGCTGAAAGGCGGCTGGCTCAAGTCCAAGTCTGGGGTTTTACTGCTTAGGCAGGAAGGTCAGTTTAGTCCTAAGGGGAAGGAAAAAAAAGTACTATACTCTGTATATCCTGCAAAAGAAAACTTACAAATTCAGATGTAATATTTAAAATACTTCCTTCTTAATTTCAAAGTAATTGCTTTCAGTAGGCAGTGAACTCCCAATGGTTAAAATTATTAGCTTAAGACGTTTTGCTTTAGTTTAGACAAAAACCTCTAAGTGGCCTACTTTCATTTTCGTTTGGTTGAACAGTTTGTGGTTATAATATTTAAAATAAACTTTTAAAATGATCTCGTTAAGGGGGTAAGGGAGTTTAAAAAAAACCCCACCAAACCTCAATTTTTGAAACCTTTATCCTGAAGACCTCTGCCTAATTGTTCCAATAAAGATATAAAAACTTGTATCAGTTATGTGAGTTTAGTATAGTCTCAGAAGCAATAGAAAGCCAAAAAAAAAAAATGCAGTCACGTTATGTTTTATGTCTTAGATTAGCTACTCATTTTGTTTTTCATGAATTTTAAAGACATGGCTATGCCTACCTGAGGTACCTTAATAGCTCAGAAGGAAAATCTTAGTGACATAGGACTACCTGCCAACTGACAAGGAGATTACTTATGGATGATGTGTGCTCTTTAGTTATCCCTGAAACTCCCCTGGTACAATTAACTGGTTGGGAGGTGAAGGCTAGGACAGGCAGATTAATGTAACAACTTTCCTTCACAACTAAGTCATTTGTTAAATAAAATCTATGGGAAAGCTGATGCCATAAAAGAAGTTAGATAGCATCACCATGGTGTTACCCTTGAACTCTAGAGACTTAATGATCTTCAAATAAGTAGTATTTAAACAAACCCCTTTACAAACGAAATGAGAGACTAGAGAGTTTATTTAATAACCACCACAAACATAAAGTAAGTGGTACAAAATTCCATTTTCTTGACTTGATTTTGATAATAATTCAATGTGCTGAGTAAGCCTTCAAATCCTGAAGTTAAACTCCTCCCCCTCCCCCCTCCCCCCGCCCCCCCACATTTTCCACTGCTTCATCTATTGAAAAAAATGATTGCTACTGCTCTTGGCTTTTTTGAGCACAAACCATGTTGTCTAATGCATACCAAAGAAAGCTGGTTAATGGACATCAATCAGTTCAGAAATTGCTCAAAGACAGCTTGTACATTATGTTGAGGTTTGAGGATGGGACGATACCCCTATGCCATCAGAACAGTGCAAAGCACAGTAGGAAACTTCTTGTAATTTTCTGCCCAAGAGTCACTCACTGCATGAAAACAAGAAGGCTACAATCTGCTTTGCGGTATCCTGAAATGTTTTGTATTTCTACTTGGTTTCTCTAAGAACAGAATTTTATGAAGTCTGAGATCATTCTGAGGGGCATCCATTAAAATGTGACTGTGTGCAGATTTCTCTATAATGATGTTTCTTCTTCTTCTTTTGGGTTATAACCCCCTTGGAGAATGGGTAAAAATTACAGAGTTTACAAAAAATGCACACACGCACAGAAGTTGCATATCCATGAAGTCCCTCAGCATGTCTTGGAGCCCCTGCTGCACACAAGCTACACTTGATCTGATTGATGAATTCATCTTACATTTTTATAACCTTTCTAGGCTGCCTGCATTTTACTGGTACTTTTTGGTAAGGGAGCCAAGATTCCTTTAAAAATCCACACACACAAAAATGAGATTCCTTGAAAAGGAGCAGTAGCAGACAAACAAAACTAAAAACCCAACAACCCCCGAGACTCGATTCCTCTAGGAAAATCTGTGTCATTACTTTTCCAGGTGTTGCTATCTCATTCCAGCTCACTGAGGTTCTAGTCCTTTCTTTCCCATTGCTGCTTCCATGTGCTCTTCTACCTTCCCTTCACCTGACCCCAACATGGACACATTCTTACGCATTTTATTCCAAACAAGTGACACCTTTGTAACTGCACACTCGTTTAATTTGTGTGACCAGATCCCTTCCCTTCCAGTGTATGCAATTTTGTGTCACAGAGTCTTTCTTCTGAAAAGACTTCTTCAGGAAGCAGAAGTTCTGAACTGAAGAAATGCTCTCCTTTCTCAAATTAGAATTTGAGATTAGCTCTGGATACAGTGCGTTGACTCATTTCAAATTTAAGAGATTATACATGTTTTCATCGGTACCAGTTTTCTCTTTCTACCTTAATGAGCCAAATATTAACCAGTTTCACACCTCCCTGCCCTTTTGCACCTTGCCCTTATCTCCACATTCCAAAAAGAGTAGCATCTGTAAGATCCTGTGGGTTTTTACCTGCGGGAGGGAAGACTCGCGGTTATCTCCCATGTAAATGGTTTCTCTTTAAATGCAGGTTTCCAGTTTTCCACTAGTTGGGGCTCTATACAAAGGAAAGAACACCGAGGCGCTGCTTCAGAATTACTAACACAACAACGTTTTAAAGGGTGTCTCTGAACTATTTCCTCAGTCTCTGAAGTAGGCTCCCTAATTTTCGTTCCAGTGTACCAATCGCTAGGTTGGTATTATATAGCTGGATCAGTTGTGTTTGCTTCGTTTACCTTCATCAGAGAAGTCTCAACCCAGTTGATTGCTTTTGGTATCACTTGCAGGGATCCAGTTCACCCCGTGCACAGTTATTACAAAACAGGAAAATATAAAGTACACAGATAAAACATTCAGTACATAAACAGCAAGAAGGTCTTTTCTGCAAGTTTTGTTTTTCTAGGGCGGGGTAGACCCCAGTCTTCTTTTAAAGCTCAAATGGCAAAGTTCTGCATAAATTAGACCCTTAATGAGTATGGGTTGATTTCTGTCTCTACTTAAGGACCTGAGTTTGGACAAGATTGTCCACTATCGGTTCTCTTAAAAACCCATTGGAAAGCTGTCTTGGTCCATGCTAACGTTTGGCTCTCTCTTGGCTTTACTTACTCTGTGTCAGGTTGAAAGATTACCTTGGGTAGTCATATATAATCAAGGTCTCCCAGTGCTTTGCTTACCCTTGTGTTTTGTTTTGGTTTGTTTATCCTGTCTCTTTCCACCTCCCCGGAGATCCTTTGGCAAATCTGATAAACAATGCCTTTTTCTTGCTCAAGGCAGAAAGTCCGATCGAATACAATGGGAGGCCAGACTTGGCTGAAATACCGGCTGCAGGTGTTCTCTGCATTGTGGTCTTGTAAACCAGATGCTGGGAGGCCAGCTCCTGCTTCCCTTCTTGCCTACACTCCGGAGACCACCACTCCTGGGTAGGACCAGGTTGAAGAGAATAATGTACACACCACAGCATCCTTCTGACAGATAAAATGAGTTGTCCTAGAAACATTTCCACAAAGTTCTCCTTGAAGTTCTCAACCACATACAGTTTGATTGGTTTTCTCCCTCCCTTTCCTGATCTGACACGGCCATCCTCTCAACACACACGCACTGGACAATGTAGTCTACTAGAAGCAGATTCTCAGTGGCAAGTTTATTTTTCTCTGGATTATATTATCTGGAAAGACAAGACCGGCCATGGACAAGAGGGTGATGATTTTTATGGTTCTGATAACAATGACACAGATGCCAAAAGCCTTGCACAGCCTCAGATTTTATGAACATTTCTATAGGTGCCATAAATCGCTGAACCATCCAGAAAGAACATTAAATCTTCTATCTTGAATGTTGAACATTAAATATAAGAGATCAGGGAGAAATCGGTCCCTGTTGGAGGGTGACTATGCTATAAGCCCTGGCTGCCAGAGAGGTTGGTTCTGGTATTTTTATTAAGCTGATTCTATGTTATATTATTTCAGTTCTAAACATTAGTAATAAATTGACTGCATGTGTATTCGAACCCTTAACAGCACACCTGAATGAATTAAGTTCTGTTCCTGCTGTTAATATTTTTATTTCCAATTTCAGTGTTACTTTTTGTCACAAATGCCTTTCTGGACAGAGTTAATACTTGTGTTCATACAGAGGGATATATTTTTCTCTGTGTATCCCTGTACAGTGTTCCTAAAAGTCAACTGCAAAAGCTTTTGCCTTGAGGATTAAGGAACTGACCCCACTCCACTCTGGAGGCCTCCATGCAAATGCCTCCAGTGAGGGTGTGGGGGCCATGGCCTGGAGGAGAGGCATGTTACTGGGCCTTCTCAACACCACCATCTCCTCATCCAAGAGAACCTGGTCTCTTGTCAGTGAGCCTCTACTGACACGACAGCTTAAAGAAGCCCTTTAGATGTGCTTCCTGTAGCTCTGTAACGCGTGGATATAGTTTTGTTCCTGCATGTTCAGACCAAGTCTAGCGTGAAGAGAATACTTTGAGATGAAGAATCTGGGGTGGGTCTGTGGGAATGACAGGACAAGAGGGGGGGTAGGGTGGGGGAGGAGTGACAAATCAGAACTAGTGGGGTTGACATGATATGAAGGATATGTGGTGTTTGCTGAAAATTCCTTGAAATAAACCAAAGGGTTCACAACACATTTTCCAAAAAAGGGACAACTTCAATTCACACCCATCTTCTTGTCAGCCAAAGCCTCATTAGAAGAGGCACCAAAACCCAACACAATTAGGGGAAGAGAGAGGGGGGACTCTGGTAGGTGAGAAACTATGGAGAGATACCCTGACCTGCAGATGTGTTGTGCCCAGAGTTTGGAATCCACTTGGGGGCGGCCAATGGGGCACAGGGGGTTCCTTAGATGGAGATGAATATGGAAATGGAGATTACAACCTAAGATAAACAATGCATCTTTTATCGAATACGATTGGAACTGTTTTCACTTATCTGCACGGCTCTTTTGTGCCTCTTAATTTGTCCTTGAAGCTCTGTATCTAATCATTAGCTGAGCAACCAATAATTCTCCCTCGGTCCCCCACCCCTTTTTACAACCAACTTTAATCTTTCGACTCAGTGAAAAACATGTTTCCCCTATCATAACTGGTTTAACAAAAATTCTCTTTCAAGTTTAGATTGCTCAGATACAATGCTTTCCTGCAGCTTCATGCTGGAGAAAGGAATTTACATTAGAAAAGAGAGATTTATGATAGCATTGAATTTCCATTTGAATACGGAGAGTTAATAACATGCATATGTTTTTTTATTATTATTATTTTAAGGTTGAAACTACCCCATAGGCAAGAGGAAAGCTGGAAACTTCGGGGCTGGCAGGACTCAATGAATAATTTAATCTGGATTTCATTCACAAACAGCAGCTCACTCCTAGGGAAAGGACTGGTGTGCTTCCCCAGATCGGAACTGGAGTAAGTGCCAGGATTTCCTGATTTGTTTACATTTCTCAAAAAACTTTTCCCCCCCGGACCAGGACAGAATTAGACTTCCTTTTCCACTTTTGGCTCCTTCCAGGCTATTCTTGCTCAAGGTATTCTCTCCCCTTTCCCTGCATTCTTCTTTGTCGAAGTCTCAGCTGGGTTCTTTTGTCTCCCAGAAACACTGGGAGGCAGTGAAAGATGTTGGCGGAAGAACCATGGTCATCGCGACAACAATGCGCCCACTGAAGCCCGCTTTTCCTGGACCTTTTCCTGGACCTTTCCTGGCCTTTTGCTCCACCTCTGCATTTCAAGTCTTCTGATCTGTCTCTCACGAAGCCTAGGAAAGCAGTCTGGGAGGCCTGGGGTGTGATAGGCATCAAGTGACCTGGCTAAATCGTGAGGCTCCAGAAGGAGAAACTGAAATCACTTCCATTCACATGCACTCTGCTGGTGAGACCTGTCCTTCAGATAACACAATTTCATCCAGATCTAAGCGTGGGGCACAAATGTTTCCCTTTCAGGGGCCAAGTTTCTGGGACCCGTGGCTAGGGGCTTCTCTTTCCCCCTGTTACCCTTTCTACTCCACTTTCACCCTCTTGACCGTCTATAGTTGTTACAAAAGCTTGTTTTGAAAATTTACTCTACGTTCATCTGTTGATAAATGTTTGGCAGTCCGGGGATTAGTTCCATTTCCTAACAAGGGAAAATGTAGGCTGCGCTCAATGGCCTATGTGCATGTACAAAAAGCAGGCAGATCTTGCAGGGGCAGGGGGGTGGTGGTTGGCACAAATAGGAATAAGTCAGAAACACACCAGCTGTCGGAGGGAGAGAGGACAGGTTCATTGAAGGAGAGGTGTAACTTTCTTGTTTATTTGCAGTTCTATTTCTTTTTTCCTTCTCTCTTGTTTCTGGGGCTAAAGGTCTCTTTTGATTTCACTAGTTAAGGTCATCTCTGTTTTGAAACAGGTCTGCCTTTTTGGCCCCAGGGATAATTGTGACAATTGTCTTGAAGCAACCCTATCCTCCTTTCTTGGATACCTTTCTTCCCCATTTTGGGTTCCCTGGGGCAGCCAGTGTCATCTGTCCTTTTTGCTTTCCTAGAAATCAAACCTAATTCTCAGTAGAGAAGCAGATCACTTCGTTTGTACTGGTGTATGGCTCTTTAATTAATTAGCACCATCCCAGTGTTATTTGCATCATAACAGAAGAAGAAATTTGAAGTAAAGGAATGAGTCTCTAGTGGTGAAATTTATGATACCAGTGGAGGTCCCCTAAGCAATATGTCTTCCAAGTGCTCCTGTAATCACATCATATTGAAGGTGGATTATGTTTAAAGTAGGGCCAAGTCAGGCACGTGTGTTTATTTATATCCTTATATATAGGTATGTAGATCTACACACAAACAGAACTTATCACAAAGATCTTGCTGGTGCCGCTGTGCGGACTGATGAATGACCACGAGCCTTTTCTGAACCATCTACTAAAATAGTGGAGCTATGCATCAAGACAATATTTAGCTATTCTGAAATGTCATTCATGGCGTTTGTTTAATCACTCAGGTAACTGTGGGGATGCCTACCTTTTAGAAGGCCAAAATGGACTCTCTTCTATGCTCTCCTACAAAGTAAGGCTCACCAAATGGCTATGTTTTCACTATAACCTAAACACACATTAAGATGCACCCCGTGGGGGCACCTGGGAGCTCAGTCGGTTAAGCGTCTGACTCTTGATTTCGGGTCAGGTCATGATCTCATGGTTTGTGGGCTTGAACCCCACGTCAGGCTCTGCGCTGACAGTGAGGAGCCTGCTTGGGATTCTCTCTCTGCCTCTCTCTCTGCTCCTTCCCCACTCATGAACATGCATATGCTCTCTCTTTCTCTCTCAAAATAAATATACTTAAAAAAAAAATAAAAAAAGATACACCCAGTGAACTCATGTGCACAAAGAGAGTTTATATGGACACCGGCATATCTCTGGACAGCAAAAGAATACCATTTTTCTTTTTTCTCCTACTGGTTTCAGAGACAGTACTGTAGGTGTACATGTTACAGAAAGAAGCAAGGTTTAACCTTTTGATGATTTCCTTCAAATCTTGCTTTGGATTAATATTCTACAACAAGCACCTAGGAAATGATCAGCTAACAAGTGTAAGTGAATGTCCCATTCAGAGTTTAGAGAAAGATAGAAAATGAGTAATGACATGAGGTCCAATATGAAATAAGGGGAACTCCCCCCACCCCAACAAACATGTGTGATGGGAAGGGAAAAAAACAGGTTTAGAACAATGTTAATAGAAAACCTAAAAATGTCTGAAATCACATGAACATATATGCAAACTAGATTGTAGAACAGAATACATTTATTTTTTTACTCTTCCAACTACTTCAGTGAGCTATGATTGACATAGAGAAAGCTTTGCATATTTGACGTCTGTGGCTCCACGAGTATGGGGGAGAATATGGTACGTTTTTGTACTGTGTATACAGGTACTGCGGCTATCAGTATTTTCCAGTATGTTTCATACAACGTTGCATGTTCTTAATTCCAGGTCTTCATTTCAAGAGAAGACCAGAGGTAGGCAGCTTACCTCAGACAGCTTTCCCTATGTGTATGAATATATCCAATAATCTGTAGGACCTTCAGATTCCTCTATTGTTAGTATACAAGACCAACTGGCTCATCTGAAGGGACCCTTGGACCCTTAGGAATTCCGGCTTGAGTACTCTGTAGGCGGACCCAATGATTCTTTTGGGCTTGTCGCCGGTACTAATCTAGACTCCCGCACAGAGAAAACACGGATAGGCTCCAAGATGGCCCCAGCGTGCCAGGCACCGGAGGTGCTGAAGATGAGTTAATTTCCATGTAGCAAGTAAACGTACTGGTTTTGCCTTGTGATTGTCAGAAGCCTGAGTGGGCTACTGTGCCAGGCACTCAAGAGTAGTCTGAGTCCTGGCAGACTGTATTACCTCCCTAGCCTGTGAGGGGAAGATTTTTCCTCTGCTGCAAAAGGTGCACCTGTCGCTTTCTCTGCAAGCTGGCGATGCTGAGAGGCTGCAAAGGTACACATTTTCTAGGGCCTGATTTCTGTCTTTTTATATACCATGTTCTTAGTTCAATAGCTACAAAGCTACTGTATGTTGAGCAAGATGTAAAAATACAGTAGTCTCCAATCCTAGAAACGTTTTCTTTTAATAACTGCCACACTTACGTGACTTCAGATGTATACATGGTGGGTGAGTAGCTGAGGTCAGATTCCAGTTATATATAAGTGACTTCATTTTCTTTTTAAAGAGGTATTTTGTATTTGGTAGCTGTCATGTCTCCACCACAGCTTCTGAGTCTTCACAGCTAGGTTCTCCTTGGTCTTTAGGGAGGTGCTGTAGACATGTCTGCTGCCTTCTAGGTTCCCAAAGATGCCTTAGAAAGAATCACTGCCCAAAGCCATGATTTCTGGGTAGTTTTGTTCACTGAGAGACCAGCAGACTGTCTGGGCACATGGGCAGCCGTCAGCTCGGGGTGAGGTGGGGCTGCACAGAGTAAGTTAGCAGATCTGAAAAACTATGCGATTCTGACCAACGTGCAGATTTGGCCTATTCCACACTTGGCAGAGAGTGTAAAGACCTCTGTTTCAGAGGAGGGAAAGCTGGGACATACGGGGAGGGTGTGATCACTCAAGACTACTTTGGGATCCACTGGTAGAACAAGATGAAACCACCCAGTTTCTGACTATGGGACCAGATGGGCCTAGGTATTTTTTGAGCCAATGGCAGAGTTGTCTCTCTTATTTCCTGTACCCCACCCCACCCAGCTCTGATACCTCTTCCTACTACTTAAGCTCAACATTTTTAGATCCCCTGGAGAGCAAGGGACCTTGGCTGGGACGAAGTCCACACCCACCACGCCCACCCATCTTGGGCCATCTTGTTATCTCTTCTTGGAGTGTGATTTAGTTCCACATGACGCTAAGATATGATAACCTGAACTCTCTATTACTTTAGGAAAGACAACAGAGCAAAAAAATGCGTGTTGGAATAGCCCTGCTGATTATAGCTAGCAGGTGTTATCTTGGAAGAGGACGGAAAATGACACAGAGCCAAGAGTTGTTTTGGATAGCTAAAGTGAATTCAAAAATAGACGAAGATCTGCCCACACGTTAAGAAAATCCTCAAAGACAAGACAACTGTCAAGGTTGCACTTCTTAGCAGTTATCACCTACTTTTTGTTTTCTGCTTCATCAGCTATATAACCCTGCAAGTTTCATTATTAGGATTTCCTGCTACACTTTTAGTTTTCAGTTACAGATTGACTAGGGCCTGCCAGTATGTCTGGCCTACTGATGTTTGCTGGTAGATTATCCTTGTAAAAGCTACTATCGCAAGGGTTCATTTTTGAAAGGTAATGAGGAATGACAACTCAAATAAATTCCACGGCCTCATTGCTAGGGATGGTCTAACGACTATGAACAAAACAGAAAGATGGACTCATTTTAAATAAACCTTCGTGTTTAAAATACAATAGCAAACTAAGCAAACCAGCCAAAAAAACACCCCACAGTTGAATTTACCAACCTGAAGAGTTCAGACTTTGCCCAAGTCAGGGACCGACATCTAGTACAGGGATTCATTTTCCCTTTTCTCAATATTGAATGGAACTCCTTTTTTAAAGGCTTATGATTTATTGTCTAAAATTGGAACTGGGACAAATTCAAAGCAGGATGAAAGGAAGTCTCTAAAACAATAGCATTGAAATTCTCCCAGGGCTTTTTCAATTGTGAGAATGTAGTGTAATGGAGTTGCTACACTGTGTCAAGGCAGAGGACTCCATAGACTTGCCACAAGCCCAAGTGGTGTATTTTTGAATTTCTGTCTAAGCAGGTGGCCTCCATTGATGGAATGAACATTGATAGGGGTTTTTTTCCTCTATTGTGTTGAAAATATTCTACAGTTTTCCAGGGATTAAACATACCTAGGCTAAGCAATGAACATGAGAGTCCGTGTTCCAGTCCTCAATATAAAGCTTCAACGATCCTGTGTGCCAGGGTCTAAGCCACACATTTTGCATGCATTAGTTAATTTGAACTTCACAACAATCTTATGGGCACAGGTACTATTACTGTTTCTATTTTACAGATAAAGGAATAGAGAGGTTGAGCAACGTGCCTAAAGCCACGTGGCTTGTGAGTGGCAAAGTCAGGATTTGAAGCTGGCTAGTCTCACTCCATTGCTACTCTCGTAACCACTCGGCAGCATTGCCTCCTAAGAAAAGTAAATTGCCCGATTCAAGGATGTTAGTAGGCTTAGTAGGAATTGATCTGTTGTCCAGAGAAGCCTGACATGTATAGTTTTTGAGATGAATCCTGATATTTTCTGCCACTGACTAACGAGGCTGGATAGGCAGGGTCCTGCTATGTTTTACTACACAGCTGATAATCCCGATTCAATTTCATTCTTGTCCCAGCCTGCCTGTTTCTGACGATTGACGTAGCTTACATGCACGGATATATTTTTCTTCCAGGACTCTGCAGAGCTCCAGTCTCATTTCAACCACTTCCTAAACATCACTGCTGAATCCAAGCCTTCAGGTACCTCCACTATCTACACTGACCCCTCTGGCTCCACCCTAAACTCACTCTTTGTTTGGATTTCTCTACCTCCCTAAGGTGTCCCCCAGTCACCCAAACTTGGAAGCGCAGGGTAAGATTCATTTCCCTCTTTCTTATACCGTCCCTGACCCATCCCCTCCACAAACACATGATCGATTAGTCATCAAGCCGTGTGGATTCTCTGTGCCGCATCTCTCCCTGCATGGCTCTGTTGCGAGGAACCAAACTGCTAAAATCAGATTTTGGAATAAGTTTCCAGCTGGTTTGCCCCCGTTCAGGCTCTCTGTCCTTGATCTAACTACCAGACTGAAGTTGTGAACCGACTCCTTTAAGAATTTTTCATGGTCTGTGAGGTGCCAGGCACTGTTCTAAGCTGGACACATATCACCTCTCTGCCTTGCTTCTTGCTGTCCCTTCCACTTGGAATATCCATCTTCACTCTCCCTCTTGCCAAAATTTCTGCTTTCAGCCACCACAGAGTTCTCTGCTTTGGCAATGGATGAGGTCGCAGTATGCACACATCCTTTCCTCCCTGAGCTGAGGCAAGAAAGATTTAAAGAGCTCTTACCTGACACCTGACTGTGGTAGAAAGTCTCTTGGTACTGATTTAGCCTGTTCACCCTCCTTGGTTTCTGCTTTGATTCTGATGCCCACCTTAGACCTTAGTCTTAGTACTTGAATTTATGCTACATGTTTGTTTTTTGAGTTCCTCATGGTAACCTTCTATTTCATACATTTTCCACAGTGTCCCCTTACTATAACCCTGCCCATACACTCCATCCCTGTGAGACCCAACTTCCCCAAAGACTCTGCAGTTTCTGATACTCTACCTGCCTCTTTGGAAACTAAATATTGTGGTTCATTGGTTCAACAATGAATAAAGGTTTATTGAAGGCCCTCTATGTGCCAGAGGCCAGTTACACAACACATAACAGGAACGATAATTTCCTCTTCCCCTGGAGTTCATTCACTCTCTCACTAGGGCAAGCGGTTACCTCAAGAAGATAATTTTGGAGAACAAGAAAAACCATGGAGCAAACAAAATGGGCTGCTGAGATGGAGGAAGAGGAAGGCAGAGGCTGGTTTAGATAAGATGCTAAGGGAAAGCATCTCAGGTTGAACTTGAATGTTCAGAAAGAGCCAGCCATGTGTAAAATCAGGGAAATTGTTCCAAGCAGAGAAGACTGCAGATGAGAAAGATCCTACTGGGTCCACCAGCCTGGCATGCCCTAGAAACAGAAGAGAGGCCAACAGATGAGCAAAGGAGGGGAAAGTGGAAAGAAAGGTGGCCATAGGGGCCCAAGTACGGAGGTCTTGTTGCCATGTCCCTGAGAGGTAGTTTTGTTGAGATTTTCCCCAGTTGTTGGTTGCCTGACCCTCTAGATCTTTTGCACTGTTCATCGCAATGACGTTCCCCTTAGTCCCCTCTGGGCTGATTTGTCCTCCCCCAACCCCTAGACGCACCTATTTCGGTGGCAGGATATGGTTATGGACTGTTGGATTCCACTCACTGCCCATCTCATGGTCATTACATGGGCAATACCCAGTCAGCACACGTCCAGGGAGGGATGGTGCCCAACCAAGTTCTATTTAACTTTCAAAGCCCAATTCCCATACCAGTTTCTTCAGGATGTTTTCCTAAATGATCCTAGCTAGAGAAAGACCCTTTCCCAGTACCCTGCCTTGGTCTGAGCCATCGCATGCTAGTTTATACTGTGGTGTCACCTTCCCTTGCAGATTGTATGCTTTTGATAGTAGGGACCATGTCGGCTACAATTTTGTTTCGCTTGGATTAAACAGCATAGTGTCTTGCTCTCAGCAGCCATGTGACAATAACTGTGTTTTGAAGAATAAACTCTTTGTGATGGTTTCTGGCTACTGTCACGAGGATTAAGAATATCTGTAAAGCACCTAGAGCACAGTGGTTTCTAAATAAATCATAATACTGTGATCATTATCATAATTGTGTGACCTTGGGCATAACTCTTTATGTTTAAATGCTGCTGCTGGAAAGAATGATTTCTGGGGTGTCTGGGTGGCTTAGTCGGTTAAGTGTCCAACTTCGGCTCAGGTCATGATCTCACGGTCCGTGAGTTCGAGCCCCGCGTCGGGCTCTGTGCTGACAGCTCAGAGCCTGGAGCCTGCTTTCTATTCTATGTGTGTGTGTCTCTCTCTGCCCCTGCCTTGCTCATGCTCTGTCTCTCTCTCAAAAATAAATAAATGTAAAAAAAAAAATTAAAAAAAAGAAGAATGATTTCTAAAATGTTTTCTGGTTCTAAAACTTGAGCACGAACTGAAGAATCTCAGGAAAAGACAATCTTTGGCTGGTGGGTAACATTTCCCCAGTGGGAAGGCTTGAGGGTATTGCAGGTTCTTTTATAATATTGGCGGTAATTCACAATAGGTTATTTTCAACAATGTGGCAAGTGGGTATTGGCTCTTAGTCATATTTCAGATGTTTTGAGTGTATAAACAGTGATAGTGCTTTTTTTTCAATTGTGTACCTGCAGTAGTGAGCATTGTCAGAGAAGTGGGTAAACAGAAATTCTCACATACTTCTGTTGGGTCTGTATGTCAGTACACTCTCTTTGGAGGATTAGAAAATAGCTAGGAAAGTAAAAGGTGCATATATTACATGATCCAGCAATTCTGCCCCTAGAGAAACTCTAGCACATTCACCAAGAAGCTTATTTTCGCAATTCATGAGAGCTTTGCTTGTCATAATAAAATTCGAAGCACCCCAAGTGTCTGTGAACGGGAGGGATAAATACACGGTGGTGCATTTATATAGGACCATTAAGATAAGTGAGTTACATACACAAATGTCAACACGGATAAATACCAAAACCACAACACTCAGTGAAAAATCAAATTGCATAATCATAATACCTTTTCAACCAAGCTAAAAACATGTAATATACAGTTATGGATATGAACATATACTGTAAAAGTATAGTAACGTGCATGGGAAACGTCAAATTCAGAACTCCAGGAGGGACAGAAAGAGGGGGAATAACATTAGGAGAAGGGTATGTAAATGGCTTCAACTGAGTAAAGAATATGTTTTTTTCCTTAAAAAATAGTTGAAAGAAATAGGGTAAAATATTAAGATTTGATGAAGCTGGATGCATACATCAGTGCTTATTATTACTATATTCCTTTGGTAGACATGTAATAATTAATAGAAAAGAAAATATAACGATTAAAATATACTTGGAAGTAGCTGGATTTGAAAGAAAACAGGTAATTTAAGCAACTGGTGAAGTGGCTGTCTAAACCCTGTGTCTCAATGCTTGTCTTTGTGTTCACCTAGGAAAAATCCCTGGATTTGAGACTAAGTATCAATAATCACAGTAAACATAGGGGGCGCTTGAGGGGCTCAGTGGATTAAGCATCCGACTTCAGCTCAGGTCATGATCTCTCCGTCCGTGAGTTTGAGCCCCACATCGGGCTCTGTGCTGACCGCTCAGAGCCTGGAGTCTGTTTCAGATTCTGTGTCTCCCTCTCTCTCTGTCTACCCCCCTCCCCCCACTCATGCTCTGTCTCTCCCTGTCTCTGTCAAAAATAAATAAACATTAAATAATTGCAGTGAATATAATGAAAATAATTAAGATGACACATTTTGAAAAGTATTTCTTACTATTACATCCTGGAAGTGTTTAACATTATTTTCCTTTAGACAGATCTCATCTTACCAAATGCCCACTGAAGTACTTAGTTGTGGACTGTCTTTTACTTTCATTTAAATATTTCATGTGTTTATCTTATCTTTCCAGCTGAACTGAACCAGAACCCTGATCATCCAGGTTTTAGTCTGGAGTTTTTCTTGGCAAAAGCACACTGCTCTCCTACTCAATAAGTGCTTTTTGAGGGGACGAATAAATAACCATAATTTTAATGCACCAATCTCTCTTGTAAAAGAAACCTCGGCACTCTGAGCACAGCAGCACCATTTACCTACTAAAGAATCTGATGTGTCTCTAGGAAGTAGGACATGACAGTATTCTTTTCCCAACACGCAGGTATCCCAGCCTGCAGAGCCCCACAAAACAACCAACTGACCTGATTTTTATTCCAGAGTTTATAAAAATGCACACTTCACTTCTTTCTGGAGAAGGCTGCTGGCCTCCCCTCAGGCCCCGAGCACAGGAAATGGTCCCTGCCACGGTCTCCGGCATCACTCAATCTCACGCAGGAAACATGCACCTGGCCCACCTCTGTTCTATTTTGATTGACACTTGTATTGCTCAAAGGCAAAAGTCAGATTTTAATATTCAGACATAAATACTTACTGAATTCTCAATGATGGCAGGAAAAAGGAGAGGACATAGGCCAAAGTTTTTCAGCAATGTGGATGAAAGCAATCTTTATTTTTTTCTCTAATACTTGGTCCAGCTTTGAGGTTCTCTAGTTCCAGCAGATAAAACGCCAAGCCTTTGTAGTGTGTTTTGTTGTGTTTTTTTTTTCTCCTCTTCTTTTTTTTTTTTTTTTTTTTTGATGTGAGCTGGCATCTCTCATGAAAAGATAAAGGCATCAATTAAGTATACTACCAACCCCCAAGGATAAAAGCTATTGTTGTGAACAGGGGTGAGGCACGCACATGGTATCAAGTAAGGGCCTGGAAACAGACGCTGCCAATGAAAACAGATGTCTGTCTCCTTCAAGGAGCCCAAATTATGTGTATATTAGCCATTGCTAATCTCCTGATTGACTTAACAATGATGGTACCGATGAACTAATTTGGTTGAGCACAATCATTGCCATTATCATTGTCACAATAAAGTTTAAAAATGATTCAATCAACCAGTAACAAACAACAACAACAATGAAGCAAGAGCCAAAGAGCCATCCCAAAAGAGACAAGGATGCATCGACTCCAGAAATGATAAAGGGTCGGACGGTCTCTGCTTCTCCGCTTTGCCGTAACAGCAGAAGTCCAGATGCGGGTAGGAGAGGAATTCCCCCACAGAACAATGAGTAATAACCACTAACTCACAATCATAGGATGCTTGAGACAATGATGAATTGTATATTTCAAGCCTATAGAAGACAATCAAAATGGTTACTTTCTTCCTAGTGGAATATACCAACAAAACTGGGACTGAAAGAAAATTCCACTTGAGGTTTTGTACGCTGTTTTTCCTGTTTTCCTGACATGGTTATAAATAAGAAAAAGTGCAGATGTTCAGATTCTCTTCACAGTCCCATGACTGTGTTTCATTCTTTTATTGGGTTGTTCTTATGGTTCCTTTTGTTGTTGTTTTTAAACTCCCCTGCACATGCTGTCCTCAAGACCTTTCTCCTTGCCCCCTCTTTCTGTCTTTCTCCTTCATTCCTACCTTTCCTCCCTCCTTTCTTTCATTTTTTTCTTCTCTTCCTCATTTCTGATGCCTCAGGATTATTGAGAGAAGAGAGGCAGGCATAGATCATGAGCCAGAATCAAGAGAAGCAACCTGAGATAGAGGGCCTATCTAGAAAAGAGAATGCAGTATGTCCTGGCAAAGCCCAGTTGACTCTCTCTGTCTTCTTAGAGGCTGGCTCAGTGCTTGTTTATGTTCATACTAAGGGGGCATATCCAGAAATAGGTCAGCTTGAAGGTCAAATAGCTTCAGCATGACCAGGCTGGTCATGAGAACATGAAAAAATTTCTGAAGTCTGTCTAGAAGGTCAGCTTCACTCTTGGGAAGCAGAGGGTCCAGTTTAGTAAGTGATGCCTGCTATCAATACAAGATTAGACTCAAACTTTTACTTGCTTCAGAGGTGAGGTCCCTGCTGTCCCTTCCCAGAGGTTTGAGGGATGGACATATAAAAAGGTTCACTGGCTGGGAGAGAGAATGCAAAGTCATTTGAGCTGCAGTGGGCTTTGTCATGTGTTTCTTTTCTTTGTATCAGTTACTCTGGCAAAGCCCTATTACACTATGTGTTTACCTCCAAGCTCTTTCCACTTTTTAAACTGAATCACTTTACTCTCATGAAGGTCTTATGAAATTCCTACAAACAGGAAAAATGATGCCCAAGTTCCTGGTTTTCACTGCCCAGTGGTCCAAGGCTGTTTCTGCAAGACACAAATACCTAGGTGCTTCCAGATTTTGGATGTTGGTCTGCCTGATGCCAAACATCTGGATGTTTGAAAACATCAGGATGTTTGGCATCAGGCAGACAAAACATCTGGATGACTGCTTGAGTTTTTCACTTTTTCACTGGATGTTTGGTGTCATGTAGACACAAGCTGAGGTTCTGGCTTCATCCTGTAACAGCTCCCAGGCTGCCAGGCTGGCTCCAGATTCCTTTTATTGCAACTGACATTTTTACAAGGAAACTTTGCATTCTGTGTGATGCCTGTTGCTCTTACGCTCAGAAACAGACTCATTACTCACAAAAAAACAGCCCAAACCAACCCCCAAACACAACATGCTCGAGTAAGGGTTTGAAGAAGCTGGAGAATTTCAGAATCACCACTGTCTTTGTGAGCAGAATCATGACACAGCTTTAATAAGAGGGGGTGGCTGGCAAGAGAAGATCTCCAGAGTGGTAAAAGTGCCAGATCCATTCTACTAGCTCATTCCTGATCTAGCCAAGAAATATTGTTTCCATGCTGGCACAGGTGGTGCTTCCTACATCATTGGATGTAGATTAATGACAAATGGCCAGACATTCCATAAAATATCCCAGTGATTCTACAAGTGAAACAGTGGGGTAGTTTAGGAAGCATTTTCTCCAGAATTTTTGCACATAAGATGCTCAACTGTGCCTCATTTGAGTTTCACGATCAAATGAGAGCTTATGCACATCCCCACTTTGGAACAGTTGTGCTAACGATGAAAGCAAATTATCAGCAACTATTTATTGACCACCTTCCTTGCCCGGCTGTCGTGAACTGCCTGACTTCACACCCTTTCTCATCTCTACTCTTGCCAAGCGTACTTATTAGCTTCTCTCATGAGCTCATACTTGCCCACTTGCTGTGAGCGCCCTGTTCTGAGGCACAGAAGGATCCCTGGCCTTAGAAAGCTATTGGAACGAGTTCAAGCTACACTCCCTCTTCTCCCTCCGTGCCTGATATACAAGATCCCTTGCCTGGGACACCTCAGTCTTTGGCCTAGGTTATTTGTCTCCATTTGAGTCCCTCATTTATTTTTTAGCCTCGGGGACTGGATTCTTTAACTCTGGACTCCAATCGCACCAACTCTGGATGATGCTTATTAGCTATTGGAATTACAGGATTTGCTGCTTCCTGCCTGCCTTAACAGCAACCACTTGTTGAGTACAGGATCTAGCACGGAGCTGACCCTTTCCATAAATTACCTTATTAAATCCTCACATGAGGTCAGTAGTGTAAACTGCTATTTCACAGAGTAGAAACCAAGGTTCAGAGCAATTTAACAACTTGCCCGAGCTCACACGGTAGAAGCTAAGAGAAGCAGAGGCAGCATTCAAACCTAAGATTGACGCCTAAGCCCAGACACAGAATCATTATTCAGTGATGCCTCAGTTTGTCATCTAGACTTGACCTTTGCTTGCCTGGCCCAGGTACATCTCTACCTTCCACACTTTGACTTTTCCTTACTTGACTGACTTTATTTGCTTTATGCCTGACGTGGATTCACTCTTTCATTTATTAGGCAATATATCTGGAATATCCACTCTGTGGCAGGCACTGTATTTTGTGCTGAGAATAAATGATAAGCAAGATAAGACCTAGGCTCTGCCCTTATAACTTAGTGCCTGGCGGGGAGACAGACAAGGAAAAAGACAATTTTAATGTGGTGCAATAAATTTAGTGACCCAGGAGCTATTTAGAGCAACTGGTGGCTAAATTTCTGGTCCTGGGCCCTTCTGGTTTTCCCTGCTTCTGGTCCCGTGGGGTCCTCTTTTTCTCTCCCTGACTCAGCTGACACTGGGTTTTCTGAGTCCCCTCCCAGCAGGCTCACTCCCACCCTGAACGTAGGCAGATGGAAGGTCAGTGGTCTCGGGGCCACCATCTGGGGGAACATAGACTTGGGTTCTGTTCCCCAGATCTGACATTCAGGCAGAATTCCCAGGCTCCTACAGCTCCCTCCAGCCCTCTTTTGCAGCCTGGGAGGTATTGGTTCTGGAGTTCTAGGTACAAGCTGTCTCATTGCTAGCATCTTCCTCGGAGGCTCATAAGGTCTATAAGGATTCAACTAAAAGTCCCAAGATTTCGGCTAAGTTACCTTCCTCAATATTTTCTAGGTGTTCTCCAGGATTGGGGCCATAGTATTCCTTCACCCAGGGCAGGGGTCCTATAACCTAAGGAATACATGACTTTTGGCTTGGACTAGTGTTCAGAATCCCTTTTTGCCATGTTTCACCTCCTGGATGGGACCTCCTGAGATCAAGGTTATCAGAATCTCATGTGAATTTGCTATACGTCCATCTATGTTAGGCTTGGGACCGCTGAGCTGCAACTTCCAGGTTCACTCACTGTAGTCTGGTCAATTTAGAAATTTTCTTAGAAATATAGAAACCTAAAAGAAAATGTCATCTCTCTCTCGGAAAAGTGATTATACATCTAATTAAATGCTTAATTAGATGCTTAATTAGATACTTAACAAGTATTTGTTGAGTAAATGAAGTAAAGTGAATACAAGAACTGGTACCAGCACAGATTCACACATATTGGTCACCCAGTAACCGTTTCCTGATTTGAATTTGTTTGCACTGCATTGAACTACAGTCTATCTGGAGAGATAAGATTTATAGGTATGAAACAATTAAGAGCAATAAAAGACAGCACACTTTGGTGTCTCTGTATCGTATCAACTGTCCTGTGGATAAAGGAGATAGCCCTGGGGATCAAAGCTGTCAGCAAAAACTTACAGAAGATGAGGGGCTTGAGATGGACTTTGGGCTGCTAATGCATTTCACATTTTTCCAAGTGAGTTTTTCAAATGGTTCCTTAGTAGATGTAATACCCTCATTTTATTTAAAAAAAAAAAAGTAAAAAAGGGTTGAGAGATTATTTTAAAAGTGTTCGTATATATGGTAATACTTTTGTTCTACCTTGGCAAATATTGCCTACTACATGCCATCCTTTATTGCCAAGAATTAGTCATATGACATGGACAAGAAAGGCATGGTGTCTCCTTTGGAGCACCACATTGGTGTGTATAGGGTATAAATTAGAAATTAAAAGACAATGGAATAATCTCTAAGAAAGAATTATGTAACATGTGCTATAGGAACCCAATGAATGAATGTTATAACCTGCATTTCTGGCTATGACAAAAAAAATGGGAAGACATCTGTAAGGAAATATTGTGGGCTCTGAGTCTGAAAGACGACCTTTAGCTCACTGTGCTGGGGAAAGAATATCAGAGTGGCGATGACTTCTACTGGGAAAGAACCTGGCATGCATGGATGTTGGACAGAGAGGTTAAGAACAGGTGATCAGGGGTGCCTGGGTGGCTCAGTTGGTTGAATGTCTGACTCTTGATTTAGGCTCAGGTCATGATCCCAGGGTTGTGGGGTTGAGTTCCATGTCGGGCTCCATGCTCAGTGTGAAGCCTGCTTAAGATTTCTCTCTCTCTCTCTCTCTCTCTCTCGCTCTCGCTCTCTCGCTCTCGCTCTCGCTCTCGCTCTCTCTCCCTCCCTATTCCTTTCTACCCTCCCCTCCAAGAAAGAAAGATAAATAAATAAAATAAACATTAAAAAAAAAGCACCTCCATCATCTTGCTGAGGTGGCTGAAGAGGGATTTCTGAACTTTGTCCTGGCCTATCCTTCTAGATCATGGACTCTAGAGCATTTTCTCTCTACTTTTCTTCTTCTTTCTACCTTAGCCTCCAGACCTGTACTCTTTCTGCTTGGCTCTTACTGCCCAGATTCATTCACATGCCAGGACCAGCTCCGACAGAGTCCAAAGTAGGACTGCCGTCCCCATCAGCTCTCCACAAGGTCTGTGACTGCAGGCCATCTCTAAGAATCTTTCCCTGTAGTTGAAGTCTGCCTTTGCTTTCATGGAGAAATCTAAAAGAAGGATGTCCATGACCTTCCCACAGAGTCAGAATAATTGTTTTTTTCACACATTCCTTATGATGTCTGGAAAAATTCAAAACTGCATACAGTTACTGCATAGAAGGGACAGAGCAGAATATGGTACACCACCCCACCCTAGTGTTCATTTCTGGCCCCTGGCTGCAGAAGCACTTATTTTTAAAGATGGTAAAGGATCAAAGCCAAGCATGTTGGTTATACCTCATATCCTATTGACTTGCGAATGCGATTCTTTTCTCCCAAGTATTAGGCAATTCCACTTTGCATTCTGGCTAGGCAACAGATTTTTAAACTCTTTCTTTTAGAAGTGGAGTGGCCGACAGAAAAAATCTCAAATTCAGTAAACCACGCAGAGTATCATCCTTCCTTTTGGCCCCATGACAATGCACTCCAAGAATCCCAGGTGCGTCTTTCTATTCTGGGAGTGGGCTCTAGCTTGGAGATTTGCACAGTCCATTAAATCATTTCTGTGTCCTGCTGAGTCTTCCTGCCATGAGCCCAAGCCCTCCACATGAGCACGAAGCTGACAGAATTCCCTGCTAGGAAAAACAGAGCCTTCACCAAGCTCAACCTGTCAGGGTTTCACTCTTTTCACAGCATTTTAAAGGAAATGGCACATGTTAGGGACGAAGTCAAGATCTCGACTTCACTCCCTGCAGGCCAGACTTGGGCCACGTGGTTCACAAAGCCCGTCCCAGTACTGACAGAGTTTACAAAACGACGCTCTCTCTCCTCACGGATTTTTATTTAAAGGAAAAATACGCTTTGTCCTTCTACATTAAGTGTATTGATTTTTTTTTCATTTTCCCTACTATATTTTCCTACAATATCTCCTAAATATTCCCAGTTTAAGGTAGCACAGCTAGGTTTCTAGTGTCACTTGGCCTCTTACCCAATGCTTCTCAAACTGAATTTTGGGGTTTTTGTTAAAGAGCAAGAAGTTCTGAATCAGGAGATTAGGGTGGACCTGAGATTCGGCACTTTTAACAAGCTCTCAGGTGATGGCGTATTGCATTCGGGGTAGCGTGACTGTAGAATATTGAGCTCCTTCCACAGACCAGGCATCGGGAGAAGAGGACAGAGGACACTTCATCTTTTTATAACCAGCGTACAATCTCAATCAGTTAATTAATGAAACCTGAGTTTATTCTCGATTGAGAATTATAAGTGGCCAACAGTTAGACTCTTTCATCTACACTTATCTATAGATTATTGATTTACTTACAGGCGGAGTCTTCTAACTTTCCAGGAATTATAAAGTGGTCACCATTAACTCTGATTCCCTAAGATTTGCCCCCCCTTTTGGGTAAGTGGAACACATAATGGTTTATCCTGAGAGGTGATAAAGGTTATCTCAACCTTTTTAATTTCATATCATAGGGAAATATAATTGGTATGTTACCCCAAGGGAAGCCGTTTGCCTCTGGTGTGGCTAGTAGACGTTGGAAAGCAGCTGGCCCAGGGGGGGCCGCCCAATGGAGGTCAAAACTGGTTGCCTGACAGCAACCCATACACTCAGCCGCCTGATTGGCAAGCTCTGTTTTTTTGCTACAGCACTTCAGCTTCAGAAAGTCATCTTTAATATATAAATGCCAAGGGGAAGAGTAACAGCAAAGTCCCTATTGGCTAAGAGTCCGGTGGGGATTCACTGAGAGCTAACCCGAGTAAAGGACCTAGTTAGGACCTAAACCATGCCAAGGGAAAAGAGGAGATGCATAGGGCAGGACAGGAGAAAAGGGATGGTAGAAAGACATCAAAAGTGAATTCCTCTTCTTCAAATTTTGCCAAAGGCCTGCCTGTTTCAGTAGTAATCATACTTGCTCCAAATATTTCCCCTTCTCCCAGCATGGACTGTGGGTCTACATGAAGACCAAGTGAAAAAAGTAAAGTAAAGTCAAAAGTAAAGTGATAAGAAACACAGGCATTTATCTGCTTTTGTATAGAATATATATTTTTTTCCCTCAGTGAGTTGAAAGTCAGTGACTTTAAAGTTTATTCATTTTGAGAGAGAGAGAGAGAGAGAGAGAGAGAGAGAGAGAGAGAGAGAAAGAGAAAGAGAAGAGAGAAATTTTCAAGCAGGCTCCATCCACACTGTCAGCACAGAGCCCAACATGGGACTCGAACTCACAAACCACGGGATCATGACCTGAGTTGAATTCAAGAGTCTGATGCTTAACCGACTGAGCCACCCAGGTGTTCCAGAAGGCAATGACTTTATATAAAAAATTCTTTTGAAATGTTTCAATGATAATTAGCATCCAAACCCCCATAAAAGGATAACCCCCTCCTACAATATGTTTTCTTCCTTGCAGACCAGAGTCAGCACACATTTTCTATAAAGGGCCAGACAATAACTATTTTAAGCTCCGTGGTCCATGCAATATCTGTAGCAACTATTCAAATGTTGTAGCACCCATAAACACTACATAAACAAATGAGCATGAATGTGGTGCAATATAACCTTATTTTGAAAATCAAGTGGCAGGCTGGATTTGGCCTGTGGGCTGCAGTCTGTGACCCCTGTTATAGATGTAACCTTATATATTAAGTAGCCAAAAATAAAAGTTGAAAATGGAAAAGAACAGTGCATATCTACTTGCAGGGTAAGGTAGAGAATCACAGAAGCATGAGGACAGATCTCTTCTGAACACCAGATGCTGAACACAAATACCCTCCCATAGCTTCTAGAAAGTGGTAGTGTGTCCGGCAAATTGTCCAGAAGTAAGATATAAGGGGGAAAACTAAGACTTAGTTGAGACAAATGTTCTATAAAATGATCTTTCTGGGTCAACTTGGTAGATAGATTTGAAACTCCACTATTTTGCATAATTTTTACTTTTTTAAGTTTTCCACCCGTTCTTTGCCATAGCAGTTGTCACACATGACATGGCACCAAGAAACAGTTGTCTACGGAAATACTACACAATGGGTACAGGTTGTGTTTTTATGTTTTATTAAAATTCTTCTTTGAGCACATACCGATTTATCTCCATCTTGGAGCCTGTGACACTATGCTAATTTGGATGCCTGGTTTATGAAGTGGGACCATCTAGCAGTTTAAATTGTAGTCTCTGAATTTCTCAAAAGAGGCCACATACACACTGTAAATATTATGATCTCAAAATACAACAGATAGATAAATGAATTTTTTTTAGGATCCTAAAATATGTATGTACATTTACTGCACATAGTATTCAAATAGGTACATATTCAGAAGTCAAACTTTTCTTCCTGTGTGGCCCTTTCTACATTAACTATTAAACTGCATTTTAAATGTAAATTAAAGGTATCCAAATGCAAGCACTTTTATGTTAATTGCACAAGTAACAATTTACTTCACTCAATTATGTTTCCATTTTTGTTTTGTTTTTACAGGAAGTGAAATCCCTGTCAGATAGAACAGTAGGTAAGACTGGGATTTCTTGTTTGTAATAAGTGTGTTGTTCACATTATGCCTTTTAACATTTATCCTAAATCAACCCTTTAATCTAGGAGTCTTTGATCCTAGTTCCTTTCTAGAGTCTTCAATACCAGAACTTCCCCCGAGTTATTCTTGTGTAAATCGATATCATGGATGTTAGAAGGCAATAAATGAACAATGCCACATCTAGTATTTATAACAACAGGGATTATTAACTTAATTACCTTATCCTTTTGAAATATCTGAAGAAGAATTATGACCTCTGGGACACCAGCAACAGTCACCTAATCTATTTCTTAAGTTATAGCAGCAAAGTCTCCAGCAGGCATCCCTATGTGGTCTGGCTTATTGCAACCACTATCGGGCAGTTAGACTGTTCCAAAGTGGATTTCTAAAGGCAGAGTGCCGACTGTAGGAGCCTTGACTTTCTTTATAAAGTAAAATTACAAAGTTAAGTTTGGGGACCAATCTGGAAGTGTTTACTTTTTATTTTGTCAAGTGAGGACAATAAACAACATTCTTCCATCTAGCCTATCTATAACTTCAAAAAAGCAAGGACATTGGAACACCAAAATTTTAAGAAGGAAGTCCTCTCAAACTGAAGTAACAGATCTTTTTTGAAAAGACCCGCTACATTGTTTTCATCTTTCCCATTTTAATGTAGATTGGGAAACAAATGCATAAATGATAAAGAAGATGGAGAAAATTAGAAAATCTTAAAACTTTAAATAGATTTAGAAGGGTTATTTTCTGTGTTTAGACTAAATCATTTGGAACTGTTCCTTTATAGCAAGTGAATTTAAAAGAGTGAAGGATTTAAGAGCTAGGAAAGGTCTTCCCCTCACGCACTTCAGGCTCTGTAATTCTATGGGATATGTTCCTTTAACAGGATAGGATCTTTCTTAGAATATCAACCCTGGAATTACAGTACAGGAAAATTTATCTCAATCTTTGCTAAACTTTTCAGGTGTCAAATGAAAGCCATTATTGAAGAGCTATTAATAAGATGTTTTTGACTGCTAGTGATAAGAATAACCATATACAAATATTAAAGAATGGCCATCCTTCTATATAAAGCAATATTTCCTGGTAAATCTATTTTAAAAACATTTTAGACGGAAAATTACCATACCCCACATGACAAAAAATTTGCAGAAGATGTTTTCAGCTCCTTTCCTATCCAGTTCTCATTTCCTGTCCATTGGCCTCGGGGGTATAAAGCAAGTAAAATTTCAAAAGCTCTTGGAAAAACAGAAGCTTTCTGTGTGTGTGTGTGTGTGTGTGTGTGTGTGCATGTGTGTGTGTCTTGGGGAGGTAGAAGGATGGTAAAATCAAAACAGATGAAAACTGTCCCTTTTTCTGTAATTTGCCTATCTCTTCCAAAGGCACAGACACACACATGCTCTGGGTTTGTGAATTTCCCTGCAATAGGCAGAGGCTGATTGATAATGTGCTGTGATGAGGGAATCCAGTGGAAGCATTCACTGAAGGAACATGAATGGTTTGGGAGACACCAAAGTTATCTTATCATCAGGGTTGTCAATAAAGCTGCTATAAATATCAACACTTAATTCATTATATAGTAAAAAACATGGATGATACAAACTGGGACCTGGACTGGGTATGTCCTACTGATTCAATACCCTTTGGAGTTGGAGGGTCAGGCTGAGACAGCACCACAGAGTGGAGCTGGAGAGTAGAGATGTATGGGAGCAGCCGTGCCCAGAGTTATGAGTCAGTGTATATTGAGACACAACAGTGAGCCTGGCTGTATGGACGGGCTTACGCTAAGAGAGAAGAGACCATTAAAAAGTGAAATCCCTGCACCGTGAGATTCTACAGCAATACAGGAAATCGACATTAGGATCTGTGGTTTCCTGCAAATGGGGAATCTAAGAGAACATAACAAAGCCACATGTTTCCATTATCAATGGAGATGTTACTCAAAGATTTCTCACTCTGTTAGTGTTAGGAACAAACATGTGGGATAAAACAGGAAGTCGGAGAATAGTAATTCTAGAAGATGGGAATAGGATGTGTGTAAAATATTCTCTCAGAACATCCTTGGTAGCCTATCAGGAGGAGCGGGGCTGGTTAATGAGTTAATGAAAGAAGAATAATGAAAATCATAGCTCATATTTACTTGAGGAATGATGCTGTTTCAGTCACTGTGAGCAGGACTCTATTCAGTTAGCTACTAAATCTGTGCTCCCAAAAAAGCACAGGGTGGATTAATAAGGACATCAGTCACGGGTAGCTGCCTTTTGTTATCGCCACTGGCAAATTTACTATCTTTATTATGCATTCCAGGTGACTAATATCAATAGATTGTCCTCTGCTTATTAGAAAGAATGAAGTCTAAATACTGAAAAAGGATAAACAACATACAGATAAATATTTTGAAATAACGCAGATTTGGAAAGTCCTAATACATTGCCAAACTTTCAACATTTTCCTCACCACAGAATGACTCCTCTGAGAACAAAGTAATTGCTGACTTCAAAGAGCTCCAAGGAAGTTCAGTGGATGGAAAGAATTTGGCCAGCAACTGGGTGAATCAAATCTAGAGATTTTCTTTCAGTCACTGGTGCGGGTGCATGTACGTGTGTGTATGGGAAGCACATGAGTATTTCTACAAATTTTAACTCACTATCGAAGTATTTCTCAAAGTCTAAAATTCACTGGAGAATGGTGATGCTGCCTCTGGGCTGCTCTCAGACAGTTTAATTATGGGCATCAGTGGTTCCCAAACCTAGCTGGGCCTCAGAATTGTATGTGGAGCTTTAAATGTATACATTCTGTGGAGCACCTGGGTGGCTCAGTTGGTTGAACGTCCAACTTTGGCTCAGGTCATGATCTCATGGTTCATGGGTTCAGGCCTTGTGTCGGGCTCTGTGCTGAGAGCTCAGAGCCTGGGGCCTGCTTCAGATTCTGTGTCTCCCTCTCTCTTTGCCCCTCCCCCACTCACACTCTCTCTCTGTCTCAAAAATAAATAAACATTAAATGTATACATTCTTGAGTCCTAACAGCCCTACTCAACCAAGCTCTCCAAGGGTAGAGCTGGCATATATGTGTATATATTTATACAAATGATTCTGATACCAATTTGGGTGTACTCTTACATTTAATTTAGGTTGACAGGAAATCTTGTGAATTGCCCATCAAAACAGCTCCATAGACACTCAGGTGAAGTGGTTGTTCCTATTAAGTTATTCCCTTAATAACAGCAGATCTGGGTAGACCTCAAGGGCTTTAACTTTAATGGATTGACCTGTCCATCCTGCCAAATAAGACCCTGCTTTGTATTCTTGTCTATCAAAGAACATTCTCCATCATGAAATCCTAAAAGAACCTGGCCAACCTGACTTTGGAATTGCCTGGATGTTGGGACTGATGCCCCCCCCCAAATAGATTTAGGGACCATGTCTTAATATCTGCCCTCAGCAAGATGCCAATATGGATTCCTAAGAAACAATTCAAATGGAAAATCTCCCAAATGCCACACGAGACATCATAAATAAGCTCTTAGTTCCATTGGTTCTTCTTTTAGTTTTCCACATTTTATAGTCTTTTGGCTTTAGAACTCTCCCCACTCTAAATTCAGCTTATCAGGCATTAAAGCTATCAATGGACAGAATCACACACAAGGGACTAGGGCATCAAACTCCTAGCTTAAAAATCCTGAGACCATAGCTGCTTAAATTTTTAAGCCACTAAGTCTCATTGGAGGACAGCCCACTTCAATTACTGATTTTCCTTTTTTGAAAATTATTTTGGTAAACCAACTTCCACTTGCATCTCATTTGGTGTGTTTGTGAAGTTGGCAAAATAGAACAAGGTTTCTTCAAGATCTCAGACTTCATTCCTTTCCCGGAGAGACAGGGACATCCCTGAGAAATGGTCCCTGAGTCAAAAATGCTTTGCTCTTGGCCAGGGCAGCTTTAAAGGCACATACTTTCTGCTTCTTACTCCAATCCTTTCTTTCCTTATGGGTCTTAGCAGTTACGGAAGGTGGGAAGAGTGCATTATTCATTGAGCAATTCACCTCAACGTTTATCTCTCATTGCTATGTGCCAAGCACTTTAAGGGATATAAGGTGAACTGTGGAGAGAATAAATTATAATTTCTCATGCAAAGTAGAAAGTGAACATGGAAGAAGAACATAAAAGTTGCCATCTGAATTTCATGGTTACAGCTTATATATCTATCATATAATGGAAGAGACGTTTATTAGGGAAGGTTTCCTTTCTTTCCCTCCCTATATCCAGTCCCCAGCTCTTCAGGTGGTATAACAACTCCTGAAATGGCTTTGAGTTCTGGTGTGTCAGTAGTCTCTGTTAAAATGTCAGCATCCATGAGGTTGATGGGGACCAAGGCTGGCTTTTCAGTAGAACACCTCAGATCACCTGGGAGCTTGTTGAGAATGAAGACCCCTTCTTGCACCACAGAGGTCCAGATTCGCCATCCTGGATTGACTCCCTCATGCCATCTCCAGGTGCATGTGCAAATTTCTCCTGGGGATTAGGCCAATAACTTCTCATTGAAACAGTCAACTCTTTAAGAGTCAAAACCCTGATTTAAACTGATTTTGTTTCCAATAATCCCTAATCCACAAGGAGACATGAAGGAAAGTAAAGCTGAACGTCTCACAGCAGTCACTTTGATGGCATTTAATTTCCACTGACATCTATTTCATGGATGTGAAGACAGACTGAGAAAAAGAGCAACTGAATGACCTGAGGTCATAGGAGGTGAGTGGTAGAACCTGGCTCTGGACTCAGATGTCCCTCCTCTAAGTCCAGTGCTGTGTCCATGTTGCCTCCTAGGGCACATAGTAGTTAGTACCTGCCAAATGGAATTGACTCAGAAACAAAGTAGTGCTTCCAGAGTACTCAACCACGAGAGCGGCTTCATGTATTTCTTTTGGCAATTCTATGAGTTTGTGCCATGAGCACCAGTGAAGAGAGCTGTACTCTGGCACCTTTCCCTGTGTCAGGCCCCCAGGCCTTGGCAATGTGGTGCACAGGTGACCCAGACTCAGCCCATTCGGTCTGCAGCCAGTGGTGGGGGTGATGGAGCCCCGTCCAGCCCTGCCGGAACACCTTATCCCTTCTCAATTTGGTAATCGTAACAATGGCTGAGTGGCGACACAGCATGCTATTGGCAAGAGATCTTTTTCTGGCCTACTCTTTGAGACAGAGAAAAGGAAAAGCCACCTTACAAGGTTCCACTGCTTTTTCCTCAAAGTTACCTTTATTTGTCAAGGTTGCATGAGCAGGGCTCATACCGTATCGGAACCATCCAGAAAAGGCACAATCATTCTATCAGTCATCAAGGTAACTGATAAGTTTGCACCTGTAGCCACGGTTGAGTTTTCTGCAGTACATATCTATGATGTAGTTATCTTTTGAGATATTAACAGCCACTTTTATCTTTAATTTCATGTAACATCCATTAGGCAAACTATATTTTTATAATAGTCTACAAATTAACTGCAGTAGAAAGAATACAAATTGACTATTGCTACGTTGACTAAGGGCTACATGGAAAGTTGTGGTTTGAGGTATTCAGATGAAAACTCTTTAATCAATTTAAACTATTATTAGTCTTATCAAATATTTTCTGGGCTCTGAGATAAAAAAATGTTTATAAACTTTATTTTCCCTTCATGGCTTAAAGCCTTTATCTTGATTATTTGGACCTTCTGGCTTTCTTTTTCAGTGCTGTGATTCATTGGTTTCCTGTCACTTCACTCAGCAGTGTCTGGTTTTCCCATTGACAGCCTGCCATATATTCTCAGCAATAAGAATTAGCCTGAAGTACTTTGGGGCCAAGACAGTGGCTCCCTGACTTGTTTGGGTCTACGGGGAGATGTGGCCACGACCAAACAAAACAACAACCAAAAGGAAGAGCTACCAGGTCCTCCTGTATTTGGACAGTGCAGATGTTATTTACAGCCTTGTTTATGAAGTATTTTCTTGACCCTGCTGGCTAGGATCCACACACTTTGTCATTTTAGAGCACACACGTCCTGTCACATGGTAATGATGTGCCCTGAACAAGTAAACAGGCAAGAAGACTATTATAAGGGTAGAAAAATCTTTGAACATAACATTGGGCTTCCTCACCCCACTTCCAAAAAAGACAAAGGAAAGCAAAGACAACTGAAAAGTGTTGTATTTTTAGATTTTTAATTAGCCACAGCCAACGCAGCCATTTTGAAACTCCCACTACGTGCAAAGTGCTGCAAACAAAGAAGCTGAATAATTCACGAGCCCAACTCTCAAGGCCCTTAAGCTCCCAGTTTAGTGAGAAGTAGATATTAATAAACATGGTGAACCCCAACAAGCTGAAGGTACAGTTGTTGTCATACCTGAGAAGGGTGCAAACATTCATTTTAGAGTTATTTATAATACTGAGAATGTAGGGAATATCACATCCCTCAAATTAAGAGAAGGATTAACTAAATTAAAGTCTGTCCCTACAATGGAGGGCTGTGCTGCCCTGTTCACTTCCATCACTATTCGAAGTCTCCCTGACCAACTCTACCCCCGCTCCCCTGGCCTCTTGTCTCCCACAGGTGTATATTTTGTAGTCTGATCCAGTCTCCTGCTGTTCTGATCACTTCCCAAACTTCTCCACCATGCTGTTATCAGCAGAATCCTCTGCACACCTTATTCGGATTATGCTCTGAACATTCTCCGTTTACCCCAAACCTGAATGTTCCCTGAGGACAGTGCAGCCCAATGGTCACTCTTATGGGGAGACTGTCATGTTCTCTGCCCCAGTTCCCACAGCATCTGGACGTGGGTGGGTATCCTTCTTGCTCCTCCCTCCAAATCTCCACTTCTTTTCAGGCTTACCTGTTGTTAGGAGCCAGCTGCTAGCCATCCTTACTGAAGTAATTAACTGACAGTCCAGTCATTCTTCCTTAGTCACTAAGGAGTATAGCACGTGAATTATTACCTTTCCATCTGGCACCATCATTGGGGACTTCATCACCCCCATAGACAATTTAGCTAATCTGCTGTCCTCACAGTTCCTCAGTCTAAGTTGTGATGTTCTTTTCCTTTATAACACCTCCACCAACCTCTTTCATGGTTATGCTCTAGAATTTGACCAAAATTTTAAGCTTTTCATGCTGTTAACCATCTCTGCTTTTACTGTAGTAGCCTTACTCCATTTCTTTGATAGATTGGTCCACCAATCTATCAACCTCACCAGCTTTCGGTTCCCGTTATCTGCACCAATACATATCCCAATGTCTCTTTCTTTACCAGACTCTATGGCTCATTGCTATCATCACTTTTTTGCATATGCCCTCAACCTTGGTAGTGAGTTGAATAGTGTCTTCCAAAAATTCATGTCCACTCAGAACCTTAGAATAGGACCTTATTTGCAAATAGGCAATTAGTTAATTACATATGTAATTAGTTAAGATAAGGACATACCAGTTTAGGGTGGGCCTTAAATCTAATGACTAGTACCTCGTAATAAGAAGAGAAACACGTATAGCGACATAGGCACAGAGAAGATGGAGGTAGAGAATGGAATTACATTGTGCCACAAGGCAAGGAATGCCAAGGACTGCTGGAAACCACCAGAAGCTAGAAGAGAAGTGTGGGATCGTTTTTTTTCTTAGAGCCTTTGGAAGGACCCAATCTTGCTGACACCTGATTTCAGACTTTTGGCCTCATGAACTGTGAGAGAATATATTTTTGTTGTTTTAAGCCACCAAGTTGGTGATAACTTTTCTCAGCAGCCCTTGAGAGTGAGTGCAACCCTCTGTCCCTCTGTTATACCCATATGGCAAAAAAACAACACTGATTAAAACCAGTTCTTCACTTTTACTGTGCGTGCACCTAACTGGAAGGTTTGGGTTGAAAGAAAACACACAAATTTATTAAGTGATTTCACTTGACAGTTTGACCACAGGTCTTATAGACTCTTGACATCTTCCAGTTATTCAACTACATTTTACATTTATTCTTTCTATTTCCTGGGGAAAATACTTCTTACTTTTTCCCACCTTCCATTCTGGTGACTCTGCCGCTGATTACACTGAGAAAATGGAAGTAATGAGAAGAGAAATAATTATTCTTCCTTCCACCAAATCTACTAACCTACCTACATTTGTACACATATTTGTCTATTGTTCTTCCTCTTCCATTCATTTAATACACAAGTGCTTATTAAATGGGTATTATATTCAAAGCAATGTTATAAATTCGAAGGATAGCAAACAAAGTCCCTTCCCTTTGGTGATTACATTCTTGGGTAAAATACAAACAGTAAATCAATAAACACATGTTCAATATAATGTTAGGCGCAAAGTGTGTTATGATGGGAAGCACCGGAGACTGAAGTCAGAGCTGTGGTCAGGAGGTAGGGTACAATTTTAGGGGAGGTGTTCAGAGAAGACACCTCCCTCTAGGTCTGAGCAGAGTTCAGAAAAAAGTGAAGGAGGGATGAGCTGTCTGTGATACTTTCTAAGGCTTTATAACACTTTGTGCTCTGGATCCCATCTGACTTGTCCTACTTGGAACCTTTGTCTTATAATTTCCACCCACATTCCTCCTGTGTTACTAATATCTCCTTTATGGGATCATGCCCATCAACATACAAACATGGTACAATTTCTGCCATCTTGTAAAAAATGCCCCTGGAATCTACATCCCCATTACCATGCTCCCCTTTATTATAAAACTCTTCCAGTGGCACCTGGATGGCTTAGTCAGTTTAAGCATTGGACTCTTGATTTTGGCTCAGGTCATGATCTCATGGTCTGTGAGTTTGAGCCCTGTGATGGTCTCTGCTCTGGCAGTGCGGAGCCTGCTTCGGATTCTCTCTCTCTCTCCCCCTTTCTCTGCTCCTCCCCCCTCACCATACTCTCTCTCAAAAAACAAAACAAGGCAAAAAACCTTTCCCAGTTTCAATATTAGCTGTCTCGTTATGAATCACTCCCATTATGTTTTCATTCCTACCAATAACTTCCATCTTGTGAAGTGCAAAGTCAAAATTTTAGCCCTCACGTTACTTGATTTCTTAGCAAAACTGAAGCAGTCACAAACCCTCTGTTAAAAATCATTTTCTTCTATTACCTGCTCAGATAACCTAAACTCCATACCCTCCTCTACCCCCACCGAACTCTCATTCTCAATTTCTAAGTGTCTAAATATTGGAGCATCCCAGGGTTTCGTGCTCAGAGCTGTTTGCCTCTGTATCGACACACATGCATTAGGTAACCTCATCCTGTCTCACTGCTTTAAAAACCATCCATATGCTGCTCATGCAGATTTTATCTGCAGGGCCTCAGAGCTCCAGACTCATGAGTATCCAATTTCCTATTCAACATTTCCACTAATAGACATATCAAATTTAAATGTGTACAAAACCAAACTTGATTTCCTTGCCTAACGAGTTCAATGCTCTCCCACTCTTTCCCATCTCATTGACCCCTGGTTGCCCAGCCCCAAACGTTAGATAGTCATTATCCTGAACTCCTTTATGTATTTCTATATCCAGGTCTAGCACCAAATCTTGTGAACACTACTTTCAGATCATGTCTTCCTTTCAGCTCCTCTACAACTGCCTCTCCTAAACCTCCACTGTCTCTCTCTGGGCTGGCAATAAGCTTCTCCAGTGGCTATCAGTCTGACTTGCTTACTTCCATCGCTTATACCCAATACGTTACCCAGAATGGTTTCATTAATATATGAGCCAGACCACATCATTCCCTTCTACAAAATGCTCCAGTCACTTTCCATTATACTCAGAATAGAATCCAAAGTCCATATCATGACTCAAAAAGGCCTACATGATTTGGTTCCTACCCATCTCTCTAACCTCAGTTCTTAATGTTCTGTTCCAACCATCCATACCTTCCCAGTGGTCCCCACCGGGACATGTGTGTTTCTAACTCAAGGTCATACTTGTACTTCTCTGCCTGGGAGGCTTTTCTCCTCTATTCTCATCTACATGGCTTGCTCGCTCATTTCATTTAGGATTTAATTCAAATGATTTCCTCTTTAGAAAGGTTTTATCTGATTACATTACTTAAAATAGCACTGCATCTATATCCTAGTCAATCATTTTCTATCTCCTAACCTGCTTTATTTTTCTTTGTGGCATTTACCAGTATCTGATATATATTAAAATATAATATATGTATATATATATATATATATATATATATATATATATATATATATATATGTATTTATTTACTTAATGGTTTATTTCTGCCTTTCTTACTAGAATATAAATAGCAAAGGGTAGGGAGTTTGTCTTCACTTGCTATTTTAACTCTAAAATCTAGGAGGATGGTAGTCATTAGATAAATATCAGTTTAAGTAATTGAGTAAAAATTACTTTATGGAAAAGTTAAGTGCATGGAAAAATGTATAAAATAAGATTAATAATCAAAATAAATATTAATTACTCATCAGATTCTAGGCAGTTTGCTAAGTGCTTTACAAATATGATCTCTTTAATCCCTATATTAACCTGAGAGCTAAGCGTATTGTAGTATCCATTTCAGAGATGAGGAAATAGAGTTTTAAAAGTCTAAGAAGTCTGCCTAAGTTCATATACTAGTAGGACAAAGCGCTGGAATTCAAACCTAAATTTGTCTGGTTCCAAAGTCCTAGGATACCAAATTGTAATTATATAAATGTTTATTCTTATTCATGGCAGAGAAAGGGCTGGTGCTATTTCAAAAGTATCCTGGAATAGATACCCTAGATGACATTCTAGATTAATACAAATTCTTGGATAGAATAAAAGTATTTCGTTGAGCTGGCACAAAAGCAAGAAATTCACCAAGCACATAAAAGAAGAGAAACCTGGAACTCTGGGAGATGAACAAATGCTAAAAACAGGTTCCAGACATGATTTGGTCTACACCTGGAAACTTAGAACTTCTGCTCTGACTACCGCTTGGGGTTCAGGGAATGAAAGATAAACATCAGCTCCACCAAGGTAGGAAATCCTTGCATGAAATGGGAAGTATCTCAAACAGCTGCATCCCTTATAAAAGGGTGAATAAGAAATGAACTGTACCATACAGGAGATGTACAAAAAAGCTTGTATAATCTCTGGCTCTGGAAGGGAGGAAAAATACCCTTAGTGAGAATCCATAATCATATTATGGAAAGATTAACTTGAAATTCATGCTTTCAAGCTGAGAATTTAATTTAAATACTTTCCAGTGGGTAGCACTTCCAGGTAATCGGCAGAAGGAGACACAAATCTACTCTAGAGAACCAGAAGTTCAGTGCAGGCCTCAAAGGATTCTTATGGGAAAGTTAGCAACTCACATTCACAAAACACACTAAAACAACGGCATGAAAAATTTTTCAAAGAGCAGATATTGGCAACAGACTCTGAAAGGTTTAACTTTGATTTGTCTTATGCTGAATATAAACTATACTAGATATGTTTGAAGAAATAGAAGAGGAAAATGTGAATAGAGAACAAACATAAAAAAATTTAAAAACCAGTAGAATGTCTAAAAATTTAAAAAGGTAATACTTGAAAATAAATTTTGGTTGATCACTTCATCAGCAGACTGAATACAATTGAATAAAGAATTGCTGAGCTGAAAGATGGAACTTTAGTCCAGAAGGTTATGGGGTGCACTGCTGAGCCATCAGGCTCATTAGAGGAAGTCTTGGAGAAGTAGAGGACAATCAGCCAGGGCATTCTAGCAGGCTATGGGAAGCTGCAAACATCAGATCTCAAGTTGCCCCAGCATGGAAGCCATCAGGACAAATACTTCCAGATGAGAATAGGCAGCTCTGAAAAACAGCCAATACTATCAGGAGTCACCAAAGGACCAGCATGGGACTAGGATGTCCTTTCTCCCTAATCCCACAAGGACCCATAAGCCACATCTCTCCCTCTATACACTTGGGTCCCCTATTAAGGGACAGTGGTCTCTCTGAGGATTCAAGGATTTTTACCCAAATCAGATACTATTATCCAATTTTTTAAAAAGTTTTTTTATTCATTTTTTTTTATTTTTGAGAGAGAGACAGAGCATGAGTGGGGGAGGGGCAGAGAGAGAGGGAGACACAGAATCTGAAGCAGGCTCCAGGCTCTGAGCTGTCAGCACAAAGCCCGACGCGGGGCTCGAACTCATGACCCATGAGATCATGACCTGAGTCGAAGTTGGATGCTCAACCGAGTCAGCCACCCAGGTGCCCCTATCCAATTTTTAAATAATTAGCAAATTATACTAATATTAAATTACATTGAAAATGTAGTTAATTTTTATCCACAAAGTAGGTGGGAGTTGTGAATAAAACTCTGTTAGCTGTGGACAAAACCACAGAGCTACATTTTCTTAATACATCTAAATATATGACATTACTCCATTTGGATAATCTTTTATTTACACTGGTTAAAATCCCATCTAATTCCATTGAAATCTAGTCAGTCTCATTCCTTCTCCATGTATAGTACAGATTGGAAGATAAAACTAAAAATATAGGGAAAAAATGGTTTTGTCACAAATTTTGTTGCTTCAGTGCACATGACTCTAATGCAAGGTTTACGCAGCACTTAGATCATCTATTAAGTAATAAGTTGTTTGATTCCTTGTGCCTTGTCTAGAGACTTGGCTTCAATAAACCTTTTACATAATTCTACAAGTTTAGCAGGGGGAGGATAGAGTCAGAACTAAATAATGGTTCTCATTTCTGCTGCTTATGTGAAAAATTCCTGGCATCTAAATGTCAAGAGAGCAAATCTCCTTTGGGAATGGGCCTGGGGTAAAGGTTAAGACAGTAGGGCAGTCTCAAGAATACCCTGGTGGTCATTTTAACCTCTGTTTCAGGGCAATGATTTTGTATGGAAGTAAAGGACAACCAAGTGGATAGTGAAAAGATGGGTCTTTACCCCCCAAATATGCACCCATAATAGGTGGTGGAAGGCTAGCCAATGTCTAAAGACAGATGCTGACGTAGAGGTGCCAAGTCATGATCCGATGAGTGTGATCTGATGAATGATCCATTTTGCTGACTCATTGAGGCTACTAGTTTTGCAGCCATGATTGGCTCAAGGGCTGAGGGCTGATTAAGATATGACTTGATCCAAAAGAGTACAAAAAATTACTTCCAGCAGCAGAGGGATATGATGGGAGGGAAAGGGTTTTCCTTCTGGCATGGACTCTGGTTGTATGCTGAGTTGGGAGGAGAAACCAGGCACAAATATTAGCAAGTTAGCTCATATATTCCATATTGCTCTCATTCCTGAGTCAGAAAGAATGGCTTACAGAAGAACTCAGGCAGGTCAGACTCTTAGACCCATACTGAGGGGACTGGTGGATGTTGTCAAATCCAGCCTCTCTCCTGCAATAAGAACTTACTCCTGGCACCATGCCTTCTGCCTCATATAGGACTTTCTCTCCACCAGCCCCACCATGACTTGGAGCACACTCTTTCAGGAAGGGACGTGGGTTTTTTTCTGGACCAAGGACTGTCATTACACAGGGGCGCCTGATGCTTGATTCATGTGACCTGTGTCCAGCTTGACCACTGGGATCACCTGCAGTCAAGTTTTTAACTCATCTAAAGAGCATTCTTGTCTTTACCTATATTCTCTCCTCTATGTATAATTGTTATCTCTGTTGACTTTTTAATATAACCTGTCCAAATATGGCTCACACTCTATTAGAATTACCTTTCCTGACTTGTGATTTTGTTGCTTGAAATTTCATCTTTACTCTGTTAAAGTCTATACTAAATGCCACCTTTAAAAAAACTTATCTCTAAAAATTATACTAAGCAGCAATTGTACTACTAGGTGTTTACCAAAAAAATACAAAAATACTAATTCAAAGGGATACATGCACCCCAACGTTTAGGGCAGAAATATCAACAATAGCCAAATTATGGAAACAGGCCAAGTGTCCACCAACTGAGGAATGGATAAAGAAGATGTGGTGTGTATATATATATACATATATATATATATATATATATATATGTATATATATATACACACACATATACATATATATGTATATATATATATGTATATATATATACACAGAAGATGTGGTGTGTATATATATATATATATACATATATATATATATACACACACATATACATATATATGTATATATATGTATATATATATATATATACACACACACACACACACAATGTAATATTATTCAGACACAAAAAAGAATGAAATCTTACCATTTGCCACAATATGGATGGAGCTAGAGAGTATTATGCTAAGTGAAATAAGGCATTTAGAGAAAGACAAATACCCTATGATATCACTCATATGTGGAATTTAAGAAACAAAACAAATGAGCAAGGGGAGAAAAGAGAGAGAGAGAGAGAGAGAGAGAGAGAGAGAGAGAGAGAGAGAAACCAAGAAACAGAATCTTAACTATAGAGAGCAAACTGATGGTTACCAGAGTCGGGGCGGGGGATGGGGATTAAAAAGTGCACTTGCTGTGATGAGCACAGGGTGATGTATGGAAGTGTTCAATCACTAAATTGTACACCTGAAACTGATATTAAATTGTATGTTAACTAACTGGAATTTAAATAAAAACAAAAAAATTTTAAATGATACTAAAACATTGATAATGTGTCAAAAATATGTATAATAAATTTGATCTAATTCATTGCAAACTTAATGTTAGATTTACCACACACCATAAGGAATAAATGAACAAAATAATTAAAATCCCCAATAAGTGAAACTTACATCTAACTGAAGACAAGGAAGATTAGCTCCTTCTTCTTTTTTTCCTTTAGGAGGAAGTCTAACAATCATTTCTTACCTCTTTTTGGTTAATGACTAAGTCTATTGAACTTCTTTTTTTTAAATTTTTTTTATAAATTTTTTTTTCAACGTTTATTTATTTTTGGGACAGAGAGAGACAGAGAATGAACGGGGGAGGGGCAGAGAGAGAGGGAGACACAGAACCGGAAACAGGCTCCAGGCTCCGAGCCATCAGCCCAGAGCCTGACGCGGGGCTCGAACTCACGGACCGCGAGATCGTGACCTGGCTGAAGTCAGACGCTTAACCGACTGCGCCACGCAGGCGCCCCAAGTCTATTGAACTTCTTAAACAGTTCTAAAAATGTATTGCTACCTCTTCATTCCTACCATGATTCTTCATTAAGATTTTATCATCTCTTGCCTATATTCTTATGAAATTAAAAGAAACCAAAGGGAAAGAGATCAGTTATTGGAGGTAAATTATGTTCTGGAAAGCTTGTCATACGGAGGATATAGGAAGGAATAAGACACAGTTCTTGTCCTAAAGGAGTCATAGTCTAAATGGTAGACAGATATGCAAACAAGTAATTATATTGAAGTATGATTAGGACAACTAAAGCAACGATATGAGACATAGCATTAGCATTGAGGAAGGAATGATTAACTTCTGTGTAGGGGTGTTAGAGAATGCTTTCCAGAATTTACTCTGAACTGCCAGTTAAGGCAGTAGGGCAAGGCATTCCAGGAAGAAGGAACAGCAGCAGATACCTGGCCTGCTGTGGATGATCTGGATCCTGACTACATTTTCCAACCTGTATCTCATTCTCATGGGCCCAGGCACTATCAAACTGCTTATGGTTCCCCTGTACATTCCATGTGGTTTTATGACTTCCTACTTTTGTGTTGTTCCCTTTGTTTCCTGCCTTTATCCTGGAAGTGATGGCAGCTAGGGAAGATTTTTGAGCAAGGGAGAAACATAGTCAAACTTTGTTTCAGAAATATTTTTTATGGCTCTGTTGAGGCTGAATTGAAGGAGAAAAAATTATAGTTAGAGAGACCATGCAATAGTACTACAAGAGTCAACAAGACCCTAGTCTAGGGCAGTTGCAGTAGAAAAGAGGACAGAATGGATATTAAAGATGTTAAAAAAAAAGTGCACTCAGAAGTGCTTGATGATTTTTTGAGTGGGATGAGTAGGGGGAAGAAATAGGATGAGGTGAGAGGAATCTGTGATGCCCCTTAGGTTTCTGCCTTAAGGTATTGGGTGTTTGGCATTGCCACCAGCCAAGGTAGGACATACAGGTGGGACAGCACAATTGAGGACAAGATTAATTCCATCTCAGGGAGTCTTTTGGGTAGAAGATAGTAAGTGGCAGATTTCAGGAAAGAGGACTGGGTTAGGGATTTACATTAAGAGAAATCATCAGATAGGGGCTAGTTAAAATAAAGAGAATGCATTTAAAAAGTGGAGAAAATGTGGGTGAAACTCATGGTTGACTTGTAAGGGGGAAAGATTCACTGGGGTCACTGCTATGGTAGAATCTTTTCTCAGAGTTGCCCAAATGGACAGAAAATGCTGTAGTTCCCAAAATAAAATGAGTGTCAGTTTCTCCAACTTGAGGTGACTAACAATGACCTCTCCAGTGTAGGAAAGGTCCATGTTCTCAGACTGAGGCCCTTAAGCACTTGTCAGCCTGAAAATATTATCTGGGTGCAGAAAGCCTTATTGGCTGTGCATCTGACAATATGCTTTACAGTTTAATGAATAAGGTGATTTCCTCTCTAAGTAATTACAGTAAGACTTGCAAACTTAAGAAAGAGAACAAATTGTGAAATTATTTTGAAATAAAGGAACATGGTGTACTAACAAATGTGAAAAAAAAAAGGGTAAGAGTCTTCACAGCCTGATAAAAAAGACGTGCAGAAGAATGCCCATATTTCCCCAGTTACTATCCTAGATAGTATTTTTTTAAGTAAGGTTTTACTGCCACAAATATCAGAAAACGTTTTTTATTTCAGATTCACTTTCTTTGTATGGCAATAGTCCTGTCTAGATACAAGAATGTAATCAATGCTTTTATGATAGAAAGCCAGCCAAGTGGAAATCTTACCTTAATTCCAAAGCTAAACATTGCATTCACTTACTGCCATTGTTGATTTTTCCAGATTCAGGTTATCTTTTTGATGGAAAAAACCTTGGGCTTAGTTTGAGCAGACTGTTCATGAATGTCACTGGAATTGGGGTTGGAAGGGGAGAGGCTTCTTAGATCATCATAAGAAGCATTGTGCCTGACAGGAAGACTAGGCTCAACAATAACCAGCCCTGAGAACAACTTTTCAGAGAAGGGTGGGTCATAACCTCAAGGGAAAGCACCCCTGACAACAGACACACAACCCCCAAATCATACACACATTGATGCTGGGGGAGATCCATGGCAAATGTTGTCTTGTTCAGTGGCAGCATAGTCCATGTATAAAAAATATATATATATCGTCTATTCAGGAAGCATCTCATATCATTAAGTAACCTGGAAGGAAGAGGGGGAGTTTTTAGGAAACATTTGTAAGATGCCAAATTAAAACTTCTGAAGGATTTTCTACACATTCCTCCTTTATGACGACTTGCAGCTTACAAATTATTAAGATTTCTGGGCATAGTTGATAATGATTCATAAGACAAACTCAGAAGAAGAAAGATAGTCATCAATATGGATTCACATTCACAAGATAATTCACATTATCTACACAAACATATGCATATTCTTTCACTAATAGGAGGGGTGATCAATGGTTATGGAAGAGCTCCTATATTTAAAACTTTCCTTCACAACTGGAGGTGGTAGTAGATCCATCAGGGTCTCAATAAGAAATCTAATGACATATTTAAAAAATATTTACCTGAAGCTAGTTTAAAGAAAGGATTATTTACAGTGCCATGATCAAGATTAAGGAAACCAACAAGGAATGGCAAAATGCCAAGGGACTGGAAACAGAAGGAGAGTATTATCATCATTGTGTCTGAATGAACAAGGAGAACAGTGTTACCAGAACATGGGGGCCCTGGAGATGTGGGAGTCCTCCCAAAGGAGCTGTGCTTTAAGAGAAACTTGGGGAGGCAGGGAAGGAGCAGTGATGGGAGTAGGAGGGTGTCTTCATGTCTTCATTCCCAAACATCAGATCCACTGCTGGTGCTTTCCTTTGGCCCAACCCACTGGGAAGTGGAAAGCAAGAAATTGGATAATGCAGCCCAAACAGTTAGTCCTTTAAGACCCAGAGCAAAGCAGAGAACAGATTTGGGGAGGTAAATGGCAAATAACATCTCAATGGGAGAGAGAACATACACAGAAGAGTTAACTAATTACACAAATCTATATATGGCAAACATCAGATCTAGAGAGGACAAGCAATGTGAACAATAGGCCAGAGCATAGCCTAGTAGTTAAGAACATGGAATTTGGAGGTTGGCAGGCATTCCTTCAAATCCAAGCCCTACCACCTACTACTGTACCTGTGACTATGGCAAGTTACTGAACATCTCTGTGCCTTAGATTCATTCAGATGTAAATTATAGTGTCTATGACATAGACTAGTCTTATCCTAAGACTAAAATGGAATAACATATATAAATCTTTTGGTTTAGTAACTGGCACATAGTAAGCTCTCTATCAGTGTGAATTACTATCATCATCATTATCAATAGAGTAGCTTAGCAGAAGAACTTACCAATGGCTACTGGGGTGAGAGAAGGATGGATAGGATTTGGAAAGATAGGAGAGGAAGGAATTCTGGAAAGGTTTAGTGGGGAAGGATTGCACGAACAGATTAGGAAGCAGGGCATATTCATGAAGTTATATCAGGAGCATTAGATTTGGATTGGGAGAGACAAAATGTAGGAGGGGATGGCCCTTGAATGTCAAGTCAAAAATTTGGCTTACACCTTGTGCACTGTGGGAAACAACCAAAAAAATTTAAAGGAAGTGGCAACATAAGAGTACTATTTTTAGAGTATGATATAATGTGTGTGTTTATAATAGCAGTGTGTTCATAATGTGGCAAATTTTTGGATAAAATTAGGTAGGAGAACTAGTCAGGTTTAACAGTGAATTATCAAATTCTTTGAAAAAACATGGGAAAATTAATATAAGTAAAACGGCTGATTAATATCTATTAGTCACTGTAAGTACACCTATCCATTTACCCTCCTAATAGTTACTGCTACCTTTGTATTTTTGGGGTCTTGGATATTGTACCCACTAAAATTTCAGTGTGTTCTCACATTTAGTGATTCTAGTCTTAGTAATGTTTGATCATTCATTTCCCACAACTTAAAATTTTTAAATAGAATAGTTATTCTTTGGTTCATAGGGGAAACAAGGGCTTTTTTGTTATGAAAGCATATCCCCTAGTTACCATGTTTTTCTTACAAGTTTAATGCATTTAATCTCCACAATAATCTTATGAAGAAATTCTATCACTATTTCCATTTTGAAGGTGAGAAAATTACACCCCACGGCATTTAAATGACTTATGCAACACACACACTTAATAAGAACTCATAGTAGAGCCAGGTTTGTACAAAGGTAGCTGTGATACATGTTTCCCCAGAAAGACACACACAGAGTGCACAGCCTCAATTACTAAAGTTTGATCTCAATGACATCATTTCATTTTGAGCTACATTATCTACAATCTGCGTATCTTAAAATTTGTTAAATTTTCAAAGTCCTTTACTATTTAAAAATTTAACATCCATGATCATCTCTGAATGTTACCATGAAGAAATACATTTGAAGGGCTTAGTGAATTTGTTCAAGGTCTCCAACTAATAGGTAGCACTGTTGGGACTTAAAGGCAGATCTTCAGACTCCAAATTCTGTATCATTTTCATCAGTCAAAAGAAGTTTGATTAAGAGCAGAAAATTTAAAAGAGGCATCTGTTTATTTATGTCTTAATAATTTACAAAGTACAAGTTGTATTTCTGAGAATATCCTGGATACTAATACAAAGGAAAAAGTAATCTCTGCCCTTAAGGTACTCATCACTTGGAGGGGAGACAGAAAAACAGATGCAGAATTTGGGGCTCTCATCCTGTTAGTACAGATAGTAGGTGAGTACGAGGAAAGGTGCTGCTTGGCTTGGAGTGGGGAAAAGGTTCACTACAGAAGTGACAGGTGTTGAATCGCAAAGAACATGTGTGTGGCGGTGGAAAAAGCAGAAAGCTTGGGCAAAGATTTGGAGGCTTAGAACACAAGGCACTAGGGAGGTACATGAAACCTGACGTGGGGGGAGCACAGGGTAAAGGGAGGAGGTTAAAGACCAAATCCAGGACCTTCTGCTCCAGGGTAAGGAACTGGGTCTTCAGCCCATCTAGTAGGAGAGTCATGTGCTCAGATATGCATTTTAACAGCCTCACTTTGGAAGCAATCTAGAGCCTGAATTGAGGTTGGAGGAGGTCATGGGGAGGACGTGACTAGCGGTTGCCCTGCAGACTGGACCTGGGCAGTCAGAGGCTCCTCACTCCTTCCCTTGTCCTTGGAATATATGTTCTCCCCACCATTCCCATGGTGGCATCCATTTTCAAGGATGCAGCCTTGACAGAGTCAGGTGTTGTTGAAATCATCTGGACTGTATACATGACTGTAACCACTTAAGATTATTAAGATGAACTTTTAAGATTCTGGCAGGTGGGTGCAGAAATCTATTTGTCTTGCAACCACCCAGGACAACCCTCCTAACTTCCCTTAACTTTTAAACCCCCCACCTCCCATTCCAAAGTGGTCTGCATCTTTCTTTGGTCTCTCCTTGTCCTCCAGCTACAGGCGCCAGTTTGCAAACCAACAATTAGAGGCTCAGACACCGTGTAACAGTCCTGAGAGAAAGCGTTGCACGGAGATGGAGAGGATGCATGGAAGGGGAGACAGATTTAAGAGTGAGTGAGAGGTAGAATTTTCAGGTCTGTAATACTCTCGATGCAAGGGCATGGGAAGGAGAAGGATGTCTAGAATGGTTTCCAAATTTGTGACGTGGGCAACTGTAGAATTTAATGGAAGTAGAAAATACAGTGATGATAAAGGGGAGGGGTCATGTGGTAATGTTGAGATGTGTTCTGCACATTCTGTGGTTGAGATAGATGGCTGTTGAAAATCCAAGTCGAGCTTTTTCATAGGAAGTTAGATGTATTTGGAGGTAGAGAACAGTATGAACGGATAACAGAGGTCAGTGATACATAATTGACATTTAACAATAATAATAGTTCCAAATATTAGTTGATGACCATATGTTAAGCATTAATTTTTCTGGGCATGCTGAACATTTTGTCGTCTCATTTAATCACCATAAAAATTTTTTTATGAAGGACATTATTTTCCCCATTTTATGGGAGAGCAAACTGAGGTCCAAAGAGTTTATGATATTAGTATGGGAGTCATGAGGATGGATGAATTGGGGAGATTATGTAGAAAAGAAGCTACAGAGAACAGATTGGTGGTTGGCAGAGGCAGGGGAAAGGGATTGGGCAAAATGGGTGAAGGTGGTCAGAGGTACAAACTTCCAGTCATAAAATAAACAAGTCCTGGGGGGTGTAATGTATGGTGTAGTGACTATAGTTAAGAATACCGTATCATAGGGGCACCTGGGTGGCTCAGTGGGTTAAGCATCCAACTCTTGATTTTGACTCAGGTCATGATCTCATGGTTCATGACTTCGAGCCCCGTGTCAGGCTCTGCTCTGACAGTATGGAGTTTGCTTGGGATTTTCTCTCTCTCCCCTCACCCCCTCTCTCTCTGCCCCTCCTGGCTCATGCACATGTACATGTGTGCTTTCACTCTCTCTCTCAAAATAAATAAATATGAACTTTAAAAAAATAATACCACACTGTATAGTTGGAAGTGGCTGAAAGTAGACGTTAAAGTTCTTGTCACAAGAAAAAAAAATTGTAAACTATGTGTGGTGATGGATGTTAACTAAAATTTTTGTGGTAATCATTTCACAATATACACATATTATCAAATCATTATGTTGCATGCCTAAGATTAATGCAATATATATGTCAATTATATTTCAATTAAAAAAAAGAAGAGACGAGAACATACAGGTCAGAATGCTAAGGAATAACAAAAACAAATACTTATTGAATGTCTGTTATGTGCCAGACATGATTCTAAGTGTTAGAAAATTTTCCTAGAATGGAAGCAAATAGTTCCTTAATTTTAAAAAAACTCTACTTCTGAAAAATCTCCAGATATTCTTTTAATTAAATATTTTAAAATGCACCTGGTCAGAATTCAAAGTGGAAATTTGTGTTTACCTGTTTACCAAATTACTGGCAGGATTTTGAAGAGTAAGAAAATGTTAGAAAATTAATGCCAATTTATTTATTATTAGGAAAAGAAAGATTTTAGATTTGAGTTAGATGTGAAAGCCCTTTGGGGTCAAGTTAGCAGAGGATGGTGAGGTAGAACCCGGCATTTGAGCTTTTTCTCTACTCTTCATTAACTTGTCTTTACTCTTCATTAGCTTTTTCATTTACTAAGTAATCCTCTTAGTAAATACCCAATAGGGTGATAGTATAGAGTAAAATAATACCTATAATAATACATCATTTGGTACAAGGTAAACATGAAACTGAAGATAGATATTGCTAGAACCTACCTGAGTCATATGTAATCTTACATGGCATTCAATGTAGATTTCTTGATTCCCAATACGATAGATATCACTTATTGAAGGCTTGACCATATGCCAGATCCAGGATCAAGACTGTTATAAACATTATTTCATTTATCTGCCCAGTGATTGATGGTTCTTGGCCTCATATCATGCTTAAAAGATTGTTATTATTTAACATGAGGATCTGGAGTCTCATAAAGGTTAAATAACTTGCCCAAAGTCATATAGCTAATAAGAGGAATCTAAAGAAATGATGATACAGTTCCATTCCAGGTCTTCTCAGAGACAGAAATCATCAGTAGGCAGGTCAAAGAAAGTCCTTCACAAGTGTATCTAAAACCACTTGCCTGTTTTGCCCACACCTTATGCTTTTCAGCAAAAGGACTTTGTATATGTGCCTTATTTTTTTCACCTCTTGACAAAGACATTTCTGTCATCTTACTCACCATCATCCTCATCATTCTCAAAATATGAATGTCATGGGCAAGGCAAGGCTGAATCAAAAACAGGAGATAAACAGACATGGCTGTGTTTCTCACAAACTTATAGCCTAAGAGGATATAAAAATTACTCAGACTGTCCACTTGTCTCTGTGTAGTTAATAAGTCGAACATTGTGCAACAGGAAGAAAGTATGTCCTAACATACAAATTAAGGGGGAAAGTGAATTCAGAGGAAATGACGGGGCTGACTTAGCTAAGGGTACTGTCAATTCTTCTAAGTAGTTAGTATAAAGGATTTCATGGAAGTGGTGGAATTTCAGGAAATATATGATAATGTCACATTTCACTGTATGAATCATTGTTGACTGGCTTCCACAGGATTTGTATGCCAATACAACGCTAGCTTTTAAGAGAAACAAACAAACAATAAAAACCCCATGATGGTTATCTGTGGTTTCCCCAGCGTAGTAAGTCGACTACTCTCTGGTTTCCATAATGCTCACTCATATAGGTCATCTGGATTATAGTATTACAGCAGTGTATTGGGTAAAATATTTCTGGTCAAATATAAAGCACTTAATCTCAGTATTTTCTATGTTTCTATTCAACAGAGTGAGTTTCCTTTGTCCATTATTTAGTAGAGAAAACAGTTTAGATGGAATATATTATCATGGGAAATATTATCCATTACAATGATTAATATGGCTAACTTTTCTTGAAGCCAGTGCCTTTCCCCTGAATTGCTAGAGGAAATTTGCAAATACTTATGATCTAGAAAACAATGTATGTTTTGCATTTAGCTTTGCTACTACAAATAAGATTACTTTTAGGGGCACCAGGGTGGCTCAGTCGGTTGAGTGTGCGACTTCGGCTCAGGTCATGATCTCTCAGTTTGTGAGTTCAAGCCCCATGTCAGGCTCTGTGCTGACAGCTCAGAGCCTGGAGCCTGCTTCGGATTCTGTGTCTCCCTCTCACTATCCCTTCCCTGCTCATGCTCTGTCTCTCTCTGTCTCTCAAAGATGAATAAACGCTAAAAAGAAATAGATTAATTTTAAATGCTCATAGAGTCAAAACTGGTTATGCTTACTTTTTACCATAGCAAGCTTGACATTTTCTCTTTTTAACACAGAGATATTTGTTTTGGAATTAATTTGCACAGTTTAGAGAGTTTTTCTACATTAGATTAGGAGGAGAAAACAGAACCCCAAATATAACCCAAACCAATAATGCCATTAAATGTCTTCGTGGACTCACACTCAACCATTGTGTGATTATAAAACTGTTTCTAGTATTATATATATCTGAGTATATACTATATTACATATATGTTTCTAGTATATATATAAGTGTAGCTAAAGATATGGCCATCTACTTTCTTCATATAGCTATATAAAATTACTCTGAGAATTAAATGATATAAGATATTAAGCATAAAAATAGCAGCAAGTATTATTTTTTTCATCATTATCATATTTTCTTATCTAAAGACTGATTTTCAGCAACTGCCTTTTACAGATGAGAAACGTGCAAAGTCACTTATTAGGATAATGCTTATACTTCTTGTTTCATTACTATCATCTGTTGGTTTTAACTGAAATGTTAAATTCATTACCATCTTCAATAATGTGCTTACATTTCACAAGTATGAGTGAATTTCATTCTTTGGCAGCTCCTGGCAGAAATTTGCTCAATATGTTCATACTTAATTGTTGCAATCATGGCAAAGCATCTTCTTAAAATTAAGAAGTTATTATCCTGTATAATGTATCTATAGCAGGATACTAATTACTAACAATTCTTTTTAAAAAAAAAACAATTCTTGATCTTTTATGACCTTCATCCTCATTGGTCATTGGTCTCCACCAACAGATTCAAACATAACAATAGATTTGTTACTCATTTGTACTAGGTTTAATACAAAATCATCTATGCATTCAAGTCTTTTCACATTTTTAATTTCTGAATCTCTAAGACTGCTTTTCTATTTTAATTGATTGTGCTACATAATTTCTCAGCAAATGAGTGACAGAATATTATGAAATGAATTAACTATAGATCTTAGTGTCTTGGAAAATTTTCTTCTTGGACACATCGGCTGTGACTTTTAGTGAAAATGGTTTGAAGAGTTTCCCAAGGAGTTTAAATCTAATGAAATACGGCTGTCTAAAGGCCCTTTAGATTCCTTTTTGAGGTGGTATCTATAGCAAGATGTTCTCTCCAGAATGACATAGGTGATTGCCCAGATATTGTTTCAGACTACAGTAAAGTAGGGATAAGATCATTTCCATTCCTTCAAGATATTCAACCCCAAAGAGCTGTTCTGAAGAACTGCAATGACTGAGCTCAGTCCGCACAAAGGGCAGGGAGTGGTGCTATAGATATGTTATAAGCCAGTTCTTCCTGGGAAACTCACCTAGAGTTAAAACGAAAGGAAATAAACCATGTCACAACTTGAATGTACTGTCATAAGAGTTTCCAAGTAAGAAATACTTGGCTACCAGACAACTGAGTGAGACTGAGACTTTCAGCAGCCTACCTGAATGGCTTCTCTGAATAGCTGCATGCTCACACTCTTGTCAATACTTAAAAAATGTTAGTGGCAGAGTGCCTGGGTGGCTCAGCTGGTTGAAAGTCTGACTCTTACTTTCATCTCAGGTCGTGATCCCAGGGTTGTGAGATCAAGCCCCATATCCAGCTCTGAGCAGAGTGTGGAGCCTGCTTAAGATTTTCTCTCCCTCTCCCTCTGCCTGTTCCCAAATCACGTGTATGTGTGTGTGTGTGTGTGTGTGTTCGCGCTCTCTCTCACTCTCTCTCTCTCAAAAAGTACTCTCCAATAAAAAAATTATATTAGAAGCAACACACTTTGGGAAAAAAAATTCTCAACATTTGTTCCCATCAAGTTATATTTTCTCTTAAGAAACTATAAAAAGATTGAATATCTCCACATTTGGTAATATTAAATGGTGACAGAAATAACATTACATTATTGTTCATTAATGATTTGATGTTATTCTGAACTAATTTTGGCAGACTGGGGCAGTAAAGGGGAAAGAGAAGAAGATTATACAGTTACACAAAGTTGAAGATTTTTGAATTCATATATTGTCACATTTGAACACTCTATTGCTGCAACTTCTCTGTTAAAATGTCAGTGCAATGCAGAAAAAACTTTTTCTTAAAAAAATAAAACATGGGATGCAAGGGCATGTTCTCAATAAAAAAAATGAGCGGGTAAATTCAATATCATGCAATTACATGAGAGAGGAGAATATTGTGGAAGTTTAAAATCTTGCAATCCAAAAAGGCTAGCAGACAGAATCCATGAATGGTGCTGCTGCTTTAATGGTCAAAGTTGTATGTGTGCTGATGTGTCAGATATGATGATCACATATGATTCCAGGAAAATATCCTAATCCGTCAGCTACTCAGCTACCTCCACGACCCACCCTGCCCTCATTAAATCTATAATTTTCTCCCTTTTTAATCTAGAAAAGGCTTTGAAGACTGGTAGGGCTTACTGTAATATTGAAGGTTTGCCCCCAAACCTGCGACTGATAAAATTATTTACATTTGATAGAAATAGATCTCACGTAATGCAGTTTTTTCCATTCATCCCATGTGCCATACATAGATCAAATCAATGTTTGATTCATGCTAAGCCACAGGTACCCATCTTTCAAGAGTCAGCTTAGATATCAGCCCCTTGGGTAACTCTTTTCTTAATAACTCCGATTTGGTTACCTGTACCTTCTATTTACCTTAACATTCTTGTTCTGTCTGTATTTTGGTTACATTTTATTTGCTTGCCTTGGTTCTAGACTGCAAGCTTACTGAAGACAGTGATTCCCACTATTAATCACTTTCTAGCACCGGAGGAAGACTGCCAAGGGTAGGTCCTCAAAACATACAGATATAAGAATTCTGACAACCATAAAGTTGGGTGTTATCATTCGTATTAAGGTTATTTTTCCAGATTAATAACATTAAAAAGGACTTTGAATACTGGAAAAGTTAGAACAAAAAATTAATAACATTATCAAATAAAATTAAATTATTAAATTAATTAATTGTAATTATTAAATTAATTAATTACATTGTTATTAAATAAAATTAACAACATTAAAAATGACTTTGAATACTGAAAAGTCAGAACAAAAAATCATTTGATCTTGTTTTTTTAAAAAATTTTTTTAATGTTTATTTATTTTTGAAGGAGAGAGAGACAGAGCCTGAGTGGGAGAGGGAGAGGGGCAGAGAGAGAGGGAGACACAAAATACAAACCCAAAGCAGGCTCCAGGCTCTGAGCTGTCAGCACAGAGCCCAATGCAGGGTTTGAACTCATGAGCTGTGAGATCATGACCTGAGCTGAAGTCAGATACTTAACCGACTGAGCTACCCAGGTGCCCCTGATCTTGTTTGTTAAAAGCTTGGAAAATCAGCAAGGAAAACAAGGGCTTATCCACAAACTTTCTAAGGTACTTTTGATACCAAAGTATATGTCATCGTGTGAGAGCTTATGTCCTTAAAAAAGAATAGATTTGCCATGGGTGCCTAATAGGAAGGTGTGCTTTGAATAGCTGTTTTAAATCCATGAAGTGAGAAGAATTTTGTCACAAAAAGAGTAAGTGCCCAATTAGATGACACTAATCTGGGCAAAATATTTCCTGGGGGATAGGTTCAAATCTGAATACTGAAAACTCTGCTATTTCATTTTCTGATAACCAAAGCTTGTGAACACAACTGTGAAAGGCAAATATGCTATGACATGAGGTAGAATTACACCTGATGTGATGTGGAGAGGCAGTATTACTCACTGAAAAATGGTTAGTCTTAGAGGCAAACCATTCTGGGTTCAAAATCCCAGCTCCAAACTTTAACTGCTTGAACTTTTTTTTTTAATGTTTTTTTTTTGGAGAGAGAGACAGAGTATGATCGAGGGAGGGGCAGAGAGAGAGAGAGAGAGAGAGAGAGAGAGAGAGAGAATCTGAAGCAGGCTCCAGGCTGTCAGCACAGAGCCTGATGCGGGGCTTGAACTCTGAAACTGTGAGATCATGACCTGACACAAAGTTGGATGCCTAACCAACTGAGCCACTCAGGTGCCCTTAACTGCTTGAACTTTTTAAAAAGATGTTCAAGTTTTTCTTAATTCCCAAGTTTCTTCATCTGTAGAGTAGGAAAAATAGTACCAATTTTGCAGGGCAAAACAAACAAAACAAAAATATAAACAGGCCTTTGCACATAGTATATCTTCAAAACATATTACTTATTATCATTTTGCTTTAGCCCATTTGTCCTGTTAATTACCAACTAAGGATTCAGGCACATATCTTAAACACTCTTTTTTGGATCTCAGTGTGAGAAGCATAGTTAAAATGATAACATCTGATTAGAAGGATGATTATAAGACTTATTAGGGTACCATATCCGTATGAAGCCTTAAGTATAAAGGATTATTAAATATTAACCTGGAAAATATTTTTTAAACTCAAAGAATAGAGTATGAAAATTGGCAATGACAGAGGTCCAGGGAAGGGACCAAGTTGTTATGAGTTTATTTACTATACATTCCTTTTTTGGGAACATGGATAACTTATTATTACAAATTAAAGGAAAGCCACATTTAACAGTGCATTTCAAAATAAGTTAAAATACAGACTTCAGTCTGCATGCCACATAACCAAAATAATATATATCAGAAACCCCCTAGACATCAAAGTTTCTGTTCAGTAACTAGTTATCTGTCTTGTTGGGAATCCAGCCTGTTTGCTTTAACCAGTGATCCCCAAATTTGTTTTCTTCTTTCTTCTTTCAGCCAATGGACAGGGGTATTTTATCTCCTGTGTTTCTGGTGGTTCTGAACCTTGGCTCAAAAATGTACTAGGGTATAAAACAAAAACTTTAGGTTCTATCTCAGACACATTATGAGAAACAGAGCATGTCCAAATGTCACATTGAGATCTTTGGAGAGATTGTAAAATGTGATGTCAGAGAAGCCCGTTTCCTGACTTGTGAACCCACTATGCCACAACAAAAAAGTCACCCAATTTTTCTCATAATTTTTTTTTAATAATGAAAATAATAACTAACTTACATGCAAGTTTTCTGCTGAAGAGATGCTTTCGCACTCATGATTTCATTTCTTTCTCCCCATTTCCCTGAGACAGAACAAGGATTATTCCCATCCCATATTTTCTAGGTGAGGTCTTACGATTTGTCCAAGTGACACCTATAAAACTGAAGGACAAAAATTTAGCCTGAAGCCCTTCTGAGTTAGATGTTGAGCCCTTCCCTCTGGTGACTGATAGTTTCCAAAGCGTATTCCACTGAATACTAGCTTTATGTGATGTTATAGGGTAAGCAGTTCCACTGTCAAAGATAGAGACCATTACATTAAAGAAAATTCAATAGTTTATTGCATTGCATTCCCCTGTGTGTGTTGTCAAGAGGAAAGAAGGAAAAATGTACCTTATTTCCTAAACTTATTTGACCAGGATTAATTGCAATTAGTCAGATAAGATGAATACATATAAGTGAAACTGCCTTACACCGTGCCTAGCGAAGAGCATAGATGTTTCAGCAATGTTTAATAATTCCAAATTCTGATTTAGCCCCTGGCTCTGCTCAGCAGCTAGCTGCCATGTTGCACCCCAAATCCCCCTGACAATGAAGAGCCCTAATGAGTTCACACTTGCACAAAGACCCGAGAAAGTGGTGAAATTTATTTTAATTTTAAAATATTATAATTTGGAGAAAATAATCTACAGTTTGGGCCATGTGCATCATTTAAAAAGTTGTCTTGCTTTAGCCTTTAGTACAGAAGTCAAAATAAGCCATCCCTTATGTTTTTGAGTTGTATTGAATCTGTTTGGGGAGTTTTTGGGGCATTTTGGAAAAGGGAGGTGGATGTCACCATGTGGAAATAATAGTGTTTTTGGAAAATTAATTAAAGGAATATTATTTTGTGTTATGTGCACTCATTCCCAGGGGACCTATTCAGGAAAATAAAAAAGAAAAGCTTCCCACCATTGGTGAAGCAAATGAAAGATGCTGTTTTCACTGGCTTACAAAATAATCCCCCAAATATTTAGCAACAGTATTTTTATTTCTCTCATTTCAAATGCTTCGTAGGGATAAAAGACTGAATTTACAAGTGGAAAATAGCCATATATACAGTTTCAAGCATTCAAATTGAAAACTGGTAGCATCCCACGTTTTTAATGAATAACATTGGTGCCGCATTCACATTTACTCATATGGGATCAATGCTGGTGAATGTGCTATAATCCCATTCCAAACAGGACTGCCAGACAAAGAAAAGGCTACAGAGACAGATGCAATAGATATGTTTCTGTGATTATAGTTTCAGCCTAAGACAATTAAAATGCAAAGCTGGTGTAAAGGAACCGTGAATATAAGGCTGCACCCATATCCTAAAAGACGACAGCCAACTTGAAGGGATACGAACCTCCCCCTCTCCCCTCCCCCAATGACAGGGCTGAAAATGATTCAGCTACTTAACTGGATACCCAGATGGTTCTGGGTCTGAATCCTGGTCCTGCCACTTACTAGTTTTGTGACCTTTGGCACGATTCTTAAGGTTTTTCTCAGCCTCTATTGCTTGTTTGTAGGATGTAGACAATCATGGCCATTTCCCAGAGGTGAAGTTAGGATGAAAGGTCATTGTATGTAAAGAGTAAATGTTCTGACATGGTCTAATAACCCAATAATGATTCTCTTTACCTGCATCAAAAACGGGGAGGGGAGAGGGAGGCTGGTAACCTGAGAAACTTTTTGTAAAACGGAGGAATCTGCCCTGTATGGTCGAGTCAAATAAGCCATGATCCCTGGAAATGTTCTGAGAAACAGTGCAGTCTATTTTTATCTCTTTCTAGAATATTATCCCCATGTTCACCATAAGGATTATCTATCAAGACACGAGGAGAAAAGATCTGTGGCCTACTTCTAAGTTGGACATTTATAGTTTACTTGATATTCCTGGTGAAATGGCTGAAAAACAAAACAAAATGAGAAAGTACTCTCAGTCTGAAAAAGCAGAGGTTGAGGAGGGATTTGTGAAATCATCCAAACTGTAGGGGCAGGGGGGAAGGACATAGATTTGTTTTCAAAATCTGATTTAATAGGAGGGGGAAATAACCCGTAAAACTCCAGAGACAGAAACTGAGCTCCAACAAGAACAGACTCCCTGTGAATAGTCTACAGATACTTGTTATCCTCAAAAGATAGTTTAGACTGAAATATAAATCACTTCATAAAGAATTAGCTGAATTCATGGAGGATGGATCCATAATGTTCTCCTGAGAGAAATTGGAATGCTTGTGGTTTATCTGGAGTCTTTTGAGGTCAGGATGATAGTGGGAAGGCACCACCCACAGAACATCTCTGGCCTACCATGGTATTAACGTTGTTATTTTTAAATTTTAATGCTTTTACTTGAAGGAGAGTTTTGGCCCATTTTCAAGTAAAGTTTTGCTGTTGTCTTAAGATGAGCAGGTTATCAGGAAGACAGTCGTGTGTTTGACTATGTTCTGGCCCTTCTACTCTCCATACACATGCTGGGTTAGAGATAAGTTACTCAAGTTCCTGGAGACAGCTGATCTCAGCCAAGAAACCATAACTCAGTTTCTACTCAGCAAGCTTGGAGTAGAGTGAACAGTGCATGACAGAGAACAATCGCTACCCATGCTCATTTATCATGGCCAGAGCATGGGGTAGCAATTTGTTTGACATTAGCCTGCTTATTAAAAAAAAAATAACATTTTTTTATTTTTGAGAGACAGAGAGAGACAGAGCATGAACAGGTGAGAGAGAGAGAGAGAGAGAGAGAGAGAGAGAGAGAGAGAGAATATGAAGCAGCCTCCAGGCTCTGAGCTGTTTGTTAGCACAGAGCCCGACACAGGGCTCAAAGTCACGAATTGTAAGACCATGACCTGAGCTGAAGTTAGATGTTCAACCAACTGAGCTAGATGCCCCTACATTAGCCTGCTTATTAACTGATGTTAGCCTAACTTGGACCTGAAGCTTGGAAGTGAGACAACGAACTCCTCTAAGAACAAAGAGGTAAGATAAACGTCTTTTCTCCTGAAGACACCTGAATTGCTCTAGAGTGTATTTTCCCAAAAAGGTTGGGATTTGCCTTGGACTAACTTTATCACCACGAATAATCCTTTTTCTTTTTTTTGGTTACATTATGCTCTTGACTGAATGGTAAATGCCAGCCTTTAAGATGGAAACCACCATGGTAATGCACGAGTGACATTTCTCATGTGATTGGTTCTGTGGTCTGATGACCCTGAGGGCTGGCCTGGGAAAGCGGGAAGGCGATTGTTCACTCCCCCACTCTATTTATATACAGCTATTGAAAGTTAAAGCCTTTCTCCAGGGCTTGGCCTCTTTAATTGGAGTGCAAAACACAATTCCCATTAAGATACCACTTGAAGCAAGGAAACCGTATTCATATCCTGTGAGCCGATGTGGATTTTTCCACTGATGCCCATTTAAATGTCTCAGTTCCTGAACGCAAGAATGGGGGTGTCAGAAGCTTAGCGTTTCCAGGATTTGGGATAGGGGAATCCTGTGAGCACTGTCTCACAACTTGAGAAAATTTATCTATTCTGAGAAACTCATAGTTATTTATCCTTATAATAATTACTCATTTCTAATTTGAGAAAGAGTCATTTGGGAGGCAAGAGTCTTGCTGCAGTGATTCATTTCTTTCTTTCATGGGGATTAATTACACTATTGGACAAAGCACAATGTGAGTTGCATCATTTCACACTACAAATGAGAGCAATATGAGATATTAAGGAATGGACATTTTCCAAAGTCGAATTCTGCTTTCTGTCAACAGCAGGACTAACTAACTTTAAGGGTGTTCTTTTTTTTTTTTTTTTTGCTCTCCTTTTTTCCCCTTAAGTATCTTCAATTCTAATGTCATGTGCAAGGAGCTCTCAGAACCAGTAGAAAACATGTGGTACAACCTCCTGTTTCTAATCCACAGAGGACCCTTAAATGGTGGTCCTTTGAGGTTGGCCTTGGTACGAATTGTGGGAACAAGGCTTAGGGACAGGGACTATCCTTAAGTAAAGAAGCTCAGACCATCTGTGTGCATGGACACACATGACACATGGTGACCAGGTAGAACCCAAACACAGAACCGGCAGAAATGAAGACAGCTTTATGAAAAGGAGACTAGGCTTATGAGACAAAGGTGTGCATGTGTGTGTATAAAATTAGGGACCAGAAGCATTGGAAGCTAGATGGTAGATGTAGAATAACAATACAGAGAGGAACCAAGAAAATATGAAGAGGTAAATGGAAACACAAAGTTGCAGAATTAGTAGAAGACAAATGCCTTCAAGGAGTACAGTTTATTTTTCTAGAGCTCAAAGCACTTTGTATGCCCTTTTCATTATTGCAAGAAACCCTGGGAGTTAAGTGGACAGAATTATTATATTCCTTTTTATCACCAGTAGCAACTTGTATTGGTTTAGGAAGAGGAAATCTCTCAGGGGTGCTGGTGGTTGAATGGATATTAAGATATAAAAGTTTTATCCTGGTCGTATCATTTGATAAGTCATTTGACTTGCTGGGCCTCATTTTTCTCATCTGTAAAATGGGTTAATGAATTCTAAAGTTCCTTCTATTACTGAGGTAATCAACATACACTTACTATTTTAAATTTTTTAAATGTTTGTTTTTTGAGAGAGAGAGAGCACAAGGAGGGTGGAGCAGAGAGAGAAGACACAGAATCCAAAGCAGGCTTCAGGCTCTGAGCTGTCAGCACAGAGCCTGACACGGAGCTTGAATGCACAGACCTTGAGATCATGACCTGAGCCAGAGTCAGAAGCTCAACCGACTGAGCTTTAAAATTACTGTTGTAGGGGCGCCTGGGTGGTGCAGTCGGTTAAGCGTCCGACTTCAGCCAGGTCACGATCTCGCGGTCCGTGAGTTCGAGCCCTGCGTCGGGCTCTGGGCTGATGGCTCAGAGCCTGGAGCCTGTTTCCGATTCTGTGTCTCCCTCTCCCTCTGCCCCTCCCCCATTCATGCTCTGTCTCTCTCTGTCCCAAAAATAAATAAAAACGTTGAAAAAAAAATTTAAAATTACTGCTTTAAAAGAGCAATTTTGACCTTTGTTCACATAAGAATGAATGTCTACTCATTCTTCTGATTCACTTTAACTTCTATACATTTCCTTCAGAACATAACTGTAAAAGTTTCTATTTGTTTTTCAAAAAAGCAGGCCTCCATTTTAAAGATAAGATCTTCTGAAAATGAAGCAAATAGAAGTATGTGGATTTGGGATTACAAATTGGCATTATTTCTGTTATCTGATGCTTTTGTTATTTGTTTCCAAAATTTTGCATTTATATCTAATTCCTTTGCATTACTAGATTTCTTCCTGCTCACGAAAGATAATTTTTCTCTTTCTTGAGTTACAGAAGGAAGAAAGGAAGGAAGGAAAGAACTATGGAAAAGTTTAGGATGTCTATTGTTAGAATTTTACATGTCTCTATCATTCTGTCACAATCATGCTACAGCAATAAAACAAATGACAGTGTTTCTTTTGGGGGGGGGGGTGTGTGGGAGGGTGTTACTTTACCCCCAAACAGAAACACACAGGTGTGTAGATTTCCTAACCACTCTCTCCTTTTCTTTTTTTTTTTTTTTTTAATTTTTTTTTTTCAACGTTTATTTATTTTTGGGACAGAGAGAGACAGAGCATGAACGGCGGAGGGGCAGAGAGAGAGGGAGGGAGACACAGAATCGGAAACAGGCTCCAGGCTCTGAGCCATCAGCCCAGAGCCTGACGCGGGGCTCGAACTCACGGACCGGGAGATCGTGACCTGGCTGAAGTCGGACGCTTAACCGACTGCGCCACCCAGGCGCCCCCACTCTCTCCTTTTCTAAAGGCAGAGCCTCATGCAAGGCTACACTTCTTGTTTCCATTTCCTCACCTCCAATGAACTCCTCACCCTACCTGCAAGCTGACTTCTGCCCCCACCCGATTCCTGAAACTGTCCATACCAAAGGACCCAATGACCCACCTCACTCACTCTCTACAGCAACTGACACTATCAACCATGTTTTCCTTTCTGAAATTCACTCCATCCTAAAAGCCCATGACCCCAATCCTGCCTGTTTTTTGTTTTCTCTACTTCTTGTCATCTATTAGAATTCCTCTTTGTCTGCCCAGCCCTTAAATTGTCTGTGTTTACCAAGGCTGTTTCCCTGACTCTCTTTTTTCCTCACTTGCTCTTGCTGGGGGATTTCCCTCACACAGTGTTTTTTAATCTCAAGTCTAGATCTTTTCTCTGAAGCTCCAGGCCAATGTGTCCAGCTTCCAGAATTCTCTACCCACAGGCATCTTACATGCAAATGTTCAAATTCCAGCTCTCTATCTTTTACCAAAACTCACTTCTCTTCCTGCAATTTCTGTCTAGTTCCATGCCCCCATCATCCAACTTAATCTGGAAGCATCTTCTCAACCCTCACTGCTGTTCAATTACCCAGTCCATCCCTTCCTCTCTGCATCGTCAAGGTTCAGGACTTGGCCATTTCTCACTTACTGAGAAGGTCTCCTATTTGTAACTCTGATTCCAGTCTTTTCTGTGACCAATTCTCTACCATGCAACCAGAAAGATTCTTCTAAAACCAATCGTCTAACAATGTTATTCCACTGCTTCCTTCCCATGGCTTGAAAGCTTTATTTCACTCACGTTAAAATCTAACCTTTTTGTCCTGACTTTCTAGTACTTTGTTACCTCCCTCTTGTCTATCTCTTCAGTTTGTCTTCTGCATAAACTCTGCTCAGCCAACTTGTATTAATCACGAAGCAGCCATGCTCTTTCAAGGGCTGTGTTTTACAAATGTTCTTTACTGACTATAGAGTGACTTTTCTTCTCAGACTGGTGGGTGGATTATCTGATAACTTTTACCTGCCTGACAAGGAACTGTTCACTGCTCAGGAGGAGGCCTTGGTCTTACCTCTCCCACGCAGTGCTCCAAGCAGTTCTGAATAAAACAAAACTAGATACAGGAGCTGAAATCTAGCTTTTAAATTTCAACTGGCTTGTAGAAGTTATTTCAAAATTGATTAAAACATGCTCTGTTTCCTCTTCTGCTCTTAGTTTTATTAAATTACATAGTTACAGCTTTGCTTTTCTGATAAAAACTAAATTTTCATTTATTCCCATGTCAAGTTCCTAACAGACGTACTCAAATCGTCTCCTCCGAGGACCATCTATAAATTCTTTTACAAGATCCTAACCAGTAATCATGAATTGTTCAGTACATTTTTCTTTTCTATTCTTATCATAGTATAAAAACTTAGCCACTTGCTATTAAACTAAGGAATAGGCAAATTATAAATTGTCACATAAAAAGTCTATGGGTAGATTTTCTTCCAGGAGAATTAGATACTTAAAATTCCTCTGGCTTGTTTGGTAACTAACACCGCTTCTCAATTTATTTTATGGATAATGAACAAAACTCATCACCCTTGATTGCTTCTGCTCAGTTGTTAGCCTATCTTCTCCTTTCTCTGCAAGTTCCGTGAGGGAGGGACCATGCCTATCTTTTAGATGCTGTATCTCCAGCACCAAGACTTATCCACAGTTGGCTCTTAATAAACATTTTTAAATGAATGTTGAAATATTTAGTTTTTGTTTTATGTGCTGTCTTACAAAAGTCAACGTTAAGCTGCCAAAGATGACAGAAAATGTTACACAAGGTCACAAAAATTGCACTAGGCCAACTTTTCATCATGAAATGGCAAAAGAGGTTTGTTTCTTACCCTTGCCCCATTTCTTGTCATTCTAAACTTAATTCTTACACACAACTAGTTGAAAGTTTAATAATTCAAAGTAAACTTTTGGTCATAGGCAGTCCGCTAAATGAATCTGGGATGAGTTTAATAATGATTAAACTTGGCAAGTATCTCTGTGGGAAACAAAGAACAACCAAGTAGATCTCTGTCTGAGAGGCAAAGACATACTTTTCAAGAATTACTCTACCTACGACAATACAGACATTGTGTTTAGAAGTATCCATTAATTCAAATAGATTTTCAACAATAAACTCTCCCAGTATCATGAAATAAGTTTTCCTTCTGCAGTTTCTTAGTGACCATTCATCAGGAAGTTGTACCACATCAAGGGATGCCCATAATAGACTCAATATTCTCCATATAATATCATTTAAGTGAGCCTTTGTTTTCACATTTATGGTTGATAAAAAAGAAGGGAATCTTTTCAAAGTATGTGCATCTGGTTAGGAGAGAATAGGATAAACCCAGAGTTACAAAAAGTGACATTTTTGTTTCCTGATTCAGCACAAAGAAAGCCAGAATCTGCAAGTTCTGAGTTTTCCTTGGTGTGGGACCCTAGACTCCAAGCCCTGATCCAGACATGGGTATTGCAAAAACGCAATGAGATATCCTGTTAAGGTGGCAATGCTCGGAACGGTCAAAATAGATTCCATCTTTCTGGGAAATGTCACCACGTTTTGTAATAAATCTGGAACGACTTCCCACCCAGGATGCTGTCAATGAGGAAAAGCATGGACTTCTAGTTCTCCAAATGCAAGGAGAAGAAAACAAGCTAGATAACTGTTTATAAAAATGAATCCACTGAAAATGGGGTGCTGTTGACAACAAACATCTATTTTATTCTGTCTGTTATTTTATTTAGTGTGGGAAAAGAGCACATTTAAAGTTGGCCAAACATGGTAAGTATTAGTCTGCAGAGTTCTTGAATCTTGTGTTGAGAGGGCTCTAACTAAACTTTTTCTCTTCTGTTCCCAAATGGATTAACAGCAGGCTGACAGAGAAAAAAGCAAGGGCAAACTAAAATAGCATAAATACTAGCACACTGGCTGTGCATCTTACATGACGCCATCTCCCTTTTCTGGTTCTGTTGTCTAAATTCTATCTAATCTCAAAAGCCAATTCCTCTCCAACTCAATTAGATGTCACCTCCAGCACCTTGGACTCTCACACACACACACCTATTCTGCCATATATGACTATCACGTGTGCATTTACCTTTTGAGCTCTGGGCAGACATCCTTGCTTATCTCTGCAATACTCAGTGTAATTCCTTGCCGCTGGAATCATATATAACCTTGAGCAATTGTCCCTTTAATTTTTTAAATCTGTAAGCATTTGATACTATCATTGCTATAAATCATATTAAACTATTATAATGAAACATATGTAATATAGAAACATTTGATGATATCCTTAAAGTGATTTACATAAATGAGGATAATTAACATGAAAATGGCATCATTATCCTCTTTTCTCCTTTTACTTTTTTGGTTCCTAGGCTCCACAGTAAGCATTTCCGCTAACGATCTTTCCTGCTACTGTGCACTGTTGACATGTAATGGTCACTAAGTGATTCTCATGTAAGTCTAGTATCCTCCTCACACATCCGGGGTTCTCTTTGTTTCAAATCCCTCTGCTGTTGCTCCCCTAGGCATTCCATTCACATGTTTCATTCACAGCCACATTTTTCACTTGGTTTGTTCTCTGGTTCCAAGTACTCAAGGACTCCTGTATCTTAATTCAGAGGTAAATATTTGGATAATGAGTGTTCGCTACTCTGAAACAGGAGACCCAGGTTAGTGGTGACACTGCACTGCAAGGAAAGAGAAATAGACAGGATTCAAGGGAATGAACTCTGGAACCCCAGGATCTGATGTAAGAAGAGCTAAAATTACGAGAGGCTTGTTGGAAGAAGTGTCATAATCCATATGCCTTCAGCTATGAAACTTGCTGCAGTTCTTGCTGGAGAAGGGCTTACGCACAACGACGGCAGTGGGTCCTGGGAGAAAGTGCTGCCAGCAGTGGGGCCAGCCTCTAAGAAGGGCAGCCGGTAGAACCCTACTTCAGCAGCTACGGGTTAAACTCAGACAGGAGGCAGGCTAGAACCCATGAGTAAAGTCAAGGTTAGTGATTAGGAAGGGCAAGGCTACAGGTATCTCTAGGAGGGGTTTGCGCTTCTTTCCCATCAGGGACAGATCTTTCTGTGCTAAGAGGGAGCCCCCGAACAGCAACTGCCTGAAGGTTTGGAGATCTTTTAATGTTTATTTATTTTTGAAGGAGAGAGAGACAGAGTGTGAGTGGGGGGAGGAGCAGAGAGAGAGAGAAAGAGACAGAATCGGAAGTAGGCTCCAGGCTCTGAGCTGTCAGCACAAAGCCCCACGCGGGGCTCGAAGTCACAGACCGCGAGATTATGACCTGAGCCAAAGTCGGACGCTCAACCGACTGAGCCACCCACGCACCCCTCGGAGATCTTTTAATACAATAGAGGACTAGAGCGTAAATTAGGACCCAGAATATGAATCCACCCACACAAACCAAGGGACTGGGCTGGAAGATGGAGGGAAGCTTGGCTCCATGCACACACGAGTAGCCAGGGTACGCCATAAACCATACTGGGAAGAGGGAACGGCTGTCAGCCCCACCCCCCTCAGGGCAGACAGAGTTGGAGTTCCCAATTTGTTTCTTTCCTTCCTGTTCATGGGCAAGGCTATGATCACGGGACCTTTGGCATCTGTGTTGCATGACTCAGAGAACAGGCAGGTATGGACACAAGTTAGGATGATGGGAGTTTGGTCCAGGTTTTGGACTCTCCTACTGTCCCAAAGAGCCAAAGGGCCTGGAGAACTCCAGTGTACTGCTCAAGTCCCAGATGTGACGTTTCTGTCTCACAGAAGCTTTCCTCAAATTGCCTCCACAAAGTGGCCACTTGAGAAGTGAGAGCTGCCACCACCTTCACCCCTGCTATTATTTCCCTCTGGGTCAATGCCAGCATATCAGGAATTAAATGAGAACCCCTGTGCTCACTTAAAACATCATGTTCATGACTGACTGACAGTGTTTTTAAAGTGTTTTCATTACAAAATTAGACACACCATATTTTAAATAGTATATAACTTAGAGGCACATGAAAATTCTGTGAATGGTATGTAAACTATAAATGGGGTGTATCAGCACAGATGCTTTCGGATGGAGATACCAGAAAATTGGTCTCAAACTGGCTTAAATAATCAAGGGAACTAATTGGCTTTCCCCAGGGAGAACTCACTTCAGGTGGCCTGGTCCAGTGACTCAAGGATGCCACCAGAGAATGGGGTTTCTTTCTTTCCTTCTTTCTTGCCTCCCATAGTTGGCTTTTCTCTGAGGTAACCTTGCCAGAATTGCTAGGCTACGGACATATTTATTTATGCACAGCAGGAAACAGAGTATCTTCGCCTCAGCATTCCTAGAAAATGTCTGGCACTCCACCATGATTAGATCATTCTCTGGGCCGTGCCCACTCAGAAACCAGTCACTTTGTTGATTGGCTAAGCAGAGGTCACATGCTCCACCCTGGCTACTGGGGTGATGCATGTTTCCCCAGAACCTCATGAATCCTCAGGTGGAAACTGGAGCAGCTGGAAAAGCAAAAAGGAAGAATGGATACTGAAAGAATTACCAGTTAGGGTCTGAAAGTACAAATAAGAAACGAACTCTAGTTCAAAAAAAGGAATTGGTTAGGAGAACCTCAAATACAATGAACCAACAGAAAGGCTGGAAAACCAAGCTGGGTAAAAGTGGATACATCATCTCCCTAGGGCTGCTGCAATGAAGTACCACAGACTGGGGGATTTACAGAAAGAAAATTCTCTCAAAGTTCATGAGCCTAGAAGTCTGAGGTCAAGCCGTTAGAAAGGCAAGAGGGAGAATCTGTTCCATGCTTCTCTTTCCTAGCTTCTGGTGGTTTGCTGGCATTGCTTCGTTTGTAGATGCATCATCCCTGATTTCTGCTTTCAACTTCATGTGGTGTTCTTCCTGTATGTGTGTCTGTGTCCAAATGTCCTCTTTTTAAAAGGACACGGTCATATTAAATTAGGGTCTGCCCTAGTGATCTTAACTTGATCATCTGTGAAGATCCTGTTTGTATATAAGGACCCATTTACAGGTACTGTGGGTTAGGAGTTCAGCATTTTAGGGGGATGCACAAAATCCAACCCATAATGATGCAAGAATCACTTCAGACCATGACAACCACATGGGTAGGCATGGCGTGGGCACCTTAGCCACTGGATGTGTGATATTGCTTCTGCTGGCCCTAGAGACCCATGAAGCCATCTAGGCCTCACAGCATTACTGCCTTGTGCTAGCTCCTTGGCTTCCCCCGGAGGGGGAACTTCCGGCTCCTTCTCCTTCCCCTCTCCTCCCCCAAGATTCACGAAACTGGGTATTCTCCCAGCACGGGACAGTGTTTTGTTGCTAGGCAACCAAAAATGAAAACTACCCACTACAGGTGGCAACCTACAAACTACCATGTAGCAAAGGCGGATTCTTTCCTCTTTTGGTATAAGGAGAGGGTTGGGGAAAAGGTATGCGCTGAGTCCGAAAGGGGCCAGGGGATCTGATGCTGATAAAAAGTAGAAAGGAACAGAAATGGCAGGATGGAAAAGCCAAAGACAAACAACTTCTGTTCTGCATTTTGTCCTTGAGATGACTCTGTTTATCTTCCTGTACCTGTGGATGTAAAGAAGCTATGTTCCGTGGCTGTGCTCTCCTGAACAGGGCACGTGAGCAGAGCTCAGCTAAGCTACACTCAGGAATGAGGGTCTCCATTCATGGGGCTGCAGAAGAGAGCAGAGCCCACAGTCAGTTGTCCCGCTATCTGCACACTGGCAAACTCATGGGACATCTTGATTAGCTCCAGTCCAACGCTGACCCATTTGCTTTTGAAATAACACTAAGATGCCTATGTATCCAAGATAAGCCTACCCAATGATAGGCTAAGTTTTGTGTTCTAATAAAGCTCTGATTTACTCCCTTGTGGTAACACATATCATGTTGTAGCCTTCTGGAGATTAGAGGGGATCTCATTTACCGTAGTATTCTCAGGGCTCAGGATGGCACGTGGCAGGCACACTTTTGTTTGTTTGTTTGTTTATTTTATTTGAGAAGAGAGAGCGTGCAAGTGGGGAGAGGGGCAGAAGGAGAGAGAGAGAAAGAGAATCTCAAGCAGGCTCCATGCCCAGCATGGAGTCCAACATGGGGCTCAATCCTATGACCCTGGGATCATGACCTGAGCTGAAAACAAGAGTCAGATGCTCAACCAACTGAGTCACCCAGGCACCTGTGGCAGGCACACTTTTGATGCCCAGCAAATGTCAGATGAGATAGTGAACGGATGGATAAAAACATTGTGTGTGTGCAGTGATTTTGAGGGCGAGGCAGGGACAGGAGAAGATATTAAACAACTTTAAAAGGCTCAAATTTTGAGAAGGAAACTTCCTCAGAGTAGTTCTATGATCTATGACCTTGCCTGATTTGTATCACAGCCATGATATATAGTTAAACAACAGGAGATACACAGAGGTAATAGGATGTATACTCAATCTCTTAGAAATGTAGGGCTTGTCTGGTCTTGTGTTTTTACCTTAGCAGAGGTTGTAACATAGGAGCATTAGACTAATTCTGCTCCTTCCACAATGAGAAACCCCGGAAACTAGCAGAGATTTTTGCCAACTTACACTTTCATAAAGTCACCCTGAACTAGGTTTTCATTACATCTGTTCCAGATTGATACTTATTGGTATTTTTTTTTTTTTTACTCATTTCCTGGAAATTAAATACAGAAGGTCCCTGACTCATGATAATTCAACCTGGGATTTTTCAACTTTACAGTGGTGCAAAAGCGATACACATTCAGTAGAAACTATACTTTGAGTGTTGAATTTGATCTTTTCCTTGGCCAGTGATATGCAACATGATCCTCTCTCATGATATTGGGCAGAGGCAGCTGCAGCCTACGGTCAGCCATCCTGTCCCGAGGGTAAACAATTGATACACTTCAAACCATTTGTACCCATACAGCCATTGTGTTTCTCACTTTCCGTCCAGTAGTCAATAAATTACATGAGATAGTCAACATTTATTACAAAATAGGCTTTGTGTTAGATGACTTTATCGGATTGTAGGCTAATGTAAGTGTTCTGAGTATGTTTAAGGTAGGCCAGGCTAAGCCTGGTAGGCTAGGTGTATTCAATGCATTTTTGACTTACAATATTTCAACTTCCATTGGGTTTATTGAGCTATAACCCTATTGTAGGTCAAGGAAGATCTGTGTACATTTGTAAAAAATAAATAAAATGCTTTAACATCTGGAGTGAGAACAGAATTTGAAATGTTTTAGCCTATGTTATAGTCACCTCTGAAAACGCATTAGCTTCCCCTTTTGAATTTGAGTTCCTTCATAGTTACAGAAGCAAACAAGAATTAATTTCAAGCAAAAATCTGTCTTTATTTGAATTATACAAGTTTAAACTTAGTTAGAAAAAAAAACCCATGTTTTTTAAATTAAATTTCCTTTGAAAAACAAAGGCTTAAGTTAAGGGGAAAATGTTTTGGAAACTTGAAGTTTCAAAAAACAAAACTTGAAGGAAAATAAAAATGGTTTTAGGGCTTTCTGAAAAATCCCTAATACCGCTGAATCTCCTTCCTTCGTTAGTAATAGGAACTGGTCTAAACACTATTGCCTCCCCAACATGAAAATGTAACCCCTTTAGAGATACCAGTACAGTGTTAATTGTTCTTTTTCATTATTACATTGATAGCTCTCTTCTACCCTTGTTTATAAGTTTCAATGAAAATGAAAATAATTTGGCATAGCATATTTAAAAATTTCAGACATCTACTTCTCAGTGTGGAACAAGTGCGTTTGAATGTCTTCAAACTAGACACATCCAACACCACTTATCCTAAATTATTCATCTGAAATTTTTTCAAATTAGAAACACACAATAGCTAACTGATCTACAATTTCTTTAAAAATTTTTTTTAACATTTATTCATTTTTGAGAGAGAGAGACAGAGTGTGAGTGGGGGAGGGGCAGAGAGAGAGGGAGCCACAGAATCCAAAGCAGGCTCTAGGCTCCCGGCTGTCAGCACAGAGCCCCACATGGGTCTCAAACTCACAAACCGTGAGATCATGACCTGAGCCGAAGCCAGACGCTTAACCGACTGAGCCACCCAGGCACCCCAATCTACAATTTCTAAAAGAATCATATTTTAGGGGTACCACTTGCACTCTGTCTCTATCTCTCTCAAAAATAAACATTAAAAAAAGAACCATATTTTAAATGTTTACTTAAAAAACGAAAATGCTTATTTAACAAGCACGTTATTGAGTGCTCACCAGGTATACACCATCTTGCCAGGTGCATGCCTGATAAGACAGGTTTTTAAAAAAAATTTTTTTTTATGTTTATTCATTTTTTGAGAGACAGAGAGCGACAGAGCATGAGCGGGAACGGAGCAGAGAAAGGGAGACACAGAATCTGAAGCGGGCTCCAGTCTCCCAGCTGGAGAGCCTGACGCGGGGCTCGAACTCACGAATTGCGAGATCATGACCTGAGCCCAAGTTGGACACTCAACCGACTGAGCCACCCAGGTGCCCCCTGGTAAGAAAGGTTTTTAAAAGATATTCCTATTCATCTCTGGTGTGTAACTTTCATTCATATCTTACTTCAGACCCAGCTCCTAGACATCTAGAATAATTTTCTGCTTCATTTTTATGCAGATGTTTGTTTCTCCTGTGTAGCATCTATGATTTTTCCCTATTCTAAAAATCTCCCATCCATCAGTCTCATTGCATGTATCTTCTGCCTGTTACACTATGCAGCGTGTACTCAGTGAATCACCAGCATGCTCACTAGTTTATAGGAATGATACAGATTCTGTATTTACTATGAAGTGTCAGGATGGTCTGGGGAGAGGTAAGCTCAGATGCATTTATTGGCTAGAAGGGTAAGAGAAAATATGAAATAAAAAAAATAGTGAGGATTGGTGGGCTTTTGGCAAACGGGCGATACGTGGTCTGCCTAAAAGTATTCAAATTCATTTAAGAACGTGATGCTAGCCCAACAGAACATTGCTGTTGAGTATTTTTTTTTTGTTTATTGACTTTTTATTTTCTTAACATTTTGAACAATGGTGAGACAATACAGGCCTCCCCTCCTTTAAAACACAAACACAAGGGTGTCTGGGCTCTGACGGTTAAGCATCCGACTTTGGTTCAGGTCATGATCTCGTGGTCCATGAGTTTGAGCCCTGCACTAGGCTCTGTGCTGACAGCTCGGAGCCTGGAGACTGCTTTGGATTCTGTGTCTTCCTCCCTTTCTGCCCCTCTCCTGCTCATACTCTGTCTCTGTCTCTCTCTCTGTCTCCCTCCCTCTCTCTCCAAAATAAATAACATAAAAAGGTTTTTTAAAAACATAAGCACAAAGATCTGTGGTCTGTTGCTTACTCCTGAAGATGATAAACAGAAGCACCTTAAAATGTTTTCTGATGAGCGTGCTGTTAACTAAAACAATAAAAAATACTAATAACTGAAAACAAATTTTTCATCTCTAGATTGATCTATCAGAACCACATGGCACATTGAATTCCCAGTAACTCTTAGGGTTGTATTGCTCTTTTAAAATTATTATTATGAATTAATTGAGAGCTCTTGGCCAATTTTTGCTCTGTGTATTTACTAGGAATCATTAGGCATGGTGTTTGTTTTCTATAGTGTTGACTTTCAATTCAACCGGCACTATTCAAATCATTATCCCCGGATTCAGCCCGAACTCAGCAGGAATGCTCAATTTACCACCACAGAGAGGTTGCCGATCTCAGAAGAATGATGGGAAAGCACAACAGCTGCTTTAAACAAATCTTACAAACACAATTTAGCACAGATACAGAACAGGAAGAGAAAATAAAGACTGACTAATTGCCAGTGGACGAGGGTGTGCCCCGAAGCCCTGAATCTGGAAATTATTAATTCTTATTTTTGCTCTCACCTCCCAAAGGTTCAGTGAGCACATTGATGTCTGGACTAAAATCTACACAAGACGCATTTTCATCACGGCATCTGGTTCTCTGGGAACTCCATTGCCTGCTTTCTTGCTGCCTTTAACCTTTTTGTCTGAAGTATGTTCTGGCAGCCAAAGATATGTCTGAGTTACTTTGTGTTTTCAGGAATCCCACTTTCTCTTCACTCATAAAATCTGCAACCTGGTGTAGGGATGTTTGAAATCTGTTTCCTGAGTCCATACATTTTGGGGGACGATAATGGAGCTGTTTGCTGCACATCCACCCACATTTCAGTCGTCATCCTACCCAGAGGCGGAGGTTTCCTTTTGTCAATGATCTGTACTTAAAACCACAAACCTTGTGGTGATCAGTGAAACCATGTCTTGCCTGATGAATGGGGTAGCTATTAGATCTCTGTTCTTTTGTGAAAAGAATATAAAATAAGTGGGCATAAAAAGGAAAACTCATACAATTTTTAAGAGCAAAAGGACTCATGTTTGAAAAATAACATTAGATTTATTACACTATTGTTGGCATCAAGCCTAGATGCTTTGTTATATAAAAACATCTAAAAAAAAAAAAAAGCAATCATTTTAAGAAGAGTAAAAAGAGCCTAAAATATGGCTCTCTCAAGTATCTTCCTTCATGGAGCTGGAACCAAATATGTTACGTTATGTGAATGAGATAAAACCACAGTCAGTGGCCTTCCTCCTCCAAATAGAGGTGACTTCTCAAAATGGCATGGTGCCATCACACCATTTTCCATGTTGAGGATCATTGGCTAGATCGCAGCCACAACGATGAAAGTTCCCGAAGGAATGTTTTATAAATCCTTGTGGCAACATTTTCTCTAATTCCAGGCTGTGGGAGGTTACTAATGGCTCAGTATTTCTTTTTTTTTTTCAATCTCAAATGGTATACTCCATTTTTTTAAACATAGAATATTCAGGAAATGATCCTCCAGCAATCTGAAGAAAGTAGTTAGGTCCATTAACTTCACATTGATTAATATGTAAACGTAGGGAACTCTAGATAAGGACATACGCTCTTAGAGAAGCTGATCTGCATAACACTATGCAAATCCATTCTCCCAATAAAACAGGATGGATGGTGTGGATATGCAGACATTTGTGAATGGGGTTTGCTATCACATATAGGTATTAAGTTAAAATCTACCTTTGTAAGGTTTGTATGTGAATCACCTATGCAAGGTAAACAACTGTATTTACTTGAAAAGAAAGACTTTATATCTCTCAAAGCACTTGAGCAAATCAGGAAATAATACATTTAAAATTTTTTTAAAGTTTGTTCTATATTTGATGGTAGGATTGGGAATCTTCAGGCACCAATTTTACTCATTCATTTGTATGAAATTATGAGTAAAGCATCAATTTAGGCTTAACTTCATTATAACTGTTTATCCACCACTTTCACTTATCCTATTTGAACCTCCTGTATAGGAAGAAACTTGAGCTCAAAAAATTTGAGTGTTGCCCTTTAAGGTCATTGAGAGTAATAGACGGAAATAGGATTAAAATCTCAGTATCTGACTCCAGAATCCATGGGCTAGCCCTTAGAACTGTGGTTTCAGTGACCCACAGAAAGAGACAGATTTAGACATTCATATCTGAGTTACAAGTTTTATAAAATAATGCTTATCCTTATTATATATAAATCACTATTATTTTTAAATGGTGTGTATATTCAAGCTGGCTGTGACGCATGGCTACAGTGATTTCACAACCAATGGATCACACTTCACAAATGGCCCTTACCATTTATTATACTTTGAAAAGCTGTCACAGGGCCCTTTGCTGAAGGTCTGTCTCATGCAATCTCTATAGTGGCACAGGGTCCCATGCTCAGAGAGGCCCTTGATTTAATGCTCTGATGTCATCTTGAAATTCTTTGTGATTTTATCTCTGAACTTGTGTTTTGGAAGCCGAAGTCAAATGGGACAATGGAATATGAACTTGAGCAGAGATACATGAACTCTGTATGTCTGCTCTATCTTGCCACCCACTCACATCCAGCATTCAGGATGCCCTATGAGCACAGAATTCCAGTGGACCCACAATGCCTGGGCATTCAGCAAGACTCAAAGTGAGTACAAGGTAAGTGTGCTATGCCTATGACTGAGTAAATAAGGGTTCTCACAGCCTTGAGAAACCATGCTTTCAATCTAAACCTGAATTTGCTTCAAATGGGAAACAAGGCAGTGACACTCTAAGAAACACAAATTCCAAAGTGGCCTAATCATATCCTTTCTTACATATATTACTTCCCTGTATTAGCCAACCACTTAGGCTGAAAAGGATGATACAGAAGGAAAGAGAAAGATGCGGCCACCCAGAGTTCCTTTTCCTTTCAATTCTTCCTTAATCATCAGTGAGACAGAGAGAGGGTTGGTAGAAAATGTGTGTGTCAAGAAGTGTAATAAAAACGGTTGATGTAGTTTTGTGCAGAGTTCCGATGTTCTGGTAAGAATGAAATACATACGCATGTATTAGTTGCAAAATACAAATTGTGTAATTTTGGTGATTCTGCATATGAGCTAAACACCATTATATCTGCATTTAAAGATCACTGCACAGAACAAAGATGATCGATAAAATTCACGCCAATAATTTAAATTTTCTTAAAATGACATTAAATAGCAAACGGAAAGCCATGACAAGTCAAGACAAGGAGACCACCAAAGAAAAAAGCTTGTTAGTACCTTCAAAGGCATGGTTTTCCTGGTTTTCAAATATGGGCCTGGCACTTTGATTTTGCTCTGGGCACTGCAAATTATGTAGCTGGCTGTAGTGGGTTAAGCAGTGGCCCTGCAAATGGCACATCTATTCCTAATCTCTGGAACCTGTGAATATTACTTTCTAAGGCCAAAGGGTGAATATTATTTCATATGGCAAGAGATGTGATTAAGTTAAGGATCTTGAGAGGAGGAGCTATGTGGGATTATCTAGGTAGGCCCTAAATGCAATCGTATGTATCCTTAGAAGACAGATACACAGAGAAGAGGAAGAGGCAATATAACCTTAGAGGCAGAGGTTGGAATGATGTGGCCACAAGCCTTGGGCCATCAGAAGCTAAAGACACATGGGGTAGAATCTCTTCTAGAGCCTTGGCAAGGAACGCAGCCTGGCAGACACTATGACTACAGACTTCTTGCCTCTAGAACTGTGAGAGAAAGTTCTGTTGCTTTAAGCCACACCCTGCCTCCGCCTCCGGCCATTTATGGTAATTTATTACAGAGCCCTAGGAAACCAATACCCCAGCTCTGTTTCATCGAACCCCTTTTCTCCAACAAGATGTGTGGGCCTTGCTCTAGAAAAGCTCACACATGACAGTGGCCGGTGGAGAGCTCTCTCTTCTCTTGACGGAGTTGTACTTCATCATCCCTAACCATGAGGATGGTAGTGTCTGATCTTTCACACACTAGTTTTGCTCCCTTCTCTTGAGTCTGGACTTTTCATTTCCCCTTGGAAATGAAGAGCATATCTTAATGTCCATACCCTCTAGACTGTCTTGAACAAATGCTAATTTCATAGATAATTCCAATGGATTCCTGTTGATTGACTACAAGCTTGAACCGCTAATGAGGTTTTATTTTTTTCTATTTAACATTCAGAGAACTTATACCAGGGAACTAATCTCTTGTCCTTATTTGAAATGAACAGAGAAACCTTTAGTAATGAATCACAGCAAATATACTTTAACAAAGTGACCCTTATACAGAAACCTAAATGTGATTTAAATCCAAGAGGTCTAATAGCCTTACTTTGGTTATTGAAGAAGGCCAGTCCCAAGTGTCATGTGTACCAGAGGCTTTTTTCTTGTTTTTTTTTAATGTTTATTTATTTATTTTAAGATAGAATGTGAGTGGGGGAGGGGCAGAGAGAGAGAGAGAGAGAGAGAGAGAGAGGGAAACAGAGAATCTGAAGTAAGCTCTAGACTCTCAGCTGTCAGTGCAGAGCCCAATTCTGGTCTCAAACCCACAAACTGTGAGATCATGACCTGAGCTGAAGTTGGATTGCTTAACCAACTGAGCCACCCAGGTGCTCCTGGAGGTCTTTCTTCTTTTTCTTTTCTTTAAAAAAAATTTTTTTTAATATTTATTTATTATTGAGAGACAGAGACACAGAGCATGAGTGGGGGAGGGGCAGAGAGAGAGGGAGACAGAATATGAAGCAGGCTCCAGGCTCTGAGCTGTCAGCACAGAGCCAGACGTGGGGCTCAAACCCACAAACTGTGAGATCATGACCTGAGCCAAAGTCGGATGCTTAGCCAACTGAGCCACCCAGGCGCCCCCAGAGGTCTTTCTTCTATGTCAGGTATTGCTCCTTTGATTATATGTGGTGCAGTTGAAGGCTAATAGGGGAGACATCTTGGGACAAGGATTTTATCTTTTGGATTAAAACTTGGAGCAGTCTGCGTAGCAGGCACAGAACACAAGACTTGTTTACAGGATATATGGACCTTAATTTAAGCTTTCTTGTAATTTGTGGAATTTAATTTCTTTTAATTTTAGAAGATGGCCCATATTAAATTTAGCTTAGCAAATATTTACTATCTTCCCTGGAAGAAGCCCTTCCTAGTAAGCTTTGGGATCTACAAAAATGAGTAAGACAGAATTCCTATCCTGAAGAGATGGACTCTCTAGTAAGGTCAAGCAATTTCATACATAACTTCAACCTGGTAACTGAGTCTATTAAAATATGTGCACACACACATATACACATACATACTCATGTACACCCCCCCCCATGTGCGCCAAAGGCATACCAAAGAAGAGAGTAATTAGTTCTGAGAGGCATAGCTGGGGGTGGGTTCACTGGAGATTGTGATATTTGGACCACCTCTCAAAGAATAGAAATTTTGTCACTAGCCCAATAATTTTGAAGGAAGAATATTCTAGGAAGAGGCTCCGCACAAGCCAGAAGAGTATAAGCACTGTGGTCACTGCAGGGCTCTGCTAGTATATCGATAATGTTTCTGGAGGTAGTGTGTGTGGGAAGATGTGGTGGGAGATGTGACTTGAAAAGGTATTTGAACTCAATCACTAGGAGACTTACACATCAGGCTAAGGTCACCCTTTATTCCATAGGATGTGAGAAAGTTGGCAGGTTTTTGAGCAAAGGAAATATGTAACCCAAACTTGTGCCATGTTAATGAGGTATGGATTGAAGAGATAACGAGTTCAGTTGCAGACACAGCTATTACAAAGGTTTAAGGAAGAGTGATTGGTCTTTTTTCAAGATCAGGTTTATTGAAGTATCAATTTATGGAGTAAAATTCACCCTTCTTGGTATATATAGTCCTATGACTTTTGACGTAGTTAATGTCTCCCCACACCCACACTCCTGGGCAACAACCAGTTTTCTAATCCTATATGTTTGCTTTTCCAGAATGAGTTATAGACAGATTCATGTAGCCATTTGAGTTCGACTTCTATTATGCATAACATACTTGAGATTCATCCAAATTATGAGTATCGATAGTTATTTTTTATTGATAAGCAGTATTCCATTGTGTGGATATACTACAGTTTGTTTATCCATTCACCAGTTGGGTTATGTACACTTGGGTCATTTCCAGTTTTTGTTGATTATGAAAAAAAAGCCATCGTAAACATCTGCATGAAGATTTTTGTGGAAAACATAAATTTTCATTTCTCTTGGGTAAATAGTAAAGAGTGGGATTACTGGGTAGTATGGCAGATGTATATTTAACTTTACGAGAAACTGTCAAACTGTTTCCCATCTGCAGTGAATGAGAATTCTATTCCTCTACATTCTCTCCAGCACTTGGTATTGTTGTTGCTATCTGTTAGGTGTGGGTGGTATCTCATTGCAGTCAAGTTTTTGTGTGTGTTGGAACATGTGCATTCATGTGAGAAAAGGGTCCATAACTCCATCAGGTTCTCAAGGGTCCATGAACCTGAACCTGGAGGTAAAGCATCATTGAATTACAAACTTGGAGAATGAGGAGTAGTCAGGAAAGCACGCCGAGAAGATCGAAGAAGAGTTTTAGAATGTAGGGCTTGCAATGCCAAGGGGGAGAAGAAAGCTTAAAAGGTGAACGAAGGAAAGGACACTGTCATCAGCAAGGGAAGGTTCCTGGTGATCTTGGAGAAGCCAATTCAGTGGAGTGGGAGGGGGGAGAAGTGAAAAAGAGGAGTGTGCTGGTTTGAAGCACAAATGAAAAGTAAGTAAATGAAGCAGCATATACAGATCATTCCTCTAAGTATCATAATAAAAGAAAATCCAAACCAACTCCTGTTGCTAGAAAAATCACTTATAGGGAGCCCTTGGGGAGGTAATTTTGACAACAGTGAACAATGCTACTGGTATCAACATTAACTATTTTTTAAGAAATGTGGTCTTTTAGGGGCACCTGGGTAGCTCAGTCGGTTAAGCATCCGACTTTGGCTCAGGTCATGATCTCATAGTTTGTGGGTTCGAGCCCCACATCAGTCTCTGTGCTGACAGCTCAGAGCCGAGAGCCTGCTTCAGATTCTGTGTCTCCCTCTCTCTCTTTGCTCTCCACTGCTTGCACTCTGTCTCTCTCCCAAAAACAAATAAAACATTAAAAAAATTTTTGTAATAATAAAAAAAAAAAGAAATGTGGTTCCTTAATGTGCATTGGATTTTATGGGCATTTACTTCAAGTTTCCCTGAGAAGCAAATTCACTTTACCACGGATGCCACTGACTTGGCTGGAAAGAACTTTTGGGCACATGGAGTGTTGCTGTGGCCGTAAGAGCTTTCCCCAAGTACATGTCCGAGGGTTTTACAACATGCAATAAGTGTGCTGTCAGGAAATTTTACAAGTCAGCTGACGCGTGCCGCGGCGCCTCAGTCACCCTCCTTTCCCGGACTGCGAGCTGCTGTGTACGACCTCAGCTAAGCTCTCTGGGCATCTGCCTCCAGCACAGAAAAGATGAGTACACTGAAATAAGGAAATCAGCATGTGGTCAGCTAGGATTCACCACTCCACTTTGTCTCTGATTACGAGAAAAGTTGTGGAAGGAGAGGAGACGAGGCTTTACTAAAACTCAAACATATGAATTCAGAGAAGTTTTCTTTGTCATGAGGAAAAATTTAAATGTCAAAATGAACTATTCCTGTGTCTCTTTTTTTTTTTTTTATTCCTGTGTCTTCTTTGAACACATCGGAGGAACAGGGAAGCAGGAAACACCTAAACTGCACTGTCCCTACCATTTCTCCTCAGCCTGTCTCTCTCTCTCTCTCTCTCTCTCTCACACACACACACACACACACACACACACACACGCACACACACACACACCTTGTCTCCATATCTTGATGCACACTACCTCAATATCCCATCCTTCAGTGCTTTTGTTTGGCAGCTACGTGGTTTTAGGGCTGAGTAGCTTGTCTCCACGAGTGTGTCTTTTAGGGGGCTAGAATGAGGATAGCACTTTAAAACCATTAGAAGACTGGAAATCTTATCTAATGTCAGCCTCCTCCCCTTGTCTGAGATGCTAGATTCACAATTCCACTGGAATCCTTTATAAGTCAATGCTACTCCCTAGAATAGACCATAAAATGGATTGCTGCAGCAACTGTGGTCCTATGAAAAGTACAGAGGATGTGGAATCAAAGAGATGAGTTTGAGACACAGTTTTGTCACATACTAGCCGTGTGACTGTCAGCAAGTTACTAATTCCTTTTCTGCCTCAGGATTTTCATCAATAAGATGGAAACAAATAGCTCCTAATTTATAATTTATCTTGTATTGGGCATCTAAATAATGCTGTGAAAGCTCATACAAACTCTAGAGGGTTTGACAGTTATTGGGCATTGTTATTATCACCCTTTACAAACCGGAAGCCATTGTGTCCATGCGGCGTGCTAGAAAACTTGACGGGCTCTGACGGTCTTGATTTCACTCTGCCCTTCCTCCCTGGGAGATGCCATCAGAGTGGTCCTTGCCAGGAAGTCTGTCTCCCTCTCCTCTCTGCCATGCCTTCCTTCCATCTTCTGGAAACAGACTAACTCATCTTGAAAGCTGTAATTCCTACAGCAGTGAGTTACCATATGTTCTGGGCTCTATAGCTCTCTCTTTTCTTTCCTTCACTTTCATATTATGAGAAAAGATAATTTTTTCAAAGTAACCTCTCCCCTACACCATCGAACTACTCCTTTCCCCATGGCATTGACTTCTGTCAATTGGTGGGATACCCTTGAATAGAAAATTTAGGGAAGCACTGGTCCAAGTGAACCACCCCCCTGGCTATGAGGATGTGAACTGTGGATCTAACTGGTATCTAACTGGGCAGATGGCTATTTTCCTAAAATAGGTGGTCTTTGCCTGACACCATTACTCCACAAACATTCCCAGGATCTGCTCAACCATTTTCTGATCATGTTTCATCTGGATTTACCTGATATCAAATAAGGCACACACACACACAAAAGCTTATGCAAACTAAAGCCCTTATCATCTCAGAGTCTTAGACAAAGCACTGTGTAGTCAGACTGGTAGAAACAGAAAACTTGTCAAGGTGTGTGATAGATAAGATAAGTTAGCTTATGAGAAGCCAGGACCTAAGATAATGTCAATGTGAATCATGTTTTTTTCTGGCAGAATTGGGGCTACAAACTGCCCTTTGCCTGTCAGAATATATCCCACTTCTTGGGCCAAGGACAGATGTGGCCCTTAAGGATTTCAAAACTGAGTGAAGACTTTGAAATAATGGTTGAGTAGCTGGTCAATATGTTGCTCATCACATGACTGAGTTGGAGACTATGGTCTCTTCTTGCTTCAAAGTTCCCTTGAGGAACGATGTGTTTTTTTGTTTGTGTTCTCTGATCTGCACTAAGTCAAAAAATAATGTAAAAAATGGAAAGTGGATAGGATGATTATGTACAGAGAAATTGTGTTATCTTTGCCTTTTATGAGACAAAACTGGGTAAGTCCTCTTTCTTTTAAACCCTGATTTTGTAAGTCTTATTTCTACGTACAGAGTCTAGTAGATAAAAGGCATTGGTAAATATTACTTGAGTGAAATAATATACGATATTGGCTTTTATAAGTGCCAGGAAGGTCTGTTCTGTGACACTCACTTGGCCTTCTCCCCAGCTCTCTATTTATAAAATGATTCTGTGCCATTCCAAATCCCAATTGGAGGGGAAAGAATGAATAGGCCCCTAAAAGAAGGCCCAGAGAGATGCAGATTCCTAGCTTCTCTCAAATCTTTAACAATTATCTTTTCCCATTCTATCTGCTTGTAAAATCTCCAGATTGCTCTGGGATTAGATTATTCTGAGGTCAGCCTGTAGCCCTGGCAGAACTGATACCAGCTCCCCTCAAGTTGGGGCCTCTTAGAGATGTGCTGTTACAGTCCTTTTTTTACAGAAGGCAAGTGGACCCCAGAGAGGTGATTGTATTGGCCTTTCCTTGGTCATCTAGGTTTGGAAGATACTCATTTTGGATAGTCAGTGACTGTTTAATTAAAGTGGTGATTTACTATATTTACTCATACTCACTTCCCAGGAGGAAGGTGCCAGGGTTTTCAAGTCCACAGCTGAACTGTTCTGTGGCAACCCCATTCACTAGTCAAGCTTTCTTTAGAGGCTATTTGCCAGCACGGTGATCATCATAGGAGCTTGCTTGTGGGTGCCCTGGCTGATCTGCATCCCTCTCACCCAAAGGGCAAACCCTCTTTGGCACTGCAGAGGACAACAGGTTATTAATTGGATGAAAAATGAATAAATGCCATTATGGAACCTACTTCCTTAGGAGCAAAATATCTTCAGGTACATAATTCAGATCAGAAAAACACTATGTATCAGCAACGAAGATAAATACCATAGGCTGTGCATTTTCATCTGTGCTTGACTTTATGGGATTAGCTTTATTGGATGAACTCAAAGGAACTTCTCAAAGCTCAGCTGAATTTTATTTTACAGTCAGCAGGGAGTACATAACATGGAAAATTAGTTTCTGAGAAGAGATGATTCATGAATAAACATAGACACAGAGCTATCAAATGGTTAATACCCATGCTAACTACAATCCAGGGCCCTCATTTATGGTATGATTCATGAATGCCAAATAGAAGGAAAAAGTTCACTTTTAAAACCATTAGCCCAATGATAAGATCTTTGAGAATCTCATCCAAAGCACCATTCCCTGACTATTGAGAGTTTCTTAATGTTTGTGGGAGATAACCTCTTGACTTTCTTTTTCTGCAATAAGCCTTGTCTGGTGAACCTGGAGTTCGGCGGAAAAAGATAACACCTTCCCTCCTGTGGACTTTGACAAATGACAAGTTCTGAGTCTACTGGAACCACTTTATTCTTATCCAGAGAAATCTGTCAGCATGTTCTTTTTAGTTAAATCACTCACTTTCTAATTTTTGCTTCACCTTTGACATAGCATTTTGTTATGTGGCTACAGCTTGAGCAAAGATTACGGTATTGTTAAAAGGTTAAATTCAGTAATGATTTTAACCTCGTGCAGGTTTGTGAAATTCAGAGATAATGACTATACCAGCTACCTTGTGATTCAGGGGCAGGGAGGCAGTTTTCACATATGAAGCTAATATCCCTCAGCTACCTTAGTAGCACATTTAACACACAGGTAACCAGGGTGGTGTTATACGACCAAACATGGAGCTTGCAGTTGCACTGACCAACATTCAAATCCCAATGCTGCCCCTTTCTGGCTGTGTTTTCTGTTTGACAAATTACTCAATTTTGTTAAATTCCATTTTCTCATTTGTTGAAATGGAGCCACATTCCTACGTCATAGAGCTGTCGTATCGGTGAGATAATATGTGAAAAAAAAACCCCAAAACTACACATAGCACTTGATATGTAGTAAGTACTCAATACATACTGATTTTCCAATCTTTCCACCTTGAGACCAAAGGGGTTTGAATTATCAGAAGGTCATAATTATTATATGGTTTCAACTATCCACTGATCCTGCCCTGATCAAGGGCAGTAGGAGAATAAAGCTCACATATCCATAGCTTCAAAATGGATTAATTATTTATGTTAGCAAATTGTGAAAACCTACAATGCCTTGGAAACAAAAGTTTCATACCACCTTAGAAGGGGACTCTTTGTGGAAGCACATCTTTCCACTGCTGAGAGAGTCTGCTTTTCTTAGCCATTCTTTTTTCTCTCCAAGTAGCTTGGGAAGTTAGCCTCATTATCTCCTCTAGTACAAAAGGCCTATAATCAACAGGAGAAATTTCCCTGCTACATGAATCCACTAATGCTTTCTTTCCTCACAGAAATGAAGTGGCATTCATTTATGACATGAGGATTGAAGAGGAAAAGAAGACACATAGAGAAAGTAATGGTATTAGCGTCAGTCATGATAAAGATGGCTAATGTTTATTAAGCTGTATGTCAACTATTTTGCAAACATCTCTTTTAATACCTGCAACATCCCTATGAGAAGAGTAATATTATCAATTTCATTTACAGTTTGAAGAAACTAAGGTACCTAACCTGTCCAAGGTTATCTCTCTAGGAGCGCAGAGGTAGAAATTCAAACATAGGTCATCTGAAAGCAGAACCATGTTCTATAAACCATTACACTGTTGGGAGCAGTGAATTAACAAAAGGGAGAGCTACAGTGGGAGCTCACTCATCATGTTAGTCTAGCAAGCAATTCCCCAGCATGATGTCCCCCTGGGGGGACATCATGATACCCCATGAGGTTCCCAGGGGATCCTTATTGTTCTTTAAGGAAAGTGAAGATTGTATCATATCTACATCTACTGTTACACAAATAAAGAGTAGAGTTTGGGAAAGTATTACTTGTCAATATCAATTTATCCTGGTAAGACTGAAAGGTACTTGGGAATCACCAGTACCTGGCTCATGACTTAACAAATAATAGTTAAATTTCTAACAATTGAAGAAAAGATATGTATGGATCTCTAGTGGTTTCCTGATTAGATGGGATTCTGCCTTACTCTGAATCTATCATTTCTTTCCATTGCATGTAAAAACAAACAATGTAATTTAAAAATGGGCAGAGAATATATTGTGCCTATAGAATAGAAGAATTAATATTGTTAAAATGTACATACTACTCAAAGCAATCTACAGATTTCAATGCAATCCCTATCAAAATACAATGCGCTTTTCACAGAACTAGAAAAAGTAATCCTAAAGTTTGTATGGAACCACAAAGCATAGAATAGCCAAATCAATCTTAAGAAAGAAGAACAAAGCTGGAGGTATCACACTTCTTGATTTCAAACTATATTACAAAGGTATTGTAATCAGAACAGTATGGAACTGGCACAAAAACAGATCAATGGAACATAACCAAGAATCTAGAAATCAATCCATGCTGATACAGTCAATTAATGTTCAACAAAGGAGGCAAGAACATACAATAAGGAGAAAACAATCTCTTCAATAAATGGAGTTGGGAAAACTGGAGAATGAAACTAGACCACTTTCTTTATCATATACAAATATGAATTCAAAATGGATTGAAGACTTAAATGGAAGACCAGAAATCTTAAAAATCCTAGAAGAAAACATAAGGGGAACAAATGGGACCACGTCAAACAAAAAAGCTTTTTTCATGGTAAAGGAACTATCAGTGAAACTAAAAGAAAACCTACCGAATGGGAGAAGATATTTGCAAATGGTATAATTGATAGGGGGTTAATATCCAAAATATATAAAGAATTCACATAAATCAATATAAAAAATCAAGTTAAAAGATTGGCAAAGGACCTGAATAGACATTTCTCCAAAGAAGACATACAGATGGTCAACAGACACATGAAAAGATGTTCAACATCACTAATCATCAGAAAAATGCAAGTGAAAACCACAATAAAATATCACCTCATACCTGTTAGAATGATTATTATCAAAAGACAAGAAATAATAAGTTTGGCAAGGATGTGGAGAAAAGGGAACCCTCATCACTGTTGGTGGAAATACAAAATGGTATAGCCACTGCGGAAAACAGTATGGAGGTTCCTCAAAAAATTAAAAATAGAATTAGCATGTGATCCAGCAATCTGACCTCTGAGTATTTTTATTCAAAGAAAATAAAACACTAACTTGAAAAGATATCTGCACCCACATATTCATTGCAGCATCATATATAATAGTCATGATATGGAAACAACCTATGTGTCCATCAATAAATGAATGGATAAAGAAAATGTGTGTATGGACACACACGCATGCACATACACACACACACACACACACACACTGGAATATTATTCAGTTATAAAAATAAAGGAAAATTTGCCATTTGCAAGAACATGGATGGATCTTGAGGACATTCTAGTAAATGAAATAAGTCAGACAGAAAAAGACAAATACTGAACGATCTCATATGTGGAATCTTAAAAAAAATTGAGCTCATATGTACAGAGAACAGATTAGTAGTTGCTAGTGGTGGGGTTAGGTAGGGGATGGGCAAAATGGAAGGGGGCCAAAAGGTACCAACTTCCAGTTGTGAAATAAATAAGTCATGGGTGGATGTAGAGGGTATAATGCTAATTAAAATAGGTCAGTCAGAGAAAGACAAATACCGCATAATTTCACTCATATGTGGAATTTAAGAAACAAAACAAAGAAAGAAAGAAAAAAAAAGAGAGACCAACACCACCACCACCAACAAAAACACACCAGACTTAAATACAAAGAACAAACTGGTGGTTGTCAGATTAAGACAGGTAGGGGGACAGGTGAAATAGATAAAGGGGATTAAAAGTATCTTTATCATGATGAGCACTGAGAAAGTACAAAATTGTTGAATCATTATGTTATAAAAACTGAAACTAACATAACACTGTATGTTAATTACACTTCAGTAAATAAATATAAGTCACAGGGATGTAATGTACATCATGGGTAACTATAGTTAATAATACCATATTGTATATTTGAAATTGCTAAAAAAAGTAGATCTTAAAATGGTACTAGGGGTTCTTACCTTTTTTGTGCCACGGACCCATTTAACAGTCTGGTGAAGTCCTTGGAACCTTTTCTCAGAATAATATATTAAAAATTTTTTTTATGTCTGTATTTATTTTTAAGAGAGAGTATGAGCAGGGGACAGGCAGAGAGAGGGGGACAGAGGATCCAAAGCAGGTTCTGCACTGACAGCAGCAAGCCTGATGAGGGGCTTGAACTCATAAACCACGAGACATGACCCAAAGCGAAGTCAGACACTCAACCAACTGAGCCCTCTGGGAGCCCCCCAGAATAATATATATTAAATACACAAAAGATATAATGCTATAAAACAAACTAATCAAACTTCAGTTATCCAAGTACTTTGAAAATCAAATCTGTAATTAGTAATAAATACATTAAATAATAAGACCTAAAGGTAGGAAATTTCAAGTTTGTGATAAGTATAAATGTTAATTTGAGATAGCTAGTATAACTGAATGGAATATGAAAACATCTGAATCCCAATGGTGACAAAAACAAACGTGCTGGTAATGCTATCAAAGTTTACTGCTCATGTCTATATTTGAAAGAAACGTGAAGTTCCAGTCAAAGTTTAGTAACAATTTTTCATTGGATTTTTTTTTTTTCGTTTAAGTTCAAAGACCCTCCTTAATTCAAGGATCATACCTTGGCCCCAGGTACAACCTTGGATTGATGTCAGATAGGGTTTAGTATAGTGTGGCTCATAGTGAGAACTCTATAAATTACTCGTTATGCAAAGACTTCCTCTTAGGAATTGAAATGATGTGATTCCAGTAGAGTGAGCCACATGAAATTGCAAATTTTGTAGGTAAAAAAAAATCAAATTTGAGCAATTTCATGTGATTCAATCTAATATAATTTAGGAACCATATAAAGTAACTTGTGAAACTATTTTAATTCTTTAGTCTATGAGGTTTTTTTTTTCTTTCCTAAGAAAGTGTATATTAGCTTAATGTTTTTTTGAAAGTATAAACTATTCAGAATCATGTGTTTGCCTGTTTCTGTGGGTTCTTTCCAGTATTTGTTGACAAAGACAAATGGGTATTTGGGTATTTGGAGATTTATGATTCTTCTTAACATACATCTTTATCTTCTTAATTATAGAACATTTGTTATGCCTGTGATTTACTCATTCCTAATGATTCATTTAGACCTGAAAAAAATCTCTCCTAAATTGCCAAAAAGTTTAGCCTTATTAATCTAGAGGAAGCCCATGACCTAGGCGCGTTTAGTTTTGACATATTATTTGGAAAGATAATTAAAGGTTTTTCAGTCACCCATAAATGGGTGTCAAGTGTAGTCACAGAAGTAAGGTACCCTGCGCAGCACTACACTGTTTCTGGATTGAAAGAATGGAGGCAAGGGGAAATTTCAGTTACTTGATACAAATTTAAGTTCTTAAAACAGTGTTTCCATTGCAGGCTTCCTTTCCTATAGCCCCAATTAGTGGTAGAATCTGAGGGTAGAGATTCTCTTTCTCTTGTGCATTGTAATATCCTGGCACAGAGCAGACATTCAATAAATGTTTGTTGAATGAAAGAATGAAGAGATGACGAAATAAAGAAATACTAGCCCCACTAAGTGCTCTTCTCACCTCTGGCTGATAAAAGAGAAGAATCAGTATGTTATGTTTCTGGTTTGGTTTGCCATTAACATTCAAATGTTAACTTTACACTTTCCGAAATATTGTCAATTCAATAAAATATAATCAAATGGGAGAGAAATAATTAGCTTTGTGAGCATATTAAGAAAACATTGCTTTTAAAGATAATTCATTCTTTTTTCACACGATGCACAATAAAATCAAGCAAATAAACAAGACTGTGGAGTTTGACTTAAGTAAAATACGCCACCTTTGAAGCATTACCAAGTTCTTTAGAGGCATCTGTGTCCATTCAAACTACTGACCATATTATTAAAAGTTTGGTTGTTTATTATGGAAAATATGCTCACAGGAATATTATGGAAAATATACTGATAGGAAAATACTAAAAACACATGGCACATAGTAGGCACTCAAAAATAACATGCTAATCGGATTAATCTGATAAAAATACCATTTTGTTGTTTTAGTTTTTGTTTTAAAATTAGTGACAAAATGAGCATCTTTCACATGTTTATTAATCATCTCTTTTGCTCTGAGCTATTTCCTTTGCCCTTCTTATTAATACTGGGTTCTTCATATTTTTGTAATTGATCTATGAGAGCTCAATCTTTCATCCTAAAAGTTGTAAATATTTTTCCTAGTTTAACAAGGTCTTTTGGCACTGTGTATGTGTGTGTTTGCCATGTCAAGAATGAATATTATTCTATTTTTTAAAAGGTCTTTTCATGGGTCACCTGGGTGGCTCAGTCTGTTAAGCATCTGACTCTTGATTTCTGCTCAGGTCATGATCTTGCAGTTTGTGAGGTCGGGCACCGCATCAGGTTCCGTGCCTGACAGTGCAGAACCTACTTGTGATTCTCTCTCTCTCTTTCTCTCTCTCTCTCTCTCTCTCTGCCCCTCCCCTGCTCATTTTCTCTCTCTAAATAAATAAACATTTTAAAAAATTTTTAAAAAGGTCTTTTCGGCACAATATCATAAAAATATTTACAGTTTTGTTTAATTTTTTTACAATTTAAGTTTTTTACACTCACATTTTTGATCTATCTGACTTGGGGATAAGAAATTTGTAGAGATATAGCTTTATTATTTTCCAAATGGCTATCTAGGCATCCCTGATTTTTTCACTGTAAACCTGTTTTTTCCCCCACTCTCTGGAAAACCCAGCTTTATCAAAGTCACCCTGTCATAAACTTGTGATTATTTCTGAGTTCTTTCCATTGAACTTTCTATTGTTGCAAACCACAATTACAGTTGGTTAATCCACACTTGCTATTTTCTTTCCCAGAATTTTCTTTGCTATTCTTGCATGTTTATTTTTCAGACAAACTTTACAGTCATTTTGCAAATTCCCATGAACTCGTGACTTTGATTAGAGTTGTAGGACCATTTAACCCAGTGCCTGATACATAGTGTGAGCTATAATAGTAGTTTTAATACAAATTATGATTACCACACCAAATATAATGATAGATATGAAGAGGATTAACATCTTTACAATACTGAGTCTTCTTATCCAAGAGAAAATTTGGATACTTTCCATTTATTTAAACTTAAAAAAAAAAACCTACCTCAGTAGTTGAATGGTTTTTCTAGTCTACTCACTGCTTACTCTAGCTCTTCTCTCTTGCAACAATTATTTTACATCTTCCTTTTTTTCCTTAAAGCTCCTTTTCCAGTGTCTATACTTTTATAGAGAATGTCGATATGACCTGGCTACACACAGCTCCTGCATCTTCCTCCAAATTAGCAAGCCTACCTCCATTTACATTCCTTCTCCCCTTCTCCACCCCAGTTACAAATGATCTTCATGTTCCTAAGTCCAGCAGTCATTTCTATGCCTCATTCGACTTGACTTCTCAGCAGATCATTTAACATAGTTCGCTATTTATTTCTTAAATATTCTCTAACTTCCTCTTCCCTAAGATCACTTTTGGGTTTTTAACTCCTTTTGACTGCTCCTTCTAAGTTTCCTTGACCTTTAAATGTTCAATTTCATCAGGAATTTCCTCTGGGCCTCTTCTTTTCTTTCTCTTCCCTCTCTCCCTTAATGACTGTAGCTACCCCCTTGACTTTAAATATCATCTATATGCCAAGACTTAAAGCTTTATCTCTGGCCCATATCTCTGTTTCTGTGTTCCAGTTGGACATACCTACTTGACTACTTGAAATCCCCACTTGGAATTCTTGCTGGCATCTTATCCTAGATTTAAAATTGAACCAAACTACCCCCTACCCCACTTCCGATCTGTACTTCCTCTAATCCTCCCCACCTGAGAATATGGCTTTTCCATCCACTCCACTGCTCATTCCAAAATCCAGGTATAATCTATGCCATCAACAGCTCACATTCAAATCATTACCAAACCTGTCCATTCACTGATTCCCATCTTCACCACCCCCACCCAATTCCAAGAATTGCATCACTAACCTGGACTCTATGACAGCTTCCTTTTTTCTGCATATTTGTAGGTATCCTTTCCAACCAGGCTGTTCTCTACCTGTAAGTCAAAGTAATAGTTTAAAAATATAGGCTGAAATTATTAGTGCCTTGCTTAAAGCTTTTTAGTGGATCCTCATTATTCTCCAAATAAAGTTACTATAATTCCAAGGTCCAGTATGTTTTGTTCCCACACTCTTTCTTTAGCATTGTCTTCTGTCAACCTTCCTTATGATTCTTTGCTGAAACCCCACTCCCTGAAATGTGACGATCTTCTATTTTTCTCCTCTTTTTTGTTTGACCAATTCCTATTCATTCTTAGGCTTAACTTTAAATGTTCTACCATCAGGAAGGCCTTTTTTGACCCTTTAGTATAGACTAGATTCTAATACTGTATGCACTTACAGCACCTTATACTTTTCCTCTACGTTATAGTAGTTATCATATAGTTATTTTTTTATGATCTATGTCTATTATTATATTGTATTCTACATGATGTCAGGGACTACCAATTTTTAAAAACTTTTTATTTTAAGTTAATAGTAGAGTCCCATGCAGTTATAAGACACAGTACAGAGAGTTCTTGATTTCCTCTAATGGCAACAACTTGAATACCCAGAGTACAAGATCTCAACCAGGAAATTAACATCAATAGAATCTTCCAACCTGATTCAGAGATTACCAGTTTTACATGTGCTAATGTGTGCTAATGTGTGTGTGTGTGTGTGTGTGTGTGTGTGTGTGTGTGTGTTGTTCCTTCACGTTTGATCACATGGAGATTCATGTGACCACCATAGCAGTCAAGATGCAGAACAGTTCAGTTAAAAGGATACCTCTTTTTTTTGTTGTTTTTTAATATATGAAATTTATTGTCAAATTGGTTTCCATACAACACCCAGTGCTCATCCCAAAAGGTGCCCTCCTCAATACCCATCACCCACCCACCCCTCCCTCCCACCCCCCATCACCCCTCAGTTTGTTCTCAGTTTTTAACAGTCTCTTATGTTTTGGCTCTCTCCCACTCTAACCTCTTTTTTTTTTCCTTCCCTTTCCCCATGGGTTTCTGTTAAGTTTCTTAGGATCCACATAAGAGTGAAACCATATGGTATCTGTCTTTCTCTGTATGGCATATTTCACTTAGCATCACACTCTCCAGTTCCATCCACGTTGCTACAAAAGGCCATATTTCATTCTTTCTCATTGCCACGTAGTATTTCATTGTGTATATAAGCCACAATTTCTTTATCCATTCATCAGTTGATGGACATTTAGGCTCTTTCCATAATTTGGCTATTGTTGAGAGTGCTGCTATAAACATTGGGGTACAAGTGCCCCTATGCATCAGTACTCCTGTATCCCTTGGATAAATTCCTAGCAGTGCTATTGCTGGGTCATAGGGTAGGTCTATTTTTAATTTTCTGAGGAACCTCCACACTGCTTTCCAGAGTGGCTGCACCAATTTGCATTCCCACCAACAGTGCAAGAGGGTTCCCATTTCTCCACAAAAAGGATACCTCTTTATAGCCACACTCCCGTCCCTCCCTATGACTTCTTATATGCAACATGTCTAGGACTTAAGATAGAACTTGGTGTCTAGTGGATATTAAAAGTATATCTGTTAAATGAATAAAATTCATAAATTACATAATTTATTAAAGCTGAAAACCATTAAAAGAACAATTAACCACAACCCAAAAGGATTTGGGAATTCATGGAAGGAAAATTTATCAAAATAATATCCCATTACAATATTTTTAAAAAGAAGAGTTGATAGCCAAAAAATTAAAATTTTGTGTCAATCTCAAGATAAAGATTTTTTCAAAATACAGAACTATTCTTTTTCTTTTTCTTTTTTTTATAGAGAGAGAGTGCAGGTAGAGGAGAGAGACAGAAGGAGAAAGAGAATCTTAAGCAGGCTCCACGCTCATCGTGGAGCCCAATGAAGGGCTTGATCCTATACCCTGGGATCATGACCTGAGCCGAAAAAGAGATGCTGAATGGAGCAAGCTGCCCAGATGCCCCTAGAACTATTCTTAATATGGTAAATGAAACTGCTCTAAAAGGAAAGCAAGTATTAATACATGGTAAAACATGTTAGCCCCTTTGAAGAGGAATGTTTGCTGTCACTGTTATTATTCTTTGTAATTTTAGAATCTTGTCAGTGTAATAAGATATGAAAAATAATTTGAGCTTATCACTCCTCGCAAGGAGAGAGAAGGTTTGCTGGAGAATGAAATGAATGGTGAATTGTGGAGTGTCTCAGTTACAAGGTATTGGAAAGGACTTAAATAATTTGGCTTGTGTCAAGTGACTTTGGGGAGGGTTTAAGGAAGCAGGGCTTAACAGTGGACAGGATGTGGTCATGAAATGGGGATAACTCTATGAGTGGCTACCTTCATAAATCTTTTCTAGAGGTATAGGAGACTGGGCCAAGGCTAGAGCTGTAACTGGTAAAAATCAACAATCACACATATTAGTCAAAATAGGAATATATTTGGTATTTTGTGGCTTGGACATTGTTCATGTTTTGTCTGTGCTCAGACATAATTACAGAGTGGTCTTGTTTTTGTCTGGATTCATGATAGTCACAGTATGGACTTGTCTGATGCTAATGGTCTATGAAATTGTGGATATTTAATGGAAGAACACCAAGGCCTGACTTGTAGTACCAGACCATCTCCAGGATGTCACGGATTATTTTTTTTTCTCAAGGCAATTATCATTATTTGCAAACCATATTAATGTCTATACATAACCACTGTAATAAGAAATTAACTTTATCAAAACAGTATATTATTTGGTAATATTTGTATGAAAGACAAAGGCAAGCTATCCATATCATCTATATCAGCAATAGGTCATTAAAAAATTTTTTTAGTGTTTATTTATTTTTGAGAGAGAGAGAGACAGAGTCCAAGCTGGGGGTGTGGGATAGAGAGAGAGGGAGACACAGAATTCAAAGCAGGCTCCAAGCTTCGAGCTGTCAGCACAGAGCCTGGCGTGGGGCTTGAACTCACGAACCATGAGATCATGACCTGAGCTGAAGTAGGACATTTAAGCTACTGAGCCACCGAGGTGCCCCAGGTCATTTAAAAATAATAAAAAATAGACTTCTTTCATAATAGAAAACAGATATATGAACTAAGATTAGACTTAGTAAGATATGTTAAGGAATTTAGTTAGAGAAAACAAAAAATTTGTACTCATACATAGACGATGACTCATTTAGAAATGTTCTTAATAAATATGGTACCCTTCTTTTTGTATATTTTGTAGCACTCACCTACTTCAGGTATCTACTTTCCCATGTATCAGAATGACTTATTATGAAGGGAAAGCTGTAATACCAAGAGTTCTTTGCTAAGTGCATTTGAGTGACTGGTCTATCAAATGAAAGGAACAGGAAAAAGCTGGTGAGACACTATATATCTTTGTATTTTCTAAGAAATCAATTCTAAGGTTAACTTAAGAAGAAGAAAAACAAAAGAATGTAACTTCTAAACATCCATAGCTTATCAATAGGGACTGGCATGGGTTAAAAATGAAGCAATACATGATCTTATCAAATCATGATATATTAGTGATAGGGGAAAGATTTTTTATTAACCAAGATATGAATAAAAGGGGGTAAAGTGAGAAATGACCCCAAAATCCAAAATTATTTTATCATGTGATAACATAAGATCCTTCCCTTGTTCTATGAGAGGCAACAGTTGTGGAGGAAGGAGCATGTTGATGGAAATTAGATTTCTAGCTACATATTCCTTCTCTTCAATTTACCAGGCTGTGGAACCTTGAGCACGTTATTTAAATTCTCTGAGTTTCAGGGGCACCTGAGTGGCTCAGTCAGTTAAGCGTCAGACCCTTGATTTTGACTCAAGTCATGATCTCACGGTTCTTGAGTTCAAGCCCTGAGTTGAGCTCCTAGATGAGAGTAAGGTGCTGGTTTGGGATTCTCTCTCTCCCTCTGCCCCTCCCCTGCTGGCAAACCCAGGCTCTCTCACTTTCTCTCTGCCCCTCCCCTGCGTCCAAGCTCACATTCTCTCTCAAAATAAATAAATAAACTTAAATTCTCTGAGTTTCAGTTTCTTCATCTGGAAATGTGGTATATGTGTAACACATGGCACTTTACAATGATCACATGAGACAATATGTTAAAAATAAAAACTACCTTACTACTGATGCAGAGCAGTTCTCAGAAAAGAAAATGCTGATATCCTACATATACATTCCTCCTCTCCATTTTCTCCTGAGATTGACTTAGAAGAGAAATTTAGATTACAGTTCTGAAAAATATCTGACATTAAACATTATGAACCCTAATGCCTAACTCTAAACACAGTGTAAGTTTAGGAACTGTGCCTTATGGTGGTAAATTTAAAAGACTTTAAAAGAGGGGGACAAGATGTAAGAGACTCTTAAATATGGAGAACAAACAGAGGGTTACTGGAGGGGTTGTGGGAGGGTGGATGGGCTAAATGGGTAAAGGGCATTAAGGAATCTACTCCTGAAAGCATTGTTGCACTATATGCTAACTAACTAGGATGTAAATTGAAAAAAAAATAAAATAAAATATAGTTGAAAAAAAAAGACTTTTTAAAAAGACATTCAGGGGTGCCTGGGTGGCTCAGTCGGTTGAGCATCTGACTTCAGCTCAGGTCATGATCTCACAGTTTGTGAGTTCAATCCACACGTTGGGCTCTGTGCTAACATCTTGGAACCTGGAGCCTGCTTCAGATTCTGTGTCTCCCTCTCTCTGCCCCTACTCTGCTTGCGCTCTCTTTCTCTCTCTTTCTCAAATAAACATTAAAAAAGAAAAAGACATTGAGACAACCACTTTAAAGGGGTTCTGGTCACCAATTCCAATATGAGGGGAGTAAGTCCTACACAACACCAAGCAATTCTCTGGCACCAGATGGGTGTCTTACAAATCAACTCAATTTTGACACTCTCTACCTGAATAGAGCATCAGATTCCACAGGTTAAGGGCTCAGTCCCACAAGACCATCCCACCCCTTCAGATGCTAATCACAAGCCCAGATGGTCACCTGTACATCTCACAGATTGGCTAGACATCAGAGGTTCCTTCAGCCCCCTCCTTGGGTTAAGAGCTTTATACACAGAACTCAGGAAAACATTTTACTTACTAGATCACAGGTCTTTTTAATAGAGGGATATAATTCTGGAACAGCCAGATGGAAGTGATGCACAGGGGAAAATGTGGGGAAGGGGCTCAGAGCTCCCATGCCCTCTTCAGACATGTCACTCTCTTCTCATCTTCTTGTATTTATTAGCTCGGAAACTCTCTGAACCCCCTCCTCTTTGGGGTTTTTATAAAGGCTTCATTACACAGCAAAGATTGATTAAATTATTAGCCACTGGTGAATTGAATCAAGCTCCAGCCCCTCTCCCTTCCAGGGCGGACGAGGGAGGTAGGACTGAAAGTTCCCACCCTCTAATCATGGTTGGTTCTCTGGCAACCGGCCCCCATCCTTAGGTGCTTCTAAAAGCCACCTCATTAACACAAACCCAGTGATGGTAGAAAGGGGGTTGTGAGGAACAAGATACCCATTTCACCTTTATGGCTCTCAAGCGTTTTCAGGAACTGAGGACAAAAGACCAAATGTGATAATAAAAGATTGCTCTTATTGCTCTGAAACTTGCAAAAGGGAGCTGAGACAGGATCTGTGGATGAATATCAAATATAGGCGAGAAATATATTTTGGTAACCTGAACAACCAAATACATAGTTCTTATAAATCACCATATCGCATACCTCTTCTGAGCTTCTTTAACGTGAGGCCATTCTAAGACTTTCTGCTGCTCCTGGTGAAAAGATAATGTTCCACCTCTGGCCCACTAGCAGTACAATTAAAATACCAGATGACAATCACAGCTGTTGGAAAACGAAGCCCCTGGTGTTTCTTAATTGAAATACCAGCGCAGAAATGTGACTCTTACTACTTTCTACCAGGCTTTCATTGGAGACCTGATCAAATACCACCAGAGAATTGTCTCCCTTGATTATCTTGTGAAACTCCTGGGATCTGCCATCACACCCTGGATTTTCCTCAGAGAGGAAAGGGTTTCCTCAGAGTCAGAAAGGATTTCAAAGCATTCTTCCTCAAGGGGTGGCTTCTAAAGCACCACCCTCCCCCCCCACCCCCTTCCCCCTCAACAGGTTAGGATTTGCCTGTGGCTATGAGACACACTATTAAAGGCCAACTTGCAGTTGTCACTCAAGCCTTCTGACTCTACCCACTCCCCTCCCCTTCTCTATCTGGTGACTTGCTGCCTCTAAGACGGAGACTGCTGTTTCCCTGGGGGGGAGGAGAGGCGGGGGGGGGGGGTGAGGGGGTGGTAACCTCGTCTGGTGCTGACTTAGTGGAGACTTTGCTCATCTCTGTGCTTCTCTAAAGCTGAACACACACCAGAGACATTTACAAACCCGACTGGGAATGAACTTGGAACCACCAAGTTCAAGTCTCTTGTGAGCCAAATCATTATTTAATCAAGTTGGTGGATGTGGAAGAAAAGAGCAAAACCACTTAAATGTGGACGATAATAGTCCCTGACTTCACCTCTACTTGTGAGAAATAATCATTCTTCTCAGTGACACATACAGTAAGTCAGAAGATTGCCATTTACTGCTCTTGCTTTTAGTGTATTCCTCATCATTATATATGGCATTCCATCATCAGCAAAACCTGAGATTTCATTGACATATAGGTTATAAATTCATCTTGGAAAAAATAAGACTACTTTTCTGGCATGAATATATAATATGTGAGTATATACAACTTAGTTCAGTCTTAATTTAATTATAATATGCAGTATCTCATAACTTATTTGTGTTTTCATCTTATCCACACTTTTTTAAAGGTCCATCTTAAAAATGCATCTCTGATGCATAACTTTCTTCCTATTCAATATTTTTTTAGTTGAGATTTTTTAAAAATGAAGGCACTATTTTTGTTCATTTCTCCTTAAATATTGCTGAATTTTCTTTGAAAATATTAATTACTTATTGAAAGAGAAATAAATATAGGGGAGGAAAAGGATTTTTATTGTAAATATTTGAATATTATAAAATCATTACTAATTGGCCTACATGAATATTAAGGTTCTTCAGCCCTAAAAAAAAGTCTAGACTGTAAATATATGATAGCTATCACTGCAGTTTCTTTGCCAGAAGCACTTTATAGATATTAATTTCCATTTATCTTCACATCACTCCCAATAAGGTAGATAATGTATTTTAGCTATTTTTAAAATATATGATGCACTTGAGACTTTTAAAAAGTGAAATACATTTTTCAAAGTTACACAGCTATTAGTGACAGAGCTAGGATCCAAAATTATATAATAATTCATTTTTAACATAGTGAGATAGCTTTTTTTCCCTTCTAGGATGTGATAGACAGTAATTTTACCATGTTTACAATTAACAGATTAATCAACTAAACAAATGTAGCAGCTATAAATTTCAACATACTCAGGTGTGCAAGATCAGCATGTTCCCTATGGATTAAAGCAGCTTAATTTTTGATTGTTAGTCCTGTTATTCTCAATATTTCTAGCATCCTCACCTACCCCAACAATGCATCTCATACTGTCCAGGGACCTAACATGATACCATAAGAAGAGGGGCTTTTTGTAAGACCGTCCCTAGTCAGGGGTGCCTGGGTGGTTCAGTCAGTTGAGTGTCTGACTCTTGATTTCAGCTCAGGTCATGATCACAGAGTTGCGGGATTGAGCCCCACATTGGGCTCCAAGCTGAGCGTGTAGCCTGCTTGAGATTCTCCCCCTCTCCCTTTGCCCCTTTCCCCCACTTGCATGCTCTCTCTCTCAAATAAGAAACAAAATAAAATAATAAAACATAACTAAAAAAAAAAAAAGACCGTCCCTATTCAGTCAGCCTAGGGGACTGGGAATAGTCCTTGTACCCATTCCTCTTTGAGGGTTTGCTACCTCCTTAGAATTATTGCCTTCTAGGTAGGATCTGAGTCCACTCTAGTCACAGACTGTCAGAAATCTCTCTCTATTCTCCACATTCTCAGCCCCATCTTTTTTGTTTTTTTTTTTAAGCTAAGGGCAGTGAAAAAAAGACTTGACAATCATCTGCTCTCCCCACTTATTCAGTTGCTCTGTCTATACCTAGAAATCCCATTCTTTATTTACCACACCAGACTTTCTCCATTCACTGTTCTACCCCTGCTTCGTACCTGGCCTCAACCTTTCCCTGAGGCAATGAAGTTTGGAGCCAGCTGCCATATTGAATGGGAGTAAGTGAGGGGTGGGGAAATTCAGGAGAAAATGTAAGTTAATATTTCAAAATATAATCAAAATCCATAAATATTTGGGGAGTATGGGAATTGTCTTTAGTCTGAAGAGGCATGGGGATAGGATAGAGGATGCTAAATAAATAAAAGAAATTATCCCAATCCCTAGGAACCCCCAATCTATTAATAATTAAAAGAAAAGAAAAAACAGACCAAAACTATTACCTGTAAACCATCAGAGGACAACAATGCCTAACTGTGCAATAGGAATTCAGACAGGAGAGAACTGAGGAGGAGCTGAAATACAGAAATAACAAAGTATTTTAATAATACCTACTGCCAAATTAAATAGATATTACCAATGGAATTCAAAAATATTTACTAAACATCTATTATGTACCAAGCACAATTCTAGGCACCAGGAATACAAAAAGCGAACATAATTTTATCTTCCAAGTCAGGGGTAGGGGGCTGAAGATGGGGAGGAAAGGAGGCAGACATTGGAAAATGCTTTTTAGTGGATGTGATTTTGAGCTGGGTATTAAAGAAAAAGTAGAATTTTGCAATGGAATTATGATTAGAGAAAACACTGTGTGCAAAGGCAATGATAGAATTAATCCTGCTTCAAGCTCTTCCTTTCCCCTAGGCATGGGACTGAGTTTTGTTAGGAATAGCAAACAGCATGAGTAAAGAGAGGGCAGTTTTTCATCAGATATATCTGGGTTAAAGGCCTCCTCATACAACATGAGGGAGGGTTAGTTTAGATTCCCTTATATAGATTGAGGATAAGAGCTGAAGCAAACTGTAGCTTAAAAAATAGACTTCACTATGACTAGTAAAGTAAGCCAATGGCCTAAGGTCAAATTGTACAATACATCTTGGTTCAGGTCCACAGGTTCTGAGATAGGACCATTGATAGAATGAGGTATCAGTAAGTCTGCAAAGGTCATATGTTCTAAAAATGAGACCACTGACTATTTCAGTAACTTGCCTGGTTTACAACTTCGGAACAATCTATGCCAAGACCATCTTAAGACTAATTCCAGCCCCCAGGTCCTATAAGTACTGTACCCTAAGCTCCTCCTCTTTTGACCCACTCCACAGTTCCTCTGCTTTGTATTGTCTCTTGTTCCAGTAGGCTAAATCAACCTAATTTTTTTTTCTTTTACTACAGGCATGTTCCTGGTAGTTTCCAGACAGAGTTTTCACAAACAGATGATCAGGAACCCTTGTTGCTATAGAGACACACTCTTACTGATAACCACACTTTGGTCTCGAGTCTCCACTGGTTCAAAGCCAATCTACCTGTCTCACCACCAATGTGAGCTCCAAATATTTTGTTGCGCCCTTTGGTATTGGTCTTTTTTTGTCTTATGGATAAGATCTCCCAAGACATTTTGGTTATTTGATTATATATGTAGTCATTCTCTTAAAGCCATCCCATAGTATTGATTTGCCATTCCTCTACTGTTTGTGTATTGACACTCTTGTGGTACATCTGAGAGATTCATACGGCAGGAGACAGGGATAGGTCCAATGAATTTGCATTGCAATTTGATGGTTGGTGATCAAATATCACAGTTTTATGAAAGTTTTTTTTTGTTCGTTTGTTTTTTTACTTCTAGGAGCAACACGGCTTCTTGTCCTTCGGGGGGATGAAAATTTGTTGAATCATTTAGCATGGTAGTTCCTGTATAGTAAAATTTAATACTCTGAAGATCACATATTTGTGTCTGCAACATGGACAAACACTAAGACAAGAATCATAATAAAAATTTAAAGTATGTTTCATATGTCTCATAATCAACTTGGATTTCTTTCTCTCTCTGGGGGGAGCCAGCTGCCATGTCTTGAAGATACTCAAGCAGCCCTGTGGAGGCCCGTATGGTGAGGAACAGAGGCCTTCTGGCAAGAACCAGCAATAACTTGCCAGCCATACGAGTGGCCACCTTGGAAGTGGATCCTCCAGCTCCAGTCAAGCCTTTAGATAACTGCATCCTTCAGAGAAACACCAACACCAATAGCCTAGCTAAGCCACTCCCAAATTCCTGACCCACAGAACTCTGTGTAAGAGAGGGAGGCAAACCATAAGAGACTTAAATACAGAGAACAAACTGAGGGTTGCTGGAGAGGAGTGGGGTGGGCTAAATGGGTGATGGGCATTAATGAGGGCACTTGTTGGGATGAACACTGGGTGATATATGTAATGATGAATCAATAAATTCTATTCCTGAAACCATTATTACACCGTATGTTAACTAACTTGGATTTAAATGTAAAAAAGGAACTCTGTGTAAGAAAACAAGTATTTGTTTGTTTTAAACCATTAAGTTTGGGAAAAAATAAGTAAACCATTGAGTTTCGGACAATTTGTTAGACAGCAATAGATAACTAACGTAATAGGTAACTATACTTATTAGATCATTGATACGATAGCTAATGTCAAGTGGACTTTCATTTAATTTGGATATGGATGGTTTATCTCTGCCAATGTCTCTAGGATTACTCCAACATCTGCTAATTGTCAAGAGCAATGGTTTTGGAAGTACCATAACCACTGGAGAGGAGTATCTACTAACAATTTAGAACCTTGAACCAGTAGAAATCTGAAATACTGCCTTTTACTGAAATCTTTTACTATTTCTTCCAGAAGACTAAATTTCTGATTATCTCTGGGGCCTTTAAGTAATTAAAAAAAAAAGAAACAAAGAACTCTGTGGATGATAAGTTGGTAGTTGGCTTCTAATATGGTCCCTAATGATCCCTGCCTCCTGATATTTGTGCCATTATGTAATCCCCTCCATTCAAGTGCAGACTGTATCCAGTAACTTGTTTCTAAGTGGTAAAATATAACAAAAGAGACAGGCTATCATTTCTAAGATTAGAATACAAAAAGCACACGGCTTCTATGTTGCTTGCCCTTTTCACCATCTTACTGGCATATTCTGAGGAAAATAGCTGCCATCTTGTAAGCTGCCCAATAGAGAGGCCCACTTATATGAGAAAATGGTATCTCCAAATAAGAGCCACCAAGTACCTAAGTACTCAGTCCAGTAGTCCATAAGGAGTTGAATCCTGACAATGAGTGAACTCAGAGGGGATCCTCCCCCAGTTGAGCTTCAACCAACATCTGGACTGATGCCTGTAAGAGACCTTGAGCCACAGATATCCAGCTAAGCCATGCCCAGATTCCTGAACCATAGAAACTATAAGATAAATGTTTGTTGCTCTAAGCCATAAAGTTTTGGGATAACTTATTACACAGCCATAGATAACTGTGTTGAACAGTTAGATAAAATAAGACTAAATTGTCCTGGTTTATTTTTATATTAATAATTTTCATTATATTAATACAATATTATATAGCAATATGAGAATGGAGGTTTTCTCTTCTATTAAGGTTTTATACATAATCAATTTTATAGGGATTTAGTCACTAATTATCCTGTGAATAAGGATGTATTATGGATAACAAGAACATTGAAAAATCATTAATTTAATGCATAATGTCTGTTATAAATGTTACCATTTGACAAGGACATTTAAACCTACAGGAAAGAAGTCTTTTTTTCCTCTCATTATTCTGTTGACAGTTATCATACTAATCTTTGTGCGTAAGCATGAATATACCTCTTTCTAACCTGAATCATGTTTAAAGTAACATTTTGCCAAACTTCTCATTTGACTTGTCAAGTTTTGTTTGTTTTATCATACATTTGATTAATAAGAGAACTACCATAATCATTTTGAAATACTTTAAGGAAAAAAAATTTTTAATGCTTATTCATTTTTGAGAGACACACAGAGAGAGAGAGACAGAGTACAAATGGGGGAGGGACAGAGAGAGTGGGGAGGAACGCAGAATTGGAAGCAGGCTCCAGGCTCTGAGCTGTCAGCACAGAGCCCGAAGCGGGGCTGGAACTCACAAACTCCGAGATCATAACCTGAGCCCAAGTAGTTTGCTTAGCCGACTAAGCCTCCCAGGTGCCCCAATTTTGAAATACTTAAAATTTAATTTTTGTTATCATCTTTCATTTTATAAAACAAAGAAGCAAACGTTAGCATACAGATATCATTAACTGCTTTTCTTTGGAGCTCAAATTTGGTAAAGACAGAGTCAAGAAGAGCTGTTTTCAAAAAACAAAATGTGTTACCAAAGAGTTATCTCTCAAAAAGACACAGGGTTCATTTTACCTTCCAAGAGATTCTTTCAAATATTTAAGAAACAAATTTATGTTACATAAACTCATGGGGAATGTAGAAAAACAGAGCGTATGCTTCTTATGTAAATTTATGAAGTTAGAATAACTGACAGCAAACTGAACAGAATGAATGAGCATGTTGATGGCCGCAGAAACAAGGGATTCAGAGAGCAGGGCAAGAGATTCTGTGAGAGCAACAGAATGAAGAAGGACCTCCAGGAAATTCTTACTTGAGAATCCAAATTCTAATCAAGTGTCTGCTGCAGAAGCTTTTGTGCTTGCTGAGTATGATAACGGGCAGCTGAACCAGTTCTCATGCTTTTGAACTGTTTCCACTTGGGATCTACCTTTCTTCCCACTTGTGTTCTTCCAAATGAAATGGAGGGGCGCCTGCATGGCTCAGTTGCTTAAGCGTCCAGCTCTTTCAGCTCAGGTCATGATCTCGAGGTTTGTGATTTTGAGCCCCACATCGGGCTCTGTGCTGATCGTGCAGACCTTGCTTGGGATTCTCCCTCTCTCCCAACTTCTCTGCCTCTGCCCCACTTACGCACGTGCGTTCTCTCTCTCAAAATAAATAAACTTAAAATAAAATGAAATGCTAAATTCTGGCATCACTTACAGAATCTGAGGTTTTAGCTCTTTATTACTGAACAAAATAAAGGGAGAGATTTCCCTCACAGCCATCTTTTCTTATTTTATAGCTATTCCCTTGGCTTGGACCTCTAAGGGGCAGTTGGTGGTTTCTATGGAGGCACTATGGAAACCAGCTAAATGACAAGGTAGCTACGTAAAGTTTTTTTCTATATGACGCAATTATTTTCATTTAGAACACAATCAGCTGCTGTCACACCTTTGCCTCTGCTTTTAAAAAATTCCTAGAGTCTTTGTGTGTGCCATGACTAACCTGAAGGAGAAAACACACACAAAACTGAACACCGGCGAAAGAGAGGGAGTGAGAATTTAGAGAGCCCATGAAGAATCATTTCAGAGGATTGCTGAGTCCTGGGAAAGTGGATTCTAAGGGATCAACATGGCAGATAAATAAAAGGTTATTTCTGGCTCTTTGGTTTTTAACATATAATCGTCAATATCCAGCTGACTTGGGAAAAATCACAAGAAATGATGCGTATCAGGTACCAAATTCTAGTACGCATCCAAAACTCAGCTGTGGTCTTTCCTTTCTTCTCTTTCTTCCTGTCCCTAAAACCCCAAGGCAAGGAATCAAGGCTTCTAGACACTGCCGGATGAGTCAAGGTACTGCGGCCCAGACAAGCTAAGCACTGGCCCTGTCACCACACAGACACAAAGGCATTCAAGAAACCACAGCCTTCTGGTTTTGTGGCTCCTGTCTTCTTAATCAAGTCGACGCACAGTGTGTATGCAGAGTTCACCCACAACACACACAAACACCGTGCAACACCTTGGGGCGGTTGGCTGGCAGAAATGTCCATCGAGCTGTGATTCACTGGGCAAGAGGAAGGCCTCCGGGGGCAGCCAATCAGAGTCTGGCCCAGGGGAAAAATCACTTGGCTTTTCCAGGAAGCCATCTAATTATGTTACTGTAATCCTCAGGCTTGCATTTTTCAGCCTCCTCAACACGAACTCACAGACTTCACTGATTATGTAATTACGGAAAACTTCACAACAAACATGAAGATTCCTTCTGGAGGCCACATTGAGGATCGGGATGTGCATTTGAGCGTGGGAGGGAAGCACACGGCTCACAAAGGGAAGAGCAAAGAGATTTATTGAACTTAAAAGGCCGCAGTTTAAAAGAGGCCTCTACCAGACCTCCCTTTTCGTGTGCACATTTTTTGCACCTGCAACTGTTTGTGGGCTGGAAAGCAATAGCCCTCCCCCTTCTCCCAAGAGACCATGCTTTAATGCCTTGGCCCCAAATGTGTCATTTTCCTGCCGGGGGGGAAAAATCAAAAGAAACTAAGTTTTTAGAACTTTGCTGTAAAGAAAATAATAGTTCTGAAAAGGATTGGAGCCACATTTTCAGGTTAGACACAGTTGTTAGAGATATGTCAGAAGGGAAAACATTCCTCTTCACTTTCTTTCCTAACTTGAGCTCAAGTTCTCCATTTCACTGGGTTCTGTGTGACATCTGTAGCTCCCATTCCAGCGGGGGCCGCACCACACTTTCCGCTCTGCAGTGCAGGACTGTGTTCAGACCACAGTGTTCAAAGTCTAGATTCCAAATGGACCTTCCTGATTCTTCACAGAGGAGATGTTGTATAAATTATTTCCACTGAAACAAACCTTTGATACCAGAAGTGAACGGTGGCATCTTAATTACGATGCTCATGAATGAAGTGCTGACAAATGATCTTGCTTTGGATGGTGTTTAGATGGTGGGTGGGGCTTGGGTTAGAGCTGGGATCAAAACTTGATTTTGGCCATTGATCCACTTCCTCTCTCCCCCACCACCCACCTCATATGTTGAGATGAAAGTTAAGAGTCGAAAGCCTCTTTTAAGCCATTATGAACTGTTTTATTCAAAGCGGCATCTGTGAATTCTTATAAGACTGGCCAAGATTTGCCAAATTATTCCTCCAGGGAATAGAAAGTTTAAAATCAAGGATCATAATTGAAGCAAAAGCGTTATGCTGGTATGAGATAGAATGCATCGTTAAAGAGACGGAAGATACGACAAAGCCCCTCACTCAGCATATATAATAATAGCACAAGGATGAACTTGAATGGACAGATTGGAGTAGTAGATGCAGATCAAATAAGCCCAGTCTTCTTCAGTTTAACTTGGAAGACATTAAGGATTTTCTATATGGTATAAACCTTGATGAATATTGATGATATGGGCGGGGTGGTTCTTACATATCTTATAAGATGCTAGTGTGCCGTGTGGTCAGGGAGCTGGAGATTTTAAAGAGTAGATATATTTACTCTCCTCAAAGAGTGGGAAATAATCATCTCAGCTACAGAGTGATCATTTGCCTCTCAATCTACTGTCCAAGTAAATGTTAACATTTTTGAAGTGGGTAGGTTTGGGATTCCAAGCAAACCCCACGATGGTCTTCAGTTCAGTTGTCTCATGGGGAGGATGCAAGAGAAGGCTTAAGTGGTTCATTGTCATTGAGGTACATTTATATCATTTTTATATTTATATTACTGAGTTACATTTATACAGACAAAATGATGGTATGGAATGGGGTGGGGCTGGTTAAAGGGAAACACGGGAAGCCTGGGGTATCAAGAATACAAGTTAAGGGATAAGGGATAAGAGAAGATGGAAGAAAGAATAGAAAAAGGAACAAAGTAAACTCAGGAGCAAATAGTAAATTACTTTGGACCACTTGGTGGAGAAAATGAGCAGTTTCACCTAAATAAATATATCCTGGCCTGACCTCACTGTTCTCAAAAGGGACAGTCAGAAAGTCTGCTAGAAAATGCAAGATAGGAGATTTAGAGCCAAAGGGAAAAAGGACCAGGATTCTAGGAGGCTTCTTATCCACACAGATTAGTTCCCCAAGAGAGCCTTATTTTAGACTTCTGTTCTCAAATAAAATAATGCCTCCTTTGATGGGTTCATTTCCATGGGAGGGAAAGGGTGAGATGAAAGTTCTATGTCAAGGGCAGAATAAGGTCCACGGAGACCATTAGCCTAGGAGGAAATTTTCGGAGGACCTGATACACTTAAGAGTTAGAAATCCATAGTCAAAGATCTCTGCATTTCATCACCATTTAGATTCCAAACACACGGATTTAGGTGTCTGTGTAGAATTTTATCTGGCAGTGGGATCTGAACACATCTCTTTGCAAATCTTTACCTATGGATGACCTTGACTTGTACAAACGATATAGATTTGGAATAAGGGCAGTGGAATGAAACCTCGATGACTCCCAAACAGTTTTAATTATGGTTTCATTTAGAGGAGAAAAAGAATTTTTTTCCATTTTATTTTTCTTCACTCCTCGAGAAAGTACATCTTTGAGTTTTGTCTTCTTTAGCATTTTGGTATTTTTTTTAAATTTTTTTTTCAACGTTTATTTATTTTTGGGACAGAGAGAGACAGAGCATGAACGGGGGAGGGGCAGAGAGAGAGGGAGCCACAGAATCGGAAACAGGCTCCAGGCTCTGAGCCATCAGCCCAGAGCCTGACGCGGGGCTCGAACCCACGGACCGCGAGATCCTGACCTGGCTGAAGTCGGACGCTTAACCGACTGCGCCACCCAGGCGCCCCGAGCATTTTGGTATTTTAAATACCTCTCCCCGCCCATACAGGCAGGGCTTTCTTCCATTGAGAGGGCACCCCCCTAGGTGCTCCAGAGGCACGGTGCTGGCACTTTGTGCAGAGGCCCTGGAAAGCTCTCCCACACAATGCAGTGCACACTGGGGGCCCTGAGCACCAGCAGCAGGTTCTCCAAATAAAGCCCCTTCTCCAAGTAAGTGAAACAGAAAAAGGACTTAGAGCCTGACTGTTATACTTCCCACTCAACAAATAAAGTGTGCCAAGGGCATAAAATTTGCTCACTTTCACTATAAAGTGTGAAAACGAGAGACAAAAAAAGACGGCAGTAAAGATATACTACAAGGAGTGATCTCTTCCTTCCATTATTGCAGACACCATTGACCTGTTTGTTTTTTAATTTTTAAATTTGAGTAGAGTTGACACACAATGTTACCCGAGTTTCAGGTGTACAACATCACGATTCAACTTTTCCACAAGTTGTGCTGTGCTCACCACAAATGTAGGTGCCATCTGTTGCCACACAACACTGTTACATTATCAGTGACTATATCCTCTGTGCTGTGCCTTTTATTCCTGTGACTTACTTGTTTCATAACCAGAAGCCTGGATCTCCCACCCCCCTTCACCCATTTTGCCCAAGCTCCCAACCCCCTTCCTTCTGGCAACCATCAGTTTGTTCTCTGTACTTACAGGACCATTGACCAGTTTTTGAATTATACTCTTTTAGTTTGAGGTCATTTGTTTCTCTTTTTATTCCAGCACCGAAGGGCTGTGGGGGTTTTAAAATTAAGTTTCTTTTGGAAGTATTACTGGGCTTCCTCTAGTCTTGTTCAGGGAAGTGAATCCCTTACAATGGTGTGCCCCTTCTGAAGACTTATGGACACTCTCCGTCATAACCCAGAGGTGATTAGCAACTCTCCACTTGCCCCAGCTACTAGATTATCTGTCTGCAGTTGGGAAATTCCACTAGCCACTTCCTGAAAACAAACTTTCTACTCTACGGCTATAGACGATAGCTGTAGAGTGCCCAGACAACTCAGTAAGCACGGGTGGGGAGAAACACCGAAGCCTCTTTGCCCAGCATAATCGCTGACCCCTTCTCCCTCCTATCTAGCCCCTGCCCACTTCATGGATTTTCCAGGGTTTTCCCTGATTTACAAGTTACAGCTATTTCTCCTTCACAGGGGAAAGTTAAGTAGACATTTCCTCAAATGTTGCTAGTAAGTAAGTACAAAATAAAAAGTAAATCATTGTGGATGTACAGTTCAGATTTTGTCAGTCTGTTCATAGTATTTATTGAGTGACCAATGTATATTGGGAAAGCCTGGCAGGAAATACTTGTGGGGGATTATAAAACAGCAGTTACAACCACCAACAGATTAGGTGCCTTGCTGCAAGATTCGGAACACTCAGGAAAAGAAAACTTATGGAGGTTTCAGAAAGTACTCCTTTATAGTCTAATACATTGATACACATAGATCTATATAGTCTAATGCCTGTAGTCTAATGTTATAGTCTATCATAACATCTATATAACAAAAGAAATCCTCTCTAAAACATGTCATTTTCTTAATGTTTATTTATTTTTTTTTGTTTTGAGAGAGAGAGACAGAGACAGAGACAGAGCGGGAGTGAGGGAGGGGCAGAGAGAGAGGGAGACACAGAATCCAAAGCAGGCTCCAGGCTCTGAGGTGTTAGCACAGAGTCCAATGCGCGGCTCAAACTCACGAAATGTCAGATCATGACCTAAGCTGAAGTCAGACACCTAACCGACTGAGCCACCCAGGAGCTTATTTTAACTGAGCCTCCACAAGTCAGTGTACATAGTTCAATGTCACAGAGTGTCATAGTTCAATGAAATGTTCTTTCGTTTTACCTACACACATATCAACATAAAAAGAAAAATAAACACATAAGATTTGGTATTCATCTATTTGTCACCAAAGCTAAGCTCTTAAAAACCTGGTATACTAAATACATGAATTTTTATTTAAAAGTTTTTTTTAGTGTTTATTTATTTTTGAGAGAGAGGTAGAGCATAGTGTGAGCAGGGGAGGAGCAGAGCGGCGGTGAGGGGGGTGGGCGACACAGAATCCAAAGCAGGCTCCAGGCTCTGAGCTGTCAGCACAGAGCCTGATGTGGGGTTCGAATCCACAAACTGTGAGATCATGACCTGAGCCTAAATTGGACACTTAACTGACTGAGCCACCCAGGCATCCCTAAATACGTGTATTTTTAAAACATAATGCTTCTCTGTCACCTCACTAATAATAGACTCAAGGGAACACTTAAATTATATTGGTTTGTCATCTGTACGCTTCTGAATCAGAAGAATGTTAATGAATGAAATATAAAGAGCATCCTAAAACTCTTTTGGGCCGGGAGTGACCAGCAGACAGATCAAGCAGGAGGATTTGCAGAACAATTGCTCAGGCAGGCAACAAAGATAAAGGAGAGAAAGTTCTGGAACTTGTTGGGTAGAATGAAATATTGAAACCTAAGAACTTCCCTCTGAGGAAAGAGTCTTTTCAAACACATCTGTCTTGGACAAAATTCAAACTGCCTTCTCTCAGTGATTCATTTTCCCATAATTTTATATTTGTGCATTTGCCACGTGAGGAAAAGAAGCAGAGTCTGTCAGACTTTTAAGGAAAAGTCCTGGTCAAGTTGACTGCTGGGCCTCACCAGCCCACTCCAGTCTTGAGATCAAGCCTAGGCGAAGGCAGGAGGGACCCAGGGAGCTTGAAGGGAACTCAGCACAGATGCATCAGTTAGGTTGTCCTGCCAGATCTTGATTCCTTGTTCCAATGTATGGGCTTCTGCCTTGTGTGAGCAGGCCCCCTCCTGTAGTCCCTGACTCAGGGCTGCACTATTCTTGCAGCTTCTCTGGGCTGGGTTCTCGGCTTCCTAGAGAGTGGAGAACCACTCTGTTTCTAATGCCTGCTACTTTGTGTTAGATTGTGTGCTGCTGTCTGCCTCCCCAAACATCTACATACCCTCAAGATGCCCCTTTGGTATCTAATAATCTTAGTCCTCTTTATTTGAACATTCACCTTAGAGCAAGCCCCATGCTGAGCAACTCACATGCATTATCTTAACTTAAACCTCACGAGTCAGATTATTATTCCCATTTTACAGAAGAGGAGCCCGAGGCTTTCAGAGGTCAACTTGTTATTAAGTGGTGAAACTGAGATTCAAACCTACATCTGTCTTACTTCTGTCTCCTCTCCTTGGAGTTCTAGTCTATGCGGGTCTCTCCTCAGTGGAAGACAGCCCTCGTCTAGATCTTTCTCACTGCATGTGTGTTCTGAAATATGATGGGCTCCTTTGGACTTTTCAATGCATTTTATAAATAAATGTACTTTTGTTCATCAACTATCCTCTCCGTTTCTTCTCTTACTGCTACTGCACTCATAATCTAAGTGACATTCAAGAATCTAAGCAAAATCCCAGAGCATCACTGCCTCTTGGACTTCTAACGGTCCCGCAAAGGACATCATAAAAGGAAAAGGCTGGAAAATCTCTGAAAGGAAGTTTTCGGAGAGTGTTTACGTGACAAAGAAGTCAGGAAAATATGGTATTGTTATGATTCTCTTCATCATTTCAGGATCTGAAGTGTTCAGAAAGAAAGACATCCAAAAGGAAGATGGACTTCCAGGGGGGGATGTGACTCATAAGGAAGAATATGAAAGAGAGAAAAGCGACTTGTCAGATGGACAATGGGCTTTTATTTGAAGCATATGGAGCCATATGGAAGACTACAGAGAGGTGGAAGTTAGCAAGGAGGAGACAGAAGAAGACGTTCCTGGTTTGAGCAGGGTGAGGGGGTGGGGCCCGGAGACGGAGAGCAAAGGAAATGAGTGTGGAAGGACACAAATACAGGAGACGTTTGTGTGCACAGTAGAGAAACAAATGCCCCACTTTTAGCATCTTGAAAAACATTGGCTATTTATTAACAAGAATGAAATAAATTTCTCTAATGCTTTCTTCCAAATTACTCAAAGAGCCTCAAAAGCTTCCTGCTTATGCCACACGTTAACCAGGAGAAAATCTCAATCTTCTCTTCTCTGATTGATAGAATGATAGCAGAAAGAGTTCCAGATTCATAAAAGGATGGTTTCCAGAGAGAGACATGAAAAGTGTGTTTCCTAAAAGATACCAAAAGTTTATTTATTTATTTATTTATTTATTTTTGTTTTGAGCCTGCCTATGAACAGTAAGCCTTAAGGAAACCAAAGAAAACAAACCCAGGCAGAAGAAGGGAATTGGCTTCCTTGTCTGGCTCACGTCTCCACAAGGAATGGTCATGTGTATGTGGCTTCCTTTGGTGCCACTTATCAGTCCTCAAATAAAATTCTGCGAACGACTTTTCTTGTCTCCGAGGAAATGCCTGTATCAGAAATCTCTGTTTATAATACCAAGTACCTCAGAAAATGCCATCTGGTGCTCTTGAACTTAACATTCTTGTACAAGTTTATCCTGATGAAATCCTTGGCATTTTCCTGAGGCTTTTTTTGCCTTCCTGCCAAATGTTAATTGGTACCTGTTCCTGTAAGTCTTGAGTTCTCCTTTCCCAGCTGTAGAGATCAGTCTTAAGGGCACTTTTTTACTTCAAAATTTTTTCTCTGAAACTGTCCTGGTTTCTAGCCCTGACTGGAGCCCTCTCCCCAGGCTCTGCATTGTCCTGTCTCCTAGCAGTCCTTACACTGGATTCTTCCACTCTTCCTCTGGGGACCTCCACTTTACAGAACTGACCTGCTGTAGTGGTATTTAAAGGTTTGCAAACTACATTAGGAGGTGCTGTATTATATCTACCTAGTGTTTGTCAGTCACCATAAGTGCCTAAACCTTCCACAGAATCTCAGATGGCCATCCAGCTCCTCCCAAATAAAAGGCTCATACATACTCTTCCTTCAGTATTATTTCCATTATTCCTAGCTTTGTATATAAGAGCTTAGACCCTGGAAGAAACATGATAGAGGAGAAAAAGCATTGACTTCTGATGCCAGAGAGATCTAGTTTTAAATCCCGGTTTCCTCCTTTTTTTTTTTTTTTTTAAATTTTTCCCACTGAACTTGGGCAAGGGACTTAATTTCTTATTCCTTTATCTTACTATTTTTTAATGTTTTTTTTTTTTAATTTTTGAGAGAGCAGAAGAGCATGTGTGAGTGGGGGAAGGCAGAGAGAGAGAAAGAGAGAGAATCCCAAGCAGGCTCCATACTCAGCGCAGAGCCCAACCCAGGGCTCTATCTCACGAACTGACCTGAGCTGAACTCAATCAAGAGTCAGATGCTTAACCGACTGAGTCACCCAGGCACTCTATTTCTTTATCTTTAAAGTAGGAGTAATGGTGGCAGGTGTAAAGATTAAATAAGTTAATGCGTTTAGGTGGCTGACACCTAGTAGGCGCTTAAAACATTTGTTGCATAAAAGAATGGATGAAATTAATGAAAGAGAAGGGCAAAAGAAGAAAAAAAGGAGACCTTACAGTTTTTGCATATCCACCAAGTACAGGCTTTATGATAAGAATCTCTCAGTTTAGTAAAGAAAACAGATATCTACGCACAAAAGTACCAAGCAGTGCAGTAAGTATGGATGATGGAGGAATGCAGAGGAAAGGTGCCTAACCCAGCCTTACTTATGAAGGAGGAGAGTCGGGGAAGAATCCCGGTCTTACCTCTTCTAACAGATCTGTATCTTTTGGGTGGAAGCTTTGCCCGCCCCTTGTACGGTGATCGCGTACCAAAGCATTAACATTTTATGTAACAGAAGACAATGACTCCATGTCATATATCACACTACAGAAGTTCAACCAACTTGGGTGGTGACTTGGTGAGGTGATGAAGCTGAGGCATATTAAGGGTGTCTCAGGAAATATTCACACTTTCTTTTCCAGAGGTACAGAATATGCTTTTTGGAGACTTGATATGAAATGCCCATATAAGCCTGGAACACAGGAAAACGGAGTCGGTTCTACTGGGACAAGGGAATTGGAAATGGTCTTGGTTCTATTTCCTATACTGTGTATCGTTTAGTAAGGCAAAGCCCCCAAACCTCCACATTCCTTAGTTTTGTAGGCACCAAATGTCACCAGAAATATCTGTGCACTATTGAGACAGGGTTCATGATGAGCACCTTGAAGAATCTTGGACATGTGTCCAAAGTTAGCCATTTCTACAGGTAGATTAATTCCTAATCATGGTGGAGTTATTGGTTACCTCAATACAATCAGAAAGCTTACTTTTCTTTCTTATGAAGTTTAAAATGACACATTTTCTCCATTTTATTTCATTTACTTATTTAAGTTTTTTATGTTTTATTTATTTTTGAGAGAGAGACAGAGTGTGAACGGGGGAGGAACAGAGAGAGAGGAAGACACAGAATTCGAAGCAGGCTCCAGACTCTGAGCTATCAGCACAGAGCCCGACAGGGGGCTTGAACTCACGAACTGTGAGATCATGACCTGAGCCGAAGTCAGGTGCTCAACCGACTGAGCCTACCCAGGCGCCCCTCATTTTCTCCATTTTAATAAAGAGTTTCTCGTAAATGAAAGTTTCAAAATACTAAGACTGACCCCACAAAATCAAATGATTTAACAACCTGGTAGTGCTTTCTGATAAACATTTCCCCCTACAGTTAGAGAATAACCCTGTGTTGTAGATCAGTACTGTTCTCCTGTTTTACAGATGAGAAAACAGAGGCAGGAGTACAACATATGATCTGCCTAAGCTCTCTCAGCACCTTAAGGAAGACCTTAGAATCTAGTCCACAATGCACATGTTTTTAAGTCTATTGTTTAGTCACGAGATATAAAGCATCTCAAGAACTACCAAAGTCATTAAAAATGTTCTCTTTGTGGAGAACATGCTTCCCTTCCCAGGATGTAAAATGTGATAAACGGCAGGGAGGAGAACAAACCACCTCAGACCAGAAAACCACACTGGAGAGTAGTAGAATCTCACCCTCAGCTCTGAATATTATTATTTGAGAGTTGGAAAATTATGCGACATGACTGCAATGGGTTTGGCCACTCTTCAGTAATGTCTGTGCTATTCAAACACTCTTATGCAAACTCAATTTCTAAAAGTTATGAAGGGAATTTTTGTTCAACAAAATGTTCTTGTAAAAGTCGTCTGCTATTAAACTCAAGACACAACTCCAAGGAATCTTTTACTAGAAAGCAATGCATTATTCCAACATGAATCACAGGCTAATTGACTATTTTCCCAGGATATTATAACTGACTGCTGTACTCCACTGGGAACTGGGATACTCTATGACATCTGTGACTGAGATGCCCACTGAACAAGGGTCTAACCAAACCCGATTTAATGTGAGTTTGTTGTAAGTAAAAGGGAACCTAATGGGATGTGTTTAGGGAAACGTTGAATTAAAAAGACTACAAATTAGATAGAATGTGTACAGGGGACATTAATCACCACACGTTTAACTAATATTTCAAGTGGATCTATCAAGTGCTTCTGGAACATTCTGCCTTTTTCCATTTGGATGTCAGGTGCAATAAAATTCCAGCTTGGAAAGGGGAAGTCACTCTAGAATCAAGCCTTGAGGGAATGAATCTCTTTGTGTATGCAGGTGGATCATGACCACCACATAAGACTCATTAAGTGCCCAGATGCCCATGGCACTATAATTGGCAGCGCCTGGAATAGGAATGTACTTTTAATGCCAGTCTCACCCCAACCACAATTTTTATTAATGGCATTTGGGAGAGAAGGAAATCAGGAGAAGGTACTATATTTTTAATGAAACCATCTAGTATTCAAACAGTGCTTTGTTCTTTGAACATTTTATACATCCCTTCCTCACAAGAGCCAAGTGCATTAGCTCAAAAGGCATTATCATCTCCACTTTTAAAATTAGAAAATTGAGACCCAGGTAAATGTAAGACAAATAGTAAGTTAGCAGCAGAACTTAGACTAAAATCCAGATTTCTTTTTTTTATGTTTATGGTTTTTGTTTAAGTTTTTAATCCTGCTGTACAATGTTCTCTATGAATTTTTTTTAAAGTTTATTTATTTACTGAAGTAATCTCTATACCCAACATGGAGCTTGAACCCAGGACTTCAAGATGAAGAGTCTCGTGCTCCTCCAACTAAGCTAGCTAGGTGCCCCTCTATGAACTTCTAAACAGACTTTAATACTTCCTGATCTCAAACAGTAAATATTTGGCAGATATTCTACACAAAAAACTTCTATCTTGGTTCTAGGAATGGAATACTTGTGGCAAACTTTTCCTTATGTAAAAACATTAGAAGGATATTTATTTCATTGATTTATAGAATAAAAAAATTTTCAGTAGAAACATGAAGCCCTTTTATTGATTTGTCTAGGTTTTAAAAGTTATAAAATAGATAGGGAGGGTACAGTAAGTAATATAACAAATATGAGTGTATCCAACACATTGTATTGGCCAATGTCGACATGTCTGGGTTTGCTTCATGTATAAATATGAAGCTGATATATCTCCCCGCTTATTTGTTTTCTGTACACTTTAATAACACAAAATCCAGATTTTTGACCCAGAAGCTGGAGAGTGTGAGGTCACAGAGACCACGTGAAGACAGAAAGCTCCTCTCCACTCCTTGGGAGAAAAGCTTAAATTGTCAACAGGCCCCTCCCCCAAGTAAAACAAGCATAAGGCTGCTGGTGTTTTCCAGAGGGAACTGGGGAGTTATTATTACTTGCTGCATTTTTCTAGAACCTTTCTTCTAAAGTTTTAGGCAGCATCTTGGTCCATACTCAGCTTTACAAGGGCTTCTGAGTAATCATTCCTTGAAAGTTATTGATTGATTGACCGGATTGTTTAGTACCTCCCAGTGAAAGGACAAGGGTTTGGACACAAAGAGTGACTGTTACTGTTACCTGTGCAAAGTAGAAAAGTAATTAGTTGTTTTCCCCTGTCTATTCAAGTTCCTCAGATCAGTTCTTCTGAAGGGTAATAGGGGTAGCATGTTGAGAAATTTAGGGGAAAACTGAGGTAACGCAAGACCGTAGGGGCTTTTTGTTGTTGTTGAAAGGTAAATACCATTTTATATTCAAGTTCTGTAATGTATGTGGCATATGGACTGATGGGTGACTCATTTGTTGTTGGAAACTGAATGAACTTGCCTGATGATATATTTTTCTTTTCTGTGTGTGTATGTGTGCGTGTGTGTATACAAGTGTGTATATGAGAGTGTGTGTGTGTGTGTGTGTGTGAGTATGTGAGTGTGTGTGAATGTGTTTCCTTTCTGGGCAATGCTTCCCTTGGATTCATCTCATATTTGAATTAAGGCATTTTTTTTAAACTGACAAATTCATTTTCAAATTGTTTCCACCCATTCACTGGTTTCTTATCATTTTACTTATTTTTAAAATAATTTAAAACATTTATTTATTTATTTTGGGACAGAAAGAGAGCACAACTGGGGGAAGGGCTGACAGAGAGGGAGAGAGAATCTGAAGCAGGTTCCCCAATGTCAGTGCAGAGCCAGACGTGGGGCTTGAACTCACAAACTGTGAGATCATGATCTGAGCTGAAATCAAGAGTAGGACGCTTAACTGACTGAGCAACCCAGGCATCCCTGATTTTTTGTCATCTTAGATACGTGGCTGAAGCAACAGAACTACAAATGGAATATGCAAAAGTTTGTTAGGGACTTTGGAATATAGGTGACAAATCAGAGCCATGCCAAAAGGGATATTACTAAAAATCTATACTTCAAGACAGATTGATATTTAAAAGAATTGTCTAAAAATTAAGAAAGATTGACAAAAGTCCTCTGCTTCATTAACCTAAAGTATTATCAACACAATATAACACACTATAACGTAATATCCAATTTATGATGATAATTCTTTACTTCCTTATACAACTCTTATTTCTTTTTCTTCTATTTTGGGCTCCCCTTTTTTTCTTGCTTGTGTAATTCACTTCAGTACTCTGCGATGAAATCAAAGATAAATGATCCTCAGTTTCAGTGTGTGTATTCAGTTGGGGCCAGCGCCTTCTTGACTGATAGGTAGAAAAGATGAACCCAGTAACTGACATCCTTATTAAAGCATCGGGGTGTTTTTTGGTTGCTGTCGTTTTTACTCATCAGTTTTTTCTTAGGGCTCTTGGATTTCCGTGCCTTTCAGAGCTTTCTGGAATTCCATTCTGTGTTCCACTCCGCCACATGCATCCTTACCCCTGTGTGTGCATCTCTCCACCCTTCTGAGGTGTTATCTACCAACTCATCATCAGGTTGCAAGGCACCAACATGTGAAGAGCTTTAAGTGTATCTTAGATTATTGTTTTCAAGCCTCATAGTACAGAGCAATGGAAAGTCTATTCCATAAATAAATATTTGGAAAGACTCACGAGAAGTCTGGCTCTTCTAAAAGCAAACGATGATTAACATGCCCAGATAGTTTTTTGCATCTTGATTTGGAAAAAAGAATCTATGACATTCTCCAAAACACTAAGTAGTATTAAATGAATAAAGTTGCCTTTGTTGGCATATTTAAAACTTCATAGCTTAGAGACCACAACATATTCCCAAAGTCTGATTTTTTCAAATGAATGAAAAGGTCTATCTGATGTGTGTGTTCTAAAAACTTCATTAATAACATAAATGATGTCCCTGGTACTCTTATACTTTGACTATTGATTTTGGTCCCTTTAGAGATACTTGCTTTTATTCATAGTCTTGCTATTTGCCCTGTTATAAGCACTCACATGATTTTGTCAGCAATTTCGTGGATAACTGACTTCTTGTTTTTCAGGATACCAATTACCCTTCCCAACTTGCATCTTGTGTGGGCTTGGCAGGCATCAGCTCCTAGCACCTAGAAGGCCCTTCCTTCTCCAGACTAACTTCACAGAAACAATGTTTCTGTTGCAACTGGCTGAGGTTGGAATGAGCTCCTCGTCTGTCTGCATTACAAAATAAGTGAAGACTAACGAGCCCAGGCAGGTTCTCTGTATCCTTGGATTGATCTCTTTGCATTCTCTTTGCCTCTTTTCAAGAGCTCTTGCTGTAAAATAGCCAGACTGCATCTAAATTTAACAATGCGATATGGTACAAACAGGCTTTCATGCGTGCTGTGTCATCACGGGGATTTCAGGATTGTCTAATTGGTCTGCCTTGGTGAATCTGACGCAATCTCCCATTGGTCTGTACTCAGGAATCTGGGTGGGAAGTGAAAGTACAGACAAACCAGCCTGGGCCACCTCTACCATGTAAGAACTTGCCGCTGTGTGTGGGTCTGACAACCCAGATTCAGGCCAATTCAAAATGAAAAGCTTCAAATGAGTGCTCTGAAAATAAAACGAAAACTGAATCTGCTCACTATATCTCAGTGAGGCCTCTGAGACAGCAAAGGTTTTGGGGTCCAAGGTCAAGCTGAAGGGTTAAAGACAGAAAGGGCCTTTTGCCCCTCAGACTGATGAAGTAGCCTCTCCCAGGGGTATGACTGTGGAAAGGTGGCACAGAGGAAGGTCAAGTGATCTGCACCGGATCTAAATTTCCACTGCCGGACTGCACCTCATCCAAGCCTTTCTCTATGACACCCCCACAGAAGGACTGGCTCCAAACTGAGCTGAACAATTATATGAAATCCTTTCTGCTTTAGGACTTACAAGGGGAAAAGAGAATGTTTACGCTTAAGAAAAAAAAAAAAAGCATTCTTTGCTCCAATATTCTCTAAGTTATTTTTATTATTGAAATGAAAAGGAATTAGCTGAAGTGGTTTGGCATAAAACATATCACAACATTTTTTACTTAAAAGATCATTTTTTTCTGACCATCAATTCATGCTCACTGAAAAAGTAGTCAAATGTCACAGAAATATGCAACACAGAAAATGAGAGGCCTTCCCCTTGAGTAGATCCCCTAGAGGTAACTTCCCACACCAATTTGTTTTATATCCTCAGTTGTTTCCCCACCAATTATCTATCTATCTATCATCTATCTATCTATCTATCTACCATCTATCACCTATCTCTCATGTTTACAAGAATGGAATCTTCCTTGATACACTTATAAGTTGCTTTTTCATTCTATTCAACAACACACCTTTCCGTGTTTGTTTATAAAGATATGCCTTGACGCCATGTTTGGTGTTTGAGACAAATTTCTTTAAAATTATTTTACACAGAATAAAAGCCAAGAATATAAGAGATATATTGAAAATAAAAATGCTTCCCTTCTTGGGGCTCCTGGGTGGCTCATTTGGTTAAGCGTCAGACTTTGGCTCAGGTGACCATCTCACGGTTCATGAGTTTGAACCCCAAGTTGGGCTTGCTGTTTGTCAGCATGAAGCCTGCTTCAGATCCTCTGCCCCCTCTTTCTCTGCTTCTCCCCACCCTCCTCAGAAACAAGTAAACATTTAAAAAAATGTTTCCCTTCTCTTCTCCGTTCTACAGCATTACTCTGGCCTTTGTCATGCTTTTTAAGCACATACAAGTGTATGCATATGTACTTGTTTACTCCTGTGTTATTTTTTTCACACCAATGGAATCGCCCTATAAGCTTCCATGTCTCCGTTTTTAAATTTAGTAGTCGAATTTTCTCTCAGTTGTACCAAATGGTGTTTAACTTAAGTTACAAGAGCTCGCTTCCAGTGGGAAGAGACCACGTCTGTCTGGTCCACTGATATCTGGACTTTACCTGGCATGTTGTCAACACATGTTCTATACATGGAAGCCCTGAGGGTCTTCTGCTCCAGTCAGAAAATCTCAGAGAAAAAAAACTACCCCTCAGCTCCAAGTGCTCAACAGATCCCAAAGGATCTCCATGTGGCCTTCCTCTGGTAGGCACCAGGCAGCTCCGAGCTCTGTTTCTGGGTGTAGGAGCCATTTGGTGCTCCAGAGTCAACAGGGGAGTGTGCATACCCGGCTGCAGAGGGAATAAGGAGGTCAAAGAGGTCAGCAGACCTTGAAGGAGCTGTAGTTTCCCTCAGCAATGTGTAAAATATACCCAATCTTTGTAGGAACAGAAAATCCAACTTTGATAGCAGAAAGTGGATTCTGAGTAATCAGTAAGATTATGAATAAAGAACCTTAGTAAAATTCTCAGTGGATATTGCTTTAGTAAATTTCAAAATTGTGTGTGTGTGGCGGTGGGGGGTACTGAAATAGCCAAGTAACAGTACTAAATAATGTGTGTATTTGAACTCTTATGCACATTACAATTGCTCCAGAATATTCACTGTGTGATATGCCCCCTCACCAAATTTGATTTTGGTTTTTAATTCTTCAGTGCTAGGAAAACAAAGTGATCCTTGTCACTGAATTTGAGCATCATATCAGGCTATTAAAAAAAAAACCCAGTAATCCTATTTGAGAAGAATTTTAATCATAGTTTTGTGGTTAATAGAAATTAAAACCAATATATGGTAGCCCTAAATAAGAGCAAAACTTATCTATTGGAGAGACTTCAAAGGTCAACACATCCCAGAAAGGCTCTAACTTATAACAGGAGCCATTTATTATGCACTGACTTTGGGACATTAAAATGTCACTGCTAGAATTTATGGCTTTTGCAAAATGTGTACAATTTCTGTGGGGAATTTTCCTCATCCCAAAGGACAGGGATAATAGAAAGGAAGCCTTTTATTAGGGCTTACTTTTAAAACGTTCTAAAAGTGGTAAGGAGTCAGGATGACTGTTGTCCAGCTGGCTACAGGCAGTTGGTACATAAATCAGAAGGAATTGGCCTTAGTGAACCTCTGTATGGAAAAGCTCACATAAACTGGCAACCGATCATTCCCTCTCCTTTATTTCTGTATAAACTGTTTACAGAAAACTATGTGGCAGAGTGTTTGAGAATAGTGATGTTCTAATCCCCAGTAATTCTTAGGAAATGTAATTGTAGGGACGGATTTCATAAAGTGCCTTCAATCTTATATAAATCTGTGTAAATCACAGAGCCCTGTAAATGCCGTGTGGACATCAGAACTCTAGTGGGGACCAGAGCCTTCCTCCCCTCTGGAGCTTCCCAGGGGCAACTGCTGGTTCCTTGGTGGAATATTTGCCTTCTGAGCTGGCCACATCTTATCACTGCTTTCGGGGGTTTCCGGGGAACTTGGGGCAATCTCACCCCACTTGCTGTGCTAAAAATTTGCCCCCCCTGAGTTTTAAAGGCATCTGCCTTTCATAAGGAAAAACCAACCTTCTGCTTCTGACTCATTGGCACAGAGACTTGCAGATGCCTAAGTTAAAGTGATGGCTTGTTGTGCCTGGCTGTGAACAGACTCTCTCTCTGTTGAAAACTGAAAACCTATGTGGTAGATGGCATGAGTCCTGTTTCATGGTGCTAGCCTCCCCTCCCCAAGAGCACTTTTAGCATCGAGAAAGCACAACAAAGTGAGGCTGGAAATGTGTTGCTCCCGGCTTCCAAAGCTGATGAGAATCAGTGAAAGAGCCTCTAGGAATGCAAGGAGTCCAAGTCTCTCTTTCAACTTCCCTAATGTGAAATAATAAGTGGCAATGACAATCTTAAAGATACAACTCTGGGAACACGGAACAGGGAAAGTTCTTCCCCAGTTATTCATGCCAGAGAATCGAACGGACCAATGTAGGCGTGGGCACTCCAAACTTGGTTGTTACCTAACTGGATCCACGCCGTTCTCCAAAATCTGATTCCAGTCCTGCCCCCACTTCTCCGCTTGTACATCACTGTCCCACCCTGGACCTCGAGAAGCTCTCACCTGGATTATGCCTGCAGCCCCCAACTTGTTCCTCTGATTTTAATCTGGCCTCCGCTAATTTATTTTTCCTCTAGACCACTGTCAAAATGTGATCCATCTATCACCTAAATCTATTAGGTCATTCCCCTATTTATAATCTTTTGAAATTTTCCCATCGCCGACAGAATAAAGTCCATCTAAGTTGCCTGCCTGCTGCTCCGGGCCCCGCCTCACGTGGCCATGCCTCACACTGGACACTCTGCCAACACATGCCTTCCTCACGCTCCTCATTCCCTCTCGTCTCTGTGCCTTGTCGTGTTGCCCTCTCTACCACGGTGTTCTCCTCGTTCTCTTGACTGGGGTGACTATTGTTCATTCATTAAGATTCAACTCATATACTGTCTCCTCCAAAGATCCTTCTCTGACCCAGATAAGGGTGGATAAGGGACCCACTGCTCTGTGGGCTGTCTCCTTCTACAGGCCCAGCCCTCATGGCACTGACCTTATTACAACCTACTAGGCTCGTTGTGTGTCTTCTGGCCTCTGAGCTGCTTGAACACATGAACTGTGACTTAGTCGCTATTGTGTTCTCCCCCGAAGTATAGCACCATATTTATCATATATTTGATACCCTATAAATGCCTGATGAATGAATGAATGAATGAATAAGGTGGAAAAGGAAAAATGAATAATAAGAAGGGCTTATATTTTTATACAAGGTTTGCAAGGGTTATATAAAGTTTACGGTAGGTTTTTTATAAGATTGTTTAAGTTTTTTTTTTTTTAATGTTTATTTATGTTTGAGAGACAGAGAGAGACAGAGTTTGAGGGGGGGAGGGGCAGAGAGAGAGGGAGACACAGAATCCGAAGCAGGCTCCAGCCTCCACGCTGTCAGCACAGAGCCTGACATGGGACTCGAACTCATGAACTGTGAGATCATGACCCGAGCCAAAGTCAGACGCTTAACTGACTGAGCCATCCAGGCGCCCCAAGACTGTTTAAGTTTTGTTGGTAGCATATATATATTTATGAATAAGTAGAATAATTTAAAAAATAGGGGCGCCTGGGTGGCTCAGTCGGTTGAGCGTCCGACTTCGGCTCAGGTCACGATCTCGCAGCTCGTGAGTTCGAGCCCCGCGTCAGGCTCTGGGCTGATGGCTCAGAGCCTGGAGCCTGCTTCCGATTCTGTGTCTCCCTCTCTCTCTGCCCCTCCCCCATTCATGCTCTGTCTCTCTCTGTCTCAAAAATAAATAAAACATTAAAAAAAATTAAAAAAAAATAATTTTTAGGGCTGTAAGAGACTTTAGAGAGCATCTAGCCCAACATTTTTCTTTTACAAACGGGGAAACAGAAACTCAGAGAAGTTACAACCAGACCAAGGCTCCACGGTAAGATAATAATAACCTGTGAACGGGTCTACACAGAGTATTTATGGGGTCTACTGTACGAATTGAGGTCTGTATTATATATGCTTTAATATTTATGTTCCAGGAAAGAATCAATATCATGATTCCCAAGCGGTATATTTAGCCCTATCGATGTACAAATTTAAGAGTAATACAAAAGTGTCTAGGATTGCAAAATCCTCAGCTACCATCTGCAACTATGGTGAATATTACACTAACTCCTATTCCAGAATCACCAATTGGAACCCATAAAGGAGCAAGAAAATGGGAGCTCAGTGCTACCAGGAAGTTGTATTTGATGTTGCAATCTGAAAGGAAGGACTTGACTAAATTAATTTGTCTTTGTCTTTTCTTATACCCAAGGGCTTTTGCCACCTATACCTTCCATATTCCAAAGCAGTGCCCATCTCTGATGTCAGCAGTGGCACAGCCCATCAGCCTGGATGGCATTTGGTCAGTCCTTTTGTCCTGAGGGACACAGAGCAAGAGAAGTGCAAGAGTGTTTCCCTGGGGCCTGGGACCCAGTCTCCCTGGGAGCAGTGTTAATCATCAGAGCAGGTATTTAGGGGTGTTGGCTGTGTTGTACCAGCACCAAGCACTTATATGTTGCTTAATAAACATGGGTATTTGTAGTATATGGATGTGGTATCCTCTAAAGCTAAGGGACCAGGGCAAGAGTCCCTCTTGCCTTGCTTTAAGAGCGGTATGAACTTTGAAAGAAAATCATACACAGTAACTATCAAGCTCCCTATCAAAATGTCCTGTGACGGTAATAAGGCATAAGGCAACGGCCCACTGGGTCCTTAATACAGGGTTTCTTACATTCTTATGGCATTGCATTTAGGATCTAAAGTATAAAGGTCTAAGCAGAAAGGCCAAGAAACTGGGAATTTGCAGTCTTGGATTGTTTTCTTAAATCTACTAATTACCTACTGGGTAACTCTGAGAAAACACAACCTGTTAAAGGTTAGCCATTTCAGTCTCTCTACCCATAAAATAAGCCATAAATTATCTATACCCCTGCAGAAATACTGGGAGAATAAGTGCTCAAACGAAAGGTATTGTATAAGGATAACATGGTTTATCAAAGTTTGAAAGCTATTCTGGCCTCCACTTAAATAGTTAGCAGGATATCAGGCTCTCATGGACAGAGTTTCCAACATAACTAGTCTTAGATGCAACAGTGTGTTTTCTTTGAGCCACTGAAAAGAAAAACGTTTTCTAAATCCAATCTATTTTCTTGGGCAAATGAATTAAGTTTGTGTGTAACATGGAACTGTCATTTGAAAAGAATCCATCATGAAAACAAGACTGTTGCCTGGGAGTCTCTCCTAGTCTGTTCATGGCCCATCTGTCATTACCTGTCCTTTTCTGAGCTGCTAGACATTCCTGTCCCTCTTTGGCTTGTTACAAACTGGACAAATAGAGTCATCTGCCTTCCAGTGCCACACTGAAGCCGATTTGAGTCCTTGGGCCTCCTAGAACAATCTGTGATTTGGATTAAGGATATATATCAAGTAACTCAAAGACCCTGAGACAAATGTGGTTAAAAGCTGATAATTTCTTGATTTAAATGAGGGACTAATTTCACAAGCTTGATTAAGGAGGCATTCAGAAACCCAAACCATCTAATCCTGTCTTGGAGGGCTATGGGATCCCTGCCGCATGGCTGGAGTCAGATTCCTTCACCAAGAAATTTTATGCTTCAGAAGCAGAGAGAATCCCCCCTCCCACCGACAAACAGCACTGAGCTGGTCTCCAGGGACCCAAGGACTCTGGAATCACCAGACAGAGCATAGTCAGGGTATGGGCTTTGGTGATCTGTAACTTCTTGGGGTTCTAATTTGAAAAACTAGCCCTAAGAAATGGGAGATTTCTGGGAGGTGGATGGTTCATTTGTGTTTCCCTTTACCCATAGTAAGGAGGCTCTTCACCTTGAGAGAACCATCATTCCAGTGGTATGTGTTTTCCATTTTTAAAAGTTTATTTATTTATTTTGAGAGATAGACAGAGACAGTCCAAGTAGGGGAGAGGCAGAGAGAGAGAGGGAGAGAGAGAATCCCAAGCAGCTCCACGTTGTTGGTGTGGAGCTCAATGCAGGGCTCAAAACAGTATTTGTTGAACAAATAAACAAATAAAATATTACTTCATTATTCTTCCCTTGGTAATTATTCAATTAAAAAAGTGATACCCTACTTACAAGACCCTCAGAAGTATTTTCCCATCCTAAATTTCCCAGAAATCCAAATGGACAAAGTATTTCCATTTTAATTTTTAAATATCAGAAGAATGCAGTGACCACAGTTTATATTTTCCCTCCTATTTTCCTCAGGGCCTGAGTTGCTCATTTAAATGCAATTTGCTGCGTGTTTGGGTCAGTGACTTAAGTCAGGAGGCTCTTACGGTAACTCAGCGCTGTGGAAATCCCAGACTTTTGGCTGGGGTCTGGAGAAGCCTAGGATGGGTGGCTCTGAGGACCACTGTAGTTCAGCACCAGGCAGAGTTGCTGGTCCACTTAGGGCAGCAGGTCTCCAGCTTCACCAGTTTGGTTTTGCATGGAATCAGTCAGCAATGCCTGAGAAGGCCAGGAGCCCAGTCAGGATGACTAGGAAGGTTATAAACCAGAAAACTTCCGCCATGGTATTTGAAAACCACACAGTATTTTACAACATTCCTGTCTATTAACTGCTGGGAAGGGCACTACCTTATTGCCTTTTGCATAATGGAACCAATCTTTCCCCTCAGAGGCCCTCGTGTTGCTTTGATCAAGTTCAAAAGATGAGGGAAATGATGACTAAGAACCTTGGGAAACAGACTGAAGACTCTCACAGACATACTCTCAAGGGTTTTTTTTGGAAATTGTTGTTTGTTTGTTTGTTTGTTTTACTGATGCATCATTTTAGTAAATAATTCCTATAGTTAGTGCACTTATCAAATTCCTTACCCAAATATTTGTTATTTATAAAATAATCAAGGAAACAGACTTGTGTTTATTATTCTGAAATCAGCAGCAGTTTGATGAATTGAAAACAGTCTTACTTTTTTTCCTTTTTCCTCTCCCTTTACCAGCCTCTTGTAAAAGTGCCAACATTATACAACCACCCCTCTAAACAGTAAAAATGAAAAATAAAAGTGACCTTGGTGAACTGTACATTCCCTCTGCCCAGGTTAGACTTTGGGCCAAGAGCCCACTCCCCTTAGCATCAGAGGTAGATATTTGGAATCAACTGAGTTGGAAAGGGATACTGTAAATGTCTGTTTCCGGTTCACAGGGCCCTCAGCGTCACTGCATAGTTTGGACGTCTGACTAGTTTCCTGACTTTGAGAGTCTCCTACTTTAAACATGAGGGATTGACCCTGGAAAGGAAAGGAAAGACACGCACAAGTCTGCCACTGACTCCACCAACCATTACTCTCAGGTCGGGTTTCTCCCGGTGGGATTTAAATAGAACTATTGTGACACGGACAGTGCTTTCTGTTGCTGTCCTGAGGCAGGGTGGTGGTGAGGTCGTGGGTCTGCTCACATGGTGTGAGTGGGGAAGGCCAGGTCTGGGCCAGTTCTCCACAACATAGCTTCCAGGAAAGCCCCACCTCCACTCATCGTGACCAAAGAACACAGCAAAAACAGACACTTCAAACTCAGAAAACCTTGGTAAGACTGATTCTCCTCTATATTGTCCTTAAGTGGTTCTATTTATATTTTACAAATGAAAAAGAAACACTTTGTAAAAAGGGGCACAGATCTAAACATTCCTTTCCAAAGAGCCAAACTTGCTAAATCATCACGAGAAAGGAACTGAAGCATTCCAATAATCCTTTAAAAAAATTTTTTTTAAACAGTTATTCATTTTTGAGAGACAGAGAGAGACAGTGTGAGTGGGGGAGGGGCAGAGAGAGAGGGAGGGAGACACAGAATCTGAAACAGGCTCCAGGCTCTGCAGTGTCGGCACAGAGCCCGTTGTGGGGCTCGAATTCACAGAGCCCAAGATCATGACCTGAGCCAAAGTCGGATGCCTAACCTAATGAGCCACCCAGGCGCCCCTGAAGCGTTTTATTTTAAAATAACTGCAGTTATCCTTTACCAGACTAAAACTCTAGGGCCACAGTAACTTCAGCTCTTCACAGAGTTGCCACAAAGCTTAACATACATGTTTAAACACTTGAGCTGTCTTTAAAGTCACCCTATTCTTGAATGTCCTCAACTTTGTCCTTATTTTCATGACTATGTTTCTACGTTAACAAATTCAATGGCGACTTTCACCTACCTCTAGAGGTCTTGGGTTAGACTGCTTCTATTCCTTTATAATTAATATGCTGAGCTGGCTGAAAAACAGATTGTTGTCAGCCAAGGTGTGACTGGTGGTTGCTAATTCCTGAGGCCAATGGACTCCTGTTGGCACGATGATGGAGAGAGGCCAAAGAATCCAATTTCCCAGAGGAAACACAGGAATGGGGAGAGGTACCTGGGGGAAGGGAGTGGCAGGGCTGGGTTGGGGGAGGGTGGCACACTAGCAATGAAGGCCTACCGGCATTTGCTGGGGGAAAGGGTGCATCATATATTCATAAGTTAACGTTTCATATGCATGAATAAAAGTTTCATTTACCATTATGAAAGTAAGAATTTATGTACATAAATAAAAACTTCAGCAAATAATTTTATTATACCTAGGGGATTCTACTGGCAGGAGTCACCTCACCACCACCCCCAACACGCCCCCAAATGAGAGAAGGCAGGCAAGAGCCCTGGAAGCAATGCCGCTGTCAGCTGTCAGTCGCAGGCATCCCGCCAATGCAAGTCCAGAGAAGAGTGGGAGGGGGAAAAAGCTTTTGTTTTCCCTTTCTTCCAGCCTTATGAAACAACAAACGAAGCTTGTCCCTTAGGATTCCACTTAAGTCTCGCCCAAACTACTTTCTCTCAGGAACTTTTGCCTCGAACCACTTTTAGGCACTGAACTAGTTCCTTCTTGCTGGAAGAACGTTATTGTATTGTCTGAAATAGCGCATGCTTCCTTCCAGAAGGCCGGCGGAAAACCCCAATGATGCCTTTTCCCACTAAACTATTAGGATTTCTCCTTCCAGTAAGTGCAAAAAGAAGAACACGCAACCGTTACTAACTGGCAGCCTAGGAATGTTTTTTGAATTGTAAAGTTACATTTTTTTTAACTTAAAATTTCTATTATAAGCTTAGTCAGTGCAGAGACCATGCCATACATCCTTGTATCCCCACAATATCCACTATGATTTATGCACGTAATTGGAGATGACTAATGATTTTTTATGAGAAGGAAATTGACCCCCAAATTTAAAGCCTTTTTCATGCAGAACTTTGACCAAGCAAAGGCCCGTAATATCTGTAAAGGTGATAGAAAGGCAATGAGGATAATCCTTATCCCAGTCTAGTATGAAACTCTAGATTGATGAGTGGTTTTTCCTTTCACTGTTTTAATGAAGCAAAGGAGGAATGTGAATAATTGAAAAACAAGTTCCAATTCAAACAAAATTCATCTGAATTTGGTTTTGATTTGTGATAAATCCTGCACCTCTATAGTGACCATGATCCTCTTCTATTTGACTTGAACTTCAATCTCTGTCTCATTGATCAGGTCCTGGCTAGAAGGAGAACCCAGAAGATTCCAGACATCTAAGGAAGATACTCTGTGGGAAAAAGAGGAGAGGTGGGAGAAAGTGCTGGACTAGAGGACCCAGCAGTGGTCGTTGTTGACGCTCATTTCTGCCGCTAAATCACTTTGTGTCCCTGAGAAATGTTTTTTCCCTTTTAATGCCTGAGGTTTCTTCTTGACAACTGAGATGAATGGACCAGATAATGTGAAAATTTCCTGCTGGGATGGTGATAGAAATTCACATGTAAATAAAAGTTCATAGGATTTTGCATTTTTGTGCTGAATGTGGAAGAAGCTTATGAATTTAATAATAAAAACTAAAAATGGATAAACTGAGTCAAACAAAGAATTATCAAAACTCAAAGAAATTTAGGGACAAAAATGGAAACAAAGTAAAACATTTACATACTTTTAATTCCAGTGTTTACCACTGTTTCCTTCTACAGCTTATTTAAAGGCACATTTCAAAGTTGTAATAATTTTGAGTAAATCCCCTCGTTGACTTGAATGTATGTAAATCTGATCTTGGTCATTTGAACTTGACACAATTCAGCAATTTTTGAAATTTGTGTTCTAGCTATTCAAGTAATGAATAGTGTCATTTGCTTATTTGATGCGATTAAAAAAATGGGTCCTTTGAGAAACTGCTTCTGGGTATCAATACTAAAATGAAAACACTGGCTAAAATCATAAAAGCAAGAAAATTAATTTCAGGGCATTTTAAGCTCCCCCAGCTTCCTGGGCTCACAGGGCTTCAGAAGTTGAGAATTGCTCTCTGATGTCACTGTTCTCTGAAAGCTGATCCATTCAAATCCATATGGTGGACATCTTTGAATCACATACTGCTTACATTTTTCAGTGCCTCTGAAAAAGAATTTCCCCCTTTTAATCCTCAAAACCAAACTCAAATGAATTGTTTTACCCACCTGCAGCTTCCTCTGAGGAATATAAGTCTTTGATTCAATCCATCATTTCCTCTATTCTCCAACCCCCAAATTATCCAATTTTAGTTTTGAATTCAAATCATTATTACTGTCACAGATTCTGAGCTGCGAAAACGGAGGGTGGTTTTTTGTGATGCATCACGGAGACGTTACACAAATATAAGCCGGGAAATTTCTCATTTCTTTAATTCTCTACTACAAGCTACAACTTTATTAATTCAACAGAGTTTCAACATGGTTCTGTAGACTGAAAATCCAGAAACAAATTCAAAGACACCTGGGCAGCTCAGTCGGTGGAACATCTGACTTCAGCTCAGGTCATAATCTCATGGTTCGTTGAGATCGAGCCCCGCAAAAGGCTCACCGTTATCAGCGCAGAGCCCACTTAGGATTCTCTGTCTCCCTCTCCCTCTGCCTCTCCCCCATTTGTGCTCTCTCTCTCTCTCAGAAATAAATAAACATTTAAAATTAATTAAGGGGCGCCTGGGTGGCTTGGTCGGTTAAGCGTCCGACTTCGGCTCAGGTCATGATCTCACGGTCCGTGAGTTTGAGCCCCGCGTCAGGCTCTGGGCTGACAGCTCAGAGCCTGGAGCCTGTTTCAGATTCTGTGTCCCCCTGTCTCTCTGACCCTCCCCCGTTCATGCTCTGTCTCTCTCTGTCTCAAAAATAAAATAAAAACGTTAAAAAAAAATTAAAAAAAAATTAATTAATTAAAGCCTCTATGAGAGAGAAAACTGTCTGCTGAACAACAAAGTCCATACAGAGGAATGGAGCATGGACCCCGTTGGTTTGTGCATATAGAGGACACTGGTAGCAGGAGCCTAGAAGAAGACTCTGTGTAACACAGAATTACTGCTGGCACAAGAAGCACTCAGTGCCCAAGGGCAGGCAATCAACAAATGGTTGATGGACAGTCCTCTCCTGGCCTCTGACTCTTCCTTTGCACCCAGTTTACACTCCAATATTCTATCATTGCCTTGCTTCAACTAGACTTCAAGCTCAGCTTCTGTCCCACCCCAACACTCATTCATGTTTTTAAATATCTTTCTTACTGGGGTGCCTCGGTGGCACCAGACTCTTGGTTTCAGCTCAGGTCATGATCTCATGGTCATGAGACTGAGCCACATATGGGGCTCTGCACTGATGGTGCAGAGCCTGCTTGGGATTCATTCTCTCTCCCTCTCTCTCTCTCCCTCTCTCTGCCCCTCCCCGACTCGTGGTCGCTCTCTGTCTCTAAATAAATAAACTTATTTTAAAAAAAAGAGATAAATATCTTTCCTACTTGCATACATCCCTATTTTGTGTCATTGTATTATAAGGACATATACCATTGTAGAATTTTTAGAATGAAAATAAGACGTGGTTCTAACAGTACAGAATGTCACCATATACTCGCAAGTTCTTTGTTTTTTAAATTTTTTCTTGAAGTTTATATATTCATTTTATTTTGAGAAAGATAAAGAGAGCACGTGAGTGAGGGAAGGGTTGGGGAGTGGAGAGAGAATCCCAAGCAGGCCCTGCATGGTCAGTGTGGAGCTTGATGTGGGGCTCAAACTCACAAACTATGAGATCATGACCTGAGTCGAAACCAAGAGTCAGACACTTAACCGACTGAGCCACCCAAACATCCTGTATACTCAGGAATTCTTAATTTATATCCTGTTCCTTCTGTGGGAAGAGCCCACCATTTGCACTCAGGTCAATTGCTATATATCCTGGTAAGACCTGGTTACTCCTCAGATGCCTTGTGAAGCCTCTCTGACTGTCCCCCTCTTCTGTGCTTCCCAAGCATCCTGAACAGCCTCTACCATAGTTTATAGTAGACTGTTATGGACTAAATTGTGCTCCCCCCAAATTCATATGTTGAAGTCCCCATCTCCATTACCTCAGAAGGTAACTGTATTTGAAAATGAGGTCTTTAAAGAGGTGGTTAAGTTAAAATGAAGACATTAAAGTGAGACCCTAATCCAACATGACTGGTGTCTGCATAAGAAGAGGAGAAAAGCCAAAGATACATGTACAGAGAGGAGGGGCCATGTGAGGACACAGCAAGAAGGTGCCATCTGCAAAGCAAGGAGCGAGGCCCCAGGAAAAACCAAAGTTGCTAGTGATGCGATCTTGGACGTCTAGCCTCTGGAACTGTGAAAAATGAATTTTTGTTGTTTAAGCCAGCCAATCTGTGGTATTTTAGCAGCCCTAGCAAGATAATACACTGTTCTGCAAACTGTTACCTTATCCATCTCTGCTTCTATATTGTGAAGACTCTCAAAAGGAATTGTATTTAATCTCACTAGTCATAGAACCTGGCAGAGTACCTGACATATATACAAAAAAAAAAAAAAAATTTGCTGAATGAAGAAAGGAAGGCTTTTCCTGACTCAATTTGATCATCAACCTCTAGTCACTTGGCATCTTATTTTGCTCCCTATTTTTATTCATCCTCTTCCATCCTAATTCTAATGGTTTGAATACATGTGTCTGTTTTGCACCTAAGTCTTTAACTCTGTCGATTTATTCCTAGTTTTTAGAGGTACCACACAGGACACTAGCAATGTCTGGAACCACCTCTCCTGCACTGGACATACACATAGCAGTTGGGCGCTATGGTTTCTTGTGAGGGCAATACACCCAGCCAAAAGATGCCAATTTACACAGTACAAACAGTGAAACGATGGCATACATGCCCATTTTCTAGAGTCAGGCTGGTCTCTCCATCTCAAAGAGGCTGAAACTGTTCCTAAGTGGAGCCTTTTCTGACTGCCAGTTCTGATGTGATCAAAGTAAGACAGCAGGGGCACCTGGGTGGCTCAGTTGGTTAAGCATCTGACTCTTGGTTTTGGCCCAGGTCATGATCTCATGGTCGGTGAGATCAAGCCCCATGTCAGGCTCTATGCTGACAGTGTGGAGCCTGCTTGGGATTCTCTCTCTCTCCCTCTCTCTCCCTCTGCTCTCTCAACATAAATACACAAACATTAAAAAAAATAATAATAAGAGAGGAGGTCACTGGCACAGTGACCCAGTAAATGTTTAAAAGGGTGGGAAGTCAGCTTAGCAGAATTAGGAGCTGCCTCACATCCTGAAGTAATTACTTGAATAAATCACTCTTACGTCCATATATATATATATATATATATATATATATATATATATATATATTTGTTTCTCAAATTAGGGGATAACTACATAAAACAACTCAGAAAGATCCCGCTTGTGTGAATAAAACCTGATTGTACTTTGAAAACACTACATTTCAGCGTTTCTCTGCTCCAGTCTCCTGGGTCCCAGTAAACTTTGAGGAAAGAATGGCAGGGCTGGAGTATTTTACACACCCATAAAGGCTTGTATTTGTTTTCATATATACTTGCTGCTTGGCTGCTTGCCTCTGCTTTCTTGCTTAAGAAACATAATGTCGAAATGGAATGATATTTTATGTGAGGGTGCGTGATGAGTACTCTTATAAAAGAGTAGCCTGTCCTGATGCAAGTAGACTCAGACTGACCTACTTCTCCGGACATTGGTTAGCAAAATTTGTAGTGGACGCCGTTTGAACCTAATGCGTGGAAGAATGTTTTCTCCTGTAAGATGGTTTGTAATGGCAAATCATTCTATCCCCAGGTTCTGTTTTGTATTGTGCATGTGTGTTTTTTAATTCCCAGTTTAAATGGTAAGTCTAGCAATTCTGTACTTTTCCATAAAAGAATGTTTAATGGTACAGAGTATCTTAATGTTACAGCTATACTGAAATACTGTGGACCAGTTTATTTTACTTTCCAAAGAAGTGTTGCAAGGCAAATTACACATTTAAAAGAAGAAATGGTCTGAGATTTAGCCCTAGATGCCTTGAGGTGAGAAATTAAGAGCCAGGAGCTCATTTGTGATGAGATAATGATGAAGATTCTACAGTAAATTCCCAGGACCGCCTCTTCTAGACACTCAGTTAAGTAAACTCCATATTAAATGTCCATTGTGTGCAGGATACGATGTAAATACCTTGAGAACCATTAAGGATTAACATCTTTAAAAAATTTTTTTTAAATGTTTATTTATTTTTGAGAGAGAGACAGAGCACAAGCAGGGGAGGGGCAGAGAGAGAGGGAGACCCAGAATCCGAAGCAAGCTCCAGGCTCTGAGCTGTTAGCACAGAGCCCGATGCGGGGCTCGAACTCACAAACCGTGAGGTCATGACCTGAGCCAAAGTTGGATGCTCAACCGACTGAGTCACCCAGGTGCCCCAAGGATTAACATCTTTTAAATGTTTCTGGTGCTCAAGGAGTTTACAGCAAAGTTGGGGACAAAAATTTGAATCCTGGTCAAGGCAAATAGAAATAAAATATTTCAATGTTAGATCTAAATAAAAAGAGATGGCATTTCCCATAAGGCTATCCATGGTTAATTGCTAAATGAGTTCAACAAGCAAGCAACGCTCTGAAGCCCCAGAGAGAACAGGCTTGGGAAGGTATCATCAGGACAAGTAGATGTAAATAGGCCCAGGGGAGGCCAACAAACCTACCTAGTTGTCTCCAGATTATGAGACCAGACAGACCTGAGTTTAGCTCCACTGAGGATGACCCGGATCACGTTCTTTTCTGTGCTGAATCTGTCTTCTCAGAAGAAAATAAAGATGATAAACCTACCCTTTGAGCTGTTGTGAAGAGTAGATGAGCTCTGTGTAAGTAAATTCTTGGTGTAGACTCTCACACATATTAGGATTTATGAGAGCCAACATCATGTTACGTATCAACTTGTCTTTTAGTTTATTGTCTGTTTCCCCCACTCAAAAGTAAGCTCTTTGAAGGTGGGGACTCAGGATTGTTCTGTCCTTGGACCCACAGTGTCTATATCACTATCCAACAAATAATAAGTGCCTAGTACATATTTGTTGAATGACTTAATCAATGAATAATTAATTTAACATAAAAAAGTAGATGAGCTAATATTATTGTTCAACCCTGTCTTTTTCATATTTCTTCTTATCCCTCTTCATTGTCTTTAACCTTAGGAGCAACAAGAGATGTTACAAGCCTCAGGCTAAATTACAAATGAGCAGGATCATTTGGAGTTTTTAAGTTGTCCCTATAAGTTCAGGCTACTGGAACTTGCATTATTTTGCTTTGAAAAGAGTAGACAATGCAGTGGGAAAATAAAGCTTTTCTTCGTGTATCTCCTTCCTCCTCAGCTTTTCCTCACTGAATCCTCATCAGATTTGTGCCCCTTGTGCCCTTCTCATGCATCAATATCTGAAAATAAGGAATAGAGACAAATCATGGGGAGGAAACAAATAATTTTGCACATAGACCTTCCATCTCCCATGGAGACAGGGTTGGAACGTAACTTGCCCTTCCTCCAACTCAACTCAATGCCCATTTTTAAGCCCAGGAAAGCTTTGTTAGCCAAAGCCTGCGAAATGAAGCATGTCTGTTAGAAAACTGTTGTGTTTGCCATAACACCAGGTCAAGCAAAAATAGACATCTAGTGTGAGATCACTTGGCTTTGTGCAAAAGTCCCTGTCACTGCCACCACAGACAGACTTATTTTGACCTAATTTTCAGTTCTGTTATGATTTTATAGACTAAAATGAAATTTGGTGTGTTTTAAGAACACTGACCAGGGTTTCTATCACTAGCGGGAGGGAAGGAATCAACAACCAACATTTTATCATCTTGTGTTGGTGTGTGACCAACTGGCGCGTCTCATTAAAATCTTATTTGCAGGAAATGGACTCATTTACAGCTCCCCACTCAGTAGTATGTTTGTTAATAGTGCAGAAGGGAGGTAAAATGAGTCACAAAAGGTCAACTCTGGATCGAGTAAGTTTCCTCCCAGACTGCAGATTGCTGACGCCTCACTATGTTTTCCGTATGTGACACAAAGCTGCGATCCATGCCCAGGGTAGCCTCTTAGATAAAATGCTATCCCCAGACCTGCAAAACCCATTATTGCCCAAGAAAAGCCAAAATTACTGAATGTTTTCCTTTTTTCGGACTTAAAATGCACGTCATCAACCACGTAAAGGAAAAAGAACAACGTGCAAAGTATTCTCTGGGGTTTCTCACCGGTTCTAAAATATTCTCACAATGAGTTCTCAGCTTAAAAATGGTTTCATCAGAAGATTTTAATGTCCCTGAATGAGCATTTCAAGAAATTCAAAGAAATGAAATCTAAACATTTCAGGGACATCTTGTGGAGAGGTTGATGCAAATACTTAGGTATTTTGCTTTTCATATGAAAAATATCTTAGAATCTACATAAGGGTCTTAATGGACCTTAAAAAATTATTTTTTTGTAACATGAATACATTAGTCAGGGTCCTAGTAAGAAACAGAATTCACCTCAGAAATTTCCAGTGAAGACATTTTAATAAATAAATACAACAAAGGTGTGGGCAGGTAAAAGGAACAAACAAGAGATGTTGAGGCACCCAGAGACCAGAGACAGTGGGAAGCTGTTATCGCCATTGGGTCTAAAGGGCAAGGGGAGGGAATGGTGCTACTTGATTCCCTTGCAAGCTGGTAGAGGCTACAGTCCTTACCAAAGACCCACCCAAGGAAGACAGGGAGCCAGGAAGAAACACCCTGATCACCATCTCCCTCCCACCTCTGATCTCCTGCTGGTGCTTCCTATTGGCCCAACTGAACTGGAAGGCAGTGGCAAAGGAGACTAGGTGATAGAGTCCCTAGGGGTTAGTTGGCTAGCACATAGAACAGAGTGGACAAAGGCAGAGGATTAATCTACAAGGGCGAATGGAACATAAAAAGCATAATGTTTTTCATAGGCAATGATTTTGCTCAATATTTATTTATCTATTGCTGGTATTCATGATAAATTTGCAGCTACTTACCCAGGATTTCTCTCTACTCTGAGCCCCTTTGAGACTCTGTAATCTGTACTTATATTCCAGGCCATGAAACAGAGTTTCTCTCTGTGCAATGCTAACTCTTCCCTATTGGGATTAATTCTTATCTCCATGTCAATGAAATTTAAAATTATGAAAACTGGGAAGACCATTCTTCACCTTTATGAATCTTTACATTCATAATCTCTTGATTTGGCACAGTTTCATTCTTTCAGGGACATTAAAACATTTTAGTTTTGTTATCTCATTGATTCTCGCCATATCTCTGATGGGTAGGCATCCTGGTATGTAGTACCTAGTACAGTGATACACGGAAATAGACGCTCAATAAATGCTTGCTGACAAGATGATCACCATCGAATGCCTCTTGTGCAGATAGGAGAGCTTACATTGAGAAGTTAAGCAATTTAGCCAATGTCTCATGATGTGCCAATGGGAATAGAAGCCAAGTCAGAGGGTTTACCCTGAATATGCTTCCTCTAAGTGGAGATTTTGCTAAGCAGGGCAAGAATTTGAACAAGAGTCTATTTTCTCCCTGTACTTTGACCCAATCTTAAGAAAAGTTGAGAAATTCAGGGCATAGTTTCTCAACTGATTTGTTTCCTAGATTGCCAGCAAGATGTATGCCCCATTATTTATTCTTAATCATTAGACATGAAACATTCTTGACAGCAGGAACAAAAAATCGAATTATTCTCTTAAAGGAAATAACTAAACTACTATACATTTTTTTGTATTATTTCTGGGATGGGAAGGAGATGAAACCTGAGAACTACATGTGAAATCAGTTACAGCAAACTCTTATCGATGAAAAGGATAGGAATAACCTGAAACACATAAATGTACTTGGTTTTAGGAACTCTACAGTTGTACATTCCAAAGTTTGAAATGGTAGTTTTTTCTTGGATATCACTGTTTTCCTGAATATTCCATGAAGGGTTCATATAGAGAAGGAGAAACAGAGGGGTCTGGCTTCACTGCAAGTGAGATCAACTCTTTGTGAAATAATATTAAATCAGGTAGATTAAATTTTGTACATAAGGTACGTCATTCATCAACATGAAAACATGTGGCTGCAGGGATGATCTATAATTTTGGAAGCCTGTGTCACGACTTCTTTCAGAGAGTGTATTGCCTACCTACTTGATCTGTAGATGATACAAGCTCTTTCCCTAGATCTGTCCTCCAAGAAGGGACCAAGAAGGCGTGTGTTCACTCCTAGATCCAAGGACCAGCCAACACAGCTATTTATGAAGCATATGGACAGAACTTGTATAAACAGGCTAGACTGTCCACATGAGTGCATGCAAAGTGTTCAGTGATGAGCAGGATTAGGAGGAGAAAGCAGAAAGGCAGAGAGCTGGGGGATGGGGCCTCAAGGATTTAGAGAGTTCTAAAGTTGAACCTGGCCTTCTAGGTGGTTATAAAGGTATTATTAATCATGGTGGGAGGATAGATCATATTTTGACATTTGCAACCTTGAAATATTTAGACATATGTCAATGTGAGCCTCCATTTGTACTCTAGCCTGAGCCTCTATAACTGTTAGGAGACTGATTTCTTGACTAGTACAGTGCACAACACATAGGAGATGCTTAATGCATGACCGAGGATTGGCTTACGATAAAAAGATGTGGAATAATTGAGACTCAAGGGAAATAATTGTGCAGCATTTGAGTAAGAGAAAATAATAGAAGATGTTAATTATAGTTGAATTAGCAAACTAGTTAATATACTTCCTAAGAATGTTTATATTCAAAGGCCAAACTTAAACATTCTTGCTAGGAAGATGTTATTTACCAAATTAATGGTCAATTTTTAAAAGCCTCCCTTGAATTCTCCAGCATTCTTTGTATTTCCAAAACACAACACTAATCTACAAAGCACTCATAGATGGGTTAAGAACGAAGTCAAATAAAACATGAGTCAGATAGCAAGTTATACTCCATCCAAAGAGGAAGAATTAATAAAATCTAGCAACAGGGGCACCTGGTGGCTCAGTCGATTAAGTGTCCAACTTCATTCAGCTCAGGTCATGATCTCATGGTTCATGGGTTAGGGCCCCACGTCGGGCTTTGTGCTGGCAGCTTAGAGCCTGGAGCCTGCTTTGGATTCAGTGCTTCCCTCTCTCTCTGCCCCTTCCCCGCTCATGCTCTGTCTCTCTTGCTCTCAAAAATAAATATTAAAAATATTTAAAAATAAATAAAAATTAGCAACAACATTTCTTGGAACCAGCATTTCAGGTCTCCGTCACTTAAATGACCCCTTTATCCTTCATAGGCAGATACTATCATTCCTGTAAGTGAAAGGAACCTCTGTCTTCTCGGTGGAACCTTGAGAACTAAGGTCCTGCTTGTCACAGATTTGATAATTTAAATGAACATAGGCATTTTAACTTTTTCTCCAGTATAAGAATCAATGGTTTGCCATGTTGAGTAACCAAGAACTCTTATCTCTTTCCTAAAGATAAAACTTTTATTGTCACATAAATGTGTGTTACTAACAACTGTAAAGAAATTCCAGGATAAAATATGTATCTACATATGCTTACATGTGTGTGCATGTATATATGTGTGGAAATTGAGGGGGGGGGAGAGAGAATCTATTTAACCTGGAAAATCAACTAAGAAACGTCTATTGAGTGACTTCTTTATACTCAGCATTTGCTACTTTATGCTAAGCATAGGAGATGAAGAGTCAAGGTCTTCAAACAACAATGAGATACCAGTGTAAAACTGTTAGAATGGACAAAATTTGGAACACTTCCAAAATTTGGAAATGTTAGACAGGATGTGGAGGAAGGAGAACTCTCATTCATTGCTGCTAGGAATGCAAAGCTACTTTGGAAGATAGTTTGATGGTTTATTAAATAACTAATATACTTTTATCATATGATCCATCAATTTTTCTCCTTGGTATTTGTCCAAAGGAGTTGAAGACATGTCCACACAAAAACTTGCACTTGAATGTTTATATCAGCTTTATTCAGAATTCAGAATTTGGAAGCAACCAAGATATCCTTCAGTCAGTGAATGGATAAACAAACTGTGGTACATCTGTGGTAATGGAATATTATTCAGTGCTAAAAAGAAATGAGCTGTCAAGCCATAAAAAGACATGGAGAAAACTTAAATGCATATTATTAAATGAAAGAAGTTTGTCTGAAAAGGCTACATATTCTATGATCCCAACTACATTCTGGAAAAGGCAAAACTATGAGGATAATAAAAATATTAATGGTTGTCATGGTTGGAGGAAGGAGAGGAGGAATGAATAAGCAGAGCACAAAAGATTTTTAGGGTAGTAAAAATACAATATTATTGTGCCATTATACATTTTATTATGCATATTATTATGTATTTGTCTAAATCCATAGAATGTACATCAAGATTGAACTGCAATGTAAAATATGGACTTTGAGTGATTATGATGTGTCAATGTAGGTTCGTCAATTGAACCACTCTGATGTTATGGTTGGGGAGTCTGGGGTGTTGATAATGGAGGGGTCTATGCATATGTGGGGGCTGGGAGTATATGGGAAATCTCTAATTTTTCAGTTTTGTGGTGAGCCTGAAACTACCTAAAAATTGAGTCAAGAAGAAGGAGAAGGAGGAGGAGAGGGAGGAGGAGAGGGAGGAGAGAGAGGAGAGGGAGGAGGAGAGGGAAGAGAGGGAGGAGGAGAGGGAGGAGAGAGAGGAGAGGGAGGAGGAGAGGGAAGAGAGGGAGGAGGAGAGCGAGGAGGAGAGGGAAGAGAAGGAGGAGAAGAAGAAGGTGAGAAGGGGAGAAGAAGGAGGAGGAAAAGAAGAAGAGGAGGAGGAGGAAGACGAAGAGGAGGAGGAGGAGGAAGGGGAGGAGAAGGAGGAGGGAGTCATCATAGTACTAGTAGTAGTAATACAAGGTCTTGTCCCCAGGAAAGTTTACAAAATTTGATGAGAGTTGGGTCTGGAGCAATGAGAGAAGTACTGTGGTCATATGTTGGTAGGTGTATGGGCACAGATTTGCCTATTACCTCCCATGAATAGACACTGTGATTAGGTGTGTTATATTAGGGCATCTCATTTAATTTTCACCAAACCAGTGCATGTAAATACTATCCCCATTTCCCACATGAGGAAGGTTTAGAAGAAGAGCTAGGGGTGCCTGGATGGTTCAGTTGATTAAGCATCCAATTCTTAATTTTGACTCAGGTCATGATGTCACGGTGATGAGATCAAGCCCTGTGTCAGGCTTGCACTGGGCATGGGGTCTGATTGAGATTCTCTCTCTCTCCCTCTGCCCTGTCCACCTACTTGCATTCTCTCTCTCTCTCTCTCTCTCTCTCTAATAAAACAAAGAGAGAGAGAGAAGAACCTAATGAAACAGCAATGTAACTGAGCAGTTTCCAAAAGAACTACTTAAAACTAACTTATAAGAATGTAAATTGGTACTATCACTATGGAAAACAGTATAAAAGTTCCTCAAAAAATTAAAAATAGAACTACTATGTGACCCAGAAATCTCACTTCTGGGAGTGTATCTGAAGGAAATGAAAACAGGATATCAAAGAGATATCTGCACTCTCTTGTTAATTGCAGAATTATTTACAATAGCCAAGGTATGGAAATAACCTAAATGTGCGTCAATGGATGAGTGGAAAAAGATGTAGTTCGTGTATACAGTGGAATAGTATTCAGTCATGAGAAAGAAGGAAACGCTGCCATTTATGACAACATGGATAGACCTTGATGCTAAGTGAAATAAGCCAGATAGAGAAAGACAAATACTGAATGGTGTCTCTTAACTCTTGGAAAATCTTAAAAATCTTAAATAAACAAATTTTTTTAAAAAAGCCAAACACTTAGAAAGAGTATATAAAAGTGGTTGCCAGGGACTGGGGATAGGGGAAACAGGGAGAAGTTAAAAAAGGATACAAACTTTCAGTTATAAGATGTATAAGGTCTGAGGATCCCATGTCTAACATGGTGACTCTAGTTGATAACACTGTACTGTATAATGGAAATTTGATAAGAGAGTAGAATTTAAATGTTCTCACCAAAAAATAAAATAAAACAATTATGTGAGGTAATGGATATGGTCATTAACTAGACAGAAGGAATACTTTCACAATGCATATGTATACCAAATTATCACAATGTACACTTTGTCTTAGAATTTTATTTGTCAATTGTACTTTGATAAAACTGAAATACATAAACTTGATCAGCTGAATCAGATTACTCATACAACTCAATTATGTTGTCAAAGACATAAGTCGGTCCCTCTCAATTCATGGCAGGGTCTTCAAATGGAAAAAAAATGGATGGATTTCACAGGGTGATCTTGGCTTCAGAAACAGTGATTACATGCATTGTGCTCACTTAGAGCTAGTGATGCTCAAAATCAAGAAACAATTTAAAAGGAGAATCAAATTAATTCTTACCTATATCACAGCATCTCTTCCTTCTTAGTTGTTTTATATTAATTTTTTGGTTTTGTTTTGAAAAGCATTCTACTTGTGCTTAAGAAAGATGTATAGTCTCTAATTATTGGGTGCAGGATCTGTATATATGCCTATTAGATCATGTATATTAGTTATGTTACTCAAATGTTCCATATTTGTTTGGCTTTCAAATAATTGGGAAAGATGTATTGAAATCCAGTAGATATATTGCATTTTTAAATTTCTCCCTATAATCCTATGAATTTGCCTCATATATTTTGAGGTTATTTTAGAATTACTAAATCGTTTAAAAGAGTTGAAAAAACACAAGGAAAGGAATTTAAACATTTTGAAATTTATTGAGAATATGGTGTCTGTTAACTCAGAATAGTTTTATCCCATGGTTTCTTATATAACTGGTGAAATGTAAATTGGCCCCACTTCTGCTTAGCACATGTATTTATCCCTCATTTGAATTTAATCAAATAACAATACAAAATTTACATACATATTTTAACAATTTCCTTACTGCCTTATTCCTCACCAGATAAGGTCTGGTGCTGAGCCCTGGTTCTTAGGTTTGTTGAGTTCAAGGAAGAATTTACTCCCAGTGAAATGATCTTTGACATAATTGAAGACTTTTATTATTCTGTAGAAGGAAGGTGCAAGTTTAGAGAGAGAGCAGAGAGATAAAGTTAAGTTACTCTGCAAAGAAAGGGAGAAAGATTTCAGAGGGCAGAAGACCTGTGAACAGGGTGTCAGAGCTGGGGAGGATGGGCATGGAAAGAGAAAAGGCAGGGGAGAAGAGGCTTGTGAGAGGGCTATATCCAAAGGGGCTTTCTTAGGTAACGTGCTGTGTGGTTTGCAGTGTGGACCTTCTCCTTATGCTCTTCTACTTCGTCTTTAATGAAGTCTACATGGCCCATTAATGCTTTTGACTTGAAAGAGCCAGAACTATAGGACAAGGGGATGGACATATTGTTTAAAACAAAGGTATACTGAATTTTCATTAGTAGAAAATAGTTTATCTACACCCTCACTAACTAAAGATAAATATTCAGAGATAATCAATTTTAGGAGCAGCTGGTGATCGTCCTGGCTGGGCCACTGACTCCTCTGAAAGGTCTTATGTCTGGTGAAATAACCAGGCTAGGCAGCCGGCCATTGGCAGGGTGGGGATTCACACCCAGCCCACGGTTTCTTTGTCTGAACTTGGAGAGGGGAAACTTAGTTGTAAGCTTCAGCTCTGCTACTTATTAAGGCTTAAATTAGCACAATTGGGTTTAAATGAGCCTCTCTGGATCTACATTCCCCATCTGAGGAGTGTGAATACTCAAAGCTTTTCAGTCCACCTCATCAGTCAGGCTTAAGGATCAAACAAGAAAACAAATGAGGAAATATTTTGTAGACCGTACAGAACTTTGTTTGGGCCAGCTAACCTCACAGAAATACCTGAATCATCATGAGCACGCCTGACCCGAAAGAAAGGTCCTGGGTTCAGCATACACTGATATTACCAAAAAGTATTAGTCACTTGCTAAATGCGAAAATGACTGGAATGCAAAACAACGAAAACCACCTCCCCCCAAACAAATGAATCCAGTCAGTATCAAAGTTTTTATAGTCAGTATCAAAGTTTAATCATCTGACTTCTTAAATAGTTTAATATTTTCTTGTGAACTCAATTTGGTTCCTGGGAATAGAGTGGGAAGAAAAAAAAAAAACAAAAAACAAAACACTAGAATTCAAGAAAGTGTTTAGCTGAAAGTTCACTGGGTTGTACCCTCCCTCCCAGTAACTAGGAGAATGCTGAAAGTCAGTTTGAACAGTTTGAATGGCATGCCTTCTGGGTTTACCAAGCTTTTAAGGTGTGAAGGATCCCACTTCGGTGTTCTGAGCAGGTGACAAGAAGTCCTCAGCATCCCTTCCATCCTGGTACTGACAGACCCATTGTAATCGCTCTTGACCTTAATTTTTGTGGCCTAACCTTTTCCTCCCCATTTTATAAGAGTTTCCAGGTATACAAAATATAAATACTTAAAAACACAAAATCTAGTTTTTATTCCTCAGAGAGAGGAGAGCAGTGCCAGCATGAATTTATTCTGTGATCATTCATGTCCTTGTTTCCTCAGACATAATGGTCTATTGAGTCAAACTAATAACTAAGTTAGCTCTTCCCTTCCCTTGATCTGCCAATAAGATAAAAGAGGTGTGGAGAAAAGCCATGCAACATTGTAGGTTTTTAATGTTATATCTTACAAATCCTTATCCTTATAGCTCAGGAGATGTTAGTACCAGGAATATTTAAATCTCCCTCAGGCACATATTCCTAGAATAGACAATTTCAGATTTTGGAAAAATTGTGCTTGTCCCAAAACATATGAAAGATAAATGAATCAGCTTTGTGGTCCCACTCCTGGGGATTGTGTTTGTCATGAGAAAGGATTTATATTGCACCATCTTCAGCTCCAGTTACAGTTTACATCAGGAACTTCAATATTCATGCCTAGCATATTTGGAGACATTTTCACTATGCTCCTAATTGAGACAAGGCTGAGCTATCAACTGTCAATTTGGACAGCTTTGAAGAACTAGAAGACAATCTTCATTCACCTGCTTCCAAAGCACTGTACTGAGGACATGAAAGCCATGACCACCCAAGCCTTGGAGAACATGCTCTGGGGTTGCTGGGACAAGGTTTTCCACCTCTTGTGTCTCCAACAGGGCTGCTACAGAGTTGACAATTATAAGATGTCAATAAATGCCGAATTGAATCGAATCAAGATTGTCAAAGGAGATTAGATACAAGAAAGAAGTCAAAGCAACATATGAGAAGCAGAATGTCAGAGAAATAATAACAGAAACCAAAGTATTCTTTAAATAGGAGATACAGGGGCGCCTGGGTGGCGCAGTCGGTTAAGCGTCCGACTTCAGCCAGGTCACGATCTCGCGGTCCAGGTCACGATCTCGCGGTCCGTGAGTTCGAGCCCCGCGTCGGGCTCTGGGCTGATGGCTCAGAGCCTGGAGCCTGTTTCCCATTCTGTGTCTCCCTCTCTCTCTGCCCCTCCCCCGTTCATGCTCTGTCTCTCTCTGTCCCAAAAATAAATAAACGTTGAAAAAAAAAATTAAAAATAAATAAATACATACATACATACATACATACATACATACATACATAAATAGGAGATACAAAGGGTGCCAGTCAAGTCTATCCTACTGAACCCATGTGGACAAGTTCCTTTTCCTGTTGATCTCTCTACCTCATCTGTTCTTCCATTGGTGCTGGTGACCTTGACCAACTACCCAACTCAAACCCATCCTTTAAGACCTACCTCAAAATCACCTCTCCTGAGAAGGCTTTTTTTTTTTTTGGCTCCCCAGACAAAATGAGTTGCTTCCTTCCCTGTGGAGTTTGAACCTACCCAGCACTTTATCCTTAGCTTTTTTGCACCACTTACCTCACCAAACAGTTATGATTTGTTGACATATCTGTCCCTCCCCTCCTCCTCCCCTCCAGACCCAGACTGTAACCTTCTTGAAGATGTTACGTTGTTTGTCCTGTTATCTATGACCATCATCTACGTATCCACTCCCAAACCCAGTCCCTGGCCACAGGAAATGGTCAGTAAATGTTTAGTGAACAATGACCAGTGTAGCTTCCATTTGTGGTTTTCATTAGAAGCATCAAAATGCAAAAGGAGCCTCTTGAATTCCTGCTTGAACCTCAGGAAATTTAGAGTTCTTTCTCAACAGGGAAGAAGAAAAGCACTTTCGACACAGAAGGAGTGCCCTACATAAATATCATTCCTCATAAATGTGTAAGCCACAACTTCGTACCCTTAATGGTTCACATCTCTCTAGAATAAACTAAATCAATAGACATTTGTGATAGGCAAGTTCTTTCAAAAGATCCACTGTCCCTGCTTCACAACAGGAGTCCACGTGGAATTACTTTCTATGCTGCTTTCTCAAGGGTCTGGTCTAATCTGGTTTTAAAATAACCACTAAAGAGGAGGTCCCATTAATTCCCTAAAATGGCTGTCCCCTGGATTAGTAGACTTCTAGGGATCTCTTGTACAAATAAACAGTTTGTGACACTGAACCAAGGCTGGCCTGCTTTGGTATTTCTCTATGTGAAGCTTAACTGAAACATAGCTGGACTTGGAACATGTTTATACAAACTAACTAATCCTTCTAGATCATCATGACCTGCAATTACCCTGCTATTCCCAGCATGTACTCAACTTGTGCCAAATGAGGCAGTAGTTTCATAATGAAAGAAAGAGTTTCCATTAAAGAGACAGGTCGGACCCCTACACTGCTTTCCTGTTCACTCCAGTGTCCCAAGTCTTTGCATACCTAGCATTTTCAAGGAAACAACGTTTAGGGCACCAGCTTCCACAGGGCAACTGTACTGAACTTGAAAGAAAGCTTCTCTTTGTTACCAGTTGGATCAGATGTCAAAACTCTTGAGTTTCAGGTGAGCCTCACCTTCTGATAGCAGCCATTTTGCTTAAATAGGACCTTACGGCTCAAGGAGTTTTACTCCACTCATGATAACTCTAGTTACTAAATAGTTCAATTGTATACATATTAATGAAATGATATCCCTACAGGCTTGCAGAGTCAGACTTCAAGCTCACAGAATATTTTCAAATATTCTACATTTGGTATCTGATGGAACCTCAACTATATTTTCCCTCAAATATCTCCTACGAACAGTCTGAAGATTCTATGGGGATATTAATCCATGTGTTTCTAATTCATTTACGCTCATACCATTAAAACCCTGTATTATAAGAGCTAGCTGATGTTCAAGAAACCAGTTAAACTTTTAAATAATCTTTGTAAAGTCTTTCTTCTTAACAACAGGAAGATGTGTTTGCCAAAAGAAAATGAACTGAAACACTAGAAAATCTGGGTTTGATTCAAAGCTAACCCGGGAGGTTTAAAAGGGCTGTAAACTTGGTGAGTGAAATGAGTTTAGTTTCCATATACTACATATCCATATGCCGTGTTGATACTTGGTGTGCACACACTTAGCTCACACGTGCTGATGTGCAGTGTTAACATTTGGAAAGTCAGAGCCAGTTGGCAGGTTAGGTTGGAACAGGGTGCTAATGAGGTCAACATTCCAGGCCCAGTCTTCCTGAGGATGGGGTGCCACTTCTCTTAAGCCAACCACTTGCCACTAATGAGCTCAGTGGCCTTGGGCTACTCTGATTCAAACTAATTTAACAAGTTTATTGAGGCCAACAAAGTGCCGGCACTGTACTCGGCACTGGGACTGCTCCCAGGGTTAGCAAGTAGTCCCTACACTAAAGGAGGTCACAGTCCACCAGGTGAAACAAGTAAGTCAATGTACCAGGGCAGCGGTGTAATACAGGAAACAAGTAGGACTTACGATCCTTGGAGGTGAAGGAAGCCTTCACGGAAAAGGCTTTTCCGTACCTTTCAAGGCTCAGCCCAAGCATTATAGTTTTCTGTGCAGATTTCTCTGAGCAAACATAGGTGCTCCTTTCTCTACAGTCCCAATGTCCTTGGAAGAGACTTCTATTAAGGACACTCAGGAATACTTGGCAAATAGATGGTGGAGATTATACAGGATTATAGACAGAGTTTGAATAGAAAAACAGCATACCAGATAAAGGTATGGGGGGCAGGGGGAGATTGGTAGGAAGAGCCAATGGATGAAAGAATAACAGGGGATGAGACTGGGGAGGTAGAAAAATAAGATGCAGCTCTTAAAGAGTTTACATGCTCTACAGAGAGGCTTCAGTTTCATTTTACAGCCTCTGGGGAGTTATTAAGGGTTTTAAGAAGAACTGGACTTATGTTTTAGCAAGACCGATTTGGTAGACTGCTTAGACAGGAAAGAAATGAGCCCAGAAACACTGGTATCAGTTGGGAACCTATTGCCACCCTCTAGGCAGGAGCCAAGGATGGTCTGAACTTAAGCGGTAGTGAGGAGGAGGAGGAGGAGGAGAGGGTGGATCCCAGAGATGTTTTGAAGGCAAACTCAGTGAGACCTGAAGAATGATTGGGTGTGGGGTCAGCAAAAGAGGAGTCCTGCATAATCCCAAGCCTCTCCTTGGGGAGATTAGGTGGATAGTAGTGTCACCAGTTAGCATGAGCAACGTGGAAAGATATCTGGGGCTGAGTAGGGGAAAATGTAGGAAGTTCAACCTCAGAAGTAATGAATTTCAGTTGTTTATGGATATTTACAGGGAAAGTGTCCATTGTCCAATAAAAGATAAGCTATTTCTTCAGGAGCTATGGAACTGAGATATAGATATAAGATGAGATAAAGATGGAGATGGGGACAGGTATCCAGGTACAGCAGGTAGAATGAGAAAATAGGAACGAAATAGAAAAACACTCAGGGATCCTGATATTTGAGACACAGACAGAGAAGGTCGATCTAACAAGAATTCTTAGGAAGAGTGTTCAGATATAGAAGGTGAACCAAAAGAGGGTGGTGTCACGGAAGACAAAAGAGGCGTGAGGGAGTGGCCAGTCCTGCCAAATGTCCTAGAAAGATCAAGAAAGGAAGAAACTGAGAAGAGTCCACAGACTTTGGCATCAGGAGATAATAAACAATTTTACTGAGAACAGGTGTCACGAGTGAAGATGTGTTTCCAGGGGAGTGTGTGAATAGACTTGAGCCATGAATGGTGCCTACTGATGAGAAACTTGAGGAAACACAAGGGAGAGCACTGAGGTAAGAGCTAAGGGCCATGCTGGGAGGGCTTCCCTTCATGTAGTATGGGCCAGATTTACAAATGTGAGAGGCCGCAGTTAAAAAGCCCCTCAGGAAGGAAATAGGAAATACAATGTCCCCAAGAAGGAAGGGACATGAACAAGGGACCAACTGGCCTAACCAGGAGGCCTAACACCTCAGCCACCATAGAAAAAGTTCTTACTCAGCTTTTGGAGTATTTTGACGTTTTCATGGTGAAATCTTTTGTTCCATTATTCATCTAAAACTCTTTCCATATCCCCACTTAAAAGCATCCTTGACCTTTGTCTTTGGATATGAGAAGTAATGAATTTCAGTTGCTTATGGATATTTGTAGGGAAAGTGTCCATTGTCCAGTATGGCATGACACTGGATTGGGAGGCATGGTTGTGGTATAGGGAGATGGGTTTATGGGGAAACGTGCAGGTTAGAGTCCCAGCCCTGCCACTTATACGTTACCTGGCCTCTGGGGACCTTGTTACTTTACCGTATCCTACCTATTCAACAGGGCCCCTGCGAGGTCAGCTCAGTGAAAGCTCTTGGTAAACTAGTGCAAGACAATGTTAGCAAGGTTAGCAGTTGTACTTGGTTCCCTGGCACACTACATCTGTCTTCTGTGTGACTTCCAGGGCCTTTTGTTTTAAATGAGGTAATATATGCACGCAAAGCCCTTCAAAGCTGCTTGGCACAGGCAAGTACACGATAAAAGTTCACAGTTATCAAGCTCCTCCTCCACCTCCCCCTACTTCCATTGCCATGGTGTGCCTCAACAAGCCATCCATAGACGGTGAGGCTTTCACATTTTTCTTTATCCCCTTCCAGGAGCTTCTCACCCTCCCCAAAAAGAAGGCTCACTGGTGTTGTGTTATGTTTCCTCAGACCCACCTCTTCTAACAGCTATTAAAATAAAACCTATTTATCCAATTCTCACTACAGTGGTGATGACAGATAATACTACTTTAAATGATTATTTCTAAGAGTACTTACAATTTAGCATGGTAGAACTCTTTAGCCAAGGAATGAAACCTCTATCAGTAAAATATCAGCTAATATGTTAGGCAGGCCATCACACTGCAAGTTAAATGGAGTTCAGTCTTGGTATATCTGAGATAACAAACATTTTTTAAAGTAGATGAGAAAATGAAGCTGAATGTCCCTTGAGAATGTCCTATGTTAGAATTTTCATCATTCATATTCACATTTGTGATTTACACTACAGCCCTTTCTTAAAAAGACTTGAGTCAGCTTATAATAAAGTACGTATGTCTAAAAAGTTTAATAAAATCAAAATATAAAATCAAAACTATGTAGAGGAAAAATATAGAGACAATGTTTCAAATATAATAACTTGTGTATGTGTATTTATTTATATACGTAAATGCTACAAATCTGACTTTGGGCTTCCTTATTGCCTGGACATAAAAAAACAAACAACAACAACAAAAAAACCCAGGAGCGTCTGGGTGGCTTAATTGGTTAAGCATCTGACTTCGGCTCAGGTCATGATCTCGCGGGTTTGTGATTTTGAAACCTGTGTCAGGCTCTGTGCTGACAGCTCAGAGCCTGGAGCCTGCTTTGAATTCTGTGTCTCCCTCTCTCTCTACCCCTCCCCTGCTCTCTCTCTTTCTCTCTCTCTCAAAAATAAGTAAACATTAAAAAATTAAAACACACACACACACAAACCAAGAGGATTCAATTCTGTAAGGGGGATTATAGCAGCTCACCAATGTCTATTTCTTTCTAAAAATGATCTCACATTTTTCTTATAGCTAACCCAGCCATAAGATTAACTTCTAGGCAATGGGTTATAAGAGGAATTTATAGTTGCAGTTGATGACTTTAGTGTAATGGACATGAGACAGGATACAGATGAAATGGCAGGAGATGCAGTAGTCATTTAGAACTCAGAAAGGCTGTGTGTGTTCAGGATGGCAGAATGTCTGTATGAGCCCTGAACTGTTTACCTTTAGGCTGCTACTTTGCTGAAGCTACTGCAGTTTTGGATCTTTTTGTTTCATTAGCTTAGATTGTACTCTACCAATACAAAATTTGGTATCTAGAAGTGGAATCCTGTAGTGACAACAGAAACCCTGAAATAATAATTTCAAATTCAATTTCAAATTCAAAATTATTGAATTTCAATAATTCAAAAATAATTGCCTTAATAATCAGGCAATAGACATTGAGAACAAAGATACTGAAATAGGTAAAGCTGCTGATCATTGTCATGCCATGATAAACATTTGCTAAAACTACCAACAGTGATAGATCACTGGTAATTGGCAACTTAGCAAAGCCTTACAACAGAGCTTAACTCAGGTGATAGCTAGTCAGCTTGCAAGCAGATGTCTGCTCAAGGAAGTTTTCTCTTGCATGCAGTCTGCAATCTAAATGGAATGAAAGTCTGGTAATTCAAAAGGTTGAAAATGCAGCTGCTTTTGTACCACCAAATACACTTAAGCCTTCCTCAGAGCTAATACAGAGTGTTCCCTACTAGACAATGGGGTCACTCTCAAGGTAAAGATTGAGGCTATTACCTTGTCATTCAAGCCTCCAGGGAGTTTCCAGCAATATGAGAGGGAGAGGTATGTTGAACATGGAGACCAGGAAATGAAAGAACAGAATCTTCTGGCTTAAGAGGTATGGATAGATGAGATCTTTGGCAGTGGTTACTGGCATCTGGAACTGACAGGAAGCAAGTAGACCGTAAGTCTATCAGGTTTTAAGGGAATTGTATTGCCAAAGAAACCACAAGGCTGTCCTGCAAAAGCTATCTGAAACTTAAAGTAATCCTTAGCCTCCTAAACACCAGCAGGCAATGAGATATGCTGACCTCATATGTGGCCATCAAAAGATAAAGACAAGAGGGGCGCCTGGGTGGCTCAGTTGGTTAAGCATCCGACTTCGGCTCAGGTCATGATCTTGCGGTTCATGAGTTCAAGCCCCGCGTCGGGCTCTGTGCTGACAGCTCAGAGCCTGGAGCCTGTTTCAGATTCTGTGTCTCCCTCTCTCTCTCTGACCCTCCCCTGTTCATGTTCTGTCTCTCTCTGTCTCAAAAATAAACGTTAAAAAATATTTAAAAAAAAAAAAAGATAAAGACAAGAACACATCCCAGTGAACCAGGGAGGGCAGTAAAAAGGGGAGTTGCTCCCAGCCTCCCAGCCTCAACAGGGGGCCTCTGTACTGCCAGCACATGGAATCTGCAATTTCTGGCCAGTGGGGTTTGACAGTGGCTATGGACTAGTGACTGTAGTATATTTATCATTTTTCACCTTTCTAATGGGAGTTGTTGTGGTTATCCACAATCAAATGGTCATAAAGCTCTATTTGTTGTGGTATTGGGGGTGGAAGGTGGGGATGAAGGTAACTTGTCTCTTAATTTGTAGGTCTAGAGCTAGACCTGATGGAGAGGACTGTAGATTTTGCAGATTCTGAAATGTAAACCTGATGGAAAATGTTCCATGTGTGAGAAGAATACACATGGATGTCTGGGTGGTTGAAAGGGCAAATTCTGGAAGATCTGTCCACCAATATCAATGCCTCCTTTCTCTCTTCTCATTTTCCTTCACAGCCAGGCATGGCCATGAGAATAATTTCTGTCCACTGGGAGGTAAACACAAATAAGCTAGTTCTGGGTTCCCTTGTCCTTTGTCCCTTGGAGCAATCACTTTGAACCCAAAGATGGAAGTCATGTGTTGATGATGGCAGAGCCTCTTATCAGCTCTAGACCTCCTATGTGTGGAGTTTTACACAAAATAATAATAAACTTCCTCCTGTTTAAGCTACTGCGATTTGAGATACCTTTACTAAAACAGCTAGGTTAACACTCTCTACTTATTAAAAAGGAGAATGTCCACCAGTTTTGTAAGAAAAGCCTTTTTGTTTAACCTAGCTCTCAACCCAAAAATAAATTTCTCAAGGGTACCTTACATTGAGTGTCCTATAGACTTTATCTTTCTTTGACAACACTTTATCACAAATCAGAAGCAATTTGCACATGGCTATCCCCTGCACCTTTACCCTGTTGAAGTGCTAAAACCAAAAGCATAACTTTGGAGAGCAGCTCAATGAAAGCAATTCCTTAAGAGCTTCCACTGGAGTATTTCAAACATGGAGGCCTCTGGGGAGGAGGATGCAGAGCAAACTGGATTCAAAGATTTACGACCTTCTGGAGTAGCAGAATAACAAGTACTTCCCAACCTAAGTCATTTTAAACCTCTTCAGTAAACTCTAGCAATAGCAACTAAGGTCACGAGGGTATGTATTTATGTCAAGGATGGGCTGTTGAGTAGATGCGGGGATTGACATTCCATAAGGAAACTGGAGAAGCATGGCCAGTGTTCTCTAGTGTATTAAATCTTAGCTCATCCGCACATGAAAGAGACTAAAGAGGGCCACCTGGGTGGCTCAGTTGGTTAAGTATCCTACTTCAGCTCAGGTCATGATCTCACAGTTCGTGGGTTCGAGCCGCACATTGGGCGCACATCTGTGCTGACAGGTTGGAGCCTGGAGCCTGATTCAGATTCTGTGTCTCCCTCTCTCTCTCTGCCCCTTCCCCACTCACACTCTGTCTCTCTGTTTCTTAAAAATAAATAAACATTAAAACAAAACTTTTTAATAAAAAAAATAAAGAGACTAAAAGAGCTGCTGACACCTTGAAATCAGGAGTTTGCTCAGGAGGGCTCAAGAGCAAGTACTAAAGCTGTCTTCTGCAGCAGGCTTCTTTCCACACTGAAGTATCACACACCACTCTGTGGGCCCACAAGCAACACATGAAGCAGCCCTATGGTTCTTAAGTCCTTTAAAAACAAATCTCAGTACCCAGGGCTGTGACACAGAAAGCAAAACAGCTCACTTTTGAAGCACTGGTCTTTGACGTGTGGCTACCCAAAAAAACCTTCAAAAGCCAATCCTGTTTGTTTCACTGTCACATGAAAGCAAGTTTCCATCCTAGAAATCAGAGTGTATTTTATAGTAAAATAACATAAAACATTTTATCCATATTCTTGATTATCTTAGAAAATGATTGGGTTTTAAGCTGAAATATTTTAACAACAATTAAGAAAAACATACTAGAGGCTCTAGGTAGACATCCACTCATGGGCACATATAAACCTCTACTTCTATATCACAGCAAGACATGGATGATTCAGGCCTGGAATATTTTCAAAATGAGTATTATAGGATGCATACTTTGCCCAAAGAGCATCTATGATATTTGTGTGGATTTCAACCTAATAGTTAACCAGTGACCTTTTGGATACCTGAACATGTAGGCATGCTTTATGGGGTTATTTGGTTTTACACAATTGAAATACACAGATCATCTACCTATGACACTGATTTTAGAATCAGTATAATATTCAGCCACGTTCCTTGTTGTGTATTTAATATCTGACCATTGGCTTCTTTGGGCCACCAGAAGCTTTGAGGACAAAAAAACTGATTCAAGGATTCATCTTAATACCTTCTGGAGTAGCAGACTATACAAGTTAATTCCCAACTTAAATGATCTAAAACCTCTCTAGTAAACTCCAGCAATGATGACAAGGGTCTAGAGGGTGTGCACTTTATGCTACTTTAGGTGCCTGTGAAATGGATGAGGGGTTGACATTTGATCAGGACATCAGAGAAATCTCCTGATCATAACAACACTGTCTAGGAGGCTCTTTGCTTTTGGTTTGTTGCATAGGATACATGCATCTAATTGCTGTTCTCAATTCATGTTAACTGAAAAAAGCCAGATACAAAACTATACACAAGGCATTTGTGTGTGTGTGTGTGTGTGTGTGTGTGTGTGTGTGTGTGTGTATTTGGAAGGTGAAATTGAGGGCAATTTTAATTTTCTTCCTAGTGTATGTTTGTATTTTTGAATGAAGCACACATTACTGATATGTTCAGAAAAACACTTTAAGACATATCCCTCTCCAATCTACCAGAATTTTTTAACAGACATATTGGGCTGACATTACTTAATCCCACTGGCTTGGCCAGTTTTAGCACCTTTAAAACGGTGATGATCAGACAATATATACTTTTTGACGTCCGGCAACAAGACACATATATCATCTTCCCATGAAATATTCTTGCCATCTTGCCCCCAAACCCCCTCCAAAAAAAAAAACACACACACAAAAAACACAACAAACTAATGCTGAATCAGTCAAGACTCAAGATCTAATTTCCAGTTAATAGGAAATATAGGGATTAGAGAAACAAGTTGAAAGACACTACAAGGAAGAAATCTACCAAATCTAGGATATGGAGGTATTCTATAGGATAAAGAAGGAAAAATAACATTAAAAAAGGAGAATAATGTCAGAGTTTATAAGGGACTTATGAGAGTCAATAATCAAGTGCAATGTGTAGACCATGTCAAGAAACTCATTCAACTACAAAAAGACACTTTTAAAGAAATTGGGGAAATATGAATATTGAGTGGAAATTGGATCTTTATTAAAAAGTTAATATGAAATGTTGATTGAGAAAGAAAAAAAAGTACAAGGAAAATAACTGTTAATCTACAACTATATACCTAGTTAAACTATCTTTCCACAGGAAGGGTGAAATGATATTTTCAGTCATGCAAACTCCTTATTCCCCAAAGCACTATGGCATTAAGGTGAAGATTAAGAGCATGAGAGAATTAAATATAACTTCCTTTTACATCAGTTGAGATGGTGATCTAATCTGGAAGTTTCCATCCTGATGTAATTCTTGCAGAGGCATTAAAATCCAAGTACTATAGCAGTTATCACCATTGATGTAAAGTACAGAATACATTGTCCTTGCAGGGATGACTAATGTCCAAAACACCAAAGGGAAACAGCATAGATAAATATGATAATAAAGTAATAAACAAAAGGTGAAAACAGATTCATGTTATTTTATTTAAGATGAAAGGGAATATAATTTTAGTTAATATATCAATACACTTGAATTCCAATGGTTCCTCAATTAAAATTTTGGGCTAAGAGATGTAAACTTGCCTCTGTTGGGAGAATCCTACCTTAGAGCTCAGCGTTCCATAATGTATTCCCTGTTGGGGGGCAAAGATCCCTGGGAAGCAGCTAGAGGGTTAGCCCCACAACGACAGAGATTTTTGTGTTGTTCAATGATGCATCCCAAGCATCAAGAGCAGAGACAGGCACCTAATGAGCAGTCAGTATTTTGGGGTATAATTTTTACATGTGTACCACATAGAGGAAAAGAGATCATGAAAGCCAGCCTGGAGCCTGGGGCCATCAAATAGCAAAGAAGATATCAGAGGAAAAGCCCCAGAGGGTTGCTCTGTGCTTATGTGGGTAGACCTACTCTGAAGAGCTTTTAAGATAAAAAAGAACACCATAGGATTGTGGTGGAGGGAAGTGATATAAAATGAAGGCATTGTATATTAATTGACTTGCTGGGTAGAGCCTCTAGGCTTCCATAACAGTATCTTATTCTCCCTTCCAAAGATGAGGTCAAGTACTATAGAAGAAGGTTGTTAGCTCACTTCATTCTGAGGATTTCTTTGTAAGAGGGTGAGGTTCGAGGGAAGCGGCAAGATGGCGGCTTAGGAGGACGCTGGGCTCACCGCGCGTCCTGCTGATCACTTAGATTCCACCTACACCTGCATAAATAACCCAGAAAACCGCCAGAGGATTAGCAGAATGGAGTCTCCAGAGCCAAGCTCAGACGAGAGGCCCACGGAAGAGGGTAGGAAGGGTGGCGAGGCGGTGCGTGCTCCACGGACTGGCGGGAGGGAGCCGGGGCGGAGGGGCGGCTCGCCGGCCAAGCAGAGCCCCCGAGTCTGGCTTGCAAAAGCGGAGGGGCCTGACGGATTGTGTTCCCACAACAAGCGTGACTTAGCGTCTGGGAGGTCATAAGTTAACAGGTCTGCTCTGAAAGCGGGAAGGCTGAAGGACAAAGGGAGGGAGAGCTGCTGAGCCCCCTGACAACAGAGCTCAGTTTGGTGGGGAACAAAGGCGCTCGCCAGCGCCATCTCCCCTGCCCATCCCCCAGCCAAAATCCCAAAGAGAACCAGTTCCTGCCAGGGAACTTGCTCGCTCAGCGCAAACACCCAACTCTGTGCTTCTGCGGAGCCAAACCTCCGGCAGCGGATCTGACTCCCTCCCGCTGCCACAGGGCCCCTCCTGAAGAGGATCACCTAAGGAGAAGCGATCTAAGCCTGCCCCTCCTGCCCCCGTGCACCTTGCCTACCCACCCCAGCTAATACGCCAGATCCCCAGCATCACAAGCCTGGCAGTGTGCAAGTAGCCCAGACGGGCCACACCACCCCACAGTGAATCCCGCCCCTAGGAGAGGGGAAGAGAAGGCACACACCAGTCTGACTGTGGCCCCAGCGGTGGGCTGGGGGCAGACATCAGGTCTGACTGTGGCCCCGCCCACCGACTCCAGTTATACACCACAGCACAGGGGAAGTGCCCTGCAGGTCCTCACCACGCCAGGGACTATCCAAAATGACCAAGTGGAAGAATTCCCCTCAAAGAATCTCCAGGAAATAACAACAGCTAATGAGCTGATCAAAAAGGATTTAAATAATATAACAGAAAGTGAATTTAGAATAATAGTCATAAAATTAATCGCTGGGCTTGAAAACAGTATACAGGACAGCAGAGAATCTCTTGCTACAGAGATCAAGGGACTAAGAAACAGTCACGAGGAGCTGAAAAACGCTTTAAACGAAATGCATAACAAAATGGAAACCACCACAGCTCGGCTTGAAGAAGCAGAGGAGAGAATAGGTGAACTAGAAGATAAAGTTATGGAAAAAGAGGAAGCTGAGAAAAAGAGAGAGAAAAAAATCCAGGAGTATGAGGGGAAAATTAGAGAACTAAGTGATACACTAAAAAGAAATAATATACCCATAATTGGTATCCCAGAGGAGGAAGAGAGAGGGAAAGGTGCTGAAGGGGTACTTGAAGAAATCATAGCTGAGAACTTCCCTGAACTGGGGAAGGAAAAAGGCATTGAAATCCAAGAGGCACAGAGAACTCCCTTCAGACGTAACTTGAATCGATCTTCTGCACGACGTATCATAGTGAAACTGGCAAAATACAAGGATAAAGAGAAAATTCTGAAAGCAGCAAGGGGTAAACGTGCCCTCACATATAAAGGGAGACCTATAAGACTCGTGACTGATCTCTCTTTTGAAACTTGGCAGGCCAGAAAGAATTGGCACGAGATTTTCAGGGTGCTAGACAGAAAAAATATGCAGCCAAGAATCCTTTATCCAGCAAGTCTGTCATTTAGAATAGAAGGAGAGATAAAGGTCTTCCCAAACAAACAAAAACTGAAGGAATTTGTCACCACTAAACCAGCCCTACAAGAGATCCTAAGGGGAACCCTGTGAGACAAAGTCCCAGAGACATCACTACAAGCATAAAACATACAGACATCACAATGACTCTAAACCCGTATCTTTCTATAATAACACTGAATGTAAATGGACTAAATGCGCCAACCAAAAGACATAGGGTATCAGAATGGATAAAAAAACAAGACCCATCTATTTGCTGTCTACAAGAGACTCATTTTAGACCTGAGGACACCTTTAGATTGAGAGTGAGGGGATGGAGAACTATTTATCATGCGACTGGAAGCCAAAAGAAAGCTGGAGTAGCCATACTTATATCAGACAAACTAGACTTTAAATTAAAGGCTGTAACAAGAGATGAAGAAGGACATTATATAATAGTTACAGGGTCTATCCATCAGGAAGAGCTAACAATTATAAATGTCTATGCGCCGAATACCGGAGCCCCCAAATATATAAAACAATTACTCATAAACATAAGCAACCTTATTGATAAGAATGTGGTAATTGCAGGGGACTTTAACACCCCACTTACAGAAATGGACAGATCATCTAGACACACAGTCAATAAAGAAACAAGGGCCCTGAATGAGACATTGGATCGGATGGACTTGACAGATATATTTAGAACTCTGCATCCCAAAGCAACAGAATATACTTTCTTCTCAAGTGCACATGGAACATTCTCCAAGATAGATCATATACTGGGTCACAAAACAGCCCTTCATAAGTTTACAAGAATTGAAATTATACCATGCATACTTTCAGACCACAATGCTATGAAGCTTGAAATCAACCACAGAAAAAAGTCTGGAAAACCTCCAAAGGCATGGAGGTTAAAGAACACCCTACTAACGAATGAGTGGGTCAACCAGGCAATTAGAGAAGAAATTAAAAATATATATGGACACAAACGAAAATGAAAATACAACAATCCAAACGCTTTGGGACGCAGCGAAGGCAGTCCTGAGAGGAAAATACATTGCAATCCAGGCCTATCTCAAGAAACAAGAAAAATCCCAAATACAAAATCTAACAGCACACCTAAAGGAACTAGAAGCAGAACAGCAAAGGCAGCCTAAACCCAGCAGAAGAAGAGAAATAATAAAGATCAGAGCAGAAATAAACAATATAGAATCTAAAAAAACTGTAGAGCAGATCAACGAAACCAAGAGTTGGTTTTTTGAAAAAATAAACAAAATTGACAAACCTCTAGCCAGGCTTCTCAAGAAGAAAAGGGAGATGACCCAAATAGATAAAATCATGAATGAAAATGGAATTATTACAACCAATCCCTCAGAGATACAAACAATTATCAGGAATACTATGAAAAATTATATGCCAACAAATTGGACAACCTGGAAGAAATGGACAAATTCCTGAACACCCACACTCTTCCAAAACTCAATCAGGAGTAAATAGAAAGCTTGAACAGACCCATAACCAGCAAAGAAATTGAATCGGTTATCAAAAATCTCCCAACAAATAAGAGTCCAGTACCAGATGGCTTCCCAGCGGAGTTCTACCAGACGTTTAAAGCAGAGATAATACCTATCCTTCTCAAGCTATTCCAAGAAATAGAAAGGGAAGGAAAACTTCCAGACTCATTCTATGAAGCCAGTATTACTTTGATTCCTAAACCAGACAGAGACCCAGTAAAAAAAGAGAACTACAGGCCAATATCCCTGATGAATATGGATGCAAAAATTCTCAATAAGATACTAGCAAATCGAATTCAACGGCATATAAAAAGAATTATTCACCATGATCAAGCGGGATTCATTCCTGGGATGCAGGGCTGGTTCAACATTCGCAAATCAATCAACGTGATACATCACATTAACAAAAAAAAAGAGAAGAACCATATGATCCTGTCAATCGATGCAGAAAAGGCCTTTGACAAAATCCAGCACCCTTTCTTAATAAAAACCCTTGAGAAAGTCGGGATAGAAGGAACATACTTAAAGATCATAAAAGCCATTTATGAAAAGCCCACAGCTAACATCATCCTCAACGGGGAAAAACTGAGAGCTTTTTCCCTGAGATCAGGAACACGACAAGGATGCCCACTCTCACCGCTGCTGTTTAACATAGTGCTGGAAGTTCTAGCATCAGCAATCAGACAACAAAAGGAAATTAAAGGCATCAAAATTGGCAAAGATGAAGTCAAGCTTTCACTTTTTGCAGATGACATGATATTATACATGGAAAATCCGATAGACTCCACCAAAAGTCTACTAGAACTGATACATGAATTCAGCAAAGTTGCAGGATACAAAATCAATGTACAGAAATCAGTTGCATTCTTATACACTAACAATGAAGCAACAGAAAGACAAATAAAGAAACTGATCCCATTCACAATTGCACCAAGAAGCATAAAATACCTAGGAATAAATCTAACCAAAGATGTAAAGGATCTGTATGCTGAAAACTATAGAAAGCTTATGAAGGAAATTGAAGAAGATTTAAAGAAATGGAAAGACATTCCCTGCTCTTGGATTGGAAAAATAAATATTGTCAAAATGTCAATACTACCCAAAGCTATCTACACATTCAATGCAATCCCAATCAAAATTGCACCAGCATTCTTCTCGAAACTAGAACAAGCAATCCTAAAATTCATATGGAACCACAAAAGGCCCCGAATAGCCAAAGGAATTTTGAAGAAGAAGACCAAAGCAGGAGGCATCACAATCCCAGACTTTAGCCTCTACTACAAAGTTGTCATCATCAAGACAGCATGGTATTGGCACAAAAACAGACACATAGACCAATGGAACAGAATAGAAACCCCAGAACTAGACCCACAAACATATGGCCAACTCATCTTTGACAAAGCAGGAAAGAACGTCCAATGGAAAAAAGACAGCCTCTTTAACAAATGGTGCTGGGAGAACTGGACAGCAACATGCAGAAGGTTGAAACTAGACCACTTTCTCACACCATTCACAAAAATAAACTCCAAATGGATAAAGGACCTAAATGTGAGACAGGAAACCATCAAAACCTTAGAGGAGAAAGCAGGAAAAGACCTCTCTGACCTCAGCCGTAGCAATCTCTTACTCGACACATCCCCAAAGGCAAGGGAATTAAAAGCAAAAGTGAATTACTGGGACCTTATGAAGATAAAAAGCTTCTGCACAGCAAAGGAAACAACCAACAAAACTAAAAGGCAACCAACGGAATGGGAAAAGATATTCGCAAATGACATATCGGACAAAGGGCTAGTATCCAAAATCTATAAAGAGCTCACCAAACTCCACACCCAAAAAACAAATAACCCAGTGAAGAAATGGGCAGAAAACATGAATAGACACTTCTCTAAAGAAGACATCCGGATGGCCAACAGGCACATGAAAAGATGTTCAGTGTCGCTCCTTATCAGGGAAATACAAATCAAAACCACACTCAGGTATCACCTCACGCCAGTCAGAGTGGCTGAAATGAACAAATCAGGAGACTATAGATGCTGGAGAGGATGTGGAGAAACGGGAATCCTCTTGCACTGTTGGTGGGAATGCAAATTGGTGCAGCCGCTCTGGAAAGCAGTGTGGAGTTTCCTCAGAAAATTAAAAATAGACCTACCCTATGACCCAGCAATAGCACTGCTAGGAATTTATCCAAGGGATACAGGAGTACTGATGCATAGGGCCACTTGTACCCCAATGTTCATAGCAGCACTCTCAACAATAGCCAAATTATGGAAAGAGCCTAAATGTCCATCAACTGATGAATGGATAAAGAAATTGTGGTTTATATACACAATGGAATATTACGTGGCAATGAGAAAAAATGAAATATGGCCTTTTGTAGCAACGTGGATGGAACTGGAGAGTGTGATGCTAAGTGAAATAAGCCATACAGAGAAAGACAGATACCATATGGTTTCACTCTTATGTGGATCCTGAGAAACTTAACAGGAACCCATGGGGGAGGGGAAGGAAAAAAAAAAAAAAACAGGTTAGAGTGGGAGAGAGCCAAAGCATAAGAGACTGTTAAAAACTGAGAACAAACTGAGGGTTGATGGGGGGTGGGAGGGAGGAGAGGGTGGGTGATGGGTACTGAGGAGGGCACCTTTCGGGATGAGCACTGGGTGTTGTATGGAAACCAATTTGTCAATAAATTTCATATTAAAAAAAAAAAAGAGGGTGAGGTTCATGGTCAGTGCATGTAGTGGTAGGATTCCTGTTTTGTTGGAAAAGTGGAGATCTGGAGCAGTCCAAGTTAGATAAAGAGTATATTGTACTTTAAGTGAATAGCCTAAATAGGAGCACCTGTCTCTGTGCTACAGAAACCTATGTCTTAGCCAGCATGGTACCCATGGTGATAAAGAAAGGGCATATTTACATATGTGTCTTGATTAACATCATATGCACATTCAACCTGCATCTGCAGACTCTTAGACCACATCTGTGGTCCATCCAAGCCTACTTATTTATATTGTGATCTGTCGACTTCATAGGGAAATCCACAAACAAGGTTGATCTGTTCTTAAAGGGTACCATCATACCCAATAAACTCAACTTGGAAAGCTCAGTATGAAAACTCCTAGGGGATTAGGAGAAGATCTGATTTGGGCACATCTCAGCACCCAACAGTCCCATTGTTGGCTTATCCCTGATACTTTAACAATTTTAAAGTTCTCCCAATTTGTGAATCATTTCAAAGATGTTGGAAAATAACCAGCATGGACCTGTTTAACATAAACACTGTATTTCCTATTAATGTGAAGCCTTTTGTATAAACATCATGGCCCTAGCAATGGCTGCAAATGTCATTAATTTTCATATATCTATCTATCTCTATATATAGATATAGATATAGATATAGATATAGATATAGATATAGATATAGATATACATAATAACTCAGTTTGTGCTAATTTAAAGGGGTAAAGTCCCTTTATAGCCTGGTACAATCCAACTAATCATTCTACCTTGATTCTCCCTAGCTTGTGCCAAAAGGAGTTTTCATTTTAATGGGTGTGGGATAAAAAGATGAGGGAAGTGCCCTTCTGCAGTTCTTGGAATGTTTTTGTCATTCAGTTTCCATGAATGTCTTGATTGTACCATCATGTTAATAGTCTGCTCTGAATTAGGAGGAAATTTTATTTCATAACACTTGTCACCAAAGACAAGCACATCTCACCACCCATCCATAACATGTATAAACATATGAAAAATCAAATCCAGGTGTACAGTTAAACCTGAGATCCTACGATGGAACAGGTTAGACTGGTAGAAGAAATTTTATAGGGCTTTGATATTCCTACTTTGCAAAGTGTAAATAAGAATCTGTCACTTGACATTTCAATAAAGAAATGGATTATATATAAATTTACAAGTGTGGTCAAGCAGTTTTTAATAACTAAGAATTAATTTGGGTGAGAGGAAAATATATGCTATGAGATAACAGGACATTATGAGGCTACGTTAATTAGATAAAAGTAAGTGTTGAGGGACAAAAATATAAGTCAATTGAATGCAGAGTTTAGAAGTATATGAAAAAAATATATAGTTTGAGAATAAGAGAGAAAATGAGTCATGTATATAAATTATGACCCCCAAAGAAGTGGATTATCAAATATCTAAAACTCTTCTATATGGCTGTCTTCAATAATTCTTCACTGTATACTCAGGTGTTACTCAAGGATGAGCTTCCTGAAAATGTGTGTTTATTAGAAGCGAATATCAAGGGCACCAATAATAATAGCAGAGCACTGAGAGGCCAATATAAATTCTTTTGATTACTGACTTATACTTGGAGACTTAGAATCTTCTGAGTACCTTGTGGCAATGAAAATCACATAATATATCATGCAAGTTGTGATGCTGTGAAGAACAAAAGGGGAATTTTCAATAATTATTCTGACAGAACACACATAATTCTGGACCATCCTGGGAATATCAGGTCATATAGTTACCCTGTACATGGCCATATAATGCCAGGGATTGCATATTAATTCTAAAGCCCTTGGGAACACTATAATTTCCAGAGGTGCCCCAGGGATCCAGACTTAACTTTGGGTGGATCTGTATATTCCATCTTGGAACAGAGAGTGTAGATGTATTTGTTCCAAAATTACATCAATCGTTTTTTTCTCCATGCCATACCATCTTTATGTTCTTTCAGTTTGGGGTTCCCATCTGTAGGAGGCAGGAACTGGAGTACATTACTCAGGTAGGAAGATGAACTCTTGATCCCCTTGTAGCCTTCCCAAAGTGACTGGAAAGACAACATTTTCTGGAACTAATCCATTCCACCCTGATTTGAGTTAACCTGGCCAAAAAGATAGTTACAATTTTCTACATATGTTATGTGATTTTATCATTTTAAGGCCAAAATGTTTTAAAGCTGGTAAGACTCCTGGAAGCATAACAAAGGAGAGAAGGGAGGCAGTGGGGAATTAACATTTTCTGAGCACCTAGAACATGCCCTGCACTGGGTTTGATGCTTTATAAAGATTATCTCATGTCAATCATCCCAGAAACTCTATGAGATAGGTGTTCCATACTTATTTTTAAGGTGGAAATATCAAGCCTCAAAGACGGTAGGTAATTTGCCTAATATAACACAGCTAGTAAGAGCCATCTAAAGGAGCATTTGTTACCTTATGCTTTCCCACTTTCACCTGAGTTTCTTCATTTCATTATTGGCTTTACCCTACTCAATGTTCCAAGTGATAATGGTGAAACTTTGTTGTAAGAACACAACTATTGGAGGCACATTCAATGGAGAGGAAAATGCTGTATCTCCCAGCACCGAAAAGGCAGAAACATCATCATATAAACTATTTAAAGAAAGAGTCATACAATTTAGCTTTATTGCCCAGATTACTATCGGACCTAAATGGGAATTTTCTATACTGACAACAAACTTTTCTCTACCGTGACTTCAGCGTATGTTCTGATTTCTCAGAAATCATCATTTTTCTTTTCACTCTTTAGGGTCTGTCACCCTAGTGGTGAGTCTGTGCTAAAAAGCCAACACTCCCCTAGTGTCAGATGTGCTGTTTACATGTGACCACATTGGTCGCTTTGATTCTCAGTTTCCTGTGCATCTGGCTGAAGAATGGCCAGATGGAAAGTTGGAGGATGCAGTTGTGCACCATATTATAGCACACAGTGGTTGCAGCATGCTGAATTACACACAAAATTTTTAAATTGCATTCTAAAGATCAGTTCACATTCTGTGACAACTCACCTATGTTGGATCCAGGGTGCCCTGAGCCGGGCAGATAAATTTCTGTGCTTTTTTTTTTTTTCTGATAGTGCTTCATCTCTGATAGTGCATCTCTACTTTCAATTCACCTCTCCTTCTCTCTGTCTCTCTCCCTGTCAATTAGGCTAGATCACACAAGAGGTATACTGAGCTTAAAACAAATGTTTATGGTTAAAATTACAGGATTATCCATTGTGCTCAGAAATTACAATTAACAGAATACTTGACAAACAAGGATAATGGAATCATAGAATAGTATCATTGTTCATTAGAGAAAACAATGACCCTTATGATGCTGTGAGTGTGGAGAACTACATTATCATTTATTCCAAACACAAGCACAAATATGGAACAAACTAATGAGTTGAGATGTCATCTGAATTTCCATGGGTTATACTTACAGCTTAGAATTGTAGCTTTATTGAATGGTGCCAAAACATTCTTACTTTATAATAGCATTAGTGACAATTCACTTGGATAATCCTATTTGTTTTCATTCATTTTAATGAGGTAGCTTGGGATGTTAATCTACAGAGGAAAACTTGGGAACAGGTGACAGCATGATTTGAAATGCCTCTTGAATTGAAAGGTAGTTAAAAGCTGAACTAAATGCTTAGATGCACAGTGGTTATCCAGCACTATATACTTTATTCTAAAAACAGTGAGGCTAAAGTGCCAATTTTAAGAACATAGGACTTTATTACCTTTTAAAACTTTCCTGCATGGATGAGTGGATAATAAGGACTAATTTGCTGCATTTTTGTGGCCTGTTTCCACATGTTTGCATTTCCCAATAATGCTTTCTTTATGGAAAAGAGTATGCTAGGCACAACACATTTTTTTCCATGCAGTGATCATATGTCTATGATTCATTAAATCCTTCAATATATACACACTGTCAATAGTGATGCAGATGGCTAACGGGTATGGATATTTGCCAAGCCTTTAGGTGTCCCAGCTTATAAAAGGGGTTTCTAACATTGAGAACTTCAATTATGTCACTTAAACCCATCAACCCTTTTCCCTTGCCTAATGCTATAAATCTTTCCGATCTCTTATTTCTGTAACATCTGATGCCTGGAGTGAAGAGAACCCTGCTGACCATTTGAGTTTTCCATAGAAACTTTGAATGAGAGAAATGGAGACTTTGTAAGTCTTCTTTATCAATTAAGAATGAAAAGGCTTTCCTCATTCCATCTATGCAAAGGCTAACTAAGCTAGTAAGTAGACCTCTCACATCTTTTGGGGCCCAGGATAGGAACTCATGCTAAACTCTAGTCTTTTAGACCCAGTGAATAAATAGCAATAAGGTATTCCTACCCAAAGAACACCATTCTCAGCATGGCTTCAGTACACCTTGCAAGATTTAGTCAATGTCCAAGTGAGACACCTCTGAGATAATGGAAAGAACCCTTATTTTATCACTTCAGGACTGGTCAGAAGACAAATTAAACCAATGAAGAGAATTTAATAAAAAGTACACAAAGAATTATTTGCTGGGTATTAAATTACCGAACATGCACAAAGGAAACACCAAGTTGTGATGGAAATAGGATAGTTACCACCTGTAGGGCCAGGGAGCATAGGAAGAGATAAGAATTATTAAGAACAGAAGCTTGGAGAAAGGGTCCCAATGGATCCAACACTGAAATGTCTGAAGAGAGAGCACGGCTCTAATGGTGCTGGGCTTCAGACCTTAGAAAATGAGCCCTGTGGAGGGTAGACTCAGACCTCCCACTGGGAGGTGGCAGCTGGCTGCTGCTGTGGTCTAAGGCCCCTAAGCAGGGCCTGTGGTGTTGGCCCAGACACCTAAGGATGCTGCCAACTGAGACAGTGTCTCTGAGGGGGTGGCATGAGACGGGTTCTACAAGTTTTGAAAAACTGCACACTGGTATCACCTCCTGCTTATTGGAATGAACTGCTGTGGCTTGGGTAAAGAAATGTTGCTGGGTGATACTGGGGAAAAAAAAAAACAGCCAGCAAATCTGAGCTCAGAGGTAGCAGGAAGGAAGATAAACTTTCTCCTCCTCTAAGCTTCTAGTCTCCCACTAGCTTCTCTTATAGGCACAGCCTAACAGAGAACTAGCAGCAATCGAGAGGTAATTGTTTTGCAGAGACCCAGCATCCCAAAGCAGAGTATAGAAGGATGGGTTTGATGCTGGGAGGCAATAACTTCCCATTAATAATGAGAGACAGTAGCTTTAAATATTAAAAATATATATTGACCAGAAGCATGAAGACACTTTGTATTTCCCCATTCCCCACCAGGTCAGCTCCTTTGGCTAAGAGCATTTATACATTTGGTAAAACTTGAGTCCAGACTTTTCTTTCTAATTTTGTTGTATTATTTCATCAGAACCAGAGTGGAATCAATTAGAGAAGGTCTTTTATAGAGGTTATCTAGATGACTTTTACTTCAGAGAGTTGTTTACCATTGTGAGGAAGGGTTTTTTAAAGTCTATTTTTACTTAAGGAGGAAAAGCAAACCTTACTTGGGAAACGATTTACCATGGAGGTCTTATTAATGAACTGAGGCAGCAGTAAAATCCCACGTATCATGCCCTAGACTGAAATACCTGGTCACCCTCCCTGAGTGTGGAACAGAATTTGCAAGGTACATGGCTGCCCCTTTCCAAATCTCTAGGCTTCTTAGCCTTACTTGCCAGTTCTGAGTTGAGTTAGATAACAGAATGAGAATGCCCATTTGTCTTATTTTTTTAAGTTCTATTTTTTAAACTTTGGAACCCAACCCATTACCCAATAGATTTCCTTCTTAAGTGTATAGAGATTGGCAGTTATCTTCTAACAAGATAGCAGAAAAACAGCTGGATTTTGCTGGTGACAGGGACCTCAGTTGCTGAAATGAATCTCTGATTCACATCAAGAATGACCAATCCCCTGCCACTTGGCTTAAAGAGAGTGCCTAGCAAATCCCTGGAGGCTGACTTACATAACAGCCTCTCACAGTAGAAAACATGAAGGCAGTACAGAGTGGTATTGTTTTCCAGTGATTCCCTTTGAGAAATTAGTTTGCTATCTGGCAAGAGGAGAGATGTGCAAGTATTCCTAGAAATAACACTTTACCTGTGTGCTTACTGGCACTTCCACCATGGAAGGGGGTTTCTTTGTGATGGGCAGGTATTGGTTTCTGGCCTGCAAGCGTGCTAGCAGAGGGCTGCTCAAAGGAACTGGGAAAGAGTTACTTAGGTCTCATCCACAACATGAATCTGATTTTGAACCAAGTTCTAGGAAGAAGTGACTGCAGGTATTGTAAAAGATGTTTCATTCAGCAAACTAACTGAAACAGAACCACAGGCAAGATTTATGTGCATAAGAAAGGTAAATGGATATGGAAAATTGCAATCTGAGAATATTTGCAAATTACAAAAATAACATCAACAAGTGTGAGAGTAACAAAAACAATGAGGCCAGGCCTGTGCTGACATGACAATAGGAACACCATATTGTTTACTTTGGGATGGAGGAGTGTTAGACATTGTTTATTTCAGTTCCCATAAAACTCATTTCCTCCAGAGTACAATTGGTCCCAATTGCATATTTGTTCTGGCATAGGCATTGGGCTCTCCCTAAAGTTTGAAGAGTTCAGATTACTCGTCATCCCCAAGAATAAACCTGGGACAAAGCTGCAGTTTCTAGCATGAAACAGAGGTCTTCTATATTCCTGTTGTTGGGTAAAACACCTGGAGAAGTCACAAGACAGTCTAAGTCTTAGGTGACTCTTCAAGAATGGTGCAGTCACCCAAGCTTCATAATCAAAGAGCCACTCGTGGATCCCTCACATGACCTCAAGCCAGAGAGAGAGGGGCTTTGTGAGACTCTCTCCTAGGAGTGCAGAGGTGGTGTGAATTCTGTTAACAACCTGGACAGAGCTAGCCAGACCAATACATTCACAAACATTGAAGGTTCTGAGAGCCTGTCTGAGACCAAATGCATTAATAAATGAAAAAACCTGTAAGTAACCTTCCCACCAACATTAACCACACCAAAAGTGAGCCAAACCCAGGCTTCTCATAATTGGTTCTTGTTCCGACACAAGGGTGAGAAGAGCCATTTGCTGTGGCCAACGGTTACTGTCGCTCTCCTCTGTAGAAAGCCACTGTCTTCGAAGAGCTTACTAAGGGTCTCCACTAAAGAACAAAAAAACATGGGTAAGACTGGTTTCCTCTCAAGTTATGACTCAACTTTGGTCACCACACTTCCACTTGGGCCTATTAACATTCGGTGGCCAGAATGTCACTCTTCTTAATTGGCTGCCCTAGCAAACAACAGCCTTGCTGCCTCTCAGTCATATAGAAAGCCACAAGAATATTTCCTTTTGACTCTCTTCTCTCCACATCAGACCCACAAGTCAAGCTATTGCTGAGATCTATCTTCTCACAATCTACTAGAAAGTGGCCTGCCTTGACTTGCTTACCCTGCTAAAATGAGAGGCAAGAAATAAACAGCTTAATGTGAACTATACAAATAGAGGACCCTGGTTACTGAGCCTGCCCGTAGCATAATGGAAATTCAAGGAAGCGTTCTGCTCCATCTTTGTTCAAGTTGTGCCTTCCTCCTCAGGCACCAGGGGAAGCAATGTGAACCCAAGCAGAAGCATATGGTGGGATCTTCATGACTCCTCAGGACTCCTGCACTTGGGAGTTGGGTCAGAGAAAAAGAAAATGCTATTGTTTTCTTTTCTCCATCCTTCTTGGAAATCAGAAAACAATAGTAGGTTGTGAAGATCTATAAGGTCCACTCATAGATGATCTCCTTGGTGGTCATGTGTATGTACAGACTTTACTAATGTTGCTTGGCTTTGAGATTCTATTATTGTTAATATTATTTATGATTATATTAATACAATTGATACAATTATTATTAATACAATTAATACAATACAATATAATGATTATATTAATACAAAAATAATCATTAAGATTTATTGGGGCCAAGTACTAGGATAAGCATATTCAATATTTTCTTTCTTAAACCTCATAACTACCAGATGAATTAGATACTAATATTAACCCCAATTAAAAATCAGGAGCTTGAAGCATGAAGTGATAAACTTGTTGGAGACCATGTTTCTAAAGAATGGCAGGGCCAGGGTTCAACCGGAAGTCCAGTGCCCCCAGAGCCCATCTTATTATCCACTCTGGGTCAGCCTTTCCCCCTTTAAAGCACTTAACTGTTTATGTTCTCAGCAAACCCAAATGCTTGGCTTAAAGAGCAGAACAAGAGTAATTATTACAAATGCCACTGTTTGGTTTCTCAGATGGTACATCTCAGGGTTTTTAAATTTAATCCCTTGTCCATTTGCTCCAATAGTGTCTTGGCTCCTTGGGAAATGTCCCTCCCATTTCTTACACCATTTCTTCACAATCCCTCACCCTACCCCCTATTGTCATCCAGGCTGTCTGAAATGCACTCAGCTTTAAGGACATAACTCAACTTCCACCTCTCCCCAAAAGGCTTCTCCAACTCCTGTAGCTCCTACCTCTGAATTCCTATAAAAATCAGTGTTTATACTACTTATTTGATATTTATGTTTCACTTTTTACTGTCAGTTCTATTTGAGAATAATCCATCTTCAGGCTGAATTCATTGATTACTCACAACCCTTGAAGGCAAGGATCATGTATTAAAACACTTTTATATCCATACCTACATATCAAGCTCAGGCACACCATAAATGACCACGGAGAGCTGGATTAGAAAGCCTGCTGCAGCCTGGAATCTGAAACAGGCTGGCTTGGTAGAGAAAGCAGCTACTTTGTCTTCTTCTTAGAGCTCTAGTGAGTACTGTAGAACGCATGTAAGAATAAAGTCTAAGGACCCTTAGGGGCAGAACACAATCCTCTGACCCCTCAATTCCAGGCCTCCCATATTCCAACTTCTCTCACACAGTCTGTTCAGACTCCTAAATTTTGAACTAAAAGTATATAGAGTGTCAGACTCTGGAAAACAACACCAACTTTTACTTACCAGTTTCACTGAACTTCACACCTGTGGTTTTGAAGGTGTCAAATTTCCTCTGAAGTCTTTCTGCAAAGCTTTATTTTTCCTTCATTTTCCCCACCCTGCCAGTCATCCCTGTCAACAGTGACAATCTCTTTGTCAAACAGAAGTCACTTGAGCTATCAATTTTCATTAGCATCTGGGTTAGGATAATCCTTGCTTCCTACAAAACTGTTTTCCTTCTAGGAATTACTGGTTTCTTTTTATTTAGGGTTTCTGAAACTTCTCTAACTAAAGCCCCCTGCCCAGATGATTTTGCATGGTTTTCTGAAAATCTTCAGCTAAAAAGATGTGGTAAAACTTCATTTTCTGTAATTTGAATTATGCAAAAATTTGGTATGTTACTTTTTTCCCCCACCAAATGGTGGTACCCCAGAGAGTTTAATATGTCCTAGAAAGTGGTATCTCCCCTGAAATAACTGTTCAAATTACTTTTCATTTTCAATAAGATCTGCTTCCTTATCTCTTTCATTTCTTATCCAGAGCCCATCCTTTGAGGACTTGAGCTAAGTGAAAAACCTTTTGTCAATCTCAGAATCCTGTCATCTATTTTCACTGAGATTGTTAAATTCACTAACCTAGAGGAAAGCCATAGATAGTAAATGTAATTATGCAAAAGGGCCCCCCTTCCTTCAGTGTGTGTGAGTGCTAATTTTGGGAAGAAGGAAACAAACATCCAAACCTGTCTACCTCAGTTCTCCCCCAAACCATGTTTCCATTTTCAGGGCACCAATTCTTCGTCCTCAAACCCAACATTTTAGAGAGGGTGAGTTTTAGGAAGGGATAAAGTAGCTCTTCATCTTCCTGTGAGGTTGAGGTGAGCCCTGAGCTTATTGTCTCCCAACACGCACTCACTCTTACACACTCATCCATTCCCTTTCTATTTCCATTTCCTATCCATTCACTGGGAATGAGCTGTTGGAACAGAGCTGTAGGTAGGAAGTGACAGTAATGATACTACACGGGCAACCTGGACTATCCAATGAAGGTCTAGAAGCAGATCCCTTTTCTCTGGGGGTTTGGTTTTCACCTGACCAAAATTAATGCAAAAGAACCAGGGTATTGGAGTAGCCAGATGTGTGAACCAATGCATTCTCATTGACCAAGTGCCTGGGCTGTCTGTGTTAATGTCTGAAGACAACAATTCATCTTAAAGCAAACTGTTAGAAATTTCTTTCTTTTTTATCTTCTGATTTCCCTGAAATCAGCTAATGGCAAGCAGAGGCTCTGTCTTCCTTCTTAAATCACAGAACAATCAGTCTCAAGAATCAGAAGATACATGTTCAAGTCCCAATTCAATAAGAGACTAGCCATGCAACCTTGGACAAATTATTTAGCTTCCCCAAATACCAGTTTTTCTCAAACATAAAGCACAGATTGCCCCAACTATTCCACAGATATGTTGTGAGAATGGACTGAATTGATATACAGAAATACTTTATAAACTTCAAACTCTACATGTGTATAAACTCTATATAATATTATCATTCTGTTTTTATTTCCCTATCAATAATTCTTGATCTCCTGCCATTTCTCAAGTCCATTTTCTTAATATACCAATGATTCTTTTCTGGAATACTGAAAATTTTCTTTTTTGTAGTTTGAACCCCATTTCTAGTCCACTGCAAAACAAAATCCACCCCCCAAATCCAGCTCTTTCTTAAATTACTTCTGGATAAATATTCAGGCATTCTGGTCTTTCAATTTTTAAAAATAACTAAGGAGCTGGTTTTCTTGTGAGAATTTTTGAAAACATTCTGGGCCCACGAGGAGGCTGAAATCTCTTTAAACCTATTCAGAGAATGGGGCACCTGGGTGGCTCAGTTGGTTAGGAGGCTGACTTCAGCTCAGGTCATGATCTCATGGTTCATGAGTTCAAGCCCCATGTTGGGCTCTGTGCTGACAGCTCAGAGCCTGGAACCTGCTTCAGATTCTGTGTTTCCATCTCTCTTTGCCCCTTCCCTGCTTATGCTCCATCTCTCTCTCTCTCTCTCTCTCTCTCTCTCTCTCTCTCTCTCTCTCTCTCTCAAAAATGAAAATAAAATAAAATAAACCTATTCAGAGAATATAGGGGCTTTTAGTCACAACTCATATTACATTGTTACAGCATCAACATCTGCAAATATCAAGAAACATTACAAACACTATCACCTCAACTGTTGCTTTCTATGATTACTAATTTTTAGAGCTAAAAAATGTGGATTTTAAGTAGTTGGCAAAAGCCATACATCCTACTATCATGCTCAAAAGCTCAAAATAAATGGAAAAATGATGATGGTTTGGCTAGGAGAGGAAGAAAGACTTTAACTTGGAAAAGGAAACTTGGAGGGGGTAAGACACCATCACTGAATTCATCACTCTCATTTGGTGATATCTGAAAAACTTAAAACTTTTACAGTACATTTTTCTCACCTTCTATTGGTATATCAGCTTAATAGAGAAAATCTTCTTGAATCAGCAAAATTACCATGTTATCATCTCAAACTTACCATTAATTATTTTTCACAAATATTTAATAAAATGACTAGGGCTAATGAGATTTACCTAAGCCTGAAATAGACAGTTTGTATGATTCAATCAAAGCATTTAATTTTGTAAAAAGAAAAAGAAAATAAAAAAGAATCTGGACAACGTAATCAAAAGATTAACTTCTTCCTGAACTCTTCAATTGATTGTGGCATTATGTAGATACAGTTCCATTTAGAAATGACCCCAGGATAAAGCCATAAATCAACTCTAGCATTAATGCTTATTAACAATGATGACTCATTGTTCCCTAAGTTGATGTTAAACTTTTTACAGGGGTGGAGATGTTGTTAACCAGACCTTTAAAGAACTCACATATAGAAGCTCTGGAGTAGGCAAAAGGTTTGAGAGTGAGATGAGTTTGTGGTACAATTACAATTTAGGGGAAAAGCTGAGGGTTGGAAAATGCCAAGTAAAGGCTTTTCTTGTAAATTGAGTTGTCATTTCAAATGTAAAAGCTTTTGGCTTTAATTAGGGATACAAAACTCTCCTGAATAGAAGACAATTTTAATGACACTGTATTGCCTGATAAGCCAACTACCCATGCAAGATGTATCAATATGCAGACATATCAATTCATTTTCTTATGATAGACTGCATTGAATATTATCTACAGAAAATTGTTCTGTCATGAACAGAGAAAAGTGGGGAATTTTCATAACCTTTTTGTGAGACAAGGAAGAAACTACTCTGCAAAGTGTGGTAAGAAAAGAAAAATACAATAGGAAAAAAATGTGATTTATATAGGCACATTATATAGGCATACCCCAGAGATACCCAGAGATACTGCAGGTTCACTGCTGGACCACTACAATAGAGTGAATGTTGCAATACTGCAAGTCAAATGAATTTTTGGGCTTTCTAGTACATGTAAAAGCTACGTTTACATTATACTGTAATCTATTAAGTGTGCAAAATGTTATATCTAAAAAATGTATATTGTTTAATTTTAAAATACGTTATTGCTAAAAATGCTAATCATCATCTTTGCTTTCGGCAAATTGTAATCATTTTGCTGGTGGAGGGTCTTACCCTCCAGATGGTGACCACTGTTGACTGTTCAGGGTGGTGGTTACTGAAGGTTGGGGTGGTTGTGGCAAGTTAAAAAAGAAGACAACGATGAAGTTTGCCACCTTGATTGGCTTGTTCTTTCATGAACAATTTCTCTGTAGCATGTGATGCTGTTTGATAGCATTTTATCCATAGTGGAACTTCTTTCAAAATTAGAGTCAATACTCTCAAATCCTGCTGCTGTTTTATCAACTAGTTTATGTCATATTCTGAATATTTTGTTGTCATTTCAAGAATCTTCACAACATCTTAACCAGGAGTAGTTTCCATCTCTGGAAACCACTTTCTTTGCTCCTCCATAGAAGCAACTCCTCATCTGCTCAAGTTTTCTTATGAGATTGCAGCAGTTCAGTCCCATCTTCAGACTCTGCTTCTTTTTTTTTTAATTTTTTTTTACATTTTATTTACTTTTGAGAAAGAGAGAGAGAGCACAAGTGGGGGAGAGGCACAGAGAGAAAGAGACACAGAATCCGAAGCAGGCTCCAGACTCTGAGCTGTCAGCACAGAGCTGAGGTGGGGCTCGAACCCACAAACTTCAAGATCATGACCTGAGCCAAAGTCAGACACTTAACCGACTAAGCCACCCAGGTGCCCCTAGACTCCACTTCTAATTCTAGTTCTCTTGGTATCCCCACCACATCTGCAGGACTTCCTCCACTGGAGTCTTGAAGCCCTCCAAGTTATCCATGAGGGTTGGAATCAGCTTCTTCCATACTACTGCTAATATTGATATTATGACCTTTTGCCATGAATCACAAATGTTCTTAATGGCATCTCGGATGATAAAATCTTTCCAGAAGGTTTTCAATTTACTTTGCCAAGATTATTCAGAAGAATCATTATCTATGGCCGCAATAGGCTTGCAAAATATATTTCTTAAATAACAAGACCTGAGAGTCAAAATTACTTCTTGCTCTATGGGCTGCAGAGAATGTTGTGTTGGCAGGTGTGAAAACATTTATCCTGTTATACATCTCCATGGGAACTCTTTGGTGACAAGATGCATTGTCAATGAGCAGTAATAGTTTGAAAGGAATCTTATTTTGTTTGTTTGTTTTTCTGAGCAGGAGGTCTCAATAGTGGGCTTAAAATATTCAGTAAACCATGTTCTAAACAGACATACTGTCACCTAGGCTTTATTGTTCCATTTCTAGAGCATAGGCAGAGTAGATTTAGCATGATTTTTAAGGGCTCTAGGACTTTTAGAATGGTAAGTGAGCAGTGGCTTCAACTTAAAGTCACCAGCTGCATTAGCCCCTAATACGAGAGTCAGCCTGTCCTTTGAAGCTTCAGATCAAGCATTGACTCCTCCTCTCTAGCTATGAAAGTCCTAGATGGTATCTTCTTCCCATGTAAGGCTCTTTAATCTACATTGAAAATCTGTTATGTAGTAAAACAGACTCATAAATTACCTTAGCTACGTCTTCTGGGTAACTTGCTACAGCTTCTACATCAACACTGCTGCTTTACCTTGTACTTTCATGATATAGAAATCAGTTTTCCCCCTAAATCTCATGAACCAAACTCTACTAGTTTCAAACCTTTCTTCTGCTCCTTCCTCACCTCTCTTAGCCTTCACAGAATTGAAGAGAGTTAGGGCTTTGTTCTGGGTTAGGCTTCAGCATAAGGGAATGTTGTGGCTAGTTTGATCTTCTATCTAGACCACTAGAACTTTCTCCATATCAGCAATAAGGCTATTTCACTTATCATTTGTGTGTTCACTGGAGTAGCATTTTTAATTTCCTTCAAGAACTTTTCCTTTGCATTCATAATTTGGCTAAATGTTTGGCACAAGAAGCTTAGCTTTTGGCCTATCTTAGTTTTTGATATGCCTTCCTCAATCAGCTTACTCATTTCTAGCTTTTGATTTCAGGTGAGAGACTTTACTTCACTTGAACACTTAGAACAACTGTAGGGTTACAAATTGGTCTAATCTCGATATTGTTGCATCTCAGGGAATAGGCAGGCTACTGGGAGTGAGAGAAATGGGAGGAATGGCCAGTTGGTAGAGCCGTCAGAAGACACGCAACATTTATGTTTGCCATCTTATATGGCCACAATTTGTGGCTCCCCTCCCCCCAAATTATAATAGTGACATCAAAGATCACTGACCACAGATCACCATAACAAATATAATACAAAGGAAAAAGTTTGAAATATTGTGCAAAATACAAAAATGTCACGGAGACATGAAGTGAGCAAATACTGTTGGAAAAATGGCACCAGTGCACTTGCTTGATGCAGGGTTGTCGCAAACCTTCACTTTGTAAAAAAACACAGAATCTGTGAAATGCAATAAAGCAAAGTACAATAAAACAAGGTATGCCTGCATTCTGACCGCACAAAGCAATTTCACCTCTCTTGGCTTTCATGCATCTTGAAAAGTAAAAATAAATGGGTGGAGTACACCTTTTATTGAGAGCATTCCTAAAAGCATGTGAATCATAGTTCATACATTTTAATTAGTTTGAATTAGAAAATGTATTCTTCATGGCCAATTATTTCTGACTCAGTTGTTTACTTACTATGAGAATGACCTGTGGAATCTTTCTTGAGCCAAGACAGATATTCTGAAAAGCTCTGCCTTATAAATTAGGGGCACTTCATGATGAAGTGTTCTTTCTGGGACAGCATAGTGACATCTAGATATATAGTTCAATACATTGAGACCATTTTGAGTAATTATACATTACCTAAATGATCATTTAATATCTAGGTAACTTAATTTTCTTCCTGTAAGAATTACTCATAAGGTGTTAATTCTCACATCATCTTTGAGAGGAAGGTCAGTATCATTAGTCATAGAAACTAAAGTTAACTTTGCCAATTTACTCTTCAAAAACACAATGCTGAAAAAGTTAAGAAAGCAGTGGTCACAGTAGTAGCAAGTAAGTCATTTAAGCCTTCTTGGTTCTCCTTTGTTTAGAGATAAGAAGGAAGAAAAAAAATTGAAGAAGAATCTGGACAAGATGAAGGTCTAGTTAAGAAAAGACAGGATAAGAAAACATGGAAAAATGAAAGTTAATAGATTTGTTTCAGTGGAAGGTAAATCTATAAGTTCTGATGATGCTCTGAACCTTTGATTCTGATTTGTGATTTGGGTTAGTCCCTGAAAGAAAATACTTTTAGAAGAATTCAGGAAATGTCTCCAACTCTGATTTCCCAAACATAAAGAAAGAATTTTTCTTTTGCCGTATTAGAAGCTTAAAATACCTAGATATGTGGGATTATTCATTCCAGAGACTGCTCTTTCTAGAAGTTAAAACAATTAATGAGCACCTCCACAGTGGGATGGAATCTCTAGTGACTCCCATCCTTCTTTCCACATAGCCAAATCCAACGATACAACACATTTCCAGCAATATCACAGGTTACCCATGGCCTTGTCCACAGGGGAGTGTGGGGAGAAAGTTTAGTCTGGCTGAGATGAGTGGCAGCATTTAGGCCAGTCAGATACCATTCCAGTGTCTACACAGGAAAAAAATGAGAGAATGCAACATACACTCCATTCCTTTCATGACAGTCATCTGACCTATGTTCACATGAGACCCTATTCTGCCCCATACTAATGAGATCAGCTTATCACTTCAGAAATCATCTCTCTCCTTGCAGTCACCCCTATGGACATGCTCCCAAGACACCAGCATCACAGCACAATATTCCTAAGCACAGGGGCCCAGAGGTGAGCCTTAGAGCTGTTCTGAGAGATGAGGGGCATGGCAGGTAACAATTTGTTTGGAGTGGAGGGTTTGTCTGTAAGATCACTTGAACACAGCAGGAACAGTTTAACCCAAACCCAATAGAAGCACCAAAAGGGAGCATCATGAGGCCAGCTTCCACTTGTGTTTCCTAGGATGTGCTTATTAACAGTCACTCCCTTCAGTCCCTGGCAACCACTATTTAACTGACAGTCACTATGGCTATATCTATCCTGGGCCTTTCATATAAATAGAATCACATAGTATGTGGCATTTTGTGTCTGGCTTCTGTCACTTAGCATGTTTTTAAGGTTCATCCATATTGTTACATGTACCAGTAATTTATTCCTTTTTAATGCTGAATAATATTCCATTGTATGGAATTACCATATTTTGTTTATATGTTCATCAGTTGTCAGATATTTGGGTTGTTTCCACATTTTAGCTCTTATGAATAATGCTGCTATGAACATTGGTGTACAAGCTTTTGTGTGATTATATATTTTCAATTTTCTTGGGTATATAGCTAGGAGTGGACTTACTGGGTCCCATGGTAACTCTATGATTTAACTATTTGAAGCAATGACAAACTCTTTTCCTAAATGGCCACACAATTTTACATTTTCATCAGCAATATGTGAGGATTCCAATTTCCCCATATCGTCTCAACACTTGTTATTTTTCATTTCTTTGATTATAGTTACTCTACTGAGTATGAAGTGGTATCACATTGTGGTTTTGAATAACATTTCTCTAATGACAAGTGATGTTGAGTGTTACTTTATGTGCTAATTAAGCATTTATATTTTTTTGGATAAATATTTATTCAAATACTTTGTCCAGGTTTAAATTGGGTCATTTATTTTCATTGTTGAATTTCAAGAGTTCTTTTTATATTCTGGATAATAAATATTTGTCATATATATGATTTGCAAATATTTTCTCCATGTCTATGGACTATCTTTACACTTTATTGGCAGCATTCTTTGAAGCATAACACTTGTTAGTTTTGATGATGGTCAGTTTATCTAATTTTTCTTTGGTTACTTATGCTTTTGGTGTTATACTTAAGAAAACATTGCCAAATACAAGGTCATAAAAATTCATACCTATATTTTCTTTAAGAGTTTTAGCACTTACATTTAAGTATTTGATTCATTTTGAATTAATTATTGTATACAGTGTGAGGTAGAGATCCAACTTCATTCTTTTGCATGTGGTTATCTAATTGTCTAGCAACATTTGTAGAAAAGACATTCTCCCATTGAATGGTCTTGGCACCCTTGTTGAAGATGGATTCACCATAAATATTTTAATTTATTTCTGGACTCTCACTTCTATTCCCTTCACCTATATATTTCTCTTTATACCAGAAACACAAGGTCTTGACTATTGCAACTTTGTAATTGATTTAAAATGAGAAAGTGTGAGTCCTTCAACTTTGTTTTTCTTTCTCAAGGTTGCTTTGGCTATTCTGGTTCCCTTGCATTTTCATATGAATTATAAGATCAGTTTGTCAATTTCTTCAAAAAAGGCATCTAGAATTTTGATAGAAATTGTGTTGAATCTGTAAATCAATTTGGAGAACACTGACATCTTAACATTATTGAGTCTTTCAATCCATGAATATGGAATGTCTTTCCATTTATTTAGGTCTTCTAAATTTCTTTCAATGATATTTTATAGTTCCCAGGCTATAAGTTTTATACTTCTTTTGTTAAATTTATCCCTAAGTATTTTATCCTTTCTGTTGACTGCAAATGCAACTATTTCCTTACTTACATTTTCAGTATATGCATTGCTACCATATAGACATGCAACCCATTTTTGAATATTGATCTTATGTCCTGCAACCTTAATAAATTTATATATTTATGTATTTAGTGAATTCTTTTATTTTAAGAGATGACTTTTTAAAATTTTATTTATTTATTTTGAGAGGGAGAGAGAGAGAGAGAAAGAGAGCATGCTCACAAGTGAACAGGGGAGGGGCAGAAAGAGGGACAGAGAGAATCCCAAGTAGGCTCTGTGAAGTCAGCACAGGGCCTGATGTGGGGCTCGATCTCATGAACTGTGAGATCATGACCTGATCCAAAATCAAGAGTTGGACACTTAGCTGACTAAGCCACTTACGTACAAAAATAAATAGTTTTACTGTTTTCCTAATTGGGCTACCTTTTATTTCATTTTCATGCCTAATTGCTAGCTAGAACCCTAGGTACAATGTTAAATTCAAGGGGTGAGATTGGACATCCTTCTCTTGGGAAAGTATACAGTCTTTCTTCATTAAGCATAAAATTATCTGTGGGTTTTTCAGAGATGTTATCCAGTTGAGGATGTTTTTTCTACCACTAGTTGTTGAATTTTATCACAAGGATGTTGAATTTCAACAAGAGGGTTTTTTTAATTTTTTAATGTTTATTTACTTTTGAGAGAGAGAGAGAGAGAGACAGAGTGCGAGTGGGGGAGAGGCAGAGAGAGAAGGAGATGCAGAATCTGAAGCAAGCTCCAGACTCTGAGCTGTCATCACAGAACCCGACGTGGGACTCGAACCCACAGACCACGAGATCATGACCTAAGCTGAAGTTGGATGCTTAGATGACTGAGCCACCCAGGTGCCCCTCGACAAGAGTTTTTTTCTCATCTAGTGAGATGATCATGTAGTTTTATCCTTCATTCTACTGATGTGATATATTACATTAGTTGACTTTGGATATTAAACCAATCTCACATTCTTAGGATAAATCTCAATTGGTCATTGTATTAGTCTGCTTGTGTTGTCGTAACAAAATACCATAGACTGGATGGCTTAAACAACAGAAGTTAATTTTCCGGAAGTCCAAGATCAGGATACAAGTATGGTCAGGTTCTGGTGAGGTTTCTTTTCCTGGCAGCTTGTATACAGCTGCCTTCTCACCATGTCCTTACATGGAGAAAAGAAAGAGAGTAACCCATCTCTTTCCTTTTATATTTTACTATAAACAGAAAGAACCAAGCCACTTTTTGCTTAGAAATCTCCTCAGCTAAATATCCAGCTCCATTACTTTCAAGTTCTATGCTCCACAAAATATGAGAACATGGTTCAGCCAAGTTCTTTGCCACTTTATAACAAGAATCACCTTTCCTTCAGTTTCCAAAAACATGCTCCTCATTTCTAAGATCTCATCAGAATTGCCTGGAATATCCATATTTCTAGCATGTACCTCAAAACTTTTCCACTTTCTACCCATTAACTAATTCTAAAGTCATTTCCACATTTTCAGTTATTTGTTATAGCAGCACTTAACTCCTGGTACCAAAACTTGTCTTTGCCAGCCCAGGCTGCCATAACAAAATACCATAGACTTTGTAGCTTAAAAAACAGAAATTTATTTTTCATAGTTCTGGAGGCTAGAAGTCCAAGATCAGGACTAGTGTTGAGATGTGTGCAGAATAAAAGTAAGCTCTGAAATAGGTCCAGGATTCTGTACAAGCTGTTCTGCCACTTAGACCATACGATTAAGAAGATCTAGAGGCACTTGAAATGCCAGTGACAGATAGGGATGGTGTTTGGAGCCTTTGGCAGTTTCTGTGTATAAACTGCAGCATAAGCCCTTAGTATTTATAGCCAAAGACTTACCATCCTCTTGGGTAACTGATCTCCTTTTGAGAAGCAACTCTTGGCCTGCTTCTCGGCCTTAGTAGATACTAGACTTCATTCTTAACCATGAGCCACAAAGTTAACATGTGATCCAAGGTGTCTATGATGAACTGGGTATAATGTGACCCACCAAATCATGAAGTGGGGCATGCAAAGCAGCATTCCATCATCTAATGGAAATGTTATATACATGATCAGGGCTGATCAGGCCTTGAAGACACAAATAAGTTGCATGAATAAGTGGCCCAAATGCCCATGGTCCCCACTTATGCTACACTTCCTTCTTTCCCTTGACCATACCTATGTCCTCATGGGCAATTCCCTATAATCAGTTGGCAGAGGAAGAAGAAGATGTACAGATGGCTCTGCACAATTTGCAGGAATGACCCCAAAATAGAGAGACAGTTTTCTGGAAGGTCCCTGAAGGACAGAGGCAAAAAGAAATCTTTCTAGGATAGAACTTCAAGCAGTACACCCAATTACTCACTTTGCCTGGAAGGAGAAATGGCCAGACATGCAATTTTATACTGATTCATGGGTTGTGGTCAATGGTTTGGCTGGAGGGTTGAAGGAAAATGGTTAGAAAATCTTTGACAAGGGAAGGGGTATGTGGATAGACTTCTCTGAACAGACAAAACCCATAAATATTTCGTGTCTCATTTTGTCACTCATGAAGAGTGACCTCAACATAGGAGGATTTTAATAATTAAATAATCAATAATTAAGTAATCTAATTGATAGGATGATCCATTCTGTGGATATCAGTCAGCCTCTCTCCCCAGCCATCTGTGTCATTGCTCAATGAGCTTATGAATATCCCAAGTGGCAGGGATGTAGGTTATGCATAGGTTCAGCAACATGAACTTCCACTTATCAAGGCTAACTGGGCTCTGTCAACTGCTGAATGTCCAATCTGCCAGCCGCAGGGAGCGACACTGAATTCCTGATATCGCACCACTGCTTGGGGTGATCTGCCAACCACCTGGTGGAAGACTGATTACATTGGACCACTTCAACCATTGGAAGGGGCAGGACTTTGTTCTTACTGGAATACTTACTCTGGATATGGATTTGTCTTCCCTGTACTCAATGCTTCTGCCCAAACTACCATCTATGGATGTACAGAATGCCTTATACACTGTCATGGTGTCCTACAGTATTACTACAAATAAAGTGAAGCAATGGGTCCATGCTCATGATATTCACTAGTCTCAACATGTTTCTCACCATCCTGAAACAGCTGACTTGATAGAATGGTGGAATCCCCTTTTTGAAGACTCAGTTGCAGTGCCAGCTACGTGGTAATACCTTGCAGGGTTAGCACAAAGTTCTCCAAAAGGGTATATATAGTCTGAACCACTGACTAATGTATGGTGCTATTTTCTCCCATAGCCAGGCTTCAGTGTCCAGGAATCAAGAAGTAGAAATGGAATAAGCACCATTGACTATTACCCTAGTGATCCACTAGCAAAACTTTTCATCCTGTTCCCACGAACTTATGCTCTGCTGGCCTAGAAGTCTTAGTTCCAAAGATAAGAATGCTCCCACTGGGAAATGCAACAATGGTTCCATTGAATTGAAAGTTAAGGCTGCTGCCTGGTCACTTTGAACTCCCCACGCCTCTGGATCAACAGACAAAGAAGGGAGTTACTGTGCTATCTAAAGTGATTGATACTGATTACCAAGGGGGAAATTAGACTACTCATCCACCAAGGAGGGAAGGAAGGAACACAGGAGATTCCTTAGGGTGTCTCTTGGTATTACTATGCCCTGTGATTAAGGTCAATGGAAAACTACAACAACCTAATCCAGGCAGGACTACTAATGGCCCAAGATCTTTCACAAATAAAGGTTTGGGTCACCCCACCAGGTGAAGAATCACAACCAGTTGAGGTGCTTGCTGAAAGCAAAGGGAATACAGAATGAAAGGTGGAAGAAGGTAGTTAAAAAATATATCAGCTATGACCACATGGCCAGTTATAGAAACAAGGATTGTAACCATCATGAGTATTTCCTCCCTATTTCTTAGGAATACGTGTGTGTGTTCTTTTCTCTCTTATTCCCTTATCATGTAACATAAGATGTATTGGCTGTATATCATAGTATTCAATTACTGTTAATTTTACATCATAGTATTTAAGTTATAAGATATCAAGGAGAAATGTAAGCATCACTCAAGGACATTATCTCTTCTTCTGGGGAAGGGATTAGTGTGTTTTCAGTTGTACACAGGACACTTGTATCATATTAGGCAAAATTATAACTTCATTCCTGTCTTTGTTTGGAGATTAAATTTGGTTTAAAGAGATATGTATGGGTACCAAGTTGACAAGGGGAAGACTTGGGAATGGCTAATTTTATGTGTCAATTTGATGGGGACACTGGGTGCCCAGATATTTGGTCATTTTTCTGAGTATACCGGGTTTTTAGATGAGATTCACATTTGAATGGTAGACTGAGTAAAACAGATTTCCCTCCCTAATGAGGTTGGCCCTCATCCAATCTCTTGAAGGCTTGACTAGAACAAAAACCTTGTCTCTCCCACAAGTAAGAGGGAATTTTTCCTGCCTATCTATTTGAGCTCAGACATCAGTCTTTTTTTTTTTTTTTTTTTTTTGCCTTCATCTTAAACTGAAACATCATCTCTTTTGAATCTCAAGCCTGCTGGCTTTTGGGCAGGAACTACACTATCAGCTCACCTGAGTCACCACCGTGCTCGCTGTATACACGTATACAGAGAGGTGGGGAGGGAGGGAGTTTGGTCATTTCTCTGTATAAGCCGGACTAATACAGTCATGGTACAGAAGCCATTTTATATATTGTCAAATTCGATTTGCTAATGTTTTGTTGAAAATTTTCATATCTATCTTTATAAGAGATATTAGTCTGTAGTTTTCTTGTGATGATTTTGTCTGGTTTTGTAATCAGGAAAATACTGGCCTTATAAAATAAGTTGAGAACTGTTTCCTTCGTTGAAACATTTTCAAAGAATTATTATTAATTTTTAATTAATACTCTTTTGTTTGATAGTCTTTACCAGTGAAGCCTTCTGCTCTTGGGCTTTCCTCTGTGGGATTTTTTTTGTTGCTGTTGTTACTGACACAATATTTTTATTGTAATAGTTCTATTTTGATTTTTTAGTTTTTCTTGAGTCAGTTTGGTAGTTTTTATCTTTCTAGAAAGTTGTTTATTTTATCTAAATAATTTGTTGGTATACAGTTGTTCATAGCATTTCCTTCTAATGCATTTTATTTCTATAAGGTCAGTAGTGATGTTGCTTTTTTCATTTCTGATTTTAGTAATTTGAGTCATCTCTTTTTTTTCTTGGTTAAATTAGGTAGAGTTTGTCTATTTTTTTTTTGATAACTTCAAAAAACCAACTTTTGATTTTCTCCATTTTTTAATCCCTCATTTTATTAACTGCTATTTCTTCCTGAGCCATTTTTAGTAATTTGTGTCTTTTTAGAAATTTTTTCACTTCATCTAGGCTATGTAATTTGTTGGCATACAATTGTTTATAGTATTGCCTTCGGATATTTTTTATTTCGTTAAGTGGTAAGATCCTCTCTTTCAGTCCTGATTTTGGGAAATTGAGTCTCACCTCTTTTTTCTCAATCAATATAGCTAAGGGTTTGTCAATTTTGCTGATCTTTTCAAAGAACCAATTTCAGGTTTCATTAATTCTTTCTACTGTTTTATTTTTCCTGCACCAATCTGAATTCAATTAATGAACTTACTCTTTTGTTCCATTTTATTTTTCTCTAGGAATGGTAGGGAGGTTATGAACATTATTACCCTAAGGATTGCATTATCTGGGTTCTCTGGTACTGCGGGCTCCTGTTGGGTTCAGCATCAGAAGCTGTGGGGAAGATGGAGAAGCTGGGGAGTATTCTTGCTCATTCACTTCTGCTTCAGAATCTTGGTTCTAGTAATTGCTGCACACTTCATGTCAAGAGGTTCTTCTGTGGCTCCAGCTCACATTAGACTCCCAAGACATTGTTTTCTCTTCTTACCTCTTCAGGCTTGGGGTTGGTAAATGCTGCTCATTTTTGTGAGTCTCTGGACCCTACCACATCCCTTGTTGCTCCCTTTAATGTTGCCTACACTTGTGCTAAGTGTTATTAAATTCTCTTAAAAATCTCATCTAAGTGTACTTTCTATTTCTCTGTGGGACCCTGACTGATACAACCAACACTCATTGACTGGCAGTGCATAATATAATCTGCTACAATATTTATCCTCTCAGCCAACAGTTTTATTTGGGAAGTTATTATCTATACTTGTGTGTAAATATCTATCTATCTATCTATCTATCTATCTATCTATCTATCTATCATCTATCTGTCAACATTAGCAATAAATTGTTTTTCAGGAAACATTTTAGAAAAAATAAGCTTATGAAAACAAACCCATAATGCAAAGCAACTTTAAAAGATATATGTAATTGTATGATTCTATTTTTTGTAGGTTTAAAAAGAGGTAAAACTAGTTTATGGAACTGGAAGTTATCAAGTGACTATTTCTGGAGGAGAGAGGTTTAGTGGTCAGCAGGGAGGATGATGAGGTCATTTGAGATGCTGATGATATTCCTTTTCTTGATCTTGGTGGTGCTCCAAGAGGTTAGTTCACTTTGTGATAATTATTGAGCTGGGTATTTAGTATTCGTATGGGTTTCTGCATGTGTATTACTCTTCCATTTTGAAAAAGCAAAAATTGCAAAAAAGCTACTAGTATTTCCCATTGTATTACACAAATGAAATTTAAGAGAAGTCATTCCATCCGTTCATTACAATGAAATCAACTAAGCTGGCTTTTATGTAAGAGTTGAAAGGTGTTTTCCAACCTCATTTTTGTACAAAGTTTAGACAAGCTTTTCAGTGTGTCCCAGAATAGTAACAGATCAAAATTTTTAAAACAAAATTGAGTCACTTCTTTTTTTATTAGTGCAAAAGACTCTTTTGACTCTTTAATTCATTTAATCATTTATTCTTTCATGCAATAGCCATTTTTCTGAGTGTATAGTATGGGTTGCACCTTGTGCATATACGGGGATAGTTAACAATGAAAAGAAAGTTCCATGCTACAAAGCGTTCCTCTTTGAAACAAACCCAGTGAAATGAAATTTAACATGATTCTTCTTGTAAGAAGAAAAGAGACTCCTGGAGCCTGCAGGCCTTTGGAAGTGCTCCACTCAAATGAAGGGGAAGAATTTAGCAGCCACTCTGGAGGTAGGGGTGGGGAAGCATGGCTGAGATAGGAATCATAAAATTCTGGAAAGCCACTCCTTTCTGGGAATTCTGGAAGCCACCCTTTTTTGAAATCATTTATTTTTATAAAATACAGTTGCCAAGCTCCCCAAATGCTTGGTGCAAATGGTTTTGATTTTTGTTTTGCAGAAATACTCATTTCATTTATTGGATTTTTTAGTTCTACAATTTCCATTGGATTTTTAAGTAGATTCTAGTCCTTAGCTAAAATTCTACATCTTATAATCTAGTTTTCTGAGTGTGTTTAACAATAGTTACTTAATATTTCATGCCTGATAACCCCCAATGTTTCTATCTACTTTGAGTCTGTTTCTATGGCCTCAGTTTGCTCTTTGTTTTGATTATTTGCTCATCTTTTCCTGGCATGTCTGGTAATTTTATTAAAAGTAGGTTTTGTACATAAAAATTGTGGACACTCTGGATGATGCATCTTCCTCCAGAGGGAATTTAATATATTTTTCTGGCAGGCAGATCACCTTGCTGAGATTGAGACTGAGGCTGCTTTATTTCTGTTTTTTTGTTTTGCTTTGTTTTTGTTTTTGTTTTTTGCCCGGGTAGCCCTTTAAGAATCTCAGTGAAAGCCTGAGTGTTCACCAGAACTTTTTCTCCCTTGGGTGGGAAAGGGGAGCTCTGAACTCTAATTGTTTTTATCCCTAGTTTTTTGCAATGGCAAAAATCTCTGAAAGTTCATTTAGCCTTTTAGAAACTCCTTTCTGACTTTGATAGTCTTGAACTCTAGTTTTTCTCTTTCTAACCCAAAACACCTGCAGTAATCTCTAGGTTGCTGCTTTCTGTTTATCCTCTGTGTCTCAAGCCTCAGATTAGAGAGCTCAGAAATAGAACTACACATATATTGTCAACTGATTTTTGACAAAGGTGCCAAATCAATTCAGTGAAGAAATAATAGTTTATTCAACAAACAGAGCTAGGAAAACTGAATATTCCCATATAAAAACATGAACTTTGAGCCATACCTGAAAACAAATAATAAATCAAACCCAAAATAATATGCAACATGAATCATGGGCTTATGTGTAAAACCTCAAACTATAAAAGTTCTAGAAGAAAACTCTAAGTAAAAAAAATTGCAAGCTTCAATTAGGCAAAGAGTTCTTAGGTATGAAACCATAAAAGAAAAAAATAGTGAGTTAGAGTCCATTAAAATTAAGAAGTTCTATGCTTTGAAAGTCACTGTTAAGAGAATAAAAATACATGCTACACACAGACTGGGAAAAAATACTTGTAAATTAAACTAGCAAATTGCTTGAGGGGAAAAGGACCTTGACTTTACAAGTGTTGTTGTCTGGTAACAGTTTCTTTTTAAAATTTGTCTTACAAGAGCACCTGAGTGGCTCAATCAGGTGCCGACTTTGGCTCAGGTCATGATCTCGAGGTTCTTGAGCTCAAGACCTGCATAGGACTCTGTGCTGACAGCTCAGAGCCTGGAACCTGCTTCAAATTCTGTGTCTCCCTCTCTCTCTGACCTTCCTCCACTTGCTCTCTCTCTCTCTCTCTCAAAAATAAAATAAATATTAAAAATTTTTAATTTGTTTTATATTGTTTCTCAGATTTATTGAATAGCATTATTGATGTCCAATGAACTACTATTTAAAGTGTACAATTTTGTAAGTTTTGATATATTTTAAGCCCATGAAACCATCACTACAACCAATATAAAGTTGGTTACATTTTCATCACCCTCAAGAATTTCTTCATTCCTCTTCCACCCCTGCCCCCAAGCAACCACTGGTCTGCTGTCACTCACTATAGGGTAGTTTAAATTCTAGAATTTTCTAAAACTGGAAACATACAATATACTGTTTTGTGCCTGGCTTTGTTCACTAAGCATAATTATTTGAAATTCATCTATGCTACTCTGCTGTGCATATCATAGTTCATTCCTTCATTTTTTTTTTTTTACTAGTTCATTCCTTCTTATTGATTAGTACTATTCCATTGTATAACTATAACACAACTTGTTTACCTGTTGATGGACTTTTGGGTGCTTCTTGATTTTTACTACTACAAATAAAGCTGCTCTGAAGATTCATGTACAAGTCAGTGGAGTGGAATGGTTGAATGTATTATAGGTATATGTATAACTTTTTCAGAAACTGTAAAACTGTTTTTTCAGAGTGGTTGTACCACTCTACATCCCCACTAGCAGTGTATGAGGGTTTCAGTTTCTCTGCATCCTCACCAGAACTTGGGTATAAATAGCATTCTGAATTTTATTCACTCTACTAGGTGTCTACCATTATCCTATTGTAATTTTAATTACCATTTCCCCAATAATTAATGATGTTTAGTATCTTTTCATGTACTAATTTCCTATTTGTATATTTTTGATGAATTATCTGTCCAAATCTTTTGCCCATTTAAAAAATTGGGTCTTTTTTTTTTTTTTTAAGAATTCATTTTACATTTTAGATACAGATTCTTTGTCAGATATGTATTTTGCCAATATTTCCTCGTAATCAGTGTCTTCTTTTTGTTTTTGTATCAATGATTTTGAAGGACAAACTTAAAATTTTTTTTTAAGTTAAGTCTAAATTATATATTAGGTTTTTCCATGTCTTGCTTTTGGTGAAGTATTTAAGAAATCTTTGTCAATTTCAAAGTTACTGAAATTTTCTCCTTTTTTCTTATAGAGAATTATATATATTTCTTATATATAATTTTAGGTTTTACGTTTAGAATTCATCTTGAGTTCGTTTTTGTATATGGTATGAGGGAGGGTAGTTGATTTTTTGCACATGACTAATTGTTCTGGCATCATTTGTTGGAAACCTTATTATTCTACACTGAATTGCCTTGGTATGTTTGTCAAATATTAATTGATCATACATGTTTGTATTTCTTTCTAAACTCTCTATTCTTTCCTATTGATAAATATGACTCATTTTAAGCCAATACTATATTATTCTGATTACTGTAGCTTTATAATAGTATCAAAATCAGTTGTTATATATCTGCCAATATTGGTCTTTTTCTAATTTGTTTTGACAGTTCTAAGTGGTTTATATTTCCATGTAAATTTTAGAATAAACTTGTCAATTAAAAAAACTTGTCAGTTTCTACAAAGATGTTTGATAGGACTGTAACTGAGGTTGCATTGAATCCATACATGAAGTTGAAAAGAAATTACATCGTGACAATATTGATTTTTCCAATTCAAAACACAACATATCTCTCTTATATTTAGTTCTTAGTTCTTATATTTAGTTTAATTTTTCTCAGCAATGTTCTGTAGTTTTTAAGTTGTACATACTTTGTCAAGTTTATCCCTAAGTATTTTTGATAGTTTGATTCAATTGCATATGGTATTGTTTTTAAATTTTTAATTGCAGATTATGCATTACTAGTGTACAAATATAGATGTATGTATATTTGTATATAAATATATTTAATAGAATAATTTTTATTTCAATTTTCAGTGAAATTTTAATTAAAAAAAGAACATTTTAAAATCTCAATTGCTGATTGTTCATTACTAGTATACAAATATAAAAAATATATACTTGGATATCTGTTTGGACATTTGTATAAAATTTGTACATATACATATATTTGTGTATGCATATATTATATACAATATGTATTTGAATTTTTTTTTCAACGTTTATTTATTTTTGGGACAGAGAGAGACAGAGCATGAACGGGGAGGGGCAGAGAGAGAGGGAGACACAGAATCGGAAACAGGCTCCAGGCTCTGAGCCATCAGCCCAGAGCCTGACGCGGGGCTCGAACCCACGGACCACGAGATCGTGACCTGACTGAAGTCGGACGCTTAACCGACTGCGCCACCCAGGCGCCCCTATACAATATGTATTTGTATATGTATGTATTCCATACAAATATATATACTTGATGTCTTGTAATCTTGAAAAACTTAATTATTAGCTCTGGTAACCTTTTTTTGTTAGATAATTTAGGATTTTCCATATAGATGATCATGTTCTTGAAGCAGGGAATTTTACTTCTTTCCTTCCAATCTGCATGCTTATTTTATTCTTTTTTTTTCTTTTTGGTCATAATAATACAGCAAAAACACAAATTTGAAAGCTAACATAAATATTATCAAAGAAAACTATTAAAAATATTAGTAAAGACAAAGTAGCTCTAAAGAAAAATCAATTATAGATACAGGATATAAAAACATTAATTTTTTAAAGTTCTTTATGGATTAGATGTATGGTTGAACGCTGCTGAAGTATGAGTTTGGGATCTGGAAAATCAAGATGAAGGACATGCCAGGCATCAGAGAAGAATAAAGAGGTACAATAAAAGTTAATAAAAAGGTAAGAAAATATGGAAAAAAGCTGAAGTATCAACATTTACAAAATTGAAATATCAAAAGAAAAAAAGAAAAAAATTAATAAGATATTTGAAGAAATAATGGTTCAAAATTGACTAAAATGAAAGAAAAATATAATATTTGAGATTGCACATTCTCATAGAATATCAACAAGTATGGACAATTAAAAACTACACCTAGAAACACTAGTAGTAACACTTAAGAACATCAAAGAAAAAATTCTAAAAGCTTCTGGAGAATAAAAGATATCACCTACCCAAGAAACAAGAATCAGATTAACATGAAACTTCTCAGTAACATTCCTTGGTGTAAGAAGAGAGTGAAGAAAAATTTTCAGTGTTGAAGGAAAAGAACTACAAAACTAGAATATTATAATCAGATACACTATTCTTTACTTACAAGAGAAAAATAAAGATTTTATTATAGCTATGGGACTCAAAATTGTTTATCACACAAAACAGTCTGAAAACACATTTGGAAGATATATTTCAAGAAAAAAAATAAATGCAAGAGGAAACTATGTGATATGGGAAATAAGTGTGAGTAAACAACTTGTGTCTCTATGTGTCTATCTAACACAAAGAGAGATAAGGTGGGGGTAGGAGAAAGAAGATGAACAAGAATAACAAAAAAAGAAGAACCAGAACCAGAAGAACTAGAAAGAGGACGAGAAGGAAGAGGAGGAGGAAAAAAGGTGGAGAAAAAAAACCCATAATAATTGGAAAAAAAATCTAAACATTTCCAAAATGGTGGTTAGAAGACTGATTAGGATAGGTGTAAAAGGAAAATAAGAGAAAGTGGAAAAACCAAATAAAATGAAACAAAACATTTAGATAATAAAAGTATGAAATTAGACAGCATTAAGTCCTAATAAAATCAAGATTGCAATAAATGTAAATGGCTTAAACTTTGCTAATCAAAAGACAGAGTATCTCAAATTTAATAAATTAGAATAAAATTTTGACAATTATGCAGAAGAAAAGAAATTATACAGAGGAAAAGAAAATGATACATGAAAGTGGAAAGTTAAGGGACAGGAAAAGATGTACCTATTTTATACCTATTAAATTGGGAAAATGGAAAAGTCTGACAAAACCAAGTGAAGGCAAAAATGTAAAGCAGTAAGAATTATTATGCACAAGGGTAGGAGTGTAAGTTAATATAAGTAGTTTGGAGAGTAATTTTATAATATCTTGTAAAGTTCCTAGGATCTAGCAATTCCACTTCTTAGTGATATTGGTCAAGGTAAATATCACTAGATGCTTGCTAGGAGCTTATGTCTCCCTCAAAATTCATGTTGAAGGCCTAAGTGTCAGTACATCAGAATGTAATTATTTTTGGAGATAGGACATTAAAGAAGTAATTTTGGTTAACTGAGGCTGTATAGATGGCTTTAATTCATTCTGACTGTTGTCCATAGAGAAAGAGGAAATTTGGACATACAAACACCAGAAATATACATGCAGAGAGGAAAGGCTGTATAAGGACACAGCCAGAAGATGACTATATATAAGCCAAGGGAAAGGCCTTGGGAGAAACCAAACTTGGGCCAATATCTTGATCTTGGACTTCCAGCTTCCAAAACTGTTGGAAAAAAATTCTGTTCCCTAAGCTACCCAATCTGGTGTTTTTTTAGGGCAGCCCTTCCAAACTACTGTACTAGTGTAAAAACTACCTCAAAATATAAGTAGCTAAACAGAAAATTTTCAGTGCTCACATAAATCCCAATCTAATATTAAGTGATGGCTTTCCATCTAGTGATTTCAAGCCTAAGGGTATTTCTATCTAGTAGTATCACTATCACCCAGGCTTAAGTTCTCCACTGCATCCTCTGCATCTGGCCAGAAAGCAAGGGAAGGGAGAGGAGCACTGGAGAATCCTCTCTGGGAAGTTTTCATGAGCCAGGATTGGAAAAATCATATATCACTTCTACACATTCTACTGGCCAGAAGCCAGTCACATGGCACCCAGCTAACAATTGTAACAGACATTGTGGAATGTGTTCTAGCCACAATGTATACAGAGGAAAAGGAGACAGGAATTGTTTGGTACATAGCAGTCTCACCCACATAGATACATAACTTAAAGAAAAATATCACACATATGAACAAAGAGATATAAAGGATGTTTAATACAGCATTGTCTGAAATAGCAAATGGCCAGAAAAACCTAACTGTCCAATAATACAAAACTGGATTAAAACCAGACTTTTTAAAAAGATTTCAAAAGCATAAACACTAATGCAAAAAGTTCATAAATTCAGCTGCATTAAAACACCAATGACAACATCAAAAGAATAGTCATACACTGGGAGAAGATATTTGCAACATCTAAACTTAAGGATATATTTGATAACAAAAGAGGGTCCTATTAATTATTAGCTAGGACAGGGGCATAAATCTGGCATATAGTCACCTTAACTGAAACCAACAAGATGGGGCGCCAGGGTGGCTCAGTCAGTTAAGCGGCCAACTTTAGCTCAGGTCATGATCTCACAGTTTGTGTGTTCGAGCCCCACGTTGGACTCTGTGTTGACAGCTTGGAGCCTGGAGCCTGCTTTGGATTCTGTGTCTCCCTCTCTCTCTGTCCCTCCCCTACTCTCTGTCTATCTCTGTCAAAAATAAATAAACATTAAAAATAAAATAACATAAAACCGACAAGGTATTAATCACTAGAATATCCATATAACCTCTGCAAATCAATAACAAAATATGGAAAACCCAACAGGAAAGGGGTAGAGGTGGGGAAGAATGACCATTCACAGAAAGAGAAACTGAGTGTCCAGTGATTATATAAAGAGTTTTCAACTGAAATAGTAATAAAATAAATGCAAAAGAAATAATTCCTTGCATATATGAGATTTGCAAATATCACAAAGTCAGATAATATCAAATATTTGTTAGAATGCAGGGAAATGAGAGGCTTCATGCACTTCTAGTGGGTGTGTAAATTAGTAATGCCATCTGAAGATCAACACAGTAGTGTTTGTGAAATTAAGTATACATTTACTATATGACCCAATAATTCCATTTTTGGGTATATGCTGTAAGTACACATATGTAAAGATGGTTACTACATTAAGGGTTGGAAGCACACTGGATGTTTATTACTAAGAAAAAGGAGATGCATATTGTGGAAATACTATGAAGTAGTTAGAAGGAATGAATTTTACTATATACATACATATGTACTATATACATATACATAAACATATACATATACATATACATCTATGTATACGTATACTTAATGATGAGTTTTATTTTTTCAAGAGTTTGTTTATTTGAAGAGGGAAAGAGCATGTGTGCACACGAGTTGGGGAAGGGCAGAGAGAGAGGGAGAGAGAGTCCCAAGCAGGCTCTGCACTGTCAGCACAGAGCCCCATGAGGGCTAGATCTCAGGAACCATGAGATCATGACCTGAGCCAAAACCAAGAGGCTTAACCAACTGAGCCACCCAGATGCCACCTAATGATGAATTTTAAAAAAGTAAATTAGGGGTGCCTGGGTGGCTCAGTAGGTTAAGCATCTGACTCGTGATTTCGGCTCAGGTCATGATCTCATAGTTTGTGCGATTGAGCCCTGCATCAGGCTCTGTGCTGACAAGGGAGAGCCCACTTGGGACTCTCTTTCTCCTTCTCTCTGGCCCTACTCTGCTTATGTAGGCTCTCTCTCTCTCAAAATAAATAAACTTAATAAAATAAAATAAAATAATAAAAGTAAATTAAAGAAGGAAACTAATAATACAGAACCATTTATGCAAATTGAGAATAGACATAAATGCAAAATATCCTTAAAATTTGTATGCATATCCAAGGACATATAAAGTACACAGCATGGCTGCTTGAAAAGGGGGAAATAAAGAAATGTCATAATTTGAGATGCCTTGGCTGGACTGCTGATGATAGTGAGTCTTGAACTAGTAAGACAATTATAGCTCAGAAAACTTTACCTAAAACTCCTCCCCAAAAATTAACAGGAGGGGTGGTGAGGCATGCAGGCAGGAGGGCAGACAGCCAGACTGGGTAGAAGATATGAAAAAAAGTATAAAGTCTTTCAAACTTTAGTCAGCTCTTACAAAACTGGGATGGTTTGAAAACTTAAGAACGAACAAACAGAACATTATTCTATGACACCATTGGTTTTGTAGAGTGTGAGAAGCTTTGTGGGGTTTTGGGTGAGCTTTCCTTTTTATTCAGAAACACATGGAGTGGTTTGAAATGCTAAGCATGGTTTGCCACAATGAATACCCTGTACTGTAATTAAACCATTGGATCAGAGGCCTGTTTGCCCTGTTTAATGTGCTTTGTGAAACTCAGTGTTTGCCTTTTGTTGTTGCTGAATCTTTCTGAAAAGCAATGGGAATTTTCTGTGTATTCTCCTGCACTGCACTTGGGCAAACGTTGTATGCACTGTTAATTAAAAAGCACTGCCCTACCATGCCTATTTGATTTCCACTACAAGTGTTGGCAGGAGATGCTCATTGAGACAAAAGGTATTTAGGGTTCTGTGGCCTTTTGAGATAAAATGGTAAAGCAGCCATGGAAAGGAGTCAGCCTAAATTAGGCCATAACCACAGCTAGTCATAGTGCTTCCACAGTCACCAAATACATAGCGCTTGACATGCTCCATTCTTTCTGTATCCTTATAACACCCAGAACCACATTCCCTGCACAAAGTTTCCTAAATGAATTTACTGAATAACTGCTAAGCACACACATATTTACACATACATACACAAATATGAACCTCAAGTCTGTGCAATCGTATTGATGTTCTCAGAGTTCTAAAATTATTGAGAAGTGGGGGCACTGGGTGGCTCAGTCGGTTAAGTGTCCAACTCTTGATTTCGGCTCAGGTCATGATCTCATCATTCATGAGTTTGAGCCCTGTGTCAGGCTCTGTGCTGATAGTGCAGAGCTTGCTTGGGATCTCCCTTTCTCTGTCCTTCCCCTGCTCATTCTCTCTCTCTCTCTCTCTCTCTCTCTCTCTCTCTCTCTCTCTCTCAAAATAAATAAATAAACATTTAAAAATAAATTAAAAATGACATAAAATAAAATGAAATACTTGGGAAGGATTAGTTATATATTTTCTTGATCAGAAAAGAGTTTGTGGAAAAGAGCACTTGACAAACACTTTGAAAGATGTAAACGACTACAAAGCGATAGATGGCAGAGTGAGACCAAGGAACCAATTTTAAAGGGCAATCATAATTTAAAAAAAAAACAAAAAAGCAAACTCATGAGTGGTAAGAGAAAATGCAAAACTGTCAAAATGAAATGACTTTAAAATATCACAACAAGAGGGGCGCCTGGTGTCTCAGTTGGTTGAGCATCCAACTTCAACTCAGGTCGTAATCTCACATCGTGAGTTCTAGCCCTGTGTCGGGCTCTGTGCTGACAGCTCAGAGCCTGGAGCCTGCTTCAGATTCTATGACTCCCTCTCTCTCTGCCCCTACCCCACTCATGCTCGCTCTCTCTGTCTCTCTCTCACTCTCAAAAATAAATAAAACATTAAAACATATATCACAACAAGAAATGGTGGTTCGTGAAATGTAGGAATTTAAGCACCAAGAAGTTCAACTTTTAGCTGTATTTTAAAACGTTCTTCTGGTCCCATTTACACCTACTTAAGTATTTCTCTGCTCTCTTATAGTAAAACTCCTCCAAAGAATTGTCCCTGCTCACTGTCCGGACATCCTTTTACCATTCTCTCTTGAAAACACTAACATTGAATTTTTGTTCTCACCACTCTATGACTTTGCTCTCAGCTAAATCACTGAGTTCCATGTTGCCAAATTAAATACTGAGCTCCAAGTTCTCTAAACTGACTTTTCAGCAGCATGTTTGCTCATCTTCTTGAAACTGTTTTTCACTATATTTTAAATGTCTACTTTAAAATACTTTTAGACTCACACAGAAGTTGCAAAAATAGTTCAGAGGGTTCCTGTGTCCTGATCACCCAGCTTCCTCTAATAATAGCACCTTTCACAGTCATAGTGCAATTATGCTCAAAACTTTTAAGAACTGCTCCTGTCTCCTTTAAATTCTTTCCTCACTTGGTTTCTACTACACTGTCCTCCGGGTTTTCTTTCTTAATCTCTTATGTGGATTCTCCTCCTCTCTCTATTTCTAAATGTTGGCCTGTCCCAGGGTTCATTCTTTGGACCTCTCCTCTTTCTAATCTAAATTCGCATCTTGTGTGACCTTGTCTAGTTCTATAGCTTTAAATAGCATGTACATGAAGAAATTCCCAGATTATTATCTCCAGCCTTGAATGCTCCACTGAATGCCTGGCTTATATGCCAAACTCCCTACTCAACCTCTCCACTTTGGCATCTAATGGGTATCTCACTTTAACATGTCATAACTGATCTCATTCAAGCTCTGTCATCCAACACTTTTGCCCTCATTCCCCTTCTCAGTAAATGGTTCCATCACTTAAGCTGATCACTGGAATTGTTCTGGACTATTCTTCTCTCATATTACTGAATTCAATCAAACAACTTATCTTATTGGCTCTGACTTTCAAAATATAACCTCTATCTGAACAGTGCTCACTATCTTTTATCTCTACCATCTTAGGCCAAACCACCTTCATCTCTTTTCTAGATTACTGCAGTAGCCTCCTAACAGGTCTCCAGGCTCCTATCCATGCTCCCCAAAGCTCATTCTCCACAAGGCAGTCAGAGATTCTTTTAAAATACAAATTATGTCATATCACTCTTCTACTCAGAACTTCTCAGTATCTTTCCATAGATATAAATACTTTATTCCTGTAGAATAAAGTCCATGGCACTTGTCATGGCTTACAAGGTTCCACACCATCTTCTCCCACCAACTCTCCAACTGCATTTGCTTCCTCAGCTTGTGCAGCCTCCCGGCTCTTCCCAGAATATCTAAGCATGTTCTCACTTGTGGACATTTGCTCTTCGGCTTCTCTCTCCCAACTATTCCCATTTAAAATTCTATTCATCCCCTCAGAGAAACCTTCTCTGACCACCTTATCTGAGGCAGAACACTGCCCCCCCTTTTTTTCTGCACTTAGCTCTATCCCTATCCAGGCTTGTTGTTCTTAATAGGAGTCTGCTATCTGGCTGACTGGCTGGGTGGCAGGCTGGTTGTTTGGCTGTCTGTCTATCTTTCTGTCTATCTCCCATACTAGAAAATAAACTCCAGGAGAACTAATACCTTATCTGATTTTGGTTCACTACTGATTCTCTGCATGCCATATAGTAGGCAATTAATAAATATTTGTTGGATAAATAAACAAGCAAAAGAGCAGTAAAGGACTGTATATAGAAATGCCCTCAGAGAACATAAAATATTTATATTGGCCATGATAAAATTTGAAATCCAGGTTAAAAATGTAAGATTTTTACAAGACAAGTTGAAATTTTTGTCATTTATGATGAAATGACTTTGTCTTTGGACACCTCAGCCTCATTGCTCAGCAAATGCCATTATGTATAAATACCCTGAATTACCATGAGTAATTATAAGTATGTAAATGTCAAATATTTCAGATGTAGAATTGTTTTAACTGATTTACCTCAAATGACTTGCAGGAGAGTTGAAGTGATAAAACGAGGTCCACCAACTTCTCAGTATGTAAAACTAAAGAAACATGTAAATGGTCTAATCTCTGTCTACAATATCTCTCTCTTGTGTTATTGCTCTAAGAATAAATAGAGCCACTTGAGCAATAAAGGTGTGAGGATTTTAAATTATATCCTTGGTTAGTTTAATAGCATAAATATTTTATTTTATCTTTAAGGATATGTACACATGAATTACATTTATAGTCTCCATTCTTATTACCTGTATTTCTCATTCTTCCTGTGGCAGTCTTCTATCCATATATAATTTTTAAAGGTAAAAATCAATGATACATATAACAAAAAAACAAAATAAAATCTCCTTATCCTTTCTTATTTTCACTTTGTAAATCAGCATACTATGCTACAGTCTCTGAAAGTGTATGGTCTGAATTATAATGATAGTTTGGGGCAAAAATGGTCTGAATTCTCTGTATTGATATTGCATGCAGGAGATAAAAGATTAATACCATTTACAGATACTGAAGGAAAGAAAATTTTGTCCTGCAACCTCATAACTAGAGGTATAAAGGATAAAGACAACAGCTTTCAATTAGCGAAAACTCAAGGACTGTATTCCCCATCAGCCCTTTTTGAGGATACTGTTAGAAATGAACTATAGTCAACAAAAGGATGGCAAGAAAAATTATAACAGTGGGACAGGAAACAAACACTTAGTATATTTAACTGATACAACATAGAATGTAAATGTTTTCACAAAATAGAAATGATACCAAAATATTGTGAGAAAAAAAGAGGGAAATTGATATAAAAGTAATCAGTAGAAAAGAAAAATGCAAACCTTCCTGAAATAATGTACACACATATATAAAATAAACAAATGACATAGTTATTTTTTTAATTAAAAAAATAAACATAACATAGTATGCCAGAACTAAGGTCAAATTTATCTATCAAAATGGTAACTACAAACGGGCTTAATACACCTATTATATTAGTTAGGGTCTAAACTGGAACTTCAAAGAAAACCCCAAACATAGTGGATTACACAAGTAAAGTTTTCTCTTTCTTGTAAAACTATCTAGAAATGAACACTTCACGACTGCAGGAAAACTTTATTCCATAAGGCCATCCAGGGACTCAAGTTCTGACTACTTATAGCCCGGACACTTGTAGTATAATGTCCTTACTAGTATTATGTATGCTGGGTCACGAGGCCCATAACCCCAGGAAAGGGAATAAAGGAAGGCCAGAGACAGTGGCTTCCTATCTCAAACTAAAGTCACTCAATTTCCTTCTACTCGTGTACCTAGTCACGTGGCCACGTTTAACTACAAGGGAAACTGCAAAATAGTGGTATAATTTCATTCTGGCATTTCTTAGAAAATTTATATTTTTCTGAATCCCAACCCCAAAATACTTTGTCAAATCAGGAAAAGGGGGGAAATGCAAATGTTCTTGTAGGAATAAAATTTTTTATTAAGTAGGCTTCATGCCCAGCATGAAGCCCAACACAGGGCTTGAACTCTCAACCCTGAGATCAAGCCCTGAGTTGATATCAAGAGTTGGATGCTTAACCAACTGAACCACTCAGGCACCCCAGGAATCAAAATCTTACAATCAAAATAGAGACATTACTCATTTGAGAGAATCCACTCATATCAAATTGAAAGCAATGACAAAAAATACTGACTTGTGGAATCAAAGGTTTAGGTGGACATTTCCAGGGAACCAGGACAGGAGCACATAGGAGAGAAGCAGTTGCAATCTGATCATGCAGTCTTTTTTCTTTTTTTTAAGCTATTTCTGTGTTTGGAGAGGAGTGAGGTAGGAGACAGAGAGAATTCTCTGGATATCTACAGACAGCTCCTCTTAAGTCTTCATCTGGGAAATGATTAGCACATGCATGGGAGGAAATATTTAAGGCTGGAGAAAGAATCACCTAAGGGGATTGGAGGGAACATTCCTTGGGGCTCACACCACCAAAAATAGTTTATGTTCCCATTATCCAGAATGGAAAACTTCATAAATCAAGGGGCATCAGATAGACTACCCAGAAGGCAATTGCCTTAGATAGGAGAAAAATTAGCCCGAAGCTAAACGGTGTTCTGGTCTCACCTAACAAATCTTAAAAGGAAAATCCCAAAAATATTCACAATGTTTCTAGGTAACTTAACTATGATCCAGAAGAAAGTTCAAGAATATTTATATGCACAAAAAAATATCAAGCACACAACAAAATTCCACAATGTCTAACACCCAGTCAGTAATTGCAAGGCATACAGAGAGGCAAGAAAATATAATTCATAATGAGGAGAAAAATAAATCAATTGAAACTGAACCAGAAATGATATAGGTAATAAAATTAGTAGACAAGGACATTAAAGCAGTTATTATAAATTATTTATCCTGTTCAAGAAGCTAGAGAAAACTTTGAGAATGTTAAGTAGAAACATGGAAGATACAGAAGAGACCAAATCAAAATTCTACAAATGGACAATATATTTCTGAGATGAAAAATATACTGGGTGGAATTAATAACATATTAGACACTATGGCAAGATTAGTGAACTTGAAGATATAACAATAGAAACTATTGAAAATGAAACACAGAGAGAAAAACTCTGAACAAATATAATTAACAGAACATCATTCAAATATACATACAATTAGGATCCCAAAGGAGGGTATAAAATACACTTAAATAAATAATGATTGAAATTTTAAAAATGTGATGAAATGATAAACCCAAAGATCAAAGAATCCTGACATATAAGAAACATGAACAAAGCTACAAAGTATATCATAATCAAACTGCTTAAAAACAGTGATAAAGAGAAAGTCTTAAAATCAGTCTTTTTTTGATAAGTAGTCTTATGGTAAGAAATAAAGCCAGCCAGAAGGTAGTAGAGCAATACCTCTAAATTACTGCTGAATGAAAAAAATGGCAATCTGCAATTCTAAACCCAGAAATTTTTTTTCAACAACTGCACAAAAATATATTTTCAGGCATACAAAAACAGAAAGAATAACCAGCAGACATGTACTATAAGAAATGTTACAAGACAGTCATTCAGACAGAAGCAAAAGATTAAAGATGGAAATCTAAATCTACCCAAAAGAATGGTAAGTATTGGAAATGGTATTCATGTGGCTAAATATAAAAGACTTATTCATTACCTAAATCTCTTTGAAAAATAATCGCTTAAAGTAAAATACCACTGTATTGTAGGGTTTATAAAATGAACATATTCTAAATGTTTCTGCACCTAACAAGGTTCAAAATATATGAAGCAAAAACTGATAGAACTGTAATAAGAAATAGACAAATCTACAATTACAGCCAGAGATATATCCTGACCCATCTCTCAAAAATTGGTAAACGAACTTGAAGAAAATCATAGTATAAAAGATTTAGACATGATCAATCTGATTGGCATTTGTAGAACACTATCCACCAATAGCAGAATATTTAAAATAGATCCTATTCTGGGCGGTAAAACAAATCTAGCTAAATTTAAAAGGATACAAATGATACAAATTATGTTCTTGAACATTATGGGATTGAATTGGAAATCAATAAAAGAAAGATATCTGAAATATTTTCAAATATTTATAATCTAAATAATACATACATGCAAGAGTATTGACTACTCAAAGTGAATTGAATAACAAAACTTTTTAAAAACAGTGGTATCAATTTGCTTGTACAGATGACAAATAGTCATTAAGGTGATTTCAAACAGACATCCCTCAAATATTCTGAGCTATATTTGAATTGATACACATTTTCTCAAGAGTTAACTATTGGAAAAACAAAATTAATACTTTAGCACAGACTTGCCATGAGAGCTGTTATTCTTTGCCTCTCTCTCTGGGAAAGAAAATAGATTCTTACATTTATCCTTGCTTTTCTTAATTGTATTCAACAATACTGGGTGCTTATGGAGCACCCAGTATGTTTCAGGTACCATTTTAATTGAGCAAGAGCAAAACACTTTTCTTGTTTTCACAGAGATTACATTCTAATGGGGTGAGTGGAAGGGGTCTACAATAAACAAATGAATAGAAATTTCAGGTGAGAAATGATATATAACAAAGTGCCCAGGTAGCTAGAGATATTGATGGAAGAATGGATAATGATGGAGAATGGATGGAAGAAGAATGTTTCCTGACACAAGGAAACATTTTATTTTTGCATTTTTTAAATTTAGGGTTAGTTTCAGTTGTCTTTGAATAAGGCCATCATTTAATTAAACTTTCTAGACTTTTTCAGACTTTTTTGTGGAAGCACAAATGGGTAGAACCCCAAAAAGGAAAAAATTCAAGCATTTTAAATGGCAGGTGGCAAGCAAAATCTCTAAAACAAAGAATAAAAGATGGAGGAAGCTGAGAGTTGGCTTCAAAGTCAGAAAATGGTCAACAACTTGGTCTCTGAGACTATTCTTGTTACAAGGAAGCTTATGACAAAAATCAATCAATCTCACTTCTTTTTTTTTAATTTTTTTTTAACAATTATTTATTTTTGAGACAGGGAGAGACAGAGCATGAACAGGGGCGGGTCAGAGAGAGGGAGACACAGAATCTGAAGCAGGCTCCAGGCTCTGAGCTGTCAGCACAGAGCCCGACGCGGGGCTGGAACTCACGGACCGCGAGATCATGACCTGAGCCGAAGTCAGCTGCTTAACTGACTGAGCCACCCAGGCGCCCCTCAATCTCACTTCTTAACAAATTATTAAATATTACTAAGATTCCTTGGAAGTCTCTTCAAAGAACTCTTTTAAAATTAGTTTGCTTTTCCTGATTTATAATAGTAATAATAAGACAATACATAAAACGATGAGAAAATTTTGGATAGTAGAGTATAGCATTATATCTTATTAAACATGATCAGTACAATTCATTTCCCTGATAAAGAGGGGTCTGGACATGTATAGTTTAGAAAGTCTCTTAATGTGATCTTATTAGCATCCTACCAAAGGACCACAGATTCTCATTTGAGAATTACTGACCTACTACATTGCCATCATAGGCATCACAAGGCTGAATTCAATGCAAAGAGGCTGGGTATATGCTGTGTCCTCATTCCAATATAGCCATTATTTGGAAGGAGAGTCAGTTTGGGGTCAGATCTGATGTAAACTTAACATACTGTATGGGAATTTGACTTTTATAATTACTTGAAAACACTTTTTACTGACGATAAAAAATCATAATTCTATAATTGTGCTTTTACTTGATATGGTTTCATTTTCCCTGTTTCCTTCAAACATTTTGAAAATTCTTGCCTTTTACCTTGGCTAGTACAGGGTATCAAACACACTATCCTGCAAAGATCAGATGCTAGAGGAGTCAGGGATGGCTAGGAGTGTGTGTGTGTGTGTGTGTGTGTGTGTGTGTGTGTGTGTGTGTACGCGCCTAGGCATTTAACCTAGGATTTCCATTTTTACAAATTTCACCACCACTACTACCCCACTATGTCACACATACACACACTCCCACCCTTCAATACATTCTAGTCTTTGAATTGGATAAGTAGCCTGGTGCCTGTGTAACTCAGCTTGAAGATACCCTTCCCAAACCACTTGCCCCAGTTCATATTCCAATGATTCCAGAATATCAAAGTCTAGTTCAGCATGGCATGAATAGCCCACAAACTATTTCTGGCTGGATGACACATGCGGTGGACAGTTTCCAGCTAGTGGTCTGTGCTGCAGCCATATGAGACCTACACGTGTTGTCTAGGTGGATATGTAACAATGACAGAGAACTGGCTCTAAATGGATTTGGCATCTTCAGATGATAACTTCTGAAATGGTACAGTAATTCTGCACATAGATGAATCTTCCAATTTTCTTTTTTCTTGGTGAAAAGATGTGTATAATAAATCTTATCCCTCAAACTTCTATAATTTTGAGGTCCTTAAAACTTACCATAAATGTTCAATATAATATTATACGGTAAATATCATCCTTGGGAAAAGTGAGATTTTGTTTTCATTGTGATAGAAATCTAGGAGCTTTTACATCATATGCTGAAATGAAAGACCCAAAAAGTTTGAGAATCATTGGATGAAGCCATGGAATTTTCCAAATGGTTAGATTTCTTTTCAAGATTTATTATAATTAAAATGAAGCATTGGCTTTTTTTCCCCACCACAATAAAAGTGGCAAAAACTTGCCTCCCTCTCTGGGGAACTGGTGGGTCCAGGTGTAGGTTTGAATCTGTACTCCGCAAAAAATAGGAATGTGTAGGAGAAAAACTAGAGGCTGGATCATTTACCAGTGTCATTTACTCTGACCCAGTGCCCATGTTCTTTGTCTCCGTGTGTTACTTTGTTTTGACTCTGGCAAGAACAACATACTTCATAAAGGGTTCAAAATTACAAGAAAGGGTCAGCCTGGAATCTGGGAGTTTCCTGCACCACATGAAAACACTCTGCCAGCATGCCACAGGTGTAAGTCACAGCAGTACAAAGGAAAATATGGCACTGCGAAGGGTGTGAGAGGAAAGAAACAAAGAGATACAGTGGTTATGTTCAAGAAATAAAAACAAACATTTTGACCCCTGAAAGATGACTATGACTTATCCCAAAATTAAAATCTGTATAGCTCTGAACAATTTTTTCACACACTATCTTGGTGAAAGTCACTGGGGTGAACATTGAAAATCAGAACCAGCTCACTGGTACTCTAATGTTCTGCTTACTTCTTTAAAGTTCTGGGCACCTTATCCTGAATGGGTGAGTGGCAGATACACCATTTGATTTTAACCACAAAAACCTCTGTCATAGTAACATAAAAGGGCAATGAAAAGGGCTATGAAATCAAAGTGCACGCATGACTTTGATGTGGGCAGGGTTGCTTTGTGCCTGAGAGTGCCAACTTCATAGTACATTTAACCATCTGTGACCATCAGTGGCCACTGATCCTTATCTATCCACGTTGATGCATTTACAGGTGCAAGGTGTTTAAGTCCAGCTTAAAATGTGTACATTCACCTATGCCGTGCCTGAACCCCACCCCAGAACGACCCCTAAATAAATAACTCAGGGTAAAGTTTGCATGTTTGTACCTCACTTAGCCTAATATAGTCAGTTCAAGCTATAAATTTGCCTGATGTTTTCTTTCCACACAGAACAGAATGCCTCATCTTTAAATGTCAGCCAATACGATCATTGCTGGCTGGTTTCCAGATTTGTATGGTATCAATATAATGTCTCAATACTCTGTCTAACATCATCAGCTGAAGCTGCTATGGCACTTAAGGGGCTGACTTCTTGCCCTAGTTCCCTAATTCACATGAAAGTTTAGAGAATATTTAGTTCTGTCACATAAACTAGAAGGCAGAAAAAACCCAATGGGTTGACATCACAATTCAAACCCAAATCTGCAATTGAAGCTAATCAGACTTTTTTTTTTAAACTTTTTTTCAACTTTTTTTATTTTATTTTTGGGACAGAGAGAGAGAGAGAGAGAGAGAGAGAGAGAGAGAGAGCATGAACGGGGGAGGGGCAGAGAGAGAGGGAGACACAGAAACGGAAGCAGGCTCCAGGCTCTGAGCCATCAGCCCAGAGCCTGACATGGGGCTCAAACTCACAGACCGCGAGATCGTGACCTGGCTGAAGTCAGACGCTTAACTGACTGCACCACCCAGGCGCCCCTAATCAGACTTTTAATCAAAGTCAACATCTATTAAAGTAGTATTCTTCTGAGTTTATAAACAAAACTACTTTTAAGCTATTCTATGGCAGTTCCCCATGGATATGTAGGCAGTTTGAGCCTGTCTGAAGACTTCTGTACAGTCTGAATGTAGAAAAAGAGCAAAGAGAGATGGTTAGTGCTAAAAGGGGTGAGAAGACTGAGCCTTAATCAGGATATATGATTTGTGTCACTTAGAGATAGAGTGGCCAGGCTGAACCTGGATGCCAGGTCACCTCTGTTTGTAGGATGCTCTCCTTACATATTTCTATAATTAAGTTGCCTTCTCTTTATATACACTCTCATCATCTTCTGCTTGGTGCAAATTAGAAAGTTTTTTTTTGGTTTTTGTTTGTTTTAGGAAATGACACCGCACTTTCAGAACTTAAAATCAAAACACAGAGTCTAAATAAGGATTTTATGAATCAATTTATGTATAGAGTTGTACCAAGGTAAAGAAATTAAGTTACAGTTATTATAGACTTAACAATTCTTCTCTACTGCAAAGAAGTGCTGCTTTAAGAAGAGACCTCAGAGTTGACCTTGCTAAGAGCAGTACATTATAGAGAAAGGAGTGTGGGATTTGGAATGATGAGACCTATTTAGAATCAAATGAGACCTACTTAGACCTGTCTTGGCTCTAACAGTTATTAGATGTGTGAACATTAGAAAGATCATTAATCACCCTGAGTCTTTGTGCCTTCATCTGTAGAATTAGAATGAGGATAATAAACTGTCTATTTTGGGTGACCAGCCCAGGCTTCCAAGTAAAACAGAAACTTCTTAATGTTAAGGTGTAATTTCTTCTTGTTTCAGCCTTGAGGATAAATTGATATTAATGGATTTATCTGCCTAAGAAGGATCATATTCTGTCCTGAACTAAACAATCATATCAAGAACCCCAATGCTAACAAAACCAGTAATGTGGACTGTTCCCACAAACCCTGAAAACTAACAAATTCCATTTGTCAGCTCAATTAGATACATGCTTGAATTAAATATAATATAGTTAAATATAATTCAAATTCTTGAAGACTTGAGTTAAATGCAATTTTTGAAAAGCTTTTTCTGAGGATATATTTGAAGTAAAGTGTGTAGTGTTCATTTTCAAAGGACTGATAAAATTTAAATGAATATTTTACATATTTTTATACAACAGGCAATAAAATGGACCTTTCCTGAGAATTAAAATTGTTCTTAGGGAACCCATTTGTATCTGATTTATTTAAAAACTACTTATAAGGCTATAGAGAAGAAACTGATCGTTATCAGAAGAGAGGAGGGTGGGGAGATGGGTTAAATAGGTGAAGCGGATTAAGAGTGCACTTGTCGTGATGAGCATGGGGCAATGGGCAGAACTGTTGAATCACTATATTGTATGCCTGAAATTAATATAACACTGTATGTTAACTACACTGGAATTAAAAGTTCTAAAAATTTAGGGACACCTGGGTGGCTCAGTCAGTTAAGCGTCTGACTTTGGCTCAGGTCATGATCTCACCATTTATGGGTTCGAGCTCCGCATCGGTCTTTGTGCCAACAGCTCAGAGCCTGGAACCTGCTTCAGATTCTGTTTCCCTCTCTCTCTACCACTCCCCCACTCACGGCCTCTCTCTCTCTCTCTCTCTCTCTCTCAAATAAATAAACATTAAGAAAATTAAAATAAAGTGAAATAAAATTTTTAAAAATTTAGAAAAAAGGAAAAAAACTACTAATAAGGTATATTTTAAGAACTATGCAGTATAGTGTATCCTCTAACTTTTCTAATGCAAAAGCACTGAGTTTCTTGGGAAAATAGTTTGAAAATAAAGATCATTTAATAATATTGTAACAATTCCAAACTCTCTATAAACCAAAGTTATATATTGTCATAGACAGAGATGGTTGTGTCAGTTCAGATTATGGATCCCTTTTTTTTCCTGGAAGGGAACAACTTCCCTATGGAAAACTAGTATAAGAAATCAAAAACGGAAGCTTATTTGTGAGGGTTGTGGTTGGAAAAACTGGTAACTATTCACTTTTTGAGGTTTTTGAAAAGCCCCTTCTCTACTCCTTATTTCCACAAAGGATGAAAAATAGACATCATGTGATTGGGATGTACACAATCGGATAATATTTTTCCAGTTAGCAAATATTAATCTGATTAGTCACTGACTCCTGGACTGTGTGTGTGTGTGTGTGTGTGTGTGTGTGTGTGTGTGTGTACAGGTATATACACAGATACATACACATATATTTGATCTGTATGTGTATATATGCATGTTTCAACTAGCATTTTTCTCTTTCATATACATTAACATGTTGTTCAGCTATTTCTTAATTATTTAAATGGACATTGTTGACCAATTTCCTCAGCAAAATCATTGCCTTACAATGTATAAGGACAAAAAGTGTAGCAGGATTTGCTTCTTGAAGACACACAAGCAAAACTGGGTATTTTTAATTGATTCAAATTGTACTAAGAAGAAGAATCTTAGTTGGAATTGATGGACTGGATTGGAAATAACCCTAGGGAATATCTGGAGGGCCAATCATGGCAGATGGGCAGATGATTGGGCTTCCTTAGGTATCCTGTGTTTAATTAGAATCTTTCCCAAACTATTAGAGTGGGGAGGGTGGGCGTGTATATCACCCAACTGTGTGGCTCCAGGTACCGCGTGCACCCAACATGATGAAAACAGCTCAGTGTGGAGACCCTGGTGGAGTTTCCATCCTGCTGTCTGGGAATTAGCATCCCGGGGCTCTCTTCCTCACACTTGTCAGAGCATCAACTGAAAACTTACCACCCTCATACAAAAGGACTATTGAGGGGGCCATGAGTCAACTGGAAAACATACATGGCACTTTCTCAACTTGCTTCTTTCCATTGCTGCAAAATAGCATGTCTTTTAATTTGGATTTCCACTCAACAAAAGAAGGGCACCACTTTGACAAGCATTTACAAGTGGGCCTTAAGGCAAGGTGGAGTCTAGTTCATTAGGAACTAAATTTCTAGTAAACACCTTGATGGGCAGATCCGGTTCATAACAACAGGCCCAGTTATTTCGTGCCTATTTTATACCTCACTGAACTCTTGAGCTCCTGGAAACCATGAAGATAGGGGACAAGTAGGGGGTCCTACTCTGTTTACAGTGAGAGGTCCTACTCTGTTTACAGTGAGAGGTCTCCTCGGCCACTCCTTTGAGCATTTGAGGATGATTGCTCAATAGAAACTACTCATATGCTGCATGTCACATGTGACACGTACTTGTATCTTACTAAGTCAGTGGAGTTGATTCAAAGAGCTATGTGTAAACAATAGTCCCCCCAAAAAATTGCCTCTGGCAGATTGCAAAGGGAAATTCTGTTTCCAGTTTATTCTTTTATTGAGCTCTGTGTAAAGCACACGAAGGCATTCTGAAACCCTTTTCTCCTCTCTCTCTCTCCAGCTAATGCTGTTTTCCAGTCTCTGAGCTGCCAATGTACCATGAGAAATCCACTCATTGACATGACAGAAAAGGCAGTTGTACAGCAGAAATGGTATGGTCTGTTGCAATAAATTACAGGTTTCCTTTTCATGTTCAGCACAAGAGGCGGCCCTCATGCAATTAGCTACAGCTGGTTAAAGAAAGAAACCATGCATCTGTGGACAGATCAGACTGAGAACCAACTCTTATTTTTTGGCATATATCACTACAGGAACAGAAAAGAGACCTGAGTTTTGTTCCTGAGCATAAGCCATTTTTAAAACTTGTACTTCCCCCTTCTGAATCACCAAGACAGCGCACCATTTGGGGAAACAAATCTACAGTCACGTTTTTTCCGTTAAGGTCACTGGTTATGACAAATAGCTGAGTGCCTTCCACTTGATTCTTGTCTTTTAGGCCTAGCAAGATCTTTCTTCAGAGTAGCATAGGCTAATGCTGACTCTTAGTTATACAATTGTCACTGTCTGATCGGAAACTTATATTGGTGTGCTAGAGTCCTTCTACCATGACGATTCAGTGTTTTATGTCTTTCTGCTACTCCTAAATTTTCTTTCTGCTAAAATTTTCATGATATAATTTGTAGTTGATTTCAGAAAAACTAAACATGCAGAAACTCTAGAGCTGTTCTAAGTGCACATATATGGATGACTAGATCACAGACATATTAATAATATATTCCTGACACTATTACATAAAAGATGTAAAAATATTTTAGCGCATATACCAAACGAATAGCTTGTCCTCTAAGTGACAACCTAAGACAATACTGGCTATTATCAGTTTAAGGAAGGCATTGATATGTCCACATGATGCATGGACATTCTAATGATCTACTTCCTCATCATCCGTGTAAGACTCTAGCTATTTTTTTTTTCTGCAAATAAAGTCAGCCTTAGGAAGCCTGGAACTTCCTTCCCAGACCTTTCGATTTCAAGATAATGCAATTTTTAAAATCATTTCAATATTTGAAAATACCTGTATTCTTACCAATCCTGGTCGAGGAAATATACTCTATAAATGAAAGAGGGTAAAAGTCCAGAAATTAAGACAAATAATAAGATTAAAACAGTTTGTGTTTAAAGGTCTGGAACTTTTGGGGGGCCCCTATAAAGTTATTGACCATTCATTTAGACACATTCAAATCTTATGAAAGTAAGAAGAGATTTTCTCTTGGTGTTGGTTTCTTTGTTTAGCACAGAAAAGAGAAATCATAATGGAAATCAGATGTAATTACTGACTCCCCCCTCCAAAATTGGCTCTGTTTGTCTTGCAGAAAAGCAGTTAAGCTACTGATGTTTAAAAGGGGGGAAAATAGCTTGACAGTCCAGCTAAAGATCACAGGGCATTTGTTGAGATGTCTCCAAAGCATTTGCCTGAAGATTTATTTTGAAAGTCGTGCTTAAAAGTAAAAAGCTGTTTGCCAGCTTCCCTCCCCTGTGTTGCAACCAACCTTACTGTGCCATTAGAACAAAGAAAACAATGATTCCCATATTTTTGTTCATTAGCTTTAAGAAAGGCATACAGAGCAAACAGCCTTTAAACAGCAAATCAATATTACATGTTTGGATGAAAGCAAAAGGACCAGAGTGTGGGCCCAGACAACAAATCTGTATCATCTCAAAACCTGCAATTTACTTGAAAATGTAGTTTCCTTGCACTGGACTCTCAGACTCCTTGTGTAATAAACGATTTAAGTGTGAATCAAAACAGGTAGAGGGGAGGGGAATTATAAGTTATGATGGCAAACATTTGCACAATTGTGACATAAACAGTATTTTTTGAACCTTTTCAAACTAGTACTTGTTTTCCCCTCTAGAAAGACAAATTTTGCTCGTGAAGGAGGAACAGGCTAGAGAGACTCCCAAGTACCAAAAACTTATATTCAAATGGTATCTATATAGTAAAAATCATCTCCCAATAAAAGCAAGATCACCATGCAGTGAAAAAAAGAAAAATTGAGATGTATACCATCATAAAAACCTACTGGCAATCATGGCTATTGAACTTTGAGGGGAAATAACTAATTCATCATGTCTGGCGACATTTCAAGCTGAAGAGGACAAAGCACTAGGATCTGTATTAATGCTTGCAAAATAGAATTGGTAAGATTAAAAGATCTATCTTTCTTTTTATTTTGGAGTCTAAAAATAATAAATATTGTCTACTGGCCATTTTTTAGCATCACTCCGTCAAAGAAAGGTGACAAATTGTGAAATTGTTAAATAAATATTGTCTGGCAGCCATACCAAATACAGAGAAAGGAGACCGCCTGAACGTACATCTTTTATTTAAACCTGGAGGAAAGCCGCGCAGAGCTTCTTGGTAACACTATTTTAATTATTTCAAAGGCAAATATAAATTACAGAAGAAAACCCTCCAACCTGGAATTTCAAATTCCCCTTCCGCAGATGACACAAACCGATAGCTTTGATGGCTATTTCCTTTTAAAGAACCCGTAAGGAGGACACTGAGTGGCAGGTGAGTATCAAAGAGCTAGATCTTACCGAAGTCCCCCTGCAAGTCTTGCGCGCGTGACCATTAAATTTGTTTTTACAGCGAAACGCATTGAGGGCTTATCACTGACAGCCACTCTTCTGGGCTACCCTAGTACACCAGGCACACAAATATGTCTGCTCTCATGAAGTTTGTGATCTAGCTGGGCAGATAGAAGATAAACAATCAACAAAAGTAAATCATGCTAGTGGGTGATGTGTTTAAGGAAAACATCATGGAGGATGCAGGAGACTAGGAGTGTGTTGGCAGAACATTCCGGGGGAGGGGGTGATTAGGAAAAGCCTTGTTGAAAACGTGACATGTGAGCCCAGCCCAGAGGGAGGTGATTAGACATGTGGATCATTTAGTTTCTCAACCTCAGTACTATTGACATTATGGGCCAGTGAACTTGTAGCGAGGGCTGTCCAGTGCATTGCAGGAGGGTTAACAACCTCCCTGGTCTCTACCCACTAGATGCCAGTAGTACACACCCCAACCCTAACTGTAAAAACCCAACATGTCGCCAAACCGTGTCAAAAGTCCCCTGGAGGAAAAAACAGAGTGGAGCAAAGGAGGTTAATTTGGAACTGAGGTCAGAGAGGTGACCGGAATGATCCTTTGGGGCTTCATAGGCTGGTGCAATCCTTCGTCTTTTACTCTGAATGAAATGAGAAGCCATTCAAGAGTTTTAGAAGGATCACTCTGGCTGCTGTGTGGAGTAGATGAGTGAGTGGGAAGGGCAGAAAGAGAGAGGTCAATTAGGAGGCTATTTTGATCTAAGTAAGAGATGATGGTGGGGGCACCTGGGCGGCTCAGTCAGTTGGGCATCTGACTTCAACTCAGGTCATGACCTCACTGCTCTTGGGTTCAAGCCCTGCATGGGGCTCTGTGCTAACAGCTTGGAGCCTGGAGCCTGCTTTGGATTCTGTGTCTCCCTCTCTTTCTCTGTGCACCCCCCTCTCAAAAATGATTAAACACTAAGAGAGAGAGAGACAGAGAGAGAGAGAGAGAGAGAGAGAGAGAGAGAGATGATGATGATGGTGGTGGTGGCATTACCAAGGTAGTAAGAAGTGATCAGATGCAGGGTATATTTTTCATGTAGTGAATGAGATGTCCTATCATATGAAAGAAGGGCTTGAGAAAAAATTGAGCTAAAGATCCCTAAGCAACTGGAAGGATAAGGGTGCCATCAGCTGAGACGGGGGTGCAATAGAGACAGAAGGATGTGAGAGTAGGTCAGGGAATGCATTTAAAAGAATTCCTTGGCTAATAAGAGGCAGGGGAAAATGTGTTTCTGCATGTATCATTCCCAACTAGCCCTACTGGTATTGATTTTTTTTTAAATCAAAGCAGTGGTGGGGCACCTGGGTGGCTTAGTTGGTTAAGTGTCTGACTTCGACTCAGGTCATGATCTCTCAGATTGTGAGTTCAAGCCCCACGTCAGGCTCTGTGCTGACAGCTCGGAGCCTGGATGCTGCTTCAGATTCTGTGTCTGTTATGCTCTGTCTCTCTGTGTCTCTCAATGATAAATAAACGTTGAAAATTTAAAATCAAAGCAGTGGCAACATTTTCACATGTGAATGTAATATTGGATAGGAAGAAAGAGAAAAATCTGTACCTTAATGTAGAATCTGTTTAAATGTCTCTCTTTGGTGATCTAGGATTTTTCATAATAAGTATTCTTCCTAATACAAGAATCTCCATGTAGCCATGCAAAGTGTGTGAAGCATTTCTTGCATTGAGTACATTCAAGGGATATCTCACCAATGCTATAAGCTATCTTTCTTTTTTTTCCTCAAGGGAAACTATAATTATTCCAAAATAAAGAGTTACTATTCTAACATAAGTGTTATTACCAGTGGAGTCCCAGAACACTAGAACTGTGTTTCTTTAGGACTTTGTTCTTACTTCTGTCACAGTAGTGACTATGTTGGATTGCTACCTGTGTGAGTGGTGTCACTCCCGCTGGACCTTGAGCTAGGAGCCGTACTTTACCTGCTTCTGTATTCCCAGTGCCTATCACCTAACGGACACTCAATCAATATCAACTATATGAAGGAAGGAAGGAAGGAAGGAAGGAAGGAAGGAAGGGAGGAAGGAAGGAAGGAAGGAAGGAAGGAAGGAAGGAAGGGTTACAAAGGAGCCAAACTTTGTGCACACACATATAGCATTAGACACACAAACCAGTCTCACTGAGGCAGAAACCATGTGTGAGATCCCCCACCTCTCCTCTCCTTCCCTCTCCTCCTGCTTGGTCTGATAGAAGGTAGAAGATGTGAAAATCAGTCAGACCTGAGTTGGAATCCCAGCTCTCCCATTTGGATAAATTACCACATGACAGGTGAGATTCCTTGGTAAACAGACAAGTCCCTTCATAGACATCCAGCAAACCAATGCCTGTGTGTCCAGAATTTTACAATCAGAAGCTCTAAACATCCAAAAATGGTTATTTTAATTTCCACGTACATGCATATTGTTTAGGCTGCAGTGACACAATCTAGGGGGTGGAGGTTTTTCGAAACATGTTAATCTTGCCCTGAGACTGGCACTGTGTAGGTCCTTAGGACACAATGAATAGGACAGGTTTGTCCTTGCCCTCATGGTGCTTTCTGCCCAGCAGGGAAGGCAAGCTTTAAAAAAATAATTGCACAGATAATTACTTATTTGTGGTTGTGTTAAGTGTCAGGAAAGGGAAAAAATGACATATCGTACAAGAGGGATTCAGAAAAATGGGGGGGGGGAAGGGTAGGAGGCTTTTCTGTGGAAGTCACATTTAAGCTAAAAACTGAACCGTGAGTTGGAGTTGAGGGTACAGAAGTGGGAGGGAATAAACTGGAGAACAAGAGAGTCAGGAGGGAGAGCTGGGGAAGAAAAGTACTCCAAGCTTAAAGCATTTAAGGATCCAGAAAGGGTCTGGGCTTCAGCATTTCTCCATCAATAAAATGAATACAATCCCTATAGGAGGTACTCAGATTATGTTTGATGGATGAACAAATTCTTGAAACCCCTCCTTCTTCACTTCATACGTACTTCACACTTCACACACACTCTCACCCATCCCCTAAAATGCCAACACGAACCACCTGGCAAGAGTTCTAAGTTCTCGAGTTGTTCAGGTTCAGGTTTGTCAGTATTCAAAAGGCCACTTTGTCTTTCATCTAAGCTCTTCTAATCACTCTTCAACCCACAAGGCACTTGACAGCATTTGTGTTATAAATCAGATCCTACCTTTCACCTGCCCATTGGCCCCGGCTGATTCATCTCTGCTAGTGTGCGTTGTCCCTATGTGACTGGTGAGCTCGCCGATTCGTTGGGTGGTATGGCCACTGTTGTCCTTATGAAATTACAGCTGGTGTCTACTTTTATTTGGCTTTTAAAGAAGCCTACAGACTAGAGGTCTTTTTCAAAGCTCTACACTTTTTCTCTTTAGCTTGAAGGAAACTAAATGAAAAAGGTACTTCCCTTTTATTTAAAGAATCATTAGAGATAAGTGGACTCAACCAAATGAGAAAATAAAATCTGAAGACCTGTTCCAGCAGTCACGTCTTCATTCCCTGGTGCTTTCATGAGAACCCCTGTGGCTCATGTATTTATGGTAACTCTATCATAAAACGTGATCTTTATTGTAACTAAGCATATCAAGTTTCAGCTCAGGGGCAAGTTTACTTCCCCACCAAACTACATTTGCAAACTGGTCCTTTTTGAAAACCATTCAAATATTAAAACAACTGAGACAAAATGGGGCAGATTGCATCCTAATCCATTCTATTGTAGTCGCTTCAGTACTGTTAAGAAGAAAAAAAAGTCTGGCAGAGAATTTGCTCAACTCATCATAAGTTTCTCTCATCACTTCGGTAATTTTGAAAATGAAATTGCCAAGATATTTAGAGGTTTATGAATTGTTTGAATTCTTACAAGTTTCACACATTCTGTTCATGTCATCAAAAGACTTCAGAATCCCTATTACTCTGGATAACCAACTAACTCTGCACATTCACAAGCTGTCAGCTTTTCTGTATTTCTCTCTAAAATGGCTTAAATCTAATGTAATCAATCCGATCGTGGGGGAGGGAGTAAGTAGCATTTTATATTACAGAGCCAACAAATTAAATAGCAAATCTGGAAAATGCAGCCACGGCATATTGTTCATTCAGTCCATATTGAGTGTGAACAGTGTGCATGCCTCTATAGGAGAACACACAAAAAAATGACAATTATTCCTAGTCTCAGGAGCTTATAATTTAACTGAAGAGAGAGGATGTGCAAAAATGCTACATAGCATTATGACACTTAATTTTCTCTGCTGAGGATGATGAGTTAGGAGAGGCACAAGTTTGTCTGGGTCCTGGGTCATGACATATAAGGTGCACTGAGATTGTTGCCCTCTCACCAGCTTCCCAACTAGCCCTGTTGGTATTATACCTCTCAGCTTTGGAGATCATTCAGACTGACTTGCCTTGCATGTTTCAACAGCTCTGGCCATGAGGTGCTGCTGATAATGAGCAGATTCCGGCCCCTCCTTCCCCTCCTCATCAAGTAACCTTTATAGAACACCACAAGGAGCAGTAATAGAGGCTAGCCAGACTCAAAGGGGCTGAAGGAGTAAATGAAAAGCCCCAGATCAGTCATCTAAAGGTGTTTCATGTCAGTGACTATGCTCAGGAAGTGGAAGCACTAGTAGGCGTCCGAGATATTTCGAAACCCTCTGGGGAAACAGCAAGGTGTTATGGCCTGATCTCAACTCTAAAAGAACCCTCACTGCTTTCAAACTCTATGCTTCTATTCTATCTCAACATGCCCCTAAAATCCTACACACAACAAAAATTTTTACCCGGCTTAGAAACATTCCTACCAGTAAGATCCTCTTGTTATGTAACAGCAGCTACTTCACCTGGAGACAAAATTACAAAGATGCTGGAAAATGAATGAAGAAAGCAAAGATGACATTGGGAAACTGGTAGAGAACAGTGTTCCTTACAGCACATTTTTCAAACTATGCTGAGATCCTTCAGTAGGGGCTGAAATAAAGTTGGTGAAACCAAATACTTAAAAAATAAATAAAATGGATAGGACAGGAGAAAAGTATCAAAGGATATCTCATAAGAGTAAGTATTTTATAAAACTTCTGTGTATGTATGTGTAAACGTGACAAATCATGATGTCTTCCAATGGATCAAGGTGAAAAATATTTGAAAACCATTATATTATACCAACGTTTCAAGATCCTCTTCCAACTAAATTTCTCAAGAATGACCATGCTGCCATTGGTATGACATTTGGACATGCTCCATGGTTATATCCCGACTCTTAGCCATGGCAGTGGCTCCAGAATGCCATTTATTCCATGAGTGGAATAAAAGAACACACTTAGACAAAGAGACACCAAATCCCAGCTAATGCTTATGGCCAGATCACTCTGCAAATACTTTGGACATTTGTTTTTGCTTCCTTTTCAGGGAGGCATTTAGGTGTATACTCACTGAAGAGGCTTTGTACTGAATATTGGCTTTATACTACTATTATAACAACATGGACTGAGCACTTAGCCACATGTTTTATATGCATTATCTCATTTAATTTTTCAAATCAACCCTATAAGGAAGGTTCTAACATTGTCCTCGTTTTTAGATGGCAAAATAAAGATTCAGAAGGTTAAGTAATTTGCTCAAGGTGTACATATTGGTGGAGCCAACACTCAAATCCAAGTCTGTCTGAGACAATGCTGTCATCATTCACGGTGTTGTTTATAGGCCATTCACTACTCATACACCTTTTCCTTTGCTGACGAGGCCAATTGATCATACAATCAAACATTAATCGATGTCTTCTTTATCTTTTACTACCATTTAAAAATTCTGTCACTAAATTTGCACTTTAAAGGTAACTGGAAGTTTTCAATAAAGTAAGAATTTATGGAGAATACTAACTCATCTATGGATAGACTTGATTAATGTACTTCACAGTGATCACCTGTCTGTAGGCTATACTCAGCAGAACACAGCTCAACTAATATGATTGGGAAAAGCTAATTTGGCTTATAAGCCCAAACAAAAAGTTTTTAAAATATGTTATTTTATTGTTCCTCTGTATTAATGCCTTAAATAGATAAGTCTATAGCACATTTATTAATAATAATCATTCCTCTATGTCTAAAGTAACTATGTCTCCTTTAAATTTCCATTATACATTGAATCTTATTCTTTATTATTTATTCCAACTAGTTTTTCCTCATTTTAAAAATATGGCTTCAAATTCTGATTTTGTTTTGTAGGTATTTGGAGATCTGGTTTACTTTAAAACAATGAAGCAGACAGAATCCCCTGAGGGCAACTCATTGAGAACTGGGAGGTCCTAGTGGCACAATTAAACTGGCAACAAATCAATAGAAACAGAAGAGAAGAGAAAAGAAAACAATAATTAAAACATTCTGTCAAAAAATAGAAGGGTAATTAAAAGATGCAAACCATTGTTTTGCCCCACTAATTATATTTTAATTTTCAATAGATTGTTGAAGACTATGAAAAGACTTTGCCTTTTATAATATTCTGGTGTTTCTCACTAGGTTGATAACACTATGATTGTGTCACAACTGAATGGCAGGTATTTTCACTGAGAGGATGGGCAAAGAGTAAAATGTTACGCTGCCTGTTATATAATGTGAATAAACCCTTTATATGGTCATTCCAGTATGGTCCAACATTAATCATAGTTCATGTGTTTACATGTGTGCATAAGATGATGTATGATGATGAGGGTCAAAGCTACTCTATTGCGTACCATGTAATGGGGGTACTTTGCTAAGCACTTAACATGCATTACCTGATTTAATACATGTAAAAAATTTAATACATAGGTAATTGTACCATTCCCCTATTTTGTAGCTGAGTAAACTAAAACTTAGAGAGTTTAAAAAAAAATCCTATCCACGATCACACAGCTAATAATTGGAGAAACTAGGACGTGAATCTACTCAGATTCTGAGCCAATATCATTCAAAGAGAGCTTCCCAAACTTGTGACAAGGTCAGCAGAAGCAACTACAAGTATGCTCTGTCCTTCACTACTCATAGCTAGACTCATGTAAGTAATTTTGTTTTCATTTCTTGGGTACTCTGATTCCCAAATGGTCAAAAATGTGAGGGGTGTGGGAAAATGTATGCTTTATAATTCTTCCAAGGAGTTTTTTGTTTTTAAGTTTGTTTGTTTGTTTGTCTGTTTATTAATTAATTTACCTATTTACTGATGGAGAGAGAGAACATGAGCAGGGGATGGACAGAGAGAGGAAACAGAGAATCCCAAGCAGTTTCCTTGCTGTCAGCGCAGAGCCCGATGTGGGACTCAAACCAGGAGATCATGACCTGAGCTGGTCATGAGTTGGATGCTTAACCAACTGAGCCACCCAGGTGTCCCATCTTCCAAGAGTTTTACCGCAAAGGGAGGAAGAAATTAGACCTAACTGGAAGGAAAAGTATAGACAAGAGAAAGTTTAAAATTGCAAGACAGAATAGCATGTGTGTTTGCTGATGGAATGATTGAAGAGAGAAAAATGAAGAATTTCTAGAGTGATATCCTTTGGGTAAGAGGTAATGGGAACTAGAGCAAAAGTGGATGCATTGGATTAGAGGGGTACATGGTGAATTTGAGGACAATGATAGGCAAGAGGCTGAGTATATGGTACAGATGGTGAGTTTATGCATAGATATGGTAAAGGGAGTCTGTAGATATTCTTTTATGACTGAAAATTGAAAAATTGAAACAATCAGAAAATCTCCATGAGTAATTAATGCTTGAAAAAATTGGAAATGCATTCTGAATGTATTTTCAGGTGAAATGACATTATGCCTGGTATTGCTTTAAAATACTGCAGGAAAAATTTAAAAGTGCATCTCAGAGTTAATGAATTATGGTAATAATAATACCAACTGATGACATTTATTGAGTGCTGACCATGAGCCACTGTATTAAATGCTTTACAACTAAGCATAGTTATTGGTTCTCTTGATTCTGTTCCCATTTGTACCTATTCTCTCAGGAGATCAAGAGGGATTCATCTTGGTCTCTCCTATTGTATCATGTAAACACTTCACTCCTAGACCCACAAGGCTGAAACCCCTTGGCTGTGCACTGGATACCACCAGTGAGTGTGGATTAAGAGACTAAATTTTGCTTCCCTGCCTATGGTGGTGTTGCCATCATAGGCTGACAACAAGGCTTGTACATCCAAGTCTTTCTAACTTCATCATTTAACTTTTCAATCCTTCTGCTTCCTTATTTTACTTTTATTCTCTGAGGTTAAAGAGTCACTGTATGGGGTCAGGGAACACAGAGGCCCATTCTGGGGCAACTGTATTGATAAATCTGTACCTATATATAGGCAGCATGATGATAAATTAAGGTTTAGGGGATTTTTTTCCTGGTGTTTTATATCCTCACCCCTGAGTCTTCTCATTTAGTCACCTCATTTGGCTCACATCCACTGCTTGAAGAAGAGATGTGAGCACAAAAAGCAGAGGAGAGAGGATTCTACTTCTTGGATATTGAGTTGTAGAAGTATAGATCTTTAGGTGACAAAGGTGGACCTGTGGCACAGAAACAATTTGAGATGAAGCCTTGAGAGGAAGAACAATTTTCCCAGTAGGCATGAAACTAGAAATGACTTGTGAAGGGGAAATCATGTAGCTGGCAAACCAGGGGAAGAGAGAGCTGACCAAAGGGGGTTGAAGAAATAGAAATGTCAGGATAGGTGTATTATAGCTGCCATAACAAATTACCACAAAGTGGGGGGCTAAAACAACAGAAATCTATTGTCTCACAGTTCTGGAGGCTGCAAGTCAGAAATCAAGGTGTCAACAGGATTGGTTCCTTGTAAGGACTCTGAAGGAAGACCTGTTTCTGGCATTTTTCCTTGGCTTGTCAATGGCTGTCTTCTCTATCTCTTTACATGGTCTTCCCTCTACATTATCTTATGTTCAAATTTCCTCTTTTTATTAGGCTACCAGTCACTCTCTCTTTACAGAGAGATAAGACTAAAGGTCACATTCTGAGGTACTGAGGTTTCAGACTTCAACATATGATTTGGGGGGCGGGGGAGGTGGTATGTGACACAATTCAATCTATAACAAGCTGGAATGTGAGACTTTTCTTAAAAGGACCTTATGGATGTTCACTCACCACAGTAGCACCCAGCTTCCCCAAGAAGTCTTCTATCACTAGAGCCCTGGGTCTACATGGGAGCCAAGGCAGCCTGCACCAACCACTAGATTCCTCTAACCCACTCTATGGGCCACAGGATCTGTCACTCTTATCATCATCTGGTGACAATTTCTCTTTGTCCAGTGCAACAATTATGCACCAGCAGGAATTGCATCCATCTGTGCTCTAACACTTGGGGCCGCCTCATCCAACTTATCTACAGAGAGAATCCTCTTGTATCAATCCACAACAGAAGCAGCCATCAGGTCAAGAGGGTCCTTGTTTTGTAGCAGCATGTGACAGTGTACATGGAAAGTCTTTCCATCACTACCATAGTGGATTTACAGAGCACTAACTAACAAGTCCATCAGCCATGGGGCAATGCTAAAATACATTCCTGAAATACATAATACATAAAAGAAAGATATTTTTATTACAAACCTCTCCACCTATAAGAGTTTTCTTTTCATGGTTCTGTGCCTATATTTAAGTTAGGGGTTAAATAAAAATCTGAGAGTCTGCCTTCTAATTCCTAACTTGATTCCATATTTTCAATGCACTGATTACATGAAATATGGTATGAAAACAGTACCAAGCACAAGGATGGAATTACCAAAAACACAAGTCTGCTTTCTAATTTTATAGAGAGAAATCTCATTAATCATCACACATCATATAAAATAATAAGTGTCCTGTAATAACATGTAATAATATATAATGACAAGTAATATTCAGTGTTATGGTTTTCTCCATGATTTCTAAGGTCATGGCTGAAAAACCCAAAAGGAAGTTTGAGTGCAATTTGCTTCCCCTCTTGCAGTAATATTATTAGACACACTTTGAACACCAATTTCATGAGTTCTGCAAATTAAACCAAATTTAGTCCCTAGTTCAAACCAAGTTAATACAAGTCTTACAGGGCAGGAAGTGAGTAGGGTGAAGAAAGTATCTGAAACCAGTTGAATTTCAGAATCCTTTCATTACTGCAGTGATGATTCTGATGTATCAATTTCTACCTGGGAGGGAGATTCAGTAGCCTCGTTAACTATTCTCAGAGGCATCAGTGCTGTTGTAGACAAAAAGACTCAAAATGCCTGTCATCTTTAAATGGCATATTCAAATGTTAGAAAAAATATAATTATTGCTTTATATAAAGTGGCTATGTCACCATATCTCAATATAAATGAAAGTATAAGAGAAGACCCAAAGAAGTGAAATTTAGATTATTATAGAATTATAGGGATTTCTAAATTAAGATATATGTAAAAAATTAGAAATCTTTGGTTTGGCAGATAAAGCCAAAGGGATGATATGATTAAAGTCCCTAAAACAAATAATAAATGTGATTGTTCTGGAAAATGGAACTTATGCCCTCTCCCCCGCCCCCACCAAATACTGGCTATGTCCAAAACGAGGTTATTCCCAGTTACTGATGTTATGTTGATTATAAGACATACTCTGAAAATATCTCTTGGTTCCCTAAATACAGTCATTCTCTATTCTCATTTTCCTCTGTACAATTCAAGATGGTGGTTGGGTATAATCATCCAAGCCTATGTTTACTACACAGCCAGGCCGGTTTCATTTTCCTGAGACATAGTCATCTACTTTCTCATTTGTGAGTTTTTCTTCAGCTATCCTAGCACCCTACAACACTAGGGTAGTTCCTTTAAGGATGATGAACTTCCCTTTCTTTAATCACATAGAAATTTTCTAAAACTTTCTTCCCTTTCTTTGTACCATTGCCTTGTATAAAGGTTAAATTCCCCCTTCTTCATTCCAACTTTCTTCTTCCTTTTTTAAAAAAAAATTATTATTTACTTTGAGAGATAAAGCACAAGCGGGGGTGGGGGGTACAGAGAGCGAGAGGGAGAGAATCCCAAGCATCCTCCTCACTGTCAGTGAGCCCAATGTGAGGCTCAAACTCACCAACCACAAGATCATGACCTGAGCCAAAGTCAGACGCTTAACCAACTGAACCACCCAGGCACCCCTCCTTCTTCTCTTCTTGACAAACTTGTTGAAAGAATAGTTTATATAGGTTATACCTACCAATTTCATTTCTACCACCTCACCCATACCCTAATCCACTGTTATCTGCTTAATTTCTTCAATATACCCTTGAAATGTTATACATTATGGTCATTAGTGACCTAATTACCAACTCTAATACCTATATTCAGATCATCCCCTTTCTTCTTGAAACTGTATATGTTTCCAGGATAAGATTCTTGCCTAAATTTTCAATTATATTTTTGACTGTTTTCTCGTGTTCTGAGTCCTCTTCTCTTCCTACTCTTATAAGTTCCCATATACATGCACTTTACTTTCAGATCTTTATGTCCCAGTCCTGCCTTTCTTCTAAATGTAGAATTATATTTTGGAAGGGTGGCTGGGTGGCTCAGGTTCAGCGTCCAACTCTTGATTTCAGCTCCAGTCATGATCTCATGGTCATGAGATTGAGCCCCACATGGGGTTCCGCACTGGGCATGGAGCCTGCTTAGGATTCTCTCTTTCCCTCTCTCTCAGTCTCTCCCCTGTTCGCTTGCTCACACTCTCTCTCAAAAAATATACATGTATATATGAACCTAGAATTATATTTTTTTAATTCTTTCACAGTATTTATTATCCTGCATTGTAATTGTCTATTTACAATCTGTGATGTTCAATATACTTTAATTCCCTGAAAGCAGAAACCATATCTTCCTTTCTCCCCTCTGGTTTTTCTTCCTTCATCATCCAACAGGTCTTCAAAGTAAGTCAGCCTGTGTGCAGGTAAGTTTTATGAGAGGAGGACATCTGACCAAACACTGGAAGTAAGTAAAAGAATGAGGTTTATGGATATCCGGAGAAGAGCATTCCAGGCAGAGGGAATAGCCAATGTGAAAGACCTAAGTTATGACTGTGCCTGGTGTGTTCATAGCACACCACAGAAACCAGTGTGCCTAGAGCAGAGTAGTTGGGTAGGAGATAAAGTCAGAGAACTAACAGATGGTAAAAGTCTTACAGGGCTGCACAAGGACTTTGGATCTTTCTCTGAGTGAAAGTGGGAGCCACTGAGAGCCTTGAGGCATAGAAGTACCATAATCTGACTTGTGTGCCTGTGTATCTGTGTGTTTTTAAAACATTCTGGTGCTATATCAAATATGCTACATCAAGGTGCTACATCAAGACTGTAGGGAGACAAGAATGGCAGTAAGGAGATTAGTTTGCAGGTTTTGCAATAGTCTAGATAAGAAATGATGGTGCTCTGATGGAGATGGGAGCAATGATGGTGACATTAAGTGGACAGATTCAGATTATGTTTTGAAAATAGAGTTAACTGGATTTTTCTGACAAATAAAAAGAAAGGGATCAAGGATGAGACAGAAGTGTTTGCCCAGAGAACTCTAAGGATGGAGTTTCCATTACCTGAGATGGTTTCAAGGAAGGGAATATAATAATCAGATTGTTGTAAGATGGGTCACTATGGAAGCTAGATAGGGCTGCTTTGAGGGAGAAAGACTGGGGTTAGGTTGTGACAAATTATTAAGTTATTGTAGTAGGCTAGGAAAGAGATAATTAGAGTTTATTTATTTTTGGGAGAGAGAGAAAGAATCCCAATCACATCCCCACTATCGGTGCAGAGACTGACATGGGGCTTGATCCCATGAATCATGGGATCACGACCTGAGTCGAGATCAAGAGCCAGATGCTTAACTGACTGAGCCACCCAAGCACCCTTAGGAAAGAGATAATTAGAGTCTGCCTTAGAGCAAGGATAGCTGAGATCAGATGATAGAATAGATTCAAGTAATATTGGAGAGAAAACTATTTTCTTTTTTTTAATTTTTTTTAACGTTTATTTATTTTTGAGACAGAGAGAGACAGAGCATGAACAGGGGAGGGGCAGAGAGAGAGGGAGACACAGAATCCAAAATAGGCTCCAGGCTCTGAGCTGTCAGCACAGAGCCCGACGCAGGGCTCGAACTCACGGACAGTGAGATCATGACCTGAGCCCAAGTCAGATGCTCAACCGACCAAGCCACCCAGGCGCCCCGAAAACTATTTTCTATATTTATAGATAATTATAGCAAAAAGGAGTCATGTTGAAGGATATACACTTGAAATTTTAATTTGGAAAAAATAAAAACAAAAATCTAACTCAATAGAATTTGTAAATTCTGTCTACATGAGAGTTCAGTGATACATATCCTTTTTTGTATGCTGGCTTAGAACCATTTTGCTTGGCTAGTTAATTTTTCTTTTCTAAGAACTTCTAATATATATTTGCTGAAAAATTATCCCCCAAGGAAAATGATAAAAGGAAAAATTTAATTAAAATGACAGCAATCGTCACCAAATATTCATTGAGAATCCACAATATTTCAAAATAGTGATTTATGAATTCCAGGGAATACAATAAAATGCATCTTACCTCTACTTTTTAAAGTAAGCTTTTCATTCAAGTATAATATCCATAAAGATAAGAATACAAATCGTAAATATACAACTCAATGAAGTTTTACAATGTGAACATATTCATGTAACCAGCACCCGGTGTTGATTACATGACCAGCTCCCAAAACTCCCTCTAGTTCCCTCTGGTCATTATACATCCCTGAGGGTAGTCAGTCTCCTGATTTCCATTCCCATGAAAGCGTTTTGCCAGTTTTCAAGCTTTGTGTAAATAAAATAATACAGGTAGTACTCTATGTATCTGGCTTCTTTCACTTGACATTTTGTTTGTGAGATTCAGTCATATTATTCAATGTATTCCATTCATTCTCATTCCTTTATATATTTCAATTGGTTGAAATTCACATAATTAATTTAAGCATTATACTGTTGGTGGACATTTGTGTTATTCTCAATTTTTAGCTATTATGAATAGAACTGCTAGGAACATTCTTGTAGTGTCCTTATTTCTATATCTAGATATCTATAGATATCTGTATCTATATATCTATATCTCTGTATCTCTAGATAAAGAGATATAGGTGTAAGTCTGCTGGGTTTATACTGTAAGTAGAATTCCTAGGTTATAATTTCTATGTCTATTCAACTTTGATAGATACTGCCAAACAATTTTCCAGAATGTTTGTTACATTGCCTTTATTTTTTGTGTTTAAATGTTTAGAAAATGCTCTGTTCTAGAACTGGTTTGACCTTTTCAGGAAATAATTTGACCATACACCAAAAATTTTGTTATTTTAAGCTGTGTATCTGAGTAGGTTACAAAAGATTCTGACTACATAGGAAACTATTTTAGAAATTTAGTTCACACAAGATATAGTAAGGGAAATAAAAAAGTTAAGGAAAAGACAAATAATATGCAGTAATAATTATAATGGTTAAGTTTGTTTTGAGCAGCTACTGGCTTCCCACATGAAGGAAACAAGATGTTCCTACAGAAGAGAGATGCAGCTTCTTTTCTCCAAATGCCCCACCATGGGTGCCCTTGTGTCTCATTGGGCCAAATGCCTATCTCTGAATTGAGCCAAATGTCTAGCCATTCTGAAGGCTGGAATGAGGCCAAGTTACCAACTGGAGTAGCTATGTTATGTTTAACATGCTGTTTAGTGCCATATCCTCAGATCTCAATACAATATCTGGCATAGAGTAGGTGCTGAGTATATATTTGTCAAATGGATACATAAACAAATGATTAATAGAAGTAACTGCTAGGAAACATCTGATTGGGAAAGATGAGCCTGAAGATTTATGCTACTGACCTAATCACACCATAAAACTGTACTCTGTCTCTTTGTTCTTTAGTTACATGTGTGACCTGGAATCAGCTGGGTCATCCTGCCCTTCAGGCTTCAAATGAGTTGGCTCAAACCACCATCACCTATGTCCAGAGAAAGCCAATGTTTACACAAATCCCTCCTGAGAATCTTGGAAGAATTTCCACTTTTGTTCATCACTGATGGTTTCATACTCTCAAATCCTTTGCATTAGTTCATTTTGTGAATTATCTTGTCATATTCTGTATGTTCTCCTTTTCCTATACTGTGTGGTCTTGTACTGAACACCAACTCGATCCCTTCAAAATATCACCAATGCAATACAGTATGTGCAGCAAAGTTTTAAGAAGGTTTAGAATAGTAGAGGAAGCTTACATCCTTGAACCACAGACAACTCCCAACTGACTAGTGGACTGTTTTGTTTTAAAATGTCTCTCAGACATACTATCACTAGGAATCTCACTAGTTACTCTTTCTCAGTAGATACTTTTCTCCATGAATTCCAAGCTTCTGACTAATTGCTCAGTCTTCCTTTCCTTGACCCGTCTTCTCTTCTTTAAAATGCCTGTTAACTTTATATGCAAAAATTTTTAATTTTCTGTATTGATCTATTCTACAGCTCTCCATCTCCCACCTTCCATTCTTTCTAGCCTAGCATAGATCTGTTATACAATAGTCAGAACAATTAAATCTCCTGCTCCCACCCCCTCAATAGCATCCCTCATGCTTGAATTAAAACACAACTCCCTTGCCAGCACTACCAAGCCTTACATGCTCTGACCCCTCTTATCTCTCACGCTTCATTGCCTTCTACTCTCCTTCTTACTATGTTCCACTGCCCTGGTTTGCTTGTTATTCCTTGAGGATGTTAAGTTCATTCTGCTCAAGGGCTGTTATCCTTGATGCTTCCTTCAGCTTAGATCTTTACAGTTCTGTAACTCATCCATCATCCAGGAATGAGTTGACTCAAACCACTGCTCAAATGCTACTTCCTCAAGAGGCCTTTGCTGAATTACCTATATAAAGTAGCAACCTCCTTCCCCCCATTTTCTCTAAAGCCCTTACCATTATTTGTAATCATTAAAAAAAATTAATTTATTGTATGTATGTATATATATGTCTCCTCCAACTATGTGGACGTATGTATATATATGTCTCCTCCAACAATGTGCCATGAGGATAGAGAATTTCCTGCCTTGTTTACTTGTATATCTCAGGGCCTAAAAATGTACATCCAGGCATTCCATACATATTTGTTGAATAAAGGAATGAATGAGTAAAAGAATACCTTTATGTCACTTTCTCCTTACTGAACTTACAGTTGGACTTCAACTTGTAAATCTGAAGAGATCAATGATTTGGCTGACAATAATATGATTGGCTGACAACAACAAAAATAAAAAGAACAATGGTGGAGACATGCTTCTTGACCTCAGACTATATTACAAAGCTCTAATAATCAAAATGGTATGGTATTGGCACAAAAACAGACACATAGCTCGATGGAACAGAATAAAGAGCCCAGAAATAAACCCATGCTTATATGGTCAATTAATTTAATAACAAAGGAGGCAAGAATATACAATGATGAAAGGACAATCTCTTCAACAAATGGTGTCGGAAAAAACTAGACAGCCACATGCAAAAGAATGAAACTAGACCACTGTCTTGCATCATACACAAAAATAAACTCAATATGGATTAAAGACTGGAACAGAAGACCTGTAACCATAAAACTTTAAGAGGAAAACATGGCAGTGGCCCCTTAACATCAACCTTGGCAAGGATTGTTTGGATTTGATGCAAAGAGCAAAAACAGCAAAACAAAAATAATCAAGTGGGACTACAGCAAACTAAAAGGCTTCTGTACAGCACAGGAAACCATCAACAAAATGAAAAGACAACCTACTGAATGGGAAAAAAACATTTGCAAATCATATATCTGATAAAGAGTTAGTATCTAAAATATATAAGAAACTCATACAATTCAATAGAAAAAAAATCTGATTAAAAAATGGGCAGAGGATCTTGAATAGATATTTTCCAAAGAAGACATATAGGTGGTCAACAGCAGGTACATAAAGAGGTCCTCAACATCACTAATCATCAGGGAAATACAAATCAAAACCACACTGAGATATCACTTCATACATCTTTAGAATGACTATTATCAAAAAGATAAGAAATAACAAGTGTTGGTGAGGATGTGGAGAAAAGGAAATCCATGTGCATTTTGGTGGGAATGTAACCTGGTACAGCCACTATGAAATCAGTATGTAGTTTCCTAAAAAATTAAAAATAGAACTAGCATATGATCCAGTTATTCCAAGTCTGGGCATTTATTCAAAGGAAATGAAAACACTAAAGTATATGGAAGCAACCTAAGTGTCTATTGATAGATGGATTTTAAAATGTGATATTATATATATTTACAATGGAATATTATGTTGCCATTAAAAAAAAGAAGAAGAAAATATTGCCCTTTGTGACAACATGCATGAACCCTAAGGGTATTATGATAAGTCAGAAAAGACAAATACCATGTAATCTCATTTATATATGGAATCTAAAAACAAAACAAACAAAACACCAAGTTCATAGACATAGAAAACAGATTAGTGTTTGCCAAAGGTAGGGGGTGGGAGGTGGGTGAAATGGGTTCAGTTATAAAATAAGTAAGTCATGGGGATGTAACATACAACATGGTGACTACAGTTAATAACGCTGTATTATATATTTGCAAGTTTCTAAGAGAGAAAATCTTAAAAATCCTTACCACAATAAAAATAATTTGTAATTATTCAGAGTAATGGATGTTAACTAGACTTACTGTAGTGATCACTTTGCAATGTGTATAAATGTTGAATCATTGTATCATACATCTTAAACTTGTATAATGTCAATTATAATGTCAATTATATCTCAATTTAAAAGAAAAGGACTTTAGAGAATGTTACTAGCAGAACTGTTATAAAAAAATGCTAAAGAAAGTTTTTCAGGCAAAATTTTTCAGGAAATTATGTCAGATGATAATTTGTATCTACACACACAAAAAATGAAGAGCTCTGCAAACAGTAAACATATGAATAAATAGAAAACATTTCTTCTTACTTTGGACTTTATTAACAGATATTTGGCTAACGCAAAAATGATAACAATGAATTTTCAAGTTTATAGTGCATTTGGCCCTTGAACAACATGGGTTTGAACTGCACAGGTCTACTTTTCTAGACTTTTTAGATGAACACAGGACAGTACTGTAAATGTATCTTCTTTATGATTTTCTTTTTTTTTTAAGTTTACATATTTACTTTGAGAAAGACAGAGAGAGAGAGAAAGCATGGGTGCAAGTGGGGGAGGGGCAGAGACAGAGGAAGAGAGAGAATCCCAAGCAGGCTCCACACTGTCAGCTCAGAGCCTGACACCAAGCTGCATCTCATGAACTGCAAGATCATGTCCTGAGCTGAGATCAAGAGTCGGACCCTTAACTGACAGAGCTACCCAGGTGCCCCTCTTTATGATTTTCTTAATGACATTTTCATTTTCTAGCTTACTTTATAGCAAGAATACAGTATATAATACATAGAGCATACAAACTATGTGTTGTTGATTATTTATACTATCAGTAAGGCTTCCAGTTAACAATAGACTATTAGAAGTTAAGCTGAGGTGACCAAAAATTATACATGAAGTTTGGACTATGCCTCTAATCCCACATTGTCCAAGGGTCAACTATATACGTAAAAGTAAAATGTATGACAACAATAGCAACCTTCTGGTGGTTACTGATCCTAGGACTGACCACCACCCTCTCACAGGTCTTGTTAACCTTCTTACCATTGCTCTGTGTAATGCAGTCTCTCCTCTGCACTACATGGACACCGACATCCCTTTTAACAACAAAGGAGCTCCCTCAGTGGGTCTGATGTGGTGGATGCTGGCTCGGAAGTTCTGTGTATGCATGGCACGCACCACATTCCATGAACACCCATAGGAGGTCACCCTTAATCTCTACCTGTACAGAAATCCTGAAGAGATTAAAAGGAAGAGCTTGTCACTGCTTCAAAGGCTGTGACCAAGAAGGAATTTCAAGGTGAATGGACGGCTCCAGCTCCTAAGTTCACTGCTACTCAACCTGAAGTCTTGGACTGGTCTGAAGGCATTACAGGTGCCCTCTGGGTCTATTCAGCAGTTCCCTACTGAGGACTGGAGCACTTAGCCTGCCACTGAAAACTGGTCTGCAGCTCCCACTACTCAGGCCACTGAATTGATAGGAATAATCACTGAGTGGTCTTAAGCTGCTTTTCCACAAAGGCAAACAAAATGGAAACAAGGTTGATGGAAAATAAACAATTTCTAAAAAACAAAAGAAAGAAAGAAAGAAAGAAAGAAAGAAAGAAAGAAAGAAAGAAAGAAAGAAAGAAAAGAAAAGAAAGGAAAAGAAAGATGAATGGCTATATTAATATCCTAAAAATAGATTTTAGAGCAAAGAATAATACCAGGGATGAAGAAGGTAATTTCACAATGAGGGATAAATTTACCAAGAGGACATAACAATACTAAAGATATATGCACTTAAAAAGATGGCTTCAAAGTACTAAAAGAATATAATACATATGAAACAAAACTGATATAACTGAAGGAGAAATAAAAAAAATCCAAAATTATAGTTGGAGAGTTCAACAGCTCTCTTTCAATAGTTGAGAGAACAAGTAAACAGAAAATTAAAAAAATGTAAAAGATGTAACTACCAAAATTTTTACCTAATTGACATTTACAAAACACTCTACCCAACAACAGCAGAAAATTACATATTCTTTTCAAGTGCACAACACTTGAAAGTCACCAAGAAAGGATATATTCTGGGTCAGAAAATAAGTCTCATAATTTTAAATCAATTAAAATCATAAAAAGTGTGTTCTTTGACCACAATGATATTGTATTTAAAAGCAATAATAGACAGCTCTATGGAAAATCTACAAAGACTTGGAAATCAATCAAAACACTTCAAACAAACCATGGGTCAATGAAGAATTCACAGATGAAATTGGAAAATATCCTGAAGTTAATAAAAACAAAAAATACAATATACCCAAGGTTGTGGGATGAACTAACACAGTGCTCAAAGGTTAATTTAAAGCATTAGCTACTTGCTTAGAAAAGAGTAAAGATTTCAAATAAATAATCTAAGTGTCTACATTAAGAAACTAGAAAAAGAGTAAATTAAACGCCAAGTTAACAAAAGAAAAGAAAGATCAGACCAGATATCAATGATATATAAAACAGTAAAACAATACAGAAAATCAACAAAAACAAAACAAAAACTCATTCTTTGAAATTATTAATAAAATTGATAAAACTCTCACCCAGGTGTTGGTAAATTATGGCCAATGGATAAAGTCCAGTCTGTAACCTGATTTTGTATATCTGCAAGTTCCGAATACTTTTTACATTAAAAAACATTTTTGTAATGTTTATTTGTTTTTGAGGGAGAGAGAGCAAGTGCACAAGCTGGGGAGGGACAGAGAGAGAGGGAGACAGAGAATCTGAAGTGGGCTTTGCGCTGACAGCAGAGTCCAATGTGGGGCTCAAACCCACAAACCCTGAGATCATGACCTGAGCCAAAGTCAGATGCTTAGCTAACTGAGCCACCCAGACGCCCCCGTTTTACATTTTAAAAAGATTTTTACATTTTAATAGGAGGAAGGGGTGGAGGGTGGCAATAAGAAGGAAGAAGAAGCCTAAAGTAGTTAATATATGACATTATAGAGAAAGAAGTTTGGCAGCCTCTAATCTAGCCAGACAGACACATTACTACAGTTCCTACTGACATTAAATAGATAACTGGAAATATTATTGTCTGCCAATAAATTCAGCAATTTAGAATTAGTATTATTTCTTCCTTAAATGCTTAGCAGAATTAACTATTGAAGCTGGATATAAAGTTCTCTTCATGGGAAGATTTTTTTTTTTTTAACTACACATTCAATGTCTTTCATACATACTCAGATTTTAAGTTTATTTGAAAATTTTTCAAAAGACACAAACTATTAAAGCTTACCCAAAAAACAAAAAGGAAGTAAATCATCTGAATATCTATTAAAGATACTGAATTTGTAGTTAAAAAAAATCTCCCCACAAGGAGAACTTTATGTCCAGCTTCAATAGTTAATTCTACTAAACATTTAAGGAGGAAATAATACTAATTCCATATAAACTCCTAGAAAATAGAAGAGGATAGAATTCCCTTTAACTCATTTATAAGGCCAGTACTGACCTGATCCAATACTAAAGATACTATAAGGAAAAAAAAAAAATCACAGGATATTAAAATAAATGTACCAAGTCTAAGTGTTAGTCCTTTCAAGAATTCAAGGTTTGTTTAATGTTTGAGACTCAATTAGTGTGAATTTAGTGAATTAACAGACTACAATGAAGGATCAGTAGAGGAGGATATGGCAAGTTGCTCAGTGGGCATGAAGTTAGTTATACAAGATGAGTAAGTTTCAGAGATCTGCTATAGAGCATGGTACCTATTGTTAATAACAAGGTATGGTACACTTAAAAAAAATTTAAAAGAGTAGATCTCATGTTAACTGTTCTCACCACAAAACGAAGAGACACAAGAAAACTTTTGGAGGTAATGAATATGTTTATTACCTCGATTGTGATGATGGTAACACCAGTGTATACATATGTCCAAACTCATAAAATTGTATATATTAATTATGTGCAGTTTTCTGTATATCAACTATACATCAATAAAGCTGTTAAGAAAAAGGATATATTACACAGTCCTCCCAAGAGGCACATACACACAAAACTTGGGAAATTTAATACCCATTTTTGATTAAAAACTTTCAGTAATTTAGAAATAAAAGAAAACTCCCTTAACCCAATAAGGGATCTATATAAAAAAACATGCAGCTAATAGCTTAAGGATAGACATATATTGCTTCTATTGCATAGAGAGCCCATAAGGATATCCACACATACATCATCAATTGATTTTCATGATCTGAGATAAAACAATCAGGAAAGAGGAGTCTTTCCAATAAATGATGCTGGAAAACAATAGACATCCACATACAAAACAATGAACACATTCCATATTTTATGTCATCTATAAAACTTAATTATAAATGTATCATAAACCAATAAGTAAGCACTAATATTATAAAATTTCTGGGAGAAAATACAAAAGAAAATCATTGCCATCTTGAGTAAGTAAAACATTTCTTAAATATGACACTGAAAGAATGAGCCATAAAAAAATTTAAAAGCCTAAATTGCAAATTTAGACTTCTAAATTTAAGAAGTCAGACACGAAGCCTCTCTACTGTATGATTTCATTATAACAGCCTAGAAAAGGCAACGTTTAGTGACAAAAGCAGATCAGTGTCTTACAGGAGCTGGGGCTGGGGGAAGAATAATGAGTGCCAACGGGAATGTTTTTGAGGTGATAAAGTTCTATAACCTGATTGCAGTGATGATAACACAATTGTATACATTTGTCAAATGGGAGGTACAGGCTTCCAGGTATGGAATGAATAAGTCATGGGGATGAAGCACAACATAAGGAATATAGTCAATTGTATCATAATAGCGTGGTATGGTGACAGATGGTAGCTACACTGGTGAGCACAGCATAATGCACAGAGTTGTTGAATCACTATGTTGTACACATGAAACTATTGTCACATTGTGTGTCAAATATATAGCAATTAAAGAAATGTAAGGCAAAAGTATTGAAATGTATACTTAAAAAAGATTAATTTTCTTGCATCTAAAATACAGACAATTCTTTTTTAAAAAGATAATTCTAAGTAAGATACTTTAATAAAATAAGAATATAGAAAAGTATATTAGTATTTCTTGGATACCTCTAAAATTTTGTAAACCTTGAAAACTATAATCTGACCTCAGGTTCTACCTTTTGAGTTCCAAGTAAAGCCATTTGTTTTGTTTGCTTTGTTAGAATGAAATATGGAATTAAAGAAATATCATGGGGGAACAGAAAACAATTAATGAGCCATTCACACAATGAACATCCACTTCATAGGAAAGAAAATAAGCTCAGACCATAAAAAAGAAGGAAATCCAGCCATTTTCAACAAATGGATGGACCTTGAGGATGTTATGCTAAGTGAGATAAGTAAGACAAAGAAAGACAAGTACCATATGATCTCACATGTGGAATCTAAAGAAACCAAACTCATAGGAACAGAGATCAGATTAGTGGTTGCCAGAGTTGGGGAGTAGGATTGGTGAATGTGGTCAAAAGTACAAACTTCCAGTTATAAAATAAATAAGTCCTGGGGATGTGTAATGTGTAACATGGTGACTCTAGTTAACAATACTGTATTATAGATTTGAAAGTTGCTGAGGGAGTAGATCTTAAAAGTTGTCATCATAGAAAAACAATTTTGTAACCATGTGAAGTGATGGATATTAACTAAACTTACTGTGATCATTTTGCAATATATAAATATATCAAATAATTATGTTGCACACCTAGAACTTATACAATGCTATGTATGTCAATTATACCTCAATAAAACTGGAAGGGGAAAAAAAAGAAAACAGTCTCAGAGAATTTAAGCCACTTTTGTGGGAAAGCCAAACTGAAGGTAGCAGAGGTGATAATATGGCTCAGCCTAAGGTTTCTAGAACTGAGCTGGTGTTCTTTCTCTTCATCATGCTGTCTCCACATGACCAAGACGTCCAAAAAAGAAGATGAGGCAATAATAACGTTCAAAATTGAGTTTTCTTTATTTGAGGGCTTAGGTGGGGGGAACGAAAGACTTTAAGCACACAAGCAATGTAGGACATTAAAATCAGACAGAATTGGAGTAAGACCTCTCGTCAGTAATTTACCCACAGACAAACTTCAGAGAGGTAAATCTCTCTAGAAGTCAGTTCCTCTCCTGAAATAACAATGTATTTCTTGCAAGGATATTATGATGCTTAGAGGTATGATATGTATAGCTTAGTGTACCATCTTAACAAGTAGTTAAGTCTACTGTATAGTTTTGCACACTTAGTGAAATGGAAGTGTTCTCTGTTAAAATAAATTTAAGGAAGTTAGTTAAATAGTTTTCTTCACATCAACATTTCTTAGACCCTTCAATATACATTTTTAACCTCCAAGAAGGGAAACATGCATAAATTATTTCTTGTATTTTCTCATAACTAAATCATGTTTCCATCCTACACGAATTTCAAGACTCTGCCTTTTAAAAAGGCACATGTCTTTCCTAATTTGTTGTCCAATGTTTTCTGGCCTGTTCCTCTTGAGCATTTAAAGAAGTAAAGCATGGGCTTTATGGTCAAATTTCTGCCACATCACTTCCTAGCCACATAACCTGGACCCAGTATAATGCTCAGTTTCCTCATCTGTAAAATGAAGATAATAGCCTAACGTAAAGGGCCACTGTAGAGATTAAATGAGTTCGTAAATGTTAAGCATTTGGCACAGTGCCCAGCACATCATAAGTACTCAATAATTGTTAGTTATCACCCACCTTTGGTGTCTGGAGTTAGGAAGAAGGCTGCAGTTCAAAGTAGCCACAAAGAGAAATTGAACTGATTAGTGCTGCTCAAATAAGCAATGACTCTTCCCCTGAATACGTAGGTATCTGCTGGCTGACCGCACTCCACTTGTTGCATGCTCAGGGTGTGCCTGGACAGGAGACCCAGAACACTCACAACTACCTTAGGCATGAAGAAAAAATTTTATGCCTGCGGGGCTACCTGGCTACCTTCTAGCCAGGATGTGACCTCCATGATCTCTGTGATGACATGATATTATTGGATAGAGTTTGCTTTCTAGTTAACTGGAAGGAGTGCAGAGGAGGGCAACCAAGTTAATAAAAGGTTTGGAAATGAAACCCTATGAGAGCAGATGAAAAACCTGGGCATGTTCAGTCTAGAGAACAGGCAAATCAGCAGCATAGGTACACCATGTCATGGAGAAGACAGATTCATTATTCTCGGCTATGGATGAGGTTACCACAGATGACATGGGGTTTAGATTTGCCCTGAAACATTTTGGAGAAAATGAATACACTTCACAATGAAGTATAAGACAATATAGGGGATGCCTAGGATGACTATTAAATTATTTTCAAGAGGAATGTGTTTAGGACCACAGTAATTGACCAACTGGTCTCTTGGAGTAAATCAAAGACAAAGAAACCAACCAAACAAGAATGGAAAAGATTGTCTAGATGTAGTAGGCAAGTTTCTTTGGTTGTAAACAACACTTCAACTGGCCAATTTTTTTGCAGAAGAGGATTTTAATAGGACATGAGTTTCTCAAAGTACTGAGTTTGAAAGCAGATAGCAATTGAGGCAGCTCTTAGAGGTCCAGACAGCAGGAATCAATGAACAATCTCCTCAGATGTCAGTAAATTCAAGATTCAAAGTCCCAAAGAAAATGTGGTTGGCTTAGTCCAGTGATATGTCCACCCTTTGCTTACACCTGAACAGAGACTTTGACAATTATACCAAAAGACAGGTAAGAAAATATGTTACCAAAAGAAGGTAAAATAAATGCTAGGTAGAAAAACAAAACAAAAAAAGCCTATTTCATTCTGTGAATTCATATGAAATGTTATAACTATCATTTATTGAGTACTTAATATAAAATGTGAGAACAATGAGTCTTAGAGGGGTTTTAAAAGGAACTCATGTAGGGTCACAGAGCTAATAGTCAGTGGAGAAGAAACTCAAATTATAAATTAATACAACATGGTGCTTTCCTGTTCATCCTTTTCATAAGCTCTGTTATCACTGACACTCCTTAAAGCAACTTTAGCCCCAGTCACCAACAAAAAAGAGTCATTATGATCCTCTTTCATTCTAAGGCATTATGATCCAACACAAGACTGAAAGCTCTTGTTCCTTATCATGTACCTGTCATTACCATACAGGCCCCAAATTTGGAGGACCTGGGAAGGGAAATCTGGGGGTCAATTCCCTTACAATTGGCAAGGTTTGGATTTGAGGATTTTAGAATAAAGGATTATTGGAAACAACCTTTCCAGCATCAGAACTCTCCTTATCCTCCTAAGGATCTTGAAAAGTACCTTGAAGCACCACATCAAGCTATCACACATAGACCAATTATTTCAAAAGGAGTGGTATAAAGCGAGGTTTCTCTCTATATTGTCCCATACAACCAGACTGTAACTCTCTGGTGGGTAGGAACCATGCTTCTTTATAGCCACTACAAACAGTGGGCATTTAATTATGTGGATAAAAACAAATATAGTGAAGATAGGATTATGATGACTTTGGCTTTACCAGTTTTAGAACTAGGTTAAACCTCCCACTTTTGTGGCCTATAATCTTAAAGGATCAGATTCTATGCAACCAAATCAGAGTTGTGAAAAGTTAAAAAAAAAAATCATTATGTATGTGGAGTCAAGAAATATTACAGTGTTATTGAACTTCAGCATTAGAAAGATTGAAAAAAGGAAAAGCTGTCCAGTCCAGTTTAATGGTTAGATCACAGCCTTTGGAATTAACCAGATCTGGGCTCAAATCTCAGCTCATCTACACCTTTTGCAAATGACCTTCTAAACTTCAGTTCCTTTGTTAGCAAATACAAGGGCTATCAATTTTGTAGAGAAGATTAAATGAGATTATGTGTGTAGAGCCCTTAGCTTGGTCCTTCCCATCAGTTAGGCTGAGCAAATATTAGTCATTATTTCAATACATCCATACGTATCTTTTTACTCCTACTACAATTGTGTGCCTGGGGCCTGGAGTAGGGTGGGCTGGACTTGATTTGAAAGTTACTGAATAGTCTTAGAGGTTTTAGGCTAAAATTCTTATACATAATATCATAATTTCTGAAACGACTTCATAGCTACTCTAGTTAATATCTTATATATGCTTATTGTTGTCACTGAAAATTATGTCTAATAATTTTTCACTTTTTATATCTGAGCAATTTTATTGCAATGTAATTCAATACGCTTTTATTCATTATCTTTTCTGGGCCAAGCACTGCAACAGGAACTAGAAATAAACCTTTAAGTTGCTGTGAATCCAGAAGTAACAATATGCTGCAAACAGCATGAAAAAAATATATCAAATATTAGAAGAAAAGTTACCCTGTAACTAAATTATGCAGAGATTAATAAAATGAAAAAAAAGACAACAGGTATGAAAAACAGTCCTAGAAAATTTTTTATATATTATGTTACAATATACACCAAATATATATAAGTTAAATTCCAGAAGAAAATACAGCAAATGGACAAAAAGCTAACATAAAAACCTGCAGAAGAACTTTGATCTGAACCATAGGAAGATTTAGAATTTAGAATTTTGGATTTAAAAAGTTTGTAAAGTATGTGGCAACATTAATGAAATGACAACTGGGTCAATATTTTCAATTTCAAAGGAAAAGAAAAATTCCACAAGCCTCACGTAGGTAAATAAAAACCAGTTTCTTAGGAAAGGAAAACTTTCCAGTTATCATTGTCTTTATCCCGACATCAATAAATCCCTAAATTTGTACTCATCCCTACTGTTTCTAAATTGTAAAATCAATAGCAAGACTATTCTTGGGGATATAAGGATCAAGAAAGACAAGAAATCATTTATCCTTTCTGATATTTTAAATTGAAAATACATACTAGCTGACCTAGAGATTCATAAAAAGAACAAAGTCAAAAAATATTTAGTAAGCTTAATGTAAATGTCAAAAGTAAGCTTTGAAAGTATAAATAAATTATTCGATCATTATAAAAATCAGGGCAGTAAGTCAACTGAGTAGGGAAAAAGAGGAAATCAAACAACGCTACATTTTTATTTTATGCAGGGACATTAATAGTTTTAAATAAAGAGTTTTTAAAAGATATAAAATATTAACACATGATGAGCTCGCATTCAAACCAAAGGAAAAAGGGATTACTCAACTTCTGGTTCAGACTACCAGCTAACTAGGGGCGCCTGGGTGGCTCAGTCTGTTAAGTGTCCGACTCTTGATTTTCACTCATGTCATGATCTCATGGTTGGGGAGATAGATCTCCTAAGTGCAGTTCTGCACAGACAGTGCAGAGCCTGCTTGGGATCTTCTCTCTCTCTCCCTCTTTCTCTGCCCCTCCCCTACTTGCATGCTCTTTCTCTCAAAAACAAACTTAAAAAAAAAAAAAAGACTACCAGGTAACTAAAGAGAAAAAATACAAAGTCAAATTACACAACATACAGCAACCAAAATGAATCTCAGATAGACTAAAGATTAAAATGCAAAAAATAAAATAATTATACTGGAATGAAATCTAAGTGGCTATATGGTCTTAGGAGAGAAAAACTTTTCAATGCGTTATATCAAAGACCAAAATATAAATGAAAAGGCTGATAAGTGTGATTATAAAAATCTTTTTTATTTTTTTTTTGTACTTAAAAGAAACTCCATGTAAAAAATTGGAAGACAATAAACCAGGGGAAATTATTTGCAGAGTAAATGGCAGAGGTTAGCGGATTAACATATAGAAATTTTATTAATAAGTAAGAAAATGACAAATATCTCAATTAAAACACACACACATTCACAAAGGGTATACTTGATCAATGGACAAAAAGAAATACAAACACTTAGGAAATATAGAAAAAAAATTCCAATCTGATAATATTTAAAAGCACAGTAAATAAAAGTATGTTGACCTGTGCAAAGTGAAAACAATAAATGAGGAAATTTTAATGGTGTTTATCTTAAAAACTCAGGACACAAAACAGATACTCAGCAAATATGTGCTGAATATTTTTCCCCCAACACCTTTTATTTCTCAAATTCTTCTCTGAAAATAAGTGTCAATTTGACACTGTGCAGGACATGAAGATCAAAATATTGCTTCATTATTTCATTCTACTATTAATGGTTGGTTGCTTCTCTTCTTTGCTTGGTTCTCTTAACATGGAAAACCTATAATCACGTTGATACTTTAAAATATGATTCATTGCAACTCCATTGTAACTAAAACTGTACACCCTTAAAAGTCAATATAATTAGAAAATTAGTTTGTGGGTATAAGTTACACCTTTACAATTATGCCCTGACTTGACTGGTTTAGGACAACCCAAATTGTGTTATATGTCTGTGTGTTTTCTTTTTAAAAATTTCATTTGGTAAAGACAACTCAAAATGTTTTGCATATATTTTAATTCCCTTTTCAGGAAGAAGAGGGGGGGAATTGCCCATTCCAGACTCCACCCTGCCCCTGCAAGCCCCCAGGCCATGGTTGCAAAATTTGAAGAAATTTACCATCTTCACTTTGGATTAATCTTTAGCCAGATTAATTAATTCCTCCCTTGAAAGATCCCAGGAACTCCAGCCTAGCCTTGGTTCCTAGCCAATTGGAGGATACTGGGAAGGCAGGGTCAGAACCAAGATTAACCTAGTGAAACAGATATACTCTGATGTAGGCTCAGAAAAAAGTAGGCTCAGTTGTCCTTCAGATCACTTGAAAGTGAATAGGCTTCTCTAAAAATCCTAAAGCATCTGAATCTTGTGTATGCAAGACCCACTTATTTCTAGATTCAATACTCAGAGGATTGGATGAGATCATAATGCCTTTAGAAAGTGAAAGGAAGAGTTGAAGATTAGTAAATACGTTAGTTTTAGAATCAGCAGGAATGAAACGAGAAAACGTTCGAACAGACTCAATGGGCAGCAAGTAAAAGTCTATTATAACAAACCCATGAATCTGACAAATAATTTCATGAAAGGGTAGTTTTATGATGATGGATATATTGCTGGAAATAATGTTCACAGAGAAACATTATTGGAGAAAAGGGAATCAATGTCAGGAATAAGTTGTAAATTAGGGGAAAAATAGTTGAAGGGAAAGAGAGATTTCAACTTCAGACAGCTCTCCCATTTTATTATTCCTAATGCCAGCCCCAGATCTTTCCTTTTCAGGCATGGGGGATGGAGGGAAGTGCAATGTTTTGTTTTGGTGGATTGTTTGAGATTTATTATTGTTGCTGTTGTTGTTTTTGTTGTTATTTATTATTAGTATTATTCTTTCCTTGTGGGGATGGTTAGAAGTTAGAATGTTTGATGTGGGAAAAGGGAAAGAAAGTTGAAAAGTTCTTACTAGCTAATGGCAGGATGTCAGGTCTGTTAAGCTGTATGTTGCAATAAGTTTTTTAGCCTTTCTCCCCAGTGCCAACTGTCAACAATTAGTTAACTTTATTATACAGACTGGCAGGCGCATGGAGGGAGACTAATAAAAATATTTTTTGAGTTTATTATGGAGAAAACATTCCAATTACTTTCCGAAAAGTACTGTTATCATAGACCAATGTCTGTCAGGTCATATAAACAGCTTTACTCTAAAGAACGTTTTCTTCTAAAGGAATCTATTGTCATGGAACTTTATTTATCTGCAAAACCAGAGACTTATCAGTGAAGAATATAAGAATGTGAAGCTTGTGATGTGTTATCCAGAAGAAATAATTAAAAAGATGTCTTCAGGGGTGCCTGGGTGTCTCAGTCAGTAGTGTCCGACTTTGGCTTAGGTCATGATCTCATGGTTAGTGAGTTCAAGCCTCCTGTAGGGCTCTGTGCTGACAGCTTGGAGCCTGGAGCCTGCTTTGAGTCCTGTGTCTCCCTCTCTCTGCGCCTTCCCCGCTCACACTCTGTCTGTCTCTCTCTCTTTCTCTCTCTTTTTCAAAAATAAACATTAAGAAGAAATTTTTTTAAAGATGTCTTCAAATGTATCTAGAAATAAGGTTAGTTTTAATAGAATAAAAGCAAATTGTACAAATCAATAATTTATAAGCATTTTTGTTTTTAATCACTTGAAACTATCTAAAGCTTGGAAGAAAAAAACAATTTTAAGACCTATGCTGATTTTATTAAATATTTATTCAGGCTTATAAACCATCTTTTGTATATAACACACACGCACATACATCCAGTCTAATGGCTGTTCTTGAGGATTCAAGAATGTAAAAATTCCTATAAGTCATTTACCAAATAGTGGGATCAATATCAACTTTCTTTTTTAAATTAGTTTTTAAATGTTTTTTGTTATTTTTTGAGAGACAGAGCACGAGCAGGAGAGGGGCACAGAGAGAGAGGGAGACACAGAACCTGAAGCAGCCTCCAGGCTCTGAGCGGTCAGCATAGAGCCTGAGGTGGGGCTTGAACCCACGAATGCAAGAACATGACCTGAGCCAAAGTCAGATGCTCAACCGATTGAGCCACCCAGGTGCCCCACAGTTATCAGTTTTCTGATTTCTTTTCAGTTGGGTCTATTTTTTGTTCTTTTCTTTTTTCAGTAGTGCTGCTACCTGCTGAGGAATCCAAGATAGCCATTTCAGCAATGGAAAAAGCCTAATAGTGACATATCAATTAATAAATCTCAGGAGAATTTCCTCATTGTGCCTCAGAGGTATATTCCTTTACTCTAATATAATAAACCGATTGTACTGGACCACATCTACCCATTGGCTTTCCTCAGTGGTTATAATGCTTTGACACAATAGTTTTTATTAATTTAACATGTTTTGATCTTTGAGGCACTAAGGCAATAAGGCCATGGCAACTGAACATAAATTCCAATAAAAACATCTTTTAGTAAAGAAATCAAAGATAACAGTGCACTTCAATAGATAACACTATTCCATCCATAGAAAGGAAGAATTTCTGTTTTCTGAGGGATTTTTGAGGCACATTTCTTGTGGGTTAGCCACTAGAGGGCATCATGATGCTATACACTTTAAAAATACTTTGACTATTGATTACTCTTGAATTGATTACTCTCAAAACACTGTCCGTGCTCATACTTCTCATTTAAATGGATAAAATGCAGTGGTAAAAAAACAAACTCATCTTTCTTCCATTAAATCTTAAGAACATTTGACAGAACTGGAGAAGAACCAAAGCTCTATATTCCCAAATCCAGTGGATTACAACTGGAAGAATTCATCTGAGAAAAGAGTGGATGTGGCCGACAGAAAATGGAACACTTCACTAGGATTCTTGAAAGTAAGTAAAAGTCTTAAAAATTCATTCCTTGTTGCACCATGTTTTCATCATAAGCATTATAAACCAAGAACCAACATTCAAATAATTGCTACTCTGGAGATAGCCATGCTCAAAGTTCAACTTGTATTTCTCATAAAATGTAACATGGTGACTGCTACTTCTTCATATAAGATCTTTGGATGTTAGCCAATAGTTCATCTTTAACCTTCCAGTTTGAGAGAAATGGTTGAGTGTCGTTAGAAGTTGGGCTTGAATTCAGTTGATATCTGGCTTCTTTGATTTCTTTCACATAAGTTTCATGAAAACATTTGGCTAAAGATGGTCAGGCTATAGGCTACATTGCCTTTTTGTGATGATTGAATAGCCTTAACTTTAACAGGGACTGCAACAAATTACTTTACCTAATATTTCTCAAGAAACGTGAGCTAATGCTGCTTTAACTATGTTTTATTTGCTTATTTCTTTAATTAATAAGCTTTATTTTTTTAGAGGGGTTTGTGGTTCACAGCAAATTTGAGTAGAAAATACAGAGAGTTCTCATATTCCCTGTACAACCTCCCACACATGTACAACCTCTGCAACTAGCAACATCCTGTACCACAGTAGTACATTTGTTACAACTGATAAAACTACACTGACACATCATTACTGCCCAAAGTCCATAGTTTACATTACAGTTCACTTTTGGTGAAACAATGAGTTTGACAAATGTTTAATGGCATGTATCCACCATTGTAATATCACACAGAATATTTTCACTGCTCTAAAAATTTTTTTATGCTCTGCCTATTCATCCCTCCCCTCTCACTCCTAATCCCTAACCCTCGGCAACCACTGATCTTTTTACTGTCTTTAAAGTTTGCCTTTTCTAGGACATCACATATTTGGAATGATATAGTATGCAGCCTTTTCAGACTATTTTCTTTCACTTAAGTAATATGCATTTTAGTTTCCCCATGTCCTTTCATGGCTTCACAGCTCACTTCTTTTTAGTGCTGAATAACAGTCCATTGCCTGGATGTACTACAATTTGTCTATCCATTCACCTCCCAAAGAACAAAGTTGGTTGCTTCCAAATTTTGTCAATTATGAATAAAGTTGTTATAAGCATTTGTATGCAGATTTTTGTGCAGATATAAGTGTTCAATTCATTTGGGTATTTTGTTTTGCTTTTAGCCAATCTGAGCTCTTTGAGCCATGCTTCCTTACAGTAGCTAATGCTTGGCCATTTTGGTTCTGTTGACTCATACAAAGCCACATGGCATTAGAACTGGAAGATAATTTGGTTGGCTAATCCAATCACTCATTCTCTACTTCAGAAAATTCAGGCACACATGGACTCATTGTTATTCTATTCTTTTTTAAAAGCCAAATATTCCTTGAGATGTTTTAAAAATACGGCCACATTACTTTTTAAAAAGTTTTATTTATTTCTTGAGAGAGAGAGAGAGCGAGAGAGAGAGAGAGAGAGAGAGAGAGAGAGAGAGCATAAGAGCAAGGGAGGAGCAGAGAGAGAGGGAGGGAGAGAATCCTGAGCAGGCTCTGCACTACCAGCACAGAGCCTAACATGGGGCTCAAACTCCTGAACCACGAGATCATGACCTGAGCCAAAATCAAGAGTCAGCTGTTTAACTGACTGAGCCACCGAAGCACCTCAGCCACATTACTTTTTGAATGATTAGTAAATCTTAAAGATGTCTTGTCCCTTGGGTTCAGTCTCAGATTTTACCATTAGCTTTTTCAGAAAAAAATATAAACATAAAAAAAATACAGCAAATAACTTTTGAAATGCAAAGCTTGGAATGGGAATGGCATGGGGAAGAAACACTATTTTAACAGTAAGCATTTCGGTTAAAAGGTAGGCCCAAGTTGATGACTCTTCTTCAATGCTGCTACAGACCATTCTCATCCTATTAACTGTTCAACTGGCCACCAGCCTCCCAGTCCCCAAACAACCCTCACAGCAGGGTACTGGCCTCCAATCTGGAAAATCAGACAGATTAGTGTAACTGGATGCTAAATGAGAATTCTCCTGTTATCTCCCTTTCAGCAGAGGTCCCAAAGCTGATAGTCCTAGGTGACAACTATGCCCACCTTCTTTTTTTTTTTTTAATGTTTATTTATTATTTTGAAAGAGAGAGAGACAGTATGAGAAGGGGAGGGGCAGAGAGAGGGAGACACAGAATCTGAAGCAGGCTCTAGGCTCCGAGCCATCAGCACAGAGCCCGATGCAGGGTTTAAACTCCCAGACCACAAGATCATGACCTGAGCTGAAGTTGGATGCCTAACCGACCGAGCCACCCAGGTGCCTTTCACCTCAATAGAACTTGCCAAAGAAGTGGCTCTTACCTCAGCCTGATCAGAAAAGGGTTTCCTTGAAGGTCATTTTTGGAGGAGAGTATGGTGTGTCCCTAAATTCACGATGAACAAAGATCCACTTGTAGAGAGTGTGGGTCTTGTCAGGAAGGGATACTGACATTTTACCAACTCACACACCTCCTAGGTCAGAGAGATTCAGGAGAGAGCCTGGTTGGTTACAGAGTTCTTGGGAAAACTTGGCCTGCATTTCCCGGAATATGGAGATAAGTATCCATTCTTACCTGGTAGAGTTTAAAAAATAGAAAAAGACTGTGTGGGTGCCCTGTCAGTTGGAAAAGCTGGGCTGGCATGGCAAGCAATCAGCCAGAGGGCCATCCCCTGCTCTAGGAATGGTAGTGTTGGATCTCCTCTGGGGAAGAGAGGAGTGGTCTCATCAAGAGCCCACAAAAGCACCTGCATTAGTCAGCACAAGTGCTCGCAAAATATTAGGAAGAACTGAAGGAGCAAGCCTCTCAGAATAATTTGTAGAATGATACAGAACTGACTAACTGGGGGAGCTAGCACTTCTGAGGTCACCACTCAAGCCAGAAGTAAAATCCTTATCTACCACTACTTTTCTACATACAAGAATATGGAGATGGACACGGGAGCACTGCTGCAGGAAAGCTTCATGTTTCCACCATATTGACTTATTAGAAACCAGAGTCCAAAGCCTAAGATGATCCCCACATCATTCCTGACTTCCAAATTTGGTAAGTAAATCCAATGGATAGAAATCAAGGAAGCTACCTGCAAAGGAGTCTGGAAAGTATAGTTTTTATGTGTCCAACCCCTCCTACTAGAAGCAATGTAGGAGGAAGTTGATGGGCCCACCCAGAGTACCCAAGACAGTACCCTATGAAAGAAATAACCCATAATTGGGCTCCTGACTCACAGAGAGCCTCATTGCCAGATTGCAACAGCAATGGCCAAGTAAGATATTTTTTTCTCTTTATCTCACCTCATGTTTTTCTCTCTCTTTTTTATCTTGGAGGAGTCAGAAGTAGAACCTAGCTAGGAGTAGGAGACAAGGTGAAGAAATAGTAAAGAGTCCATTTGTCTACTTACTTGCATTGCAGGTTTCTGAGACTGGGTTTGATGTGAGTGATGTGGAGAGGGAAAAGCTTTGAATTGGTATGAAATAAAAGCTTTAACATTAGATAAAGTCTAAATTTTTAATTGCTAAAACCATGACTGTTCATTAATATCAGAAGCTGGTGACCTTAGTAAGTTCACCAGCTAAGAGAGCATGGGCATTGACCAATCAGGATGCACACTAGCTATAAGTAACTGCTATAACTTTGTTAGGCACTCTTCAGGCTGAACTTTGGCACTGGGCTGAAAGTACCCTGAACTGGAGAGGGATCTTCCAAAGATACTGTTTCAGGGAAGGAAAGAAGGATATCTACAGAACAGACGGGAAAGTTAGGTGTGAGGAAAATACAGTGCTGTTTCCTACTTGTATAATATCACGTTCAGCTAATTTGATCAGCTGGTTACAATAGATTTTTCCACTTGCTGGTCACTTTACTGCTCTATAATAGTCATTCATGGCTGGACTTTAACAAAGAGGTACCAGATTTTCCTTCTTGATTCTGAGCATAAAGAGTTCGGTTAATGTATGTCCCCTGGGCTCATTTGCCATGTAGCTCATCCCTCTTTCTATCCTTCCAAATGAACAACCCATTCAACAGAAAGTCTGTCTGGGTATCTCAGACATTGCAGGTATCCAAGCACAGAGAGAATGTCATGATGTCTATCTCAATCCTAATATTGTCTCTTAGATACAAGAGCTGGAACTTGGCAGAGGTGAATAGTGAATGGTTGTAAGAACAGAATATAGAGATATCTGGGATTTCAATATGTGAAACTTTCACAGGCCTCAGACACATTTTCCCAAAGGCAACAACTCATCCTTATATCCATTCTGTGAAGCCTGGCATTTTAATCTAGTGATCTCTCTGTAAAATATAACTAAGGACCATTCCTTCTGAAAACTTTGGGATTTTTGTTGTTGTTGTTGTTGTTAGTATGTAATGCAGTAAAACCTTGGTTTGTGAGCATAATTCATTCCAGAAACATGCTTGTAATCCAAAGCACTTGTATATCAGAGTGAATTTCAAGAACCTTTGGCTCAGTTGTGATCCTGTGACATTTAGTGTCATGTACTACTCATATTGCAAGACACTGCTCATTTATCAAGTTAAAATTTATTAGAAATATTTGCTCATCTTGCTGAACACTTGCAAAACAAGTTACTTGCAATCCAAGGGTTTACTGGACATGTAATTTTTGAGTTAGCACCATGCACTAGCAGTATATGAAAAATCAATAAACTCTCAAAAGCCTCAGATTAATTAAACAAAGTAATTAAGTGTGCTTTAGAAGATGGCCAATTCCATTTGTCATTTTAAACCTTCACTGAATTAAGGGACATTATCTCAGGAAACATTAGATTTGGGGGTTCTCCCTGTGGCTGTGTTATTTCTATACTACCAGATCCTAGTGATTTTCATAGATAGTGGGTCACTTTGAAAAACCAGTGTATACTGTGGTATCATTGGTCCAAATTGATTCTATTCTCTGAATAAAGTGACGTATCTGCCATCTACATTGCAGGGATCCATGCACAGAGAGAATGTCATGATGACTAATGTCTAGCTGTTGCCGCTCTCCAATTACTGCTATTGTAGGGTAAGAAGGGAAAGGGACAACACTCATTTATTAAGAATTCTGAAAGTACCTGGTTTTGATGTAGATTTCAAATAAATCTTCTAAAATCCGCGTTTAGAAAAGTTTGAAAAAGAATTCTGTGTAACTGTGTCTTCCCCCGTATTTATAGCTTTACCTTCACTAAAAACATTCTGCTCATGGTAAAGTCGATCTTACATTGTATGGCTCTTATTTTCTTTAAAGTTATTCTTTGTTTTTCATCACAAAACCAAAGATTTAGCTGCTTCTTTTGTCATCGAGTTGGCTTTCTTCCAAATTCTGACCCACTTTTTTAGTTTGTTTATTTTATTAAGCAGAATGGATATATTAGCGAGCATTTCCTTTCAGGAAGAATAGCCTAAAAGAAATTAGTGGGATCAGGCACCGATATTCAAGAAGACAAATGAGACCATAACCAAAATTCATCTTCAGGTTGATTCCCAGTTAAATTATGATTGTAATGTTGACAAAATCTATTCTCATTCTTACTCAGTATAAGCTGGGGTTTCCTGACTTAGACCTGAATGTACATGTGAAATTATATTCAGCAAACACTGTGTCTGTGGTGACTTTAAACATCATGGTCATCTGAACTAGCTCCTGCAGAATTATGCCCCATCACAGGGTTTTTTAAGCCTTAATTCTTGCCTTGTGCTCATCATCAGAACAGACAAGCTTCTATTGTTCCAATTTCTTCTAAGTAGAAATAAAAGACTCAGGTGTGGAGGCCAGGAAAGAGATTTTCGTCTCAGAAACAGTGAGGTTCTTCCCTGAGGCAAGATGTTTGAAATGTGCCATATAAAACTTCTTTTTCTGTTCCCAAATAGGCTTCATATGCCAGTTTAGATGGAAGTGGAGCACTGTTAAAATTAAAGACAGTTTGCCTTTCAACACAACAGATGAGGAGCTGACTCATCCCGCACCCTAACCAGTCTCTCTCTTTCCTTCTCTTTCTCCCCCAGAAAACCTGGCTTTGAGATGGATTTTCCATGGTGAGAGTTACAGAGCTGCACCCAGGACTTGTCATGGCTCCTCTGGTCCCACAACAGATAGGTGGACTGGAGATCAGAGAACTCTAAAGAGATGAGAATAGCAACAAGACTGACTCAAGTTGGGATGACTCCAACAGATCAAGGCACAGCAGCGTGACAGTTAGATTTAAGACCCATGATGCCACTATGGGAAATCAGCAGTTTGAATGTTGCCCAGACCCTGGATGGGTCCCAGGGCAATGCCCAGAAACTGGGTCTTTATTCCTTCGTGCGTGCAGTGTCGTTTGTGAAAGCTCTGCCCACAAAGCCATCAGATGGTAACAATTTTCAGTCACTTCCAACACGAGATGGTTTTGAACTTTAATATGCAACTTAATTATGACTGCAAACACTTTGTTAAGCAAACAAACTTCAAACCCTTCTTTAAAAAAATAGCTCTTCTCTGGTCATTTTGTCTTGTACAAAGGCTTTAAAAATAAAACTGTGTGGAGAACTAGGGAATCCAGGGATGAAAAAAATAAAATAAAATAAAAAGCACTGAGCAAAATTAAATGGCTCTAATGTAATCACCACTTGAGTCCTGAGTATTTGAAGGTTTTCTTTCAAACGAAACTCTAGAAAATTCAGTATCATATATTTCATTTCCACTTTTTAACCATTTGACTTCAGCCCTGGAATTACTGATATTTTTAAAGAAGATAAGAAAGATTTTTTTACTTGTTCAAATTTCCCTTAGCTTCCTAACCTCCTCCTTCCTGATTTGCAATAGCTCAGGCATTGGAGGTTTCTCCTGTGCCCTGTCTCCCTACTCCCTTCTGAATGTTCTCACAGTTAACTTTTCTTTTGCCTTTCTCAGGCATTGTTCAAGAACTGGGACCATTACATAGCAAAGAAAAATCCATGGATATCCCCTTTGCAGAACAAAACCAGGGAATGCAGGAGATTTGCAGTGTGAGAGGGTGGTGGGAGTGACAGACCCTGAAGTAACTCACCTAAGGACACTGCACCCTTTGCATCTCCAGATTCTACAGAAGTCTGTGTTCCTCCTGTCTTTATGTCACAATTCTCCCATAGTTAATGCCTCTGCTGTTTTCTCAGTCCTTCTGCAGTTTTCGATAAGCTTCTTGAGCATTTTTTTTTCATTCCGCTTCAGAGAGAGGTTGAAACATAGAAACTAGATCTCTGATTTCTACTTGTATCAATCAGTAAGTTTAAGAAAGTAAAGAGACAGTAGGTGTGTTCTCCAGATCTCTAAAACACCGGGCTTCCCTTACAGAAGGGGAAGGTTATTAAGAAGAAACTCTAATGCTACTCCCACTTAAGAATCACCTAAGATATCACCTAAAATTCATGTTCAGTGAACAGCCCTTCTCTCCCTGGTTTTCACTTCCAAAAAAATAAATTGCTTCATCCCTTGCGAAAGTGAGAAAAGGTTGAAGCCAAAATATTGCCACTAATCAAGCACATAAGAAGACCACTCTCTCCGCAGAAAGCCCATCTGGGCTTAGCGTGTCCAACCTCAATTTTGTGACAGATACTTTTTGTTGCCTACTAAACTGCTACCCTTCCCTGGGCCTTCTTCCCCCCAACAGGGAAATGCAAAATATGTTGGGAGTTCATGGAAAACGTTCTTTATTGATAGCAAGAGACACACAAAAGGAAACAAACCATTTGCTGCCTTTGGATCTTGCTATCTGTATTTGAGAGTGGGCAGAATGGCAGCCATCTTGGGGCCATGAGGAAATTCAGCTTAAAGACAATCCAATATCTTATAGAGGAGAAATGGAGAGAACCTAGGACCTTGATGATATCATTTGAACACTACATTAATCAAAGCTGGAACCACTAAACTTCCAAATACCTTGTTATGTGAGATACAGATGTTCCTTATTACTCATCATTTTTAGTTGAGTTTTTAAAGTTTATATAACCAAAAGCATTCTGACATTGACAGTTGGACTATACCTCTGAAAGCAGAGAAACGTATACAATTATTTCCCTATAAACCTTATTGGCAAACATTCTTATTTTAAATTTTGAGTGCAACGTACCTTGATATGTGATCATTAAATGCCACTGTGCATGATCTCTGATACCATGTCTTAATCCTGGTCAACCAGTGGATCTCCTTTGACTCTTCTGATCTGGATTGATTGAAAACAAGTGTAGATTCATTTAGACACTTTAAAAATGTACTAAAACCATTATTTATCAGCCTTTATAACAATAGCAATTTGGGGACCATTATCCTGAACTTGGAGATATTCCTCTTCTCTTATTCACCATTTACATTACCTCTTCAACAAGTCAACACAGAAACAAAACCAAATTTTTACTGTGACTGTGATAAGTTTAAAATGCAATAACTTGTTCCCTATGCCAAAATGAGGCCCCAGAACAATTATTCACATCAGTAATATGGCAATATGAGAATTCCAATAAGCTCTCTGTCACTACTTAAGCTTTGAAGGGAATTAAACAGTCAGCCTCAAACACAGTTTTACAATGAAACTCAGATAAGCCCCAAGTTCTGACTGTTCTTGTAGAATTTCTTTTTAATCAGAGCCCAAGGCTTTGGTCCTCAGCCTGCTCCTTTAGTCCACAGAGTAGAAGTTCTATCATAGGCTCTGAGCCCATTTTGGGAGGGAGGCCTGGTGAGAGGGTGCCTTGAGCTGAGGCCATGAGGGGATTCCTTCCTTCCTGATTGAGGTACCTTGACCAGACAAGGGTAGACATCTTCTTCCATCTGACAACCTAATAATGAGAGTGAAAAGGGACTGTCTTCAGGCGCTTCTCACCTAAAGCCTGTTTGAATTCAGGTTGCTGGTTGGAGAAATCTCAGGGACATTAAAAAAAAAAAGCCACTATGTTTTCAGAATATATTATGTGGAGCATTAATTAAGAATTTATTGCTGCTCCCTAACTGTACCTTTCTGGGTTTTCTTGAACACATACATCTGGGGAACACAATCAAATGATTAACTAACCATGGAACACTCCCAAGTGGGGGATTCTGTGCTCTCATGGGACAGGGGACTGAGAAATGGGGGGCTTCTCTTGGGATTTACTATAGTATCTCCTTCCTTAAACTAAACTGACTTATTTCTTCTGCTCCTGCTTGAATTCTGGGAAGCACACATTGGCTCTCACCAGAGTCTAAACTGTACCATTTGAGACATTTTATGATCTTTCACAATTTTTTATATCCTCCTTTTTTTTGTCTCTCTTTAAGAAGAATGTTATTCTGTCTTGCTCACCATCATTCTTTTTCCTTCATATGGTTACATTAAAATCTGCTTAGGAGATGTGACTTTATTTAATTATTCCAAGGTTATAGGCACTGGGGGGAGTCATCTCAGCTTGGGGAGAAACTTGGAAAATAAATATATCATTTAAAAGTGAACATTGGGGGGCGCCTGGGTGGCGCAGTCGGTTAAGCGTCTGACTTCAGCCAGGTCACGATCTCGCGGTCCGGGAGTTCGAGCCCCGCATCAGGCTCTGGGCTGATGGCTCAGAGCCTGGAGCCTGTTTCCGATTCTGTGTCTCCCTCTCTCTCTGCTCCTCCCCCGTTCATGCTCTGTCTCTCTCTGTCCCAAAAATAAATAAACGTTGAAAAAAAAATTAAAAAAAATAAAAATAAAAATAAATAAAAGTGAACATTGGGGGCGCCTGGGTGGCTCAGTCAGTTGGGCATCCGACTTCGGCTCAGGTCACGATCTCGCGGTCCGTGAGTTCAAGCGCTGCGTCGGGCTCCGGGCTGATGGCTCAGAGCCTGGAGCCTGCTTCTGATTCTGTGTCTCCCTCTCTCTCTGCCCCTCCCCCGTTCATGCTCTGTCTCTCTGTCTCAAAAATAAATAAACGTTAAAAAAAATTTAAAAAATAAAAGTGAACATTGAAGGGCACCTCGGTGGCTCAGTTGGTTAAGTGTCTGACTTTAGCTTGGGTCTATGATCTCATGGTTCATGGGTTCAAGCCCCATGTGGGGCGCTGAGCTGACAGCTTGGAGCCTGGAACCTGCTTCAGATTCTGTGTCTCCCTCTCTCTCTCTCTGCCCGTCTCCCAATTGTGCTCGCTCACTCTCTCTCAAAAATAAATAAATAAACATTTTTTTTAAAAAAAGCGAACATTGATGGGGTGCCTGGATGGCTCAGTCCGTTGAGCATCTAACTCTTGATTTCAGCATAGATCATGATCCCAGGGTTGTGGCATTGAGCTCCATGTCAGGCTCCATGCATGGAGCCTACTTAAGATTCTTTCCCTCTCTCTCTCTCCCTCTCTCTCTCCCTCTGCCCCTCTCCCCCACTTGTGCACTCTCTCTCTCTCTCTCTCTTAAAAAAAAATAACATTGATAGTACCCAAAGAAAAATGTGTTTTCCATTCTGAAAAAAAAATTAATATGTGTTTGGTTTGGTCTGGGTACTATTTACTGGGTGTGTGGAACTGTGTTATAAGGTTTAATGCAGAGATTTACCTTGACTACTGAAGTTGAATGAAATGACTAGTAGTTGATAGAGTCATGGAGCATAGAGCTCATTCACAGAAATGGCTACTTGATGCGTCATAAAACTAATTAAAGCCAAACTTGAGAAAAAGAAGAATGGCAATAGCATTCGAGAAGGGCATGGCCAACTTTGCTTTGTTGTATTATTCAAAATGACTCTTTCACGTGGGAAAATATTTTTACTTCAAACAAATACAGGAAAATATAATTGATCTGGGCAAACAAAATAGACAAATTAGCACATGCTCAAATTCTAGAGTCCAAAATAAGTCAAGCTATAGAGCCAAAAAGAAATTCAATAAGCACTACCTTTTATTTCTGTTTCCGGGTTAGTTTTCACATAATTTTTGCATGTGAGGTGAAACTCAATAGTACCTGACTATGAACCCAGACATTAAAGACGTAATCAGGAGGTAGTGGCAAAGAGAATGTAAAAAAAAAAAAAAAGAAAAGAAAAGAAAAGAAAAGAAAAGAAAAGAAAAGAAAAGAAAAAGAAAAAAAGAAAAAAAAAGAAAAAGAAAAGAAAGTAAAGATCCCTGAGAGAGGAGATGGCAGTGTAGGAGGACGTTGGGCTCACCACGTCCTGCTGATCACTTAGATTCCACCCACACCTGCCTAAATAACCCAGAAAACTGCCAGAGGACTAGCAGAACAGACACTCCAGAGCCAAGCATAGACAAGAGGCCCACAGAAGAGGGTAGGAAGGGTGGAGAGGCGGTACGTGCTACACAGACTGGCAGGAGGGAGCGGGGCAGTGGAGGGGCAACCCACCTGGCAAGGCAGAGCCCCCGAGTCTGACTTGCCAAAGCAGAGGGGCTGGACAGAGTGTGTTCTGACAGCCAGCAGGACTTAACATCTGGAATGTTATAAGTTAACACCTCTGCTCTCAGAGAGCAGGGAGGGCAAGAGGACATTGGGAAGGAGAGATGTTGAACCCCGGAAGACAGAGCTCAGCCCTGTCAGAAGGCACTGGCAAGCACCGTCTCCCTCTCCCACCCTCCAGCTGAACCCCAAAGGGAACCAGTTCCCCTCACAGAACTTGCTTGCACCGCGCAAACACCCAACGCTGTGCTTCTGTGGATCCATCCCTCCGATGGGTCTGCCTGCCTCCCTCCCTGTGCTGGAGGGACCCTCCTGCAGGTGACCACCAACAGCAAAGTGAGCTAAGCCTGCCCTTCCCGCCCCTGTGTACCTTGAGGATCCACCCTGGCTAATATGCCAGATCCCATCAAAGCAGCACCACAAGCCTGGCAGTGTGCAAGTAGCCCAGATAGGGGCCACACTACTCCACAGTGAGTTCTGCCCCTGGGAGAGGGGAAGATAAGGTACACACCAGTCTGACTGTGGCCCCAGCGGTCGGCTGGGGACAGACATCGGGTCTGACTGCGGCCCTGCCCACCGACACAAGTTACTCCAGATAGCACAGGGAAAGTGCCCTGCAGTTCCTCGCCACTCCAGGGACTATCTAAAATGATGAAACGGAAGAATTCTCCTCAAAAGAAACTCCAGGAAGTAGCGACAGCTAATGAATTGATCAAAAACGATTTAAGAAATATAATGGAACAAGAATTTAAAATAATAGTCGTAAAATTAATCACTGGGCTTGAAAAAGTATAGAGGACAGCAGAGAATCTATTGCTACAGAGATCAAGGGACTAAGAAACAGTCAGGAGGAGCTAAAAAAATGCTATAAATGAGGTGCAAAATAAAATGGAGGCAACCACAGCTCGGATTGAAGAGGCAGAGGAGAGAATAGGTGATTTAGAAGATAAAATTATGGAAAAAGAGGAAGCTGAGAAAAAGAGAGATAAAAAACATCCAGGAGTATGAGGGGAGAATTAGAGAACTAAGTGATGCAATGAAACATAACAATATCTGTATAATAGGAATTCCAGAAGAAAGAGAGAAAGAGGCTGAAGGTGTACTTGAACAAATCATAGCTGAGAACTTCCCTGATCTGGGGAAGGAAAAAGGCATTAAAATCCAAAAGGCACAGAGAATTCCCTTCAGACGTAACTTGAATGGATCTGCACAACATATCATAGTGAAACTGGCACAATACAAGGATAAAGAGAAAATTCTGAAAGCAGCTAGGGATAAACATGCTCTAACATATAAAGGGAGACCATTAAGACTAGTGACAGATCTATCTACTGAAACTTGGCAGGCCAGAAAGGAATGGCAGGAAATCTTCAATGTGATGAACAGAAAATAAAATGCAGCCAAGAATCCTTTATCTAGCAAATCTATCATTCAGAATAGAAGGAGAGATAAAGGTCTTCCCAAACAAACAAAAACTGAAGGAATTCATCACCCCTAAACCAGCGCTACAAGAGATCCTAAGGGGGATTCTGTGAGTGAAATGTTGCAAGGACCACAAAGTACCAGAGACATCACTACAAGCATGAAAGCTACAAACATCACAATGACTCTTAACCCATATCTTTCTATAATAACACTGAATGTAAGTGTACTAAATGCTCCAACCAAAAGACATAGGGTATCAGAATGGATAAAAAAACAAGACCCATCTATTTGCTGCCTACCAGAGACTCATTTTAGACCTGAGAACAGCTTCAGATTGAAAGTGAGGGGATGGAGAACTATCTATCATGCTACTGGAAATCAAAAGAAAGCTGGAGCAGCCATACTTATATCAGACAAACTAGACTTTAAATTAAAGGTTGTAACAAGAGATGAAGAAGGGCATTATATAATAATTACAGGGTCCACCCATCAGGAAGAGCTAACAATTATAAATGTCTTTGCACCGAATATGGAAGCCCCCAAATATATAAAACAATTAATCCCAAACATAAGCAACCTTATTGATAAGAATGTGGTAATTACAGGGGACTTTAATACTCCACTAACAACAATCAATAGATCATCTAGACATAGGATCAATAAAGAAACAAGGGCCCTGAATGATACATTGGATCAGATGGACTTGACAGATATATTTAGAACTCTGCATCCCAAAGCAACAGAATATACTTTCTTCTTGACTGCACACGGAACATTCTCCAAGATAGATCACATACTGGGTCACAAAACAGCCCTTAATACATATAAAAGAATTGAGATCAGACCTTGAACACTTTCAGACCACAATGTTATGAAACTTGAAATCAACCACAGGAAAAAGTCTGGAAAATCTCCAAAAGCATGGAGGTTAAAGAACACCCTACTAAAGAATGAATGGATCAACCAGGCAATTACAGAAGAAATTAAAAAATATATGGAACAAATGAAAATGAAAATACAACAATCCAAATGCTTTGGGATGCAGCGAAGGCAGTCCTGAGAGGAAAATACATTGCAATCCAGGCCTATCTCAAGAAACAAGAAAGATCCCAAATACAAAATCTAATAGCACACCTAAAGGAACTAGAAGCAGAACAGCAAAGACACCCCAAACCCAGCAGAAGAAGAGAAATAATAAAGATCAGAGCATAAATAAACAAAATAGAATCTAAAAAAACTGTAGAGTAGATCAATGAAACCAAGAGTTGGTTTTTTGAAAAAATAAACAAAATTGATAAGCCTCTAGCCAGGCTTCTCAAAAAGAAAAGGGAGATGACCCAAATAGATAAAATCATGAATAAAAATGGAATTATTACAACCAATCCCTCAGAGATACAAGCAATTATCAGGGAATACTATGAAAAATTATATGCCAACAAACTAGACAACCTGGAAGAAATGGACAAATTCCTAAGCACCCACACACTTCCAAAACTCAAACAGGAAGAAATAGAAAACGTGAATGGACCCATAACCAGCGAAGAAATTGAATCAGTTATCAAAAATCTCCCAACAAATAAGAGTCCAGGACCAGATGGCTTCCCAGGGGAATTCTACCAAACATTTAAAGCAGAAATAATACCTATCCTTCTCAAACTGTTCCAAAAAATAGAAAGGGAAGGAAAACTTCCAGACTCCTTCTATGAAGCCAGCATTACTTTGATTCCTAAACCAGACAGAGACCCAGCAAAAAAGAGAACTACAGGCTAATATCCCTGATGAATATGGATGCAAAAATTCTCAGTAAGATACTAGTAAATCTAATTCAACAGCATGTAAAAAGAATTATACACCATGATCAAGTGGGATTCATTCCTGGGCTGCAGGGCTGGTTCAACATTTGCAAATCAACCAATGGGATACATCATATTAATAAAAGAAAAGATAAGAACCATATGATCCTGTCAATCGATGCAGAAAAAGCATTTGACAAAATTCAGCATCTTTCTTAATAAAAACCCTCGAGAAAGTCAGGATAGAAGGAACATACTTAAACATCATAAAAGCCATTTATGAAAAGCCCACAGCTAATATCATCCTCAATGGGGAAAAACTGAGAGCTTTTTCTCAGGTTTTAAGATCAGGAACACGACAGGGATGTCCACTCTCACCGCTGTTGTTTAACATAGTGTTGGAAGTGCTAGCATCAGCAATAAGACAACAAAAGGAAATCAAAGACATCAAAATTGGCAATGACGAAGTCAAGCTTTCACTTTTTGCAGATGACATGATATTATACATGGAAAACCTGATAGACTCCACCAAAAGTCTGCTAGAACTGATACATGAATTCAGCAAAGTCTCAGGATACAAAATCAATGTACAGAAATCAGTTGCATTCTTATACACTAATAACGAAGCAACAGAAAGACAAATAAAGAAACTGATCCCATTCACAATTGCACCAAGAAGCATGAAATACCTAGGAATAAACCGAACCAAAGATGTAAAAGATCTGTGTGCTAAAAACTATACAAAGCTTATGAAGGAAATTGAAGAAGATATAAAAAAATGGAAAAACATTCTGTGCTCATGGATTGGAAGAACACATATTGTTAAAATGTCAATACTACCCAAAGCTATCTACACATTCAATGCAATCCCAATCAAAATGGCACCAGCATTCTTTTCGAAGATAGAACAAGCAATCCTAAAATTTGTATGGAATCACAAAAGGCCCCGAATAGCCAATGTAATTTTGAAGAAGACCAAAGAGGGGGGCATTACAATCCCAGACTTTAGCCTCTATTACAAAGCTGTAATCATCAAGACAGCATGGTATTCGCACAAAAACAGACACATAGACCAATGGAATAGAATAGAAACCCCAGAATTAGACCCACAAAAGTATGCCCAACTAATCTTTGACAAAGCAGGAAAGAATATCCAATGGAAAAAAGATAGTCTCTTTAACAAATGGTGCTGGGAGAACTGGACAACAACATGCAGAAGGATGAAACTAGACCACTTTCTTATACCATCCACAAAAATAAACTCAAAATGGATAAAAGACCTGAATGTGAGACAGGAAACCATCAAAACCCTAGAGGAGAAAGCAGGAAAAAACTTCTCTCACCTCAGCCGCAATTTCTTACTTGACACATCTCCAAAGGCAAGGGAATTAAAAGCAAAAATGAACTATTGGGACCTCATGAAGATAAAAAGCTTCTGCACTGCAACGGAAACAATCAACAAAACTAAAAGGCAACCGGCAGAATGGGAAAAGATATTTGCAAATGACATATCGGACAAAAGGCTAGTATCCATAATCTATAAAGAACTTACCAAACTCCACATCCGAAAAACAAATAATCTGGTGAAGAAATGGGCAGAAAACACTTCTGTCTCTAAAGAAGACATCCAGATGGACAACAGGCACATGAAAGATGCTCAACGTCACTCCTCATCAGGGAAGTACAAATCGAAGCCACACTCAGATATCACCTCATGCCAGTCAGAGTGGCTAAAATGAACAAATCAGGAGACTACAGATACTGGCAAGAATGTGGAGAAACGGGAACCCTCTTGCACTGTTGGTGGGAATACAAACTGGTGCAGCTGCTCTGGAAAACAGTGTGGAGTTTCCTCAAAAAATTAAAAATAGATTTACCCTATGACCCAGCAATAGCACTGCTAGGAATTTACCCAAGGGATACAGGAGTGCTGATGCATTGGAGCACTTGTACCCCAATGTTTATAGCAGCACTTTCAACAATAGCCAAATTATGGAAAGAGCCTAAATGTCTATCAACTGATGAATGGATAAAGAAATTGTGGTTTATATACACAATGGAATACTACATGGCAATGAGAAAGAATGAAATATGGCCTTTTGTAGCAACGTGGATGGAACTGGTGAGTGTTATGCTAAGTGAAATAAGTCAAACAGATACCATATGTTTTCACTCCTGTGTGGATACTGAGAAACTTAACAGAAGACCATGGGGGAGGGGAGGGAAAAAACAAAAGAGGTTAGAGAGGGAGGGAGCCAAAACACAAGAGATTCTTAAAAACTGAGAACAAACTGAGGGTTGATGGGGGGTGGGAGGGAGGGGAGGGTGGGTGATGGGTATTGAGGAGGGCACCTGTTGGGATGAGCACTGGGTGTTGTATGGAAACCAATTTGACAACAAATTTCATATTTAAAAAATAAAATAAAATAAAATAAAATAAAATAAAATAAAATAAAATAAAATAAAATAAAATAATGAGAAGAAAAAAAGAAAGTAAAGCAGAGCCCCTAAATAGTTTGAGTAGATCTGACTAGTGCAATAGAGCTAAAACACCCCAGAGACTGCATTTCAAACACAGCCAAAATTAGTATGCAAGCAGCACTTGAATCAGAGCTCTTTTTCTTCAACAAGGGTATATTTATAGAATCTGAATAGCTCTAGAAGATGCTGATTATTCACACTACTTTGGCCTAAGCTTTTATTTATTCTTTCACTCCATCAAATATTTATTGAGAATCTTCTGTATAGCAAACATTGGTGCTGTGAGAACAAGATGAGTTTCCTGGCCTCATGGAGACTATCATAAACAATTACCCAAATCATCATTTGATTAAAATTATGATTAATGCTGAAAGAAGACTGCAGTGTGCTTTAGAAGTGTACTAAAGGGACCCCTAACTGGAGCAGGGGTTCAGGGAAGGTGCCTGCAGACTTGAGATTACAACCAAGATCAGAAGACTGAGAAAGATGAACTACTTGGTGAAGAAATACTACAAAGATTCCCCAGTAGAAGACACAGAATGATGAGTGGGGACAGAAGTGTCTTGAAGCCCAGTGTACTCAAGAAAAACAAAGTGAGAGCGTGAGTGCTGGCATGGTGAGCAGGGGATGAGGCTGACAGGTGGGCAGGGACCACAGAAGCAAGGGGAATGTTCTAAATATTTAGCAACTTGGAAAGGCACAGACCCAGCGGGTCAGAAGGGAGACTGACTGCCAACAACCTGGTGTGGTGGAACTAGCACAACTGGCTGTCAGCTCAACAGAAAAGGCCTCGTAGGACAAGTTATGAATTCCAGACTTGATACGCTCACCAGAAGGCAGTACAAAGTTTTCAACAAGGAAAATCAGGATCAAATATGAGTTGTAAACATTTTCTAGGTAGAACAATCTACAGAAGATAAATTCAGTTGACCCAGGAGCACTTACACACACATGCACAGTGGTGTTCAGCGCACTGAGATGAACAACAGAGATGGAAGTTGCTGACCCTGGGGATCTTTCAATTGATAGCTAATGCCACTCAGATATTAATCACCCGAAGATCTGCTCTGGCTAGGTAGAAAGTTCTAGAAGCTCTTCAGAGCCATGTTGGGACAGAAATACAGTCTTTGCCTCAAATTCATTATATCTTTATACAATAGATGAAAATACCATCCTAGTATCTCCGTATTACAAAAGGAAAATCACTTAATTTTGTTGTTATTGTTACTGAATGACTTTTTTTCCCCTGAGAGTCAACATATTTGTAGTGAAATCATTACCCTCCAGGCCTGCATAAATCACTCTCCCAGTACAGAAAGCCAATAGAGTCTCTCTGAAGGTTTCACTTCCCAGTGATCCAACACTGGTACTCACACCTTTGTCTCTATGCATCAGCAAGAAATTGCCCTAATCTAGAGACCATCATCTTTCCACCCTCCAAAATGTCCCTATAAAGTCAAAGTGGTTTCATTTTCTCACAAGCTGTGTGAGGCTCCTCCTTATTTCCTTCCCCAGTATATGCTTTAGCAAAGCTATGTAAATTAGTATAGACCCATAGTCAGGGTTGGGGGAGAACAGTCAACCTAATATTTAAAAAAAAAAAAAGAGGAGCACCTGGGTGACCCAGTCAGTTGAGCAACTGACTCTTGATTTCTGCTCAGGTCATGATCTCAGGGTTGTAGGATGGAGCCCTGTGTTGTGCTCCACACTGAGCATGGAGCCTGCTTGAGATTCTCTCTCTCTCTCTCTCTCTCTCTCTCTCTCTCTTTCTCCTTCTGTCCCTCTCCCCTGCTCACGCTCTCTCCAAAATAAAAAACAATAATTAAAAAATAGGCTAAGGTCAAATGTTAATTTTTTTTTTTTTTTTTAATTTTTTTTTTTTTCAGCCTTTATTTATTTTTGGGACAGAGAGAGACAGAGCATGAACGGGGGAGGGGCAGAGAGAGAGGGAGACACAGAATTGGAAACAGGCTCCAGGCTCTGAGCCATCAGCCCAGAGCCCGACGCGGGGCTCGAACTCACGGACCGCGAGATCGTGACCTGGCTGAAGTCGGACGCTTAACCGACTGCGCCACCCAGGCGCCCCGGTCAAATGTTAATTTTTAAATATTCATTTGATGTATTTCAAAAGTAAATTCCTAAGAAACAAATTAAACAGGGGTGCCTGGGTGACTCAGTCGGTTAAGCGTCCAACTTTGGCTCAGGTCATGATCTCACAGTTTGTGAGTTCGGAGCCCCACCTCAGGCTCTGTGCTGAAAGCTTGGAGCCTGGAGCATGCTTCAGACTCTGTGTTTCCCTCTCTCTCTCTGCCTCTCCTCTGTTAGTACTCTGTCTCTCTCTCTCAAAAATAAATAAACATTAAAAAAATTAAAAGAAACAACCTAAACAAATGGAAAATTCATCGTAACATATTCAGAAAATATAAAAATGTATAGAGCATGGACAAAGAGACAGTTCTCCTTCCTCCCTTCTAATCTCACTCTGCAGGGCGATGAATGCAGTGTGTATACATTGCCATTTTTCTATGTTTATCAATACATACACATAGAGTTTTCTTTTTAAAATGGGGCCATTCCAACATATAAGGTGACATATTATTCTCATCATTTAATATATCCTAAACTTTTTGAAGTGTTCTACATGGCAACATCTCATTCTTTTTAATAACTTGATTATAGTTCATAGTATGGGTTTATCATCATTTTGTTATATGTTCCCTTATTATTGGGCACTTTATAGTGTTTCCAACTTTTTTTTTTGCCTTTGAAGCAATGTTGTAATAGCATCTTTATAATTATGTCTTTGTCTGTTTATAAAATAAGATTCCTAGAAGTGGGGCTGTAAGATCATAAGGGGTTCACATTTTTATTTTAAAAGAAAATGTTAAACTATACTCTAAAAAGGGTGATGTTAATTTACTTTCCCAAAGAAATCATTTTAAATGGGATCAGGGGGAAGAAAGGACCTCATATTTTTAGTGCTACTGACATTTATTCACATCATGCTAAGAGCTTTTGGATACATTATCCCCTGGGGTCACTACCCTCCTAGGAAGTGAGTAGATCAGATACTGTGTGGTCATTTTTCTGCTGAGACTTCTGGGAGTAGAAACATTGGGCCATTTGCACACAGCCATGCTGGCAACCAGACTAGGTGAGAAGGGTAGAAGGCAAGGCCACGGACTGTGATGTCAGGCTGTCTGAGTTCAAACCCTGGCTCTATTTTGCAGCTGAGTAACATAGGCTTTACTTTTCTGTGATGGCTAATTTTATGTGTCAAGTTGGCTAGGCCATAGTGCTCATGTATTTGGTCAAACACAAGTCTAGATATTGCTGCAAAGGTATTTTTTTTAGACATGATGAACATTTATATCAGTAGACTTTGACTAACGCAGATTATCTCCCCCCTCCCATAATTCTGGTGGTCCTCATCCATTCAGTTGAAGATCTTAAAAGAAAGACTGAGTTCATTACAAAAGAATAAATTCAGCTTCCACACTGCCTTCCAACTCAAGCTGCAACATCGACTCTTCCCTGGGTCTCAGCCTGCCAAACCCTACAATTACGTGAACCAACTCCTTAAAATAAATCTCTCACTAGATAGATAAATACACACACACACACACACACACACACACACACACACACACACACACCTATCATATTGATTCTGTTTCTCCAGAAAACACTAACACATTCTGTTAAACCTCAGTTTCCTTATCTGTAAAATGGTAACAAAACTACTTACTTTGTGAGATTATAGTACAGACTAAATGAAATAATCCAAGTTAGTGTGGGTTGGGTCTCTCCAACCAGTTGAAAACCTGAATAGAAAGACTGAGGTCCCCTGAGAAGAAAGAAATTCTGCCTCCAGACTGTCTTCAGACTCAAGTGCAACATTAATTGCCAGTGCCAGGCAAATGGTCTGGAATCCAAAAATTTTGACTGCTATTTTTAGACAAATGAGCTTGAACCCAGTGTTCTGTCCATTACCACCCTCCTCCCCCCAACACACAACATTAACGTACATACACCCACACTCACACTCTCACACAGAATCACACAGGTCCACACAGGAACCTCTGGAAAACTCTGAGCCCACGTTCTTCAGTCTACCATAAGAAATAAAAGCCCAAATTGTGAAGAGATGTATTCAAGAGCTTCTTGAGCAGTGTTGAAGCCAGGAATGAGATCTCCATCTTCTGGAGGCCTATTCCCTTCTGCAATACCGCTTCTGCACTTTCAGCTGGGTACTTCTTGTTTCATTAATTTAAGCTGTTTGCTTCACAACCCACATAGCATGTGCACCTTAACCTCTACAACATGCATTAGTTAATGCCATGACACTGTCCTCTGCTTCTGCTTTGTGCCACCTTTAGTGAGAGTTCTCTGTCTCTGCTCCCTTTCCCCTTGGCTTTCACTTCAGTAAGTTGTACTGCAAGAGGCAGGAGGAAAAGAAGAAGAAAATCAGAGAAGGAAATATCAACGACAAATTCAGCTAAGCCTTTACCTAATACCAGACATGTTACTGCTCCAACTTGGCCTGGAGGAAGCAAGTCCTAGACTCTCACTACCTTTATTTTGTGACAATAGGCATGATTAAATTAAAGCTCCTATTGTCCTGAGGTTGCTCATTTTCCTAAATATACATGGTCTCATGTAGCCAGCAACACATTCTGGGTCACATTTGTTCCAGCTGCAACTCTGTGCTTTCCAAAGTACTGCTAATAGGTCTTGCTACTTTAGCTGCTTCAAACAGAAGGGCTTCCCAGAATATGCCCAAACATGCAGGAGAAATTTTAAAATCTACTCATGACCGAGTTGGCAACCTAGAGTGACATTCAAGAGTGGCTCAAATGAAAATATACTCATAAAAAATTGGTGGATATATTATGGCTAATTGCAAGGGCATTTTGGTATTTTAAAATCCATTCCAAATATGAAGGTGGACACTCTCCTTGCCTGTGAGTGACTTCTTGAGAAGACAGGGTGGAGGAATGGAGAGAGACCCATGCACTTGTGTGTGTAGTAGACCCACCAAAAAGCATCTCTCCATGTAATGCTGAGAAACTCAGGTCTGAGGATAAAATAGTGAGAAATAACAAATAGCTATATTTATTGCTTGTCAACACCAATCGTGCTCAGGAGGAATTTAATAAGAAAATGAACCAAATGAACTAAATTGGTGAATAAGTGGTTTGAAATGGCGAATAGGCTTTGAAATGCTTAAACCTTTCTCAAGTGAATATCTTTCTGCAAGTAATATTGTAATTTTTAGCAAAATTCATTAAAATTAAATCTTTTGATGAATTTCATCTTTGTGACCATGTGGAAGTCAGCAAAAAGCCCGTAACTGTTCACAGTGTGGCAGGATGAACCTAGACTGGGTCAAATCCTGACACCTGGGTTTCTGTTTGTTACTATTTCTTAGATGTGGCCCCCTTGCTTACACCATCTTGGAACTTATATGGAGATAATCCCTAGTCATAAATTTAACTGGACAAGCTATTTCCCAAACTAGAAAACAAATCCTTCTTAAAAATAATTTTTTAAGATTTAACCTGCTCCATTCACCAGCCATCTGGCAATTTCCTCTGGAGCAAGAGCCACAAAAAATTTCCGAAGTCCAGGGGCATATGCAGGCCCCAAACAGTTCAGAGATCTAGAGTCTGATAAGATCACAACAAATGTTGCCACTCAGTATAACACGAAGCTCTGTGTGCTGTGCTCTCTTCCTGTACCCTCTGACTGGTCATTCTTGCCCACTGAGTCAGGACTGCCCAGCCCAGGGGCAGGACTCAGTCAAGTCTTCACCGCAAAGCTTTTCGTTTACTGTCACACATTGTCCTCAAAGCATACCCATAGTGCTAGAGAGGTTGTGGGTGTATGAGCTTCCTAGGACTGCTATAACAAAGCATCACAAACTGGGTGGCTTAAACAACAGAAATGTATTGTCTCACAGTTCTGGAGGCTAGATGTCTGAGATCAAGATGTTGGCAGTGCTGTTTTTTTTCTGAGGGCTGTGAGGGAGGTTCTGTTCCAGGCCTCTTGTCTAGTTTCTGGTGGCCTCAGGCACTCCTTGGCTTTTAGATGGCATACTCCACGTCTTTACATTGCCTTCCCTCTACACATCCATCTCTGTGTCCAAATCCCTTCTTTCAGAAGGCTACCAATCCTATTGGATTAGGGCCCATCCTAACGACCTCCCTTTAACTTTCTTATTTCTATATTCTTTCCATTAAGGTCACATTTACAGATAGTGGTTAGGACTTCAACATTTTGCAGGAGAATGCAATTTAACCCATAACACTGGGTCAAAATGAACATCCATATGCAGTCAAGCCAAATCCTGGAACTTCAGCACCACTATGTGCCCACCATATTAGTTCTCCCAGACCTTGAATCTCCAGAAGCAGGAGTTATGGTCCTGATTCTTCCTCTCACAGAAGACCCTTTACTTCCTGGTTATATCAGGTCATCTCATCCTCTAAGACAAAATTACTGTATCAGGCATCTGGATTATCTTTAAAGCACCACAATATTCTAACCCCAAACAATGGCTGTGGTTATTTAATGTGCATTTGCAAAACTAAGAGAGCTACTCAAGTAACAGGACGTACTTGTCAACTTCTCTCAGCTTGAAAAATTGCTACATAAGGGGCGCCTGGGTGGCTCAGTTGGTTAAGCGTCCGACTTCGTCTCAGGTCATGATCTTGCAGCTTTTGAGTTTGAGCCCTGTGTCGGGCTCTGTGCTGACAGCTCAGAGCCTGGAGCCTGCTTCAGATTGGGTCTCCTTCTCTCTCTGCCCCCTCCCACTCACACTCTCTCTCTCCTTCAAAAATAAATAAACTTAAAAAAAAATTGCTACATAAAATAAAGATAATGGTGTTGCTTTTGACCACCTCATAAAGTTGTAAGGACCATATGAGATGGTAGGAAAAATAAATAAACCACAATGAAACCTAACACATATCTTAGGTGTAAACTCTTGTAAAGCAGGAGTCAACAAACTTTCTCTGTGAACCAGATAGTGAATATTTCAGACTTTGTGGGCCAAGAGGTGAAATTAAAGATATCATGTAGATACTTCTACAGTAGTCCCCCACGATCTGTGGTTTCAGTTACCCACCATCAACCACCGGCTTGAAGTAGATAATCTTTCTTCTGTCGTATTGCTGGAAGGTCAATAGTAGCCCAATACTATGTCACAATGCCTATATCATTTACTACATCTTTTCATGTAGGTATTTTATCATCTCATATCACCACAAGAGGAAGTATCAATACAGTACAATATTTTGAGAAAGAGAAAAAGACCACATTCACATAACTTTTATTGTAGTATATAACAATAAAACTGTTCTATTTTGCTGTTGGTTATTGTTGCTAATCTATAACTGTACCTAATTTATAACTTAAATTTTATCATAGGTATGTATGTATGGGGAAAAAATCATAGTATGTATAGGGTTTGGTACAATCTGTATTTTCAGGCATCCACTGGGCGTTTTCGAATGTGTCACCTGCAGACAAGGGGAAACTACTGTGTAGCTAGAATGCAAAGTTTTTGCAATTTTGTGGGCAAAACTCAAAATATAATAATAATTGAGTACAGTTTTTTTTATAAATGCAGGTCTATTAATAAGAATAATGAAATTCTTTGGTGGGGGGAGGGCCTAACACTTCCTTAATCAGGGTTTAAAACTAGTGATTCCTATTATCAAAATGGGTTGCAAATGTTCATCTGTTAATGCTGATCTGGAATAAGATTTTATGCACTTCACCTCTGCAGATGTCTTTTCATACGTATAGGTGATCCACGTGGCATCCATAACATTGTCGGTTTATAACCATGTCACTGCAAATTTTAGCGCATGGAGTGACAACTTGAAGCAATGCGGCTACCACACAGGGCTTCTGTCACAGCTCCTCAGCTTTTCTGGTGGAGCCCAAAAGCAGTCATAGACAATACTTAGACAAATGGGTGTGGCTATGTTCCAATAAAACATTATTTTTTCTCAGTTTTTTTCATGAAATATTATTCTTTTGATTTTTTAAACCATGGAAAGAGATAAGTATCATTCTCAGGCTGTACAACAAGCAATGGACTTGATTTGGTCCTAAGACTGCCTTGTACCAATTCCTGCTTTAGAGGATTCTTTGCCTGAAGAAAAAAATTGATCCTTTTCTGATTACTCCTTCTGGACTAAGATAATTCATCTTGATTTCCACCAACGCCTCTCCCACTAATAATTTATAAGTGTTTTCTTACTACTACAGTACATATACTTTACTCCTAAACTGAGTTGTGTGTTCTGTAAATTACTTCTCATAAGCAGCACTGGAAAGAACTCAAGTGTGTGAAAACACGGGAACTTGCTTTGTTTTTTCAACATCTCCCAACATCCAAAACAATGTTCGTTCCTTATAAAACTCCCCATACAGGACCTTCCCAAACTATACCCATCCCTTGGGCGAGTCCTTGCTCCTGCAAAAGGCCTTCCCAGGCATTCTGGTTCGTCCTTAGGTCCACCTTCTCTGTGTTTCCATTGAACTTACGATCCATGCCACATAATTTACCACTAACCCTTGATGAGTTCTCATGCTAGTTTTGACTCTTAAATAAAACCAAAAGTATCCCAAGGAAGAAATTGATGCTATTCTTATTTTTCTTTCCCTTGGAAACTAATTAACTCCATACTAGACACAATCATATGCTGTGAGTTCCCTGTTAGTAGGACTGGCTGCTCCCCTGGCACTTCTTTAAGGATTAGATTGAATCACTGTCCACCCACCTCTCTGGCCCAGAGCCTTTTGCCAAGGCCTGACTACACTGAATCAACAGTGATGCCATCCATGTGGGCACCGAAACTCCAGAGCTCAAGGAAGGGGACTGGTACTCCAGCCATGGCTGGAAGCCAGTAATTAGTACCTCAGAAGTGACAAATTAGAAAAAATATTAACTACTGAAAGATTTTCTTAAGCACAAAGTTTTAGGGAACTCTGACCAAGTTCACTCCCTATTTTGTGCCCTCTCGAAATATGTGAATTTCTAGAGTAAAGGGAAAAGTGCAGTGTCTCCCATTCCACATCAGTCTCCTCACTTGGCATTTTCATTCTTAGAAGATATCACAGTAATTAGCATAAAAGTTTCTAAATGAAAAGCTTGACCCTTGATATATAATATGAGCCCCATGGCAGTAACCAGTATTTTGAAGCTTGTCAAAGCAGGGATTTAAAGTACCAGACCAACATGTTTTCCTCTATGGATGACTTATAGTGCGCGATTAATAAAACACCCCAAGATGTGGTAAGAATAGGCGATATCACCACACCTTGGGTGGGGGAAGCCACTGGCTCAGGCACACCTCAGGGGTGTGGCAGGACACCAGAGTATCACCACACCTATTGAGTGTGGCGGCTCAGTGAAAAGCAAACACTTGCGAAGGAGAAGGAGAAAAATCAATAGAGGTGCCTCAGGAAGTGATACTAGAAAATGATGTGAGGTTCAGAGGATTTTCACTGCAGGTGGAGACAAAGAATCAAAAAGAGATCACTTCTTTAAGGGGTTCAGGCAATTGCTACTTGTGAATGCCACAGCCTTGGTTTTTGAGTGAGCTGGGATTGGTGCCTTTTCTGGTCAATCTCTATATAGGACATTTCCCAAATTGCTCGATCTTCTAAACACTGTAAGGATTTGGAGACTGAGCTGAAAACTCAATTAGCATTATGCAAACTGTGGGTTTCTGGTATTTCTAGTAAGTTTTGGGAGCTGCCAAATAATCCTGCCAAGTTCCCTTGAGCTTGGAAAGGCCTGGAAACACTAATCCAAGAAGATGGCTGGCTGGGACAAGTACTAATTCTTTCACAGGCTGAAAGGGAAATGATTCGGGACTGGGGAGGTGAACAATTTGTGAGGGAACAATTAGGTCCTCAGGATGTCAGCTTTGGAAAAAGCTCTGGGTGGAACTGGACAGGGTTGAGAATAGTTTGTAAGACCACAGAGACATGAGATGTAGGCACAAGGGATCAAATGTAAATCTTCATCTGCAATAGGGTGCCTCCTCCAGACAAGCTCTAATGTCTAAGGAACTCAGAGAAATTAATCTCAGGAGGTTTCTGTTCCTCAGTAAAATTGGAAGATGTCAAGTTTTCCATACAGGTTATAGGTATGAAAATACATTACTTTCCTCAGTGGCTCATTTGGCTTTCACACAGATTTGATTTTATTTAGTTAGTACGTAGTTCTTTTAAAATGGCACCTGACTTCCTCCTTCTTTTTGTTCTACTTTATTTCCTATAAGACTGGCTAGTTGTCAAGAAGAATCTATTCTTGCAACAAGTGTTTTCAAGAATCATACATAACTGGTGTTAACAACATGGTTTTAGTAAAGAAAGGAATGGAAAGACAAAGCACATATAATGAGCACTCTTTAGGGGCCAGATTCTGTGTTAAAGTATTTTGCATTTATTGTCTCATTTCCTTGAGGAAGATATGTTCTGTTAATTTTAGAATTGATACAAATCAGAAAAGTTATTAAATTTCAAAGGGCTGAAGAGTAAATGGATAATCGAGAAAAAGGTTTATCAGAAGGAAAAGTGGTTCAGCTCAAGTGTGGCTGGAGAGAGGAATTTCCACTCTCTTGATTAGCAGATAGGTAGATAATGGCACCAGGTGGGATCTCAATCCACTCTTCAAACAACTATTATCCAGATCCTCTGTAGCCTCCCCTCCCCACCACATGCCACCACTAATGAGTTTGTCATTAGATCTGAAATGGAAAATCAGCCTTTTTTTTTTTTTTTTACCTTTCTGAGGAATTCATTACTTTGTCTTCAATATCCACCTAATAAATACTGTTGATAGGTTATCATTGCATCTTCCAGTCATCCATTTATTCAATCATTATTTATTGAGTACGTACTATGTGCCAGATCCTGGGCTACACACTACATCCAGTGCACAATCGCTGCCCTCAAGAAGTCCACTGTCGATTCCCCTCTCCTTAGGAAGCAGGAGGCAAGGACACTAGCTAGAGGTGCAGCACGGCACCGGGAGGCAGAATGTAGTCAGTGCTCTGATATGTGCAGCTAGTGGTGACTCCCCTACTCCCAAATAGGAACTAGAAGACCATTACTTCTAGAGAACCAGTGTCAGAGCCAGGTATAAGAGTCTTTGATATGGAAGAAAAATCCAGTTAGTGATCAGAAATGGAAGAAAACAGAGGAGCAATTGTTCCCATTTGGGGGCAAAGAAGGATATGGAGGATTCTATAAGTCAAGGTGTCTAGTGCATGGGGAATTTTACTGGGCATAGATTCCTCCATGAACAGTGAGGGAGCTCTCAAGGATGCTGTTCATGGCTCTGAGGCAGCTCAGAAGTTCAGAGAACAGAGAGAACAGGAAATTAATAACTATGTTTAAAAGGAGCATGACATGAGTCAAATGACTATGGAATACAGAATCAAACCAGAGTATCGATCCTGGCACCACCACTTCCTTGGACAAGTAACTTCAGCACAGTGAGTTTTAGTTTCCTTACCTGTAAAATAGGAATGATGTTTCATTGTAAAAATTAAGTGAAATGATGTATATAAAGGCCCTGGCACATTCTAGATATCCGAAGAGCAGTAGCTATTTCCATTATTTTTAAGTGTGGTAGAATATGTGCTAAATTGAAGAAAGCACCATAAAAAAGACATCTTGAAGTCATCCCTGGAGAAGCCTAGAGGAGGTCTTCCTGGTGCACAGCCCTGAAGAATGAGGAGTCCCATAAATGGTCATGGAGGGAGAATAGAAGAAACCATATGGGTGAAACATGTCTACTGCCTAAGTGTGGCTGGAGCACAGAGGACAGAGTACATGAGGAAGAGGGGTGGGAGGGGAGGTGGAGCCACAGCAAGGAGCCAGCCAAGAGGAGACACGTGCCAGGCACAAGAGATACATTTTCCCTGACCAGCTACAGACTATATGAATCAGGTAATAATAGCTTATACTTATACAGCCAGCACTTAATTAGAACTTCCTGGGGCGCCTGGGTGGCGCAGTCGGTTAAGCGTCCGACTTCAGCCAGGTCACGATCTTGCGGTCCATGAGTTCGAGCCCCGCGTCGGGCTCTGGGCTGATGGCTTGGAGCCCGGAGCCTGTTTCCGATTCTGTGTCTCCTTCTCTCTCTGCCCCTCCCCCGTTCATGCTCTGTCTCGCTCTGTCCCAAAAATAAATAAAAAACGTTGAAAAAAAAAATTTTTTTTAAGAACTTCCTATGTGCCCAACACTATTCTAAGCACTTTATGTATATTAACTCACATAATCCTCCCATAACCCTTTGAGCTAACTGCTAAGAAAATGAAGCCACAAAGAGTTAATGAACCAGCCCCAAAACATATCACATTAAAAGTCCTCAGATGGATAAGGTTGAGAGGGAGGGAATTTGGAAAGAAGACACATTAGAAAAGGAAGCCATGAGAAATGAGTCAGGAGAGACCATCCAGGTAAGAGATGAAGGTTCCACAACTAAGGCAGAGGGGAAGAAAAAGGAAAGGATACTCTTAAGTGTAAAATCCAGAGCATGGGGAGTCTGGTGACCAGCTGGATATGGAGACAAGTTATTCCTTTAGGAAAATCTCTTGTGAATTCAGTTGGTCTGCTTTTCTCTTTGAGACATTTCTATACTATTGTCCTTTTCCGAGGGGATAGTTTTACAAGAATGACAGCTTACACTTTCACCAATATCCATTCACTTGTCCCTATCCCCCAAATCTAAACAGTCAAAGGTATTAGGACTTCAAAAAAAATTCAACCTGGTGTTTTCGCTTTTGCCTTGAAATGGGGTATTTACTCTCCATCTAACAATAGACATGTTGTTTCTATCTTCTAGGAGTTTCACTTTGATGTGTCAAAGGAAATGCCATGAACTCTAGAGGAGAGTCATCACTGCGTAAGTGCAGGATAAACAGCAGGTGTGGCTGGGGCTTTAGGAGAGGTGCCAGTCCTCCTATTCCATTTTTAGGGATAAAGAAGATGAATATTTCAAATGCTTTGGTTTTCAGAAGTCAAAGACCATTTCCCAAAGAGTCTTCAGATAGAAACCCAACACTTCAGAGTGAAGCTGCATAAGAGAGGGGCCTCTCACTGTCCTGATGATCATGATTAGGAGGCTGAAACCAACACAGTCTTCTTTGCATCACTTGGGTGAAACAGGTGTGAGACAGATGCACTGCCTGAACACCTGTGTAGGTTGAAGTCAGCTCATCAGTTTGAACATTAAGCAATGACCTTCCCTCTTGGAAGTTTACAAATTAAATTGTGTACTAGACACAAGTAAACAGATGATCTGCAACAGCTAGCCTCAGAGACCAGAAAGAGATAATAGCAAGAGTCCCTTACATTCTTATTGTGTCTGTAACCCTCACACAGGGTGTCACTGAAGTGATCATATGCATATTCTTGTCTCCATTGAACAGCGCAGGGATCAGAAACTTGGAGAGCTGTCTTGCCCAAGGTGACAAAATGATGGTGATGATTCACTCCTGCTGCTAAGTAGCCTACCATCTGGGGTCATTGCAGGGAACTCTGAACTGTTCCTTTCTATAACCAGAATGGTTTCTTCTTTCCTCTTAGATTCTCAAAAAGCATGCCCTGGGTCAAGTAGGGGGCTGGGATTTGAGCTCCTGGGAGCCCCTTAGCTCTGGGAGGTAGAAGGTAAATATAAGATGGGGCTATAGTGGGTTATATACAATATTCATGGAATCAGAGGGAGAGGGTGGGTTCTGTTCATCTTACTTATCAGCACTTGGACAGCTTTCAGGGCACTGAATCAATAAAGCAGAATCCTTCACAAGACCTCCATATGGCCAGGAAGGCCCACCAGGATTTGTCTATTGGAGCTTTCTGTCCAGAGCTCTTACCCACACCTCTCATGGAGACCAGCCCAGCAAAAACTATGACAAATTCTGTGCCCCTTCATGTCTCTCCCAAAGCTAAACAGAGACAGTGATGGGACCTAAGTATGTCTGCTTTCCCTATTTCTACCAAATATACAGTGTTTCAAAAGAAATGCCTTGTGTAAACACAGTAACAAAACCTAATATGCACATAATGAAGTTGAAAGGAAACCGTGCCTTGCTTCATTACTACAGCTTACAAATTGCTTCTTTGGCAATGCTAAATTCTGAAACAACAACAAAAAAAAAGAAAACAAGAAAAAAAACCCTAACTATTTTGAGGCATAAATTCCAGCCTCCAAACCAAAACATGTCTCTTCTATTTCTTTAAATAATGGCGTATACAAGATTTAAGCAAAAGCTGTCTCATTGACCCTCAAGAGCATGCACACCAGAATGACGGTCTTGCTATTGGTGAGTGTGCATTCTGACTTGCATGATCTGGCCTCAAGAACATTTCTGACATGTTGTTGTTTGTTTTACTCAGGATTAGCTGAAAATTTCTGTGGGTGTTTTACGTCACTGGAGTAGGAAGCACTGCGAAATTGTAGCTGCCTGGTTGATATTTCTGGAAAGGGAACTCTAAATTATTAGACAAAGGAGAGTAAAAAAGGGGGTAGGGTGGCCAGGAAAGAAAATAATGAGTAAGAATCCAAAAAGCCCCATCAGGAAAGCCCCACATGGAAAACTGAATTGATGGCAAACAGGATTTCTTGCATGCAGCTGCACTGGGCTCTGCGGCATGGGGAAAGAATAGTTCTCAGGGTCTCAGAGGGAGTTAAAAACAGTGTGGATCACATCTCAGTGTCTACCAATTTGTGCAACTGAACTTTGGCAAACAGCAGTGAGAGTTATTACAAAGCACTAGAATTTCCCTTTCAATAAACTACAGATCTGTATATAATTGGATGGAAGGGGCTAGTTGAGTTTAGTCTAGAAACATTTGGTATGAAGTTTGAGATTTTTCAGATAGTCCAAAGAAGTAGAACAGTCACGGAAAGTCTAGCCCACATGTCTTTTTTTTTTTTTAAGGCACAAGAGAAAAACCAACACTGTAATACAAGAATGGGCAAAAGATGTGAATATCAGTTTGCAAAAGTGGAAATACAAATGCCAAGAGTCAAAAAAACAAAAGCAAACAAATAAAAACCCTGATGTCACTTATAATCAAAGAAATGCAATATAAAATAAGGCCCTACAAAATTTTACACTATAAAATGAACAAAAATATTTTTAATGTGATAATCTCATCTTGGACAGGGTGTCAGGAGACAGGGACACTTGTGTACTGATTCAATTAATGCTACCATTATGGAAAGTAGTTTGCCAGTATTTTTTTTAAGACATGCCCCTTGACCCCCATAAGCTTACTTCTAGGAATTTACCCGAAGGACTATTATGAGAATCACACAAATATTTACATTCATAGTAGCACTGTTTAAATGTTGAAAAATGTGAAATAACTCAAATGTCTAACTAGTGAAGGGTTAAATTAATTAAAATTTACTCACATAACAATACTATAAAAATGTTTAAAAGTATTTTTTCAAAAACATTTAGGTTCATGGGAAAATGCTTAATGTAATATTAAGAAGCAATATCCAATTCCAAAGCTATATTTAAAATATGATCTCATATATCATTTGTATAATATGTAATACTAAATGTACATTATGCAGTAAATATAGTACATAATATCTAAAGTAAACATTTACACGTGGAAAATATGGGAGAAAATAAAATTTATTCAGGGTAATAGTCACTGGGTGATAAGCTATAAATTATTTTGATATACACATATTTTAAATTATCTAGTTTTTAAATATTTGAGATGTGGGAAACCTAAAAAAAAAAAGCACATTTAAGATGTAGTAGGGAATATTTCTAAGATAGCCAAATAGCAGATAGCCAGCTATAACTGGGCAAAGCATTTAGTCTTTAACGTTTGATTGATTATTTATTTATTTATTTATTTATCTATTTATTTATAGTTTTAGAGAAAGAGAGAGTGCAGCAGGGATGGGGGAGAGGTAAAGGGAGAAAGAGAATCCTAGGCAGGCTCATGGAGCCTGATGTAGGTCTCAATTTCAGACCATGAGATCATGACATGGGCTGAAATCAAGAGTTGGATGGTTAACCGACTATGTAAATGTGCCCCTGCACTTATTTTTTAAACATCAAAACAAAGGAGTGCCTGTCGGCTTAGTAGATTGAGAATCCAACTTTGGTTCAGATTGTGATTTTCCGGGTTCGTGAGTTTGAGCCCCGCATGGGGTTCACTGCTGTCAGCACAGAGCCTGCTTGGGATCTGTCCCCCCCCCCCTCTCTGCACTCCCCGGGGTGTGCTTTCAAAAACAAACAAACATTTAAAAAGAAAGCAAAGCAGAGATGTGCTATGAAGTAGTAAAAAGACTACTGGACTCACAAATACATTATATGTCATATAAAACATGGTCTGTTATATACATGTATGTGATATACACATATTATACATATCTCAAAAAAGATTTTGATCTCAATAATATGAAGACGTGTGAGTAGGAGGTATTACAGATATACAAAAGGAAACTTAGAAACTCTTTGGAATTAGACAACAGTGAAAGTTGACAGTAACAGAAACATGTATGTTTGTATGAGCGCTGTATTTAACTCAGAGCTCCTTAGCAGTCAAGCCAAATGAGGAAGCATAATGAGTTACACAGTTCTAATTATCTGATGAAAGGAAGCACACAAGTTTATCTGGAAAGACAGACTTCTTTTTCCCACTGACTTCTAGTAGAAATTTGCTTTGTATGCCTTCATATATGAAATGTTTCATAGCAAAATAGACACCGATCTTAGATAGAAGTGAAGGACATCATATTAAACTAAAGCTCAGTGAATATTTCTATAAGGAGTCAAGCTAACACAACCTTGGTATATTGCTTTTTAGTGAGCTAGCTTGATGCAGGAATAAAACTTAAAGAATCCAGAAATAATTCAAGCTGGGTGTCATAGGCTGGACTTGGCACATAGGATATAAAAATTTTAATCCATTGCCAATATTGAAAAATCAGACTTTACATAAAAATCCAACTTTGATGTTTCTTTTAAAAGGAAAGTTAAATCACTTTCTTCATAGCCATTGGATGGCTTTGAGCAGTCAATGACTCTTGGGTCATTTGTTCATCATAATCTCAATTAAAATTCTTCCTTCATTGGCCATGCTAGCCTGACCCCTGGAGACATATGCACACATGAGCCTAGATCTAGAAGAATGAACAGATAGCATACCCTTATCTCTCAAATATAAATTGTTTCATGTTGGCTAAATCTAGACAGCAGTCCATTTAATGCTGAGCTCTTAGATGGTATGTTAAAAGAGGCAGCATAATTGATTCCATAAGTCACCAAAAAGTTATGAAATAGCATGCTTGGAGCTGCGATCTGATAGACTCAGGGCCCAATGAAACTATTGTCTTAAGGAGGTCAAGTGTTTAAGCGTGAGGGGATTTGTAATTCCTACTTTCTCTGAAGACCAAGGTGGTTGACACACACTCAAGAAAGCACTGCCTCTCCCACTACATCATTACTTTCCCTCCTTTCTCCTACCTCACTGTGCTGACTTTTCCCAGCACTATCATGAGGCATTTGTCTGAGTTTTCCCAGGGGCAGTTTCCAAACTTTGCACTGGCCACAAGCACTCTTACCAGTTCTCCCACCCTGCCCCCACACATGGTGATTCATGCTAGAATCTTGTGAAAAGGCAAGTGGGAATTTTGAGTTCAACTTGTGGCACAGAAATGAGAGGTGTTAGCTAATCCATATGGAGACTGAACTATGAAAAAAAAAAAACCTTTGACCTTCTTAGTCAATGTTATATCCAACCAAGCTGAGAAGTCTCCTACGCATTTGCCTACTGGACCATCTCTCCACAGCAAGAAAGAGTAGTTTTCTTTAGTCAAATTGTCTGTGGCAGAGGGTGTTGGCAGCATGGTCAATAACCATTCCTCATATTCTTTTTGGGTTTTGTGGGTCAGAAATTTGAGGAGGGTTCAGCTGAGAAGTTCTTGCTTGGAATTTCTCATGCACATGCAGACAGATGTTGGGCTAGGGCTGCCATTGTTTAAAGACTGGACATTCAAGACAGCTCATTCTTGTGGCTGGAGTTGACGTTGACTGTTGACTAGAGAGCTCAGCTGGAGCTGTTGACCATAGAGCCCACATGTGGCCTCCCCAGCAAGGTGGTCTCAAAATAGTCAGACTTCTTTCACAGCAGCTGTTCCCAGAGTAAGCATCCCAAAAGAACCAAACAGAAGATGCATGGCCTTTTGTATCCAAGCTTCAGAAATCATGCAATATCACTTCTACCATGTTCTGTGGGTTGAAGCAGTCCCAAGCCTGCCCTGATTTAAGCAGACAGAACATAAGCCTCAGTTCTCAATGAAAGAAGGTCAAAGAACTTGAAAATACATTTTAAATCGTCTGCAAATTGTGATGTATCAGCACAGTGTACTCTTCCAAGATAGCTCTGCATTTACAAAGTCACATGCTGTCCAAGTCAGCTGCTCATTTTAGTGCAAGAAGGATCCACTCTAAGTTGGCCAATTTTATGAGGGAGTGTGGGTAAAAGGCTTCATTATCTGCCACCTCATTTTATGTGTCATTTTTTATTAACTGTAGAGGAGTCTGGTGACTTCTCAGGCTGCCCCAGATTTCTCTACTCCTCTATTTCCTCTTTCTCCTCTCTCCCTCTCTTTCCCTCCCTCCCGTTCTCACTCTCATTCTTTTATTCTCTTGCTCTGTCTTCCTGTCTTTCCTTCCCCTCCCTTCCTCTATCTCTCTCATTCTCTCTCTCTCTTTCCACCAAAACTAGATCTTTTGGCTCCACATCTCCAGATAAACACAACTTAGTTCAGACAGGCCACCCCCCCCCCATTGCCCTGACACTACCCAACTGAGACTGGGGACATTTTGTAGGTTACAATTCTAAATTCCTGGGTCCAAGCATATTATTGGTCCAGAAGAAAAAGACTTATGTGCTACTCAGCCAGACCTGTTAGAGCAGAATCTTTGAGAACAGGCATGGACATTGAGGAAATCTAATCTATTATTTATGAGTAGCAGAAAAACAATCAATTACATATAATTTCAGTTGTAGTCACAAAAAAATAGCTCTCCCCAAATCAGCATTCCCTTTACAGGCTTTCTATTGCTTTCAGCATAACTGGCTGATTTTCAGTCCACTTGTGCCCTGCCCCCTGCATCCACATCTTCTGTGATCTCCACAGGCAATGATGCTGAAACATTGTTGTCTACTTGCCCAGCTCACTGATTCCTATCATGAGTCCCCAGTTCTAACTCATCAGAACACAACATTTCTGGTCATGTAAAAGTAATCTCAAACATTACTTGCTCCAGCAAAAGAGTTGCAAACAAATTTTTAGACTGATGGCTGGACTCAGATATTCTTGAGCTTACGGGGGAATCATGTTCTTTAGGACCCATCGTCCTTGCATCCACACTTCCACTACTAGCCACGTCAACTGACAGGTGTCTCCCTTGTGGCAGAATCCCCATCGCCTTAAATTTTTATGTTTTCTTAAAAAAAGCAATACGAAAGACAAAAATGAAACTAGCTTGTACAGCTTCAACATTTCCAGCACAGCACTGCCCTAGGCCTGTTTAGGACACTTAGTCATGGAAGTTCACAGGATGTAGGAGCTTGGTTTTATGTATATCATTACACAGATGCTTAAGAAATACTCAAATGAATCCTTTATTGCCTCCCCCAAAGAAAAAATGTTGATACAGGTCATCCTCAATTATACAAAAAAGGATACTGTAGCAGTGGTTGTGCCCCCAATTAAGGATGCATGTGCTTTTTGAAAGGATTAGTGGAGTAATCCTTCCAAGAGCAAGAATTTGCAAGTATCAATGTCTTTTTCTTTCCTATTGAGGAGATGGAGAGACCACACCAGAATGCGAAGGATTTCAAGGAACTGAGATATAGTAGTTTTAGAATCTCCATGAATGTAATACATAACTCAGGTGAATCCAGACTCTACTAAGGCTCATAAACAAACAATGGTATCAAACATTACAAGAAATTGGAAAGTGACACTCTTTTAAATAATTTTAAGAGCATGGGGCTTTTTATATTCTGCAATCTACAGATTATCAGCTGCAAGCCGCAAATTCACAAAGGAAAAAAAAATCATATTCAAAACAAGACCCAGAGTCTATGGGACAAGGACAGGGTATTTAATCCAATGAAGAATTTATAAATATTTGAGAAACCAGTCAGCAATCCAATACTGAAGATCTGAGTACAGAGTAGTAACACATTTTCTCACTAATGGGATTTTAAGTCACAGTGCCCTAACTCTGATGCCTTTCAATCAAGACACTCAATTTGTTTATTTGCTATAATTTGGAGGTGTCTCTAGAATAAAACTTTTACTTAACCTTACATAATCTCATACATGATAGTGAGCAGAAAGAAATCAAGAGAAGTACAATGTCCTCCATTTTCAGTTCTTTTCTTCTCCCACCCTTTATTGATGAAAGGTACATAGACATGTTTTTAGTATTAACCACACCTTTATGAAGGATTCATCCTACTAACAGAAGAGATAAAGTTCTAAGGATCAGCTACTTCGCTGGACTTGGAGCAGTGGTTGAATGGAAGAGGGGTTACTGGTGTTTCTTCTGTCTGTATTTGGTGAATTAGAAAGAATGCCTGAGTCCAACTTAACCAATTTCATTATTTTATTGTAGCTTCAACTTCTTTCTGAAGATAGACCCATGTACCTACTGAATAAAGATATATTTATCCTATACTCTGGACATTTTCAACACTGTATTGCATCATGTTTTGATTTATTGTTGCTTATTTCCTTCTATACTTAACTATTTTTCTTCACTCTTATTTCATTGGCACATAGATAGGACCAGTTGGTGTATTTTGTGTCTTTGATTTATTCTGGAAAACACAAAAGACTTCCCCCACTATATTCTTTTTTTTTTTTCCCTGTAATTGAACTTTTGAGTAATCTAAGTTCCTGGGGATTATTGAGAGCTTTTGAAGCACATGGTGCTGTCCTCAACCTGTTCCACCTTTCTCTTCTCAAGAAACATGTAATCTACTTCATGAGCTAGCCAGCAAGGATAAGAGGTGGTGTAATGAACAGGAAGCTACTAAATGCACATAATAACAAGGACAAATAATATACAAATGTTCAAGTCCCAACTTAATGCAGTTACAAATAGAGGAGGAAGTAAACACATAGTGGTCGAGAGTTCAGATTTTGTGGTCAAAACCATCTGAACACAAACCCCAGTTGTGTGATCTTGGGCATAACCAATAATCTCTTTAAGCCTCAGTTTCCTCTTCTGTAAAAGGAAAATAAGAATAGATACCCCATATAATTATCTTAAGAGTTAAGTAAAATAAACTAGCGCATTTCCTGTACATAGTAAATATATATTTTTTAATGTATGCTGCTGTTACATTATAAAAGGCAGAATGAAATAATGGTTTGTTATAATTTTTCAAATAAAAAATAGTAGGAGCAAAGGGAAAGTAGTGGATTACATCATTCATGAAGACACTTTTCTCCAATCACCTTCATTTTTCACACAGCACAATTAACGATGTTCTCAATCTCAAATGTGATCTCTCTTTAAAAGATTATTGCCTGTTGCCATAAGCATCAAAACATGCCAGGATGAAAACTTGCCTTGATTGCTACATATCTTGATCACCACATACCCATACCCACACACTAGCTACAGTCTACTGCCCCATTTCTTTGTTCTCCTTTACCAGAAAACTCTTCAAAACAACCTCCTATGTTCACTGACTCCATTCCCTGCCCCCCCCCACACACACACACAAACTCTTCAACCCATTCCTATTGGTCTCTTGTCAGCCTCCTTCAGAAAAGTCTCTGATCACAATCAGCACCAGCCTCCATATCTTACATCCTTACTCATTTTTCAGTGGTATCTTCTAGTCCCATGGCTTTATATTGTCTATAACTTACACCTCCCCATTTTTATATTTCCAACACTGACCATACACCTATTGTCCAGATTCATACATCTGTCTTCCAACTAGACATTTCCTTCTGCTCATCTAAAGAAGCCCCAAACTTAAAATGCTCACAACCGAACACTTGATTCTCCAATCCTCCTTGAAATAAAATAAAGCCTTCACCTCCTTCAGTCGTATTCATCTCATCCAATGACAACCCTATCATTATCTTTCCAGTTGCTCAGGCCAAAGCCTTCAAGTGGGCCTTAACTTCACTCTTTTAGCATATCACTTATCTAATCCTTCAGCAAATCCTGAGGGCCTTGTCTCCAAAATATACCCAGAAGCTAACCACTTCTCACCTCTCACCACTAGACACCCAATGCAAGCCACCATTATCTCTGGGTCATTGTAACTGCCTCCCAACTGCTTTCTCTGCTGCCATCTTTGTCCCAACATCATCTTCTCTCACAGTAGCCAGAGGGAACTGTTTAAAACATGTCAGAGCAACCTTCTGGTCAAAACATTGAGGGGCTTTCCATTTCACTCAGAGGGAGTGATCCGGCCCTAGCTACCTCGGTAAGATCAATCTCTTACCAGTGTCCTTGAATATTTGGCTGTCTCAGCTTAGCTACTGCAACTGCCTCCTTTTTCTCTGCTTCCTGTCTTGCCCCTCCTCCCCTCAGTCCTGCTCTGAACTCATTGGTCTCCTTTCTGTTTCTTAAACATTCTGAACCCATCCTTTGCTATAGGCCTTTGCATTTGCTGTTCCCTCTGCCTAGAAAAGTCTTCCCTCAGATAATCTATATGATTTATACCCTCTCCCCTTAGGTCTCTGCTCAAACATCACCTAATCAGAAGGACCTTCTCTGACTATCCTAAATAAAAAAGCTATCCTTGCCCCAATCACTTTCTATCCTTGTAACCCACTTTATTTTTCTTCTTACCACATAAGAATACTAGAGCATTTATTTATTCATTTTTCTTCTCTCTGCCCCTGCATGAATGCAAACTTCATAAAGGCAAGGACTTAATTTTAATCACTGGTTTATTCCCGGTGCGTGAAATAATGCCTGGCTGATAGTAAATGCTCAGTAAATATTTGCTGAATGAATGAATGAATGAATGAATGAATGAATGTTTTTTTCCTCAATGCACAATTTATGATAGGCAGCAAAAGTTTTTAAAAGTTAAAGGAGAAGATCAGACTTGGATGAGTTAGAAAAAATTAAAAAATCAATGAAATTGATTAGTTGTCCAGTTAAAGCTGTCCCTTAAAAGCTGATTTTTCCATTCTCTGAAATTTCCAAAGAGTCACTCCCCTGACTAAAACCTACACAAGGCTGAGTCATATAGGACATGCTGCTAAGCCAGTTTTTCTCCTGTATGACCTGAATGACTCGAAGTGCCAATGACAATGTGGGCCTTATGTCCCAGGAACTCTACCTAGAAGGCTGGAATCAACTGTGGACTTCATTCAAGTATATCTTGCTCGACTTGGTTAACTTGAAACAGTTCATTCCTTCGACAAGATTGCTGCTGTATCTTTTGTCATCCACTTGCTGTATGGCTAATTTGAATGTTAACATTTTTAAGTGAAAATGCTTTGACGCTAAACAAAAGCTTTTGAAGATTTTCAAATGTCTGGATAGGATATATTGGTGTGGGTGGGGAGGCAACTTAAGACTTGCTAATCAGAAACTAAATATACATGATTTTAATTGAGTGCCAGGGGTCCAAACCTATCATTTAAGCATAAGAACACCTTACCAAATGCTAAGTATTGTGACACGCTATTTGTGTCCAGTTTATATTAACAAACCATACTCTAAGCTTAGTTCTAAGACATAAAAAAAAATTTCCTTCCCCACCCAACCCCAACTACATGAAGTGAGATGAACAGTGGTGAAGTGCCCAACCTGATACAAACATGTTAAGAGTTTTATTATTCTTACTTATTATCATTATTATTTGTTTTGAAAAAAACATTTTTGCTTTAATACTTTTTAAATGTTTTAAATGTTTACTTATTTCTGAGAGAGAGAGACAGATTGTGAGTGGGGAAGGGGCAGAGAGAGAGGGATACACAGAATCTGAAAGAGGCTCCAGGCTCTGAGCTGTCAGCACAGAGCCTGACGCAGGGCTCAAATTCACAGACCAGAAGATCATGACCTGAGCTGAAGTCTGGCGCTTAGCCTACTGAGTTCCCCAGGTGCCCCTGATTTAATACTTTTAACAGGGTTTGCTATGACCTTCACAATTGATTTAGAAGTCCATATTTGTATTAAATAACCAGACATAAGTCTTTTGGATAAAGGAGCCACAGAATTCATTTCTAAAAATTCTTAGGGAAACAAAGAGAACAAAGAAAGAAAATAGCTTATGTTATTATGATCAAATTTAAAAAAATATGCCTGGTAAGCCTTGGGAGATGCTATAAAATGGCACACAAACTACTCCTTCGTGTAAGTATTTGGCCTTGCCTTAGGGAAGATGTTCGTGTTCAATTTTCACCTCCAGAAATAATGAAAGGAGGTGAGGAGCTTGGGACACCCAGATAAACTTTCTAAGATAGCTTCTTCAATTTCTCCCAACATGAGGTATTGGTTTACCACTTCCTAGAACATTTGCTTTTAACTCTATAAAAATTAGACCATCCTGGCAATGAGGAGCCAAGAACTAGACATAGTAATGCAGAAGGCTGTGTTAAGTTCCTCAACAATATTAAGAGAAATTGTATCCTCCAATATGATCATTTTAAAGGTGACATCTAATGATACTCAACTCTCAGGATGGGTCCAAAGTTCCCCTTCAGTAAAGTAAATTGACTTTTTTTTATTCATTGATGGTATCAGTGAAACATTCCACAATCTCTCCTATTTGGTCACAGAATTTTACAACTGAAAGTCTCACTGAATCCAATCCTATTTAATCCATAAGAAGGAACTGATCAGCCACAATGCGGTATGTTGCATACTGGGAGATTCAAAGACATAGTCCAAAAACGTCACAGAGTTCCCAGTCTGGGAGCTTTTTCACAGAGCTACTTGGATCCAGGAAAGACTGTGTGTCATGGGTGCAAAGATGGGACCATGGAACTCTACATGTGGCTTTAGAGGCAGAAGGTACAGCCGGGTTCAGAAAGGCAAAAGGCAGAAGACCAACTCTAAATCTTGAGGAACAAGTAGGACGTGACCTGACAATAAAGATCTAGAAGTGGGGGAGGAAGACAAGGAGAGAAAGATCACCTGAATTGTGCTGTCCAATACTGTCGCCACCATTCACTTGTGGCTATTTCAGTTAGTTAAAAAACAATAAAATACAAATTTTAGTTTCTCAGTCACACTAGCCACATTTTAAGTGCTCAATACCTACGTGTGGCTAGTGTTTATCATACTGGACATCATTACCAAAAGTTCTACTGAGGAGCACTGGCTCTGAATAAAAAGAAGAGTGACAGCACAGAGACCTAACAGCAGATGTTGGTGGGGATAACTGCAGGGGATACATACAGCTGGAGGGCAGGCTATCCAAAGACGGTACCGAGGTGATGAGGTAGGAGGCATAGGCCAGCACAGACAGACCGTGGAATTCCTTGGCTGATACCACAAAATGTAGGAGGATTCAAGTCCTGGCAAGTTCTGCCTCTCATTATGAACCAGTCACTACAGCACTGGAAAGCTGCATGGCCAAAACGTTTGAACAAGCATCCTTAGTTCACCAATTGTGTATACGAAACCATATGTCTTCTGGTAATGATGGCAACTTACGACATCATGAAATCATTATTTTTCTTTGAAAAAAGGAGATTGAATTTTTTATTTGAGTATCTTATCCCCTTTTTTATTTTTTATACATTAAAAAAAATCCGTGTAACATGTTGCACTTACAAAAACTGGGTTTTTATAGTTTCTTGAGTCTATAACACACAGATTTTGGTAAAGCCAAGTTTGGGCTACAGGAACACATGGTCACGCTATTAAGAATTCAAGAATAGATGTAGGTAAGCACAATCCAACCCCACAAAGTATTTTTCCTCAAACAATTAAAGATCAAAATGAGACTTTAAAAATAACATAGATAAATTTAGAAATAAGTAGGAGCATAGCACTCATTTAGGATTCCCTCTCCTACAATCTTTGGCTTTCTTAGCAGGCCATATGAAGGCACAAGGGGACTGGGGTCAAACATCTGTCACTTCACTATGGAGCTTTGGTTCAGTCCCTTAACTTCTTCAACCTGTTTCTGCATCTGTAACAGAGTGTTAAAAATGCCTCTCTGGAGACGTGGCAGAGACTAATTAAGATACGTAGCAGCAGTTAGCACATGAAATCTCTCTGTGTGTTTGGTGGGGAAGGTAAGAAGGATGGGAGTGGCTGCTTGCCAGGCCATTTAAATACCTACAAGTTCATTCTAATACTTCTGGTAATATTTCCTGAAATGGGTTTTAAGGCTCAGAATTACACTAGAAATGCACATCAAAGGTGATGAAGTAACAAAACCACAAAAAAATATAAATAAATAATTCCTATTTATTGCCAGGCACAAGAGCATAGCACCTATAAAACTTTCACGAAAATTGATGTTCATCATGGAGGTTCTCAAACTTTCTCATTCACAGCACACTTAATGACTCAGTAATATTTTTCACAGGGCCCTACACCAAAATGAATACCTAACATTTTTATTTATTAAGTAGTTAGGGCCAAAAAACACACTATAATGACTCATGCAGTGTTCAACAGATGTTTCCTAAGAAAATGTAAAATAAGCCACAGCACCCTTATGACTTCATTGCAACATCCAGGGCACTTTGGTACATAGTTTGGGAACTATGGATTTAGTATTTTACACTTTACAAAGCACTTTCACAGCTATTGATTCACTTATCTTCACCACAAGCCATCTAGAGTAGATGAGAAAATTGAGATTATAAGAGAATCATTTGAGATTTCATAGCCAGGAAGGTTCAAGTCAAGGCATAAGTTGATTGGGTTCTGACTCCAGAGTCTTCCTCCTGATCCATAAGATATTTCTTCCTCCACGCAGAATGTCAATAGGATCTTTTATTAATCTTCATTATTTTTCTGTATCATTTCCTATGAAAATTTAGTAAACTGGGATACATAAGAAATATTTCTATGCTAGGCTACGCCTTCTCAAATTTATAGTTTAATGCCTTGACTAGACAAAATGCTATTCTGAAAAATTTTTTATAATAAATGAACCTCTGCCAAAAAAAAAAAAAAAAAGGTGGGGCACCTGGGTGGCTCAGTTGGTTAAGCGTCCGACTCAGCTCAGGTCATGATCTCACAGTCTGTGAGTTCGAGCCCCGCGTTGGGCTCTGTGCTGGCAGCTCAGAGCCTGGAGCCTGCTTCAGATTCTGTGTCTCCCTCTCTCTCTGCCCCTCCCCTGCTCATGCTCTGTCTCTCTCTATCTCAAAAATAAATAAAAACATTAAAAAAATGAATATTTAAAAAAATTTTTAAAAAGGTATATACATGCTTCAGAATAAAGCAAGGTACAAGTTTTCATATGAAATCATAGAAAAGCTTTCAGGCAAATTACAGAATGAAAATAATAGTGATGATGATAATAATAGTAGCTACTAATTAGTGAAAGATTAATGTGGAGTAGGCACCTTGCTAAATGATTTACAAAAATTAAACCTTTCCAATAACTCCATGATATAGATTTTAAAAGGTGAGAAACTTGAGGATCAGAAGAATAACTTAACCAATATACTACTGAAAAAGAGCTGGAATAGCAAAAACAATATTGAAAAAGAAAACAAGTTGAAGGACACATACAATCTGATTTCAAGATTTACTATTAAGTCATAGTAATCCAGACAATGTGATATTGACCAAAAGATAAACATATAATTTAATGGAATAGAATATAGTCCATAAATAGATCCACTCAGTGGGTCAATTTATTTTTTAAAAATGTTTAGTTATTTATTTATTTTTTTTGAGAGAGAGAGATGGGGGAGGGTCAGAGAGAGAGTCCCAAGCAGGCTTCAGCTGTGAGTGCAGAGCCCTAAGCGGGCTCGATCCCACGAACTGGGAGATCATGACCTTAGACGAAATCAAGAGTCAGACGCTTAACCAACTGAGCCACTCAGGTGCCTCAGGGTCAATTCGTTTTTAACAAAGGTGCCAAGACAATCAAATGGCAAAAGTTTAGTCTTTTCGACAAATGATGATGGAACATCCATATGTGATAATGAACCCTAAACCATACCTGGAACCACATATAAAAATTAAATTCATAATGGATCACAGACCTGAATGTTAAGTCTAAAACCATAAAACTCCTAGAAAAAAACACACATACACACACACACACACACACACACACACACATACATGTACACACAGGAAACCTTTTGTGACCTTCGGACAGGCAAAGATTTCTTAGGACACAAAAAGCAAGATCCATGAAAGAAGAAAAGTAGTAAATTGGACTTTATCAAAATTTAAAACATACTTTAAAAATTAAAATACAAGCCACAGACTGGAGAAAAGAGTTGTGACACATAAAGAACTTGCATCCAGAATTTACAAAGAATTCTCAAAACTCACTAATAAGAAAACAAACAACTCAGTTTTAAAATAGGCAAAAGATTTGAACAGAAAGTTCACCAAAGAAAATGTATGGATGGGAAATAAGCAAAAAAGTGCTCAAAATTCTTTATAAGTAGAGAAATGCCAATTAAAACCACAATGAGATACCATTACACACTTAATAGAATGACTAAACTTTGTAAAGCTGACAAAGTCAAGTTCTAGTTCTTGTAAAGTTAGACATACTTGCCATAATCCCCCCGCATAATCCCACACCTGGGTATTCACCCCTCAGAAAATAAAAACATATGTCCACACAAAGGAAAATGTTATAACAGCTTTATTCATAATCACAGAAAAAAAAAAAAAAACAACTGGAAACAACCCAAAGCCCTTCAAATTGTAAGCGGATAAATAAATTCTGTTACATCCATGCTTTGGAATACTAGTCAGTAATAAAAAAGAATAAATAACTGATACATTCAGGGTTTTACTATAGTAACAATTTTTTACCCTTCATTTCCCTTTGAATCAGGTTTACAAAGCATCATTGCTGCCATTATATTTGTCATCATGCTATTAAGTAACGGCAACTTGCATTTTTATAATCACAGTCTTGTATTACAGAACAAATGGACCAGTCACCTGAATTGTATTTGACAAATGTTCTAGTCTCCATGACGGGATTCAGCAGATATTCTCTACTCATCAACAACATATTCACAAACACCAAACCACTTGGCTGATCGCATCCCTTAGGTATTGATTTTTGCCAATTTCTATTTTGGAAGCTAAAATTACCTTCAATGTGTCCTCAAATTTTCACGGAGTGTTACTATAACCCCCTAAACACTGAATGTTGGAAAAAAGACAAAGTCTCTGCTATTGCCTAATCAGGGAGACAGAATTCATGACTTTCCTTGGAAAAACCTAATTTTGGGTCATTTTATTTTTTATAAGAAAACTGATTTAATAATTTGATTGCTATTATTTTAACAGAATCTAATATGAATTGATATATCAGAAAAAATGTCTGTTCAATCATATGTCCCATTTTTCATGAGGAAAATATGAAATATATGATATTATATAAGACAGGATTTATAATCCATATGGCTTAGAACACGTTACCCTCTTCTTATAAAAATAAAATTATAGTTCTTGTTCTAGATGCACTTGAGGTAGACCATTACTTTGGTAATACCAAATGAACCGTATCTCCCAGTGGTAATGCCTTTGTGTATCTTCCTCCCACTTTGACCCTGGGCTTCATCGTGTGAGTATAAGGCTTGATAGTGCTTGCATACTAGGCTTTATCTCCTTGGAATACTCACTCTGGGGATATTTCTTTGTTGGAACCCAGTTACCATGATGCTGGGAAGCTCAAGAAGCTGCATAGAGAAAATAAGTACAAAAGAACTATTTTCTCTCTACCTGCCATCTCCAGTCCAGTCATGGCAGTGAACCAGATTTGACCCATGTAGACAACATCAAGACTCCAATGCAGCAGTTTCAAGACTTCTTGGTCTTAAGACCACTTTGTACTCTTGAAAATTACTAATGATATCATAAGTTTTTGTTCATGAGTTATAGCTAGTGATATTTACCTTATTAGAAATTAAAACAAAATTTAAAATGTATGCATTTATTAACTCATTAATAATAAAACATTACATGTTAATATTAATAATATATTTTATTAATATTTTAAGTATTTTGTTAATATTAGTAGCAACTGTATTTCCAAAAAAAAAATAAACTTAGTGAGGAGATGCAGTTGTTTCCCATTTTTTTGTAAATCTCTTCCAAGTCTAGCCTAATAGAAGATGGCAAGATTCTCGTATCTAGTTCTGCATCCAATTTGTTGTGACATCACCTATCAGGTAGTTTTGGAAACCTCTACACTCAGGGAAAAGTGAGAATGAAATAAGCAAATAATGTCTTAGTATTGCTATGTTAATAGCTCTGACTCTATGAAACCATGCACTTTGAGAACCAAGGGATGCCCTAAGGGATGGCAACTGAATCACCTCCAGGTCTCTGGTCCCTAAATGTCTGGGTAGAGCAGAGCCCTCTACCAACTTGGACATACACTGAAGACTATATTTAAAAATATCCTGGGGTCTCCATTACAGGAATATATTCCCACTATGGTCTCAGGAGAGAGGATTCTGCTGTCCCTTATACTACTTTAACCTACAACCAGCTAACAACACAGCTTCACTCCCTGGTTCCTCACTGTCTGATTTCTTGTTTTACTTCCAATGACCACATAGTCAGGGAGAGCTTCTGTCCACCACATGACCCACTCCAAACTTTTTCATGCCTCAGAGTCTAGATTAAAGACATCCCTAAGCTCAGAAAGAGGAAGTATCCATACCTACCTCCCAAACCAAGACCTTTCTCTCTGAGGTTTCCTTCCTGGCCACAATATTAAATCCTCCTCAGAATGGCCGATAGGGGCACCTGGATGGCTCAGTCGGTTAAGTATCCAACTTTGGCTCGGGCACAGTTGGTGGGTTCGAGCCCACACAGGGCTCTGAGCCTGCTTCGGATTCTGTGTCTTCCTCTCTCTCTGACCCTCTCCCACTCACACTCTGTCTCTGTCTCTCTCTCTCAATAATAAATAAATGTTAAAAAATTTAAAAAAAAATGGCTGATAGTGGACATATTCATTCCCCTTCAGATAATCATCACCCTCATCCACAGAGTGTGTTCTGGTCCTAAAGCCTGGAAAAGACATTCACTTAACAATTGATACTGCTATTTTACCCAAAGTCTGAGTTACATGGTGTTTCCACAGTCACTTTGTTTAATATCCACAAAGATAAATAATCACAGCATTGACAAGGTCCAAATTAGTAACTTAGGCAATTCATTTCTGCTACCAGACTACAGTAATGAGAGCGATATGTTAGTGAAAGGAACTTAGTGGACTCTGATCAACATTTGTGTAAAGAAATGCCTGAGTTCTGCCATTTACAAGCACTGACTTTGGGGAACTTACTAAAATGTTTCTCTGCTCAGTTTCCTCATCTATAAAGCTCAGACAATAGTTTCTGCCACATAAGATTATGAAGATTTAGTGGGTTAGTATTTTTAATCTACTTACAGTAGTGTCTAGGTACTGTAAGTATTTGTTAAGCATAATATACAAGGTGTATTTGTGTGTATGTGTTGAGTTGTGATACAAAGTTTGGAAAAACTCAGAGCTAGAGGAAGTGAAACCTAAACTAACCTTCAGTGGACATATAGGCTAGAGACAAGCAAAAGGAATCTGTGTGCTGAGGATGGGGGCTCTAGGATGGGGAGCAGCGAGGGTGGGGGTCTGGCTCTAAGTCTTTCCTTCCATCGTGAGGGGCAGTTATCAAGGGAGGGGAGAACATTAAGGGGGAGAAAGTTGTTATTTTACATCATGGGGAATTTTTTTATATTCAAATCTCCTTTATCAGGACCCAGATGTTTAAAAAAAAACAATGCCAAGCTGTGATGAATACATGCAGGGAATACAGCGCGTCTAGCAAGGAAAACTGTAGGGTGATTCAGTTTGTTAACAACCAGTACTATGTACTAATAATTTGCAGATGATCATTAAAATATATTCCCAACAGCCATTTCTTATGGTTGTTATTGTTTTCAAAGTTTCATTCTCTAAAAAACTCTTAAAGCCACTTATCCAGCTGGGCTGAAAGCCACTTACAATTAGACTGCTATTTAGCTCTAAACTGACACAACAAGGGTATGGTTTGAAGATCTCCACTGCTATACATTGGAACCCAGGACAAAGAGAAGGGCTATGACTTCCATGAACCTGCACAATCAAATTTGGACCATGGTAAGATCACTCTGAATTGGTTAAGCCCATCTAATTTAGGTTACTGGAAAAAATTTTAAACCTCACACAGTTTTGACATGAAGGCTCATCGGCTGAATCATTATTTGTAATGTATAACCATCCAAAGCCATCTGATTTGCTCCTAAACAGGAACAAGGCTGAGGGATAAGAAAGATGGGGGCTGCTTGTGTTTCACTGCACTTAATTTCAGTGTCAATGAAGGATCCATTCATTTGAATCAGTTCAAAAACAAACCTGCTATGAAATTGTGTACTGGTGATAGTATAATTCAGAATGAGATCTTAAGGCACCTCAACAGATCATTATCAAGCAGGCTGTCTTGAGGTAGGTAATGTACTGTTATAGTCTCATTTTATGGATGAACCAACTAAGAGATTAAGCAACTTGGATCATGAAACTAATAAAAAGCAAGGGAAATGTAACACTCATAGCCAAGAATTCCAGAGTGTTCTTCGTTCTGTATTGCTTTGGGCTTTCCTCATCTTCATTTCTATCATTCAAGAATACAATGTGTGTTACAAATCAGGTATCAGCTGTGTAAATAGGCACCCAACCTGAAAGAGACATGTGTCAATGACACGTACAGCTGGATTGCCCAAATTACAGTCCATGTGACTGAATCCATTGATGTGTTGTAAGTATACATTCACTGAACATTTCATGTGTAAGCCACACAATAACAGAACATACTTTCCTTCAGATTGCCTGGTGATTCAGGTAGTGGACATCTACCAAACTAATGGTTAGGGAAGATGTACAACAGGTTTGTCAACATTATACTTTGTGAAGTGTCAGTCACGAGCTTTTCATGAAGAAGCAAGTTGTTTTGTTTCTAATGACATATTTGCATGTGCTTAGGAAGGGGTGTGCCTATTCAGATCTGTGACTATAACACCAGGAAGGATAGCATTAGAGTGAAACCCGTGAGGCAATGACCTTAAGTACAGATGGTTGCCACCATGTCTATTATTAGGATCAATGAGATACAGTCAGAAGTGATGTTGCAAAATGGCAGGATGGAAGGCCAGTTTCCCCTGACAAAGTGCAAAGGCATGCCGTAAACACTTGCATGAACAAATAGCCTTAGCAGCAACCACAACCAGGAGAAAAATTAGAGGAGGCTTTCCACAACAAAGGAGGTATTGTTCTCCTGTGGTCACCCTTAAATTCATCCTTTGTTGAAGAAGACGCTTAGGCTCCAACATGGAACTGTGTGTCCCACCCAGCCTTCTCCCTATGGGCCAAGTGATGGAATAAATTGATTCATAATGAATTGTTCCTTTTGACTGGGGATCCCACATCTTTAGTTCAATAGTGAAGACTTCTCCAAGAAACAATGAGGTGCAATAGGCCAGACTGACAACTGGTAAGGCAGATGTGGACAGTGCCAATTCTCACCCAGAGGCCGGCACCCCATCTGACCTGGGGAAGGACAACTACCTCAGGGTTCCCATTTCTTCATCTTGATGGTGGGGCTCTCCATGGTGGCACTTGGTGATGATTATCAGTATATACAAGTTAAAAAAAAAAAACCTGTTTGCTAAGGGAAATCAAAAGCTTGTAAGAAAAACATTTTGGTTGTGTAACAGACATGGATAATGCCAGACAACTGTCTGGGTTCATGTAAATTCAGAGGGGGAATTACACAAACAGGGATAAGAGGGAATCTGGGTAAACCCTCCTACTGCAGAGGCCTCTATCGTCCTATGACTCCACAAATGCCCTGTCCTCACCCACCCCTGCCCCCAGTTTGGAGATTAATCATCTCTGCCATGTCATCAAGGTGTGCCTGGTCTGATTTGTGCCTTCTGGGGAGCAAAGTCCATACAATTCAAAAACATGTATTAATTCCACAAGAATGTCTATTGAGTACCTCTTAAGTCCTTTGGCAGAACGAAAAGGGATTTAGAAGATTCATAATATAATAATTTAGTAAGTTCAAACAACATTCTAGGCAGTGTGGATATAAAAGATGAATAAGACATGGCCTCAAGTTTCCAGAGGCTCACAGTCTAGTGAGGAGTCTGGTAAATAGATAGTACAGGGTCAATGCTATACTACAGGGGCCAAGAGTATACAGAAGCCACAAGAAATTTCCTGCATTGCCAAGGTTTATAAGTTTATGCTCTTTCTCCTGCCTGTCTTTGGACTGGCAGAAATCCTCAAGAAAAGCACGTTGTCTTAAGAGGGCCCCCACCCCACACCCCCTCATCTGGTCAGGTAAGAAGGAAAGAAAATAATTATAGGTGGGGTTCTGAGTGATAGGATTCAGTATAAGTTCACTAAAGCTAGCAAAGCCTATTTGTGAATGAACTTCCTGTAAACAAGTTACCATGACTGTCTCCAGCTCATGATGAATAAATGAAATAATTTATCGCAAGCGGCACATTGCCTGAAAGAAAGTGGCTCACACAGTAATGTCTTTTATTTTTCCTGTTCTGGGGTGTGGTTAGGTGACTTTCCCTTGGTTAAGGGACTTTTGGATCTGAGTGTACAAGGTTAAGTGCAATTGCAATGCTGAAAGGACCTAGCCAGGAAGTATTTGTGATTTGATAGGGGAAAAAAAAATCCCTTGATGTTACAAAATGAGGAAACACACACACACACACACACACACACACACACACACACACACACACTTTGCTGAAAACATTTTAGTCTCGCTGGCTTGAATTTTAAAATCCTGTGATTATCTTTTGGGATATCTTCTTGGAAAAGCTTTCTCCAATACTTTCTCATTAACAGATATTGTATAAAACACAATTACAGTGAAAGATACCATGTATTGCTTTAATTCCCTACCTCCTTTCCAATCTAGAATACTGCCAAACAAAGCCCTAAGAATATAGAAATGTTTTTTCCATTCTCCTTTTAATCTTTTGTCCTCCAGATCTTCCAACTCTGTATAGATGTTTTTTAACCCTGCAAAGTGGGTTTTCTCTGCTATGATTTCTCCTTCTCAGAACAATGAAAAACTCACCAAATTCTTATTCTTTCTCCATCATATTTTAATAGATTAATTAAGACACTATATCTGAAAATTAACTTCAAATTTAAACCCGAACTTGAAAAATCAAGGGCCAGTGTTTGTGGTTTTAAATCCTCCGCAGAAGTGAAGGAAGGGCAGGAGGAAGACAGAGACCTGGGTGAGGAGGGCCCACTCATCCAGTCTTTTCCCAAATGCTGCTTCCATTTAGTTCACTAGCAGTCCTTTTCAGGGGGCGGGGGATCAACGAATTACAAGTGATGGAATTACCTGTTGGAGTGATTAGAAAATAATGGCCAATAGTCCTTTCTAAATCATAGCAGGAGTAAGAGGAAAGAGGAAGAGTGAAAATTCCTCAGGTTTGTTACTACTGTTTATCCAGCTGCTTTATTGTATGCTCCTGGCTTTTACCCTTTTGCCAATCAATCAATCAATCAATCAATCAATAAAATGTTTAAAGTACTGAGAAAGGAAATACTAAAAGGAAAATTTTCTCACAATTAAGGGAGAAATTAGACAATACTAGCAGCTAACACACTGAATAGTGCTTTCTCTTTGCCAGGCCCTCTTGTAAGCACGTTATACTTAGGAACTCATTTACTGTCACAATCCTATGAGGCTGAGAACATTATTAACCACATTTTACAGCTGAGGAAATGTGGCACAGAGAGGTTAAGTAGCTTGCCAAGGACTCACAGCTAGTAAGCTTGTATTTGAACTGAGGCAGGGAAGCTCCAGAGTCTGTTCTGTTTTGTTTTTTAACCATTAGGGAGCATTACCTCTTTATGATTTAACTCCCATTGCATAAGAATTTATTGAGCTGCATGTGCATAGTAGGATGAAGAGGGGTGGGGATAGGCAGGGATTTTCAAAGGAAGCTCAAATAGGACACTGCTGAGGCTAGAAGCACCACTGATCAAAGGACGGAGGGGCTGGTCACAGATTTTCTGGGTTTCCATTTAAAGAGTCTGGCACCAATACTGATTTGGAATATCCAGGGCAACCTGGAACTTTCCAAGGCCTTACTTGCTTGGAGCTGGAGAGCAGCATGAAGCCTCCCTAGAACCTCCCAATGGAATTAGCCACATGTAGGGATCATCTGCTGCAGCCTCCCTAGGCTGCATTCCTCCAGCTCATGAGCTATGAGACCCCCACTTGACTGTTCTCACCCTCACTTGAGCTTTGGTCACTAGACAGTTTCTTCCAGAGCAGCATCTACATCAGAACCTGCGCTAAGCCCCCCTGGCTCCCTTTCCATCCTTTCTTTTATTACTGTCCTGGAAACACATCTTGTCCTTTCCTACTCATAGGACAGTCAAATGCCAGCCTCAGAAGGAGCCGGGGTGATGATTTGGTTGGGAGTTCTCAGCCGAGGCTGAGAGTTCCCCATTTGTCCACACTGGGGAAAGAGAGCAGAAGATTCTTAGGTTGTCCAGAAGGAGATGGGGATTTGGTTAAAAGTTCAGAATTGATATTCTGATTCAACTTCTTCATTGCACAGCCAGGACCTGTGGCCCAGAGAGGTGAAGTGACTACAGAGAAGTCATCGAGTTAGTTAAAAGTTTCTGGGAAGCTAGGACCCAGACCCAGTGTCCCTGGGTCTCACTGCAGCTGTTACCACCACATGTTGAAGGGAGGCACCTGTCACCGCTAGGGACTCTACTCAGACTGCCTCCTGAACTCTTCCAGATACTGTCATAGCCGAGTGTTTCCACAGACCACTATCTTCAACTCTTGATCCTTTAGCCCATAAACCACCCTTTAACAAAAGAAAGAAGCTGTTCATTTCACCTTCCCCACATGTTGATTTCTATATTCGTTTTCTGTCCTACTCTGATCTTTCTCCTGGATTCTTCCTTTCACTGTCCTCCCTATTTCTTATTATTTTTTTACAACCAATTCTTGTGAAATCTGTGAGCTTTGAGACGGCCAGTGAGGGGTTTGGGCCAGACTCATCCCCACTGTACCTGCTTCTTCGTAGCCAGCTTTTCACAGCCTGCCTTGGCACAGGGCGGGGGTGGGGGTGGGGTTGGTCTCCGATCTCCCTCTCTACTTGTCCACAAGGCAGCAGGAGGGCTCTGTGCTACTTCAGTGTCTCTGCTGAAGATCACATAGGCTACATTCTGAACCTAGTCAGCTCCCCCAACACACTTGCAGAATAACTGAGTAGTTTATCTTAACATCCACTCCCCACATTCCTACCTCATAATCTCAGACAGATCCACATCGAACTATCCTGATTCCTGCCCTACAGCTATGCTCAGCTCTTAAGTCCCCTCCACAATTGTCATTTCACTCAAAACAAGATGATAAAAACTACTGTCTAATGAATGCTCACTCTGTGGCAAGAATCTTGATAGGTCCTTTGCATAAGAAATCCATGAGAAGTTATTAACCTCACCATTCTGCAGATGAGGAAGCTGAGCTGTCCTAACAATTTGACCTCTGTCTCAAAGGTATTAAATGCTGACACTGAGGTTGGAACCCCCAGATCTGTCATGGACACAATCCAAGCTCTTTCCACCTCAGCATCCCCATCTTTGGGCCAGGGTTAGAAGTCATTCCTAGTTCGGACATTTTACTAGAAGACCCTCCAGTGAATTAATCAGTCACAGCGTTTCAAGATGAGGCTCTGTTCTGTCCCTCAATGGCATCTGTCTACGCGTCTTGCTCTTCATGTCCTATTGCCCTTCTCGACCTGCAAAGTTCTCCCTTCCCCTGCTGGCTTGCACCTTCTTTCTTTGCCCCTTGGGTCTCTGTAGAGGAAGTAATTAAAACGGACAGACAATGACGAACTTCCTCTTCTGCTCTTGCTCTCTCCTCTCTTGCCACTTGAGTTTTGTTTTCTCCATGTATGGGGTCCTCCCACGCCTGTCTCTTCCCCTTCAAGCCTGAAATTCAGACTCTTTCCTTGGGTGCTTCAGTCAAAAATCAGCTCCTGGACACAGTTGCTCTGGCTCCTGGTCAGAACATGATTTGCCTTTCTGCCAGCTGGTTTCCATTCTGCTATCATCAAATCATGTTTGCTGGGCGATTTTCTTTAGAATTAAATCTCTCCCCTCCCTCCCAGGCCACTGACAACTCAGCTTGAATCTTAGCGTGTTGGGGGCCCAGCAGAGCAAACATCATTTTTTTCAGGGAGGAATGAGGGTTGCGACTTGTTTGAAAGCCACAAGGCTTGTCAGGAACAGAGCACTGACCAGAATCTCAACTGGAGGCAGTGTATGGTTTTTCCTAGAGTCTAACACTTCATCCACTGTACAAGATGTTCTCAAACCTTGCTTTAGAAATGAAACTGAGATGATTTTCCACTAAAATAGACAATGGTGGTCTTCTAATAAACAGGGGAGAAAGATAATTGGGAGGCCTTAATCATTTTTATTTCTTTCTTCCACAAAAGTCTCTAAACTTTTCTTTTTAATTTTTTTTACATTTATTTATTTTTGAGAAACAGAGTGAGACAAAGCGTGAGCGGGGGAGGGGCAGAGAGAGAAGGAGACACAGAATCTGAAGCAGGCTCCAGGCTCTGAGCTATGAGCACAGAGCCTGATGCGGGGCTCGAACCCACAAACTGTGAGATCATGACCTGAGCCAAAGTCGGATGCTCAACTGACTGAGCCACCCAGGTGCCCCAAAAGTCTCTAAACTTTTAAAGGTATCTCCTACTACTTCTCTGAACAAAATAAATTAATAATTCATAACAAAATATTGTCACAATGTACAAATATATCTGAGTATTTGACACACTCGTTTGTTTGACTACTTTACAAAAATACACTTGCAATAGAATTACAGTTTTTGCTAATAAAACCACTCCCTAAAATGGGATTTATTACATCCATATTTAATTTCATGATTTGCCTATGGGAGCCCCTGGACTGAATTCCCACAGGGAAGGGTGAGGGTGCAGTGATGACTGAGTTTTCTTTTTCCTCCCTAGGAGAATTCAAATGCAAGATCTGCCTTAGGCAGCCTGGACCACAGCACCTGCTCTGGCTGCCAGGGGTACCGGAGCTTCCTCCATGGCTAGGGGGCTGCAGGGAAGGGGTGGGAAGAAGCACGCAGGAGGAGCCAAAGACAAGGAGGAGCACCCAGGAGGAGAAGAGGCCAGAGCTGGCTGCATGCAGACTGCACAGCTTCTCCTTTCTGGCCTCAAGCTTTTCTGTTCCTTCTCTTTTCTCTCACTTGCCTTTTCCAAAGGAAGATTATATTCAGCTCCCACTCCCCTAGAGCATTGCTGTGACAGGCCTTGTGCCCTAGGCCCTCCAGGGAGGAGCCTACACTGTGACCATTACAGTTTGGAATCTCCTACTTGCTTCCATGATGCCAACATCTTTAGAATTAAAGTGGGGAGAAAAGAATGGTTGCCTGGTCATGCATAGTTTGGACAGTTTGTGAGAACATCTCATCAGTGAGTTACAGAGACATTGAAAACATTCACAAAATAACCACCCGGACCAGCAGCAAACAGTGAAAACACAAAGGCACCAAGAAATGCTCCTCATTCAAGGCTTTCATTGCGAGATTCTCCCGTCTTGCAGAAGTTTTAAACTCGAGAGCAAACCTACTCGATAGCAAACTGTCTCTTCCGGGTATATGAAAAATGAGAAAGGTCACCCACTGATTTCAGTAGTGAAACTTTTGCTCATGGAAGGCCAGACGTGCGATGCGGTAGGCAGCGTGCAGACAAGCAGGAAGCTACGTGTCATAGAATTACTTGTCCTTCGCAAAGCTGGAGGTGGTGGTCACTTGCCTTGATGGGCAGTACATTCCGTCCCCAACAAAATCAACCGGTCCTCCTTGAGATCTGGAAGCAAGACCTGTGAGGTCTTTTATAGGATGTAAGCGGGCAGCTTAAGTCCGTCTTCAGAGTAAGAGGAGAGAGAGAGCAGCCACAGGCAGACTCCGGAGCAAAGCCTGCTACTCTGGGGTGCGTGCGAATTACCTGGTGTGACTTTCTTACTGTCTCTCCCACTGTCACTCTGATGTAATTCATCTGGGTTTGGGGACACGATTTTCTTACCCAGACCCAGCTCGTTGGAATGGGCAGCCAGGGTTGACAACCACCTGCCTGGAATCCCTGTCTAATGGATGATTTATTCAAAGCCTCACTGAGAAGCACAGTGGCCCCTGTAAGAGCAAAATGAAAAGCCTCTTTTCACTCATTTGGTGCTAGAGCCCATGTCCCCAATACCTCATTTTATGCACAAGCTCTCAGTACAGGAAATGGTGCAGCTCCTAAAGAAGACGATGCCTGGGTTCTTAAAAAGCCTAAACCCAACCACTCACTGGTCTGGTGCACAGTATGGGACACAAACAAGCTTCAGCCTCAGACACTCAAAAACAGAAAGCCTACAGTCTTTCTTAACCTCCCTGATCTCAGGGTCTTCTGTAAAATAGAGTTTTGGACTCACTAGACAATCCCTGAACTCCTTCTAGGTTTAAAAATGTGTAAATTTATGGTGTTTCATTCAATTCATCTGATTGTTTCAATGTGGACTAACCTGTTCTTTCCATCTACAATATAGAAATAAAACACATGAAATGTATGCATTCTTAGTTTTAGATGCCAAAGAATTTTTCAACTCTCTTTGTAGCTAAATTCCATCTTAAATGTATGAGTTGAACCAATCAAGTCTGGTTAAGGCTTACACTGGAAGAAGGGAACATGAGACCTGGCCCTGTTCTGACATGCCTCCAAAGAACATTCTGGAAGAGGGATATGGGGCTTGGGGCACATTTCACTTTTCTCTCAGAGCCCTGAGCATGCTATATTAAAACTGACTTCCGAAAGAAACTGCTAAGCATTTCCTGATGCAATTCTCTTGAAAAACTGCTAAAGAATATAGAAATCTTCCTATGGCAGATTTCAAGGCCTGGGCTTCCAGGTATACTTGATTCATGTGGCCACACCTGCCATCTGTCACCAGGCAGGAATGGGACACGATACAGTGGCACCAAAAGCCCTAGGAATTTAAAATTTGCAAAAGTTAGACTGGCAGTGTGCCATCCTATCTATGCACATGGATTTGCTTTTCTGACTAACTTCTTTTGTAGCAAGAGTGATTAGCTTTAGTACTAACATTGCCTCTGTTACTAACTCTAGGCAGATCATTAATAGCCAGCTCTATCCTTTAACAGTAGTTATAGTGCTTGGGCTTTTACACCCCAACACTAACAATAGATAGATATGCACAAATATATGTATTTATACATATATGTACATATGTGCATTTACATAGTTTTAAATGTGAATACACACATACACCATCATTATCAAAATCAGCCATTCATTTTATTAGTTACCTAATACAGTCTCTGCCCTCATGAAACCTGCATTAAAAAAAAAATGTTTATTTATTTATTTTTGAGAGAGAGACAGAGAGAGTTGGGGAAGGGCAGAGAGAAAGGGAGAGAAAGAATCCCAAGCACGCTCTGCATTGTTAGTGCAGAACCCAATGCAGGGCTTGAACGCACAAACTGTGAGATCATGACCTGAGCCAAAATCAAAAGTGGGACGCTCAACTGACTAAGCCACCCAGTCATCCCAAGAAGCTTTCAATTTAATGAGAGAGAGAGAGACAGAGAGAGAGAGAGACAGAGAGAGGGAGGGAGGGAGGGAGGGAAAGAGAGAATAGAGAGAATACAGAATATCTATAAAAAAGGGATAGATGGATAACCATGTATAGCATAAACCATTGGTTCTCGAAGTGTGGTCCAAGGACCCCTTTGGGGGATGCTGAGTATCTCTCAGGGAGCCCACCTGGGAAAAATTACTTCCACAATAACACTAAGATGTTACTTGCTTTTTTCACTCACATTACTCATGAGTGCACAATGGAGTTTTCTAGAAGCTATGTGATCTAGGATATTGCAACATATTGAGTGCAGAGCAGATAAGGAATCTAGCTTTCTTTTATTAAGCCAGAAATTAAAGAGATTGGCAAAAATGGAAAAAGAGTGTCATTCTCCTCATTAAATATTTTGGTTTTTAAAATTTTGCTTATTTTTTTAGTAACAATATGTTAGCAATGTTAAAATGTGGTGAGTTGTTATTTTTAAATGAACATCTTATTTAAAAATCTATTTTCTCAGTTTCAATTTCTAATAAGGTACATATCATTAGACACAATCCACATAAACAAAAGCTTTTGAGTGTTCTCAATATGTGTGAAGAATATAAACAGTCCTGAGACCAAAATGTTTGAGACTTGCTGGTCTAGACTAAGTTCTTTCTCTCTACTCACCCAGGTTTCACTTATTTAAGATGGAAGGCCACTTCTTCCACAAGGGCTTTCATGATTCCTCTTCCCCTTCCTCAGCCACATGAAAAGGGCTTGATAATTATTCAGATGACTGGTATGCACCAAGTCCTGCCCTAGGAGCTTGCTCATGTATTAGATGTTACCTCTCACTTGGGATCTCCCAGTCCTTTATTTCTCGTGGGATATTCTTACTTTGTAAAACACAGGCTACCATTTCTATTAAACTATAACGCCTTAAAATATCTTTGCCTACCTTTATCTTTCTGTCCTGAAAATCGGTAAGTGAATAATGAACGCTAAGTGACAAAATAGTGATGTAAAGGGGCACCTGGGTGGCTCGGTCAGTTGAGTGTCCCGACTTCAGCTCAGATCATGATCTCACAAGTTCATGAGTTCATGAGTTAGAGCCCCACAGTGGGCTTGTGCTGTCAGCACAGAGCCCACTTCGGATTTTCTGTCCCTCTTACTCTCTGCCCCTCCCCCACTCATGCTCTCTCTCAAAAATAAAAACATAAAAATAAATAAATAAATAAATAAATAAATAAATAAATAAATAACAGTGATTTAGAAATGAGCTGTAAAGGAGTGCCAAGGGAACACCTACCCTGAAGATATGCGACAAAGAAAATGAGATTTGCAGTCAAAAGACAGAGAAGGGCTTCCATTAGTAAAAAGGAAGGGGGAAGACATTTAAAATGAGGAAACAACATGATTAAGGGCACATAAATAGGAATTCTCAAAGTACATTCAAAGAACAAAAGAATCATTAATGCTAAAACTGACATGGATTCATAGGGGGTGCCTGAGTGGCTCAGTCAGTTAACCATCTAACTCTTGATTTTGACTGAGGTCATGATTTCATGGTTGATGGATTTGAGCCCCCCATCGGGCTCTGTGCTGACAGTGCAGAGCCTGCTTGGAATTCTCTCTCTCTCTCTCTCTCTCTCTCTCTCTCTCTGTCTGTCTCTCTCAAATATATACACTTTTTAAAAAGATGAATTTTAAGAGAAGTAAAGAAGCAGATCGAAAATGGAGTTTGGACTGTCTGATGGAGATTTCTGAAAGTTTTCTTTGACTAAATTTGAAGAAACGATCACATAATGCCTTCTGGTTTCCTGAAGATGAGAAAAAGAGAAGTAATAACATTCTGTAGCTTATTTCCTAACAGGAAAATTTGACATTAAAGGTAAAACTAAGCCATAGTTTAGCAGGGAGGGATAGTAAATGAAGAGTACCTTCCCACATAGGTCAAGCCAACCCTGATCTTGTGTTAAAAGACTCAATGTCCAGCTGTCTAATACATATTATACTTTCCTTGAAATAATGCAAAGTTTGAGTTTTGAAATGTTTATGTTTTTAAAACTTGCATTTTTATTTTGCAAAAACTTGATTAAAATAAGGGCAGTAGGTCCCATAAAAATGGCATCTAATTGTTTTTTTTTTTTTAATCTGTGCTCACAAAATAACTATTTGAAACACTGCAGGCACTTCAAAGTAATTTTTGCTACTAAGTAAGTACCCCTCCTTTAAAACCAAGAATAATATTTTCCTAATAGACATGCCATAGTTTCCATCCTCATGCAAAGTTCTACAAAAGTCTTCAAACATTTTGAAGATTCAAAGTATTTAGAACTGGTTAAATATTTAAGACGGTATAACCAATTTTATAGGGCAGTAAAGTTGAATTAATACATAATTTGCTTTTAGTATATTTCTAACATATTACTAATTGAGAAGCAAACAAAAGAAAGTAAAGAAAACTGACATTCAACCTCTCCGAGTGGACAGGAAAGTTGAAGAGACAGAGCCTTGATCTCAACAAGAGAAAGGGGGAGGTAGCCCACACACATCTCTCCTCATGGAAGCCATTGTCCAAGCCAATAATAACTTGTTTAGTGTGTTCTATTTGCTTTGTGTTTGTTTTGATAATGTAACAACAACAACAAAAGATGGAGAGACAGTGGCTTAGGTGAAATATGAAACCTTATGAAACTATACAAATATTTGCTACCAGTAGATAAATAACAGAGTTGTGAAATCGTGAGTTTTCTTTACTATGTCTTAAACATAGAGAATAGCTAATACATATTTAACAATCAGAAGAAACATTTCCTGTACAACGTCACTCTTAGAGACATTTTCTTATAATCAGTTCATCAACACACTATTTTATTAGAGGTCATAAATCCAGGAAAAAATAGGCATATAAAATTATTTGTACTGCTATCTACTTAATAGAATGGAATTTTTCTATTATAGGTTTTCAGAAAGTGACTTTTTTGTTGTTTTTTTTTTTACTTAAGTGTCATACATATTATATAGGCAAACATTTGTCATTTTCCAAACCAAGACTTTTTTTTACAGTTCTTAGATTAAACAAACTTTGCCTCTCTGCACTGGCATACATATGTTTTAGTACACACACACACACACACACACACACACACACACACACACACCATACCACACAGAAGCAGCAGCAGGAGGGTGGGAAAACCATGGATTTAGAGGCAGAAACCTCAAGACCCAGTTATGATCTGTTTACAAACTGTAAGACATGACCAAAGTCACTTAATCTCCCTGAATTCCAGTTTCCTTTTTTTTTTTTTTTGATAAATTGGTTAAAATAATTACCTCTCTGCTTACCTCAGAGAATCATGGTAATACTCCAAAAAGATGACATATAGGAAAAAAATTTGTACAAAGATCTCATTTTCACAAAATATTTAAATATATTTCTTATGCTTTGAAGGCTCAGTTTCAATAAGAGCTATCTTTGTTAGGCAAAAGTTGAGTTATGAAACTAAAAGTACAACTTTCCATATGATGTGGAGTTTCCTGTTCTGCGTTTTACAGAGCCACATCCCAGATGCACAACTATTTATTACCATATGACCAACTCAAGCTTTGAGTACAGTTATTAGGACATGAAAATATTGACAGAGGTGAGATCCCTGTTGTGAAATATAAGGACCATGAAAATCTAAAATGTCATGGGGCATCATCTTTCACTCATGGGCTATAATGACTAAGAAGGTGGAGGATAATTTCATCAAAATGATTAGAATTGGAAATAGAAGGTGAAACATTACTGCTGAATTTACCAACTAGACTTTCCTGCTGGTACTAGGAGGTCATGCTGACATCGGGACTTTGATGCACCCATGGGGCTGAGCCAAGGCCAGTGAGAAGGAAGCCAGTCCTCCTTCCTGGGGCATCATTTCTGCATGCTGCTGGCCTCTGCTGTAGGCACCCATCTGCCCCACTGCTCTGGCCTGGTCTCTTTGTGACAGCCCAGGGCCTGGGGTGTGACCTCCCTCCTGAACCTCTCCTTACTCTCAGTCCAGGCTCCTGACTTGCCTTGACTCCCAAAGGGCTTCTCATTGTCTGTTAATTTGCTGCTCTGGATCCAGGTTTCCTATGGCTTATGCAAGTAACAGTCATCTTAATTGATCAACTAGGTCCGAGGGTCTCACACTGAAATGACTACAGGGACCAGAAGGAAAAAGTAAACGGGAAAATGGGCCAGTGGAATCCATCACCCTGAAGAGTGCCTGAACCATGGGGACATGGTTCCACGGACCAATGACCTTTGAGCAGTAGCCAGTTGTAACGTTATAGAAGTATAGCCCCACCAGAGGCATTCTGATAGTCTAGAGCCTCTGGGTAAGGGAGAAGAATGTACGCCAGAGGGCAGGACACACACAAATCAACAATAAGCCCAATACCCAGATGAGGAAGTCCTAGGTCATTTAGCAAGTTGTTAGCAAAGATAAAAAGAAGAGCAGAGTTTATTATTTCCAGTTAATCCAGAAGATTGTCACTAATTTAGAGAGTCACAGAGTAGTTCTCTTAGATGGGACCTGAAGATCATCTTGTTCCGCCTCTTCATTTTTCAGATGAAAATGTTAATGCCCAGAGACATTTCTAAACTCAACTACATTAACTCCACATACACAGCTTACTGTCCAAGACAAAGGCATTGGAGAAAATACGTTATCCTGTACCCAGTCTCCTCCATGTAGGTATAGACTTTGCTATATGTTGCATAAATGTCAGGCCACCACTTCTCAAAAATGGAGAAGGTCAAGAGATGTTATCAATGGTCAGTATATCTCTTTACCACTGATTATAATACCAACACCCAATAATTGTCTCCATTTCAACCAGGAAACCAGTCAAGTGTGACATAGTTGCCCTTGTTACTCAACAGGTCTCTGGAAAGCATCATTCTGGTATTTGTAACTTTGAAAACCAAAAAGTGACTCAATCAAAAAAAAAAAATGATTTGATGGAATTACCTTGCAGAAACTACCTTTAAAACCAGTGAGTCTGTAAATTGCAAAAGGGATCTCAACCATCTTGGAAGTAGACCATAATAGTCTTTCTCTAAAGAAAGCCAGTCTGCAGCCACAGAGAAAGCAAGGTCTAAAGTTCATAGATCAGTACGAAGAAATCTATTGGAGAGCTCTGCCATAGCTGGGGAAGGAGCCACTCTTATGTAACGGGAAACGGGCTTTCAACACACGGCGCCACGAGTGGCTCCCAGTGAAAGCAATGTGTGCTTTATGGTGGCTGTCACCCACAGGAACTGGTTTAACAGTCATGTCCTGCTTTGTTCACATCATGTTTTACCAGGAGGGTTTTATAGATCTTATGTTAATATTCCAGAAAAAAAAGGAATTATTAATCAGGTTAGTACCTATCCTCCTATCTAACCAATGGAGAAACCAGTGAGTATTTAGCCTTTCCAGCCCCCTTCCAAGGTGAGTCACTTTGAAGCATCACACCTGGGATGCTGTGGCTCAGCTCTCTGGCCACAGCAGTGGCCTCTGAAATTGTGATAAAATGCAACAAGTGAGAAAAGGGATCCGTATCGGGGAAGGATTTATCTTTTGGTTTGGATTAATTTGGGGCAGAGGGAGGGTCTCTATCACTTCAGAAAAGTAGATTTTGACCTTAGTTTGTTTGTTTGTTTGTTTGTTTGTTTGTTTGTTTGTTTTTTCCAAACCATCACGGGACTATGTTCTCCATTATAAACAATTTCCAAGTGTGACTTCAACTGGAAATATTTGCTCATTCGGGCATGATCTGTGTCACTCAACAAAATGCTTCTTCGGTGTAGAAATAAATGTACTCTCAGGAGTGCACTATACCTGACGCACAGAGGAGTTCTTACCTCCACTTACAAAGAACTGGCCTATCACCTCTTATCACATACTCAAAGATGAGACACACCAACAATTCAGGTCAAGTTTTGCAGATGGAAAAAAAAAATGTGATATGCCTTATACAATCAAATCCTTCACATTTGTACAGTAAGAGGTGAAGAAGCATTTTCATATAAGTAATGTAATCCTCACACGACCCTTGTTTTAGAGATGAAGCACCAGACGCTTGGGGGTGTTAAAACTTGTCCAAAGGTCCCTGGCTTCTAAAATGCTGGAGTCAGAGTCTGGCAATGCTGTTAGCTCTGCTGCTCCTTCAGACACATACTATGCCCCCTCCCCAGCTCTACTTCCCCAAGCAAAAAAGGAAGCCAGGCTCTCTCCCCCTAGCGCTCATCTCTGATTATGAGATAAATGCCTTCATGCTCTTTTCCACAGCACAACCTTCCCCTGCTCTGCACTGCTGGTAACATCCTAAGTCATAACACCCACGACCAGAAGGGCCACCTTAGCATTCCTCCTCGCTCTCTTCCCAAACCAAGCATAATGCCCGTGTCTTATTGCAATAGATATTTGTGGAAGGAGAAAGAAGGAAGGAAGAGAAAAAGGGAAGAAAGGAAGAGAGAAGAGGGAGAGGGAGAGAGGGGAGAGAGGAAGGAAAGGAGGGAGGAATCTTAGAAAATGGCCCCCATTAACCACACAGCTAACCATATAGAAGTATTCTTAAGTACTTACTAGGTGCTTGTATTCTGCTAGGATGTAAGGGAAACAGGATCCCGTCAAGGATCCCACTGTCAGGAAAATTATAATAGAGCAGAAAGATAATAAAAAGCAATCAGTTGAGGAGAAGCCCAGTGTGGGACAGACGGTCAGAGTGGGAGGGTTCAGAGAGAGGGAGAGCGGTGGGGCAGGAGAACTTCAAGACTAGGGGCCCTGGGAGAACAGGAAGCTGCCAGGAGATCTCCCTTTAAGGACAGAAGAAAGCAGCCTCTCGGAAGCACAGACTGGCACAGGGAGAACTGGATTCCCGTGTTTTATGTGATTTACGTGTTTTACGTGCCACAGGCTGAGAACACCACAAGGTGACACTGGCCACTCTGTGGGCATGAAGTGGCTCCGTGAGTCATTGCTAGAATGTCAAAGGGATTTCTTAGTCAGGAAACCGTCTCTGCCTTGCTGTTTATGATCAACAACTTAGACAAACAGCAGCCTAAAGAGCAAACAAGCCAGCAGATGATAGCCTGGGAGGCAGGCTGGGCCCCAGTGGTGGTGAAAGCACCCTCCGCCCACACCTCAGCCTTTCTCCGCTCCATCTACACCCAGACTACGGCACACACAGCTTGCAGTCGAAAATGACATTCTTCATGGTCATGATTTAAATTGGAATAGTTTTAAAAATTAGGATTTATGTCTTGCTGGACAAACATGTATAACCTTGTAATCACTTACTATTTTTGGCCTCAATTATTTCATGATCACAATGCTTAGGTCTCCTATCCCTTTGCCTTCAGCTCTGGATTCAGTGCATCTGACCTCTTTCTATCCCTGAAGTAGAAAACAACGCCAAAGCATAAGAGACTCTTAAAAACTGAGAACAAACTGAGGGTTGATGGGGAGTGGGAGGGAGGGGAGGGTGGGTGATGGGTATTGAGGAGGGCACCTCTTGGGATGAGCACTGGGTGTTGTATGGAAACCAATTTGACAATAAATTTCATATATTGAAAAAAAAAGAAAACGCTAAAAGGCATACTGTCTCCCTTTGAGGAATTTTCAGAACCCTGAATATTTTGTTTAATGTTTATTTATTTTTGAGACAGAAACAGAATGTGAGCAGGGGAGGGGCAGAGAGAGAGGGAGACACAGAATCCGAAGCAGGCTCCAGGCTCTGAGCTGCCACCACAGAGCCCCACGTGCGGCTCGAAACCAAAGACTGCAAGATCATGGCCTGAGCTGAAGTCAGATGCTTAACTGACTGAGCCACCCACGCACCCCTGAATATTTTGAATGATGGAAAGCAACATCAGCCCTCTCCTCAGGACTCGCTCAAATAAAAGACCATTATCTCTCCCCAGTAACTGAGATTCAGCAAAAGACCTAGAGATTTGGAGACGCTACAGGCAGATTATTTTAGCAGTGTTTGTTTTCCTAAAATATTATCAAGTCATTTTTTTGTCCTAAAAAAAAAAATTCATCAGATAATTCTTGCAGCTAAAGCTTCAAAATATTGGCAAAAATAGGGTCCCAATCTTTTTGACCTAGCAGACCTAGATTTTAGTCCTGGCTTTACTACTTACTGCTTAGGTGACTTTTGATCCCCAGTACTCAGGGCCTCGTACGCCTCACAGTCTTAAAAAGGGGTGGTGGCGGGAGGAGGGAAGAAAGAAAGAATGCCTCCCATGTCCAGCTCCCAGGTTTGCCTGAGGGACAGGGGAGATAACTGGTGTAAAAGTACTTCATAAAATGTAATGTGTTCTACAAATGAAAGTGATTGTATTTTTTATCATGAAGCCATTGTTCGTGTGGTTGGAGGAAGCCAGATCTATAGTGTAAACATGTATTATAAACAGAAGTCTAAATGTTAATGCCTTTAGCAAAGGGAGTGTGATTTTTGTTATTATTGTTATTGTGAGGACAGGACATTCTGAATGTTAACAGCCAGAAGAAAACTCATCAGAGGGAGTTCTACCCTTTAAAGATTATTAAATCTTGTGACCACACAGGTAACCAGGTAACTGGAACACCTCCTACCCTGACGCAATTCAGGTGACAGTGGCATAACTCACCCTCTCCTTGGTATCGAGTGCAACTGCCACTAAGAACACCACCATGTTCAGGTAATGACAGCACAAACATGGGTCAGCATCCCCTCCTCACGACACAACAGAGACCCAGGATGGCAAGGTGGCTCTCCATCTAAGGATCTTGGTTGATTGAGAAAACTTCCAAAAAAGCTGACCTTCAACAGCTATTTGCTCTTCCAGGCCACATGGGAACTTTTCCAGGCAGAAAGGAATACCTCTCTCACCTGAGGTGTAATCATGTGGTGTAATCATGACAAGCAGCATGGACTCACCAGTCAAAACCAGTGGTGGCTCCAGGTTACTCTTGATTTCCTGCACATCTTGCAGGGAAGAACTTTTCCTGAAAATCCTGAAGTTCAGATGTTTACAATTACAGGCAATGAGGCTCAAAGAGCCAGCCTCATGGATCACTTGTGTTTTATTTTTGGTTTTGTTTTCATTAGATGCAACACTGAGCTGAGCCATGAGCCTTCCAGGGAGTTGCACAAGCTCAGCTTTCAGAGATTGTGTTTCATGGTCATGGAAAAAAAATAATAATAATTGGATTTAATAGGTTTTCACAATCATACTATCTACTTAACCTTCCAAGATCATTACTCACTTAATTGCAAGCCCCAAGGAAAGACCAGAGGGTAGGGGCTACACTAGGCAATCGTAATGATAAAAAAGCAGATTCTTCACCACTGATGTAAAATCTAAATATAATATCAAAAATCATTTCAAGTGTTCTGATTTAAGCCCCTTGGATTTGAAGTAACTGTACTCTCTTGATAATTACTCCCATGAAAAAATGGATACTTATATATTTATACAGAAAATATCTATTTACACATGCCTGAAACAGGCTATAAAGATCTAAGGTGACAAAATATAAGCCTCAAGCTATGGGTGACAGGCTTCTGCTCTACTCGTAGCTGTGTACAAGTACTCTCATCCCCTTAGAGAGGAGTGACTATAAATGGGAATTCTGAGGTCCGTTTGAATGTTGTGCCCCCATAGCAGAGTGGAGAGCACACAGAACGTGTCACATGTGTCCGGTAAGGGTGCTTCTGTCCTGTAGGAAGTGCATTCTTTGCTTAGCTCTATAGTACCACAATAGGTCATTCAGGTTATAGGAAGCTTTAATTAGCTGTTTACAAGTGAGAGCATTCTTCAATCTCCAAGAGATGTTTTCCATCTTGACACCGTCTAAAGGAAAATCTTGAACGAAAGACTTACTCGAAATCTGGTTCTTATTCTCTCATTTACTTCTGTGGGATTAAAACAAAACAAAAGCACTTTTTTTTCTTTTCCTTTCTTTTTTCTTTTTCTTTCTTTCTTTTTTTTTTTTTTTTTTTACTCTCTATACAGAGTGGACTATAATTGGATTCCTCGTTCCCGTTCCAAGCCAAGGCACCAGATCCATGTTGCTTCTGCCAAGTTTTTTTCTTCAAGCTGCAATGTCCTTGTTTGTGTTCACTCCCAGTGTTCCAGGTTACACTGTCAAGGCAGGCCCATACTGCCCCACATCCTCCCACAGAGGTCTTGTTTTGTTGTTGAGAAGGCTCAGCGGGAGGATGGAGTCCAGCGTGTTCACAGTGCAACTGAATGCAGCCCCAGGAGGACTGAGTCTCAGGGTAATGGTAGAACTGACAACTGTAGATGACCGGCTGGCAGGGGACCATCACACCAAACTGTAGCAGCCACTAGCTGCCTCTCTAGGCTTCAAACAGTCCTACGAGCCAGGGCTGGGAAGGACTTTCCCGATCTACATCTGGCAGCTTTTCCTAGGTCTGTCCCCAGCCTGATAAGCAGAGACCTTCCTTCAGTTCCTCTGCAGTGACCTTCTGCAGTAGGTAGATAAAGGAAAGAAAAAAAAACCCACCCTCTTTTAAAAACCAGTCTTTCTTGGGGTGCCTGTGTGGCTCAGTCAGTTAAGTGTCCGACTTTGGCTCAGGTCATGATCTCACAGTTTGTGAGTTTGAGCCCCACCTCAGGCTCTGTGCTGACAGCTCAGAGCCTGGAGCCTGCTTCAGGTTCTATGTCTCCCTCTCTCTGTTCCTCCCCCACTCATGCTGTGTGTGTGTGTGTGTGTGTGTGTGTGTGTGTGTGTGTCTCAAAAATAAATAAACCTTAACATTTTTTTAACCCAGTCTTTCTATAAGTGCAGTAGAACAAAGAAAAATTGTATGTTCCTGATAAACCATTTCTTTCAGAGGTTTTTGGAAAGGAGATAGTATTGTAACAAAATTGAAACCATACTTATTCTGTAAAATGCTAAAAATCTACTTTATATTAGGTAATCCCTTAATGAGGTGGCTCAAACAAAAATGACTCAGTTATATTACCATCCTAATTTTTAAAAGGATGCTTTCAGGGAAGGTTGGTGTTTGGTTACTTGGTTGCTACCACTGAAAGGGCACACCAGAAGATTCTGTATACCCCATACCAGCGTCCAGCTCACTCCAGTGGGACAGAACAGCCATGGTTTGCTCCAATCTTTGACTCCTCCCTACTCCACTCCAGTGCTCCCCTCCACTAGCTTATGGCCAATAGCTCACACTCTCTCTTTTCCAAAAGCAACCTACTCTTCTCAGTGTGCCTCCCATCCTCATTTCAGGTATCATTCCTGATCCCAAGCTTGGTTTGTAGTATCTGGACATCAGTGTCCCAATAACAGAGCCACAACCAAGAGATCTCATCAGGACAATCAGTTCTAGGGATAACACAGGCTGAGCTTGACAGACACACCCTATGAACCTCAGGGGGTCCTACAACTACTCCAGCCTTCCCGGGGCCCCTCCAAGAATGGGATGTTCTTCATCTCTGTATACACTATCCTCAACTACATGAAATGTTCTAGAGCCATCTTCCTTCTACTCCCCCAGCCAACACCTAAGCAAGATGCAAAAGTTATTTTAATAGCATTGGCCTTCATTCAAAAAAACATCTACTGAGAACCTACTCTGTAAAGCACTGTGCTAGTTGCTAAGGATACAGAGATGAAAAGACAGGTAGACCAAAGTGGTTGTGGGTGTTAACAATAGTCATTAAGGTCATCCTGGTTCCTTTGTTCTGACTCCATGATCACTAGTAAACTCTTAGTTTTATAGGGGCTTTAAAACACTTGGACATACCTGATCTTATTTGATCTTCACAATAATCTTGTTGGATAGGGATTGTTCATCTCATAGATGAAAGAAATGGAGGCTCGGAGGTATTGAGTGATATAACCTCAAGTCACATAACTAGTAAGCGGCAGAATCAGAATCAAACTTAAAACTTCTGACTGAAGGTCCCCTGCTCACTCCATACATCATCCAGCTTCTTGAGGGTCAAGGTGGAAAGTATTTTTCCAGAAACCTTCTAGTGGTAACACAGCAAACCAGTCTTGAGCACCTACCATATGCAAAACCAGCCCTGGAACTCTGGGAACAGAACATACAATACAAAGATGAATGCAACATGGTCCCTAATCAAAGGAGTTTAGTGAAGGGAAGAAAATCACTGGCTGTGAACTAATCAAGGAAGCTAATAAATCAGGGGAAAGCAAAAGACAAAGTGCCTTGTGGGAGTTGGAACCTGAAGGATCCAGATTAAACCTGGACATTGTGTTTGGGAGGGGCCATCTTTGCACTCCATCCTAGTTACTCTAGGCCAAGAAGCAAAGAATAGCAATATGGTTTTCCATGTAGACTTTTCTACAGTAGAGAAAAGGGAGCTGCTTAGTTGTTACAAGTATTCTGATTTCTAAGAATTATCTCCTAAATTAGTAAATTGGAAGAATAATTTATTTTAACAACAGCCCAAAAAATCCCTTGGAATTTGACAACTGCACATGAGTCCTCAAGAACCTGAAAACTTTCAGGGAACTGACAAAGTTAAGTGTTTTAGCTTACAAAGCAAAAGAGTAGACTTTGGACTATTATCTCTGAAATTTTACCTAAAATGGTCACCCTGCTCTTTGTTTTTGACATCTATTTAGCTTTGAAGCTTCATATGGTAGGACAGATTGAAGTTACTACCATTTCTTCTTGGAGGATGAGGAAAAATTCAACAAGAGCTGGCAATGGCTAGAGAATAGTGGCTAAGAAAGTACTATTTGTCACCAAGAGCAGCAACTCTGGTAATAAAAGAGGCTCTGGACCACAACAAGTACTTCTCAACACTGTAAAACCAGAATAGCTGTTAGGAAAGGGGGAGGGTCAAAATGGATTTCCCTTGTGTGGGACTAAATTGTGCTGCCTCTGCAGACAAAATCAGTGCCTTCTTTGTGTAGGAGTGTAATTCCTGTGAAAACTCACTCATGCTGCTCACTGCTTGAAAGACCAAACAGGAATTAGAGCACCCACCAACCCCTCTCACTACTTTAGTCCACCCTGACCTCTCCAGTCTGCACCTCGGATAAGGAGCCACCATGGGCACTGGCACACACTGAAGCAATGGAGTAAAATGATCCTTGGAGACAAGAGGATCTGCTCCAAGAAGAGGGGCCTAGAACCTAGAACCTGGGAGACTTGGAAGGGGGAGCAGAGGAAAGAAAAAGAAGACTAATGAGAGGGAGTAGAAGAGAGAAAGAGATATGTGGCAGCCTCTTTGTAAAGACTTTCTACCTTTCTGCAGTGGAAGGAAATGAATTCTGATCCTGTTACACTACCCGGTTCTCTGAGATATACTAGATCTTTGAATAAAGAACTGTGCTTCCCTGCTTCTCTGTTCAGAGGTCTAAAAAGGAGCCAATCCCCATAGTGGATTATCAGGGGTACCATCACTGGTTATTAGCAGTTGTTTTTTGTTTTTCTTGTTTTTGGGGTTTTGGGGGTTTTGTTTTGTTTTGTTGCTTTTTGGTTTTTTTTTTTTTTTTTTTTTTGGCTACCCAAAACTCATCTAACACATTTATTTTTGGCTTAAGTTAACCATAGTTGGGTGCCTGGTTGGCTCAGTTGGTAGAGCATGTCACTCTTGATCTCGAGGTTGTGAGGTCAAGCCCCACACTGGGTGTAGAGATTACTTAAAAATAAAATCTTAAAAGAAACAAAAAACGAAAAATAAATGTTAACCATAGTTACTTTCTGTTGCCTGCAGCCAAAGGAGCATAGCTACTCCCTCCCTAGTCTTTCCAATACTGCATTTCTAAACCTATATAGATCAGCACCCACATTCTCCTCACCCTCCCGTTACAGTGAAAGAAGTGCTCCTTCTCTTCTGGAGAAGCAATCCCTTCAGTAGGTTCCAAATCCCACCCCCTTCCACACTTTCAGGGACTCTATTCATGTATCATCAGTCTCTCCCTGCTGGCTCATTCTTGGAAGCCTATAAATAGACTCAGCTAGCAACCATCCTAAATGATCCCACTTGCCCCTACTTCCCCTACAACCACTACTCCTCTCTACTTCATTTTATAGCTGCTCTTCTGTAGAGAGTTGTGCAGACATGTTATCTCCATTGCTCACTTCCCAATTTCCTCTTCAGCAAAGTCTTGTCTGGATTCTATCTCCAATACGCTGCTGACACTGAGAATGCTTTTGCTAGGCCACTCGTGACCTCCTTGCTCCAAATCCATTAGATGTTTTCCTGTTCTCATTTTATTAAGTTTTTTGGTAGCATTGGCCTTGTTGGCCACCCCCTCCTCCTTAAAGCCTCCTCTTGACTCATCAGCAGAGGGCTCTTGCTGAGAGTGGGGTAAAAGAGTAGTAGCTATGGGGAGTCATGGGATCTGAGCAGCTAGGAAGCCCAAGGGAGGGAAGATGGGAGGTTCTATCTTACAAGGCAGTATATGTGGTCTCCTTACATAACTTAGATCATTTCATCCCCACATTCAAATCTTTCACTGACATCTTATCATACTTACAGTAAAATCCACAATCTTTGAAATACCCACAAGGAAAACCCCACATCATCTGTCTGTCCTTATCTACATCCCCAACACCAAAAGTACTCTCTTGACTTGCCCAAAGTCTCTCTGTTCTTTGAAGCAAATAAAACCACAACCATCCTCTTATTATTCAATAGGCAATTGTACTGGACATGCCATCCAACCAAAGATAACACAGAGACCCTGTCTTGTAATATACCGGCTAGAAGAGACTACACGGAGTCCAGTGTTTCATCAGTGTAAGTCAAGATGAAGTTCAAGCCAGTATGCAAACCCATTAGCCAGGCTAAGAAATTTGATGAAGCAGTTGACTTAAAGAGTGAGCGTTAGTGCCAGACTTGTCTTTCCCTTGTTCCTCATGCCATGGGTTTTTGGGAGTTGGCCTCAATCCTGAGAGCATATACCTCCATTTCATTGTACATTTTTGCCTTATACTACCACCCCCAGGAAAATATGTCAACATCCATGATGAAATTTATACAGAGGAACTACCCCCACCATCTCAATCTGTATTGTTTTCACAATAGCGTACATTATGTTGTTTTGCAAAATTTATAAACACATGGGCAAACATTGCCCAGTTTGTCTGTGGGTTGGTAGAGACACCTACACACTCATTAGACCAAGAAAAGAATGGTTTTCTATCAGGTAAAGAGGTGGATCAAGGGTGGTGATTTTCAAAAAATAGTAGAATTAAACTAATATTCAAATCTCCTGCTTTTGCCTGCAGTTTGCAGGGGTCTGTATTGGGGGATCAAGATGCATGACCTCTTTTTGAGCAGACATCACTTGACAAAGCTATCCAGAGGGTTTATCTAGTCAAATATTTATCTGGATGTTATCAGCTTGTATGGTTAGGAAAATAAAAATGATTTAAAGAACAAAGTAGAAAGTCACACTCCCTTTTTAAAATAGAGTTTTTCAAATTCAATGGTGTTTTTTTTCTTTTCTTTTTTTCTTTTCTCTTTTTTTTTTTTTTTTTTTTTTTTTTTAGCCTCCTTCCCCCCTAAGTTAACTTACTTGGTTATTTTATTATTTTTCAACATACTTCCCCCAACATATGGATGTAACTAAATCAAAAGGTTCTTTCCTGGTTCCTTTTTCTTTTTTTTATTTTTTTAATGTTTATTTATTTTTGAGAGAGAGACAGAGTATGAGTGGGCAAGGGGCAGAGAGAGAGAGAGACACACACAGAATCCGAAGCAGGGTCCAGGCTCTGAGCTGTCAGCACAGAGCCCGATGTGGGGCTTGAACTCACAAACGATGAGATCATGACCTGAGCCGAAATCGGATGCTTAACTGACTGAGCCACCTAGGTGCCTCTCTGGTTCCTTTTTCTAAAACAGGTACATGTAGATGTGACTGACCTAGTATGTCAGTAACAAGGCATACACCCTGCCATACCACTGGCATTGTTACAGTATACAACGTCTGATTCTTGATTTCAGCTAAGAATATAGTCTCACAGTTTATGAATCTGAGCTCCTGCACCATCAGCACAGAGCCTGCTTGGGATTCTCTTTCTCTCTCCCCATCTCTCTGTCCCCCCCTCATGATCTCTCTGTCTCAAAATAAATAAACTTAAAAAAATTTACCTTCAAGTAACTTGAGCTTGGGATTCAGTGATTACTGTGTCAGTGTAGGTCACAAAGAGATTCAGCAGTATCAACTACGATTAGTCAATCAAACAATGAATCAATAGGAATTTCTAAAAATTCCCAGGAGTTTAGGAATTAGTTAGCACTGTAAGATTTAAAGAACACCATCTGGTCCCTTCTACAAACAGATCATAACCTAGGAAGGGAAATATTATCAACACCAAACTTTGATAGTCTCCTTCAATGCCAGTTATTATTTTTCTGCTGGCAGGTGAATTCACCACCCTCCAGGTCTTAAGATAGCAGAGCTTTGAAATCAGCACATGTCAGTATGGAAGTATAAGTATTTGGCTCCTTGAGGCTTCCTGTTCCATTCTTAGCACGTGGCAGCATTTCTAATTCTCCAATTTCTCCCTATCCCTTCATCCTTTCTATTATTTATAAAAATTTGAAACCAAGAGGGAACCTGGGTGGCTCAGTCAGTTAAGTGTCTGACTTCAGCTCAGGTCATGAGTTCAAGTCCTGTGTCGGGCTCTGTGCTGACAGTTCAGAGCCTGGAGCCTGCTTCAGATTCTGTATCTCCCTCTCTCTCTGCCCCTCCTCCACTCATTGCTCTCTCTCTCTCTCTCTCTCTCTCTCTCTCTCAAAAATAAACAAACATTAAAAAAATTAATAAAATTTGAAACCAAGAAAGAACAATGAACACTGTAGATGCCTCAAAAGCTGTATGCAGGGGAATGATGAGACAATGCAGAGAGCTTAAGGAAAATTTACCAATTGAGCATATGAAATCAGTTGCTCCAGAGTGTGGGAGACTAGGCCCAGGCAGGTTGGCAGGAATAGGGCTATCATGACCTATCCTTGAGGTGACAAAGCCCTGAACTGGGACATGGAAAGGTAAGAAGGTAAGAAAATATGGGGAGGGGGTGGGAATCAGCAGAACTTGATGACCAGCAGACATGATGGGGATGGGACAAGCAAGAATAAAGGCAGAAGAAGCATTAGCAGTGACTTCAAAGTTTTGAGCTGCAATAACTGAGACAGTGTGCCATGGCAGAAACAAGGAACTTGGAAGGGGAACTGGTTTTGTGGGGGAGATGATGAGCTCAGTTAGAGACTATTGAATATGAGGCCATGGGAAGACTTTCAAATGAAAATGATCAGTGAGCATTCAGAGATATGGGAATAAACCTTGAGCAAGGGGCAGGATGCGAGCTGTAAATCTGTGAGTCATCAGCCCCATGTGCTCACAGCCATGAGAACAGAGACAATCTCCACACTGTGGTGCCAGAAAGAAGAGTAGAAGACCAAGGATGGAGCCTTGGGTAATGGGGCATGAGGAGGAACAAGAGGCAGAGGGGAAACTTCAGGAGAATTGGAAATTTAGCAAGGAAATGAGGAGAGTACAATGCTGGAAATGTGAAACAATGAAAAATTTCCAAGAAGCAAATGGAACAAATAATGAGGACTGTGGAAGGGATAGTGAGAAAGAAATCAAAAGGACATTGGATGGTTATAGTTGGTCACTTCTAGGAGCCAATTTGGGCAAAGAGGTGGGATGGGGATTAGATTTCAGGGGATTAAGGAGGGATTGGGGAGAGAGGAAACAGATTATTAATTATATATATATATATATATATATATATATATATATATATATTTTTTTTTTTTTTTTAAGTGTCAGGAAAAGATAGAATTGTAGCTAAACAAAAAACATTCTTTTTGAGAAACTTTCTAGAAAATATTTTATCATATTTGTTACATGAGGTATTTGATTCCTACATCTCTTGCCAACATGGAAACTAGAAGTTCAGATGGATTTTTACTGTCTTTGAGGTGGAGCTTGATCCTCCCTCCACCACACCCCCCCCCCCACACACACACACACTTAAAAATTCAGAGACCCCTCTTCTCATGCCACAAGGGTTGCACTTCTCAGAATTTGGGCTTCTAGATAAAATCAGCCTGAAACTTGCCACAAATGGGCAATTTGGACCTCTAATGATATTAAGGCTAGGTAGCAACCATTGCCCAAAGCTGCCTACCCCTCACAAGAATGCTCCTATTTGAGCATTTTATCTCAGCCTTTGCACTGGTGTTTACAATCTACCTTTTGTGTAAAAGTGACTTGTGTGCAGTGTTCATGTTTATCCTTACACTAGCCAAGCCATATTAGGGGCTTTTAAAACAATCACTAATTCCATCATTGTTGAGTGGTCAATGCTACAGTGGTTTCAACATAGTCCCTGAGAAGACTGGGAACCCAAAAGCACCAGCTGCTAAGCCTGTGCCAAGAAACAGCAGGAATACACTGACCAATATCTTCATTTTTCACACAAACACCCATTTGTCTAAAGCCATCCTATCTCCTATTACCTTGCCCCTACCTTGTCCCAAAACATAAATATCCTCTGCTTTCCTACGGTTAAGGAAGATGTGACATGTGACCCTAGAATATGTATTTATTGTTTAAGTATCTAATAGAATTTCAAATCTGGCACCTGTGATGTTGCTTGACCCTAAGCCAAACTTAGACTTGAATTCAGAATATAAACTTCCAGAAGTTTAGTTTCAAAAATATAAACAATGTTTCCTAAACCTGAGAATAATAAAAACAGATGCCTTCAGATAAAAAAAAATAGAATGTTCTCATGATTTTGGTTTGGGGATTTAAAAAGAAAAACTTAAATTCTGACATACACAGAAGAGTGCACAAATTTGGAGCTTAATGAATTTTCATACAATAAACATAGCCATGTAATCAACACCCAGATGGGGAAATAAAATATAATCAGCCCCATTGAAGCCCCTCTCATTGCTCTTCCCCATCACTAGCTGGCTGCAAGGAAACTTGACTTCTAAAATCACATATTCAGGGGCACTGGGGTGGCTCAGTCAGTTGAGTGTCCAACTTCAGCTCAGGTCATGATCTCACAGCTCGTGGGTTCGAGCCCTGAGTTGGGCTCTGTGCTGACAGCTCAGAGCCTGGAGCCTGCTTCAGATTCTGTGTCTCCCTTTCTCTCTCCCCCTCCTCTGCTCGTGTTCTGTCTCTCTCTCTCAAAAACAAATAAACATTAAAAAATAATTTTAAATCACATATTCATTTTACCTTTTTAAAAAGTTTTATAGAAAAAGAGTTACAATATATATTTTCTGGCTTATTTTGCTTGACATTCTGTTTGTGAGATTCATCTATGTTGTTGTAGTTGGTTATAGGTGGTTCACTGCATAAATACATGGCAATTTCTTTATCCATTCATCTGTTGATGGATATTGGAGTTGTTTTCATTTGGGCAAATGTTTTTTGGGAACATTTTTGCACATGTCTTTTGATGCCCATGTGCTTTCATTACTCTTGAGTACAATTGTGAGGTAGAATTGCCTGGCCATACAGCAGGCATACAGTCAATTTCAGTAGAAAGCGCCAAATGGTTTTCCAAGGTGTCGTCCTGATGTAGCCTCCTGCCAGAGTGTACCTGAGCTCCAATTCCTCCCTATGATCACCAGCGTTTTGTATTGTCAAGGTATTCTCAAGTTTTTTCTTTGTTTTGTTTTTGCCATGCTGATGGGTTTGGCCCTTTTTAAATCCTCTGCAGAGACCGCAGTGTTAGGAACAATGGCACGATCATTCTTAGCCCGCAGTGAACATTACTAATATGGAGAATTTTCCTATTTTAAGAATTTACAATCCTGCAAATGATCCTACCTAATATCTGAAATTTACTTTGTGTTTGTTGAATTGAATTGGGGATTTTACCAGGTCCTTAGTTTAAAAGTCATACAACTCATAAAGACAAACTGGAGTGCTAAAGTCCCTCAACTCTACGTTTGGATGTCTTAAGAATAAAGATAGGAAAGTAAGACGGAAGGAAAGCAGGTAGACAGACACTGCTGATTCTTATTAGTCAGAGTGATCTTGTGAACATGACTTCAACAACAACAAAAGGAACAGGTTCTATAGGAGAATCTTTGACTGACTTTAATTCCCTTACAAGTATATATTATTCTTTGGGGATGACCATGCTAAAAAAAAAATGGTTTTAATTAAATATACGTACATGCATATATATATATAGATGTATATATATAAGTATATATAAAATATATATAAATAAATAAATACATATATATGTATATATATGTATATAGTATAAATGTAAATAAAAACAAATGAAGTTAAGACACTGACATCAGGCTATTTCAGACTGCACATCTCTCCAGCATGTTGAGATTGCTTGATTTGGATGATGGTTTCTGGGAATGCCCCTGAAATACCTGTAATCTTCATAGTTATCACTTGAGCTAACCATGCACAGAGTCTCAAAAACCCCCAAAAAACTTTAGGAGAAAAAGCAAAGGGAAAAGCCAATTCCAAAACCAACTTCCTAAGAAGACTCTTAAGTCACAGTCGCTCTGTCTCCTTGAGCTCCAAAAGTGCAAGGCAGGCCAGTCTCTTTCCCAGATCCCTGAACAAATGGGGCTCCTTCTGAGTCCTCCCAGGACATGCTGTGTTCAGCCCATCAGAGCCTGGGTGTACCTGTAAGTTTTCCTAAAAAGGCTGTGAAATTCAGAAGGACAGAGACCAGGTCTTACTCATCTTAGCAGTCACCCAGAGTCACAAGCACTTTGCAGGCACAGAGCAATGTCCAAGAGAACTTACTGAACTGCCCCTCCCTCCCCACCCCAGGCCAACTGTGTTCATACTGAGTGGTGAGTTGCCCATATGATAAAGAAAGTAGGTGTTGTTTTCTATAATGTGTAACTATTTAGATCATCATTTTGGATACTTCCACCATCCCAACGTACCCCTTCCTCCCTCTCCTATTCTCCCTTGCATACACACTGCAAAATCACTCTCTTTTCACTGAACATTCACAGCCTGACCAGTTTCAGCCCACTGAGAATGAGTGCACAGCTGGAAGCAGTATGGCAGAAATGGCCAAGACTGACAGAGGCACTGTGAATTCCACTCCTATCAGCCACTAACAGGCTGTGCAGCCTTTTGAGCCTCACTTCTCTCTCGCAGTAGGTCTCTCAGCCTCCTTCAATATTACAAACGTGTGTGTCTCCATAATTCCTCAGAAGGAGGGAGCATGTAGCGCTCTTCTCCCAGTTTCTATCAGGACACTGTCCCAGCCCGAGCAGGTTCTGATTTTCTGTTTGCTCAAAGCAAGTTGGTTACATCCAGGATCCATTTATTTATTTATTTTTTAATACTTATTTACTTTTGTGTGTGTGTGTGTGTGTGAGAGAGAGAGAGAGAGAGAGAGAGAGAGAGAGAGGCAGACAGTGTGTGAGCAGGGAAGGGGCAGAGAGAGAGGGAGACACAGAACCTGAAGCAGGCAGGCTCCAGGCCCCGAGCTGTCAGCACAGAGCCTGACGCTGGGCTTGAACCCACAATCCGAGAGATCATGACCTGATCCAAAGTCGGATGCTTAACCGCCTGCGCCACCCAGGCACCCCCAGGATCAGTTTATGAAATAAGAGTGTGATAAGAGTGCTTCTTGTCTGTTTTGGCAACAAGACACTTGGAGCTAGGAACTCAACAACTGGACTTATGGCACTTACAAGTCACTCTCCCTTTCCAAACCCTGCTTGCTTTGCTAACTGGACCAGAGGAAGGAGGAGACGCTTCAAGCAAGAACAAGAGAGGGTGCACTAGAAACCCTGCAGGTAAAGAGTCGACAGGCTTGGCAATCCCCCCTTTCTATAGCTGAAGGATCATCATTTTCTAAATTACTTTTGGCCAGATTGCTGCACACAAGAACAGATGAGGTCTTGGCTTTCTCCTAATCCTGAACAGGTTGAATCTTAAGAAGTCTAAGTAGATTTTCTCCTCAGAGCTGTCTGATCCATGATGAAGTCTGCCACAACCCCATGTGTGAGCCTGTTTGCCTTTTCTCCAAAATCCAAGACAAAAGAAGTCCCTCTGGGTAGATGAGAGACATTTACTGGAGTTTCCTTTCTCAGCGCCAAGTAAAAACCTGGATACGGAGACTGATAGAATGTCCGCTGAACGACAACAACAACAAAAAAAAATCAATGAAGTTGGTCCCCTTCCAAGAAGAATGGGTCTAAAGGTATGCTTGCATGTTTCAACAAGATACCTGGAGGGAATTCCAATGTACTTCCTCTTTTGGAAAAATAAAAGAGAAAATTAATTCTGGCTTCTAAGATCAGGAGTGAGGCTCTGATCAGGAGTGAGGCATGATTTTCTTTTTCTTTGTCTTCCTCTCTCTCTTTTTAAATTCCAGGCTGAACAAGGCCAAGCACCAGATGTTCAAAGTGGTAAACTGTTGAAGTTCCTCTGCAAAAGCCATACAGCCAATTGCACTTGGGTGCTGCTTGTCCCTGCCGCTCTCCTGGGGCCCCCATATTGGTTTTGTTGTTGTTGTTGTTGTTGTTGTTGTTAAGGTTAAAGTTCAACCCAGATAAAGCTGCATTCAGAGAGTGGGAGTAAATGTCTGGCCACAGAGGGAGATGGGGAGGATGACTTTCTCTGTAGTTGTGTGTCCTAGATTTTCTGAAATGATTACATTCTGAGGACTCAGAGGCAGCTCACACTTTCAAGTCTGAATGCTGACTCATGTCCTCCCCTTCAGGGCAACGGAAAGGAAGGGTGGAGTTGGAGGATCTGGGTTGGGGAGCAGGGTAGGAACCGCCATGGGGATGGGGGGAGCAGAGAGAGAGATAGAGAGAGAGATGGAGGACACCAGCAAGACTCCTTTTCTGAATGCAAACCTTCCTTCTGGCTTTCTGCAAGACTCCTGAAACTTGAGGGAAGAGCCTGCAAAAGTGGTACAGATGGCATTTTCTCCTCTTTCCTATCCTGCCACTTTCCTTGCTTTCTTCTGAGATCTTTAGGACTCACATAGTTAATAAGGGAGGATGAAAAATATCAAAAGGCTATTTTTGTCTTGTTTGCAAGGATCAGTGAAATGAGTCAAATAAATGGAGGGGAAAAAAAAAATCCCCCACAGCTCAGGCAGATCCAGAAGGGAATCTTTGCTGAGACTTAAAAATGTCATTTCCTCCAATGACCTAAATGGGTTCATGAAAGTTTGGGTCATTCAAGCAGCTGACCATCCACAGGCACACTGAGTAGCCTAATCATCTAAATAGCCAGCAGTTTGACGGCATCATTTATCTGATGACAAAAGGCGCGCACACACACACACACACACCCTTTCCTAGTCTCAGGTACTATTAGAGTTCTTCCATTAGGAAACCCACCAGTGGTGGGTCCAGAACCCAGCTTACATCTGGTGACACAGGACAGATTTAAGATTAGCATTTTAGGGCATGTACAGATGTGTTTTGCACAGAATTGATGCTTTATCGTTTGAGGTGGTTTTATTATATTCAGACAATCCCTTTGTGACCACTGATTCCTTTATTCAACAAATATTTATTCTGTGCCTACTGTCAGGCACCTTGATGGGAGCTGAGAATTCATGGAGGTCATGTCTACTGGGGAGTCTGACTATAAGCACATACATTCATACATCTACACACCAGTGTATGTATTTAAACTACACATTGTGTGAGTGTTGTGAAGAAAATGAACAGGATTCAGTGATAGGACTGAATGATGAGGTGGAATCAGCTGTATGAAGGAAGAAATGACTAACACCATTGGCTGCAGAAAAGTGCTGAGACAGAGTCTCTTTCATCTTTACAGCCCCCATGCCCAGTATAGCACCCAGCAGACATTGAATTGGGTGGCTCTTAGTCTCACCCACACTCACTACAATGCTCTGAGGGATGACAATCAGTCAGAGTGCACTGGCTGTACTAATTTTTCAGTTGCTACTGCTCAGAGACTCTGAAATCCCCTCCTCTACCCACTCCAGGGACCATCCCCAAATCCTTCCATAGTTCAGCAACTAAAGGTGTAATGGGTCCAAAGCACAACTTCAAGACCCTGCTCTACTAGTCCCACTGGCTCTTGTTCTAATGCGTGAGTGCTGGAGCTGTCTTGGGTGTGAAATATTTCAGGCACGAGCCCTGCTGTCAGAATTTGGGGTGGAGGAGGGGTGTGAGAAAGTGTAATTCATCTGGCTTAGAGACAGCCAGCTGTCTTGGGGAAAATGGCTAGGATTTGACAGTTACCATCTCCCTTTATCAGTCTCATTTCTGCCATCAGAGGGCATCTCCCCCACTCCCCAAGGTCTGGAATAGAATCGTAGAGAAATGAAACAGACATTTTTTTGTGCCTTTTTATGTTACGTACCTAAAATGTATAAGGCAGACGGTATGCAAATAGTGGCATTGGGTGCAAAGAGATAAGACATTTGTTTTATCTCAGTAAGTCTGATTTGGGGCAAAGACAGTTGTATCAAAGTTGACTGTTTCTTCCTCAAAGACTTACTACCTGTAATAAGTCAATGGAACAGTGAAACTCTCTAACTGTAGGAACAGGGAGAAGCAGGAATAGAAGAAGATCAATTTAATTATCCTTTTCCTACATAAATATAAAATACATATTTGCATGTTTAATATTAAAATATAACTATTAAAATGATAGATAAATCCATCTTTAAATTTAGGGACTTAAGATATCATTCAGAGTGAAATTTCGGAGATCACAAGTAAATCATCTTTGTCTCTTTGGCCAATCACTGCTGAATTGAAGTCTGCTTTTCTTTTCTTTTTTTCTGATTTAAGAAATCTATTTGCAGCCCCTGCTATTTCTTTCTGCTCCAGCTCCTGGTCAAATGCTTCACTTTTCATTTAGACTTTGAGAGAGCCATGGACCTACCAGTCCTCTCCCTGATCAGCTGACCCTCCTACTTCTCCCTAATGGAAAGAAAAACATCTCTTTCCTTTCATGTGGCTCAGCTGAACTCCATTCCTGCTTATTCTCTCAGCAGAGGAGGAAAAAACAAAAACAGCAAACCACTGGGTCGTGACCATAAGTCAGTCCTTCCTGGTGACGTCATTCTTATCAGAAAAAAAATGAACCTCGCTTCTATACCCCATTTCTCCAGTTCCATAGAAGCTTTGTGCCTTTAAGACCAGGGTGCTGTGTACAAAGCAGAGAAGAAATGCACTGAGAGTAGTAGCTGGAACAAGCCATCTGGTGGAGGCTGCATGGCCCTGAAGTCATGTTAGCACTCCACTACTCCAATGGTCATCGCTCTTGCCTTCTCCAGACCCACTTCTTTTTCTTCTTTTCTGCCAAGCCTCTACACCATAGTGGGATTGCTCGATTCAATTACCTCAGTTCATGTCAATTCAACTCACATTACTAGGTAGGAGGATATCTGTGAAAGTACTTTGTAACAGGAAAGTGCTTTACAGATATGTTATTATTACTAAGTACTCAGTATGTGCTACTCTTCACTGGGATGTAGGTGGGGTGGTGAGGACAAAAAAAAAAAAGAAAAAAGAAAAAAGAAAAAAGAAAAGAAAAGAAAAAAGAAAAGCCTTGACTCTAACGTTCCAGAAAAATACGATGACTTCAGCAAGAATTACAGAACTTGGGTCATGAATCAGAATGGATCCAGAAAGATATGTGAGACCTACCAGTAAAAATGATAAGGGCATTGAAAACACATGATATACAGTTTACCCTTTCATTTAGGAATTCACACGACATGAAAGAAGTGGATGCCTCCCCAAGTGCAAAAAAAAATCTCACCAGATCAATGATAATCCTGAGAGAGAGGGATGAATGAGGATTCTCTATGATGCTGCATGTAAGAATTTAGTGTCCAGTTTTCACCTCTTTTGAAGGATGTCAAGTTACACCTGAGGTCCTTGAATAAATATGACAGAAATTCACCTCTGCACAAAAAGACCAATTGCCTTCAGTCTACTTGAGGACTTGAAGAGACTCAGGGTTTCGGTGAGCCATAGAGAATAGCCTGGGAGGGGGAAGGGGTTGGAGGTGACATTCTTTTCTAAGTAAAGTGCAAACACTCTCTTATAAAGAAAGGTGCATTTGGAAGGAATGCGGTCCTCATACATCACCTGTGATTAGCTTTTGGGCAACTTTCATGGACAGGAAGGCTTCCATTCAGGAGCAGACAATTCAGCTGATTACCTTGTGTGTCTTAGGTCATCCCTTGAGAATGGGAACAATGCCCCTCAGACCTGTGGAGGAAACTCGATCAACCAACTCAGGTGTGCAACGAAGCGTTTGAAGAGCCATTGAAGGTGCTGTTTACTCTTAGTGGGATTTTTTTTTCTTCTTTGGATGAAGGTAGATAACATGATGCCTTTTCCTAGAATCTATATCTGGGAGATTTTTGTTTTTCTGCTTGGGGCTTTTACCGGTTCTGTATTCAAAGACCAACACAAAACCCCTATTTACTTTCTGTCTTCTAAGATCCTGTCAGCTCTGTGTTGAGCACTTCCTAGAAAATCTTCCCCTCCCCCATCCCAGCAAGACTCTTCAGTTTGGCTGCAGGAGGATGTTTATCTGACACTTACCATCAAGGTTCAAACCTTGTCAACGTTTTACCAGCCCTGAGCACACAAAGCCACACTCCCCTAAAAGGGCACTGAGCTCTCCCAGATGTGTTTCGATGATATTTCCCCCCTAACTTTTGCATTTGGAAAATTGCAGAGAACCAGATCTCATGCCCCACTTGAGACAATTTTGTCAGCTGTGATTTTCCTAGGTCAAGTATTTGTATTCAAAGGCGAGAGCAAGAAGAAATTTTAGCCCAAACATTAAAGAGAAGAAAAAATGAATAAATTTAGAATTACTGCGAAGTTTTAGCTTTTCCAAGAGAACGCAAGGATAGAAATGTAATCAGATTCTCAGATTATAATCTTCTAATTATATCCACTCCTTCCCCCCTCTTTCACACACATCCAGAATCACTACTTCTTTGACAACGTTGAACAACTGAGTATGTCTAACATATACTTGCAATGAGTGACTTAAAATGGAAGCCAGAGGGGGGAAATATTCTCAAAATCTCACTCAAAGCAAAACTAGAAACCAAGATGTATAAAAGAACTAGAGAGTGAAATAAATCTCCAGAAGATGTAAAAGAGAGGGAGAACCATATAGTTTTAAAACTCTTCCAGATCTACAATTCAATGTGTTTAGCTGGCTAGTTACTCTGAAGTTAGATCTGCAAAGAAAGAACTAACAGGACAGACGGTAGGATCAGACAGCACAGGCAGTGTTTTTGTGCCAAAAGGCCTTGTAGAGAGGGAATGTTCATCATTATTCGAGGGGCGGGGGGAGGAAAAAAGAGAAACCCTTCTGGCATCCACCCACACAGAAAATTTTTGTATTTCTTACCATGGAAATACTAACCTAGAGGAAAGGAACAGAGCATTGGGGAGTTCCATCCTAAAACCCTTCTGAATGGGAAATGCCCAAAAGTATATCCAGAAAGGCAGAGACTGGCAAATGGATTTATATGGAATCAGACACTAGATGTGTCTGCACACGAGCTGCACTAACGCACCAGGGAGTCAGGCAGATCACTTTCTTACCCCATGAGGCACAGCCCTCTTGGCCACCCCCAGTCCACCCCCTCAGCAGAGCCTCTGGTTCACTGAAACACCACATTGCTGCACCCATCCCTGCTCAAAACATGTAAACTCCGTTCAGCACCCTACACATCCAGACATTCTCAGCCCAGTTGCCCTGCTTAAAAATCTTCTTGGATCCCCCAGGGACAGGACCCAAGCACTTAATACCCTTGGAGACCCTGGCTATTCTGAAGCCAAAGTCCTTCACCCCAGAATAAATCTCTAACTTTCTCTTTCTAAAGTCTCAAGAAACAGAATTTGATGCAGTAACCTTCAGGGATTGCTAATGAACTTTCCTTGTATGCAATGTCTCCACATTTCTTTTTGTTCAAAGAGGAGGATTCATGAAAGCATTTACATCAGGCTTGGCATTGATTCCTCTCCCTTTACAAATACCATTATATTCACCACAGGCTGATGACTGATCACAAGGGTAGATACGGACGTGAAGTACTCTCAGAGCACCCTGCCAATTCAGTGATATGCTTTCTTCAGGTCCCAGGTGCCCATATGCTCCAGGTTCAAGGTAAAGTGGAGAGACTGAGAAAGAAATCACAAAACACGTACTCCTTCCCCAGTTCAGGAGGGCTCCAGTTCCACTGGGTGCTGGGGACTACACAATCATTCAATCTAAATGTTCGTCAACAGATGGAGACGAATAATTCTTGCCATGTAGCTCAAAATGATTTGAAAAGGAGGTTGTTCTTAAATGAAACGCACTGACAAAGAAACTTTTTGTTTTTTGTGGAGAGGACCTAGGTGAGAATGTTTAAAGCCCTGAGTTCCAGGCCCAACTTTGCCTCTAACAAGCTGTCACAGAATTTTTCTAGATACAAAGATCTCATCTGAAACATGAAGGGGTAAACTCACAAGCTTCTAACAGAATTAAAAGTTCATGACCTCTTGTCTTCATATAAATATTTAATTATCCAATTTTCCATAGCCATTCAAACTGACTCTTCCCTGGTGTACAGTCTATTGCAGCCATGGTTGTGCCCATTGCCCCAACAGGGACAACTACTCTTTGCGAGCTGGGCTTTTGCTGTGTTCCCAAACCACATTCAGCTGTCTCTTTTATTAATTACTGGCATCTCTTCTTCCTTCTGTTAGTACAAATCATTCAGAGTTACCTCTCTAGCTGATGAAGCCCCAAATCACCTGGCAGCTGTGCATCCTGGAAGGTTTACCACATACATAACAATAGGACATTAGAGCATCAAAGAACCTTCGAAACTATCAAGATGAGTGGCCTCCACAGTCTCAAGGGGATATACAAGAAGATCCATTAGAATGTGGGAAAACTAGATCATCTGTTTTTATTTTTTTTTTAATTTTATTTATTTATTTTTTAATTTACATCCAAATTAGTTAGCATCTAGTGCAACAATGATTTCAGGAGTAGATTCCTTAGTGCCCCTTACCCATTTAGCCCATCCCCCCTCCCACAACCCCTCCCGTAACCCTCAGTTTGTTCTCCACATTTATGAGTCTCTTCTGTTTTGTCCCCCTCCCTGTTTTTATATTATTTTTTTGTTTTCCTTCCCTTATGTTCATCTGTTTTGTCTCCCAAAGTCCTCATATGAGTGAAGTCATATGATTTTTGTCTTTCTCTGACTGGCTAATTTCACTTAGCGTAATACCCTCCAGTTCCATCCACGTAGTTGTAGCCAAAGTATGGAAAAGAGCCCAAATGTCCATCAATGGATGAATGGATAAAGAAGATGTGGTGTGTATATATATATACACACACACACACACAATCACACAATGGAGTATTACTCACCAATCAAAAAGAATGAAATCTGTTTTTATTTATTAATTTTGTCGTATCCCTACTAAACTTCTATTATTAGGGAATGTTTTATAATGTATATAGTACATAAGACACTTACAGATCCATATTATTTGTAAATTAGTACACATCTATTGAAACACACATGGTAAGCTCTTTCGTTGTTGCTACTTATAGGAGTGTGTGATCGAAAAAGTTCAAAGAGGGACTCCTGGGTGGCTCAGTCGGTTGAGTCAGTTCAGGTCATGAACTCACAGTTCGTGGCTTTGAGCCCTGCATCGGGCTCTGTGCTGACAGCTCAGAGCCTGGAGTCTCCTTTGGATTCTGTGTCTCCCTCTCTCTCTGCCTCTCTCCTGCTTGTGCTCTGTCTCTGTCTCTCCCTCCCCACCCCCTCTCTCAAAAAACTAAACATAAAAAAAAGGAAAGTTCAAAGATTAACCAGACCAAGTTCTGTCCACCATCAGTTTTTGTAAATAAAGTTTTATTGGAACATAGCCATGTCCATTCATTTACATAACCTCCGTGGCTGTTTCTACACTACCCACAGCATAATTCAGCAGTCGCACCAGGGATGATATAACCCACAAATCCTAAAATATATGCTACCTGGCCCCATACAGCAAAAATCCACTGACACTTGATCTAGACCAACAAATTCATTTTTATAGATGAAGGAATGGAAGCCTAGAGATGTAGACTATATTGGCATAGCAGAATTAGAACCATGGGTCTTCTTCAAAGTATTCTTCAACTAATTCTTTGTGCATGATATTATACTCTCACCCTCATACCTTGTGTTCCTTGGAGACTTTTGACATCTGAACTGACTTATTACTAGACTAAAATTCCATTTTACCCACAAGGCTGCTTCTACCTGAGCTCCCCTTTCCCCCACCACTATACTGACTGAGTCGCATCAGCTTCCCTTATGCCATAGTGAAAGCACACCCCTGCCAAAAGATACTGTTACACTATTTATATGCCCTTTACCTCAAACAGAAGATCACCTATTTCTTCCTTTTCTTTACACATTCTAATTAGTATACTTGAAATGCCTGGAAGTACTAATTAGTACTCTTGAAATGCCTAGAAATCCAGTGGCCAATAACATGCTTACTTATTCGGAATATCTGGCAAAGGTGCTAATACTGGTGAGATCATAAAAATCAGTCAGAACTCTCCAACTGTGAAATCATCAAGGGATCATGCTCTGCCCACCCAACGTACACTTCTTCAAGTACATGAATTTTACAGTCAGAGTCACTGAGAAAAGCAGGGGCTATGTGGAAGGTCATCCTCATAAAGGATAATTTGTCTGGGACTGAGTTTCATGATGGAATTACCTAAGGCAATGATTCTCTAATTGTGGTCCAGCACCATCATATGTGAAACTTGTTAGAAATATAAATTCTTAGGTTCCACCCCAAAACTATAGAGTCAGAAACTGGGGGGTGGGCCACAGAAATCTGTACTTTGACAAGTCCTCCTATTGTTTCTAATGTTTGCTAAAGTTTGAAAAACATGGAGGCATCTCAGTGGCTCAGTTGGTTAAGCATCTGACTCTTGATCTTGACTCCAGGTCATGATCTCATGGCTCGTGAGCTTGAGACCTGTGTTGGGCTCTGTGCTGACACCATGGAGCCTGCTTAGGATTCTTTCTCTCTTTGCCCCTTCCCCACTTGCAGACTATCATTCTCTCTCTCTCTCAAAATAAATAAATATTTTTTAAACATAAATTAAAAAAAAGTTTGAAAAACATGAATTCAAGGAATTTGGCATCACAACCAAGGACCAAAAGCCAGAAGGAAAGGACCCCCTCTACCACCAGTGCCTTCTCTGAAGTTTCCCTCCTGCCAGCCTTCACTACGTCTTTATGTTTGCAGAAATTCCTGACAGAGACACTATTATCTTGCCTTAAATGGGGCAGTAAATATAAGAATGAGCTTTGGGTACTTAGTAGAAATAGACATTGCAGCTTGCCTAGTGATCAGCATGCTTTACCTCAATTATGGTCATTTTGCACTGCTGAATCACTGCACTTTTTAAAATATTTATCAAGGACCTAACTAAATACAAAATTCCATGTAAAAAGGGACTGTGTACATCTTCTCCATGAATATGTAACCAATACTATGGATTTACAGTCTGATGAAGGAGATGGATTTTTCACTCACACACACAAAATCACATGCAAATATTTTGAAATCCAAGTCAGGTGCTCTGAAGAGAAGGAACACATTACTGCATGAACATATGTGTTGTGGAGGAATCTGACCTAAATGGGAGAACTGGGGACACTTCCCAGGGGAACTGACATGGGAGCTCATCTACCTGCAAGACAAGATTCAAAATGGGAGAAAGCACTGTGCACTAAGACGAAAAAGTGTGTGCAGAAGTTCAGTAGCAGAAGGAGACTATTTTGAAGAACTGAAAGCAGACCAGTGGGGCAGGAGCACAGAGTGAGAGAGGGTGTAGCTTAAGAGGAGGCAGGGGAAGCAAGATCACCCACACTAAGAACTTTGTGAATGGCTCTGACAGTGAGATCATTCTGGCTGCTACGTGGACAACTGTAAGGAAGCTAGAATAGAGTAACCTTAGTAGTTGTCCAGAACAGACATGAAGTAGGTTAGACCAGGGATAAGTAGACAGATTGGGAAGATATTTAGGCAACAACAGTAGATGTGGTGACATGGGATGTGAGAAAGAGGAACTTGTCAAGGAAGATTCCTTGGTTCTGGGGGTTAGGAAACTGGATCCCTTCTTGCAGATACAGAGAACACTGACAGGGTAGCAGGTAGGGTAGAGTTGGGGTAGGTATGGGAAGTCTGTGAGGTCTGTTTGGAATGAGCAGGTTTGCTATTCTTTTGGAGATTTACAAGTAGAGACATCCGGTAGGCAATGGTAGGGTTGTTCTGGAGTGCAGAAGACAGACATGAGCTCGACATCTAAAACTGGTATTGATATGCATAGAAATGATAATTAAAGCTACAGATGCAGATAAAATTACCCAGGGAGAGCACATATAGTGAGAAAAGAAAAGGGTCTGACAGAGAAAAATAAAAACAGAACTGGCATTTCTGAAGAAGCCCCCTGAAATGTTTACAGGTTGATGATATAAACCACCAACATCACCTCCCAGCATGTTTCTCAGCAGGGATAGCTGGAGGAGGGAACAGGCCAACGGTAAGAGTTCATTGTCCAATTTTTTTTTTTAAATAAAATTGGTATATAACATATTAGCTTCAGGTGTAAAACATGAGGATTATGTTTCAAAGGTAGTGAGGCCATTAAATTTTCTCAGACATCTAAAAGTATTACAAAGGAAATGGTCAAATGGGGGGAGGACCTTAGACTTGAAGAAGGAGTAGTTTATTATAGTCTCAGAGGTTTCTAATTAGCTGCAAAGTAGACTCTGAGCATGCTCCATTCATTATGCAGGGTGCATGCAATACCTGACTAGGAAAAGGCAGGCACCAAATCCCAAGGGACTTGGATGTTTGTTTGGGAATCAAGGCAAACCTTCACACTAACGAGCATTACCAAATGAAAATAGAACTATATGAGAGAAAGAAAAAAAAACCACATTGTGAAATTACGGGGGAGTCCAAGGAGACCCAAATATACTTTTCCTAGCCAGTTCTCAGTTGCTTTTGCTAATGAGACAAACCGCTCTGTTCCATAAATTACAGCAGGGTGGAGAATGAAGCAGAAATTACTGTGTTTTTCTCCTTATCTGCAGAAAAGGTCACTGAAGGAGAGAAGTTCTGCATGTGATACAGTGATTGAACCTACAGACACCACGGATCAGGAAAAGTGCCCATAGGAAGGCAGAGCATGGGGTGGAATCAGACAGCTGTGTGTGGTATGGACAGAGGTAAGCTGAGCAGGGAGAGCCACAGGAAAGTGTCCACAGCCTGAGAGGGGCTGAAACTGGTAAGACTGCTCTGAAAATATACCCATGGAACTGGCCAAGGACTCCTCACAGAGTGTTCCAACATACATATTTTTAACTTTTTATTTATTTATTTTTGGTGGCAAAGAGGAAAGTTCAAGGAACACAGTGATAAAAGAATGTGTGTGATTGGATGTCTTGAGAGAACACATCTTCACCAATGTAACCATACTTTCTGTGCAACAACTTGGACTTCCCCAGGTAAGTTTTCAGACTCTTATCTATCTTCATCATCATCAATCCTTTGGGAGCTTCCCAAAGGATTATGGTCTATGGTCTTGGAAAAAAAGCCCAAGGAACAGGCCCTGTAAGAACAGGCCACATGGACCCATTATGCCCTTCCAGCTGAGGAAAACATGACTCCTGGCCTTTCTATGCTATCTTCACCTATGCACCCCAACCTAGGTCACCAAAGGCGAACACACAGGTAAGCTCCTCTGATCTATACATACCACAGACTTAACTTTCACCACTAACCAGGGGAACAACTTCTCAGTGCACCATAGGTTTTTTGGCAATTCCCTCTTTTAATATATATTTCTGAACTTGCATGTTAACTTAGGATTCATACACTTAATAATTTTTTCTGTTTTATAGAACTAATTGCCACTGTAGCTGTTCCTACCCCTTAGGTGTCATCACGATCTTTGTCTTGAGAATGTAAGCACTCTTTCAAACTGACTTCGGAGCTATAATTTATGGAACAGACTGAGTCACTGATCTTAGCTGGCTGCCTTTGTCCTAGTTGGTGTACTTCCTTCTTTTCTAAAGGGAATTTTCTTTGAAGAAAAAAATCGCTTTTAGATTACTTGTTACAAAACTTTTTTTTGAAAGGGAGTTTTCTTGGGAAATTATATGAATGCAGTGTTGAAGTTCTCATAGAGCAAAAATTCTACCCTTTGATACATGTTGTGAGCAAAGGAGCTAGAGAAAAATTATCTGTATGGAAATTATTTTTAAGACACTTTAACACAAATATTTTTTCTTACTAAAACTGATGTGAGGATTTGCCACTACCTAGTCATTTAACTTTTCTGGGCCTCAGTATCCTCCTACCATGAAATAAATTAATTAGACAATATGATTATATGCTATCATGCTGAGAATAAACATAAAATGAAAAGTGTTTTTAATACTAAGATTAAAAACAAGAGGTGCTCTACTAAGACAAAAAAAATCCCAATTTACAAGCCAATAAAAGAAGAGGTAAATACAAATTTACCTTTTCATAGGTAAAGGGGTCCTTTTCATAGCCAGTTCATGCAAAATCTCTCAAAAGGTGACCCAATTCACAAGTTTGATCCAAACCACAAAAACTTATGAACGTAACCATTCTGGGGCTATTATACTGCTTGCTTATATATATCTGTATATCTATCCATATAGATATATCCATATGTGTCTATCCATATATCAAAATATATCAGATACATTGATGTTCTAGGCATTTCAGGCATTGTCCAATTTAATCTTCATAACTAGGCATTTACAGATAAGAAAACTGAGGGTCAACTGAATGACTATTATTTGAACTCCCGCCCTAAGACTGTCTGACATAAGCATTTGCACTGTGCTTTGTAGATTTTGGTTCCAATGAGTCCTTACTCTGTTGCAAAAAGAGATCTGATCAAGTATATTTGTTCCTTTAAAATAAGTTTTTGGTTTGTCCCTTTATCCTCCATTCCTTCCCCTAACGCCTTTCAATTTTAATGTTTTTTTTTTTTCTTTTGTGACTGGATTTGATCTTAAACTGACTTCTCAGGAAAACTGTGTTCACGTAAAACTAGAAGGTCAAAGAACTTCCTTACTGGAATAGGCAGGTCATTTCTGAGGGTGGGGAGCTCTTGACGAGGAGAGGTAGCCCAAGAAGGGCTTTTCTTACACAATGTGTGACTGGTGATAGATCTCCATACTTCACTCTCTCTAGTTCATGTAAAATGTTATGAATGCTGTTTTCTAAGTGAAATTATAAAGGGATTTTACCTTCATTCTAACTCACTTACTTCACATAAGTGATTACCAGGAGGTTTAATGTCATTCTACAAAAGCAATTAATCCAAATGATTACTTCCAAATTGTTGTCTTCTCAATTCTAAGTCTATAAGAAAATTGAGACCTGCCCAATATTGGCCTCAAATGTCAGTATTTTCCCTGCATGCATAGCTTTTGGCACTGAAGCTGTGGCTCAAGAACAAAGGACACTGGTGCCAGTGCCTTAGGAAGATTACTTTTTTTTTTCTTATCTCTTCTTTCTAACCTGCCATTCAGAGACTAATAGGAATCCAAAGAGCTTTCTACCATAGACCTGATTTTTGGAGGAAGAAGTTGGCAGAATACGATCTAATTGGATGGGATTTATTTTAAATCGATTATTTTCTATTGAATATTCTGGACTTTGCTTTGAAAAGCGTCTTGAAAATTCCAAAAGTTGGCACACTGGTGCCTTCTTTATGTTCCACATCTTTTCCAGCACATTGGCAGTTGCTGCTTCCTATCTCTAGAGGATAACGGCTGTACCATGTTCCTTCAGCCAACACAATTGTGTTCAGATAAATGGCTCACACAGTGACACATCATCCTGACTGCAAATTATTTTCACGGCTGTGAACTCTTCCACCAAACAACTTACTTCACAGACATAAACAGTATTTTTCTTACACTGGCCCAGTAGGAGCTGGGACAAAATCCTTTCCAGAACATGTCTTTCTCTGCCACAGAAAAAGCGTGAACCCGAAAGTTTGAAACTAGCACCATTTTGTAAACGTGGGTCTCACATTACTCCAGAGTCACGATATCTTGGGAACCAGGTGTGCAGTCAAAAATAACTGCTTTCATTTCTATAACACTTAGTGTCAACTCATTTACATACGTTATCTCATTTGATTCTAACAATAAGCCTATGGGGTAACAGGACAAAAACTATTATTGCTATTTTTCAGATAATGAAACCAAGATTCAATTATTATTATTATTATTATTATTATTATTATTATTAAACAATAGCAACTAACATGGAACGGGGTGTTTGTTGTACTTCATACGTATTACCACAATTGTATTGACAACAACACTGCGAGGAAGTCAGACAAATACTATTATTCCAGTATTTTATATAAAGAAACAGATGAATGAAGGTAACCTTTTTTACTGTTTCTGCTAACAAAGTATCACTACAGAGCTTTGGGCGTAACACATTCCCCTCAGTACCTGTCCCTCTTCATGGGCAACTGTGTGCAGAGGACAGGCCAGAGCTTTCTGTCATGTGTTCTGCCTGCTAGTTCTAACTCCACCCCTTTCCTCCCACTCACTCCCAAACCTACCGGTGAGCCTCAACACAGCTGTGGAGAACAACTCAATTAGACATATTTTTATTGATAATTTGAATAAAAGTAATAAAAATAACATTACTGAAATTTTGGAAAATAGAAGAAGAAAAAACCACCAAGAAGTCCCATGACCCTAACTAAACCTCTGTTAGTATTACCTTGTTTCCTCTAGCTTTTTTCCCCCATACATCTGCTTTTCTCCTATTTTTAATTGTAAAATAAGTTTGTATACATTTTAATTTTGCATTTTCGGTCAACAACTGTATCCTACACTTTTCTTTTTAATGGCCATTAATTCTATCAAATGCAATGTAAGGAATTTACCATGACCCTGTTCTTGGATACTTTGTCATTTCTGTTTCATTGGTGCAGCTTTTCTCATATTTTGTATTGTTCCTTATGATAGATTCCCAGAAGTAGGACTACAAGGTCAAAGAGCACAGATCTTTTCCTGGCTCTTGATAGCACCAAACAACTTTCCTAACAATTTGTGCTAATTTAAATTGCCACCAGCAAAATATATGAGATCTATTTCATTAAGATAATTATTGAGTTGTGATTTTTGCTATTATATTTTTGATTGTTCTGTTATTTAAATTTGTATATGGCTAATTATTAGTACATTGCAACATTTTTGTATTTTTTTAAATGATGTGTTCATGACAATTAGACTTTAACAGTATATTTCTTTGAATAGTTAAAACTATTATTTCCCAGAGCAATAAAAAAAGGCATAATTAGGAAAAATAATGATTTCTAAAGTCATAGTTAAATGATTTGGAAGTTCTTCTCTCAGATGTTCCTTTCACATAACGTATCAGAGGTTGATTCATGCACGTGATGTGCAAAGCACAGTAAAAATCACACCAACGTCCATAAATGATCCCAAACTAAAACACTTGCCCTTGTTTACCTTTGGCTGTTGTTCTCAGTAATTGGCACAAAAAGAGTAAAGGTATTATACCATGGAACCAAACGTAGGCCCTACATAACAAGTGGGTTAACTTATTTTAGGTAAATCAATGAAATGTTCTGAGCCTGTGTCTTCATTTGTAAAAAGGAATAATACTAATCCCTAAACACATCTGTTAAAAGGACTGGGGAAACAGGTTTACATGTGTAAACTAAAATGTGGGAAATGATCAATTTCAGCTTAGTTTTGAAATACAACTTAAATTGCTAAGAATCCCTAATAAGTTAACATTTGACACGAGACATGTCATAGATACATGGATACAACCTTCTCATTTTCTAGCCACTGAGGACACACAGCTAAGACATACAAGGAACAGATAACATTTTTTTCTTCTATGTTTGCAGTCCAATATTATTAAGAGACTTTATAAAATCTACCAGTCCCCATTGTAACAGCCCAACAGAGACTAAGCACTACATAGCTGTGGCTTCACGTGGTAAATGTTTGTTCTTAATTCTAGACTCCCATAGGACCAGAAACTGTAGACTGACTCTGCAATGTCTGTTGCACTGCACAGCATAGTAGGCATTCAATAAATATGTATTACTAAATATAGAAACTAATTATATCAGAGTAACTAGAAGTTATTGACTCCTGCCTCAGGGTGGGTAGATAGTCTGACTGGAGGAACTTAGCTAGTTTGCTCAAGACAGCTGTTTGAGGAGGAGGAGGAGAAGTTAAATGACCTAACTTACTGGTGTAAAAAAACAAAACAAAACCCCCTTTCAACACCAAGTATATGCAGTCTACTTAACTATAGCATTAAAAGGCCTCACTCTGGTGCCCTGAGTGTTCAAAAACATAAATGCAAAGCACAGAGGAACTAGCTTGTGTTTGAAATCCCATCACTGTTGGTATTGACATTGATCTTCTAAATTCTATTCTGTTATTGACATTCTGCAAGAAGCAAACCCAATGAGATTCATCAGAACAACCAAAAGTTTTAATTTAAAAGGAAGAGGACTTCGTGCAACGAAAATGTCTGTGCCAAGGACAGTGAAAGGATCTAGTCCACGGACATGTTCAGGCATCGTGAGGAAAGCTATTGTTTCAAGCACATGTCAAGATGATGAGGAGGGGGTGTAATGAATTACAGAATAACCAGTGTTTATGCCTGAGAGGTCCTCGGGCCGTTCTGTACCTCCTGGAAATTGTTTATGTGCACCAGTCCTGTGATCATGGGGCTATGATTAGCGGATGCTGACAGTGTGACAGCAAAGGAAGGCATGAATCACCACTGCTCCATATAGGAGAGAACTGCGCAAAATCAACTTTGTCTTAGATATGGACTTCTTTTTCCACATTCTGCCTAAATTCTGGTGACTTGGTGATATAGGACAGGATGGGGAAAGAGTGGGGAACTGATGAGGAATGATTTCCACTATTTTGGGAAATCCTACTTCTTCCTATACTCTAATCATTTGGGGGAATTATAATTTCTTAATTTGTACCTGACAACTAATAATCTCCCACCTTTTCTCCATATTGATCCATCGATTTTCTTTGCAATTAAGCCCCCCAAAGTGCCCATCACAGCATTGTTCAGATGGTTTTATCAAGAGGAACACATTCATTTCTCCTCACCCCATACTTTCCCTGCATCAAGAATTCAGGATAGGAATGCCACCGGTCAAGGCAAGGTAAATAAAAGTTGGTGACTTTTCCAAATTTCTAAGAAATATTCACCAATAAATTTGACTGGATGATTGAATCATATTAAATATGTCACAGCATTAGAGATATTTTGTTATCATCTCAAAATGATAGGAAAAGATAGGTGGGAAATGTAGCCAGAAAAAAGGTCTTTTCTGAACATAGGTGGAGACGTCCATTTTTGGCTATGTCTGTACAATATTGCTTGGTTGAGATGTTCTACCTGTCTTTAGCTACAAAAACAGAATAAGAATCTCAGTTGAAGGAAAGAACTAGAAAAAAAATTGTGGTGATATGCAAAACTGCCTAAATCAATCACAAGATATTAGTCTGTTTCAAGTATTAACAATTTTAGATTACAAAACACTTTGTGGCTCTTAATTCCTTGAATTTTATATGCCTGACTCTGTAAGTGACACATAGCCATTCCATCTCTTATTGTCCATTCAAGAGAAGTTCTTAAACAAAAGCAGACGCACTCACTGTCATAGACACTAATGGTGGATTTGGGAACACAAATCTTCCTGTGGGTCCTTTCCTATCTAAGTCTCAAAGGCTGCCCCTGTCTAACTAATGGATGGTAAGTTGGGGAAGACCAGTTAACTACAGGTGACCAAGAAGAAAATACCTTCAGAATGACATGACATAAGACATTTAAAGATAGTTGATGCCATCTTCTGTGTCTTTCCAGTGATTTCCTTAGAAGAAATCTGTCCATGATCACTTACATAGAGGAAGAAAAAAAACCTCTGGGGTTAGACGAGGGCCTTTATCCACAGCTGAAACTGATGAAGCCTCCTGGCAAAACCCCAAAGCACTTTGTTTCCTGTCTTCTCAAAGTCTTGACCTCCAGTATTTAAGGAACCAATAACATGTTCTCATTTCTTGAGTTATTTTTCTCATGCAACCCATGGCAGCTGTTTGCCAGCTCAGCATTCAGACTAATTTGTTACAGAAAATGGGGTTAATGTGTTTACCAAGGTCTAAAGATTAGCAAAATGCCTAAATATATGCTATATGCAACCAAATAAGATGTATAACGCTTTCATTAGTTGTGTGTATTGTAAAATTTGAACCTTGAGATTCGGAACATTCAATTTCTAGCTATGCCTCAGTTTCTGATTTGTTGTTTTGTTTTTCCTTGGAAAATAGCATGACAAAATATTCTGATAATGATTTAATTAAAAAAAAACTTTCTGAAAAGAAATACAATTTCCCCATACAACTACTACTTAAAATATTTTTCTTCTGTATTTACAGTAATCATGGGACTTATATTCAGTTCAACAGTCGTGCAAACTTGTTTTGAGGAGTTAAACCTTCTGCCCACATAATGGGAAAGAAAAGAAGAATACATATACTGGGTTTTCTTTAAATACTAAAATTGTGCAAGTGCTCAGCTTACATATATCCTGTTATATCTGCCCCCACTTGAAAAGAAATATATTAGTGGTATTCAAATACAAGGGGAAAACACTGATATTTGATTGTCCCATTGACAACTAAAATCCATTGGAGGCCACACACATCCACTTCCTTAAAAAAGAAGTTCCGGGAACTCTCAAAAGAAAGCAAGCTTCCCAAGCCATAGCCAGCACATTGTTCCCTTGTCCTGTTTGGGGTTTTATAGCACCAGCTGATGGGAGAAAAGGTACTGAGCTATGGCAACATTTTCTCAAGTTTAAAGACTTCTCAAATATTGGAGTTTGGGTCCAACTTAAGTATTGTGGTGTATGATAATATATATCCTGGCCAAATGCAACTGCCCATTTCTAAGAAGGGAAAAGGCTGGAACAGTATAGTAAAAAGGATCATAAGGCTTCTTGGATATCAAAGAGTGCTCACAAAACCACATTTTGATGAGTTAAGTGTAAATGAATCAGAAACTTATGGCTTACATTTCCCTGAAAACACACATGGATTTTAAAAAGAAATGAATGAAAAAAAGTGTCCCCAACACAATACATTTGGTATATTGCCCACTAATGTTTAAAAGAAAATAATTCAATACTTGCAGCAGACAAGGGAAAAAAGGGATTTGCCTAGGCTTGGTCTGAGAGTATGCGCATGCATCTCAGCTGTCAATACCCCAGCATGACTACCTTCAGGGCTACTTCCTATGACTCAAACCAATTTAAGCACAAAAGCACACACTTTTTTTTTTTAACTTAAAACAGTAAACAGTTCCTTTATTGCTTAACATTTTCCTCAAAGAATAAAAGCTGAAAGACACCAATAGCAATGAACAAAGTAAAACTTAATACGTTATTCTTTACCTTAAAGACGCATTATTCATTTTTTTCCACAAATACTTACTGAGCACCTACAATACGGCAGGCACTATTAAAGGGGATTTAATATGGCAGATGAGGCTCTGTGTTTTTGGAGTTTACTGTGACAGGAAACCTTCCCTGTCTTGTTACGACTGTGAAGCAATTCTTCAGCAAATTGTCAAAACTTGGATTTGGATGTCTGGATGACTAACTTTGTGTATGTCCTGAACATCTGGAGAAGAAGGAAGAATGAAAGGTCCCAGAGGGCCCCAAGTGGATATTATAATAGGTGGGCCTCATGCTTACTTGGGTTGGCTGTCTAGCAAGGACACTGTTAACAAAATGATGTGAATTGATCTAATTTTCACAGAGAAGCTGATGTTATAGAAGAAAGTTATGGTCTTTTTCACAGGTCTCATTTTAATGAGCTATAATAATACAACCATACCTAATGGAGCATAGGTCTTTAACCAAATATAAATCAATTTAACAGGGCAAGTACCCAGATAGCATTTTATTTACTTCCAGCTCATGAGAAGTGCCATGAAGAACAGGGGAAGAAATCAGAGAACCTAAGGAATCCTGTCAGGTGTTGCCCAGCACATAGATGCTCCAGTCTACATGGGTACCACTTAATGGCAGGACATTAAGATAGATTTCTAAACTTCCAAATTGTGCACAGCTTCTATGTTAAACCACACACACCAACCCGACAGCATTGCTGTTCCAAGCTCTGCCCTCTCAGCCACCATCTCGTTCCTTGTGTGGCTACACAGCCCCCTACCCAAATAGATACGGCACTCCTTCCCCCCCCCCCCCAGATTACTTCATCTCAGCATCCTATGTGTTGTCTTCATTGTTACATTCCCCACTGCCTATTTCAATGCCTAACTCACAGTAGGCAAAACATTTTTCATTGGATGGATGGATAGATGGATGGATAGATGGGCTTCCTTGGAAAAATTCCTGATCTGAGGCTCCTGGTCTGTCAGAAAGTAATGCTTCTGTGCTAACTCCTGGTAGGAAGCCCCTGCCCAATTTTTCTCTTTAGTGATTCCCTGACAGAATGTAACACAAGTGGACTTTATTGTTAAAAAGTTCAGAGTTCAAATTCCAGTTCTCCTGTTTATCAGTTCTATTACCATGGCCAATCACTTTACATCTCAAGGTCTCAGGGCCTCATATTATACCTGTCTCCTCTGGTCTCCTCTGGTATGAGATGGGCTCCCCAAAGCACTAGGCACATGCTAAACTCTCCCTCTCAACTCATCTGTTTACTAAGGTAAATTAAAGTCAATTTAGCTGGAAAAAGGAAAGCAAAAACAAAAACATGTATAATCAAATTTTACTTAAGAACTCCTGAGAAGGAAGGCTGGGAACAGCAGAGGAAAAGGGTGGAGTAGGGGGGAGTCTTAAGAAAACTGTTGCTGACATTTTCTTGAGAATGGCTATGTCTAAGGAAGGTTGCTAGAGAAAGGAAGCTGGAAAAATGGGACAGAGTTGGTGCTAAAAGGTGTTAGACTCAGAATATGTCAGGAAGCAATGACAAGGCCAATGGTCTCCAAAGTGCATGAGATGACCCATTGGAATATGGAAATAAAGCATTAAAATCTGTTTATAGTTTTTTAATCCAAAAAGAAACACCTTTTATAAATTAAGCTTTACCAGTATTTACTGTATAGTTTGGCGCTGGCCTTCTCATTTTATCCATAGTTAAGAGGTCAAGGCCTCAGTGACAGCTCAGGAGGGGTTCCAACAGAGAGGTTCTCTTGGTGGACAGTGGGGCCAGGAGATTGCAATGTATTGCAGCTCACATGTGCCTGGTTAAGTGGCCTTCCAGCTCATATGGTCTAGTTTTAACTAAGCTAGATTTCTCAAAACAGTCAAATGGCCCAAAAAGTTTCTTTTAAAGAAAATATAGATTGAAAATAATACTAATAATATAAGGATCAGCAAACAACAAGAAACTAGCAAAACTAACACTTCTACTACAAGTAAAAGCTCTTCATCATCCACACTGTGAGACAAAAACTATAATGACCTCATCAGAAGGGACATATTAAATCACACTGCTCTCATTAAAAATATTATTAACAATATCTCATCAAGAGCAAAAAGGTCTTTTGTACCATTAAACTAAATAAAATAAATTATGCTTAAAACAGTTTTGCAACCCTAGCTCATGCCTTTAAAAGTTGTACATTGTGTGGAGCGTGTGGGTGGCTCAGTCGATTGAGCATCCGAACCGATTTTGGTTCAGGTCATAATCTCATGGTTCTTGGGTTCTAGCCCCACGTCGAGCTCTGTGCTGACAGTGCAGAGCCTGCTTGGGATTCTCTCTCTGCTTCTCTCTCTGCCTCTCTCTCTCTCAAAATAAACTTTAAAAACATAAATAAAAGTTATATTATGTATGCCTTATAAAATATATACTTTGAAGTCACAGAACATGCATACATTTTACTCACAAATCAACAGACACACACTCGAGGCACACGCTCATATTTCTTTACTGACCGGGATTTCCCCTAAGCTGGGAGACCCTGCCTCAGAAAGCAGTTTGTACATGTACATATTGTAGGAAATCACCTGGATGCACTGAGCAGAGCCCTGCAAATGTGAATCAGTGTGAGCCAAGACCTGTCTGGGTTCCTGGAGACCACCAACAGTGAGGCATGGGACAGGATCCATGCTGGCAGATGCCAGCAACCACGTGATCAGCCGTGAGGCAGGAAGACCAGCCCATGTGAAGACCACTAACTTCAGTGGACATTTATGACCCTGTTTATACCTCTTATTCATGAAGAATATATTGAGGAGGAAGTTGAAAGAAAAATGGAATTTGGCTTTTTGAACAGGAAGGGGGAAACTTTCAATTGTGGTAAACAGTCTGGGGGAATGCAACAAGATAGGATTCAAAGATAAGGATACACAGGAGGCAGTGAGATAAGATGACTCAGCCAAGGGCAGAGATGGAGAATGAAATGGACTACTATTCTAGCAAGTGAAAACAGGGAAGGAAGCTCCTTTGATGCCAGCATTCTCAGTTTGAGACATAACAATTAATAATGACATGCTTAACAATGGCGGAAAGGAATGCAGGAAAGAGGTGGGTGGTGCTCAGGATCCAGCCTGATTTAGGGAATACAAAACAGGCAGGTGCCATATTGGAAGTTGGCTGAGCCCTCTGCTGAGGGCACTAACTCAGGAGTAAGTGCTGCCAAGAAGCTCACTACACAGTGAATCAAAGTGGAAAGAGAGCAATGTTTTTGCTCCTTCAACCTCCCCACCTTCCCCCTTTCTTTCAATGTGCTTGCACATTTTTAGTAGCCAGCTAACAGGAGACAGTCTAAGGAACACTGAGAAAGGAGGTGGATATGTTTACTAAGGAGACAGAAAAGGAAATAACAATGAGAAGATGAGAAAAAAGGGAGCGGTAAAAAAGGAGAAATGGAAGTCATTCGCCACAGAAATTGGAACAAAAGTACAAAACCATTTTTAAAAAAACAATAAAATATTAAAAAGAATGATGAAAATACTGGGGCTGAGTAGAGTTACATCGAAAAAGATATGAATAAATCCAGCCAGAATTATATCATATGGTAAAGTCAAATTTCACTCATATGACTCTACAGAAGAAATAAATGCTAGACCATGTTGTAGGGGGGCAAGCCCTCATTTTGAGAATGATAACATTGGGTCTTGTCCAGTCCCCAGGAGGCAATCAGCACGCCCTGGAGCAAAGAGAGGACCCAAGCCTCCTGCATCTAGGCCATGACTCTCTCCTTACCCTTTTGTTATTCAAATGACCAGCCATTTTTCTTAAGGTTTATGCCTTTGAATCGTGGGGACCTTGAGGCTGCCAGATTGTTGAGCTCACAATCCAGAGAATAGCATGAAAATGAAGGAAAGGAGCTGATAATAAGGATGGGAAAAAGATGCTGAATTCCTGGGAACATTCAAAGCCAATAGCAGGAGAAACTCAGTGTGGGCATTTATTGTTTGCATAACACTTCCTCGCAGATGACAAGTGGCAGCAAGTAAACGTGGATTTAGGTGCCATCATGTCTTCCTGTATCTTGCCAGGGCAAACATGTCAGCTAATGCCCTGCTCTGGAGGATGACTTTTCCTTTTGTCACCAACTGCAATTCTTGAAACGAACCCAGCATTCTACTTCAAATCTGGGGGAAATGGGCTAGTTACATTTGGAAATGAGCTCATATACTATTTGCAGAATTCTTCCTTTAGGGAGTTCCATATTGAGTTTTGACAGTCCTATCATCACCAGGGCTGATAAACTGGATCGTTAAGTACCCAAAGGAATTCAGGACAAGTAGACAAGAAGAACTATTGTCTCAAACAAACAAACAAACAAAACTTCACAGAGCTTCATTTCCTAATTATCTTATTTAAACAAGTTATTAAATGCTAAGCAAAACATGCTGACTTAAAGACAATGAGAACACAGGGTGCCTGGGTGGCTCAATCAGTTAAGTGTCTGACTTTGGATCAGGTCATGATCTCAGGGTTTGTGGGTTCGAGTCCCATATCAGGCTCTGTGCTGACAGCATGCGGCCTGCTTGGGATTCTCTCTCTCTTTGCTCTCTGCCCCTCCCCCACTTTCCCTTTTTCTCTCTCAAAAATAAACAAACTTAAAAAAAAAGACAGTGAGAACACAACTTTTGGTGTCTAAGCTTTTCTGAAATGGTTAAGCTCATTTTTCTTTTACTAAGATCAAAAAAATGTACATGAACAACGTATCTTATGCAAAATTTTCCCTCTCTTCAGCTAATGTGGAAAAGTGACAACTTACATGAAACATGGCTTGATTTTTCGCCTAATTTTATATATTTCACAAAGGTTAATTAGATAAAAGTAACATGAACAGAAAAAGATATGTGAAGAAGGTGCTACTTGAATGTTACCTGAGATCCCAGGATATACATTTCTGAGTCTCTCCTTTGCTCTGGCTCATGGATACCCAGGTGTGAGACAAATATCATCAGAGGTGGTGTCTGTTTCACTACTAAGAAAGTTATTCTCTATTCTCTTTGCTTTCCATCCTAACTGTATCACCTAGAAAGTCTCAGTTTGGGCTATTATCGGCTTAGCCTCTTTCTAATAATAGTTTTTCTCCCCTTTTAATTTCAAAGCAAAGGTAACCCTCAGCCTTGGGATATTCAGTAATACCTTAGCCTGTTTGGGCTGCCATAACAAAATACCATTGGCTGGTGGCTTATAAAACAGGAATTTATTTCACCAGCTGCCTCTTCTTAAAAGGACCACTCTCATGACCTCATATAAACCTGATTACCTCCCAAAGACCCCACCCCCAAACACCATCACATTGGGTTTAGGGCTTCAATATATGAATTGGGGGGGGGGACACATTCAGCCTTTAGCAGCAGGTAATAATTATTAGTTTGAATTTAATAAACTTCCTTTTTTTTATAGTTACTTTTGTAGTTACCTTGGATTTCTAGCAAGGGACGGTGGATTTCCACTTACAGTAAAGACAAAGTACTTACTTTTAAAATATATTTGAGGGGTGCCTAGGTGGCTCAGTCGGTTAGTCATCCGATTTCAGCTCAGGTCATGATCTCATGGTTCATGGGTTTGAGCCCTGCATCGAGCTCTGTGCTGACAGCTCAGAGCCTGGAGCCTGCTTCAGATTCTGTGCCTCCTCTCTCTCTGCCCCTCCCTCACCTGAGCTCTGTCTCTCTGTCTCTCAAAAATAAACATTTAAATAAATAAAATAAAATAAAATAAAATAAAATAAAATAAAATAAAATAAAATAAAATAACATTTGCCAAAATGTGAATTTTCTTAGGGAAAAACATTAAGTGAAATATAACAAAGGAGGTATGAAGATATGGCAAAAATCAAGAAGGTGGTAGAAAAATGGCTGGTTGCCCTAGGAAGCCATACAAGTCACTCTTGGCTTCGAAAGTCTGAATGGAGAAAACCAAAGAGAGTCTCATCCTTCATTTGTTCCATAGCAGGTTATAGCCTTCAGGGCATAAGTCACTCACATATAGGAAAACATAAGACCATTATCAAGACCTTGTGGACAAAATTCAGCTACCTGGCAATCTGAGATGGAACTAGAAAACTGTTCCAGATGTCAAGGAAACTGGTTTTCAGCAATTTCTCGTTACTGGGCTAGATTCCAAGGAGGTTTGGAAAACAGACAAATGTTCCAAAATAGATGATGGAAGAGTAGACAGAGAAGGTCATTATGAGGTTACCCTGTGAAAGAGTTCATGTATCAATCAGGAGAGCCTCATCCTGAATATCAAGGGCTTTCAAAGTCAGAAGCAGCTTTCTTTCTCACTGTTGCACAGTCTGTGGTGAGTCCTGCAGCTTTCCAGGGCAGCTCCCTTCCAACCTGTGACTGAGGAATCAGGCTGCTTCCACATTCTGGCTCCATGATTTTAACCCATGGTTTCCAGGTCAACTTGGCAAGGGAAGACAGAGCTCGAGGGTTGCAGAAGGGCCTCCCAATGACTCCACCTAGAAGTGGCACATGGCATTTCTGCTCATGAGCCACTGGCCAGAAGTGGCTGCGAAATGTTGTCTCTCATGTGCCCAAGAAGGAATGGAAACAGGATACAGGTGAGCATCTAGATGATCTAAAAGAGTATACAAGCACTCACTTTGAACTAAATTATGAATTACCTAGAGAATCAGTGAAGAATTTAGAAAATATAACCAAGAGCATGAAATAACTTACATTTTTTCATAAATATTTTTCCAGGAGGTCTTTGTTCCCCCATCAAAGGTACCTAAAATACCCTTTAATATCCTTGTAGGCAGAGCCACATACTTGGGCAGGTGTCTCCTGTGTAAATCACCAATAGTAATTACCAACTTTTAGTTAAAGAGAAACTTCACTCTTTTGTTTTTGTTTTTTTTTTAAGGCCAGTAAGGGGTTTCCAAGAACAATAAAACTATTTCCTCTCCAAATAACTTGATGATAACTTTGCTTGGAATCAGAGGCTCAGTCAATTCAGTGAGTGATCATTTTCCATTGCCTCATCATTTCTTGGATCTTTACACTTCTGTTCCATAAACTCCGTTACCTTTATATCCCCAGAGACTCCTTGAATGTGTAAGTGTTCATTTACAACACTTTAATCTTGACCAAAAGCCTACAGGATAATGGATCAGTTCTAATAACAGTTCTAATGAGAACTGGAGGTTTGGTCTACCTGGTAAAGTCAACATGTCTAAAAGCAGGGGGTAGAATAACTGAGGTCACCTGCTACAAGAGAAGGTGAGCAGTGCAGCGCTGCTGGTGATATTCGCAGTTCCATTGAGATTTTCCTACTGTAGCCTGTTTCTTGGGAGTGTAGAAGGAAGACACACCCCAGCAAAACCACAGTCCTTTCTTCATTGTCCATTCTTTGGCTTGAGTTGAGCAATTATGAGGTGAACATGGAGAATGTCTCAAGTCCTGATTTCACCAGGACTTTCTAAACTATTAGTGACTCCAGGGGCCTGGACACCCTAAGGATTAGGGCAGGCTCAACTGATGAATGGATAAAGAAATTGTGGTTTATATACACAATGGAGTACTACGTGGCAATGACAAAGAATGAAATATGGTCCTTTGTAGCAACGTGGATGGAACTGGAGAGTGTTATGCTAAGTGAAATAAGCCATACAGAGAAAGACAGATACCATATGTGTTCGCTCTTATGTGGATCCTGAGAAACTTAACAGAAAGTTTCTGGGGGAGGGGAAGGAAAAAAAAAAGAGGTTAGAGTGGGAGAGAGCCAAAGCATAAGAGACTCTTAAAAACTGAGAACAAACTGAGGGTTGATGGGGGGTGGGAGGGAGGGAGGGTGGGTGATGTGTATTGAGGAGGGCACCTTTTGGGATGAGCACTGGGTATTGTATAGAAAACAGTTTGACAATAAATTTCATATATTGGGGGAAAAAAAAGGATTAGGGCAGGCTCTAGTCCCATACACAGGGAAATGCAGAGGCAGTTTGGGAGTTACATTGCTTATGTACACAGTATATGGAAGTTCTTAAGTGATTTCTAGAGCAGTCCTTTGTGAAAGGCCCATAATTTGAAATCCTGGATTGGTGGGGACTAGGGAGAATATGACATTCCACTTTAGCCACTCTACACTTCCTTTTCCTCATCTATGAAAGGAGATTTTTTAAAAATTTGCAGTTCTAACGGTGCTTGTGAGAGTTCAGTAAGATAAAGCCATAAAGCATCCTTACAGGGCTCAAGCAGTATAAATTTCTAATAGAATTAGTTGAGATGGAAAATATTCCTGAGCTGCAAGGTGCAATACAGGAATTATGCACTTTGTTCCTATCTTTCTTTCTCAACTCATACGCATACTGACTGCTCTTCAAATCTGGCCATTCCGATGACATTAATCAGAGAACTACAGTGCTCCCAAATTCAGAGAAGCAGATGGAAGAAGGGTGTGAATAAAACTGGATTCAACCTACACAGGAAGAGTCAGGAATTTTATGATCCAACTCTAATAGAGTTATTTTTCCTTCAATCCTGCAATCTTCCCCCTATTGTGGCACATCATGGGCAGTTTTGAAATGCAAGTAAAATGAGATGCAGAGACCACAATCGTGTCCACACATGACCTGAAGCCTCTGTTTGACCGAGCCTCTTCAGAGGAAAAAAGAATATTGCATCAAACTAAATGCGCTAGGACCTAGACCTTTAATTATACAGCTTCACCATCCTAAAGGAGGCCCCACTAATTTAAAATTGTCTGGCTATTGCCTGCACAAGTAATGTCTGCACGAGAACAGAGCAATCCCAAATCGGGCCATAATGACCAAAGTCTGTGCCATATAATGCCCCCAAAGAGCTAAACCGAGACCAGAAACACCTTACTTCTGTCCTCTGGGAATATAGTATAAACTGCAAAGTAAACTTTCATTGATGCAGACTGTAGGCTGTCTACAAGACATTCTATTAACCAGAAACCCACCCCAGTTACTTCCATTCTGATAACATTTATTAACTATTGATCCAAAGGAAATGCTTATTCAACACAACCCATTCAGAAATTTCTAGTGAGAATTGTATGATAATAATAGCCTCACTTTGACAAGTTTTGTGCTCTTTAATAAGGCCTTCTTTGTAATTTTTGGTGGCCTCGGTAGCTTTGAAAGGAAGTCATTACTTGGTGGCCTAGCATATAATCTAACGGCACAGCACTGTTAGGATGTTATACAATCATGTATTTCTTTAAATTTTTTTTATCTTTTATTTATTTTTGAGAGAGAGACAGAGTGTGAGCAAGGGAGGAGCAGAGAGAGAGGGAGACACAGAATCTGAAAGGCTCCAGGCCCCAAGCTGTCAGCACAGAGCCCCACGCGGGGGTTCAACTCACGAACCGTGACATCATGACCTGAGCCGAAGTCGGATGCTCAACCGACTGAGCCACCCAGGGGCCCTTCATGTATTTTTTACAGTAAAAGCAATCACTTGAAAAGTAATGCTCGTTCATTGCAGAAATTTTAGAGAATGTGATAAGGAGACTAAGAACTCATAAAATCACTGTCAGTTTGGTGTGTTTTCCTTCATTTATGTCTACTAATCTGAATAGGAAAACCATGCCCATACCCTCTATATTTAAAATTATATCAGCACTAATGATCATTAAAAATCATCTGTGAAGGGGTACTGGGTGGTTCAGTCAGTTGAGTGTCCTACTTCAGCTGAGGTCATGATCTCAAGTTCAAGCCCTGCATTGGGCTCTCTGCAATCAGCACAGAGACTGCTTCAGATCCTCTGTACCCCTCTCTCTTTGCACTTCCCCCACTCGTGCTCTCTCCCCCTCAAAAACAAATAAACATTAAAAAACATAATCTGTGAGGATCATTTTTACAGCTTCATTCCTTTTCATGAAAGGCCATGCTATTATTTACTTATCCATGTCCATTGGACATTTAGGCTATTTCCAAGTTTTTCAGTCTTACAAGTAATGTTGTTTTGAGTATCTTCTGCATATACCCTGTCAGCATTTTAAACTATTTCCTTAAGACATACTCCCAGACACCAAATTATTGAGGTAGAGCATATGAACATCTTATAAATACATGCTTGCTTCTACCAAGTAGTATATATACAGGGTCACACTTGCCTTTCTGATTTTTCAGCTGACCGATGATATTTGGCTGTTGTTAACAGTGGGGGGAAGATCACACATTCGAAATTAAGTTTGAGTCCCATCTGAAATAGGATGATTCATACATAAGATTGTTTTCAGATGTTTCTTCGGGAACAAGGGCTAATATCTTATATATTTAATTGATACGGTTTGTAATTAGAAATCTGAGCATCAAGGTAGAATTAAGGAATGAAACAGATGAGGTTTAGAGACAGGAGTAAGGAATGGGGAAGAGGCAAGAAGGAACCCCACACTACTTATCCCTATAAAGCATTCTGGCACCTCACCTCTGGGGAAACAATATCCATTGACCTAGCTTCTGATGACCTAGCTTATTGACAGAGGGATAGGAAGAAAGTACCAAGCTTCCTTTCTCCAGATAGAAAAGGGCCACTATGTCAGGAAGCATGGCCAGGCCATGTGGGTCTTCTGCCTGTGGGCCCCCCAAGTCTTCCAGAGAAACCCTCCTATTCACATCCCCTCCACCAGAGAAGAGAAGGTACCCCCAGTTTACATTTCCTACAACATATGCTGAAGGGCATCCACACAGCTTTCAGCTCTGTCCACATAACCCCCATGCTTTTGCATTCAGCACATGAGGAAGCAATCAGGTGACTATTTTTATATGTCCGTGGATGTCTTGTGCAAGTATAGCAGGAACGTCAGGACTGTCGGGAGGCAGCAATCCCTTCCAACGAGATTCTAAACTCACCTCTAAGGAATGTGTTTGAATGAGGAAGAGGTCCTTCGCTCCCTTCTTTTATCCATCCATTCATTTCTCTATTTGTTCTTCTTTTTTATTTTTAATGTTTATTTTTGAGAGAGAGAGAGACAGAGCATGAGTGGGGGAGGGACAGAGAGAGAGAGAGCCTGAAGCAGGCTCCAGGCTCTGAGCTTTCAGCACAGAGCCTGATGGGGGGCTTGAACTCGCAAACTGCCTGAGCCACCCAGGCATCCCATCACTTGTTCTTCTCTTCAACAAATAGTTATCGAGTCCTACCTGCCACCATGCAGTAGCTACTGTGTACTGGGCATGGAGGACTACACAGTAAACATGATGAAGGTTCCACCCCCGTGAGGCTTATGGTCTAATCAAAGAGACAAGCAATTAAACAAGCAATGACAACACAGAGAGACTACAGTGCCATTGGCAGTGCAGAGCCACACTGGCAAAGGGAGGCTTCCAGGGAAAGAGATGCTAGGCAGGAGTCTGTGGGCAAACCCAGAACAGAAGTGACCCAGGCAGAGGGGCAGGGCTGCAGGGGAAAATATGGTCTAGGCAGGGAGGGGGCATGTGCTGGAACAGCAGCTATCGCCACTGCCCAAGAGACCATGCTGGGTTCCTTCAGCTCCTAATTACAATCAGAAAACAAGAAGGCAGCAGAGCAGGAAGGTGGATCTGCACGTTTCTGCCACAAGCCTACACCCTTTGCCAGATGCTGGTGGTTTTCTCAGTAATCTTTCCTTGGGGGGGGCTCAATACATACATACCCCACGAATAAATATGTCTGTTCTAGATAACATCCATACAGACACAGATGTAATAGTAACCTTTAGGTTTAAAGAGAAAACTTTGACTTTGTTACCGTCCCTCTATGAATGTGGCTGAAGTCCAATATTTGAACTGCATTAAATAAATCGTCAGGACTAGGAAAAAAGCAGCTGCATTCACCACCAAGAGGATGTGCTTGCCTCCTGCATCACTTTAAGGCAGAGGGGCAAATCCCATCATTTGTGAGCACTGAATCAATTCATGAGCAAAGATGAACAGTGAACGCAGAAAATTATGCTAAAAATGCAAATCCCTGATGCTCAGTAGCCACAAACAGAAACCCTCAGCAGTCACTGGGGGTAGTCCTCACCTGGGAGAAGGTCGAATTGAGGATGAAGCATGATGTGATTACACCTTGATGACACGACATTAACGGTCCTAAAATTGCAAAATCCCACCCCTTTGTGTTTGTCTTTCCATCCTGCTAACTGAGCCACATTAATGGAGATCAGAATAGTCCTTGCATTTTTTCCTATCAAATCTGTTAAGAGGGGAAGAGGTTCCTGTTGTTAATTGCGGGGGATCTCCCGCTCTTTGTTTTAAGGAAAGTTTAAACAAAACGATCACCCACTCTGAGGCTTTAAACAAAGTTCAAACAGAATGAAGTTCTCTTGCCAAGGTTTAAGGCAAATTTCCTCTGTCCAGATGGCTTCCTCAGGCAGGCCAACATAAGAAGTAAGACACTCAACCCTGCTGCTTTTTAATGCTGCTCTTGATTGTTGCTAACGATCCCCAGCTGTCCGGCCTCACTGGTTCCTTAACCTCTCTCTGCCGGCCACATCTGCCTGCAACTCTGAGGAAGAGGGAAAGGCTGACAAAGGGCTCCCCCAAAGCAACACAGGTGGGATCCTGAGTGGTGAGACCACGCATCTGGGACAAGGTTCAAAATCAGTTTCCAGAAGAACTTGCATGAAAAAAAACTCAAGGGTAATTTTTTGGTAAATTCCTGGTGATGAGAAATGCCACTCACTATAGCAAACCCACCAAGAATCCAGGAGGGTGGCCGTTACACTTGGTAGGGCACTTTCCCTATTGACTAGTCCACACATTGATCTAGGCAACAGCCTGGATTGGGTGGTAGCCATGAGAATTCCTGATGTGTTCTAGCAACATTCTCTTCACCCTCCTCCCGAGCTGTGCACTCGCACCCATCACCCGCAAGGCACACTCACTTCTGATGTGCAGCAGACACAATCAGGTCACATCCACGTCCTGTGTGGATTTAATGCTGTCCCTCTGTCTTCTGTGTGTCCTGCAGAATGTGGGTGATGTTAGCTGGTGCGTTCAGAAGTCTTTAACACACAAGCTTGCCTGCCGGGAGGTCCATTCAATTCAGACGTTAGAAAGTGCTTTTTGATAATATCACCCCATAGGGTACATTACAGTTTTAATAGACAAATCCACCTCGTCTATTAGTCTATGTTTCTTCTCTATGCCATGTATGCTTCCTTCTCCAGATTCCATTTCTCCAGGAAAGCAGACCTATGATCTTTAGCCTAAAATTCAAACATAAGATTTTGACTTAGCTGAAATTTCATTTGTTTCTTTTAGCCCATGTGAGGATATTATCAAGTTTTCTCTTTTTAATTCAAAATACTGGAAAAGAAGTTTGAGCTCCCTGGTTCAGCTGGTAAGCTGATGGCAGGAGGCTGATAAGAGGCAACAAATGGTCTAGTGGCATAAGGATGGTAGGCTTTGCATTCAGACCAAGAATGATTGAGATTCTGCTTCGTTGTTTACTTATCCTCTGACACTGGCCATGTTTGATGGCATATCTAAGCCTTTGCCTTATCACTCATGAAACTAGAGTTCCAGTTTCTGGGGCGGGTCATTGTAGGGATTACAGATAATATATGTAATGCTTCTAGCCCAGTGTTTTCCACATAATGGGCACCATGGGAACTATTATTAGATGTCAAAAGGTCTTCATATTTTGTTGAAATGTGAGTCAATTTCTTCCCAATAAGTGGCCGTTTTGTCCACAAGGAAATGATGTGGAAAAGAGTAGATGGCTTGGTTCAAAAGCAAACTATCAACAGATACAAAATGGCTGATGACCACGGTTGGTTCATGAACTGTGGAGCTCGGCACCTCCATAGTCCCTGCAACCATCCGTTGAGTTTTCTCTGCCTTAGGACAGGCATAGAACCTCAACTCCCCACCTATTTCTGATCACCATTTAAACTATCAACCACGCTGGCAAGAGTAGAGTAATACCCTCTAAACTTGGTCAAAGATTTGACCACTGCCTCATTCACTGGGTACCTACAGCATACCTGGCAATAGGTGTAGCATACAAATATCATCCTGCCCAGAAAAAGATGAGGCTTCCCAATAAGTTGACCCTTGAGCAATTTGAGGGTTAGGGGTGCTGACCCCCCATGCAGTCAAAAATCCATGTATAACTTTTGACTCTCCCAAAACTTTACTACTAATAGCCTACTGTTGACTAGAACCCTCACCAATAACATAAACAGTTGATTAGGACATATTTTGTATGTTATCTGTATTCCATACTGTATTCTTACAATAGAGTAGAGAAAAGGAAATATTAAGGAAAATCCTAAGGAAGAGAAAATGCATTTCCAGTACTCTACTATACTGTAAGATCCACGTGTAAGCAAACCTGCACAGTTCAAGCCTGCATTGTTCAAAGGTCAACTGTATACCTCAATTTTTTAAAGTTTTTATTTAAACTCCAGTTAGTTAACACAAAGTTAATATTAGTTTTAGGTGTACAATGAAGTAAAGACTTGACTGTCCCTTCTCACTCATGGTTATATGAGTCCTACACGTGTATTCTAGAGTGATAGCAATTAGAAGCAGGAGCCAAATGCTGTCCTTCAATAGTTATAAGCTAAAAAAAAAAAGGCTTTTTGACAAAAGTGAGAGCAAGGTGGAAGTAGGAAGCTTTACTTTCTCACACTGTCCCAGGAAACACAAGATAAACTTGGGGAACCTCCTAATCCATGATATAGTGACGAAATACATCTTACAACATTAGAGGCAAGTCTAAAGAAGTTTTTCTACTGGAAAGATTGCTAAACAATCTTTCCAGGCTGCTATCAGGCAAAAAAAAAAAAAAAAAAAAAGGAACAGGCAAAGTAAGTTTAAAACATCCTCATATAACACAACATCCTCTATACACAGGCCACTATCCAATATATTCTGGATTTCACTAGTTTATGGTTTCCAGACTTTCTTCAGGTTCCAAGCATCACTCATTTTTAAAGATGATTATGACAAAGCTTGACACCATTGATGCACAGGTATATGCCTCTCCTTGAAGGTAAAGCAGAATTATCACTGGTCCCTTCTCCCAACTCTGAACTTCCTCCCCAAGAAATCCAGAGGTTTCCATGCATCTGTTGTGCCCCCAAGAAACCTGCATTCTAAAAAGAATGACAATAGGGGCACTTGTACCCCAATGTTTATAGCAGCACTCTCAACAATAGTCAAATTATGGAAAGAGCCTAAATGTCCATCAACTGGTGAATGGATAAAGAAATTGTGGTTTATATGCACAATGGAGTACTACGTGGCAATGAGAAAGAATGAAATATGGCCCTTTGTAGCAACATGGATGGAACTGGAGAATGTTATGCTAAGTGAAATAAGCCATACAGAGAAAGACAGTTACCATATGGTTTCACTCTTATGTGGATCCTGAGAAACTTAACAGAAACCCATGGGGGAGGGGAAGGAAAAAAAAAAAAAAGAGGTTAGAGTGGAAGAGAGCCAAAGCATAAGAGACTCTTAGAAACTGAGAACAAACTGAGGGTTGATGGGGGGTAGGAGGGAGGGGAGGGTGGGTGATGGGTATTGAGGAGGGCACATTTTGGGATGAGCACTGGGTGTTGTATGGAAACCAATTCGACAATAAACTTCATATATTGAAAAAAAATTTAAAAAAAAAGAATGACAACATGGTATTAAGTTTTTGTGAATGTAAATAAAACACTGTGTAATGATGAACCAACAATAGTAATATGTCTTGTCACACACACACACACACACACACACACACACACACACACACAGAACCAATAGCAGCTGTAGCCTGAAACAGGAGGTGAGGAGCCATACCCAGAAATCAGAAACAGCCTTTGTGCTCAGGGGAACAGAGGCAAGCTGGGGACTCCCTGAGAAACCTCCTTGGACTTCTATGGCTTGGCCAACAGCTTCTATGGCTTGGCCAACAGCTTCTATGGCTTGGCCAACAGCTGTTGGTCTGTCCCTCTGATTAACAACAAATACAAAGTCAAAGAAAGACAGTGGTATGAAAAGTGTTTTGATCCGTTTTCCCTTCCAGCTTGGCTAGCTGCACGGCTGACACCTTTGCAGGACAGGCCTCTTTGCAGTTTCTGGCCCCATCAGTGGTTTCAGCCATTGCCTACGAGCACACAGCCCTGCACATCTGTAGGTCCAGATCTCTATTTCCAGAGATCTGGTATGGCCGGGTGTTTCCAGCATCAGCTCTAATGTGGATGTATCAAGGTCAGCATGGGAGGGTGGGAAGCCTGCAGGATGACATCCTATCCAAGGTTATAGAGATCAGGAGGTCATAGCAATGGACTTAAGATAACAACAATGTTAATCTTCTCTTCTGACATTTATGTTGTAGGGCCCAGGTCTTCTCTGAGTCAAATGTTACAGATAAGATCAATTAGGCATGGCAAAAACAGGAGAAGAAAGGTTCTCCCTTACAGACCATAAGCAGTGGCTAGCACAATGCAATTGGCAAAGGGTATAATTTTTTCATTTTACTTGTTTTTTAAAATCTTTAAAGGCAATTATAAAAACTGATTATAAATGGATTTAGGTCATCATCTTTAGCCAAAAAAACCCCCAAAAAACAAAAAAAAATTCTAAAACCTTGATTATGTAACTGAGGCAAATAATAAATACAACTAGACCCTTTGATACATATTAAAGCCATTTATCTTTCACTTACTAAACTACTGGGTAAGCAGATCAGTTTGTAATTGACTCTTTTAATTTTTTTTTTTTCAAAGATTGGGTTAATGCAAGAAACTAACACACGTCATGGGCAAGTCAGAGAACACTGTTTGCCTGCAGAGTACTCTGCTGGAGTGACAAGATCAGCAATCTAGGCAGGCTTCCAGGGGGAAAAACACACTGTAGACTGCACTGGATGGCACAGATGCATGTGTACCAGGGCTGGGGGTATGAGGACAGGTGAGGGATTTCACACCCAGATCAAAAAAAGAAAAGCAAAACAATTTTCCATTGATAATAGGACTGAGAGTTCTCACACGGCAGTTTCCTTATCTCCTATCCTTCAGCAGAGGACTCTCTTGGTCATTTGAATCATGTCGACAGTATACTGGTCTTTGGACCTGTGAGTGATTCTCTTCCCATTAAAGAAAATGGAGGGGCACCTGGGTGGCTCAGTCGGTTGAGTGTCCCATTTTTGGCTCAGGTCATGATCTCATGGCTGGTGGGTTCGAGCCCTACATCAGGCTCTGTGCTGACAGCTCAGAGCCTGGAGACTGCTTTGGATTCTGTGTCTCCCTCTCTCTCTCTCTCTCTCTCTGCCCCTTCCCCATTCACACTCTGTCTCTCCGTCTCTTAAAAATAAATAAAGATTAAAAAAAAATTTTTTTAAAGAAAGAAAGAAAATGTAGCTGATCATCGAATGGTAAAAATTGTCATCAGCAGGTACTGAAATGAGTTAATATGGACTCCTTGGACTGTGCCTTGGCTGGCAAGCATCAGGGTAAAAATAGAAGAGGAGAAGAGAGAGAGGGGAGGGACAGAAAGAGATAGGCTTTCCAAATCAGTGGTAGGCCACAGCCAATTCTTACCCAAAAACCCAGAAAATCTTCCCTTAAAAGAAAATCTTCATATAAACTCAGTTTCCCATCTCTCTTCCATTCTTCTCCCCTCTCTTCCTTCTCTTTCCTTTACTGTCTTTTCCCTCTCATTCCTCTGGTATCTCCCAACAGACTTGAAATGACTTAAAAGCAATCCAAAAAACAAACTTTTAAAACATAAATCATGTTAGAAATGCAGACGCAAGGATAATATACATCAGAATAGAAATTTGGGCCAAATTAAGAAAGCATATATATATGCAGGCTTAGAGTCTCAGTATTATGCAAGCTGAGCTCCAGACTTTTCTATTAAATTCTTGGTAGAAAAAGTGAAAAAGGAAATCCAATCCCATGTTCTTTATTCTTCAGGTCAACACTAGAAAAAGTGGGAAACTAATTCTTTTTTTTTTTTAATGTTTATTTTTAAGCATAAAAGGGGGGGGAGCATGTATGAGAGGGGGAGGGGCAGAGAGAGAGGGAGACACAGAATCTGAAGCAGGATCCAGGCTCTGAGCTGTCAGCACAGAGCCCAACACGGAGCTTGAATTCACAAAGTGAAAGATCATGACCTGAGCCAAAGTCAGACACTTAACCAGCTGAGCCACCCAGGTGTCCCAGAAACGAATTCTAAAATGTAAACTGTAGGGGCCCCTGGGTGGGTCAGTCGGTTAAGCGTGGGACTTTGGCTCAGGTCGTGATCTCGCGGTCCATGAGTTCGAGCCCCGTGTCGGGCTCTGTGCTGACAGCTCAGAACCTGGAGCCTGCTTCTATTCTGTGTCTCCCTCTCTCTCTGACCCTCCCCCCATTCATGCTCTGTCTCTCTCTGTCTCAAAAATAAATAAACGTTAAAAAATTTTTAAAGAAATACAAATAAAAAAAAATAAAATGTAAACTGTACCTGAATGGCTACATTCTTCAGAGAAACTGTGGTCTCCCATCTGCCAAATAAGAAGTATACCTGTTCCATATTTTATAGTAATAGACATAGGTAGAGTAGGAAGATATTTTATAAAAAGATCGTATGAAATAAGTAGATATTTTTCATGGTGATTTGGAACAACAACAGCAAAAAGCACGACCTGGATATTAAATATGTATAATCAAACATGTAACCTATATATAAAACAAAAGATCAGATTCTGCCTCATTAAAATCTCAGCCTGTGCAATTGCTGCTGGGGCTTTTTGTTTGTTTTGCTATTATTATTTGAGAGAGTAGGACTGAAATCCATCTAATAACTCTAGTTGAAGGTTTACAAGAGCCAAATTTCTCTACAGTGATAATGCGGGCATATCTACCCATTCTACAGTTTGAGAAGGCTGTAAGTAGCTACAAGAGAAACTGCCCCGAAAGAAAGGATCCGTTTCAGATTCCCATCTTAAAATCTTCCTAAATTTTAGAAGGAAGTTTTCTGGTAGTAGCAGTTTAAAACACAAAAAGTCAGGGGCACCTGGGTGGCTCAGTCGGTTAAGTATCCAACTTCAACTCAGGTCATGATCTCCTAATTCATGAGTTAGAGCCCCATGTAGGGCTCTGTGCTGACAGCTCAGAGCCTGGAGCCTGCTTCAGATTCTGCCTCCCTCTCTCTCTGCCCCTCCCCTGCTCACACTCTGTCTCTCTTCTTCTCTAAAAAAAATAAATAAATAAATAAATAAGTAAATAAATAAATAAATAAATAAATAAATATTAAGCATATTTTTAAAAAATAATAAAAAATAAAACACAAAAAAAACAAACAAAACTCTTCTGTGGCCTATTTGTACATCAACCATCCCCAGAAAAGCAAAATTGAATGGAGATTTACCAAATCTAATATTTATTTGCCTTGAAGATAATGGACACTTGTTTACTCTGTTGTTGAAGATCTTATATAACTAAGATTAACATTACAGGGACAGATATTATAAATTATAATGACATTATTATTAAGCATATTGCACATACCATAGAACCTTGAACATACTACTTAATTATCAAAACAATAAAGCATGAAACAAAGATACAACTGCTAGAAAGAATTATGAATTGAAGGCAATATGTTAAGTTACCGAGAAAATCAATGGGAAAGGTAATAGAAATAAGATATTTTTAAAAACTGGCTGGATACAGGAGAGCTATCAAAAAATTGCTAAGATACCTCTTTAGTCAATTACTACTGATAAAATACAATGGGAAAAACTTTTCCATTCAAAATTGCTATAAATGATAATCAAATGCAGAAAAAACTCTAACCAACAATATAGCTATACTAATCAAGAATAAACTGATTCATTCATGAATATTAATTGACAGAGCTTCACAAAATAACAAATGTGATTGTCAAAATAAAATATGTAAAGACTAAATAGTAAGTTGGATGGAGCAAAATCCAAGGTGGTGATCTCAATAGTCTAGTTCACACATTATCCCAGCACATAGAACAAAAATGAAAAGAGAGAAATATGAGAGAAAAGATTATCAGTGGAAAGATACATCCAGGAAGTCCTTTTCCACTTTAAGGGAAAGACTATATAACTAATAATAATCAAAGAAATAATAAAATTAACTTTCACCAAACCAAGGAAAATCACAAGCCCTAAAAATAAACAGGTCCTCCAAGTGAGGAAAAAGATATACGAAAAAAAAAAAATCCACACCTAAACACAACATTGTGAGGTTTCAAAAGTCTTTAGATAAAAAGAAAATTCTAGTGGATTCTAAAGAAAAGAAGTAGATTACCTGCAAGGAATAAGAATCAGACTGGCATCAGACTTCCCACCACCACACTAAATGCTAGAAGAAGTAACAATACCTACAATTTTCTAAGGGAAATTTATTTGAATGTATAATGTCTTTGTTCTACCAAATCACCAATGAAGGACTAATAAAGGTATTTTGTTTAATGTTTGTTTATTTATTTTGAGAGAGAGAGAGCATGAGCAGGGGAGAGGTGGGGGGGGGGGGGGTTGGGGGGAGAGAGAGAATCCCAAGTAGGCTCTCTGCTAACAGCACAGAGCCTGACATGAGGCTCAATGTGATGACTGTGAGATCATAACCAGAGCCAAAATTAAGAGCCAGACACCTTAACTGACTGAGCCAGCCAGGTACCCTGAAGGCATTTTTAAATGTGCAAGAACTAAGAAATCTTAACATCCAAGAATCCAGTATGAATCCATTTTTTGAGGAAGTATAATAGCAATAACAACAACAACAACAACAACAAAAACCCAAAACAAAAACAAACAATGACAAACCTTGAAAAGAAAGATAATGACGAGAATCAAAAAACAGTGGCATCTGAATATAACCCAGAAGGAGTAAAAGAAGCTGAAAATTAAGAGTCTCCACTGGAGCTTGACACTCAAGACCATCTATTCTGAGCAACAAGATTTTCAGTGACACAGGATTAACTTTCCTTCAAAATGCATTCCAATCACATGATTTCATTCTTGCTATTTGGGGTGGGATGGGGCTTAAATTTATAAAAGTCTTTAAAGCAATAACAGAAGAATTTAAATTTATTAAAGGAAAAAATGTAAATGACATAAACCTTGACAATGTAGAAATGATAAAAATCAGAAGTTGAAGCAGGAAAGGGAAGTGAGAGGTAGTAAAAATGCTCTTGATTCCTCCTGGGAGATGTAACATGCATTACAAAGTGATAAGGCAGGAAAGAAAGTTCAAGTGTGACTATGTTAGGTAGTCACAAGTGTGACTATGTTAGGTAATGAAATAGTGACAAAAATGGACAAATAAGAACATGCTTCTCTTCCCTCCCCAAATGCAAGAAAACATAAAGGAAATTGAAAATCTATAAGACCATAATATCAAAGAGAACTAACTGGAGAGGAACTGTAAGAACATGAGGGATTTCCAAAAGCTTCTGAAAAATGGATAAAGTCATACTGATGAATTAAAATGGAATGAAAGGAACTTCATCTAGAATTCATGGAAAGGGAGTTACCATAAGAGGAAGGAGCAGGACATCCAAGGTCCGAGACCAGGTGTGAAAGGCTGCAGGAGTAAGGAAAATGGTGAAACACAAAAACTAACCAAAGGTCTCATCCTGCCACCAACTTCCAATCCCTACTCCTGTACCCAAACTGACAGCCAGCCACACATTATCTCCAGGCACCCCCCCGCCAAAGCTATAGGGCTCCATGCTAAAGAAATTAAATTAACTCTCTAAGGAGAACTAGATAAGTTTACACAAAGTTCCCCTCGTTGTGATAGCTAGGGGACATCTAGGGTAAAAAGCAGCTCCCCAACCTTTCTATCTAAGTAGACAAGTTCCTGGATCCACAGAACTCCCCAACTGCCTCCTTACACAGCCCCTATACCTCAGCCTTCAACATTAACAGGTAGAACAGGTGAACTGAAGTACAACCACAGTGTACAAAAAAAAAAGAGAGCAAAATAAGCTCTCAAAAAACATATCAGAGGATGGAGGAAACATATGAGGAAGCAGAAAATTCAAACAACAGGTTTTGACTTTAAATGAATCTTCAGTAAGTATTCTCAGATTTTTAACTTTTTATTAAAATACAAAACACAGGGGCGCCTGGGTGGCGCAGTCGGTTAAGCGTCCGACTTCAGCCAGGTCACGATCTCGCGGTCCGTGAGTTCGAGCCCCGCGTCAGGCTCTGGGCTGATGGCTCGGAGCCTGGAGCCTGTTTCCGATTCTGTGTCTCCCTCTCTCTCTGCCCCTCCCCCGTTCATGCTCTGTCTCTCTCTGTCCCAAAAATAAATAAACGTTGAAAAAAAAAATTTTTTTTAAATACAAAACACAGAAAAATTAGATTATTAGTGTATAGTTCAATGTAATATCACAAATATACTCATTAAATACCACCTAGATTGCTCACATTTTTAAAAATATATATATTACCAGAACCTCAGAAGCCCCTTCCATGCCCACTTCTAGTCACTATCCCCTCTCTTCTCCACAAACGAGTCTGACTGCCTACACCAGAGATCTGTTCTGTCTGTGTTTGAATTTTACATAACTAGAAGCATGCAATACATACGTTTCAGGCCTCTCTCACTCTATACTGTGTTCATGAGATCCATTCATGTGTCTGTGAAAAAGACACATATTGTCCAGCCCTCACGGAGCTTACATCTCAGTGTGTAGAGATACTCAACGATAAGCAAGTAAACAAAACAACAACGTATCTATGAGACACACAATAATAGGGCTTTTTGATAAAGAAGAACCAGGTAACTCCTTTAGACTGAATAAGCAGAAAAGCTCTCTGAGAAAGTGACATTTAAATTGAGATGTGACAAGAAAGAGTCAATCATGTTAAGGATGGCTCCATAAATAAGGAATAGTTAGCACAGAATATATAAAAACATATCTCTCTCTCCCTCTCCCTTTCTTCTTTTCCCTTTTCTCTTTCTCTTGTTCTATACACACACATATCAATAAGAAAAAGAGTCAAAATAATAAAAAATTGGGCAAGAGAAAAGTTAGTGCACAAAAAATATTTAATAAATATATCTGATATCTAAATATCTAATAAATACATAGCATGTGCTCAACTTCATTAGTAATCAATAAAATTAGCAATTTTAGCCACCAGAAAGGCTAAAAACCAAACACACAAGAAACCCACACAATTGATTGTCCCAAGAATTGGGAAGGATGTGAGCACAAGTCTCATATGTTACTGGCAGGACTGTAAATTGATAGAACCATTTCAGAACACTGTTTGCCAGTATCTTCTAAAGTTGAATTCAAGCCTACCCTGTGACCCAGAAAGTTCATTTCTACTTATATATCCAACGAAAATTGTCCTAAGTGCACCAAAACATGTTTTTAAAAATGTTTATAGTAGCACTGTTTGTAAACAACAAAAACTAGAAACAATCAAGAGACCAGCAACAGAGAATGAATAAGCTGTGGTCTGTTGACATAACATGGAATGAATACTAGACAAGTAAGAATGAACAAGCTACTACTGCCCGGAGCTCAACAAAAAGGCTACCTCCAAAATCCCTTTTTTTGTTCTCTCTGGACATGGGTCTTCAGCCTCCTGCTCTTAGCTGAATTGGGAGCCTCTGCCCCCTACTCTGTGTATCCTGGCTCTGGGTCATGGAGAAGCAACATAGCTTTTCTTCCCTTGCACACTTGCTAGCAGCTGGTAAGGTCTTCACACTCTGATTCCTCAGTTTTCTGCCTGGTGACAATGACATTAAGAAGTTGGGGTGGGGTGGGGGTGGTGTAGACAGTCCATGCCAGGATTGTCCTTCACCATTATGTCCTAACACCAATTATGTTAGGTGTGTACTCAACATAATGCCTGATGCAGAGAAGAAGCTCAATAAATATTTGTTGAATAAAAGAATGAATGTTCAATCATTATTGTCCTTATAGATCCCACTTGGGATCTATTAAAATATAATTGATTAAATAAATGCATTATCTGTATAAACAGTTGGATTTAGCAGTCTTTCAGGTAGTGAGAATTGGCATTTACCATGTTGTTTTCTTAATTTTGCATGCATACATATCCGATTTTATTTTATTTTTTTACTTTCAGCTGTCTTTTCCAAGGATGAATTAAATCTGGTTTTGCAATTATAGATGGAAGCTTCCTAGAACTGAGTTTAGGAGGGTGTTCTCAGGCCCTTAAACTCAGAAAGTTTAACCAAGAATTTGGAGAAATCCTTACTCCCACAGTACTTTCTTATCTCCCAAATTTTATCCTTCTCTTTCTATGTAAGGCTGACTAAGGGTTAGACATACTGAGGATCAGAGTAAGTTCAAAAAAAGGGGGGGGGGGCAGAAAATCCCATTGTGAAGTAGATTTCAATGAAGATGAGCTAATTAATAACTAAATGGTATGGCTTGCTGGTCCCTTGGTCAGATAGCAATTTGCCCATAGAGTTATAACAATAATATCTAGCAGCTACTATATATTAAAAATGTATTAGGTGCCAAAGAGTGGGTTACCCTTACCTAGATAAAAGAAGGATAAGTTGATTTTATCAAGGTACTAGATTGAGCCTGGAAAAATTCAGTTGTTATAATATTAAATAGACAATTCAGTAGTTGGTGCTCTGGTGTAAACCAAATCAGAATGACTGGTTTCTCCTTGTCCTGGCTACAATTACTTTGCCATAAAATTGGCTGTTAGAAAGTCCTGAAAGTCTGAGGAATCTCAAGAGATACAAAGATGAATGTAAGATTCAACACCTGCCTTTGAGTTGCTTACCACTATCCTGAGTGGGAAAGACAAATACAGTTGCCCCTCGAATGACACAGAGGTTAGGGGTGCTGATCCCACACACAGTCAAAAACCCATGTATAACTTGACTCCCCCAAAACTTAACTACTATTATTTAGCCTGTTGACCAGAAACCTTACCAGTAACACAACCAATTATCACATATTTTGTATGTTGTATTATATTCTATATTCTTACAATCAAGTAAGCTAGAGGGAAAAAAAAATGTTATTAAGAAAATTAAAAGGGAGCACCTGGGTGGCTCAGTCAGTTAAGCATCCAAATCTGGATTTCCATGCAGATCATGATCTCACAGTTTGTGAGCTTGAGCCCCACATTGGGCTCCGTGATGGGTGTGGAGCCTGCTTGGGATTCTCTCTCTCTGTCTCTCTCTCTCTCTCTCTCTCTCTCTCCCTCTCTCTCTTGCTCTCTCTTTCTGTCCCTCCCCAACAGGCACACCCTTTCTCTCTCTAAATAAACATCAAAAAAAAAAAAAAAAGAAAGAAAGAAAACATAAGGAAAATACATTTACCACACTGTACTACATTTATCAAAAAAAAAAAAAAAAAAAAAAGAGACGGGGGTGGGGCACCTGGGTGGCTCATTTGGTTAAGCATCTGTCTTCGGCTCAGGTCATGATCTTGAGGCTTGTGAGTTTGAGCCCCAGGTCAGGCTCTGTGCTGACAGCTCAGAGCCTGGAGCCTGCTTCGGATTCTGTGTCTCCCTCTCTCTGCCCCTTCCCCAGTTCACACTCTGTCTCTCTCTCAAAAATAAACAACATTAAAAAAATTAAAAAAAAAAAAAAAAGAATCTGCTTATAGGTGGACCCAGGTCAAACCCATGTTGTTCATGAGTGAACTGTAAATAAAATCAGTCCAGAATGCTAAGTACTATTAAAGGAGTAAGTTCAAAGTATTGTGGGAACCTGGACCCATCCAAGGAAGTAATGTCTAAACTGAGTTCCTAAAGGAAAAGCAGGAGTCCAGAAGGAAGACTCCTCCCAGGCAGAGGGACTGACACATGCCAAGGACTAGCTGTGGGAAATGGCATCCTGCATTAGGGGAACTGAAAGCAATTCAATATTGGCTAGAGCACAGAGTGTGTGTGGGTATGGCAAGACTTGAGGTTGAGAAGTAAACACAGTCCAGACCATGAAAAATCTGTAAGCCAAGCTAAGCAGTTTGGAATTTACCCTGTGAACCATGGGGAGTCACTGAAGAATTTAAAGCCAGGGAGTAATTGATCAGATTTGTGTTGGGAAAAATCACTGGTGAGGGAGTAAGACTGGGCATAGGGGTGGGTAGTGGTTACAAGGAGACTGTGGTGATGGTGATGGTCTCATGAGGCAAATTAGAAGCAACAGGAATGAAGAAAGAAGAAAATCAAGCAGATAGGGAAATGAGAGGAAATTAAAGATGACTTCCAGGTTTTCAGAAGAGAATATTGCTCTTTGCAATATATAATCAGGGATTCCTCCAAACTGGTAAAGGCACATTCATTTGTTTTTCAAGATTCTCCATTCCATTAATTACAATTATATTGCTATTGATACCATCAGGAGGCTTGGCCATAGTTTAGAAGAATCTCTACACTCCAGTTTCTTGTAGCTGGGGAATTTATAGGCTTCCTAGTTCATTTTTGTCTAAGGAGAAAGAGGACTTGAAAGGAAGTTAAGCATAGGCACCAACTGATTACAGTCTAGGGAGAGGACCAGGGAGAGGAAAATTAGACGTTGGTCAACCTGAAGACTAGAGCTTCCTGGCAAGGAAGTGAAGGGGAAATTGAAGAGAAAAACAGAATGATTAATGTTAATGCGATGGCACCAAGTGAGACACCACAGATGGGTAGAGGTTCCCAAATGTGCAGGAGTTCAGGGCAGAGCCGGATAGTCAGAGTTGATAGGATGGGTTGCTTGGCTAAGAAAGTTATTGGACAGAGGCAAGAAGAGGACAGCATGGAAACACAGGCCCTCTAGTAAGCTGGCTCAGAAACACTGCAGGTATAAGCAAACCTGGTTCCTATTTGCTGTTAGCAGATTGAGCAAAACAGCTTAAATATTCTCTTCATCTAGTTTACACAGCTCACCTGTCTCCTGTGGGAGCCTGCAGCCCTTATCCCAAATGGGTGTTTTGCAGGCTGAGCAATGAATAGGACTAGGAGTGCTACACTATTTCTGAGCCAGCTGAGAGGTTCAGAAGGGAGGTGTAGGGAGGATGAGCACCCAGGAACACACACACACACACACACACACACACACACCACAGTTTATAAGCCTTCTGCCCTGAAGCCTACTGTTTTCTTCTGGCAAAAGAGGTAGAGCAAGTGAAGCCAGAAGTCTCCTTTTGCCTAGAAGTGGTGCCCTGAGATGTGAAGAAGTTCTCCAGTTGGGCTTTAGAAATCCCCACGGGTCTGAGGAAGTAGTCTTACTTACTCTATCTTCAAGTGCTCTGCAAGAGTTTTTTGATTTGGGCTTTCCACTTCAATTATGATTGTAAAAATTAATATAAGCATGTTTTGGGTTAACTTCATGACCTCCTTAAAATCCAGTACTGCCCTGTAATGTAGCGCTTTGTTTGTAGTTTCTAGTCATGTTATGGCAAGTTGTCATGAACTGATGAGAGAAAAGGGGAAGAAAAAATGGGAAAAGTATGCAATAGAAGTGATTCTCCAGGGGGAGCACTACTAAGTACTCCAGTAATGCTAGTGTACTGAGAGAATACTAAAGTACAGGAAGTAGCTAAATAGGTAATATTTCAAATGCTAAGGTAATTCTAAGGCAGTCAGGAAAAAAGAGCTGCACCCTGCTTTCATCAATGACATGACAAATCTATCTCCATCAGAAATGCCCCCAGGGAGAACTCAGGAGACACAGAAGAAAAGATGAAGAATGCAGCAGCAAGGTGACTGCTGGGTCCTGGCTAAAAGCATCAGAGGCTGGAGTGAGGAGAAGAGAGGAAGCCAGAGCTCAGGATGGAACAGAAGGATGAGAGAAAAGGTGCTCGGGAAGTCTTCGAGGCATGGAAAGAACTTTGTCTTAAAGAAAGTACTTCAGGGGCACCTGGGTGGCTCAGTTTGTTAAGCGTCTCTTGGTGTACCCTCAGGCCATGATCTCAGTTTGTGAGTTCGAGCCCAGCATCAGGCTCTATGCTGACTGACAGCACAGAGCCTGCCTGGGATTCTCTCTCTGCCCCTCTTCTGCTCTGTCTCTCAAAATAAATAAACTTAAAAAAAAAAATTAAAAAGAAAGAAAGTCCCTCAGGAAGGTAATTGATTTTTTCTCCTAAGTTCCTGCATTCGTAATGGTTTTGTCATGCTGTGCATTCCATAATGCCTAGATTTGAATTCTTCTCTCACAATAAATTATGAAGGCCAAGGTAACCTTTTCTTTTCTTTTCTTTTTAAGGCTAGAAGTCTTTTGTTATTAGTCAGGTTCTGCTTTTGTAATGAGAAGCATAAACCTTAATGGCATTCCCAGGACAACACTAAATTTATGTGTTTACTCACTAAACATTTACTATCTATTCTGTGCTGGCCACTAGGACACAGCAGAGAACAAAAGTAGGTAGGTCCCTGCCCCCATGCAGCTATCCACAATGTAGTAATTTAATGAATGGTCAACACTGCTGGACCATGCGTAAGGCATAAAAGTTCCTCCCCTCCTGGTAGTGCACTTATTCTTCAAATAAAAATAGTAAAACATCAAAAAAAAAAAAAATGAACAGATGCCGATGTACTCATTAAGTGGTTTCTCTAGCACCTCTCTGTTAAAGTGTGGCTTGTGTTCCCAGCAGCAGGAATAGCAGTACCGAGGAGCTTCTTAGAAATGCACAGCCAGGTCCCACCCCAGACCACCCAATCAGAATCCACATTCCGACTCCCATATGACCCACGTGGACGTCAACGTTTAAAAAGCATGGTTCTCTCAAAACATTTTTTTAAAGAGAAATAGCTGCCTTTTATTCAGGTAGATAAATTTGCAAATGTTTTATAGGTATTATTTAGAAGTAATTATTATTTAGATTAGATCATGGTTTCTCTGGAAAAGCACGATTTCAATGGGTCTCAGGCTGGCCAAGAAAAGTGTGTCTGGTGAATAGTCTAAAAATAAATCCTCAAGTTCCCTTTATAACTTCTGCATTTCTCATACTTAAGTTTTTAACTTTTACTTCCAAAGGGCCTATGGAAGGGAAAAATCTCAATTACTGTGAGCCACCTTAAAAGCTTTATGAAACTTTTAACCTTGTGACTCACATTTAAAATATTCACTAAGATTTTTAAAAATAATCATAAATCGAATTATCAATAAAACTTCACAGTTTAAATCTTTAAAAAATTAAGAATATAACTATCATAAGTTTTCTACCAATTATATTCAAGATACATATGCCTTATTACCAACTACAAAGATAATCAAGGAAGTTAATGAGAACTTTATGTAGATATATATTTATGTTCATTTGTGTGTGATGTGTGTGTGTTGGAGGAGGTGTGGGGTGCGTGTGTGTGTGTATGTGTGTGTGTACACGTATGTTTGTACAGAAAGAGAAAGAAGAGACTTTGTTTGCCAAACAGTGTTAAATAAAACTATTTCAGGACTCTCCCCTGTTGCACATTCAAACAAGAAAAGTAAGAATTGTTTGGAAGACATTTTATCAGTTCTAATCCCTTCACTACTTCAATATCTCACTCTTCTGCCTCAGGGCTTCCCCTACTAGTCCAACTAACATCAAGGCCCTCCCTTCTCACTGGTTATCTAAATCTCTGATTAGCTAAGGTGTTTTCTACTTCTTTCCTGGACGTCTTCACACTGCTAACCAACACTTTAATACATTCAACCTTGTATCTCTTCACTGCTAAAATTTTAAGCTCTAAAAGGCAAAACTTAAATTATAGATACAAGAAAATTCTGAGCACATAATAGGTGTTCGATAAATACTCATTAGTCGATTGGTCAACTATGGAAAACTCACATTAAATGAGAAAGGATAAGAAATGTCTTCATGTTACTTAATTTAAATGAAGCTAAAAATGATTAGAATTAATAAGATTCACAATGGACACCTGGCCTAAGGTTAAGAAATTTTGGGGTTTCACAGTATTTGGTTACTCTTTTTTTGTTGTTGTTCAGTTTCCCCCTTAAAATTAGCTAAAGAACTAAAACAATTTAGGAAAGGTTCTTTTCAAAGTGCACCCACAAATCTTGTCAGTATTAGTAACAACCTTATGAGCACAAACAAATGGGAGCTATAAATAAAAGGAACATAATCAGAATTCACAGGCACATGACAGAAGAAGACATGAGAAGCTATGTCTAAGAAGACATAGCTCAACTTGAAACTTTGTCTACACATGACTCTATGGTCGACCTCGAAAAACCCACAATTAATTTTAAAAATTTCCCATCCTCTGTTGTCTTTCTGATAGTTTATACATCTTTTGTGAAACCTTCAAAGTCCACTAAAAGTCCCATCTGCTCTGTCCAAACTTTCTTTTAGTTCCACTGAAAACCATTACCTTTCTCTTCCACAAACTGCACTTAACCTGAGATTTTAAACTACCTTAAAGGGTACTTCTTCTCATAAATGCTCCATGTGTATGTCTTCTCTCACCAACTGGATTTTAAAAACTTTTTGATACAGGCACACAAGAAAAATGCACTAATCAAACAGAATAATTCTGGATACAGCGCCTCAAGAAAGGGGATTGATTATTTGCTGAGATTTAGGAGTTCACAATTCATAACAAAAGTGGAAGATGGAGAAGTGTTGGATAAAAATAATGAATTATTTGTATCTCAGATGAAATTAGTCAGCATCCACTTAAGATGCATGTGTTCGAACACCCCATCTTCAATTTGAAGCATCAGCTCTAAGGAGAAGGCAAATGATCTCCACTGGTAGAACAGACCCAGAGAGTCCAATAAATACAGCTCAAAGTTACACATTTCCAAAATCAAATGCCAAACCCTTTAACACTGGCTAGTCCTCATAAACCATAAAACAGCCGTCAGTCTATCAAACATGGTGGAAGAATTTTTAAAGTTCCTGGAATAAATGCCATTCTGAGTTGTTTTGTTTTGCTTTGTTTTGTTTTCTGGTCCTGTGGGAAAACAGCACAAGACCCAATTTTATTAGAAAACTGTAACCTTCCAAATTACATCACGGTCAACTCATCCTCAGGACTCAGACACAGTCCCATGCACCTCATCGCCCCACCTCCCTTCCCCAGTTCCCAGTGATAGGAAGAAAAAAAAAAAAAGAACTTCACCCAAGTTGTGCTGACGTCAATGGGGTGTTTGCGTGCAAAGACAGTCTTGTGGATGGACTGAAGACAGCGGTGTTGTAACTTTTCTTAAGGCCCCAATTATTCAAAGAAACCTCCTTTCTAAAGGGAAGTATCAGAAAATCCAGAAGTCTATTTCAAGGAAAGAGCAGCAAGTAAATCTCAAAATAATGAATAATAATAAAATAAGCCTCAAAATAATGAATGTGTTTCAAAGAATGTGCTTAAACTGAAAGTTTGTATTCATATGTTGGCAATGTCCTAAATCTCATAGTAACAGAAAATGGCAATCATACTTCCTTAGAAAGAAAAAAGGCTAAAAAAATATATAAATAAGAACGGATTTACAAAGATCCACAATCCCTTATACTTGGAACATTTCTTTGTCTCTTCAACACTTATGCCAAATACCATCTACAAATCTAAGTTTTCATTGAGTTTTTGACTCATCAGAAAATTAGTGCTGGAGATTCAGACATCTACAGAGAGCCACTTGTTCAAAATAATAAATTAATGTTTATTAAGAAATGAAATGTCACACGTTACTCTTTGTACTACATGGTAGGGGATGGTGAATTTCTAAAAAAAAAAAAATTGAAGAAAGATTCTTGCTTGCAAACATTGACAACCTACTGAGTGACAGGTACATATTCTGCCTTCTTGTTAACAGACATTTGAACATGGGGTTCATCTGTAGCGTGCAATAATTGAATAAAGCTTTAAACATCAGTTGATCAATGAAGATAATGAAGTCTTCAGCCAATCCAAGTGTATTCTAAGAAGGATGAGCAGAGGTTAGAGGGGGATCTCCGGGCAGGGGTGAGTTGTACTCAAGGAAACATTTGACCAATCCTTAAGACTTGATTTTCTGTACTCTACCCCCTCGCAGATACAGACTGGGAAACCATCTCTGTGACTTGGAACTTGTTTATAAAGCTGTGTCAACTGTAAGTTCAAAATCAGAGGAGACTTCTTTTTCAATTTCTATATGAAAAGGAATCCTTTCATTCCAGGAAAGACAGTGTTACCCAAATGAATCACAAAATTGTTGCTCTGACACACTTCAGATTTGTGGTTGTTAAAACAACTTTCAAATAGAAAATGCTGTCTAATCGTCAGGTAGCTTGTTCCGCTGAGTCTTTTTTACATGCAGGGTACAGATCAGCTGACATGTTATTTCAATTCATTTCAGTTCCATAAACCATGTGTTAAAATCTGTTCTCAAGACTGAAGTGATACAAAAAAGGAAGATAGAATCTCCACCCACATCTCGCCAGTGGACTCACTTCTACCTAGAACCATGTTCCTGCCCCCAAGCAGCAGGAACACAGCCACAGCCAATCTGGTTATCTTCGCCCTCTATAGCTAGCTTTTTTCACCCATAAAAATGCCAGAAGAAGGGGATGTTGATAATGGGGGAGGCTATGGATGTGTGGGATCAGGGGATTTAAGGGAAATCTCTACATTCAGCTCAACTTTGCTGTGAACCTAAAACTGCTCTAAATATATAAAATCTATTCTTAAAATGCCATTAGATGAGCTAAGGGTTTCGTTCAACATTTGAATTTTACTACTTTTGTCTTAAATGATTAGCCTCCCCTTTAGAGGTGTTGTCTTTTCTCTGAACTCTGAAAGCGTTTTACCCAGGACTCTCATAAGACATCTGCATTTTCTACCTCTCCTGATGGTTGTTTTCCAGTAAGTGATACGTTTGTCTGTTGTCCATGTCCTCCAATAGAATGTAAGGTACATTTGGGCAGGGGTTTTGTGTGCTTCAGCATCATAGCTCTGAAGCTATGCCTGGGACAGTGCCTGGGACTGGGGAGATACTCCCAAGAGTTAACCACTGTCTGGCAAAGTGAATGAATGAATCAATGGAGAATGAAATACAAATCCACCCTTCCAGACTCTATGCACTCTCTGAGGTAAGGTGCATATCTAATCACTCTCTGTGACCTGCAACATACACAACAGGGGTTCAGCAAATGTGCCTTATAGCAAGGAATCAAATCACAGCATCTTGGAGTCAGTCTAACCATATGCCTCTATTCCTTCTGCAGTGTCCCAGATGGATAATCATTCAGCCTCTCTCCTGGGTGCTTCCAGTGACAGGGGCTCACTACTTCCACTGCAATTTCTACCCTGAGGTCGGGATCACAAATGAAAAAGAATTAGTTGTATCTTTATCTGAATATGCTGTTCAAATAAATTAAAATATTATCCTTGTCTCCCTAAAGAGGTCACTTTTTAGCAGAGTCTTATGGCTGAGCCCAAACTGATGACCACACCCCCTCCCAGTTTCCACTTACATGAGTTGACAACTTGAGGCAGGGTCCTTCACAACACTGTAGGTACCCCAGGATCACCTGTGAGCCTTGGAAAAATAAAAATGCCCAGATTCCACCTCAGAGCCACCGAATCACAGTATCTGGAGGGTGGGGACTGGGTAAACACATTATCTAACCAGAGCTGAAAAACACTGACATCGGGACATTTGTAGTTTTCAGAGAGATTTGGGGGACAGGAATCCTTAGATCTTGAGTGGGAAAGAAAAGAGATTCGAAGATATTTCCCTGTCCCACTCCACAGGTGGTTCAGGCTTATATGAAGACAGCAATCAGAGGTGGAAGTGAACAAGCTGAGAGACCCAGTAACACTGTGGGGCAGCCCAGGGCCGGGCCAAGGGCACTGCCAGAGACAGAGGGAAGCATGCGTGCTGACGCAGCTCAGAGTTCTCTTGAGGTCAGCAGCAGTGGCAGCCACAGGTACCCTCAGGCAGCCAAAGGGACTGGGGCAGGGAATCGGAACAGCCAGAGGTCACAAGGGGGCTGTGGTTGACAGACCCACTTGAGCACATGGCAGAAACCCTGCTGGGGACTTCCAGACTGGCTGGGGAGGAGAGGAACTCTGCAGTGAGAATCAGTCATTCATTCAAAGCCTATTTATTGGGCACCTACTATTTGCCAGGCACTGATGGAGGTTCGGGGGTTACAGGAAAGAGTGAGAATGCACACAGAATCAAGCTTAGGAAATGTGAGCTCTTCGTGCTCACAGGATCGTCCTAGGTACTTCCTGAAGTATTAGAGATATCATTTTCATATCTAACGAATTATAAATGCACAAAGGGATGGGGGGTGGGTATTTCTTTTCCTGGTCTTTCACTTAAAGGAAAGGGAAATCCTTTTTTGGCCTTCCTCTGTTTTTATAAAGGTAGATTTCCATGGCATACGCTGGCAGTTTCTCTGGGATAACAGGCGTCCCTCAGACCCTGAACTGGCCTTGTGTCATTTCCCACCTTGCCTGACAGTACTCAGGAGAACTGCAAAAGGCACGCAGCCTCTTCTTTGTTCTGGCTGCAGCTGTCTGCTGGGATGAGCTCTCAAGAGCCCAGGGTAACGGTCCTGCCCTAACTCCTCACCAGAAGCTATGAAAGGAAAACAGGCCGCCACACGAACACGATGCTCTTTAATTATGAGGTCCCCCCCATGGAAGGAAGGCCAGCAGACAGGCAGACACATTCCAATTACACTAATACACCTTGTAAACATCAAATATTTTTATTCGGAGATTAAAGAGAGCCTGTATCCTCACAACACTCCCGAGACGACTGTGCATCTCAGGGCTGTTGCCAGCGCTGCTGGGGAAACAGGATTTCCTCTAGTTAAAATAGACTTGCACAAAAATAACAGCCTCAAGTCTGGAGGTGGTCAAATGTGACTTCCACTGCAGGCTGTCCAAAATTTCAATAACAGTTCTTAAAAAGCTTTCAAAATGGACCAAGCTCATCTTCTCAGAACATACCAATTAGCCTATCTTTGTTCTCTTCCAGATTTTACCCTAACCATACAGAGTCTGTAGTCAGTTGGCTCCCTAGGTGGGCCGTGAGGCTCAAATCTCGTTGCTGTGTGGGTTATGGGCCTTCACTCAGGGTCCGCTCTTCCTGGGCCACACGCTAACATTGAACTAACTCAGCCACATTCTCTCATCCGGGTCAGCTGGGGCCCAGTGGCCTGAGTATGCCAGGTGAGTTGTCTGGGTAACTAGCCACTGGCTCTGAGCTCATCTGAGTAGAGACGGTGAGGAGGTTGAAGAAACCCATACCTTTCTGAGAGTGGGCCTTTGCTATCATAGGCAAAAAAAAAAAAAAAAAAAAGTCCTTGTACCTCCTGATCTTTCAACCACAAATAAATGTTGGGACAAATAAATGAACTCCCAAAGGAATAGGTTTCCCATCTGAATCAGTAAAACTCAACTCACAGAAGATGTAGACTTCTTCTTCGGGCAGACAACTCCACATTACAACAGTAGCTCTTGTGGGTAGTCTGCTGAACAGTTACAGGCAAATTGGTCCTTGTAAGGGCATCACAGTTTCAATATCTAGGAGCGTTCAATGCACAGAGAAGACAGTGAATCCTTCAAACCTATCCCATCGTGGCATGAACGTTAATTTCTAATTTCTCCGTAACAATTAAATTTTTGTGTATCATGACATCAAAGTGGCTCTTAAGGCTACATATTGAGGGATATTATGCCCTGTGGGTTCCTCTATAGAAATGTAGTCTCTTGAGCACAGAGAGAGGAGGTGATCAAGAAACTAGAACCAGCAACCATTCCTTTTTAGTGGCTCTTATGGCAAAGCTTCAAGACACATAGGGACTACTTGAATGACTTTAAAGGCAGGAGGGAGGCAAGGTGGTCCTGAGAAGATACAAGCCTATCTACATCCTCCTGCCCACCCCACCCCTGATCCTACCCTGGGCTTTACACAGGGTAAGGTGAACATCAAGGGAGGTGTTGAAGGGAAGGTGTAGTCATAAAGAACACTGCGTGGTAAAAGTGAGAAACAGAAGACGGGCAGAGTGCTCCCACTGTGTTCCACATTTGAGTTAGGGAGAGCATAACAGTATGGACTACTTTTAGGCTCACTGTTGACACCTAGGAAGCAATAGCATCATTGGTTTATTCACTCAATAAATACCCTGACTACTTAGCTACTATATAACAAGTACTGGAGATGATAATATAATTGGGACAAAGCCTTCTGTCTCAAGCTGTTTACAATCTAACACAACAGATAGACAAACATGAACACAAAGAAAAATTATAGAAGTGCCTGGGTGGCTCAGTTAGTTAAGCGTCCAACTCTTGATTTCAGCTCAGGTCATGATCTCTTGGTTCGTGGGTTTGAGCCTCGTGTCAGGCTCTACACTGATGGTGCAGAGCCTGCTTGAGATTTTTCTCTCTCCCTCTCTCTCTGCTCCTCTCCCCTTCTCTCTCTCAAAATAAATAAATGAAACTTAAAAAAAAAAAGAAAAAAGAAAAATTGAGGCGCCTGGGTGGCTCAGTTGGTTAAGCATCTGACTTCAGCTCAGGTCATGATTTCACGGCTCATGAATTTGAGCCCCATGTTGGGCTCTGTGCTGACAGCTCAGAGCCTAGAGCATGCTTCCGATTTTGTGTCTCCCTCTCTCTCTGCCCCCTCCCACTCCTGCTCTATCAAAAATAAACAAATATTAAAATGTTTTTATTAAAAAATTAAAATTATTTTTAAAAAGATAATTAACTTTCAAAAAATTAATTATAAAAGCTCATCATAACATGATGTGAAGAGAATAGAAAGTACAGAGGTGGCATAAAGAAGAAAATGATTACCTGGACCTGGGTGAGAGTAGTGTGGTCAGGGGGAGGGCATCTAGGCTTTGGTGACACGAGCCAGATCTTAAAGAACAAAAAGAAATTCATCAAGAAAAAAGAAGAAACTAAAATTCTAAATGGATGAAACAATCAGTGGATAGGAGAGGTGTGTGAAATAGTATGGAATACTCAGGCAACATCAGGACCCTCAGGATGGCTCACAGTGCTGAGGATAGGAGCAAGAAGCCAGGCCATGGGGACTCTTGAACACCAGGCTAACAAATCTCCACTTCATGCCATAGTCTTGGGGATGTAGGGAAAGTTGGGGGGCAATGGAGTCACTTAATCTGCAAAGTGTTTTAGAAAGATCACTCTGGGGGCGCCTGGGTGGCTCAGTCGGTTGAGCATCTGACTTCGGCTCAGGTCATGATCTCACAGCTCTGTGAGTTGGAGCCCTGCATCAGGCTCTGTGCTGATGGCTCAGAACCTGGAGCCTGCTTCAGATTTTGTGTGTGTCTCTCTCTCTGCTCCTAACCCACTCACATTGTGTCTCTGTCTCTCTCAAAAATAAACAAACATTTTTTAAAAATTAAAAAAAAAAGAAAGATCACTTTGGCTGAGGAAGAGAGGGCAGATTAAAGGAAGGTCAGACTGATAGCAGGGAGAGGTTAATGGTTAAGTTCAGGGTAAAACAGTGGGTGCCTGCACAAGGACAGCGACCACTGAAATGGAGAAAATAAGTTGGAACCAAGTTTAGGAGATTGAATCATGATGGGATTTAAGGACTGAGGAGGAAAAAACTGCATCCGGAATGACTCCTAGGCTCTTGGGTGCTAGAAAAGGAACACAGGGGCGGTTGGGTGGTGTGTGTAGTGGATGATGAGTTGAGATTAGAATATTTGAGTTTTAGGTTCTTGTTGTTCCTTCAGGTTTAGAATATAGGAGGGGGTTGACGCTGAGTGAATATATCACAGAATCATGTCTTCCAAAAATTGGGCAGAGCCTTGGCACTGAGGCACCATGGATAAGTGTTTTAACTTAAAAGGAGTCTACTGGAAAGTACAATAGGAATGAGAATACCAAAGGGCATGGTAGATTTCTGCTCACATTTACTGAATTTGACTATGAATACCAAATTCTCACTGTCTAGTATATTTGGTGAACCTCTCTTAGTTTAAAAAATCATTTTTCCCTTTTCCTTAAACTTGGCATGGAAATCACTGCTTTAAAAGTGTCAAGTGCAGTGGGGGGGAGTGGGGGAGGTTGCTCCTGGGTTGCTCAGTCGGTTAAGTGTCCAACTTTGGCTCAGATCACGATCTTACGGTTTGTGAGTTCAAGCTGTGCATCGGGCTCTGTGCTGACAGTGTGGAGCCCACTTGGGATTCTCTCTCTCTGCTCCTCCCCAACTCGTGCTCTTGCCTTCTCTCTCTCAAAATAAATAAATAAGCATTTAAATAAATAAATACATACATACATACATACATACATACATACATGTGAGGAGTGGGGCACCTGGGTGGCTCACTCAGTTAACCATTTGACTCTTGATTTTGGCTCAGGCATGATCTCACGGTTTGTGGGGTAGGGTGCCACGTAGAGCTCTGCACTGACAGCACAGAGCCTGCTTGGGATTCTCTCTCTCCTTCTCTCTGCCTCTCTCTCTCTCTCTCAAAATAAATACACATTAAAAAAATAAAAGTGACAAGTGATTTCATTTCCGACTGCAAATTTGTTTTGACTTTCCATAAAAATTGCAAGTGCTATTTCTGAACAGAAATGGATACACATTTTAACGACTGGCTTCTTTTACAAAATCAAGTCCATATCACACTTTTTTACTAGAATTACTAATACATTACGAAGACTTGTATTTCTTTAAATAGAAAATAAAAGTCCACTTTCCCATAACTTAGATCAGAAAGGCTGTTTCTTGTTTGCTGGGGGGTTTTTATAGTTGCAGCTTAAATTCAGGATGATTTTTATGAGGCAAGGAAGACGTAGATCCTTCTGCAAAAAGAGGAACTTTCACAATTAGTGAAAACCAAGAGTGCTGACATGAGGGGCTGGGCTGGGGGAAGACGCTGTTACCACAGCTCTGCGGTGAAGGGAAGCCAAGCCCCCCAGCCCACCTTCCCAGCCTTCGAGCCAGACCCACACACATCCCCACACTGTGGATGTTCTCATGTGTTCCATCTGATTCCCAAAGCAGGTACCACAATAAAGAGCAAAATGCCTATCTTTGCTTCTAATATTGAAACCAGCTGTGTTTATTCTTCCCTGACCACCTCTCCTTCTGCCTCCCCTAGTCGTTTGCACAGACAAAATGTTTTCAAGCCGACAGGCAACCTTTCAACTTCATGGCACATGTGACTTCTTAATAGCCAAATCCTTTTTTAGGCTTGTTTTCAAAAACTGCAAGTACCCAGTAGAAGCCATGGTGATATATAAAAGGATGTCCTTCTCTTAGAAGGGGAAACTTCAAAGCAATCCCTGACATGCCAGAATCCACTGCTTTTCCAGTAAATATGATCTGCTTTGGCCAGGGAATTCTAGGGTCTTGGATAAGTTCAAAGATGGAAGAGCCAGTATTTGGTGTAGCATTTCTATTTGTATTCGAAGCTAGAAAATGCCATCAATCAGGTATATATAACCTCACGAGCTGATTTCTCTGAGTGGAGCAGAAGTTCATTTTAGTTTTGCTGACCCTTTGCGTGAAGAGCCATCAGGAAGTATGTGGGCAGACCCCAGGGGCAGGTGCTGTGGCAGTGGGCACAAGCAGCAGAGGTGGTCGGGACATCTGTGCTTACAAGGAACATTGATTGAAAATTAACAGGGCAGGTGGGCAGCATTGGACAAAGGATGGTTGAAGGATTCAATATGTTTTAACGATATTACAAGGACTATAAATTGCTATATTAATGAGGAGTAGTTTATATGTATTTGTTAAAGAATTTATATGAAGAAACTATAGAGTGTTTGGGTATGTGTGTGTTTCTTTAATTTGTGTCCTCAACTCTCATTCATAAGATGTCCTTTCTGTCCCCAGCCTGGGGTCCAATTTCACCATTATTCACACACTGGCCACAATCTTCCCTCATAAAGTTTCACCAAAAGCTAAGTGGGATGATTCCTGGGGTTTTTGCTGACACAGATTGCCTTCCATTCTGCAGAGAATCAACCTCAGCAAAGCCCACGAACCTCTTTCTGGGGAGGGGATGGGGAGCGACTGTTTGCTCTGGCCACTATTTAGAGCTGCCCTATGTGAGATCTCTTAGTTCTTTACTATCTTTCTCTGATCATAACAAGAACGTCATGCAAGCTCTTCTTTACCATATGCAAAATAAAAGCCCAAGATCTCTGACACAAAGGAATTCAGGAGACAACTCAATCCAAAGCAGTAAAAGGGCAGAGTCTTGAACAAAATAGAAGGAAAATATAGACAGAGCAAGACATGGATTGGAATAATTGAGGCTTAATTGAACTGAGCACAGGATGAGAAGTCAAAAACATGGGCGTTCTAATCCCATTTTTTGCCACTGAGTCACTAGGCAGCCTATCACTTCCCCTTTACCCCAATCTCTTCATGGTATAACTCAAATTACTTACCCACCCATCTGGGATACACAAAGTTAGCCACTTTTTAATTTAAACATATACTGGTACCAAGTTTTACATTTGTTTAGTATGAAAGGCAGGATTTTTCGAATATATTTTTCAAATATATACTCCTTAAGAGGAAAGTTAAGCCTCCATTTTTAGTGTCTGAGGAATAGGATCAACTGGCAATAGAGGTCCCAGAGCCCTTTGGGTGACCCTGAAGCCCCTAAGCCTTGACAAATGATTTTTCTTTCAGCTGAGAAAGTCTGGCAGGGCATGGTGGCTCAGTCAGTTAAGTGGCCAACTCTTGATTTCAGCTCAGGTCATGATCTCACCATCACGAGACTGAGCCCTGTGTCAGGCTCCTTGCCGAGCATGGAGTCTGCTTAAGATTCTCTCTCTTTCTCTCTCCCTCTGTCCCTTCCCCACTGCTGCTCAAGCTTTCTAAAATAAAAAGAAAATAATAAAAGAAAAAAAGAAAGCCTGGCAGGTGGTTCCAGATTAAACCTCACAGGCATCAGTACTTGATGGAGCCATGGTGGGTTCAGAGTTCAGTCTTCAGAAACTCAGCTTCAATAGGTTCAGCCAATGGGGATCATTCTCTAAGCAACTGGCTCATGCTATCCAAACCCATGAGACAGCAATCAATCAAGCAGAACCCAAATGAACTAATGAGCTGGCCGGGTTTGAGAAGTGAGTCCACCGATCTATAGTGGTTTCCTTTTCCTGGTTGGGTAAGCCGTCCTGTGGATCCATTATGGATCAGCTGGCTAAAGAGCTCCACTTTAGATCACAAGAAGCTGGTCATTGTTAAGGGATAGTGCCTGGGGGAAACAGTCTTAGAGAGTGCACTTCTCATCCATGGGAGGTTTCTATACCAAGAACTGAGGCTGGCTGCCCTGAAATAGAATATGCTCTTGTCTAAATACAGCTGTGCACACTTCTTATTACTTGGCTTGTCTTTTCCTGAGCCCTATACATCACCCTCCCTCCTGGTATTGCAGCCGACAATTATTCAAATTAAAATGCAGCTGAGTAGTTCATGGCTTCTTACCATGCTGCATCCAGGCTTTTCTTACGATATCCTAAGACCATCGGCAGCATTTTAACAAATGTAAGGCAATCTCTTTCATTTTCTGCCGATCCTTTCTGTTTCTCAAGACAAATGGTCTCATCTGGTCCCTATGCTTTCTGAGACTACAACCTCCACCCAGGACTGACTGTGGACATATCCCATGGGTGTCTCTGAGGAAAGGATCAAAACACGTATAACGGGTGTTACATACAATGGTACTTTCTTAAATGAGCTACACTATGTAGTAAGAGAAATAAGACCCACAAAGGCTATAACTAGCTTTTTTTCAGTAAAGAATCATATACTGCATTGTTCCCAAAGGACAGTTCATGGACCAATGGATTTAAAAATCTATGCAGTCGTTAAAATATGTATATATTCCCTGGTCCCTACACCAAACCTACAAATTAGGATTTCTTTGGTAAGTTCCAAGAATTCTTTTTTTTTTTTTAAACTTTCCTAGGCTTTTTTTTTTTTTTTTTTTTTTTTAAGCTAGAATCCCAGCTCTATCATTACTTAGGGACAAACACTGAGGAAGTTATTAAGCCTTTCTGAGCCTTAGTTTTCTTATCTGCAAAATGTTTATAATACCCTCTTCCTTAGGGTTTTTGTGAAGAGTAAACAAGATAACAGGAAGGAACCACCTGGCACAAAAGAGGCACCTTAGAAATGGTCGCTATCAACAATACGAAAACAGCATTGCAAATGAGCATGGCCTTGTGTCTGGAGCAGGAAGGACACCATGAGGGACTGAGCACAACAGTGAGTCAAGAACCGAATGCCAGATGCAGGTGCACAGATGTCACTCACTCCCAACATGCAGACACGCACCCGACTGCAGGCCCAGCTGTCAGCAGGAGAAGGACAACAGGAGAGAGCAGGGATGGCCCAACGAGAGGGAAGAGCCCAGTAGCCTCTGAAATGCAGGCCAAGAGCAGCCTCAAAGAAGCAGGCAACCATGTGATCCAGCAACCCAGCTATCTAGCTATCCTACTTCTGGGTATTTATCCAAAAGAAATAAAATCACCACCTCAAAGGGATATGTGCACCCAAATGAGCATTGCAGTATTATTTACAATAGCCAAGATATGAAACAGCCTAAATGCCTATCAGATGAATGGATAAGAATATGCAATTCTATATACATAGATGTATATATGTACATACCTACATATGTATGTATACATACACATACCCATATATGTACAACACATATATATACATATTCAGCCAGAAAAAAAGGAAGACCCTGCCATTTGTGACAATGTGGATGAACCTAGAGGCTATTAGGCTAAGAGAAATTTTAAGCCAGACACAGAAAGACAAATATCACATAATCTCACCTATATGTAGAATCTAAAAAGAAAAAAAAAATGTTGAACTCATAGTAACAGAGGGTAAAACGGTAGCACAGAGGCTGAGAGAATAGGGAGAAAAGGCGAAATGTAAATCATTATTGATCAAAGGGTATAAACTTTCAATTATATCATAGTTGACTGATTATTAAGAATCAAAGTGTAGAATAAAGCTGATACCCATAGACAACATTGCAGTTTGCTTTTATTTTTTTTAAACATTTCTTTTAATATTTATTTTTGAGAGAGACAGACAGAGTACAAGTAGGGGAAGGCAGAGAGAGAAGGAGATACAGAATCCGAAACAGGCTCCAGGCTCTGAACTGTCAGCATAGATCCCGACCTGGGGCTTGAAATCATGAATCACAAGATCATGACCTGAGCCCAAGTCAGACGCTTAACCAACTGAGCCACCCAGGCACCCCTGGAGTTTGCTTTTAGTTACAAATTATTCAGAATATTTTTTCCCCAGAGGTGTTCATTCTCACCTATTTCACCTCTAAATATAACCACAGTTACTGAGACTACATGAGGTAAAGGAATAAACGCAATGACTATTAACCCAACATGGCTCTCTGGAATTCTGATAGGAAATTTACTTGTGGCCATGTCTTACAAAGTGTTTGAAGCTCAATCGAAGATCTTAAGTAAAATTCTGTAGATATAGTGTACAGCACAGGGACTATAGTTGCTAGCAATGTATCATATACTTGAAATTTGCTAAGAGAGTAGATCTCAAGTGTTCTTACCATACACACACACGCACACACACACACACACACAAAACTATGGGAGGTGATAGAGAAGTTAATTAGTTTGACTATGGTAATCATTTTACAATGTATACACATATCAAAACTTCACATTATACACTTTAAATATATCCAATTCTTATTTGTCAAAAATAAATAAAAATGAAAACAAGACCAAAAAAAGAAGAAGAAGAAGAAGAAGAAGCTGGTACCAAGCTTTGGTTACCCTGTTGGAATTCCACAACAGGATTCCAGGCCTTCACAGACCAAACAAGAGACTATGCAGTGGGCTCTTTCCACAGCAGGAATTTAGGTACAAAATCTAGGGCAGAAACCCAGATAACAAAACTCAAGGTAAGTGACCTGCAGAGGGGAGGGCCTAGAGCTTGTCTGATTCTTTCAGAGAGCTTCAGCATAAATCTGTAACAAGCTTCTTTGACTCAGCCAAAAACCACACTGAGACTACAGTGGGGCTGGACAGACCCAGGCAGAAAGTCCCTGGAGTCATTACCCTAAAAGGGCAGCTGGCAAAGTAAAGCGTTTCATTCAGACATGTTTAATGAGGAGGGGTAGGAGTGAGTGGGACACCAGACAGTAGGTGAAAGTTGTGTGATGGAAGAAAATAAAGGTCCTTTTCTTCCCCTTAGCTAACAGAGCCTGAAAACATTTCTTGTTTAGCTTCTTCCTCCTTCCCCATTATTTGAGGAAAGACCAAAGCCACACCAATATGTTCTCTAGGGAAAACCAAAGAAGAACTAAACTGGCTGGAGGCTGGACAGTGTGACAAATCAGGAGCCATGTGCTGGAGGAAATGAGGCAGACAGGAGAGAGGATCCCAGAACAAGATATCAGACACTAAGCGAATGTGCTAGAGAGTTGGGAAGTGGGGGATAGGGAAAGACTCCCTAAAATGTGAAAGGGCTAGAGAAGAAGGCAGAGAACAAAAAAAAGAGAACAGTCGTAAAATGTGTCCTGGTAAACTCCCAAATGGTAGCAAGAGTCTTAAAGCAAGATGAGAATTGCTGTCGGCCCTGTGCTTCTTTAATGCAGCACTTTAAGACTAGACCATATGAGTCCCAGCTGTCCAACAGGTGAAATTATGAGGAAGTGCATTGATGGACAAACAGCATAGCCCTGCAAGACCACCCTCATTATTGCATCTAGAGAGGGAGAGCCAGATTTGTAGAGAATAGGAGCTACATACCACTGTCAAGGCCCAAACCACCCAACCCCAGCCCTCCCCAAAAGGCAAGCCATATGCAGACCCCTTACACAACCCAGCTCCCCTCTCTTATACTAAATGGGGCCTTCTAAGTGCCTGCTCCTCCCCAAAGTATTGAACTCTGTTAAGGGAAGTACCAGTGCCGCTACACCTCAATCTGATCCTGCCTCAGCCCTTGCCCCACTCATCCCACTGGCAACTTTCAGCCTTGGCTTCACATGCCATTTTAATCATGCCCTCATTCCTGCAACCCATGGAGACTTCAGGAGATGCTGCCCTCCAAGAGCTCATGCCCCAAGAAGGTGACTCTGCCTCAAACAATCAACCAGGACAGAATCAGGCCTTCCAACAATAGGAGAGCCAATTCCAGACCCAGTGGAAAAATGGAGGTAAGCCCTTGACAAAAACAGAGATAATTCCAGAAACTAAACTAGTTCAGTCTGATGAGGGAAGACAGAGGATGCAGGCTACACCAGGGTTCTCAACTGGACTGCACATGCCAGACTTGGGGCCTCAGTCACTGAGTGGTAGAGGCCCTGTTAATTTCCAGTTCTGTCAAGCTTGGCTCACAAATAAAGCAGCTTAAATTTTCAGTACAGGGATTTGAAGACCAGGAACCTGCTGTGAGAGACAAAGATGTCAAAGTCCAAGCAAGCATCAGGGAGTCCAATGGGCAGGAGTCAAGGTCAGTCCCAGGTAGGAGCTCTCAGAAGTAGCAAAGAGGCTGGACATGACAGGAATGAGGCAATCTTGGTGGAGCACCTATCAGTTGAGGAGGACTGGTAGATGATTTTATACATCCTCTCCTTTCATCCTTTTGATAACTCCAAGAGGCATCAGCTCCACTTCGCAGCTGAGGTGCCTGAGCCTTGGCTTCTCCCACATCGCAGCTAATTCGCGGTTTGGGTTTTGATCTGAAAAACCTGTATGTCTGATTCTAAAGCCTGGGCTTGTTCCCATATCACCCATGAGCGTGAAGCTGACAACACAAAGCAACATGGAATCAGTCTCTAAAGTGTGCCACGGGTGAAACCAAAAGGTGTCTGAGATCTATGTCAAAATCACGTAGAGGGGTTGTGGGTGGTACAGCAAGTGGGAGGAGAAGTGACAGCAGATTGGCCCTATGCTCATAATGGTTGAGGCTAGAGGATACCTGAAGGCTCAGTGTATTATCCTCCTATCTGTGTGTATGCTTGAGATGTTCCATAGTACAGAACAAACTCTTTTACATATGCCTTCTGAACAGTCAAGCTAGCTCACCATTTCCCCTGACCTTACCAGTCACTAAATGCATGCTTTTTGGTTTTGCGCTTCCTTTTAGTTATAAAATTGAACATTCCATTTAGCAAAGACTTCTCACACTTTTCTAGGAATTTGCTGCTGGGTAGGGTAAGCACACACATTAGGCATAGTTCCATCGAAGAGAACGTTTTCAGTAATTTCGTGGGACATAAAAATGAGAGACGTAAGCCCTTTCTCATAATATTAAATGAAAAACCAGGATATAAAACCATATTTGGATCCTAACGTGAATTTCATTTGAATACACAAATAGAAGAAAAAAATGCACTAAAACAAAAACCATGGAATTGTCTGAATTTTAAACACTTGACATTGAACATGCATTAGTTTTATGAGAAGAAAATAGTTTAAAGAAAGTTTTATGTGTGTGTGTTTTTTTTTTTTTTTTTTCGAATGGACTCTAGAGAAACAGAACTGGATTAATTAAGCTCTTTGGTCTGTAACACTCTGTCATCATTGGTATGCCAGTGGTTTTTCAATCATTATGAAATCACTACTATTAATCAAACAACTAACATGTGCCAGGCAATGCACAGGTTATTTCTAATCTTTACAACAATCCTGAAAATAAGAGGTCTTTAATGGCCATTTTACACTGATCTTGAACTCAGATCTGCTGACTCTGAAGCCTGTCTTGCTCCCTCATACATTACCACCTGCCTCTCCACCTTCTACATTCTAGAGCAGAGAAGGCATGAGAAGCAGTTCCCTGGAAATCTAGGATTAAAGGTTTATATCTGACTGTGGCTTGGGTTTCCCCTACTCTGTCATGACCCATATTGCCTAGCAGTCTGGGTCTGGCCAGGTCAGGACTGATTCATCACCATCTGGCTAAGGAGACAGTAGCCTGTTCTTCCTTCCCATGAGCTGACAAACTGTAATCCCAGAACCCTGCTCTACAATTGGTCACTTCTGAGATATAACAGGAATAGGAATGTTCTCTCAAAATAATACTTATAACAATGTGTCTTCGATTTAGTTATGGGCAATGGAAGGAGAACTCTTTCCATAAAACACTACTTCATTAAGGGGGGAAATGAGCCAAGATCACTTTCCCTCCCTCCAACAGTAGAAGCCACTACCTGGTAACCATGATGAAGCGCCTAAGGGGAAGAGGTGTCTCTAAGGATGCTAGAAGCAGACACTGAAGCCAGGGGAAAGTTGGGAATCTAGGACAGATGATAAAAAGAGGCTCCAGACAGGGTGCCTGGGAGGCTCAGTCGGTCAAGCATCCAAAGTCGGCTCAGGTCACGATCTCGTGGTCTGTGAGTTCGAGCCCCTCGTCAGGCTCTGTGCTGACAGCTCAGAGTCTGGAGCCTGCTTCAGATTCTGTGTCTCCCTCTCTCTCTGCCCCTTCCCCGCTCATGCTCTGTCTCTCTCCTTCCTTCCTTCTCTACCTCCCACAAAAAAAAATATCATTAAAAAATTTTAATAAAAAAATGTTTTTTAAATAAAAAATAAAAGAGGCTCCAAACAACTATCTAGATGGGCTTCTGGTGCTGGTGGCCTCTTGACTTAAGAGGGCATCTTGACTGGTTCATAACCTGCCCAAAGAGGAAGACCCAGTAGCAAGCCAGGTCTGGAAGTTTACAGGCTCTGAGTTGTCATAGGGCACATTTACTTCTAGATCCTCCCACTCTCTGAGTGACTCTGAGGCCAACGCAAACCTAGTCTATTTTCCTGTCGGTGAAACGTAGAGACACCTGCTCCTTGGCAGGAAGGTTTCTTGTTCTATGAAGTGTGTTGAGCAACTCAATAAAAGGTATTATATACATAGCTCTATTTTACAACAAATCCCCAGAAATGGCCAAATCATTTCCCCTGGTAACTAATGCTGCCCACCACACACCAATTCCCCCGTGGGAGGTTAACCACTGTGGCGGCCCAGCTGTGCACAGATCGTGTGGCCTCTCACACTTAAACATCCCCCAGCAGAGCGCTCAGCTCCATCTGTTTTCCAGGCAGTCAGAGACTCGGGTGTCAAATGCTGCCTATTCTTGGTTTCTGCTGTGTTCTACTCAAGTTACAAACACCAAAAGTACTTCAACCCTTCACAGCACCCTCAGCTATAACAAGGGTAGATAGGTATCAGACTTAGGAGAAAAAGAGCCAAAGAAAGTATCTGGGACCACTTTCTCCATGAAAGGAAATGGAGACCTAAGAGGTGGGGTATCCCATAGAAAGAAATCGTCCACCTTTGTAAAAAGAGTAAACCAGAGCTGAGTGGGATAGAGGTTAATTCTCCCAAAACAACTATTGCTGAAGAAACTGGGGGCCTGAGTCTCTGATGGCGGGCAAAAAGTGAAAGTCACTTGTTGGTCATTGCTAAGTGATAATGGTCAGCGGCTTTGACCTCAATTGTCTGGCCACTGATTTCAGTTAGCCATAGGGATCCATAGCCAAAGGGTTCCATAGGGAACCCTTTGCAGGTTCCTCAGGTATCTGAATGAGTTCCATTCACTTTGGGCCACATGGATTTGACCAACTCCTCTTATATTTGACTGCAGTTCCAAACACCAATCCTGAAATAGACAATGCCTTATGATAATTAAAATAAGGAAAAAGAACACATTTGAACCTTAGGAATTTGCAAGACAATTCCTGCTTTCAGTTATTTTTGCTAAACAAAGTGTTGCTTGCTCTATTTTTAAGGGAAGGGATATTTTGTAAAATAGCTAAGATGACTAAAAGGATTAGGCATCAGCTATTGGTTCAATTTTTTATTCTAATGATTCAAAAATTTCTAGCTGTGAAAAAAATTAGTAGCCCCATGTCAGGTTGATGTACCTTTGTGTGTATGTGGTTTTGGTTTATGTGGGTTTTCTGTTTTTGTTTTTGGTTGTTTTTTTTTTCTTTTTTCTTTTTTAGCATAAAGGGAAAATAGTGGGGGAAATACATGTTGTATTTTATCAAACCCCAAATATGAAAAATAGTTTAAGAGACTGCTAACACAGTTGCAGCTGGGTTCATTGAAGCCTAATTAAAATGCCAGTAACACATGATCCTGCCCAGAAGCGTGGACTATTGCTGGGCAGAAACAATGGCTGTTCACTGTACAAAATTAATAACAGCAATAGAACCTTATCATAAATGTTTTGAGTGAAGCCCCCCCCACCTTATTTCAAGGTTTACAAAAACCTATGATTTTCCAAGCAATGATAACGCCAGAGTAACCATGCTTAATTTCAGAATGAACAGCCAGCAATTAACATATAGTTTAGACTGCTGGACTCCTCAATAGCTAGATTAAATGCATCATTCCTTGTTCTAATAATGTCCTAGAAGCCAGGGACACAAACTTCTAAAAGGGCTATGATCTATGATTTGAAGAAGGCTAATGTCTAGGAGGTATTTATTTATTAAATAAAAATAAAAATCTAGGACTCAAATGTTATGTTTTCTGATTCACAAAAAACTGATAGAGAGATGAATGACAAATTAACTCCACACAGAAAAATAACATGAATGCTGAATAAAAGCAGATATAGAAACGAAGTTAGATATAAACCCATTTGCTTTGTGCTATAAGAAGATAGTTAAGAGAATAGAAAGGATGCTACCATTCAAAAGTATATAGTGCCCCGATGTATATACTATTATACTAGTGGCAATTAAAATAGACTTTATCTGGGGCACCTGGGTTGCTCAGTTGGTTAAGTGTCTGACTTCAGATCAGGTCATGATCTCTTAGTTTGTGAGTTCAAGCCTCATGTCAGGCTCTGTGCTGACAGCTCAGAGCCTGGATCCTGCTTCGGATTCTATGTCTCCCTCTCTCTCTGCTCCTCCCCTGCTCACGCTCTATCTCTCTCTCTCAAAAATAAATAAACATTAAAAAAAAATTTTTTAAGAGACTTTATTTCTTCCCTAACAATGATAGTTAACACATAAATGTGCTTACTATATGCCACAGAATATTTAAGCACTTTAAATACATTAATTCATTTAATCTTCAAACAACCCCATGAAGTAAATACCATTATTATCCCCATTCTACAGATGATGAGACTGAGAAGACAATAACTCATCCAAGTTCATTCAGCTAATAAATGATGGAGCCAGGATTTGAATCCAAGTAATCTAGCTTTAGAGACTGTTCTCAACTTTTATGTAATATTACTTCCTTATAAAAATGGTTATATTAAAAGCAAAAAGCTATCATCACTGTAATCTAATTGTAATGTGTTTCTGTAATGTGAAACACTGTAATGCGTTTCTCCTAGGGGTACAGGTAAACAATTCTGAAACTGCTTTATATTTATATCATGGTTGAATAAATTAAATGGACAGTGGGAACCAGATTTCTTTATTGGAGAGGCAGTTACAGACAAGCAAGGAAAGAAGACTACAAGGACCCATGTAGTGCTGGATTATAGTCAGAAACACTAGTATAAACTCATGTTTAGCTTAATATATATAGAGATGCATAGAAAAATCTGGCAAATGCCACCTTAACTAAGTGATAAAGGTTAATATCCGCAGTGATATCATGTGGATATTGAGTACCTTGTCATAGGCTATGACAAGAAGGACACTCCACCACTGTGGTATTCTTCCAAATACTCATGGAAAAACATCAGACAAACCTAGACTGAGGGATATTCTGAGGATACTCCAGTGTCCTCAGTACTCCCTCACTAGTACTCCGCAAGACTGTGAAAGCCATGAAAAACCAGGAAAAACTGAGAAACTGCCACAGACCAGAGGACTGGAGAGACATGATGACTAAAAGCAATGTGGTACCCTGAATTGGATCCTGGAACAGAAAGAGGACATGAGTGGATAAAACTAGTGAAGGGCAAATAAAGTCTGGAGTTCAGTTAGTAGTAATGTACCAGTTCAGTTTCTTCATTTGGACAAATGTACCAGGGTAATGCAAAATATAACATTAGGAGAACTGGGTGATGGGCATATGGGAACTTACCATGCCATCTTTGCAACTTTTTTTGTAAACCTAAAATTATCTCCAAATAAAAAGTCTAGTTAAGCAATTATTATATCCTAAAACTATACCCTAAAATGGGCAATCTATGCAAAGTAAAACAACAATAACAACAACAACAGCAACCATGTATCATGCCAGAAAAGGAAGCTACAAATGAGAACATAAATAATTTCACGTTAATATTAGTTTTCTGCTACTGAGAGCTACTGATAGGACTGTTATTCCTTCATTCTTCACGAGGCACTTTGAGGAAAACATGAAACTCAGCCAAATTCATTCATCCACAAATGTTTTCTGGGTACATACCATGTGCCAGACGCTGTCCTAGGCACTAAGGATGCTCAGGTGAACAAGACCGATTTCCTGCCTCTAAAAACCTTCCAGTTTCATTGAGAGAGAAAGGCCAACACAAAAAATAAAACAACATGTTAAGTCCTGCCTCAGAGGTAATTTCAAGATGGTAAGGGCATACCAGGGAGGAGCATCTGACCAATTCAATGCCAGGGCACCACATCCATGAATGAAAAATACATGAATGATCTACTGTGGCTTATGAACATCACAAGAACCCTGGAGACGGTCACATCCGCCAACCTTCTTCTGACAGCATAGAGCACTTTTGGGAAATACAAGTTTAACCATGCCACTCTCTTCTTTCCTTCAAGGGTTTTCCATTACTCTTAAAATCAAGACAAAGCTCCTCACAATGTGTGATGGCTAATTTTATGTGTCAGCCTGGCTAGGCTATAGTACCCAGTAATTACTCACTAATCTAGGTTTTGCTGTGAAGACATTTTTAGATATGCTTAACACCTACAATCAGTCAACTTTGAGTAAAGGAGATTACCTCAATAATGTAGTGGGTCTCATCCAATCAGGTGAAGGCCTCAAGAGCAAAAACCAAAGGTTCCTAGAAAAGAAGAAATTCTTTCTCAGAAAGAAATTCTTCCTCAATATTACATCATCAACTCCTGCCTCGGGTTCTAGCCTGCCTGACTGCCAGTCTGTCTTATAAGTTTCAGATATTCCAGCTTTCTAAATTGATATAGATTATCTCATTTATAGGATTATATTATACTTATTAGCTATAGGATATATATAGGACATACATTGTATATAATAGGATATAGATTATCTATTATTTTATTCTGTTTATATACATAAATGATATATTTATCTCTTATTGGCTCCATTTCTCTGGAGAACCCTGACTGATACACCATGAACATGTTCTGCAGGCTTCATACAGTCTGGCTCCTATCCTCCTTATCAGCTACACCTTTCACCCAACTCCTCCTCACTGTCTCTTCCCCTCACACTGTCCTTCCCCATCCTTCTCATCCTGAGTCCTTTCAACTCACCCTGTTCTCTCCTTCCACACACTGTTCTCTTTCCTTGGATCACTTTCTTTTCCTGATTAACGCCGACTCATGTCTCAACTCTTAGCTCAACTGTTGCTTCCTCGGGGGACCTTCCCTGGCCTCCCAATGTCAAACCCATTTGGCATAAGCTTTTCCTGCATAGCTGGGTAAGTTGCAACTTCAGTCTTCCTTACATGGAAGCTCCATAAACTCAAGAACTATAACTGGTTTTACTCACTTTTTATAATTATATTGCCTAGCACAGCGCTTGGGACATAAAAGGCTCTCAGTGTGTATTTGTTTAATGAATGTCAACATAGATGATATAATTGCAAAAAACTGCCCCTCTTCATGGACACAGCCTCTGAAGTTCTTACAGGTAGAATCCAGTGGCCCAGTCCTCTTGACAACTCGTCAAGCTGAAACTCAAGGCCAAAAAAAAAAGGGGAACTCAGGGAGGCAGTCAAAGCAGGCAGAAGGAGGGGGCTTTACTTGCGGGAGACAGAAATGTCTGTGCAGATGGGCTGGAGGTGGTCAGTGTGGCTGCAGCCTCACGTTGACACTGACTTCCCTAAAAATACCACCTGCCTCTTAACCCAAACCAGGGTTTATGTAATGACATTTCCCACCTATTACCAGCTGCCAAATGTTGAAACTCTCAGAAGTACCTTTTTTAAGTCTTAAAAGAAATACCAAAAATAAAAATATCAATTCTAACCTATTAAAGAGAAAATGAAAAGGATAAAGATTTATCTTTATTTAAAAAAAAAAAAATACTCAAACCTGAAAAACACTGAGCCCTGGCTGAATTTTGGTTAACAGAAGCAAGTGATTATTTCTTTTTTGTTGTTGTTTTTAAAGATTTTAAACTAATCTCCACACCCAATATGGGTTTCAGACTCACAACCCCGAATGAGATCAAGGGTCACATGCTCTACTGACTGAGCCAGCCAGGCGCCCCGATCATTACATTTCTTTAAGTTATTTTTACGCTGAGTTACCTGCACTGGACAAGCTGGCAAAGTTCACAAAACACCAGACCCCCCTGGGTCACATTTCCAAAGTTGGTAGCTACAAGTGATTCCTCAATACAATCTGTGACAACTTTAGAGCCTATCTTCAAATTCATTGTTCTTCCCATTGATGGGTAAGGTCTATATGACCTGCTCTTGAATCCGGGCAGTCTGTGACTCACTTGTATCCAGTAAAATGTGTTGGAAGTGCTGCTGTGTGACTTCTGGGGCTTGATTACAGATGACAAATGCAGTTCCATCTGGGTCACAGGGACAATCATCATTGGAGCCCTGAGCCAATAGGTAAGAAGTGACACTACTCACATGCTGTGAAGAAGCCCAGCCACACAGGGAGGCTATGAAGGATGCTCTAGTTGGCAGTCCTAGTCTTCAAGTCCTCCTCACCCGGGCACTAAATACATGAGTGAACGAGTTGTCAGACGATTCTAGTCCCCAGCTGTTGAGTCAACCCCAGACTTTGAGTTTTCCTAGCTCAGACATGGGGAAGGGGAAGCTTAAACAAGTCATCCCCATTGTGCCCTTCCCAAATTTCTGCCTCAAAAGCATACCAGGGGCTCCTGGGTGGCTCAGTCAGTTAAATGTCTGACTTCGATTCAAGTCACTATCTTACAGTTGGTGAGTTCAGGCTCCACATCAGGCTCTCTGCTGTTCAGCAAGGAACCTGCTTTGGATCCTCTGTCCACCCCCACCCCCACCCCCCCGCCCCTGCTCCTCCCCCACTCACAATCACATGCACACTCTCTCAAAAAATAAACATTTTTTTAAAAGCATACAAAAATAGTTATGGCCTTGTGCCCCCTGTGTTTAGAGTGGTGTTGGTTTTGTTGCAATAGGAGCCAGAACAATATAAAAATGAAAAATCTGAGTTATTTCTTCAATGTAAAAATAAGTGTCCAACTTTTTTCCACAGAAGTCAACACCCATCAACAGCTTTTACCTTTGACAAATTCAAATGTAAACAAACAAATAAAAGATTGGATTCCAAACAGCTTTACCTAGTCAGAGAGGAAAGGATTATGTTTGAGAAAGGGACAGTTCAATCAGTGTTCAACGAATGAATAAAGGAATGGCTCAAAGAGCCATGACAATGTTTTGGTGAAGATACAGTAGAAGGCAAAGGATTGTTTTCCAGGATCAATGGTAACCTTAGCTTCCAGTTCAAAAAATTCAATCCTACAGAAATCTCTAGGGCTTATCCTTGGGTTCTTATTCCATCATATTTAATGCTAATTATCAACAACCAAATCACATGCAAAGGACATGTATATGTTACATACACAGATACAAAAGTGAGCTGAGTAACAAACACATTTGTGGCAGAAAGAATCAAAAGTATTTTGATAAGCTAGAATAATGAAGCAAGATAAAACACCAGTGGCTGGAGTAAGATTATTCCAGAGGGCAGTTGAAAATTATTCAAGGACTACAGAGACTTCTGGGAGAGCCGGTGGATTCATCCTGGAGTTAATAGGAAACCACAGAATTCTTTAGAATAGAGAAGCATTGTGATTATAAGATTGAATATTGAAGAACAGAAGGAAGAAAGCCCATTTAATGCTTGGGAAATTTTCACAGTCCCAGAACAATGAAAATCTATGGGTCTGGGCCAGTCTGGCCATAGTGAGAGGAAAAGAAGCAGGAGGTGATTTGGTGGCCTGACCAGGAAGACCTGGGCAGCCAAAGGGGCATCAGGAGTAGAGGTGATGAAAAGCCAAAGAAGACCCAGAGGCCCTGAGTGAGAGGTCAGTAGAGCTCATGGCAACAGAAAAAAAATGTAAGGGCAAGTATGCCTGGAGAAGACAAAAAAGAGCTCAGTAGGAATCTACAGACTGAACTAGCGCTAGTGAGACGACTAGGTCAAAAGAGCCAGTGGAGGGGCATCTGGGTGGCTCAGTCAGTTAAGTGTTCGACTTCTGCTCAGGTCATGATCTCACAGTTCATGAGTTCGAGCCCCGTGTCAGGGTCTGTGCCGACAGCTCAGAGCCTAGAGCCTGCTTCAGATTCTGTGTCTCCCTCTCTCTCTGCCCCTGCCCCACTTGTGCTCAGTCTGTCTCTCAAAAATAAATAAACATTAAAAAAAATTAAAGAAAAAAAAAAGAGCCAGTAGAAAATTGGAGACCTTGCATCAAGGTTTAGAGGAGAAGATAGGCCTAGAGAATGGATTTGGGAATCATCAGCCTGGAGGTAATACCTAAACCCATGAATGAATTTCCATATTTTCGCCATGTTAGACTAGGTTAAATCTCTGGCCTTCAGGCAATACCATAGCTCAAGATGAAATATTGTGACAATCTGTTTCATGTAGTGAGCTGCATAAGTAGGTCTAGTATACCACATCCATTTTATTGATAACAATTAAGTGACAAAATATGAATTGCCAAGCGTATCTATATTTGTATTGCCTCTCAATAGATTTTGAGCTATTCCGACCTCCTTCAACTGACAGTATTGGCTACAGAAATTAACAACCATTTTTAATGCTTTTAAAGAATATCTGGGTGGGCCACTCTCCCTATTGCTCCCCACTTGAATAAATTGTAAGAACACCAAGAGCTTTTGTGGAGCCAAAAGAACCAAAGAATGTGCAGCTGGAGGTATCAGCTGTGCATATCTAATTCTGGCCAAAGTAACTCCCCAGAGTGTCCAGCTGTAGAGACAGAAAGAAAAAGAGAAGAAAGAAAATAATTTAGTCAAGGAAGTCAACAGCGGCTAAAGGTTTGAATTGGCCACAGAGCACTATTACGGGCGGGTACCAGAAGACAGGCTGCTGCCACCACCACATTTGGGTAACTTAAACTGCAAAGTGCACATCTGTCTGTGACCATCTGTCTGAGAGCCTGCTGGGGGGCAGAGGCATGGTGAAATACAATGACCTTAAATGGGAATGAGATAAGATAAGGAGAGGAAAATATGTAAGGAATCTAATTGACTTTACTTAGAAAGAGACAGCAAGTTGAAAGAAAGTGTGGGATGGGGTCTCCTTAAATAAATTATGACTCAGCAAGTGCCATTTTATCTCTCTAAGAAAATAATTACAGGAAAGCAATGTTTCCTGAAAAGAGACTCTGTGAATGAGCCCATTTGGAAGAGTGACAGAGATTTCTGGCAGATGAAGGGTAGCCCTGCAGGACTTCCCCAGGGAGGACGCAGCCTGAGCTCAGTCAGGTACCGAGCTGAAGCATTATAATCATGCACTTGGAGAAAGCACTGGAACCCGCTTTCCTTGGCCTCCATGACATCTAGCATATTCCAAGAGCTATTTGTCCTCTGACATCTCCCAGCCACCCTTCTGTCACTTTCACAGGTTTCTCTTCCTCTGCCTGTTCTTCATACTGGAGATCCTCTGGGCTCTAAGCTCTCCTCTCTTCCCATTCACTCTCCTCAGAAGGTCTCATCTGCTCCTTGGCTTTAGGGTCATTCATGTGTTGATGACTCTCACATATTTACTCTCATCTAGATCTCTGGTCTGAGCTTAGACCTGGACAGCAACTGCCCACTGGGTATCTCCTCCTGAGCACTGTACAAACTCAACTTGTCTAAGATTGAACTCACGGCTTTCTCCTAGAGATCTATGCCTCCTCTACTGTTTCCTATCAGTAAATTCCACCACCATCTACTCCTTATTAGGAGTCCTCATTTGAATGCTCTTTCCCTTGGTGCACACATCAACCATACCCCAGTGTCCCAAACTAATCCACCACTCTCCAACCCCATGTCCATTATCCTAAGGCCAAGGAACCACCATCTTTCATTTCATTATCACAATAGCCTTCTGACTTGTCTTCCCCTCTGTGATCTTCATTCTTCCTTACTTCATCTATCTACCCAGTCTATTCTCAAGCACTCAATCTGGAACAAATGCCATCATCTCACTTCTTCAGCCTAAAATTCTTCCATGGGTTACTACTGCTCTGAGGATAAGGTCCAAATTCATTAATATGATTTGCATAATTGGCCCATCTCACGTTCTTACACCTCTCCTTTGCCTCCCTTTAAACTCTACTCTCCAGCCATGCTCAGTGTTTTCTAGTCCCTTGAACCCACCAAAATCCTCCCTCAACTACAGGCTTTTATATACATTGCCTGGCATTCTCCTTTTCTTTGCCAAAAATGGATATTCATCCTTCAGGTCCCAGCTGAAAAAGAACTTCCCCCAAGGGGCGCCTGGGTGACTCAGTTGGTTAAGCTTCTGACTCTTGATTTCAGTTCAGGTCATGATCTCACGGCTCCTAAGATCAAGTCCCAGTGTCGGGCTCTGTGCGGACATATTCTCTCCCTCTTCCTCTGCTCTTCCCCTGCTCTTTCTCTCTCAAAAAAATAAATAAAATAAATAAATAAATAATAAATAAATAAAATAAATAAATAAAAAAAACTCTTCCTCTGACAAGCCTTCTTTGAACAGTCTAGTCTGGGATAAATGGCCTGCAGTGAACTCCCAAACACTTTGTATTTTTCCCCATCAAACCACACTCTATTGTTAATGCCTATTTACATATCTTTATCTTCCAGTAGACCTTGAGGTCCATGAGGGCAGGAAGCATGTATGTTTTATGGGCAATCATATGCCCAGCATTTATGCCAGTATTATATGTTAAATGATTACTAGACTCTCTGATCAGCAGCAGAACTCTGCCAGGTCTAGGTCAAACAATGTCTCCTCAGAGAATCAGAAAGATTTCCAAAGTTCCTTTGTCTAAGATGAGCTACAGAATCTCCAGAAACAACCACTCCCTGACGTGTGGCCAACAGGAGTCTACTGAGAGACTCTCAGCTGCAACTCATTGCAAAGCTCTATGCCAAGCACATAATAATCTCTTCACTTCCAGCAAGGGACATAAATAAATGAAGAATCTTTCCTTTGGGATCAGAAGACTAGGGATGCAGAATATAAAGCAGAAAAATCTGAAAGGCCTCGGAGTCTTCCTAGAGTAGTCTGTATTGTACTGTTCCCTAAATCAGTGGTTTCAAAACTTGAGACTATATCAGAATCACCTGGAGGACTTGTTAAAGCACAGATGTCTGGGCTCGACCCCCAGAGTTTCTGATTCAGTAGGTCTGGGATGGAGCCAGAAAATTTGCATTTCTAACAAGTTTCCAGGTGATACTGATGCTGGGGACTACAACCTTGAGAACCACTGCACTAAACATTTGAGTCACTCCTCTTAGTCATACAAACATAAGTAGGCCTCCACTGTGCTGGGGGAGGGGATCACCTTTCCTAAACCCCTGGAGAGGAAGATCTCACTGCTGGGCAGGAAGTGGGGAAGTTTGCACAGGAATGAAAGAGCCTCTGGGCAACAAGAAATCAGAAAAGCAAAACTCCAGTCCCTTCTGTATTGAGGTTGAAGGTTATTAGAACCACTCTGATAACTTAGGACCATTCAAATTACAATAATTCTTCAAGAAAAGGACATCAGGAGCCTTATTGCAGTGACACCTACCCAGCATTCATTCATTCTTCCGAAAACAGCTCATTTTCCTCTGGGGAACTACCATTCCCTCATTCTCGGCCCTTATGATTCACATAAGACAGACTTAACCCCCTGGGCACAGGGAAGAGCCTCAAACATAGGTCTGTACAATAAGTGTGTGCCACACCCAGCCCCCAATGATTGGTTCAGAGCTGGCATGACACAAGTTGGTCTAATGAGAGTCAGCCCTAGACAGCCATTGATACTGTTCAGACAGGGACCCTCTTTTCCCTCTGGAGTTTGCCAAACTAATAAGAGGGAAGTCTGAGGCTTCTGGTAGCCATTGCCACCAGAGGGAAGAGTGTGACAGAGAAGAACACCAATACTGAAGAAAATTCAGCCAAGAGATGAAAGAGACATACTCCTGACATCATCATCTGGATCTAGCAGGGCCTGACGTTAAAAAAAAAACCCTGAACTTGAGCTGAATTTCTGCCATGGAAAGTCTTGACTAATGGAATTCTACAGTAAACCCTTGCATTGCTCTGACCTAGGATGTTTAAGTAACCAACTGCTCTAGTGGTTTCTCTCAAGAAAGACAGAACAGCCAGGCCCACAGATTTACTAGGCCCCATGGGACTCCATGGAATAAATTTTTTTTCCTAACAAATCAATTCTCTAGCATGGCACTTAGCCTCAACGCTGCTTCCTTGCCTTCCTTACTCTATGAGGTCCCTGAGCAAAATAACTATGCACTCTGTAACAGGTTTTTTTGGTTGTCATGCAAGGTGGCTGTCTCACAGGTACTCAATTAAATGGTTGCAAAGAGCTTCAAAAGAAAAATAACAAGTTTGGGTCTGATTAGTCTGCCTCCAAAAGGAATGGAAAAAAAAGAGAGAGAGAGAGAGGGGTCAAGGGGAACAAGGCACACTGGAAGTAATACTAAACTAAAACAGGTAGTAACTTGCAAAGATGAGCTTCCAAAGTCAGCTAAACCTTCACTCTAGAATATTTCTAACTAAATCCCAACTCCCACTAGAAGCTTCACCATTTTTTTTCCTTTTCAAAAGCCATTGCGGAGGAGGGGGTGCCAGAGAATGACAGCTAAGATGGTGACTCCCACATAAGTCAGCTTCCTCTTCCCAAATCAGTTTCCAGAAACTCTGCCACATCATACGAGGAGAACCCCCCCCCCACCACCACCACCTCCCAGCTTCTAGCTCAAAGGAAAGTCTCAGAGTCTTGGACAAAAATGACAGCAGCCCTCCTTTGGTGGCTTCCAACGATAAATAGCTTCCTGCCCTCACGAACCCTGAACTCATGGAAAAGAATTACTACCTAGAAAAGAGAAGCCAGGAAAGGTTTAGAAGTATACCTGGCACAGGGTCTGTCCCTCACATCTTCATAGTGACATGTGCCTGTTGCCTCCTGAGGAGTCTATCAGAGCCACTGCGCACAGCTGTGGTCACGGACTCTTCGAAAATGGGGCCAAGAAGTGGCCCATCTTTCTGACATCAAGAGACCTGCCGTGGAAGAAAAACAGAAACAGCACAGATGCCTTTTCAAATCCTTGGGGATGTCCTGAGATTAGCAGCTTTCCTCTGTGTCGGCCTCAAAGACTTCCTTCACAATTGTTCATAAGCTAGCTCAAGGGATAGGCAGTGAAGTTCACTAAAACAAAAACATAACTCAAACATTCCAAACAGCTGGTGGAAATTGTGACTGTTTTAGAGGAGCTGACTTATCTAGCTGAGTCAAAACAAGTGTGAGCGCTTCAAACAGGCACGAGATCAGAAACAAAATTAGGTGTTTATTGAGTGCTGTCCCTCTTGATTTTTTTTCTCCCTTGCCGGACATGAATCTCCTTCCTTAGCTTCATTCTGACAAGGAATAAAATCCTTCACGATCGAAGAATGGACATTTGGGGAAATTCAATTTAAAATAAGGTTTTTAATTATAAAAGTAGTTCATGTTACAGAAAATTTAGGGGAAACGCAACTATAAATAAAATAAAAATCACCTGTAATCCCGTTGCAACTGTTTTCATTTTGTTCTTTTGACTTACACACATAGCACACAATTTTCAATCTATGTATCTTTACTAAATGACTCATTTTAATTCTGATTTTTCACCTCATACATTATGACCACTTCCCCAGGTCATTGATCTATTCTTCCACAACATTTTTCTGTCTGCAAATGAACACTGTCAGTTATATAGCTAATGCCAATTGTGAACACTTAGGATACTTCTAAGTGTAACATTTTAAACACTATTGTGAAGAATATCCTTTTGATAATCTTCGCACAGGTACATAGGAAATTTACTTTCTCTTTTAGGGCACTAAAATTCAGGAAATAACATGGCTGGTAATTAGCACTGAAGGAGTATAGCCCCTTTCTCCCTGAGACTTTCTGCCAATTGCCTCCCTTTCCATATTTTCAGACCAGTTGGACAGCTACTGTTAGAACGTCAAGGCCTTCCCGGTTTCATTGAAGTCTTGCTTTCGGTCAAGTTAATAGTCTCTTCAGTTTGCAATGCACAAACATTGAAATAACTTTTTTAAACTTATGGCAAGAAATAAAAGCAAATAAAATAAATATTAGGAGAGATCACTAACTCTGTTAGGAAAAATAAAATACAGAATTACATCAAAAACAGGTATCAGGCTGATTACACTGGGCAACTCAACTTTATCTTCCAGAAAACTCTCAAATTTAGATAATTTATAGCAGGTTTTTACAACCACAGGAAACTAGCTAAAATTTTCCACTTTCTTATTTTTCTTATTTTCTAATTCAAAAAGTGAAATGAAACATTCCAAAGCAGAAGACTCTTAAATGGCATTATTACCTCTCATTCTAGATTTACTGCCCACATTGAACAACAATGGCTTCTGTATTGGCACAAACCATCCAGCCACTCACCATCAGGGGATGAATCACTCCCCATGAAAAATCATTCCAGAATTGGGATAACAGAGAAGTTTACCTCCCACCAAAATTTCAATAAATGCTGGTAAATTTGGGGGAAATCATGATCATGAAAGCCTGCAATGGTTTCAGAGAGAGTCTCTTAGTAGTTCCTGCCCTCTCCGCTCTCTAAAACAGTGTAAGCCACTGCATGCACACACACACACACACACACAAACAGCCCCTGCCAGTTTCCCTTAAAAGTCTCGTTCTCTTCATCACCACTGAGTGGAATTAAAAACAGTTGGTCAAGCTCCACTAATCGACAGCTGCTTGCAATTAGATGAAGCATTTAGAGCCATTCTCTTAACTACCTTCCCAACTGCCTAACCATTCAGCATGAGCAATACACCGTGACAATTTGCCAGAATGTTTAACTTATCTCCATCTCTAGTGGTTTCTATACCCTCCTTATTTTCTTCAGTCTTCCCACACACTGTCTGACTCCTCCAGTTCCTCTTGTTAAATTAGGGGTATACAGAGAAGGGATTAGTTGAAACCAGGTCGAGCTGCTTTGTGCTAAGATGGAAAATTCTACCCAGGCAACTATTAGAGGGCAGAGTAGCTCTTGATGTTTCTCAAAGAGAAGGGGGCGGGGGTGGGAGATGCCTTTTTTCTTTTCTTTTCTCTTCCTTTATTTTTTTTTTAAACACTGAACTAGAAAGTTCACTGTAATTTTTCTCCTTCAGGGTGATAAGGAAAAACAAGTTACTGGACTTTTATAAACTCTTTCCAATTCTCATAACTTATAAGCATTAACTTTAGAATAGAGACAAAACATACAGATCACTTTATTCGATTTTGTTCTTTATAAACTAGGCATCCAGAGCATAGATGCTTTTTCCAACGTCACAGAAAAAAGTGGCAGAGCGTGGACTGAATCCAACTCTCCCGATTCTTGGTCCAGATGGATTTCTGCCACTCGAACTCCCTTCTCTAAAGAGAAAATCTTCCCATCTCTAGAAGAAACCAGAGGCCAGGACTTGCCCTATTCAAAGGGGTAAAACTACAGTCCTCCTTAGCTTCTCTAGCCAGAAACCTATCTTAGAGCATAAAGTGGAAAAGAGAAACAGACATGATACGGTTTCTCTTGCAATTATTTTTCTCACTACACCACACACACACACACACACACACACACACACACACACACACAGGAAAAAGACCATCCACAAACTTAACCATATTTAATGTTTGTTCTCCATCTCAACCTCCCTGAGGTTCATCCCCATCCTACACTCATTTGACCAATTTTGTGGTAGAAGGTAGGAAGGGGAGAGAAAAGAAATAGGAGATATGGGGGCAGGGCATCAGTAGAAGGGAGCAGCTATACCCACTCAAAATTCAAGGAACTAGAATGAGAGCTAAGACAAGAATAGGAGCTCTCACACCTTGGACCTCATGTTCACAGCCCTGCTTTTCCTTTCTCCACTCTTCCTGAGGCTAATCCTATCATCTCCAGAAACCTTCTCACAATCTCAGACCTCCAGTCCAGTCTTTCAGTCTTGAAGCCTTTTCTCTGCATGTGCAGGCACACTAGAACATCAATCTGCTTTCTCCTTAAACTCCTATTTCCTTTATACTTACAATAGAAAGTTATCCCATTCCTGCTTCAAAGTCTTTTTGTTGATCATTTCATTATGCTTCTCTATACTATGTTCCTATAATATGTTCCTGCTATATATGTACATAGATAATATATCCCAGCTCCATTTAGATAGAGAGATATAGATTATAGATAGAAATAGAAATGTTTAAAACTTTCCTATGGCCATGATGTTCTGTTAAAAAATATATATAATATATAAATATTTATATATTATAAATAATTATAATTAATTAATATAATTAATTAATATATATTAAAATATATACAATATATAAATGTATATATACACTTATTACAAATGTAAATTGGTCAATATATATAATATACATTATATGGCTCTTTCCCATCTTGCAAGATGGCAGGTGAAAAGGCTGAGAAACCAGATATGAAGGAGAAGAAACCTGAAGCCAAGAAGGCTGAAGCAAAGTTAAAAAGTGTAACTTCAAGGCCAAAACACTCAACAGGGTAAGCCTCAGTGCAACCAAAATCCCATCCTAGTCAAAGGACTTGGCAAATATTCCTGATCTGCTATGTACAAGAGGAAATAGCAGCTAAATTCAGGATTGAAAAAAAAGGAACAATGTTCTTGCTACTGTCACAAAACCAGCTGGTGGTAACAAGAATGGTGATACCAACTAGTTAAACTTCACAAAGTGCCCAGACACAATCCTACTGAAGATGTTCCTCAAAAGCTGTTGAGCCACAGCAAAAACCCCTCAGACAGCAGGTGAAAAACCTGAGCTACAATCACTCCCGGGACCATTCTGATCATCCTCTCTCAGCACCACAGAAGTAAGAGGCTGATTTTCTCAAGGCATCTGAGCAGGGGCTTGCCACTTGTGACTGGACCTTTGATCCCCAATCCAGTTCTCTACATAGAACACAAAAGAAATTTGTCATCACCACCCCCACCCAAACTGATATCAGTGGTGTGAAATCCCAAAACATCTCACTGATGACTTCTTGAAGTCAGCATCTCAGTGAGCCCAGACACCAGGAAGACGAAATCTTTGACAGAGAAAGACAAGCTCATAGAACAAAGTGATTCAGCGGTGGACACCCAAATTCTGCCAAAAATCAAAGCTGTTCCTCAACTCCAGGGCTACCTCCATTCTGTGTTTTCTCTCTCAAATGTAGTTTATCTTCATGGTGTTCTAAATCACTTCCAAAGAATCTATAACTGATTCTTATCAGCATAAATAACTGATACATTTTTTAAATTATTCTGGTTGGTGTTAGTATAAGATTTATTTCAAATGTAAGCTGGTCAACATGACAATAAGTATATATAAATCTTAGAGATAATTATTAAATATGTAGATACATCGTATTGGAAATGAATCTCTTAATGAATTCAGTGACACTGGGTTTTATCCCACTTCAGGTATCTATGATTTGTTGTTACTTAATGCTACACTGTGGAAGTTTTCAGAATCCCTTCTTTTCCCAATTTTTCATTTCCAGAGAGGTCAGCACTAAAAAAGTGCTTGTTTCATCTACCTAAATATATAGAGGAAATAAAAGATTTCTTACAGTGTTGACCCTAAATTCCAGGGTGTCCTTCCTAGTTACATACCAAAATGACAAAGTGGTCCATCATCAAAAATCATTTTTAAAGCCCTAACTGCTGACTGGATATTTAGAGCCTCCTTCAATTTTGTGGAAAACCAAGAACTGGAGACCAATTGCCTTGAGAATAGATTTGGGGTTTACTTCCATGATAAGAGTTACTCATTTTTTCCACACCATCGTCAAGCTTTTGAGTTATTCCTTATTTCACCTCCCACATGATTTTACACTCTAGGACAAGGCACCCTAGCAAGATTCACTAGGAAATAAATATGACTTTATTCAGAAAGAGATAGGACAGGTAAATGAGGCCTTTGGGTAGATCTATTTTAGGAGAGCATTTAAAGATGATTCTCTCAGAACTATATGTGCCTGCACACCCTTAGAATTTCTTCACGCACCCCAGGAATATGCATATCCCAATGTGAATGCCACTAGGCTAAAGACCCTGTATGATCTAGCCCCTACCTGCTTTCCAATCTCCTTTCAAACCCTTCTTTCCTCCATGTTTTCAGTTCCTCTGGGTCCTTGAGCACATAGGTCCTGCTGCCTAAACATCACTATCTCAGAGACACCTTCTCTGACCATCCAACACAAAATAGGTTTCCAGGGCATTCTCTCTTGAAGTTCTCCAACTCTTCTCCTTCCTAACACTTATCACAACTTGCCATCATGCATTCATTGGTATTTATTTTAGTGTCTAATGTGGTCCCCTACCAGCACCTTTAGCATCAATTAAGAACTTGTTAGAAAAGCAAATTCCCAGGCCCTACCCCACACCTGCTCAACAGATCTCTGAATGAAGGTCTAAAGCAATCTGTGTTTTATTAAGCCTTCTAGGTGTTTCTGATGCCACGATCATCTGAAAACCTGTACTGACTCATATTCTCCATGAAAGTAAAGACTGTGTCGGCTTTTTTCAACACTTTACCTCAGGACTTCACCTAGTGGCCAGCATATAAGAGATGCTCCATAGATACAGGTTGTTGACTAAGACAAAAGTTTGCCCATAGTAAGAAATACATTTATATATTGACCCATTATATATATGGGAATTGATACATATATAATAAAAGTTTCACAAAATAATATCCTTACTACATACCATACACTGCAAACATTCCCCATCTTATTCTATTTGTTCTATTTCTTTCCTTTTCTTTTTGCCATTCTTTCTTTCTTTCTTTTTCTTTCTTTCATTTTTTTTCTGCTGATAAGAGGACCACTAAATTTATTTCACACTGCACTGATGAGTTTTATGTGCAATATGAAAAACCCTAGTCACTGAGGCTGTGCTAAAGATATTCATTCCCATGCATGGCGGGAATTCTGTTATTCTTGTAATCTGGAATCCTCTTACCCACCACATATCCTCATACCCAAATCCTACTGATTCTTTAAAGCCCACCTCTCATAGTAGATTTTTCTGTTATGAAAGTAATGTTTCCCTCTTCTGAATTCCCACATTTTCTCTGTACCTACCTTATAATTTGTCTTGCTTTCTCTCTCTTTTTTTAATGTTTCTTTTTAATTTTTATTTTTAAGACAGAGAGAGACAGAGCTTCAGTGGGGAAGGGGCAGAGAGAGAGAGAGAGGGAGACACAGAATCCAAAGCAGGCTCCAAGCTCTGAGCTGTTAGCACAGAGCCCTACGAGGGGCTCAAACTCACGGACCACGAGATCATGACCTGAGCCAAAGTGGGATGCTTAACTGACTGAGCCACCCAGGTGCCCCTTGCTTTCTTTTTTTAATATAGTGTTTATTAACTTTTCCTATTAAACTTAATCCTTGATAGCAGAATTCATATCCGATTCATCTTTGTACCCTTCACAGCATCCCGTGTATAAGCAAATAATGTTTCCTAAGTAAATTAAATATTCAAGGAGGGAACAGTTAGTTTCATTTACAGTTCTGTGGAAAAATATTTGAAAGGGAAGTAGGGTTTCAATGGGGGGCTGAGAGAGGGAGGGCATGTGAGGAATAGGGAACTGTGTGGACAGTGCCCAAAACACAAAAGCACAGGGACCATTCAGGCAATGGTATATGTGTAGTAGAGAAAAGGCTTGAAAGGCAGATGAGGTCAGAGGGCAGAGCACCTAAGACTTTATTCTTCAAGTAAACGGGAAGTATCACAGGTCTATGGCTGCTTTTCTGTTTTCAAAAATAATGATGAAAGAAAGATGAAAAAAAGCAAGATGAAGGAAATATAATAGTGAGGTGGCCATGAAAACGCACACTCAGATCTGTAGCAGCAGGCAGCATATTCACTGACCACTCAAGCCACTGCTCCTGTGGATCCACCACCATGTTCGGGCTGGGGACACACTTTTTTGGCTGCCCCCAACCAATGACTGGGGGTACATGCACTGACCTGCTCCTATGGAACGACTGGACTCCTCCAATTTTGGCTCAAGGACTCCCAGTTCACCTGGCCACAATTTTATTAGAATTGCAGTGCAGTCTGAGCTTTCGTATGCAACTCTCCTTCTTTCCTCCAGTCAGATCTGTAATGCAGTGTGAAGGTTCCCCTGACACTCCTGCCTCATCACCTTAACCCTTCCCAGGCATTTCCCTTAAAAAATCTCTCATACTTCTAAACTTGTCTTGGCATCTGCTTCTCTGGGAATGTGAACCAACTGCAGAGAAGGAGATAAGACCCAGAAAGGAGGTAAGGGCAAAGAGGTGAATAAAATGACCATGTATTAAAATACACAGATGCCTGAAAACATAACACATGCATTTATACATGTATCCATATGGATGTTGGATACGGCACTCCAACTTACTAAAGTTAACAAAACCGAAGGAAGGAAGAGTTCACTTAGGAAGCCAATATGTAGGAAGGAATACAGATCATTCATCAAACTGCTTTTCTCAGTAGGCATAAATCCAACTAAGGTCAGATAACACAAGGCAATCTTTTACAAAACGTGAGATGCCGGGCTGACCAGAACACTCTCTCCATATCACGTGCCCCCCGAGAAGCTTGGACCACAAAATACAAGCAGATGTCAACACTTTCACCTTCCACTTTCTAAATATCGCTGATTGGGCCAAGTTTCATTTCACTTATTGGGCCACTTTCCATGTTGAGGGAGAAGGTTGAGGAAGGGCGGAAGAAAGTGTTAGGATTCAAGTTTCATATCTGCTAAAGTAAACTGATGTTGCTTACTGCTAGGTTTCAAGAGAAAAGCTTCCCCAAATCAGCCAACAGTTGCTCAAAGGAACATACAGACTAGGGGTAGGCAAATATTTCATGTAAAGGGTCAGATAGTAATTATTTTCACCTTTATGGGTCATACAGTTCTGCCACAACTGCTCGATTCTGCTGTAACAGTACAGAAGCAGCCATCAACAATAAAGAAATCAATGTGTGGCTGCATTCCAATAAAATCTTATTTACAAATACAGACAGTGGGCCAGATTTGGCCCCTGCACCATCATTTTGCAACCCCTGATATAGAGCCCTAAGAATTTTCCCCCAAATTCTCTCTTCTGGTTTTGATGTGGATGCTCGGCCTGCTTTCTAATCTCTTATCTACTTAATACAAAAATGTACAACTAAAGTCTAGTTGAAAATAATTTACATTGAACACCATTGTTGGGGCACCTGGGTGGCTCAGCTGGTTAAGCGTCTCACTTCAGTTCAGGTCATGATCTCACGGCTCGTTGAGTTCAAGCCCCACGTCGGGCTCTGTGCTGACAGCTCAGAGCCTGGAGCCTGCTTCAGATTCTGTCTTCATCTTTCTGCCCCTCCCCTGCTCGCACGCTGTCTCTCTCTCAAATATAAATAAATATTGAAAAATAAATAAAAAATAAAACACCATTGTTAACAGGGGAAATAGCCGTGAAACTAGCTCTGGCCCTGAGAAAAGAAGCTAAAATAGTCATCAGACTTCAATCTGAAATTACTTTCGTCTGCTAGACCAGCAATTCTCAACATGTGGTCCTTGGACCAGCACATCAGCCGCACCAGGGAAACTGCTGGAAATAAATACTTGTTAGCCCTGTCCCAGACCTACTGAATCAGAATATGTAGGAGTGGGGCCCAGTGTTTTGACAATCCCTCCAAGTGATTCCAATGCAAGGTTAAGTTTGAGAACCACTAAGCTAGGCTATGTCTGAAGTTGCTAATGCCTCAAAGTCTCCAGCAACAAAGTAAATGCTGGAGTCTTGTTATTTTCCCCTATCACTAAGGTCTCAAAAAGATTGCCAAGACTGGGCTGATACACACTTAAGGTGGTTCACTTACCTGAAGACTATTAACATTTAAGTCAAAATACATGTTCTCTTTTTTCTTTGAATTTGTATCATCTGCATTTAGAAGAAAAGATTATTTTGTTCTAAATCAAATATATATTTATAAATATTTTCTTCAGCTTTACTTGTAGAATTATGAATGGAGTCCTTAGGACTAGAAATAAGATATGTAACTTGTAATGGGGGTCAGAACCCAACTGGGCCAGAGCCAGGATTTGTATATCACTGCTGTGTGGCACTAGGCAATACCCAAACCCCACCCAAGCCTCTATCTGCATCCCTAATTTGCATGGGGACCAAGGAGAACCCTGGGGAAAATCTCAAACTGTATCTATGGCTAGGATGCAGATATTTGAGACACATCTGGGAGACTTGAAAGGATGCGGGGAGATGGAAATGAAGAATGAGAGGGGAACAGAGCCAGATTCCAAGTCTCCCTCTCCTGCGCACACACATGCACACCAAAATAAAATGTACCAGAAAGAAAAGTTATCTAACAAACCAGACTTGACCAGCTACAATGTCCTTTGGAGCCTGAGCACCTGAGCAGAGTCAGGTTCTGGGTATAGAATAGCAGCTGGCATAAGTCTAAGCCATTTCCCTCCAGCTCTCTTAACAGGCACATGAGCACCTTGGGGATACAGAGTGGCTGGGTCACTGGGTTTATACTTGGAAAAAGTAGGCTCACTAAGTTCAGTAATGTTCCATGGGTCCAAGCCTCTTTCCTGAGTCATCCTTCCCGCTTTGCTAAGAGACTGTTAAACTTTTGAAAAAGAAGAATAAAGGTCACCAGCTCTGGAGTCAGATGGGGAATTGGCAGCACAGCACAGGCCAGGAGTTTTATACTCAGGAGCACCACAGGTACTTGTATTAGGCACCTTTTGGAGATTTCCTCAACACGGGGAAATCCATGCAAAGTCCTGGTGTTCCCATGTGAGCCCGCTGGAGTCAGGATACAGCAAGATTCTGGTAACTGTGTTAATGTAATTTTACCATATCCCTAAGGTGATGTTGGGGGATGTGTCTGATACCCCTGGTGCTATCAGATTCTCTCTGCCTCACCTTTTATTTGTTCCCAGAAGCTGTATCTCCTCAAGCAAGCCTCTTGCCTCCTACCTCATGGCTTCTCCGTTGAGACTGGGGAGAGGGGCTGTTATACCCATGGAGTAGAACTTTGACTAATGCAGATAAGAAGTGATTAATGAAGGCTTCCATTTTCTTCCCACCATGGCCAATGAATGGAAAATTCTGAAACCCATTTCATTCAGGTCTTCAGAGGGACCTCGGGGATCAAGGAAACAGTTGCCCATAGTTGTGGTTGACTCAGTATTGCATACTGTCTTTGGATGTCTCTCCTTCCCTGCTTTGCAACCCTCTGTGTCACTAGTAACTCCTGGATATCACTCTCCCATGAATACTTGCACTGAAAACTTTGGTTCAGGTTCTGCTTTCTGAGGAGTCCAGGTCAAGACAGGAGTGTTTAGGTTTCACATGACTTAGAAGCAATAAATCATCTGTGGTCAATATAGGACTTGCACATCTTTCAAGACAAGCAAATGGTACTCTTTTCTATTTTATATGATTTATATACAGTGTAATAGTTCTACTACATGACTCCAGCAAAGATGTAATAATCTTCATCATTTCCTTAGATTCCTAACCTTGCCCTTCAACATACAAATAACTCTAGATTTTCTAAGAATTTATTAAACAATACTCTACAGATCCAAAACAGTAATATCAAACAAGTTGTGAAACAGATTCAAGACAGATGATTGAGAGATAATACAAGCAGAAAGAAGACACAAAACTACAGTGTGTATCAACAAAGAGAATGAACAACTGAAGACTTCCCTTCTATAGCTATAATGATAAATCATCATTCTCTAAAACCTGGGAGTGGGAGGAAAGGGAATGTCTTAACTTGTATTTAATTTCCCATCCTCTTCTGTCCCTTCTCCCATCACCCCCTTCCTCCCACTAAGGATTTTTGCTTTTCTGAACTGGTGGTTGCTGCTTTTTTCTGTTCGTGTTTGAGGCTTTAGTATAAAATTCCAAAGATCATTTAGATGTTAGGTAAAATTCAAGAAGAATACTTTTATTAAGGGAAAGAAAATAAGACAAATTCATGTAAGATTTTCCAAACAATCTATAAACTAAAACACTTTAATTCTTAATGCCAAAAAACACAAATTGTTTAAGTATAAAAGGTAGGGAAAAATACCCATTTCAGATACCCTTTAATCTTCCAGTCCAAAAGAGAAAAGGACGGTGGTATGGATTTTTTTATTCATGGTAGCCATTTTAATTTCTTGGACATAAACATAAAAATGAGCTTTCCCCTTTGTTACACATGGCACATGGGCCACTTTTCAGATCTCCTCAAACATCCCTAATCATGCTGGCCACTCTGTATCATCTACATTTACCACTCTGCACAATACCTCCCAGGTGTGAATCATTTTTGATTCCAGAAAATAAAGCTTCTTCTTCAAAAACAAAGCCTTTAAATGCTATTTAAAGGACTCCTCAGGACTTTTGTTATCATTAGACCAATTTCTCAACCCACGAGCTTCTCAGAAATTGTGTTCCTAAGGGTCACGTAGGCTGGTCATCTAGTCCTTTGGTCTTGAACCACCCGGTTTTGATGACATTATGTTTTGATCAAAGTGATATGATCATCCTATAAACAATATTTCAACATTACTTCAATATGGGGATCAATTAATTTACTGGGCAAACAGTTTTATTTAACTCAAGTTACATGAAAATGTATTCAGATGCAACTTGTGTGCCCTTACAAATGTCTCTAATAGTAATCCAAGACCCACACAACTATGCTAGGGCAAGAAACCTCAGCTCATTTGATTTTTTTTCCAACAAAATGAAATGGCTAAAATAAATAAACCACCTAAAGGGATATATAATATTATATATTTCTCAGCCTCTCAAATGTGGCTATATTCTGACTAATAAACTGTAAGCATTATAAATGTATCAGTTGTTCCCAAGTTCATCTATAATATGATCCCTATAATATTCCTTCAGTTTTGTTTTTTTTCTGGAGCCAAACAAGTTGATTATACAATTATTGGTTCCTCTGGGATAAGTCCTTAGAAGAGACCTTTGTCCCCTTCCTCCTTCCTACTGTTATGGAAAGGACCAGAGCTCTAGCAGCATCAGGCCATGAGAGATCTTGCAGATGAATGTCAAATGCTAGGATGGTAGTCCAGAAAGATAGAAAGAGTTTAAGCCACAGATGGTATAACCAACATTGAACTCCTACCTTCAGCCTCCATTTACCACAGAAAATAAATGCTTTTTAAACACATTAAGCTACTCTGGTTTTTTGTTAACTTTAGCTGAACCTAGTCCGAACGGATGCAATCAACCACTGGCCAAATGGCCAGATGGTATTACCCATGATTCAAAATGAGCGCATCTCTTCTGATATCTGCAACTCACTTTGAAATGCACATCCCTCAAAATAAAAATAATATAGAATGGCAAATGGATAGAGAAATGGATAGAGGTGGATAGGTATATGATAAAATAAATACAACAAAACACTAACTGTAAAATACACATGGTGGGTCTATGAACACTCAGTATATAATTCCTTCAATATTTCTTAATAAGATATTAAAAATCCTATGGACAAACCATCAGTACCATTTATTATGTTTGTAAAAGATGATTCTAAGTAATGAGTTTTGTAGCTTCTTTTCTCTCACTAAAAGGGTCACTTCTTTTCCTGTTCTATAAACACTATTGTGCGCTTAAAGTCTTAAAAAATAGAACTGGAAGTACTGCCAATGAGACAAACTGGGTGCAAGTAAAAATTTTAAAGGCTTGTATAAACAGAAATCCATCTGGAAAGATGTTTTCTCCATCAGCACAGTAAAAGCTAGAATAGAATTTCCTGATATAGATGTACTGTTTGACTCTTTGCAAATCCCACTGGGTATAAGAGTGAGGCATCTTGCTCTTTAATTTAAAAGTAGCTTTTACCCGCAAAATGAGGCTAGGAATTGTTAGAATTTCAACTAAGCTGAGCTCAGCACTAAGCATCGTTTTCTTCCCCTGTTAAGATTCCCTTCTCCTTCCTTACCAATACGGGGACACTTTTAAGGAGATAAAATTTCTGTTTGGTCTTCTGATAAACTTGAAGTATTTCTATTGAGATACTGAGTAACTATTGCGGTGTTGGATCTTTTCCCATGGGTCTGCATTCCAAGCAAAACAGAATTGGAAATGACTGCTAAACAATTACTGTCAAGAATGCTAAAGTTTGCAGAAGCCTTATCTGCAAACTGTCAATACAGAAGAAAAAGTCTTTTCTTATTTTCTGAGATGCAATAAGAATGTAAATTGGAATTTCTAAAAACAATGTCAAAACACTGATTTGAACTACTGTGTCTCCTTTTTTAAAGCATCGTTGAGAATCAAATGCCTTCACAAAATTGTGCAAATTTAATTCTGAAGAATTTAACTCTGAATTCATCCATCAAGATCTACTTATTATATTTATTGAAGGGCTGGAGGAGCAGACTCTGAGCCAACTGAAGAACATGGATGCACATTATGATCCAGTAGAGTCAATTTCTTATAACTTACTGAAAAGTTCTGCTTCTGAATCAACATTTTCCAAATTTGAGCTCATCTCAGAAAGAATGTTCTTACAAAGCTTGGAGAAAACATCTTCAGCTGTGTTTAAATTACTCAAGGATGAAAAACAGATGAAAAAAGAATACAATTTACATATATATTGAATTTAGGTAGAAAATCACCCACTATATATGGAGTTCTATAGCATTGTCTTCTGGCAGAGAAGTAAAGAATGGAGAAGACTAAACATTATAGACATCGTTAGCATCAGACAAAATGTTAAGCACTTTACATGCATTATCATCACTCACGACCCTCACAGAAGCCTGTCTTAGGGATTATCATTTTCCTCCTTTTATAAATGAAGAAACAGAGACTTAAAGATGTTTGCCCAAGAAATGTTTGTCACTTGCCAGTAGTGGTACGGCCAACACTGGGACCCAAGTCTGCCTGGCACCAGAGTCTGGTCTTTTAACCACCATCCGATACTATTCTGATCTTTGAGAGCCAACTGCCACACAGAACACTCAGTAGGAAAACAAGAGAGAGGAGAAGGAACAAAGGGCAGAAGGAGAGATGAAGAAAGAGAAAGACTTGTCTAACATAAAGGTTGGAAATATTGTAAAAGAAGCATATGGAGGTTACAGATATGAAGCACTGCACATCAAATCTGGATTACTTCTTTGTTTCTTGCTTACTTTTTTCATCCCTTTTCCTCTATGTTTTATTTCGTCTGGTAAATTAAAAAAAAAGGAGGAGCAAGTACTTACTTCTTAACTGTAATTGATTAATTACAATTAATTAATTAATGTAATTGTATCATCTCTTCCACTTTTTCCAAACACTTATTGAACATCTACTGTGTGACAAACTGTCATTCATAGTCTATCTCTACTATAGAATAAATCCAAGTTGATTCATTTTGATTAAGTGGAAAAAATATTTTTACTACTAACACAGACTAAGACAATGAGGCACTAAGCTAAAAAGTAACAGAAGAACTGTCAAAATATTAAGAATGTTGACATTAAAGAATCAGCTGAAGCCTCATGTTAATGAACCAGATCAGATGTTCAGCTTAAGTTACAACTCCATTCTTCCTGACTTTTACCATGTAAGATACATAACAACCACTACCACTGATATGAAGGCTCCAGAAAGAAGTTGTTGTCACTCAAAAAGAGCCTCTTGTGGGAGGGAAAACAGAAAAAGAGAGTGGGCAGGAGCCAGAGAACCATGGAGGGTTGATGTGAAGAACTGAGAAGACCCCATTTTCACTTTGTTTATATCCTGTCGGCTCTGTGAGTCATGAGACAGGGTCAAAACCTCGTCTATGTTGTTCACCAATGTACTTTGCACTCCACCAGGAACATAATAGGCACTAAATAAAAAATTGGTTGAATAGATAAATTAATGAATAAGCCAGAAAGTGACAAAAAAAAAAGTGACATGATTGTCTCTGTTATTTGACACAAAAGGAGTCCATCCAGAAAATGTTGAGGTCTCTATATCCAATTTATGCACCTCCAGAAATCTCTGACAGCCTAGAAATTCTACCATGAATCTACATCTCACAGTAACCACAATAACAACCACAGTAGTCTGTAATTTTAATATAAGATACAATCAGAGATAAGAGATGTAACAAAGGCAGCACATGGAGAGAATTACTCACTTCCTTACTTCTAAACCTGCTTAGTTTCATAAAGAGATTCAGTCATCCTCAAGATTTGTCACACTCATGAGGAACCCTCTTCTTAGAATGATCACCTTGTTGGTTTCTGTCAAATGACCCCCCTGACCACTGTCTTCCAAGCATCCTGAATCAAGAGATGATTGTGAAATGTGGGGAAATCTTGTTTGGCTCAAAGTATAAGTCCCCAAAACACTAACCAACAGTCACTGATATTTAGTCTGATAGAGTATAATGGGAAAAGCAAATATCCTCACCAACTGTCTTCATTGATGTCACCTATTTCTCTTCCCACCTCACCCCAAGGAGTTTTGTGTAATAGAGTCATGGTAGTTCAGTGGGGAAAAAAAAAATTGAAACAAATCAAATCAACAATATATTCTAGTAGTCATTTTTATTCAAGCCTTCTGAGTCCCTTAGCATATATTTTCTCCTTATCTTACCAATGATCCTCAGAAATAATTAAGAGAAATTGCTCTGGAGCCACTCTGTTCACAACTAGAGAAAAGTCAAGACATGATCCAAAGGAGCAAAAGAGGAGCAAATCTGAGTAGAAATTAGAAGACCATCTGAAAGAAGCATAGTGAACCTGGCAGGAAACACGGGGTCTCTGGGAAAGACAACAGGATAAACAAAACCAAAAAGGGTTATAACTTGAGTCTTAATGTGGTGATCATAGGTAGTAAAAGAACCCAAACAATAACATGAAGAAAATAGTATAGATGGATAGGAGAGAGAGAGGAAGCAAAGAGACGAACTAAATATGCAGTCAGTCATCCAAACTTAGGTGATGGGGTCACTGGCTAGAGCTGTGACCATAGAAAAATCAAGAAAGGACCAGATGAAAGACTCTCCAGGGGCACCTGGGTGGTTCAGTTGGTTAAGCATCAAACTCTTGATTTCACCTCAGGTCATGATCTCGTGGTTTCATGGGTTCAAGCCTCGTGCCAGGCTCTGTGTGTTGACTGAGCCAAGCATGCTTGGGATTCTCTCTCTCTCTCCCTCTCTCTCTATCCCTCCCCAGCTTGTGCTCTCTCTGTCTCTCTCAAAATACATAAACTTAAACACACACACACACACACACACACACACACACACACACACACAAAGACTCACCAGACTGTGCATACCTTGGGGCTTCACATTTCTGGCACCACAATGCTCAACACATTTTTGTTGAATGAATAATAAAAAAGGAAAAGAAGAAGGGAAAGAAAAGTGACAGGCTTGGTAGCTAATAGGATGGTTCTAAGTATTTACTCCAAAGGACAAGAAAATGAGAAGCACTTCTGACAAGTGGGGGAAGCATAGCAGTTGGAAATGGGATTGGGGATGGTGGGAACCTCAAGTGGAGCTGCCCTCTCACCAGTCAGCAACATGGAGTCACAGTCCGTGGCAGAAACAGGCCTAGAGACAGAGGTATAAAGATGAGAGCCAATAGCAGACAAGTAAGTGAGATCACAAGACAGAAGCTGAGGACAAGGAACAGAGCTTTAGGTATAATAGGAAAGGGAATAACACAAGGGACTGAGAATGAAAAGTTAAAAAGAAACAAGGCAGAAAAAATGTGAACAGTATAGTTTGGGGTACCTGGGTGGCTCAATTGGTTAAGCATCTGACTCTTAATTTCAGCTCAGGTTGTGATCTCACAGTTTGTGAATTCAAGCCTTGCGTGTGGCTCTGCACTGGCAGTTCAGAGCCTGCTTTGGGATTTTTTTTCTCTCCTTCTCTCTCTCTGCCCCTCTCCTGCTCGCATGCTCTCTCGCTCTCTCAAAATAAAATTTTTAAAAAAACATTTAAAAAAATGTAGTTTTGTGATTTTGGTTTCAAGGATTATTTGTGGTATCATTAAAAGTGCTCAGTCCTGAGAGTGAGAGAGGCTGAACCTGAGCCCTGGCTCTGCCAGAAGCTTCGATTATGATCTGAGGCAAATGTCCAAACCTCTGTGGCCTCCATGTCATCTTCTGCAAATGGCCTCTGAGGTCTGTGTCAGCTCTGAGGATCCCTGGGATGAAAGTTTCAGAGATTGGACAGGATGCAATGAGGGAGAGGGAAAGGGAGTGATAATTAATCTCAAAGAGAAATGCTTCCATTAAGGGCAGAAACCAGCAGGCAAGGACTGAGAAGGAAAGAATAGATAGGACTTCAAGACTTTACAAACAAATACAAGTGCCAAAAAAGCAGCAGGATCAAAGAGAAGTTTTGTTTTGATGATAGGAGAGACTAGAGCTTGTTGAAGTCCAGGAGAGGAAGAGATTAAAGGTGAAATTTTGAGACAAGATCTTAAAGAAGATAGGTAAGAATGGGATCCAAAGTATAAGTAAATAAAAATGAAAGAACACATTTTATTATCTGGTGTGCTAAGGAGAATGGTGTTGGGAAATTCAAGGAAATCTGCTATATATGTGCTATGATGGCAAAAATTAAAGAATAGAGACTGCTTACCTGGAACTGAGTCTCTTTACAATGTAGCCTAAAAAGGAGCCAAATCTTTGTATTACATATGTATTGCAGCATTTCAAATTACTCAAACACCTGTGGTTTAAAACAGCAAATATTTACTAACTTACACAATTGATAAGGAGCAGGAATCCAGAAACACCTCAGATCAGCGGTTCTGGCTCAGAATCTCTTATATCACGTAGTTATGATGTCTCCTGGGCTACAATCATCCGAAGGTTCGACTAGGGTTGGAAAATCCACTTCCAAGATGGTTAACTCACACGGCTGTTGGTTGGAGGGCTCAGCTCTATGATATGTATCTCTCCTCATGCCATGGCAGCTGGCTTCTCCCCAGGTCAAGTGATCCAAGAGAGTAACCAAAATGGAAGCTGTATGACCTAATCTTTGAAGTGACACAGTCACTTGCACCATATTCTATTCATTAGAAATGAGTGACTAAAATCATTCTCAACGGAAGAGGAATTAAGTTCCACCTTTTGAAGGAGGAGTATAAAATAATTTGTGGACAAATTTTTAAACCACCACAGTCTTCAAAGACTGTGTGGATTAGGAGAAGAACTGACAATTTTAAAAAAAGTAGCTGTGGGGGCGCCTGGGTGGCTCAGTGGGTTAGGCGGCCGACTTCAGCTCAGGTCACGATCTTGCAGTCCGTGAGTTCTAGCCCCGTGTCGGGCTCTGTGCTGACAGCTCAGAGCCTGGAGCCTGCTTCATATTCTGTGTCTCCCTCTCTCTGACCCTCCCCTGTTCATGCTCCGTCTTACCCTGTCTCAAAAATCAATAAACGTTAAAAAAAAATTTTTTTAAAAAGTAGCTGTGAAATATCCACTGTGGGGGATCCTAAATGTTACTGAGTGTAGATTAAGTTTCCCCCAAAAGGTTATACAAGAACAACACAATGACTTTTTACAGAAAACAAAAATGATGATACAGATTTAATCAGTCTGACAACTTTACAAAGGAGAGAAGACTGGTGTTATCAGATGGAGTAAAAGCTTCAAAGAACCTATTAAAGGTCATAATACCACACCAGATCCACCAGATATTCTTGACCTCTACAGAAGCAGAGAGGAAACACTGATACATGCCCGAGATCAGACACATAGCTAGGTTCACTGTAGCCATTAATGAACTCCAATTTGAGCCCCCATCCAGTTGATTTGGAAAGTTCCTGCACTATAAATCTGAGAGCTCTCAGTTTCACTGAATTCATTATACCCTGAAAGCGCTTGAAAGCAAGAATCTTGTTATTGTTGTTGCTGTTGTTTTTATTTTGTTATCCCCAGTGCTAGTACAACATCTGGAAGGGGGAAAGCATTGAGAACACATAGCTATCCATTTGATGAAAAGATGGCTGGGGTGCCTGGGTGGCTCAGTCAGTTAAGTGCCCGGCTTCGACTCAGGTCATGATCTCATGGTTTGTGAGTTTGAGCCCCACATCAGGCTCTGTGCTGATAGCTTGGAGCCTGGAACCTGCTTTGGATTCTGTGTCTCCCTCTCTCTCTATCCCTCGTTGACTAGTACTCTGTCTCTGTCTCTCAAAAATAAATAAATGTTAAAAAAAAATTTTTTTTAAAGAAAAGAAAAGATGGTTGGATGCATAGATGAATGGCTGGATGTGGAGAAGTTAATATATATTAATTCCCTTTATGCAGTTTGGATGTTTAAATTTTAATGGGACAAGGAAGTACTCACATCGTAACCTTGGAAATACTGGTAGTTTACAAAGGATCATACAGCATACAATGTGGTAGTCAGATATGCATTCTGAAATAGGAAACAATTAGCAAATGTATTAAGAGTGCTATTACATTGGGGACACCTGGGTGGCTCAGTCAGTTAAGCGCCCAACTTTTGACCTTAGCTCAGGCCTTGGTCTCAGCATTGTGAGTTCAAGTCCCATGGTGGGGCTCCATGGTGGGCATGAAGCCTACTTAAACAACAACAACAAAATAAAAATAAATAAATAAATAATTTTATTATGCTGAATATTTAACAAATTTGTTATATTCTGTAGGTGTATTTTTAAATTTAATGGTTTATTCATTTTGTCTGTCACTGTTACTTGATGATAAATGTGTATGATATATATATGTGAACTTAACACATTTTCAAAAAGAATACAGGCTCAATTAATATACTTTCCTAACCCAATTATTTATGAGGCTATCTACCTTACTATAGCTAAAACCTGTGACTTAAAACCCATGTTTGCTAAAAACAAATACACAAGAAAAACAGAAAATTAGCTAAATTCTTCCCAATTTCAGATAGCCCAGGTGTACATTTTAACAAATAAGAAATTTATTTCTCCCTTCTTATAAAAATCTAATAAAATTATATCATCATAAGTATATATTTAATTTTGTTGAGTATCTGTTGTAAATAAATTGGAATTTGTACTGGAAATAAAGAGCACATGAATGTATTTATATGAGTAAATAAAATAAAAATAACTATTTGGTGAATAGCTTAAAAAGTTGTCCAGATCCATTTACTATATGGCTATAACTTTTGGCACATTTTAGTGTATAATTAGGACAACTTTAAGTTAAATAAGACTAAAATAGGTGGAATGTTTGTTGCTTATTTTAGCATTAACTTTATTGTAACCTTATTCTAACTTAATAGTATACTCATATTCGATACTTATAATACACATGGAAATGTATATTGTATCACATAATGAAATATGAAATGTATATAAAATGGGAACCATATAAGATGGTATAAATATCAACATGTCAAATACTCTTAAGTAATAAATGCATATCTGCTCTGGGTTTTTATAGTAAAAGAGTTAAATGATTTTTCACATTCATACAAATCAACTTCAATCATTTCTAAACATTGGGAAATGAAATGTTCTATTCTTTTTAGTGGAAGAGGAAAAGAGTTAAAACTTTGAGAAACTTACATAAAACTTATTTCCTAGATGCTTCTAGGTGATTCCTCAAAATAGGAAATGGTAAAATAGAAAGAAAGAATATTATGCGCTCACCTATGAACAAGAACGTGCTGACAACTGTGATTGTTTTCATAAGTTGGCAATGATTCAATGGGACTTCTCTAGTAGGCATCGAAGATTCTATCAAAACAGCAGGGTGCCTCATGCCCAACTGCAGAATACACTACTCTAAATCCATTCCCAAGACCTACAATGCTATAAATGATCCAGAGACTTCTAGTCCTGGCCCTACATAAGGGACGGCTAGGAAGAAATTCCACATGCCCCCAGTGTTTGTACCTGTCAGTATCTCCTGGGGAAGTAGGGGATCACATGCACTGGTGTGCTGGAGTTAGCATTTACAGGCTCTCAAAAGCCAATTCTGTATGTCTAGTCCCAACTCCACAGTCAGAGATATTGAACTGGTAACTTAAAATGGGTCATGGTAGGGGTGTTTACACCAGAGAAATTGGCCGGTGCTACAAATCAGGGATTTTTATCCAAAGACTGTGTCATTAAACATTTATGGGCATACCCATTGATCACAAGTCAAGTTATCCCTAGAGGAAAACAAGTGACCAGTGATCATGCCACATAGTGATCCTGGGGGAATTTTCTTCCCCTAACCTCACATTTCCAGGTGAAATTAACTCCCTTGTGGAAATAGGTTAGGCTATAACTATTAATTACTTGATTAATTTAAATGTCTAAGTTATCAGGGCACCTGGGTGGCACAGTCAGTTAAGCATCAGACTCTTGATTTCAGCTCAGGTCATGATCTCACAGTTGTGAGATCAAGCCCCACGCTGGGCTCCTGACAGTATGGAGCCTGCTGATTCTCTCTCTTCCTCTCTCTTTATCCCTTTCCTGCTTGAACTCTCTCTCTCTCGAAATAAATAAACTTTAAAACAAAAAGTTTTTTTAATATCCATGTTATCAATTGTGCTGACCCCATTATCAAAGTCAATAAAATTTCACTGGATTCAAATTACCTGAGTCCTTAGCAGCTGAGAGACAGAAAAGTAAAAGATGTGAAGCACCTGGGTGGTTCAGACAGTTAAGCATCTGACTTGATTTTGGCTCAGGTCATGATCTCATGGTTCATGAGATCTGAACTAACTGCACTAACAGTGCAGAGCCTGCTTGGGATTCTCTCTCTCTCTCCCTGTCTTGCTGCCCTCTCCCCCACCCTGCTCACATATGCTCTCTCTCTCAAAATAAACTTTTTAAAAAAAGTAAAAGATGTCATCCCCAATATTATCTGTCCCTCACAGTAGCTAGAATTACTTTGCTGCATGGATGTCTATTGAAATGAAGGGCTCATTACAATAACAGTCAAATGTGAAAGAGAAGTAAGCAGCATAGCATGAAAAAAAGAGGAAGAAGTGCTAATAAACAAGCCAGGGACACAGTCTGCATTAGCTGGTGTGTGAATTCCTAAAGACTATGCCCAGATAATAGACTGAAACAGATGGTCTCTTTTCCATTTTGTTTCCCTAAGTCAGTGCCAACAATAAAGATGACTGTGCTGGGTATCTTTTGTTTCCCTCCCCATCTACTCTCCACCTCTCCTCACTCTGCTCTGTTGCCCCAGGAACTGGCCATTAATAAGCCTCCTTTGTCATCCAGCTTCTGGGGAGGAAAGGAGGGAAAAGGGGGAGATCAGAGCCTTTCCCCCAGCTCCTTCCCTCCACCAAACGGTGGCTACACCTTCCACCAAAGATCACAGGTCTTGTCAGGCATCCCCTCCACAAAGCTCGCCCTTCCAGTTCCAGTAACCCATCCTTCCACTGTCCCCTCAAGCCTTCAGTGGTAGCAACGCACTGTGACAGCTCCAGCATACTGCACTATCTCTTGTGGGGTTGCCCAACACTTTATGAAGACCTTTTAAATTGTCCCTTTATTACATTATCTTCCTATCACTCCATGTGAAAGGCTTATCTAATTCTTGCTGGGACCCTGAGTAATATAACAGTGTTGGGAAAATCCAGAAAAAACACCGAACACCACCAGATTGGTGCATCTCCTGATACCTCTGATATCTCTCCACATGACTCTGTGCTGCAAAGGCTTTCAGACTCATCTGAAATATCAAACAATCCACAGGAACTCACTATGCCCCTGTCCCAGGCACTGTGTCCCATCTACTATGAAAATTAATAAAGGGAAACCTCACTAAAATGGAGTCAGGAGGTTTGACAGAGGAAGCTCTCATGCCCTACCACTCATCATCAATTGCAAATCCAACAGAAAAACCCATACTACTTTACTATCCCAGCAGGAAGAAGAAAGACTTTCCTCCTCCCAAGCAATAGCCCAGCCAATGAGACACAGCCACAACTCAGCCAATGAGAAGCAACCATACTTCAGACTTCCAGTTTACTTCCAATTGACTTTTTTTTTATAATAGCCTTCCCAACTCCTCCCTTTCCCCTATTAAAAAAAAAAAAAAAAAACCCTTCTTCTCCTTTGTTTAGTGGACTTGCCTATGGTTTTTGCTGTAACTTGCTTGTCCCAGATTGCAATTCTATGCTATTCATGAATAAACCCATTTTTGCTGGTAAAATAACCAGCAGGTTTTTTTAAAAGTTGACACTACTTACAAGAGGGATCATAGTAGAAGTGGTCAACTTTTTATATTTCCAAATTAAACTTCTTCTGAAGCCTGATCTAATGCTTGAATAGAACTGTACAAATGTACATGCCCACATTAACTTTGATATTCTTTTATTCTCCATATAAAACTCCTAAAGTTAGGGGTGCCTGAGTGGCTCAATCAGTTGAACATCCAACTCTTGATTTCAGCTCAAGTCACGATCCCAGTGTCATGGGATCGAGCCCCACATCAAGGCTCTACACTGAGCATGGAGCCTGCTTAACACTCTCTCTCTCTTTCCTTCTGTCCTTCTTCCCCACTCCCACTCCCTCTCTCTAAAATAAAACATTTAAAAATTTTAAAAACTCCTATATTTAAAATACAGGATGGTATGAACTAAATTGTTTAATCAAAAGAAATAGGGGCGTCTGGCTGGCTCAGTCAGTAGAGCACGCAACTCTTGATCTCAGAGTCATGAGCTCAAGCCCCACATAAATATTACTTAAAAAAAAAAGACACAGAATGGGTGAATGGATAAAAAGAACAAGACCTATCTATATCTGCCTCTAAGAGACTCACTTAAGATGGAAGGACACATACAAACTGATAGTGAAGGGATGGAAAATGTTGTTCCATGCAAACACAACCAATAGAAAGCTGGGTTAGCAATACTTTCATCAGACAAAATAGACTTGAAAACAAAGACTGTATGTAATAAGAGACAAAGAAGGGCATTACATAATGATGAAGGGCTCAATAGAGCAAAATGATATAACATTCGTAAATATGCACTCAACATAGAAGCAGCTAAATACATAAAACAAATATTAACAGACCTAAAATAGACCACAATGTAATAATTGTAGGGTACTTACCTCAATGGATAGATCATCCAGACAGAAAATCAGTAAGCAAAAATCAGCCCTAAATGTCACGCTAAAGTACAGAATAGTTACCAAAAAGAAAATAAACTAAATCCCACCTCCTCCACAGCATCAGCATAAACAGAACAGAACAGGTAGTCCAGAGCCTATCACTCTCCAAAATGTCAAACACTTAAGTCTGAATTCAAAGGGAGAATGGTGTCCACCTCACTACTGCCATATAGAGCTATCCTTGAAGCCTGAATGATGAGAAATAATATATTTTGAGTACTTACCACAGGACAGATTCTGTGCTTCACTGGGAATATCCCATTCAACACTCAAACCACTCTATGAAGTAAGTGCATTGTATTAGTATTCCCATTTTATAGATGATAAATCTGAGGCTTGGTTCTGATTCAAGCTCACACAGTGGTAATGAGCTGAGATTCTAATGCCGACAGCCTGCTTCTAGAATCCAGGCTTCTAACTACTGCAGTGGAATTCAAGCCAGGGTCAAGAGACTTCCGCAGATTTGAAAATCTCATGTTTGAAAGAACAGATTTAAAGAAAGGAAACACCAATTTTTCTGTAAAATATTCCAATTTTCCTTTTTAAATCTTCAAGGTTACCAACCTGCACCTGGGATTTGTTGGCGGGGGGAGATGGTTGTTCTATATATTACTTTTGTGCTCTGGACAGAATGTCTTCTTGGCCCCAAGCTCTGCTCCCCCCAAACCCTGCAGGGTCAAGTTCGCACACTTCCAGAAACCTCTATTGTCTTGGCTTGATAAAGGCTTTGTAGTGCCCAAGGCCACAAAGCATTTATTCTTGTAGTTTCTTACAACTGACAAAGGCAAAAACAATGATTCCAACAAATTTTTTACCTACACTCTCCTTTGTGATATTTCAGGTATGTAACAATTAATAGAAGTTCCCCAGGATGTCCTAATTATAAACTTCTTCCCACACATGTGGAGGGAAATGGTCTACTTTACAGAAGAGTATTTTGTAAAACTCAGGATTCAAAGGGAGCTGAAAATGAATTTGATTATTTCATCCAGTCCTGTTCACCTAGTCCTTTGCTGCCCTTGCAACACTGGTGTATAAAATTAGAACTTCAAATAATGGCCACCTCTTCCTCTGGAGGCCAGTTTTGTGTTAAGGTTATACACTCACTGGAGTAGCAACCCTAGCCCTTTGGGCTTTTAGGAACATTACCATATCTATTCCCATCTCTTCCTTTAAAAAAATTTTTTTTAATATTTATTTATTTTTGAGAGAGAGACAGAGCATCAGTGGAGCAGAGGCAGAGAGAGAGGGAGACACAGAATCTGAAGCAGGCTCCAGGCTCCCAGCACAGAGCTCTGTCAGCACAGACCCTGAGGCAGGGCTCGAACCCACGAACCGTGAGATAGTGACCTGACCGAATTCTGAAGCTTAACTGACTGAGCGACTCAGGCACCCCCATCTCTTGCTTTTTAACTCTCCAACAAGCTGAATGTCCTGTTTCATTTTCTTTCCAGCTCGAAGGATTGGGGTGTAATCTGTCTTAGTTTACTAGGGCTGCCATAAGAGGTACCACAGACTGAGTGGCTTAAACAACAGAAATTTATTTTCTCACAGTTCTAGATACTAAAATTCCAAGATGAAGTTGTCGGCGAGGTTGATTCCTTCTGAGGGCTATGAGGGAACGGTAGGTTCCAGGATCTCTCCTTTCCTTGGGGATGGCTGCCTTCTCCCTGTGTCTTCATACCATTTACCCTCCGTACATGTCTGTCTCTTAAGGACACCAGTCATAGTGGATTAGAGCTCACCCTGGTGTCCTTAGTTCAACTTGATTACCTGTAATCTGTAAAGCCCCTGTCTCCAAATGCAATCATATTCTGAAGTACTGGGTGTTAAGACTTCAACACGTGAATTTGGGGGGAAACATAATTCAGCCCATAACAATCAGCGTACCGTCCTTTTCATATCAATCTATTAACACATAAAAGTAGAAAAATCAAAATCACTCATCTGTTCTTGGCACAAAGGCCCCTGACATTTCAAAAACTACCCCCACCCCAGAAATGGTACTGATGAGACACTTGTAAAGGTCATTTTCTTTTGTTTTCAAAAAGAAAAGAAAAGAAGAAGGTATAAAAACAGCTTATTGAGAAAGCTTAGGCCTTAAATTCAGCCCACCTAACAGAGCCCTAGGTCCTAATCCATGGAAATTCCCATCCGAATGCCCTCATTCTGCTACTCATGATTCTCTCCGGATGCCGGCCTGTCTGCCTCTGCTTTTTATTTTTATTTATTTATTTTTTAATTACTGTTTTTCACTCTTTGCAACATTTATAGTTGTGGTTCCTTTTATATATCCCCCAGGGTAGATTTTCATAATTGGGTTTTCCTTCCTCAATTTATCTTCCCATGGCTTTGGATGATATCCGTGTGGGCAGATATGTTTGGAGAGCACAAGATAAGGGCAATATATTCACCACACACCAGCAAAAGCAAATGAGCTTTTTTTTTTCCATAACATTTCTCCTTGAGTCCCATCTCTTGCTTTAAAATAGAAACTTTCTGTTAATCCAAGAAACATTTATCACTGGCCCATCCACTTCCTCATCCCCTCTAATTCCAACCACTACAAAGACAAATTACAAAAGTTGGCCAAATTGGGGCTCAGTGTGTGTGCATGAGTTGATTCATATCTTATCAATAAAATATGAGTTGTATCACCCAAGATACTTATTTTACAGACTTTCGTAGGGAAACAAGAGAAAGATCATATGTTTTAGAAAAAGAACAAGCTTCTTCAGCCTACAAATGGACTCTATTCCAAAGCAGACATTGACAAGTCAGTTATCGGGAACTCTCGGAATACTGTTCCCAGAGAAACAATGTGACAAAGGATGGTTGGATTCCTAGGCACCCCGGGGGAGCCTTAGTATGGCTTATGCAGGTCAACTGTAGAGCTAGTGTTGTCCTTGAATACAATCAGTGCCCTTTTGATATTCACAGGAAAGCAAATCCATGTTCCAGTGAGGGAGAGGGCAGGGGTTATCAGGAATTCTTCTGTGCCACCAGGGGACAAAGGGCACCTCAGGTATATACATATCTATAGTAGAAGTATCCCCACATCTCCCATGCATTCAAGTCTTCAAGAAAATCTCAAAAGGGAAGAAGAAAGGGGTCTATAGGCCCCCAGGAAGGGGGTTCCTAGAAATGCAAGAGAGCAAGAGACTCAGCAGCCTCAAGAGGGGGAAAAGAAAAAAAAGACAGCATTGGAGTAAAAAGAATCAGGAGGGATAGGCTGCAGGGAAGAGGTCTTAGAACCAGTTGTCCTGGGGATCTGATGAAGCCCAGAGGGGAGTAGGTGCTGACGTGTACAAAGTACTCTAAATCAGTTTTATGGTCAAGTTTGTAAACAAGCAGGCCAGACTTTTGTATTTTCTAATTTAACAGATACTTTGTATGCCTAGAGTATTCCTGAGCCCGCACAAATGGAATGGTGAAATGAGGTAATCAAGATAAATGATAACCCCTCATGGCCCTGGAGGACAACTATCTGCTTGGGGTTGTGAAGAGTATAATGTAACCCACATTAGAACCTCATCAAATCTTTTGGGATTGAATGACTGAATACAAGGAACAACTGCAGAACTGGATAATGAGCCAGATGTCTGAAAAAAGACAGGCTACCCATTTTCACTGAAATACAGTTGTGTTACATTATAAATGAAGTTAAATGTTTGTTAGTAGGAGAAATATCATGCAGTTTTTTGGTTTTTGGTTTTTTTTAATAAAAGACACAAGGGGCGCCTGGCTGGCTCAGTCATGCGAACCTTGATCTCAGGGTTGTGAGTTTGAGCCTCACATTGGATGCAGATTACTTAAATAAATAAAACTTTTAAAAATGAAAAAATAATGGGTGCCTGGATGGCTCAGTCGGTTAGGCATCTGACTTCATCTCAGGTCATGATCTCACAGCTCATGAGTTCAAGCCCCACGTCAGACTCTGTGCTAACAGCTCAGAGCCTGGAGCCTGCTTGGGATTCTGGGTCTCCCTCTCTCTCTCTGCCCCTCCCCCACTTGCTGTGTGTGTGTGTGTGTGTGTGTGTGTGTGTGTGTGTGTGTGTCTGTGTGTGTGTCTCAAAAATAAATAAAAACATTTAAAAAAATTTTTTAATAAAATAAAAAGATTGTAGGTGTTGATATAAAATAGATTTTTAATACAATACATAGATACGTATTTAAGATCTGTTGTTAAGTGCTAAAGGCAAGGGGCCAAATACTACGTGTTCTAAACAGTGGTAGGTAACACAGTCCTACATAAATATATACACTTGATATAGAACAGATTTCCGAAAGGATATCAACTGTGGTTGCTTCTGTGGAGGAAGAATATTTGGTGGTAAAAGGCAGAGAGACAAATTTACCGTTCAATCTTTCCATGCTCTTCACACTTTTATCGCAAGCCAGAATGACTTTCATTCTATTTAATTGTGGTAAAATATACATAGCATAAAACCTACCATTTTTAAGTGTACAGTTCAGTGGCATTAAGTACATTCATAATGTTGTACAGCCATCACCCACTTCCAGAACTTTTTCCTCTTCTCAAACTAGAACCCTACACCTGTTAAACAATGCCCCATTCTCCCCTTGCCCCAGAATGACTTACAACTTACGAAGCTAACACAGAGAAACTTGACACACAAAACATCCATACTGAATCAACTGATAACAGTGCTACCTTTAGAAGTGATAAACATACTTAATCATTTATAATACATAGAATCTGATAATAAATCCATGCTGTGAAATCAGACTAGCAAGCAGGTTTTGTAGGTTCTGTTGAAATAATAATCAGACTCTGTTTCTGAAACAGGAAATTCCATAACACAATATCAGATTGAGTATTCATCTGTATACTATTAACGTATATAATTTATTAATCATCCTTGCTGGGATTTTCATCCACCTCCTAATTGTCCTGACTCCCAATCATTGCAATATCCATGTATTTGGGACTTCCAAACACCACAAAACTGAAGTGTCAAGATGCTAATCCGTGAATGCTTCACTCACCCTTCCCAGATCCTTTTCCCCTTTGCTTCTTCCTAATTACAGCCAACAATGATTCAATCAAAAGAGGAAAGTTATTTTACCTACACAAATTGGTGCCAATTTGCTCTGAAGAGAAGGCCAACATATGACACATACAACATGTGTTCAGCTGCCAACTGAGAGGGGATGGCAAGCCAGGTGGGAGAGGGCACGCTGAGTGGGTGTGAGATGGGTGGAAGGTAGAACAGGGGAAAGGGCTGGGGAGGCCCAGATAGCAGGAGCACCGCCATGAGCCTGTGGAACACAGATCCAGAGAGTAGCTGTGCTCCTGAGCAGGAGATGCCAAGATCTAGCTGAGAGTCTAGAGAGTGGAGAAGACAAAGATTAGCATCCAGTGGTCTGTGCAGAAGTGCCTGGGAGCGCAGGTTATTTGGTTCATTCTGATCTATGCCACGTTACTGAGCCAGTGTCACTACAAAGGCAAGAATATAATGTAAATTTTCTTGGGATGTTTTAGTCTTCATTTGTCTGCAAGATATGAAGTGAAAGGAAATTAGACTTAGGACTTCTCAATTTATAAGGACAAAACCATCTGTCTGAGAATTTGTACCTGTCTGATTATTCCCCAAGACCACACCTAGAAGAAAAGAATGCAAAGCTGACAATATCAGCCACATGTCAATGTGGGGGGTGAACAGTAAATGTGTTGCTGGAGAACTTTGAGACCTCTAAAACAAGCAAGGTGATTAGGGTGTGGCCCGAGGGAAGCACGTCCAGAATGCAACTGTAATTAAGAAAGTTGATACTAAATATTGGTATAAAGAAAGTCTCCAGAAAGATTAACACAACAGAAGGAAAATTGCGTGCAAAGAGTCTGGGAAAGTAATAATAAAAATAATAATAACAACAGCTAATCATGTCTTGAGTGTAGTACTATGTGCCAGGCATCATTCTAAGTGTTCAGCATATGTTAACTAACCAATCTTTTCAATCCCCTTAGAGGTCAGCACTGTTATTATTCTCCCCATTTACAGATGAGGAAGCTAAGATTATGTATCAAGAAGGCTAAGGGGATATTCTTGTATTCTAGTACCATACAAAGGAAAACACTAGATTATTGAGCACAGATTTTCTGCTCATTCAAGAGGTACAGTCTGCTGTTAGGCAGGGATAGTACAGGGGATTTATCACAGCTTACATGACATGTCCCGAAGGCCATCTACCTTCCATTTCTCTGGTTCCGTTTCTTCCTAGAAATTATCTGAATAGAAATTCTGCTTTCCTGGGACCCTGATTAGTGAGCAGAACACCCTGTGCACCAGAAAGGAATATTTACCAACACTAACTGGTAAGTTAATATTTCAGCTTATACATCAGTCTCTTGTGAGTTTCATTAACCTAAGTTAACCCCAGAAAGTCTTCAAAGATGGAACAATGACTGAACTTCCAAGCTAAGGAACTGGGCCAAAGTGGCCTCATCTCAGAAGGTCTTATCTAGTAGGTCACTATTTCTATTCTATCTAAAGCAATGAAATACTAAGATTAATTTGCCAAATTTAGTATTAATTCAGCTCTATTCTTTCTTTGCTCACAGTTTTGGTCCATCTCAAACCTGCCTTTTCTCTGGATCTTTATAGTAATAAGTCTGTTTCTTCAGGAATGCCTGCCTATTCACTATCAACGATGAAAGGAAACCCTGTTCCCAGGTTAAGAGAAAAGTCACAGAGGGCTGTGTCTAAGAATTAGATGAACAATAAAGGGAAATAATGGGAATTTAAGGAGCCATAAACACAGAGGAGTGTTCTGCAAATTTTTGTTTTGAGCATCTAGAACGTAGATTTATCACCAGTTTCCAAGAGCTTATTTTAACTGAAGATAGATTCAACATAGAGCATACCTCCATGGCCCAAGCCATGTGTTGGGATCTATGAACATAAAAATAAAAGTAAGCTAGACCTAAAATCTACATTCTATAGACCTCAAAAAGTTCCCGTACTATAGAAAGGTTATTTCTCTTTCTTGCTCCCACAAGACTAGGAAGATGTCGTAAACAATCCATAAATTCTTCCAATCCAAATTCTTGACTTGAACTTTGGTAATTTCAGTTCAGTGAGATAACCAAAGAGTTTGCAGACACACTCAACCACCTGATTCTCTAATGCATTATTTCTCCATTTATTTTGTCACCAAGTGCTAACACAAACAAACAAACAAAGGTTTGGTAAGGTAATAAAGGACAAAGAAGGGAAAAAATATCCGAGAGACTTCTCTTCTGCCACATAAATGTTTTCTGCCTTAGTTTTTTGCATATGAAAACTAGGCATGTGCAGTTACCTGCTAATAGAAAGTCTAAAGCAATTCAGGTGTTAGTGAATGCTTTTCATCTCATTACCTTTTCCTTCCTGTTTGTGTTGAACCACACAGCCTGAAACTCATTTTTTCAGAAGCTCCTAGTTTTGTTTTGTTTTGTTTTGTTTTTATTAGTCTTCAGCATAGTTTCATTGATCATCTACCAGGAGCCAGGTACTGCCTTTAGATCTTTTAATAACAATATTTCCTACAATGTTAAGAGCATGCATTTTGGAATCCAGAGCCCCAGTTCCACCAATTAGTATTCTGTAAGTTTCTCATTTCTTATTTATAAAACACATTATGATCATAATAATCTCTGTCCTGACTACCTTCATGAGAGTACCATATGAATTGTTTTTGATAGATGGTAAACTATTTGTACTTCAAGGTAACATTGCCAAAAGCATCTTAAAACAAACAAACAAACAAAAGGGGGCACCTGGGTGGCTCAGTCAGTTAAGCGTCCGACTTCAGCTCAGGTCATGATCTTGCAGTTCGTGAGTTCAAGCACCATGTTGGGCTCTGTGCTGACATCTCAGAGCCTGGAGCCTCCCTCTCTCTGAACCCCCCTCTTGCTCTCTTGTGCTCGCTCGCTCTCTCTCTCTCTCTCTCTCTCTCTCTAACTCAAAAATAAATAAACATTAAAAAATAAAATAAAATAAAAACAAAAAACAGACAAATCACAGACATCATTATACATTCCTTTCCAGCACAGAAGCAAGGGTGACCTACGGCTTCTCAGGAGCTAAGACTTAGAGAACTTGTTGCTACATGCTGCCCTACTCCTTTGCAATGTCCTGGTCCCTGGAAAGTCTTTGTTAGAATGGGGTTGTATTATTAGAAAATGTGCTTCAAGGTAGCCAACTGCTGAAGAAACTTATGAAGAATTGACACTTGAAAATCTCAGAGAACTTTATAACTTTGAGGAAATTCTCAAGGTTCAGATCAAACTTGGTTGCATTAAAAGCCACATACTTGGGGCGCCTGGGTGGCTCCGTCACTTAAGCATCCAACTCTTGATTTCAGCTCAGGCAATGATCTCACAGTTCATGAGCTGGAGCTCTGCAGCATGGCGTGGTGCTGACACAGACCTGCTTGGGATTCTCTCCCTGCGCTTCCCCATGCTCACACTCCCTCCCTCTCTCAATACATAAATATTGTTTAAAAAATTATTTTTAAAAAAATAGAAAGCACATCCTCACCACCAGGGCCATGCTGTGAGCAAGTTTTATGAGCCCTGGGCAATTTTGCCTTCGGGTGAAACTTACTCCAGCAAAAAAAAAAAAAAAAAAAAAATTACATTTTATTACTATCTTGGCCAAAAGATGAATGTAATCCAGGCAAGATTCATTATTATATATTCACTATCATTAAGCTACCTGTTTCTTTTAAAAGAAATTAAAACATTTCATGAGCCCTAAAACTACTATGGGCTCTAGGCACTGGGCCAGCTGTGTCAAAAGGACAAATCAGTCCCACTCACTGATGCAGATGTCTATGTTTGGACCCCTGCCCCCTTTCCAGCCACATCTCCCCCTGCTCTGCCCTCATTCACTCTATTCCAGTCCACCTGTCTCTCCTATCCCTCTATCATGCTCAGCAGAGTCCCATCCCAGTCTCCGACCTCCGGGATCTTTGCAACTCACTCAGTTCTCAGCACACATGTCACCACCTCAGAGAGGCCTTCCCTGATCACCCTGACCATCCCAGCCACTCCCCCATCCCACTACCCTACTGCAGTGGTGATACTTCAAACAATATGCAAAATTTCATTTGTTTATTGTCGGCCTCTCATGCTAACATGATATAAGGAATATAAATTATATGAAGGCAGGGATTTGGTCTTAGTCACTGTCATATTACCAGTGCATCACCTACGGTAGGCTCTCAATAAACATTTATGGAATTAATAAGTGAGTGGAAAATCTACAGAAATTTCTCAGCACACTCAAAGAATATGGGAACAAAATAGTGCCTGTCATTTTATTCTTCCATTTTTATAAACAACAAGTCTCGCGCAGACTAAGACAAACATCTCGAGGAGTTAGTGCCCACTGTTGGAGGGAGGAGAGAAAGAAGGCATGCACTTCTGCACATATAACCAGACAGACTCACATGAGAGAACAGGAAATTCTCATAGCTAAGCTCTCAGTGTCCTTTAAGAAAGTTCATTCAGCAAGCATCCATTAGATGCCTGCTATGGATCAGCCACCATCTAAGAATCAAATTATGTCTACCCTCAAAGGATACGATGAAAAGGCAATTGAATAGGAACTTGAAGACTAGAAATCACCTTGAATGGGCATATATTCCACTCCCTAACTTTAGGCAGGACATGGGACAATGTAAAGACTCTGAGAAGAGTGGTTTTAAAGACTGGGGGGAACATTTGTTGTTGCCAGCATGCTTCCTTTGGTAATAGCACACCTATTATCTTTTGAGGAATTATCTTTCTCTGTTATGTGTGAATTTGGTGGGATTTTCATTCAAGGTTCCCAGCACTCTTCTTTGAGAGGAGTGGTCATGTGACTCAAAAAGAGCCAATCCGACTTTCTCTAGAGGCTTGAATCAGCAAAGTGACACGGGGGGGGGGGGGGGGGGGGGGGGGGGGGGAGAACGAAGAGTATCCCACTAGTGGATTAGTTCCTACTTCCAAGAACCCAGAAATGCCCTAGTATCCTTCTTTCCTGAGCCTGGTTCTCCACTGTTCCTTGATTGTGCAAACTTCCTGTTAACTACTCTTCCATTTAAGGAAGCCAGAGTCATTCCTGTGAAGCATCCTGACTGATGCAGTGGAAGACGTGCTAGGCTGAAGTCATTAGACTGGGTCTCTAGATGCCACTAATGCAAATGGCCAACCTCTTTGTGACCTCAGCTTCCTGTGACCTCAAAGAGAGATCGTTCCTACTCAGTAAGTATCCCAAGGTTATTGGAATGTTAAAATGAACTAGTAAGTGAGCTGGCCTATGTGTTGGGTAGGTCCCCTAGAAAGCAGATGCTGAGCCAGAGTTAGGAATGCAAGTGGTTTATTTGGGGATACCACCTCTGCAATATAAACGGGGTAAGAAGCAGAACCAGGCAGAGTCTTTAGACCACAATGTGTAAATCTTGTCACAACTTGATGATGATGGAAACCTACATATGCATAAAAAACAAGGAATCCCTTGGGGGAAAGGAGTCCAGACCCCAATCTTTTCCCTTTCAAGGTTCAAAATTATTAGTATTTCTTTGATGAGCTGCTATAATCTCCACTGGACCACAAAGGGGAACTCACCCTAAGGGAGGGGACTCTACCCCAGGCTCACTACTCCATCTGTGGGCGTTTGAGGACAGGGTGATTCTAGCATGGCTTGAGCTACTTTTGCCGAGAGCAGAGTCTCAATTTCCAAGGCCCTGATCAGTGAATGATCTAGATACCAAATAACGGAATGTTAAATTTTCTTAATTTTTAAAAGTATATCATAAGGAATATGGTCCATAGTTTCGTAATAGCGTTGTATGGTGATGGCTGGTGACAACACTTATCATGGTGAGCATTGAGGAACATAGAGAATTGCTGAATCAGTATCACCTAAAACTAATATAATATTGTATGTCAACTATATTTCAATAATAAATTTTTTAACGTTTTTAATTCAACAAAAAAATCTTTCCAGCACCAATTCCTTTCCACCCTCAGATATGCAGAGACAACTAAAGTTAAGGACAAAATAAATTAAGAGACTAAAGCACATTTAAATATTTTACCTAAAGAAAAAATAGTTTTTAAATATTAAGTTAGTTTAAACCCATTTAAAGTTGATTTGCTTATGTGCTGTCGATAAAATTATTATATTTATTCCTAAAAGAAGCAAAGATCCTGGGTAGGAAGAGAAAATTTGTAGGCTATCTCCTGGCCCATGTGAACCAGGTATCACAAGAGAAAATACTGAAAAAGAGCCATGCTTCTTTTTAAAACATGATTTGTAGAGTAACAAAATAAAGGGGTAGGGGCTAGGGAAGAGAGGCATTCTTTTTCTTTCCCAAATTGCCCTAGTGTTGACATTAGGAAGATTAACATTTGATTCTGAGTGACCTTAGAATCCACTTATTTGTCATCTTGGAAACAATAGGTTAACAGTTTTCAAAATAACAGAACAATATAAACAAACAGCTGCTTTGAGTAATCTGGGATCTACTGTTGCCATGAAGTCACCTCCAGGACATTTTCAAAAAGGGGGGGGGGGGGGTTAATCTCCTGACAGCATGAAAGGCCATGCCTGCAAACTGACTGGTGTGTAAAAGGAAGCCATCATTCACACTAATGGGTCCTTCATCTTGTTCTCCCTGTACTCATAGCTGCCCTAGAGCTGAAACGTGAGGCTTCTTAAACCCAGGGATAGGCAAAAGAATTTCATCACCTTTCCTGGGCACTCAATGTAGGCTTCTTCCTAAGTAGATTTTCTTCAGGTTTTCAACACAGACTACCATAATCACTAAAATAAAGCGTTGAGTTCCTAAACCCCTGAAAGGTGTTGACATGGACGCACCTCCAATGAATAGAGTGTTAAATCCTCTTCCCCCATCTCTACCTCCCCACGTACACGCCCAGCAATAGCCATGAGTGGTGCAATTGACACAGTCCCTCTCTTATTCAAAGCGCTAGTCTCAGTTTGTTTTTTCTTTCCCCCACCCCCACCCACCACAGACATATGTACACAACTTGAATCATGTCCCAAAGTGGAACCAATAGAGTAAGATGCTCAACATTTTTATCTATCTACTATTATTTCTCAAGTTTGGAAAATTTCAAGTTTTCATGAATTTTCCCTGGAGAAGAAAAATTCTCCATCACCACAGACAGGTTTCATAATCACTCCAAGGAAATGACAAGTTCTTCTTGAGAACAATTCTTATTGCTTTCTGAAATTTGAGGTGAGAAATTGCATTTATTTCTTACCAAGCCACAAAAACGGATGATGTCATTCTTATATACCACAAGAATCGGGAGGTATGCTCTCATTTCCCACACAAATTATCAAATTATGCATAGTATTAGGGAGAAAAATGACAGTAAGGGTGAGAGCCACATTACAGTTACTGTTTATGCAGAACCATATATATTCCTACATTTCTCCCTTTGGTATTTTCTTCCTAAAAGCGTTAAGGGAATATTTGGGGCTTTTTTCCCCCTTGTATCATTACCCCTCAGTTGGGAGCTGCTAGCTTGTTATCTAGATTGGTAACAAACAAAAGCAATCTGCTTTCTGAAAATAAAGATTCCACCAAGATCTTCAATTGCATTTGTAATCGGGATGGGTCCACAGAGATACCATGAAAAACTGTACCAGTAGTGTAATAAAATATTTGCCTAAAGGGCCCTTGATTTTTTTAATCAATTAAGCCTTTTAGAAACTTCAAGACTTTATATAGAATTATTGAATCAGGGGGGCCTGCCTGGCGCAGTCAATAGAGCATGCCATGCTTGATCTTGGGGTCATAAGTTGAAGCCCCACGTTGGGCATAGAGATTACTTAAAAATAAAATCTTGTAGGGCCGCCTGGGTGGCTCAGTCGGTTAAGCGTCCAGCTTTGGCTCAGGTCATGACCTCACAGTTCGTGGGTTTGGTTCGTGGTTTCGAGCCCCGCATCAGGCTCTGTGCTGACAGCTCAGAGCCTGGAGCCTGCTTCAGATTCTGTGTCTCCCTCTCTCTCTGCCCCTCCCCCACTCGCTCTGTCTCCCTCTGTCTCAAAAATAAACATTAAAAAAAAAATTAAAAAAACAAAAAAGTAAAATAAATAAAATCTTTTAAGAAATTGTTGAATCATTACATTGTACACCTGAAACTAATATAACACTGTATGTTAATTATACTTCAATTAAAATAAAAGAACTTAGAGACATTATACCCCAGCTAGACGTCTCTGTGCCAATATAAGGAAACTGAGCACCAAAATGTTGAGCTAATTTTTTCCAAGATCACGTGGCTAATTAGAGTTGGAACTGCAACCTCAATCTTCTAAATCTATCCTTACTGTGTAATTGTAATGGCAATTGAGAAATTTATATTTATAAAGTGGAATTTAAGATAGATTTTTATATTCAAAGAAATGATCAACTACTATTTTCCATTTTTAATCCTATCATCTTTTGTCTTCAGTATTAGCATGTCTATAACACTATCCAGAGTCTGTCTTCACCTTTACTGCAGAGCAAATAAATCTGGAGAAATAAATTTAACTGGTATTAGACTCAAGGAAGAATCTGAAAGAAAGGGTAATTGAATATGGGCTCAACTAGGGGGGCAATAAAGCACTAAAAATTACAGACCCCTCAAGTATGTGAAGCCTAACTCTTCACCATTTGAGTGTAGATTGCACCTATAGACTTGCTTTCAAAGAGCAAAATATAGGAGGGTAAGTAATTTTACATTGGAGAAACCTGGAAAACATCACCTCACTCTGTTATCATGCTATCATGTACTGCTAATATAATGTAATGAGAATGACACTTCTTCTCTGTGGTCTTCCGCCCAAAAACCCATAACACCTGTATAATCATGAGAAAACATAAGACAAACCAAACTGAGGGCCATCCTACAAAACAACAAAACAACTCTTCGAAACTGTCAAGGTCATCAAAAACAAGGAAAATTTGAGAAAATGTCCCAGACCAGAGGCAGAGGAGGCTAAGGAGACAAGATGATTAAATGTAATGTGATATCATAGATGGGATCTTGGGACAGAAAAAGGGATATTAGGAAAAAATGAGTTAATTTGAATAAACTGTGTACTTTAGTTAATAGTAATTTACCAATGCTGATTTCTTAGTTGTGACAAATGTACCATGCTAATGTAAGAAATTATGATATAGAAAACAGTGTCCAAGGTAAATGGGAACTCTCTGGACTTTTACAACTTTCCAGTAAACCTAATACTATTCTAAAATTAAAGGCTTATTTAATTTTAAAAGTATAGAGCAATCTTATGCCTTGGGAATAGTCCTATATAACAGATAAATGACCTCTTGAGTTTTCTTCATCTTGGTAGTATATTTTGTCTCATTCAGAAGTAAGGCATAGGGGCACCTGGGTGGCTCAGTTGGTTGAGCGTCCAACTTCAGCTCAGGTCATGATCTCACAGTTTGTGAGTTCGAGCACTGCGCCATGCATCAGGCTCTGTGCTGACAGCTCAGAGCCTGAAGCCCCCTTCGGATTCTGTGTCTCCCTCTCTCTGCTCTTCCCCTGCTCACATGCTGTCTCTCTCTCAAAAATAAATAAAGATTAAAAAATTTAAAAAAAAACAAAAGAAAAAGAAGGCATAATGGAAAATTTTATATGCTTCTGTATTCTGTGAATATAAGAACCATTAGCTCTCCTCAATTCTTCATTTGTGTAATCATCATCTTCAAAAGTGGTAGTTTTCAGTAGTTTCTGCTACTGAAAATGCTGAATTCATTTTATCAAACCAACTATTCTGACAATCTCATGGATCAAAGTTTTAATGTGGATATATCATGGATATAATATTTTTAAAATATGTTTGAAGCCAACAGAAAGCTACTAAGACAACCAGAACTTATAAAGGCAGGATAATGGAGAGAAGGGACATAAATGAAATGGGCCTGACATTCAGAGCAGCTTTTCTCCTCAAGGCATTTGTCAAGTTCTAAACAGCAACTGTAAAGCATAACAGCTTAGTAGAGAATTCTTCAGCTTCACTGTTGCAGGAACAAAAATACAGAAACTAGGATGTTCCAGAGAAAGGCCCTCATAAACATCCCACAATTTCAGTTAAAATTCCTCAAGGACTTCACTGTAAAATAAGAACTAAGCAGAAATAAACCAGCTCTGGTAAATATTGAAACCCAGCCTTAAATCCCTGATTGGATTAAGCTAACTAGCTTATCTACCTCCCAGAGGTAAAAAATATATCTTCTCTGGGAGAAAATAATATCATCCAGAGCCTCAAAGGATCACTACAATTTTTCACACACTCAGGACATCCAGAAGATAAAACATAAAGACAGAGATTATCAGGACATCCAGAAGATAAAATATAAAGGAGCCCAAATTAAGATGAAGAGAAACAGAGAGTAGAATCATACCTATAGGAAGGAGATCCATATACTCTAACAGAAATGTAGTATTCAAGAAAATAAAAGGATACTTTCAGAAGAAAATTCATAAGAAAGAATTAAGTGGAAATTCTAGAACTAAAAATATAGTAACTAAAAATAGGAAGTCAATAGATAGGCTTAAGGGAAATATAGAAAGGAGCATAAAAGGTATATGAGACACAGTTAAAAGATCTAACATATATGTAAATAGATTGCCAGAAAGAGAAAGAGAGAATGGGGCAGAAGTAAAATTCAGAAACAGAATACCCAGGAAGTATCCACAATTAATAAACTACATTAGCTTATAGATTCGAGAAGTGCTAGGAGCTTCAAGCAGAAAAAATATGAAGAAAGACCACACCTAGGTACATCATAGTAAGATTCCTGAAAACCAGGTAGAATATCATAAAAGCAGGCAGCCAGTAAAACACATTATCTTCAAAGGAGCTGTCATGGGGCTGATGATTGGCTTCTCAATAGAAATGATGAAAGTCCAAAGACAATGAAATGGTACTTTCAAAAAAGAGAAAGATAATTACCAACTAGAATTATATATCCAGTGAAAATATCCTTAAAAGTTAAAGATGAAATAAATACATTTTCAGATAAAATTAGACAGAATGAAAAGGTCATACATCAGCAATAACAGAATACTAAAGAAAGTTCTTTTTGTAGAAGAAATGTGACCCCAGTTGGGAACATGAAATAAAAAAAATAAAGTGCATCAGAAAGAGTAAATATGCATATAAAAATAAATTAATATTGACTCTATTCAGCTTATAATAATAATGTCCTGTGGCACTTAAGTATAGATAAAATGAAACTATGTGTAAATAATAGCACAAAAATTAGAAGTAAACTAAGTCCAGTGTGGTAAGACCCTTGTCTTGTCTTAGAAGTGAGAAAGCTATTTATTTTGATCATATTTGAATAATATGAAGAAGTATTTTGAACTCTGAAGTAATCACTGAAAGAATAATATAAGAATATATAACTGACAAGCTAATATTGGGAAAAAATAGAATAATAAAAATAAATAGTACAGGGGCAACTAGCTGGCTCAGTCAGAGAGCATTTGACTCTTGACCTCAGGGTCATGAGATGAGTTGAAGCCCTACGTTGGGTGTAGAGATTAAATAAACTTTTTTAAAAAAGAACAAAAGAAGTGAAAAAAGATAGAAGGAATAAGTGGAACAAACAAAATATAAATAGTAAAATGACAGATTAAAACCTAAATATATTGGGACACCTGGGTGGCTCAGTCAGTTAAGCATCTGACTCTTGGTTTCAGCTCAGGTCATGATCTCACAGTTTTGTGGGTTCGAGCCCCACATCAGGCTCTGCACTGACAGTACAGAGCCTGCATGGGATTCTCTCTCTCTCTCCCTCTCTGCCCCTCCCCCACTCATCCTGTCTCTGTCTCTCTCAAAATAAATAAATAATTTTAAAAGAAGCTTAAAAAAAAACCTAAATATATAAATAGTCACATTAAATAAAAATAAATGTCTTTGCAAGGGCAAAGTTGGTTAGATTTTTTAAATTATTTTTTAAAATTAATTATATATTGCCTATAAAAGTTATAGCTTAAATATAAGGATAAAGAAAGCTTAAAAATATGGGGCACCTGGTGACTCAGTCAGTTGGGTCTTTGACTCTTGATTTTAGCTCAGGTCATGATCTTGAGGTTTGCGAGTATGCGCCCCACATCCAGCTCTGTGCCTACAGTGCAGGGCCTGTTTACGATTCTCTCTCTCCCTCTCTGTCTGCTCCTCCCCTGCTTGCGTGCGCTCTCTCTCTCTCTCTCTCTCTCTCTCTCTCTCAAAATAAATAAATAAACATTAAAAAAAAAGAAAGTTTACAAATAAAAGGATGAAAAAATATACCACACAAATATTAACCAAAAGAAACTAGTAGGACTATAATATCAGACAAAGTAAACTTTAAGACAAAAAGCATTGCTAAAGATAAAGAACATGACAAAAGAGTCAATCCACCAGGAAGATGTTATAATTTCAAACTTTTATGTACCTAATAATATAGCCACAAAATGTAAAAAGGAAAAAAATGACAGAACTAAAAGGAACAATAGACAAATAACAATTATAGAGACGACTTTAACACAACATGCCCAGTAAATAATAGAACAAGCAGACAAAAATAAAATCAGTAAATATATAGATTTGAATGATTTAAAAATCTTTAAGTGACAGTATAAAATACTGCACCAATAATGCAGAATGCACATACTTTCCAAATGCATAGAACAATTTCCCAAGTTGACCATGTGCTAGGTCATAAAGCAAGTCTCAACAAATCTTAAAGGATTGAAATAACATAGTGTATGTTCTCCTACTATACTTGAATAATTAAGTTAGAAAGTAATAACAAGGGGTGCCTGGGTGGCTCAGTTGATTAAGCATCTGACTCTCGACTTTGGTTCAGGTCATGATCTCATAGTTGTGAGATCAAGCCCCACATCGGACTCCATGCAAATGTTTTAAAATATTAATACATATCTAAAATATCCAATAGTCAAGGAAAAATCATAATGAAAATTATTAAATATTTCTAACTAATGATAATGAAAATATGACTTATCATAAGTTGTAGAATGCAGCTAAAAGTCATACTTAGAGATTAATGTATATAAATAAATATATGAGAAAAGAAGAAAGACTGCAAATCAATGTTTTAAGTATCTACCTCAAGAAATTCAAGAAACAAAATAGCAAGTTAAACTCACAGAAAATAGAAAGAATAAAAACAAAAGTAGAAATTAATGAAATAGAAACATATAATAGAGAGGATTAGGGAAAAGCAAATATTCATTCCCTGCAAAATAATATTAAAATTGCAAGACTAGGGTAGCACCTGGGTGGCTCAGTCAGTTGGGCAGCCAACTTGATTTTGGCTCAGATCATGATCTCACAGTTTATGAGTTTGAGCCCCACGTTGGGTTCTGTGCTTATAGCATGGAGCCTGCTTGGGATGCTCTCTCTTCCCCCTCTCTACCCATTCCAGCTTTCTCTCTCTCTCTCTCTCTCCCTCTCTCTCTCTCAAAATTAAAAAAAAAAAAAATTGCAAGACTATAGCCAGATTAATCAAGAAAATGAGAGAGAAGATACAAATTATCAGTATCTTAAAGAATTTTTTTTTAATGTTTATTTATTTTTGAGAGAGAGAGAGAGAGAGACAGATTATGAGCAGGGGAGGGGCAGAGAAAGGGAGACACAGAATCTAAAGCAGGTTCCAGGCTCTGAGCTGTCAGCACAGAGCCTGATATGGGGCTCGAACTCATAAACCTTGAGATCATGACCTGAGCCAAAGTCCCGGACACTTAACCCACTGAGCCACACAGGCGCCCCACAAATTACCAGTATCTTGTTTGAAAAAGTTGATATCACTATATGTCTTAAAGACATGTAAAAGATAGAAAGAGGACATTACAAAGAATTACATGCCAATTAATGTGAAATTCTAAACAAAATAACTTCCAAGAAAGAAAGAATTTACTAAAATTAACACACACACACAAATAGAAAACCAAATGGTACTTTTTGTATTAAATTAGATCTGCAATGAATAACTTTGTGTCCTCATATATTCTTCCAAGCATTGATGGAGATAACCATTCTTTCATAAAATCTTGCAGAGAATAAAAAGGGAGGGAACAACTTCCTAACCAATTTTATAAGACTAGCATAATCTCAATACAAAAATGAGACAGTAACATTGCAGGAAAAGAAAATTATAGTCAAATCTCTCATAAACATAAAAGCAAAATATCTTAAACAAAGTTATTACCAAATTAAGCCCAGCAATGTATTCAGGAACAATAAAGTGGAATTCAAATAGATGAAGAAGAGACATTTCAAAAAATTCAACCCCCATTTATTTTTAAATAAGATAAAATCAAACCCCAGCACATTAGGAATAAAAAAGAATGTCCTTTATTTGATAAAAGTTATATATAAAAATTCTATAGCAAACATCATACCTGACAGTGAAATGTTGAAAGTTTTCCCCCTAAGAAACAAGGAGGCCAGCCATCACCACTTCCACTTGACATTGTATTTGAGATCCCAGGCAAATCAATGAGGAAAGAAAACAAAATGAAAGAAAAGAATAAGAATTGATGTACTTGTACACTCATGTACAAAAGTCCAAAAGAATCCACAGATAAACTATTAGAATTCAGAAATGAATTTAGTAAGGTCATTGGATAAAATGAAAGCAACATCAACAATATTTGTAAATAAGCAGTAGTAATAGCAACCAAAGAAATAAAATACTAGAAACAAATCTATCAAATATTGTGTAAGACATTTAGGTGAGAAACTGCAATGCTATACTGAGAGAAGTTTTATAAGGCCTAAATAAATGAAGCAATATACCATGTTCATGTGTTGGAAGGCAAAATTGTAACGATGTTGATTCCACCTAAACAGATCTGCAGAGTCAATACAATCCTAATCAAACTCCAGCAGGGGGTTTGTTTGTTTGTTTGTTTGTTTGTTTGTTTTGTCCCAACAAAAATCATTTCTACATATTTCCTTATATAGAAACGTAAAGTATCAAGAATAGCCAAGACAATCTTGAAGAAGAATAAAGCACGAGAACTTACTCTACTCGCTCAGATATCAGAACTTGATACTTGATCAGTGAATTTGAGATAAGTTGCTAAGCCTGCAGCATGCAGGCTGTTCTCTCCTTGGGTGCCAGCCAACCCATAGGAAATATAGCTTGACAGAGCCAGATTGCCTCAGCAAGTAGGTTCAACTGAGGCTTTCAGTGGGGACCCAATACTGCAAAGACTGCTATGTCCTATGAGTGTTGAGGTACTGGTAGTCAGGTGTGCCCAGGAAATTAAGAAAGAACTTGTGTAATTCAAAATTATTCTTCAGTTTTATTCAGAATGGAAACAGGAGAAGAATGAAAAAAAATTAAAAGAGGGCTGGCTAGAAAAATCACCTTAGGAAAAAAGTGAAATCTTAGAAGATTGGACATGAATGGACATATAAACAAGGAAAAAGAAGATGCACTCAGGTCTAATGGCTCTTCGAAAGGAAATTCAGGGGTGCCTGGGTGGCTCAGTCAGTTAAGTGTCCAACTTAGGCTCAGGTCATGATCTCACGGTTTCTAAGTTCAAGCCCCGCCTCTGGCTCTAGGCTAACAGGCTTGGAGCCTGCTTCAGATTCTGTGTCTCCATCTCTCTCTGCCCTTCCCCCACTCGTGTTCTCTCTCTCTCTCTCTCTCTCTCTCTCTCTCTTTCTCTCTCTCTCAAAAATGAATAAATATCAAAAAAAGGAAGGAAGGAAGGAAAGACAGAAAGGAAGGAAGGAAGGAAGGAAGGAAGGAAGGAAGGAAGGAAGGAAGGAAGGAAGGAAGGAAGGAAGAAAAAGAAAATTCAAAGCAAGATGCAATTAGAAAAACTACTAGGGTCCAATAGTCTAACAGAGGAAACAAGGCAAGATTTTGGAGGACAGACTGGAAAACTGCCTTCACGGGAGTCAGAGTTCAGGAAACTACTAGGAAACATTCTCTTAAAACTTCAGGTAGAGTGTCCATTATATGAACACATGAGTGATGATCCTTTAAATGTTATGACATCTATATCAAGTGACTGCATACAAATTGGGCATATCTGAGAGGAATATTGAGGAATATCAGAATAAAATATTCAAGAAATTATTGGGTAGCTTTCAAGGTAATACAGGTATTATAGATAAGTACATAGGTTTTGTCTGCACCCTAAGGAAACATGCTGAAGAAATTTGTGGAATTAGAACTCCAAGGGTAGTTGTAGCAAGGATAGGACATATTAATGGGACTCAAGAAGAATAGTAACAGATTGTATCCAGGCTTCAATTAGGTATCGGTCTGATGAGTCTTCTAATCCAGAAGGTAAGGTGGTTAGGATGCCTTTGACAGACGCAAAACTCACGGATTTTATCTCTCTCACTATGGGAGACACCGCAGAAGTGATCTAGATTGTAAAGGAATGTATAAGAAAAACAATGATCTGATCCATAAAGCATTGAAAAAGTGAAAGGAAGGGACAAAATTCCAACACACAGAGCTAGCCCACCTGTGCTAAAGAAGGAAAGGGACCAAATTAAAAAGTGGTTGAGGGACATGTTAGTTAACACAGCAAAGTAAGGACCTCCAAAAACTTTCTCTTCCACAAAAGCAATGAGAAAACTGGTAAAAATTATTAGAATCACCTCTGTGGTTAAATTTGTTCTTAAGTATTTTATTCTTTTTTTTAATATTTTTAATGTTTATTTACTTTTGAGAGAGAGAGAGAGAGAGAGAGAGAGAGAGTGTGAGCAGGGGAGGGGCAGAGAGAGAGGGAGACACAGAATCTGAAGCAGGCTCCAGGCTCTGAGCTGTCAGCACAGAGACTGACATGAGGCTCGAACCCACAAACCGTGGGATCACGACCTGAGCAGAAGTCGAACGCTTAACCAACTGAGCCACCAAGGCATCCCAAGTATTTTATTCTTTTTGATGTTATTGTAAATGGAATTATTTCTTAATCTGTTTTTGAGATTGCTCATTGCTAGTATATAGTAACCTTACTGAACCTTACCGCAACCTTACTGAACTTGTTTATTAGCTCTAATAATTAATAGATTTTTTTTGTAGATTTCTTTGGCTCTTTAGAATCATGCCATCTGCAGATAGAAATAGATTTACTTCTTCCTTTCAAATCTGGATTCCCTTTTTTTTTTTTTTAAATTTTTTGCCAAATGACTCTAGCTAGAACCTCCATTAGAATGTGAATAGCAGTGACAAAAGCAGGTATCTTTTTCTTGTTCGTCATCTTATGAGAAAAGCTTTCAGGCTTTCACCATTGCATACGATATTAGCTGTGGGTTGTTTAAAGGTTGAGAAAGTTCCTTTCTATTCATAGTTGTTTGAGTGTTTTCATCGTGAAGGGTGATGGATATTTTTCTGTACCTATTGAGATGATCACATGGTTTCTGTCTTTTACTCTATTAATATGGTATATTACATTGACTGAACTAGTAGTCAAAAAACTTCTCATATATAAAAGCCCAGCATCAGAGAGTTTCAATGGTGAATTCTTCCAAATGTCTAAAGAAGAATTATCACCAGTTTGTCACAAACTTTTCCCAAAAATAGAATTGGAGGGAACATTTAGCAAATCATTCTATAGGGCTAGTATTACCTGATACCAAAAAAATAAAAACTACAAAAAACAAAAAAACTAGACAATGACATCACACACAAAAAAAGATAGACCAGACCCCGGATGAATATAGATGCAAAAATCTTCAACAAAATACTAGGAAGGGAGTTTAGCAACGCATAAAAATGGCTAAGCACCATGACCAAATGGGATTTATCCAAGGAATGTGAAGTCCGTTCATTGTATGAAAATCAATCAAATTACCTCTTTTACAGATTTCTTTCAATCGGGTTTATTTCAGGGGTCATGAAATAACGGCTGGCAACAAAAGACAGGGATCCTGGCAATACTGAAAACTAGAAAATTTTTTTCTACTGAGTCTCTGCCATTGCCTCTGGCAAAACTGGGTCCTGGGTTCTGGGAACATCATTTTGCTTGAAATAACTGCCCTGGGGCTGAGGATTTGCTTATTTTCTAAATTTCATGGGTGTTGGCTATTGCTGTGACAATCTTGTATATCTATTAATTCTTTGGACTCTTGAAAAAAATAAAAAGGTAGGTACATGAGAGCCTTCATGGTGAATTAACACAACTTCTGAGGCCGTGAAGGCTTTAGTTTCTGAGGAAAAAAAAAACTCTTGATTTATTAACTGAGTAGAATAATAAATCAGAGAGGACAGATTTCAGATTTAATTCCTTTGTAGTTTAACCTCACTGAATTCTCACTTATTAAGGAATTTCATCTTTGGACTTGATTTCTTCTTAAAAGATTAATAACAGAGTAGATTTTTATTTAAATTTGGGGCACCTCTCTGTTGGTGGCACTTTATTATTAGAGCATCCTTATGTGGGTATTTAATTATACTGTAGAACGTCTATATTGGATAGATGTATGTGGACATAGTTTGAGTGAGGAAATAGAATAAGGAGTGAGATTTCGGCTTAAGGTTATTTTTTTAATGTTTATTTTTGAGAGAGAGACAGAGACAGAGACAGACACAGAGAAAGCAGGGGAGGGGCAGAGAGAAAGGTGGATAGAGGATCCTAAGCAGGCTCTGTACTGACAGTCCAATGTGGGGCTCAAACTCAGGAACCATGAGATCATGATCTGAGCTAATGTTGGATGCTTACCCTTATTACCATTTGATGTCATAAATTTAATTTCCAAAATACTGAGTAGACCCTTCTCTGTCTATTCACTTCCTCAGGGAACTCATCTGAATTATCGCTCTAAATTCCATCCTCACAGGGGTGGCTCCCAGATCACATCTATTCACATTTCCACATGGACTCCTAAGAAGGATCTCAAGTTCAATATGTCCAGAGTTAAGCTTCTGATTTCCTCTTCCTTTTCTACGCTCACCCCTAAATCTACTCTCATGGCAGTCCTTCTGTGATGGTTCCAATAAATGGCAACTGCCTACTTGTCATTACTCAGGACAGAAACTTTGGAGTCACCCTTGACTCATCAGGTTCTCTCATACCCCATGTCCACTGCAAGCTCACATCTGTGTTTTGTCTAAATTATTATATCAATGTGGGCACTTCTCACTAACTTCATCTCTAGTATCTTGCTCTAAGCACCATCTCCCTCACATGCACTGTTTTTAAAACCTTCCTATGGCATAAAAACAGAAACATAGACCAATGGAATAGAATAGAAACCCCAGAATTAGACCCACAAAAGTATGCCCAACTAATCTTTGACAAAGCAGGAAAGAATATCCAATGGAAAAAAGACAGTCTCTTTAACAAATGGTGCTGGGAGAACTGGACACCAACATGCAGAAGGATGAAACTAGACCACTTTCTTACACCATTCACAAAAATAAACTCAAAATGGATAAAGGACCTGAATGTGAGACAGGAAACCATCAAAACCCTAGAGGAGAAAGCAGGAAAAAAACCTCTCTGACCTCAGCCACAGCAATTTCTTACCTGACACATCCCCAAAGGGAAGGGAATTAAAAGCAAAAATGAACTATTGGGACCTCATGAAGATACAAAGCTTCTGCACTGCAAAGGAAACAATCAACAAAACTAAAAGGCAACCAATGGAATGGGAAAAGATATTTACAAATGACATATCAGACAAAGGGCTAGTATCCAAAATCTATAAAGAGCTCACCAAACTCCACACCCGAAAGACAAATAATCCAGTGAAGAAATGGGCAGAAGACCTGAATAGACACTTTTCTAAAGAAGACATCCGGATGGCCAACAGGCACATGAAAAGATGCTCAACATTGCTCCTCATCAGGGAAATACAAATCAAAACCACACTCAGATACCACCTCACGCCAGTCAGAGTGGCTAAGATGAACAAATCAGGAGACTATAGATGCTGGCGAGGATGTGGAGAAACAGGAACCCTCTTGCATTGTTGGTGGGAATGCAAACTGGTGCAGCCGCTCTGGAAAACAGTGTGGAGGTTCCTCAAAAAATTAAAACTAGATCTACCCTATGACCCAGCAATAGCACTGCTAGGAATTTACCCAAGGGATACAGGAGTGCTGATGCATAGGGGCACTTGTACCCCAATGTTTATAGCAGCACTCTCAACAATAGCCAAATTATGGAACGAACCTAAATGTCCATCAACTGACGAATGGATAAAGAAATTGTGGTTTATATACACAATGGAATACTACGTGGCAATGAGAAAGAATGGAATATGGCCTTTTGTAGCAACGTGGATGGAACTGGAGAGTGTTACACTAAGTGAAATAAGTCATACAGAGAAAGACAGATACCATGTTTTCATTGTTATGTGGATCCTGAGAAACTTACCAGAAGACCATGGGGGAGGGGAAGGAAAAAAGAAAATAAAAAAAAGAAAGATTAGAGAGGGAGGGAGACAAAACATAAGAGACACTTAAAAACTGAGAACAAACTGAGGGTTGATGGGGGGTGGGAGGAGGGGGAGGGTGGGTGATGGGTATTGAGGAGGGCACCTGTTGGGATGAGCACTGGGTGTTGTATGGAAACCAATTTGACAATAAATTTCATATTTAAAAAAATAAAAAATAAAAAAACCCTCCTAGCTAGTGTCCCTGCCCCCACTTCAGTTTATTCTTTTTTATCTATTCAGTCTATTCTCCACAAAGTGATCCTATTCAAATAGAAATCAGATCCTGTCACTGTTTTTTTTTTAATTTTTTTTAATGTTTATTTTTGAGAAAGAGAGACAGCAAGAGCAGGAGAGGGGCAGAGAGAGAGAGAGAGGGAGACAGCACAGAGCCTGACGTAGGGCTCGAACCCACGAACCGTGAGATCATGACCTGAGCTAAAGTTGAACGCTCAACCAACTGAGCCACCCAGGAGCCCCTGGATACTGTCACTTCTTTGCTCCAAACTCTCCAAAGGCTTCCATTTCAACCTGAACTCCAAGGTCCTTACATAACCTATCGCATCACTGCTGATCACCCTTGCTCCCTTGCACACTGCAAGAGACACACATAAAAGAGCTTCCTTGTTGTTTCTGAAAGATCCAAGCATGTATCCTCGTCAGGGCCTTTGCAACTTCCCTTAGCCTGGTTTCTCCAAGAGCAGAGTCTGAGACAAGGCTTGCTTACAGCAGTTTATGTGGGCAGAAAGCAGAAAGGGACCAAACGCAGGAGGGACAGAAGCAGTGTCACAAGGAGGAAGGAAGGCAGATATAAAGATGCATGATTGATGGGATCACCTCTGTGGGAGACAGGTACTCAATCCCACAGGATCATCCTTATGAAAGGCTTAGGAAATGCATTTCAACTGTCCACCAGGGAAACAAAAAAAGGAGCAGAATTTATCTATAGGCTCCAGTTTCCTGTTGGTCAAGAGTGGCCCCGTGGGCATAAACCCTCTGGCACAGCTGGGTTTTGCATGCATGACTATCAACTAGGTTTCTGCTGATACCCATGCTATTGCGACACAGAAGCCCCAGGTCAGGAGTCAAAAGTATGGGAATGTATGTGTCTCAGGCCCCAGTGGAGGCACTATCAGATTAGACTTCCATGCAGCTGCTGAAGCCTGAGGGAATGGATACAGCAGTAATAGCTGGAGTAAGTGATAGGAAGAGAGGATTTCAGGTGGCACACAAGCCATGTCCAGTTTGAGCAGGCTCCTTCCTCTGCCTAGAACACCCTACCCCCATATATCCTAATGGGACTCTCCCTCAGGGCTCAAATGTCACCTTATTAGAGAGGCCTTCCCCCAAGCATTCAATTTAAGAGAGTAACACACACACACACACACACACACACACACACACACACACACACACACCAAGATCCTCCATACTTAAAATTAAAATCATAACTCTGTTACGAATTTAACTGATACTCTAATTCAAAGGAAATGGACAAAGGGAAAATAATAAAAAGATTCCTACACGTAGCCTAGAAGATTGTGAATCATTTTGAAGTTTGTGGAAAAAAACAAACAAAACAAAAAACATGGGCATATGGTTGTCTGATAAGACTTTGCTAAATCCTATTTAATATCAGCTTTAACTCTATAAAACCAGAATATTAATCAGACAGCAGAAAACTAAAACTTTCATTATACATGATTTCCTAACCTGAGTGAAGGATTTTATCACTAGGACAAATATAAGAAAAAAAATCTCTTTCCCTGACCCACCTAGGTCCTTTGTAGTTACAGATCTATGTGAAACCACTGAAATATAGTATTTAAAACATATTAAAATAATTTCTCTTTAAGAAAAAAGTATTTGTAGAACTAATGGTCTGCAAACAGGATACGATGGATTCAGAAATAAAAAAAAACAGCATGAAAACTTAGCATATGGATTGTTAGTGAACACAATCTGTGTAATCACACCTACCATCCCTTCACTGTAAACAGTTGTTACTCAGAAGCCATAAGTGGGAACCAGGTTCAATTCCACTTTTAGGGTCATAGAAGGAATGCTGAGAATATCTCTCAATATTTAGAGGTCTCATTTGAGGCAACCTGGCTGGGTGGCCATCTTACTTTAAAGCCTTCTGTAGAAAAAAGGACATTCAAATGCCCCATTTAGGAGCCTGTATCCTTATTGAGAAGTAATTCTATTTTATATCTAACTCAACCCTGCCAAAATGCAAGTCCACCATATGCAGACTTAAAAAGCTAACATGCATGTTTACATCACTCGGTAGTTCCCATTTTTTAAATGCTACATGATAATCATTTCTTTCATCCTTTCTTGCAAGATTAATTTCCTCTCTACTGTATCTCTGACTCAAAGTTTCCTATGTCCTTTGGTCTGAGGATTCAAGAAGCTAACCAACATGGACTTCTATAACAGCCCTGATGATTTCTATGTCTGGTATTTCTAAATTCGGTATGGTTTAGCCCCTGGCTACTACTCAAAGTCTGGTTCCCAGACCAGCAGTACCAGTAGCAACTAAGATCTTGTTAGAAATGCAGATTCTTAGACACCCCCCCACCCCGACTACTGACTCAGAATTTGCCTTTTAACAAGATTCCAGGTGATTCCTTGCACACCAAAGTCTCAGAAGCACTGTTTGAGAGAAGTACAACTTGAGAGTGCCAACATCATCCCCAATACCCTCCAAGGACCTGCTGTTTTGACCTCTTACAGTGTTGATTTTTTTTCTTATAACCACATTTCTAGCATAAATTAGTAATTTGTCTGTAAAAATTAGTAAAAATACAACACTTTTTTAGAGGCTTGAGAGGATAATAGTCTTGATTTTAGGAGCACCTGGGTGGCTCAGTCAGTTAAGCATCTGACTTCAGCTTAGGTCATGATCTCACAGTTTGTGAGTTCGAGCCCCATGTCTGGCTCTGTGCTGACAGCTCAGAGCCTGGAGCCTGCTTTGGATTTTGTGTCTCCCTCTCTCTCTATCCCTCCTCGATTAGTGCTCTCTCTCTGTCTCTCAAAAATAAATGAATGTAAAAAATAATTTTTTTAAATAGTCTTGATTTTAATTCTTTAAAAAAAGTTATTTCTTCATGGTGCCATTTACTATTTACCATATGAATAAAGTTCAGAATAAGCTCCTCTGCACTGTTAATTTATGTTGGTCTCTCACTCCCTAGATTATAAGCCCTCTGAAGGGCAAAGACTAGGTTTTCTCTCTCGCTGCAGCCCCAAATCAGCATATATTCACATTTTTATAAGCAGTTGTTAATGACTGCAAAAAGAGGGCATTCCCTTGCATCTTTTGTCCTAAACAATTAATCCATGGATGCCAAAAAGTGGGAGTCAACTGAGAAACTGAGAAACTTCTCAATTTCATTGTGGAGAAACGAAACCAAAATTCTTGTTAAAATCAATACAGATAAAACCTGTCATTTCCTTTTGTCCTACCAACTCCATTACCTACCACACTGAGATAAGATAATCTGAGCATACTTACAACCTGGCTATCACCACCCAGGGCTTCTTCAAACTCTTAAAAGATTAAACCCATGATGACTTTTTTCCCTAATAGCACACTTTTAAGGGTCATACTTTTTCTGAATTTTGGATCTATTTTTTATTATAGGCAAGTTCTTAAAGATAATCAGTAGCCCCACAATCTTAATTAGTGCTTGTACTACAACGTGCTGGTGTTCTTAAAGCTCTTAAATATGAGTAACCAAGATCAATTTACTTAATTTTTCAAAAGGCAAATTCCCTTCTTCATTTTGGTTCCTCTTTCTACAGAACTTCCTGCAGGAGTAGAAGATGCCATTTTTTTCTAAGGAATTTATCTACATACTATGATATTGCCTTTTTCATGTCTTCTTTTGGAAGCTTTCCGTCTTAAAAAAGGGGGGGCAAATATATATACACACATATATATACATATATTACATAGATATATATGTATATATGTATACATATGTATATATGTGTACATATGTATATATGTATATGTATACATATGTATATATGTGTATATATGTATATGTATACACATGTATATATGTGTATATATGTATATGTATACATATGTGTATATGTATATATACACATGTGTGTGTGTATATATATGTATATATGTATGTATGTATTTTGTCTTCTTTCTGACTGGAACTCTATGTTCCAAAGTCTTCCCTGGGAAAGGCTAGGTACAAAGTGGCCTTTTCAAAGTGCTTTTCTAAACTCTTTAAAAGCCTTCAAAGTTTATTTGTATTTCTTTATAATCTCCTCAACTATCCCACTTTTTCTGGCCAACCCGTTTGCAAAAACCTTATTAAGTATGTTATGGAAGTATATAGATTTACCTGTCTTCTTTTCTTATTTTTATGTTCCTAACATAATGTAAGCTCCACTTAGCAATACACTATAAATAAGGAAGTGCTAGATTTATTACCACAGCACCTCTCCCTACCACGTACCACCTTCTCTTCGCTGATAAAAAGAATAAAATAACTCCCTGATTGAGTTAGGAAATGTGTCTTCATGCAGGTGATTTTCAAACACCCTAAGATTATAGTAGCACATCATCATACTTCAGGCCACAGATGTCAAACGAACAAGTGCACCGCTGGACGAGATCCCATAAAACCTCAAACCCAGCTGCTCTGTTCTTACTGATATCGCCATAGCTCAGGTCCATGGGACTTAACATGCACCACTGCATGAAATTTCTCACTGTCTTATACTGTGCCCTGATTGTTTCACACGAAACATGCGCATCAGCCTCCCATAAGCCACTTACGGGAAATTACGCTCTCTTGAGTGCTTATGACCACCCTGAGCCCCTTACACAATTCTGTGCACCTAATACAACCTTGATCACTTAAACACTTCTTTGTGGATTGATCCATTGATTGGCTTTTAATCTTTCACTCATAGATAGTCTGTATCAATACAGATAATGTAAAACTGAGGGCTGAGGTAATTACGTGGCTAATTAAAACAAAAGCCAATCATTCTCTCCAGCCTCCATTTTCCTCTCATAATAAAACTTGCAAAATCAGCAGATTGGATGCTCCCAATATGAACCTACACATAGTCGCTAGAGTTACTCAGCCCTCTGTCAAAATATTTTGTTTAAAAGTTGCCAGATAGCACAGAGTTTTGTATAGCATTCGGCTCGAGTGTGTAGTTATATTAGATTTTACCAAAAAAAAACTTTTGCAATACTTGGATGTGTGTATCCACATGGATTTGGAAATTGAGCAATTTATGTATTATTATATTTAATTTATAATCACCTCATCCCCCAAAAGTATTTAAGGCCATATACAGAAATGCAGAACTCCTGTCCACACACTTAGAAGCATACACACACACACACACACACACACACACACACACACACACACACACAGATAATGACACCTACTATGAGGCAGCCTAGGCACTACTGAGAATCAGTTTCACAGCAAAATTCAAGCTTTAGTTCCTATTTGATAATATACGTTTCATTAATAATGGAAGGCAGCATATTTAAATTTTTATTATTTATGTTATAGGTTAAACTGTACTTAGCTTCCTTTGGTTAGCTTTGAGGGAATGCAATTGCAGACTTATATTTCAGGAATGTAAGTAACAATATACTGTGTCATTAGTCATCTTCAAAGACTAGGAGTCCTCACACCTTTCTCTCAGTTTCCCTTTGCCAAGACCGAAAAAGGATACTATAAATGTCATGTTGTAAATGATAAATCACATTTTTATGGACTTGGAAGTTAACTTTGCTTGGAAGCATTTTTACGGATTTTGGAAGCTAAAGAATAAAAGCAGCTAGGTTTATAAGATCAAAAACTTTCTTTCCAGGGAGTAGCATTTGTTCTGTGTTCCAGGACATTCACCATTGGTTTCAGTTTTCTCTTGGTATTTTTTCACTACTAAGAGGTATAAGCTGAAAACAATATCTTTAATGAAGGTAGCTGTTCACTCAGCCTCACAACTAAAAGAATTTTTGTTGCTGTTGTTGTGTAGTGTATGGGAAACAATAAGACACTACTGGAAAGTCTTCCCCACTGGCCATTGCCTTTTCTTCCTTGCTGATGAGACCATGATTTTGTTCAGGTATCCACACTCATCCTAAGTATAGGACCAGGTCTAAGGGGTGAATTTTGTTTAGTCTGTGGCATTCATAGTAATAAATGATGAGATTAGGAAAAGACACATGTCCTCATTCTGGTCAAGAAGATCCCATTTCTGCCCCTACTGGTTGTTGCACCCCAAAGGGACTGTGAAAGTACCCTGGCTATCTTGCTACTGCCAAGGGAAGCTAGGCCACTTGGATGAAAATGGTGGAACAGAAACATGGAACCTGGATCTCTGGCGACACCAGTGAGCCACTGAATTAACCAACTCTGAAGTTGCCCTTCTTCTCTGAATGCTCTGTAATATCAAATAATAAATCACTGATCTTTTAAGCCAATTGAATTAGGAGTTCAAGTTATTTGCCCCTGAAAATTAATATTCTGTCTTCTATCTCATCCTGGATGGAGTAGGGGGAAATTCAAAATGTAGAGAGAACTTGTTGATATTTCACTACACAGGGAGAAAGAAGGAAAATGAATACAGGACCTGAGCATGAGCCCTCCATTTGTGTATTAACTGTCTCATCAATCCCAGTGTTTACTCCCTCATTCCATAGTCTGTCGTAGAACACGACATTCCTTGGCATTCTGCTGGGTACTAAGGATATGGGCATTAACATACCACAAATCTCACCCTCATAGACCAATGGATGATACAGATGCGTCTACCAAAATGTTTACCTCAGTATGATTGAAGTATGTATATATATCATCTGCCACCAAAACCCGGTGGCACCTAATTTAACCTGGGAAGAATTCCAAAAGAATTTTTTTTCAAGTTATGAGAAAACCCCATTTTCCTGTAATTTATCCAAACATTTCACATGCATGAAGTCATGTATTTCAGAGCAAATCAAGTAACCCTCAGAGTTGACCCTGAAGAAAGAATCAGCCTTATCCAGGCAGAGTAGAGAAGGAACCATCGAAGAAGGGAACAGTGTGCACAAGGGCACAGGAGAAGGAGAGAGCACAGCTGGGGAACTAAAAGTAACCTAGCATAACAGGGCAAAGACACACCTGGGGAAGTGGTGGGCCATGCCCTGAGAAAAGGGCCAGATCATAAAGGTCTTTATCCTGGGAGGATTGCAAGTGACAGAGAGACATAACCCTCTATGTTTTTTAAGGAAAACCACTCTGGCAGTATGTGGGATGATAAATTTGGGAAGGGAAAAGTTAAGAGACAGAGGGATAAGACTCTGAAGCTATTGCAGAAATCCACCCCGTAACGGTAAGGACCCGAGCGAAGGCTGGGGCAGTGGGAACACAAAGAGAGGGAATGTGAGGATGATTAAAAGAAATTGATTGGTGGAAGAGTGGATGGAGGAAGGGATAAGAGGTGATCTGAGCTGACTCCCAGCAGACTGGATTGGACAATCAGGAGATGACTGTGCCAAGACCAGAGACAGGACCTTCCTGGAGAGGAAAGTGTGGCACTGCATAAGCAGGAGACACTGCCCCAGCCAGGAGCCATGAGAAGGGCTGCCATGTCTCCTCACGACAAATAGTCCACCCCACTGTCACCACAGCAATCTTACTCCAGCTGAATTGAGTGCATCTCAGAAAATATGTCACCTGTAACTGTGAAATCGACGACTATGTCAATGAATTCCTATTCCTCACTCCTTTTGATTCTCAAGTAACAGAAAACCTCGGAGGTTAGGTTGATTTGATCGAATATATTGATTTGTTTTATGGTACGTGAATAAAACACAAGGAAATGGAAGACTACGTTCAATATCTTGCTATGCCTTACAGCATAAATAAGCTCAAAATTAGAAATATTTGAAAGTGATTTTCCTTTTTTTTAATTTGGCTAGGTGGTCTGTGCCACACTGTGTAAATGCAACAGTTAATTGATCTTATTTACATTTCTTTATTCATGTATGCTGTATAGGAAATAGGAAATATATAAACACATAGATATTTTTAAGGTACCTTCACACGGTATCCTTAAAGCCACAGTTGTTGCGTATGAATAAATTCACTCGCAGCCTTCAGGGACATTCTATAGGAAAGGGAAATGGGCTTCTACAAATAGGAGAGAAGGTAACCACCCCCCACCCCGCCCCCGCAAAGCAGCTTCTTTTGGCCCAAGGCAGGTGCTGGGAGAGCAGAGTCCTGTTTCTGCCACCTCCCCCTTAGCCCTGGCTGAGAGTCCTTAGTGCTACATTAATATCACTGTCTGACATATCTGGGTTATATAACAAATAACAGGTTGACTATTCTCCCACTGCTTACCTCAGAAAAATTCTACTGGCGGGCGCCTGGGTGGTTCAGTCGGTTAAGTATCTAACTTCAGCTCAGGTCATGATCTCACGGTTTGTGAGTTCGAGCCCCACATTGGGCTCTGTGCTGACAGCTCAGAGCCTGGAGCCTGCTTGGGATTCTCTGTCTCCCCCTCTCTCTGCCCCTCCCCTGCTCGTGCTCTTTCTCTCTCCCTCTCAAAAATAAATAAACGTTAAAAAAATAATAACAACAGCCATGCTATTAGCATACCTCACAAAATGAACAATAAACCTGGAGCCTGCTTCAGATTCTGTGTCTCCCTCCCTCTCGGCCCCTCCCTCACTTGTGCTCTCTCTCTCTCAAAAATAAATAAACAGTAAAAAAAAAAAACAAAAAAAAGAAAGAAAGAAAAATTCTACTGGCTGTGCAGAAGTGAGGCAGCAAGAGATGTCTATTTGCCTATTCAAAAAAAAATTCATGGAGAACCTACCGTGGGTGAAGTGCCTAGGAAGACATGGTTCCTGCCTTCAAGGGGATGACAACAGTATTACCACCCATAGCAAAGGTGGAAAGAATGAACTAGAGCAGCACCAGAAGTTGCAAGGCCTATTGCACAGTCGAATGAGCATTTGAGGGAGCTCTTAAAACTGGGCAAGGTTTTTACCAGGCAGAAACAGGAAGAGAAAAGCATATTCAAAGTCAAAGGAACAACTTGAGCAAAGAAGTGGAATCCAGAAAGAACATAATATATGCATATGCAACAGAGTTAAGTGCATAGTAAATGAGGCATGGCTCACACCTCTCCTGTTTGGTGTCTTCCCTCAGGCCGCTGACACCACTCAGGTGCCTCTACAGCACCCACCACCTGTCTTACAGTTATTTCCTTACAGATGCCTCTCCCCACCTGGAACGCTAACTCCTAGAGAGCTGACAGGTGCTTTTTCATCTTGGCATTTACAGCACGGGATGCCACACCTGGTGCCTAATTGGTATTCAACAACATCTTGCTGAATGAATGCGGTGTGCCGGTGTGCCCCAGTGGAGGCAATCCCAGTTAGCTGGAACCAGGGTGAGTGGGAGTAATAGGACAGAAGATGAAGTAAGACAGGGAGCTTGGAGCCAGATCATGAAACACCAAACCCTGTAATTAACGAGTGTAGACTTTATAGAGAATGTGGACTGTTTTCATGAAGGAGTGGCATTGGACAACCAGATAAGAACTATTATGATAGGCAAGAGGCAGCGAAGATCAGAGAATAGGAGAAACCACGTGAGATACAGAGAACTCGGGAGCTCTTTAGAACTCAGGGTTTACCAGGTGCCGGGCATCCAGACACTGTGCCCAGCACTGGACACATGCTATTTCGTTACGTCTTCACAGCACTCTGAAGCAGGTACCATTATTCCCAACCGAGAGACGATGAATCTGAGGCCAAGGAGGATCCCTATGGAACCTAAGATTCCTTCCCAACCACATCTGACCCTGAGAACAAAGCATTATTTTGAGCAAACAAGTGGGAGGAACCCCAGATGGAAGAAAATTCCAGCACTGATCAAGAAGAAACACAGGCTTCAAACAAGACTGGGGGAAGTCCTTCCCAGGCCTGAATCTCTCAAGGGAAGCCACAGCACGTGTCCACTGGCACAAACATAAAATTATAACTTTGCAATGATTTAACCTTATAAGGAAAAATTTTAGTCACCAATGTGAAAATGTGCAGAGATGGATAGTTTTATTTTGCTTTATTCTTTTTACGTGGCACGAGAGCAGAAATATTTGAAGACCTTTGCCCTGGACTACATTTCTGCATAAATTTTCCATCCAGGTATTTATGCAGGGATATTTGCTCCTTGAAAAGGCATAGACTTGCTCTTATTCATTTTTGTACTTGATTTAACACATTTTGCACGTGGTTGGAGTTCTATAACGGATGCTAATCCAACCTGAACTTAATCAGTTGGGAACGAAAGAAGGTATGGCTGGCAAGGTGATCAAGATCAAGTGATAGGCTCAGAATCTGAACGTTTGTGTTATGGGTCATGACTTTTAGGAATATTTATGACAGGAAACATTTGGCAGGTGAAGAAAGAAAAGAGGTGGGGGGGGGGGGAGTAGAAGAGAGAAAGACCACAGTCTTCACTTTGCAGTATACGGTTATTTTCCTGGAAATAGCCTCTTACGGCAGGTTGCTGTCAGAAGGCAAAATCCTAACTGAGCATGAGTTAAGGTTTATTGCCCTGGTCAAAAAACCAAGGCAAGCATGCAAAAAGCAAAGATCTTTATTGTCTGAAATAAAAGCATGCAGCGGGGAGATGTAGAACAGAGAAGGGATGCCTACATCCTTTTTGAAAGAAAACAAATCCCCAGGCAATAAAAAAAAAAAAAAAAAAAAAAAAAAAAAAAAGGCCACTAACTTTAACACTTTAGAGAGTGAGGAAATAGGGATTGAACTAGAGGAAATACCGATATGGAAATAAGGAGATGGTTTACAAAGCAGTATTATGATTGTAAAGAAAATAATTAGAAAATACCTTCATCTCTAAAAAGATGTGGATTTACTGATTTTCGGTGTTAAGGAACTTATTGCTGACATTAAATAACAACTTAATGAATCTGTGTTCCCAGAACACATTCATATCAAGTGTTCGTCATTTTTAAATTTGTTGCCTTTTTTTTCTTCATTCACCTGAAGAGTCAGCAAAAGTCTCTGAAAACATTCGTTTTAAAGAACCAAAATCAATTTCCTGATCCGTTCATTCTTTGTACAAATATTTTTCCTAAACACGTATTAAACACAAGCACTCAACACTAGTGTGCTGTGGGTGATGTGATGATAAATGGGACATTCCAGAATGCAAGGAGTTTTAATCTTGCAGGAGAGGTGACATCTATACAAAGAATAGAATTCAAGGTTTAAGTGTCACAACAGAGATATGAACATATGCCCCTAGGTGTTCAGTTCACATCCAGCCAAGGTGATCAGGGATAGCTCCATACATGAGGAAATGAGTAGGTTCCTGAACCTACGAACACCCCCCATCTGGCTGCAGAATGAGATTTTACCCAATGCCAAATTCTTTGCTTTCCACTCTATGCTTGCTGGTCGACCGGAAGAAGAAATCCTGACCTGTCTTCTTCAGGATTAGGAGGTTCCTACAATAAATACAAAAGCACACAAAAAGTACCCACCAAAAGAATTCCCAAACATGTCCTCAAGTTAGTGCCAATCAATAGAAGCAAAATGGGTAGTTGATACAGTTGCATGTTGTTGGATTACCCTCCCTGCCCTTCCTCTCTGCTTTCCCTCACTCCTACAAGGGAGTTGTTTTCATTCAACCTAGCAACACACCTCAAAAAGAAAAACAAATTATAACAAGCAAACCAACACCCAACACTACTGGCCATAGTGATCTAAACCTTGAATATCAGTGATGATGACACAATGTGTGGTTTTTAACCCCCGGCTTTTCTGTCTTAGCTAGAAGCCCTCCTGGCAAGGGGAGAGGGAAAGAGGGAAAATATTCCCTCCCTACTCCCTACCTCCAAATATCTGCCTGGCTCTGTCCCTTTGTATTCTTCACTTTTTCGTGGAGTAGGGTATGACAGCTTTCTCATAATGAGAGCGTTGCACATAAAAATAATATAGGAAGCTTTTCAATGACAAAGACGAGGTATCTAAATTTTATGTCATCTATATTTTACCACATTAAAAAAAGTAATGGGGGTGCCTGGGTGGCTCAGTCCATTAAGTGTCCAAGTCTCAATTTTGGCTCAGGTCATGATCTCACTGTTTGTTAGATCGAGCCCCGCAGTGGGCTCTGTGCTAACAGTGCATATGCTTCTTGGGATTCTCTCTCTCCCTTTCTCTCTCTCTACCCCCTTATCTCTCTCTCTTTCTAAAAATAAATAAAATTTAAAAAATTTTAAGCAATGTATCTGCATATTATCTCTTTTTAAAAAGAAAAAAGACAGAGTTGGGGTTCCTGGGTGGCTCAGTCGGTTAAGCGTCCGACTTCGGTTCCGGTCACGATCTCACCGTTCATGTGTTCAAGCCCCACGTCAGGCTCTGTGCTGACAGCTCAGAGCCTGGAGCCTGCTTCAGATTCTTGTCTCCCTCTCTCTCTGCCCCTCCCCTGCTCATGCTCTCTCTCTGTCTCTCACAAATAAACATTAAAAAAAAATTAAAAGAAAAGAAAAAAGAGAGAGAATCTTAAAAAAGATTCTAAATTTCCCACCATTTTCTAAATCTATTCACTTCCCCCCAGACACCAATGTTCCGTTGAATTTCTGGTATATCGTTTTTTTCATTTTTTTTTTTGTAAGCAATATGTGGTGTCATTTTCTTTGCTTTTTGAATTTCTAAAAATGGTATCACATTTTTTCAATGTTTATTCATTTTTTGAAAGAGAGCGAGTGAGTGTGAGCTGGGGGGCGGTGGGGGGGGGGTGGGCAGAGAGCGAGGGAGACACAGAATCCGAAGCAGTTTCTAGGCTCCGAGCTGTCAGCACAGAGCCCGACGCAGGGTTCAAACCCACAGACTGAGATCATGACCTGAGCCAAAGGTGGCTGCTTAACAAACTGAGCCACCATCACATTTTTCATGTCATTCTGCAACTTGCTATCTTTCCTCTTAACATTGTGTTTTTAAGGTCTAGCCATGTTTGTTTTGCATATAAAATTGGATTCATTATTTTTAAGGCTTTGTATAACTCTCTGGGCCCATTTCCTACTGATGGGCAGTTAGGATGTTTCCTGTTGTTCACTACTGTAGTGCTGCAAAGATCCTCCTCCTCTGTCCCTGTGCAGTGTGAAACTGTGACGTTGGTACCACGGCAGCTTGGCTAAGCGAGGACTACGTTTCCCAGAATTCCCTCTCTGCACTTCCCCAGGTTAGCATGTGCCACAAGAGGTTTGGGAAGCAAGTGTGAATGGTAGCAGGGCCTGTGGCTCCTCCAGCTCCTCATCTCCTTCAGCCTCTCTGACTCCTGAGCCAGGTGCAGGTTGAGTTCTGAGACGAACGGCACCAGTTTCTCTTGCAGGTCACTCCTGTTGTCAAAGCTGAAAGCTTGGAGGTGATGAGAGACCCATGCAAGTTCCAGTCCATCATCATCAGTTCCACGTTGTCCCTGCTCTTCCCCACATCGTGTCCCTCATTCCTTCTCAACTGTCTGGCCTGTTCTCTTTAGGCTCTAGCACCAGACACAGAAGCCACACCTCACGTAGCCTGTTTGTATCAACTCTGTAATAAAGCCCTTGCTCTATACCAGACCTAGTGGTTCAGCTTCTCCGGATCCAACCCTGCCCGGTGTCTTTAGAAACAGACACCCTAAGCTGCCCTCTCCTGCAATCACCTCACTCTCTCCTGCTTCTCCTGGACGTGCAGATGGACAGCAGGCGCCTCATATTTAGGAAAGAAAAAGCTGTTCATACTAGAACAAGATTGCCTCCTACCTCCTCTGATAACCTTCTTTCTTCCCTTTTATGGGCACTGTCTCCTCCTTACTCAGAAATTAACTGATTAGTGGAACATATAATCTCTTCATGCTTTCTTACAAAACTAAACATACTCTTTCCATATGATCTAGCAATCATGGTCCTTGGTATTTACCCAAAGGTATTGAATACTTATATCCACTAAAACCTGCACACAGATGTTTATAGCAGCTTTATTCATAGTTGCGAAAATTTGGAAGCAAGCAAGGTGTCCTGTAATAGGTGAATGGATAAAGAAATCTATGGTACATCCAGACAATGGAATATTATTCAGAATTTAAAAGAAATGCACTATCTAGCCCTGAGAAGACAAAAACATTTAAGAGCAACCTTAAATGCCTATGACCAAGTGAAAGAAGTCAATCTGAAAGGGCTACCCACTGTATGAGTCCAACTATATCACATTCTGGCAAAGGCAAAACTATGGGAGACAGTAAAAGTATCAGTGGTTGCCAGGGATTGGGGGTGAAGTAGGATGACAATTAAGAGGATTTTTAGGGCAGTGAAACTACCCTACCCTGTATATTATAACAATGGATACCTGTCATACGTTTTTCCAAACCCATAGAATGTACAACACCAGGAGTGAACTATTACATAAACTATGGGCTCTGGGTGATTACGATGTATCAGTGTAGGTTCATCAATTATAAAAAAAAAAAAAAATGTACCACTCTCAGGGGGGATGTTGACAATGGGGGAGGCTATGCATGTGTGGGGAAGGGAGTATATAGGAAATCTCTGTACCTTCCCCTCAATTTTGCTGTGAACCTAAAACTGATCTTAAAAAATTGTCTTAATAAAAAAAATAAATTCTTCCTTGCCAAGGACCCACGAAGAAGATAACTGCCTCATTTTTGACTTTTTAAAGGAAATTCACTGATTTTAAATATGAAACATGTGTCATTTGAGACAAATGAGTAAGTCGACATGGCATTTCACCAGGGGCTTCCCCTTTATTGGGATTTCATCGATATGGAAACAGATGAGGCTTGAGAAGAACAAAATTGTACTTATTTTTTAAAGCTGAAGAGCATAGGTGAGACAGAAAAAAAAAAGCCATGGGTAGAAATCCATCACATTCACTTATCCAAAGGAGAAATGGGGGATACCCAACTCTGTTACCCTCTGAGCAGTAATGTAGGCAGGGCTAACTTGAATGTCCTTTTCCAGAGGATGCCACCAGTGCTACCAGCAACATAGCAGTGAAGAGAGAATGTGATTATGGAAATTCAATCTCATAAAAGAATGTCTCGCCTCTTCGAGACAACAAGGAGCTGAAAGCTGGGTACTTGAAGAGACTAAAGCACAAGAAAACTGAAACACTCTCTCTGCCACTTGTTTCAGTTAGATTACTTCATCCTGACAACACTAACACTTTCCCCTCAAGTTTAGAATTGACTAGGAATTGGGGGTGGGGAGAATTCATCCTTCATCACTTTTCATCTTGAGAGAAAGAGAGACAGAGAGAGAGAGAGAGAGAGAGAGAGAGAGAGAGAACCTCTTGAATAAGTGGGATGCCTCTCTCTCATGTAACTATTATCAAATTGAGGTTATAAAACAGATATGTGAAATCATTTTTTTTAAAGAGCACAAGGTAGGACAAGATATTTTTGGCAAACTAAGTAGCGGAACAGTAGGTAGTCAGAGTTCTTATTTTACCTAAGACTCTACCTGTTACATGCACTCCTAACATTCCGCATGTGTCATGGTAAGGACTCTAACTTTATATATTAATCTACTTTTAGAGTGTAGGGTGAGTGCACTTACAGTATTGCCTAAGTTCATCCACTGTTAAAGACTCAAACCCAAGTTTAAAAAACAAAAAAAAGAGGCTGAAGACAACCATGAGTAACTCTTTGTTTCCAATAGGATGCCTTCATCAGTGAGTAACTGAAGACCCAACTAAAGGTGGATTAAGCTTGGGAAATTTATTTCCTTGCATAACAAAAGTCCAGAAGAAGATCAGTTCCAGACTTCATTAATTCAATGGCTCAGCAACACGGCCACAGACCCAGGGTCTTTCCATCTCCCTGCCTCATTACTGGCATGTCAGCTAGGTTTTCTCATAATCACAGGACAGTTACAGCATCACATCCTCAAACACCAATGTCCAGAGGTCTGTGTCTCATTTTTAGAGCTAAGATGCCTCTCTCAGAAACTCCTTCCCACCTCCTTGTCAAGAACTAGATCATGGGACCGTCCCTGAGGCATTCACTAGGGAGAAGAACGAGACTTCTGTGATCTGCTTAGACCCAGTTGGAGTTGAGAGGAGCCTCTGTGTGGACGTGTGGCAGTCACGACTTTGGGGTGAGCCACTGACAGTACATGCTATGCTGCTGTGAAGCTGGAGCTTGATTCTACCTCTACATAAGAATAAAATACTTGCTGTCAGGTTCAAAATGGGCAGTTTCTATAAATGCTTTTAGTTTAATATTTTGCCCATTGAGAAGCCTAACAAATAGAATGTTAGCAGGTGCTAACCCTATCTGAATCCTATTTATGCTAGTAGCCTGAGCTTGTTCTAAGAGAGAAATTTGAAGTCACTTTCCAGGTAACATCCCTCCTAAATATCTGCAAATGACCAAACATCACCTAACTTCCTTATTGAGGAAATACCGTTCTATGAACAAGATTAAAAAAAAAAACGGGTGTGTACAAGACAGCCACCTTGTTTTATGTACCCCCCCAGTCTTCTTTCTGTTGGAAAATATGAACCCCCACTACCCAGGATTCCTACATGACTCCGGTACACCCGCCAACCACAGTACCCACTGCAGAGGTAGACATGTGGCCCAGGCCTTGGCATGCAGGGCACTCCAGTACCCTCACCACAGCAATGGACCCTCAACTAGACTCCACCTTAGCCTGGGCAGGCACCACACCAAAAAGTCTTTCCTTCCCTGAGATTTATTAGATGAAAACCAAAAGCATAAGTATCACTTTTTTCTTTTTTTTTTTTTTTTTCTTTTTTGGACCCTAGGTGTAATAGGAGAAAATGTGGCTAAGAAAACACAAAAAAGAAACAAAGACTAGTGGCCATGAGAGAGAGACAGAGAAAGAGAGAAAAGGAAATAAAGAGGTGCATCCAGCTGGCCTGAAGCTGTGAACGTCCCAGTGTGACAGATTGCATAATTGACCCTAATTTCTACCCCTCCCTCTATCCACAACTTTTGCCATGAGACTTGGCAGTTCCACTTCCACGGGGAGAGTATATTCTCCCACTCCCTGATTTTGAGCTTGGCCAGGGGATTTACTTTGGCCCATGGGATGTCAGCAGACACATCTTCAACAAGGGTTTTACTATGCCTTTGCCCTCACCAGGCGAAGAACCCACCTCCGCTCACCTGCTGTCCGAGGAAGCTGTGAGAGACACACATGAGCAGAACCACAGCTCAGTATAGCAGCTCCTTACCCTAAATCTGCTGACATAGGAGCAAGCTCAGCAGACATCAGCAGAGCCGTCCAGCCACCCACAGATGTGTGAGCTAAATAAACGCTGGCCGTCACGTGCCGCTGAGATTTGCATGGTTGTTTATTACACAGAAATGGCTGACCAATACCCCAGCTGTGTGAGCCAGTGTATCACCCCATCCTTTCTTCGCCTAATATTTGTCAGTTTGTTTGTTTTTAATCACCAAAATGGAGGCTTCCAAAGGGGCTTCTTGCCTGTTTTGTTCTCTGTTTGATCTCCAGTATCAACAAAATGGACTGACACACTGTAGGCACTCAATAAATATTTGATGAATAAAGAAAGTTTGAGCTGAATTTCTGTCACTTCAAACACAAACCCTGACTAATACAAGCCACACATCAAATGAGATTTTTTTCTCCTCTGATTTTACAACAGATATTTACGTCACAAAAATCACATCGATAGAATTTAGTCTAGTGGCTTTCTCTTATATTTGGAGGATTTTCACTGTTAAACCATGAACGTATCAAGGGGCCAACACAAAAGTACAGACTAGTCCTTAATGAAGTCAATTTGCAATTGTTTCTTGGCAGAGAAACTGTAAGTCATAAAGCGTGAAACTCACCCAGCAAATCCACACTAGGGCATTGGATCACATGTTAATCCTTTGTTATCTACACCTCCACTGATCATTGAGACAATAGTGGCTGGATATTACAGGATTGGCATTTGATTTTTCTTGCTTTTTACTTCATACAGGAAAGTTGCAAGAATAGTGCGAAGAACTATATGCCTTTTACCCAGATTCATCAATTCTTAGCATTTTGCTCCATTTGCTTTATCATCTGCTCACTCTCTGCATATTTTCCCCTTAAGCATTTCAGAGTGAAGCATTTCAGAGTTATTGCAGATACAATACCCCTTTATCAATAGATATTTCTGTGTATATTTCCCAAGAAATATGTGGCTTTAACATAACCACAGCACATTTACCCAAATCAACAAACCTTAGTCCTGATATCCAAACTACCATTCATATTCAGATTTTCCAATTGTCCCAATAATGTCATTTATAGCTCTTTTTCTTTCCTGTTCTGAGACCCAATCCAGGATCACACAACTCCAATTAATTGTCCTGTCTAATCGAGGATATTTCCTCAGTCCTTTGTAGTTTTCATGATTTTGACATTTTTAAAAAATTTGTAATTGAACCTAAATTTATTTAATGGGATTATGCTTTGCAGAGTATTACACTAAACTGTATATTTAAGTTCTCTAAATCTCTATCTCCCATTATATGACTAAGTATATAGTAACAAGGAATTTTATTTATCCTAAGATTTTTTAATTGTAGTAAAATGTGTGCAACATAAAATGTATCATCATAACTATTTTAGTTATTATCATGACTATTTAAAAAAATTTTAATGTTTTATTTACTTTTGAGTGGGGGGAGGGGCATAGAGAGAGAGGGAAACAGACTCTGAAACAGGCTCCAGGCTCTGAACTGTCAGCACAGAGCCCAACACAGGACTCAAACTCAGGAACAGTGAGATCATGACCTGAGCCGAAGTCAGATGCTTAGCCAACTGAGCCACCCAGATGTCTCAATTTTTTAACGTAACTATTTTAAAGTGTACAGTTCAGTAATGTTAAATACTTTCACATTGTTGTACAACCATCACCATCATCCATCTCCAGAACTCTTTTCCTCTTGCAAAACTGAAGCACTGTGCCTATTAAACAATAACTCCCCCTTTCTCCCTTTCCCCAGACCCTGGCAACAACCATTCTATTTCTGTACCAATGAATTTGACTACACTAGATTCCTAGTGTAAGTGGAATCATTCAGGGTTTGTCTTTTTGTGACTGGCTTATTTCACTTAACATAATGTCTTTGAGGTTCATCCATGTTGTATCATATGAAGGATTTCCTTCCTTTGTAAGGCTGAATAATACTCTGTTGTATGTATATACCACCTTTTGCTTATCTATTCATCCTTCCATAGACATTTGGGTTACTTCCACCTTTTGCTAGTAATTCTGCTATGAACATGGGTGTCCAGTATCTCCTGGAGACCTGGTTTCATTTCTTTTGGGGATACACCCACAAGTGGAATCGCTGGATCATATGGTCATTTTATTTTTAGTTTTTTGAGGAAGTGCCATACTGTTTTACATAATGGAAAACATTCCCATCAACAGTGTACAAGAGTTCCAATTTGTGTACATCCTCACCAACACTTTTTTCTGGGGTTTTTTCCCCTCTTTTCTTTTCCTTTTTTCAAATATTAGCCACACTGGGGCGCCTGGGTGGCTCACTCGGTTAAGTGTCCAACTGCGGCTCAGGTCATAACCTCACCGTTCCAGAGTTTAAGCCCTGCATTGGACTCTGTGCTGACAGCTCAGAGCCTGGAGCCTATTTCTGATTCTGTGTCTCCTTCTCTCTCTGCCCCTCCCCTGCTCACGCTGTGTGTGTGTCTCTCTCTCAAAAATAAATAAACATCACCAAAAAAAAATTTTTTTTTAATATTAGCCACACTAATTGGTATTAAATGGTATCTCATCATTTTGAGTTGCATTTTCCTAATGATTAGTGATGTGAAACATCTTTTCATGTGCTTCTTGGATGTTTGTCTATCTTCTTTGGAGAAATGTTTATTCAAGTCTTTTGCCCCTATTTGAATTGGGTTATTTATTTTCTTATTGATGAGTTATAGGAGTTCTTTTTATATTCTGGATATTAACTTATCAGATAATCAATTTACAAATATTTTCTTCCATTCTGTGGGTTTTCTTTTCACTCCGTTGATTATGTCCTTTCATGCACAGATGTTGTTAATTTTGATGTAGTCAAATTTATCTATTTTTTGTTGTGGTTGCCTATGATTTTGGAGTTATAGTCAAGAAGTCATTGTCAGATCTAAGGTCACGAAGGTTTTACATCGTTGATCTGTTGTGAGTTAATTTTTGCATACAATGTAAGGAAAAGGCCCACCTTTATTCTTTTTTGCATGTGGATATCCAGGCTTTCCAGCATCATTTGTTGAACAGACTGTCCTTTCTCCATTGAATGGATGTGGCACCCTTATCAAAAATCATCTGACCACGTATGTGAGGTTTCACTACTGCATTCTCCATTCTATTCCATTGGTCTATAAGTCTATCTTTATGCCAGTACCTCACTGTTTTGATTTACTGTAGCTTTGTAATACATTTTGAAATCAGGAAGTGTGGGGTATCCCACATTCTTCTTTTTCATATTGTTTTGGCTATTCAGGCCTCTTGAGAATCCATATGAATTTTAGCATGGATTTTTTTTAATTTATGCAAAATTTTTTAATGCAGCATTTTTTAATTTATGCAAAAATGCATTTGGGATTTTGACATATTGTGTTGAATCTAGAGATCACTTTGGGTAGTTTTGACATCTTTACAATATTAAGGCTTCCAATTCATAAATACAGGATGTCTTTTCATTTATTTGTGTCTTTAATTTCCTTCGGCCACACTTTGTAGTTTTCAGTGTACAAATCATTCACCTACTTGGTTATGTTTATTCCTAGGTGTTTTATTCTTTTTTTATGCTATTGTAAATAGGGTTGTCTTAATTCTCTTTTCATATTGTTCATCGTTAATGTATAGAAATACAACTGATTTTTGTGACTTGACTTTGTATCCTGCAATGGTCTAATGGCTTTTTTTGTGGAATTGGGTTTTCTACATAGAAGATTATGAAATAGAGGTAATTTTACTTTTTCCTTTCCAATTTGAATGCTTTTTCTTTTTCTTTCCTAATAGCTCTGACTAGAATTTCCAGTACTGTGTTGAACAAAAGTGGTGAGAGCGGGCACCCTTGTCCGGTTCCAAATCTTAAAGGAAAAGTTTTCTTTTACCACTGAGTGTGATGTTAGCTGTGGGCTTTGCATATACAACTTTTATTATGTTGAGGTAGTTTCCTTCTGTTTCTAGTTTGAGTGTTTTATCAGTGAAAGGTATCGGATTCTGTTACATGCTTTTTATACGTCAGTTGAGAGGGTCATTTGCTTTTCTCCCTTCACTCTGTTAAAAAATAAAGAATAAATAGCCTGTACTTTTGTTCTTTGGTCAAGGAGGTAAAACAAGCTACTCTGACAGAAAAAAAAAAAAAAAAACATATACTGCCCTCAAAGAAAGTTCACATTAATGCATTCATTTAGTCAACAAATACTTACTGAAAAAATGTTCAGTAGGTAGCAAGTGACTTTCTTGGCACTGGAGTTTCAAAGGAAGGAAAACCTAGATCCTTCCTCCACCACGAGCGTCACAATGTACTAAGAGAGGCCAGCCCCTCCCCAGGAGGTCCCTGCATTCTGTGCACTACTCACAGCAGTTTATCAACTGCATCCTCTGGTTTGCTCCTGAAGTTCCCTCAGACCACGATCCTCTGACTCCCCACCCTTCTGTGCCTGTCAAAATTTGAGATATTTTTCCAGTCCTAGCTCAAATTCCATTTCTTCTGAGAGATACTTTCTGATCACCTTGCCCGGAATTATTGACTCTGCCATCTCTATTACACCCTACCCATCACCCTAGAATCTAAAAGGTAATGAGGAAGCATCAAGCATTTGTCCTATCTTTCCTTGTACTATAGTACTTCAAGGGAGCCAGAGAGCAGATGCGAGGAAAATTATTTAAGAAGTATTCCAGGGGCACCTGGGTGGCTCAGTCAGTTAAGCCTCTAACTTCAGCTCAGGCCATGATCTCACAGTTTGTGAATCTGAGCCCCACATCAGGCTCTCTGCTGTCAGGGCAGAGCCCACTTCGGATCCTATCTCCCTCTCTCTCTGTACCTCCCCCACATGTGCATGCACCACCCCCCCCCCCAAATAACCATAAAAAAAAAAAAAATAAACAAGTATCCCAGTTAATAAATGCAGATGAATGGTAGAATGAGAAAATCACCATTTAAACAAGTTTTTTTAGTGTTTATTTATTTTTGAGAGAGAGAGAGACAGAGCATGAGAAGGGAGGGACAGAGAGAGGGAGGGAGACACAGAATTCAAAGCAGGCTCCAGGATCTGAGCTGTCAGCACAGAGCTAGATGTGGGGCTTGAACTCACCAACCCACAAGATCATGACCTGGGCTACAGTCAGACACTTAGCTGACTGAGCCACCCAGGCACCCCAATAACAGAACTTCTAAGCAACAATCATCAATGGATCCCAAAATCATTCCATGAAAAGCTGATGGAGAGATTAAGCTGACACCCCATGAAGCACTGGCCGATATTAGCATTACTGAAGTCAGGATAAGCAGACATTATGTGCTTCCAGAAATGACACCAGAGCGAGGACACAATACTTTACAGAAATTCCTGCCAAGAAGAACGAAGCCCGCCTAAATAAGTTGAACCTATACCTAATCAAGCTTCTAGGTCTAATCACCAAGCTGTAGGAAATACATACTCTAGAGAAACAAGGTGAACACCACACCATAAGGAAAGCAATCTGCCAAATTCACGCATTCCACAAGGAAAAGTGGCCTGGTTTCACCAACAAAACCATTAACAAAAAAGGAGGAGAGACACTTATAGAATAAAAGAGGCTTATAAGCCTACATAACAATAACATGCAATGTGTGAACCTTATTTGGATGCCAATTCAAATAAACCAACAGCAAAAAAGATATCTTTGAGACTACTAGAGAAACGTGAATAAAAAGTATTAGATAGTATGAAGGTTTGTTGTTAATTCTGTGAAGTATGCTAATAGCATGGTTGTTATTATTTTTTTAATATTTTTGAGAGAGAGAGAGAGACAGAGCATGAGCAGGGGAGGAGCAGAGAGAGAGGGAGACACAGAATCCCAAGCAAGCTCCAGGCTCTGAGCTGTCAGCACAGAACCCAATGTGGGGCTTGAACCCACAAATGAAAGATCATGACCTGAGTTGAAGTTGGACACTTAACCAACTGAGCTACCCAGGTGCCCCAGTTGTTATAGTTTTTAAAAGGCTTATCACTTAGAGTTGCACACTGAAGTATTTACTGGTGAAACAATATGGATGCTGATATTTGCTTTAAAATACTCCAGGGGCACCTGGGTGGCTCAGCTGGTTGGGCATCTGACTCTTGATTTCACCTCAGGTGGTGATCCCAGTACCTGGAATGGAGCCCTACATCGGGCTCCTTGCTGTACGTGGAACCTGCTTAAGATTCTCTCTCTCTCTCTCTCTCTCTCTCTCTCTCTCTCTCTGCCCCTCTCCCCTGCTCACACCGTCTCTAAAATTAAAAAACAAAAACAAAAACAAAGAAACTCCAGAAAAGAATAAAAATAAAAACAAGGGAAAGGATGAAATAAGAATGGCATAAAGCTAGGCAATATAATATGGAGCTTCAATATAGATATGGAGGTTCCCTTGCCATCATCTATGGAGGTGTGATACACATTCTATTTTTGTATAACTTGAAAATCTCCATAATAAAAATAATATAAAACTTAAAACAAACAACATCAAGAAAAACCCTTTGACATGGACAAGAATTAGAACATCAGAAGGTGGGCATCTGCATTAGAGCTCTATATCTGCTATGAACTAGCCAGTCCAGGGCTCTGGTCCTCTGCATAAAGCAAAGAGTTGGATTTGAACTTCTCAAGTCTCTTCCAATTCTAACATATTCTGACTCTTACTCTGAAATCCCCGTTTCTGTTTCCTTCTCAAGAATCCCTTCCCAACTAAGTAACTGTAAGCCGGACAGGAGTTTCCTCTAATTCTCCCAAGACTACTTTCTCTGAATGTACGACTTGCATGTCTCACTTTCTATTCTCTCCTGTGTAGAAAGTACCACAACTGATTCCTGTGTATCTAAATCATTCAACACACGCTGCACTCCATATATACATCGGCTTCTGTTATATGTGTGTGTGTCAGTGTCGTATGTCTGATACCATAAACTAGGACACTGTCAATTCAGCATATGGGTGTTCACTTTAATCATGCTGATGACTTAGCACGTTGTCAGCAAGAGCAAATGTATAATACCATAATACTATAGTGTAAATAGTAAACTCTCTAAGCAATCTGTTGGCAGCTGGCCTGTCTGCAGCAGAATACAAAAACCTGCACTTTCTGGCTTAATTTGCTTCTTCTCTCCTGTCCAACATTATGGGTTGGCATTTGGTGGATATTTCCAGGGATAGATGAAGGATCTTTCTTTGTGTCTCATGCAAAACAGGCTTAATCCACAAGGTTTCTCTTTTCTCTCACTAAATCAGGATACATGGCCCCCTTTCTTGTGAGCTGAATATAAACTCCAATTTTGTCTTTTAGATAACTTCCAAAAACTAGGTAGAGATTGCATGAAAGTTTATGTGTTTTTTTTTTTCTTTTCTTTTTGGCAGTGATGGATGGGTAGGTAGAGGGATGCTTGCTGTGCTTTTGAGCATTTGACCAATTCCGACTGAGTCATCATATTTTGCCTATATGTAAATTTGCTTATTGTAAATTTTCTCTAATATCCTCTCAACTTCTGGATGACCTGGTCTAAGGATGTTAAACACTGTATATAGCTAAATTTCATACCTGCTGAGGCAGTGTTGGCAAAATCTTTCCTTAAAAAAAAATGGGACCAGGGTTGCCTGGATGTCTCAGTTGGGTGAGCATCTGACTCTTGATTTCAGCTCAGGTCATGATCCCAGGGTGGTGGGATCGAGCCCCACATCGGCTTGGATCCTGCTTAAGATTCTCTCTCTCTTTTCCTCTGCCCCTCTTCCCTGAGCTCTCATTCATTCTCTCTCCCAAATAAAATTAAGTTAAAAAAAAACTTTTTAAAAAAATTTTTTAACACTTATTTTTGAGACAGAGAGAGACAGAGCATGAACAGGGGAGGGGCAGAGAGAGAGGGAGACACAGAATCTGAAACAGGCTCCAAGCTCTGAGCTGTCAGCACAGAGCCCGACGCAGGGCTCGAACTCACGGACCATGAGATCATGACCTGAGCTGAAGCCGGACGCTTAACCGACCGAGCCACCCAGGCGCCCCCCCAAAATTTTTTTTAATGTGACCATAAATTTCTATCAGTGGTTTCAACAAAAGTAGCCCTTTACTTTTGCAAATGACTTCACAGAACTGAGCTGCTCTGGCTGTACCTGGTTTACTGAATTATGGGGAAACTCTGAATTCAGTTTGCATTCTATACCCAGGGTGAGAAGAGACTGCATTTCAGGGAGCTGTGACCAGGATTAAATGAGATTATGTATACAAAGTGTTTACCATAGCGTGTGGGAACAGCAGGCACACAAGACAGTTCTTTTTAGCCCTCCTTGTACCCCTGTACAGTCCCTAGAAAGAGTACATTTTCAGTACACATTTGTTGAATAAATAAGTTGAATCGGTGTAACGAGAAAGATAAGTTACTCAATATCTCTGAACAAATACAGGTTCTCTCTCAACTGGGTAATATAACTTGTCAAGGATTTTTATAGAGTGTGAATCTATAGAATGCCCCAACATAGAATTCTTAAATCAACTCAATTTTGAAAACTTAATAGGAAGAGTTAATAAAGGAAAGGTCGATTTATTCAGATGAATCAAAGATGAATCTTGAGATGTAATCATGTTTTATTTGTACAGGTCCTTTACCCTAGAATCAAAGCATTCACCACATATCTCATTAACCCTTACAACACCCTCAGGAGGCAGGTAGATGTCTAAGATGATCCCCTTGTTACTGATGGAGAGAGAGCCTGAGGCCCAAGACAGTGAAGGGACTTGTCAGAGGCCACATCAAGTGAGTGAGTAATGAAGCAAGAAACGGAACTAAATTCTAGTCTTTATCCTGGGGCACATTATTATGTTTTACCATGAGGTTGCCAAACATCTCAATTACTTTTTACTCTAAATTCATTTTAAAATAAGCACCCCCCCTTTTTTTAATCGGCCAAGAGTACAAGATGCCAATAACTAAGACAGAAAGACACAAATCAGTTGGGTTTTTTGTTTAATAGTTCCATGATATCAGCTAACACCGTCTAGGGAAGAAAACTGAAGCAAATCTTGGTTCAAAAACAAACTTCTGCATAAGGCAAATTGCTACATTTTAGGGCAATTAATGTGATTTCTAATTTGCAACTGAAAACACGGGGAGGAGGGTTTGAGTTTCCAAACAGAACTGGAGAGACTGAGCATACTTCTCCATTGACTTTCCTGTGATTCTACCTGGGGGTGTGGGTAAACAAATTCTTTTTAATTGACTCACTTGAACAGGGATTACCAGAATTTTCAGGTATTTCAATCTCCAAAATTTCCCAGAAACCCTCAGGATGAGTAGTTATGATTTTAGTATCTTTGGACTAAAAACAACACACATAACCACAAAATGACCCATGGCTCCAATGAATTCGGTGACACTGGCAATGAATCTGTGTTCAATATGCTCTGTATCTCCCTACACTTAAAAGTCTGTTGGCGCCGCGAAGGCCCAGTGGGTGGATGGGTTCCCGGGCGCATGCAAGCAGCTCCGGGACAGGAACCTGAATCCGGGGGCGCAGGGCTGGTTTCCACATCCGCTCCATCTCCGCAAGGACTGAGAAAACCCGGCTCACAGAGCGAACTTCTCGGGCTCCAAGTCATTTCCTGGTGTTTTAATCACAGACACAAGGAGACCGCGGAACGAGAGACGCCAGTGCCCTAAACGCGGGACTCGCGGCGGCCCCTGCGCCTCGCCCTCCTGGGGCCAGTCGCGCGCGTCCCCCGCCCCGGCTTGGGGCCCAACTGCCTGGCGCAGACCCGCGCGCCCCGCCCGGCGCAGTCAGGTTCTGTCTTCCCAGAGTCAGAGTTCCAGTTTCTACTTTCCTTCCCGACATTTCTCCTTCGGGGTCTTCCAAAGGGATCGGAAGGTGGCGGAGCCCTTGGCCGGGGGAAACCCGCGACAGCTCAGGGCTCAATCTGTCGGGCCTTTGGTGGCTCATCTACATCCCACTGGCCCCTTATTCCCACGCGGAAAAGTAGAGATGTTTGGCCACCAGCAGGTACTTTGAAGGGAGGGCATTTTTGAAGAGGCTTCTCTGCTTAACCTCCTGGGCACACTGATGGTCGCATGTGACGCCTCAGGACCCAAACAGCAGCCACAGAAGCTCGGAAAGGACGATTTTGATGGCGGCGACCTCTGGCCTCCTCCTTTCAACCTTAAGATCTCTCCGGTTCCAGGCTTATTGAACCTGATGCTGCGATCAGTCCTCTTCATCTTCTAACCAAAGATGGTTGGGACTCAGGTCCCGGACCCAGACTGTGTGGTTTCTGTCATTAGCTCCCCTGTTTATCAGCTGCTGTGTGACCCTGGGCAAGTTACTTAACCTCACTGGTCTTCACTTTCTCTCTTTGTAAAATGGGAATTCTAACAGCACCAACCTGAGTTCTGTTGTGAGAATAATATGAGATAATGCATTTAAAGTGTTCTGCCATAAGGACTGGTTCAATTAATGTCAGGGGCTGCTAGGTGGAATTAAATAAGCTTTGTAGGAGAGCTCATTCAATCAACAAGAATTTATTGACAGTGCCCCGGTGTGCCAGGACCTGTCCTAGGAACAAGAAAGAAAGCAGGGAATGTAAGAGACAACAAGTGCTGTCCCCTTGGAGCTCACTTGGGTGGAGGAGGTGGGGGGGAGTTACACAGCAAACACAGCGTGTCTCATAGCGAGAAGAGGCATAGGTGCCAGTCTAAACAGAGTGGACAGCTGCTGGAGCAAAGGGAGGGAGGAGCCACTGGAGAAGCTGGGCCAACCAGAGAGAGGTAAGAGCAGGAGGACCTACCGGCCAATTTCCCTTACCAGATCCTATCATCCACCCTCCAACCCCCACCCAGTGAGCCCTCCCTTGGGAGATCTGCCTAAGGAAACAGGTTAGGGACCTGAAGGGAAACACGGTTCTAGTCAAGTGCCTCTTCCTCCATTCCACCCCATAGGCAGGCAGCCTATCCTTTTACACCTTCAGAAGAATTTCCATAATAGAATCATAAAAGGGGATGACTCACATTCTCTCAAGGAATCGAATTTCCCCTTCCTCCTTTCCATGGAAGATGACCGGGATGGTACGTGATGATGCTGATGCAAACTAAGCAAAAGATGGACTTTTCTCCCTCAGCTGTCAGCAGTTAACAGTGACCACACACTTCCAAGGCACTATACAAAGAAACACCCATAACAAATGATTTCAGGATGCTACATTCTAATTTACATAGCACCACTACAAATAGGAAAACTTCTAAATGTCACTAAGGTAGAATACTGATATATATGCTCACTTAGAAGTCTGACTTGCTTACATGCTATAAATATTACATATCAGTAACAATCACTACCACTTACTGTGTTCTTCTGTGTTTAGTGTTCTTTGTGTACTTACTTATTTAATAACATTGGGAACCCTATAAGGAAGTATCTACCACCATTTTACAGATGAGAAAATGGAGTTAAATAACTTGCCCAAGATCATAGAGCTAGTATATGGTGGAGCTACTCCCTTCCTCCCATTTTATTGTGGGTTCACTCATAAACAAATATTTATTGAGTGCCTTCCATGTGCCAGGCACTGTTCTATGCATTTGCAGATACAACTTTTAAAAATCCTTACCCTCATATATGTTATTTACATTCTTGTAGAAGGACAGAAGCAACAAGAGGGGGCAAAGGTAAATGGGAGTATAAAAGTTAGGTACCAGGGAGAAAAATTAAGCAGAGAAAAAGGAAAAGGCAGGGATTGGGTTACAAGGCTAAACAGGTGGGGGGGGGGGGAGGGGAGGGAACTTTACCCAGAGGATGGTATTCAGCAAAAACTGGAAGAAAACTGTGCTAATGGGAGTGGGGCACCGACAGCCCAGTCAGAGGGAACAGCAAAGACCCTAAGGCGGGACTCACAGTGTGGCTGGATGGGTGTGAGCTTGGGCAAGGAGAAAGGGAGTAGAAGGGTCAGAGGGGGCGGAGTGGTCACTCAGGAGCCTAGACGGAAGGATTTAAACTATGATCCTCAGTAAGGTGGGGAGTGACTGGAAGTTCTGAGTTCTCTGATAGAACAGGATTACTCTGGCTAGAACAGGATCCGGGATCGAAGAGTACACTAGCAGGGGGCAAAGTAGAAACAAGGAGACTGATTAAGAGGCTACCATAATAACCCAGGGGAGAAATGATGAGATTGGTGTAGGCCCAAGTAGTAGTACCAGATGCCATAAGGGATGGTCAGATTCTGGATATACGCAGAAGCATTTTCTGGTAGGCACCATTTGGAGTGTGAAAGTAAGAGGAGTCAAGGATGGCTCCAAGGTTATTGACCTGAGCACCTCCTGAAAAAAATGGTTTGCTCTTCATGGAAAGGGGAAAGAGGAACGCTATGGATGGAGCAGGTTTGGGGGCAAAGCTTCAAACAAGTTAAATTTCAGCATCTTTTAGACATTCGACTGGAGACAGATATCCAGTAGGCAGCTGAATAAACAAAACTGGAGGTTGGAGTTTGGAGAAGTTCAGGCTGGAAATACATATATTTTTATGGAGGGGCAGAACGCGGGGGAACTGCCAGGCTCTAGCGCTGGTGACTGCAAGAGATCACTTAGAAGGTGAGGGCAGGAGGCGGTAAGAGGTCGCGACCCCGCCCCAGGTGCTCCAACTTTTCCCACTTCATCAGGACTGAAGGAGAGCACAGCCTGGGCACTTGGGTTACTCGTTACTTACACGGTTAAGCCGCTGCCCACACTCCTGGGCGGAGGTAAGCCTTTTCACCCGAGGAGCTGGGATGAGGCAGAAGCTTGGTGTGCCACGTTTGGCATTAAATGGCCCCAGGGAAGCCATTTGATCTCTCTGTCGTTCCGTAAAATGGGCATACTGGCACCCCCAGTAATCTGTAGTAATCTGGGGTCAGTGAGAGAAAGGAGCCCAGAAAACTCTTTTGCCCCTTCCTGCTTCTTAGAGTTCCCCCCAGCATTTTGCGTCGCCTTTACCTCCACACGTTGCCCTGTCTCCACAAATGCTTCCCCAGCGCCACGCTGGTACAAGCTAGGTGTTCAGGGAAGGCGAGACGGAAGCCAAGGATCGGGAGTGGGCTCCCGGGACAGCAGTGAGCCCGGACAGTCGTCCCGCCAAGGAGTGGAAGGGATGGGGCGCGCCCGCTGCCCTGATACCCCCGCCCCGGCCAGCGCGCCGGCTCCTAACCGCGGACGGGGCGGGGAGGGGCCTCGGCCGGCGCTTCCTCGCAGGGGCGAGCGGATGGAGCGGGCCGCCGCGCTCCAAGACGCACGCAGAGAGGCTGGCAGGCGCCGCGCTGCGCCTGTGCGGCGGGGACGCGGGCCTCGGCCCCGGGGGGCGAGCAGGGCGCCGCCCGCCGGATGGCGAAGAGGCTGGACCACGGTACAGCCGCCGCGCCCGGCCGGCCTCGGAAACGCTCCGGGGCACGGCGCCCGGACTATTTTTTGTTTGTTTGTTTCTAAGAGCGATTCCTTTTTCCCTCTACTGTCGTCCTTCAGCTGTCCGAAGGAAAGGGGAATCCAAGGTTCCCGCAGACGGGCCATCCAAGGAAGATTGTGTAGGGCCCTCTCGGATCTGGAGAGGGCTGGTTGTTCTGGTGAAGCCAACCGGACGCCCAGAACCTGGCGGCGCCGGGTCTCCCCGGGACGAGGACGCCCCGCGGAGAACCCAAGCTTTGGGACCAATTCCCTATGAACGCAGGTGAAATCCTGAGGGCCCTTGCTGAGGATTTCACAGGTTGTTGTAGAAATTCATTAAACCAAATTTACAAAGCATCTTTTCAATACCTTCCAGCAAACAGGGCCTAGCAAGAATAGAGGAATTAATCTGGATGTTATGGGCAGTGGTTCCTAACCTTGGGGGGGTAGGGGTGGCGGGGGGTGGGGGTGGGGTCGTCGATCTCTTTAGAATTGAACGCAAGCTATAGACACAGGCCCCCAGCACACACTTTGATGCTTGTTTGACGTTTCGGGAACACACACACCCACCCACCCACCCCCCCCCGCGCGCGCGCGCGCGCGCGCGCACACACACACACACACACACACACACACACACACACACACCCCTTCTCTATTCCACCTGGGGCCCTGAATGAAAAAGGATGCCTGACGAGAATATGCACAAGCTTTGTGATCTCTGAAGGGGAAAAACAAAAACAAAACATCCAGTTAATTTCACAGGGCTTGTTTGGGTGTTTTGTTGTTGTTGTTTTCTCTCTGTGACAAGTGGACCACGGTTAATCAAGTGATCGAGTGAGTTTGGTGGATATGAAAGGATGCAGGCCTCCTGGGAAGGGAAAGATGCAATTAGAATGGAATCATTCCCTTGGGTTGTCCTGGCCTTTCTAAACCACCAACAAAAATGTAATTAGGGCAAAAATGTTTGGGAAGAAAGCTAGCAAACTGGGAAAGGTTTCCTTAAACATAATGATGACAGTTCTGTAATTTTGTTAATTCTGTTCACCAAGAAACTTCCCTGTTTTAAGTCTGAAACTTTTGATGGCCTCAGAGAAGCAGTACATGGCCCTGGGTTTTTTTTTGGGGGGGAAGGGGGCAAGAATGCCATACATACTGTTCTAGGACAGCAGCTCTCCACCATCTAACTGGCCTGCTGGTGGTGGTTTTGTGTAACTGTGGAGGATTACATATCTGTCTTATTTTATTTCACCAGATGGAGTAAATGCAACAATATTTGGGGGGAAAAACATTTCCTGTCTTTTTGTTCTTAACATAAAAAGTACTTTATTGCTATTTTTTTTTTTCAGAATATTTTCTCCTCCTCTGGGACACTTTTTGAAGCCTCAAAGCACATTATTTGCCAGGACCCTTTGGATTCTCACAATCTTCCTAACTCTGTCTATAACCAAGACTTGCTGGACCTGCTCCATTAGGGAAACTTGTGCTTTACAAGCTGTAGAAGATAACTACAATAACTAGGGTTTTCTTTTTCTTTTCTTTTTAGAGAAAATTTCAAACTTAAAACACTTAGTATTTATGGGCAATTGATTTTTCTTTTATTACCCATTTAACCATGTCTTTTCTTTGACGCTCATCCAGAGGGACTCTCATCATCCATGGCTAGATCAGAGAAGCCAAAAGGAAAGGTCTTCATCATCTCTAATCTCCATCTCTCACCTCCCTCCAAAGCAGTTTGCAATAAAGAGAACTCACTCCCACATCCTGATCCCTGTTCTTCTTTGATCTTCCCCATCATTTTCTTATTAAAAACAACTGCTCTGTTGCCACCACCACCAGTTGCAAGTTGTCTGAATAACTATTTTCACCTTAAAATTTTAATTTTGAAAATCAAGTCATGTATTAGAGTTATTATGCCAAATTTATCCCCACTTGAAAAACAAGGGGAAATCTATAGAGAACAACCCATTAATTTTCCATCGGTTTAAAAGCACTAAAATGCTACTTTCTGAGTATGGGTCTCTGGTTTTCCAGCCTGGCTTCTTCCTGTCTCGGTCACACCACCTGTCATGGTTTCCTGGATTATCTCATCCATCGAACAGTAATTAAAAGTGAGCAAATATTAAATTTCATTTCCACGAACGTAATAAAAAAATTTGCATTCTGTAGCAAGTTCCCAAACTCCAGCCAATGATGCAATATACCACCAAGTTCCAATGGAACAAAATAATTTGCATAAGCCCTCAGATTCCATAGTTGTGGAATTTATAGCTGCTAAAACACATTGCATTAACTCTTCACAAACTAATGGGTCAAACAACTTACCAAATAAAAACATTCATACAAAGGTTAAAAAGTTTATGCTTTAGGTTTTATACTTAAAGATTGTAATCAAATTTGGGAGAAGGGCATTAACATTAGCCACAGTTGAAAAAAGAATGAATACAACAAAATTCTTCGGGGTTTTGTATAATACCTAGTATCTTATACAAGTCCATAAGGGATTCTTTTATTCACAGCTAAATGTACCTCCGCTTTCTGAATTTCAGTGTCCCTAAGGCCAATGGTACATTCCACTTGGAATTATCTCCTCCAGGAAATCTGCTCTCATTCTACAGCTTTCTCCAGCCTGGGTGGCTGGGTCAGAAGCTGCTGCTACAGTTCCCTGTGGCACTTTGTCCTTCCTCCATCAGAACACTGCCCTTGCTTAAACAAATTGTGAGTCTTCTCTGCTATAGTATAAACTGCACAAGGGAAGGGACCACATGTTTTGTTCAGTATTGTATTTCAAGTACCTGGCACGCAATAGATACTTATTAAATATTTAATGAATTAGTACATAGACAGTAAAATTGGTCATTTGTTTAAGCTTAGGAAAGCCAAATGCAAGAAACAAAACCAGAGATGTATTCCCTCCATCTCTTTCATTCACTCTAGTGAGGAAGCCTCAGGAGTGAAAAGAACACAGTGTAGCAATTGGCCGGTGGCTAAAACCTAGCTCAGATATTTACCAGTATTGGGACTTTGGGTAAGTTACTTAACCTCTCTGAAACTCATTTCCTCTTCTGTAAAGTAAGTATAATAAAGCCCACCGTGTAGGGTTGTCTTAAGAATTTATAAACATATAAAACACCCAACATATATAGCAATCTGTAAACAATTATAATCATTATTTATTCATTAAACGTTTACGTGCCTGCTAATGAGCACTGAGGATACAAAGATAAATAAACCAAAATCCTCCCTCAAGACCTCAGTCTTATAAGTAATATGGCAAACGCAGTAACAGAGACAATCAAAAAGAATTACAAGAGCAATTCAGCTGGAGAGAGGGGTACAATCAAAACAGAAGGGAGCATATGATTAGAACACAAGGTCTAAACACTATGGCTTGTGGGGGTGACCACAAGTGGTTGGCTTCCCATTTAACACAAAGACTCCAACTTACTACAATGGCTGATGAGAACCCATCTAAGAGAGCACTCACACACCCTATTTTCTCTCTGACCTCATCTGCTACTACTCCCTCTGCTCTCTCCTCTTCTTGATGTGCTAAGCACACTCCTACCTTAGGACTTTGCACGGCTGTTCCCTCCACCTAGATTTTCTTCCTCTGTTTATTCATGTAGCTGCCTTACCTCCTTTCTTGTTTGCTCAAATGTCACCTTTTCAATAGACAACCTTCATCAGACGATCTAAAATTAGACTCTCCACCCAGATCCTATAAAATGTGCTAATTTGTGTTGTTTACTGACACCACCCATCCCTTTCCATATAAGCTCTATGAAGGCGAAGCTATGAGTTTTGTTTCCCAAGGTATGCTGAGTGCCTAGGACAGTGGCTGGCACTTAGCACTGTCAAACAAATGAATGAATGAAGTGTAGTTGGAATGTGAAGTCAGGTCAGGAAGGGGAGAGAAGCAAAGCTAGAGAGATGTACAGAGGCTTTGAATGCTGTGGTGAAGAGCTTAGATTTTTATCTGATAAGGAAGGGGAAGCCATTAAAGGTGAATGGCATGTTCAGATCTGCTTTTTAGATAAGTCACTCAGGGAAAGGGTTTGAAGGGAATGATAAGGATGTGAAGGCAGAACTTCACAGTTAAGAGGCTGCAGCAGCAAGTAAGCTAGAGAGCAAGACAAGAAAGGCCTAAACCAAAAGAACGGAAATAAGAAAGGAAGGGAGGGGACATATCTGAGGTATAATTAGGAGGTGAAGTCAAGCAGGACTTGATAATTGACTTCAAATGGAAGGAGACAGAAAGAGAAAATGATAGAAAGAAATAGAAGATGATAGAAAGAGAAAACCTGAGTAGGTTTGGAGAATGGGTAACTGGGAGGTTGAACTACGTGAGGTCTAGAATATGGAGACGGAGAGGGGCATGAAGGGATGAATTCAGCTCCATATAAACCCATAAACAGCAGATCCAGTGTCATTTGTGGAAGAGGAAATTTGGAGCTCCGGATGGAGGTTTAGACCAGAGATATTCTTGCTACCTAGTGATAATTACATTAATTTTAAAAGGAAAACTAATTTCAAACATCCAAATTGACTTCCCCAAAGAGCAGAAATTAAAATGCAGCAACATTTCTTGTAAGATTTTATATATGTGTGTGATTTCCCCCCAGAGAGAATAAAAAAAAAAGTGTTTTTTTTTTTCCATTATTTAATTGATTCTTACTCCAGACTTCACTTTTTGTTAGGAGATTTTCAGCTAAACTCTCCAGAGAAAATAATAATCTCTTCTCCCCCCCCCCCCCCACAAAAAAGTGACCATGTTGGGTTGTGAAATAACTAGTGGTAAAGTACAAAGAATATACCCTTTCATTTTGTAAAAGTATAAGGGGGAAGTTAAAGAAATTCAAAGGCAATATTATATATTCAAAACAAATTTGAGGAAATACTTTCAAAATGACATATAATTAGTTAGTGGAAGTTACTATCACAACATAGGATTGAAGCAAATTGCTTTATGAGCTTTCCCTTCTCCCTAATCAAACCTCTATATAAATATAAAGCATGGAAGAATGGACAACACTGTATTGTCACTTAAAATTACAGGTAGGAAGAAGCGTACATTGTTTGACTGCAATAATAATAATAATAATAATAATAATAATGTAGCACCAGCCACAGTGCTAGGCAGTTGTCCAAGCCTTACCTGGTTTGCTCTTGACTTTTAAAAGGAACGATGATAAAACAAAAAACAGGGCTTAGACAAATGAGCAACTTGCTAAAGGTCACTTTGCTATCAAGTGATGCAGACTTATTTTAAGGGAAGGGAAATTTTTTTTTTTTTTTTTTTTTAGAAATCCAATTACTGTAGCAACTTGCCCTGACTTGATGGGCACTATGCGGGCCCAGTATGTGAGACCGTCTGACTGGTTCACAGATTGCTGCTATACCCAGAACCTAGCAGCCCGGGCATTTGGAAATATGTAATATGCATAGTAATTTTTTTTTTTTTAATAAATAAAGACCAAAGGAATGGGCCATTAGTTGATCTGAGGACCGTCTCCACAGTGTTAGTAAAAACTGTTTTCAATATCCTGAAATATTTTCTTTCTAAAGGTGGACTTATTTAGAACTACCGGAGAATGTTTTAAACCCAATAGACAGTAACTAACCATGATAACAATCAGTGAGCGTAGAAGGCAGGTGCCCATTAGCTGGGCCCAGGTTTCACCGACTCACTAGCTCATCCCCCAGTTAGCACAGAGCCCTCTCTTTAACACTTGTGCTGAACTGATTCCAGTCAAGTTACCACGGATTGGAGATGACACGGAAGCCGTCGTCAGTTTTTTCAAACTAGCGCAGTTCCCTAGGTTGCACAACGAGCTAGTTTTGGTGGCCCTTTACCTAAGCTAACGTAATAAACTACGTAGAAGACTTCCCTCCTCGAAGCCAAATGACCAAGTCAGTGCTGAGAAGATGAAGCGCCGACTGCTTTCTACTTTTGATCGCGATTCTAGCTGTTCTTGTAAATCTCAACGTTTTGTGGCTCTGCAAACACAGTTCCACCCTTGTAAAGCGGGAAACGCCTGTTTCCCAGGCCCTGTCCGGAATTCCCGACGAGCAGCCCCCCACCATAATCAAGTGCAACACTTATTTCTTTAGAATGCCTCTTTTTGTTCCTCAAAATCCTGAAGGAAAAAAAAAAAAAAACCCACGCCACCGCTCGGCTGTGAATCCCCAGCGCAAAAAGTGAAAGTGGGCGCGGGGCCCGGCCGCCGCTGCGGGGCGCGCGCCAGGGATGGGGGCGGGTCCCTAGGATGTGGCGCGCGTCACGTGACCCGAGGCGGCCCAATCCGAGCCGTGCCGCGCCGAGCGCGCCGCGACTGGGTCTGGGAAGCACTTCTCTGTCAATCAAAGTTGTCATTTGGGCTGATGCCGCTTAAATGCAAAGTAAAAAGGGCTTTTCACCTCCTTTCGCTAATGTCGCCCCTGCCTGCAGACATCCAGCGTCACACATCCCTCCCTAGGGACTCCTGGGCACTGTGCACAATCACTTTCATCAGCCGCTACCTACTTAATGGGCGGGAAAGAGCATTTCCTCTTAGGTGTGTTTCCAGGTGGGCTCGGGAGAGGTCGGGGCCTGTAGTCTCCCGCTAGTTTGCTGGGGAGGGAGCGAGGACTGTTTGCCTCCTTTCTCCAAAGCCGAAGTGCAAAGTGATGGTTAGAGGAAGTCTGAAGCGTTGGGGGCCCAAAGTGCGACCGGCGGCGCCCGGCTATCCCCACCTTTCCCACTTTGACAGAGGGGACCCGTGAACCCCTGAAAACAGGGCACATAGATGCAGACGTCAGCTCTTCTCTTTTACAATATTGCAAATGACTCTAAGTCTTTCCCCCCTTGAGTCTTAATGTTTAACTCAGTATCTTAAACAATTTAAAAGACCCGAGTTCCTACGTTACATAAAGTTCTGCTCTTTCACAGACTTCTGGGAGGTTTAACCGTAGCTCCTCGGTTTTTACCCCCAATATCCACCGCGAAACAAAAGCTAACTTTCCTAAACTCAATAACAATAGAACTGGTTTAATCCACCTCTAGGTTGGCAACCCCCACCCCGAAGCCCTCCTTCACTCTCCAACCTGCCTCTAGGTATGTTTGTGTAATCAGAGACTGATTGTAGCTGCCTCGCCGTTTCTCCCCGGGAAAGCTTAGTTTGCATTCATTGAAGTTGCTTGTTTTTTAGGTTCACGTAGGCGAGCAGAGAAGATGCCACTCGGGAAAGAGCTGGGTTTCCTGCTCAACGTCTTCAGGAGCGGGCTGAGCTGCGCAGGTGTGCGGGTTACGATGGCAATGAGGAGGGTGACGTTGGAAGGTCTTTAAAACGTTAAGTTTGCGATTTGGCGAAATAAATTTTCAGAGAACCAACACTACGGTGGCAAAAAAAAAAAAAAAAATGGGGAGGGAGGCTAGGATTTTAGTGAAGAGATCAAGACCAGGGTTAGGGATAGTAAGAAGAGTGGTGATTTGGTGCTCTGCTATTGCTTAACTGTAAACACTGGCAATGCTGATAGTTATCTCTCCGGCAGTAATTATTCGGTATATTAAAACCGGGGAGAAAGAGGGACGTTAGGACTGGTCATCACGGTTTGTTTGAAGGATAGAATTGCGTGTCACCGACTTGTAAGGGTAAATGAAACGCAGACTCGGATACACCTTATTTTTGGAATGTTAGCTTTATATATTCTCGTAATTCATGAAATGTGAAGGGGACGCAAGGGTGTCTATGTTGGCTGAACAAGGGCAGGAGCATTTATGACTCTCCAGTCACGTAAAAGCTGCGCTCAAAGTTTCAAAAAGCGCTGGGACTGTAGCGAGGGAGGCGAGGGGCGGGAGCGGCTCTGGAGATGCGCCGCTCAGCTGGCCGGTGGGGGACGTCTTTAGGAGTACACGGTCCACTGGAGACGCCGTGGGAGGCCAGGGGGTCGAGGTAAGAGGCCGCTACGGGGGGTCCGGCTCCAGACAGGCTCTCTCCCACCCAAGGTCACTGTTGAAGAAGCAATTCCAACAGCGAATGCCACCGAGGTCTGCGTGCATGCAACTGACGGCTCTCTATTGGACTCCATTAGCCTAAATTGCGTAATTAAAGGAAAAAAAAAAAAAAAACACCAACAACTCTGCTCTGGCGCTTCCGCTGGAAGGCTAGCGGGGACGCGTGACAGAGTGAAGATAGCTTCTCCATTACGCACCTTTTCCTCCGAGCTCCTTTATGTAAAGTCACCCTTGAAAAGGGGGGAGGGGGGAGGAAAATTATCAAAATGTTATGTTCTTTTGGACAAGAGAAGAAAAGAATTGGGGGTCCTGACATCAGGTAGGGGATTCTCGAAATAGGTTTAGAGCTCGTCATTGTGTCTTAAGGTCCGCTGGGTTCCAGAAGGGCTCGTGCAGGGCGAGCTTCCTGGGAAATCTTTTCTCCAACGCTCCTGCGGTCACAAGCACCGTCCTGCTCGTAACTGCCTAATCGCAGCTTTCTCTGAGCAGCCCTGGCGGCACGGCAGCCGGGGGTAGGAGCTGTAAGACAACCTCCGCGAGCGGGGCTGCGGACGCGGCCCGCAGGGCGCAGGGCTGGCGGCGAGCGAGCCCCGGGGAGTCCGGGTCGCGCCGTCCGCCCCAGTCGGGTGCCAGTGGACGCGTCGCAGAAGCCTCTGCAGACCTTGGAGCATCCCGAAGGCTTGCGCTTTTTTTGGCCCCGAGAGAGGAGGGCCCCTTGTCGAGAGGATTAGAGTGCGCTTCTTTTCCCGCCTAGCACACTGCTTAACTCCTGGCAGACGCGCACTTCCCCTCCCAGGTTTTGAAAACCAGAGAGATGACTCAAACTCGAAAGCGGCGGAATGGCCATCTGAGCTCCTCGCACAGTCTCATCCTCTTTCCTCCCACCTCCCTGCCCCACCTTCTTTCAGGTCCTTGGTAACCGGCTATATAGGTTAGGTTTGGGCGGAAGAGGGTCTGGGCAGGTGCCATCTGGGGGTACTTACCTGGTGTTGTCAAGTTCTCCTTGGGGTCAGGGAGCTACGAACTGCCTCTCCCCCCGATCACCTGGCTGGGCTTATTAACTGGCGGTCTCGGCGCTCCTGGGGACGGTCCCGTAGGGTTTTTGTTTCCTTTTTCCTTTTATTTTCTAGCGGAGCCTTCGGGGGGGGGGGGGGGGGAGGATTTTTTTTTTTTTAAGTTTTAAACATTTTGATGTATATAGAAACGAAAAACAAAATTTCAAAACGGGAGGAGGGACCAAAAGGAGAAAGTCTGACTTGAAGTTGTTCTTAGCAGTCAGCTGAAAGCACACCACTGTGCAGGATAGAGGAAGAGCGTTTGAAGGGAATTGGTTAAGTAAAACCTTTAGCTGTAACGTTATAAGAAAGACACAAGTGGGGGAAATAATAAAATGCACAGTAGATACACCATGCAGATGATTTGGGAAGCTCTGCTCCCACTGAAAGCCCGGCGGAGAAAAATTATTTGCTTATTCTCACAGTATTACATTTCCCTTTGAATTAAACTATTTTTCCTTCCCATCAGCCAGCTAGACTTGGTTTCTTAATTAGGAAGCACAATGAAGTTTCTCACAGATGTAGTCAGCCACAGACTCTGATCCAAAATAATAAGTATAATTAATTTTAGAGGACATCTTTAGTTTATAAGGCCTGAAATTAAAATATGATGTTTTTTAACATTGTGGTACAAAAACACAAGGAAACATTTGCTTCACAGTCTTATAGTGACACCATTTCCTTCCTCTGTGTTGAAAAAGGCTTTCAGTCTGATATGGCCCCCATCCTCTCTCACTCTAATGCCTCTTTACTCAAACTCGATTTCTTTCTAATCAAAAAATATCTTAGGAAATTCTACTTTAAAAATATTTCCTGATTTTAAAAAGTCAGCAAGACAGGTTGAAATCATTTAAATACCACATTGTCTTGGACAGATCACACAAATCTTTTTCTTATAATCTCAGTCTTATAAAGAATATACTTAAGCAGCTGTTCATTTAAATACAGTTTTAAATATGCATAATTTAACCTGAATAAATATTGCTAAACTTCTCGTGCACTGAAATATAAGCACAAAGGTCAACTTCTCTATAATAGCTGTCAAATAATCTCTGTTTCTGCTTGGTGAAGTGAAAGTTATTTAGTGATTGATCGTTTCTAAATTGAATACACAACATCAAGACAAATTATTAAGTCAGAAGTCCAAATATACCCAGTTCCTAATTCTTATGGTATCATGCCTTTTAAGTTCTCTATGGTAGATTAAAATTTTGTCATTGTAAAGCACTGGAAAGTTTTCTATAGCATTCAACTACTCCACTGACAAAAACCAAAAACAAAACCTATATGGTATGGACTGTATTTTGATGTATGCGATGATTTCGAAATTTGGTTTTGAACAAACTTCAGCCTCTGTGCGAGAATAACTTACCTTTTAGTAGATCTTTATGGCTATTTTAAATAAAAGTTTTTAAAAAGTAAACACGAAGAGGGAATATTACAACATGAAGTCTATCTTCTTGGGAGTCTGTACCCATTAGAGTCTTTGGGCTCATAAGTACATTTTGTTTCATAGTGATAACATCTCTAATGGGCACTTAGGGCTGATATTATCATCTTCTTTCGACAGAGAGGGGACTAGATGCCTCTGCTTCTGACACAAATTAAATGTTGTTTCTGTTAAATAGGCTGTCTCTTGGGTTGGAGTCACATCAGGATTTTGAGTTGCCACATTCAAGTAACTAAGAAAACAAACGCTGGCCTTGCCAATGCTGCTCCTAATTTCTCTGGCTCTTTGATGACTCTATGGTCCCATCTCTTACCTGCATTGGGCTATACGCTCTCATTATACATATATAGGTTACTGCAGAGTTCTAAGCAGTAAAAATCTTCTTGATGGACAATCTAATTTAAATGACAAATGTGTACTGAACACATACCATAAGGGGTAAGGTAAGAAGAGGAAAATGAGGAACCCAGTCTTTACAAATAAAAATGCCTCACAAATAAACGTAAGGTACTGGGATGGGTCACATGACTTTCTTGGCAAATTATTTTAATAGCAGTATTTAAAATTTTGTACCAAGTAACTTCTAACCGTCTAAATGTTTGTGAGTTTTGTCATATATCATAGAAAGCCTTAAAGTGTGGGCCAGGATTACATATGTTTAAAAATCATTTCTGTCAGTTTATTCTCTCTCTTTTTAATATTAGGTTATTTGCTTAATTGTCAGTATAATTTTAATCCTTTCTAAACAAAATTACTTATTTGCTCTTTGCAGCTAATGACATTTCTTGATTGAACTTGATTAAGAGTCTCATCCTATTTGGGAAACTGTCTAGTCTTGCCTCCTTAACTGGTTATAGGATATGATACTGCATTTAGGACTAAAGGTTCCCTAAGTACCACTGTCAATCCACTTAGAAGCCTTTTTTAATGGAAGTAGGTTGGAGAGGTTGTCCTTAGAAAGCTTGTCCTCTTAGATTCACAAAAGGGATTTTGAAGTATTTCTTTACTATTGGAAATTATAAAATAATTCAAGGCAGTACGCATTATTGGACAATACTGGAAAATAAAAGGAGAGGTCTCTGGGCTTTGTAATGTGTATCTAGAGGAGAGCTTCCAGAATATGTAAAAAAAAAAAAAAAAAAAAAAAAAAAAGGACCCATACTGTCTAATTCAGTAGTACTTCATTGTTCTGCAGTTATGTTGGTTTCTTGCCCTTTAGAAATGTACCTTAATTCCAAGGAGATTTTTCTTTCAAGATTTTAGCCACTTTTGCTCCTTTAAATAGTTCTGTAAACAAAGTTGCTTGTGTAAGCAATAGAAGGCTTTGTACACCAAGTGGAATGTCTTTCAACAGTTGCCTGAGTAAAATACGTATGGAGTTTTCCCTAATGAAATTTTAAATATGGTTCTATGAACTCTAATACAATCTGTGGATAGTATATGAACAAAAGCATGTGTGTTAAACATTACCACTGCAGAAGAAAAATATTTTCTTTTGACTGGAAAACTTTAAACTTTAGCAATGGTGAGGATCATTGCTTTACAGAAAAGATCACTGCATGTAGTATTTACTCACATCTGACAATGAAAGTCAGTGTTTTGTAACTAATTTACTTAGTAAAATGGTACTGTATACTCAACCAGAATTAAAAAGTAAACTGGTTGTTAGAGTTTAGAAATACTCTATGAGAAAACTATATGCTTTGGTTGATTTCTATTTTACATTAACATATGTAATTATATACCCAAAGAGTTTGAATATATTAATGTTAAGTATTTTCATTGCAAATTTAATTTGCATCTGGTTGTGGTTTTCTAACAAGTTTGTTATTGCAGATTAACATTGCTGCCTCTCACAGCATTTCACACTTGAAATATCTGTGAATTGTGTTTTGGGTCCATCAAACTGGAAGTGTGTGGTTAGATATTAACCCTTTCTTCATTTTTTAAATTAAAAGTGTTCTTTCAATATAAGAGAAGAGACATACTTAAAGAAATAGAAAACTTTTGTTCGATGATAAATGTTTTCTGTTTCAAAAATAAATTAATCTAAAAAGGCAACATTTTGGTTGGTAAGACATTGAGACTGTTAACAAATCCGTGAGTCAAATGGATACGCAGAGCAGTTTCCTTCTGTACTTTTGACAGTTAGTTTGATTTCATTTAGATTTTTGACCTCTCCTAGGATTACCGCTTCATAAGTCAAACTCAGGGAAACCAATCCACCTAGTTTAAAATAAAATGACGTTAATTCCCAATTTTTCTAAGAACTTCATTCCTTCTCACATCTTTTCTTTGTCAGCCCCAGGACTGTTAGCCAATGCTCATTGAAAGGAAATTTTTATCATTTATGGCTGGCAGTATCTATTTCTCTTTACTGGGTTATAACAAATCAACCTGGCTACAGTTTTGCATTGGGATTTTTTAAAAGATAATACACACGTACTTTTTCATCCAAATTTAGAAATTACATTTGATCAATTAGAACAAAATTTGTAGACAAAGTTGATACCATAATGCTTTTGTTTGCATTAAACTAGAGCAAGACCCCAGCATCCAGAAAGTTTCTGGTCAGTGATAAAGTAGAGCACTGTACCTTGGAACCAGAGAAAATTGATGTCCCAAGTATACAGCAGACCCAAGGCCCTTCCAAACACTTCCCCATTTGGAATTTTCTCCTCTGGTCTCTCTTCCCAGCTCTGCTCATGAAGGTACTGTCTGTTCCTGACAGTCCCATGTAGACTTGATTCCTAGGGAATCTTTTGTTCAGCTGATAGCAATCCTTCTGTGGACTTTATTACTTGTGTTGGCCCTTCTGTTATTTGCCAAGCATTCAGTTCTCTCAAGCTTGAGTGCCATTGTGTAATAGATTCAAGTATACCAAAGCAGGTCTCCAAACCTCTGGCCTCATGTAATATGGCTCAGCTAAGGGTCTTCAGTGCAGTAGCCACAACTTTTATAACCACCTTTGGAGTTACTTAATTGCAATGCTTTGGTTCCCCTATTGGTTAAATATGGAGAGTTGAAATGAAATTATATTTGAAAAATGTCCAGCTTAAATCTAAGAGTTTCAGAGTATTTTCAGAGTACAGTATTTTGTTTTCACTGATGTCATTTTTAAGGTAAAGTAAAATATGTGACCTCCTTCACCTACATATTTCCACTGTACCAAAAAACAGAGAGAATAATATAACCAACACCTATCTCCAGTGTACTTCTCTCTATGTACCTGTCTCCAAGACACATCAAAGCTATCTTTGCTTCAGCTTTTAAAAATATATGTTTTTATGTTAAGACTTCCTACCCTTCCATCTCTTTCTTTTTCCTCCCTCCATAACCAAGGTTATTCCCATGCACGAGTTTTAGACTTACTACATTTGTATGTATTCATAGTATTGCTTTGTTTATTTAAAAATCTGTCATAAATAGCATCATTTTTTTTTTTTAAGTAAGCTCCATGTCCAATGTTGGGCTTCACTTCACAACCTGGAGATCAAGAGTCACATGCTCTACTGACTGAGTCAGCCGGGCACCCTGTATGTATTCTTTTTAACTAAAACTTTATGGGTTTTTTGAGATTTACTCACACTAATATATGTTGCTTTGGTCCATTCCATTCCTTTGGTCCAATACTACAATGCTGTAGTATTCCATTAATGGATATACCATCACGAACTTCCTTTTTTTTATAATATTTGCTATTTCAAATGATGCGCTGTGAAACCCTCATACATGTCTCCTTGTGCACAGGCTGTCTCTCTTGAGTACTGCATGGAATTGGAGTTGTGAGATCATAGCTATGCCTAGTTCCAGCTTTAATAAATATCACTAAATTGCTCTTTTAAATGGTTGCCCCAATTTACACAGGTACTAGCAGTATGTGAGAGTCTCTGTTGCAACTGTATTATCACCAACACTTGATATAGTCAGACTTTCAGATATTTTCTCACTTCACCTGGGTATAAAGTGGGGACTCATTGTTTTAAATTAGATTTCCCTGGGGCTCCTGGGTGACTCGTGGGTTAAGATTCCGACTTTGGCTCAGGTCATGATCTCATGGTTTGTGAATTCTAGCCCACATTGGGCTCTGTGCTGGCAGCTCAGAGCCTGGAGCCTGCTTGGGATTCTATGTCTCCCCCTCTCATGCTCATGCTCTGTTTCTCTCTGTCTCTCAATAATAAACAAATGTTAAAAAAAAAAATTAAATTAGATTTCCCTAACAGCTAGTGAGACTGAACATCTTTTCACTGTTAAATGTCTGACTTTCCTTTTGCTATGAATTGCGTTTTCTTATATTTTGCTTGTTTTTTATTTGGAGTCGCTTGTTTTTCTTACTGATTTATCTAATTCCTTATTGGTTTTGTTTGCCGTAAAAATATTTTCCTGATCTGTGGCTTTGCCAGGCATTGTTTATGGCACCTTTAAAAATGTGTAAGTTTTATTTTGTTTTTTTTTAACTGAGATATAATTGACATATAATATTGTATTAGTTTTAAGTGTCCAGCATGATGATTTGATATATGCATATAGTTTCAAATGATCACCACAATAAGCTTATTAGTTAACGTCCATCACCACATATAGTTACAATTTTTTTTTCTTATGATGAGAACGTCTAAGATTTACTCTCAGCAACTTACAAATATAGAATACAGTATTATTAACTAGAGTCACCATGTTGGACATTACATTACATTTCCAGGACTTACTTATCTTATAATTGGAAGTTTGTACCTTCGACTCCCTTCACACATTTTGCCCAATCCAACCCCCCCCCCCACCACTCTGTTCTCTATGCCCATGAATTTGGATTTTTTTCAGATACCCATATAAGCAAGAGTGTTTCTTTTTAATAGAGTGAAAAATGTATTTATCGTTTCCTTTAAAGTTTGTGCTTTTGTCTCTTGTTTAAGAAGTTATTCCTTAGCCTTAAGTCATGGGTATATTTACCAATACTCTCTTTTAAGTTTCATAAAGTTTTTCTTTGTCTTTAATGTATCTAAAATATATTTTTGTTTTTGGCAAGATGTAGAAATCTATTTTTTCTCCCAGATGAATATCTAATTGTCCAAGACCCATTTATTAAATTGCTCATCCTTTCCTTATACTTTTAAAATGCTACCTCCTTCATTTATGAGATCCATAGGTACATCTGTGAGTCTCTTCTTTTCATTGGGCTATTCTTGTACCATTGCAATGGAGTGAAATGCTTTATGTCTTGACATCTGGCAGGGTGAGTAGTCTGTAGTCTTCAAAATTGTTTTAGTTATTTTTGGCCTTTTGCTCTTCCATATGGATTTTGATGTCAATATATGTACTCTCTGCAAAGTAGAAAACCAGTTTATAAAAAAAATAACTTTTTTGGATGCTAATATCCTCGAATAACTTTTTTTGGAATTTTAAGCTGGAAATATTTATTTAACATTTTCTCTATTTAATCTTTGGGTCTTCGTTGAAATGCATGATGCAATTGATACTATCCTAACTTCAAATCTGCTGCTGAATTTGGCTGCCCTGAATTTTGGTGCTCAGAGTTAGAAAAGTTAATTTTGTTTTTAAAAAACTCAGTTTCACCAAGCTGAAGAGCGTTCGGTTGCAAAAAATGAGGGTTTGTTTTCTTAAGTAGCATTTGAATTGAGATGTTGAGGTAAGGCCAGGTAATCGCTTTCTTTTCTCCTTTTGTCATTAAGTAGAGTTAGAACAATGGGTGTTATTTGAGAGCTGCCCTTCTAACCTTTGCTGCTCTTAAAATGCCTTCAGGTCATCACAAGTTTCTTAGTGGTGTTTTAATTTTTAATTTAATGTTTAACTTCAGAGAGAATTGCTTAGAAACATTTACCTTGTTGAGCTACAGGGAAATGGTTAGATAATGGTGTCTATTGGTGCTGATAAGTATTTATTTTGGGGACTGAGTAAAAAAAAAATAGGATTGTCAAAGTTTTATGTAATTGGAAATTTACTTTGGATTATTTCATCCTTAAGACATTAAAAAGTAGGAAGATGTCTGGTCCTTTGATTTTTAAAATGTATTCTCCATTATACAAGCTTCCAGAGTACTTCAGTGAATATGAATTTACATCATAGCTGTTTCATAAATATTTTGAGGGATTTTTTTCTCTTATCTCATTGCCTTTGTCCAATGGGAGAAGAAATAGTACTCAATTCATTCCCTTCTGTGATTTACCATAAATTGGCCCTAGATGCTTCTTTTATACCTAAAGAGTATACAGTTTCTGTTTCAAAGTCCTGATTTTTCTCAGTTTCTCATCCATTTTCTGGGATGAACCTTGCTTGGCCAGGTTCCTCAACTGTGTGTGATTGAGAGAGAGAGAGAGAGAGAGAGAGAGAGAGAGAAATGGAAGTGGAGGGGGGGCTGGAAGGGTGGGGGTAAGTTAGTCATTCTCCTTTGAAGCATTCAGCAGGATTACTTATTATGGTGTATGAGAGTTTTTCCTTTATTATAAGGCAGTGGTCTTAGACTGGTTGGTTTTTGTTCTTTTTCTTTTTATAGTAGTTGTTTTTCGTCCAAGTTCAGTAAAGACCAAGATATGCCCACTCAGAGAATTCCTCTACAGGTACATGTAGGAACATACAGTTGGAATTGAAGATAGTTGCTTATTTATTCATTCACTCATCATATATATATATATATATATATATATATATATATATACACACACACACACCCACAGGACAAATAGAGTGACCATAAAATTTATGATCCATAGCAGGACACTTTTGAGAGTGAAAGGAGGCTTTGGGAACAAGGAACACAAACGAGGGTCTTCCCTGGCAAGCCATCCAGACCTGACCACTGTGTGTCACGCTTCCTATAACCAGGAAGTTTTTTAATAACCTAGTTTACTCGTTCAGGTTGCAAAAGGAAGGGAAAGAGTTGATTAGAAGGAAAGAGGAGGCGTCTGTATAGTCACTGCACCCTTTAATAGAAAACAAACACCCGGAGACTGCAGGTTTATTGGGTGCTAAGTGTGCCTGGCTGTAATCTGCTGGTTTCATTGAATTCGTATACCCTTTCTTGGTGCTGCTTTTCTAGAAATTGTGTCTCTACTTTGCTTCCTTATTACCCTTAGACATTTTTGGTGTGTGTGTGTGTGGGGGGGGAGATATAACTAACATATAACATTGTATTAGTTTTAGGTGTACCTTAGATATTTTAAAAAATTATTGTTACCTTCTGCATTTCTTTTATTTTGGACTGGCAATATTTCTGGCCCTAGTCTTTATTACTATTTTTCTTATTTTATAGTTACAGTAATTAGATTTCCAGACCATTCTCTAGGCAAAATCGGTTAGCCTTTTTTTTTTTTTTTTTTTTTTTGACCATTTGAAAAGAAGGTCTAGTAGCCACGTGCTTTTCATTCCTATCCAATGGCTAAAGTCATAGGTTTTGTAGGTGGGTTTTTGTTTCTGTTTTTGTCTTTTTTTGGATTCCAAAAAAGACTTTCACCTCAGATCCGAACCTTGCTAATTTTTGACACAGCAGAACAGCTTGGTGTGCCTGTATCCCAGCACACTGCAAAGCAGTCTCCAAAGGTAGAAGGAGTGGGGACAGAGGGTGATGGATGGAGGAAGAGAGTGGGGGATGCTTTCCTTGTGTTGGCTGTATGGACTGTTTTGGAAAGAGTCATTTTGTTTTTGTGGGTAACGTCACCCCTCCCCTTTTCTGAAATCTATCCCTAAAAGTACAAAATATGGGAGTGTGTGTTTGCTGATGGTCAGATCAAAGGTTCTCAGGGGGCTGGACTACCTGAAAAGGGAAAGGGGCTAGGGTAGCTCTCTGCAGCCTGACCTCTCCACTCTCTTTGTGAGGGAGTATTTGATGGGCACCTGGAGACAGAGCTGCTGGCATGACCTTCCCAGGTGCTGCTGAGATGGAATGTGTGTATCCGTGTATGGATATGGTCACTTTGAGCTATTTGAGGTAGAAAAAAGACAGTAACATATATACTAACATAAATATTGAAACAGAGTGTTCATCTTTCATCAGAGCCCCTTGGTTTAGAATCCTTTTGTTCAGCAGCAGTGAATTGTAACTATTAACTAACATTGTTTAAAAGATTGGCATTTGTGGCACAAAGGTAAGTGTAACTTACCTGAGTAACTTCTTCACCCTTTGCAAATATTTACAGGTTGAAGGAATATAGTTTAACAAAAGAGCCAAGTGATTTTGTAGCGTTTTACTTTCTGGTTTCCCTACAGTTCAGAAGATAACTTATCTGGGGGAAAAAAAGGGAAGGTTTTGCTTGTGGAGAGTAATGGATTATTTTAAACCTCATTCCTTTCCCTTAAGGGTTGTTGCTGCATCATTTTTAAGCTTTTGGAAACACAAAATCTGCATAACTTTTTTTTTTTGAGGGATGCTGCCGATAATGGTTAATAGCATAACATGTTGTGCTTTTATGAACATATTAAAGCACTTTAAAATATTCTATATGTTCTGGCATTATGATTTGAAAATAATATGGTCTGTATAAAACCTTCTTAGAATAGATGTTTATGTCCTTATGAACTTATGAAAACAACTTTTAGAAATGCTGTGTTTGTGAAAAAGAGAACAGCCTCCCCAAAATAAATGTTTTTATGGGAACAACAAACTCCTTGCTAGATTTCCTCTTCTGGTTTATGGTTCTTCTAATAATGTCATTAGTTAACAACAGGACTGATACCTTTAATTCTCCAGTCCCTTTGTACAGTTAAGTGCTGGCTGGAATCTTCTCCGGGCTGAAAGAATGACACATTCAAGAAGTCTCTGACAGTGTTTAAACACCTCTTATCAAAACTTAATTTCCATGAATGATTGATTTTGGCACTTGATGGAAGGCTGAAGAATGTTCAATTACCCCATTTTCATGTGCTAATGAAGCCGAAAGTGACTTAAGGGGATTTCTTTACACTGTGGCAGCCTGTTTGGATATGCACATGACTTCTTAGGTTTCTCTCCCAGGGTTTGTCTCTACTAAATAGTTGTCTTATTGAGTAACTGTGGCTAATCTGTCTGCTTGGCCACAGGCCTTGGCCTTACTCTGTAGAGCGGACTGTAATTAGCAAAGCTGTCAAACCAGGTGTTTAATTTCAAGAGAACTCATTTTATAAAAGTCTTCCAGTAACTTGCAGAATCAATGAGGTTTAGGTTTTCTGTTTGTTCACAGGCACTCCTTGGATATTAGGTTTTGAGTAAAATCGATATGGAAAACATTTTAAAGTGGGGAAAAAAAACAACTTTCAATTCCAAACTTTGGCTTCAAAAGTTTGACCATTGAATTCAATTTTTTACACACCGAACTCGAATTTTTTTTTTTTTTTTTTACTAAAACACTCCAACCTTGGCTGGAAATACAAAATTTAAGGATTTCCTGCCCCTTTCTTTTGGGGGGGAGGGGATTGAATGAAGGAGAAGAAAAATAGGAAAAGACTTAAGATTCTCTCTACTAAAACATATGCTGTTTGTGGGTTTAAATATTGATGATTATGCTACATGTTCTTTTATAATCATCTTCAGTATCATTTTGGTAACAGAAACCCCAAAACTTCACCTATACATATCCTTCTGGGTTGAGACTCCCTTGGTGTTTATAACTCTGTGGATTCCAGAGAGGTTACTTCTCTGGCTTCCCAAGACTTCTGAAGCCTGAAGTAAGTCACAGGCTGGTTTTGTGACCCCAGATGAGCCACTTCTAGCCTCTTAAGTTCGAAACAACAACAGTCCTCATCCAAACTGCTTATCACTTCCTTACAGGTTCCGCTTCCTTCTAATGAAGGTGTCTGACTCCTTGGAACATGGAAAGTGCTGTGTTCCCGGGAGATGAGATCCTTGTTTAGATTGAGATGAACGTGCTGTGTGTAAACACTTAAGCCGCTCCTTATGGGTGTGTTCAGGCTCAGCCAAAACCAATGGTGTGACTTCTCTACCCGGTTGGTTACCGACTCCTGGCATAATCTTTACTTTCGTAGGAAGAGGAAAGCATGTCAGGGAAAAGAAGTGGCTTTGCTTCCTCAAAGGACCCCTGCCTAGTGAGCTTGCAGTTAAGAGAATTTCATCAGTTCGCCCTATGTGGCGAGCCTCAACTCTGATGAAACTGAAGCTGGCGATTCTCTGAAAACATCATTTAACTTCAGTGTTGCGTTGTCTTCTCTTTTCCTCCACCCTCACACTAGTTACCTCAGTGCATCTCCCCATGAAAGAGAAAGAGGGAAGAAAATAAGACCATGACCAGGTGTCAGCAAGTATACTCAGGGCCTGGGGGCGGGGCGGGGGGGGGCAGCGGGGGGACTGCCTAATGGAGAAATTACTCTCCTTTCCTGTCCTGGGAAGCCATGGCCTGTCGTGGTCCCGGCCACCCCGTGTTCTCCGTCAGCTCCCTGTCTGCTACCCATTCAGGCACTGTGTGGCGGAGAGGAGAGAGCGTTCAGCTGGAAGACCACAATCCTGCTTGTGCCTTCTGTACTTTTGACAACAGAGCAGGGTCCCCTCGTTCCCTGGGCCATGGTGTATCATAGGAAGTTTACCTAACTCCCATGTTCAGTAATTGCTTATGCCACTTGCATATAATTTGGAAGGCGTGCTAACAGATGAAAACACACTGCACTCAAATGAATGATTATTTGCATGTTCCCCAGTGTATTTCACTGGGGCTTTGTCACAATGGGATCTGACATGTTTTTCTGTTTCTTGGTGTGATTTCTCTGATTGTTTCTAAGTTCATGTCATTGCCATTTGACATGTTCTTTAGGAGTTGGTGAATCGAAACTTATTTGACACAAAAGCAGCCAGTATTTTTGTTACAGTGCTGTTTGAGCAGATCATTCATGTAAAATTAACTACTAATACATCTTCCAAATCACATAGATGAGAGAGGGTTGGAAAATAAAAAGTAAAATTCAAAACTGATTTTCTTGGTACCTTTATTATTATTTTTTAAAGTTTACTAGTAATATAACCTCTTTTTTAGTAATCTCTATGCCCAACATGGGGCTGAAACTCACAACCCCAGATCAAGTGTTGTATTCTCTTCAGACTGAGCCAGCCAGGCACCCCTGATTTCCTTGGTACTTTTAGATGTTTTCATTTCTTCAGACATTTAAACAAAGGAGGTAACATATATATTCCCCACGTTATCTAGATTTTTCTCTGCTTCTTTATTCCTGAAGATCTCCTACTGTCACTCCTCACTTGAGGATTAGTGAACGCGGGCTTGCCTACCCATTCCATTGCACTGGTCAGCCTTTTTTAGGTTTTCCAATTTTTTTTTAATGTTTATTTATTTTTGAGAGAAAGAGTGCGAGTGGGGGAGGGGCAGAGAGAGAGAGAGGGAGACACAGAATGGGAAGCAGGCTTCAGGCTCTGAGCTGTCAGCACAGAGCCCAACGCGGGGCTCAAACCCAAGAACCATGAGATCATGACCTGAGCTGAAATCAGACGCTTAACTGTCTGAGCCACCCAGGCGCCCCTCTTTACATTTTCCTAAACTCAACTGTTAAATGACTCTCTCCAGCTCCAAGCTCCCAGTGACATGCTTCCTCCACAGTGGTATCAGCTTAAGCTTCCTGCTGCATCAGATGCTACACCCTAAGAGGGCAGGGGCCAGGCCTGTCCTCTTCTCCACTGCACTCTTTTTATTCACTGGGTGTTTCTTCAGTGAAAAATGCACCGTTTTAATGAAATCTCATCTTATCTCTAGACCCTATAGTGGCATTACATCACGTGCAAACTAAACTTCAAACACCTCAATCCTGCATTCTCGTCAAAGCCTGTTGGGAAATGGCCCCGACGTTTCTCACAGAGCTCATACTAGTGGAAATGCTCTCCTAGGCTTACCTTCCTTCCTGTATTGTTCAGGGCTGGCACCCCTGCCCTCTTACTCCTGTAACTGTGCCCTGCCCTTTCTAAATCACACTGTCTTTTGTTCCTAGTGTCCTCTTTATAACATCAGTGAGCACTGATTATTTACTAAGTGCCTGGTACTGGGGATGCACAAAAAATAAGTCAAGCAGTTCCTGCTTTCTAGGATTTTCCTCCCTTCCCTGACTGGCAGGCAGGAAGGGGTAAGCTCTCTCAGGTAACATCTGAGTGTAGGAGGGAAGGTGGGGGTGTTTGGTGGTACCCTTTCCTGAAGTAAGGGCAGAGGCTAGACACTAGCTGTCTATTCATCCCTGTTTCTCTAGGGCTTTGCCTGGTGCTTTTCTTAAAATAGACGTGTGATTACTGATAATCTCTCTCCCATCTTGTTTGCCTTGTCTTCTGCTCCTACCAGTACCTCCCACCTAGAAATCCTCCTCTTCAACTCTGCCTTTCACAAGGCCCAGCTCAAATACACCTTCTCCATAAGGTCATAGCCAGTACATGGCCCAACATTGTCTTTCTCTCCTGAAGACCCCAGGGACCGAGCGTAATTCCTTTGTGGTGGCAGTCACGTTCCACCATGTGTCCAAGTCTATGCCTTTCGCCATGCTACCTTCTCTTGTCGTAATCACTGGCCCCTAGAACACTAGCATGGGGATTGATACACACTTGCTTTTGCTTCTCAGCATAAAGTAAACTCACTTGGGCAAAAGATATTTGAAGCAAGGAAACTGAACAAATTTCAAATGGATGAAATCTACTCTTACTATGTATGTGACAATTAGGTTTTCAAATGTTACTCATATGCTTCAAAGCAGATTCGTCGCAGTTCCATTTTATAGTGTAGCAAATACTAACATGGATTTTTTAGGACTGCTTTATTTTTCTTCTGGTCCAGAGAGCTGGATCACACTAAAATAAAGAAAAAATTTAGAAAAGCTATGAATTTACTTGGGTGAGTAATTAGGCATTCTTTAGGCAAAGCATTCCCTGAGGGTTATGTTTTGTTTTGATTTTTCTATGAACTCCACTCATTTCAAAAATTCACACACATTCAGAACTGTAGTAAAGGAGAAAGAGGGTACAGAAAATATATCTGCATGTGTAAGTAGGGAGGAAAGAAAAAACTACAGGTGGAGAATCTAGAATTAATGAATCGGGTGCAAATATAAGAGAAACCACTGAGATAACAGAAGGAGCTAACAGAAGGTGTCAGAGGCCAGAGAAAGTTGCTGAACTTCCGCCCTGAGAGAGTGGTGATGATCTCCTCCCTCCTGAATATCTGACTCACCATTATGGCAGGTCACGGTCAACGGAAGTCCAACAGGCCACTCAGAAAGCGAAGGGGTCCCAAAATGTGCCCAGTCCTCTCTATGGAGGATGGTGAGGCCTGGGGAAGCCCTTTGCAAACTAAGTCAACTTGTATAATTAAGTCTCACAGCTTGAGATACCCAAGAATCTGTCAGCGCACTCTCCTACAAGCACTTCTAATCCTTAATGTCTTTTCGTTAAGGAACAGGAGCCCTTTCTCAAAGAAAAGTTTTCTCAAAGAGAAGTTTGCTCAGAATCTAAATCAATAAAACATGTATGTGATGGCTGGATACCATAAAGAAAATGCATAAGAATATAAACTTATTTTATGTATTTAAATTTAAAGCACTTATTTATTTATTATGAGACAAGTCAGTTCAAAAAACTTTTTGAAACCCAACTATGAAATCCATGGTTTTGTCTGATAAGTACAGCCTTACATCAGCCTGGGCATCCAATTAATTTCTCTGTTTTGTGTTCATCTTGTCAAATCAATCTATTTCATGAAAGTATTGCCCAGTTGGGTTCAATTCATCTTAAGGCTAATTAATCTTATTATATCCATCATCAATGGTTGGATTTTTTTCTTTTATTTTCTAGTTTTAAGGTCAAAAAAGCACCCAAAACGTACAAGTGCTAAAACAGAGCTACCTACACCGTGCTGTGGACCTGTGCTATCACAGCATGCCCTGTCATGTCAGGGGTTCATTTGTTATCGGACGACTCCCTTTTGGCAGAGAATCTGTGTGGGACACTTCCAAGCTCTTTCTGGGATCTCACTGAGCTCAGCCTATAGGGACTGGAGGTTCATTCAGGTGGCCTAACATGCATAACTTGCTCATGGCTACATTTTTAAAAAGAACTGTGCAAGGCAAATGGCCTTCTAATCAGTAATGGACACCTGAGAATCTTAGCTGTAGCCACAGAATAACAGCAGACATAGGCTGCAGAGTTCAGTTTGAAAACTATTGCTCTAGTCCATGTGGCTCTATTAATCCCCATAGAGTATAACTTCTCATCTTTCCTGTCCTCTTTCATTGCATCTTTTTTTCTTGGAGTGTTTCTTTTCTGTTTACTTTGTTTAGCTTTCTTATTCTGAAAAATTAAGTTGCGTTGTTACAGATACTACCCAAGATATACAGAGTGCTTAAGTTTGTCACTTTTTATAATAGAGAATCCCAGAGGTAAGACTCCAAGAGGAACCTCTGGCACCTGATTTTGGCCTGGCCTGTGAAAGGGAAGTTGGTACCACACCAGGATGTCTTGATGTTGACTATGGTTACCTGAAACCTGGAGAGGCACTTTGGTCCTTTTTTTCCACAAGACCTGAATCCTTCCGTCATTCTCTAGATGGAGAATACAGGACTTGTTTGGGTCTTGCCTTTCTACGATAGAAGTAAGGGGATGGTTTGTGAGTGGAGTAAGCCCTGTATGTGTGAGGAATGGGGTAGTCTAGGCCCTTGTTCTTGACCAGCAGTGCCCAAGGATACAAGTCAAGAACCCCCTCAGTCTCTCCTGCCTCACAACCCAGATGGGCACTAATCCCTTCATGTGGGCTCTCCCACCCTCATGAACTCATCTAAACCTAATTATCTCCCAAAGGCCCCATCTCCAAATATCATTACACTGGGGTTAGGGCTTCAACATATGAATTTGGGGTGGGAGAGACACAATTCAGACCACAGCAGTAGGCCATCTGCTCTCTATCACAGCTACTCAACTCTGCCATTGTAGCATGAAAGCAAGCAGAAAGAAATGAGTAAATATGCTGGAATTTGAATTTCATGAACTTTCTCGTGGAAACTTGTCACCAATTAGTATTCTTTTGATTTTTTTCTAACCATTCAAAGATATAAAAATGACTTTTAACTCATGGGCCATACAAAAACAAGCAACAGGCCAGATTTGGCCTTTGGGCCATAGTTTGGCAGCCACACCTGTCCAGCCCCTTTTCCTTCTCTGACCTTCTCTCACCACCGTCTTGTCTTCACCTGAGGCCAGCCTCACTGTCCTGTGCATGGGCTCTTTTCCTCTATCCCTAATCTCCAGGGGACTGGTCCTCTCCCTTCACTGGGTTTGGTCACCTCCTCACAGGGGCATTTCCCACTGGTCTAAGAGAGCTTTCTTCTTCTCCATCCTGTTTTCCTGCTTTATTTTGTTATCGCGTAGCTCATGTCACTCTTTAAATGTAAACATCTATTTATTTATGTCTTTATTGTCAGTGTCTCCAGCCAGAATGCTAATAACTCCATGAGGACACAGGATTGATTTGCCTGCCTTGTTCACTGTTGTGTCCCCAGTGTCTAGAATCATTTCTAGGCCATAAAAGATGCTCAATAAAATACTTGAATAAAAAATATTGGATAAATGAATGACTGGAAAGAATGCAGATGCTGACGTAAGATTTTTTTAAAGTCTGAAACCAAATTATTCTAACGTATGTCATCTACCTTTGGTATATATATATAATGACTACTATTAGCACATTTCTGAAGTTTGGATTTATCCTGACAAGATAGAAATATTGCTTTTTTTAAAAATAGAAACTTAAAAGGCAACAGTCAGTTTTCTGGTGACAGGTGTTTTTCTCTTGTAATAGCTTAAGTTTTCAATTATTGAGACCAAGATAGTTTGGGAAGATGATAGACTGGGTTTTCCTTCTTTTGTCTTTTTGTGAAACGGGATTGGAAAGAGAAGGAGGCCTAGGGATAAATAGGTTCATAGAGTTCAGGACACAAGCTCCTGGGCCGATGAGCGAATTTCTTTACATGCTCTTGGAGTCTGAGTAGTGGTCATCTAGAGGCCATCACCCCCCCCAACCCCCCACCCCGACCCCAAGCATTCCCTTTTCTGGGACGGATAACTCAAAGGTGGGGAGGTTTCATTTCTTCCTTTCTTTTACAAGGTGGTAATCTCTTAGCTGCCTATGGAAATAAGGCTGCTTTGAAAGAGGAGCTTTGCACATTGTAAACTTTTCCCCCAGGGCAAGTCAGCCATCCTTAATGCTTCTTGAAATTAAAATTTCTTCTCCCTCTCTCTCTTTCTTTTTAACTTTTGTTAGCAAAGAAGAAAGTGAACTTCTCTGCACTTGTGAAAAAGTGCTGCTTGGGTAAAAAGGAAAAAAAAAAAGGTCTGTGTCCTTTTCCCCTACAAATGTGTAAAATCATCAGTTTACATTAAAACATTTCAAACTGCTCAAGGTTTCAATGAAACACATGGTGCTCAATGATGAATTTTGTGTAAGAAAGAGGGAAAGACGAGAATATCTATTTGCATTTGCTTCTGTTTGCTACAGAAGGACTGGAAGGATAAAGAACAAAGCAGTCATGATGGTTTGTGGTGGACAGGTGGGAAGTGATGTTGGAGACAGGACCTGAAGTGAGACTCTCCCTGAATATTTTTAAATGTCATTCTGAATTTTGAATCATGTAGTTTTTGGATATTTTCTATCCAAAAATATAAGATGAAAATAAATAAAAATATTTCCCAAATTCCTAACTTGCATCTTACTTTGATCTTTGCATTTACTCTTCTAGGGTTTTCTTTTTTTTTCCCTTTTTTTTTTTTGAGGGAGTTGTGATTTTTTTAAAATGTGGTAAAATACACATAATATAAAATTTACCATTTTAAGAGTGCAAATCAGTGAAATTAAGTACATTCACAATCTCTTGCAAGCACCACCAATATCCATTTCCAGAACTTTTTCATTATTTCAAACAGAAGCTCAGTACACATTCAACTCTCTGGCTGTTAAAATTCTATTCTACTTTCTATTCTATTCTATTCTATTCTATTCTATTCTATTCTATTCTACTTTCTGTCTCTCTGAATTTGGCTATTCTAGTTACCTCATTTAAGTATAATCAACAATATGTGTTCTTTTATGTTTGGTTTCTGTCACTTAGTGTAATGCCTTCAAGGCTCATGTGTGTTGTAGTATGTATAGAATTTCATTCCTTCCTTCTTATGGCTGAATGATATTCCACCATATGTTTCTACCACATTTGGTTGACCCATTCATCTGTTGGTGGACATTTGGGTTGTTCCTACCTTTTGGCTATTATAACTGATTTTTGACTGCTTTCTTAACACCATGGCAAGTATTTATTACTTAAATGGCAAGTAATCCTTTACGTTTTTAACTTCTTCCCCTTCAAGACTAGGAACTTTGAAAATAAGAGCATTGTCTGAAATATCTTATTCATCTCTGTATCTCCAGCACCACTAGAATAACAAGCAACAGTTTGTTTATTTATTTATTTATTTATATTAACATTTATTTATTTTTTGAGAGTCAGAGAGAGACTGAGCACGAGCAGGGGAGGTGCAGAGAGAGGGAGACACAGAATTGGAAGCAGGCTCCAGGCTCTGAGCTGTCAGCACAGAGCCCAACGCGGGGCTCAAACCCACAAACCATGAGATTATGACCTGAGCCGAAGTCAGTCGCCCAACCGACTGAGCCACAACAAGCAACAGTTTAGTTAGCACTTACTAAATGTCTGCCTGCTGAATGACTAAACGGTGGGTTGAAAATGAGTTTTGAGTTTACTTCATAAAGGACAAGGGAGAATCTAAAGGGTTTTTGTTTAGCTCCATCAGCTGTGAAGCAATGTACTTATTTGGAGTTAGTTCTAAGTTAAAGCAATTTTAGATGATGGGAAGTAGCTGCAGAAATGTAGCCATTTTCCAAACACAACATGGCAGCCAGAAGACAATATTAACAAACATGGGCGAATAGAAAACACTCCTGCACTTTGTGTGTGTGAGGTGGGTATGTGACTCCCCTGTGAACTGACCATGGAGGATGACCCATGCACAAATACCCTAGCCCTGCTGGAGGGTACCATGTAGAAGAAGAAAGCAGCTAAGTTTAGAAACAGGCAAAGTGAAGCAGCGATGGGGTTTGGGGTAAGTTCACACAGTTGCTTGGCTAGTCTGACCCTGGGCAGATGTCCCCTCATCTCAGTGATGGATGATGCGGCAGCTTTAACCAAGCTGAACAATCCTGGTGCCAAGGCCAGCTGCTAGAGTTTGTTTTTATTTGTTTGTTTGGTTAGTTGGCTTTTTTTTTTTTTTTCCAAAGGGACCCTGAAGGGCTGTTGATTTAGTGACCATCCCTCATAGCTTGCTCTGTCGGTCATGGTGATGATGTGGAAGCTGGGGCAGACGAAAGGCCACCCCCACTTTTGGAATGAGAAATAAAGCCTGCGGTGAGCTGAGGAAGAGGGGAGGGGTGGGAGTGGGAAGGTTCTCTGTTGTTTCGAACGTGTGTGTTTGGCTTTTGGAGAATTAATATTAAACATGTTGGAATTGTAAAGCTGTACAGAACCGTACTGAGGATCTAGCCCAGCTTCTTGGATTTATTGGTGAGGAAATTAACAGATGAGTTTGCTTAAGGAGGTCTTCTGTGACCTTATTACTCAGGACGGTTTGGGAGATGCCATTTTCATCTGAATTGCTACTCAGCCTTTATGAAACAATTTGATCTAATGATGGCTATTCCTCAAGAGAACACCATTTTTTTTTTTTTTTACAAAGCTGGAATGAATACACATTTTGCTCTAGAAAAATAAGTTTTCTAGTAATGGAATATATAGTTATTAAAATAGTTTTGTTAATGTAATGATTTGTAGTTGTATTTATTTATTTATTTAGAGCATGAGTGGGGGAGGGGCAAAGGGAGGGATTGAGAGAGAGAGAGAGAGAGAGAGAGAGAGGGAGAGAGAGAATCTCAAGCAGGCTCCACACTCAGTGTGGAGGATCCCATGCACTGGGATGGATCCCACGACCCTGGGATCATGACCTGAACTGAAATCAAGAGCCAGACACTTAACTGACTGAGCCACGTAGGCACCCCTATAGTTTTGGGGGGGGGGCGGTTAGAACAGAATTAGATTTACAGAAAATTGATAAGATGGTATAGGGAGTTTCTTCTGTTATTCACATATTTAGTATGGCTCACTTGTTACAATTAATGAACCCATATTGATATGTTCTATTAACTAAAGCCCATATTTTTGTTTTCAAATTTTCTTAGTTTTTACCTAATATCCTTTTTCTATTCCAGGATCCTATCCAGGATATCACATTATGTTTAATATTCGTGTCCTCTTAGACTCCTCTGGTCTGGGTTATAGTTTCTCAGCTTTCCTTTGTTTTTTTTTTTTTTTTGTTTGTTTGTTTTTAATTTTTTTTCAACGTTTATTTATTTTGGGGACAGAGAGAGACAGAGCATGAACGGGGGAGGGGCAGAGAGAGAGGGAGACACAGAATCGGAAACAGGCTCCAGGCTCTGAGCCATCAGCCCAGAGCCCGACGCGGGGCTCGAACTCACAGACCGCGAGATCGTCACCTGGCCAAAGTCAGACGCTTAACCGACTGCGCCACCCAGGTGCCCCAGATTTCCTTTGTTTTTAATGGCCTTGTCAGTTTTGAGGAGTATTTGGTCACGTATTTTGTGGAATGTCCCTCAACTGGGATTTGCCTAGATTCTTTTCATGATTAGACTGGAGTTCTGGGTTTGGGGGATGACAGCCACAGAAGTAAAAGTACCATTTCATCACATTATATCAAGGTACATATTACCAACATGACTTATCCCTGTTGATGTTGACCTTGATCACTGGCTGAGGTAGTATTTGTCAGGTTTCTCCACAGTACTCTTCCCCCTAACCCCACCCCTGCCACCTTTCCATACTCTACTTTTTGGAAGGAAGTCATTATGTACAGATAAAACTTAAGAGTAGGGAGTTACGTTCCATCTCTGAGAGCAGAATATCTACATAAATTATTTAGTGTAGTTGTGTTTTATATTCTAAGAAAAGTTTAATTTTACATATGTTATTTACTCATGTAAATTTATTCAGATGGCGTCTCAAAATGACAGGAATAATTGAAATATAGGTAAGTCACAGATACTGAGTTAGTTGATAGATTTTGATTATTTTTCCCCTCTGCACTTAAAAAAAAATATCATTGAAAACTTGATTGACTCACATTTTCATTCATTTTAGGCAGGAGTAATCTAGCTAAAAATGGAGTGGAGTGCTTGGAGGAATAAATGTTGAGTATTTCAGATATTGCTTATTCAGCCCCTACAAAATAAATGATTTATTACATCCATTGTGGCTTAATTTCTTTTTCTCTGAGTGTCCATTTTATTTTTGAAATTTTACTTAATGTTGAGAAAGAGAACCAACATTCACTTCTTGTATGCCAGACAGTTTACATTTATGTTACCGGACAGAAACTCCAGAGCTGATGGGGGAATGATGTAGTGTATGTTTTCCATTTCACAGGTGAGGAAGCTGATACTTGGAGAGTTTAAGCAGTTTACTGAAAGTTTATAAGACTAATCTGGATCCATTCCGAGTCTGCAAAGGCCTTGAGTGCTCTTTGAGGTCTACTGTGTATTTCCATCCCCAACCTTTTGTTCCTATCCTTCGTTGGTGAATTTGATAGAGGGAGACAGAGAATTGACCCTGATTCAGCGAACGTTCTAAGCAATGTTCTTGGCATTACACAAAAACACTTTTCTATGACTTGTATAATTTATAAACTGATTGTTGGCCATTAGTTGCCTGGGCAAATCCCTTTACATTTGAATCTCAGTTTCCAAATGGGTAAAGAGAGAAGTTGAACAAGTCACCTTAGCCTTCCCAGAAATCACATCTGTATTTTCTTCTGAGTCAAACCTCTCCCATTCTTTTTTAGCTTCACATTTAAGTAGAGTTTTAAAAGTAAGCCATTTGGGGCGCCTGGGTGGCGCAGTCGGTTAAGCGTCCGAGTTCAGCCAGGTCACGATCTCGCGGTCCGTGAGTTCAAGCCCCACGTCAGGCTCTGGGCTGATGGCCCAGAGCCCAGAGCCTGGAGCCTGCTTCCGATTCTGTGTCTCCCTCTCTCTCTGCCCCTCCCCCGTTCATGCTGTGTCTCTCTCTGTCCCCAAAATAAATAAACGTTGAAAAAAGAAAAATTTAAAAAAATAAAAAAATAAAAGTAGGCCATTCATAGCAGTAACTTATTAAAGATAGTTTTATTTGGTTTTTGATAATTGAAGAAAAACACAAGTGTGCATACTAAATCAAGCTGGTAAGAGTATGTAATCTGTTGTCAAGCATAAATTGAACAGACTTCAGCCTTACTGACAGCAGACTCTCAGATGCCAGGTGCCCCTGGGTGGCTCAGTCATTGGAGTGTCTGACTTCGGCTTAGGTCATGATCTCACGGTTCGTGAGTTCGGGTACTGTGCTGACATCTCAGATCCTGGAGCCTGCTTTGGATTCTGTGTCTCCCTCTCTCTCTCTGACCCTTCCTGACTTGTGCACTCTCTCTCTCTCTCTCTCAAAAATAAATAAACATTAAAAATTTAAAAAAAAATTAAATATAAAGGGAGTTCCAGTATCTGCCTCCTTATCCAAAAGACTGATATAAAGATAAAATAAAATGAGAGAGAGCATAAGAAGTTTAAGATATCCCAGAAGCATAATGGATTTCCATTGAAAGAGCAAGCTATTATGACAGAATTGGAAATATAAAATTCCAGGTAGAGCTTCTAGATAGCGAAGCATGTGCCCTCTTAAGCAATAAATAGGATATCGAACATCATTTTACTTTTTCTTAAAAACTTAAGGTCATCACCATAAATATTGGTTATAGAATTGTTCAAGGTCCCTGGTGTCAAATTTAGAATGGGGCAAGTTATTCTGTAGGCTACTCCGTGGTTATCCAGACAAGGGGAGAAGCACCGCGTTCTGTTAGGGGAATATCTATCCACTATTTGTTACTTGTGAGAACAAACAGAAATGTTTACCTTAGTACAAGAAATATTAATAAATAAAAGCAGATATTCACAGACACCCCCCTCCTCCCCCCCCCCGCCCCCGCCGGGCCGCCCCAGCCAAAAGAATTGTTCAGGATTCTAAGTAACTTCAAGCTGCTGTGATTTTTTTGGGGGGGGGGGGAGTTCTTAATTATTCTGCTTTTCCATTTTTTTTTCTCCCTGAAAGATTGTCAGCTGCCCCTCTTGTGTTATTAATGTGGTTTCCTTCATCCTTTCTGATTGCCTTTTCTGATTTTCTGCTCTGGTGCTTGGAAATGTGGGAATTAATTCATTAGCATTGTCTTTGATATAAAAGTCAATGACCGGCAGTGGGGAATTGCCATGATTTGTGGACACAACCTTTGTTGCCTCTCTATTGGTTATTTGGTCTGTTAAATACTATGGACATTTTCCTTGATTTTCTTTCTTTTCCTCTGCTATAGTGTATTTTGTATAATGTTTGTATGATTCTGGCACTTTGCTAAGACTGCCTTAGTGTTTAACAGTGGTTTAGATTTTAGTGATTTCAAGTAAGTTCTGATCCGCCCTCAGCTCCTGTAAGAAGCTTTTCCTTAAGTAGGCGAGGGAGGTCATTACTTCTTCTTCGTTGACAGGAACTTTGCTTAAATCCTTGTCTTGTCATCTCTGCGAAGTAAGCTGGATCCTTACCTCTTTCTTAGAGTAGAAACCACACCTCTTGCCTGAAAAAGGCTGGGTACTATTTGCACACTTGTGTCTCAATTTTACAAATAAGGAAACCGGGGCTGGTTTAAGTGGCACTGGCCGCATGGTTGTGGCAGACAGAGCCAGGACTGGTACTGATTGAATCTGCTGGTGTCTGACTCCCAAGTTGTTGGAGTCACATCTCAGCTGTGACCTAAATCCTTAACTTTTTCCTCTGACAAAAGATCCAGAAAAATCAAGCCAAGTGACTGCATGTCTGTATAAGTGTTCCTGAAGCCAGTTTGATTCCTTTTTGTGTCCGGCAGGCCATCTCTCCCTGAGCACACGCTCCTGTGTCTGTCTCACAAACCCCTGAAGTTAGATGCCGGAATCTGTGATGCCTACAATTACCACCAGAGGCTTTTTCAAAGCTTCAGGGATCTTCAGCCCTTAAACAATTGGTATATATTAACATATTATTGTATTTACACCCCAGGTGACACTTTTCCTCCACCAAATTAGTACTGTGTCCCATTCAGAGGATGGCAATACTTGAGACACCTCGTTTTATTTTCATGCTATGACAACGATGACAGATGGCACTTGAAATTTTAAGTTTGTCTCAGACTGCTTGTCTATGAAAGGAAGTGGATGACTTTCTCATAAGCCAGACATGTCACATTTGAAAACGTCATTATACTGTAAATTCAGGCTATTATTTTCTGTATTCCTAATCATCTGTCGAGGGGAAGACGTCACATTTAGGAGGTGTGGGGCTGTTAGCATTTTACTGACTCTAAGTCTATATTTTTCTATCCAGTAGAGCACGAATGAAGGCATTGGCTTTCCATGGGGGAAGAAAGAGCACTAATGCCGATTTAAAATTTTTTTTTTAATTTTTTTTAACATCTATTTATTTTTGAGAGACAGAGAGAGACAGAGCACAAGCAGGGGAGGGGCAGAGAGAGGGAGACACAGAATCCGAAGCAGGCTCCGGGCTCTGAGCTGTCAGCACAGAGACCGACGCGGGGTTCAAACCCACAAACTGTGAGATCATGACCTGAGCCGAAGTCGGACGCTTAACCGACTGAGCCACCCAGGCGCCCCTCACTAATGCTGATTTTTATATACAACTGTATCAGACATAGTGTTTAGCTCATCCTTCCAGGGTATTCGCCATGCTCCAGGTAGTAAAATCCCTCTTTCTTCTTCACCATCAGCTTTGTAGTTAGAATATATTCACACTCATAAACTAATATATTCGCACTCATAAAAAGAAAGGGAAATAAAAATGGTTCTGTGCAGAGGAAGATGTTTGAGATCTAGTACCTGGTAGTGAAATCTCGTCTCCAGTCTGCCTCATATTCTATTTCTTACCTCTGCAAGGTGGAGCATCTTTGAGCTCTCCAAGAAAGACAAAGAATACGTAACAGAAATGATTTAACAATAATTTGTGCTGCATGTAGTTGTGATTTTTTTTTAAACAAGCACACCAAGTCTGAGCTATCTGGTAAGGTTGAAAATATGTTATCAATCAACTTCTTTCACATTTAAAAGGAGAAAAGAAGGGGAGGAGTGTTGAATATGAAGACCTTATGTTAAGTTTGAAAAGTACTAGAGACGTTCAGTGTTAAAATGCAAAATTGCCATTGTGTCATTTAGGCTCTTCCACAGCTGTCTTCCTTTGTGTTGTTGAATGCATTAACTTTTATGCCACATGTGTGACATAATCCACAGCACAAGACAGTCCAGAAGCACAAGAGGACTGAATTTGCCATAGATGATATATCACTTTCAGCTCACTGACATTCTCAGATTTAGGATGCTGGTGATTTTTAAGCTGAAAAACATTTAATTTAAGCTTGAAAGCAATAAATTCAGTAGTTATGACCCATGATGATGGAAGTTAAGAGCTTCGTTTCTTTTTTGAATTTCTTTACCAGTTGAAATGCAGATTTGGAGTATTCAAATCTGTCCTACAAGCAACATTTTAGTATGAGGCTAAGAGACTGCCTCGTTTGTTCAGGTTGAATTGAGAGGAGAGGTATATGTAATGTAATTTTCATTCTCTCCTATGAAATGAAAAAAGAGCAATCTGTATCCTCCTGTAACTAAAGTCTTAGAAGTGTAATAATATGGCATTATTTTACCTCTTCTTACCATCAAATAGATACTCTTTTTGGAGTTAATAAGTTGCCTGTGCAGTTTTCTCACAAAGTCAGCTGGCCTTATAACGTACTAAATTAAGGTCTTTCTAGTGTTTAGTCATGGAGAGTAATACGAACAGTAAACATGACTAAAAGCTGGTAATCTTATAGACAGGGGACTCAGGAGTTTTGAAACTGACCTCATGCATTTCGTAAAGTAAATGAAACATTACAAAAGCATTTTTTTATTTTCTCTCATTTCTTTCTCCTTTATTTATTTCCTTCAACAATCTTCCTGAAAATTCTATAACTCATGGGAGCTCTGTTAATAGAGGCATCTATGATGGTTATGCTTCACTTTGTGAGCGACATTAAGGATGTACGTACTTTGGTAGAAGTTGTTTTCGTTTTTGTCTTAATATAGTTTTCCATACATGAGGAATCTTATTTGCGTAATTGCACTAAAGAGCAGAAAATTGAACAGTATTTTTTCCTCTGATGCAGCAGAGGGGAGGGAGGAGCATGAATTTCCTGCTAGTTAGGGACAGTAAAGCAAGCGTGTTCTGAGCAGTGTCTAGCTGTCCGGCCCCAGATGGATACAACCTAATAATTAGCTTCTCACATCTTACTTAGTTCAGCCCTCAGATAGGAGGTCTCTATCTGTCCTATCTTAGAGAAGCATTTGTGCATACAGAGACATACGTTGGTGGAAGGGAGGCCGTGGACTAAGAACGAATGCAGGTCAAGATAGTCATGGATAAGAGGCAAACAGAAAACTCCCCGTCTGTGGGAAAACATGGACCAGCAAAACCACAGACAGGAAACGGTGCTAAATCCAAACGAGTCACAGCAGTAAGTTTCAGCAAATGGGAAAGAGAATGTAAGATGTGCTGTTTTTACCAAAGACATGTGTCAGAGTTTGAGCATCGTCTACCGGAAACTTCCACCTTCTCTCCCTCGGCCCCCGCTCCTCCTACACTGTTGAAATTCAGATCCCCACCACCCACCTTACTTTACCACAATATGTCCTATGTGATCTATTCAGATCTCATTAAACTGATTTACTGGGCCCGCTGGCTCTGTTCACCCTCAGTTTATTCCTACTTTGTTTAAAATTCGGGAAGTGCTGGGGGAGGGGCAGGACATTAATCGCCGCACTTGGTGCAAACGGAGTGCCAGCTGATTTATGGCAAAGGTTATAAAGGAAAAGTATTAAGTGTGCTTCATTCCATTTGGCAAAACCATCCTGCACAATGTCCGCAGAAACCCCAAGAGTCCTGTTTTGCAGAAAGAAGGGGGGAAAAACCCCACCAAAGATGTGCTCTTCTTCTTTTGAGCATTAATTAAGACTGTAAATCACAGGCTACATGAAACAACTGTATACGACAGAACGTGGACGGTCCGGGAATTCTGCGGGGCTCGTGTGATCAGTCTGAATACCTACACCAAAGCTCTAATGGGAGGGCCGACTTCAAAGAGCAGTTTTGGCATGAAGGAGAGGTCTGCTCCAGCACTGCAGGGAGAGAGAGTTGTAAAGTACAGGCTGCTGCGTAGAAAATGGGCGGTGGGGGAGTGGGGAGCGGGGGCGGGGAGGGGATGGTGGAGTCCTCCTGCTTTTTCTGAGGAGTACCAGATACGTACTAAACAGTGTGTTGTTCATCTATCCTGAAACGGTGGTTTTGGTTTCATCATTTGGGGAATATGTTCCACATGAAATAAAACCTCTCTTTGGGGGAGAGAGACAAGTATTGCATATACTCTTTTTTTTTTTTTTTTTTTTTTTTTACTGATGTGAAATGCCCTTTTGCTGCCTTGTTGACCATTCGCCATCTCTTGCTGCTGGGTTTCGGGCCATTCTGACACGTGGTAGTTGCTTATTACACATGACCACCTGGAGTGGGTTTGCAAAGTAATGAATATACCTGTTTCATTCACCTTCTCCGTGCAAGGCCAGCTTTCAGCACCCACAGAATGGAGATAGTAGCGTCTTCCTTGGGGAGCTCTTCCGCATTCCTCTTCTACCCCAGAATACATATTGAACACCTGCAATATTTTTTTTTCATTCTTCTTTTGAGGCTGATAAAATGTATTCTTTGATTCAGAGATAATGTGGAGGGTCCTCCATTGCAGCATGTGTTTCTTTCTCCTCTGGTGGGGCTGCATTTCTGTTGGGTTTTCCTCACCTGGAGCTGCTCCAGTGCCTGTTGGTCTAATTGCATGTATTCTCAGCACAACGGTGGGAGACGAAGGGTAAGCCCAAGTTCATGACTATGGAACAGAATTTTAATGTTGGACCTTTGCTTCCTGAGTGTAGTATTCTGACTAACTGAAACAATGCAGCTGAAAATTATGCATGGCCTCTCACTGAGAATAACTGCTGTCTGTGGGTTGTGCACAGCTGAAAGCAACTTCCATGTCCAATAAGGGGTTTGGTGAAATAAATCAGAATACATTCATGTAATAGAATACTAAAACACTGTACAGAAATGCAGGCATTTGTATAGAAATCTGTTTGCATATTAAGTTAAAAATAATAGGTAACTATAATCCTATGTTTGATTTTGTTTTTTCACTTTATTGAGGTGTAATTGAAGTAAACCAAACTACATATATCTGAAGTGTACAACTCACTAAGTTTTGTTATCTGTGGATACCTGTGAAACCATTACCGTCATCAAGATGATAAACATTGGATCAGCTTCCCCTCCAAAAAAAGTTTCCTTGTGACTCTGAAATCCATGAATGCTTTCCTCCTTCCTTCCACCTCCATCTGCAGACAAACACTGATCTGCTTCCTCTCACCATAAATTAGATTGCATTTTCCAGAATTTTGTATAAATGGAATCATGCAGTATGTGCAAGTTTTTTAGCTTCATTCACTCAGCATGATTTGGAGATTCACCCATTTTGTGCATGTATCAAGAGTTCATTCCTTTCTGTTGTTAAGTAGTACTCCATTGTGTATTTATCTCTTGTTGGTCATTGCTCTGCTTATAGCTTTTTATAGCTCCCTGGTAGTTTTTCTTTGTTTCATAGACTTATGAAATCTCACCTTAAGGATACTTAGCACATTCAGTCAGAGACTAAGGGACCTTAGACAGATTCTCAAAGCTCTTTCTCTGCATAGCTCCCTTCTGTTTGGTTCTTTGCTGTACAAATTCCAACAGCTGCTCCCTTCTTGTTCTTTGATATCTGGTACCTTGGGTTAATGAGGTTGCAGTAGTCTTCTTGGGTTCCCTTCCTTGGCTGGTATCTGATGGGTGTCCTCAGGCAGAGAGCTGGGTGGTAGTAAGGTCCATCTTGTTAGATTTCCATCTCTCAGCGGTTCTAGTTCTGTGTTGTCCTTTCTGTATCTGAAAACACTTGTATCCTATGTTTGCCCAGTGTTCTATTGACTATAGTTGGAGAATTGGTTTAGTAGCACTCATGACTGGAGATATAAGTTCATGTGTAATAATTTGTGGTTGTTATCTATAACGTTCAGTGAGAATATTTATTTTTAAAACTCTTTATGATTTTCCCAAAAGGGAAGGGGGTGACTCTTAGTAGTGTTGTTATTGTCTTATTTCTTAGAGCAAATATATCACATTAACAGTGGTAAGTGGGAGCGCAAAACAAGGAAGCATTAGTAGCATATTTCATATTTCTGTGGTAGGGAGAAATTTTATGACTTATATTTCTTTGAAATCACTGTTAATTTTTCACTAGGAGCTTTATTCATTGACTAGAGTGAACCAAAGCTAATACAGACCAATTAAAATATTTCCAAACACTCTTTTACCAGATGAAGCCCATGCTGGTCCCATAGGCAGAGGAAGCTTGATTTGGGATATACATAGTATCTGCTTAAAGAAAGAATCCAGCCTAGACTTTTCTGTTTTTCTTTCATAGGCATTCCCCAATGATCCCTGACAGATTCTGTGCCCAACAACAATCTGCTTCTGAATCAAGAGGAAAAAAGAAACACACAAACCTTGATTTTTGGTGTTTCCGTAATATATTTTATCATCTTCCAGAGGTTTAGCTGAAGGTCACAAAAAGGAAAACTCAAATACAACACACAGAATAGGCAAACAGCTGGGAAAGCCCTTGTCCTAGTTTTCATCCACACTTTTGGTACCAACCAATGGAGTACCAAGGCTTGATTTTTGACCAGAAACTTCTAGAGAATTTCTTTCTTAACTCTTAGCCAAGCCTTACCAGTTACTTGGCTAGAATGATTCCCAGAGGTTTTTTGGTTTTTTTCTTCCGGTTTGAATTTATTCTGTGACTATTATTTTATTGGGTAACATATACATAATATGAAATCTACCGTCTTAACCATTTTCAGTGTAGAGTTAAGTGGCATTAAGCACATTCATATTATTGTACAAACTTCCCCATCGTCCATCTCCAGAACTCTTTTCATCTTGTAAAACTGAAACTTAGCACAATGTCCTCAAGATTCACCCACGTTATAGCATATGTCCATATTTCCTTCCTATTTAAGGCTTTTAAAATTCCATTATATGTATATATGTATAAGGTTATGTGTATACATTTTGCTTATCCATTCATCGGTCAATGTACACTTGGATTATTTCTGAGCACTAGCTATTGTGAATAATGGTAGTATGAACATGGGTGTACAAATATCTTTTTGATACTCCACTTTCACTTCTCTTAGGTATATTCCCAGAAGTGGACTTTCTGGGTCATACGATAATTTCGTTTTTAATTTTCTAAGGAATGGCCATCCTGTTGTGCAGTGTCTGTACCAATTTACAGTCCCGCTAACAGTACACAAGGATCCCAATTTATCTACAAACGCTCCAACACTTTTTATTTTCTGTTTTTTGCTTGTTTTGTGTTTGTTTGTTTGTTTGTTTGTTTGTTTATAGTAGCCACCCTACTGAGTGTGAGTTGTTATTTCCTCATGGTTTTGATTTACATTTCTCTAATTATTAGTAACGTTGAGAATCTTCTCCTGTGCTTATTGGCCATTCATGTATCTTCTTTGGAGAAATGTCAATTCTTTTGCCCATTGTTGAATCAGGCTGTGGGTTTTTGTTGTTGAATTTTAGGAGTTCTTTATATATGTTCTGGATATTAATCTCTTATCAGACATAGTTTGCCAATATTTCCCCATTCCATAGGTAGCCTTTCACTCTGTTAATAGTGCCCTGTGATACAGAGTTTCATTTTCATGAAGTCTAAGTTGCCCGTTTTCTCTTTGTCTTTTGAAAGTTTGATAATAATGTGTTTCAGTGTGCATCTCTTTGAGTTCGTCTTACCTGGCATTTGTTGGGCTCCTTGGTTGTTTATGGTCACATCTTTTGTCAAGTTTGGTAAAGTTTTAGCCATTACTTCTTCATAGATTCTCTCTTCTTTTTCTCTCTCTTCTCCTCCTGGAACTCCAATAATGCATGTTGGTCTACTTGAATTTTAAAAGAATTACATTGGACAAAATTTTTCCAATCCTATTGTTGTTTAGGTGGGAAGACAAATTCCTACTTCCTAGGAGTAGGTGCTTCCTACTCCATCATCTTCCCAGAATCCTGTCCTCCAGTTGTCATTTTGAGCACACATATTTTATCTTCTACGTGTGTCTTCAGGAATCTGATTCAGATTTGCATAGAACTTATCAATCCTAATGATCCATTGCTAGAAAAGACCAAATGAGATGATATGTGTGTTTACAAAATATTTACAAAATAAATGAAGAATTTCTCGCTCACACTCTTTACAAGGAAACTATACACTTAGAAAGTGAAGAAGTAGCTATGGTAGAGGCATTCCCTTTGGTTTCTTGGGGTCATCTCTACCTTATCAGTTTGTATTAAAGGGATGGGGAGAGACTAAGAAGTTTCCTCAAAGAATAAAAACGTTTCTTAGACAGTTATGTCTCTTTTGAGGATACAGATTTTATTATATCCCAAGAACTTACAATCATATTATTCTGTGTGTTCCTAGAAGTCTGCCTTAAGTTTTTCTCTCACCTAAGAGAGAAGTGAATCAGTCTTGTTATAGTGTCGTAAGTTTCCGTATTATCAAGCACATTGATTACAGGAAGATGAATTTTTCTTTTAGCCACTATTTTGGCTACTCACAAATGTTTCTGAAACATGGTGCCAATTTATCAGACAAGCCTACATTCCTAACTCCACTCATGTCAGGAAACAGCTAGAACTACTTGTTTCTTTGTATTTATTGTTTTTATTTTGTAAAGATTGAAACATAGGCCACCTGGAACTTGCTTCTTTCTGTCTCTCCTTATCATTACATTCAGGTATATAATTTTTAGCCCTGATGTGTTCAGTGAATCATGATTAAAACGTTACTTAACAAGTTAAAATAAGCTAGTTTGCAAAACAATAGTACTAAATGAGTTACTCACAGATCTATTGTCATACACTATTAGAAATAAGTATTTCTTACTGGCATCACTGTCTTAATCTTTTAGCTAGTCTGTAGCGGCTTAGTGACATTGTGTTTAGCCTATTTCCCAAATGGCAGTTGGGAAACCGTCTCATGTCTTACTTAGTAAAGGTTTCGCTGTGAAATCTCCCTGGCTTGTCTACTCCTTGACTTCTGTCTCCACCTTTCCCCTGCCCTCCCCACACCTTTCTAGAAACCCTCCATCCCTAAGACCAATGCTTTTCAAACATTCCCTGTGTGTTTGTACAGTGCACAGTGAGGAAGAAATGATTAAGCAGCCAGATGTTTGAAGCCCAGCTAAATGCCTGGATTATCATCTGTTTAACTCTTTCTTATCTTGAACTGTGAAGGGCTTAATGGCTGGGACCTATTGTTCTCCGTTTCTTGACATTAATGAAGAAATCAGAGCACTCAGCTAGTTTCCTAAGGTGGCTGAGAGTGACCTGCTGAATTGACTTATTCATCCTCTGTTTTCCAGGACACTTCTAGCTAGACCAGAGCAATGGAGGATGCAGTGTTGTTAGAATAAATACACATGAGCATGTGTGCTTGCACACACAAATACAAGCACACCACCTCCATCCACACTCAAACCAGGGTGTATTTAGCCTCTAATAAAAGGATTGAAGGGGCTTGTAGATAGTCTGCTTAAGAGACATACCTCTAGGGGTGCCTGGGTGGCTCAGTCAGTTAAGCGTCCGACTTTGGCTCAGGTCATGATCTCGCGGTTTGTGAGTTCGAACCCCACATCAGGATCTGTGCTGACAGCTCAGAGCCTGGAACCTGCTTCCGATTCTGTGTCTCCGTCTCTCTGCCCCTCCCCTGCTCACGCTCTGTGTGTGTCTCTCTCTCCCTCTTTCTCAAAAATAAATAAACATTTTTAAAAATTAAAAAAAAAGAGATAGACGTCTAGTTTATGTTCTACTTTCTCAGTAATTAAGACTCCTTTCAGCAACAGCCTGCAGCTGCTCTGTGTAAAGCAGACTTTCCAGTTCAAACCTGTATATCATGGGCTTAGGTGTTGTTTGAAAACATACTTGATTATACTAGATCAGAAGGTTGTCTATTCCTCATGTTTAATAGTTAAAAGAATTCTATTAACTTTCATTTTACAAATTAAGAATAAAAACTCCATTTTCAGTCTTAGCAATATGGTGTGTGTCCCTCATTACCTTCTTTCACGATCATATGATTACAGAGAAGCGTAAAGATATATCGAACATTTTCTGTCATTGTTCTTGAAAAATTGGGTAATATTATATATCTTGCTTTTCTCAATAAATTGTGAGGTAACTCCTTCTAAAGCCACTATTACAGATCCTGCTTCTGTTTAATTTATGCCTGATATTCCCTGGCACAGCTGTACTACAGTGTATTCAACCATTCCCTGTCGACAGGCATTCATTTCGCTTGGTGTTTTTCCCACGAAAAAGAGCACAGCATTCTAAAAGAGGTAATAGTAACATGGATTCTGAAGTTGAAATGCTTGGATTCAAATCTTCTAAATCTACTTCACAAGTTTTTGATCTCTGGCAAGTTATGCAACCAACTGTCTGCCTCATCTTGCTTCTTTGCAAAAACGGTATTTTACCTCTCCCTGTTTCTTCTACAGCAGGGCTCACCACTTGCCTCACCTTAGGGCAAAATAATTCCACTCATCTGTTTAGCTATCTAGTTGGAAGGAGGAGTCAAGGTAGACCTTCGGGCTGTGTCCTTGGCAGGACTGGACGGGGCTTATCAAAAGATCCTGTATGAAGCCTCAGGACTTTAAGTTGTGTGCATTTGGGGCCTGATGGGGATTCCATCCGTGTTTCCCCAGGTCTCTTCATCCACGTCTTACCTTCAGACAGGCAGAGCCCCAAACCTCCCTCCCACCATCAAGGCCTGTCTCACCCAAGCAGTTGCTCCCTACTTAGATTTGGGTTGAGAAGGGAGGAGGGCAAAATGCTGTAATACATATTCTTGAAATCCTGTCCAGAAGATAACTATCTTTCTAGACTTGGCATCGCAGAAATATATTTTTCTGCTTAATAGATTGAAAGTGGAACATGTCTTGAATCTACTTTCAGTGCTGGATAATTGAACCAGAATTTATCTTGATAGCTATGTAATTGTGCTTGTTAGTTTTTGTAATGCTATGCAAGGCCTAGGATTGCTTGTGTATGTACTGGTATCATATGAATAGGTACTAAATTAAACAGGAAAAAGAGCAGGAAGATTTCTTATGTGGAATTCTGTCTCTTCTCCCCATCAGGTCTTTCTCGCTGGCATTATTGTTAATGTTACTGTATGTCTTTCTGTTACTTTTCATTTTCATTGTGTATTTGAGAGAATCTTCTTCTAGACAACATAAAGTCTCCCCCAAGCCTTACCCCCACTGGTCGTATTTTTTTCACATTGCTCAAAGCTTAGTATTTCTGGGAGGAACCGAATGAGTTAGTTGAAGAAGATTCTAAAATCTAAAAATATCTGAAGCATGTTTATCTCAAATAATGACTAAGAAAAAAGTCATTGCATTAGGAAATTACTATTTATTATATATTGTTCTTTTATGTCTATTATTTCAAATTATAGTTGTTTCCTAAAAATTTAAACAATACATGCTAATGGCAATGACTTTAGAAGTTATAGAAAAGTATAAACATTACAATAAGCTATTAGATGTGGCTATAAAGGAATAGCATGAGGGAAGTTCTTTGGCACAATGGAACCATGCTGTATGATTGTCATTGGGGGGGAGGGGGGTTACAGGAATCTATACTTGTGCTAAAATCCACAGAACTATATATCCTTCCCCCCAAAAAGTTCACTTTACTGGATAATTGAAAAAAAAGTTAAATACAAAATGAAACCCCCTATAATTCCTCCCCTAGTTTAATGATTTTGAACATTTTGGTGTATTTCCTCTAATATTTCTATAAATATAGCTACTGATGCAGTTCTCTTTTACAAAATTGCTATTATATGTTTATGGATATACTGATTTTTCTTGAACATTTTTTTGTATCATTAAATATTCTTGTAAACCATTTCTATATGGTTGGGTAATATCCCATCATAATTTATTTAACTGTTCTAATGGTAGTATATTTCCTCGCTGTAACTTCAAAAATTGAATGTGCTACAGAAGTTACTAATTTAAGAAAACTTTTATTCATACTAGAATTGTCCTCAGAAGAAAATTCAGGCTTCAGAATAAAAATGCTTTTCTTTTTTTTTAATAATTTTTTTTAACATTTATTTATTTTTGAGAGACAGAGAGAACAGAGCATGAGTAGAAGAGGAGCAGAGAGAGAGGAAGACACAGAATCTGAAGCAGGTGCCAGGCTCTGAGCTGTCAGCACAGATCCTGATGTGGGGCTCGAACTCACAAACCATGAGATCATGACCTGAGCCAAAGTCAGACACTTAACTGACTGAGCTTTCCAGGCACCCCTAAAAATACTTTTCTTATGTGGGCTATGAAGTCCTGCAACCCAAACTCAGGGCAGTCACCCAGCCACACCTGTGGCCCTTCAGTTCCCAGAACTCCCTGAAGGTGGCCTAAGTTTGGAGTGCTAGAGTGTCTCTCTTTCCATCCAGTCTTGCCTCCACCTCTGTCCTTTCCCTCCCTCCCATTCCACAAGACTGATAGCTTTAAGCTTCAGCTTAAAAGTCCCCCCTCTCTTCCCCCCATCTCAGTAATTATATTTTTACATTTACTTGTTTAATGTCAGATTCTGACACTTAATGCTAAGCTCTTTTGAGGGTAAAGACCATGTCAGTTTTGCTGAATACTGTATACCTTCTGGTTAGCTCAGTGCCTGCTACCTAGCTCTCTTAAGACATTGACTTAGTGATTACAAAAATATGTTTGGAGAAATTACATTCAGATTTTAATATTCTTAATCAAATTAACTGTAAGTGGCATTGAGATTAGTGACTATCATTGTATTTAATTTAATAAAAGGGGTTGAGACTCTCTTATTCTACACTGAAGTATTTTAAAATCTAAAGAAAGGCTTTTTCTTACTTTCAGTACATTTCTATGTTGGTTTTGTGCCCAGCTCCCCACCCCTATTGTCTCTCTCTTTCTCCCTCTCTCTCCACATACACACTCACACACACATACACACGCATGCATGCATGCATGCACTCACATACATTTGTTGGCCTATGTATGTCAATATCTATGTTTTTAAAAAAATTTTTTTTCAACGTTTATTTATTTTTGGGACAGAGAGAGACAGAGCATGAACGGGGGAGGGGCAGAGAGAGAGGGAGACATAGAATCGGAAACAGGCTCCAGGCTCTGAGCCATCAGCCCAGAGCCTGACGCGGGGCTCAAACTCCCGGACCGCGAGATCGTGACCTGGCGGAAGTTGGACGCTTAACTGACTGCGCCACCCAGGCGCCTCAATATCTATGTTTTTTAAGTTACTACTGGTTTTACAGTTCTCAATTTCTTTGGAAAAGAAAAGTTTTAAAGTCTTTTTTCTCCCACTACTTTCCCCTGTTTTTTTGTTCTTTACTTTAAAAAAAAAAAAAATTTTTTTTTTTTTTTTTTTTTGAGAGAGAGCATGCTAGCACCAGTGGGGGAGTGGTAGAGAGAAGGAGAGAAAGAATCCAAAGCAGGCTTCTTCCTATCGGCATGGACCCCGATGCAGGGCTTGATCTCACGATTGTGAGATTATGACCAATACTTAACCAACTGAGCCACCCAGGCGCCCCTCTCCTTTATTAAATTTTTACTGTTTTGGGGACTCCTGAGTGGCTCAGTCGGTTATACATCTGACTTCAGCTCAGGTCATGATCTCACAGTCTGTGGGTTTGAGCCCCATGTCAGGCTCTGTGCTGACAGCTCAGAGCCTGGAGCCTGCTTCGGATTCTGTGTCTCCCTCTCTCTCTGCCCCTCCCGTGTTCACACTCTGCCTCTCTCTCAAAAATAAATATACATTCAAAAAAAATTTTAATAAAATTTTTATTTTTAATTTTTAAAGGTTATTTATTTTGAGAGAGAGAGAGAGCAAGCACAAGAGTGGGGAAGGGCGGGGGGGGGGGGGGGGGGAAGAGAGAGAAAATCCCAAGCAGGCTCTGCACCACCAGCCCAGAGCCTGATGTGGGGCTCACACTCACAAACACAAGATCATTACCTGAGCCTAAGTCAAGAGTTGGCCATTTAACCAACTGAGCCACCCAGGTGCCCCTCCTTTTTTTTTAAAGTAGGCTCCATGCCCGGGGTGGAGCCCAACATGGGGTCTGAACTCACAACCTCAAGATAGATCAAGACCTGAGCTGAGATAAAGAGTTGGAGGCTTAACAGACTGAGCCGCCCAGGTGCCCCTGTTCTTGCCTTTTTTGTTGTTACCCTTTTTTTTTCTATTCTGTACTCTCCACCAAATTCTGTTGCTAACGTTCTATAAAGTTCGGCTGACAAGCCTCTAACTTCATTTCTCTTCCTTCAACTGTATAGAAGATTTTAAAGTTGTAATTAAGTAATTAAATTCAATACTAGGTAAAATTTGGCACTAAGTTATTGCATGTGGGTTCGCTTATTTTGTTGTTTTTGTTGTTGTTGTTATTGTGTGTTTGTTTAATAAATCACTTAGTATTTTTTGCCAAGAGAAGCCAAAGCCAAAACCATCACTGCAAAGCATAAAATAGATCCTCTCCAGGGCAAACATTTGGGTGTAGATGGAACAGTACAGACACCCTTTGTTTCATTGTACTTCACTCTGTTGAACTTCATAGATGTTGAATTTTTTTTTTTTCTGGTACTATTTTCCCAACAACACTTGCTCACTTCACATCTCTGTATCACATTTTGGTAATTCTCACAATATTTCAAACTTTTTCATGGTTATCATGTTTGTTATGGTGATCGGTATGATCAGTGATTATGATTCCCTGAAAGCTCAGATGGTGGTTGGCATTTTTTAACAATAAAGTTTTTTTTTTTTATTTAAAGTGTGCACATTGTATTTTTATTTTATTTTTTAAAGTTTATTTATTTATTTTGAGAGAGAAAGTGAGCAGCGGATGAGCAGAGAGAGAGAGAGAGAGAGAGAGAGAGAGAGAATTCCAGGCAGGCTGCACGCTGTCATGGGGCTCAATAACACGAACCATGAAACCATGACCTGAGCTGAAGAGTTGGACGCTTAACCGACAGAGCCACCCAAATACCCTTGCACATTGTGTCTTTAAATAAAGTGCTGTTGCACACTTAAAAGACTACAGTGTAGTGTAGACTAACTTTTATATGCACTGGAAAACCAAAAAATTTATTTGACTTGCTTTATTGCAATATTTGCTTTATTGCAATGGTGTGGTAGTGAGCCTGCAATGTCTCTGAGGTATGCCTGTACTGTTCAGTATCTGACATCAAATGATATAACCTGTTTCTATCCTTCAATTTCTTCAATTTTTTATTAATGCTTCCGAGAGATTCTTTATTGTCTGATCCAAAGTGGATCAAAGACCTAGTGCTAAAAGTTTTGGATTCCTGCTCCTTCCCATGCAGGTGAATGAATCATTCCTATTCTTTCATGATTGGTGAGCCCAGGTATAAGCTTGGAAGTCCCCAAAGACAAAGTTAAGTCAGGTTCCTTCTTGAAGCACATACTAGTTGCCTAGTAAGATCGCAGAAAGGAGGAAAGAACACTGATTTCTAGTGAGAACCAGGCGATAACAAAAAGGCAGTAACTATCAATTTTACTAAGGGCTTTTTTGCCCTGAAAATGGAAAAAAAAAAAAAAGGTGAATATATACACACACATCAGAGACCCCACTTTCCCTTTAAAGCAACTAGAAAGCCACATGGCCAGAAATGTTAAATCCAAGTTAACCCTTGAAGATAAGATAATTGGATAGATATATTATAAATGGAAAAAGTGGCCTTAGAATATATTTTTAAGTGATTAAAAAGTTTTTTACTTTTATCTTCCTGGCCAGTCTCTGTGGTTAGAAAATGTGATTTTTTGGGGGTGCCTGGGTGGCTCAGTCGATTGAGCATCTGACTTAGGCTCAGGTCATGATCTCGCGGTCTGTGACTTCGAGCCCCCTGTCGGGCTCTGCGCTGACAGCTTGGAGCCTAGAGCCTGGACCCTGCTTCGGATTCTGTGTCTCCCTCTCTCTGCCCCTCCCCTGCTCATGCTCTGTCTCTCTGTCTCTCAATAATAAATAAAAACGTTAAAAAATAAAAAAAAAATGTGATTCTCGGCTGCCTTATCAAGATTTCAGCCGAGTCAGGAACTATCCCATTAAAACACCATCATAATTATGACATCACTCAGGTGAGCAAGAATAACGGCATCAGCCCCCAGAGAAGTGGCTATTGCACAAGCTTCAGCAGGGAGATAGGGTGTCCGTAGGCTTCAAAACTTGCATTAAGGGTCGTAAGTCCACGCTTTTACTGCTTTCCCTACAATATGTGGTTAAAAGAAATTAGTTTCATGTTAGACTGTTTAAAAAAGCAAACAAACTTTATTTAGCATGGTAGGTTTTCTTCCTGGTGTCCAGAACTATGCCCTCATTTATTGTGGCTTATTCAAAACAGAGTATTTTAAAGCAATAATTACAGAATAGATGATCAACAAGGCTAAATATACGTGCCATGCTAATCTTTGTCCAATGTTCTGAGAAAATAATGTTCTTCTCTTTTTTTTAGCGGTTGAAAGTAAATATTCTTGGTAAAAGGCTTGTTGACATTCAAAGCACTTTTAGTCACAGGAACAATGGAGGGACAAAGGCTAAGTCTCCGTTGGCTTTTGTGTGGCCATCCTTGGTTGTCTCTAAAATGTAGTGGGTACAATACAGAGTGGTAAGAATCTATTTCCTTGTGCTTCAGTCTGAAGGGGGAACAGGGAAAGATTTAGAAGAATTTGGATTTTTAGAAGAATTTGGATTTTTTTTAATTTTTATTTTTTAAAGTTTATTTATTTTGAGAGAGCACATGCTCAAGTGGGAGAGGGGTAGAGAGAAAGAGAGAGAGAGAATCTCAAGCTGGCTCTGCATTGTCAGCATGAGCCCGATGTGGCCTTTGAACTCTCCAACCACAAGATCATGACCTGAGCTGAATTCGGACACTTAGCCAACTGAGCTACCCAGGCACCCCAAGACTTTGGATTTTTAAAACTCAAAATGAATGTAGTGTTTCCTTGGCAAAGGCCAAACAAAACCAATGTTTGTGTTGCAGACAAATGTTCCAAATAAGCGTCTCTTCTCGCCCAGCTGAGCTCACAAGACAGAAGCAGAGCCCACTTCAGACTCTCACGGGTGATTTTATTATAAAATACACTCTCACACCCGGTTCCATCAGTTGTCTCACATTTTTCACCTTGAGTGACACAAGAATGCCAAACAAAAACAAAAACTTACCATTGTTAGAGGAAGGGAAAGTATTAGTCCTGATGGTAGCAGATCTCCCTTAGAGAAGAAACACACACACGCACAGGCACACACCCTTGGTAGGATGCTAATCAGGCCTATTCAGAAAAGCCCTAATTAATGTAATTAAAAATGTGTCAGATCAAACTGAGTAGCCTGATGCTCAAGCCAGAGTAGAGGGAGTGGGGCTCCTGGGGAGGGGAGGCAGTCAAGTTGGGGTTAGCTTTCAGTAGAAGGAGGTGGTTGGTCTTCAAGGTGATCAAAGCAACTTGTCTTTCATTTCTCTGGAATAAGGACAGTGGGTTCTCAGCCGCAGATCTAGTTTCCTGCACCTCTAGTTCCTGGCATGTCCTGAGCCCTTCAGGTGGGAGAAGCAGGTCCTTTCTGGGCTGTGATGGAAGGCGCGGGAGAAGCTGCTTGTCTTCCCTTGATAGCTAGAATATGGATGAAGCATTTTCCATCCCCTGGCCATCCCCTGTCGCAGTCTTTGGCCATGACCACTGACACACCGGCAGGAAGGAGACAAAGGCCATGTCATGTGATTGTCCCGATAGAGCTGTTGACACAGGCCTCTTCTGCAGATCCGCATTCTAGGGTAGGAGAGCGGCAAGTGGCTTCTTCCCAGCCGCACTCTGCCTTGGGGGAGCCGGGAGAGCTTTGCTCCAGGGAGCCCTTCCAGAGCCCAGGGAAGAATTCCAGGCTGCTTGAGTGGAAAAGTGAGTATTACATCAACAGTGGGAGAGAGCCTTATTTGAGCCAAATTCAAAAGGAATGAAAGACAAATAAATTCAAGGTTAAGAAATTGTCTGAGCTTCTAATTGTACCCTGGAAAGATATTCTTTCTTTTGGAGGAAAAATGATGTTCTTCCTAATAGCAGCTATTCTGAAGTTTCAGATAAGATTGCCATAGGTATTTTTCAAGTTAGAAAAACAAGACTCCCTTAAGAGGTTGATGATCACTATATGAAGTGATTTATATGATCTCTCCTGGTTTTTAACAAACTAATAAATACATAGGACCAAGTGTCCCAGGTCTTCCTAATTCTTCAGGCACATCGGATCCATTTTGACTTCTCTGCCAACAGCTCTATCAGAAATATTAGGAAAGGAAAAAGCGTAACTGATGGAGGTGAGGGAAGAACTTGAAATCTTTTGTTTCCTTGATTGTAGGTACTACATGGAACCCACCCCTCATTTTTAGTCTGCTCAGCAACTGAAGTCTATGCAAGTTTGTTAGCTCTTGAGGGCAGTGAGAGAAGTTGTTAAGTTGGGTTTTATTGGCATAGTACAGTTGAAAAATGGTCTTTACCAGTGAGATAGGTCTTTGGAGGAAATGCTCATAGGGAGACAGACAGACACATGAACAGCTGGTCAAAAGACACGTTGAGAATTGCATATTTTCTTTTCATTGTGTGTGGATTAGCTAATCACACAAGAGTAAGATCTAAAGAGGTAAACCTTCGATAAAGGAAGTTGACTGGGACTTTCCAGGGGGGGAATGTGTATTAGGATCGCCACTGCAATTCTCCTGTCAGCCGTATCTTTAGAGGTACATTTTGCTGCAATATCTTTAATGGTTGCACCAAAGGAATAAGAATTACATTAACTTTCACTAAAATTTTAAAGACTAATAAGAAAATCACCATGGTAACTGGGAGATTAAGAGCCAGAAGTTGAGAACCCTGGATAGTTGTCAGTTTTCGCTGTTGATTAGGCAAGTGAGAGCACACCCTATACCTCGCTGATCCTTGGTTTCCTGTACGACTTCAGATTTGGTACCTCTTAAACAGCTAATGCCAGGGGCGCCTGGGTGGCTCAGTTAAGTGTCTGACTTCGGCTCAGGTCATGATCTCGTAGTTCGTGAGTTCGAGCCCTGCGTCAGGCTGTGTGCTGACAGCTCAGAACCTGGAGCCTGCTTCGGATTCTGTGTCTCCCTCTCTCTCTGCCCCTGCCCTGCTCATGCTCTGTCTCTCTCTTTCTCAAAAATAAGTAAACATTAAAAAAAAAAAAAAGTTGACACATTTCTACTTTCTTTAAAAAACAAAAAACAGCTTATGCCAGAAATTGTAAAACATAGTGGCATTAGCAAATGAGTGTTAGGCCTTCGTTTATATTTTATTTGGTATGAATGACTAGAATTTGGATAAATTCCTCTCTCTTTTCCAGACTTCTGATGGCACGGGCCCTGCATGTGTCAACAACAGTACCTCTGGAAGGAGCAGGGCGTGAGTGGGGACGGGCAGGACGTGGGTGCTCAGACCACACTGCATTATCGCCTTGTCAGCAGTTCAGCTGTGTCCACACCTGGACAGATCAGGCTAAGCCAAGCCTATATTTGACTTAGCCCCCTTTTCTCGAAATTTCACAATTTTATGGCTCTTCTGGTTGCACTGATATCCTTGAAAAAGACAGCTTAGTTCAGTTAGTGAACCTGCAGTAAAGGTTGCCTGGTCAGCACAGGGTCTTATCAGGAGAGAAATGTGTTTTATGGAATATTGAAGGCCAGGAAGGTAGGGGAAGACATTTCTTTCTTTTCCTCGGTGTTACTTTGGTCTTGTTTCAGAATTAACCTCTTCCATTCCTTAGTGTTTTTGAGCTCTCTTCTCTGACTAGCAGGGAAAGGCTTTCCAAGTTTATGTTAGCACTTTTGTAGGCAGCCAAGTTTGGAGAAAGGGGAGTGAAGTTGTAAAGAAAGTGACCCTAGAAAGCAAACTAGTTGTAGCCCCAAAAGCTGCCTCTGCTGCCTCTATAGTTTTTACTGAGTAGAGCTTGTCAACAAATGTTGACATGTATAGCTTCCTTTTACCAAGAACCCTTAGGTAGCTGACCTGATTTTAAACACCTTATTTCTATAAGGATGTGTTTTCCATTCATCCCTCGAGTAAATAAACATTTCCCTTCCCTCACCTTCGCCCAGTCCTTTGCCCCCAGTCGGAAGCCTCGGTCTTTACTTTGTCTCCTGGTGACCTCTCTTCTCCCTACTCCCAACCCCTTTCTCTTCACCACACCACAGAGTAGGTCAGCTTCAAAGTTCTGCCCAAAGTGACTTTTCCAGACGTACTTCCCACAATCGTGTGAGATTCCCAAATCCTTCGTTTTGGCCAGTGTGGATGGGAGAGAGAGGCCTGCATTCTTTCTCCCTTGCTCGTCCAGCTGCGGCCACTGGGATCCATGCTCGGTGCCTCCATCACTCACCATATTCTTGGAGGCTTGGCTCAGATGACACCTTCTCTGGCACCCTGCCCTGATTGCTCTTTCCTCTCTGCCTCTCTTGTGTCGCTTGTGTGGCATCTGTCACATCCTGCCTAGGACTGTATGCACATGCATGTACTGTGCCAAATTGGAACCTTGTGCCCAGAAACAGTGTCCTAATTTGTCTTGGCATCTTTCTCAGTACTTGGCACCATGTCTGTAATAACTTCACTGGGCGAATGAATATAGGAAAGAATGATGAGTGGCTGCCTTTACCCTTTATTTCAGTTTGGCTCTTCCTTTCCCTATTTCTCCATTTTTCTTTATTTCTCATCTCTTTGGCCTAAGAACCCAAATTCAGGTGATCAGGAATTTCAAACACACACTCGCCGCCCGCCCCCCATCTTTGTGCTGCTTTAGTTCTCCTACAAGTGCAAAGTAATAAATTATTTGAAATTCCTAAACATTAAGACTTGGTGGAGAGTAATGTAGGCACTGAGTAAGAAGCTAGCAGACCAGTCTCAACTCTGATGCTGGTCCACTGTGAATTTGGAGAAGTCACCTAACCTTACTGGGCCTCTGTTTCCACTTCTGTAAAATGAGGGGATCGGACTGACACACAGTGGTTCTCAAACTTGGGCCCTGGGATCGCCATGTTGCGTCCCCGCCAGATTTCTGCTTTTATCTATTTTATTTGTTCAGATTACTTAAGATTTCAGTAGATTTAATATAAGGGAGAAAAAAAAAGAAAAGACGATCGGTGGTGGTTCCACTAAAAGATGTTTGGATACTGTTATACTCTACTGCATTATCTCTAAGTTTCCATAGAACATTCTAAAATTGTGTCATCTTGAAAGAGCACCAGAAGAGCTCTACTAAAGTTAAAATGAAAGCCTAAAAGAGAAATATCGCACAAAGGGATTTTGTTTTTATCCAGAGTTTTGTGTAGTACGAGCTCTGTGTAGTACGTTAGGATTTGAAGTGTTGAGATTCTTTTTAAGTTTGATTGATTGATTGATTGCAAAAACAGATGAGATCATTTCATAATAATGTATATTCTTGAACTGTCAGGTTTCTGGGTGTGCTAGGTTTTCTCCCTCCATCCATTTTACTTACCAGGACAAAATTTCCTTCTCGACTAAATGTTCTCCATAGACTTGCTAGTTTTGTGCACTAGATGTCTTAGGTTATACCTTCAAAAACATATTTTGTCTGAGCCAGTAGATTTTGGCCATTCATCCTTTCTTTTTTCTTCCTTGAGGTAAAAGAAAGCAAACCAATATACTCATATCCGAGGGACTGAAAGAAACACTACTCAGAAGTTACAAGTAAAGGAGAACATTTTTTTTTTTTCAACGTTTATTTATTTTTGGGACAGAGAGAGACAGAGCATGAACGGGGTAGGGGCAGAGAGAGAGGGAGACACAGAGTCGGAAACAGGCTCCAGGCTCTGAGCCATCAGCCCAGAGCCTGACGCGGGGCTCGAACTCAGGGACCGCGAGATCGTGACCTGGCTGAAGTCGGACGCTTGACCGACTGCGCCACCCAGGCGCCCCAAGGAGAACATTTTTAAAAGTCATGTCATCAAAAAAAGAATTGTGTACTTTTTGTACTTATAATCTAATAACAAGTTGTACCTGGAGAAAATGTTATAAAAACATATTTGGAAGAAGTTCGCTCATAAAATCTTTACACCTGATTGGTTGATTTTGCTGCTATACCTTTGGGTTGTATCCGTTTCAAAAACAAAATTCTTTCTAGAAAAATCAGATTTCACCTGTCCTAAGTCCACAGTCTTAACCATTCAGTTTGCGTATTTTTCGCATTCAGATTCTGTGAGCCCAGCTGAAGAGAAGCTTAAGAAAGCTCAGAAAGCAAAAACATCTCCTTAATTATACCTAGGAGTGAAAAGCATGGCAACAAGAAAATGTGACATGTAATATGGCCCTTGTTAATCGTTAACTCTTTGAGTGGACCTGGCTCCTTAAACAAACATAACCACAGTGGAGTGGGTCTTCTTTTCCCTGTAGACCCAGGCTTATGGACTAAGCTGGAGGATTGAGGAGGCCTCTTCCCCAGACTTAGAGAGTGGACTCACAGCAGGAGGGCTTTCACTGTCTCTTCAAACAGGAAGAGAAGGAATCATGTTACTTCAACTGCTATTTTCACATAAAGAAGGCAGGGAAGGGGGACTGGTTCTGTAAATGTCTTTCAGATCATAGGGTAGCTGACCTGGCTTTCTCAGCTGTTATTTTGCTTGTTTAACTGACCCGTTGTCTGAACAGGTGTGTGGTGCAGCAAAGGGTTGCTTAGGATAGCTGGCATAACTTTCTTTTCCAGGCAAGAAGTAGATCACAACATGGCTTGTCCAGGAAGATTCTGAAGTCTGAGCCCTTCAAGGCGAATTGATGCTGAATCTTGAATTTTCTGTAGAGAAGGCAAAAATTATTTTTGAAAAGGTGAGTGGGTGGCTGATGATGGTTATGCTGTATTTTCAGAATGGTGTTGCCTTTTTACTTTCTGGGCTTAACAAGTTTGTTTTCTTTTTTCATATGTAAATTGGAGAAGTAAAATTTATATTTCTTTAAAGAAGTGACATGCTCAGTGAAATAAGCCAGACACAAAAGGGTAAATACTATATGATCCCACTCATATGTGGTACCTAAAATAGTCCAACTTAAAGAGACATTAAGTAGAATAGAAGTTACCAAAGACTAGGGATAGGAAGGAGTGGGGAGCTGTTTAATGAGTTTAAGGATGATGAAAAAGTTCCGGAAGGTAGAAAGTGTGATGGTCTCAAAACAATGTGAATGTACTTCATGCCACTGAACTGTATGAACACTTAAAAATGATTAAAATGGTAAACTTTCTGTTCTGTATATTTTACCACACTAAAAAAATCAGCCATTATAAATATTGTTCAAAGACATTTTTATTATAAGATATACCAAAGGAAACTTGTAAAAATTGGGTCCAGTGCATTGGAGGTTATTGTGATTAAGACATACTTTTTTGTTCGTTGAAATGAACTGAGTATTTTGGCAATATTTTTTACTCTATGGGAAAGTTTTTTACATCATCTGTGTTAGAGGTCTTCTTGAATTTCTAGGTGACAGATGCCTTTTGTATCTGTTACACTGTATATGCTTTACATTTAACTAACAATTCCAAAAATAATTATCAACTTTATTTAAATAACATATATTTTACCTCATCAGACTGTAGCATAGTAAAATATCCAACGTATTAAATTCAACATTATTTTGGATCCTTTGTTGGAAGAGCGACTATCTTCTTGTTAGCAATTGATGATGCATTTAGTGGGATGGCAGATTTACACCCAAGTACTTCTCTTTTTTTAACTTTATTTATTTATATTGAGAGAGAGAGAGCATGAGCAGGGGAGGGGCAGAGAGAGACGGAGAGGGAGGGAGAGAGAGAGAGAGAGAGAGAGAGAGAGAGAGAGAGAGAGAGAATCCCAAGCAGGCTCCATACTGTCAGCGCAGAGCTCAACAATGCCGGGCTTGAACTCACAAACCGTGAGATCATGACCTGAGCCCAGGTCGAGAGTCCGACGCTTAACCAACTGAGCCATCCAGGTGCCCATACACCCAAATACTTCTTAACTATGTGTGTCTACATTATATAACTTAAAAAACCCATGGTCATCCTTTGAGGTAGTTAAAACCTGAAAATTATAATATATTATTATTTTCTACAACTTTACTTTTTAATTTAAAGTAGTTTTTAGCATAAAATTTTATTTTAATTAAATATGAGTTTTAGAATACAGTTAGTCTTTTATTTTATTCACTTAACTCAATTTCACTTCCTGCTTCCCCTGATGATTTTATTTATACCAGTTTTTGGAGGATAGTCAGTGAGTTGACATTGGCCACCCCCTTCTTCTCTACTCTCCCTCTCTCCCCAAAAAAGAAAAAGCTTTTTGCAGTGTAGGATCAAAAAATTTAATTTGAATTTGTAATCAAAACATCTTTGAACCTGACAGAAGATCTCTTAATAAGATCTTAATGAAGATCTCTCCATGGGTTTTTAAAGCTATATAATCTCTTAATGAAAGCTAAAGCTCAATCAAAAATTAAAATTAAAACACTCAGAGGTGCCTGGGTGGCTCAGTCCGTTGGGCGTCCGACTTCGGCTCGGGTCATGATCTCTCAGTTCACAGGGTCAGGCCCTGAGTCGGGTTCTGTGCTGACAGCTCAGAGTCTGAAGCTTTCTTCGGATTCTGTGTGCCCCCCCTCTCTGCCCCTACCCCACTCATTCTCTGTCTCTGTCTCTGTCTCTGTCTCTCTCTCTCTCTCTCTCTCTTTCTCTCTCAGAAATAAACATCAAAAAAAAAATTGAAACATTCAAATTAGGATGAAGCAGAAATAATAAATAATAAGTAATCTCTTTTGAGTAACATTCTCCCCTTTACATGTTTTTATATGTTTCATTTACGATAAAAAAAAAGGGGAGAGAAAACACCATTGAGACCCAGACTATAAATACATAAATATACTACTCTATTGCATCCTGATTCTTTTAACTTTTAACTATACTTTTTATTAGCACCTAAGGATGCTGCAAAACTTTGAAATGCCAGAGTTCTAAAGTGGTTTGCTTGTCCTTGTTGGGACCTAGCTCTTGAGTAAACGGGTTGAAGTCGAAATTGAGTCCCTTGAACTGAGAGAGGCTCCTTGAATAAAAGTGTCGTGGCTAATGTCCTTTTTTATGGTTTATTTTAGCAGTAGCTCTGTGCCTCCCCCAAATGTTTACAATACTCTGGGTAGAAAGTTCATGCCTTCGAGCATCCTTAGCCCCTGGTTTACAGAGTGGTGAGGTAGTTTGAATGAGTGTCTAGAGTACAAAGGTTATGAACTACTTGTAACAACTTCCAGAATAAAAGCCCCTCTGGGGTTTCACTGCAGAGCTTGATCATTGGGTTGGTCTCTTTTTTTCATGGAATGAAATTCTTGGATCATAGGTCATTTGCTTGCAGCATCAGTCTGCCTACTGCTGGATGAAACGGCTGACCCCAAAACTGACAGCGCCCCAAGGTAGCTGTCATTAGTTGATTGTAGCAGACAAATAGAGAACAAGATCATCTAAAAGGTTTCACATAGTTACGGTATAAAGAAAACCGAAGGAAGGTATAAACTCTGATATTTTACAGAAGGGTTTTTCAGTGCCTTTTGACCTCAGGTAAATGATTCGCTTCTTTCTTCTTACAAGGATTTGTAAGTCTTTTGTGTGTACGCCTGGTTGTACTTCTGCTCTAAATTGCAAATCAAATTGCTACTTGTTCCCATCTGTCTGTATCTGTCACCTAAAACTAATTCTGAATTGTGTGTGTTTTGAGGATAGTGGGGGAGCAGGTCCTTGGTGGTATTTGGTTTTCTGTCAAGATTTTCTTTCAAAAAATGTGTCAAGTATTTAAAAGACCTTTTCATGGATAATAAGCATAGCTCTTCAACTAAAACAGTAAATGTTATGTGTTTTCTTTTGTGCTTTACAAATTAATCTATGGAAGACTTAAACATTTCAGCCTAAGAGGATCAGTGTCAGATTAATGTATAAGCTTTAAGATAAGGACCATGTGTATTTTAATTTCTTCAGGTAGAATTAAGGATAGCTACATGCAGCTTAATCAATTACTTTATGGTGAATGGTAATGAATCGTAGCTGTACTTTTTAAGGACAAAGGAGAAGGAAGCTTGATTTAATGCTTTTCAAACTTTTCTATGCCGAGAAAAGATATACATTTCTTTTATCTTTATGAGAATAGTGTGTATGTATTCTTTTATAAGCAAAAATGCCTTACTTACTGACCCTTTCACAAAGGGAACATATATTTTGAACTTATCGTAAAGGATATGGTTTTGACATTTTCATATACACCATTTTGTTGAAGACATCGCTATCGTGGATACTGGCACTTGGTTTGTACCTTTGGAACAAATGAATTGAAATGATCTATACTGCTAAAGGATTTATGACCTGGGTTTCATCAACTAACCAGCACTTCTTAGTGTGGTCGGTCCTGGATTCTCTGAGCCAGGGAAGGAAACCATTCCCTCTAAGCTTGGCTCCTCCATGAATTTCCCCACATTAATGGCTTAGGACTCATTTCACCACATCCGAACTGTTTACCTTCTCTGAGTGTTGGTGACTTTACAGAGGAGTTGTTGCAAAGGATGACCCTTCCCACTCAACACTTCTTCGTTCAAAACATGTCACAGAGTTATGCCCCAAGATCATTCAACAACTAAAAATCACTGCCAAGTGAAACTTTGTATACTCTGGCTGGTAGGAGACTGGGTGGGGATCTGAAATGTTTATCTGCTAAGACCCTACTTTGCAGTTTGGTGAAACAGAAAGACTTGACTTTTGGAGGAATATTGTTTTCATTGATTTAGTTAAAAAATTTTTTTAATATTTTATTTATTTTTGAGAGAGAGACACAGTGTGAATGGGAGAGGGACAGAGAGAGAGAGAGAGAGAGAGAGAGAGAGAGAGACAGAATCCGAAGCAGGCTCTGAGCTGTCAGCACAGAGCCTGACACAGGGTTTGAACTCACTAACCATGAGATCATGACCTGAGCCAAAGTCTGATGCTTAACCAACTGAGCCGCCCAGGCACCCCGATGTAGTTTTAAATGTAGGAAAAAATGCTGTTCTTACTCTGAGAGGATGCATACATGTCCTGCATTATTATGTATATGAAACATTTTATTAATCTGGTTGGGGCCCAGTGTGTGATTCACGTCCTGGTTCACTAGTACAACTAGTTGTCTGTGTGCTTCTTATGTTTTATTTACTTGTTAGAACATTTAAAATGGCAAATGTTTGCCATTTGAAGATCTGAAATCTTAAAAAAAAAAAAAAAAGAAGAAGAAGAAGAAGAATGGAATATGTGTCCCTTTGAAACGCCTGCAGATTAGATTATCGGCGCAGTTAATACTTCAGGGACCTTGTGTCTCCCTAACTTGCCAATATCTATTTGTTGAGTGTTGCAAGAGTTTGCTAATTAAACAATCCATACGGTGTTTTGAGCAGAACTTGTGGACATTCCACCAATTGAACGATTTATTGCCGCAGTTGAAAAAAGTTAGTTGGTGTTTATTAACTAACTTTCTTGCCATGTTTATGGAGAATCATGGGTGCAGTTCCTGGCTCCTAACTAGATTTTTTAAAGGGTTCACAGTCATTATTGACATGTTAGTTGCCAGTGTGCCTGTGGTTACTTCAAGACCCAGCCATCTCTTTGCTGAATTTGCAAGTTTAGAAGTAATAAGACTCTTTTGACTGAGAGGTCAAATAAAATTAAAGCTGTATGTATGGGAAAGGAATTGGGAGAGGGGTTCAGTCTTGAAAACAAACATCATATTTTTCACTCCAGGAAGAAACACATTGTTTCTGAGAAAGGTAAAAATTGAGGTATTCAAGATTAAAAGAAAACGCTTTGAAGTCAAGAACTTCTATATCATAATTCTTAACAGATGAAGCTACAAAGCAGTTTTATTTCATTAGTTAAGCGCAAACTTCCATCCCCAACCCTTTGTGGGTGCAGTCCAACAGGATCTGGGGTATCGGCCTTCCTAACTGATGTCCAGTGAGTGAGTCCTCCAGGTTTGGAGGAAGGAAGCACAGGGGAGTTTGGGCTGGGACCCCCCCCCCCCCACTCCGTCCCCTCAGGGGGTAAGGGGAGTTTCTGGTCTCTCCACCTTCCTGCCCCCTCTCCTGTGCAGGTGATCCGACTTCAACTAATTGGCCATTCCTAAAATGCAATTAGTAGAAATATTAATCTAGGCTTGCCAAGAGTGGAAAAACCATCTCGCTCACCAAACAGCATACCTTAATCCCCTCCGAGGTGTATGAACTGGCTTGGATTTTTAATCCCTCAGACCCAACAGCCCGTTTTATCAGCCACACACGAACCCCTCAGAAACAGCGAGAGAAGCTGCTGCAGAGGAAGTGGGTTTGAGTCTATTTGCCCTTTGTTGTGGTCAGTAAAGGAACTACTTGTGCTTTTTAATTAGAAGGGTGGGACCAGAGTTGTCTTAATTGCAATTTGAGCTATAACGTGAAGCATTTAAAGAAGAATGATTTTTTTTTTTAAGAAATTCACTCACATTCTAGCCATTCAATCCCTAGCTTTTTCTTTGAAATGACGTCTCATTTTTCACTTTTGACTGAACTCCTCCTTCAGAACGTACTCTGTTTTCTCAGTTCTGAATAAGGTTTTGAAGCCGCAACCCTGCTGGTGTGTAATTGAGGTTGTGAAGGTGCCCAAAGCAGGCAAGACCCTGGAGGATGGGAACGCAAGGACCCTGGGTGTGCCTTTTGTTTTTTGGAAGGGGGATTCAAAAGTGCCCACAAAATAAGACTTCAGCAGCGCATGTTCAGAACAGCCAGAGAGGGTTCGTCAGAAATTGCAGACAGCTGCTTGTGCTAAGTACGACTTATCCTTAGAACTAGACAAGGAAATTTGTATTTCCTGTTTTAATTAGAAGGGACTTTCACAACATAAGAATAAAAGGCACGGTTTGCCCCAAAGACACGCATCTGCTTTATATAAAAATAAATGCATTATAAGTGTGAGAAATTGCTTGAAGATGGCCATGATATTGAGAATATGCTGTGTATTTACTTTATAGTCATCTGAGGTTTTCTTTTCCAGTAAGGTTAAGAACCTCAAGAATTTTTATGAGTGGTTTAGGGAAAAGCATGTTCAAGCTCTCTTGTTAATGTTGTATTTGTACAGCAAGGTCAAAAGAAGCTTTTTTACCTCATACACCTGCCATATATATTTACATAAATGCAGCTTTTTCTTGTAGACCTTGAGGGGAGGCAATGTTTCAACTGTTGATTTGGGATTCATACTATATAGTGTATAAGTTGAAAGGAGTATATGTGTGTGTGTGTGTGTGTGTGTGTGTGTGTGTGTGTGTGTGTGTCCTCCTGAGTTTGTAGGATACTTTACTGGTGTATTGCCTAATACTGAATTTTTTTTTTCAATAAATCAACTTTACATATCTTTATGCTAAATTCACTGTATTTCAAAGGGAAGAATGTCAAAGAGCCATTTAAAATTATTTCGAGTGACAGGATTCCTACCAGAACCATAAATCCTCTTTTAAAATGATACTGGATGTGGGGTGCCTGGGTGGCTCAGTCAGTTAAGCATCCAACTCTTGATTTCTGCTCAGGCCCTGATCTCACAGTTCGTGGGGTCAAACCCTGCATCAGGCTCTACACTGGCAGCGTTCAGAGCCTGCTTGGGATTCTCTCTCTCTCTTTCCCTCTGTCTCTCTCCTCACTCACGCACATGTACACACACTCTCTCAAAGATAAATAAATAAAACATTAAAAAAAATAAAACGATACTGATGTAATAATCATTTGGTCCCTAGTCCTTACTCTATATAAACTCAGCTTACATTTCTGTACTGTTCTAACTCTAAGAAAATGGGTCTCAGATCATTTATGTTCTTTTTAATATTTAAATATAGATAATTCAGAAAATAAGGAGAGGTGTATTCTGAAATTCATGGTTTAACTATTGCTCTTAAAAGTAGGTAGCACTTATACTTACCTGGCAGGGGAGATACCATGATCACGAAGGTGGTTTTCCCAGGGCGAGGCTTATCCATTGCACTCCGGATGTGCTGACCCCTGCGATTTCCCCAAATGTGGGAAACTCGACTGCATAATTTGTGGTGACCCCCTGAAGAAGGGGAGGGGCTTGGGGAGCCCTACCTTATCATGTACCATCAATAAAGTATACTGTATCCAACCAAAAATAAATAAATAAATAAATAAAAGTAGGTAGTACATGATGCAAATTAATTTATAGTCTTTTTCCCTTGCCCCATGCCAGTTCCTCCTGACTTTCCCACTTGCGCAAGGGGCACCTCTCGGTTGTACAGATTTACGTTCTTGACGGGTTTTGTGACTCTTTCTCTCCTTGGCTTCTTCCTGCATTACATACCACCCTGCACCAAAATTTGGCAAGCGTTCTTTTTAACTCTCAGACACTTCTTGGATAGCCTCAGAACAAGTGATTCTGGCCTCCAATTGCTTCCATTTTCACTCTCTCACACAAGTTGCTGGTCTATTTCTTTAGCTCCTACTTCATGTCAGTGTTTCTGTTCAAGAAATCACTGTGCTCAATAATCACTCAGCAAACGAAACTTAAATTTGTAGCATTCACATTCTCCATCCATTTATTCATTTAATAATTCCTTCATCCAACAAATGTGTCTTGAGTACCTACAAGTACCAACCAGTTTTCTAAGTGCTAAGGATATGGTGTTAAAAAGACACACCCAAAAAGAAATGATATTCTGTAATGTAAGCCCAGTGGGGATTACATTCTTTCTACTGGGAGAGACAGATAAATCAATAAACAAACAAATTATTTAATACAAATTCAAATATTTTAAAATGTTTATTTTCAGAGGTGGGGGAGCATGCAAGTGCATGTGGAGGCCTGCACACCTGAATGGGGCAGAGGCAGAGAGAGAGAGAGGGAGAGAGAGAATCCCAAGCAGGCCCTGTGCCATCAGCATAGAGCCCATGGTGGGGGAGGGCGGGTTGGGGTTCAAACTCATGAACCGTGAGATCATGACCTGAGCTGAAATCAGTAGTCGGTCATTTAACTGACTGAGCCACCCGGGCACCCCACAAATTCAAATATTTGATAAGAGATAGTGATCATGGTAGTGGAATTAAAACAGGGTAAGTGTATGTAGCGAATGATGAGATAGGGGGCTATTTTAGATAAAGGTCAACAAGAAAGGTATCTCTGAGGAGGTGGCATTTAAGTATAGACCTTAATGACATGATCCATGTAAAGGTCTAGTGAGGGAATGGTACAGATACGAAAGTGAGAATAAGCTGGTTTGGTAGAGGAATAGCAAAATGACCAGTGTGACTAGAGTCTGAAGAGCCATTATGATAACAAAGAAGATGAGATAAAAATGAAAGGTCTCCTATACCATGGGCAAGTAAGTAACTTAATTTTATTCTGAGGATGATGGAAAGCCCTTGGCCGTTTTTCTCATTGGAGTAATGTGGTCTGATTTATGCTGTAACAGGATCTCTGGATGCTGGGTCAAGAGTAGATAGTAAAGGACAAGATGGAGAGAACACCTGCTAGTGGACTCAACAGTGCGGGCAAGAGATGATAGTGTCTTGGGCTAGGATAGTACTGGTAGAGATGGTGAGATATGGTTTGGTGATTTGGGATATATTTGGAAGGAAGAACCAGTAAGACTTGCTGAAAGGATTGGCTATAGGAGGAGGGGATAGAGAGAAATGGGAAATCATAAAGAATTGATGACTGCTAAGTTTGATCTTGTTAGATGGAGATACCATTCACTGAGATTGGAAGACAGGGAGAAGAGTAATTTGGAGAGGACAAAATCAATTCTATTTTGGACTATTAGGATGGAGATGTCCACAAAATGTCCAAATAAAGATGTCAAGTGGGGGATCTGGTTATAGATGTTCTGGGAGACTCAGGGGAGTTTTTTCCAGCTAGAAATCTAAAATTGGGAATTGACAGCATTTAGAAGGTTATTTAAATCCAAGCACTAGATGCTCAGCTAAGCCTTAGGTCACCTTATCTTTTTAAGGAGGAAGATGAGGATCCAACAAAGGAGACTGGAAGCAGTGGCCAGTGAGGTAGTAGGAAAACAGGAGGGTGTAGTGCTCAGAAGTCAAATGAAGGATTTTCTCAAGGAGAGCATGATTGTATCATGTACTGCTCAGAGACAAACAAGATGAGAACAGAAAATTGCCCATTCATTCGCCAAGATGGACGTCATTTGTGAACGGGAGATTTGATTTCAGTGCAATTGTGGGAATGAAAGCTTGTCTGCAGTGGACTGGGGAGAGTTTGGAATGAAAAAGAAGTAGAGTCTGTAGATAGAGACAACTCTGAGTACTGGGGATTGGGGTAAGTATGACAGAAGAGGGACCATGCAACTGAAAATTATATGCAAGAGAAGATAGATCATTGACTAGAAGTTGGTTGGTGAGGGGAGTCAGGATAAGGTAAATATCAGAAAGTGACAAGGTAGGGCAACTTGTCATTGAATTGGAAGATTTGATGTGACCTGAGGAATTTTTGGAGTCAGGATAGTAAAGACAATGTGGGAAGATTGGAGAGGAGGAGATTAGAGAGAGGCTTGGAGGAAGTATGCTTCTCGTGTGATTCCATTAAGTGGAATGGGAGTGGGTGGGAGGGGTGGAAGGTGAATGGGAAGAGGAGATCAAGTGATATCAGAGGTAATAAGAAGTAACAGGGAGCCAGATGCAAAAGTCTTCAGTCAATAAGGGGGATAGACCAGGAGTTCTGTGGACGATGGAGATGAGCTGAGGTTTAGCAGATGCATGATGTCTTGTTCCTCAGAAGAAGGATTGGAGGGGGAAAGAGATGATCTAGAAGCAGCACAAGAAGCAAGAACCCCAACCCCAACCCCTAATGCCATACTCCCTGTCCCTTTTTGGGGGGTTTAGCCAATGTCAGCCCAATGTTCAGCCCAAACAGTTAAACTAGTTCCAGTACCCTGGACTGAACATCTTCCAGCAATTCGTATCCTCTCTGTCCTTAAACATCTGGCTCAAGAGTTGTCACCCCATCCAGAATGTCCCTGGCTTTCCTTCTGACTGATTTTTCTGTGTTGGGCATGATAGTTATGTCTCATAACCCCAGTGTTATTTCAAGTATGTTATCTAGTTTGCAATTAGATTCTAAGTTCCTCCACTTCATTTCAGCTATCTCTAGCAACAACTACTGCGGTATAAGGGCACTCTACTTCTTGTTAAGTTTGAGGGTCTTAATAAGGAAATTGAGGCTCAGAGACATTGAGTGATGTGCTCAAAGCTTTCACCTAATTAGAGGCAGAGGTCTTCATGCATTTCAGAGGCAATAGGAGATGGTAATAATATCCAACAGGCAAATTCAGCCCTGGCCTATCCACAATCAGTTTCTACCTTATTATTTTATTTCATTTTTTTTGTTTTATTTTTTTTTGTTTTATTTTATTTTGTTTTATTTTATTTTATTTTATTTTATTTTATTTTATTTTATTTTATTTTATTTTATTTTATTTTAAGTAGGCTCCACACCCAGCATGGATCTTGAACTCACAACCCTGAGATTAAGAATTGTGTGCTCTACTGACTGAGCCAGCCAGGTGTCCCAATCAGTTTCTACTTTAGAGAAGGGACTTAGAGCATAAACCTGTCCAAGAAGCCTGGAAATGAAGTAGAGAGGTCCTAAAGCACACTTGCAAGATATATTCAGGAGAGGATCTATCCTGATATGAAACCAACCACCCCATACCATTTTGCTTGTTGGACTGTCAAAAGTAATGGCTGAAAGATGCCAGTATAGGCAAGAATGGGGGGAAAACGGCTGTTGATGAAGTTGTAAATAATACACTGATCAGTAGGACGTATCTATCAAAACAGAAAAACTCTTAGCCCCAATTCTCTACATATCTTGCTTTTTATAACTCTCTCGGGATATTGGTAAAGAAGTTTTTGATTATCTCAAATTTGAAACTAGCTGTAGAATCTTGAAAATACATTTTTGCTACATATGTTGGAACACATCATTGTTAAGTGTAGTTAGTATTTCTTTTTATTCTTTGAGATCTAATTTCCAAGGGGTAATTTTCTATGTCTTTGTTCTATAGAGTTCATTCTAACCCCTTCTTCCATGAGATTACTCCATAACTTGCAAACTCCTGTCTTGAAATTGACCTTTCCACTGACTTCTACTACAAAACAAGTTGAGATGCATTTCCTTAGTGCTCCAGACACCACTGCCAGTAGAGTTGCTGATGGGGGTGTGGGAAAGCAAAATCTCACCAGAGTAATTGAGGTGCAATGTATACAAAAAATATTGGCTGCTCCTGGCCATTTTCCAAGAGGGAAACAGCCTTGAAATGGAATTGTTCTGATGGGAGATATTCCTGTATAGAAAAGGTTATGAATCAATTTAGACCCTTTTACGTTTCCTTTGCCCTCCCCCAACACATACACTTTTTAAAATTGCAGCTTTTGACTAAGTTGTGGCTTGCTGCCGTTCACCTTGCAACAGCTGGTTAATAGGAGAGCTGCTAATGTGTTAGGCCAGGTTGATTCTCCGCTGGTTGCCCTGGGAGGATTTGGTGGGGGGCACTGTGGTTGAAATGAATAATCACTGCTGGCTTCTGTTTTTAAGAGCCAGAGGAAATGGCAGTCCCCTTTCCTTCCACCCCTAGCCCCCACCCCAAAAACAGCCTAATGAAGATGAATGGATTCCCTTCCCCCTAAAGGGTAAAGAGGATGCCCTCCGTCTGCGAAAAGAATGGCGGGGTGACTCTTGGGTCCCCGCAAATGCAGTCCTTTCCTCGTGATGTTTTCCCGGGGCTTTCTGACTGTGGTCACTGCTCGGCTCTTAAAACCTCTACCTCCAGGTCAGGCTGAGGTCAGTGTAAACTAACTCAACACCTCCTTTCCAGATCATTCTTCAAATGGCAAAAAAAAAAAATTGCCAGGGGAAATAATGCGCTTGGATTATCAAAAGCTGCCTTGTACAAGTATTTGCACCGCCAGTATTTTCACATCTTGGCTACAGAACAGGCAGTCTTGGCACCAACTAGTATGATCTAAAGTTGGTAGAGGTTTTCTGATCTTAATCTATACTCTGCCTCCAACTGTCTCCCACTCCACACTCAATAAATGAACAGACACATTTAAAAGCAAAGACACGAATTACTAATACGTCAGGCATGAGTTTTCTCCACATTTCCAGGTATTTAAGAATCAGGTGCGATTGCCTGCTCTGGGTGATACATTTTTTTTTCCCTCTAAGGCACGATTTCCTGTATAAAGATAACGAATCAATGTAGCAATTCCTGGTTCCTTGAAAAATAATTTCTAAAAATTAGAAAAATACAAAAGATAGGCATTATGATCAACCAAAAAATATTTATTGGTCAATTCTAGAAATTCCATTTTAAGTTTTCTACATGCTGAATCAAGTTCTTGATCAAAGCATTTGTTGTTCTGAGATTCAAAAGAATGGAGTGAGGATAAACTGAGAAATGGAGAGCAGGAAGCAGAAATGCGTCAAAAAGCTTTTTTGTCATTTTCATTAATTTCCCTCTTGTGCGCTAGTCCAATTTAAAGCGAATTATCTTCTGTCATTGTGTCAAGAGTATGGCTGGTGGGGATTTAGCCTATACTCTGTTTACTTCTGCATTTTAACAGAGCGAGCTTTGAATTTAAAACTGTCTCAGGGAACTCACTTTGCAAAGAGCGGTAATGCCCTTCTACTAAAATCTTACCCCAACGCCAGCATCTGGGATGGACCTGACTGGAAGAGGAAGTACATCTCTCATAGATGAAAGGGAGAAATCACGGTCCTGTCTAAAAATAGCATTGTGTTTCCACCAATGAATATCAGCTGGAGGCAGGATTAAACAGTAGTTGTCTAGGAGAAAGAGACGGTAATTCAGTTGTGACTATTCCTTTTGCGAGGCCAGCCCCGGTGGTGAAAGTTAAGTCTTGTCACGCAGATAAGGCCCGAGGGAGGTTTGCCTGAATGTCTATGTGGCTGTAGTACACTGTGTCCTCTCTGGGTGTTGAGCTGGAGACAGACAAAATCCAGGCCTGTTTGCAGGGCTGCAATGGCGATCGCTCTCACAGGTTGTCAGTGAAACGCTCCACTAGGAGGGAAGGGCTTGAGCTGTTGAAATGCAGGTGGAAGGTTTTGCAATGGGTCCAGGTATAGAGACTTGAAGAGTACTTGCCACACAGCTTGCATCTGATGTCTTGGGGAATATCTGAGTAATCGTACTCCTGTGTGAGACTGGAGGAAGAAAGTGCGAGAACGAGTGCGCGTTGTCTGAGCACGTGCAGGCGGTGCTGGGGGTATCCTGGCCTCTGTGCAGGAAAACCCTCTGTCCAGTTTTCCAGGCAGTGCAGGCATAAGTTGGGTCCTGCTGTTCCAGACGTTCCCATAGCTGGTTCTCCTTCGTGACAAGGAAAGAATGCTCACTTAGCCAGAGTTCTCACAGATGCAGAAATACAAGCTTGCGTGGATCAGGAATATTTCCACTGGGGTGGGGCGAGAGGAAGAGCAGGGGGAAAGGCTTTTGGTGCCGCAGAGGTCTGGGTAGGTTCTCACCCCAATCATTGAATTGTTCTTTGAGCTTGGAGCAATTGCTTACTTGAGTTGCTGTATCCTCACCTGTAGAAGAGAGATGAGGCTCCCTGCTATGTTTTTAGCTCGTCTTCAGCAGGACCTCTGCCAGCCAGAGCTGCTGTTAATGTGACTAACCTTGCATAGACCACAGGAATGATCAAGAACTCCCATCAAATGTAATCTTATCTCCAGAGTATTGGCAGGATGTCTACAGCTTTGAAGTCTTTTGGTTGAACTTATTTATTTTTTATTTCTTTTAATGTTTATTTATTCTTGAGGGGGAGAGAGAGAGAGAGAGACAGTGTGAGTGGGGGAGGGGCAGAGAGAGAGGGGGACAGAATCTGACCAGGCTCCAGGCTCCGATCTGTCAGCACAGAGACCGATGCAGGGCTGGAACCCATGAACTGTAAGATCATGACCTGAGCCGAAGTCGGACACTTAACCAACTGAGCCACCCAGGTGCTCCTAGTTGAACTTATTTATTCAAAAATAATTTGTGCTCCCACACAAATCAGTCTATAAGAACTAGACCCTAGATGACGGTACATTTTCCAAGAGCATCCTATAATCATGCCCCTTGTACAAAGCCTCGTGTTGTTAAGCTGCAATGAAACGTGACTGAAAGTCTTGAGGGAGGAGATCATAACCAGCAATTCAGTTTTCCTTCTGTGCATTGTTAGCATCATGTATCATCAGCAGTGCTCAGGTTACTGTGAACATGTATTAAGAGGGCTACACTTTTGTATGCAAATCGCTATCCAAAGTATGTTTTTGATGACTGCACAAAAGTTCATATGTGCCTAGGTTGCCTTCCCAGTAATGACATGTCAACATTGCAGAATATAATTACAGTGTCATCTGCAGTTTATCAGTTTATTTTCAATAAAAACTGGGTCAACAGGCCTGCAGATAAGAGGTTAGGATAAAAGAAGATTGAGACTTCATTGCTTCCATAGATCGAGCCTATGACTTCCAAAATCAGGGGCTGCTTGGTAATCCTAATGGATTGACTTCCAAAATTCCTTGGATTTGCCCTGCTGGACTTGTCTCTGTAGGGCTTAGCTGGATCCCTGCAGATAGATATTATGGTTTATATACAGTAATTCCACTTAGTCCCGCGGTAAATTTAAGTCTATTGTATTACTATAACATTGAAAAGCAGCCTCACTCACGGCCGTGGAAAGCTGAGCCTGTCTTTCAGATGTGTTTAGCAGAAAATCAAGGATTTTCAATTAGTTAGTTGAGAGGCCCTTGGAGAAACAGCCGTCCCACGTAACCACACATTGTCTATAGTTTCCACTTGCTCCTTCCAAATGGGACAAGTGAAGAGATTCTGTTCATGGTCATTAATGGGCAAGCTTTGGAGGGGGCTTTGTTCTTAAATGGGGGCTTTATCTTATCCCTGCTGGTTAAGCCCCTCCATGCACTCCTCACCTGTCATATCTGTCATACATTTAATTCATCACACTGCTGGACAGGAGCTAGCTGATCAAGTCAAAGGCGGGAGGGAGCCAGGAGGAGGGCTTAGTTAAGTCAGTCTTAGAACTTTACCATCAGAGATGATTACCGGATTTTAATAAAGATTTTTTTAAGAAGAAAATCTTTTTTTAAAATGTTTATCTTTGTTTTGAGAGAGAGAGAGTGAGCGGGGGAGGGATAGAGAGAGAGGGAGAAGGAGAATCCCAATCAGGCTCCATGCTGTCAGCACAGAGCTCAACTTGGGGTTCCTTCCCACAAACTGTGAGATCATGATCTGAGCTGAAATCAAGAGTCAGATGCTTAACCGACTGAGCTACCTAGGTGCAACTAATAAAGATTTTTAAATAAAATTTTAACCAAGTAGACAGTTTTGTAAAGGAGAATCTCCTGCTACATGATTCTCCCTCAAAGCATGTTACATTTTAGAATCTAGCATTTCTGGTGATAGAACAACAAAAACTCTCTAATTTTAGGAATCCAAATTAAAATGTGATAGGTGTTTAAAAAATAGCATTCTTCTGCTCCTCTCCTAATTTTTTAAAAAATTATAATTTATTTATTTTTGAAAAAGAGAGAGACAGAACATGAGTGGGGGAGGAGTAGAGAGAAGGGAGACACAGAATCCGAAGCAGGCTCTAGACTCTGAGCTGTCAGCACAGAGCCCGACGCAGGGCTCAAACTCACAAACTACGAAATCATGACCTGAGCTGAAGTTGGATGCTTAACTGACTGAGCCACCCAGGCACCCTTCCTCTCCTAATTTTTAACTTCTTTTCTGATTATAAAAGTAATGCTCATTCTTAAATATTTGAAAAAAATGCAGAAAAGAAAAAAATGAATAGTATTTCTACAGCCTAGTTATAATTGATTATTAAGATTTTGTATATATATTTCTAATGTTTTTCTGGATATACATATATGCATATAAACACACATATATACATACATATACACATACACACATTTTTACCAAAAATCATTATAATAATGTCAGCTGTAAATACAAGTATTTTCTCTGTTTTCACATATCTTCTGCAACACTGTTCCTTAGTATAAAATGAGGACATACTTACTGTAAAGTATTCTAACCCTATGTGCAGACATTTTTAAAGCACATTCCATGTGCCAGGCCCTTTTTTTTTTGGATGTATTAACTGATTTAGTCTGATAATCTCCCAATGAATTTACTGCAATTATTATCTCCATTTTGCTGGTGAGGACTTTGAGAAGTAGAGAAGGTAATTAACTTGCCTAAAGTCAGACACCACATAAATAGTAGAGACAGGATGACCTTGGAGCCAATTCTCTTAACCACTAACTCAAATAACCTCGTCCAATTTGTTTGTATAAATAATACATTTAATCTATTCTATACCATTAATCATTTGGTTTGTTTCTAATTTTTCAATATTAGAAACAGTGCTTATGATCAATAACCTAGTAAATAGTTCCCTGGGGGCATCCACAATTACTTCCCTAGACTAAATTCCTACAAGTGTAATTTCTGTTATACTGTATGTGAGTTTTCTTCCTCAAAAAGCCTGACAGAAAATTACCATGTAACCCAGCAATTCTACTCCTGGATAGACACCCACAAGAATTCCAAACAGGGACTCAAAAGGATCCTTGTATGCCAGTGTTCAAAGCATTATTCACAACAGCCAAAAGGTAGGAACAACTCAAGTGTCCATCAACAGATGAACAAACAAGTTGGTATATACAAATGGTATATGGATAGATGGATATGGCAGACAGATAAACCAAATGTGGTCTGTCTGTACAATGGAATATTAGCCATGGAAAGAATGAAGTTCTGACACATGCTACATGTGGATGAGCCCTGAAAACATTACAGTAAGTGAAATAAGCCAGACACAGAAGGACAAATTCTGTATTATCCATTCTTTTAGGAACCTAGAATGGGAAGGCAGAAAGTAGAATAGAGGCTATCAGAAGCTGGGGTAGGGAGGTGGAGGGGAATGGGAAGTTATTGTTTAACAGGTACAGAATTTCTGTTTCAAGTGATGAAAATGTTTTGGAAATAGATACTGGTGATGGCTTTACAACTGTATGAATGCAATCAATGCCACTGAACTGTATATTTAAAAATGATTAAAATGGCAGATTTCTTTTAGCTACACACAGAAAACTGATGGTTCTCAGAGGAGAGGTTGGCAGGGGATGGGTTGAATAGGTGATGAGGACTAAGGAGTATACTTGTGACAAGCACCAGGTGTTGTATGGAAGTGTTGAGTCACTTCTACACCTGAAACTAATATTACACTGTATGTTAACTAACTGTAATTTAAATAAAAACTTGAAAAGGTAAAAATAAAATGGTAAATTTTATGTTCTATATATTTTAGCACAACACAAAAGTGTGATAAGTTTGTCAGGTTGCCCTGAATCAACATTTAGCATATCTTGGGGCATGTGGATGGCTCAGTCGGTTGAGTGTCTGACTTGATTTCAGCTAGGGTCATGATCCCAGGGTTGTTGGATCGAAACCCTCGCGGGGCTCTGTGCCGCAGAGCCTTGCTGAAGATTCTCTCTCTCCCTCTGCCCCTTTCCCCAACTCCCATGTTCTCTCTCTAAAATATAAATAAATAAATGAATAAATAAATAAATAAATAGATAGATAGATAGATAAATAAATGATTTAGCACATCTTTAGCAACATTTTTTTTTTAATTTAAAGGAATTTATGTATAGTTTATCTAAGTTGTAATTAATTGCTTTTGCACAGGTAAATATATTCACATTACTCAAAATCTGAAAGTTGCCAAAAGGTGTACCATGAAAACCCAACACGCCCCCCCAGGACCCAGTTCTTTTTCTGAGGTGACACCTGTTTTCAGCTGTAGCTGGATGGCTTTCCATATGTACATATGTGTGCGATGTGTATATTCACCTTCCTTTTCACATAAGTCTTGCAATTCATTTAAGTTTAAACACAAGTTCAGTTAAATTTATATAAACCTCTCCCACTTCAACTCATGCATTTCTTTCTTTCTTTCTTTCTTTCTTTCTTTCTTTCTTTCTTTCTTTCTTTCTTTTTAATGTTTATTTATTTTTGACAGAGAGAGAAAGACACAGAGCATGAGCGGGGGAGGGGCAGAGAGAGAGGGAGACAGAATCTGAAGCAGGCTCCAGGCTCCAAGCTGTCAGCACAGAGCCCGACGCGGGGCTCGAAGCGGGGCTCGAACTCACAACCGCAAGATCATGACCTGAGCCGAAGTCGGACGGACGCTCAACCGACTGAGCCACCCAGGCACCCCATCATGTGCTTCTTTAAAGCACGACTGAGTGTTTTCTCTCCCATTCATGGTCATAGAATTGAATGCTGTTATCTAACAGGCTGTACTGAGCTGGGGGGTTTGGGCCATGAGATGGATATCCTGGCCTGGAAACACAGTGCAGTCTTGGGGTAAACTTTCCAACTCTAGATAGGACGATAGCCTCATGTCACCTCCTGCGAAGAGAAGACAGGCATTTTCTTTTCCTGCATGAAGAAATTCGCATTGTCCTCTCTAGTTTGTTTTCTAATGAAAATAGGCAGTTTCTTTAGGAATTTGTTCTTGGTGAACTTTCTCTATTTGGAGGCTGTGGTATGTCCCCACCTTCGGCCATTGTTATGTCGGCATAGACGGGGTCTTCCTCAACAGCAAGTGACTTCCGGTCACTCGCTGTTCTTTGTGCCTGATGGGTTGGCAGCTGGGGCTGCAGAGATCACACGGGCACACGGGGGTAAAGACTTCAAATCTGGCACCAGTTCTGCCTCTACCAGCTGCCACTTTTGGTGTGTTACTCAGCCTCTCTGAGAAAATGAAGGAGAAGATGATCTGTGGGGTCTCCTCCAGCACCTGGAGTCTACTAGGAGTTTAGTGGCTTAGCGTAGGTCCAACCCATGAAAACACTTGAAACATAAACAAATTCAGGGACTTGGTTATAAATAGAAGTTTCAATAGTGTTTGTTTAAAATAAAATAACGGCTCCTCGTAGGGCATAAATGAAGAGGCTGACACTGCCTTATGACGCAGAGCTTTGTTTTTCAGTCAAGGTTATCCAAGATTGTTTATAGACTTAAGCAACTCCAGAGTGGTGTGGAGAGGGGGAAAACTGGAAGCATCTTTAGCATGTAGGGAAGATTTCATAGGGTTTTTCTTCTGATAGTGATAGATAGCTAGAAGGTCCTTTTATAACTGTATCGGTCGTGAAAAGAAAGCAAACTGGAACCTGAGTAAAATGCCCAATTTGTAAATCCAGTTCCTGTGTATCTTAACCACGGACACAGTGACATTACTCTCCCTCAGTCGGGCAGCCCTCTCCACTGCTCGGGTACCCTGGAGAAAGAGAGACGAGCTTCTCAGATACTCCAAATGACGCGTGCCAAACACGAGGAAGGTAAATCCCCTAATTCAGTCCGTTCTTCCAGCATTCCCTGGCAGACAGCCAAGCTAAATATTTCTGCTGGATAAAAAAAAAAAATGCACTCTTGTGTGCTGCCCTCTTAACTGGTTGCCTGACTTCAGTGGAAGGGCTTGCCTCAGTGAGGAGAATGGGGAATCAGGAATTGGCTTCCAGAGCCCCGTGTGTGTTTTTTCACCTTAAACTTTTCTCTAAGCTATTTATGAGCTGTGATTGGATTAACTTCTGCTTGAAGGAAGGAGAAAAATGGGAAAACAGATTTAATGCAATTCTTCCGTCTCCTCTCCCCCCTCCTCCCCCCTCAATTTGTTTTTAATGATTATCTTTTCAGATTTCCTAGGTGGCTGTCATTTTGTGTCTGTTGCATGTTTTTTAGCTAAATCAGTTTTCAAAGGCTGTCACATTTGGTTGACTAAAGAGGCCCAACATATGGACCAGCGGGTGTGTGTCAGATGAGGATTATAGTTAATTGTAATTTATGACAACACTGTTGACTTCATTAAGACTAATTAGAGGAATAGAATTGGGAATCAACATTCAGATATTCCCTTCTAGTTGTTTGGAGTTTCTCTCTCACATAAAAAACAGGACATTTTTAGTAGTTGTAAAAAGAACACGAATGGAATCATGTCATAGTACCGTTTTGCATCCTGCCGTTTTCATCCAGTGGTTTATCACAGGCATTCTCTCATATCACACTTATTTAAAAACTTATAATGGGCCCGTAATACTCATATCATGTATCATGTGGCCGTATAATACTCTGTTTAGCAGCTTCTGTCAATATGAATATTCAGACTGTTTTTTTATTTTGTCATGATTGTACATAATATTGCAATTCATATGTTTATGTAACATTGCTCAAATTATTTTCTTGTCAGCATAGTCCCATAAGTATAATAATCTGATCAAAGGTTATGAATCTTTAAGTCTCTTGGTATATATTGCTAAATTTCTTTGCAGAAAAGTTATGCCAATGCAGTATAGTTTTTAAATACTGGCCATTTTGATTTAACTTACAATTTCAGACCTTACATATTTTAATATTTTTCTCTATGTAAATATTGGTGGCATCACTAATATTTGAAAAATTGCCTCAAGGCATAGTGCTTCTATCATTTGTTCATTTCATGAATATATTTGGGCCCTGGCTTATGTGCTAAGCACCATGCGATACCCCAAAGAGTAGCTTTTGCTATTTTCAAATATTTATTCTTCAAACAATCTTGCAGACCATTTCTTTAAAGAATCACGATTTCTACTGGTAGGTTTGATCTGTCTACATTAAGATCTGTCTACATTTGATCTGCATCTTGATATGACCATCCATGCATGTTGTAATTCAGAGAATGATCAGAATCCAGTCTGATAAGAGCAATAATATAAAGGCTGACAAAAAACTAATACACGTAGATGACCGTACTGACCCACTTTCAGTAGAATGTAGAATTGTGCATTGATTCTCTAGTATCGAGTATTGCTTTGTTGTTTACCCATCTACACTCTCGGTGGTAGTTTCTTTTCCTGGCCACAGTATTCATCCATAACTGGAATTAGGGACATAATCTGTAGCCATAGACCCAAGCTAGCCTAAGTTACCCCTGTGAGTACAGAACTCATGTCCTTGGCCTCATTGTCCCAGTTCTTTGCTAACTTCAGAAGAAGATTGTTACCCAGTGATCAACTGAAGTCATACATTCAGGTGATGTTCCTGTGAATGTTCCATGACCACAGTACATTTTCTTTGCCAGGGAAGGATTGGGGAAGGTGGTATTATAAGTGTATATATAATCTAAAAGACGGGCATCTGATTAGGTAAAGCAATTGGTTCCAAACTTGGCAGCACAATTGGAATCACCCAAGGATCTTTAAAAATTAGCACTGCCATGGGCGCCTGGGTGACTCAGTCAGCTGAGCATCTGACTTGAGCTCAGATCATGATGTCGGTGTTTGTGATTTCAAGCCCCACATCGGGCTCTGTGCTGACAACTCAGAGCCTGGAGCCTGCTTTGGTTTGGATTCTGTGTCTCCTCCTCTCTCTGCACCTCCCATGTTCATGCTCTGTCTCTCAGTAATAAACGTTAAAATTTTTTTTTTTTTTTAAATTAACACTTCCAGCTCCCACACCAGCATTCTGCTTTAATTGGTGTTAGGTCCTACCTGGGCATCAAAATATTTTATTTTATTTTATTTTATTTTATTTTATTTTATTTTATTTTATTCCACTTTATCGTAAAATGTTTATTTATTTATTTTGAAAGAGACAGAGACAACGCAAGTGGATGAGTGGCAGCAGCAGAGAGAGAATCCCAAGTAGCTCCATGCTGCCAGCACAGAGCCTGGCAAGGGTCTGATCTCGTGAATCATGAGATCATGACCTGAGATCCTGAGGCAAAACCAAGAGTCACACGCTTAACCGACTGACCCACCCAAGCACCCATGGGCATCAAAATATTTTAAAGTTCCCCCAGCCGTTCTAGTATACAGAAATGTTTGGGGACCACTGAAGGCTTTTGTGGAGCATATTGTCTTAATGACGTACTATCAGTGTGTTCCATTTGCCACTGCCCTTGCCTGGGCTTTTACATTTATGTGCACACCAAGGCCTAGACATTGATCTTTACCTCCTGTGAGGGGAGGCTCTCCTTCCTATTTCTAGCTATTTCTTTGGGGGCAGGAAGAGAGGAGACCAGGGAGGAGTAAATTCACATCCTAAAAGGTAGCTACACCTAATTTAACCTGGAAATTATTCTGCAGGAATATTTAGGGAGTAATATATGGGATTTCAGATAATAAATGAGATAGAACTTCTTGGTCCTCTCTGCACTAAAGCACAACACACAATTGGGTGTGTCTAACCTGCAGTTAAGGTATTTCACATTCCCCAAATACAACTCTTCTCTCCTTTGTATAGAATTTGAGTATTGGTTCAGTGCAGGGAGGAAGGGAAGAGGAAAAGAAAAAGAGAGAAAGAGAGAGGAGAGGAAGAGAGAAATCAATGTCCTCTTCTTTCCCTCAACTAGTCATGCGGCTACTCTTTTCTCTGTAACCCCGCTCTCCTAAAAGTCAAGACCAGATAACGAGATTTCAGTGTGTTCCATTTGGGAGCCTTTGTCCAGATGTGTGTGTGTGGCTTCTCCTGTGTCTGTGGTGCTGTCTGTGTGGGGGAGCTGCAGGACAACCTTCTAACCATTTATGTCGTGAGCCCTGGGTAAATGAGAACAGAAACACGGTGGGGTGGGTTTAGCTCTTCCCTGGAAAAGGGATGGTTTCAATACTCCTCAACCCACACAGACTTCCAGGGGATGCTTTGAAGGGAACCTTATGCCAGCAGGCCTTTGAGCTTCCCCGGAAGACGTGGCCTGTTTTTTTCGTGTGTAGATTTGACTGGTGGGCCGGGGAGGGGGAAGTGCAATGCTAAAGGGCGTGGTAGAGAGGATGAGAACTGTCTGCGGGCTCTCCTCCTCACCAAGCAGCAACCAGGAGGAGCAGACATCTAGACTCTCAGTGACAAATGAATGTGTGGGCCTGTGTGTATGTGTATCGTTCTCAACCCACTGTGTCTCTGCATTTTCTTTTGACTGCGTACGTTAAGGGCCATATGATATAATAGCATATCATGATATTTCTTCGATTTAAACAGTGATTGAGCTGTTTTACTGTCCTTGTCTTTCGGTCAGCTGAACAGTGTTAAGGAACTATGATTTTCACTTATTGCTTTGCCGAGATAACAGGTGGCTTAGTATCTTATTATTGTTTAAAACTTGTTATTTTCAAATTTATGTAAGAAGAGAAAATATTAAAACTTAGTAACTGACTTCAATGGATATGTTTGTTTGGGCCACAATCAGTCATGCACATGGCATTGCAGGCCCAGTGACCATCTGACGAAGGGGACCTTGCTCTAGAATTGTCCCCGATGCACATCCCACTTGCTTGTCTACATCCTTCGGGGCCCGATGTGATGTGATTAGGAATTCAGAAATTTTCAGATTTTAAAGAAGTAATATTGATGCAAATACACTCAGTGAGATGTTCTTAGTGAAACATTAGTGCTTCTGCCCCAGAAAACAACACAGAGTCAAACTAATTGAGGCAAGGATGACAGACAGTCTCTAGTGGGCAGTGATGAGAGCCATGCAAGGTTTTCGGGGAAGGAAGGACTGTGGGAAGGCCGTGACCTAGAGTTATTTATTTATTTTTTTCAATATATGAAATTTATTGTCAAATTGGTTTCCATACAATACCCAGTGCTCATCCCAAAAGGTGCCCTCCTCACTACCCATCACCCACCCTCCCCTCCCTCCCACCCCCCATCAACCCTCAGGAGTGACCTAGAGTTATAATTCTAGTGGCAGGGGTGTTGATGAAAATTGCAAAGGAGTGAAACTGGAATTGGAGAAAGTAATTAGAACACCATTGTAGTATCTTAGTGATGAGAGTGAATGCATCGTACTGGGAATAAAAAGTGAAGCAACTTTTACTTTCCAGAGCTTTTTGGATTTGGAGACTACAAATAAGATATCATGGGCCTGTACTAGTAACTAGGTGACCAAAAGAAAAATACTTTTTTCTGTCTGGGAGTCAGTTTCTTCCCTTATGAGATTAAGAAGTTCGATAAAGGGGCACCTGGGTGGCTCAGTCAGTTGAGCATCCGACTTCGGCTCAGGTCATGATCTCACGATCTGTGAGTTCGAGCGCTATGTTGGGCTCTGTGCTGACAGCTCAGAGCCTGGAGCCTGCTTCTGTTTCTGTGTCTCCCTCTCTCTCTGCCCCTCCCCCACTCATGCTCTGTCTCTCTCTCTCTGTCAAAAATAGACTTAAATATATATATATATTTATATTTATATTTATATATATATAAAAGTTGGATAAGATTTATAGGGATATATATTTATATGTATATATGTGTATATGTATATGTATATGTATATGTATATGTATATGTATATTTATATAAAAGTTGGATAAGATTTCTAGGGATTGTTCCCTTCCACAGACTGATGCCCCTGAATTTCAGACTCGAATTGCCGGTTACTCACAACATTCTGTATAATAGTTTTAAAATACAGTAATAGGGTGTATTTGATCATTGATTAAATAAAACATGGTTATGATGTATGCACTTTGGAATACTCTATAGCAATTAAAAACGATGCCGATATAGGAAGATGTTTGCAGTAGTAAGTAAAAACTGGGTTATAAGATACTTTATAATATGATTCCATCTAGAAAATGATACTTAGGAATCTACCCTAAAAGGTTAACAATGATTATTTTCTTGGGGTTCACTTGGTAGGAAGGAGTAACTTAAACCATCTCAGGTAGAAAGCCTTCTGTTGAATATTTATGAACAAGGCATATCAGATAATCCCATGGGGATCTAAAAGCAAATGCAATAAAGTTGCTGTGGTATTTTACGAAATATTCATTTCTTGGGGCACCTGGGTGGCTCCTTGGTTAAGTGCCCGACTCTTAGCTTCGGCTCAGGTCATGATCTCAACAGTTTGTGAGTTTGAGCCCCACATTGGGCTCTCCACTGATAGTGTGGAGACTGCTTGGGATTCTCTCTCTCTCTCTCTCTCTCTCTCCCCCTCACTCTCTCTCTCTCTCTGCCCCTCCCCAGATCTCTCCAAATAAATAAATAAATAAACTTTAAAAAAGAAATATTCATTTCTTCTTTATTTATGGAAATTTTACCATGAACACTGATTGCTCGTGAATTAAAATAAAACACTAATTTATTTTTAAATGTGGGTTTTTTAGAGCTAACTACTAGCTGAATATTTCCTTTATTGGCATCACTATTGATTCATTTCCAGGTAGAACCTTAAGAGACATCTTGCTTCTGATTTGAGCTCTTCTAGTAACTATTTGTTGTTAAATTTAAGAAACACATCTCAGATAACTCTACATATGAAAAAGTACATATTTTTGTATGATGCCCTCTTAATTAAATATAGATTTTACAGTTTTATTTTATATCCTTTCACCTTTTAGATCAGAATGTTTATTTTATGGATTCTATCTTTCAAGTTTACTAGTTATTAAAAATCATTTTTCATAGTTCAGAAGAACTGTGGATAAAAAGGAAAACTGAGTAATATTTTAAAATCACAGCTCCTTTTTGGTTCTTACATTATCAACTTCTTCAAAGCAATTTACTAACCCAAGTGGGGTGATTAAGAAGAATTCAGTTATTGGCTGATCACCTAGAAATGCTCTTAGCTAACCTCACTAAGCCAACTTGCCGTATGTTTTTACATTCTCCCTACCCTCTGTATAACCACGGACTTTTTAACCCCATGTCTCTCTAGCTGGCATCTCTCTAATATTTCTGAATATTTATGCTTTGTATTTTCTGACTTGTATACTTAGCAAGAATTGTTTGTATTTGTTCCCAAACTTGATGATGCTTAGTTGTAATTATGTAATCTAATTAGATATTGTATAAACCAATGAAATATAAGTATTAAGAGTTGACTCCATTAAAAATACTAGTTGAAGAATTCTATAATTGAAATAAATGTGGGTGAAACAATGATAAAATTTCAGAGGGGTGGGATATAAATCTAGGAGAATTTTGCACCCAGGTTACTTGGACTGAAAGGCAATACATTATGGGAAGGATTATGCAGAAAAGACACTGGAGATTGAAGAAGGAAGAGGTTCGTTCTCAGAGCCCCTGGCCCTGCATTAAAGACAGGGAAATGGAGATGCACTGATATATTGTTAATTTCAAATACAATGTTTAAGATTAGTATTTACCATTTTCATGAGTCTTATTTAACCATATAATTTTTATTATTTATTTATTTATTTTTATTTTAGAGAGTGAGCAAGCAGAGGAAAGGGGCAGAAGGAGAGAGAGAGAAAGAGACTCTCAAGCAGTCTCCATGCTCCAATGTAGAGCCCAACCAGGGGCTTGATCCTGGGATCATGACCTGAACTGAAATCAAGAGTTGGGATGCTCAACTGACTGAGCCACCCAGGTGCCCTCTGTTTGTATAATTTTAAAAATTTGGTCTCAATTGCATTGAATAAGAAAGCATCAACTATATTGATTATTGACCAAATGGGGGGGGGGGTATTTTTGACCTTAACAAGCTAATTTTGATCATAACAGAACTTGGTTTGTATCATTAAAATTTCTTAATGTATCAACATAGAAATTTTCTCCAAAACCAAATTTTTATTAATTGTGCTATTTAAAAAAATTTTTTTAAAGCAAAGACAGTTTGTTATTTAAAGGAATCCTTCAGTGGCTTCATTTTTAAAGCAAACAATTTTCAATACCACTCATTTCCTATACTAGATTAGATTTCTAGATATTAAAGTAATACTCTAGCCATGGTTTTCACTCTGGTTTTTCACCAGCTTTCTATATTTTGAGACAATTGGATTTTTATTTCCAGTGATCTCTGTCATTGAGAATTAAGACATAATACTAAGCAACAGTGACAAGCTTAATACAGCCTTATTCTATTAACCATTACCTGTCCCTGGATCTGATGAGCCTTTTCTCTGACCCTCAGGAACTATTGTGTTTGTTTTCCTGTGGATTATCCCAGTTTTAAGAACACTGAGAATCTTATTACTGTCAGATGCGGATTAGAATTTATAGAAGTGGAAAGGAGATCGTACATTTTAGATTGAATGTAGGCTTTCCCTTTTCAGGTAGAGTTGGAGGAAACTTGTTTTTCCTTCATTACCATGTTCTTATTCCACAAGTCAAGGGAGTTGGTATAAGACCATCATAAAAATCACTACAGGTAAACCAAAGTATATAAAAAACCAAATATATGCTAGAAATTTTATGTGGCAGTAGTTTTAAATAATTAGCAAAACATCGGAATTGTGCTACATTTTTGGGGTGTACAGAAAATATAATTTACAGTGATAGTGACTATGTACAAATTAGACTTGAAATCACAATATTTTTCTAGAAGGCATTCAGGAAATCAGGTGGTATTATGTTTTACATCAATCTTCCATTTAAAAAACACTGAAGAGATATTTACTTATTAGTAGAAAAATGAAGCACTTCTCTCTGAATCATTTAAAAGTCTTAACACTGGAATAACAATCCAAATTTGATTCATTAGATCTGAGTTAATAGTATATGAAGGGTGCTGGGTGGCCCAGTCAGTTAAGCATCTGACTCTTGATTTCAGCTCAGGTCATGATCTCATGGTTCATGAGATGGAGCCTTGTGTCTGCCTCCACACTGACAGTGCAGAGCCTGCTTGGGATTCTCTCTCTCTCTCTCTCTCTCTCTCTCTCTCTCTCTCTCTCTCCCCTCCACCCCTGCTCTCTCTCTCACTTTCAAAATAAATAACTTTTTTAAAAAAAATAGCATATGAAGAAGGCATTATGCTTAGCAAAATGTAGCTGAAATGTAATGGTAATTTTAGACTGCATTATTTAAGACATGAAACTGTGTTTCCCAGACACAAATGGATTATATGCAAATGGTTGCATAACGTATTTATCTTTGTTTTCAACTGCTATGCACATCCTAAAACAATTTTGCAATCAGAATTATCAGCCCACGAAGCAACATGGCGTTTGTTTTGTTAATTGCTCTTGTTAAATTTAATTACTATGGGGTGGAGTGTCTGTGTAGGGGAGGAAGGCCCAAAGATTGGCCCAAAGATTGGCAGGGAAAATTTTAGGAAGACGTCCAGTACTGGGACGTGCATATGTATGAGAGTGGGCACAGGCGGACCCCACAAGAACAATGTCAATCACTTATGCTTGGAAAACTGTTATGTTTCTTTTCAGTGGGCGAACTTCTTTTCAAGTGCTATTGTCAGAGGTAGGTTCCTCCTTTCCCACAAAAATATGTACATTTTTATGACTGTGACTTCTACCTGGGAACAGTTTTTTTTTTGTGTGTTTTTTTTTAATTCCTTGAGCAAGTGTTGAGCAGCAGTATACACTTTCTCTAGAAAAAAAGAAAGTTATCTCCAGAGCCTATGTGATGCCTCATTCACAGGTGGGACCTAAGAACCATTGCTAATCTGTTCATTCACCGCACATTAATCAACCATCCAATACAAGCCAGGCACTGCACTGAGTGCTGGCTTTTCAAAGTTGCCTGGAATTGTTCACAGGCCACTAGCAGACCACAGAGACAGGTCCTCATTGGGTGCATGGGTTCATTAGCAGAGCTTGAGGAAAAAGGGATACACACCAGCAAACAGAGCCCAGAGATCCATCCCGGACTGCAAGCCAGGTGTCTGTGGCCATGCCTACCACAGTGACCGTCTTCCAGCATCTAGCAAAGCATGTACTTCAATAACCCGATGTTGTATATTGACCATCATGCTGGTCTTTGCTGGTCGGACTTCTGAAATTAAGAATGTCTCAAAGAAGGCTCCAAATCGTGTGAATGAATGTGTACACTTAATATGCATGACCCTCTGAGGCATGATTTCTCACACTGTGGTTTCATTCCCAACAGGATTTTGGAAAACGTTCTCTCCTAAGAAATAGAAGAACAGTATCTTTTGAGAAAAACTTTCCTTCAATCGCACAGAATCTTTTCATGTTAGTGTAAACTAGTTGTTAATGAAATAGAAGTCTGTAGGGAAATAAAACTTTGATTTGTTTAAATATATTCTGGGTAGAGCATCAAGATGAATTGATGTCACTTGTCTGATGAGTGAAGAGCATTGGGTTTTGAACATCGAGTTAAGCAGTGAGGTACCTGTGATTAGTCCTTTCTTGCTGGGTAAATGTGTTTACTTTTTTCCACTGGTATTTATACCGGTTAATGTGTTGCACCAGATCAATCTCCTTCCTGAGTCCAGCTTTCAGCTTGTTCTCCTCTCTTTGGAGCTGACAAATGGTTGGAGTTTGACACAGTTTATCAGTTAAGCAGCCCTGCTGGGTGCCGCCAGCTGCTTGCTCGGACTACTGCAGAGGAAAAGGGAGTTATCTGCAATATTTTGATTCTACTCCCTCCGTCTAGAGGAGGATGTTTTGCTCAGGGACCAGTTCAGATGTCTGTAAGGAGTTTTACCTCCTGCAACACATATGTTTTCCACCCAAGACGGACTCCTAAGTCATTTCCTGGTATAGTCACTGTAAAATTTTATCAAATGAGACACAATTTTCAATTTTATGAAACTGGCAAAATTAAACCTATTTGGTGCCCATTGTCATGCCACTTATGCTAAGGGGCACTGCCCAGCACTGAAAAAACATGTCCCCTAAAATGAGTGTGATCCCAGAGATTGCTTCTTTTGACGAGGCAGGACCGGAGGCAGGTGCCATCTTCATTATATACTAATGCTTCTCAATTTAACATTTATTCACACTAATGAAAAGTGATAAGTTTGAGTTTCGCAGCATGAGAAGCTTGAGTGGGTCAGGCAGAACTTAATGTTTTATTTTTTAACCTTTTTATTAGAAAATGTTTTTAATACTAAGGACAATGGTATAATGCACCTTTATGACCCACTTCAACAATTATCAACTAAAGAACTGGGTTTTCATCTCTACCCCAACTTCCCTCCTCATGATTTTGAAGTAAATCCCAGAAAGCGTATAATTTCACCCGTAAATATTTCAGTATGTATATTTGAAATGTAGGGATTTCTTCTAAAAGCTACCAACAACACATTATTGTTGATTGTTGAAATTACTGTTAATTCCAAAGCTGTACTGCTTTTAAAGATAGTTTACTATATACCCTTTAGGCTACTGAGTGGGGAAGGGTTTGGAGAGGTGGCTTTATAAAGATTTTTCAACATTAAAAAATATACCCTAGGGGCGCCTGGGTGGCTCAGTCTGTTAAGCTTCAGACTTCGGCTGAGGTCATGATCTCATGGTTCTTGAGTTCGAGCCCCGCGTTGGGCTCTGTGCTGACAGCTCAGACCCTGGAGCCTGCTTCGGATTCTGTGTCTCCCTCTCTCTGGCCCTACCCTGTTCGCGCGCTCTTTCTCTCAAAAATAAATAAACACTAAAAATTTTTTTTTTTTAAGTATTCTCTAGAGGCCAAAATTGACTTGCAAAGATAATTTTGCTCCTTTTGTAGATTCTGGAAAGAGATTCTGCAAGGAGAGCACACACATGCAGGCAGGCACCAAACTGTCATTTAGAGCTCTGTTGTTTAGATAGAATTATATGCTTTGGGAGAATGAATGCTTTGCTCTGAGTAGCTGGTGGTGGCAGCATAATTAGTGAGACAGCTTCAAATAGAATCACTGAGGCATATACTCCGCGCGCGCATAAGCACATGCAGATTTGGCAGCTAGCACTGATATGACAGTTGGATCCACGTGTGCCCCTTGCCACTTGTGGAGCCTAATGCAAGGTGCAAGTGAGTCACGGGCGTGCCCGTGAGCACGATTAGCTGTTCCCAATTAGTAAACTGTCTGAGGCCCCAGAGTTAATACCTCAGATGCAGCCTTCTGTTCCAAACCCACCTCCCCCTCCACACCAACACCCTTCCTGCTCCTCCCCTCATGCTGTAAGGAAGAAGGGAAAAGTAGAAGAGGAAAGGGGGTCCAGATGGGAAGAAAAGAGTGCTGAAAAGATCCTTTAGGAAGTAGGTCAGGTATTTTGGAGATTAGAGTAGCGTGCTTCATCCCTGAATGCAGGAGCCAGGGACAAGTAGCATACAATTAGGAGGAATTAGAACAGCAACAAGTAGCTTGCATTTATCAGCTTTAATTGTCTATTGTCAGGACAGAGCTCTCCCCGGAGGATCATGGTGGCAGTCTACATCCTAATACTTTTAATGGACCTCCATTGTAGGATTATCTCTCCTAAAGACAGTGCCTGTTCTTTTAAAAGGAACTGTAGGAAAGCCAGCCCGAACAACCCCTGAGCTGGTGCTTTCTCTGTGATTGGTCCTATTCTAGGGTAATGCAGTGTTGCCCTTCTGTCCCCAGGGGCACACCTTCAGGGGGAAGATACCTATTGAACATTAAACCTTTCTGCTCCAGCTTCCTGTGGGCCTGCAGGAAACAATAGGCCGTAGATGGAGCCCAGATAAGCCAGGGCTGGTGGCTTCAGAATCTCCAGACTATCTTCTGGTTATAAGACGTTTCCTGGCTTCTTCCAAGTCAACATTAGAGAGGTTTTGAAAAGATAAAGTGCCTATTAAATGAGGTCTGTCATTGTATTACCGGTGCCTTCTCTTTCTTCCATTGCCTCTCAGCTCCTCAGATGGAGAAAAAGAGCATTTATGAGACCGAGTCACCATCCTCCGAACCCATGCACCGAGTTAGGTTGGTTTAATTTTATTAATGCCCCACCAGTTTAGCATTTAAAAGATTCTACAGCAGGTGCATCCCTTCCTCCCACGCCCACCCCCACTTTCTTGGCCGACTGTACCTTTACGCCCAGTAGGTCCTTACTAATATTTGAGGAGTCACGATAGACCTCTGGCCTCCTGGCTGGAAACCCCGAGAGCCAAGTCTGGTTTTGCCCTCTGCCTGAGCAGAGCGTGTCTATGGGCTGGCATCTACCAGGTTCCCAGTTGAACGTAAGATCCAAGTAGCAAAAGGAGGGCTAGGAGAGGTGACCTTTCTGCTTCCTGACCTCTGGCCCTCAGTTTCCTCAGCAGGAAATGAGGTGTTGGCTGGATCTGTGGTCCTCAAGTCCAGCCACCTACTAAATTCCCTTTGGAGCTGAACTAGAGCGTGGGGGGCATCTTTCTATCTTTAAACAAATTACAAAGGTCCTACCTTTCTTTTTCTTTTTTCTTTTTTCTCTTCAGTTGGGAGTTCAAATGATTTCACTACTAACCTTTATAAGTTTCTCTCTTCTAACTCACCCTGGAACATAAAAATCAAGCCTCTCCAGTCTTGAATCTTTCCTTAGAAAGGATGAGAGGAAATTGTCAGTCCCATTTTTAATAAGAAGTCCTTCTTCCTCGACCCTTTGCTTAACTTTGCGTGGCTTTGGAGAAGCACACAGTGGCAGGCCCAGCCATGGGGGCACTTTTCCTGTTCCGTGGGGACTGCCCTGCCTGGCTGGCACTGCGGTTCCTTCACCTCACTCCCTCCTCCTCCCTCTTCCTCTAGAAAACCATTCCTATCTACAACCTTTCCTTTTATTTTCACCAGGGGCCCTCCCTTTTCCAGCCACTATGAGGGCAGAGAAGCAAACTTTTGCCCGTGGTCTTCCTTCTCTTGTGTGAAAACTACTCTTCCTTTAACCGAAGCGAAGAGAAGGGTCAGAGAAACCCGAGTTTCAGACTGTACACCTTCCCTGTTGCTCTCTCCCTAATTTTACAGTTATATTCTGCTTTGTGTTAGTTTCATTCTATTCCTTTTCCCCACCGAAATGCAAGATTCCGAAACGTTTTCTGGGTTCAGAGAGGATCTTCCTTTTCAGTTTCCTTCCTCCTAGCCTTTTCAGAAATTTAAGTCCCTTTCTTGTCTGAATATTCACTAAAATAAAAACATAATTAGGAATAAAAACTAATATTGGAAAGCTACATTGGATTCCATGCATCATATGGAAAAGATAACTGCTTATTTATTAAGTTGGTGGATGTCAAACTCAATGGGTAACTTAAAAATAGATGAATGTTTCCATAAGAACACAACTGTCTGCCTGAAAGGAGTGTCTGCCTGAAGAGACGCTTAGGTGGAATGATCCACAGGTGGTTTTGTGAATACTGAGACCTCAGACCCCGTGCGGGTTTTATAAGGTCCTCTGGGTAGCGCTTACCAGATTTTTATTCCTAGTGAGGGCAGGGAGCTCGACTCTGGTTTTTCAGTTTACTTAATTTTTGTTTCCTTTATTTAGGAAGTCAAAACACTGACCTCATTTCAAAACATCCACGGCCTCCTAGGATCACCATCCCAAGGTTTAGGCCCTGAGTATGTTTGTCCAAAGTGCTGGGGCGGTGAGCCGTGTCATAAGAAGGAAGGCTTGTGCTATTTTTAAACTGATGCAACACATCATTGAAACATATCATACACATATCATACCAATGACACACAGGCCGCATTGTAACATAGCATGTGTCATACATACATTCTCTCTCACTCATACACATACTTGCTCTTCTTGTCCGGCTTTAAAAAAGGAAGGCAGCCAGAAAGCTGAGCCCAGTGAGTTGAGTTTGAAAAGGCTGTTAAAGTTTAAAAGCCAAGTGTCCCTCTAGTTCTTAGCCTGGCTTCGAGACATGTGGGAGGGCTTCAAAGCCGTGGCGCCCCTCTTTTAGAGCTCAGGCTTGCAGTTGGTCCCCAAATGTTTACCAGCATGAAGATGCCTAACTTACAGGAAGCGGGAAATGGGTGTGGGGGGTGAGGGTGGGTGGGTGGGTAGGGAGTGGGGAGAAGAGGGTGGGGGGTGTTCTCTTGATGTGGTTAGTCTGTCATTGACCTTGTTTGGGTATAGCAGGAGTTGAATTAGAAAATGAAAACACGTTTCATCTTGGGCACATTTCATCCCGTTTTTTACTTTCTTTAGGAAAAAAATCTTTTTTTTTTCCCCCAAGTGGAGTCAGGTCTCCAGATTTGGTACTCAGTTTCCCTTCATTCTATCACACCTTCCTCCCCTGACAGTCATCTGGCCACCTACACTGCAATTCCTAACTCCTCAGGGACTAGGCCTGGCCCAGTAGCTCAGACTGAAAGACTCGGGCTTGTTGAGCGGTTGTGATGAGACCATCAAAGGGAATAGGGGGGGGGTTTCCGAGAGCAGAGCTATCTGGATCGTTTATAATTGGCCGCCATTGTGAGCACTCTTAACGAGGGAATTCTGCCTGGCAAATGCTGACGAATAAAGGTAACTGAGGTTTGTTTGTTTGTTTTTGGTTTTGTTTTTGGCGTTCTAACGGAGAGAGAAATAATACAGTGACTAAAAATGCATCAAGTTGCTATTTAGAAACAAACATTCGAGACTTAAAATTCTAGACAGTGGCAGCCTTAGATATAGCTGTCTGTGCTCAGCTCTCTACCATCTCCCTGTTTTAGTCAGTATTCCAAATGTGATACTTGGGCCTTCTACAAGGGGTGAGTGGAGCTCAGAAGTTCACCCCTCTTCCTCCCCACCCCCCACCGTAACATCTTTGTGCTGGACCATACCTAAATATGACTATATGAAATGCTTGTTCTTATGGGGCATGCTTCCTTTATTCCTTCTTTCTTTTTTGCATCTTTGATTTTAAATTATATTTTTGCCTCTCCCTGACGGCTATCATCGCAATAAAAATGGTTTGATGGGGGTGGAGGGTGGGGTACTATTTGAGACCAGACACAAACAGTTGAAGGATTTTCTAGCCCAACACTGTGTTTCAAAATGTACTTTCCTTCAAGTTCCACTCGTGGTCTTCTCCAGTCCGGCTGGAGCACCTGGAACCAATTTTAGGGTTGCCTGGCTAAGCAGCACACTGGTATTTGAAGTTTGAGTCCTCCCCTAGACTCAAGCCCATTTCACCACCTCTGAAGGTGAGTGCAGGCTGATATTAATTAACAGTGAGTTGATTCACTGGCATCTTCCAGTCATTAAAGTAAATATTTGGCTTCAAATCGCCTCTTCCCACCTCAAACATCCAACTTTTTGCCTGTTCCCTTACTCCACCGTGGTTGACTCACCAGCACTTTCATGGTGTATGTGGCCCAAGAACAGAGTTGGACTCTGAAAGGGAAGTGAAATCCTCTTTAACATCTGCGGGCGAGACTGCTTGAACAGCAGGCCAGCCTTCAGTATGACTACATTGTTTTTCTGTCCATTGTGGCGCTGACTCAGCATCAGTTAATAAACCCTCTCGAGAAGGCTGGATTTCTCTTGTTTAATTATCATCTTAGAGCTTTCTGAGAACTCTTAGGAATTGTTCATTCAGTTTTATACCCTTAGCACATCTGCCGATTAAAAGCCCTGTTTCCTCTTGGTGCTAGCGTCCCCTCTGGCGTAACATGCAATAACAGTCCCCGGGCAGTCAAGCAGGGAGTGTGTGTTACTTATGTCCCCTAGTGGGAATGTAATTGTTCTGTACTACAGAGATTGTACAAGGACTTTAGACACAAAAAGCATTTCCTGGCAAATAATCTTTGCCTCCCACCTACCCACCACCCCCCCCCAAAAGAAATTCTAGAAAAGTTTCCTGAAAGAGAGAAAAGAAATGTTAAAGATAAACAGACATATTTTGATGATTGAGTTGGGCTTTTGTTTTGCTTTGTTTCTTCCCGTAAACAAATACTCAAATGTCCACTTCATTGTGTGACTAAGTTGGTATCATTAAGTTGGGACTGGGTGTGTATATGTGGGTGTGTGTGTGTTGGGACGTGGGTGTGTATGCACACGTGTATTTAAAATGTTAGAAAAGACATTGCAGCCTAAGGTTGAAGGAGAGATGATTTCAGAAACAACCACCTATATGAGGCAAGCAGGAAAAGTGGGAGACTGGTGTTTCAGTGATCTAAACAGTAATTGTAATGGGGTGCTTGCTATAAATGGACCCTTTGCATCATTGTTTCTCTGAATTAGAGGATTCCTTGCTGAAGGCACAAGACCATTGAAGGAAGTAAAGCATCTGGTTTGTTTTGTAATGAGAAGCAGGAATGCAAGGTCCACGCTCTTAATAATAAACAAACAGGACATTGTATGCCATCATCACAGGATGTCCTTCCTTCAACAGAGGACTGACTGGGGCTGGAGGAAAAGCCGGACAGGGAGTAGAACGAGCCCCACTAATTACTGCCTCCGTCTGCCCTCCACTTGCAGTGATCAGTTCAACATTCTCTTGAACTGTGAAAAGATTAATGCCCTACACTTTGCTTACACGCGCCCCTCAGAGTTTGGTTGTGGGTTTGGGGAGGAGAGCAAAGGCAAAAAAATTTTCATCTGTAGGATTATAAGTCTTCCCTATTTCCCTATTTACTAAAGAGTTGAAAGAGGGAAGTTAGTTCTGCCGAATGTGGATGTATTTCAGTTAGCAGGAGAAATGGAAGCTGACGAGTTTTGGAGGGGAAACGTGCATTTCACGGGCCAGAGCCGGGGGACTAGTCAGCTTCATTTTATTACATCACATGGAAAAATAATTTCGCATGCTCTTTTCAGGTAAATGGTGTACGTTCGTTAAAGTGTGGATTCGAGCCGAGGAACTACAAAATTTTTAGGTAATTTTTAGGTTCCCCTAATTTAAGGAATGTGCGCCCCCTTAGAAAGTCTCGGCAGGAAGGAGGGCAGGCTGAGTATTTAGAATACAATACAGCCCGAGCGAACGTTGAGGTTAAGTGCTTTCAAAGGGAAGTGAGAAGATTCCAAGTAAATGTTGAAATTCACATGCGAAGAGAGGAAGCTCGGGGCGGCTGGCGATCCGGGGGGAAAGCCCTGGGCCGAGCTCTGCGCGGCCCCGGCGAGTTCAGGTATGGCCACGCCCCCCTTCAGCAGCTGGTGGGAGTGAATCAGACGAATGGGAAATCTGCTGCAGGGAGGGGAAAGGAGCCTCCGGTCTGGTTAACACAGACTGAAAGTGCTGCAGTGACACTCAGCCCTCCAGTGCTGCGGAGAGGCAGAGCAGCGCGCGGCACCTGTCCGCGGCCGAGAGAGCCGGGACGCGGGCGCCGGGGCGGCCGTACAAAAGGAGGGATCGCCGAGGTGCGCGTCAGTCCTCAGCCCGCCAGGGGACGCGGAGGAAATGTGGACTGTGTAGAGATGAGCGACACTTATCTCCGATGTTGGATATTTGCTTGGAAAAACGTGTGGGTACGACCTTGGTAAGGAACTTGATGTTGTTTTTCATCCTGAAATTGATCAGAAATTGTTGTTGTTGTTGTTGTTGTTGTTGTTGTTGCTGCTGCTGCTGCTGTTGGCGTAGTCGCAGTAGAAACCAGAACTGCTTCTGCTTTAGGGCGCTTAGAACTGTCAAACATTTATAAGACTTTTTCCTTATGAATCATTAACCCCTTCAGTTCTAGGCATAATTGTCAATTCATTGAAACTTCGGTAGTGGCTCCTGCCCACCCCCGTCAAAGTAACTCCTCCGGGTTGGCTTTATTTTTAAACTTCGCTAGATTTTAACATTTATTTACCATCATGACTGTCCATGTGGGAACTAAATGAACACAAGCAAGTTTGCTTAAGTCGTAACAGGGGAAAGAGAACTTTGCATCTGACTTCTTTTTAAAAGAGCATCATGTTTAGGGAAGAAATAGAAGACTGTAGAAGAGAGCCACCTTGAAGGACTTCCGCCGAGTGCTGTGTTTACATTCTAAGGAGGACACGTTCTTACATGGAAATGATACCCGCGTTCCTACTTTTTTTTTTTTTTTTTTTTATCAAGCCTTGTCTATATGGGAAAACATTCCAGAAGTTGTTTACCTTTTTTCCTCTCTCTCTCTGGAAAGCACTTTTCCTGAGTGCAAGGGGGGGATTTGCGGGAATATCCTTATCAGTTTACAAATGGAAGCAGTGTCTGTCCTCGGAGCTTCTATATTTGTTATAACTTTAGTTACAGTAAACTGAAGCACATCAGTGACTTCTGGGAATTCGTACACTTTCAGATTTAAATGGAAAGTGCTATTTGTAGCTGAGGGCTCCTGAAGGAATTCTCTCCAGGGAATGCTATTGAAGAGTTTGTATGCTTTGTTGTTTTGCTTTTTCAAAATTTGGCGTGAGATGCCCACCAGTCCGAGGAAACTGCCAGGAGTTTTCCCCTTTCGCCCATTTCTCCTCCTCTTTTTCCTGTGCTCCAAATCATTTCTGAAAAGCTGCAGCTCAGGGATGCTGGCAGGATGCAACCCTTCCAGTCTCCCGTGTGAGAGGATGAAAGGGAGCCCTGCAGCAGAGGAGGGGGGGCGGCGAGTTGTTTTGAAAGTTGTTTTGCGTTGGGAGCTGGTGGGAAAGTTCAGTCTTCCCCATTTGGAAAAGGCCGGCTGGGTTCCGCTCCTGCCCCACACGCGCTTTCCATTTTTAGCTTCATTCAGAGGCAGACAGAGCTCCTTCCTCTTCCTCTCCTTGTTTGTGACACTTTTCTGAGGCAGCTTTTCCACAGCGCGGAGGGTCTGGCGGCCATGACCCCAGGCGTTCTGGGACATAGGACCCAGCGCCCACAGCATTTTTCTGCTGTGAGAGGTAAAGCAGGGATTGTTTGGAGGTGTTTCTTTTCTTTTTTCCACCCCCCCCCATGAGGTTGCCACAGTCCGTCTTTCTTTTTTCAAAAAACTAAGTAAGAGTGGCATTTTAAAACCTCGCTTCTTCAAGGCAGTCTTCTTTATACGGCTTTTTGGCTCTTACTCAACTGTACCAAGCACTCTTGCATCTGCTTTTAAAGTCTTCAGACTACTGTATTAGTCATAGCCTCTCACAGGGAGCCACAGGACAATGGGGATTAAAGGCCTTTCCCTTCTCTTCCAGGCTGCCCCGAAGTGTAGCTCCAGTGCTGTGAGGTTTCGAGGGGTGACCGCCGGGACCATGAAAATGGACATGGAGGACGCAGACATGACTCTGTGGACAGAGGCTGACTTTGAAGAGAAGTGTACATACATTGTGAACGACCACCCCTGGGACTGTGGGGCCGACGGAGGGACCTCAGTTCAGGCAGAGGCGTCTCTACCAAGGAATCTGCTTTTCAAATATGCCACGAACAGCAAAGAGGTAAGCCTCTGGTTTGTTGCTGGAGAAGATTGGCACCTGACGCCAAATCTCCCTACTTGCCCTTGCGGCCTCGTATATCCGTGAGGATCTGTAAGTATCAATACTTAATCGATCCCTTAATTCCCTTCTTTCGTTGCTTTCTCTTTCCCCAAGTCTGTCCTCCTCATTTCCTGCAGCTCTCAGCTGCTCCCTACTAATTAGTAAACAGTTCAGTCTTTTGGTGAGTTGACACATCTTGGGAAAGCTGCATTGCAGAAGGAGGTGGGCGAAATTGACAGTGACCTTGGAGAAAGCCACTGTCCACCCCCGGACTCCCTGACCCCTGGTCCTCCAATTGTACGGTAGCTTCTGAGGGAGAAAACTTTTTCTTAGGGGGGAAAAAAAAAAGTTTTTCATGTTTCTTTTGTCTCCTTTTGGTCCTGAGATGGCTTTATTCTTTTTAATGAGCTCGCTTTATTAGCTGGGTTTCTAAAATTATTCTCAAAACCTTGACGTGTTTATGAACTGAAGTGATGGTGTAGACCAAGAAGAGGTTCGTGTAAAAGTGTCCTCTGTCCGGATGACTTCAGAGCTAACCACTGTGTTTATCTGCGGCAACTCCTTTGCTGGGCTGGCAGGCCGATTCCTTACTGGCCTCTGAAGTGGGTACACCCTTTGTTGTTTCAAAGGGGCTGGAAACCCAAACTTGGAATGAGCAAAGGATTTGTGTTTACCCTTTTATATAACGATTATAGTGAGGCGTGATGTTTAGCTGTGAAATAACTTGCAGAACCACCTCTGGTTTTGAGAATTCAGCTACTGCGGTTAGTTGTTCTTACTAGTCCATAAGCTGAGCTGACTTGAGGGAATCAGCCCCCCAACAGACTTCCCACCACCACTACTCCCATAGGTTACTGTCACTTCCGTCACTGTCTTCAGAAAGAAGTGATTCCTTGCTGTAGGAATCCATAATTTGATACTGGGACAATTCATTAGAGCCATGTCAGATCACTTTCCTCCTTCCCCAAGGAACAGTATTTGAAGGAGTCGGGGAGCCTGTTTGGGAAATACTTTGTCTCTTTCCTGTTTGTGTCTGAGTTCAGTGTTTTCGGTGAGGGGGAGACACAGCTGTCTAAAATTAAATAGAGCAACTCTGCTTTGAGTTTCATTAAAGCTTAACCTTTTTTTTTTTTTCCCCTTGCTGGAAGAATGGAGGCAGATTTTTTTTAAAGCAAAATTTAAATTGTACTTGTACATGAATGATACCAAAAATTTAACCCCCAGAGGTCAGCCTTAATTATACCTCTTTCTGAAAGTAACCCTCTTCTCATTGAAAGTCTCATAAGATGTGGCCCGTGGAATCAATGTAGGATTTGTTTGGCTACTTAAGGTTTGACTGTGGTTTTAAAAGGTGTAGTGTGTTTTTTCCCATATCACATTTGACCAAATACTGGTCCGTTCTCAGGGTTCATTTTTGTGCTGTGTTGCCCTGTCCTGGCCATTGTTTTGAAATAAAGACCTCTATTCTGTGGTTCATCTTTGGCTTTTAATTCTATAATGTTCTTATCGTCAGTTCAGCTCTTAGCTTGTTTTTCAATTTCCATCATTCTGCTTAAAATCATAGCTCAATAAAGGAATGCCCTCAGATTATTAGTCCAAGGTTCAGAACGATAGTCACTTACCTAAGATGTATTGTGAGAAGCGTGAGCCAGGACTAGGAGCAAAGTTCTCTTGACTTCCCCAGCCACTGCTTCTTGATTATGCTACACTGGCCCCTCTTGGTGTCACTGTGGTTTTATTTATCGTCTTTACATCTTTCAGCCAATCCTTTATTAAGCTTCTTTGGTGTTCTTTTTTTTTTTTTTTTTTTGGTCTGAACATACAACTTCCTATTTCAGTATGTTCATGCAGTATCTGTATCCCTAAAGAGGGTCTTTTCAAAACTAACCTAATGAGAGATCAGGGCCTTCTATTCTATTTTCCCACATCCGTTCCTAATCATAAAAGCAACCAGGAAGCCAACTTAAATGTAATACTGTCTTACACTCACTCTGGAATTTGTACCTGTTTTTCTGTTTCTTTCTTCCTTTTTGCCCTTTGGGAGAGGACAATTTCCTTAAGGTGGTGAAAGAAGCCTGGGGAATTGAGCCATTGAGGGTGTGATACCTGCAGACAGTTCTAGAACAGAAACCTTCAGGATTGATGAAATGTTTACATTATCATTATTCAGTTAGTTCTTTCAGTCCCACCAGCCATGGAAAGAGGAAAAAAAAAAAAAAAAGCTTTCTACGTGGGGTTTTTATCTCACTGATTTATCTTGCCCTTCTTTACATGTTTTCATTTAAATAGCAGAAGATGTTACATTATGTACTGTTGTGCTGACATACTGGGGGATTTTTTTTTAACAAGACCATTTTTCATTATGAATTTGTGCTATGTGTCAGCACCTTTTTTTTTTCTTTGGGTTTAAAAACAAAACATACAAACCATATTTCTGATCTTGACCCTCATTTTTAGATTTGGTTTAGAATCATTCTGCACCTTTAATGAGGCTGTTCTTACTTCCTATTTCCAGAACTAAAGCCAAATATAGACCTACTATTCAAAACTTTTAGAACTTTTTTTAACTGATGGGTTATTCTTTTAGGGGGATTTTCCCCTTGTCCTCCTGAAATAATCTTTTGTGAATACTTGAATACAGCAAGATCAATTTAAGCATTTATATTTTAGAAGCGGTAGCCTGTGTTGAGTTTGCTTGTATTCAAGAGGCACAGTGGCTCTGAGTCTGACCTCCCAGAGTCATGCGGTGATAAACATCAGGCCAATGATGGGGACTCGCTGAATGTCTGTTTTGATTGAAGTCCATTATTAACTCAAGCCATCTGTAAAAAGTATCTCTCCATAACATGCAATTCCCTCTTCTTCATAGTGCCTTTTATTTGTGAGACAATGTACCATGTTTCCTTTAATACAAAGATAATTATGGAGGAAACCTTCCAAAAACATCTCTCATCCATTCCACCCCCTTTTTAAAAAAATGAAGTGAATTGCAAGCTGAAGTCCTAGTCCACTACACAGTTCTAGTTATCTCAATCCGAATATCCTTGTCTTCAAAATAGAATTTTAATCAAAGAAATCATTTTTATAGGGGCAAATCTGGGGAGGGGGAGAGATAGCTAGTAATTTAAATCATCGTAATGTAATTTGGGGTGATGATGCTCATACCACATTTAAACTTGAATAAGGTTTCTGCTTAAAGCACGCTGCTATGAGTGTGTATCTGTATATTCCTTAAAGGAGGAATTGCTTAAAAAAACAAAAAAAAAAACCAAGTTTATATTCTCCTTGATATCAGACTTTGATTTAGCAACCCCCATCCTAAGTTGTGAAATCTTCATTTTGTATGATGGAAAACAAGCCCTTTTTTTTTTGTCTGGAAGCCTCAGACATCAGGGTGTGTCCTGTAACCGAGGCCACTGACAGAGACAGATCTGCCCAAATGGTGGAAGGATTGGACCCCAACATAATGCATGGTATGGAAGAGCTTGGCCGGAGGCAAGAGAGGGGCAAGGATGTGTAGAGGCCAGGGTCTTGTCCCTGATAGGTTAACGGGAGGCACACAGCAGCCTGCCCCTAGTAGTAATTCTTTAGGACCCTGGTCAGTTCCTGTGAAGTTTCCTTCTTGAGATAGGTGAACACATTCTTAATTAGTCTTTTTAGCACTGTGAAATCCAAGGCACACACCAGGTTCCTCTGTATCATGTGCTTGCTCCAAGGATAGAATGTTGTTGGCTCGGGTTCACAGCTGGATCTTTCTAGGGCCAGAGGGAGAATATGACTAGGTCTTCTACTTCCCATTAAAAATGACCTTGGTTTCTGTTGCCCCTCCACAGTTACCTAGCCGAGTACTGTAATCTTAAAATTGCAGCTTGTATGTCCTCTTTGAATAATGTCTCAGACACATTTCAGATGAAGGTATTTATCCCATATGAAAATGCTGGACTGGGAATGGATATAGATGGCATATAAGCCATACAATTCTTTCCAATCTTAGAAATTCTATGATTTTGTGTCTCTGTTTATCCACTTTTGTGTTTATATGTTTTCTATAGCTCTTGTATAATAGGAACTTAAAATAATAGGGCTCTGTCTCACTTGTAAAGATAATCCAATATTGAAGGCTCTTTGGCTCTTTTTTTAAATCAGAAAACTTTCACAGACCTCTCTTCTTCCACAGACCCTCCTCTTTTTAATTGTTCTCCTCTCTCCTCTCCTGCTTAATTGCATTTGTAAAGTTATAAATGGCAAATACTGTCTTATAGCGTCCTCGTGACTTTCTTATACTTGTACTCAAGTAGGTGCTGGGTGGCTATGTCTTCTGAAAATTCTTTTGTGGAAACATGATTCTGTCGAGTTTTTTGGCCATAAGAAAACCGTGTGTGTTTTCTTAGTATAAGATTGATAGATGAGAAGCAAGAGACCTCATTGGTTAAAAAAAGAGCAATTCAGAAGAAAAAACCTGACCTCAATATAATGCTACTTGTTGGTAATCAAGCTCTGACTCCCAAGACACTGTCTTCAAGAGACTATAATTTAAAACAAAGTTGATGAACCAGTTGAGTACCTTTCTTTAAATTACTGCTTTAAAGTGGATATGTTGAAAATATCCACTACTAATTATTGGCTCACCAACAAATGACATTATTTGTTTTTCCTGTTTGTCATTTTAATATTATGGAATAATCACTCAAATGTGAATGCCAAATGATTTGCGTGTCATAGAAGTCAATTCCATGAATTTTTCAAATTAATTAGGTGCAATAATGTAAATAACGAGCCTCTGAATAAGTAAGTCTACTTCAGCTTTAGTACAAATTTTTATCTCAAGACTGTTCTGAGGCACTCCTGTCCCCAGTCATTTTACTGCCAACAAATACCAATAACGATGAACTGTATTGAAAGGGCACGTAGATGTAAATGAAGGCAGAGGAGGAGGATGAAATGAACATCTGCTTTTTTCAGCTCTCTGCCAGAAATTCATAAAGTACCAAAAATAACACTTTAGCTCACAACCTTGTTTCAACTTGTGTTAGGTGTAGGAAATTTTCTTTCTTTCTTTCTTTCTTTCTTTCTTTCTTTCTTTCTTTCTTTCTTTCTTTCTTTCTTTCTTTCTTTTTCCTGTCTTTTCAGTCTGGGTACGCTCCATTGAGGCTTGTATATTGAATACCAAATTGTTAAAAAAAAAAAAATCATTGACTGATGAGAAATGTACACGAGAAAGATTGGACTTTACAACCATGTAGATGTGCTTATTCCATATCCATTTAAACAGATTTAAATTCTTGATGGAGATTTATTGAGGTACCCACGTACATCACAACCAAAATCTGAGAATCCCCTGTGAACATTCACTGATACATATATTGGGACCTACCATTGCGGGTACACAATTACACAGGAGCCACCGGGCTTCATAAAACCTGGAAATAAATATTCTCTTTTACCTCCCCTCTTGGTCCATGTCAGTAAGGTATTCAGTAAGTAAAAAGTATTCAGTTTTGGACAAGAAAAAAATAAAAATGGGAAAGTGACTGAATAAAAACCAAAACAAAACTGTAACTGCAAAACGTTGCAGAGGACCCCTTACAGAATTCTTTTGAATAGTGATGAATTGCTTCCTGAATCGTGGTTGGTGATTTTTTTCACTCCCTTAAAGAAATTTACGATCAAGGAGGAACTGGCATAGTTAACATGTTTCTTTAGCAAGGCTCTGGTGTGATACATCTAGTCTGAGAAGGTCATTTCCTCAGATCTTAGAACCCACAGCTCTCCTCGGTATAAATTCCATTTCAAAGGATAACTTTTGACCACTGTTGAGTAGAAGATGCTAGAGGAGAACAAAGTTACTTGAAGATCTTTCTTCTATTAAGGAGAACTTACAAGCTATGAAAAAAAAGAAAAACCTCATCTGGAATGAAAAAACATATAATGTGTTTTGCTTCTGGTTCCTTAGGTCTTTGTGGAACAACCAAAGGGCATTATTTTGGTTTCTGAGGTTAAAACTATTTTATTACCCTCAAGCATGCTATGTTTATAGTTTGAGGGAGAAGGAGAAATAAGAAACTAGGAGCAGGCTGAAGTAGTTTACTCTTGACAGTCTAATTCTGCAATATCTGATTCTAAAATCAGGTAAAACAATGATTATCTTCTCTGTTTTTCTAGCATGAAAAGTAATAATAAAAATACAGGACCTTCAGTCACCAGAGAATAATCCTTTAGATGATTTTCATGCTTGGTTGGGTATTTGCTTACGATCCGGGAGTTTGAAGGATGGCCTCCCCCTAAGATGAAGCTTGTTATTAAAATTATGTAGGCACCATTAATATCTGCTCTCCATATCATAATTTTGTCATTGTTGATTGTACTACCACTTGACAATTCAATGAAAAAGTTAGTGAATATTTTACAGTTGAAGTAATTATCTCATATTTTACCCCCTATAGGTTATTGGAGTAGTGAGTAAAGAATACATACCAAAGGGAACACGTTTTGGACCTCTAATAGGCGAAATCTACACCAATGATACTGTTCCTAAGAACGCCAACAGGAAATATTTTTGGCGGGTAAGTAGAGAAAATTGTTTCAAACTCTTTAAGAATTAAGGGAAAAAAATGGAGCTAGAATTGCTGGGTCACTTCCTTTTTCAACCTATACTAGGGCTCACCACAACATTGGGGCCCCTGTGGACGCAGGGCATTGTAAGCAAATGCGATTGAAACTGGTTAAATATGTGGCTCTAGAAAAGCAGCCTGTAGGTGATTAGGGATGGAGATATGGACTGTATGTGAATCTTAATTTTTGCAATTCATTAGAGCTTTGTGATGAAAGGAAACAGTTTGCTGCTTGTTTCAAGGGTAGGTTCATTTGCATTTCTCTGCAAGGAAGTAGTAATGAGTCACCAAGCCTTAGATTTCACCCCTTCTTGATTTCTTGCTGAGTTAACTTTAATTGAATGGAAGAGTAATCGTAAATGAATTAGCTTGAAAATACATGCAGTTAAGGAAGGATGCGTGGAAGATGCCACTAGGGGAATGGAGATGACTAGGACTAGTCATGCATCTACACGTAAAACTGTTGGATGTGACTGTATGCACATTGCTCCCATAGCATCAGGGAAATGCTTACAGTCATGGGAGAGCATAAAGGTCTGGCCCATACAATTTCCTTTGGAATATCAAGATTAGAAAGGACCTCAAAGATAAACTAATTAGATGGATTTTTGAGTAAAAGGCTCTGAATTAGAAGGGAACAGAGAAAAAAATTGGACTGCTCTCCATCTTCCTGTAGATTTCTAGGATATTCAGTTTTCTCAATTAGAAAATGAGAATATGCTTATTAAATTTAAAAGTAATTTTTTTATACATACTTGCATAAAATGATCCTGACTACTGGGGAACCATGGTTTGAATTCTTTTATGAAACAGCTGCATGATAACAACAAAAACTGGATTATACTTATTTTGGCCAGTATTTACCGAGGATGCCTGTATCTTTTGGACAAGTGTCTTTATAAAAGGCTTCCATTTGGGGATCAGTCAGAAGCTGTTCCATAGAAACAGGATTTTTTTTTTAATTCAGGAAGTTTTGTGTTTTTAGAAATTTATTTTGCTATTTTCCAAACGTGAGAAAATGCTAAGAATTGTGTGCTCACAATTTTTATTTAATATTTACACATGCTTGGGGCACCTGGGTGGCTCAGCCATTTGAGGGACTGACTTTTGATTTCAGCTTAGGTCATGATCTCACAGTTCGAGAGATTGAACCCCACATCGGGCTCTGCACTGACAGTGCAGAGCCTGCTTGGGATTCTTGCTCTCCTTCTCTTTCTGCCTGCCCCTCCCCCACTCATTCACAAGCGTGAGCTCTCATTGTGTCTGTCTGTCTCTCAAATACACTTTAAATTTTTTTTTTTCCCAACGTTTTTATTTATTTTTGGGACAGAGAGAGACAGAGCATGAACGGGGGAGGGGCGAGAGAGAGGGAGACACAGAATCGGAAAGAGGCTCCAGGCTCTGAGCCATCAGCCCAGAGCCCGACGCGGGGCTCGAACTCAGGGACCGTGAGATCGTGACCTGAGCTGAAGTCGGAGGCTTAACCGACTGAGCCACCCTGGCGCCCCAATGTTTATTTATTATTAAGAGAGCGTGAGCAAGGGAGGGGCAGAGAGAGAGAGGGAGACACAGAATCGGAAGCAGGCTCCAGGCTCTGAGCCATCAGCGCAGAGCCCGATGCGGGGCTCGAACTCACAGACCGCGAGATCGTGACCTGGCTGAAGTCGGACGCTTAACCGACTGCGCCACCCAGGCGCCCTTCTCAAATAAACTTTAAAAAATCTTTAAAAAAATAATTACACATGCTTCAAATATATTTACTTCATGACTTCTAATGGGCAAAATGTCAGTGAGTGCATCTTTGCCTTTCTTGCCAATAAAATTTTCTCAGAAATGAGCCACAGAAGTGTGTAATTCTTGGAGTCAAAGGTCTGAATTAACACATGCCAGCATAAGACTTAATGATGTGTGGTCATTTTTTTTTAGAAGGCAAGAAATACCTAAGAACCTCCTGTCTCTGTCCCAATTCTCTGGTTCATTAAAGGTTCTCTATAAGTAACTGAAATGCTTTCCTTGGGAGGATTTATTTGAAATCAGTCTTTCACATACAAAGGATATTGTAGGAGAAAACTCCCCACATGTTGTTAAAAGCATCCTGATTTTGCTGGCAGGAATGTGAACATCTGTTGTAAGGAAAGAAAAACTTCCATCCAGATTACACAGGCAAAGAAGAGTAGGGATGTTCAAGTTGAGAAACCAGTGAGTGACATTTCTTGTAACTGTACTATGAGTCAGCACATTTTTAATCTTCCTGATAATATATGGCAATGTAGTGAGGTAAGAGAGAGCAGTGTTCATTTGACGTATGCATTATTTTATTTTCGAGTGTGTGTGTGTATGACTTCATGGCATTGACATTTCTGTCTTTTAAATGAGGATAACAGTAAATTGTAGTCCATGGATGGCTGACTGGAATCTCATACCCGTAGCTTTAGAAAGCAGTCTCCGCCCAGCGAAGAGTGCAGAGCGATGGAACCCCATGTTCCTGGAAGTTTGCACATCAGAGTAAACAAACTTGAAAACCCCTCTTGATAGCAGAATTCACCCAGCCTTGTTCCATTTTCTCTTAACAAAACACACCGCAAAAGCTCTCACAAGCTGCTTTGATGAAGCCACATGTATTTCCCCCTTCACAATTTACAGGAAGTTACTCTTAAAAGAAAGTGATTCTGGTGTTTACTGCCCGTGTTAAAGGGACAGAGTTCCTTTTTGTTTCTGATAACGTTTGAGTGAAATACAGAAACGATTTATAGACTATCATAGTCAGTATGTGACTAGGAACAAAGCAATAACCTGCTGTCCGGTTAGAGCAAAATTTCTGCTGTGAACAGTGCCCTACTACGCGAGGACTACAAGTTGCAGATAACCAGGTATTGATTATAGATGTATAAGGAAATTTCTTAAGACTGAAGAAAAAATGGCCCATCTTGAAAAGAGGGAGAGAAAAGCTTTCTGTGGAAGCGGAAGGAGTTTGTTTCTAAAGTAGTTTCAGCAAGACTGTAGGTTTTAATTTTTCCTCTTCTTACCTCTGCCTTTTCACTGAGGAGCCTGAGTGCGTGTGTTAACCAGAAAGTAGTGGTACTGGGGGGCAAACTTTGAATTCTTCGTTATGCGTTGCCTTTAAAGAACAACAAGGCTTATTCCTGTTCTTTTTTGAAAAACGCGTGCCTGTGGCCCTGTGGGTGGTGTTTTAGCCAACCACCCTTCAGATAAGAGGGTTCCCTCTCCTCTCCTTTGGCTTGAAAGACAAGCGCAAGGCCGAACATGTTTATCAAGAGGAAAAGTGACTTCTCAGTAGACTGTCAAATTCTGGCTTCTGTCCCGGTGCTCACTTTGTTATGGCAGGTGAAGTTCACCTTTGCCCCACCCAGTGTTTCCACAAAAAGGCAAGGTTCCAAGTATTCTTATGAACAAGTGTTACTTCTGGACTTGGAGGCTTGGGGGTGGAGGATGTTTGCATAGTTTAAGCCTTGGGCGGGGGTGTAGGAAACGGCAAGTACAGAGGCCATAGAAAAAGCTGAGAGACTCAGTTTGACGTATTCAGTTGACTTGGTCTTCTACCCAGTGACTCAAAGCATTAAAAGTCAGCATAATCGGAACTAAAGTTAGTAGCGTCGCCCATTTGCCATTCACGGCTGTAGCAAAAGTAATACTCTCTGGTGGTTTGGTCCGCCTGAGGCGGCTCCTTAAATGAAATGTTGTGTTTCATTCTTCTGTTGTTTTTCCCCAAACATGAAAAGACGATAAAACTGAAATGGAAAAGGTAACTGACAAAGTGCGCCTTACCTGTTTCTGCCCTTACTTACGCTGATTCAAGACCACTCTGGCTAACCCGATTTCGTTCTTTTTTCTAACTGGGCCACAGGGAACGAGAAAGCACACTCCTCCGTACTTGCTGTGTTTGTTCTTCAGGGTGCCGGGGAAGCTTTCCATTGCTTTGGGGCTGACTTTCTTTCACACTTCTGTCTTTTCATTTGGACAGATCTATTCCAGAGGGGAGCTTCACCACTTCATCGATGGCTTCAATGAGGAGAAAAGCAACTGGATGCGCTATGTGAATCCGGCGCACTCTGCCCGGGAGCAAAATCTGGCTGCGTGTCAGAACGGGATGAACATCTACTTCTACACCATTAAGCCCATCCCTGCCAACCAGGAGCTTCTTGTGTGGTATTGTCGGGACTTTGCAGAAAGGCTTCACTACCCTTACCCCGGAGAGCTGACAATGATGAATCTCAGTAAGTGGATTATAGAACAAAAAAATAAAGTAAAATAAAAAATGCCAGTAATGTCAGTTCTGCCCCTATGAGCTAATAACATGTTGTTTAATTATATGGCTTCATTTGTTGGGCCAAGTAGGTGGCTTAAACAAGGGACTAGGAAAAGGGAAAACAATTTTTTTTGAGTCCCTGTTCTCCATTATGAAACTCGACCATGTAAACTATTAAAAGCTATTTTGAGTGTTTAATTCAGAAAATTGGAGGAAGAAATATATATCCAATTGTAATCCTTCCAAAAGGGGGCAGGTAGTAGTATAAAAGGGATTGGTGCTGACATGCCTAGTCTTTAAGGGATAGCCCTTGTTTGTGGTGATTTGTTGGTGCTTAAAATGTGTGTTGAAATATTATAGAGATGCACATTTGGTTATCAACTCACGGTCTGATGTAGAACATCCAGGATTGTCTCTGGAAAAACTCACAGCTACAATTTTAAAAATATTCTTCTAAATGGATAACTCTAAATATTTTATATCATACCTTCCTTCCTTATGGCAGAAACCTAATCCTAATTATCTAATCTCCTGATCCGTATTACAGTAAGCCACCTATCATTTTTAATTTTTTTTAAACCTTTTAAATTTATTTTAAAGTTTACTTATTTATTTTGAAAGAGAGAGAAAAGGCACAAATGGGGGAGGGGCAGGAAGAAAACCCCAAGCAGGCTCCACACTGTCAGTACAGAGCCTGACTTGGGGCTCAAACCCACAAATTATGAGATCATGACCTGAGCCGGACATTCAGCTGACTACGCCACCCAGGCACCCCTATCACTTTATTTTAACAAATTCTCAGTTCCTTAGGTTTATAAGCTTTTACTTTTTTATTTGACTATAGTTAATGTCCTAACCTCTCTGGAAAGGGCTACCTCATTTTAGTCATTCTCAAGTGATCTCTAGGAACAATTTAAGAATTGCCATAAAACTCCAGTCTGTTGTAATTATGGTTGTATGTTCTTAGACTGCTAAATTTTAAGGAAGTTTTTAACATTAAATCCTTCTGGCTTAAAGTTTTGGCATCTAAATTCTGAAAATTTGTAACTATTTGTTTTGATATTATTTCAAACTTACAGAAGAGTTACAAGAATAGTACAAAGCATTCCCCAGATATACCAACTATTGATAATGAGGTCTCAGTTGCTTCATCTGAAGGCTGAATGACTTTAGTTCACGTTTTCACCTTTGAAACATTTGGAATGAATGTTAACATAAATTAGAATTTTGAATTTTGACTTTAATTTGGGGACCTGTTAACAAACCAATTACCTATCCTACTCAGGTGTAAGCCAATTCTGTAGCTATTTGGTGCTCATCCCACACTGTCTAGTTTACTTGATCTCCCTAGGATCTCAATACTGTGTTTGTCGCTTTCTGAAAAGGTGGGGCTGTAAAAACTTACCAACCTCCCTCATAGGATCACCTTTTAGGTTTGCATTCGTGGTCCCAAACTGCCCCCCCCCCCCCATACACACACACACAATCATTGCACCCTTGAGCTTCAGGAAAAGGTCTTGGACTCATTGGAAACAAGACGGCTTCCAACCTGAGCATGAGGGGGGAATCAGGTCCTGATGAAAGGTGTCTGTTCTTTTCCCTCATGTCTCTTCAGAGCTCCCAAGAGTCTGTCACATGTGCTGAGCACCCCAGGAGCCATTCAGCTGTTTGGGCCACTCCCCACGGCCTGGTGGTAAAAGACAACTTCTATTCTAGCAGCTGCTCTCACTAGAGAGGATGTGAGGAAGGTGTGCTGCTTACTCTTGACTTTCTCAGCATGGCAAGTCACTTCTTGATGGTCTCCTTATACTCCTTGATCTTAATCATTCATGGATTCAGAGAAAGACCTTGGTGGGTTTTTTTTTTTTCTTCTTCTTCTTTTTCTTAAACAGTAACTCTGTTTGAAGTGACCCACCCCAGTGACTTTGCCCCAACCATGAAGAAGCTTTCTCACATACATCCTTCACCCTGTGTGGTTGCAAAGCCCCTGCATTTTTATTCCCCGACGAAAGGCTTTTCACAGTATCTAAAATTCAAGTGCTTAACTCTTTGTGTACAGAGCAACTTGTGTGTATACCGAGAAATGACACTTTCGTTCCCACAAATGTCCCTTTTCGTCTGTGCAGAAATTTTTCTAAATGGAGGTTTAACATTTTCAGATACCCTTTCCTTGTCCAGGATTCCTAGTCAAGAATGAGAGTGAACAATAACCAGTCACATTAAGCCAAGACTCCTGCTGCAGATTGTGAAACCAGTTGTCCTAGGTGTGGTAGCTGATGATTGAGCCTCTGATCAGGAAAATTTCCACTATTTCATCAGGTCTAATAGGTAGATTGTGTCTTCAAGTGAGTTGTGTTGGGTTTCCATGCTTCAAGCACAATAAGAGGTCTGTGCCAAAATCTCCGTGAGGACTTTAAATGGCAGTGATGGTTCCAATGGGAGAATTTTGAGAAGAGATTCTAATTAAACGGAGGTAAAAAAAAATAATAATAAGTAGCCAGAAATCACAAATTGGTGTTTTTTAAAACTAAAAGAGTAGAAACTATTAAATTTAACTCTTAACCCCTCCCAAGTTTTTTGGTATTTTTTTCCTATGTATCTAACCAACCCATCTAGAAAACAGTTGACCAAATTATAGACTTCTAAATGTTAATCTGCTTTCTCAGTTTCAGTTGAAAACAGACTTTGTTTTGCCTACTGCAGAACTTCTAGGTTCTTTCTTGTAGTCTTGGGGGTTCTTATTATAGATCGAAAATGTGAGTCGGCATAATTAAGCCATTCAGAGCCTTCAGAAGCAGTTCACTCTTGAAATGACTCCGTCCGCCTACAGCCATTTAAGATTTAAGAACAAAAACAGATCTTGATTTTCTTCTTCATGTTAACTCAAGCTGCTGCTGAGTGGGAGAGTCAGAAATGACACCAGCTCTACTGATTACTCAGCTGCTGAAGGATGATTTTTTTAAAATGTACCTTCACAGAGATAGACTCCATGACTTCCACCTTAGAACATCTTAGGGGACTAACGTTTCCCTCTGGATATTGTTTTGGAAGAAGATACAAATTGATTTCTATAAAGGTAGACATCTACTGTGATCTTACTCTAGGCCAGGCCCTGTGCTAATAAGTATTTTGCATAGAAAATGATAAATTCTGATTTTCCTATCATTCGGCCTAATCATTAGCTCTGTTTTCAGTTTATTTTTTTATTTATTTTTTTAAATTTTTTTTAACGTTTATTTATTTTTGAGACAGAGAGAGACAGAGCATGAACGGGGGAGGGGCAGAGAGAGAGGGAGACACAGAATCGGAAACAGGCTCCAGGCTCTGAGCTGTCAGCACAGAGCCCGACGCGGGGCTCGAACTCACGGACTGTGAGATCATGACCCACGCTGAAGTCGGACGCTCAACCGACTGAGCCACCCAGGCGCCCCTCTGTTTTCAGTTTAATAACTGAATTATCGGGGTGCCTAGTGAGAACACCTGACTAAATATACGAGGACAGTGCTACTGATGGGACTCCCGCTTCTTGCTTATGGTTTTAATCTGTTGAATTTTAGAACCAAGAGAGTATTGAAGCCACCGGAAACATTATGAGACTCAGGTGTAATCTGCCACATAAAAATGGCAGAAACAGGACGGTGAGGTTTCTGTATGTTCATCTTAGGAGGGTGACATCTTTTTTTAAATGTGGTCCTACGTGGGTGCCTTCAAATTGTTCTTTTTCACCTCCATAAAATTCCTTCCTGTGGCTGTGAGATGCCTCGCCTATCAGTTTTCCAACTTCGTTGTCTCTCTTCCTTTACCATTTCAGCTTTAAAAAACAAAAGTGACAATTTGAACTTCCTGCCTGCTGGGCCTCACTGAAAGACTGATATTGGCCCGATAAGGGGTTATTTATTTTGGTTTAGTGGCTTCAGAAATCCCTCTCCCTCAACAAGCTCTCCATCACTGTCCCCATCAGCATCTTCCCTGATAGTGTCCTGGCTGTGTTTATTCTGGGGCTGCCGGCTCACCCTGGAGTAACTGATAACAGCTAGCAGGAGATAACATTCTCCGAGGGCCTCTCACACTGGAATCGAATCCCTCAAGTCTGTCAGCCCAGAGAATGGATTTGAAGAGTTCAGAGTCTGGACTTCCACAGAGTTCATTTCTAGACCTATCAGATATCAGGCCTGGAGTGCTTTCTCAGTGAAATCAAACGGAAACTTTTTTTTTTTTTTTTAAGGCGACGACGAATGATACTTTTACAGAGGCTTCCGCATGGTCCCCCAAACCTGTCCTCTTACGATGCAGAGGCCAAGAGCTCTCCTGCCTCCCAGAGCATCCGCACACATGGGAGGGTTCATGCCTTCAACCTACTCCTACTCATGGGGCAGCTGTTCGGTTGGAATGATCGCCCCTCTGATAACCAGAGCTCCAGTGAAGGAGCGTTAAGTTTTACTTTTGATTTCCAGGGAAGGCTGAACGGGTTGTTTTTGGTGTTCCCTGCTCTCACTGGTGTTTTCCCAAAGGCATCGTTTGTTCAGTGTATTCGGAGGGGCAGGGCTGGCGATGGCCCGAAGAGTCTGGAACCGTCCTCATTGCTGCTGTTCCTAAGTAGTGTATTTACCGAGTAATAATATAGAATAAATGCTTTCATCTTAGCTGCCTGTTTTCTTTGGTGCTCTAAGTAATTGAACTGGCTCGGGAAGTGCCTGTTGTGGTTTGGCAGAGAAGAGTAGGTCACGCCTTGTGATTCCAGGGGACAGCACTGCTGGGAGCCTGGTTAGACCAGACAGAACCTTGGTGCAGTTCCTGTGCGGTCAGCAAATCGGAGGGGAAAGGGTGGCATCCACATTGCTAATCTATTTGGCACAGGCAGTTTGAACAGGGTTTTATCAAATTCGTATTAAACAAGAATCGAGGCGAAAACTGATGACTGCTTGTTACTTGAAATGAGTCTTAATCTTTCACATCTAGTTCGCAGGGTGTGCTGATTTCCTTTCCGTATACTGTGAACATCAGAATGACTTTTATTAGCCTCTGACACCCCCACCCCAGGATTTTTCCACCCCCATTTTAATGGAAGCTCTCCTATTCTAGCTTGAACAGCACTTTGCCATCATACGGTTTTTACTAGTAGAAACAGAAAAATCCAGACGGTGCTCTTCATTTGAGATGCTGCCACTGTCCCCACTCTGCTGAGAAGGAAACCGAGTGATGTGTGTAAGCAAGTGGCCCGGGGCCCTCTAGAATGAAAGGGCGTTGAGAAGCCAGGTGTCTCTCGCTTGTGGCCAACTGGCACTCAGGTTTTCTCCAGGGGAGCGCGGCTTTGGAAATTCACTTCAGTTCTCTCTAACCTTCTGAGTAACCGTCCGTTCTTTATTTCAGCACAAACACAGAGCCATCCAAAGCAGCCGAGCACCGAGAAAAATGAACTGTGCCCCAAGAATGTCCCAAAGAGAGAGTACAGCGTGAAGGAGATCCTGAAACTGGACTCGAACCCCTCCAAAGGAAAGGACTGCTACCGCTCCAACATTTCCCCCCTCGCCCCAGAAAAGGACGCGGACGACTTCCGAAAAAACGGGAGCCCCGAAATGCCCTTCTACCCTCGGGTCGTTTACCCGCTCCGGGCCCCTCTGCCGGAGAACTTTTTGAAAGCCTATGGGATGGAGAGGCCGACCTACATCACTCACTCCCCCATCCCGTCCTCCACGACCCCGAGCCCCTCGGCGAGAAGCAGCCCCGACCAAAGCCTCAAAAGCTGCAGCCCGCACAGCAGCCCGGGGAACACGGTGTCGCCCCTGGCGCCCTGCCCTCCGGAACACCGGGACTCGTACGCCTACTTGAACGCCCCCTACGGCCCGGAAGGCTTGGGCTCCTACCCGGGGTACGCGCCGGCCCCGCACCTGCCCCCGGCCTTCATCCCCTCCTACAACGCCCACTACTCCAAGTACCTTCTGCCCCCCTACGGCGTGAATTGCAACGGCCTGGGCGCCATGGGCAACATGGGCGGCGTGGGCAACCTGGGCCTCTTCCCCCGGCTCTACCCCGTCTACAGCAGCCTCCTGGGCGGCGGCAGCCTGCCGCACCCCCTGCTCAGCCCGGCCTCCCTGCCCAGCTCGCTGCCCTCGGACGGAGCCCGCAGGCCGCTGCAGCCCGACCACGCGCGCGAGGTGCTCGTCCCGGCGCCGCACAGTGCCTTCTCCCTCCCCGGGGCGGCCGCCAGCATGAAGGACCGGGCGAGCAGCCCCACCAGCGGGTCGCCCACGGCGGGCACGGCCGCCTCGGCGGAGCACGTGGTGCAGCCCAAAGCTACCTCAGCGGCGCTGGCGGCCCCCGGCAGTGACGAAGCCATGAATCTCATTAAAAACAAAAGAAATATGACGGGCTACAAGACGCTGCCCTACCCCCTTAAAAAGCAGAACGGCAAGATTAAATATGAATGCAACGTTTGCGCCAAGACGTTCGGCCAGCTCTCCAACCTGAAGGTAGGCCTTGCGGCGTCGGGCTGCCCGCTAGTGCGCCTGCGCCGCTGCGCCCCCGCGCCCCTGTGCTTTGCTCGCTTTGCGTTTTCAACAGTTGGAGACCCGGGCCCGGGAATAGCCCATGGGGCGGGAGGGGGGTGGTTTACTTTGCTTTTGCCATCGCTGGCTGTGTGGCTTTGACCTGGTTACATCTCCTCGGCTGACTTTCCTCAGAATAATGAGACCGTGGGGTTTGGGCTGGAAGATCAGTTTATAGAGTCCTCCTGGCCCGTGACTTTTGTTCCTTTCGTTCAAACAAAACAGAGCGTTCCGAAAACCTCGGGGCTCTGCTTGTTGGGCTTTATCCTGATGGTTTTCTTAAGATGTTTGCATCATAAATGCCCGAGTCCTTGAGCAGACATGCGAGGTCTTCTGGCCAGCGCAGAGCACGGCTAACCCACGTGGCTTCTTTCCAGGTCCACCTCAGAGTGCACAGCGGAGAACGGCCTTTCAAATGCCAGACTTGCAACAAGGGCTTTACTCAGCTGGCCCACCTGCAGAAACACTACCTGGTACACACGGGAGAGAAGCCACACGAATGCCAGGTGGGCAGTGTCTCTTGGTAGAAGCATTAAGCTCTGTAGGAGGTGTCTGAGGCGTGCCCACCCTTTGTCATATAGCCCGCAGTTTAAAGCAACACCAGAATACTGCCTTGCCACCGGCCCATAGCCTTGCATCTGCTGATGAGCCGAGATGGTGACACAGCCAGCTTCCAGTGGGTGGAAAATGGCAGGGGAGTCAACGCCTCCTGGTGTGCAGTGTGCCCACATCTCCCTGTTTGCTTAATGCCACACCGTAGGTGCCACAGGGAGGCTTCTCGCCTCACAGGTTGCTGGGCGTTGGTATGTGAGCTTGCCCTTCCCATTGGCAGCTCTTAATCTTCTGGTCTTCCCGTCTCTGCCCTCTTCCCCACACTGTAGGTTTGCCACAAGCGATTTAGCAGCACCAGCAATCTCAAGACCCACCTGCGACTCCACTCTGGAGAGAAGCCGTACCAGTGCAAGGTGTGCCCTGCCAAGTTCACCCAGTTTGTGCACCTGAAACTCCACAAGCGCCTACACACCCGGGAGCGGCCCCACAAGTGTGCCCACTGCCACAAGAGCTACATCCATCTCTGCAGCCTCAAGGTCCACCTGAAGGGGAACTGTCCTGTGGCCCCGGCCACGGGGATTCCTTTGGAGGACCTGACCCGGATCAACGAAGAAATCGAGAAGTTTGACATCAGTGACAACGCCGACCGGCTCGAGGACGTGGAGGACAACATCGATGTGACCTCTGTGGTGGAGAAAGAAATTCTGGCCATGGTCAGGAAAGAGAAAGAAGAGACTGGCCTGAAAGTGTCTTTGCAAAGAAACATGGGGAATGGACTCCTCTCAGGGTGTAGCCTTTATGAGTCATCAGACCCGTCCCTCATGAAGTTGGCTCACAGCAACCCACTACCTCTGGGGCCTGTAAAGGTCAAACAGGAAACAGTAGAACCAATGGATCCTTAAGATTTTCAGAAAACAACAAGTGTTTTGTTTTGTTTCGTAACTTATGACTTGGCAAGTCAGGGTGCCTGTAGCAGATGCTTGTACATAATTCCAGTGCTGCAAAGCTCTCCTGACGGCAGATGGTTTCCCCTCACCTCTCTGGAATAAAAGAAGGAACTCCAAAGTTACGGAAATCTCAGGGCATAAATGAGGCAAAGACAATATATATATACATATTATATATACTTATTTACACCCCATCTATATATTTGAACCTGTGTATTTTGACTATTTGTGTGGATATGTTTGCATAGCCTTCCCATTGCTAAGACTATTGCCTAGCCATAATTATTTTTTCAATGATAATCCTTCATAATTTATTATACAGTTTATCGTTCAAAAAGCAATAATTAAAAAAGTTTACAATGACTGGAAAAATTCCTTGTAATTTGAGTTATAAATGTTAGAGTTTTGTCTTGTGGCCATTCTTTGTAGATAATTTCTGCACATCCGTCTAAGTACTTAAGATTTGGTAGAGAAATACATTACTTCAGTTGACCTCCCTCTGTGATAACAGTTTGAAAACGAGGTTTGGTATTGCCAAAGTTAGACAGTTGATGTGTTAATTCATAAGATCTGTCATTCGAACAGCATTGTATACCTTGGGGGGAATGTGTGCAGAATTACCCAACAATAACTTAGAAGAAACAAGAAAGGGAATCTTGTGTGCTTCCGTAGGTAGTTCAGATTTTTTTTTTCTTCCCTAGCCAGGGATTTACCAGAAAGGAGACAAGGCTTTGCCGACCCGTCTCCCTCTCCAAAATGCAGGGACACCCCACCCCAAAGTCATGTGACCATTCAGAGTGGTCACATGACTTCTACATCCCAGTGTATTATCTGAAAATGTGAAGAAGACAAAATGCCATGTTTCAAACCACTGCAAAATGTTCCCAAAGCACAGGTGGTTTCGTATGTTTGAGGTTTGGGGGCTTGAGTCTGGATGTTGTTACTGGGTTTTTTGTTATGTCAAAATTGCACAAACATGGTGCTCTACCAGGAAGGATTTGAGGTAGATAGGCTCAGGCCACACTTAAAAAACAAAAACCGAAAAACGGGTATTCTTGTTGTCTTAGGGTAAAAGCAGGCAATGCATGTTCCTAGTCCCAACACATCAATTGTATTTTTTTTCTGTAAAACTCAGATTTTCCTCAGTATTTGTCTTTTTACATTTTATGGTTAATTTAAGATGAAAGGGCATTGCAAAGTTGTTCACAACAATTACCTCATTGAGTGTGTCCAGTAGTGCAGGAAATGATGTCTTATCTAATGATTTGCTACTCTAGAGGAGAAACGAAGTGTGCTCCAGAAAGATAGAATGTGTGCCATTCTGTCTTTTACTCTGCTAAGCCCAAAGATTACATGTCAGCATTCAAGGTGTAGCAAAGAATGATGTATATTTATAAATCTATTTATACCACTATACCATGTGTATATATAATATATTTATAACCACTTAAATTGTGAGCCAAACCATGTAAAAGAACCTACGCTTCCTAAGGGCAAAAAAGAAAAAAAAAAAAAAAACACAAAACAATCCTTTCTAAGATTTTGCTTCACACATGACCTCACAATCACATTGGTGAGCTTGGGCACCCCCTCGCCACTGGAAGAGACCTGAAAACCTTGGTGCAAAGGCGGGGGACTGCATAACAACCAAGGAGAGAGAGTCATTTTTCACCAATAAGGACAATCTAAGATGGCTTTATTTTTGTTTGGCCACGTTATGAGTCTGGTCACACCCAAGTCACAGAAATAGTCCCATTACTCCCTTTACCACTGTTCACTTTTCTCTCTTCATTTCCTTCCTTCCTAAATAACTGATGCATCACTAATCAACCTGGTTTATATATTCAGCCTTTTATTGATGGCAACTAATGACAACCTGCAGGAAAGAACAACAAATTTAGGATAATCCAGGGAAACCTAAGAGCCTTACTGATCTGTTCCTGTAAGTAGCAAAACTGACAATTTCTTTATGGATCAGGGTTTGACAAACACAGTCCTTAACTGTAGGTAAACCAAAGCATCACACTCTGACATTGACACCAAATACTTCCTATTCTGCTCCTTTGTTCTTTCCCCTTTTGTGCTTTCTTATTTGTGGGAATTTTTACCAAGACCTGTGTGGCTTGCGACTTCTTGATTCTCTTTACCATTTGACTTCCCCTCGTAGGCCTCTTACATGTGAATGTTGAGCCCACAATCAACAGTGGTTTTATTTTTTTTCCTCTAATCAAAGTTAAAACTGACCAAAGTTATTGGCTTTTTACTTTGCTAGAACAACCAACTATCTTATGTTTACGTACTGGTTTACATTGTTATTTATGTGCAAATTGTCAAAATGTAAATTAAATATAAATGTTCATGCTTTACCGATACTTGTGTAGTGTCTTCAGTGAAGGGCCAGTGAAGCGACATCTTGACCAAACTGTAAGGGAACACATTTGAACATGACACAGTTTGTCTCTCTCCTACCCTGTCCACCCTCCTGCCAGCAAATGATTCCTTCATCTCCCACCTCCATGTGAGACCACACTTGTGAGTGATTGCAGTGTTGATCTGTCTTCTCTCATAAGTGTAAGATTTTTCAATAATGAGCTATGAAAGTGTTCTCTAAGGAAAGCATTTCAAACATTAGCCAGTAAATGGGGGAAGATTTATTTGCTCTTGTTGGGTTTTGTCTGTTTTACTTTCTTGATGGGGATGGGGTGGTGGGGAGGATAGGAAGGCTTAGATCAATTCCGGAAATGCCTTCCTAGCCTCATGACAATGTGTGTGTGTGTGTGTGTGTGTGTGTGTGTACCCAACCCACTCACGGGTAAGGGGCCCTTAGGGAAGCCCTGGAAACCAGGTTGAGGAATAACACTTTGCCCAGTCACATTTTTGCTTCAGTAGCGAGCACTGAGCATGCCACAGGGAATAAGTTCTTTTGTGCTTCTGCATAGTCTTCCTGCCCTACATCCCGTGGTATTTTTTTGTCCCTTCACATTTAGCCCAGAAAGTAGATCTGCCACTTGTTCATTGAAAACAAATTTCAAGAAAGCTGTTTTACCAGAATCTGGCCATTGTTAGGATGAAACCCAGGGACATGGTGGTTTGGCCATGCAGTCCCAGGGGTCATGTGGTGGGACTGGGTCTATTTGCTTGTCCATCGATGTTCTAAAAACCAACTTGTCTCCAGGCACAAGTAAACTTGAGTCTTATTTGGCAGATATGAATAGGAGGTGCTTTGAGACAACTGTTAGTGCCCTCAGTGAAAAAAACCTAAAAGTCTTTTGCAAATATTGCTCATGCTTGCCATGTCATCTATTACCAAGTTCATGGTCCCATGTCCATGCTAACCGCATGTTAGGAATAATGCTCCTTACATTTGGATACTCAAAACTGCCCAATGTTCTTTTTTATGTTTCTTCTTTATATTCACTTAAACATCTGTGCCAAGAATTTGAAATGCTGCCAACATGTAACTGTGGAGTTAAGAAAACCAGAACCCTATTGTCATAAACGTGCCAAATGGTGCTGGTTGCACTACTAAATTCTACAGAACCATTGTGCTAATAATTTTTCAAAACAAAGCCCAATAAGATTCAGAGTGTAACAGTTACTGCCATAAATCATAGTCCTTTACTTGGCAAAGCATACCTTTTTTTTTTTTTTCTTGAGAGTTATATATCTTGGGAACTCTTGTGGACTTAGCTGTTTAATGAAACATTACATGAAAAGATAATATTCACTAGGAGCTCAAGTCCACCCAGCTGACATCCACACAGTTGGATCAAGGCTTCATGCAGCTGTTTTCAGGGCAAGACAAGAGTGAAGAAGTCATCTTTTTCTGAGTCTTTCCTTAAAATAAAAGCTCTGTTCAGAAAGAATAGATTCAATTCCCCACCATGAGGGAATATACAGAATGTATGGTTCCATGGGAGTTTATGGGCACATTTCTAGATTATTTTTTCCCTCGAGGGACAGGCAATCTATTTAGGACCCATAAACTTGTATAAGTGAGCTCATTCCTTCGTGTGTGTGTGTGTGTGTGTGTGTGTGAAGTCTTCTTTCAAAGGAGATAATGAGAAAAGACCAGAGTAGAGAAATGAAAGTAATCAGAGGCACATGGTGGAAGACTTCTAATGTAAAACCAGGCCTCAACGATAATCTGGTCTAGAAAGGAAGGGTGTCCCACAGAGAGCAGTAGCTTAAAAAATTAATGAATAGGAGAGAGGTTACATAGAATGTGATCCTTGCACCAAACCGGAAGACACTTTGTTTCCTTTAGGAGATCATGAGGACTTTGTCCATAACATGTCCATTTCATTGTCAACTTCTGGCCAGAAGAAATCAGATCATTCTGAGCACTGGCTACCTCTCTGGAGTCCACTTCTGGGTGTACAGCAGCTGCAAGAAATGTTTCAGGACTCCTAGATAATTCTCCCATCACTTTCTTTTCCAAACTTCAAGTCCTCAGAACCCCCCAGTCCATTTGCTCAAAACGCTGCTGACAGCTGCTGCTTAAATGAGAAGTGATTTTAATCTCAATACAGCCTTAATTATGTAATTTAGGCATTTAGGCAGAAAAAGAAAAAAAACACAGCAAGATTCCAAAAAGTTATTTTTAACCTGATTTATGCAAATACTCTCCATGCCCAGTTTCACAAAATACTGTAAACTAACAAACCCTCTCCTAGTTTGCTCCTCTTTCCAGGTTTGACAAGTAGTGAACCAGTTGGCCACATGTAGATTTCCCTCTCTCTGGGTTTAAGATAAAAGCTTTTATTTAGTATAAACATAGTCACCTGCTCATCTTCTTCTGCCTCCATTAAGAAAGAGGAAGCGACAGGTAAGTGCCAACGGGTAATTTTGATAAGAAATTCTTCAGTGTATTAACAAAAGGTGGTTGTTTCCATGGAATTGTGGAAACAAACTCCCCGTCTTTAGGGATCTGAAGAACTCACCTGTACATGAAAGCAATCAGCTCTTCTCCACTGCAAGCGAGGAGCAGAGCAAAGGCGATAAAATTAAACCATAGCAGAGGAGGACTTGGGTTTAAATCACAGGGACTAACACTTATCTTTAGGGCTGGTATCACAAAGGTTCCTTTCCAATGGGGGGAAGAAGGAGTAAGATCTCCTTCCTGGGAGGACTTAGAAATCAACTTGTTTGACAGTGCAAGATGTATGAGATACTCTGGCAAACCCTTCCTACGTCTATAATTCAAAGATTTCTATTGACCTTCAGAACGATCGAAGGGCTGGGGACAAGATAGAAGGCTTTAGTAGAGAACTTAAGTTTCTATATATATAAATGGAAGGCAGATCTGGAGAGCTTGCCCAATTCTGAGGAAGAATCCATGATACCGCGAAACGAAGTCTTCTGTATATTTTGTAACTACTTGAAAATATGTTCCACCCTTGAGTTCTTCTCAGGGATTCTGAAAGGGGAGGGAAGACAAAACATAGTGCCACTCTCACCTGGCACTCTGCAAAGCAACTGCAGTGCAGTTATTCCTTCCCCACTCCTCTGGTCAGTTGGCTTCCCTTGATTACCATTTTTCACCCAGGTGTGGCAAAGGAGGTGGGGCACACCCTTCCATTTAACTCTTTCTTGACCCCCAAGTTAGTACAAGTAACCTGGTAGTGACTTGCTGTAAGACCAACCAAGGATGATTAATGGGGTGATTTGACTCCTCCTTCCGTGCTTCCCTAGGCCAGAATTTAAAAATATACCCAAACTGAGATTATGAGTGCCTACTCTGGTGGACAGAGCAGTGAACCAGGGCCCAGAGACGCTGTATTTTAGCCCAGGTTCAGCCCCTAATTAACCATGTGCTCTCAACAGAGTCCTGGAGCTTCTCTGGGCCTCAGTTTCCTGACCCACACAATGAAGGGGTCAGTCCTGGGTTGTCTCTGCCCTCTTTCAGAAATATTGTATCTCTTTGTATGCTAAAACTCCATCGTTTTCTCCTATTTCCTTTTGGTTTGTTTTCCTTGGAACTCTGATTGTTGCTATAGGCAGATATTTGTAATTTAGAGAGCAGATGTCAGAGAAAATGGAAATGAGGTGAAGGCTTGTATGGAAACAACTGTTGTGGCTTCTTTTGGCAAAAAGATTGGGCTCGCAAAGGTCCTGCTAATTTGTGAGAACCATGAACTTTCCCCAGGAATTAATATGCTCATCTGAAAGGAATCAAGATTCTTTTAATGGAAATAATGGTCTGTGCTTAAATCAAACCTCTGCTAAAGTACCAGGAATTCTCGGATGTTTAGTTTCGTGGGTTTTTGTTTGTTTTCATCCTTTTTTTTTTTTTTTTTAAACCAAAGGCATACGTGTAAGAAGACTGGGAAAGATTTAAGTTCATTGCCGCTAGAAGGAAAGAAGGACCAAAATACTGGTAGCTAAAAAAGATGAGAACCTAATAAAGAGAACCCAGGAAGACGTTGAAAAGGAAACATTTTGGTTAGCAGGGCGATCGAGGCCTCAATACTGTTTTAACGGTTCAAGGTTTAAAAAAGGGAATAAAGCAAAATGAAGCAGAAAGAAGGAGGAGGAGAGAGGGAAAGGTTAAACCAAGACAGAAACTGTGAGTAGATAGATGTGAAAGGGGCTGAAAATAAGTGAAAAGTGAAAAATTGCTTTATGAATAAACCGTTAAAAAATAGTGAGTGAAAAAGCAATTGTGCTTCCAGTTATTACTGAATCACGAGCTCGTGGAAGCCAGAGGCTGACCTGAGCAGTGACTGGGAGGCTAGCCTACACACAGCAGTTGGTGCAGGGCAGTTCCTGTGGGCGGACACCGTTTTCTACTTGAGTGTCAGTTTCGTTGTGATTACCCTCCCGCATAGACACATGTGGGCCATTTTACCGCCCTGAACACAGAAAACACAACTTGGTCATCTCTCCAACCTGCTGATGCTACGAGGCAGGTGATATCCTCTAGAGGACATATAGGACACAGGCAAGCCGTGGAGGGGGGGGGGGGGGCCTGTGGAAGGTGAGCAAATCTTCTGAGGGAAGGAGAAGCCAGGATGTTCCTGAGGCCTGCAGCTTCCGCCTGCCTCTGCCCTTTGCTGACAGTCAGAACGTGATTTCCTACTCTGTGCTCCTTGCCATTCCCGGTGGTATGTTCCCACAGGGACACGGTGGTCCTCCCACAAATGTCTTCTGGGGCAAGAGCCAACAGAATACCCTTCTCAGGAGCACATCTGGGCTCAAGGCTAACATGTGAAATGCCAATCATGGCAGGACTGCCCCCTCCCCCTGGATCCTTGAGGAAGCACCAGGAGCCTCAGGAAGTAAACCAGTTCTCCCAGTGTGACTGTGTCCTCAGATCCTCCAGGAAGAGGGCTGAAGAAGGGAAGTGATGGGGCACCACCAGAAGGTAGATCAGGCATCATGAGGAATAGCTGGTATAAATGGAACGAGCCATTTCCAAAGCTGCAGGGCCGCCCCTCCTGCTCATTCCAAGTGTAGAACACGTTTCTATATCAGAGCCACCTGCACGCAGCCAACTTTTGATTATCTGTTCCATCAGAAAGGAAGTGGAAAATGGGGGGTCACAAATTCCAAGAAAATTTGTGTGGCAGTGCTACATCGGGCGACACTCACCCCGTCTGAGCACACCCTCATCTCTGGCAGACTCCGGGGAGGCAGGTCGCCTGGCAGTGTTCGGGGGGCTGAGGTAAGGCGGTCCAGAAGAACATTTGACCCAAGAGACCCATGGAGCAGTTAGCCCATGCACACAGCCGCCTGCACAATCAAAGAATGAGGTCGAATTTTAATGAATCTGTTTCATTCTTAATAACCAGGGTAAGACTGTAGTTCTGTACATCTGGCCAATGGGACTGAGGTTTTCCTCAAAGCCCCACACAGATCTTGGTATTCACTCTTGCTGTTACTGCAAAAGGGACCTGGTCTTGTGCCAGTGGAAAATTTAAGGCAACCTTCTCTCCTCTTTGAGTGTGTTCATGAAGGAGGTAGGTAGGGTTGGCCTTTGAATATCTCCATCCTAGAAATGAGAATATCAAAGCATGGGAGGTCGACACCCAAGCTGCCTGACAAGTTCCTGCTGGCTCTGGAAACCAAATCCCAGCTTCCTGACTCTGCTTCCTACGTTAGCAGATTAGTCAGTGCTGCTACTGCCGAGTTGGGCAGGGCCCACAGGAGTCACTGATGTCCCTTAAACTTAGGGCAGGCCTGCCAAAACAACAGAGCTTTATAGCATTAAATTACTGTCTTCTGCCTTGTCAGGAGCTTGACTCTTAACGAGTTCTGCAGACATTTCAGGAAAGAAAGGAGGGGATAGGGAGTTTGGGAGAACCATGCCTACAAATGGCCCGATGTTATTCCGCACCCATCCCACTTCAAACTCCACAAGACCATTCAGTCTCCGAAGGCAAGCTTCTTCTAGATGCCCCCTCACTGAATGGTTCCCATCACTCTGGGGGGTGGCCATTTTCCCTGCAAAGGGCCAGACTGAGTTGACATTTCCTTGTGTGTTACCAAAAGGGTGGGTGTCAGACTTTAGCGGTTCTGTGTCAGCCTCAGGCTAACAGTGTTCCAAAGAGGAAACTGAGGCACAGAGCTGATCCCACTCTATCACAGCAGGCCTCAGAGAGACCTGGCAACTGCAGCTGAAGGGCACAGTGATCCTCAGATAGAAGGTATTGGGCAGTTGCAAAAATTCAGATGTTGTTTGGGATAAAGTGGCTTTAAGTTCATCCCACTTCAAAATACAGAGAATGTGTTTTCTACAAGAAAGGAAACCTACAAATGAACATATTTTCTGCTTCAAGTGCACATGAGAAGTGTGTTGCTTCTGAGTTTACAGAGGTATGTTCTCTGTTTTAAATATCACCAGTACATTGTTAACCAACGTTCCTGAAGGCGGAGATGAAAGTTGAGAGAGAGCAGCCTGCACCACCTCTCTGTTCCCAGGCAATGTAATCCCCAAAGGCCCGATTCCTCTAGGAACTCTCTGCAGAGTTACAGTATGCCCACCTGTTGGACAGCTTTTGCAACCAACAGAAACCCTACAAGATTTATAGTCACACTGCTCCAAATTGGTAGTTTTTGTCTTCTCTCGTTTTGACCTACACGTGGATTCCAGACTGAAAACCGCATTATCTGAAGCAAACCATTCAGCCCATTTTAGATAGATTACAGCTGTTTCAACCCTCCCTCCAACTTCAGTGTAAGAACATAATATATTATGGTTCATCTATAGCCTGAAGAATTATATGCTCTTAAGAGGATTGGCTGAGAAAAAAAAAAATAAGAGAGAAAAGGAAGGAAGGAATCTTTTAAAACTAGCTATATAACTTACAAATGAGAGAAGCATCTCTCGAGTCCAGGTCCAAATCTTTTTCACATCAAAGAAATGAGGGTTTGAAGTGGAGAGAGTGGAGATGGGCATTTGCCGGGAGAGACCTCCAGCCCTAGCTCTCTGGGAGTCCTGCTGAGGGTCATTGGGCATGTGGTAGGCTGCTCCAAGAGAGAGGCATATATTTCTGAACGACAGAAGAAGAGGAAGAAGAAGAAAAAAGAAGGAGAAGGAGAAGGAGGAGGAGAAGAAGGAGGAGGAGGAGGATAGGGAAGGGAAGAAAAAGGAGAGGAAGAAGAAGGAGGAGGAGGAGGAGAGGAAGAGGGAAGAGGAGAGGGAGGGAGAGGGAGAAGAAGGAGAAGAAGAAGAAGAGGAAGGAGAAGAGGAAGGAGGAGGGGAAGAAGGGTAAAGCCTGTGTTGAAGGTGCACAGACTTCCTTCCGTACTTGGGTTTTTCTCCCTTCAGAGGGGTGTTTGAAAGTTTTTCCTGTGCTTCTAACTGAGTAGAAACCACATCACGTCTTTTGTCATCTTCTTTGCTCACCACTGGAGACCCTGGTGGTTAGAGAGGGAAAGTCCCTTTCATTGGTGCATGTGGGGGTAGAAGGTGTTGGGGGCCAGGCAGGGGGGTGGTGGGGAGAGGGGAGAAGAGGAGAGATCATTAAGGTTTCCTTTCTGGCCTAGACAGGGTACCCACCCTGGCTGGGCTCTCCAATCCTCAGAGCAGCAAAGCATGTCTTTAATGCCACTGATCATCTTGGGTGATGAGGGAAGAGATCATTAGACTCAGGAAAGAGTATTCACTTTAAGAGCTCCGTGGTTTGGGATGCCCGAAGAGTGGCCACAGTGACCTCTGAGACTAGCTGGTACCTGTCTCTTTAGTACTTGTCCCGATGGACTGGAAGGGTAAGGGGAGAGGTGAGGTGAGAGGTGAGCTCTATATTTGGTTTGAGCTGTTTTAGGGCAGTCTCTGTGGTGACATTTCTTTTCCTTTTTCATTGCGGTAAAAAAAAATAACATAAAATGTATCATCTTAGCCATTTTTAAGTGTACAGTTCAGTAATATTAACTATATGCACTTTGTTGTACAGCCAATACCTAGAACTTTTTCATCCTACAAAATTGAAACGATACCCGCTGAACAACTCCCCTTTCCGTGTTCCCCCTCAGCCCCTGAGTAGTGACATTTCTTGATCATGTTACAGTCACGAGTGCTTTTCTTTGGTTAAATCTGTAAACTTGATTTCCATACCAAGACCTGTCTTGAGTTCACACACCAGCCAACTTGTTTGGGGAGCAGTTCAGATTCACTCTGCCATGAATATTCATCACTGGCCATGGATCACATTCACAAATGCATGTCCTCAGCACTCCTGCGGGGCTTCAGCAGTTTATGGAGTTGTTATTTGCATCACCAAACCAGTCGGGAATGAAAATAACAATCAACTCCTTAAATGTTTACAAGCCTCCTGGGCTGTTGCACATGTAATTTACAGCCGCCATCTTGTCTCCTTCTCTCTCTCTCTCAGTGGAATGGAATGTCCTCTCTAGCAACGCGATGGCTGTAGGAACGTGAGGAGAAGGCCTCTCACCTCCCATCTTCTAATGGAGCCTGGGTTGCAGTCATCTTTGGTAGCAGGTTGTTTGGGTTCTCATTGCTGAGACACTTCCTCATACAAGTTACTTCCAAACAAATCCTCCCTATGAGCTGTCCTTGGAGCTGGAGCAGGAGGCTGGTAAGAACTCTCACCCAATCGGCACAATCAATTTGTCATTCCCTGAAAATAGAGTTGTCCCTCCAGTCTGTCCAGTTCCTGCCCCCAGAGCCTGGTGGTGGGGATGGGGAGCAAGGCCACATTCCAGGGGGAGTGGTTCCTCTGCATTCACTGCACTGGGAGGGCCCCGCTTGCTGTGCCTCTTTGCCTCCAGCCACCCTTGAAGTGTTGTGTTACACAACAGTCATGAACTCTGGAATGTCTCTGGTCATTTACAGCGTGACTGTGTCACTCCATAAATGACACTGTCAAGCTTCAAGGCCCAGAATGAGGTTGGCTTGTTTTTCAATAGACCATTTTCTCCCGCCCGGAACAAAGCTTCCAGGCTTTTACGATGTACTTCTTACTCTGAGACTCCTGACAGCATAGAAATGCAGGGGAAGACAATACAGGGGAGGATTACAAATCATACCCTGATACGCAGATACTTTAAAACGCACTGAACAATTTGACCACGCCATTTGCTGATAAGAAGCTTTCTAGAAATTAGCTGGTCACTTCTTAGAGTACCTTTTTGTCTCCTCTCACTCTTACCTTGACTTTTTCCTTCTTTGGTTCATTTCCTTCATGAGATAAATGAAGAAAGCAACAGATTAAGGTTCCAAAGAACATATGATTCATGAGTCATGTCTATTTTTTTCTACAGTACTCATTTTAATGGCATTGTTCCAGCAGAAGAAACAGAAAGTAAAAATACACCCTAAATACTAACTTAGGTGCTTCTGTAACACAACCATAATTATGAAAATAATGCCTTGCATTTGATCTATACTGTATAGGTTATGATGCTCTGCTGGGGTCATTTACTCATTTTGTCCTCACAAATACCCTTTGAGGTAGGTCCACTATCTCTGTTTTACATACAAGGAAGAAGAGACCCAGGGAGATCAAATAAACTAGATGATGCAGGAAAATACTTTCACCCACTGCACACAGAAAGTCTTCCCAAATAGCTACTATTCGTAACTAACTTGCTTAATGTCACTCAACTAGTAACTATGACCTGAACCTTCTTAAACCACTGCTGATAACTTCTCTCTGCACCTCAGCATAAGTAGTCTTAGTCCACAAGATACAAGAGATACAGTTTTCAACATGATCTGGAAACTGCACTTTGTCATCTACTAGCTACAGAATTAGGGGGCTTGCCAAAGACTCACTAGATGTAATTCATACAGTCTCGTGTATTTGCGACCCATTTTCCTCCAAGAAACAATGCTTAGAAAATCCTCCCTACTGTTCCTCTTGTTCTTAAATCCATTCATCAGGTGATCCCATAGACAGATCCTGAGCTTGTCTCAAATTGTGGGGTTTTTATCCTAACAATAAGAGATAAATCTAGCGTTTTTACTCATGCATTCACTCATTTATTCATTCTTAGAACATGTATTGCCTACCTTCTATATCTCAAATATTGGGCCAAGCTGAGGGTGATGTTCAGGTATAAATAAGACCAAGAAGCTGTGTTAAAGAGTTACTTGCCTCCAGAGAGAGAGCGAGAGCCATGTACAATTTGATTGCTGTTACTGACCTCTTTTAAATAAATTACTTCTATTATTATCTACTAAGAGGGATCAAATTGAATTAGAAACAATCATTCCTAGTTTTCATTTTGTAGCATTTAATTTTATAGGTATTTTAGGTATCTTCTGCATTTAATGCACCTTTGGCTCAAAAAGATTGTTTTAAGTAAAAACAGTGTACAATTCTGACTATCTTTGGGTTTAGATGTCCAATAGAAAATTCCAAAATTGGAATTGCCAATTCCATGGAATTGCCCCCAGGGGGCAATGATAAAATGCAATATCAACAAAACGCATTGCTAAGTTTAGCTATGCCTGCAAGGAAATTTAAAAAATAATAATAATAATGGTTTTTTTTAAGTTTATTTGGGGAGAGCGCGCTTAAGCAGGGAGGGGCAGAGAGAGAGAGAGAGAGAGAGAGAGAGAGAGAGAGAATTCTAAGCAGTCTCCAAGCTGTCAGCACAGAGTCCAATGTGGGGCTCGATTTCACAAACTGTGAGATCATGACCTGAACCGAAATCAAGAGTCAGATGCTCAACCAAATGAGCCAGCCAGGTGCCCCAAAATTTTTATTGTAAATTGGTAAATTTATTAGTTGGTGGTCAGATCCTTGAAATAGGACTACAGTATCATTTCAATATAGGTCTTCAGAAATGTGAGTTTCTGGATAAAATCATAAACAAGAAGAACTCTAAGTCATGGGTTAGAAAAGAAATTATATAAAGCACTCTATGCTGACATGCCCTGGGTATTTTCTTCAACCATCCAAGCATCTTAGAAGGATTCACAAAATCATATCAGAACATTATTTCAGAAGAATTTACTCCTAGAACAATGACAATAATGGGGGTGGGGAGGGTTGTTGGTGTCATGAAATGGCAAGAGTACTCTACTAGGAGCAGGTAGACAGGGGACAGGTCATTGAGAGACCTGGGTTTATTCCTGGTTTGGCCAGCTGGGTGACTTTAGCAAGAGGTGCAACCTCTCTAGGTCTGTTTCCACATCTGTAAAACACAGTGGTTAAGCCAGACGCCCTCTAAGTCCATTTCTACAAATCAACGAATATAAAAGTGTGTTGCTTATTTTAATAAAGCTGTATTAACATTAAGGGTTTTCTTGAAACCTTCTAGCCACTCTGCCCAGCACAGTGTTTTGGTCAGGGTGGCCAAGGAAAACAGGGTGGTGTTGCCCTGCAGCTCTTGGCCCAGAGCTTTGGGAAATATTTATTGATGACTCGGCACGTGGCTGTCTGCCTGTGGGTCAGGGCTCCAGGTGCCCAAGTGGGCCTTGTTATGAGCGAGCTGCCAGCACTTTGGGGTGAGGCAGGAACTTGAAATGTAGACCATTCATAACCACTCAGATTCCAGGACACTTTACTCAAGCTTAGGAGTGTCAACTTCCATCCCTTCACCAAAGTGCCACCTTGGATAATTGATGCTCCTCAAATGATTCTGGCATCTCAGTGCCATGTGACATCCATCCTTCCTATCCCCTGGTGTTGTGTAGTTTGCTTGTTGTCATCCAATCCATAAACCCGATGACAAGGCTTTTATCGGTTGGGGGTAGGAATGAGGGCAAATTTGGATATTCTTCCTAGACCCAACGAGTTTGTTCTTTCAGGTCACTAAAGATAGAAAGAGAGAAAGGGCAAAGAAAATAAGCACTCCAGCACTCTTCCCATTTTGATGGCAAAGAAAACTTCCTACCTCCGAGCACTGATGTCAACACTAGAGTTGCTCTAGGTAGTTGGGGGTCTTAGAAATCCTAGGAAAGTTTCATAAAGAGTAATATAACGCTCACCTGCATGGAAAACTTTTTGTTTTTAGGGAGTAATAAGTTGTGAAACTACAAAGCTGTATAATCTTTAAGTTATGAGATGTCGACATAATTGTTTTGAGATAACCAATCAGACCACACATTTTGTACTACCAGCTTATAATGAGTGTTCATTAAACATCATGATAAACACGCCCTCCTTGTTTGCTAACAAAGGGGCATTCTCTTCATGTATCACTGATGACAGCTGGTGCTGCACAATTAAAGTCATCTACTCATTCTCTCCTTTTTCCTGATTTTTTTCCAGAGCTGTCATATGGTCAGAGAACAATTTTCCTCCCCCTGATTTTCTTCCCCTTCTATTCTTCCTTCTCCTTTTTTTTTTTTTTCTTTTTTTTAAATCTTCCTCCGGGCTGAGCTAGATTTCCTCATGTGAGGAAATGTCTCCCTGCTGACCAGTCAGGCACTTTGGGTGATGCTGAACTTTTCCAGGTCACTGGGACACCATTTGATGAACCGGAGTCAACATTTAACAAGCAGAATTCTACTAGTTGGAGATGCCTGCCTCTCAAGATGACCAGGTTTTCCAGAGGAGTTATTTATTCACCTTGCAGAGGTAGCCAATGGAGTTATCTCTTCCAAGTGTGCATCTAAATTTAGAACAATATTGACTTTTGGAATGTATTCTAAATATCTAAAATATTATTTCCATCTATTTTATTTTATTTTATTTTATTTTATTTTATTTTATTTTATTTTATTGGTGTTTCCTCTGATGGTCTCTGTGATTTTAGGCAAGTCACTTAAGCTCTGAATTATTACCGTTTACTTCTTTCCTGAAGTATCATTGGCACAACTGAGGAGCTTTAATTCATTCATCCAATATTTATGAAACCAAACTATGTGCAATGATGCTGCACTTGGTGTTTTTGGAGTTGCAGGATAGCCCAATGCCCGCTCCTCTTCTGTAGGAACTTACCATCTAATCGAAATGTGCTCACATTTACACGTGAAAAGAAAAGTAACAGCACAAGGCAATATGTGATAATGCCCAGCGAGACCGTGTGTGTACAAGAATATTCACCGCATCATTGTTTGTTATAACAATATATTGGGAAATGTCTAAATGTCCATGAATAGAAAACTAGTTAAATTATGATCATCCATACAATGGAATACTATGCAGCTACTAAAAAAGAATGAAGTGGCTCTACATGTACTAAAATGGAAGAGCTCTAAACTATAGCTTTAAGGGAAAAAAGAAAGTGTGTGAATGTGTTCTGTATCCTTAGTGAAAAGAAAACACAGGAATATGTCTGCAAAGTCCAACACATGTGTTGAATACCTTTGAGCATATACATAAGAATCTGGAAAAAGTAATTGCCTCTAGAGAAGATATGGAAAGCCAAGGAATGGGGTAGGAGGAAGACTTGGTGGAATATCTTCTTGTCTCTTTTGAATTTTGCACCAGATACACATATTACCAAATTTTTAAATGAAAAATAATATTTAAGATGTGCCTTGGGGCGCCTGGGTGGCGCAGTCGGTTAGGCATCCGACTTCAGCCAGGTCACGATCTCGCGGTCCGTGAGTTCGAGCCCCGCGTCGGGCTCTGGGCTGATGGCTCAGAGCCTGGAGCCAGTTTCCGATTCTGTGTCTCCCTCTCTCTCTGCCCCTCCCCTGTTCATGCTCTGTCTCTGTCCCAAAAATAAATAAACGTTGAAAAAAAAAAAAAAAAAAAAAAAAAGATGTGCCTTTATTGGGGCACTGGGGTGGCTCCGTCGGTTAAGCATCCGACTTCAGGTCAGGTCATGATCTCAGGGTTCATGGGTTTGAGCTCAGTGTCGGACTTTGTGCTGACAGCTCAGAGCCTGGAGCCTGCTTCGGATTCTGTGTCTCCCTCTCTCTCTGCCCATCCCCCACTCATACTTTGTCTCTATGTCTCTCTCAAAAAGGAATAAACATTAAAAAAATTTTTTTTAAATGTGCCTTTATCTCTACAGTGAGGGCTGGTAAACATTAAATGAGGGACAAATAGAGATCTTTTTTCATAGAGGTCTGAAAATGAAGTAAATTCTCTGCAAAGAGTATTGAGAGTTCTACTGGAAGTTCTACAGCGCCATCCCTTTCAAATCAGTTCCAATCTGTTGTTTCTGACACATGGAATAGAACAGAAGAATAGGGTTTGTACATCCTAACAGTACATGAAACTTGGAGTTATAGGTCATTGTTTCAACATGATTATTCAGAAAGACGTGGGAGGGAGGAGATTTGGGGAACACAGGAGAGCAAGCTGCAAGTGCTGTGAGCAGTTCCTTCCCTGAAAACTTCTGCTGGCTCTGTCACACTCGTGGGTGTCCTCAGTCACCTGGACACATGTGCTCACAAAAGGGACTGGCAGCCCTAGCTCCTGTTGTGTGGGGGGCGGGGGTCATTTCTTTTTGGTTCTAAGCTCTTCCTAGCACATTCCCAGAGGGTACGGCAGCTTGTCAGACCCTTGCCACCATCGATGATGGCACCGCATAGACTAGGAGAACCTGAGAGAGGGGAAGGACTGTGGAAATTATCCCCAACTCCCTCATCTTACAGTCAGTCCATGAAGAAGAGTGACCCACCCGTGCACACATCAGGCATCGGGTGCAAAGCTGGAACGACACCCTCGGTCTTCTCACTCTGAGTCCAGTGCTCTTTTTATGAGCCTTCATATGGTCTCAGTCCTCTTGGGTTTTCAGCTGGGGCAATGCTAAGGCCATGACAGCTATTCCGCCCAAACTGATCAAACACTGAAGGCAAACTCAATAATTCAGGCTCAGGGATTCCCTAAGTCCAGGCTGCTGAGACAACTTTTGGGGGTAGGAGTGGGGAGACCAGGAGGTTCCCTCTTCTTGCCAGAGAGAAGGCGAGTAATCACACAGACCTCCCAACACACAGCCAGGACATGTACACTTCGGGATACCCAAATCCTCCCACAGTGAATCAAGTCCAACCTAGAAGTTTCCAGCATCAAAAATCTCCACCCCAAAATGGATACTATTTTGATTTTTATCAGTGATGGGTTATATAAAATCTCCTACAGTCTCAGACCTGGAAATCATATACTGCAGGACCAAGGCTCTAAGGAAAACAGACAACTTGTGTTCCCTTTTTCTGCAGAAAAATAAAGAAAGAAATAAAACCTCAATAATTGAACTAACTTTAAACAATGTAATAAGGGCCAAATGTCCTCCTCAGTTTGATACCATTTCTCTGTTTGCTATTCCTGTGCCCATAATCTGTGTGATCGGGAATCCGGGCATCAGAGTTCACTGGGTGGGGTGTGAATGCATATCACGCCAGGGCTCATCACCTCAAACCCTACTGACAGTCTCACCCATGGGGCTCTGACGCCTTTTACTTTCTATTGGCTAAAATAAATACCCTTTTTATAATGACTTCAGAAAATGGACTCTGGACTTGGAGTTTATAAGGAAAAGAAGCAGCTTATCTTCATCCTGGCCATGAGTCACTGCCTCTTCCCACCCATTTCCACAGACACCTGAGTTAGTTTAGTCTCGTCTAATTCCTCTGCTGTTTGCAGTGGGACTTCTGCCACCGAGGCAGCATGAGTCAAAATGGATCATCCTCCTCATCTGACTGCTTAACGAACTGAGGTGTTTGTTTGGAACTGAATGTTTACAATGAAAAACACCAACCATCTTGTTTTTGCATGTTATGACAGCCTGGAAACTGAGAAGCAGGGAGAGGGCCTCCATTTGTGTCTAGAAGGCAGCGGTCTTCTTATTTCTTGACTTTCCTTGACTATTATTATTTTATTTCATTGAAAGCTTTGAAAGTTCTACCCTATGTCTAGTGTCCCAGGTTTTGCTGAATAAAAAAGCATCCATACCTAAGCTAATCATTCTTCATTTCCAGCCACAGCTCAAGGGTTTTGCTGTCTATCTTTGGAAATGACTCAACTACCAGATGGGGGGAAAAGTGCATCACTAAATTAATTATGCCACATCTTTAGGCTTTGTGTTTTTCTAAAGGAAACTGAATCGGTGTTTAATTAACAACTCAAGACTGCACTTCCTTGCAGATGAGTTTGCATTTCATGAGATCATAAAATTAAAGAAAAAGTCTGCCAAGCTCACGGCTCCCCAGCCCCTGTCCCTGGCCTGACCCTGATTACTTTCATGTCTGACTCCTTTTCTCTCTGACTTCCCTCCAGACACTAGGAAAGGATCCCAGAAGAAGTCGGGAGCTTTCACTGCTACACGGGCCCTGTGGGGTATTTGCCTCCTTGCTTCTGTTCCTCTGACTATTTTCACGGTCTTCTCACTCTACCTTTGTCATTTCTACAGGTTATTTGCCAGATATTGGTGGACCAGTGAGTCAGCATTTCCATTATATTTCTGTTCAGGCAACGGTCACCTCACAGACACGAAGAGTCACAAAGTGCCTCCATGGTTTCTTACCTTCGTCTCCATTTTCACTATCCTCTTTTTTTCTCTTTTCTCTCTTTTCTCCTTCCTTGTAGGAGGATGAAGGGGGCAAATTTACTCTTGTTCTGATCTAGAATCAGTCTTCAGTCTTGGCTCATTCTGTTCCCTGCCTGAAAAGAAGAGTTAATGTTCACCAAATGCTTTACAAATACCAACTCACATGGCACCCAACTACCTAGGTGCTGCCTCATCACCTCTTGGGCAATTAAAACACACACACACACACACACACACACACATACACCCTTAAATTTAAAAATAATTTATTTGATGTGATTTGGATCCATGGTTATTAATTCCCTTCAGTAAGTTGACATCTTTGAGTCTGGGCATTGTCTACTGTGGTGAAGTCTGGTGTGGATAACACTACATTGTTGATAAATGAGAAAAGGCAACATAGAGCCTAAAATTTGACACAGAAATGTTATGCTTACTAAAACCATATAAGTGATTTTGATGGTAGGACCCTATTCATTCAGTAAACTAGCCTCTGATCCACCACAAAGTGTTTCATAGAAGTTCACTGCTAAAACCGAGTACTTGGCTTATTAGTCAAGCCCCTCGCTCAGGGTCATTGAGATATTATTTACTCCTAGTTTTTCCACAATTCTAAAAGGGCTGGGGATCTTCTTTCTGGTCCATAGAAGGCCAGAAACAACAAATGAAAAGGCAGAGCCCAGAGAGAAAGATCCTAGAATGGGTAGAAGAGGGAGCTGATACCTGAACAGACAGAAGAGCTCTACAAAGGCGTAAATGTAAGATCATTTAGTGTAGGTAGGACACGATAGCCCATCCACAGCCTCCTTGACATTGAGAAATGCAGTAACGGTGTTCATCACCACCTCCCTAAGTTACCGGCACAAGGACAGACCATGATCAACCATAACATGATGAAGAGGTTCACAACTTTCCCAAGGAATTCCTATACATAATGGTTAAACTTTTCTCTTTACCGGAAGGATATCAGCCTCACCAAAATAGCAAAAATGACTCATTCCCCAAGATTTCAGGATAATCAAGTTTTACTTTGTATATCTATAATGCAAGTTATCCCAGAGATAAGCCGCACTGTCACTATTAAACTAGTTTCTGATGACCATAATTTTATATCATCCAGTGACAAGTTCTCAGATTATGAAACAATAATTAGCCTTAACTTCATGAGTCTCTAAAGGATAAATGATTATTTCAGAAGATCCTGCATTTCTGCTAGTCCAGGTTTCATAAATGACTGTGACAAGAGTTGGAGTCAGCCTGGAACTGTGGTGATTTCTCATATGTGAAAAGTCTGGTAATCTTTTTGGAGGGCCTGTACTGCGTGTATAGATCCCTCCCTCTTTGCATAATGGTGCTTTACTTCCTGGACTGTATACATATTATTTTACTAAAGAGACAGGAACTGGATTGGTGGCATAGCTGTGTGCAATGATTTCACTTAATTCCTCAGGTTCAAAGTGAGTTTGTCAGTTATGAACTAACTAAATGAAATGATATATTTCACTCTTTTTTCAAATCTTTCTGTTCACTCTTCCAATCTGCGCACAGTCAAAAGCCCAACAGAACCACCAAGCTAGTTTGGGGTTAAAGAACATTTTTAAAACTTTCTATTATGGAAATTTTCAAGCATCCACAAAAGTAGAGACAACAGTGTAATGAACCTCCATGTACTCATCATCCAGCTTCGACTGTTATCAATACTTTGTCAGTCTTGAACAGTCTGCATCAGCGTGCCTACATACAACTCCCTCTGTTTCAATTTTCCAGTAGGCAGAAATATCTGGGGCTTAGCCTCCAACAAAGCAGAGCAACCAGGCGTCCAAACAACCACAAAGTGTGATTGAAAGGCTGTCAAAGGCTTTTTACCCCACAGATGATGAATGCCATCATTAGTGATTCATTCTTGATGCTAACCATTATACTCTCTCTGTCTCTCTGTCTCTCTCCAACCCTCTGTCTTTGTCTCTGTCTCTGTCTCTCCCTCTCATTCTCTTTAAAAATGCCCTTCTGCCGGGAAAGTCCCAAAATCTTTTAGTGGTTGGTTTTGTTAGAGTAAGCTGGTTTTTATGAAATTGTATTTTCTAGAACGGAAGACTTGGCAGGGACAGTCTACCACCCTATAGTCTAGGGATAGACAGGCCCTAAAACAGAGAAGGGAAATAAAATAATGTCAAGTAAGACAACCCGATTTACAGATTAGCCCTGGTAGTATTTCCTTGAAGAGGCTGCCTTGGAAAAAGAAAAATTATAATGCAAACTTTTTTTTATCAACAATCAGTATTTGGGAATGGTAAAAAGGATAAAGTTGAAAGTCCTTTTATCACTAAAAAAAATGTTTAAATCCACATCATTTTAAATACATTCCAAGGTAAGATGACATTCAAAAGTGTCCAGCCCTCTATCTTGACCAGCTGTCAACGGGTCGGTCACCTTAGAAAGAATCATTTCAAGGGTCCTTTCCACTTATGTTCCATAAGTAGGGCATTTGAACGGAGGGGGCCCCTCTCCATACGTTTTAGGACATTCCTGTAGCAGGGAGTGGAAGCATCATCAGAACTGCCAAAGAGGAAAGAGATTCAGTTATTGGATGTTATTCTTTCAGGTCCAATATTGTAAGAACATCTCTGATGGACTGATGGAGGTCTGACTGGCTTCCTAGGGATGTTACAGGATCCTCCAGCCTCAGAGTGCATGTCTCAGCTCCAGTTCCGGCAGGGAAATAGAGGCCACCTTTTAAAACCGAGGGGACACGGGGTGCCTGGGTGGCTCAGTCCGTCGAGCGTCTGGCTTCGGCTCAGGTCATGATCTCATGGTTTGTGAGTTCGAGCACCGTGTCAGGCTCTGTGCTGACAGCTCGGAGCCTGGAGCCTGTTTCAGATTCTGTATCTCCTTCTCTCTCTGCTCCTCCCCCGCTCGTGCTCTGTCTCTCTCTCAAAAATAAATAAACATTAAAAAAAAAATTTTTTTTAAACCAAGGGGACTGCAGGCAGCAACAATACCTCCCAACAGCTCGGCATCAAGGGAAAAGACCAGAACAATAGCACTGAGTAAGCGTCTTGGTTCTTAAAATGATCATAGGAAGCAACAGACGTGTAGGCAGGATGGAGGCCCAAATCTGGTTAATTTTAATGTTAAAAGAGCTGTGATTATTTTGTAGTTTGAACTGGTAAGACAGAACATAACGGTCACAAATACATGAAAAAGAAAAAAAAGATTCTGGGTGTTTCTCCATATGTTAATTATTACATCTATAGCGTGAGTTTGTGGGAGGTGTTTGTCCTCTTCCTTATTCTTTTTTGGGCCTTTTAAATTCACCTTTTCTACGATACAAATGCATTGTTTTCTATTCAGGAAATACAAGGGCAACAGGATTTTTGTGTTTTTAACCGAAGCATTCTATTACAGTGGAACCCACCTCTCCCATCATGGCACCTGTACCCTCCCTCTCCAAGGCCATAGCAGAGCCCAGCCCCCACTAGAGCGGGCACCCCCCACCAACAAGCAACTCTAACGACTCTTGAAAGCTCCGGGTGACAACAGGGTGGGCAGTTTTCTTAGCAGACCATAAGCTCTGGCTAACAAGCAAAGCAAAACCCCATCTCCAGGGCAGATCAGGAGGCAGGGCTGACAGCACCGGAAGGAGAGGGAGGAATCCCAGGCAAGTCGGGGCTGCGCATGCTCAGCAGCGGCTCTGAACCCTGGCTGAGTTTGCGTGAGTGCCCTGGGGCGCGTAGGCAGCGTGCAGGTTTTGGGTTTCACCCCAGACCTAGTTTGGAAGATTTGGGGTGAGGCACAGGAATCCCCAGATGATTCTGGCCTGAAAGTAGCCTGAGGGCCTCTCTTTAAAACCTGCTGCACAGCCCGGTGAGTACAGTAGGAAGAAGAAAACACAAGTTATGATTTCATAAGCTCGTGTTCACTTTAACCCATGAAACGCCTCACAGCAGCTAGCAGGAAACTCACCCCTTCTTCTGGTTACACAGAAACTCCTCGTGGATTTGCATGACGTAATGCTGTGTCTCGACGGGCGATGGTGTCACGTTGGTTCCCGCTCCACATGCTCCGGGGTTGACAACCCAGGGCGGGACACCGTGACTTTGACAGGTATCACCCGCCATACTCCCCTGGTGATATGCTCACCGTCAGGACACCTTCTGGGTGGTGTCTGAGCCCCTCAAAGGAGAGGAGCCATCATTTCCCTTTCAGGGCCCTCCCTCTGGAAGAAGGGTCTTGCTAGAAGATCTAACACAGGTTTGTAGGGGCGCTTCGGTGACCCAGTGGGCTAAGCATCCGACTTCAGCTCAGGTCACGATCTCACAGTTTGCCAGTTCGAGACCCGCATCAGGCTCTGCACTGACAGAAGGGAGCCTGGAGCCTGCTTGGGATTCTATGTCTCTGTCTCTCTCTGCCCCTCCCCCCCCCCCCCACACGTGTTCTCTCTCTCTCTCTCAAATAATAAATAAACACACAAAAAAATTAAAACATGTTTTTAAATATGTTGCTCCTCAAAGAACTCTACTGAGTATACTCGTCTCTCCAGTACTGGGTAGAATTCTTAGGAAAGCTACTGCCATGGAATGCCTTGCACAAAGCCTGCCTGGGTGTGCCACATCCCGCACCCTGACTCTGTGCTGCTGCTCTGCGGGTCACTTCTGGGTCCTGAACTACTGAGTATAGACATGCAAAACCAGTGACTAGGTGACTTGGAAGAGCCCACCCGCTTCCGATGTTTAGTCACCACCAATAATCTCTGCCTACAATTCACTGAGCACCTACCACATGCTGAGCAACGTGATAGGTCCTCTTGGGGAGGTAAAGACGTGACTCTCATCAAGGAGTGTCCACCCGAGGTGGAGGACAAGGGTTTAAGGAGAGCAAAGTTATGCTTCTCTAGCCCCTGTTCTTCTTCCTCACAGCAGTTTCCTAGAAAACAATTATTTGTATAATTATGTCCTCACTAGACAGTAGACTCCAGTGGGTAGGAATGGGATCTGTTTGTGTCTCCAAAGTCTGGTAAGGTGCAAGACACCTCCTCAGCCTTCAAGCCATGTCTGTGGAATTGAATGAATGACCCCTCCAACTGGATTCGACTGTGTGTGGAGTGGTTGGAAAAAAAAAAAAAAAAGTGAGAGAAGGCTCTGGGGATCAGAGTCATGAGGTCCTTGAGTCCTATGGAGTTTGGGATTTATCCTTTGGACAGCAAAAACTCATTGAAAGTTTCTTAGCAAGGGAGCCACGTGGGGCCTTCTGCTGTTCAGGAAGGTGAACGTGCAATGAGGCTGAGAGATAGAAGAAAGGAGGGTCTGCAGACTGCAACAGTGGGTGTGTGTGTGTGTGGGGGGGGGCTACTCCAGGAGGAAAGCCTCAAGAGGAACTCCTGCCCAACCTCCCCAGGACCTGTGGTAGAGTTGTGAGCCACAGAGGCAGGTTTTCAGCCACTTCTGCATTAGAAGGGATGTTACTACTGGAGCTACGTAAAAAAAAAAAGATTTTTTTTAATGTTTATTTTTTTGAGAGAGAGAGAGATAGTGAGTGAGCACAAGTCAGGGAAGGGCAGAGAGAGAGCGAGACAGAATCCAAAGCAGGCTCCAGGCTCTGAGCTGTCAGGGTAGACCCCCACGTGGGGCTCAAACTCACGAACCATGAGATCATGATCTGAGCTGAAGTCGGATGCTTAACCAACTGAGCCACCCAGGCACCCCACTACTAGAGCTACGTTTATTTATTATTGAGAGACAGAGGGAGGCAGAGCATGAGCATCGGAGGGGTAGAGAGAGAAGGAGACACAGAATCTGAAGCAGGCTCCAGGCTCTGAGCTGTCAGCACAGAGCCCGACGCAGGGCTCGAACTCACGAACCGCAAGATCATGACCTGAGCCGAAGTCAGATGCTCAACCGACTGAGCCACCCAGGTGCCCGTACTGGAGCTACTTTTGATACAACAAATAAATGGGTTGCGTAGACACATTTATAGCAATTTTAACATCCACGCATGTGTGTCTATGCACATCCACCTGGAGTTAAGGATAACATTGCTGGCGGTACACTCCTTCCACATGGACTCTTTCCAACTTCAAGGTATCATTTGGTTCCTAGAAGCCCTACTGTTCCACACACACACTCCAGTGCCCTGAGTTAATGGGTGCACATCTCACTCTCATGGAATATTTTACTCACTCCGGATCAACTGATGATTATTATCACTATTATTAATATTGGGTCTAATAATATCCACAGTAATTAACATGTTTCTTGGGGGCCACCACACTGATAGCAATTAAAGCTTAAGAAAACATAGTCCCCAGGGACCCATAACATAAGCTAATCAGGCAGTTAGGAAGGATTTTTTTAAAAAAACTTTCCCCCTTAATCCAATCTTCACTGTGTGGGTGGAAATCACCACTTGAAGACTTAACCTTAAGGCCCTGTTCTGGAACTATTTCAAAAGGGCTAAGGTGTGGCATTGTGGTCCCAGGAGCCCTGCGAAGTCTCACCCTAGATCAGTACAGTCCAAAAGAAATATAATACAAACCACACATGTAATTGTCAATTTTCTAGTAGCCACATTTAAATAAGTAAAAAGAAACAGGTGGGGGCGCCTGGGTGGCGCAGTCGGTTAGGCGTCCGACTTCAGCCAGGTCACGATCTCGCGGTCCGTGAGTTCGAGCCCCGCGTCGGGCTCTGGGCTGATGGCTCAGAGCCTGGAGCCTGTTTCCGATTCTGTGTCTCCCTCTCCCTCTGCCCCTCCCCCGTTCATGCTCTGTCTCTCTCTGTCCCAAAAATAAATAAACGTTGAAAAAAAAAATTAAAAAAAAAAAAAGAAACAGGTGAAGTGATCCTAATATTTTATTTAACCTGATATGTCCAAAATATCATCTCAACATATAACCAACATAAAATTGATCGATGAGACATTTGGGATTCTTCGGCTGTGGTGGTTCTAAGTCATGGAAATCTGCTACATATTTTATACTTATAGCACCTTTCTCCTTGAACCAGCCACTTTGCAAGTGTGGCTACAGCTGCTGGAGTGGACGGTGCCGTCCGAGCCCCTCCGGGAAGATGCTGCTGTGTCACTCAGCCGGGAACATCGCGGACCAGCTACTTGAGGAGACCCCTTTCCGGCACCATCCACAGGAGTTTAGTACTGGGAAGCAAAGTAGGGAAAAAAGGTCCAGTGCTTGTCTGTGCTGGTGCCAGCTGAGCAGAATGAATGCTCTTCCGGGACAGAAGGGTCACCAATGGACGAAGTGTTGGGGCAGAGAGAGGACAGAAAAGGAGTGAGCGCCCTTTACCGGTTCAGAGATCCTGAGATTTTGCAAATCTAAGTCATGCTGTTAGGACTCTGGGCAGTCAGGGAGGAGGATGACAGGCCCAGGCAGAACCAAGAGAGGAAGAGGAAATGAGGCAGGCGACAGGGGATTTGCTACACCCGAAAGCGGTAGGGAGGCATTACTGACTTCAGGGCGTCCTTAGAGATGAGCCTGCCCCCTGGGGCTCACAAAGCATGACAAGGAAGGAAGAAGCCACCAACTGCACCGGAGAGACACTCATCTGAGGGCTGAGAAGAATGCCAGAATGCCACCGAACAACCCGAGGGAAAGGGCTGACTCGGGGGAGCAGGTGAAGCCAGCTGACCAGTGGCCAAAGCTCCCAGTGCCCTGTCTGTCAGGTCGAGGCCGTGGCGTCAGGTCTGGTCTCCCCTGCGGCTTTCATAAATAATATTTGAAAATAACGCATTGTAAAACAATCCAAATTATGTCAGATGATTGTAAGTGATTAAATGTGACAAAGAGGTGTGTAACAGAGAGTGGCTGCCTGATTCTCCCATTCTCTGTGTCACCGGAGTGAATCAGCTCTGAGACTCTGAGTAACGCAGGGCAGGGCCCCCACACGTGGGCCGCCGTTTCCCTCAGTGAACAGGGATCCTTCCCAAATTTCACGGGCTCACCCCGGGGACCTCCGCACAGGTAAGAGAGCCACACCGTGCCCTGCAACCACAAGATTTACCTTCTGCTGCTTGGGTGGAACTTCCCTGTCAAAGGCCACAAATGTGGAGCAGTGCTTTAGAAGTGTGCCTGTTAAAATGAAAGTGGAGTTCCAGGGTCACAAAGCTTTGAGCATGGGGACAGAGAGACTTCGGGTCACATGTTAGCCCATAAACTGGGGAGCGGACACACGGTGCGGGCCTGGCAGGGAGGACGTGACTCATTTGGCTCCCCCAGTGCCAGCGGGGGCACCGGTACTTTCGGACGGGAGGGACATTTAGGTAGCTGTTTTCAGGTCATTTTCTGAAGAAACGTCACATTTCTGGGCCCTGGGGGTTGGCAAATGTCCACGTGACCGACTTCCTGAGAGCCCAAAGGAGACTCTCCCGTCTCGCAGTGCTGGGGGTCTCACACGGAGGCCCACCCGGGCCGTGTTAGCGATGATTCCATTCCAGGCCAGATTTCTCGGAAGCCACACATATGGTAAACAAACAGGAGGGAAATGTGTTCATCCTGGCTCTGCCCCTCGTTCCTCTCCCACAGAGGAAATGGCCCACTCCTGGAGTTCAAAGCTACCAGACTGCTCGGAAGCTGGGACAATATGTATCAGCTTAATGGGCTCCCTCTGCTCTGAATCTGAACGCCTGCGCGCCGAGGGCCGGTCACTCCTAAGGGAGCTGGCAACCAAGAAGCAGGGCAGAAGAAGGCTTGCTCCAGGGAGCCTGGCTGACCCGACAATTATTTTTTATGACACGGCATGCATTATGTTGATGGTTTCATTTCTGGTTATTACCTTCTATTAAAAGGCATCTTGAGTAAGATGATTATGGGGGCACCTTATTCCCGCCTCAGGAATCTACTCTCAAATTTTCAGTGCACTGTTGTTTTTCCTGGACATATTATTATTATTGTTCTTGTTATGGTTGTGATTATGTAAACTGCTAGTTGTCAAATAGCACTTTTTATTAGCCATTGCTCACAACCCCATCGCTTTGAGGTAAACAGATATGGGGTGATGCCCAGACAGGGCACAGAGAGGTCAAGCACCCCAGAAAGTTCTCTCCTGGCAAGAGCTCATCTAGACTAGAGCACAATGATTTCGCCAGGGGCCACCGATGCCACAGGCATTCTCCTCCTCCCCATACCCACCTTGCTGGGACCAGTCTTGGGAACATGAGCAAACGAAGCAGCACAGTATGCCCAGAGCTGTGTGGGTGCCCTCGTTCCGGCTGCAGCCCTCGGCCCGTGCACTCAGTCTCCCATGCTCTTGGTTTGAGGGACCTGCCTGGTGGGGACCATCTAGTGGCACACAAGATGGCCTGGATGGGCTCCCTCCCAAAATGAAGAGGCAGAGCCCAGAACCACGAATGTGGTTGGAACTCAGTTGCAACTAAAACACTATAGGCCTCTGTGGTATGGCTCTCCTGGAGCGCCTCACTCGGCCTGCCCAAATCGAATGGATTTTTACTTCTGAACCAAAACAGCATCTATTACTGAATTTTGTCAGTGGTATATCTCTCAGCCACCAAGGAGAAAAACACTTAGAATTATTTTAAAATAATTTAAAAGTTTTAATTAAAAAATTATTTGCTCATTATAAAAAAGAAATATACAGAAGCTTGTAAAGTAATAAGTAAAAATGTGCCTTCCCCAATTCTCCATCCCACCCCTCAGAAGTAACACTGTTAATAGTTTAGTGAGTATCATTCTAGACTTTTCTCTGTGCAACCAAGACCTATTTTCTTTTGTTGTGGTTATCTTTGACCCTAACTTTGCCTTCCTTCTAATATCTGTAAGTCATGAACTCTGACTAATTTTTCCTTTATGTTTCTCACATCTGTCCATCTTTCCACCCAAATTTCTATTGTCTTACACTTAGAATATCAGCATTACATAGTGAAATGAGCAAGGGCTTTGTATCTGAATCACTTAGGTTCAAATCTTGGTTTCCTCACTTGGGCCAATGACTTCCCTTCTTTGCACCTCAGTTTCTTTATTTGCTTAAAGGAGATAATATAATATATAATATATATAATAATATATAATATTATGTAATAATATAATACCTTTGATATTGATGAAAATGTATAAGGTTGTAAAGTACTAGAACATAGTAGGTGCTCAATAAATGTCCACAATTAATAGATTAGGTTAATCTTTCTTTCTTTTTTTTTTTTTTTTAAATTTTTTTTTCAACGTTTATTTATTTTTGGGACAGAGAGAGACAGAACATGAACGGGGGAGGGGCAGAGAGAGAGGGAGACACAGAATCGGAAAGAGGCTCCAGGCTCTGAGCCATCAGCCCAGAGCCCGACGCGGGGCTCGAACTCACGGACCGCGAGATCGTGACCTGGCTGAAGTCGGACGCTTAACCGACTGCGCCACCCAGGCGCCCCAGGTTAATCTTTCTTAAAACACTTATCTTAATCGTTTCTTTTTTTTTTTTTTTTTCAACGTTTATTTATTTTTGGGACAGAGAGAGACAGAGCGTGAACGGGGGAGGGGCAGAGAGAGAGGGAGACACAGAATCGGAAACAGGCTCCAGGCTCTGAGCCATCAGCCCAGAGCCCAATGCGGGGCTCGAACTCACGGACCGCGAGATCGTGACCTGGCTGAAGTCGGACGCTTAACCAACTGCGCCACCCAGGCGCCCCAATCGTTTCTTGATCAAAACCTTAAAAAGGCTTCTCATTGTTTATAGTATGAGTGGCAAATAGTCTGTTTACAGTATGAGTGGCAAATAGTATGAGTGGCATATCAACTCCAACTGATTAGTAGTATCGGTTTGAGAGGTTGCCCCTGGGCCTGGTAGAGGAGTGGTGGGTTCGATTAGCAATGTCTGTTATGGGAGCAGAAGTAGAGTAGCAGCATCTCTGACTTACAGAATAAAATCCAGCATTACTTCATGCCTCCTACCTCCATAGGTCTCCCTCCTCACAGGTGTCTTTCTCTTCCTCTGGACTGGTCTCCTGATCTGCCACACATGCCATAGATGGTTCACCCCTAAATATGCTGCAGCTGGCTTACCTGCCATCATCCAGTGCTCAAGTGCTAGGTCCCCAAAGAGACCACACGCTCTTTATCACATTGCTGTCTGTTTTCTTCATAGCACTTCATCTCTGTGTGGAGTGGTCCCATTTATGTATTTGTTTTCATGTTTATTGGCATCTCTCCCCCAGGAAGCTGATCACCTGAAGACAGGGGGACTGTCTCTTATTCACCAGTGTGTCTCCAGAGCCTAGACTATGGTCGGGCACCAGAAGGGGCTCAGCGTTGTGCACCCATTGAGAACAAGGCTTCTCTGATGACTGAATCCTATCTTCCCAAGGGGACTTGGACACCAGGCCAAGGATGGGGTCTGATTTTTCAGGTACCCGCCACATATAGTCCAGCCTGGCATATAAAGTGGGCTCATTAAAACCTGGATTGGCTGATTGCTATGACCTTCAAGAGGAATCTTACTAAGGCATTTGGGCGCATGGAATGCATCAGATTTGGTGCTCAAAGGCTTTGGGGTCACCTCCAGCCAATCTGCCTCATTATAGGCCACTTTGTGCCCCTGTTGGCCTTCTCCTTGAGAGTTTTCACCAAATCACACATTGCTGAGTTTCCTGTTTCCCAGAGACACTGATGATGAGCTGGTTACTTGTGCTGTTTACTACTCTCTGTTAGGGTTATAGGGTTTTCCACTCTCTGTCTTAACACTATGTGTCTGCAGGAATGAAAGCATATAAAGGGCTTAGAATGTTACAATCCATCTTGTAGAGGAATAGCATAGCCCTCAGAGAATCCTGAAGAACAGAAATGATGGGTAAGATGGAGTCTTTTCTTGCCAATGTGGGCAAACTTCCAAGAGAGGAATGATGAAAGATTATTAAGTCCCTTGTGTTTAAATATATTTTCATTGGTCATTTTTCTACTCACAGACATATTGTCTTCATTGAAGGTTTTTCTTAAGTTTATTTATGTCTGAGACCACATAACATCAACATTGAAGAGCACATTATGAAGGAAAAAATGTTTTTTATACTCTGCCATCCCAACAACTGTTTTCATTTTTTCATGTTTCTTTCCAATCTTCCTGCCTATGCATATTTTTTCACATAGTTATAATCAGACATGTTTGAGAAAGATAAACATTTTACTGCTAAGGCCAATAGCAATGGATGTAAGAAAACAGCAAATATATATTCTTAGTTTTTACAATAATATGCTCATTTTCCCCAAATGCCTAGGTTTTAAATTGCTGGGCCTTCAACAAAGTCCAGTGGTATACAATATCAAGGAAGATAAGAATGGAAGTACCTGGGTAAAGGATACCCATACATTATAGAAAGATATTTTACTTGTTCTTATTGTAGACAAGTTCCTGTGGGTTGCAAAAGATAAAACACTCCATTCTGCCCCAATTCACATTGGATTGGGTTCCATGGGCTTTAAATGCCCAGAAACTATATACAGTCAATCCTCACTTTTTGCAGATTCTGTATTTACAAATTTGTCTACTTGCTAAAATGTATTTGTAACCCCCAAGTCAATATTCATGGCACTTTTGCAGTCATTTGCGGGCATGGACTCTTGCAGAACAACGAAAACTTTGAGTCACCTGATATGTGCATTCCCAGCTGAGGCTGAATGAAGCAATGCTCTGCGTTCTTGGTCCAGCCCTCATACTATAAACAACCGACTTTCCACAATCTGCTTAATTCCATGTTATTTGCCTCTTTGTGTTTTTTGTTTGTGATTTCTTTGTTTAAAATGGAGCCAAGAGTTGTGCTGAAGTGCTTACTGTCTAGTATTCCTAAGTGAGAAGGCTGTGATGCCTTACAGAGAAAATATGTGTGTTAGATAAGCTTCTATCAGGCATGAATTAGAGTTGTTTTTGGCTGTGAGTTCCATGTTAATGAATTAACAATATATATTAAATAAGGTGTCTCTAAATAGAAACACACATAAAACCATTGCATATTGACCAGATGATGAAAATGTTGTGACCAGAGGCTTGCAGGAACATAACTCTGTATTTTCTGTAGGCGCAATGGCTCACTATTCTCACATTCAGTGCCCTTGGCAACTTTATAAAACATAACCACCGCCAAAAAAATGAGAATTGACTGTATAAACTTTGTGTACATGTGATAGGGAGGGAACTATGACTTATCAAATTCTTAAGGGAGCAGTGAAAAAGGGCCAGTCTTGCTTCAGACCCTCTATTAAAAGACAAATAATGCTGATCCTCTTGAAAATCCAAGGGATAGAATCAGAGACTAGATGGCTCAGCCCTAAGACCACACTGGCTGGCCTCTCAATCTGTGCTTATCCTACGAAAAAATTTTAAAAAGGGAGGGGGGAGGGGACCTTCTAGACCAAGCCAAATCAGTCATGTGTAATAAACTTGGAGGGCATGCTAAACCAGATTGCAGGAATGGTGTGTTTTAGAACTCTAAGGAAAGAAACACATTGTTCCAGTCATCACTCCATTCATTCAGAAGAGTATCCTTTTAGTAAGGAAAAACCAATATGCAAGATTTAGGCACATGATAATAGATGCTGTTCATTGAATGCTTATTAGGAACTAGTGTTATCACACATAACTCTTACTTGTTTTTAAAGATTTTATTTTTAGGGGTGCCTGTGTGACTCAGTTGGTTGAGCACCGACTTTGGCTCAGGTCATGATCTCACAGTTCATGGGTTCAAGGCCCGCATTGGGCTCCGTGCTGACAGCTCAGAGCTTGGAGCCTGCTTTGGATTCTGGGTCTCCCTCTCTCTCTCTGCCCCTCTCCCGCTTGTGCTCTGTCTCTCTGTCTCTCAAAAATAAATAAACATTAAAAACCAAAAGATTTCATTTTTAAGTAATCTCTACACCCAACATGGGGCTTGAACTCACAACCCTGTGATCAAGAGTCGCATGCTCTACTGACCAAGCCAGCCAGACACCCCAGAAAGAAGGAAGGGAACGACTAGCTCTAATTAACAAATGAGGATACTGAGGCTCAAGGAGGCCAAGCCCAGGTGACACAGGTGAGAAGTGGGGCCAGACTGGAGCTCGACCCTGCAGGACTTCAAAGCCTACACTCCTGACCACTAGGCCAAGTGTGAGCTGCATAGGTGGGGTGATGGCTGTTTGCCTTGATTTTCTATGCAAGTCCTTAACTGTCACAAGCTCCAGTGTGTTCAAGGTGCGATTCCCTTTACTAACATCTGTTCTACATACACTTCTCAGAAGCCCATCAGCCCAGGTGGAGAGAAGTGTGACAGTGCACTCCGGGGTGATGAACTGTAATTCTTTGGTGCTTCTCATGTCCTCATATCTTGTTGAGGTGGCAAATTCTAGGAGCTTCTAAAAATAGGTGGCAAATTCTAGGAGTTTCTAAAAATAGCATTGGGACTTCTGCTTTGCTAGAGAAGGGATTATTCTGACCTTTTGCCTACAAGGCCCACCTCCTGAGGGTGACAATTTCACTGCTTTACATGACATTTGGTTTCCCTCACATGTGGCCGGTAGGATCGTACTTACAGGAAGTCAGAGAGAACCTCTAACCTCCTTCTGTGCTATTTATTGCTTGTCATTCTCTTTCTCTTCTGCTCCTCGCCACACACACACCTCCTTTGGTTTCTTGAGTCTTTGAGACTCCTCTTAAAACCCCCCTCCCAGCTAGTAGCCACATTTAGTATGCACAGGGGAACATGTGTAACCAACCAGGAGGGAAAGGTAGCCAGGTGACAAGGGCCTGACTGCCACTCACTGGGCCTGGCATTACTCTGTTACCACCCCACTTCAGAGGCAGAACTGCCCCATGATCTAGTCCCGGCTCTTCGGGGAGGTGCCCCCCGAAAAAAAAGTCATTTATCAGCACCGTGTGCCTCCACACCCCAATCTATAAAAACGAGATAATCACACTTACCCTCCGAGTGCAGGTGTTGTGAGGAGTAATTACTGTCCATGAGGGCTTTGAGATGGTCAGATGAAAGGCCTCAGAAGGTAAGCCTTGTAATGAGCATGGTTCTTCTTTTCGGCTCTCAGCTTCCCAGCTAGTGACATCCACCAAAGTCACTCTCCAGGGGAAAGGAGGTGTTATCGCGTTGATGAGGTAGATGTGAAATAAGACCAATATTCAGGGCAGGGTCCAAAATTCTTAATGCACTTGTGCAGCCTTTTCCACTGATAGAATGTGCATGGTAACTGAGTAGTTGGGTGGGAGTCAGCTGGTGGAGGCACAGCCAGGTAAAGTCAAACAGGAGCACCACAGCCTGCATAAAACCTTTCAAATGTGGGGGTATCGTTGCAGAAATCCCTTTTTCCCAGGATCTATGCCTTTCTTCTTGTACAGTTAGGCTGATTAAAGCTGTGTCCATAAGTGGATTTTGATGGGAGTGGAAATCGTACCGAGGTTTTCAAATCACGGGCAGCTGAAGCTGTTCTCAACTAGTCTTTCGACTTGCTGGAAAAGCCTGGCTTTCTCTGTCCCACATGTGGGGGTTCCACACAGATACACAGACACCCACCTGGATCCTGCTCTTCTAGCAGCAGAGTCCCTGGGTGTACTTCCTTCTTTCACCAAGAGCACGGTCCCTGGCAAGAAAGCCCCTATCAGGTGACCCAACAAGCAGCCTGTTTGCTAACCTCTCTGGGGCCATTCTTGCAGGATTATGAGAGATCTTGGAATATTTTCGCATTCAATCAACCCTTAGACTGAGAGGGCTTCTGTAATTACAGAGCTTCTGATGGGATTACGATGTCTAAATACCAAAAAGATGAAGAGTGTGGGCTTTGGAGATAGGAGGATGCAACTCGAAAGCACAGCTTTCCACACTGGCTTGTGTCCCTGGACAAGCCCCTGACCTCTGTGCCTTACTCTTCCCCCTCTGTGAAACTGAGCTACAAGGGTTATGAGACACTCTGCGTAATGGTGCCTGGCCCGTTGTAAGTGCTCAATCCCTGTTAGCCCTGCAGAGAAAGAAAGGGTGGAATGGCTATGATTCTAGCTTTGAGAAGCTAATTTTCTTCTTCTTTTTTTTAATGTTTATTTTTGAGAGAGAGAGCACCCACTTGTGCATGTGAGTGGGGGAGGGGCAGAGAGAAAAGGAGACAGGATCCGATCCGAAGCAGGCCCTGACCTGTCAGCACAGAGCCCGATGCGGGGCTTGAACTCACAAACCACGAGATGGTGACCTGAGCAGAAGTCGGCTGCTTAACCGACTGAGCCCCCCACGCGCCCAAGCTAATTTCCTTTTTTATCACTTGCCATGTGAATTGTGCTAGGCTTATGCCAGAAAATGCCAAAGGGGGTGTCGGTTTGTCTGGGACATGCTTGCCTTACTTCCACGTGACCAGTGCGTCTGCTGCCTCGCACGGACTGGGTCAGCCTCGCTGGTCAGTGGTGTTTCTCCCCTTTCAGGCAGACACTTCAGAACTCTTCAGGGTAAAGGACCTGCTCAAAAGCCAGTGAAGAGAATCAGCTCTGCTGGCGGCACCCTCCTCACTCACCCATCCCTGTGAACAAGGCCGTGGCCCCAGTGGCAGCAGCTGTAAACTGAGGAGAGGGCAAGGGCGGCTTGGCACAGGGCTGCTCTGCTCTCGAGCTCCAATCCAGGCCAGTGCTGCGCCCTTGATGCACATTTGAACTTTGGTGTGTTTTGAAGCTGCAGTTTTTTAAAACTTAGCTACATACTAAGCTCAGTACTTAAAAAAAGAAATCCCACAGCACCTTCGGCCACAGCGCTAGGCCACAGGTCTTGGTCGGAAGCCTGTACCGCGTACGGGGTTAGCTGGATCCCATGGTCATGGAGGAGCCTTTGAAATGATTTCTGAGGCAGCTGTGATCACAGCAGAAGGGTTCCTGCCAGGAGAGGCTGCTCCCCCAGGTTGTAGTTCACATCAGCCACCCCTGCCACCCCCAGACCCCACAGCCTTGTCTTTGATGGCTTAGAGCTAGAGCCAAGCTGGACATCTGTTGAAATGCCTGCTTTTGAGGAACTAAAATGAGAGAAGATAACCAGTGTGATGGTTTGAATGCCTGTGTGCCCAGATATTCATTTGTGGAAATCCTAATGCCCAACGTGTTCCCGTTAGGATGGTCCTGGGAGATGCTTAGGTCACGAGCGGAGCCCTACTTGGATGGGATTAATGCTCTTACAAAAGGGACCCCACAGGTCTCCCTTGCCCCTCCCCTTGCCACAATAGGAAATGACAAGTCTGCAGATTGCAAGAGGGCCTGCCCTTGACCATGTTGGCACCCTGCCCTTGGACTTCCAGACCCCAGCACTGTGTTATTTCTGTTGGTTAGAAGCCACCCACAGCAGGCTGTTTTGTTACAGCTGCTGGAACTGCTAAGACAACCAGCAACGTAGGGACTCTCACATGAGCCTCTGTGGAGAGAATATCTGTCAATACAAGGAAGAAGTATGTGTTTGGGGAAGAAGAATGCAGTACTCCACACTTGCATCCATACTCACATTTGTACACGTATGACACATCTTTTGTTTTCTGATTACTTTTATCATTTGTTTCAAAATGAAATTTTGGAAAAGTACAAAGAGCATGAAGCCACCTGAAGCTTCACCGCCCAGCCTTAGAGGACGAGTGCTGGATGATTGTGGTATGTGGGAAAGTATGCCTCAGTCCTCTCTCCTGAACTGGCTACGCCATCTTGGACGAGTAATTGGATTTCTCTGGACCATAGTTGCATCACGTGTGAAGGGAGGGAGGGATGCTGAGGTCTTTCTGGTCTTCACATTTTACAAGATGTCAGATTCTAGGATCGCAGACCTCAGGTAGGGAATGGAGAACTCCTCCATGTTAGCCAGTGGCTGGGCCTTTAGGTCAGACAACTGTGCAGAAACCAGGTGCTTCTGAGAGTGTTTGCTTCACTTGAACATAGTGGCCTCGTTAACATTTCCTTGCACATCCTGTCAGGTGTCTGAAGTCTGGCACAATCACCTCATGTGTCGGAGGGCATCGCTCAGCCTGGGGCTCTGGAGAGCTGGGGTGAACTTTGGCCCTGTCCCCAGATTCCAGATGCCCAGGGGCCTTTATGCAAGGCCTTTAACATCCCTGAGCCTCAGATTTCTCATCTGTAAAATGGGGATGATAACGTCTGCCTTCCCTAGCCAAGAGAGTTACTCTATCGAATCAACAGTTGTGCACAAAAGCATTTAGGAAAGAAAAAAAAATACAGCCCTAAAAACATGTGAAAGAGATACGATCAGGTGTGTGAGTGAGTCCGTCCGCTAAATGGAAAGTGGGGCTCCACTCTGGGTTCCATCCTGTGCTCAGATAGGGACAGCCTAATCACCACAATCAAGAACTCAAACATCAGCGAACTTACTAAACAGGTGAATGGGAAATAGAGAGGCAGTTTCAGACCCTGGCTTTCGGTAAATGCTAGCATTACAGCCGCAAAGCAGGCAGTGCTTCGAGAGCAGGTGGGAGATGAGGAGAGGTTTCCTGGCCCCTGCCCTTCACCTTGGTCACTGACTCAGTGTGAAACAGCGCCTGCAGGGAGGAGGAGACTTCTCATCCTAGTTCACAGATCAGCCTGCGGCCACAGTGGGGGCAGTGAGCTGAGTTCACGGCAAAGGATGACTAAACAGCCTCCTCATCATTAATAACAATAATACTTGGCATTTATCTAGTTCTTTATGTTTTCAAAGTGCTTTACAATCATTAATTAGTTAACTAGCACTCACTACCACTCCACCGTCTGCCACTGTGCTGAGCAGACAAAAGAGGCTGGCAGGACCTGCTAGTTTGCCGGGGGGACGGCAGAGCTGGGGAAAGTGAGGGCCGGGGCAAGCGAGGTGAAGAGTGGGGGTGGAGGGGTATGAACATCAAAGACTAAATCTGGAAGGAGATGGGAAGCATCAGTGCAAGTAGATGTGGGTATACTCCTTGATAAGTATACCAGGCACAAAGGCAGGAACAGGATCAGCCCTCAAACAACTGGGTTCGGTCCTGGGTGGATACGGATGGGGCCTCACAGGCGGCTGAGGATCTCCCTAAAAGCAGATCGCTCCTGCCCCTGTCGAGTGAGCCGGTACAGGAAATAGGTGGCACCCGGGCCCTGGACAGTCAGTGTCAATCCTTCCACAGAACACAGATTCCCTCGCTCCTCAGAACGTTAGTGAATTTGGGAGTTGTTGTTCTCAGGTCCGGGGTTCTGCGTGCAGCCGAGATCCAAACCCGCTGGAACTGTTCACTCAACTTGCCCCGGATACATAGAGATGAAGGTAAGCTTTCTCCCCGTCATCTGTCTCCCGGGCTTCAAATGAAGCTGGGGCGAAAATGCAGAACCGTGGACGGGAGGGAAGTGGCAGAAGCCACAAGTGTATTCAGTAGAGCTGGAGTGCCAATTGTCAGCCACCTGCTTACATGGAAATCTGATAACTGTTGTACTTAGAGAGTAGAAACCAAAGTCATAAGCCAAACGAGTGACCAGAAGAAAGCGGTTAGTCATCTTTCTTCATGAGTGATCGCAGTACTCCCGAAGCTTCTCCACCTGTAACTTGCAATTTGGGGCCTTGTCTAATGACAGGGTGAGCTCCCCTTATTGATCTTCAGACTTCTTAGTAAATTAAATGGCAGGTACACAAAGAGGCAAGGGACAGGAGTGTGGCAGCAGCTTCACACTCTTGCTCTGTTAAAGTGAGGTTCTTAAAGCCTGTGGATCTCCGGGTTGCCCCAGAACCCCAGGACCAAAGGCCTGTGGCTGACAGAGCCTTCTGTGGCCAGTCCCTTGCAGTGAGAAAGGCCTAATCTACTGATTAGCCTTGATTTATGGCCCTCCTTGGGGCCTTGGGCTGTACCTTGTCAGATCTCAGAAACTAAAAGGAAGGCAAGGGCTTGGCTTCAACTGGGCTGGAGGACCCAGAAATGATAATAATAATTAACACAGCTCAATTTCCACTTGCACCATAAACAATAATTAATGCACACAGCAGTCCAGCGAGACATCTAAGTTTGGATTATGAGCCTTAATTTGCAGACAGGGAAACTGAGGCCAGGAGGTTAAGTGGCTTTTTCAAGGCCACACAGAGACTCAGTATCGTACCTGAAATTAAAATTTGGGCTCTGTTGTCTCCTGCTCTGAGGCTTGGATCACACCTCTGTGTCAACAAAGACTTGAGAACAACATCAAACTTACACTACTAGAAAGGCTCCTGGAGGGGAGTTTAGGGGGAATAAATGATAGGTGAGTGTGGCATTGGCCTTCTAGTCCAGATCAAGCTAATCACCTGCCGTTAGTGGACAGCCTCTAAACCAGAGACAAAAACTGGCAGCACTATGTCCACTCTGTAAGGAAAGGCTGTACTCCTGACAACTGCGATTTTTTTAAATGTTTATTTATTTTTAAGAGAGAGAGAGGGGTGCCTGGGTGGCTCAGTCAGTTAAGCATCCGACTTCGGCTCAGGTCATGATCTCACCGTTCGTGGGTTTGAGCCCCGCATCGGGCTCTGTGCTAACAGCTCGGAGCCTGGAGCCTGCTTCGGATTCCGTGTCTCCCTCTCTCTCTGCCCCTCCCCAGCTCACACTCTGTCTCTTTGTCTCTCTCAAAAATAAATAAACATTAAAAAGAGAGAGAGAGAGAGACAGAGTGCAAGCAGGGGAAGGACAGAGAGAGAGGGAGACACAAATCCAAAGCAGGCTCCAGACTCAGAGCTGTCAGCCCAGAGCCCGAAATGGGGCTGGAACCCCCGAACCATGAGATCATGACCTGAGCTGAAGTTGGATGCTCAACTGACTGAGCCACCCAGGTGCTCCTGACAACTGCAATTTCATGTAAATATCACCAGTATGTTATACTTGCCTTCTTTGCCTCCTTCATTGTGTAGTTGGTCTAAGGAGTTGATAGAGCTGTTAGTTGCCTTTACTTAGTATACGCTAAGCAACTGGAGATGTTTTCCTGATGATCTAGACACCACATGGGAATCACCTTTCCTTGTGCTTACTTTGCCCAATTGTTGCTTGAGCATTACAAACATTGCTTCAACTTAAAAACCTCAAATACTGCTTGTACCATAATTCAGAACAGACTCCTTTGAACTATGCCACTCACATGTTCATATATCTACTAATTGATCAAGTTGACACAGAATACATAAAATAAAGATACCAGCCAGTTATGTTTTCCAGGAAGATAATTTTTAGTGCACTTGTTAAAAGGATAACCTTATTCTGGCCCCTTAGTTGTCAGTGACAGGAACACCATTTAAAATGGCTTAAAGAATTCCAGGGACAGCTTCAGGTATTTCTTATAAGAAAACTACATCTCTCCCTCTCTCGGCCTGACATCGATTGTCCTGCTTGGAGGCAAAGGCAGCCACTTGCGTTGGGCTGACTTCCTCCAGTGGGGCATTCCTATCGACAGAGAGCCTTCTTTACTGATAGCACAGGCAGAAAGTCCTGCGATTGACCACGGCTGGCCCACTGGACTCCAGGCCCTCTCTGAGGTCACTGTGACAGGTGGATATGTCACTCTGGTTATCTAGGCCTAGACAGGCCACGTGATTGCTCATGGAGCCAGGACATGGGGGTAGCCCCTCATAAAACATTGGGGTCAAGTATGGGGGAGTGGTTCCCCAAAAGAAAACTGGGGCACTGCTTACAGAAGAAGAGGAAAAGGAAGTAAGGCAGATGAAAGAAACAGATCTCTACTGCCTTACATGTAGAAATTTCAAAGCCAACATTTTACCATGTATACTAATAACATATCCTTCTAAATGGTATTTCCATCTCCCTCATGAAATACTAGCTTGGCCCTCAAATACTATTGCTAAGTGACAACTGTCTTGAGGAACTTAAAAGCAAATGTATCCCCAGCTACTCTGGATGCTCATGGTCATGGACCTCGGGACCACACTCTAAAGCTTGGAGAGGCAGACAAGAGGGCAGACAAGAAGAGGGCACACAGCATGTAAAGCCAAAAATTGTCTCACTGTCTAAGAGATCTGGCAAATGCCACAGGCTAGGTGCATCTTGATTTTAACATAACATTTGGCAAAGTGTTTTCCAATATACATCTGCATCATGTAGGGTTTCGTGAGGAGCACAGAGTATTTCTGCAATTTAAAAGAAACCAAAAAAATCCACAGAAAATAAAGGTGTCGTGGGGTAGGATGATAACGATGTAGCTAGAGGAACGCAGGGCTGAAAAACGCAGGTGCGAATCCACACCCAAAGCATGTTACTCAAATGCTCCTGTTAAATGTTAAATGTTACCTTGATAGCATCTGAAAGCTGTCCTCTTGTGGCAAGCTCCTCAGCCCCCACCTGCTCACTGTCAGGGATGTCTCCTGTATCCTGGGTGTCCCATGTTTTTCCAGCCCTTGCAGGGCACCCTTTCCCGAGTAACCTGTCTGAAAGTCCATCGCTGCCCTGAGCCACTGGCCTTCCTCATTGCCACCGTCTTTTCTTAGCTACCTCTCACTGAAGCACTGGTCCACCACCAAGTGGCCAGGAAAGATGGTTGTCCAGTAACATGTGGCTGTATATCTTTCTAAAAAAAAAGAAACCGCTTTTTTAAGAGAGTCCTTTCCAGGGGCGCCTGGGTGGCTCAGTCGGTTAAGGGTCTGACTCTTGATTTCGGCTCAGGTCATGATCTCCCAGTTTATGAGCTTAAGCCCTGTGGCGGGCTCCACGCTGACAGTCCAGAGCCTGCTTGGGATTCTCTCTCTCTCTCTCTCTCTCTCTCTCTCTCTCTCTCTCTCTGTGCCCCTCCCCCTCCTCTGCTTCCCCCCACACTTGCTCTCTCTAAATAAATAAACTTTAAAAAAAAGAGAGAGAGAGAGTTCCTTCCAGACAAAAGGACAAATTAAGTGCGAGGACTAATTCCCTTCTCCCCTAGAATGTAAAAATCACTCACAAATCCAAAATGGAAATTTTTTGGTTTCAACCATGTCTGAGGCCAGACTCAACTTTCAGTAATGGGGAAGACTACTGGTCCCCGTCACATCAAGGTGAAGACAAAAAAAGTGTGCCTGCCAAATCTGTAGATAGCCAAGCATGGAAAGGACAACCTCTGTCCTGAATGACAGAATAAAAATCTTGACCTAATCATCATGAACTAAGCCAGAGAGGACACACTATGTCTCCCTGCTGACAAGATCATCAGTGGCTCAGGTAGAGATTGGGAGAGACGGGCTTAACTTCCTTTTGGCAGGGGAGCAAAGAACTATTGGGTTTAACTGATCAAGATTAGTGCATGCCAGCTGTGGGATCTATCTCCTAATAAGTGATCTTGGTAGAAGGACGATGTTCTTGCAGCAGAGGGAGTAAGTGTAGTCAGATCAGACCCCATCCACTGGCCATTGGCCCTTGTCCAGAGAAGGGCATTTGATAAACAGGGGAAGTATAAATCCTATCACACAAGATCGTGGGTGCTTAATCTGGGGCAGAGAACTTGAGCTGAGGTGAGGCAGTGATGCACAGGAGTTGTCTTCGAATATTTTTTTTTAATTTTTTTTTTTTAACGTTTATTTATTTTTGAGACAGAGAGAGACAGAGCATGAACAGGGGAGGGGCAGAGAGAGAGGGAGACACAGAATCTGAAACGGGCTCCAGGCTCTGAGCTGTCAGCACAGAGCCTGACGCGGGGCTCGAACTCATGGACCGTGAGATCATGACCTGAGCCGAAGTTGGACGCTTAACCGACTGAGCCACCCAGGTGCCCCTGTCTTCGAATATTTAAAATTAGACTTGGAGTGCCTGGGTGACTCAGTCGGTTAAATGTCTGACTTTGGCTTAGATCATGATCTCACAGTCATGAGATCAAACCCCAACTCGGACCTCTGTGCTGATAGCACGGAGCCTTCTTGGGATTCTCTCTCTCTCCCTCTCCCTCTCTCCCTCTCTCTCTCTCTGCCCCTCCCCTGCTCGCATGTGTGCACGGACACGCACCCTCTCTCAAAACATATAAATAAACATTTTTTTAAAAATTGGACTTAAAACTTTTTCTGTGTTGGTCCCGTTGAGCAGAAATTGGAGCAGTTGGTGAAAAAGTTGCAAGGATGCAGGTTTTTGCTCGAGTTCAGTGTCAGGAACTTGTGTGTTCATAGAGGGGCTGCTTGGATCCCACGCCTAGAGGCAGAGACTTCATGATCCCACCTCAAGGCTGCCTTAGTGGGATTCCTACCTGCATGGGAGGTGGCACAAGATGGCCAGAAAATCCCTTCCTACTCCAGGAGAATGAGCAGAGGAAGAAATATAAGACGGTGCGTCCCAGTCCATCTCAGGTTATGCACAACAGGCCCAGGGCATACTTGTAGAGGCCTATGAAACTGTTTGAATTTTGTTCTCATATCAGAAAAAAAAGAAAATTTTAGGACTCACAAAAATCCATTAAATTTTGGTAACTGATCTACATCAAATGAAATTCCCAGCTTCACATTAGGAGTGCAGAGCAGAACACCACTGTCCCCAGAAAGATGGCCTGCTGGGCTGGGGCATTCGTTCACATAGGCCTGGAGGTCCTGGATGCTGGGGGCAGGAGTCGTGGGGAGAGGAAGTGAACCCAGCACGTGCATGCCATGTGACTCAGCATCCAGGCATCCATTGGTGCCCGGTCCGGGCAGTGTGGGGCTAGGATAGGACCGGGTCACAAGATTGGACATCTGGGTGGACACATAAAAAAAAAAAAATCAATTAAATTTTGTCTAAAAGAGATAGAAATGTTGAAGTATTTAAAGTTATATTAAAAATAATTTTTATATACATACTACTATGGTGGGAGGGGACCACAAAGGCGACAGTGCCCAAGGCCCTCAAAGGTCATAACGTGGCCCTGGCCTGTGGTAAGGCCCAGCTGCATCCACGCCTTGGCTCTCTCCGGGGATCCCTTTCTGCCTGAGGCCTGGCCGCAGCTGTGCACTGTTACTTATAACCCAACTCCTAACCTACCTATCATCATTCTGTGGATCTGGAGATGATCTTGGCATTTTTTTTTTTTTTTTAGTGTTTATTTATTTTTGAGAGAGAGAGAGACAGAGCATGAGCAGGGGAGGGGCAAAGACAGAAAGAGACATAGTATCTGAAGCAGGCTCCAGGCTCTGAGCTGTCAGCACAGAGCCTGACAGGAGGCTCAAACCCACAAACTCCGAGATCATGACCTAAGCTGAAGTCAGATGCTTAACCAACTGAGCCACCCAGGCGCCATGCCCCGTTTTTTTAAAAAAAATTTTTAATGTTTATTTGATCTTGGCCTTTTTTTTGAAAAAGCAGGACATTCTCCATGTCAGAGGCAACCACTCGTTCTCAGCAAACTAAAAGAAAATGTAAGATGGACTTGACCACACACATTTTTCCTTCTTCTCACCCTCTGAAACACTGAACATCAACCAGCCACCAAATGCAGCATTCAGTAGGTGGGAATATGGGACCACAGGTGCTTGCCATACTTCCGAAGTGGGCTCTACTGTCCTAACACCTTCTGGGCCTCTCACCTCACCTCCCCGGCCTACCTCCAACACCCAGGCAGGTGGAAGGTTGGGGGCTTGCTTAGCTCTGCCCCCATGGGCTTGTTCCCACCACAGACAAGACCCCATGATACCATGCTCCATGAGGCACACATATGTTCTTATTTTGTTGCATTGAAAACATTGCTGGAAATGATGGTCCCAGACTACAGGACCAAATTGGAAATAAACTGATGATTGGATACTCTGCAGGGAATTAGCAAAGATAATTTAGAAAGAAACCTCAAAAAGGAAGCAGGATGCCATGCACTTTTCTACCTTTCCCCACTATAATTTTCCTCGAGGTATATGTCCTCCCTAGTGCTCTGTAATTGTGTTTCTTTCTAATTTTGGTAAGATAGGCACAATGTAATAACATAATATTTAATATATAATAATACTATATTTATATAATATTTAATAACATAATATTTATAATTTTAACCATTTGTAAGTATACAACTCAATGGTATTAAATACATTTGCAGTTATTTGCAGTTGTGTAACCACATGTTATCTATACCCAAAGCTTCTTCGTCATCCCCAACAAAAACTCTGTACCTGTTAAACAATAACTTCCTCTTCCCCTCTCCCAGCCTTTGGAAACCACCGTTCTATTTTCTATCTCTATGAACTTGCCTATTCTAGGTATTTTCTATAAGTGGGATCGTACAGTATTTACCCTTCTGTGTCTGGCTTTTTTCACTAAGTGTAATGTCTTAAGGGTTCATCCATGTGTAGCATGGGCGGGAACATCATTCCTTTTTATGGCAGAATAATATTCCTTTATGTGGATATACCATTTTTTGCTTATTCATCCATGTTTTGAGGGACACTTGGGTTGTTTCCGCTTTCGACTATTGTGAATAATACTGCTATGAGCATTGGTGTGCAATTATCTGTTCAAGTCCCTGCTTTAGTTCTGGATACATACCAGGAGTAGAATTGCTGGGCCATACGCTAGCTTACGTCTAGCCTTTTGAGAAACCATCAGTTTGTATTGTGTTTTGATGGCAATGCTCAGCAGTTGGGTAGCTGTCTTGGACAGAGATAGTTAGGAGGTCTGGGCTGGGAGGAGACATGAATAATCGCTGCAGCTTGACATCAGGCCAAAGGACCTGTGAAAAGCATGGCTGTACCTCAAGCATTCTCAGCCCGCAGTGCTGACAGGCCACCCCAGGCACTTCCCTTGCCAGGGTGGTTGTCACATGGACAGAAACCAGAAAATCATTTGACAAACAGAATTACTCACTATCCTTCCCTGATCACGCAAGCACAATACTGTTGGCCATCACCCAAGACAGGGAAATGTCTTCCTTAGAAATGGCGTTCGCTTATATTTTAGTAAATTCCAAAATATATCATAGAAATAAAAGAGGGAAATAAGGGTAGATTGAATAATAATAAAATTAATGCCATCAAATCCTCCCCCCGGGCATAAGAAATCAAATGTTACCAACCCGTCTGAAGCTCTCTGTTGCCCTCTTCCTGAGCAACATTCTCACTCTCCAGCTCACAGGTAACCACTGTGCTCAGTCTCTCACTCTCTTGCTTTTCTTTAGAGTGCACCATATACATCTGCAACTGTACAGAATATATTGTCCAATTTTGCATGTTTTTGAAGCTCACATAAGTAAAATCATCTGGTATGTATTTTTCTGTGACTTGCTTTTTTCGTGCACCATTATACTTTTGCGATTCATCCATACGGAAATATGTAGCTGTAGCTCGTTAATTTTCACTGCTGTGTTGTGGGTCCCATTCTATGCACATTCTTAATGTATTTATTCTACTGAAGATGGGCCATTCAATTCTAATCAGGCTTTTTATCCTCACAGTAATGAGCACTAAATGATTTTAATTGTCTGTCTTCTTCATGTGCAGGTTTTGTCTCCAGATTGTGAGCATGAGGAGGCCAGGTACCAAGTTCCCTTTCTTTGTCTGGAGTAATAAATACTGAGTGGTCCTACTATATCAGCCACATAATTTTTCCGAACACTAGCTCTCTCTGGCCCAGCAGTCATATTTATACTCATGACCCCAGCCTCCCATCAAAGCTGATTGGGCCAGATGAGGACACTTAGCTGAAGCCAGGCCAATCAGATGCTCTCTCTAGAGAATTTTAAGCTAGTATTAAAAGAGAGTGATTTCTGTTTCTTTGTGGTTGGCACAGTGAAAGTTGAAATTTGGAAGACTTACCCTGTGTATGGAGGGGAAGAGGAGGACAGGAGTAAGGGCTAGAGTATCAATGACAGGACTGAAAAGGATGGACAGGATTTTTTTTTAAGGTGGAGGGGTGGACCAAGAGTCCCAAAGCCTGTCTAAGCTAAGCCAGGCCTTAGCCCCAGCCCTTTGAGGAGGTCTGGCCATTGGGTCCCACGAGATGCCCCTGCTGAAGTTCTATAATAAATTGACCTTTCTGGCTTAACTTAGTTTTAGTTGTTTTCTATTCCTTGTAATCAAAAACCCTAACTTGTCTATTCAATTTGCTTCTTCCCAGCCATACAAAAGAACTGCAGAGCTGTCCAGGGACCCCTATTAACCAAAGAATGGGTTAAATTCTTTCCCTGCCTAACTAGGGATAGGAAATTCTCCACTTCCATGGGCAGCTGCCTTCAGAGAGTTAAACAAATGGACTGGATATTTAGCTGCTAGTTTTATGTCATCGAGGTCTAAAGTTGCTATATTAGTTTTACCTCATCCGGTTATTTTGACCAGCTCTTAGAAACGACTGAAGGATTTTGCTCCTACGTTCCCAAAAAACGGATGATAAAGATTCCTCCCCTCCCCATAATCCTCAGGTGATTGGAGGGTAACCAGGAATAAATGAATTTTACAGATAATCCCCAAGTCTTATCTAAACTCTTATCTTGACCAATAGCTTCCTCTTCAGCCTTTTACCAGAGCTGTGGACAAGAAGCAAATGGACTGTGACAAGCTGAGTTTTTATCTCCTTTTATTTCCCTCACACGCCTCCAGTGGAGATGCTAATGAACAATGACAAGGAAAACAAGACAGGTGGCAGGAGGGCAAAGAGAAGAAACAAAAGCCCGGACGGTTTGAGCACTAGCCGGACAGCTCCCAGGACTTGTCTTAAGGAAGCTGGGGGGGCTTTGGGAACATCCATCACTGAAGGTGGGGAAGAGAAGTGACAGGAACCCAGAGTATGATCTTGCCTTGGGAGCCTTGCTCCACGTTTCACAAAATACTTTCCCCAAGTTTGGAACACTGCACTTACAAGACAACACACTCCTTCCAGGTATTTGAGATTCTTCAGGTGAGGCTCTCACTAAATGGAAGAGAAGCTCACTTTCCTCCTAAATTTGGTTCTGCCTAGAATCTTTTATCAGTCTGTGCAGCCCCTAAAGGCACTGGAGTTTTTATTCTAGCCTCTACCATGAGGTAAAGCCAGCGCCGTACCCCCATCTCACTTTAGAGGTAGCCATTCGGCTTTGATGTGTAATTTGAGGCAAGCGATCTCCTGCCCCCCCTTTCTTTTTTCACTGAAAACCACGGTATAGCCACAAAGCTGAGGTACAAAGGGGAGGATGGCTGCCCAGCAGCGCCATCTTAGAACGAGGGGAAACCTCAGCCAACTGCATCAGATAATCCTTTGTTGTGATATTTCAAATGTGATGTTTCAAACTTGCTCTGAGAAGCGGTAAGGTACTCATTGCTGAGACCTTGAATTTGGCGGGCGATGCCAGAACATAAGATCGCAAGCAGAGGAAGACAATGGTGTTTCATTATTCATGGAAACATGCTGCTGGTGTGCTTCAGTCTGAGCTTTGGATGAACAGAAAATGTGCTGCCAACTTCTTTTCCTCTTGGTGAAATCCTGACGCAGCATTTCTGGTTTCAAAGGGAGCCGTGTAAAAAGACCAACAGAAACCCCACAAAATGAGACCACCTTAAAATCAAGTTTACTGGCTAAATGGGATTAAGCTAGAGTTGTGTTTTAAAAAGAATAAACCAGAAAAAACAAGTCTTTGCTGCATGGTGCCCACTTCTATCTAAACAGCTCTGAAGTCCAGATGCAAGCTGTCACTGGAGCATCTCTGGAGAGAGCGTGGGAAGTTAAAAGTCAGTGTTTTTGATTAATTAATAATCATCCTCAGCTGTGTTGGCAAATGATAAAAACAAATTGTCTGCCTTTAAAGTAAGGGTGGAAGATGTGTGCTTACCCAGAACCGAGGGGGAAGGAGGAAGAGCCCTGTTGGCCTAGTCTGCCCTTGACTGGTCTGGTGGTGGTTGAACAAAAACCATGTTGTATGTCTCTTACCCTATAAAATCACGATAACAACCGTAGCTTGGGCAGTCAGGGAGGGAGACGAAGGAAACCAGTGTCTAAGGAATGGCTCAAAGGACTATTTTATGGCTACCAATTTGTCTTCTAGAACAACTCAACTAAGCATCTGCAGGAATAACTGTTGCTCTGTTTGTCATTGTGAAAGTCATACAGGCATGAGTCAGCAAGCTCCCTCTGAGTGTGTGTGTGTGTGTGTGTGTGTGTGTGTGTGTGTGTGTATTGGGATGAGATGAGGTTTTGTTGGTAGTTTAGAGGAGAAATGCACAGACCCTTCTCCTTTTGAATTTTCCACCTACAAGCAAAATAATGACTCCATGTCATTCTTTCCTGAAGACTGTGGCCATGGCTGCAACTGGGTGCCATCTTTCTCCCTCCTGAGCCTGTGGTTCATCAGCCATACTTCTCTTATAGGACTTACCCTTTATCCCTGGTACTGCAGTCATTCTTATCTCCTCAGATGTACTGATGTTTTGCCTTTTTGCCAGCACCTCATACAGACTTTTGGCTAGCGCAGACATATGACACATCTTAAATATTGGAATGGATAGAGGCAGGAAGAAGGGGTGGATGGACCTGTGTTGGGTGCTGTATTCATTCTGTGGCTTGGCCAGTGGAAGTTCTACCTTCCCCAGTGACTGTTAGCTCTTCCTTCCTTCTGTCCCTACTGCCAGAGCCGTGAGGCAGGCTCTTGGTTAATTTTGGCCTCTTCTACTCTCATGGTCTACAAATAATCCCCATCTCTTACCTGCCTCTACTTTCATCCATCTTACACACTCAGTCTACCTTGTTTCTATCTCTATCCTACTCTAGCCTCCAAGCTTTCCATGACCCTCATTTATCATCAAATAACTCCCACACACTACTCCCAATGATTCAAGAGCCTTCACATTGTGGACCCAGAATACTATTTCCATCCTAACAAACTACCCCCCTGATGAGTCAAATGTCCAACACAGTTTCTATAAAAATTCATTTTTGATTTCCTAGTTCCATCCCTAAGGTAAAACTCCACTCAACCTTCAAGGCTCAGGACAAATGCCACTTCCTTCATGAAGTTTTCTATTTCACCTGTTGGATACGATTTCCATTCTCTTGATCTTTATTCTGCTCCCCGTCTTCTCCCTTTGTGACTATGTACTTATTTCATTGCTAGATTAGAAGCCCCTGCAGGCAGGAGGGACAAGTTCATCTTTGCCTGAGAGTTGCCAACAGAGTGCTGGGAACCAAGCAATCCCACTTGCAGGTGAATTATATTCAGAAGGAAACCAAGTGGCCAGGCTCTCTTCCCACTGGCAGCCTATAATCTATGGCTGACAGTCAACACAAGTGTGGCTGCAGCCCCTCAGCTAAGACTCTGGTGTCTGGATGAACACGGAAAATCCACAACTCTGACACAATTGAATGAGTATTCACCTACATTAGTTTCCTACTGTTGCATAACAAATTACCAACAACTTATTGACTTAAAACAATGCATATTTATTAGTTCACAATTCTATAAATCAGAAGTCTGGCACAGCATGCCTGGGTTCTCTGCTCAGGATAACACAGTGTTGAAATCCAAGTGTTGTTAGCCCTACTGAGTTCTTGCCTGGAGGCTGTGGGAAAATAGTCCACTTTTAGCGGTTTCTTATTTGTTGGTAGCATCTAGTTTCCTGCGGTCATAGGACTGAGGTTTCTGCTATGATGAGGTTAGGGCCACTGTGATAGATTTCCCTTTCTTTTTTCATTTTTTAAATTTTTTATTAAAATGTTTTACTTTATTTTTTTGAGAGAAAGAGAAAGAGAAGCAGAGCATGAGCGGGGGAAGGGCAGAGAGAGAGGGAGACACAGAATTCAAAGCAAGCTCCAGTCTCCCAGCTGTTAGCACAGAGCCCAATGCAGGGCTCAAACTCGCGAACTGTAAGATCATGGCCTGAGCCAAAGTCGGATGCTAAACCGACTGAGCCACCCAGGAGCCCCTAAATCTCCCTTTCTTAAGGTCAACTGTGCCATAAAACATAATCTAATCATGGGAGTAAAATCCTTCATATTCAGTGGATGTCCACACAAGTGGACCCAGGAAAACTAGGGTCCACTTTAGAATCCTGCCTACCATATCACCTTAAATATCAATTTGAGGCCTTGGTAAGAGTTGAGGCCAAATGAACTTTGTGGGCAAATGGTGCCTGGAGAGACCACCATGTTTCTTTAATGAGTATACAAAAACATTACAGAGATGGGAAAACAAGAATTCTGGAAAAGTTGGGGGAGGCCTAAAATTCCTGAAGAGCTTTGGTTGTCTGAAAAGCAGAGAGCTTTCCAGACAGAAAGGACGTGAGAAAGAGGGGGCAGGAGTGAATGAGGTAGCTGCCGAACCAGAGAGACCAGTGAAGACAGCAGAAGCAATAAGGAAGGAAACCTGCCTGGAGCCCCAGTCAGAGCTGTAATTCTGAGCTATTGTGTTTGGGGAAGTTACTGGCATGGCCAAGGTTAAGGGCAAAGGGGACTACTTTGGTGGACATGCTGGAGTACGTGGGGAGTCCAAATGGGATGAGTCTACAAGAGGTCAGTTGGAGCTGCACAGCCCATGAGATGGCCAAGGGGTGGTGTGAAGGGACACTGAAGAAGGCAAGACCTTTTGCTGTTGAGCAAACCTGCATAGAACAGGTAGTATTAAGGTAAGATTGACAAAACTAGTGTCACAAAGGACTCTTGCTATGGATAAAGCAGGAATTATTTTCTGAGACCACAGAGTCTAAGGCAGAGCCGAATGTTGGCCCAGGAGGCACAAAGTTTACATTCTTGGGCCCAGTTTACTGCTGACTCACCCTGTGACAGTGGGCGCCTCACTGGATTTTTTCAATGCTTTTGTTTTCTGATCTATAAAATGAAAATGAAAAACAACCCTGCTGGCTGCTCAGTGTAATTAGTGCATAGGAAACACCTCGCCATCCCTGGCTGTTGGGAACATGCCTTTTCCCATCCCAGGACTCTGCACTGTGGCTTCTGCCAGTGAATTAATGATTTAAGGCTGAGGAGGGACACAGCATAGGTGCAGCTTAGCCTGTTATGGCCCACCTATGGGTCAGAGACCTCACAAAAGGGGCCTGGGCCCAAGGAGAGTCACATCCAAATCTGGTGTAAATCAGATAGTAATTCTTGTTCAGGATCCTCCCTTTATGCCATATAATAATCTCCTGTTAGACTCCTTTCTAGAGGAACTCTTCTGGGGTTTCCAGGGTGAAGAAGTCTTCATAAGTCACATTTACATCACTATTCTCTTTCAGACCCTGCCGTTCATTTTGTCAAGTGAAGCCCAAAGGTCACTGTTGAAAACGGTGTCAAACTGTGAGGCTACTGTAGAGTCTTTGACATGAGAGCCAAGCACCAGCTTCCATCTTGTATGTCCCATAGACGTACTCTGGACATCAGTACAGTATTGGTAGGAATCTATAGGCAATCAGAAGCCCATTTTTACATGAGGCCCAGATCAAATCCTAAAACTCTCAAGACAATATCAAAAAGTTATTGCCACATCCTAGCATTTTCTGGCCCCCAACTAAGTGCTTAGAAAGAGCTGGGCTGCCTTTTCAAGGACTTTGAAGAGCAGACAGTGATTGGAACTGAGGAGAAACCCAAAGTGAAAGGGTGCAGTGAGAGCTGCCACTTTCCAGAAGAACCCAGGGCAAGCCCTGGCAGAGAAGTGATGTAGCTGAGATCGCCTGACACTGCACCAAACCTCAGAGAGCAGTCAAAACCAACCCATGGGATTCTGCTCCTACCTGAAGGCTACATCTGTCAGGGGCTTCTTCAGTCCTAAGCAGAAAGATCCTTCTGTGACAGTACATATCTTGTGGCCTGAAGGTGCCCCACTGACGGACAAGTATCTCCTCCGGTCTGGTCTTCTCCATGTGAGGTCCCAGAGCACAGTCAGGCCAAGTAATGAGGTACTGGGGTCCCAACATGCGACTGCTCTTTGTGGGCCCACCTTCCCCCCACTCCCAGGATAGACCCACGGCCTACAGGACCATTTGAGGAAGTACTGATTGGTTTGGATCCTGTCCAGAATCTCCTGTGGTTTCCAGGTAGACAGGCCTGTCCTGATCCAATGTTGCCCAAGGCCTCCTGTGGGTTCTCAAGGAATCTCTGATGACAGCCAGAGCGTATGTCAGAAATGATCCCCCTATGGCCTCTCTGCCCAACCTTGGAGTTTCTTTCAGTATTCTTCTAGAATTGAGCAGTGTCTGGCCATATCTTCCATTCCAAGTGGTTTTGCCTGCAATAATTCTTGGTGCCTGTTTTTGTTTCTGAACACATTGCCTTTGACATCTAGAACTCTATTAAGCCCCAGCTCTGTGTGTAGCAGGAATTCATCTTTTAACAAAAGGCCCTTCTGCAGCTTGAGGCTCTGGTTTTCAAGCTTAACTCAAGGGTTTGTTTATAGGAAAGGATATTTGTATTAACTCCACTACTAAGGGGCTGCATGACTTTGGACAAGTCACTGAATTGCTTTGGACCTCAATTTCCTCATCAAGATAATGAAGAAACCAGACTAGATCAGCTCTAAGATGCATTTGGGCCCTAACATCCCATCATCTATGCTCTAACCATTCTGGGGTTTCCCTGGAGACCTTCAGTTATTCAACACATGTTCATTCAGCAGTCATTATGTGACAATTTCTGTGCTACGTCCAGTGAACAAGATATGTGCCCTGTCCTCAAGGAGTTTATAGTCTAGTAAAAAAGTCACCAAACTTTATTTTTTTAACATGTACAACTATTTATTAAAAATGTGAACTCAGCGTTGTAGGCCGAGACAACTGGAGGCCTCACCTCATTAGTTCTCTGAATCTTGGGGATCTCTCCATTGCCTGACACACAGCATCTTAGAAACTGTTGTTTCCTATATTCTGTGTTTTTTTCTGCTTTTTTTTTTTTCCAGACTAGAGGGTAAATTTGGTCTCTAGTATTCCATATGGGTCAGAAGGAGAAGACCCACCCAACATTTTTGATAATCCAATCCAGTTAAAAAAAATAGAAACTGCATCCCAATATTTATATTTATTTGCAAATTTTATATACATATATACTTGTGGATAAGTATAATAAATCTTAGTCATATTTATTACTAATGGTAAAGCTTAATTTCTTTCTTTGCTTTTACCTTAAAGCACAGATATAAATAGAAATTAAAATATTTTCTTCTTGCGCCTCATTGGATTTTCCATGTATACTGCAGGCCCAGAGCAAAGGGCTTCAGGGGTCCAACTCTGTGAACTATCAAAATCAGTCGAAAAAGATATCCAAGATACTTGGTATGGGTAACATTTTACATTTAGTTCTAAAACAAGACGGTCAGAAATAGGGCCTGACCACACTTTGGCTGAGACCAACTAAAGCCATTGTTCTATAGGGATAGTTCTTTAAAAATAGAGTTCCTGGGGTACCTGGGTGGCTCAGTCGGTTAAAGGTCTGCCTATTGGTTTCGGCTCACGTCATGATCTTGTGATTCATGGGTTCAAGCCCCATGTCAGGCTCTGTGCTGACGGTGTGGAGCCTGCTTGGGATGCTCTCCCTCTCCCTCTCTCTCTGCCCCTCCCCTGCTCTCTTCTCCCTCTCCCTCTCTCTCTCTCAAAATAAATAAATAATTAAAAAAATAGAGTTCCTAAAAATGGAATTCCTTGATCCTGTTTGGCAAGTTTCCCTTTATCTTTTCCCTTTACCTTGGTCAGGCCATACTTAAATGTTGCATTGAATGCATTCTCTGCACCATGCTAGGTAATGTAGGCGGATCTCTGACTACATACAAATGACCTTCTTCAGTTTAGGGTATTTGCTTCCCCACCTGTGTTACGGCTGAGCTGCACCCGTGGGTGGGCTTTAACCACTTGCACCTGAAGAAAAAGAAAGAGGGCACCGGGATTGCGTCTGCATTTCCCTTCTGGGACTCGAGAAGGTTGCCGGGAGACCTGGCTTACTCCTTTCCCCCACCAGCCTGTTCCGCCTGGCTCACAGAGCAGCAGCAGCAAGCTGGCTGGGGGGAGTCGTGCTGTGCTGGAGAAGTGAGCCTGCAGAGCTCAGGGTGTTAATCACTTTCACCCTGCTGCTGCTGCTGCTTGCTCTGGCGGCTCAGGCTCCCCCGGTGCTGCCGGCAGAGGGTCAGTGCAGCAAACCAGCAGGAAATAGAATGGTCGGCAGGAAGGGTAAGAAAGAAACCTATCCTTTCTCAGACAGGAGCTTTACTTCCACCCTGGTCCACAGCTTCAAAGGGCAGCTGCTTCACAGGGAGAGTATTTTGACCAAATCCGGTTTGCATGTTTGAAATAAGACCATTTCTCGATCTCTGAAACAGAGTCCTAGAAGGCCCCATTCCCAGCAGCCTTGACACCCTTCCCCCCTCCATCCCCCTCCCCAGCTCTGGCAGTCCTGGTTATTCCAGCTGTCACGGCTGGCCACTGACCGACCGACCGACAGTCCGGGAGGGACCGTGGGGCCAAGAAGCCCCAGACCTGTCCTCTGCTTGGACAATTTTGCAAACCTTTGCATAAGAACAGATTGCACAAGCCTGCATGTGTGAGGTTAAGGGAAGAAAAAGGGAAGAGTGTTTTCTGCTTATGACTGGGACCCTGTTATTCATTGGCTTGGGTGTTTCAGCTGAGTTTTGTGGATTAGGAGGCCAAGTCATGTCAGCACTAGAAACCTCCCAGGTCTCAGTCATTTGCGCTACCCCACCTCTTCCCCGCAGCCCATACCATTCCTTTAAGAGAACCCTCCTGTTTCACGCTTTCACAGGGTGAAGCTGTTCTAAGTGGTGTCTTGGGTGACACCCAGCTCACGCTGCCCAACGGAAGGTGAGAAGAGGTCCGGGGGACCTCTCTGTGGCCTCCTTCTTCTGCCCTGTTCCTCCTTCCTGAGCTGGGCAGGAAGCAGGACTCCCGGTGAGAGCTCCGCTCTGGCCTCTGGCGGCGGCTAAGCTTCCATCCTGCCTGATGGTTCAGGGAAGGAGCGTTGGTCACATGAAGGCCAGGGCGGTTGTGTGATGTGGGAGACGGTGAGTGCCATGTTCCCACACTGAAAGTCATGATGACACTGTTAAAAACGACCGGTGGGTGGGGGAAAGTGAAAGAAAAAGAAGAGGGGGAACAGAAACCAAAGTGAGCCAGAGAAGGATCAAGCACGAGTAACGGCCAACGCATGAACGGAGGCCAGGTCCGGGACGGGCCTGGAAGATAATCAGGGAGGAAAGAAATCAGAACAAGGAAAGCACAATGAGACCCAAAGAGAGAACATGTTCATTTGTCCGAAGAAAGGGCAGGTAATCTGACAACACCTGCACCAACAGAGTGTCTGGGAGGTCAGGTCCAAGGACACTCCTGGGTGCATCAGCTTCAAAGCCTCAAATACAGGACAGATGAGCCCCTGACAATGAAATCTGGGCCTCAGCTTGTTCAAGGCATTACTACATTCAGGCAAAAAAGGCCCGTGAGACGCCTAGAAGAAAAGAAAGATGTAAGCAAGGGAAAAAGGTCAGGGAGAGCCGCATATGCAGTCACAGCCCTTCCCTGAGCTAATCCCCACGCGTCCTGTCATCTTGTGGGTGATGAGAAGAAATAGAAGCCCGGCTTTTGGCCTCAAGAAATTCACAGCCCAGGAGAAGGGACAAGATGCACATACACAAAGCAATAGATAGCAGCAATATTATTGGCACTGCTCAGATGAACACAGTAAGAGAATACTGGTTGAAAGAAAGAACAAACGTATAAGATGAAATACAGAAAGGCTTTCCTGACAATGTCCCCTTGTGGAAATTAAAAAAAAAAAAAAAGCAGGAATTAAGTTAAACAATGTTGACTAAATTGCATGAAAAATGTTAAACTGGGCCAAGAAGCTTACCCAGGCTCGTGGACAGCCTATCACAGGCTCCAGATCCAAGCAGAGAACAGGCAGCCTGATTGTCAAGTCCCATCTTCCAGGTGAACTGGATCTACATAGACATGCTGGTCAATTCAATATTCAACATCTTCTTTCTTTTTTTTTTTAAGTTGGCACCCCTAAGAGTCATAGTTAGCATTAAAAGGCAACAGGGAAACGTTGTTGAGCAGGACCCTGCAGGGGGACAGCCTGCTGGCATGGATGTAAGACTTGCCTTAGTCTGAGACAGATGTTGGAAGACAACCTGAGATTAAAGATCAGATGAGTAACTGAGGTTGGAGGGGGGCCAGGTAGGGAGGAGGTGGGTTGTGTGCGTGTGACTCAAAGAGGCAAGGGCATTCAACTTGCAATTGAGAAAAATGGATAGTGAAGGTGACGATAATTACAACAACATTTATTGAGTGCAGACTGTGTGCCAGGTGCTGTTCTAAGCACTTTACATGCACTAGTTTACACAACCCTCACTACCACCCCATGAGGTATTTATTATATTGTTATTTGCATTTTATACGTGAGGAAACTCAGACACAGAGAGATCAAGCAATTACCTAATGGAAGTTAGCCCAGGACTCCAATTAAATGCTACAACACTCTCTCTGAAGCCATGGAAAATTCACTGTCTCTGTTTCTTCATCTGTAAACCTTTGTTATCTAACCCGTTCACAGACACCCCGCAGATGATGAAGCCTTTGTGAAGAGCCTGGCTGTGTTGGCATTTTGAACGTATTAGCATTATTATCAAGGCAATGCTTTTTCCAGCGATAATGAATACATGCTCACTTTCTCATGCAATACCACAAGGCCTTTAAGAAATTTAGAGGCTCATCAAATAAAGAACCCTCCGTGTTCACAACAGACAATAATGCCAAGGGAATCTTCTCTCAGGAGAAGAAAGGTCTCTTTCTGACATCCCTTTACAATTCTTATAAGGTTTAGGGGATGGCATGCTTATAAAAAGTTTCCCCACTGAGAAGAATAGCCGGGTTCTTGTCCTCCCCGAAGCCTCTCCCACAAAGGCCAAACCAGGGGACCAAGCCAACTCAGAAATCGGGTTTTGAGTCTAAGAGGTAGCAGATAGAGAAATAGATAGCAAATACATCTGTTTTCACAGGAGCCTGTTGTTCTCTGTACTAACTGCTATAAAAACGACATGAAACTAGCCACACATTAGTTTTGGTTCTCGTGACTAAATCAAGGAATGGCATGATGGTGCTGTGTCATTAGAAATGAAACCAGTTCTTAAACAAGAGAATACAGCCGACATTTTAATAACCTGAACGATTTCATAGAAAAATCAAAGCTGAAACTTCAACACCCCAGCCCTGAACACCTGCTGCTTGAGTTTGGTTCTGAACCAGTGAAACTTCTTTCTTGCATTGAAGATATGAGATGGGCCCTGACTTGCCCAGCACTCATGGTGGCCAGGGAAGTCTCCCTTCCATCTGCTGTTCTGCTAGGCAAACGTCAGTTCAGTCTTGGCCTTGACAGGGCTGACTAGATTTGGCACTTTAAGGAAATAAGAAAAGTACCTCATATTTTATTTTTATTTTTTCAAATATGTAACCTTATATATTTTGATATGTATATGTATATATGTATATGTGTGTGTAAATATATATATATAAATATATATGTCATATTCAGATATGAATTTGACCTTCCCTGAGGTATTGTCATCCACATCTTTTCAGATAAAGAAATTGAGATTTGAAGAGGTTAAGTGACTTACCTAGAAGCAGGCAAACTGGGGTTCTGCACAAAAGTTTTCTTATCTATATCTGCATTGTCTCCAATTTGGCCTTTATCACAATAATAATGATGTTGATGTGGTAAAAATACATAGGTTGCCTCCCCGGCGTCCATCTCCCCCTTCTTCTGACACAGTTTTGCCTTAAGGGAACCCCCCTTCCTCAATTCCTCCCCTTTCCCTAACAAGTGCATATATCCAGCTCCCAGGTGTGCACCCTGACATGCTTAAGCCAATCAGTGCACCCATCACCTGGCCACAGGGGTGAACATATGCCCAAATTTGGGCCAATGGGCTTTGAGGAAATGTTTGCTGGCACTTCTGGGGAAAAGCTTCCTCAGTCTTCCATTGGACAACCAGAGGGAAAAAAATCCCTCTTTTCCTGGATGGCATATCAGAGAATACAAAGTCCCGAATTCCCTCAGTTGTTTGTGCTGGCCTGGGGATGAAGCCAGCACACAGATGGGGCATTGCCATGAACAAAACAGTACGGAGCTGGTAGCATGAGGAGGGTGTCAATCATAGATTGCACTTTGGAGTTTTCACGCTACGAGCCAATGCGATCCTTTGTTTGCTTAAGCCAGTTTGAGTTTGCTATCCTGTTATACCAACACAAATACCACTGGCATCACTCCCAGTAACATCTGATTATTGCTTTGGCATCTCAGTCAATAGCATAAAACCCATTCAACCAAATGGGTTCAAATTAATCAGCATTTCTGGAGCATGCCCAGCTCTGGGGCCACACTCTCCAGAGGGGACTCACATTTTTATGTTCCCAGGATGTGGCTCTTTCAGTTTCCTGCTCCATATTGTCTCCATCTATGCCTGTCCTTTCCAATACCCTCCAAAGTGACAAGAGATGCCTGCGCTCTGCTGAGGAAACCAGCAAGGGAGTAGGCAGCCGGCTGCGGATCTTAGGTATGAGCACCATAAAGAAAAGTAGTGTCAAGACTGGATTTTGCCACAGCATATTTTTAATAGAATGTAAAATCAAGTGGAAGGTTCTTTGGAACACAGTTATATACATGATCGTCTCACCAGCTCCATGTCAAAATGCTGAATGAATCCCAAGGAATTTGGGCACCCCTCTGAGGATCTTTATTTGCTAGTGGTTGACTCTCACAGAAGTTCAGAGATTGGGCATCGAAGATTATAAAGTCCCATGGGTCTGAAAATCTGTGATAGGAACTGGTTTTGCAATGCTACTCAATCTTGGTTTCTCTTGAAAAATTCTGTTATTTCCAGTTTTGGCCAATATGACTAAGCACAGAGACAGAAATACAGTCTAAACAGTTAAAAAGAATCCTGTAGTGGGACGCCTGGGTGGCTCAGTCGGTTGAGCGTCTGACTCTTGATTTTGGCTCATGTCGTGATCCTGGGGTCGTGGGGAATAGATGAGTGACTAGATACATGGACAAGGATGGTCCTGCTAGAACTCCACGTGAATCCTCTAGAACCACTGTTGTCAAGTGAGGTCTCCCAGGTGCCTAGTAGATTTGCATTTTTGTACGTGGTGATGATTGTGTTTGCATCAGCAGAGGGCCTCTGTCAAACATGCGGATGTTAGCACTGGTTTTGAATGGTTCTAATGTTCATCCACAGACATTTAAGTGCTAGGGTGTAAGCTTAGTTCCTTGAAGCCTGTCTTGATGGTATTAACCGGTAGGTTTGTGGACAAGCAGGAGTGAATGCCATCCTCTCCTTGCTCTGTCTAGTGTCTTGTTGCAGCCGGCAGGGGCTCATAGCACTGTGGGGAATGGCTGGAGTTAGCAGGGGTTTCAAACTTTCAATATGGACTCGGGGAGTGGGAGGAGATAGTGTAGAGGGATATTGGATGTCCCCATAGGCATCTTTGGACACTCCTCCTTAGTGGTCCTAAATGCTCAATATATTAACTTGCATATAACCTTGTTTATGAAAAGACTCAAATTTGGGGAACATTATGGAAACGCATACCCAATTATGCACCTATTAATAATAGAGCAGACTGTGTATATTTGTATAAAACAGTGTCCAAATACATAAAAAAGGAATTACAGAACAGTGACTGTAGTGTGTCACTCTACTGTATGTGGGAGATGTGTATCACACACAGATGTTATAAATGCCTCACAAGAAAATGGTGAACAGAGGGGAGTTCTGTGAAGGACACACAAGAGGGAGGAGAGACTTTCACTGGACATTCTTGGAACCTTCTGAATTTTGTACATGTTCAATGTATTCAAAACTAAAAAAGAACTTTAAAGAAAATGATTCCAGAGGAAGAAATTTTGAGTTTTGGCTATCGGTTACAATAATCTCTTTTTCTGATTTATTCTTGAATTATCTCTGAGCCTTTTGCTTTCTGCAGGATCTATCATATCACATGTCAGGTGATAGGCAGGCTGTTCTGCCTGACAAGGTCTCGCTTTTAACATCCTCTTCCAGTGAAGGTTTACATGATGTGGTAGTACATGAATGGATTGAAAAAGGGCAGCGTTCCTCATAGTTAATTTATTTTAAACTAGGAATTAATTTTAAAAATAAATCCTACAGGGCGCCTGGTTGGCTCAATCAGTTAAGTGTCCAACTCGGTTTTGGCTCAGAGCATGATCTCATGGTTCATGAATTCAAGCCCCTCATTGGGCTCTGCGCTGGCAGAGGAATTCTCTCTCTCTCTCTCTCTCTCTCTCTCTCTCTCTCTCTCTCTGTCCCACCTCTGCTCACACACTCTCTCTCAAAAAATAAATAAAAGTAAAAAATCCTATAGTTACTTTGTGAATAGCACACTTGTATTATGTTGTGGTTTTCTGTTAAAAAGCATTACTCGGTTAAGCGTAAGCATTTAAATCATCTCAACCACTGATCAAACTAATACCCTAAAAACATTTGCAGAACACTTCCCTTTGAATCAACACATAATAGATGCCTCAAATAAATAATTGATCGATAATTTACCATAGATAGGTATTTCACCAACATCACTTTGTACTTTTAAGCAAATTTCTGTTTTCTCACATTCCAAAGCAATATGGTTTCAAATTCCAAAGGTAAGTCCTTTCTTAGTTTTGAGGGAATTCATGTTTGAGATACACATAAGCACAGCGAATCATTTAAAACTAGAAAACATTCGTGAGAAGAAGTATTTCAATCACATCTCAGCCAACTTCAGGAGAAAGGATGTTCAATTTCTCTGGGATAGCTATCAGGAATAGCCAGATATAAAACACTTACATTCACCTACCATTAAAAAAAAAAAAAAGCTTTCACAGAAACAAGGAAACAAAGATGGAAGGTCTGAGGACAGCAGCAATAGCATCCCCTGGGTGTTTGCTGGAAATGCAGAGTCTCACATGCATTACAATCCACATTTAAACAAGAGTCCCAGCTGGTGATCATGATCCTGTTAAAGTTTGAGAAGCTCTGGGTGAAGAAACCTTAATGATGTCCAAATTCAGGTTATATTCTTTAGTGAACACTCTATATAATCTTCAACAGTGAAGACAAATTACTCTTTTGAGACCAGAGAGTCAGACTTATCAGAAAAGACTGTAATAGTCATTGTTCCCTCCTTCCACCTACTTGTGAAAACATCCTTCCTCTTTTCTGAATCCATGTCCTTCACGTCTTCCTAGACCATCTATTACCCCTTCTGCCAGGATGACCACTTTTTCCACTGCTTCCTTCCCCTTCACCGATGACACAGAGGTCTCCCTTATGCATAAAACATACACACACATTTTCACCGTGCTAACAGCTCAGCTACAATCTTTTCTTCCCCATCACTACATTTCTCAAGAGCAGTCTGCAACCAGAGGGCAGTCAGACCTGAATCAGTTCTCCTGAAGGCCCCGAATATTTAACTGCCAAATCCATAGGCCTGGCCTTGGTTACCTCCCTGGATCCCTCTGTAGTGTATGAATTCTTTCTTTAGTACCGTTGTCTCCAGCATCTGTCCTCCATCCTCCTTTTCCCACTCAAGCAGGTGCATTTCTCTCAGCCCAAGGGCATCTCTTCTCTTTCTAACCCTATACCCTTGCTGTGTGTTCTTTCCCCCAACTCCCTCCTGCTTCAAAGGTCATCTCCATGCAGCAAACTTCCCAGACAGTGTCTTCAGCACTGACCTCTTTAGCACTCCAATAGTCTTGTTTGCATTCATTTAATATTTATTGAGAGCCTATAACATGCCATTGCACTGTGCAGGAAAGCAGATACATTCCTGACCTCATGGCACTTACACTCCACCAGGTAACATCGATATGGGGCAAGTAATACAAGTGAGAGAAATACCAAAGAGCCAGGAAAGGGTACAGTAATCAATCCCTTATCCACAGTTTCCCTTTCCATGATTTCAGTTACCTGTGGTCAACTGTGGTCCAGAAGCAGATAACCCTTTATTTATTTATTTATTTTTTGTTGTTGTTGTTGAGAGAGAGAGGTCACAAGTGAGCAAGAGGCAGGGAGGGAGAGAGAGAGAGAGAGAGAGAGAGAGAGACAGAGACAGAGACAGAGACAGAGAGAGACAGAGAGAAAGGGAGAGAAAGGAGCGGGGTTCACCTGAAGCAGGGCTTGTGTTCACCTGAAGCATGACTCAAGCTCACTCTATATGGGACTCGAACCCATGAACCATGAGATCATGACCTGAGCCAAAGTCAGATGCTTAATGACTGAGCCACCCAATCCTCCTTTTGATCTATCTTCAGAAGGACAATAGTAGCCTAACACTACATCACAATGCCTGTATCATTGTCCTCACTTCATCTCACCATGTAGACATTTTATCATCTTCCTGTCATCACAAGAAGGGTAGGTACAGTATATTAAGATATTTTGAGAGATGGAGAAAGACCATATTCACATAACTTTTTATTACAGAATATTGTTAAAATTGTTCTATTTGATTATAATTATTGCTAATCTCTTATTGTGCCTACTTTATAAATTAAGCTTTATCATAGGTATGTATGTATAGGAAAAACAGTATATATAGGGTTTGGTACTATCTACAGTTTCAGGCATCCACTGGGGCTCTTGGAACATATACCGCACGGATAAGGGGGAATACTACATAATCAAATCTAGTTTATTTATTTTTTAAACATTTATTTGTTTTTGAGAGACAGAGATAGAGGATTAGTGGGGGAGGGGCAGAGGGAGACATAGAATCCAAAGCAGGCTTCAGGCTCTGAGCTGTCAGCACAGAGCCTGAGGCAGGGCTTGAACTCACGTACCATAAGATCATGAGTCGGATGCCCAAAACCAACTGAGCCACCCAGGCGCCCCTAACCATATCTAGTTTAGAGAATAGGGTTACCACATAAAATACAGGACATTGAGTTAAAGTTGAATTTCAGATAAACAACGAATTCTTTTTTTATTATAACTATGCCCCAAATATTGCATGGTATATACTTATGCTAAAAATAATTTGTTTATCTGAAATTCAATTTTAACTTGGCATCTTGTATTTTTATCTGCTACGTCTGGCAACCCTACTAGGAAAATTCTGGTCAGTTGGAAAGAAAAGTCCTTAGAAGTTGAGTAGGAATTAGCAAGCAAATGGTGATAGGACAGGGGAGACATTCAAGGAAGGGGAAATAGTTGAGGCAAGAGTGTGTAATAAGAGTTTCATGCTTTTCAGGATCTGAAAGAGGTATAGTATGGTTGGATCATGAAGAAGAAGATTATTGGGAATTAATCTAGTGGGGAGAAGTCAGATCTTGCAAAGCCTGCCTCATGGTAAGGCTTTTGGAGTACCCTAAAGACAATAGGAAACCGTTTAAGAATTTCAAACAGAGGAGAAAATGAATCTGAAATGGTTCTAGTACCAATTCCAATGTGGTGGTGTTGGGTGAGGGTTTTTTACCCACATCACCAAGAAGCAACTCTCTGGACACCAACAGGATGTCCTGTAAGTCAACTTAATTCTGAGACTATCCGCACTACGTCAGATAGCATCATATTCCACAGGTTAAGGGTTTACTCCCACAAGACTGCCCCCATACCCTGACTTCAGATCATAAGGCCAGGTTGTCACCTGTTTTTCTGACCAACCAGCTATAGATGGGAAGTTCCCATGACCCCTTCCTCATTGGGTTCAATAAATTTGCTAAAGCAGCTCACAGAACTCAGGGAAACATTTTATTAACTACATTACCAGTTATTATGAAATAATATAACTCAGGAATAGGCAAATATGAGAGATGCATGGGACAAGGTGTGTGGGAAGGGGCGCCTCTCTCCCCCAATCTCCATTAATTTACCAATGTGGAAGCTCTCCGAACCTCATCATTTTGGGTTTTTATGGAGGCTTTACTACGTAGCCATGACTGACTAAGCCACTGGCAATTGATTCAATCTCCAGCCCCTCTCCCCACCCTGGAAGTTAAGGGAGGTGGGGCTGAAAGTTCCAATCCTCTAATCACAAGGTTGGTTCTCTTGGCAACCAGCCCCCATCCTTAGGTGTGGTCACCTCATATAACAAAAGACACCTTTATGGCTCTCATCACTTAAGAAATTCCAAGGGTTTTAGGAGCTCTGTGCCAAGAATGAGGAGGAAGGCCAAACATATTTCTTATTATACATCACAATATCACAGGGCCAGAACTAATGTTTTGAATGATCTTTCTGGCTGCCAGATGAAGAAAGGAATTGAAGGGGCAAGAGTAGATGTAGGAACTCCATTTCTGAGGCTACTGTGATAGTCAAGACATGTTAGTGATCATAGCAGCTTTCTCTCACTGGTCCCCAGACCCAGCCTGTTCTAAACCTCCCTACACACTTCCACCAGCACCAAAACTTCAAAATGTTGCTCTGAATGTATGATCTAACTCCTAAAAATATTCAGTGGCTCTTACTGCACGCCAAAACAAAATAAAACAAACAAATGCAACAAAAAGACCCCGCCTCATCTCCTTTGCATGGTATGCAAGGCTTTCTTTAATTTTGTCAGAGCAGGGGGGCGCCTGGGTGGCTCAGTCGGTTAAGCACCTGACTTTGGCTCAGGTCATGATCTTGCGGTCTGTGAGTTTGAGCCCTGCATTGGGCTCTATGCTGACAGCTTGGAGCCTGTTTCTGATTCTGTGTCTCCCTCTCTCTCTGACCCTCCCCTGTTCATGCTCTGTCTCAAAAATAAATAAACGTTAAAGAAATTAATTTTGTCAGAGCAGAACATATCTTTCCTGTTTTATCTTTCCCTTTTTCCTGCAAGTGACAGGTTCCTGCCCAATTGGCCATTTTCTCTGAGCTTTTATTCCACCTGGCTCACTGTCACTCATTTTCCTTCCCTCTCTTCCCAATTTGTATATATTTCTTGTGTGTGTGTGTATGTGTGTGTGTGTGTGTGAGAGAGAGAGAGAGAGAGAGAGAGAGAGAGAGAGAGAGCGAGCACAAGTGGGGGAGGGGCAGAGAGCATGGGGGAGAGAGAGACTCCCAAGCAGGCTCCATCCTGTCAGCATGGAGCCTGGCTTGGGGCTCAAACACCATCCGGGAGATTCATGACCTGAGCCAAAATCGAGTTGGACACTTAACCGAGCCACCCAGGTGCCCCTTAATTTATTCAAGCTCCAGCTAAAAAGTTTTCTTCAGTGAAGCTTTTCATAAACCACTCAGATGGTTACTATAGAAACTTATGCATCCAACTCATATTTAATAAGGTCCTGTGATGTCAGACACTGTTAAGAGTTACGAAGATCAACATACTGTTGTGAGACCAAAAGTAAGCCAAAGCTTCTGCGGGAAGTGTACCCTGAGCCCATTCTGCTGGGTTTAGATCCTGGCTCTGTCACTCACCTCATAATGTTAGTGAAGTTACTTAACTGTCCCATGCCTCAGTTTCCCCATGGGGATACTATCAGTAAGTATCTCATATAGCTTTGAAATTAAATGAGCTAATGCTTGAAAAACAGTCCCTGGGACATTGTAAACATTCAAAAACTGTTAACTACATAGCCATGTATAGTGTGGACTGCCTAGAGGAATGATCTTGGCATATTCAAAGGACAAGATGGGCACGGAGGCTGGTGTGGACATAATAAAGTAGCAAAGGCAGAATGATGAGGTCAGAAGCAGGGACCAGGTCAAGCAGAATTTGGTAAGGATTTTACATCTATTTTGTGCGGCACAGAAACACACTGAAACATTCTGATCAAGGAATAGCCATGATGTCACTCATGTTTTCGGAAGGTCACTGTATTTTGAAGAGAGCAAGAACGGAAGCAGAGAGACCACAAGGAAGGCTACTGCAGTAGTCCAAGTGAAAAAATGCTTACTTAGACTTAGCTGGTAATGATGGAAGCGATAAGAAGTAACATTCAGTATATATTTTAAGGTAGACGCGTCAGGACTTGCTGATAGCTAGCTGTGTGTGAGGAGCAGGGAGGAAGTAAAAATATAGGCTTTTGGGTTGTGTTTATTGAGATGGGAAAGAGTGGGAGACGTGCAGGTTTGAGGGGAAAGTCAGAAGTTCTGCTTTGACCGAATAAGATTTGAATTGTATATTAGACATCCAAGATGGGTGTCAAGCAGGTGGTTTGGTGTTATGGGTATGGAGCTCATGGGAGAAGTTAATATTGCAGATAACATCTGGATGGTGTCAAAAGCCATGGGATGAGCTTATGTATTGAATGTGGCTACAGAAGAGGACCAAAGCCCAAGATATTTCAATATTTAGGGGTCAAGAAGAATCATCAAAGAAAACCGAGAAAGGGACTGAGGAAGGAGGAAAACCAGGAGGGTGTGGTGTCCAATGAAGAAAGTGTTTCAGGAATGAAGGTGTGATCAACCACTGCCAAATGTTTCTGAGAGGTCATGTGAGATACCATCTAGTTAGCTCAAAGTAAATCGTCTTCTCAGCTCTATTTTCTCAGTGCTTGTACTTTTCTCCCTGCAATTTCCAACTATTATGCTCTGTAATGATCTTTCTCTTCTCTCGTCTCAGAGCTTCCTTAGGGTCAGAGACCGTGTCTTGTTCCTCCCAGAATATCCACAGCTCTAACTGCTCGAAAAATGTTTGAATAGATGAATGAATCATGTGGAGTTCTATAAAATCTGGGAGACTAAAACACTTAATACAGAATTTGCAATTAAGAGCTGATTGTACCGAGATGTCCTAAAAGTTCTTCTTAAAGACTTAATGTATGGGCTCTGTTCTCCCTAGGAAGAAATAGGACTACCATACATCTGAGTTGGACTACTGCTAATCACAATTTATCCGGCGTTTCCATTGTTTTACTCTATTGTTTCAAGCATGGTGCAGTTCAAAAGTAACTTAGCCTTTATCTGATTTGCTCGCCCATGATCTTTATGCATGTACATGTACATTCATGTGCACGGCACATGCGTGTGCATGTGTGCACGCACACACACACACACACACACCCAACATGGTTATCCCTCATCTAAAGTTGGCTCCAGGTGATACCCTCAGAAGTCACCATTAACTTTCCCTGTCACATGTGAATACTAGCATCATCACAGGAGATCAGGTATCAGGATAAATTGGTATTTTATATTACATGGCAATTCATTTCAAAACCATGACAAAAGGAGCTACAGAAATATAGGCACTAGGAATGACCAAATTCTTAAGGGAGGTGTGGTTGAGGTGGCATACCCAGAAAAAGGCCAGCAGTCAGGGGATGAAATTTTTCCCTAGGCCGGCACAAAGTGGATCAGATAGAGTTAATAGGTCACTGAGTTGCTTTCTCTGGAAAAGAAAGCTAAAAACCAACAGTTCTGAGTAACAAAAATATCAACGTCTAAGTTAATGGATGTAAACTTTCAGCAACATGTTTATCTGGGAAATGTCCACTAGACAGCCCAAAAAGATGGCTACCCATCCCAAACAAACACAGTACCCCCACAGAAATCAGAAGTGCCCTGCCACACACACTCACCAGTATCACCTACCCGTGAAGCGGGCCTTCTCTGCGTGGCCTTCGGCACTCCCACTGGGGCCGTTGGTGATTATTTTCCTAGAATGCCACATTTCAGCTCCATGGCTCTTTTGGCTAGCTTTATTGTGGTGCCCTGAGAGCAATTATTCACATCTGATTCCTCTTGATCTCATACCTAAGAACTGAGAAGTGAGTCTCCTCCGCTCCATTAATCATTTGCCTCCGTTTCAATATTTAAACCTTTTGTATAAAGGACTTGTGGTTCCCAGCCCTTTTACTAAATCTAGCTTTGCGTGCCCTGTTAAACTAGAGCACTGATGAGCATGTGCACTACCCACTCGAGACTGGCATTATGAATTCTAAACTACTGCATCCTCTGCACATCCCTTAGCATGTTTTAGATGCTCACTATACACGTGCTGAGTTCTTAAGAGCAATACTGACAAAGTGGGGCGTATCTGGAGCAAGGAATCAACAGGATGGCGATATTTTGTTTGGAGTCAGAAGCTTGAGAACTTCTTTCAAATAGAGTTGTCAGAAGAGCAGGAATAAGGGTTCTGCTATAAACTCTGGGTCATTATGACCTAATGATTCAACGTAGCATTTTCAAGCTACTTTTCAATATGATGTGGTACTGGGGAAAAAAATCCTATACTGGAAATAGTTTGGGAGATGCTGGGATCAAATAGCTCTCATGACCTTACAACTTCTCAGTGCCTTTAATATGTCAATGTGCTTTGGACTCTAAAAGGGAGATATGTCATACAGCTTTTTCCTTTTATTCAACAAGTATTTAGTGCAGTCCATTGTTTCAGGTATGGTGCTGGGTCTTGGGAATACAATACTGAACCAAACAGACTGGATCTCTGCTCTTGTGGAGTTTATATGCTTAGTGTGAGAAACAGATTCCACACAAGTATGTATCAAAAACCACAGCAAATATTTTATATATATATATATATATATATATATATATATATATATATAAAAGACATCACCATTTTCTAAGTAACACTCTATAAAGTAGGTAGACATCTTCTTTCACTCAGTATAAAAGATTGAAACTCATCTATTTCTCTTAAAGCTTTTCATGAACAGTGTTCTGTTTACCTTGCTCACAGGTCTAACACATTCTCCTTGCTAAAAACGTATTACATTTTCAGAAGTAAAGACTGGAGGCAAAAGCAAGACGCAAACCACTCATTTATGAAAAGGTCAAAATTAATAAATACCCCCAGATGCTTGATGAGAATAGCTCCAGCTTTAGGGGCTGCTTCCATTACAGTGATGTTGAAACAGAAGCTATGTACTGCGGTCTACTCTGCAGCTAAAATGAATGTGGACTGACGCAAGGATCTGATCCACAGTGGTTCCTACTGAAAGTAGCTGATTTGAGTAAGCAAGTCTTCACAGTAATGCACACCCGAACTAACTGTACTTTGTTGATTTCTAAACGACTCGGTTCTTCCTATTTTTATAGTGGGTATTTTTAACAGAAAAATACAACACTGATTTTAAAGTGTCATTAAATAATCCTGAGTTCATTTTGTTCTTCTTTTCATACACATCTGCAAAACACCAGCTATGTGCTAGACACTGCTAAGAACCAAGGAAAACAAAGAGGAAATAGCCTGGTTGTGTTTTATTTATCTCTGTGAAGTGAGGGGGTGGGGAGGGGGTGGGGAGGGGGGGGAGGATGCTACAGAGGGAAAGCCAAACTTAACATTTTCAAAACAATCAACTGGGATGTCAAAGCACACTGATATTCCTGTATCTTCAGATTTGTCTGTATCTCACTGTGGATCATTCTAACATACTCTCAGTTAACAAAAATAGTCGCGTACAAAAAAACCTAAACACTTAATGAACACACTTAAAGGATCTAAAATTGAGCCCCTTTTCACTCCATGGTTATACTATATTGTGCTTCCTAGATTCCATAGTAGTATTACTTTTGCTAATAAAGAATCAAACTTGTAATTCACAAGAGAGACTTTAAAGGCTTCTTGTATCAAATAAAGCTATATGGTAAATGAACTTTTATCATTACAAACTATCATTTCACCTCAATGATCTGAAAAAAGAGCCATGCTTCTCTCCTCTCCAAGACCCCCATGGGTAATTTTTAATACTTTCAGACCAGGAAAGGGATATATTTAGAAAACACTTGGGAGGATATAACTCAAAGGAGACAGAGAAGTATTTTGACTGATTCCATCTCAATGACTATGAATGGGATTGACTACAAATATCATCACACTTGATTTTTTCCTATTATACCTCAAGGTTCTACACTTCTATTTCAATAATCTAACAGGAAACCCGACTCACCTCAGACCTAAATATCAATAGTACGATAAATAAAAAGTGAGACTGTCATTCTTTGGCATGACCCACATAAACCAAGTTTTTGAAAATTGAAAGAAAAAGTTATCTCATATAGCCTATCAAAAATAAACACACTCTAGGAAGATAACCATTAAAAGTTAAAAGTTACTATCACTCAATGGGGCACCTGGGTGGCTCAGTTGGTTAAGCGTCCAACTTCGGCTCAGGTCATGATCTCATGGTTCATGGGTTTGAGCCCCGCGTCAGCTTTGTGCTGACAGCTCAGAGCCTGGAGCCTGCTTCAGATTCTGTGTCTCCCTCTCTCTCTGCCCTGCCCCTGCTCATGCTCTGTCTCTCTCTCTCTTTAATAAAATAAACATTAAAAAAAATTTTTTTTAAAGTTACTATCACTCAATATCAAATCTTGTATATTGTTTTCTTAGCAAAATGATCAATTCCTACCTGGTTTCCAGTTGAATGGGGGGGGGGTCAATATAACAGGACTTAATGCGTTTATGGGTTCACCTTCAACTGACTGGAGTATGGTCTATACATCACCACGCTCTAGACTGGGAGGTCAACTCTGTTTAATTATGAGCAGGCTACTTTGGGTTTCTAGATATAGAAGGTGCTTGTCAATTCAACTCTATCCATGGTCAGAACTTAGGTCATCCAAATGAAAAACAACATTATGACGGACAAGGAGTGATTTACTTTATTTAGGCTGAATTTATACCTTCCTAGTTAACAATGCCAATAATTTAAAAACATGTTGTCATTTTCTTGGTGGTGGGTCACTACCAAGAGTGAGTGAAACAAGCACGTAGAGATCTATGGCCCTTTCGTACGTTCTCCTTTATTCCTCATATTTTTTACTGCTTTGAGAGACTTTCAGGCAAGCATAAGACTAAGGAAATTTTAATAATTTCCCCAATAGGTAACTTGCTTTATAGAAATTTCATTTCCAACTTCTGGAAATAATGACAGACACAAAATTGTATTTAATTTTTTAATAAACCATAAAATTTAAATATTCAAATAAAAAGAAACAAAAATAGATATTTAAGCCAGCACTAATTTCTGTTTGTATTCTTCCTCTGGGGACCGGGGCTTGACTTACCTGGGACTAGAGTAGAGTAATATGTTATGATGCTGGTGTACTAATGAACAAGTAACAACGGGCAACGGCTTGATAACATTTACTTTCAAATCTGGAAGTCAAGATCAGTAGCTCACTTGAGCCCACTGCAGAAACCTCAAACTGGTCTTGTCTGTGGAAAACTACTACAGCTTACCGTTCTTACCACACTTTCTTCTTCATAGCTTAGCACTCCCTGGCATTTTGATCCTTTTGTTCACTGAAGCTCACTTCAGTCTGTCAAAACATCAAGGGGGAAAACCCCCAAACTGAATAGACGAATAAACACTTTTAATGTGAACAATCATATTCAGATCAACCTCTTTTGAAAAAATACAAGTCAGTGGGTTTTTTGTCCTTAAGTAACTCAAATATTATTTTTTCTGCCTTTACTAAAATGGCACTTTTCATTTTATTGATAATTATGTCAAATTTTCTCACGTTGGTACCCTACGTTTTTCTTTTTGATTGAGCCTTATACATTTCATTCCAGAATATCTGCTCTTTGACTAACTTCATCTCTTTCTGTGAATAAATATGCTATTATTAATCAGTGAAAATCGCAAAAGGAAAAAGGAAGCAGTGAGCACTAGCAGGATCTCACTTTGACAGTCGCACAATTTTTTATAAGAAGAACATTCATTTTTATTATGGAATCTAAAATCATTATTGTATGATACTATGTCTTTTAGCATATTCAAATAGGTCGACATTCAATATGGATAGCAAGCTAGCTCACAAGAAACACTGTAATGCACAAGTACGTTCAGCTGGTAGAATCCCAGCAGCATGGTAATAAAGTGCAGCAAAACCTTCCTTATGCTGAAAAAGAACTCCAGGAACCTCTGAATATTTTTGGTAGAGTTAAGTCAAGAGACTGGTAATCTTTAGACTTCAAAGACTGGCTGCCAGGGGCCACAGTGAAATACCAGACTTGAAGCCAATGAAAAACACTTGCTTGGAAAGGACTGGGTTTTTTCCAAATAATGAAAAATTATCTTATACAGATACTTAGCATACTATGATTTGACAGTGTTTACAGTGATAAAACAGCAAAGATAACTGGTAACATTTACACCTTTAGCATGTAAAGCACATAGATGTAAAAATCGGCAGCAAGAAATTCTATAACAGCTCCTGAGACAAGTTATCTATCCTATGCCCTCCATCCACTCCTTGTCAATGACGACCCGCCTGAATGGTAACACAGAGTAAAAACAGTGATCTACTGTGTGTGAGTCAGAAAGTACTGGAAAAGTGACAAAATCGTATGTTATTAAATGACAAAACATATTTAGAGGCTTTATTTAAAAATCTCTCACTGTTCATTATCAAAGTTACAAGATTGTTTGCATACCAATAGACACTGTAAACATAGGAAATTTTCATTAAGGAAAGATGGGTTTACTGTAATTGGATCTTTTACAAAAAATTACTGCAAGTTATTGATAACAGAATTTCTCTTTTACTTTCTTAAGTCGAATTCTCTAGAAAATTAAACCAATGTTTCCACTCCCTCGAGCTAAAGTTCAATCATGGTCACCTTAGGAAATACCCCTGTTTATTTGTTAATCAGAAATACAAATCGAGTGGCACATATTTCCATTTTCTTCTTAGGCCAAAGGTTTCGGCTTCATTATATTTTACAAGAAAACAGAAGACTCGCAGTGGTCCTGTGAAGTCTTTCATGCCGCAGCTGAGGTTTAATGACGGCAGTGGAGGAAAGCAGTGGTGATGCAAAGTAAGACCAGCCCGAGTGCCCTTATCTGACATGGAATCATCTTCCTGTTTGGCTTGCAGCAGTGTTTCTGGTCAGGCTGCCTCCACTAAACCTGACTGAAGCAGAAGGGTGGCATGCTCTGGTAAATCCTGTTTAAGGGCAATTCCATTCAGGCATAGACTTGATCCTTCAATCAGTTGGTTGCGGGATGATACTAATGTGAAGAAAATTATCTGGGTAGCTCAGGTGTTCACTCAGCCACTGCAGAGGTGTTTCCAACATTGGCTCAATTCCATGAATCATCACTTGATTCTTTTTTTCCCCATCTATTCCAAGAAAGAAATCCAACAGTAATCAGGAAGGGCCAAAACAGAAGAAGAAAAATATTCTGCTGCCTTTTGAAAGTCCTGGGTGAGTTAAATGGATTTTACAGCTTGAACAGTTAAACCTGGTCTGTCTCCTGAGCAGGAAATGTGGACATGGAGAAAGTTGAAATGTTGCAATATGTATCACCCAAAACAGAAACCTGAGGGTTGCAATGAATTCTGATAAAAATTCTGTTGCTATATGTGAAAGTATTCATTCTTTCTTAATTACTGTGCTTACCTAAGATTGACGTTAATGAAACCATAGTGGAGAAAACAGCCCAATGTACCCACTGACCAAAATTTATTTTAGTTACACATTAAAAACTGTACTAAATGGTTATTAAATATGACAGATATATGAAATAGGTCAATATATATATCTGAAATATGTAAGACAGAAATATGACTAGAAATCATCAAGAGTAAGATTGGGGTTTGGGAAGATGTTTAATGAAACAGATGGGAGCTGTAGGTTCATTTTCAATCAAGTTTTTCAAATATGTATCAGAAAGTTTTAGAGACATGGAGTTACAGTTTTCAAGACAAGGAACGAAGAGTCTGACTCAGGAGTCCTGTTTTAGAGTCATGAAAACTGATTGATTTCTGTTAACACCCATTGGCTAATTGAAAGAGAGCTGCAATTCACACTTTTCTTTCAAATTCAAATTGTATTACAAATTTAGGGTTAATTTTATATCTTTTATGCTTCTGATATGCTGTATTGACAACCTGTAAAGAAAACAGCGGGTTCCTTGAAACCGTTAGTTAGTTTATGATTCCCTCAGAACCATTTCCTTGGTAGTAATAGGAAGACAAAGAAAGCAAAACCCTTTTTTGAGATTTTTTTGAGATTCCTTTTTTGAGAGCGAAACAAAACCACCTTCAAGAAACTTTGTGTCACTCCTTCAGCACAATTCTTGGTTTGTCTCTTTTAATCTCTCCAAAATACAATGTCTAAAGCTCTCAGCTTCCTGGACACAGAAGACAACAAGGAAAACAGGGAACTCAGGGAACTATATGAGAGGGAAATACCCTCCCTCCTTTTCCTTCTGTGCTCTGTTCATCCCTACCTAGTTCTCTAATGTCCAGGCAAAACGGGCTGATGATGTATGGTGATAATGGCTTGGCTGGCACCTCAAACAAGAGACCCTTTTAAAGTAGTATTTAAACTTCCTGTTAGAGGCAGCACGAGTCCTGGGAGGTGACAGCCAACAGACTGACAATAGGAGCAGACACAAACACACTACACAGAATTGATACAATGATGCCAAAGAGAAAAAACTAACAAATGCACTATCAATCCCAAATATAACCATGTAGAAGTTCCAAAACACACCCTTGAATCACTGCCATACTTTAAAATAATTTTGGAAAAAAGTATCCCCTCATAATACTTCTCACCTAAAAAAATGCTCTGTTTTGATTTTTCTGACAATCTTTGTTGCATTGTGTTTTTACACAGCTGTGATCTCTAGTGTCAATACAATGACTAATTTTCTTTCTTTTTTTTTTTTTTCCAACGTTTTTATTTTATTTTTGGGACAGAGAGAGACACAGCATGAACGGGGGAGGGGCAGAGAGAGAGGGAGACACAGAATCGGAAACGGGCTCCAGGCTCCGAGCCATCAGCCCAGAGCCTGACGCAGGGCTCGAACTCACGGACCGCGAGATCGTGACCTGGCTGAAGTCGGACGCTTAACCGACTGCGCCACCCAGGCGTCCCTACAATGACTAATTTTCATAATGATGGGAATCATCTATAAATAAAGGATTAAACAATGTACAGAATACTATAGAAAGTATCGTATTAGTACCAAGATTTTAAACTCTTGGTATTCAAATGGACAAACCCTCAGGTATCTGGAATGATTCATTCTTTGTAAGTTCTAGATTGCCAAATTTTTACTGCATTAAATCTTTCTTAGAATATTTGAAAACATTTCCGGTATCATTCTTTTCATATTCTTATGTATATTTCTTTGAAATACTTTAATATTCTCAGAATCTTCCTCCTACTTAGCACTGAGTCAAAAAATGAAAGAACAGTGGTGTAAGAGTTCCTTATCTGTAAAGTTTTTCCTTAAGCCAGAGCTACCTTTGGATACACTGAAACAGAATATAAGAAACAAGTCTCAACTCAATAATCCAAAACATTGTACCTAAAGTGGTATTTAAATGTGAGAATACAATATGGCACACTTATATGCATAAGTGTGTCTGAAAGGCTAAAGACCAACCCTGTTACGCAGAAAGGATGGAGGGAGTCTGAGTTGTACAATATAAGGTGGAGAACATAAGCACTATTCAAATACTTTGTATAACAAACCTAATAAATCACATTATGAGAGATCTGAACAGGCAGGACCGGTTCTCTGGCTTAAATTGGGGCCACTTTTATTTATTAAAAAATTTTTTTTTAATGTGTATTTATTTTTGAGAGAGCGAGAGAGAGACAGAGTGTGAGTGGGGGACGGCAGAAAGAGAGGGAGACACAGAATCTGAAGCAGGTGCCAGGCTCTGAGCTGTCAGCACAGAGCCTGATGCAGGGCTCAAACTTGTGAACCACAAGATCACGACCTGAGCGGAAGTCAGACACTTAACCAACTGAGCCACCCAGCCCTAAATTGGGGCCACTTTTAATATGTATCATAAAAGTGTCACTAACTAAGACAACTGTAAAAATGCATCTGGAACTGTCATATTCCCCAACACAACAGTTTAAGCTTTTAAATGTATATTTTGTCCCTACCTACATTTTTTATCTTTCTTGTTTTCTGACTTACCCCAATGACACAACTGCCACCAGAGGAATTCTTAGAATGGAATAGCAGTTCCCTCGGAATTATTAAAGTTTCTCTTATTCATCACTGTATCCCCAGTGCCAGTTTGGTGCCTGACACTTAGTAATTGGTCAATAAATGTTTTCAGAACTTGGATAATTTTGTCGCTGGTAGAAAACACCACCAGAAGACACCGCCAAAATTAAAGTTGAGAGAATAATTTCTGATGGCTGGCACTACTATGCAGAAGAGAGAAGAGCTCTACCTATAAAAACTGTTTTGGTTATTAAAACACTAGAAAGTCTAAATGTTTCCAGATAAGCCAAGCAGCACATATGCTATCACCCGAACTCATGCCACCACAAATAACTACAGAGCATGACTGGACATTTTGGTAATATCAGAACAAAATGGAGCAGGGAAAACTTAGCAGATTTTCTTGTTTTCCTAACAGTAGAAAGGAAACACTTGACAATATTGTTAAAGTAAATGTTTTTGGTAAATATGTCTTTGTGTTTCAAAATGGGAATCTAGAATTTAATACTTGGAAATGAGAAATATATCACTACAAAGCAAATGACTCAGGAGAAAAATGTTATACCATACTTCACCCACTCAGATGTTTTTTAAGGTCGTTCGATGCTTTAAAGTAGGCAAACATTTGAGACAGTAATCAAGTGGACTAGTTCTATATGAAAAGGGCTCTTGTGGGGGGGGGGGCAACTTTGATATTTTTAAATGTTTATTTATTTTGAGAGAGAAAGAAACAAAGAAAGTGCAAGTGTGGGAGGGGCAGAGAAAGAGGGAGAGAGAGAATCCCAAGCAGGCTCCATGCTATCTGTGAGGAGTCTGATGCAGGGCTCAATCTCACAAACCTTGGGATCATGACCCGAGCCAAAATCAAGAGTCGAAAGCTTAAATGACAGAGCCACCCAGGTGCCCGTTGATTTTGATGGAATTTCAAACTTCTGGAAAAGTTTCTAGAGTAGTACAAGGATTCCCCTTCACCGAGATTCATCAACTGCTTACATCTTGCCCCATTTGCTTTATCATTCTGTGTGTATACAATTATTTTCTGAATAATTAGATAGTAAATTAGAAATACTATGCCCTTGGGGCGCCTGGGTGGCGCAGTCGGTTAAGCGTCCGACTTCAGCCAGGTCACGATCTCGCCGTCCGTGAGTTCGAGCCCCGCATCAGGCTCTGGGCTGATGGCTCGGAGCCTGGAGCCTGTTTCCGATTCTGTGTCTCCCTCTCTCTCTGCCCCTCCCCCGTTCATGCTCTGTCTCTCTCTGTCCCAAAAATAAATAAACGTTGAAAAAAAATTAAAAAAAAAAAAAAAGAAATACTATGCCCTTTCCCCCAAATGTTAGTGTATACTCGCTAATAAAGATATTCTTTTACATAACCATAATACAGCTATCAAAATTGAAAAATTAACACTGATATAATGCTATTCTGTAATCATTTCAAACTTTATCAACTATCCCAATTACGGCTTTCCCCTGTCTAGAATCTAGTCCAGGAATCACACATTGTATTGAATTTTCCTGTTCTATACTCTTCTTTAATTTGTTTAGTTTTTGCCTTTCTTTCAATTTCTTAACCTTGACAATTTTGAACAGTGTGCATCATTATTTTGTAAAATGTCTGCATAGCAATTTTAAACCTAATTATTTTAATCCATCTTGTAAATATAAGGACAGTCATTCATAAATACTTTGGGTTTGTAAATTAAGGAAAAAGAAAGTTATGTCATAGATATGTATACTCATTGGATAAAGGTAGAATTCAATTCACTTTAAGAGTCAGATAGTAAATCCGAAGAGATCTTATATCAACACAAAGAATATCACAATAAAATTTCATTTCTTATATTTATCTTACTTATAAATACTATAAAAGATAAAAATGTAAATGTATCATATAATTTTGTATTGTCACCAATAGGCTAATAAAAATAAACTCAATTCTTAACTAGCATCTACTTTAAAGTGAGCATTTTTAGAGCTGTGTGACCTTTTAAGAAAAATACAGGGGTGCCTGGGTGGCTTGGTCAGTTGAGCATCCGACTTCGGCTCAGGTCATGATCTCACAGCTCGTGAGTTCGAGCCCCACATCAGGCTCTGTGCTGACAGCTCAGAGCCTGGGGCCTGCTTTGGATTCTGTGCCTCCCTCTCTCTCTGCCCCACCCACTCACATTCTATCTCTGTCTCTCTCAAAAATAAATAAACATTAAAAAAAATTAAAAAGAAAAGAAAAATACATTCAGACAGATGTTGGTTGTATGATTAGAATGGTAAGAATTAGATATGGAAGCAAAAAAAATTTTCATTAGCCACACAAGTCATTAATGAAAACTATAAATTTTCAATATTAACTTCTTGTGTATATACAAAAGTGATGCCTATATAACGGTGTGTATATATATATAAATTATGTATGTAGTAATATATGTATTATATATGTGTGTATATATAAAATACACACCATGAATATAATGATAGACATAATAATATACACAAGACATGAAGGAACAAGTATGGTTAATCGTTGGTTAACAAGGTGCTACTGAAAGATGAATTGGGAGGCAGGCAAGTTGAATTCCAATTCTGGTAATGAAGGACTCAGCAGGCCTCAGATCTCTTTCAGGGTGTCTCCTTATAAATAAAACGAAGGTGTCTGTGTAGATCCATGGTTTGCAAATCTGGCTGGTGATTAGAATCATTTGGGAGATTTAAAAATATGTATAAACTGGCCTCTTCTCCAGACCTTCTAAATCAATCTTTGGGATAAAGTCTGTTTTTCAATGTTCCCTTGAATAAATCTTACGACAATAAGGGTATAGAATTATACAGGTGAAGGAGGGGCAGCTCTGGTTGATTTGGGACTGAGCATCTCCCAAGTCCTGCTGCTTTGCTGACTTACGACCCATGGGAATTCCTGATAGGACTCCATGGGTCAGTCTGTAAAGCACGTTCTAGAACAGAGGATCCCTAACATATCTTCCAGTTTTAGTATGAGTTGTCTATGCTTAAACAGCAAAATATTTCTTTCAGAGTTCAAATTAGCATAATTCGCTAGTTTTAAATTATTAGGGAATTCACTTCATCTTCCGAGTCTCAATTTCCTCCTGTCATAGTGTGGATAAAGAATTCTAATTTCCCGGGTTGCATGGAGAGTAAGTGGCATATCCAAGTAGAGCACTCAGCACACAGTCCTACACAGGGCTTAGACCCAGTAGGTACTCAGTAAAATTAGTGACCCTCTTCCCCACTCCTCTCTCCTGCTCACTCCCTAAAAACACAAGAATGCTGAAAATATTACAGAGCAGGTGAAGACAGAAGACTAGTTTTTAAAAGATCATAGTATAGTAACAAAAAGTAAACACTCATTGTAGTTCTCTTCCTGTACTTCCTGTACACAAAGTTATGGGAATGCGGTAATTCTTTCAGTACCAGATATATCAAAAGATCTATAAAAACCATGGATTTGACTATGTAATTAGCATGCAAAGGGCTGTGAGAATTTGGCTTAATGTTAATACAGACTCTGAATTACTCAGTCTCATTATTATGCAGTGTCAGTGTGGCACACAAATTTCATGAACGTGCTAAAAAAAAAAAAAAAAAAAAAAAAAAAAAAAAAAGAAGAAAGAAAGATGACAACAACGAAAACCCAAAGACTTGATTATTATGCAAACAAGAGAAGGAATGACAGTTTAAACAATTCCTTCCGGGCTGTAAACCCTCTGAATTAAGTTAGTTGTACTCTCAACAAATATACTTAGTAAAGCATATCACTGACAAGTCCAATGAGCTAGACTATACTATTGTTATGTTATTTAGTAGACTTTAGGTAATGTTTTTTTTTTTTTTTTTTTTTTTTTAAAGATGAGAACATTCAGGTAGAGAAAAAAGCCTTCCAGTATCTCTGTTATACATTTAAAAATAGGTCATTATTTGAGAACTGACAGTATGTGACAGATCTGCCTTTTAGAGATTTCTATTAGCAATGGCTCAAATCTTCCCCATCTCAATCTGAATTTAGTCCTTACTTTTTAGCCAATTTGCAATAAGGAATATGACCTAAATGTTTTTAAAAATAGGCTAGCTGAGATTCTAGAGATGCATGAATTTCATTTTTAGCATTAATAAGCATACTAAATATGTGAATCTCCTTGAATTTAAAGGAAGCTAGAGAAATGAATGGTATTCCTTCAAAGGAAAATGCTTTAATCCAAAAATTTCAGTTTAACTTTTATTTTTAGTTCATACTTGTGAACATGGAATAGCAGAAATCTAAGACCAAATGCTGTAACCATTGTGTTTAGCTTTGTGGTTTCACATTTATATTTTATAATTCAGCAGAAAATGACTTGATTTGTTATCTTGGAATGTGTGATGCTGAAAGTAAAACTTCTGAAAAATACTTAATACTTCTGAAAAAGTTTTAAACAAATAAAAGAGATGAGCTTTTGGATTACCACTAGTCTGAACAATTTGGTTCTGTCTGATAAATTCTTTAACCTCTGATATGTTCATTAGTAAAACGCCAACTAATTGAATCCATCAACATGAAAAACCACAGGCAGAAATCTGAAGTGCATACATCATGCTGAAGGATTTTGACTCAGCCTCAGCGGTAATAGTCAGTGAGGTCAGGTCAAAGAGGGTTAAACCAAGCCAGGATATAGCCAAAGGAATACATCAAACGCTGATTTTAAAAGGGCAATTAATCTTAGACAGAAATGCTTCCTGGGGAATGAGATCTCAATCTTAAGAGCACACTACATGATGTAGCAGTAAAAATGAACATATACAAGCTTACAGAGCTTTTATCCTGTGATCACAAACAGAAGGAGAGTGCTGTTTATCAGAGAAATACAAACCCATTTAAAAATACTTACATTAACTTCTTCCTGATATATACTCACTTAGTAGTACAGGTCTTAATGAACACATAATATCACAATTAATACATACCACATATCTCTTTCCATGCATAATTTTTATATTTTATGTATTTTAAAAATTGTATCTGCCCCAAATATTCCCAGAGCCTAGACTCTTAACATTTTAAACAAGATTTTCAAAACATGTCCAGGTTAATTCTTTCATTGACTTTTGCTTATAATCTTCATATTTCTTAATGAGAACATAAACCAAGTTTAAACCAAAAAACCCCCACAATTAGCTATAAAAAGATATTGTATTAAATTAAGAGACTGAAAGACCATTTTAATAAACTGACTAAAAGCCTCCTGGTAATTAGATTAAAATGTGATAAAAATTAGACATTAAAACTTCTTCATTTAAAAAAAAAAACCCAAAAACAAAATAAAACTTTGGAAATATAGGTTCAAATGTTTTTGATCTGCTTTCATAAAATGACCCAGTAATTCCAGTTGGGTGTAACAGGGAACATTAATATTTGTCAAGTATGAATTACAGGATAGTTCACTGTTTTATTTAAAATGTAAGCAATAATTACACTTGTTTATATATGGCCAGAGTGAGGTCTCACAGGAGTTTTTAATGAAGAGATGACTAGCTTTTAATCACCTGCATGTGTTATTTTGTTAAGGGAATTTTGTTTTCTAGTGTTAAAGATGATTGGTCTACACCCACTTTTTAAGGAGTCTGGTTAATTCATTTAACTTCTTGAGATTTAGGTAAAGAACACGAATTGAGAGGAGATCAGAAGCATCTTCTGACAGGCACAGTAATGTCATCGTCCTCGCTCATGGAGAATGAGGAAAATTATCACTTTATTATTTCAGTGACCTTAGGAAAGGCATATGCCAGTGGAATAAGTCATGAACAGATTCTGTATGACCAAGATTAGTCCATACTGTCCATGTGTTGGGACAAAGCACAAAGATGGAGGGAGAATGAAGCAATCAAGGCAAAGAATTTCACTCATTTTCACTTAGAATCGGATGGCAAAATGATAAATCTAAGAAAAGAAACTCTATTATAATTACCAAGTTTAAACTGAGCCTAACAAATCGCTTGTGTCCAAACTGGAGTGAAGATCTTTGCTCATGAGGGCTATATTTAAATAACTTTTTGAATTCCCATTGTGAATGACACTACATCATCTTTTAATATAAAATATGCACATGCATCCAGTGAGGGAGAGAGAACAACGAAGACCAGGGAGTGTCAGGATGAGGCTGAAAGGGCAAGCGACCAGTGACCCAGTCCCACAAGTCAGACCCACAGTATCTCAGCAAAGTTATGAATGGGCCTTCCATGGTTACTTGTGAATAGCTGAAACTTCAAATAAATGTGTGAACCACTGCTTAGAGTCTTCAGTGAAAAGCTTTCACTAACAGCAACGCTGTCAGATCCCTTGCCTTAAGATTTTTACATTAAATATATTTTAACAAGTGTATGATAATTGAGCTGGCCGCAATGATTAAATAGGTGCCCTAGTGAAGTAAGCTTATTTCTTTCTTGCCAGAGCCAGAGTTCTGGTACATTCTAATCATGTCCAGAATTTAATTTCTTACCAAAAAAAAAGGACAGCTCAGAGCCTGGAGCCTGCTTCAGATTCTGTGTCTCCCTGTCTCTCTGCCCCTTGCCTGCTCATACTCGGTCTCTGTCTCTCAAAAATAAATAAACATTAAAAAAAATCTTTTTTAAAAAGGAAAAAATCAGTGGCATAGACCCCTTGCCATAATCTGGTATATAAGAAGTTACAGGGGCACCTGAGAAGCTCAGTCAGTTAAGTGTCCTACTTTGGCTCAAGTCATGATCTCACAGGTCCTCTGTTTGAGCCCCACTTTGGACTCTGTGCTGACAGCTCAGGGCCTGGAGCCCGCTTCAGATTCTGGATTTCCCTCTCTCTCTGCACCTCCCCAGCACACACTCTGTCTCTCTCGCAAAAGTAAATAAGCATTAAAAAAAAAAGTTACAATATTGGTTTACATTTATTATATGAGAGAGAGAGAGAGAGAGAGACAGAGACAGAGAGAGACAGAGACAGAGAGAGAGAGGGAGGGAGGGAGGGAGGGCGGGAGGGGAAGGGCAAAGAGAGGGAGACACAACTCAAAGCAGGCTCCAGGCCCCGTGCTCTCAGCACAAAGCCTGATGCGGGACTCAAACTCATGAACTGTGTGAACACGATCTGAGCTGGTCAGACGCTTAACCAACTGAGCCACCCAGGTGCCCTTTGATTTACATTTAAAGTTCATCATAAATTTATACTTTCTGTACATATGTTGAATATCAACAAGTACCTGTCTCTGCAGAGTGGGATTATCAACAAACAACAAGAAAAAACTGCTTCCTTTTTTTTTTTTTTTAATTTTTTTTTCAACGTTTTTTATTTATTTTTGGGACAGAGAGAGACAGAGCATGAATGGGGGAGGGGCAGAGAGAGAGGGAGACACAGAATCGGAAGCAGGCTCCAGGCTCTGAGCCATCAGCCCAGAGCCTGACGCGGGGCTCGAACTCACGGACCGCGAGATCGTGACCTGGCTGAAGTCGGACGCTTAACCGACTGCGCCACCCAGGCGCCCCAAAACTGCTTCCTTTTAACTTTATTTTGTAAATTTCTTATAAACACAGTAATTTGTAAAAAAAAAAAAAAAAAATTAACAAAACTGCAGGAAAAAAATGTTAATTGTAAAACCCTGGAAAAACACGATTATAAAATCTCACCTTTATTTATTTTTTATTTAAAAAAATGTTTTTAATGTTAATTTATTCTTGAGAAAGAGAGAGACAGAGCGCAAGCAGGAGAGGGACAGAGAGAGAGGGAGACATAATCCGAAGCACGCTCCAGGCTCTAAGCTCTCAGCACAGAGCCTGACGCGGGGCTTGAACCCATGAACCATGAGTTCATGACCCGAGCCAAAGTTGGATGCTTAACCGATTGAGCCACCCAGGCGCCCCATCACTTTTATTTATTTTTTAAATTTAATATTCTGTGGACATCTTCCCATGTCTTTACAAATTCTTAGTGTTCCTTCTTAAACACTTTTTTTCAAATATTTATTGGCAGTTTTTTTTAAAATGTTTACTTTAGTGCGCACAGGAGGGGCAGAGTGGGAGGGAGGGAGGAAGGGAGAGAGAGAAAGAGACAGAGAGAGAAGATCCCAAGCAGGCTCTGCCCTGTCAGCACAGAGCCTGACATGGGGCTTAAACTGGTGAACTGTGAGATCATGACCTGAGCTGAAACCAAGAGTCAGACACTTAACTGACCTAGTCACACAGGTAGGTACGCCCGAGGTTTTTTTTTTTTTTTTTTTTTGAGAGAGAGCACGTGCAGATGTGCATACATGCGATGGGGGAAGGGGGGGCAGAGGGAGAGGGAGAGAGAATCTTAAGCAGGCTCCAGGCTTGGTGCAGAGCCTGACAAGGGGCTCCACTCCCTGACGGTGAGATCATGACCTGAGACAAAAGCAAAAGTTGGACACCTGACTGAGCCATTCAGGCACCTCATGAAATCTCATTTTTAAACAAATACTTTGTTTCCTTAAACCCTACAACCATTTTATGAGGCTGATAGCAGGAGTCATCCTTATTTCAGAGTAAGAAACCTGGATGCATTAAACAAAAAAGAAAGAAAGAGAAAGAAAAGAAGGAAAGAAAGAAGAAAACAACCAACCAAATGATCTTCCAACCCAGTGTGAAGGTACAAAGGGATACTACAATGAAAATGAATTCTAAATGAATGAAAAAAAGTTACCAAAATTGTAAAACCCATTATTCTTACTCCTAAACCTTTGTTCTGATGAAGTTTGGGGGTTTGTAGGTTTTATGTTTCTGTGGCATGAATATGTGTCAGTGTCATCATGCTGACAAAAGTGACTGTTGTTGGTTCAAACCTCAAATCACAAGACATCAATCAACCAGCTTCAATTCTAGCACTCAAAGGATCTGACTCATATGAATAACATGAAATTTAAATGTTTCTTTTCTCTAATTGCTTTATGTCTAAAAAAATTATTATAACATCCAACAGTTAATTCACCATATAAACACAATCTAGGGGCGCCTGGGTGGCGCAGTCGGTTGAGCGTCCGACTTCAGCCAGGTCGCGATCTCGCGGTCCGTGAGTTCGAGCCCCGCTTCAGGCTCTGGGCTGATGGCTCAGAGCCTGGAGCCTGTTTCCGATTCTGTGTCTCCCTCTCTCTCTGCCCCTCCCCCGTTCATGCTCTGTCTCTCTCTGTCCGAAAAATAAATAAACGTTGAAAAAAAAAATTTTAAACACAATCTAATGTTTACAGAGCAAAGGAGAAAAAAGGGGAATGCACCATCTCTTTTTACTTTTTGTAAAAACCACTGTTTTTTGTAAAGCATATATCAACAGAGCAATATAATTTTTTTGAGTGAGCGAGCATGTGCGAGAGGGGGAGAGGGAGAGAGAATCTTAAGCAGGGTCCAAGCTCAGCACGGAGCCCAACCTGGGCTCGACCCCACAACCTGAGATCATGACCTGAACCAAAATCAGCTGACTGAGCCACCCAGGCGCCCCTAGGGCACTGTAACTTTAATTTAGACCACCTAAATGGGGTCTATAATTACCTCTAGTCTCAGTTGTTATCTTCCAACATGCTAATGAAACAAATAGACCACTTAGCTCCTCAATGCTTTTCCCCCATTTCTGTCATCACTGAAAATCTTCTGCACATTTGTGAGAGAGAAGTAGAAAAAAGTTGGCTAGTCCCTCAGCAAACAGAGTATGGAAATTTTAGAAGAGCGCGTTAGACCAAATATTACACTTAGTAACCAGCCCCTGGGTAGCTGGTGAAGGAGTCTACTTCTTTGGTGGCCACGTGGTACGTATGACCTGGTCACTCCTTTTCATCTAATTTCTGCTCATCTTTTAAGACTCAGCTCAGAATACGGAAGAGCAATTCCAGGCGCTTCCTAATATTCTTTGCATGTCTCCTCCATTCCTGCACACACCACATCCGGGCATCTTTCTGCCCACTCCAACTGTAGTCAAGTCTCCTGAAAGCACGAACTATGTCTCATACGTCTTACTATAGCCAGTGCCAGCAGACAGTATGATGCAAAGGAACTGACTGATAACGAATGAAATACATAACATCAAATGGAAACCAAAAGTTAAATGGTAGTTGGGAAGGGTCTCAAAGAGTTAAAAAAAAACCCCGGGAAACAGCAGAAATGGAAATGGAAAAAGGTAAGTGGCTACGGGACCATCCTTGTTGGTAAGAGAGATGTGGGGAAACTACTGATTTGCCACAGAATGTAAATAAGCCTTTACCTACACATACACTCCACTTGTACAATATCACATATGAATTCAGGATTAAACCAGCCCAAGTGTGACAGAGTACTGATCAACTGGAACCCTGAAATAAATTTATAAAAGTGAAAATAGGCATTTTCATTCTTATAAGCCTAACTGACTAGGTTCTTCTATTTCACCTTAGAAAACTGGGAAATAAATTACGATTGGACAAAGCTTATAGGTGTTTTGTATTCCCCAAAGTAAAAGAATAAAAGCTATATTTTTAAATTTTTGTTATTTTTTTGTAAGTTGTCTTTAATGAATGAAGAAAGAAATATTTCACTTCAGGTCTGGTACCGTAGCTTAGCTCTGAGTCATTTTAACTACCGCTGACACCACAAAAAAATTTTTACCTGAGCTCACCTTTGGTTATTTCCTGTTACCTCTAATTTGACTAACTCTTGTAGCCACGTACAAAACAAAACAAAAAAAGAAACACACAAAGCAGCTCATCATTAGTTACTCCACGAGAACAATGACCTAAAGCACATCCTCACAAATATTAGTACACTCTACTTTCATATGATGAAATAAGGCAAAATTCCCTCATGCATGAATCACTTGCTGTAAGGAGCAGTAGACAATGGCGCCACATAACATTTATGAAGCACTTTCTCTTTTCGTCATGTGATGACAGCCAGTTCTTATCCACACACACCCAGTCTTAAGAGTCTTTCGCTTTCAACTTAAGTCGAGGGCAGGTGTTTCAAAATGCTTCCCATTTGTCAGATAATACCACAGGTGGACTGAACCAGACAGTAAACAGTTCTTTACTGAAACAGTGACTTGGTGTTTTGGATACTCCCCACAGATGCTGAAATGACAGTTATTTTCCAATATGAGCTTACCAAAGGAAGAGGCAAATAAATAAAAGTTTTTCCAAAGGTAAGATACTGGTGTTAGAAACGTGGCCTCCCCTGGTGTGAAAGGTACTATCAAAAGTACCTCAAAAGTACAGATGCTGTTTATATCATTTCAATGAACTGTGTGTATAGTGTGTGTGTGTGTGTGTGTGTGTGTGTGTGCACTCCAATCAGTGTAAGCACGTGACAGCTGGGAAGAAACCTGTCACAAAGATATCCACCTGTAACATCTGAAATTGCCTAAGAGGCAGTCTGTGGATTAGAGTTGTGAGTGTGGCTACCTCACCGGCCCCTTCAAAAAATGTAAGGGGAATCACACCGTGTACTCTCTAGGGATGGATGTGCAGGTTGGGCAGGCTACAAATTTAGGAGAGAATAAAGAGCCTTTCAAAGAATAAAACGACCTCACAAATTTGTGCTGGGTCACGCTCATCTTGTACGTGTTGTTGTGATCCAGATGTAGGAATGGCAAAAGAGCACGGAGGTGCATTTCAACAGAGTGCACCAGCTCAAAGCACGTGACTGCTGTTCATTTTCTTGCCTGAATGTCAGAGCCACCATCTCAAGAAGTTTAAGAGGAAAAGTGGCTGGAATTATACACAGGAGCACTAAAATAACAACATGGACAAAATAACAACAGAAGCTCAGGTTCCTAAGATCCTAGCAGTAAATATGCTGCAAGCAAGCAAGATGAGATATTAAAACATAAGTCATAGGATAAAGAGGGAAAAAGCAAACATTTCAGAATGCTATTTTAAACTAAATAAAACAAGTTAAAAGGTTGGAAAAGTGGAAATGAAAACAAATGGAAGCAGAGAAAAGCAGAAAAACTAGTAAACCAGGAGAAGGAGACTTCGAGTTCTAAACCCAGTTCTGCCACTAAGTAGCCAAGAGACCCTCAGCTACTCATCTAAGAAATCAAGAGCCTGGGGGCACCTGGGTGGCTCAGTCGGTTAAATGTCCAGCTCTTGATTTTGGCACAGGTCATGGTCTCACAGTTCTTGAGATTTAACCCCACATTGGGCTCAGCGCTGAGTGTGGAGCCTGCGTGGGATTCTCCCTCTCCCTCTGTGTGTCCCTCCCCGGCTCGCAAGCTCTCTCTCAAAATAAATAATCATTAAAAAAAGAAAAGAAGTCAAGAGCCTGAACTACATTAACTTTAAGGTTGGATAATTGAAGATTCTTTAAAGATGTCAAATACAAAATTAACACCCAACCAATCTTCTTCCTGCCTTCCTCTAGAAAAAGCTTTCATCACTCTGTGTCTTTGTTAACTGTGCTGCTGGCTAGGGCACATATTGCAGTAGAACAGCCTTCTACCAAGGTTTTGAGTTTCTTTGTGATGTTCTCACTCAGAAGTCAAGGATCTTATAAAGAAGTAAATTCTAAATGACATAATGTTTTTCAAAGTGGACTGCCAAAAAGTATCTAAGAAAAGAACAGCAAGGTAGACATTTCAATATTAAATTTTAAATTTCAATTGCTCTTTTTTTTAAAAACTGAAGAAGAGTTGACATACAATATTATATGGGTTTCAGGTGTACAACACAGTGATTCAACATTTACATACATCATGAAATGATCACTACATAAGTCTAGGTACCATCTGCCACCATATAAAGTAATTTCAATTGCTCTTAGTTGATACAAGCATTTTTCACTGTTGTTTAAAACACTACAAAGTACTAAAAAAGAATGAAAAATACGGTACAGAGAAATGAGTAACTGAAAGCCAATGTTTGCAGTGGAGGCAGGTATGAGGTATATGAACTCCATTTCTGTCAGCAATAAAAATGATTAGTATTTTAATTGTACTTCAAATAGAAAAACTAATCTATATTCCCAAATCTTCAAGAATGTGGAAAAACAGACAGTAAGCAGATTAAAAAAAAAAAAAAAAAAAAAAAAAAAAACAATCCCTATAGCATGGAGAAAATGAAACAGAATGGTAAGGTTATTCCTGAATCAATAAAAGTTACTGGGAATTTCTCAGTGAAAATTTCTGTAAGCTGAGTTCAAAAGAATAAGTTTAATAAACAAAATTATTTAACTGAAGGTAATACATAAAAACTTTAATAGGGATCCATCAAAATTAAATCCTTTTCGGGGCGCCTGGGTGGCGCAGTCGGTTAAGCGTCCGACTTCAGCCAGGTCACGATCTCGCGGTCCGGGAGTTCGAGCCCCGCGTCAGGCTCTGGGCTGATGGCTCAGAGCCTGGAGCCTGTTTCCGATTCTGTGTCTCCCTCTCTCTCTGCCCCTCCCCCGTTCATGCTCTGTCTCTCTCTGTCCCAAAAATAAATAAACATTGAAAAAAAAATTAAAAAAAAAAATTAAATCCTTTTCTTTTACTTTTTTTTTTTTTAGGTAAGTATACTCTTTTAAAATGTCTTTATTTATTTATTTATTTACTTATTTACTTATTTATTTATTTATTTATTTTGAGAGAGAGTGCGTGAGTAGGAAAGGGGCAGAGACAGAGGGAGACAGAGAACGAATCCCAAGCAGGTTCCACACTGCTAGTGCAGAGCCCCATGCAGGGCTTGAACTCACCAACCATGAGAACATGACCTGAGCTGAAATCAAGAGTTGGACGCTTAACTGACTGAGCCACTTAGGTGCCCCTACTTTTAGTTTTCAAAAGAAAATTAAGCCATGTTACAGACTAGGAGAAAATAATTGCAAATCATATGTGTGATAAAGATTTGTATCCAGGGGCTCTCTCTCTCTCTCAAAATAAATAAATAAACTTAAAAAAATTAAAAAAAAATAAAGCTTTGTATCCAAAATATATAAATAACTCTCAAAACTCAGTAATAAGATGAAAAATCCAGGAAAAAAATGAGAAAGGAATCTGAATAAACATTTCACCAAATACATCCACAAATAATAATAAGCACATGAAAACACACTCAACATCATTAGTCATTAGGGAAATAAAAAATAAAACCAAGAGATACCTCTACACAACCACTAGGATGGCTATAAGACAAAAAAATACATGCTGGCAAGGATGTGAAGCAGGTAATACTGTAAAATGATGCAGCCACTTTGCCAATGTTTAGCAGTTTCTTAAAAAATTAAACACAGACCTACCGCATGACCTAGCAATTCCACTCCTAGGAATCCAACCCAAGAAAAATAAAGACGTATGTCCACACAAAGACACGTATGCAAACGTTCATAGCAGCGTTATTCAGAAGAGTGAAAAGCTGGAAACAATCCAGATGCCCATCAATCAGTGAATGAATAAACAAAATATATATATATACCCAATCAAATATTATTCAGCAATATAAAAAGGAAAAACTACTGATATATGTTACAATATGGATGAAACCCCAAAACACTACACTAAATGAAAAAAACCAGTTGCAATTTTGTATGATTGCATTTATGCAAATATCCAGAAGAGGTAAATTACAGAGACAGAAAACAGACCAGGAGTTGTCTACAACTGGCAGTGGGAAAAGAGATCAGCTGCAAAGAAGCATAAAGGAATTTTTGGAAGTGATAGAAATATTTTAAAACTAGATTATGGTTATGGCTGTTCAACTTACAAATTTATTAAAACTAAAAATTGAAGCGCCAAAAAACTATTTAACTGAAACTCTTAGTGACGACTAAAATTATACACCAACAAAGATAGATTATGATTCTGCAACAGTATTATAATAAAGTTAATGTTAATTATGCCATGATTTAATGATCCTAAATAGTGTTTCAGGTAATGACACAAAGAAACAATTCAGTACATGAAATACCGAGTAAACTTTGTTACCTTGGCACTAGAGATACGAGGATGTGTAAGACACCATCAAACGTTCTGGACTGCATAGTCTAGTAGAGCACAGTGATGACAGATGATATAGTATGACCTTATACAATAATATTTATAACCTCTTACACCAATGAAACTTTTTTAACTTCGACAACTTTGAGTACCATTCAATAATCTTTCTCATCAATCCTTTCTGGTACTGGTTCTGATGATATTTTAGATGCCCCTCTTCCCCCTTGCTGTTGACCACTCGTGCATTTTAATTTTTAAGTTTATTTATTTATTTTGAGAGACAGAGCGTGTGCATGGGGGAGGGGCAGAAAAAGAGGGAGAGAGAACCCCAAGCAGACTTTGGCTCCCAGCAGGGAGCCTGAGGTGGGGCTCAATCCTACCAAGTGTGAGATCATGATCTGAGCTGAAATAAGAGTCCAACATTGATTGAGCCACCCAGGTGCTCCAGCATTCATGCATTTTAGAAGAACTGATAACACACAGGAATGCCAGGGATGGCAAACACATTCGGTTAAGGAAAATAGTTGCATTCACACACCAAATGACTTATTCTGAGTTCCATATTCGTTGTTTAGTCATTTAGGTTGAAATATCAACATTTCCCTAGTCCCACTCTGTTTCCAATTCTAGTTGTTAGGCAAACTATTTCCTTAGACACTACATGCTTCTTGAACTGTGTGATAAGAGTTATTAGTCATGTAAGTAATACTATAATCATCCCAACTTTGAATAAATGTGTTAATAAGAAACATACCATTATCCACTGAAGTTATACTGTTATAATAATAGTAATATACTTATAAATGCCTTACCTCTTTCCATAAGGGATACAAAGTAGCAAGCTTTAAATTTTTCTACATGATAAATATAAGTCTGTGTAACATATTAACAAGTATAATAATAGTCCACTGAAATTTCCCCTTTAGCTTGGTAACAATTGCTTGGTTGCAAGTCATTATTCAATAACAGGGTGATGATCAAATTATGGTACACTGATATGAAGGACCACAGTGCCATTAAAAAAAATAGCTTTAGAGAATTTTTAATGACTGAAACTATGCTCATGTTCTGTTAGGTGAAAGATACAGCAGGACATACAATTTTACGCACACACACGCACACCCCTCTCAAATACTCTAGTGTCCATACACGTGTGTGTCAACTGTGGTCTCCAGGGGTAGGGGGATGATAGCATTTATTATTTTTTTACTTCTGCACTTTCTTTGCATTCCTTATATTGCAATTAAGAAAACAGAAGTCAGTAGTTTTGCTATTTTTCCTTTGCCTACAGGAAAATGATTTTAACCTACGTTACAAAATGAGGACTATGAAATAGGACAAGTTCTCAATCGCACATGTGAAATGTCAACGTCAAAGAGAACAATGCTGAGTGAAACTTTAGGAAGTGGCAGAAAATTCAAATAAAATGCTTATCCATTATTCAGTATTTTGAACTTTAAATTCTCAACCAAAGGTAAGAAAATTTTTTTACCATCTCTTGTTCCTAGAGAATGAAGAAACACAATGTAAAATTTAAAACAGTATTTACCAGAACTGAAGCTAGAAATGAAAGACCCAGGGCACCAGAGATGCGGTAAGAGAGTGTGTGATGTCAGAGAGTAATTTAAAAGCAGAGATAGTCAATTCCTTACTTTGTTAGTGTCAAAAATACATAAAGTAATAAATTAAACATTAAGTGATTCTGTTTCAAAAGACTGTTCCCTTACAAGATAATGAAAACATTTTCCTGAAGGAACCAGGAAACGTGATTTATAAATGCAGAATGCTTATGTTACACCTCAGTCATAAAGAGACATGAAAGAAATGTGTTAGTGCTGCTGACTGTGTTACCTTCAGGAGCCACTGCAGAAGGACAAACGTCTTTGAGGAGATCACCTAGTGTGTGCAATTGTCCATCTGCAGCCACAGGACGAAAAAGCTTCTGAATGAAAGGTCGTTCAGTCGTTGTCTATTTGAAAAATGAAAACAGAATTCAAACATTTACATCTTTGTTGCTGTGAATTACAAATTTATACATCAGAAATTGCAAGCTGCCATCAGATGCCTTCTGATATAGTGTAATCAGAAGCATATGACATCACCAATGTGGTAATATCACCAGAAATGTTTAACACAACCTCAAGTAAATCTAATCATGAGGAAGCAATCGGACAAATCCAAAATGTTTGACATTCTAAAGATACTGGGCCAGAGGGGCGTCTGGGTGGCTCAGTCTGCTGAGCGTTCAACTTCAGCTCAGGTCATGATCTCACGGTTTGTGAGTTCCAGACCCACGTAGGGCTCCATGCTGACAGCTCAGAGCCTGGAGCCTGCTTCAGATTCTGTGTTTCCTCCTCCCTCTGCCCCTCCCATGCTCATGCTCTGTCTCTCTCTGTCTCTCAATAATAAACGTTTAAAAAAAAATTTTAAAAAAAGGACAACTGGCTTCAACTCTTCAAATAAGTCAAAGGCAAAACACATCAATACGAAAAGATTAAAAAGGATTGGCAAGATATAACAACTAAGTACAAAAAATAAATCTTGAGTGAATACTGTATTGGAGGGGAAAAATCAGCTATAAAAGACATTTTTGGAATAACTGGGGAAATACAGAATGAACATCAGATAATATTACTGAATTAATGTCAAATTCTTAGATGTGATCATGGTTATAAGGACAATATCCTTTAAGAAATTCATGCTCACATATTCAGGGATGAGGTGCCAAGCTGTCTGAAACATATATTCAAATGGCTGAGAGAGAACGAAGAGAGAGAGAGAGAGTATGTGAGACAGAGCATGCACAAATGTAGGAAAATGTTAACTACTGGTGACTCTAGGTGGAGGGTATATGGGCTTAGTTGTTATAGTATTTTAATTTTTATGTATGTTTGAAAATTCTCAAGAAACACACTCATAAAGAGAGAACTGATGGTAGCCAGAGGGATGGGGGGCAAAATGGGTGAAGGGGAGCAGGAGACACAGGCTTCCAGTTATGGAATGAATAAGTCACCGGGATGAAAGGTACAGCATAGGGAATATAGTCAGTGGAACTGAAACAGCATTGTGTAGTGACAGACGGTAGCTATGGCTGTGGTGAGCACAGCATAAAGTATAGACTTGTCTAGTTGCTATGCTGTATGCCTGAAATTAATATAACACTGTGTATCAACTAGATATACTTCTATTAAAAAAATTAAAAACAGGGGTGCTAGTGTGGCTCAGTCGGTTGAGCGTCTGACTTCAGCTCAGGTTGTGATCTCATGATTTGTGGGTCTGAGCCCTGCATCAGGCTCTCTCCTGTCAGCACAGAGCCCACTTGGGATCCTCTGCCCCCCTCTCTCTGCCCCTCCTCCACGTACGCTCTCTCTCAAAAATAAAATAAAATCACTTAGTAAAAAAAAATTTTTTAATAAATCAGAACCCCAAAAAATTTCAAAATAGCAGATAAAGAATATCCTCTGACAACTGTTATTACCACTATGTTATAATTTACTGCTAATAATTTCAATGTATTGCCCACTTTTAAAACTAAGTTTCATTTCTCTTTTTTTTAATGTTTTATTTATTTCTGAGAGACAGCCTGCGCGAGCGGGGGAGGGGCAGAAAGAGAGAGGGAAGACAGCATCTGAAGTAGGCTCTAGGCTTTGAGCTGTCAGCACAGAGCCCGACGCGGGGTTTGACCCCACAAATGCGAGATCATGACCTGAGTGAAGTCAGATGCTTAACCGACTGGGCCACCAAGGTGCCTGGGTGGTTTCATTTTTCTACACTGCCTCTGTAAGGAGCACAACAACGATGAGGAAAGCCTCATCATGACACAGAGTGCAGAGGCCCTGGAATCACCCCATCTGAATAGCACTATCATTTACGTGCTAAGTGATTCTGCCCCTGGGTTTCTTTGGAACATTGGGACATTTGGTATCTCTTAAGTTTGTTATAGAAATGAGTTAAGAATTAGCCAAGCACACAGAGAGACACACAGAATGAATGAATGAATGTTAAAGAGAATAAATACCTCTCCCCTTAACTGTTATTTCATTTTAAGATGGTAAGTTTTTACTTTAAGTTTCCAGGGGTGAAAAATCATAAAAACATACAAAAGAACAACTTTGTAAGTAAAAATACTCATATTTACATACAGTGCTTTCTAAAAAAATTACTTCAAATACCTAACCATTAAAGACATTAAACCATGAAAAACCAAGTTTGCTTGTTTTTTAATCACAGAGGTATATCTCAATTTCTTCAACATAACTATTATAAATTTGGTTAAAAAAACATCTGTTTTTAAGTGTGGATATTATACTAAAATGTACGAAAAAACACAGTATATAGCATGTGAGCTACCCTTCCCAGCTTTATACTGTGTATTTAGTGGATACATAACAAATGTTAAAAATTATATTCCAATAACAGTTAAGTATCTGTGGCAATGAAAAAAAACCTTGATAATTGGTAAGAATCTTGATAATTAATATGCACTGACTATAATGCAATTCACTTCACTAATTGAACTCTTTCTGGATTTTTCTAAAAGTATGACTGGTATCCTTCAATTTAGGAAGCACATACATTTCACACAAGATGAAACTGAGAACAATATCATGTAAAATCAAGGATTAACTATGTGAAAATAATAAGGGTTAGGGGAGTTCAAAGAATAAATAAATGAATAGAGGGCTGTAGTAATAATTTAAAATAGCCACTACCCACTTAGGGCTTTCTATCTTCCAGGCGATGGAGAGGCTTTTAAGACTTTTTAGCAAAGGAAGTGATGTGACGAAAGAGGCTTTTTCTCAAGACTAATGGAAAGCAGCACTGTGTACGGTGACTTGGAAGAGGGGTGAGAGGCTGTCTGAATAACGCGAGCCTATGTGATGACAACTGGGGCTGGGTCAGGACGATACCCTCAATTAATAAAAATAAAGTTAGGGGCGCCTGGGTGGCGCAGTCAGTTAAGCGTCCGACTTCAGCCAGGTCACGATCTCGCAGTCCGTGAGTTCGAGCCCCGCGTCAGGCTCTGGGCTGATGGCTCAGAGCCTGGAGCCTGTTTCCGATTCTGTGTCTCCCTCTCTCTCTGCCCCTCCCCCGTTCATGCTCTGTCTCTCTCTGTCCCAAAAATAAATAAAAACGTTGAAAAAAAAATAAAAAAAAAAATAAATAAAAATAAAGTTAAAATGTATCATCCCCAGTCTGATCTGAAAATACTAAGATTTTCAGCAAAGTCAAAAAACATTTTCAGGATTCATTCACCACCTACTTGGTGACCTAATTGTGAAGTGGTTAACTATAATAATACATATTATAACAACCTGAAAACAATATACTTTTTAAAAGGCCCCAAGGGGGCTTAGCGAGATATTAAAAAACAGGAAGTGTTCTCCACTCCTATTCCTAGGGAAATGGCCTTCTCTTACCTCTCCTCTTCCTACTCTCCCAAATCTGAGCAGTTATAATAAAGGTATGACTTCAACAACCTTTATAATGGTGTTTTTTGCTTGGTGGAGGGGTGGGGGATGGGGAAGGCCTTGTACTATTACCATACTCTAAGTAAATTCTGTAGAATAGCAACTAAGAAAACTCTCATCAAAGTAAAGTGATATTTCTCACGTAAGAAAAACCTTACTTTAAAAGAACAATTCCCCAAAATACCTCAATCAAAAAATCCAATAAATATCTTCTGTTTAATATTCATTAGACTGCCTTTATATTGTTATTCTTTAAAATCTAGTATTCTAAAAAAGAACAGTTAAGTGAGTAAGCTACAACCAAGATCATGAAAACGACTTAATTTCGGGAGTTACTGTCCCTTAAAACAAAAGCTCCTCACAGAAAGCTCATGCATTCAAGTACAATACAAAGGTTCTGAAGGACAATCAGTATGCAGGGCAGATTCATGCAAATTTCTTAGCAGATCTCATTAAACCTAAGTTGAAGTTCAGCAGAGAAGACTAAATTATGCTAGAGTATTTAAAAGCTATCTTCCTTCTGAATACAGACAGAATTTTAAAAATACAAAAAACTCCACAAACATGAATTCTGCAAACTTTGATTTAGTATACATAAAACTGGATGATGCTAACAATATCCACATTACCTGAATCTTAGCCTCACAAGAAAGCCACTATAACCGGAATATAATACAATGCTTACTTAATCTAGCCATTTATTTATAAATATGCAAACTACTTCAGTGACTTCCAAGAAGCAGTATTGTTTGTTCTCTTGTAAGAAATAATATGACTTCATAAAGTCACCTTTGACTTTGAATATACTTCAAAAAATGTGTATGTTACTGATTTCTTAAATACACCAAATAGAATATAAAATTGGGCTGCTACTGGCTGGCTGCTCCCCGTCCTTCCCCTACTCATAAATGAAATAATAACTTTTCCTGTACAGGAAAAGTTTTCCTGTACAGGAAAAGTTATGCGGCTGATTTACCGTGGAGATATACTGCAGAGAAGCACAGGAATCAAATTTACATCCAAGAAATAAGATATAGAGAAAAGCTTTATTTCCAACACAGCCAAACAGGTTAACCAGACAGGTTAACGTTAAAGTTGATAAAACAAGAAATGGTGACTTATTATGTGAGGCTGAATGACCAGACAATGTATAGACTTAAGAGTAAGAGGCACAACAGATAATATCGCTAAGACCAAGTTATTTTGAGTGTTATGGCTTACATAAAGTACATACTGCAGCAAACATGCAAGGCAGTTGTTGAAGAGCCCAGGCTTTGCAGCCAGAAAGAACTGGCTCTAAGTCCAGGTTCTGTCATTTATTATAGGTCCATGGGCACGGTTACCTGACTTTCTTGAACCTCAGTTTCCTCAACTGTAAAACAGGAATAATTACACACACACACACACACACACACACACACACACACACACACGGGTATAAACAGAGATAATATCTACACTGAAGAGTTTTTGAAATATTAAAATATAAGCACAGCACAGTTACAGTACATAGGACCACCTAAACACACATCCTAAGACATACACTGCCACCATGATCAACACTTTAAGCTTTATCCCAATTTAGCAGACTTAAAGTTTATTCAATCTTATTTTCTCTTAAGTTCACTTGTCTGGATGCTAAGTCATGAAATTCATAATCATGAAATTCAGTTTAAAGGAAATATTGATACAGGAGACCTCACAAAAATTTTTTTTGCTCAGTAAAAGATAGTATGAAGAATATGAAAATGTTGACAAACCACAGACTGGGAGAGATTATCTGTAACCACATATCCAATAAAGGTCTTAATCTAGGTATATGAAGAACTCTAAAATATTTTATTTAAAATTTTTTAAATGTTTATTTGTTTTTTGAGAGAGAGAGAGAGACAGAGCACGAGTGGGGGGGGGGGGGGCGGTGCAGAGAGGGAGACAAAGAATCCTATGCAGGCTCTGAACTGTGAGATCATGACCTGAGCCAAAGTCGGAGGCTCAACCGACTGAGCCACACAGGTGCCCCGAGAACGCTAAAATATTTTAAAAGGACATTTAACCAAGGAGGATATACAGATGGAAAAAAACAAAAAAACAAACAACAAAAAAAACCCACACACACACGAAAAAACTTTTTTAAGTTTTTCTTACTTTTTTTTAAATGTTTATTCATTCTGAGAGAGAGTAGGAGAAGCAGAAAGGGAAAGAGAAAGAATCCCAAGCAGGCTCGACACTGTCGGCACAGAGCCCAATGTGGGCTTGAACTCACAAACTGCGAGATCATAACCTGAGCTGAAACCAAGAGTCAGACGCTTAACTGACTTGAGCCACCCAAGCACGCCACAAATGGAAATGTCTGACACGTCACTAGCCATTAAGGAAATGCAAATTGCAATCCGCAACGCAGTATTACCACACACCTACCAGAATGTCTAAAATAAAATGTTGGCAAGCATGTGAAGAAACCAGACCACTCATACACTGTTGGTGAAAACGTAAAATGGCAAAGGCCCTTCTGAACAACAGTATGGTAGTTTCTTACAAAACTAAACATGTATCTACCATATGACCCAGCAGCTCTACACCTGAATATCCCCAGAGAAATGCAAACTTACATTCTCCAAAAGCTTATACATAAATCTTCACAGCAGCTTTACTTGTAATACCCAAACTAGAAACAATCACAGTGTCATTCAACAGGTGAATGGTTAAACTATCTGTGGTATATCTATACTATAGAATTCTACTCAGCAATCATCATCATCATCATCATCCCTATTAATATATGCAACAACTCGTATGGAACTCAAGGGAGTTATGTTACACAGAAAAAGCCAATCTCAATCATATATACTGTATGATTCCATTTATATAACATTAGTAAAATGATAAAATTGTAGAAATGGAGAACAAATCCGTGGTTGTCAGAGGTTAGGGAGAGGAAGAAGCGAGGTAGGTGGCTGTGGCTATAAGAGGGTAGGTAACCCAAGAAATGCTTATGTTGGAACACAACTAAGAAATGTGAATAAGGCCTGGGGGTTGTATTGATGTCCATTTCCTGGATATGATATCATACCATGGTTATACAAGATGTCAAGAATGGAGGAAACTGAGTGAGGGGTATAAAGATCTTTCAGTATTATTTCTTAAACCTGCACATGAAAATTATACATGTGAAATTGATGTAAAGCATTTAGAACAATGCCTAGCACATGGTAAATGTTCAGTAAGTGCTATTAATGTTCTCATTAAATGTGACTTGACACTCCATAGAAATTTGTTGAATACGAGTATGTATTTTTTATTGAGTCATAATACAAAACATGCAGGATTATAAGAAGATACACTAATCTTATAGTTACCCTGTCACTACATAGCATTAGTGATGATTTTATTGTTTTGGTCATATATATTGTATCAACATATAATATGAATTAGAAGCGTTGGTTTTGTCAAAAATGGCAATTTACAGCTAGAAGGGCAAGTCAAACCATGGAGCCAACCAATGACCATAAAGAGGAGGGAAAATCCCATCAGATAGTAAAAGGAGATTCTGTTCACTCAAAGAAAGTGAGATTAAAAATCATGAAAGAGAAAAACAAAAATTCAGCAAGGATACAACCTCAACAATGCCCAGCAGATGCATGATTCACTAGGTTGTGAACCTTACAAATGGCCTTAATTAAAAGGCAGAAAGGAGGAGAGGAGTGTAGATTGGGGGTCTCCTACTGAAACAGCCAGCAGAAGAACTTGATGAGGATAAGGGCCCTGGTTGTTAAAAAAGCTTGGACAGAATCATCCAAGTAGTAGTATCCACGTTCAGGGTCTCCAACCACTGACTTGAATCACTGTCAACTGATCATTTGCTATAGTGAGTCTTAGATGGGCATTCTATTCCCCTTGGCTGGTTGGGTTAAAGAAACAAATATTTTCTTGATACTATATATATGTTGCATATTCCTAGGTGTAGCAACAATTTCTGATATCATCAGCAACTTTGTGTGTATACTTTGCTTATAAATCATCTGAAATAGGATGACTCACTACATGTGTAAGTACAATTTATTTGATTTACAAGAGTTCTATAAGTATAGCAAAGGATTTCTTTTGTTAGATTTGTAGGTATTTTTTTTTAAATCGGCTATACTGAACTGTAACTGAAATTAGCAATTTGTTGATTAATAAAGAATGCAATTTGATTTGTTTCATTAACTGTATAAGTAGCACTGTCTTTTAGAAGAACTGAATCTAGAAAAGGGATGAATTAGACAAATACCAAGAAGTAAAAAAGATTGCTCTCATTTATATACAAAAATTACTTATGTAATATACTTTCATTTGTATATATGTACTAACCAGCATAAATTATACTGAAAAGCATTACAAAAACTAGATTTTACTATTTACAACTCTAATATAACACAAATTAACTGTAAATATGCCATCCATGCACAAAGTGCCTCCAATATCAAAAACCTCACCAACAAAATCAGTGAACTTTCATTTGACAATTTTAAAATATGAACTAAATTTAATATTTTAAAGAGCTTTACATAACAAGTAGCAAAAGTTTCATTTTACCAAAATGGTGACCATGATGAAGACCAATATAACTTTTTTTTACAGATCCTTAGGTAAAAAAGCAAAACAAAACAAAACAAATCCACAATATAATTAATTTTATAGAATCATGTAGTCACTGATACTCCATTAACAGTAGTGACAGGCATTACAAAGATATAAAGATGAATACATTGCAACGAAGAATACTGTACTTAATTCCTGCCAAGTTTATTTTTCTTTAGTTTTCTTAATGTTTATTTACTTTTGAGAGAGAGAGACAGACAGACAGACAGAACATGAGTGGGGGAGGGATAGAGAGAGAGGGAGACATAGAACTGAAGGAGGCTCCAGGCTCAAACTCACAAACCGTGGGATCATGACCTGAGCTGAAGTTGGATGCCCAACCAACTAGGCACTCTGTGCCTATGTTCAAAAAAAAAAAAAAAAAAAAAATGAAGAATGCTTATAACAAAAGCATGTGTATGGTGACAACAAAAACTACTGAACAAATGTGCAGCTTGAACAGAATTATTCCAATAGCAGTACCCACATATAGGACCTCTGAGTAACAACCAGAGGGTCGGGGGTAATTTACCTCAGAAATCTTCACTCATTAAACATTTACTGAGCACTTACTACAGCATCGCTGCTGGTAGAAACAAAATGTTTAAAGTACACATAAATAATAGTAACATGGTGTTAAGTAAGCGATAACAGAAATATGTACAAAGTGTTGTGGAGAGAAAATTTAAAAGCATGAACACAAAATTTAACTCTGCACTTTTTGGGCAGCTAGAGCAAAAACAAAAATAAAACCAAAAAAGCTGTAAGTGATTACATGATTTCATCTCCTAAGATTGGAAGATACACCAGTAGGTACAAAGTAAAATATGCTAAATGTGGTAGAATGTAATGTATGAAAACAGGAGAGTTTCAAAAGAGGATGAAAACAGCAGAGGGAATAGAGAAGATCTTGGAACTTCCAACTTGAAATACGTAGCTTTTTAAATAGAGAAAGAGATAAAGCCATTTCAGGCAGAGTCTGGGACCAATCTTTTCTTTCCTATGTCCTCTGCTCACTAACGGGTGCAGAGTGCAGCTGCAGCATGATGATACCTGTGAGAAATGAGTGAATGGGGGGAGACAAAAGTGGGGTAAGAGCTTAGCATACAGAGCCTGGAAATGTCAAATGTAGTGAAATTAACAAAGGCTTGGTGGAATCCCAGCTCACAACATGACTGACTGTGTGCCTAGAGCAAATTACATCAATCTTCAGGAGCCTGTTTCTGAATGTGAAAAATGGGAACAAATATATAGCTTTGAATTACTGCTGTGATAATGAAATAAGATGAGATACATAAAACATCTACTGCAGCAGGTGCTTAACAAGGGTTGGTTTTCATTCCTCTCTTTTAAACCACCGTTAACTGTGGAACCAAAAAAAAAAAAAAAAGGTAACATTAGTCTTCACAGAATCAATAAGAGAGAGAATGAAAAACAATTGGTATTCAAGCATCAGTTCCCTTTGAAGTCTTATTAGAATAAATATGTGGCAGAAAGAAAAAGCAAACAGGGGTTTGCACAGGATATGCTGCCAGATATTACCAACAATGACACATGATATGTGCTTCAAACTGTGACATGCATATTTGGCCCAAGATATATTCATGCATGTCAAATTTTGTATCACAAGCTTTACAAAAGAAGCCTCATATTAAAATTAGCTTAAGAATATACACATTTATAATACCTCATTAAGTGAAAGAACGGACTATTTTCAAATGAATGCTTTCGGACCTTTACAGTAAACAGTCCTTTTGGTGGTGGGAACCCGGAGGGGAGCTACTGGGGGTTGGGGAGGAAGGGAGTCTGTGCCACTCAATCAGACTACTTTTATCCTTTATGTAGGGAAATAGAAGACTTGAAAATAAGCACTTTCTGTAGTTATGCTACCAGAGTCTGAAGTCCACTTTTAATATTCCCAACAACACTAAAAAATAATAATTAGCATTTGAAAAGCTGTCATTATTATAGTCAGGGACACTTCATCCTCAAAGCAGTAGTATCTTAATTGAGACTATGATTAAATGAAAGCACTCATCAGAAGTACATCCACACATCTGGTTTGAAGTCCGTGTTTTGTGTTATTTAAATTGTTATATTTATTATAATTCTGTCTAGACAATGCCAAATATACTTTGTCACATAAATGGTTAAGGCGAAATTTCTTCAAATACAAGCAACAGTTTGTGTCTTCCTCGTATGCGTTCACTGAATAAAATGTGTTAAAGGGAAGCACTACCTCCCTTACTCAAGACTGAGATCAATTTAATGCTACTTATGAGCCGATCTATAAAACAAGTTATGGCTTTTAATTTTTTTATATGAAATTATCAGTAGAGTGACCAAATGAGAAGCTGCCTACAAAAGTGCTAGGATCGATGTTTTTAGTAATAATTATCTTACTTCTTCTAAGATTTCTTCCAAAAGATTTCAAAACCATACCAAGGGAATCATGGTTTAAATTTCATTATCTATAAGAGCTTTAAAATATCTTTGTGAATTTTACCCAAAGCCACACTAAAAAGGTGCGTACAAGAGTGACACAATTAATAGACTTTTCTACTGAAGAAAAAAAGAGCACTTTTGTATGCAGACTATTTCTTCTTTATGAGATACTTCAGTAAAATAATTAAGTGCAGCTTTTAATTTGTATAAATAAAGAAATCAAAGTAGCAAGAAAAAAAAATCTGAGTCAAAGAGGTTGTACTGACCACAGAACTGAAATTCTGTTCTCTTGATGCTCAGTCAAGTGTCTCATCCACTAGAAAAGTGCTTCTCACTCTGGGCCGGGAGCTAGTGAAGCTCTACAAAGACCCTCAGCCCTGTGAGCATGGTCTGTGGGTTTACAGTGACTGCTAAATAAAGTGGATAATGTAGGAATGTGGGTAATGGTAGGTTTCTGACACAATTTAAAAAATTCATCTCACTGAAGTATCATCAAAAGTAGATTTCGTAGGGGTGCCTGGCTGGCTTAGTCTGTAGAGCATGTGACTCCTGATCAGGGGGTGGGGAGGGGGCTGTGAGTTTGAGCTCCATGCTGGTTTTCTGTAAAAAAAAAAAAAAAAAAAAAAAAAGAGGGGCCCCTGGGTGACTCAGTCGCTTAAGCGTCCGACTTCAGCTCAGGTCATGATCTCGCGGTCTGTGAGTTTGAGCCCCGCGTCAGGCTCTGTGCTGATAGCTCAGAGCCTGCAGTCTACTTCAGATTCTGTGTCTCCCTCTCTCTCTGACCCTCCCCCGTTCATGCTCTGTCTCTCCTGTCTCAAAAATAAATAAACGTTAAAAAAAATTAAAAAAAAAAAAAAAGCAGATTCCATAATTCTGGTGATTTTTCTTTTTGGAAGCAGCAAATGAAAACAAGTGACAAATATTTCACTGATCTCACTGCTGAAGTAATCTGGTGATTAAGAAATTTAAAAAACCCAGCACTTGACTACTCTGAAGAATAAATGAAAAAAAAAAAAGCAATGTAGTAAAACTATAAAACTCGTAGAAGAAAAGACAGGAGGAAATCTTTACGGCCTTGAATTAGGTAATGGCTTCTCAGATGTACAACCCGATAGCACAAACAACCAAAGAAAAAATAAGCTGGACTTCATCAAAATTCAAAACCGCTGTATTTCAAAGATACCATCAAGTAAATGAAAAGAAAACCCACAGTGCGGTAGAAAATATTTGCAAATCATGTATCTGATAAAGGATTCATAACCAGAATATATAAAGGAACTCTTACAATCAACAACAAAAAGACAACCAAATTTAAAAATGAGCAAAGAAATTGAAGATGTTTCTCCTAAAATGCTATACAAATGGCCACTAAGCACATGAAAAGATGTTTAACATCATTAGTAATTAGGGAAGTGTGAATCAAAACCAAAAATATATACCCCCTTTATACCCATTAAGGCAGCTATAATTAAAATGATAGAAAATAACAAATATTGGCAAGGATGTGGCCAAATGGGAACCGTCAAACGTTGCTGATGAGAATGTAAAATGGTACAGATGCGTTGGAAAGCAGTCCAGCAGTTCCTCAAAAGATTAAACACAGAATTACCACATAACCCAGCAATTCTATTCCTAAGTATCTACCCAAGAAAAATGAAAATATATGTCCACACTAAAACTTGTATGTTAATGTGCATAGCAGCAGTTATTCATAATAGCTAAAAGGTAGAAACAATCTAAATGTCCATCAATTGGCAAATAAACAAAATATAGTATTTCCACGGAATGGAACATTAGTTGGCCATAAACAAATGAACTGAAATATTCTACAACATTGATGAAACACGGAAACATAATGCAAGTAAAAGAAGCCTGACACAAAAAGCCATGTTATAAGATTCTATTCTGAAAATGTTCAGAACAGACAGAAAGTAGATTAGTGGTTACCATGGGCTGGAGAAAAGGGAAAATGAGGAGTGATGCTTTTTGGAGTGAAAATGATCTGGAATTATATAGAAGTGACCGTTGCACCAACTCTCTGAATAGTCTAAAAATATTTTTTTTTATTTTTTAGAATATTCTAATAAAAATTTTTAAAATTTTTTAACTTTTTAAATTTATTGAGAGACAGAGAAACAGAGCATGAGCAGGGGGGGGCAGAGAGAGAGGGAGACACAGAATCTGAAGCAGGCTCCAGGCTCTGAGCTGTCAGCATAGAGCCCGATGTGGGGCTCGAACTCATGAACCTGAGATTATGACTTGAGCTGAAGTTGGATGCTTAACCGACTGAGCCACCCAGGCACCCTCAAAAGGATTTTTTATACTAACAGCCATTCAATTTCTGTTGATGGCCATTAGAAGAACAAAGTTACATAAACTATAAAGATCTTTGTACCAGCAAACTTGGATGACCCAATAGATACTGCCATTTTTATTTAAAAAAAAAAATTTTTTTTTTAACGTTTATTTATTTTTGAGACAGAGAGAGACAGAGCATGAACAGGGGAGGGGCAAAGAGAGAGGGAGTCACAGAATCCAAAGTAGGCTCCAGGCTCTGAGCTGTCAGCACAGAGCCTGATGCAGGGCTCGAACCCACAAATGTGAGAGCGTGACCTGAGCTGAAATTGACTCAACCAACTGAGCCACCCAGACACCCCTAAACTTTTTTTAAAGGAGGTCAAAAGCCCCCAAAGAATAAGGATTAGATTCCTGCTCTAAAAAAAAAAAAAAAAAAAAAAAAAATCACTGGGGCTCCTGGGTGGCTCAGTCAGTTAAGCATCCAACTCTTGATTTTGGCTTAGGTCATGATCTCACAGGTTCGTGGGTTCAAGTACCACACTAGGCTCCGCACTGTTAGGATTCTCTCTCTCCCTCTCTCTCTCTCTCTCTGCCCCTCCCCTGCTCATTCTCCACACCCCCCCTCAATAAATAAACTTTAAAAAAATTTTTTTTCAACGTTTTTTATTTATTTTTGGGACAGAGAGAGACAGAGCATGAATGGGGGAGGGGCAGAGAGAGAGGGAGACACAGAATCGGAAACAGGCTCCGAGCCATCAGCCCAGAGCCCGACGCGGGGCTCGAACTCACGGACCGCGAGATCGTGACCTGGCTGAAGTCGGACGCTTAAGCGACTGCGCCACCCAGGCGCCCCTAATAAACTTTAAAAAATTACAGGTTTTTCTTTAGAAAGTTGTATAGCATAATGGCAATTTTAAAGCTGTCTGTAGAAAATTCAATAACTTTACTTTAAATGTTCACCAAAACTCATTTCAAATTCATGCTCTGATACTTAAAGCCAAACGGTTCTGAAATTTAAAAATGCTGTTAAAAGGGGTGGGCTTACTAAAATAGACAAAGAATTTAATAATAAGGGGTTATATAATATAGAAGTTGTCACCAAATACAGTGTCTAGATCATAAAAAATGTCATTATTGATAAGCGGCTACCGAGACTGTGGACTCATTATGTCTACTGTTTTTGAGCTTTCTCACAAACCTCTCTACCAGTCAGGGTAGCAAAGGAGCTGCTCACCTTCCTACTCCCTTACTAGCTTGGAACCTCTGGTTCCCACCCACATTACTGTGACCTGACTGGGGAGGAGGGACTCTGTAGCAAGGAGGGATTCTTCCTGTTGCAGATTCTTGGCTTTGAATCCAGGATGGTAAAGGAACACCACCATAAACACAAGTTAGGGTCTAGAGTACTGGTGTCTTAGTTCAGTCTCATGATTTACACGGCCTTTCCTAAGAATTTTATTATTTACAATACAAGCCCCTATCTTCCCCAAAATACGAAATTTGGGGAATACAATACCTGAATAGAGAATGGTCTATAGAATCCAAAGAAGGCTGTATGTATCCCAACAGTATTTTATTTCAAGCTAGCAATAATCCAATACCACCAATTCAGCAAGTCAAATTACAGGGTTTTTTTTTCCACAATGGAAGTTTTAAAACAATAAACATTTTGTTATTGAGTACACTGAAATGGTGATTTTTAAATAGGGGACTAAGAGGATCATATACATCAAAGATTAATTCCTGCATAATTTAGGTGAGTTTATCTAACTGAGAAATGGAGGTAAGGAGAGGCAAGAAGCAGTCAGCTTCAAAGAATTCACTAGCAAAAGCATCAGGATGCACTGTGGCTAACAGCAACAATCACTGTACTTACTCTGAAGCCCTCTTAGGAACCAGGCCTTAAAAAATGATAAACTTGGTTGGCCTCATGAATAGGTATCAGCCAAACTACAAAATGAGTCAGAGTGTGGATCCCAACTTAAAATACAGTGCTTAATTTAAGTAATTTTTTTACTCTTCCAAAAGCAGCATCATTGGTCCCCAGAATTAATTCTAATTAAAGGAAACCTTCCTTATTGCACAGTATAGGATTTCAATAATATTTAATGTGGGCATTGTTAAAATACTCCAAAGTAATGAAACTATTCACTTATATATAATACGGCTTAAGAAGTCACAGAAGTCTAAATTTATTTAAACTTTATAATGATAACGTGTTAGGGGGAAAGGCAAATTTGTTAGTTCTACTTCATTAAGGATTCCTCAAGCAACGTAAAAACTAAGTTCAAGTTACACTTTGATGTGAATATCCTTTTGAAAGCTACTCTACCCTGTTTTATATGAAGCATCTGTAGCTAAAATGAACACCTAGTGAAGTGTATGGATGCTGCATTACATAAGCAGACGTCAGAAATGTCCCAAGCTGATTCTAAGTTGCTTTAAACATGTACACAGAGTCAGAAATTAGCTATGGCTTACTTCTAAGAAGTAACAGATAATTACCCTCATCATGATGAAAAGGATTTTCAATGTAAGCTAATAGAGGTATTTTTCCTATAGCAAAGCTCTGCTTTTAAAAATAAACTTCAAAACTTTAATTAAAATAGGAAATGCTTTACTACATAGTAAAAACACTTCTCAGTTCAGTGAGGCAGAGAAAGGAAGGACTCTGAAAGGAGGAAAAGTAAGGACAGGACATAGAGATGAAGTAAAAGAAAAAGGAGGAAAAGAAAAGAGACAGGAAGAGTAAAAGGATAGAAAGACCTATATATGTTATATGTTATATTATATCATATTATATCATATTATATTATATTATATTATATTATATTATATTATATTATATTATATTATATGAAATATATTATTTCTCATTTGAAACTAGCAGGAGAAATTCTTTCCTTTTATATACATGAAATAACTCATGTTCCTCTTATCTATGCTTTGAAAAATCTAGACAAATAAAATGTTAAGAATCTTACTACACTGGATTTCTGAGTCCAGTTGTGAAAGCATGCTATTTCTTAAAATACGTTAATTGTCTACAGTGCAAATGTAATTTCCATTTACAACGATGTTTTAAAGACAAGTTTAATATGGTGTAAAACATGGTTAAATTAAACTCAATAGTAAGTAACACACATTAGTTTGACTCTTCAACGTTTTGTGCATATTAACTTAGCCACGTATCTCATACACAAATCACTCATTAGTGAATTCAATAATCAAGTGAAATCCTCAGAGTACTAATTCATTATCATTTCACAGCTAGTACAATTTTTATGAATTTACATTAGGTATAAAATTGTGTCACAATGTATGTATGTGGACAGATGACTTTAAATGAAAAGATCACATCCAAGGTAGATCTATGGTCTATTCAAATATGGTTTCCAAATGTACCCCAATTCTGTTGAACTCATGATCAGATACATTGTTCCACTGATAGAGACCCCCGCCTCCCACCTACCCGCCTCAAGCAATACACGAACAGTGGCACATTGAACCAGCACTGACTTCCCTTTAAATTTTTAGCCTTTTTAGAAGCAGACCTTTGAATGATACGTCCTGTTTTTTTTTTTTAATTTTTTTTTTCAACGTTTATTTATTTTTGGGACAGAGAGAGACAGAGCATGAACGGGGGAGGGACAGAGAGAGAGGGAGACACAGAACCGGAAACAGGCTCCAGGCTCTGAGCCATCAGCCCAGAGCCTGATGCGGGGCTCGAACTCCCGGACCGCGAGATCGTGACCTGGCTGAAGTCGGACACTTAACCGACTGCGCCACCCAGGCGCCCCGATACGTCCTGTTTAAGACAAGATATATTGTGTAAAATGCCCTTAAAGCATCAAATTGAGATAATACATACAACTGAATGTTTACACTAGATCATATTTCTTAACTGAGAATTAACATTCTAATTTATCACAATGAATTCTGTTAAAGGAGTAACTTGCCTAAAGATCTGAGGAGTTTCAAATACGTATACATCAATATCTCTATCTATCTAATATACACATCAGTATATCTACACAGGTTTTTCTAAATTTATATTATCTCCCTAGAACTTATTACTATAAACAATCTGCATGGATCACAAAGACTATATAATCTCCCACAAAGCCTTGAAAATTAAAAACAAAACAAAACAAAAATAAGTATGACCCAACAACTAAGATATACACCTCATTAGACTATGATACAAGGAAATGAAATGTCAAACAAAATTTGCCAGGCCCAGGGCAGACAAAAAGAACAGGATATTAGTCTTGCACTTTTTCCCCCTGGTTTTTTCTTCTAGTATTCCTAAATAATCATCCTATTTGTTACCTACTTGAAATTATTAGTCATTATTTTTAAAGTATGAGTAAACCAAAAGCAACTATCATATTTACCCAAAAGAAGGAACCACTACTAAGAATCAAAGCCTAGTAATTCTGTTCTTAACAGACAGGTGTTGTGTGTTCTGGCATGTTATATGAAAATCATTTATGAGAAGAACAGAAAAAAAATCAGAAGGTAGTTTTCACTATTGGAATAGATACATGATTAAGCAAATTTTCTTACACTGTGAAATTATCAACAGATTAAATGGCCACCGTACAGGGCATCATTTCTGGATGTTGGCACTCTCTGAGATGGAAAGAAAAGGGACAGAATGAAAAATGTGGTAGTGACACAAAGAAACTAATTTGGGTCTCAGAGATCTTTTCAAATAATAGGTTAAAGGTACATTATTCAGGACTAAGCTTAGGCTTGCAACTGCCAACACTCTTAGGCCAGCAGTAAACTGGGGAAAGATGGGAAGACAAGTGAGTCCCTAAAGCAGCAGGAAGACTCTGGCTGACGATCATAAAGTATAGGTTGTTTCTGGTATCTATTACCAGGATTGACAATTCCTCCAAGAAACTCAAACATTAACTATCATCTGAGGTGCCTTAATAAATGCATACTAATAATCAAGGAGTAAAGCTGACATAAAAATATTTTCTTAAGAGAGTTATATACAAAGACCATATTTTATGATATAAACACCACTGAACTTAGGTATGAAACAGCTCTGTTTTCATCTTAGCCAATAGTTATAACTTTTTAAGCCATCTCACATTTAACCTAAGCTTTTGCCAAATTTCAAACTCAGCACACAAACTTATTTTTACTGTATCTATTCACATTCTCAAAGAGGTATTAAAGAGAGATGAAATGATCAAAAGCAGAGAATGGGTTATATACCAATTAGATGATAATAAGGTTAATTTTTACATATGTTAGAATATTACAATAAAAACACTATGTGTCTTATGACAATCAAGAATTTCTTTGTGGAGGAAGCTAAAAAATCATTTTTGGGGAAATAATTAAGACCACCTTACACACCCATTTCTCTTTTAAAATGAGGTATTGAATATGTTGGCTTTTAAAATTATCCCATACTACTACATGCTTAAGCATGGGGAGTGAAGTTCATTCTATTCCTAAATTTGAGAGTTCAGGTTTTCATGTAATCACTAAAAATTGCCTAATTGATAATTAGAAAAAGAACATTCTATAAATAAAAGAGAAAGAAGACCACACAATTTTAGCTGTTTCAATCTCTTCACACTAAAGGATGTCATGTTTTTACTTTCTGTCCATGCATTTTCTCTAGTAGAAGAAAAAAAGGACTGTAGGCAGGAAACAACCAAAAGGGTGGGGTAATAAGAAGCCTGATATGTGTAAAAACTGGAAAACAGTCTCAAATGGAAAGTTACACTAGAACAGAGTAAGGAAATAAAAGAAATAAACTTAACATATATCAAAAGGAACAGTGATTAAAGGTACAGGCTCTGGAGCCAGGCTACCAGCTCTTCCATTTACTAAGGTGATTGACGTTAGGCAAGTTTCAATGACCCATCTTTATCTCAGTTACCTCATCTACACAACAAGGACAGTGCATATATCCTAGAGGACTGTAGAGAGAATTAAATGAATTTAAAAACGTAAAATATTTAAAATAGTATCTGGTATACAGTACTTAATAAATGTCAGCTATTAATTGTTATATTGTCTACAGTTTAATTACCAGCAGTATTTTTAATCTTGAAAATATTAAATGAAACAATGACCTAGCTTAGTGCAACAAAATAATATTGAGAAAACGTTGACTTTAATTTAATTATTAATTTAAAAATAACTTTAGGAGTTTGGGATAACAACAACTTCGCATATTTTAGTTTCTCTATGAAAAAATAAGACATATTTGCCATCAGATTATCTGTTAGAAATTAATAAAGCAAAATTTTAAAAAGCTCTAATAAATATCATTTGCTCTCTCATCCAATGCTTTAAAAATAAAACAGCAAATCATCTGCATCAGTTACTATTCCTATAAATGACAATTGTTTTAAAATACACCTACCACATAAGCTTATAATTTATAGTTGCTTTCATTTTTCAAAAATCCACAGACGAAGCAATGTAAGCCTAAAACGATCTCAAAGTAGTAGCTAGCTGATTTAGCAAAGGCAATCAAAACTTGCTGTGTTGGGCTGCCCCCTACAGGCCTCAATTCATCAATTTCTTTTAAAAGGTGTGTAAGTAAAGAATATCATCTGAGTTTTAACATTAAGAATATTAATACCAGGGGCGCCTGGGTGGCTCAGTCGGTTAAGTGTCCAACTTGGGCTCAGGTCGTGATCTCATGGTTCGTGGGTTCGAGACCCATGTTGGGCTTTGTGCTGACAGCTCAGAGCCTGGATCCTGTGTCAGATTCTGTGTGTGTGTGTGTGTGTGTGTGTGTGTGTGTGTGTGTGTGTGTCTCTTTCTGCCCTTCCCCAACCCCAATAAACAAACATAAAAGAAAGAATATTAATACTAAGCAAAGTATTATGTCCTCATTCATTCATTCTAGCAGGAAATAGTCTCTGAGAAACATCTATAAAGATACAGTGAAAAACCAAACAATTCCTTGTCCTTCAAGAATTCATAGGTTACTGCTTGCAGTTAAACTACACAGACTTCAACAGAACCACAGTGAAATACTACAAAATGGCTTAAGAAGTATCTATGCTAGGGGCGCCTGGGTGGCTCAGTTGGTTAAGCATCCGACTTCGGCTCAGGTCATGATTCGCGGTTTGTGACTTCGAGCCCCGCGTCGGGCTCGGTGCTAACAGTTCAGAGCCTGGAACTTGCTTCGAATTCTGTGTCTCCTCCTCTCTCTACCCCTCCCATGCTCATGCTCTGTCTCTGTCTCTCAATAATAAATAAACATTAAAAAATTAAAAAAAAAAGAAATATCTATGCTATATCACAATGCTGTGTATAGAAAAAGAACTAGGTTGGAAATCTAGTACTCAAGTTCTACTCCTGTCCCTGCCATCAAATATCCAGTTGAACTTTGGGGAAGAGTTTTGTGCAAGTTGTTTCTAAAATTAGAGGTTTTAATTAGATGACTCCTAAGGCTCCCTTCAGCTCTAATATTCTATAATTGTATCTGTCATAATAAGAGGTAGAAGGAAAACATTTTTAGAAGGAAATGTTTTAAAATAAAACTCAGAGAAAGAAGAAATAATTTTTATATGGTACGAAGGGTTGAAGCCTATATGGAGAAATAAAGAAAGATTTCTTGGGGGAGATGACATTTGAATTGAGTTTAGGAGCATTCTGGGAGTAAGGGCTATTCCCAGGACGAGTGAACAGTGTAAGAAAATAAAACATCAAGCATATTTTGAGGAACATGTGATACTATTTGATTAGAGTCTAGCTGTGTTTTACGAAAATCAAAGTAACAGGAACTAGAAGTTAGTGAAAATGGTCAGAAGGGGATAAATGCAAATGGTTCTAGTACATTACAATGTACAGTTCTAAGAAATGGATCAAAAGTGATTCCAAGGTATTGGTCTAGGAACTTGAATGAAAGTGGTAAAGAAATAGGGAACTGAAACAAAAAAAGAGGGTATATGAGTGTTTGGTAGTGATGAGAAATAGATTTTGGGAGCCAGATAAAGCCTCACAGAGAAGACTATGCTAAGACCAGAAATACATTAATAAATGGAATGAGCTATTTGTCCAATATGTCCTACCAATCGTAAAAATAAGAGAACATAGGAGGCATAGCAAACCATCATTGTTGCTGATAAAATAACTCACAACAGAACTAATGACCTATATCAATAACCTCTACTACTAATAACAGCAAATAATCTGTAAATTATTTATTATGTATCAAGCACAATACTGTATTTAAAATATTACATTTAATATTCACATCAGCTCTATAAGAGATTATTATCTTTATTTTACAGATGATAAAATTGAGGTCCAGAGATGTGAGATGAATGCCCCAAATCACACACACATATAAACTTAGTAAAGTTGCCTAAATGAAAACTTTTCCATCTTAACCACTTGCTATATCAATGAATGCTACAGATTTGATTCTTTCAAATTTTTCAAAGTTATGTATCAGAGAACTATGTAGGAAAAAATTTCCAAAAAAATCAAGAATGTACAACTTTACAAAAAGTAATCTTCCATAATAATTTATAGCAATATTCATGCTCTCAAACCATATACTGGGTTAAAATCTTTGTATTTAGAAATAATTACAAAGAACAGATCTCCTTTAAAAAAAAAAAAAAAAACCTCAGAAAACTCTTCAGCCTTTGCTTTCTTCAAATTTCTACAAAATCCACCTATCTAAATTTGAAGGTTAAGAATCATGAAATGGTGATGTCCTCAATAATGGTGGAATAAGAACTTCAAATACTGTTTTCTCCATAAAAGTAGTAAGAACACTGGCAAAATCTGTAAAAAAAAAAATCTATAGAACAGATCTATAACAAATAAGAGAAGGAATTAGTAATTTTAAAATATTTCCACAAAGAACACCCAGGACCATATGGCTTCACAGGAGAATTTCACCAATTATTTAAAGATTTAACACCAATCCTTCATTTTTGTCATTTCTATTTTGACACTGTATTGGGATTTCTAGCCAGGGAAATTAGGCAAGAAAAATAAATAAAAGCATTCAAATAGGAAAGGAAGAAGTAAAACTATGTTTTTTTTGTAGTGACATGATTTTCTATGAAGAAAATTCTAAGGAACCAGAAAAAAAACTAACACAGGTAATAAACAAGTTCAATGAGGTTGCAGAAAATAAAGTCAATAAACAAAAATCAATATTCTTTATATATATTAACAATGAATAATCTAAAAATGATAAAAAAAACAACTGAACCAAAAAAATACACAGGAATAAACAAATTTAACAAAAGAAGTAGGAGACTTGTATACCGTCAACTACAAACCTTGTTGAGACAAGCTGAAGACCTAAATAAATGGAAGGAGATCCTGTGTTTAAGGACTGAAAGACTTAAGATTGTTTGTTAAGATAGCAATACTACACAATTTGATCTACATATTCAATACAATTCCTATCAAAATCCTAGATGCCTTTTTTTTTTTTTGCAGAAAATGATGAGCTGATCCTAGAATTCATATGGAAATATAAAAGATCCAGGATAGCCAAAATAATCTTGAAAAAATGAACAAAGATAGAAGACTCCTATTTCTCAATTTCAAAACTTACTACAAAACTACAGAGTTCAAGACAGTGTGGTAGCGGTAGAGGCTGGACATGTAACCAGTGCAACAGAACAGAATCTAGATATAAAAACCATACATTTGTGGACAATTCATTTCCAACAAGAGTGCCAAGACAATCCAGTGAGAGGAAGATAATTCTTTTCAACAAATCACACTGAAGACCCGGAACATCCACGTACAAAAGAATGCAGGTGAGCCTCCCACCCTGTACTACGCACCCAAATTAATTCAAAATGGATCAAAGACCTAGCTGAAGGAACCAAAACTGTAACAGTTTAGAAGAAAACAGAGAAAGAAATCTTCATCACCCTATATTTAGGCAATGGTTTCTTAGATTCGACAACATAAAAGCATAAGTAATCGAAGAAAAAATGAACTGGACTTCATCAAAACAAAAACTTTCTGTGTTTCAGGGATACTGCCAAGAAAGTAAAAAGACATCCACAGAATATAAGAAAAAATCTATAAAGCATGCATCTAGTTAAGGTCTAGTATCGAGAATATAAAAAGAACTCTTATAAATCAACAATGAAAAGACAATCTAATTTAAAAATGAGGCAAGGATTTAAAGAAACATTTCTCCTAAGAAGATATACAAACGGCCAGTAAGCACAAGAAAAGATGCTCAATAAGACACTACTTGTTAGGGAAACGCAAATAAAAATTGTAAGGAAATAGCCCTTCATATCTACTTGGGATGACTGTGATCAAAGAGATGAACAGTCACAAGAGGTGCAGTGACATGCAGAAATTGAAAACCCTCACAACGTTGACAGAAATGTAAAATGGTACAGCCAATTTGGAAAACAGTTTGGCAATTCCTCAAAGGGTTAAACAGAGTTCCCACTTATTCCTCTCCTAAGTATGTACTCAGGAACTAACTGGAAATACGTCCACCCAAAAACCTATGCACAAATGTTCATGGGAACATTATTCATAATAGTCCAAAAGTAGGAACTACCCAAATGTTCATCACCTGACTGAATGGATAAACAAAATATGGTATACCACTACAGTGAAATGTTATTCAGTCATAAAAAAGGATAAGGTACATACTATAAGATGGTTGGACCCTCAAAGTATTAAGCCTGTGAAAAAAGGACACATTAAGTGATTCTATTTATATGTCCATAATAGCATTGCTAATGGGTATAGGGTTTCTTTTTGAGGTGATGAAAATATTCTGAAAACAGACAGTGGTGATGGCTGTGAAAATGAATGATAGGTCTTCAACTTCCAAGTTATTTATTATTTTATAACTGTTATCTTCACTTGGATCAGAAGTTATTTTAATGTTTGAGAGTGAGGGAGTGATCACAAGCAGGGGAGGGGTGAGAGAGAGGGGAAGACACACACACACACACACACACACACACACACACACACACACACACACAGAGACAGAGAGAGAGAGAGGGAAAGAGAAAGAGAATACCATGTAGGCTCCATGCTGTGAGCATGGAGCCCAATGCTGGGCTTGATCACATAACCCTGGGAGATCATGACCTGAGCCAAAATCAAGAGTCAACAGACTGAGCCACTCAGGTGCTCCCAAAAGTTATTTTTAAGAACTGAGCATCCATTCTGTACTTTGTCTTTCTTTACCTACAACATACAGATCCCATTTTTTAAGCACAGATACTTCAACATATATCTTAGCATGCTACTGCCACAGCTAGGATATGAATTAAGTATTAGACACTTTCCCCAAGGAATACTGTTATATAATTCTTTATATGAAAAATAACATATTAGCAACTATACATGAAGGGTATTCTGGGAGTGAGGAAGCTTAGCGTACTTCCCCTTTTCGCCTCTACTCCCAGCTCTGACTCCCACCCAATACCACAGCTCTCCTGGGCTAAAGCAGCTGCTGGGGTGAGTAGCCAGGCAGGGACTACATGGAGGGAACTATAAACCTCTGCAGTGTTCTCTCTGGGTGGACAAGAGACTATGGAGCAGTAAGCATAAAGACTCCAAAAGCTAAGGAAAAGCTGATTAAAAGGTTGGATCCTTTTTACTCTTGAGGCAGGAAAAGAAAGAGATGGCCAGGCAGAGATTTCTACCGAAAGCTCTATCAGAAACTGATACCTTGAATATTGACAGAATATCTGGGATATGAAATATAAATGTTAAACAGTATCCTTGAAAAGGCAGGCAGAACCTGCAACGGAAAATCTAGTAACAGCGTAAAAGTGAAGATACTAAACTATTCTGGCAAAAACCAGGCATTAAGAAACCCAGAAGTTAAAGTGGTAGAAAGGTCTCTGTATAGTAGAAGACTGGAGGAATACAGGGAAGAGAAATTCTAAAGGTTTCATCTTATGGAAAGGAAAAGCAGTGAGAGTGTCACAGTGAGGAAAATGGGTAGGATCTTATAATAATACGATTACGATCTTCAGGAAAGAGAAGGTCAACATTAACAGAAGTACCAAATTAAAAAGGACAAAAAGGGGAAAAAGCAGTAACTTAATTAGTCAATAATTTAGCATCCCTTTCTAATTTTAAAATCTAGAAGGAAATTAGTTTAATTTGATAAAGGCTATGTATCATTCTAAATGATGAAATATTAAAACCATATCAATGAATACCAGAAACCAAACAGAAATGTCTGCTAGGATCATTACTGTTCAATAGTATCTTGGCAATGTAATAACAGCAATGCAATAAAGCAAGAAAAATAAATGGTCAATAAAAAAATTGGTGGGAAGGTGTTTTTGTTTTTGCTTTTTTTTAGCCAGTGTAAAAAATATGTAGAAATGGAAATAAAATAAAGAAAAACAATACCTACAAAACACCTGTAAAAATATGTAGAAATGGAAATGGAATAAAAATAACACCTATAAAACACCTAAAATAAAAGAAAAAGAAAGGTATGGGGAGGGCTTATTTGAAGAAAATTTTAAAATCTACAGAGAACATAAAATCTGAATAATAAGAGAGATGTATTATGTTCCTATCTGGGAAGACTTAATAACATGAAGAGGTGAATCCTACCAAAATTAAAAATACAAATTTATGTATTTCCACTTCCAACCATACAAGATGCTATGGGAAGTTGATAAAATTATTATAAAAGTCATGTAAACAAGTTAATGACAGGGCGCCTAGGTGGCTCAGTGGGTTAAGCATCCGACTCTTGGTTTCAGCTCAGGTCATGATCTCATGGCTTTGTGGGTGGATCTCACGGCTTTAATGGATGCAGGCTGGCAGCACAGGGCCTGCTTGGGATTCTTTTTCTCTCCCTCTCTCTCTGCCCCTCTCCGACTTGTGCTATCTCTGTCTCAAAATAAATAAATAAACTTAAAAAAAAAAAAGAGGTAGTGACAGAGAATAAACATGGAAAGTATTTAAAAAAAAAAAAAAAGGTAAGGGATGAATTTCCCCAGTAGGTATCAGAAAACTAAATAAAATCAAATAAAAATAATACCAGCTTAAGAATAGACAAATATACCAATGGAACAAAACAGGGAACCCAAAAATAGATCCCAGTAGTCAAAATACTTTAATATAAAGCAGAGGTGGCATTTTTATCCAGTAGAAAAGGATAATTTATATCACTATTGCCTGTAAGTCAAATTGTGCCCTTCACCTGTTTCTGTAAATAAAGTTTTACTGGAACACAGTCATGTCCATCATCTGTAAATTGTGGCTACTTTCTAGCTACAGAGTTATACAGGTGCAACAGAGACCATCTGGCCTGCAAAGCCAAAAATATTTACTATCTGGCTCTTCAAGAAAGAAGTTTACCAAACATTATTCAATAAATGATCTTATCAATAAGTCAGCAGCTAGAAGTGGGGTGGTGGGAAAGCTGTACTTCTCTAAATCTATCTTATAAGAAAAGCTAGGTCAGAAAACAATGTATAACCTGCAGGTGTATACATACATACATATATATGTACACACATACAACATATATGTGTGTACATATAGGTATACATACATGTATGTATGTATGTATGTATGTGTATATATGTATACATATGTGTGTGTGTGTGTGTGTGTGTGTACATACACACACACATATTCTGGCTATATTTCATCTAAACATAATATCAAACACAAACAAACAAAAACCAAAAAACAAAGTAGTAAGTGCTGGTGAAGATGTAGAGAAATTGGAACCTTTGTGCACTACTGGTTGGAATGTAAAATGGTGCAGCTACTACGGAAAACAGTATGGCAGCTCCTTAAAAATTTAAAAATAGAATTAACAATATGATTCAGCAATTCTACTTCTGGGTATATACCCAAAAGAAAAGAAAGTAGAGTCTCAAAAAGATATCCGTACACCTACTGTGATGGTAAATTTTCTGTATCAACTTGGTTGGGCTGTGATGCCCAGATATTTGGTCAAATATTATTCTGGATATTTCTGTGGAGGTGTTTTTTAGATGAGATTAACATTTAAATTGGTGGACTCTGAGTAAAACAGAGTATCCCCCAAAATGTGGGTCAGTGTCACCCAATCAGTTGAAGGCCTTAATAAAACAAAGACTGACCTCCTTTGAGCAAGAAGGGATTCTGCCAGAAGACTGCCACTGGACTCAGACTGTACTTTTCCCTAAGTCTCGAGCTTGCCACCCTACTCCATCAAATTTTGGGTTCACCAACCTCGCCAGTCATGTGAAGCAATCCTTTAAAATAAACTTTTCTCTCTCCCCCCATCCAGTTGGTTCTGTTTCTCTGGAAAACCCTAACATACCCGTATTCATAGCAGTATTATTCACAACAGCCAAAAGGTGGAGGCAACTCTAGTGTCCATGAATGGATACATAAAACATGGTGTATACATGCAGGCTACAGCATGGACGAACATTGAGGACAATATGCTAAGTAATATAAGCAAGTCACACACACACAAAATACTTTATGACTTTACTTATATGAGGTACCTAGAGTAATCAAATTCATAGTTGGTGTTTAATGGGTATGGAGTTTCAGTTTTGCAACATGAAAGTGTTTTAGAGACCGTATTTAACACTACTGAAGTATATACTTAAAAATAGTTAAGACAGTAAATTTTGCATGTATTTTGCTACCATCAAAAGGTTTTTTTTTTTTTTAATTTTAAGGAAAGGTACTGAAAATAACTCTCAAAAAAAAAACTAAGTAACATATGTTCAACTGCAGAACAGAGAATACATTCTATCCTATTAAAGATATTAAATATCTTTACACAGTTCAAAATGTATTACAAATTACTCAGTGTTTCTTTTTGAAATGAAAAACAAAATTACTATTCACTTTACCACATAGTAAGTCCCTGTTTTTTTTCTCTGGCCTTTTCTGCTGCATGTTATTGCAAGGTATCAACTAAAATGGGAAACAACAAAAGAACAGAATTGCAATTTCTCACTCAAACTGCCATAACCCCAGAGAAGGAATCTGAATAAACACCACCATAATTTGCCACACATTTCTGCTGTTCTGACTTTTCAAAATGCATAAATCAGCATTTCTGAAAGCAAACAGAATCTAAAATTTTGACTCCTTCTTCAGTCCAGGAATTGCCAAGCTAAACTCTGACATCATTTAACTGATGAACAACTGCCAAAAAACAACTAAGAATCATTAATTAACCTCATTAGAAAATAAGCATCATTTATCAGCTTCATGTTTTTGTTTAAAACTAAAAATAACAGTTACGTTGCTCCTAAGAGGATTCTCTGAATTTATTTATAACTTCTATAAATAAGTTTATTTATAACTTCTATAAAGAACAAAGTAGGTGATTAGGTAAGCTTTATTGAGTAAATTTGGATATTCAAATATGGATATTACTAAAATTCTTCAGAAAATAAAAAGAAAATTCCATAATATAGTCTAACCCTTACATTTGCAGCCTTATTTTCCCCCAACTCTGTGTTCAACACCTAAAAGGTCCTCTCTGCCTACAAAGCTCTTATCATCAATCTTTGCCTTCCTTAATTCCACCCACCTGTTGATTCTCCAAGAGCTACAACACTACACCAACAAAGCCTTCTCTGCCCTCCCAAACTAGATCAAACTCTCCCTAGAGGATTGAGGCTTTTGTTGTATACCTACCTCTGCTTCCCAGCACCAATGATAGTGGTGATTTTACATTTGTTTGTATACTTACTTGATTACCTTCCACCTTTAAACTACAAGCTCTGTAAAGGGTGATGCAGGTATCCCCCATGCGTAGCACAGGGCATGGCATGCAAATATCTGTGAGTCCATGAACTTGAATGAATGAACGAATAACTGAATAAAATAAACTTTTCTTATGCAAAGTATTTTGGCAGGATAACATTTACGAATCCATTGCTTCTTGAAAAACACAACAAAACATGTCTAATTTCACTCTACAACCTAAATACCAACGCCTAAGGACTTCACCGTCACTTTACAAGTCTTTTTAACAGATATCCCCATTAATCACCATCTGTTTACGTGTGCTATTCTAAATGACACTTAGGTTACATTTCTGAAACACTTTCTGCCTTCAACCTCATCTCTAGAATACCAGCTAATACAAAGCACCTGGATTTCAGGAACACAGACCTGAAACTCACACACCAAACTAAACTGTTATGTAAATGACAGAAATGACACATGTTGGTCTATAATGGCTCTCTAGACTACTTTTGTACCTATTTTACTTGTACCGCTAAAAGTCTGTCGCTAGATTGTAGTCATTTTGAGCCCATGACAATCAAACTACAGATGAAAAACAACGGAGTTTTCCCAACAGTCTGGACAAAAGCCAGCCTTTACAGAGTATCACCAGTTAGAAGACTTCTAGGTTTCTATCAATTTATTTAGTTGTGGTGGACTTTATGTGATAATTCCATCCTGAAAATTCTGTAAGCCTCATTTTATACGTAAAATTATACTTTTTAAGTCTCACCTAGGTCTGATTTTGGCTCTTCCGTGTTTCATTTGTGTACCCCTGAGCAAGCGACTGAAAACCCCTGGGCTTCAGCTTCCTCATGTAAAATCAGATGATGATACCTACATCATATGGTGGTTCTGAGGCTTCAAAAGATGAAGTATGATTTAAGCATGCTCAGTGCCCCTTCCTTTTCACACCCCTTGCTACAGAGGAATTTTATTATTTTCTGCAAAGAAAAATATTTTAGTAAAAATGATGTCTTTCATTTATCTTAATAAACCTAGAGTTTCAGGTACTGCTTAAACTTATTACTAATTTAAGTTCTCAGTACAGAGATTTATATCTACTGTGAAAGAAATGAAAGGTTCGGACTAATCAAAACACTGCATAAGTAAAAGCTACACTTAATGGAACATCCTACCCATATGAACTAATATCAGCTGTAAAGGAGTCCGCAACAGATACCTGTATTCCCCTTGAGACTGTTCAATTAGGAAAACAGGAAGCAGAACCCATCTTCCTTTGGTCAAGGCATGAATGAGGATTCAAACATATAAAGAAATGGGAAAAGTGAGGAATGGCAAAACTAAGAATGGGCAAAACTAAGACTCCTAAATTTTTATATTCACTTACATACCTTACTCCTAAAATTTTACTCAAATTCAAATAAGAACCCAGCTGGAAAGGGGTAAGACCAACAGGAAAGTCAGCTCCTCCTATCTGAGGAGAAACTGCCAACTTGTTGGCACAGGAAAGATCAGGCAGCAAGCTCTTTCCTAACAAAGTCCCCACCTGGCAGCCACATTTCGTCAAGCAAATTTCAAGAATTCTCTAGCTTCCCACTTTCAATCTAATTATAGAACTTTATAAAACCATTTTCTCTTTCACACACACATTCTCTCTTTCTCTTCCCTCCCCCTCGCATTCTCTCTAAATCCTTCTCTAAATCCTTCTGTGTTGTGACACCACAACAAAAGGTATGAATACATCTGACAATTTTTCCCAGAACATAACATACACACGGAAAGGCACACCTCCCGCTCTGTACATCTGCACCATTATTCTAACAGTAATAACCCCACAATAAATGATGATTATATAACATACTTTCCCTATCAGAGCGTCAAGTAGTCACAGCATAGAAACTACAGTAAAGTATACAAGCCAGAACCTACCTATCCAAGTAACTGCTAAAAGGTATAAATCTCAAAATAGTTTTGAAACTCCTCTTTTGAGAATGCCTTTAGAGTTTGTGGTATATTTTATTTAACTAAACGCCACAAGTAAGATAATTTGCTAGGGTCTGGGAATGCATTATGGTATGTTACTATGGAGCTCGTGGTACAACAGAATAGCCCGAAATCAACTACTAACGACAGATGGAATGATTTAATGAATGAACAAATATTCACAAATGCCTACTACATGCCAGGCACTTTTCTAAGACCCTGGACACACAGCATGAACAAAACAACTGCCCTGCCTTCATGAAAAAGATAAACCACTTAGTATAAATTTCATTTTTAGAAGTGATTAAAAGTCATACAGTACCATAAAGGACTTCAGTCAAAGCAATCCCATAAAGGAAAGGACTATGTTTGCTATAAAAATGATAAATTTGCTCTGAAGTGAGGAGTTTAAAATGTTTTAAAAAATAAGAGTGTCACTGACAGAATTATATAAACCTGTAATATGGCTTCTTTGGAGAAAAACTTTAACCAGATATATAAATTCATTCAGTCATGCCCCTTTCATTTTATGGATGAGGAAACAAAGGCCCACCAAGGTCAGTGTCAGACCTCCCAGAATCCTGGAGGCCCTGCCTTCTAGTTCAGCGCTCTTTCTGGAAATACTTTATTTTTTAAAGAAAAGGACTTAGTTTAGCCTTTATGTCTCAAATCTTTTCGAACCTTCTGAGCTCAGTGAGGTTTACATGTAAGTCAAATTGTCAGACTATGAAACCGAAGCAGAAAGAGGCCAAAATAATTCTCTACTAAGTGAATAAAGCAAAACTGTGATCTTGATCTATCGTACACAGCTGTTTTAACCCTTCCAAAGCTTCTAGCTCTTTTCCACTGTTCTACATTTAAATCCAAAGAAAACAGCTAGCTATTTCAGTTTGGGATTATTTAACTTTTTAAAAAGTCTATTTTTCAGCTTTAAAATTATATGATCTTTGGTGCTTTTTAACACCCTATTAATTTAACACCTTAAATTAAGTAATTATAAAGCACTCACAGTATATGAAAGACTGTGCTAAATCCTAGTACACAGATTTTTTTAATCCAATCTTGCCTTCAAAGATAACACTAACATTTTGAGGGTAGTAGTGTATCCAGAATGCTAGCTAGATCAAGAACTATCTAACTTGGGCAAAGCACCTGAATCTGTCTTGGCATAGATAGAAAGGCAAGTTTCAGACTGTCAAGTCCCAGGAGGAAAGGAGTCAAGCCACCTGACCCAGTCCCATTTGTCCCCTCCCAAGCTTGGCCCTAAAGTGGGCTGCTGCTTAAAAACCACTTTTGAGGGGGGCCTGGCTGTCTTAGTCAGCAGAGCATATGACTCCTGATCTCAAGGTCGTGAGTTCAAACCCCACACTGGATGTAGCGCTTACTTAAACTTTTTTTTAAAATTTTTGAAATCCACTCAGAAAACTTAAGGATTACTCTGTTATTGTTTCTAAAATGTACTTTAACCACCAATATCCATGAAGAAGTAAAGCAGACTCCCTCTATGAGATTATGGACTACATGAATCCTACTCACTAAAAGTATTATACTTAGAGTCCATAAAATCTGGCTCCATTTTGGCTTTTCTTTATGGAAGAGCTAAAGCACATCACTCCTAAATCTAGCTCTGCAGAAGTTTCTCTTATAGAATGCCTAGGTGGTCAGTACAGAGTCATCTAACGTGAGACATTTCTTCTCTCAACATAGCTAGGCTTCCTGCCATCTTTCTTTCTCACATCATTTTATGCAACTATAGGAACTCTTCTACTTGCCCACTGTCAAACAGAACAGTGTCCAAAACTGCTACCAGCCCTCTTTTCAGCAGGTGGCTTTATTCCTTGCAACACAGAAAAGACTGAGGCTTTCCCATGTGAGCGCAATAATTTTTCTCGTTCTTTCCCTTCGCAGTTCTCTGTAAACCTCTCCTCTGCCAGGTTAACCTTTACTGTGAATACCAATCCCCAAATGCTTTGCTCCACACTTACTTTCCTTCTTATTTGATAAAAACATTCTTCAACAAAATAACCTAAAAATCTTTTCAGTCCTAGCCTTCCCATTACTTTATCCAAGTCTTTATTATACTGTGGATGATCTGTGACTTATAATTCATTGTCTTCAGCAACTGCTGAATAACACTTTAGGAAGCAGCTTTATGAAAACTACTATATTTTTACTGTGGGGAAGTTATAAAAAAACATTGCCCTACTCCTTATAAATGAAGCCACATGAGAAATTTCTTCCCTATATAATGCCCAAGAAAGTTTAGCTTTCCCTAATGACCTAGTAAGTTTTCATTTTATGTATGATGGGGAAAAAAATGTTATCACTTTTCTTTTCCCTTGTTTTGGATACAAGGACACTCAGGGTTAAATCTGCAGGTCAATTTTAATAAACTTGAGTATCTCACTCAGTCAAAGCTTATATAATCTCACACTGAGTTTCTATTTTTTATTTTCAGTGATTTTGATTTTAAATTCTTTTCTACTTTGTGATTATAAATTCTTGTACATTCCCTCAGATTTTTTTTTTTTTATGATGCATGGCTCTGACTTCAAATTCTTTTTTGTTTTGATTATATATTTGTATAAATTGCTTCGGATTCTTCACAATTCTGGATTATGCATAAATAAATAAACTATGGTATTTCCAAACCCACTGTATAATATCTGTGCTTGACAAAGACTTGTGGAATTTAAAAAAAGAAAGCAGAGATGTGTGGCTAACTAGATCATCTGGTCTTATTCCAACAGGAATTTTTCCCATTTTATTTCTATTGTACATATTACAAATCCATGATCTAAAAATAGCCTATTTGCCATTATGTTAATGAAATCAATGAAAAGAAACCTTATTTAAATTATTTCATTCTTTGAGTGTAGTGGGCTTTTACTTGCTTTCAATTAGATAATTTGTTTTCCTCTTTAATACAGTTATGTGATTGATGGCTCTTTAAATATTTAAAAAATACTACAGAAGTAACTATGGGTAAAGACTGTGGGATACTGAAAATGGCTACCAAGGGGAAGTTATGACATAATCTCTCTGAGTTTGAATGGAAATCTTGCTAGATTAGAGTCCATGTCTATGATATTATGTTCCAATTCCTATTCCCAATGACTTCTTTGTGATAGTAGGTAACTCACTTTCTGGAATACCATTCACTCAACAAATATTCACAAAGTATTTGCTATATGTAAAGCACTTACATGCTCTAAAGTACTCTACAGAAAAGGAGTTTCTTTACCTAAGAAATTGTGCTATAAGGAAAGCCTACTATCTATTTTGTTGTACAACACTAAATAAAGCCTCACTGTTAAAACAAATAGGTCGATTCTCTTTATTGGTGGTAGCTACATTTTATAAAATCACTGCAAACGCTAAATCAGCAAATATTTGAACCACTGTCCCTGGGGGAAATACAGGGTTGGGATACTGTGAGCCTCTGGTCACAACACATTCTTCAACTGATCAACACATAACCTTGTTTTATGTGTGTTTCTGTTTAAAGATGACACTTTAGCACTGCTCTTGGGAGCAATTTTAAACAAATCACCAAAAAAAGCACAAAAGCATGAAAAACATCAACTGGGAAAAGAACAGAAATAAGAAGGTATGGCATTGCTGAAAATGTGCATGCTGGGCAAACCAAATTTTTTGAAGTTCCACACATGTCCATGAGCGCACTGCTGAGTACTGACTCTGGTCACAGGTAAATTTTAGGAAGCAAGCAAATATTGCAAATAATGAGGATCAACTGTATATGAACCAAATATTTCAGCGTGGTTTCTGCTGTGATTGTCACCAAAAGATAAAGATCTGGGAAGATCGACTAATCAATACTCTTCAGTTACTGTGCCAATTTAAAGAGTTCTGGATTACACCACTTCAAGAAGTAAGGTGTCTGAGGCATTCACAAGCTGGTATCATTAAAAACACTACTTCCTACCTGATATATTCTAAAAGGGATATAACGAAATCCATTTTCTTCTGCAGGATATTCCATGAGTTTCCGGTTGATGGCCCAAAATTGATCAAATCTGTCTGTAATGATAAATTATTTATTATTAAAAATGAACATTATAACTTTAAAGCCTCACATAAAGAAACGAAAGTTATTAAAAATCCTTAGACGTTTCTGAAAAAGTTTCATTTACATATTATTTTTTCTTAAACTTCTCTTTCCATAACTAAACATAAGGCAAAATATAAAATTAATTTTGTCTACATTATTGCTTCCTCCTCCTAGATTTTTGCATAGACATTTTATCTCATAAAAGAAACCCTGAACAGGTTATGACTACTTGTGTTATCAAGGCAAAATAACATCACATAGGGATGAATGTCTAGATTCCCTTGGTCCTATTCCTACTGTCTAAACTGTTAAAGGACAACTTCAAGTGATCTAAATTTTAACCAGAACTTATTTAAAGAAACAAAGCCAAAACACCAAACACAATAAACATTAAACAGCAAAAAGACAAAAATACAGGAAAGGGTTTGAAAGAAATGTGGAACCGGTAGTTAAGAAATAACTGTCAACTGTAGCTTAATCTCAGAGTGATTAAATAATTCCTTTTTAAAATTTTCAGGCTCAATTAAAAAAAAAAACACTTTACTGAGATATAATTCACATACCATAAAATTCACCATTTTAAAGTATACAACTCAGTGGCTTTTAGTATATTCAGAGTTGAACAACCACTGTCAGTATCTAATTTCAGAACATTTTCATCCTACCAAAAAAAACCCCATACCCATTAATAGTTACCCCCTTTCCCTCTCTTCCTATCGCCTAGATATCATTAATCTTTATTCCAGACATTTCATATAAATGGAATCATACAATATGTTGACTTTTGTATCTGTTTTTTTTCTTAGCTTGTTTCCGAGGTTCAGTTATGCTATAGCATAAATGAAATTTCATTCATTTTTATGGCCAAATAGTACTTCATTGTATGGAGATCTATTTTTTGTTTTGTTTTGTTTACCCATTCATCAGTTCATGGACATTTGAGTTGTTTCCCCTTTTTTGGTTACTATGAATAATGCTACTATGCTATGAACATTCACGTACAAGCTTTTGTATTGGATGCGGATCTTCAATTTGCTTGGAAAACTGAGTTCTATGACATGCTGAGTTCTATGATAACTGTTTAACTGCTGTATGATAACAATAGTTTCAGAAACTGCCAAACTGCTTTCCAAAGACGATGCATTTTACATTCCCACCAGCAATATATGAGCGTTCCAATTTGTCCATATCCATGTCTACACCTGTTATTGCCTGGCTTTTTTATTAGAGTCACACTGGTGGGTCTGAAGTGGTATCCCCATATAGTTTTGACTTATATTCTCTAATGACTATGTTGAGCATCTTTTGTTTACTGGCCATTTACATATTTATTTTGGAGAAATGTCTATCAAATCCTTTGTCCCCTAAGTGGGTTGTCTTTTTAGTGTTGAGTTGTAAGATTTTTTTTTTTTAATGTATTCTGGATACAAGTCCCTTACTGATAAATCTACACAAATATTTTTTTCCCATTCTATGTGTTGTTTTTTAAGTAACTCCTATCGACTTACCCAGAATCCTACCTTAAAATTATTTTTTATACTCAGAAATTTATCTCAGAATCAGATCTCTGTAAAGCACATGAACAGTACAAGAATTTGGGATCAGCTTGGTATTAAAGCACATTCTCTACTACTAGACTCATCTCAATCCAATTTACTGCCAATCTGTCAATACTGTTTAGGCCATCATACTTCCGTAAGAGAATAAAGCTTAGATGCTTCTCGTATGTCTGTCCTAGAGGACTGTGACAGTCTCTAGGCCTTCTCTACTCTCATCCTCAACTCCGACCTGGGAGTTCACACCTTATCAGAACAGGAATGATAGGTAACTCAGAATCCAGTTAGTCCAGCATAATTTCACAGATGACAACGGAGGCCCAGGTTATGAGTTTCATGAAGAACCAAGACCAGATGCTCAGTCTTCTGATTCAAAGCCCACAACCATTTTAACAGTTGCAACCACAAAACTGCATTAATGCTAAGAGTAGCTCCTTTAACCACAGTCCTTTCATATATGAATGAATTATTCTTTCAATGCTTTTTTAAAAACACCTTTCTATCATCAAGTATCCAGAAAGAATGTGATAGCTAAATGAAATGATTCTTCACGCAAACCTGAAATTTTATGCACAACCTCATCATCAAGTCTCCAGCACCTGGGAAAGTGCAGGCATAACATATGCTCTTGGGTCAAAGAACGAACAAGAGAATACTATACGCATAGCCTTTTATTGAAAACATTTTGGGTTCCAATCCCAGGTATACAACCAAATAGCTAGGCGAGTAGAAACAATTGAAAATTGACTAATTCATTTATAGATGAAATAAAGAGGTTCACTTAGTTTCTGATACCTCCTCCAAAAACACAATTTTATAATTATTTGAGATGCCTTCTTTTACTGAAACAGAATTTGCTAAAAATCACAAGCAAAACTTTATGAGACAGAACTGGACTGTTTCTAACAGTGTTTTTTTAAAGCAGTGGTTCTTAACCAGGAGAGATTTTTGCTGGAGAAATTTCTGGTCGTCACAACTGTTTACGTGTGATACTAGCATTTACTGAGTAGAGAGAGGCCAGGGATGCCACTAAACACACCACAATGCACAGGACAGCCGCCCCCCCCCCCCCCCCGAGAATTATCTGACCCAAAATGTCAATAGGGCTAAAGGAAGGAAAGCAAACACAAACAGTAAAAAGTACAGACAGGTAATTTAGTAAAAAAGTTTTTACATACCTACATGGCAAAAAAAAGAAACTGGAAAAAATGAACATCATTGTACCCATTATCAACTTAATGACTCTCTGCTTCAAACTCACCCTTTCGTGGATGTCCTGCCATAATGGACACAATTGAAGTATTTCCACTCTGACAGCCACATTAAGCTTTCTCAGTAGGGTCCTAAAAGGTCACTGCCAGAGAAAGAGGTTCCTGTTTGCATAGGCACACTGAAGACCTCCAGACCCCGTGAGCCCCTGGTTTCCTCTGGAGGCCCACATGGGTGGCCTACTTGCAGCTTCCCATAGAGCTGCCACTCTGTCTGCATGCCCAGTCCACTTGCTGCTAGTGGACTGTGCTCCAGGTTGCCCTGACTTCCCAGTGACTGCAGACTAGCTCCAGTCTGGGCAAAAGAGTGAACTTCTCTACTAGTCCAGTGGACTGATCTACACCCTTTCCAACAAGTTCTAAATCCAGCCTTGGGGAAGAGGCTCTATGTAAGTGTGACTTTCCTCCCTTGGCCCTAGAGTACCATATGCAGTTTTCTTATATCTTACAGTCACTCTTTTATCAGAGTTTAATAATTCTTCATATGAAACTTACCCTGCTTAACCCTCTGTGTGGTTTCTATCTCCTGACTGGACTCAGTCTGATACAACTACGTTCAAAAGGAATAAAGACATAATGAAAGATCTGTATTAATAGTAGCTTTTAATCTTCTTATAAAACTGTTATGTTCTTACATAAAACAGGTATTTCCTCAACAATACTAAAAATATTTCAACCGAGAGTAATCTTTTATAAGCCAAAGTTATTAACAAGAAAGATACAAATAGAAGGAATTAAAAGAAAATCAGTCCTGAGACTGAGTATATAACCAATCATCATTCACACTGAATTTTGTAATATCAGTATCTCTTCCAACCCCTAGTCAATAACTACAATAAAGCTGGAGTTAGGATGCATTGCTAACTTTCTACATAATAATGAATCAAGAACATACTGACCTGTTACCAAGCAACACTTTGAATATAACTATGCCATTAGTTATTATAATTAAGTCATAAAAGTTATTTATCAGTCATGAAAACAGTACCTACAAGTTAAAGAAGCATAATGGTCTTTATTTGTTTTTTAAACGGCCCTTATAGGTAAATATACATCAATTTCAAGAACTTTCAAATTAACTCAGTTCTAATTGTAAAAGAAAACCAACAACTGCATAGTTGAAAATTAAAACTAGCAGTCACTTAGCCTATTCAAAGAACGGGAGAAGGGAAGATAACATCCTTCTTGCCAGAGCTATTAGCAATATGGTAAGTCAGTTTCTGTTTTTTAAACTTAGCTTACTCATTTAGGAGGGCTACAAAATTAAGAATCACATAACTGAAGGACTGTCTTACAGAAAGTGAATCTATTTTCTAAATAAAGACATTAAAAATAGAATTCCTCAAGATCCTGGTGGCCACCAACTTTTCTTTCTTTTTACTGAATTAAGCTTCTACATTGGTCTTAGGAATTTTTAAAAGTTCAGGAAAAACATTTTTTATTTTATTATTTTTTTAATATTTACTTATTTTTGAGAAACAGACCGCAAATGGGGAAGGGGCAGAGAGAGAGGGAGACACAGAATCCGAAACAGGCTCCAGGCTCTGAGCTGTCAGCACAGAGCCTGACACGGGGCTCAAACCCACAAACCGTGAGATCATGACCTGAGCCGAACTCAGGCTTAACCGACTGAGCAACCTACGTGTCCAAGAAAAAAAAACCATTTTTTAAATCAAGTATCTCCCTAAGAACCTTAAAAAATAAAGTATCATATTCTTTGTTCCTCACATGGGAAAAACTATAAGAAAAAGTGGCAGTTTTAAAGGTTGTATCTGTTCTTCCACTTGAGCTTTATGAGAGTTAAGAACTCAAGGCAAAAAGTTTTAACATTCTAATGTCACAAATAATGTGTGTCTTAAAGCCCCCCCAGAGACGTGGAGGGCATCTAAGGGATTGCTATTCAGCCTCGATTCAGCATTATGGTATGGCTGGCTGGGACCCTCACACTATCGGCAACGAGTGAAATGGCCTCCACCTGCATACACTATCCACTTCCTAGTCTTTTAACATCTGTGATGTCAAAAAGAACAGACTTACAGCATCCCAGATAAGTGTCAGATCACCACAGCACATAAAACAGACTTTAAGCTTTTCCTTGAAGAGAAAATCAAATAGTGGAAAATCACAGCTTCACAAAATTATGCACTTATCGACAGTATAATTCAAATCAGTAATACAAATGGCCTTGTAATACATGTAGTGTTTTGACCAGAGGCTTTCAAAATATGTAACAGACAGTATATCCAAGTATAAACCTATTTGAATTAATTTCTTCATATGGAATATGGAAACACATTTGTAAAGCAAAACAAGAGTGGAAAAAATTAATAATTACTTGGTAGGTTGCCAAATACATGTGCATTAAATAGGTGACCAGTATCTTGAAACTCATTTGTCTTCTAAGTCAAGTCAAATTAAAAGAATCCTGGGTTAACAGGTGTTTGGCTGAGCCATGGCAGGGAGCATCTCTCCACAGTAACACATCCACTGGTGCTTGGATGCTGCTCAACACAATTTCTGTGAACCCTTCTCTTTGAGGTTTAAAGGTCCTGAGCTAGATCTGGTGAGGAGGCCCTAACCCAAGCAAAGAAGCCTTGGAAGGCCTTCATGGTCCCTGAGAATCCATCATGAAGACAGACGACAGGACCAGATGGCTGGCGCTGCATTAAGGCTGAGAGGAGTGCTGGTCCTGGAGAAGGCTAATCCCTAATCCCACACTGAAACACCCATCTTGGCAGGAAGACTGTACCCTAGGGAATTTGTTGTTTGAGTGAATCAAAAGAGTAATAAAACCTGGATCTCAGGAAAATTTCAACCAGGACTATCAACTGTCTTAGAATAAACTGTGAGGAGACATGTTCTCTGCTCTACAACAGAAGTGCTACCGTCTAGGCAACTGACAACAAGGAGGGTAATCAATACATATATATTGACAGCATGATTTCTCTTCTCTGTATTCACTGCCACAACTTTTCATAAGTACTGTCATCTCTCACTGAACCACTGTGACCGCCTAACTGGACTCTGTCCTTCCACTTGTATCCCTGCTACATAGCATTCACAGTGGTCTTTTAAAACATAACGCAAATCACATGAATAATTTTCCAACCATGTTTCTAAAGGGCCACAAGGAACAATGCTTTATGACATACTTTAACAATACGGTTTGTGAAGTACTAGAATCATTACTTAAAACTCCACTGAACCTCCTTATTGCCTGCAACAGGGGCAGACTGCTCCCTGCCCAAACTGCATGCGAGCAACCGTCACATCTTTCCCTCTCACCCCCTGGCAACACAGCTACTCCTGAAGTCTTCTGAGATCTCACTGCCCACCAATCTGTTTACTTACTCAGCTCCAAGTCATGAGATTTTTCTTTTCTGTCCCTAGAAAACACCAAGCATGTACCATCTCATAGCCTGGAATCCTTACCTTTCTAACCTTCACATATGAGCTGCTGCTTTCTCATCATTCAAGTCACAACAGAAGTACCACCGCCTAAGATCCCCTCAATTAGAACTAAAGCAATGTTCTATTTTCTATCTAAACACTTTTCACTATTTAAAACCACCCAATTCACATGTCTATTATTTCTTGTCTCTCTCCCCCAAATAAAATATAGGTTCCATGAGGGCAAGGCCTTTTGTCTTCAGCTCCAGAAAGTTCCTGGCACAAAGTAAATGCTCAATGTTTAAGTGACTAACTATCTGACTGACTGATTTAGGGGAATGGGGAACAATAAAAAGAAGGAATCTCTAATGTAACATAGCATGGTGGGAAAAGCAGACACTTGAGCCACACTGCACGGGTTTGCCCCCTAGCTTGGTCATTTAATAGCTGCAGAAGTTTGAGCAAGATACGTTCAAACTTTGTTTTCTCATTTCCTGTGAATGGAACTGCCTGTAAAATGAAGGTATTAACCGTACATATTCATAAAGTCATTCCAAGACATAAATTAGTTAATACATGCAAAATACAACAGTATCCTGCACAAAGTAAGTACTACATTTAAGTGATCTCTTAGGCTGCTTCAGAGTCAACAAGAGAAGACACTGAGCTTCCAGATTCAGCAGCAAGGTGTGTGAAGTGTCAAACCCAGTATGGGAAAATGGTTCTGCCAAAACCCCATCATCACAAGACTGCCGGAGCACTCAGTCTGTCTCAGGGCCAGGAAGTTCACACCACTCACATCCAACTCTGTGTGAGTGCTGCCTCCTGGAGTTACGCAACTGAGTGGCCTTTGCTACCCAGGTGGGGGATTAAAAGCCATAATACAATCCAGCTGTAACACTTTGTAATACCAAATTCTCCTCATGACCCCTTTTGCTTCCTCCAACCATTTCTGCTACCATGTAAGACCTATCTTCTCACTCTATGGCACAATTTAGTCATCATTCACCTTCCATCAATTTCAACTGCATTAATCTCCAGCCATATCATAAAATGGTGGTGGGGACAGGAACAGTGGTCCAAGAACATCTAGGTAAACATCTAAGTCCTCAAGTCTTAGCAGGTCAGTCAGAGTTCTACCTCTACTATCTGTAAGATCTAATAACAATTCCTCCTCATCCCTCCTTCTCCTAACATGTCTTAAAATATTATGAGAGAGGGGATAAGCATGGTGGGGGGAAAATGAGGTTTCTCGTTAATCTGGGAGGATGAGAGGCTCAGATTTGTTATACTTTACAGCACAGGTCTATGAACAGAGACAGAAAAAACTAGTTACTTTAAAAATGGCTTAAAATATAATGCTGGAAATTAAAGAAAACTAATCTTACTAGGACCTGGAAAAAGCAGACTGTAAATTTTAATTTCAACATCACAATAAACTATAACTGCAGGTTATAACATCTCTAATGTATTCCAACAGTCAATCCCAGTAATTGACTTTATTCTTAAGTAGAGAGAATTCAATAACTGTATTCTGGCCAATTAAGAAAAGTTTATTTCATATTTATTTTGAAATTGGGCCAATGATTACATAAAAGGGACTGAAAACTCAAAAATTTCATGATGCTAAAAAAACTTATTCTATGTGCTCATGTTAAATATAAAAAAAAAAAAGAATGATCTTCAATTATAATTAAGTCTTCATTTAATCTAAAAGACAATCTTTAAAGTAGCTTGTTTGCCAGAGATTTACAGAGCTGTAGCACAGTGGTAAGCCAAGAGTAATTAACTAAATGTATCCCTGTGTAAATCACCTGTAGATTTATAACCAATAATCTGATTTATTACCTTTCAAAGCTACTGTAAATTGAGAAAGTGTTCTTCCTCTTAGGCTAAATTAAAACTTATCACTTTCCTAAAGTCAGAAGGCCAGAAACAAATACAGCAAGCTCATTTTCACTTCAGAGAACACACTAAAATCCTAAGACAAAATCAAAAATCTATTTTAATTTTTGAAAGACTGGCAGAGAAAAACATACATCCATTATGTTCACCATATCTGTGCAATGTTTATTACACAGGATATTCTGTCTTTATTCTATTGCAAATCCTTTGTGCTTTTGATGAGAAAAATTCCATTAATACTCACTGACAATGAAAGTTTTAAAAAGGGGGGGGGGTTGTGGGGGACACCATGTTCAATGCAACATTCCTCAGCTTCAGCTGCTCACTTCGATCACCTGAGTTTCCAAAACTACAAATGTCAGGGACTCACTCCAGACCACTTATTTCAGATGCCCTGGCAACTGTAATTTTTGGAAGCTTTCAGATGATTCTAATATGAAGCCAGAGTTAATAACCCCCAGATGTAATGGAAAATACAATCATTTTAGAATCAGAGGTCTAGGTTCAAATCCTTGTCCCATCTCTTACTAGTTCCGTGAGCTCATTTCCTTCTTTTCAAAGTTGATAATGTTTACCTAATTCATGTGAAGAATTACTGAGATACTACATGTAAAAGTATCCAGACCTAGGACATCACAAGAGTTTAGTAAATGTAATATAATTCCAGGTAAATTCTGTTCTATTTGAAAGCCATCTAACCTCTCCATGGTAACTATGTGAAAAATATCCCTTTACAAGAAGTTCCTAACTTGCAAATGGTTCATTCTATGAGTTTCCAGTTTAATTCTAGGCATGGAAGAGAAAAGAAAAGGTGACGCAGTGCTCAAACAAGTTTTTACTCTGTAGCATCTGCACAGAGTTAAATCTATCAAACTATCTGCTCCTATCTATGTACTTCATTAAGTACTGAAAGCTGTAAAGAATTAAAAAAAATAAAATAAGTACACAATAGGTTCTGTCCTTCACTTAATATGTAGTTGGAGAAGCCAAACTGACACATGTAAAATTATCACAACTTCTAACAGGTCTGATTTGTCCTTTATCTTGCACTGGCAGTGCTTAAGGGCCCAAGTCCTCTCCACCCCAACCCTATGTCTTTAAAAGGCAGATGACCACGTGACAGACACATAAGTAAAAAGCATGCTGAAGGAAGGCTGGTAAAGAAGCAGTATTAAACAACACAACACACTGAAGTAAAGCTAGAGTGAAAAGTTGTGGGTTCTAATTATAGTAAGACCTCAGAGATGGGTTTTATTAGTAAAAACATACTTGCACAGAATTTAGCTACGGTTTTAAAAACATTAAGAAAATATTAAAACCTTATATGGGTTTCATGTTGTCTGGTTTTCATAGCAACTTACTGAATAGTTAACCTCATTTTACACAGGAGGAAACTGAAGTTCAAAGCAAGTAAATTATTTACCTGACATCATCCAGCCAGTTGACTCTCAGGGATACAATACCATATCACAGAAAACTTTGAGTTACATTTCTATAAATAAGAACACTGCTTGCTTGGTAAAACTCCAAGTTGAATATATTCAATGACCTATAATTAACAGGAATCCAGGAAATTATTAACAAATGAAATGTTTATGTTATCAAAAACTCCAGAGTTCCGGACTTCAAAACTCATAGAAGTGTCAGGTATAATAGTTTAACAAATCTTGTCTCCTTTCACAGTTACAGGTGACAATACTGAACACTTAGCAGCAGCTAGTGCAGAAATAAATACTATTTGCTTCAACATGTTCGTGAAGGCACAATTTTTTCAAAGAATAAGGAGATATGCACTGTGATAACCAATGGAAAATGTCACTCAATTAGGAACCACCTCCTAAAAGAAGACAAGGACAATGATGTCTGAAACTGGAAAATTCAATCATAGTTCAATTATTAGCTACTAGGATTATTCAGGTGGCATTTAATACAAAATTAATTATAACTCATTCATTGCCAAAACAAAGTTGATTCCTAACATTATATACATACCTTACAAAATAGGGTGCACCCAGTATTTTATACATTTTATTATGTCCTATAATGAGTTTAGTTTGGACTAAATACTATTATTTTAAATGTATTCAGTAGCTTTTAGTGACAAGTCATATATATAATGTACCCTACAAGGCAAAAACATTAATCAGGATTTCTAAGAATCCTAAGGGTAAAAATGAGAATAGTTACTAAATGTGAAATTATTCTAGCAGTGTTTCTAAACTTACTGATTTATAAATCAAATATTTAAAAAAAAATTTTTTTTAAACATTTATTTATGAGACAGAGAGAGAGCATGAACGGGGAGGGTCAGAGAAAGAGGGAGACACAGAATCTGAAACAGGCTCCAGGCTCTGAGCTGTCAGCACAGAGCCCGACGCGGGGTTCGAACTCACGGACTGTGAGATCGTGACCTGAGCTGAAGTCGGCCGCTTAACCGACTGAGCCACCCAGGCGCCCCTATAAATCAAATATTTAAATGCCATATGGTATTCTTTTGAGTGTAGTAACACCTGAAAATAAATTATTATAAAAATATGGGTGAGAAAACTTCTAAGTTTAAAGTTTGTCCCCTTAACTCAATAAGGTTATGGAATTGTCTTCTTTCTCCTCCTACTTCCTAGAGATTAGAGAGCACTGACTGCTCTCTCTCTCATCCAACCTCTCCTTACATTTTGAGTGGACAAATACCAATACTTTTTATCTTGCAAAAAAATACGTAAAAGATGTTTTCTCAGAGTTTTAAAATCCTACATACAAATAATTTCACCTTGGGGTGCTTGGGTGGCCCAGTCGGTTAAGGGTCCAACTCTTGATTTCAGCTCAAGTCATGATCTCATGGTTCGTGAGTTCAAGCCCCACATCAGGCTCTGCGCTGACAGTGTGGAGCCTGCTTGGGAGTCTCTTTCTCTCTCATTCTCTCTCTCTCTCTCTGCCCCTCCTCTGCTTGCTCTCTCTTTCACAAAAATAAATGAACATTAAAAAAAATTTTTCACCTTAAAACAAATGAAAAAAAAAATGCTGGCTAACAGCACAATACTGTAGGGAAAAATCTGAGGTGTATATTAACAAAACCAAGAAGCTAGTTTAAGAAAAAGAGCCACGTTTTTGTGGCTCTTTTTCTTGTTTAGCTTTCACTATGGCTTAAAGCTATTCAAAATGAAGTATTTTTGGTTAAATATTTTATGAAATCAACTCCAATTAAAAATACGGTTTGGGGTATTTTATTGATATCCTTCTAGTGGGAAAGAAATAAACTATATGTCCAAAAAGCCCAGGTATCAAGGATAGCCTTAATTCTAAAGGGACCCTGTGGTAAGAAATGCTTATTATACAGAAAGATACTCTGAAGATAATAATCAGGACTTGAGGGAAAACACTGTATCTTAGATGAAAAAATTTGTTTATTTTGCACTCACTTTTTAAATTAACTATTTCTATTCTAGTTTTGGGGTTAAAATCTTGCAACTCTCTGCATACGAATTAAAATACTGGCATGGTTTAATAATTGTAAATGTGATTTTCACATAAAAGAATTTCTGAATCTTTGACAGTTTCTACAGCAATCAAAGAGAAGAGACATGAATAATAAGAAATTAGCACTGCTGTACAGCTATAGTCACTTCTCTGGTTCAGACAAGAACATCTCTAATATACAGAATTCTGACATCCAGAAGTCATTACCACAGTCACTAACCAAAACTGGTCTGCACTGGCAGACACAAAGTAAACAGAAGGTCAGGGGAGTGGGGAGTGGAAGAGTGGGGGAGAAGGGGCTTGAAATTCTGAAATTTTCAATAAAGTTAATGTCTAGGTCTTTGTTAAAAAGTTAGGGGCGCCTGGGTGCTCAGTCAGTTGAGTGTCCGACTTCGGCTCAGGTCATGATCTCGCGGTTCGTGAGTTCTAGCCCCGCGTCGAGTCTGAGCTGACAGCTCAGAGACTGGAGTGTGCTTCAGATTCTGTGTCCCCCTCTCTCTCTGCCCCAACCCTGCTTGTACTCTGTCTCTTTCTATCTTTCAAAAATGAATAAACATAAAAAAATTTTTTTTAAAGTGCATGAAAGAGGTATCTGGAAACAGGTAACACACTGGCCAGTAGCAATTACAAGTTGTTAAACTAAAATGTAAATCTGGCCATCCAGACCCTACAAAGATAATGAAGGAATGGGTCAGAGACTAGGTCAATTTAAATGAGAGGGAAGAGAGAGGAAAAAAGGGCTAAGATATGCAGAACTAGATCAAGTGCTGCACAGTGGAGAGGGGGATGAAAGGAGGCAAAAGAGGGAAAAGGAAAAATATAGAAGACACGTTATTTAAAAAAAGTCAGCACTTCAGTCTTACTGAAATGACAGCATACTATTGATTCATTTGTCACTTAACAGCCAGTCACTACAGCAAAAATACAATGAGAGCCATCCAAAAACACGTAGGGCTAAGTTTACAATAAGAAGTTCACATGGTTAAATTTATAGATAAGAAGAGTTAACTGGTTAAAATAACTTTAATTCACTTATATGCCAAATTCCTTTTGTTCCAAATATACCCTAAATGAGTCCCTGTAACAACTGAGTATAATAGTTCTCAAGGGTTGGGCTGGTGAAACAGATGAGAAACTTCATCAACGGGTTGGCCCAGGCTATGAACCTTCAAACATATCCTGCAAGGCTGCTCTGATGACAATGATAATTCATGTAAAGTACCCAGCACAGAAACTGGGTATTCCATAAGTGGTCACTGCTACTCTGAAGGAAAAGCAGTTGTATCCATCACTTCTCTCTAGAGCAGTGGTTCTCAAATGGGTCAACTTTGCCCCCAAGGGAATATTTTGCAATGTCTGGAGGTATTTTTTAATGTCATGATAGAGAGTGGGGAGTACTGTGTTACCGGCATCTAGCGAGTGGGGAGAAAGACCAGGAATGCTGCCAAATGCTCACAATGCATAAGACAGCTCCCTCCCTGCCGCTGCCCCAACACCAAAAATTATCCACTCCAAAATATCTATAGTGCTAACGCTGAGGAGTCCCACTCCAGTGCAGTGGTTCTCAAACTTCAGTGCATCACCATCACCTGGAGGGCTTGTGGATCCATTGACTGCTGGGACCTTTTGTTGGAACCCTAGAGTTTCTGATTCAGTTGGTCTAGGGTACATTTCTAATTAGTTCCTAGGTAATGCTGATGCTTCGGACCCAAGTGTCTACACTTTGAGAAACAGTACTCTTAAGAAAAGTGATGAGGACAAAACAAAAAAATGTTAGGAAAGTAAGTACCTCTGGGGTTTTCTGTTCTCTTAAGTCATGAAAATATCTTAAGTTTCGAAACAAAACATTCACTTAAAAACAAAATAGGTTGAACTATATATGCATATATTGTGTGTGTATAAATTTTTTCCAAGAGAAACCATGCTGTAAATTCAAATAGTAATGACAGGTCATGGCTCCAACAGTGAAAATCATTTACGAGACAGATGTTTGTTTGCATTTCCTCTACATGGTGGAGGAAAAGCTGCTTAAATCTTTCCACACTTACATTATAGGAAAAAAATGATAGTATGTTAGCAGGTATAAATTTTTAGAAAGTTTTTTAACTGGACGAAATATAAATAAAAGAGATGATAGAGCAATCATTTCATTGTAGATGATTTGAAATTATACTTAAAAGCGCATTAAAAACTAAATCTTTGTGTTCCTATAATGCTAGGAATTCACCAAAACATTTTCAATTATTATTCAGAGTTTAGATAATTAACCTAGTCATATTGATTTATCATATATCAATTGCATCTCATGTATTCTCTACCACCAACGAACGCTGGGACAGATGACCATTCACTGTTATTAATGGACTGTTGCCAAAAACTTTTGTTAGGATTATCTGTAGGATATTATGAAGTAACTGTCTAAATGTTTTCACCAAGTTTTATTATTCATGATGTCCACTGCCAACACTACCCAAAGAACTGTAAGAGGCTATGATCCAAATTATTACCAAATGTATTTATTCATTGGAATCATGCAATTCCTTGAGCAATCTTTCTCCAAAAGCCTAACAAAGTATCTGTATAGCTTTATATTAAAACGCAAATACAAAACCTTTTTAGATTTCCATCATTATTTTTAATTGCAGAAAGTAGAACACTGAGAGACTGATTTAAAAGATGTAACATAATAGAGTAAAAAATACCTGACTGTTTCACAGTAAAACTTAATTGAATGCTCAAGCAGGTTACAAATTCGCTTTAAGCAACTTTCTCACAAAGTTGTAGATTCCGGAACGCCACACACACAGCTTTAGGCTGAACTTACCCACCTTACTGTATGGCGGGCAAAATACTGGAAATGACAAAGTCAGCTGTATGCAGAAAGGAAAGCACACAATGGTTAGTGGGTATAAAGAACTGCCAAACATCAGAACACATGCAATTGCTCCATAGTTCGCGGCCGTGTGTCACTGGGGACACTGACTTAAAGGACAAATAATAAAGATGGCACCCGTAAAAGTAAACGAGTAGGAAATGAGGACCTGCGGCATTCAATGCAAACTTACTAAGCCGTCTCCATCCGCTGCCACACACGCACAGTAGCAATAACTAACTCTAGCAATAGCTAACACAACACAGCTCCACATGAACGTCTCAGAGACACCTCAGATTTCCAGCCTCAAAGCTGACCTCCTCAGTTAGGGTTGGTTCCCCGCCCCAAACCTGTTCCCCATCTAGTTATTTCATATCACAGTATAAAGCAGCACTATCCACCTAGCTGTCCCAGTCAGAATCCAGAAATGATTCTCTCCCTTTTTTTCACCCCAACATTACAGCCAATCTAACAGATTCTGTCCATTCTACCTCCAGAATAAACCCCAAATTTACCGGCTTTTCTCCATTTCATCTTATACCTGGACCTACTACTACAGCCTCTCCACTTCCAGTCTTGGCTCCTTCTTTTCCATCCTCCATTCAGCAGCCAGAATGTTCTTACATCCTCTTTGTATCTCCTCACTCTCCCGCTTAAAAATTCTCCAGTGACTTCCCATCGCAGGTAACATCTAAATTATTTTCCTCGGCCTATACAAGGCCCTGCATCATCTAGCTCTTTCCCATCTCTCCAACCCCACCTCATGTCACCCTTCCCTCGTGGTCACTATTATCCACGACACAGTGGCCTTCCTCCAGTTCCTTAAAACATACCAAACTCTTTGTTGCCTCGTGTCCTTGAAGCACGCTATTCCTGAAGTGGCAGTTCGTTCGTTCTCATCCTTAAGACTTCAGGTTAAATATCATCTCCTAAAAGTGGTCTTCCCTAACCACCTTAATATAAATAGGTCCAATCCCTCCTGGAATCCACTCTTACACTTTGTTTATTGCTTTCAAATAGTGTAAAATCAACTGCCAAAAGGATGTTTTGTATCCCAAGAGACTTATGAAAACAAGTAGATACAAAAGAGTGTCATTTTTGCTACACAGAAAAAAACAAAAGTGAGACTATAAAGGTAGAGGGAAAATAGACAAGAAGGCTAGAGAAAAAGAGGTATGTCAGAAAAAAACCCTTACATTATCTGTAATTTCAAAAAGCTACAAACAGGATTATATTCTTTGAAACTGCCCAGCATTCTCTCACCTCCGGGCCTTTGCCCTCGATGTTCCCTCTGCCTAGGGAGGTATTAACCCCAAGATACAGCATAATGCTGCTTTGGATCTTTATTTAATGTCACCCAATCAGTGATACCTTCCACGACCATTCTATTTAAAATAGCAACGCCCTATCCCCACACAGTTCTCTCTCACCTTTCCCTGTTTTATTTTTCTCCCACAGCGCTTGTCATCATATGACACATGAAGCATTTTACTTATGTATATATGCTTCTTGTCGGTCTCTCCCACTAGAATTGTGGCTGCATAAGGGTAGGAATTTCAGTCTGTTTTATCACCAGCATAGATTCACTAACTACTTGTTCAATGAATTAGCGTGAAAATGATACCCATAAAATACGGACCAAGTTATATAGCAGGAATTAATTCGTTAACCACACTGCATTCAAAGACATGCCTCTAAAAAGAAAATCTGTTATAGTCTTACTTAAAATCTTTCAGTGGTCCCCTATCTACCCCACCTCACTCTCTAGGGATTAAGTTCCGTATCATTAAAATAGCCTATAAGGTCCTGAATAGACAGGGTCTCGGCTAACTTGCACTGTCAGGTCTCTGCCTAGTTTGGACTGTTACCTACTAGCCACTCTCGGTCTTGATCACCATGCTCTCGTCAGAATGGCCTCCCTGAGCTCTCAGAACTTATTAAGCTCTTTATTGCTTCTCTTTCCAACCCGGTCATTCCCTGTGCCTGGGACACTTTCATCACAACCACCCTGCTTTCTATCCCTTCCTCTTTCCTCCACAACTCAAGTTATAAATGTGATAATTATTTAAAGGCTATCCGTTTAATGTCTGGATCGTCTAACAGACTGTAAGCTCTGAAGAAAGGACTCTGCCTGTCACATCCACCCCAGGGGCCCCTATGCCTAGTGCAGTGCCAGGCACATGACAGGTTCCTGTAATTGGCTGAACCAAACTACCAGGATCTGGGCATGACTCTCCTATAATGAATGTTGTTTGCATGCCTTCATTAAATACCAGAGTATAAAATCTATGAAGAATATAAATCTATAAACAATATTTGTGGCACTGTATGAAAGGATAAAAATTCCTATAAACTGAACGTGGGGGAGGGACGAGAAGTAACAGAGGAAACAGATTGGCCACATATTGATAACTGCTGAGGCTGGGTGACAGGTATGTGGGGGCTCATTATACCATTTACTCTGCTCTTATTTACACAGTGTAAACTCAGTGTTCTCACAAGTGGTAAAAATCTGAATTTTGCTAAAGACAAACAGAAAGCTTACCAAATATCGACCTCTCGTTCAGACAAAAGGTGCAAGAGAAGTACTTATGCCTCCTCTTAGGAACCTCCTTCCATACCACCTACACCTAGAACAGCATCTGACACTGTAACAACATCACAGAAATTGAAGCTTCAAGATACAGAGCTCAAGCTTAAAATCTCTTCTCTCTCTGCTTTAGTACTCTTTCCATGACACCACACTTATTTCTGGAAAGTTATCTTCCACTCAAGTCTTGCTTCAAAGGGACAGGGAGGGAGAGGGAAGAAGGGAAAAGGGAAAGAGGGGAAGAAAGGGGGGGGGAGGGGAAGAAAGAGAGGGGGAGGGAAGGGGGAGAAAGAAAGAAGGAGAGGTAAGAGAGAGAGATCATCAATAGTAAATCTCCTTCCAAGAAATCCTTTGGAATCAATTGAAAAGATCTAATCATGAGAATTCAGGTACATATGATTACGACTTTATATTCCTTGAATGTGAGTTTCGTGAACTCTTACCGCATTCACATTTATAAGGAACTCCAGCTTAGAGAGGAAAGTGATCTGCCAGACCACACAACTGATAAGACATGAAGATCAGGTCCTTCTCAGATCAACAGATCTTCAGTCCAATACTTATTCTACTACATGCAACTGATAAAAACAAAGCAATGCAATTACAATCCAACTGCCTCTATCATGCAAGCCTCCAAAGAGTTAAAACCATTGCATTTATCTTTTACATCACCTAACAAACAAAAGTATTTTCTTTTTTTAAAAAAAATTTTAAAAAAAAATTTTTTTTTTCAACGTTTTTTTATTTATTTTTGGGACAGAGAGAGACAGAGCATGAATGGGGGAGGGTCAGAGAGAGAGGGAGACACAGAACCGGAAACCGGCTCCAGGCTCCGAGCCATCAGCCCAGAGCCCGATGCGGGGCTCGAACTCACGGACCGCGAGATCGTGACCTGGCTGAAGTCGGACGCTTAACCGACTGCGCCACCCAGGCGCCCCTAAAAAAAAAATTTTTAATGTTTATTTATTTTTGAGAGAGAGACAGACAGAGCATGAGCTAGGAAGGGGCAGAGAGAAGGAGACACAGTCTGAAGCAGGCTTCAGGCTCTGAGCTATCAGTACAGAGCCCGACGCAGGGCTCAAACCCACAGACCACGAGATCAGGACCTGAGGCGAAGTCGGACGCCTAACTGACTGAGCCACCCAGGCGCCCCCAAACAAAAGTATTTCCAAAATGTTATGACTTGTTTTAAAAATCACCTTTCAGGATTCATTATTTCCTCTTAAAAACCAGTTTTAGGTTAAAATGGCTCACTACCAAATAATGGATTACTCTAAAAACTTACTTAGCTCAAAAGGATTAACCATACTTCAGAAACAATGTAAATTTTCAACAGATTTAGCAGTCAAAACTTAGATTTATTTGAAGGACTATGGAATTTATTTAATGCTATCTTTTCTTTTTTAGTGTACTCAAAAAACCAATGCTGAAAACTAAGTCATATGTTAAAAATATATTTTGGAGATTTCTTCAAATCTCTAGCTTATAAGAAAATCTCTAGCTTATAAGAAAAATAGCTTGACATTTAATAGAAAATAGCCTGCACATGTAGTGACAACAGCCTCATATATAATAAAAATGTTACTTTCTTTTCTTTTTTGTGGTCATTAACGTGGTTTCACAGGGAGGTTAAATACTCTTATATCTAAAATGAAAACCCATAAAAAACACTGAAAGGCACAGTATGTCTTAAATGAGTTTTCTTGGTTTCAAAAGTTTTTCTTATTTCTCTTTCACACAGATCTGAAAAATTAAAATTAGCATTTGAAAGTATTCAAAAACTGTTTAAATCGTTGTTTAGTTGTTAGGATCTACAGGTGCAGTTCTGAATGAAATACATTTGCCATCTGCTATGTCTCAATTCTGACCAATTTACAATTATACAAATCAAAAGGTGAAATATCTTTGTTTTCACAAAGTAATAGGACCTTCTTTTGGACGGAAAAGTTCTTAAACATAAAATCCATTTCCATAAATAAATTCAAACAAAATACTTCCTCCATTTTACACTAGTATTAAACTATTTATAAAAGGCTGTTGATATTATTTCCTTACAGTATTAAAAAGGAATAAATAGTCATTCAGTCAATATTAACTCTGTCTGCTCTATGCCTAAGACTGGACTAGATGGTAGGGATTTCAAAATGTATAATACCCTCCAACCAGGAGAAATTTATATTCTAGCAGAATTACATAAATCATAACTATATGAGAGCACGATAAAATAGGAGAGCAAAAATGCATATGGGCAGACAAGGAGCCCTGACAACATGAAAACATGGGTAGTTCTGCCTCCATGTGGCTATAAGCTTCATGCAGACAGGGTCCATGTTTGTTTTATCACTGCTGGATGGTCACTAACTCCTAGTAGTGTCAGGAACATGTTAGTTAGATCTTCTTTAAATATCTGTTAGCTAAAAAAATAAAGAAGGCTTCACACAGCAGGTGATGAGAGAAATAAGCACGAAAGCACAAGTAGGAATTAGACAAAAGAGAAGGAAAGGGCATTTTAGGCAGAAGGAACTACTAAACCCATCTTTCATCAATTTACTTTAATGTAGGTAACATTCAGCCTTTTATCCCCAGATAGATTTCCTACAAACAGCCTTTACTTAGCTAAAAATTTCCTAAATGAATAGTTTAGATTTTAAAAAGTAGAATAAATAAACTACCAAGGTCTCCAGTACCCACAGGATACCACGCAAATGATTTTGAGTGTAAGTTCAATCATTACCAGTACAAGCAAGACAGACCAAACAGAATTGCTACAAAAAAATAATTTAGAACTAAAAATAAAAATGGAAGAAAGTACATTTTAACCACATACCATTTCCAGTCAGATTTAATGAAATTCAATTTGAAAAGTAATTTAATAAAATTTAACTTAATAAAGCTAACTTTAAAACAGTCATATGTCCAAGAAAGAATATGAGCTAAGACAAAAATAGGAAAAGAGGTATTTTACGCCAAAAAATAGCAATGAAGGCACTTATTAGACCAAGTCTGATACATTAAGTTATACCAAACTCTGAATGTGACATTCTGAGTCATGCTTTAGGTCAATGATAAATATGCGCTGTTGGTTTAGTCAACCTTCTGTGAGCTGGCAAATGCTTTCTAAAGCGGGCAGAGCGAGTAAATATTTTAGGCTGTGGGCCACATGGTCTCTGTCACAACTATTAACTCAGCCATGGTAGCATGAAAGCTGTCACAGACAATACGCAAATAACGGGTGTGGCAGGGTTCTAATAAGTCTTTATTATAAAGACTGTTTTTATAAAAACTGGTGGCTGACCCATGACCATAGTCTGCCAACCCCCTGTTCTAGGGTCTCAAAGTGACTTCTCAGTAATTCTTTTCAAGACAGCTTTACTTCCTTTCACACACTTTCCCATAAACTGTGTGTTTCATTAAAGCCTCTAAAGACACCTATAAGAGAACATAGCAGATATGCTCGTGTTTTACATATAAAGAAACTGAAGCTCAAAGGGATTGAATGAGTTGCCCTACGGAGCTGCTAGGAGAGTTGAGACTAAACAACTCCTAACCAGCCCCTCACACCCAAGCCTCCAATGCCCCAAGTGAAACATTTTAATCATCTTTAGAATCCGCTGCTGAATCCTTGAGCTCTCTCTACAGCAGGCTCACCCAGTTCGCAACAGATTTCAAGAACACCTACTTGAATGCCCATTTAAATTATTTACTTCAATTCTGAAGCCAAGTTATTCTCAGATCCCTGCTCTCTTGACAAGATTCCAGGCTTCTTCAACTTAGGTTATCTTCTTATTCACAAGTCTCCTACAATTTCAATTCATCTTCAAATAGCCAGCAAGAAAAAGGAAGAAATATATCTTAAGGGATTGTAAACTCTCTTAAATATTTAATAGGAATTTGTATACTCAGTAAGATAAAGGAGGGGAAAGGCTGCCTTTGCAAAACTTACAATCTAATTAAGAAATACCAAACATACAAATATAAAACTAAGGAGCAACTCATTGTAACTCAAATCTAAGAAATTAAGAGAAATGACAAAATTTAATTTACAATACACACTGTCATAAAGTATGTACCTTTTGCACTACTGAAGTCTCAGATAATGCCCTGTTTTGTATAATGAAAGTTCAATAAATACTACATGACAACAAACACCTCTTTGCCATGGTAATAGTATAGTCTCAAAGATAAAAATGGATCACAGTTTTTAAAAATTACTAAAATTATGTTTTCAAGGGTGGAGTCGGGGGGAGAAAGTGGGTCTTCTATTTTATTCTCATTATTGCCATTAAATTCCAGCTTATTTTGGACTAATTTCCTATCTAAAAACAACTATATGGACAAATACAGGCAAGCCTTGCTTTGCACAGTAGTGCAGGACTGGAAAAGTCACCATGAAACCGTGCCAAGTGATCTTAATAATCAATGGTGTGGTCTTTAAAAATTGTCAAAACATTAAAAACTCTCTTTCTTAGTTACAAATGCGTAAGAAAATGAAGTAAACAAAATTAATTTATTTAGTATACTGGTATTTTTTTTTCCTTTTCAACGTTTTTATTTATTTTTGGGACAGAGAGAGACAGAGCATGAACGGGGGAGGGGCAGAGAGAGAGGGAGACACAGAACCAGAAACAGGCTCCAGGCTCTGAGCCATCAGCCCAGAGCCTGACGCGGGGCTCGAACTCACGGACCGCGAGATCGTGACCTGGCTGAAGTTGGACGCTTAACCGACTGCGCCACCCAGGCGCCCCTAGTATACTGGAATTTAAAACATGAGAAACGCTGAGAATTCCAGCATCTTATTTATTATTCTGTAAAAAACTAAAGCACAGTTTGAATAGTACTTGCTTTCTTGACATAGAGCTTACAAGCGAGCATCTTTCCTAAACCTTGGCAAACTGTCACATGCCTTTCTGGGTCCGGATCGACTTCATCATTTGCATTTCATCATTTGCACTTCCAATGTCATGAAACATTACAGGAACGTGAGCGTTCCTGTAATGCTAAGTTTTTTGCCAGCATCATTTTGCCAGGGATAAATTCACCCTTTTTGTCACAATCACTTCCCCCATTTACGCGCAAACGTTCACCTTCGCCAAGTTCCTGTGGCTGCATATCTAGCATCTCAAAAGATGGTAGTGTCAACACGCTCACAGCCCGCTGTTTCTTTTACGATTCCATTATTCCTGTAAAATCCCACGACCAACATTACCACATTTTGTGGATTTGCTACACTTTGATCTTTCTTGGCCAATTCCCTCTTTCAATCATCCACTTTACAAAATGTTATATGGGCTTATCACTGGAGACAAGGAGGGAACACAACTACATGCTTTGGTCTGTGGGTCTGTGGGTAAACTAAGTAACAGGTGAGTAACGATGATTCACTGACAGACACTGAAGGAAGTGATGTGACTGGTCTCTGATCATGATGCATCTATGCTGGTAAATGATTCATGGACTAAAGAGCTAGCAATAAAGTTTGTACTTTATGTAATTTCAGTAACTATATGAAAGTAAGTGAAATTTGAACCAGATTGTTAAGGACCTAGTATTTAACTAAAGCATATTAACTACTGGACCCATGCAAAACAATGGCTGCCTGTAAATAAGACAACTGGGGGGCAAGATTAAGAAGATGGGAGAATACAGAGGTGAGCTGCAGATTCCTCTCAGCTTTTTCCTTGAGTGTATTTTCTAAATCCCAGCCAGGGGAGAGAGAATGCAAGCACGAAGCAAGTCATACTGCTCTGAGAAAGCAAGGGCTGGAGTTTGTGCCCTAGCAGGGGGAGGCACTTTGGTATGCACACAGGGTGTCCAGTTGCAATTCCAGGAAGATGACTAGCAACGAGGGCACTTTCTCCAGAAGCCAAACACAAGAGGTTTGTAATACGAGCTGGTGTTATGGGCAAAGCAACCATGCCAATACTAGCGAATCCATGAAGAGAAGGATGTTGGAAGAATACGATGTTACGGACGGATAAAGGCAGCTACTTTTGTAGCTAAATTTTGTGTGTAGAGGCTGGAATTTAAACTTGTACCACCAATCCTAAAACGCACCAACTATTCACAGGGTTACAGTTATTTCATACTTTAAAAAGTGGTATTCTGAAATTAAACGGTGTTATATTTACCATTTTGTAATCCCATCCAGAGCTGCTTATGATCTTTTTTCTGCATTTCATTGATTACTTGACTTTTATGCTTTAATGCATCAGCTTCTTTCACACAAGACATAAAATGAGCTTCAATTGCATCCTTAGATGGACAGTGCAGAAGGTCCTTTTCTGGAAAACTCTATCGAAGGAAAAAAATACACATATAAAACAGGTACACATATTACAAAATTAGCTTCGTAAAGAAATGCATCTCCCTCAATTATCCAATATTTTTAGTAAACCATCTGTTAACTTCCCAATAAAGAGATTTCAGTACAATTCCAAATACTCTTTAAGTTAAAAATATTTAGCTACCTGGTGTATTTTGTACTTTTTCTAATAATCCTTATGTAACATTATGTTTAAAACAACATAAAAGAAGGCTCTGAAAGAGTAATAATTTCAAAAATAGCCCTCTGGCTTGGCCATACCTAGTGCTGACAGGAATGTGGACTACAACTCGCATACACAGCTAGCGAGGATGTAAAACAGTGCAATCACTTTGGAAAACAGTTTGGTCATTTTTTAGAAAAGTAAACATACACCTTCCATCTGATCCAGTCATTCTACAACTAGGCAATTACCTAAGAGAAACAAAAACACTTTTCCATACAAAGACTTGCATGTGAATATTCACAGTTGTCTCATTTCTAACAGCCAAAATCCAGGAAACATCCTAAATGTCAACAGGTAAATGAACACATAAATTGTAGTATAAACTTATCAAAGTGTACATTTTTAATATGTACAGTTTGCTGCATGTCAATTAGACCTTAATGAAGCGGTTAAAATGCAGCTTTTAAGGTCAACACCAAAATTTATATCCTACATGTCACTGAATCTTTTAGGCAGGTGAGGCAAAGATCACTAGACAGATAAGGAGTTATGTGAATTAGATGACTACAGTTCTTTTCACTGAAAAAAAAAAAGAGAATAAGAGCCAACACTAATTGAACACTTACTATGTGACAAACATTGTACAAGACTTTTCATATGGACTATGTAATTTAATCTTCATAACCACCCTTAAGGTAAAAACTACTGTTATTGCTACTTCACAGATTAAAAAATTTTTAATTAACTAATTAATTAAAAAGATCAGGGAGTAGAGAGAGTCGCACAGCTTGCAAGTGGTCAAGCGAGGAGTAGTCTGACTCAAGAGTCCCAGTTTTTAACCACTATGCAACACCACTTCCTCCATAAGACCTGAATACTTAAGGTAATGATTATATTCGAACATTATTTTACCAAAAGTCGTTGTATAAGTCCTTTGGTAAAACCTGAGACAAGTAATAATGGCAGAAAAAAGCACTTAGCGATAGCCTACTCGGATACTATTAACAGCAACATTCAACTACCCCAATCATGGAAAGCTCCTGAATGACAAGGAAATTTACAATACATGCCCTCCTACCAAAAGAAAAGGCACCTTACTACCCACTGATATTTCCTAAAATATATATTTTTTAATGCAAATAGTCAGTCATACCTCCTGTTCTAATAAGAATTGGACTGCACGGATCTGCTGAGTAAAAAGGTAAGGCATTATTTAACTCCCCACTGGTCACAGCTGCCTGAAGAGACCAGCTGAGACAATCAAATTGTCTCTCTAGGTACAAAGGGATTTTTAGATTCATGGTGCTATTGAACCAGAGATCCATGAAGAACAAAGACAGGGATTTTCAGACATAGGCACACAAAGGCAAAGATGATGAGAAAATATAAAATTCTGTAAAAATGAAAAGGCAAAAGGAGAATAGGAGAGAGAGAAAGGCAACACTACAAGATGGGAGAGGGTATGGATGGCAGAGGGAGGGTCCCTGCCTTAATCAGCTTCACAATCCACTGTATTTGTTCTGCTTAGGCTAGATTGAAGGGAGTTGTCCTGGTTTCCTGACCAGGATAAACAATAAAATGTACATCATATCAATGCTATGATATTCAAATGGATTAACATTATAATAATTATTTCTATTTATGAAAACTTTCACTTTGTTATATTTGGTCTCTAAACTTAGAATGGCTTTTTCAGATACTGTACAGTTCTCTGTGCCACTAACTGTCCATTTTGGTGATGTATGAGTGGCAGCAAATAAGAAAGTTCATACTCCAAAGTATGTATTACTTTCATGTAGCTTGAATTTATGACCTATTTAAGCTTACATAGTGTTAGAATTTCTTAAAATTGTGTACAATCTGATTATGAAAAAAGGAGTTAGGATCTCTCAAAAACAATGGTTTGAGAAATCAACGGGAAAAATCCCCCATTTTCTAGTGTTGCTTCAGCATAGGCGGCTAATCCCCTCAATGGCTCCTGCAATCAGAAAAGATACTGAAGCCTTGCTCTTCCCAGATTTCTATTGTTCTGCATGTTTCTAAACTTAACCAATTTGCAGACACCCATAACTGATAGCTGACAATCATAAATGACTAGTCTTTATTGTAAATGAGGGGTCTATCAAGAGTGCAGGTTTTTATATATGTATGCTTCGAGAGAATATTCTATATCTCTAGGAGGAAAGTGAACTATTTAATAAAATGAACTCAAAGGAAACATGAAAGCAGTAACAGAAAGAGGAAATATCTACACAGGCAGTCACAGCAACTGAATCAATCATTGCAATGAATAAAGTGACAGATGTTTCAGCCAAAGCCCCCTCAGCTCCTGCTCATGAGATGTTCTTCCTTCCATGATTAGGTTGTGGTGGGGTGGGAAATCTTTTTTTAAAAGCTTCACAATAAAATTCCAGACAGATTCTTGATTCATTACATTTCTAATATCTTCTTACATACATTAGCAGTTGTGTATAAGTGCATTATCTTCTCATCCAAACAAATTCTTGCAAATACAGGTAGAGTCTGACACCATGTTTACTTGCTTTCATTAATCTTTCAAGTCAAAATGGCTGATAAACTTATCTAATTTCACTTAAAAAAATTTTTTTTAATGTTCATTTATTTTTGAAAGAGACAGAGACAGACAGACAGAGATAGAGAGCGAGTGGAGGAGGGACAGAGAGAGAGGGAGACACAGAATCTGAAGCAGGCTCCAGGCTCCGAGCCGTCAGCACAGAGCCCAACACTGGACTCGAACCCACAAACCGTGAGATTATGACCTGAGCTGAAGTCGGATGCTTAACCAACTGAGCCACCCAGGCATCCCAGTCTAATCTGGAAAATACCACTTACTTAGATATTATCGTCAGTGTCCTTTAATTAAAATATTAATCCAATTTAGATGGTCTAAAATAGATACATAAACATTAGATAACCAAACAACACTAAACTGAAACTACTCACAAGTGAAAAAAAAAAAAGGCTTTTCAACCTATTAATATTTCAAGCTTGACACCAAAAGCCAAGGCAACAAAAGCAAAAACAAACAAGTATGACTAGAACAAACTAAAAAGCTTGTGCACAGCAAAAACCATCAACAAAATGAAAAGGCGATCTATGGAAGAGGAGAAAATAACTGCAAATCATATATCTAGTAAAGGAATAATATCCAAAATATATTTTAAAAAATCATACAACTCATCAACAAAAAACAAACCATCCAATTAAAAAATAGACATTTTTCCAAAGAAGACCTACATACGACAAACAGACACAGATGCTCAACATCACTCATCATCAGAGAAATGCAAATCAAAACCACAGTGAGAGAACAAACTGAGGGTTGATGGGGGGTGGGAGGGAGGAGAGGGTGGGTGATGGGTATTGAGGAGGGCACCTTTTGGGATGAGCACTGGGTGTTGTATGGAATTTCATATAAAAAAAAATTTCATATAAAAAAAATTTCATATAAATTTCATATAAAATTTCATATAAAAAAAAAAAACCACAGTGAGATATCACCGCACTCCTAATAGAATGGCTATTAACAAAAAGACAAGAAATAACAAATGTTGATGAGGATGTTGAGAAAAAGAACCCTTTTGTACTGACAGCAGGAATATAAATTGGTGCAGACACTATGGAAAATACTATGTGGAGGTTTCTCCAAAACTTAAAAACGAAATCACTATCTCAGAAAGATATCTGCACTCCCATGTTCACTGCAGCATTATTTATAGTAGCCAGGACATAGAAACAACATAACTGTCCTTGGACAGATGAATGGGTAAAGAAGATGTGGTATGTGTATATGTATATATACACATACATATACACACATAATAGAATACCATTCAGCCATTAAATAGAACAAGGTCTCTGCATCTGTGACATGGACGGACCTTGAGGCATTATCTAAGTGAAGTAAGTCAGAAAGAGAAACACACATACCATAATGATCTCACTTATATGTGGAACCTAAAAGGGACGGGGGGCAGTGAAGCTCACAGATACAGAGCATAAACTAGTAGTTGCCAGAGGCAGTGGTTGAGGATTACACAAAAAGAGTAAAGGGGATCAAAAGATAAAAACTTCCAGTTATGAAATAAGTAATAATTACATGGGGGTGTAATGTACAGCTCAATAACTACAGTCACTAATAGTGTATGGTAGGGGTGCCTGTGTGGCTCAGTCGGTTAAGCACCTGACTTTGGCTCAGGTCATGATCTCACAGTTTGTGAGTTCAAGCCCCGCTTCAAGCCTCACTTCGGGCTCTGCTCTGACAGTGTAGAGCCTGCATGGGATTCACGCTTTCTCCCTCTCTCTCTCTCTGCCCCTCATGGGATTCTCTTTCTCTGCCTCTCATGGGATTCTCTCTCTCTCCCCCTCTCTGCCCCTTGCTCACTCTCGTCCTCTCTCTCAAAACAAATACTGTATTGTATATTTGAAAGCTGCTGAGAGTAAATTTTAAAAATTCTCATCACAAGAAAAAAATCTGTAACTATGTATGGTGACAGATGTTAACTAGTGATCTTCTTGCAACTTATACAAATACTGAATCATGTTGCACACTCAAGAGTAATATAATACTATATGTCAATTATACCTCAATTTTTAAAAAATACTGTAAGCTCTATTAAGACAAGAGAGGAAAACAAAAAGTCTCCATGTGATCCAAAAGAATCAAACACCCCCTTAAAAATGCAGCAGTTGCTAATACAGTGTTACAGACTCAATGTTTGTGTCCCCCTAATATTCTCATGCTGAAGCCCTAATCCTCAATGTGGCTGTATTTGGAGACGGGCCCCTAAGGAATCAATTAAGGTTAAATGAAATCATATGGGTGGGACCCTGATCCAACAGGACTAGTGTCCTTATAAGAAAGACAGCACAGAGCTCACTCACTCTCCACACACAAGGAGGAAAGGCCATATAAAGACACAGAGAGAAAGCAACCATCTGCACACCAGGAAAACAGCCCTCACCAGAAACTGAATCCTGCTGGACTTTGATCTTGGATTTTCCATCCTCCTGAACCGTGTGTGAGAAAATAAATTTCTCTTTTTAAGCCATTCAGTCTGTGGTATTTTGTTATGGCAAAATAACATACATAGCAATGTTGTTTTATTTGACTGTTGAGTCACCTCTAATAGCACACTCCGCGTTCTTACAGGGAAAATATAAGGCCATAGTTTAAAAGACTTACTTTTATAAAATCTTAAAATTTCCTTCTAAGATCACTTTGGTGTGTGTGCATGTGGGGATCGAAAGGGAGGGGATTTTTCAAATATATCTTTTAAAATATAATTTTCAGGATGACAGAAGAATATGCCATGAAAGTTAATGGAATCAATGCTAAAATCAGCACTAAAATTGGCTAAACTTTCTTGATTTTCTTAAACCTTTTTAAAGACTTTATTTTTAAGTAATCTCTATACCCAACATGGGGCTTGAACTCACAACCCCAAGATCAAGAGTTGCACACTCTACCAAATGAGACAGCCAGGCACCCCAATTTCCTTAAAGCTTCTAATTTTACCAAATCCAATCTACAAACTTACCTTCAACCAATCATCTCCTTCCCTCCTGGTACAATCTAAGGAGTATCTACCATGCTATTTGCTATATCCCATCTTTTTGAATCTTTGAAACTCAATGCAATTAATTATTCCCCTCTTCCTAGAAATCATTTTTAACGATTTTCTCTCTAATCACTGTTTCCCATTATTTGTTCCTACAAATAAAACATGCACCCAAAGCAAAATTAAAAAAAAAAAAAAAGATGAACATAAGGGAAGGGAAGCAAAAATAATATAAAACAGGGACGGGGACAAAACCGACTCTTAAATATAGAGAACAAACAGAGGGTTACTGGAGGGGTTGTGGGAGGAGGGATGGGCTCAATGGGTAGGAATCATTAAGGAATCTACTCCTGAAATCATTGTTACACTATATGCTAACTTATTTACATGCAAATTAAATAAAATTAAAATAATAATAATAAAATAAAACTTAAATTAAAAAAAAAAACCAACTTCCCTCTGGTTACAGTCCTCTTTCTTCTTCCCTTCAGAGCCAACCTTTAAGGTGACCAAGCTGGCAGTCAGCTCTTATTATCCATGTAATCTGTCTGCTACCCTCACCACTCTTGCAAACTGCTCTCTTGAAGGTGAGCAATGGTACCTTTCAGCCCTTGTTTTAAGCTCTCACCAAACATCTAGATCTTTGAATACACTCCTTGAAGCAGTCATCCTCAAGTCTGTGATACCACACTTCTCATTTTCTCTGATCTTCTCTCATTCTCATTTGCAAAAAGCCTATTCCAGCGCCATTCCTTAAATGCCGGTATTCTTCAAGTTTCTAGCCTAGGACCTCATTGCTTTTTTCATTCCATACTCACCCTCATAAGCTTTCCTACTTCCACACCATTTATGGACTAATAAGTCTTGATATCTGTCCCAGCCAAGATCCTTCTCATGACAAGGATGCATATGCTCATTAATCTAGTAGATATATCAGTAGGCATATGAGGCTTCAGCAAATCCAAAAGAAATGTCCTCTTGATTCCTCCTCTCCACCTCCCACATTCAGTCAAGTTCTACTGAGTCCACATCCCCAATAGATCTGAATCCATTCACTTTCAACATCCCCAGAGCCGTTTTCCTAGTACAAACTGACAACTATCCGATATTTCTGAGAAGCCTTGAAGCTGGGTCTCATGCCCAAAGTCCTAAGCCCTTTAATTCGATTTTCACGTTGGGAGTCACGGTGATTTTCCTAAAATACAAATCAGATCTTCTCACACTCAGCTGCTCTGCTCTACTTTCAGGAAAAAAATCAAACTTCTCCCAAAGCCTTCGAGGTTCTGAAAGACTTACATCTCTGCTAACCTCTTCATCATAATCTCTTGCTCCCACTTCACATACTCCATTCTCTTTCCCTTCTCCCACACACATTCTCTGCTCCGATGATCTTGATTATCCGTCACCCGCTCATTCTCTCAGCCTTACTCCCTCATTTCTGTGCCTCTACACAAAACATCTCCTCTGCCTAGAACCCTCTTTCTCCTTGCCTATCACTTGGCCACTTACACAACTACAAAAATATCCTCCTCCTTCTTCAGGTTCAGATTTACATCACCTCCTCCAGGAAATTTTTTACATCCCAAGTCTGGGTTAAGTTCACAAAGTTCATATACTTAACTCTATGTCACTTACGTTCTTATGTCACACCACTTTTAACCTCCACAAGGCAGAGACTATGACTGTTCTCACCTGTCCTTTCTCAGTAAACTTTTTAAATCAAGTCAGTGTTACTGATTCACACAGAGTGAAACGCAAAAATTTTAAGTATACAGGTAAACAGTTAAATCTGCCCAAATAAGATATACAATATTACCGTCACTACACCCAAAAAGTTCTTTGGGGCCCTTTGCAATCAGTTCCCCCTCATTTTGACCCAGCTTGTCTGATTTGTAACACAAGATTAGTTTTGCCTATAATACAATCACATACAAATAGAATCATAAAATGCAGTATTGTATAATCCAGCATCTTTTACTTAGCACGATGCTTTTGAAATTCATCTGTTACTGCATGTATAAATAGTTCCTTTTTGCTGCGGAGTAGTATACCACTGAATTGTTAAACCAGTCCGTTCATCCAAAAATCTTACATTAAGATTGTATCCAGATTGTAGCTATTATTAAGAAAGCTGCTGTGAACTTCAGTGTACAAATATTTTGTGAACATGTTTTCATTTTTCTTGGGTATTTACCTTAAAACAGAAATGCTGGATCACAGAATAAGTTTATGGTTAACATTATTTAGAAACTGCCAAATTGTTTTCCAAGGTGACACCACAATTTTACACAACCACCACCAAGTTATGAGAGTTTTGGTTATTCCATGTCCTCAAACTTGGTGCTGTCAGTCTTTTTAATTTTAGTCTTTTTTTTTGTTTTAAATATGGAATGCTTCACAACTGTGTGTGTCATCCTTATCTCCTCTCATTCCAATTCCGATTTATACACTGCCAAAGTAAGCATTCATTGTGGTTTTAATAGGCACTTCCCTGATGACTAAAAGTGTTGAGTGCCTTTTCATGTGCTAATTGGTTATTCATCTATACACATACACATATTATGTGAATACATATGAATAATTTATATGTATGTATATACACATTTGTGTATATACACCATTCAAGTTTTTTGGATTGGTTCCAAAGCAAGTGATATATTAGAGAACAATCTGAGGAATGTGAACTTCATATTTACTTTTGTAAATACTGTCCACCAGAAATACTAGGTGAATAAAGAAACGGCACCCAGCTAAACTGAGCCACAAAATACACAAATCACACACACTTCGGCAATGCACCTGCCTCCTCGATTCCCGTTACAAGCTACACTCATCCACATCTGGTGTTACGGTTTTGTCTGATTTGAGACAACTTTCCTTCCACCACTTCACAATAAGTGACAGGCTGCAAACTCTTCCAATGCTCATTTCTACAAACCAAACTTCCAGTCTTTTTCAGTATAAAGTGCCATATTTATTGTAGTATTTATGTACTTAACCATTTAATATATGTAAAACTGTGCTTTTATTAGGTTCCTATATTTTTTTGTCACTAATAAAGTTTTCAGTTTTGTGCCCTTAATGAATTTTCCCCCAAGTCCTGTGATTTTTAACAGCATATTGTTTTTTAGGAATACATATTTTGCAGTAGAGTAAAACTGCCCATAGAAGTCATGGGAATAGACATCCTTGCCTTTTTCCTGATCTTAGGGTGAAACATTCAGTAAACCACCGTTTAGCATGATTTTAGCTATAGGCTTTTATACTTACTCTGTGTCAAATCAAAGAAATTCCCTTCTATTCCTAAATTTGCTAAGTGTTTTGAGGACAAATGGATACTGAATTTTGTCAAAAGCCTTTTTCAGCAAGGATCTATGTGACTGTATGATTTTTCTACCTTTGTCTGTAAATGTGCTGAATTATATGTATTCATTGATATTTGAAAGCTGAATCACCCTTGTATTTCTGGGACAACCTCAACACAGTCGTGGTGTATTGTCCTTTTCCTATATTGCTAGATTCAGTTTGTTAGTATTTTCTTGAGAGTTTTTGCATTTATGTTCATGAGGGATATTGGTCTGTGTTTTGTTTTTTTTTTTTTTTTTCTTTTAATATCCATTACACATTCTGGCATCAGTTACTCTGGCCTGTTGAGCAAACTGGGAAATATTTCCTCCCTTTCTATTTTCTGAAAAAAAAGTCTGTAAAGATTGGGTACTATTTATTCCTTAAATATTCGATAGAATTCACCAATGAAACTTTACAAATTTCACTTTACAAGAAAGTTTTTTTAATGACAAATCCAACTTCTATATACATTTAGGGGTTATTCATATCTGCTATTTATTGTGTCAGTTTCAGTAAATTGTATTTTCACTGAGTATGTCAATTTGTCAAATTTGCTGGCATAAAGTTGTTCATTTTATTTCTCACTATCCTCTTAATAGCTATAGGATCTGTAGTAATATTCCATTTTTCATTCCTGATATCAGTATAAATTATGTTTTCTACTACAGAAAGTTTGTAAGTTCCTCTAAGCTTGGTTTTATATGAAGCTCACAAACTTTAATTATGTTGTGTTTCCATTATCATTTAGTTTGAAGTATTTTTAAATTTCGCTTGTGATTCTTCTTTGACCCAGAGTTAACTGAGGATTCAGTGACCCTATCCTTTAGACAACTGTGGTCATATATTTTATTTCAATGGTAGTATTAACCCTTCTGTAAAATTCTATCATTCTTATTTTAAACAGTCATATCCCTTTTAAAGCAGTTAAAGGAGGTAATCTTTTGTATTTACCATTTTATTAACCATTTCTGGTATTCTTCACTCCTGTCTGTAGCTTCTTTCAGTGTCTTAAGATGTCACTGTATTGTATTTTGATTTCTCATAAGACATCATCCATCATTCATCATCATTTACTGTTCTCTTTTAGGTCATGTTTCTTTTTTTGTAGCAGCTTTCAAGATTTTCTATATATTACTGGGTTTCAGAATTTTGATTATGATATGCCTAGGTATGCTACATATTTACTTGCTTAGAATTTCCTGAGCTTCTTCCAATACACAGATTGTTTTCTCCCCCAAATACAAAAAATCATTAACCATTATTTCTTTTTTAGAAACTGAGATATAATTCAGATGTTATTTGCTTAAAATTCACCATTTAAAAAAGTACATTTCAGTAGTTTTAAGTATATTCACAAGGTTGTACAACAATCACTACTATCAAATTATGTAACTCCAGAAAAACCTCGTATTTATAAGCAGTCATACTAATTTACTTTCTGTCTCTAGATTTTGCACATTCTGGACATTTCATATAAATGCATCCCAATGTGTATACAATATGCAGTCTTTTGTGTCTTCCTTCTTTCACTTAGCATGACATTTCAAAGTTCATCTATGCCATAGCATGGATCAATACTTCATTCCTTTCCATGACTAAATTATAGAGTTGACCCTGAACAAGTGGTTAGAAGTGCCAACTCACATCCCTCCCTATGCAGTTGAAAATCTACATGTAACTTTTGACTGCCCAGAAATTTAATTATGAATAACCTGACTGGAAGCCTTACAATAACATAAACAGTCAATCACCTATTTTATGTATGTTTTGTATACTGTATTTTACTATAAAGTGAGCTAGAGAATAGAAAATAATAAGGAAATTGGGGCGCCTGGGTGGCGCAGTCGGTTAAGCGTCCGACTTCAGCCAGGTCACGATCTCGCGGTCCGTGAGTTCGAGCCCCGCATCAGGCTCTGGGCTGATGGCTCGGAGCCTGGAGCCTGTTTCTGATTCTGTGTCTCTCTCTCTCTCTGCCCCTCCCCTGTTCATGCTCTGTGCCTCTGTCCCAAAAATAAATAAACGTTGAAAAAAAAATTTTTTAAAGAAAATAATAAGGAAAAGAAAATACATTTATAATACTGTAGTATGTTTATAAAAAAAAAAAAAAACCTGTATGTAAGTGGACCCACGCAGTTCAAATCCATGTTGTTTCAAATTGTTATTTGAACATGTTATTTGAACATGTTGATCCATGTTATTCTATTGTATGGCTATGCATTTTGTTTACTCATTCATCAGTTGATAAGCATTGGGGTTGCTTCCATTTTTTGGCTATTGTGACTAATGCTGCTATGAACATCCATGTGCAAGTTCTTACGTGGACATATGTTTTCAATTCCCTGGGGTAAATAACTATGACTGGAATTGGTGGGTCACATGGCAAGTCTATGTTTAATCATTTGAGGAACTGTCAGACTGGTCTCCAAAGCAGCCACATCATTTTACATTTCTAATAGTAACATGTAACATATGAGAGTACCAATTAATCCACACTCTAACACCTGTTATTATCCAGCTTTTTGATTATAGTTATCTTAGTGGGTCAAAGAGAAAACTCAATGGTGTCTTTCTTTGCCTTTCTTTAATAACTATTCTGAGCATCATTTCACATGCTTGTTGGCCACTTATATATCTTCTTTGGAGAAATGTCTACTCAAATACTTTGCCCATTTTTTGTTTGTTCATTTTTACGCTCATTTTTAATTGGGCTCTTTACCTTTTTATTATTGAATTCTAGTTCTTTATATATTCTGGACACTAAACCCTTCTTAGAGAATATGATTTTGCAAATATTTTCTCTTATGGGTTATCTTTTTACGTCCTTTGAAGCACAAAGGTTTTCATTTTGATCAAGTCCAATTTACCTGTCCCCCCCCCCCCCACCCCGGCTTTGGTTTCAGTGTTATACCCAATAATTCACTGCCTAATCCAATGTCACAAATTTATTTATTTTTCTGAAAGTTTAATAATTTTAGTTCTTACATTTAGGTCTCTGATCCATTCCAACGTATTATTTTTTTTTTAATATACAGTCACTTTCATTCTCTTACATGTGGGTATCCAGTTTGCCAGCACAATCTGTTGAAAAACTATTCTTTCCCTCACTGAACTGCCTTGGCACCCATATAGAAAATCAACTGCCCACAAATTTATGTTTTAGTCTTGACTCTCACTTCTACTCCACTGATTTATGTCTGTCCTTAGGCCAATACTATGGAGTTTAGGTTACTGTAGCTTTGAAATAAAGAAATGGGAGTCTAATCGGGGCACCTGGGTAGCTAAGTCAGTCAAGCATCCGACTCTGGATCTGGGCTCAGGTCATGATCTCATGGTTCGAGAAGTCGAGCCACACGTCAGGCTCTGTGCTCACAGTGCAGAGACTGCTTTGGGATTCTCTCTCTCCCCCTCTCTCTGCCTTTCACCCACTTGCACAAACGCGTGTACACATGCTCTCTCTCTCAAAATAAATAAACATTAAAAAAACAGTTAAGGGGAGCCTGGATGTCTCAGTTGGTTAAGCATCAGACTTCACCTCAGGTTATGATCTCAAAGTTCATGAGTTCAAGCCCTGCACTGGGCTCTCTGCCATCAGTACACTGCCTGATTCAGATGTTCTGTCTCCCTTTCTCTCTGCCCCTCCTCTGTTCACATTCTCTCTCTCTCAAAAATAAAGGAAACATTAAAAAAAAAAAAAAACTAAAAATGGCAGTCTAATCATTATTTCTTAAAAACATTTTTCTGAATCCTTCCCTCTTACCTCTCCTCCTAGGACTCTAAGTACATATATGTAAGAGTGCTTGATATTATCCAAGAGGTCATCGGGACTCTGTCTCCCCCACCACCAGCACTGATTTTCTTCTTTTGATTCTTCATATTGGATAATTTCTATGGATCTGACTGTAAGTTCACAGAACCCATCTTGTGTCATCTCCAATTCACCGTTAAGCCCATCCAGTGTATTTTTCATTTCAGATATTATTCTTTTCAGTTCTATAATTGTGTAATCTTATTTTAAGTCATTGAGTTAATAGTTGCTTTAATTCATTTTTCCGAATTTCAAATGTGGGTTATCTCAGGACCAGTTTCTATCGATAGCATTCTTGCCCTTGATATGGTTCAAATTTTCCTGTTTATTTGCATGCATAGTAATAATTAGTTGTATGCTGAACCCTGTAAATATGGTGGGGTTTTCTAGATTGTATTGTCTTTCTTGGTGAGTTTTGTTCTGCCTGGTGCCTCTCTGTATGATCCCAAAAAGGCCTAATTTTAGGCTTTATTAGAGCAGATCCAAAGCAATCCTTGCTCTTTAATGGGAGTTGGCCACCCTTTTTCTGTAAAAGGCTAGACAGTAAAAGTATTAGACTTGTGGGCCATACAGTGTCTATAGCAAGTGCTCAACTTTGCCTATGTAGCCCAAAAGTAATATGTAAATGAATTAGCATTGATGGCTGCATTTTAAAACAAATTTATTTACGGTCACTAGAATGTATATTCCACATAATTTTCAAGCTTCGCAAAATACTATTCTTGTGTAATCATTTTTTCAGCCACTAAAAAATATAAAAACCATCCTTAGATCACAAACCACACAAAACAATCAGTAGGCCAGATTTAGCACAGATCATAATCTGCTAATCTTGCTCTGAGATATAATTCTTACTCCTATAGCATGGTCTTTCTGGTCTCAGATAAATGTTTAGTTAGGTTAACTAGGTCTCTCTCCAGATGAGCTGGAATCCAACCTCTCCAGGTATAATGGGACCTATCCCAATCTAACATGCATTCTCTAGTTGGCCTTGAGGAATATTGCCTATGCATGTTTAGCCCAACTCTCAGTAAAGGACTCTTGGGAAAGTCACACTGATACTTTCTTCTTTGATACCCTGCTTAGCAAATTCCAGCTGCTTCAGTGGCTCAGAACTCCAATTTCTGCATCCTTAACTCAGCAGGACTTGCCTGCTCTATTTGAGTTTCATTCCCCATGACACAGTCAGGAAACTGCCCTGAAGCACAGAGATGGGCTAAATGTGGTGCTCACCTTGTTTGTTCTTTCTCTCTAATGTCCAGTGCCTGAAAAGAGCTCTACTTCATATATTTTGTCCAGTTTTATAGCTGTTTATGGCTGGAGGAAAAATCCAATCCAATTACTCTGTCATAGCTGAAAAGCAGATGTTAACCTCAATAAATATTCAATGAATAAATTAATGGCTAAACAAACCATATTTTATAAAGTTTTAAGTATACATGACCCTCCATGATCTCCACCTCCTTCACACCATTCTGCAATCCCTTCCCCTAGACTATAGACAAGACTTTTATTTGCATTTAACCAAAAGAATATGGCAAAGGCTATGGGATCTTACTCCTACGATTAAGTCATGCTATATAAAACTCCAATCATAGGGTGCCTGGGTGGCTCAGTCAGTTGAGCATCCGACTTCAGCTTAGGTCATGATCTCATGGTTCGTGGGTTTGAGCCCTGCATCAGGCTCTGTGCTGACAGTTCAGAGCCTAGAGCCTGCTTCAGATTCTGTGTCTCCCTCTCTCTCTGCCCCTTCCCCACACGCTCTGTCTCTATGTCTGTTTCTCTCTCTCTCTTTCAAAAATAAATAAACATTAAAAAAATTTTAATGTCTCTAGCTCTAGAGACTTCTTGTTGACCCAGTGAAGTAAGCTGCCATACCAGGAAAGTCCACATGGCAAGGAACTTCAAGCAGCCTTTAGATACTCAGTGCAGCCTCTAACATAAGAAAGAGCCCTCAGTCCTACAAACACAAATAAATGAAATCTGCCAGCAACATGAATGAGCCTGGAAGAAGATTCTCAGTCTCCAGGCAAGAATGTAGCTCAGCCAACACCACGGTTACAGTGAGACCCTAAGAAGAAGAAAGATCCCCAGAAACTGTGAGATAATAAATTTGTGTTGTTTTAAACTGCTACATTTGTGGTGATCTATTACACAGCAACAAATAATTAATATAATACACTACTGACAGATACTACGAAACAACCACCAATATTTAGAGCTGGCAAGTACCTGCAGCAGAAGCTGACTGTGATGTGTACTCAAGAACAGGGAGGGCTACCTCAGACCTATGTCTTCAACACATAGTGAAGAAGCAGAGATATAGTAAATTTCCCCAGGGAGACACAGGGGCTCTTGGCCTAGCAAGAAAGGATCTGTTCGTCAGAAAAAGGGTGTGGGGCAGTCATACAAATTATTTAAAGAACAGTCAGAACCCACAGTAGTGCCTTTTAAGCATTGTAGGAAAGATAGAGAATACTTTGATCCAAAAACCTAATTTTGTCTAGTCACAATCATTCTGTAGTGTTTGCACAGAAGCACTTACCTTAATGCTGACCCTCTTTTACCTAGCAAATTTCAACCATTACACCTAATAATCACAGCCAAAATTCAGAATTAAAATTTGTGCTCTTATCAGAACCAAGTTATACCAATTTAGTACCACATTATCAGGACAGAAAGAAAAACACCAAGTTACTGTTGACTTTGTTTGCTCATGAAACTCTTACTTAGGATATGCAATAGAACTGGGCATTTTAAAGAGCCCACTATCTTCACCTGATGTTACTATATTTTTGAATCACACTACAAATTTCTTTTTAAAAATTTAACACACTGTAAGCAACTTTTTAATTATAATGCAGCTTTGCAAACAGCATGCCTATAGGAGTAATGAAAATTTCAGATGAGAAAACCATAGAGAAAGAAAAATAAAGCAAAGGTAGCAAAATGTTAGCAACTGGCAAATCCAGGTAAAAAAATATGTAGATGTTCACCTGACAACTCTCAACTTTTCCAATACACATTTAAATTTTTTAAATAAAAAAGTGAAGAAGAGAAATAATTTTCTCAATAAGCTAATGAAGTTTAGGAATCAAAAATGTTCTTGATGCTAATTAGAAAAGTCTGAAGAAGTTACCATTTTCATTCTTGTTTTGATAAACAGGGAAAGAAAACAAAGTAAATATCCAGATCTACGTTTTAAAGCAGTTAACACTTCACAATTATGTAATTATTTCTCTCTCAGAATTCCAAAAATAATGTAAAAATTTCTAAAAACATTTTAATTTTCTGAATCATCCTTACAACCTTTTGGTTCTTTACACAATATCGTTAACTTTTAGATCTGCACTGTTCTCCAAACTCATGTTATTCCACATGTGGTCTGCTGGACCAACAGTATTACATTACCTGTGAATTTGTTAAAAATACAGAACCTCAACAGCCATACTATGGAAGCAGCCCACGTGTCCATATCAATAGATGAAAGGATAAAGAAGTGGTGCATGCGTGCATACACATGCGCGCACGCACACACACACACACACACACACACACACACACACACACAAATATACAGTGGGATTATTATTCAGCCGTAAAAAAGAATGATTATCTCGCCCTTGTCAACAACATGGATAGAGCTAGAGTATAATGCTAAATGAAATGTCAGTCAGAGAAAGAGATAAATCATTTGATTTCACTCACATGTGGAATTTAAGAAACAAAACAAACCAGTAAAAAGAGAGAGAGAGGGAGAGAGAGAGAGAAGGAGAGAGGGAGAGAGAGAAACCAAAAAGCAGATTTAACTATAGAGAACAAACTGATGGTTACCAGAGGGGAGGTGGGTAAGGGGATGGGGGAAATAGGGGATGGGGATTCAAGAGTACATTTATCATGATGAGAAAAATAAATAAAAATGTATATATTCATAGCTTCAATATCATTGATGACCCACAGTCTTTACAGTAAGGCAAGAATTATTAACTTCATCTATTCATAGTGATGGCAGGACAACTAAGATTAGGATAATGGCTGGAAGAATAGTTCAAGCTGTTTCTACTTCTTGCATGTCTATTGTACTTATGTGAGTTAGGTTAGGTGTTAACATCAATGAAATAAGGTAAATCACTAAGGAGCTATTCAGAACAATTATAATGTATGATCATGAAGTGTAAAAATTGTACAATAGGTGATGCTGCATCTTAGAAACCAAGCCAGAATGGATATGTCATCAAGATATGAGGTGTTTGAGGGGCACCTGGGTGGCTCAGCCCATTAAGTGTCTGACTCTTGATTTCGGCTCAGGTCATGATCTCACGGAGATCAAGCCCCAGATCGGGCTCACACTGACAGAGGGCTCACACTGATAGCATAGGGCCGCTTGGGAGTCCCTCTCTCTCTTCCTCTCTCTATGCCCCTCCCCCATGCACACTTTATCTCAAAATAAACTTAAAATAAAAACAAGATATAAAGTGTTTGAACCTATAATTTCACTTTGACAAAGTTATATAATTTTTACTAATACCTCACTCATTTAGAAAGACATAGGAGTTATGATACTGACTTGACACCAGTTTGAGCAGGTTTGACTCCTTCCTTTCTTATGAAGAATCTTCAAATGTATGATATGGGGGAGGGGGGCATCCATGTAGTCATTTGAAATAAGTAGCTATTAATTCTACTATTGGTATTTGTTTATATGCAAATTCCTCTAAAATTAAGAAAATTATTAATATCACTGCTGTTAATGAAATGAATGAACCTATGGATGAGGTAGTATTTCATATTGTATATGCATCTGGATAATCAAAGTGAGCTGGTGGCATTCTTGAAAAGTCAAGAAAGTGTAGTGGGAAGAAAGTTATGTTAACACCTACAAATACAGTTGTGAAACAAATTTTTGCTCAGGTTGAGTTAAATGTATAGCCTGAAAATAATGGGAGTCAGTGAACAAATCCTCCTATAATGACCAATAATGCTTCTATTGATAAGATGTAATGAAATTATGCTACTACATAATATGTATCATGAAGAACAGGGCCCAAGGATCAATTAGCTAGAGTTAAGTCCTGCTAGACCTCCTACTGTAAATAAGAAAATAAAACATAAGGCTCATTGTACAGCTGGTGATCATTTAATATTTCCTCCATGGAGGGTGGTTTGTCAACTAAATACGTTTTCTTGTAGGAATGGCAATCATTATGGTAGCTGATACAAAATATGTTCATGTGTCAACATCTATGCTGACTGTGAAGTTATGATGAACTCACGCAATAAAGTCTAAAAATCCAATGGAAAAAAAAGAAAAATAAATTAAAAAATAAAAAAGCAGAACCTCTGCCTTCAGCCCAAACCTACAGAATCAGAATCAAAATCCTCACCTTAACAAGACACACAGGTAATTTGTATGCACAAGTCTGAAGAGCACTGCTCTAGACATTAAAACTCATTTACTATGAACATTATATATCTATTCAAATGACAAGCATCGAAGTCAGTTAAAAAGAAAATACCTGAAAGCTTTTTAAAAGATTTCCCCCACCAAGAATTCAGTCTGAACTACAAAATGATCCAATGTGTGTGTGTGTGTGTGTGTGTGTGTGTGTGTGTGTGTGTGTGTGTGTGTTTATGCAGACAGAGTCTCTTGGAGAGCTTATTATTGCCTAATCAAAATCAATTAATATCTTTGAAAGCAACTGTAAAAGAAATAAATTGCAAACTGTATGGCTAAAATACAGACACCATTTGGTATACTCAATGCAGTATCATAAGAGATAAAATACATTCATATCAACTGACAAAGTTATTATTTGATAAATTCAATCTGTTGATAAACTATTATCTAGAAACTAAAAACAAAACTCTGCTCCCTCATTCTAAAAGCACTGCTTTGCTACCTGCAAATGTAATGCTTACTCAATTTTATTGTAATCAATCAAAAGCCATAAAGTAATGCAACAGAAATGGACCACATCAATTAAACACTCAGGGACAACTTTTGAGGAAAGCTAAGTTTTATAACCCTAAATAAAGGGAACTTAATTTACAGAAAGAAATCTGGGCAATAATTTTCTTCCAACACAGGCCAGGGGCAGAAAGTGTACAAAGGGCAGCTATGAGAAACACGTTGGTAGTTTGAGCAAATTTAAAACATCCTCCATAATTTCCTTATTAGCTCTAAGATTCCGCTTTTTGTGAATTTCTCTAATAAATTTCCCATCTGGGAAGAAAATGTGTGACCTACTAAAGACCTCAAAAAGCAATTCATTTAAAAATACCAAGAATATACCATTAGATGTAACACAAAAATCATTTTTTTTGTGAAAAATAACTATTTTCCAGAATAACAACAATAAAAACTTAGGGAGAATACTGTCACTGTTTTATGGTTTTACAAATATTTTTAATGTGTGGCTTAGTAGAAAACAGATAAATTATCTTATTAGTTTTAGTTTATTATAACATTAATGTGGAATCTGAAAACATATCAATAAACATTTTGATCTGTGACATTAAAATCCCTGATTCTGACCTTGTATTTTGAACAGATCTTTTTCACAATCATTATTTTGTAACATCATGCATTGACCATTTGGGAATTATTTGTTTACTGAATTAATGTAGATCTCCAAATGCTGACACATTTCTTACATAAAATTTCTTAAAAAGCAGATGTTAAAATGACCACCAATCTCATCAGAAAATTGTTTTAAGAATAATAAAGCTGTCGAGCTCATGGTGGCAGATATGTTTTCCAAAATTCCAATTTTCACTTAAAAGTTCACGTTATCACTGGCAACAAATATTGTCAGTTGCTGTCCTTGCAATGAGAGATTCACTTCATTTATTTTAAAAAACTGTCTTACAAATGCCCAAATATGAATAACCACACTGTCAGTCACTCTTTCAAATAAAAAAAATGGTGTTTCACGAACAAAGTGACTTGTTTGGCCTGCCCTCAAACAAGGGCACAAGTGCTTTTCCTTAAGACAGCCATCATTTTTGACATACAGCAGAAGTGCTTTATATACACTCTCCATTTCATCACAAAGCAGATTGAAAAGGCATGTAGTTAATAATAATCAATAACCTGTACTGCTTCATCCAGAATAGTCTTAAGTGAACGACTGTGGCAGTGAGGAATACGATAACCACTTGCACAGTGTGGTGCGTGCACTGCCCGGCTTTGTGCTATGGCACCACAGTTTTACCCACCATCTCTTTTGCAGGTGAGTACAAATGGAAACACAGAGGAAAGGGAAACTAGCATCTTATTATTATTACAGAAATAGATTTACCCTCATGGATCTTTTCAAAGAGCTTCGGGTACCCCTATGGGTCCACAGACTGCTTTGAGAACCATTACACTAAAACAACCATAACAATTTGAAGCTTTTCCTATCATTATTACAATCCACTGATTCATTCAAGGGCTTGGTGTGTAGTGCCAGCTGGGCACCATACAGTGTGTGAGCGTTTCGAGCGTCTCTGGGTCATTCACTCATGTACCTCAAGTTTGTAGAATAGTGCTTGGCTGGCACACAGCAGGTTTCTGGTATTTGCTGAATAAATAAATAAAAGTGTAGCTGTGATATATTTTAACCTAGATTTCAAAGTCTTAGAGTGCATCCTTCTCACCCATGCAAATAATCTAATTATGGGAATTATTTTTCAACGTAATGGGAAAGACTAACGTGTTAGGCAATATGGAACCTTTACCCTCATTATTCTTGGAGTAGTTTTATCTTCAGACCATTCTAAACTTAAAATATTATATATACAGGCAGCCTTTGATTTGCATGGTACCATAGTAACTGAAAGTCACACGTATCAGAACCATATCCTCACTCTGTATGGTCCTGTGGTAATAAAACCTGTGGTAACATGGTACTGTGCAAAGCACATTAGTGCAAATGACAGGGAAATAAACGCCAATGACCCACACACTCACTTTTAGTAAAATGGAAAGGAAAGCATCTTAGGAAGAATGGGTGAGCAGCCTTTAGGCAGTGACTCTGAATGCGTGCCGCTTACAGGAAAGCAAATTAGACACTTAAAACGACTTTTCAATCTTTTAACATACCTCCCTCCCACAATCCATAACCCTCTGAGAATCACTGCCTAGTGATCAACTAACAGAGGTATTTCAATCCTTCAATAGTATTCGTGAATTGCTTGGGGAGCAGGGGCTGAAAAATCAAGGTGGTTAAGGGGAAAGACAGACCATGTTATAAAATACTGGGACAAAATTAAGTTACAATAAATCTGGACTGGTCTTAAAAAGTACAGGAATTAAAATTTCTCAAAACACACTCAGATCTTGTCTTTGGACTTCTGTCTCCTAACCTTTCTCACAATTCAATCAAAATAGCCTTAGGGTTACTCAACAGTGTTAAGCTGTATCCGTCCCTACTCCTATGCCTACATCTAAACTCAGGACTTTGTTCTTCCTATTTGAGATTTTTTTTAATGAATATAAATATTCCAAAATATTTCAGATTTTAAATGTAGTACATTCAGTTCCAACAAATAGGCATTTATACATACAATGTTTAAATGGATCTGCCAAGAGTTAGGAATAAATCGAAACCTATATGGATGAACACTAGTGGCAGCTTAGGCATTAAAAAGTATCATAGGAGAGGCAATAAACAACTTCACTTAAAACAAAAATTCTAGGGGCGCCTGGGTGGCGCAGTCGGTTAAGCGTCCGACTTCAGCCAGGTCACGATCTCGCGGTCCGTGAGTTCGAGCCCCGCGTCGGGCTCTGGGCTGATGGCTCAGAGCCTGGAGCCTGTTTCCGATTCTGTGTCTCCCTCTCTCTCTGCCCCTCCCCCGTTCATGCTCTGTCTCTCTCTGCCCCAAAAATAAATAAACGTTGAAAAAAAAAAATTAAAAAAAAAAATTCTACTCATAAGTCTACTTACTAAATACCACAAGTGGGATAAATGGGAAATGCTACTTCAACTATACCTTAAAATGCACTGTGATGTTCCAAGGAAGAGCTGAACTTGATGCAAGAAGATCAAATAACAAACCAATTGGATAATGCCTAAAAACAAAAGAGTACGTTTTAAGAAAGAGTATTTTAAAGTTATAACTACAACTACAAAATAAACTTCAGCACATATTGTAACATCAAATATCAGGGGGCTTTAAACACAAATCACAGGAAGACAACATTTTACACAGTTACTTGCCTAAGCTAATATGGTATTGTTGCCAGGTACTAGTCCTTCTTCTAACCATTTCATTCCCCAGCGAAGCCTCAATATACATAATGGGATTGTGCTAAAACATCGTTTATCAGTCATGACCACTATTATATCACAGTACTGCAATACCTGATTATCATCCCAGTGTTCATATTGGACAACCAGTTTTTTAAAGCTTATTTAAATTTCTTTTTTTATTTTTAAAACAACTTAAAATTTTAGAAAATTTTAAGAAGAAGAGCACCTAAGAAAGCATACAATCATCCATTTTTGGTTATTACTATAGCATATAAATTTCCAGCCTTCTATTTATGCATACATATCTAAATATAGATTAAGCTTATCCTTTACATAATACTATACCCTGCTTTTTTCATATAACATCATGTCAACATTTTCCAAAGTCACTGAATATTTTTCTGCAACCTCAAACTAAAGTGGGTTTTTTTTTTTAATGTTTATTTTTGAGACAGAAACAGAGCGTGAGCACGGGAGGGGCAGAGAGAGAGAGAGAGAGAGAGAGAGAGAGAGAGACACACACACACACACACACACAGAATCTGAAACAGGCTCCAGGCTCTGAGCTGTCAGCACAGAGCTCAACGCAGGGCTCAAACCCACGAACTGTGAGATCATGACCTGAGCCGAAGTCAGACGCTCAACCGATTGAGCTACCCAGGTTCCCCTTTTTAAAATAAATTCTATGGGGCACCTGGGTGTCTCAGTCGGTTAAGCGGCTGACTTCAGTCCAGGTCATGATCTCTCAGCTCTAAGGCTCATGAGTTTGAGCCCCGCCATTGGGCTCTGTGTTGACAGCTTAGAGCCTGGAGCCTGCTTCTGATTCTGTGTCTCCCTCTCACTCTGCCCCTCCCCTGCTCACGTTCTGTCTCTTTCTCTCTCTCAAAAATAAACATTAAAAAAAATGTTTTTAATAAGAAAAAATATATTCTGGACTTCTAAATAAGAGAACATTTCCTAATATAACTTTATTCACAGTGAAGCAAATTATTTAGCAATAAATACAAGGTTAATAATACAAACCTTGCAGATTTCAACAAACCTTATTTTTAAAATCATCCTTTCAAAGAATCTAAAGTGGCTTAAATAATGAAATAGAATTAAATAATACTCCCCAAAAAAGCAAAAACACGACTAGCTGGTATCCTATACGGTTCTGTCCTTTAAATGTCAGTGAGTTATGCCTAGATTTAAAAGCTGAAAAATTTGGAAATACATCTAATTCCTCTCAAAATGGTGACCCAATACATTGCCTAACCAAGATTCAAATATTAACTAATACTAGTTATGTTTGCTTACATCTACACAACATAATTGTGAAAAAGTCATCAATTACTAGAGATCATGTATTTATTTAGAAATAATTTAGAATGAATGCCCCGCTAGTAAAATAAAACAGTAGGTAGTTTTAGTCACATATGTGTTATATCTCTTAATAACACCCTCGAACGTCTCTATTTGAAAGTTAGCATCTAACACAAATCTCTCATAACCAAGTATGAGTACTGAAGGAAATTCTGGATTACCTAAATAATAGAACGTTTCCTTCAGAAACATTTCAGAAGCCATGGAAGGGGAAAAAAGAAAAAAAGAAAAAAAAAAAGCCCTAGCCTGCCAAAAACTAAAATAAAAATAATAATTAAAAAAAAAACCAAAATAAAAACGCTGCTTTATAGAAAAGTTATAGATTCTATCCAATTCTCATCCTTCTCTCTTAAATTGTATGAGCTCTATATAATGCCTTGTATTTTTACAAAAGAGACCTCTGTTAGTTCTATTCTAGGAGTTCTAGTTCATCATTTTAGGAATTATTTCATTATTCATCAATTATTCCCATCTATGCTTTAAAGATAAAAAAGACTAAAAAAAAAAAAAGAAGAAAAAAAAGATAAAAAAGACTAAAATAGTAGCAATTTGGAAGAATAATGGCATGCCTAGAAGAATGATACAATAATGCATCCTTCCATTTTCTCACTGTTTCACCTAGAATATCGTATTTCAAGAAAGCATAAAGTAAGGATCCAGACCCCATCTGCTTTTAGGTATCATTAACATGGCTGAAAGCAAAAAAATGTCTTGTTTTCCATGCATAGTGGGAAAGAGAGGAAACACTGACAAGGGAAGATGTTACGCAATTATCCGATAAATCAGATGATTTTTACAAAAAGAGCAGTACTTTAGACTTTAGACCGTAAAACTGATCATTTAAGTGAAATCTCAGATTATGAGTCATTAGATGATATTCTAGGCGAATTTTACAGAATTCAAAAACTAATTAATGAACAATGTATTTTTTTGGTTATATATATGTATGTATATACTTATATAGATAGATACATATTTTTAAAATTCAAGTTAGTTAACATATGGGGTAGTGTTGGTTTTAGGAGAATTTAGTGATTCAGCAACTTACATGTAACACTCATCCCAACAAGTGCCCCCTTAATACCCATCACTCATTTAGCCCATCCCCCCACCTACCTCCCCTCCAGCAACCCTCAGTTTGCTCTTTGTATTTTAGAGTCTCTTCTGGTTTGCCTCCTTCTCTGTTTTTATATTATTCTATTTTTCCTTCCCTTCCCCTATGTTCATCTGTTTTTGAACAACGTATTTCTAAAGAGATGGCATTCTTATCCACTTAGTTGTTCAACAGCAAGAATTCCATTATACAATATTTTATGACAAGAATCTGGATCATTTTGCTAAAAAGATGTGTGATAGTATTTTTACATCTTGTATGCTATTTGTGCACTGCAATTTACCTGATAGGAAGCAGGTAAGTGCTAAAGGCAGATTTGTACCAAAGATGACAGGAAGGAATCATATGACGTAGAAATGAAAAAGTATTGATCATTCGAATTGGTATTTACTAATGTAAACACAAGTTTTACAACAAAATCATGATCTGTCAAAGGTTTTAAAAACTTCTTTAAGCATTGCTGTAAAGTACCAATAAGCCAGAACCTCTTAGACGTCTATTTACATGACAACAAATGAGTAGTTAGTTGCATTCAGAAGACACTGCCCATTTCAGGTATCTGTACCTTCAAAACCAGGAAAATACGGAGTGAAAATCTGAATTTGCTGTATTTAAATACTTCTTAAAATCTCTAATAAAGTTGTCATTCACTATTCCTTTATTCGTCTCTAAGTTATTTATAAAATGACTTAAACATATGTCTGTCTGTGTATCTATCTAAGTTCACTTCCTCAGATGGTAAATGAAGACTCTATCTATCTAAGTTCACTTCCTCAGATGGTAAGTGAAGACTCTTTATCCTGATAAATATTAGGATGAAATTTAAATATTATGGTTCCTAATACTTATATTTAAATATAAATGTATGTAAAGTATTAATATAAAAGCATTCTAAATGTAATAGCTAATAACTACCCTGTAACACTCCTTAAAAATAAAACTGCACCAAAAAAAACTATTTACTTCCTTATACTGTCCGGTCAACATCTACAGCTTATATACGGCTCAAAGCAGGTGTTTATGTCAGAATGATTTTGATGCAAGGATACCAACTGCAAACAAATATACTATCTGAATTAACTGGTTCCAAGACTGCTTATTTCTGATGAGTTTATTAATATGCAAGAAAATCTATAACCAAAAACAGAACTGGCAAAAATTAAAGGTACTGAATTTCTCTTACACTATAATCTGATTTACATCAAGGGTTTCAAAAGTACTAATTTGTACAACTCCTCTAAATAGATATTCTACATAGTTTTGTCAGGAGGCTGCTAACCCACAACACAGAAACCACATAAGCCATAACTATAAGTAAATCATAATGTAGCCATTTATCTGTTATGTTGCTACTCCTGCCAATCTAACCTAAATTTAACAGAAAAGGAAGCGGTGAGGATATGAACCTGGAATATATCCCAGAAGAGAGCCAACAGTAAAGGTTCCATCTACCGCCCCATAACAACTGACTGTGCCAGAAGTTAGTGTGAGGTCTATTTTTCACATTTTATTCATTTTCTTTCTCTTCCTTAAACTGATCTAGTCTTTTCTAAATTCAATTTCTCAAAATGAGTAATATTTTCATTATTCTTTGCATAAGCTGTTTCTTCTTCACCCTTTCATTACTGCTAAAATACATACACACATACTGGCCACATGTATAGCAATAACGGATATGTTCCTAAGTCAGCCAAGGGTGCTCACAGTAGTCTAAACATCTGCGGTGGGATAATAAAGCAGTATTCTAACATCAGCAGCAAAAGAAAGCTTCCCCATATACTAGAGAACTGTCATCCTGCTCCATGTCACTGAAATAAATGCAGCCTATTCATAAGTCTGTTACAGTGATTCACTAGAAACAGGATTACATTTCATTGAATAAAAAAGGGCACAACTCAAATGTACACCAAAGTAATTTAATGATTACAATAAATTTTGCCCTGCTTCATCTATGGAACAAACAACTGTAGACTAGCACTGTGTTTCACAGCTTTCTAAACCTATTCTTATGCATGAAAAATTACAAAAATAACCAAGGGGATACTAAATGTCTAACATGCTAAGTAAGCCACATTTCAAAATTCAAGTTTACAAAATAATATATAAAATTTTAGAAGTTCAAAACCTTAGAAAAATGACTATCCATAAGAGAGAAAAGCCTGCACAGTGTTTGTGATTAAGATGTCATTTTGTTAAAATTTACTTCTGAAACCACACAGATATAGTATTAAATTCTGGGTCATTCCGTTTATGTTTAAGATCAAAATCAGTGCCGCTTTTTTTTTTATTCAAAAGGTAGTTTCAACTTCTTACTTTCAACAATCAGTCCTGAAAATAAGTCAGTTTACCTAAGATAATAATAAGAAGAAAGGAAAACTTTTTCTAAAACTTATACTGAAGGCCTAAGATCTAACCAATATTAGGGTATACAAACAAAGTATTCTTTTGAAGAACCAGAAACTGTTCTCTTAAAATAAGTCTAATACAAAAGTAACAAATACAATCTTTGGACACTTGATTTATGGTAAAAAGTAACTCCACCTTTTAAAATGCAGTGTTAGAGCACCCTCTGCTGACTAATCAACTCAAATCACTCTTTAAAAAAAAAAAAAAAGATCCTTACATTTGAGTTAGATCAGCACTTTCCACCTGCCATGTAATTTTTAAAACAAAGGACTGTAGAGGATAAAACATTAATCAAATAAAGACCCCTCGGATTCTCTCTATAAATCAACAATACCTTAAGTATTCATTATGTGTACACCACTGCTCTTAAATATATTTCTATTCTAAGACGGACAATTAACATAAGCAATGCAGAGAGAACATACAGAATTAAAAAAAACAACAACTAGCAAATAGAATATCAGCAGGTGTGGTAGAAAGAGCCCTGAACTGAGAACTCAAAATCCGGTCCTACTCACTCATTTGAGCAAGTTATTTTATTGACTGGAGCCTCATTTTCTCAATAAAAAGAAGAGACTAATTTAATTTAGATTCATTCATGCAGTGAACAAACATTTACTTAGCACCTCTTACATACTGCTACTTAAGGTACAAAGCCCATACTGAAGTATCTCGTGCAGATATTTAAACAATCATAACAATAAATATGAATAGGACTTCTAGAGTAAGAAAGAATATCAGTTTATGCTCTTTCTTCCTTCTTTTATGAATTATCTTGTGTTTGATTTTTTTCTCTCTTGACTTTATTTAAAACTCCAAAGAATCAGGTATAAGAAAGATGTTATCATCCTACTCAAATACATGTTCTTCTACTCTTTAAGACACTTGCATGGTCTCAAAAGTCCAAGTCCTACAAAACTTCAGTGGTAGCTGCTTCCCTACATGATTATCCTATATGAAGCCCACTGCTTAAATGCCAGACATTGATAGCCTATGACTCCTTTAACACAGGGAAGATAACTCCTTTAATGTGGAAGAAAACTGCAATAGTTAGGAGGAAAAAGAGAAAAAGATCAAGACTTAGCCCAGAGGTCCTAGGTTACATTCACACCTCTGGAAGCTATTCCTTCCTCAAATACATGGAGTACCTAACAATATGGTAGTTAGTCCGCCATATCTGTAGGGGATACATTCCGAGACTGCCCCAGCAGGTGCCTGAAACCACAGATAGGACCAAATTCAACACATTTTACATTTTTTCCTAAATGTACCTATGGTAACGTTTCATTTATAAATTAGGCACAGTAAGGGACTAACAACAATAACATAATAGAACAATTAAGTTATATTAAAAGTTACATGAAGTGGTCCGTCAAAATATCTTACTGTACTGTACTCACCACTCTTCTTGTGATGATGTGAGATGATAAAATGCCTACGTGATGAGATGAAGTGAGATGAATGACATACGCATTATGGCACAGCGTAAGGCTACTACTGACCACCTTCCGACAATATGTCAGAGGAGATCACCTGCTTCCAGACCACGGCTGACTGAGGGTAAATGAAACTACAGAAGCAAAACTGCAGGATAAAGGGGGACTACTGCACTAAAGGCAGAGTTTTAACAAAAGCCATTAAACACAATGAGCTTACAACAAGACATATAACGATGAGAGTGACATCATGCATAATAAAAAGTTATCACCCCAAAACCTACAATGAAGTATGTGACCACAGTTACTTTCATACAAGCTCTCTAAAAGTAAAACTAATTTTAATTTTACTCTTTAATAAAAGACTTTCAGAAGGGATAAATCCTGACAAAGTAAGGACATGATATATTTAAGCCAAGATCATTACTCCATAGTAACAGGGAGAAATGGGTCCAAACATTATTTACTGATACAGAATACAAATGTATAGAATACAAATCCTATCAAATACAAAAACAACCACCATACAGGATGGATTAAAAAGCAGCTGAAGGATGATGACTAAGCACTCATTTACTTGTAAAAGTTAAATTGAGGTTTCCCATCATTTTCAGAGTTTCTCATTTGGGGGTGGTTTTGTACCCCTCCACCCGGGACATTTGGCAACATTTTTTATAATCATGACTAGAGGGACTATTACTAGCACTGGCAGGCAGAGGTCAAAGCTGCTGCTAAAAATCCTGCAATGTATAGGATAGCCCTTCCACAACAAAAAATTATCTGGGTCAAAATGTCAACAGGGCTGTTGTTGAGAAGCCCTACTTTACAATGATAAAATTGAAAAGCCTAGTGTCAGTCACATGGATTCTTACAATAATGTGTATGCAACTAATACACATAAAGCAATGTAACTTCAATACCCAACTATAATACAGATAGAACTGCCAAGAATATAGATATATCCTATTGCTACTCAGCCACAATCTTTCCCCCTCCTTCCTTTCCCTCTACTCTCCTGGTCCTTGCTCCTCTTACACTTCTTTTAAGCCACCTTCCCATTCCAAAACCTCCAATTCTGAGAAATAAAAAGAAAACATGGACTTATCTGTGCTATCTGAGATCTAGAACTAGTCAAGAGTCATAATCAGTCTGATATATGACTATGAAGCTCATCAGTACGGTTTTTACTAAAAAATGAATGCTATGAAGAACTTTGTCATCCTTTCCCAGAATTGCCTCAAAAAGTTGGAGACGTGACCCATAACCCAATACAAAATCACCTTGTAGGTTTCTAAACCATCATGAGAAATCTATTCACTCGTGGGAATTCATCAACACAAGGTAAGTTCCAAAAGTTCACTCCTTATTTCTAAGTAATGCTTGTATTTAAGTCAACTGCACTTATTAAACATCCACTAGCTTCCTTTTTTATAAGACTCTTTTTAAACTCTTCGTTTTAATACTCCGAGATTCAGAATCCAAGTCTACTTTTAACCTATTTATACGTTTCATATTTCCTTCGAGTCTTGACTCAGTCTATTATCTTTTCATTCAACTACATTCATATGGCAGCATTTCAACACCTATATACCAGCATACCTTGAACCTTTTTTTTTATATGCCTCTCTCTGTAATTTCTCCAGTTTCACTAAATATTTTTGGAAGCACAATTTACAAAACTCCCTACAGTAACAGAGGAAGCACAAAATACATCATCTGTACATGGATAAGCCCAGATTTAGGATTTATTTTCAATATGTTTCTTCAGAATGATATAGTATCAAAATTATTTTTCACATAAAAAGAAAATCAATACATTTTTAATACTAAACCAAGGCTAGATAAAATGTGCATATTGGCACAGTGATCAACTAAATGTGGCAATCGGTTGGAAAGATGCCATTTTAGGTAATCATGTGCATATAAAGATCTATTATAAAAACTTTGGAAATAGAACCAAAATTGAATACTGCCACAGAGTGACATTCTTAGGGGAGTCTTAAATGTATCTGAAGAAAGGAAAAAAAAAAACCAACAACCGCATAACCAAATACACTACTATTATGCTATAGAAAAATCTACTGTTGAAAATATATACAAATGTGTCCGGTCTCCCATGCATCCAACAGAAGGAAGAAATATTTTCAGTAAAATATTTGAATAAAATGCACTGTATTATATGAGCTAGACTAGTGATTTATTTCTTTATATAACTTTTTTAAAATTGCTAGAGGGCACTATACCTTCTTAAAGCTAGCATATACTCAATGCTTAAAAATGCAGAAAAATTCACTCACCATTTCAGTGGTGTGCCTTCATATTCAAACCATATCTCACTAATGTCTTCTTGTCTCATAACCTTCTGAAAGTGCTTTTTCACTTTGTCAGTTACCAACGTCAAATAACTTACTCTTGGCAAAAGCAACTGAAATGAAAATTTGTAAAACCGTATTTATTTACTATTTTTTTAAATGTATATACTAAATAGGTTTTTGAATCTTAAGGAAAAACAGCCATGTTTTTTGCATTATTTTGAATATTCCACACAAAGTCAACTGCTTTTTATAGCAAACCCTTTATAGGCTAAAGGTTAATAACTTTTAAAATTTCTTGTCATTACTTAAAGTACAGCTTATAGTATAAGTACCTAGAATAAACAACACAAATCAATCTACATACAATCTTTCTGTAATACTTTTCTCCAAATAAAAATACAATGTAATCAGATGTCATGCTATTTAGGATGCTTCTTACTTCTATTAAATTTAACTTAAAAATTAATATGATTCACCTGAGTTAATTAAACTGTTCTGAGAAGATAATCAACTCAGTCCTAATGTACATCTTGACTTATCAATCAGGACTTCTCAATTGGTCCATCATGTTTTGATAATCTACTGTGTATTAGGTTACTCGCAATGAAGAAGAACACCAAGACAAAGATATAATCTGTCCTCTTCTATATGAGGCTAAAATAAAGGCAAAAAAAAAATTCATAAGAAGTACTTACAAAAATACTTCATTGCAGCAACAGAGAGGCCTTTAAAGGTAAAATAGAAGCTCATTTAATGAACAAGAGGGGCCCACTATGATAGCATGAATAAAAGGATGGGACAATGAGAAACAGTATTTGAGGAATATTCTAGCAGTTTGTACATAAAAGACTTAAAGAAGGTAAGATTATAGACTGGAAATCTGTTAAGGAAATATCACATGAGGAGATGGGCATGAAGGAATGGAAAAGTGAGAAAGGTCTGGAAATCAGTCAGACAGATTTTGGTTACTACTAATCAAAAAACTGAAGGAGAAAAATAAGTGAAAGATGATTATTGAGCTACACATTTAAATCTTTAATTTTTTTTAATGTTTATTTTTGAGAGACAGAGAGAGAGGGAGCGAGCATGCAATCAGGGGAGGGGCAGAGAAAGAGGGGGAGACAGAATCTGAAGCAGGCTCCAAGTTCTGAGCTGTCAGCACAGAGCACGATGCAGGGCACGAACCCAGGAACCCATGGGATCATGACCTGAGCCAAAGTCCAATGCTTAACCAACTGAGCCACCCAGGCACCCCTAAAGCTTTGAAGTGCAGTAAGACACAAGCTTAAGATGTAATGCCGGTAGACTGGTGATCCTGCCACTGTCCATCAACTCCTTCAATCCTGTCTTCACAGAGCCTGGGGCTACTTGGACTTTGGAGAAAGAAAAGTCTGGGAGGGAATATTGGGCTAGGTAAACCTTCAACCAGCATGGTTATAATGGCCATCATTGTTTTTCCCCCACCAAAGATACCCAGAAAGAAAACATGATAGTATGTAAGAAAATTGGTTAGAATTTTTATAAAGAAGAACACACAAGTGGATAAAAGGAGGAAAGTGGCTGGGGCGCCTGGGTGGCTCAGTCATTAAGCATCCAACTTCAGCTCAGGTCATGATCTCAGGGTTTGTGAATTTGAGCCCTGCATCATACTCTATGCTGACAGCTTGGAGCCTGGAGCCTGCTTTGGATTTTGTGTCTCCCTCTCTCTCTGTCCTTCCCCCACTCACACTCTGTCTCTCAAAAAAGGAATAAATGTTAAAAAAACTTTTTTAAAGGAGTAAAGTGGCAAAAATTTATGTTTTTCCCTCCTTTGTAGTAGATACTCTAGCCATTTCTTACTTTCTAAGGTTCTGTCTTTTGCTGGTAAAATTGTATTGTTATTCTCTTTCAGCTGCTTTTGACAGGCTAACTCTGCTGCATTTTTCATGCTGTTTATTCAGTTACGTCTTTTGGGGGTGCCCAGGTGGCTCAGTCAGTTAAGCATCTGACTCTCGATTTTGGCTAAGGTCATGATCTCAACCTCAGGAGATGTGGAGCCTGCTTAAGATTCTCTCTCTTCCTCTTCCTCTGCCCCTCCCCTGCTTGTGAGCACATGTACACACTCTCTCTCAAGAAAACAAATTAATTAATTAATAATTAATTAATTAATTAAGTGAAAAGGTTGTCTTTTGGTTAGTAAATCAAGTAGAACTACTGGGCTGGGGAATACATACAAAGAGAAATACTCTGGTTAAGGGAACTAATATATAATCACAGAAAATCAAGATAACAAGCCCCAACTGGGTAAGAGAATATGACAGTGGTCCTAGGGACAACAGGGTAGAGGGGGTAGGAGGTAGCTGGCATGCTCCAGGATGGAACGGAAGGTACTTGTTAATACTAGAACTAAGCTTTTGGATAGCAATGTGGATTCAACAAAATGTTAAGTTCCTCTTTTATAAAGAAACAACTAGAATGTGGATTAGGGAAGAAAAGAAAAAGGAAATGAATACAGTATGTAAGAAAAAACACTAGTTGTTGTACAGGAAATTATCAACTCTATTTTATATGCAGTTTAAACAACTTGCAGAATCATATTCTATTAAAGAAATGGCAAAGAAAAGATTCATTAAAATCAGAAATCACAGAATCAAATACAAATGTAATGTGGGCATCTCTAAGAAATTAAAATAGCATAATAAATTAGCCATTTTTTTAAATAAGTAAGTACAGAATTGACCCTTGAACAACATGGGAGTTAGGGGTGTCAACCCCCACATGGTTCAACATCCATGTATAACTTTTGTCTCCTCAAAAACTTAAACTACTAATAGTCTCTTGACTGGAAGCCTTACCAATAACATAAACAGTCAAATAACAAGATATTTGGTATGTTATATGTATTATATAGTCTTAAAGAAAGCTAAGAAAATGTTATTAAAATCATAAGGAAAAGAAAATACATTTACAACACTGAACTGTAAAACAGATCAGCATATAAGTGGACCCACACAGTTCAAACCTGTGTAAGAATCAACTGTAATCTATTAGTCTAACAAGCTTTATACTAGTAAATCCAAAACTTTTAATTTAAAATGTCTGTTGTCATTAAATAATAATCTATTCTGTAGAGAATATTAACCTATGGATATTATAAGAAAAGAAAACACATCAGGACTAATGAGCACGGATATCATCTCCTGATTTTGGGGTGTCGTACCACATGCCTAGGGTTCAAAGTTACTGAAAAATTCACAAATGATTTTCATGAAATGAAAACTTCTTTACATAAGGAATGAGGAGTATTAGAATGTAAGCTCCAATAATACAGGGATTTTTGTTCTGTCCACTGCTACATTCCAAATGCCCAAAATAGTGCCTGTTTTATACAATAGGCACACTATATATATTTGCTGAATGAAACACAGATCCCAAAGGTTAAGTAACAAAAAGCCAAAATGATAATTAATAAAGAATTCCCATTCTTAAGACAGAATCTATACCAAAATGTACTTGGAATCTTCTTTACTAAATTGGTCTGTGGGAGTAATCTGTAACTAATATAAATATCTACAGCAGCACTAAAAAATGACACTAAGATTTGAGAATGGCTATATTAGAGTAAGTATAGATACAACTTATCTGGTAAATATTTAAGTAAGTAAAAATAAAGGGGCGCCTGGGTGACTAGTTGGTTAAGCGTCCAACTTTGGCCCGGGTTGTGATCTCGCGGTTCACGGGTTCGAACCCCGTGTTGGGCTCTGTGCTCACAGCTCAAAACCTGAAGCCTGCTTCAGGTTCTCTGTCTCCCTCTCTCTTTCCCCCTCCTGCACTCGTACTCTGTGTGTCTCTCTCTCTTTTTCAAAAATAAACATTTAAAAAAATGAAAAAAAACCAGTAAAATAACATAATCCTGTCTTCTATATCCAGATTGTACCATTCACTGATTTTCTTAGGTGTATTTCATTGGTTTACTTTTATTTTAATTGTGGTAAAATATATCTTGCATAAAATTTGCCATTTTAGCCATTTTTCAGTGTATAGTTCATTGGCATTAAATACATTCACACTGTTGTGCAACCATCACCAGTCTCCATCTTAAGAATTTTTCATCAGCCCAAACTCAAATTCTGTACCAATGAAACAGTAACTCCCCTATTCTTCTCTTCCCCAGGCCCTTGGGAATCACTTTCCTAACTTGTTTCTTTTAATTGGACTATTCTAGGTACCTTGCCTAAGTGGAACCATAAAATATTTGTCCATTTGCGTCTGGCTTATTTCACTTTAATTAATGTCTTTGAGGTTAACTTCTTTTAATATGAAAAGGATTATCCCTCTCTAGGGAAACTGTCAGCTACATGGCATCAATCCATCATTCTCTTATTCCTCATGTAGCACTATCAAGTACTCAGTGAGTATTACACAAGTGATTCATTTTTTTTCTATACAGCTTGCAAGGAATACAGGAATAGCTGTACAGATTACTTATGTTTTTGAAAAAGGTAGCTGCAATATTATTTATTTGTGCCAAATCCTATTTTGTCCAACAATTTTCAATTATAAAATTAGAGGCTATTTACCTAGAACAAAAGTAGAATTAAAATATACTAGAATTCTGGGGCGCAGTCGGCTAAGCGTCCGACTTCAGCCAGGTCACGATCTCGCGGTCCGTGAGTTCGAGCCCCGCATTGGGCTCTGGGCTGACAGCTCAGAGCCTGGAGCCTGTTTCCGATTCTGTGTCTCCCTCTCTCTCTGCCCCTCCCCGTTCATGCTCTGTCTCTCTCTGTCCCAAAAATAAACGTTGAAAAAAAAAAATTAAAAAAAAAAAATATACTAGAATTCTGTTCCATTTCAATGCATGAGGCATCACACCAGACAATGAAGACAGAGCATTGAATGAGACAAGAGTTCCTCCCACAGCACTAACAGGCTAGATAGATGGTCAGCAAAAACAAAATTACAAACGTGATGAATGCAAGGAGGAAGGAAAGAGTGCTACAAGACAAAGTAGCAAAGGAATTTAACCTCATCTAGGGGCTTATGGAAAGCCATGACAGGAAACTATGCTTAGGCAACAGCCAGAAGGTAAACAGGAGTGAACCAAACATGAGTGCTGTGAATGTTTGGCTGTGAGTAGGAGTAGGAGATACTGCTGCTTATTCCAGACAGAGGAAATACAAGAAGCCATAAAGTGAATATGAGAAGACAAAGGTTGGCACGCTGGAGGAACCGTAAGAAGTTGAATATGACAGGAATAGAGAGGGTTGAGACAGCAGAGTACTGAATAAGGAAGGGACCAGATAAACTACAGGAAGGATCTTAAGATGAGGAAAGGCTACTAAAGGTTTTATTCCAACTAAAAACTGAAAAATGGAAAGAGGGCAAGAATGAAACAGGGAAATTAGTATTATCAAATCCCATCAGGTTTTAAATGGTGGTCTGTTCTCAACAAATCGAATCCAACAGTACATTAAAAGAATCACTCACCATAATCGAATGGGATTTATTCCTGGGCTGCAAGGGTGGTTCAATATTCGCAAATCAATCGTGATACACAACATTAATAAAAGAAAGGGTAAGAACCGCACGATCTTCTCCTTAGATGCAGAAAAAGCATCTGGCAAAGGACAGCAACCATTCTTAATAAAAATCCTCAACAAAGTAGAGATATAGGGAACATATCTCAACATCATGAAGGCCATATATGAAAAACCCACAGCTAATATCATCCTCAATGGAGAAAAACTGAGAGCTTTTCCTCTACGGTCAGGAACTAGACAGGGATGTCCACTCTCACAATTGTTATTTAACACAGTCCTTGAAGTCTTAGCCTCAGCAATCAGAAAACAAAAAGAAATAAAAGGCATCCAAACCATTAAGGAAGAAATCAAACTTTCACTATTTGCAGACAACATGATACTCTATGTAAAAACCTGAAAGACTCCACCAAAAAATTGCTAGAACTGATACATGAATTCAGTAAAGTCGCAGTACATAAAATCAATGTACAGAAATCTGTGGCTTTTCTATACACCAATAATGAAGCAGCAGAAATAGAAATCAAGGAATCGATCCCACTTGCAACTGCATCAAAAACCACAAGACACCTAGGAATAAATCCAACCAAAGAGGTAAAAGATCTGTACTGTGAAAACTATAGAACACTTGTGAAAGAAATTGAAGACACAAAGAAATGGAAAAGCATCCCAAGCTCATGGAATGGAAGAACACTGTTAAAATGTCTATACTACCCAAAGCAATCTACACATTTAATGCAATCCCTATCAAAATACCGCCACATTTTTCACAGAGCTAGAACAATCCTAAAATTTATATGGAACCACAAAAGACCCAGAATAGCCAAAGCAATCTTGAAAAAGAAAATAAAAGCCAGAGGCATCATGATTCCAGACTTCAACTTATATTACAAAGCAATAGTGATCAAGACGGTACAGCATTGGCACCAAAACAGACATACAGATCAGTGGAACAGAATAGAAAACCCAGAAACAGACCCACAACTATAGGGTCAACTAATCTTTTAGAAACAGGAAAGAATATACAATGGGAAAAAAAGACTGTCTCTTCACCAAATGGTGCGGAGAAACCTGGGTAGTGACATGCAGAAGGATGAAACAGGACCACTTTCTTACACCACACATGAAAATAAATTCAAAATGAATGAAAGGGGCACCTGGGTGGCTCAGTCTAAGGTTAAGCATCCAACTTCGGCTTGGGTCATGAATTAATGGTTCTTGAGTTCGAGCCCAGCGTTGGGCTCTGCACTGACAGCTCAGAGCCTGAAGCCTTGCTTCGGATTCTGTCTCCCTCTCTCTCTGCCCCCCCCCCCCCGCTTGTGCACTCTCTCTCTCAAAAATAAATAAATAAACATTTTTAAAAAACTCATTATCAAAATGAATGAAAGACCTAAACGTGAGACAAGAAACCATCAAAATCCTAGAGAACACAGGCAGCAACCTCTCTGATGTCAGCCATAGCAAATTCTTACTAGATACGTCTCCTGAGGTAAGGGAAACAAAAGCAAAAATAAACTTTTGGGACTTCATTCATCAAAATAAAAAGCTTCCGTACAGTGAAGGAAACAACAAGACTAAGAGGCAACCTTTGGAATGCAAAAAGATATTTGCAAATGACGTAACTGATAAAGGGTTAGTATCCAAACTCTATAACGAACTCATCAAACTCAATACCCAAAATACAAATAACCTACTTAAAAAATGTACAGAAGACATGAATAGACATTTTTTCAAAGAAGACATCCAGATGGCCAATAGACACATGAAAAGATGCTCAACATCACATCATCAGGGAAATACAAATCAAAACTACAATAAGAGATCACCTCACATCTGTCAGAATAGGTAAAATTAACAACACAGGAAACAACAAGTGTTGGCAAGAATGCAGAAAAAAGGAGAATACACTTACACTGTTGGTGGAAATGCAAACTGGTGCAGCCACTCTGGATAACAGTATGGAGGGGCCTCAAAAAGTTAAAAATAGAACTACCCTGCAACCCAGCAATTGCAATACCAGGTATTTACCCAAAAGTTACAAAAATACTGATTCGAAGGGACACATGCACCCTGATATCTACAGCAGCACTATCAATAATAGCAAAGTATGTAAAGGACCCAAATGTCAATCAACTGATGACTAGATAAAAAACATGTGGTATACATACACAATGGACTATTACTTGGCCACAAAAAAGAATGAAACTAGCCGTCTGCAACAACGTGGATTGAGCTTGAATGTATTATGCTAAGCGAAATAAGTCCATTAGAAAAAGACAAATAGCATATGATTTCACTCATTATGTGGAATTTAAGAAATGAAACAGATGAACATGAGGGGAAAAAAGAGAGAGGCAAATCATAAAACAGACTCTTAACTGTAGAGAACAAACTGAGGGTTGCTGGAGGGAGAGTGGATGGGGGGATGGGTTAACTGGGTGATGGGGATTAAGGAGGGCACTTGTGATGAGTACTGGGTGTAGTATGTTAAGTGATGAATCACAAAATTCTACTACTGAAGCTAATATTATACTATATGTTAACTAACTGGAATTTAAATAAACTTAAAAAAGAAAAGAAAAAAAATAAATTGTAGTCCTAACTAGGCTGTAGCAATGGGTATGGAAGAAACTGGCTAAATTTCAGAGATATTTGAGATGTAAAATCAGATGGATTAAGTTACTAACGGAATGTCGGGGATATGAGAGAATGAAGCAACAAAGGATGAGTCCTTTCTTAATTACTGGTGAGAATAATTAATTAGCTGGGTGACAGATCTACTTGCACAAATAGGAGGGGAGTACGGCAGATGACCAGGCTATCTGGAAGAAATGATGATGAGTCCAGTTTCAAACACACAAAGTTTGAGTGTCTTCAAGACATCTCAGTGAGGATATACAGCAGACAGACATATAGGAACAGAACTCAGGAGAAAAATCTTGGGAGTTGTCAAGATGAAAATGCTCAACAAGAGATTAAAATGGTGGCTCCAGGGGGGAAAGAGTGAAGTGGAGGGGGAAAAAAAAGCAAAGTTCCAAGGAATGCCAACACTAAGGAAGAAGCAAAGGAGAGAGATCTGGCAAAGGAGACCAAAAAAAAAAAAAAAAAAAAAAAAAACACCAGAATAGTAGAAGCAAAACCAGGATTATGAGGCACTGCATAGCAAGAGAGAACAATGTCACAAAGTGGAGAAAACATCCAAATCAATAGCAAACACCACTGAGAGATCAAGCAAATGAAAATTCAAAAACAGACTCTAGGTTTGACAAAAAAGATGGCATCAATGACTTTATCAAGAACAATTCTGTTGGAGTAGTGCGAAAATGTGATTACAGTAAGATAAGTGGAAGGTGGGAAGGAGACAATGAGTACAGACCACCTTTTTCCTAAGTCTGGCTGTGAAGGGAAAGCAAAAGGTTGAAAGAGAGATGGGGTCAACAGAAGGTGGTTTCAGGATAGGAAGGATTTAACATAATATAAATGCTGCAAAAAAAGGAGCTAGTAGGTAGAAGTTGAAAGGAAAATAAAGAGAGAAGGCAGGGGTAGAGGTAGGAGAATATCAGAAACCACCAGCTTCCTGAGAAGACTACAGATGGGATCCAGAGCAGATAGAAGGATAGGGCTTGCCTAGGAGGAAGAACACCTCTTCCATTAAAACAAGAAGTCAGTATGTGTGAATGCAGATATTTTAGGAGACTCGGTGACAGAAGGTTAAGAAATCAAGAAGTGAGGTCACCTCTTCAGAGTGAAAAATAAGGTCAGGCCTCAGAGAAATAGAGAAGAATAGAGAAAGCTTACTAAGGAAACAAAAAAGGACTGCTCTGTAATGTTTACAGTCCACTCAGATTTATGACCATATGCCTAATTGCATGATTTTTGTAACAAGTCACAAAATATGAATGCAAATTAGTATCATGTTTTCATATTAGATAATCTAAATGAAAAGCAACAGTTTAAATGAATACAATAGCAACAACAGAATGAAAGACTGCCTAGTTTCCAACAAATTTCCTTCCTTATATTCCCTGCAGAATATATAATTCTCTGACATAGATATGGGATGTAGGCTGAAAGGAGATTTATGCAGAGGTAATAAATCAAAATGCAGAAATAAACAGGAATATATTTAACATTAATATTCTTTTCCAATGGCAAAGACTCTTTAAATAATAATTTAGTTTATAAATGTGGTAGAAATAGATAATTTAAAATCTAGTTTCTAAGAAATAAGGAATGAATGTTATAAAAAGAAAAGTGTAGGGATGCCTGGCTGGCTCAGTCCATGGAGCATGTGACTCTTGATCTCAGGGTTGTAGTTCAAGACCTACGTTGGGTATAGGGATTACTTAAAAATAAAATCTTTAAAAAAATAATAAAACAAAACAAAACAAAACAAAACAAAGTATATTCCCATTCACCTATCCTTATCACACATCCACTTCAACATGAGTGGACTTTTCAGGCCATGCTAACAATCCTGTTATATCACCTCACCTGAGTTTTGAGAATGTCTAGGAAAGAGGTATACTGGCCCTCAGGCTATGTATTTTTACCTCATTTTATCCAGGATCTTTAAAATATTATCATTATTATAAACCAAAGCCATTAAAAATATTCAAGCTTAATTTACAACCACAACACATGTGAACTAAAACCATACTGTCACTGCCATTCTCACCTATAATTCTAAGACTAACCATTACTCACCTATAATTCTAAGACTAACCATGTTTTTGTATATTTTCTTCCCATATGTATTAACTTATGCTTAAGTATGTATGTATTTAAAGAGCAAAATCTAGATTATGCTACCTGATTTTCAACTGTAGTTTTTGTTTAAAATGTATATATGCCTGTCAACCAACACTTTTCAAAAACATAATCATAATTACCATATGAGTTTCTTTTGGGTGAAAAATTAGGGCAAAATACATTAAAAAAAACAATTATCAATTAGACAAAACAATTTTCTTCCTCCTACAGATATCCCCAATACTTGCTGCCATTTTCAATTCAATTAGAAACTGTTGGAAAACAACTTACACTCTACTCTCACAACAATCTTTTCATCTTTAACAGATTCATATACAAAGAAGGAGAAACACTGTAGTCTTTAGATTTTTTTAACTGCAGAATATCATCATCATATTCTGATTTCAAAGTAAACAGACTGAAATTACATTTCTCATTTTTGCCACTTTGACCAATGAGACACACACACTCCTTTGTTTAGATACTATTAGAAAGCTACCTAAGGTGAAGAGCTTGAATTAAAATAAGAGAAACTAATTTGGAAATAAAACATAAGTGATACCCTAACCCATATCACAGAAGAAGCAAAAAAAAAAAAAAAAAAATACATCTAACAAGTGAAATTCTTCCAAAAATAAACTGTGACCACATTTTGTTTTTTTACTATGGAAGTTCTTCTAAAGGCAGAAAAGAAAACTGTTAAGATTTCCAAAGTTAAAATGACTTAAATGCATATATTCAGTTATGATAAGCTGAGTACTAGTAACAAAAAGCTGCCTGATTTCTCTGAAATTATATTCAGTGAGAAAACCCACAGAAATATAAAACAAAATCCCAACATGAATGCATGAGGTTTTCACGCACTGAGTGACCACCACTTGCATGACCTATGCCAGATGCTGAGGAGACACAAAGGCAAATGACACCGCTCCTGTACCCAAATAGTGAAGGAGTTGGCTCCTTAAGTGGCTTCCTCCACCAGCCTGACTTCCCACGGCTACAGCAGGCTATGGAGCAGTGCCACCTCTCACACAGACAAGAAACAAAGCAAAGGGCAAGCTTTACTCATGTGAAACAAGAAAGTCCAACACCACAAATACATTTCCACTTTTCCAGATCCCCCTAGGTACACAATATTCTGTCTACCTGCGACAAAACGAAAATAATGACAACTGAGAACGTCTTTGCTGTTTAGGGCCTGAATACTCTGTAAAAAGGCAAAGTATTATTATCTCTGACTGACAGATGCATATGTTTGGATTATACATGTGCTTAGAGAAGGAAAAAAAGCAGGCCAAAATCAGAAGACACTTGATACTGTTTTTTTAGAACAGATAATGACACTAATTCAAACCTACAAGTCTACATACAGTAATCTGTTATTAAATAATATGTTTTATATAATACATATTAGCTTATCAACAGATGAAAACACACATGTTATACATTCATTGAGCTATAAAAAAGAATTTGATAGTTGCTTGGAGCCACTTAAATACAGAAGAATCAAATCTGAACCTATTATTTTCAAAATAACTCCTACAGCACATAACTTACGATTCCATGATCACAAATTATATACATATGTATTCATGAAAAAAGAATGTCAGGAAGGTCCCACAGCAACATATCAACAGCAATTTTTTTCCTCCCTCTGGATAGTAGGATTAGAGGTAATTTTTTATTTCCTTCCCTTTGTTGATCCGTTTTCTCATTTTTTTCCATAATAAGTACTAATTGTATATAAAATGTTGGATAACAGCCTTTAGGTTCTTAGAGTTTATTTACAAAAATGGACAAAGTTAGATATCCCATTGTCTACCATCAACATACTTACATAATATGGTTCTGCCTCCCGTTCAGTTATCTCATCCTGATACAGGGTGAAACAAGTTGGAATTCGCCCAAACCATACATCTCGAAGCACATCTTTGTCATCTGTCATTCTTCCAGTGGGTAAAGCAGTGCATATAGGCTAAATTCTTTTTTCACCCAAAGCCAAACTGAAAATAAAATGAAGAGCATTAGTCAGATCCTTGCAAAGATAAATGAACCTGCTCTAAAACAAAGATTCTAGGAAAAACTGAATGCCATAAAGATTTTTCATTTCAAAAAACTTGTGTGATCAGCATTCTTAAGAATGAATGCAAAATCAGTACACCAAATTCTAAATGCAGAGCTATTATTTATTTAAAAGGATCACAGAAGTGAGCAGTTCAAAATTATGTATGCTAACTTATGCAACTAATGAACCACAGCCAAAGTGAAGCTATACTTGTATCATTCTCTCAAGTCCCAGGAGAGTCTATTGCTCATCTAAAGTGAAGTCTTCCCCTATCTTATGGTCTCTTATAGTCCAACTCTAAACTATTATCCCCACAATTATCCTTGCCCCACCTAATGTATTCAATTTCTCCTACTCCGTCCAGATAGTTCACTCTTCCTGGGGAAAAAAAAATCTCTCTCACCCTGAAAAAAAAAAAAAAAAATGTTTGTATAGACCTATTTCTATTCTAAATTTCATCGTGTCCATGGTTTGATTCCACCAATATTTCCCGTCCTACTCATTATATTTCTTTCTACAAACCCTCTAGCAAGACTGGAAACTTAAACACCTTGTTCTCTACTATTCCCCCTGACAAATATGTTCATCTCTCACCTGTTCAAATCCTACCCACTCTGCAAACCCAGCTCACAATCCTCTGCCCCAATGAGTAGTAAATGCTTCTACTGTGAACTTAAAATATTCCCTATACCACACATATAGCACTAAAACCACACACTGAAATAGTCTGGGTATGACAGAGGAACATGGCTTTTGACCTATGTAATATCCAAGTGTCTTCCAGCACTAATATTCCACAACTAGGTAGCAATACAATATACCATATGAGTAAATGCAGAATCGATCCTGTCGGTACCTGAGTAATGAGACTCAATATCCTTGTATTCATATATTTATTTATATATATCCTATCTTTCGTAGGTTGGCATATCCTTTGGAGACATTTAAAATAACCATATTAATTTAGCCAAATATCAATTACTAACACTGAATTATTCAAGGAGCTTTTTCTCTCTTTTCTCATCCACTGACCAACACCAAGTACATCGAGACTACCATAATTTATTAGTCAAAGACAGAAAACCTCAAGTAGAGTTCTGAATCTTGTATCACTATACTTAAATGTGCGTTGGAGGTCAAATGGATGCAATGTTATCTACAGGTAAATAAACGAAAGAGGTGAAAAACTCTGTCCAACATTACAAGAGCACTAAATAACAGTCAAACCAGGATAAACATTACAAGACCACTAAGTAACAGTGAAACCAGGAGAACAACTCTGGTCACAGTTATTGAACGAGTCTAGTGCTCTTTCCAACATGTAACAATGTTTTCATTTTTACTGACATATATCCATAAAAGTCACCATTTTAAGCAAATGATACAAGCATTCACACTTCATATAATTCTACCCTGATAGGCTTCAAATTCAAACAATACACTGAGTTTCTCTGCAGAAAATTCCCAAGTTGACAAATCACGTACAATTAGCTCACTGAAAACAGAAAACATCTCACTACCTCCTGACTATATTAATACTTCATTCTTTGTGAATAAATTTACTGGTGACAGGAAATAACGAGATCTAAGTTATGGCAAATAAGTAAATCGAAAGTTGAATCTAATACAAGGTGATAAGCAGTGGTTTCTGTAACCATGATACACCCAATTAGCCATTAGCTACAACTTCAATTCCTCTCTTGCCTACAAAAAAAATGAGGCAAAGAGCTACTTTCCTAAAAGATTTTAAAAACATTTAAATACAATGTTAAAGTTGAAAGTCACTACCAATATTGTCACACTGGATAATTTTTCTGCCTCAGAAAAAACAGGTGGACAGTAGAATTCACAAGAATATGAAAAATTAAAATGGGTACAGCCACCTAAGGAAAGGCTATTTCTACAAGTACTTCCCTTCTCTCCAGCCACTGTCCTCTCAAGGAGTAATAATCTGATTTGTCAGATTCCAAGACACCATTTGAACCTTGTTTATTAACAGGCAGGGGTCACCATAAACACAAATATCATGCATTTAGGTATGGCTTCCTCCTCTCCCCTCTACTCTGCCATTGACCATGCTGCTATTTCTTTCCATGTCATGTTCTTCTGTTTCTTCATGTGTCAGGAGCAACAGAAAGAAATGGCAAATGTCCCTCTTTTCTCTTTGTTTCTGGGAGATTCTGCCCAACAGTGATAGAAGCATGGGCTTATCTTTTACTGGTTCTGTACCTAAAATACAACTGCAGAATTTTGGTAAACTGGGCTGAAACAGAAGACTTCACCAAAGTTCTGAGGTAAGGTTTTAGGTACAAAACTGGTCAAAGATCAATCAGCATCTTATTTCCCATATACCATTGCTTCTTATGTATATATTCCTTGCAGGACCTCAAGGGAAGAACTAACTGAGCCAAAGCAGCTGAAGTATAATGTGGTAGTCAATACAAATTTTCCAAACCATAGAAACTTCTAAACAGATTTACTGAAAACTTCAAATAAGTCAACTAACAGCCTCAGAATAGGTCTAAATTTATAGAATCATAAAATGTTAGTCTTTCAATATTAATAAATATTCATCTACAATGAATTATATAAGCATGCAAATATACCTAACTAAAAAATGTGCCAAAAAACTAGCTGATAACATGGATAAAACTAAAGGATGCAAATATTCAATCATCTTTTTATTCAAACAAATTTTTTTTAATGTTTATTTACTTTTGGAGAGAGAGAGTGAGACAGAGACTTGGGGAGGGTCAGAGAGAGAGAGGGAGACACAGAATCTGAAGCAGGCTCCGGCTCTAAGCTGTCAGCACAGAGCCCAATGCGGGACTTGAACTCATGAACCACAAGTTCATGATTTGAGCTGAAGTCAGAATCTTAACCAACTGAGCCACCCAGGTTTCCCTCAATCATCCTTTTTAAAATAGAGGCAGAAAATCAAAATTTAACTCTTGAGAGGCACTACAATGTGGTAGTAGTACATTCAAAATGTAGAATATGGAGTCGGATTGCCTAGATTCACTTTATCACTTACTCTGTGACCTCAAGTTAGTCAACTTCTCTGTGTCTCTGTCTTCTCATCCGTAAAATGTGAATAACAGCACTTACCCCATAAAACACATATGATAATTAAATTAATACACGTAAAGCACTTAGAATAATGCCTCTAATATAGTACTACGAAGTGTCTATCATAATTTACAGAACAAGAGCATGTCTCAGAATTGAACACTGCTATTACCACTCAATACAGAGTCAATAAATATTTGATCATTTGATATGCCCAGCTCTGTGGCAGGTGCTGAGAGCATATAAGATGATGATGGTAGTGAAAATAACAATTACAACAACTTTTTAAAACCTCAGGCATTGTCCAGAAGATACTGTCTCTTAATTTACTAAACATACCACGCACTTTCACATCTTTTCCATGGCTTTCCTCACGCTGGTGGTTCCTGACCCTAAAGTAGCCTTCCCTACCTTATCTTCTGACTGAAATATCCTTTAGGACCCAACTCAAAATAACCCTTTATGAATAACTCAGGTAAAACCTCTCTTTCCTCACTGCACTTTTACTTTTCCTCTACTACAATACTTACAGGCTTAAAGATTTTTGGGGCGCCCGGGTGGCTCAGTTGGCTGAACGTCCAACTTCAGCTCAGGTCACGATCTTGTGGTTCATGGGTTCAAGCCTCACATAGGGAAGAAGTGCAGAGCCTGATCTGGATCTTCTGTCTCCCTCTCTCTGCCCCCCCCCCCACCACTTTTGCTCTCTCAAAAATAATTAAAACATTAAAAAAAAAATTTTATCTCTGATTTCCAATCTCATATTCTTTCATTTATGTCATACCAGTTGTCAACATGCCTTCCAATTCCAAATGCCCACAGTTATAATTAAGTGCTATTTTATGAAAGCTTTCATAATGGAGGAAGGTAGAAAGGGAGGAGAAAAATATTAACATATCTTACAGTGTTCAGAGAACTGAAAAGATATGGAACTTGAAGAATGGGTAGAATATAGAAGAATGAATATATACGGAACGGGTAGAATATTCCATAGATAGAATATAGAATAAAGACAAATATTACAAGTAGGGCAAAAGAACATCAACAGAGGCATAAAATGTATAAAAGCAATATGTGTACCAATTTTTTAGGAAACTTTGAGTAGTAGATAATGAAAGAGCTGACACTGAGACATGTTTTAGTATCACCTGTGATCCTAGGCAAGTCACATTTCCTTATCTATAAAATTCACCAGGTTGTTCTAGGGGGGAAAATATCTACAAAGTGTTTGACATGGTACTGGACACATAGTAAGTGCTGGGAAATAAAAGCAATTATTATACCTTTAATGTCAAACCTGTGAATGTAAAATAAGACTAGATCATGAAGCATACCAAACAGAAGACTGTGGGTTCTCAATTTCATCCAACCTACAAAGCCTGTAAGGTTTGATAATGGTGAAATAAAAACAATTACCTAGTAGTACACAAAAGGAGATCCCATGTCCAAGAGAGGGTAGGCAGAAAGGAATTTCAGCAGTAAGGCATATAATAATGAGTGTCTGGCCTAGACTCGTAGTAGTAGATGGATAAGAGACAGATAAGAAGTCTTTCCAAGGAAGAATGAATAGAAGGTGATGAAAAACTGGCTGAGGGATAAAGAACAAAGACAGGGAAGATTTAAATGCTGACAGCAGGAGATACAGATAAACAGTTAAGGGGTTTGAAATCAGACTGACATGGGTTTACACCCAGACTTCCAGCTATAAGCTGTGTCCTAGCATAACAAACCTGACATCTTTGAACCTATTTGTAAACTGAAGATAATTTTAATTTCACAGGGCTGTTGGGTGTTTAGTACCTGGTAACCACTCAATAAATGGCATATGCATTTAATACATGGTTTCTTCATGTGTCCTTGTCCAGACAGTTTAAACTCCTTTGCTCCTCTTTGGTCAATTCTCAACCCTCTTTTTTTTTTTAATTTTTTTTTTAATGTTTATTTTTGAGAGAGAGAGAGAGAGAAAGACAGAGTTTGAGCAGGCAAAGGGTAGAGAGAGAGAGACACAGAATCCAAAGCAGGGTCCAAGCTCCGAGCTGTCAGCACAGAGCCCGATTCGGGGCTCGAACTCACTAACTGTGAGATCATGACGAAGTCTGACGCTTAACCAGCTGAGCCACCCAGGCGCCCCCTCAATCCTCTTTTAAGAGTCAGCTTAACGTCAGCTTTTCGAGAAGCTTTCCACTAAACAATCTCCCATCTAATTATTTCTGTAATAGCATGTTACAACCGTGCATTGCAGTTATGTTTATCTTATCCACCTCTTGCCCCTCCCCACATTGAACTGTGAGTTCACCAACAGCAGAAATGGAGTCATATTTACTTTGAATCCTCAATACTGGCATAACTAGCACATAGCAGAATCTGGAATTTTTATTAAACGATTGGAAAATACAGAAAATTCATAAACTGAAAAGTTATACTAGCTACTTAAGAAACTTTTCCAGCTAAACTCTTCTCCAAATCAGTATAATCACACTTTAAATTCGGAAAACTGCAGGGGTGCCTGGGTGGCTCAGTTGGCTGGGCATCTGACTCTGGATTTCTGCTTAGGTCATGATCTCGAGGTTCGTGGGACTGAGCCCTGCATCGGCATGGAACCTGCTTAGGATTCTCTCTCTCTTGCTCTCTCTCTTTCTGCCCCTTCCCCGCTCGCACACCACATGCGTGCCCATTCTGTGTGTGTCTCTCTCTCAAAATAAATAAACTTTGAATTCAGCAAACTTCCTTATTTTACAAGAATATTTTCCCCTCTCAAACATACACTACACTATCATCACCATGCATCCAATTGGAAGGCAATGTTTTGGAAGCACACAAATCACAACCCATCACACAGTCTACTAGAAGTAAGCTCTGGAGGACAGGGGCTACTTCCTGACTGCTGCATTCTCTGCAACTAATTCAAAGCCTGGAACAAAGCAGGTGCCCAGCCAACAACATTTAACAAACAGCACAATATGATAAAGGTACAATGTACAATTATTAGTCTCTTTCACACTACAAACCAAGAAAGGCTAACCTATTACCTGGAGCTATTCTGTTGACAAAATCCCCAACTACCTAGAAATTACTTAAAACATCAAATAACTATTAGTAGTAAATTTGAAAACATCTAAAAATAATCTATGCTGGCTGGTCTCCTTTTAAATTCATGAACACTAACCTCAAAAGTAGGCCCTGAGTACTGGCCAGCGTTCCTACATTTCTCTAGTCCATTTATTCTCCCACATCCTAGAGCACCACTTCATATCCCCTCTCTCCTCTAATTTTCATATCTCCTTCCTCACTCTCTTGCAACTAATGAACTGGCTTTCTATTTCCTTCTATCCTGTTACTAAGGATCAGTGGTTATCAACGGGTTTTAATGAACAGCCCAATTCCATGGGGGAATAGTTCCTAAATCTCTCCAACTTCTTCCAAATGTTGAAGTGCACCTGGACTCAGTCCTTGAACTACATCTTTGGAGATCTCCCATGGCTTTAAATATCATTTCTACAATAACAACTCCCCCATTTATGTCTTCAACCCAGACTTCTCTTTCTGAACTCTAGTTGTATATATACCACACAATATTGACATTTCATTTGAAAATTTAGCACGTCCAAACAGAAAATGATTTCAGACCTTCCTTCCTCAGCTCCCTTGTTACTCTGTGGTCTTCCCCAAATCACTAAGTGGTAACTATTCTTTAGTTGCTAAGGCCATAAACCTTGGAGTCATCCTTCACCCTTCTTCATACCTGACTGCTCTAGCCGAGACACAAATCCAGAATCTGGCCATTTCTCACCATCTGCACTATTACCACACTGATTCATGGTACCTTAACCTTTCACCTGGATAAATGGCCTACTTTTGCCCTTGCTGAAGACAACATAGCAATCAGAAAGATCCCTCTAAACATGAGTCAGATCAATTTACTCCTTTACTCAAACCCTACCATCTCATCCAAAGTAAAAACTAAAGTTCTTACAAAGGCCTACAAGGTGGTATATGACCTGGACCCATTCTGACCTGATTATCTACTCCTCTCCCTTTTTGCTCACTCAGTTCCAGCCAGACTAGCTGGTATGCTCGTTTGGGACTTTGCAGTAGGTCTGATGCCTCATTTCACTACATCCACATGAAACCCTTCTTTATCACTTTTAGGTGTCTGTTCAAATATCATGTTTTCTAAAGCCATCACTGCAATTTCCTACGCAGGCCATCAACAGTCCTTGTTCCCCTTCATGACTTTATTTTTTCTCTCTAGCACTTTCACCACCTGACATATTTTTAAATTAATTTTTATATTAATGTCTTTCCCCTCACATGCTCAAAGTGAACTTCATGATGGCAAGAGTTTTTATTATTTTATTCACTGTTCATTGTTTTATTTACTTTTTGTTCAGTGCCTGGCACATAAGAGGCACTCAGTAGTTGTTAAATTAATAAAACAAACCTACACTTGAGGTATGGACATTATTCTAAACAGTCAGAGCCAGATAGTAGCATTCTGCTCATTTTCCCCCAATTTTAACCAGCATACCTTTGAAGATCATGGCACATGCTCAAATCTAGCATAAAACTCTAAAAATAAAATAAAATTCCCCTCAATTACTACCTTCAGCCCAATATCTTTATTTTCAAATTCTAAATTCAGCCAACAAATCCATCTATGCAAATCACAAACAAGTAAGTTCAAATCCAAGTACCCAGTCCAAAAGACTCTTTGAGATTTATCAAGTGGATTCTGGAAGGCCTTGGAAGTTCAGTGATGTCTGACAGTCTTTGAGTTCTGACTGTCGCTTAAGGCATGCTGTGTCTCACCAGAAAAAAACTAGAACCAATCCAGTTTCCCTACGTTCCTCAAGTTTCAGGTAGGATTTCAAAATAATCCAAAGTATAAAGGATGTGAAAGTTCTTTGCCAACAGAAAACGACTTCGTTAGCACTAAATATTATTATTAAAATGAGATTTAACGAATGCCATCGAGAAGATAAACTGGAGAAAATACCCACCAAATTAGGATAGAATCAAAGTGCCTGTGAAATAATTATGATTTAAATAACTATTCCACGAAAAATGCACGTCTTGAACTAAATAAACTCTAGAGCCTGCGACAAGACCCTAGGCTTCCTACTTTAGTAAGAAACTGACAGATTCCCGGAGAGAGATCACACAAGCTACACCCTCCGGCCTGCCCAAGGTCCCCGCGGGGCGGCATCTGGCCAACCCCACCTACCCCGGAGGAACCACCTTCACCAGCCACCGCCGCCCGGGGGAGCGCTCCTCTCGCCTACCACTCGCCCCTCCTTCTTACCACACCTACCTGGCACCTCCCCAACTCTTCTCCTCCGGGCATTTCCCCACCCTAGGGAGACGGAGACAGACACACACACACACACACGCACACGCACACGCACACTCACACTCACACACTCACCAGAAATGCCAGCTCCTTCTCCCGCTTCCTGCACCGATGAAGACGCTCGGATCCCGGGCTCTGGCAGGGCGGCGGCGCTGGCTGCTTGATACACTGTCCCGCAGAGGCGCGGGAGCCTGGAGTCCCGAGAGCCCGCGCAGCCGCAGAAGGCAGCGGCGTGGAGGTCGGTGCCGATCTCTGCTGCACTTCCGCCCTCCGGTATCCTGCCAATACAACCCGCAGCGCCGCGGGGCCTTAGAAGCCCACAGCAAGTCCAGTCACCCTCGGCGCCCAGAGATGACGTCACCGAACCCACGTGGCCTGCGCCCCACCTTCCGCGTTCCGCCCAACCCCGGGAGGAGGCGGGCGCTGCACTAGAGCATGCGCAGACGGAGCGGGGCGCGTGGCTTGGGGGTCGAACCTCTGGCAACTTTACAGCTAACTCCGTTTTAGGGGAGGCTCACGCCTTTTGCATGGTTAGGTATTTCGAGAGGCTAATGTAACAGTGCTGTAAAAGTAGAGAGTTTCAAAAATACTGAGACCCTGCCTCATAGAGGTTGACCGCAGCATTCCCCTTTCCTGGCTTCGCAGAATAATAGTAATAAAATGTTGGTTATCAACGTGGTTTTCTTATCTCTTTTCTCACTTGATCTTCTTGATCTTCTCAATTTTGGCGGAACCACGACAGGGATTAATAGCCGTAGTTAACAGAGGAAGACTAAAACGCATGAGTACTGAAGTCCTCTATACCTTTTCTGTTTGTGAAAATAAAAACAATTCAAAAACTCCTAAAGAGCGTTTGAATCTGATCTATCCATAAGATTTAATTGGGCATTTAACGTCTTTCTCGTAATTATGCATGCCATACCTGCTTGGTAAATACTGTGCTGGGACTCAAAATAGGTTCTTGATCATTAGAAAGATTAGGGAAATCCTAGTAGTCGCCACAGGATTCTTTCAAAACGACATATCTTGGAGATTGACTAGTCCACTGATTTCGAATGATGAGTCACAACCCATTGGTGGGTCATCTAATTTAGTGTGTCATGACTGGCATTTTTAAATGAAATATAGTAGAAAATACTGGCTTGTTTCCTGAATTTTTTTACTTCAGTATGCATACACTGGGTAGGAATGCGAAATACATTTCTTGGTATGGATAACAATCCAAAAATTTAGAAGCCATAGTCTGGCCCACTCCACCTACTTAATGCAGAAATCTCCTGTACAGTATCCCCAGTAGTCAGCCATTAGTTTTTGTGAAAAAGCTCTTGGAATTGAGATGTCCCACCATGTGAACTAGACTTACCTCATCTTGTACAAATCAACCATGATGACCACTCTGTGACCTGAAGCCCTCTTGAGCATATTCTCCACACATACATTCTTTCTTTTTATTTAATCATGCTATACTCTCCGGAATCCAGGTTTATAAAAGCAGGTCTTACAGGAGGTGGGGTCTTGTAGCCACACAAGACCGTAAATCCGTTAATAAACCATTTCTCATCAAACTGGGCTTGTGGCCTTTTTCTTCAGTCTTACTGCTCCTTCAGACTTTAGAGGTCATTTGCCTATGCCTCCCTTTCACAGAACACCCACCTTCCCAATGGTAGCCAAAATTGTATGGAATTTACTCTGAAGTGTATCCAAAATATTAGATGAATTTATGGATGGGTAGAGGAATGGGTAGATGGATAAATATGTGATAATACAAGTAAGTACAGTAAAATGTTAATAATAGAATCTAGGTGGTGAGTATATAGGCATTCACTGTAAGATTCTTTCAATTTTGCTATATGTTTGAAAATTTTTCTAATAAAATGTGGGGAAGAACCCACATAGGAAGAAAGAAGAGAACCAAATAGGAAGAAAGTTATTACATTGAGCTGAAATTCAGCTTCCGGTAACTTTTAAGTATTGACCCTGTTTTTCTTCTTTTCTCCCCTTGTCCTTTCCCAACCTTGTGCCTACAAACTGCAATAGAAATATCTAACCCCTGCTCTGATAGCACTTCAGATATTAAAAGATAGCTCTCATGCTCCATAACTCACTTGAGCTAACAACTGTCGATTCTTTCAGCCATTATTCACATGACATACCACTCTTCTGGATCTGGTCCAGTTGTCACTGTCCCTATTAAATAGTTGTACTCTTTCCCATCTCATGATTATTCTCCTTGAGCAAAAATTTGGAAATAAGAGGAATTCTATATTTGCTCCCTGTCATTTCCATTGGTTAACATTATGTCTTGTCTCTCAGTCAGTGACACTATATCTTTCAAAATTTTGTTCTATGGAGATAACTTTTAAAGAGCTCTTTTTGGCTGACCTTACCATTTCCCCCAAACCTCAACTCATTCTGGATGATTCTCAGGCAGCTGTTTTGAATTGTGTCACCTTGTTTATAAAGTCCTCCAAAATTATTGATTGAAAGGAGAGATTCCAGTGAAGTCTCTGTTAATGACATGTTTTCTTTTCTTCTCACTATAGTAGTCTGCACATGTAAAGTCTGGTTTTTATTTTTGTATGCCTCATAACTTGTAAGATTCAAAGCCATGGGATCACAAATTTCTTTGCTCTAAATTTACTTAAATTTGCTCTCCTAAACTCTAAGTTGTCTCTACTATCCCCATGAACTCTAACATGCCATTCTGGCTCAAAGGTCTCATTTACTCTCTTTTGTCTTCAACCTGCTAGTTTCAGAGGATGAATTAGTTAAGCCAAATTTAGTTCTTCTACTTCAGCTCTAGCTCCTCTGACTGTGCCCCAACCAATTGACCTGCTTCCCCAAGTTCCCTCACTTCTGGTTTCTTTCTTCAGTCTATAGCCATGTTCAAATGTGCTCTCCTCCTATTAAAATCCTTCATCGCTTTTTACTTAAACCATTACGACAGCCTCCCTAACTGGTCTCCCTGATTCCAGCCTTGCTCCATCTATCTGTATTTGCCTTTGATTTCAACCAGAGTAGATTATAGTCATCCCCACTTACCCACAGGGAATACGTCCCAAGACCCACCCCTCCCACGGATACCTGAAACCACAGATAGTACTAAGTCTCATATATATTATGTTTTTTCCTATACATACATACCTATGATAAAGTCTCATTTATAAATTAGGCACAGTAAGAGATTAACAACAATAACTAATAATAAAATTGAACAATTATAACATACTGTAATAAAAGTTACATGAATGTGGTCTCTCTCAACATACAGTAGTGCACTCACCCTTCTCATAATGATGTGAAATGACAAAAGGCCTACGTGACAAGACGAAGTGAGGTGAATGACACAGGCATTGTGATGTAATATTAGGCCTATGCTGACCTTCTTCTGACAATATGTCACAAGGAGAATCATCTGCTTCCCGACCTCAACTGACCGCTGGTAACCAAAACTGAAAATTGAAACTGCGGATAAGGGAGCACTACCATATACTCTTATGCACTCTAACCATGTCACTCTGATACTTAAACATTTTAACGATTCCTTCCGGGCGAATTCCTGGTTTCTTAGCATGATCAGTTGGCTCCTTCCTTCCTTTCCCAGTACTCCCTGTCTTGCACTTCAAACTTTAATAGTATCAAACATTTTGCAGTTCTGTGCACTCAGGCTATGTCATGCTTCTGTGTCATTGATCCCTCTGTCCTGCTGCCTGAAATGATATCCTCCACCAGACCCTTCTTCCCTAAAATTCTATCCCCCAGATCCCTTCTCCCCCATTTACCATACACTACTCATTCCCCAACATTCTGTTCAGGTGTTAGAAAGTTTCCTGGTCGGTGGGGAGTTGGAGGCGCACCTGGGTGGCTCAGTCAATTAAGTATCTGACTTGATTTGATCTCACATTTCTTGAGCTCGAGCCCTGTATTGGGCTCTGTGCTGGCAATGCAGAGCCTACTTGGGATTCCCTCTCTCTCTCTCTCTCTCTCTCTCTCTCCCTCTCTCTCCTCTTTCCCTTCCTGCCCCTCCTCCCACCCCAGTCTCAAAAATAACTAAATAAACATTAAAAAAGAGAGAGTTTTCCTGGGTCCACCCAATCTGGGTTAGATGCTCTTCATACTTTCCTCAATCTTTTCGTGCATCCTTAATGACAGCATGGTGCCTGGCATTCAATAAATGTTTGTTGAAATAAACTAAGCTGAACATGGGTTTTCTTCCATGATTGCCATCACTGTCACCTGAGGAACTGAATTCTTCCTCATAGCTTAGAGTTTAAGTAGAGAGAAGTGGTTTCCTTTATTACTTTACCAATTTCAAAATTATTAGCAAGGAAAGTTGAAAGTGATGAAGGCACCCTGCTGTCAGCAGATTGGGTGTCCCCCAGTCACCAGGCAGTAAGGGTCTCCACCACTGCCATATCCTGTCTCTGTGCCAGTTTTCTGATCTGTGTGGGGAATGTGTCATTGCTTCCTCCATCTGACTACGCACTCTCTAGTGTATTCCCAGAACACAACCATATTTCTGTTCTTCTGTTTTTATCCTTACTCAAATAACTCCTCTCAAATGATTCTAGAATGGAAACTCCTAGAAAGCAGGGATGAGCTCCTATATGTGAAGGATTACAAACCAGAGTTCCAGAGGCTGGAACTGGATCACTGGTTTGATGCTAGAATGTACTCTCACCTTAGCATACATACTGTGACGAGATGCATGTGCTAGGTTAAGTTTCAATTCTAATTGCCCAAACTGAGAATTCCATGCTCCGGAGGTGGTCAGGTACCAACATCGGAAAGACCACACTCCAGGAGCAAGTATCACAAGGATGTCTGTTGTCACTATGTTGATCAACATCTCATGGTTTGCTAGCATAGTGAATGTCAGAGTTGGGTTTTTATTTCTGGCTCGCTCAAAGGTATGATAAGTGTTAGAAATGGGATCTTTATGAAATTAGCAGTACTTAGGATATGTAGATGGACTAAAATATTTTAGAGATTCTTACCACTCTTGGATGAACAGACTGTAGAAATCCATGAAGCCTAAAGCTTGATCCATAAATTTTCTTATGTCTTCTATAAAAGTTATAGAATTCAACCTCAGGAATGGTGTTATACCTGCCTTAAGAGAACCTTTCTTGCAAGGAGATATGAGAGCATCTTTAAAGGGCAGAGAGTTGGGATCTCATCAACCTTATAGAGCAGGTTATAGGTGCTATTTTGTTTAACAAATGTCTGCATGAACAAAGGAACTTGGTCTAAGACTGGCTTACATTATAATCTCACATCCAGATTCTGGGAAAGTAATTAATCCTTATCCACCTCAGCTTCTCTGGTGGCTACGGTTATCTAGGGAAAAGAACCTAAGAGTTACACATGATCAAATTAGTCTTTGTCAGTTAGCCATAGTGGCAGATACATTCTCTTTGTCCCTTAAAATGTTTTTAAAACCCTAAAAAAATTTAATGATAACAGTTTTTACCAAACAATTTGGCCTTCTGGCTTATGCTGGCACCTGACAATTGTGGGCCCACATTGCCACACGGCAACCATGAGCTGGAGTGGAGCAGTAGCTGGCCCCTTTTGGGCTGGGCATGCCCTCCCCACGTCGCCATTGTCTCCACACTCTCACCTGTGTGGACGTTAGATTACCTACCCGGACACTGGAAGCACTGGAGCTTATCCTCCTATATAGCTCGTCATATTTCTAAGGCACTGCCTACCTCAAGTTTTGCATATAGATATTAATGTTGCTGAATAAAAAATTAAATAACCAGTACAAAATATGTTACACTGAAGAATTTAACATACATTTAATTGTGATTATGATCATATTTATGGCTTTAAGATTTTACTTTTAATCAATTCTAAAGATACGTTTGAAAGTTGGGAGATATATATATATGTCTTATCTTGTGAAGTGAGAAAGCATTTGGAGGATCCAAATATTTCAAGACCTGCAGTGTTTAACAATCCTGGGAATTCCATTTGTATCTATTTCACTGGCATTCTAAAATCTATCCAGGAGCTGGATACATAGACTCATTTTGCTCCAATGATAGCCTTTCATGCACTGTGTCAAGTCTTCATTCATTCAACTATTTCATGAGGCTACATTGTCATGTGCACAGTAAAATAATTAAAAAAAAACAACTCTTGAACAACATTACAGGGACCCCCAAATTTAAATACATTCATGAAAATTTATTTTAAAATCACAGTTTGAGACAGTTTTCTTATGACTACCATGTGAATTATAACTACTGTGTGTAATTCTATCACCGCTATGGATAAAATGAAGATTTCTATTGAAAATATTGTGTTATAAGACTGTATGATTCCAGTTACTCAGAACTCTCTATCTACTTGTCTACACAGATGAGTTCTGCAGGAGTGAATTAAAGCAATATGCCAAATATTCTTTGTAGAATATATACATATTTATACTCATAATTCATACATATCTGTGTTCTAATTTTTCATCCCGTAAACTAATATTATTCTAAAACAATCTTTGAATTAGATTATTTGGCTGTTCCCATATGAATATTTTTCCATAAAAAGCTCTTATTAATAACCCAGACAAGTAAATCAGTTTTTTAAATATGATTTTTCAATGACTACAGAAGGAAAAGTAGTCTGGGAAGTGTATAACTTATGAGGAAGTAAAAAAACAAAAAACAAAAAAACAAAAAAACCCACACAGCCTGATTCTTGAAACAGCAAATAAATCCTTGCAATAACACGTTGCTGTCACCAGGTGTCACAATCAACCTGACATGAAGCTCAGAGCTCCTTAGCCAGTGGGGCCAGTCAAGGGCACCCTCAATGATGTTACAGTGTTTCCCAATAGGAAACCTCTGGTTAGTCAAGAGATCTTGTGAAAACCTTGCGAATCTTTTTAGATTCTCACAACAAAATTATTTTCATTAGGAAAAAAAACCCACTTTCTAAACCTTGTCAGTACTAAACAAAATCTCTTTCAAATCTATTTCCTCTCCTTCACATTCTATTTGTTCTTAGATCATAAACTAGTGTAGAAGAGCAGTCAGAGACATGAGCTCTTAAATCCCACATCGTACAGCTATTGCCCGTGTGGTCAGAGACAAAATGATTTAACCGGGATTAGTTACATAATTTGCAATGTCCAGTGCAAGATCAAAATGAGGCCCCCTTGTTTAAAAAAAGAATTACAAGATGGCGACAGCAGATGGTTAAACCAAGAGATGGGCAGTTGAAGAGGTCACATGCCCAAGAACCTGGCTCTTATATAACTCCTCCAAGCTTCCACTTCTCCGTTTTCCTTGCGGTGAAATGAGGAAAATGATAGCACCTGCCTCAGAGATTCATTGTGAAGATTAAGTAGGATGATGCACATAAAACATTTACTACAGTGCTTGGCACATAGTGAGCTCTCAACATATGGGAGCTGTTGTTTTTATGTCCTTCGTCGGACATACCATTCCTCCTTGCCAACCCATTTTACAATCTGCTTCCAGAGCTGTCTTCTCTAGCACAGTTCTAATTATGCCTCTGTCCTGTTTTTACAAAAACCAAATCCTTGCTGCCAACAGATTTAAATCCAAATTTCTCGGTCTAACCCTAATCCAGCTTTCCAGCTTCATTACCCATCACCTGTCTGGCTGGTCTCTCTCTGACCTTCCTGTGCCTTTGGTTACCCAACTTTAAAGAGCAGGTAATATATCTTTTTTAATTACTTAACTTTATTTTTTAGATGAGTTTTAGGTTCACAGCAAAATTGAACAGGAAGTCCAGAGAGTGTATATATATATATATATATATATATATATATATATATACATCCCTTGTCTACACACACACACACACACACACACACACACACACACACACACACAGTCTCTTCCTTATTGGCAGATAGCCTACACTGCAATGATACATTTGTTATAATTGATGAACATATATTAACACTCCATTGTCACCTAAAGTCCATAGTTTACATTATGGTTCACTTTTGGCGTTGTATATCCCATAGTTTTGGCCAAATTTATGACATGTATCCACCATTACAGTATCATACAGAGTAGTTTTACTGCCCTAAAAATCCTCTGTGCTCCACCTTTTCATCCCTGTTTCCTCCCAACCCCTGGCAACCACTGATCCTTTTGTCTCAATATTTTTTTCTTTTCCAGGATGTTATAGAGTTGAAATCATAAAGCATGTAGGCTTTTCAGATTGGCTTCTTTCACTTAGTAATAGGCAGTTAAGTTTCCTTCAAGTCTTTTCAGGTGCAATGTTTTAAAATAAAAATTTTAAATGTTAAGCATAAGTGCCATTTAACTACACAGAGCAGAATATTAAGATGATTTCGCTTTTTTGCTTTAAAATGTAGGTAAAATTTAATACAGATGTATCAACAACTATTGTGCTGGGACCTTTCTGTGGGATAATTTGCCCACATACATTAATTGTCAGAATTGCCATCCCAGAAATAGTATGTTTCTAAAGGCCCTCTGAATTTTAGGGACAAGCAGTATGGTTTAAACCACCTAATCTTTTTTTAATTAAAGTATTCAGGTTTACCTCAAAAAAAAGTTTGTTGTGGCTTAAGTGCTGAATTTTTTAAAAGTCCACTTTATAATCATTACCTTTTGGCACTCACCTCCCAGATCTGATGGCACAGCCAGCCCACACCTTCCTCCTTTATCTTTCTCCATTATCTTTCTCCTCTGGCCTTCTCACTACCAGACATAAGCCATGATTTACTTTTCATGTTTCTCTAAACGCTACAACGGAAACATTCTCTATCCATCACTGTGTTTCTAAGATCCATCTATTACCTTGGGCTTTAAAAAACTGGCATGGCTTAAGAGCCTGAAAGAGAGGGAAAAGGCATAGGTATTTCAGGAAAGGAATAAAAGAATGATCAAAAGCAGGGACAAACTAATCATGTCACGCTGGGGTGTCGTGAGTGTGTTTTATTCTGCAAATGTAAGATATTATATGTCGGAGAGCTGGAAACATCATCATGTATCCATTACTTGTCTGGTTAGTTAGTTGACAGGACTGAGCTTACTATGAGCTGGGCACAATTCTGTAACATTTTTCTACTATTCTAAACAGGGTCTCAAGGCTCATACAGTTTGGGAAGTCCTCTTTAGAAAGCACACATGCTCATAAATAATTTACAAATACAAAATTGAATGGCCTCAGAAAGGGCTCATGCAAGTGTAGGGCTCTGAAAGTTTAGCTTCCCTGTAAATCCTTTCTTTAACCACTCAGAGACTGAAGTTAAGAAGTAGCCTTCAGGTAGTTTGATACTTCACCTGTCTCAGGTATCCAAGACTGCTTCTGGCCCATGATCTAAACTTCTCCTTAGAAAAACTGTTCATCTTTGTTGGATTGCCATTAGAGCAAAGAGCAAAGTTAAACAGCAATCTTTCACCTGCCTGCCCCACATTTCCATGCACTTTTTTATGCATCTTTATTCTATTCACTGCCTTCTTCTAGGCAGATTTTCTAACATTCTTTTCATCCACTAACCGTAACATGAAATTTTTGTATTCCTGAAAGATTCAAATAAAGTATCATTTTCTCTCCCCGCCCCCCCCCCCAACGCTTTCCCAGCAATTTATAAAATGATGAGTGTTTCTCATAGAACAATGTGTTCATTCATTTAGGGTAAGCTTTCCTGTGCGCAGCTATGCAAGGTACTCAGGATACTAAGACGCATCAGAAATAATTTCTTCCCTCAAAGAACTCTCATTCCAGTGTGGCAGAGAACTGATAAGTAAACAAATCACTGCGACAGTCTCTAACAGGCTGTAATAGAACTATTTACACCCATCATGGGAACCTAGCTTCAAGAACAAACCAGTAGCAACGTATAAAAGAAGTCTTGCAGGACAGATAGGATACAACAGGTAGACAAGGAAGCAAAGGACTTTTAAGCCAGGGTCTCTTAACCAAGAAGTCTGTGGTTCAAATTCAGGGGTTTGAAGAATTTGTATAGGAAGATCATTACATCTTTATTTTCACTAACCTCCTCCCTTTGAAATTTAGAATTTCCTTCAATCATAAATACAGGCCACAGACTGAAGTAATATTAGCGATGCTTGTAACTCGCCACTGATTGAAACGTAGATGCAGTCAACTTGACATTGCAGTTGACTCATAGTCTCGAAATATTATTTACATGTATCATTACTTTGAAATTAGAGTAGGTTTTAGACCCCACCGTGAGACCTTCTTATTTCTTGCCTTAATAAACATACTATAACACAAACTTGTTTTTTTGTATATTCGGATAATTTTACATGAGTATAATTGGGTCTCTTTATAATAATATGTATGTTTCTGCATTTAAATATATTTTTCTGAGAAAGGCCCCATAGACTTCACTGGACTAAGGGATCCACCGCCAAAATAAGAATAAATAAATAAGGTTAAGAACCCACGTTCTCGGCAAAGGAAACAGAAGATGCTGCAAGTGTAAATGATGAGGCTTGTTCAAGAATTCTGTCACAAGCGCACTCTAGTTCTCTTCTCAACTCTAAATTCTTTCCACTTCTCTCCTCTTACTCTCTTACTGACACTACCCTGGCTTGGGGCCCCTGTCCACCTGGCCCTTTTCCAATCCATTCCCCATACTTCCTCCAGAATGTTCTATATCAAATGCTATATGAAGGAAAAATTCTTCCTCTACCCTTCCAGGTCTACTAGCTGGACTAAAATTTACTTGAGGAAGATTGACAGGAAAAAAAAAAAAAAACAGCCTTATTATGGGTGCATGGAAGCTCAGTAATGAAATTGAGGCCTAAGGAAATGACCAAACAGGTGGTATTTATGCTTTTTAGACAAAGAGACAATATATTCACGAGGAAATGACAGAAAAAAGAAAACAGGGGTTTAGGAGTTTCAATTAGTAAGACTTCTAACTAGAGTTTGGGCTGAGGTTGTAGAGTAGCAAAAAAGTAACAAGTTTTTTTTTGTTTTTGTTTTTGTTTTGTAGTTTTCTTGGCTTCAAAGCTCCTATCTGGTGCTTTTACTTCTTAGTACAGGGAGGGTGTACTTTATATGGAAGATTTCTGCTTTGTGGGGGGGAGGAGGGGGGCGCGGGGAGGGAGTTCCGTAGAGGAGGGGCTGAAGGTCCTTGCCCTGGTTGACTCCTAAGTAACTTCAATCAAAATCATCAATGGGCTCTTGTGGTACGTCTTGGCTGGCCTGCCATTGGCCCCTACAATATTAATATTGTGCCACTGCTATTCAAGTTGAAGGGGGTAAGGAGAGCCCAACCTGCTTGGCCTTTATCTTGTGTCTCTCTGCAGTCCCCAAGGCATCTCTGAGACATCTGGAAAACCCTGACCTGAAAGAGTGGCTTTCAACAGCGTCTGTGGGTCGTTAGCTGCCTTTCCATCTTCATCTCCTACCATGGGCTCTGCCCAGCAGCCTCACTGAGGCACTTTTCACTCTTCAAAAATGTCCTACCCTCTTTCATCTCTGGGGCTACAGGCAAGCTATTTCCTCTGCCCGGGACACTACTTCTCACTGCTCCCTTTTCCTGGCTAATTCCGACTTAATTTGTTAGGTGTCTTTTCTTCTGGGAAGTGCTCTCTACACCCCCAGGAATGGCCTAAGAACACTTCCTATGTGCTGCCCGAACATTCATTTTATCATCGAATGTTAATAGGCTTTTCACTGCTCTGTGTTTCACAAAATACTCTCTTCTCTGGTTGGCACTGAGCCTTTACTCACTGTTTAATTCCCCATATAGTGCCTAACAGGTAGTGGGCATTCGGAGGCTATTTACTGGTGAGATGAATAAATGAATGAAGCCAAAATTGTTGTTGCGGGGCCACCTGGGTGGCTCATTTGGTTGAGCTTCTGACTTCGGCTCAGGTCATGATCTTGTGGTTCATGAGTTCGAGCCCCACATCTGGCTCCCTGCTGTCAGCCTGTCAGCACTGAGTCTGTCCACTTCAGATCCTCTGTCCCCCTCTGTCTGTCCCTCCCTCCTGCTTGTGCTCTCCCAAAAATGAGTAAATATTTTTTAAAAATTGTTGTGGGGGGTTTTATCAGGACAAGGCTTGAAACCAAGAGAAGGATTTTATCCTCTGGACCAGGATTTTTCAAATTGTAAGTTATGATCTATTAGTAGATAATGAGGTCAATTTAGTGGTTTGCAATGCTTGTTTTTGTGTGAAATACATTTTTATAAAGAATACAGTAGCATAAAATAGAAGATATCACAGTGCATCACAAGTAGCAAGGGTAAATTTTTCTCATAAAACTTCTACTTCAAGTATATTATGCACATACATGCATATCCTATGTAAGTATGTGTGCATTGTGCTGTGATGTAGAATTTCTTTCTTCTAGTGGGTCACCTCCGGAAGGTTCTAAAGCTGCCGCTGTAACCACAGAGATGTATTGAAGGGTCTCAATTAAGGGCGTGATATGATCAGAGTTGTGGTTTTAGAAGCTTCCTCAGACCACAACACCAAGGGTGTTTTGACAGAGATGCCTCTGGGGGCAATGGGAACACCTGAAAAGCTACTACAGTCAACTGAAAAATGACAAGAAAGGTAGTGGGGGTGGGATGGGAAGGAGAAATAGTTACTGATTAGATGGAGAGTGTGTATGAAGGGGGGCTGGGGTTTCAGTTATGGTTCATGCCAAGACAGCATACAAAATGGAGCTTGCCTGTGAAGAACCCTTGTGTAAATTTTTGGTAACATCTAAAGACATCTAGATTTTGAGAGCTACGTCCAGACTGAAGACATTTTCTTAAGAAATCATTTATCACTTGTGTTAGTCTGGTCCTCCCAGAGGCAGATACCAAAAGAGTATAAAAGGATATCAAATTTGCAAAGGTTTTATTAGGAGAAATCCTTGTGATAGAAAATTGGGGAGGAGGCACAGGAAGGGGCCTGGAAAGCCATCAGTCAGCTATTGCAGCCTAAGGAAGGCATAGCATAGAATGTTGAAGAATCCTCAAGCCAAAGTCATCAATCAGGGGAGAGGGTGTCTCCTAGGATTAGGACTGCCTTAGAGTCTGGGCCACATTCATTCATTGGCCTTGGCCATGAGCAGCATGTGGGAAACGTGGATTTCAGAGTTCACGTTGGGCCCTTGGTCAACCGCTTTCACTCACACCTAGAGGTCTGTGAGGGGTATTCTCTTGGTCACAACTACACTTTAGTGAGCACATACCATCATTTAGTGCATACACATCAGTGTAAGTACAAGTCCAATTCTGTAAACTACCCTTCTCAATCAAGAAGCTCTGCAGGGCAGTCTATAACTTTGCCTCTCCTAGTGACGATTTCAGACCATTCCTCCTCCTTTTCAGATTTCTCTTGTTCCTGGCACTCGTTTACTCATATTTAGGAATTAACAGTTAATTCTGTTCATCATGAATTGCTCCTGCCTTGTTTTTTGTTGCCTACATATCATAATCTGAGACTCATTTAGAAAACAGGATGTTGTTTTGTGAGCTAATGCTTTCTCCTCTACTTCTTTTTGGGCAACTCTCTTCTGCTACTAATCTTTGCCCACTTATTCCTGGACTGACTCAAATTCCCATCCTGTCCCTTTATATTTTGGCATAATCTTCTCATCTGGCTATGGAGTCGTGGGAAGTAGGGAAGATTAAGGAGAGACACAGCATGATGTTAAGAATCCCAGGCCAGGTGAAGCCCTAACCCCCAGCACCTGAGGATGTGACACACTATTTGGGGATTAAGTTAACATGAGTTCTTTAGGGTGGGCCTTAATCCACTATGACTGGTATCCTCATTAGTAGAGAATATCAGGACACAAACACACAGATGACATGTGAGGACACAATGAGAAGGAAGCCATGAGAGGTCTCAGATGGAACCAACCTCCTGACAAACAAACAAACAAACAAAACAAAAAACCAGAATCTCAGCCCTACCACCAATTAGCTGTGTAACTGAAGGCAAATTATTTAACTTTTCCAAGCTTCATTCCTCTTACCTGTGAAATAGGGATAACTCTAGTGCTACCCCATGGGATTGCTGAAAGTAATAAGTGAGATATAGATACCATACATGTAACACGTAACACAGTGCCTGGCATATGGTAACCACTCAATAAACTATAATAATAAGTATTAATAATATCATTGCTTTTACCTCCCTGCCATTAGATTCTCTCACCTGTTTTTCCTTTTTGATTTTTTAAGTAATCTCTGCACTCATCATGGGGCTCAAACTCACAACCTTGAGATCAAGAGTCACATGCTCTACCGGCTGAGCCAGCCAGCCTCCCCTCTCTCACGTGTTTTCGTATCAATTTATTAATTAATCAAAGCTTTCCTAAAATGTTTCCTATTCACCAAATCTCACAGAGAATAGCTACCATTTTTTGGTCAACCAGTTAGGGCACTTTTATAGCCTGTGTAATTTGTTGTTTTTTTTTCAACATATGAAATTTATTGTCAAATTGGTTTCCATACAACACCCAGTGCTCATCCCAAAAGGTGCCCTCCTCAATACCCATCACCCACCCTCCCCTCCCTCCCAACCCCCATCAACCCTCAGTTTGTTCTCAGTTTTTAAGAGTCTCTTATGCTTTTGGCCTGTGTAATTTGAAGATGGCAGAAAACTCAACCAAAATAGAAATGTATTATTTCTCACATTAGAAACCTAGAGGTAAATAACTAGGGCTGGGGTAATGGCTCCATGATGGCATCATTGTCGCAGGATACTTCTGTCTTCCCGCCCCACCATCTCTTGGGTCATAAGGTGGATTTATAAGATGCTTCTTTGGCATAACACTCATATCCCAGGAGGGAAGAAGACAAGAAAATGAAAAGGATGCAGGCCAGAGACTTTTTCCTCTTAAAGGTTTACTACTTTATTTAGGAAGGCAAACCCAGCCCAGGGGCATCCATCTGTATCTCTTAGGCCAACTGGTGTCAAATGGACACTCCCATCTGGAAGAGAGACCGGAATATCAAGTATTTTTAGTTGGGTACATTTCTGATCTCAGATATAATCAGGGTAATGTTTTAAAGAAGGTGACATGGATATTGGGCTACATGACCATGTCTACTACATGACCTCACTTAATTCTACTTTTTAAAAAATGTTTATTTATTTTTGAAAGAGAGAGACAGAGCACCAGTGGGGGAAGGACAGAGAGAGAGGGAGACCCAGAATCTGAAGCAGGTCTCAGGCTTTGAGCTGTCAACACAGAGACTGACATGGAGTTCGAACTCACGAACCGTGAGATCATGACCTGAGCCAAAGTTGGACACTTAATTGACTCAGCCACCCAGGTGCCCTTTAATTCTACTTTTTAAAATGACAATCTGGGGCACGTGGCTAGCTCAGTCAGAGGAGCGTGTGACTCTTGATCTCAGAATAGTGAGTTTGAGCCCAACATTGGGGGCAGCGATTACTTAAAAATAAAATCTTAGGGTGTCTAGGTGTCTCAGGTCATGATCTACTTGTTCGTGAGTTCGAGCACCATGTCAGGCTCTGTGCTGACAGCTCAGAGCCTGGGGCCTGTTTCTGATTCTGTATCTTCCTCTCTCTCTGCCCCTCCCCAGCTCAAACTGTATCTCTCTCTCTCTCTCTCTCTCTCTCTCTCTCTCTCTCTCTCACTCTCAAAAATCAATAAACATTTAAAAAAATTAAAAATCTTTAAAAAATAACACAACAAAATGACAACCTGTTTCAGATCTGATATAATGGGCATGAATCCAGAGTCCAATAATTTAGGTAATTGGTACATCGTAGCCAATGTCAATTCAGTAGCAGGAAAATCAATTACACTAACTTTTGCTTTGAATTGCCTGGTCCTTTTAGTCAGAAAAATCAGCCCACATTGATATGGATTGTTCTGGACATGAAATTATAGAAATTCCTGCATTAACTTCACTCATGTATATTACCCACAACTATCAAGGTAAGCAGTGTTTGAAGGTGGTTGCTTAAACATTTAAACCACTTTTATTATGTTATTACTACAGGGTATAAAATTATATTCTAAGTTCTGAGTACAGAAACCAACCTACACAGCCCATTGCTTATGTATTATCTACACTGCACTCACCTGTCTCAAATCCTTTTTCAGAAAATGGCAAATATAAATTAAAAATCCAGGAATATATAGTTCATACAAGTTAGTAAGCAATACAAATGAGAAGTATTATTTTCATTTCATTTCTTCATGTAATGATTATGTCCTCTCTTGCAAAATCCTCACGCATATGGAATAATTACATAATGTTCTCAATTTACTATGGAAGGGCAATGCTTAACCTATGTGGTATGTAAATCTATCATATGTTAGTTAGTTGCAGGATAGGCCTCATCCAAACAATTTGAATGTTTCAGTAAATAAGGTATGGGTGTTGTCCTGACTAGCTATTTAGGCCATGAAAGGAAGAGAGAAGGAGTAATAGTAGATCAAGGTCCACCCAAGGAATAGAAAAAAAATGAAATTTATTAGTTTTATTCATTCGACTAGTAAGCTAATGATGCAATAATAATTGAAAACTCACATCAAAGCAACAACTTCTTTATTTTGTCAACAAATCATTTAATATTTACTAGTCCTATGTTAAACTAGATGCTAAATTCCTAAAAGATACTTTGAGTCCCACATAGCACTTAATGGTGCCCTGAACCATGCTTATTGATTGACTAAGGATGCATATATTAAAAATTCCAGGGTTAACTCCCAGGTTCCCAATTCTCTTTACAGACAAAATTAGTTTCTTGAATTAAGGCCATTAGCTTAAAGGTATAACTATAGGGGCACTTGGGTGGCTCAGTCAGTTAAGAGTCCAACCCTTAATTTCAACTCAAGTCATGATCTCATGGCTCGTGAGATCAAGCCCCGCATTGGGCTCTATGCTGACAGCATGGAGTCTGCCTGGGATTATCTCTCTCCCTCTCTCTCTGCCCCCCCCCACTCAAAATAAATAAACTTTAAAAAAAAGGTATAACTATAAAGTTGGGTGACCTTTTCAAGCAAGCATAACAATATAAAATATGTTGTCCTCTCGCAAAGTTGAAACTCCCGAAGACAACTTACTTGTTGAACAATAATGAAATTTCTAAGAGCATCAACAAAACTTTTGCAACTGCCTTTAAACCTAGTTAAAGAAATGCACAAGGAAAACAATTCACATTACTTTATAAACATAGCTAATTTTTATACTCTCCCCCCGGAAAAAAAACAAGTAACTTATTTGGATCATCTACTTTATTAACTATTTTTGGCTTTAGATACCTCTACTCTATGTTAAAAAAAAATTATCCTTGAAAAATAAATTTGCTGTCATTAAATGTACTGAAATAAACATGATGTATGATCATTCTATTACATTAAATCTCCATATCTAAATCATGTACTCAGGCTTTATTCATGTAGTGAGGATTGTCTAGGATTAACTAATGAACCACTCTCTCTAGGCATTCTTAAATTTATTCTAGCATTAATATTCATAATATACCAATGAAGGGGATAATCTTCAGCCGGCGTCTCCTAGGACTCAAAGTCGGTTAATGGCAATGATGTTTGTAATAACAGCATCACCAGACACCGCAGAGGTTTGATTGAATGTAGAAGAGATTGGAGAATAACAACATTTTGTGACTATAAGCAAACATCTAGGTACAAACATATGTTCTGAATATGGATATATAATTAGCTCAAGGCAACATATTTGGCATTAGATCGTGCAATGGAAATATTGGTCTACTTCTAGCGTTAAAAGCTTTCTTGATAAAATATAAGAGTCTTAATGGCAATTGCGAAAGAGTTTTGTTGATGCTCTGAGTGATTACATTGTTGCTCAACAAGTGTGTGGCCTTCTGGAGTTTCAACTTTGAGGAGGGACAACATATTTGATATTCCACGTTTTAAGGATTATTAGCTTATGTATTTCTAAAACAGACCAGGTTTTCGCCGTGAACTACTTAGTTGTTTCCGACAGCTTGAGGCTGACGTCATGCAAGGGTGTGATAAAGGTGGCTCTGACCTTCTGGTTGACCTCTGGCTTCCGCTGCTTTGTCACTTTTGCCACTGTTGGTAGAGAGGGTTTTGGAAATCAGGGAGGCCAGAGCAGAGCCAGGATCTAGCTATAACTACCATCATGTCAGAATGCTGAATAAAGTCATGGGGCGCCTGGGTGGCGCAGTCGGTTGAGCGACCGACTTCAGCCAGGTCACGATCTCGCGGTCCGTGAGTTCGAGCCCCGCGTCGGGCTCTGGGCTGATGGCTCAGAGCCTGGAGCCTATTTCCGATTCTGTGTCTCCCTCTCTCTCTGCCCCTCCCCCGTTCATGCTCTGTCTCTCTCTGTCCCAAAAATAAATAAACGTTGAAAAAAAAATTAAAAAAAAAAAAAAAGAATGCTGAATAAAGTCATAAGGCAGATAATCATTTTATCTGTGAAACTTGACGGTAAGCTGCATGAGGACAGGAACTATCTGGGTCCCACATGTCAGGCAGTCACCAAACCCCAAATTTTATCCTAGTGCGTTTCTAGATGCAAGGGACTCATGGAGTCCTCAATTGTGAAGTGAAGTTAAAATTCAAACTAAACAAGTGTTTACTACCATATTAATGAGCTAAAAATTTACTTGCTTTAATCTTGTGTGAAGAGAAAGTATACAGGGGCGCTTGGAGGGCTCAGTCAGTTGAGCATCCTCCTTCAGCTGAGGTCTTGATCTCAGGATTTGTGGATTCGAGCCCTGCTTCTGGCTTTGTGCTCACAGCACGGAACCTGTCCCGAATTCTGTCTCCCTTTCTCTCTGCCCCTCCCCCGGTTGTATGTGTGCTCTCCCTCTCTCTAAAAATAAACATTAAATTTTTTTTTTAAAAAGATAGTGTGTATCTCTAATTTGACATAATATTTACCTTGTAATTCATTTACTGTATCCTTTGTATTTTTTAAAGGTTCACTTTAATTTCCTCTTGTTGCCACAGCTCTATGGTCATTCCATTGTATAACAAAATGGGAAATTCAACGCTGGACAAATGGAATACCACAGGTTAATAATGGCACGCCGACTACTTGAATCCTGAGATTCAGAGTCAAACAGACATTGTGTGGTGTCCAAGCCCTGCCACCTACTATGTATCCTACATAAGTTACTCAATTGCATTTAGCCTTAGTTTTTCTCCCTCCCAGAATAAGAATGGTGAATATAAATACCTAAAAAAAGTAGTTAGGAGGATTATATAACATGTGTAAAAGGGACATAAGAGGTGATGATTATGATGATAGTTACACAACTTTGTGAGGTTGTTAAAATTCACACAAGTATACACAAAAAAACTATGAATTTTACTGAATGTCAAGTACACTTCAATAAATCTGACTTTAAAAAATAAAACAATAAAACTTGAAAATGCATGTAAAGTATTTAGCACAGTGTTTGACACTTAGGAAATGCATCGTAAATAATTGTTCTAGAGGGCTATATCAAAATTATGAAAAAAAAATTTCTTCCTTTGCCACAGAAATAAGTTCTCTCCATAGTTAACTAGATTCTTACATTTTGGTGTACTGATTTGGAGATCAAATCCAATATTCCCTGTATTCCTTTTCTGCTCTCTAAATGTTGAAGGAAAGTACAAAAGGAACAGTGAAATTGAACAGTTGAATATTTTCTGTTAACAAGGACCTTTTACATTCCCACGGAGGGCCCCTTCTATGGCATGCAGAGAAACATAAAAGAAATAGAGGTATTTCCGCAACTTAAACACTTCATTCATTCATTCATTCCCAAAATATTTATTGAACACCTGTTACGTGACAAACACTTGCTAAATTCTGGGAATACATTTGAGGTTAGAGGGAAACAATCTCTACCCCGTGAAACATTCTCATGGGAGAAGTGGTCTGTAACCCAAGAAATACCCAAATAAATATTAAGTCACAGAAATAAATGCAAATGGACACCTGACTTGGAAACATTCACACAAAAGAATAGCTGAAATTCGGTAGAGATGAGAGTAAACCAAGTTTTCTTTTTGTGGTGCCAGAGAGGTGACAGGAACATGAAAGATATAATCCTAATGCTGGGGAACTTCCTTCTGGGAGGGATTCTCGATTTTGGATTCAAAACATGTGGTCTATGGACAGTTGGGAATATGTGATATGAACTTATATTAGAGGACAGTATTATAATGATGTTATATTTTCTGAGTGTGCTAATTGTATCATGGTTATGTAGAAGATTATCCGTGTACTTAGGAGACACACGTTGAAGTATTTATGGGTGAAGTATCTTCATGTCAGCATACTATCTTCAAATAATTCAACGAAAATTTGCTGAATTAACACATGAGAGAGAGAGAAAAAATAAAAGTGGCAAATTTTGAACAACTGATGAGCCAGAGTGAAAGGTATATGGGGGGTTCATTGTACTTTTCTCTCTCTCTCTTCCTCCCTTCCTCCTCCCCCCACGCCTCCATTTCCCACCTCTGCTCCTTTGTGCTATTTTTGTCCTAACTTTACTTTTAAGTATGTCATAAACTTCTCAGTACATTGCTATTATTTTTACTCTAGTCAGCTCTCTTATACAAATTTTTAAATGAGAAAAAAATGTCTTTTGTAGTTACCCATATAGTTATCATTTCTAATATGCTTTCATTCTTTCATATAGATCTATGTTCTCTCTGATAATCACAGATCTACGTTCTGTCTGATAATCATTTTCCTTCAGCTGAAGAAGTTCCTTTAATATTTTATTTATTTATTATTTTTAATATTTTTATTTTTTTCTAGTGCAGGTCTACTGGTGATACATTCTCTCAGATTTTGTTTCTCTAAGTGTATCTTAATTTTTGTCTTCATTTTCAAAGAATATTTTCACTGGATAAAAAATCCTAGGTGAATCATTTTTTTTCTGCACTTAAGTTTTATTTTAATGTTTATTTATTTTTGAGAGAGAGAGAGACAGAAACAGAGTGCAATCAGGGGAAGGGCAGAGAGAGAGGGAGACACAGAATCTGAAGCAGGCTCCAGGCTCTGAGCTGTTAGCACAGAGCCCAATGCTGGGCTCGAACTCACCAACTGAGATCATGACCTGAGCCGAAGTTGGACACTCAACCAACTGAGCCATCCAGGCGCCCCTGTTTTTTCATTTTAGATATGACATTTTTTTTTCACCTTTAGACATTTCATTTGATTCTTTTCTCTATTTTTCCTTTCTTTCGTTATGTTCATGTTTTCCTTTAAATGCTTGGGAATATTTACAATAATGGTTTTAAGCTTTGTATATTATTTCCATCGTCTTTGTCATTTCTGGATGAGTTTCTACTGACTGAATTTTCCCCTGCTTATGAGCCTTATTTACCTACCTCTTTATCTGTCTAGTAATTTTTACTGGATGTAGAACATTGTAAACTGTATTTTGTTGAGTGCTAAGTTTTTTTTTTGTTTTACTGAAGTATAGTTGACATAAAATATTATTTGTGTTTCAGGTGTACAACATAGTGAGATGACAATTATATTACAAAATGCTCATCACGGTAAGTGTAGTTACTATCTCACTATGCACAATTATTACAATATTACTGTATTCCCTATGCTTTCCTTTCATTCCCATAACTTATTTATTTTATGACTGGAAGTTTGTGCCTGTTAATCCCTTTACTTACTTTGTCTATCCTCCTCACCCCTTCCCCTCTGGCAACCATCAGTTTGTTCTCTGTATTTATGAATTTGTTTCTGTTTTGGTTTTTTGTTTACTTGCTCATTTGTTCTGTTTTTTAAATTCCACATATAAGTGAAATCGTCTTGTAGTTGTTTCTCTGAATTATTTCACTCAGCATAATACCTTCTAGGTCCAGCCAGGTTGTCATGAACGGCAAGATCTCATTCCTTTTTATGGCTAAGTGATATTCCACTGTGTATACATACCACATATTCTTTATCCATTCAACTATTTATGGACACTTACCTAGTGTGAACTTGATCTCACCACCATGAGATCATGACCTGAGTCAAAATCAAGAATCAGATGCTTAACCAATTAAGCCACCCAGGCGCCCCAAGTCAACACTACTAATAAGAGAATTATGTTCTATGGCTTTGCATTAAAATAAGGTATTTGGGCTCCATCATATGTTAAATTGACTCCTGTGGGCTAGTGTATGAAGTGGACCTCTAAATAAATCTGTTTCCATGAGGCAATGTATTCCAAATTTCAAATAACTGACTTACAAAGTACAGCTAATTTGTACGTTGGAGACGTCAAGAATATGAGCTCACCTAAATAGTAGTTGAAGGGAACAGATTTTAATCTGCTAGTATCTGATTAGTTTTCTATTACCTATTGCTGCATAACAAACTACCTCAAAATTTAGTGACTTAATTGAACACTATCTTTCTAATATAGTACAAGTGTACTGTAAAAATGGTGATATTAAGGCCAGTTTGAGGATTCCCAGTTCCACCTCTTTAAATGATTTTTAAGTAGATTTTAATCGGTCCAATTCAAGTAAACACTTTGTGACTGCTTTGGGCTGAGATGCATTTTCTTACTAAGTAGTTTGAATATAATTGAATCTTTATGTGAGAGCTCAGGATTTTCCACAGCTTCCATTCATTTTATATCTCTGACATTAAAATACAAATGGTGTTTGCAACTGAGTTGGCTCTTTACTGACCTTATGCCAGGTCACTATTTTTTTTTTCTGCAACAAATATTTTTAGACAAACAACAACAACACCTAGTGGCTTAAAACAACCATTTGGTTAGCTCATGATTCTGCTGGGCAGTTCTGATCTGGGACAGCTTCCACTAATCTCTAATAGTCTCTTCCATGTGTCAATGACCAGTTGGTGATTTAAATGGGACTGGCTCACATTTAAATGGTCTCACTCACATTTGTGACAGGTGGCTCTCTGTTAGAAGGGAGTGATGGGGGTGACTTGGCCACGCATCTCTTATCATCTAGCAGGCTAATCTAGGCATGTTCATATAGCAGTAAGATTCCAAGAGAAGCAAGGAGGTAAGCCCAGTGTGCAAGATCTTTTCAAGTACTCCTTGCATTACTTGTGCTAACGTTTCATTTACCAAAATAAGGCACAGCCAACCCAGATTTAGGGAGTGAGAAAAGAGACCCTGCTTCTTTATGGAAAGAGTGGAGAATTGCGGGCATTTTTACAATCTACCATAATGTCAACTTAAATTCAGATAGAAAGTGTAACAGAAGTCTAGAGAAAGAAAAAATAATCGCTGTAGGTTAGAGGGAGTTGGCCTCTTGGAGGATGAGAGGAGATTAGAGATGGACCTCCGATTGCTGGATAGAGGGAGAGGATTGTGAAGGGCATTATAAGATAGATAAGAGGACCCCACCTCTATCTATTCAGTAAAATCCTAAAGACAGAAACAACATGACCTTGCCAAAGGGATACACTCTGTGCCAGATATCCTCCTACGTCTTAATGTTAGTGTTAGTTAAATGTTAGCATTATTCAGAGTTTTGACCTTGTTCCTCTTTGTTCTACACATTTGCCCTGGGTGATCTTATTCAATTTCATGGCATCAACTCCCACCTGTTCAATGACACGTAGCTCCGACCTGTGACCTCCAGAACCATCTTTTTCAATGAGTTCTTAGAAATCTCTGCTCATATAGCCACCAAGCACTTCAGCCTCAATATGTTCAAAACCAAATTTATTTTCATGACCTACTCTTTCTCCCGTTTTACTCTTTTTTAGTTAATGGTTTCACCTCCGTCCGTTTACCTAACCTGGAAACCTAATTTCATAGTCATCCGTGACTGCTTCTCCTTCTTTGTTCGTCACAAGCCCTAGTGATTCCATCTCCTACACGTACCCTCCTCTCGATTCCCACCCGACTGCTTTGGCGTGGGCTCTTGTCGCCCTCACCTGACCTCTTGTAGCAACTTCCTACCTGGTCTTCCTCAGTTAGTTTCACCCTGCTCCACTCCATTCAGGGTACACTTTATAAAACCCAAATTTGTTTATGTCACTCCTCGACTTAAAAATGTATCCTCAGGGGCGCCTGGGTGGCGCAGTCGGTTAAGCGTCCGACTTCAGCCAGGTCACGATCTCGCGGTCCGTGAGTTCGAGCCCCGCGTCAGGCTCTGGGCTGATGGCTCAGAGCCTGGAGCCTGTTTCCGATTCTGTGTCTCCCTCTCTCTCTGCCCCTCCCCCGTTCATGCTCTGTCTCTCTCTGTCCCAAAAATAAATAAACGTTGAAAAAAAAAATGAATAAATGTTAAAAAAAAAATTAAAAAAAAAAAATGTATCCACAGTCCCTATTGCCTGAAAGCTAATTCCTTAAAAGCATGGCTTAACGAGTGCTTAGCCATCTGGCCCCACCTAATTCCATCGACATCTCCTGCCACTCTGCCCCACCCCATCCTCCTCCTCCCCAACCTCACTAAGCTTCTCACTACTCCCCACCAACAACGCACGCCCTTTCACAATCCTGGGACTTGGCCCATGTTGTTTACTCTTCCTGGATTGCCAGCCCTTCCTTCTCCATCTGGTAAATTCTTATTCATCAGCACAGCTCATAAACCAGTCACCTCCTTGCTAATGACTTCCCTGAGCCATACAGAGTTAGTCACTTCTGTGTTCCCATAGCCTTTTGCCCTTTCCTCTGGCAGTGACCATCTTTCATGCTTTTGGAGGCCTAGACTGTGTTATGTGCTATGGGATGTGCTACGTTTGGCAGATTTTCAGCCACATGAATTTCATCTCTCTGAAGTAAAATCCAGAAAACTTTAATTTCCCTTGCAGCTAGGAAGCTGTTAAATGACCCAGACTCCCCCACATCAGATATGCCTTCATATAACGCTTCTTTTAGAAACTCTTACTCCTTTCACAGTACATGTGTAAGTGGGGGGAGAGGGGGAGGCTGATCGTCTATCGAGAGTGATTGGAACAGGCCTTTGATTCTTGGGGCGATAGGAACAGCACTGCCTGTGTGAAGCTCCTTGTGCTGAGAGGGGAGAGCAGTGTTGCTAGACCGGCTCTCTGTGGTGGCTGGCCATGGCTGGGTTTCAGGGTCTGGCTCTCTGGCTCTGTGGGATATCCCGTGAGCCACCTAAATGCTGGGATAAATTAATTCGTCGCCCAAATAAGCCTAAGTAGATCTGTTTCTCAAGGACTGAAAAACAGTGAAGCACTTTGGTTAGAACACTTAGCGCGTTTTATTGTGCAAGTTGTAATTTATTTAATCAAGTTGTATAGTATGAAGGTGCTTGCTTCCCTCATTAGATTCATCATGAGTACTGTATGTTATGCTTCTATGCATAGACCTGATTTCTTAATGATTCAACTAAAATTATACATCGAGTGCCTACTCTGTGCCACGCACTGTGCTGGTCATTGGAGAGATTACAGTGAAAAAGACACACGGGATCTTTGCTTTTTCAAAGTGTACAGTCTAGGGGCGCCTGGGTGGCTCAGTCAGTTAAGTGTCCAATTCTTGATTTCAGCTCAAGTCATCTCATGGTTCGTGAGCTCAAGCCTCTCATGGAGCCTGCTTGGGATTCTCTCGCTCTCCCTCTCTTTCTGCCCCTTCCCCCACTCTCTCTCCTGAAGAAAAAAAAAAAAAAGAAAACAACAAAGTGTACAATCTAAAAGAACTGTGCCTGAAACATTCTAAGTATCCAATTAAGTTAGTGTACCAATTTATTTGAGTAATTATTTCAATTAATGAGCATTTATGTCCTGAAAATATAAAAATTAATGAGAAATGTCCTTAAGTTTCTCTCCGGCTACTATGAGACACAGATATATAAATAAATAATGTGCATGCATTGTGCACAATGTGTTAACCAAAATATTTGGTTCCACCAAATCTGGAACTGGTGGCTCAAAGGGGGAGTGGCTTGAAGAATGCTGTTTGGGGGAGTCAGGAATAAAAGATGGAATCTCTGAACTTGAAAATATTTGATCAACTGTGCATGAGATTTCCTCTTTTTCCCTCTTCCCTTCTCCCCCTTTGCTTCCCTTTCCCTTTCTTCCTTCTTCCCTTCTCTTCCCCTTTCCTTGCTGTTCCCTTTGCCCTTTAAGTATCAGTTCAAGGACCATTTTTATAATAAATCTCGGCAGACCACTCCTCGTCCTCCCTCCCAGACTCCCAGGCTGTGTTAGTAATGTTTCCAAACTCCCGTCACGCTTTGTACATTCCTCTGCTAATTCTCTTTCCTTTTGATGTATGTCATCTGTGTACCTGTCAGTCTCACTCAACTCATGCCAAGTCAGGGCTGGGCATTTAATCAGCATGAAATAAACTCAATAAATGTTTTTTTGAGGAAACATAAATTTAAATTGCAATGAGAAACCACTATGCCCTCATCAGAATGGCCAAAATAAAAAGGATTGATAATATTAGGTGTTAATGAAAATGTGGAAAAACTGTAAATTTCAAACATTGCTGAAAGGAATATAAACTGACAACCTTTTTGGAAAACTACTTGGCAAACTTTAGTAATGTTGAGCATTAGCAAAAAAATTTACACATGTTCACATTCGCATACCCTGTAACACAGAGATTGAACTCTTAGATATATATCCCCCCAAAAGTGCTTATGTTATATCAGCTTTATTCATAATAGTCCCAAACAACCTAAATGCCCAACCACAGATTGGATACATTAATTGTGGTCTATTCATATCACAGAATAGTGCACAATATTTTTTATTCAAAATGAAAAACTACATGCAACAATATGGGTGATTCTTATAGACTAATACTGAGCAAAAGAAATTGGACACAAGAAAAGTACATATTGTGATGCCACTTATATGAACTTCCAGAAGAGGCAAAATTAACCTCTGGTGATGAAGTTTAGAAGGATGGTTATCTTTTGCAGAAGTAAGACAGACACTAAGGCACTAGAAGGTGACAGAAGAGACTTCTGAAGTTTTGGAAATACTCTATATTTTTATAATGGTATATTTAAAAGGCACACACAGAAGGATTTTCTGAGACAAGGTTAACTGTCCTTCACTAAAACCATTTTACACCACCAACCACATAATATGTAAACATTTGAGCTATATACTTACGATCTGTGCGTTTGCTTTACCATATGTAGGTTGTTTCTTGATAAGAATGTATTTAAAACCTAAATAAAAATAAATGTTCCTTGAATGAATGAGTGTATGAATGAAGGAGGGAGTGAATGAGTTGGGTCCGTAAAGAGAAAAGAAGGTATTGAAATATAAGAGGGACGACTGGAACTGCATTTAATTTTTAAGCAGCAATGCTTGGTTCTTGAGCTCTTTATACTCTAATAATGCCCCCTAATAATTGCTCATGCACTTCCTTTGCTTAAACATCAGTTCTTTGCTATTTAAGCACAATTGTGAGGTTAAGAAAAGAAAAGCCATTAACAGTAAAGCAGATAATGACAACCTCCTGGGACTGGCATTTAATTCACCGTGAGGGAGCCCTTTGGGAACTGGGGAATATACCCAATTCCCTTCTGTTTTTTATCCTTTTGCGATTTATGAGATGCAAATACAAATTAATTACTTAGACTCTTGAAGGGAGAGGAGAGGAGTTGGCACGCGTGTTTACAAAAAAAGAACGGAAGCCAGCCAACATGTGACATTGCCCAAGCCACCCAAAGGTCAGAGTGGAACAGTCCTAATTGCCGGGTGGCCCGGCCACGGGATGCGCCTCTCCCATCCTTCTTCAGGCGGGGCTCCTGGGTAAGCCACTCATCCCGCCAGCCTGACACGGGCCGCAAGTGGCCAACAATTCCGCAGGCGACGGATGGCCCGCGTACCAGGGGCGCCGTCGAAATCCTACCCAGCTCTGGCTCCCAGCCCAGAGCCGGCGATGCCGTGTCAGGAGAGGTAGTTCCCAGGGGGTCCAGCAGGTGTCGCTGCTCCACGGCTGCCGGGCGTCCCCAGGGTGGGAACCGGGGGCGTGTCGACTCCACCTGTGGCTCCCACCGCGCGCGCCTCACCTGGGTTCGCGCCGAGTGCCGCCCTCGCCGCGTGGGGGCGCTGTGCCGCGGCCGAGCAGTCGCCTGAGCCCGGAGGGCTCGGGCTGCCGGGCTGCTCGCGCGCTGCTCGGTCCTCGTCCTCTAACCCTCTGCCGTCCCCCGCACCGGCGACGAGGGGGCGGGGTCCGACGGCGCGCTGGGAAAGGCGGGCGAGCTGGCGCCCAGGTATGTTCTTCCACAAGGGCCGGGCGGCGGAGGAGGCGGACAAGAAGATGCCACTGTCGCCGCCACCTCAGGGCGACCACGCGGAGTCCGGTCCGTCCAGGACCCCCAAGAAGCACACGCCTTTCCATATCTGGCGCTCCAAGAAGAAGCAGCAGCCTCCGCCGTCGGACTGTGGGGTGTTCGTTCCACACCCGCCCCCGGCGCCTCTCTGCGAAGCCAGGTAAGCTCCTCTCCCGCGCCCTAGAGTCGCACGACCTTTCCCCCAAGCTGCTCCGGGCATGATGACCCATGACACGAGTCGTCTCCACCGGCAGCCGCGCTCTTCCCCACCCGGAGCGGGGGAAAGGCCCAGAGTCCGTTTCACCCGGCAGGGGTGTAACGGGGTCCAGGGGGGCACAGACGCGGCCTCTGCGGGGTCCTCGTGGCCTCCGGTTCCTCGTGGCTTCTGGCTCAGACCAAGCACCAGCGAGAGGAACTTGTGCCCACCCATGTGCCTTTTGTTTTGACTGGCAAAGACTTTATGCAAGAAAAGACTTTATTAACCTGCTAAGAAGGGGTGCGGTAGGGAAGGATTATTGCCACCTGAGTGAATAGGAACCTTGATAATGGTGCCTTTATTAATAGTGAAGATCTCCACTCTTACAGACCTCCATTGGCCTCATAGGACCTGAAAGGAGGAGGAAGTGGCAGTGATATTATCCCCATTTTTATGGGTGGAGAACCTGAAACCAAAAGGTGAATGGCTTGTCCCCATTGGAATCAGTGTCAGAACTAGGCAGCACTAGGCAGCACCTAGTTATTTAAAATATAACTGCCACTATGCTCTTTAAATTTTTATCAACACTTTGTGCGATTACTGTTGTACTATTTGAATTGATACATTCGTTGAACAATAATCTGTTTGAAGTACCAATATGTTTCTGTGGTTTGGGGGTATAAAATACTTTTAATGAAGGACAGTTGGCAATATCCAGTAAATCCTGCTGTGCATATTTTTTAAGTACACCCTTAGGAACTATGAGGGCCAGAATAAAATAGTGCAAAATTCGCATTTTAGATATAGTTTCCTTTCATTTCTAAAAGAGTCTTAACTTTGCAATGTGTTTTTATTGGCTCAGTAAAACTGTGTTGGGCGCCTTAACTAAGTGCTGGGATATAAAAAGCAATGAGAGTGATCTCTGTAATCAAAGGATTCTTAGTCTCTTGTGGAGACCGACAAGTAAACAGTGGGATGAATCCTATGATAGATGTTAGCACAGAAGAGGGGACCCAGGAAGGCTTCCCGGAGGAGGAAGGCTGAGTAGTTTAATCAGACAGAAAAGGGGAGGAGCCACGACTTCCAGGCTGAGGATGCACTATAAGCATCACCAACACTGGGAAGACCATGGCACTTGCTGAGAAGTCCAAGTGGTTCAGGATGTTCTGAGTATGTGTGAGGGAGGGGATGGGAGAGGAGTGCTGAGAGAGAAGGCATTTTATTTTTGCTCATATTTTTATCATCCACGGTGACAATTCGTTGTCATAGAACATATTTTTCTTTATTCAAAGACTTCCTGTGCTCACTTACGAATTGAAATTTCTTTTTTTTTTAATTTTTTTTTAACATTTATTTATTTTTGAGACAGAGAGAGACAGAGCATGAACGGGGGAGGGGCAGAGAGAGAGGGAGACACAGAACTGGAAGCAGGCTCCAGGCTCTGAGCCGTCAGCCCAGATCCCGACGCGGGGCTGGAACTCACGGACTGTGAGATCGTGACCTGAGCTGAGCCACCCAGGCTCATTGAAATAGAAATTTCTTTAGAAAAAATGTTACTTAATAACGATGTACCCATCATTGAAGTGTTTTTCCAATTACCTCCATAGATACTTCAAACATTTCCTTGATGGTTTTTTCCCTCTGACATGCTCCCATCATTTCCTGTCTATCAAAATGGAATCATACACAGCCATAGGCAATATTTTCAAATGCAAATCCATTTTAGACTAAAACTTAAAATAGGAGCTTTTGCTTCTCTTCTCAAGTAGCTTGTATTTTCATTCAGTCTTGAAGCGCTTTATTCTTTCCCTCAGAGATGTGATGAACTTTGTACTAACAAATGTTCCCCAAACTAAACATACTGGTCTGTCTTTGGGATGTTTTCCTAGTTAGATCATCTCCATAAATATTGTATTTACTTCCGAGAGAGTGTACCTGTTTCTAGTCTAAGGCACACTTAGGTTTCTGGTCAGTCTTGGCCAGCGTGGCTCTCTTGAGCCGTCTGGACCACATCCATTCACTTCTGTCCAGGACTTGAGGTGGTGGAACTCAGCGAATCGTGCAGCGCTCACTGTGGCCTTTGTCTCTATATGGGGATGGGACAGTCAGGTGGCCGCGTGTTTTTGCTGGACATATATGATTACTATTATGGGCTTTTAGAGCAAACAAGAATGAATTTGTATCTTGGCTGTGTGACTTTGTGCAAGTTGCTTCACCTTTCTGAGTCTCAGTTTCTTCATTCAGAAAATGGAAAAATAGTAATAGTGATTATGGAGAGCTGTTGTATCAGATGAGTTTATGTTTTAAATGTGAAACTCTTATCGCACTTCTGGATACAAAGTAGAAACTCAGTAAATGCAAAATCATCATCGTCATCATCATCGTCATCATAAATGCCAAGATCTTAGTGGAAGAAATAGAAAAAAATAAGGCTGGGTGGGGGAAAAATGCTTCCCTTCCCGGAAGAGCTTACCACTCCAAAGAAGGTTTAAAGTCTATTGTGGTCAGATTTCTGTTCTGCCAATATTTTCAGCTTTTAGTGTGGATGTTCTAAAAACCAATGATGGTCACTTGCTTTAATGTCAAATAATTTGAACATTGCTGCCTCTCTTCCTAAAATTCACCCTTTTTTTTTTCAGCTCATTTTTCGTAAAACATGTTAATATGTTCTTTTTTTTTAACGTTTATTTATTTTTGAGACAGAGAGAGACAGAGCATGAACGGGGGAGGGTCAGAGAGAGGGAGACACAAAATCTGAAACAGGCTCCAGGCTCTGAGCTGTCAGCACAGAGCCGGACGCGGGGCTCGAACTCACGGACCGCGAGATCATGATCTGAGATGAAGTCGGCCGCTTAACCAACTGAGCCACCCAGGCGCCCCTGTTAATATGTCCTTTTTCATAGAAATAGAGCTGTTGCCCTCCTGCTCCTGGGCAGCCCATCCCCTGTCTAGTCCATTATTGTCTTGCCTTAAAAGGTCCAGTGGAGAGGATATGGATAGGGTGTGGCGACCTGTGGCAGGACTTACCTTAGCAGCCATTAGTGGCACGTGTTTATCAAGTTTGGAATTATACTCCATTTTTTAAAGAGTTTGTTCAGCGTGTGGATTCTCTATCTGGGTTTAAATCCCTGTTCATCTACTTAGTGTAACAGCCATGTCATCCTGGGCAAGTTGTGCCTTGGTTTTGTCATCCATAAAAGGGGCATAATAAGAGTTGTTATAAAAATGAACAAGTTGATACATGTCAAGTGCTCAGAACAGTGAGTGGCACATCTTCAGCACTCAGTAAATGGAAGGTTGCTTCTCTTTTTTCTAACTACTATCTTGCCTATACCTCCTTGTCTGTAGTAATTTTATGTGTTTATTTTCTGCTATATGATGGAAATGGTGCTTCCTTCTATAATTTCCTTTATTTAGCTCTTAGCTAAAGGTCAATGCAGTGAAGTGAAAATGATTACCCTTAAACTAAATTGAACCCCAAACCTAGAAGCAAGCATTAATGCTGTCGGCCAAAGAGCCAAACTCAAGTGGTGGGGAGCCTCGTAATCCTCTGAAAATCTGCAGACCTCATTTCCTTTGGAGGAAAAATGCAGCCAGTGCCTGAGGGCAGAGCATCCTCACTGGGTGGGCACAGACCTACCTCCAAGTCAGGGTTTGCGGGCTCAAGTTTCTGGATAGTACACAGTCCCATTTTTCTGTACTTCAATGGACCTTTCCCTTCTCTGGAGAGAAAACAACTTATTTCCTGATATATCACTAGAATGTTGTGAGGATAAAGTGATGTTTGATTCCTTCAGAAATGGAACAATTATTTAAAACGTTATTTGAAAGCACTCCGGAACTGTAGAGTGTTAGTCTTCATGACTTAAAGTGGATTCTAGTTTTCAGTCTTTTATGGCTGGGTTGGTGTTTAGGACTCTAAACAGGTTTAATTATTTTCTAACATAAAGGACATGGCTAGTTTGGTTCCGTTTTATCCAATGTTATATCTAAACCGGTTAATACTGGGTTACTTTTCTTATTTAGCTTATGCCAAAGGCAAGAATTTGAAATTATAGGTTTTATTTCACCACTGATGAGCCGGGAATTTAAATTTGAGCTCTGTCATTTACTAGCTGTGAGCTTCTTGGGAAGTTACTTCTCTGGTCTAACTTCAGTGTCATGATCTGCAACCTACCTCTGAGCATTGTTTTTGAGACTTAATATATTTTCAGCAACTGGCATGGCACCTGGAAGAGAACAGATGCCCAATAAATAGTAGCTCTGAGGGGCGCGTGGGTGGCTCAGTCGACTGAGTGTCCCACCGTTGATTTCGGCTCAGGTCACGATCCCAGGATTGTGGGATCGAGCCCTGTGTAGGGCTCCACACTCAGCATGGAGGCTGCTTGAGATTTTCTCTCCCTCTGCTCCTTTCCCCTGCCCCACTCTCTCTAAAAAATAAAAATAATTTTTTTTAAAATATATATCTTCAAAATAGTAGCTCTGCAGTGGAAAAGGCAGAGACTGTGGTGTTGGACAGACTGTTTCAAGTCTGCCTCTGCCATTTGGATCCAAGTTTCCTGAAGCCTCAGCTCCCTCACCTGTGAAATGGAGATGCTAGCACTTCCCTTATGGGGCTTTCAGAGGATTAGATATCATACATGTAAAATGGGGCACAGGGCCTAGCCCAAGGCAGGTGCTGGACAGATGAAAGGTGGTAGAAGCCAGAGCGACAGGGGCCGTGATGGCTGTGATTCTTGTCTTCAGAGCAATGGAGGCAGCATTAACAGATCTGTTTTCACACTGTAAGTAGAGTCAAGCAACTTAAGAGGCCCAGGAGTTGTAACTAGGTCTGTCAAGCCCTGAAGTACCTTTGGATATCTGGATGTGCCTGTTAGTCTATAAAAGAGTGGCCCTTTATGCATTCGGTGACTTAAAAGTCTTAATACCTCTGAGTGAGGAAGCGAAAGGTAAACTTTATACTTGAAGTTAGAGGAGTTTCTCCTGAAGTGATTTTTGGCATCAGAGTTCAGTATAGACTAACTCTTTCCGCCTTCTCTCTGTTGTTGTAGTACTTTATCCATTTCTATACTTTCAGTCATGATCTTCTTAGTCCATATGTAAGTGATGTACATGCTCTTGGAGACCTTTAGAACTGCTGGGCTTGGATTCACTTCCTTTTTCTTTTTTAGCTTTTAGTTATAAATCTTATTTGGAAGGACAAGACAGTAAATCACTGCTTTACTATTTGTCCATGATTAAAGCAATGCAGCAAACATACTAGATATTGAAATTCGTTTTCTAACTCCAAATATTCATTCAAAATGCCCATCTTACTATGAATATGAAAAACACATGTCTGTCTTAAAGTTAAGTTCACCTAAGGGGTCAGCGTGTTTCAGGGATGTCCATGCAGAAAAAATTTATCTATTTATTTAAAACAATGATTTCTGGTAAGACAATTTGAATCTTGAATTGCATGTATTTCTGTTTACCTTGAAATTTTTATCAAATAATGCTTAATCTCCATTTCATGTTGTACTTACTGTACAAAAGATTTACAGATTCTGTTCATGAAATCATTTTTCTAGGATTAATGATAGATTATTCTCTGGCACAAATTCCCTTCTGCATCTTCTTTTTTTTTTAAATCAAATGATAATTTTTAAAATTTTTTATTTATTTAGAGAGAGAGTGCAAGAGTGTGTGTGCACATGCCGGGAAGGGGCAGAGAGAGAGGTAGAGAGAATCCCCAGCAGGCTCCATGCTGTCAGCACAGAGCCTGACATGGGCTCAATCCCATGAACCGTGAGACCATGGCCTGAGCCGCGATCAAGAGTCCACCGCTTAACCAACTGAGCCACCCAGGTGCCCCTTTTTGTATCTTCTTATTGAAATGTTTACCAATCAAATTCTAGAGAAGTTTCTTATGACCAACAAACACATACAGAGCACTTATTCTATATCAGGTACTGCGAAATAGAACAATGAAATCAGAAGTGGTCATAGTTCCTAAGAAACTTGCACACTAGTGGAGAATGGAGCATACAGATGAAAATGAATAAAGTAGCATATGGTGATGCATGAAGGGCAGAAATAGAAGATTTAGGGGCAAGTGAGTGGCTCAGTCGGTTGAGTGTCCAACTCGATTTCAGCTCAGGTCATGATCTCATAGTTTTGAGATTGAGCCCCATGTTGGGCTCTTTGCTGACAGCGCAGAGCCTGCTTAGGATTCTCTCCCCCTCTCTCTCTCTGCCCCTTCCCAGCTTTCTCTCTCTGTCAAAAATAAGTTTTAAAATAAGATTTAATCAAATGTCCTGAGGTCAGAAGAAGGATCAGAAATTTGAAGAAACAGAAATTTTTTTCTCTGATGAAGATGTTTCACTCATATTGAATAATTAATGACAATTTTTTCCCTCTGATATGAAGATCATCAGAGGCTCCAAATCTTCTTGAGGTTATAATCATCTTAAACTATACCCAGTGCTCATGGAAACTTTTATGTTCATAGTAGCATTTAAGACAAAGAGAATCATGTATTCCGGATTATGCTTAAATAATTTTCTCCAGTTCCTTAAAATATCTAGAGCCTGAGACTGTATTATTTCAGCTCTTCTGTCATATTTTGACATCTAGGAAGAAAGATTGGGCTTGAAATGTGACATATTCATTTGAAACCTTGGCTGAAATTATAAGTAAACATGATGTTGACATTCTAAAATTATAGACTGAAAATAAGTGGTTCTTAACATTCTTTAGATAGATTTACAGGATCCAAAGAGCTAACCTGGTGTCTACTCAGTCTTTGTCAAGAGATTCTGGAGTCTCTTTCAAGGAGAGTCCAGCATTGCCTGTTTTCTCAAAGCAGGTGTTCTTCCTTAAAACACACACACACACACACACACACACACACACACACACACACACACACACTCTTTATTTTCATACTAAATTGCCTGGCACATCCAACAGCTGTCTTTCCACATATTCACTTCAGAAAAATGAATTCTCAGCTTTTTCCGAAGATGGAATTGAAATGTGAATTCAATATCTTATCCCAAAGTAAGTTTTCAAGATAAAGTGTATATGAATGTCTGACACGTGTGGGGGGTGGTAAGAAAAGCCATTTGTAGCTCCCTTAGAATACAGCTGCATTGGGCTGACTCAAATGCCTCATCATAATACCTCCAAGGATTCAGATTTATGAAAAGTCTTATTCTAGAGAATGAATACTTGCTTAGTGCTGTCTTTACGGCACTGCACATCCCCTGGATGGGCCTGTTCAGTGGAAATGAAGCAATACCAGAGACCCTTCATAACAAGGGAACATTTTGACAAAGTGCCAGGAGACCCCAAGGGCGTACAAGTGACTCAGAGAATCCAAAGTCCATTGTGGTGTCCCCAGCTCCTCTCACCAACAAGTTATAGACAAGACAAGTACAGGCTGAACCTGTAGCTAACTCAGAAAAATGAAACACAGAATTAACAAGTGCCTTTTGTTTTTTGCCTTCCCATAGATGGCAACTAAACAAGTAAAAGTAAGTTGCTGTTAAGCTTGGCAAAATATTCTGTGGTGAAGAAAGTGGGTGTTGGCTGTATTCAGTATTGTTGTGTGCCATTTCAAACCAACAACCCTAACTGAATCTCATTTATTAGAAATTAGGGTTATGGCATCCTGAAGTTAGTATCAACAGCTTGTACAAGAGATTTGGCTAATAGTTATATAAAGACACCATACATAATACACCTTCTCATCTTTTTCAAATTAGTGAATGAGTGGCATAAGCTCCTGATAGTTCTTTGGATTCTCTAGTTGGATGTTCTTTAATCTTGTGACTGGAGTCAAGAGACAAAATAACATATGCCAAATAAAATAAGAAATGAGAGGGAGCATTTGGTTTATAATAACAACTTCAGACCATGTCTGTGAAAACATTGTCTTCCATCAAGATTTGGCTAAAAGATGCAGTTTATTTAACATACGTGGTATATATTAGACCCTGTTTTAAGCGCTTTACAAATATTAACTCACTGCAATTAATTAATAACATCCCTGGGAGGTAGGTACTATTACTGTCCCCATTTTGAGGAAAAATGAGGCACACGAGGGTATGGTAATTTAGTCAGCATCACAGGGCTCATAAGATCTGGGGCTGGGATTCCTCACCTGGTGGTCTTGAGTCCTGAGGTTAATCACTGCAAATTGAAATCACTGTGGTTGATGCTGCCTCCTTTATATTCCCACAATGAGTATATTTAGGCCTTTGGTTTCACAAGAAGAAATTATAGTATATATTGGAAATCAAGTTAATTTTGGTACTAGACAATTTTTATGTTAAGTAGTAGAGAGAGATAGCATGAGCAGGGCAGGGGCAGAGAGAGAGAGGGAGAGAGAGAGAATCCCAAGCAGACTCTGCACTGTCAGCACTGAGCCTGATGCAGGGCTTGAACTCATGAACTGTGAGATCATGACCTGAGCCGAAACCAAGAGTTGGATGCTTAACCGACTGCGCCACCCAGGCGCCCCTAAAGCAAAAATTTTAAAGTGTATGTAATACAAAAGTAATGTGTCTAGATCCTGCGTTTGGAGCTTCTGCCCAGCCTTTGTCAGGAAACAACATAACCAAGATGTAGGCCTAGTTTGAATACCCTCCTTCACCTCCCAAAGTCTTGGCACAAGCAGTACAAGGCAAGGCAGGTGACCCTCAAAATTTACAGTTGCTGCCCAGGCCAAGGGGGTATATCAGAATTCCTCAAGCTGAGCTGCAAGGAGCACTTCTAACTTTTGGTCTCCAGAAGTCCTGCTGCTTGAATACTTTGGTTTTACTTCCTGATTTATCACTGAGGGGTCCCTGACAACGAATTCAAGTTTTACCTTATCTTGGCTCTACACTTGAAGGGTTATAAACCATTACAGGTATTTTAACCCACCTGAAGCTCATAATGGCTCTGTGCGGTAGGCCCATGCCCACATTTTAAACATGAGGAGATTGAAGTTCAAAACATGCAATGCTGGTGAAGGAGGTGGGCCTGAAACAGGTTTTCTGATTTCTGGGCAGCTGTTGTTTTTGGTTCTCTTGGATTGTAGACTGTGCCTCCCTGTTCCTGGCCTGTAACCACCTTTGATAGGAGCCCAGCTGATTCATCTAACTTCATGATGACTATTCCCCTGGAAATCTTCCCCTTGTTTCATAAGCCAACAACCATGAGATGGATTGCAAGATTGAGTTACGAGTTATTCAGCTGGTGTATATACACTATAGTGTGGTTATTGACATATCAATTACTTTCAGAGTTTCTGCTAGAGTTAGTATTTCACCGACTACCAAAACACCCCACTAAAAAGAACTGAATTCCTGTTCTCACAAAAATATTTTTAACTTGCACAGCCATATTTTATAACAACAAAATGTCAATTTGAAATTATAGGGTCTATTCGTATTATACCCAAGCAAGGACTCCCTTAGTGGGGCTTGAAGTAATGCTGGTACTATGACATGTAATACACTTTATTCATCATTTGTCATTTAAATGTTTTGATAATACCGGTAGATTTATAAATATCTTATGAAAGCATAGTTTGATTGTATTTGCATCTGCTATTTGAAAAAGACATAACAGTTGAAGCAAACTGTTGACATTCGTGTTGAAATACAGTGCCTCCTTTATGTTGAATGCCATGTGCAAACCTAAGAACTGGTCCTTTTCAAGCCTGTGCAGTGGAGGCTCCCCAAGCATTGCCAGACTTTCTTGGCTCTACAGCCTTGCAAATGTTGGCTTTCTTCCCCACTGTTTAGCTCCCAGGAACTAAGAGGTTGTTGTTGTCTGCACAACAAGAAAATGTAGTTGTTCCTAGGTGGGATTGCAGAACTAGTCTCTCCTAGTACTAACTACCCAAAACAATTTTGTCTGAAAGAGATTCACTCATTGGTCCTGAGTCCTTCACTGGAGCATACTTTAGATTGAAACAACAGCATTTGTATTCCTGTATGTGTCAGTAAACATGTTTAAACAAGCTAGCCTAAAACTAGATTTTGGATTTTTTTCAAGATAAAAATAAAGTATGACTGAATTTCTGGCACTTGCTCAAGTTCTGACTTTTACCAATTTGATTTTGTGATTGTCCTAATATCATCCTATAAGAAGTTTTAAGAACTTTGACCCAGAAATCTTAGTAGCCAGTACATTGCTGGCAGTGAATTGTACCCTTGTTATTTCACTTCTATTAAAAGCTTTTTTTATACCCATAAGGGGACAACCAGCCCTAGATCTAGGTGATAACTGCTGAAGATGCATTGAGGCTTTGGGTCCTTCATCATCAAGCAGTTTCTTCCTACAGAGAAGCCCCTAAGGAATTTATGCATCAACTTCCTTGCTCACAAGGTTGCTTTCCTCAGTGTGTAATTATACCCTGGTTACACATCCATAAATGTACACAGCCAGCAGATGTTAAACAAGGAGGAACACCAATTTTTATCTTAATGTCACTCAATAATTGATCAACAAACAACAAAAGTAACAGCCAGTTGGGTTTGGGCATGTTTCCTTTTTTTGTGTGGGGGCGGGAAGGGGGTATGTTTTCTGAGGAAAATGGGTGTGGCATGGGGATATGGGTGAGGGGAATTCTTTTTAGTCACCTAATTTCTAACCTCTCCTGTGGGTTAAGTAAACACGAGAAAACCTTTTTCAAGAATAAGACAAAGGAACTAATGAATTGAGTACCTATTATGTGACAGTTGCTTTCATATTCAGTGTATCTCATTTAACCTTCATAAAAGCTCTGCTAAGTAAGTCGTTTTACCCCCCATATTTACAATCGAGAAAATAGAATCTGACAGTGTCAGTAAGTGATAGAGCAGTATTTGAATCCAGGTCTTTCTAACTCCAAAGCTCGTAATAGTTTCACCAAACCATGAGAAAACTAAAGCTTTGAATGAGTAGTTGATAGAATGTGTGTATCTGTGTGTGGTAGGTAGTCAGTTGCAGAATGGAAGTATCCAACACAAATGTAATTATCCACTTGCTTTCAGAGCTATCATCCTTTCAAAAACCAAAATAGAATCATGCTCCTTAAAACGTCTCATTGTGAGAAGGGGAATATCTAAGAATGAAGAGTTCATATGTGTTGGGAAGTCAGTGGGGCACTCTTGTTTTCCTGGGAACCCTTGACTTGAGATAATTCTGCCAAAAATCAGTGACTCAGTCCTTGAAGTGTTAACTAAACTTGTTGCTCCTGATTTCCAAACTACTCTAAAAGCCGGAGTCTTACTACCTGTTGCTGGCATGATTCACAGAGTATGTAAAAGAATCTAAGGTGAAAATGTTGAGGCTTCACTCTTCGTAAAAGTTAATCACAGCTCTAGGGGCGCCTGGGTGGCTCAGTCGGTTAAGCGGCTGACTTCAGCTCAGGTCATGATCTCGCGGTCCATGAGTTCGAGCCCCACGTCGGGCTCTGTGCTGACAGCTCAGAGCCTGGAGCCTGTTTCAGATTCGGTGTCTCCCTCTCTCTGACCCTCCCCCATTCATGCTCTGTCTCTCTCTGTCTCAAAGATAAATAAACATTAAAAAAAAATTTTTTTTAAGTTAATCACAGCTCTAAAAGAGGAAAGAAATTGCTGGTGACCCAAACTCCAAATTTATAGGAGATACTGTTGGCTTGAAAGACACAGCTCTGGAGAGTTTGATGTAAAAAGATTATGAAAATCCTTTAAATTATCTTTATAGGAAATAGTAAGTTTGTCTTTAGTGCCCATTTCTCTGAAAATAGAATTTTATTTTAACTTTTATATATTTGAGGAATTAAAAAAATTATATTTAAGGGGTGCCTGGATGGCTCAGTTGGTTAAGCGTCCGACTCTTGGTTTTGTCTCAGGTCAAGATCTCACCATTTGTGGATTGAGCCCCGAGTTGGGGACTGATAGCACAGAATCTGCTTGAGATTCTCTCTCCCTCCTCTTTGCCCCTCCCCTCCAAATAAACTTTAAAAATTATATTTAAGAAAGCTCATTAATTTCTATGAGTTTTATTAAATTCACAGAACTAATTCACAGTAGGTCATAGAAGAGAGTACATTTCTTTTTCCATTATGCTAGACTAAAAACATGCTCTGGCATAAATTACTTATAGTCATTAGTACTGCTCAATTTCTAGAGTACAACCAAAAATTTGCCACTTTATCTTAAACCACAGTTCTGCTTGTTGTAGACTTTCTCTAATATTAAAAACAATTATTCAGTGATCATGTAATTGAAGCCTCAGGTTTGCTTCTTCCATTTGTGGTTCAGCCAATTGAGCAGATGTTACCTCTCTCAAAAGCAGTCTTGATGAATGGTTGTTAGTGACTGTGTCACACTCAGGAAGGTAAGTAAATGTGAGTGTCACCACATTTACAATAAACTGCACCAGTGTAACTCATTTATTTAAAAAACACTCATGGACACCTGCCGTGTGGGAGGCTGGTGGCGCGTGGGCTGGCAAACCAGTTCAGGCTCTATCTCTGGGAACTGAGTTTCACTTTCCTGTCTTTTGGAGAAGCTGCAATATTCACCATTAAAATAATAAAAAAGTTTCCACACTTGCTGGTATTAATAAGGAAGAAAATATTCAAACAGGTACAAGAAAAGGCTGAGAGATCCAGTGGGTTAAACCTCCGAGGAGATGGAGAATTTATAATCCCTGAGAGCTCTCCACCCCATCACTGATCATGGTATTCCAAAGAACACCTGCTAACATTTGTGGTATGTGTGTACACTCACGATCCAGTTAAGGTATATAAAATCTCCAAATTGATGGTTATATTTATATTTGTATGCACACATGCATTCCAACACTGAAGTATTTTACTTATATAGGTGGTCCTCAGTTTACAACGAATGGTTCAGTTTATGATTTTTCTGACTAATGATTTCTCAGTTTTACGATGGTGTGAAAGTGATCTGCATTCAGTAGAAACTGTATATCAGATTTTGAATTTGGATCTTTTCTGGACTAGCAGTACAGGGTGTGATACTCTCTTGTGACCCCGGGCAGGTACAGCCTCCGGTCAGCCACGTGATCACAAGGGTAAACAACCCATGCGCCTACAACCACTCTGCACCCATGGTCATTCTGGTTTTCACTCTCAGTACAGTATTCCATAAATTACATGACACATTCAATACTTTATTATGAAACAGGCTTTATATTGTTAGATGATTTTGCCTGTCAGTTAACGTAAGTGTTCTGAGCATGTTTAAGGTAGGCTAGGCTAAGCTATGATGTTTGGTAGATCAGGTTTATTAAATGCATTTCTGAGACACCTGAATGGCTCGGTCTGTTGAGTGTCAGACTCTTGATTTCAGCTCAGGTCATGATCCCAGGGTCATGGGAGAGAGCGCCGTGTTGGACTCCATGCTGAGCATGAAGGGTGCTTAAGATTCTCTCTTTCAACCTCTTCCCCTCTCCCCCGCTCACATGCTCTCTCTCTCTCTAACAATGACAACAAAAATGCAATTCTGACATTATATTTTCAACTTAAGATAGGCTTATTGAGATGTGACCCCATCATAAGTTGAGGAAGATCCGAATATGTATTCTGTGCTAGATTACCCACTTGTTAAGTTAAGCATGTTTTTACAACATTAGCAAAGCAGGGATGAGAGAGAGAGGGAAAAAATCAGAATATGCCTGGAGATTAATGCTATGTCAAAGTATTTAAATTTTGTTTTAAGATTTAGAATTTATTTATTTAAGTTTATTTATTTATTTTGAGAGAGACAGAAAGAGCATGAGCTGGAGAGGTGGGGGGGGGGGGTGGGTTGGGAATCCCAAGCAGGCTCTGCAGAGTCAGCACAGAGCCAGATGTGGGACTTGAACCCATGAAATTGTGAGGCCATGACCTGAGCTGAAATCAAGAGTTGGATGCTTAACCAACTGAGCCAGTCAGGTGCCCCAGGTTGATGCCACTTTTATAGAGGTGGTCAGACCAGTGAACATTCTGAGGGATTGTTCTTTTATAACTGAGATTCTCATTTTATTGATTGATGTAGTTTACTGTTATCTTAGCTATTTTGGCAGTTTTACCATATAGTTGTAATAATCCATAATCTCACTATCTGTGAATAACACTATTAACATTCTGTTCTTTTTCTGTGTGTATTTTCATATAAGTTAGCACTAAAGATGACATCACAAAGGCAGCAATTTAGATGCCTTTTGTATCCTGCTTTCTTTTTTTTAGATTTTTTTTTAATTTTTTTTTCAACGTTTATTTATTTTTGGGACAGCGAGAGACAGAGCATGAACGGGGGAGGGGCAGAGAGAGAGGGAGACACAGAATCGGAAACAGGCTCCAGGCTCTGAGCCATCAGCCCAGAGCCCGACGCGGGGCTCGAACTCATGGACCGTGAGATCGTGACCTGGCTGAAGTCGGATGCTTAACCGACTGCGCCACCCAGGCGCCCCATTTTTAGATTTTTTTAAATGTTTATTTATTTTTGAGAGAGAGACAGAGAGAGAGACTGTGCAAGTGGAGGAGGAACAGAGAGAGAGAGAGAGGGAGACACAGAATCTGAAGCAGGCTCCAGGCTCTGAGCTGTCAGCACAGAGCCCGATGCGGGGGCTCGAACCCACGAAGCATAGGAAAATGACCTGGGCCAAAGTCAGCCGCCCAACTGACTCAGTCACCCAGGTACCCCCTGCTTTATTTTTCATTTAGTATTATATCATTAGCATTTTCTCACCTCATTAAAATATGTCAAATATTTTTTTTACTCATGCCCTGCTTGATGGACATTTGGGTTCTTCCTAATTTTTCACCATCATAAATAATACTTCAGTGAACAGCACTGTGGGCAACCTCAGTCTCTGGATATTTTCTATCTGCCCTTCCAGGTCCACTCTTCACCCTTCTCTGTGCTCCTGAGAACTGTAGTTAGAGACTGCATGGCGAAGCTCTCTTGCCCTCTGATTTCTAGTTTGGTTTAGGCAATGGGAGGCTCTAGAGGAGAGGACGGGAGCAGGAGTTAATGTGGAGCATGGTGGAGGTTTCAGTCTGACACTCAAGGCTACAGCCTCTGATGGGTGGACCTCTTCTACAGCTCCGATCTCACTAGTTGCAGCACCTTCTGCCCGCCTAGCCTCCTCATTCAGGGGTGGTAGGCTTCCTGCTGTGGAGAGCCCTGGCTGCTCCACTATTCCTACTGATATCCCCTCACCTGCCCACATCTCGTAAACTGTCAGTTCTTTAAACATTTCTCAATCATCTCTATTGTCCGTGCCATCTGTTCTCTGCTGGGATTCTGACTGACCGACATCATCTAAATCTAAGTGGTATGCTCTTTTTATTTCATTTTGTGCTTGAGTCTTTGTACTGCAGAAGGGTAAAAGACCACTCAGAGTTGGGCAGGGGCATTAAGTTATGTCAGGTCTGAGCTGGTCTTAGCAAAGAATGGCCATAGATTGAATTAAAGTACTCTCATGGAGGTATCAACACGTTGCCGTTGGAACAGAAAGAAGGGAGCAATAAACTCTTCCCCGCACCTTGCTGGACTCCTGTGCTTCATAGATAAGGATACCTCAGCTGCCACATGTTCCCAGTTTTGTTTCATTTAGATATTCTTGGTTCGATTGTTTCATTTCTTTTCATTGTGGCTAACCCCTAATGTTTTTCCTTCTGTTCTTGGCAGTTTGCATATTCATATATACATATATTCCTTCTTATATATTCCTTCTTTATCTATACGTTTGCTTACAACCTCTTCCTCATAGAATGCACACTCGGGATTTTGTGAGCTGAATGGATACTACCATGTTTTTGGCACTCCTCCATATGTGAATGATAACTTTCTCTTAATCTTTAAATGAAGAGTAAAAAGCATGTAGCAGTTAACTTCATTTGCGTTTGTTTCAATTCTAGATATCAAAGTCTATAATTTTCCAGAATAAATGCCAAAGCGGTCAAAGCAATCAGGGATTGGTTATTAATATTTCACAGATTACTTAAATCGAATGATACTGTTTTTTACACTTACTGGGTCATCACTGACAGGATCTCTGACTGATAGAATATTGAGGCTTATCCAAAGACTCACTGGGTTGCTCAAAAGGCCCAGTCCTTGTTTTGTGTCATTTTAAAATAAATTTTATCTATTTTAGGAAATGTTCTTGTTGATCTGATAGGTTATATTTCATGCTCTTAAAAATGTGAATTCTACTGGAAGTATAAGATAAGGATAATTCACTTAAAATTCAATATATAACATTCTCACCATTTACCAATGACCATTGAGAGCAGAAAAGAAAAAAAAAATGAAAACAAAAATCCACTGGTAAGTAGAAATGAGAGGACCTGGGTTTTAATCCTGGATTTCTCAGTTACAAATTAGGTGACTGGGGCAAATTATCTAAGCTCTTTGTGCCTCATGGTACTTATGAACAAGATGGGGATGCTGCCAACCTGCCTGCCCCTCCCTCTAACCAAACTGTTGAGAGGCTCCTTTGAAACAATCTGAGTGACCAGCGAGAACTGTGAAGCCATGAGGTCGAGGGAGCTCCATCACCCCTTGACTCATCTCTGGCTCTCACCACTACTTTTCTGGAAGCCTTGTACATTCTTTTCTTTCTTCCTGTGGTCTTTTCAGAAGTGAGTGGATACCTGGCAATATTTGCTTTTCCCAGTCTTTTCTCCACCTTCATCTCCTCTCTGTACATTCCTCCTTATCTCTGGAATTCTGGTTGGCAGCCGGTCTGGGGCCCTCCCATCATGTCCCTGCACAAAGCAATGGGTTGAAAGAGGGGGGCTCTGTGGACCCTGTTGCTGCTGCTCTGCATGGCCCCCTCTTTCTCTGCTTTCTTCCCCACTTGCCTGAGTCTTCTACTACCTTTTATGTCTGTGGGAATTGTTTAGCTGGATGGACATGCCCATATTTCCTCCCCAGCCACTGCCACCAGGTTGCCTTTCTCTTACAGATGCAATTTATTGCACAGAGGAAGCTCATATGGGCTTCCCAGAGAATTCAGGGAGGTAGTCGGGTTTGATTGTCTCTGTTTTGCAGATTAAGTAATTGAGACATGAAGTTGTTTAATGAGAGTCAGGACTATATCCCAGGACTCCTGAACTTCAGCCAATCCTCTTTCCTTTATAACACCCACAAATATACCACCAGAATAGATAGAAATTGAAAAAAAATCTTTTGTAGCTTTACTGATTTATTGCAATGTCCTTTATTCTTCTTCCCTTTTTTAAATTTAACACTCTGTTATATGTTAATGGAGTAAAATGACATTGAAGTAGAAGAGGAAATTGAAAATATTTATTTGATTAGTAGAGTAAGATACTGATCTTTACATTCTAGTTAAAGATCACACTACTGGGACACCTGGGTGGCTTAGTCAATTAAGCGTCCAACTCTTGATTTCAGCTCACGTCATGAGCTCGTGGTTTCTGGGATAAAGCCCCGAGTCACGTTCTGCACTGACCACACAGAGTCTGCTTGGGCTTCTCTCTCTCTCTCTCTCTCTCTCTCTCTCTCTCTCTGTCTCTCTGCCTCTCCCCCATTTGCATGACACTACTATGACTATTAAAATTTTAATACATTTCTAAGAAAATTCTGTATCTAGAAAATAATGGATTTTTGTTAGTGACAAATGGCTGACTATTGAATTCTCAACTTTGACTCTTACCTATTTTCTGTTCTTTTGAAAGACAGTTGTCTCTGATAACCACAGACACTGTCCTGACTTGTGTGACTTTGGTGGAGCAAAACCCCAGCAATTGTTACCCCACGAGACACTTTTTCCATCAGAGCTATTCATGTTCAGGTCCTAACATGCATGCACCTTCCCTTTCATTTCTTAAGTGGAAATTTGAGTAACGTTGAACACAATGTATTTAAGAAATTTAAATATTGAACAATTCAAAAATATCCCTAGGGTAATTTCCTTTTGGCCCTTGTGATTTGAAAAGGTCTCTGATAAAATTATCAAGAGATTCTGGTGCCCCAAAGCCAAGGCTTGGGCATGGGGCAGGAACCCACAGTAGCTACAATCCAAGTTCCCTGAGGCATCAAAGCTTGGTGATGGGTCAGAGAGCTTGTTGGTGGTTTATTAGCACAGAGAGGGGAGTGTGAGCAGGTGATATAGCTATTACTATCATAGCCCCATAACCTTCGGGACTTTTGTAGATGACTTCAGAAAAAAAAAAGATTGATAATAACAATTTGGGAAGAGAAGTAAGCCAGAAATCTGAAGAATTGGATCTCTACTTACTAGCAATGTTAACCCAGTAAAATCACTTGATTTCCTTAGGGCTTAGATTCCTCAATTATAGTAGGAGGGGCAAGATTTGTTCTTGTCAAAGTCCACTGAATCACAAATTTGAGTTTATAACTTTTCCAGCAAAGTTGGTCAGGGTGTAAGTACAATAAATAGTGATGTCTAATGCATTTGGAAACTGAACTAGTTCTAATGTGAAGTAGTTGTTTCCACCCTTTTTACTGGGAATGTCTGTTGGTGAAACGTTAAAGCCATCAGGGTCATGAAGTAGGTTGGCAAAGTTAGGGTTTTTAAACTTCCCTCCCAGTAGAAACCTTGCACCACTTGGACAATTGCAAAAGATAAAAGGAGAAAACTATAAAAGTTAGTTCACACATATAATGTGAAGACATAGACATATAAATGTGGTTTTGAGGACTTTTTAAAGATATATACATCTATGTCTTTATGTTCAATCATCATTTTACTCATTCAGCATAGGATCATAAAATTTAAACTAAGATACGTGCACATACTATTTTGCAGCTTAGAAGGTCTTACTAATGAGGAAAATTTAGGGGAAAGCAAAGATTTAGAGAAAGATGTCCGGCTTCTAGAGTCATGATATATCTTTGATTTAATAAAAGAGCATATTGGTTTCTTTACCGGCTTGAAGCATAGTCTCTTCAGCCCTGAGCTTGTGGCCAAGATATCTAAATTCTGCTCCTGGTTCAGCCCCTTTCTGATTGTGTTACCTTAGGTAAATCACTTCACCTCTTTGGAAATGAATCATTTCCCTAAAATAAGAAAAATGAACCAGTGAAAGGATGAAGTGATATTTATCAGTGTCTTTCCAGATTTTATATTCTATTTGTCTAGAGATTCTAACTGGCTCCTGGGGAGGTTGAAGCGCATTAGCAAAGACAAATGTTATGTCCAACAGTTACATACCATCCAATCCTAAATTTTAAAAACCACATTCAGTGTGGGGCACCTGGCTAGCTCAGTTGGTAGAGTATACAACTCTTGATCTCAAAGTTTTGATTTCAAGCCCTATGTTGCTCACAGAGATTACTTTAAAAGAAATACATGCCCAATGAAAGGTTGTTTTAATGAGGGTGATGACAGCCTACAAGATGGTGTCTTAGATGGGTTCTCCCAGAAGCAGAATCTATGACAAGGATTTAAGTACAGACAGAATTCAGGAAATACTCATAGGAAGTGAGGAAGTGAGAGGAAAAGATAAGCCAGCCCATAAAGGGGGAATTATCACGCCAGTTTCCACTGTGGTTAAGTGGAGGTTAGTCCCCATGGGAAATTCTGAATGTCATTGTAGAAGTTAGAGCAATGCCATGCGTTGGAGAGAGGAATAGGGGTATTGTATTAGAACTTTTAGTACTGCCAGTTATGGGTTGAGGGCTGCTCCTGTAGACACTGTTTCCCTGGTATTTCCTGCCTCCCACAGTATGGGCCCCTGCTGGCCAGGAAGCCCGCATGTGCTTGGAAGTTCATCAGTCCCAGGCTACAATGTCCTGAGTGGATATGGACAGTTACAGTGCTTGTATAATCCGGTTACAGCGGTATAGCCAGAGCAGTACATCCAAACTACTGCACTGTGGGGCACCAACTAAAGGTAGTTATGCATTCACACTTAGAAGGAAATACCACTAAGGGACACTGAAGCAGTACCCCAGGAAGCAATGAGCAGTCCTCAGCTGCAGCAACTTCCTGTCTATCTCTAAACACAATGGCATGTAGCAGCCAGGGAGGGGCAGGCTCCCGTGCCTATTAGCCTTAGCTCTGGGAGGCAAGCTATGGACGTTGCAAAAAGTCATGTTGACAGTACACGTGCAGTCAGTGGAGTCAAAATTGCAGGCTTAATTGCTGGCCACGTCTAGAGAGTAGCATCCATGAGGACTTCGTGTTTGTGATGCAAAGGGTGACACTCCATGAGGAATATAGATTATATTTTGTAGAAACTCTTCTTTTTATAAAGAAAATTCTCTGATGTGTTGTAAAAGCATGTTAGTAGATACAGAATTCTCTATCAATTCCTCTGTAGGATCAGACTAGCTATCAGTAACATCCTTGACAGATTTTGAAATGTCTGAGATTTGAAATAGAATGTTTGGTGGGAGCACTGAGGTTTTGTTCCTTCAGCATCCCCCGAGGTTTTATACAAACTTGGTGAAATTGGCTTCTAAAAATGGATCTTTCTATGGATTGCTATTTATATAGTGGAAAAGATGTGTTAGAAATATAACTTTGTTTAATATTTTTAAATAATTTAGACTTAATTTTTAATATTTATGCCACAATTAAAAGCTAAGTGTTTAGAAATGGTTTCTGTACTACTGATATGCAGAAGCTAGCAGAAAACCTTTGATAATCTGTGCACTTATGATTATTATTTTTTTAAAGGTATTATTAACAATAATATGGGGGTGCCTGGGTGGCTCAGGCAGTTAAGCATCCAACTTCGGCTCAGGTCATGATCTCATGGTTGGCGAGTTTGAGCCTTGCATCAGGCTCTGTGCTGACAGCTCAAAGCCTGGAGCCTGCTTCAGATTCTGTGTCTCCCTCTCTCTCTACCTCTCCCCCACTCATGCTCTGTCTCTCTCTCAAAAATAAACATTAAAAAAAAAATAATATGACCTGGTGAATCATTGTCCTTGAATTAGCCATATTGCAAAAGAAAATTATAGTTAAGGCACAATGATTATATTGCTATTAAGTAACCAGTTACTCTACAAAATTATTGATATCCAGGAAAGCTAATCAGAAATCCTGCAATCATTTTCTTTTGTCTCCATATCCATGAAAGGTAGGTGGACTCTTTAAGTAGCTTTTTGGGAAAGGATGTTGAAAATTCAACTTGACCTAATCATGGAATGAAAATTTTATGGGCCTTTAAAAGAAGAGGTCTATGGTTTCTCAAAATGTGTTGCTTAAATATCCAAATCAAAATCACCTGGAGAAAAAAACAGATTCCTTTCCCCACCTCCAGAAATGGAAATTTGGTAGGTTTTGAGTAGGGACTAGGAGTTTGCATTTTAATCAACCTCTTTTTAAAGTAATCAAAGTTTGAGAACCATGGCTCTAGCCCAGTGGAGATTAAGATACAGAAATCTCATGAGGATCTTCCCAAAAGCATCCAGATGTCTGGTGACAGATCTGGGGCCAAACCCAGGTCTCCCAAGTTTTAAGTTCATTTCTTTACATTATGTTTATAATTTTTATAAATATTTGAATCTATATCCCAAACTTATATCTTGCGTAAGTAATGATAAGTAATCATTTACTACAGTACCAAATATAGCAGATGTATAAAGTCTCAAACCTTTTATATATGTAAGTACATAAGTAAAATTTATGCAGACTAGCATAAGAATCATTTCGCAAGGCTGGGCTTTATGTCCTAAAAAACAAAACAAAACAAAACAAAACCACACAACACAGCAAATGAAAAGTTCTGGTATGAATGGATTTCTAACAAGTCTCTGATATAAATGTATCATATGGTTTGTCATACATATTTTTTCTCTGATCACCTCTTCATTTCCACATCTATTGTTTCATATTTGGCAAGTGTGCCACAGATAAGTTCCTAAGTTCCTCCTGTAGTTCTTCATATTCAGTCTCCTACATGTTCCAACCAGTGAATACACTGCTTAGAGCCAGATAGTTGATGATTGTCTGAGCTGGTGAGTTTTCATGATTAGTACTTAGGACTAATGAAGCCATGATTGTGGTTCTCATTTCTGTTTGTGGTCAGTCAATTTTGCACAAAGCAAAAAAGGTACTTCCTTGTTCATAAACAGCCCTTCTCACAAGGCAGGTCTTCCTGAAGACGTGCAGTATTGGCCATGCAGGAAGCAGGTGAGAGCCAGTGTGTTGCTCAGCTTAGCACACACATCACCTCTAAGAGGAGGCAACCTGCAGGGCACTCCCTGCGGATGGTGGGAGGTTAGTGTCACCTTTATTTAGGGTGGGAAACTGCAGGAGTTTAAACTCTGACCCAGAACAAGTCTACAGAGATTCCTCGGTGACCCACTGGCCCTTCAGGAGCTGCCACAGGGCACCCAGGCCCTCTTTGGAAAAGGCAGTTGGGACAGGGTTGATTTTGACCTTGATTAAAGTAAAAATAGAACTTGGAAACAGTAGCTCTACTTTTGTCTCCTCTCTTCCCTTCCCTTCTTATTCTTAGAACTGTGTCTTAATCCAGCAAGGATTGCAGGGGGCTTTCCAGGGGACATAAAATATGCCAAAGTAGTATAGTGCGATTTGCAAATATAGAAAACAACAAAGAAAAAATAAAGTTGGAACCCAAGTTAATAAGCGATAAGGCTAAATCTGCTGGTCGTAATGACTGTATCTCGAATCTGGCACTAACTTTTCTAATGCTCTCAGTAAAACAAGAAATGGTCTAAGTTACTCAGTTAAGTCTTTAAGATAAGCACAGACCCATCAGGAGGGTTACAACGCTTCTTTGTACTCACATCAGAATTTTCCCTCAGGCACCTTTATAAAGAGAATTCTATGATCTAAGGAACAGTGTTTTGAGAATTTCTTAAAATAGACTAACAAATTTCTTGGGGGTGCTTTTTATAGCTCCTAATATTAACTTGGAATATAATTTAGTTAAGGCCGGTCTGCAGGGGGCCAATGTGATGCCATCTAGGAATTGATATGCAAGTTAATAAAATAGCAACATGAAGTTGTAGGGATTTAAAGAGTTGGTTGAACTTTCAAATTTTCCACAACAGTGAGATTAATTATCATTGGAATTGCAAAATGCCTTGAACTCTAGATGGAAAGAAATGTTTTGATGTTTGATACCTAGGAGAGGTGAGGAAGGGAAAAGGCTGAGGAAGATAAACTCGTAACCTTTTTCTGGTGTGCTGGAGAGATGGAAGAGGTCTCACTTTCATCTTGGGGCATGGAGCAAAGGTCTACGGTACCATCCCCTACAGTCACAGCTGACCCCTGCACCCTCCCTCCCCTCCTACCTGGCACTCATTACTAGCATCCTCTTTTACTCTGAATAGATCCTTGTTTGGACAACAAATTATAAGGTCACCCCACCATGAACCTGACCATTCACTATGACTGATTTTTCTGAGTTTAAACTCAAGCCCCTGCTGCCATGTTGGTAGAGTGTTAAATTACATGCACTTCTTTCCTGCATATATTGAAAAACTTGCCTAAAAGTCTGAAAATCACTTTGTGGATATTCTTGTTATCTCTGTCTTTGCACCTCCAAATATTTCTGGGTCCTGAACAATCTTGGGGCTAATGCAAGATCATTGTGTGTTTCTGCATTGCACTTAAAATGTGAAGAAAGGAGGAGAGATTTGATCCCTTTTCCCATCTGCCCCTTCCCTCCAGCCCAGCCTAGGACCTAAGTATTCTTCATGAATTGTTGGGAGATTATTTCATTGAATTACTTCCCTCTAATTCTGTCATTAGCAATTAGAAAAAAAATTTTTTTTTTTTTTCAACGTTTATTTATTTTTGGGACAGAGAGAGACAGAGCATGAACGGGGGAGGGCCAGAGAGAGAGGGAGACACAGAATCGGAAACAGGCTCCAGGCTCCGAGCCATCAGCCCAGAGCCCGATGCGGGGCTCGAACTCACGGACCGCGAGATCGTGACCTGGCTGAAGTCGGACGCTCAACCGACTGCGCCACCCAGGCGCCCCATGTCATTAGCAATTAGAGAGCAAAGGCTCTTATGGTTTAAAAATATGTTGAATCTAGAATTTTATACGTATTAAAAAGTTTCATTTTAAGCAGTATCCTCTTAAAAAGGGGGAACAATTCTACTTCATTTCTATAGTAGAATAGTCATTTCTGGCATCAACCATCAGTGTGCAGAGAAAAGTGCCATCTGATATAGGTCATGTAAATTACACTTTTCACTTTATAGTTCAGACTGGCAAATTTATTTCTCAAGTCACTTCTTTTTATGTATTCTCCTGACAATCAGAATAAGGTGCCACCACATAAGCAACAGTATTTGGGTTGTAGCCATCTTGTAAAAATACTAGCTGTATACCATAGAGGTGGCTAGCTAAGAGAAAAACCAGTGCTTTTGACAGTTCTATCCATTTTGAAAGAAACACAGAATTCCTTATCATGATAATTAGGAATAGTTAGTACTTCTAAACTTAACAAAAATTTTCTCTTCTGTTTATTTATTTTTGAGAGAGAGACAGAGAGACAGAGTGCGAGTGGGGGAAAGAGAGAGAACAGAGCGAGAGGGAGATACAGAATCCAAAGCTGGCTCCCGGCTCTCATCTGTCAGCACAGAGCCCAACACCGGGCTCGAGCTCTCGAACCACGAGATCATGACCTGAGGTGAAGTTGGACACTTCACCAACTGAGCCACTCAGGCGCTGTAGTGCATCTAAACTTTTAAAAAAGAAAATACCTAAGCAGAAAAGTAAACACTGGCATAAAACTGGTACCAATTTTATCGATTTCTAAATTGCCAGAGTTTAGTTTGTGTTTCTGCTTACCTTTTTATCCCCGGCTCAGTCCTGAGGTTACACTTGGAATTGAAATTCCTTTCCCCAAGTCTCCCTTCATAGTTGCATCTGTAACTTTGATAATTTAAAAAATCTCTCCCATCTTTTTAGGTAAAAATTTGCTTTTTGCTGTATGACTTATATTTGTTCGATTACTAGGGAAGTAGATATTGCCTATTGGCTATGTATTCATATTTCTTCCTTTGTCAAATGCCCCTTGCTCATTTTAATATTGGTGTGTTTGTGTTTTCTTATTGATTTGTTAGCACTCTGGAATGAAATTAAAGTGGGTAGAGGATATTAATTGGCAATATACTTTTTCTTAAGATAGTAAGTAGAACTGCTTTTTTTTTTTATAAAATCCAATTGTATATGCCTGATAAAAAATTTATCAACTGTAGTAATGTTCCAAATTTTGTCAAAGTTAATTTATTCTTTAAAAATATACTATGAAATAAAGTGATCAGTTGTTTCAAAATTCAAAGAATTCTGGTAAAACAGAGATCTCATTTTTTTTTAGTTTGTCTTCTTAAGTCATATTTCAGAACATAATAGTTATTTACCTGTTTCAGAAGTGTGAGTTTTCTTTCTTGAGCAGGAATTTGAAGTAACTTACACAACGTATGTTAGCTGGATATTTTTGTCTGTGATAGAGACGGTTGAGTCTTTTCTGACATTTCCTTTTATGAATATGTACAACATAAAAGCATATTTTATCACTTTTATGTTTTTACATAATTTTCTAGTCTAATTGAGTCCTATAATGAGAGGTAAGTTTCTGTTGGATTGTGATATTTTGGCTTTTTTCAGCTGCTATAACTTGTCATTAATGACTATTTTATAATAGCTATGAAAATAACTTAGGTGCCTAGTCTTTTGGCAGAGGATACATTTTTGAGGCAACCTTTGAGTAAATTGTTATTTTATGTCTGCAGTTTATTTTAATTGAAAATAATCCCTAGGTCTAGGTAAATAGTTTAATTAATTTTATCCATAAAGCCAGTTATTGTTCAAGGACAAATAGCACTAAAATGAATCACCTGTAGGATGGACCTGTAAAGAAAACTGTGTTCTGCTCAGATCTACCAAAGAAAAAATGTTCTACTGTTTGGAAATGCTGGATGTTGGAGACTTGTTAACAAAGCTGAAAATATTATATTATTTTAGGTTCTTTGGTGCTTCCTTATGAAATCACAGTGTCTAAAGCAGTGGCATGATATAATAGGTCTGATCTGTCCTCTCTCCTCCCTTACCTCCATTGCTCCTCTTTCACTTCCCTCTCCTCTTCCTTCCTTTCCTTTTTTTTTTTTTAATGTTTATTTACCTTTGAGAGAGAGAGAGAGAGAAGCAGAGACAGAGCTCAAGACACAGAATCCAAAGGAGGCTCCAGGCTCCAAGCTGTCAGCACAGAGCCCGACACAGGGCTTGAATCCATGTACCAGAAGATCATGACCTGAGATGAAGTCGGATGCTTAACCGACTGAGCCACCCAAGTGCCCCCTTCCTTTCATTTCTAATTGTGGTATAGCTTACACAGAGCAAAGTGCGAAGATATTAATTGCACAACTCGATTAATTTTTATATATGTATATAGCCATGTGACCACAACCCAGATAATACAGAATACCATCACTCCAGACAGCTTTCTTTTTTTTTAGTTGTTTTTTTTTTTAAGTTTATTCATTTACTTTTGAGAGAGAGAGAGAGACAGAGACAGAGACAGAATCCAAAGCAGGCTCCAGGCTCTCAGCTGTGAGCACAGAGCCTGACATGGGACTCCAACTCACAAACCACGAGATCATGACCTGAGCCGAAGTTGGATGCTTAACCCACTGAGCCACCCAGGCGCCCCAGACAGCGTTCTTGTGCACTGTCCTTGCCCCCTCCATCATAAAAGTAACTACTCTTCTGACCTATGTTTATTATGGGTTAATTTTGCTATCTTTATCTTCAAATCATCAGAATCATATGGGATATATCTGGCTTCTTTCACACAGTATTGCATCTATGAGAGTTATCCATATTTTGCAAAATAGTAGTTTATTGCTGTGTAATATTCTGTTATGCAACTGTGTCATAATTTATACATTCTATTGTAATTGGACCTTTGGATTGTTTCTGGGTTCATACTATTATGAATGAAGTTTTTATGAACATTCTTATGTATGTCTTTGGGGAACACAAATATGTATTCATTTTTGTTGGGTATACACAGAATTTAAATTTCTGGGACATATGGCAAACATATGCTTCATTTAGTGGATACTTCCAAACTATTTTCCAGAGTGACCATACCCATTTACACTCCTATCAGCAGTGTATTAGATTCCGGTTGCTCATCAGTCCTTCTAATTTTAGCCATTCTGGTGTGCACTGATGGTTGATGATGTATCTCATCATGGTTCATCTTTTTAAAATAAGTTTATTTATTTATTTTGAGAGAGAGAGAGAAAGATTGAGCAGGGAAGGGGCAGAGACAGAGTGGGACAGAGGATCCAAAGCAGGCTGAATGCTGACAGCAGAGAGCCCCATACAGGGCTCGAACCCACAAATTGTGAGATCATGACCTGAGCCGAAGTCAGACTCTTAACCAACAGTCCCCCAGGCGCCCTGGTTTATCTTTCCCTAATGATGTTTATCTTTAACTAATGATGTTGAACACCTTTTCATAAACTTATTGACTATTTGATATCCTTTTTTGGTGAAGTGATTGTTTAAATATTTTACCTATTTTAGAAAAGAAACTTTCTTCTTTACAAATTAATGATTATACACATTAATATTTATAAAATTATAACCTTTTGTAATATAAGTGATACATATGCATAAAGAAAGCATGTGCAAAAATATGCCGTGACTGTATATGTGCTTTCCCAGTTTATAGCTTCTCTACTCTCTGGATAGTGTCCCTTGATGGTGCTCATCACAGCAAGTGCATTCCAGAATCCCCACCATCAATTTCACTCTCCCCCTGCCTACCTCCCTGTATAACCAGCAGTTTGTTCTCAATAGTTAAGAGTCTGTTTTTTGGTTGTCTCTCTCATTTTTTCTTTTGCTTATTTGTTTTGTTTCTTAAATTCCACATGTGAGTGAAATCATGTACTTGTCTTTGACTGACTTATTTCGCTTAGCATTATACTCTTTAGCTCCGTCCATGTTGTTGCACATGGCAAGATTTCATTCTTTTTTATGACTAATATCCCATTGTGTGTGTGTGTGTGTGTGTGTGTGTGTGTGTGTGTGTGTGCGTGTACTACATCTTCTTTATCTATTCATCAGTCAATGGACACTTGGGCTGTTTCCATAATTTGGCTATTATAGATAATGCTGCTATAAACATAGGAGTACATGTATCCCTTTGAATTAGTATTTTTGTGTTCTTTGGGTAAATGCCTCATAGTACAATTGCTGGGTCCTACGGTAGTTCTATTTTTAACTTTTTGAGGAAACTCCATACTGTTTTCCAGGTGGAGGCAAGAGTCTGCGTTCCTGCCAACAGTGCAAGAGGGTTCCTTCCCCTTCTCCACATCCTTGCCAATGCATGTTGTTTCCTGTGTTGTTGATTTTAGCCATTCTGACAGGGTAATAGCCTGTTTTTTTTTTTAATTTAATTTAATTTAATTTTGTTTTGAGAAAGAGAAGGTGCAAGTGAGTAAGGGTGGAGACAGAGAGGGAGAGAGAGAATCCTATGAGGGGCAGAGAGAGAGAGAGAGCGTGAGAGAGAGAGAAGAGGGGCTCACCTGAAATGAGGCTCGTGCTCACCCAAAGTAGGGCTCGTGTTCACCCGATGCAGGACTCAAACTCGTAAATGGTGAGATCATGACCTGAACCAAAGTCAGATGCTAAACAGACTGATCCACCCAGGTGCCCAATTGCCTGTTTTTTTAAAAATCTGTTTTAAGTTGCGCCTGGGTGGCTCAGTGGGTTAAGCATCTAACTTCGTCTCAGGTCATGATCTCACAGGTTTGTGGGTTTGAGCCCCTGTGCTGACAGCTCAGAGCCTGGAGCCTGCTTTAGATTCTGTGTCTCCCCCTTCTCTGCCCCTCCCCCACTTGTGCTTGTGGTCTCTCTCTCTCTCTCTTAAAAATAAACATTAAAAAATTTTTTAAAATCTGTTTTAAAAACAGCTATGCAGAATAATTCTAGCCCTGAAAACTGATTAGGTGAGGTTACTATACTATTTTTGTCAAATGAATATTATAATTGTCATTCTTTTGTATGCTGAACATTAGTGGACAGTAGGTACCTCCCCCATTCATTTTCTTTATCATTGACTAGCTTGCTTATGTTTACTGCTAAGACTACTGTAGTGCTATATAGTAATTTAATGACTGAATTTTTTGTTTAAACCACATTGACAATTTTTAGGTTTCAGAGTAGCAAAGTCTCTATACCAGAATCTGGTTTGTTCACAGGTATTGCTCTAGTTCAAGAATATGCCAAAAGTTTCTAAACTGTAGACATTGGTCCAGCTCCTCAGAATTCTGAGAGGGAGACCAGCAGAGCTGTGGTCCTTTGTCTAGAAAGCAAGGCCTGGTGACACAGAATGATGCTGCCTGGGGAGTGCAGGAAGTACTCTCTAAGGCCCCTTTAGTTGGGGCAGGTAGTATCCACCTGTGTGCACCTGTGCAGCCTCACTGTTAAGATACTGTCACACCTCCACACCCCTGAGCAAGCAGATGCTGTCCAAAGCCCTCTGGGGGCTCCTTCTGCACCCCATTTTCTTGACCTTCCCTGCACTGGCACTGCAAGGGTCCCTGCAGCGCCTGAGCCCTGCAAGGATTGTCAGGGATTGCATGGTGCTGAATCCTTACCTGGGCTAAGTGTTTTCACTATCACCACTGCTCTCAGACCTAAAGATTTATTGCTCTTTGTTGATTACCTCCTCATTCCATTTGTGTATAATAAAGCTGTACCTCCTTATGTTGCTGCTCCTTTTCCTCTTCCTTTTTGTCTTTTCCTGCCTGTAAGATATTTGATTACCAGGGCACCTGGGTGGCTCGGTTGAGCCTCCAACTTCAGCTCAGGTCATGGTCTCCAGGTTCATGGGTTCAAGCCCCATGTCAGGTTCTGTGCTGACAGCTCAGAGCCTGGAGCCTGCTTTGGATTCTCTCTCTCTCTCTCTCTCTCTCTCTCTCTCTCTCTCTCTCTCTCAAAAATAAACACTAAAAAATGTTTTAAAAATTAAAATCAAGATATTTGATTACTGATCTATAGCACTTTTATCAGAAATTCAGTACAAGGGTATCTGACCAATATTGGGTTGTAGAACTGCCTGAAATAGTCTCTAACACATACAAATTAAAATTCATCCAGGCCACAAAGCCTTAGGTACACTTGATTCAGCTTCTCTGACACTATATATTGTTGGCATCTCTGAACATAGCTTGTTAATAAGTGTCTCTAACATTTTTTAACCTTCTCCTTGTCCTCTTACTGTCATGTTCTCTGCAGGTTCTGAAGGAGCGTTTTCCATTTTTTTCTACCTTTTTTTTTTTTTTAATTTTTTTTTTCAACGTTTATTTATTTTTGGGACAGAGAGAGACAGAGCATGAACGGGGGAGGGGCAGAGAGAGAGGGAGACACAGAATCGGAAACAGGCTCCAGGCTCTGAGCCATCAGCCCAGAGCCCGACGCGGGGCTCGAACTCACGGACCGCGAGATCGTGACCTGGCTGAAGTCGGACGCTTAACCGTCTGCGCCACCCAGGCGCCCCTCTACCTTTCTTACACATACAAAACAGTGTCTTACTCTCGTAGGGTTTTGTTACCCATTAAGCATTTACTAAATATCATTGTTTTCTGTATCATGTCCGTTTACATTTATCACAGATAATTAAAAACATATTGGTAAACATTTTTTCTTTTTTTTTTTAAAGTTTATTTATTTTAGAGAGGGAGAAAGGGAGAGAATTCCAAGCAGGCTCTCCACTGTCAGTGCAGAGCCCAAAGTGGGGTTTGAATTCACGAACCATGACATTGTGACCTGAGCTGAAACCAAGAACCGGTCGCTTAAGCGACTGAGCCACCTAGGCTCTGCAACATTTTTTCTTTCAACCTCCAAGCTTCCCCTATGTTTTTGTAAGATTATCTTAAAGTTGTTATTAAGGGATTTTTTTTTTTAGAGGCTAAATCTAGGGAAACTGGACATCATGACACCTTGATTTTCATTCCTGACTTTGTTAAGCATTCTGTCTAGCAAAAATGAACAAAGTGATTACGAATTATTTCCAAAATATAAGCTTGTTTTTGAAAGCAAACCAGTTTCTAAACAAGTTAAGTTTGTTTCATGATAGGGCATTCAAGTTAAATGAACCATATAATTTCTGCTTATGGATGTTACATTTAAAAGCAAGAATTGTTTAAAAAAAAAAACTTGGCAGGCTTTATCTTTCAAAGAAGAAAAAAACACAAAGAATATCTCCCAATTGGAAGTGCAATGCCTTAGGGAATTTATAGCAATCGTGGGTTAAATACACACAACAATAATCGATACTCATCATATTTTGACATGCTCCTTCTGAAAATATTTACACTCCAAAGGAAAAGTGCAGAAACACTTGAGATCTGACTAAAACCTTAAATGTAGGTCAGTGTATACCTGATGATTTATAAAGAACAATTTAAGGAAAAAAGAATTCCCTGTATCAACTTCTGAAAGAGTAAACCTAAAAAGCTTTATTTCCTTGAGTTATTCTTGCTAGAGATGTGAAAAATTATTACTTATTACTATTATATTATTGTTTTAGGAGAGCTTTAAATATGGGATCTCCTTTGAAATTATGGATATGCTGTTAAGTTCCAAAGAGTGCTAATATACATCCATGTCTTTCTTTAAAATTCTTTTCTTGGGGTGCCTGGGTGGCTCAGTAGGTTAAGCATCTGACTTCAGCTCAGGTCATGATCTCACGGCTTGTGAGTTCGAGCCCCTCGTCGGGTTCTGTGCTGACAGCTAAGAGCCTGGAGCCTGCTTCAGATTCTGTGTCTCCCTCTCTCTCTGCCCCTCCCCCACTCACACTCTGTCTCTGTCTCTCAAAAATAAATAAACATTAAAAATAAAATAAAATAAAATAAAATAAAATAAAATAAAATAAAATAAAATAAAATAAAATTCTTTTAGGAGTGTCTGGCTGGTTCATTTGGTTAGGCATCCAATTTTTTTATTTAGGCTCAAGTCATGATCCCAGGGTCAGGGGGTAGGGCCCCACATTGGGCTCTGCGCTGAGTGTGGAGCCTGCTTAAGATTCTCTCTCTCTCTCTCTCTCTCTCTCTCTTTCTCTCTCTCTCTCTCTCTCTCTCTCTCTCTCTTTTTCTCTCTCTCTTCCTCTCTCTGCCCCTCTCCCCCACTCATACTCAATCTCTCTCTCCCCCTCTAAAATAAAAAAATTAGGAGTGCCTGGGTGACTCAGTTGGTTAAGCGTCCACCTTTGGCTCAGGTCATGATCATCCGGCTTGTGAGTTCAAGCCCTGTATCAGGCTCTATGCTGACAGCTCAGAGCCTGGAGCCTGCTTCAGATTCTGTGTCTCCCTCTCTCTCTGCCCTTACCCCACTCATGCTCTGTCTCTCTCTGTCTCAAAAATAAATAGAAACAAAATTTTTTTGAATTTTTTAATGAGATAAAATAATTAAATTTTTTTTCTTTTAAATTATTCATTATGCATTTCACACACAAAAAATAGTTTATTAATTTTCCATATCTGTCTCCTTTTTTTTTTAAGAAAAAAATTAATACAGAATTGTTTTAAGAGTGCCCTCATCTGGTCCATTCCCGTTCCTCTCTTTCTAGCTGCTACTATTAAACTGAAATCATTGTGTATCCTTTCCACTCATGTTTTAATGTTTTTATTGCATGTGTATGTTCCCATAAATGATATATATTATTGTTTAAAAGTTTTTTAAGTTTACATAAATAGTATCATATTGCTTTTGTCCATCTTTCACAATCTGCTTTTTAAAATTCTTAATGTTATGGGTTTTGAGATTTATCTATGATGATATAAGCATGTCTAGTCTATTTAACTGCTATAGAGATTTACATTTTATGCAAGCCATACTTTATTTATCCAATCCCTAATTGATATAGTTTTCCTGTTTTTGTCATTTTTCACTATATGAAAATACTACTCTATTTGAGTGTGAACACTGAATGAATTCATAAATTCAGGGTGAAGTAAAGAACACATCACAGGGGCGCCTGGGTGGCGCAGTCGGTTAAGCATCCGACTTCAGCCAGGTCACGATCTCGCAGTCCGGGAGTTCGAGCCCCGCGTCAGGCTCTGGGCTGATGGCTCAGAGCCTGGAGCCTGTTTCCGATTCTGTGTCTCCCTCTCTCTCTGCCCCTCCCCCGTTCATGCTCTGTCTCTCTCTGTCCCAAAAATAAATAAACGTTGAAAAAAAAAATTAAAAAAAAAAAAAAGAACACATCACAATCCTTCCACATTTAAACATCAAGTAATTATAGTATTATCATCTGTATGTGTTTGACTTAACCAATTTCTAGCAAAGGAGAATTCTACAATTTTGCCAGAATATCTAATTTCAGTTCCAGCATTTCAGGAAGGACTCATTTATCCTCTTTGACAACTTTAGCTCCAAAGTTAGGAAAAAAAAGCACCTAAAATCTCTGAATGCCACTGATTAGTGTGGGTCATGGGAGAGGTCAAGTTTAAGGGACTGCCTTTTGACCAAATGTGCAAACAGTGTGGCAGTGAGCACCCTTGTCTGTCTCTCCTTACAGTATAAAAGTTTCTCTAGGGTTTTTACCTAGAAGTAGACTTGCTAGGTAATAGAATATGTGAATTTTTAACCTTATTAGAAAGTATGAAATTCTTCTCCAATGTAAATTTATCAAAAGGTCCGAGTTCCCACCTTTTACATCCTCACCAACATTTGGTATTATCCAACTCTTAAATTTTTGCCAACATGATGCATGAAAAATGTTATCAGAGTATAGTTGTTGGATTTTTATTTAAACTTTTTATGTGGAATATTTTCAAATTTGTGGAAAAGTTGGAAAAATAGTACAAAGAACTTTCAGATACTCTTGATCCAGATCCATCAATTACATTTTGCCTCATTTTTAAAAAATGTTTATTTATTTTTGAAACAGAGTGCAAGCGGGGGAGGGGTAGAGAGAGAGGGAGACACTGAATCTGCAGCGGGCTTCAGGCTCTGAGCTGTCAGCACAGAGCCCTACGTGGGACTCGAACTGATGAACTGTGAGATCATGACTTGAGCTGAAGTCGATGCTCAACCGGCTGAGCCACTAAGGGGCCCCTTGCCTCATTTTATTTATGTTTCTGTATATACATATTTTTCTGAATCACTTCAGGTTAAGCTGTGTGCATTCTGCCCCCTTATACCTGAATATTTCAATGTGTATGTTCTAAGAATAAAAACATCTTTTATATTATCCAAGTACAATGTCCACTTCAGGACAATTAATTGGACATACAATACTTTTATCTAATCTACCACCCACAATTTTGCCCATTGACTAATCATGTCCTTTATATCATTCTTCTACCCAGTCCAGGATCCAATTCAAGACCATGTGTAGCATTTGATTGCTGCACGTCTTTAGTCTCCTTTCACTCAGTCTTTCTTTTGGAGAATACAATCCTCATGTTTTCATATAATGTTCTTCATTTTGAATTTTAATGTAGTTTAATCTACATGTTGTAACGTTGAAATCTTTTAGTATGTGTATTAGTTATAGAAACATCCTCTTCTGTGAATTAATTATTCTTTGCCCATTTTTCTACTGAGTTGTCCTTATTAAGTTATTCCTATATTCTAACACTAATCCTTTACTTGTTATATGTACTGTAAATAGCTCCTCTCTATAGCATTTTTGTTGTTATTGTTTAACTTTTTTAAGCATTTTTTGTTTAACTTTTTAGTGATTCCTTATGTAATGTAGAAGTTTGCAATTTTTTGTTGAAGTATAATTAACATACAGTGTTATATTAATTTCTGGTGTATAACATGATTCAACAATTCTATACATTGCTCAGTGTTCACTGAGGTTTGCATTTTTTACCTTTAATTAATTAATTAATTAATTAATTAATTTTTAAATTTACATTCAAGTTAGTATATAGTGCAACAATGATTTCAGGAGTAGATTGCTTAATGCCTCTTACCCATTTAGCTCATCCACCCTCCCACAACCCCTCCAGCAACCCTCTATTTCTTCTTCATATTTAAGAGTCTCTTACGTTTTGTCCACCTCCCTGTTTTTATATTATTTTTGTTTCTCTTATGTTCATCTATTTTGTCTCTTAAAGTCCTCATATGAGTGAAGTCATACGATATGTATCTTTCCCTGATGGACTAATTTCACTTAGCGTAATACCCTCCAGTTCCATCCATGTAGTTAAAAATGGCAAGACTTCATTCTTTTTGATTGCCGAGTAATACTCCCTCGTATATATATTTACCACATCTTCTTTATCCATTCATCCATCAATGGACATATGGGCTCTTTCCATACTTTGGCTATTGTTGATAGTGCTGCTATACACATTGGGGTGCATGTGCCCCTTTGAAACAGTACACTTGTATCCCTTGGACAAATACCTAGTTGTGCAATTGTTGGGTTGTAGGGTAGTTCTATTTTTAATTTTTTGAGGAACCTCCATACTGTTTTCCAGAGTGGCTGCACCAGTTTGCATTCCCACCAGCAGTGCAAAAGAGATCCTCTTTCTCTGCATCCTCGCCAACATCTGTTGTTGTCTGAGTTGTTAATGTTAGGCATTCAGACAGGTGTGAGGTGGTATCTCATTGTGGTTTTGATTTGTAGTTCCCTGATGGTGAGTGATGTTGAGCATCTTTTCATGTGTCTGTTAGCCATCTGGATGTCTTCTTTGGAGAAGTGTCTATTCATGTCTTTTGCCCATCTCTTCACTGGATTATTTGTTTTTTGGGTGTTGAGTTCGATAAGTTCTTTATAGATTTTGGATACTAATCCTTTATCTGATATGTCATTTGCAAATATCTTCTCCCAGTCTGTAGGTTGCCTTTTAGGTTTGCTGATTGTTTCCTTCACCGTGCAGAAGCTTTTTATCTTGATGAGGTCTCAATAGTTCATTTTTGCTTTTGTTTCCCTTGCTTCCAGAGATGTGTTGAGTAAGAAGTTGCTGTGGCTGAGGTCAAAGAGGTTTTTACCTGCTCTCTCCTCTAGGATTTTGATGGCTTCCTGTCTTACATTGAGGTCTTTCATCCATTTTGAGTTTATTTTTGTGTATTAAGTTTACATTTTTAAATGCAATAACATTTATCAATATCTCCCTGTGAGATTTCTTTTTAGTCTTCCCCATATTGCCTGTGCTATTTTTGGCCTTTTGCTCTTCCATTATAAATTTAGGGTAAGCCTTATAAGTTTATTGAAAAGGTCTAATGGTATCTCTATTAGAAAAGCAGTGGATTTATAGACTAATTTGGAGGAAAATTGACTTCTTTATGATGTGAATTATTCTCATCCATAATTATATCTCTTTATTGTTTTAGGCCTTGACTCATGTCCTTTAGGAAAGAGTATAATTTTATTCTTGAAGACCTTAACTATCTGTTCTTTAAATATCCTGGTACCTTTAGTTTTTTTGTTGTTGTGAATAGGATTTAACTTTTTTTACATTCTCTAATTATAGTTTTGGTATATAGAAGCACTACTGATTTTCTACATTGATCTTTACTATAGTGACCTTGATAGGTTCTCTTATTTTTAATAGTTTGTAGATTGCCTTGGATTTTCTTAGGTAATCATTTAATCTATGAATAAGGACAATTTTATTTCTTTCATTCTAATCTTTATACTACATTTCTTGTTTTTATCTTTTGCAGTAGCTAGAAACTCCAGTTCATTGATAAATAGGTAACAGTGATAGAAGGTATGATTGCTTTATTCTTAGCTTTAAAGAGTCTGTTCCTAACATTTCACTATTGTATCATGCTCACTGTGTGCTTTTTTGTGATATGTTTTTCCAGAGAAGAACTCCAACCTTACTGAGAATTACAAAAACCAATAAGACTCCAAAAGAGACAGACAAATGCCAGCAGATTGTCTTGCCATAATGCTATAGATGCTAGAAGGAGATAATGGATCAGAGGAAGACAGTTTTTTATTCTCACCAGAGAAAACAGCATGGGCATAAGCATGGTAACAGTAGTTCTATTTACCCCAAGTCCCATGGTGTGATGTGATGGCCCAGTGTGCCACAGCTAGGGAATCCAAAGCTGGAGGCTCAGCACCTTTTATACCAAGCAATGAGCAAGGCAATCCTCCTTCCCTGTAGAGCGAGTGGTTACAGTGTAGTCATGTTATCATTGCGTTTACCTATGTCATTGCCTATGTAGCTAGCTACAGAAATGGCTCAAGGACAGGCTGGTTAAAACCTTCAGGTTTGACACACTCACTCAGAAAGGGCGTGTAAGGATGTTTGGAACCCATGGCAGACTGCCTCTCCCAATAAGAATTTCTTTATTTGGTTTGCTAGAGGATTTTGACATGAATGGCTATTGAATTTTATCAAGATATTTTTCTGTGTATATTGAGGAAACCATACAGTTTTTCTCTTTCAATCTGTTACTCTCCTGTGTTATATTAATAGTATGTCTAATGTTAAACCAGGGTGGAATTCCTGGGATAAATTCTTCTTGGTGAAGATATATTTTTTGCACATTGAACAATTTATTTTGCTACTATTTTATTTAGCATTTTTATAACTATGCCTATAATTGAGATTGGCCCATAGTTCTTTACTTTATAACCCATTTCTGCTTTGGAATCAAAGATATATGAGACTCGTAAAGTTAATTGGTGAGCTTTCCTTCTTTCTCCATTTCTAAAACAGTTTATATTAGAGGGGTTATAAAAGTTACCTGAAATTTTAATGAAGATTAATGTAAAAATATCAGGTCCCAGTAACTTCTGAGTAATCTTTAGAATACTATTTAAATTTCCTTAACTTAGTAGGACTTTAATCAGGGTGTCTGTTTCATCTTGAGTCAGTTTTGATACTTTATATATTTTTAGAAAAATTTCCATTCTCTTGAAATTTCCAAATGTATTGGTGTAATATCTTCATGGTTTAAAAAAAAATCTCTGTTGCTGTAGGTAGGTTTTTGTCTTTATTCCTAATGTCTTTAGTTTTCTTTTTCCTCTCAATTATTTCTCTGTTTTTTACCTCATTAACTTCTGATCTATATAGTCATTTTCTTCTCATTTGTTTGGGTGTATGCTATTTTTTTTTTTTTTTACTCCTTGAATGAATGCTTGGTTCATTGATTTTTGCTCTTCCATTTTTTCTCGACACACACACACACACACACACACACACACACTCACACACATATATATGTCAAAGCTATAAATTATCTTTTTAAAAAAAAATTTTTTTTTTCAACGTTTATTTATTTTTGGGACAGAGAGAGACAGAGCATGAACGGGGGAGGGGCAGAGAGAGAGGGAGACACAGAATCGGAAACAGGCTCCAGGCTCCGAGCCATCAGCCCAGAGCCCGACGCGGGGCTCAAACTCACGGACCGCGAGATCGTGACCTGGCTGAAGTCGGTCGCTTAACCGACTGCGCCACCCAGGCGCCCCTAAAGCTATAAATTATCTTTAGCTGTATACCTTTAACTTGTTATATAGTATTTTTTTATTGTTGTTCAGCTGTGTTTTACAATTTCAGTTGTGATATCTTCTGGGACCCATGAGTAATTTAGAGGTGAGATTATAAATTTTCAAAGGTATAACATTTTTTGTTTGTTTTCTTTAGGTAGTGATTTTGCTTTTGCCCTCCCTGCAGGAGTCTTTTCCATTCAAGACTAAGTTTTATATTAATTCCTCAGCTTATGATTATTGTATTACAATAATTAAATTACTGTAATTTCAGACCCCATATCTGTACCAAAGCCATCACAGGCTTTGGTATTTTGTTTTTCATAGGAGACTTTTGTCCCCATCCTGAGTCCCCATCCTGAGACACATGGCAAGCTTCCTTGTTACTTCCCTGGGCTGCTGGAGACTGTTTTGGCTTCCATTTTCATGGAGGAAGTATCCTATCCATGAATCCAGCTTTGTGACAGAGTCTCATTTCTAGCTCTCTGACTTGCATGGTCTCACAGCTATGTCTCTTGCCTCCTCAGAGTCATTAAAGCCCTAGTCTCCAGATATTAGAGCTTATTTCTGGACCTGCTATCCACTAGGATGCCAGGGTGCCATCTTGTACACTTATGGGTTTTGGTTTGAATTCTTTCTTTGTTTCTGATGTCAAGACACTTCTTTTTCTTTCTTTTTCACTCTTTGAACTTTAATTAATTTTTAGCTCACATTTCTGAGTGTATAGTGAAAAGGTGTCAATCTTTGATCAGCCACCCCACATCCTTTCTAAACAGAATTTTGACCTCTGCTTCAGTGTGAACATTGAATAAAGTCCTAACTTTAGTGGAAAGCAAAGAGCACATCACAGTTCTTCCATATTTAAACATCAAGTTAGTTAAAGTATTATCATCTATGTGTATGACTTCACCAATTTCTAGTAAAGGAGAATTCTATAACTTCTGTGGGAATATATAATTTCATTTCCAGCATTTCTACTGGAACATTTGTTCTCTTTGACAACTTTAGCACCAGAGTTCGAAAAACCAGCACCTAAAATCTCTGATATGCAGCTCTTAGCATGGGTAACTGGAAAGGTCAAGTTTAATGGCATTGCCTCTTGACCAAATGTGCAGATTGTGGATTTACTAATACCCTGTTCTGCCAGAAAAACAAGACCTCAGACAACCACCCACTATTTGAACACTGACATTTTTGATTGATTGCATCATGGTATGCAAAGACATCCACACTAAAGTTGCTGTGGTATTACATGAAGTCGTAGTATTTAAAAGCTATGTTTTTCCAAATGACTTTTATCTTGATTCATTCTAATATGCATGTGATTATAGATTCAAGGAAGGCTTGGAACCATTGGTCCAGAAATTGCCTCAAATAAGACAAACATCAAGTTAGTTTCAGGAACTTTAAGCATTAGGTACTTTTAATGAGCTCAATTCAATTATGCAACATAATCCTTTTATAATATTCAACTTTAGGTCCCTCATCTCTGATAAAGAAGAGGGTGTGACCAAGGAACACAGAGTTCAGGAGTTAGGGCATTATGCCCAGACTGAGATGGTTTGGGGTCAGTGGAAGGCTACAGGCATTCCTGCCTCTATGAAATCAGTGGGGCATATTGCCACTAATTCCTTGACCACTGAGCAATAATCTCTATAACTGGAACATTTCTAACAAAGCATTAACTAGAGATAAATTGTAATAGTCACCTAGTTCCTGTATAATTCCAGGAAACCCTATGTTTCTTACCCTTTCTGTCATAAACATAGGAATTTGAGTTGCTATATCTCTGTGTCAGTCTCTGGAGCCTTTAGGTATCGACCATCTTTATATCAATTTATATGGCCCCCATTCCCTAGCATTTGGTATCATGAGAGGTATTCCTCTGGCAGTTTATCGATAAGTGCCAAAATACTAAGTCTCACTGAGCTATTCTACACAATTGTTTCTCATTTTTTTTCTCCAGGAAGTTTTTTGTGTTTGTTTGTTTTAACATTTATTTATTTTTGAGAGACGGAGTATAAACAGGGAAGGCGCAGAGAGAAAAGGAGACAGAATCTAAAGCAGGCTCTGGGCTCTGAGCTGTCAGCACAGAGCCCAATGCGGGGCTCAAACCCACGAACCATGAGATCATAACCTGAGCCAAAGTCAGATGCTTAACCAACTGAGCCACTCAGGCCCCCGTCTCCAGGAAGTTTTGAAGTACAGTATGTAGATTGAGCCTTTGCCCATCCTCCCTACTTTTACAGGATGTCAGGCCTGTGTCAGGCATGTAAAACTGAGAGAACAGTGTAACAACACCCAGTGAATTCAGAAAAGCCATTTCAGCAATTGATGGCAAAAATCTATTTCCGATCAAATATACTGCAATGTCTAAACATTCAAAAACTCTGTTGGGTGACTTTTTTCTGGCCTCTAAGCCATCCTGAACTCTTATTCACTCATTTTCCTATCCTACCTCTCAAATGCTGGAATGTTATGTCAGAGTGCCACCTTTTTAATGAAATCTTTCTGGTTTCCTCCAGGCAAAACTGACCCTCTTTCTTCTTATTTCATATTTTCTGAATCCTTCTGTCACAAATCCTATAATGCTTGTTTGCATTTGTTTTCACACCTATTTCTCTCTGTAAGAGTATAAACACCTTAAAGACTAGTGCCATCTTTCCCCTAGTGCCTAGCATGATATGTGGCATGGCACATAGGATGTGCCACAAAGATTTGTGCATATGGCACATAGGATGTGCCATAAAGATTTACTAGTGAATAAATAAAGAATAGGAGTTCGTCTTTGTTTCTTACCTAGGTTCTGTTATGAACTGTAATTCACCTTTCTTTTTTTTTTTTTAATTTTTTTAATGTTTATTTATTTTTGAGAGAGAGAGACAGAGAATGCACAGGGGAGGGGCAGAGAGAGAGGGAGACACAGAATTCAAAGGAGGCTCCAGGCTCTGAGCTGTGAGCACAGAGCCTGAAGTCGGTCTTGAACCCACGGACTGGGAGATCATGACCTGAGCCTAAGTCAGAGGCTTAACCAACTGAGCCACCCGGGCACCCCTGTAATTCACCTTTCATTAAACCTTCTCAGTGAGGAAGTTTGCCTAGAAAGGTAGTTTATTCTGCATAGTAGAAGCATCCAATAAGTATATATGAATACTTAAAAATCCCAACTCTATTCCAGATGGAGTCTCTGCCTTTAAAAAATAACCAAAGAAGCCTGATGAATCACCTTACCACTTCCTGTCAAAATCTCTTTACCTCAGAAAAACCTTTTGGTCAGCATTTCGATAATATTGTTAAGTAGAAAATCCTGACATGATTTCAGTTTTTCACCCTTTTTCACCAAGTTACAATTTGTCACATGCTTTAGTTTGTCCTTCTAGTTTTCTAGACCAAAAAACAACTCATTGCTATCTTACAACTTGTTTGGTGCCCTTTTTGCATGTCAATCTTTAAATAGCAATAACTTAAAAAGTTAAGTTCATGTCTTTGTTAGACAGTTTTGAACTTGCTGAGGGTACCCATTTGAATAACTTTTTGGATGTAAAATATAGACATGGTAAAGTTTCTAAAGACCATCTGGGCCCAAGGAAGTAAGCTTTAAGTATTCTTTTACGGTTTAGAAGGAATTTTCTGTGTGATAAATTCAGCTTGGGTTTTCCAGATCTGTTCTTTAAGGTGCATTACTAATTAAATATGTACAATACAACAGCAGACATTACCAGATCTTACTTAAGGCGACGCCCTTTTTCTTTCGTTTTTTATTTTAGTGTAACTGTACTTGTGTTTTCTCCATCTCTTACTTTATTGAGTCCTAGCAATGGATGGGGAAAATATTCCAGAATAAGAATAGAAACAGGTGCAGCAGGAGAAGCTTGATCACAAGCGAGGGCAGAATATTTTTAGGTAGTCATGGAAAGATTTGCCTTGGAATTGAAAGAAACTGACTTAGTAGAGCCCTTTCAAAGTCTCTATAAATATGTAATAAATATATAACACAGAATAAACCCTGATAAGTGCCAGGCACTGTGCAAAGAATGAGAAGTGGAAATAGAAAAATGAATATGCCACAATTCCTGCCTCCATGGCCCGCATAATCTAGTGGGATAGACAGGCCCTGACCAACTAGCTATAATGCCATGTGAAAATTACAATACCTGCAGTATTTATGAGGACACAGGGAGACATGATCAGTTTTTTGAGGGAAAGTCAAGGGTTTCACAAAGGAGTCATGCAAACGAAATCTCAAAGGGAAACAGATTTTACCAGATAAAGAAGAGTGAGGGGAAGACCATTTTAATCAAGGAAAACAATGCGACCAGAGTAAATGCATCGTGTTTTGGGAGCTACCTTTCTTGCTCGCTAGTTGAGATACGGGTCATTGTCTGCCTCTCTGTCAGTGCCTGCCTTTCCTCTTCCAAGCTCCTACATCGTTTAATGACTTTCCAGTCATAATTGAGTTTTCAGGTAAGGGGGTAAAGAGGTAAAAAGGATGATATTTTTCTTTATATTAAATGTAAAACTGTGAAGATTCTCTTAACCTCTTTTCAACGTGCAGAGAATAGAGAGCTGGACTCATTTGTAACAAGTGACTCTTAAGTAAGAACTGGTGAATCCTTTGGATTTTACTTGTATTTTCTATGTGTTATTTACTATGAAGAGAGTTTAGCCTCCAGTTTGCTTCCCTTTAATAAGAAATTCGATTCTGAGGATTTTTCAGTCATATTTTCTCTCATCAATGATATCATTATTCTCTTATCTTCTGAATAAGTCTTTGACACTCAGGATCTTTCAGTGAATGATGGGGACATGCTAGGGAAGGTAACTCTGATGCCTTTCGTCTGGGGCCTGAGGAAGAAGTGATCGTTAGATCATTAGCTCTACAGTATGTGGGGTGGCAGTGGGGGAAGGGGATGAAGATTGTGAGCAGTGTGATGACCACGCCCACCGGTGGCAAGGAGCAGTGTGCACTGAAGTCATGGCATGTAAGCTCTGTGAGGGTGGGAAACTGCTCTTTACTCTCTGTTGTGCCTAGAACATTGTCAGACATGTGACAGGTTCTTCACCAAAAACTGTTAAAGGAGGAATTGAAAAGATCCCATTGTTGCTGGGGCGTAGAGAGCAGGGGATTGCATGGAATAAAGTGATTCTGAGAGATATTAGGACCTGTAGTTCACGTTAAAGATAGTGGGCTTTGTCCCTGGCAGTGAGACACCGTTAAAGGATTTTAAGCAAGGGGATAACGTGATGGTATTTGCTTTACTGTGTAGAGCGGTGTTTTCTAGCTCTTTGATCATGACCGACAGTGAGAAACATATTTCACATTGTAGCCTAATAAAAAACACATATACACACACATAAATAATTTTTTTGAACAATGCTTAGCTTTACCAAGTGTAATGCATTCCATTATTTTCTGTTCTGTTTGGTATTTTTAACCAGTAGTGGTCAAAATCAGTGAACTCATGGGTTATAAGTACAGTTTGAAAAACAGTCCTATGGGAAATGGATACTCTAATGATGGATACTCTAGTGGATACTCTAATAATGTATGCATAAAATTACAGAAACAAACAACTTTAGTGATCTAAGAAAGGCCAAGATATGCTAGCTTAAAAACAACATTCAAAACAGAAATCTAGAGAGAGGCTAGTTCCAGGGGAACTCATAACAGAGTGTCGAGTGTGGGAAGGATTTTGGGAGTTACAGATTCCCAGATGAAAAGCATCAAAGTAGAGTCAACTTGCTTAAGGGCACATGAGGTATTATTGGAAGAGGACTAGTGACCGGATTTCTCCCACATCTGTGATCTCCCATGATTCCCTTCAGCCTCCCCATCAGTACTTTCCACAAGTGTGAGGCATGGAAGCTTGGTGATATTATCACCTGTTTATAAATATGGAAGCTGAAGCCTAAGGACGTTATATGACTTACCGCGAGGTTAGATGCCTACTGGAAGGACAGCACAGGGCTGGACTCCAGGCCTCCTTATCTCTGGTCTGGCGATCTTTCCATCAAACCACTGTGTCATACATACGCAGGAAGAAGGAAGCCAGCTTATAAAGTGACAGGCAGTATTTTGACAGGTATACGTCTCGGTGCTGTAACTATAAGAGTTCTGCTGTTAATACTCTCTAATCAGTTTGGTATTAAAATTTTAAGTTGAGGGGTACCTGGGTGGCTGAGTCCATTAAGCATCTGACTCTTGGTTTCCGCTCAGGTCACGATCTCATGATTTGTAAGTTCAAGCCCTGCATCGGACTCTGCGCTGACAGCGTGGAGCCTGCTTGGGATTCTCTCTCTCTTCCCCTCCCCCGCTTGCTCTCTCTCTCAAAATAAATAAATAAACTTTAAAAAATGTTAAATTGAGGTGTATGAACTGCTTCTTCAGAAATGTAGGAGCATAATAATAGTTCATCTATTTCAGAAAAAAAATGATTACATCTGAATATCCAAATCTCAGTCACTTAATGTCTTCATTGGTATCTTGGTGCAAAGAGTGAGAAAGCAAATCAGGAAACGTATTCATCATAAAAATGCTTTTGTAGAAACGAAAGCCCCTGGGAAGTTGATTTTAATCTTAAGAACCAGGAAGATGAAAGATAAAATGTGGTTAATAAGTAATATATATCTATTTATAAATTAGAAAGCATTTGTGTATGTTGATGTGAAATAATAAAATCAGTTGGAAGTACATTTCTTTTACTATACACTGCTGTGTTTCTAGAGGAAATCAGCTTTTTGAACTGTCACGTGGCACTTTGGGCCATAACAAAATGTTCAACTACTGTTGGTCTATGTTGACTGGGGAATTGTTTCTGAAATGAGTTTGTCTGGAGCAGGGGTTGATTTCCATGGGAGTCTTAGGTGTGCCCTGGCCTGTGGAGGTGAACCCAAGAGGCAGCTTACCATTTGCCTATGGGTTTCATTAGGATTCAGTATCTTTGATGTTAATGTCGTTTCCTCATGCACAGCTTCTGCCACCACAGATCTGTATCTACACAGGCTGAGGTTCTTCGGGAGTAAATTATTTTTGAATGATTTTTTTCACCCTAAGTTTTCTTCACATCTTGTCACCAGGCCTGCCGGTAGAATCTTCTAGTCCTTGTTTGCAGATAGGACAGTTTTCAGCACTCATACCTGTATGGGAAGCCCAGCTTCACCTTCCCCACTGTGAGCACAGGACCCATCATGCCCATCCTGGTGCCGGCATTAAAGATTCAGTTGTAAGGAGACTATTTTGGCCCTAAATCTTTCCCTTCCCCCACACCAGGCAGCTTCACACTGCTTATGCTGATGGTTTGAGTTTCTTCTTCCTTTTTGGCACCTTCAAATTCTCTTTATGTTGGGTATAATTATGTATTTTAGATAATTTATTCAGATTCTCTATGTATTTGGATGGGAGAAGAGTAGCTTCTTAATCATCTCAACTAAAATCCTGTTACTTTAAAATTTGATTTTGTTAGGGAGAAAAAACTATGTTACTAGGTTACTGTTTTATCCCACAAATTGGTGGATTGTTGTAGACCGTAACCAAAGTGTATGGTGTCCTTTTTGCTAGACTATCATGTCTACTGACAGGAACCAAGGAACTTAGGTCCTGTTCTTATGATTAGGGGTATCTGTCTTTGTTTACATTGGCATAACGTAAGTTGGGAAATGTGAAAGCAAGGAAAATAAACAAACATTATTATCCCTTATTTTTACCTTCAACTCTGAACCTGATAAAGCTCCAGATTTCCGTGCTTCTTGTGTGTGGCAAAATTCTTCCCAGTGGACACATGAAGCCAGCAATCTAAAGAAGCTGCCTTATATCTGTCTGTCTAAGAGTGAATTGGACTTTTTGTGTCACTCATGACTTTTTCAGTTTCAAGTGCAGAAATCCAGCTCAAATTCTGAAACAAACAAACAAACAAAAAATGCAAACAGACAAAATAAAAAGCAAAAAAAGAACTTTATTGATTCACACACTTGAAAAGCCCAAGGTGGTCCTAGTCATAGGAGTGGCTGGGTCCAGAGGCAAAATCCTATCACCCTCACCTGTCTCTGTTGTCCTCTGTGAGGGCAACATTCTCAAGTAACTATGTTCCCACCCCCTGCCACAAAGTGGTCCCCCTTGACCTTCGACTTATATTACCTCCCAGCAAAAAGAGAACTCCTCTTTCCTACTTGTTCCAACAAAAGATTCAGGCTTCTATCTCATTGGCCTAATTTGGGTTACACATCCATGCTTGTGAAGTCAGTCCGTCCTCATGGCCACAGCAGTCACACGTGTGCCTAGGGCTAGTCCCAGCAGAGACTGTCAAAGTGGGGTAGGTGTGCCCCCAAGAGTAATCAATGTGCTATAACTGAAAAAAACAAAAAACCAGATGAAATTCTGGGCCAGCAAAAATAAACAGATGCCACTATAGACTGAGAAGATCTTCTTCATGAAAAGAAAATGAATTTTTAAAGGATTTAACTTCATCAAAATTTGGCTTCACTCCATCACAAAAACCCTGTCTTTAACCATTGTGAAAGTTCATACAGCACTGTAGGGTAAAAGAAGCCACGTTCAGAGAGACCTTGGTGATTCTGTGCAGTCATAAGATTTATAGTCTGCTTTGGAGTTCGTTGCAGAGAAAGAAAACTATATCAGAATCTCTGTCATATTGTATTAACTCCAGAGTCGCTGATATTTCTTCCAATTTTTAAAAGCAGATTTTGGAGACATTGGCAATGATCTCATTTCTTTTAGCATCTAACTGAATGAAATTGTTGATATCTCTTAGCACAACCAGCTCCTGGTTTTCCTCTATGCTGTGTGTGTTCTTTCATCTGATGAAATTTGCTGAGTGAGCCCCTTTTGGATACTTCAAAGACTTACAGTGTCTTTGAAATAGTGAAATGTTACTTTTCTGTACAACACTTCAGATGGAAGTGAATCTTGACCTTCTGTACGCCCGTGGAACTCCTTGGATACTTAGCAACATATATGGTTTTTGCTCCTTTATTGAGGAAGAACCCCTGCAACCTCACTGGCTCCCTGACATCTGTCCTGGCATGGATTGACTCCATGCGCCTGGCCAAAGAGAGGCATGTTGCTATTACTGTCTACTGTTCCAGAGCCAGAGTCAGAATTGTCTCCTCTTTGAGAAGGTTTTCCAAGAACTGAGAGCAGAATATAAGTCTTTCTCTACTACACAGAGGGTCACTGGTACTGCAAGTTGCTTGAAGTGCTTAATTGACTTTCTTCAAAGTTTCACTTTCTCTTGAGAGAGAGAGAAGGAAAGTCCGCTCTCAGAGCGGTTGACTGGGAGCAGTAAATCTTTGGCGTGGCTTAACTTGGTGTATATTTTTCGTTTATCAATCACGTGAACTTTGTTATTCAAAACCCTGCAGGCAGGCGTCTGGGCGGCTTCGTTGGTTAAGTGTCAGCTCATTATCTCACAGTTCAGTTTGTGAGACTGAGCCTCCCCCCAACCCCCTCACCCCCTGCTAACAGCATGAAGCCTGCTTGGGATTCTCTCTCTGCCCCTCTCCCCACACTTGCACACATCCTCCCCCCTGCCCCCTCCCCAGTCTCTCTCTCTCTCAAAATAAATAAATAAACTTAAAAAAAAAAAACAAACCTGCAGGCAATGTTCAGGATGCTGCTGCTGGAGCAGAGACAGATGAGATTAGCCACCAGTTCCAAGCCGCCTCTCTGGAAGAAGAACTTGGAGGCATGCAACTGTATGTACTTTACAGGAATGGACATGGAGTTGAGGCAGGCTTTCACTTTTCTCTGCAGGCAGAGATCACCTTGAAACACTACTGAATTCTTGAAGGGTACTTTTCAACCGACGTGATTTAAAAATTGAACGTCGATTTATAATCCCTTCCTTTCTGATAGAAGGAACATCAGTGACACAGACCTTGCCGAAGATAGCCTCATCGAGTTGAGGACAACAGAAAGAATGCAAATGAATTTTGAATTTTGAATAAATCTTGATCTTTTCCCGCGTAAGTTTGCCTTTTATCTAGCAAAGTGAGAGATGAGAGCTCTGATTCTACCTCTTCCTCCAACCTGTATGAATAATCCAAGTTTTCTGCTGTGGTTACCATTAATACACAAAGTCAAAATTGATAGAAGGTCTAAGACCATCTCATGATTTCAACTTCTTATTCGAGTTAAATAACATCAAGCTTCTCATTAATACATTTTAGATATAATTGTTTTCAGGAAATAGCCATTACTTTTTTGCATTAAAAAAAAATATATGACATTGGGACTCCCAGGTGGCTCAGTCGGTTAAGTGTCTGATTCTTGATTGCCGCTCAGGTCACAATCTCACAGTTCATGGGATTTAGCCCCAAATTGGGCTCTGCACAGAGTGTAGAGACTGCTTGGGATTCTCTCCCTCTCTCTCTGCCCCTCCCTGACCCACACTTGTGCACATTCTCTCTCTCTCTCTCTCTCTCTCAAAAATAAACATTAAAAAAAATAGATGACATAATTCTGCATTTAAAAAGCTTTTTAAAAATCTGTTTATATAAAACTAATCTCCAGGGCTCTTTCCGCAGCTCTGCCCACAAGGTTGGGTTGGGGAGGGAGGGAGGGAGGGAGGGAGAGAGGGAGGGAGGGAGGGTTGAAGGAAGAGGGGCAAAAATCTTTCTATTTAGCTTTCAATTTGTCTTCTCTTGGCCTTTGTATATGGCAGGCATTCAGATGCTGGCTGTTTCTCTCTTGGGGTCCTTTTGTGGATTCCTTGGGGACTCTGAAAGGTATTTTGATACCTTTCCCTGATGTATCTGCAACATTCTCTGATGTAGACAATGGTGTGGTTGCCCTCTTAGGATCCCCTTCTATGAACTGTGCCCAGAATTTACCCCACAGCCTTTTATTGCCGAGTTCCCCTTCCCAGAATAGGCAGGCCTCCAATACCCCCTTCCTTGGCCTTGCTATTAGACGGACTCCAGACCCTCAGTTTTCAGAGTTCTCCCAGAAAGAAGACAGCAGTGCCCTCTGGGTCCATGTACATCCCTAAACTCCAGGGCATACTGGCCAGACCCTCCTAAGAATGCTTCTACCATAGACCCATGGTAGCTCCAGGGCCCAAATTCCATGGCGCGATGAACAGTTATCAGAGGAGGAAGTACTGTCTTTCCTTCTTGCAAGACACTCCTAATTTCTATTTTTAGTGTTCTTGGGGCATCCCTCACTTGGTTTGCTGCAGTAGGGGGAGAAACACTCTTCCCCCCATGAAGGACTAGAAGGACACCCAAGCATAAGCTTTACTTTGATGGCATCTTTAGTCTCCACTCAGATTTCTAGTCTTATTTTATTTTATTTTTTACTTGTTTAACATTTGTTCATTTCTGAGAGAAGAGAAAGACAGAGCATGAGCAGGGGAGGAGCAGAGAGAGAGGGACACATGGAATCTGAGGCAGGCTCCAGGCTCTGAGCTGTCAGCACGGAGCCCCACCTGGGGCTCAAATGCATGAACCACGAGATCATGACCTGAGCCGAAGTCGACGCTTAACCGACTGAGCCGCCCAGGTGCCCCTCTAGTCTTGTTTTATGTAAGCCTGAGGTAGAAGACAGGGGTTGATAGACTGGTTCTGCCGTATCTTACTAAGCCGGGCTCAGGTTCTTCTGATACCTTTCTGCAGAATGTGTTGCCCGCTGTTCTCAAATGTGGGACTTCAGCTGAAATTTTGAGAAAAGGAGGAAATTCATAAATATTTGAATAAATGAGTGTTTATCTCAGAGTGATTTAGAAAGGTAAACAACTCGGGGAACAAGGGGCACCTCGGTGGCTCAGTTGGTTAAGCGTCTGACTCTGGATTGTGGCTCAGGTCATGATCTCTCTGTTCCTGTGTTAGAGCCCCGAGTCAGGCTCTGTGCTAATAGTGCTGACAGTGCAGAGCCTGCTTGGGATTCTCTCTCTCTCCCTCCCTCTGCCCCTCCTGTGCTCTCTCTCTCTCTCTCTCTCTCAAAATAAATAAATAAGCTTTAAAGAAAAAGTCACTGGACTGAATCGATAGCTAGATAAGGCAGTGATAATACTATCTAGCATGGAGATTAGGTGCCTAAAACTAACATGATTCACTGCATTCCTGTTTACAGGAGCTTCATTTAGAAAAGTGGTGTTGCAGTGGAAGGTAGGTAAAGAGTGGGTATTTTGAAAGGCCTTCAAAAGTGGGTGTGCCTCACATACCTTAAAGTGCCTGTAGGTATGATCTATCATCAGGAAAATGCCCCAAGCTCTCTCTGGGGGACCCTCAGAGCAAATCCTGGATCTCCCCCAAGGACATGACCTTTCCCGCATCCCTCTGGGATATTGGATGTCTGTTCTCTCTCAGTTCCCCTGCTCAATGGGGGAGGAAGTGTTTTCCTGTTCCTCTTCTTGATTTCCACACCATCATTCTGCCTGCCTCCTCAGCCCTGTGGAAGTATTTGTCTTTCTCTGTCTGACTTATTTCACTGAGTACAATGCCTTCAAGGTCTATCCATGTTACTGCAAAAGACAGGGGTCCCTTTCTTTTTATGGCTGAATTACACACACACACACACACACACACACACACACACACACACACGTGTTCAGGTTCAAATCCTGTGTGTGTGTGTGTGTGTGTGTGTGAGTGGGTGAGTGTGGGTGGATGATATATATATCACATTTTCTTTTTTCATTCATCTGGTGGATGGACACTTAGGTTGTTTCCTTGTCTTGGCTATTGTGAATAATGCTACAATGAACATGGGGTGCAGCTATCTCTTGAAGACAGTGATTTTATTTTCTTCAATGTGTACCCCAGAGTGGGATTGCTGTACACAACTCTACACCCAATTCCAATGTGGGGGGTTGGGGTGGTTCCCACATCAGCAAGCAATTCTCCAATACCAGCTGAATGTCCTATAATTCAACTCAGTTCTGATGCTATCTGCCTGAAGAAGGTGTCAGATTCCACAGGTTAATGGCCGCATCCTACAAGACTGCTCCCACCCACCCCACTTCAGAGCCAGTCAGAAGCCAGAATGTTATTGTGCTTTTGGCCAACCAGCTATAGATTGGAGTTTTCAGTGACTTCCTCCTTGGGTTCAAATAATGTATTAGAGCAGCTCACAGAACTCAGAAAAACATTTATTTTTCAGAGATTTTGTTGTTTGTGTATAGAAACAACAGATTTTCATATGTTGACTTTGTATCCTGGAACTTTACTGAATTCATTTATTGGTTTTAACAGTTTTTGATAGTCTTTAGGATTTTGTATATAAAGATATCATCTGCAAACTGACAACTTTACTTCTTCCTTTCCGATTTGGACGCCTTTTATTTCTTTTTCTTGCCTAATTGCTCCAGCTGGGACATCCAATGTTATGTTGGATAAGAGCGATGAAAGTAGACACCTTTGTCTTGTTCCTGATCTTGTCAGGGAAGCTCTCAACCTTTCACTGTTGAATGTGATGTTGGCTGTGAGTTTGTTATATATGACCATTATTATGTTGAGATATGTTCTTTTTATACCCAATTTGTCGAGAGTTTTTATCATGAAAGGATATTAAATTTTGCCAAATGCCTTTTCTGCATTGAGATGATCATATGACTTTTATCTTTCATTCTATTAGCGTGTGGTATCTTGTATTTACGTTAATTTGTGTATGTTGAACAATCCTTGCATCCCAGGGATAAATCTCACTTGATCATGATATATGATCCTTTTAAGGTTGCTGTTGAATTCAGTTTTTTAATATTTTGTTGATAGTTTTTACATCAATATTCATCAGGGATATTGGCCTGTAATTTTCTTTTTTTTGAGAGACAGAGATTGGGCTCATGCGTGCACAAGCTGGGAAGGGGTGTTGGGGAGGTGCAGAGGAAGAGGGAGAGAGAGAGAATCTGAAGCCAGGCTCCACACCCAGCTCGAAGCCTGATGCAGGGCTTGATCTCACAACCGTGAAATCATGACCAGAGCCAAAATCAAGAGTCAGATGTTTAACCGACTTAACCACCCAGGGTTAAAACCCTGTAATTTTCTTTTCTTGTAGTGTCCTTATCTGGCTTTGGTATTAGGGTAATGCTGGCTTTGTAAAGTAAGTTTGAGACTGTTCCCTCCTCTTCTATTTTTTGAAAGAGTTTGAGAAGGATTGGTGTTAATTCTTTTAACGTTTGGTAGAATTCACCACTGAAACCATCTGGTCCTGGGCTTTTCTTTGTTGAGAGGTTTTTGATTACTATTTTAATCTTGTAGGAAATATAAGATAAACTAACAAAAGGACAGTTGCACATACTGTGTATGAGAAATGTTCCTATATCCTCCCAGAATTATATAGCGTGGATCTGACCAAATCCCCTAGCCGTAATGCCAAAGGATGCTAAATTGCATGCAAAATACTTTGAGTCACTTAAGACCAAAATATGGCTTTTATTTTTAGTTGTTATTACTGTGAGACACTCTCCTGTGAACCTAAAAGTATCTGAATAATGAAACTATTTTTCTATTAAAGGTGGAGGCTATTTAGTACATTAAGCAGTTAAATAACTTTCGAGTCAGGCTGGCTAGGTTCAAATCCCACCCTCACAACTTCCTAGCTGTGTAACTTTCAGCAAATTGCTTAAGCTCTTTGAGACTTAGTTTCCTCATCTGTATAAAATGCAGCAATAACACCTATCTCACAGGTGTGTTGTAAGGATTAAATGAGAAATAGATGTAAAGCACTTAGCACAGTGTTTGGAATATAGCAATCACCTAATAAAAAGTATTCATTACTATTAAATTACAATTATCTTAAGTGCTTAGTACTACTGGGTTGCTTTTTTATTTGTCTTCCCCTAATGCTCCATTCATTTAAAATAAGATTAAAATTTATATATATATATATATATATATATATAAACAATTTTTATTATATATTATTTTTTATATATAAATAACTTTATATATTTATATTTATATACTTATATATTCTGTGACATATATTACTGTTTTTAAAAATCCTCCCTGAATCTTTCTATCCTTTCTAAAGTATATGTGTTCAAATTTCAAATTTCAGACTCCACCTAATAAATTCTTAGAAAAACTGAGTTTTCTGTGGATGATTTCTGTATGAAATGACAAACCATAACATTTTTTAAAAATGATTTAAAAATATTTTTTCTTTAACATTTATTTATTTTTGAGAAACAGAGACAGAGTGAAAGAGGCGGAGGGGCAGAGAGAGTGGAGGACACAGAATCCAAAGCAGGTTCCTGGCTATCAGCACAGAGCCTGATGTGGGGCTCGAACCCACAAACCGAGAGATCATGACCTGAGCCGAAGTCGGACGCTTAACTGACTGAGCCACCCAGGTGCCCCTAAAAATAGATTTTAGCAGAAGGCTATGTGACTTTATCCTGTTTAGGTTATCAGTCACTGCATACCAGCTATCCTGACCTAAACTAACAATCATTTTCTTTGTTCTGATGTTTGGAATTTGGACAGGGCATGTGGGATCAGCTTGTGCCTGCTCTATGGGTTGTCCACTGAGGCTGGGACTTCTGAGGTGACTTCTTCAGTCACATGCCCGACAGCTCACTAAAACATCTGGGCGCTGGTGAGAACAGTTTTACTGGGGCCTATAGCCAGGAACTCAGTTCTTGCTGTTGATTAGGCTCCAAGGTCCTACTCCACATCCCCTCCCCAGGTGGCCTCTCCCCTGGGGCAGCTGCACCTCTTGTGAGGCAGCTCAAAAGGGGAAAAGAATTGCACGCGTGCACGTGAGAAGCAGCATGCAGTATCCCGAGAAGGGGAATTGCTGGGGCCACCTTTGGAGACCAGTTCCCTCAGCCTCCAATGAATGTGTTCATCCAGCCTCCTGCCAGTTAGTCTCCTAATCTCGGCTTTGGAACAAACCTCTCTCTAAATAGTCTGCAACCTTCCACAGTGACACGTACACACAATCTTAGGTGAACATGTTAGTTTTTCATTTAATCCAGATACTTACTCCACACAGTCTTTCTAAACTGGAAACATACAGATTCCAAATCATCTTGGAAATTATATCTGAGACATCTCTGAAAGGTGTGGATTATAGGAACACCTGGATGGCTCAGTCAGATAGGGAGATGGCTCAGATGGGGAGAGGATAACAGAAAACATCTTGGAGAAGGTTCTATTTGTCCTTGCCTACTGTTCTATTCCTTTAAAATAAGATTAAAAATATATACATATGTGTGTGTGTGTGTGTGTATGTATTTTTTTTCGTAATTAAAATTAAATAAATCAAAGAGATTTTCAGATTTAGGCCTATATATAAGATTGTGGGTGAATTTTTCCTGTCTTTAAATTTATCTAGGCTTGGGTGAACCTGAGCTTGTGTTATATTATAATTGTCTGATAATATATATTAGAGTTTTGGGAGTATTATTCCTCTTCAATGACGGTTATAAAAGTACAGAAAGAAGACACTCTGCCAAACAAGCTTGTAGGAGTTTATAATCCAAACTAGGGGTCAGCAGATTTTGTCTGTAAAGGGCCAGATAGTAAATATTTTAGGAACCATCAACCATCCAGTCTCTGTTGCAGCTGTTTAGTTCTGCCCCCTAGCACGAAAGCAGCCATAGGGACTTCTGTATTAGGGTCACTATGTGGTTATTCCAATAAAACTTTATTTACAAAAACAACTGGCGGGCCAGATTTGGCCTGTAGGCCATAGCTTGCTAACCCTTGATCTAAAAGAAAACTATAGAATACTAAATCAGAAGCTTTTATCTAGAATCACAGTGAAAGATAAAAGGTTTACTTTTCTCTCCCAGTTTCATTTTATGGGTTTACTGATCTGTTCTATAAAACGTGTGTAGATAATAAAAAGGAGCCACAGGAAGTATAAAAAGATACAGAACACTGAATAATGAAGCAGTGAATGGCATCAGGCTACCCTTTGGGTATTTGCACCCTAGCCCCTGTTGAAGTGGAATAAGTGATTTTGAAATTATGCACAGTAGGAAACAAGATAAAATCATTCTCTTGTTAACTTCTGTACTCTCTCTGCCCCCATCCCAATCTAGCTACCACTCCTGCAAAATTACCTTTCAATGATTACTTTTTAATTCTCTGACGAACGTCAAAATAGATGTTGATTGCTTTAAACAGGGTGAAGTTCCCTGTTAGTATTTTTTTTTTCCCTGCAAATTTTTAAAACAAGTGATATCTTGGAAAATATCGAAGAAAAACTTTGTGACCCTCATGAGATAATTGACAATAACCTGAGGTGTTCCAAAATCTAGGTTGGGAATTATTGTCCTAAGGAATTGGGAAAAAGAAATTGAGACTGGCAGGTAAAATCTGTACGTTAATATTTTATTCGATTATGTTAAAATATCTGTTCCATCATCTGGGTTTTACCTTCTGCTACTGCCACTCAAAATCCTTATTATTTAGACTTCCCCAAGGAGCCTATTAGGAGTTTTACAACTTTTGTTAATTTTTTTTTCATTATAAGACAATGTATAACAGTTGTGGAAAATACAGAAAAGAATGTACTCATAATTCAACTAGCCAGAAATGACCAATATTAAGATTTTAATGTATTTCCTTTCCATACGTTCTTGGATATTTAACATAGTTGATATACAATTTTTTATCCTACTTTCAACTTGCTATTATATCACAAGCTTTACCCAATGATGTAGAGGATAAATGGCATTCTTATAATATGGATGTTCCATAACTTAGTAAATCCTTACCTGAATTAGTTGAGTTGTTTGCACATTTTGTTGTCATAAATAGCACTGGCATACACATCTTTGTAAATAGCTCTTTGTAGACTCATTTGCTTATTTCCTTATAAACATTTCTTAGAAGTAGAATCACAGGTTATTGATATATTTACATTTTTAAGTCTCTTGATAAGTACTAATAAATAGCTTACTGAAAGACTAAAGCAGTTGATATATCCCCCAGTAGTATGTAAAAGCATTGAGCATTATTAATTTAAAATTGTACCTTTTGGGGGCACCTGGGTGGCTCAGTCAGTTAAGCATCCAACTTCAGCTCAGGTGATGATCTCATGGCTTGTGGGTTCGAGCCCCGCATCAAGCTCAGTGCTGACAGCTCAGAGCCTGTAGCCTGCTTCAGATTCTGTGTCTCCCTCTCTCTCTGCCTCTCCCCAACTCATTCTGCCTCTCTCTCTCTCTCTCTCTCTCTCTCTTTCTCTCTCTCTCAAAACCAGATAAACATTTAAAAAAATTAAAATTGTGCCTTTTGTTACTTTAATTTGCATATTTTGGTTACTAGTGAGGTTGGGAAAATATATTCATTAACCTTTTCTGCCTTTAAAAATTATTTATTTTCATTTCCCATTTTACTGGGTTTGCTAATATTTTCCTTATATGATTGTATGGTTTCTTTATCCAGTATGGCCCTTATGCAATTGTTGGATGTTTTTGTTGAAAATATTTTCTTGGCTTGTTATTGCCTTTCATTTAAAAAAAAAGTATGAAAAATTAAAATTTTTACTTAGTAACACTATTACAAGTATTTTTCTTTTTTATTTCTTCCATTGCTTTTAATCTTAAGAAGTTGCTTCTTAACCTATGTTATCTTCTAACATGCCATATTAGGTCTTCTAACTTCTTGGTGACTTGATGTTTTTACATTTAATTCTTTCAGCTACCTGGAATTAACTTTGATATAGAGTGTAACTTTGCCAGGATCTAGGCCAATGCATGGTATAGACAATACGGTCCTCTCTAACTCAGGGATTCCTCCTTAGGTCTCCTGTTGTTCTTGCCTTTACTTCAGGGTTTCTTCCTCCATGAAGCAGCATTTTTCGTCTTAGGACTTTTTTTCAACGTTTATTTATTTTTGGGACAGAGAGAGAGAGCATGAACGGGGGAGGGGCAGAGAGAGAGGGAGACACAGAATCGGAAACAGGCTCCAGGCTCTGAGCCATCAGCCCAGAGCCTGACGCGGGGCTCGAACTCACGGACCATGAGATCGTGACCTGGCTGAAGTCGGACGCTTAACCGACTGCGCCACCCAGGCGCCCCTCGTCTTAGGACTTTTGGTGTCGTCTTAGGACTTTGGAGTGCCCTGTGTGGCAAAGTGCATGCATTGTTTTCATTTCTCTTTCTTTCCTCCACAAGGCTTAATAAATCACTCTACTCAGACCAGCCCAGTCCCATATGTCTTTACAGGAGGCTGGCACCTGTTATGTTTCATTTAAAAGCTACTCAAAGGAGGGGTGCCTGGGTGGCTCAATCGGTTAAGCATCCGACTTCGGCTCAGGTCATGATCTCACGGTTTGTGAGTTCGAGCCCCGCGTCAGGCTCTGTGCTGACAGCTCAGAGCCTGGAGCCTGCTTCAGATTCTGTGTCTCCCTCTCTCTCTGACCCTTCCCCATTCATGCTCTGTCTCTCTCTGTCTCAAAAATGAATAAACATTAAAAAAAATTTTTTTTAAGAAATTTTAAAAAATGAAATAAGTAAAACTTACTCAAAGACTCAGTTCCCTAAAAATTTCTTCTCTGAGTTTTTATTGATGTCAGATATACCTGTTATTTCTTCTCTTTGCATTAAACACCCTCTCCCAAAAGCCTTGCTAAAAAACGCGCATTCACCTCAGCAGAGTAGCATACTGTATTAGTGTCCTGTGGCTGCCGTACCAAATTACCACCAAGTTGGTGGCTTGAAACAACACAAATGTATTCTCTCACCGTTCTGGAGGCTTGAAGTCCGTCCTTCCTCTGATGGCTCCAGGGAAGATCTTTCCTTGCCTCTTCTGTGCTTCTAATTGCTGCCAGCAACCCTTGTGTTTGTTGGTTGGCAGCTACATCTCTCCAGGCCCTGCCTCTGCTGTCGCATAGCCCTCTTCCCTCTGTATCTGCGTGTGTCTGAGTCCTGTGTCCAGATTTCTCTCTTCTAATAAGGACACCAGTCATTGGATTAGGGCCTACCTGAATCCAGTACGACTTCACCTGAATTGAACTAATTACATCTGCAAAGACTCTATTTCAAATACGGTCACATTCTGAGGTTCTAGGGGCACAGGAATTTTCAGAGAACATTATTCATCCCAGTACAGATAGTAAGCGAATAGTTCTTTCCTGTTATTTAGCTTTATTGGATCACTTTTTCTGTTTAACAGTTGATATGGAACCACTAGAAAATCCTGGGATCTGTAGTGAGGAGGCAAAGGGAGAAACCAGCAGAGAGAGCCAAGGGAGGGGTGGCAAATGCCCGATCCTACCCCTTTGCCTATGGCTGGTCCTGTAACCAGGTAAATAGTAAATCCACACGTGTTTTGCTTTCTCAGTAACTTGCTTGTGGTTGAAGTGGCGAATCCAAGTGTTTAGTTAGGTTGATCAATATCTTCTTTTCCTATTAGTAACACATAAACTACTGGATGGTTAAGTGAAAGGACAAAATGAGTAATCCATTAGAATGATTCAGGTAATGGTTTGATATCAAATCTTTTTGATTTTCAAAAAAACGTATTATATAAATTAATAGTAATTGCAATTATATGATTTTCTCATTTTTGAAGTCCAATGAATGAGTTGTAACTGCTAAATTTTAGAGGGAGAGAATATACTTCATTTTGATTATTTCCGAAATATGGAGCAACCCTAAGATTCTATTATCTTAACGAGAAGAGAGGATGATAGATTGGGGAATTAATTTTGCTAATAACATCATTTTGATTCTTTTTAGTAAAATGCAATTGCAGAAGCTGGGAAAATGCCAATAGCCTTTTTCTTCCATTATAAATATGGCAAATAAAAATTTTAATGAAATTTATATATCTACTGTTTAATTTTATGAATTGCTCATTTTTGAGAAACGTGTGAGATGTCCCACTATTATCTGGCTTATAAAACACAAGTTTAATTCCTTTTGGAAATATTGGCAATATTTAAACATTTTTATTAAAAGCAGTATGAAGATATATTTAAGTGAAGAAAACGAATATAGTTGTTCTTTTTTTTCTGTTAGCTTGTGCCTGATATCCACGAGTACTGTGAAGGTTGCTACCTTCATCTTGAGGGCAGAAATAAAGATCTCCTGTGTACACACAGAGCTCATTCACTCCCAAGTCCTCATTCTACCTGATGAGACGACACTCCCTAATTTAAAATTCTATTAAACAGGGGCGCCTGGGTGGCTCAGTCGGTTGGGCGACCGACTTCGGCTCAAGTCATGATCTCTCAGTCCGTGAGTTCGAGCCCCGCGTGGGGCTCTGTGCTGACAGCTCAGAGCCTGGAGCCTGTTTCAGATTCTGTGTCTCCCTCTCTCTCTGACCCTCCCCCGTTCATGCTCTGTCTGTCTCTGTCTCAAAGATAAATAAACGTAAAAAAAAATTTAAAAAAATTCTATTAAACAAAATAAATAGTTTCTTGGAGTAGACTGTGTTGTGGTTTAGTGACTCAACTCTCCGTCAGCACTAGAAGCCTGGATTCTTAATCTGACAGTGCCACATGAAAAAACTTGTTTTATATCATCCCTGATCAAAAAAAAAATCATTTATTTTATACCCACTGAGTACAGATTATAGGGATAGAAGACAATATGGTTTTTAACTCCTAAAAAGCCCAAAACTGAATTGAGGAAAAGATGTATGTTCACCTCATATGAACACTTAACAAATAATGCTAGGTTGAACCTTATTTGACTGGTTTTGACCTATAAAAATGTTACTTCCTAACATTCAGCCTGAAAGTTCACAACCAGCTACTGTCACTCACCTGATTTTTGCATGTCCTTTAGTCCTTTATGTATTGAGAGCAGTTGTGCACAAAGGCCTGTCCGGCACCTCGGCACTCAGCCTAGGGAAGTGTGGGGCCAGTGTTGTTTCCCTTCGAGAACTCTGCATATTTTACATATGCTGTGCCGCCTCTTCTGCCTTCTCTTGTTTCTTTTCAGCTACGTTACTTCCACATGTGGGAATTTTCTTTCCTCCTGAGCATATTATCCTCACGTTATTTGCAATACTTTCCTCTCTTCCTCTTCCTTTCCACTCTTAGCCAAAGAAAATCTCCCCCTTCTCCTTCACTTCCTTTCCTTCCTTTTTTTCTTTCTATTCTTTGTGTCACTTTCCATTCTGTTGTGAATCATGATCATGTAGTTGGTGGATGTAAGGCCCAAGAGCAAAAGCTAGTGATACATTTGTAGAGAAGAGAAAACCGTAAGTTTTGCTGTGAAACAATAGTAATCTAGATCTGGTAACAATAAAAGCCCTATAAAGTCACTTTATAATCTCTGAAAAATGATCTGACCATTATCCCTTCTTAATTGAATATGCTTTTTCTCAGTAATCCCTATTCCAAAAAGAAAATAATCTGTCGTTGAGAAAAAGAAATACTATTTCTAAGGCTGTTTTATTACTTTCTTGGTTTTGTTTTTGTTTTTGGGGTTTTGTTTTGTTTTATTTTTTTTTGCTATAGTGTACTATTTTAGCTACCTGAAATCAGGTTTTCATGTAGCTTATCCGGAAATCTTACCATCATTTATAATATTGTACTTACTGGATAAAAGGCAGTTACCTTAAAAAAAATTTTTGGAACACAGCTCTTTGGTTAGTTGGGATTTCCTTTAGTATAAAGTGGATACCTAAGGGGGAAAGAAACACAAGATTCATTACAATCAGTGGTGTTGTGGAATAAATGAATTTTGAAATTAGACTTAATAGAATTTGATAGCCAGAGATTGCAAGGAAGTCAGGGGAAAGAATTAATAGGAAAACCAAGCAAAGAATAAATCATGAAACAAGTTGTGCCTAAGGGAAGAGCAGACAAATCTCTCTGACCACAACTGAGGGAAGAAAGGGCTTGGAGTGGCAGTGGAGTACCCTTCGTGGGGAATTTGGAGTTTGTTGCTAGCATCTCTATAAGGATTACTTTATCAAACTAGATGGAGAGTAGTGATGACCTCTTTTTGCCTCATACACCTTAGAGGATTTCAGTTCATGGGAACCAAGAGTAGAAATATAAGTCTATTCTCAGATTCGGCTTGTCATTGTCTTCAGTCAGCAAATCCATATTCCTGATGTGTCTGTAATATGTTTTGCATTATTACTTCTTGTTAGAAATGATTTTTGGGGGGAGACGCAGAGAGAGAATATTGAGCAGGCTTCATGCCCAGTGTGGAGCCTGACGTAAGGCTCGATCTTACGAGTGTGAAATCATGACCTGAGCCACCCAGATGCCCCAGCTTAACCTGCTGAGCCACCCAGATGCCCCAGAAATGATTTTTTAAGTTTACTTATTTATTTTGAGAGAGAGAGAGAGTGAGTAGGGGAGGTGCAGAGAGAGAAGGAGAGGAGAGAGAGTCCTAAGCAGGCTCTGCACCACCAGCACAGAGCCCAACATGGGGCTCCAACTCATGAACTATGAGATCATGACCTGAGCCAAAGTCAAAAGACGGACGCCTAACCAACTGAGCCACGCAGGCACCCCAGAAATGATTTTTAATTAGAGTTTTCTTTTGTAACATTAGCACAAGTTAAAGACACTGATTGAACTCATCATTAAATAAATGATGACAATTCTAGTCACTACCAAAGGACGGATTTAGGAGGCCCTTGAGCAACTTTGGTCTCTTATAGAGTTTACATGACTGGTACAGATGGATGGGGGAAGCCAAAGATGTAATTCAGACAATTATGTACTAATTACCAATCATTTTGTATTAATCATTGAATAACTGCCAGGTATTTGGAAATTGAGTAAATCAAACGTGATGAAATTGACAGTTGAAATTGGAAACTAATGTAAAAACTAACATCCATAAGAATTATCTTGAAAAAGTGAAAGAAAAAGAAAGAAAGAAAGAAACTCATTCTCATATTTTAAAATAATCTCTTTAGGGGCGTCTGGGTGGCTCAGTCAGTTGAGCGTCTGACTTCGGCTCAGGCCATGATCTCACAGTCCATGAGTTCGAGCCCTGCGTTGGGCTCTGTGCTGACAGCTCAGAGCCTGGAACCTGCTTTGGATTCTGTGTCTCCCTCTCTCTCTGCCCCTCCCCACTCATGCTTTGTCTCTCTTTCTCTGTCAAAAATAAACATTAAAAAAAATTTTTTTAAATAAAATAAAATAATCTCTTTAGTTTCATATTATCATCAAAGGGCTTTTACTAGAAGCACCATATTTTGTGTGAGGATGTTTAATATGTCTCATAAGTAATATTCAAAGACTAAGTCCTCACTTCTAGGTTTATAAGATGTATAGAACACTGTATAGTAAGAATCTATTGAGTAGAGCCTTTAAATCTTGGAATTATGGCTGTGAGAATTTTGAGAGTACTTGATTTGTAGGAAAAGGAGATTATTTGTGAGTTCAGGAAATACAGTAAATGGTAAAAACTTTTGATACAAGGAACAATTATGCAATTATTTTGAAACTTTTTGCTTCTAAAGTTGCTATAAAGTAATAATGCTTGTAGCAATGTAAGCATTATCAAAGCTCAAGATTGGTAAAGATAATTTTCTCTGAATGCCTGGGAGGACTAACGAAATCAGACAAGTTTGGTGCCAGGTTCTTTAGGGACCCTAGAGTTTCCTAGACTCTTACTAATTGTAGTTGGCACCAGAGTCATTTTGGACTATTGAGCTAGGTGGGGCGAAGGTAAATAAAGGAAGCAGATGATACATATAAAGGTGCTATAAAGTCAACTTCAAAGTGTGTGACATCACCATAGACTTCTGGAAAATAACAACAGATGGACCAGCCTAGCTGCAACTATTGTGGTTAGGAAGAGGTGCTTTTGAACCAAAGCTTTATACAGACATTATTTGCAATAGTCACGACAGCACAGGCTCTGCAAGCAGCTGCTGTAGTTATGAGTCAAACCATCTTTGCAGAAGGGGCTTCGTATTGACTCACCCAGTAAACCCTAGCTGAACATCTGTGATGTGACAGATGTGGTTATATGCCATGGCAGAAACAGAGAGAACCAGACACTTGAACTCCATGAGGAACTTACTCTCTGAGATAAAAGAACTTACTCTGTGAGAGAGGCATCGATGATTATAATGAAACTACAAGATAGCAAAACTGCCTGTAATGTAGGGTGTGTAAGGGAGCTATGTTTGGAAAGATGGACTGCATCCAGAAGATGGAAGAGCTTGAATATGGGGCTATTGTGAACATAGTGCTGACCCATCTAATAGTTTTGAAATAAGAGAATACATCGGAAAGATCAATCTATATAGTATTAGAGCAGGGTAGGGGATACAGGAGAGAAGGTAGCAGAAGATAACTAGAAAACTTTCTAAATTGAAGAGATAATGAAGTTGGGGACTAGGATAATGAATGGTCAATTGAATGGACAAGGGTAGATGGCTGTCATTCTGGTGACGTGGAAGCAACACGTTTCATATATTTATACCCCACCACTTCCTCCTCCAAGGGATTTGTGGTAGTTTCTATCCAATTAGCGATGTAAGTAGGTGAAGATGAGAAAACTAAAGGAATAATAGTGTGATGAGACCTGAGAGATCATTACTTTACAGAAGTGTACATTCATAAAGTTCTATATCATTACTAAAATTGACTCATGATCAGGTGCACAGTCTACATTGTCTGAAAGGCAGCAAGCAAGGAAAAGAAAAGGTATTTTGGCATTTAAGAATGAGAGAAATTTCTCCTTTCAGGCCCCATAGAGAAACTATTAAGTAGGATGTTGGCTAACACCCTTCTCAGCTTCCCTGCAGTACATCCAACAGAGGCTCTTACGTGCTTGTGTCTTTAGTGTCTCTCAAAGCAAGTCAGGTGTGGTGACAAAGGGCCCCTTGACCAGTAATCAGAGATGGGGTGATGGGAGAGGAGAGCCCAGGGATGACTCCCCAGTGTTGCCTCTGATGATTTAGCGTTGGTTTTCTACACTTGTAACATATAATCATATTCTGCCAGGCTTCCTGCTCCTTGCCTTCCCCGTGGTAATATAATCACCACTAGCTTTGTTTTGTGTTGCAAAGGATAGCAATTTTAAAAACTCTCTCTTGCATTATTCATTTGTTATTTATAAGCTTAGGAAGGTCATTAGACAGTCTTTCTTTGGGGATTATATATGCCTTCAAAAGAAAAGCTACATTTGCTCTTCTCTGCCATTAGATTATAGGAACTCAGGTAGCCTTAGAAGGAAAATACCAGCAATCAAGAAAACTTCTTTCATATTTTAACAACTAAACTTGTCCAACTTGAATGTCATAAAGAGAAGTTGAAAAAAATACCATGATCTTCAGCTCCTCTAAATGAGAGCATGTGCAATCATGCATGAAACATGAGTCTCCTAATGAACCTGAGCCCTTCCTTGAGACACAGACCTCAGTTCCTCAGTTCTCCTAGGGTTTGGGACAGTTGTTCCCCCAGGTTTTTTTAGTCCCCTGTCCTCTTGGCTCTTGCCCAGAATGAGATATTTCCTTCCTCTGGAAACATCAACAATAAAGCTAAACCTTGCTGAGCCCAGCCTGGTTCTGGGTGGCTTCATAGTTTATTAATCATGGAGAGTGATTCCAAATGACCAAAATGTACATATTATTGGTTCTGAGATAGCTTGGTTAAATTTCACATACCCTGTAGTATCCAAAGTCTAGATTTCACAAAATGAAATTATTATGGCAAAGGTCCCCAGCCTTTGTTGGAGAGATGATCTGCATCCCAGTCGTCAGATAGGAGGGGAACTTGGACATTCTGCCCCACACAGCATATTGGTAGATGACCCCAAGCTTTCAAGCTGCCATTTAAAACATTGAGGGGCCCAGGGGGGTAAAGGCTGATTGGACTAAAATGTTACTTTTTATTAAAAGAGAGAGAGAGAGAGAGAGAGAGAGAGAGAGAGAGAGAGAGAGAGAGAGAAGACTGCTCTTGTGCAACCAGTAGATGGCAGAGTTTCCGCATTAAAAGCTATTAACCATTTGCTGAGCTCAATACCTACATTAATGTTGGAGTATTCTTTGGATTGCTAACACTCTGAGGATGTTTTGGATTTTTAAAACTTGAATGAACATAGAAAATTATATTTATTTCTCCATCCAGCTGGGGATTTTGTGATCATGAAACTCATCTGCAGAGAATTTGAGATTAATCTCTGAACTGGGAGTCAAGTGGGTTATGTACTCCCATTTTTGCCATTCTTGTTTCTATATCATTACACAGTTGAGACTGATAAATATGCTAGCTCCAACGTAACATCCATATGATACCCAGTGAGGTATTATGCAGGAAATGTTAACTGGCATTCATATGCATGATTAAAATAACTGGTACTTACTGAGCACCTAGTATGTGCCAGTACTAAGCTAATGAGCAGTAGCTAATTTTTATGAGCATTAGCTGATTGAATTCTCATGACAGTCTGGTTATTATGCCCATTTTGCAGATGAGGAAGCAGAGGCTTAGAGAAGTCAAGTAACTAGCCAAGGTCACATAGCCAATCGCTAGCCTGGTATGACTTGAAATCTGAGTGTATGCCATAGCTATATTTCATCTCCTATTCAGCTGAGAAAAATAGAAGTCTGCATACAACATTGCTTCCGAAAGAAAAACCCATTCTGTAAATTTAAAACACTCCGTTTCCAAGGTAAATATATACGTTTGTCTGTTTGTTTTGGAGATAGGACAGATTTACATAGCCTTATGCTGACACTGTCATTTGCCTCTTTGTGAGCCTTGGCATAGAAGTCAGACTTCCGGTTCCATGCACATGGGTAATCAGCAGGCCCACAGTTCTGTCAGCCTCATGGTTTCTCAGAGCCACTGTCTCTTCAAATCTTCAATGAGGGACTGCACCGGGTAATCTTTAGGGCCTTTTCAAGTCTAGAATGATCTGGTGGTATGTGTCCGTAATCTGAGTTGCTCAGGAAATGGTAGCTCTCTACCATTTAGCAATTGCAGCAAAAAAACAAAAACAAAACAACAACAACAAACAAAAACAAAAAACCCAAAAAACTACACATACTATTAGCTTATTCATGAATTAAAAGTTTTCTCTCTTTGTTCATGGCCAGAAAACTTATGTAGCCATACAACCACAGCCTTGATTCAGAAGAATGATTCTAATATCTGGTGTTTTAAACTCTCATGAGGAAATAATTCAGTGCAGCTGGAAATCCCTTCAGTAACTTTGAAATCATGGCTCCAAGGCCTACCAGAACACAATAAGAATTCTTTGCGTAGACAATAGATGGCAGTACAGCATCAACTTATACCCTGTAGTTAAACCTAAACCTTTAGTTTTGTGTCACATTTTATTATTTTTCATGTACATTACCTTTGAAGCAAGAATTATTAGATAAAGAAACTCATTTAACTTGCTTTTTATTGGGATACATGTATTAAAATGCTTGAGCAACAACTTGATGGAGTAGACGAAATTAGGAAAACATGAAGCAGAGTTCTAGGAAGCGAATGAGACTTACACTTCATGGGCCACTCCCAAGGCTTCAGGAGAGGCCCTAATGTTATAAATTTTGAAAAAGTAAGATGCCTTGTTACCTTTCTCTTAAAGAGGGTCTCTCAAATTATATAAGCTTCAAGCCTCACAAAGCTTGGATTTGTCTGGAAATAGCCATGTGGTTTTTAACGTAGGAAAGGGTAGACAGTCTTGCCATTATTAATTTTATACCAACTTAATCTCCAGGGAAAAGGGCACTCTGGTTTTTAAAACCAAGCCAAATAAAAAGGAAACAGAGAGAGTAACTGGATGAGCTGGCACATATTCCACTTATTTATGAGTCTCAGTAAAATGAAAGACTTAACACTGAAACTCTTTAATTTCTGGCAACATATCTTAGCTAAAATAAGGAAAGTACAGATTATAATTAGCAAAGTAATAAATTATTTTCTGCTAAACCTCCAGACCGGTATGACAGTGTTTAGGGGATTTTATTTTATTTTGTCTTATGATTTTTTTTTAACCCAAGAGATGTTGTCCTTAATAAGAGACCAGTAGTGACTATTCACAAAGAAAATTGTACTTCATTTACAAATCTTAAATTTCTCACCAAAGAGCCAAGCTTAGCCTTTCCTATGACTAGCCATAGCCTACTCAGGAGTTAAACTAAAATTTACCCTTTAGGAAAGAAAAAAAATAACCTTTCCGATTGACCTTTTGTGTTGCAAACACTTACTAAGGTTGGCTTTTAGGTTAGGGAAATTTATCTGCATCTAGCTCCATATGCAACTATTATTTAGAATTAATAGTGCCCCTTTAATGAGCATCTTGTCTACCAGGTCTTAATATCCTTGAGGGCAGAATGTCACTTTGTTCATCTTATGCACTTTGACACGTGACACAAAGCAAGAGATGTACAAATGCTTGCTGAAAGAATGAATGCTAGATGCTGTTAAGAAGTTACCATTGGAGGGCACCTGGGTGGCTCAGTCAGTTAAGCATCAGACTTCAGCTCAGGTCGTGATCTCACAGTTTGTGGGTTCGAGCCCCGCATCAGGCTCTGCGCTGACCGCTCAGAGCCTAGAGCCTGCTTCGGATTCTGTGTCTCCCTTGCTCCCTGCCCCTCCCCCACTTGTGCATGCCACACATGCTCTCTCTCTCAAAGCATAAATAAAAACATTAAAAAAAATAAAAATGAAAAAAGGTCTTAGGAACCTTCTGGCATGATTCTAAGTCTACTATTTCTGTGTACTATATCGTGAAGATTCGTTTCAGCAGACACACTTGTACAACAAATTTCCTATGAGTACAAGGTCTGTGTCTGACACTCTTGAGAGGAACTAGAAATGCTTGTGGGGTAGCCTGAGCATCTGGGGTTAGGTGAGAAGCTGTCCTGAAGTTGAGCTCTGCTTGTGAAGCCCTCCCAGCCCACACATCCTGTGGCCTTCTTTATCTCCCAACCGAGTCCTGGAGCCAAGTTTGAAATAATGGCACCTGTGATCAGGTGCACAGCCATACTGCCTGTATTTGGGTCAGGAGGAAAGAGAAGTCAGCCAATACATCCTCATCCTCCTCCCCTCAAAGGAAGGTTGGGGGTTATTGGCTGTGCTACAAACACTCAGCATTTCATGTTTCAGAAATACGGGTGAAACAACCACCTTCCCTGGACTATCTGTAATAGCCTCCCCTTCTTCCAGAGATTGAGAAACTAGACCTACCTTCGATTTCTCCTGTGAATTATTAAAGCCTTGGATTTCCCTTCATTAGCATTCTTCAAGCAAAGCCCTTATCCTGCTCCAGGATCTTTATCTAGTCTTTTTTTTTTATTTAAAAAAAATTTTTTTTAACGTTTATTTATTTTTGAGACAGAGAGAGACAGAGCATGAACGGGGGAGGGGCAGAGAGAGAGGGAGACACAGAATCGGAAAGAGGCTCCAGGCTCCGAGCCATCAGCCCAGAGCCTGATGCGGGGCTCAAACTCACGGACCGCGAGATCGTGACCTGGCTGAAGTCGGACGCTTAACCGACTGCGCCACCCAGGCGCCCCTATCTAGTCTTAATAATACGGTTAAGAAATATATCAACCCTTGTATCACTTAGGATGCTCAATTGCAGATAATAGAGAGCACCTAACTCAAAATGGCTTAAAGGATAGAGATTTTATTATGTACCATAACAAGAACTCTAGAGCCAGGGCAGGTCTAAGATTGGTTAATTCAGTTGCTCAGCAATATATTTGAAGACTCAAGCTCTTATATTTTTGTCCCGCTTTCTCCTCCATCTATTCTCCATAGGCTAATGCCACTCATGGTCCTAAAGTGGCTGTCACATTCATCATGTGCAGGCATGACACTGGTCTGCAGGGAAGAAGAGCTATTTTTTTCTGTAAACCTTCTTTTCAGAGAAAGACATTTTTTTTTTCAATATATGAAATTTATTGTCAAATTGGTTTCCATACAACACCCAGTGCTCATCCCAAAAGGTGCCCTCCTCAATACCCATCACCCACCCTCCCCTCCTCCCCACCCCCCATCAACCCTCAGTTTGTTCTCAGTTTTTAAGAGTCTCTTATGCTTTGGCTCTCTCCCACTCTAACCTCTTTTTTTTTTTTTTTTCCTTCCCCTCCTCCATGGGTTTCTGTTAAGTTTCTCAGGATCCACATAAGAGTGAAAACATATGGTATCTGTCTTTCTCTGTATGGCTTATTTCACTTAGCATCACACTCTCCAGTTCCATCCACGTTGCTACAAAGGGCCATATTTCGTTCTTCAGAGAAAGACCTTTGACTGATTCTTTCAGCAGACTCCCTTACATCTCATTGGCCAGGCTTGCACCAGATTAAGTCAGGCAAAGTGCAATCTGTTTAGAGGGTCAGAGAGACATAAATCAATGGGGTAATATCAGCAACAGAGATATGTGTGGGTATATACCTAAAACAGTTACTGGTGAGGGGAATGGGACACCAGGATCAGACCAATCATATTTGACTACTGAGCCAGAAGTGGCTTTCTTTGAGGCACATGGAGGATGGATATCTGAACAAAATCAGGGTTATTAGCAAAGAAAAAGTACATGTGTGTGTGTTGGTGGGAGGTTGTCTGGGTGTTTGGATAAAGGAAATGGTTTGGGTAGGCAACCACCAGAGTTTTCCAGAACACTCTGCCTTCATTTGTTTCCATTTCTTTTAAGTCTAATAAAATCCTGGGAATGATTCCCTTTCCTTGGCATTGTCTAGATCCCTCTCCTAACGGATTCAGTTCCTACTTTGTTTCCAATGTTCAGAAAATTTAAAAATTTCTTGCTTTCTTTTCTTAAAAGCATTGATAGCAGAGCACCAAGAAATCATAAAGTGAAATTGGGTTGCTTTTATGCCTAAACCTGTCTATAACTACTATTTACCTACTATCTAGCTCTAAGTTGTTTCTGCATAGGGTTTACAAGAGTTCTGTTGGCCACATGGTGAAGTCATCAAGGTTTATTGCTGAATGTATATGAGAGTACCAATTATCTACAATCTTGTGTAGGTTTTGAAGAATAATTCCTTATTTTGGCTAATTGGAAATGTAGAGACAGAGATGTGCCTTTGGGTTTCTTGAGTTTCCAGAGTTCTTGACAGGTTATTGACATAACTATGTATTCATTCTTTCCAGAGCTTTGGAGGTAGTGGACGGAGGCCATGTGGCTCCAGAGTGCCAGAGAGTTGCATTGCACCATGGAGAATCCCAGTTCCTTCACGTCACCAGTGAGGTGCCTGGTCCTTTACCTATGGAACCTGGAATGTTTAAAAAGGTAATGCTTCATTTCCAATATTTGGCTCCCACCAACAAACACTTCCATGAGTTAAAACATGGTAAAATAGGGGTGCCTGGGTGGCTCAGTTGGTTAAGCATCCAACTCTTGATTTTGGTTCAGATCATGAACTCACAGTTCATGAGACAGCCCTGCGTCGGGCTTTGTGCTGAGAGCATGGAGCGTACTTGGGACTCTCTCTCTCTCTCTCTCTCTCTCTCTCTCTCTCTCTCTCTTTCTTTTTCTCTCTGCCCCTCCCCTGTTCTCTGTCTCTCAGAATAAATAAACATTTTAAAAAATGGTGAAATAGCCCCTGTCTGATTGAAAACCACATACTTAAAAAGAATATGAATTATAGAAAGGGCATTACATATCAAAGCACCATGATAATAAATAATGAGCCTCATTATTTATTGATGAGTGTGAATCTTTGCTCTGTGCTAGCTTCAGATGTCCTTCCTCATTGCCATAGATGCCTTTTGCCTGCCTTTTTTCTTTTTACACAGATTGATTTAACTCAAAGGGATACAAAGAAGTAGAACATCAATATTTGGAATTCCCATAAAAAGCATTTATTCTACTTCCTACTGCAACAATATTAGAGTTATTATCATTAAATCAGCAATCACTTCTTAATATCTAAATGTTTGCACAGAAAGTTCTGACTCAATTGTATTGCCTTAGAAAAAGAGCTTTCCCCAAAGTGGGAGACAGAGAAGCATATGCATGTTAAACACATTCATTCACTCATAAAATGATATTACTCACGTACCTGTCTGCAGTAGGAAAGTTCAATAATGTCTTTACTCATAGTGTGAGAGCTGGTTTAGCTGCCATGCTTTTAAGGTTGGAAAGCACACTTCTTGTTACAACCTACTACTATGAGATCAGTGAGGGTTGCCATATTGTGTCATGAAAGAAACCCTCCCCCCACCAAAAAGAAATTGGCTTTAGTAATGCTATGTCCTAAAAATTAATAATTAGTGCAAGATGAAAAGCTTTAGAGATTGGGTGTACAACAATATGAATATACATAACGCTACTGAACTGTGTACTTAAAATGATTAAGACAGTAAATGTTATCTTATGTGTATTTTACCACAGTTTGGAATAAAAAATTTAGGGGTGCCTGGGTGGCTCTGTTGGTTGAGTGTCCAACTCTTGGCTTCAGCTCAGGTCAGGATCTCACTGTTTGTGGGTTCAAGCCCTGTGTCGGCCTCCATGCTGACCATGTGGGCCTGCTTGGGATTCTCTCTCTCTCTGTCTCTCTTTCTCTGCTCCTCCCTTGTGTGCTCTCTATCTCCCTCTCAAAATAAATAAATAAACTTAAAAAATGTATCTAGAATGCAATTTTTTAATTACTTAGTAATGGAAAGCACTAAAAAAAAAAAGGGGGGGGGGACATAAGATTGTTAGTTCTGAGGCGCCTGGGTGGCTCAGTCAGTTGAGCATCTGACTTCGGCTCAGGTCATGATCGCACAGTTCATGAGTTCGAGCCCTGCATCGGGCTCTGTGCTGACAGCTCAGAGCCTGGAGCCTGCTTCAGATTCTGTGTCTTCTCTTTCTCTGCCCCTTCCCTGCTCATGCTCTGTCTCTCTCTGTCTCTCAAAAATGAATAAACGTTAAAAAAATTTAAAAAAAAAAGATTGTTCTTATTTTATATTTTATTAGAACATGATAAAAATAGGTAGGGAAATTCAGTAGGGAAGGTTTCTAACTCAAAACAGCGTAATATCAATCAGAGTACCAGAAATATAAAATTAACTTTGATAAAATGTTAAAATAAAAAATCAAATTTAAATTAAAAAATTAAAAAACCTAGTTCACGTAATTTATACTTATATTCAAATTGGTTTTACATTTAGTTTTTCTTTATGAAAAATAGTGTATAACTGTAAACAAAGCCTGATAAATCTAGTCACTAGGTCCTAGCTAGAGGACTAGAGCTAGCTAGAGTTTCAAGTTGTTTCCTACATTTGTCCTTTAATAACTTAAAATAAAAGTGGGGCGCCTGGGTGGCTCAGTCAGTTGAGCGTCTGACTTCGGCTCAGGTCGTGATCTCACAGTTTGTGAGTTCGAGCCCCACGTCGGGCTCTGTGCTGAGAGCTTGGAACCTGGAGCCTGATTTGGATTCTGTGTCTCCTCCTCTCTCTGCCCCTCCCCTGCTCATGCTCTGTCTCTCTGTCTCTCAATAATAAATAAATGTTAAAACAAATTTTTTTTAATAACTTAAAATAAAAGTAACTCTGTAGGTTTACTCAAGTCCAGGAAACAATTGGTGGCAGCATTCAGAGCTGGGGCACAAAACAAATCCTCCAAGAGGAATGGCCAAGGAGGGTATGTGGGGAGTGCCCTTCTCCCTTGGTTTGCAGCCCAACAGCAGTCCTGTCTGCTTCCCAGCACTGATATGCCATCTGGACATGGTTTCTCAAGCCTTGCTTGCTCTCCCAGGCTGCAGTCAAGGAGCTCTGGGTACTGGGCAGCCCTCACAGAGAGGCCCCAAGGCCAACCCAAGAGAGTTCAGTACTGCGAGGGCAGGCAGGGGGTAGGAGACCCATCGGCAAGGAGGCTTGCAGCCAGAAACAGGTGAACTGGGAACCCAGTGTAGGAGGGAGGCAGAACAGATAGAAGAAGGGCAAGAAGCTGGGGAAGGAAGCAAGCGGCAGCAGACTGTCATTCTGGCTATACTGTCTCCTAGCATCACCCGGGATGGAGTCAGCCAAGCACCACCTGTATTCTCTACTTGTACCTCACCTTCCCCCTCAGAATGGCCAAATACCCATAGTAGGAAGGACTGGCTCTGAGGTCTGCTTCTGGGTCTTTCTATTGTCTTTGTCTCTCTGCCCCTTTCCTTTCTTCTCCCCATCCACCATCCCTCTTTTCTTATTCTTTGCTCTTTCTGAGCTCTGGCTATCTTGATCTTTCTCATCTGCGTATTCTACCAGCCCTGGAGAAAGAGAAAAGCAGTGGAGCAGACTTTATTTTTCCTGCTAATGTGTTCTCAACTTTGTCTCTTGAGATCCTGGCTGAGAGGAGTAAGTGGACCATTCTCAAAAGGACAAGACATCTCCCCACAGTGGCCTGGCCAGTATCATTGGGAAACAGAAGTTAACTCAACTTAGATTCTGGGTGGTTTATACCTACTGTGAGTGCCTGTGTGCTAGGGCACTTCCCATGCTTTCCAAAGTACCCTTCTCTTAGTCTGCTCTGCAGTGAGCCTTGTCACTTCCTTTCAGGATCAGCAGATTTACTAGGCTGGTGCATCAGGACCACCTTTGGCATCTTTCCCAAGCAGAAAGCCATAAATTCTTCTTAAGATTCCTGGGTTGATCCAACCCTCTTGGTTATATCTATTTATTCAGATGAGTGTTTACATTTTTATTTGCATTAAAGTTAAGCAATTTTCCTTTCCCCACTCAACCAGAATGTATTCATTCTCTATATTTGTTCTGTACAATTTGTTATTGTATTTCTTTATTTTAAATGCTATTAAAATTCCTAAGACATTCCTTAAAGCTGATAATGCTATATTGAATCCTTCAATTGAAATAAGAAGACATTTACTGTACCTGCTTATGTAAACAGAAATACGGATTTATAATTACAAGGATGGTATTGCCTCTCAAATGCATATATACATTAAGTAGGGGAAAAAGCGCAACAAAAATCAAGATAGAATATTACTAGAATTTAAATCTGAGATGAGAAAAATCACCAGGGATTTTATATTTATTTGTACAAAACTATCTTTCCTTTAAATGGCTGCATAAAATCTTTAGTCCATTTTAAAGCAGAAGATATGTCTATGTAAAATGTTTATATTTCTAGCAGACCATTTTTTCATATTAGAGAAAAGCATAAGGAAGTGGCATCACTAAATGAAAACATATATTATATATATATATATACATATATATATATATATATATATATATATATGACAATCGTGTTGAATAATTCATTCTTTGCATGTAAGGAGATTAACAGTATAGATTATTGTGTTCTGTTATATTAATGTACTTATATTTATTATGTTATATTGTCTGCTTACTTCATTTTGTAAGTCAAAATGTCTTAATTCCACTACATGGAGGTATTTCTAGGACATGAAGGAACACCCTTTATTAATGAAAACATTTCTTTAAAAAAGAATAGAACAAGAAGACTGAGCAATGCATTGTTTAATTAAAATCAGCCTCATCAGGGGCACCTGGGTGGCTCAGTCGGTTGAGCATCCGAATCTTGATTTCAGCTCAGGTCATGATCTCATGGCTCATAGGATCAAGGCCCACGAAGGGCTCTGTACTGACAGTACACAGAGCCTTCTTCTGATTCTCTCTCTCCCTCTCTCTGCCCCCCACCCCCGGCTCATGCTTACTCTCTCTCTCAAAATAAATAAATAAACTTTAAAAAATTTTTAAATCAGCATCTTCAAAGAAGGCAATTACCTTAATGAGAATTTCTATGATTTCTAGTATAAAAAATATTTGTCTTCAATTATAGTCACTTATTTTGACCTAGAAGATTGTATGTGACTATAGTGATTATGAGTAAAATTTTAATCATTCTAGAGCCTAGTTCAAACAAGCAAAATGGAATAAACAGGTATAGCAATTATTTGATTAATTCAAGCAAAAAACTCTTTTGCTTTAACCATTTGGATTCTTTCATTCTTGATGACCTGGATAAAGCCGCTGTGCATACCATACTGTCCGTAAGTATGTGTACACGTATATTTTTTAAAAGAAAAAATCAGCCCCTGCCCCCTTCCAAAACAAAAGGTAACTATGATCTATAGAGGAGAAAAAATTTTGCCACATCAGTGTTGTGCCTTCAGAAGTCACGTGTACAGATTTTGCTTCTTGTCAGTGTTTCTCTGCCCCATCATTCAGAAAATATCTGTGACTCTCTAATCTCACTCTTGAGATTGGGATGCTCTCAAGTCATTAAAACAGACAGGTGTCTGCTCTAGTCTCGACTCTCTCAGAAATGGTTCTACCATAATCACTTTTGACAGCTTTTTTATTGCCTAATTCATCTTCTAATTAAAGGTGGTACAGGGGCTCCTGGGTGGCTCAGTCGGTTGAGCATCCGACTGCGTCTCAGGTCATGATCTCTCAGTCTGTGAGTTCGAGCCCCGTGTCGGGCTCTGTGCTGACAGCTCAGAGCCTGGAGCCTGCTTCAGATTCTGTCTCCCTCTCTCTCTTTCCCTCCCCCACTCATGCTCTCTCTCTCTCTCTCTCTCTCTCTGTCAAAAATAAATAAACATTAAAAAAAATTAAAAAAAAAATAAAGGTGGAACATTTTCTAGTTTCCAGCCTGGTTATTCTAGTTTAGTCAAGAAGTATAGCAGTCCACAGCAAAGGAAACAACCAACAAAACTAAAAGGCAACCGACGGAATGGGAAAAGATATTTGCAAATGACATATCGGACAAAGGGCTAGTATCCAAAATCTATAAAGAGCTCACCAAACTCCACACCCGAAAAACAAATAACCCAGTGAAGAAATGGGCAGAAAACATGAATAGACACTTCTCTAAAGAAGACATCCGGATGGCCAACAGGCACATGAAAAGATGCTCAACGTCGCTCCTTATCAGGGAAATACAAATCAAAACCACACTCAGATATCACCTCACACCAGTCAGAGTGGCCAAAATGAACAAATCAGGAGACTATAGATGCTGGAGAGGATGTGGAGAAACGGAAACCCTCTTGCACTGTTGGTGGGAATGCAAATTGGTGCAGCCACTCTGGAAAACAGTGTGGAGGTTCCTCAGAAAATTAAAAATAGACCTACCCTATGACCCAGCAATAGCACTGCTAGGAATTTACCCAAGGGATACAGGAGTACTGATGTATAGGGCCACTTGTACCCCAATGTTTATAGCAGCACTCTCAACAATAGCCAAATTATGGAAAGAGCCTAAATGTCCATCAACTGATGAATGGATAAAGAAATTGTGGTTTATATACACAATGGAATACTACATGGCAATGAGAAAGAACGAAATATGGCCCTTTGTAGCAACGTGGATGGAACTGGAGAGTGTGAAGCTAAGTGAAATAAGCCATACAGAGAAAGACAGATACCATATGTTTTCACTCTTATGTGGATCCTGAGAAACTTAACAGAAACTCATGGGGGAGGGGAAGGAAAAAAAAAAAAAGAGGTTAGAGTGGGAGAGAGCCAAAGCATAAGAGACTCTTAAAAACTGAGAACAAACTGAGGGTTGATGGGGGGGGGGGGAAGGGAGGGTGGGTGATGGGTATTGAGGAGGGCACCTTTTGGGATGAGCACTGGGTGTTGTATGGAAACCAATTTGACAATAAATTTCATATATTGAAAAAAAAAGAAAAGAAAAAAAAGAAGTATAGCAGTCCAGTTCAACAAGCATTTATGGAGGTAGCAAAGAAGAAAAAACATTTTCTAACACTTTCATTTTCCATGGTGGTTGCGCACTTAGAGAGGTGATGCCCCATTTCTCTGCCCACCCCATTATTTCTCCTTTCTCTCTCTCTCCAGCTGCTCCACATGGGTCCACTAATTTTTCTCTGAATGCTCAATCCTAGCCTTACCTCATTTCTTAGACTAGACCAGGTTCAAAATATGAAGTACTTAAGAGGCTTCAGACTTATTCACTCCACCCCCACCAAGCTCCATCCCAGGGAACATCATATTGTATCTTGTCCACTGTTGGGTTGGCCTAGGACACATTACATGAACATTGATCACTGGGCTCCCTCATTTTGTCTCAAGATGCCCAGGCTGCTAATCTCACCAAGGACAGTTCTAAAATCATTGTACAAAAAGTAGGACTTTCCAAATCCTGAAGTCTAACCTCCAACCCTCACCCTGAGACTGAGGTATTTACTAAGGTTAGACCTTCCCAATAGTGACTTTCTTAATAGACTTGTGAGTATCATTCATCCATTCCAATGCTACATTTCACCTTCTGATTGGCACTGCACCTCCAATCGCCTGTGCCATCTGGTGTTGTGATTAGAGACTGCTGAGCCCTTGGATCTTCCTTGTCCCAAATGTCTGCTTTCATCACCAGCCAGATCTCACCACTATTCCACCCCACCTCACCCAGGACCTGCCCTATCCACACAGGTAGGTCTACTACCCAACTTCAATCTCTCACCTTTCTCAGACCATCTGCATGGCAGGAGTCCCTCTGTGTTCTATCAGTACTGAGCTAAAAGTCTAGATATACTGTTAGAAAAAAAAAATAAAGATAGAGAACAATGTGTGTAGCATGTTACATTTTGTGCAAAAGGTAGAGGATTGGAATAAGTGTATTCGCTTGTAGATGCATTAGGAAACTATGGAAGGGTACATGGAAAACCAATAATTACCTGCGATGGGGTAGAGGACAATGAGCAGATAGGAGACACAGGCAGGAGAGAGACTTTTTGCTGTATACTTTTTTATATTTTGAATTTGAATGTGAAGATACTGCATATTCAGGAAACTTTCGAAGATGGAGGAATGAATAAATATGATTTAAGTTACAGTGTGATTAAAGTTCAGTTGAAATGGTTGAGGTATGCATGTGTACTTTTTTATGATTCTTCGGTTTGCTGTAATCTGTACCAGTCCTGACATTATCTGAGGGGGCCGCTACTATTCCCAAGCGTGCATAGCGGGCCACTCTACTGCCTTTGCAAACATTCCTCCCCACTCCTGCAAAGTCTGTCCATGTTTTGTCTACTCATCCTTTAAGATCCTGCTCAAACAGCTCTTCCTTTGTGATGTCTGCCCCAGAAAAGTTGCTTATTTTCCTCTTTGCGCTGCCATTTACCTTGGCCGTACTCCAAACTCAGCACTTACCATATTGATTTACAAGTCTCCTTCCTTACTGAACTAGGAGGCCCCAGGGTCAGACTGCATTCGTGTGGCTTGAACATTAGCTATACATTTTGCATGAATGAAATGCTGTATACTTACAGTAAAAAAAAGAAAAGAAAAGAAAAGAAAAATAAATAGAAAACAATGTTGTTGCAAATGTGCAGTGTTTCAGCTCTAGTACAAATTTCATTTTTATTTGGGCTTTTAAAAGTAGAGCAGGAAAGCTCACCAAATATATGTATGCATATATACATAAATAAGCCATATGTGGGCAGCAGAAAGAGAATTGGCTGTTTCCACAGCACGCCTCCACCTTCTCTACATTTGTGCTGTGGAATTACAGAGATCAAGGTAGAGCTTGGTGGCATAGGGAGCACTTCTTTGTCTCTGAAAAAGCCTGGAATTATTGGGTGCAGCCAGAGCTGCCTTTGCTATATAGGTTTCACAGCTGGGGCATTCTATAGCTTGGAGGATGTTGCTTTAATATCCTAAGTACAGCATTATAAACAACAGGATATGATATACTCGTTTTCCCACCAAAGCTAAATATCTGGATCTATAAGAAAAAGATTGATTTCCTATGTACAGCCAGCCTTGGAAAAATCCAGTCTATCTGTATCAATCTGTGGTACCACGCATTTGAAGGTACTGTGGTCACTAGGATGTAGCAGGAAATGTGAGTGGCTTGTTTTTCTTTCCACTCTAAGTATATGTGTTGTCTTCCTTTGAAGTAATGACTGTGGGTGCTGTTATTTACATATGTATAAATAAACATATAAATATATATTAGCCGGTCCATTTCCTGTATTAATCCAAATTAGAAGGTTTTGACTGTGGCAGGGTTTTCAGGGTTTTTTTTTTAAAGCGTGATAATGCATTTATTATTTTTCTTCTACATATTATATTTGCTTGTCACAAAAATTTCCAACTCTGAAACATACAAAATAAAGACTTAAATTCTCGCATCACCTTTGAAGATAACTAGTTTGGTGTGTATCTTTTCATAATTTTTTCTTATGCATTTATATAAACAGAGTTAGTCCATTTGTACTCTTCCTACCAAAAGGGATCATATGCTGCATACGGTTCTCTGACTTTTTTTTTGTTTATCAATCTTTATGATCATCTTCCCAAGTCACTATCTATAAATATGCCTCTTCTGAATCGCTACAGAGTATTTCATATATATAATAGAATGAATGGGTATACTGTTCTATAGTTTACCAATCTCTGTTTATGGACATTTAAGTTATTTACACTTTTTTTTTAAAGTAAACTCTACCCCCAATGTGGGGCTCAAACTCATGATCCTGAGATCAAGAGTTGCATGCTAGGGGTGCCTGGGTGGCTTAGTCGGTTAAGTGTCTGACTTTGGCTCAGGTCATGATCTCACGGTTCAGTTCGTGAGTTCAAGCCCCCTGTTAGGCTCTCTGTTGTCAGCACAGAGCCTGCTCCAAATCCTGGTTCCTCTCTCTCTCTGTCCCTCCCCGGCTCGTGCTCACACACTCTCTCTCTCTGTCAAAAATCAATAAACATTAAAAGAAAAAAAGAGTTGCATGCTTTACCAACTAAGCCAGCCAGGTACACCTATTTCCACTTTTTTTCTTCAATCAACAATGCTGTCTCTATGGGGGGGGGGGGGTTTGACAGTATTTCTGTGGGACAAATTCCCTAGAAACAGAATTACTGAGTTGAAAACACACTTATTTTTAAATGTTATAGATACTGTAACATATAACTATGACTTGATAAAAGATTTTATCAACCCAAGCTCCCAACCAAAGTGAATGAATGTGCCTATTTTTCTACCACCCTGTAAATGTTATACATAGTCAATCTTTTTCTCTCGCCAGTCTGTTGTTATCGTTGTTTAGATTTGCAGTTCTTAAGTTACATTACGTCAAGTTAAGTTAAGCTCTTGTTTGTTGTTGTTTTTTGGCCACTTATATTCTTTCAGTGAATTGTCTTTTCATGTTCTTTGCTCATTTTTGTATTGGATTGTTTATCTTGCTGAAGATATCGTGATAAATTAATTATCATTGGTATCATAATTGATAAAAACCGTGTTCTTGTATGAGACATTTTAATCTTTTTGTGTGCTTCTTCTTCTGTTTAAATAACTTTGTTCTGTTATCCAACTAGGGTTTAAGTTTGTTATATTTGTGGGGATGTAAATGGCGGGGGTTTTGCGTGGGAGGAGCTATTAAGTAGTGAAAACCCTGAATGCTTCTCTGCCCTTACTGGAGAGGGGATATCAAGAGGGGGACTCCTGAATTGTTTTCTGGTCCTGCATGCAATGGAATTAAATGAAGGTCTCAGAAGAGTAATTGAAACGCTCTTTCCTCTCATTCATTCCTGTTCTGCTCCTGCATATCTTTCAGTCCCTTTCTTCAAATAAGTTTCTTGCACTTGCTATTAAAAATGTTTACAACAATCTTAGACTCAAAGTATCAAACATTTAAACTGAAAACATTTAAATTAAAGTCCTTTGGGATTCTGTTTTCAACTCTAGTCAAGACAGATCCATTTCCTTCCAGAATCCTGGGTGGTGATCATCCTGACCAACATGCCTGGCTTGCTATAAGGAATCACTAATGATTGGAAAGCCTGGGGCATATACAAAGCTCTCTATAAGTAATAATTACTGTTATTGTTCTCTGACATCCTTAAATTTCAAACTGAATTCCTACAGCTAATGCAGTACAAGGGGAAATTAAAGCTCTTGTGACATCATACCCATAATAAAGAGGAGTCGCTGGCCAGTGATGCTCATTTGTTTTCGTGAGGACTTTGAGAGAGGATCATATCATCATTTTGGATGGAGAGGTGAAAAATCGGGGGTTTGTCACTTTGGAATTGATGAAGAGTTTTTCATATCTTAGTAGGTCAGAAATCCCTCACTGGGGATCCCTTCTTTTGTTGAGAACAAAGGCCTCTGGTTGCACTCTGACAGCATTTGGGCCGTAAGTTCTAGAGGTAGTTCTGGACTCCACTTCTCCACTCCACTTCTTATTCTCTCTTGAGAAAAATCTGAAGACTGGTCCCATCCAGAACCTCGATGGGGGCTCGAACCTGCTGTGGTTGTGGCTGTGGCAGGTGCAATGGGTGTGCTAATAATCGCAGCAGGAGCATTGAGTATCGGAATAGGTATCCTGACTCCCGGAATAGATGTGAAAATACCAGAAACAGGGACTATGACCGGGATCTTGAGGTAAGTCCTTGCTGAGGGAATCCTTCTGGGTCACTGACTTGTCCAATGTGTCTTTTATAATGTTTGAGAATGAGGTTTGTGATTGTGAATCAGTATCTATTACTATCATGCAGGGCTAATGCCATTCTAGTTTCATATATTTGCAGGTATCCTGGGTGCTATTTATTAACATATTCACTTAGATACCTTTTATTTTTTTCTGGGTGTTAAATGGTGATCTTGCGATTGGTTAGAGCTTAACCAGCAAAGTAAATGCCTGTGAAGGTAGCTCCTGCTGGGGACTGTTCTCTGAGACTTAGTTGTCCCTTCTCTAGGCTTTTCAGAACTTCAATGATGGGAAAGAACCAAGCTACTTTATTCTCTCAAAAGCTGCTTTGCTTTGGGCTGGGCTTATTTGCAGTATGCCAAGTTCTTATTTGAATCAGATATTAATAAATCACATAAAGGTGCTTTAAGAAGTAGAATGATTAGCTTAAGATTCCAGATCACCAGCTCAGAATTGCCTTTTGTGTACCTGCTTTGACAGATGATGTTGCCATAAGATTGAGAGGTGAATCAAGGCCAACCCTGATGGTTACTTGTTACCCCCAGTCCCTGTTTGTAAAAGTCAGTGTGCTGTTTTAGTATTAAATCTGTTGTGTTACTTTGTAAAATGTGGGGTGGCCGTCCCTACCAACCTGTGCTCACCTTTGATGCTTATTTATCCCTCTCTTGTTCACCTATGATATATATTTGTTTTGTTTTCACATGATGGCTTTGAAGCTTTTGGAATGGAATGTGCAGAATGTATATGTCAGACGAGTTTTGTAATGTGCTCTAAGAAAAGCATGCCCCGCACACTTCTAATCTATTGTTTTTCTCCAGGGTACTGATTACACTAAAACCCATAATTTAATGAAATAGGTATTAGATTTAAATCTGTCTGACTTCAACTCAGGTCATGATCTCGTAGTTCGTGAGTTCGAGCCCCATGTCGGGCTCTGTGCTGACAGCTCAGAGCCTGGAGCCTGCTTCATATTCTGTGTCTCCCTGTCTCTCTGCCCCTCCCCTGCTCACACACTCTCTCTCTCTCTCTCTCTCGCTCTCTCTCTCTCTCTCTCAAAAATAAATAAATATTTAAAAAATAATAATAAAAAGAAAGTAGAGTAAAACATTTGAAGTTGGCAGTTTGCTGACCGCATTACTCAGATGGACCCTCATAGCTGTTTCTTATTTCAAGACTAGAGGGAAGGGACTAGTATATTAATTATTCTGTGTTTATTCCCATGTCTATTGATTTTACTGTTATTTCTTCTTTTCAAAGCTTTGGTTTCTCTCTGCTATTGCACCTGATGACTTTCTCTTTTGGAAGCTTTAGTCAAAAACCATGTATAGAAAGGTAAAAAATTCACTGTGCATAGATTTATGTCCTTTGCTAATTACTAATCAGTAATGATCAGCTACCAGGGAATATTTTTAATGACTTCTAACCAGCATCATGGAAGAACATAGGGAAAAACAAAGAGTTGTGAGTGGAGGACAAACAGATAATGCTACCTTATATGCTTAGAGTACTTAGGTACCATGTGATTCTGAGAGATCTCTGTGATTATGACAAATATGGCAAAAAAAAAAAAAAAAAGGAATCTCTCCAAGGCAACTGGCATCATCATGTTGTATCATCGAACCTAATTGCCTGCTGACTTAGGATGAAGGTCTTAGAAACCTGAACATACAATTCACCATGATGGTCCAAATAAGAACCCTAAATAATGAGGACATTTTCACATTTGATTTTGTTTTATTAGAATCTTAAAATGAAGAATGGCTAACTTAGAGAATGAGGGAAGTAGGGGTTGTTTTTGGCATTGATGCTAAAACTCATTTAAAGCATCCCCCTGTTCATGGTGGTATCATTCAAACCAGCACAGGGGACTTTGCCCTGTGAGTTCTCTCATAACCTTTGCCTAAAATGACTAGACAGAATATCAGAATACTTCTAGGAAGTATTAACTTCTATGAGTTTAGCAACTAAGTGAAGTTCCACCAAAAGATACATGTTAATTCAAAATATTGAATTTTTTCCTGGTATTTTATAAAATGATAAATGTTATATGTTATAACAATGATAAATGCCTTTAAAAAAACCCTCTTTGACTTTCTGTTTTCTTTTCTTTTTTTTTTAATGTTTATTTTTGAGAGAAAAAGAGAGAGACAGACAGACAGTGTGAGCAGGGGAGGGGCAGAGAGAGAAGGAGACACACACTCCAAAGCAAGCTCCGGGCTCTGAGCTGTCAGTACAGAGCCCAATGCAGGACTTGAACTCACAGACTGTGAGATCGTGACCTGAGCCAAACTTGGACACTTAACCAACTGAGCTACCCAGGTGCCCCTGATTTTTTATTTTAAAACTGTAATAGTCTGAACTGGCTATGGTAATCTATTAAGTATCTGTGAATGTAAAAAATTATGCCTGATCAACATCCATCCATCTCTAAAACTGATTAAATAGTATCTTATTTGTGAAGTTTCCCTGAATTCTCAGCTGATATTGTCTGACATCTCTCATGTCCTCATCGAATTTTGTAATATCCCAAGTAATTTTCAGAAACATAGCTCTTCTTCACTAGCCCTCCTGGGCAGGGCATTCCCCTCTCATTTACACCTAATGCGGCGTCTGGCATATAAGAGACACTCAATACACGGAAATGCAATGACCAGGAAAGTGAATTAGACAGCCCTGAATGTAGCCAAAAGACCAGAGCTCTGACTCCAGCCCTTCTTTAGGCCAGCTGCATTAGCTTCGGTAGGTTATTATGCTTCCCGGGCACCAGCTTTTATATTTGTAAATTAGGTGATGGGTGCTGGATTAGATAGTGCTCTGCACAACCCTAGGGATCCTCTGAGGTGCCTCAGGGGGTGCAACAGGGAGAAAGGATGGATGGAGAGGTAGATGGGAGATGAACTCAGGCTTGCAAGATTCATGCCATGTCCTCACTCAGGGAAGTTCCCTTATATCTGTTTTCTATATATGGCTGAATCTCTGTACAATTTCTTTTGAATCAAATGTTTTACCCCTGGAAAAATCATAACAATTTGACTAGATTACATATCATGTTCTTCCGCCTCTAGTATCTATCATTTTATGTAACAATTTTATTAACTCATCTCATCATACTGCCTTTTATTTATTTTTTAAGTTTATTTATTTTGAGAGAGAAAGAGAGAGAGCATGCTCCCATGAGGGAGGGACAGAGAGAGAGGGAGAAAAAGAATCCCAAGCAGGTTCCATGCTGTCAGCACAGAGACCAGTGCAAAACTCTATGTGGGGCTCCGTGTGGAGCTCAAACCAATGAACCGTGAGATCATGACCTGAGCAGAAACCAAGAGTCAAAAGCTTAACTGACTGAGCCACCCAAGTACCCCTCATATTGCCTTTTAAAAACAACTTTACATCACATTGATCTCATTAGCTCCTTATTTATATGCCCCCCATACAGATCTTTTCTGCTCTGTATTTTACCTAGCCCAACTTGTCTGTTATATCTTGTAGTTACTTTTTAAAACAGAATAAGCTGCTTGTCGATACTGTTGTTTTCTGTAGTTTATAGAATCACTCTTTTTTTAAGTTTTTTTTTTTTATTTAAGTAATCTCTGTGCCCAACATGGGGCTCAAACTCATGACCCCAAATTCAAGAGTCACATGCTCTTCCAACTGAGCCAGCTAGGTCCCTTGTACTTAAAATTTTTTTTTAATGATATTTGAGATAGCAAATATTTTCAAGTTTGTGAGTAAATATTCACTGGCTGTTACCCCAAGTACTAAATGGAACAGCTATTTTCACAGCATAATTAGTAATGAAAGAATTAGTAGGTAGATTACAGGAGGAAACAAGCACTAGAAGGTCAAAGTATACAAAATCAAGAAAGAAATTCAATACCCATGTACTCAGTATTCATTCAGAGCTCACTAAATTCCCTAGTACTTCTGCAATTTTAATGTTAACATTCTGCCAGTGGCTTAAGCTTTGTTCCTTATGTTTGATACATGTGCTATTTACTTATTCATTTCATGCTTGTTAATGAGGTACCTTGGGAGTTTCTCCTTACAGTGAAAATGGAAGGGAATGAAAAAGGAATTGTTGGGAGTACCCAACTAACTCAGTCACAAACTGCCAACAACTTACCCTAAAACAAGCCTAAAAGGAATGACAAATTTTATTTAAGACAAAAAAATAAAATACAGTATGTCAGTTACATTTGATATCAAGTTGTTCTATCTTACAATTAGGAAAGGCATCAGAATTAAGGTGGTAGTTGATCTCATAAGAAGACAAATCAAAGTACCATGTGTTTGGTTAGAATGGTACAGAAAGGAACCTTAGGAAGTAGAACTTTATTCAGGAATAAATGTGGAGTAGGGCCCAATCTTTTTCTTTTCAAAGTTTATTTATTTATTTTGAGGAGGGGAGGGTGCAGAGAGAGAGAATCCCAAGTAGGCTCCACACTGTCATAGTGTGGAGTGACAGTGTGGAGCCCCATATGGGGCTTGAACTCACAAACTGTGAGATCATGACCTGAGCTAAAACCAAGAGTCAGATGCTTAACTGATGGAGCCACCCAGGTGCCCTGGGGCCAATCTTTAAATATAGACAGAGAAGTGCTATAAGTTCTTGAGCAAAGAACCATTCATGATGAATGAATTATTTCAGAGGTAGTGTCATTGATATTCCTGGTGCGATGGAAAGGTGGGGTTTAAGGATCACAGATGGAGACTAGAATCTCAGAAACTGCCCAAAAGGCTGTTAAACCAGCATAGGCTTATATTAAGATAGAGGCTGTTGAATGGGCTGAGGTCAAGAGATTTGATGACAGATAATATATAGGACAAAAAGTGGATGGAACAAAAAGAATCTAAGGTTTTTAGTTTAGGCGGCTTTAAGAAATGATGTTTCTAGTAGAAAGTGAAATTCTTCAGAAAGGAAAACAGCTTGCAAGAAAAATGGATTGTTTCTTTTTAGAAAATGTTGACTTTGAAGTAGTAACTTGGAAACCAGTTAGAAAGTTTTAAAGTAACAGAAAAAACAGTATAGAGAAAATAGACCTGAGATAGTCTCAGAACAAATTAGAAACTCAAAACCTTCCACATTTTCTTTTAGTCTCTTTCTTTTCTTTCTTTCTTTCTTTCTTTCTTTCTTTCTTTCTTTCTTTCTTTCTTTCTTTCTTTCTTTCTTTCTTTCTTTCCTTATCCCTTCCTCCCTTCCTCCCTTCCCTCCTTCCTTCCATCCTTCCTTCCTTTTGTATATTGATATCTAAACTCATTTGTCAGCAAAATCTGACCTAAACTCTTATGAGGCAATTCATTGTCTTTAATTATCCCACTTGGCGTGAATTGTCATACAGTTTTGCTGCACATATTAATGCATTATGGTATATATTTACTTTTCCAAAATCTGAAGATTTTTACTTTTAAAATATTTCTAGCCCCGATAGGGGCTTTGCATAAGGGACTGTGGACCTGTAGTAAGTTTAGAGACAGAATGCCAGTGAAGGACTTTACAGAATCCTACATAACTGGGAGTCATCTGTAAGTGTTGAATAAACGATGAGAGATTTAATGAATGTTTAAACTTAAAAAGGGGGTGGGGAAGGTGGTAGAGCCTGGGTGGCTCAGTTGGTTAAGTGTCCAACTTCAGCTCAGGCCATGATCTCAGGGTTTGTGAGTTCAAGTGCCACATCAGGCTCTGTGCTGACAGCTCAGAGCCCGGAGCCTGCTTCAGATTCCGTGTCTCCCTCTTTCTCTGTCCCTCCCCTGCTCATACTCTGTCTCTCTCGCTGTCTGTCTGTCTGTCTCTCTCTCTCCAAAATCAATAAACATCAAAAAAAAAAAAAAACTTAAAAAGAGAAACATAAAGTTTGTACAAAGAGAAAGTAAAGGAGGGAAATCAAGAAATAGGTAAGTTGAAGCAGATAAAGGATTTGGCAAAAAGAAAGATATGGTTGAATCCATACAGTTCTTGAAGGTTATGGGAGTAGAGCGGTGTGGGCACTGGGAACTGGAGAGGGAGGCTGATGTTTATTTACAAGTTGAAGGAGAGGCAGAGACCAGAAAGGGGAATGTTGCAGACTCACAAAAGGGTAGCAGTACAGAGGGCAGGACTGCCCATCAAGATAGGACGAACTAGGCAGTTTTAGAAGCAGAGAAGAGAACAAAGGAGAAGAGATAATACTAAAAATGCTTCAGAATGAGGCAATCATTTCAGAGGGGCAAACTGGTTGACAAGCAGATTTTCAGACAAGTGGAGGGGAGAAGCTTTGGAAGGGAGCAGAGACACATCTTCCCAAACTAAGGAAGTATCCGAATGTGAAATTGACACAAGAAAAAACTCACACTGAGGAGTTTTACTTTTTTTTGTAGAGAACAAAATAGTTACTACCTCCAGAAATGGGTCTGGGGAAAAAGTGATGATTGAGAAGAGGGTGGTTTGGGAGTGTGGAGAAGAGTTTGGAGTAGCCACTGACAAAGTGTGACAGGAAATCAACAGGGAAATGATGACTGTCAAAAGGGCCAGGATGACTTAAACATCATAACTCTACAGTCCACATGTGCATAAAGAAGTGTTTGGCCATGGCTCTTTTGCTGTTCAATGCAGCCTGAAATTTCCTAATCCACAAAAAAAGAATATTTTGATTCTCCCGGCAGACTTATAGATGCACACAACATGATCCTTTGTCATTAGCTTTCCCAAATAACAAGCTAGTAGTAACTCTCGCAGGGCTAACATCATAACTGCAAGTCTCCTCACTGGTCCCCTGGATCCGTCTCCTGTACTCTAATACCTACAAATCTCTCCGTACAGAGCACCAGAGTCATCTAAAAGGCATGAATCAGATCCTACTATGTCTTTGCTTGCAAATCTCCAATGACTTCCCATCACACTTGGAAGAGAGCTCTCCAGTGGTCAAGCGGGCTTACAGGCCTTTTGTGAACCGTCTCCTGCCCCTGAGTAACTTAAATTCACCCCCTTGTTGTGCTCCAGCCACACTGGAGCAGCTACTTGGCTTGCAGGACTCTATCTTGCCTTGAGATTTTTTCTTTTAAGTTTATGTATTTTGAGAGAGACAGAGCACAAGCTGGGGAGGGGCAGAGAGAGGGAGAGAATCGCAAGCAGGCTCTGTGCTGACAGCTCAGAGCCTGATGTGGGGCTTGAATCCATGAAGCCTTGAGATCATGACTTGAGCCAAAATCAAGAGTTGGACGTTTTACCAACTGAGCAACCCAGGCGCCCCTTGCCTTGAGCTTTTGACTCTCCCTGCTTATTTGTCCTGGAACACACTTCCCCCTGTACTCACGGGATGGTTCCATCTTGTCCTTCATAACTTAGCTTAAATGTCATCTCTGAAGAAAAGACATTCAGTTATCATCACCTCATCCTACATGAATTATCTGCATAGTTCATATTACTATATTTTCCTGCTCCTCTCTTTGCTCATTTATTGTCTTTCTCCCTCACGATGTAAACAGAGATTTTTGTTTCTTGTTCACCACTGTATCCCCATTCCTAGCACAATGGCTGATATATACTAGGTGATCAATAAATGTTGAATGAATAGATAAATTTTTCTCTGTACCCTTTTCAACTTAATTTCCTTAGTTATTTTATTTCCCAATGTCTGCTTAATGCTTAGTAGGTATTCTGCAGCTCAATTTCCTTAATTTGATTTGATTTATTAATTTTAATTTGACACAGTAAGTACAGCACATTGTGTCTCTTTCCTACAATTTGTAACTGTTGGGATTAATATCCCTGTGATGTTTCCTAGGCAGCTGAGTCCAAAACCTGTTTTGTTCCCTTGTTATACAGCCTTCTCATCCACTGCCCCAATTAATGGCATTAAAAGAAAAAAAAAAACCCAATCTTTCTTTATAGCTATTTCATGTACAGAAAGTCAATACTTTTGGTCAGGAACCAGTTTGGTAGCAAACAGCTTTGGCAACTCTGCCTCACAGCCCCCAGAGTCTACCCATGCAGGGGCAGCAAGCCCTCGCTTGTGCTGACAGGGGAGGACACGGCCCCTCTGTGGAGCACTTAGGCTGCCAGGCCACTCCTGGACTTCTCCTCGGTGACAGGGAGCTTCAGTCTGTCCAGCAACAGCCTGGTAAACACAACTCTCTGTAACACACCCAGGGAAATTGAACTGATTGCTAGCCAGCCACAGGTAAGGAGTTAAATAAGAAATAGAAATAAAATAATTCTGCACTATTACAAAGATGAATCTAGGAGCAGAAAACCAAAAATCAAGGATATCGTCATAAAATGAAATAGGGTGGATCTACTTAGACCACCTTTCTTAAAGTAATTGATGGCAGCTTTGCTGGGCTCTCACACAGTATAATTAACATGTGTCACTCCTAAAAGAACATATTACCTGCCTATACTATGAAGCCTCCTTCTATTTAGCACTGTGCAATCATTAATTAGCTCACGCACGAGTCCCTGAGTTGGTGTCATTATCTCTGCTTTGCAAACAAGGAAAAGCAAGGGTGTTGGTGCTTAGACTCCAAACAGTGTGTTGCTGGGCTCAATAAAGAACCTTAGGGGACAACTGGGTGGCTCAGTTGGTTAAGCATCCAACTTCAGCTCAAGTCAGGATCTCGCAGTTTGCTGGTTCGAGCCCTGAGTTGGGCTCTGCGCTGACAGCTCAGAGCCTGGAGCCTTCTTTGGATTCTGTATCTCCCTCTCTCTCTGCCCCTCCCCCACTCATGCTCTGTCTCTCTCTCAAAAATAAATAAAACACTTAAAAAAAAATTTTTTTTAAAGAATCTTGGAATTCCTCATTCTCAGACTGAACTTGGGTTTCTGCATGGTGGAATCAATATACTGTACTATTGAAGACAGCCAAATGGAAATGCCCCAAATACATGTTCTTCTTGCAGTATTTTGGTTCCATCATTGTGGTTTTTCACATGAAAGGACACTACTCTCTCCTGGCATGGTTGAAGGCTGGATGAGAGGGACTAGCAAGAAAGGGGGGGGGGGTATGGCACGGTGACGTGGAAGGAAAATGCATCATGTGATTTCTGGTCTTCTTAAGGAAGTCTATGAAGTCTGAAAGATACATTGGTAGTCAGGGAGCAGGGCTAATCCTGCAACTTGGCCTCCCCTTCCTAAGTTTCTGGTAAATCCTATAAACAAAGAGCAGACAAATCTTGTCCTTGAAGGAAGTATCATCCTAACACCAGGAATGACAGAACATCAGTGTGTGGGTCTTCTTTGCAGGCATTTTATAGGTACCTGCCTTGTCTGCTGATAGGTAATGCTAGCCTGGTTTCTTTCTTGTTGTTGTTGTTGTTTAATGTTTATTTGCTTATTCATTCTGAGAGAGAGAGAGAGAGAGAGAGAGAGAAAGAGAGAGAGAGAGAGAGCACACAGGGGAGGGACAGAGAGACAGAGAGAGAGAATCCCAAGCAGACTCTGCACTATCAGCACGGAACTCAACTTGGGGTTCCATCCCATGAGCTGTGAGATCATGACCTGAGCTGAAATCAAGAGTTGGACACTTAACCAACTGAGCCACCCAGGTGGACCCTGGTTTCTGCTTTCATACTTCTACAGGATCATATCTATTTTAGTCTTCTGTAGAAATTATTCAAAGGAACCAAGAAGCTTTTGTGCACCAGATCAATAAAAAAGTATGGGGTTAATTTCAGGAACATCACACCCCAACAAGAGTCATCTTGGGGAAGTGCTTGGCACAATCTCTTGAATGCAAATTATTATCCCAAGAAGTCTACAGCACTAATAGCCAGGTGACGTGTGGGGTGTGTGGGGTGTCTCAGCAGGAAGTGAGGAGGCAGCCTCTGGGTGATTTCAGTTTTCCAAGCTTCTCCCCTTCTCAAAGCATGTTTTATCCCTAGAGTGCCCTGCTTATGCCAGGCACTAAAAATAGAAAGAGAGTCCTGTTGATTTGCAGACATTAGGCAAAAAGGATAGAAATAAAAAATACATAATAGACAATAGAATAGATAAAAAGGAATCTTTCACCCCCTGTCTCTGATCTTTGGTCAAATTTAGGGAGAGAAGTTTAATAGTAAGTGTCAAAACATTTTTTTTTAATTCAGTAAGCTTTGTGCCTAATGTGGGGCTTGAACTCACAACCCGAAGATCAAGAATCCCATGCTCTACTGACTGAGCCAGCCAGGCATCCCAAACATTTCTTTCAACAGATTGAGCTGACCAATAAAAAATTCACTGATTCAGGATATTTTAAAGCAAACATATTTACTCTGAACCTAGGCATATCGACATGGCTTAGCTTCTCTTTTGTAGGGGGAGAAAAATAGCATAGTACTCTATGAAAATTTTTGTGGACGTAAGCTGATACCTGCTTTACATTTTTAATCAGAGATGGAATTTGAAGGAAAAAAATCTTTCATGTAATATTTTCCTTCACTGAATTACTAGGGTAAGAATAGGTTTTGTTGAATTTCTGTTTAAGTTAAATCAGACTCTCATGAACACAAAATGTATGTTTTGTGAAAATATAAGTTACTTAGATATTTTGGGGAACTGGATGTCTAGAGCTGAGTTGCAATACTAGGATGTCTGGATCCTTGGGGAATAAGTTGTTCTAGACAACTGACTATTATAGATAACTTAGTGTCTATCTTTGTAGGTTAGAAACTTAAAATTTTTACTGCTTTGAATAAAAACTAAAGCTACGTTTATTTTTGTTTTTTTTTTCTTAAACAGAATATACTAAACATTACTTAGACTTTTCTTGATAAAGAATTATTATTATAGGGGCGCCTGGGTGGCTCAGTCGGTTAAGTGTCTGACTTCGGCTCAGGTTTCTTGCGGTTTGTGAGTTCGAGCCCCACATCGGGCTCTGTGCTGACAGCTCGGAGCCTGGAGCCTGCTTCAGATTCTGTGTCTCCCTCTCTCTCTGCCCGTCCCGTGCTCATGCTCTGTCTCTCTCTGTCTCAAAAATAAATAAGCGTTAAAAAAACTTTTTTAAAGAATGATTATTATGGATAACAGCTTTTTTATGGATATGCAGTAATGTTCTCAGAACTTATTGAAGTGTATGTTCTATCTGCGATTGCAGTAAATTTTCATTTCTGTGTTATTTTAAATAGTTTTGTCTAGATGTTTCCTTCTTGTTATAATTTCTTACTTTTGTCGCTGTGTACTTTAAAAAAAAAGTCCTTTAAAATGTTTTAACTGTGGGGTGCCTTGTAGTTCAGTTGGTTAAGTGTCCAACTCTTGATTTCGGCTCAGGTCACGATCTCACAAATTGTGAGTTTGAGCTCCGCATTAGGCTCTGTCTGTGCTGACATTGTGGAGCCTACTTGGAATTCTCTCTCTCTCTCTCTCTCTCTCTCTCCCTCTCTCTGCCCCTCCCCTATTCTCACTCTCTCTCTCTCAAACAAATAAATATTTATTAAAAAATAAAATGTTCATAGTGTTTCAATTAGATATGTGTTTGGAAATTAGCTAGCAATGCTCATAATGTTGTGTAAGGGAAGACTAAATGGGCTTGAAGTGAGGCCAAAAGTGCCTTCTCCAACCTTAACTGTTGTATTAACAAAAGTTTTTCTTGTTATATGAATTTAAAAACATATTCAAAAGTAGAGAGAATATCATAATGGATCACCACACCATTCCACTTCTATGTATACATCATCCAGTTTCAACATTTACCATTCTCTGGGCCACCTTGTTCCCTTTATACCTCCCCTACCATCCCACAGCTGGATTAAAAGCCAATCCCCAAATCAGTATGAATCCCAACATCATGTTTAGCTTAAAATAGATACAAATGGTTACATATAGAAATATTTAGATATATCTGTATATATACTGGTTAGTATACATATTTATTTCCTTGCTCTGTCATCTCAGAGGGCCTAGAATCAATGATACCCCAGTAGTAACAAACACACCTAGAACCCAGATCTTGGTTTCTAATGCCATTCTCCAATAAAATGTACCAGGGCTCCTTAGAAAAATTGCTGATTGTACAACTGGAGCCCAAAATATACAAGATGAGCCTGGAGTGTCTTGTAGTGCCAGAATGTAAAAAGTGCCAAACACACACACACACACACACACACACACACACACACACACACACTGATAGAGATATGTGAAACGGACATAGGAGCCAGCTGAAAGAGCTCCCAGTAGCTCAAACTGGAACAATTTGAGCAAGAAAATAAATAAGTATTGTATCAGAACTCAAAGTATAGAGTAAATATTTTTGAGTCCACATTCAAGGGTATTGGATAGAAATAAATAATTGAACGAATGAATGAATGAATGAATAAATAAAGGAGAAGAGATGAATCTCCCACGCAGAAGATTGGTTTTATTCTCATGGTGTCACTTAACACTTTCCTCCATCCCTACTACTTCACAGTAAATAATAATTCAGTAATTAAAACTTGATTAGATTAATTTTGCAGAAATATTTCACAGGTGATGTTTTATATATACTATTGAATTATATCACAGGTGATCTTTCTTTTTCTATGATGTACAGATTGGTGTCAACATCCTGATCCATCTTTTGCAAAGCCTTTTGCCAAACAGTCTTAGCAGTCATTGACGACTATTGCCTAGATCTATTAACTCATTTCATCCACATTTATTGGCTGGGATTTTTCTTTCTTTTTTTTTTTAATGTTTTTATTTATTTTTGAGACAGAGAGACAGCATGAGCAGGGGAGAGGCAGAGAGAGAGGGAGACACAGAATCTGAAGCAGGCTCCAGGCTCTGAGCTGTCAGCACAGAGCCCGACACAGGGCTTGAACTCATGGACTGTGAGATCATGACCTGAGCCGAAGTCGGACGCTTAACCGACTGAGCCACCCAGGCGCCCCTTGCTGGGATTTTTCTAAAACAACTTTCCCACATCAACTATTTTGTTGTTCTGAGAAACAGTTCATAAGAAAGGCAGGATAGGGGCACCTGGGTGGCTCAGCCAGTTAAGCGTCTGACTTGGTTTCAGCGTAGGTCATGATCTCACTGTTCATGAGATCGAGACCTGCATTGGGGCTGACAGTGGGGAGCCTGCTCGAGATTCTGTTTCTTCCTCTCTTTCTGCCCCTCTCCTGTTCCCTCTGTCTCTCTCTCAAAATAAATAAACTTAATTTAGAAAAGGCAGAATAAATGCTTGATTTTTCCCTCTTTATTTCCCAGTTTTCAGATAATGATTTGTTGCTTTCTAGAAACTTCCAAATGTGGCCTGTTAGTTGTCTGCTGTCTGTGCTGTGATTTCAACTATATAGTAATTATTAAGGGAAAAGAAAAAGCTAAGAACACTGACTTATTAGGCTTATAAGACACTGGTGGACTTTTTACCATTGAAAGTGTAGATTTGTAATATGGTTAAGCAAGTCACTTCCCGAAGAGGGAAGTAGCAGGAAGAGAATCCCATTTCTAGCAAGGGTGATTGTCACTGGCAGATCTAAAGCACAAGCAAGAGAGAAGAAAGAAGGAGAAAACCAGGTGATATATACAGCAGAAGTGAATAAAAGAGGGAAAAACAGAAAGGGGGAGGAGATGAACACTGGAGAGAACGTCCTTAGCAAATATTCTGTGCTCCAGTAATGCTTGATTGCTGACCTAGACAATCTCTGGTTTGCCATCTCTTTCTTGAATTCCTTATGTAATCTGAGAGCTAACTATAAATTAGCAGAATAAGATTGAACCCTCTTTCTTGACTTGTTCCCTTTACTTATCTACTGTACAAGATGATCTTTTGGACATATAATTTCAAAACACGTGTTGGTCTGCTGTAATCTTATGCACCAACCAGGAAATAGACCTGTCCAAATAAACTGAGATAAACATGTATTTGCTTTTTCACTGAGGCATCCAATTCATGAGAAGTTTACACATGATTCTATCTTGATAAGAAGAGCTTAGAAAAGATACACAATGTGATTTACATTTGCCAAACTACACCATGACTCAGAAGCTAATTTGGAGGGTTGAAAAACACAGAAGAAACTATCTTGCTGCTCATTATGGTATGCTCATCTGTGGTAATTTTTTAAAAAGGATATGTTTATATATTATCAAGTGTGGCTGTTATACCTTTGCCAATGAGTTTTAGTATAAACTGTCTTGCTATTAAACTATTGGTATGTTACTAGGAATAATTAATACTGTATAGTAATATGCAGATTTTTATAATTGTACTGTGATTCTCTTTTTATGTGCTTTTACATTTAAGAAGATAAAACTTTAAAAATTTTTGACTGATTTTTTTAAGTCATGAGCGTTTTTACTTTTTATCTGGTATTATGAATGAAGCTAAAAAATTCTGAATGATTTATGTTAAGAAGTAAAAAAAAAAAAAAGAGTAGATTTAGGATCTCCCCTTGACTTGGGCCTTTATTTTTATTTTTTTAAACATTTATTTATTTTTTGAGAGACAGAGAGAACCAAGTATGAGTTGGGGAGGGGCAGAGAGAGAGAGAGGGAGACACAGAATCTGAAGTAGGCTCCAGGCTCTGAGAGCCCAACGGGGTGGGAGAGGGGTTGAATTCACAAACAGTGAGATCATGACCTTAGCTGAAATTGGACGCTTAACTCATAGACCCACTGAGCCACCCTGGCACTCCAAGAGGACCCTCTTTAAAAAGGACCTGTTCTTTGCTCTTTGCCTATCCTGGAGGGCAGGCCCTGCTGCCAGGGTGTGTATTTCCAGGCCCGACAGGTGTCAGGGAGTATGCGCAATGCTTGGATGTATGCGCTGTCCACTGGCAGACATGGGAGCCACTCATAGTGTAGAATGGAGACAGGGGAGGGAAGAGTAGGAGGCAAACCTGGGCTTCAGGTCATTTTGAAGGTGTATTTTTAAAGGCAAGAAATTAGAATACACTTTAACAGTTCATTAGTTTCACTTATAACTTTAAAACATTTTAATACATTAAATACATTTAAATTTATGACCCTCCATTTATATTCTTGTTCCCCTTTTGCCACCAATGTTGGGGCAAACTTGGGTAGGTTTTTAAAACAAAACAAAAAAGATTGAACTCATCTGTTCTTATGTTCTTAATTCTGTTAACCTATTAAATGCTCGAACAGGTATCATTGAATTCATCCATGAATTATAGGTAAATGGCTCTACCTAAAGATATAGTCCATAGTTTCTAGGTTTTTAGAATAAGTATATAAAATCATCCCAAATGTTTTAAATTGCCAGCTTTTCAAGGAGAATATTGGGGGAGAAGGAAGAAAGTGGAAAAAGCAATTGACTATCAGCTATTGATATTTGTGTTTAAGGCATAGAGAAAATGTTTTTAGTCTGAAAATTGTTCCCTGATCTAAAGGAGCTTATAAACTGGATGGGAAGCAAGAGAAACATACATGGAAAAATGAAAATAAAACAGAGCAGCAAATATGAAATCGGTGTTACCAGTAATAAATGCTTTCAGAGGATTTCAGGAAGCTTGGGTAGTCAGGGAGGCCTCCAGGCTGGGCCTTGCCTTGTGACTCAGAAGCGTATCGGTGCAGGTAGATGAGGTGATATCCTGGGTGGGAAAAGCCACGCAGGCAGAAGTACAGAGACGGGTAAGCACCATGTATGTTTGGGAAACTGGGACATACTAATTTGGTTAGAGTGGATGGCTTGTGTTGGTACACAAAGGCAGAGGGATTTGAAAGGTATATGGTGCTGTCTGTCTAGGGCTCTGAAAGTTTGGGCTTTAGCCTGAAGACAATAGATAGTTGCTGAAGGTTTTTGACATACAGATAGTAAGATGAAATCTGTGATTTCAATAAACAAATTACTGTGTTCAGATGGACTGGCAGAGGGAGACAAGAGGCAGGCAGACCATAGAGGTCCTGGGCTCATGGACCCAAGAAGAGGACAAGGGTCTGGCATTTTGCAAAAAGACATGTTTTCTATCACAGAACTTAAAACATTTCCTTATGGTTTTCAGATATATCACCAACAATTTCCACTGGGAATAAGTGATTGCTGATGAAATATAATGGAATAAACAAAATGAGTACCCATGTACATAGGTTACTCACCACACTCATGTTTTATGTCCTTCTAGTGTTTTCACATGTTTACCTGTCTGCTTCTCTAAATGAAGAAAGGGCAAACACCACCTAACTTGTGTTCGAAGTAGATCAAGGATATTTGCAAAATTCAACCAGTGGAATATAATTATGCTAACCTTGTTTGTACAGAGCATAGGAAAGTGTCTTTAGCCCCAAGTAATGAGAACATGTTACTTTTTATATATAAAACTGTCACATGGGGTGGGGCAAGCAGCCTGGTAAAGTGGAGAAAGACATTGGACCTTGGAAAGTCTGTGAGCTTGTTCTCATCATATTCCTTCCATGGAATGGCTCTAGCCCTGGGGCAATTCATTTATCCATCTTGGACAGCCTCACTTAAGGAGATTAAATTCTATAAACTCCAAGGCCCTTTCCAACTCTAATGTTTTATGATTATGTAAGTTACATCTAACACCAAAAAATTTTGTAAAATGAATTTCTTTTTTTTTTATGTTTACTTATGTATTTTTGAGGCAGAGAGAATGTGAGTGGGGAAGGGGCAGAAAGAGGAGACAGAGAATCCCAGGCAGACATCGCACTGTCAGCACAGAGCCTGATGTGGGGCTTGAACTCATGAACTGTGAGATTCTGACCTGAGCCGAAACCAAGAGTTGGCCCCTTAATCAACTGAGCCACTCAGGTGCCCCTCATGAAATGAATTTCTAATGCGCTTTGAGTTGGACTCTCTGGTGGAGTTTTCCTGGTGGCTCTGACACCAACCAATGACTCAGCTATGGATTTATCTATGATTAATTTTGGGGAAAGTTGAGGCGGAGATTTTTTTTTAAGTGCTGATTGTGTATCAAGGTTATCAGGTTTTTTATTATGTAAAATTATATCCCCCGCCCCCCACTGAATCACTATTAAAAATGGGTTATCTTGTAGATGTAATTAAATGGATAATATTCCTTCTGTGAACTTTTCAGGGACTGCTCATGAGGGACCTGAAGTGAGGGCAGTTCCCTATGTAGAACCACAAGCACCTTTGCAAAAGCTGACAGACAGTGTGTTGAATTGATTAAAAGAGTACATTCTGGAGTCAGTTCAACTTGGGTTCAAATCCAAGCTCTGCCGCTTGTACCTGTATAATCTTGGGCAAGTTACTAGTTTTGTGGTTCAATTGACCCATCTGCCTCGTTGGGTTATGGGGATGAAGGGAGTTTGTTACATGTGAAGTGCTTAAACACCACTCACCACAAGAAAATTTGGTGAAGTAGCAGTAGTGTTTTATATCTGGTAAAGTATTATTATAATTATTATTGTTAGATAAGACAATATTTTATTTTTTATTTTTATTTTTTTAGCTGAAAACTTCTACTCTTTTTTTTTTTTTTTTTTTTACCATGGTAAGTGCCCTCTTTAAACTCCATCACTATTTTACCCATCCCCCCACCCACTTCTCTGGTAATCATCAGTTTGTTTTCTGTAGTTAAGAGCCTATTTCTTGGTTTCTCTCTCTCTCTTTTTTCCTTTTGCTTGTTTCTTTTGTTTTTTAAATTCCATATATGAGTGAGATCATATGGTATTTGTCTTTCTCTGACTGACTTATTTTGCTTAGCATTATACTCTCTAGCTCTATCTATGTTGTTGCAAATGGCAATATTTTATTCTTTTTTATGGCTAAATAATATTCGATTGTATATATGTTGATATATATGTATACACACACACACACACACACACACACCACATCTTCTTTATCCATTCATCTATTGGTGGACACTTGGGCTGCTTCCATAATTTGGCTAATGTAAATAATGCTGATAGAAACATCAGGGTGAATGTATCCCTTTGAATTAGTGTTTTCATATTCTTTGGGTAAATAGTAGTGCGATTACTGGGTTGAAAGGTAGTTCTATTTTTAACTTTTTGAGGAACTTCCATACTGTTTTCCACAGTGGCTGCATCAGTTTGTGTTCCCACCAACAGTGCAGGAGGGTTCCTTTATCTCCACATCCTCTCCATCACTTATTGTTTGTTATGTTTTTGATTTTAGCCATTCTTTTAAAAAATTTTTTGATGTTTACTTATTTTTGAGAGAGAGAGAGACAGAGCGCAAGCAGGGGAGGGGCAGAGAGAAAGGGAGACACAGAATTCGAAGCAGGTTCCAGGTTCTGGGCTGTCAGCACAGAGCCCAACGTGGGGCTCGAACTCACAAACTGTGAGATCATGACCTGAGCTGAAGTCCAACTGAGCCACACAGGCGCCCCTAATTTAGCTATTCTGACAGGTGTGAGGTGATATCTCATTGTAGTTTTGACTTGCATTTCCCTGATGATGAGTGATGTTGAACATCTTTTCATGTGTCTGTTGGCGACCTGTATGTCTTCTTTGGAGAAATGTCTGTTCATGTCTTCTGCCCATTTTTAAATTGGATTATTTGGGGGGGGGCAGTTATTGAGTTGTATCAGTTCTTTATATATTTTGGATACTAACCCTTTATCACATATGTCATTTGCAAATATTTTCTCCCATTCCATAAGTTGCCTTTTCCTTTTGTTGATTATTTCCTTTGCTGTGCAGAAGCTTTTTATTTTAATAAAGTCCCAATAGTTTACTTTTGCTTTTGTTTCTTTTGACTCAGGAGACATATCTAGTAAGAAGTTGCTACAGCTGATGGATGTCAAACAGGTTACTGCCTATTTTCTCCTCTAGGATTTTGAAGGCTTCCTGTCTCACATTTAGGTCTTTCATCCATTTTTAATTTATTTTTGCATATGGTGTAAGAAAGTAGTCCAGTTCTTACACAAGTCTAATACTTAATTATGAGAGCCATAAAAGCAGAGCTACCAAATCTGAGTGAACTCAATGCCTGAGTAGTATTGAGTAGTACTACTGAGAAGTAGCCAAATTTATTTTTACCAAATGCCTGAGGAGTGAGGGTCAAATTATAAACAGGCCAAGGCATTGGCCATCCTGGGAATCACATATAAGATACATGTCCAACAGAAGAGCCCCAGAGAAATCCACAAAGTCTCCTGGAGAGAAAGAAGCAGCTGTAAATATATGCTTACTCCAGAGAACACCTTCAGCCTAAGTGCCCCTTTTTGCCCCTGAATTCCCACTCCTTCCGGGCCTAACCCACAAAGAATGAATAGTGTGAACTGGAATTGAAGAGAAAAAAGGCAAAATTGGGGAAAAGGAGGAATGGAACAGAAATGACTGTGTCTCTCCCCCACTGCAGGGTGCCCACCTAAAACCCACCCAAGTGCTGGGCAAGGGGGAAAATATTCACTGAAGTGCGATTCAGAGTCTTGGTTATTACTTTGGGCTACACATTTTCATCACCAAAATAAAGCCTTTTTACTTTCTAAGAGTGAATGATAAATTCAAGGGGTGAAAAAAACCCCATAGAATGTGTTTAAAAGGAGAGTGATGACAAAGAATAAGATTGTTTTCTGCTTCCATATACTGAGCTCCACCAAAGTGTCACTAGGGTAAGAAACCTTCCTCAAAATATAGAAAGTTGCACTGAGTTGGGGGTCCAGCTAGAGAGGGTTATCTGGACACGAGAAACACACAAATGATAAAAGAGGTGCTTCCTCGGTTATAAGGGTAGAAAGTATGAGATCCACCCAGAACAAAGTGAAATCTGTGCAACATGTTATAGCAACTGCTATGCTGCCTTCTTGCTTTCTGAAAACGGAAAGAAGAAAAGAATGTGCAATCACAGAATAGGTATAAAATACTGTGAAGGATATGCATGTTGGATTGGTGGAAATGATTTTCAATTCAACTCTATGCTCTTGATGTTAAAGCCCTTGAGAATTGTGTTCGTTCATTCATTCAAACAGTTACTGAGCATCAAGTATTACCTGTCAAGGTTTCTCTTGCCACGCGTTTATGTCTAATTAGAGGTGCATACCAATTAGGAAAAGTCTCCCTTAACGCTAAACTGGCAAAGGCATGGTCTCCTCAGCCACAAAGGGTTCAAAAATAAAGCTGTGGTCAGTGTTCAGAGTAGAAGGTATGCGAAGGTTACGTGGGTCCTGTAAAAATGGTAGGTTTGGAATAGAAAATACATTTGATGTAAACATACTTCACATTGATTTGTGCTCTGCCAAAAGTTGAATGGCCCTTAGCAGACCTGAGAGAGGCACTACCCAGACCTTCGGGCACTGTGTCACATGGCAATTACTTTTCACACAAGATTTTACAATTCAGCGTGTGCATCAGTCTCTAGATTGTAGCTGTCATCAGCCTCAGCCCAAACCACAGTTTAACTGGCTTTATTTGGTTACAAACATGATTGGAATTAAGGCTTAGAAGGAGAGATAAGATAGATCTAATCTTCTAACATAAAAGAAAACATACACACACTCATTATTTTCTTTTTCATTTTTGTGCACCCTCATTACTGAGGAGCTCTTTCATGGTGTGCAGATCTAGCCTAGAAGGGCAGCATATAAAGGTTTATCTGAAATCTTCTAAACCTGCGGGAGGAGGAGGGGAGGAACCTATCGACACCCCTCAGCAGCTTGCCTCACACAGTGGACAGCCGCATCCCAGTGTAGGGACACAGGCCTAGCACTTGGGCCACTGACAGGCTCCTTGCCAGGGAGAATTGCTGTGCCCTCCTTTTGCATAGGGACGGGAACTCTGTGGAGTTTCTCTTGCCCTAAGGGGAAGGAACCAGTGCCTTGGCACACCCTTTCCAAACGGTCCAGTGCCTGATCTGAATCAACTAAAGGGAGAATGAAAAGACCTTTTCACGGCTTGAATCCTTCAGATAGAAAAAAAAACCCTTCACACCCACTTCTGATGAGCCCCATGAAAAATGGTTCCTTCTTAGCTGAGGAACAGAGAGAAACTTCCAGAAAACTTTGGCAGAAAACCATTCACCAATGGGGAAAGAGTCAAAGGAAAGAATGGGGCCACAAAAGACTCATTGTCCACATTTATCCCTCTTCTTTTCTTTTCTGGTTATTTGGTTGCAGCTCGGATCAACAGGGATGACTAAGAGTGAGATCTTTTGTAAGAGCATGAGAGCTCCAAATACAAGTAGTTCTGCCAGTAGTAGCCGGGCTACAAGCAACACGGTACACAGGGGCACCTTGTGGTACTGGGACCTTGGCATAGAGGGTGCTGTGGTGCAGTTAAGTGGAGAAGAATCCACGTTTTCACCTTTTGTTTTCTTTAGCATGTAAAAGTGGACCGTGAGTCTCAATATGAAATGCAGTCCCAACCCCATTTATATCACTTAATAGATTTGCAAAACTGGCTGATTATTATAGCCTTGCTGAGCCTCAGTTTTCCCATTTATTAAACGGGACAATAATATTCACCTTTTAGGATGGTTGTGGGCATTAAGTATGATCAGGCTCCTCAGAAATTAAGAGAGGCCCAGATCGCTTCCATTTTAAAAACTCCTGATGCCTTAAAGCAACAACAACAACAAAAATGAACAAATATCAAAAATAGGTGTTAAAAATAATATGTTCTAAATGTTTACTTTTAACAAATTAATGTTCTTAGCATATCACAAATATAATTTATGTAATTCGCAAGATAAGGACCTATACTAAAAAATGTCAGTTTGTATTTCGCAAGATGTAATTTTTGTATTTTAAGATGCAGTTTTATAAAAGACAGAAATTCCTATCATTGTCTCAATGTACCTGAGTCTTTAGCATCGCATAGAAATGCAGTACAGGTTTGTATCTGAAGCCCCTCAGGAATGTGAGGCCTGGGCTGCAGGCTCTCCTCTGGCCCCTGGTTGGAGGCCTCAGGCTTTGCTACAGGAGGTTCATAGGAGGCATGCATGGACCTTGATTCCCGTCCTCCCCTCTTTCCATTTCCCTTTCTACAGCAGCCACTAGAACAAGGGTGAAAAGGACTCACATGGGACTTTAATTGATTTGGTTTTGGCATTGTTCCAGAGCCCCATAACATTTCTTCTTGCAACGTCAGATTTTTATTATTTTCATTACTTTCTTTGGGATGGTGCAATAAGAAATAGTCTCACTTTGTAATTGTTCATCATCATTTTTAAAAAATTGAGAAATAATCACATACTATAAAATTCATTCTTTTAAAGTATACCATGGTTCCGTGCTTTTTAGTATATTTCCAAGCTATACGTTAGTATTTTCCAGAACATTTTCATCACTGCAAAAAGAAACTCCATAGTCTCTCCCCATACCCTCTTTCCCCCAGTCCCTAGTAACCATTAATCTGCTTTCTGTCTCTCTGTGGATTTGCCCATTCTGGACATAAGATATAAATGGAATCATATACTGTATGTCTGGCTTCTTTCACTTTGCACAATGTTCTCAAGGTTCTACCATGTTGTGGCATGTTTGAATGCTTCATTCCTTTCTATTGCCAAATAATGTTCCCTTATATGGATATGCCATATTTTATTTATCCCTTTATCAGTTGATATACATTTGGGTTGTTTCCACTTTGGGGCTATTATGAATAGTGTTGCTATAAACATTGGTGTGCAAATTTTTCTGTGGATATGTGTTTTCAGTTCTCTTAGGTATATAACTAAGAGTGAAATTGTTGGGTCATATGTTCAACATTTTGAGAAACTACCAAACTGCTTTCCAGAGTGTCTGCAATTTTACAATCCCACCAATAATGTACTAGGGTTCTAACAAATCCATATCTATACCAATACTTATTGTCATCATTTTGGTTATAGCCATTGTAGTGGAGGGAAGTGACATCTCATTATGGTTTTGGTATGTGTTTTCATAATGACAGACGATGTTCAGCATCTTTTCACATCCTCATTTGCCATTTGTATCTCCTCTTTGGATATACAAATGTCTATTCAATTGCTTTGCCCATTTTTAAATTGGGTTAATTTGTATTTTATTGTTAAATTGTAAAAGTTCTGGGTACTAGATCCCTGTCAGGTATATGATTTTGCAAATATTTTCTCTTATTCTCTTATTCTCTTATTTCTGTTACCTTTTCACTTTCTTGATAGTGTTTTTAGAAGCTCAAAAGTTTTTGATGAAGTCCAATTTATCTTTTTTTAAGTTTATTTATTTATTTTGAGAGAGTGCGACAGAGCATGCACGCACAAGTGGGGGAGGGGCAGAGAGAGGGGGGGAGAGAGAGAGAATCCCAAGCAGGCTCTATGCTATCAGTGCAGAATCTGACTTGGGCTTTGAACTCAAAAACCATGAGATCATGACCTGAGCCAAAACCAAGAGTCAGATGTTTAACCGACTGAGCCACCCAGGTACCCCCAATGTATCTTTTTTTAAATTTTTTGGTTGCTTGGAGTGAGGTAAGGGTCATCACCGCCCCTCTCTTTTTTTTTTTTTTCTTTTTTGCTAGAAATACAGTCTGTGGCATGATGCCAAAGAAAACATAATTGCAGAACTGATGGCCAGGACTTAAATGAAGTACAAAGCTCGTAAGGGCTGAGGTTCTGATTAGGTTCAGTATGGCAGGCAAAGGTGGTGCAGGCCATAGGAAGGCCTGGCTAACCCTATGACCAAGGTAGGATTGCTCACCTCAGCCTAGAGTTATCAGGACAGTTGGGTATCAAAAGAAATATATATGGCTGTCGCAATGAGAGTGAGAGCTCAGCTTAGAAGAACTCTGTCACTCTGACAAATTAAAAAAAAATTTTTTTTAGTTTATTTATTTACTTTGAGAGAGAGAGAAAGAGAGCAGGGGAGGGGCAGAGAGAGAGGGAGAGAAAGAGAAGCCCAAACAGGCTTGACAGTGCAGAGCCAGACGTGGGGTTTGAAATAACGAACTGTGAGATCATGACCTGAGCCAAAATCAAGAGTCAGGCACTTAACCAACTGATCCACCCAGGAACCCCTGACAAAGTAAATTTATGAAGAGAATAATTAGCAAACCTTACCAGCTGGTAATTCTATTCACCAGCCAGTAGAATTAAATCATGACTTGCCTGCCTACAATATACCATGCTGGTGTCCATTATCATGAGGCTTCCAAACCTCCCTTGTCTAATCTCGTCTGCATCTCCTTAGGAAACTGCAAGAGGCAGAAACACAGCTTACTCTTGCCCCTACTGACTCCTTTGCCTTCCCCACTGGAAACCCTCCATTTGTCCCTCCAGGTCACTCTCCACCTTGCTCTGTGTCTGGCTTTGGCCTTCCGGCTTCCTGTTGTGTTCAATCAAAGGGAGTACTAGACCACTTTCTTATACCACGCACAAAAATAAATTCAAAATGGATGTAAAGATCTAAATATGAGACAGGAAACCATAAAAATCCTAGAGGAGAACCTCTTTGACATTAGCCATAGCAACTTCTTACTAGATATTTCTCCTGAGGCAAGGGAAGCAAAAGCAAAAACAAACTATTGGGACTTCATCAAGATAAAAAGTACCTAGGGGCTCCTGGGTGGCCCAGTCGGTTAAGCGTCCGACTTCAGCCAGGTCACGATCTCGCCGTCCGTGAGTTCGAGCCCCGCGTCGGGCTCTGGGCTGATGGCTCAGAGCCTGGAGCCTGTTTCCGATTCTGTGTCTCCCTCTCTCTCTGCCCCTCCCCCGTTCATGCTCTGTCTCTCTCTGTCCCAAAAATAAATAAACGTTGAAAAAAAAAATTTTAAGATAAAAAGTACCTATTTGAAGTACCTATTATGTATGTGAGATGCCTATTATGAGCCAGCTCTTTAGGCACTAGGGGTTTTGGGTAAATGAGATCATACAATCCCTGCTCTTGAGGAGTTTACACTCTGACAGGGAGACAGATAAATTGATATACATTATATCAATAGCTAGTGATAGGTGCTGGGGGGAAGTAAAACAGGCAAAGGGAATAGAATGATGGCAAGGGGTGCTATTTTAGGTAGAATGTGCAGTCACAGAAAGCCTCTATGAAAAGACTTGAATTAATGAAGAATGCCTGTGTGGCTACCTGGGAGAAGGGCATTCTAGAAGAACAGCATGCACAAAAATTCTTTGTGCCAGATTGAGGAGTGGTAAAGAGACCATGGGGCTGGAGGGAAGCAAATGAAGCAGAGACTAGGCAGAGGCAGGCAGGGGCCAGATCATGCAGGAGCTTGGGGGCCATTGTAAGAGCATTCTCAATGTAATGGAAGCCACTGGAGGATTTTAAGGGCGGGGGGAGGGGTGGGGGAGGGAGGGGTGACATGATATGACATTTAAAAGGATCACCATTTGGTGTGACAGGGAGAAAGGGTCCCTAGGTAGTGCTGTCAGATGACAAAAATAATACAATTTAATAACAAGTTTTATGTCCTTTATTCAAGAGAAAGCAATCCATGCATTGGGGGAGTACAGTGCCTCACAAACACTGGAGCATTCTTCCCAAGAGATTTTGGGTAAGACTGAGTACTATAGAGCAAGTTACATAGAGAGGCAGCACAGAAACAAGGATAGGAAGGTGGGGAATTCCCTATAAGGCTAGAAGGTCCTATTTTCCAGGGTAAGGTTAGCTAACTGAAGATGAGTTGGAGGATTGTGATTGGTGCCTGTTAGCTTTCCTTAACAAGTGTTTCCTGTAAATGCAGGTAGACTTAGGTTTAGATTTGTGATGTGGATTGCCTCCATTTTATGAGTCCCCATATATAAATTACCTTTGTTGGCAACTGGTCTCACCTTGTCCTGTGTGGACTCAACCACATCCCCTAATATGTTCCAGGAGGATGAGAAACTAATCTATATAATGAATGTGACATGGCATCTATGGCATGGGAGTGTATCAAGAGAGAAGATGGCTAGATACCCCCAAGAGATAGAAAATTACATTGGGAATGGAAGTGGAGATTTAAAAAAAAGGAAGTTGATAAGAGAAAGATAAGCAAGAAGGTTGTGAGAGAAGACGAGAGGGAACCAGAGAAACAGAGTGGTTCGTGGTAGAGTGTTGTGGAAGCTGGTATAGAGAAAGGTGGTTAAGAACATGTGATTTGGAGACTAGCAGCCTTGAATTTGAAACTGGGCACTGTTGATTAGTTCCATGCCCTTGGATAGGTTATCCACCTTCTCTGAACTTGTTTCCTCAATGGAAAATGGAAACAATAACCTCTTCAGATTCAGTGAGATTATGTATATAATATGTTTAACAAATTGTATGGGGCATAGTTAACCTTATGGTCAAAGCTCTTAAAAATATAACACAAATATCTGCTATCTGGTGTCCCTTAAGACTTCTGGCCAGAGGAGGGTTCCTGTTCTTGAACATTCAGATAAAAAGATGGAGACAAATCCTATACATCCTTCCTGCCCATCTCCATCATTCTGGCTCTGATCCTTCTCTGAATGACCACTCTCTCTTTCACCTCTCCTCCCATGGTTCCTTCTGCCACAAATCAGCCTATTCATGGAACCCAGACCCCTTCTTTTTGATTTTCCCAAAGCATCATAATCTCATGCAGTTATATACAGCAAACTTTTACTGAGGGCTTGGCATAGTATGGCAAACAATTAAAAATCACATATTGGTCTCTGCTGTTGATAAAATTTCCTCAGCCATTCCACAAACTGGGAATGTTTCATTGGCCTTTTTTCTTGAAGTATCAACCTCTCACTATTTCTAGAGGCCAGTCTTAGGTCCTCAAAATCCACCCCCCTCCCTTTTTTTCCATGAAGATCTGTACTTCCTACTCCGAGCCTATTTTTTGATATATAAATATTTTAAAATTTCTCTGTTAAACCAAGAGTTATCTTATTTTAGATATCTATCCACTAAAATGCACAGATTTTGAAATTATTATCTTTTTTGCATAATCAAATCAAAGGAAACTCTTAGATGGAGGAGAGCAGAACGGATGTATGGATTGTGCCACCCCCCAACCCCCACTCCTTGAAGAAATGGAGACAGTTTTTTCTTACAAAGAGTGGAAATTTCCTTTCTATTAGTAAACAAAGCACCTGGGATGTCATAGGGGAAAATAGCCCTAGTGTTTACTGAATAGAATAAGCAGGAAGAAGGGAGATAACAGTATCAACAAGCAGAAGTGGCAGGAAAAAGCAAAGGGTCTCCCCTTATCCTCCTCTATACTGAGAAAGTAGCCCACTTTTCAACCCAGAAGGAGAGCCCAATACTTGCTGTCTTTGTTAACACACAAATTTGCTCTTCCTCTTGATCCCTTTGTCAGGGAGGAAGAAATTTTCCTCTGTCCAAGGTTCTTCTAGCTGGACAAAGAATGAAATATATGAGACAGATTAACAGGAAAACGTCAAATTTAATTTTGTATGTACGAGGTATCCACACAGACATGAAAGTGCAAACATAGTCAGGCAAAAGGAGGTAAGTCTGTCCTTTCAAACTAAGAGAAGAGGGTAGGGGTCTGGGCTTCAAAGAGAAGGAATGCAATTCACGGGAAGATGAAAAAGAATAAATATTTGATAAACAAATGTTGCAGGGCCACACAGAAACAGTGGGACATAGAGATGGATTTTAACAAATGGACTTTGTCCCCCTTCCCCCACCCCCACTCTGTTCATATTATAATATAGTTTTCTATGTGATCGCTCTCTTCCTGGATCAGGTCCTCTATCTAAGGAGTTCAAGAGATGTCAAAGTTTCTTCCTGAATCTTTTGGGCCTTGATTGTTTTCAGTTCAAAATAATCTACCTGCCATTGTAGGCTGTCTTGGGAGGCCCTGCTCTTGACCTCCACACCTTCATTGGCTGCCTATTGACCACCAAATAAGGTCCCAGGCAGCCCCTATGGGAACCCTATGTCTCAGCCAGAGTGTTCTATTGGCACTTCTCCAAATAGACATTAACACTTCCATCTCTGCTTTGCTCATGTTCTTCCTTTTGCCTGGGATGTTGTTCCACCACATTTCTACCTAACAAAACTATTCAAACCCTAGCTTGTGCTACCACTTTCATGAAGCCTTCCCTGATTGCTCTCTCCCTCCCCATGGCTAACTCTTCATTGCTACAACTAATACAAATACATGCTGCTTTATTTTGTCCTCAAATAAGTGCCTCAGTTATGGTCCCCAGTGGATTAAAGTTCCTCAAATTTATGAATTAATCCTCACACTTTTTTCAAATCCATGGCACAATGTACCCCAGTGCTCAGTGCATGAAAAGTGGCCAATAAATATTTGTTGAATATTTAATTAGTTTTCTATTGAGTGGGTCAGTAGTCTAGACAAGGCTTAGCTGCGTTCTCTGCTCAGAGCCTGACAACCTACAATCAAGTTGTCAGCTGGGGCTGCAGTTTCATCCGCGGTTCAGGGTCTCCTTCCAAGGTTCTGTGGTTGTTGGAAGAATCCATTTCCTTGCAAATGTGGAACTCATAAGCAGCTTGCTTTCTTAAGGCCATCAGGAGAGAGTCCTTGATGTTTCAAGTTTCTGATCTCTATATGCTCTTTTAATGTTTATTTACTTTTAAGAGAGCAAGAGAGACAGTGCACGAGTGGGGGAAGGGCAGAGAGAGGGAGACAGAATCCAAGGCAGGCTCCAGGCTCTGAACATCAGCAAGGAGCCCAGCATGGGGCTTGAACTCACAGACTGCAAGATCATGACCTGAGCTGAAGTCAGACGCTTAACTGACTGAGCCACCCAGGTGCCCCTCTCTATGCTCTTTTAAAAGGCTCACCTGATTGGGCCAACTAAATCAACTCTTAGGAAATTTAATTCCATCTGCAAAATCTCTTCATCTTTACTCCATAATATAGGTAACATCCTGTGTGATGGAGTGACATCCATCATAGTCACAGGTCCCACCCACTATACTCAACGGGAAGGGATTACAGAGTGAGTGTCCACCAGGGGTGGGAATTTGGGAAATTATGTTAGAATTCTTCCTATCACAAATATTTTTGGGGCAATGGTCTTAATAGAGTATTTTTTATTTGATTGTGTCACAAGACACCAAATTGCTTCAAAATAGAAGAAAAAAACTTCAGTTACTATTTTAGATGGAAAGGTCTTTAAATAATGTCTGTGATAGAAGACAATTCCCCCATTGGTTTTTTGTTTGTTTGTTTGTTTGTTTGTTTGTTTGTGTTTATTTGGGGTTTTTTGTACATTGTAAATAAAAACAATCATTTTAGTTTGGTTGTAGTTTATATTGTTCAGAGTTGGTTTCAGTTCGTGTTCAATCTGGAAACAAGAACGCAAAATTATTCTATATAAGTGGCAGCTGAGTTTGTTAATTAATAACTGGGCAAACAGATGAAATGTGTGCCTAAAAATTATATAGATCAAGGAACATGTAAAGAACTACAGAAAGAACATGTAAAGAATAGACTAATTCCTCCAGCAAGGCACAAAAGTCAAGCACAGGTGAGTCCTTAATCTAATGAGCTCTATAGTGTGATTTTCCACTCAGAACCCTACTGAGTTTTCAAGTTCAAATATATCTACAAATTTGGGTTTCTTCAGCCAGGAGAATTCCTCATTTATCCTGGCATGAGATTTGGTGGGGGTGGGCATCAACCATAACATGACCATCTTTAAATCAGATTTGTGCCTGGTCTGAGGTTTGCTAGAATCAACTTGACATGAGACAGATTAACAGGAGAAAATCAAACTTAATAATGAATGTAAGGAGGAATCCACAGACATGAAATTCCAAAGACAGTGAGACAATGACATGCTTATTTGAGCTAAGGAGAAGGGTAGGGTCTGAGGATACAAAGGGGAGAAAGAAGGTGAAAGGAGATGTTTGGAAAACAAGGTTGCCCTGTTATGCAGATAAGTTTCTTAGATAAAGGGGAATCTCTCTTAATAGTTCTCTTCCTGGTACAGGCTCTCCTTTCCAATATAAATTTAGGCAATTGACAACCAAGAAAAGACCTCTTCCTGCATCTTCTGGGTTTTGATTACTTTTACCTCAAATTAATGTTCATACCAAAGTGACCCATCTTGGGGCAGCCTGCCCTTGGCCCCTACAGATGATTTTTTTGGGAAAAATTTTGAAGTTTAAATATTGAATTTTTGAACATTTGTTGGACCCTGTGAACACATGCTGTATATTTATTCATATGCATGTTGTCTATGACTAGTAGCTGAAATATGTTTATACAAATTTTTTCCAACATGATATGGAAGGGCAGGGCCAATGAATGTGGGAGGGAAGTCAGGCATTGGCAATTTTGCTTACTTTTGCACCAGGCCCTGCATCTGTGCTCTGCAGAGACCCAGTCATAGTGTCAGGGGCAGAAATTTTTCACCCTATTCCTGCTTTTGTGCTCCAGAGTACAGATTCACACAGGCAGGGAAAGAATGAGCATGTGGGGAAAGTCCCCAAAGCTGGAATGACCCCTGGGGAATTTGGCTGAGGCAAGAAGAGGGAGAAGGTGTGCCAAATTCTCATGCCTTTCCCCACACCCTTTGAAAAGTCCTGTTGCTAGGGCTGAGCACTGGGTCAGTTTTCAATTTGTATTTTTTAAAAAATGTGTACTAATGAAATAGTACAATACCTTGAACAAGGCCAGAAAGTAAATAAAAGTGGCAGCTCTTCCTCTCATCTCTGTAGGATGTTAATCTCTGTATGATGTTAATTTAAAGACATCTCCTCTCGCAAGAGGATTTCATTGGTTTGTTTAAAAACAAAACTACAGGCTTGCTATTTTTATTTCATTCATTATGATAATCACAAAGCATAACTTTTTTCAAACAAAATGATGAAATACCCACAAGTCATGTCAGAGTAGTTATTACTTATGCTTACTAATGAACTTCTCACTACAAAGGTGGCTCTATGAGCCACTGTGCAGAGGCTGCAGGCACAGCACTGACTCCTGATCAAAAACTATAAAATGCTGATGGCGACTGAAGACAGATAAATGTGTCTTTTGTCTGTTTTACAGAGGGTAATAGCACTTATTGCCCTAGAATGGAGCCGGTGATGCCAGTTATAATCTGTCACTTATATTTTTCATACCAATTGTGATCTAACATGTGATGGATTTCGGGTTCAGATAGAGTATAAACATTTAGCTTTGAGAATGAAAATGGGTTCTTGGTCTACTCTACCTGGTTTGTGGACATTTCCACTTGGAAATATTAATTGACCCCTAGCCCTGGCCCTCCAATGGAAGTCTCCAGTGTTCTAGGCCTCGAGACTGCATCATGGAGTTCTTTGGACTCATCTCTCACTTTCTACTTTTCCTTCAGTCCTTTCTTTTCTTCCCTCTGTTTCTATAATTGGTGGTCACTTCAGCCCCATAGCACATAGCACTGCTAACTCCAGGTCTCCATCAAGTTGGGCCCACCAAAGGCTGCCATGCTTATCTTCCTCCAGCACAGCTTTGGATCATGTCAACTCCTTGCTCAGAAACATGCAAAGATCTCCTATTTCCCACAACATCACACCTATACTTCCTGACGGGCCTTTCAAGGCCTTTCAAGGCCCTCCTCAAACTAAATTAATCTGACTTACTCAACTTTCAACTTACTTATTCCACTGACCATCAGTCATGCTCAGTCACTTCAGTGAGCCCCCTGTGCCCATTATCACCTCATTGCTTTTCTTCAGGTTATTCCCCTTGCCTAGAATGCCATTCCTCGACCCTTACCTCATTAAACTATGTCCCTCCTGCATTTTCTGGTACACCTCACTGATCTCTTCCTCTTTGAACTCTTAAAGCATTACAAATGTCTCTTCTATGCATTATAGCATTTAATTATATGCCTGCCTTCCCATTGGTGGTTGTTTTATAGACAGGTCCACAAGCTTCTAGAAGTCAAAATAAGCCTTATATTCCCTAACCTTCACATAGTTGAGTATATGGTAGGTACTATATTGAAGATATTATTTCATAGTTTCTGTGTCCAGATTGAACCAGTAGAATAATTCTTATTTTCACAATATGGTGTCAAGTAAATGTATAGCTATAGTACCAGATAAATTATTTTAATATGAATGATTGCTACAGAGTTGATTAATATTGGATCTAAGGTTTTTATCTGCTACCAGCCATAATATTTCTTTAGAAAGACAGAAAGGAAGAAAGAAAAAGCCCAGAGCTAGGATGCATGAATTTTAAGTATTATTCAAATACCACCCCTTCAATAAAACACTACTTTTTTATACATGGGCCATTCATAATGATAGTTATCATCATATGCCCGCTGCATCCTATACATACCTCTAAGCAATATTGCCTTGCATTGTCTTCAAACATCTGTCTTCCTTCTTTCCCTTTTCCCCAAACTGAGTTCCTTGATGACAGAGACTGTCTTTTAATTCCTGAACCTGCAGAAACTGACAAAGAGCTGGTAATGAATACATGCTTGTTGAATGAATAAATGAATTATAAGAGCCCTGATGTAACCATGAGTGTGAGTTATGGTTGGCAAGTGATTAAGTTTTTTCGTAAATAAGCTTTTATATATATATATATATATATATATATATATATATATATATATATTTATAATTTGATTTTATTAAATGTTTATTTATTTTGAAAGACAGAGAACACACATGCATGAGTGGGGGAGAGGCAGAGAGAGGGAGAGAGAGAATCCCAAGCAGGCTCTGTGCTGTCAGTGCAAAGACCAATGGGGGGGCTCCAACTCACAAACCATGAAATCATGACCTGAGCTGAAATCAAGAGTTGCACGCTCAACTGACTGAGCCACCCAGGTGCCCTTGAATCTTTTTATATATTTAAAAACATTGATGTTTATTTATTTTTCACAGAGAGAAAAACAGAGTGCAAGCAGGAGAGAGGCAGAGAGAGAGGGAGACACAGAATCTGAAGTAGGCTCCAGGCTCTGAGCTGTCAACACTGAGCCTGATACCGGGCTTGAACCCATGAACCACAACATCATGACCTGAGCCAAAGTCAGACACTTAGCCAAAGTCGGTGACTGAGTCACCCAGGTGCCCTGAACCTTTTTATATTTTTAAGTGGTAATTTAAGATATATATATTTTTAATTCTTAGGAGAACTTAACTCTCAATCATTCAAAATTTATTTTTTACATAGAAAATTATACAGGAAGTTACAGCTGAGTTTACACTAAGAGCTTGCCAAGCCTAGAGAAATTTGTAATATTTTAAAAATAGGTGTAGCATGCTCGCTTCGGCAGCACATATACTATATAACTAAGAATAGGTGTAGCTATCTACTTCTTTCAACTTTTCTTAAAAGTAGCATTCTTACTTCAAAACAAAAAAACAAATCATCTGATTTCAAAAATGGGCAAAGGACTTAAATAGACATTTCTCCGTAGAAAATGTTTAAATGACCAACAAACATATGAAAAGATGCTTGATAGCACTTGTCATTAGAGAAATGCAAATCAAAACCACAGAGAGATACCACCTCAGACATGTTAGGATGACCACTATAACACACACATACACACACACACACACACACACACACACACACACACAAAATAAAAAGCTTTATTGAGGATGTGGATTTATGCGCTGTTGGTGGGAATGTAAAATGGTGCAGCTGCTGTGGAAAATGAAAATTCCTAAAAAAATTAAAAATGTTAAATTAAAAAATTAAATTTTAAATTAAAAAAAGCTAAATTAAAAATATGGTCCAGAAATCCCACTTCTGGGTGTATATATATCCAAGAGAATTGAAGACAGGATCTTGAAGACAGATTTGCACAGTCATGTTCATTGCAGCATTATGCACAATAGTTAAGAGGTGGAAGCATTGCACATGTTCATTAATAGGAGAATGGATAAAAAATGCAGTATATACGTATAATGGAGTATTATTCACCTTTAAAAAGAAGGAAATCTTGTCATATGCTCCAACATGGGCAAACCTTGAGGATGTTATGAGCTAAGTGCGATAAGCCAGTCATAAAATGACAAATACTGTAAGTTTCCACTTAAGGAGGTATCTAAAGTAGTCTAACTCTTAGAGACAGAAAGGAGGATACTGGTTTCACAGGGCTACAGGGAGAGGGGAACTAGAGAGCTGTTGTTCAACAGGCATGGAGTTTTAATTTTTACAAGATGAAAAAGTTCTAGAGCTCTGTGGCACAACAATGTGAATACACTTAACACTACTGAACCGTACGCTTAAAAATAGTTAAGATGGTAATTGTTATGTGCTTTTTTTTTTTTTTAAGTAGGCTAGCATGGGGGCGCCTGGGTGGCTCAGTCAGTTAAGCATCTGACTTTGGCCCAGGTCACGATCTTATGGCTGGTGAGTTTGAGCCCCGCGTCAGGCTCTGTGCTGACAGCTCAGAGCCTGAAACCTGCTTCGGATTCTGTGTCTCCCTCTCTCTCTGCCCCTTCCCTGTTCATGCTCTGTCTCTGTCTCTCTCAAAAATAAATAAACGTTAAAAAATAAATAAACAAAATAGGCTAGTATGGAGCCCAATGTGGGGCTTGAACTCACTACCCTGAGATCAAGACCTGAGTTGAGATCAAGAGGTGAATGCTTAACCGACTGAACCACCCAAGCACCCCTACATTATGTGCTTTTAACCATAATTTAAAATATTAAAAAGGATAGCACCTCACACATGTACACACCATCATCAATATATGCTTGCACATTGACATAAGCCAGTAGATGCTTAATAAATGTTTCCAGTACTGATGGTCATGATGAAAAAAATAGGAGAGCATTTTTTGTCCTGATTTATAGCACCTTAATAATAAAGACTTCAGAGGTCTAGTAACAGTGATCCATTGAAGAATGGAACTGGTTACCAAATACTGAAAACTTCTGATAAGACTTACACAAACTAGAAACTATTGGAGCAAATGTTATGGTAATTTATAATTATTGAATTATATGTATTGGTGGGTTTTAATAAAATGAACATGCTTTTTGCCTTTTCTATTATGTTGCATGCTTACGTTTTTTGTAATGCTACATGGTATGTGGCTTATGGGATGTAATTTATATCTTCTTAAAAAAGCATAAATAAATAAAACCTGGAATTAACCGAAGACATAACAAAAACTCAGCATTAGAGAAAACTGACCTTCTTCACCAGAGAAAGAAAACTAAGGGATCCTTCGTGCTCTATCCGCTTCCTATCTCCTAAAGTCAGGTTTTCCATAGAACTTCCGGCATGCAGGGTAACTTTCCCTAAACTACCTACTACTTCCTCTGTTGTCTTTTCAGCAGTTTTGGTTCAGTGTCACACCCAAAAAAAGGCGCACCTCTTTAACCCTTTCAACTCTTAAATCAAACACACCCTTATTAGCTGTGCTTTTCACGTAAACAGTCAGCATCTGTCATTCAGTTCTGGCCCTGGGAGAGAGCAGCAGTGCCCGAAGGTGAGCTGGTGAGAGTTATCCAGGGTAGACTAGGAGGAGGAGGAGGACTAGACAAAGCTATCCCGAGAAGTAAGAAGACTGATATTGGCAATGCCCGCACAACAACATTTTACCTCCCGTACTCTCTTGGTGTTTCTATAGAAAGCAAAAAAGGAGCAACATCATGGTAAGAAACTAACCGAAATTTCGTTATCTTTTCATTGACTAAGACTTTGTTTTTAATTTGTATAGTAGTATTATTCACGACATAATTAACTTCACAATGGGTATATTGTCTAGAGCTGGCAAATTCTCTGGGCTCAAAAATCATAAAGCATTGTGAGTAGAAAGGATATAGTGGGAGACTGAGTATCTTAGAGGCTTTGTTAGAAGTAGAAATGAAAATGCCTAGTATGTGATCTGCTGGCTCTGCCTTTTCCTAGGTTCTTGAAAATATCACAGGTCGTTAGTGACAAAGCTACTCTCATTTCATCCTTTCTATCCCCTGAATTCAACACATCTCCCCACCCTGCACCCCTTTCCCAGATTTCAAAGGGAAACTGATGTCCAGCCCCTTGGAAGAAACTGCTTGGGAAACATTAGGCTGAGAGTAAGGACTCATTTTTATTTTTCTTCATGGCAGGAGATGGAAGAAGTCAATTATACATTCTTTTAAAATGTAGGTTATCTTTCAAATGTGTTCTCCAGTGGGCGTTGGCCGCTGCTCTTACTGGCCTGTCCCCATAACAAGTTATTATGTATTGCACATACTTTCCCCAAACGAGATTTTATTAGGACACAGAAATTTATGGGACAGACTCAGCTTCTTACAACCCTAATCACTCGAGCAATACTATGGCTTAAAATAAATTATGAGAAAAAAGCAATCTTGTAAACTTTTAAGAAAAAGAAGTTTATATAATGTCTATTAGACTTTGCTTCACTAGTTTGATTGTGGAGGCATAAATATAAAACCCCAAGTAAGTGTTGGGCATTATTGCCATTTTATTTGTTAATATTTCACACTTTCCTTCATCTTTTGATATGTGAGACACAATAGCTTAACAACTACACTGAGAAGTGTCTTTACATTAAAATATGAGCTCCTTTTTTTTTTTATTTATTTTTTTCAACGTTTATTTATTTTTGGGACAGAGAGAGACAGAGATGAACGGGGGAGGGGCAGAGAGAGAGGGAGACACAGAATCGGAAACAGGCTCCAGGCTCCCAGCCATCAGCCCAGAGCCCGACGCGGGGCTCAAACTCACAGACGGCGAGATCGTGACCTGGCTGAAGTCGGACGCTTAACCAACTGCGCCACCCAGGCGCCCCCCCCCAAAAAATAAAATAAAATATGAGCTCCTAATCCTCCTCTCTAAATCTTTAGAATAAATACCCATGTTTCATAAGAAATGCTTTTAAAAAATTTGCCAAATTAAAAAATTTAAACATCTTGGCTTAAGAGCAGTATGACTATGAACCTTCTAAAAATGTACTGAGCAAATGAATTTAAACATAGCCAATGTACCTTGGTAAGTAAGCTTGGGTGGGATGGTGGAGAGCTTGGGGAAGAGGTATATTGGCCAGGCTGACGATCCTGAAGGTTGTTTCTCCCTTGGGTTTCTCTGATATGAGACAAAGATACATGGGAGACACTGCAGGTACTAATGGTGTCGTGGCTAATGAGACAACACTTAAATTCAGATGTTGATTCAAATGTTGAAATGGGCAGGAACCTGCTGCCTGTGTCTCCAGGCGTAATCAGGACTAGGGCAGTGCTCAACCTAGGTGCACAGACTTGTCCTCCTCAAGCCTGTACAGGAGTAGTGTTTGCAAAACGCAATCCAAACGTGCAAGCCGAGGCAGAGAGAAGGTATCTGAGGCTCATGCTGCCTGCCAGGATCAGAGTGGTGAGAGGTGATGAAATGCTTTACTTTTCAAACCGAAAGGAGCAACAACCTTCTCACAGACTTCCCATTCCCAGCATGCACAGAGTCGCAATCCTCCAAAACCAAGTCTAGTAGAGGGAGTGGAGAATAAAAGCAGATTCTGTGGGAGTAGAAATCAGGGGGATCTCTCTGAGGGTAGAGAAGGAGTGGAAGGACCAGAAGATCCAGAGAGTGGAAAAAGATAGTAGACGCCAAATGAAAACCCATTATTTTATAGGCCCCAGTGAGTTAAAGTGTGAGCTCCTCCCCAGTTTGGTACTTCTGATGCTGTTTTCTGGGCTCCCCTGGGGCTGCTCCACCCAGCCCTGACTCCTGGGTCTTCAAGGTCCACTTCCTGTCCTTCACCTGCTCCTCCTCCCCACCTTCCTTAGCAGCACGCTTTGCTTCCCAGCTCTTTCTCTGTCTAAAGTGACCTTCCTGGTTTCTCCCTGGTCTTGTTTAAGGGTGTGTGTGTGTGTGTGTGTGTGTGTGTGTGTGTGTGTGTGGTAGTCAAATGCAGCCAAAAGGAACAGAGCAGGAAATGGAAGGAGAGAAATAGTGCAGGCATTGTCAGTCATCTTCTGATCCCACCAGCTACATGTGACCTTGAGCAAATCACTTTCCACACCACGGTTTTTTCAAATTGAAAATGAGGATGACAATTACCACCTCACAAGACTGTTATGGCATGTGGCAGATTCTTAAGCAATCTTAAGAAATGTTAGCTGAAATAAGTCCCAAAGAATAAGTATATGAAACATGTTCAGTGCCATTAGCAAAGACATGCATATTTACCTAGTTATTGTAAAACACAGCATGTGTCAGAAAAATGTAGAAAGTACAAATGTAGAGTATAATGAATAATTATAAAACAAGCACCTGTAAAAGTAAGTGCAGGTCACGACGTAACACATTGCTGCCTCATCTTAAGTCTCCCCTGGGTCTCTCTGGTCATACTCCCCACCCCACCACCAGGGCCAGTACTAAGTTGAGGGGAATGGGGCACTCACTTCAGAAGCAAAGTTTAAGGGCTGCCAAAAAACTCAACAGTCAAATAATATTTTAATATAATATTTTATTACAATATTTTGAAAAATAAAAGTTAATACTGAGTCTGATGCAGGGCTTGAACTCACAGACTGTGAGATCATGACCTGAGCTGAAGTTGGACGCTTAACTGACTGAGCCACCCAGGCACCCCAAAATATCAAAGTTTTAAATACAGGACCTCTACCATAAGCAATAACCACTACCTTAGCTGTTATAACCATCACATCTCTTTCCTGTATACTATTACCACCTATGACTATATCCCAAGACAATGCAAATCAGTTTTCCTCTTCTTGACTTTCATATACATGGAATCATGTACTGTGTTCTCATTTGTGTCTGGATTCTTTTGATCAACTTATATTTATAAAATTCATCCATTGGTTGTGTGCAACTAAAGTTGGCTCGTTTATATTGCTGTAGACTATTCTATTGTATTAAGGTACCGCAGTTAACTTACTCATTTTACCGTCCGTGGGATCTGGGTCTGTTTTTTGTTGGGGGCTGTTACAAGCAATGCTACTATCAACATTCTTTGCACTTGTTCTGGAACAATGTTCACAAGCTTCTGGACAACAGAAGTTCTCAAAGTAAAGTGTGAGGATCTTTGGGGGTTCCTGACATCTTCTGAGGGAGACTGTAATGTCAAAACTATTTTCATAACAATGCTGAGATGTCATTTGCCTTTCACTCATGCTCTCACAAGTGCACAGAGGAGATCCAGAGGCGACATGATGTGCAAGGATGTCTTGTTCTGCCAGCTAATAGAAGGTGTCCTGAGTATTGCTGGATTTCATTACTCAGTTTTTGTCTTTGTTTTGATTTTTTTTTTTTTAAGTTTATTTATTTGAGACAGACAGAGACAGTGTGAGCGGGAGAGGGGCAGACAGGGAGAGAGGGGGAGGGGCAGACAGAGAGGGAAAGAGATAATCCCAACCAGGCTTCACACTATCAGCGCAGAGCCCAGTGTGGGGCGTGAACTCGTGAAACTGTTAGATCATAACCTGAGCCGAAATCAAGAGTCGGGTGTTTAACTGCTGAGCCGCCCAGGTGTCTCTTATCGGTATTAATAGCTATAACCTACATAAACAAAGGCTCTTGGGGGACGTAACTTTTAGGAGTGTCAAGGGGTTCGGAAATCAAAATTCTGAGAACTGCTACTCTAGAGTGTGCTAAGGAGAGGAATTGCTTGCTTGTTCACAGGACCTGTGTATCTTCAGTTCTATCAGATAATGCCACAGTGTTTTCCAAGGTAGTAGCACCAATTATATTCCAATTACCAGTGTAGAAGAGTTCCCATTGTTCCACAGCCTCTCTTATATTTGGATTTATCACTTTGTAATTATTTTCCAATCTGATGGGTGTGTAAATATGTCTCATTATGGTCTTTTCATTCCCTTGATTACTGAATAGGAACGTATCCTAGGTAATAATTAAGAATATGTGTAGAGATAAGCTACAGATATGCTTTCTGCAGCCTGCAATGCATTGAAAATAACATAAATGAACAACTGCAGGAATTGTAGTACATTAACATGATGGAATTGAATGTAACCATTAAAAATACTATTTTAGATGTATATTTATTGGCATGAATTCAGTGAAAAAAACAATATATGAAAAAGCTTTTTATCAAGTGATACTGTATAATGCCCTGAAAAAAGGCCAGAAAGAGGGGTGCCTGGGTAGCTCAGTCAGTTAAGCATCCTACTCTTGATTTGGGCTCCGGTCATGATCTCACAGTTCTGTTTGTGAGCTTGAGCCCCACGTGGACTCTTTTGGGATCTCTCTCTTGTCCATTCTCTTGGGATGCTTGGGATTTATCTCTCTCCCTCTCTCTCTGCTTCTCCTCCACTCGTGCACACCATCTCTCTCTCTCAAAATAAGTAAATTAAACTTGAAAAAGAAGTGAATGAATTAAAAAAAAAAAAAAGCCAGGATGGGGCGCCTGGGTGACGCAGTCGGTTAAGCGTCTGACTTCAGCCAGGTCACGATCTCGCGGTCCGTGAGTTCGAGCCCCGCATCGGGCTCTGGGCTGATGGCTCGGAGCCCGGAGCCTGTTTCCGATTCTGTGTCTCCCTCTCTCTCTGCCCCTCCCCCGTTCATCTCTGTCTCTCTCTGTCCCAAAAATAAATAAACGTTGAAAAAAAAATTAAAAAAAAAAATAAAAAATAAAAAAAAAGCCAGGAAAGAAAAATAATAATAATAATAATAGTATCTTGGGATGGGAAAATGAAAGCTAATTTATATTTTCTTCATTGTACTTGCTTGTATAGTCTGACTTTCAAATATGAATATGTATATCTTTTTTTTTAATTTTATTTTCTAAGGTTCCCTTTTCCATCCGTTTCTTCCCCAGAGATTATGCTAGATGTTTTACAAACATTTCAATTGATCCCAAAAACAAATCCAGAGGATGGGTATTTCAGAACCTGGATTTTGGGAGGAATCATTTGAGAAGGGGACTGAAGCTAGAGACAGGGCTTTGCTCTTGTCTGAGGATTGCTTGCTGACGACTTCAGGAATAACTCATTGCCCTCAAACTAACTTATCATTCCACTACTCACTCTTGTCTGGCTCTCCCTGATTGATGGGTGGGTAAGTAAGGGATTTCTGGAAAATAAGGTTGATGCGTTCGTTTGACAAATATTTATTGAGTGCCTATTGGTACCATGCATTGAGAAAGGATTAGGGACACAGTGGCGAACAAAACTACATTCTTGTACTCATGCAGCTTATGTTCCATAAAGAAAGCAGATGATAAACTAAACAAATAAACATGAAGTGAAGTTCAAGTAATGATAAATGCTATGAAGAAAAAGAAAGGAGGATAAGGTTATAGAAAGTGAGGTTCAGTTTTACATCAGGTGACCCAAAGCTGTCTACTCTACCTAGTTGCGTGTCTTCTTCTATACATTATGATATGGGGAGAAAAGTTTTTTAAAAAAAGGCGGGGGGAGTAGACTTCTGTTTGTTTTCTTTATTCTGGTCATGGCACAACGAAGATGAGCACTCATAAGCCATGAATGGCGTGCCCAGTTCTGGAGACACGCTAACTCTTTTAGGAACTGCATCTGGTCTCTTTTCTCATCTCTGTCTCACCACCTGAGAACCATAAAGTGATCCCATTATTTACTTAGTTTCCATAATTTAAACTTGGGTCATGAAACATCAGCAAAATATCAGACTATCAATTATGCCAGCCACCACTGTCTTAGGGCACTTTGTGCTTTTCAAAGCATGTTCACATATATCATTTCATGTGAATTTCTCAGTAATCCTGTATGACAGAAGAGGAATTTTTTGAGAGGATAAATGATTTGATCCCTATATAGTAACTGAGTTCTTTTCACGAAAACATGCATTCTGCTTCTTAACTTGGAATGTAATGCCCAGGAAGTCAATAATTCTACTAGAAATTATGGAAAACTGAGAAATTTGGGGAGAAATGATTAACTGGAAAAACTGAGATTGTTCCATTTTCTAGAAATAACTCCATTATTTTCTGCCATACTTTTAAATGTGGTTAAATTAATCTCAAGTCTCAAGGTCACTAGAAGTCTCATAGACAGCTTACAGTCATAGTGCTGTGTTGGAGAGGCTTCATTCTTCATAGACCTGGTACCTCCAAGTTCCTTCTTGCTTCCTGATCTCCCTCACCTTACAGTGGACTTGACTGTTAGCTGTGCCTGGTGGAGGGGGGCAGGCATGCTGCGTCAGACCTCTCCAGGGCTGTTTCCCCCTCTTCTCTCCAACTTATCCCCTATGCCCTCATCACATCATTCAGATATGGAGGTAAAATCGGTATATATTGCATAACTTACAGGTGTACATTATAATTTGCTATTTGTATACACCACAAAGTGGCCACCACCATATGTCTAATTACTACACATCACCATACAGTTGTGACCCTTCACTCATTCGGCCCTCCCTCACCCCCTTCTCCTCTGGTAACCACCAATCTGTTCTCTGTATTAAAGTACTTATTCTTGATCTTTGACCTGAGCAATTGTGCAAGTCATTCTTGTTAGATTGCATAAAGAACATGTTTGGGTTTTTTTGTTTGTTTGTTTTTCTGGTTCTGGGTCAATTAAAAAGGAACTAATTCGACTACTTCACAATGAGCATATTTCCATTTTCCAGTCTGGCTAAGTTTCTTTACTCCAATTAGGAACTGACTAATCGGTGGTTTGTGCTAATCAAGATATACATACAGTCCAAGAGATAGTAAGAAATACTGTACGATAAATTTCAAATTCTTCAGTCTCCTCTTAGTTACATGTTATGCATAGGAAAAAAATTCACCAAATTAGGATTAGATATCTCTACTACAAAGCAGATAAATTCAGCATGATCATTATCTTCGCATTTGAGAGAAAAAGAAAAACTTGATCAAATTCTGTTCAATTTACACATAAAGAAACATTGTGAGTTATTTGTTACCCATGGTTGGGCACACAGTGTTAGTGAAGACCCCAGCCCAGGAACAGAGCACTTGGGTAATTGAGGAAAATAATGAAGGCCTGTTGGCAAAGAGTGGGAAAGGTGTTACGGAAACCAAGAGAAGTGAAAGAAGCTTAAGCTTCCGAGTTCTTTGCTCACTTGGCCTCTTCTAAAATCCTGTCCCTAAATCTGTAATCCAGAATTTGGGGTTCTTTTTCTTTCTTTCTTTCTTTCTTTCTTTCTTTCTTTCTTTCTTTCTTTCTTTCTTTCTTTCTTTCCTTCCTTCCTTCCTTCCTTCCTTCCTTCCTTCCTTCCTTTCTTTCTTTCTTTCTTTCTTTCTTTCTTTCTTTCTTTCTTTTAATGTTCTATTTATTTTTGAGAGAGAGAGCATGCGCATGAGCTCACACCCAAGCAGGGGAGGGGCAGAGAGAAAGGGAGACACAGAATCCAAAGCAGGCTCCAGGCTCTGAGCTGTCAGCACAGAGCCTGACACGGGGCTCGAACTCATGACATGAGATCATGACCTGAGCCGAAGTCGGACGCTTAAGCAACTGAGCCACCCAGGCACCCCTGGGGTTCTTAAAGAAATCTCTCAAAATTTTTCTGCCCCATAAAACCTGTTTTTACCTTAAGCAGAGGATAGTGAAGCACTCCCCTGCCAGCACCAGTTGAGATCCTTCCCATCCTAGGCCTGAAGGGGCAAGACGAGGAAGCAGTCACTGACTGGGAACTGCAGAGAAGTATGGCTGCAGGGAAGGCTGCTGACAGAATCCATGGCCAAACCTGGCCACACCTGCCCAGAGCACAATAGGAGAGGGAGAGATGGGGAAAAGAAAAATACGTGACCTCACCCTGGTCCCTCCCCTTGATTTCCCATCACTGCCTTCCACTGGCTGGACCAAACCCAAGCCAAAGGGTAAAGGAGTTTCTTTTTTTTTTTTTAATTTTTTAACATTTATTTATTTTTGAGAGACAGAGCACGAGTGGGGGAGGGGCAGAGAGAGAGGGAGACACAGAATCTGAAGCAGGCTTCAGGTTCCGAGCTGTCAGCACAGAGCCTGATGTGGGGCTTGAACCCATGAACTGTGAGACCATGACCTGAGTCGAAGTTGGATGCCTAACCCAGTGAGCCACTCAGGTGCCCCTAAAGGAGTCAGTTTCTATATTCTATTGTGGTCAAGGGTTTGCGGCACAGAGAGGGGTGAGGAAGGATGAGCAAACAATATCCACTGTTTACGGAGTTCCCTGATTCTAAAAACAGCACTCCATAATAAGAGAGAGCTTATCAGCTGCTTACTCTATCATGTCCTTTTTTGAATTGCAAAGCCTAGAACTAAGCACATCATACAGGTGTAACATACTGTATGCAGTCAGACATTCATAAAAGTGGTATATACATCATATTCTAGTAAATAAAATCTTATTTTTCTAATGATATATTATAACCTCAAATGGGAAAAATTACTGAGCTAACTTTAGAAAGCCTGACTTGTGTCTTAAGAAAATTACTTAGGATCTTTGGATTGTGGTTTGCTTCTTTAAGGTAAGGAGAAAATTCTGGCACAAAGTGCACTCTCAATAACGGTTAGTGGAATGAATGAGTTAAATGATCCTAGAATTTAAACATTCCATGATTTTTATCCTTCTTTCTGATTGATCGAATACCTGTAGTTTTAAACAATTAGGTTTCAGTCTACTTCTGTCAAACAGTGAATGCCCTAAGGTCAATTCTTAACTGGAACTGGGAATCTCCTTTTCAAAAGAAACTCTTCACTTCTTCATAAAACGCTCTGGAAGAATATAAAATGCTTTTGGGATAATGAACATTTAATTGTTTCATTAATGATGGCGTTCATGTTCAATAATGCCTCCGTTTCAGGACATTGTTACACTGGAAAGGTAGAAAAAAGCCATGCTGTCACTTCACTGACCCAGTGGTAGATCTATGACTTTATACAACAGGATGTGGTCATTGTGTGGCTCAAAGTGGCACAGTAGGGAAAGTAGAGAAGTGCATACCACTGGACGTTGAATGGACAGAGAAGAGATATAAAACACACACACACACACACACACACACACACACACGAGAACAAGAATGAGCCATAGAGATAGAGTGGGTGGGCATTGGGAGTGCTGACAAATACTGGAAACTGTGCAGGGTGAGCAAGCATCCTTCCTGAGAGACAGGGGATCAGTGACAATGGAGACAGACTCTGAGGCCTAATGTAAAGTATTACGGGTTGCACTGTATGAAGTCGTACTGTAGATCAAAAGTGGTCAGATGCAGTAATTTCACATGTCTTTTGGCAAAAGGCCTGCTTATTACTAAACCTGTCATAGTCTGTGGGTCACGTAGCACAAGCCTTAGCCTTTACTCATTATGACAGCCCTGGAAGAAATCATTGTAATAGCACAAATGGGATAACCTGGGTCCATAGTTCTGTCTCCAGAATCATTACGTAGTAGATTGTATTTAGTATACTCTGAGGGAGGGAACTGTATAACACATAAAAGAAAAATATTTATTTAAAAGTTAAAATGAAAAGTTTCAGTGCTCAGTAGGTCAAAGTTTATTTATGTGAACATTTCGTCTTTTACACTGTGTGTGTGTGTTTGGAGTGGGCCATATTTATTAGCACCAGGAATAGGGAAAAGAAAAACAAAATGGGGAGATAGAGGAGAGCACGTCATTTGAAATGCCTGTTGCAACCTAGGTCTGTACTATCAGGGACCCATATCTAGATCCTCCCTTTATGTAACTTCATCTGTCTGAGGTTCTGAGGTTCAGATGATATGTGCAGATATCACATACACACACACACACGCGTGCACGCACATGCACACATATATGTATGTATGTTGCTCAGATATATGCACATATATCGTGGGAAAACATGATTTTCATTTTACTTCTAAAACTCTTTAGCATGAACATCCTGGAAGTTGTAAGAAAAGAGAGTAATATCTCCTCATTGAATATAATATCTCCTCATGAATATCTCCTGAGTAATATCTCCTCATGAAAGTCTTTCTTGCTTTTTGTGTGTTTCTCTTTCTTGCATCCTAACTCTACCTCAGATTGTCCCTCCAAATTTGACCGTTTCTCTGTTTTTTTCACTTCCCTCCCCTTCCCCACTCTCCATCTTTGTTCTTTAGTTGTTCCACATCTTCAAAGTATTTCTTGCTTATGGGATGGGATTTTCTGATCCTTGCTTTTACTTTTAAAAGTTGAAGGGTGGGGTGCCTGACTGGCTCAGTCAGTGGAGCATGTGACTCTTAAACTCAGGGTTGTGAGCTCGAGCCTCACATTGGACACAGAGCCTACTTAAAAAAAAAAAGTTGAAGGGTTTTTAAAAGTTGAAGTAGCTTAAATCCCCATATATATATATTTTAATTTGAGAGAGAGAGGGAGCATGAGACGGGGAAGGGCAGAGAGAGAGAGAATCTTAAACAGGTTCCATGCTCAATGCTCAGTGCAGAGCCTGACGCAGGGCTCAGTCCCACAACCTGGGATCATAACCTGAGCCAAAATCAACAGTTGGGCATTCAACTGACTGAGCCATCCAGGTGCCCCTTAAGTCCCTATATTTTTAAGCCTCACAACTGAAACTATTTTTTTAACGTATGCAGAAAAAAAGTTCCTCACCAATGCAAACACATGTACACATGTGTTGAGAACCTAAGGTATTATCAAAGTAACATGTCATCCTATCATTTACACTAATGTCCATTAGACTCATTCCTCATTGTGGCTGAACTAAAGGAGCTACTTTAAGGCGTATCTTCAGAAATCAAAGTGAGTGCTTAGGGAGTCACAAGTGTTCCAAAAAAGAGTTACTTTTCTACCTCAGTGACCATGCTCTGGTAGGAGGCACAGGTGAGTACATGTAAAAGATCTTGATCTGCCTTCTCAAGTCAGATTTGGGCTGGCAGCCAGCAGTAAAGCTGAAGAAATGGAAGTTTGTGTGCCAGCAGCTGCATTGCCCTGTGGAATCTTCACATGGGCAGAATAGAGCTGCAAATTGTCGACCACACTAAGTCTTGTGCAAAAAAAGATTTCTATTCTGTTTTGGTTTTGTTTAGATCTAATCATGCTTCTACTTTATCTACAAGAATTTTGGTAACTCTGTTTCGGAAAGGAGAAGGAATGTTCCTAATTCTAGTAGCAGCAAATACGTTATGTCCACCTCTAGCTATAAGTCCCTGTGCTAAGCCATGGGAATACAGACGGGACATTTTTCCTGCTCTTAAGGGGCCTATATTCCACTGGGCAACAAAAAGGTGGGAAACATATGAAAGACTTATTTTTAAACAGTATGTTAGTTACATGTTCAAATAATATGCTCAACATATTGGGGCACCTGGATGGCTCAGTCAGTTAAGCATTTGACTTCAGCTCAGGTCACGATCTCACAGTTTGTGGGTTCGAGCCTTGCATCGGGCTCAGTGCTGACAGCTTGTAGCCTGGAGCCTGCTTCGGATTCTGTGTCTCCCTCTCTCTCTGCTCCTCGCCTGCTCCCACTCTGTCTCTCTCAAAAATAAAATCAAAACATAAAAATAATAATAACAAAATATTCTCAACATATTTTTCTTCAAACTCCAAACATAATTTCAGGTAAAGTACTTCTAAATTTAAAGCAGTGACTCCAATAGGCAATCAGGTGGCTGGTGAGGGGTGGGGGATAAGCACACTGTTTTGTTTGTATGTCCAGACATTTTGGTACGTTAACAATTTGTAGTATATTAACAATTTATCCTGTATTCCCTTTTGTCCCCCACTAGTTGAGATTGCCAAGATCTCTGAAATTACAGGTAATAACACAGGGTGGCGTTACGAAGGAGCAGCTGCTGATAGCAGGCGCTGCCACACCAAGGCTGGGGATCACAAAACAGCCCTGCAGCCAGTGCTGCCTGGGCCTCTACTGGCTGCTAGAGTATGGGCTTGTCCTAGATGCTTACACATGTCGCTAATGAGCCACATTTAACATTAGCCAACAGGAGCACTGTAAGACAAGCCTTAGCACACAACCCATGGGCCATCTCTGAGGTAGTCCTGTTGTGGACAGCTCTCTCCTTATCAGGTGTGGGTTCCAAATGCAGGTTCTGTACAGTGAGGTGTGCACGCTGCCTTAAATAAGGTGTACAGGAGTGCACAAGAGAGAGCTAACCACCAAGGAGGTCTTGGGATTGCAGGGCTCTGCTGTAGTCTGTGAACACCCAGCCCAAGAACCCTCAGCAACCTGACCTTGCAGGGAGGAGAGCCTGGGGAGCAGCCAAGGAGAGCAGGCTGAAAACTGATTGGCCCTCATGGCCTCTTTGCAAAATACCCCTCCCCAACAGATTATTATGGAGGTTGAGCGAGTAAGTGCTAGGTCCCATCCTACCTTTACTACTCCAGGTGCAGACTCCTACGTAAGAAGGTAACTATTCTCTGGACAATTCGAAGGCCATCTAGCTTTTCACCTTCCATCTGCCATGCTTATATTCTTCTCCATGAGGAAAGAAAAATCCCTGGCTGAAAAGAAATGTATGTCCTATTTTAAGAAGGGGTTTTTCTCAAAGATTTTCTCAAAGACGGTGAACTTTACTTAGGATGAACAGTTCATTCTGAACTCTGCTCAGTGCCTTGCATAGACATATGCTGGAGATACTCAGGGGCTTGGCTCCTGGAGCAAGGCTGCATTCTGCTGTAAACAAGGATCTAGCTCTTGAAATGACTTGAGGCTCCTGTTGACCAAGAACTATGAAATGTGCTCCTGAGCCAGATGGATTGTTTCTCATGGGGAAGTTTAATTTGTAGTTGTTGTTTTTTTTTTTTAAGTTTATTTATTTATTTTTGAGAGAGAAAGAGAAAGTGAGCAGGGGAAAGTCAGAGGGAGAGGGAAAGAGAGAGAATCCCAAGCAGGCTCTGCACTGTCAGTACAGAGCCCAACTTGGGGCTCAAACTCACAAACCATGAGATCATGACCTGAGCTGAAATCAAGAGTCAGGTGCTTAACCAACTGAGCCACCCAGGTACCCCAGAAAGTTTTATTTTTAAACCATCTTTATTAAGATATAATTTATATATAAAAAATTGTACCCATTTTAAGTGTATCATTCCAGGAGTTTTGAAAGTTATGTACATATGTGTACCCATTTGCACATTTAAGATATAGAACATCACCATTACCCCCACAGTTCCTTTGTGTCCCTTTGTGGTCACATTGCACCCCTCCACCCCTTCCCTACCCTCCGGCAACTATTGATCTATTTTCTATGATTATATATTAGATTTGCATTGCCTAGAATAGCATATACATGGAACCATACAGTAGGTAATGTTTTGAGTCTGGCTTCTTTCACTGAGCATAACATTTTAAAGATTTATCCGTGTCATTACACACTTCAGAAGTTCAGTCCTTTTTATTGTTGAGTAGTATTCTGCTGTATGATGTACCACAATTTGTTTCTCCATTCACAGTTGATGGATATTTGTTTCCAGTTTTTGACAATTATGAATTAAACTTCTGTGAACATTCATGTATAAACAAACAAAACAGTTCTAGAAAGTTCAATACACAAAACAACAGCCTGGCAGGTGATAAATTGGCTGCCCTTCTGAGGGGAAGAGGAGTCAAGTAGTTGATGAGGCTGAGTTATAGAGAACAACCGGTTTTGTAAAAAAGCAGCTATAGCCAAAAAATGAAAAATGCCTGCACTGGGCAGAGAGGACTGCTGATCAGGCATCTTTCAACTCCATGGGAGAGATGGATTACAACATGATTGGCAGGACAGAGTAATATATAAACCTAATGGTTTTCTTTTGAGACAGGCTAACATTGAGCCCACAGACTCAAACCTTTTTTCCTGGGTACGTCTTTAGGATACATTTGAAGGTCTCTTCAGGCAACAGTGACAAAGCGCTCCATCTCCAGAGTCAGAAAGACTACTGGCTGTGGACCTTTGGGCAGCGAAAAGTAACCTTGGTAAATGGGCATAAAAAGAGTACCTACCTCAAGGGCTGTGAGGAAGATTAGATGGGACTCTATGTAAATCTCCTTTTAAGTGTCTAGTGCCTAAGAAGGGCTTAGTAAGCATGAATTATGTTTAAAAATCATGTAATACTGGGGTGCCGCCTGGGTGCCTTAGCCCGTTGAACATCTGACTCTTGATTTCAGCTCAGGTCACAGTCCCAGGGTTGTGGAGTTGAGCCCCATGTGGGGCTTCATGCTGAGCGTGGAACCTGCTTAAGATTCTTTCTCCCTTTCTCCTGCTCTCTCTCCCTCTCAAATAATTAATAAATAAATAAGTAAATAAATAAACAAATAAGTAAATAAAGGGGCGGGGCACCTGGGTAGCTCAATTGGTTGAGAGTCTGACTCTTGATTTTGGCTCATGATCTCACCATTGAAGAGTTCGAGCCCCACACCGGGCTCTGTGCTGACAGCATGGAGCCTGCTTGGGATTCTCTCTCCCTCTCTCTCTGCCCCTCCCTGCTCGCACCAGCTCGCTCTCTCTCTCAAAAATAAAAATAAATAAATATCACACAATACTTTTGACTTGTAGTAAGAATCCAAATATATTCCTAGGTAGCGGGGATGTTTATTTTCTTCTTAAATTACACAGTGAATCCTTCTTATATTATTTATATAACCATTGTAGGATTGAATTATTAATAAAAATCTGGTTAGATTTTAGAAGCATATCAATTCAGTCACACAAGCTCCCAGTTGCTGCAACAAGGACCCATTCCCTCCTGCAGCAGCTAGCTCCTTCCAAAGCTCCCGCCAGGTGCTTCTCAAACCAAAGAACTGCTCAGAGCTGGTCAGTAAATGTGACTCATGAGCACTTCCTCAGGAGGTGTATGGCCTGCATTCAATCCCTTTCTCTGGGCTGACTCTGCCTCAGGAGTGCCCTCTGCACCTCTGCGTCGTCTGAAATGGGTCTGGGTGGTGAAGCTGAAGGAGTACCCCCTCGCCGCTCTTTGTCTCTTTGCTGTCCGAGCTTTGCTTACCTCATTTCTACCGTGGGGTACCAGCACCTAACTAGGCTGTTGCAGAATTACATGTTACTCTGCCGCGGCTGTCTCAATACGTACTTTTCGACCATGTTAATATCCATGGTTTATCTTGATGTCTTTCCTATTTCCTACCACTTCCAAAGTTCACTGGCAAAGGAAATGGAGCTGAAGAGTTATTCCGGAACCTCTCGGTAAACAGTCAATATTGTAAAAACTGCCCTGAATGTTCGCCTTGGTGGGTGGGGCTCAAGCTAAGCTCTTGGGTTTTTAATGGAAGAGGTAATTCCTAAGTTCTTGTAGCCACACGTGTGGTCTTGGTTTCAGTGGGATCCTTACGCGGAGCACACCGCCCTCCCCTAGGAGCCAAGGCTGGGCTAACGTCCGGAGCTCCCTCCCTTTCCTAGGGAGGCCTCCTTCTCTTCCTGCCCGCCTGGTGCCCCACCGACCCCCTCTCCGCGTGGGGCAAACCCACCGCGGCGCCTACTGGCAGGTTTCCTTTTATTGATTTCCGAGCGCCCTCCCCTTCCAGCGCAGGCGCCAGGTGAGCGCCCTTTGGCTCCAGGCTATGTAAGAAGCGCCCGTTTTTTCCCTTCCTGGAACCCGCGGCGATTTTTGCGGGTGGCCCAGACCCCTTCCCACGGGTGACTCGGCTTCCGGGACTCGCGTCTGAAGCCCTGTGCCGCAGTGAGGGGCTGGCCCCCGGCCGAGGTCCGCGTGGACAGAGCCAGGTGCGCTCCTGTCCGCCGGCGCCTCCCGGACCCAGACGGGAGGGTATGCGAAAGTGGTCGTCCTCCTTCCCCAGGTACACCCCGTATTTGCACTCTTAGGAACTTCCCGCAGGGGAAAGGCCTTTCGGGTGAGGGCCAGAGCGGCCCGATGGCTTTGCGGGGAGAGGGGGAAACCAGCAGGCGTTTGAATGCCCGCCCGTTTCTCCCATTGGAGGAGTGCAGGCCCGCCCCTCCGGGAACCGCAGGTGTGGCTATGGGCGGGCCCAGGTGCTAGAATCCTGGTTTTCCTAAGAGCTTTCATTTGCAGTTCTATTGAACCCAGGCGGCTTCCTTCTGTTCTAGAAAGGACTGCTAGAGCTTTTTCCTGGTCTTCCTTCCTTACTACAAAAAGAAAGGAGGTGTTTCAAAAACAAAACAAAAAACACCCCCTTAAGATACTTTAGTGTCTTTACTGATGCCCTGTAGTCACGCATGTCAGTTTTGAAATTGCAGTTTTATTGAGGAAGGAGGTAAAAAGCAAAAGCTAGAGTCAATTGTTTATTTTGTGTAGGTGATTATTTGGACCTTACGAATTTTTCTCTAATTTTTTTTTAACGTTTATTTATTTTTGAGAAACAGAGTGTGAACGGGGGAGGGGCAGAGAGGGAGAGAGGGAGACACAGAATCTGAAGCAGCCTCAGGCTCTGAGCTGTAGCACAGAGCCTGACAGCAGGGCTCGAACCCAGGAACTGTGAGATCATGGCCTAAGCCGAAGTCGGATACTAAACCGACTGAGCCACCCAAGGGCCGCCCCCCACCCCCAATTTTTATTTAAAACACAAGACCTAGTTGAAGAACATGTTATTCTAAGTAGTGCCAAACACATCATGGGGCTTAAGAAAAATTAAAAAAGTAAAATCTGGGTTTATTTTGTTGGAATAAATGTAACAAAAACATAACTTTTTAATTTTCAATCAGAGACTGGTCTGTTACCATTTTGGCTTGTAGTTCTGCTATGTACTTACTATTAAAGAGGGGAAAACCCAGATTTTTTATAGTTTCTCTCCCCCAATCCCTTTTATTTTCCAGTCCAGAGCACAACCACCAGAAGAAAACAAAAGGAAGCCGGTTTTGGGGAAACTTGGCAACCTGTTCACGGCAGGAAGGAGAAGGACCAGCAGAAACGGGTTAGAGAGTCCCACCAGCTCCAGTGCCAAATCAGTGTCTCCCAAAGATGTGGCCTCTTCCAAACCCCCAGAAAGAGAGAGTGAGAAGAGTAAACCTCTGGGCAACCAACCAAAGCAAACTGACACGTGTGAGGAGGGTTCCCCGCAGGAGAAGCCCCAGGGGTCGGAGGAGCACCCGGAGACCTGTGTACAGGTGGACCCCCCTGACGCCAAGCTGTCACCTTGCACGAGCAGCCAGGCAGCGGCGGCGGCTGGGCAGCAGTGCCATGAACGTGATTCACTCCAATTAGAACCTCTGGAGGCAGAGGGAGAGTCTTTCCCAGGTGCCACCACCGCTGCCAAGCAGCTGCATTCCTCACCAGAGAATTCCTCCAGGCAAGAGAACGCAGAGACGCTGGCCGGCAGCCCGGGGGAGGACGCTTCACCGGGCACTGGCTTCCAGCAGGAGACAGCCCAGGGTGCGAGGAGTGTGCCGGGGTCGCCCACCAGGGAGAGTTCCGGGGCTGGACTAAGGGAGGCCACCGACACAGCCCCCCGTGTGTGTGCCGGGGCAGTCCGTGTGGGGCCCCAAGACACGCGCAGCCGCTCCCCCGAGGACGCGGCCGCTCCTCCAGGTGACCCACCGGCGGAGGGCGAGGGGAACCGCGCTGGCTCAGCGCAGGCAGACGGCAAAGCCGGGACCCAAGGACAACATTGCCGGCCTGGCGAGCGCACCCATCCCGCCACAGTGTTAACTTTGGACATCTACTTGAGCAAGACTGAAGTGGCACAGGTGGACGAGCCGGTTGCGATTACTCCGGGGGCTGAAGATTTCGGCGATTCCGACGACATGGAGAAGAGGTCCGGCGGCCGCAGGTCGGGCAGGCGGAGAAGGTCGCAGAAATCCACCGACTCCCCCGGGCCCGACACGGCGCCGCCCGACAGCGCGGGCAGGGACGACGCGGTGTTCGACTACGAGGTGGCGCCAAACGCGGCCACCGAGAACGGCTCCGCGGAAAAGAAAGTGAAATCTCCGCGGGCGGCCCCCGACGGGGGCGTTGCCTCTGCTGCGAGCGCGGAGTCCAAGCCCAGCCCCGGTTCCAGAGGGCAGCTCCGCGGGGAGTCGGAGCGCGGCAAGCAGCCGCCGCAGGCCTCGTCTCCCACCAAGAGGAGGGGCAAGAGCCGGGTCTCCGAGGCCGCGCCCACCTCGCCTGCAGGCGGCCCTCGGGCTCCCGCCAAGGAGTCCCCCCCCAAGAGGGCGCCGGCGCCCGACCCGGCCGCCAAGGGTGCCGCGGGGGACAACGGGGAGGAGGCGGCCCGTGTCATCCCCCGCGAGCTCACGGTCAAGAGCAGCTCTCTGCTGCCGGAGATCAAGCCCGAGCACAAGAGGGGCCTGCTCCCCAACCACTTCGACGGCCGGGGAGAAGCAAGTCGAAGCAAAGAGCTGGGCAGGTCGGCCGGTGGTTCTGACGCCGAGAGCTTGAAGCCCAGGAACCATTTCGGTGTGGGCAGGTCGACGGTGACCACTAAAGTGACCCTGTAAGTAGCGGCGGGTTGGGGCCTGGTGGAGCTGTGGGTCTCAGCTCACGTGCCGAGGGGCGTTTCCGGGAGGCTCGGGGTCTTTGCGTTTGTGGAAGAGCTCTCTCTCTGCACTGAACTTTCCCCTCTGTGCTGGAAAGAAGTGAAAGGCTAGTTAACGCAGTTTAAGATGGCACTTTGGGAGCCTCCTGGGTTGTTCGTTAACTGTTTTGGTAGATTTAAGCTGAATGAATGTAAAAATGTCTTGAGGCTGGATGTTTACATAATTAACTGAAAGAAGACTGCTTGGCCTGACAGGAGCTAAATCTTTATTCAAAATGTACACCAGCATTCTTGGATAGGGCACTCTTGACGCCTATGCAGTGAATTTGAAAACATGGAGCAAACACTCTTCTGTTCACTATGACCCAGTAGCTTTGACGTGGGTGAGTTTAAGATAACTCACATAACTTTTTCTGGAATTTAGTGCAGCTTGAAAGAAAAAAAAATTTTTTTTCTAATTCCTCTTCTTAGAATATTCGGGAGTTGAGAGAGGTGTTTTTGCCCCCAGGTTGAAAAGTAATTCTTAGTTATTGAAATGGAGAAAGGACCAGGTTCTTACTGGGAGACTGTTAAAATGACACATCGGAAGGATCAAGCTCAACAACAGTTTGGCTACCTGCTGTTAAGTTTATTGATTTCCGTCCCCCCTCCCCCCAAATATTTATTGAGTACCTTCTGTGCATGGTATGGTGCCAGGAACTATGGGGAAAAACTGATACTATGATTCAGTATATTGCCCTTGAGAAGTTTATGGCCCACTCTGGCAGGGCAAGACACAGATAAATATCTCTATGAGGTGATAGCTGTTGGAACTGCGAAGTGGGGTGCCGGCTGTGAAGGCTGGGGAGGTATAAAGCCCGAAGAAATCACTCTTGGCTTTCTGGAGATGGGCTTGTTGCGCCTTGATGCTAAATGTGGTTTGTATAGGTGGATGGGGTAGGGAGGGCTCTTTTTAGAACTCAAGATTCTCCCCTTGCCATACTCTCACTTCCTCACCTCCCAGTTCGCACCTGTGAAAAATAAACATCTAAACTCCTCAAGTTTTTCCTGCATTTACACATTTATTAAAAGAGCTTGTGTTTTCACAGCATTTTGATGCTTAAACCGAATGGGTTTCATTCTATTTGAACTGTTGGATACATAAGCTTTAGAGTAGGAGGTCTGTTTGGTAAACACTTGAGGGACAACCTGCTTAATGAGTAATTTGAGCTACCTCACCAGCTGCCACCCTGGAGACCTTTGATAAAGTCAGCTATTTATTCTGTAATGGCTGTGTCAGAGAAATAACCAGAGTGAATGATGCCAATTATTTGTAGAAGGCCAGTGTGACGGGCATTCAGACCTCCTAAGGGTGAGCCTGAGAAGAGTTGCTGTGTGTGTAGCTGTTTCTTACCCTTACTGGTCTTCCAATCAGAAAACACCAGTGGAAAAACCAGAAATGTTACACTGCTCAGGAGTAAACAAACCTGGGAAGCGATCTTATAATGAAACTCACAGATCTTATAATGAAACTCTTATAAAAGTGACGTTTACTGTACAAGAACTAAACCACATGTCTTTTTCTCCACGCAGATTGTTTTCTACCTAAAACTTTCCCTTTGTCAGGCATTTGGCTTATTTGTGTTTTCCACAGGGCATTGCACTTGGTGAATCGACAAACTATTGAAATGGGAAATTAATTCCTTCTAGTTTTTTTTCTCTTTGATGGATTTTTTTCCCTCTGATTGTATTTCAAGAAGAAATGTTACTCAGATTATTTTTAAAAACAATTTGCATCTGAGGTGTTAAAATTATTTTATATTCCCTGAAAGATGACTATGCAGCAGCATGTTTCTTGATGCTTTTAGAAAATTTGCATCTTCAAGTCTCTACCAAGTGTTAAATGTTGTGATTCTTAACAGTGGTATGTTTAGAATATGGAGAATTTTCCTCTGCTAGCCACAGCTTTTAGACACCAGATTTTCCCCTCTCACGTTATAATAAAGGCATTACAACATGAATTACAGAAGCCTTCCTTTTAATCAGTTTGAGCTAGGTTAATTGTAGTGACTCGTGGTAGCAGAACTTAATAGCACAGAAAGTTTGGTTGTAAAATATATTTTGATCTTGGTGTAAATCTTTAATATGTAGATGTGTTTCCTGTCCTTAAGGTAGTTAGTTGTCTAACCTGCAGCATTTTCCATTTACATCACAAGATCTACTTTGATGTTTGACTGTTCCTTGAGCTGATTTGTGAGAATTTTTTTAATGTCTATTTCCTGGTATGTGAACATCCCTCACTAACTGGTGGCATCTGTAAACTCTGCTTTTCTAATCCACTGGCTTTAGAGTTTAATCTTCGAGGCAGTGCTTATAAGTTAATTTTCCTTTTCAATTTAAGATCTGGGCCCACCATGAGGGAGCCTGGCTATCTTATGGAGATAGATATAGGGGAAAGCAATGCCTAAAAGAATATATCAAATTTAGTATTTAAATAAAATTCCTAAAAATAAAGCCTAAATTCTTAATGCTGTATTTGGGAAGAACTTCTCAAGTCTTCTCTTTTTTTTTTGTAATGTTTATTTATTTATTTTTGAGAGGGGACGGGGGGGGGGGGGGGGGGGGTGGAGGGCAGAGAGAGAGGGAGACAGAGAATCCCAAGCAGGCTCCGCATTGTCAGCGGCTCAGAGCCTGACATGAGGTCATGACCTGAGCCAAAATGAAAAGTCAGATGCTTAACTGATTGAGCCACATAGGCGCCCCTCAGTCTTCTCATTTTGTCCCAAAGGATAAGGAATCTCTCCCAAAGTCCTACTGCCTGTTCCTTCAAAAGGCTCCTCCTTCCTGAAGGCCAGTGAATCCATGTGGAGGCACCATGAGATTTCAGTGCTTCTCTACTTTGTATTCCCATTATCAAGGTGGCCTCCAAAATATGATGGCTTAATTTTATAGATCTCGTGATAATTCATTAACTTCTTGAATAGGTAAAGCTGGGAAGGACCAGATTTGGTCCCTGAGGTCTGGGGAAGCAGAGGAGTTGAGTGGTCAGGAGCATGGCATCTGAAACCAGAACACCTGGTTTCAAATTATGACCCTGTCACTCACTAGCTGTGTGACTTCTGGCAAAATACCTACCTTCTCTAGGCTTTAATTTCCTCGTCTTAAAAGAGAATGTATAAAATTGTACATTAGGCAAGCACAGTGTTTCTCAAGTTGTGTCAGTGATTGTTAGTGGTTAGTATCTCGTCGTTTTATAAACCACGAGACCCGTGGTTTAGACATTTTTTTGTTTTTAGCTTTGGAGTCCATTTTTCTAGGAAAGCTTATATAAAAGTGCTGTATGAAGCAGATAGGTAGAAATGATTCTGGTTGAAAGGAGTGAGGCTGGCCAGCAGCCCCTTTCATCAGTCTCTATGGTCCCTACCGTAGCCGTTGAAGAGAACTCCAAGAATTCCTTCAGCCATAACTTGGGGTGTGTGGGGTGCAGGGAGGAACTCTGTTCTAAACTATCTAGTTCGTTTGTGCTTTGCAGATAGAGAAGGTAGCCAGTCCAGTGAGTTAACGTGACCAAGCTCACACAGATAATTAGTGTTAAGAGCTAGGACCAGAGCTGGCTAATGTCATACAGAGAACATGTTGTTTCTCAGAAAGAAGACAGTATGTACATTCAAAGATTTTTGATTTCCACGAGAGGGTAATTACAACCAAGAAAAGTAATAGTTTATAGAGCAAGGGGAAACTCCCTTTGCCCAAAAAATGATGACAAAACCAACAATTGAGTAATGAAAGTAAATTGTGGTACATCTATATGATGAAACTTTTATGTAGACTTATAAAAAACTTTTCAAAATTTTTAGTAACTTAAAAAGTGTTAAAAATGTGAAATATAAGATTAATCTTTTTCTGAAAGATGAGATCTGAAGCTCTGTGGACAGAATCATCCCAATTCTGTTAAAAAATATTTTACTATACATACAGATTCTGAATTATACTAAAATGTTAACAGGGAGATTGAGTGGTAGGATTGTGAGTGATTTTTCATTTTTATATTTTCCAAACGTTCTGTAGTGAACACACTTACATAATCAGAATAAAGTTACATGAAGGAAGATGGAGGGAATAAAATATCCAAAGAGGTAAATAATAGATAAATATTTTATAATCTAGCTTTGTGAAATAATGTTTAAAAAGTTATGATGAGGGGCGCCTGGGTGGCGCAGTCGGTTGGGCGTCTGACTTCAGCCAGGTCACGATCTCACGGTCCGTGGGTTCAAGCCTCGCGTCAGGCTCTGGGCTGATGGCTTGGAGCCTGGAGCCTGTTTCCGATTCAGTGTCTCCCTCTCTCTCTGCCCCTCCCCCGTTCATGCTCTGTCTCTCTCTTTCCCAAAAATAAAATAAACATTGAAAAAAAATTAAAAAAAAAAAAGTTATGATGAAATGAAAATATTCAACTGATGTTTACAATGATATGTAAAAATCATTTACATATTTAAAATAAGGGAGTACATTAAATATTTAAATTCATGCTAATGTTCTTCAGGCCCTAAGATGTCTTCAGACTCTAGTGTTGAGCACTGTGCTCACATACTAGGTACTTGATAAACTTGCTAACCTCCTACCTCCAGACTTACTTAGTTAAATCATATAGAAGCAAAACATCTGTTAAAAATAGTTGATAGTGTGAGGCACCTGGGTGGCTCAGACAGTTAAGCCTCTGACTCTTGGTTTCGGTTCAGGTCGTGATCTCATGGTTCTTGAGTTCAAGCTCTACGTTGGGCTCTGTGCTGACAGTGCAGAGCCTGCTTGGGATTCTCACTCTCCCTCTCTCTCTGCCCCTCCCCAACTCACACTGTCTCTGTCTCTCTCAAAAATAAACTTTAAAAAAATAAAAATAGTTGATAGAGTCTTTAGGATTGTTTAAAAATAGTCTCATGAGATTAAAAAAATAATAATAATAATTTAAAAAAAAGTCTCATGAGGGGCACCTGGGTGGCTCAGTTGGTTAAGCGTCCAACTTCAGCTCAGGTCATGATCTCACGGTTTGTGAGTTCGAGGCCCGCATCGGCCTCTGTGCTGACAGCTCAGAACCTGGAGCCTGCTTCAGATTCTGTGTCTCTGTCTCTCTGCCCCTCCCCCACTCGTGCTCTATTTCTCTGTGTCTCAAAATTAAATAAGCATTAAAAAAAATAGTCTCATGAAAAAAACGAATGTTCTATACCAGAAAGATGTTGGTTTTGGAATAAATTGGTATGTTCACTTTTTAAAACTAGGCCAATAACTTTATCTTCCTGCTTTATTTTTGCAGCCCTGCCAAGCCCAAACATGTGGAACTAAATCTTAAAACCCCTAAGAATCCTGACAGCTTGGGAAATGAGCATAATCCATTTAGCCAGCCAGTTCATAAAGGAAACACTGCCAACAAAATCTCCTTGTTTGAAAACAAACGGGCAAACAGTAGTCCAAGACATGCTGACGTTCGAGGCACAAGGAACACTCCTGCCTCTAATAAAACATTTGTCGGGAGGGCGAAGCTGAACTTAGCCAAAAAAGCCAAGGAAATGGAGCAATCCGAAAAGAAAGTAATGCCAAGTAGTCACCAGAATGGTATGCGGGTGAAGGAAACCTCTGCAGAATCCAAAGTTACTGAAGAGGAGATTGCACCAGCAGCCGGGAGCCCCCGTGCAGGAGGATCAGAAGGCGAGCCCGCCGAGGGTCAAGCTCTTGGTTGTCCGCTTACCCAAGGTGATAGAGCAGATGTGCAAACAGATGCTGGCTGCCCTTCCGAAGCAGTGGTTACTGCTCTGATTCCTGTAAAGGACCACAAGCTCTTAGGAGAGGATGACTCAAAGCCTGCAGACAGCAAAAGACTTGTACTCAAAAATATGACTGATCCAGCAGAAGACATTCCCGCCCTTCTTGATACCAAAGAGTCCCCTCCAACAGCCGGACCAAAGCCCCAGGATACGTTTTCTGACTCACAGCCCCCAGCTGAGTCATCTAACGGGCCTTCTCTTTCACAGCCTGCACCCAAAGACACATGTGTTGAAGCTCCCACGAGCAATTTTCCATGCACTGATCTAAAAGTGTCAGAAAACCATAATGGGTGTGTTCTGCCCGTGTCACAAAAGAATGATGAGAACGTGCCCCCCTCCAAACTTGCAGGAGAAGGAGGAGAAGCAAGCCCTCCTTTGTCCACAGAGCACAGCCCGGGAGCCGTGGGCACCGAGGGTCCGTCCAAGGTCCTTGTCCAGGTCCGATCCTTCATGCTCCCCGTGGAGAACACCCAGGATGTAGGCCCCCAGGTCCTCTCAGAGATCTCTGCGGTTAGAGAAGCACAGTTGCCAAGTTGTCACAACGATGAACTTGAAGTGGTTTCTGTTGCAAGCTGTGCTCCCCAGAAAGAGGAAGTTCCGGGCAACGAGAGCACATCACCCAAACACACTCACTGCAAAGAGGAACACGCAGCGAAATCTGGCCCACAAGTTATGCCGCCAGAACCAGAGAAAACTCTGCCTATCCAGGCTCAAAGTCAGGGCGACAGAAGAGCCCCGAAGACTGAATCCAGCCCCGTCGGCTCCTCCGGTGACCGAAATCCTTCAGAAGCTCCTCAAAGTCCACATCGGAATGTTGTGAATGGCCAGGACAGCCCTGCCAGTCTTTTGAACATTTCTGCTGGTAGCGATGATAGTGTATTTGATTCTTCTTCCGATATGGAAAAATTCACTGAAATTATCAAAAAGATGGACAGCACGGTCTGTGTGCCTCAGAAGAAAAAGAAGTCCAGGGTGCCAAACTCTCCTGCCCCTCACTTTGTCATGCCTCCTATTCACGAGGACAATTTGGAAAAGGTGTTAGATCCCAACGTGTTTACCTTTGGTTTGGGGAAGAAAAGGGAAAACCAGCCAGAAATGTCACCGGCCTTACAGCTGATGCAGAACCTTGACACAAAATCCAAACTGAGGCCCAAACGTACATCCACCGAGCAGAGTATTCTCTTCAAGTCCTTGTACGCTCACACTAATGGGAAAGACGAACCTCTGCTGACTCCAGAAACAAATGACAAAGAGAACAAAGAGATTACAAATGGGGGCGTTAAGAGATCTAGGCTAGAAAAAAGTACACTCTTCTCAAGCATGTTATCTTCTTTACCACACGACAAAATCTTTTCTCCCTCTGTGACATCAGTCAGTACTATGACCACATCTTTCGGTGCTTCTCAGAACAGTTCTCTTTCTCGGTCTTTGCCGTTGCAGCCCGGGGCCGAGGGTGCCCCGCCCTGCGGTTCAGACAAAGAACAGCCAAACCTTCCAGCCAACAGCGTAAAGGTCTTCAACTTCAATACCACAAATCCGTCTCCTTTGGGTTTGAAAAGTCCAGGCTACATGGAGAAATACCTGCCAAAAGAGGAAGCCAACGAAGATCTGGGCTCACGAAGCAATCCACACTTGCCAGAAATGAAATTTTCTGAATTTTCTAAACTGAAGAACAGCGATGATCTGGAAAAAGCTAATAATCATGTCGAAAGTGTTCTTAAGTCAAACTTGCCAAACTATGGAAATAGCGACACAGACTTGATGGGTCTTTTCAAATCTGGCCGGTTTGACCCAAGCATGTCTTTTTCTGCAATGTCATTATCAGATCCAACCGTAAGTAGCAACATATTACCATTTATTGGGGGTGTTTATGAAATGAGAGGAGAGAGAGATGACAAGCCATTCGTGTTCTTTCAAATGGGTATGCGTGTGAATGAGAGTTTGCTGTTCATTTATCACATTGAAAACCTACTATGTGTAGAAGAGACTGCTAGGGAGGAAGAAGGGTACTTAGATTCTGTCTTCAAGGTCTTAGTAGTGTAGCAGGAAAAATGAGCTACAAATATTTTAAAGCTAATGAATTTATATGTTGTATTCTGAAAGGTGTAGGTAAGGTACCTTGAGAGTCCAGAGACAGACCAGATGTTCTCTCTTACCTGGTTCTGCGCAAAAACGCTCCGTGTCGTACTTAGAATTTTGAATATTTGTAAAGCTGTTTCATTTATTGAAAAAAGCCCCCACCAAGAAATCTTCCTAATCCCTTCTCTTGTGATGTAAGATTCACTCTTTCTTCCCATAAGTAGCAATAGATGATTATCCCATATAATCCAGGAACTAATTCTCTTTATTTGGAAGTTTCATCAGGGAAACATTTTTTCCTACAGAGGTGTGGAAGCATAAAGGCTTTTGGTCTGCACTGAATCTTTCCCTCAATGTGATAGAGAGGGCAGCAGAACAGGATTTTGAGGAACAATTATGATTTCTCCATCTTCCTTTACCTGATTTCCAGAACTTGTTTTCTTTACTGAGTTTTTGGTGCGAATGTGTCTTTCTGTTACCTCACTTAATGCTCAAGTGGAGGGAAGACCATGGATGAGGAAGGCAGAATGTAAGTTCCAGAGGGCAGCTGTGCTAGCCCCAAAACTGGAGCAGACCTCTGTTCCGGCCGCCTCACACAGCCAGTCAATTCCGATCCTGTGCCCCCTTCCTCATTTTACAGGGAGTACGGCACGTTTCTGTTTGCTGCGTGGCCTTCGGCTCGAGCCTGTCATAGAATATAATTTTGTAAGCTCTTTCAAAATGTACGGTTGGGCATCCCGTGGAAGTTCAGATCCCTCTTTTCAAAAATTTGCAAACTTTTTGGTCTCAGGACACTTTCCTATTTAAAAATTGTTGAGGACACCGAAGAGCTTTTGTTCATATGGGTTCTGCTTATTGGAATTTATTACATTAGAAATTAAATCCTGCCATTTGCAGCAACGTGGTGGAACTGGGAGGGTATTATGCTGAGTGAAATAAGTCGGAGAGAGACAGATATGTTTTCACTCATATATAGAAGTTGAGAAACTTAACAGAAGACCATAGGGGAAGGGAAGGGGAAGAAATAGTTTCAAACAGAGAGGGAGGCAAACCTTAAATACAGACTCTTAAATACAGAGAACAACCTAAGGGTTAATGGGGGGGGTGCATAGGGGAGAGGGGAAAATGGGTGATGAGCATTGAAGAGGGCACTTGTTGGGATGAGCACTGGATGTTGTGTGTGGACGATGAATCACAGGAATCTACCTCCAAACCAGGAGCACACCGTTTATACTGTATTTTAGCCAAATTGACGATAATATTTAAAAAAAAAAAAAGAAAAGAAATTAATACTAAGAAAAGTTTAAGTCATGAGAACACACAAGCACCTTCTATTAAGGCATCAGAGAAGTTATGCCATCACATGTCCTGGACCATCGGAAAATTCTACCATGCTCTTGTGAGAGAAAGAGACTGAAAAGGAAAATCCCCCCTTCTTAATAAGAAGTGTTCTCATAATATGAGAACACTTTTGACCTCAGTGACTTCCTGAAAGGTTTTTGGGGATCCTTCAAGGGCCCTGGGACCACGCTTTGAGAACCACTGCTGTAAACAAACAAAATTGAATCAGCACATAGCCCTCAGAAATCATAAGATTTTTGAGTGTTTCTCTCAAGAGCAAAATTTCCACTGGTCTACTTCCCATTCATTCCAGCCTTATTTTCTCTTTTTAATCATTCTTTGATCACTTCTCTTATTTGACAGCAGTCTGGTGAGTCTGACAACAGAATACACAGTTTCCCTCTGGAATCTCTTGAAAAATCACGCCAAATCAAGTAAAAAGGAGAAGCCGACAAAGTGCTTTATACTTTCTCTAGGTCTTTTTATGATTAAAAAATTTTATTTTTTGTTTTTCCGTAGGTCTTGGGCTTTGTTTATTCTATAACTATTCTGTCTTTATTGTCTTACCTGAATTTTGTTTTAAATTTCAGGCTTTGTCTTCAGCTTATCTACCTCTAATGTGTATATATAAATAAGTATATGCTGTTTGGATTTCTAATAATGCTCTCCTGAGGCCTTCTTGTGGTCTTTGGCATGCTTTTCTGTGCCGTGGTGCAAGAGTGATCAGATCAAAGGCAGTCCTTAAAATAAGCATCCTGGTCAGCATTGAAAGTAGTTCATGTTTTATAATATTTTTTCATGTGTAATTACTATTTTTATTATGCATTTCTGGTTTTACTGGTCTTGTCAGCTCGTCTTGAAAATGATTAATTTTAGAGTCATAAAAAATGTATTTTGTCCATCAAAAAGGGAGGATTCAGTATACTGTGTGTAATATACTTTGTGGTATATACCATAAACCCCCTTTTATGTAGACTAATACTTGTTATGTGATAAGATGTTACTGTGAAAAGACAGTATTTGTAGATTCGGATAAGTAAGTATATAAACACTTAAAACTGATGCAGCTTCTTCTAGATACATAATTAATACTTTATAATTTCTCTTGAGATTGTACAGAGATCATCTGAATTATAATTTCTTAGCTGAATTCTTATTCTGTGGACTGCTATAAGGTCTGGCTCTTGGGCCCTGAATTTTCTAAATTGGTAGAAATATTCTACCTGTTTAAATGAGAAAGTTAAATGGCACATTCAGTTAGAGGAGAAAAAGATCTCTTAATTTAATAGTGTAGACTCAAAGAGCACTTCAGTACAGCTTTGGCACAGATCAAGGTGGACTGTTTCAAAACTGATAAATTGTGAGGCAAAAATATGATCTTAAAGGATCATGGGTGGAGAAACTCTGAAGACTTTTACACAAAGTTTAATTTCTTGTGTTTTTGTTCATCTGATTACAGACACTTAGAGGAAGTGTTCCTAATAAAATCAACCCCCGGCCTGGAAAGGTAAGACGATGTTCCGTTTCTAGCCTAGATTTTATTTTAGTCTGATAACGTCCAATCCTGTGCTGCCACTCTCCTTTTCTTATAGGTAGTGATCTACAGGGACCCAGATGTCTCTGAGGAGTGCATTGAAGTTTTCGGTGACATTGAGGATTGTAGCTCTTGGAGCCTCTCTTCGGTGGTAATCGTCAAGGTCGTCAGAGGATGGTAAGAAGGGCACTTTGGGTTCCTGACTTAGAGGGTTTGTGTTTTACATTTTTAATTACCTTTTTGGTCTTCAGTACTCATTTAAAATTATGCCTTTAGCAATGTAAAGGGCAGAAAATACTAGTCTTCGTAGTAAAGGAAATTCATATGTAAGAAATTACGGTTTTTAAATATTTTTTATTTATTTTTTATTTTTACATTTATTTATTTTTGAGAGACAGAGAGAGACAGAGCACAAGCCAGGGAGGGGCAGAGAGAAAGGGAGACACAGAATCCGAAGCAGGCTCCAGGCTCTGAGCTGTCAGCACAGAGCCCAATGGGGGGCTTGAACTCACCAACTGTGAGATCATGACCTAAGCTGAAATTGGACGCTTAACCGACTGAGCCACCCTGGTGCCCCTAAGATATTATAGTTTTTAACCACGTTTCTGATTTATAGAGGTGATGCCTTATTTATGTACAGCTTTCTTTTCCCATATATCTTCATTTCACACTGCTGGGACTAATACACATCAGAGTCCACACTAACACTTCTGGTTTATGAATTTTCAGAGACATTGGTAAGAACTTCAGTAGTCATGTGGGTAGAATATTAAATATCCTATAAGAAAAGACATTTTGGATGACTAACCTAAAATTTATTTTTCAACTTTTCAGCAACAGGTGGTTTTGATTAAAGGAACTGGTAAAAAAATTATTTACCAGCTTGATGGCTTCTAGGAAATACACAGGAAGTTGAATTAAGAAAAGACATTTTTAATAAATCACTTATCTGGCATAAATACTTATCTTTGGTACCTATCTATAAACTTTTTTGAAATGTGGTTGGGCTTTAGACAATTGTGGTCTAAAAAACTAGTTAGGGTTTTTGTTTGTTTTCTCTTTGATTAAATATGCAACATCTTTCCTGTTAGGTTTTAAATATTTTAATATTTTTTCTATATATTCAACGCATTCATTACAAAACTACAATTAGCTGTTGTTCTTAAATTTGACGACTAAAAATACGGCTAAAGACAAATTTTCTATCAATTTTATTTTTAATATGCTAGTGCTTTTTTTTCCCCAACTTTTGTTGGCTTCTCTTTTAAAAGTGTAAGCATCTAAGAGCAGCACTGTCCTATATTAAATGAGATTTTCCTTAGTGTTTGGATGTTTGTTGTTTGGAAGGAGAATTTTAAAATGCTTTCCATTAACATATATTACTTTATATCAATATACCCATTGATATGGTTCTAAAATATAAGTAAAAATCCCTCTAAGAGCAATATCTTCTACATGTATAAGGAGAAAAAAGCATTATAATTAAAGTCCATTTATCTGATGTAGTACCATTTACAACTGTTCACTACCTGACAATTCTGTAGCACATTAGTGGCTCTACAATGTTCGTATCGACAGTCAAAAGTTCTTTTAGATCCTGATATGGTTTTTCGATTATCAGAGGCTTAATTATGCCCAATAAGTTTAGTTTTAGGGAGAGTTTATACATCTTAACTGCCGGAGAATTTCCACAAAATATATATAATAATTGGCTGCGGTGTATATTGTAAGAGAGAGAAGAGAAGGGGAGGAGAGGGAGAGAAGAGCAGGGTGGATGGGGGGAGAGGCTATTAGCTAGAATATTTGAGTTATCAAAACCTCATCAAGTGTAGCTAATAGTCTTGCTGTGTTTTACTCTTAGTTGGATTTTGTATGAGAAACCAAATTTTGAAGGGCACTCCATTCCCTTAGAAGAAGGAGAATTGGAACTCTCTGGTCTCTGGTGTATGGAAGATACTTTGGAAGGAAACGAGGAGGCAGAGTCTGCTAAGCCTGTGGTGATTGGTTCACTCAGACATGTAGTCCAGGTAGGTTATGGGAAAACCAGAATCCACTGATTCAGTCTTTCTTTCTTTCTTTCTTTCTTTCTTTCTTTCTTTCTTTCTTTCTTTCTTTCTTTCTTTCTTTCTTTCTTTCTTTCTTTTGTTTATTCATTTTTGAGAGATAGACGTGAGTGGGGGAGGAGCAGAGAGAGAGGGAGACACAGAATCCAAAGCAGGCTCCAGGCTCTGAGCTGTCAGGACAGAGACCGACACGGGGCTCAAACTCACGAACCATGCGGTCATGATCTGAGCTAAACCGACCTGAACCGGTTAACAGATGTTTAACCGACTCAGCAACCCAGGCGCCCCTGATTCAGCAAATATTTATTGAATGCCAAGGATGATACTTACTTTGAGAGAAAAATTCACTTTATGACATAAGTGAATGGGAAAAACAGTTGATTGGTGCTCCATGGATATATTTTCCATACATTTGTACACTTGAAATGAATTAGAAGAAACATTCTAATTGATTAGTCTTTTTTTTTTTTCATGATGAATTTGGAAGATTGATTTCTTACTCCTGTCCCCCATCCCCATCTCCATATGTATTTTACTTAATAACCTGATTTTGATGAATTCTATATGAGTAAGTTTTTCTTTTACTTAGTGTTTTGGTTGCTGTGTGAGTTATTTTTTTTATTGTTATTTTTTAATGCTTATTTATTTTTGAGAGAGAGAAAGCGTGAGTGGGGGAGGAGCAGAGAGAGAGGGAGACACAGAATCCGAAGCAGGCTCCAGACTCTGAGCTGTCAGCACAGAGCCCCACACAGGGATCGAACTCACAAACCTTGAGATCATGACCTGAGCCGAAGTCAGATGCTTAACTGAGTGAGCGACCCAGGTGCCCCAGTTGCTGTGTGAGTTCTGATTACCTTGAGTAGCTTACAGGAATTTTATTTTGGAAAAATAAATAATCCCCAAATAATTCAGTTGATAGTTCAACTCTGGGATTCCATGTGGGTACTTAAAGTCACTTTAGGGACTGGGTAAAATGTCTTGGTTCCTTATCTGTTGATGAGGAAGTTGTATCTGTCTGTCTTTGTGGCTGTTGGAATTTGATGATTCTTTGCCTTTAAAAATGTAGTTAATGGTATCTTCCAAGTGGAAAATTAAAACCCCATTTGTGTAACAGATGGGCATTAGGGTGCAGTCGGGAGATAAGGAATGTTACAAAATGAGAATGAGTAAGAATGAGTAACAGCTTTTGGCAGAGGAAAATATCACTTGTTTCTTAAATCAACATTTCTGAGTGACTTCAATGATCATTGGTATTCTAAGTGATTTATCTTCTAATAGTTTTAAGTATGTAATGTGATAAACCTTAAAACATTGAGGAACCCCATTTTAAAATGTGATAGACAGGGGAGCCTGGGTGGCTCAGTCAGTTGAGCCGTCTGACTTCTGCTCAGGTCATGATCGCACAGTTTGTGAGTTCGAGCCCCACTTTGTGCTGATAGCTCAGAGCCTGGAACCGCTTCGGATTCTGCGTTTCCCTTTCTCTCTGCCCCTCCCCCGCTCACATTCTGTCTCTCTCAAAAATAAATATTCTTAAAAATTAAAAATAAAATGTTATAGTCATGGGATAATTTATTTATTTATGCCCTTTTTATTTATTGCTCAAATAATACTGGTAATAAAGCAATGTTTCAACCTATCACCCCAATCCCACCACCATGAGATATTTTCTCATAATTATTCTAAATTCCCTGCTCCATCTTGGGCAATTCCGTTTTCTGTAGTTATAATCATGATACAGGTACAGTGCTGTTTTCCTTTTTTCACTTAAAACTGTGGTTGGCAATCCTTTTTCTCTCTATATATAATTTTCCTGAAGATCACACTCCCTTTGGTGACCTCTCTTAGTGAGGTGCAACGGTGTCAGAATCTGGTGGGTGAGGGTTCAGGTGCTCTCCAGAGCCGGAGGGTAAATAAAGGCAGTGAAACATATTGGTAAAGAGGCACCTCCTATCTTGCCTGGTAAGAGCCAACTTAATGCACTTAATGCTTTTCGTGTTACTTATTATATGGTTTGAGGTTTCCATGAAATGATGTACCATCATTTATTTTACCTTCTTTTTGTGGGAATTGGTTGTTTTTAGTTTTTTACTCTTTTAAATTATGCTGTATGAACATTTTTGTGCATTTAATCATTTATAAATTTCTGATTCATTTAATTAGGGTGAATTTTTCTGAATGGTGTCATGCTAAAGGGTAGGGACACTTATGACTCCTGATACGTTACGATTTTTTTTTTTTCCAACGGACTGTGGTTGCTTAAACATGAACATAAGTCACTACATAGTTAAGAGGGTCACCTTTTTAGTGCATTAAATTTGTTCCTTTTGGTTATGTTTAAAAGAGCCTCCCCTGAGCCAACCTAAGTGTCATTTCTTCTGTATCTCAGTTCACCTAGCTCAGCAAGATTAGAGTTCAATAAATGTTTGATTAGCACTTAGGCACTCAGCCAGGAGAGGCTTTTTGAAGTATGTTTGCTGGGCAGGACATGGAACAGTGACCACAGTCATAAATGTGTACCTTTGCTTTAACAACTTAGACCAAACCACCATCGTAGAGCTTTGATCATAGTCAAGGAGAGTTACCATAAGGGGTTTGTTCATAGGCACAAAATGGCAGTTGAGGAAGGCTCCAAATGCAGCTCCTCTATGGACTCTAGAGCCTCTGGAGTTGGATGGTCACTTCTGAGGAGAGCAACTAAAACTCCTGTCACCAAGGAAAGCCAAACAGTGTTTTCAGTGAGGATGAGAGGAATAAATATGTTCCAGAACATTTATGGGGATCTTTGCTGAGGTATATGGCCAAAGCAACATGGCTGCCCCAAAAGACCACATATTATTAAGTCATGGGTGAAAACAGGGGAGGGATAAATGGTAGGTGCTCTGTGAAATGTATGTGTATATTTAAAGTTTATTTTAATTATTTAAAAAAAATAACGAGCTTATTTATTGTAAAGTACATGCTGTAATTATTATCATATACATGCACTTCTTTTTCTTCCTTCAGGATTACAGAGTTAGTCAGATTGACTTATTTACTGAACCAGAAGGGTTAGGACTCCTAAATTCCTACTTTGACGACACTGAAGAGATGCAGGGGTTCGGTATCATGCAGAAGACCTGTTCCATTAAAGTACACTGGGGCACGTGAGTATTTTATTTCAGATGCAATTTTAATGAAGCTTTTTTGTGAGTGTACTACTGGAAGGACTTAAGTTACTCTCTGATTTGTTGTCCTGTGAAGTAATGATCGACTAAAAGGGTTTTTTTTCCAGATGGCACATAAAATTCTGCTGCTTTTGTACCTATGTCACTATGGTTCAGCTCTCTTCTAAACAATAACGATTTCTTGGAGGAAGTGCAGGGGAGGAAAAAACTGCGTTTTTAATGTTGGGATTTCCTTATCACAGAGGAACCTGATTCATTCCGAGCTGTGTAACAGATTTTGCCTTCATGGTAATTCAAAGGAGGTAATTCAAAGCATGTGTTCCTGATACTTCAGGAGGCCCTCCAAGGCCAACACACATGGTACTTGACTTCCTTGAACATTTTCACACAATGCTGTCCAGAGCCCTTACGAGGTTGGTTTCACAAATTGCAGGAAACTGCAAGAGTGTTTTGAAGGAAGTGGGGAATATCTCAGATGGGGGGAATTAGGACAGAAAGTGCAGGCGGCAGTCCCGAGTATCGAGTGTCGTGGTCTCTGAAGTGGAACAAACAGCCCAGGGCATGGGAAAGACATCCACTGAGATGCAAGAAAACACGCTGAAGCTTCTCTATATTTCTTTCATGCATTCATTTTTTGATGTTATTTTATTTTTGAGAGAGAGAAAGCAAGCAGGGGAGGGACAGAGAGAGAAGGAGAGAGAGAATCCCAAGCAGGCTCTGCACTATTAGTGGACACGGGGTTCAAACCCACGATCTGTGAGCTCATGACCTGAGCCGAAATCAAGAGTCAGATGGTCAACCAGCCAAGCCACCCAGGTGCCCTGCATTTCATTTAAAATCTCCTCCTTTTAAGATTTTATTGTTATGTATGTTTTTTATTCATAATATATTCAGTGATAACATATATAATTTATAAATATTCGTATATTCGGAGAAGGCTCAAAAGTTTTCGTCAATGGCATATGCAAAAAACAATACCTGTGTAACGGGTCAGATAGGAAATACTACAAGAAACACGAATCCGAGGAACAGCAGTAATGCTGTTTTAGAAGGATGGTCGGTCGGGAAAGGTCTCTGGTGACATTTTAAGGAAGGGATGGAGTCAGCCCTTGGGATGTCTGAGAGGGGAGGCTCTGGGGGCGTGTCCCAGGCCGGAAGCCATTGCGAAGCCCTGCTGGGTGTGTTTGGGGAACTACTTAGGGGGTCAAGGTGGCTGGAGACGAGTGAGCTAGGAGGACTGGGATGGGAGAGAGGCCTCATGTCCTGTCTGGTTTGGGGAGGGATTTTAGATTACTCCAAGTGACATGGTGATCATTTTGATCTAACTTGTTCTTTAGAAAGCTCACTCTAGCCACTATGTAGAAAATAAACTGTAAAGAGGCAAGAGTGGAGGGCACCTGGGTGGCTCAGTCAGTTAAGCATCCCAACTCTTGATTTCGGCTCAGGTCACGATCTCAGGATCATGAGATCGAGTTCTGTCAGGCTTTGTGCTCAGTGCAGAGACTGCTTAAAATTCTTTCTCTCCCTCTGTCTCTGCCCCTACCCTCTCATGCATGCACGCTAGTGCTCTTTCTTCCTCTCTCTCTCTCTCTCTCTCTCTCTCTCAAATGAAAAAAAAGAAATAGAGACGAGTGGAAACAAAGAAACCAATTAGGAGGCAGTTGCAATTATATAGGCAAGAGGTTTTGGTGGCTTAGTGCTGGTGAGAAGTGGTCAGATTCTGGATACATTTTCATGGTAGAACTGTCAGCATTTACAGACAGATTGTATGTGGGGTGTGAGGGGCTGAGAAATATCTAGGCTTTGGGACGCCAGCATTTACTGGGATGGAGAAAACAGGAGTTCGGTTGTAAAGAGGTGAAGCTGGTCGTGCCAACTGTACATCCAAGTAAGAGGACAGGAAGGTGACTGGATACAGGGGACTGGGGTTCCAGAGGGAGGCTGGAGATAGAAATTCAAGAGTCCTCAGCACAGAGAAGGTACTTCAGTCGTGCACTGGCTAGATCTCAAAGGGAGTAGAGAAGCCATCTGAGCCTTGGGCTTGTTTATATTTAGTGGTTGGGAAGAAAAGGAGGAAGCTAAACAAAAGAAAAGGTCTTCATCTTCGCTGCCTTTAATTTTTTTCCTACATCAAAGAGATCTGTAGATCTTTTTTTCTCAAAGTATTAGTGTGAAATTGAGAGCAACCACTTTCCTTAGAAAAGAATGAAATAGGCGTCTGCCATAATATTTTAATCTCTGTGTCTGGACAGTTTCATGACTCAGGCTTGGGCTCTGTTGAAGCATAATGAGCTACATCTAAGTAATGTCTCTTACTTCACAGTAAGTTTAACTTGTCTCACAGAGGGGGAGTCCCAAACCTGCCGTAGCGTCCAGTTTATGATGGCTTGTGTGGGGACAGACCTCTTTTTTTCTGGCTGTTCATTTCTATTGCCATTAGGATAATAGAAAGCTACTTTGGATGTCAGTTCAAAGTTGGGGTCGTTGAACTTGGTTGGCTGGCTTTGGGAACGGGTCATTAGTACTTTTATAGATCTCCAAGGGGAGTCTTGATGGGTTGGGAGAATTCAACTGATAATAAGTACCTGAGCTCATTTTGCTTCTGTTGGTGCACTGGTCCCCTGAACTGACGTAAGAGATGTGTCTCCTTAGATTCCATTAGGAGATTTATCCCAGAACCTATTGACTGTGGGTTAAACTCTTCTACACCTACACAAAGTAAGGGTTTTGCTTGCCAAATTCTTACCTGGAAAATTGAATAATTTCTAAAATCTTCTTTCAGATTCTGTTGAGTAGAATTTGTTTTTAAACCTTTGTTTTAATACCTGGCTAATGCTAGTACCCATCCTCCCAGAGGTGAGGGTATATCTTCTTGGCAGGGGGTACATTTCTCTTGAGGGGGTATATTTCTAATAAAGAATTTTGGAACTTTATCAGGAGCATAAAGAGCATGTATTCCACAATGCTCTTTGTTTCCTTGTTTAACTAAGGAAGACTGGCTTTAGTCATTTCCTCAAATTTAGGGTTAATTTTTAGCATAACTGGCACTAAAATGCTGCTGTTCTGAACTCAAGAGACAGTTTTTAACGGCCAGATATTCTTTGATGAATTTTACTATGAAATATGTGCTATATACAGAAGAAGATATATATGTGTGAATTATGAAGCCTGATAATAAGACCGATTCCTGTGTGCCTACCACCGACCTAGCATGGCGTCCACTCACCGTCCCCAGCCTTGGTCCCATCCGCCTGACTCCTCCATACACGTAACCTCGCTCTGGAATTTTGCGTTTTTCTCATACCCTCATTTTACAGTTTTACCCTATAGTATCAGTCCCTGCAATATTTAGGTCTGCTGTCACAGAGAATATGCCACAATCTGGTTTCGTCTCTGAGCGTTTCCTCGAATCATTTGACTTGTTGCTGTATTGTCTGAGTTTTCTGCATAGTAGGGGTTGGGTCTAGAGGTATGGTCACATGCGGATTCGGAAAGGGTCCTTCACAAAGGTGGTGCCACATCTGCCTGTTACCTCACAAAAGGAGGCGGTGCTACCCAGCTTCCCATTAATGATGCTGAGTTTGTTTGTCTGGTTAGGTTGGTGCCTCCTACAACTCTCGACTGTAAAGGGACCTTTTTCCCTTTGAGAGCCATAGCTCACCCTCTTTAGAAAAATCTCAAATACGGCACATTCATATTTAATCTTTTGAGTTTCCAGTTGGTTTCTGTAAATAGCCAACGTTCATGTGTAGCCATGTCTGGAGATAAGACTTAGGATCTGGATGGAAATACTGTTTTTTGGCTTAAGGATAAGTGAACAAGCCAGTGCCTGGGTGGCTCAGTCGATTAAGCATCCAATTCTTGATTTCCGGTCAGGTCATGACCTCACAGTTCAGGGGATCAAGCCCTGTGTCGGGGTCCATGCTGAGCATGGAGCCTGCTTAAGATTTTCTCTCTCTCTCTCTCTCTCTTTCTCTCTCTCTCAAAATAAATAAACTTTAAAAAAAAAAAAAAGGTGAGCAAGAGAAGACCAATTTTTTTAATTGTTAAAATTTTCTAATGTTTATTTATTTTTGAGAGAGACAGAGAGTGTGAGCAGGGGTGGGGCAGAAAGAGAGGGGGACACAGACTCTGAAGCAGGCTCCAGGCTCTGAGCTGTCAGCACAGAGCCCAACACGGAACTCAAACCCATGAACTGGGAGATCATGACCTGAGCCAAAGTTGGATGTTCAACCATCTGAGCCACCCAGGTGCCCTGAGAAGACCTATTTTTCTTGTGTGGCTAAAGGGTATTTTTTTAAAGGGTATTTATAAAAGAATAATTACATGTTTTTAATCAATATATACATAGTCATTGTAAACATACAAATGGATATTGTTGACATAATAACATTTATGGTTTTTTAAAAAGCTCCTACTTCAGAGTTATACTGCTTGTTCATAATGTAGGTAAAAGCTCATTACTTAAGTACATGGGAAAACAAGAGTGCCTTTAGAAACTGAAATAACACTGACACTGCCTGAAGATAGTTTCCCCCTCTCCCGATGGCCTCATGAATAACGTATCTTGTTGGAATAGAATTTAGGAAAAATGAATCATGCTCTGTGTATGAGTTTTCAGATTTCAGAGTCTGCCCAACATTCATAAGTGTGGGTTTAAGTGTCTTAACAGGCCCTTCGTGCTCAATGAGGAAGTCTTTTCAAGTGTATCAGTTTGTGTTCAGTTTTTTTTTTTCTTACAAATTCCCCTTTACCCAAAATTACCTTCCTTCTATACATATTATGTAACTAAATCACATGCTTCAAGAAAAGTGAAATGTTTAGTATCAGATGAATAAAACCCCTCACTCCAACTACAGAAGGAAAGGCTTCGTGAAAGGGTACTGTGGTCAGCAGTATTTTAGGATCTCACCATCACTTGTTTGTGAGCCATCCATGGAGTTTACAGAAAATTCCACCATTCAGTCGGGAGGAGTCATTAGCCTAATAGCAACATTTCTGATGAACCACCATTATTTAGTTAGGGCATGAAATCAGTGTGTGGTGTGCATGTGTGAGGTTTGAGCTCTAAAAAATATGTAATGCATCCTTACCTGTCATGCTTCAAATGTAGGAGGCTGTAAAGGACCCCAGTCTTAGCCTCTGCTTTCTTATGGGTTAGGGTCCTTGCAGTGCTAATTTTTTAAAAGATAAGCCTTTTTTCCTCTTAATTTTTTATTGATGTATATGTAACAAGATTTGTACCAAAAAATGCACAATAAATCATAAGTGTATAACCTGAGTGAATTTTCAAAGTATAAACATCATGTAGATCAAGAAATAGAACCAGTATTTGTGGATTTCTAGAACATACCCCCAGTATAACTACCATCCTGACTTCTAACAATGTGGATTAGTTTTCATCCCCACACATACACCACTCAGTCTGTCAACATGTGTGTGTGTGTGTGTGTGTGTGTGTGTGTGTGTGTGTGTGTGTGTATTGACAGGTCTTCAGTAGGATTTTGATTGTAAATCCCTGTATGATTAGTGAGTCTAGAGAAGTTACTGATTTATCCAAGGGAATCTTTAACAAAACCCGTCATCTAAAATGTGCCTTGGGGGGCGCCTGGGTGGCGCAGTCGGTTAAGCGTCCGACTTCAGCCAGGTCACGATCTCGCGGTCCGTGAGTTCGAGCCCCGCGTCGGGCTCTGGGCTGATGGCTCAGAGCCTGGAGCCTGTTTCCGATTCTGTGTCTCCCTCTCTCTCTGCCCCTGCCCCGTTCATGCTCTGTCTCTCTCTGTCCCAAAAATAAATAAAAAACGTTGAAAAAAAAAATAAAAAAAAAAATGTGCCTTGGGCCAGAAGAAAGCAAAGAGGGTGAATGAGGCCCATTTTGCTGGTAAAAGATTTTATTTGCAGCCATTTTCTCCTCGGTATGGTGTTCTGGGGTACCTGGAATACCCCAGCTAGGACTCTTTTAGTGAGACTAATAAAGATTAGGAGAGGATAAGTGGTCACCAAGAGTTCTGTATTTGTGTATAAAGGGGGCGTATTAATAACTCTCTTAGGTAAAAGTCACTTCTCTACTATGTCATCTTCCCAGAACCCTCCCAGGGACTAGGAAAGTGTTAAGACTGCACAGCCTTTAGGGGCAGTGCTAACAGGCATGGTTTTCTGGTTTCCTGGTTTCCTGGTTTCTAGCACATTAGGGGAGGGTGGGGCTGCTTCTTCCCTGACCGCAGCAGAAGTGACAGCTGACAAGCCTGATAAGAGGGTGTGGTATTGACAAGCCATAAAAATCAGATTCAAGAACTCAAAAAGCTGTTGGGCCTGGGAACAAGCAGGCTTACAGACCTTCAAAGCCCCCAGGGTACCACCGTGCACTGTCCTGCTCACAGTGATGATCCTGAGTCCTTGTAAAACGCATGAATTATGTGCACTTTCTGGAATGAGAAAAAGTGCTACCAAAAAATGACTAGGAGCCTGGCTTGGATCAGCCCTGCATCTGATACTTGCAGCTGTGTGGCCCTGGACAGTTTCCTTCACCTCTTCTGTAAAATGGGGACAGGAGTGTTCCTTCGTCACGGCATTGTTGTACGGATTGGATGATATTCCAGGTGGCATTTCTTGCAAGCTCTAGGTAGATGTTACCTGTTGTTAGTTTGGGGCACTGTGACAAATGAGTAGGTGGGACATCCGATTCTTTGGTTACAAATGAGATGTTGCCTTTTATTTTATATTTTTTATTTTAGATGTTTTATTTATTTTTTTAGACAGAGAGACAGAACGAGTGGGAGAGGGGCAGAGAGAGAGAGGGAGACAGAATCCGAAGTAGGCTCCAGGCTCTGAGCTGTCAGCACACAGCCCGATGCGGGGCTCGAACCCACAAACCCTGAGATCATGCCCTGAGCCGAAGTCGGACACTCACCCGACTGAGCCACCCAGGCGCCCTGAGATGTTGCCTTTTAAAACAAAGCTTGGGATTCCTATGTTGGGCCCCTCTAAATACATACAGTGTTACAAAATCACTACTTTTATTACTTGAAGTGATACAGATCTGCACTGAAGCAATTCATAATATAAATTAAAATAAGTGGACAAAACCACCAGGAGACCAGTAAAAGATCAAGGACAGGCGCATTTAACGGCATACTCCTCCTTGAATCTAACGTTGCTCTCGTATCTGAGTGGAACTGTACATGGTCCGGATATATGCATCGTCCTGTTCTTTCCCTTCTTCTCGGTGGGGTCCTGTGTGCCACTGAAACAAATGACAAGTCCTCTCTTTTCCTCCTTGATACTTGCTTAGGTGGCTGATTTATGAAGACCCTGGATTTCAGGGTGTGCCTTTTATCCTGGAACCTGGCGAGTACCCCGACTTATCCTTCTGGGATACAGAAGAAGCATACATTGGATCCATGCGGCCTCTGAAAATGGTAAAAATCTAACAAAAGGTTCTTGGAGTCCGTGATTTTTTTGTCAGCCTGACATTGATGGTTCACAGGCTGTGACTTTGAAGCAATAAACAGACTTTTAAAAACACAAATCTATAGTAGAGGGAACCTATTGCTCGATAGAAATAATAGAAAGGATAACCTGCTGGTCGCTGTAGATGAAAAAAAAATGTGGCTAAGCCCATGTTCTTTGCCTTCAAGGCATTCTCAGCCGTGCAGAGCCGCGGGCGTGTGTACAAGGCTTCAGCCCAGGGTAGGTTTCAGAAGTGAAGAAAATGTAGGATCAAACGTTTGTGGAAAAACAGGAAGGACAGATGAAGTCCAACTTGTGGGTGATGTGACAGAGAAGGGGGATAATTAGGAGACCTTTGTGCTAAATCAAGTTGGCTCTTAACAACCAAGCAGGAAGGTGTCCAGTGGAGATGTCAGGATGCTCTGCGTGAGCCAGGGCAGAACTGGGGGAGGGCAGGGCATGTTGGGGACCACCCCCATTGTAGCCACCAGAGGCTAGGCTGGGTGGCAGCTTTGGGGGCCCTGGGGCTGGATGTCTGAACATTGTCCAATGTTCCAAGCATCTGCCTTAGAAAGGAGCCTGTGCTTCCTCCGGCCTCCCCCTGTATTTGTCTTGTTCTTTTGGTCTCTTCGGCTAGACTCTAAGCCTTGGGAGGATCCAGGCTGCACCTGTCTTGTCCCCATGTCAAGCACGGTGTGTGCTCATCGGCAGTAGGCACTCCCCAACTACCCACAGGAGTGAGGCTCTCCTTATGAACAAGGTTTTGCAGCTGCAATTTGCAGCTGTCTTGAGTCAGTTTGAAACAAATTAGGAAGCCAATGAAGATCATTTTTATGTTAATTTTACCCCTCCTGCCAAAACCTGTGGTTTAATCACCTCATGTTTGTTGGTCTCCGTGCAAAACTCATTTGAATTATAGATGCTTTTACATTATAAATGATTTGTTTGTAAAATTCACTTTCAAAGAACAAAGTTTAGTTTCGTGAAGATATGAAAGAATTGTCCCAGGCTTTGAAGGCTGTTTTAAATAATTTACAAAACTGTGAAGTTTATGGCATTAGAAAGAGATACTTTTGAAGAGGGTGCTTAGGGTATTTCCCCCTCCCCCCTTATCCACAGGGGATACTTTCCAAGACCCCCGGTGGATGCCTGAAACCTTGGATAGTACCAGACCCTATATAAACTATGTCTTTTTCCTATGTGTATATGATAAAGTTTAACTTGTAAATTATAATTTATATAATTTATACATATAATTTATAACATAAATATAAATTATAATTTATAAATGAGGCACAGTAACTAATTTAACTAATATTATTAACAGTAACTAATAATAAAGTAGAACAAGTATAATAATATACTGCAACAAAGGTTGCAGAGAGAGAGAGTGTGGTCTCTCTCTCAAAATATCTTATTGTACTATGACGGCCCTTCTGGTGACAAGGCACAATGAGGCAATGCCTGTGTGATGGATGAGATGAAGTGAGATGAGTGACGTAGGTGGCATTGTGACACAGTATGTCAGGAGGAGGATCATGGCCGTAGATTCTGGGTCTGGAGTTCTTTCTTGTACAGCAAGAAAGCAGAACGCAGGATTAAAAATGCAAGAGAGGCTAATGTCTGGGAGACGACAAGAGCCCTGAGTATGGGTCCTTACTCCGTTTTTATTAGGATCAGAAGGCTTACAAACATGGTGATGGACGTGCACAAAGAAACAATGAAATCGTGAACATTAACTCGTGGGCAGGAGGGAAAGGGGGTTTGAAGATATGCCCTGTTGGGGGTTTGGGTCAATACCAAACAAAATCCTGGCCGTGGTTGGGCAGAAGGTTATTGACAGCACAAGTGAGGCCCCACCTCTGTTTACCTAAACTGGCCTAAGGGGCCAGAAAGACAGAATCTGCTACCTCAGGGTCAACAAGGTGCCTTTCTTTTGCTAATTAGTTCCTCTCTGGGCGACTTCACCCCACAGCAGTCTATAGCCCTATTTACCTGTTTACCTAATTTGGTCCTGCCTTCCTGCAAAGCAGCTTTCTGCTATTGTACCAAGTTAGGGGGCATTTCCACCCTGAATACCTAATCTTGTTTACCTCATCTTGGATGTTTTCATCCTGAGATTTCCTATTCCTATACCTTTGTCCTATACTGGGGGCTTTTGCCCCGTTTACCTAATCTTGTGTACTCAAACTTGGGTGTGTTCATCCTATGGCTTTCTAATTCTTTATGCCTTGTTAACCCATCAGTGCACGCTCCGGGAGTTCCTAAGCTTATTCCCCACAGATCATCTGCTTCTAAAACCTCGATTGACAGCGGGTAACTGTGCAAAGTGAAAATGCAGATAACGAGGGACTACTTACTGCACTAGGTTGTTTAAGCTCTGGTTTGGTGATAAAATCAGCAACATTCCTTTAAAATTACAGTTCGTTTGGTGCATTTGAGCATCTTTCGCTGCACTTTCAAAAAAGCTGTCCTAGGGGCGCCTGGGTGGCTCAGTCGATTAAGTGTCTGACTTGGACTCAGGTCATGATCTCATGGTTTGTGAGTTCAAGCCATGCATTGGGCTCTGTACTGACAGTGCAGGATCCCTGCTTGGGATTCATTCATTCATATTCTGTCTCTCTGTCTCTCTTGCATTCTGTGCCCCTCCACCACTCTCTTTCAAAATAAATAAAAACTTAAAAAATAAATACAAACAAAGCTGTTCTATATTCATGGAAAATATTCTCCTGACTTTCCTGCTGCTGATTTTACTCCCTACCCTGTTTGTTATTTCTGTGTAATACCTTTTCCTGTGGCTTATTTTTAATGAGTTTTTGGTTACTTACAACAACTGTTTATTATAAAAGTATAACAACTCCCCTCAGACCCGTCCTTTGGGCTATTTTAAATTCTATCTGCAGTTCACCTAATTATTTCAAGAGTCCTGCAGAGCCTGTTGTGAACTTGTGTGAACTCAACAGTTTTGTAAGCCATGGGTTGCAAAATCAAACGCCTCCAGGGGCCAGGCAGCAACTAGACATGAGTGAGGGTGGCTGGGAGTTGAGCTGAGATGAGTGGTAGAGACAGACAAACCAGGCTCAAGTCCTGGCTAGAGGAAAAGCCCAGTGGAGAATTATTAGTAAGTGCACAAGGTGAGGGTTGCTGCCTATGAGAATTTGCGTCCAGACATGTCAGGTCTTAGGACTGCTTTTTTTTTTTTTTTTTTTTTTCCTTCATTTTCCAAGATTCTTGATCTTTATTTTATTTTTTTAACTTTTTAAAAATGTTTTATTTATTTTTGAGAGAGAAAGAGAGTGTAAGCGGGGGAGGGGCAGAGAGCGAGGGAGACACAGAATCCAAAGCAGGCTCCAGGCTCTGAACTGTTAGCACAGAGCCCAATGCAGGGCTTGAACCCACAAACTGAGATCAGGACCTGAGCCGAAGTCAGATGCTCAACTGACTGAGCCACCCAGGTGCCCCAATCTTTTTTTGTTTGTTTGTTTGTTTGTTTGTTTGTTTGTTTTGAGAAAAGGGAGAGAATCCCAAGCGGGGGCCCAATCTCACAAACTGTGAGACCTTGACCTGAGCTAAAATCAAGAGTCAGATGCTTTAGCCAACCAAACCACCCAGGCGCCCCAGGACTGCTTTTTAAGAGAAATGAGAAATATCTATTTTTATGAGACATTTTCTGAATTACAAACAAACAAACACAGCTTATTGGTATAACAAAAACATAACCTAACTCACAGATTAAGCTTATAGACCACCTCTGCTCTACACTGTCTTCCTCATTCTTCATCTGCATGGTTGGTGACATCAGAACTGTCGCAACATAAATTAAACCAGATGCACTCACACTGAGAGGTTCCATGGCTTACCATAAACTACCATGGGTAATATATGGTAATCTATCAATGAAAAACCGGTCTTCTTACTGTATTATTTTTCTTTTCAGGGTGGACGTAAAGTCGAATTCCCTACAGATCCAAAGGTAAAAATATACGTGTTTTACATTTTATTCCCATTCCATCTCTATGAAGGTGATGCTTGTGTGGTTTTACACATCCGCCTCCATAAACATAACCGCAGCTAAAGGAAGTTGTCCCAGCTTACATGCCGTCCCTCAGACTAAAGCCCTTACACTGGCTAACAGTACGTGTAGTCATGGCTTAAAAGGTCGATTGTTGTGTTAAGTTTATAATTTGTGTTTGTGTTTACTAGTTGTGGGGCCTGCTGCCGCTTGCCAGTTACTCAGGAAAAAACTTTGTTTTCAAGACAAGTTCTCCCCTTCTGCTACTCTAACATGCTCTTTCTGCTATTTCTACTTTGCACATTTATGACACATTTATATTTCTTGTTTTTTTTTCTAAGTAGCCTCCATGCCCACTGTGGGGCTTGAACTCATGATCTTGAGATCAGATGTCGCATGCTCTACAGACTGAGTCAGCCAGGCACCCCTGTTTCATTTTTAAAGCAACGTGGGATCCTTGGTTCCTTAGTTTGGCCTAAGCGAAATTCTAAATATCAGTTCTAGACATTGAACAAAAGCAATTTTTTAAGCCAATTATTTATTAACTGTCTTTTGAACCTTGTCTTTGGGCTGCACCACATCAGGATAAAAATTTAGGGCTGTCTGGGTGGCTCAGTCAGTTAAATGTTCGACTTCAGCTCAGATCATGATCTCCTGGTTCATGAGTTCAAGTTCCACGTCCGGCTCTGTGCTGACAGCTCAGAGACTGGAGCCTGCTTTGGATGCTATGTCTCCCTCTCTCTGCCAGTCCCCTGCTCATGCTCTGTCTCTCTCTCTCTCAAAAATAAATAAACATTAAAAACATAGTTTTAAAATTACAAGATACTGTTATTTAGTTTAAAAAAATATGATCAGAACATTTTGTGTTCTAGGGCTTAGTGATATTAAATGACTGAACGTTCAGTTTAGCTGTTGAAACCTTTAACCTCTTTCACTTACCGGTATATCTTCTATTATAGGTAGTAATTTATGAAAAGCCTTTCTTTGAAGGAAAATGTATGGAACTAGAAACAGAGATGTGCAGGTTTATGGCGGAAGCAGGTGAAACAGAAGGAACAACCGATGACAGTTTCCCATTTATGTCAGTGGGGTCGATGAAGGTTCTGAGAGGAATGTAAGTAGATGGGAGTAACCTGAGGAGTTTCTTTTTTATCATTTTAGTGAGTAATATACATGCCCCACCCCCAACCATTACAGATAGTGTGGTAGAGTGAACTTTAGACATGTTCTTCTCAGTCCACTCTGACCTGGAGTTGACACAGCAGATCGAGGTGGTGGTTTGGGGTCAGTCAGCTGAACGAGGCTGATAAATTGGCCAAATTGGCTGATAAGATTGATCAAATCTACATCTTATTAATATTATTCTCCAAACTGTTGACCTGTTAGTTTGCTTTCTATTTTTTATGATATTTTGCACTTTATGTATCTTACATATTTCCTTTAGAAGTATATACTTCAAAGTCTTGTACATAGCCAAAAATATATAATATTTTAATTATGCTTTGATGAAAGTTTAGCCAGTTTTTTTGCTGAAGTTCTTTGGAGTCTTCTTATTAAACACACACACACGCTCCCTACACTCCTTTACAGAACATTGATGTATGTTTCTTAGGTTATTCTTTAGGAGGCCATTCTATTAGTCTCTTAAATTTTAGAGGAGAATTCCAATTGTCATAATGCATGAGTCTATGTCTAGCTTCATAACTGTTAGTATTTGTGAACGAAACTTATACATGGGAAAAATTTCAACACTGACGAAGACTACCGCTCCTTCATGTTTTTTCTCTTGCAGTTGGGTTGCTTATGAGAAGCCTGGATTTACAGGTCATCAGTATTTGCTCGAAGAAGGAGAGTACAAGGACTGGAAAGATTGGGGAGGTTACAATGGAGAAATTCAGTCATTACGACCTATATTAGGTGTAAGTTAAAGAAAAGCTCATGGCTAATACTTGATCTTTTTTGAATATGAATGGCTAACCTTTGAATTTTGATTTTTTTTTTCTTAATAGGATTTTTCAAATGCTCACATGATCATGTACAGTGAAAAAAACTTTGGATCCAAAGGTTCCAGTATTGACGTATTAGGAATTGTTGCTAACTTAAAGGAGACCGGATATGGATTGAAGACCCAGTCTATTAATGTACTGAGTGGAGTGTAAGTGAAATAATCCAACCGGGGTTTTAACCATTTTTACTTTGCGTTGTATTAGACTAATAGCGTCTCTGACAGAGACAGAGCGTCTCTGACAGAGTAGGCACTCAGGAAATAAACATATCAACGACTGAACATTAAGTCAGTCATTTAATGTGTACTGCCACAATACTTTCATAACTGCTTTTTAACATCTTTCTCATATAATCTTTTTTTCATGTGTCATGTAACATTGCAGTAGACTTTTGGGTTTCAGGATAGAAATTCACCGGTCCACTTCTCTTACCATTCTGCATGGAAAGATTCCCTGGATTTCTTATGATGGGAATCAAATAAAAAATAATCTTAACACTAGAAACCTGAGGTTGGGATAAAGTCCCATTCGATTTTCCTACAGTCCTTGTAGGGGAGGAAAAATTTTATTCTACCCATCGAGATTCTTCCTGTTAATTAAACTGACACAAGACAGATTAACAGGAGAAAAAAATCACCGAGAGTTTAATTACATGTTCAGGGAGGCCCAATAATGAAACTGAGACCCAAAGAAATGACCGAGGCAGGTGAGTTTTATATATTTTAGACAGAAAGACAATACATTTGTGAGGAATTGGCAGGATAAAACTTGTTTGGGAGCTTTAATTAGTATGGAATTGTAAACAGAATTTGTCTCATGTAGTAAATTGATAAAAAGTAACAAGGTTTGTTTATACAGTCTTCTCAGCTCTAAAGTCCCTATCTCTGGTGATGAAGGCGTGTCTCTACCTCCTGGTACAGGGAGGACACCTTTCACATGGGAGATTTATTTATTATTATTTATTATTTATTATCTCTGCTTTCAGGGAGACAGAGGAGGGTCTGAGTGTCTTTATTGCACAGGCTTTACTTTGAAATAACACTGATTACGCCATTGTGGCAGCACCTATATCTACACCTGCACGGTTTCATTTCTTCACTATTGTTTTGACCTAAATATAATTGTTTCAGCATACCTGGAGTTAGCAATTGAATGCTTTATTAACGTAAGCTTTTATTGAAAGATGGTCAGAAAAGACTCTTGGGGATGCATATGACTGCAAGCCAAACTAAATCGGTATAAGTGATAAAAATGGAATTTATTGGCCTACATAACTTAAAAGTCCTGGAAAGGGGGTACCTGGGTGGCTTAGTCGGTTAAGCGTCTAACTCTTGATCTCGGCTTTTGTCATGGTCTCAGGATTGTGCGATGGAGCCCTGCATTGGGCTCAGAGTGGAGCACGGAGCCTGCTTGGGATTCTCTCTCAATTTCTCTCTCTCTCTGCCCCTTCCCCACTTGTGTTTTTCCTCCTGCCCCGCTCCCCTTAAAATAAATAAACTTAAAAAAAAAAAAAGTCCTGGACAAGATTTTGCTTCATTCATGGCTGGATATAGGGTTTAGACACTGGCATTAGAACTTGCTCTCTGTCTCTTGACTAGGCTTTTTTTCTGTGCTGGCTTCATTTTAAGCAGACCACTTCCATCTGGTACATTAGCTACTTATTGTTCTTCCATCTCACTGTATCCAGTGGAAAGGACTTCTCTTTCCCACAAAAGCTTCAGGTTTCGGTTTGATTCTGTAGGCTTGGGACATGTGTACGTGCCTGAGCCAATCACTGTAGTCAAGGAGATGATCGTGCCTATGTTATGTGCCCAACTCTGGAGTAGTGTAGGGTCAGTCCCATAGAAGCCACTTTTATATGATCGGGGTGAGTTGTTCCCCAGGAACATCAGAAATAATGAGGACAGATACTGGATGGGCAAAACAGGTGTCTATTAAAATAAGTTATACAATTATGATCCAGGTTGATGTCAGTTATAGTTGGGTATAAGTGAGAGTATTCTTAAATAATCATATGAATTTATTTGACGTTGGTTCTGTTGAAAATGTTTGTTAGGTTTTTTGTTTTTAAATTTTATTTTAGAGCATATGCAAGCAGATGTGAGGGGCAGAGAGAGAGAGAATCTTAAGCAGGCTCCACACACAGCATGGAGCCCGACGCGAAGCTCAATCTCATGACCCTGAGATCATGACCTGAGCCCAAACCAAGAGTTGGACACTTGACCAACCGAGCCACCCAGGCACCCTGATGTTAGGTTTTTTATGTCATGAGTAACCTAGGCTATTTGGATCATTCTAACCTCAACCCATTTGTATTTCATGGAGCCCTCCTGTAGTGTCCCTGGATATCTGAGATGTGTGTACAATGTAATATGCTTTACTGTTAGTCATGTTCACCAAATCCTTGTGTTGGTTGCTGCTTGTGGTGCCCTCTTGATAGAGTGACATCTGGGATTTCTGGGTCTTCCTTCTTAGCAGGAAGTGCCTTCTGTGTCCTGCTCTGGAACCCTAACATCTTACCATCTGCCATAGACCAAAGGTATTAGTACGGCAGTTCTCTGAGATAATGCTGTGGTTCTACAGTATTTTAGACTGCCTTTATTTAAAGCTAATTATTTAGAAGGAAAACAGTGACCAATTCAGTCTGGACAAATAGTTGTACATTTTGGTACTCACCAGGTGTGTTGGTCCCATTAGTCAGAGTCCAGTCATGCTTCCCAGCAGAGGAAGCAACAGGAAGCTGGCTAGAATTCTCTTAGAGCATTTATGTGCACGGTTCTGTTAGCACAGGTAGAATTGTACCCAGAGCCAATCTTTTTTTTTTTTTTTTTTTTTTTTTTTAGCCCAGTCTTTGTTTGCTTGAAATTAGATTCCTTTATAAAATGTTGCTTTTATAGGTTTCTATTTTTAGTCATTTCTAGTATTTCCTGGTTTGGTTTAGTTTTTTTTTTTTTTTTAATAGCAGTTGAGTTGTGGTCTTGGGGGAAGTTGAAGGGAGGTGTGTACACATCACCACTTCCTTTCAAATTCTGTGGCTGTGGAAGGGCTGTGTGTACCAGGGCCAGCTGCTTCCTCACAGGTCATTTAGTTGGTTATCTGACAGATATTTATTGAGGTCTGTTATGTGCAAAGCATTATATTATGTCCTCACAGAGGTCACAGCATTTGTATAAAACATAATCATTGCTACGAAAGACCTAGAGATTAGGGAATCTTGGTTCTTGATTTCTCAGTATGGAACTCAAAAGCTTTTCAGAAAAACTTTTTTGAGATTCTTGTTCTGGAAGTGTCTTGCAGGAGGTTCACTCTCACATGGGTGATAAAGTCCCTGGGAGGTAAATTCATTTTTAGCTCAGAAACAGAGACCAGCCTTCAGGAAGGATGCTTATGAATCCGACCGTTGAGGTTTTGAGAATGCATTCCGTTTCTTACTGAAACAGAAGAAACTCCCTTTCACCGCCCTGCTGATCAACGTCAGGTTCTGCACTGTGCTCTTGTTCACATGGGGGCAACTGGGCTCGTTGTTTTGAAACTGAGAACAAAATGAAATATTTCTAGAGTCCACCTGAGAAAATTAAAACTGCTGTTGCTTTAAATTCTTTTTCCTTTTCTCTTCCATGGAAGGGCTGGTTTGCCCCACTGCCCCTACGTTCTGAGCAGGGATTCCACTTCCACGAGGCTGGGACCTGCACGTACTTGTAGCAGCCCCCCTCCCCGCCACCCCACCAACCTCATAAACAGAGAAGCGTTGATTCATGTGTACAGAATCTGTTTAAACAAGGACAGTAAGGAATTTTCTTCGTAAGAGTCTCAAGTAGAAGTTATAGATCTACCAGAGAATCTTAAGACCTGAGTTTTAGGTTTGTTTTTTTTGTTTGTTTTTTTTTTTTACCCTCATGCATCAGTGATTCATCTGGGGCCGCATCTTGGAAGGAAAACAACACTACTGTCAATTCAAGTAACATCTTAATAAGTGGTTGGTTTGTTTCAGCCTCAGTGAATTAGGCTTATGTGGTGTTGGGTGTTTGCTTACAAGTGATTTGTTTTAGTTTTATCGGGAAATAGAGCATTCACACTTGGTTAAAAAAAAAAAAACGTGCTGGATAAACCTACTTTCAAGGTTCACTCGGTTGTTCTTCCCCCCTATATTTGGTCTTTCCCCACTCACAGCCCTTTCCCTTCCAAACCTTGAGGTCAGTCAATCAAGCAAAAAGGCCCTTTAACCCTCTGTTCTTTAACTTGTTACAGAGCCCGCCAGAAATACTTTTTTTGTGATATGGCTATGACCTCTTTTTCTTTCTTTCTTTTTTTTTTTTTTTTAAGTCCTGGGTTTTGTGAAATAGATTTTTTTTTTTAATTTTTTTTTTCAGTGTTTTTTTATTTATTTTTGGGACAGAGAGAGACAGAGCATGAACGGGGGAGGGCCAGAGATAGAGGGAGACACAGAATCGGAAACAGGCTCCAGGCTCTGAGCCATCAGCCCAGAGCCCGACGCGGGGCTCGAACTCCCGGACCGCGAGATCGTGACCTGGCTGAAGTCGGACGCTTAACCGACTGCGCCACCCAGGCGCCCCTGTGAAATAGATTTTTCTTGCCGTGCACCTACTCCTCCCCACATAGCAGGATCCCACGTTCTTGCTTGGCTTTTGCTTCTCTTCATGAGGCAAAGGCCGTGTGAGCAGAAGCCGCACACTCAGGTTCCCAGGAGCCATAGAACCTCACATGATGTCAGCCCTGGGATCCTGGCCAAGCCCTCTACTTACAAATGAGACTATGAACTTTCACAAAGGTTAAGTGAGCCCTTCAAAGTTATCTGAAAGTTAATGTCCCGACCATAGCTGGAACTAGGTCTCCTAATTCCTGACCTCACCATGTTAAAGAACAGGTTTTAAAAATTGCTAATGAGGTTCTGAAATGGAGTAGTGTTTTCTGAAATATGACGGGACTGGCCTTCTAGCAGTTACTCTGTTCATTTGGGCAGAAGTGTGTGTAGAGACATTAGCTGTCATAAGCTACATAACACTGGAGATTTTTACAGTGTTCTTTTTTTCTCCTTGATTGCTGTTCATTTCCTAGTAATGACTGTATCTGAGTTTTTGTATAAAGTCAAGCCCTTTTGGTAGTAAAATCATAATCTGTCCTAATTATGAAGCGTGTGGACTATTTTAAGTCTGGTGTAATGGAAGAGTAAATGAAAGGAAACTTAACAGGGCCGGTGGCAGCTTGGGTCATGAAGTGAAGAGAGCGTGGGGGGAGCCCCAGGAGACTCCATCATGGACTCAGTCATCCCTGGCCACTAACTGATTGTGTCACCTTCCCGTTCAAAACAAACACCAATAAGTAATTACGTGTGATACTTTTCCTCCTCACATGCCTAGCGTCATTTAGTTTCTGGCATATGATAAATGGCCAGTCGAGGTTTGTTGAAAGAATCAGGGAATTAACTTTTCTGTGTCTTTCGGTTTTCCTTTCTGTAAAATGGGAAAACCAGTCCTCCCTAGATTAAATGTGGTCATAGATGTGAAAGCATTTTGGAAAGTTGTATGTCTACAAGCACCTAGGTATTATTCCTTTCATCTGTGAGCAGATCAGTAGGGCAGTGAATTAACTCAGGAGGTGCAGAATTATCTGTTGAATATAACGAAATTGAAAAAATTCCCTTCAGAGACTATCTTTGGCTAGGAAGTAGCATCAATAAGTTGGTTTTGTTATCCTGGTTTAATTATCCTGAGTGTGGATCACTTGAAAGGTGACAAAAGAAAACCTCCCAAAAGAGATTTTAGTGTTTCTGAGCATCTGTTCAGTTTTGCTTACTACATAGTCATGTCACATTGGAAATCCTGTTCCAAATAAAATTTTACTTAGCTGTATTTTTTTAAAGCCTTTTCCTCTGTTACCTTTTTCCACTATGCTTTATTGTGTGATAGAGACATAGTGTCTTGTACTCTTTCTGGAAAACTATTAATGTCAAAAATAAAAAGAACTCTTACTTGCTTTTTAAGAGAACTTTACAGATATTTCTTGGAAGTCCAAGTTGTTTCCTTAGAATAGGATTAGAGGGGCGCCAGGGTGGCTGAGTGTCAGACTTTGACACTTTGTTCGAGTGTCAGACTTTGGCTCAGGTCATGATCCCACAGTTCATGAGTTCAAGCCCTGCATCAGGCTCCACACTATCAGAGTGGAGCCTATCTGATAGTGTGGAGCCTGCTTGGGATTCCATCTCTCTCTCTCTCTCTCTGCCCCTCCCCTGCTTGCTCACTCTCTCAAAATAAATAATCTTTAAAAAAATTTTTAAGAGCAGTTTAAAAGAAAAACTTTACAGATACTTCTCGGAAGTCCACGTTGTTTCCTTAGAATAGAATTAGAGGGGCACCTGGGTGGCTTAGGCCACCTGAGCCAGTGTCTGACTCTGGCTCAGGTCATGATCTTACCAGTTTGTGAGCTCGACCCCCCAACTCAGGGCTCTGCACTCTCTCTCCCTCTCTCTCTGTACCTCATGGGATTCTCTGTCTCTCTCTGCCCCCTTGCTCATTTGCACACTCTCTAAAAAATAAGTAAGAATTCGAAAAAAATATCCCCATGGGAGCTTTCTCAGGGAATAGGATTTGACACGTGAGAACACCAAAAAGTTCATGTAAAGATACTCTTACACCAAAAGGTTTGTGTAAAGATATTCTTTCACTTGTCACTTTGACTTGTCATACAGACAGATCTCCCAAAAGATTAATAGAGAATCAGAAAAATTATTAAGATTACTGATTATTAAAACAAATGAAAATTTCTGTATGATACATATTTACTTAAATGTGTTTGATAGTTTTATTATACATGTCAACTATCAACTATGACAAGTAGATGTTTGTGTTTCTTTAGATGGGTAGCCTATGAAAATCCTGACTTCACAGGAGAACAATATATACTGGATAAAGGTTTCTATACCAGTTTTGAGGACTGGGGAGGCAAAAATTGTAAGATCTCTTCTGTTCAACCCATATATTTGGTAAGGAATTCTACTTTTGTATGAGAATATTTAACTGAATTCTGGATTTCCTTAATGTGTACTTCGGGTTCATGTAATACTTAACAGTACAGAAACTATTCTGAGGTTATTTTTAACAGTAATTGCTAATGATCTAGAAGAAAAAAATGTTTTCAAGATGTCTGCTCTACTCATTTCCTTCTCTCTTCCCCTTAAAATTTTTTAGGATTCTTTCACTGGCCCAAGGAGACGAAATAAGGTAATTTAAAAAATAATCTATTTTTTATAATTAGGGGCCTTCCATTGAAAAGCTGACCTTATGTGTAAAATGTCAGACATTTGGGATATTTTGTTAGTTTTACTTATTTTTATACCTCAAACCATAATTGTATTTCTAAGTTAGATTTAGGTTTACTTTATAAATGCTTGAGAGCGTTGACTCATATCTAGATATTTCTTATAAAATGCTCTTCTCCGGGTGCCTGGGTGGCTCAGTTGGTTAGGCTCTTGATCTCAGCTCAGGTCTTGATCTCAGGGTCATGAGTTCAAGCCCTGCATTAGGCTCCATTCTGGACATGGACATACATACATAAAATGTTCTTCTTATGTAAAGTTGAATTTAATATCATTACATAGAATCAATTTGCTTAATACGCTAAGATTAATATCTCAAACAATACATACAGTTATTGTGGTAAACAGTAAAATGAATTTTCATATTTGCTGTGTCTACATTAGACAAACATTTTATACGGTCTCTCACTCAAGCCTTTGTATGCCGTCTGCATCAACTGAAGTGTTACATTTGTTATTTAGGCTTTTTAATGGAAGTGTTCAGAATTCAGACAGCCGTAATTACAGAGGCACAAACACCACTGTAGCCTCCTTTATTGGCATACACAAGATTCTAATAAGTCAGCAAGTATCTTCCATTGAGAGGGAGGAAAACTATGTTTCTAAAATACAGTTTCTTGTAAATGTTAGAACTGACGAACAATTACTTTTGGCCACAATAAAGCTTTAAAATGCCTCACAGTTTGTTGCGACAGGGTGTTCTATAGAAAGCTGCCTCAACTGTCGGATTGTCCTTTGATGTCTTTGAATCAAATAATCATGAATGGTGTGGCCAGAGTATTTCTAATTGATCATTAATGTAGAAGTGGAAAATTAAAGGATTTATAAAATTCATAGCAGTTTACTAACAGGTCATGTTTGCATCATCTCAAAGGCTGAATGAGTTAATATGTTTAGGAAAATAAGCTTACATATTTGTTTACTTTTTCAAAGATTCAGTTGTTTTCAGAACCACAGTTTCAAGGTCGCAGTCTAGGTTTCGAAGAAACAACAAGTCAAATTGATGATTCATTTTCTACCAAGTCTTGCAGAGTTTTAGGAGGCAGGTAAGTAAAACGGTGGACTGGCAGGGCCTAATCCCCGGGAGAGTAGAATGCACGAATCAGCAAATCTTTAGGGACATCCCTAGGTGTTTGGCACTATATGAAACCACCAACGGTACAAGACCATGTTAGTACTGAGGTGCACCTTGCAGCATCTGAGCACTGGGCAGAGGACATGGGATCACTTTGGATGGAGAAGTTGAAAATCACCATGTCACTGTGCAATGGGATTCAGACCAGGTTCTCTACTCTCTAGCCTGTCCTGTCACCATAACGGGACTCTAATAATCCCTCAGGTGCCTCCCAAGGTGGATTTTTTGTTTTTTTTTACAGGTAGATAGGCATTCTTTAAAAAAAGGTTTTTTATGTTTATTTTTGAGACAGCATGAGCAGGGGAGGGGCAGAGAGAGAGACGGAGACAGGCTCCAGGCTCTGAGCTGTCAGCACAGAGCCCGATGTAGGCCTCAAACTCACAGACTGTGAGATCATAACCTGAGCCGAAGTTGGACACTGAACCGACTGAGCCACCCAGGCGCCCCGGTAGATAGGCATTCTGCATGACAACAGTGTAATCATAAGAAGGGAAAGAAAGGCATCAGCCCAAAGTGCCGTGCTGAAAATAGTTTCATAAAAGCTTTACAGGGAGGGGAGAGCCCAAGGTCAGGGAAAGTTGGCTAGGAAACACTTGGAGCAAACTGTGCAGAAGGTGATGAGGAATTAAGTCTAATAATAATAATAGTAATAGTAATAGTGTCTTTAATCATACAGTTCTTTATGGTGTAAATAGCACCATCATATCGGTTAGCACTGCACAGTGGAAACAGCACTGGCTTTGCATTCAAGTGCACAGATTTACAGTAAAGATTTTGTTTATTAGCACACACCTCCGTCTCTGTCCTAGTTCCTCTTTATCCCCTGCCCTGCTTCACTTCTTACTACCAGACAGCTACTTTTGTTGTTGTGCATTTGTTGTCTGTCTCAGCTCACCAGAGTGTAGATTTTATGATAGCAGGGACTTCGTTTTGTCCTCTGTCCTATCCCCAGCAGTGGAAAAGTACCTGATCTACAATTAGTCCTCAGTAAGCTTCCTTGGATTAAAAGAACAAACAAAAAGCCCCACCTCTTCTAAGGAAGCATGGAAAATCACCATCTTACTAGTAATGCTGGGGCCCTGAGGGGCTAAATGACTTGTCTAAGTCACTATGGTAGTTTGACTCATGGCCCAGTACCGAGGCGCTGGAAATGAGGATAAAGGGAAGGCATTTGGGAAGGATGTTGGTAGACCCAAGGTGACTGATTAGCTGTGAAGGTTGAAGGATTATTCAGAGAGGACTCAAGGGCTAGAGGATGGTGGCACCCACGAGGGGAGCAAGGAGTACTGGAAGGTGCAGAGATAGAAACTGAAGATTTTGGGGAGAAAAACTTTGTTTCCCAAATGCAAAATTAACAACTGACTTATGAATATTCATTTGCAACACAATGGAAAAAAGTAAACAGGTCTAGATATTTTTGAAGACAGAACAGTTAGCCACCGGCATTGTGTTTTATATATAGCAGGCTACCTATTCTTGAATAGGAATATTCCAATTACATATTGTACACGTCTATGTTTTTTTCCTGTCATAGCTGGGTTGCATATGATGGAGACAATTTCTCTGGTAATCAGTACGTGTTGGAGGAAGGCCACTATCCTTGTGTCTCCGCGATGGGATGCCTGCCTGAAGCAGCTTTCAAGTCTCTTCGTTTTATAGATGTTGTAAGTATAAAAATGTCAGTGTGAATATGGCGTCACAGAGATGTGTGGTTCATGCAGCTGATGGAAACCAGCAGGGAGGCTTCCTCAGGACTTAAAGTCAGAGGCACAGAAAACAGTTGCAATAGAACATTCCAGCCTATAACTTTTTGGTCTCTTTTCAGAGCTTGTTAACATAGAAGTTGACTTTCTTTGCTGTTTTCTCAGACTTCAGGTCAAGGGTGTTCAGTCAGTTGTGGTATAGTCATCAGGGGTTCGTTCAAGGCCCCTCTCCTGTCTTTCTTCCATTGCATACCTGATCCCTATTTTTATTCCTCTCTCCTTTACAGGTACCCATTCTAGTGTGTTTGGGATACAGCTTAGATATTCTTATAAAATGTTTTTTATTTTACTTTATCCTCACATGCACACGTATCCCCGTTGACCTGTGTGGGAATCCCTTCGAGATATGTATTTAAAAAGTAGATTTGCAGGATTCCATGTGCATGAATATTCTCTAAGTAATGCCAGATTCCACTACTTGGGATCTTTGCTGGCAGAACATGGGGATTCATTTTCTCTGTCATTGCCATTACTGAATATTTTCTGACTTTTGTCAATTTGAAGAAATTAGGTAGAAAGTATTTTCTCATTGTGTTATGTTTCACCAGTATCTCCTGCACTAGTCATTTGGATTTTCTATTCAGTGAATAGTCCGTTTTTATATCCTTTGCCAAACTCTTTATTAAGTTTTCTGTATCTTTTGTTGTCACTGGGTTGCAGAAATTCTTCATAGTTTTTAAATCTATCGCTTTGTTGTCTTAGAAATTTGCAATCACGTCTTCTCCCAGTTTATCACACATGTGCTCCTTTAGATTATGGTGCCCCTTTTTGCATAGAAACCTTTAATTTTTGATGTAGCTAAAGCAATATTCAGTACAATAAAACAGCAAGATAATGTTCCGATTGTTCAACTCTGGGTGTGTCTGTAGTTTTGGAAATATTTGTTAGTTTTTTTTGTAGCTGATCTCTTATAAAAAGCTTAAAACATATGTCATTGGTGACTTCAGTCTTACAGGTAGAAAGAACATACATGAGATGGCTTTATCTCCTCCCTGCCTGTTCAAATAACTAAAATGTTGACCGTTTCTTTAGATGTGAAAATAGTATCAGTGAAACATGGTATGGTGTTTAAGATTCACTAACTTACAGTGAAATATCTAAAACTTTGGTATTTAACCACCCTAGAATTCTAACAGCTACCTCCAAATATATTTTCAAAAAACAAAAAAACCAAACCCACTGCCGTTGCAGTTTCCAAATGCCTTCCTTCACCTAGTACTTGGTGGATATGCTCAGCCACTTGTGATACTTATGTCATTTCCTTCTAGTATATTTTATATAACCTAATTCCTACACTATACAAACCACCTCTACACACTAATCTGCTCTGTTTACTGGTCGGCAGAAATCTTTGTACATGTCAGGGCACATCCACATCAATGAAGCAGTAAGTTACCACACCCTAACCACAAAACTTTAAGCAGGTAGGTAATTTTTGATGTATTATTTATGATCTTAGGATTATTATCATTAGAGCTTAGACTAGGGTCAGTTTCAAACTGTGATTTGAAAAACAAACATAATCTGCTTTTTATTTTCTGAAAATGAATGGACTTCTGTGCCCTTGTCCTCTTTAAAATGACTGATGGCTTGAACATGCAGCTTCCACACTGGTTTTTTTCTCTCCTTTTAACAATTATTCCTATAGGAAAGTTTGGGAGCATGAGTATAAAGAATCGTTGTCTTATTGACAAAACAACAACAACAACAAAAAAGACATTTGAAAATGCATACAAGGGGAAGTTTCTTTGATTAGGTAATTACCACTGTTACCACTAGACCCCAAAGACAGCCGTAGTCCTCTGACCCTCACCATTTATGTCCATGGCTTTCCAGCCCCTCCTTTTCCCTAATAAACAATGGCAAAATTGAAAATAAATTTCATTACAAGTGTTGATTCAATACATATACCCATTCCTTTGTGCCTAGGATATGGCCCCCTCCATATCAGCTTTAAAACACTGTTATATTTACCCACCTTTCCATGTAGTAGAAAACTTCCTGCCTGTCCTCTCCTTAGCTTCGGAGTGCATGAACACCCAGACCTCCAGGGAAAGGCCAAGCCTGGCCAGAGCTTGTGATTTGTCCTTTAACAAGATATTTCCATGTAAGCTTGAATTATTATCAAAGATGAGTAATGGAACACTGTTTTTGTTCCTATACAGGAATTTTCTGAACCAACAATTATTCTTTTTGAAAGAGAAGGCTTCAAAGGAAAAAAGATCGAACTTAATTCAGAAATAGTTAATCTCCGATCCCTAGGATTCAACACACAGATACGCTCTGTTCAGGTGATTGGTGGCATGTAAGTGAGTTACCTACTTGTTTATTCAATAAGATATTTGACTTTTAAAATTAGGTATGATCAGAGTCACCTGGGTAGCTCAGTCGGTTAAGCGTCCGACTTCAGCTCAGGTCATGATCTCGTGGTTCACGGGGTTCGAGCCACATGTCAGGCTCTGTGCTGACAGCTCTGAGCCTGGAGTCTGCTTCATGGATTCTGTCTCCCTCTCTCCCCATCCCTCCCCTGCTTATACTTTGTCTCTCTCTCTCAAAAATAAGTAAAGCATTAAAAAAAAATTTTTTTAAGGGGTGCCTGGGTGGCTCGGTCAGTTAAGTGTCCAACTTCAGCTCAGGTTCATGGGTTCGAGCCCCATGTCAGGCTCTATACTGCAGCTCAGAGCCTGGAGCCTGCTTTGGATTGTCTCTCTCTCTGCCCCTCCCCCAGTCATGCTCTGTCTCCAAAATAAACATTAAAAAAAATTGTTCAAAAAAAATTGTTTTTAATTAGGTTTGATCACATTTCTTTCTATCCTGTGCTACCTTAAACAAATTGAAATATAACCTCTTATCCTCCTATTTACTGTAAGGGTTAATAATTATGTACCTTCATAATATATTTTTCCTATTGAGAAAAACCATGTGTCAGGTAGATTTCATCTTTTCATCCACATTTGTAATTTACTTAAGGTAAGGACTTTGTCTTTGGGTCCTCTCAAATTCCTAGGGGAATGCTTTGCAAACCAGTGCTCAGTAAACACATTAAGCACTTTTTTTTTTTTTTTAGCAAGTAAGAAAGGAAGCTGATTTTTCTTCTCCCTTTGAAAGACCAAGTCCTTTGGTTTTAGAGTAAGGGTTTGGATTTTCTTTACCCAGAAATTGATAGCAGATGCTGTGTACAATGATTAAAGGCCAACATGGGAAGATTTTTCTCACGTTACGAGAATTTTGAAATTAAGATATAAAAGCGAGCAAGGACTACCAACATAATGTTTATAAGAAAGTAAATTTCTTGCCCTCATAAAAACAATAGCTATGGCCTCCCTGTATGCATCAGTGTTGGAAGGGCCGACAGTTATTTACAAAACAGTTGTAGATTATTACTGTGGTAGAATTATGGGTGATTTTTTTTTTCCCCAAATGGTTTTAATTTTTTGTTTTTACGATAAAATGACTAAGACGATGATATTTTAAAGTTCCAGGACTAAAAGTAGAGAACACTCTTCCTTGGTGTAATAGATCAGCCAGAGGCAGAGGGTTGCTGGGTTGCTTGCATGCCGTGTGCCATGACCTTAACTTCTTCGGGGGTGGGCACTAGCATCTTCAGGTGGAAGAGACCAGAGAATCTTCAGTTTTCTGGATTGAGGAAGATTACACCCATTTTATTTTTATTTTATTTTACATATATATATATATATATATATATTTTTTTTTTTTTTTTTTTTTGAGAGAAAGCAAGAGCATGACTGGGGGCGGGGCAAAAGAGAGAGAGAGAAGAGAGAGTCTCAAACAGGCCCCATGCGGGACTTGATCCAACAACCTTGGGATCACGACACAAGCTGAAATCAAAAGTCGGATGCTCCACCGACCAAGCTCGCAGCACCCCATACCCATTTTAAACAAAGCTTTATTATTTGTACTTAACCCTATGTAATACTTATCATGTGCCACACACTAATAAGAACTTTACAAATAGTAACTATTTAAATATAAGATTATTACAACTGAAAAGGTTTTACAAAAACCTCATAGGAGGTACAGGGCAATCTTGCAAAAAGGACTGAATTTCATTGCCCTATTAGAGGAAAAACTTACCTATTTCTCTTCAAGATAGGATCCTGGATGGCTCAGTAGGTCAAGCAACTGACTTGGGCTCAGGTCATGATATCACAGTTCGTGAGTTCCAGCCCCGTGTCGGGCTCTGTGCTGACAGCTCAGAGCCTGGAGCCTGCTTTCGCTTCTGTGTCTCCCTCTCTCTCTCTGCCCTTCCCCACTCATGGTCTCTCTCTCTCTCTCAAAAATAAATGAACATTAAAAAAAAAAATGGATCTTTGTGGCATACTCATGTACCAAGAATTTGCTATTTGTCAATAAATGGGTGCTTTAAGTGTTTTAGAAAATAGTTTCTTTTTCTCTCCCAATGTATATTTAAAGTATAAAGCTCCGTGTAAAACTTGGAAGCACTATAAAAATATAATCAGGGGCAACTGTTAAAGGGATACTGCCGCTTACTGTGGTTTTCCACTTTTTTTTCCCAGATGGGTTACTTATGAATATGGCAATTACAGGGGTCGGCAGTTCCTACTGTCACCAGCAGAAGTCCCAAATTGGTATGAATTCAGTGGCTGCCGCCAAATAGGTTCTCTACGACCTTTTGCTCAGGTACTTTATTCCTTTTCTAGACTTTGAGTACTCTTCTCTGCAATCTTTACCTTTTATCATAAACATAATTCAACCTTTTAGTTTCGGTATAAAACTGAAGTATAACCTTGGTCTCTGCGCCCCCACTCCTTTAAATTTGGGCTCTGTTTCTGGTGCTGAAAGGTTGTGACGGCTTTCAGAAATGCTACCACACCCAACATCAAAACATGGCGGGTCCCACGCCCTGGGCTGTCCACAGGCAGGCTCCCTGCCCCCGGCATTTTGAAATTCTGACAGACTCTGCATTGAGAAGATCCTAAACCCTCTGAGACTCTTGTGGAGGGCAGTTATCTCTAATCCAACCTCACTTTGGTTTCTGCCTCTATTAATGCTTATTCTGTGCTTCTAGCAGTACAACTTATAGATGACTATCGCTGGGGTCTCTGTCTTCCAGAAACGAATTTATTTCAGACTTCGAAACAAAGCAACAGGGTTATTCATGTCCACCAATGGAAACTTAGAGGATCTGAAGCTTCTCAGAATACAGGTCATGGAAGATGTTGGTGCTGATGATCAGATTTGGATTTACCAAGAAGGATGCATCAAATGCAGGGTGAGCTTAGACAAGTGTTTGTAGTAGCATCTTTCTTCAAGTAGATGCTTCCTGGAGCACTTTCGTAAATAAATTAGAAGGGTTTTCATGAAAGTATTTTTTAGCTGATAGAACCAATCAGGGAACTTAAAATGGGAGGTAAATCTAGCACTTATCCTAGATGGAGTATTTGTATTTATACTTGATTTTTATATAGTAATAAAAGGAGGTGTCTGGGTTATTCTCCCCTATTTCCTTGATCTTTTATAGTTTTTTTTCAATAAGCCCCAGCACTATGGCAAATCATTCTTGATTGGTTGGCTTTGGAGGACCCCGCAGACTAGGGTGAAGAGATAATGCCCTGTGTACAAGACAGTCCATTTCCTAATTATCACACCTTGTAAAGTAGATAATGGCCCATCTCCCTCTTGCATCACTCCTGCCATACTAGATGTTAAAAAGTTGAATGTAGTAAGACTTTATTAGAGAAGCTTATGCTTCTGTTGTAGATACTCTTTAACTCCTTGATTTTATGGGCTTGACTGTTTGCTCCCAATTTTTTTTTTTTTTTAACTCGGTGCCCCATGAGTCAGCAGAAGGACCACTTGTTAATTGAGTCTGTTGTGCTTGAGGGAGAATCATCCTTTCAGCAAGCGGAAGTCATATTTAGACAGGCACAGAAGAAATAGCCTGAGAAACAGAAGTAGCTGGAATTTAGAAGGCATTTTTAAAAAGCCAACTTCTGCTTTTGAATTATCTTAATTCAAGAAAACTGCCTTTCAGCAGTTATTTCTAATAAACATTTTAGTGATGTTATTTAACTTTGAGATAAAGTATCCTAGATTACCACACTTTTAATCTCAATATATAGTTTTCATAAGCATTTTCTGTAGCAGTATGTGTTCATGTCAGATGAACATGATTGCCACACACTGTTTATATATAAAGGATAGATTTGTTTTTGAAAAGGACCCTTAAAATATTTGCGTGAAAACATACTTCACTGTATTTGTATTTTATTCTTTCTCTCTTTTTATAGTTGGATAACATGCCTTCTTAGAAATGTTTATTGGACATTTCTCATGAAGGAAAGATAAGAGAATAACTGGAATTTCAGGTTTTAAAATGATAAAATGCCCTTTTTAGCCACTTCAGTGTTATAGCACCCTTTCAAATTAGAAATGCAGTCACATTCCAGAAGGGTCAGGCTAAGCAGAGATGGTTAGGCCAGGGGAGATACAGCCACAGACCCAGCCTCACATCATTGTCATTTCTGAATGGGAAAAATGTTCTAAGGTTTCCCTTACAAAGGGCAGAAATCTTGAACTTTCTGGCACTCGTGTCATCTGAAGTGAGGGTATAAGTATTTGTTGTTTGATCCCAGTTCCTCTGGCGAAAGTGTCTCGTGTGGGGTAAATGAAACTACAACTAAGACAACTTTAAAAATCACTTTGAGCCAAGAACTGATCACGATCCTTGAATGTGTCTCACCTCTAAGCAGTCTTATCTGTCTGTAAGCAGATAGCAGAAGACTGCTGCCTGACAATCGTGGGGAGCCTCGTGACCTCAGGCTCCAAACTGGGCCTGGCCCTTGACCAGAATGTCGACAGTCAGTTCTGGAGCATGAAGTCGGATGGCAGAATCTACAGCAAGTTGAAACCAAATTTAGTTTTAGATGTCAAAGGTAAGAATCATTTATTTTCTCTGTTGTGTCTGTCTGTACTCAACTAAAGATCTAGTTTTTACTTTTGAAAATGAGCATAGTGAGAGATCCCATACTGTGCACCAGCCACTGTGCTGAATGCTGAACACTTTACTTACCTGAGCTCAGGGCATCTCTAGAGCAACCCTGCGAGCCCCGTGGTATGCCCTCCTGTCCCATTTTACAATCCAAAAAGTGAGGGTCAGAGAGGTTAATCATCTCATACCCAGAAGTGCTTTGGTGGAATGCAGACCTAGGCTGACTTCAAACTATTTGTCTTTTTTTGTTTTGTTTTCTTGTAACAGTGTTAGATTAAAAATCACAAAAAGCCCTGATTCCGCAAGTAGAGTGGAGGATTCTCATGCACATGCATGTATCAACTTTACAAGATAGTTTCAAAATCAAAGAACTGTGACTAAATTGGAAACATTTTTTTGAAAAATATAGAATCATGTTTGTTATGAATGTGATCAGTTTTGTAATCTTTATGAGCTAGTCTCATCGAGCGTTTTTTTATTCTCTTAACGTGTATTTTTATTGGGTACCCAGTATGTGGCAGACTCTTTGCTAGATATGGGTACCAAAGTAGGGGAGAAAAATGCTTGGCTTCAGAGAGCGTACATTCTAGAAGCTCCATAGGATTTGTTTTCCCACTTGCTACAGTGGCAGTCAACAAGGAATAAGGATGCCTGGCTTCTAGTCTTGACAAGAAATGTGGGACTCTAGGAGCTTCCTCCGTAGGTCTTTGCTTTAAAGCTCCAAGGTCCCTTCCTAAAATTCATTATATATTAGTCCAGTGTCTCTTGAGTATGTTTGTGAACTCTCAGTGTATCTACTTAAGGTAGCCAGATGCAGTAGTCACTTGCCTCGTTAAACTAAATTTAAATCTCTCAGAATATGGGAGAGTGGTGCCATCTTGTGGACATGAAGGAGTAGAACCGCATGGCCCACGTCCTGTGCAAGGGAGATACAAATACCTCTCTGGTACAGGAGTAGACTAGGATTTTCATTAGCTACAGCTGTGGAGCCATTTGTTACCTGCTAACATTGCCCTAAGACTTATCAGACCAAGCATCTTTCTTGTAACCTATATCTCCTGATATCTGGGGAGGGAGTCGTTTGGTAGACAGCAAGTATTATTATTGGAAGAGGATTCCTCCTTGCTTTAAAAATATCGAAAGTCTGGTATGATCTCAATTCTTCCTATGTCCTTTCTCAAGGACTTTCTAGTCTTCATGATTCTAATTAGGTAACGTACACAAAAAGAATGTTAATATACCATAATCTTAATGAAACAAGACGACACTGTGATCTTCATACATCCCCAAGTCTCAAAGGAATATATAGTATGTGTGTCTTAATGGAGACAGTGGGATTTGGTGGTGGTGGTAACTTCTTTTTCCCCCACTATAAACTTACACATAAAGGCCCCAGGCACCTTGTTCTTGTATTCTGTGCAACACCTAGATGTGCAGAGGCTCTGGATTATCAATGATGATATTATACTCCTCTTACAAGAGATCCAGAAGGTCTGAAAATTTAGACTGATATTTTGTAAATGCTTAAAAGAGAATAAGAACATTTAATTCCTCTTGGCCTGAGGATGCAATAGATTTCAATACCAGTCATACTACCTCACATCTACATGAACAGATTTCTATTTCGATGGAGTCCATGGTGATAGGACCTTGCTGCAGAGACTTACGCTAAAAAGGGATAAGGTATTTGAAGGTATTTATTCCACACTGGGAAAAAAAAGAAATCAGACAACACTTTCATGTTAAAAAAATGGCCTCATGGCCTCTTCTTTCAATGGGGAAGTATCTAAATATCTAGTAGGCACCCTTGGAAAATATTCTTACATTCCGGTGAAAGGGAGTTTACGGAGACCATGCTAATTTTACAGTACTGAACACAGCATCTCAAGTGCTATGAATCTTCATACACCAAGTGAGTTCCCAGTGGTAGGAGTGTTGCCCTGTCCCTGTATCTGGCTGTCGGTCCCACTTCCCCTGTGCCCTCATGAAGCCATTTTTCATTGTTCATGTAAAACCTGTTCCATCTGACAATTCCACTAGTTTCCAGCCTGCCTTTTTTCCTTGCTGGTATCTCAAACCCATGATCCCACCATTGAATATATTTCACAATCTCTTTCTTCCTTTTTCCTTCTCTAGATTCTTCCATTCCACACATGCCCACACATACACCCCCGTTTCAGACATCTAAAGAGTAACTGTGGACTAGCTTTTAAGACTCAAGTAGGAGAAGGAACTGTTGGTGCTCCTATGATGGGATTTTAACACACCCAACAGTAGATTCACCCTCTTTGCCCAGGGATGTGTTCCAGGGCTTTCCTCCCTGCTTTTTTTTTCCCCAGAGACACCATTTCGTTTAATTATGTGCCTTTTCTTTCTTTCAGGGGGTACACAGTATGACCAAAATCACATCATCCTCAACACTGTCAGCAAAGAGAAGTTAACACAAGTCTGGGAAGCCATGGTCCTATAAACCTGAATAAAGAATGCAGGAGGAATATTTCTGGAGGTCTTCCAGCTACGTGTAAAAAAAAAAAAAAAAAAAAGACTGGTAACAGACAAGCCAAGAGGAAAGTGGACTTGCTCCTTCTTCAGTAACTCTAAATCCACGCTTGAATGACACTGCCATGACCTGGACTATGTCTCATCTTTTCAAAAGACTATATAATGAGTTTTAAACCAATAATTTGTCCTTCTTTCATTTCCTTTCTGCAGCTGCTTAAAAAGGTTGCCTCAATAGCAGCTTTTGGGTGTTTTTAGAAAATGTTATATCAAGACTCTGTACATTTTAAATTATTTCCAAAGATAGTGACAGGAGAGAACAGGAACAGACTTGAATATACTTTGTGGGCCTACAAATCTCTTACACTTCAAAGGGAAGGATAAGGGGCACCTGGATGGTTCTGTCGGTTGAGCATCCAACTTCAGCTCAGGACATGATCTCATGGTTCATGAGCTGGAACCCCGCATCGGGCTTGCTGCTGTCAGGACAGAGCCCACTTTGATACTTTGTCTCCCAGACTCCACTGCTCACACGCTCTCAAAAAAAAACAAAACAAAACAAAACAAAAAAAAAAACATTAAAAAAAATTTTTAAAAAAGTAAAGGGAATGAGAAAAGCTCAAGTTTGTAAGGCAGAAGATTGTTTAGCATCGGAAAAGAAATATCAGGCCAATAATTTTGGTCCTACTGTTTTCTGTAATCAATTATGCTCTATAGCAAAGTGGGGAAAGGCTTATATGACACTTTAAGGAACTAAGTAAACAAAATACTATTTTCTTAGTACTAAAAGTTAATAAATTTATAAGATTTCTTGTCAGGTCTGCTAACATTAGCAGGATTTGGATTATTTTAACCCACTTGTGGGCTGGCCTAGAATGTCATGAATAAGTGGTGTTTAATGCTTTTCTTACAGATGCTACGGAACAGTGTTACCGTGACCTAATTTACTAGCCTATCCTCTCATCTACGATTAGTTCTGCAGTAAATGTTATATAAGCCTTCGCTAAACTCAAGTCTTTAGCCTAATTTCCTGCCTTCCTATCCCGCTGCATTGGCACCAGGCCTGCATGGAGTGCGGCCACTGCCTTCTGGTAGCGGTAAAAAGAGGTGGAAGGTTCAAGATGACGACCAGCAATTCTCTCCAGAATGCAAACGAAAGGAGGCCTTAAGCAAGGCTGGTCAAATTTTAGAACTCTGAAAACCCTAAAATGCAGCATCTCAATGAAAAATGAAATAGTTTAACTGCTGACAATACACGGACCCATAGGTTCAAACAGTGTATTCTCGTTTGAACAAAACTGCTAAACATTCTTTGGATAGACTCTTCCCCCTTTTGTCCATATTTCATTATCCTTGTTAATAATACTGGTGCTCTGGTCACAGGAAGAACAAATCTCATTTCCTTTTTATCTGTTTCAGTGTTTCCACTTCCTAACCATTGCTCCTGCCTGGAGGCAGTTGTGGTCAGTAGCTTATCTTGGGTTTTAAAGGAACACCTGCACGTGTCCAACGGCTGCCAACAGGTCTTGTTCTTAGATGATGTGGAGCTCCGATTTTAGGCCTCTGTGCGGATCACTACAGTGTGCTGGGGTCATGTTGCAGTAGCCTGTTTTGAATTTATCTCGAATAAACTGGTTTCTGGTTAACTGTATTGAGGAGATGTGCGAGCGTCCTTGCAGTAGCCCTTTCAACGCTTCACCGGGGCAGATTAGACACAGACGACTGCGGGGGAGGAGGCAGTGCTGGATAACGGCGGGGAAAAGTTTCTTTCCAGACTCCTTGCTGAAGAGAGAGGACATGAGGGTAAGTGAGGCCTTCCCTCCCCTCACTATACCACCCCGGCGCCCTCAAGAAGAGTGCTGGGACTGTTCACACGGAAGTCAGAAATGGCCAGTACTGACGAGAACACCACTTTCTTTCTCTTAAAATGTATTTGGGCCGGTGAGACCAGCAATTCCAGAGAAAAGCCCTCATCCAGTGTTACCAAGTGAGTGTGTAATAGGCACAGACTGAGTATCAGGTTACTCAAGTCCATGTCCAAAGCTAAAAGCTTAGTATCTAAGGTGCAGGAGCGAGGAGGAATGCCACAGGAAATAAACACTTACCTTGAATGAAGGTCACAGACTAGAGATTCAAAAGCTGCAATGGGTTTATTGGCGAGATAACTAAGTACAGGCATTTAAGGTGAGAAACTGGAGAAGGGTTGCAATTTCCACGGACAAGTCCTCAGAGGAGCATGTTTTAGTTGGTGAAAGAGGCCTAGCCCTCATGCTAAATGTAAGGGTTTTAAAAAGTTAGAAACTTTACCATCACCTTCCATTTTCTTGAGACTAAACAACCAAATCAGCTAGATTTTTATATGTGACCCTAAGAGATGTACAACTTTGAGGGTGGTTACGACCACAGTAAAGCAAAAGAAGCCTTGTCCAGTTGGATTCATCAGTGAGCACTTTTTTAAGAAGTAGCTTTACGCTCTTCATGCCGCCCTCCACCCATATGCCAAAAGTTTTAGTATCTCACAAACATTAATAAAAGACTTTGAGCTACTAGAACAGAAGATGCCACAACAATGTGCAAATCTGGTGTGAAAAACAGCTTGAAAAAAACAACGCAATTTTCGCTGACTTTATAGACAAGTCCAAGTGTGGATATTTTCGTGTCATGTCTTCCTTACTCGTGTGTCCCTGGTGCTTGGGTCAGAGGACCTCTCGGCAAACAAGAATGCACGGATGTCGAGCAGGGTGACGTGCAGAGAGGGTGGTGGTATGGCTAGAAAAGGACTCTCTGTGCTCAGTTCAAAGAACAAGAAATTACTGGCAAATAGGTGTCTGTATTTTTAAACTTGTATCACGGAACTCATCATCTAATCTGGAAAGTGATGGCTACTAGAAATTTGGGGCTGAGAGGCACTCACCGAATAAAAGCCAACAATCACCAAACTGAGAGTTTATTTAAATGACATTAATTACAGTCTTTCCTCTTGCATGTCCTCTTTCTACCTTCAGGAAGGCTTCTGGAACTTTAGAGAAAGGGAAGGTTTTTTCAATAACTGGCTGAATCTGTAAGACACAAGAAGAAGTTGATTGGAGGGGAGGAAAGGTGTAGGTTTTCAAGGCAGATGGGTCAACAGTGTCCTCACCATGTCCCTTGAGGCCAGTCTCCCAGTTCTGTCTCAAGCACCTAGATGAGGAGCTGACCACCACGCCACAACAGCGGCCCCACTCCTGTCTTTTCTCCTGCCTCACTGAGTCCCTGGAAGGTAGCTGTGCTGGGTCGTGTCACTCTCCTATGCAGAGCCCTTCCACAGCTCCCAGCCACGCATTCAAAGGCCACCACCATCCCAACCTCGGCCCGCATACAGACTCCACACTTTACCAAAATGGCCGACTCATCACCGTCTGAACAATGGGAATTTGTGCCCCTCTGTCAGTTCTACCACCGTCCCAGCCCAGGTCTCACACTACCCTTCCCAACCCCCCGGTTTGCAGTACATTCTCTCGGAACTGCTATGGAACTTGGATGGCCCTCCATGCAGACTGCCCGTCACAGCTGCATATTCGTCTCAGCCACTCTGTTGGGTAGGGTAAACACCCAACGGGGCATCCCAAGGTTTTGCTGTATGTATCTCTGTGGCCCCCTTGTAGGCAGTGTACAGAATAAGGGCAGATTCTTTTTTATAATGTGTTAAATGTTTGGCCTATCAGCCCAAGCTTACAGTACCTGTGGCACAGGCCACCTCTATTGCACACCAGCCCCCACACTCAGCGCAATGCAAGGCACAGGACAGGCGCTTAATAAATGTCACCTAGGTGAAAACCACTAAGATAACTGGGAAGCAAGAATCTTACGTGGGTTCTTTGGGTTTCAGGAGAACTGTCCGGGGTGGAACTGTCCTGAGAGGGTTTGCCAAATGGCAGAGCAGCTGGTTAGAATGTTCAGGAAAGCCACCTCGGCCAGCTCAGAAGTGCTGGAATGCTGCTGGTTCTGTTTACTGTACTGTTAGTACTGCCAGCAACCTCCTTCCGAACGGATGTCCCACTTAGTACCCTCTCTCCTGATGCAAAAATCCAACCGAACTCTTCCTTTTCCAAACTTCCAGCAGAAATCAATAATTGTCCACTGGGTATTTCAGAGGACTGCCTCCCACAGCTCCATAGACAGGGAGGAGGGGTCAGAAGGCATAAACCAGTGCATACACTTTACTAGAAAGATGTGTTCTCGTGGGGTTCAGAGGCATCTGAAGTAGTTTCCTCTCATGTGAACTTTATAGCCCTGTCACCAGGAGAGTATCTTGGGCTCCAAAAGTTCCCTTCTCCAAAGAGTTTAAAATTCTTTTCTACCCACAAATCACGGTAAGCTCATGACAGAAGTAACAGCATGTATTGTACTCTTTTAAGCACTCTATGGATTTTACCCCATTTAATCCCTAAGGCCACATTATGAGGTAGGTAGCAGTATTATTTCCATTTACAGATGAGAAAATCAAGACCCAAAGTTAAATGAGTTGTCCAATTTCACGTGTACACATGTACACTCCCATCCACACTGGGGACATTACTGATTAACAACCACAGTCCTCCCCAGCAAGCTAAGCATGACCTCAGAATCTTTTTCAACTCCGCAGTCACTAGGAACAGACATGAGCTGGCTCCCCAAATGAAACCTATCTGCCTCCTCTGGCAAATAAAAATGGAAGGCACTAAAGTTTCCTGCATATCGCACGTGAAACTTCCTGAACCTATCACTCTCTTTAAAGCCCCTGGGACATTGTTTTTTGAGTGCTAATTACCTAAAAAGGAACCACCTGAATGCAGGCTTAAAATGCAGTGTCCTTGGGGCGCCTGGGTGGCTTAGTCGGTTGAGCATCTGACTTCGGCTCAGGTCATGATCTCACGGTTTGTGAGTTCCAGCCCCGCGTCGGGCTCTGTGCTGACAGCTCAGAGCCTGGAGCCTCCTCCTGATTTTGTGTCTCCCTCTCTCTCTGCCCTCCCCCTCTCACGTTCTGTCTCTCTCTCTCTCAAAAATAAATAAACGTTAAAAAAAATTCTTTAAAATTCAGAGTCCTTGGTCTCCAGTTAGAACAACTAAGCCAGAATCTCTAGGGGGTGGGGTGGGGTGGAGACCATGCATTTTCAGTAAGCTTTCCAGGTGAGTTTAGTGCCCACTGGAGTGGGAATCCCCGCAGCCTTTTGCCTTAATCTTAGGATCCCTGACTTCTGTCAGACACATTCATTCAGAATCACACAAAGATTGACCAAGTGTCTACCCTCTAAATGTTAGGCACTAACCCAGAGCAGCTAGACAAAACAGGCTCCTGAGGGTAAACCAAGGAAAGAAAGGAGGCAATAACATCAGCTTTTCACTGAGCTTTGAACACCGGCAACAAAAGCAACACAGCCACGGTGTTACAGTCGGTCAGGGAGAACCGTGAAGCCACCTGCTCAACTCTAGAGCGAATGCCCAGGCTCGGCTAGCTATGCTCACTTTAGAACTCTGACCGGAGACACAGACCCCGAACTGATGACACAGCCGGCCTGCAGTGACCGCACACTTTAATCTGGCTGGTCAGGCCTATTGTGCCGAATAACCCCAGAGGGCTGACTGGGCCATAATGAGTCATTCAGCTGTTCCCATAAGTGACAATGAAAAAAAAGGCTTTCGATCAACAGGCAGGCAGATGCCACTGTTGGCTGAATAGGTGACAGCAAATGGAGATTAACTGGATAATGGAGCAGTGTCTACATATAGCCTCACATCAGACCTAGAATGCTTGTTTGTTACGGACAAAGAGATCAGAGTCAAAATCCAGAGAGGGGAAAGAAAGGTTACTCCCAGTGAGGTGGGGACATTTATGTGATGACACTGCTATAGTCCAGCCGGCACAGGGAGCCCTGTTATAAAGCGGGTGGGCTCACACCACACTTCCCGCTACGCAGATGCACGGGGCCGGCAGCTGACTGGGAGACGCTCATGGCAGCAGCGTTCATTCGGTCTTGGACCCAAAGTCAGGCCCTCCTGGTTGTGCCTTACCTTTCTTACACAAAGGCTGTAAAAGCCAGACCCCAGGACTTGGCACCTGCTGCCTGACATCCCTTCTGTGAGAACACAGGGACGATGGGAACCTCAACTGCCTGGCGTGGCCTCGGAATATTGTTGCTTGCAGCTGCTGGGCAAGCCTCCTTGTCTCTGAGGCAGAAACTCTCCGCCCCTTGAGGGGAAGAGGAAAGAGAAACCCTTTGCAGGAGAGCTGGTGGAGGGAGGACACCATCTCTGCAGGCAGAACAGTAGGCAGAGAGGTATCCCCTCAATCCCCATTTTCACAACAGTAGAGCTTAAAATACACAACAGTAGAGCTTAAAAGGGACCTAAATATCTGAGCGAGCCTGTTGGATAGATTAGGAAACCGGAGTGCAAGTGGTTAAGTGCTAATGCAGGTCAGAGCTTTTAGCACAGGAGCCAAAGTGAGGGTCCTGCATCCTGCATGGCAGTGGTGCAGTCTGGGGAGGGGGGCGTGAGCCACAGTCCAGCCACCTCTTCCTGAGCCCTCAATCTCAGCTTCCACTGGGCACAGAAACTGCAGATCTCAGAGGGCGAGGTGTGTGAAGAGACATGAACAGATGACAGACACAAGGGAGACCTAAGGGCTCCTGGCCTAAATCCAAGTCCACACACCTGTGCGGCACCAGGGACCGGAGGCAGGGGCGGCAGGGCCACAGTTCCAGCACTACTCTTAGACAGGTATGCCCCTGCGACCTCTAGATAAATTCCATATTCCCAGGTAGAAGGGGACTTGAACTAAGGAGACATGAAGAAGACAAAAGGAAGAAGTGGGCTTTGCTTGGACTGGCTATTTCTGGAACTTTCGGGTCCCAGAAAACTCAAAGCAGGAAGAAAGGTGGTAAGAAGGGGGTGGGGGAGGGTTAATGGAGGGTGCACTCCAAAGGAGTGAATGCTCCCATGTTGGAAAGTATCCAGGGCTTGTCCCTAGGTCCCCCTGGAAAAGGCACTCCTTCCAGCCAGAAGGGGAGAAACGTGGCCTACGTTTCTCCACAGAAACAATCAGCTGCATTAGAAAGACTGCATTAGAAAGCAGGGTGATGGGATCCATGAGGTGCCTGTCCTCTCCAGCAAGAGAACTCTCTCCTAGCAGTCCTCAGGATTCCATCCCTAATCATGACATCCTCTCCATGGAGGGAAAAAATCCAGTTGCAAACAAGAAGCTTAAAGTTTTAAAATGTAATTCCTTGCTAAACTAAGGCCACAGATCTCAAGAAAGGTCTGGGAAATTGCTTGCCTCAGAACTTCTTACATTTTTCTCTAAAGCTGCACCGTCCAACATGGTAACATCTAGCTGCATGTGGCTATGTAAAGTAATCAAAGGTAAATAAAATGAAAAATCCAGTCCCTCAGAAGGATTAGCCACATTTCAAGTGTTCAATTGCCACATGTGGCTACTGGCTACCATATTGGACAGTACAGGCAGAGAACATTTCAATTACTGCAGAAAGTTCCAGTGGACATCATTGTTCAGAAGGTAACTCAACATGGCCAACACATATTTCCATACCCTACTAGGTGAAACTAGTGGGCCCTGAGTAAATGTTCTGAATTAAATTCTAATAAGTTATATAGGAACTATTCTAATGCTAACTAAAATAAAGAAATAAACGGAGATATCTCTTTCACTGCTCAGTCAAGAAGCTTGGCTGGTCGGGGCGCCTGGGTGGCGCAGTCGGTTAAGCGTCCGACTTCAGCCAGGTCATGATCTCGCGGTCCGTGAGTTCGAGCCCCGCGTCAGGCTCTGGGCTGATGGCTCAGAGCCTGGAGCCTGTTTCCGATTCTGTGTCTCCCTCTCTCTCTGCCCCTCCCCCGTTCATGCTCTGTCTCTCTCTGTCCCAAAAATAAATAAAAACGTTGAAAAAAAAAAATTAAAAAAAAAAAAAAAGAAGCTTGGCTGGTCACCTAGGATCTTAAACAAATCTGTGAATGTTAAGTACATGACATCAAAGAACTTTAATAACTACATGTGTGCAGATAAACATAGTTAAAAAGATGAAAGGGTACAAAGAAAAATCTCCCTTCCACACTTCAGCCCCAGCCATCTAGTTCTCCTCCTCCAAGGCAACCAATATTTCAAGTTTTTTTCATATCTGTTGAGATACTTTATGCACTGTAGGTAGAATAGTGGTTTCCAAAGATGTCCACATTCTAAGCCCCTAAACCTGTGAATATCATCACTCACAGGACAAAAGGGGCTTCAAGGACATGATTAAGTTCAGGATCTTGAGATGGGCAGGATTATCTGGATGGGCCAAATGTAATCACAAGGGCCATTAGAAAAGGGAGGCAGGACAGTTAGTCAGAGGGAGACAGGATGACGGAAGTGGAAGTCAAAGTGATGCAAGACTGAGCCAAGAAATACAGGTGGCCTCTAGAAGTTGAAGAAGGCAAGGGAACAGATTCTCCCCTGCAGCCTGCCTCCAAAAGAAACACTGCCCTGCTGACCCATTTTAGACTTCTGGCCTCTAGAACTACAAGATAGTAAGTTTGTGTGGTTTCAAGCCACTACATTTATAGCAATTTGTTACAGCAGCAAATAGGAAATGAATAAACACATACACAAGCAAATACATACATACATACATATATATATATATATTTCCTGAAAGCACAGTCATTCTTATCAATAGCTGACTACAGTCTAAAAAATCTGCCGTAAAACCTCCTTGCTGGCCTGAAAAACACTGAAAAATACAGAAAGACTTTGTTGATACAATTCAAACTCCACCTATCTAAATGTTTAGATGACTATTTGAACAAGCAGAAAACAACGAAGACTAGATGAGAAATTGATTGATTGATTTTTAACTATTACTGACAGCAAAGGGTGGTTGAAGGAATGGTCCTGGAGGTCAAGAGACTTGGGTCCTTGAACATGTCACATAATCTCTTGGGGCCTCTCTCTTCAATGAGACACAGTGGCAGGACGAGGGGGTGGGGTGAAGACAATAAACTAGACACGTGCTAGGTTTTCCTATTTCTAATCTTTGAGCATGCTAACCCAAAAAAGCTCGCTGGATAATATAAAACAAGAAATGTTTATTGTATTTAGGAAAAAAGGAAAAAAATGCAAAATAACTGTAAGGCATAAAGCACAATTTCAGTATCAGTCTGTTACGCTCGGTGTGGTAATTACAAATCATTCTTTTCTATCACTCTGTCGATACACGGTACATCTTTGGAATACCCAAGAAACTGGTAACAATGGCTGTATCTGACAAGGACAATCTCAGTGACTGAGGAAAAGCAGTCAAAGGAAGATTTCATGAAGTAACTTTTCCTACCTTTCGGATTTTGAACCTTGTAAATGTATTATGTATTCAAACACTTAAAGTATTTTAAAAAGACAGGTTCTTTTGGTTCATGGCTTCACACTGTCAAAAAATAATTACAGTCCCTCTATCAGATTCACCAATGAGATTCACCAAACGCTCAGCCAAAGCTTGGAAGAACTTCAATGTCCTCACTGAATTTAATACTCTCCACTAACCACACAATACAGAAGTAGGCGTGCTCTGTTACCTGCTCCAATTTCCCGGCATGGACAGGCACCCTCTCACACCCAGAGTGATGCAGGATGCACAAGAACACAGCTGACCCCGTCACGGCACCCAATGTCACAAACCAACTTCCACAGTCCCAGAGTCCTTCACTGTCAGAAATGACTCCTGAGCCCAAATAACGCTGGTCAGGAGAGAGAAGAATCAAAAGCCAAAAGAATATTTCCTCACTCACCCTCGTTTGAGGACACATCAAGGGCATCTTTATTTCTACCTTGTCCTCTTTTAGCCATTCTACCAGTTATCTGCCAAATTGAATAGTTACATATACACAAATCACCTCTCTTCTCTGTTGCATAAATAGTAATTTCCAGGTAGAGAGAAAGAGGGGGAGCCACAATATTTTGAATACAAAAAAGCAATGGTAAGCATGTGGACAGCCTGGCGCAGATACTGGGACAAGCACAACTGTACAGTACACTTTTGGAGGACGGGGACCCCTCTAATAATGGGGCTCCAATCGCATGAAAGACTGTGTAAAACTATGGGCCACATTATTTAATGACTGTTCATTTCCTTCTTCCTAGCAATAAGCATCCTTGCGGGATAAGGGAAGAACCCCACCAAGAGGCACTTACATACAGTCATAAGGCTGAGACCATCCACCCAGGACACACAAAGACTTAGAAGTCCGAGAAAAGGCAAGTAATCTTGAAACCACAGAATCTGGGAAACAGTAGCAGGGCATTTTCTATCATATAGTTCCATGGCTATAACAGAATAAAAAAACTAAATGCACAAAAAGTAACCAGTAGGTCCTAAAAATCATTCTTTTCCAAAATCAAAGCGGTGTGCAGGTACCAGCACAAGAAAGCCCATCTTGAGGGGCTCTTTCCAAATGGCCCAGCATGAATCATACAGTGTAAAGCTGGTCCTGCTCCATCATTTTTCCCTGCCCATTTTAAAGTGACAAGAACGAGACAACTTAAGCTAAGGTCCCAGATCAGCCTCAAGCACTAAGGATGCAGCTGAATGACGGAGAAGGAAAAGCACAGGACTGGGAGTCAGGAAGTGTGCCTTCTGGTCCCACTTCTGCAAACTTAAACATGTGCCTTTATCGCTCTGAGCCAGTTTTCTCATCTGTAAAACGAAAATCATTTTACCTATGACCTCACGCAACCGTCTAGGGTATATAAAGGTCTCTACCCTATAATTTCATATAGTCTCTCAATAAAATCATAAACATCAGCACCAGAATATGAGTTTTCCTTCCAGGTTATTCTTCCAGAGAGAGAATGTCAGACCTGTTAAGACCATATGAAAACTCAAAATAAACAGTGGTAGATGAGGAACCTTTGAACCCACAGCTGTCCTAAAAGGCCTCGGACACCCAAACAGGGATGATCTGACTAGAAGCAGGAGTCTTTCACCAGAGTCCATGCAGGACAGACACAAGCAGTCAGAACCATCAACCGGTGGTCCCCACCAAAATCCCCACCAGTCCTCACAGATGTCCTGCCCACTGACCCTCAGACATACCGCTATTTGCCCTTTGAGCATGTGACACTAGCTGGGGAACAGGAGACCTGGGACCTGACTTCTGGTCCAGTTCTCTTAGGGTGGAGATTCCACAGTATTTGTTCACCTGGCTCATCTGGGAATCTGCTTACCTCCAGAGCAGCCTCACCCTTGGACTATAGAAGCTCCAGAGCAGTGCTCCTGTCAACTCCCAAGTGTGTGCACAGATGACCTGTGTGGTGCCATCTTTTCAGGACCATTACCAAAATACTATTAGCCTCGCTGTAGATTCCAGCTCTGCTAACCATCTAACTTAGTGTCTCTGAGAAAATCACATATCCTCTCTGGACCTGCCTCTTCACCTGTAAACTAAGGGGGCTGAACCAGATTGTGTCACTGTTTTTTAAATGTAGCAGTCTAGATCTGTAACTCCCATGGAGACAGAACCAAAAATACGGCACTTACACGTGGCCACGTAAAAGCAGAATGTGCACAGACCATGCCGACCCCTGGAGCATTCCCAGTGACCAGGCTTGGCGGGCAGGTCACAGAGATGCCAGGGGATGCTCTAGCAATACGTACCTTTCCCTCGTCCACCAGTTTTGCGATGTCATCTAGATATAGACCGCTGGCCATGAAAAAAGCCCAGCGATAATGGACTCCTTGCCAAAAATGCTGAAAAGGAGAAAAGCAAACACGTCAAATATAGGAAGGGATACAATCTGACTAAATGCAAATTTAGGGAAGAGTATTTTCTGGATGACTAAGACAGACAAACTGATTTCCTATTCATTTTGAATCAGTGAGCTGTGTGCCCAACACCACAGCACAGTGACTGATGGAGAATGGATGCTCCATTAATGTTTAATAAATTAATGAATGAACAAACTGTATCTACATGAACATAGGCTTTTTTGCTAAATTGTGAATGACAAGCAAGTAAGCACAGGAAAGCTGTCCTTAAAATGACAGTGTAAATAATCTTACACACTCAATTTTTTCCTTAGGAGAAATTAGGGGCTAAGACCTCTACGCTTTCCCTACTAGGGTTTAAATAAAGCCCAGATTCAGGCTCTGGGCTGATGGCTCGGAGCCTGGAGCCTGTTTCCGATTCTGTGTCTCCCTCTCTCTCTGCCCCTCCCCCGTTCATGCTCTGTCTCTCTCTGTCCCAAAAATAAATAAAAAACGTTGGAAAAAAAAAAAAATTTAAAGCCCAGAGGCAACAGAGAAGAGCTTTTAAACCTAATTCAAGAATGCTTAAGGGGCAATAAGGCACCAAATATAATCTTAGACAAGAAATCCAATCACAGATAGTTTTCCGGCTCTGAGAGGAACAGGACAGCTTTAAGGGCAAAACAAAGCATAAAGTTCATTATACATCACGGTTGGGTCTCCCCCTACAGTTTTAACAAGTCCCAAGCCACCTAATCGATTATGGGACAATACATCCCCAGATAAAAATAAGGAAAATTCTTCTACTCAGAGGGTTTGTGACCACTTTAGTGCCAAACCCCCACTTTTAATTGTTATTCTTTATGTCAAAGGTAAGGTAGGCCATTATCAAAATAACAAGTGAACTGAGGTTCTCTATGATACATACCTCAATGACCTGCCCAACTCAACTTCATTAGATGAGAGCCATCCAGAGGTACTTACAGGATTAGCCAGCACCACGCTATCTCCCTCCCCGCAATGGCCTCTGTCTCACATTTCCTCAGCATGCCAGAAGCTACTACCAGGGCATGAAATTGTCAAGTGCAATGGGACTCCCCTGCTCCTTTAGCTCAGGCACTTAACAGTTGTGTTATTTAGGTCAAGCTAAACACAGGTCAGCCAGTTTCCTGGACTAAAGAATGGCGATACCTTGCTCGCATGGTTGTTGGAAGGATTAAATGAGAATGAATGTAAAGTGCCTGATACGCATAAGGTATCATATGCATAAATATTTATATTTATTATTCAATAAATACTTATCTAGTGCTGAAAGCAAACTTTATTGAGGAAAGATTGCGGCAATAACAAATCAGAGTTTAAGATTATAGAAAGACAACAAAACAGATGAACATAAGGGAAGAGAAACAAAAATAATATAAAAATACGGAGGGGGACAAAACAGAAGAGACTCATAAATATGGAGAACAAACTGAGGGTTACTGGAAGGCTTGTGGGAGGGGGGATGGGCTAAATGGGTAAGGGGCACAAAGGAATCTACTCCTGAAATCATTGTTGCACTATATGCTAACTAATTTGGATGTAAATTTTAAAAAATAAAATTTAAAAAAAGATTATAGAAAGACAGATAAAAGCAAGCTGCTGTCTGGGCAGAGCTTTGCAATGGTTGTACCCGGAATGGCTTACTGGTTTGGATGAATGACCCTGTAATTTATTACCTAACCTGGAACAATTCTGAGAGTTCAATGAGTCATCAATAATAATTATCCCAGGACCACAGGATGCAAACAAAGCCAATCTTACCCTAAAATAGGCATGACGAGATTGAGTCACCTCAGCCCTCAAGGTTGCAAGGCAGAGCCCAGGCTGGCACACGTCTCCAGGTAGTTTGCTCTTGGCCCAGAACAAACGCAATATCTATTCAAACACTAATAATTTTCTACAGGTGTCACAGCATGAAAGAAGTTGTGAGGCACTGGTCTAGGCAAATGTAGTTAAAGAGAAGGAAAAAAAAGTACCATTTGAAGGCACTGAGACCATCCCAAATTTACAGAAGGCCAAGTTAACTACAATCACAAAAGACCCGTTCCTGTACTTCTCCCTAAGGCCTGGCCTCAGACAATTAAAACATTCTGGTAACTGTTGAGGGTTTTAAAGAAGGAACTACAGCGGTCAAAAATTCATGTCTATAATTCTTTCTAGCACGTTGGCCTGTAAAGTGAAACTTTTTGGTCTGCAACAGCAGAATTTTTATACTGTGCTCTAAGGGGTCTGTGTATTTTTTCCAGGCCATTATAGGAGAAAGTAAACCAAAGCAGGCAGGAGTCTGGAGCATTACAATGAGGCTTTAACCGTGCACATTCTCAGGAGGACATCAGAAACTACTTAAAAGGTTTTCACAGGAGATCACCACTATCCTCTTTCAAGTAGGAGGAAAGAGAAAGTGCTTGTGTTACTCTCAGAGGACCACTCAGAAGGCTAGCTTGTAAGAGGTCTCACTCAAGTACAAACTGTGAAATCTTACAGAAAAGTTTAACTTCTATCTTGAAACCACTTGGATAGCCTGGGTTTTGTGAAAGGAGAAAGAAGAGATGAAGGACAGCTAAGATTCCTTTCTCCATGTACCAAAGCAGCGCACGGACGCCGTTTCCGGCCACCGCCTGAATCAGGTGAAAATGAAGGAGCCTGAGTCCAGAGCCTCATATGTTCACACTACACACACACACAGGCCTCCTACTCCATGGTCACAGCCCTTAGTTAATACCTCTACCTATTTAGTTACTACACAGAATTCAAGAGGCCAAAGTCCTGAAGTTCACTCTTAAAATGTCCCAAATTAATTTCAAGAATAAAGAAGCTAAAGATGGCCCTTGAGCCACTCATTCCTTAAATATGGGTCAGTGTTTGTTAGCCTGGCATGACGACTCACAACCTTCTACTGCCTTTTTCCTGAGTCTGAAGTATTTTGTCTGATTAATAAAAATAGAATTTATCTTTTTTTCTCCTATCACTTACACCATGTCAATATTAATTCAGATTTTAAGCCTTAAGCCATTGATCTAGAATTACCAAGAACGGGCACCATGACACTATATAGGCCTGTCCCCACTGTGAGGACAACATGCTATCATGTTAAGTAGGGAGCACCCTCTCAAGCTCAGCCATCAGTCCTGCAGCTAGGGTTGCTGGGCACTAAACCTCAAGGCCCACCACACACTGGATTTGTTCCATTGGGTGAGAAAGCTTCTTATAGCTCTGGTAACAGTGGCCTCAGTGACAGAGCCAGGCCGACTAATCAAGTCTCAGAAATGACCAGAATGTAATCAATAGCTAGAGTTACCTGATTCACATGGGATGTGCAATGTTAGGACAAGCTGATATAATTCCAGAAAAAGCATCATGGTTCTATTTGCCTTTGTGGTCTCACTAAAGTAAGAACACAACTTCCTTCAGGTTTTTGAAATTCAAAAAAATGCCCACAGACCTCTACAGGTCTGAAAGCTCCAGTCTAGAAATCACCGGCATAACCCAGTGCTACTACCCTGGACACAACCAGCTCTACACAGTCTTAATGAAGCTTCCCCCCTCATATACAAGAGCCTGCATGGATTAAGACTGGTGAAACAGACAGAAGGACATCACATATAGGCAAGAAGGAAGCAGAGGGTGTATCAGATGGAATGACGAAAGGTAATAATAGCTAATAATAAAGGTTAACATTTAATAACAGTGAGCAGAGGGTATATCAGATGGAATCACAGAAGGTAATAGCTAATAACGAAGGTTAACATTTAATAAGAGTGTTGTATATACTAGGCATTTTGCCAAGTTCTTTACATGGATTATCTCACTTACTCCTTACAACACATGGTAAGGTAGATACCTTACCCTATTAGTTTAATCTTACAGGTAAAGACATTGGGGCTTAGTGACATAAGTAACTTGCAGGTTACACAGCTATTGAGTGGAGTCCAGAATGTGAATCTGATCAGCTACTGTGCCATGCTGCCTCCAAGACGGAAAAAAAAAAAAAAAAAAAAAAAGGCTAGGTGGAAGCCAATTTCCAGAAGCATGAGGCGCCTGCTTGTTCACATCAACCAAGACTGTCCTCCCTACCTTTAACGTCTTAGAACCCATGGTGACTCCTGTCTGCAACATGCCGTCTGCTATGCCTAATCGGTCCATGTTCAGGAGAAAAGGAGTCACCAAAGTCACATATGTGGCTCCTGACCATTTCTTGAGAAAATTTAGAGCCCACGTTTCAGTGGATCCACCAACATTATCAAGAATGAAATCAAACCTGGACAGAAAAAAAAAATCAAATCAAAACATCCTTGTTAGTCTTTAACTACAGCTCCATTCCCCTTCATTCCCACTGCCAATCAGCTATAGGGTCTATTTTAGCGACAGTGCACAAACCTCACTACAGCATGCCATCCAGCAGAGGGGGGGCTGCTTTGACAAAGGAGAAAAGGGCACACCCACTAGTCTGCTCTGACTACCCCCCACCGCCGAGATAAGTCAAATGTGGCTAGTTCTTTGTCGTAAAATCGTATCATTTTTCTAATACTTTAAGAATGACTTAAATAAGTGGTTCTCAACCAAAGGCAATTTTGGTCCTCAGAGGACATACTAGGCAATGTCTAGAGACATTTTTAGTTGTCACAATTAGGGGAAGTGGTGGGAAGGGCTACTGAGGCCCAGAATGATGTATATACACAGAATGCAGAGAATAGCTGCTCACAACAACAAATTATCCAGTCCCAAATGTCAGTAGTTCAGAAACTAAGGTTGCCAAGGTTGAGAAACCCTGACCTAAGCTTTATGGGAAACTGCAAAGCAATCTATCCAATATAAGTCAAAGTATTTATTAGTGCATTTGAATACTTGAAAGAAAAGCATGCAAAGGTTTTCACCCATAGAATGATTTGCTTTTATTCCCTCCATATCAAAACTGCTTGTGTACCATCCTCTTCATCTTCTGGAATTTACTGCTATGTTTTGGCTTCATGCACAGCATCAGGACAATGTATGGAGAAATCAACAACCTGCTCTCAGTCTTCAACTGTGCTCTAGCATGCCCCCCAAACCCAGTCCTATGGTATCTCTAGGAACTGACAGATATTCAACTTCTTAAAGCTGATCTAAACCTGCTATAATCACTGCATTCCACTACAGGGGATAAAACCCAATAACGCTTTTAAATACTATATAAACAAACATCTATTTAGAAAATGCATGCTTAGAAGTTAAGCAAGTTAATAAATGAATTGTTTTAAATCCATTTTCCCTTTTAAATTCATCTGGATGAAATAAAACATCAAAGCTTCTAAAACCAGCTTTGGCCAAATTTGTGGCTCTTGAGCCTGCCTTTCAAATGGAACCAAATTAAAGAAGGACAAATAAAAACCGAAGGATAGGAGAATGACCTTACTAGATAACTACTCTTCTCATTAGAAAAGAACGGTAAATTATTTTTACGAGTTTAAGTTTCTACTTCATTCCCAAATTTTGAATAGACAAACATAATAATACTTATTTTAAATAAAATTTAAAGGCAGCCTGGTATTATAGAATAGGCACTGCCTGAAAAAGGAGTCCAGAGACAGGCTGTGGACTCAGCTCTCCCATTATTGCTCAAGTGGCATGACCCTGAGCATGCAAAAACTCCAAAGTCCTCTGCCCCCTAGTTTCTCAACTATAACATGACAGAGTTGGACTGAAGGATTTCAAGTCCAACTGCAAAATTCTAAGATTTGATCTAAAAAGTTGCTATTTGAAAGGAGAAATAATTTCATTCTTGGTGGATTCGAAGGCCAAACTCCAGGCAAAGGTCACAAAGATCAACTGAAACTGAAGCTGTCAAAAAATAAATAAGTCAAAGTAACAGTCTGGCATCTGCAAGCTAGAGAGATCCCCTTACCAAAAAGGAGCAAGACCACTGTGAGAAAACGCAGAGGGACAAACCGTGGTGTACTTTTGGGGGCCAGGCTGGGCGTGCTCCAGCTTTCCATCTGTCAGGTTCTCCATTCTCTGGTGACAAATTCCAATGTATATAAAACGTAAGGCAGATAGGGGGAACGGACTGTCCTTGGACTCAGTCTCATGGTGCTATTACTAGAGCAGTAGAAGACATGAGATCAGTTGAAACTCCACTATCTAGAAGCCAGCTGTTGGAGGCCCAGGGAGACCTAGGTCCTGACACACAGGCAGGAAGTAGCTGATAAGATCTCTGCAAGGAACAGTGTGATTCCTCAAATATGCCAAGTGTGTTCCTGACACGGGGCCTTTATATTTGCTGTTATCTCCACCTGAACAAGTGCTCTCCTCCTAGATTCCCTCAAAAAGTCATTACACAAATTTTTAATGAGCACCTACCATATGTTACTACTCTGTTCCAGGTAGAGGGACATAGCAGGGGACCAAAAAAACAAACAAACAAACAAATCCCATTTTCCTGGCTTGCTCTGAAAAGCCTCTGCTCCAATGCCTCAGAGGTTTTAACTCCCCCCCACCCCCTCCCTAAAAGGGCCTCCTTCCCCTCAGTTTTTCCCTTCCTTTCCCTACATCAGTGTTCTCAGGAGCACGTGTCATTGAAACCCACCCCCCGACTAGAGCGGGAGCCCCCTGGAAGTGGTGGGGGGCCTGTCTTGTTCTCCACTGTATCTCTATCACATGCTTTAACACTGCCTGGCACAGCAGGTGCTGTAGGGTTGAAGGCATAGGGAGTTGGCTGGCTCCTCGGGGCCGTGCTGCCACACGACTGCTGGGAGTGGGCACTGCTAGCTGAGAAAGGCTAGTGTCCAATGGGGTGCCCCCCTTTTTTTTAAACCCATGAAAATACAGTTGACCCTTGAATAGGTGCACAGGTCCAGCTGAACCCAGATTTTTTTTCAATAAATACAGCACATATCATAAATTTATTTTCTCTTATAATTTTCTTAGTAACATTTTCTTTTATCTTACTTTATTTTAAGAATACAGTATATTATATAAATATATATAAATATATATAAATAAATATATGAATATATATATATACATAATATACAAAATATGTGTAATTGACTATGTCACTGGTAAGGCTTCTGGTCAACAGTAGGCTATTTAATAATTAAGTTTTGGGGAAGTCAAAAGTTAGACGCAGGTTTTCTACTACGTGGGGGCCATGTAGTAGCCCCTAGCCCCCGTGTTGTTCGAGGATCAATTGCACTTCGACTCAAAATGGACAAGAATAACTGGCTTTCAAAAACTAACAGAAAAAGGGAAGGAAAACCTTTGAAAAAGAAGCAATAAAACATCTTTCTAAATGCTCCTTAGCTGTGTTCTCAGCTGCAGTTCTGTCTTGGCCAGATGAAGACCAGAGTCATCAGCACCCTCTCTACGTCTGCCCAAGCCACAGGCAAGAACAACAGTGTGTGAACAAATCACTGAATCTGCTCCTGTTTGCTACATTAAACCAAGCCACAGCCTGGCGTTTAGATGCACTGAGAACATCCACAGTATTCTGATTACCAACATTTCTACTGCCTTTGCTTCTCTGAAGCCTTTACTAAGCCAAAACACTGCAAGCATGATTAGCATTAAACATGTATTTTCCCCATACCTCTCCACGTTTTTCCTGTGGTGATAGATGCCACCAAATGGAATACCCTTCCAATTTTGTCTTTAGACCTCTTACAAACCAACAATAAAAGGTAACTTAAAAAAATTAGCAAAAGGCCATGCAAGCAAAATATTTTCCTCAGTATGTATCACATCTGGAATTAGAACAGAAGCCACCCAAATGACTTTTTACGGAGCAAGAATTGTTATCGATTCTTTTCTGGGATTCCAACGTGACTGCGAAGTCGCCAAACCATTCAGCCCTGCATGATCAATTGTCTTCGTTCCTACTTCCCAGTGTGAACATTGTTCTAATAATACATACGGTTTTAAAGATTTCAACTGCTCTTCCATATTTCCAGATCTGTAATCAATTACGTCATCTGCGCCGAGCTTCCTTACAAGTTCACTCGCATCCTGAGAGCAAACTGCTGTCACATGAGCAGCCCATGCTTTCATTACCTGTCCAAAAAAAAAAAAAAAAAAAAGGTGGGGGGTAGAAAAAATGATGGCAGTTTTTGAAAAAATAGTTGGCACCCATATGTGCATTTTTCAGACTAATCCCTAGAGAACTCTAAGTGTTTCATCTTAACAAGAACTACAGGAAGCCACTTGTCAGAGACTTAGTAAAAATGATTAAACTTTTATCCACCAAGAAAATTTCAAGAAATAGATCTCCTTTTCCTGGACAGGACAACCAGTCATCTTGTTGTCATTAAATCATAATCAATCCACTTAGAGAAGAACTCAGTACCTCACCAGTACCAAAAGATATGAGTTGACAGCCTCAGGTTTAGCCCTTCAATGATGACAAAGGCAGCTGGCGAAAACAACAAAAATCACATGTCCTTAGAAAATGACAATTTTAAATATGTCCAGAACATAAAAATGCAACATCTCTTCATCTGCATCTCTAGTAAGTGCTGGTATAGTCTTGAGTCAGACAGCAGTACCGAAACAGCAACCAGCTATCAGGTACTAGATAATTAATGAAAAGTACTCTTGAATAGAGTTGGAAGAAAATATGGTCATTTAGGGGCACCTGGGTGGCTCAGTCAGTTAAGCATTCAACTTTGGTTCAGGTCATGATCTCACAGTTAAGTGAGTTCTAGCCCCGTATCTGGCTCTGTGCTGACAGCTCAGAGCCTGGAGCCTGCTTCAGATTCTGTGTCTCCTTCTCTCTCTGCCCCTCCCCCTGCTCATGCTCTGTCTCCCTCTGTCTCTCAAAAATAAATAAAAGTTAAAAAAAATATATGGCCATTTTATCTTCAAAACATGGGTCATGTCCTCTCTTTTGGAGTAAAAATGGTTCTCAGGATTTAAATGAAGATGCCTTATATTTTAAAATAAGGAGCAAGCAGACTTAAGTAAAAAGAACTGAATTTTAATGTTATTTAAGATTAAGTATACAGAAAGCATCCTGCTCTGAAATTGCTGTTCTTTTCTACAATGACAATTTCACAGAATTAGCAGCCTAAGAATAGTTGTTTGAAGTTCACGGAGTAATTTTTGTGCTGATGATCATAGGTCATAACAGATCAGCTGTTTTCTCAATCCTGTCCCAAGTATCAACTTCCTGAGCTTTCCTTATATGAGTTGCAAAGGTTCATTAGAAGATAAGAGATCTGTGTTTATTGAGTTCACCACTGAATCCCTACTCTGTGACATACACAGGTACTAACAAATACCTGTTAAATACAAAAACTAAACAAAGAATTTTAAGGCCATCCATAATCTTATCTAACTTCTCACTTTTCCAAAGCAATACTGACCAAGGGTTTATATGCCCTGGAAATCTGAGGGGAATTAAAACATTTAGGAGTGACCTCATATACAACTTTACGACGTTCATGGGCTATAAACAGAAATACTTGAGCATAAGGATATGTTGCTGTCAGCAGAAAGCCCCAAACTAAAGTAGGTGCAAAACATAATCCAAGATGAATATCCAGTATCCATCTTAAAAAAGTGTTAAGGAAAAATGAAATTATGTTCTAAGCATTTAATATGTGTATTAAATCCTCAGGAAGAATATGTCTCATGTTGAAACAGTTCAATAATTTTTTTTCTCAAATTCCTAGTTTTTCCTCTCCTACTTAGAACTATCTAGTATCTTTGAACACTATTAAAGACTTTTAAAAACAGTTTTAGCTTTAAAAAAGGATTATGTCAAATAAAACACATGTGTAGAAAATGCCTAGAAGGTAGACCCCACTCAGATAAAGAGGGAGGATGTGGCAAGCATTCTACAACCTCTTTCAGGTGCCCAGCCTCCCTTCTAAGAAGCCACCATTATCATGGTATTTAAAGTAATCATCTCCTTCCATTATAAAAAATAGTTTTAGGGGCGCCTGGGTGGCTCAGTCAGTTAGGCGGCCGACTTCGGCTCAGGTCATGATCTCGCGGTCCGTGAGTTCGAGCCCCGCGTCAGGCTCTGTGCTGACAGCTCAGAGCCTGGATCCTGTTTCAGATTCTGTGTCGCCCTCTCTCTGACCCTCCCCTGTTCATGCTGTCTCTCCCTGTCTCAAAAATAAATAAAAAAAAAAAGTTAAAAAAAATTTTAAAAAATAGTTTTATCACCCAAATATGCATTCCCTAGACACTTCAGTTCAGTCTTATGCATTTTAAAAACAGGAGGTCTTTTAAGTCTCTCTTTTTAAACTATGGGCTCCTCTTTTAGCCCTTCACTTTCTCATAATTTATTTGTGGAAGAATCCAGGCCATCTGACCTGTAGAGTTTCCCACAGTCTGGAACTTCTTATTGCACACTCACGGGGCAATTCCACCTGCTGCTTTGTCTCTGTGTTCTCTTCCAATCTCCTTACAAGACTATGGATAGAGGCTAGCAAAATCGTAAGGGGCACATAATGTCTGGTTATTGCTCTTCTGAAGATCTTAGCAGTTATTTAATGGTGGTTGTAAAATAGTGATATTCTAATTCTTTTTTCATTTAGTAGTTGGAATACTATCATCAAGAAACATCTCCCCTCATATATAAATTTTGCTTATTCAGGTATACAGTTCATATAGGAAAGGTAAGACAAATAATTGTTTCTCCTTTACCAGTTTATAAAATAAATTGCTTTCCTATCATTTCCCAAAGGTGACCATTTAAAAAATATATATTAACTCATGTATCTGAAGGATTTTAATCCACTGTATAACTATTGTTGAAGCTAAAATTGTCACATCTTAGTGTCTTCAAGTTGGCTCCTATGTCTTTTTTTTTAATGTTTATTTTCGAGAAAGAGCACACACACAAGCGGGGGAGGGGCAAAGTGAGAGGGGGACAGATGATCCAAAGTGGTCTCCCCACTGACAGCAGAGAACCTGATGCAGAACTTGAATGCGTGAACCGCATGACCATGACCTGAGCCGAAGTTGGATGCTTAACCAACTGAGCCCTCCAGGCACCTCAGCTCCCAAGTCTTTTTTGACACAACTCAAGTAGTTTTTGATAGTTTCTCTGCTATTTCATATATTCTAGACACATTATTGTACATTTCGTGTCCTAGATCTAGAATCTGCGTTTCTCCAAGAAGTCCTGTATTATTTTCATGAGCAATGATCTATCAAGAGATAGCTTTACATACACAAAGTATCTCTTGAGTTCCTATTGAGATCTCCAATTCAAATTCAGGACTACAAAGCTCCTACTTAACTGCTTTCCTGTTTTACCTGTATCTCCTTTCTTCCACACATAAAATCCTGGCTATCAAAGACACAGGCGTGACAATTAAAATATACCATAAATACCTGGTTTGGTTTTTTTTTTACTGTACATTATACGCATAACAGTCTTTGAGTACTAACATTATTTATTATTACTAACACTAATGACCTGATTAATGAAAGCATTACAATTTTAATATATGCTCTTCCAGTTTTCCCCCTCTTTTAAAAAAGAGTTGTGCTGTATTTGCCTCATCAGAGCATATGGCTTTTAACAATGCACTCTAAGCCCTTAGTTTTAGTTCTACAGATACATTTACATTTAACATTTCCCACCAGTCCTTAATTTGATATCTCACCAGTCATTTCAGTTGTCAGAAGTTCATACTCTAGATTTCTCCGAAAGGGGTAAGAACATATTCTCTAAGTTCTTACAAGTTATTAATAGTTCCTATGTGATCTTTTTACATGAAGGCCAGTTTGGCTGTATATAAAGTTAGTATAGTCTGGGGCACCCGGGTGGCTCAGCCAGTCAAGTGTCCAGTTTCGGCTCAGGTCATGATCTCATGCTTCATGAGTTTGAGCCCCACATTGGGCTCTGTGCTGACAGCTCAGAGCCTGGAGCCTGCTTCCGATTCTGTCTCCCTCTCTCTGCCCCTCCCCACTCGTGTTCATTTTCTCTCTTAAAAATAAACATTAAAAAAAAAGTTAGTATAGTCTGAAGACACGCAAGCAAGGGTATACTAAACACGTTACTCCATCCTTCCCCCTGGCACTACAACATTGCTGTCAAAAAGTCTGATGCTAATCTAATTTTTACTTCTCAGAAGTAAAAAATTTCACAGAAGTGACTTTTTTTTTTTAAAGGTGTCCCTGTCCCAAGGTTTTTTGTTGTTTTTTTTCTTTAGAAGCCAGTAGTTCTACTAGGATTTTCCTTGATATTGCTCATTCTAGGACCCTGTCCTTAGAGAAGTGCTGTGGTCATGTAATATATAGTTTCAAATAATCTAATTTCAGGAAAATAAAGAAGTTTCTTGAATTACAGATTTTAGTATTTGTTCGATTCCCTTGTTTTGGTTTTCCTCTTCACAGATTCCTACTGTCCACATATCAGTCGCCTTTCCTCTCTTCAATATTTGATACTATCTCTTGAATTTGTTTTACTTGTTTTCTTTTGGGTTTTAAACTTTTTCCTATTTTGCACATTCTATTTCTATTTATGGCAGCATTATGGATTGTGTTTGATGCTACTGAATTCCTTCTAGTTTAGTCTTCATTGCTAAATAATTTGGTTTATTTTTACATTTTTCCCCAAGTTTTTCCAAGTCTGTTTTGTTTGTTTTTTCATGTCTTGTATATTTTTAATTTTTTAAACCTGTTTTGAAATTGTAGGCTATATTTGGGGGCACTTGGCTGGCACAGTTTGGTAGAGCATAGGACTCTTAATCTCAGGGTTGTGAGTTCAAGTCCCACATTAGATGTGGAGTCTACTTAAAAAAAAAAATTAGAAATCATAGGTTACATTTGATCTGTCCTGTGGGCATATTTTCTGATGTGCTGTTATCGTCTGCAGATATGTTCTTCTATTCCTTATTCTCATAATAACTTTGTATGAGATTAAACCTTGATACTTTCCTATTACTGTTTTTATTTAATTAAAATATTTTTGTTATGGGGTGCCTAGGTGGCTCAGTTGGTTAAGCATGCTATTTCAGCTCAGGTCATGACTTTGTGGTTTGTGGGTTCAAGCCCCGTGTCAGATTCTGTGCTGACAGCTCAGAGCCTGGAGCCTGCTTCGGATTCTGTGTCACCCTCTCTCTCTGCCCCTCTCCCATGCACACTCTGTCTGTCTCTCTCTCTCCCTCTTTCAAAAAAAACATTTAAAAGAAATTTTAAAAAGTATTTTTGTTGTAAAATGTAACACCGAAAAGTGTATGGAATTTAAATGCATAGCTTAACAAATTATTACAAAGCAAACAATACTGTAAGTATCACTCCATATTAAGACCTGGATCGCACATCATGCTTATGAGCCTCCTAACTTTCTCCCTCCCAATCAAAGCCCCCTCACTCCCTCAAAAGTAATACTACCATCCAGACTATTACATGACCCTTTTTACTTTTTTTTTTTTTTTTTTAGAGTCTTACTCCCTAACACTCTTTAGTTTAACCTGTTCTTGAAGGTCATTAAACAGAATCGAATTGGCTGTCTGACTTCTTTCATTAATATGCTGTTCATAAGATTCATGTACTTCACTGTGTGCAACTATAGTTTTCATGATTATATAATATTCCAATGTAAGACTATACCACAAATTATCCATTTTACTGTTGATGAACATTTGAGTTGTTTCCAGTGGGAGATAATATCTATAATTCTGGTACATGCATGTTAACAGTGCATATAATTGCAGAGTATATTCATAAAAGTGGATATTTTGGGTTGCCATAAGGCCATATACATTCAGATTTATTAGATGGTACCCAGTGATTTCCCAAGTGCCTGTACCAATTTATGCGCTAACCAGCAGGATATGGTATTTCTCTTTTCCTCCCACCCTCTCTCCTTTTCCTTTCTTCCATTTAGTTATTCATTAACCTACATCCGACTTAAAAAGAAGTCAAGGTGTGCATCTCCTAGCAGTTCTCTCCCCTTCCCCTAATTTAGTTAGCACATAGATGAAACCTTCCACCACTATCTGGGTCTTCAAAAGATCTGAGGTGGGGTCTGGGTGGGAGAACATAGCACCCGAAGCCTCCCTTCTGGAAAGTGATGTGGCCGATCCTCTGAATGTGCTCACTAGCCCCATATTGCAGAAAGGGCCTCTCCCTGCACATTGAGGGAGGCTCAATAATCAAGCCCCCTCCCTCAGGAGCCAGGCAGTTACACATTCAACCATAATGGGAGCAGCCACTAGGTGCCAACCTGTTCCTGGAAGCTCAGGGCACTGTTTTGTTTTCTTCTGTTTGAGGTAAAGTTCAGATAGAAACATAAAATTCAACATGTTAGCAATTTTAAAGTGTACAATTCATTATGTATGTTCACAACATTGAACAACCATCACCACTGTCTACTTCTAGAACATTTTCCTTACCTCAAAAATAAACCCCATGCCCATTAAGCAGTCATTCCCTATTCCTTCCTTCCCCAACGCTTGGCATCACTAATCTGCTGTCTCTATGGATTTGCTGCTTCTGGATAAGATATAAATGGAACAATACAAAATGTGACCTTTTGTGTCTGGATTCTTTCACTTAGCATAATGTTTTGAAGGCTGATCAACGTTGTATAATGCAGCAGAACTTCATCCTTTTTTATGGCTGAATAATATTTCACTGTGTATGTATCTACCACATTTTCTTTATCCATCAATTGATAGACATTAGGGTTGTTTCCGCTCTTTGGCTACTATGAATATGGATGCTGCTATGAACATCTGTGTACAAGGTTTTGTCTGAACATATGTTTTCATTTCTCTCAGGTATATACCTAGGAATGGAACTACTAAGTCTTTTTTTTTTTTTCATGTTTATTTTGAGAGAGAGAATGAGCGTGCACATGTGTGTGCAAGCAGGGCAGGGGCAGGGGCAGAGACAGAGGGAGAGAGAGAGAATCCCAAGCAGGCTCTGCACTGTCAACACAGAGCCTAACTATGGGCTCAATCTTATGAACCATGAGATCATGACCTGAGCTAAGATCCATGAGTTAGAAGCTTAACCACCTGAGCCACCCAGGCACCCCTGGAACTACTAAGTCTTATGGCAATTATATGTTTAACATTTTAAAGAACTGCCAAACTGTCTTCCATAGCAGCTGCAGCATTTTACATTTCCCTTAGCGTGTACAAGGGTTTCAGTTTCTCTACATCCTGATCAACATGGCCATTTTCTGTGTTCTTTTTTCAATAGCCATCCTAGTAGGTGTGAAGTAGTACCTCACTATGGTTTCCATTTGCATTTCCCTAATGACTAATGATGCTGACTATCCTTCCATGGGCTCACTGGCCATTTGTAGATCTTCTCTGGAAAAAAAAAAAAAAAAAAGGCTATTCAAGTCCTTTGCTAATTTGTTAACTGGGATGTCTTTTGTTGAGTTGTAAGAATTCTTTATATATTCTGGATATTATACCCTTATTAGAGAAATGACTTACAAATATTTGCTCCCATGTGTCGACTTATTCCTTTCTTAATGTTGTCTTTGAGTCACAAAAACCGTTAATTTCGATGAAGTCCAATTTATCTGGTTTTTTTTTTTTTTTTCTTCTGGTGCTTATGCTTTTGGTGTCATACCAAAAAATCTGTTGCCAAATCCAAGGTCATGAAGATTTACTCTTGTTTACTTCTAAAAGTTCAATAGTTTTAGCTCTTATGCTTAGGTCTTTGACCCGGGCTGAGTTAGTTTTCACATATGATGTAAGGTAGGAGTCCACCTTCATTCTTTTGCATGTGGATATCTAGTTGTTTCAGAACCATTAACTGAAAAGACTATTCTTTTCCCTATTTAACCGTATTGCCACCCTAGTAAAAAAAAAAAAAAAAAAAAAATCAATTGACAATAGATGTATGGTTTTATTTCTGGATGTTCAATTCTATCCCATTGATCCGTATGTTTATCTTTATGCCAGTATCACATTGTTTTGATTACTGTAGTTGTGTAGTAAGTGTTAAGATTGAGAAATGTACATCCTCCAACTTTGTCCTTTGTCAAGATTGTCAATTTGGGGTCTCTTGAAATTCCATATGCATTGCAGGATCAGCTTGTTCATGTATGCAAAAAAGGCAGTTGCCATTTTGATAGGACTGCATTGAATCTATAGATCACTTTGGGGAAATAATGCCATCTTTACAGTATTTTGGCTACTTCATTTCTATATACATTTTAGAATCAGCTTATCAGTTTCTACCAAATTGCAAACTTCCATCCACCTGCATTGTCCCCAGTCTTCCTTCCAAAAGGCTTTCCTACATTTGTTATAGAGGGCATCAATAAACTAACTCATGTGTTAAACCACTAGAGAGGTTAATGCTTCCTTCTACATTAGGAAATTTCCTTCTTAGAGAAGCAAGCTGAAATTACAATGAATTTACTGAACCTATCTTTCTCTCAGCCTTAAAAAACTAATTTATAACGTCCGAACTTATAAATTCATGAAAATAATCTTCCTATTCACAAAACTAAAAAAACTGTCTTACCTGTATAGCAAAAGTACCAACTCCACCTGAAGCACCCAAGATTAAAACACTGTAATGCAAAAGAAACTACAATTAATGAAAATATTAGGTCAACATAATGGGATAAATAAACACGAGGATTTCAATATGAACTGGCTCAAAGCAAATAAAGTCATTCAGCTTCCCAAGGTTATATCACATAAAGATTTTCATTTTAGGCTCACCAAGAATCTATAAATGCTTAAAGTTAAACATTCTATGAACTCTCTACTAAGAATACCAAATACCAAAAATATCAAACACCAAAAATACCCACATATTGTATTTTTTTTTAAGTGTCTCAAACAGTTCTTGGTAACATATGCCTTACAATTTTTCCAGGCTAAAATTATCATAACTTTCTCTATAAGAGGGAGCTATGGGATCCTTTCAGTGTGTTAGATTCAGTAGCTCTCTAAGAACAAATCACATTCCTGACCACATTCCTGCCAAAGTAGAATGTCTTTTGTTCAGACATGTCCCGACAAGCTCATCAACTTTCATAAATAGAAATCAATCTTATCCTCAATTTGGCTTCCTATTAAAGCAGATGAATCTGTCCTATCAGCACAAACAACCTTGGGCTCCAGGGTTTTACTACATTTGCTTAGTGTAGCCCTCTTGTCCTTCTAGACCAAGGGTGTTCAGTTTGGAGTTTACATCCTCCAGGCTCTCTCCCTCGCCCTGTCTTGCTCCTAATCTACCTTCGGTTTCATTTTATGGCCACGGATACCATCTAACATCCCAGATCATTTTGCTATTTTGGGGTTTGGATTCTACACCTCTCTCACTGCCCTTAACACGCCAATCCTGGGTTCCTATCAGTTTGGTCTCAACCCAAAAGGACTTCCTCTCTCTCAGCTCTGGTTGCCCAAACTATGTCAGTCCCTCTTTGACTTGGCAGCTAGAAAGTGCAGAGAATTTTGCCACCTGCCTCTAGCAAGTACACAGGATCTCGGGACATGCATTCTGTCTATAATCCTAATCCGAGTTTCATTTTATGTTCTCCTCTCTTACCCAAATCACAGAAGGCTGTTCGTCACCCTTTAGATCTTAAAAGTTACTACTAAAATTTCTGAGCCAGCTATTCCCTTTGAAAGCAATACTATTAAATGTAATTAAAATCAGTCTCCTTGTTAATTGTGTTCCTTCTAGAGAAATTACTTTTAATTTTCAAAGAATTATAAAGTGCACAGAAGGGAAAAAAACCTTCAAAGACAAACTCCTCTAAAATCCTACACTTCATACATTTAATAGCTTGAGTACTTCCTAAACGGAGGAAGAATGAGAAGCATTAAAACTGCCTCACAGACATATCCAAAAATTAATTCACCCATGAAATATTCTCTTGTTATTCTGGCCCATTTTTATGGAAATGTGGTAAGTTAAACATTCATGTAAATTCTTCACAGTCTAATCTTTATCTCAACTCTGACTTCTATTTCCTAAATAGAACTCTCTCAGCTACCCTGGTCCCCTCACTCTTATGCTCAAGTCCTATGCATACTGGCCCATTCCTCAAACTCTCAAATGCCTTTACTGCTTGCTGAAGTGTCCCTGCCCTTGCAGCCAAATCCGTTTTCCTACACCCCTAAAAAAAAGCCCCAATGTTATGCATTTGGCATTTGCCATGATGTTAACTTTCACCCATATGCTTGCTTCCCAAGCTATTCTGGAAGGCTTTGAGGGGAGAGAGCACGTATTATGAAGCACTGGGCATACTACCCTGGACATAACAAATGCCTGATGTTTCTTGATGTCAAATATCATCCAAACCAGCAGTTTATCCTACAATCAAGGCAACAATTGCTACTACTCAAGTGAGGGAATCACTCTGATATTTGGAAGACTGCATTAAAATTTCTTCCAGTAAAGAAAAGTTTGAAATTCATTTCTACTTCTCTCTCTGGGAATGCTGTACTAAGAGGATACCAGGGACACCTGGGTGGCTCAGTCAATAAAGCATCAGACTCTTGATTTTGGCTCAGATCATCTCATGGTTCATGAGTTTGAGCCCCACTTGGGCTCTGCTCTGGCAGTGTGGAGCTTGCTTGGGACTCACTCCCTCTCCTCTCTCTCTGCCCCTCCCCTACTCTCGCTCTCTCTCAAAGTAAATGAACAAACAAAAGAGGATACCAAACATAATGGCTGCTTAAGGATCCAACTGCCAGATACATCTCCAACCTTATTATTGTCAGCTGATCGCCTCCCCATAACTCTTGATCCACAGCAGCCTCATTCCTCCAAATTAAAAAGCAAAAATGTTGTTTCACAGCACTGCTTGGCAGAAGAGGGAGTGGTTCTACAACAGCAGCTTCAGTTCCTGATATTGCCACTTGATGGCACCTCCAAGTGCAAAACAGGCAAGGCGCAAGCCCGTTGGAATGCCACAATCAGCTTGTAAAGAAGACCTAGGGACACAGAATTCTCTGGTCCTGCAAACTCCATGTTTTGTGCAGATTCAATCAGGGCCTGCACTTTTCTTCAAAGTCTCAAAAAAGGACAGTAGGCAAAATGAATTTTCAAGGCCAGCAATAGGTCGGTTAGTCCTCCATGGTTTGAAGCCCTGTGGCTGAACTAACTATTCTTGTACTCTTCAAAGCACTTTCAATACAAAGGGAAAAGCACCGCTGTTGCTTACCCCCAGTGGCCCTTCACTGAAGTGCTATACAGCAGAAACACTTTCTACCCAGCTTGCTATAATGGTCACACTATATATTCAAGCCTCGCTGAAGTAGAAGTCTATTTGCCGAGTGAAGAATATTGCTTATTGTATAGAGCAAGTACCCAGGAAATACTCTATTTGGAAAAAGCACTATAATTCAAAATGGCCAAGATTTTTAATCACGTTCCTCTCTTACTTCCTAAGTTCACATGTGAAGCTCTTCTTTGAAGTCAGTGGGATTTGCACTCTGGCAGAGATAAAAATACAGGAGAAAGTATGAATAATTATTACACTGCATATGCATTCTTAAGCCCTACAACCTGATTTTCCCTGTCACCTCTGCCTAATCTCTGAATTCCGCCTAAACATACATTAAGGTACTAAGTCAATGTTGGCTTCTTTTCCATGACTGAGTCACTTTTTGCTGTATTTGGGCATCTAAGTCATCTACAATCACATTTTCAGTATTACAGCCTGATGAGGTAAGGCATCAACACCCAAACTGCCTTGCAAATAAGAAATATATGAAACAAAACAGAGATCCAGAAACAAGGAATAAGCTTTCAAATTTCTATATCCTGGCTTAGCCCCAGAAATCAAAAGGCCAGGACTGGGGATCTAGAGACCTGGGTTCTAGTCCTAATTCTCACTAATTGAACCTGCATGCCTCAGATTCATCTGGGAAATGATGATCACCCTAGGAGTCCACAAAAAAGAAAAACTGGCTTTTTCCATCTTATTTAAGCTTATATTTACTTTCCCCATTTTCCTAACATAGAAGTATATGACCTTCATGATTCTCCCTAGACAATGTGCTTGTTGGGGGGGGGGGGCGGGGGGAGAAGCCACGTTGCAAGATTAGAGTGCCCTCTATTTAAAGTCCTAATGGCTCAGGAACAAAGATGACTTAAATATGGCTAACTCTTCCATAAGCAGGAACAAATGGTCTTTAAAAACTAAGGATGATGATGGGGCGCCTGGGTGGCTCAGTTAGTTGAACGTCTGACTCTTGATTTCAGTTCAGCTCATGATCTCAGGGTTGTGGGACTGAGTCCAACATCAGGTTTCAAGCTCAGCTTGAGATTCTCTTTCTCCCTCTGCCCCTCTTCCCGACTCGCACTCTAAAATTAAATTAAATTAAATTAAATTAAATCAAATCAGATAAAATTAAATTAATATAGGGGCGCCTGGGTGGCTCAGTTGGTTAAGTGTCCGACTTTGGTTCAGGTCATGATCTTGCAGTTTGTGAGTTCGAGCCCTGTGTCAGGCTCTGTGCTGACAGCTTGGAGCCTGGAGCCTGCTTCGATCCTGTGTCTCCTTCTTTCTACCCTCCCCCACTCGCAGTCTGTCCCTCTCTGTCTCAAAAATAAATAAACATTAAAAAACTTTTTGATTAAATTAATATAAAAACTAGGGATGATGCTAAAAAGGTTATAATCTCATTTATTTCTCATGCTTTTAAATCTAGGGGAAAAAAGGTTATATAGCAAAACATGCTAAATTTACTTCCTAAAGTGAGAAACTTAATTTGAATAAGTAGAACTACAAAACAAATTAACCACACTCAGCCAAGATAGCCTAGATTTGTGTGTCCTCTTCTAAGCCTCTGTAATTCATGTAGACAGTCCCCAATTTGCAGAAGAGTTCATGTGTGAATTAGTTGTTTGGAACTTTAAACACATTTTCCCATGAAAACAAAGCTATTTATATATGTTAGCAAGGTGCCCAGGGTAGCCATTTATTAAGGCTTAGCTAACCCATAATGGACCAAGAACCTCATACAATATTATAACAATGATTCTGTGGTAATGAAATTCAGAAGTTCAACCAGAGGTACCAGGAACACATCTCCCCAAATGGGACAGGCAGTGGAAACCATCCCAAATCACTGGTTCCTTCAATCTGGTGTAGAACAGAGAGAAAAAAGGAAGATGGGAAGAAGGAATGTTTATGATGGCAACAATACGACAGATAAGAGACAAAAGGAGCATGGTTGGTCAGAGAAAAATTTACCACAGAGCTGGCAGGGTTCAGGACACATCACCCCCAAAAATGGCACGTTGGCATGTTGAATATTTTAAGTTAATGGAAGTTGAGAAACAGCATATACAGGAAGGACTCCCTGACCTTCTTCCCTGAAGCAGGTCACAAGACCCTCATGTGAGAGGTGTGCTCCTATACCTGGAGGAAAGGGACATCCTTATCTCCAAGACAGAAAGGTACAGAGAGGAATCCCAATGGATAGGCCTTGCTAAAATTTCCAAGTTGATTATGCTTAGCTCATACCATTTGTCCTGTCACTTTTTTTTTTTTTTTTAAAGACTCTTCACTCATCAAATGTAGCATAAAAACACTCAGGTTTAGGGGCGCCTGGGTGGCGCAGTCGGTTAAGCGTCCGACTTCAGCCAGGTCACGATCTCGCGGTCCGTGAGTTCGAGCCCCGCGTCAGGCTCTGGGCTGATGGCTCAGAGCCTGGAGCCTGTTTCCGATTCTGTGTCTCCCTCTCTCTCTGCCCCTCCCCCGTTCATGCTCTGTCTCTCTCTGTCCCAAAAATAAATAAACGTTGAAAAAAAAAAAATTTTTAAAAACACTCAGGTTTAACCACTTCTTGAGATCTTCATTTCCTTATGAAGGTCTCAGGTCATGTAAAGCTCAAATGTGTGTGCTTTTTCCCTTTTTGTCTTTTGTTTACAGGGGGCCCCAGGCAAGAACTTAGACTAGAAGAAAACCCTATTTTCCTTCTTAGCAGAACCAATGAAGCTTTAGCTCCAGGCCCTTTCCTTACAAAGGCCCTGAGATGAACCCCTAGCAAAATATCTGCATAGACACAGATTTTTGTAAAATTTGCAAACGATACATGCTAACGAAGAGGCAGAATATGTTGCCCCCAAATATACCACCTTTGGCATAAGGATTATTTTGAGCTGAAGGCAGTTAAGAAGCAGCAGATCCAAGAAAGCTCTCTGCCCTTCCCCTATTTTCCTAAGGACATAAATTTACAAAGGCATACCTCCTCTTCTTTAAAAATTTTTTTTTTTTCAACGTTTTATTTTTATTTTTGGGACAGAGAGAGACAGAGCATGAACGGGGGAGGGGCAGAGAGAGAGGGAGACACAGAATCGGAAACAGGCTCCAGGCTCTGAGCCATCAGCCCAGAGCCCGACGTGGGGCTCGAACTCACGGACCGCGAGATCGTGACCTGGCTGAAGTCGGACGCTTAACCGACTGCGCCACCCAGGCGCCCCGGCATACCTCCTCTTCTAGCTACCAGGAAGACACAGGTTAATCCCTAGAGGTAACTTTAGACTCTTATCCGTGGAGGAGGCACCAACTTCAATCTGTACAACAAATTTTACCTTGCTTTTCTTGGTAACCTCTTCACAACAGCCTTCCCCCACGTTTCTCTCTTCCGTCTGTAGCTGAAGAGGTTTTTTTAGTCTGAATTCTAAGCTACCCATTTGAGTTCCTCATTTTCCTCTAAGTATACCTCATCAATATGTGGTATACACATTAATAAACTGTGTTTCTCTTGTTAATGTTTTATTACAGGGTCTCAGCAGAGAACTCAGGTAGAGGGAAATGATTTTTCCTCCTGTATTAACTACGATCCGTTAAAATTTCTGTCTCTTTCCATTTCTACACCCTCCTTTACACTTCCCCTCTTGACCGGTAACACGAGATTTGGCTGAAGGGAACCAGGGAACTAACAGGGTTCAGGACATGCTAGCCCAAAGGGAAGGGAAGCGCATTTGGAAATACATTTTGCGATGCAGTTAAAAGTCCTTTCTGAGTAGAGTTAAGTTATGGCAGGCTGTTTCCTGCTTAAGGAATGCCTTCCAGGAATACTCCTACTTCCCACCAATTTAGCACAACAAAGCATCAAGAACCTGTTGTCTTATTATGATAAGAGGGACGTATCACAGTAGCTGGCACTGGATTATGCAAGTAGTGAAGGAGAAAAATGGTTAAAGGAGGTTTGAGATGTGCAGAACCAGAAGCTAGTCTGTAGAAAGTTCCTCCAATTAAAAGACATGTAAAAACTTACAACACACCACTAATTAATTCTAATTAATTCTTAGATCAGGACCCACAAAATGGAGGCTACCCCAAGGCCTGGTCCACGTCAAATCTACACCTAAGTAAGTCTGCCCTTACAAAGAATGCATCACTGTCAAGGAAACCAAACACTGATCACAATCCTCCAACTCAGCTTTAGCTAGCTGACCTTACTAAGAAATAGGCCCTGCTAGCTTTATCAGGAAATCACTGACCTCCTGGCCAACCACGCCATTTCCGTGCTGCCTCTTCCAATGCTCTATGAAACTCGCTCCTGCCCAAAATCCTTCAGGAAGAATGCTCCCCTGCTTGAGAGGCACTGTGCTCCCCAATCTATGGCTTGTTTCCCCTTGAACACAGGATAAATGCACTAGCACACTGTATTATTTTTGTCATTTAACACTGCTACCAGGAAGACATCAACACCAAACTAACAAATGAGGGCTGTCAATTAAAATGCAAAAGCATTTGAGGCTTACTCACTGCATGAGAAAACTTGGACTCCCTAGAAATCTTAGAGCTCCCACATTAACGAAACTCGGAAGACATTTTTCCCAGTTTGATAACCATCCTAAATTTTACAGGACATGAACAATGAGTTGTGCCGTGGACGGGGAGGCAGCAGAGTTCGGAAACAGTATCAGGTTTTGGCTTAAGGGAAATGCCAGTTAATGGACATTAGGAATGTAGAGAAGAGCCAGGGTGGCGGTCAGGAAGTCTTGTTTTGTACCAGGTGAGCTTCAAATAAGAAGAAGCCATCTAACTGAAACTCAGCAGAGAGTTTGGCATTAGAAACAGATCTGCAAGCTTCCATAAGATACACAGAAGCTGGGAGTAGGTGAGAGATCTCCGAGAGACAGAGAGTAATGATGGAGTGGACACTGGGAACACAGTAACAGTTAAGGATTGGAGAAAGAAAGGGTCCTCTAAAAATTACAAGAAATGGTCAAAAAGGCAAGAAAACTAAAGGAGTCCAGGGTCCTGAAACCATGAAAAAAGTGAGTATTAAGTTAGTGGTTAACAGTGCCATATACTTCACGAAGATCAAATGATAAGAAGAACTGAGAAAGATCACCTGGTTGGCCACTTAGTCAGCTATGACCCCGGTGAGAACAGCTGCAGCTGAATGGCAATGCTGGAAGCTAAATTACGGTCACTGAGGAGCAAATGACTTCTCAACTTCCCAAGATATTATCCTAGTCACCCAGAAAACTCATCTGTAAAACACAAATTGCTAGGAGAAAATTTTCTACTATCTCTTTGATTGAGCCCTCCTGGGGCTCCAGGGAGTCCAGAAGCGGAGTCAAGATCCATTTGCATCACACCAGCCAGAGTCTCCACCCTCCCTCTCCTCTTCTCCCAGCCGCAAGATTTCTTCACAACGGAGCAAGTAAAGGGCCGGGGTTTCTTTCTTCTTCCCCCTACCCCTCTAACCCTACCACCCAGTCAAGTGCAAATGAAAACCCGAACTCCACAGGGGTGGCGGGAGCGGAGACGGGGAGAAATAGGTGGGTGGTCCAGTGAAGAACAGGCAGAAGGCTTCTGAAAGAAGGAAACGGTGTTATTACCGATATAAGCACAGTGGTGGTAGTGATAGTGGGGGATAAACCCGATGTTTTTCAAGTTGCAGCCTGTGTAATTCTGTAACAGAACTAATCAGACACACAATTTACAATCATAGGACAAAATTTTACTGTCAAAAAGCCTAATCAGGTAAGAAACAGCGAAAAGCATTCCTAAATTCATTGCATTGTATACACAATTTAAAAGTGAAATTTATTTTGTAGAAGAGGAATGGTTCAATTTCTAAGACTTTCTAATACTTCTGTCAAAAAGAGTGAAGTACAACTTTCCCTGTAAAAGATGAATTTCAGGTAGAGCATGAAATACGCAAGATGTACCATGACACTACCAATAAATAGAACATCAGACTGAACTGCTTTCAAAATATACCTGGTGTAACCACTTTTTAAAACCTGTCTATCATCTTGAGAGCCCTAGGTTATCTATGTTTTCCAACTTAATAAATCATGAAGAAACTATGGATGGGCTGGTAACAAAAAAATCACTTCACCTGACATTTTTCTAGTGCTATCAAAGTGTGGGCACAAATGACATTTTGTGACATCAATATTAAACTATTACCTCGGTTAACTGATGCTCAGTTGTTGCAGAAATACAATTATATAACAAAAAAGGAAAAAGTAAACACATTGAACTCTTAGAAAGCTTGGTCTTAATTTCAAAAAGCTGTTTGTTATAAAGAAATCCTATAAAATCTTCCAGGGTGCTGATGGGTGTTTTTGTTGTTTTTTTTTTTTAATTAACCAGTTAGAAAAACAGACTATTAAGACCCTGTTAACAAACACTGACCTGCTTTACTGCAGACTAAAACATGCCTCAATGCCAACAGCTAATAGAGAATAATTATGGCTTAGAGACACTAAAATATGCTCCTCCATTCACAATGAATAGTCAAACTGAAAAAAGCCACTCTGGACACTGGAACCTCTGAATTGATGTATAGTAAAATCCCACTCTCGTCAGAATTTCTTCACATAAAATTATTTTTTATAGTGCTTTAAGATGCTCACATCACTCATTCAATTCCCACAAATAAGGAGTGGGAGAAGTGGGCCATTATGACCACTTCAGTAGACAACTTTCCTAGAGCACCCAGGGGCCAGGTCTCATTACCACTTGGAACAAAGGCATGCTACAGGTCAGGTCACCAAGTATGTGGGGATGCAGGAAATTCAGGAGATGAGCTAGGAGGCTCTTTACAGTAGATTTCACTCCAGTGTGGTTAATATGTGGCTAAATCAACGAACACACCCAACTGAATATACAATACAATGGCCTTAGAAGGTATAAGACTTCCCACTTCTCAGAGCTCCCCTAACAACCTGCCCCGTCCTACACCCAGTGCGTTGGAGGAAACTGCGCAAGACCGGAAATGGCACACATATGGTCACCTCATTAGTCGGCAGCAGAGTTGGAGAACAGGACCTGGGGCTCTATTTCCCCAGTTCCAAGCCATTACTGCTTAAACAGAAGGCAATGCAGTACCAAGGAATTACCCACAAGGCTTATAATAAAATGGGGGCACAGATCCATGTACCTGAGAAGAGGCAACTAGAGTTGTTTCTAAATTGTCTTCAAGATACTAAAAACAAGTATGTGTGGAGAACCCTGAACTGGCAAAAGAAATGAGAGCTCTCTAACCATAGTGCACTTATGGTCACGCAGGCATAGAAAGTCTAATGTTCTTAAGGAAGAACAAAACAAAACAAAATAATAAAGCATCAATGTCAATGCAGAGCCTACAGTAATAATAAAGGTCTAAAAACCCTGAATTTTACAAGGTTATTAATGAAAACAAACCATTAGAAAAATCTTTGTGGCCAGACTAATTTACTTTAAACAAAGTAGTTGACCTAAATGGTAACTTCAAAAGCTTAAAAAATAAACAGGATTGACCTTTAGAGTAAACACCTGCCACGAATTCTACAACAAAGGGTAGCACTTCATTAGATGAATCATCTTCACACTGCTTTCAGAAATACAGCTATTAAGCTTTCATTAAATTCAATCCTTTATAACCCAACACATTAAATGTAAAGGGTAAGGTTTCAGAAAAGTATAGTTATTTTACCTGCACAATTCTTAGTAATCAAAAAACTCATTTTAACTTATTAAAAATTGACCTATAGCTCTCTCCTTTATCACCATCATTAAATGGTTCTTAGTCTCTCCTTTTCTCACCAAAAAATAAAATCAGTATCCCCTATCGGGCCAACTTTCTAAAATACAAAAAAATACAATCTCATTGCTCATAACAGCAGCCACTATTTACTGAGTGCCTTCCATGGGCCACAATCTGGGCCACTAGTTTTACTTGTGTTATCTCATTGAACCATTAAAACAAAACTCACAGAAGAGAAGTGACGGAGGGCGCCACCCAGCTAGAAAGTAGCAGGGTCTGGATACGGACTCAAGTACACCGAAGACATTTCTACTCACTGCTGTTGCTAACTCAAACAATAAACACTTTGAAGCACAAGAACTGACCTAACGGGTGCCAGGCACTGAGCCTAAGAGAACTTAAGAATAATCAACAGTGTTTTGCAGTCCCTTTATATCTGGTCTTTGGAATATAATATGCAAGTGAGAGAGTAAATCCTAGTAGAGGTAGGAAAACAAAACAAAAACACCTGCACCTTCACAGCATTCTTTAGAAAATGTAGATGATCCTTAAAACTTTTAAGGAATCTAATAAAAGCTAGGATCTTCTTTGCAAAGATTCACATACGAAATCACACTATTTAGGCGATTCACACAACTAAAGTTCACCTACATGTTTCCATTTAAAATTTTTTAATTCCCATTTGCTCGGGCTAAGAATCAACACAAGAAAGTGCAACCTGACACAAATAGAGTTGAAGGGAGGTTTAGATGTCACAGTTGATACTTACCGTTTTCCTGTGCAATTCTTGTCATTCAGGCCGCCAACCTTGTGTATGGCAGACCAGGCTGTGAGAGCCACATACGGCAAAGAGGCAGCTTGAGTATGAGTGAGTGATTTGGGCTTCAGAGAGACCTAAATTCGAAGAGAGCAGTTAAGAATAAGCAATGACTTGCAAACCTATGAACACAAGTAAACATCTTTACCTGTGTAGGAATCCAACTACTTTCATAGATAAGTCTGTAACATTCTACCAGGTTCAGTGTTTACTGCATGCCCTCCTCCAAGATTATCCCTAAGGAATATTCTCCTAATGACTCAATCTACCTCACAGAGGTTCAGTAATATTTTATAGGCTACATTATCAGATAAAGCAGCTTAATTCTTCATAAAGAGACCACATTCAATAATCCCATTAGTCCTGAGTATACCCAGATATAAATCCAAATAAACCTTGAGCCCTCATAAACACATTCTAATTTGTTTCTGAGATCAGCTGTTTCCTTTACTCCCATTTAGTGGAAGATAATCTTTCCAGACTTTCTCTGATCTCAGTAATATACCCCCTTTTCCCTTCCTGCCCTGCCTTCTGTAGCCAATTTGCTCAATGTTAACCCCTTTCTATTCAAATCGTCAAGCTCACCTGACTGTATTCGACTAGACTGTTTTTAAAGTTATTTAAAACAGCCTAATACTCCCATGCTTCTGTTGATGATTAATCGGTATGCTCCATTTGGTATATTTGGTTTCAACTGCTCATACTGGGTAAAACTGAGAAACACAGCAGGGCTTCTCAATCTCACTCCAAATCCCTGCTCCACGGGAGACAAAGAACCGCTTTGGCAGGCAGTGTTACTAATGACATGAAATACTTTTTTACTCTTTCAATAGTTCCTCTTCTCTATCTTAGCTCTTTCAAAACTACCCATAAAACAAAAACCTGATCTGAAAAACAACCAGTTATTTCAGAGATATTTGTCAGTCTTTGTTTATACTTTCTAATGGCATTTCAGCATAGAGTTGGTGAGTTACCTCATTCCCACTGACTACAACGAACTCTGACAGAGTGCCTTGTTTCCAGGGAGGAACTGCAGCCCAGACCTGAAACACACAACTTCATTAGAAACATATTTTCTGACCAAAGCTCAGCATGAGGGTTTTCCCCAGTAACAGACCCCATCCTGTGAAAAAAGCACAAATCAGCAATATACCAAGCAAAAGAGTTATTTTCACATAATATAAATGTAGTACGATTCTGGATTTATCAAGTCCAACCACACTGGAAGCAGACGCCAGTAAATCCTAGTGTATTTACTGACTACTTAGAGTACTAGTAAGAGCACAGTCTCTGGGGCTTGAATTCTGGCTCCCGTGCTTACCAGCCATGGGGCCTCTTTATAGCTTGGTTTCCCCATCGTGTAAATGGTGCCTAACTACCTACTTCATTAGGATTAAATGTGTTATTTTATGAAAAGCAACTAGAACAGTGTTAGCTATTATTATAAGCTCATGTTAACTTCTTGGTATAAAAGTTCAAAGTGACAAATGACAGGTTATTATACCAAACTTTAGCTATTTTAAAACATCTAACCCATAGGGTAGAAACCGTCATTTAAAGACTTCTTCCAGGGCAAAAAAAAAAAAAAAAAAAAAAAAAAAAGCCCAATCCTACATATTTTAAAGTTGGGCAATTCTTAAGCACTAGATTTAGAAAGTTCAGGTACAGTCAAGCTATTTTTTGGCTTTTTTTTTTTTTCATTTTTTTAGAGAGAGAGCGAGAGCATGAGCAGTAGAGGGAGAGGGAGACTCTCTAGGAGGCTCCATGCCCAGTGTGAAGTCCAGTGTGGGGCTCGATCTCACAAACCTGGAGATCATGACCTGAGCCAAAATCAAGAGTCAGACACTTACTGGCTGAGCCACCCAGGCACCTATCAATCAAGCTATCTTTTAATTGTTTGTGAAAAATGTAACAACAGAACCAAGAACATGAAGGTTCTGGCCAAAGTTCAGTATACTTGTTGAAAAGAAGAAAAAGGGGCGCCTGGGTGGCTCAGTTGGTTGGGCGTCCGACCTCGGCTCAGGTCGTGATCTCACGGCTCTGTGAGTTCAAGCCCCGTGCGGGCTCTGTGCTGACACTTCGGAGCCTGGAGCCTGCTGCAGATTCTGTGTCTCCTTCTCTCTCTGCCCCTGCCCCGCTTGCTCTCTCTCTCCGTCTCAAAATAAATAAACACTAAAAAAATAAAAAAAATAAAAAAAACAAGAAAAGAAGAAAAAAGGTCAAGGACACAGATATGGGAATTTCATTTTGCTTCTTTCAGAAGTATATTTAGAAAAAGAAGAGTGACCGCGCAGATCTCACCTCATCTCCAGGCTTGAAGTACCTCACATCAAGTCCACATTCCATCACCACCCCAGAGACGTCCCGGCCTAGAGTCAGGGGAAATTCTTCTCCTTTGGTTTTAATATGTAGAGGATCACGTTTCATATTTAAAGCCGTAGCTCCATAACCACCTATGAAATACAATGTATCCGTTGCCTCCAAAAGAATGGAAGGATTTAAAAACTACTACAGGGTTACAGGCCACATACAATTCTAGATCCTCAAGATGTAGATTATAAAATAATCAACCTTACAGTTTTTTTTATCATCACATGCAAAAGCACAAAAACAATGAATGTTCTTTTCAAAGAAAATTATATACTTGGAAAGTTATAACCATTTGTTAAACTAAAGGTACCAGGGCTCAAAATGTTTTTGAAATTCCAATTTTTGAAGTGGTCTTCAGAATTTAGGGGATTTTCTTTTATACTTTTACTCTGTTCTTTGAAGATGGTTTCTTTTATTCATTCGTTAAGTTAAAAAAAAAATTGGTTTTAATGCTTATTTATTTTTGAGAGAGAGAGAGAGAGCATGCACGCATGTGCGCACATGAGCAGGGGAGGTGCAGAGAGACAAGGAGACACAGAATCCGAAGCAGGCTCCAGGCTCTGAACTGTCAGCACAGAGCCCAACGCAGGGCTCAAACCCACGATGCCCAAGACCATGACCTGAGCCAAATCTCAACCGACTGAGCCACCCAGGCACCCCAAATCATTTGTGATCTTTTTAAACAACAAAGTCATTTGGTGCCAAGTCTAGTGAAGAAGATAAATGTTAAAGCTGTTTGACGTTAACAAATAGGCATGGGTCTAGTATTTGATATGGACATTGTCTAGGAGTAATGTTCCCCATGTCCCAAAAAATGTTTCCAGAACATCTTTGAAATAAGTACATAGATTCAGGAGTTGAAAAAAGCCATTTGACTGCATCTATTCTGATACAAGTCAACTGCTTTATTATACATGGTTTTATTTTTTTTTTTAATATTGACATAAATATCAGCTAACTAGAGCTGAAAACATTCTAGTAACTTTTTTGTTTTAAATAAATTGGCTACTCTATCTATAATAACCCAAAGTAGTTTATTACAAAATTTCAACATATAAAATGACTTTTCTAAGACACGAAAGTATCTGTTATTGCCCCTATTGCTTGACATTTCTGAGAACATTTCTGCTAGGTGAGGTTCTTCAGGATAAGCACTCTTTCTACCTTTCCAGTGTCATGTACCACATTTAAGCTCCCAAACCACTAAACCTCTCCGTAAGACTCCTCTTTCCTCCCCATCCACCCACCCTCAGTGGTAGCATATTAGATCCTAAGGATGAGAAGAAACTAGCAACAGAGACTAAGAAGGCTTGACTGGTGAAGAGGGGTCCTGAAGACCAAGGGAAGAGGGTCATTTCAAGAAGTCAAATGCTGACAGGGAAGACAGTTTTTCAAATAAAAAGTTGCCAAGAGGTTTTTCAAAAAAACCAAACAACTGGATCCAACAACATAGCAGTCTTTGGTGACCTTGACAGCAGTTGCTGTGGCATGGAGTGCTCAAAAGAGAACGGGCGGTGAAGAACCAGAGACCTGAGACCATTCAACTCTTTCAAATGGTTTTGCTCTAAAGGGGAGCTAGAAATGAAACAGTGGTTGGAGGGATGCAAGTGAGATGGAGAGAGGATTTTTGAGTGTGTATTTTTTTCCTCTTTAAGAGGGGAGACATAACAACAAGACTGTGTGCTAATCAGAATGATTCAATGGAAAGGCAAAGACTGATGATACAGTTACGAATTTCTGAAACCGTGCTCCTGAGATGATGAAAGGGGATGGAATCTAGAGGAAGACTGGCCTCAGATAACAGCAATGACAGTTAATCCATACAGTGGGAGGGATGGTAGAAGATCCAGGGGGAAGATGACAGGTGGGTGGCTTGTAGAAGTTGTTTTTCTAATGAACAAAAAATCAAGACTATGGGAGAGAGTGTTTCAAGGTTGAGATAGTCCCAGAAAACCTAAGCTGATGGCCATCATGCCAATATTACACATTTGCCATCTGGCTAATTAGGGGTGCATGCTGTCAGGGGGGGAAAAAAAGCAACTTCACATGTAATATTTATGGAAGTCATGTTTCATTTTTCCTGTCTTACATCCCTTTTCCATGCCTAAAACACAATTAAACAATTATTCTCTGAAAGTCCTATGTGGTCTGGGCAACAAAAGTGGGTATTTAGCCATGTCAGGGTGTAGCTGCTGTTTCAAAGCTGCCAAAATTCTTCGGTCCCTTCTGAAGTACAGAGGCTGCAGGACAAGGCTGCTCAGGTTTCTTGGTCACCCTGACATGCTGATGCATCAGCTGAGTAGCATTGGCTCACTGCTACTACTAGCTAAACAAGCCCCAAATCCAGAATGCAGCCGGTAGCAAGTGAAAACCTGCTAGGTGACACAAAGGAATGGGGGCCCTTCGGAGGCCCATTGTTAGAGATTGTCAACAAGGCTCAGGAATTGGGATGATGTGGCAAGGCGGTCATTCAAAATAGAAGGAGAGATAAAAAGTTTCCCAAACAAAAATTAAAGGAGTTTGTGACCACTAAACCAGCCCTGCAAGAAATTTTAAGGGGGACTCTCTGAGGGGAGAAAAGATGAAAACAAACAAACAAAGACCAAAAGCAACAAAGACTAGAAAGGACCAAAGAACACCACCAGAAACTCCAACTCTACAAGCAACATCATGGCAATAAATTCATATCTTTCAGTACTCACTGTAAATGTCAATAGACTAAATGTTCTAATCAAAAGACACAGGGTAACAGAATGGATAAGAAAACAAGATCCATCTATATGCTGTTTACAAGAGACCCACTTTAGACCTAAAGACACCTTCGGATTGAAAGTAAGAGTATGGAGAACCATCTATCATGCTAATGGTCAACAAAAGACAGACGGAGTAGCCATACTTACAGTCTTTATTTTAAAGTCTAGATTGTCTGATGTATCAAGAGATGCAGAAAGGCATTACATCATAATTAAGGGGTCTATCCACCAAGAAGACCTAACAATTGTAAACATGTATGCGCCAAATGTGGCAACACCCAAATATATAAATCAATTAATCACAAACATAAAGAAACTCATTGATAATAACACCATAAGAGTAGGGGACTTCAACACCCCACTTACAACAATGGACAGATCATCTAATCAAAAAATCAACAAGGAAACAATGGCTTTGAATGACACACTGGACCAGATGGATTTAACAGATATATTCAGAACATTTCATCCTAAAGCATCAGAATATACATTCTTCTCCAGTGCACATGGAACATTCTCCAGAATAGACCACATACTGGAACACAAACCAGCCCTCAACAAGTACAAAAAGACCGAGATCATACCGTGCATATTTTCAGACCACAATGCTATGAAACTCGAAATCAAAACACAAGAAAAAGTTTGGAAAGGTAACAAATACTTGGAGACTAAAGAACATCCTACTAAAGAATGAATGGGCTAACCAAGAAGTTACAGAGAATTAAAAAGTTCATGGAAGCCAATGAAAATAATAACACCACAACCAAAAACCTCTGGGATGCAGCAAAGGTGGTCATAAGAGGAAAGTATATAGCAATCCAAGCCTTCCTAAAGAAGGAAGAAAGGTCTCAGATATACAACCTAACCTTACACCTTAAGGAGCTGGAAAAAGAACTGCAAATAAAACCCCAAACCAGCAGAAAACGGGAAATAATAAAGATTAGGGCAGAAATTAATGCTATTGAAACCAAAAAACAAAACAGATCAAGGAAACCAGAAACTGGTTCTTTGAAAGAACTAACAAAATTGACAAACCACTAGCCAGTTTGATCAAAAAGAAAAAGGAAAGAACCCAAATAAATAAAATCAAGAATGAAAGAGGAGAGATCACAACCAACACAGCAGAAATAAAAACAATAAGAATATTATGAGCAATTATACGCCAATAAAATGGGCAATCTGGAAGAAATGGACAAATTCCTAGAAACATATACACTACCAAAACTGAAACAGGAAGAAATAGAAAATTTGAACAGACCCATAACCAGTAAAGAAATCAAATCAGTAATAAAAAAATCTCCCAAAAAATAAGAGTCCAGGGCCAGATGGCTTTCCAAGGGAATTCTACCAAACATTTAAAAGTTAACACCTATTCTCTTGAAGGTGTTCCAAAAAATTGAAATGGAAGGAAAACTTCCAACTCTTTCTACGAGGCCAGCATTACCTTGGATCCAAAACCAAACAGAGACCCCACTAAAAAGGAGAACTATAGACCAATTTCCCTGATGAACATGGATGCAAAAATCCTCAACAAGATATTAGCCAACTGGCTCCAACAATACATTAAAAAAATTATTCACCACGACCAAGTGGGACTTATACCTGGGATGCAGGGCTGGCTCAATATCCACAAAAACAATCAATGTGATTCATCACATGAATAAAAGAAAGGACAAGAACCATATGACCCTCTCAATAGATGGAGAGAAAGCATTTGACACAATACAGCATCCTTTCTCGATAAAAACCCTCAAGAAAGTAGCGATAGAAGGATAACTCGAGATCATAAAAGCCATATATGAAAGACCCAACACTAAGATCATCCTCAATGGGGAAACACTGAAAGCTTTCCCCCTAAGGTCAAGATATGACAGGGATGTCCACTCTCGCCACTATTATTCAACCTAGTATTGGAAGCCTTAGCCTCTGCAATCAGACAACACAAAGAAATAAAAGGCATCCAAACTGGCCAGGAGGAGGTCAAACTTTCACTCTTCGCAGATGACATGGTATTCTATATGGAAAACCCAATGAGCTAAAATCAATGCACAGAAATCGATTGCATTCCTATACGCCAACAATGAAGCAACAGAAAGAGAAATCAAGGAATCAATCCCATTTACAGTTGCACCAAAAATGATAAAATACCTAGGAATAAATCTAACCAAAGAGGTGAAACATCTATACACGGAAAACTACAGAAAGCTTATGAAAGAAATTCAAGACACAAAAAAAATGGAAAAAAAGACCCCACGCTCCTGGATAGGAAGAACAAATATTGTTAAAATGTCAATACTACCCAATACTATGCAATCTACATATTCAATGCAATTCTTATCAAAATAACACCAGCATTCTTCACAGAGCTATAACAAACAATCCTACAATTTGTATGGAACCAGAAAAGACCCCTAATAGCCAAAGCAATCTTGAAAAAGAAAACCAAAGCAGGAGGCATCACAATCCCGGACTTCAAGCTGTATTACAAAGCTGTAATCAAGACAGTATGGTACTGGCACAAAAACAGACACTCAGATGAATGGAACAGAATAGAGAACCCAGAAATGGGCCCACAGATGTATGGCCAACTAAGCTTTGACAAAGCAGGAAAGAATATCCAATGGAAAAAAGACGGGTCTTTTCAGCAAATGGTGTTGGGAAAACTGGACAGCCACATGCAGAAAAATGAACCTGGGCCACTTTCTTACACCACACACAAAATCAACTCAAAATGGATGAAAGACCTAAATGTAAGACAGGAAGCCATCAAAATCTTTGAGGAGAAAGCAGGCAAAAACCTCTTTGATCTTGGCTGTAGCAACTTCTTACTCAACACATCTCCAGAGGCAAGGGAAACAAAAGCAAAAATGAACTATTGGGACCTTATCAAGATAAAAAGCTTCTGCACAGTAAAGGAAACAATCAGCAAAACTAAAAGGCAACGACAGAATGGGAGAAGAAATTTGCAAACGACATATCAGATAAAGGGCTAGTATCTAAAATCTATAAAGAACTTATCAAACTCAACACCCAAAAAACAAATAATCCAGTGAAGAAATGGGCAAAAGACATTAATAGACACTTCTACAAGGAAGACATCCAGGTGGCTGACACATGAAAAAAATGCTCAACATCACTCATTATCAGGGAAATGATACATCTCAGAACCACAATGAGATACCACCTCATACCTGTCAGACTGGCTAACATTAACAACTCAGACAACAACAGATGTTGGTGAGGATGCAGAGAAAGGATCCCTTTTGCATCGCTGGTGGGAATGCAAGCTGGTGCAGCCACTCCGGAGAACAGGATGGAGGTTCCTCAAAAAATTAAAAATAGAACTACCCTATGACCCAGCAATTGCACTACTAGGCATTTATCCAAGGGATACAGGTATGCTGTTTCGAAGGAACACATGCACCCCAATATTTATACCATCACTATCAACAATAGCCAAAGCATGGAAAGAGCACAAATGTCCATCAATGGATGAATAAAGAAGATGTGGTATATACAATGGAGTATTACTCAGCAATCAAAAAGAATGAAATTTTGCCATTTGCAACTGCATGGATGGAACTAAAGGGTACTATGCTAAGTGAAATTAGTCAGAGAAAGACAAAAATCATATGACTTCACTCATATGAGGACTTTAAGAGACAAAACAGATGAACGTAGGGAAGGGAAACAAAAATAACATAAAAACAGGGAGGGGGGACAAAACAGAAGAGACTCTTAAATATGGAGAACAGTTACTGGAGGGGTTATGGGAGGGGGGATGGGCTAAATGGGTAAGGGGCATTAAGGAATCTACCCCTGAAATATTGTTGCTCTATATGCTAACTAATTTGGATGTAAATTAAAAAAATAAAAAATAAATTAAAAAAAAAATTGGGATGATGTGAAAAATCCTAATCTGTCATCAGTTTCAGTGACTTTAATCCTATCTAAGGAAATCAAACTTTGTTGGGATGATTCTGTTGGCTATGTATATTTTTGCATTTATTTAGCCATTTACAGGATTTATGATTTTATGTCCAATAAAAGTGGCTATCTCCAGAAAAACAGCCTGCCTTCATCTTTCAAAATAGACAGGTCCTTGCATTCTTGTCAAGGGAAACAAGTGCTTCCTACAGTTTATAATCTAGTACTCATTATTTTATTTCCCCAAGCTACCATTTCAGCAATCTTCTGCAACAACAATCACACATTCTGTGCCCCCGACCCCACAAAAAAAAAAAAAAAAAAAAAAAAAAAAAGGATTCATGAGCAGGAAACATGGTAACTTACAAATAATATTACTTGGTTAAGTTATATAAAACTAAGATGTCTCAAGAATACTATATACAAGTAAAATGTGCCACAACATTACATTATTAAATAGCAGCCAAGAAAGTCCCGATCTAGCCAACCTACTGAAATCAAAACATACACAATACAAATTGTGCATGTGCATTCAAAGAAATGAAAAGTTAACAGGTTGAAATGAAGACAAAATGTACAAAGTACTCAAGGTTAGAACACCACTAATTTTAGTGTACAACCTTAAGTTAAAATGAAAATATAAAATGACACAAAAATAATGACTGAATGACAACTACATATGTGAAGCACTAAAACAGGTAGTAGTTGACACAGAACATGAGATCTACCTTCAAAGGATTTATAATCAAAGGGGATGACAAAACATACTGATCATTGGGTATAAACCTTCCACTTAAAGGCATAGCCTATAAAAACTATTATCTTTATACCCTATGTAAATGAATAAAGTGAAACACTATTTCCAACTAGTAGCAACTCTTCAGAACAAACAAAAAGAATACAAATGTGGATTTCATGGGACAATCATAGTAAAGACATTTCAATTCTCCCTTAATAGAGTTTCTAGCTACAAACACTTTTTGAATCTAAGTATTTCCTCAAACCCCCTGCCCACAAAGAAATGTGTAATAGCTATTCCTCACATTGTCTAGATTGGTACTGTCCGATAGAAATACAATCCAAGTCACATTAATTCAAAATTTCCTAGCAGGCACTAAAAATGAACAAATAAAATTAATTTTCATATTTTACTTAATATAGTCAAAATATTATCAGGTCAATATGTAATCAATATAAAATTGTTGGGACATTTCACATTCTTTTTTTAAAAATTTTTAATGTTTATTTTTGAGAGAGAAAGAGAAAGAAAGAGAGAGAGAGAGAGAGAGAGAGAGCGCGCGCACGCGCACAAGGGGGGAGAGGGGAGGAGCAGAGAGAATCGCAGAGGCAGGCTCCAGGCTCTGAACTGTCAGCACAGAGCCTGATGCAGGGCTTGACCTCACAAACTGGGAGAGCATGACCTGAGCTGAACTCGGAGGCTTAACCGACTGAGCCACGCAGGCACCCCAACATTCTTTTTTTTCTTACTAAGTCTTTGATATCAGTGTGTTTTACACTAACTGCACATCTGAATTCAGATTAGCCACACCTCGGTTGCTCACCACCCGCCTGTGACTAGTGGTTACTATACTGGACAGCACAGGTCTAGATATATTCATGGAGTTAAAAATATCAACTTTAAAAATTGGAGTCAAAAGATCTAAAGACCAAGAAGGCACCAGGCTGGCTCAGTCAGTAGAGCATGTGACCCTTGACCTCAGAGTTGTGAGTTTGAATCTCATGTTGGGTGTGAAGATTACTTAAAAATAAAATCTTTAAAAAACAACAAAAAAACCTAGACTGTGAAAGTGTGCTTTATTTCCCGAATCCAGCAGTTCTCCAAGTTTTCACATCCCCAAGATCTGTGGAGTCTAAGTCCTTTCCTTTCAACCTGCAGGAGGCTGGATTTTCTTCACTAACTTCAAATGATGTATTGCAACAGATTGAATACAGCCGTTCATATGAAAATCCACCTGTCTTATTAAACCAGAAGGCACAGAGATAAGCAAATGTGTTAAACAATGCTATCCTTCTTACTCAATTTTTTTCCTTATTTTGGAAACTAGTTATTTTTCATTGTAAGCACTTTGAAGTAGACCCTACACTCTATCAACCACCACCTTTTCCAATGCTTCACATATGGACTTGTCTCTCACTTTATGTCATTTTATATTTCTGCCCTAATTTAAATTTTGTAATGTCAACACAAAAGTTCACTGCATTTTTAAATGAAAATTTAAAATTTTCTCTTCTAATTTCTAATAAGGTAAACACTGACAGCTATAACTCACATAAGCAAAAGCCCATTTTAATTATTAACAGGCTAAAGAGATCTCAAGACCAAAAAGCTTGAGAATGGCCATCCTAATCTATCACACAGCTCCTGGAAAATAGGAGGAAGAAATGAAAAGATGTCAGTCTCCACACTTTCATATTTCTCTATAAATTCCACAAAATGATTCATTCTATCATTAATGCTGACTTTGTAATTGGTTTCTATGAACCAAGAAATTGAACTAATCACGCACAGTTCACATACAGTAACTGTTATGAGGCAATCTATGTTGCACACAAGGCCTTCAAAACAGACTCACGGTTAAAATAAACTGCATATGGCAGCTTATTTAGAACATGGAGGTTAACTAATCATCTCAAGAGATTTTTATGTTTTCAGAAGACATGGAGGAGTTCCCGCAAGCAATATTTTTGTCATTATTTTCCAAAAGTTAAATTCACAAAGGGTAATCAATCTTTTTGGCACTATAATAAATGCAAAGCATACATAATTTTAAGGAATATAGTGCTTTCCAAACTTTGGCAATATGCCTCAGCTGAAATTAAGATGGTAACATTCCCATTTAGGATGAAGCATACAGGAAAGGGTATTTTAAAGGGCGAGAGCAAAAATCCAACAGCAGAAATGAAGTACTGTGTCCAAATCCTGGCAACCTGTTCTGTTTTGTCCACCGGACCAATAAAGACAGACGAGAATAGTGAGAGAGCAGAGAATTATTATAAAAATGCAAATTCTGAACTGATGTGAAAACATAATCATACCTCCAAAACCTGCAGTGGCCCTCAGAATACACAAAGTTCCCCGGATGATATACCAAAAAGTTAGCTGTGGACCCCAAATTAGCTCAAATCCCAATCCTCACTGTAAAGAGGCATGGAAAAATTTCAAACATATATTTCCTTATATTTTGTAGAAGACTGAAGTATACCATGAACACTGCAATTTCAAAAACCTGAGAAATAATATGTGCTGAGATACTGTCAAAAACCCAAACAATTCCTTTGTATTAACCAAAGAGCTGTAGTCAAATAACATCTTTTAAAACTGACCCCTGATGGGAAAAAAAAAAAAAAAAAAAAAAACAAAGAAAAGAAAAGAAAAGAAAAGAAAAGAAAAGAAAAAGGGAAGGTGGAATGTCTTCCGAAAACTTACTTCTCATATTAACATCTATAGGATTTACACTCGCGGCGTGAACTTTGATAATAACTTCATTTGGATAGTGTATGACAGGTATCATCATGTTCTGAGTAAATCGAAGCACCTCGTTCTTTCCGTATTTATCTATCACCCAAGCGGGCATGACGGTGCTCCTTGGAGAGGTAGTACTAATCTTTTTAACTGAAGGCTTTTGTACAGCATGGCTTCGCCAGAAGCAAACCGCAGTACATGCATTTCTTCTAAGTACACAGGTTTTCAGCAGAAGTTCCATCGTAAACAGTGGTTGTATTGTGGGCCCTAAGTAAAATGCATGTAAACTGGCTCAAACTCTAACCCCTAAATTAGGTCAATATCTGCCAAACACACTGGCTGATTTCAAAGTTGAGAATTCAAAATAGAAGTCAGCCTGCCTAATGGAGCAATTGAAGGAAGAAGAATATGTTATTATTCTGGTCTTCCCATTTGAAAATCTCCAATTAGCGTTCCAGTCAGTATTCTGTCATTCTCTTCCCTCCTTACACCTTCTCCCCTTTGAAAAACAAATACAAAACCCCTAGAAGCCAGCCCTGTCCTGGAAGCCCCCGGCAGGACAAGCAAACCCCGCTTAATTACCACACGCTACCAAGAACCTGAGACTCCCCGACTCCCTCCGCGACCCTAGCCCCGAGTCTCCTTACGACCCTCTCTCCTTCGCAGCAGGAGTTGCTTTGCGGCGCCAACCAATCACGTGCAAAGATAATTTCCCCGGGGTTGCAATTCGACCAATCTAAGTGCTCGATGTTGAAACGGTCAGTGACGGCCAAAGATGGCTGCGCCCATGTAATACCGGCGCGGGTGTTGACCTTTTTTATTCCTCATTGTCACCTGGTGCCTGTGGTGGCAGGCTGGCACGAGGACCATGCTGGGCCGGACCCTCCAAGAAGTGAGTGGAACTGGCTGTTGAGGGCCCAGGGAGGTCAGAAAGATTCGCGGAATCCGCGGACAAGGAGCCCCGGGGTCTGACCACGCATCTTGGTCAGCCTCGGCCGTCTCCTTTCCTGGAACTGGGTGGGGGCTTCCGACCTTTGGGCCATTCAGCTGTACTCTCTATACCCGTTCTGGAGTTACGACCTCAGCAGGGGAGGCTTACGCAGCACGGAACGGTGCGGTGGAAGTGTACCCTGGCTTCTTTCAACTAGACGTTTGCTAAAAGCTTGGGTCAGGCCCCTAGTGGATGGGCTTTGCTGGTCCACTTTAGTCCCTCTTCGGTTCCCTACACTCATCTAATGCAGTTATTGCTTAAGAAGCCCGTGAAATCTGTACTTTGCAAAATACAAACGAGTAATTTTTAGTCCCCCCCCCCCCCCGCCCCGTCCCCACTTCTTTGATAGATTCTTTAGGCTTCAACTATCAGTAAGATAGCAATGATTCTCTCACCCGTGTCTTCCATTTCCTGGAGCTCAGTTTTATACTCTAGGCTATGTTTGTAAATGCCTTCTGGACATCTCTTCAAAATGCCCCATAACAACCTCAACTTACTTTAAGGAAAGTTGACTTCATCATTGTAACAGGACCACTTCTTACTTCTCAACCTCCACGTTAAAAAACAAATCAAAACCTGATTTCTGAATTCTTAATATTCTCTTTTTAATGGCACAGCTGTTATCCCAGTTGCCCTTAACATTCTTCCTCATCTGTCATATCCAATAAATCACTAAGCCCTGTTAATTCTATTTTGAATTTACCTCTGGAATCTGTTTTCTTTGCTTCCTCTCTGCTGTTAAGACTTCAGATCTCCTTGCTTTCTGGCCCAGTATCTCTCAAACTTGGGAACTGTCTGCAGGCCCACTCATATAAGAATCCTGTCAGGCTCTTGTTAGAACCACAGCTGTGTCCCACTTTGGGAGCTCTGTGATTTGCGGCCCAGAGTATATGGTTTAACCAGGGCTCCAGGTGAATCTGCTAATAAGTAGGGGTTTAGGACCTACCCTGCCTTCCATTTTCCTGTTGTATTTTCACCTGGGAAATCTTTTTATCTGTCCATGTGGTAGCCTTTTAGAAAGCTGTAAATTACAATAACAAAAATGACAGGCATTAAATAATAAATAGCCCTTACCCAAAGGGCATTTTACCCAAAGGGCATTAGTGTTTTACCATCTTATATTACACGTGGTCTCTACTATATATTTCTGTACAGAGGCACCTTCGTGGCTTAATCAGTTAAGCATCTGACTTTGGCTCAGGTCGTGATCCCGCAGCTTATGAGTTCAAGGCTCGCATAGGGCTTCCACTCTCAGTGCAGAGCCTGCTTTGGATCCTTTGTCTCCCTCTCTCTGCCCCTCCCCCCCCCCAAAAAAATAAATAAACATTTAAAAATTAAAAAAAATAAAATTATAAAAACAAAACATTATTTGGTAGTTATTTTCCCACCCCCCAAACTATCTTCTGTCCACTCCATGTTTTTTCTTTTTTTAAAAAAATTTTTTTTTCAACATTTATTTTTGGGACAGAGAGAGACAGAGCATGAACGGGGGAGGGGCAGAGAGAGAGGGAGACACAGAATCGGAAACAGGCTCCAGGCTCTGAGCCATCAGCCCAGAGCCTGACGCGGGGCTCGAACTCACGGACCGCGAGATCGTGACCTGGCTGAAGTCGGATGCTTAACCGACTGCGCCACCCAGGCGCCCCATGTTTTTTCTACATCATTGTACTGATGTCCCAAATTCTACCAATTAGAAATTAATTAATTTAGTACACATTCTCTTTTAAATATGTAAAGACGCCTGGGAGGGTCGAATGATTTATTCACCCATTGTTGTGAATTACAATAGTTCAATAAAATTTCTCTCCCTCACATAGTTGCTATAATCAATTGAAGAAAGGGAAAATTTGCTGGGGAGGAAATTCGGGGGAGGAGCTGGGAACTATAATAGAGTTTTGAGGCAATGTTGGGGACCTACGTAAGGCTTAGAGTAACAGGAGCCCTGAGAGGAGGCACTCAAAGGAGGTAACATGCCAAACAGGAGATAAAACTATTTGTAAGTTTTATGCAGGTACATTCAGGAAAGAGGAGTCTCACTTTTACCTTCCCCCTTTGTGGCATGATCCCACTGTTTCTAGGAGCCAGACACCAGGCTAATATTACTAATCCTAAAGTTATTAATTATATATTCAAGAGGCTTCTTGGGGGTCTGCCTAAGAACGCTTAATTGTTCTATGGGAAAACAGATTCCAAATTTTAAACAACTCAGTTATTCATTCAATTAACATTTAGTGAACACCTCTGTGTTCCAGTCGTTGGGGATTAGCATTGAAGGCAAACAGAAGTTCCTGCACTCATGAAGCCTGCATTTTTATGGGGAAACAGGCATTAAATTAGTTTTTATTTTTTTAAGTAAATAATATAATCTCAGGTAGTATAAGTAATATGAAGAAAGATTAAGCAGGCTATAGTGTGAGAAGTAGTAGGGGTGGGGGTGGAGCCAGATGGCTTGGAGTGGTTAGGAAAGGTTTCTCTGACTGCCTGGGTATATTTTAAAGAGACCTGAAGGATATGAAGGGTGAGCCCTGGGAGGGTCTGGAGGAATAGTATTCCAGCCAGATGGAGCAGTAAGTGCAAAGAGTCTGCAGCAAGAGCAAGCTTGACATGTTCAGGAATTGCAAGAAAGCCAGTGTGCCTGGAGAGATGTGAATGAAGAGGAGAATAGTGGGAGATTGAGGTTAGAGAGATAAGTAGGAGCCAGATCATGGACTTCTTAGGCCATGGTAAGGAAAAGCTCCTAAAGGCTATTCCTAAAGATATGGTGTACAAGAAAGCAAGTGAGGAAGCAGAAAGACCAGTTAGAAGGCTGTTGCATTGGCAAGAGATAATGGCAGCACAGATGGGGTGGCTGTAGAGGTAATGTGAAACGGGTGTTTTTCTTTAAGTTAGTTGCTGATGGATTGGATACAGAGTTTGAGGGAAAGAGAAGAATGAAGGAGGATGCTTAAAGTTTTGGCCTGGGCAGTTGGGAAGATGGTAACAGCAAGATCGGAAAGACTTGGTGCCTGGGTGGCTCAGTCAATTAAGCGTCCAACTTCGGCTCAGGTCATGATTTTGCGGTTGATGAGTTCGAGCCCTGTGTCAGGCTCTGTGCTGATAGCTCAGAGTCTGGAACCTGCTTCAGATTCTGTCTCCCTCTCTTTTTGCCCCTCCTCCCCTCATGCTCTGTCTCCCTCTCAAAAATAAATAAACATTAAAAAAAATGGGAAAGATTTTTTTCCCACTTTTTTTTTGAGGTATAGTTGACATATCACGTTATATTTGTTGCAGGTGTACAACATAATTTGGTATTTGTATACACTGCAAATTGATCACAATAAGTCTAGTTTTTTCCTGTCATCGTATAAAGTTACATAATATGCAGTACAATATTGTTGACTATAGTCACCATGCTGTACACTATATCCCCATGACATTTATTTTATGACTGGAAGTTTACCTCTTGACCCCTTTCTCCCATTTTGCCCATCCCCTAACCCCTCCCTCCTGGCATCCATCTGTCTCTTCTCTGCATCTACGAGTTTTGTTTTGTTTTTTAGATTCCACATATAAGTGAAGTCATACGGTATTTGTCTTTCTCTGTTGTCACAAATGGCAAGATTTTGTTCTTTTTATCTTACCATTTGTGACAATAGAAAGACAAATACCGTAGGATTTCACTTAGGTGTGGAATATATATAATATATATATAATGGACTATTAGGTAACCATATATTAGGTATATATTAAATGAAGTGTGTATGTATATATATACATATATATATATACACACATATATATATGCGTGTGTGTGTGTATATACACATACACACACACCACATCTCCTTTATCCATTCATCCATCAATGGACACCTTGGTTGCTTCCATGTTTTGGCTATTGTGAATAATGTGCAATGAACATAAGGGTGCATATATCTTTTCAAATTAATGTTTTCGTTTCTTTGGATAAATACCCAGAAGTGGAATTGCTGGATCATATGGTACTTCTGTTTTTAGTTTTTTGAGGACCCCCATACAGAAAAGACAATTAGGAAGCATATTTGGAAGGAGAAAGTTATCAAGACTTCTGGGCATGTTAATTTGGAGATGCCTGCTGGATATGCAAGTGGAGATGTTGGTTAAGCAGGCGGATATAGGAGTTTTGGAGATCAGGAAAGCAGCTAGGTATGACGATATAAATTGACCAGAGTATAGAAGATAATTAATGTATGTAGACAGATAAGAACACCCAGGGAGCTGAGCACAAAAATAGAAGAAGGCTAAAACTTTCCAACATTTAGAGGTCAGCAATAGGAAGCAGAGCCAGCAAAAGAGATGTGAAAGAATGGTAGGTAAGGCAAGAGGGAAACCAAGTCTTGGTGTCCTGAAACACAAGTGAAAAAGCTTCAAGAAGAGAGTGCTCTCTTAAGTTGAATGCTGCTGAGAAATACTGTATACGATTAGGACTGAGCAGTGACTGCTGGATTTAGGAATGTGGAGGTTGCTAGTGATCTTGATACAATTTCTTGGAACATTGGAGACAAAAACATGAATGGAATGTATTAATGGGTACCAGTCAACTGGACACTCCGGCCTCAAGGACTCTCCTATACCTTCAGCATTTGTTAAGACAATTATTTTTGAAAGACAGTTCTTTTTCTAAGTGAACTTCTGATGCTGTCTGTAAAGTTAGTAGTATAGTGGTCCAGAGTGTGGGCTTTGGAAACAACAGCAGGCCTTGGTTGAATCCCCACTCTACTTTCCAGCTTTGTGACCTCACGCAGGAACTTTAGTTTTTTATCTGTAAAATGGAGGCAATAATATCAGCCCCTCAGAGTGGATATAAAGATTAAATGAAATATAAATCATTGATGGGTGGGAGGATGTGGGAAATAGGTAATGCTCTTGCTGTGATGAGCACCCGCTGATGTATGGAATTGTTGAGTCATTATATTTTATACCTGAAACTAATATAATGCTGTGCTAACTATACTGGAATTAAAATTAACTTAAAACTGAGCACCTGGGTGGCTCAATCAGTTAAGCATCTGACTTCAGCTCCAGTCATGATCCCACAGTTTGTGAGTTTGAGCCCCGCGTCAGGCTCTGTGCTGATAGCTCAGAGCCTGGAGCCTGCTTCAGATTCTGTGTCTCGCTCTCTCCCTGCCCCTCCCCTGCTCACGTGCTATCTCTCTCTCTTTCTCTTTCTCAAAAAATAAACATTAAAAAATTAAATTAAAATTTGAAAAGTAAATATTTTTTAATGTTTATTTATTTGAGACAGAAAAAGGGGCAAGCACGACTGAGGGAGGGGCAGAGAGAGAGAGAGAGAGAGAGAGAGAGAGAATCCCGAGCAGAATCCCGAGCAGAATCTCCGCACTCATAGTGTTCAATCTCCCAAACCATGAGGTCATGACCTGAGCTGAAATTGAGTTGGATGCTTAACTGACTGAGCCTCCCAGGTGCCCCTAAAAAAATAAACCTTAAAAAAAAAAAGAAAGAAAGAAATATAAAGCATCTAGGATGATGCCTAGCACTAAGTGCTATTGTTAACATTAATTTTGTTACAGGGACAAATTTGCTAAATTATATGTATTTAGAATTCTCTCTCCCCCTAGTTTCTAAGAAGAGTGACTCCTGAGGAAGATCTCTTATTTTTTCTAAGAAGGTGTATAAGGTGTATTGTTTTTTATTGCTGCCTAACAAATTAGTATAAACTTTTTGGGGGCGCCTGGGTGGAGCAGTCGGTTGAGCCTCCGACTTCAGCCAGGTCACGATCTCACGGTCCGTGAGTTCGAGCCCCACGTCGGGCTCTGGGCTGATGGCTCAGAGCCTGGAGCCTGTTTCCGATTCTGTGTCTCCCTCTCTCTCTGCCCCTCCCCCGTTCATGCTCTGTCTCTCTCTGTCCCAAAAATAAATAAACGTTGAAAAAAAATTATAAATTAGTATAAACTTTTTGGGTTAAAATAATCTTATTATCATCTCACAGTTTTGTGGGTCAGGAGTCCAGAAATGGAGTAGCTGGGTTCTCTGCTCACAAGAGTCTCACAAGGCTGAAATCAAGGGGTGGGCCAGGGCTGTGGTTTCATCTGAAGCTCAGGGTCCTCCTTCAACTTCATTGGTTGTTGGCAGACTCGATTTCTTTGCAGCTGTAGGACTGAGGTCCCCGGTTTTTGGCTGACCGTGTGGATGGTTGGGCGAATGAGCTGGGCGGACAGGAGTTGGAGGATAACTAGAATTGAGGTTTTGGAGGTTACACATATCTTGGTAATGATGTCATCTGGGACGAGTTGATGACCTGAGCGAGGTGAAGGAAGAGTTTGCCAGAAATGAGGTTGAACTGAGAGGCCGGGTTTCAGTGTACATTACTTGAAGCCTGAAGTCAACAAGAATAACAGCAGGAGCCACTGTAAAGTAGACTAAAGGGAGCTAAGTGCTAAAATCTTTGATGAATGAAAAGGGGTACCAGGCAGACAGTAGGTTCACACCCCAGGAAGAGTGATATAAACTCCTCCAAGTCCTGTACTTCAGATGAGCTGGGATTTTTGAGTGAAGAGGGAAGAGGAAGGCATTGAAAAATGAGGAGGATACTTGCCTGCACACTCTCCCCTCCCCCTCTGGACTCTGGTCCACGGTAGGTAGAAGCTAAAACAGTCATCTCTTGGGGCACCTGGGTGGCTCAGTGGGTTGAGCATCTGACTTCAGCTCACATCATGCGCCAGCAGTCCGTGAGTTCGAGCCCCACGTTGGGCTCTGTCCTGACAGCTCGGGAGCCTGGAGCCTGCTTCGGATTCTGTGTCTCCCTCTCTCTCTGCCCCTCCCCTGCTCGTGATCTATCAAAAATAAACATTAAAAAAATTTTTTTAAGAAAAAAATTAATAAAACAGTCATCTCTTGAGAAAGCTGCAGGAGAAGCAGTGGCCTCAAGGAAACACCTGTTTTCTATTAGAGAAAAGAAGTGCCAGGGAAAACAAATTTGGTTTTTTTAACAAAAACCTTTATGGTCGATTTTATCTCATATTCAGATATGACACCTTCAATTTTTTCCCAGGGAAGCTGCACTGTTTATATTTTCACACTCCTTATGCTCAGGTCATTCTAGTTAATTAGCATCTTTGTTTTCATTTCTCTTCTCCAATTCTCTTTTTCATTTTCTCAAATCTGGATTTCCTAAAAATGGTCCTAATGAAGATCAGCAGCATTTCAGATGAGTGCTCCTAGACAATCTCATTTCTTGCCCTTGTAACCACAACCGAAACGGGTTTCTCTTGTATTCTTGTACCAGTTGGCAAGTCACAAAGCATCTGAGGATAGTAGACATTAGGAGATTTGAGGGGAGGCAAAGAAGGAAAGACAGTGAGACATAATTTTTGTCATTCTTACAATTTGGCCCGCCTGCCCCCGCCCCTCCCTGAGTCACTGCCTCAGCCACCTGTCGGCAGTGCTTTCCTCCTCTTGTGCATCAGCCTTAGGGGTCCTCTCAGTGGCCTGTTCCCACTGCGTTTCTAATCTTAAGCTCAGCCCTAAGAATACCGCTGCTTTGATGATTTATTCAACAGATGAGAGCAGATGATTTGCAGGTTTTCCCCTCGAATGCAAACTCCTGTTGCTTGATGGATGTAGGACACCTGAAAATACAGTCAACTTGGAAGACAAACTAAGCTTGCACTCATTTGGGGAGAGAGATGGTGAAGGAGCTTGTATTATGAAGTTACTTCTCCCCTATACTACTGTGTGGCTTTGGACAAATCACTAACCTCTCTGAGCTTCAGTCTTCATTTGTGAAATGAGGTTAATAATACATAACTTATGTGGTTGTTATAGGGTTAAGTGAAGTAATAATGCATGTAAAGCACCTATGTCTGGCTCTTGGTTAATAATAAATATTACTCCTTCGCCCATTTTCCTTCTCTCTGAGCTCCCATCCCAACTCTTTTCATATAATCTCCAAAGCTGCGGTGTCGTCTTTGACTTATAATTCATTCCTTGTATCTAATTAGTAAGTACTTACTACTTCCTACAGGAAGTATTAAATAGTCATCACTTCAGGCTTTACTGTAAACATCTAGGTTCTGCTCATTTGTAATGCAGTTTATTTTAACACTTCTTTTACTAGCTTTCCTAATGCACCCCAGCCAGGATTTCAGAGAAGTTTCCTCTCAGTTTGCTTTTGAACCTGTATTTTATAAACATTCTCTCCATTTGTAGTGGCTCTGACTTGAATTCTACAATAGTTATAAAGATCTTACCTAGAGCCATAAGCCCCTGCAGGGCCTTGTCCAGTCGGTTTCTTTCTTTCTTTCTTTTTTTTCACTCTGGGTTGTGTGTGTTGCAGCTAAACTACTCTCTGCACGATCTACCCTAACCCATGCTCCACCCACCCCAGGCCTCCACTGCTACTAGACAGGATGGCTTACCTAAACCACTGCTCTTGTTGGTACAGACCTGACTTGGAAACAGCCCTCCGCTAGGGCAATGAACATCGTGTCCCCCAACCCATACCCAAGCTAACCGATGTGTTACCCTCATTCAGTACACCACCTAGGTATAGCGTTCTCTTGGTTTTGAATCCAAGCTTCACTTCAAAATTGTATACTTCCCCATTCTATCTGCCTACTCAGTATAATACTTGAAACTTCTGCAGGCTCGGTAAAGGGTTTTTGAATTGTATACATTATAGGTTTCTGCAGCGCTGAAACAAGGCCAAATTACTCCAGTAGAGCTCTGTCAAAAATGTCTCTCCCTTATCAAGAAGACCAAGTTTCTAAATGCTTACATTACTATATCAGAAGAGGTGGCCTTAAAGCAAGCTGAAGAATCAGAGAAAAGATACAAGAAAGGTAAATTACTGTGAATTATACTTAATTGGTATATCCCTAGAGAAACAATTTAATTGGATGTAGCAGTCTCCATTTGGCAAGCGAGGCTTTTAACATAAAACATACCCTTATTTAAAGAACTTGCCATGAGGTATAATAAAAATAAGGCTAATGGATATGTGATGCTTTATAATGCCCAACTGGAATAGTTTCTAACATAAACTTGATTTATGAAGAAGTATCTTTACCAAAAACTAATAGTTACCATAATAACTAGTATTAATGTGTCTTTATATCCTGAACTCGATGTATAGCTCCTGTTCTTTTGGCTTTTTGATGCAGGTCACTCCCTCGGGGCTTTAGATGGAATTCCTGTTGCAGTAAAAGACAACTTTAGCACATCAGGCATTGAGACAACATGTGCATCAAACATGCTGAAAGGTAAAGTTTAATTGACCAGAGCATTAGTAGTTTTACAAAACTAGTTTTTCAGTTTAAATAAAAGGTAAGATACTAAAGCACCAAAGTATTCTGAGACCAGTTATATTTGCAAAAGAAATACTTATGCTGGTGTATTTTTACTATCGGCTCTTTCAGAATGCACAACTATTCCTTAGAGGTAGGCCAGCTTATTGGATGTATCCTATTTAGGAAATTTTAGAAATCCCACTTAGGAAGACTCAATAACTGACCACCAAATACACACTAAGTGACCTCTGACTCCCACTCATTGATAATATGGGAATAAGGGCCTGTCATTACCCCTCTCTGTGAGGATTAGCACCTATTGTCTAGTTGTTTTGTGTTTCCTGAGTCTTCCATCTTTTATGTCACTATACTTATCTGCATATAGTGATGCTTAATTTTGTTCTTTACAGTTTAGTAGGTCAAAAGGAAACATGTTTGTCAAGATTTGGGGATCCTAGAAAGACAAAGAACTAGAAAAAGCTTATTCACAGTGCTATACCCTAAAAGAAAGTCTCTGGGGAATATGCCACAGGTTCCTCTAGGAGCTGTATTATTGTTAATTGTTCTGGAATATACACTAGATGAAATTTAAATGAGAATAGAGATCTATGTGTGACTGGAAATAGATAAAAATTACTGTGTGATGTAGCATTTCAAGTACAATGGGCAAAATAACGATGTGCTGTTAGTTTCAGATGAATTGGGTACATCTCTATTATTCAGTATTTAGTAGTACGAACTGTTATAGTCTATGTTTTTAGACGATAAAAATAGTGAATATGCCGACTGTCTTTGGAAAATGTAGAAATTAGCAGTAGAAAAATTAAAATTAACTAACCTCGGGAAGAAAGTACTACCTACAACTCAAATTAGAAATAATTAACACATGTCAATATGGACAGCTTAGTTGCAATTTAAAATCTTGTTTCTTGCATGTGATTTACATGTTCATGTTTTTTTTCTCCTACAACAAAAATAACTGATTTTTTTCAGGTTATGTACCACCTTATAATGCTACAGTAGTTCAGAGGTTGTTGGATCAGGGAGCTGTCCTGATGGGAAAAACTAATTTAGATGAGTTTGCAATGGGGTAAGTAAAATTGAAATTTTCTTCTCTTGTATTTCTTTCATCTTTGTCTCGGTTTACTTTCATATCACATTATCTTGATACTATAGCTTTATAGTAAACCTTGAAATTAGGTAATAAGAGTCTTTTAACTTTTTCAAAATCATTTTACATATGCTAGGTGCTTTGCATTTCCATATAAGTTTTAGAATCAGTTTGCTGATTTCTGTAAAGCTTAATTGGATTTTGATCATGATTGTGTTGAATTTACAGGTCAGATGGGGAGAATTGACATCTTAATATGTGTCTTCTGATCCTTGAACACTTTATTTCTATCCCTTTATTAGATTTTTAATTTTTCTCAGTGTTTTTATGATTTTCTGCATATAAATCTTGTACATAATGTGTTTGATTCATTCCCGAGTATTTCATTTTTTTAATGCTATAGAAAAATGGTATTTTTTCCATTTCTAATTGTTTATTGTTAGTATATAGAAATATAATTGATTTCTCTGTATTGAGCTTGTATCCCACTGCCTTGCTAAGTTCTCTTATTAGTTCTAGTTGATCTTTGTAGATTCTTTGGTATATTTTATGTGGATGATCATGTCATCTGCAAATACAGACAGTTTTATTTCTTCTTATTTCTCTTTCTTTTTTGTGTTGGTTAAGACTTCAGTACAATACTGAGTAGAAGTAATAAGAGCAGATATCCTTTCTTTGTTCTTGATTTTGGAGTGAAAAAATTCAGTGTTTCACCAAAGCATTGTTTCATAGAAGCAGAGTCTTTGACTCTCTTATTTACGGTGTTATCTCTTGGCACTCAGTAAATATATGTTGAATGAATTAATCCACGGGAGTAAACTTGAACATAGGTCATTAGGACATTGCCTTGAACAGCTGATCAAAATGAACATCGTCAGTGAGAGTAAGTGGACATCATTGTACCTCTAGATGTGATTCCCTGAGAAGAACACACCATCACCTATGCAGTATTCCAGCTGAGAATGTTAAACCTGAAACTAATCACAGGGAATCAGAAGATAAGTCTGAAATGAGAAACATTCTATAAAAATATGAATATCATAAAAGGCAAAGAAATGCTGTGAAAATATTCCAGATTAAAAGAGCCTAAAAAAGTAAAACCTAAATCTTATAGAAGAAAATGCAGGAGAAAAATCTTTGTGACCATGAGTTAGGCAAAAATTTCTTAGATGGGACACATAAAGTACAATCCATAAAATAAAAAACTGATAGACTGTACTTCTCTAAAATTAGGAACTTCTGTACTTTGAAATACACTGTTAACACATGAAAAAATAAGCCACAGCCTGGGAGAAAATATTTGCAAAACATACATCTGAGAAAGAACTGGCATCCAGTATATACAGAAGCTTTCCCAACTCAAAAATCAGAAAACAACCCAATTTAAAAGGGGGGAGGGGTAAAAATATGTAAGCAGACATTTCATCAAACCAGATATATAGTTGGCAATAAACACATGAAAACAATACTGAACATGGTTAGTCATTAAGGAAATGCAAATTAAAACCACAAGGAGATACATGCATCTTTTAGAATGGTTTAAAAATGACAATATCAAGTGCTGACAAGGATGCAGCGCAATTGGGTTTCTCATGCAATCCTGGTAGGAAATGCAAAATGGTATAGCCATTTTGGAAAATAGTCTGGCAGTTTCTCATAAAGTTAAACAGCATAGGATCCAACAATCTCAGTCCTGCTATTTAGTCAAGAGATGAAGAGGTATATTGACATGAAAGCAATGGCCAGGGTCTTTCAGTACAATATTTATTGTGGCTTTATTCATCATTGCCAAAAACTAGAAATAACTCCATGCCCATTGGCTAGCAAATGATTTAAAAAGTACAAAAAGGGGCTAATGAGACAATGATACCTAAATGCAGTACCTGATGTTAGACTCCATCCCTTACTAGGAGGGGGAAATGCTGCAGAGGACATTACTGGATCAGCTGACCAAACTGGATTACATACAGTATGTTAGATAAAAAGCATTGTGTGGATGTTAAATTTACTGAGATTGGCTACTGTGACCGCATAAGGGAACACCCCTGGTGTTAGGAAATGCACACTGAATACATAACTAAAATATTTAGGAGTAAAGGGCCATGATATATATAATTTACTTTTATGTGGTTTGTGGGGGAAGAAATGATCTGTACATGTTACACACAACGTGTGTCAATCACACAAATCAAATTGGGTGGCTTTTTAACAATAAGTGAAGCTGGGTAAAGGGTATAAAGTTATTTTCATATAATTTCTATTTTTGCAGTTTGCCTGTAAGATTGAAATTATTTCAAAACTTTTTAAATAAGTTATTAATGTTCAACTATGCTTGTCTTAACACGTCTGGTTATAGAGGGAATCCTTCAGAGGACTTCCTGTTTAACTCTTTGAATGTTTGTGACCCTCTTAACCTGGAATACCTGGATTTACAAGGGAAATCATCATAAGCTGAATTGGATAATCAACTGGGATAAAAATCTTAACAGACTAGTTTTTTCTCCTTTCTCCCACACGCTCTTACTTCCCATCATCCACCTCCTCAACCATCTAATTAATGAAAGCTACATCTAAGCAGGCTTCTTGCCTTTTCCAATTCAAGTTCCAGTGGATTATACAGTGTTAGAAGTAAATAATATGATCAGGAGGTGAAATCTTCATATAAAGAACCAAAGTTTCATTAAGATATCTTGCTTCACTTCATCTCAGATCTGGAAGCACAGATGGTGTATTTGGCCCAGTTAAAAACCCCTGGAGTTACTCGAAACAATATAGAGAAAAGAGGAAGCAGAAGCCCCATGGTGAGAATGAGGATTCGAATTGGCTTATAACTGGAGGAAGCTCGGGTGGGAGTGCGGCGGCAGTATCAGCCTTCACGTGTTTTGCGTAAGATGCTTTTTTCTGTCTGTATTGTAGAGCCCATCAAAACACAGTCATAAACCATACTTACAGTCCAACAACAGAGTAGTTCATACCGTGCCGTTTTCATTTCTTTTTAGTGACTTATTTATGCTCGACTTATTTATGATCGATATATCAACATTATATCTCATAAATGTGTTCAACTGTACAGTATACTTAACATGTATTTTATACATATAACTTGAATTTTAGGTATTTAAACTCTTCCTCTATGGGGCGCCTGGGTGGCTCAGTCAGTTAAGCGACCAACTTCGGCTCAGGTCATGATCTCATGGTCTGTGAGTTCTAGCCCCGCGTCAGGCTCTGTGCTGACAGCTCAGAGCCTGGAGCCTGCTTCAGATTCTGTGTCTCCCTCTCTCTGACCCTCCCCTGTTCATGCTCTGTCTCTCCCTGTCTCAAAAATAAATAAACGTTAAAAAAAAAAATTAAAAAAAATAAACTCTTCCTCTATAGTATCTGGTTCTCTTAAAAACATGCTTTTATGGATCTTGCAGAATAAACCAGTTAGTGTAATTAAATTTCACTTCTAAAATAATTTATTTGGGTGTCTGCTCATTGATTGTACAAATATTTAGGGACTAATATACTGTGGCTTTGGCTGAGTGGTGCTGAGCTGTTAATTATGGTTTATCCTTCAGCTAAATCTGGCTTTTGTTTAAAAAAGGGGGGGTGGGTGGGGGAAATGCTCCTAATATGTATCAATAGGATATTTAAAATAGTGTTTTCATAAATCTACCACTAAAAATGTGCATCACTGAGTAAAGTTTTTTTCAAGTTTGTTAGGAGCTGATTTGTTCAACTGTCATTGTTTGTATTTGGGAAGAATCCACCCATCATCCTCTATGTTTTAAGTCTCATTTGTAAAGCATTTTTTAACCACCTAAAGAAGACTAAATAGATTTCACTGTTATTTATCTGTTTCAGTATAAAATGGAATGTGTTTCTTTAGTAGTACTGTATGTATTTTATTTCTCCTTAATTATCCACTGAAATGAAGCTCTTTCACAGACATTGCAACCAGTAAATTATTTATATTTTTTTAGAGCTATGGAGATTTAGAATCTTCAGGGTTTTTTTTGTTTTGTTTTGTTTTTTTAGTTTCTCTGAAATCTTATTTACAAGTAAAACCATTTCATTTTATCTCTGTGGAATTTTAGAGCACTGCATTAATATTAATGAGAGTTCTGACAAGTTAGGACTGGAAGATTAGGTGCTTTTTTTTTCTATCTTCATCACCCTACTTAATGTTCAGCTTTCTGAATGTGCTCTGAGAAGATGGCATTTTGACACATAATTCCTATGGAAATGTAGGTTTTACTTTTACACCGCCGTCAGTGAATCCTAATAAGAAAACGTGTCCTTTTAGAAATTGTTAAAGCAACAGCCTGATTTTGTAGCTCATATGGACTTGTTAAGAAAGACAATCTCATCTGCATTTTCTGTAGAGCTCAAGGGCCTAGTAGTCTTGTGCAGCTCAAAGCTTTTTTCTGGGTATATTCAGCAGAAGCACAGACCCAAAGTAACTCCAGACTGAATGGGTCCCAAACTATCAAGTGTTCTGCTTTGTTTTTCCCCCTTTTGATTTGCTTCTTTTATAATAGTTTTAAAAACAGGAAAGTTCTTGGTGTATTACACAGCCACTAAAAGGAATAAGCTAGAGTGTCATGGAAAGATATCAAAGATACACTGTTAAGTGCAAAACAAGTTGCAGAATAGTATATATAGTATGACCTTTCTGTTAAAAGCAGTCATTACATATGTATATATGTTATGTGCATGGAAGTGTCTGGATGACTATATCAAAATTGATAACAGGATTATTATGGAGGCAGTGATTATAAGAGAAATTTCACTTTATATACAATATACTTATATAATACTTAATTTTTGTAGTTGGCACATACACTTTTCTAATCAGAAAAACTTTTTTTCCCCTGAAATAAAGTTTTAAAAAATGTTTAATTAGGGTAAAACATACGTAACCTAAAATTTATCATCTTGGGGCACCTGGTGGCTCAGTCAGTTAAACATCCGACTTTAGCTCAGGTCATGATTTCACAGTTCGTGGGTTCGAGCCCCACATCAGGTTCTGTGCTGATAGCTCAGAGCCTAGAGCCTGCTTCGGATTCTGTGTCTCCCTCTCTCTGTGCCCCTCCCTTACTCACACTCTGTCTCTCTCTCAAAAATAAATAAACATTAAAAAAAATTTTTTTGTAAATTAAAAAAAAATAAAATTTACCATCTTAAACCTTTTTTTAAGCAGGCTCCATACCCACCGTGGAGCCTAATGCAGGGCTTGAACTCATGACCCTGAGATTAAGACCTGAGCTGAGATCAAGAGTCAATTGCTTAACAGACTGAGCCGTCCAGGCGCTCCTCCTCCCCACCATCTTAACCATTTTTAAGTGTACAATTTAGCATTAAATACATTCACGTTATTGTGCAGCCAGTCTCCAGACCTTGTTTAATTTGCAGAACTGAACCTAAGTACCCATTAAACAACAGCTTCCCATGTGCCCATCCTCCCAGCCCCTGGCAATCACTGTTCTACTTTCTGTCTCTATGAACTTGAAGACTCTAGGTACCTGACGTAAGTGAAATTATTCAGTATTTGCACTTTCATAACTGATCTGTTTTACTTAGCATAATGTTCTCAAGATTAGTTTTTGCTTTTGTTTTTCATAAGAAAAACATGTACTCTGGAGGTAACTGGGCAAAGAAACGGACCCTTCATAGTTCGTAATGCAAATACAAATATGAAAAATTATTAAAAAATGCACATTAACAAAGCTTTTTGGTTTTTTAAATTAACCACATTTTAAGAACTTCTGGTACTCAGTGATGATAATGAAACCTGAGACCGAATCTGATTCACTGCAGTTGGGAATATAAATTGGCAAAAGCCCTCTGACAAGTCATTTGACGATATAGATTAAAAACTTAGAATAACAGGCCCTATGGCTCATTAACTCTACTTCTTGGAAGCCAGCCTAAAACATATTCAGACGTATAGGCAAAGATTTATGTTTAAAGGTGTTTATTACGAAGTAATTTATTATGCAGTTATTACCGTAATTGGCAACAACATAAATGTTTAAATTAAAGTACATTTCTATCTATGATTCTAAATGAGGTAGCGGAAGGTTCTGTATATGAATTTCTGGGAGTGGTGTGTTTAGTTTGTGAAAACATACTGGATAACTGCCATGAAAGGAAGGTAAAAGATACGTATACATATTGATAGGAGAATGGGCTTTAAAATCCTGGGAATCGCCAATTGATAGGATAGAACATTATATATATTTTAACTTGTCAGTAATTTTAGTGATGTAGCAAAAGGCTCCTGATAAGCAAAAAAGAGATGGCAACTTGTAATTACAGAATGACCTGAACTATGAAAGAAAAATGCATTTTTAAAAAGTCTTGAAGTTAATATGCCAAAATGTTAACAGTGTTTGCCTCAGGTGGTAGAATATTTTGTTTCTTCTTCATATTTTTCTACGTTTTAGAAATTCTCTGAGACAGTCGTATCTTACTTTTGTGTAACCAGGGGCAAGTAAAGTTGAAAAGTATACACTTAAAAACAGATTCCAGATATAATTAGAGATACATCATTTTTCTAAAGAAAGTTCCATTTAAATTCCAGGGCTTTAGGATCAGATACAGGAGGATCGACCAGAAATCCAGCTGCCCACTGTGGGATTGTTGGTTTCAAACCAAGCTATGGCTTAGTTTCTCGTCATGGTCTCATTCCCCTGGTGAATTCCATGGATGTGCCTGGAATCTTAACCAGATGTGTGGATGATGCAGCAACTGTGTTGGGTATTTATATGATTCCATAGAATTTCAAAACATTATAAATTTCACTGTAAAAACAATATGTCTGTCATTCCTAAGTATTTTTCCTCACAGGTGTGCTGGCTGGGCATGACCCCAAAGATTCTACCACAATACAAGATCCTGGTAAACCATTTATGCTTTCCAGCTTGACAGATGTGAGCAAACTATGTATTGGAATTCCGAAGGTATCTCTTCCCTTTCATTAGTTCACAGAAATACTGTCAGATCAAATACAGAGCCCAGGCCTAGGCAACAGACTGGTTGGGGTTGAATCCTGCTTATGCCACTTTTATTAGCTATGTAACCTGAGCACGTGACTTAATCTAAGCTCAATTTCCTGATCTACAAAATGGGGATAACATTTTTGATCTCAGAGAATAGTAAGGTTTCAATTTGGTAACATCGTTGGGATATAATATACAGCATGGTGACTATAGTTAGTAATACCATACTGCTTATTTGAAAATTACTATGCGAATAGATCTTAAGGTTCTTATCACAAGGGAAAAAAATTCTTTAACTGTATTGTGACAGGTATTAATTTAGACTTACTGTGGTGATCATTTCTCAACATATACAAATATTGAATCAAACATTAAAACTCTCATAATGTTGTGTATCAGTTATACCTCAATAAAAAAAAAAACTAATGACGCTAAGCAGGGGTCTATAAACTTTTTCTGTAAAGGGTCAGTTAGTAAATATTTGAGGCTTTGTGGGCCATGCAGTCTGTATTGTAACTATTTAACTCTGCCACTGTAGTGTGAAAGCAGCCATAGACCATATGTAAATGAAAGAGTGTGGCTGTGCTCTAATAAAACTTTATTTTCAAAAATTCCTGGCAGGGTGCTCGGGTGGTTCAGTCAGTTAAGCATCTGACTTAGGGTCGGGTATGATCTCATGGTTCGTGAGTTCAAGCTCTGCATTGGGCTCTCAGCACAGAACCCACTTTGCACCCTTTCCCCCTCTCTCTCCACCCTTCCCTCTTATTTTTCTCTCTCAAAAATAAAATTAAAAAAAAACATAAAAAAATATATCTAGCAAGTTATATCTGGCTCATAGGCCATAGTCTGCTAATTCCTAATGTAAAGGACATAGCCCAGAACCATTCCTTACATAGTAAAATCTTAATAAATATAATACTAATAATGATAATAAAGAAGGTAACATTTATTAAGCCTTTACTATTTTATTACAGTAGCAATTGAGTAATTCATATATGAAAGTAAATTTATTAAATTATTGACCTTTAAAAAATATTTTAATTTTAAGCTTACCAATAATTTTTTGGATAATTTTTTGTTGTGGGACACTGTCTTATGCATTGTAAGACGTTTAGCAACATAATTGACCTTTACCCTTAGAGGTACCACTCCCACCACAGCATAACCCTACCAACAAAAATGTCTGCAGACATTACCAAATGTCCCATGGTTGAGAGAAAGGGGATAATATTGTCCCCAAGTTGACACCAAGTTGAGAGAAATACTTTCTTTAAAATTTTCAGTTAAGGGGGCGCCTGGGTGGCTCAGTCGGCTGGGCGTCCGACTTCGGCTCAGGTCATGATCTCGCGGTCCGTGAGTTCGAGCCCCGCGTTGGGCTCTGTGCTGACCGCTCAGAGCCTGTAGCCTGCTTTGGATTCTGTGTCTCCCTCTCTCTCTGACCCTCCCCCGTTCATGCTCTGTCTCTCTCTGTCTCAAAAATAAATAAAAAAAAATTAAAAAAAAATTTTTTTTCAGTTAAGATCATAGCTATGCCTTCTTTTAAAGATTTAGAAAAGAGTACAGACCTATTTTAGAATCGTAGATCCTCTACTTACCCACTATGTAACTTTAGGAAAATTGTTTAGTCTCACTATTTTTCATTAATAAAATGAAGGGTGATAATAACCTGTATCATGGGATTGTTAAAAGCATTAAATGGGAGAACCTTTCCACTTATTTTTTATTAATGTTTATTTATTTTGACAGAAAAAGAGCACAAGCAGGGGAGGGGCAGAGAGAAAGAGAAAGGGAGAGAGAGAAAAATCCCAAGCAGGCCTCACACTGTCAACGCAAAGCCTGACACAGGGCTCGAACTCGTGAACCGTGAGATCCTGACCTGAACTGAAGGCAGACGCTTAACTGACTGGGCCACCCAGGTGCCCCAAATGAGAGAACCTTTGAAAGGCATCTAGCAGAGTATCTGATAATGAACATTTAGCAAATATAGCTTCTCCAACTAGTTCTCTAATCTTTAATATTGTCATATCCAGCTTATAAATAACTAGTACAGTGCTTGCCATGCCATAAACACCCCTAAATTAGTTCAGTCTTTCTAGCTACCTATCAGGAATTCAATCAGATTTTCTAATGTATTGCCAAAGGTCCTGAAGAACATATTATTATAAAACCATGTGTACAGATGTTCTAATTTCTGTATCTTGACTTTTTCCAATAAGGAATATCTTGTACCAGAATTATCAAGTGAAGTGCGATCTTTTTGGTCCAAAGCTGCTAACCTCTTTGAGTCTGAGGGGGCGAAAGTAATTGAAGTGTCCCTGCCCCACACCAGTTACTCAATTGTCTGCTACCATGTATTGTGTACATCAGAAGTGGCATCAAATATGGCAAGATTTGACGGGCTAGAATATGGTAAGATGGCTGTGTCTGGGTTTTTTAAAATAGTTGCCTCAAATATTTGACAGTTTTACTTGTAGGGATAAGAAACTTATTCCCCGAGATAATGTTAATGATTTAGACAAGTAAACCAGTGAATCCTCTTGCCTTTGTCATTTAACCTTCTGCTTACCGTATTCCTTGTACATATCTCCGTATGTTTGGCTTCCCTCTCTGAACTGTGGATATTTTAAAGACAGTATCTTATCTTTGTATTCTCAGTCTGTCAAATGTAGTGCCTGGCACATGGCAGGAGTTCAGTAGTTGGATGGATGGATGGATGGATGGATGAGGAAGTGAACAAATGATGTTTCCCTGTTGGTTATTTTCTCCTCTCGACTTGATCCCTGACTGGTTAGGCACAAGGCAGATAAAGAAGAGGAGCCACTAAGGACAGTCTTCCAAAAGTTTAGTATTGGTCACAAATGTGAATCTACGCTTGCTTTTCAGCCAGAACTTGACTTCCTTTTCAAATGATGTTTACCTCTGTTTTGTCTTCAGGTCACAGGTGTGACATTGATGTGTCTACTGAAGCCATGTATGCTGCAACCAGGCGAGAAGGGTTTAATGATGTGGTGAGAGGAAGGATTCTCGCAGGAAACTTTTTCTTACTAAAAGAGTAAGTAATTAAGAATTTCCTCCATTCTTGAAAACTCAAGAGTAAACTCGTAATATGTCTATCAGCTATTACAAGTTGAGATATGTGCTAAAGAAGCAAAATTCTTATGCTTTGAATTAGAAATCACAGTTAAAGGCCTGCTTATAGTACTTTTGGTTCCTGGTTATTCAAACGCAAAAAAAAAAAAAAAACATTGACACTTTAGCTAAATGATTAGTATAAAACTAGGTAGGAAGCCCTAAAGAATTTTAGCTTCATTAAATGTCCCCTGACTATTATTGCCACCTTGGCTTATTGTTGTTAGACACTTAAACAGGAAGTTACATTGGTATATCTCGAAAAACTGAGTAAATCAACTTGGTTTTCCCTTACATTATGTATCTCTTTGCTCCAAGAAAGAATTCTAAATTACTGGGGCTCCTACTGAGATTGTCTTCAATATAAGTTTATTCATCATCTCATAAATAGGATTCATCTTGCATACCACCAAGTCTGTCTAAGAGGACACTTTCTTGTGAAAAAGCAAGAATGATTGTTGTAATAAATACTTCTAGAGTTTTTCTACATGCTCTTAAGAACAGAAAGCATTTTGTTGTCTATGTATCCCTTCAGGGCCTATGCTTAGGATTACTTTTTCCAAAAATATTATTTGAACAGCCATGATGAAAAACAGTATGGAAGTCTCCCAAAAAATTAAAAATAGAACTACCAGATGATTCAGCAATCCTACTTCTGAGTGTGAATCCAAAGGAAATGAAATCACTCAGAGGAAATGAAATGCCTCAGAGCATTATTCCCAATAGCTAAGACATGGAACTAACCTAAGTGTCCATCATCAGAAGGATGGATAAAAAAAATATGTGGTGTGTTTATATCCAATGGAGTATTATTTAGCCATTAAAAAAGAAGGAAAACTTGCCATTTGTGACAACATGGGTGTATGGTGAGGTCATTATCCTAAGTGAAACAAGTCAGAGAAAGACAAATACTATATGATCTCACATATACATAGAATCTAAAAAAAAAAGCCAAACTCCTAGAAACAGAAAGTAGAATGGTGGTTGCCTGGGTCTGGGCCTAGGGGAAATGGGGAGATGTTAGTCAAGGGTACAAACTTGCAGTGATAAGATGAATAAGTTCCGGGGATATAATACACAGCATAGTTATTATAGTTAACAGTACTGTATTATGTCTTTGAAAATTGCTAAGAGAATAGATCTTAGATGTTATTACCACACAGACACACACACAGACACACACACACACACACACACACACACACACACACACACACACATTGTAATTATGTAAGGTGATAGATGTGTTAACTAACCTTATTGTGGAAATCATTTCACAGTATATACATATATCCAATTATCATATTGTACACCTTAAAAATAGATAATTTTAATATGTCAACTACATCTCAAATAAAGCTGAAAACAAAAAAAAAACCTAAAGATGTTTGATTATGTTCCATCTTAAAAGACCTTTTTTTTTTTTTTTTAAATCATGGATCTCTTTTCTTTTCTTTTTTTTTTTTTTTCAACGTTTATTTATTTATTTTGGGGACAGAGAGAGACAGAGCATGAACGGGTGAGGGGCAGAGAGAGAGGGAGACACAGAAACGGAAACAGGCTCCACGCTCTGAGCCATCAGCCCAGAGCCTGACGCGGGCCTCGAACTCCCGGACCGCGAGATCGTGACCTGGCTGAAGTCGGACGCCTAACCGACTGCGCCACCCAGGCACCCCTTAAAAGACCTTTTTCCTGCAAATCAAAACTACAATGTGATATTACCTCACAGTTATCAGAATGGATAAAATACAAGAGACGACAGGTATTGGTGAGGATGTAGAGAAAAAAGAACCCTCTTACACCATTGCTGGGAGTGCAAACTGATGCAGCCACTCTGGAAAACAGTATGGAGTTTGCTCAAAAAGTTAAAAATAGAACTACCCTACTATCCAGCAATTGTACTACTAGGTATTTACCCAAAGAATACTGAAACACTAATTCAAAAGGATACACATCCCCCTATGTTTACAGCAGTGCTATTTACAATAGCCAAGATATGGAAGCAGCTCAAGTTTCCATCAGTTGATAAATGGATAAAGAAGATGTGATACACACACACACACACACACACACACACACCATGGAATATTATTTAGTCATAAAAAATAATGAAATCTTGCCATTTGCCACAAGATAGATGGAGTTAGAGAGTATAATGTTATGTGAAAATCAGTCAGAGAAAGCCAAATACCCTGTGATTTCACTCTTATGTGGAATTTAAGAAACAAAACAAATGAGCAAGGGTGGGGGGAAAGATAGACAAACCAAGAAACAGATTCTTAATTATAGAAAATGAACTGATGGTTACCAGAGGGAGGTAAGTGGAGTGATGGATAAATTAGGTGATGGGGATTAAAGAGTGCACTTGTCGTGATGAGCATCGGGTGATTTATGTAAGTGTTGAATCACTGTATTGTACACCTGAAATTAATATAATACTGTATGGTAATTAACTGGAATTAAAATAAAAACTTAAAAAAAACACAAAAATAAAAGACTCTTTTCCATATTGACCAGATGATTGTAATGATTTGGGAGTAGGAAAAGAAAGTGAAATATTGCTGAGAAATTTTCTAAGCGAAGACTTTTATGAAGCTGAAGATGTTACATTTGGCACTAACTGATGAGACTCAAATTGTATATCTCAGGGCACAAGTTGATAGACTGTATAGATCACTGTAACAGCATGAAAAGAAACTGATGGAGAGGAGTCTGAAAGCTTCTTCCATGGTCACCAGTTGGGAGTATTGACAAAAGGACGTGAGAATTTCTGCTGGTATCCCTGTCTTTTGAGTTCAGGCATTTAAGTCACCTTTTTTGTTTTGAGGGGTTTTGTTTGCTTGTTCATTTGTTTTGTGAGGGAAAGATGGACATGAGTGATAGGAAAAATGGAATTTGGGTGTACTTTTTTTAAATCTTTAAAAGTCAGTTTATGTGCCAGGAACTATAACAATTCCTAACATTTTTTTGTTCTTCATGTGGTAACTCAGTTTACAGTTTTGTCATTCTTCTACTACCTTGTGTTCAAAATCACAAATTTATTGAATTAGGAATCCATGGTTTATTTTTAATGAAAATAATTATTTACATTTGAGCCCCATTTAAATCTGCTTTTCTTTTCTATTTGTCTTCAAATTGTCCTGTTCTTTTAACCTCTTTTCCTGCCTTCTTTTATTTTTCTTTAATAACTTTTTTCTCAAAGAGATTTAAAACAAGGAAAAAAAGAGTCATTGATATTTGCCAAAATATTTACTATTTCTGGTGTTTTTTATTCCTTTGTGTGGATCCAAATATCCATCTGATGTAATTTTCTTTCTGCCTAAAGAACCTTAATATTTCTTGTAGTACAATCCTGCTAGCAAGGAGTTCTTTCAGCTTTTGTTTATATGCAAAAGTCTTTACTTTACCTTTAATTTTGATAGATATTTTCTCTAAGTATAAAATTCTAGATTGATAGTTTTTCTTTCAGTACCTAAAAGATCTTGTTCTGTTGTCTCTTGACTTGCATAGTTTCTGAGAAGTCTGTAGTCAGTCTTATCTTTATTCCTGTGTGTATGACCTTTTCCCCTCCCACCCGTGGGTGATTTTATCATTAGTTTTCAGGAATTTGACTGTGATGTCCCTTGGTGTGGTTTTCTGCATATTTCTTCTTGTTTAGGGGTTTGTTTAGCTTCTTGGATCAGCTTCTTGGGTTTATAGTTTTAATCAAACTTGGAAAAATTTTGGCCATTATTTCTTAAAATATTTTTTCTGCTCTCCCCCTTTTCTGGGACTCCATTTATATGTGTGTTAATTTGTTTAACGTCATCCAAGAGCACTAGTGGCTCCATCCTAGTTTCTTTCTCTCTTTTTTAGTCTTTGCGCTTCTTGTTTTTTTTATTTTTTGAAAAGTGTTTATTTTGAGAGAGAGTGTGTGTTGGAAGGGCAGAGGTGGGGGACAGAGACAGAGGATCTGAAGCTGGCTCTGCACTGACAGCAGAGAGCCTGACACAGGGCTTGAACTCACGAACCCTGAGATCATGACCTGAACTGAAGTCTGATGTTTAACCAACTGAGCCACCCAGGCACCCCAGCATGCTTCTTTTTGTATAGGTTCTATTCATATCTTCAGAATCACTGATCATCTGCTGTCGCATCCAGTGTTGTTTTTATATTTTGTATTTTTCATTCTTAGAACTTCCAAGTAGGTTTTATTTCTTCAATTCCTTCATCATTTCATGTTTTCTTCTATCTTCTTGAACATATGAACATATTTACAGTAGCTGCTTTAATGTTCTCATCTGCTAATTCCAACATTTCTGTCATTTCTGGATGTCTTTATATTGATTGGTTTTTACCCCCTAGTTTTTGGGTCTTATTTTCTGCTTTTTAGCATGACTGGGCATTGTGACTTTTACCTTGTCATTTGCTGGATTTTTGTTGTATTCCTTTAAACAGTGTTGGGCTTTGTTCTGGGATGTAGTTATTTTGAATCTGTTGGATCCTTTCAGGACTTCCTTTTAAAAATGCTTTGCTAGGATGAGTCCAAAATGGCCTTTAGTTTAGGTTAATTTACCTCTACTGTAGGCAATACCCTTGAAGCTTCTGCCAGAAGCCTCATGTATTATGAAGTCTTTCCACTTTGGCTGTTAGGAACACACACTATTTCTAGCCCTATGTGAGCTCTTGGAATTGTTTGATTTTTCAGTGGTTCTTTCCCCAGCTTGAGAATTTCATCTCCTACAAGCACAGATCAGTACTCAGCCAAAGACTGGAGGGCTCACTGCAGATCTCTTGAGCCCTCTCTGTGTGCTACTTTTCCTATTCAGTACTCTTCCCTACACGTTCCAGTTGTCTTGGCCTCCCTGAACTTCCAATCTTGGTCTCTTTAACTTTCTGACAACTGCCCCCTGAAACTTGCATAGGTTCCTCTCGTTTGAGCTGAAGCCTGGAAACTGCCTCCAGGCAGTTCTGAACTCCCTCTCTTGAATGCCTGTTGTGTAGTATCTGAAAATGGTTGCTTTATTTTGCCTAGTTTTCTTTTTTTTTTAATTTTTTTTAACGTTTATTCATTTTTTGATAGACACAGAGCATGAGCAGGGGAGAGGCAGAGAGAGAGAGGGAGACACAGAATCCAAAGCAGGCTCCAGGCTCTGAGCTGTCAGCACAGAACCCCACACAGGGTTCAAACTCATGAGCCGTGAGATCATGACCTAAGTTGAAATTGGATTAGGGTCTATTTCTAGACCCTAATATTTATAAATATAACCCCCACACACAAATGTTGGGATCCTCAATTTTTAAAAACTTGTGGTTTTTTTAAATGTTTATTGGGGCGCCTGGGTGGCGCAGTCGGTTAAGCCTCCGACTTCAGCCAGGTCACGATCTCGCGGTCCGTGAGTTCGAGCCCCGCGTCAGGCTCTGGGCTGATGGCTCGGAGCCTGGAGCCTGTTTCCGATTCTGTGTCTCCCTCTCTCTCTGCCCCTCCCCCGTTCATGCTCTGTCTCTGTCTGTCCCAAAAATAAATAAAAAACGTTGAAAAAAAAAATTTAAAAAAAAAAATAAATGTTTATTTTTGAGAGAGAGAGAGACAGAGACAGAGCATGAGTGGGGGAGGGGCAGAGAGAGAGTGAGACACAGAATCCGAAGCAGGCTCCAGGCTCTGAGCTGTCAGCACAGAGCCCGATGCGAGGCTAGAACTCATGGACCGTGAGATCATGACGTGAGCTGAAGTCAGACGCTAACCAACTGAGCCACCCAGGTGCCCCTTGCCTAGTTTTCTAATTGTTTATTATGGCAGGGTAAATTGTATCCCTGTTACTCTATCATTAATGGAAGCAGAAGTTCTGCTTTTGAACCATATTTAAAGTAGGAAAAAGTTTAATAGAAAACAAAAAATGTTTTAATAAAATTGAGGTTTGGGGGATGCTATTAATGACATTATTTAAGCCATCAAGTGTTATTATTGTATAAATTATAGGTGATACTTGCATTTATCTCCCTATAGACCCTGTGGTCCAATGATAGTAAGGACATTTGATATTTCTATAGGATTGGTTTTTTTTTTTTATTTTTTTTAACATTTTTATTTATTTTTGAGAGACAGAGTGTGAGCAGGGGAGCGGCAGAGAGAGAGAGAGAGAGACAGAGACAGAGACAGAGACAGACATAGAATCTGAAGCAGGCTCCAGGCTATGAGCTGTCAGTACAGAGCCCAACGTGGGGCTCAAACCCACCAACTGTGAGATTATGACCTGAGCGGAAGTTGCATGCTCAACTGACTGAGCCACCCAGGTGCCCCTATAGGATTCTTATAGCACATTTTTGTCTTTATTGTATTTGGTCCTTAGTAAGACTGGAGTAGTTGTATACATTTTTACAGGTGAGAAAACTGAAGTTTAAAAATGGTACTTTTGCCAGCCTTTCTAATTCACTTCAGGAGGATCTAAAGAGTGCTTTATTTTTCCCTTTCTTTGCATGATTGACTAATAGTCACTTCTGTAGCTGGCTAATTCTTAATCTTTTCAGTAGAGTAAGCATCTTTTCATGAATTTCAGATTCCCATTCTGGGGGGTGTTCCTATCCATAAAATACAGAATTGCAGACACTCCAGTTTATCTTTCCAGAGCCTGTCTCCTTGTGTCTAATTATGATGGCATATTAGAATTTTGAAAAATTTCAAATTCTTATAATAATGAGTTATCATTATACTACAGGTGAAATAAGACATTTTAATGAAGGTAAAATTCAAATAAGCCTCCAAAGACCTAAGTTCTGATCTTTCCTTTACCACCACCAATCCATGTAATCTTTGGAAAAGTCATTTGACTGCTATGCACTTGATTTTTTTTTTTTTTCACCTGAAAATAAATGTTCTGGTTTAAAGATGTCCATGGAAGTGTTAATATTTTGTGATTAGATGTGTAGAATTGTATCTAGCGGTGAATTCTGATTAAGCTCCTGATACAGATTTTTAGAATAACAGCACACTTGAACAAAAATCATTTTTGTGTGTTGTTAGGGATCTCAGCGGTGCCTGCTTATAAAGGTCAAGAATCCAGTCACTGTTTAACGAGCCTTATACATGAAAATTGATTCAAAGAAATAACAAAAAAAAATCCTTAAAATATCATCTATTCTTTTTCCACAGAAACTATGCAAATTATTTCATCAAAGCACAGAAAGTGAGACGGCTCATTGCTAATGATTTTGTGAATGTTTTTAACTCTGGAGTGGATGTCTTGCTGACCCCCACCACCTTGAGTGAGGCGGTGCCATACCTGGAGTTCATTAAAGAGGACAACAGGACGCGAAGCGCCCAGGATGATATTTTTACACAGGCTGTAAATATGGCAGGTGAGGATCCTTTAGGAATGTTCTGGTTTTCTTTAAGTTTTTAGACTGGCATCTGGTCTTTAACTTAGATTCTAACTACATTGTTCTGTGAAGGCAACAGCTTGTCCTTCTAGAATGTTTAGGGGTGCATGTATGTGTGTATGTGTGTGGTGTGTGTAATGTTTAGGCATGCATGCACTTGACCCACCATGCACACGCATATTCAGAATCAGTCCCCTTAACAGCATAATTTTAACTTTACTTTGGAAATTTTCAAACCTGTGGAAAAGTTGAAAGAATGGTATAATGAGTACCCATATGTCCTTTGCCTGGATTCATTCATTTTGCCTCATTTAATTTCTCCTTCCTCTCTTTCTGTACACACACACACACACACACACACACACACACACACACACATTTTTTAGCTGAATAATTTGAAAGAAAGTTTCAACATCATGATACTTCACCCCTAAATACTTTAGCATAAATCTTCTAAAAATACAAACATTCTCCTGCATAACCACAATTTCGTTATCATATCTAGGAAAACTAACATGAATATAATAATATTCCAAACAGTCCATATTTACATTTTCTCAATTGTACCAAAAATGTCTTTTATAAAATTGTTTTTCCCCTGATATATTACATTTGCTTATCTAGCAAATGTAATCTAAAACAATCTAGAACAATCCCCTAGTTCTCTATGTTTTTGGTGTTTTTTTTGTTTTGTTTTGTTTTTTAGGGCTACATCAGACAGTGTTATAATTTTTGTTTTAGTCATCAAACATAATGTAGAAAACTCAAGAAAAGGAAAGCCTGTTCTATTTCCCCATACTTTTATCTACTATGTTCATTTCTCACTGGCATATAGAGTCTTTATTTTATCATATCCTTTTTGTTTAAATTCCTTTAGCTCTTCTTCTAGGGTAAGTCTGCTGGCAACTAATTCTCTTCACTTTCTTTCTAAGAATGTCTTGGTTTCCTTTCATGTTTAAAGGTCATGTTCACTGGATATAGGATTTGGGGTTGACATTTCTTTAGCACTTAAAAAATGTTATGCTACTTTCTTCTGGTTTGCATAGTTTCTGATAAGAAATGCCCCACCTCCTAATTTTTTTTTTAATTGACATTGACTTTTTTTGAAGAGTCTAGTGCACTTGCCCTATAGTATGTCCCATCCATAATCTGGTTTTGTCAGATTGCTTCCTCATGATTAGGTTGAGTCAAACAACTGTTGCAGAAATACTATATACTCTTCATGCCAGGAAACAGTTCATGTCAGTTTGTTCCACTTTTAGAGACTTTAAGTTGATCCCTTGGTTAAGGAGAAAATTGCCAGATGTTTTCCTTGTAAAGGTACATTGTTCCTTTTATCAATTATAACCAATCGGGGAGCTGATACTTTGAGATTGCGTGAACATCCTATTCCCCAACAATCTTTTTTTTTTTTAAGTTTATTTATTTTGAGAGAGAGAACGAGCAAGCATGAGCAGGGGAGGGGCAGAGAGAGAGAGAATCCCAAGCAGGCTCCATGCACGGAGCCCCATGGGGGCCTCAATCTCACGAACCACTCATGACCTGAGCCAAAATTAAGAGTCAGCACTTAACCGACTGAGCCACCCAGGTGCCCCAATAATGTTGAACCCAGTTTTAGATCTGTTGATGATCCTTGCCTAAATTATTTCTTAGAGAATTACAAAATGTTGATTTTTCTGTTTCTATATATATGAGCTGGCAGTCTTCTCTAAAGAATAGCTTTCCCTTTTTTTCAATTCAATGTATTGTAAACAGTTAGTGTCATTATTGGTTTTGATATGTCCCAAATTTGGCCAACAAGAGCCCTTTCAAGTTGCATATATCCCTTAGACCTATCCCCATTAATTTCTAAAAACTTCCTTATTTTATGGCATAACAAGATATCCCAGGATCTTTTACTTTCTCTGCCCCAAACCTGGAATTAAAACTACCCTGAGCTACCATTTCTCATATAACAAATTGGCCAAAATTCAAAAGTTCAACAACATACTCGATCGGTAAGGCTGTCAGGGAAAAAGCATTTTGCCAATGGGAGTTCAAAATAATACAACTTTTTTGGAGGGGAATTTGGCAATGTCTAATTACATATGCATTTATCACTTGATGAAACAATCCCTTTTCATCTGAGAAACTTTCAAGAATACTAAAAAACATGTACGCAAGGTAATTCACCGGGGCATGGTATGGAATAGTTGAATACTGAAAACAACCCAGATACCCAATCATTGAAGATAGGTGAATAAATTATGGCACAAACCACATAACGGAGTGCTATGCAGCTATAAAAAGGAATGAAGGAAGTCTTTGTGACCTGATACACAGTGATTTCCAAGATACACACACACACACTCACACACACGTATATACATATATATATATATATATATTTTTTTTAATGTGTATTTTTGAGAGAGAGAGAGAGAGAGAGAGAGAACATGTGTGTGAGCAGGGGAAGGGCAGAGAGAGAGGGGGACTGAGGATCCAAAGCCAGCTCTGCATTGACAGCAGAGAGCCTGATGTGGGGCTCAAACTCACGAACCAGAAGATCATGACCCAAGCTGAAGTCAGATGCTTAACCAACTGAGCCACTCAGGCGCCCCTCTGAGATACATTGTTAAGTGAGCAAAGGAAGGTACGGAAGCACGTATATCATACACGTATAAATACACGTATTTTAACCTCATCTGTCTTGTACCTACGAGCACTGGGAAGCAGAAGTCTCCACTTCTTACGATGAAGAATTAATCAATTCGTGGGTTTCCTTGTTTTCTTCAGGATTGCCGGCGGTGAGTGTCCCTGTGGCGCTCTCAAACCAAGGGTTGCCAGTAGGACTACAGTTTATCGGACGTGCATTTTGTGACCAGCAGCTTCTTACAGTTGCCAAGTGGTTTGAAAAACAAGTACAGTTTCCTGTTATTCAACTTCAAGAGCTAATGGATGATTGCTCATCAGTCTTTGAAATTGAAAAGTTAGCTTCTGTTTCTCTAAAACAGTAGTGATACATATAGCATACAAATTAAAATAACTTGAAAATTTTATAGCCTAGGGAAGTCAGATGATCTTGCTAAATTCCTATAATTTGGTTCACTGTCAACACAGTCATTCCTTGGACTCACTTCTTAAAATTCTTGTGATATAGTTAATTAATTATAAATCATCTGTCAGCATTTATTAAGTATCCACTAAGTGTAAAGTACAGGATTTCTGCATTAACACAAGATACATGTTCCTGAAAAATGATGCATTGTGAAAAAATGTTCATTAATAAGAACAGAGCTTAGAGTAAAAGTAAGCTTAGGGATAAACCTCTCAAAACTTGTACATCTTTGTAACCAAAGTGCTGATAAAAACTGTCATTTGTACCTCCAGAGACAACCTGAACAGCCAGGCAGACAGGTAGTTGAACATGTGGTGGAGACTGTCCCAGGAGATGTTAAAAATGCACAAAAACAATAAAATGGGAGTATTTGCTTCTGAATTCTGAACAAAGGAGGTACAAGAGGAGCTCTGAGCACCGGAGGAAGTACAACCTGCTGGGGCCCAGAGTCATGCAGGACTGGGGGCATGCCTCTCTGGGGAAAACCACAGGTGCAGACACCCTTTATTTCTCTAAAAATAGAGCTGCAATGATTGAGAACTTTCTCCTTTTTTGCTGAAGGTGAAAATTTTACTTCTGCTCTCCCAGAACCCCATGCCAAGGAACCAGAACAACTCCACATTGTACTGACTTCATTTTTCTATTTAACCAATCACAAATGAACTCATTGGTGTCACAGAAATATTTGTTGTAACCTTGAGAGACCATCTTGGACTTGAAACTTGGTCGTGGATCATGACTTTAGTGGGAAACTTTCAAGATACACAAGAAATACCCAATATGAAAAACTTGTGGATAATTTGGTGAGGATGCCAAAGAGAGGAGGCCCATAGCCTCCTCCTTTACCCCAGATTCTCTGTTCCTTATGGTTTCCTTGCCTTCTTGGCTTTCTTTACAGGTGTTCTCTATTTTGAGTCCCTTGAACCCAAAGAGCCATTAATGAGAATCTGTATTCAAAAATTGGGAAAATATTTATGAAAATCATAGATTTACCTGGTATAGTTTCATCATTGGATTTGTCTTTGCCAGAACACCATTGTCATCTCGTGTTGATCAAGTCTTCTAATTTGTCATTTGTATGTTACTATACATATATGTCAGAAGCTGAATTATTTTTTAATAAATTCACTTTGTTTAGTAAGGAAGAAATCTTTTCTAAATATGAATTATATGAGGGGGAAATGTAAGTGGCAGAACTTTCTGCAGAGTCACTGGAGTGTTGGCATGGTAGAAGGTTAACCTGCCTGTTACCTTTTCATTAATAGTTTTCTCTCCTCCCAGGATCCTTCCATTTCCAAATACTCAATTGGACAAACTTTATATAAAAGCCTTCGGTGCCAGGCCCACTAGTTTTCTTACAAATCTTGACTCTGAATCCCTGAAAGAGGAAGAAATTCACGAGAGAGAACTGCATTATTTTATAAGAGGGAAATCCATCTTAGCTGAAGGAGCTAATATGATGTAAAAAGCAAGCAAATAATAAATCTTTGCCCTAGTCTTTTTTCAATGTGTGTATAATTTGAAATAACTTTTTTTTTTCAAAGAATATGTATACAGTTTCTCCTATTCCTATCTCTCTTATTCGTGTATCTCTGCTTGAGCTGCACTAATGATGTGAATCCTGAAATAAGGAAGTGAAACGTTGAGTGTTCTCACATAATTATACCCAACTAGCATGAAATAATACCTAATTTGTTTTTCTTTCTCCTCCATCTTTACCCTAAATCTAGGAGATCTCATTTTACCAAATCACTGTCTGGGAATTTAAGTGGGAAATGGTTTCTGTATCCCAGCTAATTAAACCCTGAAATTGTTAGCAGCAAAGCAATTCTGAAAGGCAGAGGTGGCTACAAGTGTAAGATGAGTTCCCTGATCAAACACAGCAAAAAAAAGAACAGTTAGATTCAACAAAAGAAGCATCGCTAGAGTGAAAAAATGTGATGAGATCACAAAACCTGGCACCCCAACACCACCAAGAGCCCAGGGAGCAAGTGGGAAAGTCGCATTCCCAAGAAAATCACTTGAAACCAGGGAGGCAGAATGTTCTCTTTGGCCATTTGCTACCAGGTCATCAGGAACACAGGACCTTGAGCCAGCTAGAAAAGAGCATGGTTTGGAAGAGGAGCTTCTAAGAATGACAAAAAGAAAAAAAGAATGGTGACTCCCATTAGGAAATCACCTGTACCTTCTAATGGAGAGAAGAAATACCTTTAGGATTTTAGACTGAAGGACAGTGAAGAGAGCTGGTATAGCTCAGGGATCCTGCAGACTGTGTCATACCCTGTTCCAGCCAAGGACAGGAGCAAGCTAATGGAATTTCCACCATAACTTTCATTCATTAACTACTTTTAACTCCCTCTCTTTCCGCAAACATCTGATTATCTATACGGAGGCTAAATAGGTACTGACTGCGCAAGCCTAGGCTAAAATTTGTTCATTGTGGTAAGAAGCGCCAGAGAACAGTTTAAAGCAGGTTTTCCTCAGTTATTTCATAACTCAAGCAGCATGTACACTAAAACATAAACCTGAAAATTTAATAAAGTCAAATAACATGAGAAAAACCCAGCCAACATTAAATAAAAGTAATTATTGGAGGATCTCAGTAGGTTATTTTTTTCATTTCTTTTTCTTCACACCTCGGTGGGATATAAGCCCAAAAGGATTTTAGGCAATTTATTAAAAACATTATTACAATGGCATAAAAGTAAATAGTTGAGGAAATAAGTATGACGATGAAAGTAACGAAAAAGAATAAAACCAGGAATAAAATCAAAAATAAAAGTTCTCCTCAAGACACTTACACAGATGCTTAAAGGTATATAGTATGACATAGTGGGGAATTTTCCTGTAGGCTACCTAATGGATAAGGCCACCGATTTAAAAATCAAATAAACTTGGAACCCTATTATTGCCATTTACAAGATGTGTAACCTGTCTGAGCTTCAGTATCCTGACTTGTAAAATAGAGATGATATTTACTCCAAGGGATGTTTGGAAGGATTAAATTTAAATGACGCATGATGCCTTGATAGACTAAGCACTCAATAATTTGTAGCTATAAGTAAATGCATACAATTAGGAATTTAAGTCATTTTCTTACACAGTTGACCCTTGAACAACACAGGTTTGAACTGCATGGGTCCACTTACGTGTGAATTTTTTTTTTGTATAAGTACAATACAGCTCTGTACTGTACAGTGTATTTTCTATTGTGATTTTCTTAATAAAATTTTGTCTAGCTTCATTGTTAAGAATATAGTATATAGTGCATATAACATTAAAAAAATACATGTTAACTTTATGTTATCAGTTAAGTTTTGAGGGAGTCAAAAGTTACACATGGGGTCAGTGCCCGATGCCCCACATTGGGCAAGGGTCAACTGTAGATACTATCAATACATGTAGATAATACCAACACATCAATGCATGCATAGTAAACTAACGGCACATGACCAAATAACAATTTGCTGAAAACTTGTACTAGAGACCAGTTCTATAGCTCCCTGATGATCTGGCTCCCCTAAGGGTGGACTTTAAAATAGGAAGAACCAATGGCCTGCATATTTTTAAAGCAATTTCCATGAGCTTTTTTTTTTTTTTTGATAGAGAATTGGCCAACAACGTTCAAAGAACTGAAGGTCTTCAAAAGGCCCCTGTGCTCTGCCAATCAAATGAAGAACAGTACCAACATACTCTTCTCTTTTTAATGTTTATTGATTTTTGAGAGAGAGAGGGAGAGAAAAGTGGGTGAGGGGCAGAGAGGGAGAGAGAATCCCAAGCAGGTCCTCCTGCCCCCCACTGTCATTGCAGAGCCCGACTCTGGGCTTGAACCCACGAACCATGAGATCATGACCTGAGCCAAAATCAGGAGTTGGACACTTAACTGACTGAGCCACCCAGGCTCCCAGAAAAGCTCTATTGTTAAAAGAATATGTTGCAGGGTTCAGTCAGTTAAGAGTCCAACTCTTGATTTCGGCTTAGGTCATGATCTCAGGGTTTGTGAGTTCGAGCCCAAGCAGAGCCAGCTTGGAATTCTCTCTCTTCCCCTCTCTTTGTCCCTGCCCCCTTCACACTTTCTCTGTCTCTCTCAAAATAAGCAAACAAACAAAAAACAATGAAGTCTCTCAAAAATACGGCTGTTACATATTCCCGTTGGGGAGCAGGGAATGCTTCTGACAGAGCCACGGTCTTCCTACTAAAACTCTGTTCCATTTCAATATATAGATACAGATAAGTGAGGCCCCAAATTGCTACATCTTCACTGCAATTATTTTAAAATGGGAAAAATTTAAGGTTGATGTTGCCAACGGCCTGCTAGTATAGCCATCAGGGGGAAAAAAGTTAATGAAGTACCCATGGGGCATGTAAGATAAGTGTTTTCCAAGATAAATATTTTGCAAAATGGACCTGCAAAATAACATGATAGAACTGGTGTAAGATATCTGACAAGACGGTAACTGACGACTTTAGCATAGTTTATTTAGCAGGACGAGTTGTCTATAGAAGCCAAACATAGTACAGAAGCCTTATTTTTCTGATTTCTGTGATTTACATGTGTAAGTCATCCCCAACCGGTTTCAGATCATTAGAATATAAACTAAAAGGAAGTGAGTCTAGAATGTGGGAGTTTTAAGACTTAACAATAACCAAGTCTAATACAGTATTCTATCAGAACCATTTTATAGCCTGCATATAAAAGTAGAGCATCAAATTACATGCAAATTATTTTCTTAGCTATACCAGTCTATTTCTCCATGGAAATGGCAGGTAATTGGTGCAGAATTAAGGTGGTGCTAATGGGAAAAGAAGTGAAATACCATAAAATGAAAATTATAATGTAAGGCTTGCCTGGATTAGAGGGTATGAGAGAAAGGAGGGAAAGAAACGTGATTTTTATCCTGAGAAATGCCCACGACTAGAAGAAATGCTGTCACTCTTATTAAAAACAAGGAAAGGAAGAATGACCTGTGGGGGCTGAAGATTAATTCCACAACCAAGTGGAAATACCTAACAGTGGGAAGAGAGACAAGTAAAATGGAGTTTGGGGAGTCAAAAGGATATTAAATAGTGACGTCTTTATATCGGGTCTCTTCTTCCCCCATGTTTTATTATGAAAACTTTCAAATATAAAAGCAAACACCCACACATCCACCACCTAGATTCTACCATTGACATTTTACTATATTTCCTTTGTCATGTGTCCATCCTGCTATTCTCTCTATTCATCCATTAATCTACCTTATTTTTAAAATGTATATCTCAAATTGCATTTTGCCCTGAATACTTAAGCATACCTAACATTAACTTGAGTTCAGTATTTGTTTATTGGTTTTTTATTTTTTATTTTTTAACGTTTATTTATTTTTGAGGCAGAGAGAGACAGAGCATGAACGGGGCGGGGGGGGGGGGGCGGGCAGAGAGAGAGGGAGACACAGAATCGGAAGCAGGCTCCAGGCTCTGAGCCATCAGCCTAGAGCCTGACGCGGGGCTTGATCTCATGGACCGTGAGATCGTGACTTGAGCTGAAGTTGGACGCTTAACCGACTGAGCCACCCAGGCGCCCCTGTTTATTGGTTTTTTAAATGTAAAACTCTTTTTTTTTTTTTTTAAATTCATTTTTTTTTTTCAACGTTTATTTATTTTTGGGACAGAGAGAGACAGAGCATGAACGGGGGAGGGGCAGAGAGAGAGGGAGACACAGAATCGGAAACAGGCTCCAGGCTCTGAGCCATCAGCCCAGAGCCTGATGCGGGGCTCGAACTCACGGACCGCGAGATCATGACCTGGCTGAAGTCGGACGCTTAACCGACTGCGCCACCCAGGCGCCCCTGTTTATTGGTTTTTTAAATGTAAAACTCTACAATGACATGCACAAATCTTAAGTGTAGATGCCCTGACTTTTGAAAAATGCATACACCTGTGTAACCCAATCCCCATCTACATATAGACCCTTATTGTCACCTCAGAAAATTATGACTTTACTTAGTCCCTGCCCCCACCCCTCCAGAGGCAATTGTTCTTCAGATTTTTTTTTCCCCAACACAACCTAGTTTTGTTTATTCTAGAATTTCATATGAATGTAATCTGCCATGGGTTACTTAAAAGATTATTAGGAGAATGCAAGATCTCAGCTTTTGAATTTGATTTGAACTGATTTCAGGAGGTTTTAATTTTTAAGTTACAAAGGTAATGTATGTTCTCCGTGGTGGTGGCGAGAGAGAAAACAGAAAAAGACACAAAAAGAGTAAAAAATCACTTGTTGTCTACACCATCAGGATGTATGTATATGTAAATACAGATGTAGATATATGCATTTTATTAATACAATTGGTGTCATATTTCACATGGCTGTGCCACCATCACCACTAGGTTCCAGAACTGTTTCATCAATCCCACACCCATAAGTAGTCACATCCCATTCCATTCTCTCCCTAGCTCCTGGCAACCACTAATTTTCTGTCTCTATGGATTTGTCTTTTGTAGACATTTTGTATCAATGGAATCGTACTATATGTGACCTTTTGTGTGAGGCTTCTTTTATTTAACATAATGTTTTCAAGGTTTATGTGTGTTGAAACATGTATCACTATCATTGCTTTCTATGGCTGAATAATATGCCATGTGTAAAAACATATTACATTTTGTCTATTCATCAGTTGGATGGACACTTGGACTGTTGCCATTTTTTGGGATGAATGTTGCTGTAAACATTCATGTATGAGTATTTGTGTGAATGTGTTTTCGTTTTGCTTGAATATATACCTAAGTGTAGAATTGATGGGTCATATGGTAACTCTGTATGTAAGTTTGAGGAACTGCCCAACTGTTTTCCAAAGTGGCTGCATCATTTTACATTCCCACCAGCAATGTACAAGTGTTCCAATTTCTCTATGCCTTTGTCAACACTTGTTATTGTCTATCTTTTTTTATCATAGTCAACCCAGTGAGTGTGAACTGGTATCTCTCTGTAGTTTTGATTTGCATTTCTCTGATGACTAATGACATTGAGTATCTTTTCATGTGCTTACTGGACAATTTCATATACAGTGAAACCTTGGTTTGCGAGCATAATTCATTCCAGAAACATGTTTGTAATCCAAAGCACTTGGATATCAAAGCAAATTTCAAGAACCACTGGTTCATTTGTGACCATGTGACATTCGGCATCACATACTACTTGTATTGCAAGCCATCGCTCGTTTATCAAGTTAAAATTTATTAGAAATGTTTGCTTGTCTTGTGGAACACTCACAGAACAAGTTACTCACAATCCAAGGTTTTACTATATATATTTTATTTGCTTGTTTGCAAAAGTCTGTTCCTATCTTTTGCTCATTCTAAAATTAGGTTGTCCTTTTATTGCTGAATTTGAGGGTTTTTTTAAAACATATTTTTGATAGAAATCCCTTATCAGACATATGACTTGTAAAAAACTTTTCCCATTCTGTGAGTTGTCTTTTCATGTTCTTGATGGTTTTCTTAGAAGCAGTGAAGTTTTTTATTTTGATGAAGTCTAATTTATCAATTTTTGCTTTTGTGGCTTTTGCCTTTGGTGTCATATGCCAAATGTATCTGTAATATATTTTAGTAAATGGTATGAAGAAGGCATCTAACTTTTAAAAATATACCAATTAACTCAGTACCTGTCCACACTATTACTATAGTCTAATGCCTCTATATAATTAGGTCTGATTTAGCCTCGTTGTCAAAGCTTTGTTAGTTTCTCTTAAGGCAACCCCCGACATAGCCTGAGTTCCAAAAAAATAGTGATACCTACAGTTTTGCTTCTGCCCACCTTTGTATAGCCAGGTGTCTCACACTCTAAGGCATTTATTAAATATTTGTTGAATTGAACCTAATTGAGTTGAAGCGAATTGAATTAGAAAACAGTTTTAGGAAAGAGAAGTATCAACAATCATGGAATAGCCAACACTGTGACCCAGCACTGTTCACCTTGTTTTTCCATTTCTGCTGAGGTCATCTCTGCTCTTGCCAAAACTGTTCTTCAACACATTTTCTGTTGTTGTTGTTGTTTTTTTAGTTTTTATTTTAATTCTAGTTAGCCAACATACAGTACAATACTAGCTTCAGGTACACAACCCAGCAAGTCAATACCTTTTCAATACAATTGTGGTAATCATTAATGTTGTGTGCCAAATATTTCCAGTTCTCTCTACTCTCAGACCCTCCTGTGGTTAAGTGCGACCACATGCCTAGTTTCAGTAAATGCACTGTGACTGGAAGTACCATGTGTCTGGGACAGAGTTTGTCACTTGGTACCCTCCAGAGTTCTCTTTTCTCTCCAGCAATGTCCAAAATGGTGGCTGCTCTATCAGCCTGAGTCCCTGAATGACTAAAGTTAGTAGAGCTCCTCTGTCAACCCAGTGGATGGGTAGCATGAGCAAAAAATAAAAACCTTTTAAGACTTTTGTTGTTTTAAGCCATTGAAATTTGGGGTAGAAAGCTAATGAAGCATAGCAGCCTATTTCAGTATATACCAGTCACTGACGTATTGTTAGTGCACTGGTCTTTTTTGAATGGGAGCTGAAGGAAGAGCTTCAGGTAGTGCATGAAGCAATTGGGCCTGAAGTGCTCTCACATTTTGTGTCCTCATTCACTCTTCTCAGATGCATAACAACTTCAGCTACATCTTAGGGTAAGTTGAGTGTTCTAGGACCGCCTGGGTGGCTCAGTTGGTTGAGTGTCCACCTTCAGCTCAGGTCACAATCTCGTGGTTCATGGGTTCAAGCCCCACGTTGGGCTCTGTGCTGACAGCTCAGAGCCTGGAGCCTGCTTCAGATTCTCTGCCTCCCTCTCTTTCTGCCCCTCCCCGGCTCGTTCTTTCTGTCTCTCTGTCTCTCTCTCTCCCCCTGCCCCCCCCAAACAAACAAACATTTCTAAAAAAGGAAGCTGAGTGTTCTAGAACTGTGCCAGTGTGCCAAAAATGAGATGAGATAAAAGAAACATTTATATAAGTTACATTAGGTAATAATTTACAGAGGAAAAAAACTAGTTCCCAGGAAAGGCAAAACCTTCCACACCGCCCAGAAAGATCACTATAAAGAAATATAAGATTAACTCACCAAATTTGATGCATATTTACCATTTTTCAATCTATTCCACGGCCTTTTGTGCTTCTATTTAGTGGACGTTTACAAAACTCTTGACACTGATGTGCTCATTCTCTAAATGCATTAAACAGTGAGGCCTCAGCAAAATATAAATTGGTATAAACTGTGAGCAATCAGTATAAACAAAATGGGTGTATATAATTTGATAAAGTGATCATTTGGCAAATTGTTGTCTTGACTTAGACCTTTACAATAGTGGAGATTTTATCATCATAATACAGGTACGTTGGGGGAGAGAAAGAAGTACCATTATGTATCAAAGAGTGTCAACACCCATTTTTGGTTTGTTTTGTTTTTTGTTTGACAGTGAGTGATTAATTACAATTTCAACATTTCTAGAAGAAACAATTTAGTCGAGAGTTTCCAAGGGCATTTAAACTTATCCCACTGGCTCTGTATGGGACATAAAACACTTGGTATTAGAGCACTTCCACTAGGAAAGGATTATACATTTTGAGGCTTAATGAACTGCCACTGTGAAAGAATTACTAGCAAAGAAACTAGGACTACTATAGAATTAACTTTGGAATTGGAATTAACTTTGGAATTAGTCTAACAGCTAAATTGTATTATTACCATTACAGGCAGGCAACTTAAACATTAGTGGAAAGTAACATTTTAACTTTTATCATGTGTTATTTTTATGAAAGCCCTCACACTTTCCAAACATAAATGAAGTTTCAAAATATGCTTGATCAATATGTTGTATAAATATGTGCGCAAATGCCTGTAACCATATCTAAAGAGTAAACATTTTTAATAAGTCAAAGAAAAACAATATTAAAATATTTATAGATAAGTTACTGTCTTCTTAGTCTGAAATTCATATCTCCTCTTCCGTCTTTTTTAATTATAGTTGACACACAATGTTACATTAGTTTCAGGTGTCCACCACAGCAATTCAGGAAGTTTATATGTTGTGCTCTGCTCACAAGTGTAGCTATTGTCTGTCACCATATAACACTATTACAATAGCATTGACTATGTTCCCTGTGTTGTAGCTTTCAACCCCATGACTTATTCATTTCAAACTAAAAGCCTGTATCTCCTACTGTCATTCACTCATTTTGCCTGTTCCCCCATTCCCCTCTTCTTGTAGGCATCCGTTTGTTCTCTGTACTTATGGGTCTGTTCTGCTTTTTCTTTGCTTGTGTTTTAGATTCCACATGAAGTGAAATCACATGGTATTTGTCTTTATCTACCTGATTCATTTCACTTAGCATAATACCTTCTAAGTCTATCCATGTTGTTGTGAATGGCAAGATCTCATTCTTTTTTATGGCCAAGTAATATCCCCGTGTGTGTGTGTGTGTGTGTGTGTGTGTGTCTATGCACCGTATCTTCTTTATCCATTCATTTATGGATGGACACTTAGGTTGCTTCCATATCTTGGCTATTGTAAACAATGCTGCAATAAACAGGTGCATATATCTTTTCGAATTAGTGTTTTCTTTTTCTTTATGTAAATACCCAGTAGTGGAATTACTGAATCGTACAATATTTCTAGTTTTAATTTTTTGAGGAACCTCCACACTGTTTTCCACTGTGGCTGAACCAATTTACGTTCCCATCAAAAGAGTATGAGGCTTCCTTTTTCTCCACATTCCCCCCAACACCTGTTACTTCTTGTCATATTCTAACAGATATGAGGTGATCCCTCAGTGTGGTTTTGATTTGCATTAGTGAAGATGAGTGATGTTGAGCATCTTTTCATGTGTATGTTTGCCATCTATATGTCTTCTTTGGATCCTCTTCTACCTTTCGTCTGATTAATTCCAGCTGATTCTTTAAGACTTGGCCTCAGCATGCTCTTTCCAAAAGTCTTCCCTTGCCCGTGCCTGTGCACACACACATAAACACACGCACACTTAAGGCACTTTCATGCCATTGCACTGGCCAAAAATCTTGTAGATCTCTATTATAGGTTTTATTATACTGTATTATACTTCTCTATGAGATATTCCTATCACCATACTACAAATTCTTGAAGACAACGAATACGTCTTAGTTATTTTGTATTCTCCAGTATCTAACATTTAGAAGACAACTAAAGTTTGCTGAATTAATTGATACCATGAAGTTGTCAGTGTACCACTGTTTCCTTTAAACTAAAAGATGGAGTGCCTGGGTGGCTCAGTCAGGTAAATATCCAACTCTTGGTTTTGGCTCAGTCATGATCTCACGGTTCGTGGGTTCGAGCATCTGCTGACAGCACAGAGCCCGACTGGGATTCTCTCCCTCTCTCTGTCTCTCTCTGTCTCTCTCTGTCTCTCTCTGTCTCTCTGTCTCTCTCTCTGCCTCTCCCCTGCTCACACTTGTGCTTGGTCTCTTTCTCAAGATAACTGGAAGGAAAGAGGTAAAATTATCACTTTCAGATTACATAATTGCATGCTTGGAAAACCCAAGAGAATCAACCAAGAAATTATTCTAAATAATAGAATAACTGAGTGCAGCCAACATGGGAAACAATATGGAGGTTCATCATAAAATTGAAAATAGAAATACTATACAACCCAGTAATCCCACTACTGGGTATTTACCCAAAGAAAATGAAAACACTAATTTGAAAAGATATATACACCCCTATGTTTATTGCAGCATTATTTACAATAGCCAAGATATGGAAGCAACTCGTGTCCATCGATGGTTAAATGGATAAAGATGTAGTACATATATACAATGGAATATTACACAGCCATAAAAAGGATGAAATCTTGCCATTTTCTGCAACATAGATGGACTGAGAAGGTGTTATGCTAAGTGAAATAAAGACAAATACCATATGGCTTCACTTATATGTGGAATCTAAAAAAACAAAATGAGTAGAACAATAAACAAAGAACAGAAACAGACCCATAAATACAGAGAGTGGATTGTTGCCAGAGGGGAGGGGGTCAGGAGAATGGGTGGAGGGAAGCAGGAGATACAGGCTTCCAGTTATGAAATGAATAAGCCACAGGATGAAAGGTACAATGTAGGGAATACAGTCAGTGGTATTGCAATAGCATTCTATGGTGACAGACAGTGGCCACAATTATGGTGAGCAGGATATAACATATAAACTTGGTGAACTATTATACCATACATCTGAAACTAATGTAATCGTTGTGTGTTAACTATATACTTCAATCACAAAAAGAAGAACAGAAGAATTAAGGAAGGTGGCTGGGTACAGAATTAATGTTCAGAAATCAGTCATGTTTCTATATACAAATAAGAACCTGTTAGAATCACACTGTCCAACACAGTAGCCACTAGTCACATGTAACTAAGTTTTAATTAAAATCAAAAAAAAATTTTAAATTGGCTTTTTAGTGACATTAGCCATGCTCCAAGTCTTCAATAGTCACTTGAAGCTTTGGGGGAAATGGACAATCTGGAACTATTTTCCATAGGCCACATGAAAAATAAACAAGAAATAAAGGTCACAAAAACTCTGAAAAAAAAAAATAATAAGAGGAACAGCCCTAGAGTGATATACATAAAACAGAAGAGAAACTCCAGAAACTTACTCAAACACCTATAAAATGTTTGTCTGTGATAAAGGAGGCATTTCAAATCAATTGTAAACATGAATTATTCAGCAAATTGTGTTAGGACTTGATAACCACCTAGAAAAAAACAAATTTGTATTCCTACTTCACCCCTTACTCCAAAATAAATTCCAAGTGTAGTAAAAATGTAAACATAAAAGAAAACTATATTACTGCATTGCTCGTAATAGCAAAATACCAGAAACAACCTGATTAAATACATTATAGTATGTACTCAATTTAATACTATTTAACCATTTGAAAAGAAAATCTGCAGCTCTATTATGTTTTCCAAAAAAATGTTTTTATGTTTTTATTTTTGATTTGGAGAGACAGACAGAGTGCAAGTGGGAGAGGGGCAGAGAGAGCGGGAGACACAGAATCCGAAGCAGGCTCCAGGCTCTGAGCTGTCAGCACAGAGCCCGATGTGGGGCTCGAACTCACGAACTGCAAGATCATGACCTTAGCCGAAGTTGGCGCTTATCCGACTGAGCCACCCAGGCACCCCTATTATGTTTTGATGTGGACTGCAGAGAGAGTGTGTGTGTCAAAAGTATGTAGTAAGCTACCATTTGTGTAGCATCTATGTATAGACTTATGTGTGTAGAGAGGATCTCTGGGAGGGGAACACAAGAAAATTGGTGCCCTCTGGACAGGCAAACTGGGAGCTCAGGACAGGGGTAAGAAGAGACTTTGTTTTCACTGATGCCTCTTTTGAACTACTGAATTTTGCGCAATATATATGAATTAACTATTTTAAAAATAAATCAAATAATTATAAAAACCCAAACCTAAGATGTATAAAAGTATTGCATCTCCCCTATGTAGCTTCCACCCTTGTCTTAAACTTATTTCAATTTTTTTATGTAAGAGCTGCAAAAGGTCTGTGGGCAGTGATTTTAGGCTTCAGTGCAGGAACTCTTGTCTAGAAGGTTAAAATTCAGTAAGCTGTTCCATAAGCGTTTAGTAAGCAATGAGGACCTATCAATGCACTCAGTAGGTACTTGTTCAGATGGAATTTCTATTATTTAAAGAAGACTTTTTATAAAGGGGGAGCACAGGGGCGCCTGGGTGGCTCAGTCGGTTAGGCGTCCGACTTCAGCTCAGGTCATGATCTTATGGCTTGTGAGTTTGAGCCCCGTGTTGGGCCCTGTGCTGACAGCTCAGAGCCTGGAGCCTGCTTTGGGTTCTGTGTCTCCCTCTCTCTCTGCCCTCCCCCGCTCATGCTCTGTCTCTCTCTCTCAAAAATAAACAAAGATAAAAAAATTTTTATGGGCCCAGCACGCTTCCGCTGCGCAACTCTGCTCTCCAGATAAAAATTGTTTGAAATAAATAAATAATAAATAGAGAGAGCACTTTGAATTATAGCAAAAGTGAAGAGCCAAAGTAGTCTGCAGTCATTCCACCATGTAAAAATACAAATGAGCTAAATGATGAGGAGCGGAATGAGTTCAGAGCATCCTAAATAAAACCATGCTTTATAGAGTGGAGCTACAATCTTCCAACGCCCTCCCCTGCACTCTGGCACGGATGCCACTGTATGCAACTACCGCTGTACCTCCTACCCTCCTCCACCTACCCAAACACTTCTGTCTCGCTCTAAAGTGTCGACACTTACACCCAGCAATCTTTAACACAAATGATACATCATTTGCCGCTAGGAATGGAATTGTCTAATCCCACCATTTGCTGTCTGACAGTTCAGACAGTTCAGATCTTTCAAAAGACAGAGTGAATTTTTCTGGGTATTGACATGATGTTCTTCGAGCCCGAAGAAATTATTCTAGAACAAGTTTATCTGTCGAAGACTACCCTAGAAAACCACAGGCAGAAAAAAAATTCAGCCGTAGAACATAGTTTATCATTTAACAATTTCTTTTTATCGGCAGTTGTTTTAAAATTCAAGACAATCAATTGAAACTAAGTAAATCTATTTATAATTAAATTTATTGTCCAATACTTATATACAGATTTCATTGGTAAAACAAAGCCCCTCTGAGCCTCAATTACCTCATCCGTTAAATGGGGACAAGAATATCTACTCTATTAACACTGGATGATTACTGCAAGAACTAAAGATGTAAAAGTAATCTGAAAAATGTCAAACAATTTTTCAGGGCACCTGGGTGGCTCAGTTGGTTATGTGTCTGACTGTTGGTTTCAGCTCAGGTCATGATCTCACAGTTTGTGAGATTGAGCCCTGCATCGGACTCTGAATGGAGCCTGCTTGAAATTCTCTCTCTCCCTCTCTCTCTCTGCCCCTCCCCTATTCATGCTCTCTCTCTCTCTCAAAATAAACAAACATTAAAAAAAAAAGAAAGATGTCAAACAACTTTAAATTGCCCATTATCTTTCTTTGTTAAGAGGTGACCAGGGGCACCTGGGTGGCTCAGTCAGTTAGGCGTCCGACTTCAGCTCGGGTCATGATCTCATGGTTTGTGGTGGGTTCAAGCCCTGCATCAGGCTCGTGCTGGCAGCTCGGAGCCTGGAGCCTGCTTCAGATTCTGTGTGTGTGTCTCTCTCTCTGTCTCTGCCCCTCCTCAACTTGCGGTCTGTCTCTCTCAAAAATAAACGTTTAAAAAAATTTTTAAGAAAGAAGAAAGAGGTGACCAATCCTTTCCAAATATATCAGATTTAATCTGTTCTGTCTTCACTGCTACTAAGTTTGCCCAGTGTCTACCTCTGAATTGGTGATTTAGTTTTCTGTCCAGCAAAATGAAAATCTAAAGATTAGACACAAAAAGGCCTTTATCATTAGAAAAATATTGAAAATTTTTTTAGAAATATACCATTACCTATCCTGGTGGGTAGACAGCACAGCATCTTTAACAAGAGAAGATGGAAATACCTGAGTAAATTAGGCAACTTGTGCAAGCCTATTTCATAGATTTTTTTTGTCTTATTTTTTAAATAAAATTTGAGGTCTAATCTGTTGGCCTCCTACCATGCAAAGAGAGGATTTTCTCTTTTGCATTCCTCAATCTCACACATACACAAAACCACACGCGTTCCTTTTCTCAATTATAGCACAATTTTTAGTTACATCAAAAGTGATATAACTTCACGTGATTACCAGACAGCTGCAGAAGTTGCTGTGGTGAGACACCTTCTTCAGGATGGAAGGATTTAGCCCCCAGCTGCTGGAAGTGCTATTCGCAGACACCTTTCCACTGGCAGCCTGCTTTGGAAGTGGTTCAACTTCTGAGAGTTGCCTTACGACCCCTTCCCTGAGCAGCTGTCGTTCAATGACTGTTCAACATGGTGGCAAAAGGCCCTCCTTGCAGCTTGGGACAATTCTCAAGGGCCAGCCCAGCTTTAGAGCTCCCTATGGGGTTTTTGTCACGGCCAGATTCTCCCTCTGTGCAATCCTGCTTCCTCTCTTTTCTTCCTTCCCACAGGTATGGATCCCAAAAGTTCTCCCCCATAAGGCTTCTGCCTGCCAATCTCTGTTTCAGGGTCGCCTTCCGAGGAACCAAACCTGCCACAGTTGATACCAGAAATGGTCTGAGAAAGCAGATGCCAAGAGGAGATTCTGGAGAGGGGTCACCTGCCATCTGGTTGGCAGAGCCCCATTGTTGGTGGGAGGGGGGGCCCACACAGCACAAGGTAACAATGCAGCTGTTCACCATTCACTGGTGGTGGCAAATGTACCAGCTTGTGTGCTGTATCGGGCATTTGAGCAACATGGCAAAAACAGCAACTAAAAGGACAATAAAGGTGGCCATTACTAAACTCAGATCATGCTTTGGAGAAAGATAATGAGAGAGAGTGACTGACGGACTTTAAAAAGTGTGAGAGCGTGAAAGCAAAAAGGCCTCCTTGGTAGCATATAAAGAATCTCTCTTCTGCAGCAGAGAAAACCAAGGACCAAGCTCAGGATTTAATTACAGGGTAGCAGATCTCCAAAACAGTTAAGTTCTCAGATTCGGCAGGTGTGCTATGCCAAGGTCAGGGACCTGGTTGAGAAAGGACAGTAGGATGGGGACATCTGCTTTGAAAAAGCTACAGAACTGGTCCATCCCTCCCCATCACGGGCGAGTACTCCCTCTTCTTGAAGACAACACAAGAAGACCATTCCCGTAAGAAACAGCATGCACCCCAATGTCAGATCTGCCCCAATGCTTTTAGCTGGCCACTAGGCCAATAACCAGCTTGAAGTCAAAACATAACTCAGCTTGAGGAGGAAAGCAGCTACACACCAAAGGAGTGGCGGGACTGAGCCAACAGGAACCGGCAGGAGCTAGGAGAAAATCCGTGGGACAGCACTCAGGGGGTGTTGAATCAAAGCAGGCAATACATTACATTGGATAAGAAGTGTTTATTTGGAGTACTGTCCTGGAATATAGGATTCAACACTCTGACAAGAACGCCACGAGATGGTGTAGGCATGATGACAGGATGGTCCCAACAAGCAAGGAGAAAGCAACGGCCCCATTAAGTGAGGTTGAAATGCCAGCATTGCCCTGCAGATGGTGGAAGAGGGGGTAAAAGGCCTCAGAAAAGTGGGCATTCTAGGGTGGACATACTATATGAAGCCAAATGACTGTGCTCCATGGGAAGATCCAGGGGATACATGATTGACCAAGGCAATAAGGCATGTGCTAGGGAGCTCCAAGAGTTCAGTGGTAGCTCTCCTCTGGACATCAGGGATTAAGCTCTGTCTTTCCACGCCTGGGCTCAGTGACAGCAATGAGAATGATAGGACAACTCACCCCTTTCCTCCATCACTCCCCCAACTTCCCATCCCCTGCAAGAGGCCAGTTGGTAGGACTTGGCCATCAGTCAGATGGATGTAATTATTGTAATGAATGGTAGGTTTGCAGTGGCCTGACCTACACAGAGTTATGGAGATGGTTAATAAATGTAGTGTTCCTAGAGGCAAAGACCTGAGTAGGTAAAAAACAAAAACAAAAAAGCTACTAGGTAACCTCACAAACAAAAGCTATTAGTTAACTTTACAAACAAAAGAAATCAAGGATGGAGGGTGAAGGCATTTATCCCAGTCAAGCCAGGATGCCCTGCCCATCTTCCAGGACTGAGCCAGTTTTGGGACCCAGAACCCATCAATTGAAAGAGGCTAGGTGGCCAGGAAGACACAAATATTCACAGTAATGATTAACTGGTCCTTCCCCAGAGGGGTCCATGGCCATTTACTTGGGTAAGTGTCCACTGGGGAAAGGGGACGATCCAAACATCACGAAGACTGTTGGACACAGGGTCCAGGTTGACATTGATACCCAGAGCCCTGGAATATCATCATGGTACCCTGTTACAGTAGGGCCAGGGCCAGTGTCACAGACATGTGTGTGACCTGTGCAGTCACACAGGATTTTACATTTAAAAAGTTCTAACTGTGGGGAAAACAAATAACCCAACAGGTTCTAATTGTGATTGCTTTAATTCTTGGTTTAATGCCTGGGTGGTACCCTTTTAAAATTATTAATAATTTTTTGAACAAGGGGTCTTTTCTTTCAGTTTGTGCTGGGTTGGCCTGTGTGGGGATATAGGAGGGTCCTGATACTAAATAAAGTTCTGGCTCCAGTGTGGCTTACAGTGTATCTTTTGAACCTGTAGACCCACCTGTAGTATTTTCCTGGTCTCCCAATATACACTTGGGATAGATATTCCCAGGAATTGACACAATCCCACACCGCCTCTTTGGTCTGTGGGGTAAGAGCTATGAGCTATCCTAGTGAAGATGGCCAAATGGAAGGAGCTCTGAATGTGCCACTCTGCCCCCCCCCACACACACACACAACCACACACACACACACACAGCCAAGATAGTAAATCAAAAACGATATCGCATCACAGGGGGTCTAGCAGAAATTAGTGCCACTCTGAAAAACTTAAAAGAATGCAGGGGTAGTAAGTGGACCTCACAATATTTCCATTTAATTCACCAGTCTGTCTCTTGCAAAAAAATAGAAACATAATTTTAAGGGAAACAGTGGACAATGTAAACAAGAAGTGCCCCTAATTACAGCTACTGCACCAGATGTAGTATCTTTGCTAGACCCCATTTGAATGTCGCCAACTGTCCAAACAATCTCTCTTTTTCTTTTAGGGCCTAGACTCCCCATGGAACCATATACTGAATTTATATGACCATCTAAAACACGCCTGCATCAAGTCTTTCTTGCATCAAGAGGACAGGCCTTCCATTTTGCAGGATGATCGTCACCCTGGGTGTGTCCAATGTTTCCCCATGACCAGGCTTGCTACATGCATAGAGACAGACTTACACATACTCTGAAAAGGATGCTGTGCTCTTTCTTGGCGCCTTACATCAGACTTAGGATACCAACTCATTCTATTACTGGTGATAGTAACCCTGGTCACCTGTCATTTGGTGTCTGCCAGTTTTCTTCACCGTAAAGTCGCCAGTTCCCTCTCTGTATTTGACTGGTGTTTCGTGCAGGGATATTCTGAGTATGCCAATCCTGCTCCGCTGCCAGCCTTAGCATTCACTGATGACCTCCTCTGTATCAGCTACCACTAACTGGGTGGCCAACTGGTGATTATCTGTTTCTGTTGTTCCCTCTACAATTATTAGCCGATATTCTACTGGAAGGAAGAGCTTTCCCTTCTCCTTCTTTTGCCTCTATCAGTATGGATTCATGGATTGCTATTTTTTAAGTTAATTTATTTCTGAGAGAGAGAGAAAGCATGAGCAAGGGAGGGGCAGAGAGGGAGGGAAAAGAATCCCAAGGAGGCTCTGCACTGACAGCACAGAGCCCAATGTGGGGCTCAAACTCACAAACCGTGAGATCATGACCTGAGACAAAGTCTGATGCTTAACCGACTCAGCCACCCAGGTGCCCCTATGGATTCCTATTTTAACTGAGGGTCATAATCCTATACTTTTATTACTTTTATGCTCAAACTGCCCCCAACTGGGCTAGAAGACACCCATTCAAGCTGGCTCCTGTTTTCTTTTCCAAGACCTCAGCATGCTTTAAGCATTTCTTTATTTTCTGGCACAAGAGGATGTTGTTCTGCATCTAGCCCAGTGGAGAATGGTATTTAGAAACCAAGATCTGGAAAGGGAAGCTTCACATATGATGTTTTTGAAGCTTTTATGTGCTCCTCACAATATTACTGTTTTCTCCAAGTCCCTTCTTTCCTCTTCTTCTTCTTTTTTTTTCTTTCACACTGAAGTTTTCTTAAAATGCCTAGCTTTTCTTGGCTGGCTGTTTCATGTGAACAGGGCACTGAAAACCTATGAGTAGAAACGATGGGAGTGGGGGCTGGGGGTAGGTAACTGACCAGGAGACTTTAGAGTTTAGGGTGGTCTGACCAGATCCATTTACTAATCTGAATAACAACAGATTTTTCTTTTCTTTTTTTGGCTTCATTAGTTTTTCATCAGAAGAATGCTCCAGTCTCCTACCTGGAAAATACATACCTGGACGCCAGTGTTCTTTGAACTGAGTTGAGAAAGGAGCTAGAATTGCACTGGCTTTATTAGGTTTACACACAATACCCACATTCAGTATGGAACCTTCATCTTCAGCTGTGCCTGATGTCCCAAGCCTGGAGTCTCCCCAGACTCAGCCTCTTCAAAGAAGGAATCTCTAGCAGAAAGGATATAGAGTGGCTAATCTACCTCTTACACAGATTGTCAGCCAATCCTGTTTTCTGCCTGCTGCCGCTAGACCCCCAAGTCTTTTGGAGGTTCTCTGGCCAGAATGAGCCTGCTTTTGGACCCTCCCTAGAGACACTTTTACATTTTTCTCACTCTCTAAGTCAGTGGTTCTCAACAGTGGCAATTTTGTCCCTGGGGGCATTTGACAATAAGTAGAAACATTTTTGGTTTTCACAACTGGGGAGGGGCTATTACTAGAATCTAGTGGATAGAGGCCAGGAGTGCTGCTAAATATCCTACAACGCACAGGACAGCCCCCCACAACAAAATATTAGTTGGCCCCAAAGGTCAACGGTACTGAGGCTGAAAAACCCTGTCCTAAATCGTTTAGTACAAATGCTGCCAGCTTCTAGTTTTTGACGCTACTTCATTTTTTCGTTCATTCTTTTTGTTTTTGTGGTTTTTATGTTTTTATGATTTTTATGTGGAGTTGTTTCCAGCAGGAGTGATAAACATAATTGCTTAATTGAAACATTTAACCAGAAATCACTTGGTGGAACTTGAATTTATATTTGTTGAAAATATTTCAATTTCTGTCTCAAGTGTTGACATAGATGAATGTTTTTGAAGCTTTGAATGTTTTTGAAGTGTTAGGTAGAATGTGTCAACCAAAGAGTGAAACAGAATGTGCATGGATTCAGCTAGGAATGGACTTTGGGTCTCATGGAACATTCCATACAGTTGTTCTGAAGGTAAGTTGTTGTTTGCCTTTTTAATAGAGAAATGAACAAAAGCTGCTGTCAACCATAATGACACATTATCAGTTGAAATATATAAATACTTTTTAATCTTCACAGAGGTTGACCAGAATTTTTGTAAAGGACATTTAGCATTCCCTGACACCTCATACATTATTAAACTTACAGTGCTTGGGTGCCTGGGTGGCTCAGTTGGTTAAGTGTCTCTTTATTTTGCTCAGGTCATGATTCCAAAGTTGTGGGATGGAGCCCTGTGTCGGGCTCCCTGCCGAGCGTGGAGCCTGCTTAAGATGCTCTCGCTCTCTCTCTCTCTCTCTCTCTCTTTCTGTCTCTCTCACTCTCGCTCTCACATTCCCTCTCCCCCATTTTTGCACACTCTTGCCCTAAAATAAAAATAAACAAATAAATAAAATAACTTTAAATAAATAAACAAACAAACTTACAATGCTTTTCTAGGAGCTATTGACATTTGTCAGCAGTAGCTCTGGTCAGTAGAGTTTGCTTACACTGAAGCTGGATTCCATACGACTAACTGCATTTACTCTGTATCTTAAGACGAGCCCAGAAAGCCAGCAGTGAAGACAATTTTCAGGAACTAAGTCGCAGGATACAGGATGGAGATTCCAGTTTGTCCTCAGAGAGTGTTCCCACAACAGGGATGAACCCACTATTCTCTAAAAGTTCTGTGTCAACAGAAGCTTTGGGGCATATTAAGGTATTTTTGCCTTTTCTTCCATATCTCCTTTAAAGGTATCTCATCTGCATGAAGTTCCTGACCCATTAATAAGCCCATTTATTTATCCACATAGTCTCAAAACTGATTTTGCAGAGTCTAATTAGAAGTTGCTCTGGACTAGAAAACAGCTTTAAAAAACACATAGATTTATCATTGTTACTTTTCCAGTGGACTTTGGGAAATTAATACATTCCTATAAGGAAAAAAAATCAAGTTAAGTAAAAAACTCAAACAATGTGGTAACAAGAATGAATTTTGCACACCTCTGTGAGGTAAGCTTCATGAGTTTTCATAGAATTAAATGTATAAAATATAAGTTAAAGTGAGTTAAGGAGCAGTTTGTAAATTTGTTCTCTAAAATATTTTTTTAACGATAATTTAAGCTTTTTCTTATTTTTAGTTAAGTGTTTTTAAAGACTTAATCAAAATTGCCCTTTTTAAAAGTTAAGTTTGGGGTTGACAATCATACACACAATCCCCTGACATTTCTGGATGTGTCCTTTTCCATGGTTCTCAAAAACACAAGATAAATATTTCAGTAAGTAAACCTTGATAAATTTGTATACTCAATAGTAAATAATTGCTTCGGTTGTGCAAATAATTCCATTTGCTATTATTTGAAAAGAGAGGGATTATGTGGCCTGAAAAGGAATTGTAAGACTCAGTCATCATAGTGTTCATTATAGATAAATGATTCTAAAATAAATTATTTTAGTAGTTCTTGACATACAAGTGAAGGCAAAATCTGTATCATTTCTCTCTGATGCCATTTTCCACTCTCATACAGGAAGAAAGTGAAAACAACAGCATTTCAAATCAAGGACATTGGTTGGCTAAGACGTGATCAGTCTTCAAACTATCAGGAGACATCTCCCTTTTGAAAAATGAACAAGTGTAGCTGTAACCTGGAAGTGAAATCTAGAGCCGCCATACTGCAACCACACCAAAATTCCATCTTTCCAGGGTTATGCCAAAGTCATCCCTCTCAGTGAGTCCCATCTGAGACACATCATTAAATTCTAATCTACGGCATCATCGAAGAGCAAAGCCTGTCTTCCGGTTTCTGCATGTCAGGAAGAGGAGACTTTCTGCCGAACGTCGTCCTGGGAGGGAACTCATGAGCAGCAAAGCCATGGCAGTAGGTTAGCAGCGTCACATGACAACTTGCTGTAGTCTCTCCTACATTCACGGCTTTGACTTCTAAGACCACACAAGACACCTCTCAAGACAAAAGACGAGAAGTGTTACGCATCCCAAGACTTGTGGAGAAACTGTAGCTAGCAAGCTGATTCCTTGCCCTACAGGCGAATTAAAATACTGTAATGAGACCCCCCATGGGATTTCCACAGAGGTAAACCTACAGGACTTCTGCAAAGACTGTTAGTAATTCAGTCACTGCTTTCTTGCACTGTCCCCCCACCCCCCATCCAATGAGTCTGCAATCTAATTTCTTTTGCTGTAACAAACAGAACAAGGCAAGAGTCAAATGATCTCAAGGGAAACAGAGGCAAAGCAGGTAGGGCCAAGCCCCCCTGGTATGTCATCCATATTCACACGTGCCTCTTGGAGCTCCCTGCACAATCCCCTTACCTGTTTATAGCCTATTCGTATTTCAGTAATCCCAGGAACTAGAAGAAAGAGTGGGTGAGGGGGAGAAAGGATGTCATTATTCATCCAACACACAGTATGTAGCAAACCCCTGTAGGGGAAGCAAAACTTTTCCTCCATCCTCTTACAGACTCCAGTCTCTTACAGGCCTGAGTATTAAGTTGATACAGGGCAGAGTAAAAGGAGAAAAAGCATACAACTTAATATTTTTACATGGACATAGGAGCCTTCACAAGAAAGCGAGGACCCCAAAAGCAATTAGCCTAAGTGTGTATGTACTAGGTGAACAAAAAGTAGTTGTGAAAAAGTAACTAAAATGTATGGAGGGGCTAGAGGAAGATAAGGGTTATTTTAACAAGGTCTGTTTTGAACAGATTTCTCTCAGCCTCTCCTTCCCATCTCTGGTGATAAGAATGTTTCTTTCCTCCTGGTATAGGGAGTACATTCATGTTTTTAGGAAGAGAAGGAGAGGTTGGAATATCCTTTTCACATATGTTGTTTTTCAAGTGCCCTTACCTCAAAATAATCCTTACGCCAAGGTGGTATATTTTAGGGTAGCGCACCCTGGTACTCTTCACCTCCACCAGCATATAAGGTGCTGTGGACTGAACTGTGTCCCCTCCCCACCCCCCTCCTTGAATCCAACTGTATTTGGAGATAGCGTCATTTAATTAAGGCTAAATGACATCATGTGGGCGAACCCTAGTCCATATGATTGGTGTCCTCATAAAAAGGGAGAGATACCAGGCAAGCATACACAGAGCGACAACAATGTGAGGACACGGCAAGAAGGCAGTCACCCACAAGCCCAGGAGAGATGCCACAGAAGGACCCAACCTTGCCAGCCCCCTGATCTTGGACTTCCAGCCTCCAGCACTGTGAGAGAAGACATTTCTGTTGTTTAAGCAACTCAGTCTGTGGTATTTTGTTATGGCAGCCCCAGCAGATTAATATACAAGGCAAAAGAATATCACATAAAACATTTCCCTGAAGAACGATCCAGGCTTTCCCCTTGATAAATCCCTTTAGTTCAGCAATCTTACAAAGCCCAACAAGATATATCTAGAGAAGTTGAGTAACTGCTGAATGATTAAACTTAGAGCCTGACTATTTACAATCAATGCTGTCTTCCAAAAGGTTACATCTTAAAGGTTGGTGTCCGATACATGTGTGTTCTCCCTCCTGGTTCTCTGATAATACTCTCCTGAGTCATTCTGCAGCTCCCTAATTGGTTTCTGCTTTCCAAGTGCCAGTTTTCTGATGAAAGCTGTTTACAGCCTCACCACTTTGGGCAGGGGAGGGGGAGGGAGGGAAATGGACAGTTGACACAAGCTGTTTCTAAGAAACTCATCTCTTGTTTTCCCTTGATACAGCCTGTGATGGAAGCAGAGTCCAAAGGGACAAACTTAGGAAACAAAATAGAAAATTCCAAGCTGGGTGTGATTCCTTGCAGGGTGGTATTCATGCATCATTCAGCAGCTATGGTTTGAGTTCCTACTCTGCACCGTGTTCTGTGCCAAGCACTGAGGGCTGTTCCAAGAATGAATTAACATTCTCGTTAAGTGTGATGTCTTAATTAATGAACCCTGAGACTAATGCTGCTTTCAAGTGAAGTTGTGTACATTTCTTAACAATCTTACCTTCTGAAGGTACCCTAGAGAACACTGGAGATAGGAATGAAGAAAGGGGAAGGGGGCTCTAATCTCCAGAGACCTATGCAGCAGGTGCAGGGTGAAGAGGCAGAGGCGGTGGCAGATGGGGGCTAAGGAAGAGGCAGCCTCTGTGAATGGAAGGGGCCCTGACATTCCCTCAGCTATAACCTCAAGGCCGGCCCCAGCTCCCTACAAACACTGATGCCTCTGCCATGGGAGAATGCCTTGCTGTTCACGGGCTCCACTAGCCCTCTAAGGGAAGAGAGGTATCCAGAAGGAAGGCCTGAGCTCTCCATTTCTGGGGCAGGAGAGGGAAACACTGGTGTAAAAATTGCAAGCCCCACCTGAGCAACCACGGTGAAGGCCTTAGCAGTCGCCCTACACTAACCTCAGACTTTCCTTGTAGCAACCCGCCCCACCCCCACCTATGGGGACAGAAAGCAGATCCCCCAAACAATACCCAGGGTCAACCAAACCAAAAACTGGTTCTTTGGGAAATTTTCCAGATCTACCCGCATGGAAAATAATCAGCTCACAGAAAATTAAAGGTTTTTACTGCTTCAGGAAACAGAAATAGATGGAAAAATTGAGAGGAAAAAATGCTAATAGTAAGTGATGAAGAGTGACCATGGAAATAAACTTATCAGAGGTCTGACTCAGAGCCTTTGTCACTGTTGGGTTCTGCTAGTGTGCATGCCGGTTTGAAAGCTTGATACAAGTTCAATGGATTTGACCTGGAGTGGGAAGAAAGACATGAATCAAATTCCCCAAAGATGACAGCTTCCAGGGATCCTTGTGGGGTGGAGGGCTGTCCTGTTACTTTCTAGTTTGAACCTTTGAACCCTGAATCTCTTGGCAGTCCCTTTCATCTGTGGTCCCAGTGAACCAAGCTTCCCGATATTCATGCCCTCTTAAATCCTCTCCCCTTGAAGCTGGGCTGGTCCTGTGACTGCCTGGACTGATAAAATATGATGGAAATGACATTCTGGGACTTCTGAGCCCAGGCACGAAGAAAGTCTGGAAGCTTCTGCTTTTGCATTTCAGGGAAGCTGGCCACACTGTAAGGAGTCTGACTACTTTGAGACCTTCGTGATGAGAGGAAGCCCAGGCTAACCACGTGAAGAAGCCACATCAAAAGAGGATGCCTGGCCAGCCCCACCTGATGTGTCAGGCACATAAGCAGAGAGGCCATCTTGGATGGTCCAGCCAGTAGATGTGGAGCAGTGATGGGCTGCTTCTGCCAAGCCCTGCCCAAATTGCAGAACTGTGAGTAAATAAATAATTGTTGTTGTTTAAACCACTAAGTTTTGGGGGTGGTTTGTTACAGTCACTGATGAAAACCAAACCATCTCTCTTCACCAAGTCATTTCAGTCAGTTCCTTTAGGACCTAGGCCAAGTCATCTTCTCTGGAAACTTACAGGACAAATTCAATGCAGGGTTTAAGTCCTCTTATTTTGGAACTTGATATAGTGTTTAGATTATACAGTCCTATGCCTGCTTTTGGTCAGTTTTATAAGTTAGTTTCTCCTGAAAATTAATAATGATAATGGCTAATGTTGGGCATCATGAACCAGGCACTACGGTTGGGAATAATATTGTCCCCATTTTACAGATGAAGAAACTGAGACACAAAGAAGTTAAATCACTTGCCCAAAGGTGGTCTTGTAAAAGTATACTTCCAGATTTGCTTGTCATTTTATAGCTCTGGTGATGTGCACTCTGAGCTTCAACTGCTGTAAAGGAAGCTGGTGTGGAGAGAATAGTGTTGCGCCTACATTCTAGGCAAGAGGAAGGAAGAACAGTAGGACAGTAAACTAAGAGACACAGAAACTGTGGTACATGGCATTACACCAACACAGTCTTATAGACTTGGGGATACTGACTGGGCCAGTTTTGTGGTATGTGGGTTTGTGGTGTGTTTAAGAGAAAAATAAGCCATGAAACCATCGAAGAAAAAATAAAAACATTGTGGATGTTTCCCAAACCCAGTTGAATGAGGGGTGATTCTATTTGGATTGGGATGCACATGAGCTGGACTGCTGTTTTTCACTTTTGTTTCTGTAACAAGCTTTCTCTCATTTGAACTAACTTGGATGGGTTTCTGTCCTCCGTAATGAGAAGGTCTCTGGCTGAGACCCCCTCCAAAAAACCACATCTAGATGACCAAAGGAGATGGCCATAAAATAAGACATCTGAAAATATTATTTATTGGCGATGCGATTTTCTACTCAGTGAAACATAGGTTTCCTGACGATTTTCTATTAGGAGAGAAATGCAAGACCATTCCAGGAAACGAAGTTCTCAGGAAGTAATTTGGTTATAAACATATTTCCTTAATAAGATACAATTTGATTCTAACTCTCATTACCTTTGGACAAGAACAGTAAGACACTGGTTATTTGGTAAACAATTCATGAAGCTTTCTCAAATGTTCACAGCCCAGTAGGGTACACAGCAGATGCCAGCATCCATACTCTTTTTACTGATGGGGCTGAACTCTACAGGGTTGGACAATGAGATCACAAGGGCAGGAAGTAAGAAGCTGGCCTGGTCTTCAGGTTCCTGGTCCAGTGCTCTTTTACCACCGCGAACTTTTCCATGCTGCCTTTTTCATTCATGTAGGCATTAAGGAGACTTCTTTCCAACCATACAGATCCCCAGGTTCCATTAGAGCCTCTCCAGAGCTAAGTGTTTTGTAAGAGGTTATTATTATCTCATGGTCAGTTAGGGAACTCTTTAAATATATGCTTATCACAAAGTCATTTACTTGCAGATGTTCCCTTCCATGACCAAAAGTTTCAGGCTCTGAGGAACATTCTGCTTTTGAAATATTTTATTGGAACTGCTTCTATCCATATTATGAAGATCACTTGAACTTCTGTTCTTGCAACAAAGGTGACCATACAATCAAACTTTTTGGCACTGCTAACAGTGGCACGGCATTCAAATGGGACAACAGGGTAATCTTTATTCACTTCCTGTGGACATTCTGGAACATTAATTTGTAAGCTCACACCTGCCTTCTGCTCATAAAGTGGCAAGGTCAGTGGGCCATCATCCCCTCACAAAACCAAGAGGTTTATTCAATTTTTGCATTCCTTTGAAATGTTTTCAACTTTAAATTGCCTTTGGAGAACTTGTACGCTTGGTTCAGCTCCAATAGAAATTTAAATGTGAGAACATTTCAAGAGGAATGAGCCATAATGGCAGTTCAAGTGGCGCACTGACCTTCCAAGTTTAACACGGGAAGGTCATGGCCATTTTGCAGGGATTTTTCCAACTCTGCTTCTTCCAGTCAGGCCTGCCATCCTTCCACCTACCTTTCACTATCCCCACGACTGGAGCCTACAAAACTCAGGCAAATGCCAAAGAGGCTGTGGCCTGAAGGGCTGCTGGGCTCACCGGGCCTGCCAACCTGCATCCTAGAGGTTCTCTTGCTACGTGGTCTTCTCTCTGCCAGACACATGCAAGGAGTGGCTTGGAAGTACATAGATTTGCATCTCATGAGGACAGAACTGTCTACTTTCCATTGAACTTGCTCCTTGAGAGATGACAGGAAAGACGGCCACACCTGACAGTCTGTGACACCACGTGATGCCAGCTCATTTCTCAGCCTCTTTCTCTGATTTGTCTTATTATGTTTGATCACAAATTGAAGGTAGGATGTTGTCAAAACATAAAGGTACACTTTCTTCTTTGGGGCTATGGTCAACAACATTCTAAAAAGTCTTTAGATCTGATTTGTGCACACTTGGAAGAATTATCCACATGTTAGTATATTTATTTGAATTGAAAAAAGCCTTCCCATAAGGAAGATCCAATCTGATCTAATATTTACTTTTAAATAGGTCTAAAGAATTATCTGTTCAGATACCCCCCTTAGGGGCACCTGGGTGGCTCAGTCGGCATCCGACTTTGGATTAGGTCATGATCTCGCGGTTCATGGGTTCAAGTCCCACTTCGAGCTCTGTGCTGACAGCTCAGAGCCTGGAGCCTGCTTCAGATTCTGTGTCTCCCTCTCTCTGCCCCGCCCCTGCTCACATTCTATCTCTTTCTCAAAAATAAACAAACATTAAAAAAAAAGATATTCCCCTTAGATTCAACTTCTTTGTGCTTTTTTTTTTAATTCAAATCCAAGTTAGTTAATATATAGTGTAATAATGATTTCAGGAATAGGATGTACTGATTCATCACTTACATACACACCCAGTGTTCATCCCAACAAATCCTCCTTAATGCCCATCACCCATTTAGCCCATTCCCCCCATGAAACACCCCTCCAGCAACTCTGTTCTCTGTATTTAAAAGCCTCTTATGGTTTGTCTCCCTCTCTGTTTTTATCTTATTTTTGCTTCCTTTCCCTTATGTTCATATGTTTTGTTTCTTAAATTTCACATATGAGTGAAATCATATGATATTTGTCTTTCTCTGCTGACTTATTTCGCTTAGCATAATACACTCTAGTTCCATCTGTGTTCTTGCAAATGGCAAGATTTCATTCTTTTTGATCACTGAGTAATATTTCATTGTATATAGGGGCGCCTGGGCGGCTCAGTCAGTTAAACGTCAGACTTCAGCTCAGGTCACAATCTCGCGGTTTGTGGGTTCGAGCCCTGCATCAGGCTCTGTGTTGACAGCTCAGAGCCTGGAGCCTACTTCAGATTCTGTGTCCCTTGCTCTCTGCCCCTCCCCTACTCATGCTCTGTCTCTCTCTCTCTCAAAAATAAACATTTAAAAAGTTTTAAAAATTTTCCATTGTATATATATACCACAACTTCTTTATCCATTCACCAGTCAATTGACATTTGGGCTCTTTCCATACTTTGGCTGTTGTCAAGAGTGGTGCTGTGAACATTGGGGTGCATGTACCCCTTCGAATCAGCATTCCTGCAACCTTTGGATAAATACCTACTAGTGCAATTGCTGGGTCATACAGTTCTTTTTTTTTTTCATGTTTATTTATTTTTGAGACAGAGAGGGAGAGAGACAGGTGCAAGCAGGGGAGGGGCAGAGAGGGAAAGAGGGAGACACAGAATCCAAAGCAGGCTCTAGTCTCTGAGCTGTCAGCACAGAGCCCAAAGCTGTCAGGTTCAACTGACTGAGCCACCCCAGCACCCCACAGGGTAGTTCTATTTTTAATTTTTTGAGGAAACTCCATACTGTTTTCCAGAGTGCTGCACCAGTTTGCATTCCCACCAGCAGTGCAAAAGCATTCCTCTTTCTCCACATCCTCGCCAACATCTGTTGTTTCCTGCGTTGTTAATTTTAGCCTTTCTGACAGGTGTGAGATGGTAAATCATATGGTTTTCATTTGTATTTCCCTGATGATGAGTGATGTTGAGAGCATCTTTTCATGTGTCTGTTAGCCATCTGGATGTCTTGTCTGGAAAAATGTCTATTCATGTCTTTTGCCCATTTCTTCACTGGCTTGTTTTTTGGGATGTTGAGTTTTATAAGTTCTTTATAGGTTTTGGATACTAACCCTTTATTTTTTTTTTTTTTTACTTTTATTTGTTTTAATTTAATTTTTTTAATTTACATCTAAATTAGTTAGCATATAGTGCAACAATGATTTCAGGAGTATATTCCTTAGTGCCCCTTACCCATTTAGCCCATCCCCCCTCCCATACCCCCTTAAGTAACCCTCTGTTTGTTCTCCATATTTATGAGTCTCTTATGTTATGTCCCATTTTTTATATTATTTTTGTTTCCCTTCCATTATGTTCATCTGTTTTGTCTCTTAAAGTCCTCATATGAGTGAAGTCATATGATATTTGTCTTTCTCTGACTAATTTCACTTAGCATAAAACCCTCCAGTTCCATCCACATAGTTGCAAATGGCAAGATTTCATTCTTTTTGATGGCTGAGTAATACTCCATTGTGTGTGTGTGTGTGTGTGTGTGTGTGTGTGTGTGTGTGTATACCATATCTTCTTTATCCATTCATCCATCGATGGACATTTCGGCTCTTTCCATACTTTGGCTATTGTTGATAGTGCTGCTATAAACATGGGGGTGCATGTGTCCCTTCGAAACAGCACACCTGTATCCCTTGGACAAATACCTAGTAGTGCAATTGCTGGGTCGTAGGGTAGTTCTATTTTTAGTTTTTTGAGGAACCTCCATACTGTTTTCCAGAGTGGCTGCACCAGCTTGCATTCCTATGGATACTAACCCTTTATCTGGTATGTCATTTGCAAATATCTTCTCCCATTCCATTGGTTGCCTTTTAGGTTTACCGATTGTTTCCTTCACTGTGCAGAAGGTTTTTATCTTGATGAGGTCCCAATAGTTCATTTTTGCTTTTGTTTCCCTTGCCTCTGGAGACACGTCAAGTAAGAAGTTGCTGTGGCCGAGGTCAGAGAAGTTTTTGCCTGTTTTCTCCTCTAGGATTTTTATGTCTTCCTGTGTTATGTTTAAGCCTTTCATCCATTTTGAGTTTATTTTGTGTATGGTTTAAGAAAGTGGTCCAGGTTCATTCTTCTATATGTTGCCATCCAGTTTTCCCAATGTTATCTGGTGAAGAGATGGTCTTTTTTTCCATTGGAAATTCTTTCCTGCTCTGTCAAAGATTAGTCGGCCATACATTTGTGGGTCCAGTTCTGCGTTCTCTGTTCTGCTCCATCCATCTGCGGGTCTGTTTTTGTGCCGGTACCATACTGTCTTGATGATTACAGCTTTGCAATACAGCTTGAAGTCCGGAATTGTGATGCCTCCAGGTTTGGTTTTCTTTTTCAAGATTACTTTGGCTATTTGGGGTTTTTTCTGGGTCCACACAAATTTTAGAATTGTTTGTTCTAGCTCTGTGAAGAATTCAGCTTATCTGTGCTTTCATCTCAAGACCTAGGTTAACATCAAAATTTTCTCTTGCCATCGAGGTAAATTCTTCAAAATAAGTCCATGTTCTCATTTGTCTAACTCTCCCTGTGGGTCTCTGTGCTCCCACAAGTTCACCTCAACATTGAAAGTCTGGAACAGTGGTGAATAAATACCAGGGTTCTGTCTCCAGCATTAACTGCATTTCCCAGTTCTGCCCCAAACTCTTTGCCAATGGGTTGACCCTTAGGAAATTGAGACTTTTCTTTTGTTCTCTTAAGACTTTATTTATAACTCTTTTTAATTGATCTTAGAGTGGTGAGATCAAGCCCCATGTTGGGTGTGGAGCTTACTTTAAAAAATAAAAGTTATACAAAAATAGCCAACTTCAGAACACTCTTGTCATTCACCATCTCGTCTCCACACAAGCTTCTGAAAGTCAGATGACAAAAAAAGAAAAATCACAAAACTGTACACATACAGATTAATACAACTCCTTTCATAGCCATGAAGAAAAGTATAATCTTTGGACCTAAGATGTTAAAGGGGCTGTGCTAAGCCCGTTTTTTTTTAAATTTTTTTTTTTAATGTTTATTTATTTTTGAGACAGAGAGAGACAGAGCATGAACAGGGGAGGGGCAGAGAGAGAGGGAGACACAGAATCCGAAACGGGCTCCAGGCTCTGAGCTGTCAGCACAGAGCCCGATGCGGGGCTCGAACTCATGGACCGTGAGATCATGACCTGAGCTGGAGTCGGACGCCCAACCGACTGAGCCACCCAGGCGCTCCAACCGTTTTTTTTTAAACCTTGGCACAATTGGCATTTGAGGCCAAATAATTCTTGGTAGTGGGGCTACCCTGTGCAAAGTAAATGTTAAGTAGCATCCCTGGCTTCCACCCACTGTTTGCCAGTAGCATTCCCATATGCACACATCTATGACAACCAAAAATATCTCCAGGCATTGAAAATGCCCCCTGAAGGGCAAATCACTTGCCATTGAAATCTGTTGTGCTTAATATCTGGTGCAAAAAGCCTACAAGACTTCTCTTGGATGGCTTTTGTGGAACTCTGCCAAAGATGGAACCCTGTCTCCTATGCATGCAGAGTTTCATAATAAAATTTATTGAGCACTCACCATATGACAGACATTTTTTTAAGTTTATTTATTTATTTTGAGAGAGAGAAAGAAATCATGTGCTTAGGAGAGGGGCAGAGAGAGAGGGAGAGGGAGAGGATCCCAAGCAGGCTCCACACTGTCAGCACAGAGCCTGATGTGGGGCTTGAACTCCTGACGGGTGACTTCATGACCTGAGCCAAAATCAAGAGTCAGATGCTTAACCAGTTGAGCCAATAAGGCATCCCATGACAGCTTTCAGTTAAGTGCTTATCACACATTATTTCATTAAATCCTGCCAACAACCCTGAACGGTAAGCACAATTGTGAATAATCCCCATTTAAAAGAGTGAAGTGACTTGCCCAAGGTCACACAGTGAATCAGCGACAGAGGTCCCTCTTGACCTCCGTGCTCTACGGTCTTGGTTCTACAGACCCTAAAATGGATAGGTCAGGATACATAATGTTGGCAAAATCAAAACAGATTTTGTGGGCATAATGGTTCCTGAAAACTCTTCAAGTCTTTATGAGTCCGTTTCCTTTCTTTCATATGTTTTTACAAACAGCAGGGGAACAATAATCATTTGAACAGTTAAATTGAGTTAGCACAGTAAAATCCATTTTTTTTTTTTTCAATCTTGACATTACAGTGAATCATGTGTCATTCGGACTGAACTACAATCCTTCCCTGCCCCCACCACCACCTCTGTTCTCTCCTACTGTGCCCCAGGCCCCATGACCTGCACTTCTATTTTTCTTTAATTTTCCAAGCAACAAGATTGTATTTTATATTTAAGATATTACTCCAAGGGACAATAGTGGAAGAACGCCACAGCTAAAACGCTCAGAAAAACATCAAGCAAATCAAGAAGGGAAGAAAGAGAGAAAAGAAAATTGAGAATACAAACATTTTTTTAGAACCCTCAATATTAAAGCTTGAAAAACCACGGTGTATTGCAAAATATCACATTCAATTGTTAGTTTTTTAAAAAAATGTTGGAAGCACCCTTGGTGCCCTGAAAGGTAGGGAAGCGGTGCGTGCTGGCCCCAGGAACCACACGGCGGGGGTTGAGGCCAGGGCCTTGAGGCTCAGGCCTTTTTGCTAGAGTAGAAAGTATTAAATAATCCTTTTTTTCTTTAATTTTTTAAATTTATTTATTTTTGAGACAGAGACAGAGTGTGAGCAGGGGAGGAGCAGAGAGAGAGGAAGACACAGAATCCGAAGCAGGCTCCAGGCTTGGAGCGGTCAACACAGAGCCTGACTGGGGCTCGAACTCACCAACTGTGAGATCATGACCTGGGCCAAAGTCGGACGCTCAACTGACGGAGCCACCCAGGTGCCCCTAGAATTTCTCTCTTTTTTTTTTTTTTTTTAATTTTTTTTTCAACGTTTATTGGGACAGAGAGAGACAGAGCATGAACGGGGGAGGGGCAGAGAGAGAGGGAGACACAGAATCGGAAACAGGCTCCAGGCTCCGAGCCATCAGCCCAGAGCCCGACGTGGGGCTCGAACTCCCGGACCGCGAGATCGTGACCTGGCTGAAGTCGGACGCTTAACCGACTGCGCCACCCAGGCGCCCCTCTCTCTTTTTTTTTAAGTCACTAATCTTTCTCACCTTTCTCAGGGCACCAGGAGACTTTGGGTCCACTGACCCTCAGAGGATAAGCCCGGCCTGATGTGGCATGCAGACACCGACGGTGAGGCGAAGGGAAAGAAAGCATTGTAGGTAATGCTCCTAACCCGTGATTACCTGGGAGCCTCCCGACACGGGGCAGCTGGAGCCATATCATTTTGTTATCTGTGCGCTCACCTGGGATCTCAATTAGAACAAATATTGGCAATAGCCATGGACTGTTTACAGAGTAAGATTAAAATACGAATAACATTTAAAATTTGAAAGCGTTGTTTTAAAAACAGTTTTAACCACAGCTTGCCCTGTTCTTTTCCAAACCAGGGGCCTAGTCAAGAGCTTGTAGCACAGGAAGAAGGTGCCAAATACCACCTTTCCTGGAGGAGAAACCTGGTCCCCAGCCTTTTCCAGCTCCCTTTTGCCACATGAGACAATGAACACAGAATTCTTTGAGGGAAGAGGCATAAGAATTTTAAGAGGCTTCCCTTTGGATACAACTTGTGTTTTTCAAACTGCAGTTTCCAACTTTTTGGAGATTAATAAAATCAATTTGGTAAGCTGTAAACACCACCTTAAAAAAAAAAAAAAAGCACTTGACTCTGATGGCAGGTGTCGAGTGAAGCTTTGCAGTGTGAGATCATATCCAGCAAAGGACACCTTGAGTTCCCATTACTGGAGAGAGGCATCCTCTCCAGGTCACTGTCACAGGCAGGTTTAGAGGCTCGAGGAAGTTTAACATCCATTTCAAGAACTCACTAATTGAGTAGTGACCAAATCTTTCCCTACCAATATAACAAAATCTGCTTATAAACAGTCACACTTTGGGGCACCTGCGGGGCTCAGTCAGTTAAGCGTCCGACTCTTCATTTCAGCTCAGGACAGGATCTCACGGTTAATGAGTTCGAGCCCCACGCTGGGCTCTGTGCTGACAATGCAGAGCCTGCCTGGAATTCTGTCTCCCTCGCTCTCTGCTTCTCTCCTGCTTGCTCTCTCTCTCTCTCTCTCTCTCTCAAAATAAATAAACAAACAGTCACACTTAGCCCATAACTGTCTTCTCAACATAGATGCAGAGAGAGAAATGGGCTTAGATTTTTCTAATGTGGGTTTCTTTGCAAAAACGCTTCTATAGTCAGATATTTGAGAAACACTCTACCATAGTCCTCTCATAGATTTCCAGTGTATATTAGCCTATACAAGAATACATTAAAGGTTAACCTCTGCTTAACCAGATAGATCCCACACATATTGACCCTGGGGCCTATTATTAAACAACCTCTATTAACAGTTCCACTACCCTAGACCAAGCTTAACCTGATGGACACTCCCTTTGACTACACCGGGCTCACTGCAACCTGGCATGGTGATTGTCGTCACACACACACAGCCCATGGTAGGTCTTCAATGCTCCCCTGATGGCGATAGGAAGTACGGTTTGCCAAATCACCGAATTACTCTCCGTTAGAGGGCTTTTAATGTCGGGGACCAGTCACGATGACCACACTTCAGCTTCTGCTTAGAGGATTTTTCACCCCAGGCTGACTCCTATAATTACTGTTTATGGAATTAAATTGAATTGAATCTCGTTGCTGGTCACTTGATCACTGTGGGTGAAGTCTGTTTGTTGGCTTTAACATTTATGTTCTTTTTCCTCTTTCTTCACTTGGGTGCTGTGCTATGAAGCGTGACCGAAGCACCTGCCTGTTTGCACAACTCTGTGAACTCAACCGTTCAGGCACTCTCTTTTTTTTATGTTCAAATATGAGATAAGCCAGGGCATGTAGACTCTCCCTGGAGTTCATTAATGGACTGAATTTATATATTGTTGCAAAATCATCAACACTGCAGCCTGTCCGTTAGCAACAGGTGCCAAGGGAGGAAATGTTTAATATTTTCCATGTGGCATGGACTCTATCAGACAGTGTTTCCAATCAGACAGAGTCTGTTTATACAGTTAAATCAGGGGCCTAGGTTCTTCCTTTTGCCTCAGGAGTCTGTCCGGTGGCTGGCTCGTGGCCAGCTCTCTTTGACCCTGAATCTTCAGTGCCGCCATGCTGCTGTGCCTGCTGCTCCTTCTGGGTGACAGCCTAGTTCTGGTTCCCTCCAGGGTCAGCTGGTTTGGCTATCTGGCAGCTCCTCTTTCTAACTAACCCTTCCTTGTCGTTTCAGAAAACCTGCTTCCCAGCAGCTGGGCTGGGCAAGGTTTTCCGTGTTTGCTGACTGTGGTAGCCGTTTTCTGCCCCCAGTAAGAGTCCAGGGGACACACCCACCCACTTAGAGCTACTCTTGCCAGGAGATTTGAGGGACAACTAACTATCCCCAGGGTCCACATGCGTGGTGTCACTACCTGCTCCCTCCTCCTAGCCCCTGTACCCATCTTCTCTTTGTTTTAATTTCAATTTCTTCACATGTAAAGAGATCCAATGAAATAAGCCGGATACGAATACTTTTTTAGTTGATAGGCTCTAATCATCACGTTACCAAATTCTGCACATCCCTGCAAAGGAAGGCTTGGCTCTCCAAAGGTTTCATTTGTTCATTTTACCCATAAGTACGGACTATTAACTGTGTACCAGACAGTTCTAGACTCTAAGGAAACAATGGTGACATAAGCCCTGCCCTGTGCTTACATGCTAATGCAGGGAGCAGATAATAAACAAAATATATAGAATGTCAGTGGTTAAGTGCTCAAGAGAGAAGAGTGAAGCCTGAAGGTGGGAATGGAGGTTCCCCTAGGGTGGGGGTTGAGATTCTTGGGGGTGGCCAGGGAAGGCTGCTTGGGCAAGATGGTATTGGTGCAAAACCCGAGAGTAGGGGAGAGCTGGGGGCGTGAAGAGAGGAACACATTCTAGGCCAAGGGTCCAGCCAGTGCCAAGTCCCTGGGGCGGGATATGCTTGGCAAGGTCTGGAGGGGGTCACAGGGTTGCCATAAAGTCTGAATGTCTATGAAGTGCCTGGCATACAGACAGCACTTAATAAATTGTAGCTATAGGGGCACCTGGGTGGCCCAGTCAGTTAAGCATAGGACTTTAGCTCAGGTCATGATCTCATGATTTGTGGGTTTGAGCCCCACGTGGGACTCCGTGCTGGCAGCTCAGAGCCTGGAGATGCTTCAGATTCTGTGTCTCTGTCTCTGCCCCTCCCCTGCTCACGCTCTCTCGCTCGCTCTCTCTTGCTCAAAAAGAAGTAAACATTAAAAAAATTTTTTTAATAAATAAATGATAGCTATAACAATGATAGCCACTCATCAGATGCTTGTGGGTTGATGAATGTAAACAGGTGCAGTAGTTATTTCGCCAACGGGGCCCAAGTCTCTTTCTTGGCCTCAAGAGGAACATTTAATTACAGCCCCGCAGACCTTGAAGTGGCCCCAGTGTGCATGCCATCCATCAGCCTCCCTAGCTTTTCTCCCTCAGTCGAGTCACAAGGCCATTGCCCCAGAAAAAAAAAAAAAAATGTCGCTGAGCAGATTTCCCTTGCCAACCACAAGGCAGTAGTTCTCTAAGTGGCCCCACAGCAGCAGCAGCAGCAGCAGCAGGAATGTGTTAGAAGTGCCAGATCTCAAGCTGCACCCAGATCTACAGAATCAGAAATGGTGGGCTGCGGCTCAGCGGTTGGTGGTTTTCCCAGGCCCTCCAGGTAATTCTGATGCATGCTAAAGCTCCAGAGCCGCTGCCTAGAGTTTCTGTTCAACAGATCGCCCGGGTGAGAAGGCTTCACTAGGTCGCTCCAGTCATTTCCTCCCTGGAGCCACCTCTCAAAGACAGTTTGTTCTTGTCACTGTTGTGTAAACTGCCTGAGATCCCCATGGCTCTCTATGGCTGCTACTCTCCAGGTCTCCAAAGCAAGCTCATCTGCCTTCCTAGTCTGATGTCACTAAATTCTTTTCTTTTTCTTTTCTTTCTTTTTTTTTTTTTTTTTTTTTTTTGCTAGAGAGAGAGAAAACAAGAAAAGTGGGGGAGGGGCAGAAAGAGAGGGAGAGAGAGAATCCCAAGCAGGCTCTGCACTGTCAGTGTGGAGTCTGATATGGGTGATATGGGGCTCGAACTCACAAACCATGAGATCATGACCTGAACCAAAACCAAGAGCCGGACACTTAACTGACTGCACCACCCAGGTGCCCTTGATGTCACCAAATTCTGAATGAAAATGGCTCCAGCTGGACTCTTAGTCCTACCCAGAGGATTTCGTCTGCCCTGGTTACTTCCTCCAGCACTTGCAAAAGTGGCAATGACCATTCAGAGAACTATTTCAAGTTTCATTATGATGGAATTAAAAAAAAAAAAACAAAACCTTCAAAACCAAGACAGGCCAGCTTCAGATTTGCTGACAACACACAGCATCACAGCATTTCTCTCCCTGCCCCCCAAGAAGATGCTATCTTGCTATTTGCCGACAACCTGATGAAGTAGGGATGCTCCGGGAACCAAGGCCACTTCCAGTAACTTTTCCAGCATCGAATGGCAATGTGACCCAACTTTTCCATAGGAAATGGTGTGGTTGACTTTGAGTAACAAGCCATTAGTCCTCTATTGTAATGATGCAGGAATGGGTGGGTGGGTTGGGGGAAGAAAAGGAATAAGGAGGTCTTTGAAAATCTGTTTCTGTTGCTTCTCAGTTTGAAGCCTCTGGTGGTAAATTCTGTTGGCCTAAGATGCCATTCCCAAAGTTAATCCAAAAGAGAATTATCTGGGGCTCTTATTTAAATGTAGACTCTGGGGTGCCTGGAGCAAGTGTTTTTAATGCAGGTGATCATTCAAATTTTGAGGACTACAGGAAAGATACAGTTTAAATGCCTTCACATCACAGGAAAAGAGGTTCTTTATGCTGTAGGGGCTGCTACCTCTCAAGAACAATCCCCTACCATTTTCCTTCTGCCATTTAGGATGATATTTAATCTTTTTGTCTTTGTAGACTTTAACACACCTTATCATTTTTATAAACTATTCTTCTGTATTTCTAATTACTTAGAAACTTTTGAGGAGTGTCTGCTAAATTTTATAAAAACGATTTTTATGGATAGGATCATGTGAAAAACTTCAGTTTGTTCATATTGTTCATATTTGAAGGTTTTGATAGATTTTCTGGTATTACTTCCAGAATTCTGATATTGAATTTCTCATACTGAGTTCCTAGACTAACTCTTACGTGGTCGAGAATGCTGTTCTTTGAATGGATTACTGGATTCCAGATAAAATAAAAATGTGTTAAATCTTTAAAACTTTACCTTTATTTTTATTAAGGTAAATAGTTTTAGAGTCAATAGTTATATAACATGTATAATACAAAATAGTACTCTACACTTTTGCCCCTACCACCTGTTAATTTCCATAATCTAGAAGACAACTACCCACAACTTTTATATCTATATCTTCTGGTATTTGCTTGTCTATTTCCAAATGGCATGCTTATACAGCTATTTCTTTTTTTTTTATTAAATTTTTTTTTTAACATTTGTTTATTTTTGACAGAGAGAGAGAGACAGAGCATGAGTGGGGGAGGGGTAGAGAGAGAGAGAGAGGGAGACACAGAATCCAAAGCAGGCTCCAGGCTCTGAGCTGTCAGCACAGAGCCCGACACAGGGCTCGAACTCATGGACCACAAGATCATGACCTGAGCTGAAGTTGGACGCTCAACTGACTGAGCCACCCAGGAGCCCCTTATACAGCTATTTCTTGTTATTTCAGTTTTGGATTATCATGTAGAGACTCCTAACTACTATATTATAGGACTTGGCTTCTTTACCCTCACAAACTTTACACACACACACACACACACACACACACACACACAGGCATGCTAATGCATACAAGCATACTTTTCTCCTTACATGTAGTTATATCATAGTCTTGTTGATTAATATTGAGTTTATATTATTATGGCTATTAATATTAAAATAATAATGAAATAATATTCCCCATTAAGTATGAAATGAAGTATAATTAAATTTCCTTATTGTACAATTTTTGGTTTTCTTTAGAGTTCATAATTTTTTCACTTTCTTAATTTTCTTGTGTCCAAATTATTAATCAAACTCCCTGACAGAATTAAAATCTCATCTCAATACTTCCAAACATCAGATATTCTATAAAATTTATCTTTTTTCAAATAGCCCATCTGGAGCCTTCTGTTCTGTTCCAATGAGGCCTGATCATTCTTTAGATTTGCTGTATAACTGTCATCCTAAAATCTCCCTTTTTTATCATCTCAGGGATTTTGTGCCTCTCTCTCCTGGGGGTCCTTATCTTGTTTCTTGGTTAGCTCTCCCATTTTGATGCAACACATACTCCAATAGCTTTCTAAGCAAGGGTATTGGACGGTAAGTTTTTTAATATCTTGAAGGTTCTGGGAAAAAATTTTCATTCTGCCTTCAGATTTGAAGGTCTATTTAGCTGGGTGTAGAATTCTAGACTGAAAATAAATTTTCTCTGACAATTCAGAAGGCATTGCTCTACTTTTTTCTACAGAAAGATTTTGCCATTCTCATTCCTGATCCTCTGTATATGGGTTGATCTTTCATTGTTTTGTCATTGGTGCTATGCAAGTTTGTAATGATGTGCTTTGTCAGGGATTTTTTGTCCTCTGTGCTTGACTCTGGGTAGACTCTATCAGTTGTGGGAAATTTCTTTTACAGTGTATTTTCTCTGTTTGTTCTCCTTTTTAGAACTCCTTATCATTCAAATACTAGACTTAACAAATCCTTGAATTTTATCCTCTCTGTTTCTCTCTGTGTGCCTCTCTCTCACTTTACCTATCTATCCATCTTTCTCTCTCGCTCACTTTCTCTGGTTATATTTTCTTGGAGATTTCATCAATTTTGTCTTCAGTCTAGGGTTACTAGATAAAATAGAAGATACCCAGGTAAATGTTAATTTCAGATAAACTAAGCATTGCATGGGACATACTTACACTAACCATTTCTTGTTTATCTGAAATTCAAATTAAACTGGAGTCCTGTATTTTTATTTGGTAACTTTGACAACACTTTTTCATCTCTTGAGTTGTTCCGTTCGGCTATCCTGTTTTTAATCTCCAAGATCTCTTTCATTTGTTCTCTCACTTCTCCTTTTTAATCACTTCTTTTCATTTCTTGCATATGATATCTTCTCTTTTCTCTCTGGAGATATTGAGGGCTCTTCAAGCTTCTTCCTTTTTTCTTTTTTTCCAGAATACTTTTTATTATTTTATTTTATTTTATTTGGTCTCTGCCTTTCATGTTAGATTTTCTTACATGTCTGTAATCCTTGGTTGTCTGCTCATATTTAAGAGTGATGTGCTAACTGAACCAGAGTTCAGAGGGTGTGAGTGGAATCTGTTGATTGGTGGGCTTCTCTCCAGCACTGTCTGCTTCACTGAGGGGTTCTAACTGTCAGTATCTTTAAGTCTTCTCTCCTGAGCTGGTCACATCCCCAAAGAGGAAACCTCTAATTCCCTTAGTGGGAGGATTAAGCATAGGTAGCTAGTATTCTAGGAGGTAAGGCACAGAAGAAGACGAGGGATCCCAACCTTCTGTAACTAATCTTCCTCCTCATCCCCATTTTCAGTGATATCCTTGCCTCAGTAAGCCTGATGTCCTTGAGTCCTGAATCCTTCTGGTTCAACCTCTCAGACAGTCCTGCCAGGAGGCAGTAGAGTGCCACTCATCCTGTGTAAACCAAGAGAGGTGACCTGGGAGCCTAACTGCTTCTTATATAGCATATATATATATATATATATATATATATATATATATATATATATATATATATATATTCCCCCCCCCCAAAAAAAAACAAGATACTACTATCCTCAGCAGTATGCATTGTTTCCCCACAGAGATGCTTTAGCTCCTTCCTGGTGCTCCCTTACTCTGATACGATAAGAGCTTTAGAATCCTTTTCCTTTCTCTCCTCCCTTCTATAAACCTTTGGAATCTTGTTTATTTCTCCCTCTCTTTTCACCAACAGTTGCTAATTTTTCATTCAGGTTCCTATCCCTGCCCCTCCCACACCCAGACCACCCAGACACTCCTCTCCCAGCTTCATTTTGCTGGGAATGTATTTTGCTTTTTCTGATTATCCTCTCTCTGGCCGCCTGGCCCCTTTAAATAGTATGGTATTTTATCTTTAGGTCTTAGGGTATGGTGGCTTATATGTTCCAAGTGGTGGGACTCCCACAGATGGTGAAGAAATCTCAGGCCCCACACGCTGAATTATAGAAGCTGCCTGCACTCCATTAGGCACCTGCAGGAAACCCTCCTTCCTCGAGACTTCCTACACTGTCCCAGCTGAAGGGGAGAGGACTCAGTCCCCATTCAACTCCTCCATGGACTCTTGGGGTTGGAAAACTCAGTACAGTCACACTGGGCCTTTGGTGAATTTAGACCTGACAATGCAACCCTTCCCAGGATTTACTGCCCTCCATTCTTTACAGCCTTTGACATTATTCTCTAAACATTTGCCCAGCCCACTTGAAGAAGGAGCCTCACAATTCTCTCTGCTTGGAACCCACCAAAGCTGAAGGCCTCACCTGCACCCAAGCACCCATGGGAGTTAGCAGGTGTTTGGCTCCAGAGAAGAAGAAATTTGGGGTTTGGCGGCAGGAAAGATGGAAATTGCATCTGGGTTGTCATAGTCCCAGAACCCCCATTTGGTTCTCATAAATTATTTCCATAGCCATTAATCACACAGGGAAAGCCTGGATTAAAAGAGCAGAGTGGGAATGAATAGCTCTAGTCCTGGTTTGGCACCTGAATACAAGCTCATCCCATTCCTGAATTTCAAGCTGGTATATCTGGGAGACAAATACCAACTCCTGTGGTTCTCCACCACAGTTTTAGCACCACTATATTCAGAGATAAGAGAGAGTTACTGCAGTTTCACTATGAAAAAAGGAATCAAAACGACTCTGCATAAGTCTTTTAAGACCCTGCTTTATCTGATGAGATATCCACCTGCAATGAGAAATCACTGCCAGTCTCCCCTCAGAAAGTTTAAAGATCAGGGTGGTTCTGGAAAGGAAGATTGAGTGGGCATATTATTAACCCAAATGGAATTAGGTTTCTGTTTCAATAAAGATTCCCATTAAAGCTGAAAGCAATACAGCAACAGCAGTGCAGCCATAACCGCCCACTGCCTGTAGGAAGATGTGCTTAAATTACACCTGGCTGTGCACCCCATTATCACTTTGCAAAAGGCAGTAACCTGAGGTGGACCTCTGTGGTCGCAGTGTCCTTCAGGTGACAGCCTCAAAGGAATCCTAGCTTGAATGCAATCAATACTCTGAACGTACGTTACTCATGTATCAGCACATGACAAGAGGCTGACAATGATTAATCAACTAATTATGATAGGCTCTTTTCATCCCAGAACATGTGAGTTATTGAATGTTTTTGTATTTTTGTATTTAGTTGCAATGGAAAGGTATGACAGCAATATTTCATTCAAACTGTGTCCAGCTAGGAGAGTAAGTCAGCATCTTTGTTTTCCTTGGGCAGCCATCCCCAGGGCCTACCATGCTGGGCAAACACCAATTCAAGAGTCTTTGTCTCATTTGTCTATTTGAAGTCTGATGAAAATTTCAATCCTCTTCTTTTATTTATTTATTTTAAATTTTTTAAATGTTTATTTATTTTTGAGAGACGGCGCAAGCGGGGGAGGGGCAGAGAGAGAGAGAGGGAGAACAGATTCCAAAGCAAGCTCCAGGCTCTGAGCTGTCAGCACAGATCCCGACATGGGGCTGGAACCCATGAACCATGAGATCATGACCTGAGCCGAATTCTGTGCTTAACCGACTGAGCTACCCAAGTGCCCCTCAATCCTCCTCTTTTAAAAGACTTAGGAAGGAGGTCACACACTGGCAGTCTGTGGGATGCATCTAGCCCTCAGATATGGTTTGTATGAGCAGCAGGGTTTTAAAAAAAAAAAATGAATTCATTGTCTGCTTTTAAAATCAGAAAACTTCACATAAAAGCCTGGACTTCTAGCTTTTCTTTGAAAAAAGATTGGCTACCATGGGCCCTGGCAACTGGCAGGATTGAATGGAGACTACCCTTTTTTGATGGTGCAAGTGCTCTCTTGTTGGCCCCAGACCCAACACTTTCTTATATTATATCTAGCAACTTCTCTCATTTTCATCACCTGCTTGGCTGCTTACTTAGGAGTATAATTCAGTATGAAGAGCCACCAGAATGTCATGGTTCTTGTCCTCAGTGCACTGGGAAACCCCAGGAGCCTTTCTAAATAGAACAGGGAACAGGAACTGGGAACAGGGAAGTGATGTGGCTTGCCTGAGGACGTTAGTCCTGTTGAATTGGCTAAGAAGAAAGCACCTGTGGTTTCTTAAATGCTGGGCACAAAGGTGCTTCTGTTGTTCAGAGGCAAGGAAGGGTACCAGGAGCTGAAGGGTCAGGTGGCAGAATGCCTGTCAGGCAGGGTGGATCCTTGGGTTACCAGGTGTGTCTAAGGGACAACCCTACCTCTCCTTTTGTTTCCTCAATAGATAAAGAATGCTAATCACTCCACTTTTCAGTTCCTCCAAGCCTGTTACTTTGGATCCAGGTGAGAAGTTCTAAGAATCCCTCAGAGTCTTCAGCCTAACTGGCTTGGAAAACCTCCTGTCCAGATCAGAGTGCCAAAGGGAGTGATACATCTTGGATCCTGGACCCATTTAGTTGAGAAACTGTCCTGATAAATTCAGAGATAACAAGGCCCCAGGGGGCTTTCCTGCTGATTTGAATCTGCTCAACCCCTAGCTCATAAAAACAACATCGACACATTTAGTGAATATAGGAATGACCTGGCCATCATGTTAAACTGTGAATTCTGATTTAAAAGGTCTGGGGAGGAGCCTGAGATTTTGCATTTCTAACAAATTCCTAGGTGAGGCCAATGCTGTTGGTACAAGGACCACATTTTCAATAGAGAGGGGTTATAAAACACCTTCTAGTACTGCTCACAGCCATTTCTTACTTTTCTTTCTGGGGACCTTGCCTGGTTTCTCCACCTTATCTTTCTTTTCCTCCCTCCATCCATCTTTCTTCTTAGCCAACTCATTATTCCTACCAGGCATCTCTACCAACTCCAAAACCTCCTCCATCCAAGGATAAAGAAACTCCTGCCCTTTTTTCCTCAGACATTTATCTCGCTCCCTCCTCTTCTCAGTAGTGCCAGAAAAATAAAGGTCACCATTTTTTGACAATTGTGCCAAGCATAGCCCCAAGTGTGTTATCCATATTACTTAATTCTCACAACAACACTACAAAGTATATATTATTATAAGAAATTTGAGACTTGGGCAGTTAAAGAAATTTTGTCCTCAACTAGGAAGGGAGGTTAGAATTTGGATCTAATGCTAAAGCCTATAACCGTTATACTGCAATATGCTCACATAAGGTGAATTGGTCTAGAATTCAGCTGTTGGAGAAATGAAGCGCCCCAAGCATCACTCCAGTTATGTATCCTGTACAGCCCTCTGAACCCTTATTGAGCAGATGCCCTATGGGACCACTTGACATATCAATAATAAGAGCTGTTTAGGATTGCCCAGAGTAGCTGGCGTGGAACACGATTCCAAATAGCAGAGTGGTAATATTAAAACCCAAACCTGCCAATATGCCCAAATTTTCAATGTAACCTTTAATAGGCCCATAACCTATCATCAAAAGAGAGACTCCTATCAAGAGCCAATCATTCAACCACACGGAGTCTAAGGGACAGTGCCGAGCCTTCTATCAGTCCACATAGGGTCCTCCTTGGGTGCATCGCCGGTTCCCTTCTTTCTCTCTAGTTTCTCTTCCTTGACTCCACCTCTTGAATCCTCTTGTCATCATTATATTGCTGTTATTATTCTCTGCCCCGTCCTCCAGCCTGGGAGCCTATACTTGATCTTAAAACCTTTGTGTCTTTCAGATTCCTCAAACTGCAGCATCTACAAGACAAACAAATCTTGCTTGTGTCGACTATCTCCTTCCCCTGACTTCTATTAGATGTTACTCCCCACTCTCCCCGAAATCTCCTTTTAATTCCTCCCAAAGATCCCACAAGGTATGTGGAGAGGGAAAAGGGGAAGGGGTAGAGACCAGAAAAAATCCATCTTAACACAAAAAAAATTTAAAAGGTCTATATTCACTCAAAGGGGAAAAACCAGAATTTAAAAGTATGGCATGGCCAGGGAAATTGGGAACAGTATGGTGTGGGGGAAGGATCCCTAGCCCATGAGTCATGAGATTTGGGTTCTGAATCCATCTTTGCAGCCTTGGGTAAGCAGTACCATTTTTCTTGATACCAATTTCTTCTTCTTTCAAGTGAGGGCATTGGGGTTACTGGCTGGCTCAGTCAGTAGAGTATGTGACTCTTGATCTCAGGGTATTGAGTTTAAACCCTCTGTTGGGCTGGACATGGAGCCTACTTTAAAAAAAAATAATAAAAGGGGCACCTGGGTGGCTCAGTCGGTTAAGCATCCGACTTCGGCTCAGGTCATGATCTCACAGTTTGTGAATTCGAGCCCGTGTCAGGCTCTATGCTGACAGCTCAGAGCCTGGATCCTGCTTTGGATTCTGTGTCTCCCTCTTTCTCTGTTCCTCCCCTGTTCACGCTCTCTCTCTCTCTCTCTCAAAAATAAATAAACATTAAAAAAATAATAAAATAAAATAAAAATAAAGTGAGGGGATTGGATTGAGTGATTACTAAGATTCCTTTGATCTCTACTTTTTTCTTCCCTCGTACTTAAGATAAAAAAAAAAACCAGAATGTTTTTGTGAAATAATGTTGTGTCTAAGCAAAAATTTAAACACAAATTATGTTGAGTTGATGCATAAAAATAAGAAAGTAAAAAAATAATGATTAATAATGATAAATTAATAATCATAAGGTAAAAGATCAACAAATCAAATAAAGACAAAATGGCTGATTCTATAGTTTTTCTTTCAATAAAGATCCTAAATTCTTTACTAGGTGGCCACCCACTATCCATAATTTTCAGTTTCTTGTAAAATATGTAATTGGGACAGGGCACATTCTATTCTGCAGTATATTGCCATTTTAAAAATTGTTTTCCAATAAAAGCATTGAATTATAAAGTCAACCACCAACATTTTTATTCTAAACAATGGTAGGATGATCAGAAATAAAATTAGGTCAACATGAATAATTTCCTTCCTGGCAGGTTATGGAATTTAACGTACATAGTATTTTCCATCTTTGAAGTTAACATGTAATTATGTTTGCTTTATGCCAACTCATCTGCCCTCAAATGTTTCAAGCTGCAAAAGAGAAAAACAAAGTAGCTGCCTCTCCTTCCATACAGTTGCCAGGCCAGAAGGCACAATTGCTGGGGCATAGGCCCCCACTGGACTCTGAGTGTCTGTTTTGAGGAAGGTCCCTCCCCCAATAAAATAAGGGCAGAGATAATATCTCTCTGTGACTACAGTCATCTGGATCAGTAAAAATATGTCAATCATGCTGCATAGTCTACACCTTCCTTAGTCCCATAACTAAGAGTGCCCTCCTACATATGGCCCTTAGAAACCTGATCTCTCCTAAAGGGTCATTACTTATTTTCTGAGAATCACCCTTCATCAGCCCAAACCATTGCACAGGAGGACACTTCAGCCACTCTACTCAGGAGGTACTTTGGCCAGGAGGAACATTTTCTATGATGATGCTGTAGTTTGAAAATTCATCTTGTTATCTTACTTCTGTCGCCCCATCCTGGCCTTAGGTACCGATGGCCTTTATGCCAAAAATTACTTTTGTATATGATATTTTGATACTTTGCCCTGGACTCCTCAGGTCTGACTTTCACTTACCATTAAGAGAATTCTCCTTTTCAATAACAGTTTTTACCTTGGAAAACCCAAGTAAGCCCTACCATTTTGTGTCCACCATATTCCCAGATGAAGGAAATAAAAGGTACCAAGAAGTCTAGAAAGTCAGAATCTTTAAGGAGATCAATGGACAACTTTGAGGAAAAATCTTACCTCTTGTCATCCTCCACTAGCCACTTAGGCCTATTTACTTTGTATCTTCATCAAGAACAACTACAAAATATGGCTGAAGATGTGGGCTGCAAATTGACCTAAGCCAATTTAACCATTCAGTAATTATTGGGTTCCTGTGGTAAATACTGATAAATACCCGGGATGAGAGGAGGGCAGGGCCTCTACATCCCTTTCTCCCACCACCTTACCCTCTTTCCCCCAGGCAGTTTGTTATGATGAAAGCTAGTCTTAGGCCAATTTCTGCCACACATGCAAAACTTCATTAGCAAGCAGGCACAAAACACATCATCGAACCCTTCCTTTAATCTTGGCCAAGTCCCCACACTCAGATACCAATGGGCATTTTACCAAAGAAGCAGGCAGACACCCCAATATGCTGACAGCAGCTAAGTTGGGCCTCTGGTAGGATAAAGCAGCAGAACCTGCCTCACATGCAGTGGAAGAGGCAGGGTAAGATGGATTTCTGGACCTGGAGCATTGCCCCAAGGTGTAAGGCTCATGGGGTTGCTGGAAAGGTACATTATTCCCACACAAGGGTAAAGAGACCCAATATAGTTTTCTATGCAAGCTCATAGCTCAAAAAGACTATTCATTTAGTCAATAACAAAGTCTTCCTTACATCATTTATGCTAATTGGCACACTCTCTGGAATATATTTCTATAACAATATTTATAATGCTTACATAAACACCTCTAGATGGTGGCTTCCTGATTACTTTCCTTCACATGTTATCCATGACCCCCAGAGTGAATATTAGAGTTAATTTACACATATGTGCATCATTGTATTTATGATGAATTATTTTAAATTAGCAAAAAGACAACTTTCTGACATATCCTACCTGCAAATTTGACATCTAAAACCCCTCCCACCACTTCCATCCATCATATTGCTGGAGGAATTATGGAAATATGCAAATGAAATAATACCATTCTTTTTTAGTTTGCATCCCAGCTCCACGTCCAGCCATTACAGAAAAGGTATTTGAATAAAGTACAGAGAAAGAAAGGCACCTGGAAAAAGGTGGGGAAAGAAATAACTTGGGGGCTTAGGAAGTTGTTTCAGCTTAATTAAGTTGTTTTAACAACAACATTTACTCACAAAAGTGGAGACAGATGGGACAGGGGAAAGAGTGGGAGGAAGATGGGGGAGGAGGTATTCTTCTCCACATGAATCTTCTCTGCAAAAAAGCCCAAACTACTTCCTACAGGAGGGATTCCCTTTCTGAGCTTTGTGAGGTAGACATTGAGCTTGTTGGATGTGGTTTATGGAGGCACTGCTCAGGTACAGAACAGAGTGAAAGGGGGGAATTGAGGAGACAGACCCTTTCCTTGCCTATTCATCAAAGGAGAAAACTGAGTTCTTTACCAGAGTCATTTATCTTTGCAGACAACTGAGACCATTGTTCCCTGGACAGGACAATGACTCACTTGATCAGTAAATATAACTATAAGTCTAAAGCAGTTATAACATGTCTTGCCCCCTTCTACTCACCATTGATATTTGCTTTGGATGCTAAGTTACTAGACTGAAAGAACAGCATAGTTTTATTTGGCAAAATGTTTAGGAACATGTTCAGTACTATTCCCTATTACTTTACCTAATTACCAGTTATCAGGATTGGGCTTCCATCAATGAGTAGAAAATAGTGGAATGGGAAGAACAACAAACCAGAAAAAAAGACACTTAGGCTCATCCCGGGTATTTATCAGTATTTACCACAGGAACCCAATAATTACTGAATGGTTAAATTGGCTTAGGTCAATTTGCAGCCCACATCTTCAGCCATATTTTATAGTTGTTCTTGATGAAGATACAAAGTAAATAGGCCTAAGTGGCTAGTGGAGGATGACAAGAGGTAAGATTTTTCCTCAAAGTTGTCCATTTAGGCTCACTAAATGTGTGGTAGTCTGGTCTTGTCTCTGAACTGAGACCAGACCAAGTGACATCTACGGTCTCTTGTGGGATACAGCATTCATTCCTTTAACAATAATTTATTGAGCCTCTCCCACATGTAAAGCCTTATTCTAGGTTATATCTAGAGGATATGATAGAGAATAAAGACAAAGTTCTTAACCTAATGGGATCTATGTTTTAGTGGGGGACAAGAAATAATAAATAGATAAGGAAATGTGACACAGTACATCAGACTATTTGAAACTGCTATGGAGGGAAATGCAATGGAGTAAGGAGGATAGGGTGTTGTTTTATGTCAAATGGTAAGGGAATGCCTCCCTAGTGAGAGGGGCATTTAAGCAGAGACCAGAAGGAACTGAGAGAATAAACCATATGTTTATCAGGGTGAGAAGTATTCTAGTAGAGACAACAGCAAGTTCAAAGCCCCTAAGGCAGGAATGTGCTGAACACAATCAAGGAACAGCAAGGTAGCCAGCGTCACTGGAACAGATTGAAGAGAGGAGAATGGTGGGGGACGGATTAGGGGGTTCAGGTTAGGGGGCACGTAGGGCTTGTAGGCACACTAGATCTCTGGCCTGTACTCTGCGGAACTTGGGCAACCAATGGAAGATTTTTGATTTGAGAACTGCCAACTTCTAACTTATATTGAAATAGGATCTCTTCAGCTGCTGACTCCAGGGGTCAAAGTCTAGAAACAGGCCAGAGATGATGGTGCCTTGGGCCAGTTTGATAGCTATAGAGGTGGTAAAAAGTGGTCAGGTTCTGGATATAACTTAAGGACAGAACCAACAAAGTTACAAAAGAAAGAGAATAATCAAAGATATCTCCAAGATTTTCACAATTGGAAGAATGCAAGATTTTTTTCTATTTGTTATTGGTGGTGTGGAAGAGGAGAATTAAGTTTAGCTTGGGACATGTGAAGGACAAGATGCTACTGGATGTGCAAGAGGAGATATTAAGGAGCCCATTGTATTTGTAAGTCTGAAATTCAAGAGAGGTTTAGGATGGAGATATATAAGAGACCCTGGCAATATCTTGCCAATATCTATTTGGCACACTTTGGCAGTCACCTTCAGCTTGGTAGATAGTTCCCATACCTGCTGTGGCAGACAGACTCCTAAAGTAGCCCCCATGATTCCTGCTCCTCTGTGTTCTCGCTCTTGTTGGATGCCTTCCCTGTAAATGTGAGACCTATCACTTGAATAGAATAAGGAAAAGGTGGTAGGATATATGATTATGTGTACATGATTATGCAGTTTCATAAAATTGCAGTGCCCATCTTGCTAAAGCCTTTTTTCCTTATGAAAAAGCAAGTGACCATGTTGGGCAATCCAAAGTAGTGAATAATTTAGGTATCCTCTAGGAAATGAGAATGGCCTCTGACCAGCAGCCAACCAAAAACTGAAACTCTCAGTCCCACAACCATAAGGAACTATATGCTGCCAACAACCAAGTGAGTAGGAAAGTAGATCTCAAGGCTTTTCCTAGTGGCAAAACTATTCTTGGATTTCCCATGGAGGAGGACAGAAGTACTAGGGAGTTAATGGCTCCAGGAGCAACCTTTAACCAATGAATAACAGGAATTGGTCAACAAATTTCAACAAATATCCCAGCTTCCTCAGCCCTTGATAAGAGATGTCTGGAATATGTAGTCAAAGTCCAAGGACAAATAGACCAAAGGAACAGAAAGGAGGAAGTCCAGAAACAAATACACAGTTGAATGGACACTTGATTGTGACAAAGATGGCACTGAAAAGTAAGAAAAGAATGGTCATTTCAATAAATGCAGGACAGTAAGATATTCAGATGGGAAAAAGCAAAATTTGACTCCTGTGTCACACCATACTCAAAAATCAATTCCAAGTGGATTGTAGACAGGTAAAACAACTTAAGATTCAATATGCTAGTATAAAAGAATAATTTTATATCCTTGGGGGTAGGCAAAGATTTCCAAATCAGGAATTGTAAAGCACTAACTATAAAAAAGGTTTTTTTAATAAAAAAATGGACAATCTAAAATTAGGAATGTATTGAGGAGGGCCAGGGCACCTGTTGGGATGAGCACTGGGTGTTGTATGGAAAAAATTTGACAATAAATTTCATATTGAAAAATAAATAAAATTAGGAATGTCTGTTCATCCAGATACCAGTAAGAGAACAAATCACAGAGAGGGAAAAATTATTTGTAATACATAAAAAGATCTTATATCCAAGCTATATAAAGACCTACAAATCCATAAGTAAAAACTGACAACAGAAAAAAAATGGGCAAAACACTTGAACAAGCACTTCACAAAAGAGAAAATATCTGAAAATACGTGAAAAGGAGCTGAACCTCATTAGTCATCAGGGAAGTACAAATAAGATATTATTAAACCAACCAAAAAGCTAAAGTTTAAAAAGATGTAAGATATGGACAATATGGAACAATAGGTACAACTGCTTTAGAAAATTGTTTGGTAATAACTACTAAAGCTGAAGAGACACCTGCACTGTGTTACAGCAATTTCACTCCAAGGTATATAAGCAAGAGAAATTAGTGCATTTGCTCACCAAAAAGGTGTACAAAATGAAAACAACTCACATGGCCATGAATAGTAGAATGAATAAAGTTGTTCTATTCACACAATAGAACATTATTCAGCACTGAAAATGAACAAATGACATTAACCACTGACAAATCCCACAAGTATAATGTTCAACGAAAGAAGCCTTTAGGTGAGAGGATGAGGAGTGGAACAAAGAACATCAACTCTAAGAAATTTTCTTCATTTTATACAAAACCATGTCTGAAACAAAAGTGAAAAATTCCAGCATTTTTTAATTCCGGGAAAAGGGAACACAGGTGCTTGTTACATTATTCTTTGTACTTTCTAGAATTTAAAAAATATTCACCCTCCTCAAAACACAAAAACAAGCCAACATGTGATATGTGAGCAGAGATGGTAAGGATGTCCATACTGAAGGCTATTTTCCTCTCTGGTAACACCCTTATTTTTTTATGCCACACAGTTTAATAACTAATTACTCATTATTTTGCCTCACTGGCTAATTGCTTCATGCATATTATTTTTGCAACTCAAACTAGATTGTAAATGCAGGTCACAGACTCAGTTACATTTCTCCAATATTCCCCGATAGTTCTTGTATCAAGAAAGGTACATCTTGAAATAATCAATAAACATCTGAGTGATTTATGTATTGATTGGCAGAAATAAATTTGGTAATCTCAGGCAAGACATTTACTTAACTTTCCATGCCACATTTTCCCATTTGTATGAATTCTTTCCTGTGCACTTGTATATTCATCCCTATATTTCCCTAAGATTTTACTGTAATAGGCATTAATAAATATTTATTGAACCAAAAAATAATAATTTTAGGGGTATTCCACACACAAACTCATACTTTCCCCACATGGCAGATGCAAGAAAATTTGTTTTCTTTTTGTCTTTTTTCCTTGAATCTGGGTAGGCTTGATCAAAATCACCCACAGTCCACATTACAAAATCATCAAGTGCTTGGTAAATATCTTTATCTTAGCAGATATGAACCACTCGCTGAAAGAAAAGTGAAATCACTTTTACCAAGAATACGTGGTCAAAGTATGTTGTGATTCTGCTAAACTCACCGGGAACCTGGCTCCATGTAGCTGACCTTTATCTAATGCACCCTAGGGCTCTCCATCCTTTCCAGATAACCACTCCTCCTGCCTCCAAAGCCTGTTCTGCAACCTTTCGGTACTTTGGAAGCCACCACACCCTATCTCTACCAGATTCCTAGTCTTCTACAAGTTCTGGCAGAATTTTAGTAAAACACACACAAGGCCATGAGCTTCCAAAACCAAGCTTGGGGCCAATCCCATTCCTTACAACTGTCAGAACTGTAGTGTCCTCATGTCCTCAGATTCCCATGAACCCACTCTTTGTGCTCCAAACGTCTGGCTCTTGCAATGATCCTTCACCTTCCACGGCCTCAGCCAGCTCTGGTTTCCTGGCCCTTACCTGTTTCCTGCTTCAGGTTCACAGCCACAGCTCACACTCAACTTGTTTCCTCTCTGTAAAATCCTTGGAGATTGGGAGACGGCTGAGAAGACCCTGGAAGCGACTTCTGGTAAAGCTGACAGGACTCAGCATCCCCCTTGACTCTCACCTTTCACTGTCCATGCCCCAAGCTCACTGTTTTTACCTGGGCTGCACGATCATGATAGCCACCCTCAGAGCCGCGTGCAGCTGCCCATGCTCTCCCAGGCCCTCCCAGCTCCCTGCTTCTGGGCTTCCTGTGAAGTTCTGCTTCCGGTCCTCAGCCTCTTCCACCCTTGACCAGCTTCACCTGCCCGAGCCTCAGGTCCTTGGTGCAGCTGGCTCACAGGCTCGCCAGATGCACGAAACTTTAAGCTCCATCTCTTCCACTGGCCATTGAACCTGGCAAAATGCCAATATTGTCATAGAAATAATACTTTAAAGTGTTATTGTTAGTCACTTATATTTTCGCATGAACAAAAATAGGGAAACTAAGTTCTGATAGGAGTAATTGAGCCCTTGGGGTCAGAGAGAGGACAACTGTGACGGATGGGAAAGGGGAGATTTGAAGATATTAAAGAATAAAATAGCTCCTTTGGAATTTTGCATAAAGCCTGCAAATGTTGGTAAGCAAAATAAAGTTTGAGCAACTGAATTTACTCGTTGTTTATATTGGCTCACAGCAGTGATCTGAAAAGCAGCTGAAACTCTTTCCCATCTACAGGTTTCTGGTTGTTTCTACCTAGTCTTGACTTTTAGGCCATTTATCCTGCACCTGTTATAATGGTGCCTGGCCCCATTCCCTTCCCTATTCAGCCTTTTAGGGCTGGATCTGGGAGCCACCAGGCAGAAAGAAGACAGAGCCAGAGAGTCCTTGAGGTTGTAAGCTGAACCTTTGCCGAATCCCTGGGGAAACTTGGAAGGGAGGTTGTGGAAACAGCAGGCATTTGTCAGCCCCTTGCTGCTTTCACCTACCTGATCTCCTGACAACCATTTTAGCTGAGCCCCTGGGCCCCGGCTCAGGCACTGTCTGGATGGGCAGGATGGCCAGGGGTCTGGAGAAATAAAGGCCTGTCTTGACAGAAGAAGCTTCATTAATTGGGACAAGAAACACAAAGATAACAGTGTCTTCAAAACTGCTATGTACCTGGGAAACTTGCTTGTAAACAAGATATCCCAAGAACATGGATTCTTTGCCTCCCCCTCACACTTTAAAGGGTCCAGCAGGCAATAAACACCAGTTAATCAAGAAGAAATTATCCATACTCCTGCCAAAAATTGTTTAACTTGAATCTAATCACAAAGAAAACAGGGAGATCCAAATTGAAGGATGTCCCACAAAACAACTGGCTTGAAATCCTCAAAAATGTCATTGTTAAGAAAGACAATAATAAGTCTGGGTAACTGTTCTGGATTAAAGAAGAGAGATGTGGGGCGCCTGGGTGGCGCAGTCGGGTAAGCGTCCGACTTCAGCCAGGTCACGATCTCGCGGTCTGTGAGTTCGAGCCCCGCGTCAGGCTCTGGGCTGATGGCTCGGAGCCTGGAGCCTGTTTCCGATTCTGTGTCTCCCTCTCTCTCTGCCCCTCCCCCGTTCATGCTCTGTCTCTCTCTGTCCCAAAAATAAATAAAAACGTTGGAAAAAAAAATTTTTTTTTAAATAAATAAATAAGATGTGACAGCTAAATGCCACGTGTAATCATTGGATACTGGGTCAAGGGGAAAAGAAGATAAAAAGGACATTATTAAGATGATTGGGGAAATTTGAACTTGAACTGTATATTAAATAATAGAATTTCACCAATGCTGACCTGAGTTAACACAGTACTGATTGTACCATTGTTACATAGGAGTATATGGAGCACGGATCTCTTAGGAGATACACACTGAAAAAAAGCCAGAGTTTAGTTTTGGGAGGTCTATAACTTTCAACCTCTCTGGGCTCATTTCCTTGGTCTGCAGAGCAGGGACTATAATATCTGCTTCACAGGGTTTGTGGTAAGGATTAAATTGAGGACAGTGTGTGCAAGTCAGAGGTGTGCATCACTCTTCCTGGGGCCTTTACTGGTGATAAATGGAGGACAAGCAGAGAGCGCTTCATTTTCAGCCTCTTATTTTGTGTTCAGCCTCCTCTTCCAGGGTTTCTAGGCACCCCCCTACTTTTCTAGCTGGAAGCTGGCATTTGAAAGTGCATAGAGCTGGACTCTGGACTTGGCCTGGAGGTCCCTAAATCCCCATACACACCTGTATGAAAATGGGGTATTGGTTTAAGCTCTAAGGAAGACCTCTTTCTCTGTGCCTCCCTGAAATGAGATTTCTTACTTTTCCCCCCACATCCCTGTGTTTCTACATTTATAATCCTAAACACTGGACTTTTGTTCAATTTAGAATTCATTTTGCTCTGGGGAAATTTATAAGGGCTTTGAGCCTGCAGCTCAGATTAAAGAAAACTAGAATGTTTGTGGGCTTTGCTGGTTGATGTTATAAAAGACAACCACAACCTTCCACATCACCTCTCTCAGGTGGCTCTCAGAGGCCAGGGAGAGTCAGCAAGCATTAACTGAGCATCTACTGGATGACTGGGACTGGGCCAGTACTATTTGGTAGAAGGAAATGGATGGCAAATTGTCTGCCCTCAAAGAGCTTACAGGAGGAGGAGATGTACTTTACAGAAACAATAAAACATGAAGCATCACTCATGGCGAAAGCAAATACTTTAAAATCCTGAGTTCAATAGAATCATTTCTTAAAACGACTGGCACTACTATGAGTCTTGATGGAAAGAAGCCAAAGCCACCTCCAATCATGGGGAATGCTATCATAGTCATTCTTTACCAATCTCATGCCATGGACCCTTTGACAGTCTGGTTAAGCCTGTGGAGCCCTCACAGAAATTTTTTTTTTCCAGAATAATACTTTAAAATGTAGAATATAATCATAAATATATATGTTTATGTATCACATATCAGTTTTGTTGAGATAAAACTATTAAAATAGTTTTTTTTAAAAAACCCTAATTTGTAACGTAATAAATACGCACTTCTGAGTTAATGCATTGAAGCTCTAGCAATGGGTCAGGTAACTACCAAAATTTTGAAGTAGTGATAAACATTAATGATATTTGAGATCAGACCTGACTTATTCATTAGTCACTGTAGGTACAGTGCCTAAGCGACCACAGGGGCCCTAAAAATGTTTTCATTTTTAAAGTCCAAAGAAAATGTAAATTTGAGGCCAAAGAAAATGCTTTAATATATACTTATACATTTGTATTTATACTGCAGTAGCAAAATATAGTTTTCATGGAGCAAGAGATCCACAAAGGCAAAGGTGCCTAGGGCCTATGAAAATCATTATGAAGTGCTGTTCAAGATATTTCTAACAACCAAAATATGATATGAAAATAACCATGATTTCTATTAGGACCAAGTCACAGGTTCTACTAATATCGCTGAAGCTTGTTGCCTACATTCATAACAGAAGGAAATATTTGAATGTTAAATGTACAGTTTTCATGGACCCTTCAATTCTATCCTCAGACCTCTTGGGAGTCTGTGTACCACCTCAGGTTAAGAAGGCCTGGGTCACTTAGGAAGCTGTTGGCTGTCATTGCCCCAAAAACTCCAACTCAAAGAGACTTAAACAATATGGAAATGCATTATCTCACTCAATGGCAAGTATAGAGACAGGGCAGGTGTTAGCATCTCAACGCTGGAGTTTTCCATCTTTCCACTCAGCCATTTTCCGTGTAGTTGGTAGTTTCCTGCCTGAGCACAAGATGGCTACACAGTGTCCAGTTGGAGCATCCAAACATGGCCATGTCCATTAGTGAAAGAAAACTTTTCAGAGGTGTCTGGGCAGACCTCTTCCCCTACAACTCATGGTCTACCCCAACTAGTCGTGGAAGAGACCATAATGATTGACTTAGCCAATTAGAACTTACCCTGAGCTGCAGTCAGGTCACCATCCTCTGAGTGGGGGAGAGCTGGACCCCTAAACAGGTCTGAGAGAAGAGAAACATGGATATATGCAGAGGCTACAAAATATGGCCAGCTACGGAAGCACTGGGTCCAAATCTGAATCTTGACATATTTGGGCAGGTGGAAAAAGAAGGGGGCAGTTAGGGAAAGCTGTATAAACCAGAAGGCAAAATAGAATGCAAAAATAGAAACAAGCTTGGGGGCTGGTGTCCAGGGGGATCAGTAAGATTATAGGCTGAACTAGGGTACATGACAGAAGTTCACAGGAGTGGGAGACAAAACTGAAGAGATTGCTCCTTATGGAGAGCCTTAAAGACTAAAGAAAGTTATAACCAAATCCAAAGGCTGTAGACAGTTATTATGGGTTCCTCAGCAGCAAAACTGTGAGTAGAGAGCAGTGTTTTAAGAGAAGCCAATCTGAACCGAGACACTAATTTTAGTGTCTTTAAAATTTCAGATTCTATTTTAATTTTATCCTTCTTTTTGGTAAGCCTGGGACACAAAACCTGGAGATAAGTCCATTTCTCTTTAAATGTGATATTGCCAAGTGAAGCTGGCCTGCCAGGGAATGCAACCTGCAATAACAGACGAAACTAGTACATGCATTCTAGATTGTTCCCGTGGAATGTGGAGTCCACTTGAAATTTGCTACATCAATGCCAGGGTGTTTTCCCTTTCAGGAAATTTGAATTTCTTATTGGCTAGAAAAATTGTTGACTCCTAAACGTAACACCATCACTGCAGGACGAGCTGAAAAGGAGCCTCATTCTACTCTTCCTCTCTCTTGTCTGCTTCCCCACCATTTGTCCCCAGCGGAAGCCTTTGTCCTTTGAGGCCCAAGTAGGAGCCGCACTGCCTGTACCTCCTGCTGGAACCCTCTCACCTCAGCCTTGGCTCAATAGCCCACCTGGGACTTAGTCCATGGTCAAATTCAGCACATCCTGAGACCCTCTGGGGGTGGGGACTGCCAGGGCAGAAAAAAAAGCCTGAGGTAGTTCTGCCCAAGCAATTTACTCCACAGAGCAGATTAATTTCATACTGGAAAAATCCATATGCTTAGTAATTATCTAGACTGGGAGAAAAGTACCAGTTAAACTGATTGCCACATAAAACAGAATTTAAGAATGGAGCACAGAGAAAAGAAATCTGGGAGTTTTCCTTCAGCTATTCTAAATCAGTATTTGCGTTAACATGATCTTCTAATCTGTGTCTTTTGCCCTAACCTGGCTTGTCAGCTCCTGATCTGCATTTCAACCCTGACCTTCAGTGGCTCTTAATTGCCTTCCATGAGCCTGATGTGGGGGGTTGGGGGGGGGGGAGGTAAATCTCTTCGAAATCCCCTACTCACACCCCAGACACCAGCTACACACAGCAAATCCCTTGCACTTCCCCAAAGGCCCCATGCTCTCTTGGGCCTCTGGGCCTTCACACGTACTGTTCCTCCTGCCTGGAATACCTTCTGCTCAGCGTTCCTGCCTGGCTCATTCTGGATCATCCTCCAGAACACAGCTCACCATCCGTCTCTTTATGATATTCCTGCCACCATGCACAATGAGGTGCTTGTCTATGCCTTGCCATAGTCCTCACAGGCTGTGTCTGACATTGTATTGATCCATTTTCTCATCTTTCCCATGCTAGGTTTAGTGGAGATCTGGGCCTTGCATCCTTGTGCCCCTGGCTAGGTCCTTGTTATCTTTTCCAGAGACTTCTGCAGGCACCTTCATAGTAGGTCTTGCACAGGAGGTCCAAGCCCCTCCCTCCCCACCCCCCCCCCCCCGTTCCTCTCTTTCCCGCTTCCAGAGTTCTGTCTAAAAACATTTAATTTCCCCTTTTTCTCTCTAAAAATCTTCTGTTGCTCATCATTGGCTGAACTCTGAGGCCACAATCATTCAAGGCCCTTGCCATTTGGACCCCAAATTTCTCTTCTACAGTCTTCTTCCACCATTTTAAGCCATATAGTCCATACCACAGCCAGGGGTGCCCCAGAGGGCCCATGAAATGTCTCTCCTCTACCTTGGCTCATGGGGTTTCCTCCTCCATAACTGCTAGGCAAATCGTAGGTGAAATGTTACCAGTTGATTCCCTCAATCCCATTCTGCTCAGCTGCTCTATCGTTGCAGGCTGAGCTCCTGACTAGAAGCCTCAGCTGCACCAGCAGGTGGCAGCTGAAATTTGTTGAGTTGTCTTTGACCTTGTGCTCTGAGCCTGAGGTGAGCCTAGGGAGCTGAAGCAGCAGTGGTTACTCCCCAACACATCTCTCCCTCCCTCTCTCTCTCTCTCTGTAACACACACACACACACACACACACACACACATACACACACACCTCACTGACTCTCAATACACCATGATGGCCCTTTAAAAAGGGTGACCAATCTGCCCTAAGCATCGGCCAACCACTCCATTCCTCCATGTCACTGGGCTTCTGTCCTGAACCCCATCTAGTATGTCCAGCAGTGCCTCCTTGGTGCTCTGTTACACGCTCTATCACAAACCCTATCAGCCTCAGGTCATGGATCCACCGCATGCAACCTTCACGAATGATCCTTTCTATAGAGGTGTCTTAGTCTATTTGCGCTGCTATGGCAAAGTACCATAGACTGGGTAGCTTATAAATAGCAGAAATTTATTGCCGCTTGGGCTGCAAGTCCAAGATCAGTGTGCCCACATGGTCAGATTCTGGTGAGAGCCCTCTTCTGGGTTGCAGATGGCTGTCTTGTCATTGTATCTTCATGTGACAAAAGGGGCAAGGTAGATTTCTCAGGCCTCTTTTAGAAGGGCACTAATCCCATTCATGAGAGCTTCAGCCTTATGACCTCATCACCTCCCAGAGGCCTCACACCAGCTATCTGTAGATCTAGCTCCACATAGGAGAGGCTCACGTTCCTCTAGCCTCTTCCTTTTCTCTGGCTACTGTGCTTCAAAGAAGAGTCCAGTGTTTCCAGCTTCTGCTGCCCTCCAAAAATGCTGGCTGGGGCAGATGAACCCAGCACACTGCCCAGGGCCATGTCCTGGACTCTCAGCATGCAGAATAGAACAAGCCAGCATACCCAGGGACTCTCATGGTGCCTCTTCTAAGCACTCTCCTTGGTTGAAAGGCATTCCCAAAAATAAATAAACTGGGAAGTATTGCAAAATATTATCTCTCTCATAAGTACATCTGAGTGTTCCTGCCAAGCCAGAGTCATGGGGATTTCCTGACTATATCTCTCTGGGCCCTCTTGCATATTTATACCCAGTGGTCCTCAGCTATAGTGATAGGGATTATTTGAGCCAGTTTGGGGATCTGGATCTCCATTACTGGAAGATTACATTTTTTTTTAAGTTTAGGTGGATAGCTTACTATTAAAGAGAATGCTGAGCTAATACTACCCATTATTTACCCCTAAGGAGCCCAGTAGGTGTAGTAACAAAACTGGCTTAGAAGCTTTCAACTCCCCAGTCTGCACACATGACAGTGATGCAGAGACAGGTTCATAGAGAGGCTGATAAAGCCTAAGCTTTGAAGGTCTCATTTCCCAAAGGGTTTTCCAAAGCTCTGTACCTAATTTTATATTCATTTTTTTGTAGCCAGGCTTCCCCAAATAATATAAACATCGAGCCCCAGAAATCTTGGATTGACCCCTACTTCTACATGTCCCTTTAATGTGTGTGTGTGTGTGAGAATTTCTCAAGGTCTATGTCATTGGTGGAATTGCTGGGTCATTAAGTATCCATACTTAATTTGATTAGCTAGTGCCAGATAATTCTCCAACTTGTGGTCCTACCAGCAGCAAGAGGAATCTCTATTTTCACACCCCTGCCAGCACTTGGCATTATCCAGCTAACTTTGCCAACCTAATAGCTGTTAACCTTACAATTTAACACACCCTCAGAATGTAAAGTGATCTCTATCGTTGCTTTAATTTGCATTTCTCTGATTACTAATGAGCAGTTTCTTTCCTATCCTTTTAAAGCTTTGGGGTTTCCTCTTTTGTAAGTTATCTGTTTGCATAATTAATGTATTTTTCTTTTGGCCCACTTTCTTTTCTTGTTCAATCGCAGGGCTTTGTGTATTTTAGACGCCTTTCCTTTGTCACTTTTAGACATCATAAATCTCTTCTCCCCATCTGTCATCTATCTCTTAAATTCAGCTCAAGTGTGGTGTCACTTGTTAAAAGAAACCCTTAATTTTGATGTAATCAGATCTATCATTTTGCTTTATGGTTTGCACTTTTGAAGTCTGGTTTAAGAAATTTTTACCCATTCCAGGTTACCACACTTTTTTCCTGTTAACTTTATAGTTCCACCTGTCGTATTTAGGTCTCTAATCCATTGGAAATCTCTTTGTATATGGGGTTAGATAGGGATCCAAATTTATTTTCCTTTTGCTACCTATTTCACCACCACCATCTACTAAATAATCCATCCTCTCTCCCTATTGGTCTGTGATGCCAACTCTGTGTTAGGTGAAGTTCATAGGTAAACATAGGGCTACCTATGAGCTCTACATTCCGCTTCACTGCCACATTAAAAACAACTTTGTAAGTGTCTCAATATCTGTTAGGCAATTTCCCCCTCTTTATTCTTCTGTTTCAAGATTGGTTTAGCTATCTATGGAACTTCTTTTTTTCCCAAAACATTTTAGAATAAGTCTATCTATTTCAAAAAAAAATTAAAACTAGGATTTTGATTGGGATGCCATTGAATTGATACATCAATTTGGAGATATTTGACATCTTTATAATTTAAGTCATCCAGACCAAGACCTAATATGTCTGAGGTGAAAGAATTATGAGAATAAATTTTAGATAGATATGAATACATGTCTTTGAGAGGGCCCCTGACTGTCCTCACCATCGGCCTCCTTACTCGAGTCTGGGAGGTGGGGCAATAAAAACGCCATGTTGGTCAAAGATGAAACAGGGGCAGAGGAGGCTATGTTTCACTTCCTTGAATGTGGACCAGGAGCTCTACAAGCATATGAGAGCTGGCCCTGCCTGGCATGGCACCAGCAATGACTGAGAGGCCGAGGGAGTGTCTCAAAGACGCCTACTCTCTAGTGAGGGGAAGAGAAAGCAGCCAGGTGTGCCTAACTGTCCAAGTATCACGAGCTTGCGGAGCCAAAGGAAAGTGAGACTGACATCAAAAGAATGCAAACACGTGCACTTGCTGACTGGAGACCATGGTGAGACTTGGGGCATGGATAGTAGATGCCAGCCCGTGACTGTGAGGACAAGATGCGACAGCTTCTGGCTAAGAAGATGCCGGTGGAGGGCAGAGAGTAGTAGTGAGCCCGAAACTCCTCTCGACACTGCCTAGGTGCTGCAGCACTTTCTCTCCATCTGCCTAAGAACTCCAGGGAGAAGGGGTGGGGGGCACAGGGAGTCCAGATCTTCCGCATTTGTGGATAGCAATATTCTCTAAGGAAAGGCCACTAAGAAGGTACTCTGCTTTTCGGCTCTGGCATTGGCAGAGCTCAGAGCATGTTCTGCACAATCCTCTGGGACCTCTAGTTCAGGCAGGTGAGGAGCCTCTCATCCGCTCTAGGAAACCTGAAGGAGTGGGGGAAGGCTGCTTCTCCTCTGAAGAGAACCACATCCCATGAGATCTTTGGGCATCAGCCACTGTCTCTGCTGTCCCTGCTGAGGGGCCACTGGTTGTAGGTCCAGACGGTGTCTCTTCCCAGCAAGCCTCTTCTCTCAATCTGCTGTATGCCGGTCAACCTCCCCTACGCTCCCTTCAAATAGGGTCTCAGGAATTTTGACTACTTTGCCCTCATGATTCTGGGTGCTTGTCACACAGCCAGCTCCAGGCCTTTCTCTCTAGGTTCCTCCCTTGACCACTGTCGCTCTGATGCTTCTATACCATGAGGGACATGAAATTTCTATAGGAGGCTCAAGTCTCCCCAGGACTCACCCTAGGTGGGAGACCCAAATCTTTCCACCCTGGGAGTCGCCACATTTATCTAAGGCATCTATTCTATATCCTGAACCCCCAGCGCTCAAGTAGGGCAGGAAGCAGGGGCCTCATACCTACATCCATGTTTTTATCCTGTTTTGGAACAGCCCACTAGGCAAAGATAGCTCTTACATTTCTAAATGGCTGAAAATAAACCAAAAGAATAATATTTTGTGACATACAAAATTACATAAAATGCAAATTTCAGGGGTGCCTGGGTGGCTCAGTTGGTTAAACGCTCGACTCTTGATTTCCACTCAGGTCATGGGATCGAGCCTTGCATCAGGCTCCACAGTGGGCATGGAAACTGCTGAAGATTCTCCCTCTTGCTCTTCCTCTGCCTCTCCCTCTGCCCTTCCCCTGCTCACTCATGTGCATGCTTTCTCTCTCTCTCTCTCAAAACAAAATTTAAATTTCAGTAACCATAAAGTTTTATTGGAAGACAGCTATACTCACTCATTTACATATTGTCTGTGGCTTTTGTGCTCCAACAGCATATTTGAGTAGTTGTGATAGAGACTGTAAGGCCCACAAAATCTAAAATATTTACCATCTGGCCCTTTACTGTAAATATTTGCTGACCCTGGTCTAGCGTGAACCTCCCTCTCCCTCCCCATCCTGATGTCCAGCCAGGGCCAGCTGAGGTAGCAAAAGCCACCACTGCTCTTAGAACGGTGGGGGAAAACAGATGGACCAACTTCCACCTCTAGATGGACAGCCACCAGAGAGGGGACCGTGACTTTCATCATTGTGTTAGGGGATCAATACATATGCCTCCTCTGGTAAATAATTTTCAATAGCCCCAAGTTAAAAATTTCCCTTCATAACCAAGCTGATGTTTATATACCTTTGGGAGAAAAAGTTACTGCTTTCCTGTAATAAATTAACTTATCTTCAAAGTTACAGAAGAGTGAATTGATAAATACCTTTCAAACAGGAAGAGGAACTCAAACCAGTTCTGGTTAATTTTTAGGTAAATTGATTAGAACCACAAACTTGGGTACTAAAAATAGTGAGGACTGTCCAAAATCAAAATGATGTGTGTGTGTGTGTGTGTGTGTGTTGATTAGTTCAACAAACTGGAATGAGAACAGGAATAGGACAATTTACTTTCTCAAGGGAGATTTTGAATCTGATTAAGGATTATATTTTTAAAAATTAGCCGTGTGTCTAGAATCTCATGGAGCAGGAAAGGCTTGAGGGGTGGGAGCTAGGAAATGTGACCATCCTTTGTTCAACTTTGAGAGCCAAACTGAAGACATTGCAACATAAGATAGTAATTGCATGAACTTGACTGTTCACTGGGCTTTCAAATATTCTTTTATTCAGGCTTCAATTACAGAGAACCTGTTGCTTACCATGTGTTGTATTAGGGATCAAAAGCTACAAAGATACATGCCAACCATCTCTGCACACACTGAGAATCGTCCAGAAAGATGGACGATTTTCTTGGCCGTAGGAGCAGATTCAGGCAGACTAGCCTGGCGGGGGCGGGGGAGGGGGAGTATTTTTAATTTTTTTGTAAAACTAAATGCAGAACATTACCGGAGTTGGTCTTCCACAGACAGCCAGGAACAGACATTGGACGGGGCAGGCTCACAACATTGGGACTGGGGAGCTACTCTAGTTTCGGGAAACTTCCCGAAGGGAAACTTCCTGCTTTGTGGCAGGAGCTAGAGGGTCACACCCATTGCCCTGGCTCAATTTCCTCCCAGCTGCTTCTTTCCCTTGGCTTGAAACTCCTCTCTTCCACTGCTACCGCTCACCCATAGTTTCAATATTTTGTACTTTGGGCTCATTGTGATCCCACTGGGGCCTCACTCTTCCTGTTTCTGAGCATCCTACCGCGTCTTTTTTTCTTGACATTTTTCCATTTAAATTTCAGAGAAACGGAGATTAACCCAGTTTTTCTGCATGTGCTCCAGGTTATGAAATGAGTTGCTGACCAGCCTTTTGATTAGCTGCCTGTTGGTTAGTGTCTCCCTCCCTTGCCCCCACCCGCCGGACCAATCAGTTCTAGGAGCGGGGTCATAAGGAGCAAAGCACAACCACTTAAAGCTGCTCTTTTGGGTTTTCCCACCCCTCCCCCCGCCCCCCCCCCCCCCCAGCAGGGTAAGTGGGAATGACAGATAATGTAACTTGTTTCCCATGGAGAGAGACACATATAAAATTAACCCTATTGCTGTGATAACACTATGAGTCAAATACACTGTGCAAGTTTGGCATCACACATGGTGGGATAGAAAAGAACCCATAACTAGGTAGAATTAGGGCAGCAGGATTCGTTATCCCAGGGGTAGCCAGGAGGATAAAATATCCAATGGGGTTAGCAGCTTCAGGCTGTGTATTGTATTCTAAGGGGTTCCTGATAGCCAGTGTGGCGGGATGGCATGGTTCTGGGCCATGGTTCCCCTGAGAGCCCGTGATTGCCTGCACATTGCCTGGGGTATATTCTAATTCTACAGGGAAGAGCAACAGAAGCTAGGCAGAATCTCCACGTTGTCTGAGGTTCAGAGCAGACTCCCAAGACAGAGTTTCACTCTATAGAACGTGGTGTGTGTGTGTGTGTGTGTGTGTGTAAGGGGAGAACATTGATACAACTCTGGGAAACATATCAGCCACAATAGCACAAAGGGTCAGTGTGGCACAAATAGCTTGAGACCTCTTTGTTTTTCTTTATTTTTTTAACGTTTATTTTTGAGAGAGAGAGAGAGAGAGAGAGAGAGAGAGAGAGCAGGGGAGGGGCAGAGAGAAAGGGAGACACAGAATCTGAAACAGGCTCCAGGCTCTGAGCTGTTAGCACAGAGCCTGATGCAAGGCTTGAACTCATGGACAGCGAGATCATGCCCGGAGCCGAAGTCAGACCCTTAACCAACTGAGCCACCCAGGAGCCCAGAGACCTCTCTCTGTGACATGGCTTAGGCTCCTGACCATTATGGAGTGGGTCAGCAGTGCAGGGCATCCATGTCAGATCTGAGAGACTGGAGAAGCTGGGAGCCAAGAGGAGTTTGTGAGGGTGACCTTTCAGCTGACCTTGATGTAAATATTTATCAGAAACAAGAGGAAGGTGAGGAAAACTTCCTTAGTCAGTAGAACCAAAAGGTTCTGGGGCCCATCAGACAACTTTCCTTTGGACCCACAATTATGTGCATAGCCAAGCCTGGAATATATTATACTCCATTACAATGCACAGGTTGAGGTCCACCTGGGGAAGGCAACCAGTAGACAAACCCCCCCCCCCCATGGTTAGTAAGAACACTGGAGGAGGATAGCCCTGGGGAGCTAAGCAACTCTTCATTTCCCAAGAGCAGGGCCTCATGGGCCTTTTTAATTGCTTTTTAAAAGTCTGAGTGGCTTCTATTGCTTCCATTAGTTCATCTTGACAAAACTATTCAGGTGGTTACTCCGAGTGCTTTAACCATCTTTATCTGGAGTCAACAGCAGAAATTTGACTAATTAGCAAAATGGATAGAAGTGACTTCTGTTGGCAAAATTAGCAATCTGTTAATTAATATAAAGGAGGCTAGCGCTGGGCTTTTAAACCAAGTGGTATTCAAGACAGGTGGATTGGCTAAAACATTAGGGGCGGTCCCCACTTTTATGAACGCTGAGTATCACACTGTAACCAGCTCTTCAATGGTCACCTTTCAGAAGTCAAAGGCATGATTTGGAACTTGTCCTGTGTTCGGCCATGAAGTGGGACAATTCTGGATGCCTAATGTTAACTAAATCTGGTCTTTAGGATATTGTCCTATCATTGCCAAGATAATTTTTCATGTGAAATGTGGACAGAACACCTAAAAGTTCAGAAGGCTGGGACTTTGCTGAGCTTACGGAACCAACTGCTTTTGAATGTTTTTGGATCTTCTTACTAATAAACGTGTGTACATGACAGCCATTTGGTCTGAGACCTGCTTTCGTTGTCATACCATAGTGGGGCTGTGGGGAGATGGGGATAATCAGATCCCACAACATTCTTGGCCAGGAATAGGCAACCTCAGTGATAACAAAATGGGATGTTATTGAGGCTAGGCAGCACTAATTCATTCATCCATTTGGCAAATATTTCCAGTATAATTTCTATTTGCCAGGCACAAGGTCCACACTGTGGGTACAATGTTGCATGAGGCAGACATGATTCCCCTCCATCCTCTGCTAAGAAGCTTCCAGCCCAGGAGGCAAGCAATCAAACAAGTAATAGCAGTCAGTGGTGAGTATCATAGCAGGGGAAGGAAGTATAAAGGCATAGGGATATGGAGCAGACAGAATATACAAGTCTGGGTGATTAATGCAGTACCTTCTTTTTTCTGGAAAAATTCAAGTGCTGGAATTGACCCCACAGGCAACTGGACAAATGCCCAAAGGCACTGGTGTGACCTGAAGCTGTTACAGGGTTTGCAGCTCAAGGACATTTTTGAGCTCCCATGGTCACCCTCCTCCCATCAGTTTGGGGCCCCATGGACACCTGGCCCCCTCCTATTTTTATCCCGGAGGACATTATGGTTCAAATCCATATGATACAGTTGGCAGATTTAATCCCCAGAGACTGCAGCACAAAAAGGCTCAATGACTTGCCCAAGGACATTTATTGAGTCAACAGTAGAAATGGGAACAAAACTCAGTCACCTGACACTGGGGCCAGCTCCCCTGGCCTTGACACATCACCTAACAGGGAAAATAATCTTCTGAAGTATCAAATAGCACTGGCCTTTTGATGAGTGAGCAAACTGAGGAGCAAATAATGAGAAAAGTGGGTGTTGAATTTCCTTTAACATAACCCCTTTGGAAAATACAGTAGCGGATGCAAGAAGAATGTGACTTATGTTATAAATGAAAGCAAAAATCTTTTAAAATAGCCTTGGACAGCTGATAAACAACCATGAGGCCTGGCTCTGAGTGTCAACCCAAAGGAGAACAGAGAAAAAAAAGAATCAAATGTGTAAGATGCCAGAGTTCTCAGGCAGGCAAGATGAGCGCTCATGATTCATGATTTTTATGTAGGTGATTGAGTGGTCCTTTACATCTTCTTGTTTATGGGGATGGGGGGAGGTAGTTTTTAAACACAGATCATTTAAGGGTAGTCCCGCTTCAGACTTTGATAAGCTGACTCATGACATATGTGGATGAAATCACGGTTGCCTGAATTCTTTTTGGGATGAGAGAAAACAGTATCTGCATTTGAGAGTGGTGGATCTATGATTCGCTTCCCTCTGCGGCAAGAAAAGGGCCCCAGGACAAGCCTGGCCTGCCTGCTATGGATCTATAGCTCACTCACACCAAACCTCTGTGAGAACTGCCAAAGAATGGGCTTTTACATTTTATTTTATTTTTTTAAGATTTATTTTATGTTCTATTAATTTTTTTAATGTTTATTTATTTTTGACAGAGAGAGACCGACTGTGAGCAGGGAAGGGGCAGAGAGAGAGGGAGACAAAGAATCCAAAGCAGGCTCCAGGTTCTGAGCTGTCAGCACAGTGCCTGATGTGGGGCTGGAACTCGCGAACCCCTAGATCATGACCTGAGCTCAAGTCAGAGGCTTAACTGACAGACACCCATGTGCCCCTTAAGATTTTATTTTTAAGTAATCTCTATACCCAATATGGGGCTCAAACCCACAACCCTGAGATCAAGAATCACAGGCTCCATCAACGGAGCCAGCCAGGGGCCCCAGGGTTTTTGCATTTTAGATTGTAAATTCTGTGAAAGTAAGGAAATTGCATACAGAACGCCATACTAATTTTCTCTCAGTTGGAATTTCTATGAGTTTCTGAAAAGATCATGGCTTCCCTTGGCCTCAGACAGGGACAAAATGGCTTTCCCTCCATATAGGCTCTGCCCCACACTAAATAGTGCTGTGTTAGTTTCCCAGCCCCCATACAATAGCAGTACTTAGGATTAGGTTCCTCCCGTCTTCCTTTAACAAAGCAAGGCAAAACAAAACAAAACAAGAAATTGAAATGAGTTTCCTTAATCACTCTCAGTTTGAAAAAGGAAAGAAGTTTGGAAAAGAAACGGTTTTCCTTTGACAGTGCAATCCACTTGTAGAATTGGTTTATTGAACCGTTTTTTTTTTTTTTAATGCTTATTTATTTATTTTTGAGAGAGGGAAGCAGGGAGGGGCAGAGAGAGAGGGAGAAAGAATCCCAAGCAGGCTCTGCGCTGTCAGCACAGAGTCTGACTTGGGCTCGAACTCACAAACTGTGAGCTGTGACCTGAGCCAAAGTCAGATGGTTAACCGACTGAGCCACCTGGGTGTCCCTCAATAAGGCAGGTTTTAAGAAAAATAAATGCACATTCCTTGAGACCAGATTTACCTCATAAATCTACCTGACCCATAGTAAGTGCCTACAATAAGTAATTATTAAATGGATGGATGGATGAATGAGTATTCTTCCTTTCCTCTACTGTTTTATACAATTAGCATAAAAATTTTTTTTAAATAGATGTACTGGGGCACCTGGATGGCTTAGTCGATTAAGCATCCAACCCTTGATTTCTACTCAGGTCATGATCCCACAGTTGTGAGTTGGGCTCCATGTGGGGCATGGAGCCTGCTTAAGATTCTCTCTCTCTCCCTCTGCCCCTCCCCTGTGCACACGTGCTCGCTCGCTCTCTCTCTCTCTCAAAATAAAAATTAAAAAAAAAAAATCAAATAGATGTGCTTATAATAAGTGTTAAGTTATGACCTACGTTGGCATCCCATGAATGGGATTTGAATTTCCTTCAGTGAAACATGTAAACCTAAGACAGGTGCACATCCTGTGGAGAAAAATGGGTTCAGGATGAACTCGGAAAGGAGGAAGCATTATGGTGACAAGGAGACGGCTGTTTTGCCTACCCTAGGTATGGAGCTGATGAGAAATAAAAGCTCCCAGGGGATAGATGGTGGCAGTTCTGAGGTTTGCCTGTCCAGAAGCTGCTTTTCTGGAGTCCAGGCTAATCTGGGCTCTGGGTGCACCATGTTCTAAAGGCACTAATGATCCCCACTTCATATTTCATCTTTGTTCCCAAACACCGAGCAGCTCAGGAGAAATGGGACAGGAGCTCCTGCCCAGACCACTACATAAGTACCTGCACATCGAGGCCAAGAGACGGAAACAAGCCCCTGCCTTGGCCAGAGACAACTTGGACCAGAGGTACAGGTTGTACTTGGTTAACGGTGACCTAGACTCAGGGTTAACCCTTGTTTAGCTGTCCAGTGTTGGGAGGCCTCTCTGTTCGTGGAAACCCACACTTAAGTGTCTATGGAACAAAAGAAAAGTTACAGTTGGAAAGAATCAGCTTACTCATCACTTCTCTTTCAGATGAGGAAAGGGAGCAGAAAAGAATGGAGAGTCATCCGCGCTGTGATGAGACAGCGGGCATCAGCTACCAGCAGCCTCTTCCCTGCACCACAGGCCCCCTGCTCGCTGGGTCTTCCCGGAGTGCTGCGGAGGGCACTGCCGCTCCTTACAACCCAGCAGGGATTAACCCATTTTCTCAGTCGGGTTTGGAGAACACTCAGGGCTTATCATCGAAAGAATGGAAAGAGCAAAAAGAAAAAAGAAAGGGGCTAATTTCCTGAAGATCACACAGCTCGTTGGGCTGAAAGATGAAGACCCCACCTCTCTTCTAATATATTGCCTCCCTCGGAAGGTGCCTGCTTCTCCCACCTGTCGAAGCACACCCAAGATACACCAAGTCCGCTCTCTGTGGGGCTCAACACCGCCTCTTTTCCTCTTGCACACCTGGTGGAGGCTGTTGAACGGATAAACAGACAACCTCATCTGTAAGTAGGTGGCTTGGAATCCAGAATACATTTTCCAAAGGAAACGACGTCATAAGAGGGTTTGGGTTTCCTGGGCCTGCCCACGAAACTGAATTAATCTATCACACGACTGAAAGACCATGTATTTTCAGTAGGAAATAAGGGAGAAAAGAAGTAGAGTTACCGTATTAGTCATAAAACAAACAGCCAAAAAAAAAAAAAGAACCAGAAATGCCTGCTCGGGCCGACCTTACCCGCACAGCCCAGCTCCACTCGGAAGATGAAGGCGGGCCGTCTCTCTCTTAGATGAGTGATTATACCTCGAAATTAGTGACTTCCTTTGCTAACAGCCGAATCTCTGACAGCTGTTCAGATCAGCCAGGCATACATTACTTTCATCTTTAATAAACAGGCGCTCTGAAGTCAGCGGCTGGTCTCCATGGCAACCAGATCAAGTTTTCCACTGATGTCGGGGACAGAAAGGAAGAAGGGATAGATCACTTTTGCTGAGGGGCAGAGGAAGGCAGGGTGTGGGAAACAATGCACTGCCTTCCATTTCCTATGCGTCCAGCTACTCACCCGGGAGAATGGAGAGTCACTGCTTCTACATTTCACCCACGCACAGAGGAAGAGGAGTCCTTATCGGTGATATAAAAAATATGGAAAAGGACTGGGTTGGGCAGCGTAGCACAGACCAAGGCCTGAACTGCCAAGGAGCTCAATGCAATTCGATCCAACTGACGCTCATTTACTGTGTGTGCCTGGCCCTCTGCTACCCGCCACAGGGGTTATTTACAGGAGGAGAACACAAAAGTGAGGAGGGGTGACAGCAAACATAACAGGGACGGGGAGGAGAGCAGGGCAGGCTCTCACGGCCCCTGCCTCCACTGGCCCAGAGGAGCTGCGGCTCACAACACCTTCCACCCTCGAGCTCAGCCATTCTGGAGTGCCAGCCGGGGTGACTAGCAGCTGGTCGGCTGGAATCAACAGTTTGCTGCCAGTTCGCTGATGCGGCATCCACTGAGACTTGAACACCTGGGACCCACAGCATTTCCACCCTCTCTGAGCTCTCCCTGGTGGGAGATTGGTCTGTGTGATTGAGATCTGATCAACTTTCTTAATCCAGACTGAGGCCCGGGCATCCTGCCTTGCTCATGTTTGCCTCTTCCCTCGGGCACCTGAACCACAATCTCCTGTCCCCAGGAGGACTCCCGCTGTAAATGTACCAGTCACTGGGAACCACCCTGACGAGACTGCTCAGTTAATTTCAGCCAAGGTTCGCTGCCGGAACTGTCTGCTTCTATGCCCCAGCAGGAGTGTGGACCCTCTAGGTGACTGATTGATGCTTGCAGGAACTAAGCCTATTTGCTGTGGGCCCCTGAAGACTGGACCTGTGACCACTAGCACCCCCCTCATGTTACCATCCTGAGGCCTGTCGGCTTCTGGCCCCAAGTCCTTCCCTCTCCCTACAAACTAGGGCTGCTGCCAAAATACCGGAAAACCTTATTTCTGAGCCTGAGTGGACACAATAGAGGTGGTATTTGAGATGAGTCTTGAAGGGTAGCCAGGATTTAGACAGCAGAAGAGAGGGCTTTCTCTGAAAGAACCAGGGTCCTTGATAAGAGTCATAGGTAACGGTGTAATCTCTTCATTCACATCTCGATTAGCGAATGCCAACTTCCTGTCCCCATTCAGTAGGTAAGGGTGCAGGTAGTCCTGGTTGGAGGAATCAAGTCCTGTCCAGGCTCCTGTATGGTCAGGTACTCACTCACAGTGATCTCCTGGAGTTGGGTTGTATCAATACAATCAATACCCTCCTAGGGTTCTTAAAGTGCAACTAGACAGCCAAATTCCATGAATAGGATGAGAGTCGTCCCCCCTTATCCACGGGGGATACGTTTCAGGACCCCCCATGGATGCCTGAAACTGCGGAAGTACCAAACCCATATACACTGGGTTTTTTTTTCTATACATACATAACTATGACAAAGCTTCATTTATAAATGAGGCGCACTAAGAGATTAACACTAGCCAATAATAAAATAGAACAATTGTAACAATAGACGGTAATAAAACTTATGAGAATGTGATCTCTTTCTCAAAATATCTTATTGTACTGTACTCACACCTCTTGTTCTGATAAGAGGATAAAACGCCCACGTGATGAGATGAAGTGAGGAGAGTGACGTAGGCAGTGTGACGTAGCGTCAGGCTACTACTGATCTTCTGACAATGTCAGGAGGAGGACCATCTGTTTCCCAACCCTGGCTGACGGTGGGAAACTGAAACTGCAGAAAGCGAAACGGCGGATAAGGGGGCCTGTTGTATAAGTAAAATTCACTGAACGTATTCACTCTTTATTCACAAAATAGATGAGGCTGAGGGGCAAGCAAGGACAAGTCATGAGAGGCTCTGGTATGCAATGGTTAGGAGCGTGGACTTTTAAAGGGGATAATGTGGAGCTGTTAAACAATTTTAAGCTGGGGAATAGTATGATCGGATGAGGTTTTAAGAAGACCACTGCGCCGTTGTAGGCATAGCGGATGGAGCAAAAAGCTTGGGAACCGAAAGGAAGGAGCCAGGAGGCCACTCACCTGCCCAGATGCTCCATGAGGGGCAAGGGGACGCACAGGCTGCAGGTGCCAAGTGCCTTGCTTCTGGTCTCTTTCACATGAACTGTCTCTGTTTTCATTTGACTTTCTGCTGGGCGCCCTTTCTCTCCCCTTCCCCCTGCTGGATCTTCCATCAGTTCCCCACAGGTGCTGCCCACACCCACTCTCTCCTGTGCTTTTCCATTCTCACCCTCACTTCTGCATCCCCTCTCCTGGCCTTGCTATTTCCTGCTTTCTGTTCTCTTCTCAGTATGGAGGGAAAGCTGCCCACGAAATTTCCCTTCCCTCTGCTTTGAGGAAACGACCATCCCCAGGAGGCAAACTTCTCTTATCAGTTGAAAACAAGTAGGCTGATTTTTCCATCCAAGGATCGGAACACCAAAGGCTGTTGGCCACACCAGTGAATTAGCAGAAATGTCTATTAGGAATTTATTGTTCATTTCTACCCTTTCAGTGTGGAATTCTCTGGGAGATTCTCTTGACCCTCCCTTGACCTGAAATACCTCCTCTACTGATGCCTGAAAGCCCACCATTAAGCCAGTCATTCCTTTGTGTTAATTATTACTTTCTCCCAATGGTTTTCCTTTGAACATAAAAATACTCCTGGAAGGGGAAACACATTAGCTTCCTATTGCCTTGATATAAACAAAGAATGGAGGGGAAAAATACAAAAGGTTTTTAAACATTTCTCAACGTCATATATGGGATTGGGGTACAAATCTAATTTGACTGTGTGTGGAATTAACAAAATATATTTAACTTATGGAGCTGTTGATGTCCATACAATCATTTTCTTGTTTTATGTTTTCCTTTTTTCATTTTTATTGAAGTATAACATACATACAATAAAATGTACAAATCTTAAGTGGCAGCTTAATGAATTTTTACATATGTATACACCCATATAACTACCACCAAGATTAAATAAATTCCAGTACTTTAGAAGTCTCCCTGTGCCTCTTCCTCATCAACACTCCTCCAAAGGTAACCACTGTTCTTATTACCATAGATTATTTCTGCCTGTTCTCAGGCTTCATATAAACGGAGTCATGTGGATTCTGGCTTTAGACTGCATACATGTAGAAGAGGTAAGTCCCTGAAAGAAATCAGATGCCATCTGGAGGGTGGAATGGATATTAAATAGACAAAGAAATACCACATGTTCACTACAGTCCTGCCTTCAACAACATTACATTCACACTATTATATTAATAATAGAGGAAATGAAAGAAAACTGGCCTGATCCTATTGGATAAGCAAGAAAAGGGAATCCGACAGGACATAACGCCTAGCTTAGTTGTAAACTTGCTTTCAAATGGATTTGAATAAGAAGAGATCATGTGGGGGGTGCCTGGGTGGCTCAGTCGGTTGGGCGTCCGACTTTGACTCAGGTCATGATCTTGCAGTTTGTGAGTTCGAGCCCCATGTCAGGCTCTGTGCTGACAGCTCGGAGCCTGGGTCTGCTTCTGATTCTGTCTCCCTCTCTCTCTGCCCCCTCCCCTGTTCACGCTCTGTCTCTTAATAATAAATAAACGGTAAAAAAAAAAAAAAAAAAAAAAAACTTAAAAAAAAAAGAGATCATGTGGCTCAAAGTTTCCTAATTTGTCATTTTCAGCAAGTCTGGGTCACTCCAGGATCTCCTTGTGGTGGGGTCAAACCTGAGAGAGTCCTGGGCAGGGTGAGGGGTACTATAGAGACTAAGGAAACATCGCAGCAGAGGGATGGCCTCCTTTCCATGTCCTCTATCCCTTAGGCTCCACAGCTTAGTATAGGGCCTGTGAGCTTCTCAGCACTTATACTGAGACTTGGGAGTAAATCACAGGCTCCAAAATACATAAGAAAATCACAAATTTTACCTTTTTAAGTTATCAATTAGCATCGCACTTAGATAGGTACATTTTCCTCCTCTTTGGTGATATTCCTACTCCCAGCTGAGTTCCCTGGGACTTCAGCCCATTGTGCATTGTTCCAAACTATGAAGCCACCAGCAGTGGCTGGTGAGAGTGAGCAGGAGCTGATGACCTGAGTTCTCCACAATGGTGGCCACATCTTGATTTTCATCTGCAGTGAAGAACCAAAGTCAGTTCTAGAAAGAAAAAAAGGCTAAAGCCCTCACCTCAGGCTCAGAGCCTAGTTTCTGGATCCCTTCTTTATACCTTCCATTGTTCAATGGAATTAACTCAATGTAGCTTTATACCTAGGGAAGACTATGAAAATGTCCAAGTTAACCTGAAATTGGGCCAGAGGCCCTATTGAGCCTGGACTTTTGAAGCACGCATTTTCCTACAGTGGAAAGAACACTGCTCTGGGCATCAGAAGACCTGAGTATAATCCAGTTGGGTCCTGAACTCACCACATGACTTCAAGCAAGTCACACCCTTTATTCTTCTCTTTCCTTTTCTGGAATACGAAGGGAGTTGACTAAATGAGCACTGAAGCTTGTTCAAGTTCCATGATCATCCTAAGCAGATTCCTAAAGAAAGGACCCATGTTAGCCTTGCTGACACATCTTCCCTCATGTGCCACAGAAGACCAAACGATGTAATGAAAGCATCTCTGTTCCCAAAACCATGTTCAATCTCCAATTTATGCAGTCTATGATTAGTAGATCCTATTTTGCTGTAATCAAGTGGGGTAGTTCTAGGAAAAAATTATACTGAATTTCACTAAATATGCCTTCATTTGGTTAACCAGACCACTAGGTCTGACATACTGTACCGATTACATAATGTGAGTACCTTCAATATCCTTCCATTTCGGTGAACTGGCTTCTTAGCCACCAGTGTAGAGCCCAATATAATTTATTTTGTTTGTGGTAGTGTCAAACACGTCTAAATTAGTTAAACTACTTTAATATGAGGTTGCTTTAAGGATCAAAAATTCTTAACCATTCCTTCCAAGGAAACATCAACCCACAACATGTGGACTAAATCTCCATTTTCATTTACTTTGTTTCATTTTCGTCCTTCCGAACGGCTTTGTTTTTTCTTGTTGCTAAACCAACTTAAATTTTGGATCTCACTAAACATTCTTCTATTTGTGCTAATCTTTTGACCAAATACTTTCCTTCATTTTGCACCCCACCGCTAGGCCACATAATTGTGATCAATTACAAATTGCTGGGTGGTGAGCTCTTCATTCTGTCCATAGCAAGATAAATTACTTCCTTGTCTAAACAACCTCTCCTGGAATATTCTTGACCTCCTCCCATCCTCCGTCCCTCTCCAAGGAGGCCGGTACGGATCATGCTGCTGATGCTCGTGAATGTAATTTGAGCAGTTTGAAAAATGTGCAAACACATTATTAGCAACGTGTTTAAACAGTACCTTTCCCTTAGGTGTTCATAATCCTTTAAAAGTCATGATATAATTACTCCTTCCGGCATCACTTTAAAATGTATACAGCACAGCAAGAATTATATTTGTCAAGAAACATGACAGTTATGAATAGATAAAAATAATTTCCCATATCTCACCCAACATTTTTATTTATTTATGGGATCCATATACTCCTTGCCTCCTTCAAAAAGGATTCGAGGCTCGTTACAAACACATGTGTATACCCATAACTCTAATAAAATAGGAGTAAAACTGGGATGGAAGATAGGAAACTAATTCCAAAACATGACAAGAAACCATAAAGGAAAATGTGACAGATGTGATTACACAGAAAGAAGAAACCTCTATGTTACAAAGGCCGAGCAGCAGACCTACAGATAAAGGGTTAACACCCATAATATCGACTGTGTACAAATGCCTAAAAATCAATAAAAGAGTAACCCTTAAAGTGTGTATTTTGTGCAAGGAACATGATAATTAGGCCCAGAATAAGAAATATAAATAATCAAAAATCTTATGAAAAAAATGTTTACACCTTAACTCCTACAGGAGTTTCAAATTAAAACATACCAGTTTAGGAGTGTCTGGGTGGCTCAGTCGGTTGAGTGTCTGACTTCGGCTCAGGTCATGATCTCAGTTTGTGTTGGGCTCTGTGCTGACAGCTTAGAGCCTAGGGCCTGCTTTGGATTCTGTGTCTCCCTCTCTCTCTCTCTCTCCCTCTGCCCCTTCCCCACTGTGCTCTGTCTCTCTCTCTTTCTCAAAAATAAATAAACATTAAAAAAAAATAAAACATAACAGTTTGTACACAACTCAACAGCAAAAAAATAAAAAGATTTATTGTGTATACTATGATATAGCCATTTTGGTTGTTTTGAATTTTCTCCCAATGCAAACGATGCTGCAATGAACATCCTGGTACATATATCTTTTAGCAAGTACACAAATATTTCTAGAAGACAGTTCCTAGAAGCAAAGTTGAGCTAAAATTAATATGCATTTTTAAAATGGTAAATACTGCCAATTGACCCTTCTAAAATATTCTTCCATTTTGCACTTAAATCTGTAGAATAGGAGTGTGCTCGTTTTCCCTAAACATGCAATTAACATATGACCCAGTAATTATACTTTTGGGCATTCATCCCGGAGAAATAGAAGCTTATATTTATACAAAACTGTACATAAATGTTCATAACAACTTTATTCATAATAGCTAAAAACTGGAAACAATCCAGATGTCCTTCAATGGTTGAGGGGTTAAACAAACAGTGGCACATCCATATCATTGTTTACTACGCAGCAATAAAAAGTTGACATGCATAACAAATTGGATGAATCCCCAGAGAGTTGTGGTGAATGAAAAAGCCAATTCCAAAAGGTTGTAAGCTATATGATTGCATAAATGTAACATTTCTGAAATGACCAATGTTTAGAAATGGAGAACAGATGAGTGGTTGTCAAGAATTAGCAGTGAGGGAAGGGGCAAGAGGGAGGTGGGTGTGGGTATAAAAGGGCAGCACAAGGGATCCTCATGGTGACAGAACTACTCTGCATCTTGACTGTGATAGTACATATAGGAACCTACACAGGTGATACAGTTGCTTAGAGCCACATACACCCACACGGTAACACAGATGAGCGCAAGCAAAACTGGGGAAGTCTGAATAAGATTGACCTATTGTATCAATATGAATATCCTCGTTGTGATACTGTACTATAATTTTGCAAGGTATTTCCAATGGGGCAAACTGGGTAAAAAGTACATGAGACCTCTGTTGTTTCTTACAACTGCACGTGAATCTACCATTATCTCAATATAGAAAGTGTAATTTTAGAAGATACAAGGTGAATCTATGTGATATAAGGTTTATGATACCTGTGGAGTGAGAAAAGCATATCAAAAAATGGTAGATGATTCTATTTGGAATAAACAAAGCCATATATCAGTTGGTGTGTATATGTGAATAAATAGGAAATTTAACACTGGTTTCCTCTGAAGTAGAGGAAGAGAAAAGAGAGTTTGGTTTTAGTCTATATTCTCCTGTATACTTACAGTGCTTTACAACCAACAGTTTTGTGGTTTAAGTAGTTGTTTTTAACCATAAGGAGAACTTAAATATACCAATAATGACAGTTAACCAACTCTCTATGGTATGAGCAGCGTCTCCTCAAACAAACTGGGACCAAGGAAGTGTCGTGGGGAGAGGCAAGTTCCTGAGAAGGCCAGCAGAGCGAAGCATCTTCGGAGAGGAGCAGAAGGATGTAAAAAGGAGAGTAATCTCCAGTGGAATAGGACACCGAGGGGAGGGTTGGGAGGGAGAAGAATATCCTGGGAAGAGTTGTGGAGAAGAAATGCACAGACTCAAAAGGAAGAGGGAAGGTGGAGAGGGATGCTTTTGGGGTTTCCCAGTGGAGACAGAAATAAAATATTGCTTTGGGTTTGCTATTTGGGATGGGGGTATTTACCAGATGTCAGAGAGGTGGTGGCTCATACAGGGGCTCCCACTTGGTCCTTTCACCAACATGGGGATTCTACCAGCTACTGAGTGTATCTCTTCAGTATACATTCCCGGACAGAGTATCAAATTGGTCTGTGGTCTCACTGGATCCCTTGTCAGATGAGTTCAAGTCAAGGCCCTATCATCTGACCCCATAGCCCCTATTCTGAAAGTTGACCCAGATGGCATTTCTGGTCTAGGGATCAGCATAAGCTCAAACCCTGGATAGTTCTTTTTCTCCAGTACCCTAATAAATGGTCACTGGTCACCCTAATAAATGGTCACTGGTCCCTCCAAGGCTTGGGGAAGTTGCAGGGTCCTTTCTAAAAGGGTTCTGGGTCTATGGACTGGCTTAAGCCTGGGAACTGGATAAGAGGCCATGTATTACCCACTATGGCGATTCAAGTTAGATCTTTGCCCAGCAAAACTAGAAGTTTTCTCCCTGTTTATGTGAAGAAGTGATTTAGTAAACTGCTCTTCTAGTTCATTTCTGGAATCTAGTGATCAATTTGCCATTGCCAAAGATACTTGTGTATGAAACACTTTGCCTCTTCATCCTTGTGCTTTTATGAAGGTCACTGTGTGTACCTTGTAGCTTACAGTCCTACTAAGACCAGGGAAACCAATTCTGTTATGGCATCAGCACTGCCACTCTGACCTTTAGAGAGTCACCTCAGAGCTCTTCAAGGATTCTGACGCCTCCCTTTACCAATGAATTTTTTACTGCCTTGGTGAATTGCTCTTCAAATCCTCACAGAGCATTTGGTTAAGTGACACTTGAACAGGTTGGAGTAACTGATTCATTCCAACATTCCCATTTCCCTGAGCCTCCAGGCTCCCTCCACTCTTACAGCCTTGCTACTCAAAGTGTAATTCACAGACTAACAACATCTTCACATCACCTGAGAGCACATTAGAATCTCACTCCTGTTCTAGACCTGCCAAATCAGAATCTGCATCTTAACAAGATCCCCAGGTGATGCATAAGCGCATTAAATTTGTTTTACGGCACTGGTTCCCAAAATTTAATGTGCATCAAGATTCATTTTCAAAAGTACAAATTCCCAGGGCTCAGCTCCAGTTTCTGATTCCGTAAATCTGGGGTGAGATTTGAGAATTTCCATTTCTAATATGTTCCCAGTTGATGCTGATGGTCCCAGATGACATGGTCATCACTCTGTATCAACCACAGTTCTACACTATGCCAGACAATTTACAGAATTTCAACCTAAATAACTGTAGGCCATCACAGACTTTAAATGACTTTACAGTCTTTAAAATCACTACTTTTGACAGAATAACTAAGTGCCATACTATCTTGATCTCCCAATGGCTTGCCCCTCCCCACTTCCTCTGTATCCCATGCTATGACCACGGATGATTTGAATGATTGAGATATTACTGCATGTGTAGATTATTGGCATCTATTTCCATCTTTTGAATCTCCCCACTCCCCACAAGGTTATCCCTTGAACTCCTCAAACATGATCAACCCAATCTCAAATTCCAATTACAAAGATCGATTTCGTGGTCCCTTTTAGTATCAATTACCGTATCAGTCAGAGTACCAGTCAGAGTACCAGTAAGTACCGGGTTGTGCTCAAATTAGGATAATTTAAAGTGGAAATTACTTATAGTGGTATACATAGGGCATAGGGAAATCACAAAAGAGAAGGCAAAACCCAGGAGGAGGAGCAGCTGAGCATTAATGCCCTAGACTTGAGGAAGAGGGTCATATGGAAAAGGCCCCAATAATCGAAGCACTGATGTTCAGTCATGGAACTCACACAACCTGTGACAACCGCACAGAGGGAGCTAAGGGAATAAATACCTTGACCTAACTCTCTCCTCTGGTTACAATCTCTTGCCAGATATCCTCAGCAGCCAAACACAACGGGAAGCCTCAGGCAAGCAAGTCAGTGGACATAGTCAACCAAGTTAGCCTCCTGGACAGAGAGGGGATCTACAGGGGGAAAAAATCTACGACCTCTAGCATGGTGGAAAAGGCCATGGTTTAGCTTTAAATGAATGCTCTTGTGGCATCTAAGCAGAGGTATGAAGCAGGTAGTCGAGTGGCTCTGGAGACTGGAGATGCAGTTGTACAAATCTGGGAGCTCTCAGCATAGAGGTGAAGCCTCCTGTGAGCTAGGATCTAAGGTTGAACCTGAGTAGTTCCAACATTTAAGGGCCAAGTATAAGAGGAAAATCTGGCAAAGGGACAGAGGAAATATAGGAGGCAGAGACATGAGAGAAAAACCAGAGGAGTGTAGGAGGCTGGATACCAAGAAAATTGGTTTTTCCCCAAAAGAAGGAAGGGTCACCTTTGTTAAAGTTCACTGAGAGTGCATAATATGAAGACCGAGGAGTGTTCATGAGATTTAGAGGCATGGAGGTCACTAGATACTTTGATAAAAATAGTTTTAATAGAGAAATAGGGAAGGAAGCCTTTTGGAGGAGGCTAATGAGGAAGCAGGTGTTGAATTAGGGCAAATGATGACTATGTACAACTCTTCCAATCAGTTTGGGTGAGAGTGGGAGGAGAGGAAAAGAGTAGAGCCACAAAGAAAATTTGGAGTCCAGAAATGGGATTTTTTTTTAAGAATAAGAGTGACTAGATGCTCTTTAGATGCTGATGAAAAGAATATACTAGAGGGGAACAAATCAAAGATAGGAAGGAGTTTGGGCTCCTGGGTGGCTCAGTCAGTTGAGTGTCTGACTCTTGATTTCAGCTCAGGTCATGATCCCAGGGTCATGGGATCGAGTGCTGCACTTGGCTCTGTGCTGAACATGGAGCCTGCTTAAGAGTCTCTCTCTCTCTCTCTGCCCCTCTCCCCTGCTCATGCTCTTTCCTTCTAAAATAATAAAAAGAAAAAATAAAAAAATAAAGGAGGGATAATTGGTAACATGCCTTTTCTGAGAAGGTTGAAATCCACAGCATGGGGAAGAGAGTTGATCTTTCTAGGAAGAGGGACATTACTTCCATTTTGTCAGAAGAAAAGAACAAAGGATGGACACAGGTACAATTAGAGATGCAGTTTGATTTATAGGTGCAGGTCCAGGAAATGAGGCAATTGCCACATGAGGGCTTCTATTTCCTCTGTGAAGTAGGAGCAAAGACATCTACCAGGAGTGAGGGATAAGAGGGGGACTAAAGGCTTTGAGAAGAAAGTTTGAAATGGTCATTTCAGAGAACAAAGGGTGAGTGGACAAGAGGACAAAAGGGTTCCCCAGGGGGAAGGGGAAGGTAGTTTGAGAGTCAGTGGAAGTGATGATGGAGAAGACTTTGCTAAGCTGGGGGATTTTTCTCCAGTTGTGCTTTGCTGCCTAGGAGGAGATGTGAAGAAGGTGTATTGCTGAGTTCTTCCAGGACTGATTTTATTTTTCCAGGCAGGTTTGAGGAAAGGACAAAATAGACCAGTAAGTTTAGGGTACTGGCCAGATGGTGATTAACATAGTGAACCATGGGATCTAAACATGACTTCAAAGGGAAACAAGGACACAGAGGGTTGGTGGATAATGGGAAGCAGAGGGGCTGGAAGCTTAAGGGCCTTGGTAAAAAGAGGTGTTGAGTAGGTGATTAAGCAGGCTAGACTAAAGTGGGAGGGAGTTGTAGTCAGAGTGGGAGATTTGAGAGATGAGAAGGTCCAGGCTGTGACGGAGAAGTAGGTGCTGGTGGTGGTGGAGAAGGTTAAGGAATTGGGAGGCCAGAGGATTTACTAGGTCATCCATGGATACAGCAACATATCCTAGGAGGGTGGCAGGGTTGGGGTGTGACGGAATATTGTGAGCTAGGAGGTAAAGTCCTCGGGGAATGAGAGGGGGTATCTGGGAGGTCAGTGGATGACAATGACCCCAGAACTTCAGGGGAGCAGCCATTTTACAAGAATCTTTGGATGCTGTACCAGGAAATGAGGAGCAGACTATACCCACTCCTCTTGGGTGTGCAGGGTGTGGAATAATACCTAAAAGACCTACAAAAGTTAGCAGTACTGTGGTTAGAGATGGGTTTCAACTCAGGCAAGAAGATGGAGGTTCTCCATGGGGCTAAGGTACCAAGGCCCCTGATGAGAGAGAAGAGGCAGCAGAAAGGACCAGGGATGAAGAGGAGAGGCTTCAACTTGAGCATGTTTTGGTCACAGCTTGTGAGAAGAGTTGTCATTACAGAGATTTCAAAATAAGTGTCTGTATTCAGAAAGCATTATTCCTGCTTTTCAAAAACACACACATATGCCAACTCTAATCGTCCTTCATTTTCAGTGGTGACTCTATGTGTGTGGTCTGGCTCTAGAGAACAATGCCTAACCAGCAGTATTTTCTCCATGCTCAAGACTGTCCTTGGGCTTCTTTGGTTCCAGCTGCTGTTTGCTTAGTCTGACATGATTTTTACCTTTGTGTCCTTATTTTCTGGTTTGCCAAACACCATTGTTTAAAAAGAATACTCCAGGGGCACCTGGGTGGCTCAATTGGTTAAGCGTCCAACTTCGGCTCAGGTCATGATCTCACGGTCTGTGAGGTCGATCCCCACCTCGGGAGCTGTGCTGACAGCTCGGAGCCTGGAGCCTGCTCCAGATTCTGTTTCCATCTCTCTGCTCCTCCCCTGCTCACGTTCTGTCTCTCTCTCTCTCTCTCAAATATAAAACATTAAAAAATAAACAAATTAAAAAGAATGCACCCACCAAGGATTGCTTTAGGCCAGTGTTCTTTGGATGGTTTTCTAGGTCTGCCTCTCACTATATCTTGTACTTGCACTTGTCCTCTAGTGACTTCTCTGTGCTGTTCTTCCCCTGCTTCACTTCTGCTTGGGCATCCACCTTCCGCCTTCATCCATTCTCAGGGCAACAGCTGGGGTTATTGTGATTTTCTTACTAATGCTTAGAATGAGAGGTGTGACCTCATCTTGACAAACATCACAATTGTTTGTCATTGTTTTCCTCACTCCCTGTGACCTATAGTCATACGCCACAGTGGATAGGCCAACTTAGAATACAAAGCCACTTACAAGGGAAAAACACACTTAGCAAACTCGTTTCTCTACGCAACAGGATGACTTAGAGTAATCACATAAGAACTTATCGCCACTTGGATAGCTTCAATCAAAACTCTTTCTGTAATTTTCAGTTCCGCGTTCTCCCTTCTATTTTGTTTTGTTATTATTGTTTTGGATTTTATGGTTGCTGTTGTGAGAGCCCTCGATATTTTCTGGATGGTGCTGTGTGTGCATTGGTTCAATTATTGGCACTCTGATTATTATCATCTGTCACCTAAAAGGCTTATGAACTGTCTCAAACAGCATGCCCTTGCTGCCTATCAGATTTCATCCCGAGGTGCTGGAGAAATGTCTGATACTAGCGAAAACCCTGCCGTGCAGGCCAAAGATGGAGTTTCAATGAGTTGGCTCATCAGCTTGCTCTGTAGTAACGCAAACAAAAATGCAATTTACTGTTGCTACAGGAGATTTACTTCTAAACCCTCAAGATTTGTAACTCCAGAACCTCCCTGATATCCGAGACCCTTCTTAGGAACCTGACTAGAAACTCAGTCTTAAAGGTACCATCCACATTTCTGCTCTAAAATCTTAACCACTGGAGTCTAAAATAAATATATTCTTCCTTATTGGTACAACTGAAGCTGGCTGAATCAGACTAAAGGAAGGGACTTATATTCTTTGTTTTCTTTTTTTTGCTTTCTCCTGCTGGATGTGAATAGGTCTACACACATAGCCCTGCGCCCTAGCAGCCTTCTTAAAACCCACAGAGAACCAACTTTAAGACGAAACCTTTGTGGAGAAGAGCAGAACAGGGGAGGAGAGAACATGTGCGTCCTTGTTGACATCATTGGAGTCTACCCCACCTGTGGAATCCTGTGAGATAACAAATGTCCTTATATTTCACTCAAGTTGGTACAGTATGGTTTTTTTTAAATATTATTATTATTATCTGCCATGGAAAACATCCCAGGTGCCACAAGTTCTCAGGCTGAAATCTCAGGTGGGTTTCTTCCCCACCCCACCCCACCCCATTTTCTCTAGCTCTCAGAAATCACTATTATTCTCCACTTAAATAGAACATGTCCTTCAAGCTGAATTTAAACTGGAGTCAAATCAACCTAAGTCTTTCAAAATATGTGGGGATCCCATTTCAGGGTGGCTTGAAATAAGGATGTCAGATCATTAGGTAGGAAAAGTGTCCTCCGGAATTGTTATCTGGAGTCAGCAAAAATGGAGAAAGAGACCTGTGGGATTTTGTCAGTATCAGAGCTGCCTCTGAATATTTGCATCCTTAACGCAGGCCCTACTGTACTTACAGAAGATCCCCCGTATCTTGTCAGTGAGTGGGTGGGGCTGGGTCAAAGACACCTCTATGGCTGAAATTTGAGGTTTGCTGAGATTACTGTTTTTTTAATCAAACTGAAAAAATTTCCAGCCAATATTTCTTCAAATATATTTTCACTTCACTCTGTTTCTCCTCTCTTTCTGGGATTCTTCTCACATGTATATTAGATTGCTCGATACTATCCCACAGGTTACTGAAGCCCTGTTCTTTGTCTTTAAGTCATTTTCCCCCCTCTCCATTTGGATGATGTCCATTGACTTGTCTTCAAGGTCACTTCGAGTTTACTGATAATTTTATATTTTGTGTTCGTTGTGCTATTAATTTCTAACCAATGAGTTTTCAGTTTCGGATATTGTATTGTTTAGCTGCAGGATTTCCATTTGGTTCTTTTTTTTTTTTTTTTTTTTTTAATTTTCTTGTCTCTTTTAAAATTTCCTGTCTCTTCACCTGCTATACCCATAATGTCCTGTCGATTCTTTAACCTATTTATCATAGCTGTTAAGTCTTTGTTAATTCTAACGTCTGGGTCATATGTGGGTCTGCGTTTCTATTGACTATTGTTTCTCTTCACTACAGATTGCATTTTCCTATTTCTTTGCACTTTGGGGGGGGGGGAGGTACACTGAGCTTTATGTATGATAAGTTAAGGAGACTTTGGATTCTGCTATCTTTCTTAAAAGAAAGCTGAGCTTTGTTCTAGCAAGCAGTTAAATTAGCACGTTATCTTGATCCTATCCAATAAAACTTCTGTGATGATAAAAACGTTCCATAATCTGTGAAGTCCAACACAATAGCCATTAACCACGAATGGCTATTAGCATTTGACATATGACTAGTGTGACAGGGGAATTATATTTTAAATTTTTTATTTAAGTTTAACTGGATTCCAAAGGCCACACATAGCTAGAAGTTACTATATTGAATAATGCAGCTGTGGGGGCTTGGTTTTAGGCTTTATTAGGGCAGGTATATTTGGGCTTCACCTTTATTCCTAGGGCACAGACTCACTAACAGAGTGAGCATTCCTCACTCCCAAAGTGTGCCCTTTTGGGTTCCCAGTGGAAGGTCCTAGGTGTTTACCACACCTCTCTGACTTGGCGGGGATTGAACTCAGCTCCGTCTCTCAACACAAGGCAACTGCTGTTTCAGCCTTCCTCCCTCCCCTGGGCTCTTTGTGCCTCCCCTGCACATGCACAGATTAGGAGTAAGCCAAGTATTTGCAGGAAGTCTCTACATAGGTTTGAAAGCTCCCCGTCTGAGGCTCCCTCCTTTCTGGGATTCCCTTCTCCCCAATTTCAAACTGCTATGGGAGCCCCAAACTCCGTCTGAGTCTTCAGCTCAGTAGGATTGCCATTTTCTTCTTGAACGCTGTCTCCTACCACAGTGGGAAGTGCTTAGTGGTGCAAGGAAATGCCTCATCAATGTGGATCTCACCCAGTGTGATTCTCTTTTTTCAAGGGTCATAACTTCCCCAGAGATGGTTTTGTCTGCAGAACCAAATCATTTCGTTTGCTCTCCTGTGCCTTAAACAGGTTTTGTTGTTATTATTTTGTTTGGGGTCCAGAATTTATAATTGTCTTTGGCAGAAAGGTTAGTCAGATACAATTTACTCTGCCACTGTCGGAAGTTGGAACTGATCTAAATGGAGAAAATTAAACAGTAAAAATCTGAGTTTGGGGGCACCGGGGAGGCTCAGTCGGTTGAGGGTCCAACTCTTGGTTTCGGCTCAGGTCATGATCTCATAGTTTCGTGAGTTCGAGCCCCACCTTGGGCTGTGCACCAACAGTGCAGAGCCTACTTGAGATTCTCGCTCTCTCTCTCTCTCTCTGCCTCTCTCCTGCTCATGGTCTCTCTGTCTCTCTCAAATAAAGAAACTTAAAAAAAATTCTGAGTTTGGTGGGAAAGTTTGGCTATCCCTTCCTCATACCACACTCTCTCATGTCTCTTTGTACCATAAGGGGTCAATATTTGCTGAAGGAATGCTGAAAACCGAAAATTCTCTTGAAGGAATCATACTTTGAAGCATTATCAGTCATTCATAATTTAGAACAGACAACCCTTTTCTGAAAACAGATTTTGATATGGGTAGTGAGAAAGAACAAGAAGTTCCTGGCTGTGTCTGTCTTCTGATTGCAAGTGGCAGATAACCTGCCACAACTTTGACCTAAGCAAAGGCATTTATAGGAAATATAGGTTAAAATTCCATAATAAGGCTAGCTCTGGGCAGAGCTGGATTTAGAGTTTATATAGTATCAGTAGAACACAGGTTTTCTGCTTTTGATTTTTTGCTTTTTCTTTTTTGTTCCTAGCTTTCAGACCTGCCCATCGCACTGTTAGAATTAATTCCAGCTTCCTGGGACTGCAAGAGGATGGCAGCCACTTCATCCCTGTGTCCTCCCAGGTATCTGGTATGGAGGAGAAAGGGAGAGCCTGTTTTCCAGAAGCAGCTACAAAAATCCACACTGCCTCTCCTAGGTTCTGCCTGGGCTGCGGTGCCCATCTCAGGAACAATCACGTGGCCATGAAGTAGAATGAAATGATTGGCCTAAGTGTGGCTCACCTGTCCCACCCACAGGGAGAAGGGTGTCAGTTTCACCAGCCCCCTCATAGACTGAGGGTAGGAGGGGGCAGCCCCCCCCATAAATATCTGGGATTTAGAGTGGGGGTGGGGGAGTCCCCCTGATAAATATCTGGGTTCCTATTCACTGGAAGGGCAGACACTGGTGTAGAAACAAGAGAGGCCCACCGAGATGATTATTGGAAGAGACTAGAACCAAGGTACCCGGAGGGGGTTAAAAGGTCACAAACTAGAGAGGTGTAGGGAGCCTGAAAGAGAAAAGCTGCCTCTTTTCCCACTTAGCCCTTGGGGTCAAGGCTGCTGGAAGCAGGTGATGTGCCATAGCATGGCTTCATGGCTAGCGTGCTTGGGGACCTGCAATGAGTGAAGTCCATGAAATTCAGATACCACGGCAGTATCTTAAAAAGGTATCAGGTGGAGAATGGCTTTTAATGTGGAATCCAGGCCTCCAATTAGAGGCTTGTTTCAGTTGCTAAATTTGGTGTGGGTTAAATGCCCACTGACCTCTTGTCCCTATAGCATTTCATCACCATGATGAGTGCTCAGGAACAGATCCTTCTGTCCCCACCCTTTCCAATGGTACACAATCTCTATACCATTAGAGGTCTGACTGCTTTTTCCAGATAAATTGCCAGGCCCTCCCCTCAGTCGTTTCCATTAGTGAGGAAGGAATCCAAGGGAAAAAGAAGAAAATCCCAAATGCAGCAATGCTTCCAAATGTTCGCCTGGCTTGGACAACGCCTGACTGGCAATCCCCCACAGCTCCAAACCATCTGGCAGCCTTCATAGTGGGGGGTGGGGGCGGCTATGAGACTTCCTTTTCTCTCCTCCTCCAGAAAACCAGAGAAGACTTGGGGGACCCCAGAGACCACTGGAAAATACCTTGGGATCTCTCAGTCTATTCGATCCTCACATCTTCTGACTTGAACCTGATCATTCTAAGGTAGCCCCATGAAAGACTTACCCCAGTAATAAGAGAACTCTCCCTGATTCTCAAAAATGGGTGCACTTTTTAGTACTTTATATTTGTCTATAATAATCATACCTCACTTTTGCCACAAAAAAAAAAATTAAAATAAATGTGGATATTCAAAGCTTAAACATTCCCACAAAGCTGTGCTCCCTTAGAAGTTCCCCTGATAACCAGTGGCTGACTAGAAAGACACTGCTCACAGCGTTTCATGCTTATTCTGTCACTACGATGATATATAACATAATAGAAAGAAAATACACTTTTGGCTAATTTTATAATGCAACATGGCAGATGCCTCTGGAAGGAAGAATTCCCATCAGCTCTTTTCATCCTCATATTCCCTTTGTGATAAATCCCTAGTCTTTTCAAGAAATCAGAGCCTTCCTTGCTCCTTTTCATGAAACACGTTGGCTCGCTTCCCTCGGTTTCACTTTCCTGGTGAGCTGGTCTTTTGAAGGGTCGGGATATTCTCGTAGATTCTTCCTCCTTCCTGCTCTCCCACCACCCACCTGGCTTCTTCACTTTCTCTGCGTCCCACTGCACGGAGGACACCTGTCGCTGACCTCATTCTCAGCTTTGTTTGTTTCGCCGATAAGATTACTGGCCAGGTGCTGTAATCTTTGGTTTGCTGAGCAATTGCCCTGGTGCAGTTCCTGTGACCTACACTCTGGACGGAGCAGACTTCATTATTCACGAATGGGCCGCAGTCCAGTTACCTGCAGTGTCCACCTCCGAGGCCAGACAGAAACTTGTTTAGCCAGTTCCCTTCTTTCACTGGGCCGTTCCAGCGTGGACACACACAGACTGACAAAAACACGGAGCGTGTCTGTCTTCCCAGGAATGGATCCACCAGAACAAGACCCGGTCTGCTGCTACTCTCTGATTCTCATTTCCTCTTCCCACTCTGCTTCCCCCCTCCGCCCCCACCTCCCTTTGCTGCAGAGCTAGGGACCATCAAGTTTTAATGCAGTGTTGAGTTGATGAAAACAGCGTGCTAGTTTCTGAATGTCAAACAACATATGACAATAAAGCAGCCAACACATAACCAGGAAGACGCATGTGTGCTGCTTCAGCGCTGGATACAGACGCGCAAATGGCTGGATTTTTAGAGCCACCATGTTCACAAGAAGTCTTGGAGCATTAAAAGTGATGACGGTGGTTAGGTTGCCTTTCAGAGCAGCAAAATCTGTACAACCGAATCCTCCTGGGCTGAGTCATTTTCAGCCCAGGCATATTAACTTGGCTCGCTGTGAGTCTGCTTTTGTGTACACACGCACAGTATTTAACCACGAGCGCAGTGGGCCCCAAATTAAAACCATATTTTGTTAGCACCGCATGTTCCAGCCTTGACAGTATTTATCAAAGGGGAAGCCGCTGGATTTATCAAAAGAGATGAACTTCACCAGGGTCTGGCAGACCCACCCCCAATAGGGAGCTGTGATTTTTACCCGGCCTGTGGAGCGGTGGGGCCACTGTGGGTTCAAGACTGTTTGCTCGCTTGCTTTGGGCACCGTTCGCTGCTGTTCCCTCTCTGGTGCCTACCTTCCAACGGCCCAGACCTCACGGGATGTCATCAGCTCCACATCTGTTTACTCTTCAAGGGCCTGTTTGTGTTCCCTTCGTTTCTGTGAGGTCTTTGCTACCTAAACCCAAAGTGTATTTTTCCTCCCTGGATCTGTCTAGCCTGGCTCTGGCTAGACACTGTGGGACTGTGGTGGAAATGCAGACGCCCAGGCCCCACCCCAAACATCCTGAATCTGCATTTTAGCAAGATTCCCCGGGAGTTCCAGTGCATGCTGAAGTTTGGGAAGCACTGCTCTACCCCCAGGTAACTTTTCTCCTGGTGGTTCTCATTGGAAGTCACAGTAGGTGTTTTGGGAACATATACAGGATTTGGGGTTTGTCACACTGATGGGTGAGGGGCAGGAGTGCCACTAGCAAGAGTGGGCAGGGATGGTACTGGACAAGTACAGAGGACAGTCCCCTATAAGGAAAACTTGGTTCTTAAGTCACATGGCTTTCTAAAGTGCTGCCAGGCAGCCAGGTAGGTGAAAAACCTCTTTTTAATTATCTTAGCCCAGAACCTAGTTCTTTATTTTTTTTTAAATTTTTTTAAGTTTATTTATTTTTGAGAGAGAGAGAGAGAGAGAGGGCACGAGTAGGGAAGGGACAGAGAGAGAGAGACGAAGACACAGAATCAGAAGTAGGCTCCAGGCTCTGAGCTGTCAGCACAGAGCCCAACACAGGGCTTGAACCCACAGACGGGGAGATCATGACCTGAGCGGAAGTCGGACGCTTAACTGACTGAGCCACCCAGGCGCTCCATAATTCCTTTTTACCTAGAGACACCAAATATTGCTTGCATGGTTTTAATATGCACTGAATTGTCTAGGAATTCAGCTTCTGTAAAAATTCAGGGAGGACTGCCCTTGTTTTGTTAAGAACTTTTCCTTTGTTCACAACTTTGGAGACACACGTTCTCCACAGCATTGCTGCTCACAGAATTTCAGTCTCCAGGACATGATCTCTGTATCGGTCTGCATTGTAGCCATTCCAATGGCTGTGATTTTATATCTGACTGCTTCATTATGTTTTTTGGCATAAATGTGCCTGAGCATTTCTATATTAAAATACATCTGGTTTTATTACAAATTACTTTTATTTTATTTCTTATTTATATCAGAGTTAAGGAATTCATTATACTGTTGTTGAATCATTTATATTATTCATAGATTCTATTTCAGGAAAATAAAGAAACCATTTCTTTTTTTATTTTATTTTTTTAAGTTTGTTATTTTATTTATTTTGAGACAGAGAGAGAATGCAAGCAGGGGAAGGGCAGAAAAAGAGAGAATCCTAAGTGGGCTCTGTGCTGTCAGTGCAGAGCCCAACGTGGGGCTAGATCCCATGAACTGTGAGAACATGACCTAAGCTGAAATCGAGAGTCAGACATTTAACTGACTGAACCCCACAGGTGTCTCAAAGGACCATTTAAAAGTATTTGTTATAAAAACAGAATGTTGGGTCTAATAGGGTTGGGAACCTTGGTTCCACATTCTTTAATTCTTCAATTGGCCCTTATTATATATTGTCTTGTAATCTTGGTTATCTATACATTTTTTAATTTTTTTAATGTTTATTTATTTTTGAGAAAGAGAGACAGAGTGTGAGCAGGGGAGGGGCAGAGAGAGACGGAGACAGAATCTCAAGCAGGCTCCAGGCTCTGAGCTGTCAGTATAGAGCCCGAGAGGGGTTCAAACTCACAAACTCATGACCTGAGCTGAAGTCAGACACTTAAGCGACTGAGCCACCTAGGCGTGCCAATAATCTTGGTTATATTTTTAAGAGAACATGCATAGTCTCCCCTACCAGGTTATAAATATCCTTAGGGTAGGACTATCTTTTATAATCTTGGTCCTGTAATCACCACTCAATGCACCTATTGTACATCAGGTAATTGATTACATGGCTACTTGGAGGATGGCCCGCTTCCTGCATTCCTTTCCTCAAAAGCTACTGCCTTCTGGGGCACCTGGACTTAAGTATCCGACTTCAGCCCAGGTCATGATCACGTGGTTCGTGAGTTCTGAGCACCATGTCAGGCTCTCTGCGGTCAGCACAGAGACCTTCCCTTGATCTCTGTCCCTTCCCCTCTCACTCTCTCAAAAATAATAAATAAATACATTTTTAAATAAATAAAAAAAAAGCTACTGCCTTCCAACTGGGTGCAGAGCACTGGCAGCCTGGCTACTATGGCCATTAAGGAAGAGTTTGGGGCACCTGGCTGGCTGTTGGTGGAGCATGCGACTCGAGCTCAGGGTTGTAAGTTTGAGTCCCACTGTTAGGTGAGAGATTACTTAAAAATAAAATCTTTAAAAGAAAAGAAAAGATAGAAAGAGTTTGGCACTCTGTTGCTTAGGGGCTAGGCACAAAGCTTCACACTTAAAGAATTCTGATACAGTGGAGGCTAGAAATGGCCCAGTAGGGAAACAAACAAAATGCTACGGGATTGTGGAGGACGAAACAATTCCAATACAAAGATGCACATACATGGGTCTGGAGTGGCAAATGCACTTATAGGTTCCTTTTCTTACATACGTTTTTATTTATTGGATTGGCCACCATCTTCTTCACCCCATTGAATTAGAAGCTCCTTGAGAGCCACTCTTAATTCCTCTAATTCCTTTGTGTGTGCCAAGCTTTGGTGTCGTATCAGGCAAAACCCCTTCTATTTCTTGGGACAAATTCCACAAGTACATAGTCTTTCCAATCTTGTGTGGTAATGTGATTTTTTTTAATGTAGGTTGGCCTGGTAGTGAGTGTTTTTAATGTGCTGATAATTTGGATAGGTCATTTCACCACTCTAAGCCTCACTTTCCTCATCGGGAGAACAAAAGATGGACCAGATTGATGGTTCCCAAATTTGGCTGTTCCTAAGAAGATTTTTTTTAAATATCGAGTTCTCTGGGCTCCAGTCCGAACTTAGTGAAACACAATGGGGACAGGGAGATATGCTACAGATCTCCATGAACCACATTTCCAATAGCCAGGAATAAAGGACATGCAAGTCTCTTTTAGCTAAATATTCTCCATCTACATCAATTACTAGTGAGTAATGTTACACAAAAATGGCCCATTAAAAGTAGTGCCTGGGTGGCTCAGTTGGTTAAGTGTGCAACTCTTGATCTTGGCTCAGGTCATGGTCTCACGGTTTGTGAGATTGAGCCCCACGTTGGGGTCTATGCTGGTGCTGGCAGCACAGAGCCTGCTTGGGATTCTCTCTCTCCATCTCTCTGCCCCTCCCCTGCTTGCACACACACACTCTAAGTCTCTAAAAATAAATAAAATAAACTTAAAAAGAAAAAGTAGTCCACATTTAGTGTAAGATGACCCAGCTAAGTTAGACTATTATGGTAGAATGTAGAATCATTTCCTTCATTTATAAATTTTAAGTGATATTTTAAAATAATCTCTAAAGAATTTATTCCCCTTAAGTTAGCATCCCTGAGTAGTACAGTGTGGAAAAAACACTTTTCAAAAATCCTTACACCACAGCTGCCTGGGTGGCTCAGGTGGTGGAACATCCGACTGTTGATTTTAGCTCAGGTCATGGTTCCAGGGTCGTGGGATCGAGCCCCACATTGGGCTCTGTGCTGAATGTGGAGCCTGCTTAAGATTCTCTCTCTACCCTTCTCCTGCATCCCTCTCTCCCACTCTCTCTCTCTCTCTCTCTAAAGAGAAAGAAAAAAATTCCTTAGACCTGAAAAAAAACTTTGAACCAATCAGCAGACTTTGAACTGACCTTTTGTGGCCCAGGGAGCTCCATGCTGGGTGTGATCTGAACGTCACAGAAGGCACTCCTTCTCCTTGAATCCTCCCCATGGGCTGTCATATGCCTGAAATTCCCTTAACAGGGGCAGACTTTTTCACTCACCTCCTAATTAGCAATGAGGCTTAAAATACAAATATTCCTGAGGAGGCTTCAAAAAATTCCCTATTCTGCAGTGAATTTTACTGAGTTCATAGGGAGCACTTCATTGTGAAAAATAAAAAAAACCAAAGTTGTACAGGCCTATATTGTGAGACAAAGCAGTGATGAAACTTGCTCAGACCAAATCAAAGCAGACACCAGTTCATACCACAGCCCACATGAAGGTTTTTATCCAATACAAATAGAAGCAACAGTGGCAACAAAATGAGGCCATAAGTGCATTGGAACTTGTGAGTCCTGGTGAGGCTCTGCCCAGTGTATCATTCTTTCCTTACCAGCCAGGTAAACAACAGACTTCATCTACTAATACCAGGAACTTTAAAACTCTTAATCCAGTTGCAAATGACTATAATTGAGGACCTTTTCTCCTAGCTAGTTGCTCTCCAATTCAGAGTTGTCTAGCAGGTTAATTTCAACATAATAGAAGGTGTCATCTGGCTGATTGCACCACCACACGCTGGTGGCAGGGACAGATTTCATGTGTGTTCTGCTCAGGTTGCTAGGCGCTCTGGCTGGTTGCGTCCTTCTTTGCACCTTGGTGCTGAGCATTCTGAGACTTGGTCAGCTAAGGATAAAAGGAACCTACTAGCCAGTTGAGGGGCATGTTAACAAGATAATCCATGACATCCTGAGGAGGGTAAAGTGGAATGAAGAAATGATGGGGGATCATGGCTGAGGGAGGGATACCTTCCCTAGGGTCTTGCTGCCTACCTCAGCAGGAAAGCCTGACTCTCCACTCTCCTTCCTCCACCAACTGTATGGCCTGGCATCAGCCAATGACTCCACCACTTGAAGGGGACAACCAGGGGCTGAACCTCCAGGAACATTGGCAGACTTCTTTCTCCCAACTTCTCAGTGATCCCAGTGTCTAGCTCCCCAGGTCCCTCATGACCTTGACCATCTTATTAAATATGTTCAAAGTTGTGGAGGGAGGGAGGGAGGGAAGGAAGGAAGGAAGGAAGGAAAGAAGGAAAAAGGGAGAGAAAGAGAGAGAAGAAAGAAAGAAATGATGGGGGTGATTTTCATGGAAAGAGGTTTTCACAGGACAGAGTTGGGTTTGGGGGGGCTAGAGCAGTCAGTGAAAAAGATATTTCAGAAAGGAAAGCCAGGGTCTGAAATACACTTGACCTTCTTTATCACTTTGTCAAGAAGAGGCTGCCACCATTAAAAACAACAAAAAACAATCCCACCAAACTGTCTTCCTGAAAAACAGACAACCCCCAATTCCTTTGACTGCTCACTTCCTACATTCAAGTGAGACACCTTCAGGTGTCTTTGTCCCACAGTCCTGCAAACATTGCCATAACACACTCACAAGGGAGCATAGGCATGGGACTCAAGGAGGAGACATGTCATCATGAAAAAATGCTGGTGGGGCCTAAGCTGACCTAAGGGCAGAGGAGGGAGGGAGGGTCAGCAGGATAACTGAGGAAGACACTAGAAAAAGAGGAAGGTGGGTGTGCCCGGAAAAAAAGGGACCACATGACATTAGGCTTGTCTCCACCATTTGACAGCAGCTCAATCTCAACCACTGGGCAATGCAACTTCTTCCCGTAACTCACCTCCAGGTCACAACAGCCAGTCTGAGACATGTAAACAAGGCTGAGGAAATTTATCTTTCTTCCAACAATTAAGACTCCCAGTCTCCCCCACAACCTTATGAGCCTCGTGACATCCACACTCAAGGAAAACAGCAAAGCAGCTGGACAATCTTTCTGTCTGGCTGCCGTGCAGGCTGTATTTGCCTCTGGGCTTAGTGGCCGAGTGGGTAAGATCTGGAACAATCTCTAAGAGCAGGGTACAATCTGGGCACCAGCTGGGACATTAAAGCTGGGAAGAGCTTGCTCCAGCAACTTCCCTCTCAAGGTGTTTTTCTTCACCTCTTAGTCACTTTTCCTGAAAAAGGAGAAAGCTGAAGAGAGGCATACAGTTCACCGGAGCTATTGAGCCTGGAGGAAAGGAGTTCTAGAATCAAATTCTATCTATACATCTATAAACCACATGATTCACTGAGTACCAACTGACGTGCAGACACAAAAAGGAAAGCTCAATTAAACTAATGTGAGGGAGAAGGAAATTGTTCACTGAAGCCTGCAGGAGGACTGCCTGGCTGAGCAGGGCAGTCCAGGCCTGTCACGAAGAGGTGGGCAGAAGGTCTCCTGTCCTGTTGACTCAAGGCAAATGGTTGTGGCTCCCTGCCCCCGGCCCTCCAGGACATAGCTGCCCATCATGCCTTCAGAATGAATTCCATTTGTGCTGAAGGAGAAGAGGGAAATGTTACTTTTGCTTAGAAGTCACCTTAATCAAGAAGAGCCAGGTAACCTAAGAATTCTGGCACTAGAAGGAACTTTAGATCACTTAATTCACATTCATCATCTTATAGGTAGGGAAACTGAGACCTAGAAAGAAAAAGAGATTTGGATCCCTTCCCCCTGTTGCTTCCCCAGAGAACATGGTGGATTTCCTGGCTTGCTGTGGTTTTCTGAAGACCCTTGAATTATCAGAGCTCATGTTCTCCTATCCTTGTTTGTCAGCCCCCTAGCTGGGGCTGAATGAGGCTACCATCCATGTTGCTCCATGAGGTTCAGATACCAGTGGGAAGGGGTCCTTGCCCAAAGTCCATGGTGGACGGGGAGAGACAGGTCTTAGATCCATAAACTTATACCACTTCCTAAAGAATGCCATTTTGAAGTTTGAGGGAAGGAATGGAAGCTCTTAGCGGACACAACTAGTCATTCAGCACATGCTAAGTCCAGCATGGGCATGAGCAATTGCAAACAGAACTCTTGGGCCATGGTTGGTTCTGCATCCAGAAGTTATGAACTGACCATAGAAAATAGCAGTAACCAGCCATGTTGTACACAAGTAAAGGCTATGTGCTCCCACCCCCACAAGCTTGCTGCCAAGTGGAGCTGTTGCCATAAAAGCAAGTCTCAGCTCACACCAAATTTCATCAAATGCAAGGAGATTTGTTAGATAGTAGACAAAATTAATCTTTAAAAAAAACTCACTGTGGTTCAGAAGAGATTTCTCTCCCTTCTTCTTGCAACCTTCCCCCCAACCCCTAACAAAAATCAGCAGAGGGGCGCCTGGGTGGTTGAGGGTCCAACTCTTGGTGGTTGAGGGTCCAACTCTTGATTTTGGCTCAGGTCATGATCTCATGGTTCGTGGTTTGAGCCCCACGTTAGGCTCTGGGCTGACAACATGGAGCCTGCTTGGGATTCTCTCTCTGCCTTTCTCTCTCAAAGTAAATAAACTTAAAAACATTAAAAAAAAAATCAGAAACACCAAGGCAAGAGGAGCCGCTGTCCAACCCTGTCCTTCAGGGGTACCTATCTGGCCTTCCTTGGGCACCCTTTCTCCCGCAGAGTGATGAGTCACAGGGTCCAGGAAACAAGCCCACCCAAAGCCCATACCTCACTTTCCAGACCACTCTTTGATACCCAGACTCCCAGAATTCCCCACCAAGGGTCCCAAACCCATCTCTAGGTCATACACAGGCCTCTTCTTGGGGTCTGAGTATTGAGGATAGAATATCCCATGGCTGTGCTCACCACTAGGCTTAAGGGGACAGCTCTTCATAGAGAATTGGGCATGTAAGCTGGCGTGTCTTTAATGTGTGAGACAGAGCTGGGGGTGGGCAGAGAAAGGGAACTTCAGGGAGTAGGCAGAACTCTGAGGGGTCCAAGAATGTATTCACACTTGGCATTCTGGGTCTGTCTGAAGATATCTATATTTTCAAGGCAAGAGGATGGAACATATTCTATATTATAGATTTTTAGCTCAATTTATAGCTTTTAAATACTTAGACACATCCTGTGTGGGCCTCCATTTGCACTCTTGCCCCAGCCTCAAAAGTTGGAGTCAGGCTTTTTGAAGCACACACAGAGACTGGGTTCCTATGGTTAGATAGTGGGGAGAGACGGGGGAGTGGTCTTATCCTTTGAGACATCACACCAGTGAACTCCAACCCTCAGCCCTACACTGAGGCATAATTATCAAGCTTGCTGGTTTTTATCCTTTATTCATACAAGACAATTGGTCCTATCATATTACTCCTAACCAAACACCTACCAAGAATCTGCAAGTTCTACTAAATCAAAAATTACTTCTAATACTTTTTATGCAAATACAGCAATCTAAATTGTTGACAGAGACTAGAAGGGGTTTACTTGTTTTATACACAAATTAAACCACTCCAAAGAGTTAGGGCAGATTAGGATTAACTCACACACATACTACATTACTCATGCTACAGTATTTACAAATAAATGACCACAAATACAGCCTCCCAAGATTCCCATATGTTCCTTAACTGTATATACCTAGGATGGTGCTGTAGGCATCAGCCCCTGGGGTGAGGAATTAGCCCAAGCCCAGGAGCCCAAAACCAAGGGGCTCCCTAGCTTTTATCTTCTCCCCTCTGGAAGGGCCACGCCAGTCCCCAGAGATAATTCGTATCACTGTACCACGCAATAGCTTGGCAAGCATATCCCCTAGGCCTATAGTCAGATTTGGGATTCTAAAATAATTACTGCCCAGTATTTATGCAGTCTCTCTTTTTTCTTTGCCAATGCTACAAGTTAAGTAACTTCCCTTTGTCTGCTCTTTTATTACGGGAGCTAAGAAATTTCTATTTGTATACATTTAGGGGCTTTCCACGGGCAGGCCTGGCCATGATCCACCACAGGCTTATCTTCCAACTCTTTGCTTGTGCTTCACATAAACTTGGGATACCCTAATAATTGTTTTTCAACATTCCTGAGAATTCATAGGAATGTGACATTAAGCCCAAAAGGCAGGATCAGAACTAAAAGCTATGACATTAAAAATCCCTGGGTTCTATCCAAAATCTTCTAGAAAGCCGATTAGAACCCCAGGAAAATTAACTGGAAGAAAATCTTTATCATTTAGCAATAGACAATAGCAGGCACAAATCTTAGTGTACAGATACATAAATTCTTCTTTACTCGTTTATGACACACTTAATTTCTATTTTAGCCCTTCACCAGAGGAGTCCAAACCTTATCTCAATCAGTTCAAGGTTATATCTTTGTTTCAGTGTACTAAGGGGTGTGTGTGTGCATGTATTTAAGGGCCTCTTGTATTTTCTTTTGTTTGTTTGTTTCTTTCTTTCTTTCTTTCTTTCTTTCTTTCTTTCTTTCTTCTTTTTTTTTTCTTTAGGTATAATTGACATACATTACATTAGTTTCAGGTGTGCAATGTAATGATTCAATATTTGTACGTATTGTAAAATTATCACCATCAATCAACACATAGTTACATCCCAAAATCTCCACATAGTTACAGAATTTTTTGTGTGTATGATGAGAACTTTTAAATCTACTCTTTTAGCAACTTACAAATAATGCAATACAGTATTATTAACTATAGTTGTCAAACTGTATACTACATCCCTATGACTTATTTATTTTATAACTGGAAGTTTATACCACCTTCACCCATTTCAGCCACCCCCGCACCCCAACCTCTGGCAACCACCAATCTATTCTCTGTATCTATGAACTTAGCCCTTATGGTGTTTTGGGTTTTTTTTTTTTTACTTTTATTTATTATTGAGAGACAGAGAGAGAGAGACAGAACATGAGCATGGGAAGGGCAGAGACAGAGGGAGACACAGAATCTGAAGCAGGCTCCAGGCTCTGAGCTGTCAGCACAGAGCCCAATGTGGGGCTCGAACCCATGAACTGAGATCATGACCTGAGCTGAAGTCAGACGCTAAACCTACTGAGCCACCCAGGTGCCCCATGGTGTTTTGTTGTTTTTTTTTTAATCCACCTGTAAATGAGCTCATGTGGCATTTGTCTTTCTCTGTCTGATATTCACTCAGCATAATATGAGGGCTTCAGTCATCTGTCCACATTGGCGTCTGTTGAGACACAATAGTCTCATCTTGCACTGGTCACTCATTGTCCATGCCCAGGGCAGCTGAGTGCACCCTCACTACACCCACTAAGTCCATTAAAGGCCAGCCACTCTTTTCTTCCCCTCTTAGCATCATGAGAGTTATTCTGTTGCTCTCAGTCTATGCTGTGGTTTGGGGAACTTTGTGAGGCTGTATCTACAGCCCTGCCTGCCCAGGCATACCCCAAATCCATTTCTTTAGGGGCTTGCCACCTTCCTGAGGCTCGACCCTAGAAGAAACAGGTACCCATCTCTCCATTCTCAAACTAATTAATGGATTCCATCATTCCCATGCACCTGGGACACACAATCCCACTTGTAAGAATCTCTTAATGACTATACAGTTTTACTTTCCCTCTAAGCCAACTCCTCCACCAGAGTCCCCAGGGTCTGGGGACAGGGACCTTTAAATGGAACATCATGTACTCCCAAATCTGTGGTATATATTGGGGTCCTTCACTCCCAGGGTTTAGACTTGAGAAACTCAAAAGCCAGCAAAATGGGACTTTATACTTCTTCTGGGTTGAGTATCCTTCACTGAGGCAGGGAGCACAGACAAACTTTGCTCAAAGCAGCAAGGAGAGGAGAGGTGGGTGAGAGGGTTAGGAAAGAGTATTAGGAAGAAAAAGACTATATAGTACTTCAAAATTCAGACCCAACCATAATAGTAGCAGAGTTTTAAATGTTTCCATATTGCCTTTGACAGGATTATCTTTCTAAAATACAGATATAATTATCCAACTTCTTGGTCTCCTATCCTCCAATGGCTCCTCGTTGCCCACAATGGCAGTACAAGGTCCTCTCCATCTGAGAAGTGAGGTGCCAGGATCACTGAACTATTTGTCTGGGAAATCTATTATTTGCATGAGCAGAGAAAGCAAATAGTCATGTAGAATATCCAACCACTGAAGCATCAGGTCCTGGGAATAAAACTAACAATTTCCCCAACATTTCCAAAACCCAGTTCTGAACTCTAGTTGAACAAAACTTCTGATCTAATTTTGGAACACCCTGTTTCATTTCTTAAATCAAATGTCCTTAACCCTCTTGCACTACGGCTGCCCTGAATCAACCAACAAGAACAGGAGCAATATAGGGCACCTGGTGGCTCAGTCGGTTGACTGTCTGATTCTTGATTTTGGCTCAGGTCATGATCCCAGGGTTGTGGGATCAAGCTCCATGTCAGGCTCTGCACTGAGCATGGAGCCTGCTTGAAATTCTCTCTGTCTAGCCCTCTGCCCCCATCTCCCCCACTCTCGTATTCTTCCCCCCCCTCAAAAAAAAAATAAGAGCAACATTAAAAATACTATGAGAGCAGTTGCAATATCCACCTGCTCTCCTCCTTTCTCTCTGCCAGACCCTGAATTCTCATCTCCAAACCATGGCTTGAACACCTCCTTCAAGAAGTCATCCTCTGAGTCTCTGACCCTATCCTAATCATACCATGGCTACTGTGAGTGGCATAGGTCCTATCTGTTACAGTTATATGTGTTCGTGTTGTTTTTCCTGTCTTCTTTCTTTTACTAACCTATAAATTCTAATGGAGAAAGTCTGTACCCTCCCCATTCTTTGCAGTACCCTAACCACTTAGCACAATGGCCTGCGCAGAGGGAACTTAATAATTTTTGCAGTTGGATTTCTGGGTCTCCACCCTAGCTCCTGGGTAATCATTTATCAGCAAACAAATTAGTTATCTGTAAAACAGCCAAGGTTTCCAGAGTAGATCATTTGTATTTCCACTGCTGGAAAAAACAATACATACCTCTTTACTTGCAAAGAGAAATTTCAATAGAGGCATGTGGTCATGGCGTCACTGATAGATCTTGCCCGAGAGTTTTGACACTTATAACTCTTTGACCTGGAAAGATGAACCAACTTTTATTTTGAATCATGTGTTCCCCTAGTTTCCTTTAACCTAAAGGCTATTAAAGGCAGACAGTGTGATCCCCATAAATCTGGCAACAACAACAACAAAATGCATATAGTCTCTTGCTGAGCATCCACTAACATAATTCCTGAAAGCCAAGTACCCCCTCACACCCTGAAGCATCGAGGATGGGCTCAGAGATGGCTCAGAGGCTGTGCCTGCCTTGCCTACCCCAGGGATAACCCCATCCAGTGCCAAAGCTGCTTCTCTCTGGCAGTGGCTGATATTTCCACTGATGCCCACATCCTGCCTCTTCAGTAGGAGCTGCCCCACACCTGACCTCCAGGTGTAGGCCTGTGGGGCAGCTAAGAACGGAGGAAGGGTCTTGTCCTTGGCTTCTCTTAGTTGCCTACTCCCAGGTGGCCAACTTCACAAGGTAGCCCAGCCTGAGGAACTTTTTGAGGGAGGGGACATTCTCTCACAGGGTCCCCACACCTGGTACCCTACTCCTCCAGGGAACAAGATACCATCAGCTAGAGATAAAGTCAGCTCCATATGTTCTCCTGGACTACAGAAGGGGCCCCTGACAGCCCTTTCCTCCCACTCCAGCGCAGGTGGGCCCTCTGTGCCAGGCACTCTGTGGGTACACCAGTGTCCCAGAAGTACAGTCTCCAATGGAGCAGAAGGATAGGAACTGGCTGGGCCTGCCCCTACCCATTTCTGGAGGAGGCAGCTATGAGGAAGGGCCTTAGGAGAGGGCACGCACCTCACTGTGAGGGGTGGGGGTGAGTGGGACACCAAGAGTGTGCCGCACTTCAAGGGTCCATACCACCATCGAGTCTGAAAGAACTCTGAGGAATGTCTTGCAGGCTTCCTAGCTATCTACCTGACTCTGGTACATGTGCCTCATGTCCTCTCAGCCACGCTGCTGAACTCCTCCTCTTCCTCTGTCCACTCTTGCTCATATAATGGACCTGACCAATATCTCTGTGTTTATTCATGATCACCAAATCCCACCCATAACACTCTTCAGTAGTTACGTTAACTTTCAATACCATCAGATTTCTTTTCCCTAATCTCATTGCCATCCCCTTCCCTCCCACCCACTCCCAGCCTCTTCCCAAAGAAACCACAGAGTTGTACATTTGAGCTGCTCTCATCAGTCCTTTCTCCAAGTTTCCAGGGCCATGTGACCATCTGTGGGTTCATCATCCAACTCAAACACTTGGCCAACAGTCCACAATAGCTGTGGCTTCCACATTCTCCCTGTTCATCCTGGGCAAGGGCAGGTCTGGTTGGTTTCAGAGCACTGAGATTCTTGCCTGACATCCACAGTAAGAGAGGACTAGTCATAGCAGAGGTAAAAGTTCCAAGGAACAGTCTTCACCTCCCTCTGGCCAAGAGGGGGTGCCCAGCAAGGACTCAACACATAACAGGAGAGAAAACAAGTCTGAATGTTCCCAGAAGTTAAGAAGTCAAGGAATAATACTAATGAGCAGGCATTGATCTCTGAGCCCTATACTAAGTGAATATGTTCACTGAATTATCACAATAGTCCTGGGGGGTGAAGTGTAGTTACTACCCCAACATGCAGACAAGTAGACTGAGGTTCAGAATGGCTCCATAATTCACCCATGATCAAACAGGCCAAAGTATAGAGAAGAATGGCTGGACATATCTTCCCTCTTGTAATTAGGCAGGATGGACCCCAGGAGTTGGACAAAAAAAGCAGGACTTGTTTGGCATAATAAAAGAGTGGAGATCTGATGAACTGGCCATAGAACTCCAGAAATGAAAACAGTTGTTGAAGAGAAAAGAGCCTTCCCAGGAAAGAAAGAGGAGGACTTGATACTTATGACAACCTGTTAGAAACTTGAAAGAACTTGTCTGAAGTTGACTTACTGGCATGTTCTCGTGCTGGGTTAGACAGAACCATACTTCCCTCCTTCTACCTCCAAATCTTCAGTGAAAGTCAGCCAGATGTGCTGACACCACCTACCATGACATTAATTAACAGATGTAGGTGTTGCTTGGAGAACAAGAGAAGGGATTAATGTCGGGTATGGAAGGAAGCAGGGTGGAGAGAGGGCAGTGACCATGACCAGCAGGACAATACTGGATCACTCAAGAATTTGGCCCGAGAGAGGAGAAAGTGGGTGATGGGCATTGAAGAGGGCACTTGTTGGGATGAGCACTGGGTGTTGTATGGAAACCAATTTGACAACAAATTATATTATTAAAAAAAAAAAAAAAAAGAATTTGACCTGAGCAAGAACTGGAGACATAGGGAGGCTATGCAAATGTAAATGCCCTAGGAATCTTTTAACACACTGGCAGGAAGATTAATTCACTATGTAATCTGGGATGGAGGTTTCAGTCATTTAATGAGAATATTAAAGAAAAATATGATTCTTAGAAAGCTAAAGGATGTGGAAAGCCTCTGTTTTGTCTCATGCAATTCTCCCAGTGGAGTAAATAACTCACTTTCTCCAAGTCATTTAAGAGGTCTGGAAGTAAAAGCCAGGGCCTTGACACAGGCTGTGACTGGCCCCCTCTGCTCCGACAGCTCTTCCCACATAGAGAAATTCCACCTGCCTTCTAACTCCATCCACTCCTGCACAGATCTTGGTCAAAAGCTCCCATTCATGTGGAATTTCATATTCTATCTTATTCCCCATTCCAGCACAATCTAAACCTCTTTCCTTGAGAACTATGGTGTTAGAAGTCCTGACTCTGAAGTCAGGCAGCCTAATTGCGTGACCTTAACTTAATGGGGATTCAGTTTCCTTATTTGTAAAATGGGTAATGATAACACCTATTTCATAGGGCAGATGTGAGGATTAAGTGAAAAAAGAAAGAAAAAAGGTAAAGTAGTTAGCATATAATTAGTTTGCAAGAAAAATTGTTTTACTAATATGGTTTTGCCTCACTTAAAATGGACGCAGATTGTTTTTCTTAAAATCTGGAAACTGAAGAAAAATTTCAAATTAAGTTGCACTGTGCAACACATAAATATTAAAATTATCACAAGAATAAGTATGTATATTTGGAAGGACAAGTAAATCCTGGTAGGTTATTTACTCTATTACATTTCAGTATAGATTTACATTGTTAAGTAGTGTTCCCCAAAACTTTTATAACATATTAATTAAGTCTTAAGTATTTTGATAGTCTCAAGACATAACTTAAGAAAATAATCAACTATAATTTAGCATATTTTGACAAACTACCATTATTTGTCATATTTTAAAATTAATAATACTTGTTTTATTTCTAGTGATAGAAGTCAGCCTGTTCATTGTAGAACATCTTAAAATAAAAAATATAAAAGAGAAAATAAAAATTACCTGTACTCCCACCATCTAGAGATATTCACTGTTAACACTTTGATGTAGCTTGTCTTTTAAAAAACTGCTTATCAAAATAAACTCACTTTCACTAAATATTACATAAGAGAGAATGTTCTATTTCATTATAGCTTTAAAATGCAAAGTCTATACTTGTATAATATTCCATTGTAGATCTGTAACATAATTTACATAACCATTTTCATATGTATCTGTAGATATATAAACACTCACGATTGAAGTATTTTTATTTTATGTACAAAGAGCTGGCATTGTTTCTGGGGGAAGGTAGATATCTTGGATGACCCATTCAAGGAAGTTCACTTAGTCCGACTTAATCACGGGAACACTGGCAGCACATATTGACACTGTAGTTCCAGGTCAGACTGCTGATTTGAGCCAATGCCTTTGCTGAATTTTTTTTTTTTTTTTTTTTTTTTTGGATGGCTCCAGTAGAACTCCTAGTGACCCATTTTGCTTTCTCCAGTGTAAGGAAGCAAAAGGCCATATAGTTGTATATTTAGATTGTTTCTAATTGTTTCCAATTTTAAAGTGGACAGACATCTCTCTCTCTATAAATCTGTATATGCTTCTCTGACGAGTTCCCATATTTCCTCAGATCTCCTAGCTACCTGTGGAGTAAATGAGATCAATGAACAATTTTGCCCAAATTACAGCAGTGTGGCTTCTCGACTCCTCCCCCAGCACAAAGGAAAGAACCGGACCCTCTCTTCAAAGTCTCCCACCAGTTTTTATTGTTGTTTATCCTACTTGGTGTGAATATTTATAAATTTTGCTGAAAAAATATTCATGTTTTATTATAGGGTGCTGCCTCAAGACCATCTAGAGAATATAATATGTAGTATAATGTATCACATATCCTTACTAAAATTCATATATCTGACCCTCACAGTTTCAGATAAAGTGATCATTCTCAATCCTGGGTCAATTATGATCATCTGGTGAATGGCAAGAAGAAGAAGAAGAAGAAGAAGAAGAAGAAGAAGAAGAAGAAGAGGAGGAGGAGGAGGAGGAGGAGGAGGAGGAGGAGGAGGAGGAGGAAGAAGAAAAGGGAAAAAAATCAGAAATGCCCAGGCCCAGACCTAAAGATTCAGATTCACTGATTTCCCCCAGTTTCATTTTTTTAATGTGCTTTTTATTTTGAAATAACTACAGATTCATAGGAAGTTGCAAAAATAGATTAGAAAGGTAATGTGTTCCCTTAGTCTCTCTCACTGGTAACATCTTGTACAAAACCAGGACATTGACATTGGTACAAGCCACAAATTTCCCGTTTTGCCTCTATTCAGTGTGTGTGTGTGTGTGTGTGTGTGTGTGTGTGTGTGTGTGTGTTCCTATGCAATTTTATCACCTATGTAGATTCATGTAAGCACCACCACAATCAAGATACAGAACTGTTTCATCACCACAAAGATCCTTGTGCTACCCCATCTTCCTCATTGTCCCCTCCCTAACCCCTGTCCCCACTTCCTTTTGAGTCCCCAGAAGGTATCTCACAGAGAAATCTCAGACATGTTTTCCCACTCCAGCCTGCTTGAGACTCACTTCCTACAGGCCTGAGGAAGGTCTGGTTCTTCCCCTTCTGCTCTATCTGTCCCCAAGGCTTATGCGCTATTGCCCAGGATGCAGCCTCCGGAAACCCCCAAGCCTACACACTTTAGATATGCCAAATGGGACTGTGATGCTCTCTAAGAAATAGAGAGACTGCCTACTCTCTCGCTCTCTGCCACACTTTCCACCTGAATTCCAAGTAAGATTGTATCTGCCAGAAACATACATCCCCTACCAATTCTGACTATAGTTCCCTACCCTATCTTTGGAGGTCAGATCTAAGCCCTGGAGCTGGGCAAGGCAGACGCTGCCCTTCCTCTTTTTCTCTCAACCTCTGTCCCCCAACTCAGCGGGGGTGTGGGTGGGAGCTCTGTTCAAAGCTTCTTCCTCAGAGTTTTCAGTTTCTCTAAGTAAATAGATGCCTAGGGGGTTTCCTGCACACAAATTAATCAGATACCACCAGGCCAAATTGCAGAATCACAGTTCAGGCTTGGCTGGGAGCCCCACTCCTCTCAGGATAAATTTGACAGCATTAAAAGAAACTAAAATTGCCAGCTTAAGTTCAGGGACTAAGGCAGCAGTTTAGTACATCCATAATCTCATTCAAAAGAAAGCTTTTGCTGAGTCTAGCTTTGGTCAATATGTTTGATTGTTTAAAGAGGTTAATTACCCTCTCATTCTCCTCACATCTAACATGAGATGTGTTCATGGTAATTAATTTTTAGATCTCAGCATTTAAGTTACAGACTAGCAAAGGGGGAGTGTGACTTAGGTAAGGGAGAAACTAATACCACCCAACGCAGAAACAAGAACTCTACACTTGATCTCAGCCAAAAGGCCGAGAAGCAATGCAAGAACTCTAGAACTTTTTGTAGGCCAGGGTAGTACGTCTTAGGTAGTATAAAAATAATTGTATCACATTAGGCAAAAGCACAATGTTCTATTGTCTTTATTTGGATATCAGACATGAGCAAAAGAAGGGTGTGTGAATGTTGAGTTGACAAGGAATAGACCGCAGTGGCTTTTACCTTGTGACCTGAGCTAACCTGGAACTATGTTTCTAAGAATTCCCTTCCTTGTATCGTTCTGGGTTAGCACTGGCCACAAGAAATGTTTTGCATCATATTTGGAAGGAAGAAGTGAAAGAGCAGCCATACATTTACTTCCTGAAGGTGTCTGCATTGCAGCAGGTGCTGTGGCCTCCAGAAAACATTGTTGCTGACTGCTGGCTTGACTTGTTAGGGTGAAGAGACACCCAGACCACAGCCAGCCAGATCAGGCTGCACATAGATGAACATGATATTTCCCCATGAAACAACGTGGAATTTCTCAAATAAATCAATAATTAAGCATTAAAAAAAATTATTTCACTGAGGGAGGAGGGGCAGAGAGAATCCCAAGGGGGCTCCACACTGTCAGCATGGAACCCAACATGGCGCTTGATCCCATGACTTTAGGATCATGACCTGAGCCAAAACCAAGAGTCAGATGCTCAACGAACAGAGCCACCCAGAAGCCCCAAATGAATAATTAAGCACTCATAATTGCTTCCTCTTTGAAGAATATGCAGGATATTTGAGTGTCAGAGTAGAAGGGCCCCTGTGTTACTTAGGATTTGCTTTTCAGACTAGAGATATATATTTCCATGCATCTCCACAGGGCATTTTTATTTCTTGCTCATTTTCCACCACTCCAATCAATATACAGTTAAAATTTGATCTTCTGTTCAATCAACAAATTCCAAGTACAGTCCGTTACAGCATCTCTGAGAGGCAATCGATACATCATTCTGTATCCATCAGGGTCCAATCAAAGATGCAGAACCTCTGTGGGTGATAGAGAATAAAGTGTACAGAAGTCCTCCCTTTGCACTTGCATGAGCTGGGGGCATCAGTTGGCCCTGTGTCTGGGGTTGAACCTGAAGTTGCTGTGGGTCAGCCAGATGCTGTGGGGCAGCTACGAAAGCAGCTGGGAGTGGGTAGAAACAAGGACAAATGGACACTGCAGACAAACTGGAACCTGCATCTCTCTCATCAACTCCAACCTAGATCGTACGGTGACCTGCAGGAAAAACTGGCACTCTCTGCCACGGAGCTACACTTGCACCTGGCCCAGGACTCTGTGAAGCCAATAAAGGAGGTCTGGCCGGAGTTGGTTGAGCATCTGACTCTTGGTTTTGGCTCAGGTCATGATCCTAGAGTCATGGGATCAAGCGCCATGTTGGATTCCATGCTGACAGTGCGGAGCCCCCTTGGGATTCTCTCTGCCCCTCCCCCCATGAAATAAAATTTTTTTAATGTTTAATTATTGATTTGAGAAATTCCACATTGTTTACTTCTCAGATATGTCTCCCCATATACTATGCCCCAAATGGATTCAAATATACAGCAGCTATGATAAAACACAGCTGCTCTGGCGTTTTTCTTCCTCTCACCCTAGCCTTGACGGCAGTCTCCTTTCACTTTAATTTCATCCCCCAAACTCCAAACTCCGGGTTCTGAGGCCCTGACTCAGGTCCCTGCCTGGGACCTCCTAAATATCATGTTCATCCATGTGCAGCCTGGTATTTGGACCTCAGTCTTCCTAGGGACTCTGGCTTGACTTGGTCCTCCGGTTCTGGCACGTCCCACCATTTTGGCAGGAGTTTGCAGCCCCAGCTCCTACCAGAGTCAGCTTCAACCTTTGACTTCCTGGACGGTGCTTCCCAGTGAGGAGGAGAAAGTTGACATCCCAACACCACAGTCAGGAGACAGCAGACCAGAGGGGGAGATAAGCCCTATACAGAAACGCAAAGTAAGCAAAGAAACTTTGCATCAGATTTGGAAGGAGGAAGTCAAATAGTAGCCATATTTTTACTTCCTGACAGTGTCTGCAGTGCAGCCTGCCACCCAACCAAAGGTAATCAGGTGACATTAGTAGGACTGGTAAACACTTAGCATAACCCCAGGTATACTTCAAGGCCCAGGCTGGGAAGGTCGAGAGGGGAAAATGCTTCGGACAATGGAGAAAGCCAGAGAACTGGAGAATGAGGCCTTGCATAGATAAAAATCAGTTAAGGGGCGCCTGGGTGGCTCAGTTGGTTGAGCGTCCGACTTCGGCTCAGGTCACCATCTCGCGGTCTGTGAGTTCGAGCCCTGCGTCGGGCTCTGGGCTGATGGCTCAGAGCCTGGAGCCTGCTTCCGATTCTGTGTCTCCCTCCCTCTCTGCCCCTCCCCTGTTCATGCTCTGTCTCTCTCTGTCTCAAAAATAAATAAACTTAAAAAAAATTTTTTTAAATAAAAAAAAATGAGTTAAATGATTAAAATAATGCACAGGAAAAAAAAAAAAGAAATACTTCCAAATTTCTATTTTCTATTCTAAAATGAACTAGGGAAACTTTAGTCACCAAACATAAGCTTCCAGTCTGTTAATCACTTAGAACTTGTCTTTCACAAACTTCTTGCCAGAGTGGCAAACCCCTGAACAGTGAGCAAGGGCAAAATCCCAGATGTTAGTCATTTAGTTGTCCCCAAATTGAGAGCACACCATTTCCACAAGAGTGAGAAAGAAGGGGTGCCTGGGTGGCTCAGTCAGTTGAACATCTGATTTCGGCTCAGGTCATGATCTCATGGTTCATGAGTTCGAGCCCCTCATTGGACTCTCTGCGTCCGCATGGAGTCCTCTTTGGAGCCTCTGTCCCCCTCTCTTTCTGTACCTCTCCCCATCATGCTCTCCCTCTCTCAAAATTAAATAAACATTGAGGCACCTGGGTGGCTCCGTTGGTTAGGTCTCTGACTTCTGCTAAGGCTATGATCTCGCGGTTTACGGGTTCAAGCCCCACATGGGGCTCTGTGCTGACAGCCCAGAGGCTGCTTCAGATTCTGTGTCTCCCTCTCTCTCTGCCCCTCCCCTGCTTATGCTGTCTCTGTCTCTCAAAAATAAATAAACATTAAAAAAATTTTGTGAAGAAAATAAACATTAAAAAAAAAAAAAAAGAATGAGAAAGAAGTCTCAACTCGGCACCTCTTGGCAGTCCTGAGGACCACAAGGTATCTCTTAGACTCTGTGAGCACCCTGGACAGGCTGAGTTGGAGAATGTTGCCTAAAAATGCATTTTTGAACTTGATAAATAATATAAACAATTTCTCTAGTAAAACATACAGGGGAAAAAATTGCTGAACACATTTCTATTATAAATAAAGACAGCACCACATCTTTCTGACAGCTTATAGCAGTGGAGATTTCTCTAATTAAAGAAAAAAAATTTTTTTTGAAAGAACACCAGCAAAATCACCATTCCCTCTAAAAGATTATCTTGACTACATTTCTACAAGACAGGTGTGGTCCTCAGAGGATTCTCCAGACAAAAAGATGGAACAAATCTGAAATATTTTGAAGCTTATCTAACAGATATCATTCTAGCCAATACATCTGGAGTAAGTTCCCCATGTCCTCACTATTGAAATCAAATCCGGTTAGGAAGCTTCTTATTCATGGTAATGAAGTAATTCCTCTTAGGCTTATCAGATTCATTAGAGATGAATTCTGTCCAGACTTATTGTAGACCCATCCCAAAGACTGTGATCCACCTAAGAGAGCCAAAATCATGACGCTTGTGATCATAACCTCATGCCTCTGAATTGCTTGGAGCAAAGTAATGGAAAGCCCTAAAAGTGGAGAGGACATGGGAATATTTTTCACATATGACCTGAATAAAGCCAGGATCCACATGGTTCGGTCTAATAGTGGTGTCGTGATGAAAACAGTACAGCTCAGCACAAAGAAAGGAGTTTCAAAGACTCAAAGTCTTTATTTGGAAACCACGAAGAGAAGGCAAACCAACATTCATGAATTCTCCTTCCTTCACTGCCCATTTTACTCATATCTGCTGTTCTCAAGCATCTCTCTCCAAGCCAGCCCCACACTGTCTTTCCTCTCTTTACTTCCTCTTTTCTGTCTCCTGATTATGTACATTGATACAAACCCTCTCCCAGTGATTAAAAAAGCAATAAAAACACCTCCTTTTTAGGAGGGGAAAGGAAAGAGGAAATTGGACAGATATAGCATTTTTTTTTTCAGCCATCTGGGAAAGAGAGGAAAGCTGCAGACATTCCCACCTGATAATCCTTATTCCATTGAGGACCCTCCCTGCCAGATAGAGATAAGAGAACTTAATTTATACTGAGACCAGGGGTAGGGAACCCAATTCGGAGACAGAAATGAATCCAGGACCACACACCGATAAAAACATATCTTTCAACCGTCTTTTTTGGTTGATATATTTCTTTACCGTAAGAGAGTAAATATAAGATATAAAATAGTAAATATAGGGGCGCCTGGGTGGCGCAGTCGGTTAAGCGCCCGACTTCAGCCAGGTCACGATCTCGCGGTCCGTGAGTTCGAGCCCGCGTCAGGCTCTGGGCTGATGGCTCAGAGCCTGGAGCCTGCTTCCGATTCTGTGTCTCCCTCTCTCTCTGCCCCTCCCCCGTTCGTGCTCTGTCTCTCTCTGTCCCAAAAATAAATAAAAAACGTTGAAAAAAAAATTTTAATAAAAAAAAATAGTAAATATAAGGTATTAAACAGCTTTAGAAACTAAGGCAACAGAAAGCCAGATTTAATCAATGCAGCAAATAACAGTAAAATAATAAATTATAAATCCTGATGTGTATCCAATTACATTTCTTAATTTCAACAGTGTGAGTAATAGAGATTTGACGTTAGATCAATTGCAGGCGGGTCAGATAAAACAATATTGTCCCACGGGTAGAGGCTGCACCTTAACTCCAGCATGGGAAAACAGCATACAGCCAACCCCTCATAAACCCTGAGCACGATGCCAGCTCTTAGGGCCACAACCAGTGTTCCAGTATTGGTGAAGTCGTTTTATAATCTTTTTAAAGCAAAATTGTAAGTAAAATGCTGTTCTCATACGTGCACTCTGGGGGCCCAGGAGGAGGCTGGCTGGAACGGAGCCCCTTGAAGAATGAGCACGGTTGGGCTCATCTGCTCAGCTTGGTGGGAGCATCGGAGCTGGCTGAGGAGAGAGGGCTGGTCATGAAGCAGGGGTTGGAACCTCGGGCAAATTACCAGCAGCCAAAAAAAGTGTGGAGAGAGAGAACAGCAGGAGCTTAACAGCCCGAAGTGGCATTTCCGGTAGCTTTTTTCATCTGTGCCACGTCGGTGTGGCCCTAGGAGCTGGCATCGCACCTGGGGTTTATGAGGGATGGACTGTATGGTGTTTTCCCGTGCTGGAGTTAGGGTGTAGCCTTTACGTGAGGGAGCATATTGTTTTCTCTGACCTGCCTGCAAATTATCCAACATTGTCTCTATTACTCACACTGTTAAAATTAAGAAATATAATTGGATAATTTCATCTGGAAAGGCCTCCCTTACTTCGAGTTCATATCCCTCTGTGAACTGGTTAAGCCAGAGCAAGATGTGCAGAACTCTGGGAGTAAACAAGATGTTCCTACCACCTGCCCCCCCAAAGCAAGGGCCCACATCTCTGCCCAGTGAATACACTGACAAAGCTTGCAGCCACAGTCACAGACCTCATCCTCAGGCCACCACGGACTCCATCCCAGAGGGAAAATGATGATGATGCTATGTGTAAGTATTCGTAGTTTTAGTCTGCTTGGAGAGGCTGTGACATATTACCATAGACCAGGTGGCTTATGGTGGCTTAAACAATAGAAATATTTATTTCTCACAGTTCCGGAGTCTGGAAGTTCAAGATCAAGGTACAAGCATGGTCGAATTCTGATAAGAACCCTCCTCCTGGTTTACAGCCACCTTGTCCCTGTGTCCTCACATGGCAGAGAAAGGGAAAGAAGAAAGCTCTCTCACATCTATCCTTATGAGGGCACTGATCCCATTCATGAGGGCTCCCAAAGGGCCACCTCCTAATACCATCGCATTGGGGGTTAGGATTTCAGATTTCAACATAGGGATCTGGGGGGGGGGGGGGCGGAGACACAAACATTCAGTCCATCATACACACACACGCAATATACAGGCACAGGACTCTAAAATCACACAGTGTGAATTCTCCTGACAGTCAGCAACCTTCTCTGGTCACCTGCTTAACTAAGCAGGGTTGCATATTAAGGTCAAGAATTTTGTTTTAATTTTTAATCATGGGATACTGTGCTTTGCTAAAGACATACAGTGGAATGAAGACAGACTCGGTGATACCACTAATTATGTAACTTCGAGAAAGCCACTTACTGCTCAGGGCTTCAGTTTCCTCATCTGAAAATTGGGGATGAGAAAACCCACCTTGAAGGGTTTTCATGAATATTAAATGAGTCCATTAATATATGAAAAGCAATTGACCAGAAGTGGTACCAAGTGAGAGCAAAATTTAGAAAAAAATGATTTGCTTGGCTTTAACAGATGCTCTCCAAAGGTTAAAAAAAAAAAAAAAAAAAGAAAAAAGAGGTTACCAAGAAAGGTAGTGGCTCGTTGATATGCAGCAGCCCTCAACTGCTTACCTACAAAGTTTGATTTTGCAATCTCGGGCTCCTAGAAGCATCTACAAGGGGGCAGGCAGTCATAGGGCATCTTGTAGTGAAGCCTGCAAGGATGCTTGTAAAACACTCAAACCTTGTTAAAAATTCCCCAGCAGATCTCTTCTCCTGGATTTCCCCACCCAACGCCAACCGACTACACTTCCAAGGGAAACAAAGAGGCAATTCTAAAGCACAAAGGAGCTGCCCACCTGTTCCAGTAGTTTTCGGGGAGCAGGGAGGTGGGGAGGGTCTGTGCTTCAGGACAAGCTTGGATAGAACTGATTGGGAGCCAGACCGTGTGCACTGAACAAGTTGAGAACGATTTGTCTCTAGCTCTGGTAAATAGTGACATCATCTTCTGGGGTTCTAAATGTTCTACTGTTTACTTTAAAAAAGACTCTTGCCATTCATTTCTTTTCCAGGTTTAATAAAATAGGCCCATTTCCAGCTTATATTAATTGAAACTCGAGTAAAGAAGGCTTATCTAACCCATTTGAGAACGACAACTCACGACATGATGGAAAGAAAGCCCTATAGCCTAGCAGACAGCAGAACTGGGGTCAGGGTCGCTCACAAGTGGTCAACAGAAGCAACCCCTGAACACGCTCCAGCCTCCGTTTCCTCACCCGGGAGACAGACTGAGGCATCTTTCAGGTTCCTTTCAACTTTGAGAACTACAAGACTGGGGGACAAATGAACCAAACAGCTGATTCCACCCAGGGCTGGACTGTCACCTGTGGTTTCTGCTCCTTCAGAGCAGAGGGGATTAGCTGCCGTTTAGACACAGGAATGCAGCGCTTTGATTATTTTGGTGTCTGTTTTCACAGGCATTGGAGCTGAACCCTGCAGCCAGCCGGTGAGACCTGACTGGCCCTCTCCCCTCACTGGAGAGTAAGCAGGCCTGGCTGATACCTGACGCCACAGAGGTGCGGGCCCCCCACCAGACACCACTACAATTACACCCCATCTTGTTGCTCACTGGATGTGTGGCCTTGGTTAACCACAAACCCGCCTGAACGCCCCACCGGCAGGCCAGCTGAAAGCCGTTACTTCTTATCCAGCCCCTAACAGATACGATTAGAAGGGGTACTTAAAATGTTACGACGTTTCATTCCTAACGCCCTGGCTGAAACCCAGAGAGACTTGAGGCAAGACGGCTGGTTCCAGCTACTTCCCTCCTAGATGAAACTGAAGTTACCTGATGTCCTTGGGGTGGCATGGCATGGAGGAGAATGGTGAGTGAAACTACATAGCCTTCTTGGCAGTAAACTTAGGTTGTGTGAGCAGGTGGCAAAGGAAGAAAGCATTAGCTGTATTTAAAAGGGCGGTTAAAGTTCAGGGAGAAAAGGAAGTGTTGTTATTCTTAATTTTTCACACTCTCCCTGACCCCAGCCTCCATTCCACAAATAGCCCAGGGTACCATTTGCTGCCAGCAGAGGTATATGGATACCTCTGGAAAGCTATGAATGATTTACAAGCTGGGTCAATAATTAAGTTGCTGGGGAATGAGGTCAATATATAACCAGGCCTAACTCTTTGAGTTTCAGAAGACATGCTCCCACGGCTGGCAAGAGAATAATGGTTGGAAAGAAGACAAAGTCACCCAGATTTTAAATGCTTTCAGATAATAAAATGTGTCAAGCTGTTATCTGGGAAAGGCTGATGAGTAGTGTTTCCAACTTGGTCTGTGATGATCTCCAGGACAAAGGAAACGCAGTTTATTGGTTAAAGTCCCCAAACCCATAGCGTCTCCTCCAGCTCTGTTCTGGGAGCCGGGTGAGTCTGAGTGGTCCCTTTCCCTGGACTTGGCTAGAGCTCCCTCAAGGACCTCAACAGATCCAAATCATTCCTAAGGGAAAATCACCCACACATTTGTTTAGGGAGTTTGTTTTAGAGCACCCTCCTTGTGTCTGGTCCATGAGGAGTGGGGCACAGCTCCAGCTGTGCACTCCAGCTAAGGGGTCAAGGCTAATAGCCCTGAAAGAGTCGGCATGTGCGTGTGCGTAAGTGTCGGCTAGAGAAGTCCAGAGTAGGAAGTCAGCCAGGTTTGGGAAGTCCTCCCAGGTGAGGGAAGGCTGGACCAGGCCTCAAATGATTCGAGGGACAAGGGACAGGACACGTCAGAGACGGACAGTAGCTTCTTTCACAAAATCATTCAGCCACAAACCTATGCTGAGACCTGCCTTCCATGAGCCAGACACAGGGCTAGACGCTGGCCATACACAAGTGAGAGGGAAGGAGAGTGCTTATTATGGGCTGAGTTGTACCCCCCCCCAAATTCATATGGTGAAGCCCAACCCCAGTACCTCGGAATGTGACCATATTTGGAGATAGAGCCTTTAAAGAGGTGAGTGCATTAAAATGAGGCCTTTAAGGTGGGTCGTAAGGCAACCTGAGTGGTGTCCTTAGAAGAAGAGGACATTTGGACAAGAAGACACCAGGGAGACACACACACGGAGGCACGACCATGTGAGGACACAGCGAAAAGGTGGCCATCTGGCAGGCAAGGAGGGAGGCCTCAGGAGAAGCCAAACCTGCTGATGCCTCGATCTTGGATTTTTAGCCTCCGGAACTGTGAGAAAATGTCCGTTGTTTAAGCCACCTGGTCTGTGGTACTTTGTTACAGCGGCCCTAGCAGACTAGCACGGTACCCCTGCCCTCACAGGGCGTGAGGGTGTTGAGGAAGACAGACAACAAACAACTATGCAATCGAGACATTAATGACAAGCATGCCAGGAACCAGGAAGGAGAAGGACAAGGTGATTGGGGAGCATTAGAAGAAGAAAGCTGGGCAGAAAGGGCAACCGCTGAGGCTGCTGGGTGGCTCGGCTGATTAAGCGTCTGACTTCGGCTCAACTCATAATCTCACAGATCGTGAGTTCAAGCCGAGCCTCAGGCGCTGTGCTGAAAGCTCGGAGCCTGGAGCCTGCTTCAGATTCTGTGTGTATGTGTGTGTCTCTCTCTGCCCGTTCCCCTCTTCTGCTCGTGCTCTGTCTCTCTGTCTCTCTCAAAAATAAATACACATTAAAAATTTTTACAAATAAACAAAGGAAAAGAAAGGGCAACCCCGAGTCCTGAGTCCCGAGTCCTGCCTTGGAGATGGCAGAGAGCAAGGCCATGGGCCTGAGCCACCTCGGGGTGGTGGGAAATGTGGCTGACGAACCAGGGAACCCCAGATTGCATGGTCCCTGAAATGTACAGCAGGATTCATGCTTCATCTCCAAGGCAATGTGGAGCCATTTTGGGTTTCTTTTTTTTTTTTTTTTTAATTTTTTTTTCAACGTTTTTTTATTTATTTTTGGGACAGAGAGAGACAGAGCACGAACGGGGGAGGGGCAGAGAGAGAGGGAGACCCAGAATCGGAAGCAGGCTCCAGGCTCTGAGCCATCAGCCCAGAGCCCGACGCGGGGCTCGAACTCCCGGACCGCGAGATCGTGACCTGGCTGAAGTCGGACGCTTAACCGACTGCGCCACCCAGGCGCCCCCCATTTTGGGTTTCTAAGTGGAGGAACAGCACAAGAGGAACAGTACTTTAGGGAGACTTCCCTTGCAAGCGTGTGCTGAGGAGCCGCAGGCCTCAAGGCACGGGGAGAGGGGGTGCGGGGAGGAGGGCTGAACCAAGGCGGTTGCAGGCAGCACCAATGGTGGGGAAAGGCTGCACACAGAAAGCATTTTGAAAAGGGACAGATCTCAGTGATTGACAGGAAACTCTTTTTTAATTATTTTTTCCTATAGTGGTCCACCAGTGATGCTGCTGACCTACAGAAAGGCCCTCCGTGGACCTGTCCCCAGGATCAAGTGGTTGCCATGGCATCAAGTTTTGTGCGAGAGGCATAAAGACCGAAGGGGGAGTTCATCTCATACCTTCCTTCTCCATCCCCGTGTTCTGCACTACTGAGACCCACAGAGCTTCTCGAATCTACACAACGCGTATCATCAGAACAGTGGCGGGAAGGCATTTGATGGCAGCTTTGAGACTCAGTAAGAAAGTAATACCTGGATATTAAGCCATTATCCATAAAGCCATGTTGCAGATTTCTCTCTGAGGGTCTTCCAACTTCTTGCTGCGTTTTTAGTTGTTCATGGCTGGGGTGGGCAGGGAGGGGATGCGGGGAAGGAAATTACCAAGTAACCGAGCTTCCCATCCTGACCCCCGAACGAGTGGTCATGGAGGACTGACAGAAGCAGGCCAGCAGTTGCTGACATCTGCCGAGAAGGAAACGAAAATACAAGAAACATCAAGGCTAAAATTCCGGACTGCCTGCTGGCAGCCAAAGTCCATCGGCTTGCAGAAACAACCAGATAGACATCCTGGACTATCAAGTGCTGGATGAAGCTTATCACTAGTGTTAAGGAGAGGGGCGCCAAGCCCACAGTCAGGAAATCATGTTTCCATGAGCCAAATCTCACAACTACACACAGCAGCCAAGGCCAGAGCTCACTATAAGGCAGAGACAGGAGAATGTCAGCCCTCATTGGCCATCTGTCAGCAGCCCCTGGTTAACTTGGAGATCAAATCAGAGGCACTGCTCTCTGAAAGACCCACATTTCAAGTACTAGGTAAAGGCTGATATAAGAACATGTAGAAATAAAACCCAAGGCAAGAGAGTCCAGCAAAAATCTTGGCATGGTAGCTGACTCTAAATGCATTCTTGGGATACTGGAAGGGTGGAGGTGAGGAGGGGGGAGCGTTTTTAAAGAGGAGACCATTTTAGTAAACTATTTTGTACATGGTTGGCAGAGCCCGCTATTTTATTTTTATTATTATTAAAGTCTCTTTTAAAACCATATGGCTTCAAGATGCTCCATTTTGCCCTGGCCGGAAAAGCTGGTGCATTTTATTTATAATCGACGTGGTCAGCTGCAAGGGCACCTCCCGGGAGCCTGATGCAATTGGAAAATCTCAGACCCCAACTCACACCTACTGAGCCAGAATGAACAAGATTCCCGGAGGTTTGCGTGCACGTGGAAGTTTAAAACACACAGCTGTAGGGCAAGTTAGGCAAAAAGAAAATCTGGGAAGACTTGGGTAGCCAAGCGCTGGTTTGCTTTAAACAAGGAGTAATAGCATAGCCAGCTCAGTGCCCACTTGCACTCACTGGGCAAGAGAGCTGGCAACAGCCCCTGGGCCACACTGAGATGGTGTAGGCAGTGATGGAGAGGCAGAGGCAGAGGAAGAGGGCCTGGCTTCAACCTCATGCCTGAAAGGACAATACAGGTGCCTCTTCTTCCAGGTGTGGTCATACATTTTCGAGTTTTGTCCATAGAAGACCAAGGCCCATATGAATATAGACGATGCCTTAGGAAGCCTAAGCAATGTAAAAGAAAAAAAAAAAAAACCTATCTGTCCAATTAACATAGGGTAATGATCCTGTTCTAAAAATTGTTCTTGGGGCACCTGGTTGGCTCTGCCGGCTAAATAGACGACTTCGGCCCAGGTCATGGTGTCACGGTTCACGAGTTCGAGCTCCGCGTCGGCTCTCTGCGGCGGATTGGAACCTGCTTCGGATCTTGTCTCCCTCTCTCTCTGCCCCTCCCCAACTCGCGCTCTGTGGCTCAAAAATAAATAAACATTAAAAACAATGAAAAACTGTTGTTGGTAGAGTATGCCACATAAGTAATTTTCCTTTTGCTTATTTTTCCAAAGAGGCTGCACCACGACCATCCAAGATCATTACTCTGCGTTTAGTTCTGGTTGAGCAGCCACTGTTCACGGTACCTATGACTTCCACATGTGAGATCAGGGCCATGTACCGAACCAAGAGAGGGATTTTGTCCGTTCAAAGGTCTGCTCGATTCCTGGCTCTCCTTGTTACCATGTGTCCCTGGGCAAGTCCCTTATTTCCTGGCGTGGAGATAGTAAACTATAAGATGCTGACTGTTCATTGTAATTGATCACTCACTATTGAGTGGAAGCAGAGCCACAGAGCTGAGCCTGGCCTAATAATAGCAACACTGTGACCTGTACCTTACAGAAGAGGAGCCTAAGGCTTTGAGATGTATGACCACGTGTCCTACAGCTAGAGAGCAAGAGAGCCCAGGCTAGCAGATGCCTAGCCTGTCTCTCCAGAGCTCAGAAAATGGTTGCACCTGATACCAGAGCCTCGGTGCCCCGAAGGCGTGCTCTCCTTCCCACTTCCGGTCTCTCTGCCGTGTAACTGATGCCCCTGCACTTTAACATGGAGCTACAATACAAGTGAGGCAGATTTACAAAGGGTGCTCATCGATGATTTATGTTCGGAGGGTACTCAATGTTCACAGAATTTATCTGACTACCCTTTGACTGTAAAAGTCATTATTAATATTTCAAGTTGTGACCTGTTCACTCTTCTCCCCTTGGCTTCTGAATCATTTGATTTTTCACTCCTGAAAAATCTGACTCTTCACGTCAACAAGAAAAATCTCAAAATGAGATGGTAAAACAAACAACCCACTGACTCTCTGACTAGAAAATAATGAACCTTTTCCCTCTCTCATCCCAGCCCCTAGCCCATCTCCCTGCTCTTTTTTTTTTTTTTTTAAGTGCAAACGAAACTGACCTTGGGGCTCCCTCCCAGGCTAGAGAATAAGGATACCTTTAGCTTGAGTGAAACAGAGAAGGTTGAAACTGAAAGACTGAATAGATTTGAATTAAAACAACTTTCTCTCAAACAAAAGCATTTAAGAGGGTTCAGCAAAGGTTAGGCATGCTGAGAATGCTGTATTTCTTGGTATCTTCTGATTAGCTTTTAAGATCATTAGTGGAGATGGGAGTATTGCTTGAGCAGCAACCACATTCCTGGAGAGAAGCAGGAAGGAGATTGCCAAGAGTCCTGAGCAGTAACTCCACTGGTTCATCGGCTTCTTTTGTTTCTGTAAGCTCTCTCTGTGGCTTCAGTGACAACCAGGTGACCCTAGGGTTAAGACTTTGATGTATGGTTTCGGTGGCACTTAAACTCTCTGGCACTTTGCATACATTACCCTTAACTATGCATCACACACATTTCCTGGGAGAGAAACTCACTATCCCATTTCAGGAAGCAGGAAATTGCTGCACATGCACTTGTAGTCCTCCTAACAACCCAGAGCGCCACCTACTATTATTATCCCCATTTTGCAAATGAGGAAACTGAGGTCTAGACAGATTTAGCTAGTTTCTTACCGTCATTCAATAAATGTTGGAACTGGAATTAAACCCCAATCTGTCTGACTCCAGAGCCTGAGTTATAACAAGAGGTAACATTTCTGCTTTATCTCACTTCCTTGTTTTAGATCTACATTTCCACGATTGTCAGATAGCAGGGGGAAGCAAAAATCGTCACAACAAAAATGTCATCTGTGTTCTTAATAACCACTAGACTTCTTTTTTGTCATCTGGCTGGCCAAGCAGCCAAAGCAGGTACTACCAGAATAAATGTTCAACCAACTCCTGTCTCTGTCCATCTTTTCTCAGAGGTGAACTACTTCTGAGTAATCATCATCATTTTTCTTTTCTTTTCTTTTTTTTTTAATCTCTCCTCAATAATGCCACATTGTAAGAAAGAAAACTTGGCAATTGCTGAGTATTTAGTATGGGCTATGTCAGCACACAGACTGCCACTCAGTCCCTCCCACACATCATCAAACATGTTAATCAATCGTACTACTCTTCCTTAGAAAGGCCAAAAGGAGTCTCAGGATCCTTCTCAACACAATGCTTCAGACAAGCACTAGCAATCAATTGGAGTGGGTACACTGGGTGATACCTATTTGCTCTCCCTTGTCCAAGTATGTGGCTGATCCTTCCCATGGATCCTGTTAGATGAGCATTTACTACCCACGTTTCAGTTATGAAGTTGCACACAGAAAGCAAAAGTTAATCACAACACAAAATATTCACTAAAAGTACTGACCACTTTTCTATTTTATACCTTCTCAGCCATCCGTCCCTCTCCTTTTCACACTAGCCAGTTCCCCCCAAAGGTAAGAATGTTCTTTGCAGACTATTTTGTAAGTGGTACATGCAAAAATGCCAAGAGATGGCAAATGATGGGGAAAACGAACTTTCTGTGAAGTGGGTGAAAGTGTTATTGGCAAGCTGCTCAAATCAGACACATGAAGCCATATTAACAAATGAGAATCTGGGAAAGCTACACCAACTAACTGAAGAAGAGAAAATCTGAGGGTGATGACAGGATAGGGGCTTCAAAAGAGATCATTTAAATATCAAAGGACTGGGCTGAAACTCGTGGGAAAACTGATAACAGCTTGGAATATTTTTGCAAAAACAAAAACAACCCAACCTCATTTATGTGTGTACTATGAAAACCAAATGTAAAGTGAAGGATTGTGCCATACCCCTACACAAATCAATTATGCCAGGACACCTGGGTGGCTCAGTCCGTTAAGCGTCTGACTTTGGTTCAGGTCGTGATCTCATGGCTTGTGAGTTCGAGCCCCGCATCAGAATCTATGCTGATAGCTCAGAGCCTGGAACCTGCTTCAGATTCTGTGTCCCTCTCTCACTCTGCCTCCCTCCCACTCATGTTCTGTCTCTGTCTCTGATTCTCTCTCTCTCAAACATTTTTTAAAAATTAACAAATTTATTTTTAAAAAAATAGAACAATTATGCCAAAAAAAAAAAAGAATCAGCACCCCAATAGTCAACCTTGAATTCATTATGACTTTTTTTGCAGGTAATTCTATGCAAAATGAATCAGACCCAATCTTACCATTCATATTAAATTTGGAATTTAATATGGAGTTTGGAATTCACTTGGGCAATTTTGTTGTTGTTGTTTTGTTTAAGGAGAAAAAACTCTTATTCCAAACTTTTTTACAGATGAACCAAAGGTCACAGAGAGAGACAGGGATTTGCTGAGGTCACAGAGCAGTCAAGACGTGGTCCCAAGGACACTGAGGATAGGCCCATTTCACTTTTTCTCAGTCCCTGACCTGAACAAAATTCCTCAGTTCCTCAGATAGAATAATGGAAGTAAGGAGGCTATTCTGATTCATTTCGTGTAGAATTACCTGCAAATAAAACTTCATCAGGAATTCAAAGAAAGGCACATGTCCAATCTCCTGCCCCATCACATTTTTTTTTTACCTGTCCTATCTCCCGAGAGATAAAGTGTTTCTGGACGGTTCTTTCCAAAACTGGGTAAGGCAAAGAAGCGAAACTCAAATGAAACCTTCTAGGCTTCTGGGCAGTATTTTTGAATGGGTAAGACCGTGGGCACTGAGTCAGACAGAATAGAATGCGGCTCCACAACATAATAGCTGTGTGAACGTGGGCGTGAACTAACCTCTCTAAGATCATCTTATCTGTAAAGTGGAGGTAATAATAGCCACCTCATGGTATGATTGTGAGGTTTAAGTCAGCGAATGTGCGTAAAGTACCCAGAGTAAGATTCCTATCCCAACCACTCTAGGGTCTCATTCCTCCAAGTATTGCTCGAGACAGTTAGGGACGCCTCCTGCCCCCCCACTCTATTGCTGCCAACTTGAGGTAGAAACTGAAATGCTGAAGTCAGGTACGAAGCAAGAAGCTGAAAGAGCATGGCCGGGCTCCCCCTGGCCCCACCACCTAAGAGGCATCGTGACAGGCTGTGGCTGAGTCCTCGTGTCAACCAGGCAGGATACTTTTCCTAAGCTCAGCTACTGTCTAGGCTGTAAAGCAGAGAGGGAGGGAGACAAACCATAAGAGACTCTTAAATACAGAGAACAAACTGTGGGTTGAAGGTGGGCAGGCGGGGGAGAGGGGAAAATGGGTGATGGACATTGAGGAGGTCACTTATTGGGATGAGCACTGGGTGTTGTATAGAAGCGATGAACCATGGGAATCTACCCCCAAGACCAAGAGCACACTGTATACACTGTATGTTAGCCAACTTGACAATAAATTATATTAAAAAAAATAAAAAATAATAATAAAGAGGGGTGCCTGGGTGCCTCAGTCGGTTAAGTGTCCGACTTCAGCTCAGGTCACGATCTCGCAGTCCGTGAGTTCGAGCCCCGTGTCGGGCTCTGGGCTGATGGCTCAGAGCCTGGAGCCTGCTTCTGATTCTGTGTCTCCCTCTCTCTCTGGCCTCCCCCATTCATGCTCTGTCTCTCTCTGTCTCAAAAATAAATAAGATGTTAAAAATTTTTAAAAAATAAAGAAAGAAAGAATCTCTCAAAAGTCTTAGACCCCAAATCCCACTTCCAAATAGGCTCTGCTCTAGAGCCAAACCCCACACATTTTGTCAGCATCATCTTGAGGAGAGAGCCAGGGCTGGGCTCCCAGGCCAGGTGGTCACATGTCTGCCTCTAAGGCCAAGAAATAATGCGCCTGGGTGACGCCACATTCCAAAGCTACTGTACATAGTCACACACAAGCCCTGCAGCTGAAGGAGGAGGTAGGCGAGGGGTGGGGGCCGAGAGTGCCCGGTGTCCTTTGTCATCGGCCCAGGGGAAGGGGAGACACCAGGATATAGCATTTCCCTGGGACACCAGCCTAGTCCTGGTGTCCAGAGCCCTGGTCTGTGTGCCTGGTTTTCTCACCATCTATCAGTATCTGTTATATTCACTGTAACAGTGGTTCTCAAAGTGCAGACCAGGGACCCCTGGGGGTGGGGTTCACGAAGTCAGAACTACTTTCACAAGAATACTAAGATGCTATTATTTATTCTTTTCACTCTTAATCTCTCAACTAGTATACAGTGAAATTTTTCAGGCTACACGATTCCTTAACATCATCAGGGCTCTGATGATGGAATCTGCTTATTTTCTTGTGTTTTCAAAATTTCTCAGCTTCAGTTTTTAATATGGTGTGTGTCAATGAAAACTCAGCGGGATCAGCAATAATGTTTAAGAGCGTGACATACAGGTCCCGGGTGCAAACAAATACACAATGAAGAGCAGGTCTCCCCTCTCTACCCTGTTCCCCAGACCCTATGGTCTTCTCCCCAGAAGCAGGCACGTCATCCCCTTCCTGTGACTGCTTCCCCAGGTGCTCAAAGCACACACAGACATGTATGTGTCTTTGCGATCACCACGCTAACAGCGTGCGGCTGTACATGTGTTCTCATCTCTCTGTCAACAGCTTCCCATCAGTGCCGGGCCCTTGTTGAAGGACACCTGGGTGGTCCCTCCCATTTTTTTTTTTTTTTTGCAACTTACAAACAATGTTGTGATGACTGTACCTATACACATGTCCTCTCACCTCTGGCACAGACGTATCTACATTCCGTCATGGGAGGGTACATCATTTATGTAGCCACCTTGCTATTGACAATCACTTAGGGGGCACCTGGGTGGCTCAGTCAGCTGAGCATCCGACTTCAGTTCAGGTCATGATCTCACAGCTCGTGGGTTCGAGCCCCACATCGGGCTCTGCACTGACAGCTCGGAGCCTGGAGCCTGCTTCTCATTCTGTGTCTCCCTCTCTCTCTGCCCCTCCCCTGCTCACACTTTGTCTCTCTCTGTCTCTCAAAAATAAAGAAATGTAAAAAAAGAAAATTAAAAAAAAATCATTTAGGTGATTTTGTGTAACAAACAGCGTTGTAATGAGCATCCTTTTATATAAATCTCTTCGCATAATATTTTTACAAAGAAATTGCCAGGTCAAAATGTATTTGAATTTAAATTTTTCATCAATACTGTCACTTTTCCCTCCAAAGAGGTCGCACCAAACTACACGTCTCCTACCTGCATCTAAGTGCCTGTTTCCCTGCTGCCTAAACTGTTTATTATATAAAAATCTCCGGAGCACCTGGATAGTTCAGTTGGTAAAGGGTCCAACTTCGGCTTAGGTCATGATCTCACCATTCCTGAGTTCAATGCCTACATCGAGCCCCGTGCTAACAGCTCAGAGCCTGGAGCCTGTTTCAGAGTCTGTGACTCCCTCTCTCTCTCTGCCCCTCCCCTACTCATGCTCTGTCTCTATCTCTCAAAAATAAATAAACATTAAGAAAAAAAATTTTTTTAATGTATTAAAAAAATTTCTGATCTGTGACAATCTAATAGTAAAAAATATTGCCGTTGTTTTAGTGTTTATTTAATTATTCATGTGCCTGACCGTTTTTCTTTGTTTATAAACCACTTGGATTCCTTTAGTCTGCTTCTAGCTGCCTTTTGCTCATTTTTCTGTAGAGTTGCAGATCCTTTTCTTAGTGAGTTGTAAAACTTTTTAAAAAGACACTCAGTAAATTAGCTCTTTGCCTCTGTTATATATATATATATATATATATATATATATATATATATATATATAATTTTTCTAAGGCTTATTTGTATTTTTTGAATTCCTTTATAGTAATTCTTTGCTCTGCAGAAATTTAAATTATTTATGCAGTCAAACTTACTAGTCTCTTTTTTTCATGGCTTCTAGGTTTTGTGTCTCAGCCTCAGAAATTCTGGCCCCAGCGTGAGATTATTAAACTTTAAAATTCTTTCATGTTTCAAAAAAAAATTCTTTCATGTTTGTTTCCAACACTCTTACGACTTCACTTTCTTACACCTACGTGTGTGATCCCTCTGGAATGTGTTTCAGTATAAGGAATAAGAAGGCAGCAGTGCATTTTTTTTTTAACGGGATGGTTAGTCACCCCGAGACCATTTATTGAATAATCCATCTTTCCCCGCTGACTTGAAGCAGGTTTTGATAGGAGCTGCTATAGATCCGAACCAGCAGCACCTGGCCTGGCACGTGAGAAGCGCACAGGCTGCAGTCGGGGCACCTGCATGCCTAGCACCCTTTCCTCTGGAGCAGTGGTGCCTCTGGGCCCCTGGGCCCCCTGACTGGACGGGGCTCCACATCACCAGCCCGAGGCGGCTCCGGGAGCTCTTTGGCGGCCACAGATAAAAGTCTTAATGAAAACAGCATTTCACAAATGAGCACCGTGAATGATGTAGAAATAGCAACATATACAACTCGAGTCGCAGTTTTGAAGCAAAAGCTTGGAATTTGGAGGCGTCCTAGACAGCGGGGTGGCTGGATACACTGAAAGGTGTCCTGGGTGGAGAGCTGGAAACCCGGCCTCTTGTTCCAGCTCTGGGACTATGGATGAGTCTCCTCCCCCGCTCTGTGCGTTCTCTTTCTCATTTATAAAACATGGAGATTATGCTAGATAACCCCAAGTTTCCTTCAACAGTAGCAATTAAGGTTGAAGAACTCCTGGGGTGCCTGGGTGGCTCAGTCAGTTAAGTGTCCGACTCTTCACCTCAGCCATTATCTCACAGTTCATGAGTTCGAGCCCCACATAGGGCTCTGTGCTGATGGCTTGGAGCCCGCTTGGGATTCTGTCTCTCCTCTCTGCCCCTCACCCGCTCATGTTTTCTCTCTCTCATTCTCTCTCTCTCTCAAAATAAATAAATGAACTTTTAAAAAAAGAAAGAAAAGATTGCAGCAATCCCTTGGAGCCTCTTGCCAGGGTTTTTTCTTGATGAGATTCCCCTGAACCCAGTTGCATGCCCCGGGGCTTCCTTGACATCACTTTGCCCTGGAGGCCACGGATCACAACTCTAGAATGAAGTTTCTCTGTTGTGTTACTGTTTTCAAAAGACTTCTCAAAAAATTTCTTGTGAAACTAGCCGGGTCTTCCACTTTCCTGGCTGGGAACAAACAATAAATTGGGGTGACCACTCCAACCTTCACAAGCTTCTCTCTTTAGCCAAAAGGCTAGAACGGAGAGACTCACGCATGCGTGGTCCCTGGGGAGCGACCCTTGGAAAAAAGGAAATGCTGGGTCCATCCTGCTAAGGAAAAGAAGGCCACGTCTGCGGGACATTCGATGCAGGATGTGTGAGTCGGTAAGGGCTGCAGTATGCAGAACATTCAGGTAACAGTTGTTTCCATCCTCAAGCAACCAAATCAGGAAGTGTTCAAAGCAGTTACTTCACAAGACGTTTTGGAGGTCAAGAGTGTGGGAAAGATCACTGCATTTCGTTTTGTTTTTAAATAATTGAGACTGTTTTCTAGGTGTCCAGAAACACACATGTAACACACAAGGCAGGCTGGAATCAGAACCGGGAGCCTTTCTTTAATAAGCCTCGCTAAGAGTGTACTTGAACAGTAGGCTGCAGATACAGATGGGATTGCGGAGCAGGGGTGGACAGCATAAATACTCTGAATTTTGATGTGTGTGAGCTTCGGAGCAAGCAAAGATTCTCTTTAGACATATTCTTTAAGACTTTACATTTTTTTATTGAGGTAAAATTGATATATAGCCTTAGCAGGGCTTCACATTTTTAGATAGGACAAGAGAAGTAAAAGAAAAAGAAAAAAAAAAAAAAAAGGAAAGAACTGAGGTACACCTCCAGGCCTTGTTATTAATAAGCTAGCGGCATATTCTCGTTGCCCAAGATGCTTCCAGTTTCCACATTTGTGGATGTAACAATTCAAAGACTTAATTGCTATTCACTCATATTGCACAGAAGAAGATCTGGAAGAATTCATTTCAAAGGCCACCAGTGTTTCCCTCAGGGGAGGAGACGGGGTTAGGAGAGCAAAGTGAATGAAAACTTTCACTTTTTACCTTACTTTCACGTGTCTTATTTTTTTATAACAGATATTTATTGCCTTTAATATTTCAACAGACATTTTTAAAGAGTTCATTGAGTCATTTGCCTCCATGAAGCAAATAGGTTCAGGGACTCTGCATTGGTGAGGAGGGTTTGGCCAGAATTGACTGTGTACAGTCCTCTAAGCTTCTGATGTCTGCGGAAGCCACCCCTGTCCATTTGGGTTGTTTTTGTTTTTTGTTTTTAATGTTTATTAATTTTTAAGAAAGAGAGAGAGAGAGAGCACAAGTGGGGCAGGGGCAGAGAGAGAGGGGGACAGAGGATCCAAAGCACGATCGTGCTGACAGCAGAGAACCTGATGTGGGGCTCGAAATCATGAACCACGAGATCATGACCTGAGCCAAAGTCAGACACTTAAGCAACCAGGCACCCCTCCACACCTGTGCATTTGTGTCACTCGCTCTTTTCCCCTCTTCCACAGAGATGATTTGTAAATGGAGTTCCTTTGCCCCTCCACCCTTGGTGTTGAGGTATGAATGGGATGCTGGAAGGGCAGTTGGAAGATGGTCCTGGTGGGTTGGGCAGGGATCCCGGAGATGAGCGAGCCAAGCCAGTCAGTGAAGTCAGAGCTGGAGACACCACACCTTTGCTAGGATCCTCCACTGTTGTCTTAGACCAGACTCTAGAAAGTGAACACTTTTAAGGCAGAAAACTGTGCCTTGTAGAGAACCGTGCCTTGTAAAATGAGGCAGGTCCTGAGCATACCAAGCTGGCTCCTGGTGAGTGAGAAGCCAAGGGGGGGGGGGGGGGGGAATGGGAGGAAAGCTGGGCCAACAGGAGGGCCGCCCCCACCAGGAGGCTCTAGGAGCTCAGGGTGTAAGGGATCTCTGGCTAAGAAAGAGAAACGACAAGGTCTTGACATGGTCCTTCCATAGAACATTCAGAGGGGCTCAAGGTGAAGAAAACAAGACAAATCTGACTCCAGTGACTGGGTGACTGAGCAGTAATCTCAGGAACCTTGCTTCTCAGCTAATGGGTTTTGGGGGGCTTTTCTGTTTTTGTTTTCAGTTCATTAAATCTCTTCACAAAATTCTGGGTTAAAGTGTGCTCTCCATGCAATTTTTCACTTCCTGGGGGGACAGAGGCATTAGAGGGGAGTGGGATTTATGTGCTTTAAATCCTACATAATCAATCAATGCCTTTCTCCCCTCCCCACCAAATAAAAGTTACATCCTCTTTGGATGTTTTCAGGGCATACATTTTGCACCTACAAACACCCACGGAGTTCTCTTCTGAGTTAGACTTTCTGACGATCCTCCTCCTCATCTGAGTCCATCTCCTATTCTGCTTCCACCAGCTTCCGCCTCAAGCCTCCTATTCAAATATCGAGCCTGTAACTTGACACCTAATCTCTCAGTGTCATTTTGCAACTTGAATCTGAGGTTACAATACTCCTACTTCAACAATCGACTCTAAAACAAAGACTCTGGAGCAGAGGGCACGTGGCTATTGACTTCATCAGTATCATCACGTTGGTGACTGGCCATCCTTGACCATGGGTCTAGGTGGTCTTTGGACTTTTAGACTGTCTCTGATATAAATTCATGGAGTCCCTCCCATAGAACATCTGCCTCTGACTTCTGCTGCTTCCAGGAGAAAAGCAAAAGTTAATCTAGTGTTTTATGCGCCACCACACCCCTGCCCCACATCACTCCCCACGGAACTCTTATGAGGCTACAGGATCGTGAGTACCAACGCCCTGACCAGACTGACTACCCCACCCCAGAGATGATGAAAGGGATCTAACCTTGGTGAAAGAGCTAACAGTTGCTGCTCAGACCTATCCCATTCTACCCAGTGCCTAGTCCCTTGTCTGCTTGTCTCAATCTGCCAAAATTGAGCAACAATTTAACCATTTGATAATTAATCACAAAGCATCAGAATCAGCAACAGCTTCAGGCTCTAAACCAGCATCACTGTAGGACCTTATCCTGGACAAAGAGAGGATAAAGATTTACTTACTTACTTGTCTATTTATTGCAACTCTCTCAGGAAAAGTTGAGCTGATTAAAAAATAAAAGTTACCGAACGGTAGAGGTCTTGGATCTGTGCTTTGAGGCTGAGGTAATAAGCCTTTTGAACAAACTGAGAAATAAAGGACAAGGGGAAAATTCAATGGGACTTTTGCACAGATCCTTTCTTGCCATTTCATGCCATGGTTTTCACATCAGGTATTTAACAGCCCATCAATCTGATTATGGTACAATTAGTCCCAGTTCCAGACCTGATTAGCCTCTCTGGTCTTGTTTCTTACAAAGATTAATTTTAGATTTTTCTCAATTAGGGGGAAATGTCAACCAGAATGTAGTACATGAAAAGTGTTATTAGCGTTATCATAATAACAACTTATGCTAGCTCCACTTGAAAACATAGAACACATTTGCCTACAATGAATAGTGGAAACGCTTCTCTTCCCAACTTTAAAGAAAAGCACAAGATGCTGGAACTGAATATGTATGAAATATTCTGTCAAGAGCTTTTTGCAAATGCTGCCCTAATTCATGCAAAATCAAATGTATCTCCACTGGATGAAGTAAGTTTAACTGGTTCAGGCCCACACAGTTGACAGAGATGGCATATTAAGCTCCTGTAAGAAATGATAACTTTGGAAACATCCATTGGATTCCATGCTCTTCTCTTTGCACAGCCAAATGCCCTTTATGAATTAACAATGAGTTTTCACAAAACTGATTTTCCCTGGGAATTATATGAGATATTCTATTTTTAACTAGAAGCTAAAGAAGTGTGATGAAATCACTGCTTTACAGGGAGTCTGTATAAGACCTCAGGAAAAGTTCGCATCAAGGGAACCAGTGAAATTGCAAAGATGAGAAGTGGATCGAGGACATCACAGCTAACCTTCTTGACAGACAACAGTTGCCATTATTCCTCTTTACCATGCAAGTCTGTGTCTGTATGATGGCTTAAGAACAGAAAAGAAATGAAAAACACAACTTCTACATGTTCAGCCAGAGACTAGAGAAAATCCCCAGTCACTGGCACTGAAGCTAACCTCAACATTTATATTCTGAACCACTTCTAGGAATGAAATCTCAAAGGCAAAGCCTGTGGCTTTATCTGACAGAAAAAATGAATTAGAAACATCTTTAATTTACATTTTGGAAAATGAAGAAAAGCATCAAGAAAAAGATTAAAACTATGCTTTATCCAACAACCCAGGAGCCTAGAGATAATAACTGCTAATCTCTCTAATATTTCAGGTGTTTAACCAATGTTTGTGAGAAAGAGAACTAGATCCACGCGCACACGCATGTGTGGGTGTATAACCTTCCTTAAACAATATGAGGATCTACCAGGTACAAATGTACAATTAAAGGGCTATCCCTACAGGGCAAGCTGGAAGAGGCTGTTCTCTCTAACATTGATGGACGCCAGCAACCATCATAATGATGCAGGTGTAAAAATGGCCTCTACTTTTCTCCTCAGAGCACAAAGGCTGATAAAATGAAGTGATTGTAAGAGTTAGTGTCCAGGGTGGAAATTCAAGGTCCCATGGAGCCCATCATCTCACAATAATCATCAGGTTTGCTATGTTCAATTAAGCAAATCCTACCTTTAAAGAGAATGGCAAGGGCTAGCCCTAGGGGATAGGTAGTATTCAGGAACCTGTGCACCTGAGGCAGGAGGAAATGGCCACACAGAGGAAAGGCTTCCTGTCTGTACCTACAGTGAGTTTTAGGGCCCTGAATGGGAGAGAAAAGAGAACCACGCTGAGCACCACCCACCAGGCACCAAGCCAGCCATGCTATTAACATTCCCTGCAGCCCTACAGCAACAGTATTTATTTTGCTGTTAATGAAACTGAGGTTCCAAGCCCAAAGTCACCAGCTAACAAGTGGCAGAGCCATGATTTAAATCCAGATCTCTCCGTCACTGACCCTCCCCATTACTCAAAGCCCTGCATCACCAGAAGTGGGATCCTCCTGTCTCCTCAGTTACACACAGGATGAAAAAGTAACGCCAAGTGCCTGCAAAGCCTCAGAATCCAACGTCTCCTCCATCCATTCATTCAGTGTCAACTAAGCACCTACCATATGCCAGGCACTATTCTAGAGGCTGGTGATATAACAGTGAACACAAACAACGCCCTTGAATTCAAAAGAGAGAATAAAGAAATCACACGCGCGCGTGTGTGTATGTGTGTGTGTGTGTTTAGATGAATAATGATGATGATGATAGATAGATAGATAGATAGATAAATAGACAGACAGAAGAATATGTCGAGTACTGATAACGAAGAACAAGCCTAAGGAGGCAGAGACTGGCAGGAGCTGTGTCATACACTAGTTTCCTGTGGCTGCCATAACAAGTTATCACAAACTTGATGGCTTAAAATAACAGAAACTTATGCTCTCAGTCTGGAGGCCAGAGTCCAAAACCAACATCACCAGTAGGCCCTCCCAGCCTCCAGCAGCTGTCGGGGACATTCCCTTCTTTGCCTCTTCAGCTCCTGGCGGCTGTTGGCATTTCACGTGGCTGCACCACTCCAACCTCTGCCCACGTCCGCACATGGCCTTCTCCTCTGTCTATCTCAACTCTCCCTCTGACTTTCTCTCATAAGGACACTTGTGATTACATGTAAGGCCCCATCTAAATAATCCAGGATGATATCCTCATCTCAAAATCCTTAATTATGTCTGCAAGGACCTATTTTCCAAATAAGGTCACAGTCACAGGTTCTGGGGATTAGAATGGAGACATATCTTTTCGAGAGGCCACCAGTCGACCCACTACAGGTTGATGTTACTTTTTCTCATGATGTAGTTGGGAAAGCCAAGCTGTCCCTGTCAAAAGGACATGGGAGCAGAGACCTGAATAAAGTGAGGAGCATATGGAGATACTGTGGGCAAGTGACCAGAGGGAGGAACAAGTCCAAGGGCCCTGAGTTAAGAGTGTGCTCAGTGTGTCTGAGTCACAGGGAAGCGGCTGTGTGGTTTGAGCAGCACGGACATGGGGAGAGTGACATGAGAAGACATAAATTGTGGTGAGTGACCCTGTTGCCGTGTATGATGGCGTAAGGTCTAATGGTGGACATCATAAGCTGTTTCCATTGTGTGGCTCACAGGAGCCCAACAAATCAAACATTTGGTAACATGACCCATACAAGGACTATACTCTGCCAAGTTTTTTCAAATATTTCAAGAACTCTGGCAGAGTGAACTTTATTATCAAAAGGTTCGTTCCAGCCTACCAACCATAACCCGGCTATTTTATGAACTGATACCTCTGAAAGAATTTCCTTGATCCCATCCCTGTCTGGGTTAGATAACCTCCTTAAGTGATTCCCTAAAAACCCTGTGTGTGGCTGTCCCACACTCATCCTGATGTGCTGTGATGGGTCACCACCAACCCCATTAGGCTGGGTATCTCCCAGTCCAATCTCTCCACCTCACGAGGGCAGAAAATAATTCATCTTTATATTCCCTGCACCCACACAGTGTCTGGCACGCAACAGGCAAGCAATTAAGGCACGTTGAATGACTGGGTGAATGAACAAATAGTGAAGATCTCACTTTTCCATTCTTGGAATGCCCCCCTGAAGAAACTTCTAGCCCTGAAAGGTTTATGTTAACCTGGAAGTAAATGTAACTAAGAATACGCTGATCTTTAAACCTAGAGATTAATACAATAAGAAACAGAGCTTTGCTTCCTATGATCACAATTAGGGCATTAGGGGACAAGAGACCTTGGTTCTGGTTCCATCCTTGCGAATAACTGTGTGACCTGAGGCAAATAATTTAACTTCTCTGGGCTATGGGTCTTCCCCAGAAATAAGAGAAGGAAGGACCTGATAGAACATAAAGCCCTTTCTCACTTAAGAGCTCCAGGCCTGGAGTGAAGTCCTCAAAGGTACATCAGCATTGAATTACACATTTAAATTCCAAACTCACTCTTGTCAATGTTCTCAGCCAGCTGTTGCCAACATTCCAGGCCCTTTTTGGACAACCCACCTGAGTCTGAGAACTCCTTTCTCTGTGATTCTCAACTGCCTCGTAATCTCATTTGGTTCTGCTAAAGCCTATTTCTCAAACTTTTCTGCTGAAATACCCCCAAAAGCAGAAGAGGATGAATGACTTACTATCACAAGAAAGCCTGGGAGTAGTTCGAGGGGCCGCTTTCCCAAGGCTAAAAAATTATTTAATTTTTCTTTAATTTTTAATTTTATTTTAGAAATTTATTTTGAAATATGTGTTAAATATTTGAAGCTCATATGAAGTTTGTCCTCTACAATGTATCTGCCTGTTTACAAAATAATGTACTTTTCTCTCCAACACCTTGGAGGGAAATCACTGCTCAATGTTTATCCTGGGCCAGAGGTGCTGGGTGGCCCAGCACCTGGAGCCCTGAGAGAGGCATTCCCCGGGCATGAGAAGTGAGCTAGAATAATATCTTGCTTTGCAGAAATAATGCCAGGAGAGCATCTACAGGCAGAAAAAGCTGGAGGACGAACAAGCCCCAATTTGTCCTCTGTTCCCTTGCCTTCACCATGACCCAGCTCCCCATTCTTTATTGCTCTGGTAAGCTGAAACCGGGTGGAACTTTGGCAAAGCTTGACTGAACATTAGAGAGAGTAAAAGGGAAATAAACACAGAGAACAAGAAGTTCAGACTGGCTTGGGAAGTGCTAGGACCATCTGCCCACAGCCGGCTCCTTCCCAGGCCTTGGTCTGGTCCATTCTCAGTGGTAATCCATGGTCAACCTCAGCCAGACCTCTTCCTCACTTGCTGTGTCTTCTCATCTTTCAGAAGGAAGCCAACCCATGAGCATCATCAGCTCAGTCTAAGCAGCCCAGCCTTGTGGCCTTGAGGCTTCTACTTCCTACAGTTGCTCCTTGTTTCCCTGCTCCAGGCTCAGGCTGGCCCTGGGCAAAAGCGCGGTCCATTCAAGCTCTCCTTCAATGACCTTGCCTCTTGGTTCTGTCCTGGTCTTCCACCAAAGTCCGTGCACAGAGTGGATTCCAAAGGTGGTTCACAGGGAGGTAGAAATGATTGGCAACTTCAGGCTGAACCTCTCTTCTAAGTAGGGATCAAGGTCCCAGAGTGCATCCATGAATCGGAAAGCCCTGCTGGAAGGTGCCCCTCTGAGAACCACTTGGGCCCACCCAGTCCTGGCCTTCACCTGCTGTGCCATTATCTGCACATTGTGTCTGCCACACCAGGCTGCCTACAGAGGTGCCACTTTCTTATTTGCAAAAAAAGGCACCTTACAGGGTGGAATGACACCTTCCTTTATGGACTGTCTTTCAAGAATTGAAATTGGGGAGCTTCTAGAAAAAGATGGGCACACACAACCTCCCATTGCTAAGATTCCCTTCCCCCCACTGGAAGGCAGCCCTTTGGGCAGGCTGGGGTTCTGCCTGACTCTCACCTGTAGCCTCAGACTCTTGTTCAGGTTACGGAGAACAGTGGAGGCAGTGGGGGGTCCAGGGAGCCTCCCTGGTAGCTCTGAAATCCCCCCACAGGGCCAGGTGTCTTGTCTGGTCACCTACAGCAGACCTTGTCCTAGGCAACACTGGACCAGCATTTGGACTACCCTTGGGCTTTTTCTCATTGTTACAAAACCCCATACCTCACAAGTTAAGTCTCTTTTTGCTCAGTTGGTTTTAGTTCTGCCCTAAAGCAAGCTTGCTTATATTTCTTCCACTTCTCACAATGTTGGCAGAAAATGCTTTTCTCGCTTGCCTCTTATCTGAAGACTTTTATCCTCTTGCTGTTCCCCTTACATTCTTTTCTTCCTAGAAACTTCTTATCTCTTGACATCCCCCAATGTCTCTCCAAGGGAAGAGAGCCAACTTTCATCTTTGAGCATTTATCAAAGAGTCTTGGGGTCACGCAGATGTGTCTCTTTGGGGAGGTACTGGCTCCTTGGAGTGTGGAGGCCTTAGGCTGTTCCCTGGGCAAAGGCAACAGGTTTCTGGAGAAAGCCTTGAGGTCCTAGAAAGTCTTTCTAGACAGTTCCCAGCACGGTTGCCATAGATATCAGAAATTTCTTCAACATTGATCTGCATAGGATTTTATCAAATGCTGTTTAGAATTACAAATGAAGAACAGTGTTTCCCTATGCCTTATGAACACACATGTTTAAAATGGCAAAGAGGAGAAGTGAGATAATTTAGAAATTTTGGTGACTATTTTGCAGACATTTTAATACTACAGGTTGCAGTTGTGGGGAAAGGGTCCAGAATACACCTCCGTGGCATAAAAATTATTTTGAGCAGTAGGCATTTGAGTTCCTGAAGTCTCTTATCTGCCTAAAAGCAGACCCTCATCAAAGAATTCAAAAAAAATCAGTCATCATAAATCGACTCCCTAGGACAACTGGAAGTGAGAAGTCTCTACCCACATCTAAACAGACATGGTCACAAAGCTGTCATATCTCATATGAACCTAAGGGCTCATTTATCTTTCCAGAAAGTTCTTTGTTTTCCTAGAAGTGCCCTTTTCCTCCTCCCCTTCCCCTATTAAGATGACCTATAAACCCCAAATTTTAATCTTCCCTTTGAATCATAGTTTTCTATGAACTCCTGTACATATGTTAATACAAATACATGATTAAATTTTGTCTTGTTTCTTGCTAATTGCATCAGTTTAATTCACAGGCCTCTAAGAACTAAACCTAAGAGTTTAGAGGAAAATTTTCTTCTTTTCTGACAAGGTTCTAAGAAAATTAAGAGAGAAAATGCTAACACTTACTATAAGATGTGTAATACTTTGCGAAGCATAAGCAAGTGGAAAGTTGAAAGATTGCTTGGTATCTTTAAAATATAAACTTCATGCAAATCATGCAAATCAGTGTTTTTGTATTGCCCCTCAGGTTATTTCTGATATTCTACATTTTATATAATGCCTCCATTAAGCTTGACTTCTTGATTAGAAAGCAGAACAAGAGAAAAAGGGTTGATTCAGAGGTAAAGATTAGACACTGAAAATCCAGTATTGGAAAAGACTGTGCAATGTGCATTCAGAGGAGGTACAGCCCTGTTACTGCCCACTGAAAGATAATATCAAATTGTTGTTTCATCTGCTAATACACATGATATTCCTTTTGTCAATTATGTTAATTTTTTTTCAGATTTAGGGCTCCTAGGTGGCTCAGTCAGTTAAGCATCTGACTTCAGTTCAGGACGTGATCTCGCAGTTCATGGGCTCGAGCCCCGCTTCAGCTGAGCCCCACTTCTCTCCTTCTCCCTCTCTCTCTCCCTCTCTCTCTGCCCTTTGCCCACTTGCACCCTCTCTCTCTGGAAAAAAAAAGATTTAAGCTAGTTGTTACTAAAATTGTACAAAATACTATTGGTAAAACATTTAGACAGTAAGCAACCAAATGAATCAAACATTTGGTTGAATCTCAACAGTTTAGTACATAGTAACTAGAAAACATAAGTGCCAAATTTTATATAAAACATTACTCCTTTTTCATAAAATTTAAGACAACTACAATAAAAATATATAATCTTTAGGAATCCAGTTGCTGCAATAAAACTGTGTAAGAAAGAAAGTGAGAGAATGATGAATCCAGGATGAAGGTTATCATGAGTTGAGGGCTGGCAGGGATATGAGAAGGAAGTAGGGAAATCAGAGGGCCAAATGGAAATTATTAGAAAGATCTCAGCTTTTGTTCAGGGTGGTGGCTTCACAGGCACTTACTGAAATATTTCAAATGACTAAAGAACCAAGGAAATAAGTAAAAGGGAAAAAAGAAATTGAAAATTTCAGAAATGTATAAAATATATGAAACATACTGGATCTCTAGTTTAATACCCTGGAAGGGCTCATTGTATCAGCTTCTTGCATATCCTTCCAAAACTTTTCATCTTAGGGTGTGGAAGCATAATCTGATTCCCCAGGTAAAAGCAACAAATAACAGGCAAACACACTGTCGGGGAAAACAAGTGAGGTTGTGACTGAAGTTGCTGGTGTTAACAGTGATGCGAGAAGAGCCTCTTAAGTAACTTGCACTATAGACAGTGCAGTAAAGTCTTTGAAAAGGTGAGTAAAGTCTTAAGCAACAGGCCTGAAAACAATTAGTAAAGGAAACCCACAGCTTCCTCCTAGCTTAACCCAGGCCACTATCCCCTCAAAGTCACTGAACAATCAAGTCTTAAAACCCTTTCTTTCTGCCCTGAGCTCCCGAGCTTAGACTAGACCAATCAGACAAGCTGGTGGGGGCAGAGGGCTCTGAAGAAGTCCTCATCTACGTCTCCACACTCTAGAAAAACCACAGAATTCTCAAGGTCCAGAATCCAGCAGAAGAGAGACTAGAGTTTCTCTTTTTTATAAGAGAACTGGATATAAAAACTCTGTAGGTCTAGACCCCAAATGGGAAGAATTTGTTAATTCCTTATTCACAATCTCTTGCGAGGACAAAGATTCCCAGTTAGACCTTTCCAAGGGAGACTGCAGCTGTCAATCTCTAAGCAAGTGACCTCTTAAGCTCCTCCAAAGAGGAGTTTCTTCCCCAATCAGTCCACTTCCTTAATGTCACCCAAAAGAAGTTACATATCTCACACCCAGCTTGACCTGCATGTGCAGAAAATAGGCAGGAAATAGAGGTGAAAGAGGAAATTACACCCCTTGCAGCTGCACTGAGGGACTTAGATGTCATTGCCTAATTTCGGTGGTTGGAATTCTGCACCAGCTCCACGCCCCCTCTCTGCCAACTGAGGTTGCCACCGTTTCTTCGGTGAGCCATTAGATTTCATCAACATTCCACCTCACATTTGCACAATAACCAGTAGTGTGCTGGTAAATGTTTAGCACCTGGCTCTATGGGGAAAGAGAATCTGCAACATTTGTCCGGTTCCATGATGTAAATACTCCTGCTGTGGCTGATTTCAAGCTACTGATATGATGTCACTGAATAGAGAGTTGGGAAATGCTGTACATGATCAGCTGGTTTGAGCAGGCTTCCCCACACCACTAACTGCCACACTTTCACTATAATTTATTATGATTTAATTTATATATTATTTATTATATAATTTATATAGGTATGTAGCTCTACAACTGGCCAATATTTTATACCCATGCCTCCATTTCTTCATTTTTAAACATGGTAAAGAATAAGACTCACTTCTCTAGATGATTGTGAGAACCCAAGTGACAGGTACATAAAGTTTTTGATCCATGTCAGTCCTACTTCCTTTATCTCCTTTCCTTCTTCCCACATTATGCCTTCATTCCTCTCCCTCGTGAAGGCGCAATCCCACCAGGGACCCAAGCCCAGGAAAGTACTGCTTAGAGCCCCGGAGACAGAGAAGTGTTCCAGTTGATGGCAAGCTGGATTGACAAGAGGACATTCTCTTATAGAAAGATGCTAGCAGACTCAGTCTACGTGATAAATGGGTCTACCTACAAAGGGCTCTCTTTGGCATTCCCCATAGTGGTGAACTTGGGGATCCTTGCAGAAATGGGCAATGGGTCCTACCTGGTAACAGATCCTACACAGAAGTGAGTGGATGCTATGATGGCCCTAGCACCCTAAATGAAACATGGGTCAAATAGGTTTTTGTGTGGTGGCCCCATTTCCTATGGAAGGCATTTCTGTGGGAAAGTGTCTTCCCAAATTCAAACCTATTTCACCAATGTTGAATTCAGTCTGTTAACATTTGGGGGACTATAAAAATATAAAAATACAGTCCCTGTGCTAACAGATAGTATAGGGAGTTTAAAAATTATTCTTCCTAGGGGCGCCTGGGTGACTCAGTCGGTTAAGTGTCTGACTTCAGCTCAGGTCATGATCTCATAGCTTGTGAGTTCGAGCCCCGTGTCAGGTTCTGTGCAGACTGCTTCAGATTCTGTGTCTCCCCCCCCCCTCTCTCTCTCTGCTCCTCCCCTACTCACACTCTGTCTCTGTCTCTCAAAAATAAATAAATATTTTTAAAAAATTTTTTAAATCTTCCTCCTTCAATTATGAAGTTCTACTTCTTTCTTTAGAGCCAAATTTCCAGTGAGTGACTTCACCTCACTTGGTAGCCCACACTGTTTCTCTCTATCCACTGCCCCGATGGACTCTGGCAGAAATCACCCAAGACTTTTGAAGTAGTTTTGAAAATATGTCCACAAATTCTTTGATACTTCTCCCCAAAGAGGTAGAGTATAATGTCCCTTCTCTTGGCTCTGGGCTGTACTTAATGATGTGCTTCAAGTCAATATAATATGGCACAAGTGGTTGGTTATATCACTTCCAAAATTAGGTTATAAAAAGAGCTCAGTTCTTGGATCACTTGCTATGGAGAAAACTGTCTCGAGCGGTCCCTTAGGCCCACAGGGAAGGACCTGAAGCCTCCAACCAACAGTCATGTGAGTGGCCACCTTGGAAGTTGACCCTCCAGTCCCAGTCAAATGTTCAGAGACTGCATCCCTGACTGACAACTTGACTTCAAATTCATGAGAGACTCTGAGCCAGAACCACCCTGCTGAGCTCCTTCTGGAATCTTGACCTTCAGAAACTGAGTGATAATAAATATTTGTTGTTTTAAGCTGCTAGGTTTTGGGGTGATTTGTTATACAGTAATGGATAACTAATACAGCTTTCTAGGGGACAGATCCCATAACTATGTTTTTATCCTTTACTTGACTCAAATTCTGCTATGTATGAATGCTTTCTTTTCTTTTTCATATTCCCTTCTAGAACCATGAAGCACTAATCTTTTCCCTTATCTCCTCTACAGTCCCACCTCTCATCATCCTTTCTTGGTCTCCTCCTCTCTGTGGTTCCCAGAGTTCCACTTTTATTCTTTTCTCATTCTACATGCACTGCCTCAAACACTCTCATGATTTTGACAAACAATTATATTCTTTTGAAGGCAGCTGATGCTTAAACTCTCAGAAACAGATGAAGAATGTGTTGCCTCAGATAGCTGGAAAGGATACAGCTGGGGTAGCTCACAGAATTCCCACATCTTCAAGAATTTGGGCCCCAGGGACGAGAATCCAGGGCTCAACTCTATCAGGACATTTTATCTCTGACCACTTCTTATATCTGCTTGCTTTCGTTTGTCTTTGAGTATTTGCTGCATTCTTTTCCTGCTACAGATAGACCATGTCTGCAAGCTGGAGAAGATGCCCCAAGATATCAGTTCTACTGAGACCACACGGAGTAGTGAAGTCTTTCTAAAAAGAAAAAAAAGATGATCAGATATAAACGTCACGTGTCCACCACGCTGCTAGGGATGGATGACTCCGTCACTGGCTTAATGGCAACTCTTAAACTCCAGACCTATACCTCAGCTGGCTCCCAGACATCCCCAGTTGGACTGGTCATTGTACATTGGTCACTGTATTCGTTTTCTAGGGATGCCATAACAAATTACCAAAAACAGGGTGCCTTAGAACAATAAAAGTTATTGTCTCACGATTCTGGAGGCCAGAAGTCCAAAATCAAAGTGTTAACAGTGCCATGTTCCTTCTGAAGATGCTAGGAAAGGATATGTTCCAGGTCTCTCTCCTAGTTTTTGGTAGTTCCCTGGCTTGTGGATGCATCACCCCAATCTCTGTCTTCACCTTCACATGATGTTCTCCTTGTGCACACGTCTGTCTCTGTGTCCAAATTTCCCCCTTTCATAAGGACACGGGCATATTGGAATAGAGCCCTCCCTAGTGACTTCATCTTAACTTGATTACATCCGCAAAGATCCTATTTCCAAAAAAGGTCACATTCTGATGTAATGGAGATCAGGACTTCAATATATGAATTTCAGGGAAACATAAGTGAAACTATAACAGGTACAGTAAGAACTCCAATAGAGAACCCGTTGTCTTTGCCTGTTCTCTCTCTCCCTGTTCTCTAAACCAGTTCCTTTCCACATATACCTTGTCCTGGTTATGCACATCACCACATGCCCTATCATTCAAACCAGAAATCTGGAGTCATTTTAGTTTTCCTTTTTCTTCTATATTTAATCATTCATTAAGTCCTGCCAGGGCTACACCTTATATGTCTCTTAAGTAGATCCCTTTTTCTTCAATCCCACAGACACTACTTTAGCTTAGGTTCTTAATATTTCATGTCTGGATGTTACAAATGCCTCCTAAATGGTCTCTTTACCTCCATTTTTGGCCCTTTCTTCCACCCACTCCCCTCTCATCAATCTATCCAATACCCAGAAAACCTGCAGGGTCTGTCAAAAATATAATAGTTTTTTATCACTTCAGAACTTTTTCAATAAGCCCCAGTAACACAAGACCAATCACAAAATTCTTAGTAAAGCCCGCTGGGCCAAGCCAGCAGTCCCTTCTTAGCCTCACCTCTGGCCATTTTTCTCTCTAACCTTTGCCTATAATGAAATGCCTCCCATTCTCCTAAGGTTGGGCCTCTGTTCTCCCCACCATCTGCCCGTCAAATGTCTCCACATTCTTTAAGGCTTAGATCAAGAACTTCCTCTGGGGAGCCTTCTGTCTTAGTCTGTATAGGCTGCAGCAGCAAAAATACCATAGACTGGGTGTCTTAACAACAAACACTGACTTCTCAACAATTCTGAAGCCTAGCAGTACAAGATCAAGGATCCAGCTGATCTGGTGTCTGGTGAGAACCTGCTTTCTGGATTATAGACAGCTGCCTTCTGTTTGTTCACATAAAAGACAAAAAGAGAGACCAAGTTCTTATATGGGCACTAATCCCATCGCGAGGGCTCCACCCTTCTGGCCTAACTACCTCCCAAAAGCCCTATCTCCAAATACCATCACTAGGATTTCCACTTATGAATTTTGGAAGACACACAAACATTCAGTCTGTAGCAACTTCTGTGCCTGTACCTTCAGTTGCCTTGCTCAGTCCCTCTCTGCAGCCACCTCTGTACCAAGCCTGTGTCTCTGCCACCTCTTCCCAGCAAAGCTGTCAGCAACCACTGCCCCATATCAGCAACTGCACCTGAACAAAACTCATCTCCAGAACTCCAGTAAGTGTATAAAGTCCCTACCCTTCTTTAGGGGAGCTTCTGCATGCCTGGAGGACACCAAGAGGTGTTAATCAGAGTAATCATTCAGACCCTAAACCAACTCTTGGACACAGACACGCATTGTAATATTGTGATTTATAATAAGAAATGTATATTTGGTCTTTGTCCCTGTTTTTTTGGCACAGAGCCCCTCAAACCCTTGGAATTTCATAAGTGATCAGAGCCATAAAGTGTCTTTTGTCATGTGAATGAGGTGACTTTTGGACCACACCTAAGGATGGGGGCTGTTTTCCAAGAGAACTAAAACCAACCAGCCAAGAGATTAGACAGCTGGAACTATCAGTCCCACCCACCACCCTTCACTTCCAGGGAGGGAAGAGGGGTTGGAGGTTGAATCGATTGCCAAAGACCTATGATTTAATCAATCATGCCAAGTAATCAAGCCTCCATAAAAACCCAAATTACAGAGTTCAGAGAGCATCTGGGTTGGTGAGCACATGGAGGTGCTGGTGCTGGTGCCTGGAGTGCCTGGTGTGGTGTGCCGGGAGCGGGCATGGAAGCTCTGTGCCCATATCCACATACTTTGCCCTGTGTATCTCTTCCATCCGGCTGTGCCTGAGTTGTATGCTTTTATAATAAACTGATGATCTAATAAGCAAAATCTTTCTCTGGGTTCTGTGAGCCACTCTGGCAAATTAATCATAGCCAGGGAGGGGGTCGCGGGAACCTCTGATCTTTTCAGTCAGGAGCACAGGTGACAACCTGGGCTTGCACTTGGCATCTGAAGTGGGGGGCAGCAGTCTTGTAGAACCGAGCCCTTAACTTGTGGGATCTGATGCTTTCTCCGGATAGATGTTGTCAGAGTAAGTTAAATTGTAGTACACTCAGCTGGTGTCTAAAAACTGCTTGTTGGTGTGGGGAAATCACCCCATCCCTGTCCTCCCACTCAACCCCCTCACCCCCGACTTACGAACTGGAGTCAGAATCCTTTTAGGCATTGATCCTGCAGGGAAACAATGGGTGAGGTGCCTGATGCTGTTCAGATAAGTCCTCTCTGGCACCAACGAGGGAACCAGCTGGCAGAGGTCCTGCTGCAGACAAGGGGAAGCTGGGTAACAAGCAGGTGATGATGACTCAGCTCCTGGGGTGCTCATGAACCCGGACAGGGCCTTGGCTGAGGTCCTTTGCTGGAATCTTGCACTCCAGCTCTTCCCAGCAGGTCCCCACCCATGAGCAACTACAAAACCAACCAGCTAAGTGCCAGTTATGGAAGAGTTAGAACATCCAGTTCCTACCATGTGACAGTGGAGCAGCAGTGTCTCCTCTAGACCATAAGCTCTGAAGGACGGGGACTGTGTCTTCAACTTTGTAGGCCCAGCACTAAGCACAAGGAGGGACATGCAGAGGTAGCTAGGGACACATAATAGTAGCTGCCATTTATTGAGCACTTTCAATGTATCTATGTGTCAGACGCTCTGCTGAGAGCTTCATGTATACTCAATTTTTTAACTGTCATGAGAATTTTATGACTTTAGGGCTATTAATATCTCCACTGCATAGATGGGGATACTGAGGCACAGAAAAATCAAAGAATTTGCCTGAAATTGCACACCTAATAAGAGGTGACCAAGGATTTGAAGCCAAGCTCTCTGGCTCCAGAATCCACACTTTTAACTTCTATACTCTATGGCCTATCAACTAATATTGATTAATCTTTATAAATAAAATTAAAATGGTAAATCCATTTTATTTATTTATTTTTATTTTTTTTAAAAAAATTTTTTAACGTTTATTTTCGAGACAGAGAGACAGAGCATGAATGGGGGAGGGTCAGAGAGAGAGAGGGAGACACAGAATCTGAAACAGGCTCCAGGCTCCGAGCTGTCAGCACAGAGCCCGACGCGGGGCTCGAACTCACGGACCGCGAGATCATGACCTGAGCCGAAGTCGGCCGCTTAACCGACTGGGCCACCCAGGCGCCCCAATCCATTTTATTTAAGTACACACAAAATCACTTTTGCAGCCTCCAGGAAGGTACCTCAAAGCTGTAGGTTTTCATCCTCTAAAGCAACTGAAATATAAAACCACTGTCCCGTCAGTACCAAGCCATGGGTGCTAAGAAGCCATTGGGAGAGAAATCTAGATAGAGCCTCTATTTCACCCTTGAACCCCAACCCATGAGGGCAAAGGCTCTGATGCAAATCTTTGATAGAACCATTTCCCACATGGGCCACTGTGGTGGGTTAAATTGTTTTCCCCCAAAGATATGTTCAAGTCCTAAACCCCAGTACCTCAGAATGTGACCTAATTTGGAAATAGGGTCTTTACAGATGTAATTAAGTTAAAATGATGTTATTAGGGTAGGCTCTACTCCAATATGACTATGTCCTTATAAAAAGGGAAAATTTGGACACAGTGGCAGACTTGTACACAGAGAAAGCACAGCGTGAATGTGAAAGCAGAGATCGGGGCACCCACGAGTCAAGGAACACCAAAGATCACCACCAGCAAGCCACCCAAAACCAGGAGGGAGGCTTGGAACAGATCCTTCTTCACAGCTCTCAAAAGAAACTGACCCTGGTGACCTTGATCTCACACTTCTAGCCTCCAGAACTGTGAGAAAAAAACATTTCTATTTACCTGACTACCCCCAACCCAGTTTGTTACAGCAGCCACTTTTTGTAGATTCTTCTGGGTGATTGTACGTTGGATTAGCATTGGTGGTATGTGATTCTCCTGATCAGTGCAGGGGGCCCAACAAGGGAATGGAAAGCAAGAAAGGTAGGGATAAATAGTATTAATCACCATGGGCAGAGGAGGGTTTCATACGATCTCAAGCTTGACCTACCATCTTGAAAGATGGATAAGATTAGGGTGAGCAGAGAGGGGAGGATCCGAGGAAGAGGGCCCAGAATGAGCAAGGGGATGGAGGGCAAGTGTGCTTTGGTATCTGGAAAACCGTGAACAATGTGACTTAAATGAAGGGATTTGGTAGAGAAGAATTTGTATGGCAATTACTCATGAAATGAAAATCTTAAAATATGGCATGATTCTACATGTGACAGATCAACTGCAATGCATATAAACACTATTTATCCATTAAACACGTGCTTTTGAATGCTTATTGTGTTTGCAATGCTATGCCAAGTGTGGGCATAATTCACGAAACCTCACTCGAGACAAACTAAGGCTTCATCTTTTGATGACAGCAACAGTCAATTTGACTTTCCAATTTACTGTCAACTTGTAGTTCCACTGGGTGATTTCTTTAAATAGTCCCAGTATGAAACGCCTCTGAATACTTTGAATAAGAAAACAAGTTTTTTATTAAGTGACCTCAAAAATGTGCATAACAAAAATCATCTAATTTTATAAACATTCAAGTACTAAACATACTGAATTACCATTTCTAATGCTATCAGAGGATTTTGAGAGGAAATCTGGCTCCCTTACTAAAGCCTTCCTGAAGTCCCCCTTCCAGTAAAGAAAATCAGGAATAAAACCCAGTCCTCAAAAATGGTATTTAAAAAAAAACTACTGGATCTCAGTTCTCAAGCTGGAGGTTTATTAAATTTCTTATATACTCCTTAATCTTTCTACAATCACCATGTGTTTAATTCAGCTCTTATGCCTTCCCAGTTCTATTGCCAATTTAAGTAATATTTACCTTGGCTTTAGTCAATATTTAACATTTTTAGTAAATGTTATACTATTATGCTGCTTAAACATTTATTAAGCAGTAAAAATTGAGTTTTTACCTCATTTTGTATTTATCTTTGAACGGACTAGGTACAACACAGATAAGCATAGCAGAATTCAGAACTTATATTTAGATGGTTTGACCAAAAGTCATTCTGCACACTTGGCAATGTGTGTGACCAAAGCATTTGCAAAAAAAGGGACCAGCCTGCACAAGAACCAGGAAGCCTGTTTATTAGTGACCCCACCAACTCCAACCCTTTTTGGAAGAAACTAGTCGATCTTAGATAAAAGTTGCAGATTAACTTTTAATTAATCTTTTTTTGTTATTTCTCATTTGTTTAGAGAGAGAGTGCACAAGAGGGGGAGAGGGGCAGAGAGAGAATCTTAAGCAGGCTCCATACTCAGCATGGAGCCCAACACGGGGCTCGATCCCACGACCCTGGGATCGTGACCTGAGCCAAAACCAAGAGTCAGATGCTCAACTGACTGAACCACCCAGGCTCCCCATCTTTGAATTATTCGTGATGCACATGCTGAATATATCCATAAACCCAGACCAATCTAATACCATGAACGAGTCCTCATATTTTACATTCCTTTTTTAGCAGATGAAATTCTGAAAATACAGAACTTTTCCTCCCGTAGCCACAGTGGGTCAGCTTCTGTGTGGCCAAAGCAAGCTCACAGAAGGTGCAGATGAAGGTGCAGATGAAGAGGTAAGCCTTACTTCTTTGACACCAGTAAGTTCTTTGAATCCCACCAAGAAGGAAGGGAGGAGGAAGACCCTCTAGTGAATAGCCTGGTATGTGGAACCCGAGCTCACTCATCCTGCAAATATTTATGGAGCATCTACTATGTGTTACTGTGTGCCAGGCACTATGCCAGGGGCTGAGGCTATAGAAAAAACTAGATTTCTGCTGCTTTGGGGAGAGACAAAAAATAGGCAAATCAGTAAGAAAAAATTCAGATCTTTAGCATCACAAGAATTTTTTTAAGGATTCTTTTTTTTTAAGGTTAATTTATTTTTGAAAGAGAATATGAATGGAGAGGAGCAGAGAGAGTGGGGGACAGAGGATCTGAAGTGGGCTCTGTGCTGACAGCAGCAAGCCCAATGTAGGGCTCAAACTCATGAGCCGTGAGATCATGAACTGAGCCGAAGTCAGACGCTCAACCAACTGAGCCCCCCAGGTTCCCCCACAAGAAATTTTAAATAGAATAATTTAATAACAGAGTTGACTGGTATTTCCTCTACAATAACCATCAAAGAAGACCCTTCTGAGGTGGTGACAGCTAAGTCTGAAAGACTAGAAGGATCTAGCCATTGGAAAATCAGAGAGAAGAGCATTCTCAGCGGAGGACACAGTTAAGCAAATGCCCTGAGGCATGAATGAGTCTGGCATCTTTTGGGAGTAAAAAGAAAGTCAACTTTTCCCCTAAATGTTTTTTTTTTCAAGGTACAGAAGAGTTCTTCAGAAGTTCAGAAGTAAATGTCACTTCTTTAAGTTTGTTTATTTATTTTGAGAGTCATAGAGATAGTGCAAGTGGGGGAGGGGCAGAGAGAGAGAATCCCAAGCAGGTTATGCACTGCCAGCACAGAGACGGGGCTTGAACACACTAACCATGAGTTCATGACCCAAACGGAAATCAAGAGTCAGACGCTCAACTGACTGAACCACCCAGGCGCCCCTCCCCCTAAATGTTTATGGCAATTATATATTATTTAATAAGAAGAAAAAAATGCTATTGGGGGAAAGTAGTTCATATCCTTTAACATTTGCAGCCATCAATCTTAATAAAATTCTGAATGAAAGTTCTCAAGAATGTTGAGATCATGCTAAATGAAAACAAGCAGAATATGAAATTTAAAATAATTGTGCTCGGGGTAGAATTATTTTTTGATCTATTCTGTATTTTCCAAATTTCCTTTAATAAACATGAGTTGCTTGTAGGATTAAAAAAAAAAAACTTGAGACTTTAAATAAAATAGTTCTTTCTCTCCTCTCCACTTTTGCACCCTCAAAATGTTTTTCTCCTTTCCATTCTCCACCATAACCTTCACTCCAGAGTATGTGCATGTATGAACTTTTCTATCTTATTGCAGAAGACAGACCTATCTGTGGATACAAAATATATGTATGAATGACCATGTAAACACCAATGAAGTGCATAGTATGTAAATCAGTGGCTGTGGATGCTGACTTATAATGGGCTGTGTCATCAGCCCAAAGACTGCACTGAACAGTTATGACCTGGCTAATACATGAAAGGGAAAAGACAGGCAGTGGGGCAAGGAGAAAAGTGATTTAAATATCCTGGAAAAAGTAGAATGCCCCTAGTGAGAGGGCACTAAAGAGGGGAACGGTGAAGGTTAGCCATGAAACTCTGGAGGAGGATGGCTAAGGTTCTGAAACTCAGAACTGTAAGAGAACAGATATGGGTAGTGTCACAGATCAGATTCCCTGGAGAACAGATTCTGAAATAGGGATTTGCAAGCAGGCAATCTATTGATGTTGGGGGCTGAATTTATGCTCCCTCCCAAAGAAAAGTCTTCAATTTATCCCCCATACCTATGCATGTGACCTCATTTGGAAATAGGGTCTTTGCAGATGTAATTGATTAGGATGAGATCACACTGGATTAAAATGGGTCCTGAACCCAATGTGGCTGGTGTCCTCAGAAGAAAAGGGCAATTTGGATGCAGCCAGGGAGATTGCCATGTGACGATGACAACACGGACAGGGGTGATGCATCTATCTATAAGGAATGCCAAGGATTGTTGGCAATGACAGCAGCTAAGAGAAGGGCTTGGAAAAGATCCTCCCTTAGAGCCCTGAGGAGGGAGCAGGGGCCCTCCAGAACTGTGAGGGGATAAATTTCTCTTGTTGTAAGGACCCCAGTTTTCTATACTTTTTATGGCAGCTGTCAGAAACAGATAGAGCTAGGGAGTGCTCTGAAGAGCTGCACGCGGTAGGGAGCGAGGCTGGCAGGACTGCAGAGGGTACCTTGGCAGAAGTGGCCTCAGCTCTGGGGAGCTCTGGTTTGGGGAAGACTCTGCAGAAATGCCCCAAATGGAAGCAAAGGGCCTTTGAGCCTCCAGCATACACTTGTCATTGGACTGAGGCTGACACCAGGAAGGGGTGAAACCTTGGCTGAGGCAGCCTCCTTCTCTGGAGGCAGGTTCTACACCACCCGTTACTGGTGGCCATTTTCTCTGAACTTGGAAAGGGTGCAGGGACCCAGAAACAAGGGATTAGTGACCAACTGATTCTGGAGAGAGAACCAGAGGCATATGAGGGGCAGAGTGAACAGAGAAGAAAGATGGGGCTTTGAGAGCTTGAAGAGACTTAGGGACCTTTGGTCAAACCTACAACCCAACATTGGACTCTGTCCAAATGCCACCCTTCTGTGGAGTGACCCTTTCCCTGGAAGATGAAGAAATTCTTCCATACTGTCAACTAAGATCGGCCTTCCTACGACTCAGTTTTTCCACTGGGTCAAACCAAACCTTCCTTTTGCACTCTGTTACTTAATTATTTTCAGCAGACAAAAGATTTGCTGACTTTCATTTTCTGTCATTTGCTGTGCACCTTTTTTTGTACTATCCACATTCTCTCCTAGCTCCTTTCCCAGACCACTGCTGAGACTCAGTGCCCAGGAGCATCAGGGAACACAGTTCCCTCCCTCCACCAGGCAGCTCTTCAAATATTTGAAGACACTTTTTTTCTTAAATGTTTGTTTCTTTATCTTGAGGGGCGGGGAGGCACCAAGAGAGAGGGAAAGAGAGAGAATCCCAAGCAGGCTCCACGTTGTCAATGCAGAGTCCAACACAGGACTCGATCCCATGAACCATGAAGTCATGACCTGAGCCAAAATCAAGAGTTGGGTGCTCAACTGACTGAGTCACTGAGGCACCCCTAAAGACACTTTTTATATCCTCTTTATAGAGGATATATATCTTATTTTCTCCAGGCCCAATATCCCCAAGACTGGATAAACTCTAAGTTCTCATCCTGCTATCCAATTCAATACTTGGAGTTTACCTGATCTTCTTTCCATGACAGTGTTTCAAACATTTATTCAATTACCATATATTTATTAAGCATCTGTTTTGGGCCAGGCACTTTGCTAGGTTCTGGGGATAAACAATAAATAAGGGAGTTCCTGTTCTATGAAGTTATACCCTACAGGAGAAAAGATAAGGAAAAACCTCTCTGATCCGACCAGTGCAAAGATAGGCAGTTGAGTGAAGAGGTCAAGAGCATTGCACATGGAGTTGTACTAACCACATTTGAATCCCATCTCAACCACTCACTCGCTGTGTGTCTTTGAGTTCCCTAATCTTTAGACCTTAGTTCCTTCTTCATAAAAGAGATAAAAACAATGCCCGCCTCAAAGCATTGCCATGAGGGATTAAATGGATGAATACATGTGGAGTTCTGAAAACAGTGCTGGGCACATAGTAAGGGCTCAGTGAGTTACCCATTATGATTGCCATCATTATTACTATAAATTTACTGTAGTATTACTTGAAGACAATACTTAGTAATAATAACAATAATGAAAATAATCACTGAAAGAGAGGCATCAAAGATGATGTTCAGGGTTCTGCCTAATCCACCAAGGAGAGGATAGAACCATTTACTGAGACAGGAACACATGACGAGGAGCAGGCCTGGGACAAAGTGTTGAGTTGATTTATGTACATCTCAGGTTTGAGGGAATGACAGAATATTCAAAAACATTTGTCTAGAAGACAGTGGATATAAATTTCTGCATCTCAAGAGACAGGTGTGAGTCGGAGTTAAAACTGTCATAACCGCTCAGTATCCTAACCAGTCCTCTCTGAACACGCACCATGTTCTCAGCCTCTAGAAATGAGGTGTTTAGAGCTGGACACAGCACTTCAGATATAGTCAGACCAGCCTAGAGTACATGTATGTCAGGAAGGAAGGGCAGTTCTTACACATGGTCAAAGGCAGCAATCACCTACAGTTGCCAGTACTATGCTGGGTGCTGGGCCTAGGAAGATAGGTAATACGCACTCCTGTTCTCAGGAACTTGCTGCCAGTAAATCAGTTATCTCTGAGGTGGGTATAAAGCTTTATCCATAACATAAGAAAGAAAATGTTCTTTGGGTTTTTTTTTTCTTTTCTTTTCTTTCTTTCTTTCTTTCTTTCTTTCTTTCTTTCTTTCTTTCTTTCTTTCTTTCTTTCTCTCTTTCTTTCTTTTTTAGATCTCAATCTAATTTCCAGTAGAAACTCTCATTCTATTGTGTTCCAGTCAATTTGGGCTCCCCTTGCCCTGTCCCTGGGGTTAAATGTAGGTTTCAGGGATTCTCCAGAGGCATCCAGAAGCAGGTCCTGGTGTTTTTCTGTCATCTGTGCATGCCGGCATCTACTGAGATGGCTGTCAGCCTCTCTGGTCCTCTGGTATAGGTCCACACAGCACCTACTGAGCCATCCTTCTGTTCCTCTCCTCCCACAGCGCTCTTGGAAGTCTAGGATTCTTTCTGTCTCTCTCTCTCTCTCTCCTTCCCTCCCTACTCCCTTCTCTCCATCCTTCACCCCCCGCCCACCCATCTCCCTGTCGCCACACTTCTCTGAGGTAGTCACGAAGAAATGCTGGGATGCCAACTGAGGCTCTGCCTAGCCCAACACCCTACAAAGCCATTCCTATCATAGGCCTTCCAAGGAAGGCTGAGCCCCATGGAGAGACAGGATGAAGGTGGCCCTTTATCAGAGACCACACCATCTACCCATCAATTTCTCTCTAAAACATGTCTCACAAATAAAATACTGCAGAATAAAAAACATCTTACTATTTCCAGATATTATTACGCATCACAGTTCACCCTATCTCTGCCCCTTAAAACCAAGTGCGTCCACCCATAAGGATAGACTCCAGCAATCTTTTGATTCCCATGTTTATAGCCTGATCTCTCTCCATTGCCAGACTCTTGGGTCCATGAATTCTCTCCCATTCTGAATATTCCTGACACTCAGAAATTAGTGTTGCTACTCAGTCAGCTACTCTACCTCCAGTGTGTCCTCGTGTTTCAGGCAGGATAATGAAGTGATCAAAACCAGAGGCAGGTAAGAAGGCGAGAGATTGTCTGCTATAATCCAGGCAAGATGTGATGAAGGCCTACACTTAGGGAGGGCCAGTGGGTGTTCAATCCCCCTCTCTTGAGGGATGCCAAGACCTCTCCAAGGAGCTGGGTTAAAGATATAGTGCCACAAGAAAGGCTGTGAGACTGGGGAAATCAGAAAAGCAGGAAGCAGGTCAAGAGGAATTCTGAAAGTAGTAAATAGATTCTCCTAGTGGCTTTTAGTGAGATCCTCCATCAGGCGTGGCAGGTTCATCAATTACATTCAAAAAGTTGACATGAGACAGTCATGGGAATAGGGACAATGGAGAGGAGGTAGATTTGCCTACAGAATCTGGTAACCAGTTGATGTGTAGATCAAGGGACCTGATAAACTCAAATTTCTAATTGGAGGCAAGGAAAAAGACCTTCCTCTACCTTCTATGTTTAGTGTGAGTGGCTCCTGTGAATTAAACTGAAAAAAGACAGGTTAACAGGAGAAGAGGCATACAAATTTCATTTGATGCTAATATCTTAATTTTTGTACATTCATGGAAGACCTTAATAGAAAAAAAAAATGAAGACCCAAAGGGCGATTAGACCCAGGAGCTTATATACCATTTTAAGAAAGGACGATAAATTTGGGGAGAAGTGACAAGACAAAGGAAAAGGGGCTTGGGCTTCTAGCAACAGTAAACCATAATGTAGGAAGGTAAATAGATGGGGGAAACTAATGATAGATAAGATAATGTGATTTATAATACGAAATATATATTTGGTCTTCATCCCATTTCTGTCACAGAGTTTCTAAAACCCTTGGAATTTCCCAAGTGATGAGAGCTATAAAGGTGTTTTTTGTTGTGTTAATAAGGTGACTTTTAGAGGGCACTAAAGGATGGTGTCTAATTGCTCAGGGACCCAGCCCTGTGATACGAGGGTTGGAGCTCAGTCCCACCACTGACCTCCTGGGAGGGGAGAGCGGTGAGAGATTGGCCAATCACCAACGGCTACTGATTCAATCAACCATGCCTATATAATGAAGCCTCCATAAAAATGAAGTGGATAGAAACATGAAGAGTTTGAGTTCAGAGCAGGTGTAGTGGGAGAGGCAGAAAGCCAGAGGTGGAATTAGGGAAGACAGGGCTTAGCAGGGAGGATGAATACTAGCAAGGTCCAGAATGTGGTTGTGATACTGAACAGGATGAAACTCTTTGGAAGCAGGTAGGCCGAGGATCTGAGGGCTGCCAAGTGTTGCACGGGTTGTCCACTTGGACACGGAAGCTGCCTGAGATATTGAGGCTGCCCTTCCCTTTTTTTTTTTTTTTAATAATTTATTGTCAAGTTAGCTAAAATACAGGGTATACAGTGTAGTCTTGGCTTCGGGAGTAGATTCCCGTGATTTATCACTTATATACAACACCCAGTGCTCATCCCAACAAGTGCCCACCTCAATGCCCATCACCCATTTTCCCCATCCCCCCCCCCAACTTTCCCCCTCTTCAACACGCAGTTTGTTCTCTGCATTTAAGAGTCTCTTATGGTTCGCCTCTCTCTCTGTAACTTATTTTTCCTCCCCTTACCCTATGGTCTTCTGTTAGGTTTCTCAAATTCCGCATATGAGTGAAAACATGATATCTGTCTTTTGCTGACTGACTTATTTCACTTAGCATAATAGCCCTCGAGTTCCATCCATGTTGTTGCAAATGGCAAGATTTCATTCTTTTTCATCACCGAGTAGTATTCCATTGTATATATATACCACATTTTATTTACCCATTCGTCAGTTGATGGACATTTAGGCTCTTTCCATAATTTGGCTATTGTTGAGTGTGCTGCTATAAACAGTGGGGTGCATGTGCCCCTGTGCATCAGTTCTCCTGTATTGAGGCTGCCCTTCCTGGCACGCCTGCTTCCCCTCTCTGACCACACACAGCATATTAGCCATCCTTCCCAGCTTTTGTTATCAGAACAATCTGTGAACACTCCTTCCACATTACTCTTTAAGTTGCTGACAGAAATACTAAATAGAACCGCACCAAACATTTACCTTGAACGTGCTTGGGGAGTTCCAATTATGCCTTTACAGTTATGAAGCATTTTATTTTATATAGTTAGGAAGAAGTGTCAAGATAACGTTCTACGCATTCAGCTAACTAATCCCTCATCTCCAACTACTTTGTGCTGATGGCTTGATCATCAGGCATGGCACAGGGAGATGGGTGAAGTATTTATCTTGTGGTTTATTTCCTGGATTCTATCATGTATAGGAAAGTCATATCTCCCGGAATCTATTAAGCACAGGTCTTGTAAATAATAATAGGCTATGTGTCTCTCAATAGATTATATACAAAATCCCAAAAGTCGCTTGGGCTTTGTAGCAGCGATGTTTTTTCTGCTGCACCTTAACCTGAAAAACTCAAATTTCATATTCAAGTCTAGGATGCTAAGGGGAACAAGAGGGGTAAGGGAGGTAGAACCAGAGGGGAGCGGGTGCTGCTGGGAGCGATCAGATTGGGAACGCAAGGAGCCCAGAAGGATGAAGACGAATTGAGTCAGATGAGCCAGATTCTTGCATAGAGCCTGCCCTCCTCGGCTTCTGGGAGGTTGGCAGGTCACTGATCTTGATTTCCTCTCTACTAAGTAGGGATCACACCAGTCTATCAGGCCTGGTTCAGTAAGTTAGCACAGGAATAAAGGCGAAGCAATGGAGGGTAAAGTGCTTTGTAAACTCTTAGCCATTAGAGGTGTGCATTGTGTTTATTAGGGAAGACCTTCTGGGCCCGCATTTCAAACATTCCGCAAGCCTTCATGGCAAGTCCATTAACTCGTTGCCCATCTCTATGTATAATCCTTCCCATCAGCAAGATCTTTGGAAAACCGGAGCTATCTGAAGAGCTGTGTGCTTCTGGTTCCAGAGAAAAGCTTCTCCTGCCAATCTTTTTTTTTTTTTTCTTTTTTAAGTTTTTAATTTATTTTGAGAGAGACCGAGAGAGGGAGCAGGGGAGGGGCAGGGAGAGAGGGAGAATCCCAAGCAGGCTCTGCACTGTCAGCACCAAGCCCGATGAGATCATGACCTGAGCCAAAACCAAGAGTCGGATGCTTAACTGACTGGGCCACCCGGGTCCCTTTCTCTTGCCATCCTAACCTAAACCCAGGCCTGTAGGCTCATCTCAGCACCAGGTAGCAGTGAAAAAAAATCTGAATGTAAAACACCTTAAAGAATAATTTTGAATTTCCTGCAGGCAGGGGGTGGGGGGTGCAGCTTGGTAAGGAATCGTCCTTAGTCAACACATAGGAAAACACCCTCAGATCCTGTTCTGACAACAGTCTCCCGAGGCCTATCATGAATGCAGCCGCTCCCCCAAACCACTCCCCGCCCCCCAGGCTCCTGCTTTACCCCTGCTTCCACCTCTTACTTGCTTTTTAAACTCACGTGTGAATAATAACCTGATGCTTCTCTCCACCAGTAACCCAGGCAGCCCATCGCAGCCCAGCAGCTCAGCTTTGAAGGTTAGAGGAAATGTGAATACTCAATTTTTTTTCCGATGACACTTCATTTTCCGGGTCACGCTGCCTTTGCCCTGAAACTATGTATGTGTGGACTCAGAGGGGTGGCAGAAGGAGAGATAAAGATCTCCGAGACTTTACCCCCGACTCTCCTTCAGCCCCTGCGGAGGAAAGCGCTTACCCAGGCTAGTGCTTGCTCAGAAGCTGGAGTCTCTGGGTGGGCTGCTGGCACCCACTTCCTCTTTCAATCCCCAGAATAACCACTGCGCAACAAGATTGAGTCCCCAGGCAGATAAGCGGCTGATAAATTGCTTCAGTGAAAGGTAGCTGTTAAGATTACTAATAGCGTGCTATGTGCCGTGGGGTATTCAAGGGATATACGACCCACTCATCTTGGAAAAGTCGAACCTCTATGAGTGCAGGTGAATGGTGTTTCTTGTGTTCTAATACTCACAGAACCTTAAATTGGGACAAGACCTCGGGAAAACAAATGTCTTGTCCCCTGCCTTTCGGCAGGAAAAAATATCTTTAATTTTCATATAAAGCCCTTGAGGCTCAGACAGGTTGAGTCATTTTCTCAAGGTCAGACGTTTGGCTGGGACAAGGAACAGGTCTTCCCTAGCCTCCTGGTTCTTCATAAGAGGATGTAAGACAATGTGCTCTCTGTTCAGAAAGTAGTGTTTGCCTTCTAAAACTGTCAAGTACAAAGTTTTGAAATGGATCACTCTATTGTTGTGAATCCCCTTAAGAAATTTGGGTCATCTCAAACTGAGGCTAATTAAACACCAAGAGCTATGTTTCCAAACCAGTGGTGAGCAAGGACAGAGGACAAAGTGGATGCCATCTCTCCTAGAGAGCATAGATACACTGTTAAGAGGGAAGGAACAAATTTTCATAAACAACGTAACAGGAATGTGACAACCAAGGAGAGATTTTGAATGTCTTAACAACACTTTCTTTCAAAACAAATGTGGCAGGGTGGAAAAAGGAAGAAGCAGGATCTGGCCTCAAGGAATGTAAGTACAAAGGCATATTGATTAAGAAATGTACGTAGTTGGGGCGCCTGGGTGGCGCAGTCGGTTGAGCGTCCGACTTCAGCCAGGTCACGATCTCGTGGTCCATGGGTTCGAGCCCCGCGTCGGGCTCTGGGCTGATGGCTCAGAGCCTGGAGCCTGTTTCCGATTCTGTGTCTCCCTCTCTCTCTGCCCCTCCCCCATTCATGCTCTGTCTCTCTCTGTCCCAAAAATAAATAAAAACGTTGAAAAAAAATTTAAAAGAAATGTACGTAGTTGCATGAAATAAATATAAAAGAAAAACCAGATCAGGTTTGACTCTGCTGCTACAAGAAATTACAGAACATGAAGATTTCTCCTTGCTTCCTTTTGGTCTCTCTGGCTCTCAGGCAGGCAGTCTCTCCTACCATGCACGTGCATGCACACACACACACGGTAAGGATTGTGCACACAGCACAAACTACCACATCAAAGCTCATAATCACCCTCTTTCAAGGTTGCTGTAAGTCCAAAACTTGAGGCAGTTTATTCGAAGAGCTTTTCAAATGTTACTGGCTATAAAAGTCCTGCACTTTTCTATTTCTTGCCTTTAAACTCAGTTACAAAGTCCTTTTCTTTTCCCCTTACCTCCCCGAGATGCAGTCTGCGATAGCATTAGTAGTTCTGAGATGGTGAACAGCGGTGTGCTGTTCGATTGGCCAGTAACTTCAATCCACCAGTTAGACTCCTGGTGGTAAAAACACATTAGAAGTCCGCCCAAAACTCAGATCAGTGTTGACCATACTTTTCTTGACCCCCTAATGACATCCTTCTTCCCACACACTTTTCTGATCCATCTTGTTTTCTTTTTAACGTTTATTTATTTTTGAGACAGAGAGAGACAGAACATGAACGGGGGAGGGTCAGAGAGAGAGGGAGACACAGAATCTGAAACAGGCTCCCGGCTCTGAGCAGTCAGCACAGTTCGACGCGGGGCTCGAACTCACATACCGCGAGATCTCGACCTGAGCCGAAGTCGGACGCGTAACGGACTGAGCCACCCAGGCGCCCCATCTTGTTTTATTTTAAATGGACATTGGTTTTTTTTTTTAAGTTTTACATCTGCAGAAAAATTGAGGGAAGAGTGTAGAGTTTCCATATATCCCCTCCCCCCATCCCAGTCCGCCTATTTGCAACATCTTGCATGAGTGTGGCACCCTGGTTACAGCTGATGAGCCAATATTGATACATTGTTCTCACCAAAAGCCCATAGTTTACACTAGGATTCATTCTTTGTGTTGTATATACTATCGGTTTTGACAAACGTATAATGACACCTATCCAACGTCACAATACCATACGGAGTAGTTTCACTGCCCTAAAAATCCTCTGTGGTCCACCTGTTCACCAGTTCCTCCCCCAAACCCTGGCAACCACTGATCTGTTTCGTATCTCCATAATTTTGCCTTTTCCAGAATGTTACATAGTTGGAATCACACAGCACATAGACTCTTCACATTGGTTGCTTTCACCTAGCAATGTACATTTAAGTTTCCTCCCTGCCTTGTCATGCTTTTTTTTTTTTAATAATCTCTACACCCAATGTAGGGCTCGAACTCACGACCCCAAGATCAAGAGTAGCACGCTCTTCTGACTGGGCCAGCCAGGTGCCCCTCTTTACACGGTTTGATAGCTCATTTCTTTTTAGTGCTGAATACTATTCTATCAGCTGGATGTCCCACGGCTTATTTATACATTCACCTACAGAAGGAGATCTTGGTTGCTTCCAAGTTTTGACAACTATGGAAAAAGCTGCTATAAATATCTATGTGCAGGTTTTTTTGGTGGACATAACTTTTCATCGTGAGAACTGTGACTGCCGGATCATATGGTAAGAGTGTGCTTAGTTTTAATAAGAAACCGCCACTTGTCTTCCAAAGTGGCTATACCATTTTGTATTCCCACCAGCAATGAATGAGAGTTCCTTCTGCCTCACATCTTGGTCGGCATTTGATATCGTCAGTGTTTGGATTGTAACTATTCCAACAGCTGTGCAGTGGTATCTCATTGTTGTTTTAGTTTGCAATTCCCTAATGATTCATGATGTGGAGTATCTTTTCACATAATTTGCCATCTATTCATCTTCTTTGGTGAGGTGTCTGTTTAGATTTTTTGCCCATTTTTTACTTGTTTCCTTATTGCTGAGTATTAAAAGTTCCTTCTGTATTTTGAATACTGGTCCTTTATCAGATGTGTCTTTTGCAAATATTTTCTCCTAGCCTGTGGTTTGTCTTCTCATTCTCTAAGAAAATCCACCGATTTTTCTAAATCAGCGTGTTTTCTATCCTTTCCTTGTTTCCTTGAAAGTCTTCTCTGATTGTCTGAAAACTGAGGAAAAGGAAATTTCTATATCAAAGCTCTCAAGGCACTAGGAAGGAAGCCAGACAAACCCAAAAGTCCCGAAGCAATGTGACAATTCAAGTCCTAAGGAGAATCCACTACTAGCGGCTACAGCAGTGGGTCCGGGAAAGAAAAGCTGCCCCTGCACTTGCAGAGCCTAAAATAAAGCATCATGAGAGAATCTAGCGGCTATAAAGCGATTTAAATTCACAGAAAGAGAGCGCCAAGCACAGTGGTGTGGACGGGAGTGCCCAGTCACCCTTCCGTCCTCGGCGAATGCTGTGCCTGATAAGCAGAGGGACCAGCTGATTCTCATCAGCCCATGAACACCACACACAGAAAGAATTAAGGAATGAAACCTAAGAGTTAAAGAGGAATATGGTTACATTTTACCGATGAGTCATCATTTCCCACATCAGCTCAGCTCTGGACTATATCAGAGACATGGATGGGGTTACCCAGCACAGCCCAGACCACCAGGAGAGGCCGTGCGGGCAGGATCACCTGCACCGTCTTGCACAAATAAATAAGCACGAACGGTTCAGAAAGACCAGCAAAGTAACGTAAGTACCAGAAGCCCAAGAAGTGGTGATTCCGGAAGGGAAGTCTGAAATATCTCCTCTAAACTTCACAGTCTCACAATTGCCCTGATTACCCCATGGAAACAGGATGAACTTGTCAGGTAGGTTTTACCCATTTGTTAGCTTCTTCTCACTGTTGCCAAATATAGGTCCCAGGAATTGTGTTTGATCACTCTCTCTCTGACCGTTTGAGCCTCTTTCTCTCAGGCACAGTGGAACAGAATAACCCCTTTTAGTCTGTCAGGCGGCACCTGTAATATCAGCTGTAAGGGATCCCGTCCGATTGGGCCATGGATCGGGCAAGACCTAGAAGGTTATCTAAAAGGTGGACTGTCCCCACCCACAAAATTCAAAATTACATTAAATTAAAAGTAAATTATAAAGCAAATGTTGGAACGTTAAAAATACTGCATTTCTTATGATGATTACTTCATCACTTTTATATTTGTATATCAAATCATTTATCCTTTCCAAAATCTCTTTCTCCCTCTCTCTCTGCCTCAGCTGGGCTGACTTTAATGATCCCAGATGAGAAGGCCCAGCTATGCCCTGGGTCCCGTTGGACAACTACCCAAAACCCAGGAATGGGACAGCCCAGTCCTGGGATCATCAAAGAGTGCTGAAGGAGACCACATAGGGACAGACATCATTAATTCTTTGCCTTTTTTTTTTCCCCCGTGGTCTGCCCTTCCTTTTCTACCATAAACTAGATAAATGTATTATAGTGACATGATATTTAGCATGGTGGTGGCTGAAAAGGGAAGGGCATCTCAAACCCCGGTAGATTTTTCTTTGCCTGTTACCAAATACTTCTTTCAGGTAGCTGACCAATCTGTAGAAACAAAACGCTTATATCTATTAATAGTAAATACTCCTGAATTGTCACATTTCTGGCTCCTTTGCCATTTAAAATTTGAAATTTTTTTTTTCAACCAGCCCCACAGCTAGTGGGACTCTTTTTTTTTTTTTCCCAACGTTTATTTATTTATTTTTGGGACGAGAGAGACAGAGCATGAACGGGGGAGGGGCAGAGAGAGAGGGAGACACAGAATCAGAAACAGGCTCCAGGCTCCGAGCCATCAGCCCAGAGCCTGACGCGGGGCTCGAACTCACGGACCGCGAGATCGTGACCTGGCTGAAATCGGACGCTTAACCGACTGCGCCACCCAGGCGCCCCTAAAATTTGAAATTTTTAAAAGATGTGTTTTTCGACATCTCCAGGATTGGGAAACCCGAACTTTCCACTGGATCTGAAAAACCGTAATTTCTTTTTGGGGGCAAGACTTAACCTTTAAATTGCTTTTCATGTTAATTTGACTCTGCCTCCCCCGACCCCCTCCTTCTCTTACCCTGTTCACAGTTGTCCCCGCGTGGACTGACAGTTTCCTGTCACTGGAGCCGTGAGCCACCTGGCCCTCCAGTCCTCTCAGCCAGCCCAGATAGAAAGGAAGAGATGGCCCTCTCGTAACTGAGAGTCTGAACATCCACTGCGGTCGGTATTAGCACAGGGACGTGTGACCCAAGAAACAGTGGCTATTCCTTTCCTTGGAGGTCCTTTCGGAAATAATCCTCTGTCTGGACAAACAGGTTGGTTCAAGTACTGCCCTGCCTAAATTCTGAGCGAAACAGGTCAGGAGACTTCTAGTCTGAGGGATCTGTTACTGGTGCTGAAGGAGACTCAGCTGATTGAAGTCAGAAGGCAAGAGAACCCTCACATCAAACCCCAGGTGAACCCTACGTCTCTCCTCTCAAGGAAAAACCCTTAAGCTTGTTCCCAGAGTCACAAAACACAGGACTTGAACAATGTGGGGTAGGGGCACCAAGCCCCACACAGTCAAAAATCCACACAGAACTCTTGACTCCCCCCCTCAAACTTAACCACGAATAGCCTTCTGTTGACGGGAAGCCTTACTGATCACATGAACTGCGCATTTTGTTAGAAATGTTGTGAGGGCGCCTCAGTGTTTCAGTCAGTTAAGTGTCTGACTCTTGATTTCGGCTCAGGTCACGATCTTGTGAGTTCAAGCCCTGCCCCCGGCTTTACACTCCGCAGAGCCTACTTGGGATTCTCTCTCTCTGCCCCTCCCCCATTCCATTCACCCTCTCTCTCAAAAAAAACTTTAAACAAATGTTATGGAAAGAAAATTTATTAAGAAATTCATTTTAAAACAAGGAAGTACGGGGGCGCCCGGGTGGCTCAGTCGGTTAAGTGTCCAACTTGGGTTCAGGTCATGATCTCGCGGTTCATGGGTTCCAGCTCCGTGTCGGGCTCTGTGCTGACAGCCCGCTTCGGATTCTGTGTCTCCCTCTCTCTCTCTCTGCTCCTCCCCTGCTCACACTGTGTGTGTGTGTGTGTGTGTGTGTGTGTGTGTGTGTGTGTGTGTGTGTCTCAAAAAATAAACATTAAAAAGCTAAAAATAAACATTAAAAAACTAAAAATAAACTTTAAAAGAATACACTTACAGTACTGTATTTATCGAAAAACATCCGTGCATCCGAGTGGACCCATGCAGTTCAAACCCAGGTTGTTCAAGGGCCCACCGTACATTTATGACTACCACCAGCACCGTTGAAGAAAAAGGCACTTCTACACAAAGCTGAGGAGCAAAATAATCAGACTCAGCATAAGATGAAAGACCTCATTCTCATTTTTATCAATTTGCTCACTAAAATTCCGATTGTTGTGACAAAGTAATTATGTAGAGGAGGAGCTATTTCAGCTGACATTCTAATAAAGCAGCAGCAGGGGGCTAATCTACCAACGTTATTGGGTAAAGAATTACAAGTTGAAGCCAAATTGTAAATAAATGTCCCACTGCTCTTACAGAGTTTGAATATACTAAAATTAATGCCTAGAGCCTAGCAGTGCAATTAATTTTGATATAATGCCCAACGTAGAGTGTGGGCTTATTAGCTAAGCCCTAAACAGCAAAGACAGGTGGCTCAAGAGCTTGGAGCCCGAGGCACCAGACCACTGTGCCCAAAATGTATTTCTTAGCTAACTCCCCTCAGATCTTCGGCAATGGAACTGAGTGAGGCAAAAGTGTCCACCACACCTGTACTTAAGCATAAAAGTGTTCTTTTTCATGCTGAGAAATTTGTTGCTAAACAGATGCAAATCCCACCCTACATGCCACCAACGCTAGGTAGCCAGTGGAGCAAAGGTGAGAATTTGAGCGTTCCTTTCTAGAACAGAGATAATGTTTCAAAACAACCACCAGCCCCACCACATCATCAAAATATAATTTTATGGGAAGCCTTCTGTAATGTATACAAATGTCAAATCACTGTGTTGTACACCGGAAACGAATATAATACTGTATGTCACCTATACCTCAAGTTTTTAAAAATGTAATGTTGTATAAAATGTAATTTGTATAAAATGTCGACTCTCAATACATATTTGTGTTTTCACAAGGATTCAGTAACTGTTCACGTATAGTTTTTTTCTAATGTGTATTTATTTTTGAGAGAGAGAGAGAGAGACAGAGTGTGAGCGGAGGAGGGGCAGAGAGAGAGCGAGACACAGAATCGGAAGCAGGCTCCAGGCTCTGAGCTGTCAGCAGAGTGGACAAGGGGCTCAAACAGTGAGATCGTGACCTAAGCCGAAGTCGGACGCTCGACCGACTGAGCCACCCAGGTATCCCTGCTCAGGTATAGTTCTAAAAGTAATTTTAGTGGGCTTTTTTGCTGTCCCCTTGTACTGCATCAAAGCAACGGAAAACCTGTATTTAATTTTAAAAAGCATTCTAAAATGTCCAAGTTCTTAAGGCCCAGAGGAGAACAAGGCAAAGCTGAGCCCTTCACAAACAGTAACAGAAATGATCTCATTAAGTACCACTGTCCAAACATGTCTGCTTTTCAAACAGATCAGGGAGCGAAAGATCCAATGGAGTGCTGGTTTCTACTTTATCTCCACCTACAGGTTTTCGCTTAAGCTGAGCCTGAAGCTTATGTTCTTTACAGGGTTCGCTTGTTCTAGAAGGAAAGAAAAACATTCCAAAGGAATGATTTTAAAAACTAGAAATTATGGTTTAAATAATGCTATCACTATTGGTCGAAGCCTGCAATACAAAATCAGCAACACAAAAAGACTCTTTAAACGTTCACACTGATTTTCCCCCTAATTTTGGTTTGCCCTGCTGCACCCCTCCCCCATCTTTTAGGGCAACACAAGCCATGTCTGTTCACAGCAGTTGTTTTAGAGAGAAACAAACCCCTAGGCCAATTAACCCAACAGGAGCTAGTTAGTAATTTGTGTGATTCATTCAACTGCACAAATATTTTTGTGCATCTACTAGGTACTTGGGATACAGCAGTGAAGAAAGCAACCATCAAGAATCTCTGGCCCCGGGGTGCCTGGGTGGCTCAGTCCTAGGTGTCCCACTCTTGATTTCGGCTCAAGTCAAGATCTCCCGGGTTTGTGGGTTCCAGCCCATGTCAGGCTCTATGCTGGCAATGAGGAGCCTGCTTTCAATTCTCTCTCTCTCTCTCTCTCTCCCCCTCTCTTCCTGCCCCTCCCCCACATGCACGTGCACTCTCTCTCTTTCAAATAAATAAACTTTAAAAAATAAACTGGAGTTCTATTCAGGGAGTTCCTTATTTCTGTTGGTGTGTCCCACATATCCAAACTTCTGTTTTTCTCTTATTAAGCCTGTGTTATACGGCTCAGCTGAGAACTAAAGAGGATAGAAGGAAAATTATTTTTCCTTCCCTACATAAGGACCCCGATTTCTCCCTTTAAAAAAATTTTTTTTTGAGTTTTATTTATCTATTTTGAGAGAGAGAGAGAGCATGAGCAGGGGAGGGGCAGAGAGAGGGAGAGAGAGGATCCCAAGCAGGCTCTTCACTGTCAGTGCAGAGCCCAGTGCAGGGCTTGAACTCACGAACAGTGAGACATGACCTAAGCCGAAAGCAAGGGTGGTAGGTTTAACTGACTGAGCCACCTGGGTGCCCCAAAAAGATTTTATTTTTAAGTTATCTACGTACCAGTGTTGGGCTCCAATTCACAACCCCAAGATCAAGAGTCACATATTCCACCTACTGGGCCACCAGGCGGCACCCCCACCCCCATTTCCCCCTTCTTAAAGACTTCTTGCTGAGATAGTTTTGTCTTAGAAAGATGACACATCTCTTAGCAGAACTCTGATCCCCAAAGTGTATGTCCCATGTCTTTGAACCCATGGTTTAATTTTTCAATCCTGCATAAATCACCCTACAAATCCCCATTTATTGCTGCCTTCTGTCCTTAGCATTTAACTTGGAAATGCTTTCCAGTGATAGCTCTTCCTTCTTATTTGCAGAAAAGATCTTCATTTTGGAACTTCTTGCCCTCAGATGAACACCGTAAACTTTACCTTTCCGTTGGCTACAAAACCTTCAACTCTTAAAGATGGCATTTGCTTTTGGTTTGGGCATAAAACTTTCTCCTCCAGCTACTCTTTCATCACAATTATGAACTTTACCAACTAAGACGTTTCCTCTTACCAATCCCCAGCCTCTCATCCATCCATCATCTACTGCCCTTCTCACTCTCACTCCCCAAGCCCCTTTTCTGTGCCCTCTGAAAACAGCAATAATTTCCCTGTTATTCAGAGATGGGGGGTGGGGACCCATCTGTGGCTCATGTGTACCTTTTTTTTTTTAATTTTTTTTAACGTTTCTTTATTTTTGAGACAGAGAGAGACAGAGCATGAACGGGGGAGGGGCAGAGAGAGAAGGAGACACAGAATCAGAAGCAGGCTCCAGGCTCTGAGCTGTCAGCCCAGAGCCCGACGCAGGGCTCAAACTCACAGACCGCGAGATCGTGACCTGAGCTGAAGTCGGACGCTTAACCGACTAAGCCACCCAGGCACCCCTGATGTATACCTTTAATTACTAACTTCTTTTCCTGACTTAGTCATTTCAAGCATCATCACCAGAGAAAAGCTAGAGATAGTATTTTATAAAACACATTCACCTAAATGTAACAGAGACAATGCCATTATTTCATTTAAAAAGTTTTATTTTATTTTTCTCTTTTCTCCAATTTTTCATTAAAAAATTTATTTTATTTTATTTTTCTCTTACTGAGCACTACATTTTCCAGCTTACCTTGCAATTTTACTGGGACTCTATGACTCCGTACTGGCCAGTGGGGGAATGGGTGGAAATGACATAAGCCACTCCCAGGTCTGAACATTAAAAAATATCACGCAGTTCTACACCCTCTCTTTCCTGTCTTCAACAATTTTGGAGGCTGCCTGTTGAGGCTGCATCACAAAACAATGGAAATACGGATCCCATGGTCTCTGGAAAGATAACTCCCAATGACCCACATTTGAATCTAGTTCGGTTGTGCCAACCCACTGAAGCCATGGAATTTCAGGGGTTGTTTCTATAACACAGTCTAGGATATTCCACTACCATATTCGACCTTAGTTAACTCTTGTTCTACTTCCCTATCTCCCAAAGCAACATTTCACAGATGGAGAAACCAGGGCTCGCTGAAGCCTGTGGCCTGGCTAAACTAGCACAACTAGGAAATGAGGCAGGCATCCCTCTGTCCTCTCCATACCAGAACTACTGTCCTATTCCTGGGGCCCTCCGTATACACTTTCTGTTCTTTGTCAGGTAGGGAAGGGAGAAACCTTTTTCCCTCCACCCTCCTAGGATCCCTGGCTGGGGTCCTATAAGTTAGGTTGACAAAAGATGAGGTTAGCAAGAGGAAAAGGAAACAGGAGTTTATTAACATGTGCATTGTGCATATGCATGGGAGCACTCAGAGAGGAGTAACTCAAAGAGGTAGTTAGAACTTGGGCCTATATACATCTTAGCAGAAGAACAAAGAATTTTTAGAGAAGTGACAAGACAAAGGAACAGGATTTTAAGTTGCTAGGACAGCAAATTGTGGAAAGGCAAATATTAAGAAACTAATGGAAGATAAAGGCTAGTTACTAAAATTTGTTATGTAGATGCCTCTGGTGCCATCTCTGGGCTAATAAGGGTCTAGAGTTGTCTCCAGTGATTAACTTCTGTCCTCGATAGAGAGGGGAACAGGGGGCACCTCTACAAATTTATGTCCTGCTTTTAGGTAAATATGGGGAGGGCAGAGAGCTTTTCTTGTACTGTGTCTGCCTTTTCTCAATTGCCTTCAGCTCAAAATAATTCTTATTCCAAAGTAGTACATTTTGGGATGGCATATTCTGCTACCCTTCAGTAGTGGTCTACAATTTTTATTGGACCATTCATCCTCAATTATCCTACACTTACCCTCTTCAGAAAGGTCATTTGTAAATAATTGCCATTACTCTGTTTAATGTTCAAAAAGTGATAGAATGGGCACACCGCATCTGTGGCCTCCTGGGGAATAATGGCAGACCTCTCTCATGTTTGGTTTATACAACCAGAATATTTGCAAGTTTCATGCTTCCAGCCAGTAAGGCAAAACAAACAAAAAGCCACATATTACAACCAGTACTATAAGGAAGAACCAAAACAAAAGTCACTAGGTGATGTCAAAAGGGCCTGAAGGAAATCGTCACAATTCAGTCTTCTCTTATACCATGTTGTATGGAACCTCTACACCATTTTGTCATTTTGCAGCATGCTGCCATTTATAAATAATGACACCTCCCAAAAGACATGGGGAACATAGTTTTCCGTGTGTGTGTGTGTGTGTGTGTGTGTGTGTGTACATGCCCAAACTTTAGCGATGACTTTGTAAACATTCTTGTATCTAGTTTTCTCTCCCTCTATATCAATAGCACCACCATCTACCCACTTATCAAAGCCAGAAATCTGAGTGTAACGCCTGAGTCATCTGTTTCCTTCACCCGCCAGCAAGTCCAATAATTCTTCTTCCAAAATAATCCTCATCTCTGACCTCTCCTATCCATCTTCAATGTCATCTCATCTCTTACCTGAATTAATGAGTAGCTTCTGAACTGGTGTCCCAGCTTCCAGTTGAAATTTCTATTACCCCAATCTCCTCAGCAAAGTGATCTAAAAACATAAATCAGATCATTTCATCCTTCCACTTAAAATTTATAATAGTTTCTTATTGCTTAAAATACGATCCAAACTCTACTATGGTCTCCAAGATTCTACATGACCTCGGTCTGCCCATCTCTCTGGCTTCATCGTATAGACTTGTTCCTACTCCAGTGACAGTCCTGCCAGCAGCTCTGTCTCACCTTTGCCTTGGGATTTGCTCTTGCCTCTACCTGGAATGCTTCACCCTGGCTGCCCTCATGGCTGGCTTCTTCTAATCCCTCGGGTTTACTTTTAGTTGTCACTTCTCCAAGGTGGACTACTCTGACCACCTTCATGAAGAAGGTCCTTCCCTCATTATTCTCTAGCATGGTATTCAATCTCCTCAGAAAACTTATCACAGTCTGCAGTAATTTTGTCCATCGTGTGTTTACTTGCCTGCCTTCCCCACCAGAACGCTGTGTTTAGAGAGGTAAAATGATAATAGCTAATACTTTCTTTGTGCCACAGTCTACCTTAATTGCTTTATATATGCAAGCATAGCCTGCCAAATATCTCCCGAAACAACACCTTTTGTTTTTTGATACCCAAACATCACAGAATGTATGTATCTCTCAATACAGAGTTTGTTTTAAGCTGATGGAAAATTTTTATATTTATGTCTCCAAAAGTCCAATATAGTTTAGCCAAACAATGTGGGGGGAAAGTTGTCCAGTTTCTTTCCAAATTCAAGGGGTAAAACAGCAGCAACAATCATAGACGTTTTGAAAAGCACAGTGAGTATCCACAGAGGGGGTGTAGTCTTGGATGTTGCTGATGCTCAGAATGACCTCAGAGTGTCACGCTCAGAGTGAGTCATGCTCTGTCACTGGCAATTGTCCTGAATGCATTTACCAGTGCTTTCCATATTGAGCCATTGTTTTTGCTGACAGCTGTACAATGAGTACCAGAAAAGTTCAGAAAGTTTTAAAGAGAATGGTAGATAAGAAATTACAAGGATAAAAATAATAACTACAATGGAAAAGATGTTGCTGTACATAGAACAACTGTTTTAAATTTTTTGGTGATCAATATTTTAAACATTTTGCATAAATGTGTTACATAGATGTGTTAAGGAAAAAAACCTGTTTTTCTATCCTCTTAGGTTCTGTCTCAGAGACCTGCAAATTAAACTGGCAAAAGACAAATTAGCAAGAGAAAAGACAGATTTTTTATTCCTGTATATTTATTTTTCACTGCAAAATGAGACTCAAGTAGACAGAACTTAGAGTTTATATATCATCTTACTAGGGGAGGGGGAGGAGCAGAGCAACACTTCCAGGAGAGCAAATGACTTCTTAGAAAGAGGGCATAAGGGGCACTTATGCAAATAAATTTTTTGAAAAATAAATGTGCCTTTAGAAAAATAGATGGAAGATATGATAGTTTGTGACAATGTCTATCTGGGTATCATGCAACTTCTGACTTTTCAACTCCAAGAAGAGAAGATTAGAGTTGCTGCTGGAGGGTGGGGGGTGCATTTATAACAGTCAAACTCTTTTTTAAGGCTCAGCTTTTAGGCAGATAAGACTGCTTAGGAACTCAGATGACTTTGTTCAAAATAATTCCTATGCCAAAGTGACATTTTGGGGGGAGGTATATCCTGATCGCTTCCAGTGTTTTAGTATACTTTAGTTGTGCGTTAGGAAATTGGTTGGGATTCTGGGTTGAAATGTAATATATTATACATATTTTTTCCTTTTAAAATAATGTGAGCTCTTCCTTTCCAACCCCAGCCCAGCAGAATGGCTCCTGCGAAGAAGGGGGGCGAGAAGAAGGGCTGTTCTGTCATCAATGAGGTAGCGACCAGCGAATACACCATCAACATTCACAAGCGCATTCATGGAGTGGGTTTCAAGAAGTGTGCCCCTCGGGCACTCAAAGAGATACAGAAATTTGCTGTAAAGGAGATGGGAACTCCAGATGTGTGCATTGACACTAGGCTCAACAAAGCTGGCTAGGCCAAAGGAATAAGGAATGTTCCACACCATATCCAAGTGCGGTTGTCCAGAAAAACATAAGGAGGATGAAGATTCACCAAACAAGCTCTATATGTTGGTTACCTATGTAGCTGTCACCACTTTCAAAAATCTACAGACTGTTAACATGGATGAGAACTAATTGCTGATTGTCAAATGAAGGTATAAAACTGCATAAATAAATAAATAAATACATAAGAAATAGAACCCAGTTAGCATCTTCACACAGAAAATCTAATTTTCAGATGCAGATTATTAATATATACTGAGATACCATTATTAATTCACTTCAAGCAAATGTCTGTCTTACGTGATAGGTAGTTTTATTCACCTTCCCTCTTTTTGTGAGGTATGTAAAGGTTAAGTAACAAGCCCAAGATTCTAATGGAAGTAAGTAGCAGAGCTGGACCTGAACCCAGAGATCCCGAATATAAAACCTGTCTTCTTAACCACTTCAGGGGCTAAAGGGCCTCTCCCAAGGAAAGATCCACATCTATCTAATGCATCTATGTATCCCAATGCCTGACAAGGCTCAGCCCGTAGTAGCTGATCAATTTCTTATCCCAAATGAATTAATTAATGGGTTGAAGAAAACCAGAATAAATTACCCCCAAATATGCCTTTTTGACATAAAAATTATTTTCAGGTGAAAGCAATTAATAAGTCGCAAATGCAGGGGTGCCTGGGTGGCTTAGTCAGTTAAGTGTCTGACTTCGGCTCAGGTCATCATCTCCTGGTTCCTGAGTTTGAGCCCTGTGTCAGGCTCTGTGCTGACAGCTTGATCCTGCTTAGGATCTGTGTCTCCCTCTCTCTCTGCCCCTCCCCTTCTCACACTCTGCCTCTCTTGAAAATAAATAAACGTTTAAAAATTTTTTAAAAAAGAAGCAAATGAAGGAAAAGGTCTCTCTGCCCTCCCCCTACCCTGCCTAAAGGCAGGATATAAATTATTCTTCTTTGGAGACAGACTTTTATCAGATGACATCAGAAGAATCCATAAGCAAACCTTCTTTCGTTAGTTTCCTGCCTTATATTTATCTTCCCACAGTTTGTCACCCTTGGAGACCTAAAACTACTTCCTTTCATCCTATCATTTCCCCACAAATGTATTGCTCTTTGTTGAAGATGCTACAAGAGCCAGAGTTCTAAGCCACCTCCTCGAGTTACTCTGAGTTTCTCCCATGTATATATGAGATATACATGGTAATGAGCTTTTGTTTTTCTCCTGTTAATCTGCTTTTTGTTACAAGGGTCCCAGACAAGAATTTAAAAGGCTAGAGTGGCAAGGATCTTCTTTCCTCCCTTACAGATGAAGGAATATATTTTAAAAAACACTGTAACTACATTTTGCCAAAATAACTGGCCTATCATCTTCAAAGATGCCAAGACCCTAAAAAGAATTCCTGAGGAATTCTTCTAGGTTGAAGAAAACCAAAGAGATATGACAACTAAATGCAAGGTGACCCTGGATTGGATCATTTTTCTCTACAGGATACTGAACAGTTGACAAAACATGAATAGGGACTGTGGACTAGGTGACTAATGATAGGACTGACAGCACACGTGAATGATATGAAGATTACTTCAAAGTGGAAACATCTGCAACAGCAAATGCAAAGAATTCCTATGTGAACTTCCCATATATGACTACAATAGAGCTTTGTGAGAGTCAGCTACCTCCTCCAGGGAGTTCTCCAATCAGGGAAGCCTGACCTTGGGGACCAGGACATTCCAAAAAATTGTGTAAACAAGCTTCATCCCAACCTTCTGTCCTTTGAAGCCCTAAACACCTCTACCTTATTAAGGTTGATGTATAAACCCCTTCCTTTAGCTGTCCAGGTTGTTTCTTCATCTGAAAGCTTCCACATGCACAAACAAACTTTTCTCCTGTTAATCTAATGTCAGTTAATTCACAGCCCCCCATTCAAATATAAAATGGTAGAAGAAAATTTTCCTCCCACCAAAATGTATCACTGAATTTCCTGATTTTGACAGTTGTATTATGGTTACAGAGGAGTATCTTTGTCAGGAGAAAATTTGTCTTCTATGAACATTTTTGACACCTACAGAGGTCTTTTTTCTTTTTTTAAGTTGTGAGGTAAATAAAGTTTGTACCAGGGGGAATGGGCAAGTTATATGTAATGGAAGGATGGGTGCTGTTGGCCACATATATCAAAGGTATAGCCATGCCTGTCAACAGAGGCCAGAGTTGTGGAGCCCAGAGGAACTTCCTCCAGGCTCAGACCCCCCAAGGTCAGGTGCTTGAGGAACCTGTGGCAAAACCAATTGAGAAAGGAGCAAAGGGTAGAGCTTTTATTTATTTATTTATATTAAGTTTTTTATTTTAATTCCAGTATTGATTCCAGTGTTATATTAGCTTCAGGTGTACAATATGGTGATTCAACAATTCCACACATTACTCCATGCTCATCGTGATAAGTGTGCTCTTTAATCCCCCTCACCTATTTCACCCACCCCCACACCTACCTCCCCTCTGGTAACCATTGGTACAAAGGTAGAGCTTTGAGTCGGTTTTACTCTTGTGCACGTTTTGACTTCCTCACACCCACCACAGGCTGTTACCATCACCTTGTACACCAACTCTAAAGCCCACCTGGGTTCCCCAGAGTGAGACCGAGGGTAACACAGGGCTTAGAGTGGGCTCAGAATATGCCACCCCAAAATACGCCAGTTTGACATATTGACTATTTTGAGCTGAAGGCACTTGAAAAACAACAGGTGTAAGAAAGGCACTATGACTTCCCCTTTTCCTCCTGAAAACAGGAGATAAAACTCCCATATGTAACAGACCCTCCCCTGCACCTGGAGGAAAAGAACATTCTCATCACCAGAGACAGGGAGTCAAAGCCAAGTTGATTTTTTACAAACAAATTTAACCAAAGTAACCCCTATCCTCCTTTAGTCTCCTCATACATTTTAGTTGCTTTTTCATAATTACTACTCTTTGGTCAATCTAGTATATAAACACTGAGGCCTTACTGCTTTTTTGAGTCTTCATTTTTCTGTGAAAGCTCATATGTACATATAAAAATAAAATTTGTTTCTTTTCTTTTTAACCTGTCTTATGTCAACTTAATTCTCAAGTCTAGCTGGAGTTCCTAAGAGGGTAGGGGAAAAGTTTTGCCTCCTATGTGACCCTAATAAAGTCCACTCGGGGAGGGGAGGCAGGGTTCTGAAGATTACTGCCATCAAAACAGAATTTTCCTTTACTTTTTCAGCAGATTTGCTGTCACACATGCACTTGGGTTATCCTCAACATCAAGTCAACATCAACATACACCAACAAAGGAAGGCATAGAACTGACCATGTTTATAACAGAGCCTGTTTTCCATGACAAACGACTTAATTTGGAGGACAGTGTAGAGTCTTGGCTCTCCAATTTCCCGCTAACACTGAGTTAATGCTGCCAGTCTCAGGGATTTATTTCAATTCACTTTCATATATTAATTTGATGCACAGAAATCATTAACTCCTCCACCATACCTTTGTTCTCCTGATGTTTCCCTTTACTGCCTGGAAATCTTGCTGACTGTCACAGATTTGCGAGGGTGGCTCTTGGTTTTGATACACTTTAAGGGCCCAGTGGGGCTTCTAGGTTCTTCTTCACCTCTGTGTATCAGCCATAACTGCCTAAGTTTATGTTCTGCTTGTTGAGTAACACTTTAGGCTTTATTTTCACCGTGTGGAGGATTTTATCACCCTGAATCGACCCAGTTACTGTGCCCATTTAATTATACTGCCTAATTTTCCTACTTGGGTAAATCTCTCAAAATCTTAGAAGGCATTTTAGAGAGTAATCAGACTGGTTCCCGAGATTTTACTCTCTACACTCAAGAATTTTATTTAAAATGAGCATGATTGTAAAAAACAAAAACAAAAACAACCACCAAACATGGAAAAATTATTGGAAGAAAATGCATCCAAATATGTTTTGGGAGGCGGGGGGCGTCTGGGTGGCTCAGCTAGTTGAGCGTCTGACTCTTGGTTTGACATCCAGCCCCAAGGGGGCTCTGCACTGAACATGGAGACTACTTGAGATTCTCTCTCTCTCCCTCTGTTCCTCTCCCCCACTCACACTCTCTCACTCTCAAATGAAAAAAATATGCATACGTTTTTTTCTTTTTAATTGTCTATATGAATTTATATATTATTCATAGTGGGAAATGTAATTACTTTGTTAAATGAAATGAACAGAGAACATTCTCTTTCTTTTCAAAAAAAATTTACACATAAGGGGAACCTGGGTGGCTAAGTCGATTAAGTGTCCAACATCAGCTCAGGTCATGAATTCGCAGTGTGTGGGTTTGAGCCCCACCTTGAGCTCTATGCTGACAGCTCAGAGCCTGGAGCCTGCTTCAGATTCATTGTCTCCCTCTCTCTCTCTCTGTAGAGTCTTGGCTCTCCAATTTCCCGCTAACACTGAGGGAAATGCTGCCAGTCTCAGGGATTTATTTCAATTCACTTTCATATATTAATTTGATGCACAGAAATCATTTAACTCATACTGTGTGTCTCTCAAAAATAAATAAACATTAAAAAAATTTTTAAATCTTCCACATATCTTTAGATCAGGGTGAAAATAGGTAGCCCTGGTTTAACAGAATAAGAAATATTTCTCTGATGAAAATCTGTTTTCCTATCAACTCTCACTATAAGATTAATGATGTGGTCCCACCAAAAAAAAAAAAAAAAAAATCCCTTCACTAAACTGAGTTTTAAAAAAGTTGAATAAGGGAGCTCCTGGCTGGCTCAGTCGGTTGGGCATGCAACTCTTAATCTTGCAGTCGTGAGTTTGAGCCCCATCTTGGACACAGAGATTACTTTCTAAAAACATTTTTTTAAATTAAACAAGAAAGAAAACTTTTAGTAGTGATTATTTGGCACTTTTAAAACTTGTGGATGGACTCAAAACAATGAATAATGTAGTTTCTGTTAATAAAAGACTCCTCTGTCTCTCCACCTATTCATCCAATTCCTGAGCCCCCTGAGGTCTTAGGCGAGCAACAGTGAATAAGACAAACCTATCCTTGCTGCTCTGAAGTTAGCAAGCTACAGAGAATGGCAGCAATGAAACAGGCCATCAGGAGTGATTGCACTGGGGGCATGATGGACCCTGAGATCAGAGAGAGGGGCAGCTGGGAGTAGTAGATGACCTCTTTGGACAATGTCTTGATGAGCTTACTTAGAATTTCCTAACCTTAGGTTATATATATTTTTAAGTTTTTATTTTCATTCCAGTTAGTTAGCATACAGTGTAATATTAATTTCAGATGTACAATATAGTGATTCAGCACTCCCATACAACATCTGGTGCTTATCACAAGTGCCCTCCTTAATCCCCATCACCTATTTCCCCCATCCCCCCTACCCATCTCCCCTCTGGTAACCATTAGTTTGTTCTCTAAGGGTCTATTTCTTGGCTTTTCTCTCTCTCTTATTTTTTCCCTTTGCTCATTTTGTTTGTTTCTTAAATTCCAATATGGGTGAAATCATATGGTATTTGTCTTTCTCTGACTGAACATTTCACTTAGCACTGTACTCTGTAGCTCCATCCATGTCATTGCAAATGTCAAGATTTCATTCTTTTTGTGGCTGAATAATATTCCAATATTCCAATGTATGTACATGTATATATATGTATATATATCTTCTTTATCCATTCATCAGTCAATGGATGCTTGGGCTGCTTTCATAATTGGACCATTGTAAAAAATGCTGCTGTATCCCTTTAAATTAGTGTTTTTGGACGCTTTGGGTAAATACCCAGTAGGGCGATGGCTGGATTGTAGGGTAGTTCTATTTTTAACTTTTTGAGGAACCTCCATACTGTTCTACCACCAATGGAACATTGGCTGCACCAGAGGCTATATTTTTTTAGATGCAAATTTTTGGGTAAGTCTTATTGGCCAATCCTTTGGCTAGGGGAACACAGCCCCCAGCTGCGGATGGAGCCCTCCCATTACAACCTTTACTACTGAATATTGACATGATCTGCCCCCTACCACCTCCACCCCAAGAACTGAGACAATATGTCCAATTCACTTAGTTGTCTTGGTGTCTAGCTCAGGGCCTGGCCCATGTAATACATTTAATAAATGTTGAGTGAACTGTTTGCTGATAGTAATGACACTGCATATCCTTGCCTTATATGAGGGTACATGGGACTCGCCCTGTGATTCTAAGGAATAATGAATTAATGAGAATTATTACTCATTACTGCCAGAGAGTAGAAGCTGGAAAGCTTAAAGCTATTATTTTTAAGTGCAAATGTGTAAAATAGTCCACATTATGTAGCCTCATGAGTGCTTCTCCTGATCTTATCCAGATGTGGCTACAGAAAATTGTGGCCTGAGATGGCCCCAACACAGAGACAGCCTCACCAGGCCAAGGGCTGCGATGCATCCACACATGCACATATATCTCTCAATCTGCCAGTGAGGATCCCAACACTCCTGACCCAATTTTCCTTCTCCCCAGCTGTACCCCAACCTCTGAGGACAAGCCACCCCTGCCACATTTCTTCCTGGACAATGTGTGATAGGAGAGCCAGAGGAGGTAAGGAGTTTGTAGGAGAGGAAAAACCTTTCCTCTACCCTCCTAGCTTCTCCAGCTGGAGCCTTGTGAATTAGACTGACAAAAGACAAGAAGATTATAAAGGATTAACAAGAGGAAAATAAATGAAGAAACCAGAAGTTTATTAATATGTGGTTCATACACATACATGGGAGCATTCAGTGACGAGTCACTCAGAGGGGTGGTATAGTGTATTGGGCTCATATAACATCTTAACAAAGAATAGTACATTTTTAGAGAAGTACCAAGACAAAGGAAAAGGACTTTGAGTTATTAGGGTTGGCAAATTGTGGGAAAGCAAATGTATGAGGAAACTAATGATAAATGAGGGCTAGTATTCACAGGTTTGTTATATAGATTCTTTGGGTGATACAGGTCTAGAGTTGTCTCTGGTCCTTTCTGGTAGAGAGAGGAGGGGGACACTTTTATAAATTAATGACCTGCTTTGCAGAGAATGTTTGTTGTGTTTGCTTCTTCTCAACTACCTTCAGCCCAAAATAATCCTTATGCTAAATTGGTAGCAGACTATGCCACCCTTCAAGTTCCAACAGATTTGGTCAATCTATATCCCTAAGAGACCTCAGAGCTGGGAGACAACACACTGAGGCTGAAGAGAAAGGGTGTTTTGAGGGGATGTGGTTGTTGACAAGAGACTTGTGCAAGTATGGGTTACAACAGAATTCATGGAGACATGAGAAAGGGGACATGAGAAAGCCAACTAGGCATTATGACTTGGATCTTCTTTGACATCTTAGAAGAGACAGGAGTAAAGAAAATCATTTGGTTATCTACCCATCTTTCTTAGTCTGTTCAGGCTGCTGTAACAAAATACCACAGACTGGGTAGCTTCTAAACAGCAAAAACTTATTGCTCAGGTTTTGGAGGCTGGAAGTCCAAGACCAGGGTGCTAGCATGGTTGGGTGAGGGACCTCTTCTGGACTGCAAACTTCTTGTTGTGTCCTCAGATGGCAGAAAGAGTCTCCCTTATAAGATCATTAATCCATTTATGAGGGTTCCACCTACCTTCATGACCTATGTGCCTCCCAAAAGTCCCACCTCCTAATACCATAACCTCTGGGAGTTAGAATTTCAACATATGAATTGGGGGTGGGCACAAACATTCAGGCCACAACACCATCTATCTCTCTACTTTGTTTTTTAGAACTATACTTATTTAAATGTGACACCATTCCAAAACTGAATGATGAGGCCACTGCGGACATGAACACCTCTACTTGGTCCTGATGAGAACTGATGGGCATCTCATCATGTCTAGCACTGAACCTTATCCTCTTCCCACAATCTGCTCTACCCACAACCCACTCCTCAGCTAATGGTAACTCCATCCTTCCAGACACTCAACCCAAACCCTTGGTGTCCTCCATGACTCCTTTCCTCTCATTCCAGCATCCAGCTCATCAGGAAATCCTCTAGGCTTGACCTTCCAAGTACATCCAGAATCTGACCACCTACCGCCACCATGGCTCCTCCCAATTTGAACATCTATTATCTTAAATTACAGCAATGGCCTCCCAACTGGTCTCCTTGCTTCTACCCTCAGCTTCCTACAATCTATTCTCAACAGAGCAGCCAGAATGATCTTTGTGCACCCTTTCATAAGGTACAAAACAATTCAACTCATTTATCTCCTGTGCTTAAAATGCTGCAATGGTTTTCTTCTTCCTTACGATAAAAGCCAAAGTCCTTTTTTTTTTTAATTTAATCTATTTTTTAATTTACATCCAAGTTAGTTAGCATATAATGCAACAATGATTTCAGGAGTAGATTCTTTAGTGCCCCTTACCCATTTAGCCCATCCCCCCTCCCACAACCCCTCCCATAACCCTCTGTTCTCCATATTTAAGAGTCTCTTGTTTTGTCCCCCTCCCTGTTTTTATATTATTTTTGCTTCCCTTCCCTTATGTTCATCTGTTTTGTATCTTAAAGTCCTCATATGAGTGAAGCCATATGATTTTGTCTTTCTCTGACTAATTTCGCTTAGCATAATACCCTCTAGTTCCATCCCTACCCTATGACCCAGCAATTGCACTACTAGGTATTTATCCAAGGGATACAGGTGTGCTGTTTTGAAGGGGCACATGCACCCCCATGTTTATAGCAGCCCTATCAACAATAGCCAAAGTATGGAAAGAGCTCAAATGTCCATCAATGGATGAATGGATAAAGAAGATGTGGTATGTATATACAAAGGAGTATTACTCGGCAATCAAAAAGAATGAAATCTTGCCATTTGCAACTACATGGGTGGAGCCAAAGTCCTTTTAAAGGCTTAGGAGGATGTGTTCTGCCCCACCCACCCCACTTCATATACTATTCTTTCTTTGGATAACTCCCCTTCAGCCACAATGGCCTCCTCACTCTTCTGCACACTCAGTAGGCACACTCCAGCATAGGAGCTTAGGGACCCTGGCTGCTCCCTCTGTTGAAACCCACTCAATAGCCACAAAGCTACCTTCCTCCCCTCCTTCAAGTGTTTGCTCAGATGTCACCTTCTTTGTGTGTGTGTTCATTTAATTTTGAGAGAGAGAGTGAGCAGGGGAGAGACAGAGAGAGAGGGAGACAGAGGATCCAAAGCGGGCTCTGGGCTGACTGCACAGGGCCCGATGTGGGGCTCAAACTCACGAACTGTGAGGTCATGACTTGAGCTGAAGTTGGACACTTAACCAACTGAGCCATCCAGGAGCCCCCAGATGTCACCTTCTTAATATGACCCTTTCCAAAATTGCAGCTGTCTTGAGCCCCACATTCCTTATCCTTTTGCCCTGCTTTATTGTTTTTAACATGTATCATCTTATCTATGCTGCTAAAAGTTCAGCCTGACCAGATTATAAACTCCATGAGTCCATGAAGACAGGTGTCTTTATTTTTACCCTACTTTATCCCTATCACCTGGAACATTGACTAGTACAGAGCAGTTATTCAATGAGTGTTTGAAGAATGAATAGAGTCAGTTTACACCAACAAACAATCAAGGGTGGCTTCTGAACCAGGGGACCTACCAATGCCAGGCACAGCCCTCATGCGCTGGAAGTGAGGAGTGAGAATTGTCTCTACTAACAAGTACAGGCTGGGGCAAGAAGTCAATCTCCAGGACACCCAGCCATAGGGCACACAGATTTTCATCTTCATTATTAATCTGTGTTGTAGCAAGACAAAGGCAAGGACACTAACGTTGACACAATTTGAAGACAATTCTTATAGTGTCTATGCTTCATTTTGTCCAATGGCCAGACATGTAGCAAGCCCAAGCTCCAGGCTGGACGAGGACAGCTGTATGGTTTCAACTAAAGTCTTGAGCACATGCAATATACTCATATATGAATATAGTTTATAAATTCCTTTCTGAAGGTTCAAATGCAGTTGGTCTCCATTACAACATCTGGCAGCCCTAAGCAAGGTAGAAAGAAAAGCCAGCCAGAAGGAGGCTCACAGGTCTCTTCAATGTTTCCAAGGAGAAATGTTTACCCACTCATCATCAAGATAAGATCAATCAATGTTTGCCCCCTCACCGAGTAACAAGCAGAAGCAAATGTACCTACTACTGCAGTTACAGGGTTTCACCAGTGAGCTGAAAGCCAGCACTGCAGATTAGCTCTATGAGAATTGTGGAAAAGATGTATCAATAAGTCCCTGGGCTGGGACGGGGAAGGTGGTGCTATACACAGAAAGAAGAAAATTGTTATTTTTCAAGATAGTCAAATGCTGTGGTTAAAGTGTGTGTCCCATATGTTGAAGTCCTAACCCCCCACTACCTCAGAATGTGACCTTATTTGGAGGTAAGGTCTTTACAGAGGCAATCAAGTTAAAATGAGTCATTAGGGTGGGCCTTCATCCAGTACGACTGGTGTTCTTATATAGGGGAAACTTGGTCACAGACATACAGGGAGGAAAGATGATGTGAAGAGTCATAGGGAGAAGATGGCTGCCCACAAGACAAGGAGGAAAGCCTGGAACAGCTTCTCCTCTTGTAGTGCTCAGAGGGCACCAATCCCTACACACTGATGTCAGATTTCCAGCCTCCAGAACCATGATACCGTATGTCTCTTGTTGAAGCTACACAGTTGCAGTGCTTTGTTACTGCAGCCCTAGCAAACTAATACCACAAGAAATGTGTATTTCGCGGTGAAATGCATATAATAATCCTGCCTCTTATTACTTCACTGACATTTCAGAACTTGTTACAACCCAATCGTTTGTTATGTAGCTCTGGGCGGTGGATACCCGGGTGTCACCAAGATCTCCATCAGTGTTTGTATGTTACAAAAGAATGTCACTTCACTGCGAAAGATTGTTTGTGTTACCTTTGTCTGCCTTCGCCAACCCTCCATTTCCCTTCCATCCAGTGTCTTCACTGGAAACTTGGAAAACTTACCTTTCTTTTCCCAGTGCCCACACCTCCAACCCCATCCCCCACCCTCCCCAAGGCAAACATTCTGTCTCCCTTCAAGAATATGCTTGGCTAGTGATTCTTTTTGGCAAAACCAGACTACCCTTTTTCTCAATTCTCTCTCAACCATCAATTCCTGCCTTTCGGGGTGGGCCTTCCACAGCCCATTCCACAGCAGATTTATTACCCACTCCATCTTCCTTTTGCACGATTTAATCTGCTGTATTTTAATTGGGTAATAAAACTCTGTGTGCCACCCAGCAAAATTCCAGAGCAAGCAATCACCAGGGACACTCTCTCAGCAGCCAATTTCTAATTATTTATTCAGGCCCAAAGCCTAATTCCACCCCTGAGTGCAGTGGTTCTGGGCTGCCGCGCTCCCTGTCTGTGGAGGGGGAAGGGGCTGGGTGGCAACTTGGGATTCCCTGTGAGCACTCCCCTAAACAACAGACTGTCTCTGTGTCCCAGTGGCCTTGGTACCTGGGAGAAGTCTCTCCTCTGCTATCACGGTCGCTCAGGAATCAGATTGCCATCACGGATGAGGAAGTGTCCCTGACATGTAAGGAAAAACAGGGACTAATCAATTCATGGGGTCATGGTATCAGGACAACTGGATAGCCATCTGGAAACCAACTGACACAGAATAAATTCCATATAAGCAAAGACACTGAAGGGCAGCAGAATATGGCACCCAAACTATAGGAGTTTAGGACATGCCACCCCAAAGATGCTGTTTTGTGAAAACATGACACTTTGTTATTTGATTATTTGGGGCTGCACACACTTGAAAACAGCAGATGTAGGGAGAGGCTTTCTCTGAACTCCCTTACCTGGCTAAAGATAGATCCTTCAAAAGAAACTCAATTGTCATACATCCCCTCCCATACATCCCCTCTAGAGTTTCATCAACCTGGGAAGACTGACTCCTGTCACAAGAGAGGAGAACAGACATCGACACTGCACCAGACAAACTTTGTCACAAACTGTCATACCTCCCATCTGTCCTTCTAAGGGCCCGTTCATGTTTCCTAAAAGTCATTTACTCTCCCCTTGAGATGCCTACATTCCCCATACCCTTTCGCTATTAAGATGAGATCTAATTCTGAATTCTAAGCCACTTCAGGGGGTTACTCATTCTTCCCTGGGTGCTCCTGTGTAGACATGAGGAACACGTGCTTATAAACTTCTGTTTGTTTTTCTCGTGTTAATCTGTCTTGTATTACAGGAGTCTCAGCCAAGAATTCAAAAGGGTAGAGGAAAGATTATTTTTTCTTCTAATAGCAATATAAATATGAATTTATAAAAATGTTAGGATAGAATATGGAAGAATTTTTATAACTTCAAATAGATTTGGTCTTTCTAACTATTGCACAAAATCTAAAAACCTTAAAAGACCATATATTTGACTATATAAAAATTAAAACCTGTGGTGCGCCTGAGCGGCTCAGTTGAGCATCTGACTCTTGATTTCAGCTCAGGTCATGATTTCACATTCATGAGATCAAGCCCACATTGGGATTCTCTCTCCCTCTCTCTGCCTCTCTCCTGCTCAACCTCTCTATAAATCAATCAATCAATAAACAAATATTTTTTAATTAAAATTTGTAAAAAATGTGCATCCTCTCCAAAAAAATCATAAACAAAATCAGAAGATAAGTGACAGATTGGGAAAAATACTCACAACTGTGTCACCCTAATATTATATATTAGGTACCTCCTACAAATCCATAAGAAATAGCAACAACCCAACAGAAAAAGTTGCAAATGTCTAAGCAGAAAGTTTGTTGAAGGATAATAAAGAGTAGCTCTTAAATTTTTTTTAGTATTTGAAAAAAATTGTTAACATTTATTCATTTTTGAGAGACAGAGAGAGACAGAGGACAAGCAGGGGTGGGGCAGAGAGCGAGAGGGAGACACAGAATCTGAACCAGGCTTCACGCTCTGCTCCGTCAGCACAGAGCCCGACATGGGGCTTGAACTCACGAACCGTGAGATCATGACCTGAGCCAAAGTTTGATGCTTAACTGACTGAGCCACCCAGTGTCTTTTTTAAATGTTCATTTATTTTTGAGAGAGAGAGAGAGAGAGCACGCAAGCAGGGGAGGGACAGAGAGAGAGGGAGACAAAGAATCCGAAGCAGGCTCCAGGCTCTGAGCTGTCAGCACAGAACCTGAACTGGGGCTTCAACTCAGGAACCATGAGATCATGACCTGAGTTGAAGACAGACACTTAACCAACTGAGCCACCCAGGCACCCCCTTAAAAATGTTTTAAATGCCCATTCTAAAGGAAACGAAAATTAAAATTACAATGAAATGCCATTTTTCACCTATCATACTAGCAAAAACTTCATCTCATACATTGTTGATGAGATTATAAAGTGGTTCAATTTCTATGATGAGAAATTTGTCAGTATTTATCCAAATTAAAAATATATATACCCTTTGACCCTAGGAGTTTATTTCCAGATATTCTCACACATGGGAAATAACACATTGTATATTTGTAAGAGACATTGTCTGTAATAGCCAAACATTGGAATCCACCTGCACGTTTATCAAAAGGAAGCTGATTCAATCAACTATGCTAAATACATACAATGGAATATTCTTTAGCTATAAAAAAGAATGAAGTTCTTAATGAACAATATGGAAAAATACAAATGCACACACCATACCCGTGTGTAAAGCAGGCTGTCGTGTACGTAAAAAAGGTCACAGGGAATAAAATATGTTTATATGACTTACTTACGCATAAAAAGTATCTGGAAGGATAAACAAGACAGAAATGATAGCAGTTATTTGTTAAGGAGGTTGGGAACTGAATGAAGAGGAATAAGGTCGAAGTCTTTTGTTTTATTGCTTATTGTACTTTTTGATGTTTGAAACATGAACCTGTTACCTATTCAGAAGACTAAATTAAAATGAAATCTGCCGGGGTACACACGAGTAGGAAAGAGAGAGGATCTGGATTACATACATAGAGTGGTTTCCTGGCAACCAAACTTCACCAAGTCCTTCCTCCTTTCCTTCTAGAGCCTTCTATGGTGATGCCAGCACTAAGAGGTGGGGGAAGGGGGAGAAAGGGAGGCCGTTGCCTGACCTCACATCCATGCAGCTCTGCTGTTGACATTGTTGTCAAATGAAACTACACATACACCATGGTATTTGTATATGTGAAAAGGTTTCTCTGCTAAATGTAAATATTTTACAATCCTGTTTCATCATTTCCTCATATGTAAAGATATGCCAGTAGCCAAAAAGAAGGAAGTCATCTAGCCTCTTTTCACCCTGAGAAAGCATGCCCATTGAGCACTGGTCACATCTCCATTTTTTTTTTCTTCTTAAAAAGTACCCCCTGAGTGTTCACTCTAATCAAATTTCATTCAAACATAAATATGAGACCAGGGCATTCATGGATGAGTCGCCCTGGGCACTGCACTCTTCCCAGGAGGTCCCAGTCCCTCTAGCTACATCCTAGGGAAGTAAATAGAAACCAGATGCCTGCTAGTCCAAGTATACATACTCCTTAGTGACTCAGTACTCAACAAATATTTAAGGAAGGACTACAAGGAAGGTATCTTCATATAATGGGAATCTTACCACAAGGTTTCTCTGAGGCAGAGCCTCCATTTTGGTTTCAATTTTGGTCATTATTGAAAGGCAAGGGATGGAAATTTGTTGGCAAGGAAAAGGAATTGTGTGTCTTTAAAAAAATAAAACATAGCATGAAGAAAGATTAGTAAAATCAGAATTCCCCTGGGGAATTCACTTCCACTGGCAATATATTCTATTTATTTAAAGTGTCATGAAGTACAAAGGTTATCCAAAAACCGATGGGAAAGATTTAGTGTTCCAAAAATGGGGTGCTCAAGGGCAAACATAAGATTCTGTGAGGAACAACTGTTGGAGACAGACATCTGCTTTCTTTGGGTAGAGTCATTGGTCATGCATCTGTGGAAGCCTGGGATAAAATTTCTGCTTTAAAGCCACTTTCAAAGCATGATTTGATTGTAAGGAGCCATATCCAAATGCAGATTGGTTTGGGGAAGGGGAGCCAGGCCAAAGAAGAACATTCTAACATGTCCTAGGAGAAGGGGGCCAGAAACTAAGCCACTTTACCCATGGAGCTGAATTCTTGGTAGAAGAGGTCCTCTCTACAATATGCACCAGGTCACCTACTCACCTGCCCCAACAATGCACATATCCTACTCCCCACCTGCTGTTCCACCTCGGCACCCCTCTCCGGGTTCTAGCACTGCTACATTGCTGATGGCAGAGCTTTCAGAAGCCATCACAACAAAACTACAATCATTTTGCAACTAAAATATAAGGCCTTGACTCTAGGGAGGAGAAGAGGTTACAGGGAGAGGTATAGGATGCTAGAAGATGCCCAGTGGGGTTCCTTTCTGGGTGGGCAGCCCAAGTCTTCAGGCCTTTATCAAAGCAGATTACTATGAAAATGGGAGGCACCCACCATAGGGCCCTGACTGTCTTCATGGGTCTCTATGGTGGAAGACAAACTTCCACAGGAGCTAAGTTTCCCCAATGGGGAAGAGAGTTCTAAGAGTCACACTGGGAGATGAAAACACTGAACAGGAATTCAAATGGAACTTTCAAATGCCATGTTGAAAAGAAGTCAAGAAAGCATAGGTCAGGGCCAGGAACTAGTAAGACCTTGGAAACTTTTCAGAATCTATCAAATGTGACAATAATTGCCTCACATTTGCTTCTTCTGTTATCTTTCTATCCTTCTTCCCACTAGCACAACTCTTAAAGCCTTTAAAGCAAAACTGTCTGTGTGTTTGTTTTGAGAGCAACCGTTGATCACAGGGCGAGACAGCTTGAGAGAGGAAGGAAATCTGGAGAAGTTAGGGAGAGGGCAGGTAGCCATCCTGAGAAGCACAAGAGAGTGGCAACTTGGGCCATTATGTGTCCCAGAACCTTAGTAATGAAGGACAGATTTCTTTAAACTCTTATGTTTGTGTCATTGTGCCTTTTTTGTTTATTTGCTTATAACCTACCCTGTTCCATAACATATTTAAGAAGCTAATAGGATATAAGAAACATAAAATATAAAGCGAAGAGCAAGAAAATGTACATTAAAATTTTTTTTTAATATTTACTTATTTTTGAGAGAGAGACAGAGACAGAGCACGAGCAGGGAAGGGGCAGAGAGAGAGAGGGAGACACAGAATCCAAAGCAGGCTCCAAGCTTTGCAGGCTCTGCAACTCCGACCTGAGCAGAAGTCAGATGCTTAACCAACTGAGCCACCCAGATGCCCCAAGAAAATGTACATTTTTTTAAGCAGTCATGACTAGGAGAACATCAGAATACATATCCACATAAGGTCCTACTCGGTTACTGAAAGGCAGGCTTAGATCCGTCTCTGAGTTTCCAGGCTCCTGAAGAGGAAAAGGAAATCAGATGGGTTACCTGGTTCTCATTGTCCATAAGAAGAGAAACAACCAAGCAGTTGCTGAGGTAAAGTTCTTGTGGTTTTTATCTCTAAAAGATCATTGTCAGGGCTCCTGGGTGGCTCAGTTGGTTCAGCTCAGATTATGATCTCACGGTTTGTGGGTTTGAGCCCCACATCAAGCTCTGCACTGAAAGTGCAGAGTCTGCTTGGGGTTCTCTCTCTGCCCCTGCCCTGTTCCCTCTCTCTCTCTCTCTCTCTCTCTCTCAAATAAATACACTTTAAATGAATGAATGAATGAATGAATGAATGAATAAATAAATAAATAAATGGTCATTCTCCTCTGGTGCTTCATGGAGTGGTACAAGAGTGATATGGCAAGCACCACCTCTGCATTAGCACCTAGAGGAAAATGCACAAAGTGTTCCTTACAGATGCTAAGAGAAATGACTGCAAAGCAAAGGCCACAGATAGCATTTCAGTGGGAAACCTCTCCTCCTCACCTAAGCAGAAAGCAGCAGAACCAGGTTTGGAACTCGGGTCAGGGGATGTCAACTCCTGTTTGCTTTTCACCCCCTTTCACCTACCAATTTCCTACTCCTCTTTCAGTCTCAATTTAAACTTTACTTCTTGAAAAAGACTTTCTCTGACCCTGGATGGGGCTAGGCTCCTCGATTTTCCTTATCTTTGTTTTCACTTGTTTGATGTCTTTCTTTCTTTCTTTCTTTCTTTCTTTCTTTCTTTCTTTCTTTCTTTCTTTCTTTCTTTCTTTCTTTTTGAGAGAGAGAGAGAGCATACACACAAGCAGAGGAGAGGGGCAGAGGGAGAGAGAGAAAATCTTAAGCAGTTTCCATGCTCAGCACAGAGCCCAACACAGGGCTCGATCCCATGACCCTGGGATCATGACCTGATCTGAAATCAAGAGTCAGATGTTCAACTGACTGAGCCACCCAGGTGGCTTTACCAACAGACTACAAGCTCATGGGAGCAGGGACCATATGTTCATTTCAATAGATGCTGAAAAAGCATTTGACAAAATTCAACACCCATTCATGATAAAATCTCTCCGCAAACTAGAACTAGAAGTAAACCTTTTCAACCTGACAAAAGGCAGCTAAGAAAAACCTGCAGCTAACATCATACTTAATGGTGAAAGACCAAGTGCTTTCCTGAAAAGATAAGGAACATGGCAAGAATGTCCACTCTCATCACATATATTCAACATTGTATTGGAAGTCCTAGCCAGTGGAATAATGCAAGAAAAGAGGGAAAAAAAAGGTAATCCAGATTGGAAAGAAAAAATGACACTGCCTTTATTTGCAGATGACATGACTATCTATGTAGAAAATCCTAAATGATTCATTTTCCTATACCTAGTAGTAAATATAGCAAAGATGGAAGATGCAAGATTAATATATAAAAATTAACTGTATTTATATGTAATAGTGATAAACAACTGAAAATGAAATCAAAAAGCAATAAAGTAAAATAGCATCAAAAATGTAAAATACTTACAGATACACTTAATGAAAATATGCAAGACATGTAAACTGAAACTTCAAAACATTTCTGCGGGAAATTAAGGATGACTAAATAAATGGAAAGACATTCCATGTTCATGGATTAGAAGATTCAATATTGTTAAGATGTTAATTCTCCCCAAATCAATCTATAGATTCAAAGCAATCCCAAGTAAAATTCCAGGAGACTTTTTTATAGAAAATGTCAAGCTAATTTGAAAACTCATATGGAAATGCAAAAAACACAACAACAACAAAAAAAAACACAACACCAGGTCAAACAGTTTCAAAAAAGAACAGAGTTGGAAAATATACCTTGATTTCAAGACTTACTGGAAAGTTCCAGGAATCAAGATGGCAAGATGGTGTGATTATTGCACAAGGATAAACAATAGATCACAAGTCAGCAAACTTTTTCTGTAAAGGGCCAGATTATAAATATTTTTGGCTCTATAATCTGTTGCAACTCTGCCTTTATAACCTGAAAATGGTAATAGACAATACTTAAAATAATGAATGGGCTTGACTGAGTTCCAATAAAAAGAAACAGCTGGTAAGTGGGCACCTGGGTAGCTCAGTCAGCTGAGCATCAGACTTCGGCTCAGGTCGTGATCTCATGGTGAGTTCGAGCCCTGCGTGTGCTGACAGCTCAGAGCCTGGAGCCTGCTTCAGATCCGGTGTCTCCCTCTCTCTCTGCCCATCCCCTGCTCATGCTCTGTCTCTCTCTCAAAAATAAATAGACATTTAAAAAAAATTTTAAGTAGGTAGTGAGCTACATTTGGCCCTCAGGACATAGTTTGTCAACCCCTCATGTAGACCAATGGAACAGAAGAAGAGAGTACAGAAATAGACCCACAGATATAAAGTCTGTTGACTTTTGGGGCACCTAGGTGGCTCAGTCATTAAACATCTGACTTCAGCTCAGGTCATGATTTCAGTTTCATGAGTTCGAGTCCCACATCAGGTGAGCTTGAGCAGTAAGCTTGAGCCCTGCTTCGGGTGAGCTTCAGCCCCCTTTGGGTAAAACATGAGCCCTGCTTCAGGTGAGCCCCACTTCTCTCTTTCCCTTTCTCTCTGCCCCTCGTTCACTTGTGCCGTCTCTCATAAATACATATATACATACATACGTACGTACATACATAAAGCCTGTTGACTTTCACAAAGTTGCTAATGTATTTAAATGGAGAACAGATAATCTTGTCAATGAATGGTATTAGAACAATGGGACAATCATATGTGAAAAAAAAAATGAACCTTCATACCACATAAAAAAACAATCACAACAAAACCAAACCTCAAAATGAATCATAGACCAAAATGTAAAAGCTACAACTATAAAACATCTAGAAGAAACAAAGGAAAATATAGGACAAAATCTTCATATCTTTGGGTTAGGCATTACTCATAAAAGAAAGAAAATGGACTTTATCAACATTAATCTCTATGCCGAACTTGAAAGGAATACATTGCTAAATATACAGTGAGTTGTGACTGACAGACTCAGACCTGTTCCTGGATGCCACAGTGGCCTTCAAAAAGGCCAAATGATTTTTCTGTATTTCAGTTTCAGAATTTGCAAAAGGAAAGTTAAGCAAACATACCTCAGTAAAATCTTTTACAGACCCTCATACGAGCAATGTAAAATAGAAGAGAACTCATCTGTGCAAACTATAAGAGACCTACCTGACTTGCCTCAAGAGCAATGGGTTAATGTAAGGAGGTCCCACGTGGCCAGGAATGGGAATTGGGAATCTCAGAAAGCACAAAACTTCTGCAAACAAGACCCTCTCAATGTCTCTGCTTCTGTCTGCCGTTATCTGACCTCTTCCTTTTTATAGGCGGGCCCCTCACTCTGTTATGCTCTTTCACATGCCTTTGTTTGCTTGACTTGGGCCCTGCCTTATAGCATCACTTCGCCTTCAGGTCTGCTGCTGCTAGGCAAGTGTTTTCAGTATTTCTTGTTTCATGTGCCCTACGGAGGCATTCTGATTGGCTCAACTCATCTTGACATGCCAAGTCATAGGTTGCTGGTCAGCCTATGGATTTGCTTGCTACCCTAGTCCAAACAGCTGTGGGTAGGATAGGGAAAAAAGATCACAGGATATAAAGTGGCTTACTATTAAGACAGAATCCATCAAACATTTCAATTCCAGGAGTACAGGTAAGTGAAAGGTCTGATCTGTCCAGAACAGATAATGATGCTAATTTCATAAAGGAGTATTTCAGGGGCAAATGGGAGGCCCTATGTCATGAATAGAGCATGTTCTGAGTTCTTCAAAGTATACTAAATTCAATTTTTGCATAATATGACTATAATGGTTAATTGTATGTGTCAGCTTAACTGGACCATGGGGTGCCCAGATATTTGCTGAAACATTATCCTGGGTTTGTCTGTGAAAGTACTTCCAGATGAGATGAGCATTTGAATCCATGAACTGAGTAAAGCCAATGGCCCACCCACATTCAATTCATTGAGGCCTGAATAGGACAAAAGGCAGAGTGAGAAAGAAGTCACTCTTTCTGCCTGTATTTACGCTGGGTCATTGGTCTCCTCCTGCCTTCAGACTCAGACTCAGACTCAGATTCAGGAACTAAACCATTGGCTGTCGGGGTTTCCAGCTTGTAGGGCTTGGCACTTCTCAGCCTCCATAATTGCGTGAACTAATTCCTTATAATAAAAGCATACTGTTGAAGGACAAAACTTCAACTGAGTAAATTTGAAAATCTAATTGGCTTTATTAAGTGATTCACGAATTGGGCAGCATCCCATCTAGCAAGTAGAGGGAAGCTCCAAGGAATTGTACAAAATGGAGGCTTTTCGTAAGAAGGAAAATGGGGCAAGAAAGCTACTAGCCAAAGGGAAGAATGAATTGTTCCAGGCAAGGTCACCTTCCCTCACGTGGAAAGGCAAGGGGGCTTATTACGTGTATCACCTCAACTTCCTTTGGGAGATGTTGAGAACACATGTGACAGATTATCTCACTGGTACTGATCAGAAAATTCTTGACTGACCAGTTAGGACTCACATTTCGGGGCAAGGTTGAAATGCAGTTAGGTTAGATATTAAGCCTGGGTTTGGTGACTTGGCCCAAGTGACACCATTTGGGGCCTGTGGTTTTTAACAATACACACACACACCACATACCCATACGCACACGTTCTATTGGTTTGGTTCCGTGTCTCTGGAGAACCCTGACCAACTCAAATGTACAAAAATCAAATCAACAGAGAATAAGGCCAAATGAAAGTGTATTTCATTCCAGACTTTGTGATTCTCTACATAGAGCGATGGGACTCAGTTCTGCTATGGTGTCTTACCTTATACCCTCATCTTCGGCAAGATGGTGAACAAGACACTGGACACGTCTGAATGAGCTGCGTATTCATCCCTATTTCTCTCATCTGTCACAAATCTATCCCATTAGCTCCCCAAGGCATAAACTCTTCATAATAGTTAATCCTCCTCAGCCCAAAGAGAACCTCATGAGCCATATGTAAAATACACTCTCAATTTCTTCTTCTTTCGTCTGTTTAATTACTCACTTCATTTAGTTTTATTTTTCTCTTTCTCATTGGACAAAGACAACTTTGTATTTGGGTAAATTAGTCTAAGGCCTAATAATAAAGGAAGAATGTTTCTCTTTGACATTTATTAGCATGATGAAAATTCCCAAATGTGCTCTGAACCACTAATATTTACTTCTCATTACAAACAAGCTCAGATCTTTTCTCTCATCAAGTGCCTAAGATGATCTTTCTTTCTGCCAAAATGATTCCTGTTGGTTTTCTGTGAAGCCATTGCTGGGAAAAGCAGCTGCCAGGGTCAAATTCAAACGGGCCCCAGGAACTTGCTCGTCTAAGTAAGTAGGCAGCGTGTGTGACTCCAGAGAAACTCCTTCGCATTACACCCAGCTGCTACAATTTGTACATTTTCATGTATTTTTCCAGGACGTCCTTTCTCATCATTCTAGACTCATGGCTGGATTCCAGTCCAAGGAACTATTCTTTAAATCTGAAAGTGCCTCTTGGGGTTTTTCCTAATGGATCACTTTTCCTAATGGGAACTTAAAAAAAGCTAAGTTTTGATAACCAAATGAAAGCAGTGTCAATAAGATTGTGAAAATATTTCTTTTCAAAGGCCTCATAAACCACCTCATCTGGCCCATCAAACCTAGCTCTGCCTGTATGAAGGGGAGGAAAGATTGCATTTTCTCATCCCAAAAGAATTAAATAGATGTTCTGAGGCCATGTGTAGTCATCATTCAAAGCAGTTGATGGCTTTCTTTCCATTCCTCTTCTTTTTTAACATCTGCTCATATCTATTTGTTTTATTTTTTTTTTTTAAGTAGGCTCCATGCCCAATGTGGGGTTTGAACTCACAACATTGAGATTGAGAGTTCCATGCTCTACTGAGTCAGCCAGGTGCCCTTTGCTCATATCTTCTTCAAACATGGACTTGTTCTTTACGAAGATTTTTCAAAACATGTGTAAATATTGATTTATTATACTTTGGAAATAAGTGTTCTTGTGTAAGGTAAGAATCAGCCAAGAGTAACACTTGGCTCTTAGGAGAGACTAATGTGGTCTAGTGGATTTTGTGCCCTCACAGGAGTATGAAACCATAAATCCTATCACTCTGAACTGGTGTTCTGGCAGAGTCTAGACAACTCATGGCATGTAATATATTGTAGCTCACCTAGGCACTTCAGGAATCACCACCAGCTTGTGAAATGTTTCTAAAATTAAGGTTCATCTAATGTGTCAGATGCTTTCAATAGCCACTCATTTCCCACTGTTTGTATTAGCTGTTAGCTCCTAAACGTGATCCAGATGTGGTTGGTGCTAATTAACAAAATCTGTTAGCCATTTTGTATTTCTCTCATAATTCTTTATCCCAAGGCAGTGTCTTTCCAGTCAGGGAAATTGCAGGGCAGTTCCTAGATACCATTGAAACCAGTGTCCCCCTCTTACAGAGATTCTGTGAAGGTCTGGAGGAAACTTAATGTTGGATAATCAGGTATAGATAGTGTGATAGATATTTGTGCAGTCTTACTGTTCTCTTCCAGATGATACTCACAAAAATCCAATGAAGTAGCTAAGGCAGTTGCTACGATCATCATGTGTTAGTTGGGGCAAAGGCCAGACTACTATAACAAGGAGACTAACAATCCTGTGGCTTAAAGCACAGAGAAATGTATTTCTCATTCATGTAACTGTGTTGAGGTGAATGGGGCAGGTTGGTGGTACAATTCTGCTCCATATGGTCATTCAGAGACTCTGGTTCCTTCCGTTGTATATATAGGTCTACCACTCCCTCGGGCATTTTTTATGGTCAAAGTAGGTGGCCAAAGATTCATCCTGACAGAAAGGGGCAGATGGCACAGGTGAAGTACACCCATTAATTTTGAGAACTAAGCCCCAAGTGGCATACATCCCTTTCATTCACATTCCATTGGAAAGAACACAGTCACGTGGCCACCTTGACAGCCAGAAAGCTGGGAAATGCAGGATAACGGGCCCACAAAGAGAGAGAGAGGGGATTTCAGTGAATGACTAACAATTTCCACCGTACCATTTTCATTTTACAGATGAGAAAACTGAAACTCAGACACTAATACAGACTAAACTTCTACTCCTAATACAGAATTAAATCATTAAGTGTTTCGCTTACAAGATTTCATACAATTTCAAACGATAGTTATACCAAAAAAAAAGTGAGCATGATTATATACTAGTCAGGGTTCTCTAGAGAAACAGAACCAATAGGATATGTATATGTATACAGAGAGTTATTCTAAGGAATTGACTCACATGATTATGGAGGCTGGCATGTCCCAAATCTACAGAGTAAGCTGGCAGGCGGGAGACCCAGGGAAGAGCCGATGTTGTAGTTCTACTCTAAAGGCTGTCAGCTGGCAGAATTCCTTCTTGCTCAGGAGAGGTCACTCTTTGTTGTCTTGAGGCCCTCAGCTGATCAGATGAGGCCCACCCACATTATGGAGAGGAATCTATGCAAGGCCCACTGATTTAAATATTAATCTTATCCAAAAAACACCCTCACAGAAACGTCCAGAATAAACTTTGGCCAAATATCTGGGCACCGTGGTCCAGCCAAGTGGACATACAAAATTAATTACAACATTAACCCTCAAAATCTCTTTTAGCCCACTGACTACATGAAATTCACCTGGTATCTAACTGCAACTTTGCAAGGAACTTTAACATCTCTGATTGTCTATCAGCTTACCCCTCAGCATCAACAGAGGAGAGGGCACTACTATTCCTCTCACCTGGAGAGCGTAGTAGGAAGTAACAGCACAGATGATGATGTGAAGCTTTAAAAATTTTTAAGTACGACTACTGCACTATTTCCCCACAGACTGGTCATCTGTTTTTCAGGAGGCTTATAGACACAACTTTTTGAAAAGGATAAAGGAAAGAGATGGGGGTAGAAGAAGGAAGGAAGGTGGGGAGGGGGTACAGAGGACTCATTTGCCATACGTCTGTCATCTTTCCAAAGCTCCCTTAAGAGCACTGCATTGCATCCAGCATTATTCTCATCAAAAATTTATTGTCTTGTACTGTATTAGACGCTGCATCCAGCTAGGGCACAAACATCAGCTAACGCACACTTGTAATTAGAGTGCTTGAAAGCATTAGCTGCCAGGTGTTTCACCAGCTGAACAAACAGGAATGATTTGAAAAATCAATGTCAATAATTTCTAGCCATTTCCTAAAAAATTACTTCCCATCTGCACATTACATAGTGTTCTGGAAAGCGGTGCGTTGGGGTGTGCTCTGTTCTTCCAGTGCAGCCCTGAAACCTGCATCCCCCTCAACGACTAGGGCGATTTTACTTGGTGTGAATATCTGCATGTCCCTGGAGCTGGGCCCTCCTCCTAACCTGGCTTGGCTCACTGCCTACTCCATCCCCAACTACCCTTGGCTCTCCTTCCATCATTGTTACCTCTTTGTAATCCTCAGTCAAGCTCCCAAAGTGCATGAATTTCTAAGGCTTTTTTTTTCCCCAAAGAATCTCACCACTTATGAAAAAAATGTGCGGTGTTCACATCACTCTTTTTCTTATAATTATAGAATCTCAGAATTGAAACAGAGAAAGTGACTCGGGGTTTTTCCCCTTCCTTCGGTAGTCCGCAAGTTGATGTGCCTCATGTGTTTGAACAAGCCGGGGAGCTCACTGCTTGCCTGTCAGCCCCAGTCCCTCATAATGCCAGGCTGACTAATGTAAGTAGCTTCTTTGTGTCTACCCTGATAGCTAGGGGCCATAGAATAAAACAGTTTATCCTGCTCGTTAATTGTCTTTCCAACATGAGTAGAAAATTTTTTCAAGATTCACTAGATACTTACAGGTTTTATTATTAGCATACCCCAAACACCATACTATCTATAAATCTAAAACTGATTAACAAAGATGTGTGTGTGTGTGTGTGTGTGTGTGTGTCCATAAGGCCAAGTTGTTTGGGTGATTCTTACTGACTTTATATTTTTAAATATTAATAATGATGTCAAATGGTTTAAAAAAATTTTTTTAAAAAAGCGGGGCGCCTGGGTGGCTCAATCGGTTATGCGTCCAACTTCGGCTCAGGTCATGATCTCATGGTGCATGAGTTCAAACCCCGCGTCGGGCTCTGTGCTGACAGCTCAGAGCCCAGAGCCTGCTTCACATTCTGTGTCTCACTCTCTCTCTCTGCCGTTCCCCCTGCTCACACTCTGTCTCTCTCTCTCAAAAATAAATAAACATTTAAAAAAATTTTTTAAAAAGCATACAGTGAAAAGCCACCTTTTTACCTGTCTCATCCATCTGATTATTCCCACCTCCCTTTCCAACAGGGAGCCACCATGGCTAGTTTCTTGTGTATCCTTCAAGAGACTTTTTTTTTTTAATTTTTTTTTCAACATTTATTTATTTTTGGGACAGAGAGAGACACAGCATGAACGGGGGAGGGGCAGAGAGAGAGGGAGACACAGATACGGAAACAGGCTCCAGGCTCTGAGCCATCAGCCCAGAGCCTGATGCGGGGCTCGAACTCCCGGACCGCGAGATCGTGACCTGGCTGAAGTCGGACGCTTAACCGACTGCGCCACCCAGGCGCCCCTCAAGAGACTTTTTATGCAGACAGATACACATATGTACCCTGCCCCCCATTTATACAATTGGAAACACACCATGCACACTGGTCTGCAACTTTCTTTTTTCTAATAATATATGACAAACATCTGTCCAAATCAGAACACAAAGAGTTTCTTCAGTGTGCATATATGCCCAGGTATAACTGTTAGCTACAGTCTGCAAATTGAATTGTTATGTTAAAAAATATATCCATTTCAAACTTTGACAGATATTGCCAAATTGTCCTCCACAAATGTTGCACCATTTACCACCAACCATGTAAAGATGACTTAGCAACCCAATGTTTTATTAAATATCTGGAAGCTTGCCTATCTGATAATGTGAGAACCCGTATGTAAGTATAAATTGAATTTGTGTATCTTCTATTATGAATAATGCAGAACATCTCTTTTTTTTTTTAATATTTATGTTTTGAGAGACAGAGAGCATGAGTGGGGGAGGGCCAGAGAGAGAGGGAGAGAGAGAATCCCAGGCAGCCTTCACGCTGACAGCACAGAGCCCAATGGCGGGGCTCAGACTCAGGAACCATAAGATCATGGTGTGAGCCAAAGTCAGACACTTAACCAACTGTCCCAACCAGGCACCCCAATGTAGAAGATTTCTTTAAAAATATTTAGCAACTTTTTGTATTGCCTTTCCTGTGGATTTTAGTCATAGCATTTTCCTATCTAGTGGATGGTTATTTTTCTTATTGATTTGTAGACATCAATATGTTAAGGATGTTATCCCATTATCTGTGACATGAGTTGCAAATATTTGTTCCAGCTTGTTATTTGTCTTATGACTTTGCTTACAGTAGTTTTTAATGTTTATTTATTTTTGAGAGAGAGAGAGAGAGAGAGAGAGAGCACAGGCAGGAGAGGGACAGAGAAAGAAGGGAGACACAGAACCTGAAGTAGGCTCCAGGCTCTGAGCTGTCAGCCCAGAGCCCAACGCAGGGCTCAAACTCCCGAACTAACTGCAAGATCATGACCTGAGCCGAAGTCAGATGCTTAACCAACTGAGCCACCCAGGTGCCCCTTTATGCAACAATTTTAATGTAGTTGAATCTATCATTTTAAAATCAGTTTACTGGATAGTTAAGAAGGTTTTTCCCTTTCTATTTTGAGGTGTTAAAATAATTTTCCCAGGTTCTTTTCTAATATTGGTGTCATTTATTATTTTGGCATTTAAATCTTTGATCTTTTTAAGGAAGAGTGAGGCACGGATACCTATTTATTTTCTTCTATTTTTTTTTAATTTTTTTTTAACATTTATTTATTTTTGAGACAGAGAGAGAGACAGAGCATGAACGGGGGAGGGGCAGAGAGAGAGGGAGACAGAATCGGAAGCAGGCTCCAGGCTCTGAGCCATCAGCCCAGAGCCCGACGTGGGGCTCGAACTCATGGACCGTGAGATCGTGACCTGAGCTGAAGTCGGACGCTTAACCAACTGAGCCACCCAGGCGCCCCTATTTATTTTCTTCTAGACAACTACCTGTTGTCTCAAACACTTAGCAATGTGTGCTTTATTCAACCTATGACAACACATAACAGGGGCAGAGAAACTACTACCTATGGATCGTATCTGGTCCAAAGCCCGTTTTGGTAAAGAAAGGATTATTGGAATACAGCTGCACCCACTCATTTCTGAATCTCCTGCGGCCACTTTCACACTACAATGGTAGTTGAGTGGCTGCAACTGAGACTGCATGGCCCGCAAAGCCGAAAATATTTAACTTGCCCTTTACAGAAAAAGTATGCCAACTCCCGATACAAGAGAAGGACAAGAAGAGAAAGAAAAAGCAGAGAAGGAGAAGGGGAAGAAGAGGAGAGGGAAGAGGAAGAGAAGGATGAAAAAAGGAGAAGACATTCTGAAAATGAATGAAATTTTCTTGTCATAAACTGCAGGAAAAAAAATAGATTCCTTAGGGGAAAAAAATTGAACTGAGAATGTGGCTTTATTTTCCTCTTTTATAGCCTTCTCCCTCGGTAGCACCTGAGGGGCTTTATGTTGGTTTTATGTTATACTGTGGTCCACTTCGCAAAGACCTACAAATATCTCATATTTTTTTTCTACCAGTCGAGGCCAAAAGTCCCTACAGAGGTTCTAAGTCTCGTGCTTGTTCACGTTATTTAATGAGGTACAGAAGGTCTCAGGGGACCCTTTGGAATGTCAAAAGCTGGGGTTCCTTTTTTAAAACATCTTTTGGGATACTATGTGCTACCCCCTTCCAAATCTCCTTTCTTATAGGACTGACTAGAAACCCCTCTAATCTGGCTTTTATTATTATTTTTTAAAATGTGTTGTACAGGACCCAAAGGACTTTTTCCCCAGGAAGTGAAGTATAATGTTTCTTCCTTCTAAATATTAAACAACAGAATTTCCACTCTAGTGTCTCAGTGGGTTATGCTGGCTTTTTGTTTTTTTAATTTTTATTTATTTTTGAGAGAGACAGAGACAGAATGCAAGTGGGTTAAGAGCAGAGAGAGGGAGACACAGAAGCAGAAGCAGGCTCCAGGCTCTGAGCTGTCAGCACAGAGCCCAAAGCGGTGCTCGAACTCACAAGCTGTGAGATCATGACCTGAGCCGAAGTCGGACGTTCAACCAACTGAGCCACCCAGGTATCCCATATGCTGGCTTTTTAAAGCTCCAGCTGTTTCTCTTCTTTTCTGCAACGCGGCAGTTTTCTACACGGTACCCACTGATCTCATTACAGCCTGGCCAACCACCCTGAACACGTTCCACCCTCTTCTGAAGCAGCTAGGAAGCACCAGTTATTAAAGGCAAAAATTATATTGACCTGCAGGAAGAAAAAACGTGCAGTAGGAAGCATAGGAGAAAGTTCTTTTTATGTAGTAGCTGTACTACAATAATAAACTTGAAAATGCTTCACAGATATTTAATTTACTTTATAATATCACTATTGCAGTATTACGCCCAGTTCTACAGTCTGAAATTTAAGAAGCACGTGGAGAATTTAGAGTGTCCATCCATTATTAAAATACCTGAAATAAAGATTGTATGTGAAGAATATTTATATTTTTCAAAGCACCTTTACATACATCATTCTATTTGATTCTCAGAACAAATGGGTATGGCCACATCCACTTCATAGATGAGGAAATTGAGGCATAGGCAATTTGTCTTCGTTTTATGAAATGTATTATTTATCTATTTATTTTAATTTATTTTGAGAGAGAGTGAGTGTGCACACAAGGAGGGGAGAGGCGGGGGGGGGGGGGGGGCGGGGAGAGAGCTTCCCAAGCAGGCTGCGCAATGTCAGTGGGGAGCCCAATGCAGGGCTTGAACTCCTCAACCGGGAGAGTATGACCTGAGCTGAAATCAAGAGTCGGACGCTTAACCAACTGAGCCACTCAGGCACCCCTGTCCTTTTTCATATATAGTTAAAATATTCATATCACTCACAATTCAAAAGGCACACAGTGAACAACTCCCCTCCACATCTCGCCCCTGGCTACCCAGTTTCTCTTTCTGGAAGCAACTGACCTGGTTCCTGGGTCTCCTCCTGGAGATGTTGTATGCTTATGTAAGCATACATAGCTGTGGATAGTTTTCTTCCTCTTTACATAAATATCTTAATACATACATTGTGCTGAACCTAGCTTTTTTTCATTTAATGACATATTCTGGAGATCTTTCATATCAGTATGTAGTGAACTTCCTCTTTTATGGTTTCGTAGTATCCAATTGTATAAATTTATTATTTATTTACTTTATTTTTTTATTAAAAAAATTTTTTAACGTTTATTCATTTTTGAGAGACAGAGTGTGAGTGGGGGAGGGCAGAGAAGGAGACACAGAATCTGAAGTAGGCTCCGGTCTCTGAGCTGTCAGCGCAGAGCCCAATGTGGGGCTCAAACTCACAGACTGTGAGATCATGACCCGAGCCGAAGTCAGATGCTTAACTGACTGAGCCACCTGGGTGCCCCTTATTTTTTTATTTTAAATCCAAGTTAGTTAACATATAGTATAAAATGTTTTCAGGAATAGAATTTAGTGATTTATCACTTACATATCATACCCAGTGCTCATCCCAACAAGTGTCCTTCTTAATGCCCCTTGCCCATTTAGCCCATACCCCCACCCACAGCCCCTCCAGCAACTTTCAGTTTGTTCTCTGTATTTAAGAGTCTCTTATGGTTTGTCTCCTTCTCTGTTTTTATACTATTTTTGCTTCCCTTCCCTTATGTTCATCTGTTTTGTATCTTAAATTCCACATGAGTGAAGTCATACAATATTTGTCTTCCTCTGACTTATTTTGCTAAGCATAATACACTCTAGTTCCATCCATGTTGTTGCAAATGGAAAGATTTCATTCTTTTTGATTGTCAAGTAATATTCCAGTGTGTGTGTGTGTGTGTGTGTGTGTGTGTGTGTGTGTGTACCATATCTTCTTTATCTACTCATCAGTCAGTGGACATTTGGGCTCTTTCCAAACTTTGGCTATTGTTGACAGTGCTTCTATAAACATTGGGGTGCATGTGCCCCTTTGAAACAGCACTCCTGTATCCTTTGGATAAATACCTAGTAGTACAATTCCTGGATCGTAGGTTGGTTCTATTTTTAATTTTTTGAGGAACCTCCATAGTCTTTTCCAGAGTGGCTGCATGAGTTTGCATTCCTACCACCAGTGCAAAAGAGACCCTCTTTTTCTGCTTGCCAACATCTGTCATGGACTAAGTTGTTAATTTTAGCCATTCTGACTGGTGTGAGGTGACATCTCATTGTGGTTTGATTTGTGTTTCCCTGATGATAGGTGATGTTGAGCATCTTTGCAAATGCCCATTAGCCATCTGGATGTCTTCTTTGGAGAAGTGTCTATTCACGTCTTTTGCCCATTTCTTCACTGGATTATTTGTTTCTGGGGTGTTGAATTTGATAACTCCTTTACAGGTTTTGGATACTAACCCTTTATCTGGTATGTCATTTGCAAATATCGTCTTCCATTCCATCAGTTGCCTTTTAGTTTTGCTGATTGTTTCTTTCACTGTGCAAAAGCTTTTTATCTTGATAAGGTCCCAATAGTTCATGTTTCCTTTTGTTTCCCTTGCCTCCAGAGACATGTAAAGTAAGAAGTTGCTCTGGCTGAGGTCAAAGAGGTTGTTGCCTATTTTCTCCTTTAGGATTTTGATGGCCTCCTGTCTTATGTTTAGGTCTTTCATCCATTTTGAGTTTATTTTTGTATATGGTGTAAGAAAGTGGCCCAGGTTCATTTTTCTGCATGTGGTTGTCCAGTTTTCCCAACACCATTTGCTGAAAAGACTGTCTTTTTTCCATTGGATATTCTTTGCTGCTTTATCAAAGATTAGTTGGCCATATATCTGTGGGTCCATTTCTGGGTTCTCTATTCTGTTCCATTGATCTATGTGTCTTGATGATCCATACTGTCTTGATGATTATAGCTTTGTAATACAGCTTGAAGTCTGGAATTGTGATGCCTCCAACTTTGGCTTTCTTTTCTAGGATTTCTTTGGGAATTCGGGGTCTTTCTGGCTCCATACAAATTTTAGGATTGTTTGTTCTATCTCTGTGAAGAATGCTGGTGTTATTTTGATAGGGATTGCTATAATTTATTTAAACAGTCTTATAGTGATGGATTTTTATCTTCCTTCTAATCTTTGTATTTAATGAGTAACCTTATTCATGTATCATATACACATGTGCAAATGTATCTGTTAGATAATGTCTATGTTGGAATTGTTAGATCAGAAAATACATGCACTTAAAATTTTGAAAAGTATTGTGAAATCCATAAGATTAAACAGAGATTTTAGGTGACTTAGCCAAGACTGCAGAGCTAATGTTTAATAGAGGTAAAGATAAAACAAATGTTTGCTAACCAGAAAATAGGAACTATAAAGAATGGCATATTTTGGGGAACACTAACACCTTGTGAAATATAATTAATAGAGACATCTGCAAGAGAAGAGAGGGGAAGTTACGTATCCTGCCTATTCCATTCTTCTCCACTGCCTTTTTTGTAGTTGTTCCCTGAACCCAAGGGCCAAGTGATGAACTGACCTGAGCAAGCCAGATAGGTTTACCTCCTGTCAGCCTGGGTCTGTAAATCTCATAGATGACTGAGATGTGGGCTTTTCTGCCTGTACTGAATTTGAAGAAATTAAAGTGATTTATCTTAAAAAGTAAAGGCTAGGAAGAGAAGGGGAATACACTGATAAAGGCCTTCAAGGATATTGCTCACCTGGCAAGATGTACCCTCACTAAAAGGCTTGCTTTATGAGTTACTGTCCATGGTGCTGACAAATCCCTATGGGCTGAGGCAGGGTTGCTTTTTCTATTCCCAGGGCATTAAAGAATCTTATACAAACCCTACTGGGAAATCGTGAACAGGAGAGAAAAGAAGCAATTGAAGGAAACAAGGACAAGAAGTTACTTAGGCAGAATGTTTGTGAGATTGGATGCAGAAGAATGAGGAAGTGATATATGATATGGTATTGTTTACAAATCATCATAGATACTAAAAGATAATTCTGCCCCCTTCGTGATGTGAGGGGGGGGGGGGTGGACATATGCATACTACCTTATACATTCCATTATTATATGTACATATCCCCTAAGAACTTAAAGAAAAGTAAGTTGGTATAAAAAAAAATTAAATAAATAAATAAAGACCCATCTATATGCTGCCTACAAAAGACTCACTTCAGAAGTAAGGACATACACAGACTGAAAGTGAAAGGATGTAAAAAGATGTCTCATGCAAATGGAAACCAAAAGAAAGCTGGGGTAGCAATACTCAGACAAAATATACTTCAAAAACAAAAGACTAATAAAAGACAAAGATGGGCATTACATAATGATAAAGAGGTCAATACAGCAAAAAGATATAACATTTATAAATATATGTACATCTAATACATGAGCACCAAAATATATAAAGCAAATATTAACACACCTAAAGGGAGAAATTGACAGCAATATAATAGTAGTATAGGACTTTAATACCCCACTCACACCAATGAATAGATTATCCAGATGGAAAATCAATAAGGAAACATCAGCCTTAAACAATACATTAGTCCTGATGGACTTAATAGATCAACAAACACAGAATATTTCATACAAAAGCAGCAGAATACACATTATTTTCAAGTGCATATGGAATTCTCCAGGATAGATCACATGTTAGGCCATAAAATAAGTATCAATAAAATTCATACCAAGCATCTTTTATTTTCTTTTCTTTTTTCATACGAAGCATCTTTTCTGACCACAATGGTGTGAAACTAGAAATCCATCACAAGAAGAAAACTGGAAAAACTATTAAAAAATGGAAATTAAACAACACGTTACTGAACAACAACTGAGTCATAGAAAAAAATTAAAGAAGAAATTAAAAAATACCTAGAGCCAAATGAAAACAAAAATATGACATACCAAAATCCATGGATGCAGCAAATGTGGTTCCGAGAGAGAAGTTCATAGCAATACAGGCCTACCTGAAGAAACAAGAGAAATCTCAAATAAATAATTTAACTTTACACCTATAGGAACTAGAAAAAGAATAACAAAGCCTAATGTTAGCAGAAGAAAGGAAATAACAAAGATCAGAGAAGAAATAAATGAAATAGAGACTAAAAAGACAACAAAAATGGGGCACCTGGGTGGCTCAGTTGGTTGAGCATTCAACTCGTGGTTTTGGCTCAGGTCATGATTTCCCATTTCATGGGATTGTGCCCCAAGTCTGTGCTGTCAGCACAGAGCCTGCTTGAGAGTCTCTCTCCCTTTCTCTGCCCCTTCTCCACTCATCCGCACTAGCACTCTCTTTCTCTCTCTCAAAGTAAATAAATAACCTTAGAAAAAGACAATAGAAAAGATGAGTGAAACTAAGAACTGGTTCTTTAAAAAGATAAACAAATTACCAAACTTTTAGCTAGACTCACCAAAACAGAGAGAGACCTCAAAGAAATAACATCAGAATGAAAGAGAAGTTACAACTGATACACAGAAATACAAAGTATCATAAGAGACTATAAACAAGTATCTACTAACAAATTGTACAACCTAGAAGAAACGGATAAATTCCTAGAAACTTACAATCTTCCAAGACTGAGTCATGAAGAAATAGAAAATCCAAATAGACCAATTACTAGTAAGGAGATTAAATCTCCCAACAAATGGAAGTCCAGGACCAGAACAAATGTTCAAAGATTTAATACCTATCTTCAAACTCTTCCAAAACATTGAAGATGAGGGAATACTTCCCAACACATTTTATGAGGCCAGCATTACTCTGATACCAAAAGAAGAGAAGGACACCACAAAAAAAAAAAAAAAAAAAAAAAAAAAAAAAAAAAAAAAAAAAAAAAAAAAAAAATGTACAGGCCAATATCCCTAACGCACATAGATGCAACAATCCCCAACAAATTATTAGCAAACTGAATTCAACAATACATTAAAACGATCATATACAATGATCAAATGGGATTTATTCTAGGGATGCAAGGATGGCTCAACTTTCGCAAATCAATCAACGTGATACACCACATTAACAAAATGAAGGGTAAAAAGTATATGATCATCTCAGCAGATGCAGAAAAAGCATTTGACAAAACAAACAAACAAAACAAAACCCAGAATCATACAAACAGAGAAACGATTGGTTGCTGCCAGAGGAGCAGGGGGCTGGGGGGCGGGGGGGCAACATAGGTGAAAGAAGTACAATCTTCCAGTTATAAAATATATGGATCTGGCAGATGTAATGTACAGCATGGAGAGAATATAGTCATTAATATTGTATTAGCTTCATATGATGATAGATGGTTAAAAAGAAAGAAAGTAAATGAAGAGAAAGGTAAGGTTATAGAAAGAACCATGGAGAGAATCGTGTGGAATTTCTTGAGTGGGCAATTTTAGAAATAAGATGGATTGCCATCTGCTTGAGCTGATTTAACTATAATCCTGTCAAAGACTGAGAATAGACTGGATAACCTCCCAAGAGCCTCTCAATATTTGAAGTTACGACTTCAATGAAAACATTCATCCTACCCTTGCTCTTTATCTCTATTTGAGCTTCAGGGCAGCCTGGATTTAAACTAAAGTAACATCACAGGCTATAATGATTATTTTTGTCTTATCTAAAGTCAGTTGCCTTCAAGTGTTGTTTTAATACACACAAGAAGTTAATAACTTTCTCAACCTGTCAGTTCTTTCCCTAGCAGCATAAAAGTATAATACATAACATAAATTCAATAAATCTCATTCATTCCTCAGTGCTGCCCTGGAATTGAACAATCTTCCATTCACATGATTAAGTTTAAAAAATATTTATGTCTTGGTGCAAAAAGAGAAAAAAAAACTCTTGGATTTATATAAAGTTTAAGTATAAAAATATAAAGTTTTTTACATTTCTATCCTTGGTTATGTTTTCTTTTTTAAAATGTTGGACTTTCAAGTTGGAGGGAATACATAATATTGGGGATTAGGCTAGAGATTCCATAAATGCTAGCATTTATTTTCCAATATTTTAATGGCCTCCCTGGCAGTGCAGTTGGCTTTGTGTGCTTGGCTGTGATTATAATCATTGCTGCTACAGTGACACAAGGGTTTTGAACTGTCTGTGCTTGGAGAGCTCTTGCTTATGAGCAATCAAAGTAACATCCAGATGTCAGGTCACTAGACAAAGTCTCCAGGGGCCCTTCTAGTGCACCTGTCTCCACGCAGTGTGAGATTTCTCCACAGGCCATCGGGAAAGTAACCTATTCTCCCCAAGGGTTATCTGATTCTGCCTGTGGGCATTGACTCATAACCCTTCTCATATTCCAGTCTTAGAGACTGCCCTTAAGTTCTACATCAAATTTCTCTAGTGTAGGGTTGTGACTCAGCTCCAATCTAAAATCCATTAGAGAAAAGAAAACCTTTAAGAGAAAAGAGTATCATCCTTTCTTTTAGATCACCAGTTCTCCACATTTTCTTTTTTCACACAGAGTTAATACAATGATCATCACTCAACACACTGCAGTGATTCTCTGCCAAGGCGGATGAGAAAAGGCAAGAGGGCATGTCCGTTTCTGTTTCATCCGGAGAAGTTTACCAAAATAAAGGGTGGGGTGGGCGATGAATTTTCTAAAGCCTCCCAAGTTTCTAATGCCTTCCTGGCTGGATAGCTTCTACATGCAGCAGGTCCTATGAAACAACTAAAGGAATATGGACACAGGACCCTGGTGGGGGAGGGGAATTCAATGGCTGTGCTGAACTGAGAAAAGTGGAAGGTTATATTTTGGTAGCTGTAAAACTGCAATTACTCAGAGAAATAATGAAACAAGAGTGCTCTATGAAAACATTAGTGTAATGAAAGCATAAGCATCATTCAGTGTTTAGTACCCTCTTTCTAAAAGTTTTTTTTTTATATAAAAAGATAAAAGCAGCTTAAGGAATAAAAATAAAATAAACATTCTTGTACCCCAAACCCAGCCTAAGAAATGGAACATGTCTTTAAACACGGGGGGACATTCCTCCATCACCCTCTTCAGCAGCATGCCCTGGCCTCCCAAGGTTACCACGATCCACATTTTGTAATAATAATTCTCTTGCTGTTCTTAATAGTTTAATCACTTACAGTTTAGTTCCACCTGTTTGCCGGTGACATTTCTTTTCAGCTTAATTTCATGAGTCCTTATCTATTGTCGTGTTTCCATTGCTATGTAATATTCCAGTGTATGAACAAAAATACATATTTAATTCTTTTTCTTTAGGCGTGTAGTGGCTATTTTTGCATATTTGCTTTCCTACATCACATTTAGAATCAGTTGTCAAGTTTCCTTTAAAAAAACAAACACCTGGGGCGCCTGGGTGGCGCAGTCGGTTAAGCGTCCGACTTCAGCCAGGTCACGATCTCGCTGTCCGTGAGGTCGAGCCCCACGTCAGGCTCTGGGCTGATGGCTCGGAGCCTGGAGCCTGTTTCCGATTCTGTGTCTCCCTCTCTCTCTGCCCCTCCCCCGTTCATGCTCTGTCTCTCTCTGCCCCCCAAAAAAATAAATAAATAAACGTTGAAAAAAAAAAAAACACCTATGGAGCACCTGGGTGGCTCAGTCAGTTAAGCATCCGACTTCAGCTCAGGTCATGATCTCACGGTTTGTGAGTTCGAGCCCCGCGTCAGGCTCTGTGCTGACAGCTCAGAGCCTGGAGCCTGCTTTGGATTCTATGTCTCCTTCTCTCTCTGCCCCTCCCCAACTTGTGCTCTGTCTCTCTATGTCTCTCAAAAAATAAAGAAATGTAAAAAAAATTTTTAATAAAATAAAAAAAAAAACAAACACCTACTGGGATTTTGATTAGAGTGGATTTAAAACTATAGATTAATTTTGTATGAATTGACATCTTCATGCTATTAAGTATGTTTATCAATGAACATAACATAGCCCTCTCCGTATTTGAGTCCTTCTTTCATATCTTTCCAGGAAGTTTTCTGACCTGGCACGTAGAGACTTTAGTGATTATATTTATTCCCTACCTTTTATTTGTCATTGCTATGTTAAACGCCTTCTCAAGCTGTATTTTTGAACTGTTGCTGGTAATGACGATTATATTGATAGTAATGACGAGAAACTTACCAACATGTAGTACACGTTCGCTATAAGCCAGACACGGATATACTTGCACTGTACTTACACTATGTGCTCCACGACCTGAGACGTTAGATACCATGCCCGACATGGCACAGCTAGTAGTAACTGGTGATGTCAGGATTGAAGAAAGGAAGTCTGCCTCCAGAGAACACACACTTAACCACAACGCCCTATTCTCCTGTGTATTCTTTTATTAGTTTTCTGAGCCTGCTATAACAAATTATCACAAACTTGGTGGCTTTAAAACAACATGAGTTCCTTCTCTCATCGCTTTGGAGGCCAGAAATACAAAATGTAGTGGGGCCATGCTCCCTCCCTGGGCTCTAAGGAAGAACTCTTGCTTGCCTCTCTTCTGGCTGCTGGTGGCCACCCAACAGTTAGCACATCCCTCCAATCTCTATCTCCATCTTTGGCCTGCCTGCTCCTCTTTGGGTCTAATGTCCCGCTTCCTCCCTCTTGTCATTGGATTTAGGACTCACCTGGATATCCAAGATAAGCTTCTCCTCTCAAAATCTTTAACTTAATCACATCTTTGGCCATATAAGGTAATATTCACTCTTTTTCTATGTAAGGTAATCTTTACAGGTGCTGAGGATTTGGACGTGGACACATCTTTTGGGACCCACCATTCAGGCCACTACAACCGCATAGAAAATCAACTGATTCTTACATATATATCCAGCAACTTGGCTGTATTCTCTCATCAATTCCAATAAATATCTGTCAACTCTTTCGAGTTTTTATTGTACACAATAACATTATTTGTTAATCATCCAAATCTGCTTTTTTTTTTCCGGGTTCCACATCATGTCGTGCATGCTACCCTACCATCATGATTACCAACACAAACAAAAGCAAATGTTTACTGTTTACTAGGTAAAAGACATGGTATTGGGAGACATGGGGATCAAAGGGATGAAAAAGATATAGCCCTTGCCTTCTCAAAAACATAATTATTGGAACGTGGTTTGTCTACATGAAAAACAAAACCATTAAACAAAAGGAAACAATTCACAATTACCTCTGCAGACCCAAACTTCATTTCAAAAGAATTGCTTTCTGGGGCACCTGGGTAGCTCTGTAGGTTAAGTGCCAGACTCTTGATTTCAGCTCAGGTCATGATCTCATGGTTTGTGGGGTCAAGCCTTGCGTTGGGCTCCGTGCTAACAGTGCAGAGTCTGCTTGGGATTCTCTTGTTCTCTCTCTCTCTCTCTCTCTCTCTGCCCCTACCCTGCTCATGCTCGCGCACTCTCTCTCTCTCCCAAAAATAAATAAATAAAGTTAAAAAAATCAAAAGAATTGCTTTCCCTCTGCCCCTCATATGTAGGCATGCCGCATCACCCAGATGTTTGGTCACCATCTCTCACTCTCTTTTGTTTTTCCCCTTGTTTTGGACAAACGTTCAGTGCCCACTCCACGGTCTGAGTCATGAGCTTAATGAGATTAGAAGTGAATGGAAAAGGAAAAGGCGAGCAGGAGAAGCTTGCAGTGGGGCATCTCTTGCCCACTCTGCCTTTCTCTGTATCTGGCAGGGCTTCCCGGCTCCTCCATAAAGCCAAGGTTACTGTGGTCCCGAAAGACTCGGAATCTTTCCCAGAAGTCCATTGCCAGGCCGAGAATTCTGAAGGAACACAAAACAATGAATAACGCATTATTTTCTTCTCCAAGAAAAGAGCAAAAAGTTATGAAAATTAGTAAAAGAAAATATAAGCATGAAATTTGGATCAAGGAGACATTTGTAGCTTGACATTCAATTGTTTACAAGACAATTTTGAAGTAACTTAAATTTAGCTAATCCATAGCACAGATTACTACCAAAAAAATTTTGAAGTGGTTCATAAAATGGGATGTATAATAAAATCCATTTTTTAAGAAAAAAGGAAAGATGTATTTATAAATAGAAAAGACTGTCAACTGTGACTATCTCCAAGTTGTGATATTAGTTCATTTTTATTTTCTTCCTTGAGTAACTGCACTTTCCATAGTGAAAATATGTTACTTTTAGCAATAATTTTTAAAATGTAATGTTCTGAGGGGCATCTGGCTGGCTCAGTTGATAGAGCATGTGACTCCTGACCTCACGGTTTGTGAGTTCAAGCCCCCCACTGGGTGTGGAGCCCATTTAAAATAATAAAATAAAAAATCAAAATAAAATCTAATGTTTCATCTAATTGGAAAAAAAACATACTAAAATGGGACCGTTCTGTGCATGACATGGGACTCTACAGAAACCATATTACTGAATGATGCTAGTGAGCAGGCAGGAGGAGGACCCAGAATTGGGGGGGGGAGGGTGTCAGATATGCTCAATCTCTGAAATTTAAAATAGTAAAATTCTTTTTTTTTTCATTTTTTTAAGTTTATTTATTTTGAGAGAGAGAGAGTGCACGTGAGCAGGAGAGAGGTAGAGAGAGAGAGGGGAGAGAGAGAATCCCAAGCAGGCTCCCCATTGTCAGCACATGAGCCCGATTTGGGGCTTGGACTCACAAACCATGAGATCATGACCTGAGCCAAAATCAAGAGTCAATCACTTAACTAATTGAGCAACCTAGGTGCCTTGAAAATAGTGAAATTCTATAAAAATTATGTCATGTACAGAAAGACCGGCCAAGGGGAAGGATGTTATTTATCTTTGAAGGCAAGAGTGTGTGCAAGGCTGACTAAAGAAAGGAATGTTGAAAGTCTCTATAAGGAGCAGTTAGACTCTTGGGGTCCCCTGCTCCCTCTCCCTGTCTAGCCACACAACTTCTACTCCGTAACTGGGGCAAAAAGTCAAAGGCTCAATCTCTGTAGGGTTGGGACACAAAAGCTCTAGGTTTGTGCACAGCAGATACAGGTGACAGTATGGATAAGGGACTGTAGGGGAAATAAGGATTTAATGAAAGTTGAAGTTTGAAATGAGTCTTCTAACCCTCTTCCCCCTCTAACAACCAAAACATTGACAGCCAGACATATACTCCCAGGGAGAAGATTGGAAGGTATGTTTCTGTGGAAATTGAACATCTCCAGGAAAATACATAGAGACACTGACATTTGGAATTTCTAAAAAAGAAAAAAAAAATGCTGTCTTATCTTTCTACATTGAATCCCACCAGGCAATGAATACCCTCCCCTCCCACCCACGCCACACACACCCCTAGACTCTCTGATGAGCTCTTGAGTACTTGTTTCGTGGATATCCAGAGATGACCAGACATTTGTGGAGAGACACTAACAGGAAGACAGAGAGCAAAGTAAACAAACAAACAAACAAACAAACAAGAAACCGAATGAAAGAAACTTAGAGAAAACAGATAATGCAGACAGCAGAAAAGAATTTTCAAACCATTATCATAAATATCTTCAGAAAAGCAAGAAATATAATTCATCCATCAAACAAGAACAGAATGCCATGGAAATAAAGGAATAACCACAAAACAAGGAAGCTTTTAGAAGTTTAGAATTCAATAGCCAAAAAACATTAATTGACAAATTAAAGATAAAGTTGAATGTACTTCCTATCAGTAATAGCAAATATGAAAAAAAAAAAAAGAAAATCAGGGTCAATCTAAGAAGTCTATAATCCAACTAAGAGAAATTCCAGAAAAACAGAAGAGAAGGAACTAAAAAGAATAATTTATTTTAAAGGAATAACATTAAAATATTTATCAGAACAAAAATAGTTCACAACTGATGGACCCATGGAAAGTTATCATGAAATTTCAATCATCAAGGAGAATTTAAAAGTCAAATAACAAAGTGGGTATAAATTATTTGCTGCTCACATGAAAATAAAGGGTTTTTCTTTCTAAAATATAAAGAGCTCCAATAAAACGATAAGAAAAATGCTAACAGCTTAACAGAAAAATTGGCAAGAATTCACATAAAAGGAATTTTAAATGGCCCTTATAATATGAAAATGACCAACTTCACTAATAAGAGAAATACAATTAAATCTCACAGAGACACCCTTTCACCTATGAGATTAACAAATATTTAAAAATTTATAATACCTCTGTTGACAAGAGTATGGAGAAATAAGCACTCTTGTACACTGATGGTAAAAGAATATGAATTGATATAACCTCAGTGGAGGGTAACTTGGCCAAGCCTATCAAAAGTAAAAATGAAGGGGCACCTGGGTGGCTTAGTTGGTTGAGCATCTTACTCTTGATTTTGACTCAGTTCACGACCCCAGAGTCTTGGGATAGAGCCCCACATTGGACTCCACCCTGAGCGTGGAGCCTGCTTAAGATTCTCTCTCTGTCTGTCTGTCTGTCTGTCTGCCTCTCTCCCCCACTTATACTCTCTCTCTAAAATTAAAAAAAATTTAAAATTTGACGAAAAAAATTTTTAAAGAGAATGTGTATACTTTTTAGCCAAAAATTTTACTTCCAATCTTTTTCTATATATAACACATGTAACAATACTTATGTAAAATATTATTCTCTTCAGCATTGTTTAAATGGGTAAATACTTTTTTTACATTTTTTTAAATATTTATTTACTTTTGAGAGACAGAGCGTGAGTGGGGGAGGGGCAGAGAGAGAGAGAGAGAGAGAGAGACACAGAATCTGAAGCAGGCTCCAGGCTCTGAGCTGTCAGCACAGAGCCCGACGTGGGACTCAAACTCACCAACCATGAGATCATGACCTGAGCCGAAGTCGGTCGCTCAATTGACTAAGCCACCCACAGGCCCCAGTGGGTAAATACTTTTAAAAACCTATTTCTTTTGTGGTGCCTGGGTGGCTCAGTTGGTAAAGTGTTGTACTCTTAGACTGAGCAGAAATTAAGATTCCCCCAATTAAGGCACCCCCAATTAAAAATTTTAAATATGACCTTAGAAACAAAAAAGTGCTGGTATCAGCGACACCCGCTTGGCTCAGTTGGTAGAGCATGTGACTCTTGATCTCGTAGGATGTGAGTTCGAGCCCCATGTTAGGAATAGATTACTTTAAAAAGAAAAGTGATGGTGCACCAAGGTGGCTCAGTTGATTAAGCATTGGACTCTGGATTTCGGCTCAGCTCACGATCTCGCGGTTCGTGAATTCAAGCCCTGCGTTGGACTCTGCACTGACAGCAGCGCAGAGCCTGCTTGGGATTCTCTCTCTCTCTCTCTCTCTCTCTCTCTCTCTCTCTCAAAAAAAAAAAAAAAGTGCTGGTGTCTGGTAAGCAATCATTAAATGATTGCTAATGCTATTATGCAGTAAGAATAGCCTCCAAAAGGGAAACCAGGATTATATTACTTTTGAAGCTTTTGTGAAATCAATCCTTTGCCTAACCAAGTCGTTGACAAAAGGATGGTATCTGAATGGAATCTGTAGGAGCAGAACCCACAGAACAGGGATTGAATGATCAGTATTAAAACCATACTGCCCTGAGGCTGGGGGGATACTGCTGGCAATTTGTGCCCTTTGGGAAGCAAAGAAAGTTCATTAAGCATCACTGGGTCAAACTCTTTGCCCTTTATTTCATTGATCCTCTGCTCACCATACAACATTCTGGTGAATCATTCATTCTCTGGTTGGAGCGCAAGTGGTATGGTGCCTGGAGACTTATTTTCTTTGTTGTGAACTAACTGGTTTGCACAGCAGCCTTGGGTGAGTGTGTGTGATGTACTGGAGTCCCCCTGAGTTGATGAGCAGTATGTACTGAAAAAAATGAGTTTAGAAAATAAGGGCCCGAGAACGTGTCATCCCTCTATGAGGCTCCATTTGAGCACCACGCAGTATCTCTATATCCTGGCTTTCTTATCTATAATGCCAACCACAACGTTCCTATCTGAAAGCCAAGTGTGCGTATCGTTTAAAATATTTACTCCAGACCATAGCCAAACCTTTACTCACGTTAATTGATGCATATACTGTTTGTGATCTTGGCCCTAGCTGCCCTCCCCCTTCTTCTGGGAACTGACTGTGCCCCCAAACCAGAGGTGGGTGTGTGAACTAGGCTGGGTGAAACACAGAGCGCTCCACCTCTCTATGGTCAGTGATCCCTCCTGGGATAAGAATGAGATCCATCAGAGCCCTACCCTAAGAACTTATCCGTCTGGACTCCATTTGCAAAACAGAAGACTGAGCCATATATTCAAGTACTCAGAACCGTTTGTAGCATTGGCTCAGGGAAAAAAGGCTGACTGACCTTGGGCAAGTCAGTAAAACTCTTTTGGAACAAAGATCTTTCTTCTGTGAAGAGCTTTGATCAAGACCATCCGGAAGGTTCTGACATTTGGAGATGAGAACTCTCCTTTTCCTGTTATCTAGGTACTGAACCAAGCCCCTGTCAAGCCTCAGTCTTCTGCTGACTAGTTCTCAGTCCAAGAACTAGGTTTTTCGGGAACCCAGATAATTGCAACTGGAATCCTAACACAAAATAAACGGCTGAGCACTTTCTTAGACTTTTGAGATGGGTTGAAATGTGTTTATCATTGTATTCTCAAAACCCTGGTTACAGACCAAAGTCATTAACCTGGCAAGCTCTTATCCTAAGACAATTGCCACTCAGTGTTTGGTCTCCAGCCTGTGTTATAAAGGTGTTTGCCAAACACTGGAATCACATCATACCGTCTGATACTACGCAGCAATAAAAAGGAACAAACTATTGGTACATGCACCAAATTGGGCAAATCTCTAGGGAATTATGCTCAGCAAAAATCATCATCATCATCATCATCATCATCTCAAAAGGTTGCATACTGTATGGTTCCATTTACATAATATTTTTAAATGAGATTTTAGAAATGGAGGTTTACTTACTTTTAGATAAGTAAGCAGTTGCCAGGGCTTAGGAACAGTAAGAGGGGAGGAGAGAGGGAGGCGTGGTTATGAAAGGGCAACATGAGGCACCCCTGCCGTATTGGAACTCTTCAGTATCTTTTTTTTTTTAAGTTTGTTCATTATTTTGACAGAGAGAGAGTGTGTGTGCACATGTGAGAGTGGGGGAGGGGCAGAAAGAAAGGGAGAGAGAATCCCAAGCAGTCTTTGTACTTCTACACTATCAACACAAAGCCTCACAAGGGGCTTGGTCCCACAAACTGTGAGATCATGACCGGAGCCAAAATCAAGAGTCTGACACTGAACTGACTGAGCCACCCCCGTGCCCCAGAACTACTCAGTATCTTGACTGTGATGGCAGATATGCAAACCTATGCATGTGATAAAATGGCATAGAACCAAATACACACCCACACAGACGAGTATGGGAAATGCGATACCATTGGTGGCTTAATGTTAACATGCTGGTTGTGATATTATACCACAATTTCGCAAAATATTACCATTTGTGGAAACTGGGCAAAGTGTGCCCAGGATCACTCCACATTATTTCTTACAACTGCATTTGAATCTATAATTATCTCAAACAATTTAATTTAAAAAGTAGGTTTGGGGTGCCTGGCTGGCTCAGTCGGTGGAGCATGCAACTCTCAGTCTCAAGGTTGTGAGTTTGAGCCCCATGTAGAGTGTAGACACTACTTAACAATAAAATCTGTAAAAAAAAAAAAAAAAAAAAGGTTTGTTTTTATACCACTTCGCCAGTCAGGTGAAGCCTTTTCCTGATAATAAGAAGCATGCCTTCTTCACATGAAGCCCCACTTATCTAAATTAGCTTGTTCCCCATTTGTGTTGACCTCGAAACCACAAACTAGTTGTCACAGTTCCTATCTTATATAAGTCTAATGCTGCTCAGGAATATTCAGACTTTAGTTTCGTAAATACTAAATTTATTCACAAATTCAACAAGAGCAATGTTTTGTAAGACACTAAATGTTGCTTTTCTGAATTGAGGTGGGAATGGTGTTCAGTAAGATTTTGGACAACTCCACAAGAAACCTCACTAACAAAGGATCCGCCAAAACAGTCCTTCAGTAGTGACACACTGGGAACATTTAAATTAGATTCATCCCAAATACACAAGAATTAAGACGACAAAAAGGGAAAAGACACAGGCACGGAGGAAATTAGAAGTAATTGTAAGTGGATACTTTAATTAACATTATTAATATATACAAAATATGATAGCAACTAAGAATTTTCTAGGGGTACATGAATTAATAAATTTTACTACAGATGAGTAACTGTGAAATGAATAGAGAATCTTTTTCTTTCTTTCTTTTTTTATGAATGGAGAATCTTGACAAAGCAGTTTAAAAAGCTCCAAGTCCGGATGATTTCATGTGTGAATTCCTTGAAATCATCAAGAAGATAATTCTTATCTATGATATTTAAACCATTCCAGAGCATCGGAAAAGAATGCAAGCTTTCCAAATATTTTTGACAGGCAGCATAATAGTGAAAACAAAGATGGGGAAAAAAATTACAAATGGAACTCAAAAACATCTTTTTTTTTTTTTTAAAGGGACAAAAAATGGTATTTAATGAGAAACTGAATTAAGTATTGTTAGAATTGTTTCTTTTTTATTTTATTTTATTTGAGAGAGAAAAAGAGAGTGCAAACAGGGGAGAGCAGCAGAGGAAGAGAGAGAGAATTCGAAGCAGGCCCCACACTCAGCACGTGGGACTTGATCCCACAACCCTGGGATCATGACCTGAGCCAAAAATCATTCAGACACTCAACCAAATGAGCCACCCAGGTGTCCCTCAAAAACAGCTTAAGTGTAAATATTGATGCAAACACTTTTGTAAAACCAAAGCAGAATCCAGCATTAGATTGAAAGAATAATATACCAGATTAAACAGAATTCATTTTAGGGGCGCCTGGGTGGCGCAGTCGGTTAAGCGTCCGACTTCAGCCAGGTCACCATCTCGCGGTCTGTGAGTTCGAGCCCCGCGTCAGGCTCTGGGCTGATGGCTCGGAGCCTGGAGCCTGTTTCCGATTCTGTGTCTCCTTCTCTCTCTGCCCCTCCCCCATTCATGCTCTGTCTCTCTCTGTCCCAAAAATAAATAAAAAACGTTGAAAAAACAATTAAAAAAATTCATTTTAAAAATATAGAGATGCTTTGACATATGAATTCTATTAATAAAATTCATCATTATTTTTAAAGGTGAAAAACCACATCATCTCAAAAGATTCCAAAAGGCATTTTGGAAAATTTCACATCAATTGCCAATTTAAAACCAAGGTTTATAAAATAGCAATACAAGAATGTTTTATAGGAATGCAAGCTGGTGCAGCCACTCTGGAAAACAGGATGGAGATTCCTCAAAAACTAAAAATGGAACTACCCTACGACCCAGCAATTGCACTACTAGGCATTTATCCAAGGGATACAGGTGTGCTGTTTCGAAGGGGCACATGCACCCCCATGTTTATAGCAGCACTATCAACAACAGCCAAAGTATGGAAAGAGCCCAAATGTCCATCAATGGATGATGGATAAAGAAGATGTGATATGTATATATATATATATATATATATATATATATATATATATATATACACACACACACACACACAATGGAGTGTTACTCGGCAATCAAAAAGAATGAAATCCTGCCATTTGCAACTATGTGGATGGAACTGAAGGGTATTATGCTAAGTGAAATTAGTCAGTCAGAGAAAGACAAAAATCATATGACTTCACTCATATGAGGAGTTTAGGAGACAAAACAGACGAACATAAGGAAAGGAAACAAAAATAATATAAAAACAGAGAGGGGGACAAAACAGAAGAGACTCATAAATATGGAGAACAAACCGAGGGTTATGGGAGGGGGGATGGGCTAAATGGGTAAGGGGAACTAAGGAATCTACTCCTGAAATCATTGTTCATATGCTAACTAATTTGGATGTAGATTTTAAAAAATAAAATTTAAAAAAAGAATGTTTTAAACATGACAAATTATGTATGTATTATAGTGTGACATTTAACAATAAAATATAAGAATTATTTCCATAAATATAATGAATGAGGCAAGGTGGTCTGTTACTTAATCTTGTAAAAGTGCTGGCTAAAACAATTAGAAAAGAGAAAAAGGAGGTATAGACTATTGGAAATAAAGAGACAAAATTATCATTTTCAGAAGATGTCATTTTCAAACAATATGATAAGCTAACGTGCAAAGGTGTTAGAATCATCAGAGAGTTCTATTAAGTGATCACATAAAAACAAAACTTTCTCAATTAAACCCCAATAAAGCTGAATTTAAAAAAAAACACACAAAACTTTCTTATTGCTGACAATAGCCAAGTTTTAGAAAAATGAAAGAAAAAAGATGCATAAAACAGAAAGAAACTAAATACACAATGTACAAACTCAATAAAAAAAAAAAAACTATAAACCACCAAGGAGCACTGAAGAAAATATAAACAAATGAAGCGAAACACCTTGCTCAGGCCTGTATTCTATGCCTCTATTTTTGTCATCCTTGTCACTGTTACTGCCTTTGCCTCCCCAAATCCAAGCTCATGTTTCTAGAACAGCTACTGAGTCCCTTTCTCTGAGTTCCCGGACCACTGTGTGGAGGCTACCCAAGCAAGGATCGTTGCCTTTTCTTTCAGAATCTGAAATTTGAGCAAAATGCCTCAAAGATAAGAAGGCTGGTGGAGCCAAGGCATGTGAATGAAGTTGCACTGGGCTGGCTCCAGATCCGTGTAGCAGCTCTGGTTTTTTTCATCCCCAAATCTGCTCCTTCAGCTTCCCTTCACATCTGTGAGCCACCTCAAATCCTTTCAGAAATTCCTTTATTTTATCTTTTTCTCTGAGTCAGCTAAAGTCTGGTTCTGAAATTTTTTTTCAACCAGAGAACTGTAACTGAATCACATAGCAAGACACAGCGTCACAAAGATGTCAATTACGTCTAAATTAATCTCTGATTCAATACAATACAGGTCAAAACAATAACAGAAATGGAACAAAATAGTTTTCAAGTTCATTTTGTAAAGTGGTACTCAACTTTGACTACACATTACAATCATCTGGGGAGTTTGGTTTTTTTTTTTTTAAGTTTATTTATTTATATTGGAGGGGGGAAAGGGCAAAGAGTCCCAAGCACACTCTGCACTCTCACTTGCAGAGCCCCACGCAGGGCTCAATCTCATGAATAGTAAGATCATGACCTGAGCTGAGATCAAGAGTTGGACGCTTAATCGACTGAGCCACCCAGGTGCCCCTACCTGGGGAGATTTTAAAGCTCTCTGTTCCCAGACTGCACCCTAGAGCAATTAACCCAGGACCTCTGGGGGTGGGATGGGGTTATCAATGTTTATGAAATCTCCTTGAGTGATTATGATGCACTGTCAAGGTTGAGCATTACCTCTCTAGAAGAATAAACATGTAAGATGAGCAAGAAATTTCTGGGGAAAAAAAAAGAAAAAGAAAAACAAGCTGGTTTGTCCTATCAGCAATTGAAATATATTGTAAAGCTATAGTAATTAAAACAGTAGAGTACTAACACAAGAGCTGGACAGACAAATCAATAGAACAAAATACATACTCCAAAAAAGAGTCAAATACATACAATTGAAAACATAATAAAAGTGGCATTTAAAGTCAGTGGAGAAAAGATGGACTATTCCATAAATAATGTTGTGACAACTAGCTAACCATTTGAAAAAAATTTAAACGATTAAAATTAATTCTAGATGAATCAAATGTGAAAGTGTGAAAAGCAAAACTATAAAAATATGTTGCTTTGTCTGTGGAGCATTTATTCATCCTTTTGGGAATAAGACAGAAGATTTGGGGGTGGAGAGGAACCATTCATCTGCAATTTTCAATCAGTTTGGTTGGGGGTTACAGTAAAAAGATAAAAAATATTAACTCTCGCTAGATTATAAAGAATATAATAAAAACAACGAGATCACACTTGTTGACTATCATATTGGCAAAATAAAATTTTTTATTGGTAATATCTGCTCTTGGTTTCAGTGTGTGGAGGTTAGAGACCCTCAGTATAAATGGAAGGGAACATTGTTAATGTATATACCCTTAATCCAGCAATTCAACTTTTGGCAATATAATACAAGCTTACAATCAGCCAAAATCACAAAAAGGTACATAAAAAAACAAAAACAAAAACAAAGAGGTACACACAAAGATTTAATTGATAGCAATTTTGTTTCCATGGTGAAAAACTAAACACAAACTAAATATCTTTCAAGACGATAATATATCTGTACATGTGTTGACATTAAAGATTTCCATGACTCTTCATACTCAATAGGATGGCTGTTATTAAACACACACTCATAGATACTAAGCGTTGGCAAGGATGTGGAGAAACTGAAAGTTCACTATGTACTCTTGGTGGGAATATAAAATGATGCAGCCACTCTGAAAAACTCTGTGGCAATTCCACAAAAAGTTAGGCATAGAACTACCCGTGATCCAGCATTCCAACCACTTCCATGTTGACTATATACCCATAAGAACTGAAAGCAAGGACTGCAACAGATATTTATATGGCATGTTCATAACAGCATTATTTGCAATGGTCAGAAATAAAAGCATCTCAAATGCCCATAAATAAATAATAGATAAGCCCAAAATGTTGTGTATATGTACAATGGAGTATTATTCAGACTTCAAAAGAGAGGATATTCTGACACATGTACAACACGGATGAACCTTGAGGACATTATGCTAAGTCAAATAAGCCAGTTACAAGTGGACAGATATTGTATGATTCCACTTATATGAGGTACATAGAATAGTCAAATTCATAAAGACAGAAAATAAAATGGTGGTTGCCTGGGCCTGGGGTAGGGGATAGTCAGGAGTGAGGAGTTACTGTTTAATGGGCAGGGTTTTAGTTTCGCAAGATGAAAGAGTTCTAGAGATAGATAATGTTGATGGTTGCAGAACAATGTAAATGTTCTTAATGCCACAAAACTGTACCCTTAAAAGTAACTAAGATGGCAAATTTTCTGTTGTGCTGATTTCACCACAATAAAAATTCTTTTCTAGGAAAAAAGAGGTTTTGCTCATTTATTTTGATTTCCTCCAATTTTCTCTTTATCGTTGTCATCTAGGATATTTGCTTGTATGATGAATCATTCAAGAACGGCTCTGAAATACAAATTTTGAGAATATGCAGGAAAGTTTCCTAGATGTCATTCTTCACAGTTGCTTTTCTAGTTTATGATTATCAACGATTTTTATTTGTAATCATTGTTTATAAAGTAGGAAGAATTTTAAAAAAAAAAGAGAGAGAGAGAGCGAGCAAAGTCTTTAAAAACATCAAAGAGGGTGGGCACCTGGGTGGCTCAGTTGGTTAGGCATCCAACTTTGGCTCAGGTCATGATCTCACAGCTGGTGGGTTCGAGCCCCATGTCAGGCTCTGTGCTGACAGCTCAGAGCCTGGAGCCTGCTTTGGATTCTGTGTCTCCCTCTCTCTCTCTCTGCCCCTTCCCCACTCACACTCTGTCTCTTAAAAATAAATAAATATTAAGAAAAACTTTTTTTAAACATCAAAGAGGATCCTCACACAGGGTCAATCATAAATGCAATTATGGGAAATAAGGTGGTAACAGCATATCTTAAGTTACAAGTCACTTCTTTCTGGGGTAATTTTCCTTATTGGAATTTTGTTTCACATGTTCTCAGCAGTTCCATTTCATTCCCAGAAGCTAGTTGCTCATAAAGAAACTAGTGGCCCAATCATGCATGCCAGGGACCCAAAATCTGAAAAGGATTCACTTGGCTAGCCAAGAACACTTAACTAGAGGCGATCTGGTTTCTTTCTCAGGGCTAGAACAAAACAGTGAAAATATTTCCACTCAAAATAGAAAATGCAATCTGAAAGAAATCCTGTTCCTTTTCTTTTAAAATAAGAACACAAGCAGAAACATGGAATGAGTAGAACTTTGGATTGCCTGACATTCTGGTTTAAGACAAAATCTTAACTGGCACTAGACCATATGAAAAACACTTCATTTAAAAACTGTATCGAGTGCAGCTGCTTAGTATAGAACATGATCAGGATAGAAGAGAAATAACGCCAACTTCTTGTCAGAAAATCCAAACACTGAGCCATCTGAAAGCAGATTAAATACCTTCCCTTAATGTCCATTTAAATATGTACTGAGGTTTTTAGACACAAAAGCACCATTGTAAACACAGGATAGGACCTTATGTAATCCAATCCAAGGAACTAGCTGACTTTGATAAAGTTCCCTATTTGCAACCAAACTCAGCAAAGTTGTTCAAAAGCAAGACCAGAAGAACAGGAAAATTCCTGGTACTGAAACCCGTCACGATTGTCTGCTCTCTGATGAGTTGTGCTTCATCCCAAAATAAAGTCAGTCTTCCTGAGGACGTACACCATCTCTTGCGGAGGCTTATGTAGACTAGTTTCGGTGATTTCACGCCAAAGCTGTTTAACTCTGTTTGTTTAACTCTGATACTTGGTGAGAGAATTCCTGAATAAACTAACGGGACATAACACATTCCCATTTCGGAGATTTTAAAATTATTTTCAAATATGACATCAAAGTGCTATCTCACAAAAATACTAGCAAAGGCCTGCCCTACTCTCACTGTTGCAGGTGATGATGAATTATTCATTCTAGTCATCCCACTGCACACGAGCACGTATTTAGAACTGAAGTAGCACGCTCACTCTAATAAATGCCAGTCCTTGCTGAGAAACCTCAAGAATCCATCCGACAGCAATCTGGAGGCTCGGTGAAGGCAATGCCAATAAATCAGTTGGCTAAAATAATCAGTTCTTGCTGTCTAGCATAGCTGCAAATGAGCATACCTTCATGACCCCACAACTCCATGACCATAACCCCTGAAAAAAATAAATGCACAAGGCGGCATGTACTAGAATGTTCGCTGCAACACTGTTTGTAGTAGGATAAATGGGAAAACCCTAAAAGTCCATCAGCAAGAAATTGGATGCAGACGTTGTTATGTAATTATATAATAGAATACTCATAGAAGTTAAAATAATTACTATTTTTGCCAACGTAGCTCTTGAAAACATAATTTTAGTGGATGAAAGCAAGTTGCAGAATACTTAATGCAGTATACTACCATATATACATTTTAAAGACATATAGACAAAATAATATAGAAAATTTAGAAATAAACTGAATGTCCATAAAGAAGGGATTGGATAAATCAAGATAATATACCCATACAATGAAAGATATTATTTAAATGACCGTGTAGAAGGGGCGCCTGGGTGGCGCAGTGGGTTAAGCGTCCGACTTCAGCCAGGTCACGATCTCGCGGTCTGTGAGTTCGAGCCCCGCGTCGGGCTCTGGGCTGATGGCTCAGAGCCTAGAGACTGTTTCCGATTCTGTGTCTCCCTCTCTCTCTGCCCCTCCCCCATTCATGCTCTGTCTCTCTCTGTCCCAAAAATAAATAAAAAAGTTGAGAAAAAAAAAAAAATAAATGACCGTGTAGAATTCTATTGTTAACACTGAAAAAGGTCAATGATATGGATGTTATGTTCTTTATTTGGCTAAATGAAGAAGCAATATGTATATGGTAACCTGATTTTTATTTTCAGAGAATGTGAGCGTGTATGCCTAAAAATAAACTCTAGCTGTTTCTGGATGGCAGGATAACCGATAGGCTTTATTTTCTTCTTTAAAAAAAATTTTTTTTAATGTTTATTTATTTTTGAAGGAGAGAGAGACAGCGCGTGAGCAGGGGCAGGGCAGAGAGAGAGGGAGACACAGAATCCAAAGCAGGCTCCAGGCCATGAGCTGTCAGCAATGAGCCTGACGCAGGGCTCGAACTCACAGTCATGAGATCGTGGCCTAAGCCGAAGTCAGATGTTTAACTGACTGAGCTACCCAAGGCGCCCCTATTTTCTTCTTTATACTTGTCTGCATTTTTCTGAATTTTTTTTTTGTGATTAGCAGTAATCCTTTTATAATCAGGAAAAAAAATTGTTACAAAAAAGAAAGAACAAAAATAAAATGTGGCAGATTTTATTTCCAAAGATGGTGGCACCGATATATGTTTTATCCCATATGCTTCTGTTGCAGTAGGATATTGACACTGCTCCATAGAGAAGTAGAAGCTTCCTCCGTTCCTACCCCTTCAACATGGGCCAGCCTTTGTGGCTTGCTTCTCACGAATAGAGTGCAAAGTACCGCATTATTTCCAAGGATCGTTCTTAAAAGATGATACAGCTTCTGCCTGGTTCGTTCTCTGTCTCTCTCATTCTCCCCTGCTGCACCCTCACCCTTGGAATCCAGCCACCGTGTCATGAATTAGCCCAGGCCACATGGAGAGGTTTCACGGAGATGCTCTGGCCAACAGCCCAGGTCAGGCTTCAGCCAAGAGCCAGCATCGGCCACCAGACATGTGGGTGATTCCATCCCAGCTTTGAGCCTTCCCCCAGACACCTCTGTGCCTTGCCCAGAATCTGTGAGCATAATAAACGGTTGTTTTGCACCACTGTATTTTGGAGTAATTTGCTACACAGCCCTAGAAGCTGGAGCACATGCAACAAGCAATATTACATATTGTTTAAGGCTACATATGTGGTAAGAGCAAATCAATGAACTATAATTGATTTTAGTTCATAATAATAAATATCATAAATAATAAATAAATAGTTCATAAATAATCAGCTCTTGCTACCTAGTATACCTGAAAATTAAAATATCCCCAGGACCCAGCAACTCCACGTTTACATATAAACCCTGAAAAAATAAATGCACAACGAGCTATGTATGAGGATGTTCACTGCAACACTCATAGAATAATTGGGAAAAACCTAAAAGTCCATCAACAAGAAATTAGATACATAAATTGCAATGCAAATGTATAATAGAATAGTTACGGAAGGTAAGATAAATAAATTCTTCTATGTACTAACTCGGCATGGATTGGAATTACCAAATTCTTAATAATAATTGCTTCTAGGAGCATGGGAGGGTAATGGGACCAGAGAGAGGGTCCCATGGAACTTCACTGATGTGTGCATTTTTAAGAGTGAAAGATAAAAAGGTAAAAAGGAAAATAAATTAGTCACATTTGAACCAAATATGACAAAATGCTAACATTTATTCATTCTTATTATGAAAACTCAATGATCATAATTGTGCATGCATTCTTCTGTATCCATTTTCCCACCATCGCAATAAAAATAAATCTAGTATTTAAATTTTAGGGTTTTTTTTTTCAGGTGTGATGTTCTTGTTTTTGTTGTTGTTGTTGTTTCCCCTTCCGTTGGAGACAACAAACCGCCTTATTGAAATTTCTTCCATGGAAATGCAAGCCAGTGCAGCCACTCTGGAAAACAGTATGGAGGTTCCTCAGAAAACTAAAAATAGAACTACCCTACAACCCAGCAATTGCACTACTAGGTATTTATCCACGGGATACAGGTGTGCTGTTTCAAAGGGACACATGCACTCCCATGTTTATAGCAGCACTATCAACAATAGCCAAAGTATGGAAAGAGCCCAAATGTCCACCGATGGATGAATGGATAAAGAAGATGTGGTATATATATGTGTATATGTGTATATATATATATATATATATATATATATATAATATATATAATGTGTAATACACATATATATATGTGTATATGTATATATATACATACACATACATACATACATACATACACCATGGAATATTACTCAGCAATCAAAAAGAATGAAATCTTGCCATTTGCAACTATGTGGATGGAACTGGAGGGTATTATGCTAAGTGAAATTAGTCAGTCAGAGAAAGACAAAAATCATATGACTTCACTCATATGAGGAATTTAAGAGACAAAACAGATGAACATAAGGGAAGGGAAACAAAAATAATATAAAAACAGGGAGGGGGACAAAACAAGAGACTCATAAATATGGAGAACAAACTGAGGGTTGCTGGAGGGGTTGTGGGAGGGGGGATGGGCTAAATGGGTAAGGGGCATTAAGGAATCTACTCCTGAAATCATTGTTGCACTATATGCTATCTAATTTGATGTAAATTTTAAAAAATAAAAAATAAAATTAAAAAAAAGATTCTTCCAGGGGTGCCTGGGTGGCTCAGTCGGTTAAAGTGTCTGACTCTTGGTTTTGGCTCAGGTCATGATTTCACAGTTCATGAGTTCTAGCCCCGCATCAGGCTCTGTGCTGACAGTGCAGAGCCTGCTTGGGATTCTCTCTCTCTCCCTCTTTCTCTGCCCCTCCCTCACTTCTCTCTCTCAGAATAAATAAATAAACTAAAAAAAAAGAAATATATATATACACATACTGACACATGATGTTTTCTTTCTATATACATATGTATATAGAAATATACATTTATATACATGTAGAATATAATCAGATATTCTTTATTTGAGGGATACATTCTATATATCTGTATGTGTTCTAATGTCTTTATGTATCTATCATCAAGCCACTTAGAATAATCAATAGAATCATGATCAATAGAATGCCCAAATGTTAAGTGATTTAACTTATAGTATACTTCAAACATTATTTCAAATATTTTCCTAAGTAGTCAGGTATTGTTAGACATGAACTGTTCTGTACCTGTTAACATCTGCAAAACATGCAGTTTAAGGGATTAGAATATTTGATCTTCACCCATATTCTCTGCTACTTGTACTTTTTAGCAATCAAACTATTCCATTAGCATATAGGATAACCTTATCTTTCTGTTTTCTCTGAGGGGAGAATGTGATGGTTAATTTTCTGTTTGGCCCCTAGATTCATTCTCTGCCTTTCTCTGCCTTGCTCTGTGTCCTGCCATGTTGCCCTATATGGATTGCATCCCCAGATGGTTGTTTCAGTTATTGGGAGGCACTGGCAGGAGAATGGAGGAGAATCTCTATATTTCTAAAGATCAAAATATTAATGGCTCTAGATGAGTGAGGTTAACTTCTGTGTCACAAAATTTCTAAGCTAAAATTACTATATACTGGGGGCACCTGGGTGGCTCAGTCAGTTGAGCATCCAGCTCTTAATTTTGGCTCAGGTCATGGTCTCGAGGTTTGTGGGATAGAGCCCCCCATAAGGCTCTGCACTGACAGTGCAGAGCTAGCTTGGGATTCTCTCTCTCCCTCTCTGCCTGCCCTCCCCTGCCCCCACCACAGCATATGCATTCTCTCTCTCTCTCTCTCTCTCTCTCTCTCTCTCTCTCTCTCTCAAAATAAGTGAATAAACTTTAAGAAAAATATGCCACAAATCTACAAATAAAATAAAATAACTGCATACTGGTGGGAATAGAAATTGATACGACCTTTCTAGCAGATAGTGGGGCAATATATTACCAAAAGCCTTAAAAACGTGAGCAGTAAAAATTTTTTAAATTGATAATGTACAATGCAAGTACTCTTACAGGCCGTTAAGGGAAATATAAGTTGGTATAGCTTCTTTGGATGTCAATTTGGCAGTACTTACTAAAATTTTTCATGCATATACGCTTTGAACTATTAATTTTCACTCATTGGGAATTGAATTTGTATCCAAAATACATGCACATGAAGGGTGCTTATTACATTGTACCTTGTAATAGCACCAAATACGTGTGTGTGGGTGTGTGTGTGTATATATGTACATATACCTGTATAAATAGATTTGAAAAACATTTAAATATCTATCAATAAAAGAATGGTTGAAAACCTGATCTTTTTCAAGGGTCTCCCATTCCAGAGATCATCATCCACTCACTTGTGCCCCCTGGAAACCTAGGAGACAACGTGCACCCCTCAGTGTCTAGAAGAGAGAATGGCTGGCATAGAATAGGTATTCAATCAATACTTGATCAAGAAATATTTTTCAATGACTTCTACCTCACACAGGATCTCCAATCCATTACCAAGGTATGTTCATTTTATTTTCTAAATATCTCTCAAATCCATCCACTTCTTTTCTCTACTGCTAGGAGTGGAGTCTATTTATCTTTCACCTGGATTGTAAAGTTACCTTTTATTTGGTATCTCTTTATCTACTCTGGCCACCTTCCAATCAATACTCAGCTGCAATCTGGCCATCTTTCCAAAATAAAGATCCCCCAATTCTTTAGTGACTTTCCATTCGTGTCAGTTTGCTAGGGCTGCTTTAAGAAAATACCACAGACTGAGCAGCTTAAACAACAGAAATTATTTTATTTCACAGTTCTAGAGGTTAGAAGTCCAAAATCAAGATGTTGACAGGGTTGACTGCTTCTAAGGCCTGTCCCATTGACTTCTAGATGGCTACCTTCTCTCTGTTCTCATATGGTCTTTCCTCTGTGGATATCTATGTCTTAATCTCTTCTTATAAGGACACCAGTCATAACGAATTAGGACCTACCCATATGACTTCGTTGTACCTTAATTACCTCTTTAAAGGCCCTATCTCCATATACAGTCATATTCTGATGTCCTAGAGATTAGAACTTCAACATATGAATTGCAGGGGGCACAATCCAGCCCATAACACTATTGCTCTTAGGATAAAACCAAAACTGTGCCCATGGCTGTGCTGGAGATCTTCGGTTTGTCCCTCCAGGTCCACGTTTCATTTGGCTTCACCCTGTCTGCTATGTTCCTGGAGACTGACCTGTGTGGGCAGCATGAGCTCCCATGCTCTCCAGCTTCCAGGAGGGCTTGACAAATGGGAAGGACCAGTAGGAGATCTGGAAGGTGGAAGGAGGATAAAGTTGAGATGCTTTCCCTCCTCCCCAGCTTCTCTCTGCCAGGTCATCTCAGGTTGGCTGTGCCTCCCTACCAGAAGTCCCAGCTCCCATCCTGCAGACCTCTCTACACAGGGACCGAGTGGACTCCACTGCCTGCTCCCTCAAGCTTTGGTGGGTAAGGGCTCCTGACTGGTGCTAGATCCGGGATGATGTTTACCCTTATTGGTCTTTACTAAACCCTGCCCACACCTTTGTAAATAGTCTCTTCATTAAACTGTCCTCAGATTGCCCAATTGGATGTGTCATCTGCTTCCTGCCGTACCCCTAATACAACAGTTTGCAAAATCCCTGACGGTCTTGCCCTTGCAGAGCTCTCTGCCCACATCCAATACCTCTTTCCTTCCCATTCTCTCTGCTACAACCATCTAGACTTCTTTTAATTCTTCACACGGGCCCACCAATTTGAAATATTAGCAAGCAAATATTCCTGTTATTTTAAAACTACTTAAAATTATATAAAAATGTATGTAACACTTTGTCTTAGGTCAAGTTCCCAGGGAAGCGGGTGCCGAGAGATTTGTCTGCAAGAAATTTATTGGGGAATATCATGGAAATCAACACCTGTCGGGGGTAAGGGAAACAAAACTGGGCAGAAGGAGCCATGGAGCTGTGACACATTGCAAATGAAGGGTTCACCTGATCCCATAGGAGCTAGAGCTGAGATGGTCCTTCTAAATTCACCGGGATTGAGACCAGGAGGTTAGGCCTTTGGACCTCCACGTCAACAATCACAGGACATGAGCTTCCCCTGGGAGGGCGCATAACCTTAGGCAAGGCAACTTCCTTCAGTCAACAGTGATCCTAGGAAGAGAATCAGTGGTGAGTTGCCAATAATCAAGACCTTCTGAAGCAGGGAAATGATCAAGGGAGAATCTAGGTGGCAGAGCACAACATCTACCAAGAAATATTACTCCTGAGAATTCATTAAAAGGAAATATAGATCCAAGCAAAAGGCTAGGTACAAAGATGTTTATTAAAATATTACTTATTTGCTTATCTATAATTTGGAGAATATTAGATACAATCTAAATATCCAATATTAGTATGTTAACTAACTACAATTTAAATAAAAATTTGGAAAAGAAAAAAAATATATCCAGTATAGGAAACGGATTAAGGATAGTACATCTAAAGAATGTAATACCATGTAGCTATTTATTTATTTGTAATTTTTTTAATGTTTATTTATTTTTGAGTGAGACAGAGCATGAGCGGGGGAGGGGCAGAGAGAGGGAGACACAGAATCGAAGCAGGCTCCAGGCTCCGAGCTGTCAACACAGAGCCCGATAGGAGGCTTAAACTCATGATCTGAGATCATGAGGTGAGATCATGACCTGAGCCAAAGCCAGATGACTGAGCAACGTAGGCACAAAATAACTATTTAAAAACCACGATGCTAGGGCGCCTGGGTGGCTCATTTGGTTAAGCTGCCGACTTGGGCTCAGGTTATGACCTCGCGGTTCGTGGGCTGGAGCTCCACATCAGGCTCTGTGTTGGCAGTGTGGAGCTTGCTTGGGATTCTCTCTCTCTGTCCCTCCCCTGCTTGCTCATGAGCTCTCTCCCTCTCTCTCTTTCTCTCTCTCTCTCTCTCTCTCTCTCTCTTTCTCAAATAAATAAATTTAAATGATCATGTTGCTAACTGAAGGTTGCTGGAGGGGAGGTGGGTGGGAGGATGGGCTAAGTGGGCAATGGGCATTAAGGAGGGCACTTGTTGGGATGAGCACTGAGTGTTATATGTGAGTGATGAATCACTAAATTCTACTCCTGAAATCATTATTACACTATATGTTAACTAACTTGGATTAAATAAAATTTAAAAATTAAAAATAAATAAATAAGAAAAAATAAAATAAAAATCATGTTGCTGATTATGTATCAGCATGATTAACCATGTGACACCTTATGAAACAACTTTGTTGAAATATATATGCTTGCAGATACATATATTTGTATAGAAGCATAGAGGGAAAAAGACTGGAAAAGACATCGAAATGCAAATTGTAGTCATTGCCAGTGGTAGGAGTATAAGTGACTTGTAATTCCTTCTTTGTGCTTCTTCTTTTCATATTTTTAGCAGTGAACGTATATTGCTTACACAATCAGAAAGAAACAATAAATTTGGGGATTAAAAAATTATTGTGGTTGTAATGGCGTAGAAGAGTAATTTCTTATTTGTTTTGCCTTGGAGTTGTTTGATTAATTAAAATTTAAACGTAAGCCCCAGAAGGGAAACATCACCATGGGGAGGGGAAAATGAGGTAAGACAAGAAAGAGCTGTGGGCCACTTGTCTCCTTCACCATTTACCCCACCCCTCTGTGCCCTTGTTGGGCCCCTTCACATCCTCCTTGAAATCTTCATCGACCTCTGTGGCCTCTATCATGGATTTGACACCTCAATGCGGATATGCCATGGAGGCTATCCAGCACTGAGCAGACTCTTTTATTTTCATGACATGATGTCAGCTTTACTGTGTGTTCAAGTGTAAAAACTTACACAGTTGCTCTTAAACAGCAAATGGAAGAGCCGTACTCTATGCTCCTGTCGGAGAAGATAACCCAGACTCTCAGACAATGATAGTGCAATTGGCTGAAAACAAGGGGCCACACGATATGGGTCAGAAACCAGTCTACTACAGGCTGTCCTTGAGCAAGCTACTGAACATCTTTCTATTTTGGTTTCCTCGTCTGTAAAAGGTGATGATGCTGCTGGTAGCATTGACCACACAGAAATGTTTCAAGTATTGGGGGGGCCTGGGTGGCTCCACTGGTGGATCATCCGACTTCGGTTCAGGTCCTGATCTCATGGTTTGTGAGTTTGAGCCCTGCGTCAGGCTCACTGCTGTCAGCGCAGAACCTGCTGGGATCCTCTGTTCCCCTCTCTCTCTGCCCCTCCCCCGCTTGCGCTCTCTCTCTCAAAAATAAATCAAACATTTAAAAAAAAAGAGATGTTTCAACAATTAAATGAAGGGATATATATATATACATATATATAGCCCATCCCCATATATATATATATATATATATATATATAAGCATTTAGAGTAGTGCCTCGTACATGGTGTTTGCCATTATTTTCTGCTCAATCCATATCAAAAGTTCAGTTACAGGGGCACCTGGGTGGCTCAGTCGGTTATGTGTCCAACTTCTGCTCAGGTCATGATCTCACCGTTTGTGAGTTCCAGCCCTGCATCGGGCTCTGTGCTGACAGTCTCAGAGCCTGGAGCCTGCTTCTGATTCTGTGTCTCCCTCTCTCTGCCCCTCCCCCACTCATGCTCTGTTTCTCTGTCTCTCAAAAATAAATAAACATTTAAAAATCAAGAAAAGAAAGTTCAGTTATAAGAGATAATATTCATGGAGAATGTTGTCTATATATTCCTCTAAACACTCAGGGTTTTTGTTCCTACAAATATTCAGTTATAGAGCTGAATATTTGGTTAACACCATTTGAGCTGCTGGTAAAATTACAGTTGACCCTTGAGCAACACGGGTTTGAACTGTGTGGGTCCACTTACAAACAGATTTTTTTTTTAATAAATACAGTACAGTATGGTAAATGTATTTTCTCTTCCTTATGGTTTTTTAAAAGACATTTCTGGGGCCCCTGGGTGGCTCAGTTGGTTAAGCATCCAACTTCAGCTCAAGTCATGATCGCGTAGGTCATGAGTTCAAGCCCCACGATGGACTCTGTGCTGACAGCTCAGAACCTGAAGCTTCTTCAGATTCTGTGTCTCCCTCTCTCTCTGCCCCTCCCACGCTTGTGCTCTGTCTCTGTCTCTCTATCAAAAATAAATAAACATTAAAAAAATTTTTTAAGACATTTTCTTTTCTCTAGCTGACTTTATTGTAAGAATACAGTATATAATACACAAAATATGTGTTAAGTAACTGTTTATGTTATCAGTAAGGCTTCTGGTCAACAGCAGCCTAATAGTTGTAGGATTTTTTAATTCAATGTATTATCTATTTTTTACTGAAGTATAATTGACATACGGTGTTACATTAATTTCAGGTGCACAACATAGTGATTTGGCAAGTTTACATATTACACGATGTTTTCCACAAGTGTAGCTACCATCTGTCGCCATACAACACTAGTACATTATCATTGACCATATTCCCCTACACTGTACCTTTTATCCTCGTGACTTACTCGTTCCATAGATGGAAGCCTGTATCTCCCACTCCCCTTCACCCATTTTGCCCATCCCTCTGCCCCCTTCCCTCTGGCAATCATCAGTTTTTTTCCTCTGGAGTTATGGGTCTAGTAGTTAAGTTTGGGAATGAGTCAAAAGTTATGGGACCAGAGGTTGCAGGGATGGTGTTAATGACGTCGAATATACTTACCTTGAAGCCCCTTCTTAAGAACCCATACCAAAATCTTGCCTCAGACTCTCCTTATTTACTCACATGTTTTAAATGCACAAGCAACTTTACTTCTGCTTCCCATCATGGCCCCTTCCTTCATTTGGCTATAGTAACCATTCAGAGCCTCATGACAAGCATTCTTGAATCCTCTCCATGAATTCATGGTTTTTTTCTACCCTTACTTACACCCTTCCTCAAACTCCTCATGTATTTGTAACTGGTGTATAACGCATATTTCTATAAGCTGACTCAAAATCTTTTATTAGCATGAGACAGAGCATAAATAAGTAATAAGTGCATACTGATAAACACTGTGTTAATGATGAGACTACAAAGAGAAACTCTTTCCTGATTGCATTCACACCCAAGTCTCAACCATGGTTGTGTCACTGGTTGTATTTCACAAGCCTGGTCAAACAGTTCAAACTTGTTGCAATCTCATTGAAGATAAACAACAACTACCAGTTTGCACTAATCAGTCATTAAGGGAAACCCTTCCTGAGTCTTCATAAAACGTGGTTGGGTGCAAATGACAGCTAAGTAACAGAACACAAGTATATGAATGCCCAGTGTCTTCTAGAGGAATAACAATGAATTTGCATCAATTGCCATAGGTTCAGCTTGGAGTATTAAACGTGATTTCCCATGGAGAGGAGAGCAAGTTCACAAAAGCTCACAGCAAAAAAATAATAATAATAACACTCTGAATCATGGAATTGTTTTAAGCTGGATGGAATCTTAGTATTTTAAAACTATAAAGTATTTCCAAAAAGTCCAATCCTCTGGAAGCCCACAGAGGCTTACAGGGGCCATAAAGCAAGCTTTCAGGCACAGGACTTGGCTCTGGATCTACTCTCAGGCATCTACTCTCTGGATGACTCTAGTGTAAATCCATGTGTCCTTTTAGATTTGTGTAGAAATCCAAATGCTAGGCTAGAGGAAAATGACCCTACTTGTCGCCAAGCGCAGGCCCGATGTGAGAGCGCCTCTGCTGAGTGCAACAATTTGGAGCCATGGGCCAGGACCAGGTCTGACCCCAGCCGCTGCCAGCCAGTTGGTCTAAGAGAGCAGATGTGCCTCAACCCGCTCTCAGGCTTGTGCTTCTCGACTCAGCTGCACTGTAGAATTATCTCTGGACATTTTAAAAAGTCCTGATGACCGAACTCCACCCAGACCAATTAAACCAGAACCTTCCAGGTAAGTAGAGGTAAGAGACATCACTTTTTTTTTTTTTTAAGATTTTATTTTTAAGTCATGGCCACACCCAACATGGGATTTGGACTCACAACGCCGGATCGAGAGCCGTGTGCTCTACCGACTGAGCTAGCCAGGCACCCCCAGACATGGTTATTTTTAAATCTTTTCCTTAATGATTCTAATATGGAGTCAGAGCAGAGAACCACTGTTATAGATAGATAAGCAGATTGCCTATCTGATGAAAACTGAGCAGTCCCAAGACCAGCCTGTTTAGAAATAGTTCTAAGCACCTTGTCATGCTTCCCCCATGACCTAATATAGTATCAAAGGTCTGCCCTCCCCGACCCCACCCCCAGTTACTTGGTACTAAGGTATCGCTTCTGGCTCTTTTACTTACTCAACATTAATTGAGTCAGTCACACATCAGGAATCCAGGAATGATTATGGCACAGTTCTTGCCTTCAAGGAGCTCACAGACAGGTCAACACAATGTTTATATATTAATAGAAAAGAATGCTGGCCAATGTTTATCAAATATGTACTAGCGGGGCGCCTGGGTGACTCAGTTGGTTGAGCGACCGACTTCAGCTCAGGTCATGATCTCACGGCTCATGGGCTCGAGCTCCGAGTCGGGCTCTGTGCTGACAGCTCAGGGCCTGGAGCCTGCTGCGGATTCTGTGTCCCTCTCTCGCTCTGCCCCTCCCTTGTTCCTGCTCTCTCTCTCTCTCTCTCTCTCTCTCTCTGGAGAATAAATAAACATTAAAAAAAATTTTTTTAATATGTACTAGCGATGTACCAGACTTAGTTCTAAAGCTTTGCGTGTTAACTCACTTAATTCTCTCCCAACAACCTTATGAGGTTAGGTACTGTTACTATCAAACCCATTTAGAGACCAGACTCCTAGGCCACAGAGAATGTGTGCAATAATCTAAGCTCCTTTAGTCATAGCTAGGTTTGGGGGCAAACTGAGGCAGCCTGGCTCTAGCACCCATACCTTTAACTGCCACACTGAGTTGGATGAATGGATGCATTCAAAGCCTTGGAGACATGAAAAGACATTGACATTTTTAGTTCAGAGAATGGAGAACAATCCGGTGTGATTGAAAGTTGGATTGGGGCCAGACGGAAAAGCCTATGGACCATGAATGAGGGTTTCTATTCTACCTTCAATAGGCAAAGGGTAGCCAGCCAAACTTTTACAGTGAGGAACAAAATGATCAGATCTACAATTTTAGAGAATAGCCATGGGGCGGAAAGACTAAGGAGAGGAAAGAACAGAGAGGCAGAGCTTCGACAGATGACGCAAGGCAGAGGAAGGCAGGGGGAGGGAGAAGGGAAGCCTGTTGCCTAGACATTTCTGACTTAGAGGTGACAGGATTTTGTGGCTGATTGGAGATGAGAATAGAAGAGGAAGCTCCTAGGCTTGTAATGAGAGAGACTTGGCAGGTAGGTGCTCTGAATAGAAGAGCAGCAGGTCTGTGGAGGGGAGGTAATGAGTTCGGCTTTGGACATGTTAGGCTTCTGCACACCTCAGCACCTGCCAGTTGACATGACAGTGAGACCACGTCAGACCCTTTGGGATCACAGATATTTCTTTGCAAAATCATAAACTTCCTCAAGTTTCTTAGACATGCATTGATTTTCCAATTTGAATGTAATTTGAGGAGACGCTGAAAAGCGAACCATAATGGGGACTTCATTGTTTCAAAATGTGCCACCCTACCAAAATTAGACAAAAAGCATTCTCTCTATCCTTATGGAAGGAATCCAAAAAGAATGAAGCTAACCCCAAATGAGGTTTTAGGAGAAATGAAAAACACATACTTTTCAGCTACCTAAATGTTTGAGTCCTGTTTTAAGGACAGTGGTGGCACTGGCTGTGTGTTTAGAATGCTTAGTTCTAAGTGGCATGGAGCTTCAGCCATCTGCTCGTCTCTAAACTGTTTGCTCTTATCCACTAAGGCTATTAAAGCTAAATGTAGCTCAAGAGACACCTGATTTTTAAAATTTTATCTATCTATTTATTTATTTATTTATTTATTTATTTATTTAAGCCATCTCTACACCCAAAGTGGGGCTCGAATTTACAACCCTGAGATCAAGAGTTGGGGCACCTGGGTGGTTCAGTCGGTTAAGTGTCCAACTTCAGCTCAGGTAATGATCTCACAGTTTGTGGGTTCGAGCCCCATGTTGGGCCTGGGTGGCTCAGTCGTTAAGCGTCCGACTTCGGCTCAGGTCATGATCTCGCGGTCTGTGCGTTTGAGCCCCGCGTCAGGCTCTGCGCAGACAGCTCAGAGCCTGGAGCCTGTTTCAGATTCCGTGTCTCCCTCTATCTCTGACCCTCCCCGTTCATGCTCTGTCTCTCTCTGTCTCAAAAATAAATAAACGTTAAAAAAAAAAAATTTTTTTTTAAGTCACATGCTCTACCAACTGAGTCAGCCAGGCGCCCTGCCCACCCCAGTTCAAGAGACATCCATACATGAATATTCGTTACACAACTCAACCATAAATTATATGACTAATATTTAAGTGTGAATATTTAAGCTATAACACCCAGGGGCCCTTGGGTGGCTCAGTTGCTGAAGCATCAGACTCTTGATTTTGGCTCAGGTCCTGATCTCACAGTGGTGAGATCAGGCTCCATGTGGAGCATCACACTGGGCTCCTTGCTGGGCTTGGAGCCTGTTTAGGGTTCTCTCTCTCCCTCTTTCTGCCCCTCACCCCCTGAAAACATAAAATAAAATAAAATAAAATAAAATAAAATAAAATAAAATAAAATAAAATAAAATATATTAAATTAAGGAATAACCTCCAAATACAATCTTTTAAATTTTTTAATGTTTATTTTATTTATTTTGAGAGAGAGAGAGAGAGAGCACATGAGCAGAGATGGGGCAGAGAGTGAGAGGGAGAGAGAGAAAGAATCCCAAGCAGGCTCTGTGCTACTAGCACAGAGCCCAGCGTGGGGCACAAACTGACAAACCACGAGATCATGACCTGAGCCGAAGTCAGAGGCTTAACCGACTGAGCCACCCAGGCGCCCCTTGGGTTGCTTTTCTATAAACTTGTATTTGATCAAGGGTTGGTGTGATGGTCACTTTTAGGATTTTAGAGCAAAGTCCTGCCATCCTCTGGAGACAGGAACTCTTCCTTAAGAAACAAGCTTTGACTTCCTACTGGGCTTTAGTAAACACTAAATGCTGGGGTACTTGGGTGACTCGGTCAAGGGTCCAACTCTTGATTTCGGCTCAGGTCATGGTCTCGCATTTCGTGGGTTCAAGCCCCGCATCAGGTTCTGTGCTGACAGTGTAGAGCCTGCTTCAGATTCTCTCTCTCTCCCTCTCTCTGCTCCTCCCCCACTTGCTCTCTCTGTCTCTATCGAAATGAATAAATGAACTTAAAACAAAACAACAAAAAAACCCCTACATGCTTAACTGCAGACTGCCACACACACTGAGCTGCCTGTCACGAACCGGGTATGATCTGACTCACCAAGCCATAAAGTTGGGTATACACAGCAGCACGTCATTGTCAAATGAAAGTGGTATATATAACATTGGGCTTGAGCAGGCCCTAAGGACACAAATTACATGACGAAGTGGTCCAAATGCCCATGGCCCCTATTCCTGTGACATCACCGTCTCTCTCCCGACCTGCACCTGTGGCTTCATGGGGAGTTCCCTCTGAGCAGTTGACTGGGGAAAACTTAATTCTGATTACAGGTTCTGCACAACATGTAGGCACCACGCCAAAGTAGACTGCTACAGCTCTACAACTCCTTCCTGGGGCATCCCTGAAGGACATCCCAGTGGGCAAAATTACAAGCACTGCCCCTATTTGTTCATTTTGCTTGGAAAGAGAAACGGCCTTTCAGAGCTATGAGTGTATACCAGTTTATGGGTTGTGGCCAACGGTTTGGCCGGATGCACTTGGAAACAATGTGGTTGGAAAATTGGTAAGAAGGAAGGCTGGGAAAGAGGCATACAAGGAGACATCTCTGAATGGGAAGAGAGTGTTCAATATTTGTGTCCCAGGGGTGCCAGGGTAGCTCAGTCAGGTAAGCATCTGACTCTTGGTTCCAGCTCAGGTCATGATCTCATGGTTTCGTAGGTTCAAGCCCCATGTCAGGCTCCTCCACGTTGATGGTGCAAAGCCCGCTTGGGATTCTCTGCCTCTTTCTCTCTCTGCCCCTCCCCCGCTCGCACTACCTCTGTCTCTCTCAAAATAAATAAATAAACTTAACAAACAAAAAAGATATTTTTGTCCCAAGTGAATATTCACCAAAAGGCGACCTCAGCAGGGGAGGGTTTTTAAAAATCAAGTGGGTGAGATGGCCCATTCTGTGTATACCATTCAGCTTCTTTCCCTGTCCATCCCTGTCATCACCCAATGGGTTCATGAACAAAGTGGCCGGGTGGCAAGGTTGGAGGTTATGCATAGGCCCAGCAACATGGACTTGCCCTAAGGTTGACATAGCTACAGGCACTGCTGAGTACCCAAACTGCTGCAGCACCGACCAACACTGAGTTTCCTATATGGCACCATTCCTTAGTGTGATCAGCCAGGTGGAATGTTGATTACATTGGACCACTACCCTCATGGAAGAAGCAGACACATTTTGTTCTTACTGAATAGACACTTATTCTGGATAAGGATTTGCCTTCTCTGCAGATGTTCTTGCCAAAATTACCATCTGTGGATTTACAGAATACCTTATCCACCCTCATGGTGATCCACATATTGTTTCAGATCAAGGAACTTGGCCAATGGTGTGTGGCAATGAGCCGATGTCCATGCAATTCACTGGTCTTACCATTTTCTCCACCATCCTGAACCAATTGGATTTAGAATGATGGCCTTTTGAAAACTCCAGTTACAGCTCCAGCTAAGTGGCAATATCTTCAGGACTAGGACTTTGAATTCCAGGAGGCTTTATAGGCTGTAACTATGGTGCTATTTCTCCCATAGCCAGGATTCACAGATCCAGGAATCAAGAAGTGAAGATAGGAGTGGCACTGCTCACTATTATCTCTAATATATGACCCACTAACAAAATATACGCTTCCTATCCCTGAGCCCTTATGCCCTGCTGGGCTAGAGATCTTAGTTTCAAAGGGAGGCGTGCTTCCGCCAGAAGACAGAGCAAGAATTCCATTGAACCAGAAGTTGAGATTGCCACCCAACCACTTTGAGCTCCACAAGCCTCTGAATCAACAGAGTAGGGAGTTATTGTACTGGTTGGAGTGGTTGATCCTGACTACCAAGGGAAAATTCAGCTGCTACCACACCATGAAGGTTAAGAGGATGTCTAGAATACAGATCTGTTGGGATATCTCTTAGTACTATCATGTCCTGTGATTGAAGTCAGTAGAAAACCACAACTAAATTCAAGCAAAGGTTTGGGTCACCTCTCCAGGTTGAAATACTTGCTGAGGGCAAAGGAAATATGGAATGGATGATGGAAGGCAGCTATAAATAACAGCTATAGCCATGTGACAAGTTGCTGAAATGGGGACTGTTAAGTTATAGTTCCTTATGTTTGTACATACACACACACCTACACACACACATACACGTTCACACAAATAGCAATTTTTTCTTCCCTCTTGTTCCATTATCCTCTAACATATGTACTAACAGTTTACTTTATATCACAGAATTCATGTGAGTTATCGAGAGTGAGCATGACCAGTTTGCATCCTCTTATAAAGGGTTATTTTGGGTCGTAGGCAGGATAGGCCTATCAGGTTAGACTTAGGACGTAGCTATTGCCCTTATTTGGGGATTAAGTATAGTTCAGAGCGCAGTATGAGTGCAAGGTTGACCAGGTGGACTGTATAATGGTCAGTTCATGGGTCAAGTTGGGTAGTCCCATTACTCAACCAAATACCATTAACCTAGCTGCTATAAAGTATTTTGTAAATGTTTTTAATATCTTTTATCACGAGTTTAGACTATCCTACTTTGGTGGACCTGATTCCATCAGCCGAACTGCCTTGATTCCTTGAAGAAACAGCACCTGTGGACTAGCTCCCACTTATTCCCAAATCCCATCCTGTCTTTTCTGGTGGTTCCTGACAGCAATAAAGATGCTAGAGCTAGTAGTCCAAGAATACACTTGAAGGGTCAAAGAATCCTAGAGTATGAAATGAGCAGATAGAAGTGACAACTTGGGAAAACAAAGTGACCTGTGGACCTCAGCACACGTATGAAAACAGTGGCAGTAGTTAAACAGATTCAGGGACTTAGCACATATTCCCTCCATCAGAAATGGTCCTCCAGATCCTCCAGATCTCAACTCAAGTGCTCAAGACCATCCATAACCATTCAGCACATGGACCATGACTCACCACCCTGGCTGGTTTTCACAGCACTACGTGACCATATACTGCCTGTCTGTCATTACATACATACTCTTTCCCAACCGAAGTGAAATAACTTGCCCAGCAAGTTCAGTATTCAATCTTCAAGCAAGTTCAGCATTCAGTCTTCAGTACCCTCGAATACAGCTGGCGCTCAATAGTTGTTGAATAACTAGGAGTGCTCCCTTCCTTAAAAGCTTTAAAGATGTCAACATTTAGATGAATTCTTTGGTCAAAACCTTCTACTAGTTAGTAATGCCAAATAGTTTACCTATAATGTTCTGGTTAATAGGAAAATATTGACCTATCTTTAATGGCTTACGTAGACTCCTACAACCATGATAACCCACAAAATATTCCCTGTATCAGAAAAACTTAAAATTCAACAGATTGCTTTTTCAGCCATTTCTTTTTATTTACAGTTTGTGTTCAATGCAAATCAATTCCATAACATGAGAAGTTACTATGAATCAAAGCATAAATACACAAACACAATATACAATCCAAAATAGATGTACAGCATTCAGGTATGAAACAAAACGGAATGTTCATTCACACACACAGTAGCTTGAGATCTGCTGGATACAGTTTTTCTGGTGTGGGTTCCTAAAGATGGGAAAAAAGGACCTTGGTTATCAAGACTACTGTGGCCATATTAGATAGCGGAACATCTAAGCATCGGTGTGTGACCATGCGAACAAAAGACCTTAGAGTGTCTATTTTTAAAAAGCTTTCTGTGCATCGAGGCAGTTGTGAAAAGATTTACTTTCCAGAATCAAGCCCACTTTAGGCTTAGGACCAGGTTCTACCTATCTAAAAATATTGACTAACAGAAAGCGTTCCAAATGTGGCTATTCTGATTCAGAGTTAAAAAAAAAAAAAAGTATTTACAGAAAGAGTATAAAAGTTTTTCCGAATTTAATGTAAGCAAGCTTCCAATCTTCACTTCCCAAATACTTGATTTACAATTTTGGCTCCGGCACATATTTTGCCCTTTTAATTTCAAGGTTTGTCGATTTTACCTTCAAAACAGATCATTTTTTAAATCGTAAAAAGTATTCAGCATATGCAGAAATACAAAGCATTCTTAAATTAGTTGAGGTCAATGTACTTCTTCTACTCTTTGGAATCAGTTTAGCTAAATGAATCTGGCACTCTTGTTGAACAGGACTAAGTGATAGTATGTAAGCAAAATTTACTCATTATGCTTCAATCCGGGGTAGATTCCAATCCATCACTGCCCTGGCACATGTCAATTACTATATAAAAAAATCAAATGCAATGTCAAATCCAAAGCCTCAGAGGAAAGAGTTCAGTTCCCAAGAAACAGTGATAGCTTAACAATGTAAAACTTTATCTAGAGTACATAGGCATTAAATTAGTACTGCTGAGACAATGCATTGAGGATTTACAGTGACACCTGGAAGTTCCTTCTAATGTACATATAAATAGAATCATGGAAGCTTTTTGTATTACCTAACTGTTTTATGGCCATAAAGATTTAATGAGCCAAATGAAAACGGATTCTGTTTACATCCCATCCTTTGTATCTAGGTAAGATAAAATCTATTCTCATTTTCAAGGTGGAATTTTAGGTGTCCATACTTCTTAAGCCACATTTAAAGAAATCATCTCTTAACTAATCTTGGATGTTGTCTCTTCATCTTGTACATGAAACTCCAGTAGATTTAACAGACATTCATCATCTAGTCAAACCCTTCACATGTTCTTCAAACCAATCAAATTTGGGATCCTCAACATTTTCTGTGTCAATAAAATAAGGTGTGGAATTAGCAGATTCACCGAAGACCTGTTTTTTTCCTTGTCACACCAGATGTCTAGACGCCATTTGGATTAGGTTTAGAAGATGGGGAAGTATAGATGTTTCTTGGCCTGAGTCTCTTAACAGTAGAGATGTAGAAGGGAGAGTGAGATCACGAAGAGACTGGCTGTTGACTGGAGAGCACCGCCAGTTGCCGTGGTGGTGGTGGCATTAGCTGTATTTGGGGCAGTCGAGGTATTCTGGGAGGGGTTACTTGAAAGCGTTACAACAGTTGTTTGATTTGAATAAATCTAAAATACATAAAAAGTTACACTGATAAATTTCCACACGTCACAGCTGCCTCCACGTACACGTAATATACAATTCAGATAGAGGATATATTCTTAGATTGCTCTTCCCCATTATTTCCTTACTCCATCACTTAATTCTGAATTCTTGCTTAGTCTAAGATCATTCTTTCAGCTTCCAAGCACACTACCTACAGATGCCTAAACGACTGCAAATAGTAACGACCAAAAACAAAAATGTTCCTCAGTAACTAGAACTCCCAAGAGTGGGACTTTATTTTTAATTCTTTTTAAAGTAATAAAGGACCAAGTCTAGTTTTTGTGACTATACTGACTTACTGGCATTGCAAAAAGATTTCCTATTTTCCTAGGAAGGGGAAGATTTTCGAGTTGCATGAATAACTTGGATTCTGCAATATTGGAAAATGTGACTTAAAACATTAGAATTGAGTCACTGTATACCCTAGATTTGCTAGGTAACTTCCACATACCCATTTAACACAGCTTTGGATTTAACTTAAGGGGTCAAGGGACATCTTCTCGGCTCCCTTACAATCTCAAAAGGGCCCTTCTCAGAAACAGCCACAACGTTTGTTTTAAATTGAAAAACAGGAGTCCTTTGTTTGAAGCAAAATTATTTCTCCCCAAACACCATGAAGTCAGAATGACTTCACAAAAGATGCCGAGGGTTTGGTGTTAAATTTTCACCAGCAGCAGCCTCCCTGCCTGGTCATTAAGCCCATTGCTGTGGCCAACAACCAAGGTTCCTCCAGTGTCCCAGGGCCTGAGTGGCATCATTCGCCACGCTGATTTTTTCAAGTCACCAAATGCACAGTCCATCGGAGCACGTGATAATCTCTCCTTTGTCACAGAACAAAGGCAGATGGGAGATTTCAGCTCTCACTGCGAGGGAGGGTTTACAAGGGCTTCTGATTACAGGCAGGAGGGAGGATGTGGCACCAAGCAGGTCTGGGCCACATGTACATTTAGTTGCCTGTGATCCAAAGATAAATCCATTCGATATCAGCATCAGCGCCCTTTGTTGTCAAACCCGTCGCTAAGCAAATGTAGACTTAAAAATGCATAAATCCTATACAAAATAAACTAAAGAAAAATCTCGATCAAGTCAAACACATTTATTGGGCACCTACTGTGTGCAAGAATCTGCTTGTCCTACCAGGAAACAGCACTCTTACCAAAAGAAAGGCATTAATATGGGAAATTATTTAAAGCAGGCTGCTGTTTGGGGACAAGACCTGGTTTCGGATGCCTGACGGGTTATCTGCTCCCATTCATACAAAGAGCTTTAGTGCAGCAGGTGACCTTTGTCAGAGCCTAGTGCGGCAATGGAGAATCTAAGGGTCCTCTACACCAACAAAAGAAACTAATGTTACTATATTAAATTGACGTTAAACAAAGATTTTCCCTACCAAATTAAATCTGCGTAACTAAACCCCCCTCTTGAAATTTCTGGGGGATAAAGCTGGTTAGAAAGGGGTGTGGGTAGGGGGGATCATTTCGTTTCCTGCGGCCGCGCCCCTCCCCCACCGACGAATTGTAAAAACCTCCGGAGCGCAGCCGACCCGCAAGACAATAGAGTACAGTTACGCGGCCCGCGGAGGGGAAGCCGAGGAGCGCTCCTCTCTCCGGCTGCGCTCCCAGGTGAGCACGGCGGCTGGGTGTCTGGGGACCAAAGACCCGTCGCACCCAACTTCTCGGAGGAAAAACTCAGGAGACACTCCTCAAAAAGCTCCAGCTGAAAGCGTGGGGAGACCCCCGTTCCCACCCGTGCCCTCCGAGCTCGAGCTGCTGGAGAGAAATGGCCCTTCTCGCCCCCCAGCGCCCTCCCGCTCGGGTCTCCCAGGCTCAGCCCCTAGCCTCCCTCGAGGCCGCCGCGCACCCACCTGCGGGGCAGCGCAGTCCTCGTAACCGCGCTGACACGAGGCGGTTCCCTGGATAGAGGCTCTGGGGAGGGGGCGGCGGAGACGGAGACAAAGCCCGGCGCGGATTGGGACGCAACGTCCCACCCGTCGCCTGCCCAGAGGTAGCCTATGGGAGCTACTATGGGATAACGAGGTGACAAGAGGTGGACGTGTCATGTAAGGTCGTACCCGGGAGAGCGCAGGGTCCGGAGCCGGTCCCCGCCCAGGCTTCAGCCAGACCCACGAGGGACTGGGGTGGGTTAACAGGGCCAGAAAGCCGGGGCTTCCTCTGCATCCCCGAACCAGGGGAGTGGAGGATGGGAGAGCGGCGTCCCCGAAAGGGATCGTCCCCTCTTTGTGTGTGCGCAAGGGGCGCGAAGACACTCCTAGAGGGACGCGGGACGCCCTCCCGGAACGGCCTGGGGTCTGCGGGGGCTCCAGAGGTGGGAAGGGTTCATTCTCTCCGCTAGTGCTTCGGACCTCTGGGCAAAAGCGGGTGGCAGGCGCCAGTCGGCCTCAGAAGGCGCTGCCTGGGACTTAGGGCAGGGCAGGGTAGGGGCCTCCCGGCCCACGCGCGGAGGTGCATTGTTCCCGGGGCCGTGGGAGGGTGGGGGCAGCCCGCCAGGGAGCCGAAGGCGGGCTCCACGCTGTCCTCCCCCAGGCCAGATTATGCAGGATTCTCTCTCTGCGCCCCAGTCCGCGGCCCGCGGTGGGGGCGCAGCCGGTCCCCTGGGGGCGGCTCCCCCCCCCCCGTCAGGCGCGGCCCCCGAGCCCCGCGGGCGCCAGCGCCTCACCTGCGTGGGTAGGAGCAGCGCCAGAAGCAGCAGCCCCAGTCCGAGCCTGGCCACCATCGCTCTGCCCATGTCCGCTCCGTCGGCGTCGGTGCACGGCGCGTCTCACTGGATGCGGGGTGAGTGGAGAACCGCTGGCTTGGGGCGGGCGCAGGCAAGGTGGGGAGGGCGGCCGGCCGGCGGGACCTTATATACCGGGACAGCCACAATAGCCGTGACGTGGCGCCGCCCACCCACCCGCGCTCCCCTCCTCCGCCGCCACCGCCCCCCGCGCGCGTCGGCCGCCTCCCCGCCCCCTCCCCCGTCGCGCTCCCTGTCGCCCCCTCCCTCCGCCGCCGCCGGGCCCTCGGCGGCCGGGAGACCCCAGGGCTGCCGGGCCACGGCAGGTGGGCGGCCGGGAGCCCCCGGCTGCTGGCGTGCTGCTTTGTGTTTCCCCGCGCCGACTGCGTGCAGGCTGGCACAGGCGCCCGGCGACTCCCACACAGGACCCGGGGCGAACTCGCGAACCACACACGCCGCGCCGGGGCCGGGTCCAAGTTTCCTTTGTTTCCCGGACCTGCCATCTTCCCCCCCACCCCCCCGCCCAGAAGGAAAAGTCTGAGGCTCCTGCGCGGCGGGCAGCCTTTAGTCCCGGCTCGGACCGCGGCGGGAGGGCCCGGGGCCGGGGGCTTCTCTCCTCTTAGGGTTTCTCAAATCCCCACCCCAGAGGAAAGGGGGCTGCGGGGGCTTTGTGGGTACCCGGGCTGGCTGGCGGCGCCTGGGCTCGGAGCGACGCGTGCGCTCGGCCCCGCGCCCACCGCGCCGGCCCCTTCCCCCAGCCACTCGCTTTGTGTTTTTTTTGAACTCCTGCATAGGCCAGGCTGTGTGCGCTCTGGGGCGCATCTGGGACGTATCCGGGGTCCGCATCCTCCAGAGGGTGGAGGAGCCGCCCGCGGACTCGCTGCCCAGACGCTGCGAACGACTGGGTTTCGATCCCGGGGCTTCTCTCGGCCGCGGCCGGCGGACCGGAGCGAGGAGGCGACAGCCCCACTCTGAGGGGCGACCCATCCCCTCCATCCCCAAAAGCCCCGCTGGCCTTTCCCCACCCGCCTTTGCTCCCGAGCCCTACACCGGGAACAGGAACCCATTAGAAAGGGGTCCCATTAGAATTCGTTGCCCCTCTGCAATTCCTGGGGACAGGCTTCTTTGGTCTCTGTTGGAAAGCACTTGCTTGTCGTTCGTTTAAAGCAAAAGCTTTGGGGACAAGGTATTTACTTTTCCGTAGTTGCCATTAGCAATTTAATGAACAGGCGCAAATAGATTAGTCATCATTCTGCAGATTTTAGTGGAAAATATTTTCCAGCCATTCCACTGCGAAAACTTTAAAGCATACAGCAAAAGTAGAAATAATTTTACTAGTGGAATATTTTCAGCTTCACTTTTTATTGCAGGACTTAATACTTTTATTTAAAGTTTGCTTGAGTGTTTTTGCGGTCTTTAAAGCAAACAACAGAGACCAAAACCCAGTAGGGTTGTGAATTTGTTTAAATTTCACTTTTCCAGAACAGTCTTGTAAAAACAAGATTAGTTTTATAGAAGCAGAGTGACAATGGACTCCACAATAGTTGGTCTTTGACTGAATCAGTCTGTGCCTTAATGGTCAGCCACTTTAACTCAGTAACTTTCCACGTTTGGTATGTGCTTGGGAACACAGGAATCTCTGTCGCGCACCAGTGGACTTTCCTGTTCAACAGTGTTACCACATTGTATAGAAAAAACCTGTTCAGCTTCTCCACACCTCTTGCAGAGTGTGAAGGGGCTGTGGCTCAGGAGTGCCTAGTTCCAAGGCAGGGCTCCTGTCAGTTTCTTCAGAAGCTGCTTATTGAACTAAGTGGTGGTATTCATAGGGTCCATTTATTGTCTGTCTTTTTTTTTTTTTCTCCTATTCCTCCTCCTGCTGTGCCTGTTCCTTATTAATTTAAGAAGATGGAATAATGGAATGTTAAGATAACAGTCTCTAGAACCAGACTGCCTGGGTTCAAATCCTGGTTGTGCCATTTCTACTTGAGACAAAAAGCTTCAATTTCTTCATCTGTAAAATGGATATAATAGAACCATTATTTATTAGTTATTAAAGGGGCGCCTGGGGGGGCTCAGTCAGTTGGGCGCCCGACTTCAGCTCAGGTCACGTCTCGCGGCCGGTGAGTTCGAGCCCTGTGTCGGGCTCTGTGCTGACAGCTCAGAGCCTGGAGCCCGTTTCAGATTCTGTGTCTCCCTCTCTCTGACCCTCCCCCATTCATGCTCTGTCTCTCTGTCTCAAAAATAAACGTTAAAAAAAATTAAAAATAAAATAAAGGGGCGCCTGGGTGGCTCAGTCGGTTAGGCATCAAACTCTCGACATTGGCTCAGATCATGATCTCACGGTCATGAGATTGAGCCCTGTGTGGGGCTCTGCACTAATAGTGAGGAGCCTGCTTGGGATTCTCTCTCTTTCTCTCTGTCTCTCTCTGCTCCTTCCCCATTCCTGCGTGTACGCTTTCTCTCTCTTAAACATTTTTTTTAATTAGTTACTAAAGGGCTATTGTATATGAAGTATTAGAACAGTGCCTGTCTTATACTGGGAGCTGCCAGATGATAGATGATTGCTCTTGCACTGAAGGTCCCAGGAACTGAAAAGCACTTACCTTCTTTGTGGCTGTGTGACTTGTGAAAAAAATAACAAGCACCAAATAGTACCAAACTTGGTAAGGCACTTGGGATCCATGCTTTGTGAGCCACTTCATCACCAGCTAATGAGACTGCATAATTCACAAAGCAAGACCCTTCACATCTGCTAGCAGTTCCCCTGGGCATCCTGTACGGGGTGTGGCCCAGGGCTTTGGCAGTTCTATGCCCAGGAGGCTTAGCCTTCCTGGGAAGTCCTCTTTATAAATCCCCACCACACCCGATTTCCTATAGGGCAGGAGACTCAAGAAACCTGCCTGGACCTTTCCTCTAGGATTCTTTTTGTTGATTCCTTCTTTGTGCTTTTTCTCCTCCTGGTTTCCTGTAGTTATTTCTCTGCTTTTCCCTTAGCCAATAAGAGCTCCTGCTACTAAATTGTGACTCTCATCAGTTATCCTAGAATTTTTCCTAAGACACAAGTCCAATTTCCATTTTTCTTTTTTTTTTCAGTAGGCTCCACACCCAGGGTGGGACTTGAACTCCCAAACCGCAAGATCAAGAATGGCATACTGGGGGCGCCTGGGTGGCTCAGTCGGTTGAGCGTCCGACTTCAGCTCAGGTCACGATCTCACGGTCTGTGAGTTCGAGCCCCGCGTCGGGCTCTGGGCTGACGGCTCAGAGCCTGGAGCCTGTTTCCGATTCTGTGTCTCCCTCTCTCTCTGCCCCTCCCCTGTTCATGCTCCATCTCTCTCTGTCTCAAAAATAAATAAATGTTAAAAAAATTAAAAAAAAAAAAAGAATGGCATACTGTACTGACTGAGCTAGCCAGGTGCCCCATTTTCACAGAGAAATTATTTCATGGAATAGTCTTGAAACCAACTGATTCCGTAAATTGAGGTGTGGAGAATCATAACTTTACATTTTAGTATTTTTTCATGAGATGGCACGTGACCTAACTGCTGGTTCTCTTACGAGTAAATTTAAGGGAGCAAGACCTACAATGTCTAAGTGCAGAACTGTGAGGAATGATAAAGAACCAGACTGGCACACCTCATTGTGGACTCTGGAGGCCGACCTGGATTTGAATCCTGCTCCACCACAGTCTGACTTTGAGGGAGCTTCCCAACGTCCCCACACCTTGAATTCCTCACCTGGAAAATGATCCCCACTTCACAAGGGCATGAGCTCAACTGAGATCACGTGTCTGTGGAGCACGGTGCCCAACACATAGTCAGGACTCACTACGTTGCCACTTCTGTTGCCACAGGGCATATTCATTATCGTGTGGGTTTTAAAATAACTTTGTTTGTAGAGCACTGGCTCTTTTTTTCAGGCATCTTTGCACGTGGCATTTCATATGTGTACCTATGAGGTCAATGAGGTAGGTGGCATTAGTTTCACTTACATTTCTGGGACACAGAGAAGTTAAGTAACTTGCCTAAGGCCACAACCCCAGTTATGGTGCCTCACCTAAAGCTGGAACCTCAGCTTCCTGACCCGGGTCCCAAGTGTTTTCTGCTTTGCCAGCAAGAGCAGAGGCCCATGTCTTCTCTACCCCATATCCTCTGCACCTGGCTTTCAATCAGTATTTGCTGGTTGAATAGCCTCATATTAAGGGAGCAGATTAATTTGCTTGTTAAGGTGAAATAACAACTCCTGCATCTAGGGGATACAAGATATTATTTGACTTTTTTTCGGTCTTCTCAGAAAGTACCAAATTTCATTGATGTCTGAAATATATTAATCCAATAAAGGATATTCTTTCTGTGCTTTATACCAGAAATGGTGGCTGGAATAATCAAATATTTAAATTCTATTCTGCCAATATGGTGCTATTCTTATTTATGCTCACAATATTCTTCCCCCTGATTCCATGCCACCCTGGATTTGGCTGGCATTTAACATTGTAATTTATCCTGGTTTTTTCGCGAAGCCTTGTTCCGTACTCAGGAACTCCAGTCTGTTTTCAACCATGGGATGACAGTGAAGGTAACAAAGTGAATTAGAGCTTCAGACTGAACAGGTTCTAAGTCCCGGGCCTGGAGCATGTTCAGTTGGCTAATGGAGGCTCAGCCTTGACTCTCTATGGGGACATGCTGCCCCCTGCTGGCCATAAGGACCCCCCTCAGCTAAAACTGTCAGACAATAAAAACTCCTTTGTGCTGATTTTAAAAGCCCTGAAATTTTGAAGCCTTATAAAGCTAATAAACCACAATGAACTTCTTTAACTTTTAGTTTATTTTTTCCCCTCTAGAGTCTCTCAAAGAAACTCTCTCAGATCTTAAACTTCATCCAAATAAGAAAACAAATGTAAAGTGAAAGAATTGTGCGCACAGAATTGCATCCCTGCATTTTCAGATGTAAATTGGGAGTAGAAAGCCTACCTCTTAGCATCCGAGGATTTTTTTTCTTAAGGAAATGGGGCGGGGGGGGGGGGGGGGGGGAAGAAGCAACTCTTAATCTCCAGGGCCAGAATTTAAATTCAGTGTCTCCATTGTGTTGGCAAGGATGTGAGAAATCAGGCCCTCTCATCAATGATGGGATTATGGAAAATAATTTTACATCTGTTAGTATTAAAAATACATGTCCCCTTAGACCTAGCAATTCTAATTTTAGGAATTTACCCTACACATACACTTGCAGAGATGCAAAAGAATACATGTTCAAGGATTTGTTGCAGCACTGTTTATAACCACAAAGGATTGGAAATCAACTGATTAATCCAAAGACTGAGGCCCAGCTATAGAAATGATAGCATATCCATATCATGAAATATTATAAATCATTTAAAAGAGAAAAAGATCGGGCGCCTGGGTGGCTCAGTTGATTAAGCGTCCAACTCTTGATCTCTGCTCCGTGACATCGCAGAGCCTGCTTGGGATCTCTCCCTTTCTCTGCCCCTTCCCTAGTTGTACACTCTCTCTTTCAAAATAAATAAACTTTAAAAATGTTTAAAAAGAGAGAGAGAAAGATCATTATATGTACTACAAAGAAAACTCAAGATAAATTCTCAAGTGAATAAAAGGTACAGAACAGTATGTACACTATGATATCTGTGTTAAAAAAAAAAAAAACAAAAAACTGGGGGCGCCTGGGTGGCGCAGTCGGTTAAGCGTCCGACTTCAGCCAGGTCACGATCTCGCGGTCCGTGAGTTCGAGCCCCGCGTCAGGCTCTGGGCTGATGGCTCAGAGCCTGGAGCCTGTTTCCGATTCTGTGTCTCCCTCTCTCTCTGCCCCTCCCCCGTTCATGCTCTGTCTCTCTCTGTCCCAAAAATAAATAAACGTTGAAAAAAAAATTAAAAAAAAAAACTGGACAGGAAAAGAATATTTCCAAACGGATACATAAGAAATCGGTGGCAAGCAAGCAGGGAACAGGCTGGACAGGGCAGAAAAGTAAGACCCATTTTTCATTGCATACTGGTTTTTTACTTTTTCAATTTTGCATCACTATTCATTCACAAATAGATAAAATCACTTAAATAAATTAAATAAATAATTTTAAATAAATTAATATTAAATTAAATAAATAATTATAAATAATAATTAGATAATAATTATAAATGATAAATTAAATAAATAAATTTAAATAAATTAAACACCCAGTACATTCCGTGGCCTTCCCTCCCTGACTCTCACAAAGCAAGTGAGTGGAAAGCCAACCTTCTCTGGGTCCAGGGGCCTCAGAATTACCTCCCCCCTCCTCAGGAGCCCCCCTTTCATCATCCACAGGCTAACAGAAATTACAGTATAGCTTCAGTTCATCCATCCTATGACAACTGTGAGACCAGTTCTCTTGGGTCCAGATGGCACACGCGAAAAAAGCTCCCAGGAAAGATGAAGAAAAATGAAGAACTGAGCTGTAGAAAAAACGAGAAATCCCCTGGCAAAGCTTCGATTTCCTCATTTTGTTCTCCCTGCTAAGCATCCAGTTAGGGAGTCTGAAGGGGAAGAAAAGCATGGGGTTGGGCCTCACTTGTCCCAGAGAGAGGCCTGTGCTGTGTGGGCTCATTCCCTTTAAGGGATCTTTTTAATATTCCCCTTCCACTCCTGGGCAGGAGGCGGGGTCAAGGCCTAATAAGGTCATTAAATTCTAGCGTAAATAATTGAAATCCCACTGCCTCTTCACAGAAAAGAATCTCCAGGCCACAGAAGTGCTACATCGTTTGCCATTTACTTGTGGACCCTAAATGATCCTTTGCTTGGAAATAATGCAGTTGGAAGAATGGGAAAGTATGTGTATGTTTCATACCCCATGACTTCCAGTCTTATTTCCATGTCTCTTGGTTTTTCCAGGTCTTTCACTTTATGTCAGGTTTAAAGCAAGAGGGTCCCTTATGCTGCAAGAGATCACTAAAATTTTAAATGGCCAAGAAAATTGGATTAAATATTTTTATTAACCAAAAGAATGTTGTAACATTTAATAAAATGGTACATTTATAAAATGTTACACTAAGCTTGAAACAGGGACCATATTTTCAGACCTTGTGAAATCCTTTCCAAAAATGTGAACGCGGTTGTTCAAGATTCCACTTGACAGTATCTAAAGCAGATGCTGCTTACATCTTTATATCCAATAGAGTTTTAAGATGTTACTCTAAGGAAGAAGCATTCTGTAATAGTCAGCCATTAAAATAAGGCCGGATAAATTTAATTAGCTAGATTGAAAATCGTTTTCTCTATGAAGAGCCATATATTTACAAACAGATCTTTGGGTTAGAAAAAAAAAAGTTTCCCTCAGTAAGATTTTATTTTTAAGTAACCTCTACACTCAGCATGGGGCTCCAACTTATAACCCCGAGATCAAATTCACATGCTCTATACCAACTGAGCCAGCCAGGCACCTCTCCTCTCAAGAGAGAGAGAGAGAGAGAGAGAGAGAGGATATATATATATATATATATATATATATATATATGTAATACATGTCCAATATAGAAAAATTTGGAAAATACAGGGCGCCTGGGTAACTCAGTCGACTGAGAGTCCGACTCTTGATTTTGGCTCAGGTCAGCATCTCACAGTTTCCAATTCCTCACTTTGAGCCCCGTGTTGTGTGGGTTTTGCACTGACAGTGTGGGAGCCTGCTTGGGATCCTCCCTCTCTCTTTGCCCCTCTCCTGCTTGTGCACTCAGTCGCTCTCAAACTTCAAAAAAATTTTGGAAAATATAGGAAAGTATAATATAGAGTACCATTATATTGTACACCTGAAACTAATATAACACTATATGTTAATGATACTTGAATTTAAAAAAAAAAAAGGGTATTAAAATTACCCATAGCTCACTAACCAGAAGTAACCACTAATAATTTTTTTTAATATTTTATTTTTGTTTGTGTATATCTGTATATTTAGAGTTTACTTATTTGTTTTGCTGAATTAGGAGCAAAGGTGCATAAAGTTTTCTATCTTGCTTTTTCCACTCAATGGAAAACAGTAAAGAATTTAGCCACAAAATCTGAGGTCACATTACTATAAGGTTAATGAAATAATTGGGATGACCTGTGCAGGTGGCCAGTCAAATCTAAACCCACCCAAGTCCTGGCTTCAGTTTGGTGCACCTGGTGGCATTTATCTGCTCCAAATATCGATGGGGAGGATTCTGGGTTCAGGGGTTGACAGGACTTCCAGGACAGTGATGGTAATTTCTGGAGTCTTTTGGAGGTACAAGAACACCGGAGCAAAACTCTCCACTTCCCTGCTTTCCAAGAAGGGATGCCTGTTGTTTCCCTACCCAGCCTTGTCCCCCCTCTACATCCCCCACACCCCAGAAGATAAGGACTTTAGTGTATCCCAGTAGAGAAGGGGAGCTGATGGGGGGAGGTGCAGTTACTTTGAATCTGTGTTATCTCAGAACATATTTTTGGCAGGTTTTACTAAACTTTTGTCATTACATATTCTTCAAAACATTATTCATGACTGTACAATAGTCTTCCTAATTGGACATTTGTTTCTGTTATAGATAACCTTACAAACATCCTTATACATGTGTTTTGTTTTCATTTCTGGTTATTTTCTTATGATATATTCCTAAAAGTAGGAGTTTAGGTCTTGAAATAGACTGCCAAATTGTCCTCTGGAAAATTACACTTACAGCAGTAGTGTGTGACATTGCCTAATTCACAAACCTAAGCTAAATGTGAGAATTATAATGTAAAATACATTTTTTCATTTCATCAGAGAAAAGGATGTCTGTTTAAGTTTATTTATGTATTTAGACTTTTTTTTTTTTAATTTAAATCCAAGTTGGGTAACATGTAATGTAGTATTGGTTTCAGGAGTAGAATTTAGTGATTCATCACTCACATATAATACCCAGTGCTCACCCCAAGAAGTGCCCTCCTTAATGCCCATCACCCTCTTAGCCCATCCCCTTACCTAGGTCTCCTCCCGTAGCCCTCAGTTTGTTCTCTGTATTTAAGAGTCTCTTAGGTTTTGCCTTCCTCTTTGTTTTTATCTTATTTTTCCCTCCCTTCCCCGTGTTCATGTTTTGTTTCTTAAATTCCACATCTAAGTGAAATCATATGATATTTGTCTCTCTCTGATTTATTTCATTTAGCATAGTCACTCTAGTTCCATCCATGTTGTTGCAAATGGCATGATTTCATTCCTTTTGATCACCGAGTAATATTCCATTGTGTATATATACCACATCTTCTTTAATTCATTCATTGGTCGATGGACATTTGGGCTCCTTCCATAATTTGACTATTGTTAAATTTGTTCTTAAGTTTAACTTATTTAATTTTTAAGAAAGAGAGCATGAGCAAGGGAGGGGCACAGAGAGGGAGAGAGAGAATCTCAAGTAGGCTCCATACTGTCAGCACAGAGCCCGACTCAGGGCTTGAACTCAGGAACAGTGAGATCATGACCTGAGCTGACACCAAGAATTGGATGCTTAACTGACGGAGCCACTCAGGTGCCCCTGGCTATTGTTGATAGTGTTGCTATAAACAGGGATGTCATTTTTATTTGCATTTTTATTGTCCCTGAGATTAAACTTTTTCTTTTAGCCATTTATTAACCATTTGGAATTCTCCTTTTAGGAATTGTTCTTTATACATTCTTCCTGTCCACAGAAGTGACATGTCAAGAGTGTGCTCAGGGTGAGGAGACACTAAACTAAGATGTCACTTGGTTAGATCAAATAGAGGCCATTATTGAAAGGATACAGAAGCATGTCAGTGCAGTCAGGCTTCAAAGCAGACAATTACAGTATTTTCCGGGATAGTCAGAACATGTTTCTAGATCCTGAAATCCTCCTTGGGGGTGCACAATTACAGATGAAAAAACCTGGGTGAATGTGGGTGAAATCACAACTTCAAGAAGCTTAATGGTCTCTCTGAACACCCAGCCATATACATAAGGCTAAAACAGTTTGGCACATTAACTCCTCTGAACATGTACTAGAGGCCACCTCCACTGATCCTGGAGTACTTCTTCAATCTTGGAGTTATACTACACACAGTATTATTACAAGATATGATGCCCTGAGGTGTGAACTTGGTCCCCTAGTCACCTTCAGCCTCAACAGGGCAACACATCCTGGTTCAAGTACATTTTTGAAATTAGAATATTTATGATAGGTGTTAGTTTTCCACATATCTTTGGGTATCAAGCTAATAAGTCCTTGAATCAGCTGAGAGGCTCATCCTGTTTTGTTCTCACTTTATTGTTAGCACTTTTCATATATTAAAAAAGCATCTGCTCACTAGAAATTCATTTGAGTGAGGTTCATTCATATATGCTTATGACTGACCAGAGTCAAATTAAGGGCGAGGACTGCCAAACAGTGCCAAGTGCACCAATCTACGAGGGACTCTACTGCATCACTAATAGTATAATGAGAAAGAAAATATTTTATTTAAAACCCTCCTCTCCAGAGAATTCTGTATGTGCTTTGAAGAAGTATTTGATAGACCCTTGGGGAACTACTTGAATGAATTAATATCAAAACTGTTAACCTGTTTTGATGTTTGTTTTGTTTTGCTGGTTAATTTGCTTAAGATAACTGAGGACATGGTGAATGGTGCTGCTACAGGAAGCTCCTCACTCTTCCCTGAATTTCTCAAACTCTCCTCTAAAAGATACAAATATTTTAATATATTTATATAATTACATATAATTATATTATACATATTATATTAATATAATATATTAAGTTTAAAGTTACAACAATTAGTTACTCTATGCAATGTCTTGGTTACCTCCTAGCTATTCTCAGCAACCTACATATTTTATCTTCCAACACACTGGAGGGTTATAAAAACCTACATTCACATCAATAGCTCTGGACAGCAGCAATTTCCTGGGGAGTGGGCACACAGGCCTGGAGGAAATCAGACCCTCCAGAGGGGGTATATCAGACTCACTAGTCATAGCATTTTAGCTGCTTTTTCTTTTTCTTTTTTTTTTTTTTTAATGTTTATTTTTGAGTGAGAGAGAAACACTGAGTGTGAGCAGGGGAGGGGCAGAGAAAGAGGGAGACACAGAATCCAAAGCAGGCTCTAGGCTCTGAGCTGTCAGCACATCATGAACTAAGCCAAAGTCGGAAGCCTAACTGACTGAGCCACCGAGGCGCCCCTGTTGTTTGTTTGTTTGTTTGTTTGTTTGTTTGTTTGTTTAAAGTAGGCTCCATGTCCAAGGTAGGGCTTGAACTCATGATCCTGAGATCAAGAGTCACATGATCTACTGACTGAGCCAGCTAGGGACCCCACATTTTAGCTTTATGAATTAGCAATAAAGGATGTGGCATAAGTAGTAAAGCATTAATCAGTAAATGGCACACATATGACACAATGAGTAAACAAATAATTCAAAATAATTAGCATTTATTCCCTGAATGTGTTGCTGCCATTGCAAATAAGTTTTAAAAATCGTGCTTAATTTGCAATTGTTTTCTTCCCTTTAATTGCATCTGCCACCTGCTCTTAATTTGAAACAAATTAAACCCTGAAGGCAGCATCCAAAAGTAAGAAGACTAAGCAGATTTCACCTCTGGGCAAAAATTATACAACAGCTTCCCCCATCTTCAAAAAGGGTGAATCAATCTTTTCCAGAAGTGACAGACTATTTTCTGTTTCAGTAGCATGCCCCAGGAAGTGACAGGGTGATGCTAAGGATGTAACAACCAACTCCCTCCAGGATGCTGGGCTGCATAAACTACAGGAAGTTCTTGTCTCCTTGGAGTTCTATGCCAGTGCCGTCCAGTGTAAATATAATGCAAGCCACGTATTTAGATTTTCTAGTACCCACATTAAAAAAGTAAAAAAAAAAAAAAAAAAAAAAAAAAAAAGCTAAAATTTTGGTAAAATATTCTATTTGGCCCAATATATTCCAAAACACTCTCATTTCAACCTGTAATCAATGTTAAACAATTAACAATGAGATAGTTGACATTCTTCGTTTTGGTTCTGTATTAGTTATCTACTGTAGTACAATAAATTACTACAAACTTAGCAGTTTACCCGAACACATTATCTCATAATTTCTGTAGGTCAGAAAATCTGTGCCTAACTTAGTGGGTCCTCTGCTTTAAGATCTCTTATGACACTGCAATCCAGATGTCAGCCAGGACTGGGGTCTCATGTGAGGCTTGAATGGGGATGTATCCACTTCCGGGCTCACACAATTATTGGCAGGATTTAGTTCCTTGTGGGCTACCAGACTCAGGGGCTCATCTTGCTGCTGGCTGCCAGCTGGAGGTTTTCCTGAGTTCCTCGCCAGACAGGTCTCTCCAAAGGGGGGGTTACTTCACCAGAGCCAGCAAAGGAGAGTTAACAGAAATTGTCTGCTAGCAAGATGGAAATTACAATCTATGTAACATAACTGTGGAAGTGACATCCCATCACTTTTGCCATATTCTGTTAGAAGGAAGATACAGGCCCTTCCCACATTCAAAGAAGAGAGGATTCCATACAGGTGCGAAGCAAGGGTTATTGAGAGCTATCTTAGAATCTACCACACGTACTACATTTTTGAGATGCACTGTGTATTTTACACTTAGAATACATCTCAAGTCAGATCAGTCACATTTCAAGTTCTCAGTAGCCGCTTACTAGTGGCCACCATATTGGACATCGCTTTTCTTTCTTTTTTTGGGGGGGAGGGGTGTGGGGGTGGACATCACTCTTCTGTAACACCTACACCCAGAGATATAAGAATTACAGGGTACTCAGACACTGGTGTAAGCAATCATGAGTTTGTAGAGAGAATTCAAACTCAAAAGGATTGGAAGCACAAAGATAGAGAAGGTTAAAAATATTTTGTTATTGTTTTCAATAGGTAAAGAATTTATTACTATCATTTAAATCCGGATCGTCTGGGGCAAAGCTACCATCTGTGGGATTGTGATTCCACGCCTCTAAGTCAGAATCCGGCCCAAGCAGAATTGATAACCCGCAGCGCTGGGGGACTTCTGTTGGCCAGGGATAGCGGGTGCCCAGCCGTCCCTCCCGGGTGTGCCCCATCGCGATCAATGCAGAGAGCCCCTCCACCCGGGAAAGGGGAGCAGCTGGAAGGGGGCCACCCCCTCACCTGCCAGGCAACAGGGGGTTTGTGGGGAGCCTGGTGCTAAACCATGCATAGAAGACCTGCTTCTGGGCAGAAGGGGTTTCCTACATAGCAGAGCAGCTCCCTCGCTGTGATCTATTGAAAGTCAGCCCTGGACACAAGGGTTTGTAAGAAAGAATAATAAGGAAAATTAAAAACAAAAGAAAAAAATAAAAGAAAAAGTAAATCTGGATCCTCAAAGCAAGTAGAGGCTAGAAAATAGGTTTTGCATTTGTTTTTACAACTTTATCCTTCACACTTGCCCTGGCTTATTGGGAAAGTTCTATTGGCAGAGAGAATTAAAGGCAATTTACAGAAGGGTTAGGTGATCATAATACCAGAGGGCTCCCAGGAAGATATCTTGGTAAGTAATCTTATATTCTTGCCCTCAGCTCCTAGCAGGAGACCACTTTAGCCAGTCAAAACAAAGACCCCGTCCCTTCCTTGCATGACATTTTACCAGAGCAGGAGGCTCAAAGGAAGGTGGAAGATGGGAGTATTTTCCAAGAAACTCTCCAGTTTCTCACTTGACCGCTGCATGAAGAGGATCCGTTCCCTGTTAAATTAATTAAAGGAGTCCATTAAACTGAGGTGGCTTTAATGCCTTGGCAGCCTACCACAAGCAAACCAAAACCTAAGCCTATTAAATGCCTCAAGGTTATGAAATTGAAATCTAAAGGCAACCAATCACAAACAGCCAACTGATCTTTCCCAAATGAGGCAACTGCTTAAGCTATAATAGCCAATCAAATATTTTCCCTGCTTCTGCACCTGTTCTAGAAAAGTCTTGCCCCTAGCTCCTATCAGTGGAGCTCTCATCACTTCCGGTTTAGTGTTGCTCATTTGGAATGGATGTTTGCTCAACTAAATGCTTCATAATTTTAATGTGCCTTCGTTTATTTTGTAACACCCCTGAGTGTGAGCTGCAGTCCAAAGAGTAGTCTGCAGATGGACAGTTTCTTCACTAAAGCCCGGGCTTTCCACATTCAGGCCAATGGGCTCACTCAGCTCCTCCCCACTCTCTCTGTCCTACATAGCACTCAGTTCAAACATAAATTATATATGCAAACATGCATGTGCTTTAGTCGTTCACATGATATGTTCATGCATCTGTTCTCGTGCCTTCCCCTTTGTCACCTAAGGGCAGCCCCAAACCTGTCCCGGCGTTTTGCTAAAATTTCCAGTCCCATCTGCCTCCTCGAAGTTTCTCTCTGAATATTACCCTTTCATTTTCAACTCAACCTATCAAATAGCAAATGTTAAATGTTAGGTGCTGGGTCATGGGCTAGTCAGCCCCACCAGGGGCTGGAGGCACTCTGCAGAACAGAAGCCCGGGACATCAAAGGCAAGCAATACATGGACCCTGTGAATTTCAAACATGTAGTTTAATCTTCTCAATGTACATAATCATATATATAGGCATGAATTAATCAGCTATTTTCCCCTTTCAGATCCAAAAAAAAAAATGCCTTGACTCTGGGATGGGAGGTACTTTTCTGTTAGTGTGCCTCAGGCAGTCCAAGGTACCCCCTCAAACCGCCCCCCCCCCCATCTCACAGCAAGACTATAGAGACATCCCCACTCCTGCTGAAATGGAACCAAGAAGCTTCCAAGTCATGGTTCCCCCGGTGACCATAACTGGTAGTACAAAAATCATGCCCTAAATCTATATCAGTGACTCATGCTCAGATGAAATATAAGATTCATAAAATATATATTGGAACCAGGGTGGAGAAATGATAGTGCCTAATTTGATTTTATGTGTCAGGTAGGTAGTGGGAAGGGCAGTGTACTTACAAAAACGTCCTCGTTCATTAAATTCTTGTAGTAGAAAGAGTAACATCATTTTAAAATATGTGTAATACAGAGTATCATGATGTTGTGACACCATCATTCTCCCCTACACACTCATCCGTTACAAACAATTCTAAGAGGCCAAGGTCTCATTTATCACCTAAATCTGAGGTAATAGGTTTGTAATAAATAAAATTCCAGACCCAGAGGGTGATAGGCTGTGTCTCCTCCAAAATTCATATTGTAGAAGAGGGAAAATATCTTTTTCCTCTATTGTCGTAAATTCTTGGCTAGGGCCCTTGGAAAAAAATACAGATTAACAAGAGAAAAACAAAAAAAAAGTTTTTTTAACATGTATACTTCATGTACACATGGGAGACACCCAGAGAAAAATCAGTAACACTCAAGGAGGTGGCTTAGAATTCAGGTTTAAATGGTATCTTCAGCTATTTAAAAAAAAAAAAAAAAAAAATGGTGTCAGGGAGACCAATTATGGGTAGGCACCTTCTCCACTGGCAAGAGTCTTGTGATTTAGAGACAACCTTCTCTTCCTCGTACAGAGAGGGAGACACCCTTACAACTGGGATTTCCTGTATAAATGTCCATTTCCCTTACAAAAGCCTAATTTCTACTCCATTTTCAGAGCTTCTCCTGTATCTGCTGTTTCTTAAAATAATCACCTCAAAATAATCTTTATGCCCAAGAGGCCTATGTTGGAGTGGAATATTCTGTCATTCTTCCATAAACTGACACGTAATCCCTAATTTGATGGTATTTGGAGATAGGGCCTTTGGGAGGTGATCAGATGGGGGATTAGTTTCCTCATGAAAGAGACTCCACAGAGCTCCCTCACCCCTTCTACCACGTGAGGACGCAGCAGGAGGGCTATCTATATATTAGGAAGCATCCTCATTAGACACTACATGTCTAGTGTCTGCAGTTGCTTTGACTCTGAACTTCCCAGCCTCCAAAACTACGAAAAACAAATTTGTTTATAAACCGCAGTCTGTGATATTGTTGTAACAACCCAAATGGACCAAGACACAGAGTGTAGACATATTCAGGCCTGCCCTTAGACCCAGGTCAGCAGGGTTCCTGGCCTGGGTGTTACTTAGCACCTGTGTACCTACTCTGATCAGGCCCCAGGGAAATGCTTCTCCAACCTCTCTTGTCCTTTGCTCTTGAGACAAAGGCACCTGCGTACAAATGCCAGGATGGCTAGTGGGTTGTGTCACTGCCAAAGTCAAAGACAGACATTGCTTTGGGTTGTGGGAAGGCTATGAATGGCGCAAACAGGTGGGAGAGAAACAAAACGAATTAACTTGTCAACCTTTCCTGAGATACTGTGAGTGCGCTAGGTTCTTGCATGACAGATCGTAATCTCCCAGGAGGCTGAAGGTCCATTTTCTTGTTTCATCTTCATGTTCTACTTTGTGGTTCTGGAGGTTCTCATGACTTAGGGTGGTATTCAACACAATTGCCCATAACTGCTAAGGAACATCTTGCGATATTAAATATAAATTTGCATACTCGTGAATTTGCTCTAACAGGCATGGAGCATTTCCTTACACTGGACACCAAACACAAGAGTTTAAAGTGCTTTGTTTTTACTAAACTATTCAATAGCATTTAAATTTTCAAAAAAATAAATTTAAAATGTCATCTTTATTTAAAGATTTTTCATTAAAATGTTGGTATTTGTTAATTTTGCTGTTTACTTTTTAGTAGATAAAAGTCACTTAATTTTTCTATTGTTTGTATCTATTTTAATAAACACTTGAATGTAAGCATATTCAAATGGTATTTGAACACAATTATATTTCCTTTTTTTAAATGTTTATTTACTAATTTTGAGTGAGAGGCAGGGGCACCTGGGTGGCTCAGTTGGTTAGGTGTCCGACTTCAGCTCAAGTCATGATCTCACAGTTCGTGAGTTCGAGCCCCGTGTCAGGCTCTGTGCTGACAGATTAGAGCTTGGAGCCTGCTTGGGATTCTGTGTCTCCCTCTCTCTCTGCCCCTCTCCTGCTCACACTCTCTCTCCCTCTCTTAAAAATAAATAAACATTAAAAAAATTATTTTTAATTATTTTGAAAGAGAGAGAGAGTGAGCAGGGGAGGGGCAGAGTGAGAGGGGAGAGAGAGAATCCCCAGCAGGCTCCACTCTGTCAGCGCAGAGCCCCACGTGGGGCTCGAACTCACGAACGGTGCTGTTTGTGACCTGAGCTGAAATCAAGAGTGGGATGTTTAAACAACTGAGCCACCCAGGCACCCCTCATTTTCTTAATCCCTTAGATCATTGCCAAAAATCTTGATAACATAGTGATTTTGCTGAAGTAAAAGAAAAAGATCTACAGAAACATTTATGAATTATGTATGTCTCTTTTGGTCTTACCACAAAAATCAGTAGCTCATCAAAAGGACATTCAGATATGTGCAATCATCATTAGATTTAATTGTATTTCACCAACTTTCTGTCACATAAAAGCTATTGCTTGAAACATGCTTTATTTTTTTTTGTCATTATGAGGGTTTATTTATCAATGTAGAAAGATAAAGCAAATTTTACTTACCAGTTGTTAGCTTGATTTATAGTTTTTAAATACTTAGACGCTTGGAATGTGCCTCCATTTGTATGCTTGCCCTGCATGCCAGTGACCTAGGATGAATTAGGTGCCTGTTATTAATACATCAAAATTAAGAGCAGTATCTGCCTGGCACATTTACTCGCAATGAAACCCCTGCAGTCATTCAAATATAAGAGATGCCCTTTTAAAAATGAAGCTCTTCCTGAAAGTTCTCCATTTATAACACTGTCTTATGATAGGATGTCAGGGGCAGTAATAGATAGACCAAAGACATTTTTTGTAAAGTTATATGCAGAAAGGTCATATATCATAATGGAAAGAGAAAAAATTAGCAGGAGAAAGAAAGCAGATAAATTGAAGCAGACATTTTAACTGTTGTCGAAAGGACCATATCAATGAGCCCATAATAGATAGGAGGATGAGATTTTGTTAGACTTAACATCCAGGGAAATGAGAAATCATTCACTTCCAGGGACTTAGAAGCACTGTGGAAGGGCAGGTAAGAAGCAGCTGCTTGTTAAGAGAAAACAGGTGCAGGGGCGCCTGGGGGCGCAGTCGGTTAAGCATCCGACTTCAGCCAGGTCACGATCTCGCAGTCCGTGAGTTCAAGCCCCACGTCGGGCTCTGGGCTGATGGCTCCGAGCCTGGAGACTGTTTCCGATTCTGTGTCTCCCTCTCTCTCTGCCCCTCCCCCGTTCATGCTCTGTCTCTCTCTGTCCCAAAAATAAATAAACATTGAAAAAAAAAAGATTTTTTTTAAAAATAAAAAAAAATAAAGAGAAAACAGGTGCAAACGTGCGCGGGAAGGGGCAGGAGTGAAGACGTGTTGAGTACTCACCATGTGCTAAGCCCAGTGTGAAGCACATAATGTACCTTGATACCTTCAACTACATGAGCTGTCAGCCCTTTTCAAAAAATGTTTATTTATTTAGAGAGAGAGGGAGAAAGACAGAATGAGTGGGGAGTTGGCAGAGAGAGAAAGATAGAATCCCAAGCAGGCTCCACACTCAGTGCAGACCCTGACACAGGGCTTGATCTCATGACCACAAAATCATGACCTGAGCCGAAATCAAGAGTCAGTGGCTTAACTGACTGAGCCACCCAGGCACCTAAGCTTTTTTTTTTTTTTTTTTTTTAAGTAAACTCTACATCCAATGTGGGGCTCAAGCTCACAACCCTGAGATCAAGAATCTTCATGCTCTACTGACTGAGCCAGCCAGGTGCCCCCACCCAGCAGCCTCTTTATTAGGATTTACTACATTAAAGCTGGACGAAGGGGACTACTTAAAATAAGTGCTCATGCCTAGAAGACAAAGTTCCAACTTGTTAGAAAGGCAGGTACCACCTGTGCCCACCTGGCCCTAATTACTCCCCCCACCACCACCCACCCCACCCCAGCATATTGCATTTCTCACTGTCCCCAGCACAGCAGCCATTTCCTGCCTCTGTGCCTTTGCATATGCTTTCCTGTAGCTGGGCGCCTCAGTCCACTGGCAAACTCCTACCCATGCTTCAAGCCTCAGCTCAAATATCACCCACTCTGAGAAGTCTTATCTAATTCTGCCAGGCCCAACGAGTTTATTTCCTCTTTTTGCTTCTTTAAAGCGCTTCATATCATTATACATATTAAAACATACCATGTTGTATTACAATGATCTGTTCTTTCGTCTGTCTCTTCTGGACAGCAGCTTCTTACAGGCAAGGCAATATGCTAGTACCTATGCTGTGTCCAAAATATGGTAGTGATGTAATAAAGGCACACCAACTGAAAGAATAATTGAGTGGACAAATATACACAGGTATATATACACCAAACAATGACATGTAAACGACAGACAGGTAAGCAACTAACTGAAATACCTCAGTGTATCTTACTTTTGTGTTAGTTCAGTCTGCTGGAGGTCGGAGCGTTACCCTCTTTTTCTTGGCAGTATCTTTTGAGACAAAGGAAACAAGCGAATGATTCAAACGACTTATGTAGGACATATATCAATTTACAACAACAATCACTTTAGACCAGTGCATCCAATAGAACATTCTGCAGTCATGGAAATATTCTGTATGGCACTTTCTGATAGGGTAGCTACTAGCCACATGCAGCTACTGAGCCCTTAAAAAGCGGCTAAGTGCAAATAAAAAACTGAATTTTGTTTTACTTATCTTGTGAGAGAGCACAAGCAAGGGAAGGGCAGAGAGAGCGGGGGACAGAGGATCCAAAGAGGGCTCTGCTCGGACTATGTGACAGCAGCGAGCCCGACATGGGGCTCAAACTCACAACCTCGAGATCATGACCTGAGCCGAAGTCAGACGCTTAACCAGGTGAGCCCCCCCCCCATCTCCGAACTGAATTTTTAAATTTTAATTAATTTAAGATAACTACATGTGGCTGGTAGCTACTATGTTGGACATCATTAACCCACAAGATAGTAGGAAAGTTCTACCTTATTATAATTTTCCTGTATAAAAAACAAAAACTCAGCCACTGGCAAACTGGGTAATCAAGAACCTTCCTTAACCATTCTGTATCTCATTTCATTCATCTATCAACTCATCGGGAGAACTAGAGAAGACTGACAGCTCAAAGCTCCAGGAATGCACACTTCTGGGCTCAGCCCTTTTTTTGCCACAGCAAGCCCTCTGGAGGGGCAGCTGAAGGGAACACCCCTTTACCCTTCCCAAAGTGGGAGGCCAGAGGGATGCTTGGACGCCCGTGCCCGTGGGTTCCGCGGGTTTCCTCCACAGAATTATAGATGATAGGTTCACGTCAAACTATGTGTCAAAGGATCACACCTAAGGTCTCTGGGGGAAATCCTAGGTGCTAAATCTTATAGAAGAATGGGAAAAGGTCTCACTGGTTCAAAGCAATGCATCTTCAAGCCCTTTCAGTTCTTTAGTTGGGGCAATCTGGGCTAGCCTCCTTCATCAGGGATAAACCACTCAGCTTCTTTCCCTTAGGCTTTTTTGTGCCTGGAGAGAATGAGGCTTATAAAGCCTGCTGGGCTTCTAAATGAAGCCTGATTATCTAATTTTCACCTGCAGAAAGAAAGCGGTTTTGCAACCTCTCATCTCCAAGGAGAGAAAACGCCAAATCCCCTCTCCTGGTTCTCTGAGGGCTCACGTAGGCATAATAGCTTGGAAAGATCTAATCAGTCCCTTTTTTCTTAAAAGGGATGTTGGGTGTGTGGTAAGGGGGACAATGACCAAGACACTGACACCATGAGGATGGAGAGAAATAGAGACGGAGAACGGGGGGAGGGGCACAGCTACTGTAGCTCTAGGCCTGGGCTTCTCAAACTTGAGTTGAGTATCACAATCACCAGGAAGGCTTGTTAAAACAGATTCCCCAGTGATGCCAGTGTAGATAATGATCCCGCTATCACACTTTGAAAACCACTGCTCCAAGTCACTGCTTCAGCCCTTAGCTATTTTTCTTGTAGTTCCTTACAGAGTTCCAGTCAGCTCCTCAAAATGAAAAGCTGTGTAAGTGTGTGTGCTTACAGACAGGGGGCTCAGTTGTATGTTTCCCCATCGTCCTCCCGCCAGCCTCCACTTCCGCCCAGACCAATGTGCAGCGATGCAGACTGGATGCACGGTGGCTGCTGCTGGTAGCACGGTCCAGTGGGAACGTCTGGAAGATCTTTCAGGTGATTCCAGTCACGTGGCCAGCACCCTTGGCTGCAGAGCATGCTGGCCAAGAGCACACTTGGCACAGAGGGACTGCTTTCTCCTCAGAGGATCAGAGCCCTCCCGCAGAACACTTGTTTTCCCACCATCTCTTGTCAAAAAAAGAAGAAAATTCATAAATGTGTAAAGGATTTTGACAAAGGTCTGTCGTGGCCTCGTGCAGGACGGAAGGCTTAGGGAAGGATGGCTAAACTGTCCAGTTTACTGAAGGGTGTCAGAGAGATACCCTGTCCGTGAGCAAAAATCCAGAGCTCGTATTTTCTTTTTCTTTCTTCTCTTTCTTTCTTTTTTTTTGTTAACATTTACATATTACTTACCACATGTCATGCACTGTCCTAAATATTTTACATATATTAATTCATTTAATCCTCAACATCCTTTAAGGTAGATATACTTTTTAAAAACTTTTTTTTAACATTTATTTATTTTTGAAAGACAGAGCATGAGTGAGGGAAAGGCAGACAGAGAAGGAGACACAGAATCCGAAGCAGGCTCCAGGGTCTGAGCTGCCAGCACAGAGCCCAACGTGGCGTTCGAACCCACGAACCGTGAGATCATGACCTGAGCCAAAGTCAGATGTTCAACCGACTGAGCCACCCAGGAGACCCATTAGATAGATATACTGTTATTCCCATTTTACAGCTATGGAAACTGAGGCATGGGGTTAAATGACATGGCCAAAGTCACCCTGCTAATAAGTCGTAGAGCCAAGATTTGAATCCAAGGCCGTGTCATTTCTGATCTGTTTCCACCAATGGCCAATCTTGTGCATGTTACGTTGGTAATTACCATCACCTGTTTCACTGGATCCCATTTTCTGACTTTGTTCTCACATTATCAGAGTATACCCCATTCACTGACCAACATGCAAAGCTCTGGATCCTGCTTTTCAGAGTTAAAAAAAAAAAAAAGAGAGAGACTCAAGCATTAAGTAAAGGGAAGATAGGGATAGCATTTCCTCACTGTGAAAAACTCAGATCCATAATTTCTAAGAAGGTGTGTTTTAGTGCGATACCCAAAGGGAAGGCAGAGCAGATGCTGGGACCACGTGATGCCAGAGGACAAGACTGCAGCAACTCAAAAACAAAACTGTTCTAGGGGACACGTGGCATTAACCACATGCACTCTGGAACATCTGAGTTTGAGATTCTTCAAACAGCAATAGCCTTATTTCTTTGTATGACAGTGAAAACTGCCTGACAGTGAATTAGTGAATTTAGCTTGGCTCTTTGTAATAATTTATTCTTTCAGCTTTGCTTCTGACTCCCCTTTTCAGTCATTTTCCCTCAGCTGTTAAAAAAAGGAAACAAAGCAGAGCGCCTGGATGGCTCAGTCGATTAAGCCTCCAGCTTCGGCTCAGGTCACGATCTTGCGGTTTAGGAGTTCAAGACTTGCACTGGGCTCTTCACTGACAGCACAGAGCCTGCTTTAGATCCTCTGTGTCCCTCTCTTTCTGCTCTTCCCCTGCTCGCTCACTCTCAAAAATAAGTAAGCATTAAAAAAATTTTTAAAACTTTTTAAAAAGGAAACAAAGCCCATTTACTAGTGTGCCAAAGCATTGGAAACATCAATGATCTTCCCCTTTAGACTGAAAGCAAAGGAAAGGCTTTTTTCACAGTCAGACTTGAATGGCTTCTCAAAAGTTCAACATTAAGTTAGTAGCACTCAATGTTACGGTTACTAACATATGACACAATTACTTATGGTGGCTCTTTAATTTTCTCCAATTTTTTTTTTTTTTGTCCCTTAGTAGAAAAAGGAACTTTTATGACCATGCCATAAGATCTGCTTCTGTTCAAGCTCTAATTATACAGGATTGAGCCATATGAAATTGCTATCTTTGTAGGTTAAGGGGCATCTGGGTGGCTCAGTCAGTTAACTGTCTGACTTTGGCTCGGGTCATGATCTCGCGGTCCGTGGGTTCGAGCCCCATGTCACACTCTGTGCTGACAGCTTGGAGCCTGGAGCTTGCTTTGGATTCTGTGTCTCCCTCTCTCTCTGACCCTTCTCAGCTTATGTCTCTCTCTCTCAAAAAAAAAAAATTAAAAAATTAAAAAATTAAAAAAAAAAAAGAAATTGCTATCTTTGTAGGTTAAAAATGATCAAATATCAGCAATCTCATATGGTTTAACCTAATATAAATACACATGATAATATCTGCCATGTGCAACATTATACTAAATGAGATAAGCCAAACAGAGAAGGAAAAGTGTACAATCTCACTTATATAGGAATATAAAAAAGTCAAACATATAGCACAGAAGCAGAGTATAACAGTGGTTACCAGGAGCAGGAAGGTGGGGAAATGGGGAGATATTCAGAACAAAGTTGCAGTTATGTATAATGAATAAGTCTAGAGAGCTAATGTACAGCATGATGACCATAATTAATAATACTGTATTGAATAATGGGAATTTACTGCAAAAGGTGCTGTCCTCACACACACAGAAATAGTAACCATGTGAGGAGATGATGTGTGAATTAGCTTGACTGTAGTCATCATTTCATTAGGTATATTGCATCTCCATGCTGTGCGCTTTATTTTTGTGTGTTGTACACTTTAGATACAATTTTTATTTTAAAATAAAATTCTTGGGGCACCTGGGTGGCGCAGTCGGTTAAGCGTCCGACTTCAGCTCAGGTCACGATCTCGCGGTACGTGAGTTCGAGCCCCGCGTCGGGCTCTGGGCTGATGGCTCAGAGCCTGGAGCCTGTTTCCGATTCTGTGTCTCCCTCTCTCTCTGCCCCTCCCCCGTTCATGCTCTGTCTCTCTCTGTCTCAAAAATAAATAAAACGTTAAAAAAAATTTTTTTTAATAAAAAAAAATAAAATAAAATTCTTAAAAATACGTGATTTTTTTAAGATTAAATAAATACATATGATCTGTAAGTCAATACAATCCTCTTTCATTTTTCCTGGTCATTGTAACAATAACAGAAAATTCTCTAAAGGTTTGTAGCTACCCATATAATATGCATCTAATACAGATCTTAGGAATTGTGGGATAGCAGAGAATAAGTGGTGGCAAGGGAGGGGCACCTGGGTGACTCAGTCAGTTGAGCGTCTGACTCTTGATTTTGGCTCAGGTCATGATCTCATGGTTCGTGCGACCAAGGCCCGCGTTGGGCTCTGTGCTGACAGGGCGGAACCTGCTTGGAATTCTCTCTCTCTCTCATTCTCTGCCCCTCTCCTCCCCCCACTCATGCTCTCTCTCTTTCTTCCTCTCAAATAAACTTTTTTTAAAAATGGTGGCAAGGGAGTGTTCATAGAAAATTAGAACAAATTATAGATTCAGAGCTTGAACATAATTACACAAAACATGAATAGCTGCCCCTGTTATTCCAAAACACATGTTCAAAGAACTGAGGGTACTCTTGGCCGAAGAACTTGTCCTTTTCATTTTACTTACTAGTAAGCTATAATTTTTGGTTTGTCCTTCAGGCTAGAGTAGAGAACAAATACGAAACATGTTTATTTTAAAAACTGCCATGTCCCCCAATATAATCTTGGTACTTAAGTGTATTTGTGGTGGGCTGAGAGTATTTCTCTCCAGTTTCATGTTCTCTATGACTTGCTTCCTTGCATGTTATTGGCACTTTCATCCCTATTGGCTCTAAGATCCTTTCAAAGGGGAAAATTATTAGGTTTGTGCAACTTTGAGGGAATAAGTCATAACTAAAATATGCAATACATGTACTTGATGTTATAGGCAGAAGGAAAGAAGCCAGCAGTATTCTTACCATAGGGGTCTATATTTAGATATTTAGTAAGGGTTCAACACATTGAATTTATCCTCCATAAATCAATCTAGACCGGTAATCCCAACTGTGGTCCAAAGAATGCTAAAATTGAAAATACTTGTGGGATACAGTTAAGCCAGTCCTTAGAGGAAAATGTATACCTTTAAATGCTTGTATGAGAAAACGAGAGAAGCTAAAAGTTGTTGCCCTAAGCATCTAGCTAAAGAAATTAGAAAAAATACAACTACAACAACAACAACAACAAAGTAAGAAAAGAAAAGAAAAAAAAATACAACAAAGTAAACACAAAGAAAGTAGAAGGAAGTGATAAAGAAAAAATAAATCAATTAACTAGAAAACACAAATATAATCAAAGGAACTTCTTAAAAGCCAAAAGTTGGGTATTTAAAAACACTATTAGAATTGACAACCTCTGAAAAGATGGATTAAGGAAAAGAAAAAAATAAAGAAGATAGATGTAAATAAATAACATTTTACAAGATAAAATATTATAAGCAATTGTATGCCATTTAATTAGAAAACATATAATGAAATAATTCATGGAAAATTTAACTTAAAACTAATTTAAGAAGAAATAAAATGTTTGGGCAGTCCTATTTTTAAAAAATAATTTAATCAGTAGATTAAAATATCTTCACACACACAAGCCAAGATATACAGATATAATCTTCCAGACTTTAAAGAACTAAAGTTATTCCAATCTTATACAAATTCTTCCAGTTATAAAAAGAGAGGCAACATTCTCTTACCCACTTAATGCAGCTGATATATTTGAGACTCTAAAGCTATACAAGGACAGTATAAGAAAGGAAAAATAAGAGACTAATCTTGCCCGTAAACATAGACACAAAAATACTAAGCAAAATATTAGCAAACAAAATTCATAAGAGTGTCAAGAGTGGACCAAAATATACAACTCAATTATGTTGTTTGCAAGAACCCCAGTTTATTTATTTATTTTTATTATTTTTTAAAAAGATTTTTAAGTAATCTCCACACCCAATGTGGGACATGAACTGACAACCCTGAGGTCAAGAGTCACTTGCTCCATTGACTGAGCACCCCAGGCACCCCAAGAAACTTTAAAAATAAATAAATAAATAAATAAATAAATAAATAAATAAATAAACAAATAAATAAATAAATATTTCATAAGGGATTTTTTTTTTTAATAACCAAGTTGGGTTTATACAAGAATGGTTTATTATTAGGTTTAATATTAGAAAATCCAGGGGCTCCTGGGTGGCTCAGTTGGTTGAGCGTCCAACTTTGGGTCAGGTCACGATCTCACAATTCATGAGTTAAAGCCCCACATCAGGCTCTGTGCTAGCAGCTTGGAGCCTGGAGCCCACTTCAGATTCTGTGTCTCCCTCTCTCTCTGCCCCTACCCCACTTGTGCGCTCTCTCTCTCTCTCTCTCTCTCTCAAAAATGACTAAACATTAAAAAAGAAAGAAAGAAAGAAAGAAAGAAAGAAAGAAAGAAAGAAAGAAAGAAAGAAAGAAAGAAAGAAAATCCATGCACACAGTTTATCACATTAACATAGTAAAGGAGAAAAACCGTGTGATCTTCCCAATACATGCAGAAATGGTATCTGAGGGGCATCTGGCTGGCTCAGTTGGTAGAGTATGTGACTCTTGATCTCTGGGTTGTAAACTCAAGTCCCACGTTGGGTGCAGAGATTACTTAAAAATAAAGTCTTAAGAAAAAAAAGATAAATTATTGAAAAACATTAAAGAAGCTCTAAACAAAAGGGAACATATGTCATATTCATTTTAGTTTAGTTTAGTTTAGTTATTTATTTTTATTTTAGAGAGAGAAAGTACGTGTGAGCAGGGGAGAGGCAGAGGGAAAGAGAGAAAGAGTCTCAAGCAGGAGCAGCACCTGGGTGACAGTTAAGGGTCCAACTTTGGCTAAGGTCATGGACTGCAAGTTTTTTTTTTTTTTTTTCAAAAAAAAAGATGAAATTGAATTCTTCCCTCACACCACACATAAAAAAATTTGAGTCCCACATCAGGCAGCCGGCACTGCAGAGACTGCTTTGGGTCCTCTGTATCCCTCTCTCTCTGCCCCTTCCCCCACTCACTCTCTCTCAAAAATAAACAAACATTAAAAAAAAAATCTCAAGCAGATTCTACTCCCAGTGCAGAGCCCAATGCAGAGCCCAATGCAGGGCTTAATCCTGTGACCGAGATCATGACCTGAGCTGAAATCGAGTCAGACGCTCAACTGACTGAGATACCCAAGCACCTCTGTCATGTTCATTTTTTTTTTTTATTTAAAAAAATTTTTTTTTCAACGTTTATTTATTTTTGGGACAGAGAGAGACAGAGCATGAATGGGGGAGGGGCAGAGAGGGAGACACAGAATCGGAAACAGGCTCCAGGCTCTGAGCCATCAGCCCAGAGCCTGACGCGGGGCTCGAACTCACGGATCGCGAGATCGTGACCTGAGCTGAAGTCGGACACTCAACCGACTGCACCACCCAGGCGCCCCTGTCATGTTCATTTTAATGGAAAACTCAAGATTATAAAAATACTGACTAGTTATAAACTAATTCAAATTGAAGAAGTCAGATAAGGTAGTGTTCAAAGATAAAGTGAGGCATATTAAAAATTTGTACAGTTTATTTGAGCAAAAATTGATGTGAATCAGACAACACCAAAATGCAAGTGGTTATGAACACTCCATTGACAGTAGCTCAGGGAAAGACTTGTAGAGGAAATGGAGACGCAAAGTAAGGAAATAATTGATTGGGTATAGCTTAAAGCCTAGTTGGCTGTTTGTGACTGGTTGTCCTTAGTGTTTTGATTTCATAACCATGAGGCATTTACAGACTTAGATTTTGTTTTGCTCATGTAAGCTGCAATGGCATTAGACCCAAATGGCCTCTTCATTTAATTAATCTAACAGTAAGTGATGCAGTACAGGGCAGGGGGGAAGGGAAGAATTATCCTACCAAATATCAAAACTTATCACACAGCTATTATATTCAGATTGTAGAAAAAGGAAAAAAAAAAAAAGATCGCGTAGTATTGGTAGAGAGACCAATGGAATGTAACAGAGAACTTACCAACACACGCTACACACACAAATACTTGACATATGACAGAGGTGTCATTCAGGTCACTGATGAAAGACTATCTAGATAACTGGTAATCTTTATGGGGGGAAGAAAAGATGAAATTGAATTCTTCCCTGACACCACACATAAAAAAATTCCAAATGGAATAGGCTTAAATATGGAAGATAAAACTCTAGAACATTGGAAGAAATTTTAAGAGGACACCTTCATGACTTTCAACATTGGGAAAGACTTCTTTTTCTTTTTTTTTTTTTTTTTGAAAAATATTTTTATTATTTTTTTGGGGGGGAAGCTCTGTGCCCAATGTGGGGCTTTAACTCACAACCCCGAGATCAAGAGTTGTACATGCCACAAACTGAGCCAGCCAGGTGGCCCAGGAAAGATGTCTTAAACAAAAACTACAATGTATTAACCATTAATAATAAGACTGATAGATTCATCAGAGTATGCCACCCCAAAATGTGCCACTTCGACATAAGCGTTATTTTGGTCAGAAGGCAACTGAGAAATAGCAGACACAGGCAAAGCTTTCCACCCTCCTGCTTTCTGCCTAAAAACAGGGTATAAATTTTCCTTTATTAATGCACTCCCCTTCTCTTCTCCCATACCAGGAAAAAGAGAACTGTCAGAGACACTCTTATCACCCCAAGACTGCACGAGACTAAGTCTGTATAACGGACATTACCAAAATAACCCTTCTCTTCCATTAGTTTCCCCCATGTGTTTCCCTTCCTACAATTTACCACCCCTAGAAGCCCAATGCCATTTTCCTTGTCTACAACTTACCTCCCTTTGTTAAGATGGTGTATGATCCCTTGATTTCTAACCTTTGAGCTGCTCATCACTGAGTTCTACTGTGTGCATGCACTTTGCACACATAAACTCTAGGTTTTTTCTCCTATTAATCTGTCTTTTGTCACTTTAATTTGCAAGATCCCAGTTACTGAACATAAGAGGATAAAGGAAAGAAATTTTTTTCCTCCCCTATAATTAAATTAAGAATAAGAAGTTCTTGGGGGCGCCCGTCTGGCTTAGTCGGGGGAGCATACAACTCTTGATCTCGGGGTTGTAAATTTGAGCCTCAAGTTGGGTGTAGAGATCACTTAAAAATCAAAACCTTTAAAAAAAAAAAACTGGACAAAACAGATGAAGAGGAAACAAAAATTGCTAACAAGCAAGTGAAAAAATGCTCAACTTCATGCTCAACTTCATGCTCAACTTCATGAGAAATGCAGATTCACAGCACAACAAGATACCCTTCCACACCACTAGATTAGTAAAAGTTAAGCAGCATGACAGTGTAAAGATGTACTTGCTGGCAAGAACATGAGCCAAATGGAAAGTCTCACATACTGCTTGGTCAGATAATCATTTTGGAAAACAGTTTGGCTTATCTTATAAGGCTGGGCACATGCATACTCAAAATTACAGTAATTTTACTCCTTAATTGATACCCTCTGAGAAATTTTGGCTTAAATATATTTGAAAGATAGTTCATAATACATTTTCCAATATAGTAAAAAACATTGATGTATATATATATAGTATGTGTATATATATATAATAGTATATAATATAACATAATAACATATACCATATAATTATTATATATACTCTATATAAAATATAATTATTATATTGATATAATATATACTACATACATAACTATATTATATATGCATATATACATATAGTAAAAACAAAAACAAGGGCACCTGGGTGGCTCAGTCAGTTAACATCCAGCTCTTGATTTCAGCTCAGTTCATGATCTCATAGCTCATGAGATTGAGCCCCACATCCAGCTCTGCACTGACAGCACGGAGCCTGCTTGGGATTCTCTCTCTCCCTCTCTCTGTCCCTCCCCTGCTTGTACACACTTGCTCTCTCACTCTCTCAAAAATAAATAACCTAAAAAAATTGAACACACACATACATATATATGTTAAGCTAATATATGTATATATATTATGTATATAATATATATGTTATATATGTATATATAATGTATATAAAATATATGTTATATATATGTTAAATTAAATACACACACACACACACACACACACAAACATACATACACATAGGCAGGTCAGCCACAAGTTTTATTTATTTATTTTTTTTAATTTTTTTTTTCAACGTTTATTTATTTTTGGGACAGAGAGAGACAGAGCATGAACCGGGGAGGGGGAGGGGCAGAGAGAGAGGGAGACACAGAATCGGAAACAGGCTCCAGGCTCTGAGCCATCAGCCCAGAGCCCGCCGCGGGGCTCGAACTCACGGACCGCGAGATCGTGACCTGGCTGAAGTCGGACGCTTAACCGACTGCGCCACCCAGGCACCCCCAGCTGCAAGTTTTAAAGATGCCACCCAAAGGAAAAAGTGGTTCTGGGAAAGGTGGGGAGGGGAAGCAGCCTCTGGGAGTGGCCATTCTGACAAGAAGGCTCAGGGTCCCAAAGGTGGTGGCAGTGCAGTAAAGGTCAGACACGTTCTATATGAAAAACATGCAAAATCGTGGAAGCCGAGGAAATATTAAAGTCTGGAAAGAGATTCAGTGAAGTGGCTGCACAGTATCGTTGAGATAAAGCCAAGCAGGGGGGTGACACGGGTTGGATGACCAGAGGTTCCATGGTGGAACCATTTCAAGAAGCAGTATTTGCCTTGCCTGAAAGTGGGCTGGATAAGCCTATGTTTACGGACCCTCCGATTAAAACAAAATTTGGATATCATATTATGATTGAAGGGAGAAAATAAAATTGTACAAAAGACTGAAAAAGTATACATATTGGCAAAAAAATAAAATTGTTAAAAAAATAAAATCATTTTTCTTCTGAAAGAAAAAAACAATAAATTATGGTATGCCTACACTATGGAATATTATGAGCAGTAAAAGAAATAGATGAACTATAACTCACCAGCTACAGATAAGTGAATCTTAGAACTCTATCTTTGCGTGAAAGCATGAGTTATCAACAGAAACTGTACTGATGACTTACAGTCATCATCGATATGACCTATAACATGACATCATTTATACACATTTCAAGAACAAAATAAGTCAATATATTATTTAGGGAAACGTGCATGTGATTTTTTTTTAAACTATGTTATAAGAATGCAAGGGCATCCATCATAAACGCAAATTGGGAGCATGATTAAACTGGCAAATTAAAGAAGAGAAAAATCTGGGGTGCCTGGGTGGCTCAGTAGGTTGAGCGTCCGACTTCAGCTCAGGTCATGATCTCACGGTTTGTGGGTTCCACCTCTGCGTCAGGCTCTGGCTGATGGCTTAGAGCCTGGAGACTGCTTTGGATTCTATATCTCCTTCTCTCTCTGCCCCTCCCCCACTTGTGCAGGAGTGCACGTGTGCTCTCTCTCTCTCTCAAAAATAGATAAATGTAAAAAATAAAAAAATAAAGAAGAGAAAAATCTGAATAGTCAACAAATATATAAAAAGATAATCTCACTACCATCAGGGAAAGTTTAAAATTATTATTTTTTTTTAATTTTCTTTTTCAACGTTTATTTATTTTTGGGACAGAGAGAGACAGAGCATGAACGGGGGAGGAGCAGAGAGAGAGGGAGACACAGAATCGGAAACAGGCTCCAGGCTCCGAGCCATCAGCCCAGAGCCTGATGCGGGGCTCGAACTCACGGACCGCGAGATCGTGACCTGGCTGAAGTCGGACGCTTAACCGACTGCGCCACCCAGGCGCCCCAGAAGTTTAAAATTAAAACAAGGTGTATTTTCCATCCATACAACTGACAATATTTAAAAATCTGATAATATGAACTATTAAGAAGAATGGGGGGAAATATGGCTTTCATGAGCTTGTGCAAATGTAAATTAGTAATGTGAATGTAAACTAGGCCATTTTTAGTAAGACTGAAGAAAAACACACTTACACTAGGTCCCAGAGATTCCTATTCTAAGTAAACACCCCAGAGAAACTTTCACACAGTGATATACTCCCTACCCCCAGAAGTGCCCATGGCTGCAGTGTTTGACAGAACCTAATTGTTCTTTAGGAAGGAAACAAATAAACTGTGAATAATTTATATATGAATGGTATGAAGAAGCCCAAAAGTATGTATAAACATGGGATGAATCTTGAAAATAAAATGAAGTGAAAAAAAGTATCACATTGTATCTATTAATTTTTTTTTAATTTTTTTTCAACGTTTATTTATTTTTAGGACAGAGAGAGACAGAGCATGAACGGGGGAGGGGCAGAGAGAGAGGGAGACACAGAATGGGAAACAGGCTCCAGGCTCTGAGCCATCAGCCCAGAGCCTGACGTGGGGCTCGAACTCAGGGACCTCGAGATCGTGACCTGGCTGAAGTCGGGCGCTTAACCGACTGCGCCACCCAGGCGCCCCTGTATCTATTAATTTTTAAAATAAAATGTCATATACCTCATGTATGTGAGATAAGAACTTGTGACTTGTGTGTATTGTTTGCATGTAGACAGGAATGGCCTGGAAGAGTGAGAAAGGTTGATGATTCAGGAAAGAGCAGAGCCTAAAGAATGAGCTCCTCGAGAAGGTGCAGAGTGAAGGGGTGGGGCTTTGTAATGGATTGTTCCCTTTCTTTGTTTTTAGAAAGTTTTTTTTTTAAGTTTTATGTATTTATTTGAGGGTAGGGGAGAAGAAGAGAGAGTGGGAGAGAGAGCACTGTCAGCGCAGAGCCCAACCCAACCCGGGGCTCCATCTCACCATGAGATCACAACCTGAGCCAAACTCAAGAGTTGGACACTTGACTGACTGAGCCACCCAGGCGCCCCACGTAATGGATTGTTCTTAAAATATATTTGGTGATTAACCTTGAGGTTTGGGATATGCAAGGTGAGGCAGTGGAAAGGTGACTTTCCGCTCCAGCTCATTTGTCTCAACTTAAATAAATAAGCAGTAAATAAATTGGAAGAGAAGTTATAAGAAAATCCAGCCCATAATAACAATGTTTAGAGTGAGGCTGCTCCTCCTGCATTGAAAAAATAACTTTAAAAAATAACTTTAAATTCATCTACGGGCTCCAACCAAAGGCGCCATCTGATTTACTCATCTCTTTATGTAAGATTAAGTATTGGAGGGGCCCCTGGGTGGCGCAGTCGGTTAAGCGCCCGACTTCAGCCAGGTCACGATCTCGCGGTCCGTGAGTTCGAGCCCCGCGTCGGGCTCTGGGCTGATGGCTCAGAGCCTGGAGCCTGTTTCCGATTCTGTGTCTCCCTCTCTCTCTGCCCCTCCCCCGTTCATGCTCTGTCTCTCTCTGTCCCAAAAATAAATAAACGTTGAAAAAAAATTAAAAAAAAAAAAAAGTATTGGAGCTAAATTAAAATTCTTCTTTGTGATTTGAAGTAGTGTATCACTGTTGACTGATGGGAACCTAATCCACCCCATGGCCTAACCTCGTGAAAACTACCATCCCTGTAAAGCACTACAGCGGGAGCTCCTGCCCAGGGGGGGAAAGAATAGGATGTTTCTTTTCTTCTTTTTTCTTTTCTCTTCTTTTCTTTTCTTTTTTTTCTTTGTTTAAGTAGGCTCCACACCCAAAGCTGGGCTTGAACTCACCACCTTGAGATCTCAAGAGTCACATGCCCTACCAATTGAGCCAGCCAGGTGCCCCAAGAATTGGGTGTTTCTGTGAAAAAAATTACAAATCACAAATATGTGTACCTCCCAACCCCCACATACTACTTACTTGTTAATCTCACGGCAGTTTTTTTTATATTAATTAGCATTTTAAGTTAAATACTAACTTGATTCATCTAATGAAATGTTTCTTTTTTAAAGGCCAGTGGCCAAGTTGATTCTATGTAACCCATTATCACTGTATTCTTTTATCTCCTCCTATAATCATGCATAATCATACAGTAATTTTGTCAGTTTATAATAATACTGATTAACCCCTATTACTGGCAGATTTAACAATTTATCTGTAATCTTCTACAAATGACTTAAACTAGAAAATGCAACTATATATCACCCAAAATGTCAACATTATAAACTGAATTGATAGATGTATGAAGTTGTATCATTTCAACATTTGACACAATTGTAACTGCTTTTTCTTATTGCTCAAATGCAACCAAATAGCCACTGTGAATCAGTGAGGAAGCAGTAGAATTTATAATGTAAGAAACCTAGAGCTGGTGAGGAAGGGAAAGAGAAGGGAGGATGATCCGAAAACAAGGGGGAAAAACTTACTATTTTTAATTTAACAGAGCATGTATCCCCATAACATTAATGTGTCCACATATAAAACAGGCTGTCCCTTGGAAGTTCTTTAGTTTCTGGTTCATCTTTTTACATCGCAAAAGAGCTGTTTCTACAAGGCCCACGGCTAAGCAGTATTTTCAGACTTTTTTTTTTTTTTCCATCTAATCACCTACTGCATGACAGGTAAGCCTGACAGTTATGACCAGTTACCTTTTAATCACTTTAGTCTTGAAAAGATGTTCCGAACTTACCTTATCAGTAAATTCTGGCGGGTACTTACATTTTTCTGGAGACAACGTTATAGCTCTCAAAGATGTTCAAAGGGGTTTGTGACCGCAGAAAATCCAAAGACACTACATTAAGATAAGCTCTCTTTTCGGGCCACGTGAAAATAAACACGCGGCGCTGCCTCCTCGGCTTCACTCTGCCCGGCCTGTTCTCCGCGCAGTCCGCCGAAGAGCGACCTCCAGCAGGGGTCGCTGCGCCGCCGCCGCCGCTCCCGTTCGCCCCGCCCGGCCCGCTCTCGCCGCGGCGGCGCTGACGGAAGGGGCGGGGCAAGGCAGGGCGGGGCCTGGAGGCCCAGTCCGCAAGGCCGCGGGGAGGGATCGACGGGGGGAGGAGCTGCCTTGACTTGCAGGTAACTGCGCCCCTGTCGGGCGTGCTGTGGCCCCGCCTGGCGCCCACTCTGTTGCTTCCTGGTGCGCACTCGTGAAGTAGGGGCGCGGCGAACGCCTCTGCCCAGCCTGCGCTCCTGCCAGGACTCCGCGTGAGTCTGCCGCGTCCTGCCTGCCCCGGCCCGGCCAGCCTCAGGACGCCCCGTGGACCCGGGGGTTGCGGGGTCGTGGGCACTCGGCGCGCCGAGGCACGCCGCCTTTGGGCCCGGCCGCTACTGCTGGCTTCAAACGCAGACCCGGAGCTCGAGGACGTAGGTGTCCAGTTTCCTTTGACCTTGAGGACCCGGGAAGGTGCGCAGCCCGCGGGGGTGGGGAGTATGCGGGGGAACCCGACCCCGTTTCGGTGTTCAGTCTGAGGTCTCCAGGAGAAGGGAGGATTTGCAGTTGCAGTAGACCGCAAAGCAGTCAGGACAGGTTCTTAATGGAGTAGTGAACAGGCTCAGAACGTGGAGCGATTCCCAGTGTCCCGCAGGTCAAGGGTAACGTTGCCTCTCTCCCAGACGTTGATTTCTTACTGCCTTCGTCTAATTCACGTATCTTATATCTCTCCTGCCTGAAGATCTCACCACAAACCTCCGGGATACCTGCCGTTTTCATCCTCGCAACTCACGTCCACGTGATTAGCAAAATAATAATCTTTTGAAATGTACTTCTATCGGGTCACTTCCCTGCTTAAGATCTTTCTATGGTTCACATGCTCTCTGGGTCAATTCCAAACTTCTATGGGCAGGGTCTTTCGAAATCTAGCCTTTTGCACTTCAATCGAGCCCCAACTTTGTGGGATCTTTTCTGGGTTCATTCTGATGCTCCAGTTCTCCTGATCTACTTTCGTTCCACGGTGGCTAATTAAGCACACCCACCATGTTCCAGGCACTCTTCTGAGGCCCTTAGGATTCAGCAGAGGCAAACAAATTCAGGTGAAGATTTCTACCCTGGTAGAGTTTATATTCTATTAGGGGAAACAGTCCAAAAAAAGGAAAAAAGAGAAAGAAACACACAGTAAATTATGTATGGTATAATAGGTGATAAGTGCTATAGAGGAGAAAAGTAGAGCAGAGTAAGGGATGATTGGGAGGGCAAAAAGCTTATTAAATAGAATTGGAATGAGTAGACAGCATTGAGGTGACATCTGAGTTAAGAGTTGAAGAGAGGTGCCTGGGTGGCTCAATCAGTTAAGCATCCTATTTCAGCTCAGGTCATGAACTCACCGTCCATGTGTTCGAGCCCCACATCAGGCTCTGTGCCAGAGCTTGGAGCCTACTTCGGATTCTTGTCTGCCTCTCTCTGCCCCTCCCGCACTCATGTTCTGTCTGTCTTCCTTTCTCAAAAATGAATAAACATTAAAAAAAAAGTTTAAGAAAATAAGTTATCTATGCAGGTGTGTGGGGTAAGAGTTCTGGGTGCAGCTGGGACAGAGACCTTAACCAGAAGTGTCCCTGTTGTATGTGAGAAGCATCAGGAAGGTCCATGTGGCTGGAGCTGAGAGAGCAAAGGTAAGAGTGGCAAGAGATGAGGTCAGAGAGGGAACGGAGGAACGAGATCACATGGAGCCTGTTAGCTACAGTAGGGACCTTCCTCTTCTCCGTGCTTTTGTAGGAGTGATAAAGTATAAATTATTTTTGGAAGAATGACTGGTCTGTGGAAAATAGACTCTACTGGAGCCTTTGTAGCATCCCTGGTGATGAAGCAGTGGAAGTGGTGAGAGGTGATGGGATACAGACCGTGTTTTGAAGATACAGCCAACATAATAACCTCTTGGTATATTGGATATGGGTATGAGGGAGAATCAAGAATTACCAGAAGCTTTTGTTCTCAGCACCTACAAGGGTGGAGTTATCATTTACTGACATGGGGAAGGCTACAGGTGAAACAGATTTGGGGTTGGAGACGTGTCAGGAGTTTGTTTTGGGACCAGTATAGCTTGAGATACCTGTTACACGCCCAAAGTAACAGGGATGTCAAATAAGCGTTTGGCTATTGTGTCAATATCCCAAGACCACCCCTAGGTTCACTAATTCACTAGGAAGATTCAATAGGACTTGGCTCTGGGTCAGGGCTAGGGTTTATCACAGCAGAAAGATACAAAGCACAGTAGCAAAGGGAGAAGATGCACGGGACAAAATCTGGAGGAAACCAGGTGCAGTCCTTTAAGAGTCCTCTCCCAGTGGACTCAATAGGACAGGCTTAAATCCCCAGCAACAAACTGTGACATGTGAAATACTATCTATCAGGGAAGCTCGTTAGGGACTTTGCCCAGGGTGTTTATTGGCTTTTGTTATATAGGCACTCTCTGCCTAGCATGTACCAAAATTCAAGACTCCCAGAAGGAAAGCAGGTGTTCATCATAAGAAATTGTACAAACAGGGGCGCCTGGGTGGCTTGGTCGGTTAAGTGTCCAACTTTGGCTCAGGTCACGATCTCACGGTCCGTGAGTTCGAGCCCCGCGTCGGACTCTGTGCTGACAGCTCGGAGCCTGGAGCCTGTTTCAGATTCTGTGTCTCCCTCTCTCTCTGCCCCTCCCCTCTTCATGCTCTGTCTCTCTCTGTCTCAAAAATAAACGTTAAAAAAAAAAAATTGTACAAACAGTTTACAGTGGTGAGCTACTCCTGCCAGTTCTGAGAGTGGTGAGAGTCCTGAAATCCCAAGTTTCCAGATGCCAGCCAGGGGCCCACCTTGTAAGCAGGCCTTTCTAAGGATAGTGGTCTCAGGCCTGCTATATTAAATCTTTTCTGCACAGATATACATGTCTGGAGTTTTGGAGAAAGATCTGGAATGGGGATGTAGACTGGGGAGTAGTTGGCATATAGGCGGTATTTAAAACCATGGAAATGTTTGGTGTCTTGATACGCATTTGTCAAAACTGATGAATCACGTAGAAGAGATGCAGGCCAAAGATTGAGCCCAGGGGCCCACCAACGTTAAGATGTCTGGGAGAAGGGAGGACAGCAGGGAGGGTACACCAGGAGGAGTACCAAGAGCAAGGTGTCCCGGAAGCTAAGCGAAGAAGAAGGGAGTGATCACTGGTTTCAGATGTGCTGAGAGGTCAGACAAGAGGAGGACTCATAAATGACCTTTTGGATTTAGAAAATGAGAGGCGTTGAGGAGAGCATAGACAACCGTTTTGAGTTTTGTTATAAAGATGAACAAAAGTTGTAGCTGGGAGTTAGTGGCATTAAGAGAAGGTTGGTTGGCTTTTTAGCGAGAGAAGTAACAGCATGCTGATGAGAATGGTCCATTAGCGAAAAATTGTGGTTGTAACTTGTTCCCCCCAAGTTCTGTTTCAGGCCACCTTTGCAGTTAGAACTCTTCACAGGCGTCCCTGCTCCAGGCATTAGCCTGTATAGGGTCCTGGCTCCTTTGGACCTTAGCTTTCACTTAAGTTCTCTGACAGCCAATTTGCCCACATTCCCCTTGAATAGCAGTTCCTTGAGAGCAAGGGTTGTGTTTTATCCCCTATCCCCAAGCCTAGCCTAGCTGGCTACCTAGCATATACAGGCAAATGAGTGAGTGTGGGGTGGATGTGATAATGGGCAGGATGCTCCTTTCATTTCTAGAAAATGAGTCTGCAAGTATTCACTGGTGTTTGTGTGTGCCAAGCTAATGGGGATGGGAGTGAGGAATGAGACACAATTCTTGCCCTGTCACTACCCATAGAGCTTAGAAGATAATAACAGTACAAAGACACATAGCATTGGTGCAACATGAATTTGGAAAAGGGAAGGGGAGGGTGGAGAGAGAGAGTGGCTCTTGTGTGGAGCCTGGAAGAGGGGGAAAGCCATGTAAAAGGACATTTTTTTTTCCCATTAGTAGAATCCTTTCTCCGAGTGAAATACAAGGAACCTCAGTATTTTCCAGCACTGCTGCTCTGGTCGAACAGGGGTTGGGGCCTGGTTAGCACTCTGCTCCATTACTCCTCCTGTGACCAGTGATCAGCTCTGTGATACAACTTGGGTTCTCAGGCTCTACCCCGTGGCCCTGGGTGTCCATTGCTACAAATGGTCATCATCTCCAGCAAAAATTAGGTTAATGTGTTTTCTCAATTTTATGTTCATAATTTGTTTAATCTTTTTTTTTTAATGTTTTTTAAATGTTTATTTTTGAGAGAGAGCAGGGAAGGGGCAGAGAGAGAGGGAGACACAGAATCCGAAGCAGGCTCCAGGCTCTGGGGCTGTCAGCACAGAGCCTGACATGGGACTCAAACTCACGAACCACGAGATCATGACCTGAGCCTAAGTCGGATGCTTAAACCATTGAGCCACCCAAGGGCCCCCATAGTTTTTTTTTTTTTTTTTAAGTAGGCTCCATGCTTAGCGTGAAGCCTAACACAGGGCTTAAATTTAGAATCCTGAGATTTTTTTTTTTTAATAATCTTAAGGTCCTTTATTTATTTTTTTTTTAATTTTTTTTTTAACGTTTATTTGTTTTTGAGACAGAGAGAGACAGAGCATGAACCGGAGAGGGGCAGAGAGAGAGGGAGACACAGAATCGGAAGCAGGCTCCAGGCTCTGAGCCATCAGCCCAGAGCCCGACGTGGGGCTCGAACTCACACACTGTGAGATCGTGACCCGAGCTGAAGTCAGAGGCTTAACCAACTGAGCCACCCAGGCGCCCCTAGAATTGAGATTAAGAGCTGAGCTGGGATCAAGAATCAGATGCTTAACTGACTGAGCCACCTAGGCGCCCCTTCTGTTCATAAATTTTATCTAAACTTCCAGCATTTACTGACATTTGCATGCTAGAGAATAAGCAGATCACAAAGAGGGAGTAATAGCTAATAAACACGAAGGTAATACTTGGCTTGACATTTTGGTTATGTTTATTGTATTTACATGTGAGTACAATCTTAAAATTGTTGTTTTGTGCTAGTAAAAGTTTCCTAGTGTAGGTAAATGCGATCCATATGTGATATATACAAAGAGCAATATCCTATCCAAGCATTCCTCACAAGACACAACAGTGTGATATAAAGGTGGGGCTTCAGCAGGGAAATGTGGGAGTCCAGGGACTGACAGACAGGACTTCCCTCGCCATGGATGTCTCCTCTTAGGATTATTTCTTCTTCTTCTTCTTCTTCTTCTTCTTCTTCTTCTTCCTCCTCTTCCTCTTCCTCTTCCTCCTCTTCCTCTTCCTCCTCTTCCTCCTCTTCCTCCTCTTCCTCCTCTTCCTCTTCCTCTTCCTCTTCCTCTTCTTCCTCCTCCTCCTCCTCCTCCTCCTCCTCCTCCTCCTTCTCCTTCTCCTTCTTCTCCTTCTTTTTAAGATTCTATTTTTAAGTAATCTGTACACCAAACATGGGGCTCGAACTCAACCATGAGATCAAGTCACACTCACCACCACCCAAGTCAGCCAGGTACCCCTTAGGATTTCTCCTAAGTCGGGGTGACAGTTCCTGCCACTCCTCTGCTCCTGAAACTATTCATTCTCTCTAGTATTGCAGCTGGTGAAAGTTGGTTTTTGTTCAAGAGAAAACGAGACAATAAATGTCATGGCGTAGCAGAAAGAACAGTGGACTTAGAGTCAGAAGACAGGCAGTTCAGCATGGACCCTTGACTTAGCCAGGGAGCCTGGGTTTGAATCCACTAAGTATTTGTCTGACCCTGTAACTGAGATGGGCTTGTTGGAAGGAATAAATGAATGAATAGAGGAGCGCCTGACCCATAGTAAACAGTGAGTGTCAAGACTTGTCATTGGAATCCTGACTAGATTGTTTACTAGCTGTATGACTTAGTGGATTGTTAAATTGTCCCGAGTCTCGTTTGTACTCATATGTAAAATGAGGACTCTGCACAAAGTTATCCCTGAGAGGGTGCCCTTTCCATTTCTGCAAACCCTATGGCTCTGGGAGTATTGTTAATTGAGGGGAACGGACAGGTGGGTTCTCAGCTTCCAGGCATACATATGGCCTTTGGCATTATACCTAATAGCGAAAAACACTTTGCTAAAGTCACTTAGATCAGTGTTTTCAATTTTTTTTAACGTTTACTTATTTATTTCAAGAGAAGCATGAGCAGGTGAGGGGCAGAGAGAGGAGGAGAGAGAATCCCAGACAAGCTCCTCACTATCAACTTGGAGCCTGACAAGGGGCTCAAATTCACAAACTATGAGATCATGACCTGATGCTTAATTGAGCCACCCAGACACCCCAAACTTTTTTTTAAGTTTGTATTGGGGCACCTGGGTGGCTCAGTCAGTTGGGCATTCGACTTTGGCTCCGGTCATGATCTCATGGCTCGTGAGTTTGAGCCCCACGTCAGGCTCTGTGCTGACAGCTCAGAGCCTGGATCCTGCTTTGGGTTCTGTGTCTCCCTCTCTCTTTGCCCCTCCCTCCCTCCCTCTCTCACACACGCGCTCTCTTTCTCAAAAATAAACATTAAAAAACAATTAAAGTTTTTATTTTTTTATTTTGAGAGAGAGGGAGAGAGCCGGGGCGGGGCAGAGAGAGAATCCCAAGCAGGCTCCTTACTGCCAGCACGGAGCCCAATGCAGGGCTCAAACCCACAAACCTTGAGATCATGACCTGAGCTGAAATGAAGAGTCAGACACTTAACCGACTGAGCCACCCAGGTGCCCCTGACTTTTTATTATTATTATTATTATTATCTACAGTAAATACATTTTACATGATGACCCAGTGTGTGTGTGTATATATTCTTATATATGTATGTGTAATTGTAATGGAAGTTTCATAAAGCAGTATTTACTATGTGATGCGCTGTAATATTTTCTGTACTCTTCAGTGTTCTTAAAAAGTAAAAATTAATAATGGCTCATGGCCCACAGTTTGAAAAATACCTAAAGATAGGCAAATTATCATCCTTAATGCCAATCTTCATCTTCTGTATTACAAGAGCATCTTATTAACTGATCTGGCCTAGGCCCAACAGTTAGTGGTGATTTCAGCCAGGGCTGTTTGGCCCATAACTTGGACATCACCTGGATAAATTCTAACAAGTCTACAACTTAGGCCCAACATAGAATTTCTGAGGCTGATAGAGAGCTCTGGCTACTTAAGGTTAACCTTCCTGTGTGTTTTTGGTGGGTGGGAAGGTATGAAAGGCTCTGCATATGAGAGAATTACTTTTCTTAACATTTTACACTGTAAGGAATATATGTTAAAATGTTAACAGTGATTGTCATAGAGTGGATTCGGGTGGTTTGAATTTTCTTTATATTTTTTTCAAATTTTCTGCCATGAAAATATGTTTCATATATAATCATTGAAATCTTTCTCTTAAATTATGGTATAAGAGTAGCAATTACTACCTTAAAAAATATCTTTACTTGGAAAAATAAAAAGTCCACCATTAGGTAACTTAAAATTTTTTTAAGATTTTATTTTTAGGGGCGCCTGGGTGGCTCAGTCGGTTAAACGTCCGACTTCGGCTCAGGTCATGATCTCATGGTCCGTGAGTTTGAGCCCCACGTCGGGCTCTGTGCTGACAGCTCAGAGCCTGGAGCCTGCTTCCGATTCTGTGTCTCCCTCTCTCTCTGCCCCTCCCCCGTTCATGCTCTGTCTCTCTCTGTCTCAAAAATAAATAAACACTAAAAAAAAAAAAAAATTTTTTTTTAAACATTTTATTTTTAAGTAATCTCTATACCCAACGTGGGGCTCAAACACACAACTGGAGATCAAGAGTCAAATGCTCCACTGACTGAGCTAGCCAGGCACCCCTTAATTTTTTATTGTAGCAATCCATGAAATACAAAGTTTAGGAACTAATGAAATATACTATTTTCTTTCTTTATCCCTGCTTCTAGAAAACTTAAGGCTTTTTCTATGCATCGTTATTATTGATTCTCTACTAAATTAGATAAAATGTGTATAAAAATGATTTTTCTCAATGTTTCTCTTTAAGGTGCTTCAAATAGTTTCCAGTCAGTATTTTAGAGTACTCTGGATTTTTATAGCATTTAAAAATTATTTCAGGGGCACCTGGGAGTGGCTCGGTCAGCTAAGTTTCCGACTCTTGATTTCTGGTCAGGTCATGATCTCACGGTTCATGAGTTCGAGCCCCGCATCGGGCTCTGAGTTGATAATGCTGAGGCTGGTTGGGATTCTCTCTCTCTCTCTCTCTCTCTCTCTCTCTCTCTCTCTCTCTCCCTCCCTCCCTCCCTCCCTCCCTCCCTTCCTCCCTCCCTCCCTCTCTGCCCCTCCCCTTTACATGTGCAGATGTGCTCTCTTAAAAAAAAAAAAAGCTTAAAAAAATTATTTCAAATTCTAGTTGTGTTGAAAAACAACCCTTAATTTATGCCTGCTTTACTTCTCAGTTAAGACTCAGATTGGGGTCCCAAGAACAGTGAGATACAGACTTGAGCTTGTGTTGTCTGCCTCATTCATGCCAACAAAAATAAGGCCCAAAATGTTAACAAATACAACTTGGAAGTAGCTAGCTATGTGGTTTTGAGTGGGTTTACAGGTAATTGCTGTTGTCAGTTTTGTGATGAATGGAAAGTAGGAAGGAAAAATCCTTCAAACCATCATCAAAGAAATCTGTCTGAAAGTATAGCGTTGGCACCATGGAAAGTCATTCTCAGACTTAAGGTATGGGAATATTGACCATATGGCAACCCTTCTCAAATTACTAAGTCATGGTCTCTAAAACCATCTTGATGTACTTGGGAAGGTTTGTTACCATCATAATGAGATGGTTTCTGCTGTCTTGGGGTAATACAGGAATTGACTACTCTCTGGCATGTCAGCACCTCGGTGCCTCAGGAAACAATTACCTACTTCGTGGGTCTCTAGGCCCCTTCCTTCTCTGCTAGCTAATGCCTCCGTTAAACGGTAGGAGGAAGATGTAAAAGGAGGTAAAATGCAGATCTGTCCAATTTGCTCATTCCTACCTCTGATTTGGTAGGGTTGGAGGTTGAAACAAAGCTGAGATTCACTCTGGGTTTTGTGAAGTCATGACCTGGTGTCTTTCCTTAGCAAAGTCATTATTGTAGAGATGTAACGTATGCCAATAAATACTTTTTCTCTCCGTGAGACCTTTTCTTTTTCTTAATATTAACTTGGTGGATACAAGTTTTTTAATGTTTTATTTTTATTTTAGAGAGAGAGACAGAGTGTGAGCAGGGGAGGGACAGAGAGAGAGGGAGACACAGAACTCGAAATAGGCTCCAGGCTCTGTGCTGTCAGCTCAGAGCCTGATGTGGGACTCGAGCTCATGAACTTCCTGAGCCAGAGTCGGAAGCTTAACTGACTGAGCCACCCAGGCACCGTGAGATCTTTTCTTTTTTTAATATCATTAAGAACTATCGTTAATATTTTTCAGTAGCAATAAGTATCCAAGTTAATTTGGGGGATGGAGAAGAGAAGCAGTGTTTTCACGCACAGTATCCAGTTCCACCCTCACGAGCACCCTGTGAGGTAAGCACAGCTAGAAGACTCACCACGGTGCAGTGCGTGGCCCTCAGTACGTGCAGACCAATATGGTCTTTTGTAGGGGAGCCTAAGTATAGTGCTGGGTATTAAGTGTTCATGGTATGTATGGTTTGTGTTGTAAGAATGCCAGGACGCTGCACTCGTGAAATAAAACTGCATTATCGTCTGTTTCAGGTTCTGTGCGCCATGGCTATGACTAGTGTCAGATTGCCTGCCAGCGTTTTGAGAAAGCCAGATGCCTGGATTGGACTCTGGGGAGCACTACAAGGGACACCTTCGTACAAACTCTGTGCTTCCTGGAATCGATACTTATATTTTTCTAGTACCAAGTTAAACACATCAAATTGTAAAACATTTTTCCATAACGTTTTCTCACGGAGACTCCCCAGGCTTTTCATATCCCCAGAATATATTTTCCCATTTTCCATAAGACTCAAAAGTAATATAGGCTCTAAAAAATCCACTGAAAAGACTCTGCAGAAAGCCGCAGCTGAAGAGGACTCTGATGAGGAGAGCCACGGCGAGATGAGCGAGCGGGAGGAGGAGCTGGAGGACGACCCTAGTGTGGTCAGAGACTATAAAGACCTGGAGAAAGTAGTGCAGTCTTTTCGGTACGATGTTATCCTAAAGACAGGCCTAGATGTTGGAAGAAAGTAAGTACCACTCGAGTTTTATTACGAAATCCTTTGTCTTTTTGTTATGTTAACGCACTGTTTCCAGCCACTCGGCCCTTATCATGGTGAGGAGGAACCACAGTTAGGAAAGGACCTTCCAGGAACCTGTTCGGTTACTTCATTCTACAGGTGAGAAAACTGATTTCCAGAGGAGTCAAGTGACTGCCTGCACATCCCAGGTGCCACCTCTCCCTGATCTAAGACACAGTTGACTCTAAGGTGAACCACTGATTACTTCTTGAGGAGGGAAGTAATGACCATGTTAGGTGTGTATAGTAAGAAGAAGCCGTACATGGGTTTCACAAATGCCACAGTGTGAGAAGGTCCCTTTTAGAAGCAACAGAAGCAGGAGAATGTGGTGGTTAAGAATGCAGGCTCCGCAGCTAGACTACTGGGGTTTCAATCCTGGTTTGCTGTGTGACCTTGGGCAAGTTACTTAAATTCTCTAAGTGTCAGTTTTCTCATCTGTATAATGTAAAATAACACCTTAGAAGTTGGTTGCTAGGATTAAATGAGTATCTCTCTCCTCCATCTAAAGCATTTTAACAGTGCCTGACACATGGTAGGGACTCAATATATGTTAGCTATTATGAAGAAAGTACTGTGTGTGTTCACATATAGTGCCCAGAGATATTAAGTGTAACTTTCATGATTTCTCTAGTATTCTTGTTCTCTCTGCTAGACTAATTCTATAAGAATAGTGACCCTCATTGTTCATTCATTCCTTTAGCACTCATTGTGTGCATACTGCATACAAGGTAAGAATCACGGTATGGATAATATATTCAGAAAGGTCTCCATGTGTAATTTATACCTGTATGACCTAATTTAATGGCATGGTTTAATTTTTTAATCCATGAAGTTTAAGGACTTACAAGGGTGACCGATCCCATAGGGACCCTTGTCGGGATTTACTGAATATTCTCTAAAATCTGGCAAACTTGTAAGGGATCCTCTCTCTCTTCCCCAGAGTAGTAGCTGGTGCTGTTATCATGAAGCAGAAACCCACCCAGATATAACTCCCCTGGAGTCAGAGCAGCAAGAGATAATGGCAGTGATTTTTGTCGGCACCGGCTCCTGGTCCGGTTGCCCTGGTGATTAAGACAGACCGCAGCTGCTGGATTGGAATTTCCCCAACCTCAGCGCGGACTAGCAGAGGATTTTTTAATAGCCCCAACATTCGTGTCGTGCCTGGTTTGTCTCGCGGAGCCCTTTGGTGGTCGTGAATCACAGGTGCTCCTGCTTTGCAGAAGTCCGGTGAGGTAGTGCCCGGCCCTCGCAGAGCCCCGTCAGAGTTCTGATTACCTGCCGATGATGCGAGCATATCCGTGCTGATGTGCGAGCATACGTGGGCGTCTATTCAGGAGAACCCCTTGATCTCGCTGTCGTGTGTACATACGGGAGCAGTTGACTTTCATTTTCCCAGCACCCAGAACGGAGACTTTTGTGAAGAGGCTGGTGACTATCAGAATAAAACATTAATGGCAGATGTTTTTCTCAGACCTCTATAATTGTTTTGAATATATTTCTATTTCAAAGCATTTGGTTTTTTTTGTTGTTTTTGTGTGTGTGTTTTTTTTTAAAGCAAAGTGGAAGATGCGTTCTACAAAGGCGAACTCAGGCTGAATGGGGAAAAATTATGGAAGAAAAGCAGAACGGTGAGATATTATGACAGCCAGATATTTTTGTCTGTTGCTCTGCCAGTACTCAGTGCCTCCCTAGTTTCCCCTCAGGCTCCTTACTTGGGGTTTCAGCGTCTCCTGTGTGTGTCTGTGTTACCCTCTCTGCCATTCCCTGTGGGCCTGATCAGGCTAGTGAGACTCACCAGCCAACTTCACACAAACTGCCTGTTCTTTTGCAGCCTAAGTGACTTCAAGATGAATCTTTCCCTTCGTCTTTAAAATTTTAAGACACACCACTATCAGAATTGGCAAGAATCCGTTAGTTAAACTTCCAAGTCATTAGTCCCATAAAATCGTTATAGGCTAAAAAGAACAGTTGGTCCATGTAGAGGTAACTCTGGACTGCGGGGCTTCTGCAGATGTGGAATTTTGTTCATTTTGGCAGTTACCGCCAGCACTTGCTGGGTGCCCTGCTCTGTGTGCACAGCGGCTGCCAACACCGAGACTCCCAGTTTTCTGACAGCCCCACATCAATACTGTTGTTCAGAGTCTAGAGTGCTAACCATTATACTATGGAACTTCAATACTATTGTTACGTGAAAGAAGTCAGTTACAAGAAAATGTATTTCCAGTATCCAGTGTTGTTACAATATACTGTGAAAGTTACATATTTTTGTAAAAAGTTACATTTTACATATATCTGGAATTAAAATATCAATATTACTAGTATTTACCTCTGGGGCATTATGGGTTATATTTTCTTCATTCTTTTTATTTTCTGAATTTTTTACAAGTATATATCACCTTCCTAATTGGGAAAATAATACGATAGTTAAAGTCAACAAAACACAATCAAAAAGTGTATGACAGAGACCCTTAAAAAGTTTGGAAGACACCGACCGACATATGAGGCATTGGCAGACATAATCTAACTCTTAGTATCTAGGGAACTAATGTTCCAGGGAAGGTACACACACTTTTGTAGGTTACTATTAGGCTTGTTTCATGTTTCAGAACCCCCTGGGGCTGGGGGACCTGAGCTACATCCTTTTGCCCTGCGACAAGGGAGGGTGTGAGCTGTTGGCCATGGACCTGGGTGAGCACCGAGGCTTTCTTCAGAGACCTTGTTCTCTGGGATCATACAGGTTCTTACGGCTGAATGGACAGTGTCTGTCTCAGCTGCCAGGTCACAAGGTCCGAGATCTCTGATGGCACCTGACCCGGCAGGTTCGGCGTGTCAGTCATTGCTCTGTGAGCTTCAGGAAATCAGGCACTCCAGACATGCATCTGGAGATTAGGCTCTTGTCCCATAATTGCTTTTTCCTGGTTGTAGCCCTGCCCCCTCCCCTCAGCCACAGCGTTCCTAAGACCTGTTCTTGGTGCACCGCGCCTCTGTACCAGGGCCTCATTTACAAATGCCCCAAGTCTATTTTTCTCCCCCTGCTTTGAGATAGTATTAACTACAGTCTAATTGCTGCTTCTTCATTCTGCCTTGGGTGTTCTGTTTTCTCGGCTGCCTTCCAGATTTCTCCTGAGGGTCAGCAGAGGGAAGGGGCCAGTGTTAGCACTCGGGCTGCCTTGTTACTAGGAGGCCTGTAGCCATAGTAACTGCAGCTAAGGGGAGATTTGAAATGTAGATATTTGGAACAGCCCGTAATCCCATCCGCTTTTGCTTTATGTCTGCTGTGCTGTCTCCCACATTAGAAAGGACTGGCCGTTGCAGAGAATAAAGGACACCTCCCTTACCATGACCTGCTGCATGGGGCTGTGCCTGGCTGCTGGCCTTGAAGGGTCAGGCAGTTTTCTGATGCTGCATCTATAAAGCTGGCTGCCTGTAACTGAGCAAACCTTTTCTGTTAGCTGCAAACCAGGTGGGGCCCAGAGTACTGGAGGTGCTGCTGGGTCCCTGTTGACTTAAACAAAGGGTGTTTAGAGCCGGACTATGGTGATTGAAGCCTTCCTAAACTCATTCTCTCCCTGAGAAATATTCCTTCCCTTTTCTCTGCCTTAGAAGTAAGCTACCAAAGGGATCTGCTGCTCAGCCACACACGAGCCTGCTCTTTTAAGGGGCAGACATTACGCACAGTATATCTGTGAAGGGGTACACAATAAGGGTTGTCTTTTTCTCTGTGTATCCTTTTATACTTTGTATATTTTGTGTCACGTGCATGTTACTAAAAAGTGAATTTTAATGAAATAAAGTTACGCTGAAAAATGTAAAGCAGAGTTCTCAAGCCTTGTATTTCTGGACGTTGATTTTAAATGTCCATACAGTTGGGCCAAATGGTCTTTTTTTTTTTTTAATTTTTAATTTTTTTTTTATTTTGAGAGCACATGCGAGCAGGGGAGGGGCAGAGAGAGGGAGAGACAGAATCCAGAGCAGGCTCCACACTGCCAGCACAGAGCCTGACGTGGGGTTTGATCCCACAAACTGCAAGATCCTGACCTGAGTGGAAATCAAGAGTCGGACGCCCAACCGACTGAGCCACCCAAGCGCCCCAATGGTTATTTATTTATTTTTAAGTTTTTTAGATTTATTTTGAGATAGAGCACAAGCAGATAAGAGGCACAGAGAAAGACAGAATCCCAAGCAGGCTCCATGCCGTCAGCACAGAGTCCAGTGCAGGGCTCGAACCCACAAACTGTGAGATCATGACCTGAGCAGAGATCAAGAATCTGATGCTTAACCGACTGAGCCACCCAGGCGCCCCAATGGTCATTTATTTTCAATTAAACGCATAAGAACTACAGGAGGACAGATCCCTTAGATGATGCCTGTGTCAGCCCAACCTTCAAGCCCAGGGGAGAAGCAGTGTTCATGCCTACTTGTGGTGTGAGCCCTTCTGCTTCCCAGCCCAGAGAGGAGAGTGTTAAGGTTTATCGTCAGCTCCTGTGTGAGTTCCCATCTAGCTGCTCTAAGCTGTCTGGGTTGACCAGTATGGCATTGTGGCTAACAGGTGTGTGTTCCCATGTTTTGGACTGAATATTGGGCCCTTGAATGGGTGGGAGAACAAACATGAGCTTGCCCTGGTGAGGTACACATGTTTGACAGCCTGATGTTATGACTGCTGCCTCAGAGAGCATTAACTGAAAATAAAGTAAAAGTGGCACCATACTTCTTAAATAGAAAACCTCCAGTCAGCTTTTAAACAGCACGTGTTCTCCAGCTCACCTGGCTCTAAATAAATAAATGGCCGTGCGTACCCACTTAGAGTCCATGGCCCACACATGGGGTTGCTTCCTGCCTCCTTGGAAGCAGTGGTGAGAGGTCGGAGATGGCCCCAGTCATCCCTGGCTTATGTTACAGTAGAAGCAGCATCTGGCACCTGGGTCACTTTAGCTCCTTCCTGAGTCACTGGGCAGATCCCCTGGAATCCTGGGCTGCCAGGACCAGGTATCCACCATAGGCTGTCCCCAGCAACACTGATAGGACTGCCCTAGGACGTGGCCCTGAAGTACTCAACCCAAGGCTCCCATCTGGGCAAGAATGGGTTTGACCTCAGCCTTTTTAACCTACTGAGTCTGCATCCAACCCTACCCTCTTTTCTGTGGCATTCTGTCTTGGTGAATTGAGTCCTATCTTCTCGATGATGTGGCGTCACTAGGGCTAATCAGTGTTAGGCCTTTTCTTTACCATTTCTCTAAGGGATACGCTGACTGTTCCACAGTGACTAATTTTCAACAAACTGCCCCGTCCCCAATTATGTAGCTCATCTGGGTTGAAATCAGTGAAAAGTTACACTGGAAATGGTTGTCTCAGTGCTGGTAGTGATTACTATGCACATATTCTCTAAGATTGTGCCCCACTCTCTTTGTTTCTTGTCATTGTTACCAAAACAAATGCCTCCATGTGTTTCCTTCAGTCGTCTAGTAGAGGTATTTGAGCCACACCACCCAGGCTGCCCATAGGAAGCCATCCAAGTCTGAAGGAAGGACGTGGACAGGATCGGGCACGTGTGTCTGGGGCATCCTGTGAGTGAGGCCCTTTCACCCGGAGGCACTAGGGATGAGGGAAAGCCTCAGAGGAATCACTGCCTTTCCTCACCTGCCCCGCTAGGGAGTGGTCACCTGGTGAAACTCAAACCAAGGATGTTTGTGGGGTGCCTGGTTGGGGGAGCTTTCGACTCTTGATCCCAGGGTCATGAGTTCAAGCCACACATTGGGTGTAGAGACTACTAAAAAAATAAAAAATAAAAGGACATTTGCATTGGCCTGTGTTTCCCAAAATGCAGTAAAGGCTGAGTTTTCTTTTAATTTTCAGGTGAAAGTGGGAGATACATTGGATCTTCTAATTGGAGAGGATAAAGAAGCAGAAACAGAGACAGTGATGAGGGTTCTCCTGAAAAAAGTGTTGGGAGAGAAAACTGAAAGCGAGAAGTACAGAGTGGTGTTACGCCGGTGGAAAAAGTTAAAGTTGCCTAAAAAGAGTATGTCTAAATAAATGAATTGCTTTCTATCAATAAAGCTACTTTCGAGTGATGGGGGAAAGGGCCAGCTTAAAAAGAGGGCATTTTTATTAAAGTTCTCTTGCCCTTAGTGGAAACGGCTGAGCTGTTTTGTGGAAATTGGGATCCATAGCTTGGAGACACTTCCCATGGCCTGGATTCCTCTCCAGGGCTTGATTTGTGCTCATTTTGACCTCGTTTTAGCCTCATGAGCATGAATGAGATGTGTGCTGAATGAATTAAGCCCAGAGAGGGTTTTAATGACTAGCCTGCTGTTCCCACATTAAATACGTCGGGAGTCCATGTAAAATAAATGGGCCTTGTTTGTGCTTTCATTTCCATTTTATCCCTTTTGGCCAGCTTCCCTGGGTGCAGGCTTCCTAAGGCAAAATCAAGTAATGTCAAGGTCACCCTTCATATCCTCGAGGGAGAACACTGGGGGACCCCCTTTCACCACCAGCCCTTCTGAATTACCAACGTGTGAGCTTTAATTCCCTTCAGAGGTTTGCCTTCAGAAGTATGGATAAGTTGTTCTAACTCATTCTAAAGGGGCTAGTTAGGGCCCATCTAAAATTAATTGTTTAGGTCAGGGGCAGCCAGAGGCCTTTTTATGGCACTCAGGAATGGTTTTTACATTTTTAAAGCACTGTTGAAAGAAAAGAAGGAAGGAATATATCACAGAGACCTTATGTAGCCCACGAACCTTAAAGTATTTACTATCTGACCTTTGACAGAAGATTATGTGATGACCCTTCCCCCTGCCCCAGTAAGCTGAGGGTTTGATTTTCAGATGAAAGTTGTTAGTAGTAGGTTTCAGCTGAAACAGATTTTACCAATGAAGAGAACAAAGAATCAGAGAATCTAGTTCTCAAGAAGGTGTCATAAAAGGGGCCAAGCCTTAAAAAAAAAAATACAGTATTAGAAGGGACACAGGGGCCCCTTGGTGGCTCAGTTGGTTGAGTGTCCGACTCTTGATTTCAGCTCAGGTCGTGATCCCAGGGTCATGAGTGGAGCCTGCCCCACTCCCTCTCTCCCTCTGCCCCCCTCTCTAAAATAAACATTTTTAAAATGTTTAAAAACTACAAGGGACACATACGTAATACACATGATCTAAGAAAAGGGCATCTGCAGAAATACTAGTTTGTCATCTTCCGGGAACAGTTTCCTGGCACCAGAAGGTCAGCTCACTTAGAGACTTTATTAGACTGTGTCATGTAAAAGAGACTGGCTGTGTCTGGGTCTTTTTATTTGCCCTCCAGGAATTCTTAGGAATTCAGGTTAACTGACAGTGAAGAGAAACCTCTGTGGCCCAAAACAGTGGGATGTTTGGGCCCATGAGTCTGGAAGTCTTTTACCACCTTGGATTTCTGAAGACTCAGGAAAATCGATTTTTATTTGAAAGCTCAAGTAAGCTCTCAGGAAGAAATATTACATACTGTCCAGTGTAATAGGGAATTTTTCTATCTTACCACTTGTTAACTGGACTTTGCTGACTTATTAGTAAAAACATGTTCGATTTCAACATGAGTTAGTTATGAATTGTAATTTAAGAGATAAATGTCCATAGTTTTTCCCATTTCCTTTACCTCTGTCTGTCCCTGTCTCCCTCTCCCTCTCTTCTCCAGACTTGGGAAAGTTCTAGATATAGAAAGCCTAATTAGTATGGTGCAAGGCGGCATGATCTTGTGATGTGTCAGGGGTCCCGGTTTTTAGGCTCAGCCTTATCATCAGCAAGTTGGGTTACCTTGGTCATAGGTTGACCTTAGTCTCTCAGAGCTTCAGCTTCCTCATTGGTCAAATAAGGATCAGGATACTAACTGCCTTACCTTGTCCTGTGTTCGAATGAGGGAGAAAGTCAAGATGCGTTGTATGAGGTAAGAGGAGTTGCTGCAAGCTACACAGTGGGAAGAGCCACTCACTAGCGAGGCTTGTAGAAGCCCTGTGGGTAATTACCATCTCACCCAGCTGCTTGCAGTGTTTGGTTCACTCCAGACGGTCTCTGTTTTAAAAAGTCAAACTAAGAAAAGAAAAAAAAAAAAAACCTGATGGGAGAATGTTGGTTTCGTGACAACACGTGGCAAAAACTGATCTCTCGCCGCTGTCTGCAGTACAAGGGACTTCAAACGTATCTATGAAATCGCAGAAACAAAAGCAGTTCGTAAAGATTTGTAGAACTCTTGCAAGTTCACTCCATACTTGACCCCAAATGACGGTTGCTTTATAGTGCTACCCTGGCGAGGCCTCCTCAGTGAAAATTAAAGAAAATTTGAAAAGACTATGATGAAAGGATTAAAGATGTATGTTTCCACTGCAATGGTTCTCAACCAGGGTATCCCCCCCACCCCCACCCCCACCCCCGGGGACATTTGGCAATGTCTAGATACATTGGGGAGGGGGCGATAAGGGCATCGAGTGGATAGAGACCGGTGATGCCTCTAAACCCCCACAGTGTGTAGGACACCCTCACAACAGAGTTGTCTGACCCCAACTGTCGGGAGAGATGAGCTCAAGACACCTGCTCTCATGGGATGACAAGGAAGAATTTTTTTTTTTTAAGTTATGACTATTTTGGTGGAGGCTGATCTAGCGCTTACACCAGTAGTGATGGTTAATTCTTTCAAAGAAATGGCACTCCTTTAGGAAATATGATGCTAATTGCATTTCTCTGCCAGACAGCATTCACGGTCTTTCCCGGAAAATTACATAGATGGCCAGGCAATCGTTTCACTATCTTTTTAGCATTTTGGAGAGAAAAGTAAACATTTGGGGGATACTCCTTCCTTAAGTCACAGTTTATTTGGTCAATGATAATTGAGGAGATGGGAACATAACTAGCGTTTTCTAAGAAGCTAAAAAGGGAGCAGATGTCAGTTGGGGGGTGGTGATGTTCCGTGAACCATCTAAAGGATGCAGGGTACAGGCAAGTAGACTCACACTCTACTGAAGTTCTGCCTTATCTTGCTCCTATGTATTTGGGCTTTCAAAAAGCTACTGTCGGGTTCTCAGCTTACTGACACTCTCAAGGGAGTAGTGAAGGAAATTGCACACTGCACGGAGCAGCCGCAGTGAGCGCAGTATGCATCTCCAAAACCTCGGCAGGTCCCACAGCAAGCCGGCAAGCAGCCACGGCAGTGTACTCACCTTGGACATCAGCAGTCACCCCGAAACAGAATTGGAGAGTCATTTGTTAAACATTTACCAGCACCTCGGGGTGGGCGGGGGCACACACCCGGAAGTTTTTCCATTGGGAAATGCCCTAGCACCGGTACCCACCCCCCAAGCTATTCTTTCACATTTCTTTTTGCTCCTCTCTGGTTCTAGTTTATTTCCCTGTCCTCCTCTCATACTTTAGCCAAACAAGCTGATGTGTTTAATGTGTATCATTTTGTTTGCATGCTTTCTTGTAAAATGTGCTGTTCTTTTCATTTTGTATCTTTTTCTACTCCGTGGTTTTGAAGCTCCATCCATGGCGCATCAATCTGTGTCTTCTCACTGCCACGTGATACCAAAGCGCATCCACCACATTTTGCCTGCCCCTTCTCCCAGACTTTCCCCAGCTCCCCTCACCGCAAATAAACAGTGCTGCTTACTCGCCAGAACAGCTGAGCAAGGCTGCCTCCCACCAGCAACACGTGAAAGTGCCTGCAGACGTAGCCTCATCCAGCCCCGGCATGATCCAGCTTTCTAACTTTTGCCCGACTAATGTAGGAGTAAAGAGTTATTTTTAACACGCATTCCTCATAAGTTCTCTTTTCCTGCACAGGAAAGCCCCCCCCCCCCGCCCCCCAGCCTGCTGCTTCTGCCTTTGGTAGCCGCTGCTGCCTCATCTGAGGGCTCTGAAATTGGATGCAGCTTTCTGAGACTGCCGCTTTCCTGTTCCTCCCAAAGACCTGCTTGTTTGCCTAAGTTGTTCATTATTTAACAGACCAGGTATATCAAAAGCAGACTGGTCAAAGTGTGATTTTTGCATGGTCTTGACATGGATCACTCACGATGCACTTCTTGTGTAGAGATGGCAATTCTTCCCAATGGGCTTTCTATCCTGGGACTTTATTCTTAAAGCTGGTGAGACCTTCCCCAAGGCAGATAAGCCCCAAGAACTGCAGTCAGGGTAGAACAGCAAGTGTCTAAAATGGGCAATTTCTGTTGAGAGGCCTGGACTGGTAACGCCCACTTCCAGAGCCCCACTACCAGATACTTCCTTCCCCATGCCATGTGTAGAATTTTCTTTAGGATTGTAAAGGAGATCCCTTAACCCTTGATTCTGAGACAGATACACAAAAGGTGAGGCTAAAATGAAGTCAGCTCTGTGTTCAAGCAACACAAGCAGTATGAACCCGAAAAGAAGGCACCCATCACCAGGGGTCTTACATATACCGAAGTGTATGCCCCATCATGCCTGAACTGTGTCTGTGCTGAGACTTCTGCTTGTCCAAACCCAGGAGGAGACTTCAGTTGAACACCTTGTGTCAGAAAATAGCGGGGACTGAACACCAGGAAGACCAAGGCCGTCCGGTCCTGCAGCCAGCATTCACAGCATCTTAGCAATGTTTCAGTCTGTGAGAAGCAGGAGAGTCAGGAAACTGGGCCTGCAGGTGCCTCGGGCCAGACTCCAGCCTTGTTCCATCTGCATTGGCCTCAGCTGTCTACACTGAGCCAGGGAGCCAAGCTTCCCAGTCTGCTTATACCCACCGTGCATCTTGAAAGTCCGTTTCAGGCAAGAGATGTTAGGTTTTGTGTTTACTATCAGAGCCTTCTCTCTCCAAGGCCTCTTAGCTACCAACAAGTGAGTTTGGGACTTGTCAGAGTCATGGAACAGTGCCTAGGAGATAACAGACATTACAAATATTTTTGCAGAAGGAATGAACTTCCTTTAGAAGCAGACATGGTTCTTACCGCATCCTTTGTTCTGTTCCCTGCATTGACAGGTTTCCTGAGTCAAACACGCACTCAGGCAGATCCAGAAACTGTGGACAGTCAGCAAAACCCCGAATTCAATGGTAGGAGATCCCTAGGCAGAAAGATGGGGAAATTTACTGCACTCAGCCACACTAGCGGCAGTGCAGAAATGAGGAACACAGACTTTGGAGTCAGATACTGGAGTCAGACTGGTCATCACTGGCACTCCCCAGCTCTGCCAGCTTCATGACCTTGACCTCTGGAAGCATCCCCATCTGTAAAATGGGGTATGGAAACATCTACCCCACAGGGTTTCTGTGAGGACTGAATGACATGTCAAATCCCTAGCATGTTCCTCATCTATTACAGGGCTCAGAAAAATGGGAGCTCTTACAAAAACATCAACTCCGTGTAATTTAAAAGCCCACTGTCACTTTTGACTACACAGTCATCACACTGTAGGAGCTTCTGGAAGGACCGGGCTGTGGCCTTAATGTCTCAACATCTGTCAAGGATACAGTTCACCATGAGGACTACAAACCGTATTTAGAACAAATCAATTCTTACTCCTTAAAATCAATGAACAGGCTTCCTCCTGCAAAAGCGCTCTGGCAAAAGCCATCACGTTTGGCCACTGCCCCTAAGTCTTGATGTATTCGTGAACCTGCTTCTTCCCACTGACCTAAAAGCTAAGATTTAGTTTATCGCTAGTTAAGAAGCAGTTTTATTGCAACAGGAAACTACTTATTTCAGCTCAGATCTATTTCTAATGATCAGGAAAGTGCTAATAAGCCTTCGGTTTCCTTGATATTCACAGCATGTTTTGTGAGGTCACTAGCGCAGTTCTGGGTGTGCAGTGGACCAGCAGGACCAGCATCACCTGGGAACTTATTAGAAATGCAAATGCTTGGGCGCCATCCAGACCTGCTGCGGCAGAATCCCTGGGGATGGAGCCCACTGATCTGGTTTGACATGCCCTCTGCTGGTTCTGACCCTACCCGATGCTGATAGAATATTACCCAGACCCCTTTACCAGTGCATCCAACCCCTAGCCGCTGAGGGCCAGCTAACCGCTCACGGCAGCCCTTCTGGAGCAGGTCCTTGGCCATCCTACTGGGCAAGTTACCCTTTTCCCTGGGAAACACCTCTGACAATAACCAGCCAGCCCCTCTGCCTCAGCTGGGTCTAATTACGCCAAATAACCCATATTCTAGGTCTTCCCTGTATGGGGATGAAACTGGACTGCAGTGGAGACTCACTCTTGCTCCTGGCCTTCCCTGCCCCTCCGCCCCTAGAGAACCTGACCCTCGGCAATTACTTTCACAAATTCTCCCCAAATTTGCTCCCTATCACCAGAACAGGGGTCTCCACAATCACCAGTGATTTCACACACGGCAATTCTAAAACCAGCACATCCATATCTAAGATCAAATTGGGGCTTAGAGGATGTGGGTGATAAAGGACACCACTGACTTGCATTTGTTTTTGGATCTGAATCTTTGTGTGTTGTGACCCAGGGATGCTTTAGTACCCAGGATGGTGTGGTATCGTAGGAATGGACATACGGGTTTAAACCCTGACACCGCCATCTGCCAGCTGTGTGAACTTGGGCAAGAAACATACTTCTTTCTGCTTCCTTAGCACAAAACAATAACAGTGCTCAAGACACTGAGTTTTTGTGAGAATCAAATGAGATAGTACGTGCACCATTCAGGGCCATACCTTTCTTAACAGGCACAATTATGGCACTTACCTCACAGGGTTTTCGAGAGGATCATAAGGTACGGTTCTTGGTGTGCCTGGCATGTGGCTTATACTCAGTGAACGTTAGGTGCCATTACAGCGAGTAGGCAGTGAATGTTCATTCCTTTGCCACCACTGGCCGGAGGGGGGTGGGGGGCGGTAACTCATTTAGAAGCTCCCTGAGCGTCGACTGCACCTCACCATCCCAGTGATCGTAATAATTTAGTGTGCAGTTCTTACCTCTGAGAACTAGATTTGGTAAGTAAGCTCCCATATATTGAAATTCTGTGACTTTTTCTTTTTGGTAGAAAACGAACATACCTACAGCCAGAATGAAAGAATTTAGTCTTCCTTCACGTCTTGCTTAAACTTGCTACTTACTCCAGCCCCTGACCCACCCTAGCCTGCTGAGGAGGCTTACACACACGCGCGCGCACACACACACACACACACACACACACACACATCAGGATTCACAACTGAGCACACAGCGGCTGTAGGAAAAGTGTTCCAATCACAAGCCACAAATTCCTTTGTATCTTTGTGACCCCTGGGCCAAAAACGTTTCTCTGACAGCTTGAGATACTATTTTTACTACGAATATTAAAGTTAGTAATTTGTCATTAGCCAAACAGAAGAGGTGAGAGGAAACACGCATCCCTCCTTTTGTTATCAGGTAATCATATTAGTTTTGAGGAACTAAATCCCATTTGATCCAAAAAAAAAAAAAAAAAAAAAAGTGCTGTGAAGCTCTGCTACCTTGGCAGCAGGGCTGGTCTGGCACCTGACCAGGAAAGGTAGGAAAAGGTCAAATGTACCTCCCACTATGTGGCCAGGAAGTGGTTTGTGTAGAAAAGGGCTAGGACTTACTTGGCGACCTCTCATTCAGCGGTGGCCAACTGCAATCCTGCAGGCAGTGTGGCAGCCCCAGAGGCTGGGATCCCCCCTGAGCGGTCACGCCCTCCCCTGGGAGGGGGGAAGACACGCCCTCCCCTGGGAGGGGGGAAGACAAACCAACAAACCGACCGACACAGGTTCCGGCAGACCTGTGCCCTAAGAAAACAAGATGTTGCAAACACCATATTTTTTTCTAGTTTTATAACATTTTATATAACTCATAAAACAGTGCTTGTATAAAAATTCACACACAGTTGCTAGAGAGCATACAATTTCCAAAAATGTCCTGGGTTTTTGTTACATTCAGTTTTCTAAGGATGCACTCAAATCAATGGTAAAATGCAGACATTATGTGGTATTTCATTATCTTTGGTAAAACTATTCCCATTATTTTGTCTCCTCACAGTATTAACTCTGATATCCACTTTGTGCAGGGTCTGCTATCACTAGGATGTCAGAAAAACATTAAGGCTGGATCTACACGAGGCAAGTATTTCCAAACGGCAGGAACAGCCCCTTGGCCCCCACGTCCACCGCACGCCGCTCTCCACACAGCCAGGCAGGGTGAGAGGTCGCAGTGACTTCTCACCGGGGCTCTCAGGACCCCATCCCAATCAGACAAGAAGCAAACATTGGGGGGGGGGGAGGAAAGGGGTGGAAACTGAGGCCATCTCTGTAGGAACGCAAGTGGCCATGCTGCGGTGTGTGGTCAGGCCAGTGACTCTTACCATTGAAACAGCTAATCCTTTCACCACTAAGTAGATCCCATTGGTTGGTTGATGATTGCTGCTGATGCGGCACCCCCTCCACCCAAACTTAAGGAGAAAGGAAGATTTGGGGCCAACGCTGAAGGGGGAGGGGCACGCTTTTGCCCATGACACTAGACAACTTTATTCCCTGTCAAACATTTGTTGTCATGTAGACACAGCCAAAGTGAACTGAAGCAGGATTAGAACACTTAGTACATTCATGACTACCTTCATACATTCTTTTAAAACTTACTAACAGAGAAAACGAGGGACACTACCACCTACTGTGACTGGCTATTTTACTTACCATCAGAATGTGTCTGTGCTAATTCTTTAGTTCTCCAGATACGAAGAAAAAAGTAACCCCAAAACAAACAAGTAAAAACCCATGAATTTAGATGGGGAGGGGGACGGGGTTTACCAACACATTTTATGGAAAACATTAAATTTTGAAAAAAAGTTAAGTATTTTGTACTTCTATTGCTTCGTGTAAAAAACTGCCCTGGAGCCTTGGAGCCCACCTGTATGGCTGGAGAACTGAGGACACCATACAGACAGACACCTGCAGGTGTTTCCTGGTGAGACAGTCCAGAGGGACAGGAAACAACTTCCCAGAGTGCGTCCACCTCTCTTCTCTAAAAGGGACTCTAAGATTTGGGGCGGGGGTGGGGTGGGGTGGGGAGGAGAAGCCCTACGCAGGAAAGGTATTAAGGAAACCACCAAAATAACAGCTTCCAAAAACTGAACATGCTCTAGGCTGTGAAGAAACACATTTCATTCCTAGAACCTGTTGATTTCTCTAACGTGGGTAGATAGGACTTTGCGTTATTAATAAATGATTGTGCTTCTGAAGTTGCAGGGTCAGAGTCCACCCTCTAGAAAGCAGGGCAATTTTCGCATGGCTTGGAATCCTCTTGGACACATCCTAGAGACCAGAACAAATTCCATGGCACTCTCCAACCAACAGGGCTGGCGGGCGAGAGCGCCACCGCCATCTTTGGGTAGGGCACGTGCACGCGCACACGCGCACGTGTGTGTTGGAGAGACTAAGGCATAGAGAAAGGCCCAAGTGAGGAGGAAAAAGTGAGTTTCCTGGATGCTCTAGTCCCTTCTTTCCAGGCACAAAGAGGCTGAGCTTGTTATTCCTATAGGCCCCCTTCATCCCACTTAAGTTGTTTCGTAGGAAGAAAATGTATGTGCACGTGTGGGTGGGTGTGGGTGTAGGTGAGAGAGTCCTTAAGTCCCTGTGCATTTCTAAATTGCAATAATTTAGGGCTGCAGTTTCAACAGAAATAATCTGTAAGTGACATTTAAAAGCGAATTTACTAAAGTTAGATCAGCAACTTTACATTGCTCAAAATCTTGTCATTAAAAAGAAAAAAAAAAAAAAAGCCCTCTGGGTGTAGGTAAAATTACGTCAAAAAGTCACCAGAACTGAAGTCCTTATCGGTTGTATAAAGAAAATTCACAGATTGTTTCGATCACTTCTGCATTTTAAGGTAGCAAAACATTAAGCCACTAGGCTATTCAATCAGCAACATCCCACAAGGGTTTTAGGACTACCCTGGGTGATTCAGTTCATTTTCCGAGTTTCTGGTAGGATGTATTCAGCTTGGGTTACACTGTCTCCTTTCCCTCGTAGGGACTGGGACCCCAAAGTCAGGTAGGTAAAGGTATTGTTTTTCAGGACTTTACGTGCTGGGGAATTTCCCGATTGGTAGTCCTGGAGAGTATGCCACTGGCCCGGAGCAGTCTGGCCTTCCCAACCAGTGAGGAGAGATGTCTTACTCCAAGGCCAAGTGACTGGCCAGGTGTAGGGCGGCAGAGCTCCTAGGGGGTCCGAAGGGACAACTGAGTGGACTCTGGCAAGGGACAGGGGAGCCCCATTTGAATGACCTGTGACCTTCCAATGCCAAATATCCCCAAGAGGGCCCGAGGCCTGGGCTTGCCCTGAGGAACAAGGATGTGCTACCGACCGGAGGGGCTAACACTGAGGTGTGGTGAGACCACCAGACAGCTCCCAGAACCTGGGTGTCACACAGATACATACACGGAAAGTAAACAGCTTTGGTGAGCCCAAAGGGGCCCATCCTTAAATCAAACAAGAAGCTAAACACCCACACAGACTGTTTTCCAAGGAAATGTGTCTGCCCCTCCAAACAGCATCCTTGTGTAGAGAGGGAAGGGGGCAGTGGAAGGACACAGCTCAAATGACATTGTGTACGTGTTTCCACGTCTATCTACATTCATATCATCATCATCATCATCATCATCATCGTCATCATCCAGTGTTCTTGTCTACATAGAGTGAGCACGACATTCTACCCACATGGCAACTACAAACAGGCCAGGCCGCGTGAGGCCCCTTCCTCAGCACCACAGTGGAAAGGAGAACGCGACCATGGTGGGAAAGGACATCACACTATTCCATCCCTTCTACTGCCATCCAGGGGGCATCTTGATCCTTCTAAAATCAGATGTAAAAGACAAGGTCAGGAAAATTGGTCTCTGTGCCACCTGAAGCTATTATTGGCCATCATGCATGAACATGGCACTTGTAAAAATTTCATAAATCTGAAACCATCTTAAAAAAAAAAAAAAATCCCAGCAACTGAAGTCATCTTACAGTACTTCATCTCAAATATTTAAAAGATATTTTTTCTAAGTAAAATGGCCCCCAAAGAGCCCAATGATTTTTTTTTTAAAAAGGGTTTCTTTTTAATTAAAAAAATTTTTTGATAAAAATGGAAGATGTAAAATGTGGGCAGAGGAACAAGAGAGTTGCTGAATATGCATCTGATATTGCAGGGGGGTGGGGGGACACAGCCCAGGAGAGGACCACTCCTGAGGCCTCTCTACTCTCACGGCTCAGCTCTCCCCAACTCCTGCGGCACCACTGGGGCACAGGACAAAAGTCGTGAGCTGGAGAGACCGAACGCAAGGCTTCTTTCCTGTGGTTGGGTGGTGTTCACGTGTGCAAATGTAGTAAGCCACTCCCCACTGACATAAGGTGCGTGTCTGTGGATACCATTCACTGCTCCCAAAGAACGCTCAGTCCCCGGGGCGCCCGTCACTTCTCCACTTTCTTGGCTTTCTTCAGGATGTCGCACTTTTTCCTGTTGGGGCGGCGGCACCGCTCGTCGATGCTGGGGATACACTCGTAGTGCCACACCTCCTCCATCTTCTCCACCGGGTAGACGGCCTCCACGTAATGCCGGATGAGCCGCAGCCGCGTCGGATCCAGCTGCTTCTTGTTGCAGGCGCCGGAGTGGTTGTACTGCAGCCGGAGGTTCTCGGCGGTGAAGAGTTCCGGAAAGAGCCTGACCAGGAGCCGGGCGGCGAAGTTGCCCACGGAGAGGCTCTGCTGCACGATCTCACGCACCTCCTTGTCCGACAGCAGGTACGGTGAAGGCACCGGGAAGTCGGGCGAGGGGACCACCAGCTCGTCCAGGGGGATCTTGCAGAAGTCCTTGCTGCTTCTCTCGGGCGGCAGCGGGGGCCCCTCAAACTCCTCTCGGAACCTCTCGGGGTTGATTGCATAGCTCGCCAGGTCCCTGCACTCGGGGCCCGGCACGTGCACCTTGCGCTGCTGCTGGTAGGAGCGCCGCTGCTCCGTGTCCCGGCGCCGGCAGCGCTCGTCCAGCTTGCCCACGAACTCCAGCGTCCACACGCGGTCGTTCTTGGCGCGGGGGTAGAGCAGCTGCACGTAGTGGCGGATGAGCTTGATGCGCGACGGGTCCAGCTGCTTCTTGCCCAGCGAGCCGCTGCAGTTGTACTGCTTGCGCAGGTTCTCGTGCGTGAAGAGCTCGGGGAAGAGGTGCACCAGCAGGCGCGAGGCGAAGTTGCCGATGGACAGGCTGCTCTCGTAGATGCTGCGCAGCTGCTCCTTGCTGAGCAGGCAGTCGGCGCCCGGCACCTCGAAGTCGGGCTGCGGGATCTCCAGCTTGTCGAAGTCGATGGGCACCAGCCAGATCTTCTTGGAGCGCCGGCCGGGCCGCTCGCCCTCGAAGCTGTCTTCCACCTTGACCACGGAGATGTCGTCCGGCAGGCTGGAGGAGTCGTAGCAGTCGTCCCGCGCGGGCTCGCCCTCGCTGCCCCCGTCCAGCGCCAGGCCCTCGAGCTCGTCGTTGAGGCGCTGGGCGCACTGCTGCAGCCAGGCCTCCTCCTCCTGCATGTCCGGGAAGTAGATCTCCGTGTAGTTGCGGATGATCTGCAGCCTCTGCGGGTCCAGCTCCTGCTTGCCGCCGTCCCCGTAGCAGCTGTACTGCTCGCCCAGCTTCCGGTGGTCGAAGAGCTCGGGGAAGAGCCGGTGGAGAAGGAAGACGGCGAACTCGCCGGGGGACGATGCTTCGTCCAGGAACTCGGTGAGGTCCTGCGTGTCCACCACGTGGTCGGAGGCGATGGTGCTGCTCCGGTCCAGGGACAGGGCCTCCTCCTGGTCCTTGTTGTCCAGGAAGTGGCCGGCATCCACCTGCTCGGCCTCAAAGAAGCCGGGGACCTGGCCGCCGGGCTGGCTGTCCTCCATCTCCCGCTGCGCCCAGAAGCGGCTGAAGAAGTCGTTCAGCTGGGGCAGACACTCGGCCTGCCACACGGCCGTGTCCTTCACCGAGGGGTAGTAGACCTCCACGTAGTTGCGGATGAGCTGCAGGTGCAGCGACTCCAGCTTCCGCTTGGCCGCGAAGCCGCAGGCACTGCAGCCGCGGGAGAAGTCCACGTCGCTGAACAGCTCGGGGAAGAGCTGCACCAGCAGGCGGCAGGCCAGGTCACCGCCCGACAGGCTCTGGTCCACGATCTGCTTGAGCTCGGCCGCCGTGAGCTGGTACTCCGGGGGCGGCTGGAACTTGGCCACCATCTCGGTGGGGCTCACCTGCTTCTTGATGCGGCTCACCTCCAGGGAGAGCAGGTCCACCTTGCTGTGCAGCTGGGACATGTTGGAGGACAGCGTGTTGAGCATGTAGAACATCTTCTGGATCAGAAAGTAGATGTTGGGGTCACCGTCGGTGGCCGCTGCGGCGCTGCCACAGTCCCGCTTCTGCGGCTCGTTCAGGAGCCGCAGCGGCGAGGGGCTGTTGCTGGAGTTTGCCTTCTCGAAGAGCTCGTACGTGTTGAGCATGTCCCCGGCGGGAGGGTTCTTCTTCTCCATGATCTTGTGCGAGATGCCATACAGAGGCTTCTTGTAAGAGGGGGTGGTCACCTCGCCGCAGGCCTCCTCCTCGCCGGGCCACGCGGAGCCCAGGTTCTTGCCCCTGCTGGCCTGCTCTCCGTTGCCCTGGCAGGGCGAGCAGTTCTCCCGGTTCCGCATGCCTGCTAGGAGCGCCTGGAAAACAAACACTGTGTTAGGGTGTTCCGGTTTACATGAAACGCAGGTCTCGGTCACACGGAGGTGCCAAGGTCAATCTTGGAAGCACTCGAGAAAGCACCGCCCTCGCCCCTATTCACTCTGCTGGTCCGGGAACGCACAGCTAACACAAACCTGCACCCCTGTGCCAAAAGAGCTCGCTCTTCCTGCTTCCTAAGAGAGGCTCGGCCTGGACCTGGAAGGCGTCAGCTTCCTGCAGGACTCCGGTGCTGCACTTCCTGCACACAGGGCCTGAGGGGCAACGGTGCTGCTGGGGGCGGGAGACGCCACAAGGACTAGAGAAGCCCCTGAGGTCACCTCACTGACCCGGGCCTCCGTCTGCTCCCAGGCAGGCATAAGGACTCCTGCCCACAGCAGCTCCAGAAGGCAGCGGCATGTCTTCCAGTCCACAGCCTCTAGGAGAACAGGCATCTCCACTCCAGATGGCTCCCGAGGTGCACAGTGGTACATACGCACAGGAGAACTGGGGTCTGCTGCAACTCTACCACCGTCTGGAATGACATCTTATCTCAGACCGGAAAAGGGCTGGCCCAGAACTGTCCCGGGGCCTGTGCAACTGTGGATTCCATGACGTGACGGGCTCGCCCAGGTTTCTAAGTCACCGTCTCCCGTTGGTCCAGCGGCCCTTCTCAAGCAGACTGCAGGAGACGAGTAAGCCCCGATGTCTTAAGGCAGCCACCGTACATAATGAATGCCTCTCCTATGTATCTACAAGGGTACTTGCCATGTACTATCCAGCCTTGCTCAGCAAAGGACAGTGAGAGAATTAAACCCTACCAAATTGATTTTCAGGGATGATTTCCTCAACTCGCCCAAGGATAGCAGGGACACTCGTCAAGTCCACTGTTGCAGGACTCCCAGGGCAAGCTCCAGATACCCTTTAAAGACCCCAAGCCTGAGTCCAGCCTCCACTGCCAGACAGCCATCACCCTGGCCATCTGAGAACCCAGAGTGCTTGCTGCTTTCACCGGTGGTCTCCCCTGCTGCCAGGCCCTGGACAGGCCAAGAGGCTTATTTACGTATATGTGGACAAGTGATTTTCAACACAGGCCCAAAGGAGATTCAGGAGAAGAAGGACAATCTTTCAGCTAATGATGCTGAACAGCTGGACATAGATATGCCAAAACAAACAAACACTTCCAGCCTACACGCACCATGTAAAAAAATTAACTTAAAGTGGATTGTGGGTGTAAATGTAAAACCTAATTTAAAATTCTAACACTTCTAGAAGAAGACATAAGAGAAATCCTTTATGACCTTGGTTTAGGCAAATATTTCTTGGACATGACACCACAAGCACAATCCGTAAGAGAAGAAAACTGACAAACTGGACTTCATCAAAACCACAAAAACTTGTGCTCCTTAAAAGACCATATTAAAAGAAAGAAAAACAGCTCACATTGGAAGAAGTATTGGCGAGCCATCTATCTGATAAAGGAGCTTAATCCAGAATACATAAAGAACTCTCACTCAATAATGACATACAACTCAATTAATGATTTCAATAGCCACTTCGAACAACATATATAAATAGCAAATAATGCAAATAGTAGCAAATAATAGCAAATAGTGCAAAAAGATGCTTATTAGTAGCAGGCAAGTTAAAACCCACTCGGAGATAACTCATCACTCCTACCAAAATGGGTACAAACAAAAAGACAATACCAAGCGCTGGAAAATGTAAAGGAACTGAAGCCCTCCCATACTGCTGGTGAGGGGTATGGTATGGCATAACAATTGGTAGTTTCTTAAAAAGATAAATATACATGGCCCATACGACTTGGGTATTTCATTCCTAGATATTTATTTACTAAGGAAAAAGAAAGCAGTTAATCACACAGAGATTTGTACACAAATGTTCATGGCAGCCCTATTTGTAAAGAGTCCAAAGCTGGAAACCCAAAATTTTATCAAGAAGTATACAGATAAACAAACTGTGCTATATTTATAGGATGGAATACTACTCAGCAACAGAACTCATACATGTACTACTACTCATGAAGAGTCTCAAAATAATTATGCTAAAAGAAGCCAGGCAGGGGAGCCTGGGTAGCTCAGTCGGTTAACTATCTGATTCTTGATTTTGGCTCAGGTCACGGTCTCATGGTTTGTGAGCTGGAGCCCCACACAGGGCTTTATACTGACAGTGCGGAGCCTGCTTGGGATTCTCTCTCCTCTCTCTCTCTCTGCCCCTGCCTCGCTCGTTTGCAGTGTGTGTGTGCACGCATGTGCGCTCTCTCGCTGTCTCTCGCTCTCTCAAATTATTTTTTTTTAAAAAAGAAAACAGTTAAAAAAAAAAAAAAAGAAGCTAAACAAAAGAGGCCATGCTGTATGATTCCATTCAGAATCATGTGTTCAGGAACACAAACTTACCCATCAATGATGACAGAAAGCAGATTAGTGGTCACCTGGGGGTGAAGGAAAGATGCAAAGTGGCACATGGAAACTTTAAGGTATTGGATGATTCCTGTTTATTATCTTGATCATGGTGACAGCCTCACTGGCATACACATATGTCAGAAGGTATCAAATGGGTAGGCTTTATATATTGTGCCATTCATTGTAGTTCATTCCCAACTTAACCTGTTTTCGACAAATGTTAAACTTGACCCCCAAACTTACTGGAATACATTTTTGAGGGTTTAATCGAGCAGAAGAGCTAACTGGTGAACACTGGTAGGTGTCACAGGAACACGCAGGGCCGAAGCACAAAGTGTTTGCTGTTACTGACAGATGTGTGCCCCCAGCAACTGCAGAACTGAGAAGAACAAAGGCCATCCTTTGGATGCTTCACACCCGGGGAAAAATATGGTTGGTGTAGGGCGGCCTAGGCCAGGGCTTCAGAAACTCTAATATACATGTGAATCACCCGGGACCTTGTTACAATGCAGATTCTGGTCCCTGAACCTGCATTTCCTCTAATTTTTTTTTTTTAAGTTTATTTATTGTTTTAGTAATCTCTACATCCAATGTGGGGCTCGAACTCATGACCCCGAGATCAAGAGTTGCGTGCTCTTCTGACCAAGCCAGCCAGGCTCCCCTGGGCCTGCCTTTCTAACACGCTCCCAGGTACTGTCGGTCCTCTCTGAGTAGCAGAGGCCTGGAAGACCGTGTCTGCTCTCAGTTTGTCTCACCCAGGCAGATTCAATGTCATTTGTAGGACTTCAAATAACGAATGCCAGCACAAAACAGTACATGATGTGTTTTTCTCTTGTAGCCTGAAAAGGGTAGGGAAAAGAGACAATCTCGAGAGGCTAGATTTGCAATGGCATGTGGGCAATAAATAGGTAGGTAGGTCTAAGGTGAAAAGAGAGCAATGAGGCCACATAAACATATAAAACTTTGATCCTTCTAAGCCACCCACAAGTTATATTTCATTTAAATATATGGATCTTCTCTTGTAGATAATGGAATAATCTGACTCACATTACAGTAAGTAAGATTCATTTTTTGCCTGCCTCTGTTGATAACAACAATGCAAAAGAAAAGCTACTCTACTCTGTAAGAACCTGAAGATAGAAAAATTCTTTTTTTTTTTAAGTTTATTTAATTTTGAGTGAGTGAGAGAGAGAGAGAGAGAGAGAGAGAGAGGGGGGGGGGGCAGAATCCATACTGCCAGCACAGAGCCGGACTCGGAGGCTCCATCTCAAGAACCGTGAGCTCATGACCTGAGCCGAGATCAAGAGTCAGACTCTTAACTGACTGAGCCACCCAGGAGCCCCTGAAGATAGAGGAATTCTTATAAGGGTTATAATTATGCCATGGAGCTGGCCAATACTTTCTTCAAGGTTTGTTTGTATAATGTGATGAAGGGTCAAAGGCACCTGGCCTGGCCCTCCTCCTCCGACCCATGCTTCTCAGAAACAGAGGACCAGGAGCCACCGGGGTGGGAGAAGCCTACCGTGAAGGACCTGCCGCCTGCCCCTTTCCCTGCTGGGGTCTCCTCACCAAGCTGCCCCCCATCGTCATCACACTGTATGACTGTTATATGATGGGACCATGTCATTCCTGAGTCTACCCCCACCCAGTGCCTTGCAAAATGCCTGGGACACAGAATTGCTCAATGAATGTCAGCCACAAGCACGGACGGTTAAAACAGGGCGAGATGTTCTAAGATTCTCAAATACGTGCTTTCAAAAAAGGAGCTGTTCAGATAGGCCACTAGCTTTATGAATAACATGTCTGTAGAGAGATATAAAAGTGTGGATAAGATCTCGGCTTACGCTGTCCTCTGTGACCTTGGCCAAATCAAATGATTTTTCATGCCTCAGCTTCTAGTACCTCAGGGATAAATAATGGTATGTCTCACAGGGTAGTTATGAAGACTTAATGAGATAATGTACAGAAAGCACTGAGCCCTGTCTGAATCACAGTAAGTGCTTAATAAATATTCACTGTTAGAATATAATTATTATTAAGCAGTGATATTCCCAAACCAGAGCAGAGGTAACACAGTGGGCTTTTTATTAAACTAGTTGTAATGATTACTCTCAAGCAGTAAACAAAAGGAGGACTTTCCTATAATGCATCAGGGTTAGTCACTCATGGAAGGCACTTCTTAGAGGTCTGTTTGTCCTAAAGACTGGAGGCGGGGGAGGAGCACAGGACATCAGAGCTGAAGGTGGGGTTTGAAGCTCTTTACAGCAATTTTGCTCTGCTATCAGACAGAGAGCAAAGGATTCTGAAGGGAGGGAGGCAGGGAGGAAGCCACACACACACATCATAAACTTGGAGAAAGGAAGGGATGGAGAGGAAAGTGTTCACTCCAACACTGGAGTGGAATTGGAACTGTGGGTCATGACCCATTAGTTCAATGATGAAGTTCTTTTGGTGGGTCATGACCAGCATAAGAAGGGAGAAAGATTGAGGAAAGGCAGAAGAAGAAAAAAAAAAAAAAAAAAAAAAGGAAGGGAGGGGGGAAAAAAAAGAAAATAGAATAGAAAATATCAGAGTGCACTGCACATAGTAAGTAAATTTGGGAAAGTTTTGCTTTGTTTCTGTGTCTGTACATTTACATACAAATCCATGTACGTGAGTTCTGTTTCTCTACAAGGTGAATTTATTTACAACTGCACACCACTGAAAAGCTCGGCCCTAATAAATTCAAACCGCCTTATTTGCTAATTCCTGTAGGCTGTAAATTAGATTTTAGCAACTTATTCACCATTAAATTCAATTACACCAAAATAATTTTGGAAGTCCTATGGATCATGAAATTACCATGAGGTTTAACCAATATCGAGGAATTTGAGTTTCTAATGGCAATCGTTAAAAAAATCATAAATACATTAGGAGTGATTTTAGAAAAAGGGTCTTTGCTTTACAAGTGATCCCACTAATACATTTAAAATAGGATTTGGGGGGCACCTGGGTGGCTCAGTTGGTTGAGCATCCAACTCTTGATTTTGGCTCAGGTGCTTAAGACTCTCCATCTCTCGTTCTCCCTCCCTCTGCTCCTCTCCCCTGCTCATACACTCTCTCTCTCTTTAATAAAAAATATAAAGATTCTGTGCAGAGATCACCAGAAACTCACATGCCATGCAGCAAAAGTACCCACGTTCTAGAGAGAGATCTGCCGTAATTAACACCCAGTGTAGAGAGTAAGTACAAGGGAAATTTTCTGGGTGAATTGCCTGAATGCCAATAACAAATAGAAGTCATTGGACTCCCCCACATTCCTACACAGGCAGAAGGCCAAAGTGTATCAGAACTGGAAATCCCCTCTATAGCTCTCACTGTTCAGGATCATTAATAAAAATATTGCAGTTTCTACTAAGCATGTTAGAAACACTGCCATCAGTAGAAACATTTTTGGCTAACTTGCCTGAATAAAAAAATTAAGTTAGAGTCCCAGTAGAGGGCAACATTCCTCCCTCCCAGGGACCTTAGATACACAATTCAACACCAAACACAACACAAGCACTAAAGAGAAGGTTCTTAGATATCCCCACACTGGTGTCCTGTCAACTCAGTGTCCCAATTAATTCCACGAATGCTGCCAAGGCGACGACGGGCTGGCCGCATTTGCCGCTGATGATAAAATCTCTGCTCAGCTGTCTAGGAGTATCAAGAAATCTTTAAATCTGTGCTACTTGGCACTGGGTGTCTAGAGCTGACACGTCCCCAATTCTCTGAGGCTCATCTTCCAGCCATATGGGAACTCTGTGCGCAGCTCGGCTCGGCAGTGCCAGCATCTCCTGGATGCGGTCGGGGCATTTCATTCCACGGCTAATACCCTCAGACTCCAGCGGGAAGGCCCAAATCCCTTGCTGGAGAATATAAGCAAAAAGAGGCTGATATTGGGATCCAAGAGAGCGTTAAGTAGACCATGTAGGGGACATTCCACGTGTCCGTGTCCAGCTACACCCCAGGGATTGGGTCACCGTGGAAATCCTTCGAGCATTAAACTTCTTCCCCATATGACTCCGAATCCAAAGGCCGTCACTGAATTCAGTTTGACAAATGATGAGTGGCCAAACGGTGCCCAGAGAGTCAGCAAACTGGAACACCAAGAAAGCAGCACGCCTTCCAGAGAGTAGAGAGTAGAGAATCAATATGGCATCAAGGGTAGACCATGTGAATCAACTCCTAGGGGGCCGGGCATGAATAACCAAGGCAGAGGTGGAGCTTACCTTTTTCATTTTCAACAGAACTTTTCTCTTCATCATCACCATCACCATTAAATGACCAGATACCATGAAGTCATAAGGTCTGGCAGACCTCTCTGCCACACAGAGCCAGTCAGCAAAGAGCACTGAGTACCTAGCATCCAGCAGGCACCGTGCAAGGCTCGGGGACACAGGAAACAAGCTAGACAGTCTCTGACCTCATGGCTTTTACCCATCGGGTCATCCTTATACTGTTAGCGGATGAAGAAATTGCTGTGATGCCTGAAGAAATAAGAACCTGGGAGATGAGGCAATCACAATGGGGAAGAGACAGGCCAGGGGGGTGGCAAACTGTCAGGGCAGGTCATTTTCAAAGGCTTCTCACAACATCTTACAAATACCCCACAGCCCCTTAACCGTGGCGTTCAACTGCACAGGTCCAAATCAGGCAGGCTTGAGAGCACTGACTTCTCGCAGCCTCGTTAAAATGGGAATGCACGGTACCTATCTGCGACGGGTGCTGCAGAAATGACTTTGAATCTCCAGCTGGTACCACAGTCTCCACCACTCAGGAGGTAAGCGGCAAATGTGCACTGAATGAAATGACGTTTCCATTCTCCGATTGAAAAACAAAACGCAGTGGCGCTTTAGAATTAAAAACAAACAAAGAAACAAAAACCCGCAGCAGAACAAAGCTAACGCCTGCCTGGCATACAGCGCTTGAGTATCACCCCCACTTCCGTGAACAAAAGGATGATTACCAATAAAAATGTTGGCTACTCACCTCCCACATCTGCTGTACTTGGCTATGAAGCCTTTTCCAGTGGAGGTGCCAAATAAGTCTTTACACAGTCTTTTGTTAGGTTTTTTGAGGGAGGTTTTACATTTCTTCTAAGTGCTGTACTAAATGTCACTTACGAGTCATCAGCACTGACAGGAGTCTGGATGTGACGTACCTCTGGCACCAGGGCTACCGTTCAAATCCTACCCCCCACCCTTCGTCCTCCTCCCTTCTTTGAGGTTGGGGGACAAGATGGAAGGTGGTCTATGTTCTGACTTGGATGGTGTTCAGAATCAAGGGTGCTCAGCCTGGGGTGTCCTAAAGGATGTCAGATGGTCTCCCTTGGCAATGCTGTGCCACTTTCGTTCCGATAAATGTGAAGGGAGGCAGAGGAAGACTGACCACAAGGGATGGGAGCTGGAGATGGGTGTTGGGAGGCAGTAAATATACAGTTCTGAAGGCTGACACGGGACAAGCCCTGCGCTGGGCTCGTTCACACATAAGAAACCAAGGAGATGAGCAGTATTATGCCTCATCACCATGGGGGACCCTGAGATGTGGGAGGCCACGTAATTGACCAAAGGCCACAGCGAACTCTCCCCGTCTGACTCCCGATTTAACTATTTACTGTTCCTACGGGCTGGATCAGAGAAGGTGGGGCTCACCTCCCAGACGCAGGGAGTGCGTCTAATCAGTCCTGGTATTTCATACCGGGAACAAGCCTGCCCCACTGGCATCTTGGCACTTTAACTTCTATGCCTGAGTTGACTCATCTGTCTAGTAGAGCTAGTAAATTCTCTCATCACTGGCCTGTCATTTGGATTAAATAACGAATGGTGTATTTGTCAAGTGGGCACTCAGGAACTATTGAACTTCCTTTCCACTTTTTTGGATTATCACTTGTTTTGGCCTCCTGGCTCCTCTTGCCTCACTCGGTGGTAAAAAAAAAAAAAAAAAAAAAAGCTGCATTTACTCCCCCCCAGCAGCGATGACACTGTAAGCAGCGATGACATATGTAAGGAGGATCAGAGAAGGGGTGCCTGGGTGGCTCAGTCAGTTGAGTGTCCAACTTCGGTTCAGATCATGATCTCACAGTTCGTGGGTTCGAGCCCCACGTCGGGCTCTGTGCTGACAGCTCAGAGCCTGGAGCCTGCTTCAGATTCTGTGTCTCCCTCTCTCTCTGCCCCTCCCCTGCTTACGCTCTCTCTCTCAAAAATAAATAAACATTAAAAAAAAAAAAAAAAAAAAAGAAGGGTCAGAGAAAATTCAGGGGGAGAAGCATAAAGCATTATTCACTCTGAACTAGGACTAGTGCCATTCTGAAAAATCAACATATGCTATAATTTCATAAAACCGATAGATTGTTTCAAATTCCCAAAGGTTCTAGAGCTATTGATTTACTGACACATCAACTTACACAGACTTTTAAAAGGAAATACAGAATTCACATGACACATTTCTGCAAGGGGCTCAAGAATTTCAAAAGGTTTATACCTACATATATTCTTTTTACAGAATAGGAAAGCGTGCACGGGTATCAACCTCATCTTATGCACAGTAAGGAGAAGAAACAAAACTAGTAAAACACCCAAATAAAATCCAGGACTCAACAGGTCTTTTCCAATCTAAAATCTAACACGTCAGAACTGCACGCTATATCCAATCTATTGAAAAGTAAACATATATGCCCAATTAGGATATGTAAATTGAACAAGTCATATTAGAAATATTCAAATACATTTTGGTTCCCTTTTCTCCAAACATGTCTGAGTTTGGGGTGATGCCCAAAGCCCCACTGGAGGCCTGCTGCCTTGCCAAATCGAGAGGCATCTGAAACCTTCACATCATTCGTGTGATGTCCAAGGAGGCCCCCCCCCCACCATGAACCTCGATGGAGTCACAGCCCAACGCCAAACCTTTTCTGACTTGCTTCACACACTAAGGATTCAACTAAAATACGGATCCTAAGGACCTTCTCCCTCCCTCTCTGCCCCCAAGAATTCGCAGACGCGCCCTGCTTCTCTGTGATGCCGCTCCAACAAAACTGGACGAAAGGATAAAGACTGACTCCACTTGTGCACGGAGACAACGGGACGACCTCGGACCGCCCATAAGGCCACAACCCAGCCTACACATGGTCAGAATTCCTTCCTGTTGTGAGCGCTTGTTGTTCCTTACTGGACTGAACTTTTCTAAAAACGGCCACAACGCTTCCCCCGTCCCTGTGAGTTTGCTGTGCCTACCGTCAGAAGTGGAGTCTACACTTACACCCTTGTGTCTCGACTGGCCCACGGGACTTTCTGGCCAGTGGGACACTAGCGTGCGTGGCGATGCAACCCGAGGTGTGAAAAGTGTCTGTGCTTCAGAGCTTGGCCTCTCTTGCTCCTGGGAACTCTTCCACACCAGGTGCACAAGCCGGGACTAGCCTCCCAGAGGGTGGGGCTGTGCAGAAAGGGAAGCTGCAACCAGCTTGCGGCCTTGGGGAAAGGGGGCGGGGGGTGAGGCCATCCCGGACCACCTAGCCCCCCATCAGGTCAAACCAACTCAGAACCCCCAGCTGACCCACAGAACTGTGAACAGATACAGTGGTGGTGATTTTAAGCTGCTAAGATTTAAGGTGGTTTGTCACAAGGCAAGAGTAAACCAATACACCCAACTTTGTGTTTCATTTCTCGAACTCTGCCTTTACTGGCAAACTTGAAGTTGTCTACAGAATTGATCATAAGCAGAGACGTAGTGTGACCCACAGAAGGAAGCGTCTTCGGCAGTTCCTTTAGGAACTGAACATAGTGCTTCTCAAACTTCTCGACACTTGCAGGACAACCTCTGGGCATCTAACCCACACGGAATCGCTCGCAGAGGGTATTAGCTTTATGCATACGGAACGGTCCCTGCAGCACTACTTGTAAGAACAAGGAAGTAGAAAACACCTATCTAGCAATCATTAGGGGAAAGGATAACAAATTACGGTGTAAAATACAACAGAAGAAAAAATGGTTACATGTTTCTCTAACAAGCTATGCTACTAACCATCTTACTACTGCTTCCACTCGCCCAGCACAGATCTCAGCAGTTAGGAGTCTGAGATTTCATCCTCAATCATTACGTACTCCTGGAAACTGCCATCCACACACGAACTTTCCCCCAGAGTCACAAGGCATGCAATAAGTGACTGATTTGGGCAGCCAGAGTCAAGGGAGGGATATCTAGATTAATCCTTTATTAAAAATGCTCACATAGGAGTGCCTGATCTCGACTCAGGTCATGACCTCACGGTTCATGAGTTCGAGCCCCGCGTCGGGCTCTGCACTGACAGGGAGGAGCCTGCTTGGAATTCTCTCTCTCCCTCTCTCTCTGCTCCTCCCCTGCTTGTGCTCTTTCTTTCTTTCTTTCTCTCTTCCAAAATAAATAAATAAACTCAAAAAAAAAAAAAAAAGCTCATACAGGTATAAAAAAGCTCAACTAATCTCAACTTTTTTTCAGGGCATGATAGATTTTTAAAAAAATATTGTTGGAATATTATTCATGATAGTCAAAAAGGGGAAACAATCCAAATGTCCATCAAGTGCTAAATGGATAAACAAAATGTGGTACATCCACAAGGAGATATTATTTGGCCATAAAAAGGAGTGAGGAATTCATACATGCTACAGCATGGATGAACCTTGAAAACATGCTAAGTAACAGAAGCCACACAAAAGGTCACGTATTCTATGATTCCATTTACATGAAATGCCCAGAACAGACAACCCTCTAGAGACAGAATGTAGATGAGTGGTTCTCAGGTGCTCGAGGAGGGGAAAGAGAAGGGACTGGTACAGAAGTTCTTTGTGGGGTGATGAAAATATTCTAAACTTATTATAGTAAGAGCTGTACCACACTGTGAATATACACAAAAAAACACACTGAATTGTACAATTTAAATTGGTGAATTGCACAGTATGTGAATTATAGCTTAATAAAGCTGTTTTGGGCGGGGGGGGGGGTGCAAATAAATAAATAAATAAATGTCTCATTCAGTGATCCATGATGTGGAGTGCAGGGTGGTATTCATTATAACATAAGCATTTACATTTAAATGCTGGAGAAAATCTTACTCTCATTGTTTTTGCTAATTATAGAAAAGGATAGTTTTTACTTATTGAAAATTCACTAAATCTCTACAATCCATACATTTCTAATTTATTTGGATTTGCCCTCACATCTAATAGAGCAAAATTAAAACAAAACAGTAACAACCCAAAGAGTCCCAGGCTGATGCCCCATGGTGTTCTGGCTAACGATAATAGACTTTGAAAACGTGGGCTCTTTTGGACAGACATGCAGAACTTGAAATGACTATTTGGGTCCCCCAAAGAGAGAGAGAGAGGAAGAGAGAGAGAGAGAGTGAGAGAGAGAGAGAGAGAGAGAGAGAGAGAGAGAGAGAGAGACTGTGTGTGTGTGTGTGTGTGTGTCTCCGTGTGTCTAAGTTGGAGAGCTTGGGAAAATGTCTAAGAATTTAAGGTATACTGTGCCAGTCCACGGGGAGGCACGGAGGTGAGATGTCCTGGGCCAGACCCCTGATCTCCCAAAGCTGCTTCTCTCTCCTCAGTCTTAAGTATTCTGTGTATGTGTCTTGTCTCCCACCCAGACTGTAGACTGCTAGAGGGGGCCACCATGGCCAGTTTGATTTTCTCTCTCTCTCTTAGAATCTAGCCAAGTTCAATCTAACCAGCAGGTGATTTAAAAAAAAAAAAAAAAAAAAAAGCAAATTCAGGGGTGCCTGGGTGGCTCAGTTGGTTAGGCATCCGATTTCAGCTCAGGTCATGATCTCATGGTCTGTGGGTTCGAGCCTCATGTCGGACTCTGTGCTGACAGCTCGGAGCCTGGAGCCTGCTTTGGATTCTGTGTCTCCCTCTCTCTCAAAAATAAACAAACATTTAAAAAAAAATTCTTTAAATAAAAAAAATAAATAAAGCAAATTCATAAAATTATAGGTTAGCGGGTAACAGGCATGTTACAAAAGAATTCTCTTCACAAAAAGATTCACCGGACACGTGCTCCTAACATCAAAGATCGGTTTGACTTAGGAAAAGACCTCCCAACCCTCAACTTTTCAAGGAATCTGTGTGCAGTGTATACTATGTAAAATGTGGTAGGCTTTAATGAACAGTCCTTGCTGTCAAGTGAGAGCAAAGCAAAACAAAGAACTCAAAAGCAGGTGCATTGTGGAGACTCCCCTAGCCCCGTAAGGAATCCAGATGTAGGTAAGAATTGTAGTCGGAGAAGTCACCTTCTAGAAACCTAAGCCATCGAGGGGACAGCTGAGACGAAAGCCTTCTCGCGCCCAGGCATTCAGCAGTTGCCCGGACGCTCACGAGGAGAGAGACAGAGCATCTAGTCAGAGGGTCAGAGCCCAAGCGAACAGCGGAAGGAGCTGGGCCCTCACCTCGGGAATCAGCCGCCGCCTCTTCACGCTGGGGACAGAGTCAGGCTGGCCATCGCAGCCCGGGGGCTTTCGCTTGCTGGAATCCTGGAGGGCAGGGAAGACGCTGTCCAGAGGGTGCTTCTCGGAAGACCTGGAACTCACTGAGCAGTCCAGGGCAGCATCTTCGGCCTCTGTCTCCACTTTCACTGTGTTATTTTTTAGAACTGTGGCAGAGAAGAAATAGGGCTCAGTGGGAAAGACCACTGGGCCGCTGGGAGATTAGCAGGGTTCCCTGAGCAGCAGGGTGTTTGCGGGGTGCCCTCTGACACTAGCACTCAGGTAAGAAAGTCTAGTCACAGTAAAACTGCGCCTTCCAACCTAGCAGTTTTTATCTTACCACATTAGTGCTACACAATAAAATCACGATCCGAGAACATTTTGTTCAAAACTGGTTCTAAGGTCCTTTTTGGGGGGAAAGAGCCGAGACGGAGAGAAAGAAACAAATACTATCTTTTACATGATACTTTAAAAAAAGTAATTCTGGAAAGATACATACGATACTTAGAGCAGGTGTACGGGCAGAGGGGGATAAGCAGGCGTGGGAGGAGACTTTCCATGGATTTTTCATTATGTATCTTTTTATATTTTCAACCATTTGAGTGTATGACCTAATAAAAAATATTAAAATTAAAAATGTTTTAAAAAGAAGCTTTTTTTTTACCTTCTTCTACATCTTCACTGAATTCAGCTGAGTTCATCTTCTATTCCACTAAATGAAAAGACAAAGACAAAGCCTTGATTTATTTCTTAATTTTCCGTCCCCATGAGAAATTCCCTTACCCTCCCAACCTGGCTCCGGGTAATGGAGGGTTAAGCCGAAACTGTTCCTCAACATCATGGAATGCATCCTCTTAGTGCTGTCCGCAGCTGCTCAGAAACAGCCAGGCCTTCTGAACACCCTCTGCGAGCACGTCCCCCAAACTGCATGTCGGCAGAATGCGTCTTAAAGCATGAGTTTTGCTTTAAGGGGCAGTGTTGTTTGAGAAAAGCAGGTCTCACAAAAAGACCTCAGTTCGGATGATCTCCTATTGGTCCCTGCTTTATCAATTCCAGCCACAGACTGCAAAGACCAAGACGCAGGCCATGACTCCTCTGGGCACGAGTGGGTCTTAGACTCCAGGTGGTGCAGAAAGACCCGTGCTGCCCATGGTGCAGTCATCAGTCACACGGCCACCGAGGACTGGAAATGTGGCTGGTCGAAATGAAGACGTCCATAAGGGTAAAGTACACACTGGATTTCAAAGACTTAGCAGAGCAAAAAAACAGTGTAAAATATCTAATAATTTTTTATGTCGATTACACGGCGAAGTGATGTCAGCTATCTTAAGATTAATTTCACCTTTTCGTTTAATGTAGCTACTCGAAAATTTTAAATCACACGTGTGGCCTGCATTCTACTCTTGTTGGATGGTGTTAGTCTAGCCCTTCCTTCCAAAGCAACAAGAAGAGGCAGCGTGGGTTTCTGAAGTTCTTGAGCTCCACATAATCTGCTCCAAACCTTTCTTTTTCCTGATGAGGGAGCAAGGCAGGAGGGGGTGGGGGGGGAGCACAGAAGAGCGAGGGGGACTGTATGGGCTGCGAGGTTTGGTGCAGAGCCCCCGACTCCCACTGCCCCGGCCAGAATGGAATGGACACCATGATTAAAAGCACCATTAATCTTTGAGATTCCCTGAACTACCCTAAATTACATAACAGCATCCGCAAATAGCATAAGGTGTGAATGAGGGAGCAGCGTTACAAAAGAATACACATGAGAGCCTTTACTGTTGACACCAAGGAGTTGTGGTTCCCTCAATTGATTAGGCTGCCTACAAACATGGAGTTCCCATTTTGGTTAAACATCAGAGGAGAGCAGAACTAAGAAGTATCTTTTAAGAAATTTCTAGAGGGAAGAGGGATGCCATCTACAAAGTCCAGTACACTATTCACCAAATAGCCACAGAATGGTGTGTGGTCCTCTGTTTTAGATGGGGGAAAGGGGGAGGGGGGGAGGTGTGCAAGAGACAGAGTCTAGGTCATCTATGCACACAGTAACAACTTCGAAATCCACTAATAATAGCAACACACATACAGTGCCTACGATGTGATGTGCTATCCTCAGAGCGTCGCGAAAACTTTGACTTTCTTTTATGAAAGAAGAGGGATTCTTTCCATCACTATTTTATGAATTTTCAGAGAAATGAGTAAGAAAATATGAGATTTATTTGAAACTGAACTTACACTGAAAATACTTCCCATTCACCGATCTACTATCTGAAAAACATAACACACAAGATGATATTGAGGGAAAATAAGAAGTCAAATTCAAGGGTCAGAGAGCTGTTTTACCAGAGGTGAATTCTGGCCAATGCAATTTCCATTCTATTGCAAGGAAAAAACCCCACATCTGACAACATCACCCCACTGGCAGGGGGTGGGGAGTGGCAAGGGGGGGCACCGGCAGGTAGGTGAACATCAGTAGTCTGAGGTGGGGAAGGTGGCCAATGCCAGGGGGAAGTTCAAGCCTCCCGACCCCCAGCCCAGGCAGGGGGCTTCATAACGAAGTGTACTCCAGGCCTCATGCAACTGCCTTGGAAACCCTGCCACACGGTCACAGAACGCAGTCCCTGAAATCAAGAGCACAGGGGAGAAGCAGCAGAATAGATGGGCAGAACTGAGCGAAGGTTGTCGGAGAGGGCACAGTGTACAAAACAAATTAGTCTCTGGGGAGGAGAGGTGGGAAAGGGAGGAGAAGGTGGATGGCTTATTTGGGGAAAGAAAAACCACAAAGGCTCGGCTAAGGAGAAAGCATTAAAGGACAAGCAAATCCTAGAAGAAAACAGGTGTCGGAGAAGAAACACAGCAGACAGAAAGAACCACAGTGCACAGCAAGGGCAGCATGGTTATCTAGTATTTTATCTGCCCAACTGTGTTCTTCCAGGGAGCAGCAGGGAGCCGAGGAGGAGGCACTGCGGCAGGCTGGGGCCGAGCGCACCAGCCCAGCAGGCCCGCGGCGCAGTGCCGGGCGCATACTCTGCAGGGACTGGGGGGCTCGGTGGACAGCAAGGGTATTTTCTGAATCGCACCATGGGACACTACATACGGCAGGCGACGCAGCACCTGAATTCTGAGCAGCCCAAGTCAAAAAACGGTGCAGTTAGAGCACACACCTGAGCTCTGTGGGTGGGCAGAAAGCCAGAGGGAGAGCTGGGAAGGCTCCCAGTGGCCGGCTTCCCCGGCATTCAAGACACCGGAGGGCATCTGCTTTTGTGTGCATTTCTACACCAGTGACAGATGCTAGGCTAGCACAGAAGTAACCCAGGCCACAGCACGGTGGGCCCCTTCCCTCCCAGCCAGCAAAGCAGCCCCGCTCCTTGGGAAGCTGGGAGATTTCCTGTTGGCGAGGCCTGGAGAACCCACAACTGCATCTGATTTCATGGCAGGGGCAGAAGTGAGGGTCCCCAGTAACACCCGCGGCCCACAAACCACGGGCCAGATACACCAGCCGCTTTCACCTCACCTGGAGCTATTTTATTCCCAATTTTACCAATAAAGAAAGCGATACAGGGCACCTGGGTGGCTCAGTTGGTTAAGCATCTGACTTCGGCTCAGGTCACGATCTTACAGTTCATGAGTTCGAGCCCCACATCGGGCTTTGCGCTGACAGCTCAGACCCTGGAGCCTGCTTCGGACTCTGTCTCTCTCTCTCTCTCTCTCTCTCTCTCTCTCTGTCCCTCCTCCACTCACATTCTCTCTCTCCTCTCTCTCAAAAATAAACATTAAAAAAAATTAAAAAAGAAAAAGAAACGAGGGCATTTACCTTAAATATAAACAATTCATTTGTCAACTGTACCCCAATGAAGATAGAAAAAAATATTTTTATAATACCATTTTATGGAAACAAAATATTTGAATATTGAAAGGGAGGAAAAGGGAACAGAGGGCAGGTAACTTGCCCAGTGTCACACAGCCGCTAAGGAGCAGAAGTAGGATTCAAACCTAGTCTATGTGTATCTCTGGTCAGCCACCCACAGAGGAAATCACAGAAGCCTCCTTCTTCTATTAACGTTCTTCTGAAGAACACAGGGGCCAGTTTCCAGCCTTGGACCCTTCTGTCCCACAGCCACTGGAGCAGCCAAATCTCCTTTCGTCCGCATGTAGCTACTTGGAAAACCAGTCTATTCCATGCCTATAAGACTCTACTCCACAGTACAATAGAGATTCTACAAGAGGGATGTGTGGGTCACTTCCTGGCATCCTGGAGCTGACATGATGACCGCACATCAATGGTCAGGGCTGGGTAGAAAGGGGAGGGGCATCACATACCTGCCTCCACACGTTGCTACCTCCATTTCCTGGTCATCTGCCCAGATGATGGTCACAAGGTTGCTCATCCTGGGTGGACACGAGCGGCTGGATGCCGAGCATGCCACAGAAATTCCGATCCTTACATGACTCTAGGTCGTGTAGGACTTGCCAACTACCACAGCCCCTGCCCACCTGGGCTTGCTAGGATTACCGTCTCCTCTGCCTGCCGGACCTTCTCATTTTAATGTCCTCTCCTTCTCAAAATCCTCCTAGTCCTCTCACCACGACTCACAGATTGTGAGACATTCTAACTACGCATCCCCAGGTCCCTGAGAATCAGCTTTCGCCCCAAGAGGTGGCTGTTGCATGTCCCTCAGAATCGCCTGGCCAAGCCCAAAGGAATGTTTAAACAAATGAAGGGGACAAGTGTCAACGAGACCTGTGTAGCCAGATGCCGCCTCTCGCTAAAATACCACAGGTTCTAACACATCAATGACCTATTAGAGGGAAACTCTCAAACAGGACCAATTTCCAGTGGTAAATGCTTTTTTTTTTTTTTTTTTTTTTTTTTTAACCAAATAGCCTAGGAAGCCTCAGGCTAAGTGGCCGTCATTGGTACGGAAAGGTTTAAATGTTGCAGAGCTCATAAGAGTGTACGTAATTTTATTAAAATGCCTAATAGTCTCTATCCTCCCGCTCAGATCGAGATGGACAATGTTCAATTTTCCATGCAGGGCACATGGGTGGGGGAAGATTACAGTGTCATCGGAAAAGCCTTCCGTTTACAAAAAGCACAAAAGGGAAGGTAATCCCGAACGTTCAAAAATAACACGATGCTTTAGCCACTCAAATATCAAATTACAAAGGCTAAGTTGCTTAAATTGGCTACATAAATGCAGTAACTGGTGGGGCTACCTCGCCTCATGCTGAAATACGGCTGAATCTGATGCCTGAGTATCAGCCAGCTCCTGCCTCTGGCGGGAAGGAAGTCTGTGAAGACAGACAAGGGGGAGGCAGAGAAGCGAGAACCATTCACTTGTGCTTAGAAAAAAATCCATTCTAAGAGATGCCACAAAGGAATGGAAATGCTGGAAAGATTTACAAATTATAGGTCACCGTCTATTTTTGGAGTTCATTTTTAAGAATGGAAGATGCTTGAAGCCTTTTTTTTTCCTTTTTCTTTTAACTAGATAATACATGCATATGAAATAAAGTTCAAAAAGCGTAAAAGAGGGGGTAGCTCAGGGATAGAGCATTTGACCGCAAAAAGTATAAAGGGGTATTTGGTCTAAAAGTCCACTGTCCTCCAGTCACTGGGTTACTCTCAGAAGCAAGAATGTCCGTTCTCTTGTGCATCCTTCCAGAGATGTTCTGGGTCGGTGGTTCTCAAGGTGTGATCCCTATGCGGAAGTGCGCCACAGCTGGCTCATTCTGGCTCGCACACAGCGTGTCTCTCCCCAACTCGACTTGAGAGGAGGCGAGTTGGTAGCTAGAAATGGACCGCAGTGGGCGTATTTATACCACAGAAATGGACATTTTTAAAAACAGCTTTTTCGGGGCACCTGGGTGGCTCAGTCGGTTGGGTGTCTGACTTCAGCTCAGGTCACGATCTCGCGGTCCGTGAGTTCGAGCCCCGCGTCGGGCTCTGGGCTGACGGCTCAGAGCCTGGAGCCTGCTTCTGATTCTGTGTCTCCCTCTCTCTCTGCCCCTCCCCCGTTCATGCTCTGTCTCTGTCTCAAAAATAAATAAACGTTAAAAAAAATAATAAAAAATAAATAAAAACAGCTTTTTCTTCTTTCTTCAGAGCCATTTTACCAGTATTGAACATTCAAACCCTTTCAAGGGGTCCACGAGATGAAAACTATGTTCATAACACTGAGATGTTATTGCCCCTTTTCTCTTACCGGCGTGCAGGAGAGTATTCCAGAAGCTACGTGATATGTCATTTTGCAAAAGACTGAATACAGAGGCAGACAGGAAGATGCAGTTGCCTTCTATTAAGTCAGATGTTAAAGAGAGTTGCAAGAATGTAAACAACACAAGGGCAGCCTGGCTGGCTCAGTTGGTAGAGTGTGTGACTCTGGATCTCAGGGTTGGGAGTTCAAGCCCAACACCGGGTATAGGAATTACTTAAAAATAAAATCTTTTCCAAAAAATGGAGGGGAGGGAGGACACCTGGGCGGCTCAGTCGGTTAAGCGTCGACTCTTGATTTCAGCTCAGGTCACGATCTCCTGGGTGTGACATCAATCGCCGAGTTGGGCTCTAAGCTGAGCATGGAGTCTGCTTGGGATTTGTTTCTCTCCCTCTCTGTGCCCTCCCTTGTCATGTGTATGCTCTCCCCCCCACCAAAAAAAGGAATGTAAACATTCGTTTCACTAAGATTTTCAAAATGCTTCTTTATTTTGAGGGGGGAGGGGTAGAAAGGGGGAGAGAGAGAATCCCAAGCAGACTCCGTGCTCAGCTCGGAGCCCAACTTGGAGATCGATCTCATGACCACGAGATCATGACCTGATCCAGTATCAAGAGTCAAACGTTTAACCGACTGAGCCACCCAGGTGCCCCCATTAAACTATTACTGACGTTACCTTGTAATGGATTTACTATGGTTTTTAAATGAGTTAACAAATATTTAAACATTTTTCCATTTTAATTTCTAACACAGTAAATATTGACAGATATAACCTATATAAACAAAGGCTCTTTGGGGTCTTCAGTAATTAAAAAAAAAATTTTTTTTACGTTTATTTTAGAGAGAAAAAGAGACAGAGAGAGACAGAGCATGAGTGGGGGAGGGGCAAAGAGAGAGGGAGACACAGAATCCGAAGGAGGCTCCAGGTTCCAAGCTGTCAGCACAGAGCCCGACGCGGGGCTTGAACTCACGAATCGTGAAATCATGACCTGAGCCAAAGTTTGACGCTTAACCAACTGAGCCACCCAGGCGCTCCAAGGGGTCTTCAGTAATTTTTAAGCATATGAACACATGGAAAAACTGGAAGAGTTAAGATCCTGATCCTCGTTTTTCTCACTTAATAAATATATCATGTAAGTTTCTCTATCACTTCTTTTTTAGCTTGAGTTCCCCCCGGAAGCAGATTCGGAGACAAGGATCTGGAGTGAGTAGTTTCTCTGGGAGGAGAGGGTCAGGAGCAAGGTAATGAGCTTCCTTCCGTGGGGTAGGAGCTCCCTGGCTACGGGCAGTGCTGAGGGCACTAAGGGAGGGGTCCAACAGGGCCGACCCCCGCACTGAGCAAGCTCCTGGAAAGCAGAAACTGCTGTGCATGACTCCTCACCTCACTGCCCAGGGCTTTGCATACTCGGTGAGAATCAATAGCAGCAAGGGCCTACTCTGTAGAAGGAGCTTCCCAGTAAACTAACGTCACCTAACAATCCTGTGAGGGAGAAACTCCTGTCAGTCTCGTTTTATGAGTCGGGAAACCGAGGCGCAGTTTTAGAGACACAACAGACCTCAGAGATGATCTCCTTTTAGAGGTATGGGACCCAAGGCCCAGAAAGGTTGGGAATGTGCTCAAGCCTGCCTGATCAGTGCTTTGGGGGCTACACCCCCCACGGCGTGACGGGAGCTGCTGGTGTCAGTGGGGCGACTGTCCTCTGCGCAGGGGATGACGGACCACACAGCCTATTTACTGGGACTGATCACAACCAACACAAGTCAAGACGGAGGGCCTGGAGAATGAAGACGGAACTGTGGAGCCTCTGTCAGAGGGGAGGTTGGGTAAACGGCGTCAGATAAAAGTCACAGGAAGGAAAGAGCACTCAGAACCCCAAGGTTAGGAGATACTACATTAGGGTTTCCATAACAACCGTAACTCACATCTAGTAAACACAGGCTGCCTGCCACAGCTGTGCAGGAGACCACCAATGCTTGCAATTTTGTGACCTGGGTACAAATAATTTTAGGCTCTGGTACATGCCCACCAGACTTTTCTTCCTTTGGAGAGGGAGAGAAATAACATTAAAGCAAATTCTAGGTGGAAGAAAAGTCTACTTTGAAAAGAACTTTGTCAGTGCTTAAATGGGCAAATCTTGATCTTCCTTATCGCTTTCAGCTTCTAAGGGCCTGGAACCAAATCCCTGTGTCACTTACAGAGCCTCACACACTTGAAAGTTATGCTATGCAGTCGCCTCTATGAGCAGAGGCCAGAGAGCAGAGAGCAGAGAACCAGAGCTCTGTTACCTTACAGGGGATCTTAGGCTGAGCACGGGCAGGAACGGAGCATCGGAATGAGGGTGGAAATCCCGGTGCAGAAGCCCTCCACAGCCCTTAGCTGTTATTATTTACTGACAAATTCCACTAAAGCATGCTGACAAAATGGGAGAGACAACAAACTGAAAGTGACCTGCACTGAGATCCCCTTTGATCACTATTGTTATTTCCATCAGACAACGTTAGGAAGTGAACTTCGACACATTTTTCTCAACACATGGATCCAAAACCTCTATTGACAGGAAGAGCCGAGCATTAAATTATGTGTAAAGATTCAAAATCAATTGTTCATTACAGGGCTACCCAGTCAATAACAACATACTTCAAAGTTCGCTGGGGAGATGTCAACAGCATAATTAAAAAAATGCCATAAAGCAGCTGGAAGGAAATATGCCACAATGTTAATTACCTCCAGTTAGGAGATTATGGGTGATTTTTTTCCCCCCGAATATTTCCTTCTACTTTCCAAATATTCTACAGCGGACATGGAATTCTTTGAAAATAAAAAAGAAATTTTTAAAAACGGAAAAAAAAGAAGTATTACAATATGAATACAGAATATAGCCACGGCATATTCTAACCTAGGCCCACAAACAGCAACACGCTAATTATGTACAATCAAATCATTCAACTTTTAAACATTTAAAATGTCGATAGTCTAAGAATCAATATACAACTGACAAACCAGTAAAGACCTTTCATTTCCTAACTGCCTCTGAGTTACTGCCGCTGAAGGTATATCAGCGTGGGGAGAGAGAGATGAGAAAAAACTCTTAGCTCATAAACCTGGGTGTGAATGAGAAGGAAAGGAGATCAGTTTTGAACCATAAGGAAATGTCATCTCCTGGTAGGTACATTACAGGCTCTAACAACGCATTTGCCTGATACTTGAAAGATTTTTCAAAATAAGGCAAATTTCATGGGAGGAAAAAACAAAACAAGACAAAACTCAAAACGCCAGAGCAAGTCTTCTGGATCAGGGCTCAAAGGCCAGGTCACTGGAGAGTTGGTGGCTGGCTGGAGAAATGAATGGACTGGCCAGCAGCTCAGCAATTCACCAGGCAGGGGCCTAACTTGCTGGGTTCCTATACTCTGGATGACAACTGTTAAAATGTAGTCCTTTCAGGGCACCTGGGTGGCTCAGACTGTTGAGTGTCCAACTCTTGATTTCGGTTCAGGTCGTGATCCCAGGGTCAGGCTCTGCGCTGAGTGTGGAGTCTGCTTAAGACTCTCCCTCTCTTTAAAAAAATTAAATTGGGGCGCCTGGGTGGCTCAGTAGGTTAAGCATCTGACTTCGGCTCAGGTCATGATCTCACAGTTTGTGAGTTCGAGCCCCGCATCAGGCTCTGTGCTGATAGCTTGGAGCCTGGAGCCTGCTTCGGATTTTGTGTCTCCCTCTCTCTGTGCCCCTCCCCTGCTCATGCTCTGTGTCTCTCTGTCTCTCAATAATAAATAAACGTTAAAAAAAATTTTTTTAATTTAATTTTAAAAACAAAGAAAAAAATGTGGTCTTTTCTACAAGGCTCTCTGGTGTCTAAGCACCACAGGAGATGTTCTGACCCGCTCTGGGGCCCTCCTTCCCTGAATCCTCAAAATTGGCCCAAACTAGGCGAGCAGAGGCCTGCTCTGAGGGGCCTGGCCCCAGGGTGAAGCAGCAGGAGGAGCTGGGAGAAGGAAGGTCAGGAGGTCTGCAGAGCTGAGGAATGGCTGAACCACAGAAAAAGGAAGGTGTGGTGTGGTGACTGGTTAAAGTGGGTAATAAAGAGTCACACAGAACCTGACTTGGGGAATTCTTGCTGAGAGCTGAATGCAAGACCACAGAAAGGACAGCAGGGGTCAGCTGGGGTGGCCATTCCTTGCCAAAGCCCACTGCCTTCACAGGGTCCTGGGTCTCCTCCCTCAATGTCCCACAGGGGTCCAAAGGACAACATTCTCCAGTGCTTCTCCGCGGGGGGCTAGGAGTGGCCAGGGGGTCCTCTCCATCCAGTTCTTTCCACAGAACCAGTGCTCCTTGAGAGAGCAACCAGCCCAGGCCCCTTGCGAGAGCAGCTCGTGGCTAATCCAAGGTGCCAAGGGCTTGTGGCTGGCCAGGACTCACACCAGGACCAGCAGCAGGCCTCGAAATGGGAAGTACTTGGGCTTCCTGAAACCTCGAGGTTCAAATCCCAGCCAGCTGACTCAGGATCCTGGCCCAGCTAAATCGGAAACGTCCACTGAACTTGGTGTTGGCCCCTGGGCTGAGGGGGCTGAGCTGCTGGTCCTAGAAGGGGCGGGGGGGGGGGGGGGGGGGGGTGGTGGAGCCTGCAGCCCTGACCTCAGGCCACTCAGGGGGGCAGATCCTCCCAAGTCATGTTTTCAGATGTAAAGTGAGGCAAACCCTCACCACAGGAAGGGCTGCTAGGGAATGTGAGCCCCAGGAGAGCAATGCGATTGGAACCCCCGTGTGGTGCTGCTGCATTCGAAGGGTAAAGCAGAGAAAAAACGTTCAGGCCATTCTGATGGTGCTATTAATAAAATGTACTCAGGATTTAAAGAGCTTGAGACCCAACCGAACCTCACTTCATCCTTTTCACAACTGATCTGGCTTCGTGATATCGGTCACGAGGATTTTAAAAACTGAGCACGGTAAAGGAGGACAGCAGCTAACATTTCCAGCTGCACGGTCTGTTTCCCATGCTAACCCACGCAGCCCCCACAAGAGCCCTCTTATTTTGCAGGGAGGGTGGCAGTCTGAGCCTCACTTGGGGCGGGGGGTGTCACAGGGAGCATGAAGAGGGAAGGGACGGAGGTGGACTCGGGGGCGATGGTCCCATTCCAGCCTTTCAAGAAGAGCCGGGACCGAGTGGGACACGAGCAGGCCACGCTTTCCTTTCTCCCTTTCCCAGGGGCACCCCTCTGTAGGCTGGGCTCTGCTGCAGAGCAAGTCAACTGGCCAGCTGGGCCCCTGGACCACCAGAGGGACTCGCGCCGCTGATCTCGAGAAAATGGGAATTCCCTATCGAAGTTTAGGGTCAGGAAGAATCAGGTGGAAACCCTGACGCGGGCAAGTTGCTCACCCAACCTCGGTTGGTTCTTCTGTAAAATGGGGCTGGACACACTACCCCCACCTCAAGAGTTTCCGTGAAAATGACCAAGGAGAGAGTGACTGTCACATAGCACTTAGTGTTATCCGTTACAGAGCCCTTAAAAAAAAAAGGTTTTCAAAGTGCATTTTAATAGTGAATTTTCTTTAAAACTGCAAAATTAAGTAACATGGTTTAAAGCTTTTAAAAGTTTTAGTAACTTTTCTATTTTTCTTTTAAATGAAAGAAACAACTGGAAGGGGATAAAATCAAATAAAATGCTCTCCCTAAGGACTGGAAGAATGTTCCCATGCCATATGCTCTTGCGGGGCTCGGGGTTTACAGGAACGGCTGGGAGTCTCGGGGCTCTCAGAACCCGGCCCTCCTGGCAGTGGCATCCTGCCCAGGGGACTTGCAGGACATGTTTGCAATTTGTTTTTATTTTTAGACACATCTGCAAATGCAGTTTGAAAAATACCAGTCCTCACAAAAACCAGGGCAATTCCTGCCGCCACCCGGAGTCTTCTAAAGCTGTAACTGTTGCTGCCTTCCTCATTCAGAGTACGACGGCATCTTCCTGCAAAGCTCAGAGGCACAACCTCCTGACCCTGCCTGCCTGCGATTTGGGGTCTTACCCTTCAGACACGATCTTGTCTGGATGTGACTAAATGTGATGTCTTCCTCAGCTAAGCCATTATAATTAAGCCCTTCATGAGGCCAAGAAGGGCTACCTCCTTGGCCATCAATAGTAAGAGGCGCCAGACTTCTTTTTCTTTTTATTTGATTTATTTTTTAATTTACATCCAAGGTAGTCAGCATATAGCGCAACAATGATTTCAGTAGATAGTAAGAGGCGCCAGACTTCTAACTTTAACCCTGGCACCCAGAAGCCGGGGCTCAAGGAGGAAAAGAGGGCCAGCACATCCCAGCAGTCACCCATGTGACTGACTGGACAATGGTGACTAATTTTCCTAGGAGGCATAAGCTGAGCTTCCTCTGTACTTCCCACTTTTTCAAGTGCATTGTCTTGTGACCACATGAGCTAATTAGAGTTGGGGCAGTCTTGTGTAAATACCCCCCCTCCCCCAAGCCTCCATCCTTCCATTCACAGGCTCCATGCTCAAACCAACAGCCCCTTGCCTACAAGACCAGGGGCCCTTGGCTGACTCAGTTGGAAGAGCATGTGACTCCTCATCTTGGGGTTGTGAGTTTGAGCCCCGCACTGAGTGTAGAGGTTAAAGAAATAAATGCAAACCGATGCAGCCACTCTGGAGAACAGTGTGGAGGTGCCTCACAAAACTAAAAATAGAACTACCCTACGACCCAGCAATAGCCCTAGTAGGAATTTACCCAAAGGATACAGGAGTGCTGATTCAGAGGGGCACATGTACCCCGAAGTTTATAGCAGCGCTATCAACAATAGCCAAATCATGGAAAGAGCCCAAATGTCCATCAACTGATGAATGGATAAAGAAGATGTGTGTGTACACACACACACACACACACACACACACACACACACACACGCAGGAATACTATTCGGCAGTGAAAAAGAATGAAATCTTGCCATTTGTGACAACATGGATGGAACTGGAGGGCATTATGCTAAGTGAAATATGTCGGTCAGAAAAAGAGATCATGTATTTTCACTCATTTGTGGAATTTGAGAAACTTAACAAAAAGCCATAGGGGAAGGGAAGGAAAAATAAGTTACAGAGAGAGGCAAACCATAAGAAAATCTTAAATATAGAGAACAAATTGAGGGTTAATGGGGGTGGGGAGTTGGAGGGGTGGGGAAAAGTGGGAGATGGGCACTAGGAGGGGACCTGTTGGAATGAGCACTGGGTGTTGTATGTTAAGTGATGAATCACAGGAATCTACTCCCGAAGCCAAGAGTACACAGTATATGCTGTATGTTAGCTAACTTGACAATAAATTATTTAAAAAAAGAAAAAAGAAAAACTCAAAAAAAAAAAAAAAAGAAAGAAAGAAAAAAAGACCAGTAAGTAATTTATTCAAATTGAGCAATCAATGTCCTTATAGATCCTGATGCAACTGTTTCACTGGCCACTGAGAACTGAAAATGAGGTGAGAAGAGACAACATAAGTAGACAACTGACGTTTAATACATGTATTTCAAGTTGGATTGAAAATGGTGAGCTGCTGAGAAAAACTCAGCTTTACAACAATAGTTTGTAAAAGCTCTGATCATTCAGTGACTAACATGCCAGGCATTTACCACCCTCCAAGTGAAATAGCACCTCTCCCGTTTGACACACTGAAGGCCTGATGCCAGCATGGAGCGCTCTTAGCTTGGCGTTTGCCCGTCATGTGTGGCAGCTAAGTTCCAGAAACCACAAGTGCTCTGAGCTGAAATAATGTTGCAAGAGATACTGGAGCATCAGAAGGGGAAGAAGAGCAACTGTCCAATCTGGAAGGGGAAAGAAATAGCACAAGCAAGCTGACACTCACAAAGCACATAAAATACCCAATTTGGGGGCATGTGTGGTGTGTGTGTGTGTGTGTGTGTGTGTGTGTGTGTGTGTGTGTGTGACTTTAAAAATTTTTATTTTATCTTAATGTTTATTTATTATTGAGAGGGAAAGACAGCACGAGCGGGGGAGGGGCAGAGAGAGAGGGAGACAGAGGATACCAAGAGGGCTCAGCGCTGTCAGCAGAGAGGCCAGTACGGGGTTCGAACTCATGAACCTTGATGTTAGGACCTGAGCTGAAGTCAGATGCTCAACCAACCGAGCCACCCAGGCGCCCCTTTAAATTTTATTTTAAAAAATTGGCGTACAGTAATTTACTCTCTGGGGGGGAAGGGTGTGCAGTTCCATGAAAGATAGCACATATGTATACATCCCTGTAACCACCACCAAGGGGGCTGATACAGAAAAGTCCCATGAACCAGAAGATTAATTCTATGAATGAATCCCCCAAACTTACCTGAGCCAATAATGGACACAATGAATAACAAGGGTGGCCACCATAATTCACCACCTGTTATCACAGTTGGGTACCAGGAAAAAAATGCTAACCCCCAACCTCCCATACACTGACACCAAGTTATTTTTGCTGGTTGGCTTGCAACCTTCACGTGTTTCTACATTACAAAATTTGAGGTATTTAAAAGACACATCCCCAGAGTTTTCATCATGGTGTCAATTCAATTCATAAAAGCTTATTGTTTCCTTCTTCACTGTTTCAGGGGCTTTTCAGTCAGCTCTAAAAAGTGACAGGTGGGACATCTTTCAGATTATATTTTCACCTAATCAAACCTATGTCAGCATTGATGCTAATTCCTAATTATTATACATTCTGCAATTCCTTTGCTCATGTAAGGCGTGCTCAGGAACCTAGAAGTGACCAAAAGGGATAGCATGAATAAGTGAATAAAAGTGGCACCCTAAATAGGTTATTGGGATGATCACCTTGTGTACTAGTCATAACTGGTCTATCTTCTTTGCTCTAGTGCTGTGTGTGTGGTGGGGGAAAGGAAGGACATAAAACGTGTCTGTTAAATTACTTCAGCAAAGGGATGAGTGTCTCCAGTAAAACTCACATTCAGTGGTGTTTTTACATGACAGACATTAAAGGCTCTGGTTTTATCCGTGAATTTCATTTCAAGGGCCACACACACACCAGCTAACCCACTAGTAGAAACAGGCTGCACTAACCCCACCTTTCTTCTGGAATCCAAGAGGGTCTCCATTCATTTAGCAAATATTTACTGAGCACCTACTACGTTATCAGACGCTAGGTTGGTGGCTGGGGAGGAAAAAGTGTCAAGAAGATACAAGATCTTGCACACATCTCAGCAGGAAGGGTGAGAGAAGCTGCCAGAGTTCCATACGGTGATACAAAACCATTAACTAGGGACGGATGATGAAACAAAACAAACAAAAACTGAGGGGATTGGGAGTGCAGATAACAAAAGATCTCCTCCATCCCTCTCTCATAGACCGAACAAGCCAGAGAGTTCACTTCCTTGCCTCAGTTTCCTGCAGCCGCAGCTTTCAGGCACGGTAAACATTCAAAAGTCACTTTAAGAAAGTGAAGTTGAACATTACCAACTCTGAAGCGCTTAGCCCTATTCCGTGCACCCTAGGCTGGTTAGCCTTCCCGTGTAAAATTCTTCCAGACGTGCCACCTGAGCAATCAAACTCTTTCACCCCTGTAAAAACACCTTGTAAAAAACGGTATGTCGCGGCACACAAGGCCATCACAAGCACTGCAGCACAGCTCACCGATAGGGGAGGGCAAAGTCTGCGTGGGAAATCACGTTTACAATAAAAAGGGAAAGGGGGCGGGCGATCACGAGGAGCAACGAGTGCCCTGGGCTCCAGGTCCGCGGCTGACCGGGAAGGCCTCGCGCCAGCCCGGGTGCACACCCAGGGCGCCGGGCCCGCCTCCAGCTCCCGGGCAGCGGGAACCGCGAACCGCGCCGTGGACGGCCGGGGAGGGAGCGCCGCGCCCCCTGGCGGCGGGGCCCGTCCCCGTCCGCTCCCGGCCGCCGCCGCCGCCGCCGCCGGCCTGCCTGCCTGCCTTGCTCCATTTGCAGACTCCGGAGGCAGCGTCCCTCCGAACGGCGGCTCCTCCGGCCTCCAGCTCCCCGCTCCGCATCACCCTCCAGTCCCCGCCCCCTGCTCCTGCTCTGACACCCCCTTCTACACGCCAAGCCGTGCCCCGCCGAAGCCCGGCCGAGCGCTAGCGCCGAGCCCACCGCGGGCTCCGCCGAGCCTTCCGGCGGCCCCGGCCGCTCCATCCCGGCGCCAGGCGGGGGTGCGGGGCCCGCGCACGGCGCGAGTGGGGCGGGCGGCGGCGGCGCGGACCGTTCCACTCCGCGTCCCCCCCCCCCCGCCCCCGGGCGGCGCGCGTGCTCCCCGGAACGCCATGGAGCCGCCGCGTTCCGAGCGGGCACAAAGGGGCGCGCGGCACAATGGGCGCGGCGAGCCCGTGGGCGCCGGGCGCCCGCTCCGGCGACTCGGCCCTGCGCGGGGGTGGGCGCTCCTCCCGGCGGGCGCGCTCGGGGCAGCCCCCCTTCGCGTCCCCTCCCCTGCTCCCGCCCCCACCCCGGCATGGATGTTGCAGCCACTCGCCCGTCCGTCTGCCCCGGAGCCGCCACCGCGCGGCCGGCTTGATCCGCCCCGCACTTACCTGGGACGCGAGTTCTGTACTTTGCAGAGCGGGCCCGCGCCGAGTTTGGGCGCCACGTGGGGGGGTGGGGGAGCGCGGGGCCGGAGAGCGGGGGCCGCGCGCGGAGGGCCTGGCCGGGGCGGCCCGGGGAGTTGCTGGGGGCGGCGGGAGGGCGCCGTGTATTTTCCCCTCTCTTTGTGTGTGTCCGTGCGCTGCGCTCTCGCGTGACGTGACGGGACTCCGTGTGTCATTTCCGCACAAGGACACAGGAGCCCCCGCTGCAGTGGAACCACAACCCCTCCGCCCCCACCCCTGGCCCGCCCCTCCCCCTCAGCGGGGCACACGCGGGACCGGCGGCGGCGCTCGGGCGTGAACGGCCGCGGCGGGGAGCTGGGGCGCGCACTCCGGGGACCCGGGCGGCCCTGCGCGCTCGTCCAGCGCCGCGCCGCTCCACGTGGGCCCGCGCCGGCGGCCCGCGGTGGGGGCGGCGGCTGAGAAACCCACGGCGCGCCCGGGCAGCGCTGCCTAACAATGTCCCCTGCACACCGTGTGTTCTCCCCCCGCGAGTCATTGCTCTAAAACGTGGTTGCTCAAACCCGAGGAGTTTGACCTGAAAAGCCTCTTTTTCGACTTTTTTTTTTTTTTTTTCTCTGCGGGACGGCGACTCTGCGGGTCGTCTCCTCCCTTGGCGCCCGCGTCTCTGCCGAGTTTTTGGCATCCCGATCGTGGCCCTGGCCCCCTGGGCGGGTGTTCCCGCGCCGCGATCCGCACAAAGACCTCGGGGCGCCGGGACCCGGGTGGCCCCCGAGGCCCCGCGGAGCCGGCATGGAGTCAGGCGGGGCGCGGGAGAGCGACTCGGGCGCTGGGAAACGCTGGCTCTGGCCACTCCCCCAGCAGGGTGGCCGCCCTCTGTTGTAAGCCTGTGCTGAAAATCTGCCTTCTACTTGTAACCCGAAGTTTTGAGGTTTGAGGCTACGGAGCGAGATTTCAGAAGTGCGCGCGCTCGCAGACCCACAAGCCACGGGATATCTGCGCCGGGCGCTTAAAATAGAAAAACACGAGTCACCAATTCAATAAGGGCGGATTCTTTCTCCTTCTGACTCCCGGACTGTAGATTCCAAGTTGATTAATACGAAGCCTACCCCTCGAGTATTTTCTTAAGTCTTAGCGACTTGAAGGGGTGTGGCGTGAGGGTCAGGGAAGCCCAATCCAACAGTTAAACCACGATTATATTTTAGGCAAACGATGAGAATGTAGTTTTGTTTTTTTTTTTTAATCCTTTAATTTGCCGGTCGGAGTAAATATAAAAAGAAAAATGCAAATGATCCCATCTGCTGCTCACAGCTGACTGGCTGCAAGAGAGGACCATGTGGCCCAGCCCTGCGCGGTCAGTGAATAGGTAGAATAGATTTTAAAAGAAGGCATATGCTGGCTCCTTGCTGGCCAGTCGCCGGGAGGGTTTGAATTAACGTATAGTTTTGGATTACCGTATCCTCCTCCGGACCACTCCAGTTGGGAATTTAGTAATTATGCAAGTTCCTTCCCTTCGGATTTGAAATCTAAAGGCACAGGGTTATCCAAGACCTTTGAGGAACTACGTGGAACATTCTGGAGCTGTATTTGGATAGCCCATTTTGAGAAGTCAGTACTAATTGCTATGCAAAATTAGCAAGCCTCCGGGAGAACTGAGCCCTGCATCCAGGGGGTGCTTTTATAAAAGAATCCATACGTGCTCAGTGTCATTCAAAACAGGATGATGAAAAGAATGGGGCCGAGATAGCAGCCCTTCAAATTCAAAAGACTTGAGACGCCCTATCTACATTTAAAATAGGGCGGAGGGAGGAAGGGAGGAGGACCGCTTGGGGCAGAATGGTTAATTTATACATTCCCAGAAGACCGAGTGGAGGCACCTCGATTTCTGCCGGGAACTTGACTTTTACACTCACACATTAAATAACACGTATGATACAGTGCATCGCTTGACTCACTCAAGAGATACAGCAGTTTTGGTTTCACCTTCAATTTAATGTGACAGTTATAATTAGAATTTAAAGAGTATAAATTGCATTTCATTAGTTCAGTTTTCTAGGATTTCCCAGTAGAAGAGTTAGGAAGAGTTAAGAGTAGCATTTAAGCTCACTTTGCATTTTTAAACCACTTTACAGAAGTGGTTTAAAAACATAAAATGACCTTGTTATATTTTTACAAAGGGGACTAGATGAAATATGTATTGTGAAAATCTATATCCTAGCCAGCCCTTCACAGTAACAATTCAGGTATTTAAAGAGAAATTCAATAAAACCATAGAAATGAAATAATAGAAACCAACATTTTTGGTTATATTTGAAACCAGAGATTTTGTCAAATATAATTTTATTAATAAATAGCATCTAAGGCAAGCAGCATGCTTACCTGAGCTTTTTAAAACATCTCTTAGGGAAGGACAAAGTGACCTTGAGTATTATTGTAAGTCATGCATCTTAATTTGCATAACTGGATCAATCTATTTAACAAAGTAAGCTGTTCATTCCAAATTATTAACAGAAATGGAAATCATTGCTATCCAGGAAATTACCTACCTTCAAATGGTTTTATAGGTTCTTTTTGTCTTGTTTAATAAGGAGTAAGGGAAAATAGTACATAAAGGTGAAAACAGCCACTGCATTGGAATAGTTGTATCTCAAATGTACTTTGGAGCCTTTAAAAAATAATAGGTCTGGGGGAAAAAATGATGTCTGAAAGTGCTGCTGGATAAAAGTAATGCCTTCTGGAAAAAAAATGTGAATAAACATGGAGTAAGATGGGTAGAGGAATGAGGATAAATAATACAATACCTGCCTAACACAACCCTAAGAAATCAGTGGGAGACTGTTCATGGTTCATAGGGATGTGTATAAAGACCTGGGGGGGGGGAACCCTGAGTTTTAGCTTTCTGCTTGATTGGGAATTTCTTAATTAGAAATGCATTTCTCAAGATTTCAAATTAAAACTGTTGCAATTGATCTAATGAACTCATTTCCAATTTTACCTGAGTAAAATGCAGCAGGGGGGAATTGACTAGTTAGCCATATAAAGGATTCACATAAAGCACTAACTGTAAAAACTCAAATGGAAAATTGCACAGCATTTAATGAAGAATGGGATATATATACAATGTAAATATATATAATTAAGAGTGGCAGACAGACAGGCATTAGGTTTCAGATATCTTTGAACTGTTATTCTAAAGGTTTTTATCATCGCTAAAATATATTTATAGTTGCCAAGACAATATTTAGTAGGGCTTTTTTTTTCCCCCTCAGTAGTTAAGTCTTAAAACAACGCAACAGATTTCACTGTTAGTTGTGAGACATTTCCACTTTATTTCTTGCCTGCTGGATGTATAATTTTGCCAATTCTTCAACTTCAAACAGAAGTAGCTGACAGATCCAGATTCCGTGAATACTGACAACAAAAAAGAAGGAAAAAAAGAAAGGAAGCAGGAACATGTATTAACTTTATTAAATAGAACTTATGGAAAGACACACCTTGAAAAATAACTTGCAAAACTGGCTTTTGTTTGGGAAATTAAGCCTGGGGAGTTAAGTTTAACCCCTTGTATTCTGGGGGCAGGGTGGGGAGGGGAAAGGATGTTGGGGGGAGGGGGACTACTTTTAGTGGAATCCGGAACCAGTAAATGACCCAATGTGGAGGTAAAAAATAAGTTTTGAATGAAAAAGCTGCAGAGAATTTGTGCTGGGTAGTTCTCCTTCAGTGTTCAAGAACTATTTAATAATTTATAGCGGCTTGAGATTTTAAGGACCCAACACAGCCATTAGTATCTGATTTTAGTTGAATATCTGGCTTGCACAATAGGATTCTGCGAGAAGAAATGTTAGGGAGAGTGAAAATTGCTGCGATCCCACTCTCGGTTTCAAGCCCTTGAGAAAACAAATGCCAATCCGAACTATAGCTCATTCTCAGCCCAGAGTGCTGGCTGGAGGCGTTGCAGCCACCAGGGCCCCCGCGCCCAGAGGGCTGCCCAAGGGCTTGCAGTCAAGAGTCCCCACACTGATCATACAGATGCAGCAACAGGCAGGAAGCAAGGAACTAGGCGAGGCTGGTTTTCCAGCCAATCAGAACCCATTAAAAAAAGAAGAAAAAGGAGACATACTACTCTAGTAACCAGCCAAGTTTTAAGAAATTATTTTATGCTGTGGGTCAAAAGATTCTTTAAATGAAATGGTATACACACATGCTTTTTTTTTTTTTGTCTTATTTGACCTAAAATATTTTTCTGTACAATGAAACACCTCATAGAAATGAACTCGAGATCCAGTGATTCCACTTTCCCTGGGGAAACACTCAACCAAAGCTACATTTACAAGGATGTTCATTGCAGGATCATTCATGTTAGCAAGAAAATGGGAGAGAATTTGAAAAGTTGCTAAATGAATGACACATGCTATGGCATACTCTGTAGGCTTTAGAAAGAGGAAAAGTACTCTTTCTTATGGGTACAGAAGAATGTCTTTGCCATATTTATTGAGTAGAAGAAAATTAGAGATCTATTTGAAAGAGGACTTCGCCTGCCTCCATTTTGACCGGAGACTTTCCAGCTGGGTTCTTCCCAGTTTGTCTCCGGCTCAGGTAGCAGACCCTGAGGGCAAAGCATCCCCAGATGGGAACTGAAATTATCGCCTGAAGCAATAAGGGCTGCCCTGAGCCTACAAGACCCCACCCGTGATTGCTCCAGGACAATGATCGATTTGACCTTCACTTCCTGCCTACAGTACCCGCACACCTTTGCCCCACATTTTCCTTCTGTAAACCTGGAAGTATTTTCAGCACGTTGGAGACGGTCTTTGGGTTGCAGTCCACTGTCTTCCCGGCGTTGGCCTCACAGAAATAAATTCCTCTTGTTTCACCACTGCTAGTTTCTCTGCCTTTGAATTTTGTCAGCAGCGAGTGGCCGGACCTGGTCTGTTTGGGACCCCCCGGAGCCAGGTGCTCTTGTATCCCTGTGCCCCTACTACATAACATAACGTAATCCAATTTTTGTAAGAAAAAGAAAAACACGTACATATATTTCAGGGTAAATAGAAAAGTCCTGGAAGACACAGGGGTAACAGTGGTTTCCGCTGAGGTAGAGGATGGTAGGGAGGAGAGGGATGTTTACTTTTTCACATGATACCTTTGTGTCATGTTGGATTTTATTTTTTTCCCCGTTATTGAGCATCTATTGCTTTTGTAGCTCTTTCTCCCTCCCACAGACTAAAACCTGAGTCGTCACCATGGCCTACAGAGCAAAAGTCACCCTGGAGTATCTGTGAGTCCTGCAGAGCTGGTGTGAAAGTCTGGATTTACTCCTGTCACCGGGCTCCCCTTCATCCACGTGTTCTTATGAAAAAAGAGATCATAATAATAATGCTCCAAAAGTAAATACGGCATTTGGCTATAGAACCCATGGCTCCGTTTCCCTAAGCCTCTGAATTGTCAACCCAGTATTTTAGAGAAGTAACTGAATACATCTAAGGATTTCCCTTGAATCATGGCACATTAAGGTCTGAGAAATAACCAATGTTGACTGCTTGATTCTACCAATAGAGAAGCTGAGGCAAAAAAGGAAAGGTGGCGTGCCCAAGGTCCACTGGCCTCTGGAACTACAGTTTCGGGTTCCTCTTTGTTATTCCTACCAAAAGCCAAACAGATTTTTAAAAAGTCAGAGAGGTCAGGGGTGCCTGGGTGGCTCAGTCAGTTAAGCATTCGACTTCAGCTCAGGTCAGGATCTTACAGCTCTTGAGTTCGAGCCCCATGTCAGGCCTGGAGCCTGCTTCTGATTCTGTGTCTCCCTCTCTCTCTCTGCTCCTCCCCCTCTCACTCTCTCTCTCTCTCTTTCTCTATCCCTAAAAAATAAACATTAAAAAAAATTTTTTTTTAAGTCAGAGGTCACCAAAGAGTGAAATATACAAGGTTTGTGTTTCACCAACTGCATTTATTCAGAGCAGCAGCCCCTGCCTCCAGCCTCAACCTTCAGTCTTATGCAGAGTAGATCTCCTAGAGAGGCCTTCTGGATTCCAAGTCTGGGCTAAAGGCCCCTGCTCTGTACTGACTTCCCCGGCACCTTTTCTTTCTCTGTCACAGAGGCTGTTAGGAACTCAACCCTAACTGCTCCCCCCCACCCCAAATCCATGTGTTGAAGTCCTAACCCCCAGTGTACCCCAGAAAGTGACTGTATTTAGAGATAGAATCTCTAAAGAGGTGATTAATGTTAAACGAGGTGGGCCTCGGTCCATTGACTGCTATTCTTAAAAGAAGAGGGAGAGTCAGCGATGCACAGAGAAAAGGCTGTATGGGGACACAAAGAGAAGGTGGCAATCTGCAAGCCAAGGGGAGGGGCCTTAGGACAAACCAATGCTGCTGCACCCTGATCCGGACTGCTGGCATCCAGAATTGGGAAAGATAAATGTCTGTGGTTTAAGCTCCCATGTCTATGATGTCTTGTTAGGGCAGCCTGCGCTGACTAACACACAGAACCTGCTCACGGGAAACTGGAATTACCTTTCCATAAACTCCTGGAGGGCAAGACCATGTTCAATTCAAACACTGTCTCCAAATACCTGGCTCTGTGCCTGAGACACAGTCGATGCTCAACAAATGTTTGCTGAGATCGAGTCAAACCTTAGAGGCAAAATGGGTCCTAGTCTACATGAATGGTGCCTCCTGGAACTGTTCCTGTACCACTCATGCTGGTTGTTATAAAGGAAGAGCCCAGAGGCAAGCAGCTAATTCGTGGTAGGATCTGGGCCACAAGCCAGAACCCCACCCCCATGCCCACACCCCCTATCTGCTCCATCCACCCACCACCCCAATTCTGGAATAATACCACAGCCATAAAGTGCCTTCCATTGTTGTCTTAGTCAGCTCAGGCCACCATAACAAAATACCAGACACTAGGGGGCTTAAAAAACAGAAATCTGCTTTCTCACAGTTCTGGAGATTGGAAGTCTGAGATCGGGACACCAGCATGGTTGGTTCTGGCGAGAGCGGTCTTCCTGATTTGCAGGCAGCCACCTCCCTGCTGTGTCCTCACAAGGCGGATAGAAAAGGAGCAAACCTCCTAGGGATCTCTTCTTATGAGGGCACTGATCCCATCCTGAGGGCCCCACCCTTATGACCTCATCTAACCCTCATTACCTCCCAAAGGCCCCATCTCCAAATACTGTTACACTGGGGATTAGGGCTCAACCTCAACGTATGGATTTGTGAGGGACATAAACATGTAGCCCATAACAAGAGTGTTTTCACATTTTGTCACCCTGTTTACCTTTGATCACAGATCTGAGATGGGACAGGTATATCACCTCCTCATACCAATCCATCCCATTTTTAAATAGACGAAAAAAGATAAAGTCCAGAGACACCGCGTGGTTTGTAACTCATTCTTTCATTTAACAGAGAGTTCTTGCAGGCCTACTATGTGCCAGGCACTGTGCCAGGCTCCAGATGCATAACTGGCAATTGGCATGACCTGCATTATATGCTAAATACTAGTTTTTCTGCTGTTGCCCGGTTAAGTCTAGTTATTTCGCAGTTCAGTGTTCAAAACAAAAACAATGCTGACCAGAATAGAATTTAATCTTTTTCTTTCAGAAAATTCCAGTCCACGCTAAGACACATAGGAGTGTGGAAGCACTCCTTTCCTGCTCAGGCTGGGCATTTCTGCCTCCTCTTTTGAGGCTTTTATAGTCTCCTTCCCAACGCCTGTTCTTCCTTCAAAACCTCCTCTGTTGTGTTTTCACCACCTCCTTCGCCACCAGAGGTAGTAACACCCAGGTCTATGCTCCCACTTAAACCTCTTTGGCAGACAGACCTTATCTCAGCCTAACTGGTATTGCTTTTACTTTTTTAAGTTTATTTATTTATTTTGAGAGATAGAGAGCACACAAGTGGGGAGGGGGGCAGAGAGAGTGGGGGGGGAGAGAATCCCAAGCAGGCTCTACACCAGCAGTGCAGAGCCCAGTGCGGGGCTCGAACTCATGAACCACGAGATTGTGACCTGAGCAGAAGTCGGACGCCTAACCGACTGAGCCATCCAGGTGCCCCCTAACTGGTATTACTTGACTGTACTGTTATTCGTGTCTTCCATGATACTCTTGTACCGGACTCCGTGATGTTTCAGAATGTGTGTCATACCTCCTGTTACCTTCTGCAGTAAGTATCTCAAGTGGCTCTTCCCCGCTGTGACTGTGACACAGGCACTGGACATTCCAGCTGACTGGACTAGGGGCTGAGGCTCAAAAAGTGGATTTAAGGCTGCATGTGGACAATGCCAAGCCTTCCTGGCTTGATCCCAGATCTGCTCAGTAGAAGGTCTCTGAAGTGGATGATGACAAAGCCACACAACTGAATCTTCTCTTTTAAAAAGTATACAGGTTTACAGGGTGCCTGGTTAGCTCAGTCAGTTAGGTGTCTGACTTTGGCTCAGGTCATGATCTCACGGCTCGTGGGTTCGAGCCCACCTTGGGCTCTGTGCTGACAGCTCAGAGCCTGGAGCCTGCTTCAGGTTCTGTCTCCTTCTCTCTCTGCCTCACTCTCTGTCTCTTCTTAAAAATAAATATTAAAAAACAAAATAAATAAAAAATATACAGGTTTGGGTGGTGTTTTTCTTTCCTATGGCTGCTGTAACAAAGTGGGTGGCTTAGAACATCAGAAATGTATTATCCCACAATTCTGGAATCAAGAAGTCCAAAATCAAGGTGTCAGCCAGGTTGGTTCTTTCTGAGGGTTATGAGCAAACATCTGTTCCAGGCCTTTCTCCCAGTTTCTGACAGCCTTAGGTTTTCCTTGGCTTGTAGATGGCATTCTCCCTATGTCTTCATATTGTCTTCCCTCTGTATGTGTCTCCCTCTGTGTCCAAAGTTCTCCTTTCTATAAGGACACCAGTCATATTGGATTAGAGTCATCCTAATGGCCTCACCTCAACTTGATCATCTGCAAAGACCCTACTTCCAAGTATGGTCACATTCGCAGATATCGAAGGTAAGGATTTCAATATCTTTTGCGGGGTACTGTTCAACTCATAAAAGGTGGGGAAAAGAGTAGCATGCTTACCTGGTCTCAGTCCTAGCATCCCAGAAGTACTGGGTCCCAGAGTGAATGTTCTGCTGACAAGGTGGCTTCCTCTGCTACAGCCCAAGTCCAAGCATTCTTGCAAAACCTCTGTCACTGTAGGAACGTGCCTTCCCTTTTATTTCTAAAGAATGCGCCTAATGTAATTTTGCTGTTCCTTGGAGGCTTGGCCATTGCATTCATATTTCCATCCCTCCGGTCCGATTATTGCCCTGCAAATAGCAAGTGGTAATAAATGCTGTTGCACTTGCTGGCTGTAGAGTGCAGAGCTTATAAAGTCAGACAGACCTGGATTTGAATCCAGACTCCAACATATTCTAAGTGTGAGATTTTGGAAGCTTGCTTATGATTTTAGCTTCCGTTTCCTTATTCACGGCACGGGGCAACCCCACCGTACAGGGTGGTTATAAACAAGGCGGTTACGTGTAGCCCTGAAGTTACCTCAATCAAAGACAGCGGTTATTTTTATTGGTCATAAATGAGGTAAGTGAACTGTTGAGGTAACTAGCTCAGGCACATAACAGTTGGGGTTTTGAAAAACACATTTCGAGTTTAGCAGCAAAAACACAGAGGTTCGCGTGACCAGCCTGAATGCTGTCTGGAAGACACTATAGAACCCCATTTCAAATCCAAACTCCACCCAGAAAGGGAAAGAGATACCACCATATAATTTTAAAACATGTGATGGTCCCCCAACCACGATTCTGATGCTCCTTCTCCTTGTCCCATCCACAAGGAAAAGAACAAGGCGTCCTGCTATCTCCAAGCCAGCTTCCGGCAGCCTCTATCACGTGTGCACCCTGGTGCCACCAGAGCCCTGAGCTAAATAACCAAGCCCGTGAGGTAATAAAGGTATTGCGTGCAAATCTCAGCCCATACATTTGTGTGTTTGAAATAGCTATGTTTATAATTTACTTTCTATTTTAAGCCCCATCCTTTTGGAGTCGTCCCCACCCTCAGCCGGCATCCAAGGACCTCTGCCCTCCAGGCATTTGCCCACTTCAGTTCTCGCCAAGCCATCCATCATTCTGCTCACCATGCCCTGCAGGCAGTGGCTCTGTCATGTCCAACCAGGGACATGGTCATCTCTCTGCAAGGCTGCCTAGAACAGGGATACGTGATGCAAATGCCTACAGGAAGCAGCAAGGGGAATTCATGAGTGAAGCCGGTGAACTGCCTATTCAACACAGAAGAACATCTTCGCCTCTACCAAGAAGTGCACTAGCTCCCCAGTTTCTTTCAACGCCGTGAGCTCTCTTTATTCTATCTTTTGTTTCTCCATTTATGGAAAAAAATCTTGGGTAAAGAGGAACATCCGCTATTGTCTGGAACACAGCAGTGCAAAGCGTTATGATGAGCAACCCTTGGAGTAGGGATAAGGAAAGGACTGGTGGGGACTCTGACAACCTAGAGCGTTCATTCCTTATCTAAGGCAGGCAGCCATTTGATGCCATGAGAGACTGAATCCAGTGTAGCCAAATCTGCCAATTACTTATGAGAAACCTGAACCTGGAATCTTACGTGAAATGGCCCAGATCGTTAATGTGAATGACTGAAATTCACGCGGCCAAAGTCAGGTCTAGCCCACAGGCCTTCAGTTTGCGGCCATGGCCCACGTCCGCATCTTCTCAAGGGACAGGCCTGCCTCCCAGACAGCTTGCTGGAAAGCTCACGTGCCAGCCCTGCCCCTCCCCCACCGCCCTGTTCAGGACCCTCCTGCTTCTGCTTAAGACATTTTGCCTATGGCTCGAATCTTCTCCTTGTTGGGGCTTAAGATTTTAGAAGCAAAAGCTGGAGGGTGATTTCAGCTTTCTGCTCCATCTCGTGCCTTCACCAAGACAATAAACCCAGACAGGAATTTCTGCTTGGAGGCAGGGAAGAGAAAGAGGGAAGTACCAGGAGAATAAAAATATAGATTAATATCTCAAAAGCATTACCTTGCTGAACAAATTTGATTTGAGGTTATCTACAGAGCAACTTCAGAATTTCTGTCCATGGATTCTAGGGAAGCACTAGGAAAATCTTTTAAGAAGGAAATCCCAATTCAGCCAATTAATCAGATTCCATTTTCCACAGTAAAATATAAGTGTCTAACACGGTGTATTCTTAATAATATATTATAATGTAACATTTATTTTTATCAGTATAGTACCTTGTTTTCCTGATTCTTCCATGGGCAATTTCTGAATTCAATAATAAGGCGTTTGAAAAAATACATAATAGGGGCGCCTGGGTGGCTCAGTTGGTTAAGCGTCCCACTTCGGCCCAGGTCATGATCTCGCCATTCCCAAGTCCGAGCCCCACGTCAGACTCTGTGCTGACAGCTCAGAGCCTGGAGCTTGCTTTGGATTCTGTGCTTCCGTCTCTGCCCCTCCCCAGCTCATGCTCACACTCTATCTCTGTCAAAAATAAACAAATTAAAAAAAAAATTTAAATTATAAAAAAAAAACATAATACCTTGAAGGCTTATCCATTGAATTAAATTTTTTTTCAACATTTATTTATTTTTGAGAGACAGAATGCAAGCGGGGTAGGGACAGAGAGAGAGGGAGACACAGAATCCAAAACAGGCTCCAGGCCCTGAGCTGTCAGCACAGACCCTGATGGTGCTCAAACTCACGAGCCATGAGACCATGGCCTGAGCTGAAGTGGGACGCTCAACTGACCGAACCACCCGGCGCCCTCCATTGAGGTAATAGTAAACACATGATTCTAGTTAGTACTGAGCCGTCATTGGCTTAAAGGACTAACATTATTACTGAGCCATTACTGGTTTAAAAGACTAAAGCAATACAACCCTTGTTCTCTGGGAAGATGATAAATTTGGGGGCAGAAAGTTCAGACTCAAATCACCTTTGTTTCATCATTTTCTTCAGTGGTGGGAGAAGATGAGAGATGCTGGTCTCACGGTGATACTGATTTGAGTGGTCAGGAGTAGGGCAAGAATATTAGAAATACACCCGATGGAAATCCTTCACATAAACTACCTTATTACCCTCCTGACCTATATAATCAGCATGGAGCAAAGAAGAATAATTGCCCTTTGGAACTGGCATGTGTGAATTTAATGGAAAAGGTACCAGAGAAATCCAATAATCTACATTACCTGCTTCCCTCTGAATGTCTTATTAGAAATTAGAGAGGCTTGGGATGCCTGGGTGGCTCAGATGGTTGAGAGTCCAACTTTGGCTCAGGTCATGATCTTACAGTTCGTGGGTTTGAGCTCTGCATCAGGCTCTGTACTGACAGCACAGATCCTCAGTGTCTCTCTCTCTCTCTCTGCCCTTCCCCCTTTTATACACTCTCTCTCAAAATAAATAAATGAACATTAAAAAAAAGAAATTGGAGAAGTTCTGAGGTCACCTTTCTTCAATAAAATTCAAAACAGCTGGGGCACCTGGGTGGCTCAGTTGTTTAAATGTCCAACTTCAGCTCAGGTCATGATCTCATGGTGTGTGAGTTTGAGCCCCACATTGGGCTCTGCATTAACAGTGCTGAGCATGCTTGGGATTCTCTCTTTTCCTCTGTGCCCCTCTCCCACCAGCGCTTTCTCTCTGTCTCACAGTAAACTTAAAAAAAAAAAATTCAAATCATTTTTTTAAAAGAAAAGTATTAGCATCAGTAGAAATAAGTGCCATAGGTGGCAGGGAGAAACTCATAATAAGTTTTGGGACAGATAGAGCACCTATGTTGTGATTCTCTAAGATTCAACCATTTGGTATTTCCTGAATCTCTTTCTGGAGATCCTGAAGTTTTCAAATGGTATCTCTAATAAAATATGTTACATCCAAGTTGGCATCCAATGATTTAATAACACTAGGCACAAAAGGTACAGCTTCTGTAGCCATGTGAATTCTTTGTAAGATGCTTGCTGCAATCCCAGCTTTGAGTAAGTAAACTTTGTACTTGCGGAAACTGCATTTATTCAGCCTTGACATTAGGTAAGTAAGTAAATTATTTCATTGCCAAAGGGATCTCTAGTCTAGGCTGGAGTAAGTGAATGTGTTTTCCCCATGGCTATATTCCCAGAGAATTTTTGCAGGGACAGAATTTGGCTGGTATCAATTGTAGAGAGAGGTGGGGGAGGCCATTTAGTACCGAAATGAGGGTTGCACACCCATGTGGTTGGCAGAAGAAGGTGAGAACTCTTTGGAAGATGGCCTGACTGGTTTTAATGTGACAAAAGCTTTCACAATTAAACAAATATTTATTGAACACCTACAACTGCAAAGCTTTGAGTCCTTTGGGAAATTAAAAAAATGGGTAAGTAGGAGTGCCTGGCTGGCTCAGTCGGGTGAACGTGCAACTCTTGATCTTGGGGTTGTGGGTTCAAGCCCCATGTTGGGTGTAGAGATTACTTAAAAATAAAATCTTAAAAAAAAAAAAATGGATACATAAAGTCCCTGTCCCCACAGAGATTTCAGTCTACCCAACAAATCAACCGTGAACCCTAAGAACTGTAATAAAAGGCAGAAGGCGTCAGCAGTGGGGAGGCCCAGAGGAGGCACGAGTGAAGAGCTGGTTCAGGAAGCTTCCGTGAAGGAAGGGGCTGTCCTGGGAGGCTGCAGGAAGGCTGAGCAGGATTCTCACCCACAAAGGCTGGGTGAAGGGCATTCTGAGCAGACAAAACTGTGGACAGCAGCTGGGCAGGAAGCTGCAGGCCATATTTGGAATACTATAAATAGCCCCTTTGAATGAAAAACAGAGAGCCCTGAAGTTAGAGGGCAGGCAGAAGTACGAGGTAAGGTCAGAACAATAGGTAGTGGGGCAGATTAAGGCCTTTGCTGGTGTGTGCCCCAAATCTTCCGAAGTTCTTGACACTCAGCTTGGTGCTTGACAATGTCATCAAAGACAAACGTGACCTCTTGACAACCACAAGCCAAGAGGAGCCCGATCTCAAACAGCTAGCTCTACTGCTCTGGGCAGTGTGGGTCTCTCGGACTGCCTATCTCTGACTCCATTTTAGCGACCCAGCTGTAACTCACAAGTGGAAGGATGCCAGGAAGAGTGATGGGGACAGAAACAAATGTAACCAATAACCGGCTGCTACCCCTTTTACAGTCTTGCACCTCCACGCAGATTCCGAGCAGCTCTCTTGGTGTGTTCAGGGAGCATACCTAAAATACTGGAGCAGGGCCATATGTTTATGTAAGGAAGGAAAAGCTGTCCCCCAAACCAAGATATTTAACAAAGAAATAACCAAACTAAGAAGTTCTCAGCCTGTTGGGTAACAGATCATCCACAAAAGGCAACTGTAAATTTAAATTTTCATGACATTCATATAATAGGGTTAACATTCTCCAGATGAAAATTTCCCCCTTTTCATGTCTTCCTTTTTTTTTCCTGTCTGAATTTCAATTAGTCTCAACCTAATAAAGGCTTTTTATAGCCAACCAGAAACACTTGCAGTAATCAGAGGCTTAAAAAAAAAAAAAAATATATATATATATATATATATATATATATATATATATATATATATATATATGGTGCTACTACATTGTAAGCATTCAGGGGATCCTTCATAAACACAGTAAAACCCCATGATGCACTCATCGAAAATATAATTTTAGATATAGTGCAGAATTGGCAACTGGCTCCCATTCCCTGCCTAGCCTTGGTTTGAGAACAGGACAGGAAGAAGAGTCAGGGGTGGGGCTAAAGTTCTATGCTAGGGGTCTTGGAGTAGAGGCCAAAGTCATGAAGGTGAAGAAAAGGCATGTAAACTTGTTTTAGTAAAAGAGATGGGTGAAGAGTGAGTCTCTGGTCCTCAGTATTCTAGGTAAATCTCCGAATCTGACCAACTAATGGGGACATTTCTGGAATTACTGATGCTGTCCTGCTGCTTCTGGACTCAGAATTGTCCCCAACAATATTTAAATTGGAGACAACCACCACCACCAGGTGGCACCAAATCACAGCTTTGGCCAAATTTAGATATGGCAGCTTGGACTCCCAGAATTCCTCACCTGCTGGCTCCACACTGGCCATTTTGCTGTTAACCTTACAAAAAAACTGATCCTACAATTTCACATTGCCAAATTCTTTGGATCTCACTTACCAATTACAGTAGGGTTTTACTGAATTAATTTATGATAACCAATAATTGAGGCAAGTATTCTCTTAGTAGACTAAAGACCAAAGGAGACTAAATTAGACATTGTGCTTATTATTTTATACACATTAGCTAATTTAATCCCCTCAGCAACCTATTAGGTATATGTTGAATAATATGAAACTACCACTTTTATAGGCCAAAAATTGTCGACTATGGACATCTTCACATAGCTCAATCTGAAAGTTATTTTTAAACTATTCCTCGGGTGCTGAGTTCTAGATATACCTCATAGCTTGAGCCTATTAAGTAAATTATTCAAAATTTCAATGTTTATTTATGTCTGCTTGATCTATCAATTTCTGAAAGATGTGGTTAAAATCTTTTAACTATAACTTGATTTATCCATGGAAATTTTTCCTCCTGGAAAAAATTTTAAGTTGTTTCTTTGTATATTTTGAGGTTGTATTGTTAGGTGCATACATGTTTTTTATGATTATAGCTTGTTGCTCTATTCCTTTAATCAGCATACACCATCTTTCTTTGTCCCTTATGTTTTTTTGCCCTATATTTTATATTGTCACATATTAAGAATCTTCCCCTTTTTTTAGTTTGTAATTTTTTCCATCTTCTATTTTCAAACTTTCTGTGTCTTTTAAGTTTCTCTTTTAGACAACTTATTAATGGGTCTTGCTTTTTAACCCAATCTGAGTCTGTTTTTTAATTGGTCAATTTAATTTTTTAAACTTTAATTCCAGTTGTAGTTAACATGCAGTGTTTTGTCAATTTAATTAATGTGTATTTATTATAATTCATTCCAAAATAACACTTATTTCTACCCTTTTAGTCTATATTTTTCATTTACTGCACATTTTATACTTCTTTTCCTCTTTATTTTTTTTTAAACCAAGGTATAAATACCTCAATATTATTAACTTCAGGTGTACAACATAATGATTAGATATTTATGGCGGCACCTGGCTGGCTCAGTCAGTCAGCAGAGTATGCAATTCTTGCTCTCGGGGCCATTAGTTTGAGTCCCACATTGGAGGGAGAGATTACTTAAAAAAAAAAGTGATTAGATATTTGTGTATACAGTTGATCCTTGAACAATGCTGGGGTTAGGAGCACTACCCACCATAATTGAAATTCCATGTATAACTTTTGACTCCCCCAAAACTTAACTATTAATAGCCTACTGTTGACTGGAAGCTGTACTGATAACATAAACAATTGATTAACACATATTTTATACATGTATTATATGCTATATTTTTACAATAAGGTAAAATAGAAAAAAGGAAAAATCATAATGAAAATACATTTGCAGTATTGTATTTATGGGAAAAAAATCTGCATATAAGTGGAGCCACACAGTTCAAATCTGTGTTGTTCAAGGGTCAACTGTATTGTGAGATGATACCCACGATAAGTTTAGTTAACATCCATCACCACACATAGCTATCAAGTTTTTTTTTCTTGTGATGAGAACTTTTAAGATTTATTCTTTTAGCAATTTTCAAATATGTAATAGTTTTATTCACCATAGTTACCATGCTGTACATTACATCCCCATGACATTTTTGTTTTATAACTGGAGGTCTGTATCTTTTGACCCTCTTCATCCATCCTCCAAACCCCACCCCCACCAGCAGCCAGAAATCTAGTCTCTGTATCTAAGATCAGTTTTTGTTGTTGTTGTTGTTTAAGATTCCACATACAAGTGAGATCATATGGTATTTGTTTTTCTTCGTGGATTTTTATTTTTCTGGCTTAAACGTTGAGCATTTATGATCTGCTGGGAATCTCTCTTACTTCAAAGCTCATGTTCTGTCTGTTGTACCACAGCAAGAATTAGCTATCAATGGAATCTTAAAAGTTGTCATCTACCCCACTAGATCCAAAACTGGTGTATGTGAGGATTACTTGGAAGCTTTTGAGAAATGTTATTCCTGGACCTCACCTTCAGAGATTCTGGCTCAGTACGTCTGGGTAAAGCCCTGACACTAACACGAGCCCCAGATTTTGATGCAGGTGGTTCACATACCACACTGTGGGAATACTGTTACTATCTAACCCCATAACCTTCCAAATGATAAGCTTTATGCTTGTCTTTGAACTTTAATTACTGCTTTTTAAAAATGATTGTTTATTTTGAGAGAGAGAGAGAGAGACAGAGTGCGAGTAGGGGAGGGGCAGAGAGAGAGGGAGACACAGAATCCAGAGCAAGGCTCCAGGCTCTGTCAGCACAGACAGTTGTTTCCTGTTTCCAGACATTATTTTCCTTTACTGAGCATTTATGAGTGTAGTGATAGAGCCCGATGTGAGGCTCGAATCCATGAGTGTGAGATCATGACCTAAGTCAAAGTCTGATGCTCAACCGACTGAGCCACCCAAGCGCCCCTTTAATTACTTTTTAAAGACACACCATAGGGGAAAAAAAACCCAAAGATACATGCCTGGGTGGGTTCTAATCATCTCCATCTAGACCCTTTTTACCTTATATTGTCTTATATGCCTAATAAGTCTCTAAATCTACTCTGTTTCTTTTTGCAAGTTTTTATATAAATTCCAGTTAGTTAACATACAGTGTAATGTTAGTTTCAGGGGTACAAGATAGTGATTCAGCACTTCCATACATCATCCAGCGCTCATCACAAGTGTGCTCCTTAATCCCCATTACCTATTTAACCATGACCCCAATTTCTTCCCCTCTGGTAACCATTAGTTTGTTCTCTTGTATAATAAAGAGTCTGTTTCTTAATTTGTCTTTTTTTCCTTTGCTTGTTTGTTTCTTAAATTCCACGAGTAAAATCATATAGGATTTGTCTTTCTTTGACTTATTTTGCTTAGCGTAATACTCTCTAGCTGCATCTGTGTCACTGCAAATGGCAAGATTTCATTCCTTTTTATGGCTGAATAGTATTCCTGTGTGTGTGCATGTGTGTGCACCACATCTTCTTTCAAAGATGGACACTTGGCTGTTTCCGTAATTTGGCTATTGTAGATAATGCTACTATAAACTTAAGTGTGCATGTATCCTTTTGAACTAGTATTTTGTATTCTTTGGGTAAATACCCAGTAGTGGGATTCCTGGATTGTAGGGTAGTTCTATTTTTAACTTTTTGAGGAATCTCCATACTCTTTTCCAGAGTGGCTGCACCACTTTGCATTCCCAACAACGTAAGAGGGTTCTCCTTTCTCCATATACTTGCCAATACCTGTTGTTTCCTGTGTTGATTTTAGCCATTCTGACAGGTGTGAGGTGTTATTTTATTGTAGTTTTGATTTGCATTTCCCTGATGATGTTGAACATCTTTTCATGTGTCAGTTGGCCGTCTGTATGTTTTCTTTGTCTAGAACTACTTTCATAATCTATATTCTTCTAATTAGAATTTGCAGTCCACTGCTCCTTTACTATCACTCTGTTTTACTTGCTTGTGTCATCATTATAAAAACATTATTTTCCTTTACTGAGCATTCATGAATGTAGTGACAGGGCATTTGGGCACTCAGCAGCCATTTTACTAGTAAGCATGACTATCCTCATTTATATAAGAAAGCTAGAAGAAACCTGGGGAATTTGCCTGATACCACATTTAATGGAGAAGCTAGTATTTGAACGCAGATGTGTCTATTCTATTTTTTATATCCCACTGCCTTCAAAGAGAATGTGATCCCAAGAAGCCCACCCTATCATGGGGAAGAAACAAATAATCTCACTCTCTGGCCATCTTTGTATCTAAGACAGTGCTTTACACATAGTAACACTTAGTAAATGTCCATGAAAATAAAGCATAAATGTATCTTGGTTTCTTACTTATTTTTCTGTTTATGATTTCCAAGTCAGGAGACTCGCAGTCTGGTAAAACAAAAAAGAAGCAAAGAGGACTGTTTGGGAAAACACAAATTCGGAGACAAAACAGAAAGAAGAGAACAGCTACATTACAGGTCATCAAAGTGATGGGTCCCCTTATGTGAAGGATGTCCATTACAAGCTAGGGTTACTTTCATTTTGCACTCTTTATTTTTCTGATTAATTCAATAAAAGTTTGAAGCAATTCAAAAAATGTAAAATGTAATATTAGTACTATTTTCTACTTCCTGTGCTCAGTTTTAAAAGGCTGATGTTAAACATAATAGAACAAGCAACTATATGTAATTGTAGAAATTATTGCTGGGAATTTGCATATGAAACACACACCTTTTACTGCCTCTAGTTGGCATTGTTAACTAGGTTATAAATAGCACAGCTGACACACTGCAAACAGAAAGCGCTTTTTGATGGGCACTTGCTATGAATGGAAGAAGTGTTCAAGCACAATGTTTAAGTTGGAAAGCTTTCATTAGAACTAGCCGAGGGGGAAAATGGTTTATTTCCTAATCATAGCCTTGCTTAAGAATCCAATCATATAGAAAGACTTATGGTAAACCTTTCTAAAAACAGATATTTATGCTACTATTTGGGTAAATAAGTGATATATCCAGTCTATAAACATATTTTAATAGTGTTGATGGGCACTTTTAAGAAAATTGAGCCGCTCCCTTTGGATTAAGTAATCTTAGTGTGTATATACGGTGAGGCAAAGGAAGTAAAAAGACTAAGATACAAAATTGGAGTGCCATTTGTATTTATTTACACCGCTAGGGCACTTGGCTGAAATCATTTACTGGAACTTGAAATTTTAAAAACTACTTGAAAAGCTTTAACTATGGAGACGGAACAGAAAGATGCCATTCATTTTGACTGACCATAAAAATGACAATTAATAGGGCAGTATTTTTGCTGATGTTTCATAATGCTTAAGGGCAAAAATTCAACAAAGTTACTATGAGGGCTGCTTCAATCATCACAAGATGTAGGTACAGAAACTAGTGATGACTTTTGCAAGTGACAAAGCTAACATTTGCAGACATCATTCTATTTTTATGGACTGTGATCCTTTGGTTTTCAAAAGTTTTTTTTTTTTTTGTTTTGCTTTGTTATGGCTGTAAAGCAACTATGACACCGAATTTTGATGCTGAACTACTCATCCAGATGACAGGAGAGGTGAGGGGGCTAGGGACAAAATTTTCTTCCTACACATTTGTTTTTAGGCATCTATATTTGCCTTAGTGCCTTGATACCATGGTGATAGCTTAGCAACAGTAGATACAAAGTAATCTGTCAGGCCAGCTTCTGATCATAAAAAGTTGGCAGGTAGAGTACTGGGGGAAAAAAACATAAATGTTTAGGTGTTTAATAGTTTAATCAAAAAGAGATTTGCTTTCACTGCTACCTGCTCTTGTCTAGCTTTTCCTTATATATAGGAAGAGATGAGAATCTAAAAAAAAAAAAAAAAAATCCCAAACGAACCCCAGTGTTATAACTGAAAAGACAAAATTTAAACCTTTTCTTTTTTTTATTTAAACCTTTCTTAAATGGGGAACAAAAAACCCCACATTTTAACCTTTTTTAAAAAGGAACTAATGATGACAAAAGTACATGAAAAGTGTTTTGCAAAGACATTTCAAAAGGATTTTTTCTTTTTTAATATTTTTAAGGTTTATTTTTGAGAGAGACAGAGTGTGAGTGGGGGAGGGGTAGAGAGAGAGGGAGACACAGAATCTGAAGCAGGATCCAGACTCTGAGCTGTCACCACAGAGCCCGACATGGGGCTCCAACTCATGAACCTGAGATCATGACTTGAGCTGAGGTTGGATGCTTAACCGACTGAGCCACCCAGGCACCCTCAAAAGGATTTTTTTATACTAACAGCCATTCAATTTCTGTCGATGGCCATTAGAAGAACAAAGTTACATAAAATATAAAGATCTTTGTACCAGCAAACTTGGATGACCCAATAGATACTGCCATTTTTAAAGCCAACACACCACACGATGCCTTTCATTATCTTTTACTATGATAATTTATATGTAAAGCAAAGAAATTAAAATCATCTGAAAGAATGTAAAACTTGGAAATGAGTAAATATAAAATCACCTTGATTTTCAGGGCTATTGATTTTTTTGTAAGTTTATTTATTTATTTTGAGATGAGGAAGGGGCAGAAAGATGAGGGAGAGAATCCCAAGCAAGCTCCATGCCGTCAGCACAAAGCCCGACGTGGGGCTTGAACTCAGGAACTGTGAGATCATGACCTGAGCAAAATCAGGAGTCAGACGCTTAACTGACTGAGCCACCTAGGCGCCCCAGGGTTATTGATTTTATTTCAAATACCCACAAATGGTAAAATATAAGCAAATAGTTGTTAGCTGGTTGAACAGAGATGGCAAATAGACTTCAATTTGTGTGCTGGCTCTGATATATTAATAGTGGCTGCCTCGTGTGCTGTGTTAAGGAGGATTCTGAGGAATCTGAGGTGGGAGGGAGGGAGATTAGAGGGTAAAAGACTTACTAAGTGGAATGTGGGGTGTGGAAAAGAAGGAGGGTGAGCACAAAGCACTCAATACAAACTTTAAATTTAAGTCTTACATTTTCTTTCCTTTATTTATATATTTATGTATTTATTTTTTAAAGATTTTACAAGTAATCTCTATACCCAATGCGGGGCTCAAATTCACAACCCTGAGATCAAGAATCACCTGCTCTACCGACTGAGCAAGCCATACACCCCTATTTATTTATGTGTTTAAAGTAAGTTCTATGCTCAACACGAGGCTTGAGCTCACAACCCTGAGATCAAGAGTTGCATATTCTACCAACTGAGCCAGTAGGTGCCCCAAGTCTTACATTTTATACTAAAATAAATGCAAACCTTACATTTAATTCCATAATATATGTATTTTGTATGCCATAAAAGTTTAGTTTTTTTTTTTATGTTTTTATTCATTTTTGAGACAGAGAGAGACAGAGCGCGAGTAGGGGAGGGGCAGAGAGAGAGGGAGACACAGAATCCGAAGCAGGCTCCAGGTTCTGAGTTGTCAGCACAGAGCCCGACGTGGAGCTCAAACTCACAGACTGTGAGATCATGAGTCGGACGCTTAACCGACTGAGCCACCCAGGCGCCCAGTATGCCATAAAAGTTTAAAAAATCATTTGTTGTTAAGCATTACTTAACTTTAACTTTGTGGGGAACAAAAAGTTCTTAGATAATATTATGCATGTTCATTCTGTGACTTCCCACAGTATCTGGCAAGCTGCTGAGTATCCTTGGGAGTCTCTGTACCCCACTTAGTGAAGCCCACATCTAGAAGATTGAGAGAAATAAAAATGTTTAAATTTGTACATGATAATGTAAGACTCAGAGAAGTTAAGTAGCCTGCTTGTCAATGGCAGACATGGGATTTGAAGATTCTAAAGGCCAATTTCTTTTTTATTTTTTTATTTTTTATTTTTTTATTTAAAAAAAAAATTTTTTTTTTAATGTTCATTCATCCTTGAGACAGAGCGAGACAGAGCATGAACGGGGGAGGGGCAGAAAGAGAGGGAGACACAGAATCGGAAGCAGGCTACAGGCTCCGAGCCATCAGCCCAGAGCCCGACGCAGGGCCCGAACTCACAGACTCACAGATCGTGAGATCGTGACCTGAGCCGAAGTCGGACGCCCAACCGACCGAGCCACCCAGGCGCCCCTAAAGGCCAATTTCTTAACAAAGATTCTATCTATATTCCTCCAAAGACAAGTACTAGGATTCCTTGGGATTCAGGGTTTGGTATTAAATTACTATTCTGTAAAAACACTTTGGAGGCCACAAAAGACCATACAGTAACTAGTAAGTTGGTAATTTCACTATTGCTTTAAAAAAGACAAGCATGGTTTCTGTTTGGAGTAATGGAAAAGCTGTAGAAATAGATAGTGGGGGGTGTGTGTGTGTGCCTGGGCAGCTCAGTCAGTTGAGTGTCTGACTCTTTGATTTCAACTCAGGTCATGATCTCACAGTTTGTGAGATCAAGCCCCACAGTGAGCTCTGTGCTGATATTGCAGAGTCTGCTTGGGATTCTCTCTTTCTCTCTCACTCTCTGTGTGTACCTCCCTCCCTCCCTCAATAAATAAACATTAAAAAAAGAAGAAAAAGAAAATCATGATTCACAGATTCAAGATTAATATTGCTATGATGGCAATTACCTAAAATTATATCTATATATTCAATGTAAGCTCTGTCGAAATCCCATCAGGTTCTTTTGTAGAAATGGATAAACTGCTCCTAAAACTTTTATGGAAATGCCAGAGTGGCCAAAACAATTTTTAAAAAGAACTCAAGTATAAATGGGGAAATCTGAATAAGATTGATGGATTGTATCAATATCATATCCTGGTACTGTATTATGGTTTTATAAGATGTAATCACTGGGGGAAATTGTAAAGGGTACATGGGATTTCTCTGTGTTATTTCCTATAACTGTGAATCTACAATTATCTTAAAAATAAAAAGTTTAATGAAAAAGAAAAGTTGGAGGACTTACATTTCCCAATTTTAAAACTTAATATAGAGCTATAGTAATCAAGACAGTGTGGTACTGCCTTAAAGACAGACATAGAAATCAATGGAACAGAATTAAGAGTTCAGAAACAAACCCTTATATTCATGGTCAAATGATTTTCTACAAAGTTGCCAAAGCAATTCAAAGAGAGAAAGAATAGTCTTTTCAACAAATGGTTCTAGAACAGTTGGATATCCACATACAAAAAAATTAATTTAATTCACTCGTTTTCAATGGGGTGATTTGGGGTTCCCAAAGGAAGAGTACATTTGGCAATGTCTGGAGACAATTTTGGTTATTACATGGGGGCAGGGGTGCTACTGACATTTTATATTTAGTAGAAACTAGAGATGCTGCTAAATATCAAACAATTCACAGGAAAGACCCCCCGACAACAAAGAAGGTTCCAGCCCAATGTGTCAACAGTGCTGAGGGAGAAACCCTGATATAACTCATACCATACACAAAAACCAATTCAAAATTAGTCATAGACCTAAACTTAAGAGCTAAAGCTATAACACTTTTAGAAAAGAGCGTTGGAAACCATCTTTGTGACTTTGGGTTAGGCAAGGATTCCTTAGATATGACACCAAAACATGATCTACAAAAGAAAAAGCTGATAAATTGCACTTATCAAAATTAAAGACTTTTGTGTTTCAAAAGATACCGTTTCAAAAATGAAGTCAAGTCATAGACTGGGAGTAAATACTTGCACATCATATATTTGATAAAGAGTTTGTGGGGTTCCTGGGTGGCTCAGTCAGTTAGGCAGCTGACTCTTGATTTTGACTCAGGTCATGATCTCATGGTTCTGTCAGTTTGGGCCCTGTATCAGTGCAGAGCCTGCTTGGGATTCTCTCTCCCTCTCTCACTGCCCCTGAAAATAAATAAATAAACTTAAAAAAAAAAAAAAAAAAGAAGCTGTATCCATAATACATCAAGAATGCTTAAACTCAACAAGAAGACAATAATGCAATTAAGAGATGGGTAAAATGTTTGAACAGACCTTTCATCAAAGAAATATGAATGGTTCATTTGCTCATGAGAAGATGCTTAACATCATTAGTCATTAGGGAAATGCAAATAAAAAATCACAATGAGATTCTATCTCAGTCCTACTAGAATAGTTATAGTAAAAAAGGAACACCAAGGGTTGGCAAAGATGTGAACAAATTGGAATCTACATGTGTTGCTGGTAGAAATGTAAACTGATACAACTAGTTTGGAAAACAGTTTAGCAATTTCTAAAATGTTAAACATAAATTTACCATAAATTTTACTCTTGAGAATCTACTCAAGAGAAATGAAAACTTAGGTCCACACAAAGACTTGTTCTTGAATATTCACAGCAGCATTATTCGTAATAGGTAACAAGTAGAAATAACCCAAATGCCAATCAACTGGTAAATAGATAAACAAATGTGGCACATCCCTATAATGGAACACTATTGAGCAATAAAAAGGAATAATGATTAATGCTACCCCATGAATAAACCTCAAAAACATTATGCTAAATGATGGAACCAGTTAAGAATATTGTATAGTTTCATTTACACAAAATGTCCAGAGAAGGCAAATCTATAGAGACAGAGAGTGAATTCCTGTCTGCCCAGGGGTTGACCGCAAATGGGCAGAAAGGATCTTTAACACTGAATTGTGGTGACGCTTTCACAACTTTGTAAATTTATAAAAGTCATTCTAATTGTATAACTAAACCAGGTGACTTTTATGGTATGCAAACTGTACTTCAATAAAGTTGTTTTAAAAAAAATGCAATTAAAGCAGTTCTAATCTCCAAAAAAAAGAAGGAAAGAAGGCTAAAAGGAAAGAGAAGCATGGTATAAAACTGCACAATTACGCAGCAATTACGAACTTCACAATAAATTGATCATAATCTATTTACACAAGTGTAAGTTACAATGGAATTCATGATATAAGGTGGGGGACATCATCAAAATGCCTAGAAAGTGAGAAATAATGCAAACAGTAAAATCACAATGATTAATTTAAGGAAAGAAAGGTTGCAAGAGTAGCTTAATTCTTTGAGAATGATGTTCTCTAGGCTTAAAAAAAAAAAAAAAAAAAAAAAAACCCAAAGGATGTCTCTCTTCCTCCTGGTAGAGGAAGGGTACCTTTCACAGGGGAGATGTATTTCCTGTTTTCAGGAGGACAAAGGAGGGTCAGAGGGTCCTTCTTACACTGGCTGTTTCTCAAGTAACTTTAATTCAAAATAATCAATACACCAAAGTGGCACAGTTTTGGGTGGGTTATTTTTTATTTCCCTTCACTTTGAAGAAGCAAAGATGGCTTCTCATCTCCTATAAAATTGTTTCTCTGTCGTCTTTGCCAAGAGCAGAAGGTGTGACTGTTAGATTGAGGCCCTTCCCTTCTCTAAGAGATGGTGAACTTCAGTGGGAAGGAAGAAGTCATCATTTTGCAGGAATAGGAACCACCAAATGAAAAAGATTAATAGTTCAAGTTGAAGAATTTTAAAAGAATTTGTTACATAGTTTTTTGTTTTGTTTTGCTTTGTTTTTGTTCCACAGTTTTAACCTGCTGCTATGGAGAACTGGCCAGGGCATTATTTTTCCAAGTCAAAGACTTTCTTAGTAGAACATTAGAAGGCTTTCTTATGGAGTATTTACCACATTCCTATTCATACCAGAGAAACCAACCAGTAATAGAAATTCAGATACCTTGTTTAGAATTTAAGCTACTTATTAATAATGGTTGTGAAGACTGCAGTGTCATGGAGAAGTGTTTATGTTCTGTGAAAACAGCAGGACCCAAAGTTGAATTTATAATGAGAACTACCCCAAAAAAGATATGCATGGTAGAAAAGGCTGAAAGATACATAAATGAAATGGTGAGATGATTATGTTAGCATGGTGAGATTTTGAATGATTAATTTTTTTCTATTTTCTGAAATAAAAAAACAAAACAAAACAGTGGTTATTTACTGAAATGTGTTCAAATCTCGCACTGGGCGTAGTGCTTACTTAAAAAAAAAAAAATTCTTTTGGGGCGCCTGGGTGGCGCAGTCGGTTAAGCATCCGACTTCAGCCAGGTCACGATCTCGCGGTCCGTGAGTTCGAGCCCCGCGTCAGGCTCTGGGCTGATGGCTCAGAGCCTGGAGCCTGTTTCCGATTCTGTGTCTCCCTCTCTCTCTGCCCATCCCCCGTTCATGCTCTGTCTCTGTCTGTCCCAAAAATAAATAAACGTTGAAAAAAAAAATTAAAAAAAAAAAATTCTTTTAAAGGTTGGGGGTGGGGGTACCTGGCTGGCTCAGTCTGTAGGGCATGTGAGTCTTGACCCTGGAGTTGAGTTCAGGCCCCACACTGGGTGTAGGGCTTACTTAAAAAACATTAAAAAAAATATGTTCAAAAAGTAAAATCTAAGCTACTCCAACAGTGAAGGCAGTGATGAGCCCACTTGTTTGCTGACAAGATGCACAGTGGTGGGTACTGTCAGTCTTGGAGATGAACAGATCAAGTTGAAGGAAAGCTGATGTAGCTTTTCCATGAAGATGGTCAGTGTCCCCCAAAAGAAAGGATAAAAGCCTGAAGAACTTTCTCTTTCTACAGAAAAGAAAGAAATAAGATTCCTCCAGCAGGGGAGGCTGAAAACTTAGCACTTCAGAGCCCCAAGGGCAGGCTGGGTGAGCTAAAGAAAGAGGTGGATCCCGCCATCAGTTCTGGTCCCCCTGGACTCTTCCCAGGTGACCCTTATTTTTCAGTCACCTTTAGAAGTATGTTATCTCCCGGGCTTCTGGGTGGCTCTGTTGGTTAAGCTTTCAACTTCGGCTCAGGTCATGATCTCATGGTTCAGAAGTTCGAGCCCCGCATCAGGCTCTGTGCTGACAGCTCAGAGCCTGGAGATTGCTTCAGATTCTGTGTCTCCTAATCTCTCTTCTCCTCCCCTGCTTGCACTCTCTCTTTCTCAAAACTAAATAAACATTTAAAAAAATAATTAAAAAAATAAAATAAAGTTGAAATCTATGGGGGGAAAAAAAAGTATGTTATCTCCATAATGGAAATGCAGGACCAATTCTGAAAGAATAAAACAGTTAATTTGAGGTCAGGACTGAAGGTAGGGAAAAGAAAGAGGCAAATGATTATTCTGTTAGATCGCTTTGTACTTTTAAAAGAGAGTGCAAATAACTTAATTATTACTAGAACAAGATTAACAATAATTGAAACTATTTATAATAATGGAATGACCATTTTGTCCTCACAGTTAAAGGAATTAAAGAACCAACCCAATCCATTTCTGCCCTTTTGTACTTTAACAAAGGTGTGGCCTGTGTTCTCTACCTTGAGAGGCAGTCATTACGGATTATAAAGATAAATCCTAGAGCTTCCATTGGTCAGAAAGGTGATCTTAGCAATAGGATTTCAAAGTGGGAAAACAAATGAGGTGGCAGGAAAGCATCTTCCAGAAACTAAGAACTCTAGGAAGGAGCTTGACAACTGTTTTCTGGAAAACAAGGTTCTTCTTATCAGTGATGAACTGGCTGATTAGAGTCTTAAAAAAAAAAAAAAGTATACTTTCACTGCAATTTTGTTGATTACACACAATTCCCCCCAAACTTGCTTGCCCAAAGAAGGCCATGTTACAGCAATTTGTCAGGTTTTGAAAAAAGATCATCATGGATTATTCCGACTACTTTCTGGTCACGAGTTTAATGTGTGGTAGATACTGAGCCTAAAAAAGCCCTCTATCTTTTTGGAGCATTTCGTACTAATGTATGTATACGTCTTTTACCTCAACTTGTAGTGTCACCCACATCCTGGGCCATAGCAATAATACTGTCATGGGTCAGATAAAGTCTCAAACATTAGAGAATGAGACTTGGACCAGGCAAACAATGTCACTGATAATTTATTTTTAGGTGTGACCAGATAACCACATTGTGTGAGCAAGAAAAGATGAAGATTTAGTGTTATCATTAAGTAAAACTTACAACAAAGTTTAATGATCATCATAAAATGAATCTTCTTTCAAAGAAGCATGATGGCAAAACGGTTCACTATTTAAATCGGTATCTCATTGATACTGTTTTTTTATTTTTATTTTTTTTTTAATTTTTTTTTTCAACATTTATTCATTCCTGGGACAGAGAGAGACAGAGCACGAACGGGGGAGGGGCAGAGAGAGAGGGAGACACAGAATCGGAAACAGGCTCCAGGCTCTGAGCCATCAGCCCAGAGCCCGACGCGGGGCTCGAACCCACGGACCGCGAGATCGTGACCTGGCCGAAGTCGGACGCCCAACCGACTGGCCACCCAGGCGCCCCGATACTGTTTTTTTAATGCCAGAAAACAGTTTTTCTAAGTTGGAGAGTTTAAAAGAAAAAGACTTGGTGGGGCAGGAAACTGCTTTTAAGTTTCTGAGGAAATAGAATTTAAATGTTTATTGTTCTTTTTTTTTTTTTAATGTTTTATTTATTTTTGAGAGCAAGTGTGAGCTGGGGAATGGCAGAGAGTAGGGGACAGAGGATCCGAAGTGGGCTCCTCACTGACAGCAGCGAGCCCTTGTGGGGCTTGAACTCACGATCCATGAGATCATAACCTGAGCCGAAGTTGGATGCCCAACTCACTGAGCCACCCAGGTGCCCCTTAAATGTTCAAAAAAGAAAGTCTCTAGGGGTACAACTAAGAGATGTGTCAGGTATGGAGGACAGTCAGGGTGGGGGGAACAACCTACACAGAGGTGGGCCAAGGGCACCAAGGGAGCCGGGTGGTTGGGTTAGTGACATGGCATGCCATGGGAAAGTCTGTGCGTGGGGATACGGCTTGCAGACTTCACAGAAAGGCCACCTTCTGTCAGAAGTCTGTCTCAGTGTTGTGCAGTAAGAGACCTGATAATCTGTCCAACAGATATTCTCGGAGTGTCTAAAGCACTGGCACTGGTCTAGGTGGTGGGGACTTGGTAGTTAGTGCGTGACCAGCTGCAAGGGTTCAGGAGTTAGCAGACTGTAAGAAGGTGTAGTTGGTAAAGTTAGGAGGAAAAAAGTGTAGGTAGAAGGATAAAGAACACGAAGGGAGGAATTTCATTTTAGGGGATAGGGAGGATTGAGCACATACAGCCAGCAGGGGAGACACTGACGATTTAAGAATGGGGCCATGAAGGAGGCAGGAAGGCTACAGGCTCGAGATCTTGGAAAGGAGGAAAGAGAGGCAGAGGAAGCAAGAAAGAGGTGCTACTTGGAAGACTCCGGTGGGGAGGCGGGGAGTGAGGGCAGGCCAGGTGGTCAGAGGCGGTCCCCTCGGCCTGCTTCTCCATCGGTAATGGGGGGGTATGCTTACCTCCAGAGCGTGACTGTGGGACTCAAACAAGATGGCCTGCACTTGAGGCCCTCGTTATCACAGCCTTTACACACTTAACAAAGACGGATAGGAAGGAGAGTGCGGGTGGTTTCAGGAGCCTGAAGTGAATGAGGTTTGGAGGGGCCAACTTGCAAGTTGGGGGGACCAGCACAATGCCCAATGAATGAATTCTTCCCTCTAACAAGAAACTGGGGATGGGAGGCGATGGAGAGGGGGTCGAGGGGACATTCCGAGGCCAGAGTCTTACCTAGTCAGCAGAGCCTGCACCCAGGAGACAGGCCAAGGGGAGTGATTAAAGCATGTCTTGGTGCCCCACATTTCTCCCTCAGCTGCCTGAAATTATAAGGACGTAAGAGTTAACAAATATCCCTGAAGAAGGGGCATGAAGAAAGAGTGTCAGTATTTAATACTGTAGGGTTAATGAACGAACCTGTTAGGTTTAACAAAAGCCTGCCAGGACGCTGGGAAGCGGGAACTCTGCTCAGTACAGAGGAAGGGCTGTCAATCAACACTGGGGGCGGGACGCCCGAGCCAGGGAGATGAAAGGGAGGTAGGAAGGTCCCAAAGAAAGCAGAAAGGCAGGTGTTGAAACAGAAGAGTCCAGGATTACATGCCATACAAAGGAGAGCTAGGGATACTTTAGGCCCTAAGCTTCGAGGCAGTTTAGGAAGACGTTTGCCGTAAAGTTTTATACATTCCTTTATAGCCTCTCCCTGGGTTTCACCTTTCCTCCTCCCAGAACCTCACTTAGCATCTTTGTTATCCAGAGTCAGAAATGGCAGACTGTTTTTTTTTTAAGTTTATTTATTTATTTTTTTTGGGGGGGGGGGGGAGAGAATGTGTGTGTGTGCGTGTGTGTGTGCGTGTGTGTGTGCATGAGCAGGGGAGGGACAGAGAGAGGGAGAGAGAGAGAATCCCAAGCAGCCTCCACACTGTCAGCACAGAGCCTGACACGGGCTTGAACTCACAAACCATGAGATTATAACCTGAGTAGAAATCAAGAGTCAGAAGTCTAACCGACTGAGCCACCCAGGAACCCCAGAAACGGCAGGCTTTTAGAGAATAAAACAAAGCTGGAAGGGACTTCATACATTCTCTCATTTAATTTTATTTGACAGATGAGGAAGTGGAGGCTCAGAGGGAAGTGACTAACTCAAGGTCACACAGCAAACCAGCTGCTAAAACAGAATGAGAAGAGCCCTCGGGTCCTGCCTTTTGGTACCTGACCAGCTGCTTAGTAAAACCTACCGCTCTGTGTAAGCTCCTGCACCTCCAGAGAACACTGAGCACGGCTCCTCCTTTGTGCAAGTTAATGATTAAAACCTACTCTATCTAAAGCATCTAACCATAGTTACTAATTAAGCCAATTTCTGTGAGAAAAGACCATTTCAGACAGAAGAATGTTCACTTTTGCTACATCTACAGGCCTTCAAATTATAGTAGCATAAACAGTAATCACAACATTTTAAGAATATTAAAAAAAAAATCATAATATGATACCTTAACCTCTGTCACTCACATTTTCTCGTCCTGATAAAATGGTTTTGTAACTTCTAGAGGGAGGAATTAAACTAAAATAACTTCACTGGATGTTTGAGTGAATGAGGTAATAAAATCTGTTTGCTGTGTTCACTGTCTCCAGATAGGGCTGTGATTACACCACATAAGGAAGAAAGGTAGCTGAGTCTCAATCTAGATCATTTATGTAAACTCAGCCTTCTTGTCAACGGTGTTCTCAGATTGCATGCACGCAAACCGCAAAAATCATCTCCTATGAACCACACAGAGACAGTGTCTGATTGCAGGCCTGGGAGGTTGCCTATATTTTCTCTGTAATTGGAGGTCTGTGGTTCAAGACCAAAATTTGACATTCTGAATTAAAAAAACAAAAAAAAACCAAAAAACCCCCCACACCAGTATATTCCCCAGAACAACGGTTCTATATCTAATACTTGTAAAAGTTAAAGGTATTCTCTATACCAAAATATTACAAATGAATACAACATACTTAAAAAAAGTTTGGTTCTTTGAAATGTGTTTGAACAATATTTGGTCTCCCAGAAGGAAACAGAAGCCTTCCTACTACAACCAAGTTAACATTCGAGAGCATTTTAATCTAACTTCGAATATTTGGCATTATGTTTTTCACAAATTTTTCCTAAAAAAATGTTACAAAAACCATGAAGCGTCAAGTATATTCATACTGTACTTACAAATGCAGAGACATAATTGCAAGAAGACAAAGCACTTTTTTTTTTTTTTCCTTAATTACTGAACGATCCTCCATTATGTCAGATTGGTCACTAGTTTTTGATCTGACAGTCCTCTCCGGCTGGCAGTGATAGTGTTTCTCTTGACACCTGCAGCTTCCAGTTTGCTCTGTCCTCTCTAGAAAGAAAACCACAGGCCACCGCCCTGGCGCCATCCCTGGCTCGGTCCAATCAATAAGGACTTATTTCCTGTCCATTTGCTGAGGTCACAGGAGCGAATCTCATTAATTATTTCTGCTACTGCAGCCTCAAGTGTGCTTCTGGCGTGACAAGTGAAAACTGCTTGACCTTTTTTTCTTCTAATTTTGTTTGTAGCAGTTCCAAAAAGAAGCCAGTATTCATTTAGCAATGTGATAAAAGGAAGGAAAAAAAATGTATTATGTTTTTAAAGTCATTAACACATTTAGTTATTTCATCATGAAAGCTCTCCTGATCACCTCATTCCCCAGTTTTTTTTCAGCTAACGAACAATAGTGTCTTTTTAATTTGGTGTCACGAAAATCTGGTCACAGCAAACACAATGTTTTCTAAAGCAGATCTGGCCTCCGAGGGAGGAAAGCTCTCCAGGGCCTCCAGTGCCTTGTTTCCATGGTAACGACACAGGTCAATAGCTGAAGTCACACCTTTGCCAGCTTTGATTGTTTCTCGCAACTGTTAAGAAACAAATGCACAATAAAAGTCAGTTTTGGAGGTACCACAACTAAATTGGGGAGGGGAGGTGGAAAACAAAGAAAGGGGGAAACAAAATTGATTCATTGTTTCTGCTGTGTTCTTTTGAGGTAAAGAGGACATCATTCCCCAATGATTCTGAGGCACTAACATTCCCTAAGGCTGCTAGGTGTCTCTGCTCCAGAGCAGCACAATAGGCTCCAATCAGCCTAATTACACCTCCTCCCTGACTCCCACCCCTTGATATCTTGAAATGTGCCCTGCTGGGGAATGGCGGTAATGAAGGCAGAGGGCATTTACATGTCTGGCATTTTGAATTCAGCAGCCTGATATTCTTATGCGAAGAAGGCTTCATTAACATCCTAGTTAGTAACTTTTTTTTTCCACCCTGTATGCTGACACAATAGTTCATGTGAAAATTCAAGAAAGACACCTAGTTTAGATCTGAACACTCCATTTTTAAAACTAAAAGCCTTTATTTGACCGGTTAGAATGAACTGAAACACCCGTTTGTAAAGAATAAACTCTTGCCAACAACTGGAGTTAATTTCTAACACCTCTCTTTGATGGGGAAGGACCAATAAAAGGGTTATACTTTAGAGCTGAAAAAGATTTATAATGATTTGGGCTGTCCCCTCCCCTTTCCCCAAATTCCATGTTCTCTTTCTCCATGAACACCTCTGCCTAACGCCCTAAATCAGAAGCCTGGGGGGGGGGTCCCCCCTTCACACCCCATTTCTGGTCAGGTACCATGGCTGTAGCAGTGCTGCTCACCCTTGACTGAACTTTCTGGCCCTGAGAGACTGGGTGGGGCCAAGGGACAAGTTCTAGTCCATGAATTACGAACGATGCACGTCACTTCTGGGCTGCAGCATTTAACCACCCACATGAGTCCCTCCAGAGCTTTCCCTTGGTGGATCATCCAGCCATAGCGGAAGAAGCTCCTCGTGTTGGATTCCCAAGCAACCACGCCGAGCACCAACCACAGTGCCTCTCCAACCTGCACAGGACATGTAGTGCGGGCAAGAAACACATCTTTGTTGTCTGAAGCCACTGAGACTGTGAGGTTGTCTGTAGCCATCCTGACTGAAACAGCCACTAAGTCCTAGCTATTCTATGTCTTTTACAGCTCTCCAATGTACCCTCCGCTCTTCATTGTCATTGCCACTACATTAGTTCAGGCTATCATCATCCCTCGTCTGGGCTGTTTTAGGCAAACCACCTCCTAAAGAGTCCTCCTACAACCAGTTCTTTGCCCTGAACTCCATCTGTCATGCTGCCAAGGAGATCTTTATAAAATGTGAATGTGATCAGCTTAAAACACTTCACTACTTTCCGAAAGCCTTAAGAAAAAAGAGTCCAAGCTCTTTCATGAGGCAATGGAAGTCCTTTCCTGATCTAGCTCTTGCCCAGCCAGTCCCCGCCCCCCCCCCCCCCCAGCCTCTTCTCCCTTTTATCACTATTTAGGGAGATTGCTTGCAGTAATTTTCCCGTATCTGCTCCCCACCTTCAAACTTCCCAAAGTCCACTGAAGCAGAATACACTCAGCTAGGATGAGAGCCCTAAGGAGCTAGGTGGCCCTCTTCCTTGGGGCTCCCCAAGTACCCCGTGCATATCTGGAATACAGCATAATTATACGGTGTTGTACTTCAATTCTCCATTCCCATATCTATCTCTTCATTAGACTCTAAGCTTCTGCACACTGCATGTAACATAAAGTCTGCTTTATTCCTATAATCACACACAGAAGAAAACAGAGACCCAGAGAAGCTCAGCAGCTCACCCAAGATTATAGGCGGATAGTGGCACAGTTGTGGTCAGAAGCCACGGTTTCTAATACCCAGTCCAGCGTCACTGAATACTGCACTATCCCCTCTTTCCAGGGGAGGACCCCCCTCACCCACCACCATTTGTAGCATTTGCAGATTTTTGTGGTATAAAAACTCCCATCATGGCTGATTTCAAGCTACCAAGGGTTGTGGAATCACAGAATTCTGAAATATTTAACAATAGGCTCTGAGCTGGTAGGACTCGGCTTGTACACATGTTGGGCTGCAGGATGCTTTACCCTTGTTTTGACATGCAGCTCCTAAGAACATTCTCATACATAACTAGAATATTATTATTATAACTAGGAAAGTTAACAATAATTCTCTATCATTATCTAATATCTAGCCCATGTGCAAATTTCCCCAATTGGCTCTAAAATGTCTTCTGTACCCTATTTTCACCCCCCCCCCCAAATCATGATGAATCTTGGTTTATGAATTGCATTCGTTATGACACTTTAGCATTTTCTTCCCTATGATATTACCATTTTTGAAGGACCGGGCTGTATTGTGCAATGTTTTACATTCTGCATTTCTCTGATTGCTTCATTTAGTTTGCTTTATAAACTTTATTCAGCTAGGCCCAACTGAATATTTGATGGTGACAATGAAGGGTAATTCAGATTAGGGCAAAAGAGTACCCAGGAGATATCACTGAACATTCCTCAAGCCCTAGAAGAGTTAATTTCTCTCACCAATGACTGCTGTATTTCCAATTAACACTCAAATCTTCTCTCTGCAGAGGCAGGCTTTGCATACCAAGGGACCTGATAGCTACCATGAGTAAAATGCCCATTTCATGATTCAGCAGTAATCTAATCCTTCATGGAAGGTATTACTCCTCACAGACATCTGTATACACTCCTACCAACTAAAACTAAACTATTGGCTCAAAAGTAATCCTTTAGTGGGGCACCTGGGTGGTTCAGATGGTTAAGCATCCGACTTTGACTCAGGTCATGATCTCACGGGTTGTGAGTTCGAGTCTCGTGTTGGGCTCTGTGCTGACAGCTCAGAGCCTGGAGCCCGTTTCGGATGGATTCTATGTCTCCCTCTCTCTCTGACCCTCCCCCGCTCACACTAGGTTTCTCTCTCTCTCACAAATAAATAAACATTAATAAAATTAAAAAAATTAATCCTTTAGATATAATTAATAGACCATAAATGAGACTTTTACCATAAATTAGAATAGGCAATTGATCTATCCTGACAAAACAATCTCATCCTTTGTAAATAAATGTGACAAAAGACATATTAAACCAGAATTCCTAAACTTGGTTGACCAAAGATTCACCTGGGGAGCTTTAAAATGCAGGACCTGGGCCCCAATCCTAGAGGTGGGTTCAATAAGGCCGAAAAATACTTCTTAGGTCATTCCAACAATTAGCCAGATTTGGGACTAACTTACTTGCTGGGGTATGTATTTTGAGTGTTTTAAAATAGTTGTGTTGGGTTTATACTGTTTTAACCACACTTCCAAGTAGTTGTCTTTGCAGTGATCAAATTCAACTCAGCCATCACGTATTGGGCACTGAATGGCCTAGGTATGAAGTAGGGGTGGGAGATACAGAGACAAACACAGTTGCTGCCTCCTAGGACCACCTGTCAGGGGGCTTCCCTAGGACTGAAGAAATGGAGGGGGCTGAAAGGAATACTGAGGAACCAGACCTATGGCCTTGGTTCTAATACCTGCAAGAGATAAGGCCACAATTAGGAAAATTCTTTCCACTGTTGCCCTCACCTACATTTTGACTGGGCAAATCCCCAACTAATGCATAGACAGAACTTTCCATATTAGGGTATGTCTAGAAGTGCTGGAATGCTCCCTCTGGCCTTTATGGCTTGAAACCCATTTCAGCCGCAGGAAAAGTGACACAATAAAATACAAAAAGGTGAATTACCAGTCTGCGTTTTACTTCTCTGATATAGCACTTTAGGGCACTAATATAATTAAATCTCTAATTAAGTCAACTGAATAATTGTATAAGTGCAGCATCACCTGCAATAAATTAAGTCCAAATCCCTTGCTAGAGGATCCAATTAAGGATATTAACACAGAGAGAAAAAGATGCAAAGTACTTAAAGTTAAGTGCGTTATTATTTAACATTTATTAAAGGTGTTATTAAACACCTTTTCAATGATAAATGTTGCTTTTATGAGACCCTTCTGAGAAATCATTGTATGCCTCTGAAAATTATTCGGTTCAAAAATCCTCTTAAATATTAAAGACAAGCCCCTGCCATGAGATCTAAGCAGCTTTAGCAGAATTGGACACAGCAACCACTTGTCTCTAATGAAACCAAAGAAAAACTTTAAGACCCAGAAGAAACCCAAGCCCAATCTTATCTTCTCACCTTAGTTTGCAGGAGAAGATCTGGGATGAGATCGGTTAAGTGATGTGGACAAGAGGCACTGGCAAATTTGAGAAATGGCCTGGGTTTCATTTCTGCACATCAGAACCTTTCCCCTCTATAGCACTAGAACAGATTCGGAGATAACCCCAAGTTTTCTTTTGCCCAGAGTGCTTACAGAGAACAGGGATGCTAACACTTGTCTGGAACAGGGGGAGACCTTGTTCTGTAGAAACTGTAAAAGAGAGTAAGGAGTATAAGCGATATGTTAAAGGGAGTATAAGCGGTATGTTAAAGGTTTTTTGTTTTTTGTTTGGTTTTTTTTGGTGGTTGAAAACACCTGGGTAAGGATAAAAGGAAACAAATGGAAGCCATGCTCTTAAGGGAAGAGACCGCATACCTCACCAAGTGAAGTGGACCACACTTCCCTAGCAGGGATTATGAAACTGGAAGAACTGTAAGATGCTGCAGTGATAAATGTACGGTGTACAACTTTTGAACATTTAGTAAAACTCACATTCTAATAGTTGGTAAATTCTTGGTGAACCTGATTGATAATCTTAGGTATCAGAAGATAGAAGAAGCACATTTTGCTTAAGTATGTCAACATAATTGGATATAAAGGTGATAGAAATCTGGCACAAAAAAAAAAAAAAAAAGTAATGCCATCCTAGTATTAGAATCGGTGAAAGAAAGAACCAGCAGGCATGGGTTTGGACACTCAGACTATAAATCAGAAAAGCACATTTAAAAATCAGCAGGAGCGCCTGGGTGGCTCAGGTGGTTGGGCGTCCGACTTCGGCTCAGGTCATGATCTCGCAGTTCATGAGGTCGAGCCCTGCACTGGGCTCTGTGCTGACAGCTCAGAGCCTGGAGCCTGCTTCGGATTCTGTGTCTTCCTCTCTCTCTGCCCCTCCCCAGCTCATGCTCTGTCTCTCTCTCTCTCCCAAAAATAAGTCAACATTAAAAAGAGGTAAAAAAAAAAATTGGTGAAAAGACTGCCATGATTCCAAGAGATCATAAAGAGAAACAGCTCAAGGGTGATGAGGGCCTCTGAAAAACTAAATTTCAACAACGATCATAATTAATTATGAAAGAGATTAAAATAAATGGCTACAGAATAAGCTCTCTTGGGGCTCGGATTTAAAAAGGTGTAAAAGGAGAAGCATATCGTCTCCTCCACTGCTGAGTTCCTGTTGAGCACCTGCTCTGCACAAAGGTCCACTGTGGAGATAGGATGCGATCCCTGATCTGAAGGAGCTGACAAAGGAGAGGCACAAAGCTATAAAAATTGTGTGGGAATCCACCCATAAGTCTGTATTATCACCAAGACACGTGTCACACGTTTTTAAAGTGCCATTCCTCACAGAAACATGTTCAGACACAACCCTGTCAGAATTTGCTAAAGACTGATGGGGGTACATGGGGGAAGGAGATGATGACAAAAATAAGGGGCATTAAAATGTAAAGGCTGTATGTCGAATAAGAACAAGTAGGGGTGCCTGGGTGGCTCAGTTGGTTGAGCATCGACTTTGGTTCAGGTCATGATCTCACAGTTGGTGGGTTCAAGCCCTGAGTCGGACTTTGTGCTGACAGCTCAGTGCCTGGAGCTTGCTTTAGATTCTGTGTCTCTCTCCCCGCCTCCCCTCTCTCTCTCTGCCCCTCCCCTGCTCACGCTCTGTCTCTGTCTCTCAAAAATAAATAAAGATGTTGAAAAAAATTAAAGAAAAAAAAGAACAAGTATCCTCAAATAGTTGATAATGTATTATTAAGGGAAGACAGAGAAGAAACAGAACTAAAAAATGAGTTAAAAATTGTAAAGATTAAAATAAATTCCCTGAAGAGGGGTCTTTAGGGATGAAACATGCATTCAAAAAGCCCACATGTTGTCGGGGAGCCTTGGAGGCAGCGACCATTCTGCCTTAGGTCTGGCTTCTGGTATCGTTTGCATTTCAAGATGACCTACCACTCCCATTCCAAACATAGTATTATAGTCCAGGACAAATTATCGTGTAGCACCCCACTGAGTCTCCTCCAGTGAGAAAGCCGCTTGGTTTTCTCACTCACTTTGTCTGATGTGTCTGAGGGCACTTCCCTCCTCTGTCTTCCTCCTCACTCTGGAGACCTAGTTTCTAGTCTATGGCACCTTCACAGAGGCATCCACTCACCTCTGTCCTCTTCTTGCTTATAGTACACATAAATGTCCTTCCCAGCTACTGAAGGACTGTAAGAAATCTCAGAGATGAGAGATGCAACTGACAAATGTCTTCAAACACGGCACAAAAGAAAAAGATGAGGACAGAGGTACATCTGGAACAAAGACCAGTGAATTTATGGGCAATGATGGCAAAATTCCAAAAATACGTTATCAAATAAGATGGTTTTTGAGCTCTAGAAAAAAGGCAGTGATGGTCGCAGCCCTAGGATAGGTGGGTCACAATGAGCAAGTCATTACAAAATATTCTCATGTTTCTTTTTGATACGGGCACTCACTGTTAGCTTCAGAAACAGTAAAGATAGAGTATAAGTGGGTTTTAGAAACTTAGTCCTTTGTGGATAAGACAGAGAAATGGGGGTCTGGATTAGAGTATGGTAATATAAATTCAAATATGTAAAATAACTACTAGAAAATGTTTGGTAGTATTTTGACCAGAGTATTTATTGAGTATTTATTTTGAGCAGAAAAGTGATCTCTATCATTGTACTATAGGACTCAATATTCAATTTCATCTCTTCAATAAATGGTGTTGAAAAAAAAAAAGGAGAACCATATGCAAAAGAATGAAACTGGACCACTTTCTTATAGCACATACAAAAATAAACTCAAAATGGATTAAGGACCTAAATGTGAGGGGTGCCTAGATGGCTCAATAGGTTGACCATCCTACTCTTGATTTCGGCTCAGGTCATGATCTGAGGGTAGTGGGATAGAGCCTTGTGTCAGGCTCTGTGTTGAGCATGGAGCCTGCTTGCCATTCTCTCTCTCTTTCCCTCTGCCCCTCTCCCCTGCTCACACACACTCTCTCTCTAAAATAATAATAATAATAATAATAATAATAATAATAATAATAGATCTAAATGTGAGACATAAAATCATAAAACTCCTAGAAGAAAACATAGGCAGTAATTTCTTTGACATTGACCTTTTTTTTCTAGATATGTCTCCTCAGACAAGGGAAACAAAAGCAAAAATAAACTACTGGGACTATACCAAAATAAAACAGTTTTTGCACAGTGAAGAAAACCATCCATAAAACAAAAAAGCAACCTACTGAAAGGGAGAGGATATTTGCAAATGATATATCCAATAAGGGGTTAATATACAAAATATATAAAGAACCTATACAATTCAGCTCAAAACACCCAAATAATCTGATTAAAATTGGGCAGAGGACCTGAACAGACGTTCTTCCAAAGAAGTCAGAGAGAGAAGGACAAATACCGTATGATTTCACTTACACGTAGAATCTAAAAAACAAAACAAATAAGTAAACAAATAGCAGAAACAGACCCATAAATACAGAGAACAAAGTGATGGTTGGGAAGGATTGGGGGATGGACAAAATGGGTGAAGGGGAGTGAATGATACAGGCTTCCATTTATGCAATGTATAATGGGGGGCATAGAGATAAAATGTACATCACTGGGAATATGGCCAACGGTACTGTAATAGTGTTGTATGATGACTGATGGTGGCTACATTTGTGGTGAGCACAGCATAACATATAGACTTGTCAAATTACTATCTTGTACACCTGGAATAATGTAATAGTATGTGTTGACTATACTTCAAAAAAAAAGAAAAACAAAAAAAACCCTCAACTTGGTTTTCTTTCCTTTATCACAGTTCTGTGGATTATCTGAATGAAGATGGAGAAGAAATACACATTAAATTTTAATTTTCAGATGTCATGCAGCCAAGAGAGAAAGCTAACACATGGATAGCATCAAAGTCTTACTGGTTTTGACATGTTGAACCACGACTGATACTAGTGAGGTGATATGTAATAGGGATACATGTGTATAGTTGTGAATTTAGGTTTCAAAAATTAACTGTAAAAGTGGAAGTCTCAGTTTGGGAGTGATTCATAAATAAGAGCTGAGAATCTTTGATAACCACATTTTCTACATAAGCCAAGACTGTGATACAGATGAAAAAAAAAACAAAACACAAACTTCGGCAGCATCTGAAGATGCACATGTCCAAAACATGGGCAGGAATGGTCATGCTGCAGTGTTTGATGGTCAACTGATGTTTAGAAAACTATGTTCAGTCCTGGATGCCATGGCCATGTGTCAAGAGGAGCATTCAAAATAGACTGGGTTTGGGAAATCTGCGTGGCTCAGTTGGTTAAGCATCCGACTCTTGATTTTGGCTCAGGTCATGATTTCATGGTACATGAGATTGAGCCCAGCGTCAGGCTCTGCATTGACTGTGAGGAGCCTGTTGGGATTCTTTCTCCTCTTTCTCTCTCTCTCTCTGCCCCTCCCAGCTCACGATCTCTATCTCTTTCAAAATAAATAAACAAACAAACAAACAAACAAACAAACAAAAAAACCAAAATAGACCAGGTTCAGTATTAGGATGAAGTTATTTGAAAACATGTCATCTAAGGAATGTTTACCCTGGAGGAAAGAATTAAAGGAGATGAAAGCCATCTTCAAATATCTAAAGCAATTAAATGGAAGATGGGGCAGTCCTGTTCTATATGCTTCAGGACCCAGAACAAAGAGCAACAAGGTGAAATTTCTAGGAAGCAGACTGCAATTACAAATAAGAGAGAGCTTTCAAATAACTAGAGTTGTCTAACAACAGAAGAATTAGTTTTGACAAGGTGTGAACCCCCTGTTTTTGGAAGTCCTCAGCAACTGGATGACCACATCAGAGAAAGTATGAATAAAATTCTCAGGAGACATGGCAGGTGGGACAAGGCTGCCTCCGAAGTCCCACCCAACACAAGGATTTTAGCTGATAGTGCTTCAGTTGAAAAGTCTTCCCAACTTCTGAGTGGCAAGAACTGGTACAAAAGGAAAAGCTATGATGAAAACCTTTCTCTAGTATGATAAACATTATGCTAAACAAACTGCAAACAACAGAAAATGCATTCCTTTTTACTTAGAACCATAAATTATTTGCAAAAGTCTACAGAAAAAAAATCTACTGATTTTAATTATCTTATTTCAATCAAAGGAAAGGAAATGGAAACAAGAGAATTTTTAGTTATTTCCTCAATCACATGAACTCTTGGGTAAAATTAAGAGAATGGTACGCCTACTACTACTACTAATAACAGCAGCAGCAATAACAACAATCTCATAGTAATTATGTGTGCCCAGCACTAAGACATACATATCTTCAATCCTTACAACAGCCCTATGAGGCAGATACTAATATTATTCTCATTTTATAGATGAATAAACTTAGGCAAGAGTAAGTTGCTCAAGGTAATGCAGAAGGTAAGTGCTAGAGTGAAGATTCAAGCAGTTCTTGTTCTTTTTAAAAAAAAATTTTTTTTCAACATTTATTTATTTTTGGGACAGAGAGAGACAGAGCATGAACGGGGGAGGGGCAGAGAGAGAGGGAGACACAGAATCGGAAACAGGCTCCAGGCTCTGAGCCATCAGCCCAGAGCCCGACGCGGGGCTCGAACCCACGGACCACGAGATCGTGACCTGGCTGAAGTCAGACGCTTAACCGACTGCGCCACCCAGGCGCCCCAAGCAGTTCTTGTTCTTAAAGTTTATTATTTTGAGAGAGAGACAGCGCATGTGAAAATGGGGGAGGGGCAGACAGAGCGGGAGAGAAAGAATCCCGAGCAGGCTCTGCACTGTCAGTGTGGAGCTGGATGCGTGGCTCAAACTCACAAACTGCAAGATCATGACCTGAGCTGAAATCAAGAGTCAGATGCTTCACCAACTGAGCCACCCAGGTACCCCAAGTAGTTCTTGCTCTTAACTAGCATGGTATAATGCCTTTTCTTTCTCTTACATGAACTGGAAAGCATTTCAATTTCATTTGAGAAGAGAACACATATCTATGTCATAATATAATTTACAAGCCCGTGCACAAGGGCAAATTTTTTCATGATACATCACAGATTTAAAATAGTACATTAAGTCAAACAACTTTGGATAAAACCATATTTACAGAGATGACAGAAAATTGAAGCCATCATTATGTTAATCATGCACCTCTATTACAATATACACATTTTTAAAAACCATAACTAAAAGTGCCATATGGCTGCAGGACAAATGTCAGTAAGAATTAGAAGTAGAATATTTCTTGGCCAACTAATCTTTGACAAAGCAGGAAAGAATATCCAATGGAATAAAGACAGTCTCTTCAGCAAGTGGTGCTGGGAAAACTGGACAGCAACATGCAGAAGAATGAACCTGGACCACTTTCTTACACCATACAAAAAAATAAACTCAAAATGGAAGAAAGACCTCAATGTAAGACAGGAAGCCATCAAAATCCTCGAGGAGAAAGCAGGCAAAAACCTCTTTGATCTTGGCCGCAGCAACTTCTTTCTCAACACGTCTCCGGAGGCAAAGGAAACAAAAGCAAAGATGAACTATGGGACCTCATCAAAATAAAAAGCTTCTGCACAGTGAAGGAAACAATCAGCAAAACTAAAAGGCAACCAACAGAACGGGAGAAGATATTTGCAAATGACATATCAGATAAAGGGTTAGTATCCAAAATCTATAAAGAACTTATCAAACTCAACACCCAAAAAACAGATAATGCAGTGAAGAAATGGGCAAAAGACATGAACGGACACTTCTCCAAAGAAGACATCTAGATGGCCAACCAACACATGAAAGAATGCTCAACATCACTCATCATCAGGGAAATACAAATCAAAACCACAATAAGATACCACCTTACACCTATCAGAATGACTAACATTAACAACTCAGGCAACAACAGATGTTGGCGACGATGCAGAGAAAGAGGATCTCTTTTGCATTGTTGGTAGGAATGCAAACTGGTCCAGCCACTCTGGAAAACAGTATGGAGGTTCCTCAAAAAACTAAAAATAGAACTACCCTATGACCCAGCAACTGCACTACTAGGCATTTATCCACGGGATACAGGTGTGCTGTTTTGAAGGGACACATGCATCCCCATGCTTATTGCAGCACTATCAACAATAGCCAAATTATGGAAAGAGCCCAAATGTCCATCGATGGATGAATGGATAAAGAAGATGTGGTATGTACATACAATGGAGTATTACTCGGCAATCAAAAAGAATGAAATCTTGCCATTTGCAACTACGTGGATGGAACTGGAGGGTATTATGCTAAGTGAAATTAGTCAGAGAAAGACAAAAATCCTATGGCTTCACTCATATGAGGACTTTAAGAGACAAAACAGATGAACATAAGGGAAGGGAAACAAAAATAATATAAAAACAGGGAGGGGGACAAAACAGAAGAGACTCATAAATATGGAGAACAAACTGAGGGTTACTGGAAGGGTTGTGGGAGGGGGGATGGGCTGAATGGGTAAGGGGCACTAAGGAATCTTTGTTGCACTATATGCTAATTTGGATGTAAATTAAAAAAAAAAAAAGAAGTGGAATATTTCTACATTTTATGTTAAGAATAAAAGGCCAAAAATATTTTACTTGATTAAGTATATTCTTCAGGTCATACTTTTTTTTTTTTTTAAACAAATAGGCACTGAATAAGACTCAGATGTTATCACATCCACTATTGAGTCAGAAAACAAAACTAATATACTAATATATTTTTACTTAAATCTTTAATGATGAAAACTTATTTTTACTAAAAATGTCAATGCAAAACTCTGACTGCAGTAACGGCATTTGGGGTTTCACACAATCAAAGGACACTATTACCTCATGTTGTTTCCACTATTTTTAAAAACCAGCCTCAGGGTTCATACTACTTTTAAGTCATTGGATAAACGATTAATGAGTTAAAAAAAATTTTTTAATGTTTTATTTTCGTGAGAGAGAGCGACAGAGTGCGAGCAGAGGAAGGGTAGAAAGACAGAGGGAGACACAGAATCTGAAGCAGGCTCCAGGTTCTGAGCTGTCAGGACAGAGCCTGATGCGGGGCTCAAACCCACAAACCGTGATATCATAACCTGAGCCAACGTCAGACACTTAACTGACTGAACCCCCCAGGTGCCCCAGGATTAGTGAGTTTAAAATGACAAATATAATTTAGCCCATGCTTTAACATTTTTACTGTTCCCTTATAAAATATCAGAGTAGTTTTTCTTTCGTAAAACAGCCTGTAAAATTCCTGTAATATGTATTTGTATTGAGCTTTAAGATATTTTTTAATAAGATCTATTTATTCTTTTGCAGGATTAAGATCATTCTGTATAATTGTGCAAGCCTATGTGACACACATGGCATTTATTACACTGCTCTCCTTTTCCCGTGAGTCCCTGGACCTGAAGCCCATGGAGATGGGTGGTGAGGGAAGAGGTGGGCTCTAGGAGGGACAAAATACAACTATTTCTACATATGGCAGTTTTTCAAGCACCCTGGAGCAGAATACCCCAGATGAAGCCACACAGGAACCTTTTTTAATCTAATGATGGGAGGAGATGTTCTCTTCCTAAGACTGGTTAATCCGTTTCTGCTGTTCCAATAATAATAAGAAAAACAATTGTAAAGAAGCAGCGAGCAAACATTAATAAGGAAACTCTGGACCTGGACATGTGTAACCTCGGGCTTCTCTAAGCCCACCTCACCTGTAAAATCAGGAAGATCATCTTTATGCCACATGACATTATTATGAAGAACAAATAAGATGATGTCTGGCAAATTACGCTGACATCAGTAAAATGTTACTAAGGGGTGCCTGGGTGGCTCAGTTGGTTGAGCATCTGACTTGTGATTCAGCTCAGGTCATGATCCCAGGAGTTATGGGCTCAAATCCCACGTTGGGCTCCACACTGAGCATGGAGCCTGCTTAAGATTCTCTTTTTCTCCCTCAGCCCCTCTCCCCCACTAATACATGAAAGTGCGCATTCTCTATTTCTCTCTCTCTCAAACAAATAAATAGAAATTTAAAAAAATGCCGTTCACATGCAAGACTTGAAGAGGAAGAGAGCATGGGAGTTCATTACAGAACTTAGATGTAATATTACATAATGCACCTGGCTTTAACATTCACAGACTATTTTACATAGATTCATGAAGTTGTTTTAAATATTTTAAATCTCCAGATTATTAGTGAATTGGAAACATGCTAACTTTTGAAAAATGAATTTCCAAATCATCTGGACCACTTAAAATTGAATCTATTCCTCTGAAAAGGTAAAAAAAAAAACATGATAAAGACAGATTTGGTACCATTTTTCTTGCCTTCTCCACACATTTCTATTAGGCTCAGTCTAGATGGTGTGTAGCCTGCTGTTGAGAGTGAGACTTCAGTTCGGCCACGCCACCCTGAATGTGCTGTTGCTTCCAATCTCGGAAACAGGGCCTGACCTAAGCAGGGCTGGGCCTAGTGAGTCCTTGGGTGGAACAGTGAGGTTTCAGAACTGATTTCAAGGCTCAACATCTCAGCGAAGTACATTTATGAGTCCACAAATAGCTTCATAACCGAACAACTCGTTTCGCACAAATTACGATGTCTGATTATATATATCCCTGTTATATGTACAAATAACCCCAAACCAGACATACATACATACATACATACATACATACATACAATTTGGTACTCCTACATGTACATATATGTATGTACGTATGTATGTATGTATGTATGTATGTATGTATGTATGTATGTATTTTAGAGATATTTTCACGCAGTTAAAAACATTTTGCTGGCATACTCAAAACTGCTAAATTGTTGACCCCTTGGCAGAGAATTCAGGCAAAGTAGTCTTGCTCCTTAAGAAAGACAGGTTAGAGCGCCTAGGTGGCTCAGTGGGTTGAGCGACTAACTTCAGCTCAGGTCATGATCTCACGGTTTGTGAGTTCGAGTCCCGTGTCAGGCTCTGTGCTGACAGCTCAGAGCCTGGAGCCTGCTTTGGATTCTGTGTCTCCGTCTCTCTCTGCCCCTCTCCTACTCTGTCTCTCTCTGTCTCAGAAATAAACATTAATAAAAATAAAAATTAAAAAAAAGAAAGACAGGTTGACTTATAGCTCAGGGTAGAAGCAGAGGTATCTGATTTCAAAATATATATATTTTTTTATTAAGCATTTTTTTTAATGTTTATTTTTGAGACAGAGAGATAGAGCATGGGCAGAGAGAGAGGGAGACATAGAATCCAAAGCAGGCTCCAGGCTCTGAGCTATCTGCACAGAGCCTGACACGGGGCTCAAACTCACAGACTGCAAGACCATGACCTGAGCCAAAGTTGGGCGCTTAACCGACTGAGACACCCAGGCACCCCCAAGATGTATTTAAATGGAACAAAGTGTACAATTTAATTCTTAGTTTATGAACTTTCACTGGCATTTGATAGGATGGACATTTGAGGTTAGTAAAATGGAATTATATTAAATTGAGACTTAAATTGCATAGGAAGAGCAATCATGTCTTCTGAAAGAAAATCCAACTATTTATAAATAACCTCAGATTTATCCATATTTTTGATTCAAAAGCCATTTTCAATTTAGTATCATATTCCAAAGAGGAACTTAATTCTACACACTGATATTCAAAAAGCAAAACATATCATAGGTTGTAGACTGCAGCAATGAGCCACTCTTTGTAGCTTTTTTAGGAGTAAATCAACAGCAAACTCTGTAATCTCATGACTAATACTATGCTGGTTATTTAATTAAAAAGAAAACTATGGGACAAGAGCAATCACATCATGTAGGTATCCAACAGTCCTAAGGGTTATTTGAGGAATACATAAACTACTTGAGTCTGTATCTTACTTACACACTTCTTAAATCCTCCTCGTATCTCAATTGTTCATCTGCTTTAGTATTTGGATGCTGATACCTGGGGATCACTTGCCTCAAAACTACCACTGTTACCTACATGACCCTAGATTCCTAACATCCTAACATGTATCCTGATACAGCATGAGCTTGAAACACATTTCTGACTTCCATCACTAGAGTGCATGTCAAACAGCAGAAAAACTCTATCTATTGAGAGTTATGACAATGACATATCTTCCAGGTGGCATCAGACTGGGGGCAAATGCAGGAATCAATGTATGGTGTGAAGAAGTTACCCTGTATTCCACGTAAATATAACCACACCTGCAGGATTAATACCTCTTTCAGATACAGTTTTCTATGTTACGGTGTTACAGAAGGTAACATAGATCTTTGCCTCCCTCAAGAGAATGGTAATGACAACTTTTTTTTTTTTTAATTTTTTTTTTCAACATTTATTTATTTTTGGGACAGAGAGAGACAGAGCGTGAACAGGGGAGGGGCAGAGAGAGAGGGAGACACAGAATTGGAAACAGGCTCCAGGCTCTGAGCCATCAGCCCAGAGCCCGACATGGGGCTCGAACTCACGGACCGCGAGATCGTGACCTGGCTGAAGTCGGACACTTAACCGACTGCACCACCCAGGCGCCCCGACAACTTATTTTAAATGGTTATATCCATAAAACCTTCTTGGAAGAGTGAAGAATGCTTGCTAGTTAAAAAAAAATCACAATAATTATTGCACTAGTTCAGCATAAATCCTAAGACAGACACTTACTAGACAATCACTATCTCTCTATAGAATGATGCATACCATTTCCTAGATGTTTGTAAAACCAAAGCCTGTATACAAATTCTCCCTTACTTCTTTTTTTAGTATGTCTAAAGCACCTTAAGAAGCAGTATGGTGGTGAAGAATACACAGTGTGGAGTTAGCAAACCTGGAAAAAATCATGATTCTGTGAGATAGTAACTGTGAACACTGTTAACGTTATTTGATCTCTTCTCCATAAAATGAAGGGATTCAAGGGTAGAATTTGATAGAACCATTTGATTAAAGTGCTTCATGTGTCTTGAGCAGACTGCACGATGAATGTATACTAGGGCATGAATACTAGGGCATAAATTTTAAAGAGATCACAGCACGCAGAAAAGCTTACAACCTTTTCTAACAGGTGCACACAACTCTTGTTAGGAATGGATCAAAGATAAATGTTAGTGTAATTTCCCTAGATCTAGAATAGGGAGACCTTCCACAGGGGGCACCATTGCACTATGCAGGAATCCATCTTCAGGGGTATATCTCTGGCTTTATTATGATGTGGTGAATAGGTACAATCTTTAAGCAAGCCAGGAAGTCAAAGACTTGGGGGAAAGGGACAGGATCCACTCATCCAAAATCTTTAGTAGCATCTTACACATCACTAACCAAATGTGGCAGATCCTGTGATCTCTATTGTTATCTCAGTAATTCTGTTTGAACACTGAGGTGGCACAGCCACCTTGCTATTACAGGAAAGGTAGTTAAGCACATCCAGGATTAGTACTCTGCCTTATGTAGTAAGTGGAGAAGCTGAGTAGTGCTTGCAGACACTGTTTAGGAAACATGGGGGGATGGCTTCAGACGTACCAACTAAACAGATTACACCTTTCTGATAGACTAATCATGTTGAAATCACAAAGCCCCTCAATTCTGTATAAAACTGGGCTGCAGAATTAGCATATGAGCTTGGAAATATATCAATGTAGGTAATAACCAGGACTTCTAACTAACTAAAACCACAGTCAGCATCTACTTGGTGGTGCCTTTTTTGTTCTCTTAAAAAACATAATTTTAGAAAGCCCATACCTCTCCACGTTTTTTATGATGGGGAGAGAGAGAATAGTGTTTCCTTCAGATCTAGTTAAAACAGTTTCAATGGATTAAATAGGCTCCTCTATGGGGACAGAAGGCTCTATCCTCTACATGAAGGCATATAGGCACTTCCTGTGCACAGGTGGCTCCTGATACCACAAACTGGGAGCAATAATTGAATCCAGCTACCCCACAGTGCAGAGCATTCACCCACAGAACCAGCCTGGAGGGCACTGTTAGTTAGCTTTCTAGACTAAGATTCAAAAGGTTATCCCAACTGAATCTTTGTTTCAACCCCAGGGAGTGCAAGGCATGGAGGATAAAACGATTTGCTTAAAAGTATACTTGGGAAGAAATAAGAAGAACAAAGGTAGAGTTAAATATGTCTTATAAATTAAAAGAACAGAATATAGGCACAAACATTTGGTTTATCTTGAGTCCATTCATTCATTCATTCAACAAATATTTGGTATGTAATATGTGCCAGGCACTGTGTTAGGCCCTCAGAGAACAATGATGAGCAAAACCAGACACAATTTCAGGCTTACGACTAAGAACTGGTCTTCACTAACAACCTAAGTCTTAGCCTCCTGATGAATGTTAGGTATTATGCAGATATGTAATTTTTAGAGGCCAGTAATTCAAAATGGTAATTTCAAGAATGAGAGAGATTGTCCCACTAAATATTATTGTTGCGAACCAATTTAGCAGTTTACATATACAATTAGAAACCCAAGATCAACAAGCTAGGAATATATGATTTGAAGAAAATAAAAAAAGATTTACAACTGCATAGAGGATTGAGTTCAAATAATATCAATACTATTTGGGTTAACAACTGAGAGAATGGCATATTTTATGATGTCATAAAGAGGTTTATTATTGATAGTATTTAATAATATTATTCATGATCCACAAAGGAATAGAGATTATGATCATCAAATCTGTTGATGCCATGGAGGTATGTGGGAATGCTAACACCTCAGAAAGCAAGAATCTAATTTTAAAATAACATTAAGAAATTAAGGAATAGATCATCAAAGCAAGATGATAGTCACTGGGGACTTATGCAAAATAATATACTCAGAGATTTAAGGAGTAAAAACTAGCTTGATGACTGGGGATGAATGAACATCCAAAGAGCAACTGTTTTGCAAAAAAGACCTAAGGGCTCTACAACTCTGGTTCAAGATACTATTACATGAGTGATTAGAATTTATTTTTGATTAAGAGTTTCACATGGTAAAAAAAAGCCATACATACAGACAGAAATTAATGCTTGTTTTTCCATCAATAGTAATTGTATTTTATCTTAAAAAATGTTTTTAATGTTTATTTATCTGGGGGTAGTAAAAGAGGGAGAGAGAAAGAATTCCAAGACATGGGGCTTGAACTCAGGAACTGTGAGATCATGACCTGTGCCAAAATCAAGAGACAGTTAACCCACTGAGCCACCCAGGTACCCCAATAATTGTATTTTAAAGGAGATACAGAATCCAAGAGTAGCTGTAAAAACTGACTTTGGTTAAGTTCATTGTTTTAAAAAAAGATTACAGAAAACCTAGGGGCGTCTGGGTGGCTCAGTCTGTTGAGCATCTGACTCTTGATTCAGCTCCGGTCATGATCCCAGGGCTGTGGGATCGAGCTCCACCTCGGACTCTGTGCTGTGGGGAGACTGCTTAAGATTCTCTCTCATTCCCTCTGCCCCTCTCCCCTGCTCACAGTCTCTCTCACTAAAATTATAAATAAATAAATAAATAAATAAATATCCATTATTGCTGCAAGGAAAAACACCTGTCTGAAATATGATTGTCAAAAGAAAAATAACTGGTTTTATCTGACTTTTAAGGGAACAAGGAGTGGGGGATTTAAAACTTTCAGATGGCAGTCCTGGCGGTATCTTCCGGCACCTTTCCCTGTGCCGTGGTTAGGTCATCGGATCAGCACTGGCAGTGCCTGTTCAGTGTGCTAGGCTTCTGTTCTCTTCAGTTGTCTTCCGGTGCTCCAACCACTGCTTGAGTCCCAGCACAAAAACTCACAGTGTGCAAAAGTTACATTCTCCAGCTGTGCATTTCTGCCTGTTGCCAGAGAAGTATGTAGTTTTCAGGAATCTAAAATTAAATTCTGGTTATGTCACTAAAAACATGATTTCAGGCAAGGTATTTTTCAATTCTTAGTAGCGCAGGTCATATCTGAAAAAATTCTAATTCAGATCTGACCCTATATGTCAGAAACAGAAATCTTAAAAAAAAAATACAGCGCATTTATTTTAAAACATGCCGAAATGTTACCACCTTAATGCCTGTATTTATATTTTTACATGCTGTCTTCCAGTCTTTATCAAGATTTTACATCACTGTACCCATATCATAATGGTATTTGGATTTTTTCCATTAAATCCTATTATAAACACTTCATTTAATTAGACCACAAGTCCTTTACGGGAAAAGATGGGAGAAGGGAATGATGATGCTTTTACATAGTCTTTGTTATTATCACTAAAACAGAAATCCTAAATGTAAAGACAACTTCAGGAGGTTAGAGGGAACAAGAGATTTAGCGCATACAGCAGTGCCGTATGGAATACTTTACCAAAGGAGCTAATGTGAAGCCCCAGGGTAGGAGAAGCAGCATCTGCCCGAGAAAGGGGTACACGGAAGAGAAAACACAGTAACATCTGGTCTCTAAATGTGCCAATGTGAAAAATTCTCACAGCCAGTTAGCTAGGGTTATGAGAAAGAACGAGCAGGCAAAAAACTGCCTGCCAAAAAAAAAAAAAAAAAAAAAAAAAAGAGTCTGGCTTTGTCAGTAAAGAAAGGACAATAATATTTACAGAAAATTTTCTATACTCAAGCTTCAAAAAAGTGGAATTTGGACTCAATACGCAGCAAAATGGTTGAAGCAATCTATGGCTAAAAGGGCAAACCTTGGAAAGGAGAACTGTGACATGAGAGGAAAGACTCTCTTTCTCTTCTTGAAGGGAAGTGATGATATGTGATCATGCAAATGCAAATGTCTGCGGACAGCACTGTTTGCTTGTGGGAAGAGAATTTTAATGTGTACCCTATGCAAATGCGTTTTATAATAAAACAGAATGTGCAAGGCCTTCTGAGGGCGGGGAGGGAAGCGGCAGCTCCAGACGCCGCACTTGAGAGTGGCGGGGACGCAGCCAGAAGCGTGTGCCACTCGCAACCCTGAACAGACTCCAGCAGAGAGGGCACGTCAAAACCCCACTCCTTAAAAAAAAATCTCTCTTACGTTCCACCGAGAACTGGATGCCTAATGAATTAACACCTGCAAGATCTTTCTTTACCCAGTGCTTAACCTTGAACAACTCTGTGCTTAGAGTGAACCCCAGGAAGAAGACATTAAAAAAAACAACAACTCTTTTCTGTACTGAGTCATGGGGAAAATGGTAGGAACTGCACAGTAAAGACTAGAGATGACTATAAAGAAAGCTCCCGAAAACATTTAGAGTCTTTGTGTCAAAATTAGCATGAATGTCAAAGCCCATTTAAGGCCCGGTCGGAAGCATTTGTGAAAGGGAGCAGGAGGCCATCACAGTGGTGACAGAGTCTGGTTTTGACCAAGTACTATCTATTGATATCTGTGTATCTGAAGCAGTTATTAAAAAGAAATTGGGGGAAAGTCTGCATCCCTACACTGGAGATATTTAAGCAAGCCATTTTGAAAGTGTTAAAAATTAAAATTGTAGAAAGCCGAACCATAGGTGCCATGTTTTGCCTGAAGTGGTAAAAATACCATCTGCCTCAGTCTTTTTAGCAGCAGGCTTATTTCGAGTAGCAGTAGGCTAAGCTGCAGGCATACGCTCAGCTCCAGCTGGGGAAAATACACAGACGTTTGTAGATGTTTTTCTAAGCAAGAGTAGTCAACATATTCGTTTTCTTTCAGACATATATATGTTACCATAGCAAACCAAGCATCAATGTGGTCCGAGAAGCTTCTCCACCAGTCCCAACCCGTACCCATAAATTCCTACAATTCAATAGGTGGCACTCTTCCCTCTAGCACTGCACCAAATCAGCTGCACTTAACTGTGGGGCCAGAAGCCTGGGAAACGTGGAATAGTCTTGAGAAATACACACTCAGGGTTGCAGACCAACCACTGTAATTAGGATCCACACAGCATTGCATATAGGGGCTTAACTGTTAGCACTGGCTTTTTGGGTCATGGTTCACTTCTGGTAATTATATTCTGTCTAATAAGACTTCTCCTGAAGTTTTAACTAGGTAAGTAAGACGTTCTTGTTTTTCTATTTTAGAAGCTACTGGGTACCATCGCCTTTCGGTTACTCAGCTCCCAGCCTTGCCCAGACCCCAGGTGGATGAGTTCCAGCAGCAGGAAGGGCACTCCCATGACTGTCTTAACCACTGTACAGAGGCAGGAGAGACAAAATGAATTAATGGTTGTCAAGTGCTTTGATATCTTAAGATGAAAGGCATTGTAGTACCGTGAAGCATTCATATCCAGACTCTATCGCAACAGGAACTCAATTAAAAAGTAATTCAATTTCTCATCTGAGGGTTTGAGTACAGACCACTGTTTTGCTGAATGTGACAGTCTCAATATCCAGCTGAAACTGATTTTGAAATGATCACCTCTTCCTTTGATTCCTCGCCATTCTGAGACTGACAAAATTTGAGAGCTGGCCTATACGGCCACAAAAGCACATAGCCAAAATAATCTCCTATGGTCCTCAAAACCTGACTTTTCAGATAAAATTTGGCTTTTGGGTAAATACTCACCACTTGGAAATAACAAAATTTCCAGCAACAAACACATTTCATGATGGTCTCCAAAAATGGCTCCTGAGTTTTTCAAATGTAGAGTTACAGATAAACCCAAGGGCAGACCTAAGCTGCTAAGCATCAGTCAGCATGAGCACCATGCCCATGCAAAACAGAGATGCCTAGACCGTGGGTCATGACATGTGTTACTAAGGGCCCGTGGTACACTGCGTAAGAGACAATATCACAAGCTACACCCTGCAGATATCTGCCCCATACCTGCTAGAGATGGACATAACCTTTTTTTCCCATGTCACTTGTGTTTAGGTCTGTGGAAGGACGATAAGCCTAGATGAATTGCTTAGATCAAGCTATGGCCCTTAAATGTCAGAACCGCACCACATATTCCCGAGGGGTGGGGTTCTGTTTACTGGCACAAGAAATATGATCACTACACACTTGTGAAGGCAACCATAGGACTACTGAACATTGAGATGGACTATGTGACATAGTCAATATATTCTTTTTTTTCTTTTTTAAATGTTTTTAAAAATTTATTTGGCGGGGGGGGGGGGGGGAGGGCGGGGAGAGGGAGAGAATCCCAAGCAGGTTCTGCACTGTCACTGCAGAGCCCGACATGTGCCTCGATCTCACGAACTGTGAGATCACAACCTCAGCCAAAATCAAGAGTTGAATGCTTAACTGACTAAGCCACCCAGGTGCCCCTGTAGTCAATATATTCTTAAAATGGCTCCGTGAAGTCTACAATCCTCAATTCCAGACCTCCCAGAACCTCCTGCACTTCTAGAATAATACTAATGCAACTCATATGCATACACTTGACAAGACCTCCTGTACATAAAGCCTGTGCTGGGTACAAATGATGCGACCATGAATAATGTACCTTCAGAGCTCTTACATTCCAATGGAAGAAAAAAACCAGAAGCAAGAAACTAAATGAAAATAATAATTTTAGATTATGATAAATGTTAAGAAGGAAAAATAGAGCAAAGGGGGAGGGGCTACTTTGGATAGGGAGGTCTGAGTCAAGGAAGCATGTGATGGCACAGCCTACATCAGCCTTGTTCATGGTGGCAGTCAGCACTAACACAGTGCTTTGCACATATAAAGTATCCAATAACTGGTGGTTGAGTGGATAAAGTAGATGAAGGAATGAATGTGGACCTCAGGTATATAAGAATGCCCCCCACTGCCCAAGAAGAATATTTTCTCTCAAATTTGGAATTGGCCTAAAGAATAAACCAGCACTATTCTAAAACTGCTCGCTTTATACAAAGGAAAGTGAAGAAAGACCAGAGAGGTTAAGGGTTCTTAGATTTTGCAGTGAGTTGGTGGCTGAGCCACCGCTGGGTCCAGGAGTGTCCTTCTATCCATGCACTGTATTTTTTCCTTTTTTCTAAGCTCTTCAATTGTCATGTGCTTCTGCAATAAGAAACCCTGAAGGAGTTCTAGGAGTCAAAAATAAGCATCAAGGATCAACAGTTATTCTATTGCTAAATCGTGTTGACTTTTCCCTTACTTTTTTGTTCATAAGTTAGCTTTCCTTTACCCTAACACAGTGAAATCCCAGCCTTTATCTCCAAGCTAGTTTATTACAACCTTCCCAAACAATCTTTTTAACTCTGTTGATACCTGTAACATTTGTCGAAAGCATCTTTTCTCTCTGATTGATATAAGAACACCTATACCAGATTTTCTCCTGCAATGGACTTCTTATGTCTTCTATTTTCTTACTCACGGCTTCACTCGCTCATTCACTTACCCATTTACCTCCTCCCTACCTCCTTCAGCACTATTTACCATGTGCCAAGCACTGTGTTAAGCACCAAGTACATAAAGACAAATATGACACTGTCCCTGCCCTCCAAGAGCTCACAGTCTACGGTCTGCCTCATAAATGGGTCATTATAATATTACAGAGTAAGTACAATGACTGAGAGATGTACCGTGTATTAAAGCACGAAGGAAAGCAATAGTTTGTGAGACAGAGAAAAGAAGGGACTACATCTCAGTCAAGGCAAAGAGGGGACAGGCGTGGAGCCATGGGTGTGCACCTCAGGGCTGCCAGGAGAGCACAAGGTTCTGGATCGGCCCTGAAAGATCACCATGGGTTTCAGCTGTCCCACTGCAAGCAGAGCCCTTACACCTCGTATTTCTTCCTCCTTGTCTTTGGGGTGCAGGTGTGCTCACACCCTGGATATTCCTGATGGTGGCATAAGCCAGATGGTTAGCATGTTTCTTTAGCCAAGCAGCTGTATGCATCCCACACACCTGCTAAAACGTTCCATTTGTCCCTGAGGGGAAAAACCAAGTGTGACCCAAATGTGTTCAGAGGCTTCCACTGGTGCACTGAAATCTGAACTCCCACAGCACTTTTTAAACAAGGCCATGTATCAGAATGATCTCGGAGCCTTTTTCCAAATACTTCTGTCCTGCCCCTGCCCTGCTCTCCCCACCAGGGGATTTTGATCTTGGTGAAAGAGGGTGTGATGCTGTGGTAACCTAGGCATATGTGTTTTCAAAAGCTCCACAGATGATGTGAAAACTACTACCTTTAGGAGTCTGAGTCTGCTGTGTATGGTGCCTCTCAGGTATTATCTGATGGTGCTAAAAGCTGTTTTGCATCCAGAGGCCAAAGGCATCTTTCTACCAATGGTTAGTTATCTTATCTAGTATATTTTTCTTCCTAGTACTTACCACCACATGACATTATACTATGTATCCATTTAGTTGTTGCCTCCCACACTGCATTGTATATGTCTCAAAAGGAAAACACTTCATTTGGCTCACTGTTATAGTCTCAACACTTAACACAATGTCTGGAGTGAAGTAGTCACTCAATAAATACACTTACCTGCTAATATCTATTACAGGGAATGTCCCTCAGCTCCAAATGTGATGATTCTTTTCTGACCTTTTGATTATAAACAAAAGCCAAACACCAGATTGAAATGTAGAAAACTGTGTAGTATGTATAAAATCTACTTACCTTAGCATAGTCTAATCTTCCCTTCTCTTGAGCCTGAAGTAGAAAGAGGGGGAAATTAATTTGTTAGTTCTTTAAAAATTAGGTAGTGCTTTTAAAACTTACTTCTCCAAGAATAAAAGCCAACTCTCTCTCCCTTGGTCCCCCATCATTTATCTATGTATCTACATAGTTGTATCTCTATGCAACTATACACGTATAACACTTTCAAGCATATTGAAAAGTTGAAAGAACTGCACAGTGAGCACGTATATATACTCTATCTAGACAGGACAGTAGCAGACATCATGACTCTTCACCTCGCCATGTTTCAGCACACAAGTCTTATAAGCATAGGGTGTCTTGTACATACCACATGACTACTATCACATTTTATTTTTTTTTAACGTTTATTTATTTTTGAGGGACGGGGAGGGGCAGACAGACAGTGGGACAGAGGATCCGAAGCAGGCTCTATGCTGACAGCAGAGAGCCTGATGTGAGGCTCGAACTCATGAACTGTGAGATCATGACCTGAGCTGAAGTTGGACACTTAACCGACTGAGCCACCCATGCGCCCTTGTTATCACATTTTAAAAACAATTCCATATTATCTAACATACAATCCATATTCAAAATTTTCCTATTGTCCCAAGAATATCCTTTATAGCTTTCTCCACCCAACCAAAATTAAACAAGATTCACACATTACATATGGTTTCTACATCTCTGGTTAGCCTTTTAAATCTAGACTAGACCCTCCCCATATTTTAAGAAATGAAAAGAAAAACCATTAACTTTTTTTCCATGCATATCATTGACTTTTTGAAGAGACCAGGGCAGCTGTCTTATAAAATGTCTTTTTGGATTTGTCATATTGTTTCTTCGATGTGTCATTTAATTTGTCCCTGTTTTGCTCTCAAACTGAAAGTTGGGTCTGAAAAAGCTTGCTTAAACATTTCTGGCAAGAGCACTTTATATAGGAAATTATGTACTTAATATTGCATCAATTCAGGAGGCACAAAATGTCAGGCTGTCCCACTCGTAGTAATGCTATAAATTTGATCACTTGGTTGAGGTGGTGACTATCAGATGGTTCCACTGTAACGACATGTTTCCTCCCGTATAATCAGTTTGTAATCTGTGGGGTCAGTTTCTCCTCCACTTCCTTTGGCATAATTTTTTATCATGTTGTATTATGTTGAAAGATCCCCAGCTCGACCTCCCACCCCATCAGGGATGAGGACAGAGAAAAAGGTGGAGTTGAAAAAGATATCCTCTATGGGGTTGTATTTAAAAAATATTTTTAGTTATAAAAAATTTAAAGTGAATACATACACTACTCAAATGTGTCATGTATAAAATCCTAACATGACAGAGATAACCAATGTTATTAACCTTTGTCGATATGCCAACTCAGTTTTTGTAGACTTCATTACAAACTTCTCTTGCCACCTCTGCACAGAATGAGAATCCTTCAATTTGCAAATAGGTTAGGTCCTGAGTCCAAAATGACACTATACAGATAATGAAGGTGGGCAGATTACTTTAATGAGATTAAAGAAGATTTATAACATTGGCCCTGACTCTTCTTGCTTCTTTACAGTCCTTTAAAAAAATTTATACAAAGATGCTTGCATTTTGTTTTTCTTATTTTCATAATAAGCAACTTAGAAGAAGACACTGCTCATGTATAGCTTTTGGCCCCATCACAAACCACTGTAAGTGAAAATGGGGACTTGAATGTTTTCTATGACACTAAAGGCCCCTGCAATCAATGTACTATGAAGAAGAATTTGGGGTTTTCAATCTGCTCTTGAAATTTTTTAGGGATGAACTAAGTAGAGTCAGAATGTAGTCCTGAGATGCATTAGATCATAAGGAACAGGAGTCAGTTCTTGCAGAAATTTAGAAACTAGGTTTCTTCTTTCTGCTCAGACATTTTACATTAACTTGTGTTTCCATGGACATATTCTCCCCAAATGTTTTGCCTATGTTGAAAATCTCTCTTTCTCCACCGTAACATCTACGGTTTACAGAGAACCCTTGAGCACGTCTGTCCAGGGCACTCATGACCCAGCTACTAAATTTTGTTACTGCGCAAATATCAACCGGCCTTGATCCAAGGAACAATCCATAGCTTGTGACCACAATTTCAGCAGCAGCATTTCACAGTTTTCCTTAGTCTTTAAGTTCTCAAACTTCCAGCTGTCCCTTGAATTCATTTTAGGTTAAGAGATCTCTGACACTGAGGCTGATCCTATGGTCACATGCTTTCCACCTTTTCAATTGTTCACCCTTTTTCATGCCTCTTGCTGATTAGTATAGATGGCTCAAGTACGGTACTTTTCAAATGATGCACAAACTGTGGGAGCTCCACAGAATTGTTCCTCTTGTCAAACAACCCATTCCTGCAACAAATTTGCCATTTTCTCACTACTTTCAGTTGTGTTCCTATTCCAACCGGCTCATCATTCTGTGTCTTTCAATATTCTTATCTTTCAGTATTTCACAAAAAGAGTACGTTACAAGTGTTAAAAGTGGTATTTGTTGGAAGTTAGGAAGCTGAGGAGTTTCTGTATCTTGAGATTGCAAGGTAAAGTGCAGAGAAATGATACAATTTACGATGACTTAGGGTGGACTTTTCCTTTTGAAAGTAGTGAGCCACTTTTCAGTTTGTCTCATTAAAAAAAAAAAAAAAAAGAAAGAAAAATCAACAGCCATTTCCTTACGTAGGAAGAGTGACCATAACGCTGGTTACAGATAACATTATAGTGATCCTATCAGAAATTTCTGTACAACCATTTTTCTCATACTTTGATTATAAACTATCTTAGAGAATTCTATTATTTTGAAGTCCTTGGGCTTTATCAATCACAAGTTACCTTCCAACTCTGTCATTTCATGGTGTATTCCTGGCTTGGTTACCACTCTTTGAGCCAGAAAAGATACACTCTGCTGGGGATGGCAGCACAGGAACGCTATGTATGTAATCCATATCTGTTCAGGATCAGCTCCTAAATGGTTTCAGAGCTGGGAGATCAGAAGGCTACATAAAATGACGGCACGATTACTGCAGCCATTTACAACCTGAATAGGCGTTAGCTGTTGATATATGGCTCACCTGAATGTCCTTTTTATTTTATTACAACAAACATTTCAGTTCTGTGAAACCACTTCATCCTGGACTGCTTAGTAAGCTTGTACAGAAAGCACCAGTTATCTGATAAGATAAATATTATAAATATTTAAGTCTTTATAGGATTTACAATATGTATTTCTAGCTGTCGCTGTGTGTTAGTATCTACGTAGGTCATATATGTACCTAAGAGTACACATTCTGATACACTTTTTTTTTTCACAAGATGCTTTTAGAGCTTATGAAAATACAGCACATAAGAAACTGATGGAAATGAGATTTAATCCCCTATACAAGTAACATTTCTCATTACACTTTACCTATTCTATTTCTTTTTGCAAAAGAGTTAATTTGGGAGAGGCTATAGTTTCTCTTTCACCTGATGGCTCATTCACTAAATAATTATCCATTGTGTGCCTACTATGTGTCAGGCACTGCACTGGAGAGGAAGCCATGAACAGAACAGATAAAAATCTCTGCCCTCGTGGAGCTTCTATTCCAGGGGTTACATAGTCTTGTTTTGGTTAGGCTTCACATACAATCTCCCTCTAGAACTTAGGTTCTATGAGAGGACAGCAAAGTTCTCTCCTGCTCACAACTGTATTCCATGTTTAGATCAGTACTAGTATAGAGCACATGTGGCCAATAATATCTGGTGAATGGATGCATACGTGGATAAATGCTTTTTTCTTTATATGTGTTGGTTATGTACGGTCTCTTTAGGAAACCTAAGAAGCAAAGTTCATTATACCCACTTCTATTTCTAGAAAAGCTGGGTGTTTCGATTCACAGCACCAGTATGTAGTTAATATGGAACCATCAGCTGATGTTTGGCAACTAATATTTACCCGTATTTTCATTTTAGTGCTCAACTTCTATTTATAAGTATACCTAGAAGGGGAATCTAGAAAATAAATTCAAAGAATTCATGAAAATCAAACAACAAAAGGATAGAACAGAGAAGAATGATCTAGTAGCCTTCCCATAGACATAGCGGTTTAGTGTAATTTAAGCATCTCAACCTGAGGGGCACCTGTGTGGCTCAGTCTGTTAAGCATCTTGACTTCGGCCTAGGTCATGATCTCGCCGTTCTGGAGTTCAAGCCCCGCTTTGGGCTCTGTGCTGACAGCTCAGAGCCTGTAGTCTGCTTCAGATTCTGTGTCTCCCTCTCTTCCCCTGTCCCTCCCCCACTTGCACTCTGTCTCTCTCTCTCTCACAAAAATATATACACATTAAAAAAAAAACCAAAACGTGCCTCAACATTGAAAGCAGTGTGTTGAACTGAAAAGCGCCTGGAATGGAAACCTCAGGACAATCCAAGATGCATACCTCAAAGCTTACGGTGTTAAGTAGGCCTTGTCTATGGAGGAAAGCAAGTGGCCTAATATATTTTATTTTATTTAAAAATTTTTAATGTTTTTATTTTATTTTTGAGAGAGAGAGAGAGAGAGAGTGAGTGAGTGAGTGAGGGACAGAGAGAGAGGGAGATACAGAATCCGAAGCAGGCTCCAGGTTCTGAGCTGTCAGCACAGAGCCTGACACGGGGCTTGAATTCGTGGGACTGTGAGATCATAACCTTAGCTGAAGTCAGACACTTAGCCAGCTGAGCCACCCAGGCACCCTGCAAGTGCCCGAGTATCTTAACGGTGACCACTCCAAAAAGCACTGTGACCTCCTGGAAAGAGGCGTGTACTGGGTGCCAGAAAATATGGTTTTTAGCACACGATACATGAATATGTCTAATAATTTTGAAATTTAAAAATCTTGGGTCTTCATTTTCTTATTTGTAAAGTAAGTACTGGACTGGACCACATGTTCCCAAATGTTGGGCTCTCACAAACGCTGCACTGGCTGTTGGAATCACCTGACTAGTTTGTTAAAAATGCACATCCTCAGTAATCTGGTCCTGAGTTTCTGACTCATTTTAAGATCACTGGTTTGGACCATGTCTAACGTCCTTTTCAATTTATGCTCCTGTATGCATTCGTGTTTACTTCAAAGGCTAAAAAAGAACAACTATAAAAACTCCTTAAGTCTCAAGGAGAATGGAGTGCTAGAACTTTCCCCTCTTTTTCTGACATCTGCCACTTATCATGTATATTTGTAGCAGAGCAAGATATTATTAAAATAACTTTCTCACTGGGGCCCAAAATAGGCTGATATAAAATAAATTCCAGACTGTATTTCAACAGCCAGCAGTCCTGAACCTCTTCCTGCCACACTGTTCATCTCCAGAAGCCACTGTAAATTCTACCATACACGGCAATTCTCTGAGGGCTTCATTACTACGGTCTTTAAAAGGGATTCACTCATCTTTTTGCCTCCTGTAGGTGTGCTTCTTGTCAATCCAGGTCATGAGAAAAGAAAGTAATTTTTCCCAGTCTTTAGCAGTTCACAGAGAATGTGTGGTTTGAACCTTGTTTTATCTTAAAAAAAAAAAAAGTGAAAACAGACAAGATAGTGTGCCAGTGCTCATGACACCAGAGGCCTCCTCAGACAGCTATAGTGAGCACTGTAAAACAATATTCTGTACAAAAGCAAAAAAAAAAAAAAAAAAAAAAAAGCCAGTATTCTGAGCGAGAGGATGCACAGAGGGATTAATTCCAAAGGTTTATATACCAGTCTCTGCAGACCAAAGGCAGATAGATCCCCTGTTGGTAAGTAATGGATGTACAATGTGGTCTTTTACTTTAAGAAACAAATGGCTTTCTTATAAGTCAGGTAACAAAGAAGGATTGGATGACATAAATGAACTGTTTCCAATTTTCAACTACTGTTATCTGGACTTGAAAGCTGGATATGGAGAAACCTTTTTCTAAAAGTAGAAAACTAATATTCCACAGCAGGGAGTCCAGAAATTGTTAGAGACTGATCATCTCTACTTATCATGTTATTCTTCCTGAATGCTAGCAGCTATATTTGGGAACAACAGTCGTTTTTAAAGAAATTCTCTTTTTAAAACTTCAAGGAAAACTACCTTCCTCCTCAAACTTTTTTTTTTTTCTCCTCAAACTTTTTAGTGTAAAAAACATCATGAACACCCATCTGCTCTCCACTACATTAACCAATTGCTAACATTTTGTCCTCTTTGCTTTCTCTTTGGACAATCATTTGCTGATTATTTGAGAGTAAGTTATAGACATCCTGTCTCATCCCTGAATACTTCGGCAACAACAATGTTCTCCTACAAAACCAACAAACTGTTATTACATCCAACAAGTTTAAGGTTTCTTAAAGTGGTTAAGAAGTCCATATTCAAAGGTTTCCAGTTCAACCAATAGTGTTGTTTAGAACGGTTTGTTCCAAGATCAAATTAAAAATCATGCATTCTCTTTGGATGTCATGGATTTTAAGTCTCTTCTAATCTACAAGTGTCCCCATACCACACCTTTTCTTTCATAATAGTGACATTTTTTTTTTAATTTTTTTTTTTTTTAACATTTATTTATTTTTTTGAGACAGAGAGAGACAGAGCATGAATGCGGGAGGGTCAGAGAGAGAGGGAGACACAGAATCTGAAACAGGCTCCAGGCTCCGAGCTGTCAGCACAGAGCCCGATGCGGGGCTTGAACTCACGGACGTGAGATCATGACCTGGGCCGAAGTCGGACGCTCAACCGACTGAGCCACCCAGGCGCCCCAATAGTGACATTTTTTAAGAGTCCAGGTCAGTTGCCCTGGAGAATGTCCCTTATCCTGCATTTGTCTGATTGTTTCCTCATGATTAGATTAAAATTAAAAAAAATTTTTTTTGGCAACACAACTACATAAATGATGCTGTATACTTCTCTATTATATCAGGAGTCATACAATAATGATACAGTTTGTGTCATTATTGGTGAAACTAAGTTTGTTCACTGCTTCCCTTTGTATTTAATGAGTAATCTGTGGGGTACTTTGAATCCATGTGAATATTCAGTTCTCTTCTAACCATCCAATTGGTTTAAGCCATCACCCATTAATAATCCTTGTGTGAATAAAAGATTACATTGGTGGCTGTGAAAAAAAATGACATCTTAAAGGTCTCTTGCCTTGGCACTGGCAGGAATATCATTTGGTTCCTTTAGAGAAGACAGGTTTTATTGAAAATAAACTCTCTGTACACCTGTATTGGTACAAAGAGGTAGAGTTTAGTATATACGTGAAAAGGCTTATTGGGGAACAGAGGAAGAGAGGAAGGGTAGGACCCCCATCGTCATCCTGCAACGGTATGGGTAGACTGTATGAGGATTTAGAAAGCTTACAAGTCAGAAATCTATTAGATCTGCTGGCCCCAAAGTTGAAGCAGTTGATTTTTGGTTTGGTAGGAGAAGCAGGGCTTGTATCAACCCAACTTTCCAGTTACAAAGAAAGAAACAGGGCAGGCCTCTTTGTTATTTTGATCATTCTTGTCTATTAATAAGATAGCACAAAGGCATCTGTAAGGAAATCAATACCATTTAGAACTCGATTTCTCAGGTACCTGATGTTACCATCTCTTTCACCTAGGAAAGCTAAATTTTGGAGAGAAATGTGAATGTCCCCGGATGAGATTTCTTGTATTCTCTTCCTTTGGTTAACTGGGAAAAGAGGAAGCAACAGATAGGTGCGTAGATGGCTATGGTGTCCAATTAAAAAAAAGAGGAGGGGCTTGTATTATCTACATAACAAATTTCTCTTTATTCAGAAGTCTTGTCAATCTTTTTTTCTTGCTGTGCTCCCTTGGAATCTGGAAGAGACATGAAATTTAAAATTGCACACACACACAAAATCTACCCAGATTGCAGAAAGGCCATGAGTAAATAAAAAAGGCTGAAAATGGAACTGAGTTGTTTCCTCCAGTGGCCAGGTTCCAAGATGATGGTCACCAATCTTGATGGAGCACCTCAAGCTCATGATGTCAAAAACCAAATTTATACCACTTTTTTCACTTAACTTGCCTATTAATATTAATGGCACAATTCTTCCTCTAATCCAAGTTCAAAATCATGATTTTGGCCTCTGACTGCCCCTCCCCAGTACACACCTGCCAGCTTCTCCCTATCATATTAGTCTTCAGGCCCTATACATTTTCTCTCTGAAATGAGTTAAAAAAAAATTAATGTTTATTTTTGAGAGACAGAGAGAAAGGGGGGGGGAGGGGCAGAGAGTGAGGGAGACACAGAATCCAATGCAGGCTCCAGGCTCTGGGCTGTTAGCACAGAGCCTGACGCAGGGATTGAACTCATGAACTGTGAGATCATGACCTGAGCCGAAGTTGGACGCTTAACTGACTGAGCTACCCAGGTGCCTCTGAAATGAGTTTTTTTAAAAAAAATTTTACCGTAAGTAATCTCTATACCCAACATGGGGCTTGAACTCACAACCGTAAGATCAAGAGATGTATGCTCTCCTGACTGAGCCAGCCAGGAGCTCCTCTCTGAAGTGAGTTTTACACCTAACCTTCTTACCTTCCCATTCTTGTTGCCAATGCTCTGACTGGGATTTCTCCCCAGCGCGGATCAACAGGTTCCCCAAAACCTCCTAACTCATCTCTTTCTCTCTAGTATCTCCTTGCTCCTTTCATCCTATATGATATAGCCAGACATACCTCCCTAAAACATTTCAGACCTTGGTACTATGTGGTTCAAAAACTGTCAATGTCTGCTCCATGACCTGAATCAAGTTCATTTTCTGCAAGCAAACATCCACAGTCTTTTTTTTTTTTCAATTGAAGTAAAAATTCATATAACAAAAATTGCATCATTTTAACTATTTTAAAGAGTATATTTAATTCAGGGGCACTTTAGCACATTCAGAATGTCGTACACCCATCACCTCTATCTAGTTTCAGAACATTTTTGTCATGTGGTAGCACATAATACTTCATGCCTTTTTACTGCTAGATACTATGCCATTGTATGGACATACTCCATTTTGTTTATCCATTCATCATTTGATGGACCTAGGCTGTTTCCACTTCTTGGTTATTGTAAACATTGCTAATCTGTATATTCACGTACATGTTTTTGTTTGAACCAAAGCCTTTAAATATAGGCATTGTGTACTATTTTGGAGCAATTCTTTGCCTATCTCTTACTATCTTATATTTTTCACATTTAAGCCAAACTATAATACTTTTATTTCTTTGAATACAATGCACTTGCCCATCTACATCTCTTTTTTATGGCTTCTGTTGCCTAGAAAGCCTCTCATTCCCACCTTTGCTGTTAAGATCTTCTTCTTCAAGGACCCTCTCAGAGATCACTTATTTTACAAATCCTTTCTTGACTTTCCTCTGTGCTCTCTAAATGACGATACTACACTATTCCCATCATTACACAAACTATTTGTATGTTTTTTCTTATCTCCTCTTTATAAGGCAATAGACCTTTAGGCAACATACTGATGTATCTCCTGTAGTCAAGCCCTTTGTTTTTCCTGAAGTCTAGCAGAAAAACTTAAGACATATTGTAATTCAGGAGATATCTAGAGCCATTGCAGAGTCTTTGTGGTCTCATATACAGTCCTTTCAAATGCCTACATTGTACACCCTCTGCAGTAGAGGATGTCATTATTATTCCTTTTGAAACAACTCAAAGTAAGTTAAGCAATTAGAGAATATCAGGTAGCATTAAGGAAGAGTCTCTGAATGTGCATTGTCTCTTTTGTTTAAGAATATACATGTGTTATGTTCATGTACACCAGCCTTGACTAGCAATTTTTGCTTCACATTTTGAATAAGTAGTAATAGTAGGATACCTACAGATAAGTGAGTTATAGCTTAGCATTGGTAAAATGTAGTTCACTTAAATAGTTTATGGCTGGTTATGACAGTGTCAGAATGTCACAAGCCTAAGTGACATTTCAGTACTTTCAGAAATAGCCAGGAAAATACAATCATAATTCCTATCTCTTCAGTGTCTTATAATGGCAGCAGAAAACTAGAAAGATCATTAAAAATAAAGCTTGCTGACCTGCAATGGCCTCTGGACTCCCCCAGAGAGTCAGAGCTCTGTTGTTCTCTGAAGGGTTCTACTTTCTTTTATTAGGGATCAAAATGATAACTGAGTAATGACTTCACCTCCCTAGGGTGAATCACCCATTCACTCAGTATTTTTACCTGATCATTATTTTTCAGCAGCTATAAATTTAAATTTAAAATTAAGGTAGAATTTAGTATGGAAACATTGCTCAACAAATATTTTTCAGCCATTTCAGATCTGGCCTGGTGCTTTTAACCGCCTCTTATAAAAGGGTATGTGTGCGTGGTGTGTGTGTGTGTGTGTGTGTGCACCTGTCTGCCTATGGGTGTGATGGATGGCAGCTACCTAATCTTAAGACTTTGGGAGTTGAAGAGGAGGTAGCAGGGCCTGATACAAAAAATTCCAGAAGTTTCTTCTTCCTGGCTTTACAATGATATTGAATGGGCACTAAGGGGTATGTGATCTCTTCTTCACTTCTCTGTCTAGTCATTAATTCTCACTCTCCCCAAGCAGGAAATCAAAAGGGTAGATGGGACACAAACCTGTCTGAGTACAGCAGGGAAGTAATTTTACATGTGATGTTAAGAAATCATAGGTGACTTCCATCATTGGGAGCAAGACTTTTCTATTTCTCAGTGTCAAAACTAGTATTAAGCTTCTAATAGAGATTAATATTTTTCTTATAATGCATCTCTTGCCTAAGAGACCTATTTCTTAGATTTATTTGAGAGCTGAAAGGGACCTCAGGAATGATCTAGTTCAACAGCATCCTTTGACGTTAAATAATAATAAGGACATGAAAGAATGTGATTAAGTTTATACAGATGCTAGCAGAGTCCAAATAGAATCCAGGTCTTCCAAAACCTTCACCTATGGGCCATTTCTGCTATACCAACTTGACTTTTTCTATTTAACAATACAGGGCTGCCATCAAATAGCCTAACTCTGTGAAGACCATACAACACATACTTTTTGACAAATACTAACTGGATGACTATTTCAAGTAATTCACTATGGCAGATGAATTCACTGTTATCCCTAGGGATCTTGAAATAAAATTCAAAACTTGGGGAGGAGGGGCCCCTGGGTGGCTTAGTTGGTAAAGTGTTTGGCTTCGGCTCAGGTCATGATCTCGCCATCAGTGAGTTCGAGCCCTGCTTTGGAGCCTGGAGCCTGCTTCAGATTCTGTGTCTCCCTCTTTCTCTGCCCCTCGCCGACTCACACTCTGTCTCTCAAAAATGAATAAAGGTTAAAAAAATTAAAAAAAACAAAAAAACCTGGGGAGGAAAGGATCACAAAAAATGCAGTGGAGGCAAATAATCATGAAAAACTGTGAAGAGAGTACTAGAACTAATTTCAGGATTAATAAGCAACCTCCTTGAGATTTAGGATAGAATGTCTCCCTTGAGTATTATGCTAATTTTGTCCCCTAACTCTGTGTAGGAGGCATTCACAGAACAAGATTGTTATCTTATAGAGCTTTATATAAACATGAATATTATAATTTAGAAGATTAAAATAAACTCAACCAAAGAGTCTTTAATCTGAGGAATGTATCCCCTTGCATGACAAAAACTAACTTCTTATTTCTTATTTGTTTCAGATGAATTAATCTCTTCACCAGTGATCCTGTACATAACTCGAACATGGAGAAGGGTCTGAAGTCACTTGGAGCAAACCACAGCAGCCTGGCAGGTCCTTGAGATGGGCAATAGACTGCCAGTCTTTCTTGAAGGATGAAGATCTAGATAGCATCACAGGGAACCTAGGCTGAAGCACAGGATGTCACCTGCTCACAGCCATCATCCTGGCAGGATTTACTGACCTCTGGACAAGATATATTTTATTTATTTGAGTTACTGGCTAAGGCACTGGCTATTTGGAAAGGATATCCCTTTGAAAATGTAAAGTCAAGTTGGAGATAATGATTTGGGAGTATTTCACCAGCTGTTTAGGAAATCCTGGATTCTCATGTTGTCTACATTTACGACTTTGTATGCTTGCAAAGAAACTAAAAGTTCAATATGTCCCTCTTCTGTGAAGCTTCTTTAAAATTCAGATCTCTGCTACATATATATATATATATATATATATATGAATATATGTAAATAGCCCAGGGAGAGTTGGTAGCTTCCATTCAACATATTTAGCTGGATCTTTTCAACCAAAATGTAAATCTGCAATGTATTCTAATGTAACCCAATTAGAGCTACTAACACCATCTGTATATATATTTTTGGTTCAGCTGTCAAAAAACACACAAATACACCCCAGTAATACAATATTGAATAGTTGTAGGATATTCATTGTACTATACTTCATTTAATTCTTTTTACTATTTTTAAATGAATCAACTTTCACTTTTTTCCTTTTAGAATTAGAATTTTAGTGCATATTCTAATATGTAAGTCTTTGTTCACATCTGATATTTTTTGAGGAAAGATTATTAGAAGTGGAATTACTATAACAAACTATATAAAATTTTTAAGAGACTACGTAAATGACTGTGTGTGTGACTTCTGAGGCTGGTCATAAAAGAAGATGCAATCTCTGCCTTGTTTGCTGGAACACTTATGTTTGGAGCTCTGAACTGGCAAGTAAGAACTCTGACTATTCTCAGGCTGCCATGTTGCAAGGAAGCCAAGCTAAATGGAGGAACCACGTGTATGCACTCTGGTTGGTCAGTAACATGGTCTGACATCCCAGTCTAGCAGCCTGGCATGAGTTGAGTCTCTAGATGATTCCAGTGCCCAGCACTGCTGAGTCATCTCCAGCATCTGGGTCATTTCAGTTGAGGCCCCACGTGTCATGGAGCAGTCATCTCTGTGCTCTGTCCAAATTCCTGACTCACAAAATGTTTAATAAACATGAACATAATCACATGGTTATTTTAAGCAGCTAAGTTTTGGGGGTAATTTGTTATGCAGCAACAGTAACTGGAACACTTAGTTTTCTATGCATCTATCATTAATTTGTCTTTAAATTCTCAATATTGTCAAGTATATTAGTTCCACTGATTTCCTTAAAGAAATTTCTCCTGGAGATCTCTGTCCTCTTGTCCCAATCTGGACTGGATACATAGCCACCAGCCTAGGACTTGCTTGGATGAGAGAGTGTAGCATGTTACTTATAACTTAAGGATGTGGGCCCTGGAGCCAGGCTGCCTGGGTTTAAATCCTGGCTCTACTGCTTGCTAGCTGTGTGATTCTGCACAAGCTAATTTCTCTGTGCCTCAGTTTCCTCATTAGAAGAGTGCTTGACACATTGTAAGTGCTCTTATTGTTGGCATTATTATTGTTTATTATGCTTCCTTTCATGCTATCCCTGGAATTCCCACTGCCTCATGCCTATGTCTGATCCCCTAGTTCCTAGATTCCATGTCTTTCTCTCTCTTGGTTACTTCTTTATCTTAATAAAACACAGCACCTGAAATACATCCCTTGAGAAAAGATGCTTGGGAAGTCAGTTTTTTGAGACCTTGTGTTTCCGTTTTAAATTGCCTTTATTTAACATCACACTTGATAATGTGACAGTCACAAAAGTCTAAGTTGGCAACAATTTTCTCTTTGAATGTTGAAGATGTTAGTCCATTGTCCTGAAGCTTTCAATGCCACTACTGAGAGGCCTTTCTGAGTCTCGATCCTTTGTATGTAGGTTTTTCTTTCTCTTCCTGGAAGTATTAGGATCTCTTTTTATCCCCATTGTTTCAAGATGTGATAATGATGTGATTATTTAGAGTCCCATTTCAACTTGGAAATTTAGGTCCTTCAATTCTCAGGATTTTTCTTTTCTTTACAATTTTTTTTTAAAGTTTATTTATTTTTAGAGAGAGAGACAGGGAGAGAGAAAGAATCCCAAGCAGGCTGCACTGCCAGCGCAGAGCCCGACACAGGGTTTCAACCCACGAACTGTGAGACCATGACCTGAGCCAAAACCAAGAGTTGAACGCCTGACTAAGCCGCCCAGGCGCCTCTCTTTACAAGTTTTTGTTGCTGTTAATTTTCTTAACTCCATTTTCAGTTTTCTCTCTTTGGGACTCCTAAGAGTATATAGGATCTGTTGAATTGGTTCTCAAAATTTTCTCATCTTTTCTATCTTCTATTGACTTTCTGTTCAACTTTCTGGGAGATTTTCTCATTTGTATCTTCTGTTCTTCTAATTTATAAAAATTCTGCTTTCATATTTTTTATATTTTCTTGCCCAAAAAGGAATCCTCTCATCTTCTATCAGGTGAATATGAGGGATGTGAAGCTGGCTGATGGCATTTTGAAAGCCAGTGAGGGAAGAGGGTAAAGAGAGGGAAAATCTTACCATTCCAAATGCAGATATGACTTAGGCTCTCTTTGCTTTAAGTTTGGCAGCTGTCCCTGCCCTCAGCTCTGCCTACTTTCTCTTGTCTCACATTAACCCAATCGATTAGAACCACAAAGTTAAATAAATTCAATGAGGCTTTGGGTAAAAGGGCAAGAATTTATCATTCCAGAGTTTTTGGATTAAAAGAAAAGCAAAAAAGTTCCCTTTCATCTTTTATACCTTCTTTCCTGCAAAAAAGTAAGAAATTCACCCAATTTAAGCCTCTGTACCCCTCCCACTTCACCATGCTTTTTTTTTTTTCCTTTGGTAATACCTCAGAATTTGAGTATTCAGGGTCCAAGTTTGTTTTAAAATAACCCAATGAGCTGACAGACGGAGCTTCTGGAATTCTGCAGCTTGTGCTAGAGTCTGCAGATGGGAAATTGCCGTCAGTTAAAGGGTGGTGCTATTACCATAGCCCAATTTTTGAAAGCCTTTAGAAAAAAAAAAAAATTATCTGAGTTAATTAGCATCCACCACAGGCACTAGTTTTGTGTTGCAGTATTCTAAGAACTCAGATAATAACAGCAGTTCAATCTCTAAGTTTTAACTAACATTTGCCTTTTAAAGATGTGGATTACAAAGAATTTTACCTGTTATATGAAAATGCTCTTATATGGCTGTTCTATAATCTTAGATCATCATGAAATATGAATTATATTCTAAAATCAACTAAATACTACTCTACTGATGCCCAAAATAGGAATAATTTCATTTTACCTCTCTGATCTGCTTAATCCACAAGTCTCTTCCAAGAAACTCCTGATGTAAGACCACAGGGGCTGAGTTGAGATTAAAAGTTATGGAGTCACTGGTCTTTTCCTTAATAAAAGGCTGGAGGTCAGAATTTATCTAGGAGGAGTAGTCAAAAGAGTTAAATCAGTAAGATGCATACACACTACTATGTTTTAGTCCTTTCAGAAAGCACCAGTTAATGCCGGGAAAATGAAGCTTAAGGAATACAGCTTTTAGATGAACTTTACTAAGCAAAAGAACAGTTCATATGATTAACAGCAATCTTTAAAATTCTTTAAGATAATTTTTTCCTGACATATTCCTTTTCTATTTGGCAGCAGACTTTGCTTTTACTCTTTAAATTAAAAACAAGAATTTTTTTTAAATTTTTTTAACGTTTTTATTTATTTTTGAGACAGAGAGAGACAGAGCATGAATGGGGGAGGGGCAGAGAGAGAGAGAGACACAGAATCGGAAGCAGGCTCCAGGTTCTGAGCCATCAGCCCAGAGTGCGATGTGGGACTTGAACTCACGGACTGCGAGATCGTGACCTGAGCTGAAGTCAGACACTTAACTGACTGAGCCACCCAGGCGCCCCAAAAAACAAGAATTTAAATAAAGTTTTAATGAACATAATTGTTTAATAAAATTTAAGATTTAATAAAATATATAAAAACTCATCTGGAGATATTACATACATATATATATATACATGCATGTATATATATAATGTATATATCTATTTTCTCCTCTCTTATGAGCTATTTAAGTAACATCTAAGAAATATATATTAAATGGAATCTTTAAGTTACATATGTACAGGGGCAACAATATAACAGCTAACCTCAAGACTTTTTATATTTCAGTATGCCCATTCAAAAGGACCAAGTATTAGAATTAAGGCTTTCGATTTTACTCAGTATATTTTTAAATTTCATTAAATTTCCACAATTTGTTTTACATAAGGAACTTTAAGGGAACTGTAACAAAAACGCAAATGATCTCCCATTCTGTAAAGGGCAACATTACAGGTTATTTAATAATTTGTAAGAGTTCTCTCAAGAACCCTTTCAGGTGGTAAGAAAAGACAAACATCACAAATATGGTTTAAGTCAGCTGTAGCTTTCTATCAAAATTACACAGTACTCACCACTCACACTGTTTATATTACATAACAATCACCATCTATGACTGACAGATTTTAAACACACAATAAACATTTTTTTTTTTTTTGAGATATAAAAGCAGCTTATTAAATGGCAGGAGGTTTCTTAGGTATCCTTTTAGCTATTTAAGCACTGGAAAAAGAAAAAATGTGCAAATACCTTATGACTCATGGCCATGTGCTTCCCATACTGAAATGCCATATCCTGAACGTCAGCATCATGCTTTGCTAATTCCATTGCAGCCTGGCAGCTCTTTGCTAATAAGGCACCATGGGAGAGAAAAGTCTGTTCCTTCCAAGTTGATATTCCAATATCTTCTGTGATATGATTTTCCTAAAAAATGCGACAAAGCCAGGATTTTAAAAAATGTTTTAGGAGTAATTGTTTTGGTTTTTGAAGAATATAAGAGTTAAGAAATGAAGTCCTCAAAACACTCAGGCTATTGCCACAAGACAGAACTAAAAGATGCAGAAAGTTGGCTCTACCTACAGAGAACTAAGGGGTGGGAACTGTTGTTTTGGGGTAATGGCGGGAAAGATGAAAGAAATGCAGAAGCAAATTTTATTTTGAACTAGGAAACTTCTATTACAATTTATGTAGGATAAAGAAAAGTTAGAAACTTGGACCTCCAAACTAACTCCCTTCTATATTCACGTGAGCTCTTGAGTGCTGGTATGCCAAAACACAAGATGCCTGTTACCTTTAACTTATGTGGAAATGTCAAGAGCATAATGAAGAAACTGCATTCTCTTAGAAACAGTTCAATAAAAAAAATCAGAGGAGGTAACCCATTGTAACGGAGTATGATTAGATTATATTATCATCCAAGTTTATTCCTATAAGGAGAAACAAGGAGAAAGGGAGTATATATAAGTGTAGTTTATTTACTTTCATCTTTTTAAATTATGAAAACCATTGTAGTATTTATAAGTTCACACATACCTACTACCTCTAGACCAGTGATGTCCATCAAAAATACAATGTAAGCTGCATATGTAATTTAAGATTAGCTAGTAGTGGGGAGCCTAGGTGGCTCATTTTGGGTGTCCAGCTCTTGATTTCAGCTCAAGTCATGATCTCATGGTTTGTGGGATTGGCCCTGCATCAGGCTCTGTGCTGGGTGTGGAGCCTGCTTGGGATCCTCTCTCTCTCTCTCTCTCTCTCTCTCTCTCTCTCTCTCCCTCTCTATCTCCCTCTCTCTCTCTATCCATACCCCCACTTGCAAGTGTGTGCATATGCACACACTGTCTTTCTCAAAATAAATAAATAAATAAACTTTAAAAAAGGGTAAAATAAAATAAAATTTGCTAGTAGTTACATTAAAAAGTGAAAAGAAATAGGTGAAATTAATCTTACTGACATTTTATCTATCCTAATATATCCAAAATATTATTTCAACATATAAAATTATTGAGATATTATAGCGGCACCTGTGTGGCTCAGTTGGCTAAGTGTCTGACTTTGGCTTAGGTCATGATCTAACAGTCTGTGGGTTCAAGCCCTGTGTCAGACTCTGTACTGACAGCTCAGAGATTGGAGCTTGCTTTAGATTCTGTGTCTCCCTCTCTCTCTGCCCCTCCCCTGCTCACACCCTGTCTCTTAAAAATAAATAAACACTTTTAAAAAATGTTTTAAAATTAGTGAGATATTTTATATTTTTTATGCTAAATTTTCAAAACCAGTGTGTATTTTACACTTACAACACATCACTAGCCACGTCTCAAGTACTCAGCAGGTACAAGAAACTAGTGGCTGCCCTACTGGATGGGGCTGCTCTAGGCAGTGGGCTCTCTGAGGACAAAAATGATGAACAAAGTATATAAAACAATGTTCATTTATGGTATTTCTTTGAAACTTCAAACTAACTAGAACCCATTCAGAAGGATTAACTAAAACACTTTACTTCCTGCCACCCATACCATAATCCTTCTCTTTCCATCATTATTTGAGGACAAATATAAAAAATAATAAGAAAACGGGATCATGAAAAGGTCAGCTCAGATCCAGAAGGGAACCTTCCACCCACTGGTCAGATCAAATTGTCAGCTTTATTTTATTTATTGTGCCTTTAAACAAAGAGAAAGTTCCACTTGTGGCAAGAGTTACAAATGTGCAACATAACATTGTGTAATAATAAAAAAGGCCATCCAAGGGAGAAACAGTGAATAAAGTGCATTATAAAACATTAGGTATGAATCACAACATATTTAATTTTGGAAATTTAAGAATGTATTTTTTTTTTAATTTTTTTTTATTATTATTTTTTTCAACCTTGATTTATTTTTGGGACAGAGAGAGACAGAGCATGAATGGGGGAGGGGCAGAGAGAGAGGGAGACACAGAATCGGAAATGGGCTCCAGGCTCTGAGCCATCAGCCCAGAGCCTGACGCGGGGCTCGAACTCACGGACCGCGAGATCGTGACCTGGCTGAAGTCGGACGCTTAACCAACTGCGCCACCCAGGCGCCCCGAGAATGTATTTTTAAATGTGCAAAGTTAACATACCATATTAATAAACTGAAGATAGAAACCATATTATCTCTCCATACAAACTAAATGAGCATTTGACAAAATTCAACTCCTATTCTTGATGGGAAAAAAAACCTAAATAAAAGAGGAACAGATGCATATTTCTTTAATATGATGTGTGTGTATGTGTGTGTGTGTACATGTGTGCATATGTGTGTATGTGTGTCAGCCCCAAAGTCTGCAAATACTTTATGAAGGAACATGAGTCTTTCCTAATAAAGTCAGGAATAAGAGAGATGCACACCACTGTTACTTAACAGTGTAAAGGAAGAGGCAAGAAAAGAAGAGATGGATAAATATTAGAAAGGAAGTTTTAACTATCGCTGTTTGAAGACAATGTAATTGTATACTGGGAAAAACTATGAGACTCAATTACAAACTACTATAAACAAGAAGTTAATTCAATAAAGTAGCAGCATATATATATATCTATATATATATCTATATAGATATATATATATACACACACACATATGTATATATACACACAAAACTTATAGTTAATAGGATAAATGTATTAATCATAACTTTCATGCATAAAAAGTACTTTTTGCAAAAAGTACTTCATGCATAAAAGTACTTTTTCATTACTAAAAAAGTAATCAGAAAGTATTATAAATAGGATCTTTTCTTCCATTATATCTAATGAAAAGAAAGATTAAAGACTGGGAATAAATTCAGAAATGTGAAAAACTGATACGAATGAATTGCTAAAATACTAGTGAAGGAACGCAAGTTACCTTAAAGAATATAAAAACATATCATATTTAAAGACGGTACAGTCCAACCTCATAAAGTTTACTCCAATTAAACTAAAAAGACCTTTCTTTCCTCCTGAAACCAGGGAAGCTGACTCTAAAGTTCACATGGAACAAACATAATAAAAGCAGGCAGGAAAACCATGAACAAGAATAGCCATGTGTATGGTTGGGGGAGGGTGGGGGGGTAGATGGGGACACCGATAGATGTCCAGCCCTACCAGATATTATAACTATAAAGATACCACGTATTATACTATAAAGCCTTAGTAATTTAAAAGAATGTGTACTTTCTAGACAGACAATTGGACCAAAAATAAAGTCCAGAAATCAAACTATATACAAACATTTACTAACTTGTAGGAAAAGTTGGACTTTTCAGTAAATGGTGCTGCTACAACCAAATAGCTATCTGGAAAAAAACAAACAAACAATAGACATACCTGCATTTACACCATTTATCAGGATAAACTCCAAATGGCAAAAGCAAAAGCAAAACAACCACAAAACCGTAAGCAATGTTAGAAGACAAAGGACAAGGAGGAAAAGTATTCGCATTTCCTTTTTTTTAAAAGATGAAAAAAATTTTTTTAAAGTTCATTTATTTTGAGACAGACAGAACACATGTGTGGGGGGAGGGACAGAGAGAGAGAGAGAGAGAGAGAGAGAGAGAGAGAGATTGAGAGGGAGAGAGAGAGAATACCAAGCAGGATCTGTGCTGTCAGGACAGAGCCCAACTTGGGGCTAGACCTCACAAATCGGGAGATCATGACCTGAGCTAAAACCAAGAGTCATAATGCTTAACAGACTGAGCCACCCAGGGGTCCCAAATTATTTGCATTTTCTTTAAAAAAAATTTTTTTTAACGTTTATTCATTATGGAGAGATAGAGAGAGACAGAGCATGAGCAGGGGAGGGGCAGAGAGAGGGGGAGACACAGAATCCGAAGCAGGCTCCAGGCTCTGAGCTATCAGCACAGAGCTCGAAGTGGGGCTCAAACTCGCAAACCTTGAGATCATGACCTGAGCCGAAGTCAGACGCCCAACCGACTGAACCACCCAGGAGCCCCAGTATTTGCATCTTCTATCACAGACAACTGGCAAATCACGCTGTGGTAGGCTAATAATGTCTGTGTCCCCCACACCCCCTCTTCCCAAATGTTACCTTAACATGGCAAAAGGGATTCTGCAGATGTGACTGAATTCAGGATGTTGAGATGGAGGGATTATCCCAGATTAACCGGGTGGGCATAAGGTAATCACAAGGACCTTTCTAAGAGGAAAGCAGCAGGGTCTGGGGTCAGACAGGAGATATGATGACAGAGAAGAGAGGGGTTGAAAGATGTTAAGCTCCCGAACTGGAATAGGGAGGCTGGGGTCAAGAGCTGAGGAATGAAGGCGGAAATTAGAAAAGACAACGACATGGATGTCTCCTAGAGCTCCCCAAGGAAAGTAACCTTACCAACATCTTGATTTTGGGTCTTCTGACTATTAAAATTCCCACCTCTACAAAGCTTTACTAAGTGTTGGTGAGGCTGTGAAGAAACAGGCGTCTTGAGCATGGCTAGTGGAAGTGGAGACTGGATGGAAATTTCACAATTTATCCATGAAAATTACAAATGTATTTGCCCTGTGATCCAGAAATCCTACTTCCGGGAATTAATTCTACATATAAGCCCATGCACATGTGAAATGAAATACACACAAGTTTGCAATCTATTGTTCACCCAGCTGCGAGGGTGATCCTTTTACAACTTAAGTCAGGCAGGTTACATTGACCTTTGTGCTGTTTTTCTAACACTGCAGGCCTGCTCTTCTGAGGCCGCTGAACTTGCTATTTTCAGTCAAGCACTCTCCCCAGATGTTTGCAGGGCTCAGTTCCTCATTACTTTGGGGTCTCTGCTCAAGTTTCAACCCATCTTTAATAGTCTACCTCCCACCCCATCATTTCCTATCTCCTTTCTCTGCTTTAAATATTTTTTCTTTGATACTACTCAACTCTTCACATAGGTGTTGGTTTAATGGTTTAACTGCCTACCCCTTTCACTAGGATGTTGGCTACATGAAAGTAAGGACTTTCTTTGTCTTGCCCTCTGCTGAATCATCAGCATTCAATGTAGTACATTAGGTGTGCAATAAAAATATTTGCTGAATCTTTATCTTTCTTTTGGTATCTTTCTCTCATTTCCACCTTCCTCTGTCCTATTTGGAAATAATAAGGAATTGAAATAATTCTCCTTGAATGCCTTACTGCCGCTCACAGAATCAAGATGAACTTCAGCATAACATTTAAGGCAAGGTCCTTTTTGGTACCAAGCAATACTTCTAGCCCCATCTCCTACCCAAAATATCCCCTTGAGGCCTGCATTCCAGCAACACAGAACAATCTGCTGTTTCTTGAACAAAATATACACTTTCACACTTGTGTGAATTTAAAAATATTATTCCCTTCAAAAAGAATATCATCTCTTCCTATCCCCTGCTTATTAAATTGAACATATCCCATTCAAATATCACTTATAAGAAACATTGCCAAATACTCCCACAAATACTTTTCTCTTTAGACTAATGTTACTTTACTTATACTACAATATAGCACTTATTCTTTCTGAATTGTATGCTTATTTGTCTTTTCTTGATTAGGTTGGACCCTGTCTTAGACATCTTTGTATATTTTTAATCACTTAGGCCATATTTAATCTCCAAAAAACGTTCACTAAATGAACAGAATCATGTTTGTCTGTTGCATTTATTATTTATATGTTATTTAAAAAATTGTTATATTTATTTATTTATTTACTTACTCATTTATTTATTTTAGAGAGAGAGAGTGAGTGTGTGAGTGGGGAAGAGGGGCAGACGGAGGGAGAGAGAGAGTCTTACTCAGGCTCCACGCTCAACATGGCGTCTGCCATGGGGTTCAATCCCATGACCCTGGGATCATGACCTGAGCTGAAATCAAGAGTCAGATGCTCAACTGACTGAGCCACCAGGTGCCCCTAAAAAAATTTTAAAAGCAAATGAGAGATATATTCATATAAGAATGCTATTCAGCAACAAAAGAGAAGCAACTACTGACAGATGCTATGTAGTAGATGAACCTCAGAAACATGAAGCTAAGCGACAGAAGACAGGCACAAACGGCCACACATCGTACGACTCCACTTACATGAAATGTGGATTAGTGGTTGCCTTGGCTGGGGGTGGGAGCTGTAAATGGGTATGAGGGACTTTATGAGGGTATGTGTGAAAATGTTCTAAAACTGATTCATGGTAATGGTTGCACAACTTGATACAGTTTCTAAAAAATCACTGAATTTTAGGCTAGACATGCGTTGATTTTATGATATGTAAAGTACAGCTCAATAAAGTTATTAAAAAAGAAAATAATGAATAATATTTTACATTTCTTGCTCTCATACTTAAATTGTTATTAAAAAAAAACTTATGAGGGGTGTCTGGGTGGCTCAGTTGGTTGTGCATCTGACTCCTGATTTCAGCTTAGGTCATGGTCTTGTGGTTTGTGGGTTCGAGCCCCTCATGGGGCTCTGTGCTGACAGTATGGAGCCTAGTTGGGATTCTCTCTCTTCCTTTTTCTCTGCCCTTCCCCTACTCTCTCTCTCAAAAAATAAATAAACTAAAAAAAAGGAAAAAAAAAAGTCTGTCCTCAAAAAGCTCACAGTCCAGGGATGGCATGGATAAATATATCTATATATGGATATAAACATATAGACAAACCAATGTAATTCTATTACAGAATAATTTTTGCAGGATTTCCAATAAAAGATTCAGTTTGGCTCATTATATTTTCCTTATTGTGATTAAGACATTTTATTATTATTTCTACATTTTAAATTATGCAAGTGATACCTGATCACTGAAAAAAAATTAGAAAATTCAGAAAACCAAGAAAACAATTAATTTATAGTCCCTAGAAATCTACTACCAAAGTTAATAAGGGCATAAGTTAATCTGTTTCTAAGTTAATCAGGATATTAATTCCATGAACATTAAATTATTATATATTGTGAACTTGGTTACAAATGAAACAAATCCCTCCATTCATTTCCATCAGCTTGCCACGTATATATTAAGAGAGCATGCTCTATTACAAAGGAAAAATAAATGTACAATTATAAAATACCAAAAAACTGGTTTGATAACCACTTTCAAATCAGCATCTTCACACATCAGAGATATAGAATTGGTGTGAAATGAATGAATGTAGTCAGAGTAAATGAGATTTAGATATTCTTATAGCATCAACTTACATATGTGCAGTTTTTACTGAAGATTTATTATCTATAAAAGGAAGATACAGTGAATGAATATTTACTATTGATGGGATTTCCTTTTTTCCATAAAGATAATATATGCCAACATGCCTATCGAATGACTGTCAGACAAAAGTACAATAATTTAAAAAATGCAGGTCTCTTATTCACTGTCACATGACCTTTTTGCTCAAGCAAGGCAGGTTCAGTAACACACGTACACAAAACTGAAGCCTGCAAGAAGATGTTTGCCTGAGATAGTGGCGCTGGTGGTTTTGCTCAGAGATAATATGCTGTTCTGCTAACTGAATTGTCTGGGGGCGTACTTTGAGTTGCTTTCCTGATGAAAGTAATACATTGGTATATAAAAATTCACAGGAGACCAAAGTGTATTTATAAAGTGGCTGGTTGGGATTAAAGGTCTGGTACGTGGCCATAGAACAAAAGCACACTAACTGACGCAGGAAAATGACAAACCCCCAACTAGAACTTGCCAAGTCAAACTCCCACCTTTCACATTATCAGAAAAGAAGAGTTGGGGAGATTCAGACACTGGCTATATGTCGAGATAAAAGCACTTTAAAGAAAGAATGCAAATATCCTATTTTTCATGCTTCCTACTTCTGATAAATACTCTGAGCCACTATCTTTATAAATGCAGCATAAATTTGGGTTTAGTGAAAGACCAGATCCCTCTAATGCCACATCTCACTATTTTAAATGTTTGCTTTGAGTTGCTGTTTTCAGCTATCTCGAGAAGTAAAACAAGAGACAAAACAGTTTACCAGCCTTATTTAAAAAAATAAATAAATAAATAAAATAAGCTCAGGAAATTTTTAGTAAAGACCCTCTAAATTTAGAGATAAGAATGAAGCAGGGAGAGAATGAAATCTAGTTATTTCCTGGGAACTAGCTAAGTGATGGCATTTTCACATTCACTGTTAGCTCTCAAAAACCCTATTATTATTCCCATTTAAAAGGTAAGGAGGTTTGAAGACTGTATTTTGACCCAAATCAGACACTAGTCAGAGACTAGGCAGAGATAGGTCTCAGACATACAGCGAGAGGATTCTATTTTGCTTAATACATAAAAGAAATACACACAAAATCTTTTATAGTTGGAAAAGTAGGCTGTATTTAAGAATGAATGACATGTTTTATCTATGTATCAAAAAAGTATTTTCAACCTATAAATTAAGTCTTGTAATAATACCCATTGGAGAAATCCAAGAGTCTAGAGCATAAGATGAGTAATGAGATTAGAAACAGTAGGCATCACAAGTATTTTTTCCGGAATCCCTAGGGAGGAAAAAATATATATAATATTTTAACAGACTCATCTAACAGGATGAAATAATTTGCTCAGATTTAAAATCCAATCACATGGGAAAGAGTAAAGTAGGTATCTTGGAAGCTTTATATCTATGTACATCATGGGAGAGAAACTAGTAAGATCTGATACATGTGTATAACTGAATCCTATTTTTTAAAGAATACTTCTATAGAATAAAAAGCTACTAAAACTTTATTTAGAAATTAGAGAGAAGGGTTACTAGGGAATTTAAAAATTGAGAATTCTTTGGTTTAGAGCCAGGTAGTCCCTTCCTGCCCTCCCTGCTAGTCACTTATTGCTGAGATATATGGGGCTGACCAAGCTGAAAAGGGATGGAGGAGGGAAGACTATTTTACAGCACAAATCCTTCAGCAGGTGGCATCCTTGGGAAGGGGGAAGCTCTGAACAGCTAGAGGGCAGCAGATAGTCTTCAGATGGGTTGTACAGTAGGGGCAGTAGGGAATACTGAATAATTCTTCAAGATGGACAGACTGGACGGCACCAAGGGGAAATGTGGCCTGCTCTGAAATGCACAGCCTATGCTAGTGTTTGGCGTCCCATGCAAATGCGCAGTAAATGCAGTTACCTGATTTTTCTGTGTGCTTACTACATGCCAAGCACTGTGGATTTGAACATTAGTCAGGCATTACTTCTCGACCATTAGAAGTTCAGCAGGGGAGAAACACAGTGAACGGAAAGTAGTTGGGTATGTGCAAAGGGAGCTATGCTTATAGTAGAGAGAAGGGAGTGAACCCTTCTGTTGAGAAAGATTAAAGAAGGCTTCAGTGGGGGGATAGTTAGAGTTGAGTTAGGTTCTGAATAATAAACTGGAATTAGGTAGAGGATGACTTTGGGGCATCAATATTAGTTCCATATTGTTGAAGCATACAGTGGGAGAGGTAGGTGAAGAAGGAGGAGACTAGTCAGGAAGGTAAGAGACCTAGAGGTTTGGATCTTATCATTTAGGTGCTAGAAAACTGTTTTTAGCGGGAAATGATATGATTATATGTGCAATTTAGATGGGTTGCTTCAGAAGCAGTTTGAAAGGAGGGGTAATAACTGAAGATCCATTAAAGGGTGAAGTGTGCTCTATTGTAGGTGAGCAGATGAACTAAAGCGGTAGCTAATGGAGACTGAGAGGCAAGAACAAGATGAGCTGTTCAAAAAGTGAAACAAGATAGCTCCCTACTGTGGACAAGATGTTGCTCACCCAGGATCCACTCCCCTCTCTCTTCTTACTAACAAGACCTAATTTTGTTCAGGTACTCACTGCTCTGATATGTGAACAGACTAATGCCATTTTGGACAAATTGACCATGATGATGGTTCTAGGACCTGAACTTCTTGAGTACAGACAGCCCCCTTCTCTTCCCACATTCTTTCCTTTTTTTTTTTTTTTTTTTTTTTAATAACCACACTCTTAAGTATGCTCTCAGGGTATAATACCTTTGATCTTTCCTGGAGATATGACTATGACACACACCTATTTTTTTTTTAATGTTTATTTTTCAGAGAGAGAGAGAGAGAAACAGAGCATGAGTGTGGGAGGGGCAGAGAGAGAGAGAGAGGGAAACACAGAATCCAAAGTAGGCTCCAGGCTCTGAGCTGTCAGCACAGAGCCTGACGTGGGGCTCGAACCCACAAGCCACGAGATCATGACCTGAGCGGAAGTCAGATGATTAACTGACTGAGCCACCCAGGCGCCCCAACACATACCTATTCTTAAACATTCTCTTCTTGGTGGTTCCCTAGTATGTACTTCCAGCCCCTAGGCTATAAAAATAGGTCTCAAGGGAGGTGGGGTTGTATCTTGCTGCTGCCCTAGACATGCTTCTGTCCATAAGTCCCCTTAATAAGCCATTTCTCGTCAAACTGAACTTGCCTGCCTTCTTCTTTGGTCTAATAGCTCCTCTCGCCTCGGAGGTCATTTTGCATATATTTCCCTTTCAGGGAACACTTGCCAATGATTAATTTAGGAAGGGGCATGTGGGCTAATTCTAGGTAATGAGATACATACAGTACAGAGGAAAGTCTAGGAGGAGGCTCCCAGAAAGAGACCCAGTTGGAACTTGCAACTGTTTCCTCTGGATGTACTCTGTCTTGGACAGACACACCCAAATTGCCACCAGCCTGATAATGAATAGGACACAAGGAGGCAGAGCAGAGAGACGGTAAACCTTGATATGATGGAGCTGTCACGTTAACTGCTTGATGCCTGACTACCTTGGCATGTTTGGTTAGAGTAAAATCTATTACCTTACTTTTGTAACTATTTAATTGGATTTTCCATTTTTTGCAGCTGAAAGCATTCCAACGAATTCATCCCTTAATGAAAAATGTTCATGCTATATGAAGTCTACACATGCCAACATTAGCAAACTACTAAAACATTTTAGGACGAAATTTTCTTAGGATAGTGTATTAGTTATCTGTTGCCATATAACAAATGATCCCACAACACAGCATCTTAAAACAGTAGACATTTATTATCTTATAGTTTCTGAGGGTCAGGAGTCCAGGAATGACTTAGCTGGCTGGTTCTGGCTCAGGGTTTGTCATGAGGTTACACTCAAGCTGATAGCTGGGGCTAGAGCAATATAAAGGAGCTGGAGACTCCACTCCCAAACTTACTAAGGTGGCTTTTGGTAGTAGTTGTTAATTGCTTGCCACATCAGCCACTCCACAGGGCTGCTCACCTGACATGGCCACTGGCTTCCCCTAGACTAAGTAATACAAAAGAGTGAGAGACAGTGAGAATACATTCAAGAGAAAGCTTTACAATCTTCCCTGATCTTGAAAGTGACAGGTCATCATATCAACTGTATGCTGTTTATCACACAGACCAACCTAGGACAGTATAGAAAGGAATTACACAGGAGTATCAGGAGGTGGGTTCACTGGAAGCTATCTTGGAGGCTGGCTACTACAGATGGAGTCTATGATTAAAATTTGTGGGTCGGAATATTTTAAAGTCTCTACAAACTTTCTGCCAAGTTGTTTTAAAGAAAGGTTCTTCTCCTCCTTCTCCTTCTCTTAAAATGGAAAACACTTAAAAAAAATTTTTTTAATGTTTATTTATTTTTGAGAGAGAGAAACAGAGTGCAAACAGGGGAGGGGAAGAGAGAGAGTGGGAGAGACAGAATCCAAAGCAGGCTCCAGGTTCTGAGCTGTCAGCACAGGGCCCAACGTGGGGGTCGAACTCACAAACCGTGAGATCATGACCTGAGCTGAAGCCAGGCACTTAACGGACTAATCCACCCAGGCACCCCCCACACCTTTTTTTTTTTTTTAAGGAAGCTCTATGCCCAACATGGAGCTCAAACTCCATTGAAATCCAAGAGGCACAGAGAACTCCCTTCAGACGTAACTTGAATCTATCTTCTGCACGACATATCATAGTGAAACTGGCAAAATACAAGGATAAAGAAAAAATTCTGAAAGCAGCTAGGGATAAACGTGCTCTAACATATAAAGGGAGACCGATAAGACTAGTGATGGATCTCTCTACTGAAACTTGGCAGGCCAGAAAGGAATGGCAGGAAATCTTCAATGTGATGAACAGAAAAAATATGCAGCCGAGAATCCTTTATCCAGCAAGTCTGTCATTTAGAATAGAAGGAGAGATAAAGGTCTTCCCAAACAAACAAAAACTGAAGGAATTCATCACCACTAAACCAGCCCTACAAGAGATCGTAAGGGGGATCCTGTGAGACAAAGTACCAGAGACATCGCTACAAGCATGAAACCTACAGACATCACAATGAGTCTAAACCCATATCTTTCTATAATAACAATGAATGTAAATGGACCAAATGTGCCAACCAAAAGACACAGGGTATCGGAATGGATAAAAAAACAAGACCCATCTATTTGCTGTCTACAAGAGACTCATTTTATACCTGAGGACATCTTCAGATTGAAAGTGAGGGGATGGGTAACTATTTATCATGCTACTGGAAGTCAAAAGAAAGCTGGAGTAGCCATACTTAGACAAACTAGACTTTAAATTAAAGGCTGTAACAAGAGATGAAGAAGGGCATTATATAATAATTACAGGGTCTACCCATCAGGAAGAGCTAACAATTATAAATGTCTATGCGCCAAATACGGGAACCCCCAAATATATAAAACAATTATGCACAAACATAAGCAACCTTATTGATAAGAATGTGGTAATTGCAGGGGACTTTAACACCCCATTTACAATAATGGATAGATCATCTAGACACACAGTCAAAAAAGAAACAAGGGCCCTGAATGATACATTGGATCAGATGGACTTGACAGATATATTTAGAACTCTGCATCCCAAAGCAACAGAATATCCTTTCTTCTTGAGTGCACATGGAACATTCTCCAAGATAGATCACATACTGGGTCACAAAACAGCCCTTCATAAGTTTATAAGAATTGAAATTATACCATGCATACTTTCAGACCACAATGCTATGAGGCTTGAAATCAACCACAGGAAAAAGTCTGGAAAACCTCCAAAAGCATGGAGATTAAAGAACACTCTACTAAAGAATGAATAGGTCAACCAGGCAATTAGAGAAGGAATTAAAAAAATATATGGAAACAAATGAAAATGAAAATACAACAATCCAAATACTTAGGGATGCAGCGAAGGCAGTCCTGACAGGAAAATACATTGCAATCCAGGCCTATCTCAAGAAACAAGAAAAATCCCAAATACAAAATCTAACAGCACACCTAAAGGAACTAGAAGCAGAACAGCAAAGACACCCTAAACCCAGCAGAAGAAGAGAAATAATACAGATCAGAGCAGAAATAAACAATATAGAATCTAAAAAAACTGGAGAGCAGATCAATGAAACCAAGAGTTGGTTTTTTGAAAAATTAAACAAAATTGATAAACCTCTAGCCAGGCTTCTCAAAAAGAAAAGGGAGATGACCCAAATAGATAAAATCATGAATGAAAATGGAATTATTACAACCAATCCCTCAGAAATATAAGCAATTATCAGGGAATATTATGAAAAATTATACGCCAACAAACTGGGCAACCTGGAAGAAATGGACAAATTCCTAAATACCCACACACTTCCAAAACTCAATCAGGAGGAAATAGAAAGCTTGAACAGACCCATAACCAGCAAAGAAATTGAATCGGTTATCAAAAATCTCCCAACAAATAAGAGTCCAGGACCAGATGGCTTCCCAGGGGAGTTCTACCAGACGTTTAAAGTAGAGATAATACCTATCCTTCTCAAGCTATTCCAAAGAATAGAAAGGGAAGGAAAACTTTCAGACTCATTCTATGAAGCCAGTATTACTTTGATTCCTAAACCGGACAGAGACCCAGTAAAAAAAGAGAACTACAGGCTAATATCCCTGATGAATATGGATGCAAAAATTCTCAATAAGATACTAACAAATTGAATTCAACACATATAAAAAGAATTATTCACCATGATCAAGTGGGATTCATTCCTGGGATGCAGGGCTGGTTCAACATTCACAAATCAATCAATGTGATACATCACAATAAAAGAAAAGATAAGAACCATATGATCCTGTCAATCGATGCAGAAAAAGTATTTGACAAAATTCAGCATCCTTTTTAATAAAAACCCTTGAGAAAGTCGGGATAGAAGGAACACACTTAAACATGATAAAAGCCATTTATGAAAAGCCCACAGCTAACATCATCCTCAATGGGGAAAAACTGAGAGCTTTTCCCCTGAGATCAGGAACACGACAGGGATGTCCACTCTCACCGCTGTTGTTTAACATAGTGTTGGAAGGTCTAGCATCAGCAATCAGACAACAAAAGGAAATCAAACGCATCAAAATTGGCAAAGATGAAGTTAAGCTTTCACTTTTTGCAGATGACATGATATTATACATGGAAAACCCGACAGACTCCACCAGAAGTATGCTAGAACTGATACATGAATTCAGGAAAGTTTCAGGCTACAAAATCAATGTACAGAAATCAGTTGCATTCTTATACACTAATAATGAAGCAACAGAAAGACAAATAAAGAAACTGATCCCATTCACAATTGCACCAAGAAGCATAAAATACCTAGGAATAAATCTAACCAAAGATGTAAAAGATCTGTATGCTGAAAACTATAGAAAGCTTATGAAGGAAATTGAAGAAGATAGAAAGAAATGGAAAAACATTCCGTGCTCATGGGTTGGAAGAATAAATATTGTCAAAATGTCAATACTACCCAAAGCTATCTACACATTCAATGCAATCCCAATCAAAATTGCACCAGCATTCTTCTCAAAGCTAGAACAAGCAATCCTAAAATTCATATGGAACCACAAAAGGCCCCGAATAGCCAAAGTAATTTTGAAGAAGACCAAAGCAGGAGGCATCACAATCCTAGACTTTAGCCTCTACTACAAAGCTGTAATCATCAAGACAGCATAGTATTGGCACAAAAACAGACACATAGACCAATGGAATAGAATAGAAACCCCAGAACTAGACCCACAAAAGTATGGCCAACTAATCTTTGACAAAGCAGGAAAGAATATCCAATGGAAAAAAGACAGTCTCTTTAACAAATGATGCTGGGAGAACTGGACGGCAACATGCAGAAGCTGAAACTAGACCACTTTCTCACACCATTCACAAAAATAAACTCAAAATGGATAAAGGACCTGACTGTGAGACAGGAAACCGTCAAAACCTTAGAGGAGGGGCGCCTGGGTGGCGCAGTCGGTTAAGCGTCCGACTTCAGCCAGGTCACGATCTCGCGGTCCGTGAGTTCGAGCCCCGCGTCAGGCTCTGGGCTGATGGCTCAGAGCCTGGAGCCTGTTTCCGATTCTGTGTCTCCCTCTCTCTCTGCCCCTCCCCTGTTCATGCTCTGTCTCTCTCTGTCCCAAAAATAAATAAACGTTGAAAAAAAAAATTAAAAAAAAAAAAAAAGACCCTAGAGGAGAAAGCAGGAAAAGACCTCTCTGACCTCAGCTGTAGCAATTTCTTACTTGACACATCCCCAAAGGCAAGGGAATTAAAAGCAAAAATGAACTATTGGGACCTCATGAAGATAAAACTTCTGCACAGCAAAGGAAACAATCAACAAAACTAAAAGGCAACCAATGGAATGGGAAAAGATATTTGCAAATGACATATTGGACAAAGGGCTAGTATCCAAAATCTATAAAGAGCTCACCAAACTCCACACCCGAAAAACAAATAATCCAGTGAAGAAATGGGCAGAAAACATGAATAGACACTTCTCTAAAGAAGACATCCAGATGGCCAACAGGCACATGAAAAGATGCTCAACATCGCTCCTCATCAGGGAAATATAAATCAAAACCACACTCAGATATCACCTCACACCAGTCAGAGTGGCCAAAATGAACAAATCAGGAGACTATAGATGCTGGAGAGGAGGTGGAGAAATGGGAACCCTCTTGCACTGTTGGTGGGAATGCAAATTGGTGCAGCTGCTCTGGAAAACAGTGTGGAGGTTCCTCAAAAATTAAAAATAGACCTACCCTATGACCCAGCAGTAGCACTGCTAGGAATTTACCCAAGGGATACAGGAGTACTGATGCATAGGGGCACTTCTACCCCAATGTTTATAGCAGCACTCTCAACAATAGCCAAATTATGGAAAGAGCCTAAATGTCCATCAACTGATGAATGGATAAAGAAATTGTGGTTTATATACACAATGGAGTACTACATGGCAATGAGAAAGAATGAAATATGGCCCTTTGTAGCAATGTGGATGGAACTGGAGAGTGTTATGCTAAGTGAAATAAGCCATACAGAGAAAGACAGATACCATATGTGTTTACTCTTATGTGGATCCTGAGAAACTTAACAGAAACCCATGGGGGAGGGGAAGGAAAAAAAAAAAAAAGAGGTTAGAGTGGGAGAGAGCCAAAGCATAAGAGACTCTTAAAAACTCAGAACAAAATGAGGATTGATGGGGGTGGGAGGGTGGGTGATGGGTATTGAAGAGGGCATCTTTTGGGATGAGCACTGGGTGTTGTATGGAAACCAATTTGACAATAAATTTCATATATTAAATAAATAAATAAATAAATAAATAAATAAATAAATAAATAAAAGGAAGTTCTACGCCCAACATGGAGCTCAAACTCTCGACCCAGAGATCAAGAGTCACATGCTGTACTGACTGATCCAGCCAGGTGCCCTCAAATGGTTCTTCTGATGTGCACATGGACCAGCCAAGTTTGAGACTGCCTTGCTTTTCAGTAGAATTATTGTTTTACTTATGAATTTAATGGGTAAGAAGTGGGAAGTCATTTCATTGATTGGCCATTTGTATTTCCTTCATTTATTCATTCGTTAAAGATTTACTGAGTACCTTCTTGGTACAAGACATTGTTCCAGGTGCTCATGCCAGTGAGCAAAACCAGAGCCCTTGTACTCATTGTTCTTATAATGTAGTGAGGAACCCAGATAATTAGGTAACCAGACAAATAAATATGTAACAACAAACTGAGATACTTCCAAGGGGCGGGGGGCAATGAACACACTTCTATGATCACATGTAATCAAAGAACTGAGGCTTTTGGGGATGGTTTCCCTGAGGAAGTGATACTCAAGATGATATAGGAAGGATGAATAAGGGGTAGATAGTAAAGAAGATGAAGAATCATGTTCTAGGCTATAAGGATTGTACATACAAAGGAGAATGGCATGTCTGAACAGTCAGAGAAGGCCATCAGGGCTGATATGCAGACAGTGAGGGTGAGAACGAGTGGTACAAGGTCAGGCTGGAGGAACAGACTGGGGTCAGACTACACAGGGTCACTTTGAGGATTTTGCTCTTTATCCCAAGAGTGACAGGATGTCACTTCACGGTGGCACAGAGCACAGGCACAGAATCTAGCATTCTGAGACCCCTGGGAAGGAGGAGAAAAGACTACAAGATGGGGGGATTGTATACAGGGAGGTGAAGGAGGAAGTTACCAGAGCAGCTCAGACAAGAGATGATGGCATCATGGACCATACAAAGGGGCAGCCAGGTTCTGGCACAAGGGTGAAAATGTGTGGGGTAAAGTCAGGCTGTAGCCTGTGCTATGAATGGTGGGGAGTGAGGACATAAATAAGGTACTACTCCCGACTACTGTTATGGATTGAACAGATCCCTGCAAAATTCATGTGCTGAACCCTTAACCGCCACTGTGGCTATATTTAAAGAAGTAATTAAGGTTAAATGAAGTCATAAGGGGCGGGCCCTGATCTGATGCTTAGTGCTCTTATAAGAGATACCAGAGCCCTTGCCTGGCTCTCTCTCCTCCATGTGGGGACACAGAGAGAAGGTGGCCTCCTGCAAGTTAGGAAAAGAGCTCTCATGAGAAGCCAAATTGTCCAGAACCTTCACCTCAAACTTCTAGCCTCCAGAACTCTGCAAAAATAAATTTTTGTTGTTTAAGCCATCCAGTCTATGCTATTTTATTATGGCAGGTCAAGCTAACACAACCACCTTCTAGGTAAATTTTAGGTTTCAATCAGTGATGTTTTGAAAGCATATTTACACTGTCCCTCTCCATATCTTTTCAGCAGTCTTAACAACCATCTTGCTAATATACTGTCTTAAAAAACGTTGAAAAGTTCTATATTCTGATTATTTACTTCTGCATAACAATCCATGTGAAACCTTAGTTGCGTAAACACCACAGCCATTTTATTATGCCCACAGATTCTGTGGGTCAGGAATTCAGAAAGGGAACAGAAAAGATGGCTGGTCTCTGCCACATAGTTCCTGGGGCCTCACTGAGGAAGACCTGAAAAGCTGGGGATGATCTGACTGGCTAGGGGGTGGAACAGCGGAATCACCAGAGATCCACTTCCAATAAGACAGCTTATTTACCCACACACACCTCAGTGAGGCCCTTCGGAGACTGAGAACTGGAGCGCCTCCCCGTGGTCTACTCATGTGACTTCTGACAGCAGGGTGGTTGAGCTGGTTGAGCTCAGAGAGGGACCAGAGGGAGTGTTTCAAGACAGCCAACATCCTAAGAGCCTAAGAAGTCATGCAGTGTCATTTCTACAGTACTTTATTGGTTCAGGCTCTCACAAGCCCACTGAGATTCAAGGGAAAGGGACACAGATCCTCACTACTCGATGGGAGATGATGGGAGGAAAGTAAAAAACTTTGCGGCCTTTTTTCTTTTTAAACCACTACACTCTACTTCTGAAGAGTGTGCAGGAGAGCAACTGCGGTCTTTGCTTCCTTTCAGTTATGCTTCTGGCTAAGGTGATGATACAGAAGATGGAGTAAAGCGGCCGTGGGGGTAAGCCTGGTGAATGGCGGAAGTATTAAGGATGACTCTTATGTCTTTGACCCGAGAATCTGGATAAACAGTGGCTTGGAGTGGATTTGGAGGGAAATGGAAGGTCATGTATCTGGTTTTATATGTATGGGGTCTCACATGCCTGTAAGAGCTCCAAGGAGAAATATTGAATAAGCAGCAAAATATTTAGCTTTAGAGCTCAGGAGTGGTCTGGGATAGAGATATAAATTGAGACTCACTGGCATGTAGACAGATGATAATTGAAGGCTTGGGCTTCATTTTCTGAAAGGTCTATTCTTATCCTGTGATCAGGATGGTATTCTTTTAAACAATTTACAGGCTTAATAGTCATGTTTTATCTCTCAGGCAAATAAACTGCCTTTTAAGATGCTTTGCTATGATAGCTATCAGTGAGTGACCTGAAGTACCTCTAAATGGTGTACAAATTCAATTTAAACACTGAACAAATAAAATCGTTCACCAACCAGACCCACTCTAAACTTGAGGGTTTATTTAATTGAAAGGACCATCATAGGTACTGAGTTTTCTGTCACCAATAGCTTTTCTGCCTTCTCTGTAATTGTATCAAACTTCACTTCTCGCCTCTCTATATCTAACCTAATATTCTTACATTTGATTCTTTTTTTTAAATGTTTACTTATTTTTGAGAGAGAGAGAGAGAGAGAGAGAGAGAGAGTGAGTATGTGAGAGCAGAGAGGGCAGAGAGAGAGGAAGACACAGAATCTGAAGCAGGTTCTAGGCTCTGAGCTGTCAGCACAGAGCCTGATGCAGGGCTTGAACTCATGAACCACGAGATCATGACCTGAGCTGAAGTCAGACGCTTAACTGACGGAGCCACCCAGGCATCCCATCTCCTACATTTTATTCTAATATGTTTACTTCATAATACATTTGCTGCTATTTCCTTTAAATAAAAACATTTTGTGGATTAAAATATATATACATTACTACTGTTTAAATGTGATGGTGGGTACTTTTATTATTCTTCTTTATGTATATCTGTTATATATACTCTTTTGTATGACTGATACATTTCATAATAAAAAAATTTTAAACCACTCTCAATAGCCTTTAAATTGGAGTAAGTTCAACATTTTTATTTGCAATGAATGATTTAAGACTGTGTCTACTTTATGAAAAAAGGATGTTAGTAAAATTATAGGCATTTATTATCACCTCCACCAGCATCTTCAAAGTCTTAGATATGTGAGTGATATAAGCTTGAACAGATGCCCAGCAAACAATAAAACATGACATGGCATATTTTATTAGCTCGTTAATACATGCCTTGGGTACAATGTGAGGGACAAGTTGTGAGTAAATGTAGCAATGAAATATACCCCAGAGTATCTTAATGCTTTTATACAACATTCACCGTTTCACTTTTAAATCTCTTAAAATATGTTTTCTTTTAAAGATCGTTTACACACACACACACACACACACACACACACACACACACACACGACAGTTCTAACTCCAAAGAAAGGGAAATAAAGTTTTCCTTTTTCTAATCTATAAAAGAACACTTCCAATATGAATTACCTTCCAGTTGAAAAGGTTAATTAGCTTCTTTGAACTGAAACTCACTGATTCTCTCTTTCTAGTTAACCTCCCTTGCCCACCTTCATCCATTTTTATGGGAACAGATTACAAAACCCTGGATTTTCCACATTATTCTGTACTTCTGCACAATGATGTCTCCATAATAAAAACACTGTATTCCTCTTGGGCTACCTGAGGATGACTGCCTTCATCATGGTAACTATCACAATGAAGAAGTTTATGACCAACCACTTCGGTGGAAACAGATGGTCAGTGATGCCCTTCATCCTAGGAAGGCAACAGAAACTAAGAAATTTAGGAGAAACCCGCTAAAATGTATAAGAACACACTGGATGCCATCTTTGTACATGGATTCAAAGCTCGTTTTGGTGGCAGCAAGACAACTGGTTTGATTATGTAAATCAACATGATTTACGATTCATGAACCCAAATACACACCAGTAACATGTGGCCTGTATGAAAAAAAAAAAAAAAGACCTGTGCAAACAGTGAAAGGAACACAAGAACAGATTGAAGAAAGTCAGGGGGGCCGCAGAGGCCAAAGGAGTGTTGGCAAAAAGAAGGAAGAGATTCTGCAGTGACTTTATCTGTGGTGATTGTGCAGACTTTTCCTGAGGATTAACAAACTATAAAAACTTTACAAAAAGCACCAAAAAACTACTGTAGATGCTTCACAAACAGCCCTGACATGGCCTTCCTGAAGTTCCAGATACCAAACCTCTGCTCTCTCCAGCTGGGGGAGGATTGACATTGCAGTTACTCAGCAGTTTCTAGCCCTGAAAGGCAAGGCTTGGGTCCTTAGGCTAAAAGCCTCAAGTCAACTGCTCTAATCAAAACCCTAATGATAGGGTTGGCCTAGACCTCCAGGTCCCCATAGATTCCCTGACTCTTTCTGACTCCAATTTGTTATTGGTAACATTACTCCCAAACTCAGCGGCTTCAAACGGTAATCATTTGCACATGGGTCAATGGATCAGCCAGGATTCAGCTAATCTAGACCGGTAGCTCTGCTTTTCATTGCGCATTTCTAGGTTTCTCATTCTTCTTGGACCAGCAGTCTAGCCAGAACATATTTTTCTCATAGTGATGGCAGAGGTCCAAGAGGGTCTCCTATTGGCCAAAACAAGTCAAATGGCTGGGCAAAGAGTTAAAGGGCATGAATTACACCCTGCCCACAGTGAAAGAAGATTGCAGTTCAATGGCAAAGGGCATGAATTATTTATTGCTGTAGAAGTAACTATCCCAAACTTAGTGGCTTAAAACAACAACAAACATGTATTGTGTTTCATAATTTCTTTGGTTCAGAATTCAGGAATGGCTCAGCTGGGTGGTTTTAGCTTGGGGTCTCTCATGAAAGACTAGAAATACTATACCTGCAGACAAAGAGACTGAAATGAACCTGTACAAATACTCTATATTTCTAATTACCGTCTATTACTTTTTAAAACATTTTTGTGCAGTGAGTAAACTTTATGGGAAAATGCTACGTAGAGTGTACTTAGCACTAAAACAAAAGACTGATACATAAAGAACTGGTTAAAAGATGATGAATGTTGACTCAATTCCACCAAATACATGGTGAAATGGTAATAAAACAGGAGACATAAATTGTATATGACTTAATAAGTTGAGAGAGAGACTACCTGCTGAACTCCTGGGCCCTTGCCCAATACTTGCTTCCACCGCCCATAATCTTGTCTGGTGTTTCAACCTGTGTTATTTCAACACTCCTCCAGCTTTCTCTCTGCTTCTAATTTCTTTGGCTTCCACTTTAACCTATTCACCACTTCTACAATAATCTTTGTCACATACCTCATTGTATAAGATCCTATGGTGCATTCCTCTTACTTACTCTTTTAAATCCAAACTCCCCAATACAAATGTTCAAGGTCTACCTACTGAATCATGGATCCCTTTTAAAATGATCACCTTCCCTAACAAGGCCCATTTGCTGTAGCTCCAACTACAATTTTGTCTCCATCTTAGTTCTCAATACACACACAGCTGATTTGTCTAGCACAGCTGCTAGCACACGATAGGTACTCGATGACATTTGTTAAATGAACACGCCTAGAGTAATAACTAGGTCACCCTAAAACAAAATGGTAAGTTTCTTAGTCTTAGTTGAACCTGTGTCCAAAGCACCTGCATGTCCGTGCTGTATGTATTTTCATAATACCTGTCTGCCTCTCAGAACTTACCTCCAACTACTCTTCTATTCATCCACTATGTGTCAGCTGGGTAGACCTTCTTTCTATTTGTGGATACATTAAGCCGGTTTCTCCTTATAGGCCTTTGCCTGAGTTGCTTCCCCTTCCTGGAATGCTTTTCCCCTCTGTTCTTTTTTCACATAGCTAGTTGCTTTTTGTCATTCAGATCTCAGCTTGAAAATTATTTCCTCAGAGAGGACTTTGATGAACATCCAGTCTAAAGGAACTCCCTTGGGGTATCTGGGTGGCTCAGTCGGTTGAGTGTCTGACTTCAGCTCAAGTCGTGATCTCATGGGTTGTGAGTTCAAGCCCCACATCGGGCTCGCTGTCAGCCCATCAGTGCAGCGCCTGCTTCAAATCCTGTCCCCACTCTCTGCCCCTCACCTGCTTGCACTCTTTCAAAAATAAACAAACATTTAAATAAAAAATATAAAAATAAAGTAACTCCCTCGATCCCTATCCACTATCACTTCTTCTTATTTAGTTCTTTGCTGTGCAATTATCACTATCAGTTATTTCTCTTGTTCTTTTCTATGATTGGTTATAGTTGGCCTCTCCACTAAGATGTAAGCTCCCGAGCACTCCAATTGCTAGTGTCTGCCACAGCAGATGCTCAAAAGATATATTAAATGAATGAATAAGCAATGTCAATACTCACAGCCAACTTCCTGATTCCAACAAACCTCAACAATTTCTAGTTCCTTTCTACTACAATTTCTAAGACTCAAAAGAAAATTCCTCCAAGAAGCTTCCCTGAAATATTAATCCTTAAAGCTGTACTTTCTCCTATATATTTATACTGTATCATATAATTTTACATGTGGTCTTCTGGGCAAATTGCTCTCCAGTGGTTGCATGTGCACATTTTTTCCTCTGAACTGTGTGTATCATCAGGTCCTTGAGGGCAGGCCTGTGTTTTTGGTTGTAGCTTTGTTTTGAATAATCCAGTAGTGCTCAGAGTGTTGTGCACACAACAGCAATTCAATGCAGGTTTACTAATAGGTACTGTATCAAAACTGCCCAATATAGTTCTATGGCTAATGTAGGATTCACGATGACAAACAATTCAACCAGAATCCAATGTGAAACAATTTATCTAGATTTCCCAAATTCAATCTCTTTAATGCATTAAAGTATCAGGAGATAGAATCTTACTCTCTCATTTTTCCCTCCAAAAGAAATATCTTCATCGAGGTATTTGAGTAGGTGTTGGAAGAATTGGCTGTTTTCAGTTGGATGCTGAAGCTATTATTCACCATATTCACCAATGTCCCCTACATATGGGCCCATCACATATATCCCTATTTGTTTGATTTCAGAAAATAATTTCTGTACAAAAACTGTCTGTAGAATTAATCATCAAATAATGAAAAATTCAGAACACAACATATTTCTCTTTTAGTCTTAGTTGGGAAGAAACAGAGTCAAGTTCAAAATCTACTTATAGCATATCCAGGTCGTATTGACTACAATTTCAACTTCCTTTCCAGTTCTCAATTTTTACTTTCCTAAACTTTGTTTCTTTGTCTACCCAAACTCATTTACCTATAAGTCTACAAAGAGGAATTCCCACAGGACCTCTCTAGAGCTCCTGAGTCTTTCATATGGAGAGTCTGCCATCAGCTCCCCATTAATCTGATTCATCTAAATACATCCACTTCTCTCCATAACCAAGCCTCTTGTATGTCAAATCTACCCTCATTTTTTCCCCAGTAAACCAGGTGTAAAACATTGGAGCCATTTTTGATTTCTTACTCTCATGGCACATGAGTACACAACACTCAATACAATACTTAGTACACAACAGACACACTAAAATAAGCATGTATAGCAGGGTATCGGCAACACAAAGATACCATAAAATTTATAGGAAGAAAATTTTGTATTTGTGATTATTTTAAGTCATTATAACACAAATCAAGCAATAAAGTCATGAGGACTGGCCCTTCCAGCAAGATGGAGCAGCAGACTGAATTTACTCCTCCACCTGAAACCACTAAAACACTGGACAAAATATATGAAACAAGAGCTTTAATGCATTTGAAATCAGGCAACAAATGACAGTGATCACTGAGAGATGGGAAATAAATAAATGTTCCAGTTTACTGTCTGGAGAAAATGCCAAGTCACAGAGCCTAGCAGTCTCCCTGAGTTGAGGAGATGGACTGGAGTGTCTACAGAGGCCAAAGGGGTTAGAATTAGGGGCTAGCATTCACAGGGCAGAGTACTCAAGATAGGTGAGCTGCACGAAGAGCTCTAGAGATGTACAGAGGGTTTTCCAGAAGTCTTCAGCTGAGCATTACCAATGCATGGATACAACATTATCAAAGTCTGAGGAGAGAATCATTCAGGAGGTAGAGAGGGAACAATCCTTAGAGCTCACACAGGGCTGGGAGTAGTTCCTGTTCCCACCAGCCAGAGTGGAAAACCTCATAATTCACAGGGTATCAGTAGAGTACTCAGAAGGGTTTTGCCTTTCAGGTGGGGAAAATTAGCTCTAGACTAAATACTATTCTGGTCTTGCCTATCAAAACTTAAATGTAAGACCTGAAAAAAATCAAACTGTTTCCAGTAACTTAACTGAATTCCAGAAGAAAGTTCAAGAATATTTATAGAGATACAAAAATATCTAGAATCCAACAAAATAAAATTCAGTGTCTGGCATCCAATCAAAAATAACCAAGCATGCAAAAAAAAAAAAAAAAAAGGCAGGAAAACACAATGCATAATGAGGAGAGAAATCAGTCAATTGAAGTCAACTCAGAAACAACACAGATGATTGAATTAGTAGACAAGGATATTAAAACAGTTTTCATAACTGTAGTCCATATGGTCTAGGAGCTAGAAGAAACCCTGAGCATGTTAATAGAAACACAGAAGATATAAATTGGTGAGCCTGAATGTGCACCAATAGAAATTATCCAAAATGAAATACAAAGAGAAAATAATACTAATTAAAAAAAAAAAAAGAATACAAATCAGCGGGCTCTGGGTTAATGTTAAGCAGCCTATTATACATGTAATTTGAGTCCCAAAGAAGGAGAGAGAAGGCCAGAAAAAATATTTGAAGAAATAATGACCGAAATTTTCCCAAATTTGATAAAAACAAAACTCACAGATCTAAGAGCCCCAATGAACCCCAAGCACAAGAAACATGAAAAATATGACACCAAGGCACATCATAATTCAAATGCTCAAAACCAGTGGTAAAAAGAAAATCACAAAAACAGCATCAGAAATTTAGCCACATAATATACAGAAGAATAAAACTAAGGATGACAGAAACTCCGTTGTTGGAAATAATATAAGACAACAATGAAGCAACATCTTGAAAACACTGAAAGAAAAAAATTCATCAACGTTGAATTTTATATCCAGTGAACATATCTTAAAAACAAAGTCAATATAAAGATTTTTCTCAGACACAAAAACTGGAAGAATTAATCACCAGCAGACCTGTACTATAAGCAATGTTAAAAGAAATCTTTTAGGAAGGAGGAAAATAATACCACATGGAAATCTGGATGACTGACAAAAAGAAATGAAAAGCACTGAAGATGTGAATTATGGGGGTAAATATAAAAGCCTTGAAAAAATTAAGTCCCTTTAAAATGTAATTGAATGTTTAAAGCAAACATAGTAACACTGTATTGTGAGATCTATAATATATATGGGAGCAAAATATATGAAAATGATAATACAAAGGCTGAGAAAGAAGTAGTAGAAATAAACTTTTGTAAGCTTCTTATCCTGTAAGTAAAGGTATATTATCACTTGGAACTAGACCGTGATAAATCAAAGATCTATATTATGAACTCAAGAGCAACTACTAAAACCGTAGTAAAGAGTTATAGCTAACAAGTAAAAAAGGAGACAAAATGGCATTGTGAAAACTAATCTAAGAGAAGGCAGAAAAAGGAAAGGGAAAAACAAATGGGACAAATGGCAAACAAACAACAAGATGGCATTTAAACTCAACCATATCAATAAACACATCAAATATAAATGATCTAGACACACAAATTAAAAGGTAGAGATCATCAGACTGAATAAAAGAGCAAGATCCAACTAAATGCTGCATATAAGAAACCTACTTTAAATATAAAAACTGGGGAGCCTGGGTGGCTTAACTTCTGCTCAGATCACGGTCTCACTGTTCATGGGTTTGAGTCCTGCATCGGGCTCTCTGCTTCCAGTGCAGAGCCCACTTCAGATCCTCTGTCCCTTCTCTCTCTCTGCCCCTCCCTGGCTCTTGCACACTCCCTCCCTCTCTCTCTCAAAAATAAACATTAGGGGCGCCTGGGTGGCTCAGTCGGTTAAGCATCCGACTTCGGCTCAGGTCATGATCTCGCGGTTCGTGAGTTCAAGCCCCGTGTTGGGCTCTTGTGCTGACAGCTCAGAGCCTGGAGCCTGTTTCAGATTCTGTGTCTCCCTCCCTCTCTCTCTCTCTCTCTGACCCTCCCCGTTCATGCTCTGTCTCTCTCTGTCTCAAAAATAAATAAACGTAAAAAAAAATTTTTTAAAAACATTAAAAAATTTTAAATATAAAAACAGTACAAGGATGGAAAAGATAACACCATAATTTTAATCAAAACAAAGCTGGAATGATTATATTAGCATCAGATAAGGTATACATCAGGAAAAAAAAAACATAAAGCATATTACCAGGGCTAAAAAAGGTTATTAAAAAAAATAATAAAGAGATAAAATCATCAAAATAGCACAATGATCTTAAGGGTTAATGTGCCTAAAGCAGAGATTTAAAATACATGAAGGAAAAACTGATAGAACTGTGAGGAGAAATAGAAAAATCCACAATTATAATCAGACACTTTAACACCCTTCTCTCAGTAACTCAGAAAATAAGCAGAATGAAAACAGTTATAGATACATAAGACTTTAATGACACTATCAACCAATCTGACTTAATTGATATTTACATGACACTCCATAAACAACAGCAGAATACATATTCTTTTTAAGTGAACATTTACCAAGATAGATCATATCTGGGTCATAAAACAACTCTCAATACATTTAAAATAACTCAAACCATATAAAATATGTTCTCTAACCACAAAGGTATTATAAATCAATGACAGAAAGACATCTGGAAAAATCTCAAAACACTCAGAAACTAAATAGCCAGGTTTTAAATAATTTGTGAGTCAAAAAAAAAAATAATCTTCTTACTATTCCTTTCCAAAGAAATTAATAAGTGGTTTGAACTGAACGAAAACTTAAAAAGTAATGTAATGAAAACTTGTGGGATGTCGCTAAAGTAGCACTTAGAGAGGAATTCATTGCATTAAATGTCATATTAGAAAAGAAAACAGGTTTCAATAAAAAATGATTTCAGCTTAAAACGCTTTAAAAATGATGGAAATAAAGCCAAAGTAACCAGAAGAAAGAATACAGAAAGGTGAAAAAGAGAGAAAAGTGGTGAAGCCAAAAGCTGGTCCTTTGGAATCAGTAATATTGTTATGCTTCTTGGGGAAATAAAAAAGACACAAATTACGAATGTCAAAACGAGAGACGTGACATCAATATACACTCTACATGTATTAAAAGGATAATATGGGGATATTATTAAGAACTTTATGCCAATAAATCTGACAACTTAGATGAAGTAAACAAGTTCTTTAAAGGCTATAACTACCAAAGGTGACTCACGAAGAAACACATAACCCTAAATAGTCCAACAGTTTTTAAAGCATTAAATTTGTAGTTTAAAAAAACCTCAACTTTCCCACAAAGAAAGGTTCCATGGTTTCACTAATGAATTCTATCAAATATTTAAGGAAGAAATAATGCCAATTCTACCGAAAAAAATCTTTCAAAATAATAAAAAAGGAGTTAATACTTTCCAATTTATTATGCAATAATATAGATGCAAACATTAACAAACTTTAGCACATCAAATTCAACAACGTATAAAAAGGAGACTGGATCAGGATCACATGAGGTTTACTCCACGAATGCAAGGTTGGTTTAACATTAGATAATTAATTAATTTACCATATTAATAGCCTTAAAAAAAAGGAAAACCTAAAAGAAAAAAAATAAAAAAATATGATCACCTCAATAGCTGTAGAAAAAAGATGTCAAAATCAACATTAATTCCTGATAAGAACTGTCAGGAAATTAGGAATACAAGGGAACTTCTTCACTAATCAAGAGCCTCTAAAAACAAAAACAAAAACAAAAACCTCCAGTTAACATCACACTTAATGGTGAAATACCAAATGTCTTTCTGCCAGCATCGGGAGCATGTCAGGAATGTCCATTCTCACTACTTCAACATTGTGTTGGGAGGTCTAGCTCTTGGATCTGAGATTTTGCTTTACCCTTACATACAAACTAATGAACTAGCTTGTGACTGTTTTAGTGATGCTAACAGAAGACACAAGACTCCTGGGTCAGAGACAAAGGACTTTATTATTCATGGCACAGCAAAAAGCATGTGCATGAGCATATTTGTGTTGGCTGCCCTTGATCCCAAGTCCTGCAGGGGCAACAATGTGGGCTCAGATGGATGCTAGCCTTCAGTGGATTTGTGTTACAGCTAAAATCAAACCAACAAACCAAACACTGAGTTTAGGGGATTGCTGCTTTTGTAGCAAGTAGTAAGCAAGCCTGCTCTTTGGGAGTAATGGCTATGTTCATTATCTTGTGATGATAGTTTCAATGGTACACACAAATATTAAAACATCAGATTGTGCACTTGAAATATTTGCAGTTTGGGATGCCTGGGTGGCTCAGTCGGTTGAGCATCCAACTTTGGCTCAGGTCATGATCTCGTATTCATGGCTGTGAGCCCCACATCAGGCTCTGTGCTGACAGCTCAGAGCCTAGAGCCTGGAGCCTGCTTTGGGTTCTGTGTCTCCCTCTCTCTCTGCCCCTCCCCTGCTTGCTCTATGTCTCTCTCTCTCTCAAAAAACAAAATAAAACATTGGAGTATTTGCAGCATACTATACATCAATAAAGCTATATCATTAATTTAACAACTATTTTTGGACTACGGCTAATGTGCTAGGCACTGTTCTGGTATTAGGAATACAATGGTAAACAAAATCCCACCTCCCACAGAGTTTATATGCTTGTAGGAGAAACTATAAGAGAATATCAGAGGGTGACAACTGTGATTAAGATAAAGGGAATTAAGTATGGTGGCTACTTCAGATTCGGTGAGGGGCTGTCTTTGAAAAGATGACATTGATGTAGAGACATGAATATCAAGAAGGGGCCAACTATGTTAAATTGGAAGAAGAATACCCCTAGCCTTTATTGTTTTGGCCTTCTAACTGTTTTCACATACCTCTAATTTCCAGTAAACCGTCATAATGACCACTGATGTATTAGGTTTCCCAAAGGTTTATTTGATCATGTAATTCCTTTGTTTAAAAATCTTTAATCCTGGGGCACCTAGGTGGCTCAGTCGGTTAGGTATTTGACTTCAGCTCAGGTCATGATCTCATGGTTTGTGAGTTCGAGCCCCACAGCGGGCTCTGTGCTGACAGCTCAGAGCCTGGAGCCTGCTTCGGATTCTGGGTCTCCTTCTCTCTCTGCCCTTCCCATGCTCACGTTCTGTCTCTCTCTCTCTCAAAAATAAATAAACATTAAAAAAGAATTTTTTTTTAATCTTCAATCCCTCCATTATCTCAAGTACTAAATATGGTTTTAGCTCTATATCCTGGCATTGTAAGTCTTGAAGCATGTGACAAAACCTACCTTTCCAGTCTTCTTACTATTCCTTTATTCTAATGTGGATGAAGGCCTGATCTTAAATACACCTACTTTTGATCATGCTGTTTCCTCTGCCTCAAATGGCATCCTTCTCCATCAACAGACGTCCTTCCCATCCTTAAATGTCCACCTCAAATATCACATTCTCCTTGAAGTCTTTTCTGATTTTCCCAACCAGATGTGACTTTTTGTTCCAATTTTCTCCCTGTTATTTTTTCAATGGACAAAGCTCCCCTTGCTAATCTTTTTATTGTATTTTAGAAGGTGGCATTGGGCTTTGCAGGTAGGCACCAATCTATAACTTCCTGGTGAATTGAATTATTCTTATATCTTACTTGAAAGATGCTAAGGGCTAAGGAAGATATGCTAAGGGGCTAAGGAAGATAGGCATAAAAAATAAAAAATAAATAAATGGACATAAGTGACCTTATCTACTTCTCATAAGAGAATGATATACTGAAAGTACAATCTATGCTTGGAAAAAAATAGAATGGATCTTTGTAATTTTAGTAACTCTGTTAAAGCCAGTTCCTTTCCAAGAGAAATGGATCCTCTTTAAAACCCTCTCACTTTCCTGAGACCGGGGCCAAGCCAACATGAGCAGAATCTCTGAAGACAGGAAAGAGGTGTGCTGTTCCCCATTTTAAAACCAACATGAGTGTTGCAGAGGACCTTGATTAGTTCACAAGGAAGGAGTACAAGTGGGTGGAAATAATAAGGAATCAGAAAAACAGTGTTTAGGGGTCTCTAAGACCACCCCAAGGTTTGATGGCCTTGTTAGGAGGACTCCTAGGACTCAACATATAGTCAAAGTCACAACTATGGTTTATTACAGCAAAGGATATAAAACAAAACCAGCAAAGGGAAAAAGGTGCATGAGATGAAGTCTACAGGAAACTGGGCGCAAGCTTCCAAGAATCCTCTGCCAGTGGAGTCAAACAAGATGTGATTAATTCCTCTAAGAATGAACACATGTGATAACATATACAAAATACTGTCTACCCGGGAAGTTCATTGGAGACTCAGTGCTCAGCGTTTCTGTAGGGGTTGGTCATCCTCTCTGCCTAGCATATACCAACATTCCAGACTCCCAGAAGGAAAGCAGATATTCAAAATAAACCACATTACTGGCAAAAACAGTTTGGCTACAGTGAGCTGCACTTACCAGTTAGACAATGGTAGAGACACTCCTAAAATCCAAGTTCCCAGATTCTAGCCAAGGGCCAACTTTAAAAGCAGGCTTTTCTAAGGATAGCAATCTTTTTCTATATATTGAAAATATTCTTACTTTTTTTTTTTTTGAAGAATAGATTTTACTTTAACTTTTTTTAAAGTTTATTTGAGAGAGAGAGAGAGAGAGAGAGAGAGAGAGAGAGAGAGAAGGAGTAAATGCAGGCGAGCAGCAGAGAGAGAAGAAGAGAGAGAGAATCCCAAGCAGGCTCCATACTGTCAGTGCTGAGCCCAGTGTAGGGCTTGAACCCACGAACCATGAGATCATGACCTGATCCGAAATCAAGAGTCAGATGCTTAACTGACTGAGCCATCCAGGTGCCCCTAAAGATATACTAACTTTTTGATTAAAAAAAAAAAAAAACTCACTTCTAGGGTTCTTTTTTTTTTTTTTTTTTTTTAGCAAATAGTATAAAATAGAGCACTGTTATAAACACTAAGATGTTCATCATCACAATATTGTTTAAACTCATTTAAAAAAAAGGAAACAGGGTAAATATCTAAAAATTGTGGAATGGTTCAGTAAATTATAGTAGTATGGAGAAACATTAAATAGTCATTAAAATTAAAATTTGAAGACTTTAAAAAAAATTTACTTTTAACGTTAATTTATTTTTGAGAGACAGAGAGAGAGAGAGCACGAGTGGGGTAGGGGTAGAGAGAGAAGGAGACACAGAATCTGAAGCAGGTTCCAGGCTCTGAGATGATAGCACAGAGCCTGATGTGGGGCCCGAACCCACAAACGGTGAGATCATGACCTGAGCTAAAGTTGGACACTCAACCGGCTGAGCCACCCACCCAGGTGCCCCTAACGTTTGAAGACTTTTTTTTTTTTTTAATTTTTTTAAATCTTTATTTATTTTTGAGAGAGTGAGAGAGACAGAGTGAGAGCAGGGGAGGAACAGAGAGACAGGGAGACACAATCTGAAGCGGGCTCCAGGCTCCGAGCTGTCAGCACAGAGCCCAATGCGGGGCTCGAACCCACGAACCGTGAGATCGTGACCTGAGCCGAAGTCGGACACTCAACCGACTGAGCCACCCAAGCGCCCCATTTGAAGACTTTTAATAACAAATCCTAGGGAATCAATCGGAACAAAAAATGACATAGAATAATAACTATAAAATGGGAGAAATATAGAATGAAATCTAGAAGGAAATACATTAAGGTGTAATCATGATTCATTTCTGGGGATGGTTTATGTAAAATAATTTCTTTTTTCCTCTTGACCTTTTTCTGTGCTTTCAATTTTTATTACCAAATATGTAGTTACTTTTCTAATTAGAAACAAGTTATAAGATAATTATGCTATAAAGATTTTAGATATAAAGGTCTGGATTCAAAGCCAATTTTGCTAAAATGCAAAATATTTAGTGTGTACAGTGAGTAACATGAACACAATGTACACGGCAGGACTTGGGAACTCTTAGAATGGTAAAAAACAGCTGCATTTAAAATGCAATCTTGGGGGGGTGCCTGGGTGGCTCAGTTGGTTAAACATCTGAAACTTGATTTTGGCTCAGATCATGGTCTCATGGTTTGTGGGATAGAGCCCTGCTTTGGGCTCTGTGCTGACAGCACAGAGCCAGCTTGGGATTCTCTGTCTTCCCACCCCCCTACTTCCCACCCCCCTACTGAGCACCCCACTTGTGCTCTCTCTCAACATAAAGAAACAAACTTAAAAAAACATAAAATGCAATTTTTCTACTTCATATACTTTTTTTTTTCCCAATTAGCTAACAACAACACCAAACCAGGTAGACAGAGAGGAAATGCTATAAACACTAAAGAAAGCACAATGGCTAATTTTTATTATAAGGAAAAAATGGTTCATTCACTAACAAACACAAAAATAAAAATACTGTTTTTCAATGCTAGATCAAAGGATGAATTTCCAAAATTACTCTGAATGTTTACATGATCACAATTTACATATGATCTGTCAAGTATTACTAACGTTAAGTCACATAAATTTTCATAGTTTAAAGGAGGATTAGGTAATTACTCTACAAACTTCTTCTGGAGAAGGTGATTTTGGACATATTCAGTTGTAATTCTCCTCCATTTGCTTTTAGTGCATCTACCCTGGTCACATAGGCACTGCTCCACAGAAAGCTATTTTCGTACTACCCAGGTTCTCCATCACTGCATTAAGTAGCCATATAGAAAACAGACTGCATTGTATTCTCTTCTCCCTAGAGAGAATAAATGGTTTGCAGCTGATTTTAAATCACAAAGCAATTCTTTTGTGTACTGAATTGGCCCAAGGCTACGGAGGTTGTGCCACTCACTTCCCACATGACCTCCACTTGTGGCTGCTTCCCAATCGTGCCAGAACATGAAAACCTTGAAGGCACTCCATGTGGGGCAGTGCTCTCTCTGCCTCTGAAGGCATTCCTGGGCCAAGTTCGAAAACCCAAATTCTGAACTGCCATTGCAATGGCAAGCACACTTAGAGGAGGGGGGAGAAAGGCCAGGATTTTTCTGGTTAGGAAGGGAAATGTGGTTAACCTAAATTGGACCTGGGACACAAATGGAGGCATCCAGAAGCACTCCCACAGCTTCAGTCCAACTATGCATTTTCCTTCCGTTATAAAAACAAAACAAAAGAAAACAAAACCAACCAAAACAGCTCTTTAAATGGTTTGGCTATATTCAGAAATGTAATTGCTCAAAGAAGGTCGGTAGTGCTTTAAAGGGCTGTGTTTGGGGAGACGGTAGGGAAACAGGGCAGATGGACAAAGCATTGCTACAGATTCTCTGAAGTAAAACTAGCCAATGAAAGTCAGCAATTAGTGCTTGCTAATTGGCAGTGCACGTATGATCAACAGTCCTTCAAAGACTTTCGTTGCTTCCTCTTTTCTCTTTCCCAGGAAGAAACAGATTATGTGGGACTTGGAGTCAAAAAAACCTGGGTTCAGATCATGCCACTGTGAAACATACATCAACAAAGAGTTTCCAGAAAATAGGCTTTCCTGCCTTTTGTCATCCCTGAATCTCAGGCTTTTAATGTATAAAATGGGCGTACCAACAAATGTCCCCCTTTTTATGGGTGACTGTAGAGAAAGAAAGTATAAGCAAACTGTAAAGGGCTATCTAACCATTTACTGTTGTCGTTGCTGTCAGGTCTGCCTGACATACAGAAAGTATTTAATACATGTTCACAAAATTATTAACAAACTAGGCTAATTATAGTGGACAAACAGTTAAGAGTGAATAAATCAAGAACCCTAAAACCAACAATAAAACTTTCGCTTAAAAATTAAGGTATTTAACTGTAAGATATTAATATCTTACATGGAACTACGGTGAACACACTGGAACTATCCCAGGGGAAAACGATGCCTCAACTGCCAGAAGAGGTCACTGTCATCACCATATATGGTGGGATCTCAGGTATGGCAGAGGGAGACGAGCAAATTGGGTTTCATTGAGGTATAGAGGTAGAAAACGCACGGTTAAGAACCTGAGCTCTGCTGTTCAAATCTCAACTAGCAAGTTGTAGGACTGTGGGCAAATTATTTAATCTTTTCTAAACCTCGGTTTTCCCATTATGTCAAATGGGGATAGCAGTAGTATCTGCTAGCAGGCTTTCTGTGAAGATTAAATGAAGAAACATAGGTGAGTTACTTACCACAGTGTTACATGTTTAGCTACTATCATCTTCTTTATACTAGATATGAGGCAACTTATGAGTGGAACTAGACCAGGAATCTTCCATTCTACAATGTGCTATTAGTCCTCAGCCATGGTAGTGAAGTATGGTATATTTTTGAAAAATGCGGCAAAGGGGGTCCCACTGTGGTCGTATATCCTGCCAGGTCCCCACATACCACTAGGCAACTTAGGTGAAGTTAGATATGCCTCCAGGGAACTGTGGTTCCTTGAACCAAATGTTAGCAGACTTCCAAGGTACAATTCTTCATATTTTACTAACTATTCTCTGAGCCATCCAGAGTCCCTGGGTTACACTTTTAAATTTCCTATGCAAGTTGCTCATGCCCTATGTTTCATTTTCCAGTAAAATCAGTCTTTCTTTTTTCAAATGGAAATGTCAAAAAGCCTAAAATGTGCATATGCGCATATTTTCTCTAATTTGCAGTGAGTGAAATCTTGCTAATACAGAAGCTAAAGAAGTTAGAATAATGAAACCCTAAGCTAGGAATCCTGTATAATAGCATATACCATGTTAAATGATGGCGGTGGTCAATGAGGCAACTGCTTCACATTCAATACCCTACTGAAATGAAATAACTGCATTTTAAAGAAATAAAACCTAACCCATAAGATGTCCTGTTAAATGAGTCAAAAAACCTTAATTCTAGATCTATATAATTAATCAGAATGATCCAACTGCACAACCATCCTACTTCTTATCACAGAGAATTTAATAACGCAGTAAATTCTGGATCTTGGACATAAAAGGCATTCTTTCCTCATGCCCTCAAAAGTCATCCTCTTCAGATCATGTCCACTCTTCTGAGACATGGAAGACCCCTTCCTCTGGGGAAAGGCTGCGCCCAGCCACCTCAGCACGAGCTGTTTCTCCAGTCTGCCTGCCCTGTGACAGTGCTACCTGCCAGCCAGTAGACAGAGCATCCTGGTGTCTCCTGGGCTGCTGCAGACTGAACAGACTGTGAATCCAGCCAGAGGATAAGAGGTTGTTTTAATTGGCTAAATCTGCTATGTACTAAGCGTATGGCCATGGATTTGTAGCCAAAACACTAATCTAAAAAAAAATGTCATGTACAATTTAAACACAAAACAAAAATGACATTTTCGCTCGTCAATTCTAGTTTTGCCACGAGGGTTTTTAACCTAACATTTTATAATGAGTACCCAATCCCTACCTTTGCTGAAGTAGAATTTTCATGGTATACTCCCTGCACCAAGTCCATAAGAGCACTTGCTAAAAGTTCCACAACCTAAAAAAACAAGAAAAAAAATTAAAAGAAACAAGTAAACATTTTTATGCCCATTTTTACCTCAGAGAGCCTCAGAAGGCTTAGCAGCAAGGCAGTATTTGTGCTTATGGGGTTATATACAAAGATCCTGGCAAATGGCATTGCCCACCTGGATATTAGAGCTGTAATCCAATTTTTTTCAGGCATAATTCAAGCAAAAAAAAAAAAAAAACCTTACAAGCACAGCATTGAACTCATATACATGAAAATCCAGTAATAGCCATTTTGAACAGAAGCTTAAATTTCAGATACCTAATGAAATCTTAACTCAATTTATTTTCTGTATGTTTATTTCTGTCAGGTGGATACTTTTTCAATATCTCCATTCTGGGAGCCATTACAATGCTAATTTTCATACTTAATACAGAAAGAAAAGCAAAAGCAAAAGAATGGTTAACCTTTCAAATGTGTTCATTCTGTTATACTTAAAATGCACTATGGATATATTTGGTGGAGGGCCCCTGGGTCAAATGTACCATAAACACTGAAAATTTTTATAGAACTGCAATATTGAAATCATATTCATCAAACCTGTATTATTTTCAAGACTCAGGCTGTTAAAAAAAAAAATCAAGCAAAATCAAAAGCTTTGAACTTGTTCCAGAATGTAAAACAAGCAGAAAACAGTCTCTTTGGAACTACTGTACAATTTAGACTTGTTTGCATAAACCATCTTAATTCAAGAGGATAAAATAGTGGTATTTCAATGCAGCCGTTCCAAACAAGAATTCCTCAAAGCAGCCCCAACCGCTTCTTGCGAAGTCTTAATATCGTGTATATTTAGCTTCCTATATCATGCAGTACTGTATCTGATTCCCACTCTTTGCTTCCTAAAATTTAGCTCAGTTCTGATTGAATTAAAGGATTTTGTTTCAGCTTTTATCATTCTTGTAATTGAAGACATTATTAAGCCAAAGGATACAGACCCAAACAACAAGATACTTTAATCTCAGGTACGTTAGATTTAATAAACATTTTCTTAGACACAAATTACATTAATTTGTGGAAAGACTTGCTTTAAAATTTTAACACATGAGCGTTCATCTCCAAATTTATATTTACGTTCATCCTGTGTAACACAGACAAGGCTGTTGATATGGAAATTTTGCTGATTAAAGCCATTTTTTTTCTACCGCTGCAGATAGGTTAATTTGTAAGACCTATACAAAGTCTTTTTTTTTTTTTTTAATCACATTGCCCTTTAGGTAACCAAATACTTAAGAAATATTGTAGCAATATGAGCTGCAGAGGAACTGGAAGGACAATGATCCTACAGTGTTACCAGATGTGTTGAGTTATTTAAGTGGGGAAGAAAGAAAATGAATGGATTTTTTTCCCCTGAAGGTATCAGATAAGCTCTATTCCCAAATCCAGGAGGATAGAGTATCACCAATAGGTCTATGAAAGACTGTAACTAAATGCACAGCATCAGATTGGATTACAGTTTATACAAGCAACATCCCAAGATCCCCCTGATGGCCGGACACGTAATACAGATCAATCACTCACTAAGAAATGTTACGGTTTTGAAACAGTTTGAGCTCTGAGACCAGCACTGGTAAAGTGAAGAGGGATTTATAAAGAGAAAGTCCACAACACTAAATGTCAAAATGATGGCATGAACTTTTAACAATGGATCTGGCTCTGGATAACTAGACTGTGCCTTTACTTCCCTGAGATTTCAGACCAGGCAGAGGCAACAGACATTTTATTGTCTCTTTTTCTTTTTAATGTAATTAGCAAATATAGACAGACCTGTACTCATAAGTTCAAAATTTATAAAGGACCCATAGTTCCAAATAGCTATAGTTACTTGAGCAGAATACACCTCCATAGCCAATGATGATCATTGAGGAAAAAGCTTTGGACTTCCTTGGGTTAACAAATCAAGGAAGGTAAGAGATTATGAAAACCAGCAATAGCCTAGGGGAGCTGAAGTGTCCCAGGCAAGGGTGACTTACTCAATGCACACATAAATCTCTTTCTATTGCCTGAAATGTTTATTTAACCTTTATTTTTATTACCTTTTTTTTTTTTTTTTTGAGAGGGAGAGCACACACATGAGCATGTGTGTAAGCGGGGAGGAGCAGAAGGAGACGGAGAGAGAGAATCTCAGGCAGGCTCCATGCCCAGCGCTGAGCCTGATGTGGAGCTCAATCTCATGACCATGAGATAATGACCTGAGCCGAAATCAAGAGTTGGATGCTTAACCACTGAGCTACCCAGGAGCCCCTAACATTTTAAATTATACCAAAGAGAGATATGTTTAAGTATCATCCTCCTTTAAAATTGTAGTATTTCTAGGAAGACCACAGGACTACCAGCTACACATATTTAATGAGACCATTTATTGATCTGATCTTTTTTCAATACATGGCTTACTACATAGGCACCTGTTTAGACACCTTTTGTATTTCAATATAAGAAAGTACCTGCTTCATGATACTTTTCTCCCTCAGATTCTTGTGGAATGATTTGTTCCAGCAATCCACAATGGTAGCAAGGATAATGGCAGTCAGAGAATCCAGAAGCCTAAATGCCAGATCTCCTGAGACTAAGAACCCAAGCCCTCCACTTCTTGGCACTCTTAACAAGGGCACCATGAGAAAGATTAAGGACTTTTGTTCCTCAGGCCCAGGGGGGCAAGCAAACACTATCAACTACAAAAACATGACAGACTAAAAGAGCTTCAATGATAGCCACTCTTAGAGGCCCAACAATGAGAAGACCATAATGAAATAGGGCAGAGCATTAGGAGCCAAAGGATCTAGACCCTACTTCAAGGTCTCCTAGTAATGTCATTGTGAGATCTGGGGTAGGACAATTAATTTTTCTCGACTATAAAATGAAGGAAGTTGCGAAACATTACTCTATAAGGTCCCTTCCAATTCTGATTCCGAGCTTCTAGAAATGCAAATCTTAATATTTATAGTTAGGCATGAAGATTTTAAAACTGCTTTTTTATAAAGCTTGGTAAGACACCTTTGCTCACCAAAGGTTTATTTATTTTTTAAAGGTTTTTTATTTATTATTTTTTAAAATGTTTATGTATTTTTGAGAGAGAGACAGGGAGACACAGGATCCGAAGCAGGCTCCAGGCTCCGAGCTGTCAGCACAGAGCCCGATGCAGGGCTCGAACTCACAGACCGTGAGATCATGACCTGAGTTGAAGTCGGATGCTCAACTGACTGAGCCACCCAGGTGCCCTGCTCAGATATTATTTTTATCTATTCTCTTCACACAGACTTTTCCCTCTGTCTGAAGTCTCCCGATTACTTTCTTCATGAAAGTTTTTGTATCCAAGCCCCTTGGTTTCAAGACCTAGAATCCTAATTAAGCAATTTTCATTTTCTAAACCATTCTAAACCATTTCTATGTCCTAAACCATTAAGACTGATAGCCCACCCCACCTACTGACAGAAACATCCTAGTTGGGTCAATTAAGGTCAACACTGCTGAGTTCTGGGTCTTGAATGGCTCTAATGCTTGGGAATAATTCATACGATCGGATCCAGAATGATATCAGGTTTAAGTGAAAAGTTGTGTCAAACAAATAATGGCTCTAGTTGGCCACATCACTTCCTCTCTAATGAGTAAATATGTAGAACACTTAGAAGAGAATCTGTCACCATTAATGTTATAAAGTTTACTTTGGCTGTCTAGACAGTAATCAAGCAGGAGATAAGCTAATTTCTGCATTTCTGGAGGTTGCAAGAATGGCAGAATTGCTTACCTGCACATGCAATACAAAAATGCTTTTCTTTCTGATTTGTCATGTTGAAATCTGACTGCCTGGCAATGCCATATACTATTCCCACGTCTTCTGAGTAACACCCTAAATTTCAGTGAGCCAGAAGTGGTAACTGTTCAGACTGTCAACGTCATGAGCTAGCTTCTTGGGGGCACCTTGTTTGGAACAAATTTCTTTTATTATTACTATTTTTTTAATTGACGTATAACTGATGGAATGAATTTCTTAAATGGTTAATTTACAGGACAAATTTCGTCAGTCTCAGGGAAAATGTAATTGCCTCATTCTTTATCTTCTGGCAAGAGTAACTACAATTCGATGATTTTTCTTAACTGAAAAGCAAAAGTGATGCATATGCACTCGCAAAAGGTGTTGTGGTGATTACACCCTGAGCTATAATAAAATTCCTATCATAAAAAATAGAAATTAAGAGAAGTAGGGGTTGGTAAGAGAACAATAATGACCAAATAACGTCTTCACACTGCTATCCGAGGATGTCTGTAATATCTTCTTAAAAGAAAAAAGCTGGTTACAAAACAGAATAGCATGACAGATATTTTTAAAACAAAGTGAGGTCAATCTCTGTGTTTATATACGCTGAGAGAAAAGTCGGAAAAGACAACAAAATATTAAAGGCGCCTGGGTGGTTCAGTCAGTTAAGCATCTGACTTTGGCTCAGGTCATGATTCCGTGGTTCATGGGTTCAAGCCCTGTGTCAGGCTCTGTGCTGACAGCTCAGAGATTGGAACCTGCTTCGGATTCCGTGTCTCTCTCTGCGTGCCCCTCCCCGGCTTGTGCACGTGCTCTCTCTGTCTCTCAAAAATAAATCAACAAAAAAAATTTTTTTAAATGAAAGGACAACAAAGTAGTAATAATGATAATGTGTAAATGGTAAGTAAGCATCTGGATGATTTTTAATGAAAAAATTTTCTTTTTCAACTTTTATAAATTGCTTAAATTTGTAATCAATAAATTTGTAACTGCTTAAATTTACAATGTATTACATTTTTCTCCCCTCTTTTATTGTACTGCTTTTATAATCAGGTTAAAACAATAAACCTATCTCCATGGAGTGGGGCGGGGAGCTGGGGAGCACACTCTCCTTTTAGCCTCAGAGAGGCTTCTGAAGCTGTGTCCACAAATTGATTTCTGGAATATATCAATCAAACAATAGTCCTCGGAGTAGCAAAAATAAGATCAGTAAGTGGTGGTAAGCATTCTGTGGAGACGAGCTGTGCCTGTCTCAACAGGCGTGATCCAGGAGTACTGTCAGTATTTGACAGATGGAATAGTTTCAGCTGAGTTGTAGATAGTTAACCAGGAAACCAGACCACTTAATATGGGCAAAGGAGCACCCATCTCAAATAAAAAGTAAAATACAACTAAATCTTTAGAAAAATATTAACTATTAACTAATGTGGCTCAATAAAAGCTTAAGCCAGCAAAACCTATCTGAGTTGGTGTAGTATGGTTGTGTTTTCACTCACTTAAAAAAGGTTGCTACAGAGGTGCCTGGGTGGCTCCGCTGGTTAAGCATCTGGCTCTTGATTTCAGCTCAGGTCATGATCTACAGATCGTGAGGTTGAGTCCCATGTCTGGCTCTGTGCCTACAGTGCAGAGCCTGCTTGAGATTTTTTCTCTCTCTCCCTCTCTCTCAAAATAAATAAACTTGAAGGAAAAAAAAAAAAAAAGAGGTTGCCCCGCACTTAACTCATTGGTATATAGAAACTGTGGAGGCTATTACAGATTTATAATCGTCTTTCAAAAACTTGTGCTGGAAAGGTTATTTTAATGAGTTTTTACTACAGTGTAGAATGACAACGTGTGATCCATCACTCTATTTGGGAGGCAAACGAACACACAGCCCCTCAGTCTTTACTACTCTTAACAGCTGCTAGCGAAGGAAATAGTCATGTGTGTGCACGCATCTGCAGTGCTGATGGCATTAATTACACACAAATTTATTGCACTCCTTCCCCCACCTCTAGGAAGAAATAGCAATGCATGAAGCAGTTGCAAAGGTAAAACGCCCTTGGGGAAGAATTAATTCTCATATACATCTTGGGAGGAACAAAAGACAGATTTAGCATAAATATGTCCTTTCCAAAAAGCTTTGATATTTGAAGGGATAGTGTCAAGATTTTTTTTAAGCCACAAAGCCAATATTGTCAGTAAAAATGTCTTACAGAAAAATACTTTTAAAGATAAAGGATGCCGAACAGTCTGCTAATAGTAACCAGGGCAGTTAGCTTCGTTCTTCAGTTCCTCTTCACAAAAAACAAAGCACGGAGTGTTTGAGAGATGCATTTAATGATGGAAAGATTTACTTACATTACACCAAGGTGAGGTAGAGGAACTGGCTAAGAAGTAGTGCTCTCCCACAGAGACCAATAATAACATCTAACATTTGTAAAGCACTTTATCATTTACAGACTGGGTTTAAGCAAACTATTCTGTTCCAGGTGGATTCAGTCCCCCAGTGCTCAGCCAGAGCTTTCAGGCTGGCAGCCTCAACGGAGAAGCGACCTCTGAAGAACACAGGGAGCAGCGGCAGTGGCCAAATAAGGGGTGAATCTACTCACCCACCACCTGGGCACAAACAACCCAGATGAGCCCTAATCTGCATGCTGATTAATATAAATGAGTTGCTTTAATAAAGCCATTGATGAAGTCTATGAAAGAATGGTTCTCCCCACTCCTTCCTATCAGACAAGGACCAGGTTTAATGACGACAATGATGAAAGGTCTGTTGCAATAAACACACCACTAACTCACAGGAGTTCTGGAGGAAGCTTCTAACTAGGCTTTTTGAAGGGAGCCTTTTCAATGCTGCCAAATGTGTAAGACCATGCTTATTTGTGGGAGGGATAGCAATCTGTTCTAGTGAGCTGGAAGTTCTTTCTGGCTAAGGGGGAAGAGCGGAGAGAGAAATGGCACAACCAGTAGGACAGGTGCAGCAAAAACTAAGCAAATTGATAATCTTAATTTTTAATTTAGAACAGCTGATACATTGGTTTATGGCCTCTAACTACTGGTAACATTTGTCAGAAAGGGCTCAGGAAAATTCAGCGAACTAAAGAAAAGTCTAAAAGAAAATCACAACTGATAAAACTTAAAAGAAATGGGCCACAAGTTCAGGAAAATGGCTTGAATACGAAGTGCTGAAATTTAATATTATATTGACTAATGCACTCATTCCACAAACATTTGCTGACAGCCTACTATGTTCTTGGCACTGTACTAATGAAACTAGTTATGACCTTATAAAGATAAAGGACATTACTTTGTTATTGACCACTTAGAAGGCTGCATGACTTTGGGCCATCCATATCACTTTTTGTTTTAAGTGTATTTATTTATTGGGGGGGGGGGCGGTGCAGAGAGGAAGGGAGAGAGAGAATCCCAAGCAGTCTCCATGCTGCCAGCACCCTGTGAGATCATGATCTGAGTCAAAACCAAGAGTTGGATGCTTAACCGACCGAGCCATCCAGGCACTCCCTCCACCCCCCTCTCCCATAGCACTCCTTTGGGCCTCAGTTAGCTTATCTAAGAAAGAGGTATGTGCATTTTATCAACAGTTAGCCCCATGACCAGAAATACCTAAATGTGTAGCTGTATATGTTTTTTATTCATAACAATTGTAAGGATGATGCCAAAATATGGATTTCTTTCAGTAACAATAAAAAAGTGATCCAAAAATAAGGAGTTCTTTTTTTTTTTTAAGATTTTATTTTTAAGTAATCTCTACACCCAATGTGGGTCTCAAACTCACAACCCTGAGATCAAGAGTTGCATGCTCCACCGACCAAGCCAGCCAGGTGCCCCTTGAGTTCACTTTTTGAATGACGGTGCATGGTTCTTGGCCTACTGTTCACCACTGAGTAATGATAATCATTTATTGATTTAAACAATGCTTAGATTCCTGAAAAAGTGGCTGATAATTTTTTTTACAATTTAAAATGCTTACACCAAAATAAAACTTTTTGTAAGAAAAGGAGAAAAAGAGATGCTTTCCAGTAGGCTAAAAAAAAGGTGGTTAAGTATCTTACATTACTACAAAAACTAAATAGTTGTTGGGAATTAAATGCTTAGTCGTGAAACAAAGTAATTCTGACATTATCCGACAGCAGTTCGTTGCTTTAGTTTTCACTTTCTCCAACATAAGAATTCCTTATGTATGTTGTCAAGTTTGTTGTACCCAGGATATTCCCCATTAGGATGCCCCACACTTAGTAGCTCTGTTACACCTTGCTCTGACAACTTCTCAGAGAGAATTATATCTGCCATCTCAGTGACGTGCCCACTTTTCCCCAAGTGGCTGATAACCTCCATTCTGCTTTCACTGCTTCTTCCTTTGATGGCACTCTCAGTGATGTTAAGTGATAGTTTCCAAGTGTGATTTTGCTTAAAGGTTAATCCCACCTTTGAAAAACACAAGTTCACAATGTGAAACTTCAGAACACCAGAATCAAGGTACCTTATTTCATTCAACGAAAGGATGCTGCTGGCTAGAACACTGCCTAATAGTATCAACTTTCAAAATTTTTAAATTGCAACCCACGATAAGAATTGTATTCTACATCATGACACACACAGTACATGCATACATGTGTATGTACAAAAATGAGTGAAATTTTTCATAAAACAAAAGTTTCATTATCCCTCTATTTTCTATTGTGATCCATTAAAGAAAAAGTGTTGACAGTCACTTACTAAAGGGATTTCACTATCCACCATAAACAGCATGTGATCTATAATCTGAAATACTACCTTATACTGATATACGTCATGTATAACTCATACCTTGGTTAGCCATTTTAACTGCACACAGAGTCCCCAGATTTTTGACACACAGTTTACAGATTGTTATTCTGAAATATATTTATAAAGGTGTTAATTTCTTTATCACTGTATTCCAAAAACATGTAAATTAACGGAATAGAAACAGAGGCAGAAGGCAGGTTAAAACATAATCATTCTCGGGTACTATGGGGTATAATATTAGGGTGCATTTCCACCTTGGTTTATATACATCACTGATACTGACTCTCAGCTTTGATCTTACTAGATTCATAAAAAAAAAAAAAATAAGTTTAGAACACATTTGGCCAAAGAGTTAAAAATTTCAGGATTTCTCTGAGATTCACACATACTCTTGCAAATTCCAGGAATCCCTTGTCTTTTGGATAACATGGTTCAGTTTTTAGTTCAATTAGTTCCTCTTCTAATTGGGCTACACTAAAAGGCAGATGTTTGTAATTCAGAGACGTCCCGAGGTTTGCACTTCAAAGGCAACCACAGAAATAAAAGCATGACTCATATGCATTAAAATCCACGCATCTCGTCTAAAACTGTAATTGTATTTCTTCCAAATACCATTGCAGCTCTTCAAAATCTGTGAATCAATGGAATGCTAAAAATAACTGGCTCTATTGGTACTGCATTCTAGAAAATTAGGTAATCCTTTTTTCCCCTCCTAAAAAAAAAAAAAAAAAAAGTAGTAGAAACTCGAGATTGGCTGTATTGTACCCTTGAATCAAACAACGGATATACTTGGGTTAGAAATTCTCTAATCTGTAGAGATACAATTGGGTTGTTTTGTTTTTGGTTTTTTTTTTTTTTTTTTGGTTGATATAATTTACATGAAGACTGAAAACAGGTGATACAATTGTCTTTTAAACTGGCATTTCTAATGCTTAACACAATGCACGCAAAAATTTTATTGCACCACCAATACTTTTTCCAATATGTGAATTGTATAAATCATAACTTTCAAAATAAATTTGCAGTTATAATTGTTTAATCATTATTTTCAGAATTTTATATCTGCATATCATCTTATGGCTTGTAAAGTACTTGAACAAATTAAGCCGTATCATTTGCTCATCGCAAACTGGCCATATAGGTGAGTTCATTAATTTAGAGTATTGTTTTAGATTGCTGAAATATGCATGTAAATCTCTAGATCTTAGACATTTATAAAAGATGGTCATTTCTCTATTACATCTCTGAGTTTATAAACAATTTTTTCTTGATTCCTTTGTTTTTCTTCCTATATCGTAACATCTTCAGGATCTGGATATACACATTTTAAGTTCAGACTCTCTCCTACAACACTCAGAATTGTAGAATTTTGCAACTGGTAAGGATACAGGAGATGGAAATAATGCTGTCTTTATTTTACAGATGAGGAAACTAAGAAAACAAGTTGCCTCTGCTTACTGGTTATTTCTCCAAAATGTTTCATAAAGCTCCTAATGATGTTTGTATTGAAATACTTATTCCAATATTTTAAAACTACTAGTCGCTTAAGGTATTATAAATCCCAAAATTGCTGGCAAAAAAGGTATCATGGTTCTTGGTTTGTTAGTTTTCTACTTTAGCTAAGCTAGAGGATTCTGGAGCCAGATTGCCTATATTTAGATTTAGACAGCAGCTCCACCATTTCCTCAGGGAAATTACTTAACCCTTTCCTATGTCTCAGGAGAGATTAAATAAGTTAATACACATAAAGCACTTGCAATAGTGTCTAGCACAGGGCAAGCACTCAAAAATATAAGTTGTTAATATTATTAAGTGCTTTGTACTAATTTTAATAAGTATTAAATATTCTACATCATGAAGTTTCTGAGATGACTTGAAAAATGGAGTATTAAGACATTAGAGGGATGTGCCTGGCTGGCTCAGTCCATACAGTATGCGACTCTTGATCTCAGGGTCATGAATTTAAGCCCCACATTGGGCATAGAGCTTAAAGAAAAAAAAAAAGACAATAGATAAACAGTCTGGAGAAAAAGATAAATGATCTAAACTAGAATTCTGAGGGAGAAAATGAACTGTCCAATGTTAAATGGCTAATTAAAAAAAAAAGTCAGAGATAGAGAATAGGTCCACAGACTTCTGCTTGAGGTCTTTCCACTTCTCTTATGTGGCTTTATAGGTCATCTCTGAGAAGTATAAAATGGGTAAGTGCTAGCTATATAACCCAACATATTATGAAAACACAAGTTATCCACAAAAGTGAACGCTGAAGTTGCTTTGGAATGAAATAGTTAATGTGATATTCTAAACAGGGAAACTGTCATTTAAAAATCAAAGACTGGCCATACACTACAGTTTTGGTGTTTACTGATATCTGACTGACTTGCTGGGCACAGTGAAAATGGCCCCAGAACAAAGACAATTAAGCCATGTGAATAACAACAAACAATGCATTTTCCAAAATGCTTAAAAAGAAACTTCCTTGGCACAGCTGTACTTTCCAACAAGCCCACTTTAATGTTTTCACGGTTTCCAATATCAGAAATGACCTCAGGGTCAGGCATTTGTCAGTTAATGACCTGTTGGGCTAATGGCCTTCAGCTTTGCCTTGGGCACACAAGTCCTCCAGTAGGTCATTAGCTGCCAGAAAAGGGCTCTTCCCCAATCACTATTGCTAAATAAATAACATTTGCTCCTGGGTTAAGGCCCCATCAACCAACTTGGGCTTAGAGTGAATTTTTTCCAAGAGTATTTACAACTCTGAGGAATCAGGAAAATGATGGAAATGCTAAAACCAAATTAAATAAACACAAATGAACTATCTGTAGCTACTAATGAAAAGCAGTCACATGGATCCTTTTGAATGCTCTTAACTGTTCTTTTGCTTATGGAGTTCAAATTCGGTATTAATCTAACACAACAGGCACGAAATTACAAATGCACTGCATTTTGGAATTTTATCTATAAGTCAGTTGTTTGGAGTTCATACCTCAATGTCCCAATATTTGAGGTTATAAATGGTGGCTAGGTTCCCAGGGCAGCCGACTAAAGCTTGGTTAGCCCATAACATTAGAAATACCATATGCTTGTAATTAAAAATAAAATAGAAAACCACAATCTTATAATACCTTCAATTAAATAAAGCAGGAAAACAAAACTAAATAGAAAGACATTTAAAAAATGTCTTTAAACATTGACAGTTATAGGGAAACCTGGTTAAAGGAAAAAATGAGGGTAGAGACCCTGGTTCTTTCTTACGCCTGTTTCATTTCTAATTATATAATTTTCCTTATTCTTTTGTAACTTTTTTTAATGTTTATTTCTGAGAGACAGAGAGAGAAACAGAGCACGAAAGGGGGGGGGGGAGTGGTAGACAGAAAGGGAAATACAGAATCCAAAGCAGGTTCCAGGCTCTGAGCTGTCAGCACAGAGCCCAATGTGGAGTTCGAACCCATAAACCGTGAGATCGTGACCTGAGCCGAAGTCGGACGCTTAACCGACTGAGCCATGCAGGTGCCCCAATTTTCCTTATTAACACAAGAGCATGCCAAGCCTTACTCTGATGTTTTTCAACTCCTAAGTAAAGTTTCTTGGCTTATTTTTTCTTGAAAGGAGCAAGAAGAAGGCAAAAAGATGGATAACAATTTTTCTGAACTAACAAGGAAGAAGATAAAGAATGAAAGATGGGAAGAAAGGGGTTGGGGATAGCCTGAGATGGAATTAACTGACTTGTGAACAATAAAAGACAAAGAAAGAGGTACTGAGGATGTATCTATGGGATAAAGAAAGGATGACTGAAGAGATGTGGGGTCAGCTAGCTGAGGATGCAGACGAAGGAATCAGCTATTCATCTACCCAGTACTTTTGTTAACTCCTAACTCAGGAAGTTCCTTGAGTAAAATCATTAGAAAGGCAAAAAGAAATAATTAGCTCAAGCTCAGAAGTGGATTTTTTTTTTCCCCTCTGGCTTTGGAGAAATGGCAGTTTACATCAGTGAAAATGAAGAGGAAAAAAAGCTGGCTTGATTAATTTTATTTCTGGAAAGTAGAAAAAGGGATTTACAAAATTGAGGTGGCTAAGTATACTATAAAATTACCCCAGGGATGCCTGGGTGGCTCAGTCGGTTGAGTGTCCAACTTTGGCTCAGGTCATGATCTTGCAGTCCATGAGTTGGAGCCCTGCATCCGGCTCTGTGCTGACAGCTCAGAGCCTGGAGCCGGCTTCGGATTCTGTGTCTCCCTCTCTCTACCCCTTCCCCGCTCATGCTCTGTTTGTCTCTCTCTCAAAAATAAACATTTAAAAAAATCTGCCCTAGTCAACATATTTCTACCTCTCGTGGCCAACCATGGTATGGGGTTCAACTCTACCCATTTTAGAGAATATATTTTTGTAGAACACAGACTTTTTTTTTTTTTAATTTTTTTTCAACGTTTTTATTTATTTTTGGGACAGAGAGAGACAGAGCGTGAACGGGGGAGGGGCAGAGAGAGAGGGAGACACAGAATCGGAAACAGGCTCCAGGCTCTGAGCCATCAGCCCAGAGCCTGACGCGGGGCTCGAACTCCCGGACCGCGAGATCGTGACCTGGCTGAAGTTGGACGCTTAACCGACTGCGCCACCCAGGCGCCCCGAACACAGACTTTTTAAAATGGGCTTATTTGAAAGCTTAGGCATATGGAAGAAATTCCCTTCTTGGCTGTCAGCTTTCTGGTTGACAGACACTCAGAGTTTTGTCCATTTTTTGTACGATGGCATTTGATCTTTTTATGGCAAAAAGACACTTCATTCCATTGTTTTATGGCACCAAAAGGACAAAGTTTAAGGTTTTAATGAGACAATAAATTTTAAAAGAACATAATATTTGGCTTCTTGTTTCTAAGTACACTTCTCAAATACTAATCATTTATCACTTTTGCTTTAAAGATCAAGGAAGTGGCTCAGAAAATGGATATAGTGTCTGTTTAATGGGTAGCTTTGTTAGCACATGATAAAAAAAAAACTGCAAAAATTTGGGGACTTTGAAATTGTAATTTTATGATAACATTTTGGCTTCTTTATTCAATTGATAGGGAGATAACTGCCTTTATTGTTACAATATATGACACCCTACTTACCTTCTGCACACATTTAAGCTAGTCATGAAAATCTATACTTGAGAAGGGTTATATGTAGAAAAGGACATTAATCTTGGGTGTCAGACTAAAGAGGCTAAAACATAATCAATAATTTCCACAAGTAAAATAGTGCTGACAAGACTATAAACACACAAGGTCACAATGTCTATTTTAAATGAATATGATAAAGAAAATCTCAAATTTCATATGATATAGCATGTTTCTAGGTTTCATTTTTTTTTTTTAAGGTAGGCTCTACACCCAACATGGTGCTTGAACTCGTGACCACAAGAACAAGAGTTACATGCTCTACTTAACTGAGCCAGCCAAGTGAGCCTAGATTTCACTTTTTAACATGAATTTGAAAGTAGAATTAATGTAACCGATAATACAAACATGGAATAACCAATAGCCCTCTTTTTATTAAAATATATAGATGGTATAAAAGGAGGAGATTTATATGCATAAATTGAGCATATTTATACAAACAAAATTCTTCCTTGTAAACAACATATTTATGCCTTTAGGAAAACAAAGTTAACATAAGGAAATACATCAGCTATGTAAAGAGTACATCTGTGCCCCTAATTATTTAGAAACATAAATCACTAATGCTTAATAGAACAGTCCTCAGGAATGACATCATGACAATGTTCTTGGGTGCTCAGACAAGACCCAAGCTAAGGCACAGTTTCCCACCTGATGTATAGTGATAGGTCCATTAAATGAAAACGACTATAATGAGAAAAAAAATAGCATGGTCAATTCATTTTTTTATTATTTTTTTAAAAGCTTATTTATTTATTTTGAGAGAGAGTGCACGTGCACGTGATCCCGGGAAGGACACAGTAGGGGAGAGAGAGAATCCCAAGCAGGCTCTGCACTGTCAGCACAGAGCCCAACACAGGGCTCAAACTCATGTACTCTAAGATTACGACCTGAGCCGAAACCACAACTGAGCCATCCAGGTGCCCCTGAATTCAATTGTTCAAATACTAGGGTTATCACTATACATGTAAAATAAAAGACTTAGAGAAAAAAGATGACAAGCAGTAATCCAAACAGCCGTATTTGTACTGTGGCTTAATCCTAAAATAAAGATCTAGTCTACAAAATAAACAGGAACCAGAAAAAGCCTCTAATAGTCAGCCAGATTTCTAAATTATAGTGCTTCTCCACTTCATGTTTTTCCCCCAATTATTCAGCATGTTTCATTGATAGTTTGATGCTCAGATACTAAAATTTTAGATTCTGGTATGACCCCATCATTTCAGGATCCAGTGATGTTCTACATGAACACAATATAAAGCAATTTATTTCAATGGAGTCAGGAATTTATGGCTTAAAAAGAGGCATTCTAAAGTCTCCAAGTCTAGGGTCTGTGTACAATGAAGTACCAAAACAAAAAGCTGGCCTTAGGTTCCATAACTGAAAATGAATGAAAACTCAAACACTACTCTTGAATTCAAAACTCACCCTTGAATTCAAAATCTTGTTAATTCACATTTATGTGACCAGAGCTAGAACAGTAAGAAGACAATTACCAGAGGATTAATATACCAATTTCTATACTTAGAGATATTTAAAAATCTAAATGTTACCTAAGGCAATTACCTTGAAGACCCCTAATATCTTCAGGGAAAAGCCAAAGGGAGAATAATTGACTTTGCTAATTTTACCCTTGGCAATTATAAAACAGCTCTGAATTTCTGATGACTGCAGAACCCTTCATCTTAATGGTCTGCCCCAGGAGAAGTACAGAGATAAACACATAATACAGAAATTCAGACAAGAATTCAGTAGCACAAGAAAATGGAACATTGGTAGAATGAATAAGTCATAAAAAATTAAAGTTGCTACAAATATGCTAACTTTAATTACCAAGTTAAATACACACCCTCCAAAAAAAGCTGTCACTGTGACAAAAGTGACATACTATATACAGAAATTCTGTATTAAGTTCTGTCTGCTCCCTCACTGCTGTGGTGTCTCTTTCATTGCTATTGCTGACAAATTTTTCTTCTCCTTTTTAAAATTAAAGTATAACTGACAAACAATATCCTGTTCGTTTTAGGTATATATCAGTGATTTCATATTTTTATATATTGTTAAATGATCCCTACAGTAAGTCTAGTTACCATCCATCACCATACAAAGTTATTATAATGTTACTGACTATGTTCTTTATGCTGTACATTACATCCTCGTGACTTATTTATAACTGGATGTTTATACTTCTTAATCCCCTTCACCTATTTCACCCATCCCACCCACCCCCGCCCCCCTGGCAACCAATAGTTTATTTCCTGTATGTAAAAGTGTTCCATTCTGTTTGTTCATTCGTTTTGTTTTTTAGATTCCACATATAAGTGACATTATATGACATTTGCTTTTCTGTGTATGACTTATTTCACTTAGCATAATACCCTCTAGGTCCATCCATGTTGTCACAAATGGCAAGATTTCATTCTTTTTTATGGCTGAGTAATATTCATACACACACACACACACACACACACACACACACACACACACACACCATATATAGCATATGGTATATATATATTCATCTTCTTTATCTGTTTATCTATCAGCAAATTTTCTTTCTTGTAAGAGAACATTAAAACGTCATTAAGGAAAAATCTAACTTTACTAAGACATTAACCATACGTAGAGAACTTTAAAAAACTTAATACTGTCCCAGAGAAACATTTATCACTACCTCCTCCTCCACACAAAAAATTCTTATTAATGATTAGTATTATCCTTAATCAATTTAAGTTTCTGGGAATTCATTTAATAAAATTAGTCTTCTTCTGAGATATAACTTTACTTTCTTTAAAAAAATAAACTGCCGGGGTGCCTGGGTGGCTCAGTCGGCTAAGCATCTGACTTCGGCTCAGGTCATGATCTCACAGTCCGTGAGTTCGAGTCCCGCGTCGGGCTCTGTGCTGACAGCTCAGAGCCTGGAGCCTGTTTCAGATTCTCTGTCTCCCTCTCTCTCTGCTCTTCCACCTCCACTCATGCTCTTTCTCTCTCAGAAAATAAACATTAAAAAAAATTTTTTTAAACCCTATTTATTTACTTAGTTATTTATTTAGAGTGTGCAAGAGCATGAATAAGGGAGAGGGGCAGAAGGAAAGAGAGAGAAGTATCTCAATCAGGCTTGAGACGTGGGCTCGATGCCATGACCCTGGGATCATGACCTGAGTCGAAATCAAGAGTGGGATGCTCAACCGACTGAGCCACTCAGGCTCCCCTAAACTGCCAAGTCTTTAAATAAAAGGAATTGATTCTCAATATGGAAGATTTATTTTATCAAAGATAACTCTTGACTTTCAAGAACTTTACCCCCTATAATCAGTTTAAACTATTGTTCATATATATGGTTTGGAAATCATCTATTAGGATTAAAAGAGAGCTAGTAGAAGCCTAGAATGGCAGAAGATCAATTATAGACCCCTGGACATGGTATTCAAGATCTTTCACAAGAGCTGATGCAGTGAAGTGTCTTTTGAAATTGACCTTTGGGGGCGCCTGGGTGGCGCAGTCGGTTGAGCGTCCGACTTCAGCCAGGTCACGATCTCGTGGTTTGTGAGTTCGAGCCCCGCGTCAGGCTCTGGGCTCGGAGCCTGGAGCCTGTTTCCGATTCTGTGTCTCCCTCTCTCTCTGCCCCTCCCCTGTTCATGCTCTGTCTCTCTCTGTCCCAAAAATAAATAAAAAACGTTGAAAAAAAAATTTGAAATTGGCCTTTGTAGAGCCTTCAAATTTTGAAGAACAAGGTGCAAAAGGATCCTTTTTTTTTTTTTTTATGAACAGAATGATTCATAGAATAAAGGCTTCAATCAAACACACAACTATCAAATTAAAAAAACAAAACAATATACTGTGGGCCTAAAAAGGAAAAAAACCTGCTCACCAGACAAAAGTCAATAAAATGAAAATCTAAAAGTACAAAACTGTGCAGAGACCATGAAGGTACAGGACTCACTGAAGAGGAAGGAAATACCTAGTCATTCTTACTTCAAGAAGCTTCAGGCTTAACTGTTGCTTGGATATGCTAAGTTTTTGTTTTGTATTTTTTTCTTTTTTTTTTAATCAAATACTGCCACTGAAATCCAGTGCCTAATGGAGCAGATGGTGGAGGTCTTAGTCTCTGGAACATTTATAGTGATGCTTCTGAATGCAAAACACTAAGAGTGGATTTCACAAACCATGAATCTCAATTGATTTTGATGGGAGTAAAGCCTCCATTTTCCCTGAACTTGAACCACACTAAAAGAAAGCATGTGTGAATGATACAAGATAGTTAAGAAAAAGGAACACATTAAATATCATTCCCATAAAGTGAGTGGTTAAAGCAAGTGAATACTTGTTTGTGTCATTACAGCATAATTATATTTGTGCTAAATACCACCATCTTAACCTTATATAAGATTTCATCAGAATAGCTTAAAGTAAGTTAAAATGAATGATTAGAGAAAACAGAAATTTGTCTCAAGGCAGTAAGTCTTGTTTTAAGGTATGGGCCAGGCTGAGAGCTAATTACAAAAATATGGATCTAGTTACTACATCCAGAATATCTCTTCTTCTTAGGTATGTGGGTCTAATCCATGAGTGGCCAGTGTATACGACTACAGCTAGTCATGTATGGTACAAGACACCCGGAAACCACAAGAGGCCTGTACCTTCTGAGGTCTTCTCCTTCCCTAAGACCCAAAGTTCATCACAGACCACAGCAGGCATGGACAAGAGGCAAGACGGATGATGCAGTCATAGAATGGCTCTCCAAGGCAGTGGATCAAACACCCTTCTGCTAACATGTGAATTCCAGTAAAGGAGAGAATTTAGTGAGACCCATCACAGTAGACTATACACACAGAAAACAGGGCAATTTGAGGGTAAATAAAAAGAATGCCCAAATGGTAATAAATCTCTAGTGGGAGATCTGAGATTCTCTATTATTCTATTTTATGTAACCATTTCTTACTGGTTTCCTTTTCACATGAATATAAACTGTATATTAGAGGTACCCTACCATTTTCTCCCTAAAAATCAGCAGATCGGTCTCATAAAAAATACAGCCAAAAGTGTGATGGGGAGATAGGGCAAAATGCTATTTGTCTTCCAGTGTCTATTATCCGTATCTTTCAGATTTTTGGCTGCGCATGTGGCTCCCCAAAATGAAGTTTATATTTCCTAGCCTCCCTTATAAGTAGGTGTGGTCATATAATTCAATTCTGGCCAGTAAGTAAGCAGAATGATCTTGAGCAACTTCTGAGAAATGTCTGTAAAGTGGTGATACTATAAAATTTATCAACCAAACTGGGACACTTGAGAGTAAAAGTGAGTGCTAAAAAATTAAAATTTTACACTTTTTGAAACATGTATTTATTTTTTAAAGTTTATTTATTTTGAGAGAGAGAGTGAGTGAGCACACATGCATTAGTTGGGCAGGGGCAGTGAGGGGGCGGGAAGACGCCTGAGCAGGCTCTGTGCCATCAGCACGGAGCCCTGTGCTTAATAGGCTGAGGCACTCAGGTGCCCTGAAACACATAGTTATTAACTAATAAATGATCTTATTATGTTGGTGGACTTGTTAACAAGTTCTACTCAAAAACTATTTTCAAAAATGAAATTTAAAAAGAAAGAAAAATATATCCATGTACATTGCAACAAAATAAAAAAGAACTTTATATTGATCATCCGAGTATTAAAAAATAACCAGCAAAATAATTATTCTTGGTAAATATTCACATACTCTAATTCATTGCTAATCTTGTGTAACTAGCATTTTTCTGAAGAATGTGCTTTTATCTTATTTTTTTTGAAAGATTTTATTTTAAAGAAATCTCTACACCCAATGAAGGGCTCGAACCTACAACCCCGAGATCAACAGTCACATGCCTCTACTGACTGAGCCAGCCAGATATCCCTGAAGAATGTGCTTTTAAACATACAGCATTTAGGGGCACCTAGGTGGCTCAGTCAGTTAAGCATCTGACTTCGGCTCAGGTCACGATCTCATGGTTCATGAGTTTGGGTCCTGCATCGGGTGAACACGAGCCCCAACTTCAGGTGAACATGAGCCTCACTTTGGATGAGCCCCACTTGTCTCTCTCTCTCTCTCTCTCTCTCTCTCTCTCTCTCCCTCCCTCCCTCCCTCCCTCCCTCCCTCCCTCTCTCTCTGCCCTTGCTCATTTGCTCCTTTTCTCTCTCACACAAAAAAAAAATTACAAAGAAAATATGACATTTAAAAATAAAACTGCCAGCAATATTCTTCACAGTTGCAGTTTATGACTAATATGAAATTACTGATATCTTCGTTTGGTTTTATTGGTAGACCATAATATTTTTAATTGAGAAAATGCTCATTCTACCAGTTTTGAGTTACCTGGTAAGCTCTAAGCAAATTTCCAAAATGGAACAGAAACTCAATTCTAATTTTTTAAAAAAATTTTTAAATGCTTATTTATTTTTGAGAGAGAGAGAGAGAAAGAGAGAGAGAGAGAGAGAGAGAAAGAGAAAGAGAGAGAGAGAGAGTATGAGTGGGCAAGGGGTAGAGAGAGGGAGACAACAGAATCCACAGCAGGATCCAGGCTCTGAGCTGTCAGCACAGAGCCTGTCGCGGGGCTCGAACTCAAGAACCGTGAGGTCATGACCTGAGCTGAAGTCGGACACTTAACCTAGTGAGCCACCCAGGCGCCCCCTAATTTTTTTTAAGTGGGCTTCATGCCCAGTGCAGAGCCCAACACAGGGCTTGAACTCATGACCCTCAGATCAAAACCTGAGCTGAGATCAAGAGTTGGATGGTTACCCAACTGAGCCTGCCACCCAGGTGCCCCTCAATTCTGATTTTTTTAATATTGTAAAGTGTAACTATTCTAGCCCAAATATTTTCAAGGTACTGTCTTTTTGCTTCCTTCAGAGTACCTTCTTTTGACAAATATTTTTATAAGACAAAGCTTGTCAAATAAATTGTCTCTACGATTCTTTTGAATGCTTTGCTAAAATTAGATGCTACAAAATCTAGGCCTTCTCAATTTCATTTCATTCATGTGTGTGTATAATTTATTCAAAATAGGCGCACTACCAAAGGATTCTTCCTGCAAGGTGAGATATTCCAAATCACAATTACATAATTTAAAATTTTAATCTTGGGTAGCATTTGAGTTCTTACTATTTATTTTGTTGTGCTCCTTCCTTGCTTTTACAAAGAAAAAATCCAATGGGATTTTCATTAACTGTAATTCCTTGATTGTTTAGGGAATTCATTATAATTCCCTAAAAGTTTCATTTTGTGTTCTATTTGTTGAACCCTCGATTTCAGATTTCCAATGGATTCTGAACAAGATGTCATCAAAATTTATAAAAAAGTTCAATACCATTGTTGGGCATAAAGATTTTGATAATCTGATGAATGACAGGCAACAAAGACAGAAGGAACATACTGCAGTGCTGAACTATGTTTTGTACTCAACACCAAAATCCCCCAAATCATGTAGTTCAAAGACTTGAACATAAAAATACTCGTAAATATTTATAACAATTCCATCTATTGCAATTAGTAGAATGTGGACACTTGTTTGGATGCAATTATGAGTTACGGGTATGCCACAACCAGTTCCAAGTACTCCACAGGAATCTCAATGTAGTAAGAACCTTGTTTTTACCACAACACTGTGTGTACCTCAGCAAAATGTGTACTTGTGTTATTATTATAAACTAGTAATTTTATCTTCCATGTTGTACTTCAAGCTGAATTTCGGATCTCACTCATAATGGCTTAATCTCTGGTAGAATATACTTTCAGAAGCTTTACCTTGATTCCATGAATGGATGAAAAAAATAAAACATTTTTTGAATTAACTAAAATGATTCAATTATTTGAAGTACCTGATGACAGTCAACTAAAACTGGAATTATTTAACTGTTTGCAAAGTTTTTCTTTGGCTAATGGGGCCAAGATATATAAAGTTATCGCTTCCCTTATTCCTATGTGCACATAAAAACTTGTAGTCGAAGGGTGCCTGGGTGTCTCAGTCAGTTAAGCATCTGACTCTTGATTTTGGCTCAGGTCATGACCTCATGGTTCACGAGTTCAAGCCCTGCATCGGGCTATGTGTTGATAGTGTGGAGCCTGCTTGTGATTCTCTCTTTCTCTCTGTCCTTCCCCTGCTTGCTCTTTCTCTCTCTCAAAATAAATAAATTTAAAAAACCCCACAAAACCCATAGTCGAAAATGAGTGAAATTAATTTAGAAAAACAGACATCTGTCTAAACAAAAGTTAGGCTTCACAGCGAGGTATGTGTATATACCTTCTGCAGTGGCATGTGTGAAACCCTCATCCTCAGGAAGTCTTCTTAAAGTAACTGCTAACTTTGGAAATAGATCCTGATACTTTTTCAGCAGATTTGATACTTCTTGTTTTCATGCGGTCAGTGATAACAAAACGGCCTCCACAGTGGATAGTAAATGCCAACATTTTATGAGAATTACACATTCCTTACCAACTATCTTAATACTTAAAAAAAAAAAAAAGAAATATATAGTTTTTAGCTTATTGTTGCCAGAAGGGTTCACTGCAAAAAACAAAGCGTTGCCAAACAATCAAACAGTTACAGGTTAACACCGCACAAGCAAGGGTGCTCAGTCTACTCTCTACCGCCTCCCCTGATCAGCCTTGATTTTCCATACGTAACTCACAGACACCTAACTTCCACCTTACTCTGCTTCCTACTGAGCTTTTGGACTGGTGACTTGGTGACTCTCAAAGGACATACATGCGCCGCAGTGCAGTTGGCTGATACATCAAGTGGCCCACTGCTGGGCCAGCAGTGCCAAAAACTTCCACACCTGATACAGGGAGAAGTTAACTGTTAACCTCGACATTCAGGACACTTCGTTGTACCACCAACTGCCTTGTGTGCTATCCTTGATTGGGAGGTGTCTGGAAAGTTATTTCTGCTTGTCCTCCAGATTTAATATCACCTTACCATGAGAACACTCCCCACTGTACACGGTTCTCACATACTATTAGCTTAGATGAGACAAAAACTGAGGCGGAGGTTGGAAGTATAAAGTAGACATCTATGAAACCCATCCTGGCTCATTCTAATGTAATTATTAATCGTCCTCTGTTAAAAAAAATTCCAGGACAAATGTTAAGTCAGATGGGATTCTGGGACAGCAGACATATACTGACACTTTCCTTAGCAAACCAGGATGTACCCTCATTTGATCTTTAGGAGGAGACCTGTCCTTCTCTGTCCTTCCTCCTCCTCCTTTCCTATTGACCGGAGTGAGAACATGATGACAGCTATTTGGGGCCATAAATAAAGTAGTAAGACAGGGATGGCAGAGGAGTAAGACAGAAAAAGCCCAGGTTCTTGACTTTGTAGACTCAATCCTGGACTGTTTAGTCCTGGATGTTTTTACATGAGAAAGAGTGATTCTGTCTTGTTTAGGCCACGGTTATTTTACAGCTAAACCTGATTCAAATTCATATATAAGGAATAACTCTATAATCTTTCTAGAAAGCGGCTTGCCAATACGCTAAAAACGTTTAAGCCCTTTGAACCACTTTTAGGTATTTATCTTAACAAAATAATCTGGAATGAGGAAAATTGATATGTAAAGATGTTTACTGCATATCTATTTATGACAGTAAAAAATTAGAAGCAACTTAAATTCCAAAAATGAGAAATTTGTTAAAGAAGTGATATTACATCTAAATAACTGAATATTGGAGCGCCTGAGTGGTTCAGTCGGTTAAGCATCCGACTTTGGCTCAGATCATGATTTTGCAGTTCGTGAGTTCGAGCCCTGTGTCGAGCTCTGTGCTGACAGCTCAGAGCCTGGAGCCTGCTTCAGATTCTGTGTCTCCCTCTCTCTCTGCCCTTTCCCCGTTCATGCTCAGTCTCTGTCTCACAAAAATAAACCAACAAATAAATAACTGAATATTACGCAACCATTAACAAGTTTGTGAAAAGTGTTAATAACTTGGGAACGTGCCCACATCATAATATGAAGCAGGAAAAAATAGGCAGGATTAAAAAAACCTTATAATGTTAGTTCTCACCTATGTTACAACATGAAGGTAGGAGTAAGCAAACAAACAAAAAGCCTGAGAGGAAATACATCACAATATTAACTAACAGTGGTTGTCTCTGGGTAGCGAGATAATAGGTAATATTTGTTTATAGACATACTTTGTGTTATTTAACCATACTGATATAGTTAACAAATAATTAATTACAACCAGCAGAAAAAGAAGTTAATTTTAAAACTCTTTCTTGGCATTTGTGTTTTACCTGATGTGGACATTGCCACCACCATCATCCCAATTTTACTGAGCATCCACACGTGGGGGGCTGGGGCAGCAGGGCATACAGACCTCCACAGCTCCAGCAGTCAACCAAGAGCCACCTAAAGGTCACCCAGACATAAGCAAACCCTGCCCGGTATTACCTTGGTGTTCTGTAGCAGAGCTAGTCCGTTGCAGGCATTTGCTAGAAGAAAGTCTCCACTCAGGATAGCTATTTTATTTCCAAATTGCATGTCTTTCAGTGGTCCATCAGAGGATTGCAATTCACTTAAATTTACTATCCCACGATGTACGAGGAGAGCAGTGTGGATAAGTTCTGTGATCTCTGCCAAACTTCTTTGACTAAAACGTGAAAGTAAGACTTGTCTGAGTGTCAAGAAAACCATCATATCGGTAATGTCAGACTTCAGTTTTTAACAATAAAATATTTCAATGGCTAGTCTCTCTCTTTTTTAGATTATTCTTTTTTAATGGAGTTTTTAATAGAGGCCTCTCTACTGATCACTTTGGCATCTATACTCAGATTTTATTTTTCAGTATTTACTTATTTTTGAGAGAGAGAGAGACAGAACATGAGTGGGGGAAGGTCAGAGAAAGAGGAATACACAGACTCCAACCCAGGCTCCAGGCTCTGAGCTGTCAGCACAGAGTCTGACATGGGGCTTGAACTCAGGAACTATGAGGTCATGACCTGAGCCGAGATCAAGAATTGGACACTTAACCAACTGAGCCACCCAGGCACCCCTATAAGCAGATCTCGACATGTTCCTTCCCTGGAACATTCCTCACCCTCCATGCCATGAATAACCAGGATTCCTCAGAGAGAAGCTGGGCAGTGGAGGCCACCCTCCAGAGATCCATTTAGATGATCTGTTCTCAGCATACCTTTCCCACCTCTGTGATTTTAGGATATCTAAAAATCCTTACTAGGATCTAATGAAACTCCAATTTAAGGGGGGAACATAACCTGTGTCAAGCATTAAGCCAAGCACTTCTACACATTATCTTTTTTAACCCTAATGCAAAGCTATGGGATTTACAGAGATGAATATATCCATAGTTCTTTTCCTTCAAAGACCTTACATTTCAGAATACAAAGCCAAGATATATATCTACAGTAGTAAAGAAAATAGAGAAGGCCCTCGAGGAGCCTATAGTATAGTACTGTATCAGATGGGATCTCAAGAAATGTTTCTTTTTTAATATTTTTCTATAGTTTGGACATTTTCTCTAATAACAAAAGCATTATTTTAAAATCATAAAAAAATTACTAAAATATTTAAATTTCACAACCATCCTATGATAGGTATTACTAATTCCTTTTTACAAGTGAGAAAATTGCTGCACACCGTTAAATGATTTTCCCAAAGGCACACAGTAATGTAGAGCTCGAAATCTGTTGGAATCTGTTACAAACAGCTCATGTGAATCACACCTCTTGGCTTCCATGCCCCTGTGTTGTCCCATCCACACTAACTCTGGGTTTGGCCATATTAACTGACTTTGGCCAAAAAGACCTTAGCAAACATGACACAAGCAAGCCTAAAAAACGCTTCTGTATTAAGACTCGTCCAAAGCAGTCACATGAGTGACCCTAGGTAGAAGAACCATCTGGTCAATCCACAGAATGTGCAATAAAATGACTATTTCAAATTAGTAAATTATAGGGTAGTTTGCTATGCAGCAACAGATATCTGATACAGAAACTAGTATATCTGGGATGGCGTGCTGTTCAACAAAAGCCTAAAATATGTGTCAGTGGCTTTGAGTCTGAATGGTGGGTTCTAAATGTGAAAGCTAAAGAGACAGCAAATTCTTAGTGGAAGCGAGAAAGGCAGTGAAGAAATTGTTACTGGAGACTGAGAAGGGACATGTTATGTTAGAAGGTAGTGAAACAACTGGCAAAACTATTGCCTATGGTAACTTGAAAAATAGAAAACGTATAATAAAATTACGTATCTGGATAAAAGGATTACCAGGCAGAATGATGAAATGTCATCTGGATTATTTCAGCTGTGTACAAGGTACAAGGTACAAGAGAGATGAGCTAAAGGGAGAATTGTGAGTTTGGAAGCAGTTTAGAGGACCTGTGAAGGAGAAAAGACTTGCTAGGTTGAAAAGAGAACCTTCACATTTCCAGTCTCTTCAGAAAAAAAGACTTCAAAGAAAGAAATGGTATTAGGAAAAAAAAAATCAAATCAAAACTACAGCTATAAGACCTTTTCTAAAGACCTAACAAATTTAAATTGATGCCTGATTGACCCCTTTGGCTAGACAAAAGGTCTCTAAGAATTTTAAGGGTATTGTCCCATAGGAGCCTTATACTCAACCTGAAGTAGACATGTCTACCTCAAAAAAGAACTATGGATATGCCTTTTAGGGTACGGAATGAACGTTAATGACATTCACAGAAATCCTAAAAAGCTTTTGAGGGAGTTGTATGAGCTTCAACTCAAGTGACAGTTGACAGTTCAAAAGGAAGAAAGGAAAAAGAAAAAAGAAAAAAAGGAGCTTCCAAACCAACTTTCCATGGACAAGCAATCAGGCTGAGACAGCTACTCAAATACAAGTATGAGTCATCTTTTTTTTTTTTTTTTTAATGTTTATTTGAGAGACTGTGTGTGAGTGCACGAGTACACTAGTGGGAGAGGGGCAGAGACAGCGAGAGAGAATCCCAAGCAGTCTCCCCATTGTCAGCCCAGAGCCTGACACGGGGCTCAATCTCATGAACCGTGAGATCATGACCTGAGCTGAAATCAAGAGTCAGACACTTAACTGACTGAACCACCCAGGCCCCTCATCTTGTCTCTTTTTTTAATTGGAAGTATAGTTGACACATAGCGTTACATTAGTTTCAGGTGTATAACATAGTAATTTGACAAGTCTATATGTTATGCTATTTTACCACAAGTATAGCTATCTCTAAATCATTTCTTTCTGAAAATTTCCAGGGAAAATAGTTTGGAGGGCAAAGGATTCTGGAGTACAATGGTTGGGGAATCTCTCCCAGGAAACAGTCTGGGCCCTAGTCAAAAAATATTCTTTACTTCTAGAGTAGGAGGTCCTGATAATAGGTGCCCAGCTGGATTTCAGAATTACTATGGGCAAATGATTGTTATGTGCTTCCCAATTCTCCCTCTTTTAAAAAATTTTTTTTAATGTTTATTTATTTTTGACAGAGAGAGAGAAATGGAGCATGAGCCGGGGAGGGACAGAGAGAGAGGGAGACACAGAATCCGAAGCAGGCTCCAGGCTCCGAACTGTCAGCACAGAGCCCAACGCGGGGCTTGAACTCACAGACTGTGAGATCATGACCTGAGCCAAAGTCAGACACTCAACCAACTGAGCCACCCAAGCACCCCATTAATGGAAGTGACTATTGTGGTTGTCTTGTTCCTGACTCACTATTCCAAACTGGATGTGTAGTAATGGTAGGGGTAGTAACTTATCCTTTTAGTTCCTTGGACTGAGGAGCTGCACCCCTGGAGCCACATCCACATCTGGACCTAATGAAACTTATGAGATTATGAGATCACGGACCTTGAGCTTGATGCCATGAAATACACGAGACTTTGGGGCTTAGGGAGGTGGTAAGTATATTTTGCATAAGGAAGGAATGTGGATCACAGGGACCTGAAGGTGGACTGTGGCAGATGGTTATACCAATGTGCACCAATGAATCATACCTCCTGACATCCATGTCACATATCCTCCTTGATTAACTCTGAGTTGATTATATGACTTGTTTGGCCAATAGAAAACCAGCAAATGCAGGATAAAATCCAAAGGTCTTGTAAGTGTTTTGCACCGGGGCTTACCCTCTCGGTATGCTATCCCAAGACTACTTGTGAAGAAACCTAGTCTAGCCTCCTTAAGAATGAAAGGCAACATGGAGAGAGGCCTACCTTTCCTAACCATGCCCACCCTCCAGTTGACCTACCAGGCAAATGCAGCCACATAAATAAACCCAGGAGAAACCAGCAGACGATGAGTTCAGCCAACCTACAGAACTATGAGAAATAAAATGGTTACAGTTTTAAGTCACCAAGTTTTGGGGCAGTTTGTTATGTAACAACATATAACTGATAGAGACTTCAAAGTTCAACCTGTTTCCACTATCCTAGGCTGCTTCCTAGATATGCCAGTTGAAAGATTCTTACTTGACATATCTTTGAAAGCCATGGAAAGAAAAGCAAAAACGAACTACTGGGACCTCATCAAGATAAAAAGCTTCTGCACAGAAAAGGAAACAATCAACAAAACTAAAAGGTAACTGACAGAATGGAAGAAGATATTTGCAAATGACATATAGAATAAAGGATTAGTATCCAAAATCTATAAAGAACTTACCAAACTCAACACCTGAAAAACAAATAATCCAGTGAAGAAATGAGAAGACATGAATAGACACTTTTCCAAAGAAGACATCCAGATGGCTAACAGACACATGAAAAGATGCTCAACATTGCTCATCATCAGGGAAACACAAATCAAAACACAATGAGATACCACCTCACACCGATCAGAAAGGCTAAAATTAACAACTTAGGAAACAATAGATGTTGGTGAGGATGTGGAGAAGGGGAACCCTACTGCACTGTTGGTGGAAATGCAAACCGGTGCAGCCACTCTAGAAAACAGTATGGAGGTTCCTCAAAAAATTAAAAATAGAACTACCCTAAAAAAACAAACAAACAAACAACAACAACAACAAAAAAAAACCCTACCCTACAATCCAGCAATTGCATTACTAGAAATTTATCCAAAGGATACCAAAATGCTAATTCGAAGGGGCACATGCACCCCAATGTTTAGAGTAGTGCCTATCAACAACAACCAAATTATGGAAAGAGCCCAAATATTTACGAACTGATAAATGGATTACGATGTGGTGTGTGCACGCACATGTAATGGAATATTACCCAGCAATGAAAAAGAAAATGAAATCTTGCCATTTTTAGCAATGTACATGGAACTGGAGGATATTCTGCTAAGTGAAATAAGTCAGTCAGAGAAAGATGTATCACATGATTTCATTCATATGTGGAATTTGAGAAAATTAACAGATGAACATAGGGGAAGGGAAGGAAAAATAAGAAAAAAACAGAGAGGGAAGCAAACCGTAAGAGACTCTTAAATACAGAGAACAAACTGAGGGTTGATGGGGGTGGGGGTGGAGTGAGGGGTATGGGTTAATTGGGCAACGGGCATAAAGGAGGACACTTTGCAGGATGAGCACTGGGTGTTATATGTAAGAGATGAATCATTGGGTTCTACTCCTGAAGTCAAGACTACACTGTATGTTAACTTGAGAATAAAAATAATATATAAATAAATGAATAAATAAATAGGGCATTTCATTCAAATTTGAGAAAACTTAGAAAATAAGTATAAAGTATAAGAAAAAGTATCTAAAAATATAAACAATTTTCTCTGAATAAGGTACATTTGTGCTGGGCCATGGGTGATAGGTATGATTTCTATAGCTGGAGATAAAGGGTAGAGAAAAGACAGTGATTAGGAATCCTAGAATAAGGGAGAAGAGAAATCAAGGCTTGGTGAAGGCAAGAGGAGAAAATGTGACCAGAGGGTGAGGAGGTGAGTTTGGCCAGAGTATAGGGTCTGTATGGATAAGTGACTAGGTTACATTAGGATAAAGGGTCTGTACTTTGTTACACACGCAGTGCTTTTGAGAAGGAGGGATGATACATTTTTAAAAAATGATTTAGGAAAAATATTCTGAAGGTGATATGTAGAAGAATATGAAAAAGTAGATAATGAAAGTACAGAGATGGGGGGTGGGGGGAAAGAAGCTATTACAAAGATTCAAGGGAAATGTAACAAAAGGGCTTGACCTAAAGGTCAAATTTAAGCATTTGACTTAGGACAACCTTAAGATATGGAGACAAATAAATACACAATAAACGGTACTAGATTAACAACTATGATACAATAATTACATAAAGACACAATTATATAAAATAAAGGAGCCAGACAACTAGGCATCTACAAAAAAAAAAATCACATTTTTAATTTCCTTTGTTAAAAAACAGTATTTGTAAAAATGACCCAGTGGACATTCTGCACTTGATTACAAATTGGGGAGTAGGAGAAAATGAACCAGTGAGTTAAGCAGCTTCTAAAGAAAGAATAAATTTGTGGTTTCAACGAAAACCTCATTACATCCCAAAGAAAATCACCAGTGATGGAAGCTTAGAGGTCTACTGAGAAGTTAACAGAAAACATTTAAAAACAAACAAACATTTAAAATTATGTTCTAAAAAAGTAACTGAAAGAAAAATGTATTTTTATCCTGTTCTCCAGTTTACAATACCAATCACTGTAAAAATCCACATTGTCATATTTCACAAAAATTGCACAATGGGACTGTGGGCAAGTATATTAACTCAGGAAAGGTTAAGCACTGGGCAGCTGTCTCATTCAGTCAGCTTATGAAAGAACGTAATAAGCAGGCATGCAAAAACTTGTAGGTGTTCTGAATTACCCTGAGGATGAAACTAAGTGATTATGAGCTTTTAATAAAGACACTTCTTATCATAAAGCAGCATTCATTAAATAAATAGCAATCTTTAAATGGCACATGGTCAGAATCAACAAAAACATTGCAATAGTAAAAGTGAAAAGCCATAATTTGTACAATAACCACAATTTACAAAGAACTTTCATTTATATTATCTACTTGTGATTCTAATTACAGCAGGTCTGGGGAGGTCAAATACTTGATCAAGAACATCCAGTTTGTAAAGGACAAAGTTGGAACTCAGAGCCACCTTGTCATAATGACCAGCGATAATTTAAAATGTTTATTTACATAATGAATAGTAAATGAGGAGGGAAAAAAGGCCAAAGTTACCAATGTTACCAACATTGGTATATGCCCACCAAAACGTGTCCAATTTTCATCCCTAGTTCTAAGCACTACAGAAGAGAATTTTCTAGGAGAGAGTATATTATAAATAGATTTGACTCTTTTTGTTGATAATAACTGGGAAAAGTAATCAAGTTGTTTCCAACTCATTTGATCAGAACCATTTATCAAGTGATGTAGCCCGGTCAGGAATCTGGGTAACAGTGCTACTTCTGTCGGTAACATCACACAGTTCAGGGGCAAATTCCTTAAACTCTTAGGACCTGGGTCTTCTTATCACTGAAAGAGAAACAATTCTTTCCAGTTCCCAAATCCTAAGATTCAGGGCTTGAAAGTAAATAATTACCTAGACTGGCAGTTAACAGTTACAAAGAGACAGAAATATTACTAACACTACTTTCCTACAAAAAATAGAAATGAAATGATCTGTCATCTTTTAAATCTGTCCTGCAATTCCACTATCTGGTACTGTGCTCTCAATTTCTAAGATTTTATCATCAGATAAACAACTCTAGATCACATTATGCAAGAGTATAATTTAGTGTACAGCAGAGAAGTGACAGTATGAAAGAATTTGGGAAATTTTTCTTCTCATTATCTTCTTCCTGTTTTAGCCACCCAAAGCAATCTAGTAAACTTTCAATGTACTGGATTTTAAAAATTATCTTAAATAAAAGTCTTCATGCCATTTTATGTACATATATTTTAGTACTCTTGGGTTTTTTTCATGCTAAATCTTGATTGGAAAAGAGTCACAAATGAATACCACTTATGTTAAATAATCAGAGTAGGGAAGTAATTACCACATTGAATGAAACTGAGGATTAATCAATGTTTCTACAAAAATTTCCACCAAATCACTTTCTTTCAGTTATATTAAACAACTCCATCTGTTTTGATCCATTTTGTCCCAACATTTCTCCAAATTTTTTAGCATCCTAGTTTTAGACGTAAGGATGGAAGACATTGCTAGTTACCTTTCCATTCTTATGTTCCTCACTACCAATATATGTTTGATTATATATAAAGTGACAATGTACTCACTTAAAAATACCTCTCCAAGATGTCTTGAGGCTAGTAGTAATCATGTAGCACCATCTGGCCAAAGAATGTAAGCAGAAACCTACTAGGTAGGATTTCTGAGAAATCTCCTGAGTTCCTGATGTTAGGGGACAGATTCAGCTGGTGTGCATCTTTGGCAATCTGGGTTTACCCCTTCTTTCTGTCTGGAAGATGGCACAGCTACCTGGGAGTGCAGAAGAGACTTAAGGATCCTAAAGAGGGCCCCCAACCTAAGGAGAGTAGGGCAGGAAAAACGGAGAAGTCTGAGCCCCTAATAGCTTACTTCTTTGAGAGTTATACCAGCTCTGATGTGCCCGCCTCTAGACTTCTTGTTAGCTGAGATAAACACTGCACTCTTTTAACCTACTGTTGTTAGAGTCCTGTTCTATGAAGCCAGATAGCTTCCTGAAAGATATGCTTAATGAAAACTACACCACAAAAGATGGTAAAGAGTTTATGTTCATACATCTACACTCTGGTTTTATTCACTTAATATTATATCTTGTAGATAGTTCTACATCATCTACAAACAGAGAATCTCCTTGTTCTTCTTCTTTTTTTTTTTTTCTTTTTAAATAGAATCTCCTTGTTCTATTTAACATTTCTATAGAGGTCCACTGTGTAGTTGTGCCATACGACTTTTTTTATTCTTTGCCATACAACTTTTGCTGTCATAGGGTGAGTGATAAATAGATTTCTGTATAAGGAACTTTTAAGACTCGGCCCACGTGTCACTTCTGTGATGTTTTCCCATACTTTCCAGAGTTAACTCCTCCTGTGCTTGAAAGTCTTTGAACATAGCTATCATTTATTGTACTACCCTGTAATTATTTCTTTAGCCATCTATCTTCCTGCTCCCTCTCTCCCTCACTACACTGTAAATTACACTATCCTATTTCTCTAGGCTGGCTACAAATATTTGTTAAATGAATAACTCTTTAATTAGCAATCAATTTTATAAAGGTATAGGGGATTATTCTCATTCCTCCTTTCAAAAGGGAAGGATGATATAAACTAAAAAGTCAGGTTCATAGCATCAAAGTGACCCCAGAGGTCAATTAACCTCAATCACCCCTTTCAGGAATGGATGAGTGATAACTACCTCACAGGAGCCAGGTTTGCTGACAAATAGTTTTAATTATTAGAAATTGTTCTTTATATTAATGTAACGTCTCTTAAAATGTTTTACACTTTTAAGTTGGTGTTAAAACAGAAGGGTCAGTTATGTTTCACTACATAGGCAAGGGAGATAAAAAAACCAATGGAGTCTTCTCTTTCTTTCTCTATTTTTTTTTTCCTTTTTCTTCCTCCTTCCCTCCTTGCTTTCCTTCTTTCTGAGAGGATTAAGAAAACACAGAAAAGTACAGAAAATAATACAATAAATGACTAATATTCCATTTAGAAATAACAAATGTTTGGGGCACCTTGGTGGCTCAGTCGGTTAAGCATCCGACTTTGGCTCAGGTCATGATCTCAGCATTGGTGGGTTTGAGCCCCATGGTGGGCTCTGTGCTGACAGCTCAGAGCCTGGAGCCTCCTTCAGCTTCTGTGTGTGTATGTGTCTCTCTCTCCCCTCCCCTGCTCATGTTCTGTCTGTCTCTCTCTCTCTCAAAATAAACATTAAAAACAACAACAACAACAAAGGTTTACACTGTCATTTAGAACAGTTTTTAAAGACACATTTTAAAAAATGTTTATTTATTTTTGAGAGAGAGAGAGTGCACACACGCACGTGTGTGAGCAGGGGAGGAGCACAGAGTGAGAAGGAGAGAGAGAATCCCAGGCAGGTTCTGTGCTGTCAGCACAGAGTCAAACGTAGGGATCAATCTCACGAACCATGAGATCATGACTTGAGTTGGGATCAAGAGTTGGATGCCTAACAGACACTTAAGTGAATGGAACAGAATAGAGAACCCAGAAATGGACCCACAGATGTATGGCCAACTAATCTCTGACAAAGCAGGAAAGAATATCCAATGGAATAAAGACACTCTTTTCAGGAAAATTGTTGGGAAAATTGTACAGTGACATGCAGAAGAATGAACCTGATCCACTTTCTTATACCATACACAAAAATAAATTCAAAATGGATGAAACCCTAAATGTAAGACAGGAAGCCTTCAAAATCCTCGAGGAGAAAGCAGGCAAAAACCTCTTTGACCTCGACCGCAGCAACTTCTTACTCAACACATTTCCAGAGGCAAGGGAAACAAAAGCAAAAATGAACTACTGGGACCTCATCAAGATAAAAAGCTTTTGCATGGAGAAGGAAACAATAAGCAAAACTAAAAGGCAAGCAATGGAATGGGAGAAGATATTCAAATGGCATATAAAATAAAGGGTTAGTATCCAAAATCTGTAAAGAACTTATCAAACTCAACACCGAAAAAACAAATAATCCAGTGAAGAAATGGGCAAAAGACATGAATAGACACTTTTCCAAAGAAGACATCCAGATGGTTAACAGACACATGAAAAAATGATCAACATCACTCATAATCAGGGAAATACAAATTAAAACCACAATGAGATACCACCTCACTCTAGTCAGAATGGCTAAAATTAACAATTCATTCAACAACAGATGTTGGCAAGGATGCAGAGAAAGAGGATCTCTTTTGCACTGCTGGTGGGAATGCAAGCTGGTGCAGCCACTATGGAAAAGAGTATGGAGGCGCCTCAAAAAATTAAAAATAGAACTACTCTACGACCTAGCAATTGCACTACGAGGTATATACCCAAGGGATACAGGCATGCTGTTTTGAAGGGGCACATGCAACCCAATGTTTACAGAAGAGCTATTGTCAATAGCCAAATTATGGAAAGAACCCAAATGTCCTTTGACAGATGAATTGATAAAGAAGATGGGTGTGTGTGTGTGTGCGTGCGCACGCGCGCGCACACACACACACACACACACACACACACACACACAATGGAGTATTACTCAGCAATCAAAAAGAATGAAATCTTGCCATTTGTAACAACGTGGATGGAACTAGAGGGTATTATGCTAAGTGAAATAAGTTAGAAAGGAACTAGAGGGTATTATGCTAAGTGAAATAAGTTAGAAAAAGACAAGTATCATATGACTTCACTTATATGAGGAATTTAAGATACAGGATGAACATAAGGGAAGGGAAGTAAAAAGAATATAAAAACAGGGAGGGGGACAAAACATAAGACTCTTAAATACAGAGAACAAACTGAGGGTTGCTGGAGGGGATTTGGATGGGGGGATGGGCTAAATGAGTAAGAGACATTAAAGGAAGACACTTGTTGAGATGAGTACTGGGTGTTATACATAGGGGATGAATCAGTGAAATCTACTCCTGAAAACATTGTTGCACTGTATGCTAAATAACTTGGATGTAAATTAAAAGAGAAAAAACAAAGAGTCAGATGCCGGGTGACTGAGCCACCCGAGCGCCTCAAATACGCATTTTTTAAAAAACCTTTTTATCCTGGGAATTTTCAAATATACCAAAGTGGAAAACACAGCATAAGGAACCTGTGTGGACCCTAATTTTGTTTCAGCTGCACCTTTCACTCTTTTTTAGGTTGTTTTGAAGTAAATGCACATATCATGTCATTTGACATGAAAATACTGAAAATACTTCAAATATCCAATTTTTAAAATGCCTAGGAGCAATGATGATTCCCACTTACTAAATTATTTATTACTAAAAATGAAAAAGATCAGCAATTAATAACTAAATTAATTATTAATTACTTTGAGCCAATTAATTACTGTATGCTGAGTACTCTATGTAATATGATTTTGCAAGCATAACAATAATTCAATGAATAGATTAATAAATAAAATAAGGTAAAACTCACAACAGCTCTCTGAGGTAAGCATTATTATATCTACTGTGCAGAAAGGAGTTTGGCTGGCAGGCTAACTTGCTCAAGTTCACATAGCTAGTGAAATGCAGAGCCACAAGCTTGGGGCTCTCTGATTCTAAAGCCCTGGCTCCTTGCATATCAAAAGCAAACTAATAAAAATCCCAAATACCAAATGTACAAAATTTTCTAAATATGTTAAGATTTTCTAAATATGTTTTCTAAATATGTTAAGATGGTAGGCAAGAATCATTTATTAAAAATCATTTTCTTTGAAGGTGCAGGGGGTGCTCAGTTGTTTGAGTGTCCGACTCTTGATTTTGGCTGAGGTCATGACCCCAGGGTCATTGGATCGAGCTCCGTGCTGAGCATGGAGCCTGCTTAAGATTCTCTCTCTCTCTGACTCTGAAAAAATGAGAACAAACTGAGGGCTGATGGGGGGTGGTAGCGAGGGGAGGGTGGGTAACGGGTATTAAAGAGGGCATCTTTTGGGATGAGCACTGGGTGTTGTATGGAAACCAATTTGACAATAAATTTCATATATTTAAAAAAAAAAGATTCTCTCTCTCTCTCTGCTCTTCTCCTCTGATCATGTACACTCTCTCTAAAGTAAAAATTTTGGGGGGGCGCCTGAGTGTCAGTTAGTTAAGTTAGTGTCAGTCAGTTAAGTGTCCAATTTTGGCTCAGGTCATGATCTCACAGTTTGTGGGTTTGAGCCCCGCATCGGGCTCTCTGCTGACAGCTCAGAGCCTGGAGCCTGCTTTGGATTCTCTGTCTCCCTCTCTCTCTCTGGCCCTCCCCTGCTTGTGCATGCTCTCTCTCTAGCTCTCTTTAAAAAAATAAATAAAATAAAAAAAATTTTAATGGCTAAAATCATTTTCTGAATCTTAAAATATTTTTTTAATTGGAAAGCTAACTTTTATGATGTCAGAATAAATTTGAAAATTTCAAAGAAAATTTTGGAAAAGAAAACAAGATGCCTGCCACTCTAGATTTTAAAACTTACTATTAAGTTATTGCAACTTCAAAACGTATAGTAATATCCCAAGAAAAAACTATTAGTGGAAATGGAATCCAGAAAGAGATCCAAATATATTTGGAAAACTAATTATTTATGGTAAAGATAACATTTCATATTGTTATGGAAAAGATGGATTATTCCTACAAAAGATGTTAGGGCAAATGGCTATAGGTTCAGGGAAAAAGTAATAAAGTTAGATCCCTACCTTGCACCATAGATAAGCATATATTTAGATAGATTAAAGATCTAAATATGAAAAATTATGAATCTAGGAAAACATTTGTATGACCTTAGGGGGAGAAAGCCTTGTAAAATAAAATGGGAAGTCAGGAAGCCATAATAAAAATAATGGATAAATCTGAGTAGCTAAAATGTACAATAATGTTTATTAGTAAAATAAAACATAAAAAAGACTCAGGAAAATACAGACTTGGAATAGAGTATTTGCAACACATACAAGAGACAAAAGGTTTTATTCAAAATATGTGTGGAGCTTACTGGACAAGAAATTAATAAGAAAAAGATAAACAGCTCAAGCACAGAATAGGAAAGGCTATGAAGACGTAATTCCAGGAGAAATACAAATAGCCAAAATCCATATAAAATGACGCTTAACCTCACTAGTAATTTGGAAAAGGAGTATTATAAAAATGAGACAATATTTGTAGTCCATTAGCTTTGCAAAAATGAAAAAGATCAGAAACGAGGCAAGCAGGAGATGAAGAAACATGTGGCCCATCACTCCTTCGCTAAAAAGTTAGCAATGGCTCCTCATCTCGCTGAAGTCCCTACAATGGACTCCAAGGTCCAACACAATCTGCCCCAGCTCCTCTACCCCCTTACCTCTCTGAATTCATTTGTTGCCTTCTTTCCTCCTCATTCACTCTTCTCCGGCGACGACAGATCACTTGGCTTTCCTTGAACACACCAAACCTGTTCTTGCCACAGGGCCTCTGCCCTTTCCTCTGTCTGTCCCAGTCTTCCCTTATGTATCTAACAAGGCTTAGTCACCTGCTTCCTTCAGGTCCCCGCAAAGTGCATCTGTTCAGTTAAGGCCTTCTCTGACCACTCCACTTACGATAGCAACCCTCCCATATCCACCAGCACTCCCTAGACCTGCTTTCTGCCTTTTCTCCCCCTCCAATGCACTCATTATCCTCTGACATGTGAGCATTTTATGTCTGTGTTTTGTTTCTCTCTCTACAGCCCCATAGAAAGCAAGGGTAAACGGAGGGGAGGATGGAGAAATGCAGATAAGAGAAAAAGAGTTCTTAAAATATACTTTAAAAACACCAAAATATCAAAATTATCGAGGCATAATAGAAAGGAAAAGTATATGCTTTTAATGTTGGGTAAGAGAACCTCTCTTGGTGACAACCTTTAACTGATCATAAGTGTCAAATACTAATTTTTGATAAATGGGCCAGATCCAAAGTTCCAAGAAATTCATTCAATTCAATGCAATGATTATGAAAACATAACAGTTTTCTTATTCTGCCATTTATTCATGTTGATAACCTAAGTGCAGATGGAACTTTGAATTCTGAATTTATCACGATCACAGCATTCAAAACTAATGTTTCATTCCTACATTTGGAAACGAGAATTCTGACTAAAAACAGGCTACTGAAGCTAAAAATTTCAACCACTGAAAGCAAAATGAAAAGGCTAGAGGGCATAGTAATAGTGAGGTCCAAATAGAGATTGAATCAGAGGTTCAAGGGCTGTAAAGAGTAACCAGGTCTTATTTCCAGCTCTGACCACACACACTAAGCAATCACTGACAGTACCGAGGGCTCAGTGTCTCTTCTAGAAAAGCTCACTCAACATTCTAAGTTAGAGTACACAGGAAAGAGGCTGGTCTCATTCAAGTAAATTCAATACCTGAATCCATGTTAAAATCTTGCCATGCCATGAAAACACAAGGTGTAGAAGCGAGGGGAAAAAAAAAAGACAAAAATCCTTAATTAGTATTTCAACAGAAACCTTTAAAACCACGTTCTTCCAATATTCAGTAGGTAATTTTCAATTACTGGTAGTTTTGCAGAAATATAATTTTATTTTATTATTATTTTTTTCAACGTTTATTTATTTTTGGGACAGAGAGAGACAGAGCATGAACGGGGGAGGGGCAGAGAGAGAGGGAGACACAGAATCGGAAACAGGCTCCAGGCTCTGAGCCATCAGCCCAGAGCCTGACGCGGGGCTCGAACTCACGGACCGCGAGATCGTGACCTGGCTGAAGTCGGACGCTTAACCGACTGCGCCACCCAGGCGCCCCAGAAATATAATTTTAAAATAATTCCAGCTCAACACAAAGACTTCTCTCTCTCGATTTATTTCCAAAAAACCAAAGCTCAATAAATTTTATATTTTAACGTTTTTTTTTTTAATTAATTTTTGAGACAGGGAGAGACAGAGCATGAACAGGGGAGGGTCAGAGAGAGGGCGACACAGAATCTGAAACAGGCTCCAGGCTCTGAGCTGTCAGCACAGAGCCCGACGTGGGGCTCGAACTCACGGACCGAGAGATCATGACCTGAGCCGAAGTCGGCCGCTTAACCGACTGAGCCACCCAGGCGCCCCTAAATTTTATATTTTAAACAAAAATTGTAGATATATATTTTTTTTGAGAGAGAGAGAGAGAGAGAGAGAGAGAGAGACAGAGTACGAGCAAGTAAGGGGCAGAGAGAGAGGGAGACACAGAATCTGAAGCAGGCTCCAGGCTCTGAGCTAACAGCACAGAGCCTGACGCTTGAACTCACGAACCACGAGGTCATGACCTGAGCCGAAGTCGGCGCTTAACCGACTGAGCCACCCAGGTGCACCCTTAAATAAACACTGTATATATTTAAGGTGTACAACATAGTGTTTTGATAAACATATATACACTGAAATAATTACTATGGTCAAGCGAATTAACATAGCTATCTCCTCACACTTTCCCCTCCTTTTTTTAAAGAAAGCTCAGTATTGATGTGTTCTGTAATTAGTTCCCTCCATATCTGTCAACCAATCTACAAGGAAGTGAGCTGCCTTCAGAGGTGACAGTTATACCTGAGAAAGCAGAGGATATTCAGTAAGGAGTCACCACAGTTATTACTAGAAATTAGCCAACCCAAACAAAAGCTGTAATGCATCTTCTCTTCATGCATGCACTAAATAAAGTTCTATTTAGTGCTCAACACACCTATGAAACTAGTAAAGCATAACCAAGCCAGGTAACCTACTGTATTTAAGAACCTTTTTAAAAACATCATTTTGAATAACTAGACACAAACTTGACGGTCAACACATAATTATCCTGCAGGTCAATGAGATGCTTATTATGAGCTGGGAGAGGGGGAGCTAACGAACAGTATCTGGTTTCTTAAAATAGTTTAAGGTGGGTTGTCTTCTGCCAGAGATGCAAAGGGAAAGCCAAGCGAGGCTTCCTTGTCTAGGTCTCTAAAAGTACTTTTGGATTTGGGTATCACAAAAGGGGTTAAAAATACTTGAGACTCCCAAAAAAGCCTAACAAGACATCTGGGTGCTGCGGCTGTCACTGTCAGGGCAGCCCTTGGAGGGAATGCCCATATCAATTCAGTTTATCAGATGGACAGCTGATCAACATTAAACAGACTTGCTCTGGGCAGACTGAGCTGAGCTTCCTGACATGAATTCCAATGAGAGCCCTCTGCACTCTACCACTGAGCTCTGCCATTTTTTACTGTTGCAGCTCCCTGGACATATGGGAATCCCTAGTGATGAGCACATAAAGCTGCCTCTAACTCAAGTGACGGCTCATTTCCCCTGGCTGAAGGCAGACATTAATATCCTGAGGAGATCAGACCCGCCTCTCTGACCCCCATCTACCGAAGCAAAACGACTGTCCTATTTCTTCATTTAATAAGCTTTTAATGAAGAAAACCAAAACCCCCTCTCTGACTGCAGCACAGTTCTACATGAAAAGGTTATACAAATAGATCTGATTCTGTGTCAAAGTTTTCCAAAATATGTGTCTCCCTCCCCACTGGAGTGTAGACTGTCACTCGCCCGCCCACAGTGCCCATTCTTTCTGCTGCAGTCCAGGGCTTCGGTTCTCTGTGCCGATAATTATGAACCGTCTCCACGTTATGGCAGGTGGAGGATTAAAGAGCTGATTACAAAGAGCACGCCGGTGTTTCCATTTTCATGACAAACCTCTTTCTTCGAAGGTTCATTGTGGAGCTATGAAAACTGCTTCGGGCACAACCAGACTGGGAGAAATGGCAGTCCAATGACAACCCAGAGAGTACCCAAGGGAATGCTTCTGAGCACAATTAGAACACGAGAAAACTAACAATATTTGGTGAACTGGAGTTGGCATACACACTTTGATTTTAGGAGGGATAAAAGGAAGGGTACGTGATGGCAAGTGAAGATGACAAGCAGATTTCCCCCCGTGAATCGTGGCTCCTGCTTAAAAATAAGGGGAAATCTGAATCATTACTGAAGTTCAGCGCTGAGCCCGCTGCCTATTGCCAGGGCTCTATGAGCTCTGAATTGCTTCACAAGAGGCTAAAGTTGGAATTTTCTCTCCTTTAGAAAGCAAGTAGGGGTGAGGAGAAATGTGAAGGCTGCATGTTAAATGGGACAGAGGAGGCACTGCAGGAGGGAAATGTCATTCTGCAAAGACCTATCCAACTAAATAACAGGAAGCAGTGATGGGCTGAAAAGGGAACCTTGGTAGGTTTCACTTAGACTATGAAATGTGTCTGAGGCTGGAAAATGTGAAGGTGAGGTGAGCATCAAGGGCAAAGATTTCCTATGAAAAAATGTCAAGGAATAGACTGCATAGTGATATGCTTTAAATTAGATCACTTACACTGATATCTGATCAACTTAGGTATCAAGAGTCATAATAACAAATCCAAAATGTTCCCCGAAATATTTTACCAGATCTTTCTATGTATAAAGTAGAGTGGCTCCCCAGCACATTTAAACTACAGACAAGAAAAGAAAGCCATGGCAGGTACTCAGTGTGCAAGCTAACGCACAGTTCACAACCTACTACATCCCAGATATTATAGTTTTTTATATAGCATCTCATTTAATCTTCACCAAACTTAGTTATTAGCCCAATTTTATAGATGAGGAAATGGATTTCCACAGTGGAAAAAAATGTCAGGGAGTCTCTACAGAAAATATTATCCAGGAGAGGCAAAGACATACAATCTGAACATTAAAAGAAAAGAATATTTAAAATGACATTTCCAAATGCCTCCTTAAACAATCAGATCTTACAAAATATGCTTGTTACCAAGCATGAAACTTACTTTCTTTCTTTCCTTTCTATGTTTATTTATTTATTTATTTATTTAAAAAAAAATTTTTTTTTTCAACGTTTATTTATTTTTGGGACAGAGAGAGACAGAGCATGAACGGGGGAGGGGCAGAGAGAGAGGGAGACACAGAATCGGAAACAGGCTCCAGGCTCTGAGCCATCAGCCAGAGCCCGACGCGGGGCTCGAACTCACGGACCGCGAGATCGTGACCTGGCTGAAGTCGGACGCTTAACCGACTGCGCCACCCAGGCGCCCCCCTATGTTTATTTTTGAGAGAGACAGAGAGAGACAGAGAGGGAGAGAGAGACAGAGACATAGAGTGTGTGTGTGTGTGTGTGTGTGTGTGTGTGTGTGTGTGTGTGTGTGTGTTTGAGCAGGGGAGGGGCAGAAAGAGAGGGAGACACAGAATCCAAAGCAGGCTCCAGGCTCTGAGCTGTCAGCACAGAGTCTGATGCGGGGTTCAAACCCATGAACCATGAGACCATGACCTGAGCTGAAGTCAGATGCTTAACCAACTGAGCCACCCAAGTGCCCTGCATAAAACTATTTTCTATCTTTCTTTTTTTACTTTTAGTTTTTTTAAGTAGGCTCCATGCCCAGTGTGGAGCTCAACATGGAGCTTGAGCCCATGACCCTGAGATCAAACCCTGAGCTAAGATCAAGAGTCATATGCTTAACTGGCTGAGCCACCCAGGTACCCCAACACTATTTTCAAACTACAGATATAGCTATAAAAGTTCTTAACAGGGTCACTGAAGGCAATTTTATCTTTTTCTCCCAAATAGCTTTATTGAGATATAACTTACATCTCATAAAATCCACCTGTTTTGAGAGTACAATTCAATGAATTTTAGTATTTAAAAATTGTGCAACCATCACTACAATATAATTTTAAACTTTTCCCTCACTCTAAAAAAATAAACTCTATGCTTATTTAAGAGCCATTCATTTAGGCTATTTGTCTTGATTTTCATTTTAATGTTTTGAGTGCTTGGAATTTTTAAAGAAATTAATCATAAAGAACAACAATATAAAATGGAAATGTCGGGGCGCCTGGGTGGCTCAGTCAGTTAAGCGTCCGACTTCAGCTCAGGTCATGATCTCACGGTCCGTGAGTCCATGAGTTCGAGCCCCACGTCGGGCTCTGGGCTGATGGCTCAGGGCCTGGAGCCTGCTTCCAATTCTGTGTCTCCCTCTCTCTCTGCCCCTCCCCCGTTCATGCTCTGTCTCTCTCTGTCTCAAAAATAAATAAACGTTAAAAAAAAAATTTAAAAAAAAATGGAAATGTCAACATACTTTTACTGAAAAAAAATAATACAATCTGTGGTAAATACTGTAATGGCCACGTGATATGTATGTTCTTCAGAGCCAAAAAAATGACACATCTATTACGTGTCCGAAAGTAACACTTGTTTTTAAAAAATTGACGATAAGGTATTTCAAAGGATCAATGCAGAAATGGTATCCATGTATAACTTTCAAGCAAATTACTTAAAAGGCAAATATATACCATTTTTTATTCACCAAAAAATAAACTTATTATTTTATATTCACATCTCACCCCAGGCAGCCCCTAAGTTTTCATTTCTTCTTTAGTGTGTTTTTGTTTACAACCAGAGAAACAACAGAAAATATTCAAAAGGCTGCCATAGCCTTTCAAGGAAAGGAGATACAGACATACAAAGTAATGAAAAAGTCTGTGAATCATAATTTAGATGCTATTAAAAGGTATCTCTATTCATTCTTTCAAATTATATCACTTTATTTAATTCCAATATGGACTTAATGTGTGTTCACTGGGATGGAAATCCACGACTACTGATGTCAAGTGAAATAAATGTGCCGTCTAAATTTCTTTTTCACAGAAAAGTGATATAGGAAGATTAGAAGGTGAGATTAAAACTCACCTTTTAAAAGCATCACAACTATTACATGGTCTACTTAGAAAAATATATCATACGAGTTCGATGACAGCATATCTTTACTGTAGAAAAAAATTAAAAGGACATAAAAGTATAAAGAGCTAAGCTGTTCAATATGATGGTCACTAACCATATGTAGCTATTAAGCACTTGAAACATTGCTAATCTGAATCCAGATGTTTTATAACTAATAAAAGCTCTGTACAAAAAAATGTTTTAAAATATCTCAATACGTGCTTTACATTGATGACATGTTGAAATGATAATATTTTAGATATATTAGTTTAAATAAAACATACTATTAATATTAATTTTACTCTTGTATTTCCTCTTATATTTTTAGTGTGCTACTGGCAAATTTAAAGTTATATTTCTATGGGGCTCCACCAGGTTCATCACCCCTCCATCCTGCTTCCTTTCTTAGAAATTCTCTCTCTTATAGCTTAACATATTCTTTCAGACTTTTGCTTTTAACATGTTTATAAACATACAGCAAATGGATTTATAAACAGAGTAAATGCTATGCATTTGCCAATAAAAATGAGTTCAGAGTATACATACTGAACTATAACTTGCTTTATTTACTTCATATAGTTGGAAGAATTTTGTCACTATATATAGGACCACCCAAGTTTTTTTAATGCTGCATATTTATTCACAGTATAGATGTACCACCATGTTCCCCAGACCCTATTAATAAATATTTAGGTTATTTCCTATTTTCTATTTGTGAGTGGGGGAGAGGGGCAGTGGGAGAGAGAGAGAATCTTAAGCAGGCTCCAAGCTCAGTGCAGAGCCTGAGGCAGAGCTCGATCCCACGACCCTGGGCTCATGACCTGAATTGAAATCGAGAGCTGGACACTCAACTGACTGAGACACTCAGATGCCTCATAGATCATTTCCTATTTTTTTTTTCATGTTTGTTTATTTTAGAGAGACAGACTGTGCGCGGAGGAGGGGTAGAGAGAGCCAGAGACACAGAATCTGAAGCAGGCTCCAGGCTCTGAGTTGTCAGCACAAGAGCCCGATGTGGGGCTTGAACTCAAGAACTGTGAGACTGTGACCTGAGCTGAAGTAGGACGTTTAACCCACTAGCCACCCAGGCACCCCAGTCATTTCCTATTTTCTATTACTGTAAACAATGCTTCAATGAACATTCTCATACATGTATTTATGTGCATATGTGGGAGTATTTTTGTAGGATACACCCCTAGAAGTGAAGTTACACGGTCAAAGGGTATGTCGCTTAAAATTGTGTTATGTATTTCTAAATGGGCTATTCTATTTTCGAAACAAAAAGATAAATGATCTGGTTTGTGACAGTCTATAATTTCTCCTTTTCTCAGAAATGACTAGGATTAAGCTTCATGTCAGGGATTTGGTAAAGAAAAACAATTTTTAATTTATGTCCTGAAGTCAGCTCAGCCTTAGGTAACTGGTTATTGTGGTGGGTACCTTTGGGGTGATTGCCCTGATAATGGTTCCATTTCTTCTGGAAATGCCACTCACCATCTCCCCCTGAGATGTCTGTTCTATAGGTCCTCAGTTTTCCTCCCCTGGCTGAGTGACCCAGAGCTGAGTAACTGGCCCAATCAAGGGCACTCAGATTCTTTCTCCAGGAAATCTGAAATGCAGGCTTGTCAGGGAGTTGCTAAAGGCAATGCTCCAAAGCAGCATTTATAAACTTCAGGTATTTGTGTGCAGCTTTTGTCATTTCTGCATATACCACAGGTACTCTTACGTACTTAAGGTTTTTTTCTTTAAATCTTATCTTTAAATCTTCTTTTAGGATTTTGTCTGGAGATACCACACGGCAAAGAGCTAAAGAATGCAGATTCTGGAGCTGTACTGCCTAGATTCATATCCCAGCTCTGCCACTCATTAGCACTGTGATCGTAAACAATTTGCTCGACCACTTTCAGTGACCAGTGCTTTCATCTGTAAAATGCACGTGTCAGTGTTGTGGGGTTGGTTAAATGACTGTATATATAGCTCTTAAAATGGTAACTTTACATTGTAAGTGCTCAATAAATACTATTACTGCTTTTAAGTCAATTCAACTATTGATTGATTGATTGACTGAACAACTTTCTATTTAAATAAATCTTTAGAGGAAACTTTACATTCCAACTGTGGGGCTGGTAAAGGTCAGGAGTAAATTGCCTACAGAGTAGCAAGACAATAACCTGTGCTGACAGAGTCATTCGTTATACCACCATAGGCATTCTTTGTTTTTATTTTTTTAAATGTTTACTTATTTTTGAGGGAGAGAGAGAGACAGAAAGACAGAGAGACAGACTGTGAGCGGGGGAGGGGCAGAGAGAAAGGGAGACACAGAACCTGAAGCAGGCTCCAGGCTCCAAGCTGTCAGCACAGAGCCCGATGTGAGGCTCGAACTTATGAGTCTGGATGCTCAACAACTGAGCCACCCAAGTGCCCATATATATCACAGGCATTCTTCCAAGGGCATCCTGGGCTTGGCATAGACCACAAGTCTCTTGGAATTCTGGATGCCTCCCTTAGTAATGGGCAATCCTTTCCTGTGCCTCTAGTCCCATCCCCACACCCTACCCCTGACCAGCCCTTGAAGTTCTATAAATCTGTAAAAATTCGCTGATCTAGACTAAAACATCTATGTTACAGACGAGGAACCAGTAAATCAGAAAGGTCTACTGAATTACATAAGGTTCTATAGGTTGTAGATATAAAAACTAAAATCCAAATGCCCTAATTCTCATCCAGTGCTTTTTCTTCTACAGTCAATATATTTATTTAGAAGCAAATACCTTTTTTTAATGTTTATTTATTTTTGAGAGAGCGAGAATGCGAGCAGGGGAGGGGCAGAGAGAGAGGGAGACAGAGAATCCCAAGCAGGCTCCGTGCCATAAGCACAAAGCTCAACATGGAGCTTGAACCCACAAACCCCGAGATCATGACCTGAGTCGAAATCAAGAGTTGGACACTTAACCAACCGAGCCGCCACCCAGGCACCCCTGAAAATACTTATTGTTTCATATTCGTACCTTCTCAAAAAAAAAAAAAATACCACCACCACCACAACACTTGATAAATATTTCAAATAATCTATGTCATTTATCCCCTTTTCAAATAACAGGAAACCAAGGTTAGGGCATGGGTGGGAGGAGACAAGGTAACTTGTAAGGTTCTTCAGCTCATTAGAAATAAAGCCAAAATTTAAAACCAGAGCTTTCAAGGGGTGCCTGGGTGGTTCAGTTGGTTAAGCGTCTGACTCTTGGTTTTGGCTCAGGTCATGATCTCATGGCTCATGGGTTTGAGTCTCTCATTGGGCTCTGTGCTGACAGTGTGGAGCCTGCTTGGGATTCTCTCTCTCCCTCTCCTTGTCCCTCCCTCTCTCTTTTTCTCTCAAAATAAATAGATGAACTTAAAAAAAAAAAAAAAACCCAGAGCTTTCTGATAACAGAACTTACTGTTTAGATAAATTTAATTCACTCTAAAGTATAAATGATTCATGATTGTTCCCAAATGTTCTAATGTGGAGAAGCAAGTTAAGAACAAAAGGCAGCAGATACTTGAGGTGTTTGATGATCAAGTGCTATGGGGAGATGGGGACTCAGAAAACAAATCTACCACCTTGCTACAGTTGAACTTGGCCCAACCACTGTGCCTTCTCCTTCCACACACTTATCTCCCTTCTCCTGTGTCTAATCATAGCTTCTCATCTTGGCCTTCTGGATCCACAGCGCTCATCTCTACTTCTTGGAGAGGTAAGTAATATCGCTTATTAAAACGTGCACAAAATAGGCACACATTTAAAGAACATACATTTTTAAAAATAACTGACAAAATGCACTCTAAAAGGATGGTCAAATGTGTACAAGGTTCCGCCAATCCTGTATTTTGTGAGCTCCCATGATGTGCCAAGCACCGTGTTTGATGCCACATTTACCCCACAGACCCATCAGAATCCTGCTCTCAAGGAGCTTAAAGCCTGGCATGGACTAAAAAAATAATAAACAGAGACATATGAAAAATGTTCCCTGTTCACCTCAGAAAACACATGAACTTTGTAAAGGGGTAAAACTACACATCCAGTCAGCAAACATTTTATTCCTGCGTTCAACTGAAACACAACACAACATCTTAATAAGTCTGGGTTTAAAGAATTAAATAGAGAACCTGAAGCTCATCTAAATAATTCCAACTCACAGACAGATACTTCTATTCCGTAAGACTCTTTGTTTTGTTTTGCTTTGAGACAGACAGAGACACAGAGTGTGAGCAGGTGAGGGGCAGAGAGAGAGGGAGAGAGCGAATCCCAAGCAGGCTCTGCACTGACAGTGCAGAGCCCAATGTGGGGCTCGAACTCATGAACCGTGAGATCATGACTTGAGCCAAAACCAAGAGTCAGATGCTTAACTGACTAAGCCACCCAGGGGCCCCTATGGCTCCCTAAGACTTTTTTGTAAACAGGCAGTTGAGAGTGTGGCTCCCTACCTACACTGGCGTGCTCATTCTGACCAAACTGTGCAATGTCTTTAATTTTCTAAGTAATCTGATCTTTTTCCACTTCTTGTGGGTTTTATATTGCCATTCATGCCTCTTTACATTTCCACGTTTAATCATCTTGGCCTTTTGCTTCCATTATTGTCTTCTGTATGCATTGGTCTATTTAATTCTTATGTCCACAGTATGGTTTCTTTAAAGGAAACCAATTTCCTTTCACCTGTCTGCATTCTGAGACATTCTTCCAATCAAGTCTAATCATTGAAAAAGTATTCTAAGCCTATAGTAATTATTTTAAAAATATTGATGACTCCTTTCTTTACATGAATGTATCTGCAACTAAGCTTTAAAATGAGAAAGGCCACAAGGAATAATATAAACCCGAAATATCTGAGTATGAGCCACCCACTTACCTCATTAAAAACCTTTCTGATACTTGATGGCTCATAAGCCAATTTGAAAGTCAAAGATAAGCACACTAAGGAGAAAGAGTTATTTAATAAACATTCAGTTCAGATTATATACAGCTGTGTTACGACAACCTAAAATATGTTCATCTTAATATAAAAATTTCATAACCATGTGAAATAGCCCACTGAGATAATTTATGGGAAAAAAAGCTTTACAAACTAAGTATTTTGATTATTTCTAACTTAAAATTCAGAACAAGTGAAAAGAGAGAGAGAACTGTGAACCAGGATTATCTGATTATCATTAACATCAATAAAATTATTAATGTGTTATTATTTTTACGTGTTATAGCCTAGAAATATAAAGTATAAAAGAAATGCTTTTGTTTTATCAATGAACATATATCAAAGTGTGAATGTTTATGTATTCTTTCCATAGAGTAGTCTAAGACATGGTTTGTGCCCTGAGGGCTCGTAGTTTAGTTGGGGATATAGTACAATGGCACAGAAAGATTTAATGAGAAAACTACACAGTATATGTTAAGTGGAAAATGAATGCCATGGTCTGTAATTGCTGTAGGGATACACCATTATGATGACTGAGGATTTCGGGAGAGACATGGGAAGGCTCCACAAGAGGTGACGGAGCGCTGGGCCTTACTTGGAAGAGGAACACTCAGCTCAATGAAAGCAGGATCCAGCTGCTCGCCCCCACCGGTGCCATGTGGGGCTGCCACGGCAGTGCTAGGGCGGGGCGGGGGGGGGCTCCCAAGTCAGCTCGCTGCCGCTGCCGCTGCTTCTGCTAGTCCCAACAGGGCCCACTGCCCCTGCCAGACAATGAACAGAGTCGACAGCTGCCCAGGAATGGTTCAAGAGTGGCAGCCAGCAGACAGAAACAGGAATATGGGCGGAGCATAGGTTTAGGACAAAGGCATGGGTGTCTCCTCTCAGACAGGGCCCGAGAGGAAAAGAAATGAAAAGAATACAAGAAAGAAGCCCAGGAACACCCTTCATCCTCTGGCCACAGCCCCAAATGATTTGGCTAAATCAGGGAGAACAAAATGATTGAATCGCTACCATTTGCCAAAAACCCATTTTCACACAGAAACAAAAGAAAACTAGCATGCTTCTATTTATATTTTGTTGAAGTTAGGTTACCTATACCAAAGAAATGTGAATTAACAGTTGGGTATGAGATACCTAAGTCAAATATTCACTGCCAGTTACTTGTCAGAATGTCAAGTCATTATACCACCTAGTTTCACCAGCATACTTTTATCTGGACGCAAGTGCCCTGCTGTGGCCCAAAACAGAGACCTACATACTAATCACAGTGGTCTGACAGAATTAACTCAGTCTGAAGAGAGCAGAGAAATGAATAAACTAACTTAGCTCTTTGTCTTCATCCTCATTCTAAAGAAAGAATACAGTGAAGACTTTACCAGGGGAGGTGATATAGAGAGACGCCGGCTCATCTTTTTAGCAAGCCCTTTTAAAAGATAAAAATGTGCCCACAGTTCAGCCTTCCTGGGCCTTGGGTTTAGGTAATAATTTAAACAATTCATAATTGAACTGGTCTCCACTGTAAAGGTCTTGCCCTATCATAAGCCATTTTCCACAGGAAAGTCTGTGGAGCCAGAAGTCCTGAGAGGAGAGATCTCTGGTGAAGCCTAGTGCCAGCACTCGGGGAAGAGAAGGATGCTGGGTTGGTCCTCGGGGAACTAAAGGTAGGTGGCTGGCATTCTGAAATCCCTGATAATACCAGCAGTTTGATTTCTTTGTATTTCTACAAAGACCTTATAATTATTCTAGCTGTATTATATTATTACACATATCGAGTTATTATATGGCATTACTCTTTGCTGGGTATTATGTTATTAATTACAAACATTTCTTCATGTAATATTTGATCTAAACCCTAAAGCAAGAAGACCTACCCAGCACTATCTGTATATGATTTGTACAGTTTGATAACATATTAAGTCAAAAGAACATTACATTAAACTCTGCTCATTATAAAACACATTTAAAATTCAAGTGTGCTTAGCAAAAACAAGCATATTTTAATATTTGGTTTCTTCTCTGAAGCACAATTTTGATAGAATCGGGGCTAAAAAATAAATAAGACACAGTGAAGTCCTTGAAGGGTTTGTAATTTGATTACGAGAAAGAGAAAAGCAGAGAATAGCAACGAAGTATGGTAAATATACTGCAGTTATTAAGAATATGTTTAGAGTCAGCAAGATCTGGTTTAAACCCCAGAGCTGCCACTTACTGGCCATGTGAACTTGGCTAAATTATTTCACACCTCCAAACTTTATTGTCTTCATCTATATAAAGGGATATCACTACTGACCCTTTAATATTGTCACCAGATATGAATGAGATAACATGCACGATATCTGGCACATGGTCTGTGCTTAGTACATGGCAGCTATCACTGCTATCACTACTGCTGTTTGTACAGACTTACGCGCAGTGTGCTATGGGAGCCCAGGAAAGGGGAAATTCGTTCAGCCCGGAGGTCAGGGAAGACCCTTGAACATTTCCCCAAGAAAAGATGAGGGTTGAGCTGTGTCTCAAGGAACAGGAAAGAGCTCATGAGATGAAGAGCAGTAGAAATGATGTTCCATGCCAGAAAATACTTGGTACTTGCTGACACGTCTAGTGGAAGAATGGTCATGACTCAGTGTCCCCTTTTCCTCAGTATGCTACAGCATAGCTGCTTCTCCCTCCACATGGTTTACCATCTATCCTCCCTAGAAATAGTCGCCCTTCCCTTCAAGGCTTTGTCCTTTTAAGGAAAATTTAGCCCTACAAAAAGAAAGGCAGACCAGGCCTCTACAGAACCCCACCTGCTCTTTCCCTTTGTCTTAGTGACATAAGAGGTGAACTGCAGACACAGTATATAGCTGGTGGCTAAGACTTGAGGCTCTGGAGTTAGACCATCTGGATTTAAATCCTCACCCCATCACTGTGTTGCTTTGGCAAGATGCTTCACCTCTGTATGTTTCAGTTTTTTCCATCTTTTAAATGGGTATGACAATCTCAGAATTGTTGTGAGGATTCAGTGAGCTATTGCACGTAAGAAAATGATAACAGGGTCTGGATGCTAAGTATTAGCTATTAATTATAACCTAACGAAATTAAAACTCTGTGTTTCATGGACAGAACACCCTTGAGAAAGTAGAGAACATACCAGATTAGAAATGTGGTCTTCTGGGGGCAGGGGGGACAGAAGGAAGAAGCAAGAATAAAAGGGCAAAAAGAAGTATAATGTTTATTGAGTACCTACTTGATGCCAAAAGTACTGCATTCAGTGCTCTGTATGTTCTTTCAAATGATCCTTAGAACAGCCATGCTAGGTAGGTGGTAGTGTCCCTATTTTTATGCATGAGTGCACGAGGGCTCAGAAAGGTCAAGAAACTTGCCTACATAAACCAAAAGGACCGTGATTTAAAACCATGCGTGGATGAATACAATCATGCTCTCCTAACACCGTCCTCTCTTTACCGGAATGGTGAAAATAGGACTCTATTTTCTTATAATGTAAATTATGATCTCAAACGTCTCATTGCTGAGAAGAAACCTGAGAGCTGCTTAAGTTGTCACATGATTTTCTAGACCTACTCCAGGAAATAGAAACATTTGTTCACATTCTGATTTCATGTGCTATGCTGAAGGCTCCATTTCATAAAAACCATGAACTACAGTATATAAGGAGAACATTTCCTGGTCTCTAAGTTCAGAGTATGTTGCGATTACACAATGTGTAACAAAAATATTATTCTCTAGAATTCCAATTCCACATTTTCAGACATAAACTGACTAGGCCTACATTTGTTTTATAACATGAGGTAGGCCCAAATCTAATCTCTGATTTACATTTTTTCGAACCTAAATATGATATAAGGTATTCCATGGGTCTTTGATATACTTGTGATCCGTATTTCACATTAATTTGGCTTCTTAGGTATCTTTTTTTCCTACCAAAAAACATACAATTCTTACAACAAAATGAGAATAAAGCTATAACAAAATAAAGTTAAAGAAAACTATGGGAAAGATGAATAATATGAGACCCTCTGGCTATATGTAAAGCATTAACTTCATGAGTTGAATCCAGAAGTATGAACTATGGTCGTAGGGACTTTTTACATACACAGAAGGTGCTTTTCATATTGTCATTTCTTTGTCAGTGGAAATGCTTTTCTTAAGTGTAGAGGAAAATTTCTTCCCTCTGTCTCTGACACACACACACACACACACACACACACACACACACACACACACACACGGGTCTTGTCACATGTTGGACCTATACTGATAAAAGAGTACCAGTCCTCAGGGGAAGCTTCAAATACTCTAAGACAAGAAGCTGCAAAGGTGGGTGGGGGTGGGGTGGGGGGGACAGACAATCTTCTGTCGAGACATTTTATATACATATACAGTATTTTTTAAACCTAAAATATATATAATTTTTTTCTTTAATTACAGTTTCCCATATAACCATTAGTAGGTTCCAGTGATGCGAGCCATATTTATTAGAGGCAGCATGTCAAATAGGAGTTGACAATTACAGTCTCTATCAATACATATTATGCCAGACGGTAATGAGCCATCCACAAAGGGCTAGCCATCCAAAATAATCACGCTGCTTTCCAGAGAAATGTCGAAGAGGTTATGGTTTATTACACAGTGCTCATTAGATATACAGTGGCAGCATTAGCAATTTTTCCTTCATTTGCGTCTCATTTAAGGATCTGCCCCCACAAGCACAGTCAAATTAGTACACAAGGTTAAAACCATTATGCCCAGAAAAAAATTAAGTTGTATTTTATTTTACAGTAATGGTGGATCAAAGGTCCTTGGAATCTATTATTTGCGAAACCATTATCTAACACAGAATATTAACAAAAGGGAAAAGAAAAGCAATGCCCGGCCAGCATGGCTTTGACAGGAACAAAGACAGACTGCTTGAAATAAGCAAACACCACATTACTTAATTAAATACCCCTAAAAAAAACTATTTTAAAAATAACACTAAGGTTGTGACATCAACTGACAAAAGTCACAAAATTAAAGTTAGTGATGAAGCACCAACCTATATTTTCAAATGCCTCATTTACATCAACTTATTTTTAAACATTTTACGCTGCCTTTGTGCACAATTTGGTTATAAGTTCACTTATTGCCACAAATACTTATTTTCTTAAAAAGATAACCTAGTTTCTCATCTTAGTGGCAAACCCACATTTATTGATATCTAATAAATTGGAATTTTGTCTATAACTTTTATAGAAAGGTCTGATCAAGAAGGGCGATCTTAGAGTAATTTTTTTAGTTACAAAAATTAAAATAGATACCGCTAAATAATAGCTATTTAATAGATTTTGTCAAATCATCAGGTAACTGATCAACAGCGTCTTAATCACTGACAGGGTCAATAGTTATAGCAAAGAGATCTTTTGAAGAGATTCTAAAGTCCTGACTGGTTGTTAAGAAAATGTTAAAATTCATTACAATCAGAAGGATAATATTTCAGATAGTTTCCCCATATGTTATTAACAGTCTGCAGTCGTAGTGAATATTCAAGGATCCCTTGCTTTCGTTTAATGGACATTTATGGAGTGCCTGCCACATGTCAAACTCTGTGATAGGCTCTGAGAATTCATCCAAAAAAAAAAAAAAAGTTGGGGCGGTGGGGGCGGGGGGGGGGAGCAGGAATAAAACCACTGCTCAGTTCTCAAGAAGCTCATGGCCAGATTGGGAAGGTTTTAGACAGCAAACCAAATGATTTTAATGCCAGGTAATAATTGATATCCTAGAAGTAAACACAGGGTTCCAAGGGAGCCCAGAGGAAGGGAAACTCATCCCAATCTTGATGGAGTGACAGAAGAGGTCCCAAAGGAAGCACCACCTATAGTGGGACCTAAAGGATCATTCTGCTGGGAGGGAGCTGTAGGGGAAAAATACATGGGGCATGTGGGGAAGTGGACAGCAAGGGGGCTGAGGTGGGACTGTTTAACCTCAGATCATCAAGAATATATAATTTTAAAGAATCTCTTTGCCTTTTTAAAACTTTAAAAAATATATTTATTTATTTTTGAGAGAGAGAGAACAAGCAGGGGAGGGGCAAGAGGGAAAGAAAGAATCCCAAGCAGGCTCCACACTGTCCACGCAGACATAGGACTCAAACCCATGAAACGTGAGATCATGACCTCAGTCGAAATCAAAAGTCAGACACTTAACCAACTGAGCCACCCAGGCACCCCTTAAGGAATCTCTTTTAAAGGTTGGTCCAGATTAGCAGAAAGCATCCCGAGGTTGAAATAATGGACTTTATGAAATAAAGAAGGCAAAAAAGTTCCAGAACAGTTCAGATAACCATGTTTTAAATTCTGAAAAATAGTATCTTAAGGAAAACATTCCTGGGTCAGGTCCATGTATGGTAAATCAAATTTCAGAGTGGATGAATGTATTATCTGTTTAATGTTAATTGAATGTAGCATATAAGTTTGACTGAATAACTTGACATGACCAACATTTCAATTTCATTGGCTATTCTAACTGACCTTTACCCCCACAAATGAGGGAATCATCCTTGTCTCTTTCCCCTTAAAATGAAGAAAGTGTGAACTAGGATATGTTATATGTCTAATAAATGTGTGCCTATGATATACTGTATATATATTTTCAAAGTACATGTAAGAGATAATAACCTTTTAGAAGACAGAGAATAGACTGAATTTATTTCCTTTGGTATGGCACCCAGTACAGTTCAGGTGTGATCAGATACCTCCAAAAGCATTTTTTTTTAATGGAAATGCCATTATGTCTTAGCACAGTGATTATACACAGCTATAGTCTATGATATAGTGGATTCCCATGTTAACTTGGCATCATGATAGTAATATTTAACTTCTTTCAGAGTATAGCAGATTATCTCTTTTTGTGAATTTGTGGTATTTCTAAACTAGGTCTTACATGTCTATGCTCACTTAGTTTTTCACATAACCGCTATTCCCTCTTCCTAACTAGTGTTCTAATTCAGCAGTATTTGACCTTCAAAGATTTTCATCTATTGAACAACAAATAAGTATAGATTCTAAAGATTTTTTAAAACTATACATAAAACTACATCCATAGCTATGTACATATTATGTACACACAGCTTTGTAAAAATGGTTACAACATCACTCCTGACTTTAAATTTTTCTTGGTTCAATTTTTTTCTCTGAGGAAAAGCCCCCAAACATCAGAAGTCATAAAAGGTATAGAACATCATCTGATGGTAATTATAATACAAAAATAAGAAGTTATATTGTTGAACTTTAGACAAGGAAAAAGCAATGGGGCCCTATACTGGTCATCCACTGTTCCAAGTTCATTACTTTGTGTAATTATGAATTTCAAGGAAAACAAGAATAAGACTTTTGAAGGTGGACACAGAGAAGGGCATGGGTGGCCCACTTTACAAGGCCATCCAGACACCCTGCCAGAGCAGCCATTTTTGTCAGTGGTCTTTTCTTCTCTCCACTCTAAGGACCATAATCTATTCATCTGCCCTCACCTCTGCCTTATTCTAGAGAGTTTAAGATGGTTTAGGTATTACTAGATGATGTTCAGTAACAGATAAAAGGGGAACAGATAAAATGGGGAAAACAAGGGACAAGAGTGTGATGACAAGGGATAAAGTATGACAAATTGAGAACAAAAGGCACAAAATGGAAGAGAGGGAGGAACCCGCGGCAATAAACCAATAAGATTGAATGACAGGCTATAATGGAGTCCCCAGAAATAAGGCCCTTTTTCGCTGTGTGTGATAGACCTATTTTATCTCAAAATATAAAGATGTTGAATATTAGGTTTGATGACCATGCATTCTCCAAAGATAGTACACAGATTAAAACCTTGTCTGACCTCCCAATTTTAGGAAAAAAGGGGAACTGTGTTAGAAAGCATCAGGGCTTTGGGTTACATCTCCACCACCTTATTTCATACGTAAAAAGAAAAGCTTCTGATACAATAATCATCATTTATGACAATAACAGAGGGGGTAACCTTTTCCTGTATGAAAATGGCACCAACTTAGTAATGGTCATCATTTCTATAAGCAAAAATATTTGAGCACATACTGCTTCACGATACTGTCTAGATCAGTGGCTCCCTGTCTGGAGTTCCTAGATCTTTAAGGATTCTTCATAGCAGGTGAAGAATTCTTCACAGAGATGCTGTTTTCTCCTTTCCAAAATGTCTAAGGAAAGTCATTCATTCATATCTGTTAATAAACATTTCAATTTTCTTTAGTTTTGTACACATTAATAAGATGTGACAGCAGCAGTTATCTCATGGTCATCAGATGTTCAGATTGTCAGTTACAAGTGTATCTAATAAAAGAGAAAATCGAGTAATTATTTTACCTCTGAAGTGTGTTTGGTCAGCAGACTCTTTTTCACAGGAGGGTGGGGGAATAGCACAAGGAGCCGTGGGCAGTAAAGAGGTTAGGAGGCTATCATCACAAAGTCTACACTGACGAATTTCCCTCCACTTTTCCTTGGACATCCTCTCTTTTTCACCCAGGGATTCCGAGAGGGAGTTGCGGTCCAGGCCAAGGACACATCCAGCAGGAGGCCAGAAGAGGTCAGTGGAGAGCAGTGTTAGGCTCCTCACCCTGCCACCCACAGGGCTGGGCTCCAGCACACCTCAGCTGTCTACCCAAAAGGAAGAAGCCAAGGCAACAGAATAAACCATCCTGCCCAAATTTTTACTTTGCCACAATCACAGATGACTTGCAGGCTGTTGTAATGTTTAACTTAAAAAAGAAAAAAAAAAAGTCCAAAGTAGAAAACAAATTCTTCTGTGTGGTTGTAAAATACAGGTTTTTATATTAAAATGTTCCTTGAAGAAGACAATGACAATGAAATGATAATGCCTTAATGTTGACACAACAATCCTATTTTCTTTGACGTAATAATCCATTATTTCGAAAAAATACATGAGTTGCCAACATACAAAAATTCCCATTTAAATATACTCAATATCTGATTATTTGTATTATAGAAATAAAAGAGTATGTAATTAATAAGAACTACGAAGTCCCCAGCTTCTAAACTGATTTTAAAACAAACAGGAGAGTGGGGCGCCTGGGTGGCGCAGTCGGTTAAGCGTCCTACTTCAGCCAGGTCACGATCTCGCGGTCTGGGAGTTTGAGCCCCGCGTCGGGCTCTGGGCTGATGGCTCAGAGCCTGGAGCCTGTTTCCGATTCTGTGTCTCCCTCTCTCTCTCTGCCCCTCCCCCGTTCATGCTCTGTGTCTCTCTGTCCCCAAAATAAATAAACGTTGAAAAAAAAAATTAAAAAAAAAAAAAGATAAAACAAACAGGAGAGGGGTGCCTGGGTGGCTCAGTCGGTTAAGCATCTGACTTTGGCTGAGGTCATGATCTCACAGTTTGTGGGTTTCAGCCCCGCATCAGGTTCTGTGATGACAGCTCAGAGCCTGGAGCCTGTTTCAGATTCTGTGTCTCCCTCTTGCTCTCTGCCCCTTCCCTGCTTGCTCACACACACACACTCTCTAAGATAATAAAATAAACATTAAAAAATAAATAAATAAATAAACAGGAGAACAGAAAAATTAAACATGCCATTTGAACGTTTTAAATATTTAAATACAAATTTTTCTTCTCTTTTGATCTTCAAGGAAGTGTAAACTAAGTAGAAAGCTCTACCCCCTATTTATAGCTGAAGAATTAGAAGGAGAAAGGCTGCGGACTTTTAAAAAACAGTTCCTGTGTTTTTACTTGTCTCTCTCCAGAACTTTTTCACTAAAGCCCTACCTATAAGGTATGGCACCTGAAAGCGAGCCTTAGCTAATCCTTCACAGAGGAGCTACTTTCCTACCAAAATGGAGGTCATGGTCTGGGGCACATTTATTGAGGATAAATTTGCAATAGCATACCAGGCACAGAGAGACTATAAACCACAAAAGACTATGTGGTACCTGACTTTAGGGGCATTGTGAATCTAAGAGGGGAATCAGTAAAAACGAGCAACTGCCAAGGAAGGAACTAAAATGGGTAGATATGTTCAACAAATTACAAAAAGGTCCAAGTTACCTTGCCTACCCCTCTAATTGTTCTTGAGGAAGATGAACTTCCAGCCAAAGTACTATAGACCATGTAATACCTAATTTGCATAAGGTACCTTTGAAAATAACAAGTTGACTAATAAACACTGCAGGTGTATCAAAAAGAACAGATTTGTACAATTTAAACCATAAATTGAATTAAATGCTAATAATTTACTACAATTCCACTTAAATTCCCTGACAATTCTGTTTTCAGCTTATTGTTTTTTGCTAAATTAAAGCTGCTGTGACCTATCTACAAAGAAAGATAAAAAGTAAATTCCCATTAAAAATTTTTTTGAACTGAATGATATAAAATTAAATACAGAAATGCATTTTAAGTGCAAAGAATCCTTCCACTGTTGCCAGTAAACAACTAACAAAGGGGAGTTAAGTAATTTCACAGCCGTATTTTCTCACTCTCCTTCACTGAGAACACAGTCGTTTGCATGGCATAATAAGCTGTAAATTATAAACATTTTTACATAGCCTGCTGCAAAGAAAAGTCTGCCAGCTTTCTGCTATATTGGAAAGTGTTCAAGTGATTAACTATAGCTTTGGAAAGAAGGGGTGGAAACTTGTTTTGCGTCTCAGTTTGTTGGTTCTCTTATGCACAGCCTCTAAAAATCCGTTACATCATTATTTGCAATGAATATGTAAGTAATTATAGTAGAGCAATAGAAGCTCTGTATTTCTGCAGGATGTAAATTACCCATGGACAGCAGCAAATCTTGTAGGTGCATAATTATCCAAGTATTTCCTTGAAACAGTGTCTCCAATAAGTATGAAGACAGTGGTTTTCAATACGAAAATTTGTAGCACTGAGTACTGCAGGATTAATGACCACTGAAATACAGTTTGTACTTCTTCTACAGGAAAAGCTCATTAGACAGAACATCTTCTTACGGCACAAGTCTATTTTAAAAAGTGGTTTGTGTATCAAGGAAAATATAGTTATCTGTATTTCCCAACAGATAAAGAATTTGTGAAAGGAAATGCACAAAGAGACATGGCTTGTAAATGTAAAAGTCTTAATTTTTAAATTGTAGAGAGCGCTATCATGATCCACATTCAACCTCAAAAGAATATCCTCAAAAGAAAAGGATATTCTGTCTCCGTAAATCAACACTAATTCATGGAGCACCTGAGTGCCTACCATAATGATAGGGCTTTTGTGGTCAAAGACAACCTGGTTTTTCTAACTGCACAATTCACATCATCAAACATAGAACATAAAAATCAGTGCTTAGTGCTGAGGATTTCAAGATAAGTAAGAAAATATGTTAGAGCACCCTAATCCAGAGGCTACCTACAATAATGGAAAGAGCATGGATGCTGTGGCCAAATGGGGTTTCAATCCCAACTCTGCCATTTACTTACACTATAAACTTGATCAAGTTATTCAATTTCTCTAAGTCTGTTTCCCAAGCAAAGCAATATTTTCTTAATGAATGTCATGAGGACTAAATAACTTAATATATATAAAGCACATGAAAATGGTACCTGACATATTAAAAATGCAGTATGTGTTAGCATAGTAATAATTACTATTTTTCTGTATTCATCACAGTCAGCCTGGTACATAGCAAGGTGCTGGTTGTTGAATAAATGAATGAATCATTCAATGAGTGAATGAACAAATCTAGGAGAGGGATAAAATAGGTATACAAATTAATACAAGACACACAAGAAGTGCCTCAAAGATACAAAATATAACAGAATGCTCAGTGGTGGGTTGGAAGATGACTAAAACGCAGGTCCTTACCTCTAGGAGGTACTGTCTAGTGGGAAAACATATACATATACATAAATTAGTCATTACAAAACAATGTGTTAAGTGATCTAAAAATTCACAGAACATTCCCTCTAGGTTCTGGCTCTAATACAGCCATGGCTTTTCCTGGAGTACTGAAAGCCTTGTATCTTCATGAGTGGATACGCTTAACCATTTATAAGCCACAGGCTGAGGAGTTAAGAGGTGGGACCAGTGCTCTCATTATTTACCATCTTAAGAAAACCACTGTTCTTGTGACTACTTTCCACTGTCCTCCTCTCTTCTGTTACTCTGTGTTCATCGAAGTCCTTGGCGTCTCATTCAGTTCTGTTGTTCTCCTGGGTGACTTCAATCACATGAAATACCCATCTTGTAGTTTCTCAATCTACTCAATTCAATCTCCACTATATGCTGCCAACCTCACTTTCAGGCACAGCTGAACTTACCATTCAGAACTGTCCTACTTCTGAAATGTTCAATCTGAACCTCCTTTCTTTCTTTCTTTTTTTTTTTAGTTTTTAAATTAAATTTTATTTTTTTTAAGTTTACATCCAAATTAGTTAGCATATAGTGCAACAATGATTTCAGGAGTAGATTCCTTAGTGCCCCTTACCCATTTAGCCCATCCCCCCTCCCACAACCCCTCCAGTAACCCTCAGTTTGTTCTCCATGTTTACGAGTCTCTTATGTTTTGTCCCCCTCCCTGTTTTTATATTATTTTTATTTCCTTTCCCTTATGTTCATCTGTTTTGTCTCTTAAAGTTCTCATATGAGTGAAGTCATATGACTTTTGTCTTTCTCTGACTGACTGATTTCACTTAGCATAATACCCTCCAGTTCTATCCATGTAGTTGCAAATGGCAAGATTTCATTCTTTTTGATTGCCAAGTAATACTCCATTGTACATATATATACCACATTTTATTTACCCATTCATCCATAGATGGACATTTGGGCTCTTTCCATACTTTGGCTATTGTTGATAGTGCTGCTATAAACATGGGGTTGCATGTGTCCCTTCGAAACAGCACACCTGTATCCCTTGGATAAATGCCTAGTAGTGCAATTGCTGGGTTGTAGGGTAGTTTTGGTTTTTTTAAGTTTTTTGAGGAACATCCATAGTGTTTTCCAGAGTGGCTGCACCAGCCTGCATTCCCACGAACCTCCTACTTTCTATCTACAACCTCCTAACCTTTGAGCTCTCTGACTGCATTACTACTCTAATCCAGAATACAAATCATCAAGACCTCCAGACCCTGATCACTATTTTTTCCCTAATTTTGGACTCCCCAGTCAAGCCTACATAACTTATTTTTATTTATTGACTGAGTAATCTCTACTCCCAGCGTGGGGTTTGAACTCATGACTCCGAGACCAAGAGTCGCAGCTTCCGCTGACTGAGTCAGCCAGGAGCCCCAAGCTTAAATAATTTATTAGGTCAAGCATTCCTTTCCACATACCCTTTTCTTGGTCATGTTTTTACCTTCTTCACTTCTATTCTAGGGCCACTAGGAATTGTTGTGTTAAGGAATCTGTATTTAATCCTGTAGGGAATGAGACACCATTGAAGAATTAAGGATATTTTACTCCACTTACAAACTTAAAAGCTTGAGCAGAAGAGGAGGGAATAGGGGAATCTTAATAGAAGAAAATGAAGACCCAAGATACCAGTAACTATAGAGAAGAAGGATGCCAGGATTAGAGAAACTAACTTGATTATCTGCTCTTTTCCCTCTATTATCACTATCACCCAGCTACAGAGTCCAAGAGTGAGAAGAAAAGTCCAAGAACATATTGGAGAAGGAGTTCCTCAGGCACTGTAGATGCCAGTTCTCTAATAGCATCTTATGCAAGAAGTGTTAAGGATTATCTGTCTTGAATTATACAAATTCGATTTAATTAAATATGGAAGGACTGTGGACCCATAGTGAATATGGTTATAGCTCTAAAAGTTAGGTTCCAGAAACAGAGGTCTAGAAATGAAACTGCATCAATAGTGTCAGAAGGCTACTGGGTGCATAAATTGTATTCTTACTTGTCACTAGAGGTCAGAGACTATTTCTTATTAATATTTGCATTTCCCTCAATGCTCAGGCCCTGCCTTGCAGAAAGGAGGTAGTCAGGATGTGCCATATTGGACCACACACTACTTGAACCTAGCTGAATATGTGCCCTGTCAGTTGAGCTCCTTGACCTGAAGCCCATTTTTATCCCCATCTTACAGACAAATAATCACAGAGTGATTAAGTGGCTTGCTTAGGTCAAATAGCTAATCAGTTACACATCTGTGACAAGAACCCAGATCTCTAGAACTTGTACCCATGTCTCTGTTACACCACACTGTCTACCAGTGGGGGTGCCTTGAGCCTGGGTTCAAAGGATCAACATTAGGTCACACAGCTATTAAGCAAACTTTGTCACTAAACATTTTAAGTGACTGCAAGTCTTCTACTACATAAAACTAACATTTTGCTATCACAAGTGTCAAGAATTAAGCCCTGTTTAGGGGCGCCTGGGTGGCTCAGGTGTTTGAGCGCCAACTTCAGCTCTGGTCATGATCTCACAGTTCATGGGTTCAAGCCCTGCATCGGGCTCTGTGCTGACAGCTCAGAGCCTGGAGCCTGCTTCGGATTCTGTGTCTCCTTCTCTCTCTGCCCCTCCCCCACTGGTGTTCTGTCTCTCTCTGTCCCTCAAAAATAAACATTAAAAACTTTTTTAATTAAGCCCTGTTTAAAATGCAAAATTAGACACTGGACATTGCCTTTGACTGTGGCTTCTTGCTAGTCAACACATAGCCCTTCTTTAAGGAAAAGATTTAAACTTCTTCACTAATACCAAAACAATTTATGCAGTGTGTTTTTTGCTGTGATGTAGCTAGGGAGGCTAATCTATAGCGAGATATTTATATACGATACACGAACTCTCCACTGAATAGATTAGTAGCTGTGCCCATCTACTTTTTGTGGTTAATTATACTTGTTTTGTAAGAGGCTGTTCTTATTTTGTGTTTTTCCAACAGCCTTGGTGAAGCAATGACTTGTGATGTACAGTACGCTGAACATAAAGAGCCTTCCCCTTTCTTGTTCAACATATAATTGCTGCATTTGTGCATGCTGTGTACGTTGAAAATAACAATAAAAAGTTAATGAAGAAAATAAGTACTAGTTGTAATGAATTAGTAATATAGCTAGATTTGTATCTTGAGTTTATTTTTATTGTTGTAAGTGGAGTACAATCAATAGGAATATGTAATCAAACTGCACATGCTTTTATCTCTTGAGATCTCTCTGAAAGGGAGCCGAGATATCTTTAGGAAATTATCTTCAAAAGCCTACTCTAAATTCAATTATTCAGCATCATCATTTTAAATCACTGTCAATAAGCACTCCTCATTTTCAAGGTTCTTGTAGTACAAAAAGATACATTTCTTAAATAGGTTTTTATTGCTTTATAAGTATGAAATAGGACTTTGTTTTAATTTTCATGTTAATTTTAGTCATACAAAATAATACGAATAGATTCTCTTCATAAAAAAATTAAATGTTACAAACAAAGTCCCCTTTGATGACGTCCCTATAGCTGTTCCCAAACCTTCCCCCTCCCTACTTCTTCCAACCACTGTCACTATCAGGCAGGTGAGGTTTCTTCTAGACTCTTTACTAACATTTACATACGTCCTCTTAAAAAAAAAATAACTCTTTCAATGCTACATATTTCAATATTGATTATTTCATGTTAATATGATTGAGCCCTAAATAAATAATATGATCAACACGTTCCCACTTAAGCCTCATTTCTTAAGGTGTTTTTTTGATTTGGTCATCCCCAAGGTAAATATGGTTTCCTGTTTTTGTTAGGCATTTTTAAGTACTAGACAAACTGTAATGTGCAGTATGAAGGTGAAGATTGATAGTCACAGTCTACTGTTACCATAACTGGAAGTCATCAGAAATCAGTTAGTACCACATTAAAATGATAAGTTATGAACTATAATATTTTCAGGTGAGACCAAGACCAATTCTCTAAATTTAAAGATTTATAAACAGGGGCACCTGGGTGGCTCAGTCGGTTGGGTGTCCAACTTCAGCTCAGGTCATGATCTCACAGCTCATGAGTTCAAGCCCCGCATCGGGCTCTATGCTGACAGTTCAGAGCCTGGAGCCTGCTTTGGATTCTGTGTCTCCCTCTCTCTCTCTCCCCTCCTCCGCTCATGTTCTGTCTCTCTCTGTCTCAAAAATAAATAAACATTAAAAAAATAAAAAAAAATAAAGATTTATAAACAACAACAAAACTTGCTTCTTTCACAGTTTTTCTATTTCTCCACCTTCCTCCTTAAATTAAGATTTTGTTTAGGCCTCCAAATATTCTCCCACTCCTTCTGTGACAGCATCCCAAGTCTGACAAACTTTTCTCAGAGGAGAAAGCAATGTTAATATCATTTTATTGCCATGGTTTTCTAGATTTAACTTCTAGTTATGTTTATTATGCTTTTTTTATGATTAGTTCTTGGAGCCCAACAATGACTTTAGCATATGATCATTAATTAACCTTAATTACCTGAATAATACTGAGTTGAAAAGGAATTAGCATAGTTACCAAGAAATTATGGTGTCCATTTTAACATGGATGGTAAAACAAAAAGGTTCATCATTTTGATTCACTCCTGGTTTCTTTATTTAAAAAAGCCAGAACTATACTTTATGCATTTTCATAGGTTATTTGATCTTGTCAAAAAGGGCAAAAAAAAAAAGAAGTCCAGGTCAGTCCAGGGTCTCTAAGGCCCTCATTCTAATAGTAAGTTTAAGTTAACTGCCTGCTTTTCACCAGTTTTTATGAAGTGTGTAAGTAAAACATGTATACAGTTAAAAAATAATTCAGACACTGAAGAGGGCATAAAATGAATAAAGTCTCTCATCCCATTTCGCCCCCTACCAGTTGCCCCTCCCCAAAAGGACCACTATTAACAACTCTTTGTGTCTCCTTTAAAGCATTTTCCATGCATACAAAAAATCTAATGCCCACCTACTCAAGCCCCAATGGGATCAAATTGTAATGTTTTTGCATCTTGCTTTCTTCTTGATTCTTTGAGATCTTTCCAGATCAGACAAACAGACCTCCTTCATCCTTTTAAGCATTCATTTCATATTCCCTTGCATCCATAACAACATGTGCTCTACTGGTGGATGCTTTGATTGTTTCTTTTTTGGGGGTTGTTGTTGTTCTTGCAAACTATGCTACAAAGAACATTCTTATATATACATCTTTGAGCATTTATGTTAACACATCAGCAATTTTGCTAAATCAAAGGGTGGTTGGATTAAAATAAAACTTATAACTAAAAATGCTGTAGCTATCCCAAAGCAAGGCAATGTAGTTTAGCTGAATAGTCAGGAAGAAAAGCAACTATGTTTGGCAAGCTTGTTTCAATCCCTTTTATCAGAGTTAATAAGAGGTGTTGAAAAATTTTGAAGGTAGAATGAAAATATGTGGTCTGTTTATTTTTTTGTAATGTTTATTTATTTTTGAGAGGGGGAGGGAGGAACAGAGAGAGAGAGGGAGGCACAGAATCCAAAGCAGGCCTCAGGCCCTCAGAGGTCAGTACAGAGATTGATGCGGGGCTTGAACCTACATACTGTGAGATCATGACCTGAGCTGAAGTCGGATGCTTCAGCGACTGAGCCACTCAGACGCCCCATATGTGGTCTGTTTATAACTGCTAGTTAACAAATTATTTTCTAAGTAACTAACTTTTTCCTACTAACAAACTTAAAAAAACATTTTTTAATGTTTATTTATTTATTTATTTAATTTTTTTTTCAACGTTTATTTATTTTTGGGACAGAGAGAGGCAGAGAGACAGGGAGACACAGAATCGGAAACAGGCTCCAGGCTCTGAGCCATCAGCCCAGAGCCCGACACGGGGCTCAAACTCACGGACCGCGAGATCGTGACCTGGCCTAAGTCGGACGCTTAACTGACTGCGCCACCCAGGTGCCCCTGTTTATTTATTTTTGAGAGAGACAGAGACAGCACAAGTGGTGGAGGGAGCAGAGAGACAGAGAGGGAGACACAGAATCTGAAGCAGGCTCCAGGCTCTGAGGTGTCAGCACAGACCCCAGTGTGGGACTTGAACTCACGAACTGTGAGACCGTGCTCTGAGCTGAAGTCAGACGTTCAACTGACTGAGCCACCCAGGCTCCCAAAACTTTTTAATCTTTGCCAAACAGACCTCCTTAATCCTTTCAAGCATTCATTTCATATTCCCTTACATCCATAAAAACATGTGATTTATTGGTAGATGCTTAGATTGTTTCTTACTAACAATTAACTAACAATTTAACTAACAAGCTAGTTAATGTTTGAAATAACAAACTTTTTAATCTTTGCCAATCTGACAGGGGAAAACAGTGATTTTTGTTTTAATTTGTCCACTATGATGAATTCTAGCCTTTTCCCCCTTTTATTTCTAACTATCTATAATTCTTCTTCACTGAGTAGCCTGTTCATTTCCTTAGTCCATGTTTCTGTTGTATTATCTTCTTCTGATTTGTTTATTAAAAATTGGCCCTTTGGCACATATGTTGCAAATATTTTTGTAACTCTGACATTTTCTTTTGACCTTATGGTTATTTTTTCCCACTGAAGAATTATCTTCTGTGCAGTCAAATGGGTTAATTTTTTTGTTTATAGTTTCAGAGTTCTGGAACCTTTTAGGAAGGTCTTTCTTGCTTAGAGATTAAAGAATAATAAAAAATTTTAAAGTAATAATTTAAAATTGTTGTTATTATTAATCAGCCATGGTCAAATAGTCACTGGCCATCATCTATGTGTTAGGAATATGTGTTACCCAGCTGAATGCTGGGTACCATGGAGAAAACAGAACATCTGAACTATGTTTAATAGCACACAGAATACACAGTCTTCTGTTATCAGCATTACAAATAAATACAGAAAATGATCAGTCCATAATTTTCTTCTTATTCATCAGCTCACCTGACACCAGGAAGGAACACTGTCACTGCACTGGCTCCCCAGGAGCAGCTCACTGTCCTCCCCTCTGAACAGGGAGAATGGAGTTGAGGGCAACACAAACACAGAAGAGTGTAAAGCCTACCAGTAAAACTTTAAGCCATAGAGACACCAGGATGGAAGCTGTAGATAACAGAAGTGAGGAAATAAAATGCAGTAAAAGAAGGAATAGGTCACAATATGGAGAAAAACAAACTTTCGATGGGATTTTTAAAATTTTAGTAGATATTCTGTAGCACTTCTTGTTATGTTTTATTTTTGTTTTTGTGAATGATTTTCCACTAATACGTTTCTTTTCTTCTTTGAAATGTCACTTTACCTCTTACTTTACCTAGTAGGTAAAATATAACTAGGTTAAATTTTTGAGACCTTTTTATGTTCCATGAAGAGTACTTTAGAGTCTGCTTTACAGCGTACATCCTGAATTACAGGTTGCAAAGGACATAACAAGTATAGGGGCTGTGAGACACAGTCCCTGTTAAACTACTCAAAGTCACATTCTGTAAAATGTGTGATTCCAATGTTTATTCCGATCTACTACATTTATGTTATACGGAAGTTCAGCCAGGCAAAGATTTAAGACAATACTCTGGGGCACGTGGATGGCTCAGTCAGTTGAGCGTCTGACTTCGGCTCAGGTCATGATCTCGAGGTCCGTAAGTTCGAGCCCCACGTCAGGCTCTGTGCTGACAGCTCAGAGCCTGGAGCCTGCCTCCCATTCTCTGTCTCCCTCTTTCTCTGGCCCTCCCCCGCTTGGCACTCTGTCTCTCAAAAATAAACATTAAAACAATTTTTTTAATAAAAAATAAAACAATAAAACAATAAATACTCTGTCCAAGGAACTGGTGAACTATAAAGATGTACCTGGGCAAGGTGGTCTAGCTGAATAGTCAGGGAGAAATGTGTTTGGCAAACTTGTTTCAATCTTGTCTGCCAGAGTTAACAAAAGATGCTGGGAAATTTTAGGCAATGAAGATAGAATGAAAATATGTGGTCTGGAGGTGCCTGGGTGGCTCAGTCATTTAAGCGTCCGACTCTTGGTTTAGGCTCAGGTCATGATCTCATGGTTCATGGGTTCGAGCCCTGCATCAGGCTCTGTGCCGACGGAACGGAGCCTGCTTCGGATTCTGTCTCCCTCTCTCTCTGCCCTTCCCGGGCTTGCGCTCGCATGCTCTCTCTCTCTCTCTCTCTCAAAAATAAAAAAACATTAAAAGAAAAGAAAATATGTGGTCTGTTTATATCTGTTAGATGAGAAATAATTGAGTCAATTCTTGCTAAAACAACTGAGAAAGCTGAAGCATTAGTAAAAAAAAAAAAAAAATTCACCTGAATTTCTTTAAACTTAATAATCATGTTATATTACAGAAGTCCACAGTTTGTAATATCATGTTTTATGGATTATAATTTTTTTATACAGAAAATAAAAGTAACCTATCATTAATAGTAACAGGAAGTTATAAACTTATTTTCTCGGGAGTGGCTAGGGGTACTTGTAAACTTAGTAATACTTTAGTTATTTTTTAATTATTTATTTATTTTGAGAGAGAGCATCTGAGCAGGGGAGTGGCAGAGAGAGAAGGGGGAGAGAGGGACAATTCCAAGCAGGCTCTGCCCCAGCAGTACGGAGCCTGATGTGGGGCTAAAACCCATGAACCATGAGGTCATGACCTGAGCTGAAACTAAGAGTTGGATGCTTAACCAATAGAGCCACTCAGGCACCCCAGTAATACTTTTAAAAAAATTAATTTTTTTATTATTGAAGTATAGTTGACATACAATGTTATATTAATTTCAGATGTACAATGAAGTGATGTGACAATTCCACACATTACTCAGTACTCACCAGAATAAGTATAGTCACCACCTGTTATCATACAACATTATAGTAATACGTTTTTGACTAATCACTTTTGCAACCAATTTTTTAAAGTCAGGATTGGTGGAATAACTAAAGTTCATTGCCTTGTTGGCAAAAGGCTATGGTAGATGTTTATAGTGCGTTTTTATAAATGTAGCTCTCTTAACTGTTTTTCAAAATGTAGCTATTACATTTTAGCCTAACTTCTGCCTCTCTTGGCCATTAAATGATAAGTTTACTAAACATATCCACAGGTTACATCCATCAGTTATATCCTTAGGCCAAACAAAAGAGGTCACCTAACTCACTTTTGGTCCCTTAGGTAATTTACTCAGGTCCCATTATCTGACCTCAAAGTCAAGGTTATGAGAGAAAAACACAATGTAAATCCCAGCAGTTTGGAGGTGAATTAAAAAGCTCCCAAGTCAGTACTTCCCTCAAATGTTAAATAATTCACTGTGGCATTATAGATACAAGCCTCCAGCAAAAGTTACACTTGAACAATTAAGGAAGCAGGAGCCAAACAAATGACTGCAGGGGTAGAGAAACAAATTAATGGTTTCTCATAGTACTGTGCTAAATTACATTTTCACATTAACAAGTATGTAAAACGCACAAGCATCACCAACGACTTACCAGATCAAGTTTGATTATAGAAAATAACCTAGAACAACCCACCAGGATTATTTGCTAAATGTAACTGTCAATTCTATACACTTGAATATGAAATCCATTTATATTATTTATAAAGTTTTTATACTCATAATGTACCACCTACTGTTTTGCAAAGTTCTTTTACAACTGTTCATATTACTATGACCATCTGCCAAATGTGCTCTGTTCCTGTAAAGGATCAGAAGGTGATGCAGCTGTTTCTTAGTTGCTAGATAAGAAATTCACAACACAAGGTCACATCACGGTGCACTGTGCGCATACAGATACCAGCACCTGCATAGTATAAAGAGTATACACTTTAGAGCAGAATCAGGATTTAAATCCCAACTCTATCACTTTCTAATTAGAAGATTTTAGACAAGTCTTAATCTCAGTATTAGATTATTTTTCTGTAAAATGGGAATGATTCATTTATGAAACAAATATTTATTGAACACCTATTATGCATCAAGTAGTACTTTCCAAGGCTTATTTTAGGATGAGAGAAAATAAAACATAGCTGGTGTTCATCAGAGGTATGTATGGTTAACCAATTTCAAGAGCAGAGGCCTGGCCAATTAAATAGAGTCAAAGTCAGCAGACTGAAAAGCAACAGAATTCCTAAAGGCAACAGAGATACATGGGATACAAGGTGAAAATGAGGTCCATTTGCTTTCCAGAGACTAACAGGTTATTGGTACTTATTACAGATCTTTATGTATTTTCTCTAGTTAATTTAACTGATAAACTCAGTCAACAACTTTCTATAAAACTCATAGCATAATGTTTGAGCTCTAATTCAAACAGATTGGGGAAGGACATAGATGTGTAAAAGATTTGCCAAGTTACTTTCCATTCAGAAGTTTTGCAAAGACATACAGGCATAAGACTGCTTTTGGTATACTCATTTAATGGATAGTCTAACCTATATGTGACATAAATTCTTCAAATTGGATGAGAAAAGCTGAATGGAGGGGCTCCTGGGTGGCTTTGTCAGTTAAGTGTTCGACTTCGGCTCAGGTCATGATCTTGCAGTTTGTGAGTTCGGGCCCGCATCAGGCTCTGTGCTGACAGCATGGAGCCTGGAGCCTGCTTCGAATTCTGTGTCTCCCTCGCTCTCTATCCCTCCCGACCTTTCTCTCTCTCTCTCAAAAATAAATAAACATTAAAAAATTAAAAGAAAAAGAGAACTGAATAGAATCAAGAAAATAACATGAAACTTGGAAGAAAAAGTACTGTAGCTGAAGCCTCAACTTTTCTCATTTGCCAGTTGTGCCACCTTGAAAGTCTCAGGATGTTTGAATCTCAGTTTGCTCAAGACTAAAATAAGTATAACGACATCTCTCATCTAAAGCATTTTGTGAGGATCAAATGGGATAACCATCATAAAAATGATCAGGAGCCTACAAAGCACTAAGCAAACAAATTATTTCACAGTGAGTAGGAACTGAAAATGACACCAAGGTATCCCTTCCAGTGAAGATACTTGTATGGATAAATGGTAAAAGGTCTACAAAATTATCCTGACCCTGAAGGAGGGGTCATCTGTAGCCATGATATTAATAACTTTGCCTGCTTGCTTGTTAATGAGGAAGGATTATCAGACTTCTTAGCTGGTAAGCAATAGTCATCTCTGAATATTATATAAGAAAAAAATGAATGGATAAGACTACTAGGAATAAAAAAAACCCCTAAGGTATGGATCAATTTTTAAAGTACATCTGTAAGATATATTAACCATAAGTCAAACTTCCTAGAAATGCTTCCTTTGGTGAGGAAAATTTCCTTGTCACCCATGTTTTTAGAATGGTTTTATTTATTTTCATTTGAGAGACAGAGAGAGAGAGGAAGAGAGGGGCAGAGGGATAGAGAGAAAGAGAGAAAGAGAAAGAGAGAAAGAGAAAGAGAGAGAGAAAGAGAGAGAGAATCCCAAGCAGGCCCCGTTCTCAGAGACATGCGGCTCAATTCTATAATCCTGGGACCGTGACCTGAGAGGAACTCAAGAGTTGGACACTCAGCCGAGTCACCCAGGCACTCCTGGAGTGGTTTTAATTTCACATGCCAAAGTCCACCTGCACAGGCTATCTAGAGGCTCTCTAGAGCCTTTTAATAGTGTCATGTACAATATCAAATTAAATAAAGTTATTGTTGATACACTGTTACTAAAAATATGCAGCGATTTAAAAAAATAAAACTGAAAATTTTAAGTTTGTTTTATATGTAGCAAAAATGACTCATACTCATAAATTTTTTTTAATGTTTACTTATTTTTGAGAAAGAGAGAGAGAGAGAGCATGTACTCTCGTGTGAGCAGGGGAGGGGCAGAGAGAGACAGATGGGGACAGAGGATCTGAAGCAGGCTCTGCACTGACAGCAGAGAGCCCAATGTGGGGCTTGAACTCACAAATGATGAGATCATAACCTGAAGTCAGATGCTCAATCAACTGAGCCACCTGGGTGTCCTCTCATAGATTTATTGTTTAGTCTAAACATATGAGAGAAGAGAAAAAAATTTCCTTTTTTTTATTAAAAAAAGTTTTTTAATGTTTATGTATTTTTGAGAGACAGAGACACAGAGCATGAGCAGGGGAGGGGCAGAGAGAGAGGGAGACCCAGAATTCAAAACAGGCTCCAGGCTCTGAGCTGTCAGCACAGAGCCTGACGCGGGGCTCGAACTCACAGACCGCGAGTTCATGACCCGAGCCGAAGTGAGACGCTTAACCGACTGAGCCACCCAGGTGCCCCAAGGAGAAAAAATTTCTTACCCTAAGTAACTTTAGTAAAAACCTCTTCACCATAAAAAGAAGCATAATAAAATAAATGATGCAGCATTTGAAGTATACTACTTCTCCTAAAATGATAGCTGCATCATTATTTTATAACTAGGTTATCATTCTGAATAGGTTTAAAATCGTAAATCCTAGAGTAAATCTCTATAAAAATACAATGATACCATGATAATCAAGGAGAGGTAGTCATGAATAGAAATTTATCTTTTTTAATTTTAGGGAGAGAGCACAAAGGGGGTTGAGGGGCAGAGAGAGAGAGAAAGAGAGTCTTAGGCAGGCTCTACCTGAGTGCAGAGCTCACGGCAGGGCTCAATCCCATGACTGTGACCTGAGCCGAAATCAAGAGTCAGATGTTTAATTGACTGAGTTACCCAGGCACCTCATGAATAGAAACCTATAAATGCCCAGAGTAGAAATGAAAGTTTTCAACACAAATGTACAGGGATTCCCCAGTTATGCATGGAGCTGCTAAGTCTGTCAGACTTGTTAAGAGCAATAAAATTACATTAATAAAAGGTGGGGATTCCTGGCTGGCTCAGTTGGAGGAGCATTCGACTCTTGATCTCGGGGTTGTGAGTTTGAGCCTCACACTGGGTGTACAGACTGCTTAAATAAATCAATAAGTGAACTTTTAAAAAGAGAACAATAAAAATACATTTTTAACCTTATAAAATATTTTAATCTATCCTTGAATCAGAGAATGACAAAAAACTAAATAGTGATTTCCACTGACCACTGTTCAGTAAGAGGAAACACAATTTAGAGAGCGATGTCAAAAGACTAAGTTCTTCTTACCATGAATAGATCCCACTGACCATATCATAGTTCTGACATGATGCATTCATGCTGCTGGGCCCAGCTGCTTTAGAAATAAGTAACACCACCAAGCCCCTCAACTGGAGGTTATGCCGGCTCTCATGTACAAGCCCCCTGCCAACAAAGAAAGAAGAGGATTAACATATTTTCACAGAATCAGTCAGATCAAGTTAGGAAATTGCTACCATTCACCTATACTTCCAAAGACAGAGAATGGGACTTGTTCACAGAAACAGAATTGGGGGAAGAGCTAACAGGAGGAAGTCATGAGTTCAGGAATCAACTAGAGAAACCCAGGGCTGGTTTTAGGTCTCCAATTGTGGGACCTAATGATCTGGCTTCCTCCTGTTTCTGGGTTTTCCTACGATCTGTACCCTACATCTCACAATCTCAACCATCTGCTCAACCCATAGTTTTAAAGTGCTTTATGGTAGCTGACAGCAACTGAAATACAAATTGTATGGCTTAGATGAAGTGATGTTATTTGGTGATGATGGTGGTAAGGGAGAGGGGCAAAAAATGATTTCTGTCTTCACACGTAGAGAAGATACTCAGAGAATTAAAGTGACAAACTCAAATGACTTAAAAATTTATTTGGTAAGTAAAATGGAAATGTATGCCATCAGCAAGTGTTGCCATTTCCTATTATTTATGGAAAGCATTATCATTCTAGACAACAATATGGCTTTAACTTAGCATGTCATTTTATTTTTGCTATGAGTATTGAATTTCCATAATTTTTACTATAACTAAGGCCAGGAATACATGTTTTGTTTTGTTTTGTTTTGTTTATCTCCAAGTATTGCAAATGGGTGTCACACAAGAATTAAATGGCATCATCATCATCAGAAAGAAAGAAAGAAAGAGGAAGAAAGGGAAAGAACGAGCGAACGAAAGATGGACAATATATTATAATAAATTAATATTTAGAACAAAGCTCATGAGCACTAATCAAATAGGTATTATGTACATGTTATGAACATAGTTCTTGAATGTAGTGAAACAAGCATTAAAAGTTTGTAATATAATACTCCATTAAATTATTAAGTCTTCCTTCGTAAATTCTGAACAAAGAACTAATTTAAATTAATATAGCCAAAATTAATGAGTTAGTTCATTACTTAAGGAAAATTTTTGCCCCTTTGCCTTCAAACAAATTTTTAAAAAGGCCCCCTTTGTACCCTCATTGGTTTCAAAATAAGGCAGAACTTCAGGTTCTCTGAAAAGGAATAGATATAGCTCCTTCTCTAATTATATTTCTCCACAATGCAGTAAGTGATCATCAGCAAGTTTGAGGCATTAGTAATTTTTAAAAAGAAGTTCTCATTTCCTAGGAAAAAAAAAAGTTAATTTACAGCCATTGTTATATCACAAGAGCAACAAAGAATCATCAGAAATATCCAAAGCTCTTCATTATCATGTAGCTTTCTACTTAAAATCCTGTAGACCCGAAATGCAGGGAGGCTGGGAAGCACTCCATTTTGGAACAAGTAAATGTAAAATGGGAGCACTTCCTAAGCTTTTTGCTTTGAATTACAAATTTTAACTTATGCTCTTGGATCCTTATTAATGTATTACCAAAGGTGAATTCTTCCCTTCTTAGATGATAATATTAAAGAGAAGGTCTGAATTGGCTCTTAATTCTAGAAAGGGAAAAGAGGAGGGTGATGCTGTATGTGAGCCTGTGCTTATGTTCTGCGGGTTGAGTCTGGTTAGGGATGAAGATATGATGACATGGTAAGAACTCTGAAAGGCTTACTTTTGAGAAAAGTTTGACTCAATCATGCTGATGAAACAGCTGTGGCAACACTTTTGACATCTTCAAAGTTCAGAGACGGGACCTTTCACAGGAGACACACACAAACAACAACAGCCAACACTTATACAGTGCTTCACATATGCCAAGAACTGTTCTAACAATTTACTACATATTAACTAAATTAATTCAGGACAACTTCAAGAGGAAGGCACCACAATTACCCTGATTTTGCAGATGAATAAGGAGAATGAGGCACACAAAGAGATCAAGCAACTTGCTCTTAGCTGGCAGGCGGTAGAGCCTCGATGAAGCAAAGACGTGACCACCCATGCCAACTGGCTCTACAATCTACATACACTCTTAACCATCATGCTATAATGACTCTCCAATCATCTTCAGCTCATATACAAAAACTACTTACTAAGTCAAATTAGAAGAGTGCAGCTTTAGAAACAAGTTTAACAAAAACTCTTCTCCCATTCATTAGCTGTAGGACTTGGAGACCATTACCTCTTCTATAAAACGAGGTTAGCAATGCTTACTTTCCATAGTCACTGTATGGAAGAGGCAACATGAGTAAAGCATATAACATTGTGGAAGCACATGGTAGATGATCACATAATCAGAAAATTACATTCTCTGTCCTTATTACTTTTTTGCCACCTATTTTCTTCTCAACTCGTATTTTTTCTTTCTTCTAGTCCATTTCTCCTCCTATCTCTCAAAGCCTAGCCCATTCTACCCACACACATAATCTCTTAGAAGTTTCCTTTCCTACCTCCCCAAATAACAAAAGTTAAGGAATTCTTCCCACACACCCCCAACCCCTGCAAACATCATATATCCCTGAAACACTTGACACTTTTAGAACACATTCTGAAAAGGTCAGGAAGATAGCCTATAGTGGACTGGCTAATAGAAATCAAGAGAACAGTCAGAAAAGCACACCTTCTGACCACTAATTTTCATGCAAGTCAGTGTTAACAACCAGAGAATAGACGAACAGCTTAAGTAAATTTAAAATCTGCTTTCAAACACTTCTTTAAATTTACTTCATTAACACTCTTAATAAAACAGTACTAAGATAAACTGATAATGTCCACAGCTCAAAATTAGCTCACAACCAGAGAATAAGAAATTTTGCTCCTGAGCATAAAAAATCCCTAGGATTCTAACTTTACAGAGATAGTATGTTTCACATAGTCCAGGCCTGAAACAGCATGAGCTCTTAGTGCCTCTCTTCAGGATGGACACCAAACAGCTAGAACATGTCTAGAAGATGGTGAATCCTACACTACCACATGCATGCCTCAAGAAAAAGCTACAGATGCTAGCTTGGAGAATGGTAAAGTTGGCGTTCTCAAATTTATTGGGGCAAAAATGTAATGAATGCTTACTGCATGTTAGGCATAGTACTAAACAACAGTCAAGGGCATGATGATGAGCACTGGTGAGCTGTGGTCCCCCTTCTTGTGGATAATACAGTCTGGATTAATAATCCCAGTAAAATGTGGCATGAGCTACTCTAGGGGATGAGCAAGGACTGAGGGAGGAGAAAGAAGGGGAAACTAACATAACTGGGAGCAAAAGAGACCTGAGACCTAAAAGATGAAAAGGAGGTAGCCAGGGGAGGTAAAGCTGGGAGGGGAAGTGAAGGAAAAAAAAGTGTTCCGAAGAAGAAACAATACGGGTGAAGGTTTGGAGGAAAGACAGGAGGACACAGCTATTTCCAGAACCAACATGGCAGGAGCACAGCGTGCGAGGGGAAGAGCAAGGAGAACGAAAGCTAGAGGAACTCACAAGAGCTGTCTACTATCGGAAGGGGCTCCTTCTGTCTGTAGAGGAGACAGAATTACTGTAGAAACTGACATTACCCTATAGAAAATATGGCAGGACAATTTTGACTTGACATGAAGAAAACACGAAGTAGCCGCTGGTGATGCTGAGTCCCTCGTTAACAGAGACGTTCAGGAAGCTGCACAGCCTCTGATGTATACCTTAGGAGGAGTCTGGCCTATGTGACATCTGAAGTTTTTCCTTACTCTGGGTTCTTTATGGTCTCACCTCACTTATTTAATTATCCAATACTCTACAATATGTATAATAGGTGTAAAAGTTGGAAGAATCCTTTATTGTCATCAAAATTATAATGTCATGAACGAAAGCAGTATTTAGTACCTCATAATCTTTATCACTAAAGTTCTGCAGAACTGTGCTTTTAGCCAATGTAAACAAAAACTTCATCATTCGTTCGTTCAACTAATACAGACTGAACCCTTTCCATACATCAGGCGCTGTGCGAGGCAGAGGTGCAATGACAAGCTAAACCGGTCACAGAGCTTGTGGAACTTGCAAGTGAGCGGAAGGGACTGGAAATAATGAAAGAATCGTGAATAAACAAAATTACAACAGTAACAAATGCCACAAACGAAAAAGATGGTACTGTGAGGGCTTATAATAGGGGAACTGACTTAGCAAGCAAAGTCAGAGGCTTCCCTGAGGACACAATGACTGAGTTGATACCCAAAGGAAGAGCAAGGGATGTAAGAGGGGATGGTGGGAAGAGAACAGAACAGAGGAGTATATCTGCTGCACAAAAACAGGTATATGTGAGGCTGAGAGCACACCGTACGACATGAGGCTGGAGAGACAGGAGAGACCACACAGGTCAAACAGGCCATGGTAAGACTTTTGCTCTTTACCTAAAGAGCAATGTGAAGCCATGGCAGTATTTTATTAAGCACCTGGTGACATGATATTTAAAATCAAACAAACAAACAAACAACCCCAGAAAATCCTGTCATCAGTGGAGAAACGACTTGGTTGGAGGGGAAAGAAGGAAACACAGTGGTATGAGGAAATCAGTTAGGAGGCTTTTGCAGTAGTCAATGAGAAATATGGCGGTAGCAGGGTGCCTGGGTAGCTCGGTCTGTTAAACGTCTGACTGGCTCAGGTCATAATCTCACAGCTCATGAGTTCGAGCCCTGCGTCAGGCTCTGTGCTGACAGCTCAGAGACTGGAGCTTGCTTGGGATTCCATATCTCTGTTTCTCTCTGCCCCTTCCCCACTCATGCTCTGTCTCTGTCTCTCTCTCAAAAATAAACATTTAAAAAACTTTTAAAAAAGAAAAAGAAATGTGGGGGTAGCATGGTTGACAAACTAGAGAAGTACCAAATCTCAAGTAATATTTCAATTCAATTTCAGTAGATGTTGGATACTATGTAGTCCTAGAAAATTAGCTAATTAATATAGGTATAGCAGTACTTTTAAATTATATTTAAAATATTTTATTTTTAAATTATATGTTTATAATAAATATAATGACACCCAGAAAAGTCTGTACTTGAATTTTGGAGGTGGGGAGAAACTTGGCCTCCTCCAAAATTCTGCCCTAGATCTATAACAGATGAACAGCAAACATACACTAATATTCTAATAGGTACACAATTTCAAGGAAATAAGGACTGAATATCAGGTGAAACTTTGTGCACCCCAGCTCTGTTTCCTTCTCACATTATGATTTCTATGGCTAACTGCGGTTTTCACCGCATCGTTGAATCTTTCCATAACTACTGGCCAATTTCTCTTCCTTAACCCAATCCTGTAAATATTTCAAGTCCTCAAATCGCAGCTATGGCACCTTTCCATATATCTTAAATTCCATTTCTTCAACACATTATGTGCCAAACATGAGACGTATACAAAGAAATAAGTCGTGTAATACAAGAGCTATAATAATAGGTTCAAGATATGGTTAAATTGAATAATCCAAGGAACAGATATCAAAGATAATAGAGTAACAAAAAGCTATCAGTACATGGAGGAAGAAAGAAAACTGCTTCTTGTTAGAGGTGCTCCTCTAACATTCAGACTGGTAGCATTCAGACTGAGGCCAAGAGGTGCTCAGATTTCCCTGAGCAGAGAATGGAGGTAGGAATGGGATAGGATTAATGGAATGGAAAGAGGGGTATTTTAGGAGAAACAGGTTATGCGTGACAAGAAAGTGGAAGAATGAGGAGCAGGTTTAGGAGCTGTGGGGCTACCCATCTGGGCACTATGTGAAGGTGAGCAAGCCCAGAAAAAAGACAGCCTAAAGAATGAAGGGCCTTGAAAGTCAGGTTTAGAGTTGCGACTTCATTCTGCAGGCCATCTGAAGGCAGGGATGGTTTGTCAGCAAGGGAGTAATGTGATCAGAGCTAAAGACTAAAACTGTTACTCTGGGCCTAATATTGTTACTCTGGCAGTAGCATGGTGGGTGCAGTGAAAGGGAGACAGAAGATTAGTTAGGAGTAGCTTCTTCCAATAGTCCAGGTGGGAGATAATGAGGGCCTAAATCAGGGCAGTGGCAGCAGGGATGGAAGAGAAGAGCTGAGCAATGGCAGCAGCATGGAGGTGGAACAGGCTAGTCTGGCCAGCCGACTGCATGAGGGTCTCCCCCCTCTGCATGCAGCGAAGGAAAGGTAAGGGCTGAATGTGAGGTTCAAACCTGTTTCCTGGAGATGATGATGCTAACATTCACGGGGATTGGAAGAAGAAGGAGAGTTAATGGGGAATTAATGAGCTCAGTTTTGGACATGTTAACTTTGAATGCAAGAAAGGCTTCCAGATGGAGATGCCCAGCAGGCAGCTGGAAATGCTGTGGCCAGAGATTTGGGAAGCATCTTCAAAGAGGTGATGCCTGAACCAGTAGGAAGTGATGGATGAGTTTTTGAGGAGAGAAAAAAGAGGAAAGTAGGAAAGAGAAGAGAAAAGGAACCTTGGAGAATTCCTTTACTTTAGGGTACTGAGGAAGGATGAGTAACCAACATGAAGGAACAAAGTGTTTCCACAAACAAATGAGTCTCTACAGATACCCAGAAAGAAATATGAACATGTATGCACAGTGGAGGCAAAGAACTATAACAGAGCAGTGTATAGGAACGAGGGCCAGTAGTTGCCCCTTCCGTTGGCTTTCATGGTACTTACTACAAACCTCTAGTTTTGCACTAAAAACACTGATAAAAGTGACAGAGATGACACAAACAACAACTACAACATGCTATAATGCCAGGCCCATGCTGTTTTCTGTGCATATGCTCTAATTCTCACAAAATCCATGCAAGGTGACTGGTAACACCTCTTCACAGATGAGGAAAATTAGAAAAAAAGGCTGAGAAAAGTGAAATAATTACTAGTCACACTAGTCAATTAGTCATGGAAGCGCCAAGATCTAGATGTAATTTGGAGCTCAGAGCCTAGGCTCACTAATGCTTTACGACCTAGCTATTTAATTATTTGCTCACAGGTACTACCTCACAAACCTGTGAGAACCTTGAAGGGACTCAGGCTCATCATCTCTGGATGCCCTGCACCTAGCAGAGTAACTGACATAGAATAGGACTCCAAAAAATACAAGATGAGAGAATAAATAGCTTCAAGAAGTAGAACAGCAGATTCTCCATCTCACACATCCCACCCAAACAGCCCCATTACTATTCCCGACTTTCCTCATCTCCCCTGCTCTCCATTTGCTACATTCAGGCATTCAGCTCCACGTATTGAGTCCCTCTTCCTAAATCAGAGTATATTCTTTAAGAGTGATAGCCACACAGGAGAAAAGCCCCCACATATTCTAAAAAACACGCTGAGATTTTAATGCGACACTGAAAAGTTACTGTATTGGAGAATTATACCACATTGAAGGACTTACCCCTTAAGTTTTAAATAGAGAGAAATCAATATATTGGAGTGTTTATGTGTTTTGTTTCCTCATTTAGGAGAAGTGACTGAATTCACTGCTGCATCAGTGCCCATGAGAGAAGGCTGTCCTCACTCTGAACAGAAGGTAGGGATTAGTTCCAGATGGAGAGCTGAGGTAGGACGGCAGAATTGGGGCACAAGAGAAAACTTTTGAGATGTATGCTCACGAGTTCAGAATTCTCACTTATGCCATGATCCAAATCACAATCTTTTGGTACATTTACAGTCAAATATTAAGGAAACAATTTACTACCTACAAAGAAGGGACCAGCACCCTTGGGTCAGCTCAAAGCACCTCAAAATAAGGGAAAGATCAGCATTGCTCAGACCCCCACGAGAATAACTCCCTTCAATGCTAACTCCTAGAGGTATAGAGTTTTACTATTTTATTATCCCACTCTTAATATATCCAATTCCAGTAAGTTGATCCAAAAAATGTAAGCATCAAAGATAAATGTCAAATCTAACATACATGAAGTAGGTTGATTGAAAAGATTCCTAATAAGTCTTTAGGACTGTGACTGCAATCCCTAGTTAAAAATTTTTTAAGTTTATTTATACACAGATGACTGAAACAAAAGGATCAACTACAATGTGTGCAGTTTTTGCCAAAGAATCACAGAAATACTCTGATCTTTCCAATTTTTTTTAATGCTGATTACAACCTGCTAAATTGATTTTGTGATCCATTAATGAGTTGCGACCTGCAGTGTTTTGAAAAATAGCGTTTTAAGTCATGTAAAGTATGTGACATATAAAGTCAAAAGAACTGGAATAAAATGTAAAATTAAGTAGAAATAGAAATATCACTGTTTAAAAACAAAAAAATCCGTCCATATACAAGAGCAAATTTAGTGTTACAAGAAAGCATTACAATTTTTTTAATGACATGGAAAAATACTTAAAATGTTAAATGAAGACAGAATATAAAACTGTATATATAATATCTCAACTATGTTTCAATATATGCACATACATATGCATATAAACAAGGCCAAGGACAAAAACTGGAAAAAAATATGGCAAAATTAATCTTTTAAATCTGGGTATCATTATATAGGTGTTCAATATACAGAGTAGCCTTGTATTTTTCTGTATGTTATAATAGTTTGTTTAAAAAATGAAAAGAAACAAGATATGAAGCAAATACCCCTAAATGGTAATAACAAGTGTTAATCAACAGATTTTTAGGTTAAGGGTGATCTATTTCCTAAAATGCATAAGAGCACAGATCTCTTTTTAAGTCTGGAGAAAAAAGTACTATATTTTAAGAATAACAGAATTTTAGGAAGGCAGATGACTTACTACATTATAGTTGTGTTTCTCATTTCAAGAAAAAAATTTAACCCACATTTAATGAACCCCAGAGTCCAATGTTGGGTGCCTTGTGGGTTCTCCTATTTCACCTTTAATTTCTCTAAGATTTAGACACAAGGCCAATGTTTAAATGGTATCAAAGAAGTGCTGTTAAAATATATATATAAAATTAGCAATTCAATGACAGTAATATTACTCAGTTGTAAAAGAAAAAAATTAATACTCATGAAAATTGTTTTAAAGCACTATAATTTGAGGGAGACTAAAAATAGTCCACATGTCACAGATTTTTATGTAAAATTAGCAGAAGAACTGGAGGTTAATTTCCATTGACAAAATGACCCAAATTGTATTATTCCTGCCATATCTATCCTGAGACTAAACTGCCCTAGACTTGAAACAACTTTAGGGCCTGAGGTGACCAGCCCTTAGAATCTGGGAGCTGTAGCAGTCACTGACATGGCTCGAGGGCCACATGCACATCCCACCCGAATTAAATCCCTGAGGGACATCGGGGCCAAGGAACTGGCTTACCAAAGTCCTCCCAAAGCTGCAATTAGGTTTGATGGGCATGTGGCAGAAGTCAGGCGCTGGAAAGAAAGGAAGCAAGAGAGAAGAGAAAGTAGAATGGGGGTAGGGCACAGGGATTGTTGAGCAAGGGTAGAAATCAAGCCAGGAGCTTTTCAGAAATGATTACTGAACACCAGTAGTTTAATGATACGTGACTGAAATAAAAGAGAAGTATAAAATAATGCCATAATTGATCAAGTTTGCAATAAGATATAGGCTGGCCACCTTGGAATTAAACATACCACCAGAAAAACAACAACAACGCACAAAGACTTTCCCACTCAGATGATAATTGGAGATTTATTTTAAAATACCAATGTAGAAAAATAGGGACATTTTAAAAAATAATATTTTGATCACACTGAAAGCTCTGTTAAAATGATCTCATACAATAATTTTTACATACAGACCCCTTTTGTTCACATTTTTAAACAGCGATTTAGGGTGGAAGCAAAGGAGTAGAAAAATCAAGTGCTGGAATACAGGCATCATTACACTACACAGACACAGGAGACTCACACTACCACTCAAGCAGTGACACTGGCTAAGAGCTAGCACTGTGAATTACACCTCCTACTACCACCATCCGTCTGCGCAGGGAATAAATCAACCAAACATGAATGAGTGTTCCCTTAATGCTCAGTGCTTTTCTCAACTTGCAGTCCTGATTAATCTTCCATAATTTTCTATGGTTTTACTCGGTTAGCACGTAAGCACATTTTTTATCAGAAAAGAATCTCCTTAGTAAAAAGAACATCTTAACGTAATACTCAATTTGTTTAGTACTTGGTGCATCAGTCCTATTAGCTAATGAAGGTGGTTCAAGTGTGCAAAATTTAGAATATATGTATTAAAATAAGTTGGAAAAGAGAAAAAGGTAAAAGGTCATTCAGTTGGCTTTTACATAACATTAAGAAGTGAAGCCAAAAGTAAAGATACAATAGCAGATGGATGAAGCCAGTAAAAATAAGCAAGTTGGGGGAAAAAATGATGAAACACTTTATAGAGAAACAGATAATACCTTAAGGGAAAATTGGGGTGGGGGCTGGGATGCAGCAAAGTACATCCTGGATTTTGGCAAGAGAAATGAGTTTTTAAAAATTGAATAGAAAAACAACCAAGATCTAAAACCATATTGTTGCAACATGGTGGCTCAGAAATCAAGTGCAAAATTTTTAGGGACATCTCTTTTATTTTTCCAAAATCAACACTGAAATCAAGGTACAGGAATCCAAAATATGGGAATTAGAAGTGACAGGTGGTGGGACACAGACTGCTTGTATTCATCTTTCACATAATCTCCACCAGAGAAAAGATCTCATGATTGACTGCCTGTGTTGTTCAAAATTGTTAGCTCTCATAATCACAAATGTTGCCATCCAATAACATTAAGACCTTATAAATATTTTAAAAAGCCACCTGGGGTGGTTGCCTGGGTGGGTCAGGTGGTCAAGCATCTGACTTCAGCTCAGGTAGTGATCTACCAGTGTGTGGTTTGAGCCCTGCATCAGCCTCTGTGCTGACAGCTCAGGGCCTGGAGCCTGCTTCAGATTCTGTGTCTCCCTCTCTTTCTACCCCTCCCCCACTCACGCTCTGTCTCTCTCAAAAATAAACATTAAAAAAGGAATTAAAAAAATAAAATAAAATAGGCACCCAGAACACCAGTCTGGCTCAGTTGGTGGAGTGTGCGACTTATCTTAGGGTCGTGAGTTTGAACCCCAGGTTGGGGTTAGAGATTACTTTAAAAAATAGTAATAAGCAAACAAATAAATAAAACAGCCACCAACAGAGGTAGTAAAGGGGAAAGGTTATTATGATAGTGGTATCTCCCAAACTATGTGTGCCGATTTTTTATAGCCTCATTCACATGGTATTAATTAATAGGATGGCACCTACTGAACGAAGAGAGGGAAGCTTGGAATAAATTACACAGATTATTCTAGCCAATTTAATCCTCAAGTAACAGTAACACTTGCTGTAGTCTACCAGGTCACAAGGCTCTGGGAAGAAATCTCTCATTTACCAGACTGCCAGCAAGCTTCCTGGGGAGAGAGGGGGGTAGAGGATAGACTGATGGTCTCATCCACCCTGGTACAGCCCCAAGCCTTCAGAGGTGTTAGCTCATCTAACCTGACAACCATCCTGTGAGGTGGCAGTTTTCCTCTTTTTATTGATGAGGATACTGAGGCTCATAGTTTATTTTCTCTGGATCAATGATTACCACTGATAAACTACATAGTTGTATTCATTTATTTTAGTTATTGTCTCCCTTGAGTAGAATGTAAGCATGTTACAACGTATTTACTTGTCTACAGTTGTGTCTCTAGTGCTTAGAATAGTGCCTGGCACACACAGACATTCAATAAATACTTACTTGAATGAATTAATAAGGTAATCTGCCCAAGATTATATAACCAAGAAGTGAGAGACCTGGGGCTCAATTCAGTTGTCTGCCTCCAAAGCCCATGTTCACTCAAACTAGAGAAATGATGATCACAGCAGCATTAAAATACAGAGAGCAAAGATGAATGGTGGCTTAGAACGAGGGCTTAGAAAGTACCTTATAGGTAAGAAGTATGGAAAAAATTTTAAAGTTAATTTCTCCTAAGTACCTTCTTGAAACTTCTCTTGATTATAGGTCTGGTGTATTGAGAGCTGGATGAGCAGCTGGGTGCAGCCTTCTCCTTATACTCAAGTTCAACAAGACTCACAGGCAGCACAGAGCCAGAGGATTTGCGGTCCATTAAACACAAGCCTTGAATAGCGCCCATTCACACAGAGGCTGAGCAAAGTTTGCACTGCAGTGAGAGTGCTGTCCAGGTTAGAAACCACAACTAAAAAACAACAACAAAAACCCTCACAGACTGAAGGAGTAGCCAGGGTCTACACCATACCCAAGGAATCTTATACCGAAATGAAGATCTGCATAGGCCCAGCTTGTGGCTTATGGCCCTGTGCCCTTTGGTGGCCTGGGACAGTCGATCCTCTGAAACAGTCCATAAAATTACAACTTTTAGGGAAGGAACAGATGACATTTTTCACCATTTTTGCTGAACACCTTGAATGCTTTCCTTGAAATCAGGCGGAATGTGAATTTCTCCATTGAAAGAGTTAATTGGATAATTTATATACATTCCAGTTTTATTTCTAGGAATATATTAAAATAAGACAGGAAATTTATGTTTAGAGATTTTTTGCTCCCATCCTAATAGCTGTATTTTGTCCTAATTCATACTAAAATAATTCATTAAAAAACATTTTTAAATATTTATTTATTTTTAATATGAAATTTATTGTCAAATTGGTTTCCATACAACACCCAGTGCTCATCCCAACAGGTGCCCTCCTCAATACCCATCACCCACCCCCCTCTCCCTCCCAGCCCCCATCAACCCTCAGTTTGTTCTCAGTTTTAAGAGTCTCTTATGTTTTGGCTCCCTCCCTCTCTAACCTTTTTGTTTTTTCCTTCCCCTTCCCCATGGTCTTCTGTTAAGTTTCTCAGGATCCACATAAGAGTGAAAACATATGGTATCTGTCTTTCTCTGTATGACTTATTTCACTTAGCATAACACTCTCCAGTTCCATCCACGTTGCTACAAAAGGCCATATTTCATTCTTTCTCATTGCCACGTAGTATTCCATTGTGTATAAAAACCACAATTTCTTTATCCATTCATCAGTTGATGGACATTTAGGCTCTTTCCATAATTTGGCTATTTTTTATTTATTTTTGAGAGAGAGAGAGAGAGAGAGAGAGAGAGCGCGCGCGCATGCGCACGTGCACAAGTGGGGGAGGGGCAAAAAGAGAGGGAGACATAGAATCCAAAGCAGGCTTCCAGCTGTGAGCTGTCAGCACAGAGCCCGACGATGTGGGGCTCAAACTCAGAGACCACGAGTTCATGACCTGAACCAAAGTCGGACGCTGAACTGATTGAGCCAACCAGCTGCCCTAAAATAATTCATTTTTAAAAGGTAAAGGATAGCACTATAGCTCTAAAGTACCATGAAATAAAAAAAAAAAAAAAAAGTGCTGTGGTCATGATCAGGCTTTGCTTCATAAGGACGCCAGTTCTCCCCCAAAGTTTTCCTTCCGGAAGAGTTTGGGGCATAAGCTAAGAATGACAGCCTTTAATTTCACAAGAAGTAAGAAAAAACTAATGAGAAAAGTCATAGATTCTCATCTCCCCACAAATAAGGCAGTGGAGCCTATGGACAACCATGACTTTGTGGGGACAAGAGCACGGGCAAGGGGAGTGGGAGGAGAGGGTGCAAGCGACCAGTTTTACAGTACCTACCTACTCTTCATGAAGTAGGTACTATACACTTCCCTCCATTTTACAGGTGAGAAAGCTGAGACCTTGTCCAAGGTCAAAAGTAAGTGGAGAGTCAGAATTCAAAGTTGGGCCTATTTGACTCCAAAGCTGCTCCCATAATTACTGGTTATTTGTTGAAGTTCTTTGGTTCCCAGGGACCAATAACGTGGAGGCAAGGATATGATTCCAAAGTGGAAGGACAGAGGGAACTTAGGTGTAAAACAAACAAGCTAGGCTTTGTTTCCAGTTGGTGCAGAGTTGAAGAGCATTGGAATCAATGTAATCAACCAATCAACAATCATTGGAATATAAAACCAAATTAAAATAGCTATTGTTAGTACTTTTTAAACCCCATAACTACTCAAAAAAATTAGCATCTACATTTCTTCCAATGTACAGCCTTGTAGCACAATGTTTACTTCACATTTCTAAACTGAAATGTTTCCACCAAGATAAAGGTCACTTTAGCACCACAAACAATAAATAGTCCAAGATTCTAAACACTGCTTATTGATACACTAGAAACTCAATCTTGTCCACTCGATCCCAGAAATAAACCCAAATGCACGCAATACTCTTATTAGCACTTTGTATGCATTCACTCACTTGAACCTCACACAATGTTGTATGGTGCCATTTTCTATTCTGACTTTACAGATGAGGAAACTGAGACAAAGAAGTAATAAGTTAAGTGGTAGAGCCATGATTCTAACCCAGGCATTAGGATTCCAGGGCCTACATCTTTCCTCACCCTCCCTGCCCCCATTTAGAAAACAATATCAATTTTTTTTTAATTTTTTGTTTAACGTTTATTTATTTTTGAGACAGAGAGAAACAGAGCATGAGAGGGGGAGGGGCAGAGAGAGAGGGAGACACAGAATCGGAAGCAGGCTCCAGGCTCTGAGCGGTCAGCACAGAGCCCAACGCGGGGCTCGAACTCACGGACCGGGAGATCACGACCTGAGCCGAAGTCGGATGCTTAACCGACTGAGCCACCCAGGCGCCCCAACAATATCAAATTTACAGAAAAGTTACAAGTACAGGACAAAGAAAATTTTTTTTCCTGAACCATTTAAAAGTGAGTAACACATCACTACCATCTAATTCTCAGAAGCCGTTTAAGTTTTGCCAATTATCTCAATCATATTCATTAGAGCAAAAGGATCCAATTCAGAATTATACATTGCACTTAGTTGCTCTGTCTCTGGTTTCCTTTAATCTAGAAGAGTTTCTTAGTTTTTCCTTGACTTTCAGCCTTGATGATTTTGAAGATCATAGGCGAGTTATTTTGTAGAAGTTCCCTCAGTGTGGGTTTGTCAGACATTTCTTCATGATTAGATTCAGGTTGTGCCTCTTTGGCAGGAATATTGCAGAAATGATGCTATGTTCTTCCCACCTCAATTTCAGTTTGTGTTCTCACAGCAGATTTTCACTTTGACCATTTGAGGAAGGGTGATGTCTACCGGAGTTTCTTACGGTAAAGACACACTTTATCTCTTTACAATCAATAAGCTTGTAGGGAGGTATTTTGAAACTATATAAATACCCCATTCCCCATATATCAGAGCATGCCAGACATTGGTAAACACTTATAATCACTACTTCTCTTGAGCAAATATGTCCCATGAGCTCAATTAAAAAAAAAAAAAGATTTGGGAAGATAAAAATGTATTTCTGCTGACAAATTTTCTTAGATGAATATAAAGAAAATTTGAGGTTTAATTGATAAGCAAATGATTGAACAGCAAAAGTTTCAATATTTGAGATACATACTCATTATCCTGACCCTGAAAAAAACTACACAGTTAGTAATAATGATGATGGAAAAGGTAAGGGAGAAGGTCACAAACAGAGAATTTGTTTTAAATAATGGCTTTTAAAAAGATACTGCAAAATAAATATTATCTCAAATTTACCAGAGAGAGAGAAACTAGGGATGACATAAAAGTTAAAGAGACAAAAATGTTTTATACCATATTAAAAGAAAAAAATCAAATAAAATTGAAAAAAAAGGATACAAAAGTAATTATTCTTTCCATACTGCCAATCATGTTCCAAACCTTATAAATTTGAGGACAATGATAAAAGTGTAAAATCTTTGCCTCTGAACACATCTGTCAAAAACCTAATGAATTTGGTACCCAAATGTACGCAATGATTTTCCTTGGTATAAAGTTCTAGTGTGGTTAACAAGAACTGTATTATTTGTATCATTTGATATCAAAAGTTTCCCCCTTATCCACAAAGTAGCCAGGCTAATGCTAGGTTAAAAGACAGGTGAATCCTGTGGCCAACATATTTCAGGATTATTTTGCTTTGTTATCCATACACAGGTAAAAATTAGAAATCTTATCGACAGATTAGTTAGGCCTACCAAAATGCTTGACTGTTTGCAATATGTTCCTCACCTTCAGACAGTTTATATTTTAATTCATGTTTGCTGAATGGCTCTAACTGTTGCATAGTATTCAAGAACTGAAAAGTGATCTACAATACATAAGCACTGACAATCTTCACTCTGTACGCTGGTCTCCCATTCACTCTGGTCTCCAAATGATATACTTTACAAGCTATTGCCTATATAAAAAATTAGTAAAAATTATAGTTAAAAAGCAAAATTATTTAAGATCATCTAGAAGGTCTAATGTTCTCACTCTTTCCAGAAATGCTGTTATTCTATGTCTGCATTCTTCTAAAACATTAACTAACTACAGTGGGATCCAATACTTTCCTCCCAAACAGCATTAACAGAACCCTGGATTGATATATACTTCTGAACAGTCTTTCAGATGATAAAAAAATATTTTCATATTTTTATGAGATTTTAGGGGAATGGGCTAATAAACTAAGACTTTCTGGTAAAGGAACTTTGTGAATCACAGAAACATGATTAAGTTTATCAATTCAGAGGCCTGCTAAGTCCCATTTCACAATACCACAATTTTAAAATGCTGCTAGGAAATGTATTTTTATGAAAGCAAACCTACATAAGAAAATGCAGCAAAAACGTCATTTTTTTCCCTGCAAACATGCAGAAAAAGTCATGTTTCAAAAAAAGCAGAAAATTAACCTTAACTATTAGGTTAGTATTGCTATTATGAGTTTATCTTTATTGAACTTAAGGATGTGCCATGGTTATCTTTTAATTTTTCAATATCACAGAAAAGATTCATGGAGCTTAAGTGTACTAAATATTCCTAAATAAGTCAATAGTAGGAAAAGCAAACAGAATAACCTTGGTTTGGCACTTAATAGTTGTATACATTGAAATAATAAGGATTTCCTTCAATTTTTTCCCCTCCCATTTTTAATATATAAAACTCAGTAGAAGGCTCTAAAATTCTATTATTAAAAATTATCTTTTGGGACACCTGGGTGGCTCAGCCAGTAACTGTCAGGCTCTGCTGACAGTGTGGAGCCTGCTTGGGATTCTCCTCTCTCCCCCTCTCTCTGCCTCTTCCCTACTCACTCTCTCAAAATAAATACTTAAAAAAATTCTCTTTTATAAATATGTAATTTTCGTGTAACTTACATTAATCACTCCATTTGTTTCAGTTTACCACAAAATAGTTCCTGTATTTATTATAACAGAGTATTTTTTAATAGCCACACTTTTTAAAGTCAAAACTAGTCTGTTTAAAGCCAAGTCCTTCCCTGCTGTAATTTTTCTCATATTAGCTAATATGACAGCAATAACTAAACATGGCTAGCCATTGTAATTATATTACAACTGCCTTTCCTCCCCGGATACCGTGTTATTATGTTACCTCTTCAGACTCCTTTTAACTGTTACATCAATAAAGTTTTTCTGAAGAAGCAAAGCCTTTACTTATAAAAAGAGGGGTGGCACCTCTCAATAGGACAGCATTAACATTTTGTCCCCAGTTTCTGAAAATGCCAGAGATTCTCAAATTAAGAGTCCCTCAATTTAATTTATGAAATCTTGAGGTAAAATAACAGCCTGGAAATAATAAATGAATTTTACAGAGAAATGACTTAGAAAATCAGTGGAAATTTTAAAATGTACTTTTCTATTCTTTTTCTCAGGAAAAAAGCTTGTGATTTTAAAAGGTTGGAGATTTTAAGCAAACACTCAGTGGTTTTGGAAATGTAGTTTCCATGGCAACCAACATGGTCTTCTTTATATAGCATAAACAGATGGTAAAGAGTGGTCATGTTTGTTTCTTTGCCAGTATATCAATAAAACGGTTATAATACTGTACTGAATACACTTAGACTATTTAATAAATTTAATGTACCAGCCACAAGATCTAGTAATTTAGACAGACAAATATAATTAACTAGTATCTGAGGTTTTTTTCTTTTTAATAAACACATGAAGATCTTGAACAGTGAAGTCACTATACTATACTCCACAGTCAACAGTCTTCCTTGGCAAGACTCTGTACAAATGTTTTCGCAGCACTTGCCATGCAGGGCCTATCACCACAAATATGACTCTCATGAGGAGAAAATAATGGACTGAAATAATAAAAGTGGAACCCTGTCTGTAAATATATTCCTTGGCCACCTTTTCTTAAAGAACAAATGAAAAATTAAGAAGTGCAAAGAGTTTCTTTACAATAAACAATAGGCTGTAAAGCAAAGGGCAACACTGTTATTTAAAAATTAGAATCCATTCTACGTACACAGCAGTGGCTTTCAGAAGTGCAGGTGCTCTGAATTCCACAGGTTTAACTGCGGTAACTTGCTAGGTACTATTTGCTAAAGAAGTAAAATAAGCCAAGAAACTATAAATGTGATTAGTCTGGCAGCGAAAGTTTGAAGAGCCAATTCCTGCATGTATGATCAACACACATCTGAAGCAGTAACCCTGTATCTGGAAGGCAGTCAGTCAGAAGAGGCTGTTCCTAAGCCGGTGGCTCAGCAGGGGCACTGGCAACTGGCAACCTTTCTTAATAGGCCCAGCTTTGAGGCACTGACATATTTGCCAAGCTAGGCAAGGAATGCTTACCTTAAAAAAAAAAAATGGGGAGCATATTTACTATTTTTAATTACATAAACAGCCATCTGATTACACTTATAAAACGGCATTCGGTAAATGGTACCTGTCCTATGGTCTCCCTCGCACGCATCTATCCTTAAATTTGCTGACTTTCATCGTTTATAAATTCTTTCTATGCTCCTCACGTCAAAGTAAGTTCATCGGAAGTGAGGTACTTCATTTTGCAGAACAATCCATGATAAGAATACAGAAAAAGGGTATGCATATTTATGAAAGGAGTAAATTTGGATGATGTAAAGTATGTCATGGTTTAAATGAGAAACAAACAAAAAATTTCATTTAAAACATTTTAAGAGTAGAAGAGACCGTCCTAGATTTATATTTGACTCACTGGGAAGAAGATTTTTAATTATGTGTCTTGGATGAGCTACAGTGAACTCCACAGTCTACTAAAATTGCTGCCATGACACAATTTGGGGGAATTATTTAAACCTGGAGAAACTAGGAAAGCACCTCCTTTCTCACAAGAGGCTGGAGAGTCTCCAACAAGGTACTAAACTCATTCACCCAAAAAACCTACATGCCTACCTACAGTGAGTGATCATTACCCGAGTGATCATGTAACCAGAAGCCCTTTTCAGGGGGTTTTCAGTGTAATGAAACTACCTAGCAACCGACAGCCCCCAGCTTAGCTCAACTTCTAAGAGTGATTCTCAACCCTGGCAATAAAACGGAATCAATTAAAGAGCTTTAAATATAATGATACCAACATCCTAGGCATATTCCAAGTTAGGCAAAATCACATACCCCTCAATGTGTCAACTATACTTCAATTAAAAAAAATTAAAGAAACAAAAAAACCCAAAAACCATTCTCCTCAGGTGTGATTTTAAAGTGCACCAGAGAGACTGTGATTCAGGTTTCTCTTTACCCCTGATGAGAAAGAGATCTCAAATCACCACTTTTCATCTTTTCAGGACACACAATTCAGTGTTAAAATTGCTTTTCCATTGCAGAGAGGCACAAGACTGTTGTCCTGAATTATATGGTATAGTTAATTTTACTATAAAGGAGTTCAACAAAATAAATACAAGACTGAGGTGTGAAAAAACTTCCCCTGTGAATTCTTCCAAATAGGAAGGTTTACCTCTTGAAGATTAACATAATCAGCAAGACCCCTGAATAGCGAATTTTCACTCCTCTTAGTCTCTACCTTCAGCAGTCACAAAATAAATGCAGCAGCGTGATTATCACTTATTACTTCACAAATATGATATTCTCTTCTTCAAGAATGACCTCTAAACTATCACCAACCGTAGTGAAAACTCAGGTGTTTGGAGAAGGAAAATCTGCAGAGGTAAGAAGGACACTTTTTATCACCTTCTGGAGCACACAGATAAAAACAATTCTTAACAACCTGTATATACTGTCCCAAAGAGTAGATATGAACAACATGGATCAGAAATGTTACTTTGAACCACGTATTAGTAGCAGAATTCTACTATATAGAAGCTTGCAAATGTCTGGTAGATTGTGATAATAGTTCTTTATATACATGGTTTTCTCCACTCAAATTATTTGCAAGAAGACCAATGACGTTGTGCTTGATATGAAATAGCAAATACAAATAAAGTAATTATAAACTCTCCCAATTGTCAGCAATAGAGAATGGAGAGAAAAATATAGTTAAGTAATCTCAGAGGATAAACCATGATGAAACTAGGACCTTGGAAATGATTGCTACATTTTTGTTTGTTTTCTTACATTTCCGCAGGCTATTAAAATTTCCACAAGTCATTTATTTTTTCCTTGAAAAACTTTATTTGGCTATTTGTGTGTCTGGTGCTATTAACTCATCATAATTTTATATCAAATCCTCATAACATTACATGATTGAGGTTTAATTCTAAAAAAATTTCAAAACACACAAAACAGGAAAAAATATCACTCTAATGCATTTGGGAAGAAACAACCTATTAAAGAGAATAATTGTGTCTGGCAGAATTCTAGAGATGACAGAAAACAAGAGGAAACAACATTTCTTAATGTTATTTAAATATGCACACAGGAGACAGGGAGATATGCTAGGACAGAGAATCAACAGGAACTCTAGTCTTCCTGCACATAAAATAGAGCTTCATTAACAATAAAGGAACAGGTGTCTTGGGACCCATTTATACAGGCTATTAACTATTATGAGCTGCTGGTATCCAAATTTATTTTAGTACCAGGCAACTGATTAAAAATAAATACAAATTTAAATTCCATCTATTAGCATGTGAAAGCAATGCCTAGCTTTCCAGAGCTTAATTTAATACAAAGGTATTTTTCTATGGTCCTGATCACAAAGGATACTGAAATTCATATACAATATCTCCTAGGTCCCAAAACAAAGATTTTCATATTAAAACACATTTGAATGTGAAAAATTGACAAGTGGCCTTTGTCTTGATCTGACAAGACCAAATAAGCTTTGTTTATTAAGAACTAAAATTTTTTATTTATTATTATTATTATTTTTTAATGTTTATTTAGTTTTGAGAGAGAAAGAGACAGAGACAGAGCGCGAGACACAGAATCTGAGGCAGGCTCCGGGCTCTGAGCTGTCAGCGCAGAGCAGGACGTAGGGCCCGAACCCACGAACCGTGAGATCACAATCTGAGCCGAAGTTGCACTCTTAACCGACTGAACCACCTAGGTACCCCTACTAAGAATTAAATTTTTATTCAAACTTAAATAATTAAACAAACACATGTATATCTTTTAAAACTGGGGGAGGGAACCAATACATTCCTGCTCTAAATTCAGTACATTTTACATTTATTTTGAAAAACATGAGTGGGAATGGTTATCTTCTGATAATCTTCCTGTCTCATCTATAAATGCTGATTAATAAATTAAACATTTGAACTTCTATGAGGAATCACCTGTACATCTTACTAAAAAATATTCAGAATGTTAGAGCTGACAGTGCAGCAGGGATAACCTAGTTCAATACATTATTTTACAGAATAATAAAGTTCAGTGAGGCTAAGTAATTTGCCTAAGGTAAACATAACAGCAATATGTCAACCACATAACTGTCCAAATACTATCATACTGTAAAATCAGTATGAGTATCTATCTTTCAAAGATGATGTGAAATTTCAATGTGCTAAGTGTCGTCGATGTTATTTCAAACTGTTACCTTTGCCTGTGTCTACTTTTTTAAAAAATCATTTGGTTTATTCATTCATATGTGTTCTGATAGTGATATTATTTGTGCTTATTCCAATAACTGATTATGCTATGCTTTTTGTGCCATACTCTACGAAGAATAAAAATGGCACAATATGATCTACATCCATAAGTATCCAGTAAAAGCCACTGTAGATAAAATGGTGAAGAATTTGAGAGATTGATGAGGAAGCCAAAGAGAGAATCATGCTGCTTTAAAATATGGTGATATTTTCAATGATAATAATTTGATAAGACCAGGGTTTCTCAATCTCAGCACCTCAAGCTGGATAATTCTTTTTTGTAAGGATTTGTGCACTGCAGGCTGTTTAGTAGCATTCCTAACCTCCACCCAACTGATGCCAGTAGCATCAACTGTAACAAACAAAAATGTCTCCGGACATTGCCAAATGTGTCTACAGGCTGCAAAATCATCTCTGAGAAATACTGGATAAGACAGACTAATATACATAATGATACATACTAAATATCACCTAGAGAGAAGCAAAGCAAATCTGGAGCTTTACTATGCTTTTAAAGATAGCTTTGGCTCTCAGGCATCAAGAATTAGGGTACAGAGTAGAGGAATGAAATCACAAATTCAGTACCAAGGTGTGGCTTAGGTTTTTGATTCTATGGTTTTCTGCCACTAACGGTCAAAAAGTCCAAAGACATATGAATCGGTTCATGTTCCTAATGAGAGATAGGCTGGCGTTCAGGAGCAAGCCATCCAGTCCAAGTGTAACATATCCAATGGCCTAGGAGGATTAAAACAATGTGGTTTTGTCCTCTGTATATGAATTCTGTGGCAAAAACAGTTATAAAACCAATCTCAAATATCACACTTCCCAAAGATATCAAAAATACTGAAGGTTTATCATACTAGAGATTTCTAAAATGTTAGGTTGAAAACCAAATAATTGAGATGGCAAACAAATGTCAGATCAATGTAATATAGCTGACCCTTGAACAACATAGGTATTAGGGATGCTGACTCCCTGCATCATTAAAAATCTATGTCTAAGGAGGCCTGGCTGGCTCAGTCCAACTCTTGACTTGAACGTCCTAACTCTTGACTTTGGCTCAGGTCATGATCCCAGAGTCACGGGATTGAGCCCCAGGTTGGGCTCCATGCTAAGCATGCAGCCTGCCTAAGATCTCTTTCTCTCCCTCTGCCTCTTGCCTGCAATCTCTCAAAAAAAAAAAAAAAAAAAAAAAAAAAAAAAAAAAATCTATGTATAAAAAAAGTCTATGTAAAACTCTGACTCCCCCAAAAGTTAATAGTCTACTGTTGCCTGGAAGCCTTACCAATAAGTAGTCAATTTAACACATATTTTGTATATTATATGTATTATATACTGTATTCTTACAATAAAGTAAGCTAGAGAAAAGAAAATGTTAGTAAGAAAATCATAAGGAAGAGAAAGTACACTGACAGTACCGTATTGAAAAAAGTCCACTTATAAATGAATCTGAGCAGTTCAAACCTGTGCTGTTCAAGAGTCACCTGTATAGAAGGGGAAGAATTGACCTCCTCTTCCTCATGCATCTTCTCTTGCTCTCTTCTCTAGCTTTCACACCTACTACGTATGAAACTCTGAATAAGTGCTCAGTAATGGTAGCATCTCATTAAAAATCTGGGGCCTAGGGCAATGAAAGTAGAAGACCACCAAAAAAGATGGAAAGGAATGTTTGAGAATCAGTGACCAAATATAAGTTGGCTCAGGATCAATTTTACAAAGAATTAGGGCCACTGGAGACACAGTCCACGAGACAGGCCTGCCTTTAGTGTCCCTCTGGTACAGTAAAGGCTCTGTACTGAAAACAAACAAAAAGTAGTCTGGGGCACCTAGGTGGCTCAGTCAGTTAAGCGTCTGACTTACGTTTGAGTCATGATCTCATGGTTCTCAAGTTTGAGCCCCACATTGTGCTCTCTGCTGTCAGCATGGAGCCCACTTTGGATCCTCTGCACCTCCCACCCATTCATGTGCTCTCTCTCTCTCTAAAAAATAAATAAAAAAAAAAGTAGTCTGGACAATCGATGAATTTGGGAATCATGATCGTTAAGAGGACAGTGTTGCTCATTTTGGCTTTGCCTTCAATTGAAAAGTTACCAAATGGACTGAACTTATTGAAGGATGCAAGGCCACACAAAAGAGAAATAATCTGTCCCTGCCAGGAGGCTGGCAAGCTGCCAGACATGTGAGTGAGGCCATCTCAGTTCTTCCAGTCCAGTTGACCCACCCCACCAGCTGAATGGAGCCACATACGAAAACCTGGGTGATAAATTCACACATGCTACATAGCCATACACACACTTGGGAGAGCATACACGGGCTCTCTTGGCATGCAGGTGTTTGTGAGGTTGTGCCCTCATTCCACCTAGACTTTCCCAGAGGCTGTTTCTTTTGGCAGTTTGCTGCATTCAGAGGCCCTATACCTCTCCTCTCCCATCTACATGACTGGGGACACCAAGTATGAAAGCAACTGGTGGTGGTGACGTGGCACCTGAGTTATGTGTGAGGGTTTTGGCCCCTTTGGACTTCAGCCAAAGCTGCTGTCCACTGATGGCTATAGACTTGTTGTAATAATATACTGAGTTAGGAAAAAAAATGTTACATGAGGTTGGGGTTCCCTTTTCCAATCCCATTAAGACACATTTGGTGCCTTTGAAGGACAGCCCTCCCACAAAATAAATTTTCAGTGAACGTGAAAAAAAAAAGTTACCAAATGGTCTTCATTTCTCATACTCAACACACTTTTGTTTCCTCAACATTGTGAAAGAGAGAGTGGTCTGTGTTTTCACAAAGGGATGCCTACAGGCTGAAAAGTTCTGTTAATACTGTTTTGTTTTGACTCTATGTATAGTGATATCTCCAACATTATAAAATTGGACATAATCTGCTAAATCTGAATTTACATACTGGGCAGTATTTCCTTTAACAAAGTCTAATTGGAACAACATTTTATGGTACACGAACATTTAATTTCAAATGTTAGAGATAAAGAGAAATTGATTTAGATAGAAGACAACTTATTTTTAGTTGCAAAAACTGCAATGCCAAAGTATTTTGCATTTAATGCTATGATTTACATATATTACAATATTCATGATACACGATAAATACCCAAATCCTATATGAAAACCTTCACCATGAAAAAAATCAGAATTTAAAACAAAGCGATGCTTCACATTTTAAAGAATGTTCTCATTTAAAAAAATAAACATACAATTTGACAAATGATATTAAACCTTTTACTAATAAATTTAGATTCCTTTGATATTTCTTGAATAATTTTAAATACTGAAGATAAACACTGGGTGCTAATAAATTTCTAAATCTATAAAATAAATAAACTAGCACCCTGCATTGTAAGAACATTTTATGGCTATTTCACACAGGTACAGAATTAATTTAACAAAGGATTCTTGAGCTTTAACAGGCAACATGCTGCCACAAACTAAAGAGGAAAGGGCTCTGAACTAATTGATGATCTTTGATTCATTTCATTTTCAATCTGTGTTTCAAAGAAAACTTTTAGGGTTGATATTTTCTCCTTGACCCCACCAACATCTTTTCTCTAAAGTATTATTTCACTTGAGTAACAAATTATCTACCCAAAGGCTAATGAATGAGACATTATTTATATATAGTACCAACATAAAACATAAGATCACTAGTGCTTTTTAAAAAAAATTTTTTAATGTTTTTATTTGAAAGAAAGAGAGAGGGAGAGGAAAGTAGGGGGGAGGGGCAAAGAGAGAGGAAGACACAGAATCCGAATCAGGCTCCAGGCTCTGAGCTGTCAGCACAGAGCCAGATGTGGGTCTCAAACCCGTGAGCCACAAGACCATGACCTGAGCCCAACCAACTGAGCCACACAGGCATCCCACTAGTGCTTTAAAATGTAGAGACTTCTGACTATATTATGATGGAATGAGGTGGTTAACAAATCCTCCCTCAAAAAGCAACTATAAAGCTGAACAAACAGTCAAAAGCAATAATTTTAGCACTCTGCAATTCAAAGGCATGCACTTCCTGAAAATTATGGGACTTCAGGGAGAAACAGTGAGAGTCCACCATGTCTTTGCCAGGGGCTGCTCCCACCTCCACCTCTGGCTTTGTCAGTGCAGTAGTTTACTCAGGGTAGGGCAGGCTGTAAAAACAGGAAGCTCTATCACCTCTGCCATAGAGGATTACCCGATTTGGAGCAACTGCAGTGGTGATGTCTGTGGCAAGCACCAAGCTAACGGACTAGCCTAGGATTTGACAGAGACTTCCAGCAGGTAAGAAGGCCAGAGGAGACCTGACCCCACTTTTTGGGAATTAACCAGAGGCTATGTGCACTACTGCAGAGACAGAGAAGGCCCACGTATCCCTGGCTAGTGGAGCCTGCAGGCATGTGCAGGTGAGACATGAGAAGGACCAACGGGACGTAAAAGCCAGGGCAGGATGAAGTTTGATTGTGCTTCCCAGCTCACACACAGATCCATCAAAAGAGATTAGAAGCCTTACTGGCTCAAGGTGTTTTAGTATAACTTCTGATTAAGCTTTGGCTGATCACTAAGCTATGTAGATACAGGGCAACCAACCCCTTAAAAGCCAGGTTTACAAATAAAGGGAAAAATTGAGTAGAGACAGCAGCAACTGCACACTGTGAGGAATACAGACTTCAAAGGGTTAGTCCACGCAAGTTATAAAACAAACAGCCAACATGACCAATAGAGCAGGGAAAATCATAAACTATAGTTGCTACAGTATATTATCTAAAATGTCCAGTATGCAACAGAAAGTTATGTGTCATGCAAGAAACAAGAAAATGTGATCTATAAAAAAGAAGTCAATGGAAACTGTCTTGTCTCCAAATGTCTTTAGATCTTGTATTTAGCAAAGATTTCAAACAAGCTGTTATAATAAACACACTCAAAGAACTAAAGAAAGCATGTATAAAGAATTAAATGACTCTGACTACAGAATCTCAGTAAAAGTTTAGAACTTTTCTGGAGATAAAAGGTACAATAACTGCAATGAAAATTTCACTAGAGAGGCTCAACAGTATATTTGAGATAGCAGTAAAGGAATCCATGAATTTGAAAACAGATCAGTAAAAATTATATAATCTGAAGAACACAGTAAAAAACCAAAGAAAAATAAACTGAGCCTCACAGACCTATGAGACAATATATGTGTACTAATATATGTGTAGTAAGAGCCCCAGAAGGTGAGAAAAAGCAATAGGGCAGAAAAAAAAAATACCTGAAGATATACTGAGCAAAAACTTCCTAAATTTGATGAAAAACATTAACTTATAGCCAAGCTCCTCAATGAAGCAACATGTAGGACAAAAACAAAACACCTAGACACATCACAGATAAACTATTAAAAGGCAAAGAAAAATACTAGAAATAGAGAAAATGACTCTTGTACAAAGAAACTACAATCAAATTAATGGTTGATTTCTCACCAGAAACAATGGAGGCCAGAAGGCAGTGGAATGATGTATGAAAAGTGCTGGAAGTAAAAAAGATTGACAATTAAAAATTCTTTATCCCGTAAAACCATCTTTTAAAAATCAAGTGAAATAAAAACACTCTGAGATAAACAAAAAAGAAAATTTGTTATCAGGCTTGCCTTATAAAATACACTAAAGGAATCTAGTCCTTCAGACTGAATGGAAATGGTATCAGATAGTAATCTGAATCCACATTAAGAAACAAAGAGCACTAAGAAATAATGAATAAATCTGTATTTTTTTCCATTTCTTCTCTTAAATTTTATAAAAGATGTAAGATTATATAAAGCAAAAATTATAATACTGTATTGATGGGTTTATAACATATACAGACATAAAATACATACACAATAACACAAGCAAAGGGAAAAAGGAGGTATATTGGAGCAAGTTTCTATATTTTGCTGGAATTAAAGTTAGCATTATTCTGAAGCAGTCTATGATAAATTAAGATGCATACTGTAATCCCTACAACAACCACCAAGAAAACAACTCAAAATCAGATAATTGAAAACACCAGAGATAAATTAAAATGGTACATTAAAATATACTTATTTAACATAAAGGAGTAAAGGAGGAACACGGACAAAAGTGACATGAGACTAATACAAAACGAATAGAAAAATGAGAGACTTAAAACCAACCAGATCAATAATTAGATCAGATATGAGTAGACTAAATAACCTACTCAAAAGGCAAGGATAGTCAGACTAGATTAAAAAGCAAGGTCCAACTGTACGCTGCATGCAAAAGACACACTTTAGATAGGAAAACACAAATAGGTTGCAAGTGGGGCGCCTGCGTGGATAGGTTGGTTAAGCGTCCGACTGTGTCTCAGGTCATGATCTCACAGCTCGTGAGTTCGAGCCCTGTGTCAGGCTCTGTGCTGACAGCCTGCTTTGGATTCATTCTCTCTCTTTCTCTCTCTCTCTCTCTGCCTCTCCCCTGCTCATGCTCTGTCTCTCTTTCCCAAAAAATAAACATTAAAAAAAAATACATAGGTTACTAGTAATCGAATAGAAAATGATAGGCCATGTACACAGTAACCATAAGACAGTGGAACTGCTATATTAGTATCACACAAAATAGACTTTAAGATAAGAAATGTTATTGGAGATGATGAAGGACATTTTATAACCACAAAAGCAACAGTGCATCACGAAGATATAACAATTATAAATGTATATACACCTAATAAAATGAAGGGAAAATGGAAAGCTGAAAGGCAATTCAGTAATATTTGAAATTCAGAGATTTCAATACTGCACTTTCAATAACTGATAGACCTACAAAGAAAACCAACAAGGATATAGACGATTTTAACAACACTACTAACAAACATGATATAATTGAGATTTATAGAGTACTCCACACAATGAGGGCAGAATTCAAAGCACACGTAGACATTTCTCCACATGTTGGACATAAAACAAGTCTCAATAAATTTAAGAAGACTGAAATCATTAAAAGGGTGTTCTATGACCACAAGAGAGTTAAGTCAAAGATCTCAAATGGACAGGTATCTGGGAAAACCAACACATTTAGAAGTTAAACAATAGATTTCTAAATAGCTTGGGGTCAAAGATGAAATCATAAAGAAAACTTTAGAAATATTTTGAATGAATGAACATGAAAACACAATATATCAAAATTTATGGACTGTAACTAAAGAAGTGTTAGAGGGATATCTATAGCTTGTAATCAGGAAAAGGTCTCAAGTCAATAATCTAAGCTTCTACCTTCAGAAACTAAACAAGGAAAGGCAAACTAAACCCCAAGAAAGCAGGGGGGAAAAAAATCAATGAAACCAAAAAGTGGCTATTTGAAAAGATCAATAAAATTGGCAAACCCTTATCTAAACTGATCAAGAAAGTAAGAGAAGACACAAATTGCCTAATTCAGGAATGAAGAGACCTCACTACTGACCCTGCAGGCATTAAAAGAACTATAAGGGGAATATTATGAACAACTATTGGGAACAACTTTATACCAATAAATTGAACAACTTAGAAAAAAATGGACAAACTCCTAGAAATAAATTTCCAAAACTGAATCATGAGGAAATAGAAAATATAAATAGACTTACAAGTAAATAAATTGAGTTATTATTTTTCTGGCAAAGAAAATCCCAGGCCCAGCTGGCTTTGCTGGAAAAATCTATCAAATATTTAAAAAAGAAATACCAATCCTTCACAAACTCCCTCAAAAAAACTGAGGAAAGAAACTCCCCAATTCATTCTATGAGGCCAGCACTACTCTAACACCAAAGCCAGACAAAGACATTACAAGAAAACTACAGATTAATATCACTAATGAACATGAATAAAAATCTTCAACAAAATATTAGCAAACTTAATCCAGAAACTTATACATAAAAAGGCTCATACATGATGACCAAGAGGGATTTATTCCCAGGAATGGAAAGTTTAACATCCAAAAATCAAGCAATGTAATATATCATACTAATAGAATAAAGGACAAGGGGTGCCTGGGTGGCTCAGTTGGTGAAGCATCCGACTTCAGCTCAGGTCATGATCTCACGGTTCATGAGCTCAAGCCCTACATCAGGCTGTCAACACAGAGCCTGCCTGGGATCCTTTATACTCCACCTCCCACCCTTTGCATGCATGTGCCCCCCTCCCTCAAAACTAAATAAACATTAAAACATAAAGGACAAAAAATAACCACTTCAATAGACACAGAAAAAGCATTTACCAAAATCTAACACCCTATTCATGCAAAAAAACTTTTAATACATGAGGAACTTAAGAGAACATCTTCCACCTAATAAAAGGCATCTATGAAGAAGCTACAGCTAACATCATGAAACAATTAAAGACTGAATTCTTCCCATCTAAGAAGGAAAATAAGGTGAGAACGGCAGCTCTTGCGACTTCTTTTCAATGCTGCACAGAAGTTTCCAGCCAGTGCGATCAAAAATTAAAATAAAAAATTAAATTCAGGGGCACCTGGGTGGCTCAGTCAGTTGAGCGTCCGACTTCAGCTCAGGTCATGATCTCACAGCTCGTGAGTTCGAGACCCGCGTTGGGCTCTGTGCTGACAGCTCGGAGCCTGGAGCCTGCTTTGGATTCTGTGTCTCCCTCTCTCTCTCTGCCCCTAACCCATTCGCATTCTATCTCTGTGTCTCTCAAAAATAAATAAACATTAAAAAAAAATTAAATTCAGACTGAAAAGGAAGAAGAGAAAAATGTTTTTATCTGAGGATGATTATCTATATAGAAAATCCTAAGGAATCTATAATAAAACTACTAGAATTAGCAAGGTCTCGGGATATATCAATATACAAAAATAAATTGTATTTTTATACACTAGCAAAAAAATACAAAAATTAAAATTAAAAAACAATTCTATTCATAATAACATCAAGAAGAATACTAAAAAATAAACTTAACAAAAGAAGGGCAATATTTGACACTGAAAACTATAAAATTTTACTGAGAAAAATAAAAGACCTAAATAAACTGAGAATCATTCCATTTTTACAGATTGGAAACCTCAATTGTTAAGACACTAATTCTACCCAAATTGATATGTAGATACAACAAAATCCTCATCAAAGTTCTAGCAAACTTTTTATAGAAATTGGTAAGATGATTCTAAAATTCATATGGAAATGTAAAGTGCCTGGAATAGCCAAAATGACTCTGAAAACCAAGAACAAAGTTGGAGGACTTCTATTACTTGCACTTATGGATAAAACGACAATGATTAAGGCAGTGTAGTATTACCCTAAGGACAGGCATGCAGATCAATGGAACAGAGTTGAGAGTAAGAACTAAATCCTTATATTTGTGGTCAATTATTTCTGACAAAAGTATCAAGACAATTCAATGGGGAAAGAGAGTCTCTTCAACCCATGGTGCTGGGGTAACTGAGTAGTCATACATATATATGACTCAAATAAAAACAGCTGTACTTTTTTCTTTCTAAGCTGGATACCTTTAATTTTCATTGCACTGACTAGAAACTTCAGTACAGTGTTGAACAGAAGTGGCAAGAACTGGCATTTTTACTTTGTTCCCAATCTTAGGTGGAAGATGTGTGTAGGTACACATATATAAACTTAGACCCTTATCTTACCTCACACAATACACAAAAATCACAGAACTAAATATAAAGACAGAAATCAAAAATCACAGAACTAAATATATCTTTGTGACCGTGGGGCCAGAATTTGTAAACCACAGCATTACTGACATTTTGGGTCAAATAATTATTTGTTGTGGGTGTTTGTCCTGTGCATTGTAAACGTTTAAGAGCATCCCTAGCTGACCTCTACCCACCAGGTACCAGGAGTACCCTCCACACACAATTGTGACAAACAGTCTCCAGACAGTACCAAATGTCCTCTGTGGGGTTAAATGGCTTTTAGTTGAGAGGTTCATACATGATGGGTTAGGCACTTTAGATACAACACCAAAAGCACAATCCTACAAAAGAATAAATTGAGTTTCAACAAAATCAGGAAGTTCTCCTTGACAAACTCTAAAGTCAAGCTACAGACTGGGGAAAATGTTTGCAAATTATGTGTCTGTTAAAGTACTAAGAAAACATGTAGAACTTTCACAACAAAACAGTGAGATGAACAATCCAATTAAAAAATAGGCAAGGGGGGGGCGCCTGGGTGGCGCAGTCGGTTAAGCGTCCGACTCAGGCCAGGTCACGATCTCGTGGTCCGGGAGTTCGAGCCCCGCGTCGGGCTCTGGGCTGATGGCTCAGAGCCTGGAGCCTGTTTCCGATTCTGTGTCTCCCTCTCTCTCTGCCCCTCCCCCGTTCATGCTCTGTCTCTCTCTGTCTCAAAAATAAATAAACATTAAAAAAAAAAAATTAAAAAAAAAAATAGGCAAGGGGAGCCTGGGTGGCTCAACTGGCTGAGCAGCTGAGTGTTGGACTTTGGCTCAGATCGTCATCTCGCAGTTCATGAGTTTGAGCCCTACATTGGTCTTGCTGTTGTCAGCCTGTCAGCACGGAGACCAGTTAGGATCCTCTGTCCCTCCCCCTTCTGCCCCTCCCCTGCTTGCATGCTCTGTCTCAAAAAACAAATAAAACATTAAAAAAAAATAGCCAAAAGACCTGAATAGGTACTTCCTCAAAGAAGATGTATGAATGGTTAATAAGCACACAAAAGAGTGCCTAACATCATTAGTCATTAGGGAAACACAAAGTACAACCACAATGAAATCCTGTACCTCTTAACACTGGTTTAAAGTCAGAAGCTAGTGGCCAGGTAGTTCTAAACTCCTTTCATCCCAGCAATTTCCCTCTCTCAATTCAACATTTGTCAACCTATTTGTGTCATCTGGTTAAGTCTGTCAGTTCCATTAAATTATAAACTAAACTGAAGGGAAAGATTATGTTTTATTCATCTTTACGTCTCTTCCGTATCTATTATAGTGCTCTACACACTGGCTTTAATAAATGTTTAAAAAACTTCAATGTATCCTTTGTATGGTTTCCTTATACCAAGATTTTTATACATTTGTTCTTAACAATTTACCTGTTGCTTGAGCAAAATGTCCTTTTCAATATCTATGCTTCTCTGTTTCATTTGTGACATAGCTTTTCCAGAAACACATTAATAGAATGTTAAAACCCGAGGGTATCTCAGCTTAGAAAATATCTAATCCATTTTATTTCTAAGATACAAAAGGCAGTTATGGAATACATATAGAGCAATGGGTTTTAAATCAAGCAATCTGAGCTTAATATCAGTTTGCCCATTTTACTACCTGGAGAGTTCAGCACAAATCACTGAACTACAATCTTCAATATCCTTATGAGTAAAATCAGGACGAAATCTACTCACATGGTTTTGTGAAGATTATAGGACATAGTCTGGAAGCAAGCTCCTTTCACCAGCTTTCATGAACCTGAGCGCCAGTGATTAAATTGACTTAACCAAGAGCTCTGATCTCCTTCAGTGTTCTTTCTACTTAATTAAATGGAGACTACCACAAAGTAAATCATTGCCAATCCATTCAGAGACTTCTCTTACACAAGAATAACAATATTTCATAAGTATGTGGTGCATCTTTGAGATAAATAGAATATGTGCTTATGACATTAAAAAACAATCAAATATCTCAGATCCAGCTTTTAAATGTTCTTTAGGCATTCAATTTGTTTTTAGGTTCAACTATCTCTTTCAGTAGATCAAGTGAATGTCATGGTACTGATTATTAATACATCACAATGTGTTTAAAGGTGTTTTTTTAAAGGTTTTATTTTTAAGTAATCTCTACACTCAACACGGGGCTTGAACTCATAACCCTGAGATTAAGAGTCACATGCTCCACCAACTGAGCCAGCCAGGTGTCAATCCATTCAGAGACTTCTCTTACACAAGAATAGCCATATTTCATCAGCATGCCAGGTACCTCTGAAGGTGTTTATCTTTTGTTTTCACACCAGATAAATGTACAGTATATACACACACACACATGCACACAAACACACACACAAAACACTAAGGGATACATGACAACAGGATTAATATCTATGGGATTATTCATAATTGAAAATTTGGAAAAAAGGTCAAATGAAAAGGAAATGGTTAGATTCAACTAGACAGAATGTTAGTCATTAAAAAAATGAACAAGACTACAGTAATATGGAAGATGGGCATATTTAGCCTAATGAAGAGTCAAATACAATTGCTGAATAAATTTGAAAGGAAAAATATTGGTAGGCTGCCCTGAAATATATATACATATATGTGCATATGTGTAATACTATAATGATGGGGTTATAGGGAATTTTTTTTTCTTTCAGTGCTCATATGATAAATTCATCTCATGCATTTATTTTGGCCCTTGATAAAACTGACAACATTTTTTATAAGTTTGTTTGTTTGTTTATTTATTTATTTATTTATTTATTTATTTATTTATTTATTTATTTATTTTTGAGGACAGAGAGAGAGTGTTAGTGGGGGAGGGGGAGACAGAGAGGGAGACAGAATCAGAAGCAGGCTCCAGGCTCTGAGCTGACAGCACAGAGCCTGACGTGGGCTCAAATTCACAGACAGTGAGATCATGACCTGAGCCGAAGCCAGAGGCTTAACCGACTGAGCCACCCAGGTGCCCCCTACACAACTTATTTAGTTATTTTAAAGAACTTAGTTCCTTCAGGCACCTGGGTGGCTCAGTTGGTTAAGCATCTGACTCTTGAATCTGACTCTTGATTTCTGCTCAGGTCATGGTCTCACAGTCATGAGATCAAGCCTCACGTCAGGCTCCAGAGCTGGACATGGAGCCAGCTTGAAATTCTTTTTATTCCTCTCCCTCTACCCTTTCCCTGCATGTGTGAGCACAAGCATACTCTCTCTCAAAAAAAAAAAAAAACAAAAAACAAAACACACACACACACACACACACACACACAAAATAAAAAAAATAAAGGACTTAGTGTTGCTAACAAGCAATTTTAAAAATACAGACAAAATCCCATAAGACCTTCAACAATGAGAAACTGTTTTCTCAACTCTGAAAAATAAATCACAGCTTTGAACTTCTGAGTTGCAGAACTGCTAAAGAAGTGACTGATGAAGAAACAAGAGAGACTTTTGAGAACATCACTTAATATCCCACAGTTACAGTTAGCTCTGGACTGTGCTCAAGAGTTGTGGCAGGTCTGCTAAAACTTTACAGAATCAACATCCTGAGGTCCAGATATTTTTAGTACAAATTACTAGCAAGGTCTTGGGCAATTCAGAGAATATTCACCAGTGATCAGTGGGATGTGTTTAAATGAAAGTATGAGCAATTCTTCATTGGATCATTACACAAGATCACCTTCAAAAGTGGTCTCAATCTGAAGAAAACATGACCATGCAAACACGAGCATCACCACCAGACTGATTTCCACAAAAAAATTAATCAGTAAAACAAAGCTTCTTGATCTGCAGTTTCCATTGGGAATTTTGCATTCAATAACATCTGCAAAATTAAAGAATCTCCAAAGATAGCATGGTGTGGTTTACAATGTTGAATTCTAAGTCTGCCATCTAAGCAAAACTGGAGTGTATTTCAAAGATAAGGGAGTACATATTAAAGAATAATGAAATTTTAATTTCTCCCTCTCTGGTTACAATGCAGTCAAGTATCAATTTTGTTCTTTCCCCATTTAGCAAACATCAATTCTACACCTACAGATAACAACTCTAGAATAATGTATTTTATTGCCTCCTCTCAAGTGGCAGAAAGCAAGATAGTTCTTCATGATGCAAAGAAAATCTGAGTACCTCTGAGACTCCCATTTCCAGTTCATGAACAGAGCAATCCTCCTTTTTGCCTCTTTAAATATAGATATAATAAATGTCTTAAAATGTCAACTATCAGAAGCCAAATAAAAGCACAGCAAATAGGAGATTCCCTATAAAACACAATTAAGGAAGGTCTATTTGTAAGTTACCACAGTTACTCGGAACAAATGGACCAACTCTTCTTACCAAAGGATTAGCGTACCCAAAATACAAGTATGATGGAAAAGGAAATAGAATATTAAATTTTCTTTCTAACCCCCCCTATTAAGGGGAAGAAAAAGGCTGAGATTAAACTGAATATAGCAAGATTCAAAGACAGTCTAAAGTGGCAAAGAATTACCTGCAATTTACGTGTTCCCATATTTTCATTTATTTCAACTGACAGTTACCCTTGGATTCTACTCAATAATAATTCTAGATCTTTTTTCAAAGTAAATGTAAAATGCCCCCTGGTTGGTTGATTTCTGTTGTTTTAGACTGAAAATACTCCTGTGGATTGCAAAATTGGTAACTATACATTAGTAGGAATTAATAAGAATGAAGGAAAACACACAACTCCAGAACTAAAAAATTCACGTCTTAGGATTCATGATACTTTAGATACCAGTTTCTTAAGGAGGTATTTTCAAATTAAAAGATTTGTTAAAAGTTCTAACAAGGAGGAAACGGACCTAATATCTGTTGAGTCCTTAATCTGATGCAGGCACATGGTAGAAATACACATTATCTCATACAATCTTCATAACAACCCCGACAGGCATTTCTTCCCCTGACTTACAGATAAGAAATCTGATATTCAGGAGAATTAAGTAACTTGTTTACAGGCAAAATTCAAACCAAGGACCTAGGCTCTTATTTTTTCTTTTGCATTTTACCACAACCATTTAAAACATTAGAGATTCTATTCTTTTAAAAGATACATTTAAGAAGAAAGTAATAGCCACATATCATTTTGTGATGTTACAGACTCTCTACATTCTCCTGGGCAGTCAGGAAGGTGGTCAACAAACAAGCTGAAGACTAGGCGCCCAGGCAAAAGTTTCAGCAGGTAGTAAGTTTCTTCTTCTCATCCTGCCTCTTGATTTCTCTCTTGTTGTAAACTGATGGTTTAATAGTCAATAAGAAGGAGTGAATCACAAAGCTTGGTAGTACAGCTATTCTAAGAATTTCTAGATAGACTGCTTTTACAGAAAATTCCTAACAACTGGATTTTGTCTCAGGGCAAGGGGTGAAAGGGGCAAACAAATCTCTTCTTGGATGAAAGTGCAATTCTTCAATACCATATAATTCATGCCAAACCATTATCCTTCTACATTAGTGAGTGAAAAAAAATTGAACTATTGGGTTCCAATCAAATAAGTAATGAACTTAAAGAAAATTTCAAATGATCACTTTCGAATTCTAGGCCTCAATTTTTCATGTGTCCCAATACATACAGGCAATTGTAAGAGTTCCAAAACTAAACCCATTCACTTGACTATTTTTTTTTTTCTGAATAAATCTAATAATCCATTTTACAAGTATGTTGAGTGATACTGAATAATTCCTTAGTCTATGAGGCTGAGTGAAAATAATAGGCCTTAAAAAGTTTAAAGAACTAGAACTCACTCAAGAAAATGAGTTTTTAACTCAAAGAAATAATTTCACTTATTTGTTGTAATATTTTTACACTATTCTGATTAATATTACCTATAAACAAAAAACAATGTGTTGAATTTACATTTAGGGCTTGTTATGAATCTAGAGATGGCTTACAGTCTTACTTTGTTCTCCAGTGTTCCTTGTATCTTCACATGATCAGCCAGGAATTCTCAAGGAATTCTCTATTTTTTCCTTCAAAAGTGCCATCCATAACTTTCATATAAAGCTGAAAGGAGAAAGAAGCAATCCTTCTAATCTGATGTCTCTCTACAAGGACCTGATAAGAATGATCCACAACTTTCTCTCTTCCAGAGACCATAGTTTGTTAAAGCACAGAAACTCTAGCTCTATGGATCAAGTCTACTGCTTTTTCTCACTCTGGTTGATGGCTAAAGTAGAAGTTTTAGCATGGCCCACTGCCCTCTTTCCATATCTGAATGACTACTTAGAACATGACAGAAACCCCTTTTCTCTTAAGCAAATGAGTACGATTTTCTTTCCAAAAAGAAGGATCCTGTGAACACCTTATAAATTATCACCAATTAAAGCTACTAAAGTCATCTAATACTCTTAAGTACTGCTGTCAATGTTAATGCTGAATGTTAAGTATAAAAACTTGCTCAACTGATCAACTGAACTGATCTAATTTTTGATTTTTATAATTTAATATAGAATCAGTAGTCTTTATTTAGTTAGAAGTTACTCAGAACCTATATGTGCCATGTACTGTGCTAAGCTTTGGAAGTAAAAGACTAAAGTCCAGCGGCTACCAAATCCATGTGCTCGAGATTCAGACTGGTTGCAGGCGTGGCGGCAGCTAGGGTATAAAATGTTAAAAAAGTATGTTAAATGCTACAATAGTGACTTGCACAGCTTATCACAGAGTACAGGAAATACTTCCTAGAGGAGATGATGCTTGGACTTGAGCTTTTTTCATAGTATTTTTTATTTTCCTTATTTTCTCTCTTTAATCACCTTAAACACTTATTTCACAGCCCCTTTCATATTTTCCCTGTCTCAGATTCATGAGGTGCCAATTCTCCTGCTTCCTTTTACTTATGGTAGGTAATGTCTACAAATTTATCATTTCTGTTATGAATTCACTACCAAGCTTTATTTTCTTTGAGGTAATCTTATATGGCCTGGATTCCAAAAGTGATACTCCAAACTAGTTTTGCATTTGTTCACATTCAGTCCCAGCAGACTAAATTATGGTATGGTTACAATGGAAGCCCCATTCCTGATTCTGGGTTTGAGAATCCCATACCACAGGGATGGGATAAAATCAGACTTAAAACTTGCAGTAAGACACAAGTTTGGGGATGGTGGCAGACTGTATTTTCCAGATTTGGCTGCAATTACACCTCCTATTTCAAATATTCTTCTTGCAAGACCCTGACATTCCTCTCATGAAGTGGTAGGATCTACATGCTCTCTCTCTTAAAACTAGATGGACCCTCAAGACTGCCTTGACAACCCAAAATATGGTAGAAGCGACCCTGACTCCAAAGGCGAGGTCATAAAAATGCCACACGTCCTCCTTGTTCCTATAGGATGCTCATTCTTTTTTTTTTTTTTTTAATGTTTTATTTATTTTTGAGACAGGGAGAGACAGAGCATGAACAGGGGAGGGCCAGAGAGAGGGAGACACAGAATCTGAAACAGACTCCAGGCTCTGAGCTGTCAGCACAGAGCCTGACGTGGGGCTCGAACTCACGGATCGAGAGATCATGACCTGAGCTGAAGTCGGCCACTTAACTGACTGAGCCACCCAGGCGCCCCTAGGATGCTCATTCTTAAAATACAGTCAAATGCTGTGGGGAAATCTAATCAGGCCATGGAGAGGCTCAGGTGGAGAGGAACTGAGGCCCTGGTCAAACTCCTCACTGACTCTGCTGGAGGTAACACGCCAGCCATATGAGTGAGCCATCCTAAAAGTGAATCCTCCTGCCTTAGTCAAGCAACCCAATACCATCTGGGGCAGAGATGAGCTGTCTCTGTTGAGTTCTGCCAAATTTGTAGTTTTTTTTGAGCTAAATAAATGACTGCTGTTTTAAATTACAAAGTTTTAGAGTGGTTTCTTATGCCACAATAGATAAATGGAACAAAATCTTACCTTTTCCTAGAACTATTTTTCACTGAGTCTCAAACAGATATAGTTGAAAAAAATATCGCTCTGTAATAAAATACTGCATGCCAATACACAATGGGAAAGTTTTATTAGACAAACAATATAACCTTCTTCAAGTGTATGGTTTCAGCACCATTGCTAAATTGGCTTTTTGAAACTGCTAACCTATGAATACAAACTTCAGCTGCCCCTTTCCTCATATATGTGGCAAGGTTTCATGTTCTCCACCTGAGCATCATAGGTTCACCCCTCCCCTGCTGACCACAAGACAATTCTTGGGGTGTAAGGAGAGTGTCTTCAATTGTACTTGTATATGACAAAAAGCCTATTACTTTGATTTATGAAGGAACCAGAGTACTGTGGTCTCCAGCCTCTGGCTGACAAGCTCTGTCTTCCTTCTTTCCTGAAATGGAGTCCTTATAATTGAAACTGTGGCCTTATTTTCTTCAAGAATACACCTTTTCTTGGCATAATAACAGACACTCAGATCAATGGAACAAAATAGAGAACCCAGAAATGGACCCACAAACATATGGCAAACTAATCTTTGACTAAGCAGAAAAGAATATCCAGTGGAATAAAGACAGTCTCTTCAGCAAGTGGTGGTGGGAAAACGGTACAGTGACATGCAGAAGAATGAACCTGGACCACTTTCTTACACCATACACAAAAATAAACTCAAAATGGATGGAAGACCTAAATGTAAGACAGAAAGCCATCAAAATCCTCGAGGAGAAAGCAGGCAAAAACCTCTTTGATCTTGGCTGTAGCAACTTCTTATTCAACATGTCTCCAGAGGCAAGGGAAACAAAAGCAAAAATGAACTATTGGGATCTCAGCAAAATAAAAAGCTTCTGCACAGTGAAGGAAACAATCAGCAAAACAAAAAGACAACCAACAGAATGGGAGAAGATATTTGCAAAAGACATTTCAGATAAATGGTTAGTATCCAAAATCTATAAAGAACTTATTAAACTCAACACCCAAAAAAGAAGTAATCCAGTGAAGAAATGGGCAAAAGACATGAATACACACTTCTCCAAAGAAGACATTCAGATGGCCAACAGACACCTGAAAAAATGCTCAACATCACTCATCATCAGGGAAATACAGATCAAAACCACAATGAGATACCACCTCACACCTGTCAGAATGGCTAACATTAACAACTCAGGCAACAACAGATGTTGGCGAGGATGCAGAGAAAGAGGATCTCTTTGGCACTGCTGGTGGGAATGCAAACTGGTGCAGCCACTCTGGAAAACAGTTTGGAGGTTCCTCAAAAAACCAAAAATAGAACTACCCTACGACCCAGCAACTGCATTAGTAGGTATTTATCTAAGGGATACAGGTGTGCTGTTTTGAAGGGGCACATGCACCCCAATGTTTATAGCAGCACTATCAACAATAGCCAAAGTATGGAAAGAGCCCAAATGTCCATCAACAGATGAATGGATAAAGAAGATGTGGTGTGTGTGTGTATATACACACACACACACACACACACACACACACACACACACACACACTGGAGTATTACTTGGCAATCAAAAAGAATGAAATCTTGCCATTTGCAACTATTTGGATGGAACTAGAGGGCATTATGCTAAGTAAAATCAGTCAGAGAAAGACAAAAATCATATGACTTCACTCATATGAGGAGTTTAAGACACAGAACAGATGAACATAAGGGAAGGGAAGCAAAAATAATATAAAAACAGAGAGGCGGACAAAACATAAGAGACTCTTAAATATGGAGATCAGAAGGTTACTGGAGGGGTTGTGGGAGGGGGGATGGGCTAAATAGATAAGGGGCATTAAGGAATCTACTCCTGAAATCATTGTTGCACTATATGCTAACTTGAATGTAAATTTGAAAAAGCAAAAAACCAAAAACACCTTTTCTTATAGTCTTCCTGAACCAGCGGAAAGTTTCTCTAGCTCTCCTTTCTCTGTGAGTATAGCCCTTCAAAGGTTTTGGGTTTTATGCAGGGGTATGTAACTCTCCATATCCAAAGCCCCAGGGTTCATTTCCTATCCCTGAATGGACATTAAAACTCAAGCCCCTATTCAAGAGGGTCTATTTCTGGTCTATTTCCCCCAAAGGTCATCACAACACTAGCTTATAAAATGCTTATTGCTGTAACTTTGAGGTATATTTTTCTTTATGCAATCTTGAGATTTCCCCATTTTTCTTGTGAGCTAAGCTATATACGTAAACTATATTGTTGGTTGTTATATACTATGAGGTACCATTGGGTACCTGTAGCAATAGGGGATACATATTACATATTATGTTATTCTACCACATTGCTAGAACAGCAAGTTCCTCAGTTAGCCAAGTAGGGAGAAGGAAAAACATTCTATATAGAGGAAATAGCATCTGCAAAGACTCAGAGTTGAACAACTTGGTACATCCTGGAACTCTTAGAAATCTGATCTTACAGGGCAAAGGTGATACAAGGTGATGAGTGGCAAGAAATGAGATGGAGAAGCAGACAGTTGCTAGTTTATAAGCACTTTGTAATATAAACTAAGAAGCTTGAATCTTTCCTGTAGGAAATAGGGAGCTACCAAAGAATATTAAGACATATTGCAACAGATCATTTCTGCAAATTATATGGATAATGGATTTAGGTTGGGGAGCGGGTGAGGAGGGCTGCTAATAGAAAGATCATTAGGTATCTTCTGGGTAAACAAACAAAGGCCAAAGAGGAAGATCTGAACTATTGCAGTAACAGCAGTGACTGAGAGGCAGGTAGAGATTTGAAATGTAAGGAGTTACAATGAATTGATATTGGAGGATCAAAGAGAAAAGAATCTAGGCTATCTTCCAGATTTTTAGTTTGAATAACCAAATGGGTAATGAGATCAATGGGAATGCAGGAGATATAAAGAATTTAATTTTAGACACATGGTCAATATCCTGATATAGATGACCAGTGTGCAGTTAGATATCCTTGCCACAGGAGAACCACTGAAAATTGAATTTCCCATTTTTATTCTAGGAATTTGCATGCCCAACACTATCCAATTGACATATTATTAATAGCATGAGGAGGCCAAGTGTGGTGGCTAGTAGCAGCTTATCCTAGCAACCCAGGAGAATGAACTTAAAGCCTCTGAATTCAGGTATCCAAGCTATAGCTATGGCAACCATATGTCTCAGATCTTTAGAGACATTCAATTTTTGGTTAGAAAAACACCTTTACTGAAGCTGTATCATTCCAAAACATGCACTAAGAAAGGCATTTAAACCTCATTTTCCCTGAAAACAAAAGGAGCACCAAATTTCCGACAAGAAAAAAAAATATAGTCCAGTCAGAAATAAAACAGACCAGTTGAACAGCCTAATGTCCTTGTCAGATGATGACCCAGGGTAGTACTTTTTATTTTTAAAGCCTGTCCTTTCCTTCCCCCATAAGACTAAGAAACAAAAAGAAATTTATAAAACCCCCAAGGAAGATAGATATTAATTTTTTTTCAAGTGCCTTAGAGTAAAGCTCCTCTTCTGTGGAATAATTTTTTATTTTAGTTTTTTATTTTGGTGTAATCTTAAGCTTACAGAAAAGTCGCAGAACTAGTACAAAGAATCTCTATATACTCCTCACCCAGATTCTCCAAATGTTAGCAGCTTACCAATTTAATCTATTATTTTCTCTCTATAAAATATTCATTTTCTTCCTAAACCATTTGAGAGCAAGCTGTTGACATGATACCCTTTTATCCCTAAATATTTCACTCTGTATTTCCTAAAAACAAGGACATTCTCTTACATAACTACAGTATAAAAATACATATCAGGAAATTAACAGTGATACAATATTATTATCTAATCAACAGACCTCATTTAGCTTTGACAATTGTCCCAATAATGTCTCACAGCAGAAGAAAATCCCAGATCACACACTGCATTCCGTTGACATGTCTCCATAGTCTTTTTAATCTTTGTTTTTACTTTTGACAGTACCTTTTTTTAAACTGAAGTACAGTTGACAATGTTACATTAGTTTCAGGTGTAGAACACAGTGATTCCACTTCTGTATACAAGAGTAGCTACCATCTGCTACAAGGCTATTACAATACTATTGACTGTATTCCCTATGCTGCACTTTTATCCCCGTGACTTATTCATTCCATGACTGGAAGCTTGTATCTCCAACTCCCTTTCACTCATTTTTCAAAAAAAAATTTTTAATGTTTATTTACTTTTGAGAGAGAGAGTATGTGTATGAGCAGGGGAGGGGGCAGAGAGACAGAGGGAGACACAGAATCTGAAACAGATTCCAGGCTCTGAGCTGTCAGCACAGAGCCCGACGTGGGGCTCGAACTCATGAACTGAACCATGACATCATGACCTGAGCTGAAGTCGGACACTTAACCGACTGAGCCACCCAGGGCCCACCCCCTTCACTCATTTTGCCCATTCCCCCCACCCCCTCTGGCACCTAACAGTCTATTTTCTGTATTTATGGGGTTTTGTTTATTTGTTTTGTTTTTTACATTCCACATATGAGTGGAATCATGTGGTATTTGTCTTTTCTCTGTCTTAGTTCACTTTACATAATACCCTCAAGGTCCATCCATGTTGTCACAAATGGCAAGATCCTATTCTTTTTTAATGGCTAAGTAATATTCCATTGTATATATACACCACACCTTTAAAAAAATGTTTTTTAATGTTTATTTATAAGAGAGAGACAGAGCATGAGCAGGGGAGGGGCAGAGAGAGAGGGAGACACAGAATCTGAAGCAGGCTCCAAGTTCTGAGCTGTCAGCACAAAGCCCGATGCGGGGCTTGAACCCATGAACTGGGAGATCATGACCTGAGCCAAAGTTGGACATTTAACCAACTAGCCACCCAGGTGTACCTACACCACACCTTCTTTTATCTGTTCATCTACCAATGGACAGTTGGATTGCTTCCATATCTTGGCTATTGCAAACAATGCCACAATGTACACAGGGGTGCATATATCTTTTCAAATTAGTGCTTTCAATTTCTTTGGGTAAATACTCAGTGGAATTACTGGGTCATTTTCTATTTTTAATTTTTTGAGAACTTCCATACTATTTTCCACAGTGACTACACCCATTTACGTTCCAACAGGACATGAGGGTATCTTTTTCTTCACATCCTCACTAATATTTGTTATTTATTTTAGCCATTTTCACAGGTATAAGGTGGTATCTCACTGTGGTTTTGATCTGATTCCACTGGTCATTAGTGATGTTGAGCATCTTTTCATGTGTCTCTTGGCTATCTTAGGAAAATGTCTATTCAGGTCCTCTGCCCATTTTTTAAATCAGATTGTTTTTTTGGTGTTGAGTTGCATAAGTTCTTTACATATTTTGGATATTAATCATTTATTGGCTATATCATTTGCAAATACTTTTTACTATTCAGTAGGTTGCCTTTTTGTTTTGTTGATGATTTCCTTCGCTGTGCGAAAGATTTTATTTTGGTGTAGTCTCAATAGTTTATTTTTGCTTTTGTTTATTTCTCTTGCCCGAGGAGACATATCTAGAAAAATGCTGCCAGGGCTGAAGTCAAAGAAATTACTGCATTTGTTTTCTTCTAGGAGTTTAGTGGTTTCAGGTCTCATATTTAAGTCCTTAATTAATTTTAAATTTATTTTTGTGTACATTGTAAGAAACTGGTCTTTTGCATGGAGCTATCCAGTGTTCCCAACATTCCTGATGACTCTTTTTCCCATTGCACATTCTTGCCTTCTTTAGTGAAGATTAATTGACTGCATAATCATGGGTTTACTCCTGGGCTTTCTATTCTGTTCCATTGACCTATGTGTCTGTTTTTGTGCCAGTACCATACTGTTTTTATTACCACAGCTTTGCAGTATAACTTGAAATCTGGAATTGTGCTACCTCCAGCTTTGCTTTTCTTTGTCAAGATTGCTTTGACTATTGGAGGTCTTTTGTGTTTCCATACAATTTTAGGATTATTTGTTTCTAGGTCTGTGAAAAATGTTGGTGGTGGTTTCATAAGGATTTCATTAAATCTGTAGATTGGGAAGTATGAACACTTAATAATATTTTTTCTTCCAATCCATGAGCATGGAATATCTTTCCATTTGTTTGTGTTGTCTTCAATTCCTTTCATCAGTGTTTTATATTTTGGGTTTTTTAATTTATATAATGATTTCTGGCTTTATTACATTAAATTAGATCATGTAACATAATATTTCCATATTATGACACTTACCTTATTTACTTTTGTGACCTAATATACAATCAATTTGTGCAACTGGTTTGTGTGCACCTGAGAAAAATATTTTCCATTCTCAGAGCTTAAAGTTTGATATATATACACATACATACCTACCCACATTGTTTATTTGGTTATGTCATTTAGGCCTTCCCTATATTTACTTCCGTCTCATACTGAAAGTCATTTGCTAAATGTGCCCACTATAAATTGGCTTATGTCTCTTAGTATGTCCTGTATCTTTTGCTTTATAAATGTGCTTGCTGCATTATCTGTTGTACAGATCCTTGTAACTGTTATATCTTCATTTTGAGTTGTGGCTTTTTGTATTGAAATAGTTTCTTATTTTTAATGCTTTTCTGGCCAACTTCTACTTTGTCTGATATCAGGATTATGTAGCCCCTGCTTTTTAATCATTTTTCCATTTGTCTGATATTCCTTTACTCATCCCTTTATCTTTGGCTTTTCTGATTCATGTTGTTTTAGCTGTGTCCCTTGTATTCAGCATAGAGTTGCTATTTTGGCCAAATTGAAAATACTTTTTTTGTTAACAGGTAAGGTGAGTTGAGGCTATTCACACTTATTACGATAACTTGTTTGGTTTGCACCATATTATTTTATAATTATCAAGTGAAATATGTTTATCTTCTATATTTTCTTTATATCTTTTTTTTTAATTGTAAGATTTCTTTTGTATTTAGGAAAGATTCTTTTTTTCCTGTTCTAGTGATTGCCTCTGTGCTTTATATAAATAGATCATTAGTGTGAGTTTTGATATTTCACTGGCTAGGAGTTAGGCTGTGCTTAATTTTTGCTGTAGCTGTAGGTGTCAGAGGCTTTCATTTCCTCCAGTGTCCTTTTTCTTGTTTCCTCTGTTATCTTCAGGTTTCCCTAGAAACTCCTTCTTAAATATGGTCTGTGTCTTGCAGCTCTCAGTTGTAGTCCATCGTTAGTTTAGTTTACTAGAGCTCTGCTGACATCATGGGAAGGTAGTGTGGAGGGGAAGCGTTTATGTTCTTATGCTTAAATCTCAATTTTTAGTCGGCCTGAGCCCCTGTGACTTTCAGAAGAGTTTCTTAATCTTTTTTTTCCTTCCCTCATGTGAGACAAGAAGGCAAGAGGGGGCTGAGTTGTCTAATCGGCCGTTCCCTAGGTCAGACAAAGCTCTAATAGTTTCCTTTGAGGGCTGGCCTTCCTTGCTGAACATAGGACACTGGGAGCATTTCAAAATGGTTACTCTCCCCCTTGATCTGCCAGAAGCACAGGGGATTTTTCTCAGACCTTCAATTTGAAAGAAAGGTGGTGGGACATCTAGAGAGAAAACTCATGAAAGTATGGGAGCTTCCTTAAATTGGGTTCCCAGGAGTTTGTAAGTGTCAAGCTAGTCCACACTCAGTCTTTGGCAACCAGTCAATTATCATTTAAGTGATGCTACAGCTGCAGAAGCTGGTGTTCCTGCAAACTGGAATTCTCTATACTCATCCACCTCTAGTTCAGAGTGCTAGTGTGCCCTGTTACCTCAATTCTCTGATAAATCTATGAAGAATTAGTGATTTTCAATTTTTGAGTTTTATCTTGTTATGAGAGGGGAGTGACAATTTCCAAGCTCTTTACATGTCAGAGCTGAAATTGGAAGTCTCAAAACAGATTTATTTTTCTAGTATTTCTTTCTTTCCCCCAAAGTAGTTAATAATCTGAATTAAAGAATGGGATGGGGGGTGCCTGGGTGGCTCAGATGGTCATGCTTCTAACTCCTGATTTCAGCTCAGGTCATGATTCATGGGATCTGGCCCTGCTTGGCAATCTCTCTCCTCTTTGCCCCTCCCCCCTGTTGACACGTTCTCCCTCCCTCCCTCTCTCTCTTTCTCTCGATCAGAAGAAACTTTAAAAAAAACTAAATACTTGCCTTAAAAAAATAGAATGAAATGTGCTAGAAGAGGAAAAAGAAACACTTAAAAGTTCATTTTAGTGTGGGAAAAGCGGTACCCATTAGACTGTATTGTATGCCACTCGGTCATTTCTCTTTAGAGTCTACCCTTTCAACCCCTAACTTGTAAGCTCACTGATGGGAGGCACCTTGTTTGCCTTGGCCACACTTGCACATCCCCAGTGCCTACAACGGTGTATGGCACACGGTAGGCATTCAAAAAATATGTATTAGATTAACGAACCAAGAGAGAAGATGCTTTTCTTAACTCTGAAGCCTTTATCTACCATGTTTTTGTGCTCATCACCAATTAAGACAGAAGACGGTTTTAAATCAAGGAGTTTTTAAGCATATGTAAAGTACTATCAAATACTCAGTAACAACAGGGTTTCTTCATGGCAAAAGAAAATGGACTCACCCTCATGGGGTCATTTTGGAAATGAGATTTTTTTTTTTTACCTTGTTCATGGATATGTTCCATTTTCTTATGATGCTGTTTATGTTTACTTACTATATCCAAGAAATTGAAGTATTAAATTCATTAGGTGTTTAAATAAGCCCAACAGTTTGGTCAAAGGCAAAATTTAATATTTTACAACATTTGGCACATCAAAGACCACAATTAGACTATTCTGGTTAGATATGCTGTGATCTAGTTTCATGCAATGCAACTAGAATGCTTTTACTATGAAATAATTTTTGCAGCTATACTTTTATTTATATGAATATAAATATATTCATTTAATGTATTTCATCCTTGTTACAAATATCTCATTAAAATTATAGCATTTAAAGTATATTCCAATATACAAGTCAATATTGGCAATGTACAAGCCAATGTGTTAAGATATAAAGAGTCTACTACAATTTTTTTACAGCTACAGGTGAATTTTTTGAATACTACTACACAGTTTTTTCTTTTTAATTAGTTTTCAATGTTTATTTATTTTTGAGAGACAGAGAGAGACAGAGCATGAGTAGGGAAGGGACAGAGAGAGGGAGGGAGACACAGAATCTGAAGCAGGCTCCAGGCTCTGAGCTGTCAGCACAGAGCCCGACATGTGGCTTGAACCCACAAACTGTGAGACCATGACCTGAGCTGAAGTCAGATGCTTAACTGACTGAGCCACCGAGGTGCCCCACTACACGGTTTATACATAGTACTCACAAAGGAAGACAGCAGAGAACTAGAAACTAATGTTGAAAAAACTTCAAACTTAATTAGATGAGAAATTTGAAATCCATCCTGAAAGTAATGGGGAACCACTGAAGAATTTTAATTAGAAATGTCGCCAGATTATATTTATAGCTAAAAAAATTTTTTCTGAGGATTTCATTTTTAAGTAATCTCTACACCCAATGTGGGGTGAACCTACTGAGACTGCCAGGTGCTCCTACATTTATGTTTAATAAAGGTTATTTTGCTTAATTCCCTTCCATTGCATCATCTAATTTTTTTCTTTATTTATTGTGTTCTCATAACTGGAACGTAAGATCCACAAGACTAGAGATCTTATCTGACTTATTCAGTGTTACCTCCCAGTACTATGTAATGCAGGTACAGCAGATAAGCAAACATGGCTAAATGAATTAATGTAAAGAATCAGTTAAGAAGCTGAGCCAACAATTTGTTAGTGGGGGCACAAATAAACCAGTTTGAGAAATATTAAAAAGTGAGACTTGAGAACTGGTGGCCATAAGCATTTAGGCAATGACGAAAAGCAGAAAGTAAAAAAATCATTTGTGAAATTTCAAAACTTACCACAAAGCCACAATTATAAATACAGTGTGGTAATAGCATAAAGATAGACACTTAGCTCAATGGAATAGACTAGAGAGTCCAGAAATAAACTCTTACATGTATGGTCAATTGATTTTTAACAAGAGTGCTGAGGGTTGCCTAGGTGGCTCAGTCGGCTAAGCATCTGACTTCGGCTCAGGTAATGATCTCACAGTTCATGGGTTTGAGCCCCACATTGGGCCCTGTGCTGACCGCTCAGAGCCTGGAGCCTGCTTTGGATTCTGTGTCTCCCTCTCTCTGTCCCTCCCCAATTTGCACTCTGTCTCTGTCTCTGTCTCTCTCTCTCTCAAGAATGAATAAACATTAAAAAAATTTTTTTTCTTTAACAAGAGTGCTGAGTTTATTCAATGGGGGAAAGAAGAGTATCAGTGGTGCAGAGACAACTGGGTAGCTACATATAAAAAACTGAAGTTGGACCCTTATCTTACACTGCATACAAAAACTAAGTCAAATGTATCACAGACCTAAATATAAGAACTAAAACTATAAACTCTTAGAGGGAAACATACGAGTAAATCTGCATAACTTTGGATTAGGCAATGGTTTCTTAGATATGACTTGAGCAATAAAAGAAAAAAATCGATAAAATATACATCATCAAAATTAAAAACTTTTGTGCTTCTGGGCACCTGGGTGGCTCAGTAGGTTAAGCGTCCAACTTTGGCTCACGTCATGATCTCATGGTTCATGGGTTCGAGCCCCACATATGCCTCTGGTGCTTTAGATTCTGTGTCTCCCTCCCTCTCTGCCGCTCCCTTGCTCCCACTCTGTTTCTGTCTCTCAAAAATAAATAAACATTAAAAAAAAAAAAAAACTTTTCTACGTCAAAGGGCACTGTCAAGAAAAGTGAAGGTGGGGCACCTTGGGTGGCTCAGTCGGTTAAGCATCCAATTCTTGATTTGGGCTCAGGTCATGATCTCACAGCTCGTGACACTGAACCCCGAGTGGGGCTCTGTGCTGATAGAGCAGAACCTGCTTGGGATTCTCACTCTTCCTCTCTCTCTGCACACCCCCTCTCAAAATTAAACATTAAAAAAAATTTAAAAATAGATAAATGCAACTTGAAGCAACGATAACATACCACTTCATATCCATTGGATGGCTGAAATAAAAAAGACAGACAATATCCAGTGTTGACAAAGATATGGAGAAACTGGAACCCTTATTCATGGATGGTAGAATTGTAAAATCATACAGCCACTCTGGAAAACCAATTTTCAAAGGTTAAACAAAGGTCCCATATGACCCAGTAATTCTATTCCTAGATATATATCTAAGAGAAATAAAAACATACATCTAGACAAAAACTTACATGCAAATGTACGCGGCAGTATTATTTATAACAGCCAAAAAGTAGAGACAACTCAAATACCCATCGACTGATCAACAAATAAACAAAATGTGGTACATCCAGAATATTTTGGCCATAAAACAGAATATTATTTGGCCATAAATAAGAATGAAATACTGATACATGCTACAACACAGATGAACCTTGAAAATATTATGCCAAGGGAAAAAGCGGGACACCAGATAACAAATATTCCATAATTCTGTTTATATGAAATGTCCAGAATACCCAAATTTATAGATAGAAACCATATTAGTGGTTACCTAGGGCTGGGGGATGGTGTGTGTGGAGGGGGGGAGATCACAAAAGAGTACAGTTCTTTTTGGGGTGATAAAAGTGTTTTATTTTTTTATATATATTTTAATGTTTATTTATTTTTAAAAGAGAGACAGAGACAGAGCACAGCAGGGGAGGGGCAGAGAGAGGGAGACACAGAAACCAAAGCAGGCTCCAGGCTCTGAGCTGTCAGCACAGAGCCTGATGCTTGAATCCACAAACTGTGAGATAATGACCTGAACCAAGTCGGACGCTTAACCGACTGAGCCACCTGTGGTAATAAAAGTGTTTCAAAAGTAGACACTGGTGATCACTGCACAACTCTGTGGATATACTAAAACCCACTAAACTACACTTTAAGAGGGTAAATGTTACAGTATATAAATTATACCTCAGTAAAGCTGTTATCAAAACACATACATACATTGTATGTGGACTTCTGACTAGACCATCCCATCCCTCCTCATTCTTCCCCCATGCTTTCCAGTTGATTGATACAAAATGCTCAGTTTCTACAAATAAAAACATGCCAAAACTCCTTCCAGTTTTATAAATATAGGCCTGAAAGCTAGTTTAAGGAACAGTCAGAATGTGAATGCTTGAAGGCCTCAGAAGTATCAGATCACAGTCTAGTTCCTCCTACTCTTGACCCTGTTACTTATCTCCTATCACAGTTTCTTACACATGCTCAATAAATGTTTGCTCAAATAAATCTTCAAAAAAGAGACTCAGTGGGGGTCAGGGCACCTGGGTGGCTCAGTTGGTTAAGCACCCAACTCTAGATTCTGGCTCAGGTCATGATCTCACGGTTCATGAGTTCAAGCCCCACATCAGGCTCTGTGAGGAGCCTGCTTAGGATTCTCTCTTTCTCTCTCTAACCCTCCCCTGCTCTCCCTCTCTCTCAAAATAAATAAATAAACTGAAAAAAATATGTATATGTATATGCATATACATATATACACCCATATATATGTATATGCTTATACATATATACACACACATATATACATACACACACACACATATATATGTGTGTATATATATATTTGTGTGTGTGTGTGTGTGTGTGTATATATATATATATATATATGTATATATATATATATATATATGCTTTTTTTTTTTTAAAGAGACTCGGGAATCTGAATGGTTACAAAGAAGTACTGTTATAGTGAGGCTTTCCAGATGAACAGTAATTTCTGAATTTCATGTCTTTATTTAATCTTCAACCAGTTTCTTTAGGAGGAGAGATTTCAGAAATCTTCAGAACATGACTTTAATAAGGGACACTATCATTACCTTATTGAATGTTTTAATTAAAAACATCCTTCCTGGGTGGCTCAGTCAGTTAAGCGTCCAACTCTTCATATTGGCTCAGGTCATGATCTCATGGTTTGTGGGATTGAGCCCCATATGGGGCTTCGCGCTGACAGTGCAGAGCCTGCTTGGGATTCTCTCTCCTTCTCTCTCTGTCCCTCCCCTGCTCATGCTCTTTCTCTCTCTCAAAATTAATAAATAAACCTAAAAAAAACCCCCAACATTCTTCATGCAGAACATCTCTATAGCAGAATTGATGCAAACCACAAGAAACATCCCATTACCCCTTTGGATCAGGGAATGGGATATTTTGGTTAATACCAACTTACTATATATAAATTAGTACTTGTCAAATGAATTGGAACAAAATACACAACACACACAGCCTTAGAGTCACTGTTTTGACCAACTATCATTATTCTCCATGTTGGGCCATCGTTGCATTATGTATTCAGTGATGAAGTTTCAGTTCAATGAATGCTAGGTGGACCAACTTTTATTTTAGGACAGTGAAACCAAGAAAAGCGATAGCTCAAGCCTACAAGCTGAAACAACTTTAAAAGAAAGCACAACAGAAGAAAGAAAACGATGGGCAATTTACCATTAAGTTATGAAAGGAAACAAAGAAAAAGCTGAATGAAAGCTTAACTAAGGGGAATGCTAGCATTTGGGAATCCTTACAGATGGGGGGGTCAAGAAGGAAGTTTCATACAGCTCTTCTAATATGAAATGTTTGATTCTTGGTGGGATATAAAAAGAGGAGGGACAGAAGGAACTCTGCAAATACTGGTTTGATGAAGGCACAAAAAGAGAAAAGTCTATTTATCTCTTTGTGCCTTTCAATGGCTTTCTCTGTGTCCATTCCAAGAAACAGACAACTACACTAGGCCAAACACACATGGATGCCAAGGTAGAATGCTCCTTTAGGAGTACGTACATAACAACAATTTTATGTGGCCTGGAACTTTCTTCAAATCTGTAAGTTTTTAAAAAGCACCACTGAACATCAGCCCAAAATATATAACAAGATGGCTCAGCGGACCAAGGGATACAGTTCCCTGAAAAGTATAGTAACAAGTCTACAGAAAATCATAGGTAAGGTTTAAAGATCTCACAAATTAACTGTTAAGTAAATACAACATCTATCTTGGAACTTCATGTTCAGTGAAGTTTTTCCCATCGTCTTCACTCTAGACTGAAAAGGAAGCTATAAATTTTTCTCCTCAAAAATCAACTCAAACACATTTTAAAAAATTAAGATTATGTTAACTGTTAATAAATAGTGACGTGTGTTCATAGGAAAAAGAATCTGGCACTGGACTCACTGATCCATTTTTCTTCTGGGTTCTCATATTCTGGAATCAAAACAATTTATAAACGATATTTGTACAGCGAGGAATAGCAGACTTTAAATTTCAGACTTATTAAACTATTAATATTAAAAAGTAACTTCATGCATATTGGATACACGCAGAAAGACTGTAATTTTAAAGAGTGTTATATTGGGGATGTAGGTTTAAAAAAAATCAAGACTACAGAGTTGGAAGGTGTCCAAGAGCTCACTAGTCCAAATCTCATTTTACCAAAGAACAAAGCAGGGCCAACGGAAGTAAACTGACTCATCCAAAATGGGTGGTAATCTCAAGATTAAGGCACAGCATAGTTACAATATTTTAACACTGAAGCTGACCGAATCCTGTTTAACCAGAAGAAATATCTTTCAAAGGCTTAATTAGCTGTGTTCCTTCGTCATAAAGTGATCTTCGGAATTGGAAAGAGGACATGAAGATCAACCAGCAATCACTTTCAGTAACAAAGGAAATCTTTACAGTATTTCCCTAAGATCTAAAGCAACAAAAATGTGAAAATAAACCAGGAAGTTCAAAGTTAGGGTTCTCCCTGCAAGAATCTTACATCTGAATTTGATCTAAGAAAACAAAAATTACTAGTGGGACAATTTAATCCACAAGCAGCCGCCCCCTGAAATAAGTCTGACAGGTTTGTGAATTTTCTGCCAACCACTGCACTCTGCTTCTATAATCTGACCATTGAGGACTCGACATTCCCAAAGATGGTCTGACTTGACCTACTCAGACCCTGACGTCTGGACACTGCATTTCTACCCAGCTTCTCCCCACCACCTGTGAAAAAGACTAAAAAGGCTGTTCCTGAAGATGAGATGACAGGCCTGTCGATGCACCTGTGGCCTCTGACCTGCAAGCACAATTCTCACTTGCATGACTAAGTGAAGCAGCAGACTGCATTTCTAGAAATACTGGCAATTTTCAATTAAATGAACCATCTCTAGAAACCCTGGGTGGATAACATGAGTGAGCTGCTTAAAAATTTTTGCAGTAAACCTTTAACTCTCATTTTTGCTTTCACCTTTAATTATACATAAATAAGGAAGGCTGATTACAGAGATGAGGAAGGAAGAAAGTTGTTTTTTTTTTTTAATTTTTTTTTCAACGTTTATTTATTTTTGGGACAGAGAGAGACAGAGCATGAACGGGGGAGGGGCAGAGAGAGAGGGAGACACAGAATCGGAAACAGGCTCCAGGCTCTGAGCCATCAGCCCAGAGCCTGACGCGGGGCTCAAACTCACGGACCGCGAGATCGTGACCTGGCTGAAGTCGGACGCTTAACCGACTGCGCCACCCAGGCGCCCCAAGAAAGTTTTTTAAGAAAGAAAAGCGTCATTTGCTCTCTTTGGCTTCCAGATAAGGTAAAAATGGCACTTGCCCAAGGCTAATACAAGGCATGCCGAAGGTTTAACTGAAATATCTAACCCAAGAATCCAAAGAATAAATATGAAAATTAAGATAACACTGAGACATAAAGGTCCAAAGGCTAACAAGCACCCCCAGTTATTTGCAGGAGCTCCACAGACAAAAAGTGCTTTCTGATCCTAGTGACCATCCCTATTGGCTTTAACTGTGAGTCCGACATCAGAAGCTGCAGTGATTTCATTTTCTCCAACTCTTGTCTTGATATATTAAGAAAAGTGCAAATTACAGTTTAAGACCAAATGTTAAAAAATGTGCAGAACTACTTGTGGTGCCACCGAAGAAAGTGAGTAGACAACTAGAAGAGTGGTATTAAAATGAGTAAACTCACAAAGAGATTGGCACTCATTGCATGATGTCAATCCAATTTAATTAATTGAATTAGTTTACTCTAATTTCCTTTACCTATTTATTTCCTTAATCACCATTATTGAAATGAGATGATCTAAAATTACATTTCTCATGAGGAAAGTCCTAGCTCTTAGAAAAATCCTGGAGGATTTTTCTAAGAAATCAAGTTCTTCACCAATGGGCACAAAACATGAGAAGGCAGATTATGTCAATGTTTACTTCATACAGCATAGTTTATCATCCAAACCAAGACACTACTGAAAGTGAAAGAAGGCACTATTAAAAATTATACTAAACACAGATGCAGAGCAAAAGGAACTCTCATTCAGTGAGCATGAAAATACAAAAATTGTGAACAGCCACTTCAGAAGACAATCTGATGGTTTCTTGCAAAGTCAGATACAGATCCATATACAACCTACCAGAAACACTCTTAGGTATTTACCCAAATGACCTAAAAACATTGGTTTATGCAAAAAACCTACATGTGAATTTTTATAGCAGTTTTACTCATAATCACTAAAAACTGGAAGCAACCAAGATCTCGTTCAACAGAGGAAGGTATAAACTGTGAGACATCCACACAATGTAATACCATTCAGTGATAAAAAGGAACACGCTATTGATGCACACAACAAGGTGAATGAATCTCAAAAACATTTTCCTGAGTGAAAAATCTCGTATCTGAAAGATTACATATTATGATTCCTTTCATATGACATTATGGAAAGGGTGAAGCTAGGGACAGAAAACAGGTAAGTGGCTGTCAGGGGTTGGAAGAGTGGAGAGTGGTTTACTACGAAGGAGAAGCACAGGGAAATTTTAGGGTAAAAGAACAATTCTGTATGGTACTGGGACGGTGGATACATTACACCATGTATTTTGCAAGATGTAAAGAACTTAAACACAAGAAGTGAACTTAAATGTATGCACATTTTAAAAAATCAACGGAGACACTGGGGGTCCGGGATGGAATGCAGACTGTCAAAAGAATCCACCTGTATTATAAATGTATGACATAATCTCACTGAAGGGAGTGCAGGAAAAAAAAAAAAAGGAGCTGTCCCAAATAACTTTGGAAAATTATGTTTAGACTAGAAACAGACTAGAGCAAAAGGAATTATACATAAACCTTGTTTCCTAGCTGGCAAGATGTCTCTCACAGGAGAAGGAGTTAAACTTTCTGAAACTGCTTGACATGTATAGTACAGGTGAACAAATAAATAAATGAATGATGGATGTGGAAGTCAGGTTATTCACAGTTGGAGAGGGAAGTTACAAATAAACAAAGGGGAAAGGTAAGAGAATGCTGTGGTACTGGATTAGAATCAGCATCCTAAGTGGCTCAGTCGGTTATGCAGTTAAGCGCTGGACTCCTGGCTTTGGCTCAGGGTCATGATCTCACGGTTTGTGGGATAGAGCCCCACGTGGGGCTCTGTGCTAACAGCACAGAGTCTGCTTGGAATTCTCCCCCCCACCCCCGGCTTTGCTCCTCTCCCACTTGTGCACATATACACACACTCTATCAAAATAAATAAACTAAAAAAAAAAAAAATACAATTAGGGGCCCCTGGGTGGCTCAGTCAGTTGAGCAAAGGACTCTTGATTTTGGCTCAGGTCATGATCTCATGGTTTGTGAGATTGAGCCCCCTGCTGATAGCAGTGGAGCCTGTTTGGGATTCTCTCTCTCCCTCTTGTGCTCCTCTCCCGCTCAAGTGCGTGCTCTCTCTCTCCCTCAGAATAAACAAACATTTAAAGTACTTCAATAATTTAAAAAATAGTCAGTATCATCAGTATGAACTCATGTTTATAAAGATACAGATACAAAGATACAGAAGTAATTATGGATATGTGTGTATATATGGGTTAGTATAGATACATATATTTCCTTGTTCTGTCTGTTGAGAGGTCCCAAAAACAGGAACACACTCTAGTAGCAATGAGCACACTCACTGCCCAGACATTTGTTTCTAAATGCCATTATCCAGGGGCGCCTGGGTGGCTCAGTTGGTTAGGCATACAACTCTCTGTTTCTACTCATATCATGATCTTGCAGTTTGTGAGTTTAAGCCCCACACCAAGCTCCATGCTGATGGTGTGGAGCTTGCTTGGGATTCTGTCTCCCTCTTTCTCTGCCCCTCCCCTGCTCACTCTCTATCTCTCTCAAAATAAATAAATAAATAAACATTTAAAAAAAATGCCACTTTCCAATAAAAATAACCAGAACTCCTTGGAGAAATGGCTGTTTCTAGAACTAGACTAGGTAAAATACAAAATGAGCACAAAGTATTTTATAAGTACCACAAAGTAAGGAAGTGTTCAAAAACAAAACAAAACAAAAAAACAAAACAAAACGATGTTCCCAAACAAAAACTAAAGGAGTTCATGACCACTACTCCAGTCCTGCAAGAAATATTAAAGGGGACTTTATGAGTGCAAAGGAGAGACCAAAAATGACAAAAACAGGAAAGGATCAGAGAAAATCTCCAGAAATGATAAAACAAGCCATAAAATACCAATAAATACATTATTTATCAGTAATTACTTTGAATATGGACTAAATGCTCCAATCAAAAGACATAGGGTGTCAGAATGGATTAAAAAATCAAGACCCATCTACATGATGCCTACAAGAAACTCATTTTAGACCTAAAGACACCTGCGGATTGACAGCGAGGGGGTGGAGAAATATTTATCATGCAAATGGATGGCAAAAGAAAGAGTAGCAATACTTACATCAGATAAACTAGACTTTTTTGTTCTTATCCTGGTGTCATGGTAGTACTGGCCTCATGGAATGATTTTGAATGTGTTCCCTCTATTTCATTATTTGTAAGATTTTGATAAAGATTGCCATTGTTTTTTGTTTGTTTGTTTTTAATGTTTGGTAGAATTCAACAATGAAATCATGTTGTCTTGGGCTTTTCTGTGCTGGGAGATTTTTGATTCCTAATTCAACTTTCATTCTTGTTACTGGTCTAAGATTTCCTATTTCTTCTTATTTTTTTTAATGTTTTTGTTTGTTTCTGTTTTTGTTTGTTTGAGAAAGACAGAGAGAGAGAAAGAGAGAGAGAGAGAGAGAGAGAGAGAGAATTCGAACATGAGCAGGAGAGGAACAGAGAGGCAGGGTGGACAAAGGATCCAAAGCCGGCTCTGCGCTGACAACAGACAGCCAGATGCAGGGCTCGAGCTCGTGAACTATGGTATCATGACCTGAGCCGAAGTCAGACACTCAACTGACTGAGCCACCCAGGTGACCCGAAGATCTCCTGTTTCTTGGATTCAAGATTCATAATTCAAACTTGGTAACTTATGTGTCTTTAGAAGTTATCTTTGTTTTTTTCCGAAGTTATCAAATGTTAGCATATAATTGGTTTTTTTTAATGTTTTTATAACGTATATTCATATTTTGAGAGACAGAACATGAGTGGGTGAGGGCAGAGAGAGAGGGAGACAGAATCCGAAGAAGGCTCCAGGTTCTGAACTGACAGCACAGAGCCCAAAGCTCAAACTCACAGACCGTGAGATCATGACCTGAGCTGAAGTTGGATGCTTAACCGACTGAGCCACCCAGGTGTCCCTATAATTGTTTATAGTAATCTGTTATCACACTATGTATTTCTGTGACTATCTGTTGTACTGTTTTCTCTTCCATTTCTCATTTTGGTTTTTGAGTCTTCTTTTTTTCTTAATATAGGTAAAACACTGCCAATTTTGTTTATTTTTTTTTTTGGAAAAACTGGTCATTACTTTCAATATTACATTATTGTTTATTCTGTTCTCTGTTTTATTTACTTCTGATTTTTCTTTGTCATTTCCTTCCACTACTAAATTTCGGCTAAATTTCTTCTTTTTCTAGTTCCTTGTGATGTAATGTTAAGTTGTTTACTTGAAATTTTTTCTTAATACAAGAATTTATAGCACAAATTCCACTCTAACATCTGCTTTTGCTGAATCTTATAGGTTTTGGAATATTGTGTTTTCTTATTCTTTTGTTTTGAGACATATTTTGATTTGCTGTTTGATTTCTTATTTGGCCCACTGCTTGTGTAGTAGTGTGTTAATATTTACATATTAAATATTTGGTATTTAACTTGTAGATTTTCTAGCTTTTTTATTGTTGATCTTTAGTTTTGCACCATTGTGGTTGGAAAATATACTTGTATGACTTTAGTCTTCCTTTTTTAAAAAATTTTATTTTTATTTTTTATTTGAGAGAGACAGAGAAAGCAAGAGGGGGAGAAGGGCAGAGGGAGACAGGGGGAGAGGGAGACAGGGGGAGAGGGAGAGGGAGAGGGAGAGGGAGAGGGAGAGGGAGAGGGAGAGGGAGAGGGAGAGGGAGAAGAGAGAATCCCAAGCAGGCACCACACTCAGCACAGAGCCCTACATGGGGATCAATCCCATGAGCCTGGAATCATGACGGGAGCCGAAATCAAGAATTGGACACTCACCCAACCCAGGCAACCCTAGTCTTCCTAAATTTGTAACACATTATATCTCTTCTTATGTGATTTAACCAGGGGATTCTTTTGTGTAAAAACAAACAAAAAAGCACAAAAGGATGGGGCTATGTCAAAGGGACACAGGAGCCAACCTGACAGCATTCCTGATGACCAAAGCTGGAACCATTTGAGCAACAAAATAATGTACTAATAGATAACTCAAAGTATAAAATAAATATGCATGACTATATTTACTGATAAAAATAAATGATTGAAGAAACAAATAAATGAGAAAAGACAGATCTCCCTTACAGAAGAATTCCAAATAATTTATGTAGTTATCTCCTTTTGAGAGTGGGCTGGACTTAGTGACTTGCAAAGAATAGAGTATGGGGGCTGTAGGTAACTTTACTGTGAGAAGTCTAGCAAATACTACCTTGGTCAGATGATCAAGGTTAACATCAAAAATGATAAGCCATACTGATAGAATGCATCCCTAATATAATGGGATACGAAGGGGAATTCATCTCTATGGTATCATTCCTAAAAATAAAACAAATTCTAAAGGCTCAGTCTATGTGAGAAAAATATTAGGCAAACCCAAACTGAAGAACACTCCACAAAATAGTTGACCAACGACCCTCAAAACTGTTAAAGTCATGAAAGATAATTAAAGACTGATGAACCATCTTAGAAAAGAGGAGACTAAGGCAACATGACATCTAAATGCAACGTAATATTCTTATGATTGAATCACAGAACAGAAAAATAACATTAGTGGAAGAACTAGCAGAATCTGCATAAAATCTGGAGTTTAGTTAATAGTAATGAATTACTTTTGATTTCTTAGTTTTGACAAATGTACCATGCTTGTGTAAGATATCAACAGCAGGGGAAACTGGCTAAGGGGTATACAGGAACTCTGTAGTATCTTTGCAACTTTTCTGCAAATCTCAAATTATTCCAAAATAAAGCATATATTTAAAAATTATGACAGGAAAACAGATATAAACCAGAACTGTCCTGGAAAAAAATGGGACATTATACTCATCTTATGTATTATCCAAGTCTACCTTCACTCTTAACATTCTTTGCTAAAAATCTAGAGGATAACAATCAATGGAAAATATAACTGGATTCTACCACTACTAAAAAATTTTTTTTAATTTTTTAAAACGATCTTTTGTAATTCCTAGCATCACAAAATACAAAACAATGCCTCAAATAAGGCTCCATGAACTGATATGGGGAGGGGGGAAATGCAGAAGAAAAGATAATTTATGATGAAAAGACTTTTTACTTAAAACTTTCTTTCCCTTCTAGTTTTGTATTTAGGGCTTAAATATTTTACTCTTGCAGAAGCGATAACGACAACATGGCTATTGGAAAAGAAATCCCATTACTCATAAGATCAGTGATGAACTGGGAGGCCCACACCACTATACCTATAGCTCAGGAGAGATAAGAAAGAAACAAATTGGTAGAGTTAAAAAAAAAAAAAAAAAAAAAAAAAAGACCACTTTAAGGATAAGAAGGAGTAAAGGAAGATCCTGAAAACTGACTAACCACCTTCTATCCTGGCTGGTAGCAAACAGACTATATTTTTAAATTAACTCTTTGTACAACCCTGTCTGCTGTGGTAAGGACTAACACTCTCCTTGGAGAGTTCCCACTGCCAGAAATAGTTTCTATTCCGAGCAGGGGAGGCGGGGAGGATTACAGAGAGGGTACAGAAATCATGTGGAAGCAAATATTTTTCTTGATGCTCTTCCCCCTTCAGTAACTGTACCAGGAGGGTAGGTGTTTCAGGGAGTTAAAAGTATTTCTAGTATACTAAAATGGCATAAATCCACATATTTCATTTATGCCAAGCAACAAACTAGAATTATGCTGCCAAAATGACCTTCTAGAATGTCTAGTATAACAATGCATTTATAACTAAACCTAACATAATAGTAATATAATATATATTACCTTACTTTTTCCCTACAAATTCCATTTTATTCATTCATTTATCAAATAAATATTCACTTCATGTTTCTTATATGTTAGGCATTTTTTCAATAGCTCTATAGGTTTTGGAAAAATATACATGCTTCTTGTTTTAAAGTTCAAACAATTCAAATGCTTACAAAAAAGTACAGGGGGAAAAACCACCCTACAACCTACTACGCTGAATTTAACATCTGGTGAAAAAGAATCTAAACATCTCTCTTTGCCAGGCAAGTTAATAAATATTTTATACAAAACACTTCGGCCAATTTTCAAATAAGAAAAGCTTCTTTTAAAAAATAGATTAACCAGCTATGAAGTTTGAATTTTATACCAATATTAATCCTACTTCTTGTTAAAAATAATCTGAGAATTCAGCCTAATGATTTTCCTTCACATAAAGTATACCTAATAAAATTTTTCTCTATTTCTACTTAGCCGGTAGTATATAAAACAGTTAGCTGCTATATGTAGCAGTAAAAAGGAATCGTTAAAAAACAAAAACAAAACAAAACAGTGAAATATTGTTGAAAGTCACCTTAAAAGGGGGAGAGAGGACTACACAAGCAGTTGCATATTTCTCTTGATTTTCAGTTTCATGTTCATCTTGAAAATTCTCAAAAGAAAATTTTTCAGGCATTACCTTGCTAACTGCAAGTAACTTGAGCATGATTAACTAGCTTAAATATGAGTGAAAAATAACATTTAAGGCTTTCACAGATCTGAATTTTTAATGGAGAAATAGAGTCAAAGAATTTTTCACAAGGGAAAAGGAAACATTATTTTCTTCCTCTCTCTTCCTTTCCATTCTCAGTTATGTCAATATCAATAGATGATTTGAAGTGTCTTCAGACTCCCCATCCCCCATCCTGGTCTCCCTTCACTTTCTCTCCACCTCACTCCAAGCATCAGAAGTATAGGCACACCCAGGATTGATCTCAGAACAATTTCACCAAGACCTCAAACTTGGCACTCCCCTACTTGTGGAGTGCAGCCTCTATTTTGACTCCTTTCCTGCCCCATACCCAAGACACTGTTTTTATGCCCAGTGGGGAACTCCCCATGTCTACTTATGCTTCTTCTCAGTATCATTTCTGATATTGGTGGGGCTGCTGATCTTTTTAAAAACCAACACTTGGCTTTATTTATTTTTTCTGTTGTTTGCCCATTTTCTATTTCACTGATTTCAGTTCTTACTGCATTCCTTTTACTTACTTTGGGTTTACTTTGCTCTTCTTTTCTAATTCATTCAGGTAGATTACACCACTGTTTTAAAATGATAGATTCCTTCTAAGCATTGCTTTAGCTGCATTCTACAAATTGACATGCTTTCATTTTCATTCAAAATACAGTTGACCTTTGAACAGCACAGAGATGAGGGGTGCTGCCCCCACACAGTCAAAATCCACCCATCACTTCTGACTCTTCCAAAACTTAATAGCCTACTGTTGACCACAAGCCTCATTGATAACACACACAGTTGATTAATATATATATATATATATATATATATATATATATATATATATTTTAGTTTATTTAGAGAGAGCATGCATATGAGCAAGCACAAGTGGGGGAGGGGCAGAGAGAGAGAGAGGGAGAGAGAGAGAATCGCAAGCAGGCTCCACACTCCACGCTGAGCCCAACAGGGGGCTCAATCTCACAACCAAGAAATCATGACCTGAGTTGAAATTAAGAGTCAGACGCTTAACAGAACTGAGATACCCAGGCACCCCTAACATATATTTTGTATATGTATTATATACTTCATTCTTAAAATAAAGTAAGCTAGAGAAAAGCAAATGTTAATAAAATCATAAGTAAAATACATTCACAGTTCTGTACTATATTTACTGAAAAAAAAAATTAGCATATAAGTGGATCCGTGCAGTTCAAACCCATGTTGTTCCAGGATCCACTTGTATTTCTTTTCTTTTTAAGTTTATTTATTTATTTTGGGGGGGGGGCGGGTGAGAGAGAGAGAGAAGAGGGGGGAGGGGCAGAGAGAGAGAGAGGGAGTGAGGGAGAGAGGGAGTAAGGGAGGGAGGGAGGGAGAGGGAGAGAGAGAGAGAGACACAGAGAGAGTATCCCAAGCAGGCTCTGTGCTATCAGCATGGAGCCCCACGTGGGGCTTGATCCCACAAACTGTGAGATCGTGACCTGAGCTGAAATCAAGAGTCAGACACTTAATTGACTGAGCCATCCAGTGGCCCCTAGTTCTCTCTTTTTTAAGTGGTTGTTCTAGGATTTGTAGTATGCATCTTTCACTTATGGTCTACCTTTAAATAGTACTATACCCTTTCATGTATAACTTTTCAACAATATACTTCCATTATCCCCCATCCTTTCTTCTGTTTTCATACATTTTACTTCTTCCTGTATTATAAACCCCACAATATATTGCTATTATTTTTGTTTAAGTGGTTATTTTTAAAATTATAAATGGGAAAAAAGAATTCCATTATATTCACTCACATTGTTAGCATTCCAGAGCTCTTCATTCTTTTGTATGGCTCAAAGTTTCCATCAGGTATCATTTTCCTTCTGCCTGAAAAATCCTGTTTAACATTTCTTTTTTTGTAGCAGTGGTCTGCTAGTGATGAGTTCTCTCAGCTGTAATTTGTCTGAAAAAGTATTTCACCTCCCTTAATGAAAGATGTTTTCAGTGGGTATAGTAATCTTTTCCCCCCTTCAATACTTTGAAGATGCCATTCTATTATTTTCTGCTTTTTATACTTTCTGATAGAAGACTATCAGACTAATTGTCTTTTGTCCTTTGTACTTAATATTGCCCACTATTTTCCTACCTGAATTTAAGACTTCCTCTTTATCACCTTTTTAGCAATTTGATTATGATATATCCTGGTGTTATTTCTTTGATGATTATCCTACTTGGGGGTTGTTGAACTTCTTTGATACCTTCCAACAAATTTGGAAATTTGGGGACGTTATTTCTTCAAATATTTTTCCTGTCCCCACTTTCTGGTAGTCCGATTACTCCTATTTTAAACCAGTTTATATTGGCCTTAAATATTAATGAAGCTCTGTGAATTTTTTCAGTCTTTTTTCTATGTGCCATCTAGATAGTTGTTTTTCAACATCACTGATCTTTCCTTCTGCAGTATCTAATTTGTCTGTAATTCCATCAGGAAAAATTCATTTTATATATTTTATATTTCATGTCTGTAAGCTCCATTTGGTTCTTTACATCTTTCATTTCTCTATAATGTGTGTTCATGTTTTCCTTTAGTTACTTGAACATATTGAACACATTCATTGTAGCTGCTTCCACATTGCCTGCTAATTCCACCATTTCTGCCATTATTGGGTCCATTTTTATTTCAGTTGTAAGTTATCTTCTCCCACTTCTTCACATGCTGAGTAGTTCCTTTTTGTATGCCAAATATTGCTGGTTTTATTTTGTTAAGTGTTAGATTTTGTTGTGTTCCTTGCAAGCAGGTTGGACTTTGTTCTAGGGGGGCAGTTAAATTACATAATTGAAACAATTTGATCCACATGAGGTTTATGTTTAGGATGGGTCTAGAAATAGCTTTTATTCTTTCTAGAGCGACTTTAATCCTACTACAAAGATATGACCCTTGTGAAGTATCCCCTAAATGCCCCTTGTATTCAATGAGCTCTTTTTCACTCTCAAGATGGAAACTCAAACAATGTCTAGTTCTGTGTAAGTTGAGAATCATCTAGCTTGCAGCTCAATACCTTTTTTCCCAGAAGTTTCATCCTACCTGCGTACAGGACTGAAAGGGGCTCCTACACAGACTTTTAGAGCTTTCTCTGCATAACTCCTTCCTTTATGGTATATTGCATGTAAAGTCTAGCCACCATGACTTCTCTAAACTCTCATCTTTTGTCTCACACCATTCAACAATACCACAGGGTTCTATCTGGGTTTCCCTTCCCTGCACTGTCATCTGCAAATTGGGTCCAAGCAGAAAGCCAAAACGTTTGTACAGTTCACATCTTTTACTTTCCTTCTTTTGGGAACACACATTGCTGTGTTGCCTGTTGTCCAATATGTGAAGAGAATTGTTTCAAGTATCTTGTCCAGTTTTCTAGTTGTTTATAGAGACAAGGCAATTCTTGTCAGGAGAGATCCAGCTATTCTCTCCTGGTAGCAAGCAAAAGTCCTTTCTCATAATATTTGATTGTATGTCAAACACTACATACAAAATAACTGTAGAGACTACAGTTACTATTATTTTCCACAGAGGTTTTGCCCTTCCCTCTGTTAGGCAAAAAGAATTAAGCTGGGTCAGTACTGGAATATATTTAGCTAGACCCCACTCACCTCTATTTTCAAATGTCTAAGGGTGAAACTGTCAGGTATTTGTTGCAAGCCCCTTCTTCTAGATTAGTGGTTCTCAAAATATAGTGTGTGGACCGCCAGAGGTCACTGAGAGTTTGGGGGGTGGAAGGGGGGGTCATTATAATAATAGGATATTATCTGCCTTTCTCACTGTGTTGACATTGACACCAGTGGTGGAAAAGCAATAGTGGGTAAAACTGCTGCAGCCTTAGCACAAATCAAGGCGACAGACACCAACCATGCAATTTATATTCTTCAGTGCCATGCACTCACACTAAGAGAAATACCAGTATTACTTAAAAACATCCCTGAGGTAACAGTAGTAGTTAATTTTATTAATTCTTTAACCTTGAGGATTCATCTTTTTTATAATCCAAGTTACAAATTGGAAAGCAAACATAGAGCATTCTGTTGCATACCAAAATATGGTAGTTGTCTCAAGAAAAAGCAGTCATCTGATTCTTTGAATCATAAACCAAGTTAGTTGGTTTTTTTTTGTTTTTTTTTTTTCCACAAAACACCATTTTTCCTTGAAAGAACAACCAATAGACAAATTATGGTCTTTTGACTTAGGTATTCAGCAGGTGTTTTCTCAAAAATGAATGCAGTGGGCCCATTACTGTAAGGGATAAAAATAACAGCATTTGCTGCCAACAATAAAATTCGAACTTTTAGGCAAAAATTAGAATTGGGGAAAACTTGTATCAGCTACCACAACCTTGACAACTTTCCAATACTTAGAACTTTTCTAATGAGATCAGTGGTGAATTTTCAACATATTTTATAATGAAACATGTCAACATTTAAAACATTTCCATACCTCAGTGAACCAATATTTCCAAATGACTCATTTTTGATTCAAAATTACGGGTGAGTAAAAGATCCATTCAAAAACAAGACAGAACAGATTTTAATGTATTAAGTACAAAAGTTCACTGATATGGTTTTGGATTCCACACTGCAACTAATCTTTAAGAAACTACCACCTGTCAAATTTTGGCATAGGATCAAAGAAGAATATTCACAATTATCTGAAAAAGCTATTAAATTACTCCTGCCTTTTCCAACTACTTATCTGTATAAGGCCAGATTTTTTTCTTTTACTTCAACCAAAACAACACTTTGCAACAATGGAAGGCAGAAGCAGATATGAAAATTCAGCTGTCTGCTATTAAGCCAGAGACTTACAAAAATATGAAATAGTTTACTCTTCTCAATAATTTATTTTTGTTTTGGAAAAATGTAATTATTTTTTTAATTGCTTATTAATGTTAACAGGTAGTGAGTTTATTACTTTAATAAATATTTCAAAATTTTCTTAATTTTAATTTCCAAATTTCTAATACAGTAAACATCAACTGATATAACCCCAAACAAAATCTCCTTGGGGTCTTCAATAAGGTTGATTGAAAAGGGATCCTAAAATGAAGAAGTCTGAGAACCTCACAAGTCTAAGCACCATGAGACTGCAAGAGACTTTACTCCATTTTTCCAGGCTAACCCCCAGCTTCCTACACTGCCCCGACACTTAGCAAGTGTCTTGTGGGGGAACAACAGGCTGTGCATTTTGGGCTGGCCTAGATTTCCATCTGTCAAACCAGCCCACACAACTGTTAAAAGCTCTTCTGATTTCTCTTTTTCCCTGTGGACTCCCTCTGCCTGGACCAACCTAATCCTAGGAACATGCCTATACTTGGCAACTGCTCTCAGGAAAAAAACAGCTGGCCATTTCAGTTCACAGGAGAAGGGCTCTTGCCTCTCTAAAGTCTGAGTTTATCTCTTCCTCTTTGCTTACACAGCTCTCTTAGAACTTTCAAAGTAAGATTTTTGGAATTTATCCATTTCCTACAAAGGAGCTGTGTCCTGCCACTACTTACTACATACTACCCAGACATCCATAAGTCCACTACCAAATAACAATAGCTAACACTTATACATGTATCATTTAATATCTGCCAAGCATTATTAAAATGCTTAGAACTCATTTAATTCTTAAGACAACATAATGAGACATCCTCACTAAAGTTACACAGCTCATAACTAGCGGAGCCAGGATTCAAATTCAGGCAGTTTGGTTTTAAAGTCCATGCCTGTAGGGACGCCTGGGTGGCTCAGTTGGCTAAGAGTCTGACTCTTGATTTTGGCCCAGGTCATGATCTCAGAGTCATGAGATCGAGCCCTGAATCATGCTCCATGCTGGGAGAACCTGCTGAAAATTCTCTCCCTCTCTCTCTCTGCCCCTCTCTCAAAATGATTAATAAAGTCTACCCCTGTAACTTCTAACAAGCTACTCTTTGCCTTATCAACTATATTCCCGCCCCTCCCCCCAAGAAACAGCCCATTTTCATGATTGCTTTGTCATCTCAAGGTGGAAAATGTCTAAGTCCTTATCTCTAGGTCTAACTTCTTTAACTGCTTGCTTAACTTCAACCTGGATATTCATCACATCTAAAACCAATGCACCTTCTTTGTTCCCTGAAAACTTCTTTTCCCAAACTTGCCCTTTCACCGGCACTATCTCTTCCTTCATCCCTTCCATATCTCGTCAATCTAGGCAATTACAATTTCCCTTTCCTCTAAATTTCAAAAACATTTGTATGTATGCCAGTAATCCCTAGACAATGATTCACAACCAAGTTTACAATAATGCGCAGAAAAATAGTAATATAATGTGCTGTTCTATTAAAACCCATCCTTAATTCTGATATAATTCCTACATTTTACTGTTAGAATGTTTTTCCTTTTAGGAAATAGTGATAATAGATAACAGATTTTTAAAAATATTTTTTCTTGGTAAACTAAAAAGTTGACAACACTATAATGATTCCCAAAGTTATCTGATTTGTTTTGAAAATTTACCAAAAAATTCACTAGCTTTATCAATTTATCAGGATCTGCCCCTGACTCTCCCACCTCTTCCCTAATATAGTGAGTTATAACAAGTCAGGTATCCTGTCCAGTCCCAAACAAAAGTAATAAAAGTTAGTAACTTCTGTGGCTGTATTAAAGAGTTATAAAATGTACTGAAATTGTTTCCAAGTCTTATCAGTTGGCCTTGCAAAATGCTCAAAAAAAGATACTGCTTTCTTACTGCTTTTAGACCCAATTACTCCTAAACTCATTCCCTTACGTGGATTTCCATCAATTTTTGCTCTTGCCCCAACGCTGATAGCAAGTATCATGTTTTGAATGATAGAATATGAAAGTTAGAACAAATCTGAAATATCCACTCCAAACTCTTCATTTCACAATTAAGAACAGTATAGCTTAAAATCAGTTAGTGAATCACACAGCTGAGACCAGAAAGTTAATAAGCCTTCCAGATATCTAGGGAGTTGCATGAAAGTCTGATTCACAAGAAAAGAACCAAAAGTCAAATAGAACCAAGTTAGAAATCACTATACTCCTAGAGTAAAGCAAGAAAGTGGGGTAGGATAAGGCAGGCATATACATAAACAGATTCACTGGTGGCTAAATGAGGCAAAATTGCTTTGGGTCCACAATAACTGAAAGACATGCTGATGTGCAAGGCTTCAGGGGAGATTAGAAAGGAGGAATACCAAGAAGCCAGTGTGGATGATGAACTGAAAAGAATCTATCCTCCTATTTAGCTGTGTACAGTGCAGTCAAAAGATTAGAGTTTTGGTCCATCAACAGATAAATGAATCAACAAAATATGGTATAGCTGTACTATATGGAGTATTTACTCAGCCATAAAATAGAATGAAATTCTGAGACACGCTACAACATGGATGAACCTTGAAAACATTATGCTAAGTAAGCCAAAAGGACAAACACTGTACAAATCCACTTACATGAGGTATCTATAGGCAAACTCATAAAGACAGGAAGCAGAACAAACATTACCAGGTCTGGGGCGAGGTGGGGGGAAATGAGGAGTTATTATTTAATGATCACAGAGTTTCTATTTGAGATGATGAAAAAGTTCTGCAAATGGACAGTGGGGATGGTTGCAACCAGTATTGTAACATACTGAATGTCAGTGAATTGTACACATAAAAATAGTTATGAGTTTTATATTCTGTATATTTTACCACAATAAAAAACATAGAAAAAATTTAGAGTTTTGGAGCTATGAGGAATTTTTAGTTTTCTCTGCCATTAATCAACTTGTCAACTTATTAGTTACAGGTTATTTTCCCTTTAAAAACTCTTCTTGAAAAAAAATAAAGTCAAACACCTTCATCAACAGGTAACATATTTCAACAAACTTAGAGAATTATAGGAAGCTCCAGAAAACAGTAAAACCAGCCCTGATTGGGTGGTACTGCAGTTCTTATTAAACGGTTACTTAACTGTCTTATACTGATTTCTATAAGACATCCACTGCCATTTAAAAAATCTCATTTGCCAGGAGAGAAGACCAAAGACTCCTTTGATCAGGATGGCACTGGGACTGTATACCTGAATTAGCTCAGCAGACCACGGATTTTTAGCCTCCATTACCCTTAACCATATAGTGTTCTCCCCACCCCACCCCACCCCCCCCCCCCCCGCCCCCACACACACCTGGGATCACAATCTTAAATGCCTGAAGAATCCAGAAGCCAGGCAAGGAATATAAATTAATGAAGAGGGCGAATCTCGGATAACAGGGGAAGTCAGAAGCAGCTACGGCAGCCTGAAGTGCATCTGCCACACCAGCGAGCACTGCCAGTTGATGCCACATGATAATGCTCATCCACTGTTGCTATGCCTTCTGGATTTTAAAAAAGGCAGGAAATTGATTTTTCAACTTACTCTACAAGCTGAGCAAAACAGATCTGAGATCCCCAAGTAGCCTACAGACCATCCACTTTCTGCTTTGGGCCTCCATGCACATTCTTCTCCAAGCCATGAAGGAAAACAAAGGGAGAAACAATACTTCCTAGTTATGTGTATCTCAGTTTGGATCTAAGGACTATAATTCCCTAACAGCAAGGCAGCAGGCAGCATTCAAGAAATATAAAATAAAGAAACCAAAAGAATAAAACAAAAAGGCAACATTTTTATAGAAGCATAAACCACTTGATTTATTTACTTGTAATGTGTTTATTGTGTGTAAATTGTATTTCAATAATTTTCATTTATTTTTTTAATTAAAGTACAATTAACATACAATGTTATATTAGTTTCAGGTGTGCAATATTATGAGTCAACAATTCTATACATTGCTCAGCGTTCACCACAATACGTGGAATCATCATCTGTCATCAAACATTACTGACCAGATTTGCTATGCTGTCCTTTTCATCTCTATGACTTATTTATTTTGTAACTGGAAGTTTGTACTTCTTAATCCCCTTTATCTACTTCACCCATCTTCCCACTCACCTCCCCTCTGGCAACCACCCGTTTATTCTCTATATTTAAGAGGTCTGGGTTTTTGTTTGTTTGTTCGTTTTGGTCTTGTTTTGTTTCTTAAATTACACAGATCAGTAAAATCATATGGTATTTGTCTTTTTCTGTTTGACTTATTTCACTCAGCACAATATCCTCTAGGTCCATCCATGTTGTTGTAAATCACAAGATCTCATTCTGTTTCATGGCTGAGTAATATTCTAATGTAAATATATACCATATCTTCTCTATCCATTCATCTATCATCTATCGACACTTGGGTTGCTTCCATATCTTGGCTACTGTAAATAATACTGCAATAACACAGGGCTGCCTTTACCTCTTCAAATTAATGTTTTCAAAAGATAACCAGTAGTGGAATTACTGGGTATGGTATTTCTATTTTTAACTTTTTTGAGGAACCTCCATACTGTTTTCCATAGTGGCTGCACCAATTTGCATTTCCACCAACAAATGCACAAGGGTTCCTTTTTTTTCATAACCTCACCAACATTTGTCATTTCTTATCTGATTCTAGTTATTATGACAGTGTAAGGTGATATCTCACTGTGGTTTTAATTTGGATTTCAAAAAGGCAATTTTCTTAATGCTTACTTAATATATGAAAAGTAAAAACCTGGCACTTAAAGTATATGTTAAAATAATCTACCAGCCTTGGGTGGCTCAGTCGGTTAAGCTTCTGACTCTTGATTTCAGCTCAGGTCATGATCTCACGCTTTGTAAGTTCAAGCTCCGCCCTGGGCTCTGTGCAGACAGTGCGGGGCCTGCTTGGGATTCTCTCTCTCTCTCCCTCTCTCTCTCTGCCCCTACCCCACTCTCAAAATAAATAAGCATTAAATAAAATAAAATAAAATAGGTAAAAAAAAAAAAAAATAATAATAATAATCTACCAGCTTTCAAAAATGTGAAGAACTGAGATGAGGCCGTGACAACTGGAGAACACTGGAAGAAAATATGAAGCAGCTACAATATAATTTTTAAACTCTTCAAAGCCACCCTACAAATCACATGATAGAGAATATGACCCTAGTGATCGACAATAAGTTGTTCCCTTTGCCATAATGTGAAATGTCTATTGTATCATCTTGGCTCTCATTGTCTTGTATTCTACCTGAATTTTACAAGTTTGGTTAATACAACAAATATAGAACTGCAACTGTATATATTAATTCCCAGATTCCAACTGAAAATTTCATTTTTTTTTTAGTTTATTTATTTTGAGAGAGAGAGCGTGCATGTGAGAGAGTGAGCAGGGGAAGGGCAGAGAGACAGGAAGACAAAGAATCCCAAGCAGTCTCTGCTCAGTCAGAGCAGAGCCCAACGTGGGGCTCAATCCCACAAACCATGAGATCATGACCTGAGCCAAAATCAGGAGTTGGACGCTTAACTGACTGAGCCATCCAGGCACCCCTCCAATTGAAAAATTCTATTTTGTATTTTTCTAATTAAAACTGCCAGCTATTTGATTAAAAAAAAAAAAAGAACCGAACTGAACTGAAAAGATGAAAAAATATTTTGGCAAAAAAGCTGCTTTCTTGCAGTTTGTCTTAGATACAGTAACTAAGAATAGTAGAGGAATAAAAGCTATTTTATTTCTCTTTTCACAGACTACTCTTTTCTGAAGGTAACCCTTTCTCTTGCCAAGGAGAGTCAGAATTCTTCCTTAAATTTTATCCACCTAATTCACAAACAGTTATCATTTCCTTCTGTAAAAACAAGACAATACATAGCAGGATCTAGTTAGCATCATATGTTTATATGCTATCATGCTAAGCACATAATATGTATCATATTATTTAATGCTCACTACCCTAGGAAATAGGTACTTTTATCTCCGAACAAAGTGGACATGGTCCCTGCTCTCAAGAGGCTTACTTTCTAGTGGGAAAGACTAGAAACAATCCTAACAAAGAATGCACAACTGCATTTATAACCAGAATTAGAAAGGAGATGAACAAGGTGCTACTAATGAATGGAAAACTTGACCTTTGTCAAGGAGACTTCTCTGCAGAAGTAACATACTGTCAAGATCAAATGATAAGCACATTTTAACTAGGTAAAGTCTCCCAGCTAGAGGAATAGCATGAGTAAAGGCCTTGTAAGAGAAGGAAACAATGAATTTGAGATAGGAAAAAAAAAGTCAAAGTGGCCAAAGCAGAGAGAACAAGGGGAAGCATGCTGTGTGGTAAGGCTGAAGAAACAAGCTATCTAGGGCCTTGCTATTCACATTAGAAGTTTCAATCCTCAGAGCAACAGAAACTGCTAAAGTTACGACGGGGCGAGAGGATGATCAGATTTGTATTTTTAAATCAAAAGAATATAAAATAAAAAGGTATACTGACACTCCCAACCTGTCACACTATTTACCTTTCTCCACCCCCACAGGTAATCAGTCTTCGTCTTTCTTATGTGTTGCGTACATCCTGATATCAGTACACACACACACACACACACACACACACATACACACACACACTTCCCTCCTTTCTTACACAAAAGACAGTAGGCTATACATATTGTTCTGTACCTTGAGTTTTTTGTTTAATATATTCATTTCTTTAAAAAAAATCTTTTTTAAAAAATGTTTATTCATTTTTGAGAGACAGAGCACAAGCAGGAGTGGGGTGGAGAGAGCAGGGGGACACAGAATCCAAAACAGGCCCCAGGCTCTGAGCTGTCAGCACAGAGCCCGACATGGGGCTCAAACCCACAAACTGCAAGATCATGACCTGAGCCAAAGTCAGAAGCTCAACCAACAGAGCCACTCACGTGCCCCTAATATATCCATTTCTTTTTTGCAACTCATAGCATTCCACTGTTAGGATGTACTATGATTTATTTAACCAGTCCCCTGTGGATGAGAAGAAAAAGCCCAACAGCTACTATTGGATTTTGCTATTACACCCTTATAAGTAGGATTGCTGGGTTATAGGATAAATGCATTTGTAATTTGGAAAACATTGCTAAATTGTGCACTCCTATCAAAATGTATGAAAATGCCTGGACAACTGATTGATTTATCAAACTCAGATTTTTACCAATGTGTTAGGTAAGAAACTGTATTTTGTTGACATTTTAATTTGCATTTCTCCTTTTTAGGTAAGTTTGAGCATTCTTCCATATGTTTAAGAGCCATCTATACTATCTGTTCATGTCCTTAGCTCATTTTTCTATTATGTTTCTATGAACTCTTAAAAAAATTTTTTTTAAGTTTATTTATCTTGAGAGAGAGAGAGAGTACAAGAGAGAAAGTACAAGGGAGGGAGGCCAGAGAAAGAGGGAAAGAGAAAGAATCCTAAGCAGGCTCCGCACTGACAGCACGGAGCATGATGTGGAGCTAGAACTCACAAACCATGAGATCATGACCTGAGCTGAGACCAAGAGTCAGTTGTTTAACCGACTAAGCCATCCAGATGCCCCTATGAGCTCCTAATACATATATATGACTGTAATATTAGTGGCAATTTTTTTTCAATTTCTATTTCTCTTTATTAAAAAGTTTTGAGATAACTAATATAAAACATTGTATCAGTTTTATATCAAATTAACAATTTGATATGTGTGTATATTGCAAATTAATTACCACAATGAGACTAGTTAACATGCAGTACCACACACTGTTACAATTAGTTTTTCTTTGATGAGAGCTTTGAAGATCTACTCTCTTAGCAACTTTCAAATATACAGTATTGTTAACATGTCATCATGCTATATACTACATTCCTAGAACTTAATTATTTTATAATTAGAAGTACATACATTTGGACTACCTTCATCCACTCTGCCCACCCCCTACCTCTCTGCAAACCACCCATCTGTTCTTTGTTCCCATGAGCTGGTTTGGTTTTGGCTTTGTTTTTTTCATATATAAATGAGATTTCATATATATTTCATATTCATTTCATATATAGATTTCATATATAAATGAGATATAAATGAGAGAAATGAGATTACACAGGATTTGTCTTTCACAGTCATATTTCACTTAGCATAATGCCCTCAAGGTCCACTCATATCATCACAAATAGGATTCCTTTTTATGGCTGAATAATATTCCATTATCTATACACCACATATTCTTTGCCCATTCATCCTTTGATGGGCACTTAGGTTGTTTCCATGTCTTGGCTACTGTAAATAATGCCGCAACAAACATGAGGGTACGGATATCTTTCTGAGATAGCGATTTCATTTACTTGAGATAAATACCCAGCAGTGGAATTGCTGAATCATATGGTAATTATATTTTTAATCTTCTAAGAAACCTCTATATTGTTTTCCATAGTGGGATACACAAATTTACAACAGTGCACAAGGATTCCATTTTCTCCACATCCTGACCAACACTTGTTATTTCCTGTATTTTTTATAATAGCTATTCTAACAGGTATGAGATGATATCTTTTTGTGGTTTTGATTTACTTTTCCCTGATGATTAGTAATGTGGAGCACCTTTTCATGTACCTGATGGCGACTTGTATGTCTTTCTTGGAAGAATGTCTCATCAGGTCCTCTATCCGTTGTTAAATCATATTTTTTTCTATTGAGTTGTGTAATTTCTTTATACATTTTAAATATCAATCCCTTATCAGATACATGATTTTGCAAATATTTTCTCCCATTCCCTTTTCATTGTGTTGATAGTTTCCTTTGTTGTACAAAAGCTTTTTAGTTTGATGTAGTCCCACTTGTTTATTTATTGTTTTTGTTGCCTTTGCTTTTGGTGTCAAATCCAAAAAACTAATGCCAAGACCAATGTCAAGAGCTAAGCTTCTCCTATGTTTTCTTCTAGGAGTTTTATGGTTTCAGGTTTTATGTCCAAGTCTTTATTTTGAGTTAATTTTTGTGTAACGGTGTAAGATGACTGTTCATTTTTCCCAGCACCATTTATTAAAGAGACTATCCTTGCCCCATTGTATATTCTTGGCTCCTTTGTTGTAAATTAATTGACCTTGTATGGTTTTCTGGGCCTTGTATGGGTTTATTTCTGGGCTCTCTATTCTGTTCCACTGATCAATGTCTATTTTTACCACACTGTTTTGATTACAGTAATTCTGAAATGTAGTTTGAAATCAGGAATGGTGATGCCTCTAGCTTTGTTCTTCTTCTTTTAATGTTTATTTTTATTTTTGAGAGAGAGAGCATGAACAGGGGAGGCACAAAGAGGGAGGGAGACAGAGGATCCAAAGCATGCTCCGCAGTGACAGCAGCAAGCCTGATACAGGGCTCAAACTCACAAACCATGAATGAGATCATGACCTAAGCTAAAATCAAGAGTCGGATGCTCAATTGACTCAGCCACCCAGGTGCCCCTAGCTTTGTTCTTCTTAAGACTGCTTAGCTATTTGGGGTCTTTGGTGGTTCCATACAAATTTTAGGATTGTTTTTAAATTTCTGTAAAAATTCTATTGGAATTTTGATAGAGATTGCAATGAATCTTGTATTTTTCTTCTGACTTTGCTTATGGTGAATTTTGGCCATACTGATCTTTAACAGGAAAATTAGGGGCACCTGGCTGGCTCAGCTGGTAGAGCATGCAACTCTTGATCTCAGGGTTGTGAGTTCAAGCCCCACGACGGGTGTAGAGAGTACTTAAAAATACAATCTTTAAAAATAAGGGGGTGCCTGGTGGCTCCGTTAAGCATCCAACTCTTGATTTTGGCTCAGGTCATAATCTTGCAGCTCATAAGATGGAGCCCCATGGAATCTCTCTCTGCCCCTCCCTCACATACACTCACTTCTCTCTCTCAAAATAAATAAACAAAAAAAATTTTTTTTAATCTTTAAAAATAAATAATAAAAAGACAAATTAACCAATCTTTTGACTTTGTGATTTTGAGTCAGAATTTTAGAAAGGCTTTATAACTCTAATGTTATCATTAAATTCTCCCATGGTTTCATGTTTTATGTTTAGATCTCTGACCAATCTCGAGTTTATCCAAGTGCACAACATTAAGTAGGGACTTCACAATCTCTTTCTAGATGGCTACAGTTAAAACAATACCATTTATTAGAATCCATCCTTCCACTGATATAAGATACTGTTTTTACCATACATATCCTAAGTTGCTATATTTTCTAGTCTATTTCTGAATTTTCAATTCTACTCTATTAGTCTGTCAATTCATGCACCAGTACAACATTGCTTTAATTAAGAATTTATGGCATATTTTAACATCTGGAAGAGCTAGTCCCTAGCTAGTCCCTAGCTTAGTCCCTAGCTAGTCCCTAGCTTAGGCTAGTCCCTAGCCTAGATTTAGTGATATGGGGGTCATTAGTGATCTTGGTAAGATCTATTTGGGGGAGTATTTCATAACTTATAGGCTGGAAGCCAAAGTGGGACTTACATTCCAGTATGGTCAAATATAAGCAACTATTTTGCTCTGATTTGATCCTAAAAGGGTCTTGCTGAAAGTCAAAACGCCATGAAATTCAGAATATAACTGAATAGTTATTATTCCTAAAATGGAGTTCAAACATAGTCATAAAAAGGGGTTCTTGAATAATTCATATAGTAACTGCTACAGAGCGAAGAGGATGGCAAACATGAAGTAAATTTTCTCCAAAACAAACTAGGCCACAGCTTCAGAGAAGGATGTGGCTTGGAGTGAGCCCTGCTAATATTCTCAAGCACAGCCAGAGAACCACATGAAATAGGTAGCGGCCTGAATAGGATGCACAAAACAAGCCCCTGGCTGCTCAGAACTACATACTTCCTTCTGAACCTTGTCAAGATCCTACTCTCTCCCTCCCCTCAATCTGATCTCAAAACACTAAATATGGTCTCTTTTGGGTTAGTTCCAACAGAAGCATCTAAGGCTTCCCTGGTAGAAAAGAGTAAAAATTATTACTAATTCCCTCCTAATATTCAGACAAGACAGCACACAGAATCTAGCTTTGAGGAGACAAGCAAGAGGGTTCCAGGAACAGAGGACCCCATAAAATAGTAACAATGCCTTGGTCAGATCCAAAGTGGGGTTGAACAGGCCCTAAGGAGAATATCCTATGGGAAACTCCAGAAACCTGGGTCTGTGTGAGGGTGGAGAACATACAGGGAAAAAAAGCAAGACATTTAAGGGACATAATCACAGAATCTTAAGAGTAGACCTTAAACATCACCTGGCTCAGAGAGAATACTTAAACAAAAAGTAAAGAAGAAAGGTGATTTTACCACTCATATTGAAGCCAAATAAAACGAAAACTCTCAAATGGAAGTGATTAAGCAATTTCCAGGTAAAAAAAATTTTTTAGTTATATTTTCTGCAGAAATCTTCAGAACGTAAAGAACTTCCAAGCCCCCTAAGTTGATTTGCATGCCAAAACAAATTCCCAATGTGGAAAAAGAGGGTAAGTAAAATCTTTTTACCTTCCTTTTTAATTCAAATTTGGTCCAAGAATGGAAACAAAAAATCACAGCACTGAAATGCAGAAATTCCAGGTCCCTTCTACCACTTATCAGCTGTACAATTATGGACACATTGGTTGTGAGCATTATACTAAAAGCACTAGTGAGGGGTCTTCTAGGTGTAAGATCCTTGTTCATAAAAAAGGGGATACTCTCAGATAGGAATTATTATCACCTACTGTTAACAGCTACTGCTACAAACTTCTAAATTATTCTGTGGAAACAGTGCCAGAGGATGTTCATTCTTAAGTAGTAGAATTAAAGAAGGTACTGCACCAGAAAACCCACGCCCAGATAAGATTCTCTGCACAAGGTTGTCTCCAAACAAAATAACAGGGGCTAGCTGTTGTTTCATCTTAATTTGCATACTCCATTTTGGAACCAGGGGGAAGTAATACAGGATATTAAAGGATGTGGTGGCTATTCTGTGGGGCAAACCCTTTCTTTATAGAATTAGAATTGTGCTAGTTCTTATCGGGGTAGCAGGAAATAAATCACATATTAGTATGTTATGGTGACAGTTTATTCTATTTACTGTAACTGGAGAAAAATGCATTTTACTCCTATGGTAAAGTAACAGAACTCTGTTCCCAGGCATGAACCTAACACATATTTCAAGAGAAAGAATTGGTAAGCACAGGATGCCACCAACTTACAGCAGGCAGGGTAGGGGCATATAAGCCACGAAACGGGAGGCAAACAGAAAAGAAGCCCAGTGCAGGCATTTGAGCGTAATAATATAATAGCAATCTAGAAGATGAACGGTTCATGTTGTTTATGATTACAGACTGATTATTCCTCTAAGTGCAAAGGCTATCCAATAAGTCATATCTGGGTTGATTTGTTAGCAAGGTACTTTCACTAGATAATAAATTAGAATGTAATTAAAGTGCATTCTGTCTGTTTATCATAGACTAGGATAGCTTACTATAATTCTCAATTATCTGCATGAACACACAACATGACAGCATGGTGAATAAACCTTCTAGCAAAGGGCAATAAACATCTAAGGACTGTACTACAATTGTTAGATTTCTCCTCCAGTCCTTTTAAAAATTTGCTCCTAATTTTGATAAATTATACAAACAGAATCAAATTAATTTGGTACTTGCTTGGTACCGTAAGTCATATGGTAAGTCTGGACTCATTAAGTCCCTGAACCTCTTAGCTTGCTAGCAATTTGCTAAGGGCAGTGACTAAATCATGAAATAAGTAAAAGAAAACAACTGAATACCACAAACCTTTGTCAGGTGAAAACGTAAACATAGCAAAATAAAAGAATCACAAAGGGAAAAACAGATCAGAACAATTTAAAATTTTTAAATGTGTGTTTTAAAAAAGATTTGTAGCGGGGCACCTGGGTGGCTCAGTCGGTTGAGCATCTGACTTCGGCTCAGGTCATGATCTCACAGTCTGTGAGTTCGAGCCCCACGTCGGGCTCTGTGCCAACAGCTCAGAGCCTGGAGCCTGCTTCGGATTCTGTGTCTCCCTCTCTCTCTGCCCCTCCCCCGCTCATGCTCTGTCTCTCTCTCTGTCAAAAATAAACATTAAAAAAATTTTTTTAATTAAAAAAATAATAAAAAAGATTTGTAGCATGTAAGTCAGTAGTTCCACCATATAAAGTTGTCTTACAGATTTTTTGTTGGTTTCAAATCTTTATTTAAATTCTAGTTAGTTAACATGCAGTATAATGTTGGTTTCAGGAGTAGAATTTATGATTCATCACTTACAAAAGATATCTTAAAGATTAATAAATAAATCATACTATAAGAAATAAATGAACAAAACATGCAAAGAGAAATAAACAGAAATATGGGGAAAATTTGCAAGTAGATTAAATTTAAATCAGGACAACACTTTTTCACCTATCTTTTTAGTAAAAAGTCTTTTTCTAATGATAATGACCAATATTGGCAAAGATATAAAGGCACCCATACTGTTCTCTTACATTGCTGATAGTGTTGCAAATCAATTAGAACTCTTCAAAAATACAACTTTGGAGTTTGAGTTAAACACTATAAAAAGGTTTATAATATTTAAGTACTTCCACCCACATCATGGGATCTATCTAATAAATAAAAACACTTATCACACTTGATCTATCAATAGGAGTCTGAAATAACATAAAAATCCAACAACAGGGTGAAGACAATGTAAAATATGGCATAATCATGGATGGACTATTATGCAGCTATTCAAAATGATGGTTATGAGGACTAAGCAGGAAAGAATAAAAACTGTACATGCAAGGTGATCACATTCTAATAAAAATATGCACATTAAAGACTAGTAAGGAAAAGACCAAAGTGACGATCTTTGTGTTAAGCTCGTATGGTAGGCCTAATAAATGCCCTCCTGTCCCAAAAGATGTCCAGGTCCTAATCCCTGGAAGCTGTGAATGTTACTTTACTTGGCAAAGGGACGTTACTGATGTGATTAAGTTAATGATCGTGAGATCAGGGGATTATCCTGGATTACCTGTATGGGCTCAATATAATCACAAGGATCCTCATAAGGGAGTCAGGAGGGTCAGAGTCAGAAAAGGAGATGTGACAACAGAGGCAGAGAGGTTGGAGTGATGTGGACACAAGCCTTTCAAAAAAGGTGGGCAGCCTCTAGAAGTAGCAAAAGGCAAGGAATGGATTCTCTCTTGAGTATCCAGAAGGAATTCAGCTCTGTTGACATCCTGATTTCAGCCCCCTAAGACCCATTTAGGACTTCTGATCTCCAGGAAAGTAAGATAATAAACTTGTGTTGTTTAAAGCCAGTAAGTCTGTGGTAATTTGTTAAAACAGCAACAGGAAACTAACATAGATGGTAAGACTGCCCTTTCTAAACTCTCTGCAATGTTCACATTACTTTTCTTACTGCATTCTAATATACAAATTCAGCTAAAATGTAAGATTCTAGATGAAAACTTACTCTGTTGCAGAGGTTCTCAATCCTGGTTGCATATTAGTATCAAGTATTCACTTTTCTTTTTAAAAAAAAAATTTTTTTAACGTTTATTTATTTTTGAGACAGAAAGAGAAAGAGGATGAACAGGGGAGGGTCATTAAGAGGGAGACACAGAATCCAAAACAGGCTCCAGGCTCTGAGCTGTCAGCAGAGCCCGACGCGGGGCTCGAACTCACGGACCGTGAGATCATGACCTGAGCCGGAGTCGGCCGCTTATCCGACTGAGCCACCCAGGCGCCCCAAGTATTCACTTTTCAAGAAGAAGAAGAAGAAAAAAAGAATACCAACGCCACAGTTTTTCATCATTCCCAGAGATTCTGATTTAGCTTTTGTTAGGCACAAACATCAGTACTGTGTTAAAGCCCCACATGCTAATGTGCAGCCGGGGTTGAGAACTACTACTCTGGTATATCAACTCCCGGCTGACAAGTTTCTCTAACCCAAAGCAAAGATGTTTATCAGCCTACAACTACATTTCTTTCAAGAATTCTGCAAATGAGGACACTCAGCAACAGTCTCTCTTAGGTCTAGAACCTGTATCCTAGTTTAAGTAACACTATCAAAGGAAAAAAAAATCACTTCCTCTTCCTCAATTGTTTCTCATTTCTGGAGTTCAAAGGACTCTTCAGAGGTAAAGTGCTCCAAGAAAAAGGTTCTTCCTAGCTGTTACCCAAGGCCCCATATTCAAATGAGAATAGTTCACAAGAAGTATTGCTTCCTTCCCTTTTTTACTGACAACTGACTTTATTATAAGCCCACTAAAATAATGTAAGTTATTTAGTCTTTGAATTTTTTTTTTTTTTACAGTATACTGTTTAAATGAGGTTGACTGGCCAAGAGGAGTCTGTCAAATTCCTCTGACAATGTGTTCTCTGATGTCATATTTTCCCTCCACTTCCAGGTATCAAGCAAGCCATATGTTATTAAACACAAACACACACACACAGACACTTTAGTATGTTTGTGAGCAAATGTCTAACTTAGTTTTCAAATGTGAGGTTCTCAGCTATAGAGAAATTATTGATAAAGTCTTCTACATCTCTCCGTCAACTAATAGCACCACTTCATATTCTTTTAGCAGCAAAATCCACATATGAGAGACATCGTTATCAACCAAGTGTGTCCAAAGATTGATCTCCATAGCAACTGCAACTCTGCCACATGTAGTGTATAAGGCATCAGAGTTAACACCACATGCACACTATGTGTTGGAATTATGTAGTCCAGACTGTGGTTGCTGTAGAAACCTAAACCCAAGTCCCTGACAACAGTGGATAAAATGAAAACAACAACAGAAGGGTCCTTGAGTACTTAGCCATCTACTCCTTTGCTTTCAAACAAGATAGTGCCACTTTAAACACTGTACAATAGTCTTACTGATATCACGAAAGGAATATTTTCTACAAAAATAATGTTTAATGATGTCATGTTTCTGCTTAACATTAGAAACTATTTCCTATTCCCTAAAAAATCCTTTCTCCCACCCTGTGCTCAGCTGGGGTGCAGAAATGGTGTTTAACATTAGGAACTATTTCCTATTCCCTAAAAAAAATCCTTTCTCTCACCCTGTGCTCAGTTGGGGTGCAGAAGAGGTGCAAGGTTCTGCTGCCACCACCACAAAAACTATGACAGATACAAACCAATTTATTCTAAAATAATCATGAAAAAAGAAGAATAAAGTAGGAGGAGCCACTTTATCTGATGTTAAGTCCTACTACATAGCCATTGAAATCAAGACAGTGCGGTACTGGCAGAAGAGAAAGGTATAGATCAGTGAAATAGAGAATCCAGAAATGGATCAATACAAATACACCAAGTGAACTTTGACAGAGGTGCAACAGCAGTTCAATGGAGGAAGGGTAGTCTTTTCAACAAATTGTGCTGGAATAACTAGACATTCACAGACAGGAAAAAGAAAATAAGAACCTTGACTTAAAATATGCTATATGCACAAAATCAATGCAAAATCGATCATGGATTTAAATAAAAACCATGACACCTTTTGGGATGAGCACTGGGTGTTGTATGGAAAAACCAATTTGACAATAAATTCCATATATTGAAAAAAATACAAAAAATAAAAAAAATAAAGTACTCTGAGTACAAAAAAAAATAAACAATTCTAGTTTTAAAAATAAATAAATAAATAAATAAATAAATAAATAAATAAATAACATGAAACTATAAAACTTTTAGAAGAAAATATAGGAGAACATCTGTGGGACCTAGGGCTAGGGAAAGACATCACATCAAATTTAGGAGGACAAACATCCAACCAAACAGAATAATGAATCATATTATGGTATATCCACACAATGGAATACCATGTAGTTGTTAAAAATTTAAAAGCAATTCTCTATATACTGCTATATAAACAGAAACACACACATGGGCAAACTCACTTTTATAGTCTTTAAAAAAAAATTTATTCGTTTATTTTTTTGAGAGAGAGAGAGAGAGAGAGAGAGAGAGAGAGAGAGAGAGAGCAGGGGAGGGGGCAGAGAAAGAGGGAAGAGAGAGAATCCTAAACAGGGTCCACACTGTCAGCGCAGAACCCGATGTGAGGCTTGAACTAAAGAACCGTGAGAGCCGAAATCAAGAGTCAGACGCTTAACTGACTGAGCCACCCAGGTGCCCCTTCACTTTTATAGTCTTGAAGGCTGTACACCAAAATAGTAATACTAGCTATCTCTGAGTGGTAAGATTATGGGTACTTTTAAAATGAATTTCTGGGCCGCCTGGGTGGCTCAGTCGGTTAAGCGGCCGACTTTGGCTCAGGTCATGATCTCGCGGTCTGTGAGTTCGAGCCCCTTGTCAGGCTCTGTGCTGACACCTCAGAGCCTGGAGCCTGTTTCAGATTCTGTGTCTCCCTCTCTCTGACCCTCCCCCGTTCATGCTTTGTCTCTGTCTCAAAAAAAAAAAAAATAAACGTTAAAAAAAAAAAATTAAAATGAATTTCTGTGCTAACAGGGACATGTTTTATGTAAGAACGAGATTAAATTTTTAAAATCAAGTAACACACACCAAAGAAGGCTCTTTTCAACTAGAGATTTTTATATACAATAAAACCTACTTGATGATTTCGTCTCCCAGGAAAAAATAAAACTACTCTCTCTGATATAGCAACATTTGCTTTTTCTCTCTGATTCCTCCAGGTTCCTGAAAAGATATTGTTCATTTCTAGTCTGAAAACAAAACCTGACCAGATTTGCTTGAAAAAACAATCCATGCAACCCAAGGACTGTGTATGCCCATTCACCATAAATTTGATAATCTCTACATTTCTATCATATCTACCTATAAATAGCCATGAGTACGGATTTAGATATTTTTAAATAGATAATTTATTAAAATGTACTCAACAAGTGTACTCTACAATAAAGGAAAGAGGGACAGGAAAAAGAGAAAAGACAATACAATGACAAGAATATTAATATCATCTTCCTTAACTTGGTCTTGAGAAAAATACAATCACTTTAGTTTTGAGGATAAGAGAGAAAGAAGGCATATAAAAAATCTCTTCCTCTTTATATTGGTAATTTGTATGAAGATCAGAATCTCTGAAAGCTTATTTGATGCTCTGTAGTTACCAGAGCTTTCTGAGCAGTTGGAAGTCAAGGTTTCTGAAGTAGAGACACATGACTCCTTTGTGTGTGTTCTTTTCCTCAAACTGCTTAAAATGTCCAAATTTAATAATACAACACTGCTTCTTTCACCGTGAATATCCTGGATGGCATCACTTTCTCTATGCCTTCCAGAGCTTTAAAAACGTTTTGTTTCTGTTTTATAGGCCTGAATTAAGGGAACTTACAAAGATGGTGAAATCGTCAAGAGGTTTTTTTCAGGTTCATTAAGTTAAAGTTCTCCAACATGGTTAACTGCTAATTTTGTCCCAAAATTAACATGATCCTAACTCTGCTCTTCCTGAATTCCCCATATGGTATTCCAGTGAAAAGGAAGGGCAGAAATATCTTCTTCCTATTTTCCATCAATCCAAAATTCTACCGATTCTTCAAGCAGCTGCTCAAAATTCTTCCACAAAGCCCTTCACTCAGAGTAGTCTATCTCTGACCTGAACTCCTGGAACACTTAACTAAATCTCCCATTTGGCAATTACTGACAAATACGATTAAATTATTTTTATCTTACATTACCACTGTAACTTCGTATGTTTACATCTAGTTTCCTCAAGAATACTCTATGTCCTTGGAGTATAGAAACACTTTTTACCTCAATTATCTGTCACTGTGTTTTAATACACAGTTGACGGTCAATAAATATTGGTTGACTAATTGCAACAGAGCTATACCTTTCAATTCCCTTCCTTAATTGATACGTGTGTGTGTGTGTGTGTGTATGTGTGTGTGTTTTCAAGGCTTTGCTATTATTCCTCCTCCCTACTTTATGTCTTACAGGGAGAGAACTACAAAGCAGAGGCTGAAGACATAGGCTTTGAAGGGCATTGTTTTCTCTTTGTTTCCCTGTAAGAAAACTTGTTTAAACTGTGAAAAGAGAATAAAACTAAATTTATACCTTCAGCACATTGCCTTCTAAGTGAAACAACCATCATTTAACAGGAACCTTTCTAAGGGAAAAGATGAGAGAGTATCCCCTGTGCACTAATGGATTATTTTCCTCTTAAAACCTATTATGAACTCCATCAGTCTCAGTCTGCCATACTCCCAAACTCTCCACTCATGACTTGTGGGAGTCTTTATGAATTCAAAAATATTTTTACCCATCATGTGAACTCTATCTATCCAAACAAATCTTTCAGTGCCAGAAAGGCTTTATGATTAGGGGTCTATTCTTTTAAGAATATTTATACTGCCTAAATGACTCCAGATGTTTTCCTTTGGTTTTTGGTTAAGGGGGTGGGCAGGAGAGCAGAAATCAAAATGAGGACCCTCCCAATTAGAATGTTTGCCATTCCAGCCTAAATGAGCCCTTTCTTATATTTCTGCTTGGATGTTCCAGAATTTAAACTCATGACACTCATGTGTAATGCCAAAATATGAGGACTTAAGATAGGACTGCTACAAAAAAAAAAAAAAAAAAAAAAAAAAAAAAAAAAAAAAAGATTTGTGGATAGCTTACACCTAAATTATTTTTACAAATCACAATCATATGAAACAGGAATTGCTTCCTGCATTTGTAATGAATTTGCCAACAGTACAAAGCACTACTTGGAGACAGCTGTTTTTGATAGAGGAACATATTATGGAACAACAAATTCTACATTTTTTGCAGAAGTTGTACACCTGTTGATCACAATTTGTTCTCAAATTCTTAATCTGCAATATCTGGAAGCTAATAAAAATTAAATATATATATATATATATATACACACACACACACACACACACACACATATACACACTTAATTTTTTAAATTTTTATATAGTTCAAATCAGTGTGCCAGGTTCATTTCAGCCTCTTGACTGCCAGATCTGGGGGCAGGGGCTACTTCAGTTTCTCTGCCTTCTCTCTGCCTGTGATGACCAAGGTCAAAGGGTATCTGCTGCATCGAACTTTAAACTTCACATTATACTTATTTTTCTTGATCTTGACAGATCTGGCATCCTTTCACCTGGCTATGAGCGGAAAGCCCTTGATTTCTTCAACTTTATGAGGCATGGCTACGAGGGGCACAGGGGAGCTTGTGGCTGGCACAGCAAGTGGCAAGAAACAAGGATGTTATGTTACTCTTCTCAGTGAAGGAAGAATGTTATGGTACTCTTCTCGGTGTTTTTAAGAAGGTGTATGCCAAGCCCATGGAAGATTTCAAAGTAAAAGAATGCAAAAGTGTCTCTGCAATCCATCCCTAATAAATGTTACAGCTAGGAAAAGTCCCCCCCCCCCCTAATTTTAATCAATCCTGCTACAATTTAAGTGCATTTTTTTCTTTCTCAGTCTTTGGGAAGAGTTGATCACTATCTCCAACCATGATGCCCTATACTATGAAGAATAATATGTAAGATAAATACCATGATCTAATTAAAATAATGACTAAAGCAAAGGTCAGGAGAAAGGCAAAGTCCTCAGGTTAGGAAAGGTTTTACTCCATTCAATTAAATTCTGTGAGTACTTACTGAAGGTTTTCTATGTGTCAAGTATATGCTGGGCAATAGGACTAGAAAGACAAAATCATTTCTTTCAAAAAGATCACAGTGTTAGATACACTTCTACTGAAATCAGAGGTCCAAAATAAAGGACACAGATAGGCCAATTGATTCATGAAGTGGTTAGCTATAACTGATGCATCTCAAAAGGTAAACTGAAGAACATACGCCCAATCCTTTTTTCTCCCAGCTTTACTGAGGAATAATTGACAAATATAAATGTATATATTTAAAGTGTCAACATATGCCCAAGTCTAAAGGAAGCAGCCACCACTTGACACCAGCTGATCTAGACGATGCAGAATGAAAGCTCAATGGTATGTCCAATCTTCCGATTTTTTGAAGAGACAGACAGCTGGAAGAATGAGCAATTCAAACTGGAGAAATCAAGGAATATTTATCAAGAGTCTGTGACTCCACATCACAGAAGGATAGAACTTATCTATCTGCAGGAAACTTACTAAACTGCCATTCAGTGAGATTTCAAGACTTGCTAGGCATACAAAGAGCCATGCACCTTGCTTACAATCCATAAAACTAGACCGGGCATCACCATATCTAAACATGTGTCTTAGGCTCCTAACTACAGGGACATCTAAGAGCCCACATGGTTCCAGTGGCAGCGATGCAGTAGCAGTTTACCCACGGAGAAGAGTATACCAGAGAATTTGGGGAGATCTACTACCCCCAGATGTTTTCCCTTTACTTCTCCAAGGGTAAAAAGTGACAGTATCTTATTCATTGCTAAAATAACTTAAAGATTACAAAGCCTCTTGACATATATTATTCTCACCCATTTAAGAGACCCTGGGCTCCCTACTTTCAACTCTGTCTGGGTTTGTAACACATCGGTAGCAGCCAACTGTATTCATGTTTTGAACTCCTTTATACTAAACCAACTTCAAGAGTTCTAAAATCTAATTCAGGACCACATGTTAACCAGCAACCACTACTTTCTTCATCCTCCTAAACCATTAGTCAATCCTATTTTACTTGCAATTCATTAATGAAAATATAATTTTTTACTTTGCTTCAGAAAGGTGTTTACTTTTGCCAAGGACATTTCCTATTCTCTAGTTAGGGAAGGAGAAATAAAACTATGTTGTCACCTAGACCTTTCATTCACGATTCACAAGATAGGTATTATTATTCCCATTTTTGCTGATGAGAAAACAGGTCTGAGTAGTTAACTTGCCCAAACAGCAGCTAGTAAATGACATAAGCCAGGACTGAACCCAGGTCAGTCATCTTGCAAAACTCTGTTCTTTCCACTATACCACACAGCTTCAACTGCTAATATTTCTCATGATAACAGTCATAATACTCCACTTTCACCTTATATTTGTACAGTGCAGCGTATCCTTCAAACTCCACTCCAGTTTTGTCCTTAGTTGGCCAGGTAAACGCAGGAGTACTTTTTTTTTCCTTTTCTTTTTAAGAGAAACAGAGAGCATGAGCTGGGTAGAGGGAGACAGAGAATCTTAAGCAGGCTCCACACCCAGCACAGAGCCATACATAGGGCTTGATCCCATGACCCTGGGAACATGACCAATGCTGGAAATCAAGAATCTGGAGTACTTTTAAACTTAGATTAAAATTCTAAGAGGCGCCTGGGTGGCTCAGTTGGTAAGCGTCTGACTTCCTGACTTTGGCGTAGGTCATGATCTCATGGTTTGTGAGTTCGAGCCCTGCATCAAGCACTGCACTGACAGCGTGGAGGCTGTTTGGGATTTTCTCTCTTTTCCTCTCTCTGCCCCTCTTCACTCATGCTTTCTCTCTCAAAATAAATAAATAAACTTTAAAAAAAATTCTAAGGCCAGGACTTCCAACTTCTAGATGTTCATTTCTGGAGATCCTTTCTATGTACTCACAAAATTATATCATGCACGCTCTATTGTCACTACTGTTTTTATTTATTTTTTAAGTTTACTTATTTATTTGGAGAGAGTGAAAGTGTGAGTAGGAGGGGAGCAGAGAGAGGGAGGGAGAGCGAGAGAGAGAGAGAATTCAAAGCAGGCTCTGTGCTCTCAGAGCAAAGCCCAACATGGGGCTCAATCTCCTGAATGGTGAAATCATGATCTGAGCTGAAATCAAGAGCTGGATGCTTAACTGACTAAACCACCCAGCGCCCTGTCACTCTTGTTTTTGATCAAGGGAACTACAGAATAAAAAGTACGTGAGACAATACATAATATTTAAAAATAATAGTACTACATAAAAATCTTTTAATAAAAGCTTTATATATACTATTAGTCCTGTGAAACTAAATGACATCCCTTTTAAATATACAGCAACATAGAAGAAATAACCTAAAGTTAGAGAGAAATGGTGAGGAAGTAGCTTTATGAAGCTATTTCTATTTTGAGGATAAAATAAATTTCACTTACTTGTTGATACTGAACACTAAGATATATAGAAAGCCCCTTGTAATTATTAAATGCTATAAAGAATACATTCATGCAAATTATCAATGTTTGAAAAATTCCAAACACTACTGTTAAGTTTTTAGACTACAGTATAGTATTTACTAGACCTAGCACTAACCTCACAACTCTGGATATAAAACCAATTCAGCTGCTTAAAAAAAAAAAAATCTTTGGAGCAAATGAAATAAACTTCCAAGGAGACTCCAAAAGAATGGTAATTTTTAAAGCTATTTTTAAATATTTGTTAAAATGAAGCTTCAGTATACAAAAATAGAAAAAAATGAAAGGCTTTGAGTAGGCTTTGGTGAGTCATAGGAAGAAAAGAAATGCAGCTGCACTCCAGAAACTAAAAATTTGTATCTAGAACTTCAAATAAGTATTAAATCAGAAATAAGTATTAAATCAGAAACGACTATCTGAATGGTTAACATCTAGTGCCCACTTAAAAAATCTACTCCAAGGTATCTATTTTTAGAAAAACAGTCATTATAGTCTTCAAACCACAAGCACAGATGAATATGTTTTGGTAACTAAAGGGCCTCTATGGTGTTAAACACACACACGTAACACATAAAAATTCTGACTCCTGTAGAAGAAAAAGAAGGGACAATTATAGAATACAATAGTATTAATGAAAAGCAGTTGGCCATACAGTAGTAATGAGCAACACAAGGGAGAGATGTGGGCATCTGAATCCTAACTCATTAGAATCTAAGCACCAAGAATTAAATATTATAGCACTTCAAAACCTATGATCAACTTATCCTTACTAACTGGGCCCAGAAATAAGAACACAGAATTGTGAGTATCCCTCATCCTTGAGGGAACATTTTTAAGGGTAAAAACTCAGTCATCCCCCCCCCCTTTTTTTGAGAGAGAGAGAGAGAAAGAGAGTGCACAGAGGAGGGGCAGAGGGAGAGAGAGAATCAAACAGGCTCTACATCCAGCACGGAGCCCAATGCGGGGCTCGATCTCAGGACTGTGAGATCATGACCTGAGCCAAAATCAAGAGTCAGACAATTAACCGACTGAACCACCCAGGTGCCCCATCAGTCATCCATTATTGCCTTAAATGATTGTTAAAATATTATTTAAGTATGTATGAATATAAAAATTATAAACATTGTATTGTTACAGTTCTTATACAACTAAAATAAATAAAATTGGGACGCCTGGGTGGCTCAGTGGGTAAAGCGTCCGACTTCAGCTCGGGTCATGATCTCACGGTTTGTGGGTTTGGGCCCCACATCAGGCTCTGTGCTGACAGCTCAGATCAGAGCCTGGAGTCTGCTTCAGATTCTGTGCCTCCCCCTCTCTTTGCCCCTCCCATGCTCATGCTCTCTGTCTGTCAATAATAAACGTCAAAAAAATTTTTTTAATAAATAAATAAAAATTACAAATTGAATACAAAAGTTATTCAAGTTGTCATTAATTTACTATGACAGATGATGGTACTTGACCAGAACTAAGTTGCAATTCCCAATATGAAAATGGTTTTAACTGTCCTACTAGGTTCTTTGGAAAAAAGGAAGCCTAAGGTAAAGATGTTATTCTCTCACTTTTCTCTATTCAAACTATAAACTTCTATTCATGTAAGATACTGCTCTTATTGTGTCTCTGAATTGGGCCCAGAAGATTCTCCCTTCACTCCTGACACATGAGTAGGAGTGGTAAAGGGCACACCACAATCATTACTAACCACTTGAATGGCTCTTGCTAGGGCTAAGGATGACTTTTATCGAAAGACAAGAGATAAGTGTTGGTGAGGATATGGAGAAAAGGGAACTCTTGTGCACTGCTGGTAGGACTATAAATTGGTACAGCCATTATGGAAAACAGTATGGAGGGTCCTCAAAAAATTAAAAATGGAACTATCACATGATCCAGAAATCCCACTTCTAGGTATCTATCTGAAGGAAATGAAAACTATCTTAAAGTGATGTCTGCACTCCCATGTTCAGCATTATTCACAATAGCCAAGATATGGAAACAATTTAAGTGTTCATTGAGTGATAAATGATGAAGAATATCTGATACACACACACACACACACACACACACACACACACACACACACACACACAGGAATATTATTCAGCCAAGAGAAAGAAGGAAATCCTGCCATTTGGAAAAACATGGATGAACTCACAGGACATTATGCTAAGTAAAATAAGCCAGAAAGAGAAAGACAAATACTGTATGATCTCACTTATATATGGAATCTGGAAAAAAAAAAAAGGGGGAATAAGGGGGTCAAACTCAACCCATACAAAGAGACGGCAGAATGATGGTTACCAGGTACCAGGGGGTAGGAAAAATGGGGAGATGCTTGTCAAAGGGTAAAAGCTTTTAGTCACAAGAGAATAACTACTGAGGATTTAATGTACAGTATGGTGACTATACTTAATAACACTTTATTTTACACTTGAAATTTACTAAGAGAGTAGATCTTAAGCATTCTCACCACACACGCGTGCACACAACACATACGCACACAAAGGTAAGCTATGTTATATCAAACAATCATGTTGTACACTTTCAATATATATAATTTTACTTGACAATTCACCTCAATAAAGCTGGGCAGGGGGAGAAATGAATAGATTATAGCAATCTCCTGCCAGGCCTTCCTGCCTCCAGTTTTTCTTTTCTGCAACCCTCAACCTTCACAGCTGCCAAAAGTCAGCTTTCAAAAGACGTATCTATTCAAGTTTCTCTACTACTTAACCTTTGTAGTCTCCACTGACCCCAAAATAAAATTAGATCTTAATACTATATACAAAGCTCCTCAAAATGTAGCTACAACTTTTCCTTTATTTTTTAAATCAGCTTTATTTATTTTGTAGCAGCTTTACTCACAGTAGCCAAAAGCTAGAAACAGTCAAAATGTTCATTTAAGGTGAACAAATTGCTTTATAACCATGCAAAGGAACACTCTTGAGCAATAAAATGACAAACTCAGTAACATTTACTAACAATAAAATGTACCCATCTTAAGTATACAGTATAATGTTTTGTCAAATGTATATATCTCTGTAACCACCACCATAATAAAGATATAATACATTTCTAGTACCCTAACATTTCCCTTGTTCCCCTTTACGGCCCCAAGCAAACAACCGAAGTGGATGTTTTACTACCATTTTACCTATTTTAGATTTTTCATGTAAATGAAATCATACTTTGTATCTGACTTCACTCAGCATAATGTTCTTGAGATCCATCCATGTTTGAGTGAATCATTGATCAACTCATTTTTCTTTCTGAAACATATTCCATTCACCTTAGACATTTGGATAGTTTCTAGTTTATGGCTACAGTAAATATGCTCTGAATAACTGTGTTAAAATCTCTGAATGCACATTTGTTTGCATTCTCTATCATTTCAATACCCAGGAGTGGGATTGCCATGTTTTAAGATACAAGGATATGCTTAACTTTTTAAAAAATGACCAAATAGTTCTTTGAAGTGGTTGTACCATTTCACATTCCCACTAGCAATGTAGGACAGCTCCAGCTGCTACACACCCTTGCCAACATTTACTATGGTCAGACTTCCTAAAGTTACCCATTCTCATTTCTATATAGGGATTTCTCTTTCTGGTTTGACTTTGCATTTCCAGACAACTAATGACATTGAGCATGTTTCACGTACTTACTGGCTAGATAACTTCTTCTGTAAAACATCCAAATCTTTTCCAGTTTTTGAACTGGTTGTCTTCTTACTGAGACGTAAGACTTCTTTATATGTTCTAGTCATTTGTCAGACATGTGTATATTTTCTTCCAGTCTGTGGCTTGCCATTTTGTTTTAACATTTTCAAAAGAGCAGTTTTAAATTTTGATGAACTCTAGTTTTTCTTTTTTCTTCTACACTTCATGCTTTCTAAGAAATCTTTGCTTACTTCAAAGTCACAAAATTTTTTCCTATGTTTTCTTTTAGAATTTTCAGTTTAATTTTCATGTTTAAGTGTCAGATCCATTTCAAGGTTATTGTCCTTTACGGTATGAGGTAAGGATTAAAGTTCCTTTTCTCCCCCAGTACCATTTGTTGAAAATACTGTATTTTTCCCATTGACCTGCCTTGCAACCTCTGTCAAAAATTGATTACCATATACATGTGTGTCCATTTCTGAACTGTATTTCATCATAGTGATGTATATGCCTATCTGTATACCAATCCCTCATAGTCTTGCTTATTGTAGCTTTCTAGGAAGTTCTGAAATCATGTGATGTTAGCATTACAGAGTTAGTTTTCAAAATTGTTTTGGTTATTCTGGATCTTTGCAATCACTGATTAATTTTAGGATCAACTTATCAATTTTGACCAAAAAAATTACCTGCAGAAATTGTGACTGAGATTATGCTAAATCTACAGATGAATTTGGGAAGAACTGACATTTTAACAATATTAACCCTTCCAATCCATGAACATGGTATGTTTAGGTCATCTTTGATTTCCTCATTTATGTTTTATAGTTCTCAATGTACAGACTTTGTATATATTTTGTTAAATTTATCCCTTCTCATTTCATGTTTTTGCTAATATTGTAAACATTTTGCAAATCCATTTTCCAACTGTTCATTGCTAATATAAGGAAGTACAGTTGATTTATATATTTTGACATTATATGCCTTATACTTGCCAAAATCGCTTATCAGTTCTAGCAGCTTTTCTGTAAATTCTTAGGGATTTCTTAGCATGGGACGTTATTTAGATATAAAGACTAGCTTTTATTTTCTAATCCAATATGCCTTTAATTTCTTTTTCTTGACTGGCTAGAACTTCTGGCAAAATTTTGAACAGAAGGGTGAGGAAGAACATCCTATCCTAGGGAGAAAGCATTCAGTGTTTCACTATTAAGAATATTAGCTATAATCTTTCATGGATCCTTTTATATCAGGATGAAAAGGGCACCTATTGCTATGTCTTTAATTCACTTATCTTTTCTTCTTTAGCATCAACTCTGCTATTGAGTCAATTCAGAGCAAGTTTTCCTTTTACATATTAAACTTTCAGTTACAGTTGTTACATTTGACATGTATTTTTTCCTTCATTTTTATCATTAGTCATGTTTTCTTTTAAACACTTGAACATATTTATAAGAAGTCTTTGTCTGCTGATTCCATTATCTCTGTGTCTTATGGATCTGTTTCTACTGACTGATTTTTCTCCTGGGTACGGGTTATATTTTCCTGCTTCTTGAAATGTACTATAATTTGTAACTGGATGTTGGCTATTGTGATATTGTGTTGTTGAATGTCTGGATTTTATAGTCTTCCTTTTAAGAGATTTGATACGCTTTCGCTGGCACTTCTATTACTTTTAGATCAGCACGATCCTTTTGAGACTTGCTGTTCAACAAAGTCTTTCCATACTGTCCAGTTAGAAATCAAATGTCTGCCAGTTTTGTGAGAACTCTGAGAATTGTACAGCTTATAGCTCCCCAGCCTCATGGAGTTTCATCCTACTCATGTGTTGCTTATATTTCAACAATACACTCAAGTGTGCACCTTAGATTTCTGGAGCCTTTCTCTGTGTACTCCCTCCTCTTCCAGATTCTGCTCTGCAATTTCCAGCTGCCTTCACTTCCCCAAAATCTAATCTGTCTCCTCAAACTCAGCAATGCCACCATCCTCCACTGGAGTTCACCCTTTCTGTGTTGCTATTTGGAAAATACCTCCCAGCAGGAAGCCAGAGTGATAGTTCTCACCTCATCTGTTTACCTCTCACAGGAATCACAATCCTGTACTGCCTTGTACTCCAAGAATACAATTGTTTCATTTTTTTTTTTTTTATCCAGTTTTCTACTTGTTTACAGTGGAAGGTAAAGTCCAGCACAGGTTACTCTATCTTGGCAGAAGCAGACATACATGTTCAAGCTATCCTTTTTGTCTCATCCCATCCCCCACGTTCAGCCCACACCAAACGACTACTTCCTTACACCTCGCTAAGCAGTTTCTTGTGTTTTAATTTAGCTTCCTGCCTTGGTCATTTCCTTCTCATCCACCATGACCCAACACTTAGGTCACCTCGCCTTTGAAAATCTTCAATTTTCTACAGAGATGTTTTTCTCCCTGTCTCCACAGCATATTGGTCACACATACTATAGTATTTATCCCAAGGTACTCTCACTATTTGCACATCTCCCCCACTAAAATGAACTTTCTAATAATAATGGAAATTGCTAACATTTGGATATTTTCTATGTGCCAGATATTGTTCCAAGCACTTTACCTATATTTACCCATTTAATCTCCATAAAACCCTAACATATACGTACTGTTATCATCCTCATTTTACAAATGAAACTAAAGCACAAAGAGGTTAAGGAAATCGCCTGAGATCACATAGCTTGGCAGCGGTAGAGCCACAATATAAATCTAAAGAGTCTGATTCTAGAGCTCATGCTCATTATACTGTTTCTGATGAATTCCTGAAGGGCAGCAACTGTGTCTTATTCTTGTTTGTACATCCCATGCCAAGAGCACCTCAAACATTTGTGGAATGAATTAAAATTTTTAATTTTCTCCTAGTCATACAAAAAAAAAAAGTCCTTCATAAGTAATGCAGGTTTGTAGTCAGTAATTACAGAACTGAATCTAGAAAGGGTCTTTTATAAACATGGAGGAGACTAAAATTCATTTTCTAATAATATGTTTAAAGATCTCTGAAGAATTTTAACATGCAGAAAAGACTAAGAAGGTTTTTTAGGTAGCCAAGTTAATGTAGTGAACTCAGAAACAAAAAGTCTCTGCTAAGGAATCAACACCCCCTAAGAGAGAGATGAAATGCCATAATTTGTCTCCACTAAATGCATACTAAATTAATCCCATCTATCTAAATGTGCAATAGAGATGGAGGCAAAAGTAAAAAGATAGGGTATTTAAACAAAAATTTAATCCTAAAAGCCAAATGTGTCAACAGTAATCAATGAAAACAAACAAAGCCACACTGCTCAATGAAGTTAACTATGTATAAACAACAAAAATTTAACTAATTCTGTATGAAAAGGGTATGAGTCATTACCTTGGAAACAATTAAGTGTCTATCATATGATTATTAAAAGCATTTAAGTTCTTGGGAATAAGTAGTATATAAAACTAAAAGTACTTTGAAAAAGTAATACAGGCATCTCCTGCCTTTCAAAAGTTCAAGGTAAGCCACTTTGCTTTACAAAAGACATGCATTCACACATTTTCACCAAGCAAAAGAAATACAAAGAGGATTTTCTCTTCTATGAAAAAAAGCGAAAAGCAAACTTAGCATCCAGTGTTTGTTCTGCAGTGAGCCCTTACAGAGGCAGTGTGCACTGGGGCTATGGCTGAGCTCCTTCCCTAGGAGCCACACTCAACATCAAGCTGCCGCAGCTTTGAAGCGTGTCTGTGAGCATCTGTGCTTTATCTTCACTTATTTTGTGCATTCGTTAGCAAGATGTGTCCTAAAGTGTCAAAAAAGCCTGAGGGAGATTATTCTTTGGGTCTGAGAATGCTTAAAAATTTTCCCATGCAAATTAATGGTAACTGCTTCTTTGCTTTACGCCATTTTGGCTTATGGAAGGTTTCATAGCAGACGCTCTTCTTTCAGATAGCAGGGGAGAGCTGTAAAAATTTACACACAAATTTAAATGATTAAAAACAAAAATATATATATTGTGCACAAGTGGATAATTACATTTCATCAGCAAGATAGTAATGAACCACAGGGGGCGAGATGTACTGAGGGGAAGTGGGGGTTGATGCACCGTTGCTACTTTCAGCCTCTACCACATTACCAATCTACACCGTGTATCTGGGCTTCTACTCCAGCCTACATCGCACCGTCCAACTTGCTTGGACAGGTCCACAGTCCCTCATCCAAAGTCCCTGAAACCAATTCAAAATTTTTCTGATTTTAGGAAGGTGCATTTTACCCAGCCCTCCAGCAGGATCTGGGGCTGCACCCTGTAATCAAACACATGAATATTTCTGCAGCAAAATGCATGAATATTCACATTAAGTGGAATAAAGAAAGACTATAAATAATCTCACATCAGTTCAGGTCAGATTTATAGGCCTGAAAAAACATCCTCTTTTCTGAGCTTTTAGGATTTTTAAATAGTAGGAAAAGGACTATAGATTTGTGTTACCACATTGCATCCAATCTGCTCACTCCCGCCTGAGAAATGACAATTGCTCCCTTATCTGCCATATTCAATTACAACACTAATTTCTATACTAGTCTAGAAATGGCAGCATCTTTGGAGATCATTTATTCAAACTCCTTATTTCATTGCTTAGGAAACTAAAGCCCAGAAAAGATGGAATAACTTGTGTAGGGTCATACCTACTGACAGAGCTGAAACTAGAACATGCAGGTCTCCTATCTCCCAGGCCGACTGCTTGTTTATTGGTTCATTTGTTCGTTCGTTCATTCAATCATTCATTCTCTCTCTCAATTCAAAGTGATTCTTTTCAGTTTTTTCAAATAATTATAGGCTCGCAGAGACTTGCAAAAATAGTATAGTGTCCTATGTACCCTTCAACTGGCTTCCTTCAGTACATAGCTGTGGTACAATATGAAAACTAAAAATGAACATTGGTACATTAGTGTTAACAAAACTACAGATCTTATTCTATTCTCAGCACTTTTCTTAACCTGTATTCATTTGTGTGTATAGGTGTGTATAGTTCTAAGCACCTTTATCCCATGTACAGATTCGCGTAACCACTATCAGAATCAAGATACTGAAATGTTCCATCACCACAAAATACCTCTTTGTATTTACACCCTCCCTGCTTCCCACACTGTCAGCATAAGTGCTGACTCTAGCAAGCACTAATCTGTTCTCCATCTCCATAGTTTTGTCATTTTGAGAATGTTGTATAAAAGGAATCATACAAGGGCGCCTGGGTGGCTCAGTAGGTTTAGCATCTGACTTCCACTCAGGTCAAGATCTCACAGTCGTCCGTGAGTTAGAGCCCCGCGTCAGGCTCTGTGCTGACAGCTCAGAACCTGGAGCCTGCTTCAGATTCTGTGTCTCCCTCTCTATAACCCTCCCTGGCTCACGCTCTGTCTCTCTGTCTCTGTCTCTGTCTCTCTCTCTCTCTCAAAAACAAACAAACAAACAAATAAATAAATAAATCATACAGTACTGTAGGGACCAAGGCCAGCCTATCCCAAAATGGGCTACTTTGGCATGAGCTTTAAAAGTTAAAAGGAAAAGAAACCCAGCAGATCAAGGAAAAGCTCTTCACCTTGACCTCAACTGCACGCTCAAACCAGAAAGAAAGCTATTAACAGAGATTCCTCTTTACCTAAGAAACTTACCTGCATGACAGGGCAAGATTTGTTTTCCAAACATCTCCTTTAACCTTCCTGCTAATGGTCTTTCTCCCTTTGTAATCTCTAGACCCCAACCCCTCTCAGCTCATATATAACCATCTCCTTGCCTCATTGTCTTTGGAATTTCATGTCTATGCGGATTCCCCATACATATGCTATTAAGTTTTATTTTCTCCCATTAATCTGCCTCATGTCCTTTTGATTCTTAGTCCAGCTAGAAGGATCTTGTAGGGCAGAGCAAATTCTTCCTTTCCAACAGCATATAAACTTCTGAAATTGATGTTTTCTTTAATTGTGGTAAAATTTACCATCTTAACCTTTTTTTTTTTTTTTTTTTTTTTTTTTTGAGGGAAAGAGAGAGGGAGCACAACTGGGGGAAAGGGGCAAAGGGAGAGACAGAGAGAGAGAATCTTAAGCAGGGTCCATGCTTAGCGCAGAGCGTGACATGGGCTCAATCTCACAACCATGAGATCAGGATCTGAACCAAAATCAAGAGTTGGATGCTCAATCAACTAAGCCACCCAGGCACACCCCCCCATCTTAACCATTTTTAAGTGTACAGTTCAGTATATTCACATTGTCATGTGACCAATCTCCAGAACATTTTCATCTTGCAAAACTGAAACTCTACACCCATTAAATGACAACTTCCCATTACTCCCTCCTTCCAGCCCCTGGTAACCACTATATTACTTTGTTTCTCTTCATGAGACTACTCTAGATACCTCATATCAATGGAATAATACAGTATTTGTCTTTTGGTGACTGGCTTATTTCACTTAGCATAATGTCCTCAAGGTTCATCATGTTGTAATATGTACCAGAATTTCCTTTTTAAGGCTGAATAATATTCCATTAAATGTATATGGCATTTTATCCATTCACTTATTGATGGACATCTGGGTAGCTTCCACCTCTAGGCTATTGCAAATAATGATGCTATGAACATGAGTGAACAAGTATCTCTTTGAGACTCTGCTTTAAATTCTGTGGGATATATATCCAGAAGTGGAATTACTGGATCATATGGTAACTCTATTTTTAATTTTCTGAGGAACCACCATATTGTATTCTGTAGTGGCTTTTTACATTCCTACCAGTAGTGTGGAATGACTTATTTCATTCAGCATAATTCTTTCCAGATTCATTCAAATTGTTGTATGAATAAATAGTTCAGTTCTTTTCATTGTTGAGCAGCATTTCATTGCATGGATGTATCACCATTTGTTCAACAAGTCACCAGTGAATGACATTTGGGTTATTTCCAGTTGTTAGCTATTACATATAAAGTTGCTATAAACATTTGTGTATAGGTTTTGACATAAGTTTTTACTTCTCTGGAATAAATTCTCTGGAGTGTGATTGTTGGGTTATATGGTAAATGTATGTTTAATTTTATAAGAAACTGCCAAGCTGTTTTTCAGTGTGGCTGTACTATTTTTACATTCCCATCAGCAATATAAAAGAAACTCAGTTTCTCTGCATCTTCACTAGTCTTTCATATTGTCAGTATTTTAAATTTTAGCCAGTCTATTTGGTATGTAGTAGCTATCTCATCATGGTTTTACATTTTTCTAATGGCTAATGTTATACAAGCTTACTTATCTTTACAGGCTCTTTTTGTTCATTTTCTAATTGTACTGTTTACTTTCTCACCACTGAGTTTGGAGAGTTCTTTACATATTCTGGATACAAGTCCTTCAGATATTTGATTTGCAAATATTTTCTCCTAATCTGTGGCTAATCTTTTCATCTTATTAACCAGGTCTTTTACAGAGCACAGACTTTAATTTTAATGAAGTCCATTAAATGAAGATTTTTTTCTCTTATGAAATGGGGTTTTGGTGTTATGTCTAGTAACTGTTTCCCTAGCCCTAGATCCTGGAGATGTTCTCGTGTTTTTTTATAAAAGTTATATAGTTTTACATTTCACATTTAAATTCATTTTACATTGATCTCACAGGTATCCATTTTACTTTTTTTTTTTTTTTTTAAGGTGTGAGGTTTAGGTCAGGGTTCATTTTTTTGTCAATGATGTCCAATCATTCCAGCACCATTTGTTGAAAAGACTATTCTCCTACTGAATTGCTTTTGTACCTTTGTCAAAAATCAATTGGGCATATTTGTGTTGATCTATTTCTGGGTTCTCTATTCTGTTCCATTGATCTGTCTACTACTCTACCAATGCCACACTGTCTTGATCAATGAAATTATATCTAAGACTTAACATTATGTAGAATGATTCCTCCCACTTTTTCTTCCCTAACATTGTTTTAGCTATTCTAACTCCTTTCTTGCTGCTGATTTTACTTTACTACACTGCTTATTCTTGCTTTTAAGGTCTCCCCTACACCTACTATGGGTATGAAAGCTTGGGGAAGAAAGGAGAAAAAAGAATCACAAAGGAAACAATATGTAATATACTACCACCACCCTAAAATATTACCTATGTAATTTCTGTCCACCGATCCTAATGACATCCCAATTTCTTCATGAGAGGTTCTCTACTATTCCAGTACACTTCAGTATCTCTAAATGAAATAGCTAATATATCCCCACTACTCATTAGCCACAAGTCATTTACTTCCTTCTCGTAGATAGTTGTAAATATACTGTGTCCAACACAATGCCTGTTCATCAGGGAACACGGTCCATGTTTTAGACTTCTTTATTTTCCTCCATAAGCTTCAGTAAACATTGAGCTAATTAATTGAGGATTTCTTTTATCTAACTGGAACTTACAATATAAAGATCCTAGGATATCTAGAAGAACAAAGGTAAAAATTAGCTAATTGCTACACTGTTCCTAGTAATAAAGTCATTATTTCACCAAGTCTCAAGATTTTAAATTTAATCTCACTTCTGAATCTGTTAGAGTATACCTCTAGGCTCTTTTTCATTTTCTTGATGAGATGGCTTAGGTAAAGAAAGAGAAGGCAGTGAATAATAAATTATGGTGGTTTGCTTTTTTTCTCCCTGCTGTTTGCCCAAAATGCCACCCTTCACCCAAATTTTAAGGTTATTAGACATGATTCATCTCTAACATTCCATGAGGATTTAAACAAAAAGGAAAATGGTCCAAGGGGCTGGAATATCGATTTAAGTAAATCACAGAAACTCAAAATTTAAAATGAAACTGTAAAAGAATTTACCAACTCCAGTTTCCTATAGTCCTACCTAAATCAACTACAAGGGGTCTTTGTGTTCTTGGCTAACATACTGAGAGCATTCTCCTCTTAATTATCAATACTTTGCTGATAAGATTTCAACAAAGTAAGGTGTACATCAATTGAAAAAATATAGTTGCTTAATCCATGTTTTCAACAATAATCATACAGTCTGGAGGTGCCTGGGTGGCTCAGTTGGTTAAGCGTCCGACTCTTGATTCTGGCTCAGGTCATGATCTCACAGTTCATGAGTTCAAGCCCCACAACCAGCTCTGCACTGATGGCATGGAGTTCACTTAGCATCCTCTCTCTCCCTCTCTTTCTTCCCCTCCCCTGCTCATGTTCTCTCTCTCAAAATAAATGAATAAACTAAAAAAAAACAAACAAAAAAAAATCACAGTCTGCCTACTCTATGATCAAATGCCTGCTCCACAGCTAAAACAAATAAATACATGACTCCCTCCCTAAAAGTTGTTTGTTCACTGACTGCCTGTGAATTCTGACTGTTTAAATAAATAATTTACAATACACTATCAAAGTAAATATAATAAAACTACACATACATTAGCTCTTTTCTTACAAAATAAAGCAATCCATATGTCACCACAACACCTTTGCCAAAACTTAATTATTTTGTTCCTCTCCATTTTTTTTTGTGGTAGTATGGTACGGGGCAGGCAGGGCAAGCTGTAACCAGGAAATTTTTAGAGCCACTAGTCTTACAAGCTTTCATCTAGTGTGTCTCTGGTGGCTTCAGGAGGGATCTTCTCCAACACCCCATGTGATGCTCTAGCAACTAAGTATATGAATTATAATTCTCAGAATATACACATTAATTACACTTTTTCTAGCTCTGCCCTTTTCACTTCAATGTTTTATTACAACGACTATAATATGCACAATGCAATGTACTGCTCCAACCCCCACCACACACAGTGAAACCCACTATTTGATGACCAAAATAAGAAATTTCATAGTTGTAGTACTGCAAGAACATGGAATAATCTGAACTCAGGCATTGCTCATAAGAGTGTCAGCTAGCACAATCACTTTGGAAAACAATTTGGTATTATTTACTAAAGCTGAACACGTGCATACATTCCTGCATCTATTCTTTCAAGACAAGTACACCAGGAGACATGTACAAATACATTCACAGCAGCATTTTTCATAACAAAAATGCAAACCACCCAAATGCTGATTGAAAGAAGACTGTGGCATATTCACACGATAGGATTTCATACACCAGTGAAAAACTAATGAAGTACAATTAAACATGAAATGGATGAATCTTAGGAACAATTATGAATAAAAAACTACACATAGCAGACTCAATGCAACAAACTATCATATTTATAAATTTCAAAAGTGAGCAAAATTTAACATGGTATTATTTAGAGGAGCACTGATACAATTTTTAACAAGGAAAAATAAACACAAAATCCAGTACCCTGGGGCTCAGGGGCATGGACTGGGAAGTACAGACAGTTTCAAAAGGATTCATAAGTACAGTTTTAAAACTGGATGGAAAGCTCAATACTTTAATTATTAAGCTGTAAAACATGTGTGTGTGTGTGTGTGTGTGTTTTGAGTGTATAGCATCTAAAATCTCTGCAAAATTAATATTCCATCTATAGGACAAGTTTAGCGCAGTCATAAAATGACATTCCTGATCACTGGAGATAATGCCAACAAATAAAATCACTTTATTACAGCTATTCGGTAACTTTTGTAGTGACAAAGAAATGACAGGTGTCTCATAAAAAATTATAGCAAGGGGGAAGGCAAGAGAAGTGGGAGTAGTTATAAAAGGGCAACGTAAGGGATCCTTCTAGTGACAGAAATGTTCTCCATCTTTTTTTTTTTTAATTTTTTTTTCAACGTTTTTTATTTATTTTTGGGACAGAGAGAGACAGAGCATGAACAGGAGAGGGGCAGAGAGAGAGGGAGACACAGAATCGGAAACAGGCTCCAGGCTCTGAGCCATCAGCCCAGAGCCCGACGCGGGGCGCAAACTCACAGACCGCGAGATCGTGACCTGGCTGAAGTCGGAGGCTTAACCGACTGCGCCACCCAGGCGCCCCAGAAATGTTCTCCATCTTGACTATATCAGTGCCATTAATCTACTTCTGATATTGTACTACAGTTGTACAAGATGTTACTATTGGGAAAACTGGGTAAAACATACATTGGATCTCTCTGTATTATTTCTCCCAACAGCAGGTGAATCTATAATTACCTCAAAATAAAACTTTAATTTAATAAAAGAAAATAGGAAAAGATATTTTTGTCTAAGGCTTCTCCACTTTGGTACTACTGACACTGGGGGACATATAATTCTTCATGGTGGGGACTGTTCTGGGAATTGCAGGGTGTTCAACAGCATCTCTGACTTCTACCCACTAAATGTCAGTAGCATGCCCCAGTTATGACATCTCCATATATTGCCAAATGTTCTCTAGCAGGCAAAACTGCCCCATTTAAGAACTACTGCTTTACTCACAAAAGCAAAGAACTGTGGAAATGTTCTCAACAGAAGGAGTCTCAAGAGACATGACAACTAACTGTAATATGTGAGGCTAGGCTACTTCCTGTACTAGAGAAAAAAGCTATAAAGGACATTACTGGGTCAATTAGCAAAGCTGGAATATCAATGGTAGATTAAATAAAAGTATTGTATCAATATGAAATGTGTTTAAATAATGTAAAGAATATTCCAATGCTTAGGAAATACACGGTTAAGTATTTAGGTGTAAAGGGTCATGATGAATGCAATCTACTCTCAAATGATTCACTAGAATCATATGTGTGTTTTACATATACATATACATATGTGTGTTTTACATATACATGTAAATATTGTGTATATATGTATAGATGAATTTGATTAAAAGGTATACAGATGTGTTCTTCGTACTATTTTTATTCTTGCAACTTTTCAGTATGTTTGAAATTATTTACAAATAAAAAAGGTTTTTGTTTGTTTTTGCTGGAGGCAAAAGTTGTGGTCTTAACATCCTAATAGCAAGTTTCACAGAAGTAGTCCAGCATAACTGATAAAAATCCCAAGAGGATCGTGACTCCTGAGTGAATAAATTCCTACCTTAAGCCTGGGACATTCCCTAGAAAGAACTCTCTACCTTCAGCATATCTCCTCCTCCCCATTCTTTCTGGAGGCGACCTCTTGAACAGCGCGGAACCGAGAATCAACCTATCCCGCTTTTAAAAGACCATTCCTAGAAAGGTGACTCAAACCCACATCCTTACTCGATTTCTCCATAATTCACTGAGGCATCTTTACCCTGAATAATTAAGAAGCAAAAACACTAAAAAAGTAAGAAAACCACTTATCCGCTCCTATGAGCAAAAGGAGGAAGAAAGTTACGATGAGTGGACTAGAGGAGATAAAACACCAAATGTCTTAACAGGTCTGAAGAAAGGAAGGGGTAAAAAGAAATGAGCAGAGAGCCAGGCTGAGCGAGGCAGGAAGGGTGCATCGGCCAGGAAAAAGAACTCCAGTGGGTGGGAGTGCGTCAGGAGGAGAGGGAGCAGCTCACCTGGCCGTGGTAAGCAGAGGGTGTTGAGTCCCCACCAACTTCCGCACCTGCATAGCGATGTTGCTGAGTTCGTCGCTGAGCAGGCAGCGGAGGCTCATGAAGGACGTGGGATAGCCCACGATCTTCTCCGCCTCTGACACTACTTGGTTCCAGTGGGCCGGGGACCTGGAGGACTGACCACGCCAGGAGCCCACCGAAGAGATGGTATCGAGGAACGGGGACCACCACAGGCGTCGCGGGGAACCCGAGACCCCGAGATAACGGGGTAAGCGCAACAGCAGCCGCCGAAGGCTCATAATTTGAGTCTGGGAGTGTCAGGGATTTGGGGGGTGTCCGGAGGTGGCGCAGGGAACAAACCAGGGGCAGAGGAAGAACTTGCAGGAACTAGAAGGAACCGGCAACTCCGGACCCTGAAAGAAGGGAGAGTTCCTGGAACCGTGACTAGAAACGAACTTTAACTACAGCTTTCAGCACTTCAGGCTACACACACAACAGCCCAAGCTCAGCACTGCCCCTGGCCACCTGAGTAGAAACTACTGCCGCTTCTTAAATGGGGGACGCCATGTTGGAGGCGTGGAATACGGCCTGTCGTAAAGACAGCGAGGCGGGCTGTTCGGGAGCAAGGATTGTTCCCTACTTTACGACACAGTCGTGAACGCCCCCAGAAGGGAGGGGGGCCTTGGTAGTGAAACGCGGAAGACGAGGGGTAGGGCGAAAGTTTAGGCTCCTCCCACACCCTTCCTCGCCCAAGGTTGAAGGATTTAGGTTGTCCTGGATTGGGGTGGGGCGTGGGGGGTTGCTGTGTGGTGCTCCAACGCCCGGAGCGGGGGCGGAGTCTGATTCACCAGGGCGTGCCCAATTCCCAGCACAGAGAGGGCACACGTGAATATTTGTGTTCTGAGCGAGGGTCGGTGTCTACCAAGTGTCTTTTCGCGGCTCCCAGCCCTCCCGGAAGGAGGCGCCTCGGGCGGGGGTGCCGGCCCCTCTCGGAAGCCTCTCGCAGCTGTCCGCCCCCAGCCCCTGGCAGTGGTAGTGGAAGGGCAGGAGGGAGGGCCCCTAGGCCGGCGGGGCTTTTGGAGCTACCCGCCGCTACTCAGCATTGAGACGTAAAGTGAAGGCGTGCGGCTGAGCCCTTTTTTGCCCTCAGTTCCCAACCAGACAGAAGGTGGCGTGGCCTGGCAGAAAGGGTTCTTTTTCCCAAGGAATGTCCTCGATCCTTGCCTAATCACCAGCCTCCTCGCTGAGCCTCGGTTTCCCCCTGTGTATGACCCAGGCAGAAGCAGCCATGCCTCCACAAGGGTGCAGAGGCCCACGCCCAGCCTCTCGCCTTTCTCACTCGAAGGAAGCAACGTTCACCATCCAGGATTCAAAACTATTACTGGCCCTAGTGCTTTTCACTTACAGCTCACGTATTCGCTCATTGAATGCTCAAAACAACTCTATTAAGTAGTGTTCGTATTCTCCACGTTTCGGTGAGAAAACAGGCACATCCAGACTCTGTGAATTGTCTAAGGCCACACTAGACAGGGGTGTTATCTCAGCCAGTCAGGTTTCTGAATCCATGCTCTTAACCACAGCATTACACAAAGTAACAAACTACCAACCATGCTTCTCTCTTCATTGCTGAGGGGAAGCAGTCGATGTGGTTATCCTTTAGGTAATGCTACCTTTTCTTTGTTCAGGTATGTCTAGCGTCCTGCCCCTTGTCACATCACCCAAAACAAGTGTTACAAAACTCCTGTTAATAATGAAGAATATATTACCCAGTTTTACTCTCTTAAAAAATGCTTTTAGGGATGCCTGTGTGGCTCAGCTGGTTAAGCATACAACTTGGGTTTTGGCTCAGGTCATGATCTCACCATCCACGGGTTAGGGTTAGAGCCCCATATCTGGCCCTGTGCTGACCGCACAAAGCCTGCTTGGGATTCTCTCTCTCCCTCTCTCTCTCTATCCTTCCCCCTCTTGCTCTGTCTCTCTCTCTCTCTCAAACTAAATAAATCTTTAAAAAAACTTGTAAAACCTCCAACTTTCAAAATCCTTTCAAATTCATGATCGATATTTTAAAAATTAGTATCTTGCACAGTACTGGACTAGATTCTGGCTACATGTAAAAATTCAGATTTTAAAAAAGGCAAACTAAAGTAATTATTCACTTTGCAAAAAGATGCTTTTCTCTACAAATTAGCTTCAGACTCCCTTTAAATAGCAATTATTCTTTGTGATTTAAAAATCTGATTTTATTTCCAAAAATTCAATTTAGGCATAACTTTTCAGGGATACATTTTAGATCAAGTGAATTGTGCTTGTAAGTGTTAAACACAGTCTACACCCGCAAAATAAGTAAGGCAAGCTGAAGTTCAAAATAATTCCTGTGGAAGAGATAACAAACTCCTGGCAATAAAATTCAGCTCTGTTCTAGATGAAAATAAATGTGGAGAGTGAGATACCTTACCGTTTCAAAAAGTTCCAAGGCCTGAGCTTCTGGGTTATCCAAGGTGAAAGAAGTCACGAAAAAATGAAGAGAGATAAAGACTGAATGCAATAGATTGTGCACCTGAGGCTGTTTCTTCCGAATCATAGAACCTTAAGACTAACTTTTCATGCAATTTCCTTAATACCAATTCACAGCATGTACTTTAATTTTTCCACAGAAGCCAAATGCATTATTCTCTGGTCATACTCTATTAACCAAGTTTTTGATTATTCATGGGACTCTTGGTCTCATTTACTTTAAATAATCAGCACTTTCTTTTATACTTATAGTTAAAAGGTTGCACTATACCTAATGATAATCAGTTTTTAAAAGGTTAAAGTGGTATTTATTCTTTAATCTTCCAGATAAATATATAACTCCTTTGAGTCTTTCTGACTAAAGAGGTTTCTGAATTGCTACTGGCTTTTGGAGGAGCAGGGGAAGAAATATCTGTGATTCTGACCTTCCTCTGCCACTGGTAATACTCATTTTGCAGATTTCTCAACTTTGGTACTATTGACATTTGGGGGCATGGGATTCTCTGTTATGGGGAGGAGGGCTCTTCTGTGCATGGTAGGATGTTTAGCATCATCCCTGGTCTCTACTCACTATAAGCCCGCAGTACCCCTCTCGAAGTTGTGACAACCCGATGTGTCTCTGGACATTGTCCCTCGGGGGCAGAATCAGCCATGAGAATATAGGAAAATGGGAGATGCTGGAAAAAAAAACAAAAAACCAAACCAAAACAAACAAGGGCCATTGATGACATTTACTCCTACAAAGCAGCAAAAAAGAAGTCCCAGGTATGAGTAGTCCTGCAAGTTAAAGTGGTCATTCCACAATCTGTGGAAACTTCCTGCCATACACAGGGACTTCTCCAACTCCTTGGAACTTGGGGGTTGTTTAGCAAGGTGGCAAAAGATGGTCATGGTTCCTCCTACACCTTTCTCAGAATCCTGAAATTGGTAAAGTACCAGTCCTCTCTGCCTTCTGCTGACCTTAGAAACAAGTGAAATTATATTTGATGTCCTTTTCTTTGGCTGGAAACCTAAACCAGCCTTTGAAAGTACAAGGTCTTAGCAAGGATGGTGTATGCTTTGGGCTTTGGCCATTTCTATGATTAGGTGAGTGGGAATAGATAGGGACACTGCAGTCACCCTTCTTCTACCACCCTTAACACAGTCACTTATTGTTTATGCCAAGAGAGTGCTTTCCAAAGCAGTTGAAAAGCATTGTGGTATATTATGGGGCAGGATGATAAAAGGAGGTGAGTTATCAGACTAGCAGCAAACCAAAAATTTGACTATCTAGTGGGCTGCAGGCTGTAGAGACAGCACATATCGCCAGTGAGATTATAAAATAGTTTCACAGCATCTATGGAAGGGAATTTGATAATCCCTAGAAAAATTACATATGCATTTATCCTCTGACCCAGAAATCCCAGTTCTAGGAACCCTTTCCAAAATACAAAATAACATGCACAATTTTATTGCAGTATTATTTGCAATAGCAAGATTGGAAACAAACCAAACAACCACAAGTAGGGGAGTGGTTGAATAAACTGGAATAAATCCATGTAATGAAATACACTGTGTAACTCTGAAAAAGAACGAAGGCCATCTCTACACTGATGTAACATGAGCTCCAGAATATGGGTTAGCTTTAAAACAACAATAGCAACAAAAAACAAACCAAGATGCAGAACAACATAGTGTTCTTTTTTCTGTAAGATAGGTGCACAAGATGAATGTACACTTGCATATGTATTTGGGCTGGGAAGAAACAGAAGGGACAGGCATGAAACAGACTACTCTTTACATACCTTGACTGTATAGTTTTGAATTTAAAATCATGTATAGGGGTGCCTGGGTGGCTCAGTTGGTTAAGCTTCTGACTTCGGCTCAGGTAGTGATCTCACAGTTTGTGAGTTTGAGCCCCACATCAGGCTCTGTGTTGACAGTGCAGAGCCTGGAGCCTGCTTCAGACTCTGTGTCTCCCTCTCTCTCTGCCCCTCCCCTGCTCAAAGACTCTCTCTCTCTCTCATTCTCTCTCAAAAGTAAACATTAAAAAAATTTTAATCCTGTATATATTTGACATATCCAAAATAATTTTAAATTTTAAAGAAAAATGTAATTCCTAAAATTTGAAAACAAACTGAAGCAAATGATCTAAATGTATATTAAGTTGGTGACATAACCACATCAAGTAAATAATTAAATGATTTTAGAAAGTAGTGTTTTTATAGTGCACTTATAGTGTTCTCAGGATAAATAAACCTACAAAGAAATCTTAAACTTCAATCAGTAGTCTTATTGCTGATAGAAATATAGATATTATTTCTTTCAAACTATTCTTATATGTTATAGGTAAAAACAAATGTTAAGTGGAAGAGAGCCAAAGCATAAGAGACTCTTAAAAACTGAGAACAAACTGAGGGTTGATGGTGCGTGGAAGGGAGGGGAGGGTGGGTGATGGGTATTGAGGAGGGCACCTTTTGGGATGAGCACTGGGTGTTGTTTGGAAACCAATTTGACAATAAACTTCATATATTGAAAAAAATAAAATAAAATAAAAACAAATGTTAGAATTGTTAGGAATGATGAGTAAGTAGAATCCATGTAAACTTAAAGTTAAATTGGAAGTAGCATGAACTTAAAACTTGTCCTTTTCAAAAATATTTCTTATGGGCCAATAAGAAAAGTTTATACAGGCGCCTGGGTAGTTCAGTCGGTCAAGCATCTGACTTCAGCTCAAGTCATGAACTCGCAGTTCTTGAGTTCTCTGTGATGACAACTCGGAGCCTGGAACCTGCTTCAGATTCTGTGTCTCCCTCTCTCTCTGTTCGTCCCCCCTCCCCACCTCTCTCCTTTCTCTCTCTCTCTCTCTCTCTCTCTCTCTCTCTCTCTCTCTCAAAAATAGATAAAGACTAAAAAATTTTTTTAAAAAGAAAAAGAAGTTTTTACATTTATGGGGGGAAAGGGGGGGGAGAGAAGCATGTATTTGTTTTGTCCCTTGAAAAGACCAGGAAATAACAATAATCCTATAGCAATGAGTACCTTTAGCATTCATATCATACTTCCAAAACAGCATTCCCTTTTAAAAGGGCTGAGTCCTTTAGAAGAATGGCAGATTTCAGGTCTGGGGCAAGAAATGTGCATGATGAGCCTGGGACACCCTGTTGTGCCAGATATCAGGGAATCTATTATAAAGTCTAATGGGTCAGGTCAATGGAACAAAGGGATCAGCATAAAGGAGCTCCCACTAGCTGAAAAGGGGTCAATCTGAGCATCAAAATCGGGTAAGAACTACAACTGATTGTAATTCATTGATGACATATAAATCCTTGAGTTCGTTATTAGACATAATTAGGGCAATACTCTGAATATTATCAATATCATGAAAGAATTGAACAGTTATCCTGCCTTCCTTTATGAGTTATATTTAGTGGTGTTTTAATCTGGTTTAGCCCCCTTGAAAGCTGAATCTGAAACAAGAGCTTACTTTTAGGTGGTTTATTTTGGATAGCAATCTCAGGAAGCAGCAGTGGATGACCAGGGAGAGTGAATCAGAGGAGGTCAATACAAGGATGTCTTTGAGTTAGTCACCACTGTGGGCGATGAGGCTTTGAGCCTTCTGGGACTCTTTGAGTTGTCATGTAGAATATACTTCATAATTGTCAGCCTGATGCAAGAGAGGAGCAGTTGACCAGCTCCCAACTCCCATTGGTCCAAATTTCCCCCTTGGGGCATTATTCCCCTCACATTTCTAGGCTGTCATGTGGCTGCCAGGCAGATATCCCACCCTCATGGAGTTAGAGGACCTGGGGGACAGAATGTGACATGCCTGCGTATGTGGAGAAGTGCTGGCAGGTTACACCTGCAGGAAGCTGGTTGCTTTGGCAATGGCTGCAGGGAGAGGTGGACTGATGTGACACAGGGAACAAACCAGGAATAGTCCAGGCTGATTAGGGAAAGTTCTTTATAACCTAATTCCATCTGATAAGAGAGGAAGAAAGGATAGATTTAAGAAATCACCAGATAGGGGCGCCCGAGTGGCTCAGTCCCTTAAGCGCCCGACTTCCGCTCAGGTCATGATCTTGCAGTTCATGGGTTTGGGGCCCACATGGGGCTCTGTGCTGACAGCTCAGAGCCTGGAGCCTGCTTCAGATCCTCTGCCCCCGTCTCTCTCTGCCCCTCCCCTGCTCTCATTTTGTCTCTCTCTCTTTCAAAAATAAACATTAAAAAAAAAAAAAAGAATTCACCATATTGTGATTGCTTATGAAATAACCTATTCAGGCAACAATCACTAAAAATGCAAGGTTGATGAGAAGCAACAGTGGTGCACTGGAGACCCCACTGGCAACCACTCACCAATCAGCATGGCTAGACGTGGGCTTCCGCACAACTGGGCAGGCATTGTGAAGTATACAGCACCATCTAGGAAATATTTTTGCCCAAAAGGTGGAATCTAAATCTCATCAAGCCTGTAGGTCTAACTTCCAGTTTTCTAGAAACATCAGAGGGAGTGGAACAAGTTAAAGAGCTTCACAAGGAAACAAACAGACCAATCCAGCATGTCAGATATTCTACAGCCAGCTGACTGGGTTCCTTCAACAAGAAAAGGGGCTAAGATGAGATGCGGTAAAGGACTCCTGTAGACCGAGATTTTGAGAGGCATAACAAACCAAGTGTAACGCGTGGACCTGATTTGGATCTTGATTCTAACAAACCAAGTGTACAAAGTAAATTAGGAGACAACTAAAGAAATTTGAATTATAGTTCTGGTATATTAGATATTACAAAGGAATTATTGACCTTATGTGTGTGTCTGTTAGAAAATTTCCATATTTTTTTTTAAATTTTTTTTTCAACGTTTATTTATTTTTGGGACAGAGAGAGACAGAGCATGAACGGGGGAGGGGCAGAGAGAGAGGGAGACACAGAATCGGAAACAGGCTCCGGGCTCTGAGCCATCAGCCCAGAGCCTGACGCGGGGCTCGAACTCACGGACCGTGAGATCGTGACCTGGCTGAAGTCGGACGCTTAACCGACTGCGCCACCCAGGCGCCCCGAAAATTTCCATATTTTAAAGTAATGTATGCTAAAGTATATAGGAATGAAATAATACAGTCTCAAGAATTCTCTTTAAGACACTTCTGGAGGGAAACAAATAGATAAAAGCAAGTATGCTAAAATCTACAAAGTTGTTGATTCTGGATAATGAGTATATGGCATTTATTACACTATTTTGTATATGTATGAATATTTTTGTAATAAAATATTTTTAAAAGAAAGTAAATATCCTCATTAATTTTTTAATTAATTAATTAATTTATTTATTTATTTTGGAGAGAGAGAGTGTGAGCAGGGGAGAGGAGCAGAGGGAGAGAGAGAGAGAGGATCTTTTTTTTTTTTTCAACGTTTTTTATTTATTTTTGGGACAGAGAGAGACAGAGCATGAACGGGGGAGGGGCAGAGAGAGAGGGAGACACAGAATCGGAAACAGGCTCCAGGCTCTGAGCCATCAGCCCAGAGCCTGACGCGGGGCTCAAACTCACGGACCGTGAGATCGTGACCTGGCTGAAGTCGGACGCTTAACCGACTGTGCCCCGAGAGAGAGAGAGAGAGAGAGAGAGAGAGAGAGAGAGAGAGAGAGAGAGGATCTTAAGCACCCTCCACACTCAGCAGGGAGCCCGATGTGCGGCTCAATTCTACAACCCTGGAATTACGACCTGTACCAAAATCAAGAGCCAGATGCTCAACCGACTCAACCGAATATCCTTATTCCTTTTTAAAAATGGAAGCAAGTCAGGGGCGCCTGGGTGGCTCAGTTGGTTAAGCATCCAACTTCGGCTCAGGTCATGATCTCACAGTTTGTGATTTTGAGCCCCTCGTCAGGCTCTGTGCTGACACCTCGGAGCCTGGAGCCTGCTTCGGATTCTGTCTCCCTCTCTCTCTGCCCCTCCCCCACTCACTCTCTGTCTCTGTCTCTCAAAAATAAGTAAATGTAAAAAAAAAAAAAATTTTAACGGAAGCAAGTCAAATGACTTGCCCAAAGTCATAAAGCTAGAAAGTGACAGAGGTAGAATTAAAGCTCCAACTCATCTCACTCTTTCCCCTGTATCTTGTTGTCTTCAGAACTGAATGTACTTACTTATTTATTCATTTATTTTCCAAGCTCAAGTGCACATACTTGCTCCTTGACACACTTTTATCGTTCGTCCATGAGTTGCACTTTTTTATTGTATTGTGGCAGTAGACGGCCTCCAGATGGTGCCCAGTGGTCCCTGCCTCCTGGTGGTCACACCTGTTGTGGTCCTCTTGCACATTGCCTTAGGGTTGGTCAGTGTGGTCAACAGTATCCAGCAGAAGTGATGTTGTGTCACTTCTAATATTAATTTTATAAAAGACGTTGCAATTTCCATCTTGGGCTCTCTTTTGTTCCTGTTTTCTCCCTCCCTCCTTCTCTCCCCACCCCTCCCCTCACTACTTGCTCCGAGAGAAGCTGTGTCAGGAGGAGTTCTATGGAAAGGTCCCTGTGGTGAGGAGCTGAGCTTCCTGCCAACAGTCACGTGAATGAGCCATATTGGAAGTGGACCCTCCGGTTCCTTCAGGGACTGCAGCTGCGACTCACAGCTTGACTCTAACCTCATGAGAGGCCCTGAACCAAAAGCACCCAACTAAGATGCATGCAGATTCCTGACTCTCAAAATTTTGTCAAATAACAAATGTTAATTGTGTTAAGTTGCTCAGTTATGGGATAATTTGTTATACCGTGATAAATAATTAATCCAATGATCTGTTGATCTTCATGTAATGCAATACATACAGGGAACTCACCACCAACACACGAACTAGAATATTGACAAAAGACTCCTATATGTATAGACTTTTCTATCCCACTGACCTTCCTCAACCCAAAGTTATCTTTATCTAGAATCTTGTACTTACCATTCTCATGATTTTTTAAAAATACGATTTAATAGTACATGCATTTCTAAAAAGCATATTATTTATACATGTTATTTTGTAAAGTTTTATTTATTTTGAGGCAGAGAGAGAGAGAAAATGAGCCCAAGTGGGGGGAGGGGCAGAGAGAGAGGGAGAGAGAGAATCCCAAGCAAGCTCCGAGCCACCAGCACAGAGCCCCACACAGTGCTCAATCCTACAAATGGTGAGATTATGACCTGAGCCAAAACCAAGAGTCAGACGCTCAACTAACCGAGCCACTCAGGTGCGCCTATATATTTGTTATTTTTATTTTGAAAAGAGGTTCCATGCTAAACGTAATTTCCTGTGACCTTTTTTATTTACCCAACATGATTTTATTGAGATTCACCCATACTGGTGTGTATAGTGGCAGTTTATTTGTTTTGACTGCAGTGTAATATCCACTTAGTCAATATATCACACTGTATCCATTCTCCTGTCAATAGACATTTGGATTGCTTCCAGACTTTTTTCTATTACAACAATGCTGTCGTGAACAGATTTACAAATGCCTCCAGGTTCACATGTTGAGAGTTTATATCTAGCATTGGAATTACTAGGTCATAGGGCATGTGGATATTCAACTTTAATAGATAATGCCAAATAGCTTTCTGAAGTGGCTTTATCAACTCACATTTCTACCAGCTGTTTATGAGAGATCCCGTTGATCACACTCTCTCAACACTTGATATTGCCAGCCTCCTTAAAATTTCCAACAAACAGGTGTAAAATGGACTCTCTTTTACAGTGTGGATCAGCATTTCCCTCATCACCAGGAAGATTGCTGAATGCCCTTTCCATCTTACAGATTAGCCCTCACAGGTGATGTGGGAAAGTATGTAATTCGTCGTTGTAATTTTTCTTTTGGGCTTAATTTTTACTTCTTCCTTTCTTAGACCCTCACTCCCCATGTACACAGTAGTCCTTTCTTGCTATCTCCTTCTAATATTCCACTGTTTGGCCTTAGAACAACTGCAGTTAGGGAGGAAATAGACCAAGACCTACTCTCCATTTCCCCTAGTTTCTCTCCCAACAGGGCAGCAATGTGGAATTGACTAGCAATGCTGCTAGTTAATTTCACACTAGGATTAGCTCAACAGGGGAAGAACTTGGTCTTTTTCTTTTTCAAAGGCTCTAAGAGACTGTTTTCTTTTAGGAACTGGGAATGAAAAAAAAATCTGCTGAGAAGGTTTTTTCTTGACCATAGACAGCATTGTATAAGGTCAACAATCTGGGTTCTTCAGCTCTGTCCTGAAAAACTGTATGATCATTGGGTAGTCATTAACCCTTCTAAGGTTAGAATTACTCATCTGTAAAACAAAAGTAGATGATCTTTTGGGTTCCATTAAGAACCGAAATGTTTTTATTCCATGAATGAATTTAACTAGTAGACTAATCTGGTCCTTATGGTCATTTCATTCTCTCTGTCTCTTTCATCCAACCAACCCAATTGATCTTGGCATTAACGTAGATTGAAACTTGAGGCCCACAAGGAAGATTTCAGAGAGGGCTCTATTATTCTTCTTTAATTGTTTTCTTTGCCACTGCAACCCCACTCTTAATAGAGTGCTGAATAGGCACCGCATAGATATTTGTTGGTCAGTTGAATGAATATGAATGAATGTGCTAGATCTTTATTCTTCATTCCCATCTTTAATCCACTATCACACTCAAGTTCAGAAGTTATTTGAGTTGCATTTGATTTGTGATAAGATCAAGAAGCCCAGGGTAAAGAATGCCTCCATCACTGCAAGTTCAGCTAGCTCTCCATTGTGATTTAAGCATGTCTCCTGATAACGAAAAATTACCACAACTAACTGAATCAAAATCTCTGGGCTTGAGGACCAGGCATCAATACTCCTTGTATGTAGTATGTACATGTACTATGTAGTCACACTAATTCCTTTCTCAAATACTCCTTGGGGTATTCTAATATGCAGCCAGGGGTTGAGAATTACTTTTCTAGAAAAATTATAATCTAGTCTTTTTTCTGTTATTTCTTGTTGGTTCTCTCTCTTTTATTCCCCTTTTCTTTCTTCTCTTCCCCTTTTTTCTTTCTTTCTTTCTTTCTTTCTTTCTTTCTTTCTTTCTTTCTTTCTTTCTTTCTCTTTAGAGGAAATACATAATTTCTTTCTCTTTAGAGGAAATACATAAGTCAGACTCCATTCCCTAGGGTTAGAGAAATTCTGATAGAATTGTATGTACAGAAACCCCCTCATTTTGTTGCATATAATGCATATACAGGTAACATCAGGTGAAAGGGAGTTAGGACATACTGCATTTATTATATATAAAGATTGACCACCTCAGACTATAGAGTTGGCAAAGCATTTTCTCAGTGACTGCTGCCCCATTGTAATAAGTACAACCCTAAACTACATGAAAATATTTCTTCTATCTTAAAATACAGGGTTTTTTTTCCTAAAATTAGAAAATATTTCATTCAGAGATGGATGTATCTAAGGGCAAACAATCAAGTCAGCATGTCAATTAATTCTAAGAAATCACTTTACACAAATTTACTGATAAAACTCAGTCAAGCCATTCTTTTCATAAGTTCAATGACCAGTTCAGTTAAATGAGTCAATTTAAAGCCCTATGTAGACTCACACTAATTCCTTTCTGGAAATAGCTACTAGAAGTCCTTAAAACTAAATTCACCATATTCAAAGGCTATTATGATGTTGCCCATAGGTATATTGACTTTCATAAATTACTTTTTTGCCAAATAAAGACAATGGATCTCAAGAGGAAGAGACAGATTGAGAGACAGAGAGACCATTCCATTATTAACCCTGGCAATATGGAAGCTGAGATATCAACTTGCTGAGCTGAAAAGAATTTGCAAAATACCATCTGAGAAGATCAGGTGATTAGGATAAATCATGTAAAGTCATTACATTTTCTACTTTTGTGTCAAGTTTAACACTATAATAAAAAAGAAAAAGAAAAGAAAATACCCATTTAAAAACACCACAAAAAGATCACTGTAAGAGAAGTCTAACTCAGAAGATGTTTTCAACAGTGAATAGATTTCTAAAACAAAATGGTAAGTTGTAAGCCATATAACTTAGAAGCTGACACCCACATAAGAAAGATGACATTGTCAACTACTACAGTGTCAGAGTGGTTTCTCAAAATTATCCTGGTCTAAATCAATCCGAAGAGCTTGCTGTGATGTTTTCTGTTCTTTGAAATCATGCCATTACCATCTGTAATAAATATGCTTGAATATTATAGGGCTGTTCTGACTATGTTGGGAGTAATAGGTTTGAAGTACATGACAAAATAAAAGGAACGTGCTGATGTCAAAGGGAGCAAGAATTCTTGTATTTTGCTAAGAATAAAAGAGTCTCGGTCCCCAAAGTCTAAAGAAAGAACAACTCTACAAGATACTTTTTCCATGGAGGGTGACAAAACTTGGTGATTAAGGGATCAGACACAGGGGCCAGATGCCCTGAATATGTATCCTAGCTTTGCTATTAACTAGTAGTGCAACATTGGGCAAATTATGTAATTTAGTCTCAGTACTTGGCTTTCTTGTGTGTAAAATGGGAAGAACAATAATACCTATATCAGTGGGTAATTTTTAACATTAGCATGAGTTTATAAAATTAAGTACTTAGATCAGTGCCTGACACATGGTAAGCTTACAACATGAACACCTGTTATTCTCCACTGTTCACCTGTCGGTCCTCTTAACTTCAAATCAATAAAAAATACAGATATAGAGTCCTTGTGCTTCTTCTACTTCTAGGAGAACAACTGTTTTAAATTCCAGAATAAATTATACTATTTACCTACTATTTACCTACTTAGGGTAAGCATGTACATACATACAAAAGACAACTGAAATGCTGTGTTGTTTGCTTATACTACTGGTGATGCTGTTTTAAGGATGTTCCAAGTTATATAGCTCACAACTTACCATTTTGTTTTAGAAATCTATTCACTGTTGAAGACATACTCCAAGTTAGACTTCTTTTACAGTGGTCTTTTTTGTGGTGTTTTTAAATGGGTATTTTCTTTTCTTTTTCTTTTTTATTATAGTGTTTAAACTTGACACAAAAGTAGAAAAAATAGGATAATGAACTCCTATATATGTATTATCCAGTTTTGGAAGTTATCAACGTTTTGTACTCCCCTTTGCAACAATGCTAAAATATTTTTTTTTAATTTTTTTTTCAACGTTTATTTATTTTTGGGACAGAGAGAGACAGAGCATGAACGGGGGAGGAGCAGAGAGAGAGGGAGACACAGAATCGGAAACAGGCTCCAGGCTCTGAGCCATCAGCCCAGAGCCCGACGCGGGGCTCGAACTCACGGACCGCGAGATCGTGACCTGGCTGAAGTCGGACGCTTAACCGACTGCGCCACCCAGGCGCCCCAATGCTAAAATATTTTGAAGCAAATCTCAGATACCATAATATTTTGTTCGTAAATATTTCAAAATTTATTTATATGAATAAAAACTTCCCTTTAAAAAAAAAAAAAAGTAACCATAATGCAATTTGCACCTAACAAAATTACCTAAATTCTTTTTTTATTAAAAAAAATTTTTTTAATGGTTATTTATTTTTGAGAGAAAGAGACGGAGCGTGAGCAGGGGAGGGGCAGAGAGCAAGGGAGACACAGAATCTGAAGCAGGCTCCAGACTCTGAGCTGTCAGCACAGAGCTCAACGCGGGGCTCAAACTCACAAACCGCAAGATCATGACCTGAGCCAAAGTCGGACACTCAACCGACTGAGCCACCCAGGCGCCCCACCAAAATTCTTAATATTCAAATTGTCTCAAAAATGTTTATGTACAGTTGACTTGTTTATATCAAGATCTAAAAAGGTGAAATGCATTGCTTAAGTTGTAATTATTTGGTTTTATATTTTGTTGTTTTTAAAAGTTTTTTAAACGTTTATTTATTTTTATAACAGAGAGAGACAGAGCATGAGTGGGAGAGTGGCAGAGAGAAAGGGAGACACAGAGTCTGAAGCAGGCTCCAGGCTCTGAGCTGTCAGCACAGAGCCGGATGTAGGCCTCGAACTCACTGAGTCACCCAGGTGCCCCTGGTTTTATATTTTAGCAGGCGCTTCAGCTTTCTACTTATTCTAAAAGGCAATGAATCACCACAGCTGCAACTTGAAATTGAAATCACCCTAACAGTAGAGAAAGCTAGAGCAAGAAATGGGACTCATACAGCACGTTTGGGTTTTACTTATAATAGTGACCTAGAGTCCTATTTCATGACCTTAGATTCTTTTGCTACTATAGAAAGAAGAAAAATAATCCTTTAAAGTACTTGTTTTATAGGAAGCATGTGAAGTTCAAAAACCATGGGCATTGCAAGATGCTGAAGCTGCATGAACTGGTCAACATCCCAATCTTTGAAGTTCACTGGATGAAGAACTCCCTCTTTTTTAAATGTTTATTTATTTATTTTGAGAGAGGGGTGGGAGAGAGAGGGAGAAAGAGAGAATCCCAAGCAGGCTCTGTACTGTCAGGACAGAGCCCGGCGCGGGGCCTGATTCCATGAACCGTGAAATCATGACCTGAGCAGAAATCAAGTGTCAGACACTCAAGAGCCCAAGCCACCCAGGTGTCCCATAGAACTCCCTCTTGCTTCTCATCTAGCCCAGACTCTCTCTTTTATCCTAACAAATATTTCCAAGGAATTTGTCTTCAATATTTGTACCTTAGTTCTCATATTTTGTAATCATGCCTCAGTTTTTTCTTTCTTTCTATGCAGAGTATTTGAATGCCTTAACGTTTGAATCTAGTGTTTTTATTGAGCTTAATTCTTTCAAATATTGATTTAATGTGACTGCCATTGAAGTCCTAATTATTTTTACAAGGAGATACTTTATAATCACTTTATAGGTTACTCATAATTATCAGAATAAATGAGATTTCCCTTTCAAAGTAGGTGGATAGGAATAAGTAACAAAGGTAGTATTTAGGTGGATAAAATTTTAACATACTTCTATGGTGAGGGGTTCTAAAAATAAATGAACCCACATCCTTCTGTGGATTCCTATGATGTAACCTCCTGCAGCTATGAAAGCTAATGAGAAAACCATCTTTATTGATTAGGATCTCAAAATAGTCAGTCTTTGATCTTGCACACTTTTTTTCCTCAGGCCCCATTTATTATTGTAAAATTACCACGGCTTCTATATTTCCCTTTGTAATACCTTCTGGAGTCTGGTTTGTTAAAACCATATAGAGTGATAGTTAACATTCTAGGTTCTGGAATTAGGCTGGTTTCAAATCTTGGCTTCTTCATTTCCTAGCTGTATGGCTTTGGGTAAGTCATTTAACCTTTCTGTGCTTTGGTTCATTCATCTGTAAATGGGTGTAAAATACTTATATACCCACCTTTTTATATAATATATTTGATTATAATTCAGAAATGTTCACTCCCATCTCTCTTGGGGTAGAGTATTTTTTCCTCCCGATTAATGCTGGTCTTGGTCATGGAATATGGGTAGGAGTGACAGTGTGCCGGTTCCAAACCTGGTTGTCACGTGTTTTCACTTGCTCCCTTGCACTCCTCCCATCACTGTGAGAAGAACATGCCTCAGGTAGAAGTTCTTCCCAGAATGACAAGAGGCATGTGGAGCAGATCTGAACCTAACACACACCCTGGAACCAAGTCTCCCTTGTCCATAGACTGAAGCAGAGCTAGGCAGCAGATCTCAGCCTGCATCACCCAAACTAACAGTTGGCCTACGGACTGATGAAAAAGATAATGAATGCCTCTTGCTATAAGTTACTGGGTTTCAGGGTGGTTTGTTACAAAGTATTATTGCAGCAATAGCTGACTAATACATAAGACTATTACGAAGAGCAAATGAGATCATTTATATAAGTCATTTAGTCTAGTGCTAGGCATATGGTCAGTGCTAGGCTCAATTAATGTTTACTGTTATTATTATAATCGTTGTCATAACTATTATCATTATTTTGTGTTTTTTTTTTGGGTAAAGATATCCAAGTTATATATTGTGATGAATTTATATCAGTGTTAGCCCATATACGTGAGCAATGCTTTGAGCTGGCTTCTGCACAGCTCCTGATATTTACCATAGATGGTGTTTTATCTGGAAAATATCTGGAAAATGCTGACATCTCTCTAACTCTGCTTGTGCCTCAGGTGCCTGTCCCTCTTCCCTCCTTCAGCTAATTCAGCCTCTTATCTAGTTTAGGGTTGTGTGTGAAAAACTTGTTTCACAAGTACGTATTCAAATATTTTGTCTTATATTTATGCCAGTGGTTACTAGACTCCATTTTTGCTACCTTTGTTCTCTGGCTACTCCCCAAATAATAGAAGACTAATATCTAGCAGTATGGTCTATGGCGAAGGACAGATAGAGGAGAAAGTCCTTTGGAATTTAAGTCAAAAAATTATATGAAGTAGTAGGGGAGTAGGGTCAGGTGAGAGGTAATGAAAAGTCATAACTTACCTTTTTCTTAGGTTTGAACTTTGCTTACTATATAAATTCTAGTCTCCATTACAGGCAATACCTGAGGTTATACTGTTACCTACAATATGCTAGAAAGAAAGTGTATTTATCAAGAAAATTCTCACTAAAAACATGAACTTCTCATTATGTACATAACATCAAGTCAACAAATACTTATTGGACAACTGATGTGTATCTTGTGCTAATATATGATAATATATATAATACATACCCTATTTTATTGATTCTAACATTTGTATTTGTTCACATTTTAACATGTCTGAAATAAAGATCCAGCTTACAATTGGTGTCATGTAGCAGATTAATTGTCTTAGCTTTTGTTATAATTATCAACATCGCAGTGGCTTACAATGATATCTATTTCTTGTTCACATTATGTAGGGATATGGCTTGGCTTTGGCTCCACTGGCCTTACCTGTGCAGAGCTACATATGTTGTTCAAGAATCCAGGTGGAAGGACTAGCCACTACATGGGATTATTCTACCATTAGCCTATGGTTGAGGAAGGAGCAAAAGTGAAATCTAATTTCACAAGCACATTTAAAGCTGCCTGGATATGGCCTTTGTCATGTCTACTCACATTTAATTGGCCAAAGCAAGCCACATGGCCAAAGCTGATAATGGAGTAGGAAAGAGTATTCCACCCACCAAGAGTCTAGGAAGGGACAGTGGGGACAGAAACTGGGAACAATAACACAACCTATTGCAACAGCATTTTTCCTTTTTTCATGGTACATGAAACAATGGTTTGTCTCACAATAGCTGGCATCTTAGAGTTAATGTAATACAACCATCTATATTAGGACTTAGGAGAATCTGTCCTTTAGGCATATTTTTATGAGCTTCTTTTTATTTTTTTTTCTGTTTTCAAAGGCCAAAAGCAGAGATTCATTTACTGTTTCTATCTTTATTTTTCCTCATTAAGTCACACTTCATAAGGTAAAGAGACTTGTTGACATTCTTTTGGTAATCCTGAGTAGCCGTTATTGTTACTTAATTTACCCTAAATTCAGTGGGTAGAGAAGACTAAATTATAAAAAAGTGATCTAAGGACTAGGTTCTTAGCATCATTTACTATTAATTCATTTGTTTATCTATCATACAAAAGATATTTACTTTTGTAAATACAAAAGAGTACCTACTATGTACAGGCACTTTCTTGACACTGGAGATTCAGCAGGCAATAAGGCAGTCAAGGTTCTTGACCTTAGGGAGATTGTATTCCAGTGGAGAGTGACAGACGGGAAACAGATAGATGGGGAAATTTCAGGTGTTGATGAGTGCCAACAGGAACAAAGTTCATGACTATGTAGTATAGAACAAATTAAAGAAGGATTTCTTTTTAATCTATTTTGAGAGAGAAAGGCGGGGGGGGGGGTAGGGACAGAAAGAAGAGACAGTGAGAATCCCAAGTAGGCTCTGCACTGGCAGTGTGGAGCCTGATGTGGGACTCAAACTCACAAACTGTGAGATCATGACCACAGCTAAAGTCAGTCACTTAACCGACTGAGCCACCCAAGCACCCTGAGAGGAAGGTATTTTAGATGAAACAGTGAAGCCGGATAGCAAGGAGGCAGCCATGAGTACTCCTGGTGGAAAATCATTCCAAACAGAAGAAATAGCAAGTGTAAAGACCTCAGAGTAGCAGAAAAGATGAAAGAGGACCAATGTGGCTAGAAGGTGGTAAACAAAGAGTATCAGTTAAGATACAGATTAGGCTGTTGTAATAAAGAGATAAAAAAATACAATCGCTTAAAAACAAGATACAGCCTTATGTGTTGCTCATGTAAAAGACCAGACAGACATCTCTGGCTTGATGGTGTTGGGGATCTAGGTCTTTTCTGTCTTGTTGCTTTGCCATGCTCACCGTGTGACTTCAGCCTTGTTGCTTGAGATGGCTAGTCCAGCTTCTACCCTTTTACCATCATACTCACGTCTAGTCAGCAGGAATGAGGGAAACGGAAACAGAAGGCATATCCCTCCCACTTAAAGCCACAACCTGGAAGCTCCACACACCAAATCTGCTCACATCCCATTGGCTACGATTTGCCACGTGACCAAGCCAGCTTAAGGAAGGGTAGGAAATGTGGTCATTAGCTTGAATTCGTGTAACTGAATACACTTTGGTGACTCTATTTCTTAACAAAAAAAGAGACAAAAGCAGTAAAACCTTCGTTTGTGAGCATAATTCATTCTGGAAACATGCTTGCAACCAAGAACACTTGTATAACAAAACAAATTTCAAGAACCATTGGCTCAGTTGTGATCATGTGACATCTGGCATCATGTACCACTTGTATTGGAAGACAACGCTTGTTTATCAAGTTAAAATTTATCAGAAATGTTTGCTTGTCTTCTGGAACAGTGGCAGAACAAGTTACTCACAATCCAAGGTTTTACTGTAGTTGTTAAGCGACCACTGATAGTTTTTCCACAAAGTCAGTGGTAGCTAATTTTAGTAATATAGGCAGAATCCTGAGTATGTAGGGCCTTCCTGGGCATAGAAAGGAATTTTGATTATATTATAAGTATGTGTGGTAATTATCTATTGTTGCTTTCCAGATTTCCCCCCAAATGTAGAAGTTTCAAACCAACATTTATTACATCATAGTTTCTTTGGGTCAGGAATTTGGATGCCACATAGCTGTGTGGTTCTGGCTCAGGGTGTCTCAGGTCATTGGAGTCAGGACATTGACTGGGGCTACAGTCATCTGAAGGTTTGACTGAAGCTGGAGGATCTATTCCCAAGATGGCTCATTCACATGGGTATTGGCAGAAAGCCTTAGTTCCTTGCTGGCTGTTGGCAGGGGGCTTCGGTTCCTTTCCATATGGACCTCTCCACAGGATTGCTAGAATGTCATCATGACATAGTAGTTGGCTTCCCCCAAGCAAGTGATCCAAGAAAAGAGAGCAAGAAGGAAACCACAATGCCTTTTATGTTCTAATCTTGGACATATCATACACCATCATTTTGCCACATTCTATTTCTTCGAAGCAAGTCACTAAGTATAGCACATAATCAAGGGAAGGAGAATCTGGCTTTATTTTTCAAGGGAGAAGCATCAAAGAATTTATGGACATATTTTAAACCATCACAGTATGATAGGAAATCGCTGGAACATTTTAAGCAAAATCTGTTTTACATTTTTAAAGAATTGGTCTGGTTGCTATGTGGAGGATGGATTACACAGGGACAAGAGTGGAAGGAGCTCAAGTAGGTGGCAATCTTAGTTTTTGCAGTTGACAAATGGGCCTGAGATTAAGATGGGTGCAGTGGAGTTAGAAAGAAGTGGCGAGATTCAGAATGTTTCAGAGGGCATGGGGACAGGATGTGATAAGATATCGCTGGATCTAATGTTATTGTGTGTTACTTCTTTTTCACATCTTCAACTACAGACTGGCTGATCATCTGAATCCTTAAAGGACTTTAAAAATATGAGTTACTGATCTTTGCATCCAGACAATCTACTTTAACAGGTTTAGGGATGGGGAGAAGAGAAATCAAAACAGGGATCTACTGCCCCACTTATTCACTGAGCTAATTAGGAGTGTAATCATTATTATTTTGCTGTTTTGCAACAGAGATAGTTATTATGCAATGCTCTCTGTTATCCAAATACTCATTTCTTCACACAAACACACTCTCCTGTTGAGTCAGACACCAATTCTTATGGATTCTGTGTCTGAGGTAACTCTTAGAAAGAATTCCTCCCAATCACTACCACACTAACCTAAATAATCATTTGTTTCATCTTGGACTATTGCAAACATCTCTTATGCAATCTCCTACCTCTGGTCTCTCCTTCTGCCTTTCATCTGTCATCCAGATGATCTTCCTATCCCACACTTACGATCCTATCACCTCCATATTTAAAAAAAGATTCAGTGGCTTCCTAGGATTCTCAAAAAGAAGTCCATACTCCTTTAGGACGGTATTTGAGGCCATCGACAATCTGCTCCTATCCTACCTTTGGACTGACCTCATAGCTCCCTTTAACACACTCATTCTAAGCACACCAAATCATTCACTCTTCCCTTATCTCTACTTGTACTTTGGTGTCTTGATGCCTTGCTTCATATTGTTTTTTTCTGTCTAGCATGCTCCTCTTCCTCCACCCTCACCTGACAACATCCAACTCGTCATTGTCAAAGCCCAACTCAGATGGTTGCCATTTCTATCTGCCTCACTCAGAATCAGTCATCCCCTTTTCTTAATTCCTGTCTCACTTTTAAAACACCTTTATCATTTATGTTTGTGTTCCCAGCGCCTAGTAGTGTGCATGCCCTTAGTGGGCTCCAAAGAAAACATTTACATGGACAGAATTTATTTCCTCCTCTTTACCCAACGTATGCAATGGAGAAAACAAAAGGCAAACTCACATTAGAAGTTTGGTTAATGAAATATACATGGAACATCAACCCTGGGATCTGCACACATTTAGCACAGCCTATACCCACTGCACTTTACAACTTACACATGATGGCGTTAATAATTTTGAGGCATTGCAAAATCTCCACAATCCAAATATTTTATTAAGAATTCCAGTGGCGGCGTCTGAAATATAAAGGTTTGTGGGTCTTTTTAGAGGCTTAGTCACATTTAGTTAGAAATTTAAATTAACAAGAACATTCCATTCCCTAAACATTCTAATTAATTGATGTTTAGCATATGGGTTACCAAATTTGTCTTTTTAAAGTTTACATTTAGAGATTGCAAATAAATCTATTAGAATGAATTTCTAGGTCAGTCAGGTTTTGATTTGCAATATTTAATGTCTGCACAATTTCACCTATGCCTGACCTTTCAAAATTATTTTTAACAGACCTACATTTACTTTCCTAATGAAATGATTTGCTACAAAGTGGCTATGGTGGGTTGTCTGGAAGGACACTATAACATCCCTTTGGCTGTCAAAATCCATTTGTCCTTATGGTTGGGGAAATTCACGAGTGTGATGTTGGGATATAGGACCTTACCTCTCTGTGGAAGATGAAGAGTTTGAATCTCAGTCTCCCCACACCCTGGAATGTGAAACAGGGGCCCCAATACCTGGTAATGGACCCCCCACCCAGGCCTGTGCACCCCAGATGAAGAAAGAACCTTGGGTGCAGTTAGTGGGGGCATCATGATGTCCAGTGGTGGTTTCTAAAAAAAAATTTTTTTAACGTTTATTTATTTATTTATTTTTTATTTTTTATTTTTTTTTTAATTTTTTTTCAACGTTTATTTATTTTTGGGACAGAGAGAGACAGAGCATGAACGGGGGAGGGGCAGAGAGAGAGGGAGACACAGAATCGGAAACAGGCTCCAGGCTCCGAGCCATCAGCCCAGAGCCTGACGCGGGGCTCGAACTCACGGACCGTGAGATCGTGACCTGGCTGAAGTCGGACGCTTAACCGACTGCGCCACCCAGGCGCCCCAAACGTTTATTTATTTTTGAGACAGAGAGAGACAGAGCATGAACGGGAGAGGGGCAGAGAGAGGGAGACACAGAATCTGAAACAGGCTCCAGGCTCTGAGCTGTCAGCACAGAGCCCGACGCGGGGCTCGAACTCACACACAGCGAGATCATGACCTGAGCCGAAGCCAGCCGCTTAACCGACTGAGCCACCCAGGCGCCCCCAGTGGTGGTTTCTAGAAGGTGTTGTGTAACAGAAGCAGAGACAGTGGCATCTTGATAATCTTCCTATGACCTGGCCTCCTAAGGCCCTGGGCCCCTCCTTGTTTCCAAGCCTGTTCTCCCAGCCTCTTGAGCTCTATGAGTCCACTTTCCTCTAATACTCCTTTTTTCTTTAGACAGAGTTCACTTTTGTTCCTTGAAAGCAAGAATCCTCACCAGTACCATTGCTGCTGCTGCTAGGCAGTAAAGAGAGTTTTAGACTCTGGAGTCAGACAGATGGCCCACTCAGTCCCTTTAGCCGTCCACTTCCTCATCTCTACAACAGGACCCAAACCAAATACTGGGTCAGCTGTAGAAGGATCGAATAAAATAATCTCTGTAAAGTATTTTGCACAGTCCCTGGGGAATAAAGTAGCATTCAATAAATAGTAGCTTTTGTATTACTAAATTCTAAGCAATTGTCCATGTGCTCAGGCCACAAAACTCTACTGCTCACCACATAAAAAGAGCGTGCCAGTGCACGCTCTGTGTTCGATATTGCACTTCATTTTTTCCCATGCTGGATTTTTGTTTTGGTTTGGTTTGTTTTCCAGTGTTGGACTTCAGTGCCTTCCCACAGCGCATATCCTGGGGATTTCTTGGGGAGTACAGCTTGCAGTCACCGTACCTGGATCTTCTGTCTTCTATCTGTCCCTGCCAGCATTCCCTCACTTCCAGGCCTTCACAAGGAGAGCAGCTGCACTAAAGACCCACTGACTTCAGAAGGAAAGGACACAAGTGAGTTGAAGCAGCCCTTCTTCAGCATGTGGTAAACAACTTTTGTAGCTTTAGTGGACTTGTCTTTTAAAAAAACAAATGCACAGCTTATGCCCCAAGACTGATTATGGAATCCTTAATTTATCTACTTATCTTTTGATGAATGGTTTTTTTCTTCCACTGAAATGTATAATGTCCTCTCATAGTTAAACTGCAGAATCTTTTCCACTCAACTTCCTCCCTCTGGGATGTAATAAAGAGACAACTTATGGCCTAACAGCACATTGGAGACAAATTTTCTGTGAAAGAAAAATGTTTTTTACTACATGTAATGTTTCTCAAAGGAGGTGGGTCAAAACATAGATATCAATCCTCTTTAACCATTTGCTGAATACCATATTTGGTTTGAGAATATTAAAATGTGGTATGTTATTTCTGGAAGGTTGAGGGTTTTGTTATAGCTGTTTTAATTTTTGTAACAGCCATGCATAAATTAAAATAAAGAAGAAATGAAAATTACTGACCTAGCTGCATGCTCTATTTTCCCAAGAAAAGGTGATAAAAGGGCTGAGCAGAGAGGAACAGAGTGTAGTCTAAGCATACCTCGCTTGACTGGGCTTCCGCAGACTGGACTTTCATCCTCAATCGGCCACTACCTAGTGTGACCTGTGCTCACCTTCACTGTCCTAAGATGTGAAACAGGGACAATTATACTCTCAAACGTGGTTGTAAGAGAGAAATGACGTATTGTTCGCAAAATACTTGGCTCGCAGCAGGAATCACAATAGTTGATGATATCACTCAACAGGATTATCAGAAGCCTAGTAAGTTTAATGACATTTGATTATGTAAAGGAAATATATTGTTATAAGTCTATATTAGCATCTATATAAATCAAATAAAGACAAGAGTCCTAATTTCATCAATGGATATCATTGAGGAAGGCAATGACAGTTCAAGATAACTCAGATACTAAGTTAAGTTTTATATGTACCATAGTTTTGACTAATTATTGAAAATGTTTATGTTTAAGTTGGTCTTATTATGATATTAAGGCCATAACCCCAAAGAAACTATTTTTGTGTGGGTGATACTACTTATATGTTAAATAATTAGGCAGATAGTGCCCCAAATTTACTCCAGGAATGAGAAAACTCCATTTTGAAAAATTGCTTAAAAGCAAATTTGAGTTATAGAATACATATCTATGTGAGTTATAAGTAATAATGTAAAAACCTCAGGTATTTGCTACTTGTAAACTTCTTCACTTCCATATACCTGAAATCAATCTCTGTTTTATACAATGCTATATCAGGAGGCAGAAGTGAAACCTCCAGATAATCTAAGTTGGTATGGTCTTCTCTTGTACTTTTCTCACTGGGTTGGCATCTACATGGCAGGCGGGTGGGTGGGTGGCATTTACTCCTTAGATACAGTCACCTCTCCAGCTGACATCCTCAGAAGTGTTCATGGAGTCTCTAACCAAACATTTTGGGGGCAGGACTACCCTGATTCTGCAGTCTCTCAGGGCCACACCTGCCCATTCTCAGCTATACATGCATCACACACATTATGAATGGCTACCCCAGGACTTTCTGCACAGGCTCCTTCATAGCACTGTGCCTATCCCACTGTGTCTGCCTGCTCCGTGTTGGGCTGGTTCGTTCTATAAGGCTTGCTGCTGTTTCAGGCTCTACCTTGAAGGGCCCTTCATATTCCCTCAAACCGAGCGACTCTTCCAGTTGTTTGTCCCATTCACCAGGGCGCTGGGACCTGGTTGGGAATCTACAGTGAGGCTCCTCCTGTCATCTAAACATCTTTGTTCCTTCTTTATCCCAACCACACAGAACTGTGATCTCTTTTTGGATTGGAAAAACTTCCTTTGGCTTGTCAACTTTTTTCTAAAGCTGCTTTTTATGGCATAAACTTTTAATCTAAATCCATCAGGTCATTGGGTCTTGATAGAAAGGATAGAAAGGAATTAGCGAGTATGAAGAAAACAAAACACTTCTTAATACATCAAAATATTATCTCACCACAAATGGAAGCTGCCTTAAACCTTGAGCTAGCTCCTTCTTAGTTGCCAGGCTTAAATTATTTTCTAGTTAATGGCTTGAGAGACTGACTATACAAATGTACAATAGCCAAGCCACATGACAATAGAACCCTGACCCATTACTTCAGAAGCAACAAACCAGAGAAGCCAAATCACCTTCTGTGCCACAAACAACCCAGAATGGTTAGGACTTGGGCAATGACTGCCAACTTTCCAGTTCCTTACTACACCTCCCCCTTCCAACTCAGGACCAACTAGAGAAAGCCAAATATGCTCCCCAAAATAATCACATAGGATGTCTTGCTTTTAGTTGGACCATCTTCTAGTTAGAGTCCAATTTCTCCATGCCAAACCCCCCCTCCCCCATTCGGAATATAACTGAAGCTATTTGTTTTGTTTTGTTTTGTTTTTTCGCTATGAAGCTCTCCCATTCACACACCTGCCTTTGAGTCTCTGCCAAAAACAGATGATGATGACTGACTTTCTTGCCCTATATAAACAGTCTTTGTTTTCATTTGGGTGGCCTTCTTTTATTTCCACTGGCTTAAATAAAGCTTTTATATGCAGACATACACATTGATAGTGGCGCTTAATGCTTTTTTTTTTTGAGCACAGAGATGCTTGAAGTAAGTAAACACTGAGCTTTGATCTCTGCTTCAATGGATAAGAATGAAAAAATTATAACTCAGGGGTGCCTGGGTGGCTTAGTTGGTTAAGCGTTTGATTCTTGATTTTGGCTCAAGCCATGATCTCGTGGCTGGTGAGATTGAGCCCTACATCGGGCTCTGCACCAACCGTGCAGAGGCTCCTTGGGGTTTTCTCTCTCCCTTTCTCTCAGCTCCACTCCCACTTACACTCTTTCTCTCTCTCAAAATAAAACATTAAAAAAATTATAACTCATATTATTCTTTCCTTGAATTTATAGGTATCGGTATGCTTGCCTCAATTGGTACAGTTGAAATGTTCTTGAAAGCAGATATGAAAATCTCATTTTTATAAATTAAAATTATAACATTCTAGTAAATTACTATTAAAAGGCACCCTGGTATATACATCATATTGAAAATGAACAACACTTTTATTTTTTTATTTAATTAATTTATTTTGAGAGAGAGAGCATGAGCAGGGGAGGGGCAGAGAGAGAGAGGGAGACATAGAATCCAAAGCAGGCTCCAGTCTCTAAGCTGTCAGCAGAGCCCAACTCAGGGCTCGAACCCACAAACCGTGAAATCAAGACCCAAGCCAAAGTCCGATGCTCAACTGACTGAGCCACCCAGGTGCCCCAACACTCTTATTATATAGGTGATTATTCCTTATGTGTCAGGTTTTCTTAAATTGTCACATATTTCTATTAGTCGTATATATAAACCTAAGGCTATCATAAAACAATAATGATTTTCAGAAGAGCAGATAATACACATTTGTACATAGAAACTTGTGCAGTTTTATTTTTAGTTCACTTTAATAGATAATATGTGGTCATAACAATACTCCAAAATGTAGCTTAGTATTCTCATTTCGCATATGAGGAAATGAATGCGAAGGTAAAATGACTTGCTCAAGGCCTCACTGAAGAATGAAGCCCTTTTATTTGCCTGCAAAGAACACTGAGTCTGTTTGAAGCTAATAGCTGAGGAGCTTCTTATATTCCTGTGACTGAAAGAAGGCCCCCAGTCTTCTGAGAAGGTCATGGTCTTCACTTTGACACCATGGCAAAGAGGACAAGAATGTTCTTGGAACAGCAAGGAGTAAGGGGATTCCCACTCAAAGGTGTGCATAGCTATGTTAACCTGGTCTTTAATGGCAGAGCTACTGATGGCCAGATGACCTGGCCCTGCTTCTCCTACTGCTCTTCTTGCTGGTTCCCTACACTCCAGATACCTTTCCATCTCTCAAACATGTTCAGTGCATACATTCTTCAAATTCTTAAAATTCTGACCAGAATATGGGCGCCTGGGTGGCTTAGTCGGTTGAATGTCCAACTCCGACTCAGGTCATGATCTCACAGCTCGTGAGTTCAAGCCCCGCGTCAGGCTCTGTGCTGACAGCTCGGAGCCTGGAGCCTGCTTGGGATTCTGTGCCTCCCTCTCTCTCTGACCCTCCCCTGCTCACATGCTGCCTCTGTCTCTCTCAAAAATAAATAAAACATTAAAAAAAATTTTTTTAATAAATAAATAAAATTCTGACCAGAATACTTTTCTCCAGGATACCAGGATCTCTGCCTAGGCAATTCCTTCACATCTTTCCCATTTCGTGTGAAATTTCTTTTCATAAAGATCTTTTATGATCATTTTAGCTAAAGCAGACCTCTGACCCTTGCAGTCCCCTTAATCCAATTTCACTTTATCACATTGTTCTTTGTCATCTATCTGTATCTAAAATTCTCTTCTTTACTGCTTGTTTGTCTATTTATTGTCCCCTCTCTGGTCTATAAGCTTTCTGAAACTTGGGAACTTGTCGGTTGTGTTTGTGGTTAGATTCCAAGCACCCAGAACAGTGCCTGGATATATAAATATCTGTTGAATAAATAAGTTATGAATCTTAAGTGAAAACATAATGACACATATATGCCCATTGCCCAGGAAAAAAAATGAACTGAATGTTCTGTATATGATCTTAGGAGTTTGCAAAGCTCTGGAAGCTCATCTGTAAGACACCTGGTTAAAGCACTTGCATTATGGTTCTGCTGTTTCATGATGTTCTATTTGAAATTGATTTTGAATCTCATCTTCTGAAATTAAACATGACCATGAACTTTGAAAGTATGCTTTAGATGGAATATCAGCAGGCCAATTGCTGCTCATTGGTTTTGAAGAAAAAAGATCTCTGATATTTACATTAATTGACCCTAATGACTAGATGTCATTGAATGAAGATGCCTTTGTGGTATAAATGTTAAATGCTCACCTATATCCAGTTCTCCTCTCCTTTTGGGGGATTTAAATTTCCCAGCTTCCCTAGCAGTTGGGCAGAATCATATGATTAATTCTAGCCAATGGACTGGGGCAGAAGTGACATATGTCACTGCCAGGCTGGAGCATCTAATTGCTGGTGAGAGATCCTCCAGGGCTCCATCTTCTCCTGGAGTACTGACTGTGGACATGCTGGCCTGGAGCTGCAACACCAAGCCATCACATGGAAGACAGTTGCTCTGGAGAGTCACACAGATCTTCAGGAGATTTTGTCTGAACAAGGAGCATAAACGTTCGTTGCTTTAAGTCCTGAGATTTTCTGATTTGCCAATCGCAGTATAACCTGACATAGTCAAATACACCAATGATTGGAGAATATGCTATTATTTTATGTAGTATTGAGTGGGGTGGGGAAGCTGTCATTTATAATTGTAAGAATTCATTGTAAGATATATCACAATCTCAGAGGTGTTAAAATGTAAAAACAAACAAACCAAGGGTCTTAGATTTGATAAAATATAGATTATTAAAAGGAACTCATTAAATCAGGTTATCATGAATCAGGTGTCAAGAACTCCATATCTAGAGTTCAACAGGAAGTTATGGACTCAAATCCCAATACTTACTAGCTTGTGACTTAATAATTTGTGCAAGCCTTACTTTCCTCATTTGTGAAATGGGGATAACAGTAGAAGCTGCATCACCTACGGAATGGGAGAAGATATTTACAAATGACATATCTGATAAAGGGTTAGTATCCAACACCTATGAAGAACTTATCAAACTCAACACCCCAAAAACAAAAAATCCAATTAACAAGTGGGTGGAAGACATGAATAGACACTTTCCCAAAGAAGACATCCAGATGGCCAACAGACTCATGAAAATATGCTCAGCATCACTCATCATCAGGGAAATGCAAATCAAAACCACAATGAGATACCACCTCACACCTGTCAGAATGACTAAAATTAAGAACACAAGAAACAACAGGTATTGGCAAGGATGCAGAGAAAGGGGAACCCTCATGCACCGTTGGTGGGAATGCAAACTGGGGCAGCCACTCTGGGAAACAGTATGGAGGTTCTTCAAAAGGTTAAAAATAGAGCTACCCTAGGATCCAGCAATTGTACTACTAGCTATTTACCAAAAGGATACAAAAATACAGATTTGAAGGGGTACATGCACCCTGATGTTTATAACAGCATTATCAACAATAGCCAAACTATGGAGCGAGCCCAAATATCCATCGACTGATGAATGTATAAAGAAGAGGTGGTATACATACATATATACACACACACACACACACACACACACACACACACACACATATATGTATGTATAAATATTACTGAGCCATAAAAAAGAATGATATCTTGCCATTTGCAACAACACGGATGGAGGTAGAGTGCATTATGCTAAGCAATATAAGTCAGACAAAGGTAAATACCATATGATTTCACTCACATGTGGAATTTAAGAAACAAAACAGATGAACATATGGGAGGGAGGCAAAGAGAGAGGGAAACAAACCATAAGAGACTCAAAGATAGAGAACAAACTGAGGGTTGATGGAGGAGGTGGGTGGGGGATGGGCTAGATAGGTTATGGGTATTGAGGAGGGCAGTTATGATGAGCACTGGGTGTTATACATAAGTGATGAATCACTGAACTCTACTCCTGAAACTAATATTGCACTGTATGGTAACTGACTAGAATTTAAAGAAAACATTGAAAAGGGAAAAAAACCCACAAAAAGCGAAATAAAAAAACAATAGTAGAAGCTGCCTCATAAGATTTTGTAAATATTCAGTGATATAATTCTTACAATGTGTTTAGCATAGTAATTACTCCACATGTTTTAGTCCCCATATTTGGTTAGACCACAGAATTTGTTCAAGGTGAGCATTAATTTCAAACAATATACAGGAAAGTGTAAGTTTGTTGTTATGTCGTACAAATCAATCAGCAAATATTTATTAATTCATTACCAGGCATGAGGACTGGGCGTGTGAGTTGGGAGTTCTTAGAGATAACAAAGAAGCAGATCTAGAAGCTGAGGGCCCAAGGCATACCCTCCTAGGTCCTTCATCTTCTCTCTGATGTGTTTTCCTAGGTGAATCTGGTTAGAATGAATATCAAAGAATCCTTGAAGAGTAAAAGTCATAAAAATATATCCCAGGAATGTATGAAAGGTCAGTCCCATACTCATTTTGGTGACTGGCAGGGGTACAGTAAGGGGAATATTGAAGACTTTTTCTATGTCCAGGGTCATAGTAGCAAATGAGTGGCTCTTTCAAGATGTAGGCCATTGTTCCTTCCTACACAGGGTTATACTTTAACAAAGTGTATAAAGTTATCTAGGGAACATTATGAGACTCATGATATGTCCAAATTCATAAAGCAGCAACTCTTGTTACGATTGTCTTCATCTATAGTACATTTGAAGAAACCTAAAACTGGTCATTAATAAGGTGTAACAGTCATTAGTTCTGAAGTTCATTCTGAACTAAAAGTTTCCTCACATACACTATCAGAGGTTTCATTCTGTCACTGAAGATAGACATCGTGGATTCTAACACAACATTGCCACCTCCATTTGCTGGAAGACATGCGCCTGTGAAAGAACAGGTGGCTGATTAATATCATCATTTTTATTAAATGAGCCATTTCAGAGGAAGAGATTTTTTTAAAGGAAGTATAGCTACCACTACATATAACTCTGGGCTGCAATTCACCTTTTCTTTTTATTCTTAACTTGTGAAACTGTATCTTAGGACTTGGGGCATATAACTTGTTATTTGATATCAAGTGAACAACAGTGAATCAATTGTAATGCTTTTGGCACTGAAGGAAACAGAGAGGACTTAAATATGTTTCCAGAAGACAAAAAGCTTCCCTTTGTGCATACTTTATGACATATGTTTCCACACTTTTAGAATATTCGAAAAAAAAAAAAAGTTTCTCACTACTTCTCATTAAAGACCAAGAGGACAAAACAGAGAAAACAAACTACCTCCAACCCACGTATTATTTATCAGATGTTCTGGACGAAATTCAGGTTGAAAAACCATAAAGATTCCCTCTTCATCTCTCCCTACTGGCAACAGCATCAGGATGCTATTCCTCACTGCGGAAAAACACTCACTTTCACACGTTCAGGAATGTTGTGTTATTGTTCTAGGAAAACGGGGCAGGGCGGGGGATGGGGTGTGGGTACGGCTAGTACAGTTCTGGGCTCCTCTCCTCACCCTTGCTGCCAGGGTCGTTGTAGGTTTCTTGTGGGCTATTCCCGGCTTCAACTTCGCCAGAGGACTTGGGCTCACACCTGTGCATCCCTGGGTACACTCCCAGAGGCTGCTAGAAAAATCTTGAATAGGGGATGCCTGGACGGCAGAGCGCTCCATAAAAACTCAGTAATCCTCCTCTCTCGACTTTTTCTGCCCCAGATAACCGCCCCAGGATCTTAAACTTTTTTTCCGGGGCAAATGTTTTGCTTGGACCCCTTGCAGGAGCAGAGTCTGATTCGGCTTCGCTCGCTCTGGCGTCCTGGCTCGCTCGGGATCCAGCGAGCCACGCAGAGAGGGGTGCGGTTTCCCTTCCTTCCCTCCACACAGGGAAGAGAAGAGGCGAGAGGAGGTGCTCAGCTTTCTTGGATATGCTCCCAAGTATTTGTAATTTGGCATTTACGAAACAAAATAATGCTAAAATGCAAAACAGCCACCGTAGAGGTGCTCAGCCCTCCCGAGTACGCTCCCAAATATCTCCAACTTGACGTTTAAGAAACAAAACAATGCTAAAATGCAAATTAGGCAATGTGATACCCAGAATGAGCCTTGTTTGACAGGCCAAACAGATTTTAATGGAAAGCTGACTCATATTCCCCAAGCCGATTCATTCAATCTTTAAGTACTTAAAAAAATTGTGTAATTTTAAGTTCCACCACGGTTATAATGAACACTCCACAATAACAAGCAGTGGAACAATGGACACCCCCATATCGCATTGTGTCAGGTAATTACGAAGTGTAGTGGCGCGGGAAAGCCAAGCCGCGAACGTCAATGTGTCACCCGCAGCGTGTACCAGCATTCGGGGCTGCGTGTCTCACGGAAGCCTCATCAAACCGCTCACGCCAATGCCTCAGCCCAGAGAGCCACAAACGCAACCCGAGCTTGGCCCCAGGCACGGACCTAGTGGGCCAAAGCGAAGGCGTGCGAACGCAGGGGGAGCGAGCACGAATGGGGGAGAACAGCCGCGCGCAGGGAAGTCGCGGGGAAGAGTGTCCACCGGCGGTGGAGGGAGGGTCCTGCCAGGCGGGGCGAACGCAGCTGGCTCCCGGAGGACGAAACCTTATAAACGGGACCCCGCGCTCCCAGCAGCACCCAATGCCCTGAGGTTAAACCCAGGGCACTGGGACAAGGGTGCGCACGGGGTCACAGGGTAAAACTGTTACTTTGTAGTGAGACACCAGTGTGTGTGTGTGTGTGTGTGTGTGTGTGTGTGTGTGTGTGTGTGAGAGAGAGAGAGAGAGAGAGAGAGAGAGAGAGAGAGAGAACGAACTGGAGGGGAAAGAAAGAACAGGGGGCTGAGGTCCGAGATGTCCTACTTCCAAGTGGTTCATTGAGAGGCAAAAGCTGTCTTGCAAGCGCAGTCGTAGCTCGCACCGGGTTGGGGACCGGCGGAGCTGGGCGCACGGACCTCTCCAAGGGGCCTCCCGCCTCCACACGCCCAGAGGTGGCCCCCGGACGGGGGGGATACTATCCTGGCAGCTGTGGGGGAGGTCAGGGCCGTGGTCTCCTTTCTCCGGAGACCCTGGCGCTGGAATCCGGAGGCGGCGAGCTCAGTCTGCCTTCCCCGGGGTAAAGAAAGCGGCCCTCTTGCAACTCGACCTCGAATCCCCGTGCCCTCCCACCGCCCAACCTCCTCCTTTCACCCCCATTCATCCCCCCCCCCCCCCGGCAGCTTCTAGGACCGGCTCAAAAGCCAACTCCAAACCCACGCGAGCCCACATCACGGAGCTAAGAACAGCTGGGGTCGGGGCGGCCCCAGGGGCCGTCATGCCGAGGTGGCGGCCGCGAGGGGCGCCGCGTCCCGCCGGTGCCCGCCGCGGATGAGCAAGCGGCCGCGAGCAGCCCCCGGGGCCGCGCAGCATCCGCGTATTCAGTGACGGTGGAAGCCACGCCCGCTCCGGAGCTGGGGGCCGTCCCAGCCCCCCCCCTCCACCTTTCCCCCTCCCTCCCGCCCCCTCCTCCCCGCGCCGGCCCCCGGCCCGCCCCCGGCTCGGCTCGCGGGAGGCGCTGGGCGCCGGTGCTGGCGCGCTCTCCCGGGCGCACACACACACATCCACGCACGCACGCCCAGAGCAGCTCTCTCCGCGCCCGGCCCTCGTTCCCCTCGCCCATGCAGACGGACAGAGCGACGGAAGATGGCTGACGACTCCACGGGGCACCGAGGATGCAGCCCGGCGGCGGCGGCGGCGGCGGGAGCGGCAGAAGCAGCGGCGGCGGCAGGGGCAGCGGCGGCGGCGGCGGCGTTGGCGGCGGCGGCGGCAGCGGGAGCAGGAGCGGCGGCGGCGGCGGCATCCCTGAGACTCCTCGAGCTACCTTTCCCTGTGACAGCCACTGACGTTCTCCGCCGCTAGAAGAGACCCCGCTTCTCCGGCGCCCGCCTGCCCTCCCCCCTCCCAGCCCCAGCCCCAGCCCCGCCAGCACCGCTACCTCCGCCAGCATTGCCACCATCAGCACCACCTCCACCACCACCACCGACACCACCACCACCACCACCGCCGGCGGCGGCAGCAGCCATTTCATCTCCACAGAAACCAGACACAAAAACATGGCAGAAATGGAGAAAGAAGGGAGACCTCCGGAAAATAAAAGGAGCAGGAAACCGGCTCACCCAGTGAAAAGGGAGATCAATGAGGAAATGAAGGTATTTTTGGACTTCGGGGCTGGAGAGACTGAGCTCTTTCTTCCGCCCGCTCCCTTTGGGCCGTTGTACGGATTTGGGGGGTACGGGGAGCGCTTGTCAGTTTCTGTAGGACGCCCAGAACGCCTCAGCTCTTCCTCCAGGTGCAAAAGCGAGGCCAACTCGCGGGCTGCATCCCCGAGATTTGCCTGCCTCCGATTTGATGGGGGTGGGGGGCGGCCAGGAAACCACATACTATTTAACCTTATAAACCCCAGATTGGCACAGGCGCGTTTCAGAGGGAGGGGACCGGGGGCCCAAGTGGCGGGTGGACGTGGTGAAGAGGCTTTCCTAGTCGGCGGTGTGTAGTTTCTTCCCTTTCTTCGGGAACCGTTCCTCGGGTCCCTCCAAAGTTGAGGCGCTGCCGGGCCGAGGAACCCCGGGAGCGCTCGATTCCACCCTTGCCTCCAGTCCGTCTCCCAGCGCCTCGATCCCGCTTCCCCTCAAGTAGCCAGCTGCGACGGTGTAGAGAGGCTGTCAGTGCCCCGGCGAGTGCGGCCCCAGCAGCGTGAGTCTGGGTACCGTTTTGACGGCCGGCTTACCTCGCCCGCCCCTGTCCGCTCCTCTCGCTCGGCTGCCTCCGCCTCTTGCTCGTCTTTGCATGCTCCACTTCCCAGTTTATCAGACCCGGGCAAGCCCCGCCGAAAGATAGCTGTCTGGGGGGGCGGCCTTCCCGAGCGCCGGCCCATTGTTCGGAAAGGCCAGCCCGGAGTCCTGTCGGCGAGGTCGGGCTCCCCGCCAGGCCAGCGGTGCGCCAGAGGTGGCGAGCGCAGCAGCCTGGCGCTCCAGCTGTTCGCTTTGGAGCGATTGCACCAGAGCACCGCTCAGCTCCGGCCAACCCCCACCTCCCCCCCCCCCCCCCCGACACACACACTTATTTTCCATGAAGTTGAAGCTTTTTCCCGGCGAGGGTTTTATTCTGTATTGATATGACGAATCGATCTTGATTAAAGAAAAAAAAATATATATATATATACACATATATATATACATATATATATATTAATTTTTTTTCTTTTTGTGAATTACAAACAAGTAGCAGTTTTCAGGGGGACTTTAGCTTTCATTCTGCAGCCGGCTTGGTGTTCCCTGTCTTCTGCAAGATAGAATCCTTAACACTGCCAACTGACTTAGGTTGGTGAACTTTGTATTTAAAAGGCAGACTGGATGAAAATGGCATGCGACTAAGTAAAATTTATCGCGCTTTGACGCTTTCTTGATTAGAACAAGCACATTCTATGAGAGTGCCTTCTGTGAAGCCCATGTTTAGGAAGGGGCGCACGGATAATACAAGCTGTATGAGTATCTAGGTGCATATGCTTATAGCTTTCCTTTCCTCCAGAAAATGTCTGTAGCAATCTCAATTTCGGAATTTGAGCTGTTATTTCTGGGTGATGAACTTAGTGCCTGAAAGCATGGGGTGCAGCATCAGTCCAAGGGGAGGTAAGGAAGATTTGCTCTGGAAACCAGTGCCATTCCTTGTGATGGAAACCACCATTGATTTAAATGATAGTTTTTTAAAAGACCAGTAGGAGCTGTTGTCTTCTGATGAGGGCTGGAATTCAAACAGTCTACAATAACCATTCTTCCTCACTCACACTTCTCTTCTGTCCTGCATTTCCAGATTACTTTTCCATTTCATTTTAAATTGGGGGTGCAGGAACAGGAGAGAAGTGAGCCACTAGGAAATCACAGTGTGCACTGGCCCTTTAAAACACTACCTAATGTGATCTATATGGATGGCAGCTTTTAAGTTTCATAGGTTCTAGAATTACAAATTAGCTAATTTTAATCAAAACATGTGAAATGTTATCCCGGCTGGATATAAAGGCTGACTGTGCTCAATGCTTGGGGCTGGCGTTGTTGACTTTGGCTGCGGGCGCACTCCGTGGTTTGGGAGATAGTTGTCCTTCTACAGTATAACAGATGTTTGTCTGAACTGGTGAGGAAGAAACAAAAACAACATTGTGTGAAGGGGAAAAATTACACAATTTTTAGTCAATGCTGCAGGACTAAGTATGGAATTAACCTTCGTGCACAGAATTTCCTCTTCTTAAAATGTTATTTTTCTTCCAAATCACCACCTACTATTTGAAGTTTTAGTCCTCATCATTTCTGTGTAGAGTGGCATTAAATAAGAAGTTTTACACAGCAAATAACTCAGTTGCCTGTAGGATTGGTATTTTCTATCTGGTTTAGACCAGTGTGTGAGAGACCCCGGCAGAAACCTCCAGTCATGTCCACGCACACAATGCCAGTATGCCTGGATTCCCATTTCTACTGGAATTGTTTTGTAGGTATTCCTCTAATATAATGGCACCCAAAGTCCTCATTTGAAAAGTGCTTTCTCAAAGTCAAATGGTGGAAAGGTTATTTTGAACTCATTAATATTTTTCTGTTTTTAATGTTAATAACCACATCAGTGTAACCCTCCTCAAACCTCATGGTATTATTACTACTCCTTGTCCCCAAACCTAAAGTGTAGAGTAACATAACAAGTTGGTTGCCCTGTACAAAAATATGTGCAACAAAATGTCACCGAGAACACAATGTGGCCTTGTGCAGCTTCATATCGGTGCCGCTGGAGCTGCCTGGCTGTGTTTGCCTTCATCTGAACGGCTTTCATCTGGACCAGTGTAAACTAAACCCTGGTAAGTAATCACTGCCCGGCAGAAAGAAAGGAATGTATACAGCTAGCACGGCCTAAGCTGTAAAAACGGAAACCTGAGCCCCCACCGAGGATCACATATCAAGGCTTGAAGGTAGGGGAAATGAAAGGGGGAAAGAGGAGAGAGCGAATGGAAAAGTCAGCCTGGGAAGTGGAGGGTCAGGAGGAGGCCCCCCTCAGGGAGATTTGGCTCAGGGATTAGGGAGTTTTATCATGGTGTACAGTGACCTACTCAGGTTTCAACACTGGTTGGATCAAGTTGCTTCTCTGTGAGCTGAAAGAAAAAAGACTGGTGTGTATGTGATTTTTCTTCCCCGCTTCGGGTAATAGAAAGGACATTGGCACAAGTGTCTATTTTAAGTACAGCAAATGCAGGGCACTCAGAATGAGTGACAAAATCACCTCATCATGAGGCTTTCTTCAAGATCTCCTAATTGAGATAGTTACATGTTTATTTTAAAATGGCTGGAGAAGACAAACTGGCTGAGGTTTAGCTGACACCAGTAATGGCATTGGAGGTTGTCTTCATGTGGCTGGGAGCTAATGTTGGTGGCTGTTTCACTAGATCAGATATTGAGTTACATTTTCGTTATCACTGGTCTAATGTGCATGGCAGTTGTAACAAATTTAAATTTGATACAATATAATTTTGTGTGTGAAAAGTACATGACTTGGCATAGATGCTTATAGTGTAGTGAAAATATCTTCAAGTAGAAGTGCTTGTCTCATTATGACCTTTACAATGTTACCTTATCTTTCCTTTTCTTCTTTCTCCCTCCACCCTGGTTTTTCTTGGTTAAAAAGACTCGTTATTTTACTGTATTTGTCATAAGTATGCCTTGTTTAATTAATGACCAGTAGAGACAATTAAAAAAAATTAGATGGTGATGCAATTTACATTTTGACTATTTTTGTTTTCTAAAGTGAATATTGTGATTGTATCTAATGTAATATGTCTTCAATGTACTGTTAGCTCACATGTATCATAATAAATGGATCTTAGGATGGAATCCCAACACATAGAAGGGCTAATTCATTTCAGGAGTTCATCCATAACATGACAGATTTAATATAAAAACTAGTTCATACTATTGGACGTGTATAGGTAAATATATGTGTAAGTGTAACAGTAACAGTAATAGTTCTACTTAAGGGTAAGTATTTTGCACACATAGATATTAGTGAACATGACTAGTGGCTACTGAACAGTAATGCAGCTCAAAAAAAAAAAAAACTACACTGTGAGTAGAGATAATGAGTCAGATTTTTATCTTTTAAAACTCTTTGACAAAACCAGTGTGATTAGATCAAGGACTCTGCCCTGGAAACTTTCCTAAACAAACCATAATTAATGCATTTGCAGTGTTTGACTTCTTTATCAATTGTTAAACTACAGGATCATCTGTATTAAATGTCTTGGGGTCTCCTTTACTGAAGACATTTTCTGTCTATAAATATTCCCAGTAAATAATTTGTACCTAAAATTATGCTTCAGTCCTGATGCCTACAGTTAGAGTCAGGAACATCTGTTAAAGTTTAGTAGTAAACTCACCACAAGATTTGCTAATTTGGTTTCTGATAGTCTCCATTTGGCATTAAAAATGACCTGTGTCAACTGCATAGACAATAAAGCAACTTGCAGAGCTAAGCTGGTGAGTGCAGTGAGATAAATAGGTTTCCATTAAGAAAAGAAAGAAAGAAAGAAAGAGGGAAAGAAAGAAAGATCATGGTGTAGATTGGGAAAGTCGGCATGTTTCAAAGTTGAAATCAGCTCATTACTAAAACAGGTATATTTTAAGTTTTGCTGCTGAAACTCCATCCTGTTGTCAGACACAGTAAGTCTCAGGAACCTAGAAAGTGGGCTTGGGACAGATCTCACTGCGGCATTCACAAATTATGTAAGACCTGTCAGCCACTGGCCTCAGGTGTGCCACGTGGTGGGGTTGGGGACTAATGTCAGCTGGGACATGGTCCTTACTTCTTGCGAGCTGGAATAGGATGTTCCTGAGCCCACCAGCCTTGTCCTCCACGTTTCTGTCAGTTGTCCTGCTCAAGGCTCCAGTCAAAACCCATTAAGAGATGCTTCTGGGAGGGCACAGAGAGCTGTGAATTCTGTTCTGTTCAAACCAGGGTTTTCTGAAAAGAGGCTCTTTTTCCGTCCATGAACCTGTGAGTGTGATAGAGCAAGATTCTCTAAGCCTTATACGACTCGCAGGTTCCAGAGACGAGGAAATGGAAAGGAACCACTCCACTTCCTCCCGAATCTGAAATAAACATTTGAACTAGAAGAAAATGAGTCTGACAGACTCATTCCCTTCTGCGTTTCCTGCCTCTGTGCTTGCCAAGCACTGCTCTGAGAAGCCAAGCCTTACTCTCCTTGTGTGAGAGACAGACTCATAGAAACCAAGAGGTAACAGTTTTTAAAGGAAAGTCAAAAACAGGGCCTCCAAAAGGGCAAATATCAGTGAGCACAAGTGACCGTCTGAAAAAAGGAGAGTTCCAGGGAAAGACAGTGTCTTGTTAGAGTGACCATATTTTTTATATCTCCTAGGGAAGTGTCCTTTTCATTAAGTCTTTATACTGCTTTCTCTTTCTTTTCAAAAAAGTTATTAGAAGTAGTAGAAGGCGGATCATTTAAAAAGCTCTCAAGTCTCAAACTTCCTCTTGTGGAATGGGAAGTCAGCCACACTTGCACTCTCGAGCTAATAAGATTACTGAATATTTTCCTAAAAGAGAAGGGATATTACTGGGTAAAATGAGAAAGAAATAAAGTACTTTGTTTTTGATGGTGCCAATTGAAACATGTAAACAGGCATGAAAGCATGTGGTGAGTGCGATTTGCTGAATGTATATTTTAGGATCTGTAGACCGATGGGTGTTAATATCTCTTACGTAACCAAAGGGCTGTGGAACCCTGTCCTGTTTTAAGGCCAATGGCTTTGGCAGGGACAGGAAAACAATGCAACAAGTCTTGGTGATTTTTAGGGCCGTTCTACAGCTGTGATCGGACACAGCTGCACACCTGCCTTGTTTGCCACGTTAACCTCGGGGCTGGAATCCACAATTTCACAGCATTTGTTTGACCTTTTTTAGGACGTTTGATGTCCTGGCCGTGGATGAAAACGTGGGAACATAATTGTCTATTCTGTGTCACAAAAAGACAATAAAGCAACATAGGTTTTATATATGGAAACACACAATTTTGGTTTCGTATACCAATTACACAGCCATCCAATTTAGAATATATCAATAAGAGAACAAGACTTTCTCATCAGGCCTGTTCCAGGCTGGGGTTGTATTTTAATATTATGATGTGTCTTCTACCTTTGGAACTGTATTGTAATCATTGTGTTGTGGCCGAAAACGCTGCAAAATGGAGGGTAGTGACCATCTTTAAAGGATTTCTTCTTCTTCTTTTTTAAAATATTTATTTATTTATTTTGAGAGAGAGCATGAGGGGGGGCAGGGAAGAGAGAGAGGGAGGGAGAGGGAGAGAGAGAGAATCCCAAAGCAGGCTCTGTGCTGTCCGTGAGGAGCCCAATGCGGGGCTTGAACTCACAAACCACGAGATCATAACCTGAGCTGAGATCAAGGGCCTGACACTTAACAGACTGTGCCACCCAGGCGCTCCCATCTTTAAAGGATTTCAAGTTGCAAAACTGTGGTTCAGGTAAAAAGAGCAGGGCTCACCGGGCAAAGTCTGCACCAAGAGTACAAATCTCACTGCTCTTACCGTTCCATGCGTGTGGATAGCCCTCTAACGGGTCTTCTCTGGGGAGAAGGACCATCTGATTCCTTAGGATACCATCTGATCTAGCGGGATCATGAATGTGGATGTACTTTGTAATCTGTCAAGGGATCTTACAATATTTCTTTTTCTCTGTTTAAATTTTACCTCCCAACCCTCTTGCAGAACTCTAAAATAAATCCGATCCACTGGATCTGTGTTAAGAGAGATGACTTAGGGGCACCTGGGTGGCTCAGTCAGTTGCGTGTCGGACTTTGGCTTAGGTCATGATCTCATGGCTCGTGAGTTTGAGCCCCTTATCAGGCTCTCTGCTGTCAGCCTGGAGCCCACTTTGGATCCTCTGTCCCCCTCTCTTCTGCCTCTTCCCTGCTCGCATTCATTCTCTCTCTCTCTCTCTCTCTTTCTCAAGAAAAGAATAAACCTTAAAAAAGAGAGAGAGATGACTTAGACTCAGACTTAGGCCAGATGTGGGGATAGAATCAGAAGCTGACTTCTAATCAAGTTCAGTTCTTAACTTCTGAAAGAAGAGAAACTGCCTCTCTTCTGCAAATTGCTATCTTACCCCCTTTAAAGATCTCAATTAGCAAGTTCAGTGATGCTTAACAGAAACCTACCTCAGAAGTCAGAACACATGGAGGTGAAGGGGGAGATAAAATATTTTCCAAAAATAACCATCATTCTGTCATTCATAATCTTAACCAGCAGGGATGCTAGCATTTTTCCCCCCTGCCTTATAAATTGTTCAGGATTGGGGTTTCCCTTTCCTTTGAAAGTATTTCTCATAGGCTTCACTTTTGTAGACAATGTGTGCCAGAATGTTTTGAAGTCAAGTCATGTGACTGACAGATCCTTTTTATTGTCATCAGGACTGTGAATATGGCTGACATAATTGTCTACGAGTAGACTATGTGTTAATTAATTTTTAGTTAAAGTAATTTTTACTTTTATAAAGTTAATACACAGACACGATAGAAATAGTAGAGTAAGCAATACAGAAGATACAAAATACAAAAGCAATACAAAAGCTAAAAGAAAAACAAAGCCTATAATTTTCCCACCCAGACACAATTACTATCAACATTCTGATATATGTCTGTTAATGCCCTTTTCTATGTATGATATATAGTTTTTTTTTTTAAACAAAAGAGGTCTTCTAGTGTGCTAACCTTCTTCAAAACTTAATATATTGTTAATAGCTTTTCATGGCAGTAAAAATTTATCTATAGCATATATTTTAATGGTGCAATAGTATTCCATTTTAGTCACTCCATGACTAAGCTGTAATTTAACTAGATTCCTATTGTTTGGCATATAGTTTGTTTCTAAGAAAAAACCCTGAGATAAACATTCCTGAACATGCATATTTTTGCACGCATTTCCTTTGAATGGTTCCTACAATGCTGAGAAATACAATTGCTGAATCAAAGGGTATGTGCGTGTTTAAAGTCTTTCACTGCATATAGTCAACTACCCTTTTTCTAAAAGTTGTATCAACTTAAATTTCCAATAGTAGGAGACTGCTCATTAACACTGGATATTCCAATTCTTTTAATTTGCACATATTTATTTTTAGAATCCATTTTACTGAATTTTGTTTGATCGTTTTTCTGTATTTATACATTTAAAAAATATTTGTGAGGGTCGCCTGGGTGGCTCAGTCCGTTGAGCGTCCAACTTCGACTCAGGTTATGATCTCACAGTTCGTGAGTTTGAGCCCCACGTCGGGCTCTGTGCTGACAGCTCCTAGCCTAGAGCCTGCTTTCGAATCTGTGTCTCCTTCCCTCCCTGCCCCTCCTCTGCTCACACTCTGTTTCTCTCTCTCTCTTTCTCTCAAAAGTAAATAAACATTAAAAAAAAAAGTTAAAATTTTGTGAATATATTCAAATGTACTAGCACATTGACTGAGTACATTCTAAGTGCTAGGCATTGTCCTAGGTGAGGCATAAAATGAAATAAGAGGTTTCTGCCCTCAGGTAACTTATAGTGTATTTGGGATAGGTGACATATTTTATCAGACCTGGGACTTGGAGTGAAAACTGGAATTAGTTTGTGGGGAGAGAGAGGACATGGCTCTTCCCTCATTTGAATGAAAAATTGGGAGCTCTTTGAAAACTTTGTGCTCTCTTGGTTAGTATACGAAGTTGAAAACACACTGATACTCAGTTTTATGAGGCCTGGTAAGAAAGAAATCCGTGGTACCTACTTACATTTTAAAGTCTATTTGGTGTTTTCAAAATAAAATCATTAGTCCTTTTTGAAGACCTTAAAGTAGTTGCATTTCAGAAGTATTGTGAGAATTTGTAATTACTGCAGTTTTCAAAGTGCCTTGAAGTCCAGTCTTTATTATTTACCTGGTAAAGTGGTCAGTGAAAAATCATTTAGACTGAACTTTGACATTTGTGCAGCACTTCCAGGTGAATAAGTAGAGAATCTAATGAAGGTCCTGGGAATTAGGTTTCAACAAAAATAAATTTTTGTATCAAAAGAATTCAGAAGGAATGGGGAAATAGTAAAATTTCCAGCCTTTCCACCATCTTTCTGTGGCCTATTTTTTTTTGTTTGTTTGTTTAATTCTAGGAAGAGATCATGCTCTCAGACTAAATGTTAGGATTGTCTTTTTTTTTCCTTAGGAGCCCTGGAAGCGAGGGAGGGGAATTAGAGAGGGCAAGGAAGAGGCATGGGGATAAATGTTAAAAGTACAAAGCAACTAGAGTCAGATGCAATGTGCAAAAAATTATAAAATGAGAAGATTAAATTTAACAGTGAATTTTGAACACAATCCAACGAAACAAATAATTGAGTAGAGTAGAGGCCAATGATCAAGTCTGAAAGCAAGCGACATAGGTAGATACAGGCCCTGGTTGGAAAGCTCTTTATATGTGACATTGACATCCTGTGGTATGATTTCCTTGCAACTCTTTGATTGGTCCAAGGAGGTAGTTTCTTTGGAATTGCTGACACGTCGGACTATATGGAATTGATCATAGAAAGAGGCCTGGTGTAAGAATCAGAAGATCTGTATTTTTGTTCTGATTTTACTGTGTGATGTCTCATGCCTGTCATTTACTTTCTGGATGCTCTAATGTTTGGTTGTAAAATGAAGATATCACCTAGGTTCACCAGAAGTTTATTGTGGAAATCAAATACCCAACTTACTGGGTTATTGAAAGGAACAGAGAGTTAAAGGATGTGGAAACACTATAAAGTGCTGTAAGAGTGTTAGACATTATCATTATAATTATAGTGACCTATTTTCCAAACCCAAATTGGACCACATGGTATGAGAGAGGATTTTTGTGCCACTTCCAAGGGTGAGAGGCAGTCTGCAAAATGCGATTCAGATGCCAGAATATTGAAATTTCTGGCACAATTTTGATGGTTTATGGGAGCAATGATAAAATATTTGAAATAGTAAATGTTCAGTAAAATTTATGACATGTGATCATGATAATTGTAATATTTCTTTGCAAAAGGTATTTAATTTCTTGTCTAAGTAGAAGTTCTTTGATTTCACAGAATCTTACTACTGGGAGGGACCTGGGGACTTTAGTTTCCCACCCCGTCTCTAGAATATTTGCTAGGTGAAGATTTGCGGGGGGGGGGGGGGCAGGGGGGAACAAATTTCACTACCTCCCTTGGTAAAGTAACTTGTCTTATTATTGAACATCTTTCTGGCAAAACATCTCTGCAGTTTAATTTTTATCACCTTTATTTTTCACCTTTTAAAAACCATAACATACATGAGAAACATCTGTAGGAAAGGAGTAATTTTTTTAATAGAAAAATCCTTTTTTGAGGATAATATTTAAAAAATGTTGAAAAACCAACCGCTGGAATTTTCTACCAGAAGGATTTGAAAACCCTTATGGGCCATAAACATTAAACTCATTTCTTCTAGAATGTTATGTTTCTTGGATGATAACTGCAAAAATCTATTTCATTTCCTTTGGTTTCGCACCATAATGAGCCCATATGATATCTAGCATCAAATTCTACCTAGAAATTAAAAATCTTAAGTTGTCTATTCCTTGGGGTTCTTTGATTTCTTAATACAGTGTGTTTAAGACAGAAGTAATAGTCTGTTTCTTATACTTATGCCACAAGAAACTTTGGTGTTCACTTTCTCTTTCTTTCACCTTGGTCTTCCTTTCTTGACAGATTTGAGATTTATAGCTTGAGGGTTTATAAACCTTTCCTATTCTGCTTTTGCAGTCATCTATCAAAGCAACAAGGTGTTTATTTTTATTTTCACTGATAAGAAAGAGAATGTTTCAGAGCTTATTTTCATTGACATTTATAGTAACTTGAAAATCATAGAATAGACTAAGTTCACATTGATTGTTCCACGAAGTCTCTGAGTTTTCAGCACAAACCATAAACTAAGTGTTGCAGTTAAGATGTCCCAATATTATGAATTTGGTGTTAATAATCCAGCGGAGGTTTTAGTTTTTACCCGCATGTCTGAAACTTCTGGATTCCATCCCTGGGATTGGTTCTGAAAAGCTGAATGGATTTGCAGCTGGACTAAAACAAACAAATCTATATCCTTGGCTGGGAGGTTGTTCCATGAATTATGCATCTGTAGCCTTTGTGTCACTTCAGAGGTTAGGCAGAACTGGAGAGAGAGGCGCCCAGATACAAACGGTCTAGAAAATTGGATATGGTGGCCAAGAGTTACTATGCAAAAGATTTTCTGTCTCGTTGGCACAGTTCTCTTGGAGATTGGGGCAAATAGCACACAGACCAATAAGATGGTTTGAACTTGGCTTTTAACACTGTGGGGAATTGGTGTTTTGATGTAAGGTGTAATCCTTCTCCGTGGAGATTTCTGCTGCCAGACCACTGATGGAGGACCTCGATTTGTGCGCTTAGGGACTGTCATTCTCCAGACCAGGCGCTCAGCTTAGTGAAAAAAATTGGGTGTTAGGGGAGACTGACGCCTCATTAAAGGGATCTCTTTTGATTGAGTAGAGCAGCATTTAGCTGAGTCCTCCTCAGTGGTATTCCAGAGGTTGCTGAGCTTATTATACATATCGATCATATCATCTTTGTGCATTCATGAAAAGAATGTCTATTTAATGTGGACATGACCAGCCATCAGAGAGAATAAATGCCTCACTAAAGCGTGATATGGCTGACTGTTGGCCTTGTGGATGGTAGCACTGAATCAATCTGGCTAGATTTTTTTTAAAATTGCTGGTGCACTATACCATCACAGATAGACCCAGTTGGAGCCCTGAGCTTAAGTGGGCACTAAAGCAAAGAATCTAACATTCTGTGGGAGGTTTGAAATGCCAGGTTTGTTTTTGTGGAGTCAGTAGTGTAATATCTTTTCTTTTTTATGCAATCCCTGCTGAAATCTAAAGTCGTGAAATTCAAGAGAACATGGAACTCACACGTTGAGGCTATGTACACTCTTGGTTTAGCCTGGGTGCTTTGTTTCAGGTATATAAATTATACATTCTAGTGTAATTTGGAAATGACAGCTTCTAGGGAGAATGAGAAAAGATTCTTTGGGCCACAGAGGTTAGAATATATAGTTTTTCTAGCAAGTCTAGGAAGCTCAGGATGCCTTTCCAGATAAAGATTTTTTTTAAAAAAAGAATTCATTCAACATTTATTAAGCCCTTATTCTGTAGCATAGTGTCCTGCTTTTTATTTTTAAATTCCCCCAGCTTTATTGAGATATAATTGACACATAAGAACATAAGAGATATAATTGACCCGTTGTGTAAGTTTAAGGTGTGCAATGAGTTGATTTGACGTATTTATATATTGTAAAATCATTACCACTGTAGCATTAGCTACGCCTCCAACCTGCCATAGTTGCCATTTCTTTTTTGTAGTGAGAACATTGGAGATCTACTCTCTTAGCAACATTTGAGTATATGATACAGTACTATTAGCTATCATCATCATGCTGTACATTATATCTCCCAACCTGTTAATCTAATAGTTGGAAATTTGTACCCTTAGACCAATATCTCCCCATTTCCCTCACCCCCCCAGCTCTGGTGACTACCACTCTACTCTATTGAGATGTTTTAAGGCACATGCAAGCATTAAGATCATTAATACAGTCTCACGTCTTGTTTCCAGATCTAGCAGTTGATAAGTTCACAAAAAAATAGCCACCTGATATTAAAGCTTTAAAGCTGTCCAACTATACCCATTATTTCACAGTTTAGTATCAATAATAACAACAATAATGATATCTTACATTTATATGTTGGTTTATAGTTCATAAACTATTTTCATGTGTTATCCAAAATCTGGGCTGGCTATTAACCTTAAAGTTATTTGGTACTATTATGTTACTTGTTGGAAGACAATCATAGTGACCTTTGATTTTATGGAGAAGGAAATCTGTCAGTAGTGAAATTTGTAAAGCAAATTATGCATTGATTTTTAAAGTATACATTTGCAAACGGGAAAATTAAAAAGGGAGACCCTTGTAGCCTTGACAACTGAGAAATTATTTCTTTGCTGAGATTTTGCTTTATCTAAGAGTCATGTTAAAGAACAATACCTGAATCAGAAAGCAATTCTAATTTAAATTAATCTGAGCCACCAAAAGTTTGATTGTTTTCATTTTCAAATATTTTCTTAGCTGTTTTCGTGCCTTACCTTTTGTGTTAGTCTGGGGTATAAACTTTGCAGAATATGCTAAAATATGACTTCCTATTTGTAAGCAAAACAGACTAATACCTTTTTTCTTATTATCTTTAAATTGCAAATGTCTGAAGGCCTGTCATAATTGGATGCGTCATCCTGAGATTTAAATGCATTACAGTGTTTGAACGTGATTTGAAAAATGAACACGACTCTAGGGGAGGTGGGGCAGGGCTGGCATTAAACGGGTAGTGCAAACAGAATTCGACTTATGCATTCGTTTCAAATAGTTATTGATTATATAAAAAAGGAACCTGTGCTTCTCTTTCAGAACTTTGCAGAAAACACTATGAATGAACTCCTTGGCTGGTATGGCTATGATAAGGTTGAATTGAAAGATGGTGAAGATATTGAATTCAGGAGCTACCCTACAGATGGAGAGAGCCGGCAGCACATTTCTGTTCTCAAAGGTAATGACATTTAATGTCCCTTTGTTCATGCAAAGAAGGATTAACTATCTCAACCTGCCAGAATTGAGTTGCTTTGGGACTCATTTTGTTGATTATGCCAATGGTTGATTTAAATGTACATCCCCCGTAGTGCTTTCCCATAAGCAGAATTCCACAGAATATAAGAGCACAACATAAAACAAAAATAGACACAGCTTAATCTCCTTCCAGCAATGAGAGAACTAGCTAGCAAGGGCTATGGACTTCAAGTGTTATGGTCCTGCCCACAAATTTTTTTTTTTTTAATTTTTTTTTTCAACGTTTTTTATTTTATTTTTGGGACAGAGAGAGACAGAGCATGAACGGGGGAGGGGCAGAGAGAGAGGGAGACACAGAATCGGAAACAGGCTCCAGGCTCTGAGCCATCAGCCCAGAGCCTGATGCGGGGCTCGAACTCACGGACCGCGAGATCGTGACCTGGCTGAAGTCGGACGCTTAACCGACTGCGCCACCCAGGCGCCCCTGCCCACAAATTTATAGAAAGGGACAACATCTGCTATGTTCTCCCCCTGTGTCCTTTGATATATTAGTTATTGGGGACTGGTGCTCCCTATTAAGTGAAATATTAGGTTTGGATTTTGAGACTCTGAAGAGAGAATTTTTGGTAATCCCCCCTTCCTCTCTTTTTGGTGGGAATTCTGAAGTAAAGCCCTATTTCTGTTTTGTGTTTGAATTCCTTCCTGCCCCCAGCCTTGGATAGGGTAAGAGGAATAAGAGAGTCGTACATGATTGGATCCCACATTACTCTATAAGAATTTTCATCAAAGCCCTGCTAAAGAGTGGAAATTAGAGTCGTGGCAGAATAAAATTAACACTGATTCTATCAGCAGATAGTGTCAGCTACTTCATGAGGGAAGCCTAGAACCACTGGTGGGTGTTGATACGGATACTGAACGTATGAACCTAAATTTGGAGTGAGAGTTTGTTTGTCAAAGAAAAGGAGTATATAAAGAAGCAATCCATGTGGGGAACTTCAATAAAATGTGGGCAAAATTCATTGTGTGTCATCATTGGCAATTTGATCAGTATTTGCCCTGCATTCAAAATCTATTGGCGTAAACTACCTGCTCATGCATTTTATTGCGAGTGTCTACGACAGGGCTTTTCCTTCTTATATGCCAAGCAACAAAATGTAAATGAGCTGTCCTGCAGGCATGTGGAATTGAACGTACATGACAAATTTCATGTTAAGCCCGCTATGAAATTGTACACATCATGTTACAGAGATAGTATCATCAATTTCACTGTAAATGAAAAATGCAAGTCATGAGTTTATATTCTATAAACTAATAGCTCGTATAATACTTGGTCTAGGTAATAATCTTTGCCTCTGGGGAACGTGGAGAGTGCCAGGATATGCTACTAGAGGGAAAAAGTTGTTTTCCATGGTTGAATTTTTTTTTTTTAATGATTCACATACAAGGATAAAATTCACAAAGTTCATATCATTGTTAAGTTTTCTTTATTTTCACTTTTGTTAATATTAACAAAATTAATGGGTTATTAATGAGTTCATTTAAAGAGTTTACCCTGTGAAACAGGTTTCTTTCAAATAATCTGCTTCTTTCTCATTGGTTCTTTTGATTATATTATGACCAAACTTTTTAATACAGCGGGACCTAGTTATAGGCCTGGAGGGGCAAATTTTTAGCCCCCCCCCCCCCCACTTTAGCCAGAGAGTGAGGCCTGCTATATATCACTTGGTACATGGGAAATGTTAATTGCCTCTCAATTTTCTATGGGCTTTACAGCGCTAAAATTCATCACCATGATACAATTGAGATATTAGCTATCATAGTGGAGCAAATTATAAAGGAGCCCATTGGAAATATATGGTAACAAGACTGAAAAGGTCCAGGATGGTCTGTGCAGTTCTGGTAAAGTGTTTAAAGATTTTCAAGGAAAAATTTATTTTGTTATACATAGCCATTTTGCTTGAGAAAATGTGGTCATAAGGAAAACAAGTCCTTTTGTTACACTGAACATGATTTTCTTTTCTTTTACAGAAAATTCTTTGCCAAAACCAAAATTACCTGAGGACAGTGTTATTTCACCATACAATATAAGCACAGGCTATTCAGGGCTTGCCACAGGAAATGGACTCAGTGACTCACCTGCAGGGTCCAAGGATCATGGCAATGTGCCCATTATTGTACCTTTAATCCCTCCACCCTTCATAAAGCCACCAGCAGGTAAGTCACTACTGGGGTTTCCAAGGAGAACGACTCAGAAAGTAGTTGTCATTATCTTATAAGTCATTATTAAATGCTCAAGTTAACTTTGGAAAAGACTGTTTTAGGAATTTTGTGACAAGAGATACTAGTGCATGTATTATTTACAGGAGTATTGCTCTGTTAGGCAAACTTAGGCAAATTCCCCCAATCTACTTTTAACTGAATGAATATTTCCTGCCACTGGCTACAGAAAAGTTATTTTCCTTCTCTGAAATAATCTGTTACAAAATAAAAAAAGAAAGGTGAAATAATTTTATATACTGACTGGCTGACCTGGGTGGTAGTGTTGTGAGGGCAAGCTCTCCTCAGAGGGCCACCCTTCTAAATCCACTTCAGAAACAACCTAGATTATCCATCTTTGCCACAGATTCTTTCTAATTCCTGGAAAACTCTCTTTGAGAGCATTAAAGAAAAATGGATGCCTGAATTTTACTTGCATGAAAATGTAATCAGTTCTTTAATATTTCCAGAAAACCAGATGGCAGTGTATGAAGCTGGATGGCAAAGGGCTGAGCATTGTATGATGTTGCAAGCTAGGTTACAGCCATGTTCCGTGCAGAGAAAGAGGTTCAGTAGCATTGTATCTGGCTTGCTGTGAAATGTTGGAATTATGCTAGAATGCTTAATTGCTAGACTTACTATTTTTCTGTATATTGAGTTGAACAATGATAAACAGTGAGTTTTGACGGCAGTACTTAGCATAACTTACGGAAGAGAATGTTTGCATTTTTTTTTAGGGGAGATAGGTGTGCAATTGTTTTCATAAACAGTGAGGATATTTGTAGATATAAATTCCTAGGCTTATGTTGTAGATATTTTTGTACCATATTCTAAGTGTTACTAACATTTTCCTTCATAGTATGGGCACATTCTCTTCCTTAAAGCTTACTACATTTTAGTAGTAAAAGTGTCCTTTCAAATTGAGGCCCTCAGATATGTCCTTGAAATCCATTTATCTGTCAAAATCACTTGAAATTGTGTTTGCTAATTACTGACATAATTTGTGTATCATATAGAATTTACCTTTTTAATGCCCCTAGTCTCCTTTGGTTGATTGTTTTCTGATGCAGAGGGGCCCAGGTGTATCTCCCAAGGGCCAAAAACATACTTTGCGTAGGCTACTGGAAAGGAGAGGGGTGACTAATTTTGTAAATGTAGGGTTCATATTCGAATGTGTGTCCAGTGGCTTCAGTGAGAGGTGATGATAAAGAGTATCATTAAGGCAGTGTGTCTAAGTGGAAAGAACCCTGGCTTCAGATTTAGACAGATTGGGCTCAAGTCTAGGCTTTGTCACTTACCAGCTCTGTGAACATGCACACATTAAATGAGTTCTCTTCTCCTCAGTTTCTCCATCTGTAAAATGGGGATCACAGTTTCATCCTATGGTATTATTGTGGCCGTGAGATGAGAAAATATATGTAAAGCACCTAGCATAGTACCTGCCACACGAAAGCCATTCAGTAAACACCATGCCTCTTTTTTTTTCAGTCCTTAGTCTGCCCTAGAATTATCATGCACATAATTTGTGCATAAAAAGGTGTGCATCCAAATGCAAATTCCCCTCTAAGATTTATTTGAGCAAAGCAAACAGCTTTAGAAATTAACATAGCTGAGGCTAACATGAGTTTGGCATGCCAAAAAACCTGCCCTGGAGTTTCCTGCTGAGCCAGCCACGTGGAATTCAAGCACACAGCTCCCATTTAACTCTAATTCCACATCAGATCAGGAAATAAATATGCAAAAGGATACAGGCCAAAAATTGAGCCTTGGAAGTCTTAGACATAGGAACTTGGAGGAATTAGAAGCCAGAGTAACCGAACACCAGTGGTTTTATGCTGTCTTCATGCAACTCCAAAGCGCTCATCTGTTGAAAACAAAATGTAGGGGAGGACGTGTTTAATTTTCTGTATCTGCTCTAAACCTTGACTCTGTGCTTCTCCTGGGTTCTATATGACAAGACAGAGAATACAGAAAGGATCTCTGCTTTCAAGGGGTTTTCTCCATTAATCCCTACACAGAAACACTTACAGGAGAGATGAATTTTGATTTAGTCATATTATATAGTACAGGGGTCCACAAACTTTTCCTGTAAAGGGCCAGATAGTATTTTAGGCTTTGGGCTATGCTGTCTCACAGCTGTATCACAGCTACCGAACTCTGCTGTTGTAGCAGGAAAGCAGCCACAGATAATATATAAACAAATGGCTGTGTTTATGTTCTAATAAAACTTCATTTACAAAAAAGACAGCAGGGAGGGTTTGGCCCCAGGACAACAGGTTGCTGATTTTTGCACTAGGGTAAGATTGGCAAAAGCCTCATGATAATAGGAAGCTGAATAGAGTTTCTAAGAGTGAGGCCATGAGCTTTGCCAGCGTCTTTTGTGTAATATCATGAGGGACAGCAACATGGACAGGAAGAGAGTGGGGTTTTCAGGGTATGTGGTGAGCTTTGGCAGATCGTAGTACTCTAATAATATTTGTTGGAAACTGAATGAACTGAACTGATATTTAAATACCTATTGCACATACATAAGACAGTACAGGCCACTTTGTTGTTCACTGAGAGAATGTTAGTATCTTGGCTGGATTAGTCCCAACCTGTCCGAAATTGACCATAGCTTTACTGACAGTGATGTGAGTCATTATCCATGGATAAGTTATCCATGTTTATCACAGATGATCACAAAACTTCCATCTAATGAATCATTTCAGTTTCTCCTTTTGTTAAAAATTTTTACCAGAATTGTTACACAGGTAACTGAGTTGAGGCACATTTCCTGTCAATTTTATAGCTGTATCTAGGCTAACATAGTATTCCTAAGGGAAAGTAATAAATGGCATAGTGGCTAGAAGTAAAAGGTCCCTCTATAATCAACCCTGGAATAATTTATTTTTTTTAACGTTTATTTATTTTTAAGAGAGAGAGAGAGAGAGAGAGACAGAATCTGAAGCAAGCTCCAGGCTCTAAGCTGTCAGCACAGAACCCAACACAGGGCTCGAACTCATGAACTGTGAGATCATGACCTGAACTGAAGTCAGATGCTTAACCGACTGAGCCACCCAGGCGCCCCAAGCCCCTAAATAATTTAAAATTGGCTGTATCATGCAACTGTGCACCTTTTGGGGTAGGGAAGACGAGGATCATGTGTATGTTTTGGATTTCTGGAAGGAAAATAATGGTTAGCATTCAAATTATTCCTGTTCTACTATAAACTGGCTATGTGAAAATGCCAATAATAATAATACCTTATGTTTGGGTGAAATCCCTTATAGTTTATGAAGCTCATTCACATTCATTATTTTATTTAATCTGATCTTTACAATGACCCCAGGAAATAGCACGCTAGATATGGTTACATAAGGAACTGAAGGTCAGATAGGTTAAATGGCTTGCTCAAGATCAGGAGACTTCTAAATTCTTGAGCCAAGACTGGTAGCAATGTCTTCTGACTCCTGATTCAATATTCTTTTTAATACAAAGTTGCCTTTTCAGCATATTTGTACAAAACTTCCTTAGACTGTATCAGAATAAGAGTACTTCTTACTCTGCTACTTCAGATACCTCAGTGACAGGGGATACAACATGTTCCTGTAAAAGGTCATTTTTTAAAGTCCACATCTTTTGGGAGACTTGATGAGTTTCTCTGAACCTGAGAATCTGTGATTCTGTGAACTGGGTTGACCTAGTAGGAGTAAAACCCCAGTGTGGTTTTTAAGTGCTTGCCATCACGGGGCAAGTTGCTTCCCCTCCGAGGTACCAGAGGGCTCCATCTGGTCGGGCACCAGTTCCAGAGTGTGTTTCATGTGCTTGGGCGGGCTCACCACTGGATCCCATCCATGTTTGGCAGCCGGTGGGCCCAGTGGAATACTTGTGATTGGGAACATGGTGATACCACACTTGCTTGGATTTCCACCCTCCTTTTGCACAGCTGCGGACAGAAGTGTGGGTGTAGCTTATTTCTGGCCCTGGGGAATTGCTTTTTTGTGCCTGGTCCCCTTTTCTTCAGAGAAGAGTAGCTCCCCATGCTTTGGTGATTACCGCAAGCATTGTTCCTGCTTTGGCCACACATGTTTGTGCACAATTTTGTCTGATTTCCAAGGCTAAGCTGCCCTTCCCCCATTAGAGACAGAATTTGGCCCCTGGTGTAGGGTTTGTGACATCACAGTCGTTACTATGGTAATAGACTTGTTATAAACACAGGATAATAGCCCTGATTTTGCTTTTTTTTTTTTCCTCCAAGCAGTGAAAGGAGTCACCATGATCCTTAAATAAGACTAGCAGACTTTTCCGCAGACTAGGAAGTGGACAGAATAAGGCTTTGCTATACAGAGCTGCCATTTAAAAAAACCTGTTAAAAGAATAAGGAAATAATAGAAAGTACTGACCAACTTTTTCTTTTTATGCAAACATTCCTGTATCCTTTTAGTTTGAATGAATATGAAAGCCTCCTTCTTTGCTAATTTTAAAAATCACAGCATGAACACAGTCTGAAGTGGCAGAATATATATCAGCAGGAGTTTTGAAAGATAACTCAGGTTAATTATATTGTAACCTTGCTGTAATTCTTCTCATATTAGAGATTTTTAATATGGGTTCAACCCTTCAGGACTTCATTCAAAGAGGGTTGTGCCGGTAAAGGACTTACAGCACGGATTGCAAAGGCTGTGCTGGAGTGAGTCCCCATCAAAATATGTATACCTGCCCTGCACCCCCATTAGTTTGACTATTGAAGTGCAGCTGTTCAAATGGATTTTAAATACAGATTTTTTATAAAGACTTTATATTGCTCTTTACTGCTTTTCAAATGTAATAGCACTCCGCTCCACTGACCAGACATCGGTCCTCTGCATTGGGTGGATAGGCTTGGTTCCCCCTACCGTTGTCTACCTTGGTCAAAGTAAGGACTTGAAGGTCCTTGACCTGAAGGTCAAGTTGGGACTTGAACCAGGATTTTTATCTCCTAGTCTCAGACATGACATTTTGCTCCTAAGAATTAAAAAAAAAAATCAATGCAACTATTGGCGTAATTGTTTTTGTTCATGAGGAAAAGATGAAATGCAGCAACTTTTCCTAGTGAAAGTCTCACTGAGCCCTGCTGCAGAAAACACTGTGTATCTAGGAAATGACATTTTAAATCTGAGTCTTTTGACAGGCTTTCCCAGAGGCTTACAACTTGCCTAGTACAAGTCCCGAATCCCTCTAAATCCCTGAATACTTTAAAATGAAATTAAATGTAAAAAGAGGAGGAAATATATTTCTGCATGTGTATGGCAGTCTTGAATAAAATGTCTTTTACCTCAGATGGTAAGTGGCCTTATTCTTATTCCCCACTACTCATGTGAGAAGTGAAAGATAGGGTCTATCCACACAGCATCCACAGGTTTATGTGGAGGGAAATGAGATCAAGCTCCTAAGAGCTCGATTCCCTGTGTGCAGCAGCATCTTGACTTTCTTTGAAAACAATGACCATTTCCTGTCTTCCAGGATGGTTTGCTTTCAGTGAGCTTTCCAAATTTGTGTTCAGTCATAGTCATGGAAATATGATATATTTTTTCAGGCAAATCTTAAAATTCTTAAGGGGTTATAAGAACTGGGCTCTAAGGAACCATTAGCTTAGCTGAGAATATGGAAACATTCACGTGATCTGCTAAGCCCTGTGTATATAGCTGAGCAACCCACAGTTAATAAGCATGTTACTTTTTGGCTCTTATAATTCGTACATGGAGTTGTACTTGCAGGGAAGTTGGAATCAGAATGTGGTTTGCATTATGATCATTATTTATTTTATCTGTTATTCAATATTCTTGGGGCTTGCATATGAATGATGTATTCCAAATAGCCATTGAGAAAACAGGATTCAGTCAAAATTGCTCTGCCATTTATTTATTTGTCCAACTTTTAAAATATAATTATTGAATAAAATTACCTAGAGTTAATGGGATTTGGGTGATTTACTATTTACGTGCCAGATACATTTCTCAAAAAGAAAAGATATTCACTGAACCCTTAGATTTGGAGAATTTTCCAAATGACTTAGAACAAGGACAGGAGGAATTATGGTGAATAGCAAGAATAGGAATAGTTAATAATCGTAATGATATAATCTCATCTTGGCTAGTATTTTTTGAGCACTTCCTATGGGCCAGGCATTGTGCTAATAGATTATTATCTCATTTAATTTTCAGAACAACTCTGTGTGGATGCTATTATTAACCTTGTTTTACAGATGAGGAAACTGAGACCCAGAGCAACTTGCCTGAGGTCACACAGGTAATAAGTGGCAGAACTGACATTTGAACTTAGGCATGATGTCTCCTTAACCCATATTCATAGCCACTGGACTATCCAAAAAAAAAAAATATGTCAGTCTTTCAGTCAATTACATGTTTATTGAATGTTCTTCACATTGTGCTAGATAATACCAATATATGTATCATCACCCCTGACCACCAGGAACTTACAGTGAACTTGGTACATAATCAAAACATCATTCCAAAAAAAAAAAAAAAAAAAACCCTCAAAAAGCAAAAAACATCATTCCACTTTGACTTTGAAAGGTATTTTAACAGCATTTTCAGGGTGCATGGTGCAGTAGAAGGACAGTTAAAGTGGAGTAGCAGAAAGGGTACAGGGAGATAATCAGGTACTGTTATATTCACACAGTTGAGGAGAAATGGCATCTAAAACATAATGTATGCTAGAAGATAGCCATTTGAAATTCAAGGTGATTAACAGAAGACATAACATGAAGTCTAAAAATGTTACCTATTATCATTTGGGTCCTGTTTTATCTTTCCTTATAAAATTGAGGGCTCTTGAAAAGGTGGAAATCAAATTTCAGTATGTTCAATCATTCTTTTTTTTTTGTAGTAACCATCTGTTACTGTATAAAATTATTACAGTATTATTGACTATATTTCCAGTGCTGTACTTTTCATCCCCACAACTTATTTATTTTATAACTGGAACTTTGTATCTATAAATCCTCTTCACCTATTTCCCATCCCCTGCTCCCCTCCCTTCTGGCAACCACCAGTTTGTTCTCTGTATTTATGAGTCTGTTTCTTTTGTTGTTGTTTGTTCATTTTTTTAAGACTCCTCATGTAAGTGAAATCATTTGGTATCTATCGTTCTCTTCTGTCTGAATTATTTCACTTAACACAATATCCTCATGTTGTCACAAATAGCAAGATTTCATTCATTTTTACGACTGAGTAATATTCCAGTATGTATGTTTGAGCACTCTTAATGCCAAATCAAATATGTGGTTTGAATGGTAGCATGATGTGGTGGAAGAACTATCAGAGCAAGAATCGAGAGACCTGGGTTGTTAATGCCAGCTCTGCTATTTATTGGCTCTGTAATCTTGGATAAGTCACTTTGCCTTTCTGTGCCTCAGTTTCCTTGTCTTAAAGATGCTGTAGTTAGCGTAGGTAATTGTATCTTGTCTATATTTATAAAATCTTGATTTTGTGACTTGTATAGTGAATTGCCCTCCTGATTTTGTGATTTGAGAGGCTCTGTTTTAATATGCCATAATATGTATTTGTTAGTCGATTGAACATATTTAAAGAAAACGCACCTATATATGTAATTATGGCAGCCGAAAGTCTGATGGAAAATGTATGCTGTTTACGACAACTATCAGTGATTGTTAATTTTTTACTCTGGAAGAGTGACTTGAAATAATAGATTTAAATTTTAGAAAAACTGCGAAAAAAGTGTGAAATGTGAGTAAACAAAAAGACTGTATCACCCATATGTCATTACACCTAATAATTTTGATGTTACACATAAGTAATTATCAATGGAAAAATTCCCAGAATTTCTGCAAAAGAGAAGCCACATTATGTCCAATTTAATTTATCAAAAAAAGCATCATAAGGAGAAATAGAAAACTTGAGTAGTCCTACATCCATTGATGAAATTAAATAATTAAATCCTTTCTACAAAGAACATTCCAGACACAGAGAGCTTCAGTGGTAGAATCTAACAAAAATTTGAGGAAAAAATAAAATCAAAATTAGAGAAACTCTCCCAGAGAATAGGAAAAAAAAAAAAAAAAAAGAAACACTTTCACTCATTTTATGATCCAAACCTGACTTTGATCCCATGACATGACAGGCCATTAGAAGTAAAGAAAATGATAATTTAATGTAATTGAGTTACATTAAAATGGAAAATTTCTGTTCATCATGAACACTGATTCAATCCTCAAAAAAATCATGGGAAACCAAATCCAGTGATGTATGCAAAAGGATAATACATCATGACTAATTTGGATTTTTTTTTCTAGGAATGCAAGATTGATTTAAGTTTAAAATATCAGTCAAGGGGCACCTGGGTAGCTCAGTCAGTTAAGCATCTGACTTTTGATTTTGGCTCAGGTTGTGATCTTGTGGTTCGTGAGATCAAGCCCTGAGTTGGGCTCTATGCTGATGGTGCAGAGCCTGCTTGGGTTTCTCTCCCTCTCTGCTCCTCCTCTGCCCACGCTCTCTCCCTCTCAAAATAAATAAATAAACATTAAAAAATAATCGGTTAATGTAATTAATCACCTTAACAGAATAAAATAAAACCTCATACAATATTCTCAATAGATGCAGAAACATAATGTGATAAAATTTAACACAATTAATAATAAATTTTGGCAAAGTAGGAACCGAATGGAACATCCTTAATATGACAAAAAGTATCCACAAGAAAACCTACAGCAAAAACCATATTTAATTTTTTTTAATGTTTATTTATCTTTGAGGGGGTGGGAAGAGAGAGACAGAGCGTGAACAGGGGACAGGCAGAGAGAGAGGGAGACATAGAATCTGAAGCAGGCTTCAGGCTTTGAGCTGTCAACCCCATGCGGGGCTTGAACTCAAGAACGGTGAGATCATGACCTGAGCTGAAGTCAGATGCTTAACTGACTGAGCCACCCAGGCACCCACAAAAATTGTATTTAATGGTGAAATATTGCAGGCTTTCCTCTTGCAATCAAGAATAAGATACAGATGACTACTATCACCACTTCTATTTAATTTTATACTAGAATTCATGTAATGTAATCTGGCAAGAAAAAGAAACAAAAATATAAGGTTTTAAAGGAAGAAATGGCATTTTGTTTATAACAGTGTATAAACCATCAATGTATTGGTAAACTTCTCCATCAATGTGTTAATTTGTAATTAACAAATACATTTATCAAGGTCTCTAAACATTGTCAATAACCCCAAATCCCTCATATCTCTATATACCAGCCAGAATATATTAAAAAACAAAATTTTAAATACCATTTAAAATAGCATCAAACCGGGGCGCCTGGGTGGCGCGGTCGGTTGGGTGTCCAACTTCAGCCAGGTCATGATCTCGCGGTCCGTGAGTTCGAGCCCCGCGTCGGGCTCTGGGCTGATGGCTCAGAGCCTGGAGCCTGTTTCTGATTCTGTGTCTCCCTCTCTCTCTGCCCCTCCCCCGTTCATGCTCTGTCTCTCTCTGTCCCAAAAATAAATAAACGTTGAAAAAAAAATTAAAAAAAAAAAAAAATAGCATCAAACCATCAAATACCCAGGTGAAAAAACCTAACAAAATGTATGCAAAATTGTTATATCGGGAACTATAAATATTGCAGAGAAACAAAAGAAGACCTAAATCAATAGAGGGTTATCCTATGTTTATGGACTGGAGACTAAATAGTCTAAAAAGGCAGATTTTTCCTATATTGGTGTATGTATTCAATTTAGATAACAATCCTGGCATAAAATTTCATGGAAATTATAAAGCTCCTTCTTATATTTACATGGAGATGGAAAGGGGCAAGAATAGCCAGGATAATCTTGGAAAAAAAGAAAAAGAAAAAGGAAGACTTATACTACCAGATCTCAACAATTATTAGAAGGCTAGAATAATTAATTAATTAATTAATTAATTTTATTACTATTAGTGTTAATTGTACTGTTGTTATTCTTCTTTTGACCAAACTTCTGATTAGTCTTTGGGAATCCTTTGATCTATATTTGAGGCACAAAAGAGAAAAGAACACTTTGTTTTTCTCATGTCAATTCTCTTTTGGCTTAATTTTTTTTTTTTAATCTTTTCTTGCAATTATGAAACACGTTGCCTTTTGGAAAAGTGCATAAAATATAAATGTATTCTTTGACAAATAGTGATCCTTTCCACTCACAACTTCTTCCCTTTAAGAGGTAACCACTTTTGTGGTAACCATTGCCTTATTTTCTTCTATAGTTTTAATACCTAAGTACACTCCCCGTCCCCCAAGCAATATAGTTTATTATGGCCTATTTTTGGACTTCAGACAAATGAAATTATGGAAGCCAGCTTCCAAAATGGCCCTAATGATCTTGGTCTCCAGGTAGTTTTTTCCTACATTGAATCAGGGCTGGTTTGTGTGACTGACTTCCGAGGCTGTCATAAAAGGTAATTGCAGTTTTTGCCTCGTTCCCTCAGATTATTCACTCTTGAGGGAGCATGAGGAAACTCAAGCAGCCCTGTGAAAGAGCTCATGCAGACAAGAATGGGGGCCTCCCACCAGCAGCCAGCACCAACTTGCCAGCCTAGTGGTTGAGCCACCATAGAAGTGGGTCCCCCAGCCCAACTCAAGCCTTCTAATGACTGCAGCCCCAAGAGACTGGCTGTAACCTCATGAGCAACTCTGAGCCAGAATTTCTCTAAACTACTCCCAAATACCTGACTCACAGAAACCGTGAACAATAATAAATGATTTCTGTTGCATTAAAAGAAAGACAATGAGATAATGATAAAAGGATATACAAATAAATCATTACAGTGGAATTCAGAAACAAATATAAACAGATTTTGGATTTATGACAAATATATTCATCAGCTTGTGTTACTATAACCACATACCGTGGCCCAGGTGGCTTAATCAACCAAAATTTATTTTCTCACAATTCTAGAGAATGCAAGTCCAAGATCAGCATCATCAGGCTTAGTATCTGATAAGAACTCTCTGTGGGTTTCAGATGGTGACCTTTTCTCTGGTGTGGCAGAGAGAGATAGAAAGATCTCTGTTGTCTCTTCTCAGAAGGTCACTAGTCCCATTAGATCAGGACCCTACCCTCATGACCTCATCGAACCCTAATTAACTCTCAAAAGCCCAGTCTCCAGATAACATCACATTAGGAGTTAGGGCTTCAACGTGAATTTTGGAAAGACAAACATTCAGTGCATAACAACAAAGATAACAATGTAGCGCAGTGAGGAAAGGATAGTCTTGTCAATAAATGTGCTTATGGAAAAAAAAGTATGTTGATTATTTACTTCACACCATTCACAAAAGTAAGTTCTAGATGGATTGCTGATCTAAATGGGACCAAAAAATAGAGCTTATAGAGCATGTAAAAGAACACCTAGGAGAACATATTTATTATCTTGGGTAGGCTAGTATTTCTTAAACTATACACTAAAAGCATTAACCATAAAGAAAAAGACTGCTTAAATAGATTCTATTAAAGATAAGAATTTCTGTTGATTAAAAGACATCTTTAAAAGAATGAATGAAAAATTACTGAGTGGGAGATGATGTTTGTAATGCATGTCCCACAAAAGACTCATAGTCATAATATATAAAGAACCCCTATAAATAAAAAAGAAAACTGCCTAATAGAAAAATGGGCAAAAAATATAAACCAACTTCACCAAAGAAAATAATCTAGTGATCTATAAACACATGAAAAGTTGTTCAACCTCATTAGTCATTAGGGAAATAAAATTTAAAATCATAGTGAAACACCAGCACGTAAACATTACAATGGCTAAAATGAAAAAGTCTGACAATACCAAGTGTTGAGGAGGATGTGGAGCAACCGGAACTCTCAAGCATTGCTGGTGAGAGTGTAAGTCAGTATAACCACTCTTGAGAGCTGATTGCCAATATCAACTAATGCTGAGCATATATATATATCCTATTATCCAATAATTTCATCCTAGATACATTCTCAGCACAGATGTGTGTATACATGAGACAAAGACATATAGAAGAACCTTCATAGAAGCATTTAATCATAATAACTTAAAACTAGAAACAATCCAAATGTTCATCAACAGTAGTTAACATGGTTTCCTAGGAGTTCCTTGGATGGGCTTAGGTGGGTGAGTGTGGGTCTTGGAGTTGAATGTGAAATTGTATGTATATCACATACATGCATAATGATGGAAAAAGATCCTTGTCTCAAAAAATAATGAGTCCTTGACTTAGAGACTTAGGTTTTTTAAAAAAATTGCTTATTTTCATTCCTTTTGATTTAAGCAACTGAGCCTTAGAATGCAATTTTAACATTTTCCCTCTATATCTAGTCTGTTTATGGGTTTCTCAAATCAACTATTTAAAAATCTCATCATTCTTTATTATTAAGGAATTATCATCTATTTACATGAAGTATATCATGGTGAGGCCCGAAAGTTAAATCACAGGCATAAGACGTAAATATCTCTCATAGTGGTCTACTTGAGAGCTGCTTTTGATATGATGTAGAGAGAAATGAAGGGGTACTGGGTGAGTGACAAAATTACAATATTCACAGTCTGCACCAGTAGTTCTAATCAGGTGTAACTTTGCCTTCCAGGGGACACTGGCAATATTGGGATATTCTGGTTGTCACATCTGGGAGAGGGCATATAGGGAGTAGAGGCCAGGCATGCTGCTAAACATCCTACAATGCATGGGACAGCCCCACTACAAGGAATTAATCTGGCTGAAAATGTCAATAGTGCCATGGTTGAGAAAGCAGGCTCTACAGTGATGACAGCCATGTATATGGGACCTCTCCAGATCCTCTTGGCCCCACCTCTTAATCCAGTGATTGCTGTGGTACTTTGACAGCTTAGGCCTGTACATTCTGGAAGGGCCGTGGCTCACACTTATGGCATATGTCTGTAGCTTCTGGCTGTAGGGCTTCTCTGATATGGCAGTGTGGGCATCATGTAAATCCTTTCAGTCTCATCCACACATGTGCAAACCCGAAATGTAGGGGAATTAACACACTGGGTCAATGGGGCATGAGAGCTGATGAATAAATTCTTCCTTCTTTTGTCCCCTGAGAGAATAGCTATGAAAAGTATGTCACAAACTCCAAAGAATGTTCTTTATGATTGAATACCACTTTCCCTTAGTGGTGGCCAATTTAGTAACACATCATTATACTGGCTCTTCTTCCTCCCCATGTTCTTTCTCTGTGTCCTTCATTCCTCCTTTCTGGAACCACATGTCCAATAAATCAGCTGCATGCAAATCTTTGTCTCAGAGTTTTCTGGGAAACTCAGGATAAAATATCATGTACGTGGAGGTCCACAGTGAAAGATCAGACATTAATGGAAAAGAATATGAAAAGTTAAAATTTTATGGACATTAATGTTTGTTCCTTTAAAGTGAAGCATAAATATATAATAAAGGAGTAAAAAGAGGGTACCAGATTTATGGTGGTGCAAATATTGGAGAACTCAGAAAGGGCTACTTCTAAAATTATCCCATCAGTCAAAGAATTTTCTAAGGCTCTTGTGGTAAGGGCAGGGGACAACAGTGGCAGCCATATGGAAGGATAAAAAGGGAAGAAATTAAGTCAGGACTCCAAGAAATAAAGGAAAGGAAAAAGAATATCCTCTGGCTGTACTCCTTTAAATGAACCTTGTTATTTTGAAAGATTTAGACTCCTAGAATTTTAGTTAGAAGGGAACTCAGAGATGATCTTGTTAAATTCCCGTTTATAGGTGAGAAAATTAGGCTGGAGAGGCCAAATGACCTTCTCAAAGCCACTGAGTTGCATTAATGGCAGAACGAGGGCCAGAACTCACTTCTGAAGTGGGGATACCCTCTAACCATGGGTTCTAAGTCATGCACCCCTATGATTCCTGACACTGACTGGAACTAGGGGTGTGACCTAGTTAGGATTCCAGAAAACCCTGCCCCTAGGTCACCAAGGAGCCAAGATGCTAACAGGAAACAGGAGGAAATGTCATCTATATTTTCTCTTGCTTGTAGAGGGTGGTTGTGTTTTTGGGATTAGCCTAGACCCAACTGAACTGTTTGCTCTTAATTATTTGAAAGTATAAATAAAGTTTGGTTAAGAGAGAAGTGATGGTGAAGTTGGTAATTCTTGTTATTCTAGGGACATTCCCAATGCTGACTTCTCAAAGTTTCTGTTAAATTGAGAAGACTTAGTTCATGGACTTGGCCAAGGCGAGCGGAAATAATGATCACATTCTATTCTGGGGCTTTTCACTGGTGTTTCCCACTAAAGCAACTTTGTTCTGTGTGATTACCAAAGATGGTATACTTGGCTTTCCCCCCTCACCTGACCCCCACCAACCCTGGGCATCCAACCACCCAGGGTGCACCTGGTAAGGATTCTACTTTTTCTGCTCCTTAGGCTGAGGTCCAAAGTCAGACATTTCATTCTAGTGAACCAGACATGGTCCCTGTCTTAATTGGCTCTTAGTCTGCTGAAGGAAAGAGACATTAAAAAGAAATCTCAATCAAGTCTGGTGATGAGCAAGTCCAGAGTGCTGTGGGATCTCACCAGGTTTGAGGTCAAGAAAGCCCCCTCCCTAGGATGATGCTTAAGATTAGATATGAAGGGGAAATAGGACTGAATCAGCCAAGGATTTTGAGGTTGTGGGTGAGGAAGCAGCACATGGAAAGACTCAGAGTAGAGAGAGAACCTCAAGAAAAGTAGAACATGCCAGAGCCCAGAGAGTGGACAAACTGCTGAGGCTGGCCTGGTCATTGAGGTCATGCTGAAGAGTTCAAGCTTCTTCTTGAGGGAAGTGGATGCCAGTGAAGGGTTTTGAGCAGGTTAGAGCAGTGATCAGATTTGTGTTTCACAAGATTTTCCCACATCCAGAGCAGAGGGAATGAACTAGGCAGAAGTGAGACAGAAGGCCTCCTGCAGAATGGGCAAGAGGCGTTGGTGGCTTCACTGGAATGGACAGCGGTAAACTCCATGAGGATGGGCACCTACAACAGTGCCTGGTACATAATTAGACTTGGTAAATATTTATTGAATGAATGAATGCATGCATGAATGAATTGAACAAATGTAGGCATAATGTAAAAATGTTTAGGAGGACTTGGTGAATAATCAGAATGTGGGGGGTGGGAAGGAGGGAAGAAGCAGGAAAAATGCCATATTTCTGCTAGCAAGTAACTGCATGGGTGGTAGAGGCAGGAATTGAGATGGGAAACACAGGAAGGGCAGATAATGCAGAGGGGTGTGTATGAAGCTTTGGACATGACAGGTTTAGATGCTGGGAGGCAGTTGGAAATGACATCTCATGAGAGGTAGCTGTGTTGATTTGGAAACCTTCACCTACGGGTGGTAACTGAAGTCACAGGAGTACATAGCTGATCAGCCCAAAGGGAGCGTGTAGAGAGAAGAGAAGACTCTGAAAGATTTCTGGTTGGTGTGGCCCTCCTCCACCTTTCCTATAGCTGGGCTGTTTTGGCATGTGATGTCTCATCACATTCCTGAGTAGGGATTGTCATGGGATCCCTTTAGAGAGTCCCTCAACCATTGGTTACTCTCATTCAAGAAATCTCAATGAATATTTCAAGATGGGAAGGTGAAGAGAAAAGTAAGTTATTATTGACAATGTTCCAGCAGCTTCACCTCGGTTCTTTTAACAAATTTATTTGACCTCCCAGTCTCTAACACATTGATTCACCTCCCCTAAGATGGTAGTCCCATCCCGGTATGCTGTCCCAAATGCTGAGAGGTGGGACTTAGCCTGCTAGTCAGTCATATTGGGGCTGCTTATCCTCCTCTCCTTTGGGGCTGCTTATATCCCTCTCTGTGGTTACCACAAACACCTGGCTCCTGTGACTTTTGTGTGGTGATAGAGCCATGGGAGCAGGCTTGGCTTTTTCATGATCCTTGTCTATTGCACCTTGACATTTTACACTGGGAGCAGCCATGGGAAGCTTCGTGAGGACTGGGATCATATCTTTTCTTGTTCGCCAGTGTATTTCCAGCTTCTAGTATAGTGCCTGACACAAAGTTGAGTAAATAAATGAATCTTTTGTCTACAATTAAAGTTTCCCTCTAGGGAGATTTGTCAACCACTGTGGCGCCCATTAAGTGTAATTAATGGGACAGGCAGATTTCAGAAGAGGAAATGAGCCCTTCAGATAAATAGTAGGTGATGGCAATACTTTTCTTGCTCTGATGTCCTATGTAAGGCAGCTTGACCCTTTAGTCCTAACATGCTGCTATTTGTATTTCTTGGGAGACGATACCCCTCTATGCAGGGCAGGGGCTTGGAATTTCTTTTCCATCAGTGATGGATTTGCTGGTGCACACTTTTTGACCTTGCTCCCTATTCACATACATTTGTTGGCTAGATTCTAGGGCTCAGTGAGTGGACTTCAGCCATGTAGGAGAGAGGTCCAGTGGAGAGAAAACCCATGATTGCAACATCATTGTCCCATGGCCTCTGGATTGGTCACAGGGTCATATCCCAAGGCTCAAGAATAGGGGACAAGATTTTACTTGAGCTCCTTGTGCATGGCAACCACCTGGTAAACATGAATTCGGTATGTTAAGAGCAGTATTACTCTCCCATTGCCTTATTACTCATTTCTGCTATTGTCTCTATAGGACCTTACAGGAAAAGGGTTACCTTCTCCATATTGAATACATGTAGCACACACCACAGGACTTTGTGGCCATGGATATCTTTGTTCAGTCTGGTGGTGTTTCTTGGAGATTAGTTTTTTGAAGACTAGGGAGCATTGGTCAGCACACCTAGTACTGGCCACATGGCTGCAGGCCTTGTCTTTCTGCCCAGTGCAGACAAAGCTCCTGGCAGTGGAGGACCCAATTCTGGGTGAAAGAGGAGAAACGTGCCTGATAATTAATGACCCACATGTAAGTGCTCGTGCTTCAGTGCTGATATAGGGCAGTAGAACAACACATCCCAGGGAAACTTCCTTAGAAGTCCAGGTTTGTGGATTCTCTGTGTGTGGTCAAATTGGTGAAATATAGCACATTCCATCTCCCTCTTTAAGATTCCTAGTTACACACTGGCGGTACCAAAAAGTCTTAGGTAAAGGGTCTATTATTTAACTTTCTTTAGTCCAGTGTTTTCATACATATTTGACTATGGAAGTCTTTTTAAAAATAACACCCATTTAAGTATCTCCTGGGAATAATACTCAGTGGAATGTGCTTTGGGAAATGTCACATGGAGGTTTTCTTTACTCTTGAATTCATCTTTCTTCCTTTCTTATTCCACTTTCTTAGGGTGAGTATATAGGAAAGACTCTCCACAGTGAGTACTGAGATATGGAAGTGAGGTTGTCCATGAGACTTACAAGGAGTTCCTTCACTGGCAAATCAGGGAAATTATGGGGAGATATTCAAGTTAATGTCAAGGAGCTGTAGACAGACGTGCTTAGTAGTGTCTTGTTAAAGTATGGCATTCAAGAGAGAATTACTATTTTGTGACTTTATGGGATCTCTCATTTTTTTTTTCTTTCTTTGAATGTTGGGAAAATAAGTGAGCAAGGGACACTGAAAGCAAAGCAAATTCACTGTTTAACTTTGAGGACACAATTTACTCAAAGAACTCTTTTGACTTTTCACTGGTCGTCTTTGACTAGAAACACAGGGGGATGAATTCTCTGAAATTTGGATCATTTCTGGATGAGTTACATTCTTACCTTTTGGGAATTGATTACGTCTTCATTTCTACCATCACTCTATAGGTTCTGAACTTCATTTCCTTTCCTCTGCATCCATCCATCCATCCATCCATCCATCCATCCATCCATCCATTTATTTATAGTTTAAGCACTGCTATGTGCTAGGCGCTGAACACGCACAGGCAAGAGACAAGGAGTCTGCTCTCTGGTTGCTTACTGAGGCTCCTAGATATGAAATGAGATTCCAGTTTTTCTGAATTCTGATCTGCCCTGCTGGAATAACATTGTTCAGCACGTCTCTGATGCTGTCATATTCTACTAAGAAACATTCAGGGGCTCCTTATTAGCTGTGGAATAAGGATGAACCCCCATTCCTTACCCTTGTCAAACATCCTTTAAGGGATTCGTTGTTTAGGCCCCACTGGCACCAATCTAATCTTTTTTTTTTTTTTTTTAAGTTTATGTATTTATTTTGGGAGAGAGCAGGGGAAGGGCAGAGAGGGAGGGAGAAAGAGTAGGCCCTGCACCGTCAGTGTGGAGCCCATCATGGGGCTTGAACTCACGAACTGTGAGACCATGACCTGAGCTGAAACCAGAGTCTGATGCCTAATTGACTGAGCCACCCAAGAGCCCCTAATGTGCTTTCTCTTCTTACAATCTTGGTTAATGGGGCAACTTCAGTTCTCCTCCCCATCACACACTTTTCTTTCTGTTCTTGGAAGCAGGGCCATGTCTTACTCAACTGAGCATTCTTGACCAGTTACCTAGTGCAGGGGCTTGGATGCAGATGTTTAATTCATTCTGGAGTTACATCTTTTAGAAATACACACACGCACATATGTGTGCATATATATGTATCATATGTACATGTAAAAATTAAAACTTGGCTAGAAAAGTTCCATTAGAAAATTAAAAATTAATTTAAATTCTGTAATTTTTCTGTCATTTTGTGTAATACATGTTCATTCCTTTTACTTACTGGAACCAAATTTTAGTTTTTGTATAGAAATTTCAATTTTATTTTGGGGTTAAGTCCTTCTCTATTTAGAGGGACATGGACTATTTAAATTCTTGAAATCACTTCATCCAATAAGTAAATAAATAAATAAATAAATAAATAAATAAATAAATTCTTGAAATCACTTCAATTTTTTTAAATGTTTATTTTTGAGAGAGAGAGAGAGAGAGAGAGAGAGAGAGAGAGAGAGAGAGAGAAACAAAGCTCATTTGGGGGAGGGGCAGAGAGAGAGGGAGACACAGAATCTGAAGCAGGCTCCAGGCTCTGAACTGTCAGCACGGAGCCCGATGTGGCGCTCGAACCCACGAACCGTGAGATCATGACCTGAGCCAAAGTCAGACAATTAACCGACTGAGCCACCCAGATGCCCCTCTTGAAATTACTTCAAATGATTTTATCTCCAAAAGAAAAAAATAGGAATAATTTTAGGGGCGCCTGGGTGGCTCAGTCGGTTGAGCGTCCGACTTCAGCTCAGGTCATGATCTCACAGTTTGTGAGTTTGAGCCCCGCGTTGGGCTCTGTGCTGACAGCTCAGAGCCTGGAACCTGCTTCGGAGTCTGTGTCTCCCTGTCTCTCTGCCCCTCCCCCACTCGTGCTGTGTGTCTGTCTCAGAAATAAATAAACATAAAAAAACAGGGATAATTTTAGGAACCATGAAGAATCATAGTTGTATGGAAACTCTATCATTTTATTGCGTCTATCCTTTTAATGAGGAATAAGTGCAATAAAATTTTACTAACTCAGTCTCTATTATTTTGCAACTTTTGATAGTTCAGTTACCAAGGTGGCAGGAATTTTCAGTTGTTACTATGATACTTTTTAAAAGCGCAAACTTCTTAGGCACTTAGGAAGATCCACCCATGTGTAGATAGCTGATGTAATAATTACAAAGAATTCCCATCTATTAATTACAGAATATCTGGCAGTACAGTGATATATTTGGCAACACCTTGTCACTATTAATTCAAGTTAAGTAATTTTTAAAGAGAATAACTGTAAGTGAAGCTTTTATTAAATGTAATGGCTTTCTTCTTAAATAGTCTGAGTTAGTGAAATTTAACCAATTAACTCGGTTGTGCTTTGTATTCAAAGATAGTGGTTCTGCAGATGTCATCCGTGGGAGGGGATGTGATTAAAGAAGCTGGAGCCTGGTCATCGGGACCTCTCCAAGGTGCATATAGCAGACACCTCCCTTTCCGTATGCCTCTGATTGTCAGTAATTCTAAGGAAGGCTCGTTTCCATGTAGGATGTGCCTACTTTCTATAATTTTGTCCTCACCACACCTCATAGTTAGGGTGGGCACGACTAGGCCTTGAGTGACTGGCCCACGTCACACAGCTGGAAGGGGCCGTATTAATATTTTCACCAATGTCCTATCTCTACTCCTGGCACTCTACCATACTGTGTTTCCAATAATAGTGACTTAGGTTTGCAAAGCAGTGCAATCTGTCACTCATTCGCTCGAAACAAAAGTCACCCCCTCAAGACTGTGATAAGTGGATCTGCCTCTTGCTTTTCTTTTCCAGAGATCCCTGGCTGTGTGCTCTTCCTCCCACCTCCTTCAACTTCTGCTGTTTTAGTTCACACCTAAAGGGCCCTCTGAAGATGGTTGCTACACTGTGATTAGACAGTATGTTTTTTTGTCCACTCTTTGCTTTTGCTGCCCTCAGCTTACTCTACCTATATGCCCAGGGCTAGACTTTAGCAAAGTAGGGAATGACCAGAGGCTTCTTATACCATAGCCTCTCCTATTTCTGCCCTCCACCTCTCTCACTGGAATCTTGTCCTTAGCCCTTCTCTCCACTCTCTGTGAAAACTTGTTCTTCAGAAAGAATCACTCATTTTTTTTTAAGGAATCATTCATTTTAATGCATAAGTCATTATTGACAAATATATACTGAATTTTATTGCTTTTAGGGAATTTGTGTTTTAATGGGATATATAAAATACATAGCCAAATATATTACCCTCTAATGGTAGAATTTAATTTTAGTGAGCAGTTGTGTCATAATTTTTGAAGCTAGGATATTCTTCTTGGCATCTTTGCAATTACAGATGTAAGTGGTTCCTGTTTCACCCACATGGAAAGTCAATCTTATCCATGTCTTGCTGTGATTTCCCTCCTTTCTAAAGAGAGAGCTAGGAGTATTGTTTGCCTGTGGGTGGAATGACTGCTTCCTCAGATCCAGTATTGGCCCTGTCTCCTTGTTTAAGTGGCACTTGCTGGTGAAAGTGCAGAGACAATGTTTGCAGCAAATCCAAGTCTCATAGTCATAAAGAAATAAAGGCTTGCCTTGTGAGCCTTTATTTTTTTAAATCAATCAACAAATATTGATTAACACTTCAGCTGTCTGCTCAAAGGCATTTTGACCTTTTTGATTTCATTTTCTTTGTGTATGAATGTGTCATGAAGCAGGGTGCTGTGTATGTAGCAGAATCTGTGACAGCGCTTAGTCCTTTTTGCAGAGGGAAGTCTGCGCGGATGGCGTGTAATCTCAACACTTAGAAAGGCTGTGGTCTCGAAAACGTAGTAGTCAAGAGCTTGGGCTCTGGAGTCAGACAGTCTGGTCTTCATCTAGGCTTCGGTGTATATTGGCTCTGTGACTTGGAACAAATTACTTACCTTCTAAACCTCATTTTCCTCATCTGTACAGTGGGGATCATGTTCGTATTTGCTGAGGGAGCAGTGGTTGTGACTAAGTTTAAATGACGAATTTGAAGAACTTTGTACTGTGCCTGCTACCATTAAATGCTGAATAATGGCTAGCCATGATTCCTAGATTTTTCTGGATCTCCTTGTATGTTCACTTCTACAATCCAAAGAATTGTACAGAAGCTTCTATAGGACTCTGTAGAAGCTTTTAAACTGGACTGCCGCAAAGTTTTTGCAGTTGAATTGTTCCAAGAAGGGCTGCAAAGAAAGCAAACTTGAACCCTAGTTTCTTGCCTGCCTGCCTTGCAGGCCATGTCTTTATCTGTGTTCTTTTTTTTTTTTTTTTAATTTAAGTTTATTTTTGAGAGAGACAGAGACAGCATGAGTGGGGGAGGGGCAGAGAGAGAAGGAGACAGAATCTGAAGCAGGCTCCAGGCTCTGAGCTGTCAGCACAGAACCCGACATAGGGCTCGAATACATGAACCCATGAGATCATGACCTGAGCCAAAACCAAGAGTCAGACGCTTAACCGGCTGAGCCACCCAGGCACCCCTATATGTGTTCTTTGTATAGCTACTCTGACAAACAGATTGACAGAGGGCCAACTGTGCCATACTTTCCTTTCGAGCTGTAGAGAATACTCAGGAGTCACATCAGACTGCCTTGCAACCTGTCCCAAATATAATTCAAATATTGAAATGATTATCTGGATGTGTGCATTCCAGGAACTGTTAGAGGAGAGAAACATCACCAGGAAACACTTGATTTTTCCTTCAATCTTAGACTCCCGTGAAAGTTACAAGGCGTGGTAAATCTACAGGTTAATCACTTGGGGTCCAGTATAAGGCCTTCCTGACTTTCTTTGTGTTCTGGTCAGGTAAGCAGGTATGCATGTTCAGAGCCAATTCAAGTGCCCCTAGAATGCCACTGACCAATGGCCATCCTTATTTTTGAAAGTCACCAGATAAGGCAGTTTCTCAAACAACTTCAGCAAGGCATTCCAGAAATGCTTGATCTCATACTTCTCTGCACTATGATAAATAAATACAATTTTGATTTCATGTTAGAGTAATTAATCTGAACTTCTCCTTCTGGAATGTAAAATGGAATAATGTTCTATAGCTCTTTGAACATTAGATTGGAAATAAAATGCCCTAAACATTTTGCTTAATTAAATCCTAAAGAGGTGGTACAAACTTTTCATGATTAATAGAAGCATGCATATTTTGACTGATGCATATTTATATGATATTATCATATGAAAATTTTATCATGTTATACAAACTGTTCGCCTCGGGAATGTGACTTAATGCTATAAATATTTTGCATTTGTTGTTGCATTGTTCATTATGAAAAGTACACAGGCTAATGGCTATAAGGAAAGATCTGTTATGCCAGTCTTCTTTGAGGTAATCTCAAGTCTCTAATGGCACAGACGTTAGCCTAAATATAAGATAGGAAGTCAGGTTCTCCCTAGTTTGAAGAAATATTTAAAAAAATGTTTTTTGGTAGCAGATCAAATTAGAAAAGCTAAAATGCTAGGGCCTTCTATTTTGCCAGTGTAAAGCTTGCACATAATTGCCGGGTTTCAGATTTTTAAAATGTGGTTGTTGAAATGAACATATCCCTTTGGTTTTAAGCACTTAAGAAAAGCCCTGTTTTCTAGAGGTGCAGTCATACAAATTTAGGATGGGGCACCATCTCATGTCTAGGGGCAGACTTTTGAGCTATGTTTTAGCTGAAAAATTAACTTAGATAATTACAGTTCTTAGTTTCTTAAATATGATGTTAATAAAGATGGCTTTTATAAGACCAGAGTACCTGAGATCTCTGAAAATGTTGTCTCATCTTTGGAGCACTTGTATTGGTAGCAGTTTGATGACAGAAAAGGAGAAATCCAATGGAATTTTTCCAAAGTGTTTGCCTCTATGAAATGGAATTTTATGAGAAGCGGATGGGAATACTGAATTATTTAACAAGACAGATGCTAGCCACCATTCTAAGAGTTTTCCAACTGCCACATAGAAAACAAAAGTGCACAATTTCTTTTGTCTCATCTTCCCATATTGTTACTTTGTAGTATAAATGATTTATAAAAATCATCTCCCTTAACATTCTACTTTTTGTTTATGTGTTAGGTCTAGTGTAAGAAAGTGTCCGTGCCTCCTCTTAGAAAATTGACGAGTGGGGCTGCCTGGCTGGGATGGAGGGGGTGGAAGGAAGCCCCAGAGAGACTGTGAGCTGCCCTTTCCCCAGCCACCTTGTTGCACCCCAGCTCGTGGAGGCCGTTTGCCCACTTTGTTACCGCTTTGTTCTCTACCGTTTTTCATCTCAGTTTTAGTCCATTATAGTGGGCTATTTTATTTTATTCATATCCATTAAAGATCTGGGAGGAAAAATTTTAGGTTTTGTTTCCCAAACCAGACTGTTTAAAGGAAGGAACCTCAAGGGGAAGCTGATGGTTGTTCTAAAACAGGTCCTTGGGAAGTGGGGTCTCCTTTTTGAACTCTGAGGCCAAATAATTTCCCCCATAAAATGCTTTTTTCCTTACAGATTTCACCAGAATCAAACTTACTGCCAATGGATCACTTGGGAGAGTTCTGCTATATCATCTTCTTTTTTAGGACTTTAAGATTTTAAAGCAGCTAATCAAGAAGAATAGAAACTCGCAGTTCAACTTAGTTTAGTAATGACAGATAATTATTTTTAAAATGTACTATTTCTAATCTAATTAAAAAAATCTCCTCCATACTCTGAGATAAATTGTTCAGTCTAAATTCAGATAAATTTGTGTCTATGACATTTCATGTCTATAGACATCTCATGTAAAATGTCTATATGTAAACAGATACTGTATTAGAAACCATATAAAATATAAACAAAGCTTTCTTGAATAGAACAAATTGTTAAATGCAGTAATTGTATGACATTTGAATTCATGTTACGTCTCCATTTAAAGAAAGTTATGTTATCAAAAATGTTTGGCTCATATCAAAGGTCATTTTTACACTGTCTTATTTGATAACTAACAATAGATCACGTTCTGTAATTTGTGGGAAAAAAAAGTGGTCATTAAAATGACAATATTTATTCCATTAAGGTAAATAAAATGCTGCGCATAGTTCTGAGTGATGATACTCAGGGGGAAAAGAGCCGTATCACTGCACTACAAATTAGTTTGCTTCTAATTTTGCAGGCTGATGACCACACTGCCTCAAACCAAATCTTTTCCCTGGAAATGGAATGATTGCATGACAGACTCTATGAACCATGAATATGTCAACAACTCATGGACCAGGCCTTGCTTAGCAATTAGTCTTTGGGGGATTTTATTCAGAAATCAGACAACCCTACACCAGAGCTTGTTGGGGATTTTGTGATTACCATTCATGTCGGGAGCATGAGTCTGGGATAGTAAAAAAAAAAAAAAAAAAAAAAAAAAAAAAATCTGTAAAGGAAGAAAAAATGTGGCTAATAGTGGCAGTCAGTCATATGTACACACATTGTCAATGGGGAGGACCAGAAAACTCAAGATATAGCAAAAGCCCCCCTAGGAGGCAGCAAGAAAATATTTCTTAGACTTCTTTTTTTTCTTATTATTATTTTTAATATTTATTTTTGGGAGAGAGAGCGTGAGCAGGGGAGGGACAGAGAGAGGGAGACACAGACTCCGAAGCAGGCTCCAGGCTCTGAGCTGTCAGCACAGAGTCTGACACAGAGCTCGAACGCATGAACCATGAGATCGTGACCTGAGCCAAAGTCGGACGCTCAACCCACTGAGCCACCCAGGCGCCCCAAAAATATTTCTTAGACTTCTAATTAAAGTCTCCTTTTATTCCCCCCAAACAGGCCAGTATTTCTCAGACTTGAGTCATTTGAATATCACCATCACGTTTTTGTTGTAACTCTTATCACCTGCATTATGATTTACTCAATGCATTTTATTAACTGACTCACTTTTTAAAAAGCCTGTCTTTGTTTTGAGCAGTCATATTGGTGATAGCATGGGCTTGTCTTGCTAGTTAAATTTGTTTTCTTCTCTCACAAAGGAAAAGATACACAGTATTTTAATTGTTGACAATATTTGCATACCACTTACCATCATTCTGAGCATCTCTATGACACGGGGTGGCAGGGCCCACAGGAGCTGCAAGGACCACCAGTCTAGCTGAGAATCATCTTTGTGGCTGTGTGACCTCAGGTCTCATGGCTGACACCTCCATTACCATCCCTTCTTCCCAGGACACGAGCTACATCACGTGGAAAGAATTTAAATCAGGCCTGTGCCTCCCTGAGGACACCCATGCAGGAAGGTTTTGTCGTAGGAGACTGCTGAGTGAGCCAGGCTAGTGTCTTTTCATCAGCAGAATCTGGCCACTCACCTCCTTCCTTTTTTGACTAGCCACATCACTTGGGAATCATTATATTGCAAGGGTAAATAACACCCTATATCATGTAACAGTAATAAGGAACATGCCAAGATTGAGCCTGGTTCCTGACTCTCAAGGTTCACACTGGGGCCTCACATCTGTAGGTTAGCACTGGCTGTCCCACCTAATGTGGATCCTGTAGGCTTTCAGCAGTACCTTTGAAGAAACAGTCATTTTACAAGCTTCATTAGTACTGAGCCTGCTTTAACCAGGTAGAACATGCATTTTTAGCAGGCTAAGACGTCCTAGGAACCCTCCTTGCTGTGCATTCATGCTCTGTGCTCTGGATGTTAAGTAAATGATTAAATGGTGTCTTTTGGAAACTTAGGAGCCAATCCTCCCCCTTCCCCCCCCAAAAAAAAAGCAAGCACTGAGTCCTCCTATCAAGAGCTGGCTATCCTACCTTTGAGGTCAGAGCGTGGTGAGGCGTAGAAGTTAAAATTAGACTTCAAGTAGCTCTGTCAGGTTGAGGGTGTGTCTAAGTTTGAAGGGATGTTTGCTTCTGATATGAACATTTTTCTTATACTTTTATTATAGAAGATGATGTGTCAAATGTACAAATAATGTGTGCCTGGTGCCAGAAAGTGGGAATCAAGCGCTATTCCCTGAGTATGGGAAGTGAGGTGAAAAGCTTCTGCAGCGAGAAGTGCTTTGCGGCCTGCCGACGAGCCTACTTCAAGAGAAATAAGGTAAGAGCACGTAGAGAGAGGCGGCTCTGCAGGCCTCGCCAGCCCACGTGCGCATGTGCCTCTTAGCTTCTAGCTGAAAACACTGTGCACATTTTTCTTTTATTTTTTCTGTTTTGTCTGTTCTCCTTTTCTGCCATACTTAACCTTTTGGAATAAGGAATCAACCCCCTTCCAACGTGTAACCTGTTCTTCAGTTCCTCTGCTTTGATGTTTGAATTCTGAGAGGGTGACTGAGAATCTGATGAGGAGGGACACGGTGATCACAGCTGCCATCCTAAGTGACAGTGTCTCTCCAGCAGTAGAATCTGTAGACTAGAGTCCATGAAAGATAAGTGGTAGCGATTCCTTATAAAGGCTGAGAAACTAGCCACAGAAGTGTGGCCAGAAAGCTTTAGTCCACGCAGTTTAATATTTGTACCCAATGGTAATATTGCCCTGGCTCTTTCTAAAACCTGATTCGCAAATTCTAATCAGGAAAAACGTCAAGTCTCTCTTGACACCTTATATTCAAGTTGATTGATACTGAGAAAAGTGAAATAATGAATACCTGAACCAGCATTGCTCACACAGCCAAGCATTTCTGAGCAGCGTGGTGGGTGAACACAGGAACAGCCATAGTTACCGGTTTTTGTTTTGTTTTGTTTTAAGACATCTTAGATCTGAAAATATCCTTAAAGAATAGTATTAGCCACCATTGATGAGAAGTGGAATGCATGTTTTTACAATCTCACACACACATACAGCTCGTTTCTTAATCTTTAAAGAACCGCTGTAGCATCTCACCACCAATTACTGAGGTCAATTGCTAGTTCTTGATTATTTTTCATTGATCTGTAAAGCTACCTTAATTCATAAAATTGTCCACTTTTTTCTAAGCATTTCCATTTCCATAATACAAGATCACGATCTGTCTTTTCTTGAAGCAAACAATTATTATTTTTTTTAAGTCTGATATTTGCAATCCTGAAATGCTCATCTTGGGTTCACTGCCTTGCAAGAAGCACCGTTGCAGCAAATTATCTCCTGCAAATTTGGGTCACATCATTCTGCCAAAAAACATAATGCTGAAAGAATTAGGCTGCAGGATTCAGCGGGGTGGAATTTTAGTAGCAGTCTCTAAGAATTAGGCTCATAATCTTCACTGGAACAGGGAGGCAAGTAAGGAAATTGTTTGGGATTCTTTTGGGACAGTCAACAGTCGAGTTCGTTTTCCCTTGGGAGGGGCCAGTGAGACTCCAGAGGAGGGTGGCTAGAGCCTTGCATGAGACACGTTTTGTTTTAATATAGGAGGATTAAAATGATCTCTGAGACCCTGGGGCTCCTGTTCTGAGCGCTGAGCACTGGGGTAACAATCACAGGAGTGGACCCAGTGCTTTCATCTTCAAAGCCCTACTTACCACAACAAAATACTTTGCACTCCATCCCAGAAGATGGCTAGAGAACGGGATTTTTTGTCTTTCTATGATTCTGAAGGATTATGGGTCTGGATCTTGATGGACCGCCTGTAGCGAGCAAAATCAAGCAAGATGAATTTGTCACAATTCTGGCGATACATGTTATATTTTGCAAAGCTGTTTTGCTTTAGTAAGCCTTTAAAATAGCCCAGAATACCAAATTTGTACATATAATACCGTATATAAAAATTTATATTATTAAAAAATAACATGTAATATTACATCGTTATAAAGTTTAAGGTCAAACTGAATTTAAACTTCCATAGCATACTGTTTTAAAAATATGGATAACTGGGAGCCGAGATAAGAATTAGTATTTGAAATACTTACAGCAGGTGAAATCAGCAGGGGGAGGGGGACCATTACCTTTCACTTCCTGCAGGGAGTTATTGGGGTAGGTCTTTGAACATTCTGCAAAAGCTGGGAGTCACAGTGGCTTGAAGTTTAGCCAGTGACTTTGACAGCTGATCCCAGCAGCCCATTAGTGTATATACAATACCTGTCTTCTCTGTGATCTTCGTGCTTATTTATATATTCCAAAGCTCTGCCACCCTATACCTTCTCATTTTTCAAATAGGGGAATAGACTGGTCACATTGCTTGCTGGATTCCTTTTTTTTTTTTTAATTTTAAGAGTGTTATCTCTGCAACAATATCCTATTGTATTACAATAAACATGTACAGCTGCTGCATTTCTGTTAACTGATAGGATTTTGTGGTCATTTCATTTAGGGCTTGGGTTTCCTAATGGATTGTATTCGATACCAGTCTCCATCCTGCCATTTCTAAGAACTGCTGTAATAAGCCCCAGGGTGTTCCTCACGGAAGAAAATAGCAAATAGCTACTTCTTTTCTTGTGTCACTTAACAGAGTCTTTAGTCCTCATTATTAAAATTGTGGACTTTCTTAATCTTAGAAAAATGGCAAAATTCTTCCCATTCTGACATAGAAGATTTTCTGGCTGAATTCTACACTAAATTTTAAATATTCAGAAGTGGATGGAAAGCAGTGTGAATAATGTGTGTGTAGAAGAGAAATTTGCCTTAGATATAATGTAGGTTTAAAAAAACATGTAAAGTTAACTATGCTGTAAATTATGCTTTATAATGACATCCCGCTTCTTGGTGGATAGCATGCTGGGATCTAAAAATGGCCTCTAAGTTGAACCCAAATTGCATGCATAACTTTACAAAGAAAAATCCTAGTAGAAAAGGTAGCTAATTAGGAGCAGTATTCAGCTGACCTCTGTTTTGTGTCTGAGCAGCACCTGCATTTGTGAATGTAAATTGGACAGCTGTGCCTGTGGCTCCCCTGCTCTCCTCTTCACAAATGCTTGGGTATGGAGGCAGGAATTGATTCGCTGCTAAAAACAAGCACAAAAATAGCCCAACTCTCAAAATGAAGGCCCACTGAAAATTGGCTCTTTAAATTTCATTTGCTCCTCCACCCTTCCTTTCTCTTTGGGTCTCTACGTCTTTGTGATGGAGTAGGTTAAGAATGTCACATCTGTCTCTCACAAAACTCTGGCCCTAGAAAGGAAGGTGGGGTAGACTGAAGCCAAGTTAACCCTTTATGGCACGTAGTTTATATTTTCAAACCGAACTTAAAATTTTATTTGAAGAGTTGTTTGGATAGCCACACTTATGTAGGCTTTCTTCGAAATGTTTCTGTTTAAGAGGGGATTGTGAGTCACAGCTGTGTTCGTTTAAGGAGCCTAACTACTAGCTTATACATTCCAGGGTGTTGGCTCTAAGAAGTGATAGTGTTAATCCATAATTATATTTTGTAGAATCCTTATCCCCAACAGTCTCAATTGCTGGCTCAAAAGGTTTTGAAACAGTGGGTAAGAAAAATACCTTTGTAGTCTATGGGCATTGGCTGAACAATGGTATGTCAATCTCATTACTTGATGCACTAGAGACTTTTCAGGGAACTAAGAGCTTGCTCTTTTCCCAGCCCCTTTTTGAGGCCACGAGTAGAGAAGGACTTGAGAACATTTCTAGCCTAGTGATTCTCCCAGGAGTTGGAAAGTTGCAGAGGTGTCTTAGTAGTTTTGCAAGGGATGCTGAAGGGTTTTGTCTAGCAAATACCAGTTTTACTTTGCACAATAACGGACATTTAAAAATATTCTTTCCTAAGGGAGTAATGCCTTATAATCATGATCCCTTTAAAAACGAGAATAACAAACAAGACCACAAATATAGTCATTTTCAAATAGCCCGTGTTTGGTCTTTTTCCTTCTGCTTGGGAAATATCTTACTGTCTAAACTAATGTCCATTAGGAGATAAATCAAGCAGGAGATAAAAACTCAAGACAAATGGCCAATGCAGGCAGTGTAAATGATTATTTTCTTTCTTTGTTAAGATCCGAAATTTATAGTGTTCTTTATGGATTCCTGACATTGGTACTTTAGTAACAGGCACAGTTTGCTAAAAACACCAAAGTTTTGCCTCCTTGTTCTAGTTTTTCCATAATTTGAAACAAGAATAGATGGAAATACTTCTTCAATATCATAACGTTGCTATTCCCCAACAGACCTCAGTGGGAAGAAAGCTGTGTAGATAAGAAATAATAAGGATGCATTAAAAGTAAAAAGATTATATAGACAGAAACATTTTGCAAATGATGTCATTAAATTGCTAACAATCATGATAATAATAAACATTTAATGAGGGGAATATTGCATAATAAAGCATTTACTTCACTTTCAAATGATTTCCCCGAATTCACAGCAATCTCTTCTTAGAAGAGATCTCTTTTGGAAAACCCATCACTAATTAGCATGTACCATCATATTATTTGAAGTTACATTTTATTTAGACTACAATAATCCCTCTACCCCCAAGAGGAATACCTTCCCAGACCCCCAGTGGATGATTGAAACCATGGATAGTACCAAACCCTATATATACTATGGTTTTACCTATACATACATACCTGTGGTAAAGTTTAATTTATAAATTAGACACAGTAAGAGATTAACAATAATAACTAGTAATGAAATAGAACAGTTATAACAACATACTGTAATAAAACTTTTGTGAATGTGGATTCACTCTCAAAATATCTCTACTGTACTGACCTTTCTTCTGGTGATGCTGTGAGACGTAGGCATTGTCATGTAGCATTAGGGTCCTACTGGTCTTCTGATGATAAATCAGGAAGATCATCTGCTTCCAGACCACAGTGTGCTATGAAGAACTGAAACTATGGAAAGTGAACCATAGATAAGGGAGACTGCTGTATTGGTATTTTTATTAAACATAAAGATATCTTGGAAAAGATTCTGTTTCAGACTTAATTATCGAACCTACTAGTGCAGAAGAAATGTGGAACAGTTGCCCTGATCATCTACTGATTAACCTGTCTCCTTTGTTCCCTTTAAGCACCGGCAGGATTTAATTTGCAAAATGGCTATCATTCATGAGGGTTTGGGGAAGGACATTAAGAAATTATTTGTAATTAATGTTCTCTGACTGCCTGAAGCTCAGGCCACAGACGTGCTTTTGTCAGGTGCTTGAGAATATTCTTGATCGACAAGTAAATGTGCCAAAGGAGGACCAGGGTTTTTTCTTACAGATTCACCTTGTTTTTAGGGGAGCCAGTGAACCTTTGGAATGATTGCTTTGGTTCTGCCGTGTCTGCTGGAACTGTGCCACAATCCTGTTGTCCACTGCCTGCATGTAGAGTGGCCGCCTACTGCATGTAGAGTAGGACTTTGGTCTGCAGGCCAGTGGCTGAGTTCCCCTTTCGGTCATGGCAAACAGGGGTGTACCTCAGAAAGCTCTAGGCAAAGAACAACAAACCCAACTGTTTTCTTGTTCTCTGGTATTTTGAAATATGGAATGGAATATTGATGAGCTGCTATAAGTGAGAACCTGTGAAAAGGGCATAACAGAGGAGGGGGAAGGTGTTGGCCCTTTGGGGTTCCAGCAGGAGAATTCTGGCCAGCCAAGTTAGACGTAGGTCAAAGTACAGTGAAGCCTGGGCTCTTAGAAGAAAGCCAGAAACGGGTCCAGGGCAGAGCTTCTGCAGGCTGGGTGGGACACAGTGCCCTAGGAAGCCATCAGAAGCCTTGGGGGAGAGGCGTGTGATCTTCATGTTTATCAGAACACTTGAACACCCCTTGAGAAATGCTGGTTTAAGGGATACCTGGAACACAAACAGAATGGGGCAAGTGAATTTCTACTGAAAGGAATAACACTCTGTTCTAGTTTTTAATGGGCTACATTTTGGAGGTTGTGGGGAAAACAGAGGAATAGTTCTGATCTATTATCCAGAATGGATGTCAACTTCTGAATAACATTAGATATTGTAGACTAAATATGAAGAGGTGATTAAAACTCCAAATAGCTTCAAGCCCCAATCTTTGTTCAACATTTGGTTTCAATGAACAGAAGGAAGAAGGGGGGGGGGGCGTTATAGATCTGAATCTGATCACCCAGGGATCAATACATAGGGCTATTGACATATGCTTGAATGTTGATTTTCAGACACAGTCAGTGTCTCGCCAACCTTCTAGTGATAGCTGAAGCTATACACTTAAATCAAGTTTTTCTCATCTGAACCACCGGTAATTATCCAATCCATCTCAAAGGCACGCTCTCTTTTAACATTAACCACAGTGTCAGATTGCATCAGCTACATTGTGTTCTGGTGACTGCGGCTGCAGAGTGATGAATGCGTGTGCTTTGAGTTCATAGTCCGGCTGTCTGGTTGGACAGTGGGCAGTTCAGGAAACAAATGATCGGGAAGAGTTCTAGTTATTTGGGACATGCTTTCTCCTTATCGATCCAGTCACTTGTATTGCCAACTTTCTCACCTTGCTGCTAGCTGTGTTCAGGTTTATCAGAGAACAGGCATTTAAAGAATTATCTAATGGGTCATTTTGATATGCTTCTCCCATTGTAAGCTACATCCAGCACTCTTTGTGCCAGATTTTAAAAGGCAGGTGTCATGAGACCTTATTAATAAAGACCACAGGAGGGAGAAGTTTCTAAGAGTTCTTAGTGCACTATCCAGAGAAACCAAGAAAGAATGATTATGCATTTCGTAGGATTGTAGTTATGCTGTTAATTCAGATGCTTTGTTAAAAATGTTAACTATCCATTGGGGCACCTGGGTGGCTCAGTCGGTTGTGTACAACTCTTGATCTCAGTCTTGATCAGAGTCATGAGTTTGGGCCCCACGTTGGACTCCACACTAGGTGAAAAGCCTACTTAAAAAAAAAGACAAAAAACCGTGGGGCGCCTGGGTGGCTCGGTGAGTCGAGTGTCTGACTTTGGCTCAGGTCATGATCTTGCAGTTCGTGAGTTTGAGCCCTGCGTCGGGCTCTGTGCTGACAGCTCAGAGCCTGGAGCCTGCTTCGGATTCTGTGTCTCCCTCTCCCTGCCCCTTTGCCGCTCATGCTCTGTCTCTCTCTGTCTCTCAAAAATGAATAAACGTTAAAAAAAAAATGTTAAGGTAGTACCTTGAATTCAGGATTTTTCTCATACGCTTTTGCAAAGTCTGGTCACAAAACCTAGTACACTGAAGACGGCCATATGCAGGAGATGCAGGCTGTTGTTATTTTTATTTCTCTCCCGTCTTGGTACCTCTGGATAGCTTCTGTACGCATAAGCAAAAGTGTGAACTGGGCAAGCCATGTGTAATTATCTGTTCCTTGAGCTCTTTGTTCATTCTATCACAGATTAGAATGGAATAAAGAAAAGCTTGTTGTAGATGGCCGGTTAATTTCTGCCCCAGCAGTTCAGGCAGAGAATTGGAAATTCCCTACGTTACAATCCACTCTTAGGGTGGCCATGCACACAGCAGAATCTAATGTCTACTGACAGACTGCCTTCGGAGGTTACAAACGTCAATCTATTGCATTCTCCGTAAATGCAGGCCATGGGCCAGCGCTGGGCACTACTACAAGCACAAGAAGGCAGATCAATGGTTTAATGAATCCATAAAAGATGCTTGAACTCTGCTGCAATTTACTGAATACTCTGGTTAAATGAAACTCCTGTAGTCTTTAACAAAGAAAGAGATAATCAATGGCTGGGGATGGAAGCCAATGTCCAGTAATCACAACCTCCCAGAATTTGTGCTGTTGTTTCATTGCTACCAGAGGGTTAGCCAGATCCAGGCTCTAAGGCTTACTGCTTATATATTAATATTTTTCTTAATGTTTGAGCTGCATTTAACTCAGATGATATAATTGTAGAGTGCTTCTTCTGTAAGGACTATTTTTTTTTAATGTTTATTTATTTTTGAGAGAGAGGGAGAGAGAGACAGAGTGTGACCAAGGGAGGGAGGGCAGAGAGAGGAAGACACAGAATCCGAAGCAGGCTCCAGGCTCCGAGCTGTCAGCAGAGAGCCCGATGCGGGGCTCAAACTCACAAACCATGAGATCATGACCTGAGCTGAAGTCAGACGCTTAACCGACTGAGCTACTCAGGCACCCCTGTAAGGACTATTTTTAAAACCTATGGAATATTATTTAAATGACATTTTTTAAAGTAATAAGATTAAGCTCCAGAATTATATTATTCTAACATGTAGTGTCTTTGTAAGGTATCCCCATGATGAAAAGTAAATAGGGGAATAAAATCCATTCATGATTAAGTCCTCAGAATGTCAAATTACATAGCTTTGGAGAGCCCTGATTAATCCTTCCATGGTAAAATATTCCTCATTAGTTTGCTATGGCTAAGGGTTAACCACTCCTATTATAAATTCAGACATTAATGTATTTTCTGCTTAATTCATCTTCTAATAGAAGAAAATATAGTTAGTAGATAGGAATTTTTTACTTCGAAATGTGCCTTGGAAACATTACACTGATTTATGAGAGGGCTTTGGAGGCATGTAGGAGAACTCCTTCATAAATATGTTCAAATGAATTTAAAAGTATTTAACACGTTTGATTGTAGAAAAACAACTGCTTTGACTTTGAAATGATTATTTTTTTTCCCACAGAGATAGTAGAATTTATGACATAAATCAAAGATTTGCATCTGCTTTTTGTCATACAAATTTAAGCTTTCTTATTGTTTTACTTTCTTGATTAGCTAATTAGCATTATGAGAACTGGATACTACCCCACTAAGTGTATTTTGGGGATTCCGCGGGTAATAGGAATTTTGAGGTGTGACCATTGCCAGCCAGCTTCACAGGCCATTTCCCAAACATTCTAGGATCAATTGGTGATTTCTGCATGGATCCAAATAAGTGATATATTGTCTTATAATCTGTTTTGATAGAATAAATTAATATTATCTTAAATAGGATGAGCAGTTCTAAGACTGCACGTCTAATTCTTTGTTATAAGACCAATCTTTGAAGGCCCTGATACTTTCTGTGATCATCTGTAGGATTAAATTTTTTATAAGTTGGAGAAATTTAAATTGTTGCTGTCAAAGGACTTAAGGACACAGAGACCCAGGGGTAGGTAAGATAAAGCTGGGCAAATAGACATTTGTGACAACACAGAAGGGCCTAGAGGGTATTATGCCGAGTGAAACAAGTCAGACAAAGAAAGACAAATACCATATGATTTCATTTATCTGTGGAATCTAAAAAACAAATGAATAAACAAACAAAAAGTGGAATCAGGCCTATACATGCAGAGAACAAACTGATGGTTTCCAGAGGGGAGAGGGGTTGAGGGATGGGCAAAATGGGTGAAGGGGAGTGGGAGATACAGTCTTCCAGTTACAGATTGGATAAGAGGTACAGCATAGGGAATATAGTCAATGGTATTGTAATAGTGTTGTATGGTGAGAGATGGTAGCTGCACTTGTGGTGAGCAGAGCATAAAGGTATAAACTTGTGGAATCCCTGTGTTGTACGTCCGATAAAGGTATAGATATAGACTTGTAGAATTGCTACCCAAGCTAACATTGTATGTCAACTATACTTAAAAGAAATACTCAAAACTAACATTGTGTGTCAACTATACTTAGAAAAAAATACAGAGAACAAACTGGTGATGGATTGGGGGGGGTGGGTAGGGATGGACAAAATAGGTGAAGGGGATTAAGAAGTACAAACTTCCAGTTATACAATTAAGTCACAGGGATGTAAATTATAGCGTAGAGAATGTATCAATAATATTGTAATAACTTTGTATGGTGACAGGTGGTAACTAGACTTATGGTGATCATTGCATAATGTATATAAATGTTGAATCTCTATGTTGGAAACCTGAAATGTAATATTGTGTGTCAAGTATATTTTAATTTAAAAAAAGAAAAAAGAAAAAAGGTACGGGGGAAGGTGGGCAAATACTTAAAGACAAGAGGGATTTGCCTAGCAGGAGACAAGTGCCTCTGTGTTGCTTTTTTTGTTTGCTTTTAGCCAATATTAAAAAAAAATTGTTATTTATTCATCCACTTATTTTATTTTTATTTATTTTTATTTTATTTTAATTTTTTTAAATTTATTTCTGAGACAGAGAGGGGCAGAGCATGAGCGGGGGAGGGGCAGAGAGAGAGGGAGACACGGAATCAGAAGCAGACTCCGGGCTCTGGGCTGTCAGCACAGAGCCCAACGTGGGTCTCAAGCTCACAAACTGTGAGATCATGACCTGAGCCGAAGTTGGTCGCTCAACCGACTGGGCCACCCAGGCGCCCCAACCCATCCACTTATTAAAAAAAAAAAAAAAAGATGTACTGAGTCTCTATAATGTGCTAGGCACTCTTTTGGGTTTGGTGGATACATTATTAAACAAGAGAAAAGTCCTTGCCTTAAAGGAACTTACATTCTGTTCTCTAAGGGAGATAGATAATATACCAGTTAAGAATATGTATGTCTGTAACAGAATTTCGGGTGGTGAGTGACAAATGCTATGAAGAAAAAGCAGGGTGAGGAGATGGATAGTGACGGGGTGCTGTTTTACATCTAGTGGTTACAGAAGACATCCTTGAGGAGGTGATGTGTGGGTAGGGACAGAATGGAGTGATAGGGCTGTCACGAGAAGAGCTTGACGCATATAGTTTTGGAGAGGAGGGGGAGCAAGTGAAAGGAAGGGAACAGGCTTGGTGTTTTTGAACAGCAGCAAGAAGGCCATATTGCCTAGAGTTGAACGGTCAAGGTGGTTAGGGGCCAGATCATGTAGGGCGCAGAGGTACTAGTTTGGATTTTGTTCTAAGTTTGATAGCAGCTGTTGGAAGGTGTTGAGCAGGATGTGTGACATGATCTAATCTTCACTGTTGATTGGATCTCTGTTAAGGAAGTAATACATTTAAGATTCTGGATGTAGAGAGGATTTGGAGAGTAGGAAAGCAATAGCATTCCCATGAAGCTGGGTGTGTCTGGCAACAGAAAACTAGAAGTGTCATATTCACTGAATAATTCACTAGGAGTTATGAAACATTTCCCAGTAGCAAAAAGTGTGTTGAACCAGTTTAGGGCTTTCTTTCTTTCTTTCTTTTTTTCTGTCTTTCTTTTTTTTTTTTGAAAGTGTAGGAAGAAATGAATCAAGGATGGATATTGTTGGTTAAATGTTCTGACACAGAGACTTTTTTTTCTATAGAGTAGAAACCAAGGCTTGGTCTGGGAGACAGACCTATGGCATCCACAGGTATCCACACCCTCATTAGAAGTAGTGTGAGGAAGGGGGGCCTGGGTGGTTCAGTTGGTTAAGCATCTGACTCTCGGTTTCGGCTCAGGTCATGATCATGGCTTCATAGGTTCGAGCCCCTAGCACAGAGTCTGCTTGGGATTCTCTCTCTCCCTCTCTTGCTGCCCCTCCCCCATGCGTGCTGGCTCTGTCTCTCTCAAAATAAATAAACTTAAAAAAAAAAAAGTAGTAGTGTGAAGGAAAGGCGATGGTAACTTTGAAGGGACCATCTTTGGGTAAAGGAAGTGTTTTGAAGTGTTTTATTCTAAGAGTAGACCTAATTTGGTGATACTTATAGGATGTACCAGGATTTTTCATGCAAGTAACAGAAGACCCAGCTCAAACTGGTTGAGATAATAAAAGACATCTTTTATCTGGTGGAATTCAAATCAGATGCCTCAGATAGGTTGATCCTGTAGTGCAGGATCATTCATTTCTTTCTGTCTTTGTACTTTTGTATATGGAGTGTTGGCTATCCTCCGAGGCAGCTCCCCAGAGGTCATGGAATGGCTGCCAGCAGCAATCCGGCCTATATTGTTTCCTTTTTCTTATCCAGTCGAAGACAGAGTGCCTGTGTCCTAGCATTCATTCCAAGCAAGAATCTTGAAATTCACACTCGTTGTTTATGCTTAGGTCACATGCGCATGCCTGGACTGAGACTATGACCAGAGCAATGGATATTCTGGATTATCTTGAGCCAGTCAGGGCTTTTCTCTGATGTTAGAGTTAGTCTCATTTTCCTCTAAAGCCCATGGGAGGCTGCATGGAGAAGGGCAGCTACCAGAATGAAAATCTGGAAGCTGTTAAAAGAGGGAATGGGTCAGAGTGATGGGTGATGGTAGGTGCCAGCAGATGTCCACAAGAGAGAAGGAGAAATGATCTCATGAAGTTATGTCATGAGGTTACATTCTGTACACAATGAATAGGTCATGCCCATCTACTCTTAGCATGTGGAAGAAGGCATCCGAAATCCAACTATGGATTGAGAGATAAAAATGCAGTTAACATTCATCATAGGACACTTAGACGAACTACTTCTAATCGAGGACCAGCTGCTGGGAAAACCTGATTATTAGGATGTTGGCTTTAGTACTAGGACCAAAGTGCTGACTTTTTCTATTCTTTTTGGACTCCAAAGAATGTGTGATTACATAGAACTAAGAGAAAGGGATTGTGGTTATCTGTTAAGATAAGCTTATTTATGAAGAGGAACAATGGTGTAGTTAGAGCAGCAGAGAGCACAGTAAGTAGTTTCATCAGTGTGAGTTACCTGGGAGATGCTGGCCAAGGACCATACCAGATATGGGAAGGCAGATATCTGAGACTGCATGAGGCCGCTGTTACTCATCAGGAGTTAGCCTGCCCACCCATATATTTAAGCTTTCTCTGTGGCTGAAAACTGTGCCTGGCAAACAGAAGGGAGTGGGGAGTACTCAAACAAGTTGTGATTTAGTCTGAGGTTGAATCTGTCAAAGTCAGGTAGCTGAGGATGAGAGAGCTTGAAGGCTACAACTTTCAAGTTACTAATTTGTCTTTTTATTAAATATTTCTTGAGCAGCTACTATGTGGCAGGCACTGTGCTAGTCATTGGAGTTCTAATAGGTGACAACAAGAACCTGGTTCCTGCCCTCGTGAAGCTTACGGCTCAGAGGAAGGCAGACATTGATTTATATAATAACACAAATGTGAAATTTCCGTTGTGGCAAATGCTGTGATAGTGTTGGCATAGTGCTGTGAGAGCCTCTAAACGGGAGATTTGATTAGTCAGGAGATTTGGAAGCTTCCCTGAGGAGGTAGTGCTTGAATTGAAATCTGAAAGATGCTGAGATATGAAGGAGGGGAAACAGGGAGGGAAGAGCTTATTGGGATGAGGGCACAGCAGCATGAGTTTGAATCCTGGCCCTGATTTGCTACTTTGCTAGCTTCAAATCCTTTTGATGGAATGGAACTTTACCTATAAACAAGAAAACAAACAAACAAATATTCCCTGTATCAATAATGCCATTTATCATTTGTTTGTATATTCATTCATTCATTCATTCATTCATTCTACCAACCCTTGGGGATTTGTTGCTTGCTTACTGACTTCTGCCTTCCCTGACTTTTCACTCCGCTTCATGGACTGTAGAGCTAGCACAGTATTCCTAATTTATTTCAGGGAGTATACTGACAGCTTGTAACTCCTGAAGGTAGAAGCATTTTGTAAATGAATAGACAATAATAAAAATAATAACTGTAAGACCCTAAGTGTTTTTATTATCAGATGTATAAGAAAAGCAACAATAACAACAGAGAAAAGATGGGGTGAAAATACTCTGATTTGAGAGAGGAAAATGATTAGTGTCTGACAAATATCATCGGATGATTGACAATAAAGGGGTAAGTCATTTTTTTGATGGAAAGAACCACAGAAAGGGAACATCCTTCCCCTCATCTCCCTTTAGGTGTGGGACGAGATGTGGTTTTGTTATATATAGAGAGAACTATAGAGCTATGTTAACGTTCACGCAAGGGTAGACAGGAAGTTTGGGTGATACATCTCAGGACAGGAGAATGCTTATTGACACTCAGGTCCCCAGACTAGACAAGTGTGATAAAGTGGAAACAGAACAGCATGTCTGCTGGCACAATGACAGAGGGCAGTTCTCACGGCACAATGGCGTGGCAGGAAAGGAAAGAATTCTCCTCCCTTTCTTTGTATTCTTTGTTTCAGCCTTGTATCTCATTTAATGCCTAGGATCATGATGACAACTCTAGAAATGTGGTGATAAATAAATAGGCAGGTAAGTAGTTCAGATTTTATTTTCCTGGGTCTTAACTGGGTGATGGGGACATGGTATTTGAAATGAAAGGTGTCAGCATCACTCTTCAGGATGCCAAATAGAGGAGGTGACCCTTCCCGAGGCTAACCATACCTGCACCCGCCTCAGATGACTGTGAATGAGAACCACGACTCAGTTCAGCTGGAGTCAATGGCCCCCTCTCCAGTTCCAGTAACTTCTAAAAAACCACATTTAGTGACAGTCGTTTCCAAAAGAGGCTGATTTTAAAACTGTGATGAAAATGGCTAACAGCAGGCTGAAGGTTAAAGTAAAAAACTTAAAAACCATAAAATCTGCCTGGAGGCTATTTAAGCAAACTGTTTTAGAGGCACAGATGGTTCATATACCTCTGAGCCAAAAACAAAAAAGTAAAAAGGGGACAGTAAAGCTGGCGTGATTAAGCAGACAAGTATGAAAGTTTTATTAGTACTAAAAAGGCATCCTTTAGAAAAGTGAAAAATCTGTCTCTGGCAACTCGGAAGACATGTTAAAGACCAGTGGGGAATGGAGAGGACACACAGATGACATCTCAGAAAGCAACCAAAGACAGGGAAAACACAAAGCGTGCTTATGTCCACTGGCTATCAGGGGCTGTGCTCTATGGAGATTAGAAAGCAGTGTAAGACAGAGATGGGGGGTGTGGGGGGTTGGGTGTGGCTTCCCTGCCCTGTGTTTTTGAGGTTCAGCAGCTTTTATGGGGATTAGGTGCAACTTAAATGGTGACTTGACTTTCTAAAGAAAATGAGCTGAAGCAAATCTGAAAGGCTTAAGCGCCATAAATCAGAAGGCCCAAAACATGTGAAGGAAGTAAAGCATGGTGTTGCCACCAGTACTATTAAAAATGGTAAGCATCCCCGAAGCTGGGGAATCATTCTGGTACGAAGGCCTCCAGCCTTTTCTAAGGGTGTGCCGCCCCCTCCTCCCCACAGTACTTCTGATGCAGTCCTTCAAGGATGTTCCTGTACACGTGCAAGGACACACACATGCACTTACATAGAAAGCCTCAGGATTTAATTTTTTAATTTTATTATTTTTTTCATGTTTATTTTTGAGAGAGCATGAGTGGGGGAGGGGCAGAGAGAGAGAGGGGGACAGAGGATCCAAGGTGGGCTCTGTGCTGACAGTGGCGAACCTGATGTGGGGTGGACCAAGAAATCATAACCTGAGCTGCAGTCCGACGCTCAACCGACTGAGCCACTCAGATGCCCCCAAAGTCTCGGGATTTTAGATTGATGGGCCGCCATGATCATAATTTGGAGAGAAGTCAGGCTCCAGAAAATAACACAACAGTGCAAAGTTTACAGGGTCCCCATTTGAGAAGCTTCCTCTAAGAAAAAAGCAAAACAAAACAAAACAGTACTTGTGCCTTGAGTTAGCATTCAATATAAACCTTAAAAACATGACCAAATATAGCCTTGCAAAAAGTAAGGTAAGTTGTTTGGATTTTCAGAAATCCAAGTAATTCACTTAGAGTTTGGCTGACTCCCTCCAAAGAGACCCTCGAGGAAAATAAATAACTGAAGGCAAGGAATAAAGCCTTGCCTTGGATTAAGAACCTGGGTAAGGAGTGGATGATATTCCTCAGGGTACACATAAATTAATAGCATCCTGTCCCAGGGGTTTATATTAGGAGTAGTGTCACTTAATATACTGATTGCTTGTTTGGAAGTAGATGACAGGAAGGAGAGGAAGTTTGCTACTTTTTCTAAGTTGCTTTCATTTGAAAAACCACAGGGGATTACCTCCTCCCACCTGTCCCCTTTACCACCCCCCCAAAAAAAACCAAACCCTGCTCTACAGATATATGAATATAATGAGGTAACCTGACATCAGATGCAATTCCATTCACTGAGCTGTCAGCTAGCACAGGGGACAAAAAGTTTCAATCCTCATACTCCCTGATACAGGCTTCCTCTCAGCATCCCCAGAGAGGGGGACTTGGTCTGGTGTGAAGGGGTCTCCATTGTGTTCCTTGCCTAGACTAAAAAAAATAGCGTTTTTAGACGTTTGCGTTACAGATGGTTTTTTAAATGGACAAAGGCATGTCAAACGGTAAGCTTTGTCCCATCTTCACAGGAAATGTGTAGTTCATCCTTCTTTAACCTGATTTTTATAAGAGGCTAATGCTGAACTTTGAAAGAGTTGACATAGAGGATTAAATATATTTTCATTAGACTCCAGGCTATACAAATATGGGATACAAGAGCCTGAAAAGGTATACTGATGGGGACAGAAGAACCAATAATAAAACCAAAGAATTGGTAAAGATAAATATAATGAAAGTGTACCTTGCCTCTTAACACTCAGGGGTAACCTTTGCAGTTGGCCACCACGGAGAAAGGCTGGGTCAAACTCCGTGGCAGATGGTTTAATACATAGTGCATATATTAATCCGCAGAGGCAGCCTGGAAATGCAAGCAGGTTGTTAATGATCGTGGATAGCAGTTGCGAGCAGCTCCTGCTCTTGCAGTAAGGAATTCAGATGTCATGCTTCAGGGTTCAAGTTGATGAGTTTCTGGGTTGGGAAAACATTTCCCCCTTTGTATCGCACCACACAGCTGATGAGGCACGCTCCAGGGAAAGGGTGATGCAGACTATATCAGGTAAAGGCAAGAGAGAGAAGGTAGACTCGCATCCCAGGTCCGTGATTTAGTTTGACGACTTCCTATTTCTGGTTCAAGTGGCACCACTGAGAGTACGAGAGTACATCGTAGTGTGAGGACTTTGTGAATCAAATGTGAAGGCAGCAGACCCCACTGCTATAAACCTAACAGAACTTCAAACCTGATATTCAGGACGATACTGATTAAAAAAGAAAGAATCCCCAATCTTATGGCCCATTGACACCAAAGAAAGCCTGTACCAATGATGTCTTTTTCATTTTCCTGTATCCCGAGTTGCTTAATAAGTAGAAATGAAAGTTGGCTTCCCAGATTCCAGAGCATTAAACTTGACTTAAAGACTGAATTAAAAGCAGGTGCCCAGAGAATTAATTATGAAGAGGTATATTCCCAAGCCCTGTGCCACAGATGGAGCCAGTGTATTTATTGAAGCCTAAATCAAGACAACCAGAATTAAATAGAAATTCAGGAAGAGTTGGGTGAAAAGTTTAGATGTCTTACAGAGTTTCATATTCAATGTGACAAGAGAAGAAAATTATACTCAAAAGTAAACTTAAGAGGTGAGCTGAAGTTAGCACTCCATACCTCCACCGGCAGAAACTCCCCTTGTCATTCAAGCCCCTTTGCTCACTTCCTTTACATTTCTGATGCAGCCATTTAGCACTTAATAAATATCAGTTAAATGTAATCCTTTATGACATTGTAATTCAGCAAGATGTTAGACATCCCTGGGGTCTAGATGTTTGGTTAAATACTTGGTCAGGGGTTGGTAATGATGATTTGGACCTCAGTTTCTTTGTCCTTATGGATGTAGGGACATGGATGATGTACTTAATAAAGCCTGTATCGGAGTGGTTATTACAGTTAGCCTTTATCATCTATATTCTCCAGGGCTGTACAGGGGCTCCAGCAAGTGGTAGCCATCGCTATGTTGCTGTAAACCAACTGTGCACAGGAGGAGATGTGGGGAGATAGGCCTCACTCACTCCTGGGCAGCCCAGCACCCAGGGCCCTCCAGCTCTCCACACATGGAATGCCCAGCTTGCTCCTAGGGGGAGATGGGAAGGAAGTTGGCTATTTCCATCTTGCCCTTGGGTCCTGAGGCTGAAATAACCCCGTCTGTCACTCGGCTCCTTTCAGAAGCTACTGCTAGCAGGTCAGGGACAGTCACCCCCACCACTTTGGCTTGGGCTGGGATACTAAAGTAGGCTGGGGAAGTGAAAGGCCGGAGAGAAGGGTGGAGGTCCATGTCCCGTGCAACCAGTGAATGAACCAGCAACTCACTTAGGTCCTCAGAGGCTAGGACCTGTCTCAGGGCTGAGTGCCATGGAGCACAGAAATCTGAGAACTGGTTTCTGCTGAGAAGAATGTCTGCCTGAGTGTGTGAGTTTTCCTGTGCTTGTATGGAAATTTCATGCTGCACATTTATTCACTTACTCATTTATTCAGCCTCCACAGCGTGCTGGGCATTGTTCTGTGGCTGGGGATACAAAGATAAATAAGGAGAGGTCCCTGCCTCTGAGGCTCTCACAGTTGAATAGAGGAGACAGACAAGTAAACAAATGATATGGTATGAGGCGTGCTGGAACAGATGTGGATAAGGAGAACTGGGGACCATGGAGTGACTTCCCCAGCCCAGGGGCCAGGCTCTATGCATGAGTGAACACATGCTAGGAGGCAGACTGAAATGCAAATTCAAAGCAAAGGGTGGCAAGGCAGTTTATAGGATCTGAGTCAGGAATGAGCAGCGGTCTACTTGTCACGCGTTAAAAAACAAATGTATAATCCTTATTGTAATGCCCGGATTATGTTTTAACATTTTATTTTATTTTTTTCTTTTACTTCTTAAAAATGTTTATTTATTTATTTATTTATTTTGAGAAAGAGAGAGACAGAGAGGCAGCGGGGGAGGGGCAGAGAGAGAGAGAGAGAGAGAGAGAGAGAGAGAGAGAGAGGAAGACACAGAATCTGAAGCGGGCTCCAGGCTCTGAGCTGTCAGCAATGAGCCCGACGTGGGAGTCAAACTCACAAACCACGAGATCATGACCTGAGCCAAAGTGGGACGCTTAACTGACTGAGCCACAAGGCACCCCTTAATGTTTTAAAATATTACAGACTTTATAGGAATGCTTAAAACCATATACCATGACTTAAATTGATTTTTGACATCCTTTTGTCTTCAGGTTGTATTTAGGAAAAAGTTTACAAGAGAGAATGGAGGCAGAGAAGTAGAGCATATGCAGACAGCGCTCATGACAGACATGTAAAGAGTTGAATGCATACATGCACACTTCCTCGACTGTTCGAACTGAAAGCGATATGAGAAACTTTCTCCAATATCCTCCTTTTACAGATGAGAAAACTGTGGCCCGAGAATAGGAGCGAAGGGCCTTTACAGTCTTGCAGAGGCCACACAGTTAGTGAGGGGCAGACACCATAGGTCCTGGGACTAGCATGAGATCTTTCAAGTCAACAAGAGGAGAACTGTAATGGTAGTTGCCTGAAAAGCAATAGAAACTGCTCTTCTTTTCAATTAGAATGTCAATATTTAGTAAGTATAGATATAAACTTCATAAAAGGGCTTAGCATGCTACTTTTCAACGTTTTATCTACCAGGAACTCATAGTAAATACATTCTGCTTTGTAATTTAGAACACACACACACACACACACACACACACACACACACACACCCTCTTACCCTATTTCATATTACCTCAGTCACTTCGATGCTGGCATTTTCTTGATTTTACCAGAAAGTGTCAACTGAAGATTTTCATGCAGTTATATCACAGCCGCAACCCGGATGACAACAGTTATAAAATGCGTCATGATCTCAGAAGTATTAAAATAGGAAAAATGTTTAGGCTTTACAAGATGCAAAATGGGGCATATCCATTTAAAACTCAACTAAAAGTTTCATGAAACAATACTTATTTTTCTATGTGATGCACTCTGGCATTTCTGTTTTTTTCTGTTTTATTTCATTAAAAAGTTGTTGGTTGGGACTCATTAATGGGGTAAGAACTCAGCTTGAAGATACTGGGTGAATAGATAGATTCGTATTAAATGTAATTATTAAGGCAGGATAGGAGGGTCTTTAAGGTCTTCCCATTGGATTCTCCTTGATTTTAACTCTGTAGTTTCATCAAGTTAAACTGAGGTATTTCTATTAGTTTTTCTGAACTTTCATTGTGGACTCTGTTAATGGAGTCATATTTATCTCTTAAAATGGCCAATGTCTGCCCCATTTAGAATTTGCTCATTTGTGTTGATGGAGTCCTGGGGGTGATGAGAGTATTGATCAGACAGTAAAAGGGAATGCTCAAATTTTTAAATGTGCTGTGTCAAGCTCTTGTATCAGGTAAGAATGAAGGAAAGGAAGGCAGAAGTGACTTGATGGGGAAGGAGCATGGGTAAGAGAGTCGCGTAAGAAGACCAGACACAGAGGAGGGGCCTGAGGAGTGAAGTAAAGAAGGAGAAGTGGCCTCCCGAGCAGCTTTCCATTATAGTTCTGAGCCTTGGGCCAAAGGCGGTGAGGAGTTAGAAGACTTGTCATGTGTGGTCTGGTCTCCATATCACAGTCAATGAGACGATGCCCAGGCCTGTTCCATAGAGCTGTGCTGCTAATCCCGGCATAAGGCTTATCCTTTACAGGCCTCGCCCATGTCAGGGGACTTGTTTGGGGGGACAAGTTGGATATCAAGGAGAAAGAATGGTTGAATTTGCTTATTTTTATTTATTTATTTATTTATTTATTTATTTATTTATTTATTTATTTATTTATTTATTTTTTAACGTTTATTTATTTTTGGGACAGAGAGAGACAGAGCATGAACAGGGGAGGGGCAGAGAGAGAGGGACACAGAATCGGAAACAGGCTCCAGGCTCCGAGCCATCAGCCCAGAGCCCGATGCGGGGCTCGAACTCACAGACCACGAGATCGTGACCTGGCTGAAGTCGGACGCTTAACCGACTGCGCCACCCAGGCGCCCCGCTTATTTTTATTTTTTAAACATTTTTAAAAATATTTATTTTTGAGAGACAGAGACAGAGCATGAGTCGGGGAGGGAGAGAGAGAGGGAGACACATATTCCCAAGCAGGCTCCAGGGTCTGAGCTGTCAGCACAGAGCCTGACATGGGGCTTGAACTCAAGAACCACAAGATCATGACCTGAGCTGAAGTTGGATGCTTAACTGACTGAGCCACCCAGGTGCCGTACTTATTTTTATTTTTATTTTATTTTTTAATTTCAGTGTATTTAACATACATTGTTACGTTAGTTTCAGGTGTACAATATAGTGATTCAGCAATTCCATACATTACTCAGTGCTCCTCACCGTAAGTGGACTCTTAATCCCCATTACCTATTTCACCCCCCACCTCCCCTCTGGAAACCACCAGTTTTTTCTGTATATTTAAGAGTCTGTTTCCTTGTCTCTTTTTTTTCTCAATTTGTTTGTTTTGTTTCTTAAATTCTATATGAGTGATATCATATGGTATTTGTCTTTCTCTGACAGACTGATTTCACTTAGCATTATACCCTCTAAAAGACCCATCCATATTGTTGCAAATGGCAAAATTTCATTTTTTAAAAAATGTTTATTTATTTTTGAGAGAGAGAGAATCAGAGCATGAGTGGGGGAGGGAGAGAGGGAGACGCAGAATTTGAAGCAGACTCCAGGCTCTGAGCTGTCAGCTCAGAGCCTGACGCGGGGCTAGAACTCGTGAATTGTGAGATCATGACCTGAGTCGAAGTAGGACGCTTAACCAACTGAGCCACCCAGGCACCCCTAAAATTTCATTTTTATGGCTGAGTAATATTCCATTGTGTGGAATATCTTCTTTATCCATTCATCTATTGATAGGTGGTTGAATCTGTTTTAAAGTAGGCTGAAAAAGAAATGATAGCTAAGACTTTCCTATTTAAATAATTTGATACAGCTAGATTAGAGACAGGTGGGAGGAGAGTAGGGCACAAACCGGCAGAGAAAACTGGGGCAGGGATTCTTAACCTCTAGTTTGAATCATGGTCTTCTTGGATAATCTGAAGAAAAGTTCAGAGTGGACCTTTTCTCTAGGAAATAAACATACACAGAGAATTTTACAGATTATTTCATGGGTTCATGGACTTTCTGACATTCATTCATTGACCTCTTGAATTCAGGTTTAGAATCCTAAGAGCGATTGGATATGGGCGAACTCAGCTCCTCATCTATTGTTCTGAAAACTAGAGTTCTTCCCTTAAACCAGAGATACAGGATGGATAGTTTTCTGACCTGTGCAGCCTGGAATGGAGGTTTGGAACAGGTGGAGGTGAGCCGTAAATCTGTCAGCATAAGGGACAGTACAGGAAGACTGGGGTTTGACCGGTACTGCTTGATATCCCCAGACAGGCTTTTAGAGTCAGCATGCAGTAATAAACTTTGCAGTATTAGGAGAGAGAACAGTTCTGCCTCAGTGCCAGAAATGATGCTTCTTCCAGGATATAGACCTTGAGAATCAAATGACACAATTTTTCAGTAATTTGTCCAATACTGAGAACAGACAGATACTTCTCAAAATGGATGTCATTAAAGTCACAAAACTGGTGATGTTATGGACAGATTCTTCCATTTGCATTACAGAGACATAACAGATGTGGGGAAGCTCCCGGTCTTAGCAAGATGTTGGATTAAATAATGCTTGCTGCCTGGATGTCCTGTCGGATGCATTGTAATACTTAACAGAACTCCTTGCCACCTCTTAAAAGAATTTAAACTGTCAGCCCGTTGAATGCTCATCTCTAATGTGAAATTTTTAGATGAAGCCAATTTAGCTTAATTTACCAAGATGTTGCTTCACGTCTGCAGGGGAAAGCAGGGCTGGAGTGTACTGGAGCTGCCCCTTTGCAGAAGTCTGGAACACACAGGACACAGAATAGCTTCTTTGGGTCACTGTGCCATTTGTCAAGGAAAAGCAACACTACCCTGCTCCTGCCTCCCACTCCTGCTCTAGGAAAAAAAAAATATCACTCATGCCACCATTCCAATAGACACAGGAATGATCTCAGAAAGCAGTTTCTCTTGAGTTTCTAGAATAGTCCCAGCATTGACCGTTCTTCAGGGTGGGGGTGGGGTGGGAAGAAACTATTGTTCTGAGAGTCTGCCTGGGACTGCAGATGGAAAGGTTTGATCAAGTACAGGAGCATCTTTGTGCTGCAGTTAATGGTTTTCCTTTTTTTTTTTTTTTTTTTTTTAAATCCCCTTCTGAGGGAAATCTGTGATTACATTTTTTTCTCTGCACAGGTGCTAGAATGCATTGCACAAATACAAACATATCCCACTTCATGAGAAAATTTGGAAGTCATTTTCCTTCCATCTGTCTGAAGTAGACTGTGCTCTAAAACTGGCCATCCACCCACCCATTCTCCCACGCACCTTCTCGGTGACAAGGAGGAGATGGCATTGTAAGAGAATGAAGGAAAAAAAAAAATAAACCCCACAAGGCATTTAAAAGGATGGCTTATTAGTATCATTTGGACAGCTATGAATAACACATGATAGCTTCTGGGGCTGCGTATTATTCACAGAAGAGTAGCCTTAATTTTCCTTCTCTCCTCTTCCCTATTTCACTGTCCCTTTATTACAGATACCCTTCTCCGCCTAAGTCCCAAATCCTTGCCAAACCTGAGTATTCTTTGATCACAGATCATTTTCCTGTGTCCACAGTGAGTTCTCGCCCATGTAGGTAGGTAAGCTGTGGCTTTTAGAAAAGGGAGGCAGTGCCTGTTTCCAGAGGACGCTGCAGCTGTAAGCCTCCGCCGTCAGACAATCAGAGGCCCAGCAGGGCACCTTCCTCGTGAGCGCAGCTGCGCTGCTCTGCTCTCCAGCTCTCCAAAGGCACTGCGCCCTACGTGCGGATTCCAAGCTACATTTAACACAATTGCCCATCAGCACTTAGGAAGCAGTTACCACAGAAACCCAGCAGAGACCAATTAGTCACATGATTAAATTAATTAAAATAACCCAGGGCATCTGCCATCTTGCCTCTTTTTGCTACAGATAGCGCATGACCCAGACAGAACCGTAATTGGTTAGCTTGCTGTTGTGTCTCCCAGTCCTAGAACTGTCTTCTTACCAAGGAAGGGGGTTCTCCTCATTTGCTTGTCTTTCCATAAGAACTCTCTTGGGTTGTTTGGGAAGATATTCCTTCCCTATAAGCCAGGCAGTATCAAATTTACAAAACATCAGATTTAATAAACAATGGGATTTGTTATGTTGGGGATAAGAGGATTTGGAAACATTTCCAGTTGCACAGTTGAAGACTTGGAGGTTTTTTAATGAGGGCTTTAACAATACATGCCAGAGGGTGCTCTGTAATATGCATTTACACTTGACCTGAGAATTTTGTGGCAAGTCACGGAAGCCAGACCATCGTTTTGCTTGTTAAAGTAATAGAGGTGTTATAGTGGGGCACAGGCAGCCTGTGTTCTGAGATGGTCCCGAGTCAGGGGTAGTGTCTAATGATCCCTTTGACTGGCTTGTCATTTGTAAAAGGCTGAAAGGCACACTCTGAAGCTAACTCAGTAAATCAGTGTTTTGTCCTTGATATGCTGAGTGACCTAATAATGGCCTTCCCCCAATCTCCATGTAGTTAGAGGTTTTCTATTACACCAGTGCCATACTTCTTCTATGAACACACGCACACAAACCAGCTTGCCTGCAATCTCATAGTGCTCACGGTGGCATGACTTCCATCACCTCAGACACTTTCTGGAGACCATTTGGATCCATTGCACCTGCAAGTAAATGACCACACGCAGTTTAGAGATATCAAAGGAGGTAATGGAGTGGTTTCTCATGTTCTTTCTTTGTGACGTGGCTTGACAAAATGGCATGAATTAGTTTTACCGTTCGACTGCATTAATTTGTGCCTCGCAAAGCAAGTGGCATAATCTCATCTACAAACCTTGACTGTGAGCCGGTGAATCATGGTTATACATGAATAGGAGGTAGCATGTACCTAAAACCAGCTGGGACAGATCTTTCAGCAACTGTAGGCATTGGGCTAGTTGGAACTTTCTTTCTTCCTGGGTGAAGTCAGAGTCTAGTCAGACCTCGGAACACATGTGTCCAACTGGCAATTCTGAAAATCAGGTGACTGATCAGAGAGAGCCATGTGGTAATTTAAAAGGCTGTGGCCTAACGTATTATGTAATGAACCTCAAAGGAAATTAATTGATAACAGTGTCATCAGTAGCAAAAATAAGAAGAATATACATTTGTGTCACATTTTACAACTTAGAAGGCATTCACACACCTCCAGCCTTTGACGGAATCTCTCCGACTTTACCAATACTTTTATTTAGTGTACATGTATTTCATGTGTACTTGGTACACTCATTTGGTTATTGGTATAGGGGTTGTTTTGTGGCTAAGATAAACATGGAATAAATGCAAAGCAGAGCTAAAATTAAGGTATAGAAAATATATTTCACATTTTAGAGGTTTTTTCCTTTAAATCAACAGAAAAATGAAAACATGACAAACTTTCTTGGCATGAGTAATTAGCTGAATACCCTTGGTAGATTTGAAAAGTAAAAAATATGTATTCAACTTTTAAATCCTTGAACAAAAATTAATAACTGTCTATTGAATAAATATTTGTGCTTTTGTGAACTCTAGGCTTGCTTTTGCAAGCAGAAGTCTGTTTTTGCTATCTCCTTATACAATTTTTCTCTATTAAAAATTATAGAAATATAGCTGTTTAAAAACTGTGAATGGCTACTCTTTTGAGAGTAACGAAATGAACCACAAATCCAAGTGTCTATCGTATCTTTTGGTTGTACATCAGGCTTGGTCAAAATAAGTCAAACTTTTGGAAAGTTATAAAATGTTTCAACAGATGGACAGAGTGCCAAGTAGTGGATTTGCAAAGAGATTTCATTTTATTTGCTCACATTTTGTGTAGCCTACGCCTAATTATTCATGAACTGAGTTTTAATGGCAATGCAGAGGGTTGCCTGTCATCGTCATCATTCTAAAGTCTGACTGCCCAGAACTTTGAAGGGCTGAGATTGGTTATGGAGCGCGGTATGAGTTTTGTACTTTCCAGTGCAATTTTTGGTTATTCTTTGTCTTGTGTCATTTCGACTTCCTCCATCCTACCAGGGAGGGTCAGCAAAAGATGACTGCATGATTTATGAATCATTTTCATAAATTCTGCCATGACCTTCTTATGTCATATTGACGCTTAGTTGTATATCCCCCTAGAATGCAAAGTTGGAACATTTTAGAGTTAGGATGCTAGCTACAGACAGGATCAATCCTCTCACATGCTTCTGAGACTGACACATTGCGAAAAAAAAATTGCCAAGTTAAGTTTCTATGAAAATTGTGATTATAAGAAGTGGTTGCTGCCTGTATTGATTTTTTAGCCTTTTCATTTGATCTTCCTGGAAAATCTTGGTTCTGAGTACTTACTGACACACTTAAATTGTCAAGGAAATCAACTTGAGATTGAGAGAAAATGAAATACTTTGGAAATGACTTTGTGTCTCTATTTTCATAAAGATCTAGTTCTTTAATAGCAAAGGGGCAGGACAGTTTGTGCAGCTGTATAGCAGCTCTACCATAAATCCTTTCAGGAACGAGACAGAGTACAAATAAATTAATAAATAAAATTGAATTAATACGTAAAACTGCAGAATATCATAGCTACGTGTTTGTCCCAACATACTAATTCATATCACGCTTGGAAGATTAGAAAACATTTAAGTCACCCCAGCGATATTAAAAATTGAGTACTTTATTTTATTCAACAAATACCTACTTAGATTAGTAGCTCCCATCATTCTTTAACTTCTTACAACTGCTGTTCTCTTCATAGCATGTAATACTACTGGATATCATACATTTTTTATAGATGTTTGTGTATCGTCTGTACTTTCCATTATAATAAACCCCATGAAGACAGCGATTATGTCTGTCTTGTTTACTGGCATATCCCCAATGTTTAAAACCATGTCAGCTATATTAAAAATTCTTGATAAATATTCATTGAACAAATGAATGAACTGGGTCTGAACTAAATGATGAACTCAATAAACCAGGCCTGACTTTTTGAATTAAGGAACATTGGAAGGAATGTTAATTTGTTTACCAAATTACATTAATTACATGTTAAAAGAGCTAGTGTGTAGGCTAGTAGATAACCTCATTTTTACTATCAAGTGTTGGGTGCATTTTTTAAACCTGGGAACCATTACAGAGAATGTGGAAGCTGCAAAAATAAAGGGGATGTGCGTTGATAGTCGTATTTTTTTCTTCTTTCAATATGCAAATCCTTTAGCACAAAGAATCCAAATGGATTAGAGATGAAAACATTGAGATGACATTTATGTTAACTAAGAAAACAATAAAAACAGGCATGAAACAAGAACAAGAGGAGATATTGTAAAAAGATTGAGAACTGCAATGTATGCGTAATCCTGTCTGGGGTAAATGGACCCAGAGTCAGGGGGTCCTTAATCTCCTGATCACCCACCACATGGCTTTGTCCCTGAGTCGTTGGGCCGTATAAAACCTTTGCAGATGAACTAATCTGCCTTCTCAGGTTTGTAGTGGTAGGAATAATTATCTTATTCTCAGCCATTCAGTGGTATCTCCCTATGAAACTTCTTAGTTTGTATTGTGTGAGAGAATGTGGACTTGTATGAAGTATGGGTGACACATAGCTCTGCTTACTTTCCCTTATTACTATCCACAGGTAGTTTGTACCTTGCAGCAACACATATTTGTAATCTAAAGTAGAAATGTCAGTCATGGTCACTCACTAGTTTGCATTACACATGTCGATTTCTTTCTCCTTTGAAAAAGAACAGGGTTCAATGCATTGCACAGAACTGACTTATAACCTTAGTGAGGGGGCAGTGATTAGGGGGCTAGTCTGATACCCCAGTGTATATCAAATGCAGCCCAGAAAAAGGTAGAAAATAACTAGTCCAAAATTACTTTTCAACAGTTGAAATAATACTATGTGCCTTAGAAGAACCTTTTCCTTCCCCCCGCCCCTCGTCTGTCGGGTGGTTCCTACTTTCTTAGCAGCTTCCTGCCTTCATCTTACCAATCGTATTTTTAAAAAGAGGATTTTACGGGGTGCTTGGGTGGCTCAGTTGGCTAAGCGTCCAACTCTTGATTTTGGCTCAGGTCATGATCTTACTATTAGAGCCCCCTGTAGGGCTCTGTGCCATCAGCACAGAGCCTGCTTGGGATTCTCTCTCTGCCTCTCTCTCTCTGCCCTTTTCCCACTCGTGTGTGTGCACATGCATGTTCTCGCTCTCTCTCTCTCTAAAAATACACATTTTTTTTTTTTAAAAAAAGAGGATTTCAGGAGTCTTATCTAACCTTTCCCATTCCGAGCAATGTTTCAATAAGCTTTATGCAGCTCTCTCCTGGGTCTCCTGTGTAGAGCCCTATGGTAAGGATGGGGCTAGTCTGGGAAGGATTTGAAAGTTTTCCTGGGGACCTGTCTATAGGACAGTGCAACACCAGGAGGAGAGGTCAGCCAAGTGCAGGAACTCTCCTGCTCCCCCTCCAGTGTCTCACCTCTACCCAAACCCTGGCTCCTCCCTGGTTCCTCTTCTTCTAGGAACCCCCCTTTCCCCAGAGCCTTCGTGACGCCCAAGGATTATCATGTTACCACCCTTTCCATGCACTCGTGGATGCTCATAGTTCCTCCTAATTTTGAAGTTCTCACTGTATCAGACATGTTGCTTAATCCTCATAACAACCTGATGAAAAAGGTATTTTGTTCCCATTTTACATGGGAGGCAACTGAGACTCAGAGTGATATTAACTCAGAGGAGTTAAGAACTTACCCAGGTCAGATGACCCATGAGTGAACAGACTCGGGTCTCTTTCTCCACCAGACTGTGCTTTTGACTATCCCTGCATCAGGCTGAAGGTGGCTTCACCTGGCCCAGGGCGCAGTAGTGCTGTGTACACAGTCCCTGCTCTGTCCTGCTCCTTATCTTGTCTCCCAATGACACAACCTACATCCCCGGAGAAGCCCAACCGCCTTTGCAGGCTTTTTCCTGAGGAACTCAAAAATGTGTGCTGGCAGCAGTGAGACCACTGTCAATTATACACTTGCTCTCAGTTTCCTAAACACTTCTGATGCCTTCTATCTGGAAGGGTCTGTCTCTGGGGTTACCTGACCTATCAGGGTGAGATGCCAATTAGATCTATGTGCAATCCAAACATATCTAAATCAGGGCTGTGTCAAACCTACCAGCGTAAAAACTGTGGGCATCGTCAGTGTCTTCCTTGAGAGTGTCCTAGCTAGCGGATGGAATTTTAGTGGAAAGTTTCTTCCCTTCTTTGAAACATTCCGGTTTAATTTAAGCTGGAAGACATTGTGGAATGGAAACTAAGGAGCATATATTTCATAGGATTTAAGTTAAGGATGGAAGGAAAGAAAAAAGGAAGGAAGGGAGGAAGGAAGGAAGGAAATTTCATCATTGTCTGGAGAGAAGTTAGATTTAATGTTTTCAGCCAAATGTGTGGACAATTTCTCCAGCTGTAGCCCTTTAATGATAATTACATTTTCCATAGCCTTTAATTTTCTTGAATAGTCTGTGCGTTCATACTATGGCTCTAAAAACTCCTGCCCTGGCTGAGAAGGCCTTCTCCATGGAGCTGAGACAAGTCGCTGAGCTGGGCTGGGCTATTCCTCTGGGAAGACACACTCTTTCTAACCTAGTCCTGTGCATGTGCAGAGCTTCCTGGTGGGGAGCTCTGAATATAATAAAGGAGCTTGGCTGGTCAGATTCCTTGTCAGGTTAGGAAGCCCTTTGTTTCTGTTTAGTTTTCTGAAACAAGACAAATTATGATATTTTCTGTTAATTTCTTTCCTTAATGAGTTTCATTAAAATCAAAGCTTCCGGAAGACTGAGCCTTGACAGCTGTCTAAGGGCTGTTTCATTTACCGGGGGCTGCTTAGACTGAATAATTATTACAGCTTGATAGTTTAAAAAGAAGTAAGAACAACAGAGAGAAATAGATCCCTTGAATGGTGTGTCATACATTTCTATTTCTTTCCAGTGTCTGGGATTCTGTGGTGTTCAAAAGAGATCATTAAAATCATGTATTCTTTGAACTAAAATATTACTAAATCATCACACGCTTGCTTCTTAATGGCTCCCTGGTTCTTAAATACTGAATTTCACTTAATGATGGTATATTAAAAGGAAACCTTTTAGAGGTTAATAAAGGAAAATTTTAAAGAAAGATTGTCTTTAGACATTGGTAGGTCATTTGGTACATGGTGCCATGATGTCTTGATGAGAATATGGGCAGCAGTATATTTTATCTTATGGTTACCGAGTGATATATTTGTGCACATTCACTTGTCTTTTCCAGATAGTTTTTATATGCCAATTTGGCATGATAAAAGAGACTTTAAACTCATGGCCAGAATTTTGTACTTCATGATAGAGTGTTCTTATTTGTGAGGCCAACCTTCCCCTCCCCGCCCCCGCCGGCCTCTACAAAGTAGAGACAGTGGATGTGGTGGGTCGAGATGCTGAGAAACACCCTGCAGCATTCTGAGATGGTTTACATGGAGAGTCTGGAGAGTCTCAAAAAAAGAAAAGAAAATACTATCAATATTATGTAAAAATCGGTAGATTGAAATGTATTCAGACATATATAGGGATGAAATGACTCGGAATTACTCTTCCAGGGAATGCATGAAAAGAAGGGATAGATGGATGAAGTAAGGGGGGGTAATATTTGAGAATTGTGGAAGCAGAGTGATAGGAATTAGGAGATTCTCTGTTCTATTACTTTTATTTTTGCATCTGTTTTTAAAATGCATAATAAAAATTTTTAAAGTGATAAAATGTTAATGGATGCATGATATGTAAGAGATAGAAAAATAAGAACCATGGGTTGTAGGAATTTGATGGCCCAAAATAATTTCACAAGGAAAGCTTTACATCATTTGAGGAAAAATTATATCATTGGGAAACTTTTATCACTGAGAAAAAAAATTAATGAGACAATTCTGCAATCCTTCAAGTTTTGATTTTTTCAGCAGATAAATGATCAAGTTAGGAAAAATTAAACTGGGGAAATACTCTGTATTTGGGGAAGGATTCCTAGGAGCAGATTTAAATTTCACAAAGGAACCACTATTAATAAAAATGAGTTTAGTAGCTCATGTGAAGGCAAAGAAAGTAGGATATAAATAGTGAGGAACAAACTACAGAAAAGCATTTTCATTGTTCTTATTTTGTCTTTAGCTATTTTAAAGCTTGTTCTAGACAAAAGGACATTGCTCAGGGATTCACCAATGTGCTCAGAAAAGCAGAGGATCCCCTTCCCACAATGGTATTTGGCTTGTATGGGGATGGAGCCTCATAGCTGCACTTCCCATGAATGTGGATGTTCAGGAAAGCACAAGGAAGCCCCCACCCTTGAGATGGAGAACTGACTAGCACTAGCTCTTGGGAGGAATACATTCCATTGGCTCTGGTATTGGCTGTGACCCTTGATAACATCCCGTAGAGTTGCAGACCCCCCTCCGGAACACTTTCCAAGATAGGTTCCCATTTTCAGACAGTTCTACTTAGTGATAGAGCTGGATGGGTAGTTGGTCCAGAGAGTCCCTAAATTTCCTTCAGATTCTGAGATGCTATGATTGTATAAGACAAAAACATCCCCAGTTGGATGCAAGATAGGTATGTCTGTGTGAATGCGACTCTGCACGTATTCTGTAAAGGAAGAGGGATCCATATTGTGAGCTGTAGGCTGGCTGCCCACCAAGTAGCAGACTGAATGTAATCTGGTCCTTCTATTTCTTAAAGCTTTTAATACTAAGGAGCCTGGTCTCTCTCAAGAACTCCTCATTAAAGTATAAAACACTCTCCTGTAGTTTCAACGCTAGGAAGGCGCTCTCCTTCCATAAAGTCTATCACTATCTTATGGAAATCTCTCCCCCAGGAGGTCACTGAGCCCAGAGCTGCAGCTGTGTTTTAATAAGGGCTGGATAATTTTATGACCAATAACATTTGTCGTTACACATGCTACAAGAAGGTTAATCAAATCTCAGCCTTCAGGGCATAATCTGGGTTCCCACAGGAATTTTCCTGCAGAATTCTGTGTTTGGCTAGGGAAGCTTACTTCCTCCTCACACATTAGTTGTTGACCATGGTTCCATGATCCTGGATTTGTGCCGTGATGGTTTCTCTTACTGTCACTAGAATATTTCAGTATTGTAATTGTTTGGGAGCACAAGTCTGAGTGGCATGGCTTTGGGAGGCCCACTTTGAAAGCTCTGTGCTTTCAGGCCAATACTTTATTTTTCAACTTGAAACTTTAGTGAGGCTGGAGTAGTCACTCTATCTGTTTCATTTGCTCGGGGAGCCAAAGTTTAAGGCAACTTTCAGACCTGAGATACCAAATATTTTTCCAGCATTTCTCTGTTGCTTAGGAAACTCACAAACTGGTTCAAACATCTCACTTGGGGAAATATTGAAGTGACATTTAACTCAGAAACAAACTGCCTTTGGTCTGCTAAAGAAAACAAGATCACTGCCTGAAAGGGCAGCAGATCAAAATAAAGAGGGCAAGAGAGAAAGGAGTGATGGCGATTGAAAACTGAAGCTTGGGTGACTGCAACACAGATTTTGAGACTGTCCATGTATTTTCTTTGGTTTGGATGATATGGCTCGGCCAGTCTGTGGTATTTCAACTCCAGCTGTGATGAAGGACTGAAGTCCCTCATCATTTGCAGAGTCAAGAGACCCTGAGAAGTCTCCTCAGGACTCAGTAATAGTTGATGAAGCAAAGGAGGTGACATAGACCATCAGAAATAGGACCCAGCTGTCCATGGGTTCCAGTGTCTCTGTTAGGACCCATTGAGCTCCTCCCTATCTCAATCTGCTGTAGACTGTACAGGTTCAGTCTGAATGAGGCCAGGTTGTCTCAGTCTCTACCATGGTGGAGAGTTCTGTCTCCCCCTGAACCACCTGCACACCCTTCTCATGCTGGGTTCTGTATCCAGTACAGGCAGGCGCAAAGGGTCTGACTCAGATTGTGTGGTTGCGTGTGTGTGTGTGTGTGCACGTGCATATGTGTGGCTAGGGGGAGGAAAAGAGGGGCCTAAAACTGACTCAGTTTCCATATGGTTATCTTGGTAGGAGGTGACTTGAGCCTAGTCCAGGTTCCCAGGGCCCCTGGGCTGAGATGGAACTAATAAGTATGGGATGAGGTGAGTGGAGCCCCAGGACCAGAGGCAGAGTTCAGGGAGTAAGTCCCCAATCCTTAGCAGTTTCTTGGACTTTGACTGTAACTGGGGGTATCTGGAGATAAGTGGAATGAGTAAATAATCTTAACTAAAAGAACCCCCACAAAAACAGAAAGTAAAAATGAGATTCTGTTAAATTGTGGAATATACACCTAATCTGTAAGCCAGAGAATGGAAAATAAAAGTGAGCCTAAAAGTGAACTTATTTTGAGTATTCAGGTTAATCGACCAGTCTCTGCACCTTCCAGAACTGTAGGCTGGGATATGTGGAATGGAAATAAAGGAAATAGGGGTGAGAAGGCACCCTGGCCTGTCCCACCCCCACTGTGCAGGGAGGGCAGTGGAAGCCTTGTTTCCTAGTTGCTTCAAGCATAATCTTGTACTTTCCCCCAGTGGGTTTCAGCTCAGTTTGTGTCAGCCGATGTGTACAAACAGATTTTAAAAAATTGTTCCTTGCTAAGGGAGCTGACATCTGCCACTCTCAGAAATTAGAAATGACAAATGCCCCGAAGAGCAAAAGGCCGTGGCTGATTTGCCATAAAAAACAGAATCCACTCAGACTCCAGGATTCACCAAACAGAAAGCGTTGTCTAGTCCACACCTTTAGTGGTGGTTTCAGGTGATGAAGGAAATCGCACCACTGGTTCTGCTTGTTAACACTGCTGTCTTCTCCTGCACAACAAAACAAGGGCCATTCTCACTCACGCCTTCCCTTTCTAAGATTTAACGCAGTGCCCCATCCTTCAGACCCAGCAGGCGGTGGAGGTCTGTGCCGAGATGCTTGATGGGTTTCAAAATCCTCATGTTTGTTCGCCCTTAGAGGCTCCTTTCATCTGCAGTAGCCGCTTCCCCTCTCCACCGTGGGAGAGAAAGAAAAACAAGCATCTGGACTTGTGAAAGGGAAGAGAATGGAGTTAAATTGAAGACAGAAGATGTTACTGTCTATTTTAGCCAGGCTCTTCAGGAAAGGGGGCAGGATTTGGAACCAGAAAGCAGCGAGAACTGAGGCAGCTTTGGGCTTGGCTTCTCTCCATCTCCTCTGTCATGGTATCTCTGATTTTCCCTGGCTGGCTGCTCCATGTTTTCCTTTCTGTCCTCCCCATAGTTCCTGGTCCTCGCCATTCAGCATGTCTAACTTCATCATGGCCTCTCCAGCTCCTCCCAATATTGTGACCTTTCAATTCAGCTCCCGTCACTACATGTTGCAGTCTCTTGGTATATGCCAGTTCTCGTTCCTGAGAGAGGAAATCTGATTGAATCGGTTCATCTTTTTGCAGCAGGCCATATCACGGGTTGCCGGACACCTTATCTAGTGGCTGGTCTTGGGTCAAGTGCATATCCTTGGTCCAGTCAGCTATGGCTGGTCACATGGTACAAAACGTGGTACACAGTCCCTTAGAAGGGGATGTGGTAGGCAAACACTCAATTGCTATCTCAGGTCCACAGCCCCACATTTATGGAGCATTCCCTTGTGTCAAGCACTGTGCTAGGCATCAAGGGTATCAAGAGTCTTTCATTCATTTCCTATTAATATAATAAGGAACAAAGGGGAGAAAATGACCACAACCAGAAGTAGATAAGAAATGGCAGGGAGCACATGGGGACGAGGGTAGAAGTTTAGGGCTTAGTAATACATAACCAGGCTTGTGCTCCTGATCCAAAATCCAGGATGCACTTTCTTCCTCTTCACCCCTGTCCCTCGAGTGTGAAATTGAAAGTTGGACAGGTCCTGGAAAATAATTGAGACTTCTATTGAAAACCTCCTTCTAGCACTCACCTAAAATCCCCTCTCCCCCTGACCACTCCAGCCCAAGAAGATGCTTCTCAAACCTCCCTCACGTGCCTGGTCTCCTGGGATGAAGACACACCTTCAGCATCACAGCTCACCCTCGAATGAGCAATCACTTTCTCCACCATGTTCTTACTCCACCAAGAAATCACCTCCTCAAAGTCTATATTCTTTAGCATTTCAAGTACTATTATTTGATTTTATATCCTCAAAATACCTACATATTTTACTAGCCAAATTCTGGGATTGGATTGCATTTTAGTACATAGCATATTCAGTCATTAACAAATGCTCTTCCTAGAGGGACTTCTCGTGTTCTGAACTCGTTGGACTTCATCTCACAGCACATCGACTTTGGGGATTATGGGAAAGAAACACGTAAGAAACACATAAGATCTGGTCCTTTCTCTCCAGGAGTTTTCTTCCTGGCTCCGAAGATGGGACATACACGCGTTAAAGGGAGAAGAAGAGTGGCCGATTCTTGTTTAAATATGTACCCTGCTAGGCAAGAGGCTAGGAGGTGGCCTGGTGCGGGCTGCCCGTGGCTGCAGTTAGGAAGCTTGAAGAGCTATGGGGAGGGTGGGATGTACTGAGGCCTGGCTGACTTCATTCTGGGCTGGCCTGTTTGTGTGTTCAGTTTGGGGAGGTGGGGGATGGGCTTGCTGCCTTTGCAGGCACGGATCGCTCCCTTGGGCTAAATGATACTTGCTGTGTGACTCTTTTCTACTCCTATGCTGTATTGAAGTGATGGGGCCTGGGATGTGTTGCAAATAAATCATTTTTATTGTTGTGTTTTGTTTTTTTTAAAGGGAGAACTAGAAAAGAGGTTCTGAGAGTAGCCCAGAGAATTCCCCCAGCTCCATTTCTTCTGGCTCTAACGTGGCTGTGTGGAAGGAGGAACAATATTTAAACTCAACTGGGTGGTTCTTTTAAAACTTTGTTAAAAGGTCCATTTTAAGAACCTGTGGCTTTATCCATGTATGTAATGTTTCTTTCCCATCCCTTATATATATTTCTTGGAGGTCTCCATTGAGAATTTTGGGTATATCAGCAATAATTATCATCCAGTAGTGTTAACAGAGTCCAATGGCAGGAGTTATTTCCAATTATTGACTTTATTATGTTTTCTGTATATTTCAACTAATTTTTAAAAGGCAGCCACAAACTCAACTAACAAAGAAAAAAGCTGAACAAAGTACTGAACAGTGGAAAGTGTGGTAAAGTTGCCCGTGGAGGAGTTCTTATAAGACACCATCTTTTAAATATGTATTTTATTGTTTCTAGCAACTCAACAAACTAAAACCATATTGAAAATGAACAACTGACAGAAATGAGCCAAAGCATGCCTCAGGCAAGTCAAAGCTCCCCACCAGTTTGGGGTTAACTTCCGTCACTCCTAACATTTGTGAGAGGATGATTCTAAATAACATGGAAACGAAATCACGAATTCTACACACAGGATTAGGGAGGGAGCTACACACACATTAGTAAGCCTGGTGCTCCTTTACAACCTCTGATGTCACACAGACAGAAGGGCTAGGAGGGGAGAGATGTGTCCTTGAATTAAGAAGGAGCTTCCAGCAGACAATGGGGACAATATGGGGCATTACTCTGGGTGCTCTCTGCTCTTTCCCTTATATACTTTAAACAGTCCGTATGCTGCCAAGAATCCCATGTTACAGTTCTGCGCATTCTGTCGGATACCTGGTTATGTCTTGCTTTCTTCATTTTTGAGATAAGAACTTAACCATTCTCAGCAGCCTGAGAAGGAGTGACAGGAGCCTTAATGCACTGACCCCTGTAAGAATTGTTATCATTTGTTAGAGAAATCTTTACGCTCTCGCACCGTCTTCCTACTCATATACGAGGCTAATTGAAAAAGAAAGGAAGATCTGTCCTTTGAATCGAGAAAGGGTTTTTTCTATCACTCTCCTTAGCTCCTTTTAAAAGAGTGATTTACAAAAATCATTCTTACTTTATTTGGGCTCCAGGTAAAGGAAGAGTGGGAAAGAAGGAAGGTCAGAACAGTCCACCACTTTGCCCCTTTTGTATCCCCAATATACCGGGAGTTGTGAATCCGGAGCAGTGTCAGATTTTGCTTTGAGAAACACTTAGGAAGTGAAACTGATGCCAGGGACTCGCTGAGGGCAGCAGCGTGCCATTGCAGGGTGGTAGGTGGAAGACGTCAGGAGAAAATGGAGGACAAAAATAGCCACTTCGTCACTATTTCCTACCGAGGCACATGAGAAATTTCACTGAAATTGTTTCCATATACATTTCAAACTTTCCACAAAATGAAACAGCATTGGGTACGGGCAGAGGTTTCCAGAGGGCATCACGTGTGTGGAAGGGAAGCCTATTCCCTGGGTCTGAAACCACAGGATGAGGGGAAACGAACCAGCCCCGGCGGGGGGGTCTCCACCTTGAAGAGCTGCCGCCGCCTTTGTTGCAGTGAAGCACACGCCTTCACTTTTAGTTACTTTGGCTTTTTTGGCTAGTGTCGCATCTTATAAGTCACAGTCTAGCTTCTCCTGTCCGTATTTTTACTGCACAGAAGGCTTCCCAATTTGCAAGCGTTTGCAGCACGGCTGGGCCCGGAGATAAAACAGAATGTGTATGTAGTACAGTATGCATTCAGCTGATGCACAAGACTCTTTCCACCATATGTGCAAAATAGTGTGCTTTTCACTCAAGGTGCCACAGCCAAAATTGCCAGGAGCACATGAATAAGTGGAGGAGAGAACATCATATGCAACGCAGCCCCGGGTCTCGCCCCCTCCTTGGAAGGAGACCCTTGGTTTCAGCAGCCGCCTGCATTTTTGTCCCTTTTTTAGCTTATCTGTCACACCATGTCCCACTTACCTTTACACAGCCCCAATCTCATTCTTCTCCCCCCCGCCTTGACCTGGGATGTCAGCCATTGTTGAAGCCGATGTGGGGTCCCAGTTGCCCTTCCAGTAGGAGAGGAGGGGGGGAGGTGGTAATTAGCACTTATGCTAATGAGGGTAACAAGACTGAGGTAAAAAGAAGTTACAGAAGAACACAGAAGGAGAAAACCGGCTGATGTTTTTTCCTTCCTCTTAAATGTTTATTACCTTTCATATCATGCAAAGCATGGCTTACCAAGCCTTTTTACAGGAAAGTAACATTGGTCTGGTTCCACTGGAACATCTTTTGTGATGAGAAAAAAATAGGAGTGAGAGATATAAAAGAATGGTACTTTTTACTCATTTCTTTGAAGCTGTCTTGAATCTCCTTGGATCCGTTAGTCTAAATAAAGCAATACAAAGATTTTTTAGGTTAACTTTTTTACTTTGATATTTGCCACTTAAAATTTGAATCAGCACCTCCTTTGGCTTTATTGAAAATTTCATGTTTGCTTGAAAGCGTATAGTATTGCCGATCAAAAGATCTCAGTGGACATGCAACTCAAAAATCTTTTCTTGAGTTATACCATTGGTGTTGCATGGTGCTTACAACCCATCTCCTATGTGACCGAGTGTGGGTACGAAGTACTAACCCTGCTTCACAGATGGGAAGCAAAGCTACAGGGCGGGAACTTTTTTTCATCTATTCTTCAGCTTTTTCTTCAGCCACCAGTCTGGGAAGTAGGGCTCCTCCACCCATGGGCCCACAACAGGGCATGTCTGACAGGTGGGAGGGGTAAGTGGTGAGGGTCACCTACAGTGTAATAATTGCACTGTTATAATCAACCTGTTGTAAATAAGTCATTATCTCAATTTTCTACATTGACTTCATTTGAGTTATTTGTGGGCTTTCTCCCCCAGCCTGTTGACAACCTTTGGGCCAATAGAAAGTGTGATTTTTGTGCTTACATTTTTTCATCAATGCTAAAGCATTTGCTTCTCTTGACTATACCCACAACAGTGAACAACATGCGGCTCTGCAGGCTACCTGCATGTTGCTCTACCTTTCTTGGGGAGTAGATCTGGGGAATTCCTTGCCCGGTGAGGATACACTTGGAATGTCAGGGCTCTTGGGTTTCAGCATTGTCTTTTGTCACTGTGGGGTCAGGTGGAAGGTGATATACATCACAGAGGGAAGAACAGGTTGATGGCAGGTACTGCCTTGTCCAGGCGGAAATCTGGGTGGGCAGGGAGACCGCTCTGCCAGCAGGTGTTAGATGAGAGGCGAGGGTGATGTGTTATGGAAAGATCAAGGGCAGGAAATGGTAGGGACCTTGAGTTGCCAAGGAAATTGGACTGATCATCCATGGTGGCCCTGTTGGTCGCTTCATTCCTTAGGGCAGGGGCCAGAGGAGAAATGTCCTGTATTTGAGCAGAGTCATTGTACAGTGGGAGAGGCTTTTAGCCTTGGAGAGTATCTTTGGGGAGGAGCCCATCAGAGCCTCTCTTTAAAGCTGTGCTTTGGATGTGCATCATCAGTCTGCAACAGTGGCGACAGTCACACTAGAGCTCAATTCTCATTCATTTGGTAATTGGTTATTTTAACACAAACTGTGACTAAGGAACATGATTACACACCTGTCAGCCATATGACGGGAAAGAGAGCTGTCTGTGAGCAGGGGAAGAGGCCGCGTTTCTCCCCGGGTCTCTGTGGAGTCTTCTCCATCAAAGATGTCATTTTTCATTTTTACCTTGAAACAAGACAGACATTATAGCTCCTGCCTTGTTTGTATCATTTAAGGAATTGCTGCCACAGATGTTGATCTAAACTAATACAATTTCATTTTGATTATATCTTTGTAGACATCCGATTCTGGAGCACAGGAGGGCAGGATGTAATACAAAGAAACAAATGAGCATAAACATTATATGGTACCTGTACAGCAGCTTCCTGTGGCAGGGCAAGAGGTGGGGAGAAATAGAAACGAAATGACATTTTACTTCAAGATGAAGTAAATCTGTAAAATAAAAGAAAGCTGTTTCCAATTGCACAGGTGGCTAGGAGAGGGGGAGTCTCACTTATGGAGGAGAGACTGCCAGGTGATTCAGGGTCCTGTCTAAAGAGTGTGAAGGAGAGATGAAGTGTCAAAAGACGAGGATGAACACATTAAAAACAAAACAAAACTCAAAGGCAACAGTTTTGTACTGAATTCTTAAATGAATAAGGACCTAATAAATGATGAAACATTTAAAGGAAAGAATAAGCCTTCTTTGCCTTTTGAATAAGAAAACTATATCCTCTCATTTACACATTTTGTGAAAATGGTGAACCACACATTGGATTGTTGAGAAATTCTCCCCTGTAATTTGATCCTCTGTCATTGGTGAGGCCGTTCAGCTTGGAAAGAGTGTGTGGGTCACAGTGTATGGGTGCCCGACCCCTGCGGAGCATTTAAAATCAGCAGATGATGCAGGTGTCCTCTGTTACTGAGTTAGAAACAAAGTTGATACAGGGTGAAGTTAGCAGCTGGAAATAAGGAATAAAGGGAGAGGATATGAATGGTAAGGAAGAGACCGACAGTAAGACCTTGGTTGAGTTGACAGAGGTGTGGTGAGGGCCGCGGAATTCAACACGTGGTAGCCTCCGTGAATCGCCGGCTGCTCACCTGGATGGGAGCTGCTCAGCCCATGTAGAAAGTTGCTTGATGGAGATACTGCTCGCAAAACCCAAGAGGAGATGAAGGGATAAAAAAAGAAAACACAACCATGCTTTATTTGCAGGGAGCGGAATGAGTAGTCAGATGGTGAAAGAGATGTAGAAGCGGTCATTGATATCGATGTGTAGAGGGTTAAGATCCTGATTAGTGCTTATGCATTTCTAAAAAGCCCTCAACTCTTCACCAGTGTCTTCTGACTGACATCGGTCTTTGGCTGCCGAGCATGCTGTATAGTTGTGCACAACTTAATCAAGACTTTAATGATAGGAGAGAGTGAGTCCCTGTTGCCTTCCTGCCAGCTGAGTTTTTCTCTTCAGAGAAGAAAGTGGGTCTGTGAAATTTAAATAACTGTCCTATATTGAGTACTTACTCTGTTCCATGCATTGTGTGGGACCTGCGATGAATTGTTTCATTTAATCCTTGCACTGAATTTCTGAGCTGGATGTTATGTCCCCTGTTTTATTGCTGGTGCCAGAAATCAAACTCAGCTCAGTATTGGCACCAAATGGCCCTCCTCACCCATTTCTGTACTAACCTCCTCAGCTAAATGGCACACAGAGTGCTTGGCCTTTGAGAATTTGCTCTCACTTTTTCTGTTTTTTTATTTCATCCTAATTCTTGTTTGCTTATGCGAATATTTTCTACTTCTTGCCTTTTGTGGTTGACTTTTATTTACTTTAAAAAATTATAATTATTTTAAAATCTAAATTTTAAATAGGATATAAATGTATGATATTTGACACTCCAAATTGTGAATGGTTAGACCTTGGCAAGGGATCCTTTGCTTTACTATCGTTGAACTTAAAAAATTAAAATGTGTTGGACATGTGGGCTGAATATCATTCATTTTATTTTATTATTTATTTATTTTTAATTTTTTTAAAATGTTTATTTTTGAGAGAGAGAGAGAGAGGGAGAGAGAAAGACAGAACGCGAGCAGGGAAGGGGCAGAGAGAGAGGGAGACACATAATTCGAAGCAGGCTTCAGGCTCTGAGCTGTCAGCACAGAGCCCGATGTGGGGCTTGAACTCACGGGGTGAGATCATGACCTGAGCCGAAGTTGGCCGCTTAACCGACTGAGCCACCCAGGCGCCCCTATTTATTTATTTTTTTAATGTTTGTATTTTTGAGAGAGAGAGAGAGAGAGAGAGACAGAGCATGAGTGAGGGGAGGGCAGAGAGAGTGGGAGACACAGAATCCAAAGCAGGCTCCAGGCTCCAAGCTGTCAGCACAGAGCGTGGACATGGGACTCAATCCCATGAACCATGAAATCATGATCTGTGCTGAAGTTGGATGCTCAACCGACTGAGCCACCCAGATGCTCCGAATACCATTCATTTTAGATGGTTAGTTATTCAGTTGTCTACAACTGCTGGACACGTTGGTAGATGCTCAATAAATGAGGAAGGAGTGAATGAATGAATGGGACCTTAAAAAAAGTTATATACGTGTCCTTGTCATTGCGGTCTGTTTTCTATGGGGTCACAGTGCCACGTAGAATGGTTTTGTATAAAGGCAGATGGTACAACCTGTAGTTTATAGAATTAGACAAATCATTTTTGTCATTCAAAGGCAAAGGTCTGTCATTCCTTAAGGCAAAGATAAGAGTGAAATTTCTTTATTTCACACACTAGGATACTTGATTGCATGTAGTAAAACATTGCATGTTTTAGTAACAAGAGAAGGCTAATATTATGATAGTTATATCAAATGATCATTCCTAGTCCCCTTTTACTATTTTCCACATCAAACCATTTGACAGTTTTCTGTTCTATGATTAGGTAAGAACCACAAGGAAAGTTTTATGAATTTAGAATCTTTTGTCCTTGAAAACATGGCTCAGTCTATGTTGACACCCAAGAAAAGATTCAGGCTCCCACTCTCACCTTGGAATCCCATCATCTTAATCATGTAGATTTGCAAATGAAATATAAGAGGGATTTCAAAACAAGCAGGCCCCCAATGGGAAGTCTGTCAACTTAAGGGGTGTGTCCCCTCCCCCCCCCATCTCTGTGCAGAGCTTCTCCTGCTGACCTATAGGACTCCCCGGGCAAACTCCCATTTCCACACCAACTCCCCACCCTCCCTCTCCTTCCATCCTTCCCTCTTTTTTTGCCCCATACCTCAAGTGCAGAATACTTGGAAAGGTCATTGCCCTCCATCCTGGTGGGCTTAGGGTTTGGATCTGCTCAACCTTTGGCTGTGTTCTTGTTGCCTGTGTTGCCTTTGGCCTAGTAGACTGACACCCAGGCCTTGACCTTCAGGGAGGTGCTGGCTCCAGTGACCACTGCAATGGTCATTGGTGCTTCACCATAAAGAGGGGAGATCAGAGGGCAAAGTTTTCCTCTCTCCTGCAAGGACCCGCAGGGACATTTGAACCTTGACTTCTCTGCCTTCTAGTAATATCTACAGTTTCTGTTGCTCATTGTCAGCCAACATCCTCTGCTGACTGAGCTGCAGTGAAAGAGCCAGTGTTGCATGGGGATCAAGAGCCTGGGCATGGTGTCACAACACCTGCATTTGGACCCCAGCTTTGCCTTTGTTAGCTCGTTTGCTTTGGAAAAGTCACTGAACTTCTCTACACTTCAGATTCCTTATTGGAAAAATGAGGGTAGTAATGGTCATATAGACCTTACAACGGTTTGGGGAGTAATGAGCCAAAGTCTGCAATTGTTTAGCATGGTGTCTGGCAGAGAACAAACTTTAATCTTAATGCCACTGTCAAAGTGACTTCTATACTGAGTTTTTTTTCTTTTGCGGTGACATCTCTGTGAAGCAGTCATTGAATTGGACGTCTTTGGAAGCAGTGATATTCTCTCCAGTGGGGTCCAGTCTGCAGTCTGGGAGCCTTATTCTGATGTGGCTCCCCAGTTGTCTTATATCTAGAACCCCACTGGGCAACTGAGATACCAGAGTATGGAGGATCTGGAATAGTTTGGGAATTTTGGTAACCAGAAAGGTCAGGTAAGAGGAATGGGACAAACAGGAGGGGCAGGGCTGCTCGCTGTGCAGGAGAAAACTATACCTTCTTGTTCTCAACGATACTACACAGAGAGAGGATGTGGAAACCCAGGACACTTTTTGTCTTTTGTCACTTAGGCTTTGATTCTAAAATGTAACTCCTGGAAATGTAACAACAAAAACAATAATACTTTCAAAAAGGGGTGACAGAGGAACAAGTGTTAACTGACATCATCATCTAAGCATGGGCCTTAATCTGGTACTCAGCTGTTGGCTTCAACAGGCCCTTCCCTCAACACAAGTCAAATTCTGCTTGAAAGATTGCCCCCTCTTTAAACATGTCACAGTCCCGCTTTTTATTACTTCCATTTATCATTTGCAGAACGGCAGGGATTTAAAATTAAGACTCCGGAGAGGGCCATTTGATCAGAAGCTCCTTTGCTGCCATCTTTACATTTGCCTCCTCAGAGAGGCTGATCAGTCCTGGGTTTGGAAACAAGGTAATTTTGACTTTGTTGCTCTAAGCCTGATGGCGCCTCTGTTAGCAGTTCAAGTGGTACGTGGCTCATAATTGAAGCAGTCAGGAGGACCATCCTGTTCAGAATCACATCCCAACTTCACACTTGGAAAGACCCAGGAGGCACAGTGAATAGACGTGTCACCCTGTCTTTCTCCTTTGCCTGCCACCACTGGTACAAGCCACAGCATCACTCCATGTTGGTCAGAGCATTTGTGTGGACAGGGCACAGTAACAGCCAGGATTTTACTCCCACTCTTGGTCTTTCTTCTTTATGTCAGGCCAACTTTAGATCTTTAAAACCATTGCATAATTCGCACTTCTGTTTCTTACTAAGGAAACCTTATCTTTAAGACTCATTATATTTTGGGCACCATTATAGGACACTGACTGTAAAATTGTCCCGGGTCAGGGCAGTGACCAGGATGGGATACTTTTCTGTAGCTATCCAAGGTGGAGGACCAGAATGGCTAGTTCAAGGCAGCCTCTGTGGAGACAGCTCCAGCCAGGCCGAGTGCACAGATCAAAGCTTCCAAGGCAGGTCTAGAGCCAAGAGTGAGGGTTGAGAGCTGAGAGTGGTATAGAAGTAGCCTCAGAGCTGGAGCTGGTAGGGAACCGGTGCAGACCTCTAGGGGGCATCTACAGGCCTACTTTGCAGGTTGGTGGGCACCAAGGGAATGAGGTAGGCCGAGGCGCATGTGAACCATGCAGAGAAGATGTTAACAGTCCTGTAGTATCTGGATCCTGATTATGGCATTTCTGTGGTTGCTGGTAAGGTTGGTTTGAGGACTGAACCTTTATTACAGATAACAATTGTGACATGGTCTTTGACAAGTATTGCTGCTAATTTAGAAATCATAGTCCTTGACCTCAGAATGAGAAACTAGTTCAAGGACACAAGTGTTTCAATTTGTGATTCATAGCTATCCATGACCATCATCACCCGGGTATGCCCTTTGAGTTATTTCTTCCAAAAGCAGTGAGCGATGCACACTGATTCATCCACATTCTCTCACATGTTTCTGGTGTCCATCTCCCCTTTGCTAAGACCTTTATGCATGTGATGTGGCAGGTCATGATGAAGGGTATGTTCTGTGACAGGGACAACAGGGCAAGCTAACTATCTCAGGAAATGCCCCTGAGCCTCTTGCATCATCTTCTCACCCACTGAGCTAATTAGCCATCAGCCTGATGGGGGCTACATTACTGTTGCTCTGTCTCAATTTTTCCTAGTCGTAGAGGGTGTTGTGGTATTGAACAGAGGCTAGCGAACTGGCCTTTGGCTCCCCACACCCCAACTCTTGAAGAATCACCACAATCTCGGCCTGTTCCTTGGCTAGCCAAGTCCAGGGACTTCATTTTGCCAGTTCATCCAAAAATTCGTCCACAGTTCATCCACTGCTTTGATGAGCTGATTCATGTTAACCAAAGCCACAATCTGCATTTATATACTGGAGTGCCAGGACTGAATGACATAAGACACACAATGTCCTTTATAGTCCGTGCAGAACCATTTATGGGACTAATAAAAAATAATATGATAATATTGATAATGCTTTTAGAAATTCACAAAGGAAATTGCTAAAGGATCTGAATATTTGAGTGAGCTCTGTAGGACATGTCCTTCTGGAATTGATGGGCTTAGGTGTCATAATCAATGATCCAAAGGTTATTTAATAAGAATCAGGCCAAAGAGGTTGGTTTGTTTTAAGGATTAATTTTATAAATTTTGAAGTAGCTTCTCCCTCAGCCTGTGCCAGAGACTTACTGACTCACGTTTGCTCTCGCCTCTTTTTCCTAGGCTCTTTGCAGACCACCCCACCACCACCTTCAGTTTTGTTTGTCCTTAAGTACCCTCTTTTCCTCATTTCTTTGGTGTATTCAATCTTAGAATTGAAAACCCAAGAAAACCAGAGAATTATGAAAACCTCCCTTAATGAATTAATAACATATATTTTTAGCTTAATGACATCAGTATTTTCAAGTGATTTCACACTGATTTTTTTTAATTAAAAAGTTTTTAAATGTTTATTTGTTTTGAGGGGGGGTGCAGAGAAAGGGGGACAGAGGATCTGAAGCGGGCTCTGTGCTGACAGTAGAGAGCCCAGTGTGGGGCTTGAACTCATGTGAGATCATGACCTGAGCCAAAGTGGGATGCTTAACCGACTGAGCCAGCCAGGTGCCCCAACACTGATTTTGTTTTAAACCACTAGCAGAGAGCTAGCAGATCATCAAGTATAGAGTGAGGGCTGTGGAGGCAGATTGCCTGAGTCTGAATTCTGGTTCCACCACTTGTTAGCTGTGCAACTTTGTATGAACAACATCATCTCTCTCTGTGCTCCTGTTTTCTTGTATATAAAAAGGAGGTAATAATAGTACCTAATCATAAGTTTTTGTTTTGCTCTGGTATATAGGTGGGTGTGTGTGTTAAATATAAAGCACTTAGAATGATGTCTGGTGCGTTCATAACAGCTGTAGGGATGTTAGCTGTTACTATTAATCTTTGATAATATCCAGAGCAGTACCTTCATCTGGTTCTAGTGTGTTTCCTATTCCCATCTGAGCCCAGGTTATTTCGAGGGAGACTTCCTGTGGATAGTAAATCTCCTCCATTACGTCTGGATTCTTTCCTACTCTTACAGATGGGGTCCTGGGGTCCCTTTCCAGCCTTGCCTGTTTCGCGTTTTCTCTAATTCCTTAGGCCCATCCTGAGGTCTGTATATAAAGACTGGAGTCCAGCCCCTTCTGCCTAGTGATTTCAGAGGAAAGGAATAAAAGGACCACCTGAAATGCCTAGATTAGGCCAATTATTTAAGTATTTCATAGGTGCCAAGGGGTAACATGGTGGAATTGCTGCCTTTTGTTTCCCCTCACATGACCCTGGGTAATAAGTACAAATGAATAGTGAGTGAAAAAGCCAAAAGGCAATTGGTGGGTGGAGGCAAGAGGTGGGAGGAGGGGAGCCATCAAGGAGCCTGGATAATCCCCCATGGATTGAGGGTCCTGCGATAATCAGAAGCTGCTTGGGATGTGATGGTGGTGTGACTTTAGCCGAGAACAGAAGAGGGGGCTGCATGCCCCAGCTGCTGGGCCTTACCTGCGGACCACTTTGGGAAGACAGTTCTTACCAAAGACACTCAGGTGACCTGACAAAAAGCAGTGCAAGATAAATCCAGCAGTCCTGTCCAATATAGGAAGAACAGATTTTTTAAATGAGAAGCAGAAACAGGGGTTTTCCGAACCACTTAGCAACTGCTCTGATTTTTCTGGACACAGCTGTAATGTGCTGGGATGAGCATGATATATTTTAGCTGGTGTGGTAGCTGTATTTCAGGCTGATGTGGAATCTGTTGCCGTAACTGTCATGCAATCCATTAGGGCCCCTGAGTAAGGGCAGCCATTAATCAGGCGCGAGATCAGCCCGGTAGCCTCACGCGCTCACAGCTCTGAGTGGTTCTGACCTGACATCGTTTAAGGAGATGCTCCTAGAGGCCATAAACATGATTTGATTCCCATTATCTTCATGTTGCATATTTGTTACCGTTATTCTTTGAAGACTCCAAATTGGATATTAAAAATTTATGATATATATAAAGGTTTGCATGGAGTGAAAAAATAGCTGCAGCAAATAAGTCCATCTCATCCATCAGAGATGTGGGAGCTGTCAGAGGAGCCTGGCAGGTATGGAGGATGGAGAATTAGGAGGAACGTCACTGGGGAAACAGCTTCTCCCTTGGCCTGCTTGCTAAATGGGAATTTAAATACATTTTGTTAAAAGAACAAAGTAAAAGAGCACCACTGCAGGAATCCCATAGTCAGTCTTTGATGACAAGCTAATGAAAGGGAGGGCCAAGGAGTCTGACGCAAAAATTAGTACTAACGTGAATTGAGCAGATGCCTGGGTCCAGAAACTGATGTTTCTGCGTGCCTGGGGTGTCTCCAGAGCAGGGAGCCTGATGCCAGGTGGGAGTCCTCTGTGCGAGAGAAAGCTCTCTACCCAAGTTGCATGCACACATAATCCTGTCCACAAGCCATGCCATTCTCTGCAATCTGATGTTCACTGACTTGAATATTTGCATAGGAACAAGTCACACTTAAGGGGATCCATTTGTAGAGGCAGACCATTCAGGGTGGGGAAAAACAGAATGCTTCTGGACCTTGGCTTAAGGAGGAGCAAAGGGTTAATGAATCCGTTCAACATATACTTACAGGATTGTTTGTTGTACAAGGGACTGTGCTGAGCATGGGGGCTTCATCCATTTTCCCTTAAGCAGCTTCCAATCTGGTAGGGAAGATAAGACATGAGTCATAACCAAGATGAGTTATACCAAGGAGTTCCAGACTGACTTGGGGCACTATGACCAGATGAGATAGCAGAAACAGGGAGCAAGGCCCTGGGTTGGTTAATCTGAGAATGGACTTTTGGGGATGAGGATTTGTTCAGCAACAACCAGAGGTTAGAGGGGGAGGCAGAGGAGAGAAACACGGACAAAATGATTATTGGCTTAAGTCCAAATTGAGTACAAGATCTGAAGTGAGGCTAAGACTCTAGTGTCTAACCAGGTGGGAGGGACAGGTGTTGGGCAGAAGTGCATGGAGTAGCCAGTGAGGGTCCAGGCGGGAGGCAGGTGTGATCAGAGAACTGTGGCAGAGGCCTGCTCAGATTCAGGTATGGAGATGATTCCTGAGGTTCAGGGACAGGGCACTCACCTCTGGGGACTAGAGTGCAAGGCAGAATGTCCAGATGCTAGGGTTGAAGGATAGGAACTCATTACTCATTCATTCACTCACTCACCATTTATGGAGTCTTTATAATATCCCAGGCAGTAGATGAGGCTCTAGAGATTTGCAGCTGAATAGAACAGTTTCTGCACTCAAGGACCTCACAGATTGGTGGGGAAGACACACATATAGATGGTCATAATGCAATGCAATGGGTGGAATGCTGATACATATAAATATATAGACAGAGGGGTACAGAGCCCGGGTTAGGATCAGGAGGAAGAGGTCTGGAATGGCTTCCTAAAGGAGCTGCAGACTGAATGAACGCTTAAAAGATGTATAAGAATTTTCCAGGAGAAGTGGGGGAGGACAGATGGAATCTAGTTTTACAAAGAGAAAATGGGGGTAAAGGACAGGAATCCAGTTGAAGGGAACTGGGCATTCAGTCGTGAGGAGTTTGGACCATCAAGATGAGAATAGCTGAGCTGTAATCCAGAAGAAGCAGGAGCCACTCCACAGGCCTCCTTGTGTTATTTTAGCCCAGGGCCAGCACTGGCTGAACTTCACTGAGGGGCCTGGAAACCGAGCTGACCTTTATGCCAAGGTCACAGAGATGTTCCCAACACACATGACAGTTGCAGTTTATTCCTTTCTGAGTTTCTTCAAGAGAAATGTATGTAGGCATTTGGCTAAGGAAAGACAGACCGCAAATGGGACCGGAAAGCGGAAAATGAAATCCTAAGGGTTTTCAGAGGTGATGTGTCCCTGTGCTTTTGTCTTGAATTTTGAACGGAAATTCTGTTACTCCTGGCTCAAAGAGTGCGTTCTAAAAAATGAAAGTTTTTCTCTGCAACTATTCATCTCTAAACTTACCCCCCCCCCAACTTGGAGATGCACTATTTTTGATGTTCTCAAGTCTGGTAACGACACCACGTGTGTGAGCCGGTGTGTGCCAAGTCCGCCACAGCACCGGAACGCTCAGTCTAGACGCTCTGTGTGCTCTCCCCACTCTGGTTCCAGGCAGAACCTTCTCTTGTTTTCCAAAAAAGTTCTGAAATCACGGCGACACAGAGGTGTAAACTCCCATTCATCACAGGGAGGTCTTAACTGGGAAGTGTAGTTATCTTTCCACTTAAATGGCAGCAGTGTTAACCTTTTTGTTGAGTCAGAAAAATCTCACTTTTCTGGGGTATAGGCCGGTGGAGCTGATTTTAGAATGTTCCACCTTTTCTAAGGGAGACTCTCGAGGAGAAAACATGCTGATCTTGCTTGAAGATGTACATGACACCAAAGCTTTGGCCCAAAGGAAGAAGTGAACTCTTTGAAAGAGAACCAAAGATTGCCGTATGTAAGAATCAAAATGAAAAAGGGAAAGGGAGAGAGAGGTGAATATGAATTTGTTTAAGCCGGAGATTTTTGAGGTAGAGAGGCAATGGGTCTAAGTGTCGCACATAATCTAATATTTATTCAAATGGTAGGCACAACATGACTGTCAGCAAGATGGGGAAATCCCCTTGCAGTTTAAATGAAGGGTATTTACTTTCTGCAGTTTAACTGAAGGATTTCTACTTCTATTTTATAGCAAGAGGTGGAGTCTTCTTAGAATAGTAGATAAGAAATGTACCTTTGGTTTGACGATCGCATTTGTAGTAAAATGTAAAAAAAAAAAAAAAAAAAAGCTTCCCGTTTGCTTTTCCCCATAGTTGGCATAAATATCCAGCGTATTAGTCAGAATAAAGCTGCTGAGAATAAGACACATGGAGAGAATTAGTTCATCATGTATCTTGGCATTCCTTCTGTCAGAACTGGTCACTCCAGAACAAAGTCAGACATCAACACAGGTCTCCGGGCCCCAGGAGATGCCAAGAGCTAGCAGTGGGGTGGTCTGCCCCAAGAAAGGCAATGAGAGAGCTCATGGTCTGTGAAGAATTTAAGAACAATAAAAGAAAACAACTAAAAGTCATTCTGCTTCATGTTTTTGCCATGACCAGAGATGCTGAATGTCTGCAGGGCTTACGCAGCCCTGCCTCGATATGCCATTGTCTGCCAGCCCAGATGGGGCAGAGGCAGAAGGCACTGACTTCAATATATAACAGGTTATAAAATGACTCTACTAGGATTTTTGTCTAACATCGCCATCGAGTTGCAGGAATGAAAACAGAACTCATTCCCACAGAGCACTTACCGTGTACCATGCAGTGGCTGGGGCTGAAGGTCCAGAGGTGAGGAACCAGGCACTATCTCTGCCCTTAGGAAGCATGCTACTTTGCAGAGAAGACAAAAAAATCACACCAACTGGTGTAAAGTTGTACCTGTGTCAAGTCAAAGCGAGGGCACATGGGGATTTTTGACTTGGTTATAGAGGTTCAGAAAGGCCTTTTGAGGAGCTGGTCTAGTAGTTCTTCCAATATTATTTATCATGCCAAGAACAAAAATGAGGGATTTTTTTTTGCCTGCGATCAGCTAGCCGTGTCATCTCTGGAGTCTTTACAATAAGACCCATCCCAGGGGCCATATCCTACATCCTCTTAGTGTTGCATAGCAGTTCACTCTAGTGGGGTCGGGATGTGGTTAGAGAACATTCTGCCGACACTGTGCCAAGGGCCTCCTCTTGATACCCCTCCTCTGGGCACACTCCTTAGATCAATGGTTCTCAGCCCTGCTTGTACATTACAATCACCCCAGAGCTTTTTAAAAAACACCCATGTCTTCTGGGCCCCACGCTGGACCAATTAAATCAGAGTCTTGGAAAAAAGTGGGACAGGAGGGGGCAGGATAGGCTCCAATGTTAAAAAGCCACCCCAGATGATTCTATGCAGTCTCCATAGTCTCCATTCTATGCAGAGTGGAGAATTATTGCCCTCGCTGAATGCACTTAATTTCACTTAGTCTAGGAATAGTAGTTTTAAAATTTACACTAAAAAACCCTTTAGAATGCAAAAGGAATTACTCTGGCGAGAGGCGGGTGAGTGCTCAATGTGTGCACACACACGTGAGGGAGACGGTGCTGGGGGTTCTAGCATGTTGTATGCTTCCCAGCTCTGTGGCACATGGTGGCAATGTGGCAAATGGCTGCAGGATGGAACGTCTTGCACTCTGGCATCAGATGGCTTGCGAGAGGCAGACCATTCCAAGGGCCATGGGGTTTGATGGAGAGGCAAATAGGCAGCTCCATAAAGAAGCAAATCTCTGGCTTTCTCTCTTCACTTCCAACCCTCTCAATCTCCCTCTCCTTTCTCTTCCATGGCTGTTTTATTCCACCTCATAAATTATGAGTCTTTATATGAAATCTTTAGCTCCTTTGAGGAAGCACCTTCAAATATTAGACAATGGGATTATTTCCTGTCCTTTAAAAACATAAAAAGCATTGTGATCACCTTACGTGTAAGTGGAATGGATGTATTTTTGCCACTAATGTTGAAAATATCCCCAGGCATCTGGTGTGTATGAATGTGTACACATAGTACATGCATAATAAACATATTCCACCTTATGAATATTTATACACAAGATACATGTATATTGAATATAGACGTATATATGTAAATAGTAGCCCTCGTAAACTATATGCTAAGTGTGTTTCCAAGCATATGTATCATAGTGCATCAGGAATATAATAAACCTAACCACCAACTTTAGCATATTTCGAGGTGGCATTTTCTACAGAGTTGTTTATAGTAAGGTCTAGTTACCATCCATGTATGGGACTTTTTTTTTTCTTCATCACTTAAATGTTTGTTAAAGTACCAGCTAAAAGTAAGGCACTGGAAATGGCAGAATAGGAAAGACGAAGTAGATGTAGCATCAGCCGTCAAGAGACCTCACAGAGTGGCTTAAAACACACTTACAGAGAATAGAAGAATCTAACATCGTTGCTACCCATTGGCATCTTATTGTTTTTCCTCCAGCTGCCTTTTATTTATACACTCCACTTTAAAGTGGGCCCCATTTAAGACTATATTAACTTAAGCCCAGATGTAGCTGCAGAGGAGAGCTGACGCTGTGAGACGCTGTGAGAAGGAGCATCATCGCTTTCAGTGCCTTGATAACCACTGAACGTGAACAAAGCTTACGCTTTCTGTCACATGTAGTCCAGTCCTATAACTGCATTTTTATTTTACTTTGATTTGGTAGGGGGGGATAAAAGGTATAATAAAAAGGCACTCAATCCCAGAGATGTTCATACATTTCAAAAATGAAACCAAAACAGAGCAATTCTCTTCTCCCACCAACTTCTTATAACCCAAATATTACTGCCCATGACATTCCATTTCCAAATTCCATCCAGTTCCCTCCCTGTAATAAGTAGCAGAAGGCTTTGTTAAAAAACAAGCTATACATCCTTAAATGTACAAAATACGGCTCCGTTTCTAAAACGACGATCCCTCTTCTAGCCGAGGAGCTCTGAGTGATACTTGTCAGCCGGCAAATTTCACTCCATTAAAGGAGAAACACCACCCAAGTGCTGTCATCGCTGTGCCCCAGACATACGCTCATTGTTTTCTCCTCCTCGATCCATACATCACAACAGGTAGTTCTCAGCTGTTCCCTTGGTGCCAGACATACATTTTATCTAAAGAGACAGCCGACAGAACTACCTGCTGCTTCCTGTGCGGCTCTCCCTGTGTTTCTCTCCTTTTTCCTACTTCACTTGGGCTTTTTAAAATCAGCTGGCAGGGAGCCAGGAGCTCATCATTTTAATGCAGCGCAAAATGGAATATGCATAATTATATGCAAGCCATATGTGAGGGAGACAGCTCAGCTGTGAATTTCAGGAGGCCAGGAAAGGGGGAGCAGTTAGGGCTAAGATGAGATGAGAGCAGAGCGAGGTGCAAGTGTCACCCAAATGAATGGTTTAATGAGTGTGCTGCAGACACGCCTCCTTTCACCTACCTCTCCCCCTCTCCCACTCCAAACCAGAAACGGATGGAGATTAGGAGGACAAGACTGTATGCAAGCGGTATTGCTAATGGGTTCTGTTAATGTCTCCATTTAAACTTCAGCTTTCTTAATTAACAGTGTAGATCAAAATAACTAGTAACTTTTAATGCAGCTTCTTAATTAAATCTATTTTTTTTTTTTTTTACTGCATTCGATTGAAGAATCATTGTTCTTACTAGATCATTGCTCCTTTCAGATCTTTATTTAAAAATCAAGGGGAATCAGTTTATCTCTAATAGTATTACGATGCAAAATATAACGATGCAAACTGCTTTTCTTGTGGCCTTGCTATTAGAATTTTCTTAAAGTGCATTATCTAGAGATTGCTTAAGCATGCCAAAAAGTTTAAACACGTACGTATGTCATATAATCCTCAATGTGCAACGAAAGCCACTGGAAGACCAAAGTGGTGGTTAATTGCCAACGAAACTATTTGATTTTGGTTTGCTTCATATCATTTAAAATATCACACCACAGTGAATTTGCATGTCGAAACCAAACTACGTCAAGAAAAATAAACCCCGAATTTTGACATCTAAAAGGCGTACTGCGTATTTAAACAAACTTCTTAATAATGTTGTTATTTCTGGATTCCCGTTTGTTTAATGGTCTGAGCTGTTATGCTTTTAGCTTTTTTTTTTTCTTCCATTATTTGTTAAGTCCCTAAATAGGCCATTATATTTCCCTTCAGGCTAGAGATGAAGATGGACAAGCTGAAAATTTCCCCCAGCAGCACTATGCTAAGGAAACTCCAAGGCTTGCCTTCAAGAATAACTGCGAACTACTTGTAAGAATAACATACTTACAACAAGTCTAGAATGTTACTTTAGCACAGTGAAAACAGTTTTTGAAAGGGTTTGTTCATTATTACATCATTTATGAAGTATTACAGTTTTTCTGTATAGAGTTCTAAATGCTAATTCTGATATCACTGAATATTAACTATAAGATCTCAGATTGTGTGCAAATCTTTTATATCTGATTATAGAGCGTGGATGGCCCTGTCTTTGTTAGCTTGTTCTGTATAGTAGTTTATAACCAGCCATTTGGAGAATGGCTAGTAAAGTTAAAAATGGAGAGAAAGACAGTCGATATATGTAGCTTGGAAAAAAAAAAAAAAACAATCCCACCTCCACTCCTCCTCCTCCTTCCTAATTGTACACTATTTTAGGAGACAGCATGGTAATATTTTGTTCTGCTGGGAAAGATAGCAGAGTTGACACGCAGTACTCCCTTTAGGATTCAAGTGTTCCTACACTCTCTTGCCAAACTCAATCAGGCACTTTCGTCTTTCCTCTGTAGGAGAAGTCAAAGCAGCGACAGGATGCGGGGATGTTTACAAGTCGCGAGAGAGGGGGTATCAGCTGTGACAGGGACTCTGTTCCAACGCAGGGTTAATTTGCTGTTCATTTTAGCATTTACAGCAAGACAAGATGAAAAGCAAGAAGAAATGCCTATTATATTTCTATTAAATGAATCTGTCGGGACCTAATGTTCTTGATTAGCTTTTGAAAATGAGTACTCCGCGATGCATTTGCTGTTTACCTAAAGTAAACAGAGAATGAATTGTCATTTATTTAGATATTTAAACACTTGCTTTTGAAAATGAAGCTTTATGAGGGATCTAGCTATGTTGTCCCTAAACGTTCTTTTCTTTTCAATTGCATTAAAGCAAAACATTTGCTCCAACTAAATGAAAACACTGAAAGAGAATGAGGATGCTCCGTTGTTACATTTTGAGGTAGTCTCATTTCTATTTAGTGTTTTGGCTGAACACCGAACAGCTCTGCCAGGTCTCCGCATTAGGAAATCCCACATGTAACAGTCTTTGGACTTAGCTCTGATACCAACTGTTCATTAAAAACAAAGTGTCCAAAGAGCAGGAGAAGAGAGAAAAATACAGTTCTTACCCATCCTAGCCGCAGCAGCTAGATGTTGACAGTGAGAAACTCTTTCCCCCCAGCTCCATAAACTGCATGGTTACAATAGCGCCACTCATGCTGTGTGTCTAGCCCCTTGACCAATCAGTCCGCAGGCAAATTCGCTGCTTATCAATGCAGTTGCTTTTTTTTGTTTGTTTGTTTGCTTGTTTGTTTGCTTTCTGATGATTTAACTCACCGTATATTTTACCTTAGGGCTCTTAAGCTTCCAGGCCTCCTAGCATGACCTATTTTGGGGAAATCTTTTTCATCCATTTCCCTTTTAATACTTCCCTCTGTAACCATAGTTATCCAGCAGAAGACCGTAGGGGCCATTAATGCTATGTTTGGTATCAAAATGCTTTGGGGAGTATCTTACTTCTTTTTAGAGAAACAGTTAAAATTAATATGCCATAGTTGATTTTTAAAAAATATTTATTGCTAAAATGAACGTGCTGAGTCCTGGTTGTGGTCGGTTCATACAGGAGGAAGTAAAATATATATGTGAACACCTTTTCCAGCTGCCTTTAGAGAAAATGTATGTTTAATCATTGCTATGCTTAGACACAGTAGTGTATTAGCAGTAGTTTTGAGAGACGTGTACAATCTTTGTCCTTTTAGTCACTGTAAGAAATGCTTTATTTTCATCAGCATAGTTTTTTTGTGACAAAAGAAAAAGGAGAATAAAGAGAAGAAAACAAGGAAGCTTATTTCTCTAAGGAGAAATTTAATTTTTTCAACTATAAGAAAAGCAGTGGTATTTGGCTGGATATGAGGCTGGGAAAAGTGATGCTTCTATATGAAAAAGCTAGAACATTCTTAAGTGAGGAATAGGCAGTCCTTGGAGTTTTCTTAGTGCAGCTTAGAGCAAACTTTTAAAGACTTCATGAAAAAAGATTGCAAGTCCTGCTCCAAAGTACTTTCTTAGCTTCAGAGCCACCTTGCATAGTTCACCGTAGCAAGAGCAGGGGTGGGTTTGGGAAGTGGAGGAACTTTGTCAGGGTTGCCAATGGCCCTTGGAAAAAAACACTAGGGGAATAGGTTACTTCTAGGCTCGCAGATGATCAGGACACATGGCTACATATAGGGACTGACAGAAAGTGCCCCGGCCAGGTGGACTGGACATTGACTCAGACTTGTATTAGTGACTGTTTATTTTCTCTGCCCTCTCTCCCACACCCCCAGCCTCTGCTGCTTGGAAGAGGGTTAAGTAGCCTAAACAGAAATAAAGCAAAATCGATGCCTGGAATGCACAAGTATGTGTAATCAGAAGGCACTGACAAACAAAGCATTGGCAGATAGAAAAATCTGCTGTGCAACTGCAGATTCCTGAAGGGTATTGATTTTTCCATTTAAATCCCAAACTGTGATATGTGCCTTCACACTTAATGTACAACACAGATGACTAGATATTTAGCTTGGTGGCCAAGATTCTCTGGTTGGTGATTGTGCAGCAGCTTCCTTATGCTTTTTATTAATTTTGAAAATGCAGTGCTGTCAAGATGAGTGACATTAGATAAAGCATGAGTACTGTTTGATATAACACAATTCAGCATGGCCCCCATCTACCTCTTCACAGATAGGTACCATGTGCATGTGTGTGTGCACGCGCGCGCACACACACACACACACACACACACCCCAGGGTATTTTGCTGACGTAGCTAAATTTATAACCAAGGCAAATAACTTTCAATTAAAAAAAAAACTGTGGAAATTCACATCACATTAACACTTCAGCAGCATGGCTTAGGGGAGTCCAGAAGAGGGAACATTTAGAGCCAGCCACAGGTGACTGGCCTCTGCCCCAAATTTCACCCCCGTTGCTGGTCCCTTTACCATTATTGCCTCATTCTTTCGGGACTAGAAGGCCTTCTCTTCTCTTCTTTTCCTCTACTACAATGCTCGTATTGATGGTGGGAATTGGATTAAGAGCTATAGTTGAGAAGAGGACATTTATCATGTGATGAACTCACACCTACTCATCAGCTAGGACTTTCTCAGTTCTTAAAAGCCAGATGGGAGTAAGACCTTGCAGAAATACAGCAGAAGCTGGGTCCTTGGAGGGAGAAGACCTGTAGCTAGAAGAAGAGCAATGTTGTGAGAGTTTAGGGGACGGAACTGAAGGCGACCAAGCCTTCTCCCTAGGTGTTCTGAGGGCCAGTCCAGAGAACATCACTGCATTCAAGAGGGAGGTCAAAATATAGTCAAAGAACAGCAGCAGCAACATAGTGTAATTTGGTTGGAAAGAATGCAGGTTTAAGCAGTCTGAAAGGAGAAATAAGAGAAAGGAAACTCAAGAGGGAAATCAGCCTGTCTTGCTCAGTTCCAGCTTCCCGAGTCATCACTGAGACACAATCTGACTCCCTTTGGCCTTTCCTAAGGCTATTAGGGGTGGGAATTTTGCAGAGGGTGGTGGGAGAGGGAGTCCACAACTGGGAGGCTACAAAAAATAGCATGAGGGAAGACTTATTTCTGGTCATTTGTGATGCCAGTGTAGGGAAAAGATGAAAACCATTTTAGTTTTGTGGCCTGTGGACAGAGGTGGTGGGAGGAGAGATGCGTAGGCAGTTCTTGCATGGGCTATTTGTCCATCTCATTTCCTGGTGAAGGTAGACAAGAGCTGGATTGCAACAGGTGGACATGGTCCTTAGGCAGAACTGCTGTACAGAACTGCTTTGTCTCAATACATTGTTCAGTCCGCTAGATGTTATTGAGTATCTTCTATATACATGGCATTGTACTAGACAGTGCTTATGGGGGACACAAAAACAGAAAAAGATACAGTCCTTTCCCTGAAGGAGCTTGCAGTTCAGTAGAAAGAATAGGCATATACACTATTGTAGTCATCAGGAATGTGGGCTCTCAGGTCTTCCTGAAGGTTAGAATTTTGCCCCAGCCAGACTTTAATTTATACTCTATTACTCTGGTGGTATCACTAAGGATCATATGCACAGTGGCGTAAAATTTATGGTGACACATCTGGTGTCACATCACAGTGGATCCTCTTAGACCTCTCTGAACCTCAGATCTTCATCTGTAGGGTGTGATAATACAAGGTAATAACCTCAGAAGATATTGTAAGGAAAGTGATGACATATTTAAAATGCCTGGTACATAGTAACATTCAATATAGTATGTACTAGCTGCTATTATTATGATTCTTCTTATTCTCACGAATGTTATCGTTACACAGTTGGCTGTGCCCAAGAGAGCACCAGCAAAGTTCCGGAGTTCAAAGGAAGAGGAGATTCTTTCCATATGTAGTAATTCGAGACTTAACAAAGGAGGAGGAAGCCTTCGATCAAGGCCTTCCATAGGTTGGATTTGGATAGTTGGAGCTGAGGTGTTAGGAAAGGGGGCATTCTAAGCAGAGGAAAATAGCATGGCAAAGGCAAGGAGGTGGGAAAGTACAGACCAGGTGACTCACCCACAGGTGGCATCTGAACTGGCAGGAGTGTAGAGAACCTGAAGGATAAGGGGGTGAGCTAACAGGCTGATTCTTTTGCCCAGGTTTCAATAACTTACAGCATCCTATCAAGCCTGGACTTCAGTAGCTGTACTTTATGGAAATTCCTAGTACTTCTATGGATTAAAATAAATTATCATGGAAAATTACTAACACATACAAGAGTAAAGAGAGTGATATAATGACCCCCCCCCATGTATGTATCACCTAGCTTTAACAAGTGTTAACTATTAATCTTGTTTCATCTGTCCCTCTACCCTGTACCCACCTCATCCCCATTTTATTCTGCTGGAAGATTGTAAACAAATATGCTTTTTTGCTCGTTTGTTTGTTTGTTTTGTAAAGACTTTAGTTCCCCACTTTTCTGGCTAGAAAGAATCCATTGACATGGATTAAATTGGGAATTGGAGCTTTGGGACTAGGTACACATAAAACAAATGACTCTGGGTTATGCACTGTGCTCTTCCCTCCCTGCTCAGCACAACCTTGCAAGACGCAGACAATCAGATCTAGTTTAGAAAGTCCTTAAGGTAAAACAAAAAAACAAAAAACCCACAATGCCAATAGTGACTTGGGTTCTTTACTTCCAAGTCCCTGGTTCTAAATGTATTTATTTAAAAACAATTCCGATTCTGTGTCTCCCTCTCTCTCTGCCCCTCTCCCATTCATGCTCTGTCTCTCTCTGTCCCAAAAATAAATAAACGTTGGAAAAAAAAATTAAAAAAAAAAAAAAATCAGATCTCTTTGCAACCCAGCCTAGTTCATGAGTATATATATGTTGGCCTCCTAACAGCAGTGAGGCGAAATTCTGGGATGCAGTCATATATTAACTGTTGGCTAGGATTTTCCAGCTGGATCATGAGGACTTAAGGAGGACCCCCAAAAGGTGATATAAACTGCCACATTTCACTTGAAGCTTGATAAGCTTTTTAAAATAGGGGGTATAAACCAAAGACCCTCCCCTTAACACTTGGTTTAACAGAAAGCCAGATTCATGCCCTGGCTCAACTTGAAGTCACACAATTGCTTTGATGTTACAGCTGAGCGGCACAAAGCACCGAGAATGTAAATTCGTGGTGACACACTTGGACTTCCGTCACATCAAACAAAATATCATATGACATTTGTGTATGTAGTATGCTGTGTACCAGTTTCCTGAAATAGTAACTGTAACAGCCCCAAAAGTGTAAAATGACCCAGAAAACCCCAGGGACTGCTTGCTGTCTAGAGAGAGTTGGCCTGTCCCATCATTTTTATACCCACCCTCCAGATCCCTTTAGTCTGGGGCTATTCCTGTGCTCCTACAGTTTTTTTGAAATATGTTTTAGAAAAATAGAACTTTTTATCAAGAAAAGGACCAGTATTAGGCTAAGCAAGGGGAAGTTCCAACAGAGGTGGCACAATTATGCCCTGCAACAAGACCATCTCTCCTTTTTTTCTTTTTTAAGTTTTTCTTTATTTAATTTGAAAGAGAGAGCAGAGCAGAGGAGGGGCAGAGAGAGAGAGAGAATCCCAAGCAGGCTCCATACTCAGTGCAGAGCCCAATGCAGGGCTTGATCTCAAGATCATGAGATCATGACCTGAGCCGGAATCAGGAGTCAGTTACTTAACCTACTGAGCCACCCAGGCACCCCTCTTCTTTAACAGAGGCAGAAGGGATGCATTCTGCTTGGGCTGTTGTATTTCACTTGCACATCTCTCTGTTTCCACCAGTGTTATTGTTTCACTTTGTTCTCCAGCTGGGTTTGCTGCTTCTCTTTCTTTCTAGCCTCTTGGCTCCATTGCTGCTGTGTTCTCGTGGTTCAGAGCTTTCTTCTTCTCCTGTACAAAGACCCTCTATACTGCTGTAGACCATCTCGCTTCATTCCCCATCTCTCCACCGAGGCAAACTTATTTTAACTCTCTCTTTTTAGTTTCTTTATTTGGGAGAGAAGCCATTTGGGTAAGGGCTAGAGTTCCCCAGCTTCTGCACTGGTACAAGGATATTTCTTGGGGCTAGGGACCCTCGATTTGATCAGAGACCCTTGGTCCCCAGCAGGTTCCCTTTTTCATCACAGGAAAATCTTTGCCTTTCTATTTTCAGGGCCATTGCACAAAAAAAGTCAGAGGCATAATGGTTTGGTTTTCATACTGACTTCTCACATAGTACAGAACAGTGGCTCTTAGAGCCAGAGAGAGGTGTCAAGGACCCTGTGTTCTCCAAGGGAGACAATGTGGTGTGGTGGATGAGAGTGGGCATCCCAATTCCTGCTCTAGACATGCCACCTGTGCAACCTGGGCAGGTTCCTGTCTGCTCTGAGCTTCACTGTCTTTACCTACAAAATGAGAATACACACAGTATGTACCGGTATAGGGTTGTTTTGAGGAGTGAATGGGATCATGTATAAACGTATGCATCTTGGTGTGCCTGGCACACAGTAAAAATTCAACAAGTGTTAGCCATATTATTAACAAAATAGAGCTGGAAAGTGGCATCAGTTTATTTATTTATTTATTTATTTTTAATTTTTTTTTCAACGTTTATTTATTTTTGGGACAGAGAGAGACAGAGCATGAACGGGGGAGGGGCAGAGAGAGAGGGAGACACAGAATCGGAAACAGGCTCCAGGCTCTGAGCCATCAGCCCAGAGCCCGACGCGGGGCTCAAACTCACGGACCGCGAGATCGTGACCTGGCTGAAGTCGGACGCTTAACCGACTGCGCCACCCAGGCGCCCCAGTGGCATCAGTTTAAACAAAATCTTTAGGCAGATGCTGGAAGTACCTGCCTTTATTCTCTAATTAGAGTCTCTTCTCAGTTTGTTTGGCTAGAAGCCCATATGTAATATTTTAACTTCAGAGAAACCCTTGAACATCTACCTACTTATCTGTTTATGCTGAGGACACTAGAGATGTCTATTAGTTGCATAGCAGCTACTGCTGAATTGTAAATTACTGAAATATTGGAATACTTTTTTTGAAGAAGACTATAAAACTTTCAAAATATGGTATGGTGTACTGAAGAGCTTAGACTCTTGAGCCAGACTGTTTGGTTCAGATTCAGGAATCTCAGCCACTCCACCCATTGGCTGTGTGACCTTGGGCAAGTCACAGAATGTCCATGTCCTGGTCTGTAAAAGGAGGACAGTATCCATCCAGGAGGGTTGGTGTGGGGTCCAAATGAATGAACACCCATAAGTTTCTTGGAACGGTATTTGGTGAACAGTTGGTAGTTGGTACTTAATCAGCGTTGTTGTGATTATGATTACTTCTTCTAAGGCTGCTTCTTTTCTTTTTTTTTACTTTTTTTAATGTTTATTTTTGAGAGAGAGAGAGAGAGAGAGAGAGAGAGAGAGACAGAGCACGAGTGGGGGAGGGGCAGAGAGAGAGGGAGACACGGAATCTGAAGCAGGCTCCAGGCTCCGAGCTGTCAGCACAGAGCCCCATGCATGGCTCGAACCCATGAACTGTGAGATCGTGACCTGAGCTGAAGTCAGATGCTTAACTGACTGAGCCACCCAGACACCCCAAGGCTGCTGACTTTCAAGCACATTCTATCATACATACCACTTGGCCACATTTTCTAGCAATAGGTTATCTGAAAGTCTTGAGTGTGCATAGATGCATGCAAAAACCACAAAATTTTCTTGTGAACAGTGAGAAGGACAAGATAAATTATGGATATTATTTTTAGAGCTAAACTCTTTTTTTTTAATATAACTCTCAGGGAAGACTCTCTACATGGTCCAAGACCCCTTCCTCTTGCCCCACCATTTAATAGTAAAATTGTTAATCTTGGAAATATGCAAGAAATCTGTGCATATTTAGAGTATCTTGGAAATATTCTAAGAAAATAATTGCAAAGCTCAGGAAAAATTGTAATTTATACCTGGAAATACCTGCAATAGCAGACGGATATGCCTGTTAAGGAAAGGAGACAAGAAATCATCCTTTGTGGGGTGCCTTCAATATGCCAGCACTGTGCTTGGTCTTTACAGACTCTCCTTTAGACCTTTCATTCTCCATAGCATTGCCAAACAGCTATTATTATTTCCATTTTACAAACGGGGAAGTTAAAATTCAGAGATGTTACATTTCTTACAGTGGGGGAGGAAAAGGGATCTAATGAGTAGGTGCAGAGCCCAAGTTTGGCCCACATCTCTTCTGACCTGTGGTCAGGCCAAGGCACACTGCTGCCTTCTCAGGGTAGGAACCAGGTCTGATACATTTGCCATCCCAGGCTAGAGAAGTTATTCAATCCATGTTGGTGGGATGAAGAATTAAGAAATTAATTCAGAATCACTCTTTCTTGCTTCTTTATAGTAACAATTCTTTGGTAGAATTCAGAATTCTTTCTGAAGCCAGAAAGAACATCTATGGGAATGTCAGGAAGGGGAATTTATTCAGAAAGGCTTGTAACATTGGAGAATTCCCAGTGCATGATAAATTGTGGGGAAAGGAACCAAAGTATATGTTGTTTAATTGGTGGACTACAGAAAATAGATTTTGCAGTATTATAGAAGCATTTGAGTATATTATTTTTACAAATCTGACAGCAATAGATTATGTATGATAAGTACGAAGTCTTCTTTTGAAGATTTTGATTCTTTTTGTGATCAGGAAGGACTTGTTGACCTCTTTTGATTAGTACTGTTGTATTCCTTGGAGGGAACTGATCCATATCCTTTGAGACTCCTGGCCATTACCCGGAGTCAGGTGTCAGTCACACTCTCCCTCATTACTTTAATTGCTAGAACTGAAAAATTACCTAAAATACCAAAGAAAAGTCACCTCTGATGGCTTCACGGAAACTCTAGGTCATATATCAAGCAAATCCAGAAAGTCAGATAGGGTATCAATTATCAATATAAAAGTGCACAAATAGCCAGCCAGAACTAAAAGTAATCCTATTCAGTCATGTGTTTGGTTTATGGCTAGAAGGCTAACAAAAGTCTCTTGGAAGAACAAGGGAGAGGGCATGAAAAATATTTGGAGTTGAGAAGAAGACATATGTGAGTAATAAGGGAGGCAAGAAATTGGAGATGGGGGCATGGGGGTGATAGGGGACTGGTGAGAGGGAATTTTGAAAGGGAAGAAGGAGGATGGAAGCCCACGATTAAGCTGCAGGTGAACAGATTCAGGCAAACAAGAATCTTTGAAAGAATGTATTTTCTCACTGCATTTGGCCTGAAGCATCTTTCATAATCGTGTGTTTTGTACACTTCCCCGTCTCCTGGCCTAAGGTGTCAGGCTTTCCGGGAGGGCTCTCTTCCCCTACTGCATGGCCACATACAACCAGGAGATGAGACATCTTTTAATTCCAGGTGAAGCTCCCTTTGGCTGAGAGCTCTGTGAGGCAGGAGCTTTGTCTTCCCTCACTGCATCCCTGAGAACTGTGCTTGCCTGCAGTCCATTTCATGGATTGTAAAATGCACTTTTCCCCCCTTAACAGCGTAACATCTCAGAAATGGGATTGCATATTACAATTGATGACCTGTCATTTTTTAATTGGCAGTGTTTTTCCCTAGTGATACAAAATAATGGTATCTTAACAACCAATGATGGCATAGAGTGCATGAACTGTGGAGGTAGGTGCTCAGTGATTATTTATTGAATGAATGCCTGCAATAGCATATCCCCTTGGTTCTAGTTCAGGTAAAAGTGAAATGCATAAGGTTGGCTCTGGATTGTGCATTGGCCACTGACAAGTTCAAGTGCGGGGTTGGTCTGTAGTTGTCACGGCTGAGCATGTGACTGCTATATGCTTTCCCTTCAGTGGAGCCAACGGATGGCTTTGTTCATTCTCTTGACTGAAATGTTGAACCAGTTAAGATAGACCCCAGATAAGCCACGTTTGAAATAATCACAACTTGTTCCTTAATTATCCAGGAAATTGCTTACTGTTCTACTTTGGATTGCATATCCATCAGTATTTCTCTAGAAAATTCATGAAGGTGCATTGGTGAAGGAGCAGTGATTTCTTTCCCTTTCTCAATAGAACACTCTGTAGGTACATTAGGATAAAGTATGTTTTTTATAAATCAGGATGCCTTTATCCATCATTGTCACCCTGACCAACATCTCTTAGAGAAGTTCCCAACCTACTGAAGAGATTGTACACATGAGTGCATTTCCTACACTTTCAATTTTCTTTTTTTTTTTAATGTTTACTTACTTACTTTTGAAAGAGAGAGAGAGAGAGAGAGAGCACGCACAAGTGGGAGGAGGGTCAGAGAGAGAGACAGACAGACAGAATCTGAAGCAGGGTCAAGGCTCCGAGCTGTCAGCACAGAGCTCAATGCGGGACTCGAACCCACAAACCATGAGATCATGACCTGAGCCAAAGTTGGACGCCTGACTGAGCCACCCAGGCGCCCCTACACTTCAAATTTCATAGTCCACATTCAGGATGTCAATTTGCATAGGTAAAGTTACACCCTTAACTTAATTATGTGAAATACTCTGCTGTTTTGTAGTGATCAGATCGCGATATGATTTGGTTTGATTTTTATGGAAATTTTGAATCTGATTTTGAAATGGCAGCAGGATCTGTTACACACTTCTTTGTGTGAATAAGGAAGGGAGACCCACATGAACATTTTGAAGTGTCAAAGCCTGAGGTAGGAAGGGGGACAATATTTAAATATTGCTCATGTGTTAGGATAAAGCCTTCACATGCAAAGCATCCAGATTATTACAATATGTAAAATATTTTGGTGGCCTCCATTATATACTCATTTCAATCAGTGGTGCTTTTAACTTCTGAATTGTCTGATAAATGTGTAAGGACACTTCCAAAGAACCAAACACCATTTTTGGCTTAGAGAAATATTTATATATTTGCCAGGTAGCTTGAATTTTGAAAATATGCAACAATGTTGCATACATATGTACGTAAAATACAATATATGAAGGCAAATTGATATATCCTATGTGGAAATGTGGATACATATATAAATGAAAATGAACTAGAGCATTACAAAAGTGGTTATCAGCCTGTGGCATTTAATACATCTCACTCATTTATGCAGTATCTTTTCTATAATAATTTGATATTTACATATGAATACATAAAAATAAGTAACATGGAAAAATAAAGTTGTAATGAAATATTTATTTTCATCTTTCCTTAGCATTTTTATTTTTATTAAAAATTTTTTTTTAATATTTTTGAGACAGAGCATGAGCAGGAGAGAGAGAGGGAGACACAGAATCCAAAGCACGCTCCAAGCCCTGAGCTGTCAGCACAGAGCCTGACGCAGGGCTTGAACTCACGGACTGTGAGATCATGACCTGAGGTGAAGTTGGTTGCTTAACCGACTGAGCCACTCAGGCGCCCCAGCATTTTGATTTTTAAACAATGTTCTGACTGTCATCAAATCAGCCAAGTTGGAAATGGAGCTCCATCAGTGGAGACAGCTGGTCCTGATAATTCAAATCCAAAAGACCTTTTCTCAAGGGATATATTCTTCCTGATTTACTTGGTCTGAATAGTTTCTTATATCTCTAATTTATTCTTTTGTATACACTGCACGAAGACAATGTCTATAAAGTTTTAAAACCTTTTAAAAAAATCTAGGTATTCAGTGTCATGGGCACACATCTGAAAAAGGGGAATTAATATGAGAGTAGGAGGTTATGGTATGTGTGTGTGACCCAGATTTTGAAGACATTTGTCTTTTCAGTTTCTCCAGTGCTATGCTTAAAAGTCATGTGTTGCAGTGCGAACAACATATAAAACGTGGGCCCTTCTCATAAGGAGTTTACAAACTGTCCTTATATGAACAATGAACTTCCAGTGAATAGCAAAGTGCCAGATGGGTGGTATGTTGATTAGAGAATAGAAATACATATTAAAATAGTCTGTATGCAATAAGGAAGTAAAGGGATGGGAGAGATGGTGGGATGGAATCATCATGAGTGGGTGCTCAGAGGGGTGCCTGGGTGGCTCAGTCAGTTGAGTGTCCAGCTTTGGCTTGGGTCATGATCTCACGGTCTGTGAATTCAAGCCCCACATCGGGCTCTGTGCTGGCAGCTCAGAGCCTGGAGCCTGCTTCTGATTCTGTGTCTCCCTCTCTGCCCTTTCTCTGCTCAAGTTCTGTCTCTGTCTCTGTCTCTCTCATTAAAAAAAACAAAAGAGTAGGTGCTCAGGGGAGGTGGGGCCTGGACTGGTCCTTGGAGGGTGGGTGCATAATTGAAGGGGGTCCCAGAGAAAGAGAAGGCTGCGGGTGGAGTGATGAGGGAGGTGAGTAGCCAGCACATGAGGGGCCAGTTAAGAGGCTGCTGGACATACATCATTTTGTGAGGGGTGACAGGAGTTAACTCGGTAGGCTGTGGTCAGATAATAAAAACAGTGAGAAATTTCACATTTGGTGTTTTAGGATGTGGGACTCTGTAGTAGGTACCTGAGCCAGGAAGTACTGTTGTGAAAGCCTGGGACAGTCCAGGCACACTGTGATGAGGGCAAAGGCTTTTCGCAGCTGGAAAGGCAAGAGACTGCAAATGGCTGTCCAAAAATATTGGTCACCAAGTTCTTGTGACCGTGTTAATATAAATACCTGGCAAAGATTTCGGCTCAAGCTAATTTTCTTGTCAATTTAGATTTTGGGTAACAGTCTTAATTGAGTAAGTGGCTAATTGTAGTCAGTGGGAAAAACGAGATTGAAGTAGAAGCAAGAAACTGAAGTTTAAAATATTTGTGATTCACCATGATTCATGGATCAGTGTGATTTGGACTACAAAAAATACAAACTAGGGGGGAGAAAAGGTTTTTAAATTTGGATTATTTGAAGAGGGGTAGAACTCCATTAACAAGAATGTAATAGTCCGTCCGTCAGAAAACAGCACAGAGGCACTGTAGTATCTGTGCCCTGGAGTCACATTGACTTTGCCCACTTCCTGGCTATGTGGTTACTAGCTTTGTGGTCTTGGGAAAGTCAGGTTCTGCATCCGTAAAACAGAAATAATAGCTGTTTAGGACTGGTGTAAAATCTAAATGAGATAATACATATAAAACACCTGGCATATAATAAGCACTCAATAAATGGTAATTAATAAAGGGAATAAAACCCCTCTTTTGTACTCAACTTTTAAGAGAAAGAAGGAAATGCCAATAAATAAAATTCACATGAGTATTCAGAATCCTTTTATTTATTTATTTGTTTGAGTTGGACAACTCTATACGTTATGCTCTGCCCAACACAAGTGTAGAATCCTTTTTTATTTTTAAATGAAGACAAAAATCTTATCATACTTAGGTTTTGATTGTATTCTTTACACCTTGCATGCACAGGATTCTAGAAGGAGAACTGGTATTTATTCAGTAATGACCCTAAAGATTTTAAAGATCTTCATCAAGTAAAAACATTTTATTGTATATATTGTGTTTACTAAACTAGAACATTGAATATCAAATGGCTTTTGGGGAAAAAGTCTCACACAAAAAGGTATGCTATTTAATCCCTCAAATTAAAATTTTTATAATCCTACATTCTCTAATTATTCTAATTACCTGACCATTTAAAATTCTACTTTTCTTTTGGAAATGAACACCATCACTCACTTCTTTGGCCATCTTTTTTGTTCATATACTGATAAATTTCAGAATATGTCAGGTACTTAATTATTCATTTGATAAATCGGTTTTCCTTTGGTCTGATTTAACTGTCTGGAATATATTTGGGGCCTGTTGTAAAAATGAAAAGCAAAGAAACAGAAATCCAAAACGATGTGAGCAAAACATCATTTAGTAAACATGACAGAGCGGTAGAAAGAGTATGTCCCTGGGTTAGAACTTCTCTTTGAAATAGTTGGGCTGCTGCTACACAGATTATCAAGGTTGTGTTCAAGATTAAAATGAGCTGTGGGACAATAAATTGCCCGTTCCAGCAGAAACACATGCAAACAGAAAATGAGACCGAATGTCTTTCCACGTGCCCTGATTTTTTTTTTCTTTCTGAGCCCAATATACCTAGTTAGTCTAATTTAGTTTTAGCTTTAGTTATGCTTTCTAAAATTACAATGTGTGTGAGGATTGGAATTTTTGTCTTCCAACAGGAATTAGGGTATACATAAAATGCTTTTGTCCCTCCCGCTGGGAGTGGTGAGTCACATCTCTCTCTGCTCTCTCTGTGTCTAGTCAGTCTGCAGTGGGGATGCCTCTCACAGGGTTCGTGATGGGAGCCAGCCGCCTTGCATCTAGGAGACCGGCTCTCACATCATCAAAGTGGGAGCCCCAGCAAACAATGAAAGCACAATCATTTCTTTTTAAATTGTGAAACTAACCACACAAAGTTATATTTAGATTTGGAAGCACAAGTTTAAAAAAAATGTGGTTGAATTTACTGTTTAAAAAAAAAATGACCACAATACATGAGCTTACATTTCCAGGTTTTGTTTTTTTGTGTGTGTGTGTGGGTTTTTTTTGTTGTTTTTTTTTTATGTCAAGAAAGAATTGACAGGACTGTTAAGGATGCTGTTGGTTAGAACAGAAGCCTGGGAGTAGGTTCTTCAGTCAGTTCTCATTCACTCTCAACAGCCATCATCACCATCTCTTTAGCTTATCCTGACCAAGCGTTAACATGTGTGATGTTAATAACGGTTTCCAAAAATTAAAGAGAGACCTTTGTGCTAGCACCACATGCTATCCTGTGTTCCTCACAGTCCACATCATTGATTCCTTCCATAGTTCAATCAGCAAGCTTTCACTGAGTGCCTACTGTGTGCAGGGCATCAGATCGGCTGAGATGGGTACAAACCTTGGATTACATTTTTACAGAATCCTCCCCCTCTAATTCTAGGGGGGAATAAATAAAGTACATTTACTTGATATTGTATATACTATGTAGATAGATATAGATACAAAATCATCTTTAAAAGGCTTTGAATGGGTGCTTAAGAAATACTTACTGTATGAATGAATGAACAAACCATACCGGTGTGGCTCCCAGTTGGCACTTTTCCACAGCCAGCTCAGACACCAAGGGCTCCCCTATGTCTAGGGAGTTGTCAGGAATGTCTGGAATGCGGCGCATTGGCTGAGTTGAGTTCCTTTCTGACACATTTCTGAGTTGTCCAGTTGCCTGGGCAGAATGAATAGTAGCAGACGGTGTAGAAGCCACTTACGGGCTCTGAGGACTATCTGTGGCCACTCCATAAGCTATGGCATACCTCAACCTGCCCCCCCACCCCCAAAGCCTAGGTTTGTTTCTCAAATGAGAGAATAAGGCCTGGAAAGAATTTTCTCCAAATTGTATCTAACTCCCTATAATTCATGTTTATGTTTGAATGTAATTACTAGAGAAAGTATCAAATGCAGTACTCAAGGCATTAGTGTGAAAAACATGTATTTTTTTCATTCTTTTTGAACTATGTAGATAAAGATTTTAAAATGAAAGAATTACTGCGGAAACACCACTACATTCCTAGGTTTAAGGGACGTATTCATTCTGGCTCGTCTAGGATGGCCAGCAAAGCTTCCAGAAGGCTCTCCTCCCCACCCCCATTTCTTTCTCTTTTTCTCTCAGGTGATTTTCACACAAAATGTCAATGGGTCCAAGATGCAGTTTCTCTGGAACCCTCATTCTGCCGAATGGGCCCCATAGAATTGTCATACTTCTTTTTGATATAGAACTACACAAAGTCTTGAATTTTATTACAGAATTTAATACCAATAATTACTTAAAATTTAATGAATTTCACTACTGACTTAATTGCTTTTGAGTAGTTCCACTTAACTTATTAAAGAGAAGCAAGGACATATTCATTTGATGAGCAGCAGAAGTCTTGCCCTCACATCTGCCTACATTCTCTTTTCAATTAATCAATTATAGTCCGATGGCGTGTAATTACACATTAAGAAAGTTATTGGATATCTCAGCATGCCTGTCCCGGGAGGCTCATGAATACACTAATATAACACACCTGTAATGACCTGTGCTCGGATCTGCAAATTATACTCATTTCTCTCTCTCACTTTCTCTCTCTTTGCTAAATTAAGATGGGAGCAATTACCATTAACTTTTTGAGTCACATCTATTCAGCGTAATATGGAGAGAGAAAGTGAAAGAAAGACTGAATGAAAAGTAAAAATGGGAGAATGAGACTTTATCTGTGAGTATAAGTAAACTGCATTTTGAAATTAGCTCCCTGAGCCCCGGTCCTTGCGAGCTATTGTAGCGTTTCAGAGGGGCAATACTTGTGAAAAAAATCAGGCCAGCATTATTTGAACTCAAGTAGTGACTTGCTTTTCACCTTCCTTCAATCTCCTGATGAGAGAAATAGGAAAACAGGAAAACCTTTTGAATCACATTCAGGCAAATTTGCTAGGCTTGTTTCAAATCAAACCAAAGTCTGGAACTGATCCCCATGCAGGAGCGCTAAGCCTCTGCATAGCAACTAAGCTCCATTAAAAAAAAAAAAAAGAAAGAAAGAAAGAAAGGCCCTATTAAAAATTCAACACAAACAAAGGAGAAATTTTACTACATTAACGGCCTAAAGGCGCTGGTTATGTGAATGGGTCTATTACAGTATGTCCTTCTGATTTATGCTAAATCAGTCAAACTCAACAAGAACTTCTTGATCCAAATTATATACTAAGAGGCATTCTAAATGCCTAAACTAACCAAGTGATTTTAAGCAAAATGCCCTGTTAAAATAAGCTTTTGATGTCTGCACAACTCCAACTCAAGAAGCAATCTGTTGACATTTTCGGCAAATGCTATCTTAGTCTGAAACAGAGACAGCAGTGGCTTCTTCAGAGTATTCTTCAGAGTAAAGTGCTTCCTCTTCCTTTCCCTCTCTCCTCACCACCACAGAAAAACCCTGCTTCTATTATTCAGTCCTTGAGGTCCTGACACGGTCATATCTACTGTGATTAATGGCTGTCCATCAGAATAGAAAGGATACTTTGATACTGAGCTAGCAGTTGCTTTTGAACATTCAAATGATTGTGGTGAGCCTTCTTGGTAGGGAAGGATTTGCTTTGTTGATGTTTTTAACTCTATGGCCAGTTTGGGGCATTTTGCGTGTGCTGTTTTCCCTGCTTACAGCCACTGGCCGTGCACACCCCACAGTCACTTGGGCAAAGCCTGACTGTCTGTGTGCCTCCCGGGGATGCCCAGGATCCCGCTGGCCCTGAACGGAGAATGTATGTTAGTGGTAGAGACTCCCCGTGTACTTTCAGGGTGTGTCCCTTCCTGGCACTCCTGGCCTGTCGGGACAAATGTCCCTGCCCAAGGGGCTGTCTTCCTGTGTGGGCTCCATTTGTGGCATCTCATGGGCCTCCGTGGAGTTGAATTGTAAATAGTGGCCACCACATAAAACATGCCATCTGTACCCCTGTGGGTAGTAGGATGGAACACAAAAAAGATTTATTCCAGGAATATGAACTGATGTTTATAGACATGCTGGGGCTGGCTTTTAAAACACAGTGGAAAACTGTCTCAAAAGCAATTTGAGTACCACGTAGTAGAAGCCTGAAAAAAGTGCTATAGGAGCATAAAGGAAACCTCTATGCCCAGAGAGATGTACCACGCTGGTATGTCCACACCAGTCCCCTTTGCCCAGAAATGTGAGACCGTGAGGTCTCATCCCATGTTTCTGGGAAAGCAGGGCCAGAGGTAGAGGAGGCCTGTAGCTCTCATGCTTTGGGGGCCCAGAGTCCCCCCAGCCCCTGTAATAATTTTTTGAAACCTAGAGGGTAAGGAGATCAGTTTGGATTGATGAAACTGAATTGCCACAGGGAAAGTTTCCTTGTTTGCTGGGCTGGGATTCAGGGCTGTATTTGGGCCATCTTTTGATGGGGGCATCACACCCACAGGCAGACACAGGCACCTTAGCTATCAGAGTGATAACCATATGTCTCAGGATTTTCACAACCTTCCCAATTTCACATTTATTGTCTGTTTTCATAAACCATTGGCCTACAAATGGGTTCATGTGGCTAGTATTTGGATATAGTGTCACTCTTTTAAAACACTGTGCATTATTGACCTGTTTAATGCCCACTGTGTGAACGGGGAGTAGTTTTTGCTGCCTATAATACATATATGAAATATGAAGTCATAAACAGGGTCACAAATAAATAATCGAGCTGTCTAAACTGGATTGACTGTTTCTGGTTTTCCACGAGTAGTCCTTTGCCACTTACTTGCTGATTTTGTTAGTTTTGAATGCTTGTTAGCAGATACAGCAGCCTTGGTCTGTGAGCTTAGTCTTTTCCTACTGAATTTGGATAATTCTTGTTTATGCATGCTGCTGTTATTGTCTTGTGATGTAAGTTTATTTCCCTGCTCACCTTGTTCTGGAGACCTGGGAACTCCGTTTATGAAGTGTCTCATATTTCTAAACCCAACCCTACACCTCCATCCCCACTCAAACCCAAACTCCTGTGGCCACCAGTCTCCCCTCCCCACCTCCTTCCCTCCAGAATCCAAAAGGGGATAGGCTGGCTCTCTTGATTTTTGCCACAGTGCCCCTAGGAGGGCGACACCTAGCAATGTGTGGTCTAATAACTCCCTCCAAGTTGGCCTTGAAGTTGGGTCCTGTGTCTGGGCCCAGGCCTGCAAATTGTGCCAATGTTTTGGGGCCCGTGAGTTTGATGTTTTAGATTCTTGAGCCAGACTCCAGTGTGTGTGTGTGTGTGTGTGTGTGTGTGTGTGTGTGTGTGTCTCCTCATGTGCATGCATGGGTATATGCAGCAACTTTTATTAAAGGTTCAAGTTAGTAAAGGGTTTTTAAATCACAGTACCATGAAAAGCTTAAAAATGACATGCCAGTTCATAAAAGTTCTTAGGCCGCCAGGACTTTTCTCTCTGGCCACATATCCATGCAGGTTCCAGTCATCTGTCAGCCTGCTCAGGGCCATCTCCCCCTTTCCCCACTCCCTTCTCTCACCTCTCTGCCTGCTCGTCCTCCCTGCTCAATTTCCCTCAATGTTTTCTCCTGAACAGATCAGCCATCCACCAGGCAACCTTTGTGCTCCCTTTATTCTCTGGGTATGCTTCCTTTTTGATTTCACATAGTATGTACTATAATAACTTTTTTTGAAGTCCCAGTGGGAATAAAGCAAATCAAAGGAGGGCTGATGCTTAAACACTAGGGTGTTAAATACTAGGTAACTGCAGACCCATAATCGGGTCAGCAGGGCTGAAGAGGGGACCCCAGAGGAGGTGAAGCTCAGGGGTCACAGACTCTTGCTCGATTAGCTGCCTTTCTCTTACCAGAGATTATCTTGCTGTAGCTAAATTTTCCTTCTAATTAAAGCAGAGGAAAATATATAGGACAAAAACATAACTTGGCAAAATCAGTGTATTAACATTTCTCCCCAGTGGTCTGGGAGAAAACAAAAGTGATTTGATTGCAATAGCAGCTTTTGCGGGTCCAGCTTAGAGACAGCATGTCCTCAGGAGATGAGTCTGAGAACCACTAGCCCCAATCTCTGAGAATGTTCCAGGATGTGCAAAGCTTCAGCATCCTGGTATGGTTCCCAGACTGCCTCTGCTTCCAGGAAGCAAACCCAAATCTTTCCTCACACCATGTGCCCTGGCTTGGGGTTCAGAAAATATGGTCCCCTTGACTTTGGGCTGGCCCTCCAACCCCAACTTGCCTATGGCCCCTCACTACTCAAAATGTGGTCCACCCTGCAGCAGTGTGGACCCCACCTGGGCCCCTGGTAGGAATGTAACCATACTGAATCAGAACCTGCATTTTAAAACGATCCCCAGGGGGATTCATGTGCATGCTGAAATTTGAGAAGCTCTGGCTAGGGTGTGATGATAGATTTTTATTCTGTAAATATGGGTCTGTTTCAGCAGGTTCCTTGTCGTTATGGTACACATGCCCACAATACACTCAACACATGCACACCCCAGGCTCCTCCCCCATGCCGTCAGAATCTCTTTCACAGCCATTGAGAAGTTTATTGTGTACAACACGTGGAATTCTTACCCACAGCTAAGAGAGTATATTGTGGACAGTCTCCAGAAGGAGCAGGCTGGGGGCAAGTGAAGGTGGCTGTGCGGCAGTGATGGGGGGCACAGCCACAAGAGAATGTAGGAAATTCAGCCTGCTGCTTTATCACCTCTGTATATTTGAAGTCCGAGTCTTTTTTTTTTTTTTAAATGTTTAATTTTGCGAGGGGTGGGGGAGGAGAGAGAGATGGAATGCAAGCGGGGAAGGAGCAAAGAGAGAGGGAGACAGAGAATCTGAAGCAGGCTCCAGGCTCCAAGCAGTCAGCACAGATCCCGATGCTGGGCTTGAACCCATGAGCCGTGAGATCATGACCTGAGCTGAAGTCAGGTTGAGCCACCCAGGGGCCCCGAAGTCTGAGACTTAGAGCTCTAATTTAGAAAGAAAATGTGAGGCAGCTAAAGGGATACTAAATCTGGGCTTCACTGTTTAATGCCTGGAGCAAAAAGAGAGGGTCCTCACCTCACAGCCTTAGGGGAGGTGGCAGAAGTGGTGGAGTGGTGGGTGGGGTCCACAGGCTGGGTCAGGTAAAGGATGGGGGACCAGCCTTGGCCCCAGGATCCACCTCCCTTGCTTTCTTACCTGCAGGATCAAGAGACGCTGGACTTTGCTCAGACAGATGAACATGTGCTATGGGAAGGGTAGTCAGGGCCATCCCAGCCCCGTGACTTCAAAGTAGCTGCCTACGGTGGTGCCCAACTTGCGGCTTGTCACCACCCTCATCCCTCCCACCTCTCTCACCATGTGCATTGAACAGGTGAAGGAGCTTGGCATATGGCAGATGGGGAGGCTTTGGGCTCCTCATAGTGTGAGGACAGAGTCTGTTGTCTGTACCAAGGAAGCGGACTGCAAGAAGTCCCTATATATATGTCAAGGGATTGATTGGTGCCGGTGAGCATTTGACCTTAAGTCCAGGCCTAGGGATGTACTCCGGGTGATGCTATTGCTATGGCTGCTGTACATTTTCCAGGATACCTGGTTTCACGTGTTCTGCCAGTTGTCACTATAAATCATCAGGATGATTTGGTGCTCTAGCTGTACTTCCGGTCTGTCTTCTTCTCCCTGCACGCGGCAGGACAAATACTGGTCAGATCAGGTGTCCTGATATTTTTCAGGCAATTGGTGACAATTTATTGCACAATAGGAAATGGACAGTTCATTTAAAAGATCACGTCTGTGGCCACCTGGAATTTCTGGGACAGGCCCAATGTAAACGATTCTGGCCTGTTATCATTAAGCTCCCAGGGAACACTGATGCACCTCCAGCTGGACCCTCATGTTCTGCTGCTGATATCAAATACTGGCGTTATTGCAGGAAAAAAAATTAAGTTAATGAATATAATTTTTTTTTCCATTTAAGAGTTTCTCTCCTAGTTTTTCTTAAGCATTTGGTGGTCTGGTACTTATTGTAAGCAAGCATGTGCTAGCACTTGACAAACTGAATAAGCAACAGAAAGAAAAAAGTTAATAAATAGTGAAGAACTCAGGAAGAGCTGATCACGTGTAATTCAAGGCCTTTATGCACATGTGCATATGTGGCTTGAGGTTGGCTTTTCTTGACAACATATATGTGGTATAGTCAATATAATCATTTTCTGGGTATACATTGTTTTTAGCCCAAAGGATAGAATTAACCATATCAGCATTTCATGGGGATCTATAGAGAGCTTTGCCCTCTGATCAGGTGCGAGAGTTCCAAGGTCCTAATGGCTACCGGAGCTTTGGACCTCTTTATAGGGCCAGCTCTGGAGAGTGGTGGGTTGGTCTGTAGTCATAAATATGCTGTGACTTGAGGGGCTACTCAAATGGAAAGGATTGGCCACCTACTCCCTCGGAATTCCACTATTAGGTGTTATTTTCTTTGGGGTTTGATGTTATCTAAGGTAAAAGCCTTGGATTGACATTTTGGGTTTTATTTGTTGGGGATTAAGGCCCTGTGAGAAGGATAGGTAACCAAGGGGCAAGGAAGAGTGATGAAGACAAGGTGGCACAAGCATCTTACGTCCTACCCATCGTGGTTCTATTCAGAACTGGGCTTGTCTCCCCCTTGACCACCCTGGAGGGAGACAAAATGCTGTCAGTGATTTGATTGGACTTTTTGTGTTGCTGCCTCCCTTCACCTCAGAGGTTCCTAAATGGTAAACTGTGGACTAGGGCATGATGAGTGAGGACGTTGTAAAGATACATTATGTGGCAACATAAGGTCCCAGAGTCCTTTCTTGGGAAGGATGATCTTTTCTTTCTGAGACTGTATCGTTTCTAGCTGTGTGGTATTAAAATGTCCTTTTTCTTTTCTTTTTTTATAAATGAAATGGCAGTGACGATAAACAGTAATTTTTAAAAAGTCTTTAGGCAAAAATTATTCAGGGGACTGACATAGGGTGGCAAGCCTAAAATCTGTTTTTGAGCTTTTACCGACTATGGCAATCAAAGCTAGGAAAATACTGTCTAGTGCTCAGTGACCTCACTATAGACTTGGTCATCTTTTACAAATGAAAGCTTCATAATGTCTCCAAGGGTTCTCCATCAGATCCCATGAGCAGGGCCTTCAGGACATACGGGGTAAGCTGCCCTCAGAGAGCTGAGACTCTAGAATAGACATGATAAGAAGTCAAGTGACATCAGAAATTACAGTGACCTGAGCTTTGAGCAAGGGAAAAAGTGGCGAAGAAGGGTCCCAGAGAAGAACAAGTCACATCTGACTGGGGAGAGGGTAACAGGTAGGCCTTTTAGATTTGGCTTCGGAAAGCTGGTTGGGCTGACACAGAAACCAGGGGCATCTTATCACCTTTGATCTGTTCTTCATCTCCCTCTCCAAAGAAACACCTAGGGGAGTATCATCAAACATGTTCCCCGCCCTCTCTCCTCCCCCAGCTATTCACAACCAAACCTGCTACTTTCAGTTTCATGAAAAGTGAAGGCTGTGTCACTTAGACCTGTGATTTCAGCAGGCTATTGATTATGTATCCAACCCGTTAAAAAAAAGTACTAGGTGTTCTAATATTTTCTTCCCTGACTTCAGGGGATCATGTTTGCACCCACTGGGGTACCCAACCCCACACTGAAGATCACCACTCTAGAGATGTATACATAGGATGTTAAAGGAAGCTAGATTTTGTAGTAAAGCTCTTACAGACGAGAAGAGCCCCAAGATGTATACTGGTAGGCTATACATCCTCTTCCTGAACAAATATTAGGAGTACCTTAGTGTCTATGGATGGTAGAGAGAAATTACAGAACAACCCTGGAGCACAATGCAGAAATTCTTTGTCACATATCCACTTGTAGTGTGGAATTTGTACTTAATCCAGAGGGTAGTTGATATATGCCCCAGGACCTCTCTACTTGATCCTAGGGGGGGGTTTTCATGTTGAAGTAGTGCCTGGTCCACCTGGCTCCACTGGGAATTCAGAACCGCAGGTGAAAAGAGGAGGGGGAGAAGGCCTGGTGGAGAAGCCTTGCACCCCCCACATCATCACTGTTCCTGGAGAGGACTAGCCTGGGAGGGAAGCACTAAATTACGACTGGCCAATGGGGTCATGATCTTAAAATGTGGCCCAGCGTTCCAGGTCTTGGTCATCTGGTGCTCTTTGAGCTATGCCTGGCCAAGGGCTTCCAGCGCTATGAGGACACCACCATAGACACAGATCTCCAATTTCCATAAGCCAAGTTGGAGCTCACAGAGGCTCACTTCATAGGGATTCACTGACAGACATCTCTTCTTGGTCACATCTCCTCCCTCAGTTGGAGTTGACTTGTACTGCCACATAACCTGTGAGGTCTGGGGAAATCTGAGAAAGCACTCAATGCTCCAGCAAACCTCTATCATGCACCTACCGTGTGTCAGGCAAAGCTGGGAGCAGAAGGAGAATGAGATGGATTCTTCCCTTCCCACAGTGTTCACATAGTCCAGAGTGTCCTGGGGCCCACTGGAGCATGACAGCTGGGCCAGGACTGCAGAGCTGACCCATCTTCCTTTCTGGGGGAGGAGGAGCCATAACATCCCTCTGGACTGTCTCCTATCAAATGTTTCACTGCCAGAATCCTCGCTAGCTCCTGAACGGGAGGGTGCATCAGAGGTGACTGGCCCACACAGGCAGTAGGGAGTGAGGAAGGGTGGCCAGGGAAAGAAGGACACACAGCATGTCTGAGCAGCCAGGAGACCCATAAGCTAACCCCCGGTCTTTGCTTAGGAGGCTCCGACAGGTGCCACATGGCTGCCACACAAGTGCTCAGGGAGGCCCCACTCACTCAGGTCATTCAGATGACCTGAATCAGACTCCCTGAGAGTGGGGGCCAGAGAGAAAGCTCCTTGAGTGATTCCAGTGTGTTGTGAAGTACTTGAAGCTTCTAAAGGCCTTCAGGTCCTGTTCCAAACAAGACCTTCTGGCTGATTCTGAAAAGCAACTATGCCATTTGTTCCAGTTCCTCCCCATCTCTCTCTCTCTCCCCCCTCCTCACTCACTCACTCACTCACTCACTCACTCACACCATGCTCAGGAGAAAGGAAGAGAGAGAATAATAAAGGCAATTAAACACTTGCCTTAAGAAGAGTTGAACATTTGCTCAAAATACATCATTACTGTAGTTACCATGTGCTAGGTGTGAACTTAATACCTGACAAACAAAATTATTCCAGCATGAGAGGGAGCAGGCTGTCTGCTTGACTGGTGCAGATGTGGTTGCTGAGTGTGACCCAAACAGAGAAACCTCACCTTCAGATTTTGCTTCCTAGCCTGCCCATCCAATCCCATTGGGCTCGTCTTTTACTTCCGGTCAAATGATTCTGCCCCTTGTAGGTGCCCCAGCTTGCTCTTCACTAAAGACTTAAGAGGCAGAGGCCTGTGATAATAACTGAGAACCGATGCGATGCCTTTGTGGGACTGTCTGAGCCCAGGGTGTTTATTATTGTTCAGAATGGTGTTCTCCCAGGAAGGGAAAAAAGGAGGGGTCCCTGGTGGAGCCAAAGAACCATAATCTTCTTCAGGAAAGAAAGAAAAAGGCCAGCAAAAGCAACAAAAACTTCCTGCAGATGTGGAGTTTGAAGGAATCCAGAGAAAGCAAGCTTATTTTTAGCAGGAGTAAGAGAGCAAACTGTGATCGGCGCCACAGGCTGCTGTCACTAACATTTGGCTATAAGCAACATTTTCATATTTAAACATGACAACCCTGCAAATTGAAAGGAACCAACATTCTATCTGCTTGCTGAGTAAAAGCTATCGGCTTTGCTCAGCCCAGTGGGAGGACCCACTCCATGTGCGGTCTGGCGCAACCAGGCATCAGGTTCACCTGTGTTGCCATGGATATTTACATGTCAGCCATCGATGGCAGGCTCCCTGACAGCAATGACGAAGATGCTTGCCTTTCCTGGTGAAAAAGCCGTGCACTGTTACTCTGGGAAACATGTCCAGTACACTTTGCTCAATTAAGCATGCCTGTGTGGAAATACAACACTCAAATGAACAGGAATAAAAATATATTAAATTTGGAGAAGTTAAGTAATACCATCGGGAAAACCAGTGAACTCAAGGTGAACCCAAGAAATGTCAAAAAAGAGAATCCCAGAAATGTGAGCTCTTCAGCAGTTTACTGGACCCCAAATGAGACATATGCATTACATCCTCTATGCCTCATGTGAATATCTTGCCCAGATCAATATCACAAAGCCTGGCACTCAAGTTCTTTTGAAACTTTAAGCAGCAAGCACTTTTCTAAGTCCATTAGAAAATACTTCACTGTTAATTTGGCAAGTTTGGACAGCAGGGTGGGGCAAGATTCCTGAGGACGAGACCCAGGAGATAAACTTCTTCACTCACCCACTGCTCATTCTGACTTACACCTGTTTTCTACCCTGCTGAAGTTGGTGGTAATTATTGGCATTCCTACTGGTCAATGGTGGCTCAAAACTGAGTGAGAAGAAAAAGAGGGAGAACACTCCAGGGCAGAACTAATAGCCTCAAGTCGGCCTGGATGCAGCTGTTTTTATTATTTCCAGCTTGGGTTGACATTGCTATACATACACAGAAGTTTGAGGTTTTCTAGACAATCAACAAAGTGGAGCAGGATGAGGAGAGAGGCTGAAGGGTTTGCTTAGCCTCCCTCTGGGCTTGGAGCAGTGGTTTCTAAATGTGGTCCCCAGACCAGCAACATCAGCATCCCCTGAGAACTTGTTAGAAATGCAGATTCCTGGACCCCATCCCAGACCTACTGAATCAGAAACTCTGGGGGTACAGTCCAGGAATTTGTGGGGTTAAAATTTTTTTATATTGTGGTAAGATGTATGTAACATAACGGTTGCCACTTTAACCATTTTAAGTGTATAATTTGGTGTCATTCTTAATGTTGTGCGACCATCACCACTATCTGTTTCCAAGACCTTTTCATCATCCTGAACAGAAACTTTATAATCATTAATCAATAACCCCTCACTCCCCTCTTCCAGCAGCCCCTGATAGCCTTTAATCTACTTTCTGTCTGTATGAATTTGCCTATTCTAGATATTTCAAATCAGAGGGATCATAACAACATGTGGCCTTTTAGGTCTGGCTTCTTTCAGTCTGCACGATGTTTTCAGGGTTCACCCATGTTGTAACATGTATCAGTACTTCATTAATTTTTATGGTTGAATAATTTTCGTTGTGTGTATATGCCACATTTTATTTATCCACTCATCTGTTGACGGACACTGGATTGTTTCTACCCTTTGGCTATTGTGAATAATGCTGCAGTGAACATTGGTGGAATCCATGTTATAATAAGCCTTCTAGGTAATTCTGATGTATACTCAAGTTGGAGAAACCTTGGCCCAGAGTCCCAAAGCTGTCTTTATGCAAGAGCTCAGGACATTCAGTGGGAGCTGTGTGCTCTACTGAATCCCATGCCATTTCTGCTGCAGAGATGAATATTTCAAATTTCTTGAGAGTTCCTTCTAAGACTGACCCCAAAAGGTAAAAAGGCCTGTCCAAATTATAGATTCTCTTTGACTTTGCTTCAAGGGTGATTCCTCAAAATATTTAGAGGGATGGCAGGAAAACATTTATTAAAAATGCATAACCATTAAGTTATTGGTGATTGGAGTTTCACTCAGGTGTTTTATGTCACTCTTTAACTGCCTTGATATTAGCTATAACAAATGAGCTACTCTACTCCTGTCTATGGAAATCAGGTCTTTTTTCCTGACAGTTGTAGAGGTAGTAAGTAGAGTAGAGGTAGTAAGTAGAGAGAAGAAAAAATGTGTTTGCTCTAAGTACACATGTACTTGGCTAATGTTTGGTGACTATTAGGAATTTACAGGCCTCAATACCTTATTCTTAACTAACTTGCTTGTGGTTATGCAGCTAGAAAAAGACAAAGTCAGGATTAGAATCCAGGTCTCAGTCCAAAGATGCTGAGTAAATCAATTCATACTGGGTGCTGGTGGTTTAAAATATTACCCCTTCAGAGATATTTGGATTTTTAACAGAAGACTCCTGGATATGTCGTATTTTAACCCAAAGAAAAATCTTTAAAGGTAGAATATCATGCTTGAGGAAGAGGAAGGCAGCTCCTTCTAAAAACCATAAAATCACATCACATCAGCTCCTGTAGGCTCAGCAGTGCAGATCTGTGAAGGGCAGGTTTAGAGGGTGTCGTGTTTCACTTGGGGGGGGGTCACATACTGAGAATGAAATGGAGGTGAGGTGAAGACAGTCTGGGCTGTGATGGTCTGGAAGTCACGATGCCTTAAGAACAACGGAAGTGACTGAGGAGGTCCCTCCTGGGACAAAAAGAGTAAGGGAACACATACCCCCATTGCCAGATATATGAAGGGAGACTGTGTGGAAAAGGAGGCAGCCATGCTGATTGGATCTGAGGGAGATGGCCAGGCCTATGGGTAGGGTTGCAGGAAGGCAGATCTCTTCTCAGTATCAGAAAGAGTTGGCTAACAAGAGTACTTGTGAAGTAGTTAGTTTCCCATTGGTGGAAGCATCACAGTTGAGTCAGTTGACGAGCCAACCATATCTTAGGTGGGCTCTCTGCACTGCTTGGGAGGTGGGATAAAATGACTTTCTGGTGCCAGTTCAACTCCCAAGCGTTATGACCTTGAACTTCCAAAAGTCGCTGAATTATTAGACGCTGAATGCAAAATCAATACCGAAAGGGAATTTGATATCAATCTATTATTTTCAGTGTTTAAAGTATGTTCCTCATTTTAAAAAATCACTCAGGGGCGCCTGGGTGGCTCAGTCGGTTAAGCAGCCGACTTCGGCTCAGGTCATGATCTCGCGGTCTGTGAGTTCGAGCCCCGCGTCAGGCTCTGTGCTGACAGCTCAGAGCCTGGAGCCTGTTTCAGATTCTGTGTCTCCCCCTCTCTGACCCTCCCCTGTTCATGCTCTGTCTCTCCCTATCTCAAAAATAAATAAAACGTTAAAAAAAATTAAAAAAAAATAAAAAAATAAAAAATAAAAAAATCACTCAGCATCAATGATAGAAATTTTGGAAATATTTGGAGTTAATTACTCTTTGGAGATTTTTGTCTCCTGTTTACGGATTCAGTGGGAGCATTAGTTTGAATATCTTCTGATAACTGTGTACTACTCTGAACTATTGGCATCTCCCCTTTTAGGCTGATAATTAGGAAACTCAAAGTGGAACCACTCCATGGATAAGGATTTGAGGAGCTAACAAAGCAGGAAAGATCCAGCCGGAGTCTGAGGCACACGCAGGGACTGTTTGTGTTATCATTCTTTCTGTTGCATTTGGCTCACATTAGTGAGGTCTGAAGATCTGGGTGGTTGGCACGATCGTGGTCTTCAGATATCTGGAGGATGTCAACACCAAGGAAGGAGGTCATTTATTTAGTTCTAGACCAGGGGTATAATTAGGGTAGGAGTCATGGAATGAAATTAAGCAAAAAAAGATTGAGACTGAATTATTAGGGGGGTAGTTCCAAGCAATAGAGTTATGAAGCTTTTAGATATTTTCTAGGGAATGCTATGCACTTGAAAATCAGAGGGACAGAGGCCGAGATAATGTAGAGGAAACCACGACCTCTGGGGATCAGGCAAACAGAGTACTTCACTTTCTCTGCTTTCCTCTGGTCTCACAACACAAAAAGCTCAGTGGGCAATCCCCTCTGCCCACCTATAACAAGGGCTTGCTTCTCTTAAAACCAGGAATTATTCAAGGGATGGTGTGTTCCCACAGGAGAAATCTGCATGTGAGAATTGGAGGAGAGTCTGGGAGAGAATGGGAGGTTGGGCAAGTGCCTGATTTCTCACTCGTTTGTGGTCCTGCCTCTAGAGAGAGGGAAGAGGAGGCGAAATCTGTTCCTCTGATTGGTGGGAACAGATCGTGAAACTCTGGGTGGAAAGGAGCCACCTGCTACAGGGAGAATTGAACACTGCTGGTTGAGGACGATGGAGGCCTCAGCGATTGCAGAACCCTCCATAAGCCTGGAGCTTTTCTTTTCCTCTGGAGCATTTCCCCAACACGCTGGGAACCGACCTGTCTTTCCCCAGTCTAGTATGGACAGCTCTCCCAAGGTGGTCCCAGCTTCCGGGGACTACCAGTCTGTTGTAGGTTTTGCTGCCTTCCTGACCAGCCCTTCTGGCCCCATGCAGTGTCTGGAGGATGCACAGGACCCAGGCTTCCTTGAGAGACTGATTAGGGGCATTTGCTTTAGGTATTTTGCATAAGCCATTCAATAGTACTGATAGATAAAACAACGGAAAGATATACTGACACTTGGTAGAGATTTTTATGTTTAATCTCCTGGGAGTGTCTGTACTTCCTTCTTCCTCTGTGGTCACAGAGGTGGGCAGCTGGGAGCGCTCTTTTTCTGTAATAAGGGTAGCTCCCATGTAATTTTCTACTTTGAATCCTGTATCTTTTTGTATTAAGTGAAATGGCATTTTACTCTTTAAAACAGTCCATGGCTGGTCTGTGCTGCTAGCTTTGTCTTAAAAGGGAATAAAATTCTCAAATTGAAACCAAATTGGAGACTCTTCTATGGCATGCTCTGCAAGGGGCCGAGCACAGACATGGGTCTGATGATTACCTTGACTGCAGAAACTGTGGGGTCCATAATTTCCGGAGCAGTGGACACTTGCTGTGTTGGTTTTCCCATCCTTGAATTTAGATGGTCCTTCATCATCCTACCTGGCTTAGAATCCTGGTTCCATTGAGGCTGTCCGCCATTGCAGTCAGGCATTCGAGGCAGCCCCGTCTCTATCCTCTGGACGTTCTGTGTTTGAGCCGGGAGAGGATGGACAGGCAACAAAGCCTGAGTCAGAGACCCCCCAGCGGCAGAGAGAGGGGCCCCTGGGGAGTTGCTGACAGGGATGATGAAATGGGAGGAGGGAAGGACGTGAGCCAAAGGCCCCACAGCATTCACCCAGAAGCAGAGTGGCTGCTGGGCACTTGGGGAGAGACCCTGTAGGAGCGGGGCACTGGGTAGAGCAAGGTTAGTCCTTAATGAGGTTTTTATGTGTGCTCCTGTTTTTGAATTTTTATGCCGGAGTTTCAGCACAGTGTGGGGTAATAACCAAGGAAACCCTCACCTGCCTTCTGTATCCATTTCCTAACCCTGGTTCTGAAGAGGGCAGGGCCCCTCCCCCCAAGAGATCTCAAGGGGCATTATAAAACTCTCAAAAGAAGATTAGTTTGGATTCTCGCTCATTTAAAAAGTCATTGTAATGATGAGGAAAGTGTGAGTGTGTTGAAAAACGGAAGAAGCCACCTTCTAAAAGGCGAGATAATTACAGTGTAGAATTGGGCTAGTGTTGCCTTTACTATTACTATGCAGCAAAGATGTTTTCAGCTACAAACGCAGTTGTCTGTCTCAGTGTGACTTCTATGTACTGTGTGTCAAGCTGCAGGAAGTCCAGCTGATGTAAATAGATTAATATTTAAAAAGTAATACAGAAGAATGAGGTTCCAAACATGTAACGTTTAATTATTAAAAACTCATAATGGAATTCCAATCCAGACTCCTGTCTCACGTCTCACTGGTGTTCAGCAAAAAGCTCAATTAGCCAGTGAGCCTGCTCGCTCCACGGCTTCTTGTGACTATCACAGGGCTGAGCCTGTGTTCCCTTAAAGTCTCTAGCAATATGGATATGGAGGCTTCGGTAGCGGTATGCTTTCTCATTAGATAATCGTCACGATCCTTTTTGGTCCAATGGATGAAATGACTGTACATTGTTAAGAGGACTTAGAAAAGAATTCGAGTTGCTTCCAGCTGGTAGGACTTGAGAGAGTTGGGTTACCTGTTAGAAACTGTGATATCAGGGCATCCATGCTACTGTTGGGTTTATCAGGCCATGAAGTATGTGTGACAGGATGCAGGTGTCTGATTAGAAGAATTTATTTAGGCCAGGGATAGTTGATCACCCATTTTCCTTGGGAGACCATAGTTCTTCTGGCCCTTTAGGACACCTCTATCACTCACTCTTGATAAGGGTGCTTTTGCCTGGAGGCCGATGGCAGAGAATGGCTGAGGAATGAGATAAAATGATTGATATGACTCAGAGCAGAATAAATCCTCACAGACCAATTGAATTTACTTCAAAATCAGTGTGCCAGCAAGATGGGCTGAAGTAGTACCTCTTCATTTTATATTTTTATTCAGCATGACAGATAAGACTGTCCTTTGTGTAAAAATGTGAAAATATGGACATGCCGTTTACTGTGTTTTAAGAGTCTGCCCCCTCGGTTGTGGTGGCTTGCTCATGAGACGCTCATGAGTTCATCTGTAATGCAGAAAAGCACTCTTGGGCGGAGCCTCAGGGTTTGGAAGGTCACATGCCAGGTAACAGTATTTATGACATCCTGCCGGGCTTGTGGGCTGTGTGGGGTAACTAGAGCTGAGAGGACAGAAATTGAGTTTGTAGTGACTGAAGAAGCTGAAACCACAGGGTGAAATGTAATAGCGTCTAGGCCTGGGTGAGCACAGGAAGCCGATGAGAGGTGAGGGGGGCTGCAGGGCTGAGAAAAGGGCTACAGGGGCCTGCATAACCTTGACTCTCACAAGAAAGAGCCTGCTAACAGGCAGAAAGGCACGGGCATGGGAATCACCTTTAACTTCTCCTACAATTTGGTTAACAACTGATGGTTGCATGTGGAAGACAGTGCACCGGGCAGTGGAAGTTCCCTAAGACCCAGACCTAGATCCACCAAGGCTTTAATGGTAAGCTTTCCGGGCTCTGTCTTATATGCAGCCAAATCATTAAAGTATCATTTTCCAAAGGGTTTTCTATAGGATTCTACTAGGCAAAAAAAAAAAAAAAAAAAAAAAAAAAAAAGAGTTCCATTTTTGCAAAGCTGAAGAAACTCTGGATTAGTGAAGATAAACATGTTTCTTTTCTGCAGAACTTCTCAGAGGCTTAAATATGGCAATGTGTATTAAGAATCTCCAGGGGCGCCTGGGTGGCGCAGTCGGTTAAGCGTCCAACTTCAGCCAGGTCACGATCTCGCGGTCCGTGAGTTCGAGCCCCGCGTCAGGCTCTGGGCTGATGGCTCAGAGCCTGGAGCCTGTTTCCGATTCTGTGTCTCCCTCTCTCTCTGCCCCTCCCCCGTTCATGCTCTGTCTCTCTCTGTCCCAAAAATAAATAAAATACGTTGAAAAAAAATTAAAAAAAAAAAAAAAAGAATCTCCAAAAGGAGCATAGGGTAGGCCACATTTCCCCAACTCACCTGGCCATGGAATCCTTTTTCAGGAGCAGGACATTGATGGGACTAGAGTTTTTCAGGATACTCTTCAGGCAATAGACAGTTGGGGTAAGAATGGTCAATGAGACGGGGGCAGTTGCAATGGGCTTAGGAACAGGCAAGGACCTTGATGTGACAGTCACATTTCCTTTCTGTGGCGACCCTCAGAAATAGTGCTGGTGTAAAGAGGCATATGTAAGAGGCATGGCCTGCTGTCCACTTCCTGCTTCCCTGGGCAGCCCACAGCCATAGCAGGTACACAGTACTTATGTGCTGCAAAAAGCTGCTTAATCACAGGGAGGAAGTATCATGGGATCACACAAGGGCTTTTAAGTCATTACCCTTTCCTGGATTTTCCTTATCTTTTAATAGAGGGTGATATTCGACGGAGTCGTAGTAAGGATTAAATCAGAGAAAGTATATAAAGCTGGGTTAGATTCTTGGTCTTCTGAAAATTACAGAGCCTTGCTATAAAGAAGCCCCAGGAAATAAGCTAGACGGTAATAGCCACTGCTGCTTATCCTCATTAGTGTGGGCAGTTGTTCTGGCAACAAAGATGGTCCCGCACTACTAATAAGTGGGCATCTGGACTCTCTTATTGCCCCTGGGTACAAGCATTATGGCTTCCTGCTTGCCCTTTAAGGACTTGCAATGCCCTGCCCTGCACTTGACTTCTACTCCTGCCACTTCAGCCCTCTTTTCCCCACTCCACCTTGTGACCTCTGCCACCCCTTGTTTCTGCTTATACTGCCTGTCTTCGGTGCTCCTCTGGCTTTATTCCCACAGCACTATCCCCGCCACTACTTACTCTCTTGGAGTTATCTTAATCCCCAGCCTCCCAAGGAAGAAAATCTAATTGCTTTGTTGAATTACTCTGTCCCTGTTAGGCAGAGCCAGACTGAGGTCTTGAGGTATCCTGGGGGCCAGTCAGCTGTGGCCAGAGAAGCGGCAGGGCCACGGCCATAGAAGGCACTTGGCATCCAGTGGGATCCATTGTGATACAAAGCTAGTTGATCCACAATTCTTTTCCTCCTCCTCTTTCTTTCCTTACCTATTCTTCCCCACTGCTGCACATGTTAGCAGCGTGCCTTGATGCAGCAGAATATACCCAGTAATGCCTTTTATTTCACTCTGAGATACGAAGTACTAGAAGAGAGGCTTGGCCTCACATATTTAGATTCCCTTCAAATATGCCTTTCCTTTGTGTCCTACCAGATCTGAAGCCCGTTGCACAGACTGTTTGGATCAGGTAGCTCTGTCAGACTCATTTCTCCTCACCCAGGGACTGAGAGTCCAGTTGTACTAGGAGTCAAATGGAATTATTCCTCCCCATTCATTTCCCTCTTCAGAGTGGACCAAAGAATGATATAGTTAGTTATACAGGGATTATGAGATAGGAGCTTTTTACCCAAACACTGCCAATTGGTATATAATTGTTGCTAGTCTTAATTTACTTATTTCCAAAATAAAGCACATTATCTGGCTGCTTGTCTCTTTAAAGACTTATTGTGAGTCGTATTGTGATAGTGTCTATTGAGCCAATTGAATTTTCTGGGGAAAAGGACTTACAACGGATGTGTTTAAATATATATGAATACATATCTTTGTCCCAGGCTATCTTGCTTCATACCATTTAGCACCTCAGGTATTAAACCTGGATAGGAAGACTGGGTTTGGCTAACCCAGGATTTGCTTATAAGAATGGGGTTGTAAGAAGAATGGTCAGTGGAGAATCTAGCTTTAGAAGAGTTTTGGCTTTCAACCAGGTGGTTGGTTGGCAAGGTAGAATGGCTAAATTCATTAAACAAAGACAGAAGAGAACCAGGCAAAACAGCAGTCCACAAACATCCAGGAAGCTTTTCAGAGACAAAGGAACCTACATGTACATCCAAAATCAGAAGCAGTCCAACCCGTGCCGCTTAGATACTTAAGCAACTGCCACCAAGTGGGTGTTCTCACAGGTTTTAATTAACTAAAAAGACAAGACAACCTAAATTATTTCTTTTCCCCAAGTTTGTAAGCCCAGCATCCTAGGCCTTTTGAATTTGCAGCATTGTGCACCAGATGCCATAAATGTCACATTTGTGTGTGACTAAAGCATAAGGGATTCCACTGGTAACTCTGGCCCAGGCGACTGGTGCTGGCCTGAAGCTGAGCCTAGGGCTAAAACATCCATAGTGAGCTTAAGACCACAACCTGGCCTGCAAACCTCCTCATTATTGCAATTATGTTGCTGTCAGACACTCCACAAGCCATTAGAAACACAGTGGAGAATTTGGGGGTCAAGTGTTTTGTTGATTTCAGTTTCTGGGTTTTATTTTCATGGCGTGCTTTTTTACTTTGAAGTACACATCACAGGAAAATTCATAGTAGTGGATTTTCTCTGTTTTTTCATAACTGCGATTTAATAGAAGAATAACAGATAAATAAGAGTAGAGTGTAGGTAGACCAGTTGGCTCTGTTTTTTGTTTTACATGTTAAATGTTATTCTTGTACATTTATAATCATTATAAAACCAAAATATTTGTATTTATATGACATTTTATATTTTTCAGAGCACTCCCATTTGCACTATTTGTTTTGATCCTCACAGCAGAACTTGAAGGTAGACAGAAGGCCCATGGGCACAGAAGTACGACCCAAAGTTATAGGGTGGGCAGGACATGGGTCTTCTGATTTCTAGCTCACCACCTTCCTCACCAAACTATGCTGCTTCCCAAGTGAAGAGTAAAAGCCTGCGGCATTGACTGAAGATTGGGAAGGAGGTATTCAGAGATTTAAGGTTCTCATCAAGAAAAACTTAAATTCTGAGGTGGGGAACAGAGGCAGAAACTATCCAATAAACCTGCAAAACTGGACACAATAAAGGCAGCAGGTATGATAGCCATGAGCAAGAACAAACAAATGGCTTCTGACATATCTCTATCAAGGCAGAGAGTGGGAAGGACCAAGTTACCCTGGATTGTGGGCACAAAAAGATAAAAATAATCTCAGAGATACCACTGCAGTTTTGGAGTGTGTTTGTTTTGTTTTGGTTTATTTTGGTTTGCCTAGACTAGAGCTAACATGGAAACCTAAAATATAAAACAACATATCCCCCCTTCCCATATCTGATTGGTGGGTAAAATTCGGGAAAATATATCCTTGTATGGCAATCCATGCACTTCAGAGGAAATGTAAGATGGGAATTTTAGGAAAATAAAAAGAAATATCAAAAGAATTAACTTGGGGTATTGAGTATGAAATATGAAGCAGACATTAAAGACAGATTAGTTAGCAAAGAAGCAAGAAATGGGACAGCTTACCTAGATATATGCTAAGAATGTCATTCTCTTAAAAACAGAATAATTGATTTTTCTTCCCATGCCTTGTTGATAGTTCTGAGAAGTTAGAGTAACAGCAAAGAGAATCTTACTTTGACCACCATTTTGATAGAGATAGAGGAAAGCTGTTTAGTATGTGGATGGAGAGGGGAAGTAAACCAACTATCTTGGATTGTGCGATGGAGAGGGAGAGAATGCTGGATACGACCAGCTACGTTCCCTAGAATTTAGAAAAGCAGATCTTATTCAAGTTCTAAGGAAAGTTGGATTTAGTCCCACAGTCAGAGGCTCAGCATAGTATTAGGGGTGGAAGAGCAACATGGGGGAAGGGCGTTGGGAAATTCTAAAAAAGAATTCTGTGTCAGGAAGGCTAGGGTGCATGAGGGGTTCCATGGGGAACTGCCCAAGATAATAAAGGGAGCTCTTAGGGCTATGCTCATGAAAGGAACAAGAAGTAAAACTGGATAGATCAGTGTGTAGAGCAAATGGTTAATAATTAACAAAAGAGAGGGAGAAGGCAGAGGTGGGCAACTTTTATTTGGTTTATTTCCACTGTCTCCATAAAGAAAATGTTATCCAGACTGGGTAGGACAGATACCATAAAGAAGGCTATGAATCCCACATTGTGGGCACCTGCTATGCTAAACAAATTTAGGTCTCCCAGCCTCTATGAGGAAATTTGTAGATGATTTCATATCTACCTTTGTATAATCTTCATTCTATCATGATAAATGGGAGATGTTTTAAAAAGACAGAGGACAAATGTTGACCAAATTTTCAAAATTGGGAAAGAGTTTCTGATTTCTGAAACTCTAGACCCAGTAGGCTTGATGGCTTACCCTCAAAAGTCCTTGAATATATCATTAAACAAATGATTGATGAGCACTAAGGAGAAAAAGGTTTTGGTTGACCAGAAACTCAGAATGAAGCAAGCTGTGTGGCAGAGTGGAAGAGGATGGGTTGGAAGTTCTGGATCTGGATCCTGGCTCCACTCTTTGGAGGCTGTGAAAGCTTAGGGAAACCCCATTGTCTCTTTGAACCTTTGTTTTCTCATTTTCAAGTAAAATGGGAAAAAAAACCCAGAGCTTCTTTATAAGTTTGTTGTCAGAATTAAAGGAGATAAGTGAAAGCTTCAAGCCTGGTACATAACAGTTATTCAATAAATGTTTGTTTTTAAAAAGCAAAGAACTTCCAGTGGGATATGACTGCTAAAAAAGCACATGCAATTCTTGGGTGGTATTAGAGGAGGTATAGTGTTCTGTAAGAGGGAGAAGAGAGTTCACTGGGTTCTGTGCCATTCAGGTGGCTGCATTCTATTCTGGGCTCTATCTACCCTTTAAGAGGGACATTACTAAGGTGAAGTATATGCCTGGGTAAAAGGCACAGGAGGACAGACAGGAGGGCTTTGGGAACGTGTTCCCTGGAGAATGGGCACAGGAACTGAGGATGTTTAAAAATGACAATCTGGGGTAAATATGATGGCTCTTTTTAAGTATTTGAAAGGCTGAGATTAAGAAGGGGAGTTGGCCTTTGTTAGGGGATTCTAGTGGACAGAATCACTACCACTGGGTGAAGTGACAGGGACGTGAAGTGGTTAAGCTTTCTGATAGTCAAAACTGCCCAACAACAGACCAGGCTGCCTTAAAATAGGCTGCATAGGGGCTCTGCACTTACACTGCAATCATCTTTAGAAGGCCACCAGAAAAATCAGTGCAAAGGAGAAAGATCATTATGATGTGAATCATTCTTTGGCTGTATGGATAGATCTGGTTGTTTCTCCCTGTCACAAGAAGTCTGAGTCCCACCTGGAAGACTATCTCTGTATGTGTGGAATGGAACCCAGGCTTGCTGAGGGAGTTAGGTTGAGTGGACTGTGAAATTCTGGAATTTCAAAATGAAATTATTATCAAACATTAGGCAACCATCTTAATCCTGTAGTTTTAAAGGCAAATGCAAACATCCCTGACATAGTGGCGGCAGTACTGTCTTTGAAGCCGGACAGATCCAAGTTAGAATCTGGATCTGCCATCTATTATCTGCACAGATAATCTTTGGCAAGTTATTTAATCTACCTAAACCCAGTTATCTATACGATAAGGGACTTTTGGAGATTAAGTGAGGTAACCCTTGTAACAGGCTTAGCATGGCTACTAGTGCTTAAATAATGCTAGCTATTGCCGCTAGTATATTATTAAGACATCAAATTATGACACCTGCTTCCAGTAGGCACTGTAATAAAAGTTATAATTTTTGATGGGGTATCCTGGAGAGATCTGAGGACTGGTCAGAGGTGGATACCAGGGTCTTAAGTGGGGGCAGTCCTGAGCATCCACGGGTAGGAGCTGGTTCGGTTTGTAACCCAGGGAGCCAAGAAATGTGCAAGAGACTGTTAAAATGAGGCATTGCAATGAGGCATTGAATGAGGTTGAATGAGACATTGCAAAGAAAGCCCTTAGCCAGGTGTCTGACAGGTTCCAAGCAATCAGTACCTCGATGCTAAATGGACGAGAGGTCACTAGAAACAGCTATGAACCTTCGAGAAGCAGCCAGAGAGTGGGCTGGTTCATTCTTCCTCACGTGTTTCTTGGGGAGCGCTGTCACTATTGATGATCTCGTTTTCACAGCTGAGCACCTGAGGCTCAGAGGGATTAGGTGCCTGGCCCCACCAGGAGCTGGAGGCTGGAGAAGTGGACTGCCTGGTCTCTGAGATTCTTTTCAGGGCTAAATTTCATTGCTCTGAGATCTCTTGGGCTATTTCTGTGTTCTCTCAGGGCCAAGTAACTGGAAAACAGAGAGGCAGACATTTGGCACCAGGTAGACCAGATTTTCCAATGTTTGAATTTTTTAGTTTCCATCCGGATGACTTGTGTTAGGAAGATGTAAGTTGCATTTGTCCAGTGTAAATGAAGCAGAGAGTTTTGCGATGATATGCTAATGCTCTTAGGCAACCTAATGCGTCAGACCAAAGGGAAAAATCACCTTCTTCTGAATCCTGTGTTTGGCTGTGAGGAAGACCACGGTCACCGAGTACAGGCCAGGATTCCATCTCTTGCTTTGGCTGTAGAAACAGACTTGGGTCAGTAATGAGCCATTTGTCAACGCTCATCGAGATCCTGAAAACCAAGCCCCATCTCTTCTATGCTTGACAGAGCTCATAACACATCTGCCCTGGTGACCTGGGCCAAGACTTCTGAAATCCAGCCTAAAACATATAAGAAGAACTTGAATCATGGTATAAAGTCCCTACAGGGCAGTTTTTAGTGAGATGTTCAGTTCTAACAAAGATGCTCGTTGGCCTCTCCTTGAGCTCCAGATCCTATTAGAGAAAAGAGAGGGGAGAGGGGAGAGAGAGACCAAACGACAAGGCAAACAAAAAAAACTGAATAAGATCCATAAACAAAAAGAATTATGTAGCAAACATCATCATGTTGAAATCTAAACCTGCAGAAAGTTTATTTTGAAAATGAACTTCTCCATGAATTTGCTTTAAAAAAAAAAAAAAAAAACAAACAGCCCTTGCTGGTTCTAAATCCCTCTCCTGAATTCTAGATGGCTTTACAGGTCTATGGCTAGGTCATCTTTTTCTTTCCTTCACGCTCTAATCCAACTTTGCAAGGAAAGTTGGAATCGTGGGTTTGGTCCCCAAATCAGGTTTTGGTACACCCCTCCCCACCATGGGGGCTTGTCCTCACATGTATTCTCCCATTCATGGCTTGGGTCATCCTGTCTGAAAGGCCCATGATACTGTGGCTTCTGGCCCTTCCATGTAATGAGTCAAGCAGATCGCTCATTTGCTCTGTTTTTTAATAAAACATGAATAGTACGTTTTATGGCTTCCACTATTCAAACAGCAGTTGAGCCGAAGAGGAATTATTCCTTTTAATGGTTTGAACACTCATTTCCAAGTAGCCATGCTGCTTTGTCAAGCTTTTGCCTGAATGAGAGAATGACTGGCTTTGGAAAAAGAAGAGGGCTCGGCAGGAGTTGACTAGGGTCTTCTCAGGATGGTGGGCAGTTGGGACATGCATAGAACTGTTGCTTGGTTCCTTGTCACTGCAGACAACCCCTCTGTTATCCTGGGACAGTCTCCTAGGAAGCAGGATGGAGCAGGGGGGAGAGGGGGGTCTGTGAGGTGCAGCATGCATTTGCCCAGAGAGAAACATACTCCATTCTATCTCAAAGACACTCAGGCTCATAGGAAAGCTGTGGATGCAAATTTCCCATTCCCTGCTAACATTGTCATAGAAACATCCTCCCATTAAGTTAAAATGAACTTAAACATATGGGATGTTCCTGGGACATCAGCAACTATGAGGGAGGCGGGCTAGGGACTGAAAACATGCACTGTGCGGCAAGCTTAGTGATCTGCCTGGCACACAAGCATTGCTTGTTACTACTGTTAGCTCCATTTCACAGAGGAAAAAACTGAAGCTGAGATTTTCATAAATTTTAGTGCTAGTAAATAATAGAGCCCAGACTCAAACCCATATCTTCTTATTCCAAATCCGATGTGATTTCCGTAGCATCTTTTGCCACACTGAATTAGGGTCCTGATGGAGGCAGTGCCTAACCCCCAAAAACAGTTGATGCTGTGACCATGGGACCACAGGGTCAGACTGGAAGCACGTTTCTGGGTGGGGTCAGTTTGAGGCCCTCAACTCATGCTGTGAGGTGACTACAGGTAGGGCAGACCCCCAACCCTTGTCTGTCTGTCCTCCTTTGCATGTCTCTTGGATGAGCTCATGATTTTTTTTTGAGCTAATCTGGACTACAAGACCAGTGCCACATTTAACAGGCCAAGACCTAGAGAATCTGCCTCGTAGGGCAGGCTACAATTTTGCTTAAGGAGCTATAACTTCTGGGCGGTTAACCTGGGTGCTATATATATGGAAAGTCAGGCACGCATGAAGATTTTGTTTTGTTTTTCAAATTGTTGATGCCATTCAAGGGATTGCTAATATCTTTTTATTGTTCCGTTGCTGCAAATGTCTTTGCCCAGATAAGAAAGATTTCAGCAAAAGGGTTTCTTAATTAAATATTGCCTCATGCCAGATTACCGCTCAGAAAGCAGCAGTGGGTTCCATTAAAGGATGAACTTCACTCCCACAGTCGACAGCTGATTAATGTGTTAATTAGGAACCCTGACCCCCTCCGCAGTCACCCGAATCTTCTCTTAAGCCCAGCAGAATGTATATATTATGCCCATGTGGGTAACCTCATGGCATACTTTGGCTTTGACTTTGGACGTTTATATAAAAATAAAGGCTCAGTTGCCAACATGAATAGCTTTCTTTCTTTCCAGGGGAAATACAAGATGGAAAGAGTTATAGGAACCAGAAGTCCTGCCTTTCAGTCTTCTTATATCAAGAGCAAGTGATATTTCTGCTGAGGCAGTGTCTTTTGAGTAGTTTAGCGGTGTAGGTTGCCACACAGTTATTTCACAGGAAAGGAGTGAATCCATCAGGCCACTGAGCTTATAAGTACTACCCTGGCAGTCAGCCACCAAAATATAAATACTCTAAATGGACTAAAGGAAATGTTCATTCTGTTGTTTAGAATTGGACACATCCCAGGAAGGTAAATTTAATCTTTTTGAGGACTGCTGTTATAGGCTTGAATGGAATACGCGTTTGTTTATCTCCTTTGTGATCTTTTTGTCTTCCTGGTGATACATTATGTATTTGTGATACGAAGCATTTCAGCTGTCTTGCTCAATGGCATTGCATTAGCTGATTGTTCAGTCCCCAGATTGCCATCGTTAAACAGCTTCAGCTTCAGCTCTGTCCAATCTGGGACCTGTTAGGAAGAGAAGTGGAACCAAAGAGGCCAGATTCCAACAGAAACAAAGCCGGGGTGGAATTAGGGGGAAATCATTCCAGAGCCCAGTGAGTTGAGCTCTGTACTTCTTAATCTTTATCTTTTAAAATATCTGAAGGAATTTTGGTACTTCTTGGCATAATAAGGAACAACTAATGCCTCAAAAAGTAAAAAAAAAAAAAAAAAAAAAAAAATGAAAGCTGCCTGTGGAAAAAGGAAGGAAGACTATCCCATACCACATGATTCAGAAAACCATAGTTTATGGGACACATGCCGTGTATTTCATGGATATGCAAATGTTATCTTATTAAAGAGACACATCTACGGTATATATTTTCACCTAACTATCACATCTTAAGTAATCAGCCAGGCTCCTATGATGAAATCTTTAATTACCAGAAGTGAGTCATTAGGTAGATGTAGAGTGAATGATGGTACTGCCTTTTATTGCCTCACATGATATAACCATTTGTACCATAAATTCATTGACCTCATCTTAAATGATGTGTCCTATAAGACAGACTTGATTCATTATTTCTTAAGTGACAAGTTTTTTCTCTAATAATTTTTTGCTTCATCAGAAAGATTGCTTTTCTGTATTTTTAAGTCAGTGTTCTGAATTGAAATATAATGAGGCAAGGATATACAAACACACATTCACACTCATGTTACCCCAAATGAGACCATCATATACTGTCACTTACATTACCTAAACACTTTACAGCATTGCAGAAAATGAAGTAAACATTAGGCCTTAGCTTTAACTGGAAAGTTTCATGCAATAGAATTTTGCTTTCAACTTTGATGTCTGAAATTCTTTTTATGTGGAAATAGATAAAATGTGGTGAAGAATTCTGATTTGATAATTGGGATAGATCTATGATCATTCCTTATTCATCAATGAATTATTAAAAGTGAAAGAAGTGAAGGAAGGGAGAACATTTAAGTTATATTTAGATTATTTTTTTGACTCCACTTGAAAATATTTATTAAGCTTGAGGAAACAGAGGAATCCTCTGGAGGCAAATAATTCATTCTGGCAATTTAAAAACCAATTAAGGATTTCAGAAAACTCTTTCCCCTTATGGTTAAAAAGTAAGATCCAAAAGAAATATGCCAGAAAATTTGGCATATTATTTTAATTGGTTTAATTCATTGATAATATTTTTCAGTGAATGATTAAAGAAGCTACGTTTGATCCTTTACTTCAAGCTTATAAATTTACATCTAGGCCTAATATTGAAACAGAATCAGGTGGCTTTATTTCATACAGGAACTTAAATGTCACATCATTATATATTAACTTTATTAAAATGATCACGTTTTAAAAATAATAGCTTCCTTGCTTCAAGGTTTAACTACTAGTTTATTTAACCTTTATCTAGATAAGAATTTTGAGAGTCTGATGGATCTTGTGTGTTTCTTTCATCAGAGGCAATTCTGCACTTACTTGTAAACTAGACATCTCAACTATGATTTAAAAAAGAAAATTCCTGTAATCCTAGAGAAACTTGAAAACACTGTAGTGAAACACAGAAGTATCTTAGCATTGAAATTGTTTTTCTTGCAATAAGTATTTTGAGAGGGTAATTTGATATGAGACTACACAAAAAAACGAATGTATACCAGTAAATATCTGTTATTCAGTCTCACGCCTTCCAGTATATTACCTGCAAATATCAGTGGAAAAAAAAAAAAGTGAGAAGGAAAGAGTGGATTTACACATACAGACCCGTATCTGCCACAAGTGTGTACACCCACAATCACACCCTAGCATGCCACCACTGTTTACAGTCAAGGAAAGCTGAGAGTTAAATGAGATGAGTAATCAAATGCCCAGCATATGTTGTTTTTGCATTGTTGATGTGACCAATCGTTATTAAAAGTTATCATCTTTTAATGCTATCAGTTTACCTTAGTTAAAAAAAAAAAAAAACATGCACCAACAACAGAACAGACACCCTCCTTGACAAAAACAAGGTTCCATTTACAGCAACATTGGAACCAATGCTCTATAGAGGAGAGCCTTGAATTCAACGAACTCACCATTGCACTGCATTTCAGAGTTCTCTCTCTGCTGCTGTATGGATTGAGTGCAAAGGAAATGACAAAAAAAAAAAAGAGAGAGAGAGAGCGCTAGAGAGAGGAAAGAAAAAGAAAAGAAAAAAATTGCGTGTGTAATTTTCAGTCAAAAAAGTAAGGCACTGGAAGAACTACTGAAAATTTTGACATCTGTTTATCTGTTTATAGCTATGGCAAGATTACTCATATTAATTCTTGTTTAAAATGCCATATGAAGGAAAGACATTTGTGCAAACAAGAGTCATATTTGAATTGTAGATCATGTCTTCACCATCTGTGAGAGCTGATGGTGTTGCAAAATTAATGTGTTAATGAAATCACAATAATTTCTCCAAAGTAATGGGTTCTGAAGCCGAGAATGACTATTTTTTGAACTTTGATGTCTAGTGATTTCCAATTGGGAAAAGCTCTCAGCCTTTAATTAGTTCTGCAGCCCAACTTTAAAATAAATTTGGTGATATCTTGCTTTTGCCAGGAGTCGATTTGAAGGCGGGGGATGGGGGGGGGGGCAGAGAAGCCATAACAACTTTTGGAAAACGTTCTCTGGTGTTTGAAAAGTTGTTAAATAAGACTGCCTGCCAAGAAATGTCACCAAAAATTCTGACTACTGAGAGAGAGTGGGCAAACAGCTCAAAAAATAATTCTAGCTTGCTGCAACATCACAGGTTGGGAATAGCTAAACCTCACACAGACTTCATGACTAATTCCAAGTTTCCCTTTGGAAGCCAGACATAATGATGTTCAGCGCTTTGTGTTATTGGTTAACACAGCACAACCTTTCCAACTGCATTATTGAACACAGTCAATAGTGTAAAGTGACTTTGTGTGAGGAGAATTTTATGGGGCTATATTTCAAAGGCCACCGAACTTCCTGGAGAATCCTTTTCTCCACAACTAGTTACATTTACATTTACCACGAGCCACTTTGACAGGTGCAAATATGTGGGCAGGTGTAGGTATTCCTTTTTGTCAGATCCACCTTTAAGTTGAGCTTAAAGGACACAACACAGTTTTGGGGTGTTGTTGTTACTGTTTTTAATAGAAGATGGTGATAATTGCTATCCTGAAGAGCTCCTATTTAAAAAGCACTTCTGCCTTCCAAGGAGAAATCATTTCACAAACATTTAAGAATTTCACCTTTCAGAAAGAAACACTGCAGCCTGTTCAAAAAAATTGTGATGAAGTTTGAAAGAACCTTTATGTGAGCCATGAAACACTCTCTACTAGAGGAAATTGCTTATCTTTTTTTTTTTTTCCTTTTTATTACTGTGTTGTAGGTATGTGACTGGTGTAAGCACATAAGACACACAAAAGAATACCTGGATTTTGGGGACGGGGAAAGAAGGCTTCAGTTCTGCAGTGCAAAATGTCTCAATCAATACAAAATGGACATTTTCTACAAAGAGACACAGGCCAATCTTCCAGCTGGGCTGTGCAGCACATTACACCCTCCCATGGAAAATAAAGCAGAAGGCACGGGGGTGCAGCTGCTCACTCCAGACTCTTGGAATATCCCTCTAACAGATGCTCGGAGGAAGGCCCCCTCCCCGGTGGCTGCAGCTGGCCAAAGCCAGGGCCCTGGCCCATCGTCGTCCACCACCGTTTCTCCATCTGACACTGCCAACTGCTCTGTCACTAAAATCCCCACGCCAGTGCCCAAGTCCATGCCCATCAGCGAGACTCCAAACATCCCTCCGGTCTCCGTCCAGCCACCTGCTAGCATCGGGCCTCCCCTCGGTGTCCCGCCTCGCAGCCCTCCCATGGTGATGACCAACCGCGGCCCGGTGCCGCTGCCCATCTTCATGGAACAGCAGATCATGCAGCAGATCCGCCCGCCCTTTATTCGCGGGCCGCCGCATCACGCCTCCAACCCCAACAGCCCTCTGTCCAACCCCATGCTCCCCGGCATCGGGCCCCCGCCCGGCGGCCCCAGAAACCTGGGCCCCACGTCCAGTCCCATGCACCGGCCCATGCTGTCGCCCCACATCCATCCCCCAAGCACCCCGACCATGCCTGGGAACCCTCCAGGCCTGCTGCCCCCGCCGCCCCCGGGCGCGCCCTTGCCCAGTCTCCCATTTCCGCCGGTGAGCATGATGCCAAATGGCCCGATGCCCGTGCCCCAGATGATGAATTTCGGGCTGCCGTCGCTCGCCCCGCTGGTGCCGCCCCCCACCTTGCTCGTGCCATACCCCGTGATCGTGCCCCTGCCCGTGCCCATCCCCATCCCGATTCCCATCCCTCACGTCAATGATTCCAAGCCCCCCAATGGATTCTCCAGCAACGGGGAGAACTTCATTCCGAGCGCCCCTGGCGACTCCTCAACGTCGGGCGGCAAGCCAGGCGGACACTCCCTGTCCCCCAGGGACTCCAAGCAGGGCTCGTCCAAGTCTGCGGACTCGCCGCCCGGCTGCTCCGGCCAAGCCCTGAGCCTGGCGCCCGCGCCCGCGGAGCACGGCCGGAGCGAGGTGGTGGACCTGACGCGGCGCGCCGGCAGCCCCCCGGGCGCGGGCGGCCAGCTCGGCTTCCCCGGCGTGCTGCAGGGCCCGCAGGACGGCGTCATCGACCTGACCGTGGGCCACCGGGCCCGGCTGCACAACGTGATCCACCGCGCGCTGCACGCGCACGTCAAGGCGGAGCGCGAGCCGGGCGCCGCGGAGCGCAGGACCTGCGGCGGCTGCAGGGACGGCCACTGCAGTCCGCCCGCCGCCGGCGACCCGGGCCCGGGCGCCCCCGCGGGCCCCGAGGCCGCCGCGGCCTGCAACGTCATCGTAAACGGCACGCGCAGCGCCGCCGAGGGCGCCAAGAGCGCGGAGCCGCCCCCGGAGCAGCCCCCGCCGCCGCCGCCGCCACCCGCGCCCCCCAAGAAGCTGCTGTCGCCCGAGGAGCCGGCGGTGAGCGAGCTGGAGTCGGTCAAGGAGAACAACTGTGCTTCCAACTGTCACCTGGACGGGGAGGCGGCCAAAAAGCTGATGGGGGAGGAGGCCCTGGCGGGGGGCGACAAGTCAGACCCGAACCTTAATAACCCCGCGGACGAGGACCACGCGTATGCTCTGCGGATGCTACCCAAGACGGGCTGCGTGATCCAGCCTGTGCCAAAACCCGCGGAGAAGACTGCCATGGCGCCGTGCATCATCTCCTCGCCCATGCTCAGCGCCGGGCCGGAGGACCTGGAGCCTCCGCTCAAAAGGAGGTGCCTCCGAATTAGAAATCAGAATAAGTAAAAGGTTTGTATGAACACCGGGCTCTCCTGCGCATGAGCCAGTGCACTTCTCCTTATTTCTTCTTGCAAGGCAGAGGCGTGAGGGAGTTGTACCGATAAACATAATTTTACCGTACATGCATTACAGCACACCTAATGTGGTCACACACTGTCATCATTTTTTGATCCAACATCATGCCCACTTTAGAGCTGAGGAAGCTGAGTCACAGCATGTAGATGCCATGCCCAAGGTCACTTATTTAATGGTGAAGCCCAGGCTTGAATGTGACTTGAAACACTGTCTACTTAACCAAACTTTTATTCTTTAGCTCATCTCTGTAATTCACCCCGTTGAGGAAGAGGGGGATGTGGGGAGGAAGGAGAGATTACTTGGGACCCTTAAAAGTTCAGTCATGAGGTTACAGAGCTGTGGTAAACGGTGAGCTGGGCCACTTCCGGTGGCCGGGTGGTCTTATTGACAGAATGTCTCAACCCCCCAAATTTTCTCAAAAACCATGGATTGCATTTGCAAGATGAGACCAAAAACTAACCTTCTTCCCCGCTTATGCCAGCTGAACCCAGGCCGCCAAGCCCCATTTGCCCGGCAGAGTGCTGAAGCAGTGGCCCACAGCTCCTGTCCAGGGAGTCTCTTCCTTCATGTTGTCATCAACCAGCTTCCCCCAGGGCAGGCCTCCAGCATTGTTGACCAGCTTGGCATTCTCTCCTTGCTTGGGTTCAGTGGCTCAGCTGATGGGCTGCTCACCCCTGCAGGCGGTGGGAGGCTTTGACAGGAGAAAGGGCCACACTGCTGAAGTGGCTGCAAGTACACCTATCTGACCTCATGGAGGGAATCGTGCTTAATGCCAAATGAGCTACCGATAATGAGTCCAGAGTCTCAGTAAGGGGAAGAGGAGCTCGCATGTGTGGCTTGCCCACTAGAGCCAGATGTGGCCTCTTTTGATCTTTCCACCACCTGGCAGAATAGGCATCATCTGTACTTTACCACGAAGGAGCATAAGGCATGGAGCTGTCATCCAAGTTAGAGCTAGCAAGTGGGGGAACCGGTGTGAACTCGCCTGCCAGACCCAGGCCTGCTATCCCAGAGGGCAGCAAACGGACTACTGTTCAGTTGAGGTTTACCAACTGTTTGTGGAGAGAAAAGAAGAGAAATGAACATTTGCTGAGCCCTAATTGGTGTGCAGCTCCTTCCAGGAACTGGGAAGATACAAAGGTGAACATGAAACAGTGTCTGCTCCCAAGACAGGGACAGTTTGGTGGCCATGTAAACCCAGGGAGGAAGGAAGCCTGGGTAGAGGTGGACCTTATAGGAAGAACAGTTGCTCATGGTTGTATGTGTCGGCCCTCTTCTAAGTGTTTTTCAGTGGTGTTTATTTGGATCTGGATCTGTATGATAATCATTACTGTCTGCCGTTTACTGATGAGGAAACTGAGACAGAAATGAAGTAGCTTCCCCAAGATGACCGAGTTAGTAAGCAGTCGAGATGCAAATCCAGGCTGATTCCAGAGCTCCGTTTTCTTTAACCACTGTAAAAGAATAGGCTAATTGGTCCCTTGATGACCCTACTTGATAAAATTCTGTTTAAGTTTCTTTCTTTTGAGAGAGAGGGAGAGTGTGTGTGCATGAGTGAGAACGTGAGTGGGGGAAGAGCAGAGAGAGAGAGAGGGGGAGAGAATCCCAAGCAGGCTCCACAATGTCAGTGGGGAGCCCAGAGCAGGGCTTGAACTCACGAACTGAGCTATGATATCATGACCTGAGCCAAAATCAAGAGTCTGATGCTTAACCGACTGAGCCACCCAGGCACCTCAATGAAATTCTTTTATTCTCCTTAGTTGTCTTGGGTAAAGTTCCTAGACAAAAACCAAGTGTACTTAACTACTTAAGTGTTGAGAAAGTGTTCAATTCTTTTTTTTTTTTTTTTGGACAGTGTTTAATTCTTGTTTTTACAGCAACAACCAACAAACCTAGACTAACAGCCCGTTACTCCACAGGGGGAAATAGAAATATGGACCAGAACAATTGATGTGGCATGTCCAGACCATTGTCTCTAAGTTGGCACATTTACGCGGGCACCTACCTAACTGACAGCCAGAGGTTTGTTTGGGAAGCATAGAGCCAGAGCTAGGGGGGGCGTGCTAGGTGGTGCAAGAAGTGTTTCTCAGTCATCATAGTTTGAGGTTTCCTTTTCCATTAATGGCTTTGCCAGCAGGAGCAGAACACTAAGAATCAGTTCACCATCGTTTCTTGATTTTACATCTACAAGTTCTGCTGTCCAAAGACAGATGGGCTCAGCCTTCTTCATAGTCACCTCGACTGAAAATGCCCCTGATTTCTCCGCCAGAGTAGTTTATTCTCGTTGACAAAGCAATGAGTAACGGGAAGGTGTGGGACACAGAAGTTATGGCCTTTAGAAAGCCAGAAAGCTTGGGAATTGTAATTTTAAATATATTCTAATATCACTCACTCAAATGACATTAAAGGAGGAACAGAAGGGTGAGCACATTTTACTACCCTTCCTGGAGTGAGAAGTGACCAGGTCAAGAATAGTGCCACAGGTCCATGAGTAGCATGGGACCAGAAGAACATAAAAGCATGAAATATATGATAGCTGTTTGGATGATATATGTCTCTGAATAAAGAATCAGGCTAGGGTCTTGTATGTGGACCAGAGTCGTTACTAAAAATATTAACCTGGCTTTAGCCAATTTCAGAAGATGCAGTGACAAAATTGCCAATAGCCCCTAGAGATTGGAGAGTTCTTTTTATGGTGGCTCCCCCCAAGAAATTACAGCTTTTCTTTAAAGTCAGAGACACTTGGGCTTTGCCAGCTACAGCAGGGGTGACGAGGCAAGTGATTTAAGATGGGGGAAGAACTGCCTCTCCTTCACTAAATCTTATTTCCTCTTGCCCTCTGGAGTTGCATGTCTCCTCACAGTACGGTCTCAAGCTGCCGTAATTCACTCATATCCTCTGACCCTTCCTGATTTTCTGTGCACATGTGGTGCTGTTTTTCTTCTATGCCTTCAGAAACCCAGCCCATTCATATGGTTGTGGAAATTGGAAATGCATCCGTTAAATAAAGGACGGCATGGCTTTTGTGCCATGACAGTGAATGCTGTTGGTGACGAGTTAAAGCCAAAGTGGAAAGCATTAAACGGGACTGAGATGTGGGGGATGAGGTACGGCTGAGTGATTTCTCCGTATGCTTGTTGGTGACGCATATATTATTTCTCTTGGAAAGCCTGTGGGTCACTTGTCAGTGCTCTTCATATTTTTTCACTGTGCCTGCCATTCTCATACTCTATTACTGGTCGATTTATTTGTTTATCATCTTAAACAGATTTGAAGTGGACTGTATCTTGAAATCAATAATCCAGGCAGCTAGTTTTGTTTTTTGTTTTTTGTTTTTTGTTTTTTTTTAAGAAGCCATCATATGTGCTAGTTCTTGGCAAATAACAGGTTTGGTGCTTTTTGGGTTTTTTGTTTTGTTTTGTTTTGTTTTTTTTCCATTTTGAAGTGATTCTGTTCCTGGTTACTTGACTTTATGCATTTTTCTTTGTTGATATGAATTACAAATTATTTCATTGGGCAGATATTGTCTTAGAGGCAGAACTAATTAAGTTTTGGTCGAAGATTTTGAAAGGCTGTCATCTCACTTTAATCTTTAGCTTTCAAGGCTCCAAATGCCAGTGCTGCAGCTTCTGTAGACTGAAAAAATATATCCCCCCAAATAATAAGAAAAACAATGGATAAACAGTTTCCAAACTATTCTATCCACAAAGAATTCCATTTGTAAATGGAATACTCCCTTCTTTGTCTTTGCCTTGGAGCTTGGGGGATAGCTGTTTGTATTTGTACATTTTCTGAATTTCTACAGTTTACACTTGTTTATGGTACATTGGGGAGTTCAGAGTAACCATTTGCAAATGTTTGAAGATACTCAAAAGAAAATATCCCCCCTCCTCGATTTTCCAGGGAAATGACATAGTCTAAGTAAAATAATCAATGGAAAAAATGTGGACCATGAGTAACCTTTTCGCCCTCACTTTTTCCATTCCCCAGGAGCAACGAGTCCATACAACTTCCCACCTTGGTGGCTTCCAGATTTCTTCTGTGTTTCTAAAACTAGAAGGAAAATCTGGGGCTCTTTTCCCAGGCCCCAATTCCACAGTGCTCACTCAGCCTCAGCAGCACAGGCCCCTTCCACGTTTTGTTTTCTCCAGGAGACCTAGAGGAGGCAGCCATAGTTGTGGCCTCTTGGAGTTTACTTGCCAGTCTGGATGTGAAGACACAGTCCCAGGAAGGACTCTTCCAAAGTGGGGAGAGCGGTGCTGACCTCATTAAAAAAGTCAGGAGGGTGGAGGTGACATGTAATTTTTTGCCTGTTTAGTTTTCCCAGCCAAGTAACCTGAGAGTAGGCTGCCTGGGGAGTCAGGTCCATACCTTGGAAATATTACTGTGGGTGCCTCCTATGAAAGCAAGGAAAAGAAGAACACCTGAAAGCGAGGAGAGGAAATCAATCCAAATGGGATGTGCTCAGATCCTATGCCAGAGTTGAGATTTTTAATGTCCCAGTACTTGCTTATGGGAAGTGTGAATTGGCCACATAGTCACCGATGTTCAAGTTTCGGCTGTCTGTCGGGATCCAGATGGCTGTCCAGTTCTAGGTAGGGGTAATTCAAAGAGCCAGAGAGAAACTGCCAGGTCCGCATCATGCACATATGTTAATGGGGAGGACTTCTGGAACTCTCCGTGATCTTTTCAGACTTTCGTAGAGGAGAGTTTTCCGGAATGAACAGGGTCAAGATTGGCCTTAAACAATCTCATTCAGTGCTGCTGGTTCTATTTTAACCCTTTCGACAAAGGGTGGGAGGAGGGTTTTAATGTGCAAGCATCTGGCTTTTAGATGTTATTTCAATCAGATTAAGATGGAATAGGAAATGACATGTGTGGCCGGGTATTTACTTCTTTCAGATGTAGCCATAACCCTCCATCTTCAGCAGGGCTGGGATAGGGGTGAGGTGGGAGAGTGCTTAGTGTGCAAAGTTTAAAGAACTCAGTCTCAGGGGCGTGTAGGTGCAGTGCTGGTCCTGGCCTTGCTCCCAGGCCTCTGGTTGATGTGGTAGCTCCCTAAAGCTAGTCTCCTGCTCCACGGACTAGTCCATAGTCCATGGATGGCCTTCAGCCATTCCCCCTGGAATTTCAGGGGAAGTTTTATGTGTCTGTGCACTGAGGCATTTTCTTGGGAGGAGAGGTCCGTAGGTTTTGGCTTCAGAAAAAGTATGCGCTATATCTCTGAAGGATTATCATATATTATCACGACGCCATAACTGAGCTGGAATTCTTCTTGTCACTCTAAGGAAGCTTATTTTGTGGTAAAGTTTTCCTTAAAGCAGAATTCTTTGTAGCAGTTTTTGCTGTGGACCTAATATTACAGAACCACTGTTGCAGATACATTACGTAGCTCCTGCCTCCATAAGATGGATCAGTGGCAAAATGCAAAAGGTTACAGACCCTTCTTCAAGTTACCATATCCTGTGAGTGCAGGAAAAGACACAAGCTGGATGCTTCCCCAGCCCCTGGACTTTTGAAGTTTATACTGTATAAGGAGACACTGTCCTTCCGTGGGAAACCTTCTACTCTGCTTTGGAGGCCAAGGGAGCAGAATGGCTAGCACCCGGGAAGCGGATGGCTCAGTAAACACCGAGACATTGATGTAGCTGTCTCTGAAAGTGCTACCCATTCTCTCTAGCTCCCTAGCATGCTTCTCCACCTGGAAAGAGTGTGCTTGGAGTGGGGAAAGCATTCGATCAGCTATTAACAGGCCATTGCTCAGAAGGGCACTGGAAATAAACTCCCTGTCTGATTTCCAGGGAGTAATTCCCTTGCCAGCCTGAGTGGCTGCCTGGGCATCATGGTTCAATCATTTACACCTACCTCCGTGCTGACAAGGAGTGAGGAGGGGCAGAGGTGTTTAAGAACCAAAATACACTACAGCACGGGACACTTACCTCATGTAGTGAAACGCTTACCTCCATCCCCAGCATGCTGCCTTTTCCAGATTCTCTTGTCAAAGAGGTTGTGCCAAAGGGGCAGAGATAGTCTTTCTATTTTCCTTTCCTCTGTCCTGCACAGAATTATCTTGAATTTGTCAGTTGCTGCTTTAAATGGGTAACACTTCCTATGTGAATGCATGTTAAGGCAATGCATTCTGCTTGTGTAAACTTTTTGGTTTCCGATGCCTCAAAAGCATAAGAGGAATCCATTCCAGACAAACAAGTTAGCCTTAAAAGATAAATGGTTTGATGCTGGCATCATTAAACAGGGTCCCGTTCTCATGGAAAAGGGGTAAATGACATCTCAGATGCCGGCTCTAAATGTTAACAGTGTAGAGCTCTTCTCTGGATTGTGGATTTGCACAGCATTCTGCCTGACAAAAAAGTGGGGTGGGGTCTGGATTGAGAATAGGAGGCCATCAGCAAGGAGGGAGAACACACACACACACGCAGGCACGCATACACACACACACACACACACACACACACACACATACATTATTTCAGGGGCTATTTAAAAGATTCTAGTGAAAACAACTGGAACAAAAGCTGCACCAACAACAAAAACTTGGAGTCAGTCTCTCATGCTTTAGAACAGCTCCTGAGCGCACTACACATTCTTAGGTTGGAAACCAGTCAAGTTGCCTCCCTGATCTTTTAACTCCTCACTCCTGGTGCATATGCTGTTTTACCAAGTTGCCCAAATGCCTTCTCTGAGTAGGGAGAAGGGAACTGCTTTTCTGTGTAGCTGCAGGATCCGGACTGTGACAAATCAAAGCTGCCCAGCGCTCCCCAGCCTCATTGCACCCCGCTCTTTGGCTGTGCAGCTGGATGTCTCGTCACTGAACCTCTGGTGTGTTGTCTTTCTTTGACAGCAAGCTGTGTTTTCTTTCGGGTAAAAAGGGAGGTAAGAATGCGACTGATAGCATTTAAGGAACAGGAGGGAGAGACAGTGTGTGGACTTATTTGATATGAACCATTGACCTAACATCCCCAAAATGCAATTAAAAAGTATATCTCTCTCTCATTTGCATGACTTCTTTCCCCAGACATGTTTTTGGTATTGAAAATGAATGGTATTCCCATACAACATGTGTCTCAATTTGTAATGATATCCGCCTTGCAGCTGGCTTAGTTCTCGAAGTGTTTCTAAAATGTTACTGTCTTAAATTTGAGCCAACCTACACTAACAAATTATCTAGAAGCAAAGTGGCTAAGCTGCATTTGGTGAGAGAAAAGGAAACCCTATATTTCATCCTTCAACTCTTGTTTTGGAAATTCAGACTGTAACATGATCTTTTCCTAAGGAAATCTACACACGCACACTTTAAAAATTGTGCGGATTGGGTGTTGTGGGAGCAAGCACGATCAGGTTTAAGTTTCTCTGCAAAGTTCTGCATCCCATCAACAAGCCCTTTTGATATTTTAAACCCATATTTAGAGTAATTTCAAGATATTTGGAGCACATGTGGTTAAATGTAAAACTTTGTCATTATGATTTGTTAGATGCTTATACTTTAAATATTTATAAGCCATTTTTAAGTACTTTATCCAAAAGCCTTCTCCCACTAGAATACTGTAATTGAGTGGTATCTGAGCATCATTATATATAGAAGATACAGGGTGAAGTCACTGCAGCATGCACGTTCTTCCTGCTTTTCTGGTTTCAATTCAAATACTATTTTTAGTAGTTTCAGCTTATTTAAAAAATGTATAAAAAGTCATAAACAGGGTTGGGTGTCTGTGATTTAAAAAAAAAAAAATTACCCAGTTCTCCCAAAGTTAAAGTGTTCAATGTGAATCATGTTGAGTCTCACCTCTTTGTCTTATCCTGGGAGTATTTAGTAAAACTTTCCATTCGAGTGTTGGATCTGAATCTGTGTCCACATGAGTTTAAAATGTCATATTGTTCCTCTGAAATGTTTTAGGGGCAATTTACTGGTGGTTAGATTGAACTCTTTATCATTCACCTGTAACCATCTTGGGAACTAAGACCCAGGATCCTGTCTTTATCACAGATAGCCTGCTTGTGCACTTCATGTGAAAAAGAGGAGAGGGAAAAAACCTGTTTTCCACACTCAGAATCCATTTAAACTTCAGAGGTTATAAATTTCAAACTGACCACAGGCCTCTGGGGCTCACACTCTTTTATGGCTGGCAAAATACAACTTTCTGGTAAGAACGGGAAAATGAAGGCTTAAAAAGGCTCGTAAACTTGCTTGGACATCTAATAGCTCTTACCAAACAGCATTTTCATGAGTTAAGTGTAAATGAGTCAGAAACATATAGATTGAATTTCTTTTAAAATACACATGGGCTTAAAAATTAAGGCCAAAGTGCTTGGCAAAATAAGTTTTGGTTTTAGCCAAACCCCAAATGTTTGAAAAAAATCGTTCTACAATTTGCCAAACCAAAAAGACATCCAGGTCCCTCTGTTCCTCTCATTGAATATGATGGCATCATAAACACAGGACTTAATGTCTATTTTCATATCCACCAAGGTTTGAGCAACATGAATCCCAAATGTTAATTGAAAAACTATGAAAAAGTTTTGGAAAAACATTATGGCTTTGCAGACAAAGATGAGGAGACACTGATTCTGAGTTCTGATTTTGACAGCACACCTCACTGTCTGGTCATCCCATCTACTTGTTCTCTGTCTCAGCTGGTGTGTGTGTGTGTGTGTGTGTGTGTGTGTGTGTAGCTTATGCATAGGAATAATAGCTTTTAAAAATCCTGTATTTGGAGTTCTTAATTTATACTTAATTCATATGTTACAATCCACAAACTTAATAAATTCCCAGTCATACCCAAACAGAGGGAGACAGTCCCCTTATTGATAGTTTGGAGATGGTCTTCATTTATTTCCCTAGAGAGTAAAACATATCAATTTTTTAATGTTTATTTACTTTTGAGAGAGACAGAGAGAGAAACAGAGTGCAAGCAGGGGAGGGGCAGAAAGAGAGAGAGACACAGAATCCAAAGCAGGCTCCAGGCTCCAAGCTGTCAGCACAGAGCCCGATGCAGGGCTTTTGAACGCCATGAGATCATGACCTGAGCTGAAGTCAGACTGAGCCACCCAGGCGCCCCAAAATGTATCCATTTTTAATTAATGGTATCTAACATTGACTTTGTGCAGGGACACTGTTATCAAGAGATACAAGGAAGGGAGGGAAAGAGGGAGGGAAAGTGTGAAGAAGGAAGGAAGGAGACAGAAAAGAAAAAAAAATGGGAGAGGGAGTGGCGGGTGTCCTTGACTTGTTTTGAGGAACTAATAACCTGCTGAGAGAGACAAGAAATAACGAAGGCAACTCTTCCAGGCAACACGCAGAACTGCAAAGTGATGTGATACTACAGACAGTATGCTTCAGCGAGGGCAGGATCTGGGACGGCTCCCTCTCTGCTGAAACTGAATTCCTAGCTCAGGGCTGGCAGAGCAGGCCTGCAGGTATTTGCTGAACAAATGAATGAGGAGAGTCCCAGGAGAGCAATAGCTAATGCAGTTAGCCTGATAGGGTTCCACACAGCAGGTGAGTTCAGAGTGAGGTCCTAAATCTGGGAAGGGGCATGGACTAGCAGGAGTGTAAGAATAAAGAATGCAATAGGATGTCAAAAGCCGCAGAGGCGAGGTAGAGTGAGTGAGCCCCGTTGGGGATGACCTGCCTTGCACTGGGCTGGAGCAAAGCCCCACTGCGGAGGGAGAGGAGCCCCGGAGACTGCAGCGGGCAGGTAGATTGCGGAATGTGTACTCTGTGCATCAGGCAACGTCACCAAGACCTCGAGCAGAGGAGTGACAGGATGAAATCTGTACTGGAGGAAAATTGCTTTAACAGCTGTTCATAGACTGAAAGGAAGCAGGAGAAAGACTGGCATCCCGAAAGCTGATTGCTGCATTCTGATGACAGGCTAATTACCAGTGGTTGATTCTAAACACTGCGGGATGTTATCACTACGGTGTGAGGGGTGTAGGCTGCCACAAGTGTACTTCAAGTGTGTAAAGCACTGTAGCAGTGCAACGGAGGCAGAACTTTCGTTGTGTCCAGCGTAGGCATGAAGAGGCTTCACGGCGTATGGTGGAAGAAAACCTCACCGTCGACAGACCATTTCAAAGTCCAGTCGGGGGTGCCAGCTGGGCCCCAGATTGTTGTAGAAAACAGGGTCTTGGCCCTTCTGACCAGCCAGCTGCCCGGAGCTGTTGACCAGCCACCTAGGCATGGTGTGGGCTGTTGGCTAGGACTGATGGATGGGCACACAGAGACAGGCAGTGCTCTCCCAGCAGAGGACTCCCTGCTGATGAGCACGGAGCCTGGACGGTGGCCGCAGTGACACCCGAAAGCTCTGGCCTTGGACCAAAGAGCAGCCATAACGCTTGGGTGGCTTGCTCTCCCTCAGACATCTTCTGAGATTTCCACAGTGTCTGAATCCCATTCTCCCAGGGCCTTCAGGCACTGTCAAGGGAGGCTGACAACTTTTAGAGATGCCTTTTTATCTTTTTTTAACCTCCTGTGCCTTAGACCTTCTTCTGAAGCTTCCACATGTGCGGACAGGGAGCTTCCAGTTGTGAAGGAAGGCAGTGGTGTGGTTTTGTGGAAAAGAACATCAGCTCTGGAGTTGGGCCAGCCTGGGTGCAGATCCTGGCAGAGCCTTTTAGGAGGTGAGGAAGGAGGCGATGGTCTCCTGAGTCTCCTCTCTAGGTCACGAGTAACAGTGACATTACTGTGAGGGGTAGGTAGAACACACAGACAGTGTGGCACATCACAGATGCCCTACAGCTGGCAGGTACTGCCCTGTTAGAAAGGCTGTGAGGCCTGGGAGAGAAGTGCAGGGCCAGAGTGAGGTCTGCTCGGATTTGAAAACTAGCTGTATCGCTTACTAGCTATGAGAGTTTGGAATAGCTTTATAAGCTCTTGTGCCTGCATTCTCTCATTAAATAATTGTATCATCTAACATTTATTGAGCATACTTTATATGCAGGCAGCGTTCAAAGGTTATGTGCCCACAGCAACACTATGGAATACCATTATTAAATCCATTTGACAAATGAGTAACTAAGGACCAGAGAGGCTAAGTCTCCTATCTTGTGTCTTTGGTCAGTAAATGACAACACTGAGAGATCTGACGGGCAGCCTGGCTCCAGAGTCCCCATATAAGATCACTGAGCACATCTCATATACACGAAAATGAAGATAAGACCTCCTACCTCATAGAGTCATCGGGCTCCAGTGGTAGATAACCTAGGTTAAAATGCCAAGGAATGTAATCTGAAGGTCCTGAGTCAGTCTCATAAAATGCCAAGGAAATACCTGGCACATAGTAGGTGCTTGTTTAAAGAATTGTCATGGTGTCCGCTGTAGCTCAGAACTTGCTTCCTTTGGATGTGGAATGCAAGGTGATGAAACGCTTCCATGCTGTCAACCTCGGATGTTAGGGATACCATTCCAGAACGTGTAAGATGTCTGGTTCCACTTTTACGGGTAGAGACTGGGACAAACAGAGCAAATACTCAAGGTCAGAGTGGTGCAGCCAGGATTAGAACCTGAGTCCTCATCTGCCTTTCCTCTCAGTGGGACACAAGATATGACCAAGGCTGCTTGAGTTACATGCCCTGTGCCAGGAACCAGAGGCATATTTTTGCCACCCATGGTATCACTTCCTCATGTTGAGCAGCTGATCTCAGAGAGGAAATAAGTTGTACCTGAACATCTGGGGTCAGGAGGGTGAAAGGGTTGCAGAGAAGTAATTATTAACCACATTCTCCGTCTCCTTGGCTGTGCAGGGGTAGGGGTAGGCAATAGAGTTGTGGGGTGTCAGTATGTTTGCTCTTATTTTGTGCAGTGAAGTTTCCATGAACATGAAGCCTCTCCCCACCCCCCTTCAATATCTCCTGCTCTTCTTCCCACCCTCCTTATTCATGGATTGGTCATAAGGAATAGATTAAGTGCCAGAAAGTCCACCCCTCCAGATCCCAGCTAAAATCCCCAAAATCTACTGTTGGTCCCTAAACCATAGCTACTTGTCACATTCTTTTCTTTCTTTTCTTTTCCTCCCCCTCCTCCTTCTTCTTTTAACCTAGAATGCCCATGTTCAGATAATATAGATATAGAGAAATGACAAACTCAATCTTAACACAATAAACATCTATGTTATTTTCTGTTGTTTTTTGTTTTTTGGTTTTTTTTGTCCAAGGCAGAATTTTTAGAAGGCACATGAACCAGCATTAGCTAGTTGGTGTATTGGATGAAACTGGAATGAAAATGTAATTGTATTTTCTTATCAATTAGCTTCTCAGAGTTCTTGTTTGTAAACAAAGGAGATGGACTGTCTATGTCTCTAGGGCCCCTCACATCCCTGACACTGTGACCCCCACTTGTCAGGGGAAGGAGGGGAGAGATGAAACCCGGACTGAGGGAGGTATTCCCTGGATGGGAGCATGGGGTTTGGGGTCATAGGAGGTGGATCCAACCTACTCTGCCCCTTTCTAGCTAGTGACCTTGACCATGTAAGCTTCTTAACCTTCCTAGGAAAGTTTCCTCATCTGCAAAATGGGGACAGTAATAAATACTTAAGTAGCATTGTTGTTTCCATGAATTAAGTGTATAAGTGAGATACCTATATAAAATGTGCTTGTTTTCAAGTGAAATAAGTATATCAAAGTGCCTAGTGCAGCATTTGACATCAAGTAGGTGCTCAGTAAAAGTTGACTTCCTTCTTTGGGGGAAAAAAAAAACCCTGAAGCTTTGCCAAACCATGATAGGAAGTGCTTGGTCCTAAAAGCTAGAGGCATAGGGCTTTTGGCTCATCTTCAAAATTTCCTGCAGAACATTAGCTAGAGTATGTAAGTCTCCTTTATTTTATTTTTCTCTTTTGTGAAGGGAGGTAGCCACCTGCCCCAGTGCATTTATGAAAATGTACTCTGTTAGTCATGAATCCCCATACGCTTTTAGGAAAGGGCCAGGGTCAGGGTCATTTGGTTTGCTTAAACACCCAGGTTCCAGAAAGGATTGGAGGTAGTTTAAGAAGATCAGTCATCCGGGGTGAAGAAGAGGATCCTAATGAGTGCACGAGATGAAGTTCACGGCTGAGGTTCTTTGTGCCCTAGGAACTTTTAGAGGTCAGCAAGAAATAGCAGTGACCACTTGTGAGAAGCAACAGGCCTCTGTACCCATGTAACTCATCAAGCCAAGTTGGCAGAGAGAACCAAAATTTTAACTTGTAGAACAAAGAATTACAGATGGAGCTATCCCAGCAGGGGGTCTTCTGTGGTGGTGATTTTTCCTGATTAAAGAGTAAAATAAGCTATTGCTAAAGGAGACAATTAAGAAAAGCAAGTCCTTACGTTTGGCTTAATTTTTTTTTTTCTGTTAAATATACATGAGCCCTGGCTTATCAGAACCGTGGAGTGGGCAGCACAGTGGTGATGAAGTTGTACTTCAGACCAGAGCCTAGCACTGAGCCAACCGATGCTCGTCCTTGGCTCCCACAACCCTCTCCCCACCACTGGTTATTTTCCATAACAATCACACCAGGTTTTTCAATTACTTTCACCAACTAATGAGCTGTAAGAAAAGAGGTGCCATCCACTTCATAAATGAAAGCCATTTCTGTCTTGGCAAAAGCCATTTCAGAACCTCACGAAGCAGTGGTTGATGGGGGAGAGAAGGAACCATTTTTGGGCAAAACCTCACCAAGGGCTTGCTGTGGAGACCACTATCTGGCCTCACACTTGGGTTTATCAGCTCATGCAGGTGACTCTGCTCATCGACCGCTGGGCTCTTCTCTTGTGAGTGTCCCAGAATAGCTGCGGCTACCTGAGACCAGTCCAGTCCTCGGGGACTCATTATTGTTCCAGATAAACAGCGTGGCCGAAGCCAGCACGTAATGGCTGTATTTAACCGTGATAAGTGATGGGCCGATGTGCCCGAGTGAGCCGCATCACTGTAAGGCTCGGGTAAGTGGACAGAGGCCAGCCAGCTCAGTAGTGGGCACTTCTCACACATCATAGAGTTGATGCCATAGGGTTTTAGACTCGGGTAATAAATCTGGCAGACATGGGGAGCTTGCCTTCTAAACAGGTAAGATGGGACAGACATACAGGGTTTTGATTATGCTAATTACAAAGGTATTTGAGGAAGGAAAGAAAAATAAAAGTCTGGAAAATGGATTAGATAAATCGAGGCAGGCTTCTCAGCAGAAGTGGACTCTTGCACTATGGAGGGACCAGCTTGCAAATGTTGGGATGTAGAATAAGACACACATTTTTCTCTGGACACACATTTCCTTTTGGGAGTGGTTGCTAGGAAAGTATAAGACTTCCTTTTAAAGACAGCGAGCATAAGTCTTAGGCTGTAAAGGCCAAAGAAGGAAAGGTGAGAATGGTTATATTTTGACAGTATCAACATTGGAAGCATTTCTTAGTACTCAGGCACATTTCTGTTCTCCATAATTCTCTGAAAATTCTTGTGGGGTGAAGGAGGATGAGTAACTCAATCATATTCTTAGCAATGCTTTCCTGATGTAAAAAAAGGAAAAGTGCCAGGCAGACAGAGGCCCTCTCACTGCACTTAGTTATGCATTCCCCGAGGACGGTACTTCATTCCTTTGGCCTAAGGGGCAGGGGGGCCTGGGATGCTGAAGGCGCCTGGCCATACAGGTCTGCTGGAGACTATACATTGTGGAGCCAGTCTGCAAACACAGTACATGCGTGGTGCACAGGATGGGCTGTGTGCATGTGGGATTCCATGTAACAGGACCCCTGGGTTGTCCTGCCTTCAGATGAACCCTGGACTCACAGGAAAACCCAAATGTGAGGCATGAGTATCGCTGTTTCCCCAGAACTTCCTGCATTAAGGAATACTGTGCGTGCGTGCGTGTGTGTGTGTGTGTGTGTGTGCCCGTGTGCCCGCACGCACGTGCACGTGAAAGGGAGATTAGTAGAAAGGAGACTCTGAAACTTTGTGCTTTGGAGTTCAGAAGTTAATAGTCTTCCTTATACACAGATTAATATCCAGCTGCTCAAGTTTGTAATCCTACGTACTTGACACTGGCTTTGGTCCAAAGATCCCACAGTCACAGAACTTGAGAGATGGAAGATAGAATCGAAAATCTGCCGAGACGCCGGTGTCACAGAGGAGGAATCAAGACTTGGGGAGGTTAAAGAAGGGGACACGCTGGACTGTGACTTGTGTCTCTGTCTCACTTATCATAGTAATTTCCCCTTTGCTCAGATCAAGAAATTTAAACTGGATGGATTTTCCATAAGATCCCTCTGCTTGGCAAGGGCAAAATAGGAACTGGCTCGGGCCCTGGAACTTCCTCACGATCACTTTCTAAAACTGCAGGCTTGCTTCCTCCCCGCTCTTGAGTTTCACACTCTGCATACCAATAACTCCTGGAAGGTGAAGCCCAAGCTTGGTTCTTCATTTCCATTGATTCCAGCGTCTGTTCCCCGGGTCACCAACAAGGGGGCTGCCCTGAGCCACAGCCAGAGCCATGGGAACAGACGAGGACGACTTCAGGACCACCCCCTCCTCAAATGTTAGCTGCAGAAAGGGACTTGTACTGCCACCATCTGGCCTTTGCGTGTGTCCCAGACATGGCAAGGATGTGGTGAGAGGGAAGGAAACAGCACACAAATTGTCTACTTTGCCATTCTCTTAAAATAAGCTCGGTGTGTGAGGAGGCTTTCAGAGCAGCAGGAATGGGGCTGCAGAAAATAGAGTGTGGTGCAGCTGCACCCTTTAGAACTTGGGGGGAAAACACATATTATTTACCAGACAATAATAGATCCCAGAGAATAATAATGATTATTATAGTGTTTGGGATGGCAAACGCTGTCGTTAAGGTTCCAGAATGGCTCTCATTATAATCCCGTTTTCCCAGTCCCTTATGAAAGCCTTGAAATTTTCTCCAAGTAGGCTGATGCTGTCCATGTTTGGCCTTTGTCCAAAGGTGATTTGAATGTAAAGAAACTCATTTGAGAAATATTCCTCTTTTTGAGGTCACGATTACATTAAAGAAAAAAAAGCCACATCCTTAAAAAAGCAGAGCATTCTTAAGTCGTTCAAAATGGCGGTGTTTCCCGGTCACTGGAAGAAAGCGTTAAATGCTTCTTTTTCTCTTTTCCTTTTTAAAGAAAGGATTCAGAGGCCCCCTCTGACTACAAGATTTGGTCATTCTTGGTCCCGAGCCCAGAGGTGGGGACGGTGTTCCTCCCTCCATGGCAAGTTCCAGGCTATGCTCCCTAGGTGGAAAAGAACTGTCCCAGAAGAAGCTACACTTGTGTCTTTGGATCCATTTGTGATTTCTGAGGCTCCTTTCCGATTCTTCATGACCTCTCATTTGACAGCAGCTCTTGGCATTTTTATTTCAGTATCCCTTCTTGCCACTGTCTCATTCTCAAAGGAAAAAAGAAAAAGAAAGAAAAGAATGAAGGAAGGAAGGGAGAGGGAGAAAGAAAGAAAGAAAGAAAGAAAAATGAGCTCTTGATTCAGAGATAAATACCCACATTTCCAAGTCTGACCATGCCAAATGAAAAGGTTTCCATGGCCTTGTAATTCCAACCCCATCACATATTTGCGGTGTTTTGCATTTTCACTTTGGTTATTTAATATACATATTAAATACACACAGATCTGGTGATTTAATGTGATTTGGGGAACTCAGGCATTTCCTGTCATGCACATTCAGATTTTCAAACCTTGTTTTTGGCTGATCATTATTATCGTTACCATTAACACCAGGGTTTGGATAGCAGGGTTCAAAGCACAAGCTTGTACTTTGTCCTCCCAATGGGCATTTTGACCTCCTGATGCTTGTGCTAAATTCATGCTACAGACACTCTCTGAGCAGTCTCCAGGTCTCTTTGTGGCCTCTTTTTCTTCATCTATAAAGTGAGGAAATTACATTATCTCTGGGGTCCCTTCACGTTTTAAATTCTACCACCTCTCTGAAATTATTCGTTCATTGTTCTAGGAATAATCTCAACAGTTGTAAAGATGTTTACGAGTCCTCTGTCACCACCTCACGTTAGCCAGATTTTACCCATTCACATTTCTGAAATCCTCATACATCAGCAGGAAAAACAGGTATTGTTTTGGGGCATGGGGAACAACGGCTGCTTGACCCTCATTCACTTGACAGATGTGCGTCTCGCTGAACCAGGGGCTGGGTGTGGAGATGTGAGCAAAACAGACACATCCCCAAACCTCAGGGACTTTACGGTTTGGTTGGCAGACCTCTAAGAGGCAGTTTACGAGGAGTAACTGAGCGTCCTTGGGAGGTTATATTTCAAACCAAGGGACTGGTAGCAAATGAAATAAGCCAGTGCGGATGGAGAGGCAGAGCCTAACCTCTGTGGTAGAAACTGGGGTAAGCATTCTCCTGAAATTGACTTTCCTGGTGAACAATCCTGTGCAGACCCTCTGCCCTGGGACCCCGACGCCCAGCTGGTCTGTTGTCCTCCAGTCCCGTGCTGCTGTTTGGTTTGGGTATCAAGAGATGCGAACAGCTCGCCCTTGTCAGACAAGACCCACAGAGAAGGGCATTGCTTCCAGCTACCAGCTGCCTCTGTAGAAAACCTCTGAAGAGAGGTCCACATGTCCACAGTAATTGTTCATGTGCTAAAAAGCGAATCTCTTGGCTTTCCTCCTTTGTAGCAGATACCAGAGCCATTACGTGGAGTACAGGGGTGAGGTCTGGAGCTCCAGGGTCCCCCGATGACCTTGCCACCTTTGGGGGTGACCCTGGGCAATTCAGAAGGGTTGCCGGTTAAGCGTGCAGTAAGGCGGAGGGCCAGGGTGGCCCCGTGGCCAGGCATGCCGTTGTGGTCTTTGGGTGAGGGCGTGGTGCACCGAGAAGCGACTCGTGTTTCGTGTCCTCACACAAAGCTGGCAGGGCTGACCCCGAGCGGAACCGTGAATTAGAGACACGTCAAAGTCATGCCGTGCCGCTCTAGTTCTGGGGACTCGGCGTAGGTCTGAGCTGCCGGCCGGCCAGAGGGTGCCGCTCTGACTCATGCCTGGGTTCTCCCCACGTGGGCCGGGGCTGTGGTTTGACCCAGCGGGTTCTGATGGGCCCCTTCTTCTCTTTTCCCAGGAACGCTCGCTCACAGGGTACCTTGCGTGGAGAGAGGGCGCAGAGCAAACCATGTCCCGCCATCCAATGACACCAGCTGGTCAGCTCACCACCCCCTCTGGCTAAAACTCAAACAAATAAAGCCGCTTCCTGTCATTAAGCATCTCAGAGGAAGCAGCCCTCCCTCGGTGGCCTCCAGCCCAGAGAAGCCAGCACGTCTTGGACCTACCAAGCGGCCCAGCCTTCTTGCGGCCACCGTCTCTGCTTCTCCCCAGAGGAACTTAGGGATTTCGCCCCTGGTTTTAAAACAAAACAAAACAAAACACCAACAAGCCACAAGGACCAATGTAGGTATTCTCCCCGCTCCATCTTCAAGGCTCAGAGGGTGAGGCTGGAAGATGATACGAATTTGAAAACAAAAATCTTTTTTTAGTCATTTTAAAAACTGCTGTGGTTTTGCTGCTACACGAAGAATTGTGATTTGCATTGTACGGTTTTGGACCTATACTGTTCACGTTTTGAAGGCGGAGAGGAATCATACTGGAGTCCCAACACTTCGGATTCATCTCTGTCCTGCCCAGGATGCACTTTTAAATGAAGAGTTAGAATATTTTATTGGCTAATATACTTTTCTTGTTATTTTTACAAAGGCCACCTTTATCCTTTTTAATGCCATATTTTCAGTGTTACACTTTTATGGCTTTTAATTTTCGATTTGACAGATGTAAGAAGCAGCATGAATAGTTTATACTGTGGTTTTTCAGAGACTGAATGCCAAGAGAACTCGGTAAATGTTTATTCTTCTCAGCTTTCTCTTTAAATTCTCCTAAATAGCGCCCCATTTGGGAACAGAGCAAGAGTGTTGAACTGAAGACCAAAATGCCCTCAAGGTGTAAAATAATCCGAGGGGGAATATTTGCTGGGCGTCACGAAAGACTTGGATGAAATTTCAACCCTGATGGTTTTCGGTGATCCAGGAAGTCAGTGAAGCAATCTCTCTATACGCAGAGTCCTTTCATGATAATTAGAATGGTATGGACAAACCAGTGAAAACAAGAGGGAAAGTGAGAAAGATCACCCATGATTCTGTTTCACTGTTTGCTTTCTCCTGTCATGGTTAAGAGAAATGTGCAATTCGATCCTCAATCAGTGGGTGGAGGATAACAGGGTAGATTTTCTTGTGTGCACTTGTACAGTTGTAGCTGCGAGTCCAGAAGTCCTCTAGAGCATGTGTACTGGCACTGAGTTGGTGAGACAGTCGTGGAGTGTCCCATTCTGATGAGTACAGAAAAAAAAAAAAAAAAAAAAAAAGAGAAAAAAATAAGAAAAAAAATCAAAAAAAAAAAAAAGGAGAAAACTAAAAAAAAAAAAAAAAAATCAAATCACCTTGTGATTCAGTGTATCTGTTTACTAACTCAGATAAAGCAATTGTTCCCTCTTGCGGGGTCCGGGTGCCCCCGCCCACAGGGCCGCTGAGCGGGAGGCTGGAGGGGTGGCCGGTGGGGGTTGGGCGAGGCTGGGGGGGCCCGTGCGGCGCCGGCCCTGAAGCGCCACGGGACCCGTGGATGCGGTGTACATAGTGTATTTCTATATTCTCCTTTGTACAGAGTCACTTAACAAGTCAAGCTACTGTTTTACAGGTGCTCCTTATTTATTAGAGCTGTGAGAGCTTGGGGGACACACCTGGCGAGCGAGCTCGCTTTTTAAAAATGAAATTGGGGGAGGGGGGGCAGGGGAAGGGAGGTGGGAGGGAGGGGAAGCTCGAAAGCCCAGGGAGAGATTTATAAAAGTGAACAAAAGGAAAACTTCCAGCAACAAATTAAACAAACAAACAGACCCCAACACCAAACCCACCCCCACCGCCCGCAGGAAGCAGCAGCCCCCTCCTCTGGGTGCTCCTTTCGCTGCGGGGCTCCCGACGTTCTCCTCTCTCCCTGACTGGTGTCAGCTTCATAAAACAAAAATAAATCTCTAAGAAAAAAAATGCACTTACATGTGCTTATTTCGCTTTTCTCATTATTATGACTACCGTTGTTGTTTTCCTTGTTATAGAAGGCGTTCATTTCTTTCCCCCAGGGAAAAAAAAATTTTTTTTCAAATAAAGTTAGTAAGTTTTAAGAGATGTCGAGATATAGGGGTGACGCCGGCCTTCCCCACCTGCTGTGTATGATGCTTGTGTGCAAACCAGAGCCTGCTGGCCCGTTCGAGGGTCTGTTCCCCCAGCCAGCATGCCCTTTGCTGACAACACGAAGGTGCATGTGCAGTGAGGTCCTGGGCCTGTAGATGTGTGTGTCCCTCTCAACTGCTCTCCCAGTCCTGATTTTTTTTTTTTTTTTTTTTTTTGGCTCCAAGGAGCACCATCCAGTGGTTGCAAACCTCCCCTGCGGGTTCCATTCTCAACAGTAGACCATCTCGACCCGTGGGCTTGGAGATGCTTTTGTTTTAACTTTACGTGAATGGATGGGTCAATCTGGGTTCTCCCTGGTACCTGAATTAAACATCAGAAAATGTCTAAGGTAGGTAGTGCACTAGCACCTCATTCTAGCCAACGTAGACCTTGTCTCATCCTCTTGTTCTGCAGATGAAAACACTGAAGCCTAGAAAGGTGAATGGACTTGCTGAGTCCCATACAGGTGTGGTTCAACTTACTGCAAAACGTAGACACTTTCCGCGGTTTCTTCTAAGTGACCTTCCTGGGAGTGGGTTCTGGAAACTGGGTTTCTTTCTCTCATGGAAACTGGAGGGAATCTCGGAGGTTCCTGGTGTGGGGTTATGTATATGACAACGACTCCATCAGGTACTCCGCAGACCCAGCTGAGGATGGGCCAGGGGCCGCGCACCCAGCTGTAGTTGTGTGGTACAGAGTCCCAGATAGCAGTTTTCATCTGGACTTGGCCACAGAGACAGTCACCCAGGATGCTGATTTTGCTTTTGTCGCAGTCCAAGATCGTTGAGCAAACATTGTGACCCTGCTGGAAACAAAAGCTACCTTTGTTCCAACATGAAAGGATTTCATGGCATCTCATTAGACATCAGCACACCTTTTTCCTTCCCTTCCTTCTCCTAATCTCGGTGTTCCCTGAACACAGAATCCTCTTGGGCTGTCAAAACGATATGTAAAGAGAAACAGAGGTCCTAATGCCAACGATTACTAGCATGTGCTGAGCACATGTACATTGGCCTCATTTAATCCGCAGAGTAAAAGAAGAATGAGAAGCTCAGTGAGTTTAGTAATTGCTCAGGATCACACAGCCAGTGAGTTGCAGAATGGGATTCAAACCCCTGAGGTGTGGCGCCAGAGCCCAGGCCACACATTCGGTCTGGAAAAAAACTGTTGACATCCTCATAAAGAGTCATTTTCACTTCCTGTGAGTTTGTGGCAGTGATTCGGTTTTGTTCCAAAGTGGCCCTCATTTTAAATGAAGCCAGAGGGTTGGGTGCTCTTGGCTTCTGCTCACCACACCTTACTGGGGGTGGGGAAGTGCTGAGACCACTCTGCTTCTGAGAAACCCGTCAGGCAGTGTCTTCCTCATTGGTTATCAAACCCCCACTGAACACAGGGCCCCATGTCTGACATTAAGGGGACAAGCTCCCAACCCCTGCCCCAGTAGCTTACAGGTAACCGGAAGATGGGCTGGCTGTTGAAAAGATGGACCACTTCTTCGTTTCACCGGGAATCTCTTTGGCTATTTTCCAGGATTTATGTAGTTGCACATCTGGAACCTAGATTCACAGCTTTGCAAAGCTGCACTCCCCTTGTGCTGCAGGTGTTCCCTTGACATTGGAAGGACAGCTTGAGCCATAAGCAGGCCTCTAGGTGTCAGCTCATGCCGCCTACGTGACATGGCCAAAGGCCAGAGCCGAGGCCCAGGTGCAAAGGCACTCAAGACTCATACTGCCTCACTCCCCTCTTTGGCTTCTCCTCTACCCCAAGAGCCAGAGTCCTAACTTCCTTGACCAGTTACAATAGGGCCTCACCCTGGGACAAGTCACGCGCTGCTTAAAACTCTTTAGTGATTCCTTGAGGCCTACAGAGGCAAAGCCAAGGGCTTAGTAGGACAAACGGAGTCCTCTGGGCTTGGCCCCTCTGGCCTCGCCAGGTCTGCCTGCTCTCTGCTAGTGTGGGGGGCCCTGCTTCCTGACACCCCTGCTCTTTCCTGTCCTCCATCTTTGCATATCAAAGTGCCCCTGCCTTGAATGCCTTCCCTTCATCTTCCCTGGGCAATTTCTACAACTCATCAAGACTCAGTGAACCACTTGGGTGATTCCCCCTGGCGAGCCTTTGGGAGCCTCTTTCTCCTCTCCCCTGCTGGGGCAGGCACACCTCCATGCCCGCCTCTGTCCTGGAGCACATCACACTCTGCTTGTCCGGCTGCTCACCTGTCTGTGCCCTTTGCTAATCTGCAAAGTCCTTGAGGGTAGGGATCCTGCCTTATTTGCCTTGTATCTCCTAGGCCCAGCACATGGAAAACTATTTTATTATTATTATTATTATTATTGCAATTGATAAACCACTCCTTCAAAGCTCAGTTTACATGCTACTCCTTGGTGAAGCCGAGCCTGATTTCCCTATGGCACGATTAACTGCTCCTCCCTTGGCTTCTCGTGGCTGCTGTTTAAATGGACAGAGGCCACTTCTCATACTGCTCTTCCCATGTCGTCTGGGCCCCTCAGAGGTAGGCCACTGTAGCCCTCCCAACTTTGTATCGTTGAAGAGCTACTCTCCACGCTTGGAAGAGAAAACTTGGGCCGGGATGTGGCATTAGTCAAGCCTAGTGATGGAGGAGGGCAGTGCAGCCCCAATGACCAGAGCTATTGTGCCGCAAACACAGAAAGACTGGGGACCTTCATTCTGTTTCTTGTGCTCCAGGGAGGGGGGGTGCCGGCTCCAGCCCCACTTCGGCCAGTTGGTCAGTGCACCTTTGGGCTTCTTCTGAACGCAGGGGGAGCCACACAAGGGAACAAGACTCAGTCACTGCCCTGGAGTTTCTGTGCTGTGTCACGGAACTATGGCACTTTCTACCCAGAAGAGCCTTAGAGATGAGATAACTCCTTGACCCTTGCAGACTCTTATAGACGGGAAGTTAGGCTTCCATCAACACCCAGAAAGGGCCTCTTCTTCTATCTTGCTGACTGTGGATGGAATGAACAGCTGCCACCAGTGTCTGTAATTCTTCTAGTGAAAGGGGTCCCTCTGCTGAGACAGGTGTCTCTCTGTGCACGGCCCAGGATGAGCTTTACACACATTCACACATTATTAAATTAACGAATTTAATTCTCACAACAGCCTCATGAGGGAGGCACTGCCGTTATCATCATTCCCATTTCGTAGCCAAAGAAACTGAGGCATGGAGATGAAGGGGTTTTCTGTCCCAGCACCACCCACAGTAAGAGGCAGGACCCAGAAGCAGGCTGCAGGGTCCACACCCCCATGGCCATGTCAAGCCGCCTCACCAGGGTGGGGGACTTCTGATGGCTCAGACCACAGGGCAGAGTTCAGGTCACTTCCTTGGTGCCTACGCCGTGAGATGGAGACGTCTTTGACCTTTGTTTTGTGTTTGGAGAAGGGAAAAAAATCTACTCCGACTTTTCCTGATACCTGGTTTTGAACAACATCAAAAATACAACTGTCAGTAGGTAAAGTTTGATGGAGGTGGGGTGGGACCCTGTTCCAGCAGCTCAGAGGGAGGAAGAGAGGAGAGAGGCGCTGTGGCACCCATGTTAAATTTCTGAGGCAGGCACAAAGGGGACACATAGGCCCCAGGTGTTTTCCATTTCCCGTGGTTCTGATGCTTTGAGCTGTAAGCTGGGCTTTCTCCCCTGGTGCTTGTTTAGAAGGGCAAAGGGATGTCACCCGAAGCAGGGGTGGAGCTGCCGGGGCCACATGGGGCTGCATCGCTTTGCGCAGAGAGCAGGGGGCTGAATCCAAGCCCCACGGTCACCTTTGGGCTCAGTCACTGGATCCCTGGTTGACTAAGCCGACTGAATAAATGGACAGAAATGTTTACAGCCTCCACATGCCAGACGCCAAAAAGGGCCAGCCACCCAGACTATCTCGGGCGAGCCTCGTGAAACCACATGCTATGAGTGCAATCCTCACTTCTGGAAAAGGAAGACACAGTCCAGGGTCGCTGAGCTAGTGAGTAATAGAGCCGAGATTTGGACCCTCTGTGCCCACGGGCAGTGCTCTTTTGATGGCACCACAGCTGCAGAAATACCAGCGTCAATTCAGGTCGTAACTCAGTTTGAATCTGAATCAGCCAACAGAACACATGCCTGATGATGTCATTCCAGCCTGCTCCCAGACCTCTGGGAAGGTCTAACGCTCTTACCTCACCGTTCCTCACGTTCAGGGTTGGGCCAAACCAGCAGACGGTGAACCCCTCCAAGGGGGAGCGAAATCCACTGCTAATCTTAGTGGACGTTTATTCAGTGTGTACCAAGTGCCGTTCAGTTGCATTGTTTTATTTATGCCTCACCACAACCCTGTGCGAAGGATACTGTTATTATTCCTATTTTACAGATGAGAAAACTGAGCCCACAAGGCCAAGTAAGGGCAAAGCCTGAAAGTACATTTGGTCAGATAGCAGAGCCCACGTTTAACCAGCCCACTCACGTGTTAGCCTCGCTCTTGTGGATGAACAGATGCCTGCATGCATGAATAAAAGAGCATTTGATTGATGTACGTGTGGCCCAATTTTACACCAGTCACTTTCACACATGTCATCTCATCTTCAGGATCAACCCTGGAAGTGACGTAGAGGAGCACAAAAGTGGTTCCTATCTCTTGAGTTACCAAAAAAGTCAACCGCTCATATCTTCTTTAACTAACCTCTAATAAATTCCCGTTCTGAATGAGAACTCTTCTTTGCCACCATCGCCAGCCTCACAACGCAACCCATAGGAATGCTCAAGGGGATTCACTCCACAGCTCTATACTTACTTCCGCTCGTCTGCTTTGCTCCAACAGCCTGGGAGCAGGGACCGGGGCTGATTTATCTCTGCATTGTCTGTATGCACCCAGCACTCAGCACTCAGCACTCACTCGGTGTTGAAGGATTGAGTGTTTGGAGCGGGGGTCCTGGTAGCTGTGCCTCTCATTCACTGCGGGAGCAGGATTAGGTGAGTCCCTCAAATCTCCTCCCCACTGTCTGTGTCCCCTTTCCCATTTTCTGCTCTGGGCTTTCCTCCAGAGTCTGTGCAGGTGACGCTGTTGGGAAACCCTGGTGTCTGGGCAGCACGTGAGGGGCCACCACCTCCCCAGCTGTGTGGACAAGACCGCTGGGGAAGAGCACCAGAACAGAAGCATACAGTCTCCACTGGAAGGCACTGGGTCCTGAGGATGACAAGGAAAGCCCTCAGCTACTTCTCATGCAAGCACATCACATTCCATTTAAATGTCCCATATAAGATCATTTCTGATATTTGAAACACCTGAAAAAGGATTTGCTCCAGAAAGGTGCACGTGAGTGAGTGAGCTCTGAGGGTGTGCCCTTCGACCTTGGTAATGAAAGGGAAGGTATATCCTGAAGCATATTTAGCCAGAACCTTTAGACTATGGGGTGAGTTCTTCCCCTTCGTTCTAGGCTTATTTACACAAGAGGGAGAGATTATCACAAAATAAAAACAATGAAAACAACTGTAGGTAGATAGAAGAGTTTTATAAAGCAACAGCACCCTTTTTTATTGTGCGCTCCCAGCACCCCCAAACCCCATCCTCCACCGAGACCTTCCTTTCCTGCCTTGCCGTTTGGTTTGCAGTGTCTCCTTCACACACAGTAGCTGGATCGAGGCTCAGGACCAAAGGCCAGGAATGCAATGAGATACTTTTATACTTATTGATTCTTTAAAAAAGAGTTTGTTTTCATGAAACTTTAATTCACTTTTTTTCTTTTCTCCTCTCTCTCTCTCTCTCTCTCTCTCTAGCTTTTTAGCCTAACTGCTACACATTTTATCCCTGTTCTTTGTGAAATGCTAATCCAGCCCGGGGTTTTCGTTTTCCGGGTGTAACTTTTCAGAAATTGTATATCTGCATAGCAACCCAGCGAGGGCCGCCTATGTCATGGTATCACATGTCAGAAAGATGAAAAGGACTCCAAATCTTAGCTCTCTACAAACTTGGCCCTCCAATCCTGGGGCAGAGAGCTCGCTGGCCTTAATATAAATGGCAGGAGAGCCATTTCAGGGCCAGAGAGGTGCAAACTTTTATCTTGTTGATGACAGAAAACGACACATGACCTCAGCTCCGCTCGGTGGGGACGATCAAACCAGAAACAAAGGCCGTATTTTCCTCTGCTCTCGTCCCTGCTGTCAGCTTCCAAGTGCAACCTGAGCCTGGATTCTGAACCCAGTGTCCAGATTAGAGATTGTTGACTCAGATTTAGTGGTGAAACGTGAGCCCGACTCTGTTGATGGCAGGCCTTGAAGGAGCAAGTTTACTTAAGCCAAGAGAGAGATTGTATGTCAGACGAGAGCCTGGCTTCTCTTTATCACAAACTTCCTGATCTGCCTCTGTTTTAATAGTTTCCACCACCACCACCAAAAGGGAGACACAGAGAGACACAGAGAGAGACAGAGACAGAGACAGAGAGAAGGAGAGAAGAAGCACTGTCTTGACTCCACCTTCTCAGTGTCATAAATCAGGAAATTAACAAGTGTGTAACTGGCCTTTGCCACGGTCCAAGACAACGAGCTTTTTGTGTTTCTTACTGGTGGCCAGCACTTAACAAAATCAATGGAGAGCTCCACTCAGAAAGGATGAAAAATGAGGGCTTGATCTTACCATTTAAAGGATATTTCCCAATACTCAGGCACATGGCTTTTATGAGGCTCAAACATGGCTTAGAAACTTGCCTTTTCGGTCTGAAGGCAGGTCATTAAGAGAAATCATTACATCGCTTTCCCTGTCTCTGTCTCTCTCTCCATTTTTACTTTGGCACCCTCCCGGCTTTTCCTTGGCTTCTGATTTCATCCCTCTTTTAGATTCTCTATGCCTTCAGTAATTTATGTGCAAGATATTTTCCCAACCTCCAAATGTTTTTCCATTTGGCAAACCATGTCTCTAAGCTTCCACACAATGTAACCGTAGAGTTCATTTATACTAGAAAACGTAAGCTTGGTCAATGGAAAAGCCTAACAAGCCAGTGTCGGTGACCCCGGGTGCCTGGGCCACAGCGCAGACGGATCCTCCAGGCCACCCCAGGGATGCAGGGGGTGGGTGTCGGGGAGGAGTGTCTTTTCCAGGTTGCCACAGATGCTTGGTTTCTACCCTCCTTGTCTCTGAAAAGGAAAGAATTCCTTCCAAGCCTCTTTCTCGTATAGTTTTTGGAAGCGTCAGGGCACCATATGGAGAATCGTTTCACGATTCTCCTGATGGCTTTTACGTGAGCAGCTATAAATTGGATGATTTCCTTCAGGTCTGATATCCCTGTAGTACCTGCAATGGATTGTTGGGAATAGTCACTGAATATGTTAGTCCTGTGCTGATTTTGATAGGAAAGAGAACCCAGACCCCCTTTTGGTAGGGGACACTGTTAATTTGGGAAGTGATGGGGCGGGGTGGGGAGGGGGAGCGTGCCTTTCCAATTGGTCATTGGGGTGCTTCACCCCCATTGACTTTTTCATTCTAAAGTCATGGATTTAGGACTGAGGCAAAAGTTGAGGCTAATGCCTCTTCCCCAATGCAGCGCTGGCCTCTCCCCAGGGCTCTTAATAAGCCAAGCCCGGCTGGGCTGCTCTGTGAGAGACAGAGGGAGCTAGTGGGTGGGACTTATGTCCAGTCACTCACAGGGCATATCTAGACAGCATTTTGGCCTCTGAAATATGAGGTCTATTCACTGAGATTCTGGACACCTTTTCTTCCTAAATAATAGCCGTGCAATGATACAAACTCCCTGCGTTTTACTTTTTTAAAAGGTGGCTCATGAGGTGCTTGGCCCAATATTCTGTTGGCTTAATAACAAATTAAAGGCAAAGAATCATTTTAATAAGGATAAGACTGTAGGCGCATCTTTTTAGGGTGTTTATTTTGCTTGGATAGCGTTTCCTTAAGTCGTTGAATTTCTTGGCCCTGTATATGAGTGCCAGGGGAGCAGAGGTTGGTGAATATAGTCTACTGAACCCTCAGTGAGGGAGGAATCAAGCCCTTCAACTGTTTCCCAAGCACGTCTGGGTAGAAAAAAGCCAAAAACCAAAAACAACAACAACAACAACAACAAAAACCCATAAAAATCATAGTGTTGAGGATTGGTTGGCTCTGGGAATTCATTCACTCGGATGTATTTTTAGGCTTTTGTTTATCTTTCTTGATTGATAAAGTAATTATCAAAATGCGTTAGAAAATAATAGCCAACTGGTGAGAAAAGGAACAGTTGGGGGAAGCAAAGCAATGGAGGAAAAGCATCCACAGACGGTACTTCAGGCTTTCCAATGAAATTCCGTGAACATTCTTTGTCTCTTTTGCCTTTCCCTTCTTTGGGACTGGGTGCAGGATCAAGCCTCCCCCACCACACGGTGTCTGATTAACTCCCCAGGAAAGGCTGCCCTCGGCTTCCTTCCTTCCCCCAGGTCCCCACTTCCTTCCCCACCTTTCTCCATCCCTCTCGGCTCTGAAGTCTGCCACAGGCCAAACAGAACCCCAGCAGATGTTTGTGGTCTGTGTGCCAAATGGGAACCTGAAGGATGAACCAAACACCAGTCCCGCTGAGAGGTGGCACCAGGCCATCTGACATTAGAAACACAGAGCGTCGGTCCATCCAGCAGGCTGGGTCCTCCAGGGAGCAGAGGAGGGCTAGATAATTAGCTGGCACAGACTGTGCATTGGCCCATTGCTCTGCCTTCTGAAGAGCACACAGAGGCCTTTCACGGAGGCTCAGGGAGGTTGGGCAAGACTCTCCATGCGCCCACCACCCTGGCTGGCCATCCTGGCTCTGGCCTACAAGCCACAGCGCCATGTGGCACCCTTGACCATGGCGCCTGGCACAAGACCGAGCAGGAGGTTAAGGACCACTACCGTTGGAAGCTTGGAAGTGCCATGTGGCTCAATAGACATCCCTGCCCCCCACACCACTGCAGGACCAAATGAGGAGAATGGACCGAGTGTGGATGTACGGATGGAAGACCTAAGCTTCTGTCTCAGCTCCACAGTTTACTGATGTGTGCTGTCGGCTGTATTGGTTTTTAATGTTTCTGAGGCTTGGTTTCTCCATCAGTCATATGGGGATTATAATACCTGCTTTTAGGGTTACTTCCAGGATTCAGTGATAGCAGGTATGCTAGCTTACCTTTCCCGGCTCAGCTCTGTCTAGCAGGGGACCCCTGGCTGAATTCAGCCAATGGGAACTCGGGAGGAGGCATTTCTTTCCCCTTCTCTCTGCCTCGGGCAGCTTTCTTTCCTCTGTGACTCCAGTCCCCTCTAGAAAGCCCTTAGTATTGCAGCTCCCATGCTTCCTCCCTTTGTTCCTTCAGCCTCAGGGTTACCTCACTGTCCCCCATCCAGCTATTCAGCTCACGGTCCCCAGTGCAGCCAGTCCCCTTCAATGAATCGCCTTGCATGTAAATGTCTGAGGTGCTTTCTATTTTCCTGACAGGACCTTGGCTGATAGAGTGTGTGGATGTGCAGACATGTCGCAGGCCTGCACGCAAACAGACCCCCTGAGGATCTCATTGCACAAAGTCTACTCCCCTGGCCCTTCTCACCCTAGGCATCAGAGGTGGGACTTTACCCACGAGGTCAGGATCTTTCTGCGCCACCTGTCAATCTGAAACAGTTTCTAGAGAGGTTCTTCAACTTGGGGTGTTATACAGCCAGAAAAAACTGGGGTATTTTTTTAATGTTTATTTTATTTTGACACTGTGAGCAAGGAGGGGCAGAAGGAGAGAGAGAGAGAGAGAGAGAGAGAGAGAGAGAGAGAGAGAGAGAGAATCCCAAGGAGGCTCTGCACCAAGCAGAGCCCAGCGTGGGGCTCGGTTTCACAAATGGCGGGATCATTACCTGAGCCGAAATCAAGTGCCATACGCTCACCTGACTGAGCCACCCAGGCGCCCCTGTCATATATTGATTTAAACTGTATGCTGTCATAAAAAGTATCCAGTGGCCTTCCGGTATGTCTTCCATTTACCCTCTGCTAAGGAACATGTCGGTGATGGGGTCCGGTCCGTCTAGGCTCTTCTAGGTTTGCTGACCTTTTTCTGTGTCTCCCACTGTTTCACTTCAGCTAGTGTTTTCTCGTTTCCCAGCCTTGTCCTCCATTCCAGTGAGCGAGTGAGTGTTGGGTCGTGTCATCGTACTACTGCAAAGGGCCGTCTCTGGCGAGCTGCCCGCTCTGTCCCTCCCCGCGTTTTGCTCTGCCCTCAGTGCTGTTTCTCTCTGTCTGCCTTCTCTCTTCGGGTTCTGCTGTGCTGTGGGGATAGAGAAGGTTGCACTCCACTCCTTTTGGCAGGAAGAGTAACTTCCTCATTGAGGTCAGGATTGAAAATGAATTTCCCCATTGGGCAGAAAGAAGGAGGCCCACACTTCCTGTGTAGTGTTATTAATTGGCCGCCCCTCCCCTGCCTGTGGCTGTTCTGGATCAGGACTGTGGTGCTTAACCATTTCCTGCCCCAAACTGGGGAGGCTACGAAGGCACTGTGTGAGCGATAAAGTACTTTCTAGTTAATTATTAGATTTTGTGGACCATCACTCATTGGGTATTGAGCTACCTCAGCTGGCCCTGCCTCTGCCACGGGGGAGACCTCAGGGTCCAAGAATCGTCCCCTGGGAGCAGGAAAGCCAAGTCCAGAAGGAGAGGGACAGGGGCTGTGGAAGATATGACAGCAGTGTCCTTGCCTGAGGAGCATACTTAGTGCATCTTTCTCACTCCCATCCCCACAGACAGAATTACAGTATCTCATCTCAGATGGGCCTCGAAAGACATTCTTTACAGGTAAGGCCTCTCTCTTCTCCTTTGCCTAAAATTCATGTCATTCTCATCGAAAGTATAGTAACCTGATGACATGGGAACATTTAAAACCTATCTGTGACTTCACAAATGACATTGACACTGAAGTGTGGAGTTGGGAGTCCTTAGGTTGGTACGTTTGTACATCCCAAACTTCCTGGATTGCATTCCTGTAACTTTGGAGTCATCTCTTGCTCACAGAGTCATAGATCATAACAGTTTAGAGCTGGAACGGACTTTACCGTTCATGTTGTTCAACGCACCCACTTACGCACTTATGCACATGGGGGGACTGAGAAAGGCTGAGTGGCTTGGCAGGTAGCTAGTGACTGGCAGTACCCAGATGAGAACCTGGGTCTTCGTGGACTCTCAATCCAGTGCTCCTTCTATCGGCCACCACAGCAATTAAAACTAACTACTGGTTTTGCAGCCTTGATGGGTGTGAATTGTGTTCCACAGAAGCAAAGCCCAGAGAAGATTAATGGTGCACTGGTAAATGTTTAACTAAGGGCTCTCTGGGGGAAAAAATGCACACACACACACACACACACACATTTAATATACATTTTTGCTGATATGAAGGATGAGCAGCACACAATTTACAAATAATAATAAGGTATGCACTCTTTGTTATAAAAGGGATTCTCACAGAATGCTTTTGTTGATTTTTGTTGAATTCTTGTACCTGTACCTGGTTTCAATTGCTGAACGACTATTCGGTGATATTTCCCTGTATGGTAACATATGAGACAAAAGTAAGACCATAGAGACATAGGTTGGAACTTTGCTCATTCATCAATGACACAAGCGACTTCTTTTCTAGACCAAATTCTACTTTCCGAATACTAGAACAATATTTCCTCAAATTTTTGCGCTATCCACAATGTAACAGCCGTAGATATGACATGTTTTTAAGTTAAATTCTCATTATTAACATTTTCCATCACTTTCTTAAGTCCAGACAATTAACATAACCGTAAACCAAGCCCTGATTTCTAGCATACGCTGATTTCTGTGGTGTAAATATTTTCACCACAATCGATTGCAAACTAACAATGTGACACCATTGAACTTGGAGTTGGCACGACCCAGGCAGTGCCACCTCATTATGCAATATTTCCACTGTTTGGCTATAACAGGTATGAATAACCTCAGGAGCACAGAAAACAGTATAATGTGGTAAAATAATTGGGAAGTGATGAGTTTGGGGCATCTTTTAATTTCGTGTTTAGCATTTCTCATTTAATTGTAATGCATGTAATTTAATATCTAATAATGTCTGTATTTAACAAAATATTCCTGAAATATTCCTGAAAATGGAGAATTGGCTCTCATGAGCTGACAGGACGAGGCCCCAGCACATACCAGCAGAAGACGGGTAGAATGGTCCTGCACTTCTCAATGTCTGCCCAAGGCCACTGGGCGGAGGCCATGGACAATGGCCATCTGGGTAAGAAGGTCTGGGCAGAACTCAGGCTGAGGGATTCAGGGCAGATTTAAGAATATGGATTAGATCCCATGTAGTAAGTAACTCAAGGTGTTTTCTTGGTACATCTTTCTAAAAGCTCCTGGAAGTAAACAGTTTTCAATATTAAGGAAATTTAAATATTAAAGAAATTGAAAGGAAAAAGGGGGGGAAAGGGGACAGAGAAATAGGAAGGAAAACAAGGACTATTTTTTTTTAATGTCGTTTATTGAGAAAGTGATTTGTTGACACAAAATCCCAGGCTCGCTTTTGTGGACACCCCCAGCCCTGCCCACATGTGCTCTGTGGACAGTACCGGCCCCACCCGTGGGCACTCCTTCGGTGAGGACCTGACCTCTTACTGCTTTGGAAGGAGAGGATGAGATTACCAGAGCTTTGGATCCATTTTTGGATCAAATGAAAACGGCAGGCTAATCCTTAGTGTGCTGCTCTCCTCTTACAGATGCTGGCCTCACTGTCGGGGCGGGGCTTCAGGTCTCTAACCGCCCCAGCCCCAGGACAGCAGTGGAAAGTCACACGCAGCTCGGGATGCCCGCAGAGCCCCTCCTGACCTCAGTCACCTGATGAACCCATCTCTCCAGATCACTCTGGCGTCCCTTTCTCCGTGGAGCCTTCAGGGATGATGTCCCCAGGCAGTTTCCCACTCTCTCCTCCCTTCTGCCACAGCATTTGTTGTCACTCACTATGTCTTTTTGTTCACTCGTCCTTGTTCCCAAAAAGACCGTGGGCTCTTTGAGCGTCTTCTCTGGTCCGTGCCGAGTGCACAATGGTATCTCGATAGATCTTAGACGCTAGATCACCTTGTTCAGTCATTCTCAAACATCTATGCATGAGAATGACCCGAAGAAGGGGTTCAAATGCAGATTCTCAGACCCCAGCTGAGCAGTTGTGAAACCTGGGTCTTTAATTAAAGATCAGGCAATTGTGACGCACATATGTTCACAACCCACCCTTTAAGAAATACAGATTTGTTCAAACTTCCCATTTTGCAGGTGGAGAAACAGAGGGCTGGGGATGCAGTCCTGATTCAAGACCCTTAGCTACTTAGCGCAGTGGGACAGCATGGTACTTTGAACTAGAACTATCTTAAATTCTCATGAAGTGAAGTAAGCGAACCACAGCCACGCTGAGGAACGTTAAAAATACCGCGAGCTAAAATAATTGCGTACCACACCTTAAAACATTGACAAGACTCTCCATGGCCAGATGCCTCTGCCGCGGTCCACGATGAGATGATGGTACCTTTCTTCCTGTTACTGGCAGGGTCTCCTTAGAATTTGAAGCGTTTTCTTGCTGACGCCAGAACAATGACTTCTGCCTCTAAAGTGTCATTTGCCTCAATGGCTGCCCAAAGAGGCCATCTGGCACAAGCTCTAGTGCCCGCGGGTGCGCCCTGCCCACCTTCGGAGGCTGTCAGTTTGCCGCCGCAGGCACAGGGCCCCGAAGAAGAGCCGGTGGTCAGATGTCTGGCTCACGCCTGTTTTTATGGGCGAACCCTTATTTCATCTGCCCGTTGTTTGGTGAGTGCCACGCGTGCTGGTTACCGCCTTGGACAGCAGGTGCCACCTAGAGGGCCCTGTGACTGCTTCCGTGGTTTCACAGTGGCGAGCTGGGCGGCCTCGGGGCCCCAGGGAAGCTCTGCAGCCACCCGCTAAGGGTTACACCAGCCCCCACGCGGGCCTGGCACTTCGGCTTTAGAGGAGACCGTCGCCAGGGGAGCCCAGGAAGGATAGAGGAAGGCTATCTGGCTGGTTCCTAGCTTCCAGCTTCCTCACTTGGTGGGACTCCGAGAGGAAATGAGCAGGAACTCTGTTCCTCGGCCACAAGGTGTCAGCAGTGGGCTGGCCAGGTGCGAGCTCTGCGCGCAGCCCCGGGAGGAAAGCGCCGGCAGGCACACAAGGTGCTGCCGGTCGCCTTTGAAACTCCTTATTTGGAGGAAGCCTCTTTCTCATTAGGAACAGCACATTGATTAAGGTACCAAAAGACCCGCCTTTCGGTCTTGCCCGTGGACCAACCACATGCCTCCATCTGCCCTCAGAAGAGCGAAGCCGCCGCTGCAGGGCCTTGACTGGAAGAGGTCCCACAGGTGGGGGTTGGGGGTAACGCCGCAGGAAGCGGTGACGTACAGAAGACAATGGGGGCACAGAAGAGAGTAGGACATGGACATGAGTTCTGGCTTGTTTACTTGCTCGCTGTGAATTTGGAGTCTGGGTTTGCTTCCCCATTTCTAAAATGCCATATTCCCCATTTTTCAAATGGCAACAGTCACAGGATCGTTGTGCGGATCAAGTGAGATGAAATGATTTGCAAACCATGAGGTTCCACATAAGCATGGGTGCCGTGGTTGGGGTTCATCTTTCCACCCGAGTTGTGTCACAGGGCTTCCTCCAGACTGGAGGAACAGAGCCCGAAGCAGGGGAAGGGGCCAGCTCTTCTCCATGTGGGTCACTGGAGTCCCCTGCGCGAGCCGCCGGCCATAAACTCCTGATCTGGCCTGATAGAGTCATCTTCCAGCAAGATTCTTCCTGGATGCCTTTCCATGGCTTGTTTCCAAGCAGAAAGCTGGCAACGGCTGCTCACTCTTCCTTCTTCACTGAGCCTTCTTTTCCATATTGGAAGAAGATGAAATGCACATTTCAGAATGTAAGTTTTTCCTGTAGGACACTATCCCCAATGGTGGAGTGATGGAGAAAAATATTAGATGAAGTCAGGGGATAACTGAGTAACATACTGATTTATAAACTCATGGAATGAAATGAAGGCGTTTTTTCCACTGGTGGGGTTATTTATTATGTCCTAGCTGGCCAGCTCCCAGGGTTGAAAAGGCTTTGGTTCCTGAGTAGTAGAAATAGCAGGAACCAATTTTCTCCACTGCTCCTCTTTCAAAAACACAGAACTCAGCTGATGCTGAAATACATCCAGTCATAGGCCCAACTCGGGATTCTCCTGCTCAACACCTCATTGGGGTGAGTGGGACTGATGCCCAGATCCCATCACTCCGGGATGATGGCAGAGAGGTGAGGCCGTCGCCACAGGTCACTGTGCTGTGGACCCTTTCCTGGGGCCCATCCCCTGGTGGAAACCAACTACCCTGAAACCATCCCACAAAAAACCCTGATGGGATTTTGATTGTAATTTTACTAAGTTATATATCAATTTATGGAAAAGCGACACCTTCATGGCATAGAGTTTTTCCTTCCATGAACATGGTGCTTCTTTCCGTTTATTCCATTTCTCCTTTATCTTTCAAGAAAAAAAAATGTTTCTTTGTAAAGGAAAATTTGTTTCTTTGTAAAAATTTGTTTCTTTGCACATCTTATGTTAGATTCATTCCTAGATAAGTTACAGCTTTTTATTACTTTTGTGATGGTACCTTTAAAAATATCTACTTTTTTTTTACCTTTAAATTTATATCCAAGTTAGTTAGCATATAGTGCATGCCAGTACATAGAAAAACAATGTGTGTGTGTGTGTGTGTGTGTGTGTGTGTGTGTTGATAGCAATTAACTGAAGCCTTATTAGTTCTGTACTTTGTCAATTGCTTTGGATTTTCTGTGTAAAATAGTCATATCAAATAATGCCAGTGTTAGTTTTTCCTTTTCGATCCTGATATGTTTTATTTCTTTTTGTTTTCGTACAGTGCTGACTAGCATTTGAGGTCATCCTGCAAACAGTGATTTGTTTAGGATTTGGGGGTATAGGTTCATAAGTGAGATTAGCTTGCAATTTTCCTTTCAGTCATAGATCTCTGCCCCTAAAATACAAGGACTTGCTCTTAAGATGCCAGGAATACATTTTATTTATCACGAGGGAAGGGTGGGGCACCTGGGTGGCTCAGTGGTTGGGCAACCGACTTCGGCTCAGGTCATGATCTCACAATTCATGAGTTCGAGCCCCGCATCGGGCTCTGTGCTGACAGCTCGGAGCCTGGAGCCTGCTTCAGATTCTGTGTCTCCCTCTCTCTCTCTGCCTCTCCCCCACTTGCACTCTGTCTGTCTCTCAAAAATGAATAAACGTTTAAAAAAATTTTTTTTATCACTAGGGAAGGTTAAAAACATGAAGGTTATTGTCTTTAGAAAAAAGGGAGATGGATAAGAACAGAGAAGCAAGGGGAAGGAATGGTAACTGTGCTGGGGAGAAGGGGGAGTTTGGGCTAATTCAAAGTGAGCCCCCAGCCCAACAAACAGCTACAAGAACTTTTCTCCTTTTACTGTTGAGGGCTTCCCCACACATCACTTAGAAAGGGGGGCAGGAGAGGCATACTTCATGGGGAGATGCCTCTGTACTGCTTAAGAGACTTGGTTGCAGAGGAAGGGCTCTGTATCCTACATGCATGGGGGCAGTCACTCAGTTTTGTTTCCTCAGTCTTCCTCCCTCCCTTCCTCAGATGAGAGCACACTTTCCTCCGTTAGACAATTGCTCCTCCATGCTTATGTCATCAGTTTCGACGAGGCCACCAGTCCGTATATGCTGCCTCGTGCCCCGCTTGGGCGTGTGGCCCAAGCCTGGCCTGCTCTCTGGCCTTAATGATCAGTACATATGGTGGACAGGAGGCTCAAGATGGTCTCATCGGAGTCATTCATGAGATGAAATGTGCTGATAGTGTTAGTGACTCTCCCTTTCCTTCCTCTTGCTGAGTTGGCAGGAGGTAATTCTGGAACCGCCTCCTGTCATTTCCCTTTCTTCTCTCCTCCCCGCTGGACAGAGTTTCTTGAAGGAAGAATGAGATCAACACAAAGAGAGAAGCCGAGATGGAAAACTGAGAAACGGCCCTGCTGATGGACTCTGAGTCCCTGGTTCCACCCCTGTGTCCTCCAGTTAAATAAGCTGAATGCGATCCCCCCCCTTTGGCTTAAGCTAGCTTTGAGTTGCACCCCCGGACTCACTCGTGGTGAAATCTGCTGAATGAGCTCAGGGGCGGGGATAGTGAGCTGCCTCTGTGCTCTCCGTACAAATCCCTCTTGCAATCATGCAGCTTGTGACATTTGCTAGTGAGGATTCAAACAAGCTGCCGTCATTTACTGGTGGGTAGGAGGGGGATGGAGCCCCCTGATAGAGACACTAGAGTGGTTGCTCCAAAGAATCCCCAGGGTCCTGTGCCGCGAGAGTGCTGAACACATCAGCACACGTGCCCAGTGCTATGTACACTCAGGTATCCTTTTGGTCATTGCTTGTGTTTAGAAATAGGTGATACCTTGAAGGGGGCCCTCCCTTCAGGTAGGCCATTTTTGCCAAGAATTATTTTTTTTAATTTTTTAAACATTTATTTATTTTTGAGAGAGAGACAGAGAATGAGCAGGGGAGGGGCAGAGAGCGAGGGAGACACAGAATGGCAAGCAGGCTCCGGGCTCTGAGCTGTCAGCACAGAGCCCGAAGTTGGGCTGGAACCCACAAACCATGAGATCATGACCTGAGCCGAAGTCGAAAGCTTAACTGACTGAGTCACCCAGACACCCCAAGGATTATTTAATAAAGGCGTAGGCTGAGGGATCCACTTTCCAAGGAGGGAAAGCCCTGTTTGTCACGGAATACCCCTGCCCCCACCCCCACCTTGAGCCCAGGCATGCTGGTGTGCAGCAGGATTTGATGTCCAATTGTGCATGCTGTGTGAAGAAGACTGGTGTGAGGTAACGAAGGCCAATGTTCAATCTACAAAATGGTGATTTCCGTTCATTTTTGCTTGTGATGCACAATGTGGTTTTAAAGTTCCAAAGAACAAGGTTTCTTGAAAATATCTTATTTTTTTCCTGATAACCAAACATAGAAGCAGCACTAAAAACTGCAATAAAAATCAAGCAAATAAAGATAATTTAAAATCTCATCACCCACAGGTCGGCACCATGTGCATTTTGGGGTGTTTCTCTCCCAGACTTGTTTCTTCTACCCAAGAGCAAGCTTAGAAGCTGAATCCAGATCAGAATTGAGGTCTCTTAGTGCCTCGTAGGAATACTTGTTTTTATTTTTCATGACACATTAGAAAATGATAGTACAAAAATCCATGAACCTAAGGCCCACATATAACAAAAGTTAGCATTTTCTATTTACTTCAGATACTTTTGTTTTAATAAATACAATGTTGTAAAATTTTGACAACCCTCCCCTAATCCTTTTCCTCTCCCCTAGAGATACCAATTTCCTGAAGTTGAGAGTTTCTTTTCCCTATGTTTTATACTGTTGTAATGTATGTTTGCATACTTAAATTATAATAAGATATCATTTTGTGGGTTTTTTAAAAGACTTATACAAATTATGGAGTGCCCTGATGACTCAGTTGGTTGTCTGACTCTTGATTTCAGCTCGGGTCAGGATCTCATGTTTCATGGGTTCAAGCCCCATGTCAGGCTCCACACTGAGCATGGGGCCTGCTTGGGATTCTCTCTGTCCCTTTCTCTCTCTGCCCCTCCCCTGTTCTTTCTCTCTCTCTCTCTCTCTCTGTCAAAATGAATAAAGTTAAAAAAGAATAACAACAAAAAAACCCAAAAAGAAATGCAAAATATATCAACATGTGTATCTCCTTCAACTTTCTTTATTGCACTTGTCATTAAATTTCTGGTATGTATTCACACTGATACATCTATATCATTGTAGTTACTGTATCATAGTCCATTAAATGAATATATCAGAGTTCATTTATCCATTCCCTTGTTGATAGACTTGGAGACTGTTCCAGTGTTTTGCAATTTCAATGTTACCATGAATACATTTGTTCTCACCTTGTGAACATCTGTGAGAATTTGTAGAAGTGGAGTTTTGATGTTGCAGTATAGGCATGCCCTCAACTTGATTAGATATTACCCTATCGGCCTCTAAAATAGTGTACATTCTGACCTGGACGTAGGTACGAGCCACCCAGGTCCACACGTTCTGCTTGGAGTCGGGTCAGCGTGACTGTAACTAGAACTCATGCTGTTCTGTCTGTCTTGGAGCCTGGAGGCTGATGCTGCCTCCACCGTGGCCATGGATCCGAGGACTGCTTGCAGGCGTAAAGTGACAATGCTCGCTTTATAGGGTTTGTAAAGGCAGCGGCAGTGGTCCCTCACGTTGCTGCCTGTGTGCCCGTTGCGAGGTGTCTGTCCTCCTCCTCCCATCAAGAGGCCTGTTTCCCCTTCCTTGAATCTGGGCCCACCTTGTGACATCTTTGATCAACAGAATGTGTAGGAATGACCCTATGTGACTTCCGAGCCTCAGCCTTTTGTCCCCCGCCCTTACTGGAACATGATGCTGCCATGTCGGGAAGCCCCGGCGGGCCCCCTCGAGGGTGAAGAATCGTGTGAAGAGAGAGGTCCTGCCATCGGTAGGCAGCATCCACCCGGCATGTGAGTGTATCCATCTTGGACCATCCAGGCCCAGGTGAGCCCCAGGTAAGCCATTGGATGACCGCAGCCATGTGGATCAGCCCTGGCAAGGCCAACAGGCTCCACAGAACCAGCCCAAACTGCTTGTGAACAAGTGAAATAGTTGTTGTTTTAAGTCATCAGGTGCTAGGGGGGTTGGTTCCCCAGCAATAGGCAGCTGATGAAGTGCCTCTCACGTGCCATGCTGCGTATTTCCGGCCGCTCAGCCTCTGCTGCGGGACTTTCTTTTCACCACGGAGACACAAGATACTAGGACCCACATGATACCCAAACAGACACAATCCAGAAATGGCCACTGGCAAACAGGGGCCAATGGAAGATGAGAGTCAGACACCAACTCCTCCTCCCTTATTCCCCCGGGAAAGAGGATGGGTAGTGTCATAGGGTCTCTCTGAGACATCCTGCAGGACTGAGCAGTTTCACATGGAGCTGCGGCCAGCTTGGTAATGCACCTCCTTATATTTGCTCTCTCTCTTTCCCCAACTCGCTCGTATCTTCACTTCTGCTTCCCTGGAATTCTGTTCTGCAATAAGGTCTTAGCGTATAAGCTTTTGCTTGGCCTCTGTTGTCTAGGGGATGTGGGCAGAGACAGTTCCAAGAGTGGCCCTACGAAGCAGACCCTCAGGGTGGGAGTTTGGAGTTGAACTGCCTGCCCACTTGTCTGACGGCAAAGGGCTCCACCGCTGATGGTAAGTGGACTGGTAAAAACACCTGGTGTGCAGTGATGTCACCAAAGCTCTCACCTGTGTTCACAGCAATGCAGTAGAAGTGGAAGATGAGGCAGTGATGAGGCAGTATGCCAGGATGAGGGATACGCCAGTGGTTTCCAAATTGCGCCACATTAAACTTATGTGGGGAAGCTTTAAAATAAGCCCACCTCATACCGGTGAAAGGAAGCTCTCTATAGGTGGAAACCAGGTGTTAATATTTTTTGAAGATCACCAGCTGATTCTTTTTTTTTTCACACTTTTTTACATGTATTTATTTTTGAGAGACAGAGAGAGACAGACCACAAGCGGGGGAGGGGCAGAGAGAGAGGGAGACACGGAATCCGAAACAGGATCCAGGCTCTGAGCTGTCAACGTAGAGCTCGAACTCACAAACTGTGAGATCATGACCTGACCCAAAGTCAGACGCTTAACCGACTGAGCCACCCAGGTGCCCCAGGTGATTCTTTCTCAAATTTATTTATTATTTTTTATTACCTTATTTAAATTCAAGTAGTTAACATATAGTGTAATAATAGTTTTAGGAGTAGAATTTAGTGATTCATCACTCACATATAACACCCAGTGCTCATCCCAACAAGTGCCCTCCTTAATGCCCATGCCCCCACCCACCTCCTCTCCAGGAACCCTCAGTCTGTTCTCCGTATTCAAGAGACTCTTAGGGTTTGCCTCCTTCTCTGTTTTTCTCTGACTTTTCCTTCCCTTCCCTACGTTCATCTGTTTTGTTTCTTAAATTCCACATATGTGTGAAGTCATATGGTATTTGTCTTTCTCTGCATGACTTATTTTGCTTAGCATAATACGCTCTAGTTCCATCCACGTTGCTGCAAATGGCAAGACTTCATTCCTTTTGATCGCTGAGTAATATTCCATTTTGTGTGTGTGTGTGTGTGTGTGTGTGTGTACCACATCTTCTGGATCCATTCATCAGTTGATGGACATTTGGACTCCAAATAAATTGGCTGTTGTTGATAGCGCTGCTATAAACATTGGGGTGCATGTACCCCTTCAAAGCAGCATTTTTGTATCCTTTCAATAAATACCTAGTTGTGCAATTGCTGGGTCATAGGGTAGTTTGTTTTTTTTTTTAATTTTTTGAGGAACCTCCATACTGTTTTCCAGAGTGGCTGCACCAGTTTGCATTCCCACCAATAATGCAAAAGGGTACCCCTTTCTCCACATCCTTGCCAACATCTGTTGTTTCCTGAGTCATTAATTTTAGCCATTCTGACCGGTATGAGGTGGTATCTCATTGTGGCTTTGATTTGTATTTCCCTCACCAGGTGATTCTTATATGCAGCCAAATTTGAGAACCACTGGCATATGCATTTGCCATGGCTTCTGATCGGTAGAATGGGGCAATTATAAGGATTGTGGTAGGTGCTGGCTGCCATTGATGGTATTGCAACACTTGATAAAAAAGCATTCAGGACAGCTTACTGCCAACATACAGCATGCTGGGAAAGCCAGAGCACCTCTATGGCAGTCCTTTATTTTTATGTCCTATATCTACGGGACAAACTGCTGAAAATCAGCCCCAAGGTCTGATAGCAAGAGTAGCAAAGCTGCAAAGTATACTGAATGTGAAGCCTTAGGTCTCCCACGTCAATTTCACTGCCCTAAAAGTGATAAAGAGTGGGACCCTGAGATCTGGGATCCGGACACTGATTGGAAGCGTCTAAGAATCTTCATTACTAATTCTCCTTAATTCTCCAGACCAGCACAAGCAGGCCTCTCTTATGTGATATAGAAAAATGGCTTCCTGGGGTGCCTGGGTGGCTCAGTGGGTTAAGCATCTGACTCTGGATTTCAGCTCAAGTCCTGATCTCACAGTTGTGAGATCGAACCCTGCGTCAGGCTCTGCATAGAATTTGGAACCTGCTTGGGATTCTCTCTCCCTCTCTCCCACTCTCTCTCTCTCTGCCCCTCCCCTGCTTGTGCTTGCATGGACTCTCTACATCCACCAATAAATAAATAAATAAATAAATAAATAAATAAATAAATATTTAAAAAGAAAAACAGCTTCCCTTTGCCTGGAGCCAATGTAAAGACATCCTCCGAAGCCTTGCAAGACGCTGCATGTACTTTTCAAGATCTCCCTCCTGACCTCCACCCCAACCCCTGTTGTTTCCAGGTCAATAGCCAGAGTCAGATCTCAGCATAAAATGAGGAAACACAGTCCATGCTTTGGGAGGAGAGTGCCTTACACGCCAAAGGTTGTAGGACCTGGCTCCCGTCTGCTGGCAGAAACAACGCGTGCTCATGTGAGGTGGCTCTTGAGAGACTGGACTGAGGAGGAGGGACTGTAGGCTGCATAAGAAAGACTTGGTTTCCATGCATCTGTGTCTCAGGATTCAGTATTCCGGCATGGATGTCCATCCTAATAGTTTGCTTGAACGTTGAATACAACAATGGTCTACAGTAAAGCATGGGACAAATCTGCTGCTGTGCTGAGTGTGTGTGCGCACCTGCTGAGAAAGCGTTTTATCTTTGGCCTCCTTCAGGTGGGCCAGGTGGCAAAAAATAGAATCTTTGTCCATTTTTGTGCTTGGCACCTCAGCGGCTTTTTAGAGACTTATATCCTAAGTCCCTGAAAGAAGTAAAAAGGGTCCACCTGGTCTGAGGCCTAGGACCGAGGCCCAACCACAAGACCGGACCACCCAGCCTTGGGTCCTCATGGAAGCACCAAAGATTTTACAGGAAGACAGGGGTTCCTGCCAGCCCAGCAGGCGGTCTGGTTTGCCCCAGGAATGTGCCCTGAGCCTGTTTGCCACATGCCCTCAAAGCAGGGGCGTTTGAGGAATCAGCGAGATGTTTGTCATGCGTGCAGCACCCAGTACCGAGCCTGGCTCAGAAGAAGTCAGTTTGGTGCCTCTTGCTTGCTTGCTTGCTTTCAGTCAGAGTCAGAAACCACTTTCCCAGGCCCCGAGTTTCCTAAGGCCCTGCCCAGGAGTTTCCTCCAAGCTCCCACTGCATGCTGCTGGTCCAGTGAAAACCCCCAGCTGGGAACTGGCTCATGTCGAGAAAGCTGCCTTTTAGAGGGGCGCCGCCCAGCTGCATAATCAAACATTAGGAGTCCAAATGGGAAATCTCTGGTTGGAATTACATCCCAAACCTCGACCCGCTCTGCAAGCCATAAATCATATTCTGTTCTCCAAGAACAGTGGGTCATGAGGACCTCCAGTCCCCGCCCCCAGACTAGCTGTTTCAAGAAGGAGTCAGTGTGAACAATGAGTAGGAAGCAACAACCCACGAGGTTCAAAACCTCCCTGCTCCGGGGGAAGGAATTCTGTGTCAGAAAGAGGGGGACAGAATCCCAGTGTGCTTGTGTGCTTGGCGTTGGCCTTTCCCAAAACCCAGGCCTCCTTCTGGCCCCCTCACTAGACAGAGGCCCATTGGGGATTCTTGGAGCTTTTACCGAATGCCTCTTAAAGTGTCTAATTTTAATGAAGAAATCTTTCATCTGCCATCCTGTTTCCAGGAGACTAGTTTGGAAGGAATGTTCACAAGTCACTAAGGCCCTTGGAAGTGTGTTTGCTGGTGGAAAATGTAAAGCTGAGAGACACACACAGAGATGTTCTCACCGCAGTGGGGGGTGGAGGAGACAAGAGGAGGAAATAAAACACCGGGAAAAAGAAAAATGCTCCAACAGCCAAGTGTGGGGAGGATGCTGAGGTGCGACACAAAGGGGAAAGTGACTGGAAATGTGTAAAGAATCCTTCAGCCAGAAAACACAAAGTCCCTCCTAGGGGAAATTATATGCAGCTCTAAGAAATGCTAGGAGCTAGAGGAGGTGTGGGAGCCAGTGGGCAAGAGGGGCAGGGCGGGGAGAAAACGGGCGGGAGGGAAAATGGCATCGACCACTGGAATGAGGTAGAGACTCCGCGCATGTGCGCAACACACGCATCCCAGGAAGGCCTTCCTATCCATCCCCCCTGGGCTTTTTGAGCCAGAAGGAAAAAACAAGCAAACAAAACAGGGCAGCTGGACTGTGGAGTGGAGCGCTGTGGAGCTGGAAGAGCAGGTCTGCTGGGTGTACCCCTGTGAGTGTAGGCGTGGCGCTCAGACGCAGCCCCGCCGCCCTGACCTACGGTGTCCGCCGCACGGTCTCCTGGCCCTTAGACGCTTCCCCCCCCCCCCCCCCGCACCTCTCATCCTGAATTGTGCATGCAGGGAAGAGCTTCCCTTGCCCCCCTTCCCAAGGGGCCGCCGCAGCACTTGCCGTCAGCTGCAGGACATAACTCCCCATCACACCGCCTCCCCTGCCACTGGGACGCGACGCCATCCTGGTAGGAGGTCAAGGCTGATGCCAACGTGTTTAGCATCACTCGGTCCTCCTTCGAGGTTCCCAGGCCCCACGGGAAAAGGGATGGGTGAATACGTGTGAGCTTGCACCGGGGAGGTTTGGCCGATAAGGCTATGGGGGATTTACACTCGGCAGGAGCTAAGGGGTGCAGTGGGGAGACCCCAGAGGGCGGGGAGGCACAGTTCATGGGCCACCCTGAGTGCCCTGTGCCCAGATAGGAAGTGAGAGTCGTGGGGGTTGATGGAAGTGGTTTTGTTGAGAGAAAGCAGCTCCTGGGTCACTAAATCACTGGAAAACCTCCTTCAAGGCTGAGGGGCAGACAGACCCGGGGTTGGTGGTGACTTAGCCAAGCTTTCCAAGCCCATGAATTTATTCTCAGTGGACACGACAGTGTTTCCCGCAGCTGGCGATGAACAAAGAAGCAGCTTCCTACCCATCTCTGATTCACAGTCCGCACAGGCACTGAATGATGAGGGAGAAGGGAGGCTGCAGGCTAACATGACTGAAGTATTTGGATAAAAACATTAGCCGGAATTGCACACAAATGGCATTTTCCGTGAGCTTCTGTTTACCTGGTTTCTGCTAACAAGACACTACTTGTAGATGCAAAATTTTAAGGATGTTATCTTCAGCCTGAAGAAAAAGAAACTAATTTGCAGCTCTTGCTAAGAGTGATAACCTTATTAAGTAATGGGATTCGCTGATTAACTGCTGCTAACAAAACATCATTGCCAAACCTGTTAGTCTGAAACTGGCAACGGAGCTACTGTTAGAGCCACTGCTCCACCTCCCAATCCCAGGGGATTTACAGAAATATTTCTCATTCAAATAGCCTTTGCCTTTCTATATTTTTTATCGCTCCCATTAACAGGTTAACAATAAGTTAGGAGCCACTCCTAGATGGGTATCGAAGCAACCTTGGTGAAGAGTTCAAGGAGAAAAGCAATTCTGCTTTAAAAATGATTTTTTTTTATGAAAGGGGTAATGGGAAAACGTGCACGTTCATTGAGCACTAAAATGAATGGAAGTTCTTAGTCAGAGATCAGAAGGCAAGAGCTTTCTGTGCTCAGTGTGTGCGATGGTGCTCTAAATTCCTACAATGGAAAATCGCTTTTCTGGTAACTTGCCTGATAAAATCAACTCCATTTTGATCTTAAAAAGTACTGTCCCTCATGGATTCTTAGGAGAGAGACCTGTGAGGTAAGTGGTCATCTCAACCTCCATCATATAAGCTCCCTCTTCTCTGCAGGACCCCGGTAGGTCCTACCACCTCGGGACTCTCAAGACCATGAAAAAGAGACTCTCATTAAAAATGCCTTATTCTGGGGCGCCTGGGTGGCTCAGTCAGTTGAGCGGCCGACTTCGGCTCAGGTCACGATCTCGCGGTCCGTGAGTTCGAGCCACGCGTCGAGCTTTGTGCTGACAGCTCAGAGCCTGGAGCCTGTTTCAGATTCTGTGTCTCCCTCTTTCTGACCCTCCCCTGTTCGTGCTCTGTCTCTGTCTCAAAAATAAACATTAAAAAAAAATTTAAAAAAAAATGCCTTATTCTACTGCTAAGGCACAGACCCACAGGCTCTGGAGAGGGCCAGAGTAGGGGTGGGGGAACATGGACCTCAGCTAGTCCAACTCCCTGGTGTCTCGAAAGGAGAAGCAACTTGCCTAATGGCCTCAGGTGGCGAGTGGGAAAGCCAGGGCTAAACACCAGGTTTGTGGCTTCTGGTCCACTCTATCTCTGCCTCTTCAGAAGCAGGCAATAAGGCAGGGCCAGTGCATGTACATGCACATGTTCAGTTGTGCACACGCCCGTTCATCAGCTTCAAACCTGACCATGCTCACTAGCTGCACTGTTCCTGCCCTCCAGTGATGTCTATTTCCCACCAGACAGTGATGTCTGCTCTAATCCAGGGCGAGGTGCCTCTGCTCATCACGGTGTTCCCTCCTTTCTTTCTAGTTCTGTAAGTGTTCAGATGGCCAAATCTAGGTTCAGATTTGACAGAAAAACATACCGTATTCCCTTGGGGATTTCCTCCCTTCCCTCCATCCCCCCCCCCATTGCACTTTTTATAATTAGGATACTACGGTTGGTACAACAACAAGGAGAAAAAATTAGTAATGGAAGCTGCGTTTTCAGAGCTTGTGTCCAACTATTAGAGGAGAGCAAGCCAGAGAAGGGATCTTTAGGACCAGAGTGTGTGAGTGCACTTGTGGGAGGGTTTTCTGGGGTGGCTCCGGGACTTTACAGACATACAAGAAAGGCTACCTAGTTTGGATCTGTGCTGGAGGAGAGAGGAGAGAGATGAACTTGGGAATGGTTTTGCTTGAGGCAGGGCAAGTAGCAAGGTTAATATTCTCAGAATCTATTAAGTTTTTTTAAATGTATGTGTGTATTTATTTGTTATTTAATCTTTATTTTTGAGAGAGAGAGAGAGACAGAGTGCAAGTGGGGGAGGAACAGAGAGAGAAGGAGACACAGAATCTGAAGCAGGCTCCAGGCGCTGAGCTGTCAGCACAGAGCCTGACATGGAACTCGAGCTCATGAACTGCAAGGTCATGACCCAAACTGAAGTCGGATGCTTACCCGACTGAGCCACCCAGGCGCCCCTGTTTTTATGTATTTTTGAGAGAAAGAGAGAGAGAGAGAGAGAGAGAAGGTGTGAGCAGGGGAGGAGCAGAGAGAGAGAGAGGGACACAGAAGATCCAAAGTGGGCTCTGCATGGACAGCAGTGAGCCTGATGCAGGGCTCGAACTCACCAACCATGAGATCATGACCTGAGTTGAAGTCAGATGCTTAACCAACTGAGCATCCAGCATTCCAGGCATCCCAGAATCTATTAAGTTTTAAGTAAAACAATGATGAATAGAGAAGGCTTTGGTGGTCTGTACCCCCAACTCCCCCCAAGAGCTATCCCTAGTCCTTCCTCTGGCCTTACACAGCCACAAAGAGCACTGGCATGGGAAGACCCCTCCCTGCCCCTGAAACGTTTTGTTGAGAACCATGCTGCCTTTGTGAAGGATCCTTGCAAACCATCCGGGACAGGGTGGCACCCTTTGAGAGGGAATTGGCAGGTCAGGGTAAGGAAGGGATCAAAATCCAGGGGCAGTCGTGACCCCCAAACAGCCAGAGTCACAACCAACCCACTGGAGTAAAACAGCTGGGATAGGCTTTGAGACTCGACTGACAGTGAGAGGCTTTTACAAGCACTGTAATTTATTTCAATTCCCCTGAGCATCATCGGAGGCAGCCCTCCATGTGTCCCTGACAACTGACCAGGAAGGAAATCCTAGAGGAGACACTGGTCCAAGATGACCCTGGGCAGACACCTGGCACCTGGGGCTCTGGTCAGATCTCGCGTTCCTTCCCCACCTTGGCTGCCCCCTTGTACTCACCCCCCCAGAACAGGAAGGTCAGGGAGACAGGAAGTATCGTCAGTAGAGAACCCCGGGCTCCTGTAACAAGTCACTCCCAGCCAGGATGGTGCCGCCGAAGGAGGCACTACAGGCAGCCGCGAATCCGGACTTTTGGGCCTTGGCTGCCAAAAGAGCCCCTTCTTGAAAGGCTTTTCCTTGCTATCCACCTATGGGAATTAGGGCTAATGAAATAATAATGAACATAAAGAAGTTGCTCAGAGAAAATATATACGGTCTCACATAAATTCCATTCTTTATTAAAATACAGAAATACTTTTTACAGCATGAACAGAAAATACTGCATTGTCTTGGAATCTTAAGATTTAGAAATTTCATTGAATCACTCCCAGGCCCACAATACACTGTACTAGAAAAAAAGAATACTGCATCAAAAATGAAAAAAGCACCCCAAAATATTAAAATCATTAAGGCCAGTAGTGTTTATTTAATGAAACTACATATCTGACTCTAGTGTACCTACCAGTCACTATTCAAAGGAATATATTAAAAATAGATCTCTAAATAATGAAAACATTGGCCCAAAGGAAAAAAGCTTATGTACAATAACAAAAAGGCTTTGAAAAATTAAAAGCACATTTTGATATGGTGTCTTATATATAATCGTCTATTACCGTAAAAAATGAGCACATCAACTCACTCCGACAACATGCTTGTTTGGAGCCTACTTATTGCACATGAGAGATCTGTCAATGTATGCAGTAGGAATACATGTATGTTCATACACAGATAATTATAGTATAAACAGTATGTGATGAAATTAAATGAGAGGATAAATAACTTTAACAAACTACATTTTGAGGCACACGAGGAATAAAATTCATGTTCTTCCTAAGTTACGGACACAGCATCTTTTTTCTCCCCTGTTTTTTGTACCTTAGTGTAATGCTTATTTGCATTTAACCTAGTTATCGTATGTTTGCATGCTTGGCAAACTGAATTACAGAACCAAATTGCCTATTACAATTTATCATTATGTGACACAATTACATAGAAACACTTCGAAGCGAGAGGATTGTCCCGATATTAGGAAACACTGATTGCATCATGCTTACAAAGAACAAAAATTAAGGAGAGGCTCTTTCCCCAGGTGACAGAGTTTACTGCTCTTCCTCTCCAATGGAAATGCTGTTCCCCATTACAACAGGTTTTATTCATTGATTTCTGGTCTGCAAAATTAGATCCATTGGAATAATAATAATAAAAAAAAAGCTAGCCCCTAAAATGACACCATTTCCTAGGCTCAAAGCTCCACACTCTCCAAGCACTTCTAAATAAAGCCTGGAATTGAAGTAATGTTCCAGAATTCCATTATGTCCACAAAAAGTGAAAGCACAATGAATTTTCGAGTAGTTGGAGTGTCTGCAATACATGTACCAGATCTTCCTTGCACACCGGCCTTGGCACAAGCAGTTGATGCATAAACTTTCACTGGATGACCTTTATCTCAAATTCCCAAACCCAATCATAAATACACGCATGAATGTGCATACACACACCCTTTTCAATCTTTAGGAGGGAGGAAGACCATCCAGTTAGGGAAAAGGCAATGCGGTCAGCCCTATTTTTCTCTTACCGAGACAGGGAGATGACCTATTTGTGCCTTTGGTTTCTGGCTTTTTCATGCAGGGCACGGTTAAGGACAGGAACTTTACCAGGGAGAGGATTCGGCTGTCACCTTCCCAGACAGAGAGAGATCAGAACGCCTCCTGCGTGGGCATATTGGAGTAGAGAAGCAGAATAAAGAGGTGGAAACATGAGATTAACTGAGGCTGGGTTGAAAGAGAGAATCTGGCAATGAACTCCTCAACTTACAAAACAAAAGGCATAACATTTCAATCATCATCATTCAATCTTGCAAGCTTAGAGAACATGGATTTCCACTTGCTCAGGTGCCCTCGGTATTTTAGCAAGAGCCTTGTCAGATAGTTACAGCCTAGCCTGGCTAGTAAAACACAAAGCTTCTGGCCCAGTGATGCTTTGTGATATTACAACGGCACTTAATTAACAAAAAGTTTTCACTGTTAGTGTAGAGGAAAAAATGGCAACAGAAGGTAATTATAATGAAATGATGTTGCTTCGTCCATTTTTATTGCATTTTATTGCGTGCGTATAGAATCAAAAGTAAATTTATCTGCAAATGTACTTAAAGGAAAAAGTCTTTATACTAATAAAATTATTTCTAGGTATATACAGGAGAGAAAATAATCAACCGATGTCTATAAAATGGAAATATTTGCTGTATAAAGCAACTGATCTTTCAACATTTCTGGAGGATGAGAGGAGAGGAGCTCATGTTCTTTGACTATATCAAGTGATCAAAGATATAGTTAGAAGATGACAACAAATTCAATATTGTGGTTTTGAATATAATGGTTTTGAATAACAGAAATTAAAGTTCTCCAAATTCTCACACTTAGCAACATTTTCAGATCCTGTAGTGGAAACAAGTTTGACTTCTAGTAAGAAGGGTATGTGACCATGCTGGACAAAGGCCAGGCATAGAACATCTCCTTTCCAGAATTTTGCTGCCTCTCTCTCTCCTCTAAACTACATTTTCCTTTGAGAAACATATCATCATCTTTCCCTTCCCAGACTTCATACTGCACACCTTCTCATCACACTTGTAAATGTCTAAAAACAAAACTTCACCCCAGAAGTGCTTCTGACATAGCTCATCATGCCTCATCTTTGATCCGGGCTGGCCCTCCTCATTTAAACTGAGACACTGGCCTGGCTTTGGTCACAGGGGGTGCAGTCAGGGTTAAGTGGGTCTGGACAAAGCTACATGTTCTATAAAGAGCTATGGAATGATCAGAATTGCTACTGGATGTCGGAGTGACCCGAGGCAGATTGCAGGAGGCAGCGTGGCTGGGAGAAACAACTCATGCTTCTCAAGAGGTATGTCAGATTGTCTCCAGGTCACCTGGGCTCTTGACCTTCAGGACTGAATGAAGAGAAATCCCTACGGGGATGAGCATTTGGGCCTGTGCTTGAGGAAGGTTGATGAGTTGTATCAGTGAGATGTCAGGGTGAGTCACAGAATGAAGCATTTAAAATGGATAGGACTAAAAATAAAAGGGACAGAATTCTTATTCCCAAACTCAAGGACAGACTGAGAGGGCTAGACCTTGAGTAATGGAAAGAGCAAGTGGAGATCAGGCTGGAAGCAGGATAGACCCAAAGAATGCTGTAGGCAGGTGGTGAGGGGATAGTGGAAGGCAGGCAAGGGTCAGGACTACTGGGCCAGCAAGTGAGGAGGCCACCTGTTAATTCTTTATTTCTCTCTCCACCCACCTCTCCTGCCCAAAAAACATTTGATGTAGTGGAATGGAGAAATATAGAAAGGGGGAAATGAAGAAACACAGAGATGGAAGGAAGGAAGGAAGGAAGGAAGGGAGGGAGGAAGGGAGGGAAGGAAGGAGGGAAAGAGAAAAGAGAAAGAAAGAAAGGAAAGAAAGAAAAAAAGAAAGAAAGAAAGAAAGAAAGAAAGAAAGAAAGAAAGAAAGAAAGAAAAAGAGACAGGAAGAAAAAAAGGTAGAAACTAATGAGAAAATGATGTTTATGTGGCTTCGAAGAAGAGTTACATGCCTGTGAGAGAAGAGGATAAGAAAATATCTGGATGAAGTCAGACAGGGGGAGAAGCAGAAGCTACAAGTCATAAAATACAAGAGTGAGGAGCCTACAGCCCCACTGGGCTTCGCTGAGAGTAACGACCGTCAGCACCTGCAAAGCTCACCTGGATGCCCCCTCCTCTCCCGGCGGAGGAGGTGGGGGTATGGGGTTGATAACTCAGAGAGCTTGTTTCTTTTGCACTGCCCCTTGATCTGCCCCCACAAAGTGCTGTGGGGCCCATGGGAGATGATGTGGAGAAGGTTCTACACTGGAGGTGAGCTGTTCAGGTGTCCCTCATGCTTCTTCCTCCCAATTCCTCTGGGATTGGGGCTCTAGAGACAAGAGCAGTGTCTGCACATTTGCGTGCACTCACAGCATCAGCTCACCATGCCTAAAGATACAGCGATAAGATTACTTTAAAATGAACGCGGTGGGTGTTACACATCAGGCAATGTCGCCCTTCAAAGCGGTTTACGCGTTGCAACTCCTTACACCAACACCTGCCTGATATAGTTAGGAAATGAATTGTGGCTCTTATTGCTCTAAGCTTTTGGACCAACTAAGGAAACATACAAGGAAAAGACAAACTAATGAGTACGGAGACACACCGTTTTAAATTTCAAATGGATTACCTGTGTCATTCACCAGGCAACATCCCAGTGGCTTTGACTTGCTCCAAAAAGAAAAAAACATCCACCCCCACCAAGGGAGGATAGTGCACTTCCAACCACACTTTGAAAGAATGTGTTCTAGCTTCTAAACATGACTCCAGAAGAGATGTACTAAAAATACCCTGAGTAATGACAACATTCTAGGAACACGTGCCCAGGCTCTTAAAGGTGATTTCTTTGAAGGTGAAACTAAATTTTGAGGTGCTTATGAAAAAAAAAATCGGTCTCATGATTCTATTCTCAGTGCTCCTATGGAACCATTTGGGAAGAAAGAGAAGCCCCAGATATTTCTGAGTCTGTTCTCAAGGACAGAGATGGTAAAGAATGAAAGAGGACAAGGAAGGTTCTCTTCTATCCGTGTCCTGCAGGCTGTGTCTTCTCAAAGAGGCTTACTACCATCCATACCTGTGACAGAGTGCCTCATGCAGGAGGCCCAGTTCAGCTACCTGCCCACTCTGAGGGGAGCAAGGTACAGGGAGTGTGGGGGTCATGGAAAGAGCTCTGTGGCCCTCCCCGAGAGATGCCTACCTCCCTGCACAGTTTACCCGCAGATGGAAACCCGACGCATTTGTGCGAGGCATCACAGATTGCGAAGGAGAAGGACAGGATGCTTAAAAGTAAAGCTGTGACTCTCTAATGCCTGCAGGAGACCACTAGGCCAAGCGGGAATGTGAGATCGTAAGACAAAAAGATGCAAGTCGGTGACTGGGGAGGTTGGGAGAGCCAGGAATAAAAGGTGTCAGGCTCCGCTTTGGCAATTCTCCTTTCAATAAAGATAACGGGGTTCAAAGAGAAGTTAGTGGCTTTTCGACAAAAATGTGAAAACCGGTCAAGCATTGTTTCACATGGTTCATTAACAAGGTGTCTTTTATACGGCAAGTGCTATGCAAGGTGCTAGATAGTTCCTTTTTCCAAGCACCAAGATTTAAATATTTTCGTAGAGGGGCACCTGGGTGGCTCAGTCAGTTAAGCATCCGACTTTGCCTCAGGTCATGATCCCACAGTTTTGTGAGTTCGAGCCCCACATTAGGCTCTGTGCTGACAGCTCAGAGCCTGGAACCTGCTTTGGATTCTGTCTGTGTCTCTCTCTGTCCCTCTCTTGCTGGTTCTCTCTCTCTCTCTCTCTCTCTCAAATATAAACATTAAAAAAATTTAAAAACTTAAAAATACAAAAAAATATTTTCATAGAGAATCTGCTCCGTGAGCCAGATTTTATCTAAGTAAGCTACATAAACCATGTGTTATGTTTAGTTTGGGGTCTGATATCTAAATCATTGCTAGATAGTTCTTTTGATTAAGATAGAATGCTCTAGAAAGCAAAACCTCCCTCTTCAATGCCTCCTTAAACATCCCCTCAATTCCCACTTCCCACTTCCTGTCGCATTAACTCACAAATACACAGTCACTCATGCATGCACACACAAGCATGAAATGTAACTTGGGTTTGGGGTTATAACTGCATAACACTTCAGACCTTCACGACAGACCGTGTTTTTTTCTGTCATCAATTATAACTTGTTTTTCTCTAAACTAAAGCTTCCTTAGTTCATTTTATCACTAATGAGTACAATTAAGAGATAGGCCCTTGGTGCCTCACAGCATTTTTTCCCCAGTTAACGAAGCACATGGCCTTATAGATTCATTCACACAAGCTTATGTAACTCATATTTCTTGTGTGACCAGAGCCAGATTTATGACGACACTGAAGATTCTCCCAGGACACCCTTTGTGTGTGTGTGTGTGTGTGTGTGTGTGTGAGGCCACAGGAATTTTGCTAGGTTTTCACGACAGGGCTGATGAATCTGATGGCCACGACCTAACTAAGTTCTACATTTATATAAAGCGTCTGCTCCTCTATTCTAATGTAACAGAGCGGGGATCTGCTCGCCAACATCGATTTGTATTATAGGTGCGGTTACTGCACGGACAAGCTCTGTTAAAAAGAGAAAGATTGCAGAGTTGGCTTCATCTCAGACGTCTGTGTCTGATTCGCAGACATCTGTGTCTCCCTGAGAAAGAACTTTTTCACAACCAGAGCTGTCCAACAGAGAAATAAGCCACTTCCTATGGGAGTGAACTCCCCGTAATGGGACGTCGTCAGGCACAGCCATTTCTCAGGGCTGTGGGGGAAGGCGGTCCAGTGCTGGGTGGGGGAGGCAGAGCCTTCCTGAGATATGGGGGTGCTACATTTATGATGGAGGCCGCCTCCGGTCACCCAGGTTGACTGTGAAGTGACACCCCATCAGGGCCCGCTATTTCAGAGTGAGCTGTTGGGAAACACAAGGCTCTGGGCGTGTTCCAAAGTAGGATCTAAGGGAAGACGCCTGTGTCGGCCTTTTGTATGAAGCGCCAATGCACAGAACCAACTCCGAGGCTCAGGTCACATGGTAGAGCGACAGAGCAGAGCATGATGGGCCGGCAGCCCGGAGCAAGTCTGAGTGGTCTCCTTAGACCGTTTGGACGGAAAGATACTGTTGTCTCCACAAGTATCTGACCTCATTATGTGATCGACTGCTGAACTAGCTCTTCCCCTTTGGAAGTGTCTCCACTCCTCTCTCCTGCCCACCTCCTCTTAATATGGACTCCGGGTACAGCCTCCTAACCTGGAGGGACCTGTCATTCCTAAGTTCTGCTTTCCATCTCTTCCTCTGGAGGAACTCAAACTCAGTGCTAAGTGTGAGGGGCTTCTGTATGGGCCTGGGGCCCTGCTGGTGAAAGGGAGGGAGCAAAGAAGAGCAAATCCTTTTCTAAACGCCGTGCTTTTGCCCGGAGCTGCATCTCCGTTAGGGGAATTTCCTGAAGCCTGCGAGAGCCAGGGTGAACGGTTCTTCTTAAGCACAGTGTTTTGGTGAAGTCCGTGTGTGATAATACCACTGTAACCACAGAGGAATTTACCACAGGAAGTATCCCAGCTGTGACTTATTAGCATTAGAACAAATTACACAAAGCAAATTGTTAACAGACATGTTTCCATAATATTTAACTGGTGGCCATAAATAACAGAGATTCTCTTTCAAGTCAAGGTTAGATTTTCAAAAATCCAGCTTCCAATTGTCCAGGAAGGAATCGTCTTCGATTAGGGTAACCACGGGGGGGGGGGGGGGGGGGGGGAAGGACTCCCTGGAACTTCCCTCGACAGCACAACAGCACGACCAGCAGTTGGGCTGGAAGCTCAAGGGTCGTGTGAGCGAAGCGGGGCGTCGGCCCCGGGGTGACATAGAAGGATGGAAAGAGGAATGACTGCATCGCTAGACTTCTGGATTCACTTCTGGGGTTCCCAAGCGGCCCTCTCATGCCACCAGGAATATAAGACATGGTGAGACAACAGCACAGCTGGGCAACTACTCAGTTCGTGGAGTGTGTTTATGGTACAAAATAAACCACACCCACCAACAGGTTTTCACCCCTCTCCTTAACAAAATATTGCAGCTTTAAAAAGGTCACCTCCTCCCTCACAACCCGATGTCTTCTTATCTGAGGTTTAAAAAAAGAAAGGTGAGTCCAATCTCTTCCTCCTGTAACCCCACCAGGGAAGAGTTGAAAAAGTGCCCTGTGAGAGCAAACACTGGCACTCACCTGCTCACATGTATGAAAACCTGACTATGGAGACATCAAGGAGAATATTTCCATCTTTCCCGACTTTCTGCCAATGACTAAATTCAAGTCCTTGGTCACTGCTGGGAGTTTCCAATTATCTTCAGAGTTACGACAAAATTCTCCTAAAGCAATCTCAAAAAATAATTAAAAAAATGATTTTAATTAAAAAAAAATATTCCATACAGCACATAAATACAAAAATAGGTTATTGCTGCTTCAAGGGTTGAGGCTGTTAGAAGAGGTGCTCTTTTATTGTTTTCCTATGAAATTTATAGTTGTATCTTCCCTCTCTCACTGGTTTCCTCCTGAAGTAAACCAACCTTCGCTCAGGATTCCTTCCATTTGGTTCTCCTGAGGAGTTCTTCATTCCTTTTTCCTGATGAAAGGAAAAAACCTCGGCAGCCCCGCTGAAGAGAAATGATGGGAGCCCGGTGAACGCTCTGGTGGGCACTAAACAAGGAGCCCAAGACGTCTGTTCCCTGCCCCACGGGCTGCCTGGCTAGGTCTCTGCCTCAGTCACAGGGGCCCTGGACTGGCTTGACCCATCCAGCCAGCCTGAGGGATGCAGGCCCAGAACCCCAGAACTGTCCCCCAACTGCCTCCAGGGCGCACCCTGCTGGCAGCAGAGGGGATAGCTGGTCATAACAGCCTAGAGTGGGTTCTGCTCCAAGTTGCAGCTGGGAGGCATTCTAGACCAAGCAACTGTAGAACTGATCCGCTCTCAGCCTCTTCTAGGCTCTTCCAACTACTGTTAGAACTAACACACACACACACACACACACACACCCTACATCTTTTTACCTGAAGTCTTCACAAAGGGAATCATACACTTATAAAATACTTAAAATGATTTAGGCAATAGAATTGTCTTTAGATTAAAAAAAAAAATGACACAGGTGATTGGAAATGTCTGGACATGCACACACACACTCACTCTAATTTGGAATTATGCAAAACTATATCATTATTCACCGCAACCTGAAGCAAAGCTACTGCCATGGAATAACAAGTGTGAGGTTCCCAAAATAAGCTCGCGTTTGGACGAGAATGACACACATGGCCTGACTCTTTAAGGTCCATTTAGAGGAAATGGCCTGGCATGTTTTACATTTGCTGAGCTATTTAGCTGCCTGGTCTGACAAGATTTTTGAAAGGGGTGAAAATTAATTATAATTGCAGTATTGCTACAATAATTTGGTTGGCTAATTGCATTTCAGTGCAAAAACAGGCAAGGAGGAATTTCCTCCCTGGGTTATTTTCTGATATGGCAGCATTCATTTTAAGAGTAATGAGATTTTTAAAAAGTCAAACCTTAAATATCATGGCTTCAGCAATCTGTCCTGCTTAAAGTTTAATGCAAAACGAGATCGCACCTCCGTGAGAGCAGTTACACGTGAACATGGATCCAGTTTTCTCCTCGACTTGAGAGGAGAAAATCTCTCTCCCCCGAAAACTACTCACAGTATCTCTTTGACATTGTTTGGGGATGATTTTAATTTGGGGGCACCAATGCTCCTGCTTTTGTAGTGAGGGAGGCACTGGTGAGGGTGGGTAGGAAGCTTCGAAAGTCTCTCAACAAGGTATGTGTCGGCAGAAGAGGCGCGACAGGTCTGGAGAGGAATCTGAGTGGAAACCCGAGGATGCAGAAAGGGTGGGTGAGTTGTGGTGGGGTTTTCTGGGCCTCACCATTTTCACGTTGGCTTTTGAGGGAACTTATCTAGCTCCAGACCAGCCATGAGCACTTAACTTAAACTCTGAGGGACAGAGTCATTTTATCTAAGATGTTGGAAGACTCCGTCCCAAGGCCTGATGACACAGGGGTAGCTTTGTCAGGTGCTGAAAGCAGCAGACATGAAGCTCTCCCACAACCCGATGACTCCAGCTCAATTCAGGGGCCAGGTTTAGGACGGTCTCCTCCTCCCCTTCTCTGCCATGCTTTCAGTCCAGCCACCAGGTGTGTGTCTAAGAAAGGATTTTGCTATGATGTGCTTTCTCGATTATCGCTCATCAAAATGGGTCTAACGGCATGGCATGGAATCTTCCTTAGGACCTTCATCTAAGTTCTACCTGATCGAAGAGAAGATCAGCATTCAGATCTACCCTGGCTGCCCTCAAGGTCGTACAGCCCCTGTCCTGCACCAGGGCACCTGGTTGAAGGATGAGGGGCTGAAATCCCACCCTGCTCCAGCCATCAGGTGAGACCCCTGCTCTGCTCTGCCGGCTGCATCCCAGAGGAAGGTATGCTTTCCCTAACTTGCATTTTGGCCATGGGAGGCCCTGAGTTTTCCTTGATCCTCTCCCTCCCAGAGATTGCAAAGTCTAGCATTCACCTCCTCACCTCCAACGCTATAGATGTTTTAAGAGGATATGCCCATGGCGAAGGTGAATTCAGTTTGAAGATACGCTTCCTGTTCAGTGAGGAAGGAAGAATAAAAGAAAGAGGGACAGAAAGAAAGGAGAAGGATAAAAGGAATGGAGATGAGGTCACCTTCCTGCCTATTCAATTGTGGTTTCATCGTCCTTCCTTGGACACAGCTGCAAAGGGGTAAAAAATCAATTTTTTTTCTATTACTTCACGGTGAGGAAGGAGAAAACCTATTTGTAAATTGAATTAAACCCAATAATAGCATGTCTGTGTATTTGTTGAGAACTAGAAAAATTAGCTAGCGATACAACTACGTAATCCAGCAATGTAACTAGAAATCAGCACTCTTCCATTTCAAAGCTTATCTGAGACATTTTTCTTCTTCTTTTTTAAAGAAACACCCATGGCTAAATGTCACTAAGACTCTTCGGCGTGCCAACACATCAACACCTCAGTAAGGACTCTGAAAAGGAAGGGACTCCAAAGCCCCATCTGGGAAGAACATACTTCCAGATTTTTGCCTTTGCTGCTTGTGCATCTCAGTCCATCAATAATGACTGGGTATGAACTAGAATGCTCTAAGAGACGGTTTCTTCCCAAGTTGCAATCTGTGGTGCTGACTGTGGAAGAAATTCCCCGTGTCTGTGTAGGCTAGATCTTGTTCACAGAGACCCTAACCCATCCACGGAGTACCGGATCAGCAGGCTACTGCAGTGAGGGTCCTGAAACTTCATTAACAGTCTGCCCTCTAGTGGGACAACACAGTATTTCAAATAACTAGGAATAGAAAAGACTTTTTTCTTCTCTGTCAGAGGGCAAAAGAATTCAAGTTTTCCAGATAGTGCAAAGTGAGGCATTTTTTCCCTCATAAGACAGCTTCCAGAGCTGAATTAAGCAAGGCTCACAATGATAGGTCCCCAGGGCAGAGTTAAAGACAGGTGGTGCTGTGGTGGAGACAGAGGTCTTTCTTCTCACATCTTTGTGAGAACGCTTCAGGGTTCTTCTTGGGCAATAGCATTCAGTTCCCTGCTCTCTCATCATAAGAATAGGACCCACTCTAAGAGCAACCAGCCTATCAGGAACGTTAAAATAACAGGCTTTTCCATAATTTTTGGCAAATCATTAACACAGAGGAGCCTTTCAAAAGGGTCATGTTGAATTTTTTGTTTTTAAAGGCAGAGATGCACATTTTTTTTTTAAAGGCCAAGTCTTTGTGGCTGTTAATTTTAAGAAGAGAATCCATTTTATGATGGTGGCTGGATGTTGGTAAGGCAGAAGATGATCTTGAGATCTGTTGTCTGGACATTGCTTCTATCTTTTAAAAACCTTCAGAATTTGGCTTGCTTCAGTTTATCAATATGGTAGCACAGTTTCAGCGCGGGGCCCAGCTTCAGACCCAAGTATTTCATGATCATATCACTCTTCAGCAACAAGAGAGCATTGCCATCAATCTCCTGGCAGAACAGGATCAGAAAAAAGAAAATCCAGAAGGTGGTCAGAATAATAGAACAGTGGCTCTGGTTAACATGTGGTCAGGGGATGAGGCGAGGGAATATGGATTTACTCATATATACATCTCTTAGTCCCAAGGCAATCTCTTCTTTAAAAAATAAATTAAAGCAAACAAATACTATGTGTTCCTCTTCCCATAATCTCCCTGAGGTCAGATGATACATTGGATCTTTCATATTCCTGCTCCCCCTACTGAAGGAACCAAACATAACTCCAGTTATGTTCCCGATATCCCCCACATGATATTTATCTTCTTATCTGCTCTAGGACCAAAGAAGCAAAAAATTTACAGTGGACTTAATGTTTGTGTCCCCACCCAAATTCAAATGTTGAAACCCTACCCTCCCGTATGACAGTATTTGGAGGTGGGGACTTTGGGAGGTAATTAGGTCATGAAGGTGGAGGCCTCATGAATGGGGTTAGTGTCCTTATACAACAAGATGGCAGTCTGCAACCCAGAAGAGGATTCTCACCCTGATCCCAGACTTCCAGTCTCCAGAGCTGAGAAATAACATCACTCTTGTTCATAAGCCAGCCAGTCTATGGTACTTTGTTACAGCAGCTTGACTGGATTAAGACAAAGTGTCACCTGTTAGACCCTGAAACTAGCAGTTACTTTCCCATTTCAGGTGCCGGTACGAGGCCCTGACTGCCTTCCATCCCCCTAATCTCTTCTATCTTTTCTTGGTAAGCCCACTGACCTTGAGCTGATTACCAAATTGCTCATTACATTTGATGAGGGATTTCAGGTGTCTGGCCCTATCAATAATTTGAGGTGGCAGACAACTAAATAATGCACCTACTTCATCCCAGGATTTAGCACAAAGAACTACTAAGGGAATGCCAACCCCGCGTGGTCGTGGTATTGTTCCGATTTGTCTCTGAAAATGGTAACCTTCCAGAATGCGTGTACAATTCATGAACCTACTAAGGCTGGGTTTCCTCATTCACCTATCCTGTTATTTTCAGGTCACAAGACACAAAGGGTAGAAAGTGTGGGTGCTCAGGTTGGGAGAAGAGGCAGTTACAGGACTCATATAACCATGCAAGGCTCACCAGCCCTTGTTCTGCGTCTATGCAGCCAGTATTGATGGAACACCTACTCTGTCACTCACTCTCTGTGTCGTTGGCAAAATGGAAGAGTGGGCAGATCTCAACGATGGGCCTAATATTCTCTCTTTACCCCATCTCCTAGACTTCCACCATCCCCTACCACTCTGAAGGAGAGCCAGACTCCTCCTACCCAGATCTGTCTTCACATAACCCAGTCTATGGTCCCTGCTCTCAAGGCCCCATTGTCCAGCGATGTTAAATATATCCCTAATGAGCGCCTGGGTGGCTCAGTCAGTTAAGCGTCTGGCTCTTGGTTTCGGCTCAGGTCATGGTCCATGTGGAGTTTGAGCCCCATATCAGGCTCCATGCTGATAGTGTGGAGCCTTCTTGGGATTCTCTCTCTCCCTCTCTCTCTCTGCCCCTCACCCTCTCATGCCGTCTCTGTCTTTCTCAAAATAAATAAATAAACTTAAATAAATATATATCCCTAATGAAATGTGAGTGTCGGGTTAGAGCAGAAGTCTCCCCAGATCTGAGAGTATGGTTTCTATGACAGAATCACCAAACAAAAGTGAGAGACAAGAAGGAGAATATCATGGTAAATGTGGCCAGCCAGAATAATGTTCCCTCTCTTCCCCCCTAGATGTCTACGTCCTACTCCCCTAACCTGTGAGTATGTGAGGTTACCTGGCAAGGGGGAATTAAGGCTACTGATGAGCTGGATTTAAAATGGGGGAGGGGGGAATGGTATCCTGGATTACCGGGTGGGAGAGACAGCATCATCGCAAGGATCCTTACAAACGGAAGAAGAAATCAGGAGACAGAACCAGAGTCGGCAGCCTGGGCAGGACTCGCCTGATGTTGCTGGACTTGAGGATGAGGGCAGAGGCCTACAGGCCAAGAAATGAGGGTGGATCCAGATGCTGGGAAAGGCAAGGAAACCAATTCTCCCTAGAGCTTCCAGAAAGGAATGTCAGCCCTGCAGACGCCTTGATCTCAGCCCGCCAAGACCCGTCAGACTCCTGACCCACTGAACTGTAAGATAATAAATCTGTGTTGTTCTAAGCTAGATGTTTGTGGTAATTGGTTCTAGCAGCAATAAAAAACTGACATAGTAGGCCTGGCAGACGAAGTATTAATTATTACCTTTTTTTTATTTACCATATTTATAATATTTCAGAATCTCTTAAATATATATTCTAGAATCTCCGTTCTAACAATACCTGCTACCTGAAGGCTAACTATAAGCCAGGTGCCGTGCTGAACACCTTACGTGCGTTTTCTCATTGAACCCTCAAAGCAGCTTAGACTATTAGGCACGGTTACAGTTTGCCCGGCATATTGTAGGTGTGCTATAAATGTCTGTTGAATGCGCAGACAGACGGATGGATGGGCAGGAAAACAGGCACTCCTAATAACGGCCGAAATGAGGGAACAGATGGGACAAATACCCCTTCTTAAAAACAAAACGAAGTGAGAAGCCTGTAGTTCCATCTGGCCTCCCTTGAGTGGTGGCCCGAGGCTTAGTTGAGACCAGTCCCCCTCTGCAGCCTGCAGCTCCCTGAACTTCGCCCTTCCTCCATGCTCCCTCCACCCCCGCCTCCGCCCCCCTCCCAGGCCAAGCCTACCATGTGCGTGCCAGTACTCACGTGCTTTCTGAAGAGTTCCACGTGAGGCCCCAGAGCCTGCGGGTCAGCGTCTTTCACGAACCAGACCACATCCTCCACAGTCCAGGTGGAGGGGTTCCTGCTCCGGGGCCGCCTGGCATCCTGTCCGTCTGGGGAAGGGCTTGAGGCTGGACGGGTGAGCACACACAAGAACATTAGACACTGGGATGATGGCCTCAGTGCCTACCTGGTGCTGCCTGCCCCCACCTGGCTCTTAGTCCAAGGCTGTGGCCTGAGTGACCTCCTGTGACTGAGAAAGGCTGGGAGAGATAGCCTGCAGCACAGGGAGGCCACTTCTGGAGGCAGACCCTCCCATCCCTGCAAACGACCTCCGCTCTCCCACGGAGTAAAGCGTTAGAAAATGGATCTCCTTCAACAGGCTGTGCTTCTGGTCCATGTTAGTTTTTAAAAAACCCTCCTGCTCAGTTCTCAGTGAGCCCTGGACCTCCTTAGCCCGGTGACCAGAGAAGACTTGCTAAGCTGAACGTCCAAACTGGCCCCTACAGTGCTAGGAGGCCAGAAAGAATTCAGATCCTTTCTGCCTCCCCTGGTTACACCGAGACATAAAGACATAGGAGAACCGAGGTGCATTTTGGTCCTCGTTCTGGGTCTCTGCCGCCAGTGCCGGGAATCCCGCTGTGAGAGGCACCTCTTCTCTGCATGTGCAGAAAGGAGACATCCTCTCACTGCCCCAGGCACAGAGTGCCTCCATGGCCCCCTGCTCTTCCGAGGACTTGCCCCAGTCTCCCCTACTAGCGTGAGAGTTCCTTGACAGCAAAGGGTCCAATCCTGTGCCTGGTGCCGAGCTGGTCCTTGATACGTGATTATTGCATGACCTGCACCATTCCTTAAATGCATCCCCCACATGGCAGAGTAAAAGGTACAAGACAAGTAAAGGAGGAAAAAAGCAACGAATCGAATGCCTGGCCATATCTAGAGGTTGACTTTTTTCATATGTCCCAAACTAACTCCTTCTCTTTCTCCAGCACCAGGTTCTCCTCCTATCCGTCAGGTTTCTGAAACCACAGTGATGTCTCTACTTCTACCTCTCCTTCTACTGCCCCTTATTTGCTCCCCACCTTTAATTATTCTTAAGCTCTTAGGAAGACGCCTCTCACACTGGATCCTCCCTCCCACCCTGCTGCCCCTATCGGAGATCCTCTTACCCAACCCCCTGCGATGGGTTCCATGGGTATCCTTGCCCTGGGCTCTCTTCCTTCTGGGCAAAACTGTCTGCTGCCTCAATGCTTTCTGTAGACCCAACCCTGTCTGTGCCCCTTGCCTATGTACTGACTCCAGAGTCCATACTGTAGCTCAAGGTCAAGGACTCTCTTATAATAACATCTTTCCTTCTGAGACAGAGGGGAAGCGCTTTTGTGCCAGAGAGACCTAGGAACAAACCCTGGAGCCACCCACTGCTACCAATTTGACCATGACTCAGCTCATTAGCTGTAAAATGGCAACACTGTCCTTTAGGAAGGGCAAGTGTCAGACTGAAATGGGATTAGGCCTAAGCCCTAGGGCTACCACGCATCAGGCACTCCACAGAGGGGAGACACCCTGCCTGCCTCCACTGTCCTCCTGCGCACTCCCATCCGGGCACACTGACAGAATGTCTCCCTAGCTTCCCTTCTCCATCTTTAGCCAGGGCTTTTGGCTTTTCTCTAGAAGCACATACCCTCCCTCCTTTCCACAGAAGCTCCACCAGCCGTCAAAACCCAGGCAGACCCCTTCATAGGCAGCATTTCTGTGTCCTGCCATCTGGACATCACATTCCTCTGCCTTTAACCCCCACATCTTTGTTCTCAAGACGCTTTCCACATTCCACCTTATACTGCAGTTACGCGTGTCTATAACCTCCAGTTAGATTTAAATTTCTCGAGGACAATCATTTTCATCTCCCCCCATCCCATCCCATTCATTCCACAAACATCTACTGAGCATCTCTTCTGTACCAGGTCCTGGGCAAAGTGTCTGGTGAAAAACAGGATCCTCTCATTACGGGGTTTATAATCATTGACTCCTCCACAATTCTAAGTAAATGTGTTTGTAAATATGGGCTCAGGAGGTGTAAAATGAATCAATATATTTTGTAGGAACAGTATAGATAACTCACATAAAGGACTTGAGCAGGTAATCCTTAATCCTATTTTCAGGCCCAAAGAAAGTGGAGGCTCTGAACAATGAAGCAGCCTCCCTACAGAATAATTCTACCTGAAAAGTCCAGAAGCCTTCACCTCTACTTCCCCCTTTCAGTCTCGGGGCGCAGTGGTTCTCTGCTCTCTCTTTCCGGCTCCTCATTTTAACATGCTCAAAAAGTGCACAGCTCTCCATTAGTGCTGAGCAAAGTACAACATCACATTTCCGAGTGTGCCCTAAAACCATAATGGTTCAGTTGAGAACTGGATTTGCTTTGAGATTTTCCCTGCCTTTTCCTTGCCAGACCTGGGAGGGTCCCCGAACGTGGGTTGGCACAGGGCATTTTGCCGGGAAACCGTTAGTGCACCCTGGAGCCGTCTGAATGCGGATGCATGCTTGTTCGAGATGATTTCGCTGCATTTAAAGACATCTGCACTCAACATGAGGATGAGGAATCACAGAAATCATATTCGCCCTCGATCCTGCCCTATCGGTGCTTTGGTGGTAATCAGGGTGATAAAAGATGCTCTGATTACAAAGGCTGCAAGCCTTTGGTGCCAAGAATGATTTTAGAGTGATCAGAGCAGAGGTCAAATCAAGTTTCCTGTATCTGACAGGAAAGAAGAATACCAGACCAATTCACAGCATCATCCCTGGGAGCCCAAGCTCCTTGAGCAAGGTCAGGGCACAACTTTCCTAGTGGTCACAGCCAGGGGTTGAGCAAGAGGGGCGGGATCATCTTGACTGAGGAGGCTCTCCAGGTGATGGCTGTGGAGAGAGGCGGCCCAGTTGGAGAGTGGCCCCGGTGCTTGCTGTGGGCATTTTTCACCTTTCCAGGATGAAATGGCCCCAGCCAGGCCTGGCTCGGGAGCCTCTCTGAGGGGGTCTCTTAGTCATATAAGACAGAGGGCAGCAGGAAGCCTGCCACACCTTGGGAATTGCTCAAGATCCAAAGCACATAAACTCGCTCTAGAAGGAAGAGAAATGGAACTTTCCAGTGGCAGGTTTGTAAAGCCTTTGCAGTGGTCTGTGCTCACAAAGATAATAAATACGCTAACCCCCCTCCAGTGGCTGTGAAGGTGTCAGGAAGACAGATGGGTCCGGCCTGACACAGCCAGGCCAGGCGGATGTGATTGGACAGCAGGAAGACATGATGGATGTGAAAAGAATCTTGTTCTAAGGGACCAGGGCATGCAAAGTGCTCACCAAACGCCTTTATGGGAAGGCAGGATTCTCCATGTCAGAGAACTTTGTGTATGTCATGTCCCTTCACTAGAGCTGCCGGATTCGGTGAAGAGTGAAACCCAGCTGTGAATGGATGTGTAGGTGAAGGAGGTGGGGGTTGTTTCTAAAGCCGATCTCGCGTGCACCAGGAATAAATGCCTACGAATCAGTGTTTAAAGCAAGCCCGGGCATTTTCACGGCACAGGGACTTGCATGGCTGTCTTTGAATCTCTGTGTGTCATACCTGCCCACAACCACATGCATAATTTCCTTTTGCTCATTCATAATTCAAAGAAAACTTTTGAGCTAACAATAGAGTCATGTGGAGGAACGGAAGGAGCAATGAGCCCGGAGTCAAAATCCCTACCACCCACCAGCCGTGTGAGTGTCTTTGTACTTCTCAGGTGTGAAATAAGGGAGTTGGGAAGAATCTCTAAGGTTCCTCTGCCTCTGATATGGTTGTGGTTTGTCCCGCACAACACCTGGGGAGTCACCTTCTTGTATATCAGAAAGTCTTATCAGTGTGTCCACGTGCAATGCACACTGAGTAGAGTACCAACGGCCAAGCTTGTAGCCCTTCCTGGCCCAAATCATTCTCCGTGGGCTTTAGTTTCTTCATCTTGTTGCTCAAGAGTATCGTAAGAATCAAGTATGTGGCTCTGGGCTGGAGCCTGACAAAGAACATCTTGAAGGGAAGCCCATCGGTGTCTAAAAGGGACCCCTCAGTGTCCTTCCTCAGGTTTCTCTGAGTCCCCTGGGCCCTCTTGGCATCTCTAGCGCTGGATCTGGGTTGGAGGGGATGGGGGTGAAGGCCAGGGAAGGGTAGATCTGTTCTCAGCTCCTCCCAGTGACCTGGTCCCTGTAGAAGGCACCCTTCCTGGAAACAAGGCCATGAGGAATGTGGGAGGTGCCCAGCCTAGCCCACAATCTGGGTAGCATCAGGTAGTTTAAAACAGTGTTGTGTTTCATTATTTCTATGGTAAGAATTTTCAAGACTGTATGAGGTGAGAGAGATAGGAGACAGAAGAGCACCTGACCAATCCTCAAATTTTAATCAGATTTTTCTTTTATTCTTTCAAGACCAGTTGACATGCTGCATGAGAAGAGAGGATGCCCCAAGAGACAGGAGAGACCAAAGGCCTAAAATGAGGCCACACTGGGCTGGATCCTTCTCTACCACCACAGACATGCGACCTCTGGGCAAGCAATCTGACCGCTGCCAGGAAGCTTCCAGCCACTCCTCCCCACGGTCCTTCCCTAGCCACTTCCTGCTTCCCTGTCCAGCTGGCTCCACTGTCACTTCTCCGGGAAGCTTTTCCCACCTCCCTGGAGCAGGCTCAGTGACTCCTCCCTAGCTGATCCTCCCATAGCATCATATTTTTCCTTGGAGGGATAGTCACTGTTGTAATGAAGTTTGTGCAATACTGTTAACGTCTGCCTCTGTGGAATTGCACACTGTCAGAGAGCAGGGCCCACATGTGTCTTGCTTACAGCTCCATCCTTAGACCTGGGACGAGCCCCTGGCATAGTGTGCTCAGTAAGTATCTGCTGGCTGAGATGGAGCAAAAGCTGTCTGAGACTTAGTTGCCTTGCCTGTCAAACACCTACCATGTTGAGAGGATTAAATGGGATGATGTGAAGCATTAACCAGTAAGTATTAATCAAAAGGTAGTTGCTATGCTTCCTATTGTTATGATGTGTCATTCCATAATGGCCAGTAGGCTATGGCCTAAAGTCCATGCTAAAGTCCATGGCCATCAGCTTACCTCCCTGTTCAGAAATGTCTGGTTCCCACAGATGAAAGCTCAGTCTGCTCGAAGTGGACCCCAAATCTCCCAGCGTGATTTCCCTCAGCATCTCTGCTCAAACTCTCTTCTTTCCCTGGAATGAATAAGCCCTTGCCACACTTTTGCTCACGTCAACCCCTCCACATAGAGCGCTGTCCCTATTCTCATTTTCTGATTGGATGGTCTCTCTGTCCATCACCCAACCCCCTACCCTATGGAAGCTTTACTTTCTTCTTTATTTTCGTTCTTTCTTGATTCTGAAACTTGGACCTAATTGTGGTTGGGACTTCTACAGCATGTCCTATTTAATGCAAAAGTTAGGAAGCTTTTGTTATCTGAAAACTTTATAGCTCTTGATGCTTGCATGTTGGGTGGGAGAAGATGTTTATATGTTGGATGGGGAAGAGCTCTCAAATTTTTACCCGAGTATCAGCAAAAAACAAGGAAATGTGTCCTGTGAATACATCCCCTCAGAATCCACTGGCAGGGGCTATAGGTATGATCTATCAAGACAGCAGGGGGCAGGGGGAGTACTCACGAGAGAAGGCTGAGAAATTTGTCATGTCATCCATATCTACCCTCCTGCCTGCAGCCTCATGCAGTTCTCTGGATTCTGTGATTTTAAACCATTTTGATTAGCACCACAGGGGAAAATCCTTTTTTAGGTCCCCTCCAGGGTTTATGACTTAGGTCAAACCCTCCTAAAGAGGTATGGTTTCTTCAAACCAAGTACTTACACTTGGGAAGCAATTCCAGAGCAATCCTGAGCAATTCCCAGGGTGGAGGGCAAACTTCATAACCCTCCAGAGTGCCCACAGCAAGCACCCAGACTGGCAGTTAAGTGACAAATGGGTAAGGAGGCCAATGGTTTCCTCTCCTACTTTAATATACTGCCATTCGATTCAGCACAGCTTATCTCCATGGGTTCCAGATATGTTTAGCTGCACGGACTTTGAGCAAAGCATACATAGAACCCTGCTCTGCAAATGTGAAGAGGCCCTGGTTAAAGAGGGCAGGGTGTTGGGAGTCCTGTCTGCTCCCATCCCCTCTTCCCTATCCTCTAGAGCTTCGAAGGGACCCCCTGAAGCCTACTGAAAGTCTGGAAATCCCTGGGGTAATTTTGAAAGACACAGGCTTTGGAGCCAGTTAAAGTGAAATCCTGACTCAACACTTGAATGACCTTATCTTGATCTTCACTTTCTTTATCTGTACCTTGTATATAATAATACCTACTATAATAATATGTACATATTATAATAAATCATAAAATACAACTTGCAAGAAGTCATAAATAATGTATGGAAAGTGTCTGGCTCTTGGTAGGTGCTCAATAAATAGTTATTTAGTATGTGCCTCAAGCAAGCAGGCTCCTATTCTGGGGCTATGGAGGATTTGGATATGAGCAAGGGACCTCACAAAGCTGAGGGTCTGGTTCCTACTGTGGGACAGGGAAGAGAAAGTCCTAGAGATGAGAGAACAAAGTGCTACAGAAGGAATTGGAAGGAACAAACATTTCTAATTGGGAGGTGTGGCTGAGACTCTCGGTCACCTACTCAATATCTCTTTTTGCACTTTTTCCTTTATAACGGAAACCCTGATTTCCAGCTGGGATCGTGGTTTCTTAGAACAAAATCATATTTCCCAGTTTCCCTTGCAGCTGGTAGCCATGTGACTAAGTTCTGGCCAATGAGATGGAAGCAGCAGTGGAAACCTCTCTCAGAGATGCTGGCACTGCCCTCCTACATCTTGATGCTAGAGTGGACATAGCTGGCTGGCTTTCTGGTATCTATGTTTCCATTTAGCACACTGGTTAAAGGAATCTTTGGAGCATTCGAGTTAATGTGCCTACAAAGGGTGAATAATTTTCTTTTTTCTTCAGTATACTACAGAGGCTCAACAATGAACTTCTACCATTACATTTTGCAGCTAAAATGAGGAAGCTAGGTGGGTGAGTGTGTGATTTTTGAACATCCCAAAGCCCCAAAGCGTCCAGCTAATCATGGACAACTCTGATTTGCAGGGCATCAAAGTTCTCACTAATATTTCTAAGTGGTGAAAGAGGCAATCCGTATTCAGGGTACAGTTAGTGTTTTGCTTGGAGCGGAAGGTAACAGGCACTGGTGGGCTCCATCTCTCTGATTTTACCCAAGATCCTAAGAGGCAAAGCCCTGAGTGAGTGGGGATCTCCTGGGGGGTTAACTAGAGCTCTAACAGAGAGGGTTCTCTCAGAGTTGGTTCCCAGGGAGGGTCTGGGCCAACCCTCAGGCAGACCCCCTCAGACAGCTAACTGGAGAACAAAGGGCTGGGGAGGAGGCAAAAATGAAGGACAAGAGAGTTGTTGAGGGGGTGATAGATAGGAGGGCATCCCAGCGGGGGAGGGAAGCTACCTTGAGATCCCTTTGAAGGATCTAAGATTCCCCTCATCCAGGGGTACCAGACAGACTGGGATGGAGCCGACAATTCTTCAGGTAGTGATAGAAGTTCTTTTCATCCTTTTATTGCTTAAATCCTACACTTACGACATCGGGCCTGATACTCCACCAACTTGACCAGAAGACAGAGTAAATATCTCCTTTTTAAAAAATGGCAACACTCTTAGAATTATGAGTCAACTCAATCAGGCGATGACCTGCGATCACCCTGAGCAAATGGGAACTGGGTTGAGGAGAAGAGGTTGACAGGAAGAGACAGCTAAAAGGCAGAGGGGCACCAAGAGGAGTGTTTTGACAACCAGGGGCAACATGAGGACACTGGCATCATGGTAGGGGACACAGAGATAATGAATGTTTATTGAACTACTACATGCCGGGTGCTACAAAAACTCTGGGGATAAGCCTAGGAAATAAACGCTGCCCCTCATTTACTTTAAGATGTTGATTTGTGCCAAATCTTGTTCTCTTCTCTTGTTCTTAAAAATCAGGTAGAACAATGTCTCTCCCCTTTGGAAAATGGGCTCTGCCCACTCACATCTTCTGCATGGCTGATGGCTTATGTGACAATGTTGGGAAGTAGTCTGCAGGGTGCCTCTACATTTGGCAAGAGCCCCCGTGGCTGAGGGATTCTGTACTCTGCTCCTCAGAAGTGCCTTCTGCGCAAGGCGTTCCTGCCTGCCTTTCTATCTATCCTCAGCCAGGAGAGCCTTGTGTGAGATGGGGGAGGTCTTTGAGGGGAACACATGGAGGATGTTGGATCATACAAACTAGCTCATCACTGTGGCTTCTCAGGGCTACTGGTTGAGAGATCCAAGGCTCCGAACAAAAATGTGACTTGTCAAAGAAGATGGCCAACCCATTGGGAGGCTGCAGAGGGGCAAGATGAAGACTCCCTAACTCCTCAGCCTGGGGCCTCCTCTCCTCAGCAGCTTTCAGGTGCAGAGCTGCTGGGCTGTGATTGGGTGAGAGATGTGTTCACGTGATCTGTGACAGCTAATCTTTATCGAGCTTTTACCATGTCCGCGGTCTGACACTAAATACACGTGTGAACTTATTTAATCCTCCCAACAAACCTATGAGATAGATGCTGTTGTTATCATTCTAATTTTACAAGTGAGGAAACTGAGGCACCGAGAAACCCAGACTTGCAAAAGGTCATACAGTCAGGAAGTGGTAGGTCCACGATTCTAGCCCAGTGTATCTGGCTCCATATTCCATGGATTATCCACTATGCTTTACAGCCTTTGTTCATTAATGAAATACTGAAGCTTGAAAATGATTTAAAAAAACAAAACAATTCACAATAGACACAAAGCTGTCCCTAGAATGAGAGCACTTTCATGCATTGCATCCCAACAAGGTATCCCAAGGTAGTATAACCAGCATTAAGGAAATGTTGTTTAACTCTGGTTCTGCCCATGTATTTGTATCCTACAAATGTCACCCACTATGCAAGAAAAGATGCTTCATTGACATCCGGTTCTTCTTTTTCTTGGCACAGAGATGATCTACATCTCTCAGATTCCCTTAGAGTTAAGTGTGGCATAATGGCCAGCTCTTGCCAACGAAATGTGAGTGGAAATGACGTGCATCATTCTCAAGCTCTAGGGAAGAGTATGTGCCTTCCTCACTCACTCTTTCCCTTTCTACCCAGTAGGTGTCTGGGGCATGGAGGCCATAGGGGATAGCAGGGCCACAAAATGGACAAAGTCTGAGTCCCTGAATTGGGAGGCATCCACGACCTAAGAAAACCCACCTTGGACTCTTGAACAAAAAAATAAAATAAATTTCTATTGCATTTGAGCCACTGTACATTTTGGAATCTACTTACTCCTACAGCCTAGCCTGTTCTTATATACTATTTTCTTTACTTATGGTCAAAAGTTGAAGTTAGCTGCCTTTAAGAACAACAAAAATTCTTGAAAGGGCTTCCAATTTCCCAGTGTTCCATATTCAGAAATCATGGTTCCCCCTGAAGCCACCCCCTTCCCCCTACATGCAGTTATCCCAGAGCAAGGGCAGAGGAGGTTAAGTCATGGGGAAGCCAGAGCATGCATTACATTACCACATCTGTTTCCTTCAAGAGGGGTCCCGTTTCTCTTGGGGCTGGAGCCTGGGGGCCTCAGCCCAGGTGTCAAGGGGCCTCCAGAGGACATGGGGCTGGAGCGGGGACCACTGGCAGTGGTGGCCAAGACTCCCCCAAGGTGGCCATCTCCAGAGTTCTGTCTCTTGCAGTACAGCGAGGAAGAGGTGGGCAAGGAGCCCCTGTGGCTAAAGGTGGAGGCGGAGGGGTCCATGCTGTAGCGGTTCATGCCCACAGGGTTCGCCAGGCACTCCTCAGTGGTGACTGTTTTTGCTAAGCAAGAAGGCAAGACAGAGAAGCAGAGATCAGAAAGCAAGTCCAGGGGCTACCTGACAATCTTGGCAAACATTTCCTCAGTGGCATGGGTGCCACTACCTGTGGGAACGAGAGATGAGGAGGAATGCACCCCATATCATAATCCCAAATAGTTCACCTCTAAGCAGATTGAGACACTTGTCTCACCAACAAAGCATATCCCAGAGAAGGGATGGGAGATGTGCCCCTTCTGTGTTCAGAAGAAAAAGGGATTAATTTGGTTATTAGTGATTTGGAAATAAAATTCAAAGGTGTTTCTCCTTCCATGGTGTTGCCTCTCCAGCAGTCGCTACTAGCTTGTCTGAATCTCCCTGCGCTCTTTTCTCTTGCCCACTAACACTGCTAGCCTCACTTGGCCCAGGATGCTTTGGAGATATCAAGCAAGAGTTACAATGCCCTTGAGTTAGGAGAACCACTTTGGCCTGGGTGGTGACATAGGGGCAACGGTGCTTCCCCCTCCACCCCCCTAGTTTTAGTCTCAATACACAGAAGGGTACTGTCCTTCCTCCAAAGCTAACAAGCTGGGGACACAAATGCTGATCTGATTGGCCCCACGGTCCTCCCCATAACCTGCATTTGAGAGATAAAGAGCCAATCAAAAGTGCAGGGGGAGTAAAGCTGCTGAAGAGTCAGCCAACCTCATCATCAGCTTCCCTTTGCTCAAGTAAATCACAATTTTCTATACTTTTAAAGCTTGAACTCCCTGTTGAACTCTGTGACCTATACCTATGGCCAAATGGTGTGGGGTGTTTTGTTTTATTTTTAAGCAGAAAGTTCAGGAGGATTATGGGAATAGAAAGAAAAAGAAAAATATTCTAGGAATTCCTTGTCTTTAGTCCCTCCAGTCCCAGACAAGATCACATGTGCCTGGTCCCATCAGTAATCATCTTTATACCACATATGGTCAAAACAGATCTTGACATGCACAAAGAAAATTGTTAGAGTAACAAAAACCAGTGGATCCTCCAAGGTTGGCAATGGGGTAACACATTTGAGGCCACAAGACCCAGATGTTTTCTTCATTATGGATTCCTCCCATAATGCAGATAATGAAAGATTAAGACTTGATTTTATTAGGGGAACTAGCAATTCTTATATGTTGGAAAACATATGGATCTTGTCTGGAAATAAAAGTCATTGCATATGGGATGTCGCTAAAGCAGTGCTTAAAGCAAAATTTATAGCTGTAAATAATTACATTAAAAAGAAGAAAGATCTCAAATTAATAACCTAATCTTTCATGATAAGATGCTAGGGAAAAAAAGAGCAAACTATACCTAACTAAGCAGAAGGAAAGAAATAAAGATTAAAGCAGAAATAAGTAAAGACTAAAAAAAAAACAGAGAAAATCAATGCATCCAAAGCTGGCTCTTCGAAACAATAACAAAATTGAAAAACTTTAGCTAGACTGGGCAAGGAAAAAAGAAGATTCAAATGATCAGAAACAGAAATGAAAGAGATGACATAACTACCAATCTTACAGAAATAAAATGGATCATTAAGGAATACTATGGACAATCATATGCCAATACATTAGATAGAAGAATGTAGACGGAAGAAATGGACAAATTACCAAAACTGACTCAAAAAAAAAAAAATAGACAATCTGAGTAAACCTGTAACAAGTAGACAGAATGAATCAGTAATCAAAACTACTCACAAAGAAATCCCAGGCCCAGATGGTTCCATGAGTGGATCCTACCAAGCATTTAAAGAAAAATTAAAACCAATTCTTTACAAACTCTTCCAAAAGATAGAAGAGGAATGTTATGGACTGAAGTGTGTCCTCTAAAATTCATATGTTGAAGTCCTAACTCCCAAAGTGACTACATACAAGAAGGTAGTAAAGGTTAAGTGAGGTCTTAAGGGTAGGACCTTAATTTGACAACACATGCTCACTAGCTCTCTCTCTCTCTCTCTCCCTCTCCCTCTCCCTCTCCTCCCACCCGCCCCCGCCCCCCAGCAACATACATGCACAGAGAAGAGGCCATGCGAGGACACAGCAAGACAGTGGCTGTCCACAAATCAGGAAGAGCGCTCTCAACAGAAACCACCCCTGACAGCACGTTGATCTCACTCGTCTAGCCTCTAGAACTCTGAGAAAATAAATTCTATTGTTAAATCAACTAGACTGTGGTATTCTGTTGTGGCGACCAAGCCAACTAATACAAGGAAGGAATACTTCCCAACTCATTCTATAAGGCCACTATTAACCTGGTACCAAATCCAGACAAAGACATTCCAAGAATAGAAAATTATAGAATAATATCTCTTATGAATATGGATACAAAAATCCTCAACAAAATGCTAGCAAATCAAATCCTATAACATATAGTATAACTTATACACCGTGACCAAGTAGGATTTATCCCAGGAAAGCAAGACTGTTTTAACAGTTAAAAATCAGTTAATGTAATATACCATATAAATAGAATAAAAAAACAAAGATAGTACAATGATCTCAATAGATTTGACAAAATCCATTGTCCTTTCCTGATAAAAACACTCAACATATTGGAATAGAAGGGAACTTCCTCAACTGGAGAAATGGCATCTACAAAAAACCCTATAGCCAACATCATTGTTAATGGTGGAAGACTAGATGCTTTTCTTCCTAAGATCAAGAAAAAGACAAGGATGCTTATTCTCACCACTTCTATTCAACATTTTACTGGAAGTTCCAGCCAACCCAATTAGGTAAGAAAAAGAAAGAAAAAGCACCTAGATGGGAAGGAAGAAATAAAACTATCTCTTGTATGTAGAAAATCCTAAAGAATCCATTAAAACATTATTGCAACTACTAAACGAGTTTAGCAAGGTTGCAGGATACAAGATCAATATGCAAATACCAATTGTGTTTCAGATTAAACAATCTGAAAATGAAGTTAAGAAAACAATTCATTTATAATAACATTAAATGAATAAAATATGGGGAAATAAGTTTAATAAAAGAAGCATAAAACTGAAAACTATAAAATACTGTTGACAGAAAGTAAAGAAGATCTAAACAAATGGGGAAAAACCCCATGTTCATGAATCAGAAGACTGAATATTGTTAAGATGGCAATAATCCTTAAATTGACCTATAGAGTCAATATAATTCTTGTCAATATCTCAGCTGACTTCTTCGTAGAAACTGACAAATTGTTTCTAAAATTCATACAATTTTCGAGGGACCAAGATTAACCAAAACAATCACGAGAAAAGGACAAAATGGAGCATTCACACTTTCCAATTTCAAAATTGACTACAGAGCAATGATAGTAAAGACAGTGTGATGCTGGAATATGAGTAGGCATGTAGATCAATGGAAATGAATTGAGAGTTCAAAAATAAACCAATGTATGTTCAACTGATTCCCCACAAGGGTGCCAAAATCATTTAGTGGGGAAAGAAAAATCTTTTCAACAAACTGGTGTTCGAACAACTGGATATCCACATGCAAAACAATGAAATTGGACCCTTACTTCATACCATATACAAAAAAATCAACTCAATATTGGCCAAAGACTTAAATGTAAGAGCAAGAATTTATAAAACTCTTAGAAGGAAACATAAGAATAAATCTTCATGACCTTGAGTTTGGCAAGGCATTATTACATTTGACACCAAAAGCGTGAGCAAGAAAAGAAAACAATACACAAATTGGACTTTATTAAAATTTCAAACTTCTGTGCTTTGAAAGATACCATTTAAAAAAAAGTGAAAAGATAACCCACGGAATGGGAGAAAATACTTGCCAATCATATATCTCATCAGGGGCTTGTTTCCAGAGTAACTCAATAATGAAAAGACAACCTAATTTAAAGGTGGTCAAAGGACTTGAATAGACTTTTCTCCAAAGAAGATATACAAATGGCTAATAAACACATGAAACATGTTCCCCATCATTAGCCATTGGGAAATGCAAATCAAACCCACAAAGTAGTATAACTTCACACTCACTAGAATGGTTACAATAAAAAAGTCAGATAAAGACAAATGTTGATGCTGTAGAGAAATTGGAATCCTCATCCACTGTGGGAAAAGGAAAACTAACACTTATTGTGCACCTACTATGGGCCAGCACCATTCTAAGCCAGTAAGGAGTAAGGCTGCCATTATAGTCCCCTTTTTGGAATGTTCTCATTATCTGAGATACCAATCCTTTTGGTATCTTTGATTTGGTATCTGAGATACCAATCCTTTTGGTATCCTTTGATCCCTAGTGGCAGGTGCTTTGGTATATGTGAGGAAGCTACTCATAGTGTCTGGCATACAGAAGGCACTCCATAAATATTTACTGAGTAGACATTTGGGCGCTGTTAGCAGTGAGGCAGCCATTGCATAGAACATGCATTACAATTCATGTAAATAAATGACAACCAATGATAAAAAAAAGATGTAACTAAAATGTTTATTTTGTTTATTAAATATTTTAAATCCAAATTAAATATGTCTACACAGTTCTGATAGTGTAAGGCAGAGAATGCAGATAATTCTCCAATCTGCACTATAGCTGGAAAATAGAGATGCAGATGAAAGATTGTTCTCCTATGACAACGTGCAGAAATGGGGAACAAGGGAACGTGGACTTTATTGGTTTAAAAACTGCTGACGACCATGGGTGAGATCAAAGGTAATAAAAAGTCAGTTTCTGGGCTGGGATCCAAATGAATTCATCAAAAAGTAAAACCGACTTGAGAGACCATCAAGCAAAGCCTTCTACCCAGCAAAGGATACACCAGTGATTCCAGAGGCAGCGGGTGAACAGCCATGGAGACAGATCCGCAAGCCCCCCATGGGGGCTCTGCATAGCCTGGAGCTCCCAGGAAGCCTGGGAGCGAACAGCACGTACAGGTGCACACACCAGGGTGCCGTTCAGAATTGATGAGACACAGCTGCTCAAACCTGGTTCAAACAGCCTTTTCCTCACCTTTATAAATAGGGGTGCTGACACTTACATCACGCCAAAGCGTAAAGATGACTGATATAATGAAGGCCATCATTATTTACCTACAGGACTGAAAAGGGCCTGCAGAGAGCAACCCGGCCAGCATCTCCCCAAGTGTTAGATGTGTCTCACTGGTGGGACAGGGGATGATATCAGGTGTGACTTTGGTGTGTTCGTTTCCTAAAGCTGCAGAAATTACCATAAACTTGGTGGCTTAAAACAGCAGAAAGGTATTCTCTTGTAGTTCTGAACGCTAGAAGCATGAAATCACAGTGTCGGCAGAGCCATGTTCTTTCTTAAGGCTCAAAGGTAGGATCCTTCCTTGCCTCTACCTCATCGCTTGTGTAGCCAACAATCCTTCATGGTAGACACATGGCTCTAATCCGCCTCCATTGTCACATGGCATCTGCCCTGTGCATCTGTGTCTGCGTCCAAATGTCTTAGAAAGACATCAGTCACTGGATTAGGGTCCATCATTCAGTATGACCTGGTCTGGATTACATCTGCAAAAACATTATTTCTAAAGAAAATCCCAGAGCGCCTGGGTGGCTCAGTCTGTCAGGTGTCTGACTTCGGCTCAGGTCATGATCTCATGGTGCATGAGTTTGAGCCCCACATTGGGCTCTGTGCTGGCAGCCCAGAGCCTGGAGCCTGTTTTGGATTCTGTGTCTCCCCCCGCCCTCTCTCTCTCTGCCCCTCCCTGACTGGCACTATCTCTCTCTCAAAATTAAATGAACATTAAAAAAAATTTTTTTTAAAGAAAGTCCCATTCACAGGCACTGGAAGTTAGGACTTGAACATGTATCTTTTTGGAAGACACAACAGATGAACATTATTTTTTATACTCATGTATTTTAGTGTACAGCAATAAAAAAATTTAATTAGCCCATTGAACTATGATTTCACTGACACAATATCATTGCTTAAGGTGACTAACAGCTAAAGTTAAAAGAAATGAACCTGTTAAAGGAATATCTTGAGTGAACACTTCTACAGTTGTCATATGGTCGTACAAAAATTGTGAAGGTGGTGTATTAACACTGGAATTCACTGAGTTAGTTAGTCCAACCTCTCTTTTCAAGCTGGGTGGTAAATAAGGAAAATAAATGAGCCTCTTATTTAAAAGCTTCCTGCAAGAGATTTTACAATCTCCCTCAGAGTGAGGTCATTGTATGACAAATCTCATTGGCTAAAATTTCTTCCTTACATCTAACCCCAATTTCTCTTGCTTTAGTTTGCAACACTGTGGATGGAACTAGAATATATTATGCTAAGCAAAATAAGTCAGTCAGAGAAAGATAAATATCATATGATTTCACTCATATGTGGAATTTAAGAAACAAAACAGATGAACATGGAAGAAGGGAAGGAAAAATAAGATAAAAACAGAAAGGGAGGAAACCATGAGGGACTCTTAAATGCAGAGAACAAATGAGGGTTGCTGAAGGCATGTTGGGTGGGGGGCATGGGCTAAATGGGCGTTGGGCATTAAGGAGGTCAGTCGTTGGGATGAGCACTGGGTGTTATATGGAAGCGATGAATCACTAAATTCTATTCCTGAAATCATTATTACACTATGCATTAACTAACTTGGATTTAAATAAAATTTTTAAAAATGGGGAAAAAGATGGCTGCCAGATACCAGACTTTATAACTCTCAACAATAGCCAAATTATGGAAAGAGCCTAAATGTCCATCAACTGATGAATGGATAAAGAAATTGTGGTTTATATACACAATGGAGTACTACGTGGCAATGAGAAAGAATGAAATATGGCCCTTTGTAGCAACGTGGATGGAACTGGAGAGTGTGATGCTAAGTGAAATAAGCCATACAGAGAAAGACAGATACCATATGTTTTCGCTCTTATGTGGATCCTGAGAAACTTAACAGGAACCCATCGGGGAGGGGAAAAAAAAAAAAAAAAAGAGAGGTTAGAGTGGGAGAGAGCCAAAGCATAAGAGACTCTTAAAAAATGAGAACAAACTGAGGGCTGATGGGGGGTGGGAGGGAGGGGAGGGTGGGTGATGGGTATCAAAGAGGGCACCTTTTGGGATGAGCACTGGGTGTTGTATGGAAACCAATTTGACAATAAATTTCATATATTAAAAAAAAAAAAAGATACTAGGGGCGCCTGGGTGGCGCAGTCGGTTAAGCGTCCGACTTCAGCCAGGTCACGATCTCGCGGTCCGTGAGTTCGAGCCCCGCGTCAGGCTCTGGGCTGATGGCTCAGAGCCTGGAGCCTGTTTCCGATTCTGTGTCTCCCTCTCTCTCTGCCCCGCCCCCGTTCATGCTCTGTCTCTCTCTGTCCCAAAAATAAATAAACGTTGAAAAAAAAAATTAAAAAAAAAAAGATACTAGCCTTTATACTATTCAAAACTATAAAGTCATCAACATACAGGTAGATGAATTATAGGTATGCAGAACTTTTAGTAGCTTAAGAATTTCATAGTGTGACACATGGACTGTTACCTAAAACCACTATTTAAAGTTCCTAAGAAGAAGGACCAAACCCATACTCGAGGAGAGAAGTGCACTTCTCAAGCGGTTTGGTGGCTGACTGGTGAGTGAACACCAGATGGGGCCAGCAGTCCTGAGATTGTCAGGCACGAGTGCCCTGCGCGGATCCAACTCCTGCACAAACTCGCAGCAAACCACAGCGCTGACGGGGTTAAGACGTTCGTGGTCTTTCTCTCCCTGATTTTTAGAAAATCACTTCTCATCTGAAATGAGCTTGTCACCCTGGCACCTCTCATTAAACAGGAGGATCCAACCCGGCCTCTGTTTAAGGCCATTTAATCTCTGTGGAGAATCTGAGCTCAGCAGAGTGAGGCAAATGAGAGGCGTCTCTTGTACTTGTCTTTATAACCTCCCTGCCTCTATCCAGGAGACAAAGGATGCCGCCTGCAAAATCACTAAAACTTTCCTCCAGAGAAAGGAACAATCTGCTCCTGTACTATCACATGAGCAAGCTTAAATAGAAAGCAAATGCACCGATGGCACAAAGAGGCTACCACATTTTCAGGGTTTAAAGTCTTAGGAATTTTCAGGAGAGCCTGGTGTTCCTTTTTCACCATTGCCAAACTCTTGGAGAACTATGTTTTCTCCCAGCCTCTGTATATGCAGCCTGCCCACCAGGGAGGCCAAAGAACACTCTAGAAGAGTTCCAACCTACTCAAGCCTCCAGGGATACCCATTTGCTTCTGAATCTGAGCTGTGTCTAAACCTCCCCTTTTGGGAAACAAACTTTAGGGTCAGGAGTGCGTGGACACCTCCCACCCCCCTCACCTCTGCAGAGGCTTCCAGGTCGCCCACCCAGTGCAACCCACTCCTGTTGCAGTCCTGGAGGGTCAGGCAAGAGCACCTAGGATGTAGAGAACATCCAAAGAGAAGCAGGAAGAGACAGAGGGACAGGAAGAAGAAAGCCGATAGAGAGTGAGAGAAAGAGAAAGTCCCAAAGCAGTGAGAGTTGCACAGAGAGGAAAAGGGGGCCCACGTGTCTAAAAGTACAGACCCTTCTGATGGAGTTTTAGTTCAGGCTGGTGTTGACCCTTTGTCATTTGGGACACAAGACCTAACTGCTCCCAGTTAAGTGAACTTGGACTGTTTATTTTATTAAAACAATTAAACTGGCACTTTACTTGGAGTTTGCAACCAAATGAAGCCCTGAAAAGCATCAATACCACCATATGCAGAATTTTTCTCAAATAATACCTAATCATGCCATAATAACCCCCAAATTCCAGAGTCTTAGAAACTATTCACTTTCATTACAGTTGTCCCCACCCGCTCTCTCACATGTGTGTGTGAGCGCGCGCGCACACACACACACACACACACACACTCACCCTCCACTCCCCACCCTATTTCCCCACATCAGGCATAACTCCCCAGTTAAAGGGACAGCTGCACACAGTGATCCTTTTCTATAATCATCACCGCCACCTTCCCCCACCCCGACCACCTTTCTCCGGGATCGATTGCCAGCCGGCCTGCCCCGTCCAGCAGGCCGCACAACCCTGCCCAGGCTGGCAAGAAAGTCAAACCACTGGGTCAGTGTCCAGAGCGCTCCATGTGTGAACAGCTTGGCTCGGCTGCTTGAAGAGAAGGGAGCTCCTCAGATCGCAGCTCTGAAACCCAGATCAGAAAAGGAAGCTGCACCGTGGCCCCCATACGCTGCCATTGGAAAAGCTGGGGGATCATTATTACCCGGCGCTTAACCAGGTGCCACCACCTAGAGAGCACAGCCAGTAAGCTCTGGAATGCAGAGAAAGGCATGCAAGGAGAGAAGCCGAAAGAGGAAGGGGGCAAGAGGGAGAAGACCCCGGGAAACAGTAGCAGGTCCCCAGCAGAGCTGCACCCTGCTGAGAGCCCCAACAGGGGGCCATTGTTTCCTACCTCAGGTGGCGCTGACGGCGTCTGCCACCAGGCAGCCTCAGCCTCACTCCTCTCCAGCACCACGGGCACCCAGCACTGCTCCGGGAGGCAGAGAGGACCTCTAAGGACTTCTAGGTGGTGGCAGAAACCAGATTTCCTCTCTGCCCTCGGGCTGCCTTTCTCTGAGGCTCGAGTGGAGGTTTGCAGACTTTCTTTTCTCAGGCTCAGTCCCGCCCTTGTTCTTGCTCAGATAAGCTCATCACGTTTTCCCTCAGGGCCCTCTGTGGCCTCCTGTCCCAGCCTTCCCGGTTCAAAGGGCACCAGGCCACACCACCTACGAGGCTTAGCATTTCATTCGCTTCAATTAAATTTTCCATTAACTTGGTCTCTGGCCAGTATAGATTTTTCCCTTTAAGCTTGCCTCTAAGTTCAGATCACTCAGCCCTCAGAATCAACCTTATGACTCCCCTCTGGTCCATTTAAGCACATTTATATTTTTTCTCCCCTAATGAGATGCACAGAAACCAACCATAATTTTAATGCCTGACACCTGAACTTCTGTAGTCCTCTCAAATGTTTCTGGTTTGCCTAAGACTTTGTGCTAAGCCTCTGGGTTGATTTCCTCCCGTGGAAATTTTGCCCAAAGGCAATTTTGCCCAACGCCAGCCATTTGGGATAATGAATGCTCTTCCAGTCTTAAGAGGAAAGCAGGTCCTATAATCACTCTCTATATGGTCTTGCACATTTGCCCCGCCTCTACCCGAAGTTCTTGTGGGAACCCCTAAGAGGTGAGGGAGGGTGAAGAGAGGGGGACACCTTCCACAGTCATGTTCTGTTTCCTCAACAGCCACACACGTTCTGGTCTTTCTAGAACTTCAAGGAAATTAAAAGGGGTCCTCAATCCGGAAAACGTTGGAGTCACCAGAATAGAGGACATCTCCAAAGCTTTGGTTCTAAATGTATATCCTGACTTTTAGGAAGGCTCATGATACTTTGCAGCATTCCTCACGCTGGTATAAAGCAAGCTGCCATGTTGTGAGATGCTCTGTGGAGAGGCCTATATGGCAAGAAACCAACAGCTCACAGGAAACTGAATCCTGCCAACAGCCACATGAATAAGCTAGGAAGGGGATCTTTCCTAGTTCAGGATGCAGGCCGGTATGAGACCCAGAGCCAGGGGACCCAGTTAAGCTGCCCCTGAACTGCTGACTCACAGAAACTGAGATAATAAATGTTATTTGAAGCCACTAACTTTTGGGGGTAATTTGTCACATAGCAATAGATAACTAATACAGATGAGAAAAGGCCATTTGTTTCATTTCCCTTGACTCTGCATATCCAGGTTGGAAATTATAATTATTAATTCAGTAGCAGCTAGGATGTATCTGCTATAGAATACCTATTCAATTCTCTGCAAGGAAGTTTATGGGATTTTTTTAGCAAAGGGTTTATATTGCTTGTGTATGAGACCCAGAAACTACCCACTAATAGGAGAGAGTTCATAAAGTTTATCTTTATATAACAACTTAATTGGAACACTCATTCATTTAACAATAAGTATTGAATACTTATCTTGTGCTTCCTCAGTATCTACAGGTCTCAGAAGAGAACCTAAGCCTTGCAATGCAAAGAGAGTCACTAAATCACTCAACATTGAAATAATCTATTTTAAATTCTACAAAACCCAGGCCTTTCTCAAGAGGTTATATTTTTCCCTTTTAGTTCAATGTTTGTTGTTGTCTGTTTGTTTGTTTTTGAGATTTTATTTTTTTAAGTAATCTCTACACCCAACGTGGGGCTTGAACTTACAACCCTGAGATCAAGAGTCACACACTCTACCAACTGAGCCAACCCAGCGCCCCTAGGTAAATGCTTTAAAATACGTACAGATATTATAAATTAATGAATGATATAACTAGAAACACAATAAATAACTTTTCCTACATGAACTCATATTATACCCAGGGGCAGAACTAAAGTTAGGAATCCCACGCTGGCAAATGCTCCCCCTTTCATGCTGTAGGAGCTGTGGCTGGGCTCCTCCCAGACCTGTCCATCTGAAAATACAGGAAAGGCCTTTGTATTTGCCGTAGACCGTAGGGACATTCCTCTTTTACCCCTTCCATCAAAACTTTCTCAGAGGATTCTTAACACATGAGCTTGATACTGATCCTTTGTTCTCCTCCCAAATGACCCTCTTTCCAACACTTGGCTTGAGAACAGGACAGCTCATTTTGTTCACACGATCCCTGGCTGTAGCAGGGTGAGCATAGCTCTGAGATATTCCAGTCACTGGCCTACACTGGGAGACAAGCGGCTGCAGGGGGATCTGGAGTAACACACCTTCCTTCTTCTTCTTCTTTTTTTTTTTTTTTTCTCCACCATTCCACATATTATTTAAAATACCAGGTCAAACGATGCCAAATGTGTGGTGGAGCAGACCACTGTGTGTGGGTTTTGTGAAATGAAAGAGCTCTCCTAGAGTCTGGAATGGTGGGCTCTGCCTGTCCTGGGGATGTCACCTAGCAAGGGTGTAGCAAGGACAAGGATGAAACACTCCTTGGGGCCAAGATAGGAAATCCAGAAAGAGAAAAGAGAATTGATCTTGGAGTACAGCTTCTGCCTAGATTTTGTTAAATGGGGGTTGGGGTTTGTTTTGTTCTTTTATATCTGTGGTAGACAAAATGACACAGGTGTACCACAAGCCACTTGTGAACATCCATTTTGTGCCATCAGCCGTCTGAGTCAAGAAACAGGACGTACACCCTACCGGCAAGTGTTGGGTAATAGGGCCCTACTGACAACTGGCTTGAGAGAAAAGCAAAGGGTCAGGGAAGAGAAGACCTGGGCTCCATTCCCTCCCCACTGCTGCCTTTCTGTGTGGCTCTGAACAATTGGCCTGACTCTGTGGGCCTCGGTGCATCACCACTGGGGAAGCTCACTAAATGTTTGCTGACTGCCTAAATGGATGTTTCCATGTAATGGAATTCATGCCACTTGATAAACTCTATTTCCTTCTAGAAATAAACAACCTTTTGGAAAGATAGTTATTCCCTGTATACTCATTCTCTGTAGAGCTATCATATTAGATGAATTTGTACTTCAACAAGGAAGCAGATTTGATTTCTAAAGGCTGGATACATAGGTTCAACCATAACGGAGCACATTGTGAAGGTCTGTCATTCCAGTAGTTTTCTGGTGCCTGGCTCAAAGACCACCAGCCAAGGAAGAAAACATTACACTTCGAGAACAAATGTCCTTCCTCCTCTCCTACCCCCTACCATCTGTGTATCAAAAAAGCTACTCAACCAAAAGTAAACAGTTTGTTCCCATCATGTTAAAACTTCAAAAGGCAGGAAACCAATCACTAAATTAGATCTTGCAGGAGAGTTCAGTTATCACATTTGCGGTTTCCAGAGATCTCCCCAACCCTTGGTGAGCAATTTGTTCTGTTGCGTTGCATAGAATTTAAGTCAGTAAATATTTGCTGCAGACCCGTTACACGTCGGGCTCGGCCGGGTACTACGCAGCCCCGCCCCCAAGGCTACCCGGCAGGGAGATGAGATCTGGACCCAGATTCTTGCAGTATGGGGCACCATTACGTGTCATTGAGGATGTATAAACAAGAGTCTGGGAGAACAGACGGACATCTTCGGGGATTCGGAGAAGCTTAAAGGGCAACAGGGACCCTGCTGCAGAAGATGGCCAGGCCACACTGAGGAATTTGCTGTCGTCATTCTTTGCTTTCTTTCAGCCTTTTCACCAGTGCAGCAGACCTCCTCTTTCTCACCCAGACTGCACACCTACCACCTCACCTAACCACTCTGCCCTCCCCCCATCTCCTCTCCAGCCCATGGACACCTCCACAGGACATGGGATCATCCTCAGTGACAACACTTATATAGTGTCCTAGTGCACGTAGACTCAATTTACTGCAAACCTGAACTAAATTTCCCTAGGTGAGCAGAACTCTGCCAGCCCACACTTTATCACTCAGAGTGTGGTCCCCAGCCAGCAGCAGCCCCAATACCCGGCACCTATTACATATGCGGACTCTCAGGCCCCACGCCAGTCCTGCTGAGGCCAGAATGTGCATTTTAACAAGATGCCGGGTGGTTCGGGAGCACATTCAAGTTTGGAAAATACTGGCTTGAGTTTATTTATAATTGAGAACTTTTCTTTTCAACATTCGAAGGTACAGTAAATTTCCCTGTGATCATCACATGACTTCTGACAGAACCGCAAATGTTATCAAATCCATGTTTCTGCCTCCATTCTTGCAAAGCACCAGTGAGCTGGTCTTCCTAAAATGCACACCACATTTGGCTGTCGATTAATAGAATTGAAGGGAAATGACTGATGTTCCTGATTTCCAGCCAAGAACTCTACCTTCCGGCCTGGATTCGGGCAGCCGAGGAGGTCTGAAGTCTGGTTTGCCCCGGACACAGAAGAAAGATCACAGAAGAAAGTTTATATTCCAAAGGCCTGAGGAAGAGATTTGAAAGATGCCCTCTCTCTGTTCTAACGTGAGCCCCTCTGCCTTGGGATCCACCTCGGCGGGGGAGGGGACTCTCACTGGGACTCCTGGGGCACCTTGACCTCATGCTGCTCAGAGCTAGCCTCTGCCACCTCCAGCTGTGACATCTTGCTCCTACTTCTCTGGGTTGCCAGAGTTACCCCTAATGACCTAATAAGCGGGCATCTGCACTTGTCACCAGTAACGGGGAGATCACTACCGCTCAAGCAGTCCCTTCTACTTCTATGACTTTTCAAAGTTCCCTACGAATATCAACCCCACCTGACTCCTAAAGGAGCTATCTTGTGAGAGTTCTACCTGGCTCTTCAGCTGCCAAGTTGTCTACCTGGGAGAGTATTCCTTAAATCCACACTTCCCAGACTTTAATGTGTCTTCAAATCACCCGGGATCTGTTGTTAAAGAGTGTGGGAGGGCCTCTGAGCTCTTGCCTTTCTCAGGTGATGAGGATGCTTCTGACCAGAGTTTGAGAGGCAAGACCTTAGGTTTAATTAAAACTCACCAGAACCACAGAGAACAAACCCACATGACCTGCTGCTGTATACTGGAACAGAAAATCATGTCTTCCTCCAAATCATCCTTTTTTTTGGGGGGGGGGGCACAAACTTTGTTTCTTTGATAGTTTCTTACGTGTCACAGCTTTGCATTTTCTTATTGTCTAATCAAGTGTCTTCTGGAAATGCTCTAATGAGTGTGGACAAGTGTGTGTCACCAAGCCTGATAGACCATCGCTTTAATTGGACAACATCGGGGCGGAGAACAACCTGGTTCAAATGAGCTCAAGATTGCAATATTGTTTTGGATGATGTTGGTCCTCCAGATGGATATGGAACCTAAAATCAACAAAGACTTCCGTCCCTTCCCTCTCACACGTGCCCCTCTTGCCACAAAAGTGGGAAAGTGAGTATAAGCCAGTTCCTCATCTGAAACAATAATAACTTGATATGTTACCCTTTTAGGGAAATTTGAAAGGACAATCCTAAAGAGGCAATGTCTTGATCTAAAGGCAAACTCTCTAATGGTGTCATTTTAGGCTCCACGGCAGACTGGTGGAAAAGACGTGTGGCAAGGGGGCTGCTTAGAGCGTACTATGACGTGGCTGCTTCTTCCACTTTCCTTGAGACTCCCAGGCACATGAAGCACACTGCACTTGGTTTTGCAACACCTAGGGCATGAGAAACAACTTCCACAAGGTTGGTTGATTTGGGAGCCATTCATTTTTCAAATCAGCGTGCTCTAGGGAAAGGCTCATGAAGACAATTCAAGTTATTACTTCCAAAGCCAGGCCAGCTAGGAAGAAAAGGAGCTTTCAGGGAGAAATAACTGTAGCTACAATGCTCCAGGGAAAAGACTAAACCGTCCTCCAGTATGGTGAGCTTGGAAGGGGAGAGGATATGGTAGAAACCAAGGCAAGAGTTTCCTCAATAATTACTTAAGGAAGGCTGGAGGGGGGCTCCTCGGACACGATGTTAAAATGAAACCATTTTAGTTGCAGTTTGGGCTGAGGCTGTAAGACAAAAGATACCCCAAAGTAGTGTGAAGTGTACAGATCTTGAAAAAAATAAAAAAGGTGGAAAGCCAGCTTTGTACCTACAGATGACCACCTACATCATGTCTGCAAAAGAAATATAGAGGTTGAGAAACAGGTTGACTAGAAGATGAATTATGGAGAAAACTGTCCAGTGTGCTCCCAAGGGCTTCAATGTGGCCATGTGAATAGCTTGATATCTGTCCCTGGAGTTGAGAGACACAATGGATTATTGTTTGATTCCCATGGGAAATCCAAAAGTCTGGCTACGTTGATCAGAGAACAAAGCAGAGGTGCCTGCAGGGTTCAGCCTACCCAGAGTTTGTCTGGGGAAAGGATCATGTGTAGTGTTTGTCAGGACCATATGTGGGCCATCAGAAGAGAGATCTAAAGTAAGATCACCTTAGGACTTCAGGACTGTGTGGTGGCACAACAGGGCCTCTGCAGAAAGAAGCTAGAGATGTGTTTCCTATGCATTTGGGGGTATGGAAGGAATTATAAGTGACCAGCCAGAGAAGAGTTGTATTTATTTGTTCATGTCATGGAAAGTGCAAGTGAGAGATGGTAGGATCACCAATGTGCCCATGTAAGAGCCCACAGGATGAAGAATCAGCTTCAAACACCTGCAAATTAGGGTGTTATGATGCCAACTCACTACAGGATTAGTCAAGTAAAAACTCTCCTACCCCTTACCTCACTTCTGTCCCCTACTCCGGTCATGAAGGATTCAAAATCATTATTAGCTAAATATAGGAGGGGGCAAAAACACAAGGTTAAGTGTGAGGTGGAGAGAAGCCAACTGGCCTGAAGCAGATTTGAACTGGGAATGGGGAATAGTTATATCTTTGAGTGAAATTTAAATTTTGTTCTTACTCTGACCTAGATATACTTAATTGTTGACTAGAGAATGCTTTGCTACCTGAAAGGAGCAAGAGAAGTCATAAGATTTGTCCAAAATTTTATCCATGGAGGGGAAAGAAGTGGTCCCACAGGATACATTTAAAGGAGAATGGGAGACACGAATTATGTGGCTTTATAATTATATCCTATGGGCCATTGATTGTTCAATGTAGCAGTGATTCAAGGGGTTTGCAAAGTGAAATCAGACCATTCTGCTATTCTCTTTGCAAGGTTCACTAGAAGATGCATTAGCTTTAGGATACGTTCCTGAGTCAGCTAAGGCTGACAGGAGAGGCCAGATTCACACTGTAGGAACCAGAAGGAGCATTGTGCACAAGCAATACTTCATTTAGGAAATGGAGGCCCAGAAAGAAGAAAACATTTTCCCAAGCTTGCCCACATAGAGACATCACAAACAAACAAACAAAGCAAAACCAAAAAACAACAAACGTATATAGTACCTGCTAACATAGACTATATTTAATTAGATACCTTTATTTGTAAAGGCCAAATTTCTTACTGATCCCAGATCTTAGAGACATTAATGTAAAATTGTAAACAAGGTTCTTGACAGTATCTGAAAAAAAAATATATGCTAAGAATCTAGGTTTATCCTTCCCTGCTGTCCTCTTAGGCTTACCATATAGCCACTCTTATTATAAGCATCTTTTTTTTTTTAAGCATCTAAGCCTCCCTGTGAACACATACCTGCAAATGTATTCACTTTTCATTACGAATACTGGTCACTCAATACCTCAATACTTCAAAAACTTCCTGAACCTTGTGTATTTGCCTTATCACAAGACAAGGTCTCCCATGGTTGTTGGAGCATAAGAAGTTTCAGCAAATGTTTATAGAATGACATAATGACTAGATTCCAGTTTCACTGACTATGTGTTCTTTATATATCAACAATACCGCTTCCTGAGAAAGAAAAAAGGCAACATTTCTGCTAATCCTTGGGAACCTAGAATCCAGAACCTAGAGTCATGTTTAACTTTCTGCAAATCCATAACTCAGGGCTGCTAAGCAGAGAAGGAAAACCTTCTATGGGTATCTTGAGCAGACAATGTTGTGACAGCTTTGGCAGTGTGGCCCCTGTGTGCCCTTGGTGACCTTCCCACTAGCTTTCCTATGCTGAGCTACTCTGCAACAAAAGGCACTCTGCCCCTGGCTCACTTTCCATCCTGTGACGAGAGAGAGACTCTGACTCTTAGTGAAAAACATATTTGATTCGTGGCCTGGTCAAATCCCTGCAGTAATAGACACTCTGTTTATTGACATGGGTGGGTATCTGAGGCCCCCAAGCAAGACCAACGTAATCTGTTTCCTTATTCCTAGTTTCTTCAGGATTTATTAGTTCCTCACTGTGATAGTCTTTCAACTACTCAACAATGATGCATAAGTGCCCAAGAGTCTTAATTAGAGGAGAGTGAAGAAAATCACTCATTATATGTATGTGGTCTCATCCAGATTCTAATAACATAAGCCTAAACGCTATAGCATCAGCTCTCAGTAGCTAGAGTGATCTCTTCCCACTGCAACCTGGGTGAGGACTGTCGAGGTACCTTCGGTCTTGGCCATTCCTGACTGCTCCCTGGGATGGACGGTTGGCAGAGAGGCCACCTGTGGGCCTCCAGCAAGAGAGCTCCCAGGAGCTCGTGGGAGGGCAGGGACACCTGGGACCACCTGCAGGCACAGGAAAGACGGACAAAGCCTACCTGACTCCATCCTGCCTTCCTTCTTCTCCTGGGTTTCCTCAGAGCCACTGGAGCCCCTGGGGAAGGGCTGGTGGCTGAAGAGGTCATCACACAGAAGGCTTCGGCACAGCTTGGCGAGGAAACGGAGGACGTACCCGATGCTGTTCACCACAGGCAGGCTCCGCAGGTGCTGTTTCCCATCGAAGGATGCCGACACTGAAATGCCACAGAGACAGCAACTCAGAGCGGGGCATGAGAAAGCCACAAGTCCCTGGAAGGAGGTTTTTGTTTTTTCAGTTGTGTTCTGTTTTTAACTAAGCTTTATTCAGATTTCGCCTGTGTTTTCACTTCATGTCCTGCGTCTGTTCCAGGACCTCATCCAGGAGACCATGCTGGGTTTAGTTGTCACGTCTCCTTAGTGTCCTCTGGTTTGTGACTTGTTCTCAGACTTACCTTGTTTTGCATAACCTTGATAGTCTTGAAGAGTACCAGTCAGATATTTTGTAAAATGTCCCTCAATTTGGGTTTGTCTGATTTTTTTTTCATGATGTGACTAGAGTTAATGTTTTTGGAGAAGAAGTGAAGTGTCCCTCTCCTGTTATCAGATCAGGGGTACATGATGTCCCCACGACATCACTGGGATGTCAGCCTTTATCATTTGGCCAGATAGCATTTGCTGCATTTCTCTACTGTATTTTCCATATTTCATTCTTTGGAAACAAGTCACAAGTTCCTGCCCACACTCAAGGGTGGTAGAGGGATTAAGGTCTACCTCTCAAAGAGGGGAGAGTCTCTGTATTATTTGGAATTCTTCTGAAAGAAAGAACCGTCCATTGTCCTCCATTTATTCCTTCATTCCTTCATTTATTCAATAATATCAGTATAGACTTAATATATTTATTTCGTACTGTGGGTTATCCAATATATGTTATTTATTTTGTTGCTCAAATTTTGTCTTTGGGACTTTTAGTGTCCTGTGTCCCTATAACATGCCCTCATTTTTTTTTTTTTTTAGCAACTCTTTGGTTACTGATACTTTAATATGCCTCAGTTTCATCTTGCATTTTCCCTGCCCCTGCCCTAATTTCAGCCATTTCTCCAACATCCTTGGTTCCTTGTTATTGAAGAGTGATATTTAGAAACTTAGATTTGGGCACTGGATGTGCTCATTGATAGATAGGTCTAGATCTAGATAGATAGATAGATAGATCCAAATAAACCTGAGTTCATGCTGAGGTCTCTAGCTCTAATCCAGCATCACAGAGTTTAGGGTTCTTTCTACCTTGCTTGGGGAGGACTCTTTAAAAAGAAGAATAATCTCTCCATAATGATTCTAGATCACATTCAATTTCTACAGGGTTACCAGAATTTAGAAGAAACATGTTTCGTCCAGCATACCCCTGTCTGTAATTGTCCTCACAGCCCTCTCTTGCCCCATGAAGCTTGCATACCAGCTCCAGTGTGAGGAACACAGAAGGAGACCCTAGGAGGACATACTGCCCCCACCCATGTCTCCGCCATTCATTGTTAACACCAAGAGGTTTTTTGCATTTTATCTCCCAAAGACTGGCACATAACAGGGGCTGGGCAGGGACAAAACCAGAGGTAGTTTTGATTTCAGAACTAACACGAAACAAAACATTTTAATTAAAAGCCAAAAGAATCCACTTTTTGTGTGTATAAGCTCTTTATACTTTGACAAGAACATTTGTATCCATCATTCTATCCTATGAGGACAGTAGACAAGAGGTTACTATCCCAAGTTACAGATAAGGAGACTGAGAAGAGGGTGAAGAGCAGTTTTTCCAACTCATGTGGCCTCTAGGTGGCCCTTGCCTGTCATGTTAACACTCCAAGTGACTCTGCTTGGGAGAGCTGGCAAAGCACTACCAACAGGCCCACGAAGGGGTTCACCCCGGCAACTCAGACACTCTGGAAATTCCCTCTTTAAGTGTGAGTGTCACTGTTTGCCTCCAATATTTCAGAAGAATAAGTGTGATGGAAACTGAACCCATAGCAGGAGAGTCTGGGTCATCAGGCCTAATCCAAAAATCAAGGTGCATACATTCCCAGAGGTGCCTGGAAGGACCACCTCCTCGAAGCAGCCATGGCATTTATGAGACCATGAGGCCTATCCTCTGGGATAGCATGGCTCGGGCAGGGCATGCAATACTGCTCCCTTAGCCCTTGAGCTGGCCCAAGGCCCGCCCATGGCAGTCTGGTTCCTTCAGCCCAATGTGCCAGCACCAATGTCACCATTTTCTGTGTTGTGCCATGGGAATGTTTAGAAAGCAGTGCCCTAAGGGTGAGGTGGAAAGTGGGAGAGTCTATTTATCCTTGGGCCCCTCTCACAGCTTGCTGAGCCTCCATATTTGCCCCCAGTAACATGAAGGACCCCCTTGCTGCTCTGGCACCTCAAGGAGGAAGCATGAAGAGTCCCCTGGTGCTACTGCATTCTCCAAGACACCAAGACTGAGTGCTCAGCTCTGGACTTCCTGGGAATCCCTCAGCCAAGGGAAAGTTGGCAGGGCTCTTCCCGGGCTTGTGTTGTGCCAGGCACTGCAGAACCTGCTCCCCAGTGCCAAGGCCCCTGAGGCCACAGAAGGGCTGAGCAGGAGAGCAGGGAAAATGGGCTCAGTTCTCCCAGCTTAGGGGGAGGGGCCATGAAAAACTCAGTGGGATGGAATTCGCTGAAGAGGGTGGGCACGCAGTACAGGAAGAATTTTCTCTTAGCACTGTGTCTGTGTCTTGAGTCCTGGTATTCAGCAAGGAAAAGGACAAGGCTCTAAACCTCAGAGGGAGCCCAAGTTTGAGAACCTGGTTCTCAGAAAAATACCACAATGGCCAGTGGGATCTCAGAAGGCTGACAATAAGACTCTCCTCCTACCCTCTCTTGATGCAGTACTTCTTCCTCTTGTCTCTGCTGGCCTCTGCCAAAGTTTCTCAAAAGTCACTCTGGGTCAGCCACATGCACTGGACTTTGCCAAGTTCTATTTTAGTCAGTTACCAGCAAGTCAGACCCCCCTTCCTGCCCAGAGGGAGCTCCAGAAGGTGGGCAGAACCAATCACAGCTGGGGAAACTGGTTAGACAACCTCCTCACCTCCAAGCCCTGGGGATCTCAAGTTAAATAAAATGTCCCTGCTTGGGTTCTTCCTGACACAGCGATATTAGATGCCCCTCTCCCCTGACCTACTCTTGGCCAGCAGGGTCATCTGCACCACCCCGTTGCTGGAGAGTCTTTACCTATTCCCTGGTGATACAGAGGTCATGGCCTTGATGCTGGGCCAAAGAAGACACCATGCTGTGCCCTTGGAGTCAAGACATTTGCAAAGGGGTGGTGCTCTGAGGCTTAAGGGCAGGTGGTAATAACGATTGTTTAGAGACTTGGGTAAGGCAGAAAGAGCCTCTACAGCCAAACATATGAAGAGGGCAGCACTCCCAACTCTGCCTCTCATCTTAGGTGACAACTGCCACTCCCTCTGGAAGCTGTTGGGACAGGGATGAACCTGGAGGATGGTGGTAACAATGGGAGAAGGGATTGACTCTGAAGGGCTTTTACAAAAAACAACTCACCCCATAAGAGGGGCTTGAGACCATGAGCTTCCCCACTGCCCTGCATGGTGATATGTACCATGAAGAAGGAATGAGGCAGAGCAAGGAAGAATAGTGACATGGGCTGATATTTTAGACCAAGTGTTCAGAAAAGGTCTCCTGGATAAGGCAGTATTTGAGTAGAACCCTGAAGGAAGTCCAGGAGCAAGTCAAGCATGGACAGCTGGGGGAAGAACATTCCAGAAAGAACAGCAGGTGCAAAGACCCTGAGGCAGGAGCATGGTTGGAGGATAACAGGGGGAACAGCAAGGAGGCCAGCAAGGCTGCAGCAGAGTGAGGACGCAAGAGAAGTGACCGGGAGATCAAAGAGGTAGGCAGGACCAGTTCACATAGGGCCTCTGGGTCGTCATAAGGACATGGGCTTTTTCTTGGAGTGACATGAGAGCCATTGAGGGTGCAGAGCAGAGGAGGGGCACGCTATGGCTTCGATTTTTAAAGAACAAAGAGTAGCTGCTGTAAGTGGTGAACCATGGCTGGCTTCTGGATATATTTTGAAGTTAGAGCAATAGGATTTACTGATGAGCTGGAAGCGGGGGGTGGGTGAGAGAAGAGTTAAAGGTGAGGATTCTTACTGAAGTCTGGAAGCATCTTCTCCTCAAGCCCAGAGAGAGGCCGTCAGCACACAAGCTAACCTAAGGCCCCTGGAGCCCAGTGGATGGAAAACAGACCCTGGCCACAGCTACTGTCCCCCAAGCCTGAATATGACCTCTTCCATCTTCAGAGAGACACCCACGTCCCTTCTCATACAACGTGCCCCCGGGCCTTACCTGATACCATCTCACCACCATAGCCTTGTTTGACCAGGGAGAAGACAAGCTTCTGCTGGTGGGCACAGTCAATGCACGCTTGCACGGCCTGCTGCAAGACTGCCGACGGCCTCTCGGGCCCGAAGTGCTCAGGGAGCTGCTGCACCTTCCTCCTCTCCAGGTATGGCCCTGCGTTGGCTTGCTTGTTGATGTAGAGGCAGACTGTGGAAACAGAGCCATGAAGCCCTCAGCATCAGGGGGATCAGGCCAGGCGGCTGCTCCTGTGTGCATGGAGGATGCCTCAGCCATGCCACCTTGGCCCTCACCTTGGGAAAGGCTGAGAAGAACAAAAGTGGGACTGATTCTTCCCCATGTAAGAAGGAAAAGGGGGAAAAGAGCCAATCACTCCCAACTGCCAGAGGCTTGCTCTCAAGAGAACCTCTTGGTTGGGAACAGATAGACAGGTTGGTCCCCTGTGATGTACTCGAATCTGAATCGCAGACAATAATGGAGACCCATGTGGACCATGTGTATAAATGTGTTTCCATACTGAAAATGCACACACCAAAACCTTCCCTTCTCCTCCAAAGGAGCTGTTAAGCTTACATGTAATGTTTGCCAATTTTGTTGTTGTTGTTGTTAACCTTCAGTGAATCAGAAAATTAAGACACGGCTGCTTATCCAAAGACTATATATTCAGTGAAGTTTTAAGGAGAGTGCTATTTATAATCTCAGATATTTTAAATACTCAGCTGCCCGTTTAGGGAAGCCCAACCAATGGTCCCCACACTTTTAAAGGAATATACCCCATCAGTAAACAAATCTGGAGCACATGCCCCAAAAGGTGTTTATTTTTTTATAGGTTATATACATTCTTGACTATTTTAATATATTGCATGCATTTTAAAACATAACCAAGAAATAGAAAATTTTTAAGTAAATATTAATAGTAGGTGTCATAGTTTCTTCCCCATGTTAACAACTCCTTGGCTGTCTCCGCCCTCATCCCAGGATATGAGGAACTTACTTTGGGGGCTATTAGTGCAAAGCAGTGTTGAAAAGGGACATTAAGGGGACAACTATAGGATTTGGAAAGGATGAAACAGTAACAACAAAGGTGAAGACAGTTTTTGTTGAGCATCTACTCTATTCCAGGCACTTCGGGCACTTTATCTTGTTTGATTCTCAAGATGGGCCTGGGAGTGGGGTATGATTACTTCTTTACTAATGAAGGAACCAAAGCTTAAAGGGTTGGGTCGCTGTTCTAAAGTCTAAAGTGTAATTAGTGGTACAACAGGGACTCCAGACTTTCTGATGTCAAGGCCTGTGCTCTTTCTGCTCCGCCAGGCTGCCTTCCCTTGAACTCATCCCAGATGATTAAGGATATCTAGGAACTTCATGCCAGGCACTGTGCTAAATGGGCCCTATGGAGAAAATGGTGAACTAGATTCACACAGTCCCTGGCTTCCCAGAGCTTTGGGCCCAGCTGGGGAGGCAGAGCTACTCAGAGCTCCACAGGAAGCCATGTGGGACCACGGCTTCGAGAGAGACACTGGGAAGTGCTAGGAGGGCCCATCCTGGGGACCCTGGCAGGAGTCAGCGAAGGTTTTCTGGAGCAAGATATGCCTGACCTGAGATACAAGGGAGGAGTAAGGTGACCAGCGGGAAGGTCATTCCAGATAGAAGGAAGGCAATATGCTGAAATCCTATGGGGCAGGGGTGGGGGAGGGGGCACTTCTAGGGACTGAAAGGACAGCAATGAACCACAGGGTTCCATCGGCCAAATTAAGTTTGATTTTTACCTAAAAGCAATGGGAGGGAATTGAATGGATTTAAGTGGGACAGGAGTAGGGGGATGGCTTGTGATGAGGACAGTTTATGCGTGTGTGAGAGAGAGAGAGACGCCATCCTGCTGCTGGTACTTTCATGATGGAACTCTTTGTTGATGGACACCCCATGAGAAAGACTGGACTGAGCTCTACTCTGACTGGATTGGAGCCACCAGGTGGGGTTAGGAGAGGTTAGGGTCCTTAGGGGATCTGGAAGCACAAACACAGAGATGGAAACTCTTCAAGGTGGGCAGGGTCACTCTCGGTAGAAAGTAAACCTGGCTCTGAAAATGAAACACCAGGCCACCACACCACTCTTTCTAGTCCCGCCCCAAGGCAACCAGCTGAACCTGAGATGCATTGAAAACCAAGTTTCAAGTAATCCTACCTGTGAGACACTTAAACTAATATTCTCAGAGAAATCTGGTTGTCCTGCCTGCCAGCTAACACACTAAATCCTTCATTAGAGCTATCCCAGTGGCAGCTCTCCAGTTCACAAAGTAACTGCTAGATGGCTGGCTGACCATCACAGCCTTAGACGTCATTCGGCTGACATACCTGTGAGAGCCTGTGGGGCGGCCAAGCTGGGTATGGTGGCTGCATCCTGAGGGATGGAGCTGAGGTCGGGCTCCGGTGTGCTCCGCGGAGGCGAGAGGGCTAAAGGAGTCATAAGAACCCGAGACTTGAGCTGCAAGACAGAGCCCACTTAGTCAAGGAAAATCTGGAAATGCTCCCTACACTTGCCCCCAATTTTTCGTGGATGTCAATTAGCCACTGCTACTCTATCATGTTTCCATGCCTTTTTATTGTGCAGCTAAGGAACTTCAGATTCAAGTTCATGTTCAAGATTCATGTTTGGGGTCACACTCAGAGGTCAGCTCTGCACCCCACCCTTATACTGGAGTCACCCAGGAAATGATTGTGTCAGGCAGTGAGTGTGGGAACACAAGAGGCAGGAACCGTTGAAGCCTATAAGCTCTCTGAGGGCAGGGCGCAGGGTAGAGAATTCCCAGCCTGCAAATACCTAGAATTCTGTGGTCAGGGCTTTCCCAACAGCCACCCCGAGACTGACCCTGAATCCCTCCTCAGTCTCTGATGAGCTTTCTGCTCTCAAAGATCACTGGATCCTGCTGGAAAAGAGAGCAGAAGACATTCCTCCAAGGGGCTTACATACTGCTCAGTGTTTATTTCCTGCAGTGGAGACTGTCAAGGGCGGCCCGAGTGTGGATATGACTGTATTGTCGGGTAGTGAGAAGCCGCCGCCTTGAAGGTCTCATTTGAAATCACAAATGAGGAATTGAAATTTACTGTTATGAAATAAGATGGAGATGACTGGTTGGTTGATTATGTCAATGCCAACAAGTCACTCTCTGTACCAAGATTTGACAGAAAATCTTCTAATCCTCATTCTCCACCAAAAAAATAATGAATAATGCAGTCACTTCACCTCTTCACCACTGACCTGTGTCTGTTCTCTACTACAGACCAATTAAATCAATCTCTGGGGTGAGACCAAGGCATCAGGAGTTGTAACATGTATTCAGATGATTCCAATACATAGTTAAGGTTGGGGGCCACTGCTCCACTGCCTTTCAACTTTAAGGTTCAGTCCCCTGGAGGGTCCTATTAAAATGTGGATGGATTCTGATTCAGGAAGTCTGGGGTGGGGCCTAAGGTTCTGCATTTCCCAGGCAGTGCTGATGCTGCTGGTCTGTGGACCACACTTTGAGTAGCAATATTTTGTTGTAAATATATATGCCGACCCCACCCATATCCTAACTTGCTTCCTGGATTTTTAGGATAGAATAATAATGACAGTATTGAAAAAACAGTATTCCTACTGCTAGTTATGCACTCATTCTACATTTATTCATGTATTCACTCAACAAATATGTATTGAGTGTCTATTGCAAGCCAGACACTCTTCTAGTTACTAGGGATACAACAGGGAACAAATCAGACAAACGTCTTTGCCCTCATGGAACTGACATTCTGTTGGGGGTAAATAGATAACAAATGGAATAAAGTACATGATATAGTATATTAGAAGGTGATAATAGCTGGAAGTAAAAATAAAGAGAAAAAGGGAATAGAGTGTAATTGAGTTATACTTTAGATTAAAATCTTATTTATTTTTTTAAATGTTTATTTTTGAGAGAGAGAGAGAGCGCACACAGGTAGGGGAGGGGCAGAGAGAGGGAAAGAAAGAATCCCAGACAGCTTTGTGCTGTGCTGACAGCGTGGGATCTTATCCCACAACCATGGGATCGTGACCTGGGCTGAAATCGAGAGTTGGATGCCCAACCAACTGAGGAAATCAGACACCCCTAGACTGAAGTTTTAAAATAGGGTGGTTAAGGCACTTCTTGGGTGACATTGCACAAAGATTCCAGGGAGATGAGGGAGCAAGTCATACCAGTGTCTATGGGAAGAATATTCCAGTGAGTGAGAATATCGAGTGCAAAGGTCCTGAAACAAAAGCATGCCTGGAGGGTTTGTGCAGCATAGGGAAGCAATAGTGAGACTGGAAAGGTGAAACCACAGGGCTTTGCAGGACACTGTAAGTTCTTTGACTTACTCTGAGCTCCTTTTTATTTTATTATTTTATTTTATTTTATTTTATTATTGTGCTTTATTGTATTTTATTGTATTTCATTTTATTGTATTTTTTGAGACACAGAGAGAAAGCATGTATGCACGTGAGCTGGGGAGGGGCAGAGGCAGAGAGGGAATCCCAAGCAGGCTCTGTGCTCAGTGCATAGCCCAACATGGGCTCAGTCTCACAACTGCAAGATCATGACCTGAGCCAAAATCGAGAGTTGGACACTTAATAGGCTGAGCCATTCAGGTGCTGCTACCCTGAGCTCTTTAAAGCAGAGAAACTACAGGATCTAAACTAACATTTTAACAATTTGACTATTGTTTTGAGGAGAGATAAAAGGGACAAAAGCGGGAGGCCACTAATCCAGAGTAGATGAGAGATGACGGTAGATTGGATTAGGTTAATAGCAGTGGAGGAGATGAGAAGTAGACAGACTCTGCATAGATTTTCAAGGTAGAACCAGCAGGACTTACTGACACACTGACTGTGGTGTGTGTGAGAGAGAAAGAAGTCAAAGATGACTCCAAGGTTTGAGCTAGGAAGGCTGTAGATAGAATAACAGGTTTGGGGGATGGGGGGACAGACTAGGGAAGACCAGAGGCTGGTTTTGGACATGTCAAGTTTATGATGCACACATGCCAGTAGAGATGTTAAGTAGGCAGGTGCATGTACTAGAGTATGGAATTCTGGGGGAAAGTCTAAAGGGAGATTTAATTTGAGAATCATCAATACAGAGTTGACATTTAAGGCCATGATAATGAGTGAGATCATCAGAGAATAACATGGAAGGAGTGTATAGATGGAGAAGAGAAAAATCTAAGCACTGAGCCTTGCAAAACTGCAATATGAAAAGTCTTGGAAAGATGAGGAGGAACCAGCAAGACAAACCAGGAAAGGGGTGCCTGGGTGGTTCAGTTGGTTAAGCAGCCAACTTCAGCTCAGGTCACGATGATCTCATGGTCGGTGAGTTCAAGCCCTGCATCAGGCTCTGTGCTGATAGCTCCGAGCCTGGAGCCTGCTTCAGATTCTGTGTCTCCCTCTCTCTCTGCCCCTCCTCTGCTCATGTTCTCTTTCTCTCTGTCTCTCAAAAAATGAACATAAACGTTAAAATTTTTTTAATTTTTTAAATGTTTTATTTATTTTGAGAGAGAGAAAGAGAGAATGAGTGGGTGAGGGGCAGAGAGAGAGGGAGACACAGAATCTAAAGAAGCCTCCAGGCTCTGAGCTGTCAGCACAGAGCCCGACACGGGGTTTGGACTCACGAACCACAAGATCATGACCTGAGCTGAAGTCAGACGCTTAACCAGCTGAGCTACCCAGGCACCCCCCCCCCAAAAAAATTAAAAAACAAACAAACAAACAAACAGGAAAGACATCCAGTGGGGCGGAAAGACAACTGGGAGAGTATGGCCTTGTGGGAGCCAAATGTAAAAAGTGTTTCACAAAGGAGAGGGTGATCAGTCATGTCAAAAGCTCTGATCCGACAAGGAAGACTAGAAGTGGCCCTTAGATGTGCAACTTCTCAGCAAGAGAGGTGGTTGTACAGTGGGTGGGATGAGAACCTGATTAGAATTAGCTCAAGAAATAATGGGAAGAGAAGCATTGGGATCAGGAGGTAAAGCCAACTCTTTCAAGGAGGCCTGTCTGAAAGGGGAGCCGAAAATTAGCAGTAGCAAGAAAGAAAAGTCAGATCAAATGGTTCACATCCATTAGGATAGCTACTATCAAAAACAAATAAAAATAAAAGATAAAAAGTAGTGGCAAGGATGTGTAGAAATCAGAACACTTGGTGGTAATGTAAAATGGAGCAGTATAGTAGTTCCTCAAGAAATTTAAAATAGAATTACCCAGCAATTCAATTTCTGGGTCTATATCCAAAAGAATTGAAAGCCAGGAGGTATTTGATACTCATGCTCATAGCAGCGCTATTCACAACAGTCCACGAGGAAGCAACTATAAATGTCCATTGACAGATGAATGGGTAAACAACAGGTCGTACATCCACACAAGGGGATATTATTCAGCCTTGAAAGGGAAGAAAATTTTGGCACATGCTACAATATGCATGAGACTTGAGGAAATTTGCTAAGTGAAATAAGCCAGTCACAAAAGACAAATATTGCATGTTTCCGCTTATATAAGATGCCTAGAATGGTCAAATGCGTTGAAACAGAAAGTAGAATAGTGCTTTCGAGGGGCTGGAGGGAGGAGGGAATGGGGAGTTGTTGTTTAACAGGTACAGTGTTTTGGTTTTGCAAGGTGAAGTTCTGGAAATTGAATGCACAACAATGTGAATACACTGAACACTAGAACTGTACAATTAGAAATGGTTGTGATGAGGGGCGCCTGGGTGGCTCAGTCGGTTGAGTGTCCGACTTAGGCTCGGGTCATGATCTCACGATTCGTGGGTTTGAGCCCCACATCGGGCTCTGAGCTGTCAGAATCTGGAGCCTGCTTGGGATTCTGTCTCCCCCTCTCTCTGCCCCTCCCCCGCTTGCACTCTGTCTCTGTCTCTCTCTCTCTCAAAAATAAATAAACATTAAAAATTTAAAAAAAAAGAAATGGTTATGAGGGTAAATTTTATGCTATGTGTCTTTTACTACAATTAAAACGTTTTTAAAAATCTTTTAAGGTTTTTGGTATTTGAGATGGGAGAAACATGTATTAATACTGATGGAAATAATCCAGTCGAGAGGGAAGAAAGGATGATACGAGGGCGTGTGTGCAGAGCTACTAGCTTCAGGACTCTGAGTAGGTGAGAGGGGATGAGATTTAGTGAATGGAGGCGGGTGCGTGGGAGGGGGATGGCAAGGCCTGAGAGAGAAACACGGACCTTTCATCTATTTTATTGCAAGGCAGAATATAACGGCCTCGATCTGGGGTGGGTGGATGTGGAGGTGGGAGCTTACAAAAGGTCTCTTCTGATGGCTACTAGTTTCTCAGTGAGGCTGGAAGCTTGAGTGTGAGGACAGAGGAGAGCGTGTTAATGAACTAGGAGGGTAGGAGAAGTGGGGGCACAGGGTGTGGCTGCTGAGCAACGTGGAAGGCACAGTGGGATGTGTGGACATGAATTTAAGTTCATTAAGATGAACTTAAAAGGAGACCAGTCAAAAGTGAGCACACTGGCTGCACCGGGCTGTGTGGGTGCAGCGTCTGGGGCTCTGGCGAGAGACACTGTGTTCATCAGAAGCTACAATTAACAACAGAGACTTCACCTTATTCTGCATTTAGCATTTGAAAAATTAAAGGGCCCATCACGTAGCAATACACTGCTAAATACTATAAAAACAATCTGAAAGAAACCTTAGCGGTGGGAGGGAGCAGACCAGAAACCTGCTGTGACTGACTTCAGCATGGTTCCCTCACCTACTAAGTGGGACAGGGTTACAGTTACGCTGCCTGTTCTCCCAGATTATGCACGAAGTGTCCCTTTGACAGTCTTTCGAGAAATGATATACTGCCCTGCATGCCTTGTGATGGAGAGGCTGGTGGTGGCAGTGCCCAAGGACTGTGGATAGCAGACTCTGGAAGGGCCTGGTTAAATCCTCCTTTACAGGCTGAAAGCCCTCCAACCAACATACAGATAATGATGTTGGTGGGGAAAAGGCAAGATTTGGCAGGTTGTCGTATTTTCGCCTGTGGTCTTTAAGTAAATCACACAAAGATCCTCATGATCCTTCCCTAGAAAGATGATGATAGTGTCGATGGTGACGATGGTGAGGATGGTGAGGACAGGGAGGACGGAGAGGATGGGGAGGATGGTGATGGTGGTGAAGAAAGTGATGGCAGCTAAGACTTGGGTTGCCAGACACTGTTTACTGTTCATTTAAGCACCATGACCTAATGTTTGCTTGCTATGTTAATATTTATTATAAAAGGATCTGTTCATTGAACCCACCTCCAATGAAGTAATACAATTATAGCTGGTTGTTACCTCTGTCTGTCATTTCTGCCCAGATAAAGCAATTCAAGACATTAGAAAAAGTCAGCTGGTTGCAGGGCCAACTTTCTGAATTCATCCAACCTCTAAAACAACGGTGGGACTTTTGAATAAAGAAGAAAAACTCATGCAACTGTGGGTGGTATACGACTTTAAAAAAATTCTTCTTGATAAAAGAATAAATCATCAGTAGGAATACCTTTGAGTTAGCATTCTGAAATTTCTATCTCATTGTCTAACATAAAGGGGAAAAAAAAATTCCTAAATGGGAGTCACATATGATTTTAGAGGGCTCCTAAGATAGAAATGAGCCCAGTGACTAGGAATGTCCTTTGGTGTGATGTGGGGCCCATTCTATCAGTGCCTCTCCCATGTGGAATGGGGAGCTACCTGTTGCCCAATGTATCCAAGCTTTCCTCTGGAAGGGCATTTGTCTTTGCCATTGCTAGTTGTTGCTGTTGTTGTTTTGTTGTGTTTTGCTATGTTTGGGGTTTTTTTTTAATGTTTATTTATTTATTTAGGGACAGAGACAGTGAGAAAGCATGAGCAGGGGAGGGGCAGAGAGAGAGGGAGGGAGAGAATCCCAAAGAAGCTCTACACTGTCAGCGCAGAGCCCGACCTGGGGCTCAATCTCACCAACTGTGAGATCATCGCCTGAACTGAAATCAAGAGTCAGAGGCTTAACTGACTGGGCCACCCAGGCACCACTACTGTGTTTTGTTTTTTAGTTGGACAAAACAAAACACCATGCTCCTATTTTGGTTTCTAATACCATTCTTCAATAAAAGGAACAAAGGCTCCTTGGAGAAATGGCTGATTCTAGGTCAAGGGCAGGAAATACACAAGATTAGCCTGTGGCATCTTGTCCCAGAAAATAAAGTAACACACACACACACACACACACACACACACACACAAACAATGATGAGGGCAGGTCATAGGAACATGTGAGTCAATCAAAAGAGCTTGTAATGTCCAAATCTAGAACAATATGAGCAATAAATAAAGAATGGGTAATGGATTATAATTCAAAGTATACAGTAAATATCCATGACTCCATACTGACATAAATGAATAATTGACTAGAGAGACACATGGAGGAGACAAACCTCCTATGCATTAATATTCCAAACGGTTTGTGGAGTGTAACTTCTCACTCCTTAAGTGTGGGCTGCACATAGTGACTTGCTTCCAAAGAGGACAGTATGGAAATGAGGAAAAGTAATTTTACAGTGGAGAAACCTGTCAAACACCACCTCAGGCACGTGATCAAGTCACCATCCACAGTGATAAGCCATGTTGATAGTACGCACCCTCCACATGGCACGATGGGAATAGCACCTTACCTCTGGAATCTTCTTCCCAGAGACCCATGACCCCAGTCTAATCATTAGGAAAACATCAGACAAACCCAAGTTACAGAACACTTTACAAAACACTTGACCAATACTCCTAAAAACTGCCAATGCCATCAAAAACAAGGAAAGTTTGGGGCGCCTGGGTGGCGCAGTCGGTTGAGCGTCCGACTTCAGCCAGGTCACGTTCTCATGGTCCACATCGGGCTCTGGGCTGATGGCTCAGAGCCTGGAGCCTGTTTCCAATTCTGTGTCTCCCTCTCTCTCTGCCCCTCCCCCGTTCATGCTCTGTCTCTCTCTGTCCCAAAAACAAATAAACGTTGAAAAAAAATTTAAAAAAAAAAAAAAACAAGGAAAGTCTGAGGAACTTTTACAGCCCAGAGGAACCTAAGGAGACATGACAACAAGATGTTAATGTGATATCCTGGATAGGTCCTGGGACAGAAGAGAGGAAAACTAATGAATCTGAATAAAATATGGACATTATTTAATAATGATGTATTATTATTGGTTTACTACTTGTGACAAATGTATCACAGTAATATAAAATGTTAACAACAGAAGAAACTAGGTGTGGGGTACATGAGAATCTCTGTTTTATCATTGCAACTCTCCTGTAAATCTAAAGGTATTCCAAAAATATGGTTTATTTGTAAAGTATTAAAAGCAGGATCTGGCAGAATAAACTGGGTAAAATGGAGAGGAATAAGGGAGGAGAAGCCTCTTTCTTGGATGCATAAGACTGGAGGAAGATTAGGTGCCCAAGATGCTGTTCTCTGACATATTGGAGCTAATCCTTGACCTTCAAAGCCAACAACCCTGTACGGAGGCTGGCAAAGTTGGCACCTTTACCTGAAATTCAAAACCTCACTCAAACGGGTGTGGTGACTCCTCATCCAGGGCACGGTTTCCAGTGGCTGCCAGAGGGGCTGTGCTTTGCTGGGGTAGAGTATCGTGGTGGGTGAAGCAGAAGAGTAAGGGGTTGGCCCTGCCAGCTGGCGATTCCACCAAAGAGGGCTGGGGAATATGGAATATGGGGGCAGCTCATCTTTCTTTTCCATTTACAGATCCAAAATAAGGGCCTGGAGAGCTTCTTGCTTCAGCTGTCTTTCAGGGAAGACCTTCTCTAAGACATTTACTAGAGCATCACTGGAAAGAGTTGGGGGGGGGGGGAGGGTTTGTTTGCAAACTGAGATGTGCGGCCAGGGGACACTAACAGAGGAAGGATCGTTTGATGTAAAAATTGCAGCATTTTTCTAGAACTACGCAAACGTGGCAGAGACAAAAGTACCAAATAAACAACGTTTCATAGATTGACAGCAAGAAGTTGGTAATCCGAGGACCGAGAGTGTGGTTAGGGGACTGCCTGCACATCAGCAGAGATGAACCAACAAAGCAAAATTTAAAAACAAGTTCAGGGTGGCCGTGGGCACCTACATTGGAATCTGTGCTCGAAGTCCAGCTCAGCCACACACCAACCCTGTCTTAAGTCTTGTCAGTTAGGATTTTGGAGCCTGTCCTTCCTCACTTGTGTGAGGATATCAATACCTCCTCACAGGGACGTGACAAGATTTAGACGTAAACATTTAGCATAGGGCTAATGCAAAGTAGAACTTCATAAAGGTTTGTTATTATTATTGCTGATGGTATGGAGAGAGGGCATGACAAGAAGGAGAGTGCCCACATTTCCTCACCCACAGAGTGGACACTGAGAACTGGCATGATTTCAGTCCTCAACTACACATTGCTGATGCCCTGCAGGAGAACAGCCAGAGCACAGGGCTGAGTTAGGTCTGGGATTTGAATCTTGGGTCTGCCACCAGTTCACATGGGACTCTGAGCAACTCATTCAGTGCTTCCCGGCTTCATCTTCCAAAGCCATTAGATTGGGTAGATTGTTGGTTTCTAAGTTCTCTTCTAATCCATAATGCGTATATACCTTGCATTAGACTACTTCTGAAAACATCATAGAATTTGAGACAAAAACCAGTGTCAGTGCCATATTTTGAATGTTGAATAGAAGAAATGCAGCATCCTAAATTTCTTTGTAATTCTATTTCTGAAAATATAGAAAACTGGGTTATTTGGAGCGCCTGGGTGGCTCAGTCGGATGGGCATCTGACGCTGGCTCGGATCATGATCTCACGGTTGGTGGGTTTGAGTCCCACGTCGGGCTCTGTGCTGACAGCTCGGAGCCTGGAGCCTGCTTCAGATTCTGTGTCTCCCTCTTTCTCTGCTCCTCCCCTGTTCGTACTCTCTCTCTTTCAAAAATAAATATTTTAAAAATATGTTTAAAAAAAATAAAACTAGGTTATTTGGATCAACTGAAAACAACCACAAGTAACGGATAAAATGTAAGGTTAATGAAAGTACAGAGGGGCTGATAATATATAAAGAATTATCAGGCCAATATATAAGTGAAATCTAGGCCTCAGGAATTGCTATGGAGCTCAGGGCTCACCCAAAGGGCTACAACCTCAGGATAAAGATGAGCCAGATGTAAATTTGCCCCACCTTACCCCCACCCCCACCTGACAATGAGGGGAGTGTGCAGACTCTCTGAAAAGATACTGCCACAAGCCAAATAGTAATTCAATAGAAAACAGAGTGTTAACTTTCAATGAGTAGAAAAAAATTTAAATACCTAAAAAAAAAAAAAAAAATCCAAAAGAAGGCAGGAAAGATGAGTAAAAGGAGCACAGAATGAATGAGATAAACAGAACACACAAAATAAAATATACATTTAAACCCAAACTTATCAGTGATTTCTTTAAACATAAATGGACTAAATGCCTAGTTAAAAGGCAAAGATTATTATACTGGATGTTAGGGGTTGAAATGTGTCCCCCAAAATGATGTTGAAGCCCTAACTCCCAGGACCTGTGAATGTGACCTTATTTGGAAATGGGGTCTTTGCTGATGATCAGTTAAAATGAAGTCATTAAGGTAGGCCCTAATCCAATATGATTGTATCCTTATAAAAGGGGAGATTTGGACAGAAACAGTCAAGTACAGAGGGAAGACAATGTGAAGATGCAGGAAGAAGGCCTTCTATGAGCCAAGGTGTAGACTGGTCTTGGATTTCTAGCCTCCAGAACTGAGACACTAAATTTCTATTGTTTAAGCCACACAGTTTGTTGTACTTTGCTACAGTGGCCCTAGGAAACCAATATACCATATTTAAAAAAAAAAAATCATGTTCCCCCTCCCTTCCTTCCCCTCTACAGCCCTACTTGAGAATAACTTTGTTTATGTCCCTGCCGTAGCTTTTCTTGGGGGCACATTCCTCCTTTAGACTCACCCTCTTTCTCCACATAAAACTCCCCCAGGGTTCTGATGAGATGCTGTGGGAGTAGAGTTAGGGAAAACTCAATACCTCACTGTGCTTAACCTCAGACTTTAGTCTAAAAACTTGCTTGTTAGAAATGCAAATCAGTTCCAACAACAAGAAGGTTGTAGCCAATGACCTAATCCCATTCCTAGGAGTCAGCCTGTTTCTGGGTCTACCCATACATTCTTCTCCCTGCACTTGGAGAAGAGATTGAACACCTAAGGGATGGAGCGGCCAGTATCCCTCGGGCTGGAGGCCTGCTTTGGCAACATGCCTTTCAGTTAAATCTGAGATCCTAGCTAAGCTATCTTTGAGCTTCTCTAAGAAAATAAAAGTACCCCAATACAATAAAATGCCTACACCACAATGAAGAAAGAAAGGGATGCTTGAAGGTGGGAGGGAAATGGGCTGGCTCTCTTGGGCCTTTCAGAAGTACAAACATGGTGGAGATAGGGTGACGATGCTGGAGCTTTCTCCCACCATCTCTGTGCTGGGTTCAGATTCTTCTCTGGACCCAGGCAGCCACTGAAACTGGTGAAGAGCAGAGGTGAGTGGCATGGGTGGCTGCTGCTTTGCTGAGGGCAGGGAAGAATGGTTTAATTTCCTCCCGACCGAGGGAAGCTGAGAGAGGAGATGATGAACCTGGTACTCCATGGGTACCAGGAGAGAGAACAAAGAAAAGGGAAAACAAACAAACAAACACTTGATAAAGGGAAATTCAGAAGAATGCATCTATCTGTGAGAATTATTTAATGGGATGCTGTCTCTACGCCCTCCGACCCCAACAATCTTTGATAGAGACCACACATTTCAAGGAACGCTTGGTGTGGTTGGGTTTCTTACAGAAACTGGTAAGGAGGCCAAGTTCTCTGCATCAGCAGAGAGTGGGGTCGGCCCTGCAGATGAGAGAGGAAACATGGCACGTCCAGTGACAGGCATGATGTGCATAGAGGAGCTCAGAGCAGTGGGAGGCTGGAGTCGGCTTGTACACAAAGGATGACTTATATTTTCAGGAATATTGCAAGTTGTTAAACATGGTGATTATTAAACATTAAAGTATATATACTTCCAGAGAACTAATTTAAAATACATTCAAAACAAGGTAATAGATACTCAAAACTCATCACTGTCTAACTATTTTATTATCAATACTGACACCATGTCCTTAGATGTCATCTTGGCGCCTTGAACCTGGCCATGTTGGGAACATCTCCACCTTGGAAATTGGCAAATGCTACGGATTAGGGCTGACTTTACTACTTTGTTGACTTACAGACTTGAGAGAGTGATGGAGAAAACGGTAAAAACACAAACTAAACTTAAAAGTGTGCCTTCTTTGTAGCTGTGACACCGTGAATAGCACAAAAAACTGAACTATTTTTTTTGACAAACTATCATCCGTCCACGATAAATTCGTGAAGAAGTTTATCCCATTCTCAACAAAAGAGTAGAATTCCAATATACAACTTCACTGTTTACATTTCCCTTACTTCTTAACATAATTGGAAACATCGACTAGCGTTCATGCCCGAGTTACACTCAGAACGCTGCAGGGAATCATAAACCAGCACACGAGGGCCTCACGCCCACCATTGCACCTCACGCCCACCATTGCACCTCAACCTTGGCCCTTGCTCCAGCCCTGGCGTTGGAGCTGGAGGGTAATAGAAAGCCACAGGAGAGATAGTCCCTACCCTAGGTGCTGTTTTTTGTGCTTGTGTAATCATTTTCCTCCATGGGGCACAGGTGGGGCACCAAGCCCACCATCAGCAAGGGGAGGCCTTGAAGACAGGGACAGGAAGGGTTATTTGGTATCTATCCTTCCCTTGCATACTACCATGCTACATTTGGTGTTCCAAAATATGACTCTAAGACAATATAAGATCTGGACAATCAAAGAATCATCAAAGCCATTTTGACAGTTTTTGTGAAAACACATTTTAGAAAGAGACTTTAAACAAGTGTTGAAACAAACAAAACGCTTTCTGCTTAAGTTTGAACATTTTCCTACTTGAGAGTTTTGTGAATTTGACTTCCTTGTTACACAATGCCAAGAACACATACTCTTTTGGGGGTCGGGAGGTGGGAAGAAAAGGATGACAATAAAAAAGAGGGAATGAAACATAATGTTGTGAGGAACGTGGGTGCCTCAGTCGATTAAGCGTCTGACTCTTGATTTCAGTTCAGGTCCTGATCCCAGGGTCTTGTGTTTGAGCCTCGTGTGCGGAGGCTGCCTGGGATTCTCTCTCTCTACCTCTATCTCTGCGCCTCCCCCACTCGTGCATGTGTGCTCTCTCTCTTTCTCTCTCAAAAAAAAAAAAAAAAAACCATAATGTTGCATTTCCTTATGTTTATTAGAAAATCACTCTCTTTATAGAGTAAATTTTCTAGGTAACAGAAGACTGTTCTGTAAGTACTTAGCAGAGGCTGCTGGTTATTCCCAAATATCCACGCTCACTTCTTTCTTTATTAATGCAGTCTCTGAATTTTAGCCAGCCACCTGATCACCCCATACTGCTTTGCCCCACCTCCCTTGGAGTTAAGTGAGGCCAAGTGACTAGGTTCTGGCCAGCAGCATGCAAGTGTAAGGCGTGTGTGCAGCCTTGAACATTGAGTCCTTAAAGGGGAAAGACATGCCTCCACTAGCTCTGCCTCCATCTGGCTGGCTAGACTAGCAGGAAAGAGGGAACTGGAGGAGCCATTTTATAGTGTGAGGTAGGGACTTTGTGTTAAGAGGAGCAGAGTGACAACAGAGCAGGAGCCTGGGTCCCCAACACCATGGAGGCATCATGTCACCTTCAGATGGGCTTCCCAGATTTTTAACATAAGAAAGAAGTTAGCTTCCTCTGCTTTAGGCCACTGTTGCTTCCCCTTTGTCACAGCAGCTGGATTTATATTCTCAACGATACAATTACCAACATTTCAGAACATGTTAACCATTTGTCTTTAATATTTTACAGAGTATCTTCTTTCTAAACATGTTACACGTTCCTAAGCTCATTAAACAGAGCAGACAGGACATAATTTGGAAAGAGTAAATGGGAAAGCATAATTACTATTCTGAACAATAATGCAAAGAGATTGCCAAGGTCTAGAGGACTTCTGGCCCAACAGTAGGCAGCCTCAGGCTGTGGGACTTGGTTCACTCATACCTAATTCCTGCCGTTTTTCTAGCTCCCTCACTATCAGGGTTCAAATAAGAAAATACACACAAAGTGCTTTGGTCCAGAGCCTCAAACACAGAAGTGCTGAATAAATGTTATATACGACTATTCTTGCTATTAGTATTAATTATGATGATGGTGATGATGATGATGATGATGATATGTAGGGGACAAACAGCTATTTTTTAAACCCAGCACTTTCTTCTTCCTGCTTAAATCATAATCCCAATCATAAAGACACAGAAGCTGGAGATCCCACTGTCAGGTGACATTACAATCAGCTGTCGGTACAGAATAGAAGCTAGGGCTCCTCCTTGATGCAGACTCTCTTTATCTCTTTAAAAAGACCTTAATAGTCTTTTTAGCCACGAAATATGAGGAAAATCTATCTGTTGACCTTGGGTTGTCTCTGAACTAAACCAATAGCAGATGCTTCAAACTGAGATGTAAATTCTGTTTGATAATGAAGAAGGCTGTTTTCATGGCAGTCGGCGTAGGGCTCTTCAGAGAAAATGTGATGTTAAGAGGTTTTTGCTTTCTTCGACTGGGGTGAGAAGGAGGCAGTAAGGCCATAAAATGATGCTTTCCCGGCAGTGAGCATGCCCCAGAAATGTGGCTGCAGGCCTGGGCCGAGAGGCATGGGCAGATGGGCCCTGGGAGGAGGCATGACCTATGAACTCTGGAGCACTGACATCTGACTACCCGTTGAATTCTTCCTTTTCTGCCTGCAATTCACTCAAATTATTCTCAAGACTCAGAGAAAGGGTTAAACATCACAGCCTGTGTCAGCTGTGCTTGGATCTTAGAGGGAGAGGCTTGTGCCCATTCTTGGACCAGACAGAGTTTCCACCTGTGCTGGGCACAGAGGTGATCGAGAGTGCAGTTTGGGAGAGCGCCAGGCAAGAGGTGACAAATGTCAACCCGCATAGATCTGTGATGCAGTCAGCACAACAGGCATCCTCAAGATTCAGGAACCTTCCAAAGGCTCAAACACGGATTACTTCGTTACGACAGTATTGTTAGGATGAATATATCATAATGATGTTTTTATTGAAATGACAAAATTGTTCTTCACTACTTTATAATATTGATAATGTTATTGTATTTGTTATTGTTCTGTATTATTAATAAAACATCATTTAATTATAACAATAATTATTATTATACTTTCAGTACCCAGCTGTGTGGGCACTCTTCTTCCCCAAAATATCTTTTCCTTCAAATCTAAGACTATTAAATCGCTATAATAGAGCTTGTAAGAAATGCATCTACAATAAAGGTAAATAGACTCTGAAGGAGGGCTTGGAAGCATTTTCTTAACAATTAAATACAGGATCTTTAAGGATACACCAAGTAATATCTTACTTCGCTTGCTCGGGGCTTCTTTTTTAACAACTTCTGGCTCCCCAACTGTGTCTCAGATAGTTAAAATTGCCAAATTAGGGGCCATTTGGTAAATGGAACAACGCTGTACAGTTTCCTCGGTGGCTTCTCCACAATTAAAACCTTTTCAGTAACGGTAAAAGGGGGCTTCTGGGTCTAAGAAATTGTCAAAAAAAAAAAAAAAACTGGAGAGACTTAATTGGTTGCCAAATCTATTTTGCGAAGTAAGGACATTTTTTAAATTACCAAATCCTGACAACATACAACAATTAAAAGAAAACAAACTCTAACGCCAAAAGAGTAAGAAGCAGATATTTCGGAACAAAGGATGATCCTTTGGGTGGAATCATGTTAGCTCTACGAAGATTTGCACGCGGTTCTTATTTTTCTCATGTCGCCACGAGGGAGTCAGCACGCCGGCAGACTAGCACCTGGTTTGGAGGTGTTCTTGGACACTTGGGGAGCTGTCTGGGAGCTGCTGGCCTGAAATAATTCCCACACAGTTCCCCAAATACATGGAAGATGGACTCAAGGAAGAGCTGTGGCCCGTTGCCCCTAGCCAAGTAGCCCTGTGAGGCACGGACATGAGATCCGCCTGCCATGTGCAGGGCCTGCATTGTCAGCTAACCATTCCGAAAGCTTTCTTCCTGCTTTGATGTGTCTCCGAGTGTTAGGAGCCCGGAAAACTGCCCCTTTTAGGAGACAGGAAAATTGCCAAGTCGGGCTCATTCCATGGACTGAATTCCCATTTTTCCTGGCCCTAGAAATGCTGTGTCTGTTGGTAATTTTCATTCTTGGGTCACAGCTCCCAGGGGAGTAGGAGAAAGGCCAAATAGGAGAGAGAAGTTTTCAGTGTGTTTCTTCAGATCCTGGACTTGCTCCCTGGCTCTATTCACAGAAGGGCTGCCCTGCTCCGTCCTTCCAGATTCAATACCCAGACCTCAGCAATGGCGCAGGTAGCTGAGCTGGGAGGGCCTGCCCTATGCCGGCTTCAGAGAAACAATGCTGAAGCTGAAGTGCCCATGAGAAAGAGGAGGCTCTCTTTGTTAGAAAAGTAACCAGTGACAGAAGATTTTACTTCACGAGGTGGCTGAGTAAAAGCTTCTTTTACTAAAGCCCATGACCCCCAAACAACTTTGAGTCACCTTCCCCCTACCTCCTGTTTTTATTTTCCAGCAGTTGGAAGAACTGCGGAGAACCAAAGGGATAAAGGTTGAATTCATCACCGATTCTTCCGGAAGCTTTGTCTTTCTGCTGACCTGAAATAATCTCCATACATTTTCCTAAATATATGGGAGTGAATTGCCAATTTGCATTCTGGTTTGAGTATTCAGATCTCAAGACGGAAACGTAAGCTCTTTATTTCAAGAAAAAATAAAGGAAGGAGAACTTCTGAAGCTCATTTTCGAATGCCCAAAAGTCTTGTGGAGAATGAGCTCCATGGTCTTTCTTCTCTAGTAGCCTCCTCAAAAACATCTTGGGGGAGAAGCTCTCCCTCCTCTGGTTCAGGCTGCTTTATGTGATTGCAATTACATCAGAGAATTTCTTTTCCACCCCCTGCCACTCTGAATTGTTAATTCTTCCAAGGGTCGCGGGATTCTAATTCTGCCTGATACGCCTCCTTGAAGCCAAACTTGACGTCAGCACTTTTTATAAGCGGGAAACTATGAATTAACACCCTGAATTTTCCTGATGAGTCCCCCTTGTTTAGGCTCTGTTTGGGAAAATTCTTCTATGTCCTCTGACACTAGGCTGCACGCATTATTAATTTAAGTGTTTCAGGAACATCATCTGCTTTTACTAAAATAAATGACGAATGAGTTCTGGAAAGTGGCTTTGAGCGCCGCCCTAGTAGGCACAGTGAGGGGAAAATTCAGTGTCTGACACACTAATTTAAATGCAAGTCTTAAAATGTGTGTTTAGCTATGACCCTAAAATCTGCTCGCCTTACAGCTTTCCCCATCTGGTGCAATTTGCTTTCTCCACTTGTACAAATGCACACGACGGGGACAGCATGCAATGTGGGCCCCGCTGTAACAATGAGGCCTTGTCTGTCACAGACTTCATTGAGAGAAACTTACTTCTCATCTTGTCGTTACCCAGCTCCCAGCCTTTCCTCACATTCTGCGGTGGGGCTCTGCCCAAGCACCCATGCCCCAGCCCAATGTCACCGTGGAGAAAGGAGATGATGGAGCCGTACCTTGTACCCAGGCTTCCGCCCTCTTTTCTTTGGGATCTTCGCTGCTGGCAAAGAACCAGCTGAAGTAGAATAAAGGTTATGCACTGCCATCTTCATAGGTGTTGAGTGCAGTGGGGGTCGGCCTCGCTTCCTCCCCGGGATCCTCTGAGACTGCATGTCTGCTGGTGCCAGTCTTACAGAAGGAAGTGACAAATCGCTCACAGGCAGAAGAGGTGCTAAGAATTAGTCCAGACACAAAGCAAAACAAAAACAGAAGGGTTTGTTTGGTTTGCAAGGCAAACATGTATCCCATTTGGTGTTTTTGGCCATGCCTATCCTTTATTGGAGGGGAAGACCAAATACAAGACAGCCAGGCACCACTAGGAGTTTTTACAGTGCTGTTGGAGTTCTGGGATCATTTCAAGGAGAGCAAATTTCCACAGGGCTATAATGAAGCAGCGAAGATGCTGTCTAGGTGGAGAGGACAATAGATTCCCAGCTCCAAACGCAACCGATGGTGCCGCCAACAACGAGACGACTTTATCAATGCGTGTCTCCGTTTCCCCACTTTGTTCAACCTTGAAGTGATAGCATTAGGTAAATACAACTATTCCCTCACATTCGCTCCTGCCCCTTTGGTTGGGTTATAAATTGTTATGACCTTTATTTTTCCCATGGAAGGGATGTAACGGTACAAATCAATTGTATTAAAGTTATGTCCCTCGGTCAAAATGCGGATAGAGATTTACCTACAGAGATGTTCATTTTAGCATGTTTTAGAATTGCGAAAACAGAATGGATGGAGCCCAAATAACAAGCAATAGGGGAATAATTAACACTATCTACAGAACAAAACAATCACCTGGTTAAAAGTCTTTAACCATATTATTTCAACAACATGAGATTGAATGAAAAAGCATCTCATAAATTGTGCTTAAAAATGATCTCCACTATGCAAAAATGTATGTGGTAAAAGAGTGAAAGGAAATGACGTAAGTGGCAGAGACGGTAGAACTGTTGGTAATTGTTTGCTATGGACACATCCTTTCCCCCAAACAGATACCCCACATGCTATAAAATTCATAGCATTAAAAATACTAATGATACGGGTCCCTGGGTAGCTTAGTCAGTCAAGCGTCTGACTTCAGCTCAGGCTATGACCTCACAGTTCAAGAGTTCGAGCCCCCACATCAGGCTGACGACTCGGAGCCTGCTTCGGATTCTCTCTCTCCTTCTCTCTGTCCCTCTTCTGCCTCTCAAAATAAATAAAACTTAAAAAAATATATACTAATGATAAGCTCTCTCAGGTAGAGTTGACTAAATCTTGCAGCAAGAGGTAGTTGATCAACTCCAACCCAGGGAGCTCAGCGGTATCATGAGCTCAAGGGTCAGATTTCCTTGAATGTTAAGAAATGTAACAAGTTGGACAGAAAGAACTCTACACTCTAACTCAGGGATGATGTTAGGTGACACAACTCATTTCTGAGGCTTAATGGTAGCCAACAGTTGGAAATGAGAAGCTTTTGCTCAAGAGGCCACAGGAAAAATTGGGAAAGATGATGGAAGCGGTCCCTACCCCCCAGGTCTGGGCAGCCACTGTAGGAACCAGATTGCTTTGCTCGGGAAGGAAAATATCAAATAGTGGATATTTGATATCCTAAAACATGACGGGAAATTTGGGGCATCTTTTACAAATGTCAGTTCAGTTTGTTAATTCTCTGAATATTAACGGTATCCACTCAATAATATTGATTGCTCTTGGAAATATCATACCTAGCACATAGAATTTTAAAGCATAAATTTGTTTATTGTTAGGTATTTCAGGTAGATAGACAAGCTGTTGAGGATGTCGATTTTCCTTGTTTTTGTGTAAGAAAAACACCATGTCTCATTGATTCCAAAATGCACACTTTTTTACAAAATAACATCTCTGAAATCACAATGCACCCTAAAGCATTGCAAGCACATCAAATTCTGTAAGGAGCTATTTTTCTTTCTTGGTACATGAAATAATGAGGTGTGATATTATCAAGGGCATCTTACAGTCAATGAATCATAATCAATGAAGATAAACCCATCAATATGTGAACAAAGGGAATCATTCCATTTCTAGACTTACTGTCAACATCCCCCCGTGCCAACAAATACCCCAAACACTCGTTTTCAAAAAAGCGGCTTCCCAAAACATTGAAAACCCACCAAAATTTATTCAGTAAGATCTTTGCTGTGTGGAACTTGATCTGAGTCCCATGTTGAGCTATCATGATCACGTGTCTGCTTCTCCATTTTTAGTTTACAGATTTTGGAAATGGGATTTCTTTTTCTAGTCTAGGACAGGTTTTTCTACCTTTCTACTTTGCCTCTAGGGACAAGGTCAGCGATGTATCTAGCATTAAGATCAAAAGTCAATAAGAGAAAACCCAGGTTCAGAGAAGGCATTGAATCTCTTTCCTCCTGTTTTTGAAGGCTCAGTTGGCTGTGTTCCTTCCCTGGTGAATTGTGATCCTCTGCTAACTTAGATACTCCCTCACAAAAGTCTTCTTGTTGAATAGGTTTTGAAGAGTGAAGAACGGGTGACTAATTAGCATATTATCCTAAGAATTTGTATCACTCAAAATTTTGCTGAACTATCCCCAAATTTCTCAGTATGTTAGAAAAAAATATTTCCTACAAAAAAAAGCCATCTTTTTAAACAAATTTTTAAATGTTTATTTTTGAGAGAGAGAGAGAGAGAGAGAGACAGAGTATGAGTGGGGGAGGGGCAGAGAGAGAGGGAGGGAGACACAGAATCCAAAGCAGGCTCCAGGTTCTGAGCTGTCAGCACAGAGCCCAATGCGGGGCTTGAACTCATGGACTGTGAGATCATGACCTGAGCCAAAGTCAGACACTTAACCGACTGAGCCACCCAGGCACCTCAAAAAAAGCCATCTTTTAAACTGAGCTTTTCTGTTGTTCTAATTCTCTTTCTCTACTGTGAGGAAAAAACAGGACTTGTGCGACTTTCTACTTCCTTACTTGAAGTGCATCTATCTTAGGGTATGAAGGAGCTTTCCTGAAAACTAAATCTGATTAATGAATTTCATGCTAGTGGAGCAACAGTGAACTATTATTTATTCTGTTTTTTCAATGTTTTTATTTTATTTTATTTTTCGAGAGAAAGACAGAGCGTGAATGGGGCAGGGGCAGAGAGAGAGGGAGACACAGAATCCGAAGCAGGCTCCAGGCTCTGAGCTTTCAGCACAGAGCCAGACATTGGGCTCGAACTCACGAGCTGCAAGATCACAACCTGAGCCTGAGCTGAAGTCAGACACTTAACCGACTGAGCCACCCAAGTGCCCCAACAGTGAACTATTATTGGTGGCACACGAGGCACTACAGTAATTGGGGAAATACTTGGAGATGGTTCATCCACTGATCAAGAAGATACTATTTTTCAATTCCTTCTCACAGATCAATATTTTAATATGCGAGTAAATGCAATTTTAAGTAACAAGATTTTTAAAAACTGAAGGGGTTATTTTAATCATGTGGGGTTCTCTGAAAGTCTCCTTGGAATAATTTTAAAGAGTTAGGGGAAAACACAAAGTGGTATTTTAATAACAGACTCAGACACTTTGGAAATGATGGTGACAATAGTTCAGGGTCTCCAAAAATGTCCTTTTCCAAAACTAAGACATGAACCAAAAAAAAAAAAAAAAAAGGAAAAATAACAAATACTGAATACGTAATACTGAAAACAAGGAAGGGTCCCAGTCTTGGAATGCAGGGGAAACAAGGAAGATGGGATTTTTTTTTTCTTTAGGGAGAACATAACTATGGAAGATAGACAATGACAATTTATCAGATGTTTAATGAAACTATCGAAACTAATAGAAAAGGGGGCGCCTGGGTGCCTCAGTTGGTTGAACCTCCAACTCCTGATTTCAGCTCAGATCATGATCTCACAGCTGGTGAGATTGAGCCCCACGATGGGCTCTGCCCTGACAGCACAGAGCCTGCTTGGGATTCTCTCTCTCTTTCTCTGCACCTCCACTGCTCACATTCTCTGCCTCTCTCAAAATAAATACATAAACATTAGCAAAAAACTAACAGAAAAGGAAAATACTCAAACATATATTAAGAGGCTGTCTTCCATAATGAGGAGGCTCTCTGTGTCTGAAGAAAAGTTCTTTAAGAATAAAGAACAGCGGGGTGCCTGGGTGGCGCAGTCAGTTAAGCGTCCGACTTCAGCCAGGTCACGATCTCGCGGTCCGTGAGTTCGAGCCCCGCGTCAGGCTCTGGGCTGATGGCTCAGAGCCTGGAGCCTGTTTCCGATTCTGTGTCTCCCTCTCTCTCTGCCCCTCCCCCGTTCATGCTCTGTCTCTCTCTGTCCCAAAAAAACTAAATAAACGTTGAAAAAAAAATTAAAAAAAAAAAAAAAGAATAAAGAACAGCAACAAATCCTAATGAAAATAATACATTCTTAGCTTTCTATGGCACCCTGAGCCAGAAAAACAATGGAATTACCATAGTGACTTTTTTCCCCCCGGGTGTTTATAGTTGCCAAAATTCCTCCCACCACAGGGCCTTTGCATATGTAGTTCCCTTTGTCTGGAATGCTCTTTCTTCTTCCTCAGTTTACTCCTCTCATTTTTCATCAGTTAGGTCACAGAAGGTTATTCTGACCTCTCATTTGATTTCCTGAGCTTAGAGTTCCTCAGCTGTGACACAAACCCACAGCATGTACATCATCGCCATGGAACTTGGACAAGGGAAACAGGTGGGAACATGAAGACAAACCACCTGCTGTGCCTCTGGACTGGGAGCCATTTTTCTTCTACCATATCCATGACATTGTGGTAGGCTGACCTGTTCACTTGCAGAGGATAAAAATCTCAGACCCTTCATAGTTCTTCATGAAATTCATTAAGTAGGACTTACAAGAAGAAAATAATATTAAAAAAAAAAATCCTACTTATGCCTTAAAACAAGATTTAAAAATGATTATTCTGTTATTGGACAGATGGGTATTTCTGAAGTATAATTTTCACCTAAATCATTCTATAAGTGCAATCACATTACAAATCCAAACAGACTTTAAGAAAAGAAGGACAAAACAAAGGCCACCGGAGACTTGCCCTCCTGGTTTCTAAAGTATATTATAAAACTGTAACAATGGCAGCAGTAAGGTACAGGGCTAAGCAATCAGACTGATGGAAAAGCTAGGCCAGAAATTAAACATACGTTAAGTTTCCATTTGTTTGAAACTTAAGATCATTTGTCATATCAGTGCAGGAAATCTCAACAAATGAGCTGTGGAAAACAGACACTTAGAAATAAAGAAAATTGGGGGCACCTGAGTGGCTCAGTCGGTTAAGCGTCCGACTTTGGCTCAGGTCATGATCTCACGGTTCATGAGTTCGGGTCCCATGTCGGGCTTTGTGCTGACAGCTCGGAACCTGGAGTCTGCTTCGAATTCTGTCTCTCTCTCTCTCTCTCTCTCTGCCCCTCCCCTGCTCATGCTCTGTCTGTCTGTCTCTCTCTCTCTCAAAAATAAATGAACATTAAAAAAAATTTAAAGAAATAAAGAAAAATTTAACTATTATTTGAGCGAAATTAATTCTAGAGATAACTAAGACTAAAATAGACCTCAAAAAAAGAAACAAGAAGTACTGAAGACAATGAAGGTCAACATTTTAATACTCTTGGAATGGAGGCAGACTTTCTAACTATGTGAAAAATTCAGGAAGCAGTTTGCAAATGTAAAGACTTAGTAGACATGACTACATACAACTCAAATGCTTTATGCAGCAAAAGCAAATTATGCAGAAGGAAAAATGAAAATCTGAAAAAACTGTTTGCTACATATGGGACCAACAAAAGCTTAATTAAGGAGTTAAAAAACTCCTTCAAATTATAAAAATAAAAATAAATACTGCGATAGAAAAATGGGCAAAGGACTCAGATGATTCAGAGAGAAGAAGGAAGGAAGGAGGAAATGAAGAAAAGAAATGGTCAATTATCAAAAGAAAAGCTTCTAAACTTTACTGGCAACCTCCCCCAAAAGTACATTGAGATATCACATATTGCTGATCAGGTTGATAAATATGAATAAATCAATCAGTAGTTCATGCTGGTGAGGAGTAGAGGGACGAGGATTCCCATTTACTGTTGGTAGGGGTGGAAATTGGCTAACCTTTCTGTAGGACAATTTGAAAATCTCTTAACTTTCAGATGCACGCTTCCTAATCCAGCCATATTATTCCTAAGGATTTGTCCTAAGAAGAGCATCTGAGAAGAACACAAAGATATATGGCCAAGGATATTCTTTACACATTGTTTATAATAGTGAAAAACTGAAAGCAATCAAAATGTCTCTCAAAACCAGTTAAGTAAATTATTTCACATTTATAAAGTGGATATTTTGTGAATAGAATATTTCACATTCATAAATTATAAATGTAAATGTGTGTATACATCTAAAATTTCATTGAAGACTACAAAATAGCATATGTGCTATGATTCTATTCATATCTTTTTATATATGTAATAGAGATAAGTCTGCATGTGTTAAGCATGGAAAGAGGTCTCGGAAAGATTATCATCAAAGACTGATAGTTGTCTCTGGGCAGACAGATATTGAAAGATGTTTTTGCTGTCTTTGTACCATTCTGCATTGTTGGAATATTTTAAACCCTAGGCAGAGGGGCGCCTGGGTGGCGCAGTCGGTTAAGCGTCCGACTTCAGCCAGGTCACGATCTCGAGGTCCGTGAGTTCGAGCCCCGCGTCAGGCTCTGGGCTGATGGCTCAGAGCCTGGAGCCTGTTTCCGATTCTGTGTCTCCCTCTCTCTCTGCCCCTCCCCCGTTCATGCTCTGTCTCTCTCTGTCCCAAAAATAAATAAACGTTGAAAAAAAAAATTAAACCCTAGGCAGAAAAACACCATAAATAGAAAAATAAACAATAAGTGAATAATTCTCCTTGTCTGGAAAGTTGGGTTTTTTGTTATTGTTGTTTTCGGGGTTTTTTTTTTTGGAAATTTGTGCATCTTCAAATGGCCTTTTGTTTTCTTGTTTTCTAATGGTTTTGGCACTTGAGCTACAGAACTTCACTGACCACTGCTCTAACATCCTAAACAAACTGTGACAAAATTAAAAAAAAAAAAAAGGACCTCATCACCAAAAATAATGGAGAAGGTTATTTCGGAGTTAATAAGAGTGTCTAAACAGACGGCAGACAGGAAGAGAGAACCAGCTCTCAAGAGCAGCAGTGCACTCCCTGGTCCCTCCTTGATACCCTGCAAGCCCTACCACTGAGGCACCAGGTGGCAGTTGGGTTACTGCCCTCCCCCAACAACTTCCCTCATCTCCAAAGACCTTAAAAGACCTCAAATGCTGCCGAAGACAACCTCTCCACCGACACATAGTCTGATACAACCAAATATGTACGTCACTTGAGAACTCTCAAAATCTTGCAGGTGTTATATGGTACCTCTGAATTTCTCTGCTTTCAATCGCAGACTTCAGCAAATACAGGCTGCCTTGGTTCAGGTCGGATTTGGAAGCCATCTTGGAGCAAAGAGTTTTAATAAACATAAAAGATTCTGTCCCTAGAGCAGCCTAATCATCAGCTCTATAAATCTTCTAGTTATACCCTATAAGCGGTTGTCAACTCCTGGCTTGACATATTAAATGAAGTGATTTACTGCTGCTTTCCTAGATCTCCCTCTTCTTATCAAAACAAGGCTTAGCTGGAATTATTACAACTGAACCAAGAGGAACTAAGATCTGGTCTGTGAATTTGGCGGTGACATTTGACCTGTTAGCCTTGCAAATCTAATACATACAAACCAAAGTCCTGGCTAATGGTGCTTCATCAAGGTAAAGAACCAAGAGTTACCAAGTCGAAAGCAGACACCAATAGCATAACTCAATCCTGAGGCATGTATTCATGTATTCACTCATTCATTCATTCATTTATTTATTAATTCCTCCAACAAATACCTGTTAAATATGTAGTGAGTGTAAAATACTGTGTTAGGCACCTGGATTATGGATGACAATAAATAAAACACATCTCCTAAGATACTCACTATGGACAGCAGGTAAATAAAGATATATATAAAGATATATATAAATAAATAAATAATATGTGAGATGGACGGTATTACAGAGGTTTCATGTAAAATGATATAGGAACAGCAGGAAGAAATAAATCAGTTCTTTTAACAGAGTTGGAAGGAATGGTGGCAGGAGAAACACAAAAAGGTAACATCAGAGCTAGGGTTTTCCCAGGAAGCATAAGCTAAATGCAATAGAGCAGGGTGTGCAGGGTTGCTGGGTAGCACATGGACAAGGGTGGGCCAGCCAGACTGGAAGCCGAATCAAAGGCTTTCTGTTGCTTCTAAAAGCTTTGAGAAGAGGCAGTTAGAAAGATGTCTAGGGAGGAGCCAAGATGGCGGAACAGCATGGGAGTTTTTTGTGTGTCTCGTGTCCATGAAATACAGCCAGACCAACACTAAACCATCCTACACACCTAGAAAACTGATTGGAGGATTAACAGAACAATCTGCACAACCTGAGCCACAGAATTCAGCAGGTACGTGGCACGGAGAGGTGAACTTGGGGAGCGAGAAGGCACAGGAAGGGAGGTGCTTTTGCGAGCAGAGAGAGGACAGAGACTGGGGTGGGGGGGGTCGGAATACAGCAAAAGCACCCATCCCCAGAAGCAGCTGGAGAGAAAGTGGAAAATTGGAAACAGCCGCAGGGACTAAACTAAAAAGGGAGAAAGGAGAGGGTTTAAATTCCATTAAGACTGTAAACAAGGGGAGCGCAAAGGCTGCAACTCCGCAGGTCGATACCTGGCGGTTCTCTGGTGGGAAGAGTGAATCCCCAGGAACAGAGTGGGGGACAGGAGGTTCTTGGGCCACACAGGGGAAAGCAGTTCCACTGCTGGAAAGACATTTGGTAGAGACTTTTGAAGCCACCTGGTCCCAGCAGACCCCAGAAAATGGCCACATATGCTGGTGCAGGAACAAGGTCATTAAGGGTGAAGTCTGGTGCCAGATGTGTGTTGTGATTTTCCATAACCCCTGAAATACTGCTGCTACACTATCTCATGAACTTTTTCTGGGGCAGGCTGGCACTTGACCGCAGTCTCTGGGCATCAGCAGCAGCAGGGTCCAGCAAGCATTCCTGTGTGCAGCCGGCATTTGGCCATTGCTCATTCGGCCATTGCCCAGTGAGACCCTCCTGCAGAGGGGCAGAACAGGTCAAAGTCTCAGTCCTTTGGAAGTGAAGGGTCGGGGAAAACAGCTGCAGCTGAGACAAAACTCGGGTGAGAGGTACTGCCTGGGGCCTGGTCACAGAGAGTGAAAAAGCAGGGAGTGGACAAAAGCTGAAGACAGAAGACAGGTGCGTGATTGCTGATCCGGGAGAACAGACTGGGCAGCTGGGTGACGCCATTTTTACCGCTCCTGCGCATGCGCATACGCACCTACGAGCACCGCAACAATCCACCCCAGCAGGCTGACAGCGCCATCTAGTGGAGAGAAGAGCCATTACACTGAGCCCCGCCCACATGGGCCAACTTCACTCTTCAAGAACCCAAGTCTTACCGCCAGCTTAGTTTATGGACTAGAAAGTGCTACATAGACTGACTTCTAGGGGAAAATGAAGTAATTTCAGCCCTACTTCAATCTGTTAGCAGGTCCATCTATTCTTTTTTTATTTCCTCTTTTACACTTCTTTCCTTTTTCTTGAATACAGAAAGAGAAAACATTCATTTTTATTTTCAATTTTTATTAAAAATATTTTCCTTTAATTTTTATTACTACATTTTTTACTTTTGTGTAAATTTTTTCAAATTCTATTTTACTTCCGTCATTTTATTTTAGGCTACTTCAGTGTATTCACCTTTTCAAATTTTCAAACAATTTCCTTTTTTTCTCTTTTTTCTCTTTTTTCTCATTTTTGTTTCTTTTTCTTGAATACAGAAAAAGAAAAAATTCATATTTATTTTTAATTTTTATTAAAAATATTTTTCTTTAATTTTTTCCTACTATATTCTTTACTTTTATGTATATTTTTCAAATTCTATTTTACCCCCATCATCTCATTTTAGTCTACTTCAGTGTATTCATTTTTTCAAATTCTCAAACGATTTCCTTTTTTTTCTTGCTCCCCCCTTTTTTTCTCTAATCTTTCAAACGATTTTCAACACCAGACCAAAACACACCTAGGATCTAGCATCATTTATTCGATTTTTGTGAGTGTGTGTGTTTTTAATTTTTTAGTTTTAATATTTTTAATTTTAATTTTCTACCTCATTAATTACTTTTCTCCCTTCAAAATGACAAAACGAAGGAATTCACCCTAAAAAAAAAGAGCACGAAGAAACGACAGCCAGGGATTTAACCAACACAGATACAAGAAAGATGTCTGAACCAGAATTTAGAATTACAATAATAAGAATACTAGCTGGAGTCGAAAATAGATTAGAATCCGCTTCTGCGGAGACAAAAGAAGTAAAAAACAACCAGAATGAAATTAAAAATGCTATAACTGAGCTGCAATCATGGATGGATGCAGTGGCAGCAAGGATGGATGAGGCAGAACAGAGAATCAGCGATATACAGGACAAACTTATAGAGAATAATGAAGCAGAAAAAAAGAGGGAGGTTAAGGCAAAAGAGCACGATTTAAGAATTAGAGAAATCAGTGACTCATTAAAAAGAAACATCAGAATCATAGGGATCCCAGAAGAGGAAGAGAGACAAATAGGGGTAGAGGGGTTATGTGAGCAAATCATAGTGGAAAACTTTTCTAACCTGGGGAAAGACACAGATACCAAAATCCAGGAAGCACAGAGGACCCCCATTAGATTCAACAAAAACTGACCATCAACAAGGCATATGGTAGTCAAATTCATAAAATACTCAGGCAAGGAGAGAATCATGAAAACGCAAGGGAAAAAAAAGTCCCTAACCTACAAGGGAAGACAGATCAGATTTGCAGCAGACCTATCCACAGAAATCTGGCAGACCAGAAAGGAGTGGCAGGATATATTCAGTGTGCTGAATCAGAAAAATATGCAGCCAAGAATTCTTTATCCAGCAAGGCTGTCATTCAAAATAGAAGGAGAGATAAAGTTTCCCAGACAAAGAAAAATTAAAGGAGTTTATGACCACTAACCAGCCCTGCAAGAAATTTTAAGGGGGACTCTCTGAGGGGAGAAAATATGAAAATATATATATATAAATAAATAAATACCAAAAGCAACAAAGATTACAAAGGACCAGAGAACACCACCAGAAACTCCAACTCTACAAGCATCATAATGGCAATAAATTTGTATCTTTCAGTACTCACTCTAAATGTCAACGGACTCAATGTTCCAATCAAAAGACATAGGATAACAGAATGGATAAGAAAACAAGATCCATCTATATGCTTTTTACAAGAGACCCACTTTAGACCTAAAGATACCTTCAGATTGAAAATAAAGGGATGGAGAACCATCTATCATGCTAATGGACAACAAAAGAAAGCTGGAGTAGCCATACTTATATCAGACAATCTAGACTTTAAAATAAAGACTGTATCAAGAGATGGAGAAGGGCGTTATATCATAATCAAGGGGTCTATCCACCAAGAAGACTGACCTAACAATTGTAAACATTTTTTTTTTAATTTTTTTTTCCAATGTTTATTTATTTTTGGGACAGAGAGAGACAGAGCATGAACGGGGGAGGGGCAGAGAGAGAGGGAGACACAGAATCGGAAACAGGCTCCAGGCTCTGAGCCATCAGCCCAGAGCCTGGCGCGGGGCACGAACCCACGGACCGCGAGATCGTGACCTGGCTGAAGTCGGACGCCCAACCGACTGCACCACCCAGGCGCCCCCAACAATTGTAAACATTTATATGCCAAATGTGAGAGCACCCAAATAGATAAATCAATTGATCACAAACATAAAGAAACTCGTCGATAGTAATACCATAATAGTAGGGGACTTCAATACCCCAGTCAAAGCAATGGACAGATCATCTAATCAAAAAATCAACAAGGAAACAATGGCTTTGAATGACACACTGGACCAGATGGACTTAGATACATTCAGAACATTTCATCCTAAAGCAGCAGAATATACATTTTTTTCCAGTGCACATGGAACATTCTCCAGAATAGACCATATACTGGGACACAAATCAGCCCTAAGTAAGTACAAAAAGATCGAGACCATACCGTGCATGTTTTCAGACCACAATGCTATGAAACTCGAAATCAACCACAAGAAAAAATTTGGAAAGGTAACAAATACTTGGAGACTGAAGAACATCTTACTAAAGAATGAATGGGCTAACCAAGCAGTTAAAGAGTAAATTAAAAGTATATGGAAGTCAATGATAATGATAACACCACAACCCAAAACCTCTGGGATGCAGCAAAGGCAGTCATAAGAGGAAAGTATATAGCAATCCAGGCCTTCCTAAAGAAGGAAGAAAAATCTCAGATACACAACCTAACATTACGCCTTAAGGAGCTGGAAAAAGAACAGCAAATAAAACCCAAAAACAGCAGAATACAGGGAATAATAAAGATTAGAGCAGAAATTAATGCTATGGAAACCAAAAAAAAACCATAGAACAGATCAATGAAACCAGAAGCTGATCCTTTGAAAGAATTAACAAAATTGATAACCCCCTAGCCAGTTTGATCAAAAAGAAAAAGGAAAGGACCCAAATAAATAAAATCAAGAATGAAAGAGGAGAGATCACAACCAACACAGCAGAAATAAAAACAATAATAAGAGAATATTGTAAGCAATTATATGCCAATAAAATGGGCAATCTGGAAGAAATGGACAAATTCCTAGAAACATATACCCTACCAAAACTGAAACAGGAAGAAATAGAAAATTTGAACAGACCCATAACCAGTAAGGAAATCGAATTAGTAAGCAAAAATCTGCCAAAAAACAAGAGTCCAGGTCCAGATGGCTTTCCAGGGGAATTCTGCCAAACATTTAAGGAAGAGTTAACACCTATTCTCTTGAAGGTGTTCCAAAAAATACAAATGGAAGGAAAACTTCCAAACTCTTTCTATGAAGCCAGCATTACCTTGATTCCAAAACCTGACTAGACCCCACTAAAAAGGAGAACTATAGACCAATTTCCCTGATGAACATGGATGCAAAAATCCTCAACAAGATATTAGCCAACTGGCTCCAACAATACATTAAAAAAATTATTCACCATGACCAACTGGGATTTATACCTAGGATGCGGGGCTGGATCAATATCTGCAAAACAACGTGATTCACCACATCAATAAAAGAAAGGACAAGAACCATATGATCCTTTCAATAGATGCAGAGAAAACATTTGACAAAATACAGCATCCTTTCTTGGTAAAAACCCTCAAGAAAGTAGGGATAGAAGGAGCATACCTTGAGATCATAAAAGCTATATATGAACAATCCAACGTTAATATCATCGTCAATGGGGAAAAACTGAGAGCTTCCCCCCTAAGGTCAGGAACAAGACAGGGATGTCCACTCTCACCACTGTTATTCAACATAGTATTGGAAGTCTTAGCCTCTGCAGTCAGACAACACAAAGAAATAAAAGGCATCCAAATCGGCCAGGAGGAGGTCAAACTTTCACTCTTCGCAGATGACATGATACTCTATATGGAAAACCCAAACGATTCCACCAAAAAACTGCTAGAACTGATTCATGAATTCAGCAAAGTTTCAGGATATAAAATCAATGCACAGAAATCAGTTGCATTCCTATACACCAACACTGAAGCAACAGAAAGAGAAATCAAGGAATCAATCCCATTTACAGTTGCACCAAAACCCATAGAATACCTAGGAATAAATCTAACCAAAGAGGTGAAAAATCTATATGCTGAAAACTATAGAAAGCTTATGAAAGAAATTGAAGAAGACACAAAAAAAAATGGAAAAAGATTCCATGCTCCTGGATAGGAAGAACAAATATTCTTAAAATGTCAATACTACCCAAAGCAATCTACATATTCAATGCAATCCCTATCAAAATAACACCAGCATTCTTCACAGAGCTAGAACAAATAATCCTAAAATTTGTATGGAACCAGAAAAGACACCGAATAGCCAAAGCGATCTTGAAAAAGAAAACCAAAGCAGGAGGCATCACAATCCCAGACTTCAAGCTATACTACAAAGTTGTAATCATAAAGACAGTATGATACTGGCACAAACAACAGACACTCAGATCAATGGAACAGAATAGAGAACCCAGAAATGGACCCACAAACATATGGTCAACTAATCTTTGACAGAGCAGGAAAGAATATCCAATGGAATAAAGACAGTCTCTTCAGCAAGTGGTGCTGGGAAAACTGGACAGCAACATGCAGAAGAATGAACCTGGACTGCTTTCTTACACCATATACAAAAATAAACTCAAAATGGATGAAAGACCTCAATGTAAGACAGGAAGCCATCAAAATCCTCGAGGAGAAAGCAGGGAAAACCTCTTGAATCTTGGCCGCAGCAACTTCGTACTCAACATGTCTCCAGAGGCAAGGGAAACAAAAGCAAAAATGAACTACTGGGACATCATCAAAATAAAAAGCTTCTGCACAGTGAAGGAAACAATCAGCAAAACTAAAAGGCAACTGACAGAATGGGAGAAGATATTTGCAAATGACATATCAGATAAAGGGTTAGTATCCAAAATCCATAAAGAACTTATCAAACTCAACACCCAAAAAACAGATAATCCAGTGAAGAAACGGGCAAAAGACATGAATAGACACTTCTCCAAAGAAGACATCCAGATGGCCAACCAATACATGAAAAAATGCTCAGCATCACTCATCATCAGGGAAATACAAAGCAAAACCACAATGAGATACCACCTTACACCAGTCAGAATGGCTAACATTAACAACTCAGGCAACAACAGATGTTGGCGAGGATGTGGAGAAAGAGGATCTCTTTTGCATTGTTGGTGGGAATGCAAGCTGGTGCAGCCACTCCGGAAAACAGTATGAAGGTTCCTCAAAAAACTAAAAATAGAAATACCCTATGACCCAGCAATTGCACTACTAGGCATTTATCCAAGGGATACAGGTGTGCTGTTCCGAAGGGACACATGCAACCCTGTGTTTATAGCAACACTATCAATAATAGCCAAAGTATGGAAAGAGCCCAAATGTCCACCAATGGATGAATGGATACAGAAGATGTGGTATGTATATATACATACAACGAAGTATTACGTGGCAATCAAAAAGAATGAAATCTTGCCATTTGCAACTATGTGGGTGGAACTGGAGGGTCTTATGCTAAGTGAAATTAGTCAGAGAAAGACAAAAATCATATAACTTCACTCATATGAGGACTTTAAGAGACAACACAGATGAACATAAGGGAAGGGAAACAAAAATAATATAAAACCAGGGAAGGGGACAAAACAGAAGAGACTCATAAATATGGAGAACAAACTGAGGGTTACTGGAGGGGTTGTGGGAGGGGGGATGGGCTAAATGAGTAAGGGGCACTAAGGAATCTACTCCTGAAATCAGTGTTGCACTATATGCTAACTAATTTGGATGTAAATTAAAAACAATTAAAATTAAAATTAAAAAAAGAAAGAAACAGAAAAATGAAAAAAAGAAAAGAAAGATGTCTAAACTCCTAGCGGACTCTAAATTATTTCTTTCTGTTAACCATATGGCATGCGTTCCTATCCTTGGTGTGATGCTCTGTCATTTCAAAAGTACAACTACAATCTTGTTTTCTTTCATTCTGAGGCACCATATTGAATTCACCAATAAGCTGGTACCTCTAGTGTCATTCTTGGACCAGCAGCCTCGTACACACCCTCATATCCATGGCTTCCCAGGCTGCCTAGGTCCTGTATGTGAGGTGGTTTCCAGTGATAAGGATGTGCCTTGGCATCTCTCTAAAATGCAACCATTCTCCAAAGTGGCCCATACTCTCCTGCTTCAGACTTTCCCTCTCCACTCACTGACCCTCCCTTCTCTCAACGCCTTCGCCCCCCCCATTGCTTGCACCTCCGGTTGCAGTAGGCACCAATGGAATGATGGCTCATGTCGTTTTCTCATTGTTTCATGCACATAAATGATTTCTGTGCATTCCTCGAGGCCAGGGGCCATGTTTCATATGTCACTCTGCTCTTCACAGCAGCCGGTGCAATCCTGCACCCACAGAGTGCACCTGGCACTGGAGGCAGTACCATTCCCCGTGGAGTCTACCATCTCACCTAAGCGCTGGGGTCAGAGGTGTGCTTTCATCTCTGTAAATTTTGAATAGAAGTATATCAACATAATAGAACACGTTGATGGTCAATGAAACCTTCATACCATAAGAAGAGGGACGGTAAAACCATCTGTTAAGCGGAGAAAGAGAACTTAATACACGTTTTCCCCAATTCTGACGCAAAAATTGGGCCAACAAAAGCCAGAGCCAACATTCATGGGTACTCACCCCCGGCACTCACATTTTGCTTCCTGATACTATTCTCCACTTTAAATAAAACCAAGACTCCTTAAAGATAGCGTGTGCCATATCGTGGGGACAGAGAAAGGTTAGGAATAGCTTGAGACATCTTATTGTTACCACCAGCACAAGGATGATTTTAAGAATATCAGGGGTGTTGCTAGAGGACAAAGAAGAAAGTTGTAACAATGTATGAAGCAATAACAGTAACTACAACAGCAATGGTAATATAAGAAATTGAAATAATCGTTCGTGAAAAGCTAGGCGTTCTTTCTGATACTTAGAAACCTAAGATAAAGTGTACCAAACTTTGGCTGCAATCAATAGAAGAGTGAATAGAATAAAATATGATTAATTTTTGTTGATTTTTTTTAAATATGGGAGAGTTTATCTCTAGGTATTTTATTCCATTAATTATGTACCAATATGCCCTTGTCTCTACCTGTCTTAACAGACAAGGTACAAAGAAACTGTAAATAAGACAACTTGTCCTGGAAAAATAGGAACTGATCCAGGAACAAAAAGGACCAGTTAGGTCCAATTGTCCCACATAACAACCAGGTAGAAAGCAGGTTCAACAGAATGTTCAAAGGTGATGAATCTGTTAAAAGTCTTGAGGGTAGTTGTTACGTGCAGACTTGTTCCCTCAACCCCCTGAAAAGAGGCTCCTAGAGGTGCCTAGCACATAGAAGGAGACTTCAGGACAGCGATGTCTCCTCCACAGGTAGGGCTCCCAACTCTGCTGTTGGGTCAGGTGCAGGGGCGGGGTGGTTCCTGCCTCCTGCAAGCAGCCATCTGCAGTGAGGGCAGACTTGAAAAGTCTGTCAAATCTACTCCACCCTTGGCTGAACTTAGAAAAGCCCCTCCCTCCCACACACTGGAACCTGTACCGCACCCAGTAAGGGTGCAGCAGCCAGGGTGATAGAGAGCCAAGGTTCATATATATAAGGGGAGGGAGGAAAGGTACCTAAAGCAAGAGTAGAGAATATGCACAGTGAAGTGGGAAGAACGCCATTCCAATCTGTAAGATTTGGAGAAACTTTAGAACATTTGAAACATGAGAGACAGGCAGACCAGAGCAATGAATAATTCATTGGCAGGATTGCTGCTCAGCTGTAGCCTAAATCTACCTCTTTTCTGGGACCTGCCAGTCCCCTCAGCCAGCACAAGAAGAGGAGAGAAGCTGCTTTTAACACCAGCACCACAATTGGGGCCCGCGGGCCTGGAGCAGCTCCTCAGGTGAGCCTCAGAGAGCAAGGGAAAGCAGGTGCCAAGCCTGGGAGGGACTAGATGCCACCTCCTTGTTGCAGGTGCCCATCTCTTTTCTCTAATCAAGTCCCCCACACAGACAGGCCTTCCTCCACTTCAGGTGACATCCCTAGAGAAGACGGCGCTCTGGAGATTCCATGAGTTGGCCCTTGGCCCGTCATCCTCAGCTGGCTGCTGGCTGGATTTGCCCAATGCGAGGCGCCGGTCTGAGTTCGAAGGCTGGCGGTTGGCATGGATGAAGCCAAGGAATCTGGCTTTGCTTCACTAAGTCTCTGCCAGGAACTTCTCTCCAGTGGCTTTAGCTCTGGCTAGGTTACCTGGTCTGCCTTCTGCAACACCACTTCCTCCCTCTCCCCCTCCAGCCTAGGGATGGTTGCAACCACCAGGACTGGGGCTGATTTTCCAGTCTCCTGTTTTGGCTCTTCGTCACCGTGTGACCATTTCCCTGGAGTAAATACCCAGTGTCTTAAGTGCTAAAGAGATTTCCTAGTTAGACCCCAACAGTCGTACATGGAAAAGGATGGCATCTGCCTGCTCTGTAAGTCAGGTCAATTAATGACCAGACAGAATGGGCGCTTTGCAAGAAAGCCTCCTTTGGAAATTCCCTATCTTTTCTGCTATCCCAAAGGACGGAGTCTGTCTACCTATGGCCACACGTGGGGCCATGCCTACATACAAACCCATGGGTTGTGAGAAGAAACTGGGGGGAAGGGGAGCGATAGGATGTTCTCTGCCATTGCTGTGGTCAGCAGAATCATGGCTACGTAAAATGAGAGCAAATGACCTTCAGGATAAATGTTTACATTTACACAGTAGCATGGATGGCATGTTATTACATGGTGGGTGAGGAAGACACATAGATATATACACACGTATGCATGCATATACACTTCTACACGCTTGAAATATCTCTGGAAATGCTTAAAGGTGGTAGCAGTTGTCTCTTGGAGGTGGGAGGTGTGGGAGGGCTGGGATCTAGGGACTGGAGAGGGAAAGGGACTTTTCTCTGCACGCTGTTTTCCACCTGCCGTATTTTGTGTGTATTCAAAAATATAAAAACAGGGGCGCCTGGGTGGCTCAGTCGGGTGAGCGTCCAACTTCAGCTCAGGTCATGAACTCACAGTTCGTGAGTTCAAGCCCTGCGTCAGGCTCTGTGCTGACAGCTCAGAGCCTGGAGCCTGCTTCCGACTCTGTGTCTCCCTCTCTCTCTGCTCCTCCCCTGCTCACACTCTGTCTCTCTCTCAAAAATAAATAAAGATTAAAAAAAAATGTTTTTATATAAAAACAAACAAATGAGTGAAAATCTACAACCTCTTCCAGAGAGTGGCTCTGCCATCTGTGGGCACCGACCAGCCAGGGCCAGCCGCACCAGCACGTAGGAGGTTAGATGGGCCAGGTGCTCTGAACCCTGGAAGGGCTATCCAGCACAAGCAACATGTGACACGTGGCTGCTACACTCATCACGTGTCAGGGTTGTGAGCATTTATTTGCACTGCACACCAGGACACCAAATAACTGCAAAGACATGATTGATCAGATCAACAACCAGTTCAGTGGGAGTTCATAGTACATACGGCATAGAATTAGGTGCTAGTGGAAACGACTATGGACTTACAAGGTCGGCCTCCAGTCCTGGCTCAGCTCCTAATCAGCTGAGCGATGGGGACAGGTCACTCAACCTCTGGGCCTCTGCCCCTTGTCTGCACAGGTTTAGATCTTTAAACTCCCTGTTGAGTAAAACTGGCAGAGTCAATCAGTAAAGAGGCAACAAGCCCTTGTCCAGTTCAGTTTCTTACTTACATAGACAGAAAAGCAAGAGGAGTGCCAGCTTCCCCGTGTCCCTTGTCTCACAGGATGACACAGAAACAAAAGGGGACAGATGACTGCAGTATGAAAGGTGTAGCCGAGGAGCGGGCTCAGAGTCTGTAGCTGTACTCTGAAGGAGAGCCAAGCAAAAGCCCCACAGCTCATCGGCACCCAGGAGGCAATGAGAAACTGTCCTACAACAGCCTCCTGGGCAGTTAGGGAGCAGGAAGCGGCTCCATGCTCCAAGAGGGATTCTGCCTGGATTCACGAGGATTCTGCCAGGACTTAGATCATGTGTGGTCACGCCTTGCCTGAGTGGCCTATGTGGAGATGTGCAAAGTCTCCAAGGTGCCATGATGGAGCCAGTCCCCTACATTCCCCTCCCGCTTTGAGAGGTCCACCACTTACTAGGGGAGAAGAGATATGTGTACAATATCGGGCAGGAGCACAGCTCTGAAGCAATGCATATCCGCAGGATGAGGACGAAGAGCCCAGAACGTTCAGAGAGAAGAGGTCCTGTGGGGCTGAGGTTCTTGGGGGTCACAGGATGATGAAGGGAAAGCCAGAGCTTGGGGCCTGCCAGCTCCTCTCCACCCCCCTCGCCAGGTCTTTGCAGCGGGCACTCCCTGAGGGATCTGTGCACCCTCCCCCTTTGCTACTGACCTTAGGGGACAGGCAAGCCGAAGGGCTCCCCTGTGTGCAGCCCCTGCAGTTTATCCCCATCGCCTGGCTCATTCCAGGAGGCCTCCAGGGGCTTGAGTGGAATAATGAAAGCGGCCTGCTTCCAATCTGAATGAAAGGTAGAAGAGAACTCATGGTAAGTCAATCACAAAGGTTCTCCTCAGCCACCTCTACTTTGGGGCCTCCAGTCACGGTTTTTCTCTAAGGCTGGCGTCAGGGAAGGGGTGTTGGCTGACCTTTGCTCAGCTTTTCAAGAGAGCTCTATCTCTAGCCTCTCTTCAAAAAGCATCAGCTTCTGCCTGGAATGAGAAGACGTTCCCCTTGGCTAGATGAAAAGGAATCACCTTCAAAGACTAGTGTGCCTCTCAAGGGGGCGGCTTCCCAAAGGGTCCTCCCCTACCCCTCTGCCTGGACAGAAAGTTTCTATTCTGTCTCCCCCTCTGTGGCTGTGACTGAACTTCCGACTGCAGCACCCCCAACGTGACATTCCACTTATTTGTGTCCTTGTCCATCTCTCCCAATATACTTGAGCTACTTGAAGGAAATGCTGTGTCTTGATCAATGTATTCTGGCTATTTCCGTGTCCGGCACATCTTAGGGATTTGACAAATGTTTATCGAATGAATGAATGAATGAGTGGCAACCCAAGCCCTCTTCTCTGACTCCTCTCACTCCCCAGCACTGAGGCAGCAGGATCCAGCCCAAAGCGCTTGGCTCCACCAGGCTCGGCCCGTGGGTGATAACCGCTTTCTAACGAGGCCACGCCAGCAAGACATAGTGCGCCACATGCTGCCAAGATGGGCCTTCATCTATTTCACCTCTATTGTCTTCCCCCAAAACTCTGTGACATAAGCACTATTGCCCTTGGTTTACGGATGAGGCTCTGAAGCCCAAGGAGCTCGCGCGAGATCGCCCATCCGTGAGCAGAACTCATAATCCACCCCAGGGCTCCTTGCACAAATCCCTACCACTGCCTGCCAGGGTCAGCCCCGGAGAGCGGGTAAGGAGCCGGCAATGGGGCTGGTTAGGGGGACAGGAGGGAAACCTGACCCTCCAAGCCACATCGCCATGTCCTCCAGGACATAAAGAAATGGCACCGATACTACACGAACGGCTAGGTGGCTAAGACAACCCAGCCACCTGCTGAGCCCGCGACGACTGGAGGGAGAGAAGAGCACATGTGTTTAATCAGCACCTACGACGTACAGACCGGCCCCAGCTTTTTAAATGTTTGTTTATTTGTTTTCAGAGGGTGGCAAGGGGCAGACGGAGAGAGGGAGAGAGGGACTCCCAAGCGGGCTCTGTGCAGAGAGCGCAGAACCTGATGTGGGGCTCGATCTCACAAACCGTGAGATCATGACCTGAGCCCAAATCGAGAGTCGGAGGTTCAACCGACTGAGTCACCCAGGCGCCCCTAGACCAACCCGCATGTTTGTCAAGGCTTGTTAAAGAGTAGCTGTGGGCAGCAATAGGACAGCACTGGCTGGCAGACACTTGTCTCTGCTAGGAGCTGGAGCCAGCGGCTTCCTGTCAGTGGCAGAACTCACACCCAACAGTGTAAGGAAAGACACTTTTTAGGGCAGCTACAAGTATTTCTTTCTTTTTTCGCAAACCACTACTTCCTGTTTTGTTCTCTCTTTGCACTTCACATTGAGTTTTGAGAAAGCACTCGTGGTTTGGCGTTCTGGTTGTTTCTAGTTCGGTCTTTATCTACAAGGCAAACTGTCTTTTCAAAATGATTTTCTGTAATATAAACCAACTGTAGGCCTAGGTTCCTTTCAAATCGTTTGCTAAGAAACATTCTTAAAGCTTTAACAATAAAACAATAAGATTCAAATAGCACAAATCACAACTCTCCAAGTCAATGCCTCGTGGTGGGAATCCATTCACCAGTCTTGGGGATTTGTGAATTCCCCAAGGCTTCTTCAGGCAGTAACCTTTCAGTGGCAAACATTTTCCCCGCAAATTTCCCGGCACAAAGTTGTTCACACTGAAGGGTAGCAATGGGTAACAATAATATCTTCCTTACGATGCTCTCCACAAAACATTAAGTGTCTAAGACACATTGTTAGTGCTATGTAATGAATGTAGCAACTTGACGTTTGCCTTCAAAGAACTCACTGTCTAAGAAAGTTGCCCACTTTGGACCCATGTATGTAAGATACGGCCTCAGCAGAAAACAAATATGGAAACAACCCAGGAACCAACACCCCCACCTCTTGTGCATGTCAAAGAGAGAGAGATGCCTTTTAGAGATGAAAGACAGCAAACGCAGATAACCTGAAACTGATTTTACTCCTCAGTGTTTGGTAAATGAGAGCTTTGCTTCCTCGATGGACAGGAGCACGTTTCTGTGGTTGAGGGGTCAGGGAGGCGAGCAGGTGATCCGGGGCAAGTAGGGATCAGGAGAGCCAGCTTCGAATCACAGAAGGAAGGAAGCAGAGTGGCAGCGTGACTCTCGGGCATCAGTGTCCTGGTCACACCGCCAGGCTGCCAGGAAGATCCGACGAGAAAACGACCATGAGAACCCCTCATAATCTGCAAAGCCCTGTGCGACATAAATTACTGCTGTTGCCAGACAAGTAATTCTTTTCTTCGGTTCCCTCTGCAAAGAAGAGGTTGGTTGCCAATAAGAACTCTATTTCCCGACCAACCTGTTTGCGGGGTCCCCGAAGACGGCACACAACGAAAGCGTTCGTTTTTATCTAGCGTGCTGAAAAAGGACACCCAAATGTGTCTGGGGAACACCACACTCCTCACCTCTTCCCGCAGGGCATCGTAGAACGCTGTCTCCCATCTAGATTATACCCGCTTCCCGGTGCGAGGCCGCTGCTGACACTCAGGCATTGGGAGGTTCTACAGCTCTCTAGAAAGCCATGAGGCGGAGAGGTGGGGTGGATCACCACACCACCTGCACATGTAGTCGTCACAGGCTGATTCACTCTCCCCACTTATTTCACAAAGAAAAACCCCAGGGTCTTCAAATATTAGGAGTGCAAACTATCAGCACGTCTGTGAAGAAAAGGGAGGGCTGGAACAAGGGAACTTTCCCCAGCTGGTGTTTCTCTAACTTAAAGGGAGGAAAACAAAATGCAGTCTCCTAATTTGCTTCTGACCACCCAGGATCACAAAGGCTTCTCAATTGTCCTGTTAAGTGTGGTCACAGCATCATCCCATCCCGGGCATGGTAAGCAGGTCACTGCTTCTCTGACCAGGGTCCCCCAAAGGCTACACTTATACAGACTGGTGGCCCCATGGGCTTCCTGGAACTACAAGACCAGGGTCAAAAAGCAACTTCTTGGGTCCTCAGAAGGGAAACGCTGGCCAGAAATGGACTCTTCCCACCTGTCTCATCCCTTGCATCATCTGGCAAATATTTTCTGGGCACCTACTGTGTGCCAGGCTCTGTGCAGAGACCACAGGGGATATGGAGATGAGCCCAGGAAGATCCCGTTCCCAGACACTCTCAGGAGGAGGGAAGGAAAGCAGAGCATACAGGTGGCCAGGTGTCCTTGACTTCCAGCCTTTCCTCATTTACAAACTGTCCCCTCCCCCACAGACGCAGGCCTGTGCACACACCTGTGACCCCTTCCGGGGGTGGGGGGGTCCCACTGGCATGTGGTACGGCTGAATCCTCCACGCCTGTGCTGTTAGCACACAGCTTCTCAGTCTCAGTCTCCCAGGATGGCTCTGAGCCCGGTGACACTCGCAGGTCACTCAAGCAGGTGAAGCGGTCACCCCACACCGTCCAGACAAGGTGGTAGGCAGTGACCACAAAGACAGATCGCTGTGGGCCAGGCCTGCCAGCCTGTGGCAAAACAGCCAAGTTTATCTCTCAGGTCTTCCCTGAGCAAGCCCTTCTCCCCGCAGAGCACCCCAGCCTTGGGACACAGCCCCTCGTCAGCTGTTTCCCTCACACTTGCATCCCCTTGGCTCCCTCCAGTGCAGTCTCTGGTAGACACAGTTGGGCACAAGGCCCTGCTGAAGGACCAACAAAGCGACCGATAGCAGATGAATGAATAAATGAACTAATAAAGCAGACATGCATGCATATGTTACTTTGTTGAATTCTCACTGCAAGTTTTTAAGGCGAGTGTCGCTAGGTACCCCCATTATACAGACGAAGAGTCCTGTCAAATCTACGCTGGTGATCACTCAGAAAAGCTCCGTGTCTTGTCAGAGGTCACACAGCTAATGCGCAGTCCAGCCTGTCTCCGCAGGCACCTGGTTATTAACAGGATGCTGAGCCCCAAGGAGTGTCCTCTCACAAGGCTTTTCTTTCTGGCCCAGAGATACTGCCTTTTAAAAGCTGACTCCCGCAGACTAGAAGCCTTGCACACAGCCCGAGACAAGTCAGTGAGGTTATTACCACCATATCTGGGCTGGGCGAAAGCTTCTGGGACCTCTTGTGGCCTTGCACACAGTGAATCCTCAGCAAATATGATTTGATTGACTCATAAAAGGAAAGGGAGGGAAGAGTGCATTATAACAATGCAATTGTGGTCTTCCACTTCTTGGTTGCTAAAGGAAAGGTCAAAAAAGGAAAAAGAGAACCCAACCACTCTTTTGTCTTGCTCCTCTCCAGTGGCTTAGCAGTCAGCAAACAGGGGCTTCCTGGATAACTTTCCAAATCCTCTCCCCTTCTCAAAGGTCTCCTGAGGCCATATAACAACAGTTAAATCAATTCTTAATTAGCGTTCACAGTTTACCTTTTGAAAAATCCGCATCTATATGAATATTTATTGAACGCTTACAAGGTGCAACGCATTTGTGTCAGGCCCTGGAGATAACAAAGGGGCATCAGGACACGATGCAAACAGAAAAACGCTTGCAGCCGGCAGCATGCCTAATCTAGGACGAGCCTTTCATACTGGCAGAAAGAAGGCAGGAAGAAAAGTCTCAGCAGAAGTCAAAACACAGAAGGGGCTGACAGTCACAAAAAGCACTAAAGGATACAGGGATGTGTCGTTTGTTGGGTTAATTTTTATTTTTCAGAGCAGGCAGAACAAGGACAGAATTAGCCTACTGCTCAAAATAGACTGGGGAGTACTCAAGTGGCAGTGACATGCCAGAAACTTTGTTTCTATCGGTTTAGGACAGAAAAGCAAAGGATCTCAAACTGGAAGCAGTGGAACACAGCACAGAGAGGGGAGGCAGGGATATTGATAAACTGCTGATCACTCCAATGAGCTCAAATCTCTTCCCGCTCAGACAAAACAGCCCCTTGGGTGCTGCAGGAGTTTACAAAGAGGGTCTGTGGTTGGAAATTTTCAAGAACCATAGATGGGAGAGCAGGACTAAAAGAGCGGAGGGGTGTAGTGCATCCCACATTTCAAAACAGGTTGGATTCTGGATGTGGAAATTAGTAAGCTCTTAAAAAAGAAAGTGGTAATCACTAACATTGGACCATTGGCTTTCTAAGAGCAAATCCCCTTGAAGTTTAAGGCTTCACCTAGCTAGATGTACTTGTGAAAGGGGGTAGAAATTAGGTTGGAAATCGGAGGAATGCTATAACCGTGGCCTGTGTCGGTTGCCACAGGTATTTGACAAAATTTCCCAAGAATATCTCATGGATCAGTTAGTTAACAGGATAATGCTTTTGGGTACAATCATAACTAAAGAGATACCACCCAGGCCCCAAGTTGCATGATTAATGATAGCACCAACCTGCTGGTTGTCTCTAATGGTACACCACAGCCTCCAGTTATATTCTCCCTGGTGACATGGATGAAGATTTAGAAGACAGACCTATCAAATAAGCAGATGACACACGTCTAGGAGGGACACTGATGCCACAGGTTACAGAATTAAGGTTCAAAAAGTTTTACTCAGATGGACCAACTCAAGCAAATGAAAGCTTAAAAGGATAAAATAGCTACTATATTGCTCACAGATATACCAGGAGAGACCTGACAGGAAAGGTTTCCTGTGGGGAAAAGATCTAGGAATTTTAGTTAATAACAAGTCTTATTTAGGCTATGGGGTGGCCCATTTAATCAAAAACCTCATAGCAATATAAATTGCATAGTGTCCAGATCAAGGGAAACAATACCCCTGTTGTCTGCAGAACACCCGGAGTTTTACACCTGTTTCTGGGACGAGAATTAAAAGAAATATTGCATCCAAAAGGGGAGAGATTGGGGCATATGGAGACTTCCCTTTGTGGAGCAGAAGTAACTAAGGACGTTTAGCCTGGAGGAGAGACAGATTATCCCGTGTGGCATTGCAAGGCAGAAGCAGGATACAGTATGCAGCCTCATCCACGGTGCGGGAGATCCCCATCTCCTCGGTACTGCATTCTCACCCTGAGCCAAGAAGTTAAATTGTTTATCAAAGGGATGATAACTCAGAACTCTCATTATGTAAGACCCAGTCTAACTCAAAAGCAGGAAAGCAACAGTTCACCGGCTTCCGAACATCAGCTGCAAGAACTGAATGAGATACTATGTTACAGCCAGTGACTATTTACTTATTCTGCAGACCAGGAAGCGCCTGCATGCACATGAAACAGAACAAGTAAGTGGGAAGCCTACTGGGCAAACAAGCACAACCCAAGCCGAATAACTACAAGAGAAAACACTTGGATTGCTCCTGGCTGCTCCTAGGATTGTGTTTTTCTCCTTGGGAATCAGACAGAATCACGTTCTTTCTGCTTTCGGCTCCTCTGGCACTTATTTATAGGTTGCATTGCACCTCTCTATCTGGGACAAATTCCAAATCCTAAGAAGCCCAATGAAGTAAGGACATTAGAGCCTATTAAAATAAGAAGGTCGGCGTAGGAAAAGAGGAATATTTTATCCATCTCAAACATCAATCCCTTTTTACTATGGTCTTCTTATCAGTCTCTTGTTGTGCTATATTTCATAGTAGATTTCCAAGAAATATTTTTGCTACGGGACCTGAAGAGTAGAGGTAGTCAATCAAGATCAAACCAAAATATGATCATAGCAGAGTGGTTGCACAAAGAAGGTGCTCAGTAGATGCTTGTTGAGTAGGTTTGCGTGGGATTGGATTGAATTGAACAGATTTAAATTGAAGCGCTCAGGATGAGGCATTTAATAAGCCTTCATCTAATTGAGCTGGATGGCAAAGTAAATCATGGTAAATCCACATCCTACAATACGGTGCTGTCTTCAGAAAGACTAATTCCCTGGTCCCAGAGCAGGCCAAAGGGGCACATTCAGGCTTCTCTCTGTGTGCTCATAGGGAAATGTCTTCAGGATTTATTGTTCCATTAGAAAACAACAATACAGGGGCCCCTGGGTGGCTCAGTCTGTTAGGTGTCTGACTTTGGCTCAGGTCATGATCTCACGGTTCATGAGTTTGAGCCCCACATTGGGCCCTGTGCTGACAGCTCAGAGCCTGGAGCCTGTTTCCGATTCTGTCTCCCTCTCTCTCTCTGCCCCTCCCCTGCTGTGTGCGTGCTCTCTCTCTCTCTCTCTCTCTCAGATAAATATTTTTTAAAAATTAAAAAAAAAAAAGAAAACAACTCTACAAGTAGCCAAAGAGCATGTACACTTATCTCAGTTGTTTATTATCTGAATATATACCAAAAAAAGAAAAAAAAAAGGCACACATTTTTCAGAGCGTACTTTGTTTGGTTTATTGATTAAAATCTACTTGAGTACATCAGATTGTTGAATACTTAACACTTTATTCTTTGATAACTTACTGAGTAGTGTATTAGCTTCCTAGTGCTACTGTAACAAATCACCACAAATGTGGTGGATTAAAACAACAAAAATTTATTCTCTCACAAGCGAAGAGTCTGGAAGTCTGAGATCAAAGTTTCAAGCAAGGTTGATTCCTTCTTGGGGCCATGAAGGAGAATCTGAGAATCTGTTTCATGCATCTTTCTAGGTCCTGGTGGTTGACAGAAATCCTTGCCATTCCTGGCTAGTAGTCCAACATCACCCCAAACTCCTCCTCCATTGTCACGTGGCCTTTATCCCTCTTTCGTGTCTTTGTATCTCCACATGGCCTCCTTATAATGACAGTTGTCATTGGACTTAGGGCCCACCCTAATCCATCATGACCTCATGTTAACTAGTTACATCTACAAAGATCGTATTTCCAAATAAAGACACATTCTGGGGTTCCAGATGGACACTATTCATCCAGTACAAGAGGTATACAGCAACATTTCAATTAGGGGAAATACTGCCTTTTATCTTATCAGTTCTGGTGGTGTGTTAACTCAGATATGATTTTCTGTAGAAGTCTTTGCTATCATCGAAAGGCATTTTTTGTCCTACATCCTCTGGGAAGATGAAAATCTGATAGCCCTTCTTGTAATATTACTATATTTTTTTTATTCCCAGGCTAATTTGTGCAAATGAAGCTTTCCATTTAAATTTATATTTTCCAAATTAAACACATTTGTTTTAATTGAAGTATAATTTATACACAGTGAAATGCACAGGTCTTACGGGCACAGCTAAATGAGTTTTGACAAATGTATATATGCTAATGTAACCCACACCCTAATCACAATAGAGATTATTTTCATCACCCTAGAAAGTTCCTTTACGCCTCCTTCCAGTCAACACCCCTCCTTCAAAGGCAACCACTGTTCTGATTGCTATCACCATACATTAGTTTTCTCTGTTCTTGAACTTCGCAAACTGGAATCATACAATTTGTGCTCTTTTGCAGCTGGCTTTATTAGTTCATAAACCTATTTTTACATATACCGTAGGCTTATTTTTACAGCTAAGTAGTATCCCACCAGATGACTATACCACAGTCTGTTAATCCATTTACCTGTTGATAGCCTTTTGGAGTGTTTCCAATTTTCAGCAATTTTGAATCAATCTGCTAAGAACATTCATGTACAAGTCTTTTGCAGACATATGTTTTCATTTTCTGGAGTAAACCCCTGGAAGTGGGATTGTTGGGTCACACGCTAGGTTTCAGTTTAACTTTATAAGGAAATGCTGAGCAATTTCCCAGGGATGCTGGCGCGGTGGTTCATTTTCGCCATTCCAACCTGGTAGAATTTAATTTGCATTTCCTAGATGAGTAAAGACATTGAATGCCTTTTTATGTGTATATTGGCCATTCATGTATCTTCTGTTTAAAGTGCCTGTTCAAGTCCTTTCCCTGAATATTATTAATATTTATTATGTTTGCCTTTTTTTTAGTATTGAACTGTAGAAGTTCTTAATGTGTTTTGGATACAATTCCTTTGTCAAATATATAGACTACAAAACACTGTGTGGCTTGCCTATTCATTCTCTAAATAGTGTCTTCTAACAAGCAGAAGGGTGTTCCTGTTTTTTTGTTTTTTATGAAGTCCAATACAGCAAATTTTTGTTTTATGATTTTCGGTTTTTGTGTCCTCTCCAAGATTTTTTTTCTCACCCCTGCTTATAGTTTAAAGTCTATGATTTATTTCAAATTAATTACTTTGTTTGGTGTGAGATACGGGTCAGGATTCCTTCTTCCCACATACAGATATTCAGTCCCCCAACACAACTTGTTGAAAAGACTTTTCTCTCTCCATTGAATTGCTTTCGTGCCTTTTTCAAAATCAACCATGTGAATTTTAGTTTACTTCTGGACTATTTATTCTATTTCATTGACATATGTGTCTATGTCAATACCAACTCTTATGGTTACTATAACTTTATAGTAAAATTAGGTAATGTGAGTCCTCTTGCTTTCCCTTTTTCATGATTACTTCATAATTTTCATTTGAGTTTCCATGTAAGTGCCAAAAACCCGCTGACAGCCAATTTGGGGAGAATTGAAATTTGAGTCTTACAGTCCATACGCATAGTATATTTCTCTGTCTACTTATGACTTTGGTTTCTTTCAGAAATGTTTTGTAGTTTTTGGTGTAGATATCATGCACACATTTTGTTAAATTTATTACTAAGTGTATTTTGTTTTTTGATGCTATTGGAATGGCATTTTTTCTTTATTTTCCAATTGTTGCTTTTATATAAAAATACATTGACTTTGTCTCCTGCTACTAAACTACTTCTAAATGTCCGGATCTAGTGAGACATTTTGTACACATCTTCAGATTTTCAATATACACAAAATGATCTGTGAATTAAAAATTGCATTTTTTTCCTTCCAATCTTTTTACCTTTCAATTTATCTTAGTTTCTGTTTCTTGCATTGCTATAGTGGCTTGAACCTCTGGGACAATGATGAACATAAATGATGAAAGAACATCCTGGCTTGGTCCTGCTCTTAGGGGAAAATTTTCCAATAAGTATGGTATTTATCTTTAGGCATATACAAGATGCCCTTTATCAAGTTGAGAAAATCTCTTCTTAGTTTCCTAACAGTTGTTGTTTTGTTTTATTTTGTTGTCATGAATGGACATTGAATTTTGTAAAATTCTTTGTCTCCATCTATTGAGATGATCAAATAGTTTCTATCTTTTATTCTGTTTTGAGGAATATTGGTTTCTAATGTTCTTTTCTTATATACCTTTGTCAAGGTTGGAGACAGGATTATGATGGATGACTTCAAAAAACAAAATGGAAGTGTTCTCTTCTATTTTCTCAAAGAACTTGTGTGAGGCTGGTATTATTTCTGAATTAAATATTTGATAGAATTCACCAAGAAAGTCATCTAAGTATGAAGTTCTATTAGTGGGAAGGTTTTTAGTTATAAATTCAATTTATTTAAAACACAGAGAGCTATTTTGGTTTTCTATTTCATCTTGCAACAGATTTGATACAGTTGTATTTTTCGTTGAATCTATTAGCATAAATTGTTCATAAAACTTCCTTATTATCATTTTAATATTTTAATATCTGTAGAGATGTCCTCTCTCCATTCCTCTACCGATAATTTGCATTTTTCTTTCTTTTTCTTAATCAATCTTGCTAGACAGTATCAATTTTATTAATCTTTCAAAGGATCAACTTTTGGTTTTGCTATTTTTATGAATCTTTTTAAAGGATCAACTTTTGGTTTGGCTAATGTTTCTCTACTGTCTGTTTTTTGGTCCACTGATTTTTGCTTTTGACTTGACTGCTTCCTTCATTCCACTTACTGTGGGTTTAATTTGCTCTTCTTTTTCTAGCTTCTTAAGGTGGAAGTTTAAGTAATTGATTTTAGACCTTCATTCTTTTTCTGATATGATTGCTTAAAACCATAATTCCTGGGGCATCTGGGTGGCTCCATAGGTTAAGCTTCTAACTCCAGCTCAGGTCATGATCTCACAGTTTGTGAGTTCAAGCCCCACATCAGGCTCTCTGCTGTCAGCACAGAGACATATCCGGTTTCAGATCCTCTGTCTCCCTCTCTCTCTGCCCCTCCCCGCTCATGCCCTCCCTCTCTCTCAAAACTAAATAAACATGAAAAAAAACAATGGAAAAAAAAACCCATAAGTTCCTCTCCAAGCCCTCCATTAGCCATATCCAACAAGTTTGAGTATGTTAGGTTTTTTTCTTTAAAAAAAAAAAATTTTTTTTTTACATTTATTTATTTTTGAGAGACAGAGAGAGACAGAGTGTGAGCAGGGGAGGGGCAGAGAGAGAGGGAGACACAGAATCTGAAGCAGGCTCCAGGCTCCGAGCTGTCAGCACAGAGCCCGACGCGGGGCTTGAACCCACGAACCGTGAGATCATGACCTGAGCCGAAGTCGGACACTTAACTGACTGAGCCACCCAGGTGCCCCTTTTCTTTTCATTTTCCATCAGTTTAAATATTTTCTAATTTCCCTTATAATCTTTTCTTTAATTCAAGGGTTATTTGGTAGCTTGTTTTTAATTTTCACAGATTTGAAATTTTCCCGATACGTTTCTGTTATTGACTTTTAAAACATTCTGTATGTTCTCATCTCTGTGAAATGTATTGGGACTTGTTTCATATACCAGCTTTTGGTCTATCTTGGTGAATGTTCCACGTGTATTTGAAAAGAATGAGTATCCTGCAGTTGTACAAGATAGTGTTCTATAAAAATTAGGTTAAGCTGGTTGATAGTGCTGTTTAAATTCTGTATGTTCTTATAAATTTTTGTCTTAGTTGTTCTAGCAATTACTGAAAGGGTGATATTAAAATTGTAAATCTAATTGTAAATTGTAAATCTAATTGTAAATCTGCCTAACTATAAAATTGTGAATTTGTCTATTTGCCCCTTTAGTTCCTTTTTTTTTTTTTTTTTTTTTAATTTTAAGTAGGCTTCATACCCAGCAAAACATGGGGCTTGAACTCATGACCCTGAGCTCAGGACCTGAGCTGAGATCAAGAGTCAGATGCTTAACTGATTGAGCCACCTGAGGGCCCTGGTCCCTTTAGTTCTGATGGCTTTTGCTACATGTATTTTGAAGCTTTGTTATTATGGTGCAAATACATTTAAGTTTTTTTTAAGAGAGGTTTTTTTGTTTGTTTATTTTGAGAGAGAGAGAGAGAAAGAGAGACAACATGCGTGCACGTGAGCAAGCAGGGGGAGTGACAGAGAGAGAGGGAGCAAGAATCCCAAGCAGGCTCCATGCTGTTAGTGCAGAGCCCTATGTGGGGCTCGACCTCACAAACTGTAAGATCATGACCTGAGCCGAAATCAAGAGTTGGACACTCAACCAACTGAGCCTCCCAGGGGCCCCTCACTTACTATTTTAATACCTTCTTGATGATTTGACTCTTTTATCATTATGAGTGCCCCTCTTTATTTCTGATAGAATTGCCTGTCTTTAAGTCTTTGTACGATATTAATATAGTCACTCTGTCTTTCTCACGGTTAATGTTTACATGGTTTCTCTTTCATTGATCTTTTACTTGTAACCTATTTTCGATTTTTACATTGAAAACGTGTCTCTTGAAGCCAGCACAGTTAAGTTTTTGGTTGTTGTTATGCAGTCTGTCAATTACTGTCTTTAAATTGAAGTGGTTGGTCCATTTGTATTTCATATAATTATTGAAAGAGTTCACTTTGAGCCTACCATTTGGCTATTTGTGTACTACTTGTCTTTTATTTCTCTTTTCTTGCCTTCTTTTATATTAATTGAGTCATTTTTTAGAGTCCCACTCCATCCCTGCTTTTGGCTTCTTGGCTGTATATCATTGCTTTCCTTCCTAGTTGGTTCAAGTTCATTTATCCATTGTTCTTCGGTGGCTATTCTGCTATGAAGCCCATCCAGTGATTTTTTTTTCTTATGTCTTGTATTTTATTTTTCAGTTCTAGGATTTCAACTTCCACTTGTTTTTATTTTTAGAGTTTCCTTTGCTCTTCTGCAATACCCATCTCTTTTCCTTAAATTATTTAGTATATTTGTAATAATTAATTGGAAGTACTTACCTGATAATTCCAATGCCTGGGCCACCTGTAGACATGTTCCTATTGTCTGAGTTTTTCTGGATCATGACTAACATTTCTCTGTTTCTTTACATGTGTCTCTTTTTAAAAACTGTACTCCAGGAATTGTGTATAGAAAAACAGTGGCAAATGGAACACACTTGCCCAGAGCTGAATTGACTTGATGTTGGGCTGCTACTTTGTTCAGATCGGGTTTACCTCTGATTTGCCCAACTCCTAACCAGTGTCCTCTATTCTCTGTTTACTTTTGAATTCAACTCTTACAGGGCCCCCAGAGTCCAAAACCCAGGAGAATGTCTAAACTGCAAGATTTTTCTCTGCCTGTGAGCCCCTCCCCCACTGGTGCTGTCTTAGCAAAATTCAGAAAGGAAGAGATGAATTTGTGTATTTTTTACGTATGTAATTTGTGCCACTTAATGTATGGCTTCACCAACAAACCCATCTTTCTTTGCCCTATTCTGTGACCCTGGGGTGATTCTACAGACTGCATTTCTCCCTTGCCAGCTGGCTTGATGCTAGACCCTGTCAACAGAGGGCATTGGAAAGACATTGCAAACCTGAGAGAGAAAGAAGGGACGTTTTCTTCCTGCCGTGTTTTGTTTTTCTCCTTGGGGGCAAATGGATCAGCGTGCAGGGGCCCTGGCAGTGTCTCCTAGAGAGGGAGGATGGTCCTTGCTTCAGCAGCAGGCAATCTCCAATGTGTGTCAACACACCGTTTCCACAGAGGTCTGAATCTCAGCCTTGCAGGGGCCCCTTCCTCTGAGTCTAAGTTCCTTCATCACTTAGTTTCTGTCAGCTTTAGTACTGCTTTCTGCAGTTACTACTTTAGAGTTCTCCTTTACCTCTTTCAGTAGTTAAGCATGTTTTATGTAGTTAGCAATTCTTTACATGAAATCTTCCTTTTTCAACTTCCTCGTGTGGTTAATGTCTTCTGACTGAACCCGAGGGTCCTTCAGATTCCAATCCCTCCTACCAGCACACGCTGTATATAAAGCCTTACTGGCTTCTCCTTGTCAGTTCTCTGTCTTTCGCAGGTCTACTCCTCCATTCCAGACCAAAGTCACACTTGCACCGGTCCCCAGACAACGCTATCTCTGCACACAGTATTCCCAACTCCTGCAATCCCTTCCCTACTTCCCTTACTCACACTCGTCCTTCCAGATGGGCATCTTCAACGGGGAAAAAAAACCCACTCTTACATCTACCTACATCCGCCCATTCCCCAGGAAGCTAGAGTTTTTTGCTATCCTTGGGAAGGGCTCATTTCTCTCCGGAATATATTTCATCAAGACTTCTTTGCATCTATCACTTTTTGCTAGTCCCATTGAAAAGTATTGTTGCTTCCCATTACCAAAAGTTTTTCAAATCCTTCTATCTCCTAACTAGAAGCAGAAACCTCTAGGTATTCTTTTACATGCAAAGAATATTTCTAGAAGGACACATGGTTACAGTGCTAAGAATTGAGAAACGTGGGAGGGGAGTGAGCACATAAGAGAGAGTGATTCTTACTTTTTACTGTGGTCTTCATTAATTCATTTATTTAGTCTATAACTATTTACTGAGCACTTACTATGTGCCACTATTTCAGGCACTAAGCATATAGTAGAAACAACAACAAAAAGTCATGGAACCTGCATTCTCTCATAGAACTTACGTTCTAGTAGGGAGAGGCAGGCAACAAATAAATATGTAATAAGCCAGGTGATGATAAATGTTGTAAGACCAAATTAGGTTAAGGGAGCTAAAGCATAATGGCAGTGACAGTGCTATTTTATACTGATGGTCTGGGAAGACCTCTCTCTTTAAATAATATTTGAACAGTGACCTTTAGGAGCTTGGAGAGTAAGCAGTGGGGATATGCAGGTGAAGGACGTTCCTGGCAGAGAAGAAAGCAAGTACAAGGGCCCTGTGGTGGGTGTGTTAGAAGACAGTAAGGATATGGGACACAGCATGACTGAGGGGAGGAAGGAGATGAGCTAAGGCAGAGAATAGAGGTCCAGAGCATGAAGTACCTTATAGGCCACTTGTGGTCACTTATGACGGCAGCTTCCTAGGTTCTGTACTGATTTACTAATTTTCATTTTAAAACATGAATATGTGTGTGTGGCAACTGGGTGGCTCAGTCAGTTGGGCATCCAACTTCAGCTCAGGTCATGATCTCACAGCTCTGAGTTCAAGCCCCGCATTGGGCTCTGTGCTGACAGCTCGGAGCCTGGAGCCTGCTTGGGATTCTGTGTCTCCCCCTCTCTCTGCTCCTCCCCTGTTCACACACTCTCTCTCTCTCAAAAATAAATAAACATTAAAAAAATTTTTTAAACATGAATATGTGTGCGTACAACTTGCATAACTTGAGAAAATAGTTTTAAAATAAATAAATAACCCCACAGCCTGCTACAAAATTAAGTCCTGGCAGAACGTCCATAGTTGCCTGAGGCCAGGCCCCATGGGAAGGCAAGATGGGGTCCCAGGCTCCACTTCTCAATGTTAATTTCAACCTTTCAGAATCAGGATCCCACAGGGGAGTCCAGAAGAGAGATAGGTGACAATGTGGACCAGAGGTAAATTGCTTTTGTCGAACATTCCAAATAGACTTAATATTTGGCATAATATAATAAATATAAATATATAAAACCAAATAATTATATTGCTATAATTATTATAATAATGATTGCTATTCTTAGAATAATATTTGGAATCAAATCACAATACTTTACACAATGCCTATACACACACATATGCACATACACATTCGTTTAATTCTTTAAAAATTGGCTAGCTCTCTAAACTGCTAGCAGAAGATATTATCCAATTGTCCCTTTTGTCCCCCCTTATCCCTTCAAGGGCAAACTGTGGCAAAACTGGAGTTCCTGAGACAGCCAAGAGCTGAGCTGAACATACGGGGCTTTTCTGGGAGACCTGAGGTGTGAGAGCCAGCACCAGCCCTCTGAGCTAGTTTGGGTAAGGCAGGCATGGCCTGGGCATAGGCTGGGAATCAAGCTCATCTCTTCCGCTCCATCCCATTTATAAATTCTCCCTACTCGCTGCCCCCACATGCCTTGCTTCCTGCTTGCACATGCCTGCCCATTGCTGGGTAGGACTGATCACAAATTCTTCCTAACCTTGAGTTGAACTCTGCCTCCCAGAAACCTCTCTTCCCAGGCCCCTCCTCTACCTTCTGGATGGGGAAGTCCATTCTTCCCTTCCTATGGAGGAATAAGTGTTTATGTTTCTAGAAAAGGATCACGACAAAGCTCATACTTTTGGCCTGCCTTTCTCATCTCACCTCTCTCTGATCCAGACCCAGGACAGGCTCTCACTGATCTACAAGACAGCACTGCCAGCCTCCTAGAATCCCTTCCCAGGGCATCTCTGCCCTGGCACACCCTTCCACACAGCTCAGAGGGCGTTTCCTCAGGAGGCTCCCCACCTCGCCCAGCAGAGAGGGCCCCTCCCTGCCTGCATTCCCATGGCACTCTGTAGGCACACCTATGGCTCACCCTCCAATGCACAGAATTCTGTGTGACCTGCCTGGCTCTCTACTCTTTAGCCCAGTCAGATGGAGAGCTTCTCTCAGGTAGGAACCACCAGAACATTCACAGGGGTACACATATAGCTGATGTTGAATCAATATATATTGACTAGAGTAATTAATTAATTAACTAATCTAGAATCCCACAGTACCTTTTTGTGAGTCTTAAAGATGAAGAAGAAAGAAAAGAAAAAAAGTCTAGGCATGTTTTCCCAACTCAGAGGACTATATTAGGAATTTTTTGGAACAAAAAAACATCCCTACCCACCCCCTCCTCAATTCCCCAAGGACAGAGGCCCCTGTCCTTCCTTAAACAGCTTGTAGAGGAGAAAGAGAACAGAATTCGTTGAGTGGCACCTGTCACATGCCAAGCCCTGACAAGGTGCCTTTCACTGATCACTTTGTTAAGTTCTCAGAATCCCCTCATGAGGATTCTGTTCCCAGTTCCTCACTGTTCCCAGTTCACACAGACGAGGATCTTGCTGTGTAACCTGCCCAGGGTCTGTGACACCACAGACAAGAACACGGAGACGTGCGCTTGACCCTAAAGCGCTCCTTTCCACAGCCCAGCGTGTCTCTGGAGGGAAAAACCGAAGGAAGGAACAGAAATGATTAAGAGAAATAATGGAGAAGTGAGGTATTCGGAGACCATGTGTATAAAAGAGAAAAAGAGGGGCGCCTGGTTGGCTGGGTCAGTCGAGCGTCTGACTTCGGCTCAGGTCATGATCTCGCAGTTCATGAGTTTGACCCCACATCGGGCGGGCTCGCTCGCTGCTCTCAGCACAACGCCCACCTCAGATCCTCTGTCTCCCTCTCGCTGTCTCTCCCCCACTTGTGCACACGCTCTCTCTCTCTGTCTCTCTCTCTCCCTCAAAAATAAATATTTAAAAAGAGAGAGAGACAGAAAAAGAATGGAGGAGGATGTAAGTCAAATAGAGGTTTCTCCTTCCTCTCCTTCTTCTTCCCCTTCTTCTCCTCCCTCCTCCCCTTCCTCCTCCTCCTCCTTCTCTCAATCTATCTTTTTAACAGAACAGACCTAAATATGTTGCAGGCAAAGCGGAACAAGACAGAGGGGTCAGCTGAGTGTTTGAGAGAAAGAACTGAGTAAACACAGTCTTGGAGAAGATGTCTGGGTCGGAGTTGGGGCCTGGGTAGATGGCTTAGCCTGGAAAAGGGAGAGGGACTTTGCTTTCTCTGATTCAACTGGAAGGACAGGAGGAAGGCAGACTAACATTTTTAAGTGACAGCTAGAGTGAGGGATTTGCACGTCAGCTCAGGGTGTCCTCACAATCAGCTGGTGCTGTGTTAGTGCCTATGTTACGGGTGAGGAGGCAATGGGTGTCTTGCATGGAAGAGAGCAGTCGGCAGGTGGGAGGAGGGAGGGAGGAAAGGAGGGCTGAGGGTTGTAGGAAAGGCGTGGAATCCTGTTGTAGGTACTGCCATAAAACAGTTGCTGTGTGGCCCTTTACAGAAAACGCGTGCTGACCCCTCTAGTACCCCATCAGCTCCGTGAAGACTAGGACCTTGTCTTACTCCTTTTTCCACTGCAGGAAAGTTCCTAAAATACACAGATGTCCATAGATATTAAGAAAATATGAATTAACAAGAAAACATCAGATACCACCTTTTTCAACAGCGTGCTATTCTCACTAATTATAGGAAGGCCGGGCTGGTGGCCTTTTTAAAGCAGTATATCCTGCCATTTTTACACCCTCATTTTTCAAAAAAGATGACGGACGGAGGCACTGCAAGAATATGTAATACAGCACCTGAAGCTCTGACACTGGACCGATTTTATGGGCCCTGATGTTTCCGTTAGACGTAAGCTGCCAACGTCCACCTGAAAACCCCAATTATGCCCAGACCCAGCCAAAGCCACATTTCCAACTTGACTATGTTCTTCTCAAACTATAAATTTTCCAACTTAGCTCCGTGAAGAGTGACATAAAGTTTCACATATGTGGTGAGCTGTTTTATAGGCCCTCAGATCTAAGAGCACATGGCAGCTATACTGTTGGCAATGAGACCTGATGAGAAATCAGCCTGGTTCTGAAATATAATATTCCTAATTATAATAGGAACAACGGCATTGGAATGGGCAGGCATTATCTCCAGGGAGCACCAGGACTGGTGGGGGGAATCAGAAAGCACAAGGATTCATATGCGGAAGGCCACAGCTATTTGAGAGATGACCATCGATATTCCCATCAGCCTCAGAAATGTCTAAGGATGTGCTCCCTTTTTTCCTTTCCTCGTCGAATAAAATAAGATTTATCACAGGGCCAAGTGATAACACCTTCTCTACTTTTCCAAGGCAGCTCTTAACTTAGAGGGCCCCTTCTCAACTCGAGAGGCAAGGACAGTCAAATGAGATTTTGTTCCTAATAGACAATGAACAGACTCAGTTCACAACCGTGTGCGAAATGACATAATCATATTAGCTTCAATTTATTGCATACTCCCTGTGGGTCAGGCAATATATAAAGTATTGGACACAGCTCAGGTGCCCCTCATAGCAACCTGTGATACAGGTGCTAATGTCTGCATTTTCACAGTGAGAAGGCCGAGGCTCAGAGAGCTGAAACGAGGCAATTTAACCTCTGAGGCAGTGGCAGGGCTGGGAGTCCCAGCCTAGGCCGCCTGGACACCACTGCTAGACCACCAAGCCTTGTGTGTGAGGTGGCAGCTTTCCTCAGAGTCTCCCCTAAGTGAGAAGAAAATACAATCACACACGCGCATGCACACACACACACACACACACACACACACACCAGTGAAACCCCAACCTAAGGACACAGGGAATTGAAGTACAGACCTGAATGGCTCTCTAAGAGTAAATACAAGGGCTGGAGGAGGGCAAGGAGGCTTTCTGGAGGAGGTGATCCTTGGAGGACGGGAGACCCACTTCTGGCCCTTGTGGGCCTGACATTGTCTACATGGCCAGAGTAAGTTATTCCATGTGTCTTGTCCCTCAGAGGAGCTCAATAATTATTTGTCAAGTTGACTAACAAATGTTAAGTAGTGCCACGAATTGGTTTCTACTTCACTAACACGGCGAGACTCATTAACCACAGCATGACTGGGTGGTTCTGCTCCTTAATGGTGGCCTCTGGTGGGCCCATTGCTCTGCACCTTGCCTTTCTGGCCTGAGCACTGGGGTCTCCAAAGCTGGCACTCACTTCCCTGAACTGTAACAAGAGTGGTTGGCTTTTGGTATTAGGTCCCCATCCTAGCTTGGCAGTGGGCCCTTTCCCTCCAATTAGTCCGACCATCTCCCACTGAAGCTCTCCGCTCCGCCAGCCCCAAGGATGAAGGTGAAAGAAATGTGGAAGGGGGTGCAGTACCAATAGACCCTGCCATTTCCAAGGCCACATAACCGACCGGAAGACAGCTGCCATGTCTTCCTTGTGTTTCTTGGCTCTTTGCCCATGTGGTGCCAGTAGCTGGGCAGAGCTTTGAGCTCCTCCTTATAAAAACCAACCAGCTTGGGGCGCCTGGGTGGCTCAGTCGGTTGGGTGTCCGACTTCGGCTCAGCTCATGATCTCGAGGTCCGTGAGTTCGAGCCCCGCGTCGGGCTCTGTGCTGACCACTCAGAGCCTGGAGCCTGTTTCAGATTCTGTGTCTCCCTCTCTCTCTGACCCTCCCCTGTTCATGCTCTGTGTCTGTCTCAAAAATAAATAAACGTGAAAAAAAAAAAAAACCAACCAGCTTGTCTGATGGCAAAGAGGGGACTCCTTCCACTCTGGGTGGGGCTCAGATGCTCCTGTGCAGTGACTATGCCTCAGCAACGGGAGATGGAGAGGAGGGAAATTTAAATGAGTCTTAGGGGATTGGAAAATTATTCGGTGAAATGTTCCTAAGCTTTTTCTGCTTAATACCCATAAATTTCAGGGGTCATGTACGCTAACAGCTTTTGATTTATGATGTTCTTATTCTCGAATTGTATTTAAGCCAAATTATGAAAAGGTAGCAACAGTAAAAAGAGCCTTTTAAAAATGCTTTGGGGTCCATCATGGGGTCAAGCCATTTCTGTCGATCTTTGCCACCACTTTGTTAAAACAAGGGCTGTGGGTGCTGACAGCCGAGTAAGCTAATTGGTGTTGGCCGCCAGCCCACCAGGAATCCTCCTCTTCTTAGAAACTTTTTCCTCCCTTCCCCAGCCCCTGCCACCAGTAAGACCTTTTAATGGCTGCTGAGGGCAAGCAGGGAAAGCACGCCTTGGGTAAACTTTGTGGGGCCAGGTCTCACTCAGCTGCCATAGCACACAGATATTCCCAAGGCCTCTAATTAAAATGCCTACAGTCCACCAATTCGTTCCTGTTTCATTGCCCAGGGGTTGCAAAGCTCCCTGCTAATGCTGAACACAAATTAACAAAATGCCGTGTCAGCCTTTCTTGTCCCATTACAATGTTATTGTCATATTTATTAGCACAAATCCCTGTAGGACACGGGGTGGAATATCTAAAAAGTGAGTTAAGCACTCTCCGTGGCTGGATGGGGAAAATGCTTTGGCATCTCGCTGCGGCCCGCGTCAACTTTGCGATCCCGGCTCACAGCCACTCTCCTCGGAAGACAAGCCAGCTGTGTTCTCATTCTGGATGGGGACGTTCTCTAGACCTGTAATTATCTTCCACTCCTGCTACCGTAAAATGACTAGGTTGTGGCCACCGCTTTTATTGCAAAGAACAGTGCTCCATTCGTTTACCAAAATTGAACAACCTAGAGCATTACCACGAATTAATTACAGACCGAGGGAAAAACTACACACAAACTGCACCCATCACGGTGCTCTAAATCACGTTAGCCTAATCGCTTGATATGCGGAATTAAGTTTACTTTTGCACATCTCCCTCCATTGATTCCTTCCCCTCCTACTTTGTGTCTATCCGGCTGCCTGCTTCTGCACTCGTCCGTGGGAGATACATTTTACCCCGAGGAATAGCAAGGTCAAAATAGGAAGAAAACAATACACCTCTTTGGAAGGTTTGGCAAGGAAGCAAAGGTATGTACTATTACGATTTTGTTCTTGGCAACAACAGAGACATACATCCTGATACTTTCCTTCTTTCTCCTTGCCCACTAGAAAAATATTCTCAAGTCATGGCGCAGGAGAAAGCGTAAGAATCTAAATATTATATAAAAAGGCACAGAGGAAGTCTGCGTGGAGAATCTGGGTCAGGGGAGTGATGTGTAAGCAGTGTCTTGATGGACACATAGAATTTCATCACCTGGAGAGTGAGGGAAGAAAATTCCAGGACTCAGGAACAGAAAGTGAAAAAACACAGAGGCTTCAAGTATATATGGGGAAGGACAAAGGGCTCATATAGGCTTTTTCATTTCTATTTTTGTTTGTGTTTTACAAAAGGTATAATGCATTCATGTATGGAGATGTGCGCTCAAGGAATTATTTATAATGGGGAACATGGTGCAAACATTTGGCAACCAATGACACAAACAAGGGACTCTATTTGAGATATCTAAACAATTAAGGAACTTGAGCAGATAGGTGTCTTACAAAGACAACTTTGTGCATTACATGAGGTGGGGGAAGGGTGAGGGGCTGCAGGCAGAGAGGTGGAGCTGAAGGTCACGGCTATGGTCCAGGTGGAGGGTGCTAGTGAGGACCTGAGCAAGGGCAACAGAGGGTGGAGGGAAAAAAGGGGGAACCACAGGAAACTCTTTTTGGGAAGTCATATCAATTAGGACTTCCAGTTGGAAGGCTTGGGGTAAGCGAAGTTTGGGATTCTGAAACTGTTATCTTGGAGGGGAAGCTTTTGTGAAGGTAGAATAAAGGAGAAGATGTGGGGCAAATGAGAAATCCAGCTTTGGAAACATTGAGTTTAGGGTGCCTGTGGAACATGTGGGTAGAGATGGCCATTAAAACAGTTGAAATTCCAACCTGGAAACCAGAGAGCTAGCCGAGCAAGCCTTTGGGTACATAACCCCCTCACATAATGACTCATTTCCCTTTCTGTCCATATATCCTTCAGTCCATCTAGCAAACACAAGAAGCACCTCTCTGTGGTAGACCCCAATGCTCATGTCGTCAGCAGGCAAGAGCAGTTAACAAGCTGAGGCCATTTATTTTTTTTCTTTTTTTTTTTTTAAATTTGAGAGAGAGAGAGAGAGAGCACATGCAAGTGGGGGAGAGGGGCAGAGGAGGAGAGAGAGATAGAATATTAAGCAAGTTGTGCATGGAGCCCGATGAGGGGCTCAATGCCACAACCCTGGGATCATGACCTGAGCCAAAATCAAGAGTTGGACCCTCAATGGACTGAGCCACCAAGGAGCCCAGAAGAGCCTATTTCTTGGCTGATAAGGCTGAGCCCTTGCACTAACTACTTGGTCATTGGCCTCCGTCCTGGACTTACACAATAATCGTGATGCCATCACTATTGTCAGGTGAGGAACACAAAGCCAAGGGAAGTCATTCTCACTCCTCTCACTGCAGCCTTCCCCACACTGCCTGCCACATCAGCACCCAGAATCCACTGGAAATCTTCCACTGGCATTGGTATATGGATAAAGAAAGCTGCCAACAAAGCCCTGGGAAAACCATTGGTCCCTATGCAAGGCAGCTCTCCTGGTACTTTCTCTTGATGCCTAAGACACCAACCAAAACTGTGACAGGTCAGAGTCAAACTCAATTCACACCATCAAATATGAGTGAGGACAGTGTTTGAGCTATATGGGTTTTTTTTAAGTTTATTTATTTATTTTGAGAGAAAGAGAAGAGGAGGGGCAGAAAGACAGAGGGAGAGACAGAGAGAATCCCAAATAGGTTCCATACTGCCGGGATGGAGCCCGACTCCAGGCCCGAACCCACAAACTATGAGATCATGACCTGAGCAAAAACTGGGTTGGATGTTCAACCAACTGAGCCACCCAGGTGCCCCCTTGAGTTATATGTTATAAGCAAATATTTTCAAGCTTCTCCATGCTCCAGCATCACATATTGCTCATCCTCAAATCAGGGATTTTAGGGCAACATTTTGGGCCAGTTGGCAATGACTGTGGCCAAGGATTCAAGAATGCAAGATTTTTGTCCCAACCCAGCTACCGTCATTGATCCTGAAGCAAGACATTTAACTTACAGCACCTCACTCTCCTTGCAACAAAGCTTGTTAACTACTTCATGCACATGCAATGCTCTGAACATCAGTTTTAAAATTCAATAATTATTATTCATTTTCAACAAGTTCATCTCTCAAGAATTAGAGGAAAATTCCAGATTGAAGAGTTCATGAAGATCTAGTTAAAGGGATGAAAGTAAGATTAATAATTGTTACTCAAATAGAATCTGTCTCCTCAAGACTCTGCCTCCCAACTAGTGCACAAAGCATATTAGGATGTCTGCTGCCCACTAGGGGCGTCTTCTGTCCCACTGGGAGAGGTAGAATGCACAGTGGGGGCTATCAGCAGGCACAAGCTCTGGGATGCTAGCCTACCTCTATCAGTACAACCCTCCTTGGTGAGTTTCAGCAATGTTATGGACTTCGGGAACTTACACTACTGAGGCAGGAGGAGACAGGGAGAGATTCCAGTTGTCATTTAAAAATGATTTGGAGACATCAAAACACCTCCTCTGCCCTGAGGGCAGTGGCAGAACCGTGGTGAAGTACATCCCTCGGCGATCTGGAGTGGGCATAGCAGAAATGTGACTGACCTCACCTTCAAAAAATGGAGGCATTTGCTAAATCATAAGAGACCATTATGAGGCACATTTACCATCGATAATTTACAGGGCAATGGATGAAAATTGTCAGATGAAATCTTAAGATAAGCATTGTTATGCACTAAATTGCATAATTCATCAGCATCCCACAGCTGGCCTCCATGTTTACTGTCAGTGCCTGGGGTTTCCCACAGTTCTACAGTTGCAGAGTTCCCAAAATTCATATTTTGAAGGCTTAATCCCCAATGTGACTATATTTGGAGAGGGCCTGTGAGGAGGAGATGAAGTTTAAATGAGGTCATGAAGTTTAAATGAGGGACCCCCAACAGGGACTGGGGTTCTTACAAGAAGGAGATACACCAGGGGTGCAAGCACACAGAGGAAAGACCGTTGAAGACACGGCAAGTAGGTAAGCATTCACCAGCCAAAGAGAGAGGCCTTAGGAAAAACCAAACAGCTAACACCTTGAACTTCTACTTCTAGACTCCAGAATGATGAGAAAATAAATTTCTGCTGTTTAAGCCACCCAGCATCTGGTACTTGATTATGACAGTCCTGGAAAACTAATGCAGACGCTATGAATATGTTTTCTTCCTTACCATGGGAAACAGATCACCTCTGTTTTCATCCTATACATACATAATCAAAATAAATACACTTCGTTTTCGTGAACTTGCTTGTTTTCTTTCATTGCATTTTGTGCTTCTTGTTCCTCATATGACTTCTGAATCAACCCACCCCTACTTGTCTCTCTAGTCCTACCATGACTCATCATTATAGCGAGGAAGACTCCATCCCTCTCTCAGACAGCTAAAGATAGGCGAGGGCAATAACTGGTTGAATTGATTTGCAGCCCTTTGTGTAAGCTGAGGGCTGCCCAGAATGTTACAATCAAAAGGCATCCACCTAAAGAAAAACATGTGTCTTCTTCCATCTTCGACCAAGATGCCCATCACTGATGTTCTGTTCTGCAATGACACCTGAAGCCAAAGAAGCCAGAGATAAAACTGTTGACCTCAAGATTTTTATCCTGCTTCCGGGGGCAGTTTGGACACAAATCCACAGAGAGTGGGCAGTGGGTAAGTGAAATTGATGGTGACACATAGCATCATCTAAACAAGTATGGTCCAGAGAGGGACATGAAAATGTCCGGCTGCCTTCATGGCCAGGACACATAGACCTATCATAGCTCCTATGATGCCATACTGAATACATCACATTTGAGCTCCTTGTCACCACTATGCCAGACTTAACATGAAATAGTGAGGCAGGGTATCAATGGGCCTCACTTTCACGGCAGACATTCTCTCACTAGAGGCCTGAGCTTGCTGTGACATACGATCCTGTATGGGAGCCAGCAGGGTGCCTGAACTGTAGCTGTAGAACTGTGGGCAGCCCAAGGAACTGACAGTAAATATGGTGGCCAGCCGTGGGATGCTGGGAAACAGCCACTCCTAAGAGGGCAGCTAAAAATCTAAAGGATAGCTCAAACTTCCCCAGAATTAGAGTCACCAATAGGGACATTCTCTAAAAGCTGCTCTGAAAACCAAAGGATAACTTCAGGAGACATTATGGAAAGGACTCAGAGGATCATGTCCCTAAGGATAAATGAGCAATACCACCTGGGATTTTAGCTTCAAACCCTTGGACTAGAGACATGGACAGCCTAAGGCTCAAGGCAGTGCTTACCAAACTTCAGATCCCTTAGGTACAACATTTGCAAAATGTGTTATGTCTGAATACCTGCTATGATGGCTACTTTTATGCATCAATTTGGACTGTGGTTTACTCAGATATTTGGTCAAACATTATCCTCAGTGTATCTGTGAAGGTGTTTTTGGATGAGCTTAACATTTGAATCTGTAGACTAAGTAAAGCAGATTTGCCCTTCCTAATGCAGGTGGGCCTTGTCCAATCAGTTGAAAACCTGAGTAGTTTAAAAAAGCTGAGTAAGAGGGAACTGCCTGATGGCCTTTGACCTGGGACATTAGTTTTTTTCTTGCCTTTGGAGTCAAACTGAAACATTAGTTCCTCTTGGGTCTCAAGTGTGCCGGCTTTTAGACTGGAATGATACCATTGGTTCTCCTGGGTCTCCAACTTGCTCACTACAGATGTTAGGACTTCTCAGCCTACATAATCATGTGAACCAACTCCTCACAATAAATTTCTATCTATCTATCTATCTACCTATCTATCATCTATCTATCTATCTATCTACCTACGTAACTACTATTGGTCCTGTTTCTTTGGAGAACCCCGACTAATACACCTGAGATACCATATTTACCTAATACTTACTGAATCTTTAATGGCCTATTTGAATAAATACATTTTTAACTGCAACTTTATGTCATATTCACAAATTCAAATCAAGTATTTGTCATTCAAGACATAAATATATATACTAACTGTAAAATTAAATATGCACTTATTAAAATAACAGTTCCCCTGAAAACACTTACTTCTGATGGTAACTGCATATGGAGCAAAACTTCTGTCTCTTATTTCAATTCCTAGCAAATGGGTACCAACTATATTTTATAGTGAATCTTAGCTTCCTTTTGAAGTAGAAAATCCTTCACTCTTAAGCATCAAAAATAATCCACAATACCCAATACAACAGAAAGAATGCCATTAACGTGTTTTGGTTATCAGTTACTACATTTAAAACTATCACAGAATGTGTGGCTTATTATGTCCCGCCCATTTTGTGGATCAGGAATTCAGGAAAGGCTAGATTGGACAGTTTGACTGTGACCTGTGGAGCATCAGCTGGGGAGGCTGAGATGGAAGGATTCACTTCCCAAGTGGTTTCTTCATCCACACATCCAGTAGCTCCATTTCCTGCCTCTTCCTCTGCCCCGCGCACCCCCCCCCCGCCCCGCCCATCCTCATGTCTTTTTTTGTCCAGGACCTTCCACAGAGCTTTGGCTCCTAATAGCATGGCAGCCTTGGGACAATCTTCCTCTTATTTGCTGGCTCAGGGCTCCAAGAGTGAGCATTCTGAGTCCCAGGTGGAACTGGAAGACTTGTGATGTCAGTCCTGGAACATTATCTCCGCCACATCCTATGAGTCAAGCAAGTCACTTAGAACAGCCCAGTGTCAAGGAAAGGGGAATTAGACCCCACAGCTTCATGGAAGGAATGTCAAAGAATCTGTAGCCATGTTTATTCCTCTACCCCATTCTTATGTACTCAACAAGGAAAAACTTCTCAGACATGGGATTTCCACATCACAGATCAAAGTGTATGCCATATATCCAGAACTTATACAGGAGCCAGACACATGAGAGCAAAGGCATGGGTTTGGCTTTGAAATTGGTTATAGAACCTCCTGGATGACCTTGAGACACTTAAACTCGCTGCTTAAGTTCACTGAATCTTAGGGTTTGGTCTGTGAAGTGGAATAATGATACATTCCAGGACGGTTGTGTGGATAACTAGTACAACTTCTGCATCATCATGGTCCCTCATTAACTGTTAATGTTTTCAAGCAAACCCAGAGAATAGTGAGGACTTTCCAAAGGTGTTTTTAAAATACTCTATTTATTACGATAAAACCTATGCATAATCTGAAAGAGAACGAAACATGATAGAAAACGTCTTCTCAATCTTAAAGGTACAGTTTTTTTTTAGAGGAAATCCACTACAAATCTTCTCAGAATGTTAAAGTTACCCCCAAATTCCTGCCACAATATTTGAGATGTCTCTACTTAGCAATCATGTAAGGAACTGACAAAACAGAACCATCTTTTTTTTTTTTCAAATGTTTATTTATTTTAGAGAGAAGGCGGGGGGGGGGGCAGAGAGAGAGGGAGACACGAATCGGAAACAGGCTCCAGGCTCTGAGCTGTCAGCACAGAGCCCAGCGTGGGGGGACTCAAGCCCACGAACCGTGAGATCATGACCTGAGCCAAAGTTTGGCACTTAACCAACGGAGCCACCCAGGCACGCCCAGCACCATCTTTTTAAAACTATAATTAAGCAGGCATTTGGGGAGGTAGGAGAAAGTGGAGTTCATGGCAGGTTGGCATACTCTGACCCACAGGTGCTCAGTGGTGGTGAAAACACCGCCTGTAGAGGGGCATTTTGGGAATGTGCTGGATGTGGTTTTACCTGGCCCAATACTGGGAGCAGGGTGAGCATTACTGCATGTGGGGGGCAGAGACCGGGGACACTGGACACACAGAGTTATCCCCCATGATGAAGCGCAGTCTCGCCGTATGGTCACATGAGTGAAAATCTTGTTTTTGTGCTCTGGAGTGAACTTCATTTTATGTATAAACATATTTCTACTTAGCTATAATATATCCTTTACTTTCCAGGAATGTAAGTAATACCTAAAGCAAATGCATAAATACAAAATTCTACTTTGTTCAGAATTCCAAGAGTTGTTTGCTGTTTGGGAAAATCATGTCACCAGCAGCAGGACCAGCTTGTGTTGCCTGAGTCGCCGAGAGCATTATTTTAGACTGCACTGGAGGTAGCAGATGTCAAGCACCTGACCCCTTCATGTGGTGTCCAGAACAGGGCGCCCGCACCAGAAGTAATCATTAATTACTTTGTTTTTATTCCTCTTTATATTTCAGTTATGACATGACACTGGTTTTTCTTAGACTGTGGGTGTGGGTGGGCTGTGTTATCTGGGAATTTCACTTTGGGGTTGCAAACAGGGGCTTAAAAATATTCGTAATAAAAATGAGGGTTGAGTCTGACAGGACTGAAAGCCTACTGCTTTAAAAGAAGTTTGCTGTGGATCAAAAATGCCTTTCCAAGTGGAAACACCAGGGAATCATTTCCTTTCTGGAACCTGCTGGACCTGGGAGCAGCCCAGCCGGGTTGAGCAGAAGCAGCTGGCTCTGACGCATGAAAGAGCTCTTTCTCCTCAGCCCTCGCAGGTGAAAAGCCAAGGACACCCCATTGGCTTTTCAAAACTGAAGAAAAGACTCAGCAGACTTCATATGGCCATGTGAGCCTCCACAAGTTATTTAACGTAAGCCTCAATTTCCCTACCTGTGTAATGGAGATAAGAATAGCTCTCGTATTGGGGCGCCTGGGTGGCTCAGTCGGTTAAGCATCCAACTTTTGATCTCAGCTCAGGCTGCACAGTTCGTGAGATTGAGCCCCGCAGTGGGCTCTGTGCTGACCTCACGGAGCCTGTTTGGGATTCTCTCTCTCTCCCTCTCTCTCTCTCTGCTCCTCCCTTGCTTTCTCTCTCTCTCTCTCAAAATAATAAGTACACTTAAAAAGAGCCTTCGTATTAAGCACCCATGTGGTTTAAGTCCGATAAATAAGATAAAGCATGTTTAGTGCTTCTCTCAGCATCCCTGAACATATGATGCTCAATAAATGAGAACATGTATTTATTACCACTCGGATAGCACTTTACACATACTTTTCCATATACTGTTTCCTTTGAACTTGATATACATTATCCCATACAACCTTCCCAACGACTTCTGAAATATTATATCCTATGATCTCATAAAGTTGGGGTGACACCAAAGTGTGTGTATGCTCTTTCCACAACACTGTGCTGTCTCCACCCATGCTGACATTACCATTCCTTGAATCACTCATTCCACAAATATTTATTGGGCACTTGCCACATTCAAAGCACCGGGCCTCAGCAGTAAGGACAAGAAATATCACCCCCTCGGAAGTAAGGGGGGCCCAGGGCTGCCACCATACCTGCCCTGGGTCACATCAGTAGCCATTAAACTGGCTTTGCCCACTCAGAATCCGTGCTGCTCCGTTTATATTTATTCTATACAGCTCTGAAGACAGAAGTACCCCCTTAGAGGAGGAAGTTACTGCAAGAGGAAGCTAGGGGAAGTTCTGGAGGGGAAAATGCCCTTGCTAACAGTTAAAGTTTCCAACAATGGAAGAGGGGGCAGCCTCTTGAGAATAGAGGCTGTGCTGTCTGTATCTTTAGCAGACACTAGGGAAGAGTGTGAGGCTTGACCCTGGGAGGAAGGCTTTTACAATCCATTCAATCTAAGAAGCTAGGAATCACTTCAAGACCACTTCTCAGAGTATAGGTTTTTGCTTTTAACCTGTCCCTTCAAATGTCAGATGTTTTTCCCTCGAGTTCGTTATTTCAGTCATATTTTAACCTTCCAGTTTACACAATGGGGTGAACTGGTATGAAAATGGTCTGGAACCATGGGGGAAAGGAAGGGGGGAAAGCTAGTTTCAAACAGAGAGGGAGGCAAACCATAAGAGACTCTTAAATACAAAGAACAAACTGAGGGTTGATGGGGGCGGTGGGAGTAGGGGAGGGGAAAATGGATGATGGGCATTGAGGACGGCACTTGTTGGGATGAGCACTGGGTGTTGTGTGGAAGCGATGAATCACAGGAATCTACCCTCAAGACCAAGAGCACCCTGTACACACTGTATGTTATCCAACTCGACAATACAGTATATAAAATAAACAATTAATTAATTTAAAAAGAAGAAGCAAAAAGAAAAAAAGAAAATGCTCTGGAACTTAAGTGATTCCATGGTCCCAATGTAAATTCTCCTTATCCTGTCCTAAATCTGTATTCCCAGGGAAGAGAAACCCCCTGGAAACTGATAGTCTACCAAGTACACAAGCAGAATACAGGAAATCTTGGCCAGAGGAGGCTTGGCTTTGCTTAACTTTGTCCAGGAAGCTGTGTAACCCACACTATCCGCTGTTAGAAATCTACAAGGACAAGCCAGGTCCTTGGTCCCATGGAATTTTTTTTTCTTCAGGCATGAAAATGTTAAATATAGTCATAAAAACAGTGACCTAACCTGTGCCCAGAAATATATTTTTTAAATGATTTTATTTCCAGTTTATTCCACATTACTCTGGTCTCAAGCCAATTAGTAGAAACTCAGTACTTGACCTTCGCAGAGATTTGGGCTGAAACACGTGTGAGACAAACTTTTCTGAATGCCCTTTTTCCTTACCCTGCTAATGGAGAATTTTAGTCCCTTTATTTGTGACTGGGGTTCATGACAAACGACTTCTAACTCAAAGGGAAGGCAACAGAAATAAAAGACCAGTCCTCTATACCATCATAGGTCATCGGCTTCCACACATTGTCACACACATCACACCCAACTTGACTTTATAACTTCAGTTCCCTGGAGAGAGTTTATACTCACCTGGTCTCATTAAGGCAATGCACAATTGCACAGGAATGCACAATTCCCACTGTGGGACCAATTAACCATTTCCATATCAGGCACCAACATAACCACACCATCCAGTTTGCCCTCATTATTTATGTCAAGTACTTAATTATGTTACTAACACTCAAAACAAGTGCCGTATTTTCATACTGTGGGTGGTGATTTCAGACATTAGAACCAATTGAGGGTCCCCCCACTGCACCGTTTCTATACTTCCTAATGTGTGCACCAAAATATAAAGTGATCTACAGCTTTCCACTTGAAGCATTTTTACAAGCAAGCTCTTAAAGGGATATGATCAAATATGCTTGAACATCTCATGGCATCTGAAAGGGAGAATTCCCAATATCAGGGGAAATGCACAGGTGACCATGTAGTGTACTGACCTCCAGATCTCATGGCAAACTCCCTCAGCACAGGCAAACAATGGCAACAGCATGAACAAATGGCACACATTTCTCAAGACTGAAAAATGACAGAATCTATTCCCAGAGTGGCATTCTTTACTAATCAATAAGCCCAGTGCCTCACATGACATTTTTGAGTTATTCTCTTTGGGATGAACAGCATATTTTATAGCTAATTGTCAGATTAAGCCTTGATATCACCATAATTTCCCAATAGTGAGGGTACTAAGTCCTAAGGAACTATGAAGAAAAGTGGTCAGCCTCTTTTTTAAAAGGCCATAAAGAATGAGCATAATTCCTATCGGCTTATAATAGTTTAGAAATGGTTAGTTTAGAAATGTAATAGTTTAGAAGTGGCCCAAAGGAATTGTTTGTTGCACGACTTCCAAATCCTGTCTCTAAAACGGAAAGCATGAATGCCCCAAAGTTGGCTTTCACCTTGTGGTTTTCTCTCCAGATCTTCCTTTCCTTGTTCATAGTTGCCTGTCAAATAGGATTAGAATCGTGACGCCAGCCCCAGGCCAGCTCAAAGGCTGCATCCGGGGCAGACCCTCAGATATGGCCACTGCGATGTTAACCTCGGTCTGGTGACAAGGCTCAGGCCCAGCTCTGGACACCAGGGCAAAACAGACTCCTTGGTGTTCGGTCCTGGTTTTCTCATCAGGACGATGATGTCCCAGGATGACTTGTGGACAAATGTGAAAGGGAAAAGAGGAAACCTTTCTTTCAATCCAAAAGGAAATGACCCAGCAGGTCTATAAGCTGACAACCATATGCTAACTGTTGGCCATTATTGAGTCCCTTCTGAACTGCAGCAGGGGAGGGAAATAAGAGGGAGAGGGATGGTTAAGTACTCATTGGATGGGGCATGGAATAGGGTCTCTCCTTTGGGTTTTATCCCAGGACCTCTTTGTTAAGTGCCATTTTCCAATGGCTGGACCAGGACCCATTGAGGGTAATTCTTTGCTCTGCCAGCCCAGTGTTTGTTCCCAAGTTGAGTACCCATCCTCATGAAAGGCTGCGTGTTTCTTTAGGATTAATTTCAAGCCATATACTTCTGTTTTGAAAGAATGATGGCTTTTGCTCTGTAATGAGAGAGCAAAAGAGCAAAGGCTTTTGTTACCAAATATTCAGCTCCCAAAAGTTGAGTCACTATCACGGGACTAACCAGACAACGTCACCACCTTGCAAAGCATAGCATTGACACTATTTTTCCCCGGCACATCAATTTCCTCATAACAGCCAACTCCACTCTGTTTCTAAATTATACGCCTTATAGAGAAAGGAAGGCCACCACTCCTCAGCCAAGCCCCTTCCCCAAAGGGCTGGCATAGCCTGTCTGCAGGACTATGCAATCCTTCTTGAAAATCAGCAAAGCTGGGACCACGTCCCATTTATCTGACCCATAAAGGCAGCTGCTGAAAAGAGATGCACGTTTGCCTCCCTCACAAATAAAAATCTAGGTAGAACATGCCTGAGTTGGTGGGAGAGTAAAGAGAGGTTCACCTGTCTATGCCGCCAGATTCTATAAAACACAACTGGCCAAATAGTAACAAGAGCAATCGCAGGGAAGCCCACCTACAACTGGATCTCAGAATATATTCCCATTACTCCAGGGTGGCACACAGACTCAGTGGAATGATTTTTCAGCTTAATGCAAAAGGAGAACTGCCACTGGGTAATAAATTCCTCTGGGTCCTAAAATAGTAGTCCACCAGGTGATCATTGCAAGAAGCAAGAGGTGTTTTATCTCCTCCGTGGTGGCAAAGTGCCTCTTCTGATGCTGACCGATTCCCACATGCACAAACCCTGCTTGCCGCTCACCTCCGTCCCACCTTCCTGAGGACAAGGATGCTCCTGGCTGTGTCAGCACTGCCAGCTGAACCGGCAGCAAACTTTATCACCAGTACCTCATCGCAGCCAGGCTCTCGGCTCCATGAAGCAAGAGTCCACCAATGCTAACATTCGAAGAACCCAGAGGAAGGGGAGAGAGGTCTGACTTCCAGAGGAGTGATGTGCACTCGTTACCACTTGCTGTCCAGCCACTGTGGCCGAATGGCAGCATCCCTCATCAGGCTGTCCTTAAACATCACCCACCGGTGACTAGCTGGAGTGTGTCTGTGTGTGTGTGGGTTGGGAGGGCGGGGGGTTCATCGTGGAGCCGGATGCTCTGAAATGCCCAGTGCTCCTGTACCTCTTCAGATATTAACATACGTAGGTCAGAATTAGCCAAATTTCAAACGGCCACGAGCATATCCCGAATGGCCCTCTGTCTGTACCTCCTCTCCTCCAAGTCCCAATCTAAATCTCGGCGTCTGACAAACCGCGGGGTGAGAGCCTGCAGAAATACTAGGGAAGAACCCTTGCCGGAACTGAAACCGAGATGAATACAACAATGAAAAAACACTTAGGACTTCGTGGGCTTGCAGGCAGAGCACTCGAACCCAGTATGTGCGAACCAACAAATGCAGGATTGGCCACAGCGATTTATAGCAGAGATGCTAGCAGAGATTTATAGGAGAAGCGAGAGTGTGGCGTTCTTGCAAACGCCGAGGTTTGGGGGAGAAAGGTGGAAACGGACAATGAAAAAAGAAAAAGCGACAGATTCCAATGCAACCCAAACATTTGGAGCCAACCTTGCAATCAGAAATTTTACCATGATTTCGGTGATCCTGATGGTCTTTGAACCACGCTGGAAAATGTCACAATCGATGTTTGAATTAAAATCCAGTAGATTTGCCAAAAGACCAATTGTTTAAAATTGGCAGCATTCCAGAGAACTTACTAGGCTGCATACTGCCCGGGGCTGAGAGAATTGCTAATTCTAGAGAAAGTTAATTATCACCTTATTGATAAAGGGGTAATTTTTAAAGCTTATGGTGTGGCTTTTGTGACTCATTAATTAAAATTTAGAGTAATTTACTAGACACAGCGGTGGCTTCTATTACATTATATAGGTACCAAACCATTTGGTTTTTTTTTTTTTTTTTCCTCCCAGGGGCTGTTAAGAAGCCCCCTCATCTCTCCTCACCTGCCTTCCAAAGCACCAACAACAACCACAACAACAAAAACATTAAAAACGTGCAAATCTCAAACCAGCCTTTTGGGAGATCGCTGGATTCAGATGCCCAAGGAGGTATTTAAACAAAGCTCCCTCCTAGATAGGTCCAATGTGCCCACCAAAATGAACAGGCACGTGTGCTCCCACCCAAAGGGACCGCTTTTACAAACTTCATCTCCAAAATGTTAGACCGAATGTTATGCCCTTCGGTCGTTAAATGGGAAGAGAGTCACTCCTCCCCTCCTCGCTCTTCTCTCCACCTCACCATCCCCGAGTAAAAAAGCATAAGGCTCGGAGGCAGACGACTGCACAGACCGAAACGGGAGGTGCTTGGAATCTGAAGCCCCCAGCCCCACCGGACTCGGGGCAGCGTCGCCTCCCGCTTCCTGCAGGACGCGTGGACTGCGGGGGGCACGCCCCGGCCACCTGGCTGGCGTCAGTGTGATGCCCAGGCTTCCAGGGGGACACGCCGGCGAGGAACGACGCCCCGCGGAGCTCAGCCGCCCCCTACCCCCACCGGCCGGAGCGAGTTCCGAGCTTCCGCCTGCCCCACCTCTGCCCGGACCCAACGGTGTCAGAAGGCGAGCGTATGTGGGTGCGGTGTGTGTCCTCCGAGCGCCCCAAACTGTCAGCAGATCTGCAACACCCTCGGAAATGTTACTCCCCCAACGTACGAAGGGGTATTCCTCTCTGAGCATTCCTTCTTTTCATTCCAGGGAACTTCAGTAATGTTGCCTTAAATTTGTTGGAAGTGTTTGCGATCCAGAATGGAGATTAAAAAATAAATAAATCCACCACGTTATGAGAGAGGTCTAACGCAGTCTGCTTGTGATTTTCACATCGTTTAGAGTTGTAAGAAATTTTAAATTCGATCTTTGTGCTTTGAGGCACCGACTGAATTTTTTACAATAAGCAAATATTACTTAACGTTGAGAAAGTCATTACTTTTTTGAATTTCCAGCGTAAAGGTTCTTGCAGCAGGACCACAGCCCCGTGGGGTGTCCCAGCGCGGACTTGATTTCTAGCAGCCGGTCTGCTGGCCTTACCTGCTGCTGGAGGGCCCTGGCACCCCAGCCCCCCAGAAGCCAAGAACCAGAAAGTGAAACTGTTTCTGCTGGTTTCACTTGCCTTGAAAACATACCACCAAAAGCAAATAAAGGACCGAAAGCGATTTACTCGTTTCTCTTATTGTTTTATATTCTTTCCATTATCGTTCACTTACTTTTTTTTTTTTTTGCAGCCAAATAAAAGTAATTTTGGAGGCACGAAGAAATTGAAACACGTTACACACAGAAGAACTGGTTTTTGTGGGATTTGCACTTGTGATTCTATAAAGCAAGCCGACTGATAAACTTCCCGAAATATTAGAGACTGTCCACATACACAGTTTAAAGAGCTAAGGAAAACATAGTTACATTTTCAAAAATATCTGTCGCACATATGTTTAAAAGGTAAAGATTCTGGTGCCACCAAACAACTCCCCTAAAACTGAAGTTCCTACGTTAATGTTTTATTTGAGTTTAGATGATCACTACTGTCTTTCTAGGTAATCTTCACCCAGGTGCTGTTGCTCAAATAACCACCCCCCCCACCTCATTTTTTCAGGCTCGTTCTACCAAGCAACACAAAAATGCTCCACACAACTACTGTACCCCTAGATCGTTTACTTTACCACGCTATAAATTCCTTCTTAGTTATTTTTATGCTTTCACTTCAAATAGTCTATGTTTTTTTAAGTCTTGAGAATAAAAGCAACTATGCCTCTCACTCTTCAAAAATGGTTCCTCTGGTTGAAAAGAAAGGAAAACGCAAGAGTGTACAACGGCTCGATTCTGAAAAGCCTGGATCACTTTCTCAAGTACCACAGGGTCTGAGACCAACCCAAAGCCACTTTCTCAGAAAGCTAGTGATTGTCTAACCCTCTTGAGTACTGTCATATAATCCGGAGACAACACCATGAGTCACCTCTCCATTATATTATAGGTAGTAGAAAGGGCTTTGACTTAGCACCTCAACTATCGCTCAAATGACTTACAGCCAACACCACCCTCATCCACTGTCCTGTTCTGCTCGGCAAGCAAGCTGCAGAGGTACCTTCATGCTGCCCCGTTCCAGTTACACAACACCCCACCTGGGAAGAAGGTAGCTCTGTATTTGAACTTGGGAAAACTGATCCTGACATTCCACAGCCACCTGGTTTTTTCCCCAAAACTAACCAGTACCAGCAACTAGCAGTAAATAGTATTCTCATCTGTCTTGATAAATTAAGAAAAAAAAACAGTACAAAGACATGTAAAATATTCCATCTGGGATATAAATAATAAAATCCAATTTTAAAAAGTACTCTTGCATGTTCACAACACATCAATTTTAATAATTAGATTTTAGTAAATACGTTTATCCCAAGACATAAAACACTTTTTAAATTAAAACAAAAGCAAAGCGAAATCATCATGCAAAAAAAAAAAAAAAAAAAAACCACAAAAAACCCAAAAAAACCCCACAGGTATTTGAGTTCACATTCAGGGGAGAAAAAACAACTTTCTATATATTTAAATGCAGTTAAAGAGTAGTGAATGTGTACGTACCCCAAATTCATAAACTATATAATTCTATCCTGCATCTTCCTCTCTAAGATCTGGTTAAGAAATCAAACATTTTTGTTTTGAGTAGGAGGAACTGAAGTTTACCTGCTGGCCTCAGTGGTTTTAGGACAGGGCACTCGTGCATTGCCGTAGAGGTAGGCATGCAACCCAGATAAACTGAACCAGATAACCTGTCGTGATGACAGTAGAGAGAGAAGGAATCCTGTGTCAACGGCACACCCTCCGATTGTGCATCTCCCTTACCTACGGCTTGTTCACCAGAGCCCTGATCAGGTTCTTTACCAGGCCGGGAATGTTGACTCAGAAGACAGATGACTTTCGGTACATGCAAACCGAGTATTACAAAAGCTAATCTTCCACCCGTGTGTTAGTAGCTCACAGTTCGTCTCCAGCAGCCCTGCTCTCCGGCTGCAAACATCTCATTAGACTAATGCATTCAGCACAGGCAGAAAACTCGATTTACCATAGCTACAGCAATGAATTTCCATTACGATGACAGCTTCAACCACATCATGTCCGGAAAACCAGCCAACCACTGGCTTTTAAAGAACACACACATTTTACATGCAGAAAACGAGGCGTGTGTGTGTATGTGTGTGTGTGTGTGTGCGTGCGTGTGTTTCGTGTTTCCTTCCTCTTAGCAGCCCAACTAAGAGAAATGTGCAGTGTAGCTTTTTGCCGACATGAGCTGCAGGGTAATGACACTTCTGCTTCTTTGGTAGTTACGTCCTTGTAATAACCTGAATTATGTCACAATTGTCAGAATGGGTGTTTCCAACATTTCGGTTTTCATTACCCCTCCTCTGTTGCCATAGAAACCAGACTGTAACATCATCTCTTTGTCCCGTTCCTGCAGCAGTGTGGGCCAGCACCGGGCTTGTAAGATACTGGAGAGCAAGAGGAGTGGATGTTTGACTTTAGACAAATAAAACGATAACAACAAAAACATTCTAATAACATCACTGTTCAGGAGAGCCTGTGTGTTTGCCAGAATGTTGCCTACTCAGGCCAACACACCACGGTCATACATATTGACTCTACAACTGCATACAACACACGTAGTCAGGGGACGGAGCCCAGACTTGGGCTCCAGATCTGTGTGGGTAAGTGCAGAGTGTTTCTACACTCGTGGTCAGGCCTGCATGGGATAGAACGGTCCTCATGCAAGAAAAAGCCTACGACTATTCACCCTCCACGCCTCATTGTGTTCTCTGTGGCAAATCAATTTATACTGGTAAAGGGACTTTTTCTCCTGTTTTTTTGGAAACAGGAGCAAGACTCCCCTTTGCCCAGTTCTTTCAGCCCATTCTGGAGTATTATTCCAAAGTATGTCCTACAAGGCGAAACATCCATTCAACAAATATGTGGCCACCCATAGGCTTACTCCTGGGGATGCGCAATAAGCAAATTTAGCAAATGTTTAGAACTAAACATGAACCAGAGCCAATTAAAGCTTAGACCGCAACTTGGACAGTTACCGAGAGAGACAAAAAAGAAATTACAAGTTGAGGTTTGTCTGAATGTATATGCAGAGTGACATTAGAAAGAAATAAGAAGCCACTCTCCTCAAATTACGAACGCATGAAAAAATTAAATGTTTTTTGAAGTCAAAGCATTGTACTTATTGAGCAAGAAATAAATTCTCCACTTTAGTTCATGTAATCATCTAATTTTGTTTTTTCATTTTGTGTGGGACAAGGCAAGTTTGGTAGGTTTTCGTTTTGGTCATTTAATATAAATTTATTTCATTAAAGGAGGAGGAGGAAGAGAAGGAGGAAAGAAAACAGGACCCAGTGGATGATTTCAACTGCCAGCATGTCTGTCACAGTGGTTGTGTGTATCATGCCCATGACCTCAAACACAATCCCACAGTATGCTCAGCAAAGGACCTCAAGCGGTCTGGGATGCAAGACCGGTGTTCACTTTAAAATGTTTCTTCAGATAAATAAAATCGATCTTTATTAAATGATCACAAATATTTCTCAAATACTGTGAAAGAAAGAAAGAAAGAAAGAAAGAAAGAAAGAAAGAAAGAGAGGAAGGAAGGGAGGGAGGGAAGGAGGGAATGAAGGAGGGAGGGAGGGAAGGAAGGAAGGAAGGAGCTTTGCAGAATCTGCCCAAAAGAAAGGAGTTTCCGGTTTTCCTATTCAGCTCTGTGTGAGTCCGTGATTCTGAGCCTCGAAGTCCATGCTTCCTCACCTCCTCCCAGATGTGCTATTGTGACCTGTCCTTAAGCCGAGCGTGTCTGGGATGCAGACATGGGCATTGCAGGTCAACTGCATAGTGAGACTTCAAATTGAAGTTAACTAAAGATGGCTTACTTAAGAAATGATCAATAGATAGATCGATTGATCCATCGGTCGACAGATGGATATCCACTGGAATTTCTTTTTTTTATGCACCAGGACTTTAGGGGTTAAGAAATTAAATCCATGTTTTTAAAAGTTCTAAACGTTTTTGTTCCAAGAAAAAATTAAGTTAAACACGTAAAAGAAAAGAAATTTGGTGGGCTGGCTGCGTACGAGCTGAGGGATATGTTAAACAGAAAAGGGGCCCTTCCCAGCTAACATCCCTCTCAGTCTTGTACACCCCTGGGCTGCGATCAGGATGCTTAGGTTGTGCCACGTTGTTAATTTTCTTTGGCTCTGTGGTTACATTTCTGTCTCAGACCACAGGCAGCACGCTCCACTCTTTCCACACAAATGCTACTGGGTTGGTGGTTAGCAAGAGGCGGCCAGAGGGAGCAGGTTAATTTGGGGGCATCCCAAATGCAAACCTACTCAGAGTAGTATCCATTTGAAGAGGAATCCCTGTCAGTGGCTGGTAAAGAGCTATGGTTCCAACAAGCAGCAGGTGTTGAGAGCTGTGTCCTGGGCAGGGGAGTCAGTGCTACTGTGAAAACAACCTATATTATCATAGTAATAGCTAACATTTACTAATGAAATACTAAGAGCCCTTTTCAAGCGTTATCTCACTTATAACAACCCTATGAAGTAAGTACTATGAGGACTATCCCCATTTTACAGTTAAGGAAACTGAAACGGGATGCTAATAAGTTGCCCCCAAGGTACCACAGCTCAGAAATGCTGGATACAGGATTGACCCAGCCAGTGTGTGCCCAAAGACACACAATTAATCATTTGGCCACATGGCTCCTGGCACTGCCCCTTCATCCAGCTCTGCCAGTAACCCAAAGACATTGGTCAAATCACTGTCCTTAAATAGCACGGGTGGTGGAGGTAGGGGACGAGATTGTCTTTGTGGTCCCTTATGGTTCTGACATTCTACAGTCCAATGAACCGCTTTATCTGCAGGGCTGGAACAGACCAATGCTTTGGGTTGGAGGAGAACTCAGTCGTAGTCGTGGCTACAGCCGTGACTGCTAAGGAACAAAATGCACCCTCTCTCTCAACAGAATAAGACCTGGTGAACCCGTGCTTTGGAATGCCAGTTTGGGATGGAGGTGGTGGGAGACAGCATGGAGAAAGAAAGCTTTAAAGGCTGAGATTCCATTCCTGAAGTAGCAAAGGGAGACCCGTCTCCCACACTCCAGCGGCCACAAGACTTTGCTTCCCACCATTCAACACAGACATGTCCTTAAGTGTTGGAAAGTTTGAGAAGTTTCAGGGTTATGGAAGGTATGAGGGTTATGTCACCATTTTGCCGAAGTGGAAATTGAGGCAGCAAGTGATTAACCTGACTAGTCAGACAAGAGTGGCAGAACAGAAAGTGGATGCCAGACCCCTTGGCTCCTCCAAACTGAGTCTTCTTCGACCCAAAGCCCTGCCTTCCATGGGGCCAGATTTTCGTTTAAACAATGCACCAGGGATCTTTGGAAATTAAAAACAAAACTGTTCTTTTTAGTGAAGGTAAACAGGAAGCAACCTCAATGTTCAATATAAAGAGATTACTTAATGGGGCGCCTGACTGGCTCAGTCCGTAAAGCATGTGATTCTTGCCCTCAGGGTTGTGAGTTTGAGCCCCGTGTGGGGTGTAGAGATTACTTAAAAATAAAATTTTAAAAGGGAGAGAGAGAGAGAAAGAGTTTACTTAAGTAAGTGTATCATGTGTCCACACCATATATTATACAAAGTACTACCAAAAAGGATGTCATAGAAAACCATGTAATGACGTGAAGAAATGCTCTCAATATGAAGTTGCTAAAAAAAATTGCAGGTTACAAAATAATACGTAGAACCTTGTTTTGAAAAACTAATTTGCAGAATGCTGGAGATATGTTAATAGTAATGATCTCTTGGCGGTAAGATTATGAGTATTGTGTATCTTCATAATCTTTCTCTTTTATATTTTCTACAAAGGAGGACCTACTTTTTGGTGACAATAAAAAGTTATGTGAATTAACTGGTAATAGAATTTTTCCTATCACATCTACATATTTGCTGATAATTCTCATAAATCTTAAATCTCAAATTTCCTTTTTAACCAATGAAATAAAAATAAAACATCTGCCTGGTGATTGTAAGTCACATTCAGCCATGGCCTTAGCCCGTGCTTCAAGCGCAGAGTCTGCCCTCAACTCACTCAAGCTGTCTTTGCTGTCCTCCCCTCTGGGCTTCACCACCTCCTAACACCTTCAAGTCACACTGGGTACTCAGCACACCCACAATAAAATCAGAGACAGACTCCCTACCCTTCCCCACCCAAGGGGTCCCTCAATCTGTGGGGTCCTCTCCAAGCTGGTAATAGTCTTGTTCAACTAAAGCCACGTGCTAAAGACACCAGAGGTTGGGAGGGGGTGGGGGACGTGATGGAATAAAGTGAAAATCACTCCTGTCCAAGGAAAGAGTGACTCATTCAAGTTCTCCTGGGCCTAAAACATGGTTCCTTTCAGGTGGTGCCTCCTCTCTTTGTGGCTCTGGGCCTGTGGCCCTGGCTGATATTCAGGGACTGACTTAGTGGAAATATTTGTCTCAAGGTCTGGCAGTTTGGGTAGTAGCAAGCGCAGAGACCCTCATCCCAGGGCCAGTGTCTGCTAACAGGGGTGGTATGGTGAGGGCATGTGTTGACAGCCGGGAGAGCTGAGGGGGACAACAGCAGAGGCTTTTTCTTTGGTCACTAGGCCGTAAATTTCAAGATGGCAGAGAACCAGTCTTGCACTCCACTGTATCCACAGCACGTAACACATGTCTGGTCTACAGTAGGAAGTCAACAAATAATTATTGCTGATGAATAAAAGAAACTAGGGGTTAAAGATGGTGGCCTAATCTTAAGCAATATTAGTATAAGCTTTTAGACACTATTCCTTTTCCCCGGTAAAAGTGATTGACTTTGGATGTCTGTCATCAAAAATAAAAAATAAAAAACAAAAATTCCTAACCTGTTAAAATTGAAAGGATGATTTATATTTCCAATCTTCTTCCTCCTTTATACTTTTAAAATTTTATCTCCTGCAGATCACTTCTGCTTTGAGGTATTTCGTTTGAAACGAGTCAACTTTTATTCAACATTCATACATGTGATCTCCAAGCACTTTTGGCTATTTGCTAGGTTTCCCTTTCCTCCTAAAATATTTTCCCCTAGTTAAATATGAGAAACCAACTTGTAGTGCTGAGAAACTCCTAGGTTTGGAGAAAGTGAGCCCAGACAGATCTATATGTGCACTCTAAAGAGACAGAAAAAGGGCACCTGGGTGGCTCAGTCGCTTAAGCATCCAACTTTGGCTCAGTTCATGATCTCACATTCGTGGGTTTGATCCCTGCATTGGGTTCTGTGCTGGCAGCTCAGAGCCTGGAGCCTGCTTCCCATTCTGTGTCTCCCTCTCTCTCTGCCCCTCCCCCACTCATGCTCTGTCTCTGTCTCTCTCAAAAAATAAATAAACATTAAAAAGAATAGAAAAAAAAAGACTTCAAACAAAGTAAGGAGTATAGGCTGATAACTGATACTGCTGATAACAGTTACTGCTTCTGGGCCCAATTTTTATAGAAAGATGTGTGTGTGTGTGTGTGTGTGTGTGTGTGTGTACACACATATAAAGTAGAAAGGACATAGCAGGGGGTCCAGCCAAGAGAGACTACTTTTTTTAAAATTTCATTTAGATAATAGCCTCTTGGGGTTGCCTGCACTTTCAGGTTCTAAAATAAAGTCATCGATCACCCACAGCTCTGTCTGCCTTTATTTGAGGGAATATCTCCAAGATGAGCCTCTTAGTTACTAAAATTTGAACCTGAATGCAGATGATACAGTCTGAATTTTCTCACTCTCTTTAATAAAAATGCATCTGGTTGGTGAATAAAAAGCAACTGCTGATGACTTCCTCTTAAGGATAACCAACTTTAGTGTGGACCACGTCTTTAATAGGCCCACTTGGAGCAGAAGCTGAAATCAGAAAACTGGGTCTGGACCCAGAGGAAGGAAGAGGGAAGTAAGACTGCAAGTAACAGTAAGAGCAACTCAAACTGGCTTAAAAATAAAGATCAGCCATTGGTAGAGTGTCCAGTGAGCTTTAGGTGAGGCTTATCCAACAATTCAGTGATATCACCAAAGAAATGGTCTGAATCATCCTATGTCTGGCCTCCCTCATGGTCACAATATGGCTGCCGGTTGCTTTCAGGCTGCCATACTTTCCTATTGACATCCAACACAAGGGAGAGCCTCTTCAGGTACCATCCACAGAAGAGCTAAGAAGTTTCTTTCCTAGAGTCTGCTGCCAACATCTCTCTCATCTCATTGCCTGGAAGTGGACTATGCCCCATCCTGGAACCAACCAGTGCCACCAGGATACGCTGATTGGCTTAAGTCCACCTTTGGAAGGAAAGGAGTTCTGCTTTCCTCCAGGAAGAGGAGCTGCCAGGGGAGGGGTGGATGCCTGAATAATTGCCATACTCTTAGCAAAAAGGAAGAGAAATGGATGCTAAAAGACCAAAATCAGCAAGAAGCTACTGACTTGTAAAAGGTGGGGAGGGGAGATCTAGAAGAAAAAAAGTGTGAGGGGGTAGGGAGATGGTAGGATGTTGTGCATTACGACTGAGACCCACATCCCATAGTGCTCGCAGACACTGATCTTTAGGAAAGACCGCAGAAATCATGAAGTGCTTGATGTGGTTGAATTTCTTGTAGAAACTGGTGAAGACACTGAGTTTTGCATCGTGGGTTGATGCAGGTGAAACCAAGACAGCTCATGAGAAGCCAGGGGACAAGACCAAAGGGATTTAGAAACTGTCAAGCCTAGGGGAGTAAGTAGCCACACCAGGAGGACTCTGAACTTTCCCAGGGTGTGAAAATCAGGAATTTAAAGGGCAGAAAGGCAGCCAGCTGACAAAGGGGCTAGAGTCACGTAAGTTGAGTGTGTACTTAGCTGTATTGTGTCCTTTAATAAAGGGGAGGGATCTTCTGGAGAGGAAGACTTGACTGGAATTGGTACTCCAGGTGAGTTATTTAAGAGAATATTGGGATCGCTTTAATCTGGCTGCGCAGTTTGTCCCCCAGCTGTGTGTGCATGTACATTTATTTGTGTGTGTGTTGCGGGGGGGTGGGGGAGAGTGTAAGTGTGTTGTGTTTTGTGGGAGTTAACAGCCAGGACCTGCCTTCAGGGAATTGTGGGAGGGTCAGTTCTGAATTTTTGAACCATGAAGGGCTGTAGGCAAGCCTTGGGAAAATGGCCAAGGGGGAACTGAAGGAGCTGGTGAGCAGGCACCACACATCTTGGGGCACAAGGGGCACTGTGGGGACTCAGGGATTGTCTGCTTTTGGTAGCAACAGGACATGACAGCACCATCTAAAAATGGGCCCTTTACTGACCTTCCAGTGACCAAGACCACAAATGACCTCTTTGGACTAAGAACAAATCTCTCTGTAGAGAGATGTCCCATTTTCCCAGACTGTAGGAAGAGGTACAGCCCATATATGAACACTAAAGGAGATAGAAATAGCAAAAAGTAAAAATGAAAAGAAAAATTAACAAGAAATATGCAAGTTTTATTTGAAGCTCAGTGGCTCAGAGCAGAGATTCTGGCTTGACCATGTCTGTGACCGTGGTCAAGAAACTCAAATACCAGGGGTGGTAAAAGAAACATGATGTCAGGTCTGGCTCAGCCTTAATTCTTCCCCAGTGTCCTCTAAGGCTTGGTTCAGGAGTGTTTGAAGATGGACAAATCATCACAGGGTAGTTGGTAGGAGTGATTCATTCCAGAATAACTGTGAAGAGAAATTCCAGAATGATGGATGCCAAGAGACCTAGTGAATTGGCCATCCTAGAGGAATGTCTCCAAAGGAAAAAATAAAACTAGGAGGTAAGGTAATGTTAGAACATAATGAAAGCATTACAGTGCTGATGGACAATTTGGGGATAAATTTATGGAAGTTACTTGGAAAATCAAGTGAACAAATAAAAAGAGAGTGAGAATTATTAAGTCTAAGAGAGAGAAAACCATAGTACACTATAGCTCAATTCTAAATAATATACGCATTTTCAAAATAATATTATCACTAAGTATTGATTTCATTAAAAACTATGCTATAACTTTATTGGGAGGATGAGGGGAGGAAAAGGTGAGATGAGGTTTTCAACAAAATCCACATCTTCCAAAGTAAGAAATCAATAGATTATATCTAAAACAAAAAATAATCAAGAAGTGGCAATCTATGCAGGGTAATTACAAATTCAGAGGCAAACATCAGAAACAACAGCTAAAACCAAGGTTGTCATTACAGAGTGGAGATGGGGGACAACAAATAATTATTTTTTATATAAATCTTATAGAATTATTTCCCTTTTTAATCTTCCTCAATAGATACAAACATATATACATACATGATTTTGATTGTAAGAAGCATTAAATAAAAAAATTTAAGCATGCTTATTAAAATAAAAAAAAAAAACAACCATTGATCCTCTACCTCAGAGAGTGGAAGAGTTCACAAAAACTAGGAGCATGATATTTTCTCACCTAAAGAGAGTTGTCATTTTTTTAAAAATTTTTTTTAACGTTTATTTATTTTTGAGACAGAGAGAGACAGAGCATGAACAGGGGAGGGTCAGAGAGAGGGAGACACAGAATCCAAAACAGGCTCCAGGCTCTGAGCTGTCAGCACAGAGCCCGACGCAGGGCTCAAACTCATGGACCGCGAGATCATGACCTGAGCTGAAGTCGGCCACTTAACCGACTGAGCCACCCAGGCGCCCCTAGAGTTGTCATTTTTAAAACATTTAATAAAACTCAATCACAAGTTAAAATAAAAATTGCAAACAAAATTTCTAAACATTTAAACCTAATTTTATGGCTTTTTAACTCACGATAAAAATGCCATGTCAGTACATTCTTTTTGAAGATACTTGACCATTGCTCTCTAGTCAAACTTTTTCTCTTGGAGACATCCACTGAACAGTGTAGCGCCTAGAACAGCACCTGCCAGATGGCAGGCACTCCATAATGTTTGTTAAGTGATAAATGAATGCATAAGAAATACTAATTTGTTACACACCTGTGAACATCTAGTAACCTAGCTTGAACTCTGAATGAGTGGGAGAGAGTGTCTTGAGAGCAGAGGCTGAGTCAGATTTACCACTGGGTTCTGATCTGAGACAAATAACATGAGCCACCAAATGCCGAGCACACACTTTATCATAAGCAGGGATTTTATAACAAACATGGCACTTTTTGAGCTATCTAGCATATCATGCTCACGAAGTCTTGACTTCTGAATGTCTTTCTCCTAACTTATAGGTGAAATGACAGAGAACCTTTACTCATTCATTCATTTAATAAATATGTAATGAATGCCTTCCACGTGTCAGGCACTATTCTAGGCTCAGCTTAAGAAAAAGACCAAGGAGCCAAGATGGCGGAACAGCATGGAAGTTTTTTTGCATCTCGCGTTCATGAAATACAGCCATATCAACACTAAACCATCCTGCATACCTAGAAAACTGATTTGAGGATTAACACGACAATCTGCACAACCTGAACCACAGAACTCAGCAGTTATGTGGCACAGATAGGTGAACTGGGGGAGAGAAGCCGCTGAGGGCAGGGAGCTGTTCTGGCTTGTGGAGAGAGGATAGAGATGTGAGGAGACTACGGGAAAAGCACCCCCCCAAAAAGCAGTTGGAGAGAAAGTAGAAAAGTAGAAACAGCCACAGGGACTGAACTAAAAAGGGAGAAAGGAGAAGGTTTAAATTCCATTAAGACTCTATATTGGGGCGCCTGGGTGGCGCAGTCGGTTAGGCATCCGACTTCAGCCAGGTCACGATCTCGCGGTCTGTGAGTTTGAGCCCCGCGTCGGGCTCTGGGCTGATGGCTCAGAGCCTGGAGCCTGTTTCCGATTCTGTGTCTCCCTCTCTCTCTGCCCCTCCCCCATTCATGCTCTGTCTCTCTCTGTCCCAAAAATAAATAAACGTTGAAAAAAAAATTAAAAAAAAAAAAAGACTCTATAAACAGGGGAAGCACAGAGTCTGAAACTCCACAGCTTGATACCTGGCGGTGCTCTGGTGGAAAGGGCGAATCCCCAGGAGCAGATTGAGGTCTGGGGGATCCTCAGGCCACACAAGGAGAGGCTGTTCCCCTGCTGGGAGGACATTTGGTAGAGAGTGTGCAGCCACCCCAGAGGCAGGCAAAGGTCCCAGCAGACCCCAGAGAACAACCACATTCACTGGTGCTGGTACAAGGATGTTACAGGGGAAGCCTGGCACCAGATATGTGTTGTGGTTTTCCATAATCCCTGAACACGATTCCCTGCTACACGATTGCATGAACGTTTTCTGGGGTGGGCTGGCACCCAGCTGCAGTCCCTGGGCATTGGCAGCAGCGCAGTCTCCTGAATGTTCCTGGGTGCGGCCAGCACCCGGCCATTGCTCAGTGAGACCCTCCCCCAGAAGGTCTGAGCGGGTCAAAGCCGCAGTCCCTCAGAAGTGAGGGGTTGGGAAACACAGCCGCATCTGAGATAAAACTCTGGCAACCTGACGGCTTGGTCACAGACAGTGTAAAAGCAGGAAGTGGATGGAAGCCAGAGACAAAGGACAGTGTGCTATTGCTGCTTGGGGAGAATAGAGTTCCAATACTAGAGACTGGGTAGCTGGGTGATGCCATTTTCACCCCTGCTGCGCATGTGCATACACACCTACAGGCACCACAACAATCCACCCCAGCAAGCTAAGCAAAGCCATCTAGTGGAGAATGGAGCTGTTACACGAAGCCCCGCCCAGCAGGGCCAACCTCACTCTTCAGGAACACCCTGGGGCATCTCCACCTGCTTAGTTTATGGACTTTAAAGTGCTTCATAGTTTGCCTTTTGGGGGAAAACAATGTAATTTCAATCATATTTCAGTCGTTCACTGGTCCATCTATTCAATTTTCTTTTGTTTTCATTTCCTTTATTTTTCTTGAATATAGAAAGAGAAAACATGTATTATCAATTTTTATTAAAAATAATTTTCTTTAATTTTTTCTACTATATTTTTTACTTTTTTGTAAGTTTTTCAAATTCTTCTTTACTTCCATAATTTCATTTTATTCTATTTCATTGTATTCATTTTTTCAAATTTTCAAATGTTTCCCCTTTTTCCCCCCTTTTTTCTCTAATCTATCAAGCTCTTTTCAACAACTAAACCAAAACACACCTAAGATCTAGCATCATTTGATTTTGTGTGTGTGTGTGTGTTATTTTTAATTTTTTAATTTTTTTAACCTTATTAATAATTCCTTTTCTTCCTTCAAAATACCAAAATGAAGGAATTCACCCCAAAAGAAAGAGCAGGAAGAACCGACAGCCAGGGACTTAATCAACACAGATACAAGCAAGATGTCTGAACCAGAATTTAGAATCACAGTAATAAGAATACTAGCTGGGGTTGAAAATGAATTAGAATCCCTTTCTGCGGAAATAAAAGAAGTAAAAGCTAGTCAGGATGAGATAAAAAATGTTATAACTGAGCTGAAATCTCAAATGAATGCCACAGCGGCAAGGATGAGTGAGGCAGAGCAGCAAATCAGTGATATAGAGGACAAACTTATGGAGTATAATGAAGCAGAAAAAAGGGGGTAGACTAAGACAAAAGAGCACAATTTAAGAATTAGAGAAATCAGTCACTCATTAAAAAGGAACAACATCAGAATCATAGGGGTCCCAGAAGATGAAGAGAGAGAAAAAGGGGTAAAAGGGTTATATGAGCAAATCATAGCACAAAACTTCTTAACCTGGGAAAGACACAGACATCAAAATCCAGGAAGCACAGAGGACTCCCATTAGATTCAACAAAAACCGACCATCGACCAAGCCACAGAAACTTGGCAGGCCAGAAAGGAGTGGCAGGGTATATTCAATGTGCTGAATCAGAAAAATATGCAGCCAAGAATTCTTTATCCAGCAAGGCTGTCATTCAAAATAGAGGGAGAGATTAAAAGTTTCCCAGACAAACAAAAATTAAAGGAGTTTGTGACCACTAACCAGCCCTGCAAGAAATTTTAAGGGGGAAATCTCTAAGGGGAGAAAAGACAAGAAAAAACAAAACAAAACAAAACAAAACAAAACAAAACAAAAGCAACAAAGACTAGAAAGGACCAGAGAACACCACCAGAAACTCCAACTCTACAAGAAACATAATGGCAATAAATTCATATCTTTCAGTACTCACTCTTAAATGTCAATGGACTAAATGCTCCAATCAAAAGACATAGGGTAACAGAATGGATAGAAAACACAATCTGTCTATATGCTATTTACAAGAGACCCACTTTAGACCTAAAGACACCTTCAGATTGAAAGTAATGGGATGGAGAACCATATATCATGCTAATGGTCAACAAAAGAAAGTAGCCATACTTATATCAGACAATCTAAATTTTAAAATGAAGACTGTAACAAGAGATGAAGAAGGGCCTTATATCATAATTAAGGGGTCTATACACCAAGAAGACCTAACAATTGTAAACATTTGTGCACCAAATGTGGCAGCAGCCAAATATATAAATCAATTAATCACAAACATAAAGAAACTCATTGAAAATAATACCATAATAGTAGGGGACTTCAACACCCCACTTACATCAAGGGACAGATCATCTAAACCAAAAATCAGAAAGGACACAATGGCTTTGAATGACACACTGGACCAGATGGACTTAACAGATATATTCAGAACATTTCATCCTAAAGCAGCAGACTATACATTCTTCTCCAGTGCACATGAAACATTCTCCAGAATAGATCACACACTGGGACACAAATCAGCCCTCAACAAGTACAAAAGGATCGAGACCATACCGTACATATTTTCAGACCACAATGTTATGAAACTCTAAATCAACCTCAAGAAAAAATTTGGAAAGATAACAAACACTTGGAGACTGAAGAACATCCTACTAAAGAATGAATGGGCTAACCAAGAAGTTAAAGAGGAAATTAAAAAGTTCATGGAAGCCAATGAAAATAATAACACCACAACCCAAAACTTCTGGGATGCAGCAAAGGCGGTCATAAGAGGGAAGTATATAGCAATCCAGGCCTTCCTAAAGAAGGAAGAAAGGTCTCAGATACAGAACCTAACCTTACACCTTAAAGAACTGGAAAAAGAACAGCAAATAAAATCCCAAACCAGCAGAAGACAGGAAATAATAAAGATTAGGGCAGAAATCAATGCTATCAACCCCCCCCCCCCGCAAACAAACAAACAAACAAACAGTAGAACATATCAATGAAACCAGAAGCTGGTTCTTTGAACGAATTAACAAAATTGATAAACCACTAGCCAGTTTGATCAAAAAAGAAAAAGGAAAGGATGCAAATTTAAAAAATCAAGAATAAAAAAGGAGACATCACAACCAACACAGCAGAAAGAACACCATGCTTTCTTTCTGCTCTTAATAAGCTCTTAATTGCTCTTAATAAGAGAATATTAAGAGCAATTATATACTAATAAAATGGGTAATCTGGAAGAAATGGACAAATTCCTAGAAACATATAAACTACCCACATTGAGGGGCGCCTGGGTGGCTCAGTCGGTTAAGCGTCTGACTTCAGCTCAGGTCACGATCTCACGGTATGTGAGTTCGAGCCCCACGTCGGGCTCTGTGCTGACTGCTCAGAGCCTGGAGCCTGTTTCAGATTCTGTGTCTCCCTCTCTCTCTGACCCTCCCCCGTTCATGCTCTGTCTCTCTCTGTCTCAAAAATAAATAAATGTTAAAAATAAACGTAAAAAAAAAATTTAAACTACCCACATTGAAACAGGAAGAAATAGAAAATTTGAACAGACCCACACCCAGGAAAATCAAAAATCTCCCAAAAAACAAGAGTCCAGGGCCAGATAACTTTCCAGGGGAATTCTACCAAACATTTAAGGAAGCGTTAACACCTATTCTCTTGAAGCTTTTCCAACGGATACGGATGTGTTATTTTGAAGGGGCACATGCACCCCAATGTTTATAGCAGCACTATCAACAAAAACCTAAGTATGGAAAGAGCCCAAATGTGTCCATCAATGGATGAATGGATAAAGAAGAGGTACACACACACACACACACACACACACACACACAAAATAGAGTATTACTCGGCAATCAAAAAGAATGACATCTTGCCATTTGAAACTATGTGGATGGAACTAGAAGGTATTATGCTAAACAAAATTAGTCAGTCAGAGAAAGACAAATATGATATGACTTCACTCATATGAGGACTTTAAGATACAAAACAGATGAATATAAGGGAAGGGAAGCAAAAATAATAGGAAAACAGGGAGGGGGACAAAACAGAAGAGACTCTTAAATATGGAGAACAAACAGAGGGTTACTGGAGGGATTGTGGGAGGGTGGATGGGCTAAATGGGAAAGGGGCAGTAAGGAATCCACTCCTGAAGTCATTGTTGCACTATATGCTAACTAACTTGTATGTAATTTTTTTTTTTTTTTAACATTTATTTATTCTTGAGACAGAGAGACAGAGAGCATGAACAGGGGAGGGTCAGAGGAAGAGGGAGACACAGAATCTGAAACAGGCTCCAGGCTCTGAGCTGTCAGCACAGAGCCCGACGCGGGGCTCAAACCCACAGACCGCGAGATCATGACCTGAGCCGAAGTCGGACGCTCAACCGACTGAACCACCCAGGCGCCCCTGTATGTAAATTTTTTAAAAATAATTAAATTAAATTAAATTTTTAAAAAAGACCAAAATGTCTACCCTCAAGGAGCTTACTCTCTATGGTAGAGAGACAGACAATAAGCAAGATAAATAAGTAAAATAGGTCCATGTAAATGGCGATGAGTGCTAAGGAGAAACATTTGAGCAAGGAAGGGGGACAGAGAATGACAGGGTTATGGTGAGAAGGAAGGGAATTGGGGCTAAAAGGAAAGGAGCAAGAAGAGTCTGCTGGAGGTGAAGATGTGTTAAGACCTGAAAGCAGTTAGGGAGGCAGTTTCTTTCTGCCTTCTTTCCTCCCTCCCCTCTTCCTTCCTTTCTTCCTTCCTTTTTTTCCTTCCTTCCTTCCTTCCTTCCTTCCTTCCTTCCTTCCTTCCTTCCTTCCTTCCATCTTCCTGCCTGCCCTTTGCTCCTGGGCCCAGCAGGAGCACTCCACATGCTCTCTGGCCGACCCCATGACTCTTGCCCACAGGCTGCACCTCCAGGAGCCAAGAAGAGATTTCCATTTTTAAAAGTTTGTTAAGGTTTTCTTTATGGGTCAGCATATGGTCTATCTTGTGCCTGTCCTGTGTGCAACTGAAAAGAATGTGTACTCTGCCGTTGCTGAGTACAGTATTCTGTAAGTGCCACTGAGGTCACGTTGGTTAATGATACTATTCAGATCCTCTATGTCTTCTTTGCCTCCTTTCTCTATGAATCACTGAAGTCTCCATCTCTAAGTAGATTTGCCTTTTTCTCCTTTGAGTTCTAGCAGTTTTTGCTGTGTGTTTTTTTTAAGCACTGTTGTTAGCATGGTACACATTTAGGATTATTAAGTCTTTTTGGAGGATTAATTTCTTTATCACTATATAATACCACTATTTATCCTTGAAAATATTCCTTATTTTGAAGTTTACCTTTTCAAATATTAATACAATACAGCTACTCCAGCTTTCTTTAGTGATTTGATGGCGTCTATTTTTTCATCCTTTTACCCATAATGAGGCTATGTTTTCATGTTTAAGGTAAGACAATATCAAGTGGTCTAACATATATGCACTTGGAATACCAGAGGGAGAAGAGAGAGAGAATGAGGCAGAAGAAATATGGGAAGAACTAATGGCTGAGAGTTTCTCAAAATTCATGACAGACAACAAACCACAAATCCAGGAAGCTCAGAAACATCAAGCAGAAAACACAAAAACAAACAAAAACATCACGCCTAGGCATATAATTTTTAACCTGCTGAAAATAAAATATAAAAAGCAAGTCTTGAAGGCAATCAGGGGGAAAAGGCAGATTATATTCCCTAAGGCAGGAGACTCAAGGGTAGTCAGAAACACCATGGTAGTGCCTTTAAGAAGATCATCAATGCAAAATCGAAAGAAAGAAAGAAAGAAAGAAAGAAAGAAAGAAAGAAAGAAAGAAAGAAAGAGAAAGAGAGAGAGAAAGAAAGAGAGAGAAAGAAAGAAAGAGAAAGAAAGAGAGAGAGAGAAAGAAGAGAGAAAGAAAGAAAGAAAGAAAGAAAGAGAAAGAAAGAAAGAAAGAAAGAAAGAAAGAAAGAAAGAAAGAAAGAAAGAAAGAAAGAAGAGAGAAAGAAAAAGAAAGAAAGAAATCTGGAGTTCACTTCTCCAAAGTTATGGCAACCTATTTTGCAGCAACCTTAAAACTTTCAATAGCATGCCCTTTGACCACCAGATATTCCAAAGTACAGAGAAGTGCCTTATTCAAAGCAAACCAGGAAAACAACTCCCTCTACACCAGTACTCATTGACTCCTTCATCAACCTGTCTGCTCTGCCTGCACACCCCGCTAGTGACGTCTGTGCTGTTGTCCCCACAGGCCCTGAAGAGGGTGACTGCAGAAGAGAGTACACTCGTAGGCACACTCGACATTGGGAAAGAAGGAGACTGAACATATTACCAGGTGTGGATGACCCAGCTAAACTTCCTGAAACAGCCTGGGAGTGAGAAGGGGTGAGAAGGGGACTTAACCACATTCTGCTTTCACAGACATTAGGGAGACCACTGATACGGAGATTGGCAGGGCTAATACCGGGCTGCTGGTGATGTCCTCTCGGCCAGTTTTGGCACCTGTACCCTGGTTTCCTGCCCCCGAGGGAGAGAGAAAGAAACCCAAAGCAACGACAACAACAAAAATCAAAAAAGACAGAGAAAATCACAACAAGAGCAAACCAAATAGGGGAAACTATCAAGGACACAGCACCAGAATGAAATGAGTATGTATTTACTCCAGAAAAGCTAGAGGTAGGATGGCAGACAGAGGAAAATTGAGAACTAAAATATAAACCATGACACAGAATAATTAAATGATGGGAAACAGATGTGAGTGTGTGTGAGGAGAAGAGGAAATGAAGAGACAGAAAGAAAACCCAAGTTGGCTATGAGAGGGCGAGCGGCTCTCGCGGCACGGGGTTGACTCACGAATGCGGGATGGGACATGTGTCCTAGACAGAGGGTGCCAAGGAAGGAAGGCAGAAGAAAGGGTGTTGGTGCCCAAGGCCACAGGTGAGCAAATGAAGTAGGCTTGTACTGGCAGTCTTTTTTCCCTAAATGCACTGAGAAAAAATTGTTAACGGGCTCACAACGCATCAAGCAGCTGATGATTAAAATGATTTGCAGGGTGCTGATTAGCAACCCCAAGCCTCAAACGTCCTTAGAGGTGAGCGGAAGGGTGTTAAGCCCCCAGTTGCTCCTGTAGCTCTCAGCTGGATCAAGGCTTCCTCACTCTGCTAACTTTATTTTTAAGGACAGAATCTAATTCGGTTTCCAAACAACCACCTCCAAAGCCCCAAATTGCACTGGCAGTCACAGCAGGGGGACTCCCTCCCTGCAGTCAATTCTCCATACCATATGCTCACATGCCAAATTTCGCACCTTCAACACTATATATTTTGGAGAGACTAAGAAATCATATCCCTAACGTAGTGATTCAAAGGATCTCACTTTGGCAAAAAGGACCATCTGAAATTAGGCTCGTTGGGGTAGGGGTGGGGGTGGGTCCAAAAATCTGTCCTAACACAGCAGGCCATGATGCCCCCACCTACCAAGTTAGTGTTGTTGGAGCCCGAACACTCTCCCATGGGGGAGATCACATGTGGGGGATCACATGTGCTATTAGCCTCTTTTCACACTGGACTTAGCAGCTACTGGAAAGATGATGGTTCTCTGGAAATGACAGAATGATTGACTGGAGTCTTTCTTCTCCATGGATCAGTGGAGGGAATGGGATTTTTCTTACTTGCTTGCATGATTTCCTATTACCAAATGGAATATTAAAATCTTATAACAATGATAAGGTGACCACAATCTGAGTCTGAAACTCCCGTGACTGTGCTCCCATAAGAAAGAAATAGGCACGGGTATTATTTTGAATCCTCAGATTTCAATTGTGTGTGACAGAACATTAGAGTTTTATTGTCCGAGTAAGGGGATACAGTGTGGGAAGGCAGGGTTTTATGAGACCCAAATTACTACGAACATTTACCACACGTGTTATTAAATTTTTACCTCAAATCCTCCAAATGTCTGCCCTTGTTTTTCTTTCCTGGACCAATTCCCAGCTCCCCATTGAACTCGGGTGTCACGTGGGTTGCACAAATCGACTGCATGCTCTGCATGCAGTTCTGTTCCCACCTGCTGAAGAGAAGGACCCCTCCCTGAGGCTCATCGTGGAGAGGAAAGCACCTCTTCTGCCGGGAACTCAGCTGGCCTCTCAGACCAAGCTTTGGTATCCAACAGAACAGCAAGCTCTCCCATGAAGTCAGCACTTTCTAGGTTCTAGGAGCTTCCTGACCAAAACTCCAGCCTGACAGCCAAGCTTTTGTCTATTGAGGTATTGATGGGATCCCTCAAAGAGTCATCTCTCAGGTACCAATGAACTGTACCTTCCCTCATCAGGGTTTCCATGGTGTGTGGGTTAAATTATGTCCCTCCCACCAAAAAAGATAGGCTGAAATCCTAACCCCTAGCTCCTCAGAACCTTACCATACTTGAGATTGGGTCTTTACAGAGGTCATTAGGGTGGGCTCTAATATAGCTGGGGTCCTTAGTAAAAAAAGAAATTTGGGGCTCCTGTGTGGCTCAGTTGGTTAAGTGTCTGACATTGGCTCAGGTCATGATCTCACAGTTCGTGAGTTTGAGCTGTCTGTGTGGACAGCTCTGAGCCTGGAGCCTGCTTCGGATTCTATGGCTCCCTTTCTCTCTGCCTTCCCCCACTCACACTCTGTCTCTCTCTTTCTCTCTCAAAAATAAACATTAATTTTTTTTTAAATAAAAAGAAAGAGAAATTTGGACACAGAGACAGACATACGTAGAGGGAAAACAAAATGTGAGAGACACAGGAAGAGATGCCATCTACAAACCAAGGAGAGATCCTGGAACAGACCCTTCCCTCACAGTCCTCAGAAAGAAATAACCTGCTGACACCTTGATTCCGGAAACCTAGCCTCCAGAGCTGGGAGACAATGCATTTCTGCTGCTTAAGCCAATCAATTTGTGGTACATTGTTGCAGCAGTCCCAGGAAACTGACATTCTTGGCTTCCTGTCCTCGGCACCAAGCCGGTGAGGGCCAAGGGAGAGCTTGTCTATATCTGAGCCAGTTTAATTTTGGATGGCATTCCACAGTGGAACGAGGGAACTGAGTGCCACACGGCCAAGGAGTGTTATTAAGAATACTATAAGGGCTTTGCTCCCTTAGAAGACATTGAGTCCCTTGACCCAAAATCTAAATGTAACGGACACATAGACCGTGTGTGTGTGTGTGTGTGTGTGTGTGTGTGTGTGTGTGTCCCATAAGATAGTGGGTATGAAATGGTTATCCAGAAGTAAGGTCCCCAAGGAGGCTCCCCCAGTGCCTTGCCCAGGGTGCTGTACAGGTGGTATCATGACTTTCACACACACACACACACACACACACACACACACACACACACATATATGACTTTCATATTCTGTCCCACCGAACCGCTCCCATTCAGCTTGGATTCTGGTCAGAAAACAAACCTGTCGGCCAAAATAACAATACAGCTTTGTCCATAAAAATAAATTAACATAAAAACATTAAGCTCCTGGAAAGGAAAGGTTCCATAGACCTAAAGGGCAGCAGTTCTAGCTGAAGGAATGCCATGATTAGAAGGATAAATTGTTTCTTTTTAAAATCTATTAAGAAAGGGGATGGCTTCGGGCGGGGTGGGGGGGCGTGGATTTACAGACAAGGTTGTACTTGCGTTTAACTGAAACACAACGGAGAGACGTCGGATATATTGTTTTCACTGGCTGGAATAGTGAGGGTATTTGTATCCCCCCCCCCTACTCTAAGGAGAGGCCCTGAAAGCTCACTCGGCCACCTCTGAGGCGTGAACATGGGTAGCCGTCCCCCGCCCCCACGGTGGCCCGGCACGGGCGGGGGGAGGAGGGGTAGGCCCCGCAGGAGGCGGGGCGCCAGCTCGCAGCCGCTGAGAGGCCAAAAGTGGAAGCGGCGGAGCTTCCTTTGGCTCCAGGGGTCCGAGGAGAAGCAGCTCGGTGCCGGGAGCGGGCACAGGGGACGTGGTCGGTGAAACCGCGGACGCCCGACTCCGCCCTGGGTTCTGGAGGGCCTGGGGGCCGGCCTGCGGCCAAGGAGTGCCGGCGGAGCTGGGCGATGGGGGTGCCTGCAGCAGCGCTCCAGCCACCCCGCTGGGGCCGCGGGCTCCAGGAAGGGGCACCGGATGTCCCCGGCCCTGCCCGCCGGCCTGACCGCCGCCCCCCCCACGGCCACCTCACGCCCCCTGGCGGCCACAGCTGGCTCGCCTGCTCCTGCGGCCGTCCCAACGCGGGCACTGAGCACCTGCACTTGGGGAAGATGGTGGGGGCAAATTCTCGGGGACTCTAGTGCCTCCTAGGGGCAGGGAAGAAGAAAGTGGCCGTTTCCACCGAAGGGACCTCTTTCAGTGTCTTCACGACTAGGAAATGACAGCTGAGCGTCCCCCAAAGCATCTACCCACCTGGTCACCCAGTTCTGGTGGCAGAACTGAGCCCGCATTTGCATGTCCCCCAGGGAGGATCCTTATTCCTCCTGAGGGCGCCTTTGCTCGCCTCTTCTGCAGATATTAGGTAGCTTAATGCTTTGCCGACCCCACCGGTTAGATCCCCTTGACTATGTGTGATTCGGATATCCCGTCTTGTCAAATATAAGACTTGCCAAGCCTGCCAGCCTACCCTGGAGATTTGGGACTTGCCAGTCTCCACAATCATGTGAGCCAACTCCTTAAAGTAAATCTAGACAGATACAGATATAGGTTTATTAATCAGGCGATAGCTGTAGGCTTGCGAATAGAGTGTATAGCTATAGGTGCATTCTCTTGGTTGTGTGTCTGGAGAACCCTGACTCCTGCGGGATCCCCAACCCAGCTCAGACCCATCCCTCACCCACTTCAGAACCTGGTCCAGCAATACCCCTCTTCTGTCTTATCAGTTTTTCCTCTCCAGAGATGACTTCCTTCTGCATAAAACATACTGCTGTTTCATCTTTTTAAAAGTCTTGACTTAGAAATCTTTCTTGGAAGTTCTCTTCCAGCTGCTATTCCATTTCTTTGGTCCTCTTGCAACAACATTCCTCTAAAGAGTTGTCTGTGTTCTTTGTCCCCAGTTTCTTTCCTCCCGGTTCTCTTTGTTTGCCTTTTTATTGTGAAATTGACAAACATAAAAAAGGTGGAGTGGGGGGTAAAAACAAAAGCACAAAGCTTAATGATTTATCCAAAACAAATACCCTTGCTACCACCATCCAGGTCAAGAAATAGCACATTAGCAAGAACAGAAGCCTTCCTCATAACCCCTCCCACTTCCTACCCATTTCCACCCCCAAAGGTAAACATCATCCTGACTTTTATGAAAATGACTTCCTTCACTGATTTGATTGCTTTGCCATCTAAGCATGCATCCATAAACTTTGTACTTTAGTTTTACCTATTTCTTGAATTTTAAGTAATGGGATAATTAAAAATGTCTTCTGTAGGGCTGGGTGGCCCAGTGGGTTAAGCCTCTGACTTTGGTTCAGGTCATGATCTTACTGCCTGTGTGTTCAAGCCCCCCATCGGGCTCTGTGCTGACAACTCAGAGCCTGGAGCCTGCTTTGGATTCTGTGTCTCCCTCTATTTCTGCCCTTCCCCTGCTTGTGCTTTGTCTCTCTCTGAAAAATAAATAACAACAAAAAAAATTTTTAATGTCTTCTGTAATTGCCTTCTTTCACTCAATATTGTGTTGGTAAAATTTACCCATGTTGACATATGTAACTGCATTTCATTTGTTTTCATTAACTTATATTATTCCTTTGCATTAGTTATCTATTGCTGTGTAACAAATTACCCCAGAATTTAGCAGCTGAAAACCAACATTTATCATATCACCCATGTTCTGAGAGTCCAGAATCATTTGTGGTTTAGCTGGGTGTTCTGGTTTATAGTCTCTCAGGTAGTTGTAGTCAAGCTATCAGGCCTTCAGGCCTTCAGCCCTGATAACTTAACTAGGGCTGGAAGATCCACTTCCAGATTCACTCACATGGCTGTTAACAAGAGATTAGGTCCTTGCCATGTGGGCCTCTCCATAGGACTGCTCATGACATAGATTCCCCAGAGGAAATAGTCCAAGAGAAAATATGGGAATGAGAGCTCCCACCATAGAAGCTACAATGTTTTTTATAACCTAATCTCAGAAGTGACACAGCATCGTTGCTATTGTATGCTATTGATCACACAGACCAAGCTGGTCCATTGTGGGAGGGGACCAGCCACGGACGTGAGCACCAGGAGGCAGGGATCACTGGGGACCATCTTGCAGGCTACCTATCATAACCTTTGTATAAACATAGAAAAATGTATTTATCCATTCCATTATCAGTCGACATTTGGGTTGTTTCTAGTTTGGGACTCTTATGAATAGAGCCTCTACGAACATTCTTAATACATGTCTATCAACACATATGTGCATGCATTTCTATTGGTTAAATACCTGAAAGTTTAATTACTATGTCCCTGCCTATGCATAAGCTCAACTTTAGTAACTAATGGACAAGTGTTTCACAAAGTGATCTACAAATTTATATTTTTACCAGGAGCAGATGAGATTTCAACATACTATGTGTCCACCACTTGGTATTGCCAATCTCTTTCACTTCTGCCATTCTGGTGAACATGTAGTGATGATATCTCAATATTCATCTCCCTGATGGATAAAGAACTTGCACACCTGTTCACGTATTTGTATTGCTCTTAGGACATAGTGTTTTGTGAAGTGTAGAACACATGGAGACATGGCACTCAGATCCTCCTTCAAGGGATGACATGCTGCCTACTGGCAGGGAGTATGGTCAGGAGACAGTCTCCAGCCAACAGTTTCTTCAAGGTTGGCCTTGAACCTTGTCAAGGTCCTGCTCTTCCTGGGGAGCTCATGCTCTGACTGAGCAAGGCAGAGCTATAAAGGCACAGCCATTTCAGCCTGAAACGGGACATACTAATGAGTGACATTTACTCCTGAGCACCTCCCGGTTGGCCCAGGCTTTGCTAGACCCACATCAAAGTTCAGCTCCTTTCTCGCCCTATCCTGCTTCATCCCTGTTTTATTCACAATAAACATCTTGATTTTTTTTTTTTTTGAGAGAGAGAGAGAGACAGCGCATGTGTGCTTGTGTGCACACACGCACCCATGCAATTAGGAGAAGGGCGGAGGGAGAGGGAGAGAGAATATCAAGCAGGCTCCAAGCCCAGTGCAGAGCCTGACACAGGGCTCGATCTCACGACCCTGAGATGATGACCTGAGCCAAAATCAAGAGTCGGACTCTACACTGACTGAGCCACCCAGGTGCCCCGACATCTTGCTTCTTAATAAACATCTGGTACCACAAACTCCTTCTCAGTGTCTGTTTCTGAAGGACTCGATCTGTGGCACAAACTGTCTTTTCAAGCCTATTGCTGATTTTCCTATTGAGTTGTCTTTTTTTCTTCTTACTAATTTGTAGGAGTCTTTTGTTTAGTATGGATTCAAGTCCTTTGTCAATGACGTGTGTGGCAAATATCTTTTCCCACTCTAGGGCTTTCGTTTTTCACTTCTTTATTGTGTCTTTGAAGAACAAAAGTCCTTCATTTGGATGTAATTCGATTTCTCAAATTTTTTTCCTTTTTAGACATGCCCTTTGTATCCTACCCTGAGGTCATAAAAATCTCTTATATTCTAAAAGCTTTCATTGTTTTGCCTTTCAAATTTAGATTTACAAGCCACCTGGAATTAATTGTTTCATAAGGGATGAGACAGAGGCCATGTGTCAGTTCCCCCCACTCCCCCGCCACCCCCGAATGGGTATCCTATTGTCCCAGCTCCACATTTTGAAAACACTCTCCTTTCCTTCACTGTTCTGCAATGCCACCTTGTCACGTATACCAGGTGTGTGAGTCTGTCCACATGTGCGGGGCTGTTTCTGGATTTCCCTTCTGTATCACTGGCCTTTTTGCTTTTGTCCCAATACTACCCTGTCCTCGTTCCCATTCCTGTTCAAGCCCCCTTGGAACAGGGTTTTGCCTCCAGCTGTTCCACTGCGATTGCTCTTAGGAAAATCTCAGGTCAATTCTCAGCTGTCATTTTACTTTCTTTCTGAGCAGTAGGTGACACCAATGGCACCCCTTCTCCTGACACAGTGTCCTCCTGGTCACTGCACTCTTGGTTTTCCTGCTCTCCTTCTCTGCCTCCGGCACCACTGCCTTCCCCCCTCCCCGCCTCCAACCCTGTAATGTCAACCCCCCTCAGGGCCCAGACCTCTACTCATATTTCTTTAGGGATCCCATCCAGCATGTAAATGCCATTTAACCCCAAATTTGTATTTCTAACTGGACTTTGTTCTCAAACCCGACTCCTACATCCAGCCGCCTCCCTAAGATGTTCATATGAAGAATCTCAATCTAACATATCAAAACAGGACTTCTAACTTTTCCTCCCAGATCTGTTCCACCTCTTGCCTTTACCTTCTCAGCTGATGGCAACTCCCTCCTTCCATTTGTTCAGACACATCCTTAGCAGCATCCTTACTCCCTTCTTTCTCTCATAGCAGCACATCCGACTCATTGGACGAGCCTGCTGGCTTTACCTTCAAATATGCACAGCCCAAATCCAAACACTGCCCCCTACCTCCACGGCTGCCACACCGTCCACAGCTGCCACACCATCGGAGCCTCCGTATGGGTTGAGGCACAGCTATACTACCTCACCTATTGCCTTGTAATGTATGTAAAAACTTCAGGGAGGTTTCTGCAGTAACCTCACTGGGTCTTCCTGCTTCAAGCCCCCTCTCTTTAGTCTGTTTCTGTTTGTTTGTTTTAAACACAACAGCCAGAGGAATCCTTTTAAGACACAAGCAGATCCCGTCCCTCCCTTGCTCAAAAACTTGCAGTGGCTCCCACTTCACCCAGAGTAGAAGCTGATGTCCTTACAAGGGTCTACAGGGCCCAGCCTGCTGTGACTTTGCTCTCTCTCCCCTGATTCACTCTGATCCACTCCCTGGCCTCTTGAGTGTTCTGCATACAGGCCAGGCCGCTAGTGTCTTGGAGCCTGTGTGTTTGCTTTGCCCTCTGTCCAGAACACTCTGCCCCCAAATCAGTATGGCTAACTTCTTCATTCCTTCTTCATTCCTTCAAGCCTTTACCCAGATGTCAGCCTTGAGATGAGGCCCGTCTTGACCATGAAAACTGAAACTGTCCTCCCTGCCTTCTTTACCTTTCTCTACTTCTTTTTCCATTACACTTAGCAAGTTCAGATATACTATTTACATTACTTATCTGTTATGTTTATTGTTCATTCTTTACCCCCTGGTAGAATGCATGGCAGGGATCTTTTCCTGCTTTTTCTGTTCTGTTCTCTTTGTGTTCCAAGCACCTGGAACAGCAAACAATAGTCTACTATTAGCTTTGTCCTCTGCCCCTCCCTACACCCTCAGGTCCCAGGCCCTGGAGCCCGAGAGGAACCTCCTTTGGGGAGGAGGGTGCTTCCTGTGGTGGCTCTGCTGTGGGAGGCTGTGTGGCACAGGTAGACACATGGGTTGTGGACTGTGTGCAGCAGCCTGTATGGAAAGGTGCCTACATCCCTGCTCCAGTTTTGTCACCAGCTGTGACAAGTCACTTCTCTTCTCTGGGTCTTCCTTTCTAGGTCTCTCCCTCACATCAACACCTGGCCCTCTGTGGGTAAAACCAGGAGTGCAATTTACTTCAAACTAGAGCCGAAGAGAAGTCATTAACTTCCCACAACAGTGCCATCCCACGGAGGTAGCTCCCAAGACCAAAAGCCAGGGATTTTGGGGGCGCCTGGGTGGCTCAGTCAGTTGAGCATCTGACTTCAACTCAGGTCATGATCTCAGGGTTTGTGAATTCAAGCCCCGCTGTCAACCCAGAGCCCACTTCAGATCCTCTGTCCCTTTGTCCTTTGCCCCTTCCCCATTCGCGTTCTCGGTCTCAAAAATAAGCATATAAAACTAAAAAATGTTAAAAAAAACCCAAAAACAAAATCCAGGGATTTTGTTTCTAGTCCACATTACAGACAGTTTATGTGGACAGTTAGGGAGGATTATAAATACCTTAGTACCAAATGCAAAGTAAACTTTGCAAATCATACTGAGATGGAGGAAGGCTTCCTTTTAAAAAAAAAAATTTTTTTTTCTCACTCAATTTTTTTCTCTTTAACACACATTCAAAAATCTACTCAAAACTCAGTTTTAGTATTACCAAACCCAAACTCCCATCTGAAATGTGCTCTTCCTGAAGTGTCACTTCTGACATTTAGTGAGCTACCCTGTCATGAAGTCAGCAGACTTGAAAGACGTGGGGGTTTTCAGTGTATAAAGAAAGAATGCTGTGAATCATAACACTATAGTTTCATCTCCAATTCTCAAAAGCACTTCGCTGAAAATCGCATTAATCCTTGTAATTTCCATGACAATAGGCCTGGATCAGGGTTTTGTGAGGAAGGGGCGGGGTAAGTGGGGCCAGAGCTCCTGGGGATCGTGGGAAAGACTAAGTGCAGAGTTCTGACCCAGGAGTTGGTTGTGGGCAGAGCTACAACTTCAGGACACTTGGGAGGGGTGCCTTGCTTCCCTTTGGCGGGGGCACCCCTCCTGGTGCTACCTCTCCACTCTGTTTCAGTGTGTGTGTGCTATCGCGTCAAGGAGACCAACTGTAGGCTTTTGGAGAAACTTGGAAAGAGAAGTTCAGCACAGCCAGTGACTGAAGTCCCAAGGACGTGGCAGAAAATCAAGAAATAAAAAAGCTGGAGAGACACTAAGAGAACACTGGATGTTAATTATACTGGCATTTCTTTTTTAAAGGCTGGAGAAACTTGGATGCAATTATAAAGTAAGTAGACTAATTTTACAAAGATATAGATGCAGACTAATGCATAGAAATGAGGGAGACTAGAGTTATCCTGGTAATATTATTGGATGTCTCAAATGCAGCTCAATGATAATGATTTTTAAAGTCTCTCATTAAATTTTAGTCACATCCCTCATTCTTGATCAAAATGTCTATCAGCAAATTTGATTCCCCTCCCCACTCATCTGCATAATCTCTAACTTTGACTTTTCACAGTCAAAACCAAAAATAAATCTTCCTTCAAAGGACGATCCCAGGTGCCAGCACGACTCTTGAGAGTATTTCAGAGCTTCCTCAATTTCAACCAAAGTCCAAAGATTCCCTGTAAACAGAGGTACTGTGTATTTTGAATTCTGACTTTTGACAATTTTCCACGGGAATCTCATGTTTCTGCACACCTTGTGAGAGGAGGCACAGAGCTTTCTTGTTCCAGACTATCTTTTTATGTAGGAAACAACCTTGGAAGAGAGAGTTTTACCCTCTTGGACAGCCTTGCTTGCATGCCCTTTAAAAGACTAGGCTTCCTGAGCTGGAAATTCCTCAGCTGTGACAGCCTCTACCTGGGCTACTCGGCATCGCCCCCATGGAACTTGGAAGACCAGAGGAGCAGATGAGGAACAGGAAGCTCACGCAGCCAGAGAGCCTTCTGACCTGGGACTCTCCTGTCTTTGGCCAACGTCCATGACACTGTGGCAGGTTAACTTGTTAGCTTGCACACAGCGTCTGACCCTTCATAGTTGTTGACACCAGTCACCCCCGAAACTTAAATCTCATAGAATAAAAGGATTTCTTTGTCCTACCTGATTTTCCAGCTCTCTCAGGCAAACGATCTAATACAATTCCAGTGCAATGAATACGTATGGATTGTCTTCTGGAGTTTGTTGCAAATGCACTTAATATTTACAGCCAGAAAAATGAGAAGTTAATATAATGTATTAAAAGACATATGTAAGAGAGACAATGGTTAGATAGGACTAAAAGAGGTTAAAGGGGAAGAAGGTAATCCTAGGAGGTGGAAATAAAATAAATCGCAAAGCACATATTTAATTTTGGTTTAGTCCCACAAGCGAAACCCTTCTTTGCTTAATTGAAAATTGTGGCCCTATCGCCCTCTACCGGAACCAGGCTGGAAACTACAGGGAAATTGTTTGAAGTTGCTCTTCATGGAATCTGCTCACATCTCTGTTATGCATTGCTACCACTTTCCAGACTTTAAAGTATAAACCTCAGGTGTTCAGAAAGATAAAGGAACACAGCTCCCTGTGCATCTGCAGCCTGACAGGTTAATGCTGAACCACCTCATGCTGAAAAGAGAGTAGGCAGTCCTTCCCAATACTCACCTTTAATTTGTAGCAGCCAGATTACAGGACCACTAACAGAACCACTAAGAGTAGCCTTTGCTGGACATCCCAACAGGTCGTCCCTAGCACTTCTGCCTCCACCTACCCCACTTCTATTCCATGGACATCTGCTTAGAACCCTTCCCTCATCTATTAACCCCATCACCAAACCTATTCAGTTCCATCTCAGAAAGTACCACTTTGCTCCTGGGCCCTACAGGACTAGACGGAATGCCAACTCTTCCAGCAGAGTAACATCACACTGTGAACCCAAACGGTGAGTGCCACAAGTCCAAACCTTCATTTTAGTTTAAATGTTACCCTATCTAGGGGCGCCTGGGTGGCTCAGTTGGTTGAGCAGCTGACTTCAGCTCATGATCTCACAGCTCGTTGAGTTCGAGCCCCGTGTCAGGCTCTGTGCTGACAGCTTGGAGCCTGGAGCCTGCTTCGGATTCTGTGTCTCCCTCTTGCTCTGCCCCTAACCCACTCACATTTTGTCTCCGTCTCTCTCAAAAATAAACAAACATTAAAAAAATAAATAAAATAAATGTCACCCTAACTGTACCTAAAAGCAGCCTGCCTAAATGTTTTGATCATGCACTGAAATCAGAAAAAAATATATAATGCACCAATAAATGTATTATTTATTTACAAATTATATAAGTGTACAATTGTACAATATATTATGTACATTATAAAACACACAAAAATAGAAATTTAAAAGGATGAGAGTAAATACAAATAACCATTTTACCTTTTCCCCACGGACTGATTATCTGCATACCCCAGGGATATATAACACACCCACCTGAAACCACAGCCCTAAAGCATGCCAAGGATTGCTGTATTTGGATTTTTAGCTCAAGTTACAGAAAAATGTGCAAGATCATAGCTTTTACAGTTTTGCAAAATAGCCCTAATATCTAGTTTAAATGTGTGAAGATGTTTGACACTAACTTAAGACACATTAGGACCAATCACCACACAGCCAATGAAATGGTACTTTATGGTTCAATGTTAGCCGTTTCATCTTAAGGCAAACTTAAATGGGGGTTTCATAGAGTTAAGTAAGAATATTTGGGGACAAAAATGCTTTCAAGAAATACTTAAAGGATGACGATTTGCCTGTTTAAGAAAAGCAAAAAACAAAAAACAGCTAGTACCTAAAAGCAATTCCTCTGCCTACGGTGGAAAAGACTTTAAAAGTGGTGGTGGGGGGGGGGGGGGGAGGGCATCCCAAACAATGACCATTAGCTAATGCAAACGGTTTAGAATGGATTGCCACACATCTGCCTGTCCTGATACCAGTGAGTCCTTAAGAACATGAATTCTTTGATTTCTATAGCCCCGGTATCCAATCATTGCCCTGGAAACATAGAAACACAGTGAATATATGACATATGATGAACAACCCCTCAAATACATAGACTGCGGAGTTACATTTGAAATAACTGTTGCGAAAGAACACTTCAGCATCTGGTTTTGATTTGTTGAAGCAAAGAACTAGATAGACATCATGGTCAGCAATACACTCAGAGAGTTTCATTACATTCCTCAACATCCTCCCACATCTTTTCCCCATCAGTCAGTCCTTTGGCATCCCGCAACCCACATTGCTTCCACCCAAGGTCTGAGCTTCCCGCCATGCAGCGGAGTAAAACAACAAGCCAGGCTTGTCCTTCTCCACCCCTTAGTGCAAGCTGGGAGAAATGTAAGGGTATTACCCCACACAAAGTGCTTCTTAATTTTAAAAAGTTATTCATGAAAACTTAAAAACTTTGTAGAAAGGACATGAACATCTGACTTTTGAGATTGGGATACACACATGACAAACACCATGGGGCCTCAATCAAGTTTTATAACTGCTAGACTTTCAAGTGTGGTCTCCTCATGGAAGAGTTATCTTCTAATAGGTACTTTGCCGATTTAGAGAAAAATACTACACAATTTAAATAAATTTCATAAATAATGTTTCACTTTGTGTACAGTTTTCATCTGTATGCTCGATTATTCTGTTGGCAAAATAGTTTCTTGATGAAAACAAAACTGAAACTACACTAAGAGTTTCCATTAGATTAATGCAAACCAGGGTCAGTTATCAAATCTTGATCAGGAGAAGACAGGATATGGAGTTTAGAGATTTGCTGAAGAGACGGGGGAACCATAAACCGAAGGCTCAGTTCTTTCACTATTGCAATATGGAGGGTTTTTTTTTTTTACCTAAAGTACTTATTAGAGGATAATGTACTTACTTGGTTGGGAAGTACATATAGATCACCCAGAGGGCAAAGGAAAACAGACTAGTGGCATTTTCTAAGGTCAAGGTGATGCTGTTTTTTTAAGTACTATGGTGAGTTACTAGGTTGTGAAATCATCCTCTCTAAACACAGAAAGCCTCTGTAAGACAAAATGGCTACTAGAATAGAAATACTTTCTTGAAAATTATCTTTTAAGAAAACCAGGACATGTGTACATTACACACTGGTTCGTTCACACGTTTTCTTGAACAACTCCTTTTGCTTGATGCTACGGGCAGGGCTCACTGCCTTCTACCACACTTAGGTGACCAGCAGCTGTCTCACCTGACAGTCTCACCTTCCCGGCAAAACCTAACTCAAAAATTAAACCCTCTACTTGCGAAGAGAAACAACTCCTCAGTGGCACTTCTGCCTGCCAAGAAAGGGTCTAACACCTTTAAAGAGAAAAACAGGTGATGGAGTTTCCAATGGAGAAATCGCTTTGAACATACTGTAGAAAATACTACATCCTAAATTTAGAACCAGGAAAACCATTCATGTTTTTGGTAATTTTCACATTTTATTTCCAACTACTGCAGTAACAAAACACCAGTGGTAATTCTGAATGGAAAGTGGCAACCTTTTAAATCAGTAAGGTCACAAATCAGTATTCCAACAGTACTTTGGCCTATGGAGATTTTGATAGGAGAGGGATTATTACAATCAGTCCTGTAATATTACAGACATACGCTTCCTCAGTAACTAGTAATAAAAATATTCATCTTACCTCAGTGATTCATCATGTACACATTTCTACTCTCTATAAGCACTATCCTTCGGGGTTGCAATGTGTGAGGGGGAAACTCCTCCCACTCATACGGTTTTCTATGCCATACAGACACAGTGGCCACTTGAGCAGTAATGGACATTATTATATTTTAGTTGAAAAATAAAAGAATGAATTATCCTATTATATGCTTTCTCTGGGAGTAAAAAGACACACCGTTACAAATGTAAAATGAGTCAAACTTCTATTTTATTGACAGGAGTCCAAAATGAATACAAAAAAATGCCTCCACTGCATGTTATCTATTTTTTTCCTTAAAAGGCTTCTGAGTCAGGTAGATTAAAAGCTAAGAATGTATTTTAGCTTTTATAGTGAACCTTTTAAAAAAGGCTTAATAACATGAGTCACCAACATCAGAGAACATATGGTCCCACACTCATTTTTAGACCTATAGTTTATAAAAAGAATTAGATCCTGCACTGATCTGCTAAAATAGAGGCTTAAAAATGTTTTAAGCCATTAAAAGCCATTTTTATAACCTAATAACTCTGGGCAATTAAGAAAAGGAAAATCCCCAAATGTAGCCCTCTGTATTATGTGGAATGTGACAGAATGCCAATTTATGACCAAGATAGATAAAAATAAAAAGTTTAAAGCTATGAATAGAGCTGTTATAAATAGTCTTGTATCACTGCAAAATGTCAATAAAATGAATGATAGAGCTTATCAAAAGATTAAAACTTGAGCAGATGTTACTTAAAACGTATGTGTGGTGTTTATCATCCTCTAATGTTTGCTACAAACTAAAGCTAAACAAAGAAAAGTTGCTCACTTATAGATTGGTTTTCATGTACCTTTACTTTTACTGGGACCATAAAATGATCAGATAATACATAGCCCACACTTCTGGACAGTTATAACAAAGGGTTTATTATCGTTTGCAGATGAAATAAATGCACCATCCCATTCATACGTGAAAGGCTCTAACAAGCCTTAAGCGTTTCGGACTGCACCAAGGCACCACCACTGCCCAGTTGTATTATGCACCCATTTCGAGTAAAGAACTAATACCTCCCTCAACAGCAGTTCTGCACTGTTTCTGGTTTATTATACACTTCCGAAACAGCAAAAATTTGCAAGTATGTGCAAATATTGTGGTCCAGTCATAGTACTGCTTAGTCATCATCTTCCTCCTCTTCTTCCTCTTCCTCAAAGCTATCTTCAAAGCCCTCGCTGTCTTCCTGGTCTTCATCCCCCTCTATTGCTGTATCCCACTGTGGGTGATTTTCCGGTACAGGCTTAGCCTCGTGAACTTCCAACTATAAAGAAGAATTAAATGCAGACATGAGAAATTTGGGAGGCATAGTGAAGAAATATATGATAAAAGATTTTCTTTGACTGCAACAATTATAAAGAAATAGATTTTATGGTTCTAACTCTAAATTTAACATATTTGCTTATAACAGACATTCATCCCAGAAATAAAAAGGCAATCTACTAACATGCAAATGTCATTAAATTTCTAATACAATTTGATATTTTAATTTTACAGAAACTATACTATTTACTCTGTAGCATGGAAGATTAATAATTGTGACTCTTGAGCAACAACAAGGTATGTCTCAAGAAGTCTGCTGAGGGAAGAAAACCTCAAGTGTGACTTTTGCAGCCTCTAGCTTCCTGAAATAAAATTCTGTAGACAATGGAAAGAAATAGGATATCCTCGTGGGAGAGAAACAGGCATGCCTTTACCAGCTCCCTATACTTTAGGACTCCCAGCACACAGAGCAGTAATACTTCAATACAGCTTTTACACAAAAGAATGCCTTTTATAAAAACCTCAAGGGAAACTGGTAAACACTGACAGGAATGTGCTTCAAATGATACTTACACAAAGTATAAACTCTGATAAAAAACAAATTAGTTTTAGAAATTAATAAACACTCCAAAAGAACCTGTGGGAAAATACATGTGCTTTTCTTAAAAAAAAAAAAAAAGAACCCAGCTGGTGAGGCCCTATAAAGTTATAGCATATAAAAGCATATTAAGAGTATCTCTTAAGTAATTTATAGTTATCCTTCTAAATCCTTCTAATAATTCATTTTCAAGGTTCTAAAGTATTATACTCCTTTAACTCAACAACTTAAGTTAATTATGGAAAGAGCAGGCCATCAAGAATACCATATATAAAGTATAAGATGACATCTTTTTCCCTATGTTACTCTACATTTCAAGACTAGAAATGCTTCCCTAGTATATTAAGCACTTATTCAAACAGGAAACCGTATTTATTGAAGAGTCACTATTATTACCTTCAGGGGTTTAATCTGATCCAAACCCATATAGGAGTCTGATCTCAGAAACACTGTATACTGATAATTTCCAGGCTTGCCTGGTGCAGGAAACTTCAGTTCTACCTAGAAAAAAACAAACAAACAAACAGCACTTAAAATCCGTATTTGAGAAACGAAAAGAAACAATAACTCATTCTTAAAGTTCCTACGTAAGAGCATTTAACGGGCAGGTTTATTTAAGCAGATGACATAGGGAGCCCTAACAAACATTACAAAAGTTGGAACCCCAACAAATACATATATATATTTATGTCATTTATTATATATACTATGTAAAAAAGAAACCATATTAGGCAGGACTGATGAGGTTAACTTATATCTCTGCAATTCAAGAAAACATTTAAAGCAACCAAGTTCTGTATTAACCATCACACCTTGACAACTTGAAGAAATGAAGTAGGGAATAAAGGAAAATAAATGAAATGTAAAAATAACATAGGCTTCACCGAATAGGCAATTCTTGTGTGATTTTCTTATTTCTAAGATAAATGCTATGAGATAATAGAAAATATATGTATTTGTCTCTACCCCCAGTTCCTGGCACAGAGCGAAATCCCTATAATTTCCTAAGTGATAAGAGCACTAGGAACATCTTTTGTTCTAGTATTTGGTCTGTGACCCTGGTTTCTGACACTGAGCTTGTAACACCTGAAGAATTACCTGGATAATAGTAGTATGTTTTGTTCAAATGAGGTGACCCTTGAAGAGCACCTAGATGAGGTCTGGTCACCAGAAAGACCAAGCCATGATTAGAAGTCTGGAGCTCTCAGCCACGGCCACCCATTCTCCAGAGAGGGGCTAGAAACTGAGTTAATGATCCATCATCCCTATGTTGATGAAGCCTCCATAAAAATCCTCAAAGTAAGGGGGTGTTCAGGGAGCTGCCAAGTTGGTGAGTACATGGAAGTGCTGGGAGAACGGTGTGCTCAAAAGAGCATGGAAACTCCATGCTCCTTACCACATACCATGTCCTATGTTATCTCTTCCATTTGAATAGTCCTCTGTATCCTTTATTACATTATTTTATAATAAACTAGCAAGTATGTTCCCCTGAGTTCTATGAGCCATTCTAGCAAACTGTCAAACCCAAGGAGAGGTTCATGAGAACCCCAATTTATAGCCAGTTGGTCAGAAGTACAGGTGACAACTTGAGACTTGCAAGTGGCATCTGAAGCACATAGAGGGAGAGGGGCAGTCTTACAGAACTGAGCCCTTACCATGCAATATCTGATCCCAACTCCAGATAAAGAGAGTCAGTGTTGAATTAAATTGCAGGACACTCAGCTGGTGTCACAGAAAATTACTTGGTGTGGGGAAAAACCCCCATACCTGGTGTCAAAAGTGCCGTGAGTGTGATAATAGTGTGAGTTACTAAGAAACACACAGGGGAAGTGAGTTTTTCCTTTACAAATGCCCAATGCTGAAAATACCATATGCTTTCACTCATATGTGGAATCTAAAAAACAAATTAATAAACAAAAACCAGAATCTAACCTATAAATACAGAGAAGAAACTGATGGTTGCCAGAGGGAACTGACGGGCAAAGGAAGAGGGGATGGGCAAAATGGGTGAAGGGGAGTAGGAGATACAGGTTTCCAGTTATGGAATGAATAAGCTACATAAACAGAAGGTACAGCCTAGAAAATATAGTAAATAATACTGTAATAGCACTGTATGGTCTGTAGACAGTAGCTACACACATTGTGAGCATAGTATAACATACAGAGTTGAAGCACTACGTTAAACACCTGAAACTACTATAACATTGTATGTCAACTATACCCAAATTAAAAACAAATTTTAAACATGCCCAATGCTTTAAAAAGTCAAGAAGATATTTATTTCCTATCAAATCATAAACTTCATATACAAAGAGTTACAAACTCTTAAGAGTTTCAATTCCAGGGGAAGGAAGATGCCAAGGGAGTAGGAGGACCCTATGCTCTCATCATCCCACAAATATAACTAGATAACTATCAAATCATTCTAAATACCCTAGAAATTGACTTGAAGACTAGCAGAACAAACTCCACAACTAAGGGTAGAAAAGAGGCCACATCAAAGAAGAAAGGAAGTGCGGAGATGTGGTTTGGGCAAGAAATGGATTATGACCACTGTGATGGGGAGGGAGCCAGGGTCGTGAAGAAGGGCAAGAGACAGAGACAAACTAGCCACAGAGAAGTGCATGGGGAAAAGGAATCCCTGTAGTAACTGGCTTGGAGAGCACAAGGGCCTGAATTTCTTGAGTTCTTGCAACCAGCAGGGTTTTTAGCCTGGAGTTTTAAAGGTCAGCATACTTGGCTCTGGGAGCGCTGAGAGGACATCGGGGCTGCTCTTAGAGAAAAGGCAGGGCAAACAGTCCACAGACATACAGTGTGGAAACAGTGACCTGAAAAGTGCATGGGGTACACAGTGGGGAGTGTATTTGCTCATCTCACAGGGCATTGCTGAGAAACAGCATTCATGGAGAAATCCCTGGCCAGTGCCATTTCCCTCCCCGCCTCTTCAGCATAAGCACAGGGCCACCTGCGGGAAGCAGTACCAATACTACCTAACTTGCTTACACTAAGCCCCCACCCTCTGCACTCCAGTACAACTGCCCCTCCAGTCACACTTGCTTCAGCCCCAGCACAGCAGAGCCCCAAGTTTCGCAGGGCCTTGGCTCCCTTGGCGGTGGCAAAAGGACTCATTTCACAAGCAGACCAGAACACACCTAGTTAAAACTCAGTCACGTTCAGGCTAGGGACCAAATACTGCCTACCAACAAAGAGACCCTCTGCAGACAACTGGCTTGCAAAAAAGCAAAGCACACACAGCACACACTGGAGACACCCCCTGAAGCACCAGACCCTGGGGGAACAAGGGACACTACACTGCAAGGCACTACAGGACCTCTTCTAAATAAAGCCATTACCCTCAAGAACAGGAGACACAGCTGACTTTCCTAACACAGAGAGACAGGCACAGGGACTTAGACAAAATGAGAAGACAGAGGAATCTCTTCCAGATGAAAGAACAGGACAAGGCCACAGCAGGAGATCTAAGCAAAACAGACAGAAGTAATGCCTGATAGAGAACTTAAAGCAGTGATCATAAGGATACTCACTGGATTTGAGAAAAGAGTAGAGGACCTCAGTGAGACCATTAACACAGAGATAAGGACTAACAGCAGAGATAAAGGGATCAATAAATAAAATAAGAAACACACCTAATGGAATGAACAGCAGGCTGGCAGATGCAGAGGAATGAACTAATGGCCTAGAAGACAGAACAATGGAAAGTGATCAAGCTGAACAAACAAAAGAAAGGAGGATTATGCAAAATGAGAACAGACCTAGCCAACTCAGTAACTACATCAAACGGCAGTAACATTCACATTATAGGAGTCTCAGAAGACGACAGAAAAAAGGAGACAGAATTTATTTGAAGAAATAATAGCTGAAAACTTTCCTAATCTGAGAAGGAAACAGATAGATCCAGGAGGCACAGAGAACCCTCAACAAAATTAACAAAAGCAGACCCACACCAAGACATATTGTAATTAAAATGGCAAAATATAGTAATAAAGAAAAAGAATGTTAAAAGCAGCATGAAAAAGAAAAAAAAAGACAATTACATACAAAGGAAACCCCATAAGGCTATCAGCCGATTTTTCAGCAGAAACTTTCCAAGCCAGAAAGGAGTGGCATGATATATTCAAAGTGTTGAACGAGGAAAACCTGCAACCAAGAAACACTATCCAGTAAGGCTATCATTCAGAACAGGAGAGATAAAGAGTCTCCTAGACAAACAAAAAGTAAAAGAGTTCATGACCACTAAACCAGCCCTGCAAAAAATATTAAAGGGGACTCTGAGTGGAAAGATCAAAAATGACACTATGAAGGTAGGATACACAAAGCTGTAAAACTGAATACTTCTATAAAGAAATCAGTCAAGGAACTCACAAAATAAAAGGATATAAAATGTAATAATATATACCGAAAATGTGGGGAGAAGAGGAACAAAGAATGGGTTCAAACTTAAACAACCATCAACTTAATACAGGCTGCTATATGCAAAAGATGTTATATACAACCCTAATGGTAACCACAAATCAAAAATCATTAATAAATATGCAAAGAATAAGGAGAAATCCAAATATATCACTAAAGAAAACCAGCAAACCATGAAAGAAAGGATCAGAGAAAATCTTTAGAAACCACAAAACATGTAATAAAAGAGCAATAAATACACACCTATTAATAATTACTCTGTGCAAGGCTTCTGGGTGGCTCAGTCAGTTGACCGTCTGATCCTTGATTTAGGCTCAGGTCATGATCCCAAAGTTGTGGGAATGAGCCCCGCATCTGGCTCCATGCTAAGCATGGAGCCTGCTTAAGATTCTCTCTGCCACTCTCCCCCACTTTCTCTCTCTCTCTCTCTCTCAAAAATAGTAATCATCATCATCATCACCATCATCGTCATCACTCTGAATGGACTAAACACTCCAATCAAAAGACACAGGGTGACAGAATGGATAAAAAGACAATACCTATCTATATGCTGCCTACAAGAGATTCATTTCAGACCAAAAGACACTGGCAGATTGAAAGTGAGGGGATGGAAAAACATCTATCATGCAAATGAATCTCAAAAGAAAGCCAGAGTAAAAATACTGGTATCAGACAAAATAGACTTTGAAACAAAGACTGGAACAGGAGACAAAAAGGACACTATATAATATTATAAATTAAGGGGACGATCCAACAAGAAGATATAATAATTGTTAAATATGTATGCACCCAACATGAAAGCACCCAAATTCATAAACTAGTTAATAACAAACATAAGGAACTGATCAATAATAATACAATAAAAGTAGAGGACTTTAACATCCCACTTACATCAATGGAGAGATCATCTAAACAGAAAATCAACAAGGAAACAAAGTCTTTTTTTATTTTTATTTTTAATGTTTATTTATTTATGAGGGACAGAGCATGAATAGGGGAGGAGCAGAGACAGAGGGAGACAGAGAATCCGAAGCAGGCTCCAGGCTCTGGGCTGTCAGCACAGAGCCTGTTGTGGGACTCAAACCCACAAACTGTGAGATCATAACCTAAGCCAAAGTCAGACACCCAACCAACTGAGCCACCCAGGTGCCCCAGAAACAAAGGCTTTTGAATGACAGACTGGACCATATAGATTTTAACAGGTATATTCATAACATTCCACCCCAACAGCAGAATATACATTCTTTTCAAGTACACATGGAAAATTCTCCAGGACAGGTAACATATTAGGTCACAAAACAAGCCTCAACAAATTCAAAAAGATCAAAGTCATACCATGCATCTTTTCTGACCACAACACTAGTCAACCTACAAAACTACAAGTCAACCACAAGGGGGATCCCAGGTGGCTCAGTCGGTTAAGCGTCTGACTCTTGGTTTCAGCTCAGGTCATGATCTTGCGGTTTCGTGGGTTCGAGCCCTGCAATGGGCTCTGCACTAGATCTTCTCTCTCTCCCTCTCTCTGCCCTTCCCCAACTCACACTGTCTCTGTCTCTCTCAAAATAAATAAACTTAAAAAAGAAGTTAACCACAAGAAAAAAAATCTGTAACCATCATAAATAAAATAACATTCTACTAAACAATGAATGTTTAGGGAGAGAGACAGAGACAGAGACAGAGACAGAGAGAGAGAGAGAAAGAATGAATCTCAAGCAGGCTCCACATTCAGTGCAGAGCTCAAGGCAGGGCTTGATCCCATGACCCTGGGACCATGACCTGAGCCGAAATCGAGAGTCAGACGCTCAACTAAGCTGCCCAGGCACCCCTACCAAGTGTTTAAAGAAGATTTAATACCTATTCTTCTCAAACTATTCCAAAATACAGAAAAGGAAGGGAAACTTCCAAATTCATTCTATGAAGCCAGGATTACCCTGATACCGAAACCAGGTAACGACGTCACAAAACAAGAGAACTACAGACCAATACATCTGATGAAAATAGATGCAAAAATTCTAACAAACCAAATCCAGCAATACATTACAAAAATCATTCATCATGATCAAGTGGGATTTATTCCTGCGTTGCAAGGGTGGTTCAATATTCACAAATCAATCGTGATACATCACATCAAGAAGAGAAAGGATAAGAACAATATGATCATTCCAACAGATGCAGAAAAAGCATCTGACAAAGTATAACATCCATTCATGATAAAAACCCTCAATAATGTAGGTGGAGAAGGAACATACCTCAACATAATAAAGGTCATATATGAAAAACCCCACAACAATCTCCTCAATGGAATAAAACTGAGAACCTTTCCCTTAAGGTCAGGAACAAGACAAGGATACTGACTCTTATTTTATTCAACATAGTACTGGAAGTCTTAGCCACAGCAATCAGACAACAGAAAAAAAAATAAAAGGCATCTAAATTGGTAAGGAAAAAAGAAATCTTTCAGTATTTGCAGATGACATAATACTATATATGGAAAACCTGAAAGATTCCACCAAAAAACTGCTAGAACTGATAAACGAACTCAGTAAAGTCACAGGACACAAAATCAATGTACAGAAATCTGTTGCATTTATATACACCAATAATGAAGCAGCAGAAAGAGAAATTAAGAAATCAATCCCATCTACAAGTACACCAAAAACGGTAAGATATCTAGGAATAAACCTAACCAAAGAAGTGATACACCTATACTCTGAAAACTATAAAACACCAATGAAAGAAACTGAAAATGACACAAAAAAATGGAAAGACGTTCCATACTCATGGACTGGAAGAGCAAATATTGTAAAAATGTCTATACTACCCAAAGCAATCTACACGTTCAATGCAATCCCTACCAAAATACCTACACCATTTTTCCAGAACTAGAACAAATAATCCTAAAATTTATATGAAACCAGAAAGACCCTGAGTAGCCAAAGCAACCTTGAAAAAGAAAAGCAAAACTGGAGGCATCACAATTTTAGATTGCAAGTTATATTACAAAGCTATAGTGATCAAGCAGTACGGTAATGGCACAAAAACAGACGTGTAGATTAATGGAACAGAACAGAAACCCCAGAAATAAACACACAATTATGCGATCAACTGATCTTCAACAAAGCAGGAAAGAATATCCAGTGGGAAAAAGATGATCTCTTCAACAAATGGTGTTTGGAAAACTAGACAGCAACTGCAAAACAAAGAAACTGGGGGCACCTGGGTGGCTCAGTAGGTTAAGCACCTGACTCTTGATTTCGGCTCAGGTTATGACCTCACAGTTCGTGAGAGTGAGCCCTGTGTCAGGCTCTGCACTGACAGAGCAGACAGAGCCTGCTGGGGATTCTCTCTCTCCCTCTCTCTCTGCCCCTCCCCCACTTGTGTACATGCTCGCTCTCTCTCTCTCTCTCTCTCTCTCTCAAAATAAACTTAAAAAAATTTTTTTAATGAAAAATAAAAATTAAAAAAGAAAGAAAGAAACTGGACCACTTTCTTACACCACGCACAAAAATAAATTCAAAACAGGTTATGGACCTAAATGTGAGGCCTGAAACCATAAAAATCTTAGAAAAGAACATAGGTAGTATCTTTTTTGACACTGGCTATAGCAACTTTTTTCTAGGTATGTCTCCTGAAGCAAGGGAAACAAAAGCAAAAATAAACTATTGGGACTCCATCAAAATAAAAAGCTTCTGCAGAGTGAAGAAAACAATCGACAAAACTAAAAGGCAACCTATGGAATGAAAGAAGATACTTGCAAGTAATCTAATAAAGGATTACTATCCAAATATATAAAGAACTTATAAAACTCAACACCCAAAAAACAATCAAATTAAAAAATGGGCAAGACATGAACAGACATTTGGCCAAGAAGACCTACAGATGGCCGACACATGAAAAGAGGTGCATCATCACTTACCATCAGAGAAATACAAATCAAAACTACAATGGGGTATCACCTCACACCTGTCAGAATTCTGGCTAAAATCAAAAATGTAAGAAACAACTGGTGTTGGTGAGGATGTGGAGAAAACATAACCCTCTTCCACTGTTGGTAGAAATGCAAACTGGTACAGCCACTGTGGAAAACAGTATGGAGGTTCTTCAAAAAGTTAAAAACAGAAGTATCCTACAATCCAGCAATCACACTACTGGATATTTACTCCCAAAATACAAAAACACTAACTCAAAGGGATATATGCATCCCTATGTTTACAGCAGCATTATTTACAACAGCCAAATTATGGAAGCAGCCCAAATGTCCATCAATTGATGAATGGATAAAGAAGATGTGATATATACATACAATGGAATATTAGCCATAAAAAAGAATGAAATCTTGCCACTTGCAATAACATGGATGGAGCTAGAACGTATAATGCTAAGTGAAGTAAGTCAGTCAGAGAAAGACAAATACCATATGATTTCACTCATATAAGGAACAAAATAAATAAGAAAAGGGGGAAAAAAGAGAGACAAACCAAGAAACTGACTTTTTAACTACAGAGAACAAACAGATGGTTACCAGAGTGGAGGTGGGTGGGGAATGAGTGAAACAGATGATGGGTATTAAGGGGCATTTGTTGTGATGAGCACTAGGTGATTATAATAACAACTTAAAAAAAAAAGTTTCATTTCCACTTAGACAAAGGAAGAATAAATTATTAAGATGTCATTTGGATGTTTTGGCAATCTGCCTCCAATCTCCAAAATCTAGATTTTGTAAGCAAGATTATATATTAAAACAAACTAGAAAAATCATGGGAGAACCCTTTTTTTAAAATTAATCTCATAGTTTGACCTTTCTAAGTCACCACAAAACCAAGAAAACAGAAAAGAAAAAATTACTAAATCACACTGCAAAAAAAACTCCAAGTAAATAAATGTTTATATTCTTGCCTAGTAAAAACAACCATAATAGTAAAACAAAATGGGGAGAAATATCTGCAACAAATATCACCACAGGTTGATTTCATAATATTTAAAACAATTGCCCAAACCAAATTAAAAGACCAATAAAAATGAACAATGGTCACAAAGAGAAGTACAATTCAAATACACTGAAAGATGTATTACTCTGAAGAGAAATACAATACTGAAACTACACTGAGTATAATTAGGAAAAACTGATGCAGTCAAGAATCATCAATTATATTAAAATGAGTGGGTAAAAGACAGAGAACAGGATATTAATATTAACATAGTGCCCAAGTAGCACCCCAAAGATTAGAAGAAAAAATACCTTTTACAGTAGAGAAGCCTTAACTAAATGTTCAACCATGGTATCACCAATGTGGGGCAAACTGATATAATGTGCCCCAATTTGATGCACTAAGAAGGTTACATCACTTATGTAGTATTTTTACCAAAAATATTTAAGATGAATACAATTATGAGTAACCAATGAGACAAAACTGAGGGATATTCTACAAAATACTTTGTCTGGACTCTTTAAAAATGTTGATGGCATGAAAAATTTAAAAACAAGAAGGCCAATGAAGAGTTCCAGACTAAAGATGAATGATAACCAAATTCAATGCATGATCCTTGACTGGATCCTGAATTTTAAAACAAAATAAAAACTAATTAAAAAAAAAAAAAGGGATGTCTGGGTGGCTCAGTCAGTTGAGCATCCCACTCAATTTTGGCTCAGGCCACGATCCCAGGGTCATGGGATTGAGCACTGCATCAGCGCAGAGCCTGCTTAAGGTTCTCTCTTCCCCTCTCCCCTGACCCCTCCCACACATGTGAACATGCTCTCTCTAAAGAATAAAAAAATAATTTGAAAACAAAACAAAAACTGTAACAGGCACTAGTGAGTATTTAGGGAAATTTGAATATGGACTGCATATTGGATAAATACCATATCAATGTTACATTTCCCGAACACAGTAATCTTATTGTGCTTATGTAGGAGATCACTCTTGTTCTCACAGTACTCTGGTAAAACTTAAATTTAAAAAATAATAAAACTGCTCTATCAAAGAAATAACCTTAAGTTAGCTCTAACTGTCAAATAAACAACAACGAACTACTTCATACATTTACTACTTGGTAATAAAGGGGGAAATGTACTTTTTGTATTAAAAATGAGGGGCACCTGGGTGGCTCAGTCAGTTAAGCGGCTGACTTCGGCTCAGGTCATGATCTCACGGTTCATGGGTTCAAGTCCTGCATCAGGTTTCATGCTATCAGCTCAGAGCTCAGAGCTCAGAGCTCAGAGCCTGGAGCCTGCTACGGATTCTGTGTCATCTTTTCTCTATCTGCCTCTCCCCCGCCTGCACTCTGTCTCTCTCAGTAAATAAACATTTAAAAAAATATTTTTAAAATATTTTTAAAAAATCAACATCACAGAACTATCTTGAAATTAAAAAAAAAAACCCTTGCTCTTGTCCACCAAGTCCAGGTAGAAAGAATCTTCCTTCTAGAAAAGTAACATGAAAAAATCAAGAAAAACAAAAATAGAAAGGAGTTGCCAAGGGATAAAACATGTTCATCACGATGGTACATGAGTGATGTCATGAACAATGAATAATGCTACATAATCAAAAATTCCACTCCAGAAATCTCATTAGCAATTCTTACATTCATTTTTAAGACCAAAGGTCTTAGCACTAATCCAGTGAAGATAAAAATTGCAGATTTTTGTAAAATATAATTAAATTCTGGACAGAACAAAAGGCATATGTCCTTAGACACTGACAGTGAAAACTCCCCAAAGTAAGTTGAAAACAAGCTTTTAAGACTAAGAAAGTTGCCTACTTTTAACAATACTATATAAACTTCGAATTAGTTCCCCCCAGGCACCAGAGAACAGTTATAAAAGATGCCTTAACAAATACAATACAATAAGCCAAATATGATATACTGAAATCTAAAAAAGATTTTATGAAGCAGCATAAAGGTGAGATGCCTTACATTTGTAAAAACTGAAATAATGTTGTTGGATACTTACCTCTTCTGTATCTTTTAGCGTACACACATGATATGGCATAGATATTAACGTCTGTTCCTTCCTATCTGCAATATAAAGCCACCACCATTCTTGTTTCTCCTGCAAAGAAAAAAAAAAGAGACGTTATCAGAAAGAACTGGAGAAGTAACTGTCTGCCTTGTCTCATTCTAGAGGTATTGTTCTGGTTTTGTTCACTGCAGTATCTCTGGCACAGACACAGTGCCTGGTACAAAATAGATACTCAATAAATGTTTACTGAATGAATAAACTATTCTTAACCATTTATAGATCTGCTGTCCAAAAGAATTCTGTATGTAATATGGGGGTTTCAAACAGTCCCTTAAAAAACGGTAGTGATGGGCCTCTGTGTTAAAAACCCCTGATTAACCTTAAATGACAAGAGATATAATAAAATAAAATAAAACATCATAAACTATTACAGGATCATCCAGCAAATAATCTTAGTCATCTTACCTAGTAATAAGCAAAAGCCAGAAAGTAAGAGCAGAAGGGACTTGGGGAACCAAATCGGAAATCATGAAAATACACTACTCATAAGAGATCATCTAAGAGCCTAATACCTTTCACTGCACATGATTTTAATAAGCACAACATTTTTAGCTGTACCTCAGAAAAGATTAGGAATAAAAAAAGAGCTCTCAGTAAAGAAACTGCCACCAGAATGTACAATGACAGCAGGAAGAACTGACAGGAGACAGAAAAGTATTTAAAAAAAACAATGAGAAGACACAGCAGTCTGGAGGCACCAAACTTCAGTGTGCTCAGCACTGTTGTACAGAACTCATCAATAACTGTTTAGTCATGTCTTAGTACCCTCTGCCTAAGAACTGGTCAGGGAAGAGATCTTCTTTAAACAGATTAAAGAAAAATGTTTTAGAGCTAAAACAGATTCTAGGATAGTCTAAATACTCATTTAACCAAAACAACACTAGACTATTCTAAATTCTCAATTACCCAAAAGAAAGTTAGAAAAATAACTTTTTACTGAAAATATTATCATAGGGAAAATGTCTTTTGAATTCAAAATCACTTGTACTTGCTATTTTATTTTAACCACAAGACACTGAAATTTGATTATTTGATAATGCTACACTGAGGTTAACTAAAAATTCTTGTAAACTACAAAGCACAACATTAATAAGCAGAATAAATAAATCACAAGTATATGATTAATTCAACTTCTGCTTAACCCAAAGTGGACTACCATAATAGGTATGTGTGTGTGTGTGTGTGTGTGTGTACATATATATGTATATTTGTCTACGTGTGTGTTGCACAAAGTGGATAAAAACATTATAATGGACTCAAAATGCAGTATTAATTTCTGCACCTTATGGGCCAGAGTCTCAGTCACAATTACTTGATTCTGCCACTGTAACATGAAAAGAGTAAGTGTGACTGGGTTCCAATAAAACTTCATTCATAAAACAGGCAGGGAGGCAGACTTGTCTACAGGCAGTAGTTTGTCAATGCCTGATTTAAAGCCACATAGACCGGATTATTTCACTTCTCTAAAACCCTGCTTTTCTTCTCTATTAAATGAGGAGCATCTACCTCAGGCTGTGTTGTGAAGATGGACTGAGATAATACAAGTAAATTATATATCAGAATGTCTAGCACATTGAGTGTGATAATCACAATTATTAATGAAATGATCTCATTACTAGAACACACATGTAATATAAGAAGCACGGGAGATGTTTAAGAATGTGCGTATCTTCTTTACCTCTCCACTAAGAGAATACCTTTCCTTCCCTCTCCCAGGCTATTTGATTAAAATGTGATTCATTCAAGAATATTTATTAAGAAGCTGGTGAATATGAATCCACGGCACTGTACCTGTGCCTAGACTCTTTGATGCACACGGTGAAAGTGGAAAAGATGTTCTACCATGACTTATTCACACTTTCAACACAATAGCTTCTCTACTGTGTGAGATTCCCCACCATTCTTAACATATTAAGCATAATGAGTGAGTTTCAGTTACATGTAAGTCAATTATAAGCATGTAACTTTAAGCAATTTAAATGGGTAGTGTGATAGTTAGGGTAGCTCTACAGGTACACGGGAAGGTAGATAGGTAGACATTAGTAAAATCCTAAATAAATTTTGTCTGATAAGTGGTACTTTTCGAGATGTTTACCGTGTAGTTGTAGATTAAATTAGGAAAAGGCATTCTCAGGGCTAAAATGTTCTAAGGGAGTGAATGGATGTTTTGCTTATTAACTAAGCATGGTCTAAAATGAACTGTCTGTTACAAGGGTACAAATTATGCAGCTTATAACATCCCATGGCACTTTTAAAACCAATCAATGAGTGAAATTTACTCGCTTGATTTCGGGAGTCTTGGGGTTGGCAGACTACCACTGCAATGGGCAAAATGCCCCTAACAGATGGGCTAACGCTCACGACACGCCAGAAGATCAGCAAGCACATTAACACGGAATCCTGGGCTGACTTTCCTCCAAGTCAAAACAACAGTCTGCAGAGCCACTCATTTATTATTAGGGAAGCCAAATTACTTGGGAATTTGCCTTCAGCAGCCCCCAGCAACTCTGGATTGACATTCTAAAGCAGAAAGCAGATTTATACATGAAATCACCTGCCAAACATGAGTGCCGAGCATAAGATTCTGCGGCCAAGCTGTGAGGCAGTCGGTGGAACAGCTTCCTTGAACTAAGAGGCAACCAGTTCTCGACCTCTGGCCAGAGACAGAATCATTGCAAAAGCAAAGCATTGTGTAAATTCCAAATTCATTTGAAAGACAAACAACTCAAGGAGACCAAAAGTTGAGCAGGCCACAACCACAAAGTAAACAAGGACAGGAGAACAAATAGCACTGCAACAATCTGTCCTGAGCTTGGGGCTCAGTCATTCTGAACTCTTACTGAACTCAGCTGGTCCCACAGCCCATGGGCTTGCCTATTCCCGGGGACTAGGGCCAGAGCAAGTGCAGTGGCTCCAGGTGGCCCGTACAGAGCCATCAGAGAAAACTCATGGGAAAAATTTAAGAACTTTTTTCATTTTATTTAAAACTCGACAGAAGTGAGAGACTCACAAAAGCTGTGTAATCATAAGCAAAATATGCATTTGTCTGACAGACTGCCTGAACTACTAAAGAGAAATCAGCAGTCAGCACAACCTTCAGTAATATAGGCACAGAAAAGACAGAAGCACAGGAAACCATATAAATACTTAAAAAGTTAAAATCCTCCCATTATAGACCACATTCACTAAATCTAATTCATACTGAAATGTATTCTTCAAACTGTCACCTATCAAGAACAGACCACATCAGCACATTTGAGCCAGTACACACCATGGAGGGATAAAAGGCAACTGAAAAATACCTAAAGAGAAAGTAGATGGAATAAGGAAAACGCTGAGTCATGAATAACTCACCTCGGGAAAGTAAAGACTATAAACAGGATGTGTTATCTTTGATTTGGTTTCCAGTAGAGCTCTCTCCTTTCGCTGTATACTTTGTTGTAATTCTTGCCACTCCTAGGTAAAGTAAAAATCAAACATTTGAAATCATTTTGAAGTTTCCATCTTCTTCCAGCTATTATTCCTGACAATGCTAACTACTACTGAGTTCAGTCCCACAGACCTGATCATTTCCCTGCTGTAAACTTACAACACATCATTTCATAAATCAAATCTAAGCCCTTCGGCATCAACTACATGGGTCGTGATCTGATCTGGGCCAATCTCTTCAGGCTCCTAACACTGCCTTCCTCTTTGCACTTTCTATTCTAGTCATTTCGAACTATCTTGACTTCTCTGAACTCACCAAGCTATTGCACTCCTCCTAAACCCTGTTTGGATTTGTTTTCTCCCTCTGTCTTTAACCTGGCAAATTCCTCCTATTATTCCCTTAGGAACTGCTAAAGCCTAAACCATGAGTTCCCAAATACCAGAAATTTCCCTCAACTTGAGTTGATCACTCCCTCCTCTGTGTTATCACTGTACCTGGCAAAAATGTGCATAATCTCTTTTGTACTTTTGTACTTTAATGTTTACTTACAAGTCTGCCTTACCCACTAGCCTGTCATTCAAGGGCAGAAACTGTTTTACATTTGGCTTGCATTTCTGTCATCTAACACAGGGCTTGCAATGTGGCAGATAATGAATAATTGTTTAATTATTTGACAATTGAATGAATGTATTTTGGTATCTAAAGAAACTAGTCTGTCACTTCTACTAACCCTAATACTGTACTCAGAAAAGAATATGTCAACTCTTTCTCAAAACGTGGGTGGGGAAATAATTTCTTTGATAGGCTTTAATTTCCTGGCAATCAATTTAATTCCCGAAGTACAAAAACGGTCAAGGGCCAGCAACTGCTAAAAAGTCACCCTTGTTTTTCCCCACCATTCCCAAGGGCAGGTACATTACAGGCATACCTCATTTAATTGCACTTTGCACATGTGTGCTTTACAAATACTGTAATTTTTACAAACTGAAGGTTTGTGGCAACCCTGTGTTGAGCAAGTCTCTTGTGTGTCTACTGTTGCCATTTCTCCAACAGCGTTTGCTCACTTCGTGTCTGTGTGTGTCACATTTTGGTAATTCTTGCAAGATTTAAAACTTCTTTCTTATTATATTTGTTACGGTGATCTCTGATCACTGATCTTTGATGTTACTACAGTAATTGTTTTGGGGCACCCACGAACCATGCTCACCTAAGATGGCAAACTTAATAAATATTGTGTGTATTCTGACTGCTCCACCAATGGGCTGTTCCTCCATTTCTTCCCCTCCTCTTGGCCTCTCTATTCCCTGAGACACAACAATACTGAAATTAGGCCAATTAATAACCCTACAGTGATCTCTCAGTGTTCAAGTGAAAGGAAGAGCCACATGTCTCTCACTCTAAATCAAAAGCTAGAAATGATTAAGCTTAGTGAAGAAGGCAAGCTGGAAGTTGAGACAGGCTGAAAGCTAGGGCTCTTGTACCAAATAGACAAGTTGTGAATGCACAGGAAAAATTCATGAAGGAAATTAAAAGTGCTACTCCAGTGAAAACACAAGTGATAACAAAGTGAAACAGCCTTATTGTTGACACAGAGAAAGTTTTAGCAGTCTAAACAGAAGATCAAACCAGCCGTAATAGTTCTTTAAGCCAAACCTTAATCCAGAGCAAGGACTTGCCTCTTCAATTCTATAAAGGCTGAGAGAAGTGGAGAAGGTGCAGAAGAAAAATTTGAAGCTAGGAGAAGTTGGTTCGTGAGGTTTCAGGAAAGAAGGCATCTCACTAACATCAAAGTGCAAAGGGGAAGCAGCAAGTGCTTGTGGAGAAACTGCAGCAAGCGATCCACAAGGTCTAGCTGGGATAATTAATGAAAATGGCTACACTAAGTAACATTTTCCACACTAACAAAACAGCCTTACACTGGAAGAAGATGCCATCTCAGACTTTCACAGCTAGAGAGAAGTCCATGCTCGGCTTCAAAAGACAGGTTGACTCTTCCATTAGGAGCTAATGCAACTGGTGACATTCGGCTGAAGCCAATACTTGCTTAGCGTTCTGAAAATCCTAGGGCCCTTAAGAACTATGCTAAATCTACCCTGCGTGTGCTCTCTAAATGGAACAACAAAACCTGAATGATAGCACATGGTTTATTGAATATTTTAAGTCCACTGTTGAGATCGACTACTCAAAAAAAAAAAAAAAATCCTTTCAAAATAGTACTACTGCTCATTGACAATGCACCTGGTCACCCAAGAGCTCTGATAGAGACATACAGTAAGATTAATGTTGTTTTCATGACTGCTAACACAACATCCATTCTGTAGTCCATGGATCAAGGAGTAATTTTCACTTTCAAGTCTTACTATTTTAGAAAAACATTTTTTAAGGCAACAGCTGCCACAGATAGTGATTCCTCTGGTGGATCTGGGCAAAGTATACCGAAAATCTTCTCATTCACCCTTTTACAAGCCATTAAGTATATTTATGATTCATAAGAAGAGTCAAAATATCAACATTCACAGGAGTCTGGAGAACTGATTTCCAACCCTGATGGATGACTTTGAGGGGTTCAAGACTTCAGTGGAGGAAGGAGTACTGCAGATGGGGTGGAAATAGCAAGAGAATTAGCAGTGGAGCCCAAAGATGGAACTGAATTGCTGCAATCTCATGAGAGAACTTGAGCAGATGAGGAGTTGCTTCTTATGGAGGAGCAAAGAAAGTGGTTTCCAGAGATGGAATCTACTCCTGGTGAAGGTACTGTGAAGATTGTTGAAATAACAAAGGACTTAAAAGATGACATAAACTCAGTTGACAAAGCAGTGATAAGATTTGACAGGTCTGACTCCAATTTGAAAGAAGTTCTATTGTGGGTAAAATGCTATAAACAGCATTGCACGCTACAGAGAAATCATTTGTGAAAGAATAGTCAATGCAGCAAATTTTACTGTTGTCTTATTTAAAAAACTGCCCCAGCCACTGCAATCTTCAGCAACCACCACCCTGAATAGTCAGTAGCCACCAACACCTAGGCAAGAGCCTCCACCAGCAAAAAGATGACAATTTGCTGAAGGCTCAGACGATGGTTAGGATTTTTTAGTAATAAAGAATGTTTTCATTAAGGCATATATATTGTTTGAGACAATGCTACTGCATACTCTATACACTACACTACAATATAGTGTTAAACATAACTTTCACATCCACTAGGAAACCGAAAAATTCATTTGATTCACTATATTGTGATGTTAGTTTCATTCTGGTGGTCTGGATATAAGCCTGTAGTATCTCCAAACTATGCCTGCAATTCCTCATATTTTTATCCTTTGCCTTTTCCTTTTATTCCTCTCTACTTGACCCTCTCAGGCTATTCGGGGAAACTCTTTTTCTCTCCTAAACTACAAGGGTACCTTTTAGGTCAATGGCCTAGTCAGAAAGAACAGAACAACACAAACATAAAGGAATGGCTGATCAGTTTACAGTTCATTTGCAGTAAGCCTCTAAGGACCCATTATTTGTCCAACAAACCCTCTTTTCTATAGCCCATCCATAAATCAGGTGCAAACTAACGCCATACCATGAGATTTTTTTCTATTTTCTACCCTCACAATCTTAGTAAGTTCCTTAGAGACACCTCTTTTCCTTAACGTCTTATATACTTCTTGAAACAAGGTGGAATTTTGTAAATATTAGTTTTTCCCTTAACCAACCTCTAGACATTAGAGTCCACAGTAATGTTTCTTAACTCTAAACATTACCTACAACTCTGGAAAGACTCAGTTCTAAGTAACTGCTTAGACCATAACCCACCTTTCCTAACTCATTTGCAGACTCAACTCCAACAATGAAAACCATTGTAAGACACCAAACTGGCTTCGATTTAGACCCACATCCTATACTATCTAGCAACTTAAAGATTTCAGAAAATTAAGAAGTCCGGGTGCCTGGGTAGCTTAGTCGGTTAAGTGTCTGACTCTTGATCTCGACTCAGGTCATAATCTCATGGCTGATGGGGTGCAGCTCCGCGTAGAGCTTTACGCTGACAGCGCAGAACCTCCCTGGGATTCTCTCTCTCTGTTCCTCCCCTGTTTGCATGTGCTCTCTCAAAATAAATAAATAGACTAATTAATTAATTAAAAAAAAATTAAGGGGTCCAATCCTTGTTAGAAATGATTTTTCTTTATAATTCTGACCATCCCACAAAAATATTCTTACAAAATAATATGATTGTAAAATATACTGATATTATTTAAGACAAGTAAACAAAACAAATTAAAAAACAACAAAACCCAAAACAATCAGAGGTATATCACTCCAATAATTTAAACTTATAATATAAGTCTTACTGCTTCGTCATCTTTGTTTTGTTTTTCATCTTGCTCTCTATCAGAGTCTCTGTCACTACCATCATCTTTTTCACTCTGGGATTCTCTATTCGTTTCTTCTTCTTCAGAATCACTGCCTTTGTCAGAAACTTCTTCTTCATCTTCCTTTACTGCAGCTTCCTAAAAGGAAAAAGCAACCACAAAAGTTTTGAATACCTCAGTGAATATATCATTCGGAGCCCCTGAAGCTAACTTTTTGTCATTAAAATTAAATTGGCTCAAGATTATAATTTCACTATTTATACAGAATTTTAGAGAATTATAAACACATTTACTTATAAATATGTGGTAGTCAGACTAAAGACTAACATTTGGCTTATTTGTCTACTGTTATTTTATTTTTGTTTGTAAAATAAAAAATACTTTTATTTTTATTTACAAAGTATACTACCACAATGGCAAAGATGGCTCATCTTTCAAAACACCAATCATACAATATATTTTATTCGGGATGGGGAAATGGGAAGTTTATAGAAAAGTACTGCTTTGACAGTTTAGTATTATCTTCTATGGCTGACAGAATATAATGTAGTAAGGAAAGCCAATATCCCAGACAAGATACTTACTAATCCATTTCAAGAAGCAAGAAAGAGAACAGCAAATTAAATGCAAAAAAAGTCAAAGTAAATAATACAGACCAGAAATCAATTAAAGAGAAGGCAGATACACAAAAGAGAAACCTAAATAAAACCAAAAGTTGGTTCTTTGAGGGGCGCCTGGGTGGCTCAGTCAGTTGGGCGTCTGACTTCGGCTCAGGTCATGATCTCAGAGTTCGTGAGTTAGAGCCCAGTGTCAAGCTCTCTATCAGCACAGAGCCTGCTTTGAATCCTCTGTCTCCCTCTCTCTGCCCCTCCCCAACGTGTGCATGCGCACGTGTGTGCTCTCTCTCCCTCAAGAATAAAATAAACATTAAAAAAAAAAAGTTGGTTCTTTGAAAAGATTAATACAACTGCAGCAAGACTTCCATTAGGCAAGACTGATGAAAGGAAAAAGAGAATACAAATTACTAACATTAGGAATAAAAGAAACATAACTACAGATCCAAAGGACATTACAAATAAAGGATATTATCAATAACTGTCAATAAATTTGATAACTTACAGGAAATGGACAAGCTTCTTGAAAGACATGATATACTAAAATTGATACACGGAAAAAAGAATTTGCTAAAGAAATGGATTCTATAACTAAACCCTTTTTAAAACTCCAAACCCAGATGGCTTTTCTAGATAATTCTTCCAAATAATAAATCCAATCTTACACAAACTCTTCCAGGAAAAAGAAAGAAAGAATACTTCTTGTTTAATGAGGCCAACATAAACCTGATACAAAATCTGGCAAGGGTATTACAAGAAGGGAGAAAGGCGGGGCGCCTGGGTGGCGCAGTCGGTTAAGCGTCCGACTTCAGCCAGGTCACGATCTCGCGGTCTGTGAGTTCGAGCCCCGCGTCAGGCTCTGGGCTGATGGCTCAGAGCCTGAAGCCTGTTTCCGATTCTGTGTCTCTGTCTCTCTCTGCCCCTCCCCCGTTCATGCTCTGTCTCTCTCTGTCCCCAAAATAAATAAACGTTGAAAAAAAAAAAATTTAAAAAAAAAAAAAAAAAAAAAAAGAAAAAAAAAAGAAGGGAGAAAGGCAAACCAATATTCTCTCATAAAAATAAATGTAGGAATCCTAAATAAAATATTATCAAGTCCAAATAAATATGAAAAAGGATACTATGTTATGACCAAATGAATTTGTTCCAGGAATGCAAGGATAGCTTAAAATTTTTAAATGCATCAGCATAACTCACCACATTACAAAAAGGAGAAAAATCAGTCACCTCAACAAATGGAGAAATGGTATTTAATAAAATTCAGTATTGCTCATGATAAAAATTCTCAGCAAACTGGGAACAGAAGGGAATACTTCCTTAACCTGATAAAGAATATCTACAAAAACCCTATAGCTAACATCATACTTAACAGCTTGTTTCCTTTCTCCTGGAGATAAGCAAGATGATAAGGGTGACCACTGCCCCCATTCCTAACGAGCATTACACTGAAAGTTCTAGCTAGTAGAGTAAGGCAAAAAGGAAAAGGAAGAGAAGGAGGCATAAAGATTAAAAACAAAAAAGTAAAACTATCTTTATTCCCAGATGGCATGATTGTGTACATAGAAAATCTTTTTAAAAGTACCTACAAATGGTTAGAATTACAAGCATACCTTGGAGATATTGCAAGTTCAGTTCCAGACAGTAGAGCGATTAATGCAATCAAGTCAAATGACTTTTTTTGTTCCCCATTACATATAAATACTATACTGCAGAATGTTAAATGTACAAACAGCATTATGTCTTAAATCAAGTGCATGCCTTAATTAAAAATACTGCTAAAGAATGCTATCACATGAGCTGCCAGAGAGCTGTAATCACTGATGACAGATCACCATAGTGAATATAATAATAATACAAAGTTTAAAATATTGAGGGCATTACCAAAATATGACAGAAACACAAAGTGAGCAAATGCTGCTGGAAACATGGCACTGATAGATTTGCTCAACACAAGGTTGCCACAAACCTTCAATCTGTAAAAAATGCAGTATGTGCTAAGTGCAATCAACAGAAGTGCAATAAAACAAGGTATGCGCATATTGTCAACGTATGCCCCTTGATACAAGGACAATATTTAGAACGCAACTGTATCTCTACACAACCAGCAATAAACACTGAAGAATGGATTTTTTAAAAATGTTATATGCAACAGCACCAGAAAGTATCAAATGCAGAAGGGTAAGTAAATCTAATGAAAGATGTGCCATACCTCTGCCACTGGAAATTACAAAACACTGAGAAACACTGAGAATAAAGATAATAAAGATAATAATAAAGATAAACCATAATTATGAATAAAAAGACTCAATATTGTTCATGTGAATTCTCCCTACACTGAAGCACAGATTCAATGCAATCCTCATCTAAACTCCAGGAGCTTTTTTTGGTGGAACCTGCCAAGCTTATTTTAAAAATGTTGAGGGAAATGCAAAGAACCTAAAATAAGCAAGACAATTTTAAAGAAGAGTTTGAGAACTTAACACTAACATATTTCAAAACTTAATATAAACTCATCATAATTAAGACCATGTGGTTTGGAACAAGAATAGGCAAATAATCAATGGAACGGTCCAGTGAGTCCATAAACAGATCTGCACAAACATCCTTATGGTCGCTTGTTTTATGACAAACCATCACTGCAATTCTGAGAAAAGGATGATCTTGTCAATAAGTGGTGCTAGAATAAGTGGTCCATAATCCCTATCTCACACTATTCATAATAATTCAAGATGTAGCTAAGCTAAATATAGTAAGTAAAATAATATTTCTAGGAGAAAACAGAAAAATATCTCCAGGTTCTTGTGACAGGCAGAAATGTCTTCAACAAGAAACAAAAACACTAACCATAAAATTGATAAAACAGACTTCCTTAAAATTAAGTACCATCAAAAGCTACCACTAAGAGAGTAAAAAGGGCTCATATCCAGAATATATAAAGGGAACCCTACAAATCCATAAGACAACCCAACAGAAAAAGAGGATATCCAAATGGCTAGTAAATATATGAAAAGATGCTCGTTATCATTAGTTATCAAGTAAATAACAAATAAAAACCACACAGAGATACCGCTACAAATCCACCATTGTGGTTAAAATGAAAAAGAATGGTAGAACTACATATTAGTGAGGATGTGGAACAACTGGACTCAGGTTTTGCTAGTATGAGCATAGAATAGTACAACTTTGGAAAATAGGCTCTTTTCAACAAACTCAACATACACTATTTGTGACCCAGCAATTCCAATGCTAGATTCCACATACTCAAAAAAAATGACTGTCCACAAAATGACATGTGCATGAATAAACACAGCACTTTTACTCATAACAGGCAAAAACTAGAAACAACCCAAATGTTCACCAACCAAAGATAGGTAAATCGTAGTATATTCAAAAAATGGAATATCACATACACACAAAGAATGAAGAGGTGCTATCCACAACACAGATGAATGTCACGGACATAATGCTGAATGAAAGCAAACATTTCCAATTATATCAAGCTTAAGAATAGGCAAAACTGGGGCACCTGGGTGGCTCAGCTGGTTAAGTGCCTGACTTCAGCTCAAGTCATAATCTCACAGTTTGTGAGTTCAAGCCCCACGTCGGGCTCTCTGCTGTCAATGCAGAGCCTGCTTCGGATCCTCTGTCCCCCTCTCTCTGCCCCTACCCCACTTGTGCTTGGGCACGTATGCTCTCTCTCTCTCTCTCTCTCTCTCAAAAATAAACAAACATTAAAAAAAAAAAATAGACAAAACTAATCTATGGTAATAAGAGCCAGAACAGGAAGGTATGGAGGTAAAGGGAGGGATCTTTGAGAAGGGGCATAAGCAAGTTTTCTAGGGTGTTAAAGTTTTCCATCTTAATCTGGGTATCATGCATACACATATATGTAAACTTTCAGGAGCTATACACATAGGATTTGAACATTTTAGTATAAGTTACATGAAAATAAAGATAATGATAATAACAGTATTAACTTACACTCCCAACAACTCCATTTGCCTGCTTTTGTTTCTGTTGCTTTGATTGTGGTAAGGGCACAGGTGTAGGTTTTTTTTTTAAAGGTTTCTTTTTTTTCGATTTAGCAGCTTTCTTAGGTCCTTTACTCTTCTGTTGCCATCCTCCTTTTGTCCTATTCTTGTTAGTATCACCCTGCTGTAAATCACAACATACATACACACTCAGAAGTTATAACAATAGTTTCATTTGGGAGTCATAGTAATTTTTAGATAAAAATGGCTAAACTCAATGTTTTCATAAACTGAATTACTCTCCCACAGCAATATAAATCAATCAGAACTAAACAAAACATTTCCTTCACCAGGAAAGATAGGTAAGAAAAATCAAGTTTTTACCCCATCTTCTGCCGGCTGTTCCTCTGCAGCACAGATGGACTGTTCCTTTTCAAATACTTCCTGGAGGTAGAGAGAAGAAAAATATCTCTATCAACTTACATTTATCTTTCAGATAAACAAAGCAATCTTTCAAAATCTTTCAAAATAGATGACCAATACGCTTTTTAACTGGTGACAATTGGTGGGTGAAGGAAGAACAGGAGATTTTTAGCAATTACTAAATGATGTGTACAAATTTAGCAATTACTAATTTACACTTTGGAAGTTACCTTCTAAAATTATCTCACATCTGTCTTGAATACATTTGAAAAGTACAGTCTACTTAAATTTATAAATGCAATGCCTTAAGATATGTAAACTCATTATAAAGTAAAAAATATTCCACAGTTTAGAGTAACTAAGGAGGGGTGCCTGGCTGGCTGCATCGGTAGAGAGTGTGACTCTTGATCTCAGGGTCATAAGCTCAAGTACCACACTAGGGATAGAGTCTCCTTAAACAAACAAACAAAAACTTAGAAAAAAGTTTAAATAATTTAATTAAATGACTAAGAAGTGGAACACCAAAAAAATCCATATAACCTAAAGACATATCCACTGTATAATCCACTTAGGATCAGTACAAAAGCCATAAATTTGGGATTTAAATTCCAGTAAGATTTCAGTGAGAATCTATACTAGAAGACAGTAAGTGATGTTCGTTGTATTTATAAACTCCTTGGAATTACTAAAGCTAACAAATAAAAACAATGATAACTTGGGCTCTAAACTATTAGCCTAATTCAGGGGTCCGCAAACTATGGCCCATTGCCTCGTTTTTAAATAAAGTTTTATTAGAACTCAACCATGCCCATTTGTGAATTCAGTAGTTGCTACAGAAACTGTGGCCTATAAAACCTAAAACATTTATTAATTGGACCTTTATAGAAAAAGTGTGCCAGCCCCTTGTCTAATTCTATCATCTCTGCTTCATCATTTTTTTTTTTTCATTTCTTCATTTTTTAGCTAGATTCTAATACTTAAATTACTCTCAGGTACTGTTCATACAAGAACTGGAAGATAAATGGTTGATTCTTTCCCTTCTTCCAGGGCAATTTTGCTTTTTCTTCTACCAATTATCCCAGAAGTTCAACAGTTGAAGGCCAACTTTTGCTCGTTTTTCAGGCTGGGAATTCCAAAGCATGTGGGTAGTATAAATTTGGATTCTAACCCAATCCTAGCCACTGGCTTAGAATTTCCTCTTCTCCCAGAGGGCACGTCTCATCCAGAGTCCAGGACACAAATGTTTCCTTACAACCTGCTACCATAAAACCAACATCTTTAATTTGATCCTACTACAAAATATGCTTTTCCTAACTGAGGTTTTTGTTTGTTTTTTTGAGAGAGAGACAGAGACAGAGACAGACAGAGAGACAGAGTGTGAGCGTGGCAGGGACAGAGAGAGAGGGAGACACAGAATCTGAAGCAGGCTCCAGGCTCTGAGCTGTCAGCACAGAGCCCAACGGGGGGGCTTCAACCCACAAACCACGAAATCATGACCTGAGCTGAAGTCAGACACTTCACCAACTGAGCCACCCAGACACCCCACTAGAAATTTTACACACGGTGTTTAAATGCATACTAGGTTTCCTACAGATGTTCACAGACCCCAGAGTAGAACAGGCTAAGATCTGCCATTAGGTGAATAAGTAGAGTTGAAATAGTACAATCAAAAACAAGTTCTAACTTGGGAGGTAATGCAAATTTGTAATAGAAACTGAGAAAAACAAGATACAGGAAACATATACACTGTGACTGGATTTAATGAAAAGGAATGAGAAAAGTACCAGTATGTATATACACATACAACGTAAAGGTCCAGAGAGTAAATATGAGCATGAAGAAAGACATGAAAAGATATACAGAAGACTAAATTCTGGTCTGGGGCTGACAAGGGCTTTCCTGAGGAAGGTGGGTTAGAGAAGGAATCCACGATAGTAAAAACATCATTTAGCCCCACAGTTATTCATGCATTAGGGTATCTACAGTGATGCACTTCAAAATCAATAATTTCAGGGTGGTAGGACTTTAGGTCATTTTAATTTCTTCTACTTTTCTACATTGCCTGAACTTTTTTCCCCAGACAGCATGAATTTTTCACATAATTAGAAAAAAAATATTTTCACTGTAATTTAACATTTTTTAAAATAAAAAAATTGAGAGTAAATTCTCTAAAGAACTGACTAAACAGGGGCACCTGGGTGGCTCAGTCGGTTGAGCAGCCGACTTCAGCTCAGGTCATGATCTCACGGTCCGTGAGTTCGAGCCCTGCGTCGGGCTCTGTGCTGACAACTCAGAGCCTGGAGCCTGTTTCAGATTCTGTGTCTCCCTCTCTCTGACCCTCCCCCGTTCATGCTCTGTCTCTCTCTGTCTCAAAAATAAATAAACGTTAAAAAAAAAAAAAAAGGAATTGACTAAAGAATTGGTAAAGAAATTCTCAACAGTAATCAGTAATTAATCTTTGTATAAAACTTTACAGTTTAAATACTATATGCACATTGCCTTATTATGTTTTACAGGGAATTAACAAATCATCACATGAAGAATTAATCTATTTTCCAAGGGTTTTTTTGTATGTAAAAACTAATGTGAAAAACTGAAAATTTATTTAAAATGTCAAAACAGCTAAAAGGACTTGCAAAATTAGATTTTACGACTACAATAGTTTTGACTTTAAGAATACATGACTTAAAATGAGAAAATAAATAAAAGAACTTTAACATATAACTCTCTCCCCCTTTTTTCACTGCAGTATAGTTGATACACAATGTTACATTAGTTTCAGGCATACTACATAGTGATTCAACAACTCTATGCATTATACTATGTCACCACACAAGACCATTACAATGCCTTTAACTATATTCCCTATGCTGTACCTTGAATCCCATGACTTATTCCATAACTGGGGAAGCCTATACCTCCTATTCCCCTTCACTACTTAACACATAACTCTTTTTTTAACATGTAACTCTTAAAGAATAAAAGTAAGAAATTACTTACTGCCATTGTTTGCCTTGTCAATTTAACCAACACTGTAACTAGGGATCCTACTGTGATGTTGTTGCTATCTTCATCATCCAATACTAGAAGATGAAAGTAAAAAAATAAAATTCAATTTGGTACTTCAGTATTTCATGTACACATTTGAAACTTACTCAATGAAAAATAATTTGTCTATTCTGTATAAAATGCTCCACTAGATGCTTTCAACAATGTACCCATTTAATCTTTAAAATGGCCCTATGAAGGGGCAGCTGCATGGGTCAATCAGATGAGCGTCTGACTCTTGATTTCAGCTCAGGTCATGATCCCGGGGTTGTGGGATCAAGCCCCATGTCAGGCTTGACTGTGGAGTCTGCTTTAAGACTGACTGTTTCTCTCTCTCTCTCTCTCTCTCTCTCTCTCTCTCTCTCTCTCCTCCTCTGCCTCTCCCCACACCCCACGCTCGCTTTCTCTAAAATAAATAAAATAAAATAAAATAAAGTTAAAATTTAAAAAATAAAATAGCCCTATGAAGCATTGTTATTATTTCCATTTTAAAGAAGAAACTGAGGGGGCGCCTGGGTGGCTCAGTCAACTGAGTATCCCACTCTTGATTTAGGCTCAGATCATGATCCCAGGGTCATGGGATTGAGCCCTGCGATGGGCTCTGTGCTGGAGCGTGGACCCTGCTTCTCTCTCTCTCTCTCTGCCCTCGCCCCAACTCACACTCACTCTAAAATAAAAAAAGATAATTAAAAAAAAAAAAATAAAAAACTGACGTTCAAAACTAACGTAAAATTAAATGCCTGAGGTCACATAATGGCTATATTTGCACTGCCAAGTTTCAAACCCAGGTGTTTTAAAACAAAGTATAATGTGAGGACTGCTATACCACACCTTTCTTTCATACCGATATAAAAAAGGGTTCTGTTACTCTCTTAAACTATGCAAACCTCATATTCACAAGACTTTAACTATATGATCAATGACAGCCTGCCGGTCAGAAATAAGATAATTAGGACTAGTATTCCAAGTCACATTAAATTTATTTTTTTAAGGCAAAAACTTCCAAGATTTGTTTATATTAAAAAACATCTTTAAAAGTTTTCACAATGTTTTTGCAATTGTTTAATTTTTTAAAACCACATTTGCCAAAAAAAAAAAAAACTCTACACTTGCCACACATATTGCCAAAAGCTAGTAAGATAAGCTTAACACTAAAATTAGTAACATTAAATGTTAAAATAAATTACTACAACATCAAACAGATCTTATTCAAATATGTAAATAATTCATTTCACCTACAAGTTTTATCTGTAAGAGTTTTCTTCACTATGTATTTCTGCCTATAGATTTTTCTGAGCTTGTTATGTTTATTTTACATAGATGTAGATTAGCATACTCTGTTGTGGACTACATTAACACACTACCAGTTGGAAAAGAATGGCCTCCAACAAACTATCACTATCTCTCTTCAATTACTGGCTGTGAGGTGCAACAGCTAGGCATCAAGAAGGATACAATATCCTTTCTTCAATCTGGAAGTCTCCATTATCTTTCCATTATCAAATCTGGGCTACACATTCATCAACACGGCACAGTTGTATGTGCATGAGCACTGCACACGAGTTAATAGCTATAACTGTATCTACCAGCCATTTGATGCTTTACGGTGGAGAAAAAGCCTACAGGTGATTCTATACAGCCTCTAGGCAATGTGGGAGAGAGTTCCACCATCTCCAGCACTAGATAATGCAGATGCCTTTCCTGCTTCTAAACTGCTTCTCCTCTCCCTCCATTAACTATATTACTCATATTACACATTGGGATAGCACTGTGAAAATACAGTAAATTGTCTATACACGAGGCTATGGAATGAAATACATCATGAAGTCTCCCAATGAGGTTGAATATTCTTACCTTACTTCTAACGAGAAAATTTGACATTCATTTTTCTAAGCAGCATGTACTTTTTATAGCTCCTGATTATTATCAGTTATCTCTTAAGTCCCAAATTGGATTTTACTTGAATAGTTTCTTTTTTTTTACTTGAATAGTTTCTGATTTAAATTGGTCCTAAATGAAACTTTTACTGTTTTTAAGTGTTTGAAGACTCACAAACCCACAAGGAAATCCGAACTCTTCACCAAAGCAGTCCCTACATGTATCCTATACTGCAGCCAATTTGAAACCAGACTGCAGTTTTACCTTACTTTCTCAAACACCCCAATCTTTGAGAGTCATTTATCTCTTTTCAATTCCATTAGAATGCAAACTTAGTAAGGTAGAAGCTTTGTCTAACTCACCACTGCTTCCCCAACACCCAGATAAATGAGTGGCACTCAACAGTTGTTGAATGCATGAATGACAAAACGTCCGTGTCATTCATTTCACACTTGCTTTATGATTCCTTGGTTTTAATCCTATGTTTATATCCTCTTTCCTCAACTAGACTATAAGCCCCTTACAGACAGAAACCACCCCTAACACATCCTTGTATTTTTGGTCCCACAAAAATATTCTCACAACAGTAACTTAGTAAATGTCAAAACTCAGAATAATGTTACAATGAAGGAATGGAGCAGATAATCTCTTAATTCTGTCACCACTGTAAAATACTATTATTCAACTATTATCATGGACACTCACTGGCCAACTGTGTAGGTAGAAAAATAATCTCTATATTTTCATCCCAACAGACATAAACATAGAGGCAGGATGAGAAAAACACATGAAATGTGGCACAGAACACGGTAATTTCCAAGGTTTATTTAACATGAGTAAATTGGGCTTAAAATGAATTTTAGAACTAAGCAGCTATTTCTTTCATACTAACAATATATATATATTTCAAAGATCTTTCACTACATCTGAAAATCCTTCATTCTTTAAAAAGTAAGATATTCCTAAAACTTGAACTATAGAACAGAGTCCTCAAGCTTAATCCCATTCTGAGGATCATAAAAGTAAGATTCTATAGGATTATATCAGTGTTCTCAAAACTATTAAGCATACATCATATTCTATCACAGCAAATGTGACATGTAAACCACAGTTCTGGAAAGTCTAGTTACACATTATGATATCAAATGTTTTCAGAACCTTAAACCAAATAAACAGGAGCCAATCTATCAAAAGGTCAACAATGTTCAACATGGAAACCTCCCACTTACCCTGTGATTTTATGTCCATAGTCACATATGGGAAACTCCCAAGGACAGCCATAACCTCTTCATATTTTTCATCTTCAAGGAAGTGCAGTAGATTGTGACGATCTGATTCTTTTAAACTCACCAAATCCTGGATAGTCTTAATTTTGTACTGAATTTTAAAAGAGAGAAGAAGAAAGAAAATAAGTCCTAAAGTCATAGAATTTTTCACAAAAGGAAAATTAGCATGTTTACTAAAACAAAATCCAACAACTTTTAAAAAAATGTTAAGATTACACAGGGTCCCCAACTTACAATGGTTCTACTTAAAGCTTTTAAACTTTACAATGCTGCCAAAGCAATATGCATTCAGTAGAAACCATACTCTTGAGTTTTGATCTTGTCTAGGACTAGTGATATTTAATACAATGTCATCATGATGCTGGGCAGCAGCAGTGAGCAGTAGCTCCCAGTCAGCATGTGCTCACAAGAGTAAACAATCCATACACTTAGAACCACTCTGTTTTTCACGTTCAGTATTCAATAAATTATATGAGATAGATATTCAACACTTTACTATAAAACAGGCTTTGTGTTAGATGATTTTGCCCAAGTGTAGGTTAATGTAAGTGTTCTGAGCACATTTAAGGTAGGCTAGGCTAAGCTACTGTATTTGGTAGGTTAGATGTATTCAATGCATTTTTGACTTAGGATATTTTCAACTTACAATCGATGGCTTTATGAGGATGTAACCCCACTATAAGCTGAGGAAGATCTACATACACATTTCAAAGCAAACAATACAACTTTATAGCATTTCATGGCCTTTTATCCAAGGAAATTCAAATTAAGAATTTTTTTTATTACAAAGTTAAAACAGTAATTTTTTAATTTTAGAAAAAATAAAGTTAGGAGGAAAAGACAGTAACATTCATAGACTCTTGACCCAAGCAAGAATGATTGTCATCTTCTATGCTCAGTTTGCTGACCCATATTTTCAATTTTAATGATAAAAACCTTTAAGAGTATGGATTTATCTCCAAGTGCAGCTGCATCCTTATGGTTTTACTATGCAATTTTCTCATTTTTGTTGTTCTCTAAATATAGCTGTTACTGCACTAATATCCATCTGGGCTAAAGGGATACTTAGGAGAGTGTTAATTTCCAGCCATTTGGTGCTAGTTAATTTTTACTTTTGCAGACAGGGATTAGATCATGAGGTGTGTGGAATGTCCACTTTTCTATTACAAAGTTTTCGATTAGAAATGTGAACAAATCAGGGCGCCTGCATGGCTCAGTCGGTTAAGTGTCCAACTTTGGCTCAGGTCATGATCGTGTGGTCCGTGAGCTCGAGCCCTTTGTCGGGCTCTGTGCTGACAGCTCAGAGCCTGAAGCCTGCTTCAGATTCTGTGTCTCCCTCACTCTCTGTCCCTCCCCTGCTCATGCTCTGTCTGTCTCTCTCTCTCTCTCAAAAATAAAGATTAAAAAAAAATTTTTTGTTTTAAGTGAACAAATTTATAATTGCAATACAATTACCTGAAAGGACAGAAAACTCAAATGCAAATCTCTAATATACATTAGTTCTACCTTAATATATTATCAAATCCAGGGGCACCTGGGTGGCTCAGTCTGTTGGGTAGCCAACTACGGCTCAGGTCATAATCTCACGGTCTGTGAGTTCGAGCCCTGCATCGGGCTCTGTGCTGACAGCTCAGAGCCTGGAGCCTGCTTCCAATTCTGTGCCTCCCTCTCTCTCTGCCCCTTTCTTGCTTGGTCTCTGTCTTTCTCTCTCTCAAAACTAATAAACATTAAAAAAAATTAGAAAAAAAAAATACCATCAAATCCAATGTCTGTCTTCTGCCCATTTTGTCTAGTGTATACAAAGCAATATTTAAAATGTCCTATCAGAATTATAATTTTAGTTTTTTTCTTGTATTTCCAAGTTTTTTCATTTATACATATTTTTGCTACATCTTAAGATTCATTGTTGGATCTTTACTACAGACTGCATTTTCTAAATAAGAAGCATCTTTATTTGATCTACTTATTTTTTGAAAACTTAATTTTTTTGTTCCTATTCAACCGATAAACCATTGCCCAACCTTTAAGCCAGGTATTAATGACTAGAAAGCATACACTGCACTTCTACTTTGATTATTTATTTCTGGTAACATAATATAAGGAATAAAGTGCTAATTGCTAAAATATATTGGACCCCAAAGTAGTAAAATAACTTACAGTAGGTAAAAGATTATAAAACACCTACCTAATCAAGAAATTGTTAACAGAACTACTTGAAGGATAGTTTTAGAGTGTTTAAGATATTCTAAATCTAAGAAATTCGTAATAAAGACTTTTAGAACACTTTTCTCGTTATTTAAGTAACATAACAAACTGCGTAAAACAGATTTTAAAGTGGCAAAGAATTACCTTTTTATGATTAGAAACCCTCCTAAGATTGTCCTCTTCAATGTGAGGCAGCTGCAGAAGGGGAGACTTAAACTGCTGAAGGCCTTGCACAGCCATCTGGGAAAGCTTCATGCAGTTTTCTAGGGATGCCAAAGTTGGAGCACGAAACTCCCTTTCTTAGAAAGAACAGGAGGAAAAGAAAAAACAAGGCTGGACTTTTTATACGTTCAGGAGTATATAATTCATCACGATAACATGATTCATGCGACTATCCTTAACACCTCATATTTTAAGATCATAGTGCTGACTTTCCTTTAAAAGTTATAAGATACCAAAAATACACAAATTTGTTCAAATGCAATAATCGTTATCCAGCAAGAAGCACTGATTTAACAGAAAAATTCTTTGCATCACTTCCACAAATAGCAAATTATCAGTATCAAATACTGACACCATGCCAAGAACTGACATCAGCCATAACAACAAACCACAACCATCACCTCCTTTCCCAAGAGTCTCCCTTTCCATTACTGACCACAAACTCCCTCATTCTTTTTCTTCCCCCTCACTCTTTTTTTCCTTTCATGTGAAAAACACTACATATCAAATAAATCATCGTGACGTCACTTAAAAGAATTATTTCAAACTCACTGTTAAAATACAGAATAACCTAACTCTAAAAATATTCAAAGGAAAGAAGAGGTATATTAAATATTTGCAAACAATAAGTGACAACAAACAATAAAACAATAAATTCAAAAACATCAGTTGTGATAAAGACTTTACATAATGGAAAATATAGGAAAGAAATAAGAAAAACCATGAACAAAAGTGGGAAAGCTGACTCAACCTACGGGCAGAATTACTATAGGTACTCATAAATCTTAGAACTATGAAGTGTAATCTGCATATGCTTGCAAGAAAAAGTACAACATAATTAATTACATTTCCACCTCACCTTCACGGCTTCGGGCCATTATTATTAGTTGGCAGATTACATTAACCATTTCTTGAAGTAGGGCAGGGCATTTTTTCAACATAAACTGCTGATCTGCAAAACAAGAGAAAACCTGAAACGAATGATTCTACTTTTACAATTATAACATCTTTATCATCTACAGTCCAAGACTAATACTAAATTTAAGTTGTCCCACAAATATTTCACACGACCTAGTAAGAATTTTGCAGGCTGAAGTTTCTCCTAAGCAGCACTGTCAAAAATCAGTCAGAAAATTCTAGCTCAGATATGATGTTTCAAATTTTTAATATTACAAGTGTTGGGCTTTGTAAGTTAACTCCCTTGTTTGGAGGGAATAGTCTTAAACTTAATTCTAATCTTACTATATTTAAGAACCTTAACAATTTTCTTCTTGTATACCTAAGTTTCTGTAACTATGAATAAGTCCAAAGACTAAGATTGATAGTGAATGTCAATACTATGCAGAAAGAAGAGAGGGGATGATAAAGAGGAGAAGGAAAAGGAACGAGACAGAGTCATTTTTACTGCACCTAATAGTTAACTGTTAAGATCATCCATGGGGTTGGTACTCAACCTAAAAAAATATTTGTTCCCTGTTTCTTAGATAACTGGTAAAAAGGGAGATGGTTTTATATCTGTACAGAACATTAGAATTACCAGTTAACTTGCAACTCCAATAACAATGCCTAAATAGAGATCCTTCATTCCATCTTAAGTATCCTATCTTATCATCAACCACCGATCATCAATTGGCCTTGTTTTCAAAGGCATTTGATTATATTATTGGCTTAAGAATGGCAGAGAAGGAGCTTCATTCAGAAAGAACATTTATTCCCGAAGGATAATAACTTTCTTTGAAAACTTCAAATGAAATCATGCAAGTAAAAAAAAAAAATGACAAATTCATGGTATTCCTGGAAACACCACTGTCCCAATCCACTACTTTTATTTATTTATTTTTATTTTTTTTATGTTTATTCTCTCCCTGAGAGAGAGAGAGAGAGAGAGAGAGAGAGAGAGAGAGCGCAAGAGCGGGGAAGGGTCAGAGAGAGAGGGAGACACAGAATCCAAAGTAGGCTCTAGACTCTGAGCTGTCAGCACAGAGCCTGACACAGGGCTTGAACTCATGAACCACAAGATCATGACCTGAGCCAAAGTTGGATGCTTAACCGACTGAGCCACCCAGATGCCCTACTGCTTCTCTTTTAAATAGACAGGTGGCTGCAAATACTTAGGAAGCTTTAAATAAAGATTAAACACTTTATCAGCAACCACAGCTGGAAGTGGTGGTGGTAGTTGTGGAGCTGACTGAGGTATTGATTATGAAATCCATTTTTTCTTCCCCCCAAAAGCTTATAAAATCTTTTTAAAAAGTCACTAGGAATTTTTGTATAATCTGCAACTGACTAAACATTTTTCAGAGTATTCTCTCACCTTGAAATACTAAATTTTAACATTTGCCAAAATATCGGACTTAGACCTTCAAAATATCTGTGAAGTAATTATGTAGCATAAAGATTTCTTTTTAAAAGATCCTTGAGCAATTATTTGATTGAGCAAAAAAGAACAGCAACAAAAACATTGCACCATGAAGTCTAATTAAATCCGTTGCTTTTGTACCATTAAAACCGTGCAGATATTAGAATCATAAATACCTTCTTCAAGGGTCTCAGGAATTTTCATTCTAGCAAGATGAGACAGTAAAAGAACTCTGGCTTTCAAGCTATATGGGCAGGTAAGTGGAGGCTCATTCTTCTTTAAATTAATGCTGCCAATTTCTCTGATTAGCTAGAGTAAATAAAATAATTATTAAAAATATCTATATACTGAAAAGCATTAACTTTAATACCTAAATGCTTATTATATCAAGGAATTTAGGAGACAGGTCTAACCTGAGGTATTAGAATATTATCTGTTGGTCTGCTTGTGGCATCTTTGTTATACTGAGGATCAAATTCAGAGGCTCCAGCCAAAACCATGATAAGACCTAAGAAAACAAAAGAAATATAAAGGTAAACAAATAAACTTGCTCATCTATTAATTTCCTCTCCTAGGATACTTTATTAATGTAGAGTGAGGCAGTTTTCCAATTGCGCAAAAAGCTAAAAATCATCTGAACTCCGATACTAAGTATTCATTTCTCCAACAAAAAAGAAACATTTCACTTTTTTAAAAGTGTACAGTATTACTTATCACAAGTGAATAGAAACATACATTAAGGGCCCCAAAGCAACTGGATGCATTAAAATCACTTCAAATAGCATCTGTTTCTAGATTTAAGCATGTGTTCCACAGAAACTTACTACAAAGTAATTATTAAGTATCCCATACGATGTTAATAACTATTATGTGAACAAAGGGGGCTCTATGGTTAAACAAGACTGAGAAACAATGAGTTAAAAGAGTTTTAGGTTTCTTCACTTGATGACTTCTCAGAACCTTAAGTAAACTGAAATACTCTATAATTTACAGAAATTTTTATCATGGAACCCTGAAGGGTTTGCGGGACATGTTCTTTGAAATACACATGATTTGCAGCTACATACACTATGAGCATTACTTGTTAGTCTATACAAGCTCCTTATTTTTTTAAATAATTTTTTTAAAATTTACTTATTTTGAGAACAAGAGAGGAGCAGAGAGAGAGGGAGAGAGAGAAAATCCCAAACAAGCTCCACACTGTCAGCACAGAGCCCAGTGCAGGGCTCGAACTCAGGAACCATGAGATCACGACCTCAGCTGAAATCAAGAGTCAGAGCCTTAACCAACTGTGAATCACCCAGGTGTCCCTATTCAAGCTTTTTAATGACCGGCACTATAGTCACCTATAGTCATCAATCTCACCTTCCAGCAGAAAATACATACCATGTGCTCACTAAAAGCAGGACAATGTAGAGCTTAAGGGCACAGACCCTGGAGTTTTCACTCCCTAACTAAATGATGTAGGACCATATTCTTCACCTTTCTATGGGTCTCAGTTTCTCCCAATGTGCCTGACACACAGTAAGCACAGTAATATGTGTAAGCTACCGCTATCAAATGTTTTCATGAAAACAACTATTCCTGAGACAACTATGTAAACGATACCAACACTAAAGTGGCCAAGGATATATAATCAAGCCCACCAGCTAAAAAATGCTTTTCTGATAGTACTGTATAAGGCTAAGTACCACACTCAGGAATAAAACAGAATCAAGTTCACTGATGCAAAAAACACGTTAAAAGACATTATAAACATAAAACATTTTCATAAGGGGCTAAGTTCCCATATTAATATTTCAATCCAACATAAGGAAGAATGACATGTGTGCATAAGGGAGAGTAACTCACTCATTCCTCAGAAATAAAAGATCTGCTCACTTCTCAGAAATAAAAAAATCTGTTCACACAGTCACATGACCCTGAGGAGTCTCTTTCTCATTACCAAAAAAATCAGTTAAATTGGCAAATCCAAAGTACAGACAACTCCATTTAGGTTTTGGAACAAAAATGTATTCTCCAGTGAGACACAATTTAAAAACTTTAAAATCTCTTTTTTTTCCCAGAGGAAGAGAAGCAGGGCTTGTCTATGACAGGTCTATGATTTCTGCAGAGCAAAGATTCTGAAAGGCAACAAACACTACCTACTCCAAGGATAAAATTTACAGTGTTAGCTTTATGGAATGAAAGAAAGTATCTTAAATGGAACTTTTTTTTTGCTAAAAAGAAATTCTGAAATAAGACTCTGGGAATGAAATATCCTGACAGTTTTCTTTCAGCACGCCCAAGACCTGACTTATTTTACTGAGATTAATACAGTGTAATGTACCGATTTAAGGCTTGGGAACCAGACTGCTTGAGTTCGATCCTGACTCTACCACTTAATATTTCCTTAAGCTCAGTTTCCCCATCTATCAAATGTGCTTAAAAACAGTAAAGATTAAATGAGTTAATATCTACATAATCCATAGTAATGCCAGGCATACAACAAATACTCAAGAAATATTAGCTAGTATTATTACAAAGTTAACCCACATGAAGCTTTACCACAAAATTTGTAGGGTAAAAAACATATATAGCTGAGTAAATGGAAATAATAGAAATACATGTGATAAAGGGTACCAGCCACTTTCCTCCAGCTTTAGTTATATGAACTGAGTATAAAACTGTGAACTAAAAGGTTTCCAGTGGAGTATGTATCAACTCCAAATAAATGACTCAGAAAATAATCTACTAACACAGATACTTAAATTTACTCACGTTTCATATCCATATTTCGGGTTTTATAAACAAAGTATGTATAAATCTGTGTTGTGCGTATTAGAATCTGGTCTCCACTATAGCGTATTGAGCGATACCACCAAGAGCCCTAAAACACAAATAAAATTAAACAATAAATAAAGCATCAAAACCACAATAAATATTAAGTCTAATGCAGAATATGTTACGGTCAAATTTCCTAAGCGTTCATAAAACCAATAACAATACCTGAGCTTTAGAACAAATGCCTTTGTTACTTATTTCAAATTATTTAGCAAGTATTTATACTGCCCAACACCTAAACAGCCAACCCACCTCACTACATATACATGATTAAACCATTTAAGTTTCAGCTAGAAACTGAACACAAAACAGAAACGAAACAACCCATCACTATAAAAGCAACAAGCTGGTTCCTGACACGCAGTATGGATTCAATAAATATTTGATAAGTAAGCGCAGGACAATTTTACAGTTGATATACTACGTTCATTCACATGACTCCATACAGCTGGATCCTCACATAATAAACCTATGAAGAAGGCAAGACAGGTTAATTATTAGTCTCACTATGGGACTCAGGAACTGTAAGATCAGAAAGAAAACCACCAGTCACAAAAGTAACAGTAAAATCAAACTTTATGGTATTTCCATATTGACATATTATGCAGCTGTTTTTAAAATGAGGTGTATCTCCAACATAGGAAGCAAAAGAAGTCACAGAATGATAGAAAGACTACATTTTTTTTTAAAGTGTGTATGTAAACATGATCCATAGAAAAATATCCGAAAGGGAGAGCACCAAACTTAGCAGTGATTATCTCTAACAAAGAAATGAAGTTGAGGGAGACGGTAAAGGAAAACATTCCAAACTCTACATATACCTGTATTATTTCACTTATATGTAACTTTTGTATGGGAGGAGATATACTTTCACATACTTAAATGATATCACCTTTAGAAAACCTTTAAAGTATAGATGAATAGAAGATTCTTAAAATTCAAGGATCAATGGATTATATTCTAATACAAATTATAGGAGGCTCCAAAGCACGCCACCAATTCCCTTTCCAAAAAAAAGTTAATAAAAAGAGCTAGCACTTACCACAACAACTGGAAGGATAACCATGAATGCCAATCCATATACAAGTAAAACCTAGAATTGAAGAGAAAAAAAATTATGGCTTTCACAGGTAAATTATAAAAACATCCATGAACACTTACCTTGAGGCTTGCATGGGGGAGGCACTAACAAAAGCACTCTTCAGGGAGCGTGGGTGGCTCAGTCAGTTAAGCATTTGACTCTTGATTTCGGCTGAGGTCATGACTTCAGTTACTGAGTTCAAGCCCCACATCGGGCTCTGTGCTGACAGCACGTAGCCTGTTTGGGATTCTGTCTCCCTCCCTCTCTACCCCTCCCCCATTTGCTAGCTCTTAAAAGAAAAATGAACTCCTAGAAACAAAAAAAAGCACTCCTCTTATATTATTTCATTTAATTCTTACTTCATTTTCAAATTTTATGAGAAAGCTACCGTTATTATTTTTCTTCTGCAAATAGAAAACCTGCAGCACACATAGGTTACAGGACTTGTCCTAGGTCACACAGCTAGTAAGTGGACTGGAATCCAGGCATTTCAATTCTAAAACTTACGCTCTTATCCAATATAACAAGTCACCTTTTAATTTGCTCTGTAAATAATACCGGCAAAACAGCTTTTATAAACTATATTTTCCTTCCAGTCAGATACTTATACCTCTACACGTTAGTAAGTAGTTAGTGCCTTGGAAATAAATGATAGAATCCTGGTTTCTTATCAAGGAGCAACTTCATAATGTTCTATTTACAAGTAATTTCTGTCTATTGGTCTTAGATTTTTCTCCTACTGCTTGATTCCAAATCTGGTAGCTAACTATCCTCTTCTCCAGTATTCCCACAGTAATCCTAAGCATGATAGTAGACACACTTACACACAGAAAGCATACATCCCTAAGATAACAAATGTTTGTCAGCCATAAAATAACATTAAATAGCCATTTTCAAAACAAATTACAGACTATATGAATGTTTTTATTGCTTCAAAGATAGCTCCTAATCATTTTTAAGATATGTGAAATAGGGAAACATCTATTCCTGAACAGTAAGTTAATTCCTGATGTTTCAGAGTTGTAAAATCTATCACCGAATAAAAATCTGATACCCTACTGCCTCCCTAAGTACCATATGGAATATATATCATTAATTTAACATATATTAACATTAATTTCACCTGGGTAAATGTGAAAGGAAGGATATTAACATTAATTTCACCTGGGTAAATGTGAAATGAAGGATAATTTAAATTTTGAGCACTACTTAGGATAAATACCATATAAAACCATAGTTCCCCAAACCAAGGATAAGACCCAACCTGAAACTACCTCCAAAAGAAATCACCACAGCTTTAAGGTTTTAAAACAACATTTAGAACACACTGCCCTTCCTCTGAAGAAAAACAAGCAAAAAAAATCCACACCGCCCCAAACAACAACCTAATAATGGGAACCAATTCTTTTCTTTATTATATAAAAAGTTTTCATAATACACAATTAAATTAAAGACAGCATAACAGTATTTTGATATAGCTCTCCATAGTACTAAGATATATCTAGCACATTATAATGTGTCCTATTTACATGTACTCACCAAAATTGAGTTTTTCTGGTCAACTATCCAAGCTGGCAGGGCAATTCCAAAGCTTGTGGCTAAAACAGGAAGAGTATTTCTGAAGAATCTGCACTTCCAATTTTATTTATTTATATTTCAAAATTCTGCACCCCAACCCTTCCCCCCGCCAAAAAAAAATCTTTCAGAAAGATTATATTATGTGTGTTCCCATTACAGAAAGGTCGATAGATTTTTCCAGAAGTGGGGGCAGGGGGGACTCGACCAAAGTATATGAATTCCTTCTTAGGAAATCTAAATTTTTTTATATGTCATTATGTAAACACTATGAATATATGATAAAATGTTTAAAGTCAATAAAGAAAAACAGATTGTTTTCATCCAATTTTTATCAACTGCTAATTGGAAATGAATGACAATGATCACTCTTCTCATCAGACCAATCTGAGTTCTATCTTTCCAACTGGCTGCTAGAAAGAAAAATAAAAATTAGCTAAAGGAAACTCAATTTACATATCTATTTAACTCCTTGAGGTTATAATTTTCCTATTCACAAACTAAGAATCAAATATTCCTTTCAATCTATTAATATTTTCACTTAAATACACAAACACACACACACACACTATACCACTAGTAATTTTTGATTATTATTTACCACACCTTGAGGGCCATCTGGATTTCCAAACTCTTCCCAGTTTTTCCGGGACTCTTCATCAGTTAAACTAGCATTAAGAACAAAATTGCAAAATTAGAAAACCACATCTGGAAAGTACTCACATATACAAACTCTATTAATGAACCAACTCATTTCTTATAGATATTAATTTCAGGAAATCAAGAAAAGTCTCTCTGAAATCAGATAAAAATAAAGGAATTCTACATTAAAGAAAATGCTAACTATTGAGACTTTAGAGAAATTCCTGGTTGGCCTGTGGGTTCTGAAATTTTGCCAGTTCAAGTTGGAAGATAAAACTTTACAAATTTTCTAAGCAAGCAGGGAGGATTACAGGGACTTTTTTCTTATATCCTTATACATTTTCCAAAATTTCTTCAATGAGCTTTGCTTATACTTTAATAACATATACCTACTTATAAACCCACTACAAATTAATAACAATCATCCCTCCAAAACTGGTACCACATTCTCAAAAGAAAAAAATGAACACCTGGAAAATTCCAATGCTACAGAAAAGGTCATTTTGCATTGTGCTGAGGTCACAATTTTCTCCTAAAACAACTGCCAGGACTAGGGAAAAACCTGCTGAAACAACGTTTTTCTAATCCAGCAATATAAAAGTGACAGAGTGATTTAAAAAAAAAAAATTTTTTTAATGTTTATTTACTTTTTGAGAGAGAGAGAGAGAGAGAGAGAGAGAGAGAGAGAGAGCGAGCGCATGAACTGCGAAGGGGCAAAGAGAGAGAGGGAGACACAAAATCCAAAGCAGGCTCCAGGCTCTGAGCTGGCGGCACAGAGCCCAACACAGGGCTCAAACTCCCAAACCATGAGATCACGACCTGAGCCAAAGTCAGACATTTAACCGAGTCACCCAGGCACCCCCAGAGTGATTTTTTTAACACCTAAAAAGAAATATAACCCTTGACCTGGGCAGTGGTCCAAGGCACAGAATGAGAGTGGTTTTATTTCAGATCCCAAGATAGATGTTAAAAAAAAAAAAAAACACCGAAAGAAATTTTCAATTCCTTCAAAAACTTTACGTTGTTAAGGAGACAAGGCAGACACACACAAAAATGACCAGTAAGATCGTAAGAAAGGCATTTTTGAAGTCCATGTGGCAAAAGATTATGTTTATGTCCAAATCTAATTTTAACAGTATTTCTATTTCCCAGAACATATGCACATAGGATACAATGTAGTTTTCTATTCAACAAAGCTCCACAGTAAGAGACAGAATGCAGAAGTACCTTTAAAAAAACAGCAACAATTTTCAAAGAGTTCAATTTTTTTTCACCTAAACCATAATTTCTATCTTTTATTATTATTATTTTTTTTTAGGTAAGCTCTACACCCAATGTATGGGCTTGAACCCATAACCCTGAGATCAGGAGCTGTATGTTCTACCAAATGAGCCAGCCAGGTGCCCCCCTATTTTTATTTTTTTTAATTGAAGTATAGTTGACACACAATGTTACATTAGTTTCAGGTATACAAGATAGTGATCTGACAAGTTTATACTTTATGCTATGCTCACCACTAACATAGCTACCATCTGTCACTACACCAATGCTATTATAATACCATTGACTATATTCTCTATGTTGTACGTTTTATTCCTTCTATAGACTTATTCTTAGACTATTATCTATAAACTTATTCTTTCTATAAGTCTGTATCTTCCACTCCCCTTCACCCATTTTGCCCATTCTTCCATCCCATTCCCCTCTGGCAACCTGTTTGTTCTCTATATTAATGGGTCTGTTTCTGCCTTTTGGTTATTCCTTTGCTTTGTTTTTTAAGTCCCACATATAAGTGAAGTCATATGATATCTGCCTTATTTCAGTTAGCATAATACCCTCTAGATCCAGGTCCATCCATGTTGTCACAAATGGCAAGATCACATTCCTTTTTATAGCTGAATAATATTCCATTGTATAAATGAATACCACATCTTCATCCATTCATCTATCAATGGATACTGAGTTGCTTCTATACCTCAGCTCTTATAAATAATACTACAATAAACATAGGAGTTCATGTATCTTTCTGAATGAATGTCTTTGCTTTCTATGGGTAAAAACCCAGTAATGCAATTACTGGATGATATGGTATTTCTACTTTTACTTTTTTGAGGATGCTCCATACCAGTTTCTGTAGTGGCTGTACCAATCAATAAACATTCCTACCAACACTGCACAAGGATTTCTTTTTCTTCTCATCCTCGCCAATACTTGTTATTTCTTGTCTTTTTTATCTTAGCCATTTTGACAGGTCTAAGGCGTTACCTCATTGTGGTTCTGATTCGCATCTGCCTGATGACTAGTACTGCTGAGCATATTTTCATGCATCAGTTGACCATCTATATGTATTCCTTGGGAAAGTATCTATTAAGGTCCTTTGCCCATTTTTTAAAAATCATATTGTTGGGTTTTTTGGTGTTGAGTTGCTAAGTTCTTTATATATTTTGGATATTATTAACCCCTTATTGAAGATATCATTTGCAAATATCTTCTCTCATTCAATAGGGTGCCTTTTTGTTGGTTTCCTCTGCTGTGCAAAAGCTTTTTATTTTGGTGTAGTCCCAATAGTTCATTTTTGCTTGTCTCCCTTGCCTTATGATTTTAATATTATTTTTTTGGGGCTTCAGCTCATGACCATGAAAGCAAGAGTTGAATGCTTTGAGCCAGCCAGGTGCCCCTACCTTATGATCTTCATCTAGAAAGACTGCTAAGGTGGATGTCCAAGAAATTAGTGCCTATGTTCTTCTAGGTGTTTTACGGTTTCAGATCTCATAATTACGTCTTTTATCTATTCTGAGTTTATTTTTGTGTATGAAGTAAGAAAGTGGTCCAGTTCCATTCTCTTGCATGTAACTGTCTAGTTTTCCCAGCACCATTTACTGAAATGACTGTCTCTCCCCAGAGTATATTCTTGCCTCCTTTGTCATACATTAAATGACCATATAAACGCAGGTTTATTTCTGGGCTCTCTGTTTTGTTCCGTTAATCTATGTTTCTATTTTTGGGCCACTCCTATACAGTTTAATTACTACAGCTCTGTAGTATAGCTTGAAATCTGGAATTGTTATACCTCCAGCTTTGTTCTTTCTCAAGATTGCTTTGGCTATTCAGGGTCTTTTGTGGTTCCATACAAATTTCAGAATTATTTGTTCTAGTTCTGTTGGTATTTTGATAGGGATTGCATGGAATCTGTAGATTGCTTTGGGTAATACAGACATTTTAACAATATTAATTCTTCCAACCCATGAGCATAAAATATCCTTCCATTTGGTTGTGTCATCTTTAATTTCTTTCATCAGTATTTTATAGTTTCCAGAGTATAGATTTTTCACCTCCTTAAATTTATTTCCAAGTATTTTATTCTTTTTGATATAATTGTAAATGGAACCATTTTCTTAAATTCTCTTTCTGCTACTTCATTATTAGTGTGTAAAAATGCAACTGATTTCTAGGTACTAATTTTGTATCCTGCAACTTTACTGAAGTCATTTATTACTTTTAATAGCTTTTTAGAGATCTTTAGGGTTTTCTTTTTTCTTTTCTTTAATGTTTTTTAAATTTTTTTTAACGTTTATTTTTTTTTTTTTAATTTTTTTTCAACGTTTATTTATTTTTGGGACAGAGAGAGACAGAGCATGAACGGGGGAGGGGCAGAGAGAGAGGGAGACACAGAATCGGAAACAGGCACCAGGCTCTGAGCCATCAGCCCAGAGCCTGACGCGGGGCTCGAACTCATGGACCGCGAGATCGTGACCTGGCTGAAGTCAGACGCTTAACTGACTGCGCCACCCAGGCGCCCCATTTAACGTTTATTTTTAAGGGGAGGGGAGGGGAGGGGAGGGGAGGGGAGAGAGAGAGAGAGAGAGAGAGAGAGAGAGAGAGAGAGAGACTGCCAGTGGGGGAGGGGCAGAGAGAGACAGACAGACAGGCAGACAGACAAACACAGAATCTGAAGCAGGCCCCAGGCTCTGAGCTGTCAGCACAGTGCCCGACACGGAGCATGAACCCATGAGCTGTGAGATCATGACCTGAGCCGAAGTCAGACACTCAACCGACTAAGCCACCCAGGCGCCCCTTTTTAATGTTTATTTTTGAGAAGTAGAGAGACAGAGTGCAAGCAGGGGAAGGACAGAGAAATAGAGAGGGGGAGACAGAATCCCAAGCAGGCTCCAGGCTCTGAGTTGTCAGCACAGAGCCCAACATGGGGCTTGAACTTGGGAACAGCAATATCATGACCTGAGCCAAAGTCACTTAACCAACTGAGCCACCCTAGGGTTTTCTATGTACAGTATCATGCCATGTACAGATGATGACAATTTAACTTCTTCCTTACCAACATGGATGTCTTTTACTTCTTTTTCTTTTCTGATTGCTGTGTCTAGCACTTCTAGTACTATGTTGAATAAACATGGTGACAGTGGACATCCTAGTCTTATTCCTGCTCAGTTTTTCACCTTTGACTTTGATGTTAGCTCTGTGTTTTTCATATATAGCTTTTATTATGTTGAGGTACATTCCCTCTAAATCTACTTTGAGAATTTTATCATAAACATATGAATTTTGTGAAATACTTTTTCTACATCTACTGAAATAAACATCTGATTTTTATTCTTCATTCTGTTAATGTGGTGTATCATACTGACTGATTTTGCAGATACTGAGCCATTCTTGCACCAGAATAAATTCTACTTGATTGTGATGAATGATCTTTTTAATGTACTGTTGAGATTTGGTAATACCTTGTTGAGAATTTTTATATCTATGTTCAACAGGGATTGCAAATATTTTTAAACTTCTCTGGTCATTTAAGAAAACAAGTATGTTGACATCCTCAGTCCCTTTTTAACCATAACTCCACTTACGCTATTTGACCACGGCCAGAGTAAAATAAAGAAGCCAACAAAAAGCACTATCAGGGAGACTGCAACTTCAGAAGAAGGGGTGCGTATGGTAGCTCTGTTTGGCTAAGGGAGGGATGTTTCTCAAAAAATTTTGCCCTGGTTTCCCTGTACAACTGCCCACTCACTTAGGACTTCAGCTATTCGCCCTTCTAACCAGAATTTTTTTCCAAACATAACTCTATCCCCTCTACTTTTCTGACGATAGCAACATAATAAACTGCTGTTTTCCAAACAATGCCCTCAAATTTCACAAAATAAAGCACAGTTCACATCATAGAAGCACTTGATTTTTTCAAACTGCACACACAGCTGATTACAATTCCATTAACTCATTCATTAAGCTGACTTGTACAACTGGTGTGAGACACGCACCATGTTCAATATTCAAATTAAAGAAATCATCAACTTTTTAAAAAGTTGTTAGAAAGCAACTAACTTTTGGATAGTTATTAGTGCTTCAGTAAAATACCACTTCTAAGACTTAAAGTACTTAAAAGTTATGTAATTTTAGTATAATTCATATATAATGAGCTTAAACAAGACCAATGATATTAACAGAACTTTCAAAAATTCAATGAGTATAAGGTTTCCTAAACATGATTATATATCTTAATTTTGGAGGTAGGAGGCTGTGTCATAGATTCTATTACGAATCTGATAAGATCTATAACCCTTCTGCTCTAGAAAAATGCACAGTTACAAATACACATATACAGTTTCGGGGGCCCCAGATCATACAACCCAATCTAGAGAATGCTTTCATTAAATTATAGGTGAATGACCCTGAGTTGACTACGTAAAGCAAAATTACATATTCATATATAGTAACACATGAAAACACATGTTTTTAAAAATTAAAATAGCTTTAAAATAACATCTAGGGGTGCGTGGGTGGCTCAGTCAGCTGAGCATCCAACTTCAGTTCAGCTCATGATCTCACGGTTCATGGGTTCGAGCTCCAGTCAGGCTCTGTGCTGGTAGCTCGCAGCCTGGAGCCTACTTCTGATTCTGTGTCTCCCTCTCTCTCTCTGCCCCTCCCCTGTTCATGCTCTGTCTCTCTCTCTCTCTCTCTCTCTCAAAAATAAATAAACTTAAAAAAAATGTTCCTTTAAAATAAAATAACCTCTATGTTGTCCACTCACTATACAGTAGGTTAAAAACAGGTTTTACACCCAAAAACCAAATCTCAACTATATGGTTATAGAAAAAACAGAAACTATGAACCAGAAAATTCAATAGTTGGTCTAACTCCTCAAAAATAACCAGAACTCCTTTTCTTTAAGTTAGAAACTGGTGTGAAGAAATAGGAATCACCCAAGCCTATTATTGTAATGGGCACATAAGGGAAAAGAAAATCTCCTGAATAACCAAAGCAAATTCTAAAAAGCTTTGCAGATCAAAGCCTTTAAATGCTGCTTGAGTTATACTTGGGCTGCTAGAGTAATGCATAAAAACCGGGAACTTCAATCACTCAGAACTTGTAATTAGTAAAACGTACCTTTATCTAATTCATTTATACTTATACAAGCTACAAGATCTCAAAGTTCTGGGTCCCATAATCATTTTACTTCTTCATTTGTCTGATGGACCATCAACTATTTAAGACATTTTAAACACAAAACATTCTATATCTTGATCAGGTAATTGAGTTAAAACCAAAAGCCATATATTATTCTTCTGTACTTTTTAGAACAGTGACCATACATCATAAAGAGTCAGATTTCCATTAACTTGAGGACAAATTCATGAACTTAAAAATGTTACAATACCTGGGGTGCCTGGGGTGGCTGAGTCAGTTAATCATCTGACTCAATTATGGCTCAGGTCATGATCTCCTGGTTGTGAGTTCGAGCCCCACATTGGGCTCTGCGCTGACAGTTCAGAGCCTGCTTGGGATTTTCTCTCTCTCCCTCACTCTCTCTCTCTGTGCCCCTCACCAGCTCGCTTGCTCTCTCTCGCTCTCAAAATAAATAAATAAACTTAAAGTTACAATACCTGAAAACTAAATTTAAACTAAAATTAAAACTACTAAATAATCTTAGCTATCTGACTTTCTCTGGGTATCTTTAATTCTTCTGAAATTACCTGAAGACAGCAACTAAGGCACTGAAACACTTGTGCAATGAGAGTCAATGGCCGGAGGAGACACAATGAAAAAAGGGGGAGACACCAACTGAAAGACTGTAATCTGGAGGACATCTGCTATGCAGAAAATGTAGTATACCCTTCAGAAGCTCCTAATGGCACTGCTTTATTGCAGAATCGTATTCACATATGTAACAAGCAGCTCACAAAAAAGAGGGGACAGGAGACACAGTCAATAGACTTTTATTAAGCATATCTTGTCCGTATTTAACTCTTTAATTCAATGCAAGAGCTATATGGGGATATGCCTATGAGTCCTGAAGAATCCAGCTAACTTTTACCTCTTGTAATATTAACACTCAAGGAAGAGCTACCTCTAATTTTATACACTCTATCCTGTTTCCCAAAAATTAAACTAGTCTTTACATAGTTTAATGAGACAGCTACATTTCCAAAACAAGAGAAATAGATCTAGCTTAATAAAAGCCTAGAAATGAAAACAAGGTGTAAGCATATCTTCTTCTAATCAGGATACTTCGAAAATAGCTCAATTAACTTACTACTTAATTTAACTAACATCACAGGGCAAAAGCACTACTTTAACTAATTTACTTAAAATTCAAGTTTAGTTAAATTAGCACTTTTGGGTTGTCATGCAGTTCCATAAATAATAGATTCAACACATGAGGTTTTTAGCATTTCAAAGTGCCCGACAACAATTTTATTTACTATTTCATTCAAATAAAGAACTTTCTTTACCACTTCTAAAAACGTGTAATGGGTCCTATGATACTTACGCTGCATAAGCTTTTGCTATCCTCATGAACATAACTTCATCACCTCCTTTATCTGGATGATATTTAAGTGACAGCAAACGATACTGTTTCTTAATTTCTGCTACCGTTGCCCCCTGAAAGGAAAGCTTTGTTTTAGTAAAACTAAGCACAATGCTGTAAAAACATAATTCATCCCATTTTGAACTTAAAATATAAACTATTCAATATTTTCAGAGGGGCTCCTGGGTGACTCGGTTGGTTAAGTGTCCAACTTCGGCTCAGGTCATGATCTCGTAGTTTGTGGGTTCAAGCGCCACATCAGGCTCTGTGCTGACAGCTCAGAGCCTGGAGGCTGCTTCGAATTCTGTGTCTCCCTCTCTCTCTGCCCCTCCCCAACTTGTTCTCTCTCTCTCTCTCAAAAATAAATACTAAAAAAATGTTTTAAAATATTTTCAGAAAGAGAAAGTGTTTTCATCCTATATACTTGTCCCTTAAATTTCATCCCATGTATTTTTAATAAAAATACACTTATTTTGTCCAATATATTTATTTTATTGAGCACCTACATGTTGTGCAGTACACTAGGCACCAATGATTTAAGAGTAAAACTACATAAGGCCACACTGAAATAAAAGGACAGTAACATTTAAATATCAAAGAATGATCACAGTAAATTAAGTCTCTCTGAAGAAACCCTCAAATCAAAGATTAACTTCCCTTCTAAGAAATAATCTGAAGAAAATCTGGTTTCATCTGCTTATCAATATTTTAATATTAAATAAATACTTAAGAAGGTTACCTTAGCTGTTTCCTAATTAGACTCAATTTCTATTAATAAACTTTTCATATTAATTTTTATGGCATTAGGTTGCCCACAAATCTTTTATTAGTCTTAAAGCAAATTTTGCTTCTCCAAAACAGAAAACTAGGTATGTTTCATATTTATATTATATTATATGAACCTCTGGATCAAGCCATCTACTGAGCAAATACTAGAAGTAAAAAAAGTGGTTTGGGGGAAAAATAGAAAGAGCACTAGATTCAGCTTGGCTACTAAGAAGTTATGGCACTCCAGGCAAGACACAATTTTTCAGGCCTTGTTTTCTCCATTGGAAAAAAAGGCTAGAGGATCTCTAGCATTCATTTCAGTTCTAACTTTCCTCTGATATATCTAAAAGACTAATTTTCTATTGGGATCCATCAATCAAGTTCAATCAGGAAATCACCTAAAGAGTATATCCAAGGTTAAAATGAAACCAGTTCTTTGTAAGACACAAAGACTTAAACACACTGCCTTAGTGTCATCTAACAAAGGGTCATAAGATTTTTATCATTCAACCAACATAAATGAACTCCTGGTTTTAACTTTGCATTAAACCAATCCTACACAAGTCTTTAAAAAATATACTAATTTCTCATCTCACTTCAAATATTCTTACATTTTAGCAATTACAAACCAAGACTTACTAGAATGGCAATCAACATTTGTAGCTTAAAAATCATATATACATTAGAATAATAGATTAAATATCCAAAGTCTCACTTCTTTAGGCACAACCCAATTTCTTTTAGAATTTAGACTTACAGTATTTTCATGGGATCAATAAACTAATGTGCATTATATAAAAATACTACTTACAGGATCCAAATTTAATACTTCATAAGGATTGTATTCTTGATATTCTCGGTCTGTTTTGGAAACCTTGTATACAAGGAATAAGAACAATGCCCATCCTGCAAGCAGAACTATTTTCCTGTTTAGGAAAAAGATAAGTAAAGTATAAATAAATACATCTATATGGTTTTCCTTTAAGAGTCTATAAAGACATTATGGCAGATCAAGGCAATAAAACAATCTAAAGTGTATACATCGCTATGCTATTGAGTCAATTCTACAATCCCTAGGTTGTAAACTCCTGTTACAGCCAGAACAGTGTCTTTTTTACCTATGAATTCTCTAGAATCTAATATAGTCTTGCATCTAGAGTCTTGCATGTGATATTCCCTCAATTACTATTTGCAGAATTTTATGTGTAGAACTTAATTCAACTTACTAACTTATTGGTCTCATTATATTAGATCAAAATATATCAATACTAAGTATTCAGTAAACCATGTAATGTAAAAAAAGAGCTGCTCTTACCCTTGCAATTACACTTTTACTAAGATAAACTATAAAAAATGGGTCAATTATGCAATGATGAAGGAATAGCCTTGTTTATAACAGTAAAACTTCAGAAACAAACTCAATGTCCATTTATATAGAACTAATTAAATAAACCATTTATAGGAGATTAATTAAATAAACCAAGACACAACCAAACAATTAGCCAACACAGATATAGAAAGATGCACATATAGGTTAAAAAAGGATATAAAGGAACATATGGTTTGGAAAAAACCTAATTTCTCCTCTCCAATATGTTTTATTTAGTAAAAATATTTAAAAGACTGATATTAGCAGTGTTGGAGAGGCTAAAGAAAAAAGGAAGACTCATACACTCTAAACTCTGAAAAAATATCTGGCAATACGGTCAAAAACCCTAAAGTACACACCCTTTTAACAATCTACCTCAAGAAATTTAGAAGGAAATAAACTAGAATTAAGTATACAAAGGATAAAAAACTGGTCACAGATATAAATAACAGCAGAAAACAAACACAGAGATGTCCATCAATAGAGTAGTGACAAATAAATTAACAGTATATTCATAAAGTGAAATATCATCTAGGCAATAAAGACAGTATTTGCTGTGGAAGATTATCTATTGTTAACTTTTTAAAAGAGGGACTCCTGGGTGGCTCAGTCAGTTAAGCGCAGGCTCTTGGTTTTGGCTCAGGTCAGTCTCGCAGTTTTGTGGGTTCAAGCCCCATGTAGGGCTTTGTGCTGACAGTGTGGAGTTTGCTTGGGATTCTCTCTTTCCGTCTTTCTCTGCCCCTCCCCCACTTGCACTGTCTCTGTCTCTCTCAAAATAAATAAATAAACTAAAAGAAAATTTTAATTAAAAAAAAGAAAAACAGCTTTCAAAAATATATGTATTATATAATGCTATTTTTACAGATAAAAGTTTATTATAAATAAAAATATAGATGGTAAATCATCTTAACAGTGGCTATCTTTAAGTGATGAAACTGAACAATTTTTTTTTATGCCCTTTAACATCAATTTGTTATGCTGAGTAGGAACTGTTAAACACATAAAATGAATCACAGGAAACCTAACCAAACAAATTGGAGTGACCCGTTTTCAAAGACAGAAAACATTCCATGTGTTTAAGCTCACTTGGTAGAAATCTAGCTTAAATATGTTTACTTGGAATGAGACTCTATGATCAAGTTCCAACCTACCTAATGACCTTTATCACCCTTATTTAAAACAAACAAACACAAAAAAACCATCTCCCCAAGCTCCCTAAGCTTTTCCCACCATCATGCTTTTGCTCTTGAATCTTTCTACTTAGAATTCCCATTCCCCATCTCTGCCTATCCAAACACTATTCATCCTTCCAGACTCATACCTCAAAGCAAGCCTTACCTTTGCCAAGGTCATCAATGGAGAAACAGCCAAAAAGAAGCAAAAGAAGTAAAACCGTGTCTCTCCCCCTCGAACTCACTGCAAGCTCCTTGAGCTGTGGACAGTATCTCACTCAGTTTTGACTAACCCCAGAGTAGCTTAAACACAGCTGGCATTCGGATGAAAATTTCTTTCTATCTGGCCAAAATAACGTTCTAATTCTTATTAAGGGCAAAATACAGTACTGCAAACGGCTTTCCATACTACCTAAACACCCAAAGACAAAGAGGATGCCATAACTGGAACACTCTTACCTAGCTATGTAGGGAGAGGTAATTAAGAACATAGGCTCTGAAATAAAACTACCTGAGGTCAAATCCCAGCTTCACTACTTATTAACTTAGAGATCTTGGAAAGTCGCTTTCTCCTTTACAACTCGGTTTCCAATTTTTAGGGTAGATTTAATAATTAAATGAGATTAGGTATGTAAAGCACCTAGAAGGTGCCTCACTGATAGCAAACAATCGATTCCTGTTAGCTGTTCTTAGTATCTCTGACCCAAATCTCAGCTCTGACCTCACTCAGAGAAGCCTTCTCTGTCTCAAGCCAGAGTTGAGAGCCCTTCCTCTGCACTTTCATGGCACCCACCTCACAGCCCTTATTATTATCATTACCTGTTTACTCGTATTTCTCACAACTGTTAAGTTGTTGAACCACATCTATTTGTTAATCACAATATATCAGCTCTTGGTACAACACCTGATACATACATAATAGGCATACAATAACTACTTATTGAATGAATAATGAAAATAATTTAAACAGTAATTTTCTAAAAATAAATGTTTATTCATTTTTGAGATAGTGTGAGCGAGGGAGGGGCAGAGAGGGGGACAGAGGATCTGAAGTGGGCTCTGTGCTGACAGCAGCAAGCTCAATGTGGGCTCAAACTCATGAACCATGAGATCATGACCTGAGCTGAAGTTGGACACTACCAACTGAGGCAACCAAGTGTCCCTAAACAGTAATTTTTAATTCAAACCCAAAGTTCGCTATACCTTCAATTTGCTAAAAAACACTTGAAAACCTACTTTATTCCCACACAAGTTAATAATTCCACATTTCGTTCTGCCAACTCCCCCAAAAGGCTAAGAAAGCTCAGAAAACAAAGATAAAATTGAAAACCACCAAAAACAAACAAATAAACAAGATTTAAAAGCAAACAAAGGTAGAAGGAAAATGAAAACACCTAGGATATGCTACACCCCATGATAGCTTTACATGTAGCACCTGGCTCTCTGAGACAAACTATAAAGGGAAGAGAAGACAACCTCATAACAGAATCCCTCAGAGGCTGATGAAAACTATAACCACCAATAAAGCCAGGTTTTCATTTCCTAAAAACCAAGCAAAGGTGGAAACATAATGGATTTCATCATGATCCCCACCCAATTTTTAAAAAACATTATTTAGGTCCTGTGAAAAGATAAGCATTTTTCCCTACATACAGGGTCAGTGATCAACTTGTGAAGTCTCGTGTTTTTCTTTAAGCATATTTTAAAGGTCATTTTGGAACCAACTTCCACAAATTAGAGCATTACACAATGACTGCTTAATTCTGAAAGAATGCTTTAAGGTTATGGAGCAAAAAGGTTTTGATGGTTTCTGACCTTATCTAAAATTGTTACCAGTTATCTATTTAATTCTTCCTTACTTATAAACATCCCTTAATCTGTACTTTCATTTAAGTAAATCAGTTTGCTAATCACTGAAGAGAACTTTACACAATTGGGCTTTTTCCTTGAAAACTGAAGTTCAGATACTAACAAAGTGTTGACCAAAGCCCAGAAAAGAAGAGATTGGGAGGGCAAAAATATTTGCCTTGCTGCCTCATAAAACTGTGAGAAGCAAAAGCAGAGTCAACAGTGAACATAAAACTACTCTTGTAAACACTAACTTTGAGTTTTAGTTTTGCATCGTTGAAGAACTCTTAACACCAAAGCTAAGATTTCCCTTCCTCTGTAAAGGAACTAAACTAGGCAAAGTCAAACCTTACAAAGAAAAACTATTTAAAACCCTTGAAGTTAGAGATGTTGAAAATTATCATCATTTAAACCAAGATCAAAAAATACATGGTTCTACTTTTACTAATTTCCTCTGCTAGTTCTTCCCCTCCTATCTACTGGATAGACAGATATAAGTAATTCACAAGATACAGTCCTCCTATAATGGCAACTCTTTCATCACCTATCAGATTCATCTACTACCTCAAAACTGACAACTCAGGGTGAAGGTCCAAAGCCTAGTCTCTAAACCGGCAGACCCCAGGCCCCTTTGCCTCACAAAATCAAACACTCCTGCTCTAATTAAAAATTCTAATGGCTTGTTTAATCAGATTGGCGTGCAAAAATAAAGGGTGACTAGGTCCCCGTTCCACCGCTTCTAGCTCCAGGAATGCTTCTAGCTCTCCAGGAGTGAAGAGAACCTCTTAGTCTCAGGTTCTTCATCTCAGAAAACAGCAAAAACATCTACTTTGAAGTTAATGATAAAATTAGGAGATAACACATAAAGCCTTAGCACATCTGGCATACAGTGTGTGCTCAATAAACCTTAATTATCACTATGAAATGCAAACTTGATCATGTCATCTCCCTGTTTTTGATAATTTTTTAAAGATTCCCCCATAATCTTTAAGGCAAAATTCAAATCCTGGCAAGATGCACAAGGTCTTCCTTCAAGATTTGACTTCCCTTTCTCCCATCCTCCCTCAAGTCAGAAGTACATTGTCTCAGGGTGCCTTGGGCGGCTCAGTTGGTTAAGCGTCCGACTTCGGCTCAGGTCATGATCTCATGGTTCATGGGTTTGAGCCCATCAGGATTTGTGCTGACGGCTCGGGCCTGGAGCCTGCTTCTGATTCTGTGTCTGCCTCTCTCTCTGCCCCTCCCCTGCTCATGCTCTGTCTCTCGAAAGTAAATAAACATTAAAAAAAAAAAGTACATTCTCTCTCCTAAATCATTCTGTTCAGACAGCTCTCAAACTCACATCTTACCCCTACTAAGGCTACAATTTCTTTAAACATATGTCTTATTCATCATTACACCCATATTTTATAGGATACCTAGCAAAGAATAAGAAGTATTTTTTTAATTGAAACCAATTACTTACTTTACAGTAGGAATAATATTTGGCTGGGGTTTTAATAACCGTAAACGATACCACATACATCTTCCATATACTTTTCTGATATTCTTTAATCGAATTTGCTCTGTCAAAACAATAAATAAATAAGATGATAAGTTGAAGCATTTTTCACTGTGAAGACAAAACCAGTTAATAACATACTAACCTTCATTACCATGCTAAATTTTGTTGGAGCATCAAAGTACTACCTTCTCAAATAACCTTTAAGAAAAATTCACAATATACGTTAATTTTTCTGCCACTCCAAACAAATGATCTATCTGGAAAATTTTGTTCAACTACCAGGCAACCATTTGCATATGAGACTTAAATAACTTCTAATCAAAAAACGCAAAAAAATGACTTGAATCCAAAATACTTAGTCACATAATCAGTAATTTCTGAGAAATGCTTTCTTCCTTTCCCTTCTGCTATAGGAGGTACAGAAAGTATAAAATAGTTGAAACATGCAGCTTATTAAGGAAGCTAAGCGGAAATGGTATTATTCAATCATGAAAATGTTAAATTAGAAAAGTCACCCAAACCCATAAGAAGTTAAAATAGGTTCATATAAGAGTTATGAAAGGCATTATTTTAGTCCTCAGAAAAAAATCTGCAATTCAACTAAAAAGGAATTAAACCAAGCCAAAATATCATGTATTGTTTTACTAATAAACTCACTACCAACCACTTGAATAAGTCTCCCAAGTTAAAAAAAAAAAAGTTATAAAATAAAAATGTACCAAAAAAATAAAATAAAATAAAATTTAATTTAATTTAATTTAAAAAAAATGTACCTCTTAGCAAAGATGGCATGCAGAAAGCAAAGGAAAAAAAACCCTGCCCCTCCCAAAGCCAAAGCCAAAACAAAGGCGTGGAAGGCCAAGAAGGCAGTGCTGAAAGGCAACCACAGCCACAAAAAAAAAAAAAAAGAAAAAGAAAAAAAAAAAAGATCTGCATGTTACCCACCTTCTGGTGGCCCAAGACACTCCAAAGGCAGCCCAAATATTTTCTCTGGAAGAGCAACAAGCTTGACCACTATGCCATCATCAAGTTCCCCCTGAGCAATGAGTCAGCCATGAAGAAGATAGAAGACAACAATACTTGTGTTCATTATGGATGTCAAGGCCAACAAGCACCAGATCAGACAGATTATGAAGAAGCTCTATGATATTGACAAGGGCCATGGTCAACTCCCTGATCAGGCGTGATTAAGAAGGCATATGGTCCACTGGCTCCTGACTATAATGCTTTGGATGTTGCCAACAAAAATGAGATCATCTAAATGGAGTCTAGCTGGCTAATACTAAATATAAATTTTTTCACAATACTAAAAAAACTACAAAATCACAGTCCTTAAAAGAGATGTTAGATAAGTAAAAGAACTTTGCCTATAACAGAATGCTCCAAAGCCACCATGTAAGAAGTCCAACTACCCTGTTACCACCATGCTTTGAGGAAAGCATCCACATGGAGAGCTAGGTGACAGGAGGTAGCAGAACCAACCAGGTGTGGTGAAGAGGGATCCACAGAGGGAAAGGGGTGGTGACAGAAAAGGAGACTGGTAACATACAGGGGGATTGATCAAATAAGTTAATACACAAAGGATAACTGGACTCAGAAGGGAGTTATATATATGAGAAAATAATAAGAATGAATCCTGTGGTACTGAATTGGAATTGAAGATATTGCTATAAACTAATATATTTTAATAAAGGATTACAGACGTAGACTTATATACATACACATATAGGCACTGTCTATTAAGTGAGCCTAGGAACAGTGCGTGAGACCAATAGCAGTAAGCACACTAGTACCCAGATCTAGTTTCTAAATACCATTCTCCACTAATAAGAACAAGGGATTCAAGTGCCTTCCCACAAATTACAAAAGGGAAAAAATAATTTTACAGTGGCAAAGTATGGTAGGCTGAATAATTGCCACCCAAGAAGTTCAGATCCTAATGGCCAGGACCAGTGACTACATTATCTTGCATGGCAAAAAAGACGCTACAGATCCAATTAAATTAAAGATCTTGAGAGAGAAGAGTATTCTATGTTATCTGGATGGATACAATATAGTCACAAGGGTCCTTATAAGGAGGAAGCCGGAGGGTCAAAGACAAAGAAGGTGATATGACAACAGGAGCAGATGGTGGAGTGATATCCTCTGAACATGGAAGGAGGAATCATAAGCCAAGGAGCCCAGGCTATCTCTAGAAGCTGGAAAAGGCAAGGAAATAGACTCTAACCAAGAGCCTCCAGGAAGAACCAGCTCTACGAACACCATGACTAGCCTAGTGAAATTGATTTTGGACTTCCAGCCTCCTGAACTGTAAGAGAATAAATTTACATTGCAATAATGTAATAAGCCATTAAGACTGTGGGAATTTGTTACAGCACCAATGAGAAACTAATACAGAAAGCCTGGCAGACATTATCTTAATCAGGTGCTCAGTAAACATTACCAGCAATGGGACAAAATGCAATCATATGCCATCTGATAGAACATAATAAGAGGAACACAGAATCACTTTTGTGAAATTCCTGCCTAAGATACAAATTTGAATCTAATCATGATTAAACACCAGCCAAATCCAGAGCCATCCTACAAAATAACTGACCTGTAATTTTGGAAGTCAAAAAGCTGAAGAACTGTACCAGACTAAAGGAGATTAAAGAAACATGTCAACTAAATGTCATGTGTGATTCTGAGCTGGATCTTTTGCTATAAACAACTTCACTGACACAAGTGACAAAACTTAAATGGGGTCTGAGAATGAAATGGTAGTAATATTAATTTTCTGATTTTCATGGTTATTTTCAAGACACTTGAAAATACCACTGGTGATTTTTTAATCTGTATTTCATTAAATTAAGCCTCCACAGTCTCCCATTTTCTATAAAACCACGGAAATGTTTGATAAGGTTATAAGAACAATGCAGAAGTCTCTTTATTAGCCAGCTTGATCTATTAAAAGGAATGACATTCTCCCAATGTCTCTAGCCAAAAAAAGTACACATGATTTTCAGTTACGTAGTTTTGCACAATGTGTATGTACCCTGTACGCCTCACTCTTCCAATCCAAAAATTAAATCTTAACCTTTTAGGAGAATACAGAAGTCAATCAATAAGTACTACAAGCTATGGTTTACACAGGAAGGCACTGGCATTTAGATTTCCAGCACAATTAAACATTCATAGCACACATTCCAAATCTCTGTATGAATGATCTCAAGTGAAAGTAACTACCACAAGTGAGGTCTTTCCAGGTAGTTTTTTAAAAGACACTTAGAATTTGTTTTTAAGTTCATTTATAAATTACTAGTGTTATAGCTAGTAAAAATTATGTTAGTAATACCATTTACTTATGATATAGTTTTTTAAAGAAATCAATACACATTTACAGAAAAGGGAAATTACAAAGTCATAAAACAATTCTGTGACTTAAACTATATAACAACATATTATGACTGCTCTCGGCAGGTGAACATAAAGTTTTTATGTCCGTGGGAATAGTACAGGTTTGGGAGAAGGTTAATATGGCTGTGCTTCATAAGCTATATAATGCCTTTTGCTAAAATAGTCACATCCATCTGCCCATGCCAGTATGATCTGCCAAGGTGTAGTATAACTGAGTGAACTCTTAGCACCATATTCCTGGAACCCAAAGAGCTGAAAGAACATTAGCCAGATCTTAAATCTTCAAACCTGTTTGCTTCATTACCGCAAAAGAATTTGTAAAACTCATGTACCTACTTGTAGGTTTCTCATTTGGCATCTCAAATTTTTCACCAGAAGTCTGAAGAGGTACAAAAGATGTCATTTCTGTTATGAGTTGACATTTTAAAATAAAATAGTTCCATCACTTTTAAACACACCACTTAAACCTAAAAACCACAGCAATTTCATACATTTACCATTTACAAAATTTCCCTTTACAAAACTTCATGAACAAGCCAGCCCTTCATTTTATTTCCCCCACATAATTTTATCCTAATGTAATATATTTTCATCCTAAGTCATTTCTTATAATACTGACACATACCTCTAAAAATTATTTTTTTTATTCCCTGTGACTAATGTTTTTCCCAACTTTTTGAAAAATTTCAAACCTTCAAAAAAGTTGAAAGATATCACAATGAAAACATCCTTCATCTAAATTCACCAAATGTTAACATTTTGCAACTCTTGGCTTTACCTCTAGTTCCCTCTTTCCCCTCCCACTTTTTTGTTTCTAAGTTTATTATTTATTGGGGGTGGGGGGAGAGAAAACATGTGCATGTACGAGTTGGGGGAGGGGCAGAGAAAGAGGGAGAGAGGGAATCCGAAGCAGACTCCCGCTGTCAGCACAGAGCCAAGTTTGGGGGCTTGATTTCAGGAACAGTGAGTTCATGACCTCAGCTGAAATCAAGAGGAAGATGCTTAACGGACTGGGCCACGCAGCCCCCTCCCCATTCTTTTTTATCTGAACTATCTTCCAGTAAACTACAGATATCAAGATGCTCCACCTATAAATCCTTTAGCACATACTGCCAAAAAAATCAGTATGTTTATCATACTCAGGTTTAACATCTATAAGCTTTTATATGTTAAAATTCGATGCTACGTTTTTTGGTATGAAGACAACATAAGTACTATAAATTGATAAATCACTAAAATTTGAGTAAAGTATCTGCTATGCTTTCTTTCACTTATAAGTTTGTAAATATCCCATATGTTCAAAAAAAGTTAAAACTCTAAATACTAAAACTTATTTTTAAAATAAAGGCACACTGTTGCCGGGGCGCCTGGGTGGCGCAGTCGGTTAAGCGTCCGACTTCAGCCAGGTCACGATCTCGCGGTCCGCGAGTTCGAGCCCCGCGTCGGGCTCTGGGCTGATGATGGCTCAGAGCCTGGAGCCTGTTTCCGATTCTGTGTCTCCCTCTCTCTCTGCCCCTCCCCCGTTCATGCTCTGTCTCTCTCTGTCCCAAAAATAAATAAATGTTGAAAAAAAAATTAAAAAAAAAAAAAAGGCACACTGTTGCCAATATGACACAATTTTAGACAAAAGAGCTTTAGACAAAAGAGGATTGACTAAACACTACTCACTATCATCAGATTATCTAAATTGGAAGATTTCAGAAACTTGGGTTCATCTGCCACCTATATCCCCTGCATACTCTGGTAACGAAGAAGGAAACCCGTTTAATTTATTAAATACTGTACTGAAAGTTAAAAACAGAACGGATGTATGCTACAGAACGGTTTTAAGTGCATCAGTTGTTTACCCTCATGATCACATGGCTGACTGGGAGCTGTGGTTCACGGCTGCTGCCCAGTACCATTAACAGCACTGTACCCCATGCCACTAGCCCAGAAAAAGATCAAAATTCAAAATGTGAAGCACAGTTTCCACCGAATGCGTATCAACTTCATACTTTATATTGGAAAATCCTAAGTCAAACCATTATAACCAGGGACCACCTGCAGGATATTTTATAGGATGTGATTTTTTAATTTTTCAAATGTCTATTTATTTTGAGGGGGGAGAGAAGAGGGAGAGAGCACAATCAGGGGAGGGGCAGAGAGAGAGAGAGGAAGAGAGAGGAAATTCCAAGCAGGTTCTGCGCTGCAGGGCTTGCTTAGGGGCTCTATTTCATGAACCATGAGATTGTGACCTTAGCCAATATCAAGAGTCAGACACTTAACCGACTGAGTCACCCAGCTGCCCCCAGTATGTGATTTCTTAAATATGTAACTAAAATTTTTTTTTAATTTTTTTTAACGTTTACTTATTTTTGAGACAGAGAGAGAGAGAGCATGAACAGGGGAGGGGCAGAGAGAGAGGGAGACACAGAATCTGAAACAAGATCCAGGCTCTGAGCTGTCAGCACAGAGCCTGATGTGGGGCTTGAACTCATGAACCACGAGATCATGACCTGAGCTGAAGTCGGATGCTTAACCGACCGAGCCACCCAGGCGCCCCTGTAACTGAAATTTTTTAAATAAACATTTTAAGTAGAAAAGACATTACCCATAAAAGGATATATAAAGTGGCCAAAAACTATTCTCCTCTCATTAAGAAATAAAATAGTCAAGATCTTGTCACTTCTCTGCTTAAAAACCTTCAATAACCTTCCCATCCAAACTTAAAATCCAAACTTCTTTCCCTGGCTTACAGACATGCTCTGCACCCCAGCTCCCTCTCTGAATTTATCCCAGATTATTCTCCTCACCTGACATACCCCTGCCACTCTGGTCTTCTCTGTTGGTGGAATATGCCCAACTTTTTTTTGCCTTAAAGGCTCTTGTACACACACAACTGTTCATTCAGCCTATAACAGGCTTTTCCTACCCAATTCAAACCTCTGAATAACTGGCTGCCTTTTGTCACAGCATGAAGGAATGTTCTCAGGAAGACTCTCTGAATACTCTACTTCTCTACACAGTACCTATCACTATCTGATATTTTATTGTTTATATGTAGTATGTCACTCATCTCCCCCACACTAGGATGTAAGCTTCAAGAGAATAAGGATCCCGCCTACATTGTTTATCCCACATTCCACTGCCTAGCACAATGCCTGGCAAATAATAGGTGCTTAATACATAATTGTTGAATGCATGAATTTTCTCATTTAGACTTCCCAGTAACCCTGAGGGCATGCATGTATGTATTATACTTTAAAAATGTTGAGGGCTGCCTGGGTGGCTCAGTAGGTTAAATGTCCCAACTCTTGATTTCAGCTCAGGTCATGATCTCACGGTTTGTGAGACTGAGCCCCACACTGAACTCTGCACTGATGCAAACCTGCTTGAGAGTCTCTTTCCCTCTCTCGCTGCCCCTCCCTCTCTTTTTCCCTCCCTCTCTCTGTCAAAATAAATAAATAAAACTGACGCCCAGAAAGGTTAACTTGTCTAAAGGCACAAAGTATGTATAATTATATAATGATACAAAGGAATAGCATATTAATCACTAAAGTATAGATATAGAACAAAGAAAATGAAAGCAAAAATAAACTATTAGGGCTACTCCAAAATAAAAAGCTTTTTGCACAGCAAAGGTAATCAACAAAAAGGAAAGGCAACCTACTGAATGGGAGAAGATATCTGTAAATGATATATCCAACAAGGGGTTAATATCCAAATATAAATAATTTACACAATTTGGGGTGCCTGGGTGGCTCAGTTGGTTAAGCATCTGACTTCAGCTCAGGTGATGATCTCCCAGTTCATGAGTTCAAGTCCCATGTCAGGCTCTGTGCTGACAGTTCAGAGTCTGGAGCCTGCTTCGTATTCTATGTCTCCCAATCTCTGCCCTTCCCCTGCTCATGCTCTGTCTCTCTCTCTCTCTCAAAACTTAAAAAAAAAAAAAAAAAAAAAGTACACAACACCAAAACCATAATTCTCTTACAAGAAAATGCAGGGATAAAATTTCATGACCGTGGATTTGCCAATGGATTCTTAGACAATAAAAACACAAGCAATGAAAGAGAAAATAAATTGGACTTCATCAAACTTAAAAACTTTCATGCATCAAAAGACACAAGAAAGTGAAAAGACAATCTATAGAATGGAAGAAAATCTTTTCAAACCATGTATCTAGCAGGGATTCATATCCAGAATGTATAAAGAACTCCTACAAGTTAACAAAAAAAAAAAGATAAACAACACATCGAGCTCTGCACAAAAGATTTGAATGGACATTTTTCCAAAGAAGATATACATATGGCCAACAAACAAATGAAATGATGCTCAAAATCATTAGCCACTAGGGAAATGCATATCAAAACCATAATGAAATACCACTTCACATCTATTACAATGGCTATAATTTTTAAAGAATGAAAAATAAGCAAAGAGAATATGCAGAAATTAGAACCCATCTACATTGCTGGTAGAAATGCAAAATGGTGCAGCTCTGTGGCAGTCTGGCAGTTCCTCAAGAAGCTAAACATAGTATTACCCTATGACCCAGCAATTCCACTCTTAGTAATATATACCCCCAAAAAACTGAAAATAAGGACTTAAAGAGATACTTATATGACAATGCTCACTACAGCATTATTCACAATTCAATAGGGGCACCTGGGTGGCTCAAGTGTCCCACTCTGAATCCTGGCTCAGGTCATGCATAATCCCAGGGTCATGGGATCAATCCCCACACCAGGCTCCATGCTGAGTGCAGAACCTGCTTAATTTTTTTCTTCTCTCTCTCTCTCTGCCCCTCTCCCCTGTTCATGCCTGCACTCTAATTAAAAATAAAACAAAAAGCGTTCAACAGATGAATAAAAATGTGCTATATCCATACAATGGAATATTATTCAACCATGAAAAGAATGAAGTTCAGATACATGCTACAACATGAATGAATCTGAAAACGTTATGCTAAACGAAATAAGCTAGACACAAAAGGACAAATATTGTAGGATTCCACTTACATGTAATAACTCGAATAGGCAAATTTATAGAGACAAAAAGTAAATTAGAGTTTTTCAGGGGCTGGAGGAAAAAGTGAATGGGGAGTTATTGTCAATAGGTATATAATTTGTCTGGGGTGATGAAAAATATTGTAAACAGTGGTGATGGCTGCACAACATTGTAAATGTAATTAATGCTACTGAATTCTTCATTTAAAATGGCTAAAACTAGAAATTTTACATTATATATACTTTACCAAAGTATATATAATTATATAATATGATATAAACTTATCCAGTCTAAAATTTAAAAAGAAAAGATTCCACCTCAGCAGCATCTGAAGCATGTCCTGTTTCTTCCTATTGCCACCACCATTGTTCAGGCCCACATTATCCCTCTGCTTCTTAATCTCTGTTCTTTCTCATTCTATGAAACGTTATCACATTAATTTGCATACAACTGTAAAAATATGTTCTAAAATGTCCAAAAATGACATACTGTCAACCAAAAAACATATGAACTCTTCAGCTAGGCAGACAAGATTCTCCTTTTGACTTAAATCAACTTTTCAGATCTTTTCTCACACTTAATCAATGAATGATTTCTGCTTCAACTGATCTGTATTTTTAACATGTTCCATGCTTTCCAGCCTCTGTACTTTTTGCTCATATGATTTCGTTTTTTAATTATTATTAAAGATTTTATTTTTAAGTAATCTCTACACCTAGTGTGGGGCTCAAACTCATGACCTCAAGATCAAAAGTCACAGGGCCCACCGACTGAGCCAGCCAGGAGCCCCCCCCCCTCGTATGATTTCTTCTTTGGACCCCCAACCCCACCATTCAACCCATTAAATCTTTCTCATCCTTTAATAGTTTAGTCAAAATTGACCTACTCTCAAGAGCCTTTCCTGAACTCTAGATCCCCACTATCGTTACCAACCAAATGCAAATACTTTATCCACCTAACTTCCAAAGCACTTGTTTTCACTGCTCTTACATTTACTTTGTTGTGCTATGGATATAATTCACAGACTTGTCTAAACCTAATCCTTCCACCCCACCCAGATTACAAACTCTTATCAAAACAATGGCATTCATACTCCTATCTTCTGCCCTCCTGGTACAGGCAAACAGCTAAGGCTCAAACAATAACTACTAGATATAACCAAACAAGCAAAAAACCTACTTTCCAGATGAAAATCCCTTCATCCATACGGACACAAACACAATCTCAAAATGTAAAAGGAACGCCTTTTTAAGAGAATGAGCCAACATCTTTCAAAGAAACAATGTGATGGTAAGAATGTGTAACATTTCTTATTGATAAAGTCTGGTAACAGAAAACCTTTTTTAAAAGAAAGTCCACGTACAGTATGGATATATTTGTTGTGACTTCCCTTATGTCTGAATAAAAAGTATGACTAAGGGAACAAATATCTGAGAAAATGAAAATAGGACTATCTTTGTTTTTCAGGTTCTTCCAAGATGAAGCAAGTATGCAGTATGACCTTTAAATAAAAACAACTGCAACAATGCATTTACTAATTCAATGTTTGTCACCCCATCTACAAAGCCTAAATGCTGCACTATAATTCATTATGCCAAGGTCCCAGTTGGTTTCCTCTGCTGTGTAGGACTTAAGCGTACATGTCTGATTCCCCTTTCTGTCAGGATAGATCAGAGGGAAATGACTTTATTTTAAAATGACTCAAACTTCTCAGATGTCTAATATCCCTTCAAGATCTAAAGTCTTAAAAAGACTATATGTTCTAAATTAAATATGAATGCTCATAAAATATACTCCTGTGAACACAAAGCTGTATGAGCCAGTTTTTTCTGCTAAATTCCATTCAACAGACTGAAATAATCAACTCCACTATAATTAGAAACCTAGATAAATCAATAGATAATTTTCAATTGAAATATTTCATTTGAAATAAAAATGATCATCCCCACCCTTTTCCCTGCACTCAATCCCAAAACTGAACTGATAAAAGTAGGTTATTATTGGGCCAATCACCAGGTTTTTTTTTTTTGTTGTTTTTGTTTTTTAATGTTTATTTTTGAAGAAGAGAAAGAGCATGAGACAGGAAGGGGCAGAGAGACAGGGAGACAGAGAATCCGAAGCAAGCTCCAGACTCTGAGCTGTCAGAACAGAGCTCGACACGGGGCTTGAACTTACCAGCCAGAAGATCATGACCTGAGCCAAAGCTGGAGGCTTAACCAACTGAACCACCCAGGTGCCCCACCAAACAGCTTTTAAGAGAGGGAGAAACAGGGGTGCCTGGGTGGTTTAGTCAGTTAAGCATCTGATTCTTGGTTTCGGCTCAGGTCATGCATGATCTCACAGTTCCTGGGTTTGAGCCCTGCATCAGGCTCTGTGTTGACAGTGCAGAGCCTGCCTGGAATTCTCTCTCTCCCTCTCTCTGCCCCTCCCCCTCATTGCTGTCTCTGTCTCTCTCAAAATAAATAAATAAAATTTTTTTAAAAAGAGAGAGGGAGGGAGGGAGAAATAAGTGAAAATTCAAAATCTGCACTCCACTTTAATTCTCTCCAAGGTACTTTTACATTCTGTAAGTAGTCCAAGCTATCTTAGAGTTCTCTTTCTAATCTACCCATTCCCCTACATCCAGACATTTCAGTGGACTAATCAGCCTCTGAAATGGTCTCCTTCTCTATCTAGTTCTTCCCTACCCATCAACCTCCCATCCTCTTCTGCCAAATCATTCTCCACACAATGCTCCACAAGAGCAAAACTGACCAAGGCATTACCCTACTCTAAAAACTCCAGTTTATCCAATAACTTACAGGATAAAGTATAAGCTTCCTAAAATGGCAAACTGACCATGTCATGAACTATTTAAAAACTTCCACTGTTTACCCAAAAAATTACAAAATAAAGTATAAGAGTCCTAAGATGGCTGATTTACTTTTAAGAACACAGCAAATCTCTACCATTTATTAAACATCTCCATGCTTTTGCATATACTTTCTCCTACCTAAGGGATACATTTCCCCCACTGACCCTTTATGACCCATCTCAAACAACCTCCTCTGAATGAAATACCCAAATCCAGAAACAGAATTATTCATTTCTTCCTCTGTGCTCTCACAGCACTTTCCACTTACCATTTCAATACTTACTATCGTGTGTTATATTACAGGAGGCAGTACAAGAGTAATGGCTAACAAGAGAAGCTCTAGCATTAAGACGGTTTTGGATCCAACACCCAATCTTCCAGCTAGCTATACGGCTTTAAATAAACTTTCCTCCTCTAGGACTTAGTTTTCCTATTAGTAAAATTGGGATAATACCTGAGTCTGGCTCAAAGTGCTATTATGAGTGCATTCAGCACTACTTGCCTTGGGCTAGCAAACATTCAAATGAACAGCAGCAGAGCTGAGATGAGAATCACAATTATCTGTCTCAGGCTGGAGGGGGGTGTAGGGCCTTCGCAACAAGAGGAAGGACCATGTCTACAGTCATCCCCAGAAGAGGAAGAAAAGGGGGAGGTGCACACACCAAAATGTTTAATTACCTCTGGGTGATGCGATTACAAGCAATTTTTGTTCTGCTTTCTTTGTGTGTGTGCTTTTCTGTACTGGGTATATACAACCTAGTAAGAAAAAAGTTCTATGCACTTAAAAATCTGATCCATCACCTAGAAGCAGTATCTAGCACATAGTTAATCCTCTATAAATACCTATCAAATGAAGGAATGTCTACACTGTGTTTAGTTTTGTGGGCATGTTTATGTGCATTTTATTTCTTTGCTTCTGAGAATCACTTCTTATAGGGCATATTATTATTATGCCTAGAAAATGAGGTTGAGTTCAGAAATAACAAAATAGGAACAAAGCTGGAACTTAAAGCCAGAACTTCTAACTTTCCAAATTCAGAGTTTTCTTACTATACTACAGAGCACTAAAAATGGACTCCTATTCACATTCCCAAGTCAGAGAGTTGAATCACTTGCACACTGTCTGAGAGGGAGAAAGCAAAGAAAAATAAAGAAACATAACTTTTTTTTTAAGTTATACTCATCCTTTCAAAACCATGGGGAAAAAAACCTGAGTACAGTATATCTATTTGTTTACTCCTGAATTAATTCTGTAAAATAAATAACTACTGTCTCTATTTTACAGATGAGTGAACTAAAATATATAGAAGTTAAATAACTGGCCCAAGATCACACTGTAGTAAAGCAGCAGATCCAGGTTTCAAAACCAGACAGTTTTGAAACAGTAAGATCAAGGAGTAAGGTCAAATAAGTTTTAAAAAAATAAGGTCAAGAAATTAAAGAAACAATAACCTGGAAACGATAATGATATATTTTATCTCAATTCAAAGGATCAATAAGCCTTCATCTATGGAACAGATAAAAGCATGTTCTTGATTATTTGAAATTCTAATATTTACAAGCAGTTATTTTTTCTTGTTAAATACCACTGTAAACCTGTATTATTAACATTGTTTTATTTATTTTAATGTCCGTTTATTTTTGATAGAGAGACAGCGTGAGCAGGAGAGGGGCAGAGAGAGAGACACAGAATCTGAAGCAGGCTCCAGGCTCCGAGCTGTCAGCACAGAGCCTGACGCGGGGTTCCAACTCAAAAGCTGTGAGATCACGACCTGAGCTGAAGTCGGACACTGAACCGACTGAGCCACCCAGGTGCCCCAGAACTGTTTTAACAAATATATTCGGCTTTCAACTACAAGAACTTTACAGCACTGTTCTACAGGAAGTGCTTCTTAGCTATGTAAAACAAAAAGGCTAAAACATTAGCGGTTGTTTTTTAGCAAAGAGCACATATCAAAAGAAATACACCATCTCCCAAAATGACAACTCCAGCAAAAGACGAGTACTAAGGAAGTTCTCTTTGCTAGCTACCATTTACATCACATAGGGACCTTTAAAAATAACCAATACACAGCACCCACTCCAGACCAATTACATCAGATATCTGGGGATGGGTATAAGTTTTTTTTTTTTTAAAGCTCCCCAAGTGATTCTAATGTGTAGCCAGGGTTGAGAACCACTGTTCTAAGGAAATCTAAACCCTCTGTTATTACTTCATGCAGAGCTTTTGTCCATAATGGTCTGAAAAAGTATTCAGTCAACTTACTCAACACATTTGCAAACAACCAGGAGAGTAAAATAAATAGGACCCCGCAACTACTAAAAGGGGTATTAACTGTGAGTGCACTTAGCCCAATAGATTAGACAACAATCAAGGCTAAAGGATTCCATTAGTGTTCTGGATAACAGAGGAACTTCAATTAACATATCAAATATGCCAATGACCAAGCTACTTCTATCTCTCAAACCGTAGATTTTACCATCTGTGAAATGGTGCCATAATTTCTAATGGACCCAAGAGCCCAATAATTCAAGAAAAGCAACACTGAAACAAGCATAAACCTTGAAACTAAAAGACCCACATGTATCATCATCTTGAAAAACAAAACGAAAATTAACCTGAACTTTAATGTAGAAATGCTGGCAAAGAAAACATTTTCATACTTTCCTGCAGAGAGTATCCCTGAAAAGTCAAGAATGCCATAAGAACTCTGAAATTCAAACTCATATGCCTACATTTTTACATCTGGCTACTTGCAGTTTCACAGGAAAATGAAATACAGTAAGCTTCAAAATCAAATATAAAAGTATCCTGTTGTGTTAATCAAAAATACTACTACAGGTCCATATCCTTTATTCAAAACCCTTGAGGAAATACATATTTCAGAATTTTTCAGCTTTTAGAAACACAGTACAGTGTCTCTATCTTTACAAGCCCTTGAGGATCTACAACAACACCAATCATCAAACAAATTAGTATTCCAAATTAATATGCTATATTAATACTATTTTCTAAGTGAGAAGAATAAAGATTGTAAGTAGCCACCTGTTGATACAAGTCACCAAATTATTTTGCTGCAAACATCTGAAGAAAAACTTTCAGAGCTTTGGGTGAACCAATAATTCCAAGATTTCTCTTTGATACCCAAGACACTGCAAACTGAACTTCAGGAAAAAAGTCACTATAATGAAAACATCCCTTTAATACCACTGTAGTTCTAAAGAAACAACTCAAATTACAGTAGAAACACAAAAATAAAAAATAGTCCAAGTAACGTCCACCAATTTTCATGATGATGAGAATAGCATTTTAAGCATCCACCTTAATTTTCACAGTGCAATTTTGAGCAAGACCAAATACATTATTAACATGTACACACTTACTGACTAAGGCAAGCTTGAGGCAGAGAGCCAGATGTAAATAAAGGGCAAATCAACACCTTTCTCTCTAGCAATTTGGAGACAACAGAGGACTTTGAAGCTAAGCAGACCAGGTTCTGCCACAAAGGAGAAAGTTACTTAAGCTTTCTAAACTGCAGTTTCTTCACATAAGGATAGAGATGATAATAACAGTACCTACTTCATTGTGTTTTCAACAGGATTAAATAAAGTGACATTTGAAATCCATAACTTATACAGTCACTATTAATTCCCTACCACCTTTCCAAAGACCAACTAACTATATGCTGGAGCAGCTCAAGTATAACTTGCCTGTAAGCTATCAGGCAAATTTTATAATACAAAACCGACCATGAAAATAGGACTTTCAAATTTCAAAAGTCCAGTGTAGATTAAAATGACTAATTTCTGAAATCAGCAGCTTCTCGAAACACATTCTATCCAAACCTACCTCTCTCCCAATACCCTTCTGTCTTCCACACAACCAGTTGCACACATAGGGATAGTAAGTGAAAATAAACCACTGTACTCAGAAGTTCACTTTTCACTCAAAATAAAATTAGATTGGCCTAGGTTTGGCAGATAAGGGAAACCATTACAGTATTAAGACTTCATCATTCATATACAACCACTGTCCAAAAAACCCAGATAATTTAAATACACAGGAAACTAAGGCACAACAGTCCAAAATCCTACTTTCATAAACTATCCACAAAGTAAGAAAACTGATAACTTTGGGCAGATTTTGCACCCAATGGATATTTAAACTTACCATCAAATGTACAAAAAGATGGAATCCTTTGCTATTTATCCTAAATTCAATTTAATTCCATGATGTAATTCAAGAATTTTACAGAACATGGAGTCTTAAAGCATAAAAAGTTCTGAGCTGATTAAATGCTTCACTGTTAACAACTGCCCCCAAATACAGTATACAACGTGGACAACCTAGACTTCCATCACACTGAACTTGAAGGAAAACCTTTAATCAAGTTAGCATAGCTCCTATGAAATTGAAAGCTTTCCCTAAATGTTATTACTCAAAAACTACTAGTTAAATAACCTATTAGGGCCTGGCAGTTCCATCAGCTTCAAGAATATCACTTGCCATATATCCTAGTACAGCGCAACATAAAATGCCTCGAAAAGAATCTCTATTATTCTATGTTCTAATCCCATGTGTTTAATGAGAAAAGATTTAGAACTAAAAGCAAATGGACCAGGTACCTCACAACCACCAACGAGATGCACTACCTACACACTTAATCCTTCATTCTTGCACTTTTCCTCCATAAACAGGAAACTCCAAAGAGAAGGAAATAGAGAACAGCCTATTTTTGCTAAGGGGAATAACAGCATTGCTTCCAACCCCACAGCGTGAGTGAACAAATGAAAAAGCAACAGGGGAAAGGCACGGGGGGAGGGGCGGTCGGTGAGCTCAGTTAGGAGTCCTAAACATGCCATCCAGCTCAGACAGTGCCCAAAACATCTGTAACGGCAGCTGCAGCAGAGAAACGAGGGGGTGTGAGGGTAGAGGGCCGTGGCTTGGGGGCTCGGAGTTGTGCCTGCACGTTCGGCTTCCTCCTTTGCCAACTCTTCTCTCACCTCCCAATTCCCATCCTCCCCAACCCACCCTGCTCCCTCCATATAGAAAAATAACCAATAAAATCAGAGGCAGAGAAGACAAAGAAGCAGGAGGAGGCTGCAAGGAGCGTCCAGAACAATGGGGGAGAGGGTGCGAAGCGAAACTCCTGAAAAGGACAATGAAACAAGGGTGGAGAGGAGCCCGGAGAGGAACCAGGGAAACACCGCCGAGCCCGGGCCCCGCCAGAGGCGGACGCCTGGACTCGAGGCTCGGCTGGGCGGTCTGTATCACCCGGACGCTGGGGGCTGGGCTAGGCTGGAGCGGACGGGGGCGGCGCGGCCCACAGGGGCCGGCGGGGCCTGCGCGGGTCCGCGGGCAGCTGCCGGCAGGACTCACCGGCGTTCTGGTCGCGGGGCCAGAGGTAGTATGTGGCCGGGATCACGATGAGCCCCACGAATGAGGTGAGGAAATAGAAGAAGGTGTTCCCGCTGTCATCGTACTGGAACTGCTGTCCCGCCATGGCACCCCCCCCTCCGCCGCTCTGTCCTCACCGCCGCCGCCACGACCCCGCTCTGATCTCCAGCACCCAACACCCCGGCCCTCTGTGGCGTAGCTCGGACGCCGCCGCCGCCGCCTCTCCTCCCCGCCCCCACGCTACTCTCACGGACACGCCGCCGCCACCGCCGCTGCCGTCGCCAGATCTCGCGAGAAGAAATAGTTCCCGCCCCACTCGGTTTTTCCCTCCCTCTGCCTCTCCCCAATACACTCGCTAAGGGAGACGTGGCGCGCGCAGCCTTGGAACTCGGCGAGGTCCCTCCCTTGATCCCGCCCCCAAGCCAGAGGCCCGCCCCTCGAGCTCCTGTAGGTCCTCCTCTAGCCTTAAGAGTCCCCGGTGGTGCCTTTTCTCCTGAGCCTTCTTTCCCAGCGTCCCACTAGCTGTCTTGAGGTCATTTTAGGGGGGTCCCAGCAAAGACCCGCGGAGCTGTGAGTGCGTGCGGTTCATCACCTGGCTGCTCCTGGAGTCGCAGCTATTCGGAGCAGATCTGAGGTTTCCTTGCCTCTCCCTTCTCCCATCCTTACCTCACCTTGTCTGCCCTCTCTCTTATTTAATTTCCCTGGTTAATAATAACGCTTCTTTAAGTTCCAGATCCGTCCCTCCAGCCCTCACATTTTGAAAACACGGGTCATTCAGAATTGGGCGGCGCAGGGGGGATGGTGGGGGTTTTGTTGTGGTTTGTTTGCAAAGTAATGTTTGCTATTAAAAGATTGCGATCTAAGCTGCGCCCATTTTGCAGATGGAGATTCCCCAAGCCAATAGAGATTGTGGCCTGTACATCCCAGAGGCAATATTTATAGACACCAGGTCACCAGTATTTTCTTCGTCCCAGGCTGTAGGCTGAGACTTTTATTGCTTTATACCATTTAATCGTTGGTAAACCCCTTGGGAAAAATCAAAGCATGCCCTCTCCAGATGAGGAAATTGAGGCTCAGAGAGATTGCCCTAAAGTCATGCATAGTAAGAAAAGGTCCAGGAATTCAAACTCAAATCACTGGACACCACAAAGCCAGTGCCCTTGGCCACCACCTTGTCGTGGACCTTAACATTTCCCTGAGAGCAGCTGGCACCCCTTGCAAGGTGTGGGCAGGAATCTGTGTTTCGATGAGGGATGCCTAGGGAAGCAGTCGCTCTCAGGAGACTCTCTCTGGGCTGGCTGTGAGGTCCCAGAGGCTGGAGTCAGCTGAGCTGGGAGTGGAGAGGACTGGTTTCCTGATCTGGGAATGACCTGCGCGGTCCCACTGCAGCCCTGGCTGAGACCTATTCCAGTGTCTCCATCTCCCGTCTATGGATCAAAAGGAAAGACCCACCTAACCTACCTCACAGAGTGGTTGTGAAGAGTAAAGGGAATTATAGTGAACATGCTATACAAAGGAAAAACTATGAAATAAGCAAATACCACATTACATTTTCTTACACTATTTTTTTATTATATGAAATTTATTGTCAAATTAGTTTCCATACAACACCCAGTGCTCATCCCAAAAGATGCCCTCTTCAATGCCCATCACCTACCCTCCCCTCCCTCCCACCCCCCATCAACCCTCAGTTTGTTCTCAGTTTTTAAGAGTCTCTTATGCTTTGGCTCTCTCTCCCACTCTAACCTCTTTTTTTTCTTTTTATTCCTTCCCCTCCCCCATGGGTTTCTGTTAAGTTTCTCAGGATCCACATAAGAGTGAAAACATATGGTATGTGTCTTTCTCTGTATGACTTATTTCACTTAGCATAACACTCTCCAGTTCTATCCACGTTGCTACAAAGGGCCGTATTTCATTCTTTCTCATTGCCACGTAGTACTCCATTGTGTATATAAACCACAATTTCTTTATCCATTCATCAGTTGATGGACATTTAGGCTTCTTCCATAATTTGGCTATCGTTGAGAGTGCTGCTATAAACATTGGGGTACAAGTGCCCCTATGCATCAGTACTCCTCTATCCCTTGGGTAAATTCCTAGCAGTGCTACTGCTGGGTCATAGGGTAGGTCTGTTCTTACACTATTTTTTAAAACTAATTTTAAAGGGTGCCTGGGTATCTCAGTTGGTAAAGCCTCCCACTCTCGATCTAGGTCTGCTCAGGTCATGATCTCCTGGTTGGTGAGTTCGAACCCCACATCAGGCTCTTCGCTGATGGTGAGGAGCCTGCTTGGGATTCTGTCTCTCCTTCTGTCTGTCCCGCCCCCCTATGACTCAAAATAAATAAACATTTAAAGCAAAAAATTTTAGTACAGTCTATTTACTGACTTCTTTTCAATATGTCTTCCATTGTTAGAAGAGGAATCTGGTCACATGTCTTTTATTTTATGTCCTTAAAACTAGCATTTATCATAATCAGTAATGCTTTTCTTCATAAGGGATTATGTGCACATGTATTGTCTCTTCCCTTTCAAATGACCTACCATTTTGGAAGGAAATTTTTTTAAATAGTCTTCTTAGGGCACCTGGATGGCTCAGTCAGTTGAGCTGCTGACTTCGGCTCAGGTAATGAACTTGGGGTTCATGAGTTCAATCCCCACATGGGCTTGTTGGTGTCAGCTTGTTGGTGCAGAATCTGCTTCAGATCCTCTGTGCCCTTTCTCTCTCTGCCCCTCCCTGGCTTATGCTTGCTCTCTCTCTCTCAAAAAAATAAGTAAAACATTAAAAAAAATAATCTCTACATTTCCCTCCTCACATTTTTCTATATAAAGGTTTTCAAAGACTACACAGGAGGGGGAAAAAATAAAAAAGAAGTGAGGGGAAGGGGATTGAACTATGAAGTGAGCACAGCATTTTGATTACCCCAAAGCAGATATGCCCAGAACAATTTGCCTTGCCTCAGAAACAAATTAGCCATAAAATTGGCTCAACTGAAGTGGGTAGGTTCCTGAAGTTTCTTTTGTTTATGTTGAATTTCTTATTAAGTCTTTCCAGGTTCTAATAATGCTGAGCTGGTTATTTTTTATTTCTCTGATTATATACTTTACTCAGCATTTGTGTAAAGATAATACGTCAGTTTTATAACCTTGTAACAATATAAATTATTGATGATAAATATTCCCCTTCTGACTTTTTTTCTGCAGGAGTAATCTTTTCACTGCAGCTTTGGGGTCATACATAAGAATGGCTTGAACAGAACTGAACCACGAAATAATATTTTGAACAAATCACATTTATTTGCTAACCTCCAGACCAATCTAAAACATGAATTTTTTTTCTTATCAAAGCAGATTAAAGAATGTGAAGGGAGGTATTGAAAAGACATTAGGGCTTGATTATGCTCAACTTCAAAATCATGAAAACAATTTTCAAAGAGGAATTGATGGCCGTGGTTTGTGCTTTAGCATTGGGAGCAGGTCTGTGTTTTGGTTCCTCTCTTTTCATGGTATCTTCTCTTTCTAAAGGTATCCTAGAACTTAATGTTACTGAACATGGATAAACTTGGATCACCCAAATATTCCCCAGAGCAAATCTTAATTATAGCCTTAATTAATCACGATTTCTGATTCATTGATGTTTTTATTTATTCATTTTTAATAATTTTAATTTTAACATGTATTCATTTTGGGGGGAGTGACAGAGACAGAGTGTGAGTGGAGGAGGGGCAGAGAGAGAGGGAGACAGAATCTGAAGCAGGGTCCAGGCTCTGAGCTGTCAGCACAGAGCCGGGTGCAGGGCTGGAACTCACAAACCGCGAGATCATGACCTGAGCCGAAGTCGGCCACCTGACCACCCAGGCGCCCCTCGTTGATGTTTTTAAACTAACCCAACAGTTTCTTTCAAGAGATCATTTTAATAAAATACTTAGTAATACTAAGTGAATATGGCAGAACCAGATCTACAAATACATTTTGCTCTTAATCTAATAGCACTTTCTAAAAGGCCTTTTTGTATTCTCACTATGTATCTATAAATGAATATTTTAATCAATTTCATTTCAATTGCTAGGAAGATAATTCCTCTCAAGTGTAGAAAGCCTGACTATTTTTAGGTTCTTCTTAATAATTTACTTTTTCCTTAGAGCAAATCTTTGTTCCATTCCAAATCCTTCTTGTACAGATGGTGTTGACTTACATTTCTACATACTAACATACATTTGTGTGACCATAATCAATATTATTTACTTTTCTGTTTAATGGAATTAGCCTTAACGAGACTGGAAAGAACCAAGTTATTAGGTAGGTTCATGCAATTATTTCCAGTCTTTTATTCCTCCCCCCACCCTACAATAATCTTCACTGCCAAAGCCTAGCAATTCATCTTTAATATTAAACCCCTTATTACTTTGCTTCAGAGTTAGGATTTTCTTTCATTAAGAGCTAATTGTTGGGCGCCTGGGTGTCTTAGTTGGTTAACCGTCCAACTTCGGGTCAGGTCATGATCTTGGGGTTTGTGAGTTCGAAACCCCGCATTGGACTCTGTGCTGACAGCTCAGAGCCTGGAGTCTGCTTAGGATTCTGTGTCTCCCTCTCTCTGCCCCTCTCTCTCCCTGCTCACGCTCTGTCTCTCTCTGTCTCAAAAATAAGTAAAACATTAAAAAATAATAACAAAAAATAAAAGAACTACATCTCTTCTAATACAAATTAACCAATTTCTTTTTATTTGTCCTTAAGAGATGAAGAGTTACCCCCATAGTGATGACAAGAGTAACATCAACAAATTGCTTAACTAAAAAAATATTGATTGACATTGCCCAATAAGCCATAAAAGAGCACTTACTGAAATTTCCCACCCAGACTGAAATACAACTTGGAAGAATGGCCATAAATAAACAGAAGAGTGCACTATGGGTAATTTCAAAGCTATATTTTTAAGTAAGAAGAAAAAAAAATCTCAATAGAGATTAGAACTTCAGGAAAACCATAAAAAATATAAACTTGTTGAAAAACAAATATTTGTGGGTACTTAAGCATATAAAATTGGGGGACTTTAGGAAAAAGAATATAAAATTATAAAACAAAAGTTAACATTTGCTATGGACTTTGGGTGATAATGATGTGTCAATGTAGGCTCATCAGCTGTAAGGAAGGTACCATTCTTTGCGGGGATGTTGATAACGGAGGAGGCTGTACATGAGTGGGGGCAGAAATTATATAAGAAATCTCTGTACCTTCCATTCCATTATACTGTGAACCTAAATCTGCTCTAAAAAAATAATAAAGTCTACTAAAAACAGTTAACATTTATAAAAATTATAATTGCTATAGGTTTGTGTTACAGATGGAAGAAATCTGATAGATTCTATTTTGCATGATTTCCATTGGGAGTTTTTCAAACTGTGGTACATTTAAAATTGTATGCATTGCATATTGAGTATCTTCCTAGTAAGAGACATTTTCCTTTTTGACAAGCCTCAATGAGAACCCAATCCTCTGCTTACAATTTTAATACCTACTGAGTGGAAGAATTTTCCACAAAGTAGTTTCTGACTTCGTACATTTCAAACTATGTTTCTCCTCCACTACCTCTATACTTCAGGTGCCAGGCCTCCTGGGATAAATACATATCCTGAATTAGGATGTATCACTCTTTTGTTTTACAATACTGGGTGACTCTGCCCAGAGGGTGAGGTAATAAGAATATTCCTGGAGATGGTAACAACTACACACAGAAGTAACTCTACACTATATAAAAATACCTCCCTAACTCCAAAATGAATGTACCCCCTAACCTCCAAACACACAGATTAAAGAAGAAATTTGGTCATTCCACATTAACATCCATAGAGTTCACACACTATTAGCCAGTGTAGGGAGTACAAAAATGTTAAAGACAGAGTCTCTGACCTCTGGAAACTCCCCTACAATCTAACAAAGAGGACATGCTGTCTCAATAAGTAGCAAAAACCTAAGGAAGGAATTGATAAATGCTATAAGAAGTGTACTGAAAAAAATATTTGCAAGTTCATAGGAAAGAGGCATTTGTTTTGTTAGAGACAATTGGAGGGCTTCAAGGAAGAGGTGGCCATTGAGCTAGGCCTGGAAACTTAAATAGAAATTGAATTTAAAAATCCAGGTGGAATCAGCTCAAAGTACATTTGGAGAATAGCATAAAGTCCAGTCTGTTTGTGAATAGGACTAACAGAGTTGAAAAAAGACTTTTAAGTCCAGCTTCCAGGTTACAGGCTACATGTCAGCAATATTGCTTTTAAAATGAACTTTGTTAGAGGTGTGTATGAGTGGGAGACATTGCAATCCCCTTGGGAGGCCTTAAAGAAAGAAAAAGAAATGGTTTGAACTAGTATGGTTTAAGTATGGTCCTGCAGGAAACAAGAGGGTGAACTAGGTCACCATTTCTATTATTTTCCTCTTTCTTCTTTACCCAGGATATAGTTTCAACTCTTTGATATCAATCAAATCTTCCTAAGATGTAATACAAAAGTTATGTCCCCAAAAAGACTTGTTTGACATACCTTGCATCACTTTGCTGGTGCCTATATTTCACATCCTGTTCCGCTCTCTACTTCCTATCTTGCTACCCACCTCTGTCCTGCCTCACATCTGTTCTCTACACAGCGGCCAGTGATCCTTTTTTTTTTTTTTTATCTTCTTTTAACTTTCGATTTTGAAATAATTATAGATACACAAGAAGTTGCAAAAAGTAGAGAGAGGCCCATATACCCTTCACTCAACGTCCTCCAATGGTAACGTCTTATATAACTAAAATACAGTATCAAAAGCAGAGAATTGACATTGGGGGGTGTCTGGGTGGCTCAGTCGGTTAAGCATCTGACTTCAACTCAGGTCATGATCTCAGGGTTCAGGCGTTCCAGTCCCGCTTCCAGTGAGCTTATGCCCTGCTTGGGGTGAGCTCGAGATCCGCTAAGGGTTAGGGTGAGCACCACTTTCCTCTCTCTCTCTCCCCCTCATAGGATTTTCTCTTTCTCTGCCGCTCGCTCACTTGCACCTGCCCCCCCCCACAAAGGAAGGAAGGAAGGAAGGAAGGAAGGAAGGAAGGAAGGAAGGAAGGAAGAAAACTAACATTGGAAGGGTCCTGGGTGACCTGGGTGACTCGGTCGGTTAAGTGTCCAACTCTTGATTTCTGCTCAGGTCACGGTCCTGAGATTGAGCCCTCCTTCTAGTTCCTTGCTGAGCGTGGAGCCTACTTAAGATTCTCTCTCTCGTTCTCTCCCTCTGGTCCTCTCCTCAGCTCATGCTCGCTCTCTCTCACTCTCTCTCACTTTCTAAGATAAAACAAAATAAGAAAATTGACATTAGTACAATCTATAGATCTTATGCATATTGACCAGTTGTACATACACACACAATTGGGTGTGTGCATATGTGTGTAAGATCCTTCAAAGCCTCTAAGATCATTTAACTTTCCTCAAAACCCTCTGTGGTCTTCCTGTCTCACTCAGCATGAAAGCCAAGGGTTTGGGTCTACAAGGTCCTAAGTCATGTGCCCTACCCCCACCTCTCTGAGTCCATTGCTACCACTGCCCCCTCGTTAACTTACTTCAGCCACACTGGTCTCCTTGTTGTTCTTGGGGCCTTCACCCATAGTGAGTTTTTTTCTGCCTAGAATATTCTTCCCTCAGTTATCCCGGTGGTCCCCTTCAAAGCCCTCATTGTTCAGTTCTCTGCTCAAATATGAGTCCTTCAGGGAAACCTTTCCTGATCTCCTTATAAAGTAGCACCCTCCTTAATTTTCTGTCTTCTTATTTGCTTTTCTTTTTCTCCAGAGCATTCGTCACCAAGTGATATATTCTATTTTGATTTATTTATTGAATTTCTTTCCCCACTACTCCACAAAGTTAGAATCTTGTTTTGTTTGCTGTATTGCCAGTGCCTAGAATAGTGTCTCGCATGTGGAATATGCACATTAAGTTATTTGTTGAATGAATATTCAGTTTATGCTATCCTATTAAAATGTTTGATGTATCATTTTATAACTTTTTGTTTTCATTTTTATCTTAGATTTTATTTTTAAGTAATATCTCCACCCAATGTGGGGCATGAGCCCACAACCCCGAGATCAAGAGTCACAGGCTCTACTGACTGAGCCAGCCAGACACCCCATAATTGTTTTTAAACTTGTCACATTCTGTATATTCTATCCTCTTACCTGCTATGTAAATTCATGCTAATTATTACAATCTCAGAAACTGTACCTTCTGCTTAAACTTAAGCAAAAGCCTGGTCAAAATCTTTCACTTAAAATAAGTTTCACTGCCTCTTTTTTCCCTTTTCTTCCTTTCCTGTTTCTCCCACTTTACCTGGTTCACACTATAGAGTAGCTGAACAGGTAGATAATGGGAGATAGTGTATGTTGTGGAATTTTTGCATTTATATAGTGGGGAAGTTTAAGTCATATAGTTATGCCCAATCCGTGGGTCTGGGTCACAGCCATGCCGCAGCTGCAGGGGAGACTGGGAAAGTGAGTATTTGGTGAGATGAGAAAGTGAGTATCTTCTATGGTGAGATGAAGGTTCTGCCTCACAAGATGGGACATTCCCAAACTTTGGAAGGGGTGCAGAATAAGAATATCGGTGGTCCACGGAAACTGGGCAGTTAAATGGTGAGATCCTCTAGCCATTACTTCCTGGGCTACAGTTAGCATCTGGCTAAGACCTTGAACTGAAAGAAGGTAGTAGAAGTTTGACCTCTATGGGTTGCTAAGGTTGCAGCAATCCCACGCACTGTGGAGACTTGTGCTGAGTCACTTCAGAAGCAAGTGGGAGCGTCCATGGCAGCCTAGACTAGGGCAAGTAGCTGGGTTGGGAGCCTGCTTTGTCTCGGGGCTGAAGAGGGATGAGTGCTTATGGTCACCATCGGGTCCCCAGCTCTCATGCATGGTTCACTCAGATTAGCACAGACAGAGTAGCCACTCTTGAGCTGACTGATAATGAGCCAAGATGTTTCAGCATCAGTGGGCATTTCCAGTTCACCAAAAGCACATTTGTATGGGTCATCCCTGCCAACACGAATGGCTCAGAGAGAGGGAGGGAAGCTTTGACCTATAGGCTAACCAGATTCAACCCTCACTTCAATCTCTGATTCACTGGACAAGTTGGCAAGAGATCCTAAGTGTTAAATAAATTAATAAACTTGCCCTAAAGATGAGGTTTTTGCCTTGCTTTAGTAGGTAATGACACAGGCTAGACCTATATGACCGTAGAACTCTAACACGTAACCCTTACAGCAATCAATCCAGGAAGCCAAAACACAATCCCTTCAGCAATCAGCCCAGAACGTCTGGACTAGGTCAACTGCCAGCTTCTCAGCTCTTTGCCCCCATTTTCAAACCAGGTTCAACCAGACAAATATGCTGCTAAACCAATCACACAGGATGGCCTGCTCTGAGTTAGCCTGTCTCCAGCTTCTCCATGCCAACAACCTATAATCAGAGCATACCCGAAGCCTTCCCTTTTTGCACTACAAAGCTTTCCCATTCCTCTGCCTGGCTTTGGGTCTGTGCCAAACACAGGTGATGGTGGCAGAATCCCTTGCCATACCAAGCTCTGAAGAAATAGCCTCTGTTTATTCTCATTTGGATGATCTTCATCCATTTCCACATTAGGTAAATGTTAAATGAATTACTTTTAACAGTTGTTAGGTATAGTATTCACACATACTAGTAGTCCATTTGCACATGCCTTAATTATCTGCATAGTGCCTGTCTCTCCTCTCACCAAAACTCAGACACTCTGGGAAAAACAACCAGCCAACCTGAGAACCCAGACCACTGCTTGAAATCTGAGGCAGGACCACAGAAATAAAAAGCCTATTTAGAACGTAAGGAATGTTCTTGCTTAGCAGGGATTACTGACTTGATCCATATAATGAGCCCTTCTGCAGATGTATTTATATGACATTCTCTGTTCACAGGATGAGAAGCTACCAAATCTTATATCATATACGCTCTGCTTTTCAAACTGTTTTTGACCATTATTCATAGCAAGAAATATATTTTACATTAAGGCTCAGCAGATTACGGAAAAACGTCAAAAAGAGAACTTAACTCTCACTGTGTGCAATGTGCTGTGATATTTTCCTTACACTATATACTAATTTATGTTAAATATAAGCAAAGCATACTTATTTATACATTAAAGCCCTTCTTAAAGAAATACTCAGCTATAATCTGGAAGCTTTCTGAAGATGCATAGTGATATTTGATCATAGAATACAGATAAGGTCCCCTTTGACAGTAAGTGTATTCTTGGACATAATTTTTCTTATCTGTGGTGTGGAATGTTTCATTTAAAGAACTCCTCTGGTGCAGGAGTTCTCAAACTTTAGCTGAAAGAGAATCACTTGGAAAGCTTGTTAAAACACAGGCTGCTGGGCCTCATCCCCAAAGTTTCTCATTCAGGCTGTATAGGGTGGCCGGGAAATTTGCATTTCTCATAAGTTCCCAGGTGATGCTGATGCTGCTAGTCTGGGAACCACACTGCTCTAATGAATCGTATCTGTAAATCAAATCAACTTTTCATGCAATGAATAACCGCTTCCTAATTTATCTATTTGTCGTATGTCAAGTTTACCGAAGCAAATTATATAGAGTATGTTGTACTGGTTGGATGTATGTGTAATTTGCATACAAGTAGGAGATCAAAAGTCAGGAATTAAGGGAGATAGTCTGCTTGCTGGTTCCTTCTTCCAGCCACTGTGGTGCTCCTTTTCAGAGTTATTTAACCACTCATTAATTTATTTAACAAGTATTTGAGACCCTTTGCCAAGAGCTGTGCTAAGCTCTAGATTACAGCCAGCCTGAGCATTTTATAAGAAAACATTTCCCTTTAGAAAGCTGTAGAATGATGCCAAGACCATTTTTCTGTGCTTTTAAACCCAATTAGTTCCTGATGAGTGAAGTTCAGGTGTCTTTCCAGAAACAAGATAATAAAAGTAGATGACTGATGCAGGTTTTAGAGCTTCTAATCCACTAGTCTTTGGAAGCAGTATCTTCCAAAACTCCTCTACGAGAGGGAGCACAGTACTTAGGTGCTAGTTAAAATTACAGCTCCCAGGCCCTTGGTGATTCTGACTCAGTGAGTTGGGGATAAGGCCTGATTGCTGTATTTTTAGCAATTCCTCCAGGTAAGTCCTAAAATCAAGTACAGTAAAACCTTGGATTCCATGAATGTTCTACAAGATGAGCAAATATTTCTAATAAATTCTAACTTGATAAACAGGCAATGTCTTGCAATACGAGTAGTATGTGATGCTGAATGTCACATGATCACAACTGAGCCAATGGTTCTTGAAATTCACTTTGATATACAAGTGCTTTGGATTACAAGCACGTTTCCAAAACGAATTATGCTTGCAAACCAAGTTTTTACTGTATGGGAAACCCTGTAGTAAGCTATCTTTGAATTCAACATAGGCCCCAGAATTATATTAACTGAAAGGAGGTATTCACAGTAGTTCAGTGTCTTCAAATTTTACTGCATATAAGAACCACTTGGGGGTGGGGCACACCTGGGTATCAGTTAAGTATCTGACTTTAGCTTGGGTCATGATCTCACAGTTACTCAAATAACTCTGAAAAGGAGCACATCAAGCCCCACATCAGGCTCAGCACTTACAGTGTGGAGACTGCTTAGGATTCTCTCTCTCTTCCCCTCTGCCACTCCTCCCCTTCTCTAAACAAACAAACAAACAAACTTTAAAAAAAAAAAAAAAAAGAGAACCACTTGGGGAACCGAAGAAATTTCCAATGTAGGGATGTCTGGGTGGCTCAGTCGATTAAGCATCCAGCTCTTGGTTTCGACTCAGGTCACAACCTCACAGTTCAGGAGTTTGAGTCCCACATCAGCTCCGCAACTGGCAGCATGGAGCCTGCTTGGGATTCTTTCTCTCTCCCTCTTTCTCTGCCCCTCTCCCACTCGAGCTGTCTCTCTCTCTCTCTCAAAATAAATAAACTTAAAAAAAAATATGCTAGGCCAATGCCTAGGCCATTCTCTATACTAGTTATATCAGAATTTTTCTCCCCACCTTCCATCATGATTCCAATTGGCCACCAAATTTTAGAACGACCACAATCATTTATAAAGGTTAAACCCCTCTTCATGTTGAAGCACCTTTCACAGTCTTTTACAATTGTAGCTGCCTGAAATCACCATGAAAACTTAAAGTGTTGGGGCTTAAGTGTTGAGGTAGCTGATACCCCATCAAGTAATCTTGAGGGCTCTTGATCTGCTGAGGCCTGATCTCTTAGCCTTAGAAAGCTCTGTACTGGGTTGGGAACTACCTCAGCATTTGGTGGCTTCAGAGATTCTGCTCAAAGCTATAGACTACTGTCTCTCAGAATCTAGTGTCCATATGAATCCCCCGGGGGCCTTATTAAAATGAAGGTTCTAACTCAGTAAGTAAGTCTGGGGTGGGATCTGTGGTTCCTCATTTATAATAAACTACAGGTGATGCTTATGATAAACATTTCTAATAAACTACAGGTGAGGCTGGACCATGAACTACACTTTGAGTAGCAAAGCTGTAGATCCTCCCCCAAATCTACTGTCTGTAGATAAAAGCTACAAAAGTATACAGCAATGGCTGAGATAGAAGGGCCTGGGGACTGTAACTCTCCTGAAGGCAGGACACTATACGCCTGCTGAACATCATAAAGGGCAGTACTTTAGGAAATGAAAGTAAGAAGAACTGTAGATGGAACTGATGAGACAGATTTGAGACAAAGTTAATCCAAAGTGTGCAATATTGGAAGATATGGCTGGAAGTGTAGATAAAGAAAAGCAGACGAGCATAGAAGAGAAGAGTTTGGACTTCCAAGTCAGCTTACAATTCAAAACCCGGCTCTACTACTTACTGCCTGTGTGACCTTTGACAAATGTCTTAACTTCATCTGTAAAATGGGAATGACTTTTTCGTGTATGCTTAGTAATGAAAGGCACCCCACCCAGGGCCTGGCAACAGAAGATCCTGAATAAATAATTGCTACTAGTGTATAAATGTAACCTAAGTGTCTAGAGCTTCCCCAGATCTAGGTTCATTCACCCAATTTTGATGGCTCTCCATCTCTGCTTGGCAGGCTGCAGGAAATCCAGCCTCGTGCAGAAGTTGCTCAAATGACCACGGGAGCTCTCTTGCCCATTTTGGACTTGCAAATTGCTCTCTGTCATGGCTAATGAGGTTACAGCCTGTAGGCTCAGACTACAATGGAACCCAAAGAGGCCATTGCCCAGCCTTCATCACCACTGTTGCCACTGCTTACATGCAGGAGCCTTTGCATTGATTGTTGGAAGTCTACACCATTGCTCTTGCAAGAAGACTACACCCTAATATTATATTACAATGTTGCTTGGTGATGGCAGTAGTGTGTTCTCTGAAGTTGGAGGTGGGGGAGGGATAGACGAGCCAATGGAGAAGTCCACAGAAAGGATTTTTGAATGCCAAAGAATCACAGAACCTACAGTTCATACCCAAAAGCATTTTCTCCCCAGAGCACACAAATGAAGTGCAGTTCCAGGGTCAACTGCTCTTTATCCAGAACTGCTCACTACAAGCTCCACGATGCTAAAGCCTTATTGCTGATAACAGGAAAATTTGCTGAGTACATACCTTAGTTCATTTCATTCCCAACAACACTATGAATTAGGTACCAGAACTGCACCCATTTTCAACATGAGGAAGAGGAGGCTTAGAGAGATAAAGAAATGTTTTCAGGGACATACAGGTGGTAAGCAGTGGAGATGAGTTTGGAATCCAGGCAGTCTGAGTTAGGACAGAGATGTTCCTCTTTGCATCTGCTCCCTACCCTGCTCCCTGCACCAGGTTACTCTTCTTACCAATGTGCTCTCCCAGCTTCTACCTGGGACCCCAGTCAAGCAGACTTGTCAGTATATGTCTTCACCCTAACTGTGGACAGGGCTCAAGTGTTTTACCCAGTGGGTTCCTCAGTTCTGATGCATGTGAGTAAATGCAAACAGCTACAAAGTAAAGAGGGTCACCGGGATCTGAATCTTAGGTCTGTTCCAGCAAAGTCATCCAGTTATGGGATTAAGATGACAATGGGGGAAGTCAGTTTGTAAAGGGCTTTGAAGATCAGAATAAGGAATCTAGGCTTTAATCTATAGTCAAGTTCTAAGACTAAATCATTAACATAATGTCAGTGGGTAAGGAGGACTTTTAAAAAGTGCAGAAGGAAGAAAAAAATTAATCTCAGTTTCATTTGTTCAGGCTGTCACTGACTCAGATTTGGGTTCCAAAACTAGTGATAAGGGAAGCCCCAGGGCTTCAGATAGAGCTTTCTATGTCCAATAAATGACTAGAAGAACAAGTGAAGAGCTGTTGGACTGTCTTCTCAACAGTCACACATATAGTGTTATAGTTGCTGTGACCCACCATCCCTCACTTGCAGGTGTCAGGTGAAGGTGTCCTAAACTGGAATCAGGAAGGAAGAGAGGTGCTCGCTTCGGCAGCACATATACAGGAAGGAAGAGAGAAGAAGGAGAAGAGAAGGAATTGAAACACACCCCCAAATCCTTGATATGTTAATAGGAATGTAAATCTCTAAGACAAAGTAGAAGATGTGAGGTTTCCCAAAGTATTTGGCCATTTCCCCCCTTTAAAAAATGAGCATGACCAGGGTCTGCAGAAACACACTTTGGGAAATGCTGGCCTAGAATTTATACCAAGATGGCTGCCACTCACTGATGGATGAGTTTACGAAGAGCAGCTTCAGTGGAATAATCTGGGTGGGGGAAGCCGGTGTGTAGGGATTAGAAGGGAAAAGAAAGACAGAGACAAGTGAAGGTGCTCAGCATCTGGACCACTCTATCAGGAAGAAAAGGAATAGGCAATGAGAGCCGGAAGAAGAGGCAGAAGATGGAGGTGTGTGCAATATCAAGAATCAATGGTTGTGGGTTTTTTTTCTTTTTAAATATAGATGACTTTACCATGTTTATATAACATGCTCTCAGCCCCTCTCTTTTCTTTTCCTCATAGGATGCTACTAGCTGCTTTTCCAGGTGAAACGTAATAGAAATTACTCCTGTTGCCCTCCACTGGGGCTGGGTTCCTCCTGATCAGCCATGAGGGTCCTATGCTCCCTATGAAGGGGCCTGAGTCCTTCTCAGTTTTAGATACAGCCATATCTCCAATCCCTACAGAAGGTTTAAACAGTAATGTATTTAAACGTTTAGGAAAGTGATCAAGAACCAAGCTTTACAGAGAATAGGAGTTGGGGAGGCGGTTGGTTAGGGTAAGTATCCTGAGGCCTCTAGCCAACCACTTTGCTCCAAGGCACTATTTATAAACCAACTCCCCCGTGTGGGTTTTCTGAAATCTTAGTCTCAAAGCCTCTGGTTTTGGCTCAATGGTCAGCAAAGGGCCGATTTCTGGTCCAATGGATGAAGGGAAAGATGAATGCTACTATCTGTTCTTAATAGATCTTACATTTCAGAATGTTGCCAATTCCCTGTGATCTAGAGCACCTATTTTCTTTTTAAGTTTTATTTATTTAAGCAATCTCTACACCCAACATGGGGCTCGAACACACAACCCTGAGATCCAAAGTCCCATGTTCTTCCAACTGAGCCATCCAGATGCCCCTTAGAGCATCTAAAATCAAGCACATTTAATCATTTTGAAGGGTGATTTTCAAACCCCAGGTAGTCACCTTAAGAAATCCATATTTCTGTTAGTAACTGCACTCTATGTCTTGAGAGCGAATGATTTGGTCTCATTCAGTTAAGAGGATAAGTGCCTCTTCCCTGTGCTAATTAAGAGGCATGGGAAGCCTGGATGGCTTCTCCCTAATTCCTGGAGTATGTATGTGAAGGTGTCTGTGTCTGGAAAAGTTAGTGAATGAGAAAAGACATGGAGGAGAAGGAAGGAGTCTGTGGAGTGAGTGGAATCCAAGATACAGAAGAAGGGAGAAGGGATCATCCAAAGATTTATTCAGGAATGCTAAACTGTTTTTAACTCTAATAATTAATGCAGTTATAAATATGCTTGGCAAGAAAAATACTTAGAATTTATCATCCCAAGAGATGCAAATACAAAACTTTAAAAACATGGTACTGGTTCTGAATATACCATTAACTTTGATACCATTAACTGGTTCTGACTACACCATTAACTAACTCTGTGACCTTGGGCAACTTACTTTACTTTGCACTTCACAGGTGTGTGTGTTTGTTTTTGTCTAAGAATGGTATAATATTGCACACCTTATCTCCCTCACAGTGATGCCGTGGAGGTCAAACCAGATTACATTAAAAGAGTTATAATTACTTACATTTGCATAGTATTTTCTCATCCATGAAGCATTTCTGCATATATTACTCCATTTGCGTGAAAGAGCTTTGAAAAGTTATAAAGTGCCCTAAAAGGACAAACCTGAGTTTGAACACCAGCCCCATTTCTCTCTACTTCAACTTTCTCATCAGTAAAATTAAGATAATGGTATACCTCAGAGGTCGTTGAGAGGATTACGTAGGATGCACATCTTGGAGCTCCTGGGTGGCTCAGTCGATTAAGTGCCTGACTTCAGCTCAGGTCACGATCTCGCAGTCTGTGAGTTCAAGCCCTGCGACGGGCCCTGTGCTAACAGCTCAGAGCCTGGAGCCTGCTTCGGATTCTGTGTCTCCCTCTCTTTCTGCCCCTCCCCCGCTCATGCTCTGTCTTTCTCACTCTCAAAAATGAATAAATGTTAAAAAAACTGTTTTAAAAAGTAGGATGCACATCGTAAACTCAGTGCCTGCAGGGGAAATACTGACAAACTTCACTTTGTTCAGGTCTCTGTGCATAGGTCACCCCCTAAAGGCCTTCCCAGTCCTCTCATCTAAAACAGTTCCTCCCTCTACCATCCTTTTCTCACCCTTGCCCTTCTTTCTTTTTCTAAGACTTAGCACTATCTGATATCACAGCGACTTGTTTGCTTACTGGCTGTCTCCCCATTAGAATAGGATCTTCCTAAAGAGAGAGATGTTGTCTGTTTCTCTGTATCCCCAGCATCTAGACTGCAGTAAGTGCTCAACAACTATTTATTAAGTGAATGAAGTTAGGGGTTATAATTGTTATTGTTGTCATTACCTAAGGTCCCTCCCTCACTCTGCCCGTTCTGATACAGCTCTGAGTATAGGACAACTCTGCTTCAGGAATGGTTCCTCCCTCTCCCTTTTTGAACAACAACTTTGTTGAGATGTAATTCACATATCATAAAATTCATCCTATTAAAGTGTACAATTCAGTGATTTTCACTATATGAAAATATAGTGTTGTGCAACCATTATCATGACCTAATTTCAGAACATTTCATCACCCCCAAAAGAAATCCTGTACCCACCAGCAGCCACTGCTTTTCTCCCTCATCTCCCCCTCGCCTGTCCAACTACTAACCTGCTTTCTGTCTCAGTGAATTTGCCTATTCTGGATATTTCATATAAATACGATTATGTAATGCAGTCCTTTGTGACTGGCTTCTTTCAGTGTGTACAATGTTTACAAGGTTCATCCATGTTGTAGCACGCATAGATACTTCATTCCCTTTTATGGCTGAATAATGTTCCAGAATATGGCCATTTCACATTCTGTTTATCCAATCATTGGTTGACAGACATTTGGGTTGTTTCTACTGTTGAACTAAATAATGCGGCTCCGATGGGGCGCCTGGGTGGCTTGGTCAGTTGGGCGTCCGTCTTCGGCTCAGGTCATGATCTCATGGCCTGTGAGTTCGAGCCCCGCGTCGGGCTCTGGGCTGATGGCTCGGAGCCTGGAGCCTGTTTCAGATTCTGTGTCTCCCTCTCTCTCTGCCCCTCCCCTGTTCATGCTCTGTCTCTCTCTGTCTCAAAAATAAATAAACGTTGAAAAACAATTAAAAAAAAATAATGCTGCTCTGAGCACTCGTGGACGGGTTTTTTGTGTGGATGTATGCTTTCAGTACTCTCAAGTATGTACCTAGGAGTTGAACTGTTAGGTCATCTAGTAACTAGGTTTAACATTTTGAGGAACGGCCAAACTGTTTTCTAAAGTGGCTGCACCATTTACACTCCCAGCAGCAATGTATGAGGGTCACAATGTCTTCACATCCTCATCAACATTTGTTGTTGTCTGTCTTTCGTATTTTAATTTTAGCCATTCTAGTGGGCTTCAGGTGATATTGAATTGTAATTTTGACTTGCAGGTCCCTAATGACTAATGGTGTTGACCATCTTGTCATGTTTATTGGCCATTTGTATGTGCTCTTTAGAGATGTGTCTATCCAAAACCTTTGCCCTTTTCTTTTGGGATGAGCACTGGGTGTTGTATGGAAACCAATTTGACAATAAATTTCATATATTAAAAAATAATAATAATAATAAATAAACATTTAAAAAATAAATAAATAAATAAATAAATCATTCAAAAAAAAAAAAACCTTTGCCCTTTTAAAAATTGGGTTGTCTTTTTATTGTTGAGTTGTGAAAGTTCTTTATATACTCTGGTGAAAGTCCCATATCAGATATGGGAGTTAAAAGTATTTTCTTCCATTCTGTGGGCTGTCACTTCACTTTTTGATGGTATCCTTTGAAGCACAAACGTTTATAACTCTGATGAAGTCCAGTTTATCTCATTTAAATTCACTTTTGAAATTTCTTCTTTTTAGTACCAGAGATTATTAGTCTTTGTCCTATTGCCCCAAGAGCTGGCAAGGATTTGTTCTTTCTGAGCATCATAGCACCAGCTCTGGAACTTTCACTCAGCCTCTTTCTCATGTTCTATGTCATGGAACGGGCTGTTTCCTTCTTGGAATTCTGCCTCTGCCCCCTGCTTCTCTGCCTAGCCAGGTCTTTATTGCCCTTTGAGACTTAGCTCAGACATTTCTCTTCTTCCTCTTTGGGGGTCTCCATTCCTCACCACAGATGGTGTGCGGCTCTGTCTTCCCTTGTGGAAAACACTGGAGGCAGAAATTTCTTTTTAATTGTCCTTATTATTGGAGAATGGAGTCTAAACTGGTATGTGTTTGAGTTTCAGCCCCATGTTTAGCTGTACAAACATAGGCAATACAGTATTTCTGATCCCTGGTCAGTGTTTTTAAGTTTATTTATTTTTGAGAGCAAGAGAAAGAGAGAGCAAGGAAGGGGCAGGGAGAAAGGGGGACAGAGGATCTGAAGCAGACTTACTGACAGCAGAGAGCCCCATGTGGGGCTCAAACTCACAAACTTCAAGATCATGACCTGAGCTGAAGTTGGACACTCAATCAGCTGAGCCACCGAGGTGCCCTCCCGGTCAGTTTTATAAAATGGAAATAAATTGTAAGCATGGGGTCATTGTAAGTTTAGAAATAGAGTAACAAAGATAAACTATTTAACTTGGTGGATTCTCAATACACCCCAGCTCTTGTTTTTAGCATTATGGTTTGTTTTTGTTTTGTTTTGTTTTGTTGTGTTTGCTTTGTTTTTTAATGAGAGCTGTCTAAGAGTATCAGGCACATGTTCTCAAGGAATGCCAGTTCCTTATTATTTTCTAATTTCTAATTTCAACTTATTTTCTAATTTCAACTCAACTAAACTCAACTCTTTATTATTTATTTATTTATTTATTTATTTATTTTTTATTTTAGAGAGAGTGAGAGTGTGCTAGCTAGGGAGAGGGGACGAGAGGGACAGGGAGAGAATCTTAAGCAGGCTCCACACTCAGCACAGAGTCCAATGCGAGGCTCAATCCCATGGTCCTGGGATCATGACATGAGCCAAAATCAAAAGTTGGACGCTCAAGTGACTGAGCCACCCAGGCACCCCTCACCTAGACGCCTTTCAGTTTCCAGGGAGCTGCATTTCTTGAGCCACAGCCATTTTTGAGCACCTGATGAAAGCAGTGAACCATCTCCCCAGAAAATACACATTACCCAACAGCTTGCATATGATTTTGGCAGGATTCCTGAACACATGAAGCCCACCATGGGCCCAGAGCATTCTTGTCACAGATGTTCATAGCCAGTTCTGCCCCCTTGGTCCTTTTAAAAACGAGCAACTTTTACCATACCATCCAGCAATTGCACTCCTTGGTATTTACGCAAATAAATTGAAAACATATCTGCACACAAAAATCTGTACAAGAATGCCTAAAGCAGCTTTATTCACAAGTGTCAAAGCTTGGAAGCAACCAAGATGTCTTTCAGTAGGTGAATAGATAAATTGTGCTACATCCACACAACGGGATATTATTTAATGCTGAAAGGAAATGAGCTATGAAGCCATGAAGCCATGAAAAGAAACTTAGATGCATATTACTAAGTGCAAGAAGTCAATCTGAAAAGGCTACGTATGTACTATATTCTTCCAAATACATGACATTCTGGAAAAGGCAAAACTATGAAGACCGATAAAAGATCAGTGGTTGCCAGGGGTTAGGGAGGGATGAACAGGCAGAGCACAGAGGATTTTTAGAGCCGTGAAACTATTCTGTGGGATACTATAATAGTGGAGACATATCCTTATCCACTTGTCAAAAATCCATAGGATATTCAACACCAAAGTTCACCAAGAGTGAAACTTAGTGCAAACTGTGGACTCTAGGTGAAAATGACATGTCAGTGTAGGTTCATCAGTTGTAACAAATGTACCACTGTGGTGCCAGATGTTTATAGTGGGAGAGGCTGTGCACATGTGGATGCAGGGGATATATGGGAAATTTCTGTCCTCTCCATTCAATTTACTGTGAGCCCCAATACTAAAGTGTATGGGTTTTTTTTTAATGTTTATTTATTTATTTATTTATTTATTTAGAGGGAGAGCGAGGAGGGGGAGGGGACAGAGAGAGGGAGAAAGAGAATCCCAAGCAGGCTCTGCACTGTCAATGATGCGGGGTTCGAACTCACAAACCATGATATCATGACCTGAGCAGAAATCAAGAGTCCTATATACGCAACTGACTGAGCTCCCCAGGCCTCCCAAGCATGTTTCAAAAAAATAATAATAATAATAATAATGAGCCCTGCAGCATGCCTAGTAAGCTGTGCAACCATCTTCCCAGGAAACAACTACACAAGGTCTGTTTCTGAGAGACATGTTTTCCAGAACTTTGGCATGACTCTCTGGTGTCATCAGGGTCATCATGGGACGTTAAAAATGTTCTCTCTGAGGTGGCAAGAACTGCTCAAAGGAAGCAACAACCAGGTTGTGGCGATCTTTCTGAGAATTTTTATTTTCTAGTATGGAGGACCACCAGCAGATGGCAATCAAGGAATACAAAACCTAAGCCTGTCCTCCACAAGAAGATTCTGATTTAAGATTACTAAAATGGTAAATTTAAGGTAAGCAGACCACTGTAGTCCACCTCTTGGGTAAGCAATTCTCTGCAGAGGCACAATTTCTTATGCTCCAGATAAACGAGTCATCTTCCACCAGTGACTGAAATAAATGTCTAGCCTCAAAAAAAAGCTACCAGAGACAAATTCTTAGATTCTTTAGTTCATCAAAGGAGAACTTTGGTTACTCTTTGTGGAAATGAATTAGAAGAGTTTTTGGTTTTGTTTAGACAGTATATTTCCTTTAAATTTTCTGCTTACATCGTGAGCAAGGATAAATGTTCCTTGGTATGTAAAAATGGGTATTTGTGTCAATTATTTTCAAATGATAAAAGAGAGACAGCTGTAATACAACAGAGCTACAAAATCACCGGAGGGAAAGAATTTGCGTGAAACAATCCAATGTTTGCTGGGGGTGTAGGGGGTGGGGTGTGGCTGGGAGTGGGGGGGGGGCGGGTGGAGGGCTGGGGAGGTGATCTTACCAAACAAGATTATAGAACTGGCTGTACAACAGGAATTTCTTCTTTTCTCCTTTTTGCTGTTTGCTTCTGGAGATGTACTAGTGAGTAGATTCTCAATTAAACCAAACATTCTCAATAATGTAACTATTAAGCTTGGAAGACTTTGCCCTTGTTGGTAAATTCTGATATTTATGCTTTGCATTTGCTAAAATCACTAAGTCTACAGAAAGAGTTGCAGTGTGGTAGAGCTTGCAAAATATAAATATTGCTAATTTGTTAAGTTGAGGCAAAGAAAATTTCAGCTTATAGTTTACAGTTCAGGAATATTTGCAGGTATAACAAAACCCCTTTATACATGGCTATACACAGTAGAAAATGATTAACCTGTTTTGTTTTGTTTCTTGACAATATCTTTATGAAAAAAGTCTTGTAAAGCATAAAAAATACACATTAGACCTAGAGAGTTTGAGGGAATACTCAATGTTTAAGAGAAGCTATAAACAATAAGGAATACTTTTTGGATTCTTACTACGTATTAAGCAATATTATCTCAAAACAGATAAATTAGCCCCATATTTATAGGTAGGGAACTAAGTTTCAGAGAGATTCGTAACTTGCCAGGTTACACATTCAGTAAGTAGCTGAGCTGGGATTCGAACCCAGGCCTATTTGGGGAAATGTAAGCACTTCCTACACTGTAATTGCTAGCCTTATTCTAAAAAATGATATTAAACATTTGAAACCTCCTAGCAAATTCAGAAATTTAACCAAATCACCCGGGAAAGTGGTTAAAGATTCAGTGATCAGGTCATACCCCTAGAGATTGTAATTCAGAAGACTGGGGGTGGGGGCCCCAGAATCTGACTTTCCAACAACCACCCCGCTGTGGTTCTGCTGAAGGTAATCTTTTGACCTCAAACACAGGAACTACAGGCCCAACCCAGGAGACCTTCACTTCCATAAGCAAAGAACGCTTTGAGGTCCTGATGAAAGCCTGCACCACTTTTTCAGAAAAATACACACTTTACACCCCAAATTTCGCATACGACTTTAAGGGGCTCGTGGACACTCTGAAGCTATGGGCACTCGATTTCCTACACGTCCCAGTAAAAAGCGGCCTAATTAGAAGTCCCTTCCATCTCACCACCGAGAGATGTCACTCTTCAGCCTCAAACATCCTCCCCAGAGCCTCCAGTTTTTCCCTTTTTCCTTTCTCCTCAACTACAAAGGAAAGAGTTTCCCAGGAAAATGAGTTTACTGTTTGAAAGGAGCTTCCCCTTGTAAATAGAGCAGACCCTGGCATGAGCTCCAAAAAATTAAGCTGAAATGGAATAATAGTGTTGTCTACAATCATGACGAAAGCCCGTCTGGAAATAAAGGTGTGATTAAAACCTAACAGTAGGGACCACAGATTAATACAGGCACAACCCACCTTGCGAAGGGACATGAAATTTATTTTCACAAAAGCCCCTTCTGCAACTTCTTTTCAATCCCTAGGTTTTCTCAGAGGTCTCCATGTTGAAGCTAGGCTTTGGATCTTTAACTCAAAACTTATAGAGAACATCATTTGAAACATGTACATAAATAATATTGACACAGGGTCCTCACATATTTACCTTTAATAGGTTCCGGAGTCTGGAAAATAGGAAAGGCATGAGGAGAACATGTAGTTCTCTCTGCAGGCCTGAGGTCTACATAAACCTATGGCTAGAAGTAAGGCATGTCTGTGAACACTCTGATATTGTATATAAGTTATATATTTAAAAAAAAAATAGTGTTTATTCGTTTTTGAGAGAGACAGAGACAGAGCACGAATGGAGGAGGGGCAGAGAGAGGGAGACACAGAATCTGAAGCAGGCTCCAGGCTCTGCGCTGTCAGCACAGACCCAGATGCGGGGCTTGAACCCATGAACTGGGAGATCATGACCTGAGCTGAAGTTGGAAGCTTAACCAACTGAGCCGCCCAGGTGCCCCGTCAGTGTGTGTTCTAATTATGGTTTAGATTTGGGGCACCCTGCCAGAAAGTCCACTCATTCAGAAATACGTCTTCCTTGGTATGAAAACAGGAGCATGTGTTTTGGATCAGGAAGACCTGAATCTGTGACCAGGCAGATTAAACCCACCTCTCTGACTCCTAATGTACTTGTAAGTCAGGAATAATCATCCCTAATTTGTCAGGGTGTTCGGAGGGAGGCATGAAATAATATATATAAAGCTCCCAGCACAGTGTTTGGCACTGGGCAGGCACTCAGAAAAGTTTGTTTTTGTCTCTCTTTCTCACTACCACACTAAGATCCCCCCACGGTGGGGGTGTTGGGCACAAACTATCTGCTGCTTAGCTGGGGCTGCACCCGTCAGACTGACTAGAGTCTGGTCTGGCAAACCTGAGGAGAAACTGGTTTCCTTTAAGAATTCCCACTTTCCAGTCTCCCCCCTCCCCATCATATCTGTTGCAAAGGTAATCGAGGACTTCACACACCGAACCTGCCTGAGGATCACAGGGAGTTACAAGGGACAAAAAGACATTGTCCCTGTCCTTCGAGTTGCTGAACCCTAATAGGGAAGACAGTACCAAAAATAAGTTAGCAGAAGCCATAAGGCATACATATAAGCACGAATACTCTACATACCTGAAAACAGGTTATGCTAGAAAGGGCAAAGCCACATGGAGTTGATTTAGGAAACAGTCATGAAGGAAATGATTATTGAGCCATATTTTTTAAGTGCAGGAAAGGATATGAGATGCAGAATGAACGAGAGAAAGCTCAGAAAGGAGGAGAGAGTGCCATAGGGCTAGCTTAGGGAGGAGGTGGGCCCATAGCAGATTTGCAGGGCAGCAGGGGAAGCCATGCGGAGGGCCTGTGAAAAGATGACAGCAGCTAGGTGTGGGGGAGGGGAGGCAGCTAATTGGTAGAGACCCTTGAGACCCATGATTAGGAGTTTTAATTTAATTCAAGAGGCAATTGGAGCTATTGTAGGCTTCTAAGAAGGGGAGTGATATGATCAAAATGATGCTTGAGGACGATGGTTCTTGCTGCTGTGAGCAGGGCGGATTAAACGAAGGAGACCCTTGGGCAGGGGGGCTGATCTGAGGCTAGGTCAGGAATCCAGGGTTACAGGGGCATGGCCTAGAACGGGGACACAAGGAGCAGAACTACAGGACGTTATAGAGGATAAATATTCACTTATTTTAGAACCAAACCCTGGGTTAGGTGCTAGGATACCATGGAGACCAGGCACAGAGGTTGGGATGGGGAGAGAAAATTAAGCAATTATAATAATATAATATAATATAATATAATATAATATAATATAATATAATATAATAATATTATAATAATATGGTGAGATAAGTGAGATAAATGCTGTGATTATGGAAGCAAAGAAATATGAGAGCACATAGCAGGAGCAGCACCTGAGTTATGGGAGGGCCTTCAGGAAGTGGCATTTAAGCTGCGAATTTAATGAAGAATCAGGCATGAACTGAATGAAACATCATTGGGAGAAATATTCCAGACAGGAAGCCCCAGGATGAAAGAGTAGGAGTGAAGCCAGGAGGGAAAGGCAAGAATGGTTTCCCCAAAGGCTCAAGAGAGCAAGCAGGGAGGAACCAGACCAAGAGGGGCCTTGAGTCTGCAATATGAACTGTGAACTTTATCCTAAGGGCACTGAAAGGCCAGAAAACAGGCATGGTTTATTTTTCATGTTAGAAAAATCTCTCTGGCTATGTTGTGGGAGAAAAGGATTGGGTGTGGTGGTAGTTGGGATGAAAGGTTTGCCATAGTCTGGGGGAGAGATGATTAGGAAGTGGAGATGGAGACAGGTAGACATTTAGGATGTAGAGTTTATGGGATGAGAAAGAGATGGAGAGGAAGAGAGTCTTAGAGATGTCATTAGCCCAGAGAGGGTAGAGTTATTCTCTAGGGTCATACAGCCAGCCTGTGGAAGCATCAATCCTAGAATCCAAGTCTCTGATTCTCTCTAAAATATGTATCTTTCATGTCTCTCCTCATCATGCTCATGTTTTCCTCTACATCCTCAAATATACTTATACAATTTTAATTCTTTGTCCACTAACTCTATTACCTCTGTCATTTCTGGATCTGTCTCTATTGGTTGATTTTTCTCCTGGGTGTGGGTCATATTTTCCTGGTTCTTTGTATACATAGTTAATTTTTATTAGATGCCAGACATTGTGAATTTTACATTGTTAGACACTGGGCTTTGTTATATTCTTAAAGAGTTTGAACTTCATCCTGACATGCAACTAAGTTATTTGAGTTTGATTCTTTCAGTGCTTTCTTTTAAGTTTTTTAGGGCAGATCTAGAGGAGCCTTTAGGACTTCTGCTTTCAACCATCACGGAGTAACAATGATTGCATTTACCATCCTACCTGATGCAAGAACAATGAATCAGATTAAATGTATGAAACAATGGTCATCAGGCAATGAAGGACAGTAATCCCTAAAAGATAGGAAACAAATGAAACAATTCCCATGATTTCCCCAGCTTTCTGCCTTGAAAGTTTCCAGGGCACAGAAAAGAAGTGTAGAACTCAGGTGGATCTTTTTGGACTCCTTGAATTGAGGACATGGAGCTAAGAGCCCGGGGAGACCAAGCGATTAAAGTTCATAGTACAAAGTGCCAGAAAAGAGAGAGCTGTGCAGAGAGAACTCCAGAGATTTGCAGAAAATCACCTTCAAATATTCAAGAGTATTTATCAGCACAAGCATGTGAAATTATCACCTGAGGCTCGAGAAAGAACTATGTGAAAGATCACAGAGAATAATACCTGATGCTTGCATAGGGCTAACAGCGGTGTTCCCACCAGCCAGTCTAGAAAACCTCATCATTCACGCAGCATTTGTAGAATCCTCAGAAGAGTATAGCCTCAACAATGGGGAATGATTATCACCCTTGAACTAAATGCTATTCTAGTTTATTCTATAACCTCTTAAATGCAAGGCCCAAAAGGATCAAATGACTTCCAAGTAACTTGAGTGCATTTCAGAACAATGTTGAAGAATATTTACAAAAATTCAAAAATATCCATCACTCAACAAGGTAAAGTTGACAATGTCTGCCATCCAATCAAGATTACTAGGTAAACAAAGAAAGCAAGAAAATATGCACCATTTTGCAGAGACAACAATTAATTGAAGCCAATCCAGACCTGGTATACACGTTGGAATTAGCAGACAGTATTAAAATATTTTGTGTATTGCTGGAAGCCGAGCTATCCCAGCCTGATGTCAAGGACGGATGCTGTGAACGGACTGGGACTGCAAGGCGGCCCACTGACAGTGAAGCTTCTTGTCCTCCCGCTTTTATGTAATTTGGCCTTAATAAAAGTACCTGGGGAATTGTCTGTTGGGGAACTGTCCTCGACAGGACCCCTGGGAAACAAACCATTAGAAAAGAAATAGGTTCCGCAAGGAAATTGTGCGGCCCTACATTTGACCCTTGCCATCCCCTATGGAGACTCCTCTATTTGAAGGAAGGATAGCCTCATACATTTGCAAGCCCAGGAGGGACACATGCATTTGAAAGCCCCACTCTGGCAACTAAGGAGTGTATCTATGGGCACAAGTTACTCCAACCCCTAGGCCCACTTGGCCCCCAGGAGGCATTCCAGATGATGATTGAACCTAGTCGGTTAAAGTACAGAATGGTTCATTAGTTCCTAGGTGCATCGTCTCTCTGAGAATGTACAAGGCGTGGGTTCCTAAGGCCCTCTTGGCCCCCTCCTGGCACCTCGGATCAAGGCGAACACTTTTGTTCCTCAAACCACAAATGGTTCGGGGAAACAACTAAGAGGTCATGTCCCTGTAACTGTTCCATTTGAGGTGCTGAGAGATAGATGACCTTTTCATGAAAACAGCAAAGCAAACACTCTATAGATTATAGGTAAGTGTAGATACATAATGAAAATAATGTAAGAAATTAATCAATAAGCAAAGGGCAGGAGGGAACATTATGAGAAAATAACCATGTTATTCCTTAAAGGGTGATTACACTTAGGAACATTTTTAAAATTAGGTAATGCTAGAAAACATAGATGACATATGCTACAAGGAAAGTGCTAACAAATATAATGGCACGTTTACCACAATGAAGCGGCCAGTTCAACACACTGCTGTTGTCTGTGTCCATTTTTATTTTTGTTTTTTATTTTAGTTTTGTTTTATATTCACTCTTTTGCCGATGCTGTTCTTCCTTCGGGAACCCCTGGACCTGCTGGAGCTGGACTCCGGCAGTGTATGTTCAAAAAGTCAAGTAGAGACATGGAGGATATTTTTTAAATTTTTTTTCACCAGCTGCTGCAAAAAGCTTTGTTGTTTCCATTTGGTCCACAGCCACAGCTTAGGAGAGGGCTCCAGGATGGTTAAAAAGCTGCCCGGTGTTGTAGGGAGAGGCTCAGGCATAAGCCTGGAGCCAGAGGGATGCCAAAGGGGCCCCTCAAAGGCTGCTGGGCTCCAGAGACTCCTCGTTGTGGTTGAGGGTGAGCCTTTCGAAGAGATACTCACCCAGCCCAGCCTGGGAGCCAGCCAGCCTGCGGAGGTTAGTCAGAAGGTTGAGCATCTTCTCGATGAGCTGCACCTCCTCATCTAGGAAGTGGTTCTCCAGGAAGTCACAGAGATGCATGTCTGCATGGGCAGAACCCAAGGCATGCAGATTCAAAAGGGCCTGGTTCAGGTTCTTCTCCAGAAATAGGGCAGCTTCCAGGGCATCCTGAGTTTTACCCCACTCATCTTGGGATGGCTTCTGCATATCCTGGGAGAGAGTGTGGCCACCACACTGGTTTTGCATCTTCAAGAGATGCTCAGCACCCTTGCGCTTCTCCTCAGCCAACTTGTAGAAGTGGCTCACACCCTCCAGAGCCACATCCTCACGGTTGAAATAGAAGCCCAGAGAGAGGAAGGTGTAGGAGGCCCGCAGATGCATGTTGACCAGGCAATTGGTGGCAGTCTCCAACTTAGTGGAATAATTCTGATTAATCTGGCAGCTCATTGTTGATCTGTAATAAGGAGCTAAGCTCAAAATAGGGTGTTAGCTGATCTCAGAGGCAGAGGGTGGCTGAGAAGATGGCTCTGAAAGTTGGGACTAGAAAACATGTTGGAGGGTGGTCAGAGGCTGGTAGAAGAGGTGTCCCTGGATCTGTTCCATCCAAATACTGTTGAAGCAAGAGGCAGATCCTTGGGACTGCCAGGTGTACTGACAGAAGATATTTTTAAAAGTCCAAAGGTAGTGGGGCGCCTGGGTGGCGCAGTCGGTTAAGCGTCTGACTTCAGCCAGGTCGCGATCTCGCGGTCCGTGAGTTCGAGCCCCGCGTCGGGCTCTGGGCTGATGGCTCAGAGCCTGGAGCCTGTTTCCGATTCTGTGTCTCCCTCTCTCTCTGCCCCTCCCCCGTTCATGCTCTGTCTCTCTCTGTCCCAAAAATAAATAAACATTGAAAAAAAAATTTTTTTAAGTCCAAAGGTAGAGATTAAAGCTACAGTGTCTGAGGTAAAATATATGCCGGATGAGGTTAATAGCAGATTAGACATTGCAAATTAGTGAGATTGAAGAAAATATTCAAAATGAAATACAGAGAGAAAAAAGAAATATAAAGTTGAACAGTGCATCAGTGATCTGTGGGACAACTTAAAGCAGCTTTATATACAGATTATATTAATATGTAATAATTAATATACACATATTTATATAATATGAATATATTATATATTTGCATTATATATTAGTTATATAATGATTAATATATAATAATTTGAGCCTCCACAGAATGAGAAGGGGAAAACATTTTGAGAAATATTTAGAAAAGTAAGAGCTGAACCTTTTTCAAAATTTGACGAAAACTGTAAACTGAGGTCCAAGGCACTTAAAAAACCCCAAGCACTAGAAACATGAAGAAAACTACTTCAAGGCACATCATAATCAAATTGCTGAAACTCAGTGATAGAGAGAATATCTTAGAAGCAGGAAAGGAAAAAAATACACATTATATAGAGAGGAAGAATTAAAATGAGAACAGATTTTTCATTGGCAGTAATACAGTGGAACATCACTTTAAAGTACTGGAAAACAAAGACAAAAACCTGTCAGCCTAGATTTCTATACTTAGCAAAAATATCTTTCACAAAACAAAACAAAATAAAATGTTTTCAGACAGAAAAGCTGAAAGAATTCATCACTGGAAGAACTGCACTACAGAGGCCCATTATTCTAGAGCTAAGTTAGTCCCACTACAAAAGCAGGCACTTTATCTAACAGGAGGCCTCTGTTCTGGCTGGTGGAAACACAAACCACCCCTAGCCCTGCATGAACTTTGAACATTTGATTATCTTACTGTTTTTAGAGTGGTTTATTCCCAGGCCTTAGGGAGTTTCCTCTTGTATATGCTCAGATTAGTACTCGGCCAAAGACTCAAAGGGGCTCCTGGGTAGCTCTCTGGAGTTCACCTCCCTTTACTCTGGTACTCTACACCTCAGATTCCCCCAAACTCCGATCTCTGTCTTTCACCTCAGCAAGATCATCAGGCTCTGTTTAGTTTCCTTCTTCTTGCCCTACAGCCTAGAAATTGCCTCCAGACAATGAGCTATAGTGCTGATAAATCTTTCCTTCTTTCTTTACCTTCTCTCAGGGATTACAATCTTGCACAACCTGTTGTCCAATGTCTAGACACTGTTGTTTCAAATAGGTTATCTGGTTTTCTAGCAGTTTATGATAGAAGGGAAATTCCTATAACATTTAATCCTTCATAGACTGTAGCAAAATTTTTTCAGGTTAATTTTAACTCTCCCAATTGTCACTGTGCTCATCACCTTTGGGATCCAATCCTTGCCAAGTAAAATGCAACTCCAGTCTATATTATGTGAGGAATTTGAAAGAAAAGATGTTTACTCTTCCTGGAGTAGGACCTGAATGAATGAGGGGTGGGAGGAAAGCAGAGAGAGAAGTCAGGATGTTACCCAGGTTTCTGACTTGGGTGTTGAAGAGATGGTGGTGCCATTAAAACAACATGAGTAGAATTTGGGCATGTTGACTTTGAAGAAGTTAATAGACAATACCTCAGTCTTGGGAGAGAAATGCGGGCTGGGCTGGAAAACCACATTTCACTGTTATTGTATAGGTAACAGTTCAAGCTTGGGGATAAATGCAATTGGGGAAAGAGATTATACGAAGGAAAAGATAAGCAGGCCAAGGGCAGAATCCTGAGTAATGGCAACATCTGGAAAGATAAGATAAAAAGAAAGGCTTACAAGAAAGAGACTGACAAAGAGTTTTAGGAGAATTGGAAGAAAATCTGGAAGAGAGAGAAAAAGAACGATCAACTCTGTGAATGAAACAAAGATAGTACTGAAAATTGACCATTTGCTTTGGCAGTTATGAGTTCAGTGATCTTTGCAAGAGAAGTGTCAGTAGATGATGCCAGGCTGGAGTGGGTTTAGGAGTGAAAACATAGCCACCTGGGTGGCTGAGTCAGTTAAGCATCTGACTCTTGATTTTGGCTCAGGTCATGATCTCACAGTTCCTGAGATCAAGCCCTGTGGTGCGTTCCTCACTGATAACGTGGAGCCTACCTGGGATTCTCTCTCTCCCTCTCTCTCTGCCCCACCCCTGCTCACGCTCTCTCTCTCTCTCCCTCTCAAAATAAGTAAATAAACTTTTTTTTTAAAGAAGGAGTGAAAAGATAGAGAAAGTGAAGATAATGAATGTAGACTCTGAAAATTGGAAGAGAAGGGAAGGAGAAAGATATAATCACAGCTGTGAGAGATCAAGGATCTCAGGATAAATATATTTTTTCATCTTTCTTTTTAATTAAAGAAAATTGGAGTTGTTCATGGCATAAGGGAGAAGGAATTGGAGAGAGAGAAGATTCATGATGAAGGAAGTCCCAGAGGAGACCAAAAGAGGAAGAAATCAAGCCCTCAAGGAGCCTGTGACGACTGCTTTCCCTACGGTGGAACAAAATTTCGTAAGGAAAGTAATCATGGATATTCTCTTGTCCCTCCCCTTCCTACAACTCCTTGCCTACTCTCCAAAAAAATATGCATTATTTATACACTCTGTAAGTTTGGATTGTCACACATCAGGTTTCCTTAAGGCAGAATGCCTTCTATATCAAAGTGCAGAACCCAGCGCTCCCATTGTGTCCCTTTGAGGTCATTGCCTAGGGCATGGGATAAAAATCCAATTATCTGTTGTGAGTCAAAAAGTGTTTTGAGACCTGCTCAAATATAATGTATTCTGCCAAGGAAAGTCTCAAGAGCTCAGTCATTTAGTGATTCTTCATTGGGCATTAGACATTCCCATTCAGAAGGGAAGTCTCTGCCCTTGAGAAGTCCACTACCCAGTTATGGAGGGGACAGACACGGGCTAGACACTAAAATGTTGACACTAACCATGTGCACTAACCATGTGCACAATATGGTTGCTCTGGATAGAAGGGGATCTCCAAAAGTGTGGGTGGGTTAGGAAAGGCTTCTCAGAGAGGCAGGGCTTGAGCTGGTCCTGGAAAGGGCTTTACAGACTGGGACTTCATGTGAACAAATGCATAGAGTTTGCATTATGTTATGTGTTAAATGTGGTGCATGTAAAAGGCAGTCATGCATCCTGTCTGACCACGGCTGAGGGTTCAGAAGTGGGAAGAAGTAATACAGGAACTGTGGTTGGGCAATTTCTCAAGATGACAGCAGAAGGCAAGGCTGACAACAGTTACTAAAAGCACCTATACTCCTGACACCAATAAGTAAAAACAACGTATTGGGTAAGTGTTGTCCAGCACCTATTGGAAAGAAACCACTAAGTGATGCTTTTATAGGTATCTCAGTTTGCCCATGGAGGCAAGAACTGGGCTTTAAGGAAAGTGAAATCCTTTAAAAATGGACATTTTAGAGCCTATTACTTTTTGTGTCAGATGGCTGCTGGGATGAAAAAATTGGGGGGGGGGGGCGAATTATGGAAATGCTCTATGTCTTGACTGTGGTGTTTACATGGGGGCAAACATTTGTCAAAACCCATTGATTACACTATATGTTAACTAACTAGAATTTAAATAAAAATTTGGAAAAAAAAAAACATTGAATCTCACACTTAAGTGGGTGTGTTTTATTGTGTGCAAAGTATGCCGCAAAAAAGTTTATTTTTAAAAAACAATTTACGGGGCGCCTGGGTGGCGCAGTCGGTTAAGCGTCCGACTTCAGCCAGGTCACGATCTCACGGTCTGTGAGTTCGAGCCCCGCGTCAGGCTCTGCGCTGATGGCTCAGAGCCTGGAGCCTGTTTCCGGTTCTGTGTCTCCCTCTCTCTCTGCCCCTCCCCCGTTCATGCTCTGTCTCTCTCTGTCGCAAAAATAAATAAACGTTGAAAAAAAAATTAAAAAAAAAAAAACAATTTACACAATAAAAAATACCAGAGTGAATCTATAAATTAATGAATACATACATATAATACATACATCCCTGCCCCTGGGCTTCCTTCCTTCCAGCTAAGCAATACCATTTTGGAAATAGTGTAGGACTTTTAGGGAGCAGGCAAGAAAAGAAAAAGATTCTGAGTTACTAAAGTGACTGGAAACAAAATTTTCCAATTAACTATTCTGATTATTAACCAGAAGTGTGGATTTACATAATTAATGATCCCAGAGGTTTTTATGACTTTCATTTTTCTTTTGCCCTTAAACATGTTCTTCAGTAAGCCAATCATGGGAATGCACTGTGGGTAGCGAGTGGCATAAATTACTGGGTGCAATTACCTCCCTAGACATCGTATTAGGGCACAGATACACTTAAGCTGGCATTTTAGACTCTCTCTTTTCCAGCCTAGAAGTACATGTGTTTGCCATGTTATTTAAGAATATCCAATTCTGCTATAAAAGAAAGAAAAACACAAGATAAAATGCACAAAAATGGTTCAGCATAGGTGGAAAGTAAATGAGTAGCTTATGAGAGATAAAACTCCTAGGATCTATCAAGTGCAGATGAGTGAGCAAATAGACTATGAAACAGCTAGAATTCATATGACGTGCTAGGTATTAGGTAGTAAGTAAACTGATAGCCTGTAAGATATGCTGTATGTTTGAAAGGACAGAACAACAAGAGTGCTACTTATAGACAAAAAGGGATGACAAGACCTGTCATAGAGTATGGATCATGCTACATCTAGGCTGATAATTACAAAATCATCCATCTTCCGGTGATCTCAGTTTTATTCTTTATGACCCCATGTACGCTCCGCCACTCTGCCCCAGAAATGCAAATAAAACCCACAGCAAACTAGTCGAAGGGGTATGTGGTAGTTCCAGGCATGTTCTTTCTGCTGACCTACCCTAACTTGTCCAACCTCCACATGATCCACCTAACTACAACATAAGCAGAGAAAGGTAGTTTTCCTTCCATGCTGCTCGCCCCCTAACAAAAGGGTTTTAACTCACCCCATCTATGTCCCCCTGCTTCTCATCCTGTGTATGTTTTTAAGTTTTATTTACTTTTTTGATGTTTATTTACTTATTTTGAAAAAGAGAGAGGGTGTACACAAGTAGGGAAGGCAGAGAGAGAGGGAGAGAGAAAGAGAGAGAGAATCCCAAGTAAGTTTCATACTGCCAACACAGAGTATGATGCAGGGCTCGAACTCACGAACTATAAGATCATGACCCGAGGTGAAATCAAGAGTCAGATGCTTAACCAACCTCAACCACTCAGGCGCCCTATGGCGGGGGGGGGGGGTGAGGGGTGGGAAGAGCACGAGTGAGGGAGGGAGGGAGAGAGAGAGAGAGAGAGAGAGAGAGAGAGAGAGAGAGAATCCCAAGCAGGCTCCGCGCTGTCAGCACAGAGCCCGATTCAGGGCTACAACTCACGAACTGTGAGATCATGACCTGAGCTGAAATCAAGAGTCAGATGCTTAACCAGCTGAGCTACACAGGTGTCCCCCTATCCTGTGTTTTAAAGAGATTCAATAAATCTTTTGATCTGAGTAGCTTAACTTGTTCCATGAGCCTTTCTGTTCCACGACCTGTGAGAAATCTTTCCTGGGAGTGAAATTGAAGGCTGCCATTCCTTGCAAACAACCTTATTCAGGTGACAGTGAAAGCAGTCCTAAGTCCATTTGATACTTTAAAACATATTTAAGGTGCAAATAAAATTTTATTCCTGAGTTTCCAAACCAAATCAGTGTTTATCCATCAAGTCACTTCATCACATGCCCTGCCAGGTAGCATGAGTGTTTATGAGGTTACAGAGAGAGGGTGGATGAACCAAAACTTTTTGTACAAGGACAGGTAAGGGGGAAGACAGATTTGGAGAAAGAGGCACATCTCTCCATGATTCCCCATTCATTCACTGAGTTAATAAACACTTAATGAAAGTCTATCACCTTACTGTGGTAGGGTTAGAGTGATAAATATGACAGTGTCCCACTCTCTGGGAGCACGCTTTCTCCAGAAGCCCCCAGATGCAGGGGATCTGAATAAGTAAGCCTAGTACAAAAGAGGGAAAGAGAGCTGCTCAGGGGAGAGAGAGAGAGAGAGAGAGAGAGAGAGAGAGAGAGAGACTGAGAGTGTGTGTGTGTATGAAAAAGAAACCAGACCACACAGAGGATGTGTCATTTTAGAGTTGTTGAAGGACGAATAGGAGTTTGCGAGGTGGACAGATGACCACACTTTGGCCGTCCAGTAGAAGAGATTAGCGTGAACAAAGACTCAGGCATCGGAAAGAATGTGAGGGTGAAACATGGAGGAGCTGGGTGTGAATGGAACACAGAATATAGAAAGAGAGAGGCACGTGATGACCCTGAGAGGTGGGCCAAATGGAGTCCTAGGATGAAAAACCCAAAGTCTTTGTCCTAAGCCATGCTCCCAGTTTCTCTAAATAAATAATAATATTTTAAAATTGGCAGTCACTTTTCATCCCTCTCCCCTCCCCCTCTCCTTCCAGCCATACCACCTGCAAGTCCTCCTGTTGGCTCTACCTTCAAAAACATCCAGTGTAGCCACTTCTCACCACCTGCATGATCCACCCTGGTCCAAGTACCTGCCATCTCTCTGTGGGATTGCTACAATAAGCCTCTGAACAGGTCTCCCTACTTCCATCTTTATCCAGCCCTCCCCAGTCCTCTACTCAACACAGCAGCCAGGGGGATCTTTTAAAAACTGAAGTTTCGGGGCGCCTGGGTGGCGCAGTCGGTTAAGCGTCCGACTTCAGCCAGGTCACGATCTCGCGGTCCGTGAGTTCGAGCCCCGCGTCGGGCTCTGGGCTGATGGCTCAGAGCCTGGAGCCTGTTTCCGATTCTGTGTCTCCCTCTCTCTCTGCCCCTCCCCCGTTCATGCTCTGTCTCTCTCTGTCCCAAAAATAAAAAAAAAAATAAAAAATAAAAAACGTTGAAAAAAAAAGAAGAAAAAAAAAAAACTGAAGTTTAGGGGCACCTGGCTGGCTCAATCGGTTCAGTGTCCGACTTTGGCTCACGTCAGGATCTCACAGTTTGTGGGTTCGAGCCCAGCTTTGGCCCTGTGCTGAGAGCTCAGAGTCTGGAGCCTGCTTCGGATTCTGTGTCTCCCTCTCTCTCTGCCCCTCCCCCACTCATGCTCTGTCTCTCTCTGTCTCAGAAATAAACATTAAAAACAAAAACCCTGAAGTTAGATCAAAACTCTCCTTGGCTGAAAATCCTTCAAAGCTCTCCTTCTCGCTCAGAGTAAAATCCAAAGTTTTCCTGACGTCCACAAAGTCCAACATTATCTACCCCCTACCTCCTACTTCACCCTCGTTCTGTTCAACCACACCGGCCTGCCCCTTCATACCCCAAGACCTCCTTCACTGTTGTCCCCTCTGCCTGGGGAACCTCTTCCTTCAGGTTTTCCACTTGGCTTGTTCCTTCGCTTGGCCACCACCTGCTCAGTCACCTTTGTGCAGAAGCCTTTCCTGACTGACCCAGGATAGCACCTTCCCTTCCCTCATTCCTGACCCCATCTCTTGTTTTCTTTTTCCTGTAGCCCTTATCACCATCTGACATATTATATTCTCATTTATTATTGCTTATCTCCCCACTGGAGTGTCGGCTCCACGTGTACAGGATTTTGGAGAGTTTTGTTCCCTGCCGAATCCCCAGCTCCCAACCCAGTGGATGGCACCCAGTGCAGTCTCTGTAAATATTTGGGGAAGGAATGATGGAACGAAGAACAGTGGAAGGATTTTAAGCAGAGGAGTGACTGTATTTATGCCTTAGAAAGATCCATTTCAAGGAGGCTGGGACTGAAGGGAGACGGGCCGGAGGTATTTAACATCTTGCCACAGAGGACTGGATTCTAGAGACAGTGATAAAAAGAATAGCGATCAAAAGAGTGCTTACAGACTAAGAACAAGCAATAAAGAATAAATTCCATCTGACCCAGCAAATAGTAAGAATTCACTATAGGCAAAGGATCACAGGAGGGAGGATGAGGGCAGAGATGAGACAGACTGTGTGCCAAGAGGGTGATAGTCAGTGAGTCAAGGGCACAAGAGAAGGTGGTGCACGTGCTGGGAGAGCAGAAGAGGAACATATTTGGTTTCCATCAGTGAAAGAAATTAAAGATGTCATGGAGGAGGGACTATTTAAGCTGGGTCTGGAAAAATGGTTAGAATTTCAAAGGCAAAGACTGGAAAGGGCAGTGAAATGATAGAATTTGAGTTTCTCCATTTCTAACCACCCCTTACCTTTTGATGGATTTGCTAACGATTTGAGAAATAGTACTTTCTCTATCCCCTAAGATAAAATTTTAAACGAGAAGCTAAGGGACACAGAAAAGCAGACAAGAAGAGTCAGAATAATTCACTACCCGGATAATTTAGTCCAGAACAAGTGAACCACGCCATTAAGATCTTAAGAAAATATGGGCAAAATCACTTCCCTGTTCAGAGGCATCACAAAGGGAAGAACAACAACAAATCACCCAAGCGAATAACTCTGCTGACTCCTGGACTCGGACCTGAGAGAACAATTTTCTGCCAGCGTGATACTGTTTTACAGGCAAGTTAAGATCCTTTGTAAGCAGGATTCCTACGTAAGGGCTGACAGTCATGCTGGCTTGTAGAGCTTGCCTATGTGTTTAATAAAACTGTCAGATTAAGCCAGGCCTCGCTGCAGTATATTATTAATACAAATTCTTAACTGTCAATTAGTTAACTGGCCAGCAAAAAGAAGCTGGTTTATACGATTGCTGTTAATGAATATAATGCTTTGTTCTCCAGCAAAACATCCGTGGTGGATATGTAATTAGAAGAAGGGCCCCCTTCTCCCCTCCCCATGGGAGAACATGTACAGCTGAATAAAGGAGCTGATTATACCTGTGAGGGGTCAAAGTCTGTGGGTCTGTGGCTTATGGTATTATGACAGATTACAAAACCACTCCATTATGCTAGTCAATCTGTTTCCAAGCACCTAGCAGGGAGCTGGCTGGGCACTAGTTGCTCTGAAACAAGATTCTCATTGGTTTTCTTCCCAAGGTCTTATGACAGGTCAGCTGTTGTTGACGCCACCCGACTGCTCACGTGTCAGAGGCTTTCCATTCGACTTCTGCCTCTGTCACTGCCTGGCTCTCCTCTGAGAGTCAGCCTGTGCCTCAGGCCACAACCGGCTCCCGAGAAGAGCTTAAGTGGATTTGAAACCCATGGGTAGCCCCATTATTTGTGCTAATGAAATAGAAAAGGAAGCAGAACACTTAAACCCCAGTGTGGCCCTTGTTTCTGACTCTCCCTCTCTCCTATCCTCGGCCCACTGCCCCTCATTTTCTCTTCCACTATTTCCCTTGTTCTTCATCCCATCCTTTCTCCCATTGGCGTATGCCTTCTTAGAAGATGTGTTTAGAGAGGAGAGCAACTAGAGACCTGTCTCCTCTAAAAGCCTTTGTTTTGAAGTTCGTTGTCACACGTATCTACAAAACTATTTCAAACTCAAGAGGGTGAAAGATAATTTGATACTTGCCTGACACTCCAGAGTGGTTTTAAAGGAAAGTCAATTTTACTCCCTCAGCAGAATAATAATTACTCTGGGGGCGTCTGCATAGCTCATTTGGTGAAGCATCCACCTCTTGATTTCAGCTCAGGTCATGATCACACGGTTCACGAGTTTGAGCCCCACATCGGGCTCTGCACTGACAGTGCAGAACCTGCTTGGGATTCTCTCCTCCCTCTCTCTCTGACCCTCCCCCACACACTCTCTCTCTCTCTCTCTCAAAATAAATAAACTTAAAAAAAAAAAGGATAATAATTATTCTTAAAAGTTTTCCTCCCTTATGCTTGCACTTTTCCAGTAGGGCCCTGACATTGGCTACATGTTATGTGGGGGAAGAAAGGGGGTCTTTATTCCTACCAACTCCAGCCTTCCTGCCTGTTTCCACACCCGTCCAAACAGCCCAGAGTTTGCAAAGGGAAACTCACTGGGGGATGTGACGTGTCAAATCGTAATATTTACAAGACTTAATGAGCAGGAATAAAATCACAATTTTCCAAGTAGGAATATCTGAAAGAAAAAAATTATGAAAATCACATACACAGGGGCTGGGAGGAATGGAACTGCTTCTCTGAGATGGAGGAAGAGTTTGGCTTCCCTGGGAAGCCAGCATTCACTGCTGCCCATTCACTGGGGAAGTCACACCCCTTGGAAGATATAGCTGCTTTTCATCAATGAATACTTTTTGGGTGACTGTTAAGGGCTGAAAACACCTATGCAAAGGCAAGAGATGAGAGGAATCTGGACAGACCTAGGGGATAAATGGTATCACCCAGAAAGCCTCTGCAGTTATCAAAAGGGAAGCAGAAGCTGAGTCCCATTAAGGGTTTCATGTCAGTTACATCTGCAATTTATTGTTTAGTGTTACTTTTACCCCATGTCTTCTAGGTATCCTTAGAGCTCCTACCACATTCTTTAATGATTCTATCAGTACAATGCTGTTGGTCTGCACCCTTTTTGTAAAAAGACTGCCTGGGTCTATATGGTTTTTACCTGGCATGCATAAGATGTTCTTTGACATGAGCAGAGAAGGGAAATTGGGAAGAGATCCATTATAGGTGAAAAATGGAAGAACCAAATCCTGCAATATTTGAAACAACAGCTTGTAGTGTAGTGCAAGGAACATGGGTTCTGACATTAGAAAAACCTGGATTTGGACAGTGTGGAGCCTGCTTGGCATTCTCTCTCTCCCTCTCTCTCACTGCCCTTACCCTGCTCATGCATTCACTCTCTCTCTCAAAATAAATAAATAAACATTAAAAAAAACCCTGGATTTGATTCATGGCTTTCACTTACTAGTTATGTGACCCTGAACAAGTTACTGAATTTTCCTGGGTCTCAGTGTCATCATAGGTAAAAATGAGTGTAACATAATTGGAACTACCTGGGGAGAAAAACTGTAAAGAATGCCCAGAGCAAGGTCTAGCATATAATAGGAGCTTAGTAATGGGTAGGTTTTAAAAAATTATTATTGGTTTTGAAACGCTGGACACTTTGGTGGAATCCAAACTGTCCTAGGCTTCAAAGGGTGAAGGATTCAGGAACCATTTCAGTATCTTATATCATAGAACAACACTGCTGAGACAGCTTCGTGTGCTAAGAAAACCCTGTGGTCTAGGCAATTTACAAACAATAAAGCCCCTTCTGTCTTCCCCCTGTTAGACTACAAGATCTTTCAGGAAAGGGCTGGAGGTTCCTCATCTCTGTGTCCCCAGAACCTACCATTAATAGGTGCATCATACCTGCCAGTACTGCTTGGGCATTTTCTCAGTGAGGAATTGAAACTGATATGTGACAGGAAACATTACAAGGGACTGTCAGAGTACAGCCCTGGTTTAGGAAAAGTTCCAGTTAGCAGCAATTGCCTTAGGCTGATGAGTCTATGTGTCTTACTTCTGACACTGATGTTCTTGGATAGCCCATTGCTATTGGAACAATAATCCACAATCCTCCAGCTTGTTTTATTCATTAATTCATATATTCAACAAATATTCATTAAGCATCTACGACATGCCAGGTGCTATCTGAGCTGCTGGGGATACTTAGGGTGAGCAAGACAAGCAGATTCCTCTGGAGCTGACCTCCTTAGGGGAGGGGAATAGGCACAGACAACAAACAGTAAAAAATTAAGTCAATAATGTCAGATCATGGTAGGTGTGATGAGGGAAACACATAGGATGATGGGTTGGAGACGGACCAGATAGAGGCAGTGCCTCCTATAGGTTAAGTGTTCAGAAAGGCTTCCCTTGGGATGAGGAACCAGTCCTAAGAAGGGAGAGCATTCCAGGTCAAGGGAACAGGTGAGGGCGGGGGCAGGGCCTCCAAGCAGAGAACTGCAGGTGGAATTCAAGGAGTAGAATGGAAGATAGCTGGGCTGGAGCAGGTGAATGAGAGGAGAGTGCTCAGCGAGGAGCCTGGGAGAAGCAGATGAGGTCGGTCCGTGAGGACCATGCGGGCTAAAGAAAGTGAGGGGTGTAGGCTGACCACGTGGTTCTTACGATTTTCTCCCAGAATGTTTGGTGGATACTTTCCATTTGTGTACACTCTGGCACTTCTGCAAGATACTAAGGGGACAATCTGGATCACTACAAACCCCATTATGCTATGAGCAATTACCGTTAAGTCAGTCTCTGTCAACCCCTTTGAGCCGCAGGTCCTATATTCTCCAGCTATGCTTAGAGACTGAATTGAAAGCAGCCCTCCCTAGGAATATTTCTGTGGAGTGTAATCTATTTGATGTGTCATTTTTATTTCAACTTTAATTTTTACAGTGTACCTAAATAAAGAGACACTTGAATGGGTGCCTTTCGAGCATCTGAGAATGTAGAAGAAGACAAATAGTGAACCAAATCCAAGAAAAGAAAGTGAAAAAACTAGTGAGGCATGGGAGGGAGTTCTAAGCCTCTTGAATTCATCCAGGGCTGAGGGTTCCCATTGTTCAATAGAGTGTGATTAGAAGGACATTATCAGAGCTTTGTACTTTAGAAATACTGGGCAGCTAATCAGTTAACTGGAGAAACAAGTCAGAAATCTAATGATAAATTTATATTCAAAGTATTTTTATTTTCTAGTTTAATTGGGATTTCTTCTTTTATTCTTAAAAAAATTTTTTTTTAATGTTTATCTATTTTTGAGAGAGAAACAGAGTGTGAGCAGAGAAGGGGCAGAGAGGGAGAGAGGGAGACACAGAATGAGAAGCAGGCTCCAGGCTCTGAGCTGTCAGCACAGAACCTGACGCCAGGCTTGAACCCAGTAACCACGAGGTCATGACCTGAGCCGAAGTCGGACGCTTAATCAATTGAGCCACCCAGGTGCCCCTTTTATTCTTTTACTTGGGTTTAGCTCTTTAACTCGGAAAATTAATATTTTGAAAGCACAAATGCATGTGTCATATTGTTACTTTTTTTTTTTCCCAAATAAAAGAAAGAGCAATTTTTTTCCTGCAAGCACTGGAAGTCTTCTTTCTCCTTGTTACTCTCTGAGAGAGACAAGGCAGCACCAAAGTTAAGGCCATAAGTCAAAGACTTAGTTTCCAATTGCTGTGGGCAAACCATTCCAATTCTCTGAGCCTCGGTTTTCCCTGCGGGGGATGTTACCCCAGATATTCTAGGAGTCTGTGATTTTAGAAAGCGAGGAGATGTTTCAGAGAGGATGAAGGAAATATGACAAGAAGAGACAGACAATAAGAAAAATAAAGTAAGGTTTTTATGTTTTTTATTTAAAAAAATTGTTTTTTCTTAGCATTTATTCATTTTTGAGAGACAGAGACAGACAGAGTGTGAGTGGGAGGGGCAGAGAGAGAGGGAAACACAGAATCCGAAGCAGGCTCCAAGTTCAGAGCTGTCAGCACAGAACCTGATGCAGGGCTTGAACTCATAAACCGTGAGATCATGACCTGAGCCGAGGTCGGATGCTTAACTGACTGAGCCACCCAAGTGCCCCTAAAGTAAGGTTTTTAAAGAACAAGAGTTTGGATATGTATTGTAGTCAACCTGCTCCCAGTTAAACTTCAGAAATGCTAAATTAACTTTTCTGGGCATTTTCTTTTTTCTCCTCTGTATCTGCTGGTAGAAGTGCAAATCGGCACCAAGGTACATTGGAGAAAGGCAGGAGCTGCAGGAACAGGGATGGTAATTAGTATAATTAGCCTGCAAGCCATCCTGATGTGATGTTAGCTTTCCCTCCTCACATGGCAACTGGACCCCGAAGTCCAAAAGGTTAAAAGGGATCTTTACGCTGTCCGGGCGCTCCCGCATACCAATAATATTAATTCAAAGGCATACCAATTGTTTAATTTACTCAGAATTGTCTCTTAAGCACACTTTGCCATGTGCTTCATCAAGGATTTCAACGTGATGAAAAAACACCGAAGATACTCTGATAGGTAAAGCTTTGAAAAATTTCTTGGTTCTAAATCGAGTCTTATATTTTACTGTCTAAACTGATTAGGATTCATTTCAGGCCAAGTTATCGCTCAAAATATATCTCTGGGTTTTTGTTTTATTTTGTTTTCTTTTGTTTAAGTATCCAGAGAGAAAACCTGGGGAAAGAACGCTCTCGTTGAGCACACTAAATAGAATTCACAACCTCACCTCCAGCCTTATCTCCAGTGGCTTAGAAGATAGTGTCACTTAGATTCATTCTCTCTCAACAAACCAGGCCCTTAACTCATATGGGAGGAGGCAGGTGAGTAAACAGTAATTATAGCACTCGGTGAAGGGAGGGTGAAATGCATTGGAGGTCCTTGCAGGTGACGTGTGAGGGTGGCTTGAACTAGGTGGTGGCAGTGGAAAGGGAGAGAAGTAGACTTTAGATATATGTTGGGGGGAAAAGCGACAAGAAAGGGCAATGCATGTGTAAGAAACATAGGGGGAAGGGTGTGTTTCTAGTCTGAGTAAGCGTGTGAACATTAGTACCGTTTACTGAGATGGAAAATCAGGAATTCTGTTTAGGACGTGGTATTTGATAAGTAATAACTCCTAAATTAAGTTATAACTCCTCCAAGGGATATGTGCATTTTAAAGGAAAAAGTTCTCAAGAATTAAAAAGGGTGAAGCTAGCTAAAGTGGTAGATGGGCAGGAAGTTGGGTTGTCATTTTTGGCTTTGGGGTTTTTTTGTTGCATTTGTTTTTAATTGAAATATAATTGGCATATATATGTAACGATTCAATATTTGTATTTTTGTGAAATTTACCAAGATAAATCTAGTTAAATAAAACTGGTCTCCACACAGTTACAAAGAATTTTATTTCTTGTGATGACAACTTTAAGACCTACTCCTAGCACCTTCCAAATCGACAGTGCCATATTATTAACTATAACCACCATGCTGCACCTTACATCCCCAGGAATTATTTAAGGGTTGTCATTTTGGAATCAAGGACTATCTATTCTGCCTATGGATAAGACTAGTTGGGGCATAATGACCACATTTTATGGAGATGAGCACAGGATCTAGGAGAAAGAGTTCTTTAAAAATTTTTGTTGTTGTTGTTCTGGTGCTAGGAACGTGAAGTTTGGTAGAGAATTTTCCCCGAGTTGCTCCTGAGTATATCTTGACCCAAAAGCCTAGGTCACCCACAGTGGCTTGTGAGGAAGTGACCACCACTCCCTTCCCAAAGCACCACCTCACCTCTAGCCCCCAAACCCATCCACCTTGAGGGAGGGAACAGCTTAAGCTTCCAAAGAGCTGCCAGTCTCTCTGTCCCTGGAAAAGGAACTCAATTCATCTTAAAATCAGGGAGAAGGAGAAGCTGGAATTGGTAGAATTTCATATTCACAAAGGAGGACAAGGAAGAGAAAGAGACTAAACTGTCTGAAGCCAGGTTTTCTGATCCGATTCTCAGAACCTCCGCTCTCCTCCAAAGTTATCCAAGCCCAGTGGCTCCTAAATACTTGCAAAAAATTACAACCCTCACTTCAAAAGAATGTGTACATAAAAAAGTTCTTAACTTTTTTTTCCCTGCACATATGAATACCTACCATTCACTTAGCATTTAGAAGTTTTGAGTGAGGGCACCTGGCTGGCCCAGGAGGTGGAACATGTGATGCCTGATCTTGGGGTGGTGAGTTCAAGCTCCACGTTGGACATAGAGATTACTTAAACAAACAAATAAAGTGACTCAAAAAAATAAAAATAAAATAAACTTCTAAGTTACAACACCAGCCCTGAAGAAGCTTTTTATCGGTCTCTACTTATTTTACTGAAGTTAGAATATGCAGCCACTAAGTAAACTTGGTTCTGGTTATATTATCTACAAGATCAGTTAATCTAAAGGGAGATCATCATGCTTTTATAGTCAGCTTTGCTTTTCATATACAATTTAAGCAGCCAAAGAGACAATAACCACTCTATTTAAAAGGATATACAATTGTAAATTTTAAAGAAAATGGAATTACCTATGTACAATTCAGTTCCAGTGTCCATTATCTCTAACAGTTAGTAATCCCTGGTTGTCTTACCTGGGACCTGCCTAGTTCCTGGCCAGGGCCCTAGACCACCTCACTGGCATTGTCATTAGATCAAAAACTCTGTAAGATCCGGCCCATATCTGTCTGGGTCACTGCTGGAGCCCCAGTGCCTGGCATACTGCCTGCCTCATCTTAGGGAAACAGAAATATATCTCTCCAGTGAATGAATGAGTGGACACAATCCAGCACCAGGACTTTAGGATAAACTGAATCTGGTTGGATTATTTCTGAAGTAGCTGGAAGGATGTAGAATTTAAGGGGTAAATGTGAATCGAAGCCGAGGGATGGGAGCCAAACACCAGAGGAGTATCAAATGTACTTTGTTTTGGTTTTTCCCCTAAGGGATTTTTATGAGGCCAAAAATAAGAGGTAAAAGGGAAGTTCAGACGATCAGGAACTTCTCAGAAACTCAGGTGTGAACAGGGCAAAAAACAAAGCAAGGGTCCCAGATGTCATTCTTGCTGGTGCTAGTCGGTCATGTGACATACAGGCACATCCTCCAGTTTAAAGATTAGACTTGATCCCCAGAGAAACTTCCTTGAAACCAAACCCTTCCTGGGATTGCTTTAAAATTTCAAAATAATTTGATAACAAAAATCTTTACAGTGAATTACACTGTAGTTGGAGGAACCTCAGCTCAAGGTCACATTCCCCAAAACATAGTTTTAAATTTTTCTTAATGACTTACATGGGGGATTAATAGGATTTTGTGGAAGGGAAAAAAAGGGTGAGTAAAACAAATGTTAAGCAGATTTCTTTCTTGTAGCAATTCTCAGAGCCTTGAATATGTTAATGTGCATTATGACTCTCCAAAAGAATGTGTGTGTGTGTGTGTGTGTGTGTGTGTGTGTGTGTGTGTGTGTGTAGCATCTCTTAAGACTAGAATTTTGCACAGCACTTTTTTGGAAAATACTGATTTATTGAGTAATCCCACCTTCCTCTTAAGCACTCTTGTGCTAAAACAAATTCCCCATCAATGTCAATGCTTTTCGCTCCAGAGGTCTTCGTTTTCTTTTTGTGTGGCATGGTAAAAGCCCAAATGAAAGCTTAAAGACCTGAAATATATAATTTTCAGTAAGAAATAAATATGTTTTCTTTTAAGTTTTGGTATTCTGCCTGTTGAAGCCAGAACTGGTATTTTTCCTTTTTCATATACAAACCAGCCCTTTAGTGACCAACACAAACAGAAAAATATGACAAAACTACTTTGTGCAAGAACACAAAGTTAGAAAAGCAATTTATAAAAATATAACTTTAGTTTATTTTTTCAGAGAGAGATAGCATGCCCATGTGCATGTGTTCGAACCAGGGAGGGGCAGAGGGAGTGAGAGAGAATCCCAAGCAGGATCCACACCCAGTGCAAGCCCCATACGGGGCTTGATTTCGCCAACAGTGAGATCATGACCTGAGCCTAGATCAAGAGTTGGATGCTTAACCAACTGAGCCACCCAAACGCCCCCAAATATATAACTTAAGGAAATACTTTTAAAATGAAACTTAACCAGGGTCCCTGGGTGGCTCACTCAGTTAAGCGTCTGACTCTTGATCTCGGCTCAGGTCATGATCTTACCAGTCTGTGAGATTGAGTGTGGCATCGGGCTCTGTGCTGACAGTGCAGAGGTTGCTTGGGATTCTCTCTCTCCCTCTCCCTCTCTCTGCCCCTCCCTGCCTCAAAATAAATAAACTTAAAAAAATAAAATAAAATTTAGCTGCAAAATACTGAGATACATGTGATTTCATCATATATTAGAAAAGTAGAATTACTCATTATTTTCATAATTCCTAAGAGTACCATTTTATAATTTGCCTCAGGATTTCATTTTATTTTCTAGTGGCCCCAAAGTTGGCAATATCTGCCTATAAAAGCCTTGATTTGGACTGTGTAGGCTGCTGATTTCTTTTCAGACGTTTTCTCATGGAAAGAAGATTGCATCCAAGTTTGGCAGCATCAGGCTTCCCAGAGGCTTATATGATCAGAACTTACTTTTCCCTTCTCTTTGCAAACCAACTTTTTTCTTAGCTAGTAAGTATAAAATATGTTTCTTCATAGCATATATATAAAGCATATATATATATATATAAAGCATATATACAAAGAATAAATTATTTATTCATTTCACCCCAAATATTTTCTCACAAGTGTCCTGCCCCTTTCTTACTTCCTTTTAACAGAAAATTTGTGAATAATAAGACATAAACATAACTGATAGTGGAATGGGCCTTGTCATCATTTGTCATTTAAGAAGTGTCTGTCTCCTGCGGTTTGCAACAAACTTTTGGTGCCTATTGAGAAAATATTCATGGATTTTCAAAAAAACAAATGACTACACTAGGCCCGAGTAAGAGATATGTGTTAATCATCAAAACAGCTTCTTATTTGACCATCATCTGCTTCTATATCTGACACGTGCTTCTCCTACCTATGGCAGGAAGGAGTTCAGTAGTAAAGGCTGAGACTGTCCTAAAAGCTAGCTGGAGAGGCCACAGGGAGGAAGAGAGAACAAGACAGGCCTGCAAGATGAAACTGCCCGCACTGTCCAGCAGATTCTCTGCTGCAGGGTTATTCTTGCAAAACACAGTCAAAAAATGAAGGGTCCTGAGTTCTGAGAGTTGCCCTTGATCCTGTGGGCTTTGTCCCTAGAGGAATTGCCCAAAGAGTCCATTTTTTATAAAAGTCTGAATGATGGCTGGATTACAGAGCTGTTGTGGCTCAGAGATGGACTGTGCTGTGATTATAATTCCCCTGCTTGCCTTCAAGATTCATTCTCCATCCCTCCCAGCCCCGCTTCATGCCCAAGGAGACTCACCCTTTCAGATGAAAAGGCGGAGGAGAGAGTGGTCAGGCCTCATTCTCTGCCATCACCACTTAGGAGCTGTGTCTCCGTTGGTAGCTATGATGTTCCACACCTGTGGCTCCCCTCAGGTGGCCCATCTTTCATGCTCTAGCTCTCACCAGGTTCCAATATCAATTTTCCTCCCCTTCGCCCCACCAGCCCTAAGGGAAATAATGGCTTCCTTCGAGTGCCAGACTCAAAATCCCTTGTTCATTTCCTCAATTTTGTCCCTACCTCTCAAGCCTCTTCGTTCAAGTTTCTTGGTGATTGCTGTTTCCTGTGGGGAACCTGACTGATGAACCAACTGCCACTCATTTGCATTAAAAGAGATCTCGAGTTAACAAAAATAGATTTTCTTCACAACTTCAGAGTATTGCTTAGGAATATGGGTTTTGAAGTCATGCAGATCTGTTCTTATTAATTGTATGATTCTAGGTGTGCTTCGCCTTTCTAAGTATCAGTTTTCTCATCCAGAAAATGGAGCCAAAAACGGTGTTTAACACATCAGATTGTTGTTAGGATTAAATCAGATAATGTTGGTAAAATAGCACAGTGCTTAAAACATCGAAGACTGTCAGTAAGATGGAGCTCTTCTTTTTATTATTACTTATCTTTGAGTTTATTTCAATTTTCAAACTAAGAATGCATCTTTTTTTTTTTTTAATTTTTTTTTCAACGTTTATTTATTTTTGGGACAGAGAGAGACAGAGCATGAACGGGGGAGGGGCAGAGAGAGAGGGAGACACAGATACGGAAACAGGCTCCAGGCTCTGAGCCATCAGCCCAGAGCCTGACGCGGGGCTCGAATTCCCGGACCGCGAGATCGTGACCTGGCTGAAGTCGGACGCTTAACCGACTGCGCCACCCAGGCGCCCCAAGAATGCATCTTTATATATGAATTGTTCCGTGTTTCTTATTTGTGAAACGAAAGCCAATTACAGAATGTTATTGTTGTTTTACCAGTATGGACAATGGATGCTCAAGGGATTTGTACTGGTAGATTAAGAACCAACAGCAGAGAAAGAAAGGAGTTCAAAGCCTTGCCATTGGTTACTTTTAGGAAGTAGCATTGCTCTTACCAACTCCCCCCAAAACAGATACCTAGCTTTTCACTCTTTTCATACCAGCCTATCACACAGTTACCCCGTTCTGGGCAATATGACACATGATCTTGTCCTTTAGTGCAAAACAGAATTCCTCTTTTCATCTGTTCACCTGAAATGTACTGAATCAGCTGGTGTTGGTTTAACTGTGAATGACCTAAAACTCAAAATAATAATACTGTAAGCAAGATGTTTATTCTTCCTTCACATAAAATCCGAGTGGGTAGTCCTGAGTTGGTAGGGGACTCCATCGTGTCAAGGACTCAGGCTTATCGCTCTGCTGTGCATGGCCCTTGTCCCTTCTTTCAAGATGGAGCTCCAGCCATTACAGCCATATTCCAGGCAGCAGGATGGAGGAAAAGAAGAAAGATAAAGGACCTTGTGAAATAATAGAAAATATATATATTGGCCTCTGTTTCCCAGTTCCTGCCACAGTCCTCCTAAAACCCTTATAATTTCCTAAATGATAAAAGCAGTAGGAACTCTCATGCCTAATCTTTGGTCTTTGACCCTAGTTCTAGACACACAGCTCCTAAATTCCTTGGAATTTCCAAGATGTGTCATTTATTCTAATGAGATGGGGCCTGGTGACCAGAAAGATCAAGCCATAATTAGAAGCTTGGAACTTTTAATCCCACCCTCTATTCTCTGGGAAGTTTTATAAAGTGGCTGGAGATTGAGTTAATAACCAACCATAGCTAAGTGATGAAGCCTTCATAAAAATCCCCAACATATGGGGGATTCAGAGTTTCTGGGTTGGTAAACACATCCACATGAGGGGAGAGTGATGTACCCCAACTCCACAGGGACAGAAGCTCCTGCGCTTAGGACTCTTCTGGACCTCTCCCATGTATTTCTTCATCTGGCTGTTCATCTGTAATCTTTATCAAATTCTTAATTATATAACAAGCTGATAAATGTATGTTTCCCTGAGTTCTTTAAGTCACTGTAGCAAATTATCAAACCCAAAAAGAGGGTCATGGGAACCCCAATTATAGCCAGTCAGAAGTATAGGGGACAACACAGGACTTGTGATTGGCATCTGAAATGAGAGGTCGGGGGCAGTTTCGTGGAACTAAGTTTTTAACCTGTGGGATCTGACACTAACTCCAAGTAGCTTGTGTCAGAACTGAGTAAAATTGTAGGACACCCAGCTGGTACCAGGGAATTGCTCAATATGCAGAAAACCCACACATGTGGTGTCAGAAGTGAAGCGAAATGTGGTAGTGGTGTAGGGGTAAAGGAGAAACATGGGAGTTTTTCCTTTACATTGTCCTACACTAGCTCTCCCTTAAAATGGGGATCCCAGAAGTTGCCATTCGACATTTCTGCTGTGAGCCCATGGGCCACCACTCAGTCAGGTGACTACCCTAGTGTCAAGGAAGCTGGGAAATGTCTTTACCCCGGGAAGTCACATGTCCAGCTCAAATTTCTATAACTATAGAAGAAACGTAGAACAAATACTGCGGGCAAGGAGCAACTTCTGCCACAGACATCTTCCTTTCCACCACTCTTCTTCCTTGCCAGAGTTAGGAAAAAGAGAGGCAAAGAGATTTTTTAAAAAACCAGTGCCATCTTGACAGTAGAAAAGGCCACTTCATTATTTTTTTAATGTTTGTTTGTTTGTTTATTTATTTATTTATTGAGAGATAGAGGCAGAGAGAGAATCCCAAGTAGGCTCCTCCCTGTCAGGAGCAGAGCCAGATGCAGGGCTTGCATTCATGAACCATGAGATCATGACCTGAGCTGAAATCAAGAGTCAGATGCTTAACTGACTGAGCCACCCAGGTGCCCCAGAAAAGGGCACTTTAAAGTGTTTTTCATCATCTCAGAAATGGTATGGTGTGAAATCAAAAGGAAACTGGAAAACTTGTCATGCATCTTACTCTGCCCCACCTCAAACTCTGCTCAGATCAGTTTCCAAACATGAGCAATCAGTAGACCTTCTTTTAGACCATTGCCCACACACAATCAGAGCACAAATCTATATAAATATAACATTGACAGTAACTGCAAACACAGAATACATTTTGTATCTGAAAGATAAGAGACAGCCTAGCAAAACAGTCTGATGTTTATCTTTAACCATTCAGACATGGATTCAGCTGGTACCCATGGCACATGCCTGGCAAATCCATTCTGTTGCCCAGTGGCCATCTCCATAATTCATAGTACTTGGGTGTCATAAAGATTTTTGAGTACATGTGCAAATAAGATCAGAATTATGCTCTAAGAATATTAACCTGGTAAAGTATTAAGTGGTCAGGCAAGAGAGAGAATGGAGTTGACACCAGTGAACAGATACTGCAGTGCTAATGACAAGTGAGGTATACAATGGGAATGGGAAGCTGGTTACAGATAGAGATCTACTCCAAAGGACTCAGAAATAGACTGATTTCAGGGGACACACTGAGAAGAAGTTTAAAGAAGGAATCTGTCAATTTTGTGTTTTTAAGAGTCTCTTTTTGTAGATAATTGTTCCTCTGCCATTCTATATGATTATGGCAAGGCTGCCAAATTGCAGGACCCTGCTGTTTAACAGATGAACAGAGATGTGAGTGTGTGTGTTAGTGGTAGGAGCAGCCAAGCATAGAATCTTAAGCCCAGCCAATCATAGTATTCCATTCTCTTAGGCACAGTGATTGGTCCAGGGATGGACAATACGTGCCAGTCTGGGCCAATTAGAGCCCTTTTCTGAGACTTTTTAATTTGGAGTTGCTGGGGAGGAGGTAGGAGTGGAGAAGAGGTGTTGCTTATTGGAAGTATGTGAGTGAGGAGTAACAGCAGCCTTTCTCTCTTCCTTTCTCTTTCTTTTCTTTTCTTTCTTTCTTTCTTTCTTTCTTTCTTTCTTTCTTTCTTTCTTTCTTTTTTTCACTATTTGGAGAACACCTGTCTGCAGTAGGAAAGAATGAAGGCAACATAGATAAGTGGGCAAAGGGTACATGGGGCAACCAGTTGAGTTCCTGAGTGCAGTCAAACTAGAAGTTAGACCACTGCCTGGACTTTCCAGCTATGGAATCCAATAAATCTCCTCTTAAGCATAAGCTAGTTTGAGTTGGGTTTCTGCCATTTGTAATCAAAACACATCTGAACTGGAAAGAAAGAAAGAAAGAAGAAAGAAAGAAAGAAAGAAAGAAAGAAAGAAAGAAAGAAAGAAAGAAAAGAAATTGAATAATATGCTCTTGCTATTAGAAATAGACTTAATAAACATCTAAGAGTCCACAGTAAATTCAATGAAATGAATGCTTAAGCACATTGGTAACTAAGAAATATTTATTAGCAAACTATAGACAAATCAAAGGTGTTAGGAGAATGTTGAAGAAGCCAATTTTGCTCATTTTTGTCATTTTCCTTCTGACACTGGTAGTTTCTGCTTTTGAAATTATAAGAGGAAGAAAACAGATGTGTCAGTCAAGAGAGAAGGAATTGATTGAGAGGCAAGAAAAGGAGGTATGGGAATAAAATGACGGGAAGGCAATGTTGAGAGATGGCATGGCATAGCAGTTCTAGTCTGGGAGTCAGGACCTGGGTCATAGCCCTGGCTTTGTCACTACTGTTCCACCAACTTGGGTAAACCACTTTGATGAGTTGTAATTTCTACACCTGAGAAATAAGGAAACCTGGAATAAAGGATGATAAGGTCCCTCTTGGTTCTAACAATCTATCATTCTAGCATATCCTGTTTCTGCCAGAAAAATGAAGGAAGCAGGGGAATAGGGTGCATCACTATTGGATTTGCAGCTGTCAAGAGAGTGACCTAAGTTTTCTGAAGAGGTACAGCTTGGATGTCAGCTGCTCTGAGACACCCACACCAGCCTCAGATCATCCCATGGGCAACTGAGGCTCTGACTTTACCCTGGAGGATCAAAACATGGTCAACAATTATTGGGCTGGCGATAGAAGTAGATCCAAGGCAGGGTTCCCTGTTTATAATTCATTAAATAATTTATCTAATTCCTTAGGCAGAGAGAGAACCAACCTAATCTCCCTCTTCTCTCCCCACCCTCTTCCTACCCACTAAGGAATCCTGACCCACACTAAATCCTATCCAGAGGAGCATACTGGAATCCATCCAACCTAGCAAGTGGAGCCTGCTTGGCAGAGACCTGAGCAAACCAGTTTCACACAGGAAAATTCAATAGCCTGCTATTATCACAGCCAGGGAGGCAGGGGAGGAGCAGTCCCATCTATCACAGCAATTTGAGGAGGTGGAGAAGTGAGAATGGGAAGAAGAGGTGAATAAACAAACAGGGAAAGGAAGAATTATAGAAGGTGCTCCTGCCCAAAAGTTGGGGCTGAAGGATACTGTGTGAGAAGAAAGGAATTTCCTTTGAGCTCTTTCAAACTGTTTTCTCCATTCTCCACCAAAATGGTCAGCAAGAAGTTTCTCAGTTCTTAGAGTTCTGAAAAGACTTGGTACACAGTAGGCATTTAATATGTATTTACTGAAAGAAAAAAAAAAAAAGAATGGATGTACAAATCTATTGGTCACCATGTTTACTCTCTTTGTCTGACTTTCTGATGAACCACAAAAATGGAATATACTCCATAGAAGAGAAGGCATGATAAAGATAGGGGCTAATTTCAGGCTCGGCTGAGGCTGATAGTCCCCACTGTGGACTACCCAGGCTGAGTCATAATAGGTCACATCACACAGAGGGTGTTTCCTTCAGTCAATGAGCAATTGTTAAACAACATGCTCTTATGGACCCAGGACCATGTAGATGTTAGTCCTGGACTTCTAACTGAAGAGGGTGTTAGCCCATATAGAACAATGATATGAATCACATAAATGAATAAATAGCCTTGTTTAGGGAGAACTAGAATTGCAATTAAAGTTCAAAGAAAAGAGAGATGAGTGGGGCTGGAACAGTCCAGAAAAGCTCCACTGAAGTGGGATTTGACCTTGATGCAGAGAACAGGCAAATGTTCATTCACTTGGGACAAACTTGGGTTAACATTCTGAACTCTGATCCCACCTGGGTCATCACAGTGCTATTTTCCAGCTGCATGACTAACCCCCCTTCCAATTTGCCTTTCATAATCTGCACGGCAAGTGAGATTTCCATCACCATTAGAGCAGAGGGGAGCCTCACAAGGAGCAGTGCAATTTGAGCGGTGATGAAGCCAACAGGTTTGATTCTGAAGGTTATTATTGCTGCCAGGCTGTAACCTAGACATATAAACTTGCTGCTTCAAATGTTCCATCAGGAGAATCGGCTGGGGTGCACTAATCCTAAGTGAAACCCTCTTGATTACAAAGGAAGAAACGACAACACCGTATCATTTAACCACTGAACTTCATAATGAAACACAAAGCGGCATTAAAGTTCTCTGCCTGTAATGCCTCGGTTTAAGCAGTTAATCTTATTTTAGCTGAATGGCATGTTCATTACAGCAAATAAGTAGGTAATATGTGGGATTACTGAAAGGAAAGATAAACCAGTTATGGGCATCATGTTGATTTTTTTAACTGTCTGATTTAACTTGGTATTTTTCATCAGTCAGAACTAATGTATACTCATCTAGCAGAGATTAAGTAGATGGGACTCTTGCCCAGAAAAGCTATTACATACAACTTAAGATACTAGTTTTAAGGGCAGCAATCTATGGTACTCAGCACTAGTTCCAGCCTGGAATCTTCAGTGCTTAAACTGGAGTGTGCCTGAATGGTAAGATGGCATTTCTCTCTTTTCCATTAAGTATGTTTTCACCATTTATGCTTCTCATGGGCAGCTGAAGGACTTTTCTTCAAGGTCTCAAATATCCTTCTGGGTGGAACTGCTACAAAGACGCCTTCCAACATAATGTATAGTGCAGGGATGTATCTTATCTCATTCACACATGCTTTCCTCAAGCAAGTACTGCTCTTACTCCAAACGCCATTCACTGAGCAAAGGATACAAAAGGGAGATATATAGTCCCTGAACTGGAGAAGATTACAATCTAGCCAAGAGAGGAGGGATAATAATCACAAATGTAAGGAACCCAGGAAACAACGTGAGAGGGTGTATAATCCAATGCCAGTTGCACAATGCAGTCCATAAGGGAAAAAAACTAGTACTTACTGAGCAATATGAAGCACTACATATTGGGCATTGCACTGTAGGCTCTTTGTATACTTAATCTCATTTAATTTGCACAATAATCTTGTGAGAACAGTATTATTACTTCCCATTTTCACAGCCCTCCCAAAGTGAAGGCTCAGAGAAGTAAATTGCTTGCCCAAATAAGCGGAAAAACAGGAGTTTAAGCCCAGGTCTGATTGATTCTAAAGCCCTTGTTTTTTCTGTTATGGCAAAGTGCTTCCTTAAAAAATATGAAGAAAGAGCAGAAGAAAATCCTAAAAGATGTAGTGAAAGGAGGGGAATTGGATCTGAGTCAGAATGTATCTTCAGTCCAACTTAAAAACAACAAGGTTCATTACTAGTACCTATTTGAAAATCAATTCTACTTCCAGAAACAGCCTAAAGAAATAAGCTTTCCAGGTAATGCAATGACCTTAAAACATTTTAACTCCAAAAATAATCCCCTCTTGATGTCTATGCCATTGTTGTTTTTATCTATTCATTCTTTCATATACATAGATACATGAATATCTATCTATATATTAGAGAGAGAAAAAGAGACATCCCACAGAATACTATTGTTGTGTCCAGTCATTATTATTTAAATTTATCTATATATTTTACCCTCTTCATCAATCTTTTCTTCTTATACCTGAGTTTCCATCTAGGGTCATTTTACTTCTCCCTGAAGAACTGCCTTTAGTAAATCCTTTAATATGTAGGCCTGCTTGTCAAAAAACAAAAACAAAAACAAAAAGAAAAAAAGAAAAAAAATATGTAGGCCTACTTGTGAGAATTTTCTGTCTTTATGTCCATAGATGCCTTTATCTCCTTCTTAATTTTGAAAAACATTTTTGATCGGGCGTAGAACTCTAGATTGTCAATCACTTTCTTTTAGCACTTTGAAAATATTCCATTTGTCTTCTGGCTTTCATTTTCTCTTGAGAAATAAGCAATAAGTTTAGTTATTGCTCTTTTAAAGGTAGTATCTTTTCTCCGGCTGGTTTATAAGATTTTCTCTTTGGTTTTTATCTACTATGAATGTGACTAGGTTGTTTTGGTTTGTTTTAAATTCTTCTTGGGCATCTTCATTTGTGGCAATGTTTTTCACCAGTTTGGAAAATTCTCAGCTATGATGTTTTCAAAAATTGCTTCCATCTCATTTTCTTTCTCCTTTGCTTCAGGGACTCTAACTATATTTATATTAAATTTTTTAATGCACCCCCTCTATCTCTTACCTACCCCCTCCCCAATCTGTATTCCCAAACTTTTTTCTTTCCCTGTTTCCTTCTGAAGATACTCTTCTAACATATTTTGAGTTAACTCTTTAACTATGTCTTATTTGCTATAAAACCTTTCCACTGAGTTAATTTCAGCTACCATATTTTTGGGGACTTGGTTCCTTTTAATGGCTTCCCTAATTGCCAATCTTACTTTTTGTTTTACCTCTTTACCTTTTATTTTGTTTTTGAAAGAAAAACTATTTTACTTAAAAAAAAAAAAAAAAAAAGTAGGCTCTGGGAACAGAAGATTAGTCCATTTGAGCCTTCAGTGTCCTGGTGATAATTTTGTCCTTCTCAATGATGTGGACAATGGGGGCGCCGGGGTGGTGCAGTCGGTTAAGCGTCCGACTTCAGCCAGGTCACGATCTCGCGGTCCGGGAGTTCAAGCCCCGCATCAGGCTCTGGGCTGATGGCTCAGAGCCTGGAGCCTGTTTCCGTATCTGTGTCTCCCTCTCTCTCTGCCCCTCCCCCGTTCATGCTGTGTCTCTCTCTGTCCCAAAAATAAATAAATGTTGAAAAAAAAATAAAAAATAAAAAAAAATGATGTGGACAATGGCGCCCATGCCTGGCATTGCATCTTGATCCACAGCATTCAGCATGGCTTGTAGGATGGTTTCAAACAGTGTTCTGGATCCATGTTAGGCTCCCAGAAGGACTCATACATCCCATTCTTGTTGGGAGTAGATGTCACTGACCACAAAGTCGTCGGTCACCATGGGGTTGCTGATGAGGTCTAGAGATCAAATGAAGAGCTTAAAGATCTTCAGGTTCAACCCAGGGATTTCTGGCTCTGTGTAGTAGGGGCCAAACCATCTCTGTACAAGAGGTTGGCCATGATGCTCATGAGGGTGTAAGCCTTGATCTCCCAACCATCCTTCAGCTCATACAGGTTCAACCAGAACTTGAGTTGCTGGGCAACAGTCTGGACATCAGTGATAAGCCCAGTCAGTCCTATATACAGCTGATTGCCCATGGGAAAGAACTTCTGAAAGTCCATGGTCACCATCTGGGCCTGGATCCCAAAGTGCCTGTCAGCAGCGATAGCCACACAGTTCTTCCCTTTCAAGGCCATGACGGCCCCTCCATTATAGGACATAATAGACATAATTGCAGTATACTGGGACCTCCAATAGCACAATTCCAGTCAACTGGTTAAGGCCCTCACTGCCTGTTTTACCTCTTTGAATGTATTAAACAAATTGTTGAGCAGTTTTCCATCAAGTAAAAACAGTTGACAATAAAGAAGCAATCAGCGAGTTCTAGTCCCACTTAGGATATAGAAAGCCAGTAAACACTGCTCCTACCAACTATTTTGCTTTGGGAAGAGTACAGGAGGAAGAGTAGCAGCCAAAAAAGTAAAGGTAAAAAACCCGAAATGTTAACAGAAGTTTAAAGACCAAGTATGGCTAGAATGACAACTTAGAACCCCTGGGAGCCATGGATACAAAGTGTGTGCCCCATTTGCCAGCACTTTTCCATAGGCCTCCCTGGGTATTCACAGGAAAGACTGGGTGCAGATCAGGAGAACTGAAAGAGTCTCCCTTTGGTGAGACAGGCATGCAGATGACGGCCAGCTACCAATGCGAGACAGGCATGGGGCCCATGTCCATCTTCCATACAAAGAAAAAGCCATCTGCCACTAAAGGAGTGGTACTAAATCTTCTTGCCCCCTGGTCCCAAGATAAGGTTGGCTGTGGCAGAAGAGGAGTTGAAGCAAAAGCCATCAGATGCTGGAGGAAGGCAAGACACCTACCAGTCACCAGGATCCTTCACTGATACAAAGCAAGGTCTACTGTCAGTGAGAAAGGGACAGAAAACTCACTCCCATTTAAGACCTCCCCCATTACAATGCAGTGTCCGATTGCCATGGGGGAGAAGGAGGCCCACCCTAAAGCTCAAGAGCCCAGGACCTGCCTGAAACTGAGGTTAGAGGGGGGAGAAACAATGCCTGCCCCTACCATAAGCCTTGCACAAAGAAACAAGCAAGAGACCCCTATAGCTGAGGAAGAGACAAGACCATGGAGAGAGATCCCACTTAGCACGGTTATACACAGTCTGCTGAAAGTTGAAGTAGGAACACTGAGAAGAACTCTCTTGGCATTCTAGGCCACACACCAAACACAAAGTAGCTGCACAAATTCGATCACTGGAGGAATTTGACCTGTGATATACTGAAGGTAATAATATTAACAATAAAACTCAAATCCAGATCAACTACTGATGGGAGGTATTCAACCCTCACTCCTCATACTAATAGTCTGATAGAAATGTTTGCTCAGTTGTAGGTATGAATACTAGTTATTTCAGTTTCTACTGTTCTTTTTCATGCAATGTCTGGCATTTAGGCAAAAATTGTAAGATGAATTAAAAATCAAGAAGAAAATGACAATGATGTATTGTCAAGAGATGAAGTAATCAAAGAACTAGATCCAGAGATGGTTCAGATATTGATACTATCCAACAAGAACTTTAAAATAACTGAGATTAGGGGCACCTGAGTCAGTTAAGCAGCCAACTCTTAATCTCAGCTCAGGTCTTAACCTCAGGGTCATGAGTTCAAGCCCCATGTTGGGCTCCACACTGGGCGTAGAGCCTACTTAAAAAATAAAACATAAAATAATATAAAAATAACCATGATTAAAACACTAAAGGATCTAGTGGATCCAGGAGAATACAAAGAAAAATACACCCAGACACATCACAGTAAACCTGCTGGAAATCAAAAATTAAGAAGAAATCTTGAAGGTAGACAGAAAACAACAAAAACATACAGAAGAACAAATACAAGAACTATAGCAGGACTCTCTTCAGAGAGTCTCTTTGCAATCCTGAAGGCAAAGAAACGATTTCTTTAAAGTACTGAAAAACTTAGACTTTACCACAATCCCATCAGGTCATTTGAATTTTTGGTGTTTGTGAAGCTAATGGGGACAAAGAAAAATGGTGGCACTATGGGAACAAGAGTAAATGACAGGGCTTAAATCCAAGGAGCTGGGTGGACTTGAGAGCCAAAAGTGACATGGATATACCTCGTGAAAGCAGACTATCAATAAGCTAGTATCTCAACCCCCAAAAGGGTTTTCCAGAGCCTGACCAGGTCAGTGACTGCATTCTCTAACTTACTTCCAGCATGGTGGGGTTGGTTACAAGCAAAATTTCAGTACCCATGTAAGTAAGCACCTATCCATGGTGTTTCAAAGACACAGAATGAGTGGTGCAGATTTGGTGATAATAGCTAAACTACAAAGGATAGTTCCTATGATTCTATCTCTTGTGGTATTAGGAGACAGGGGGAACAGCGAACAAAGAAAAGAGGACATAAACCTAGCAGGAGAAGCCAAAGCAGCTAAACAACAATTTCATGTTTCTCCTGAGATGCTGGGTTGGAGCAGGAGTAAGTCCTGAGTGGATGGTGGGCAAAGTGTGGCAAGCAGTGTAATTTCAAGCAGTCTTAGCCCTTTCACAATGTCCATCATTTTCCAAAAGCCTCCCCCAGTAAATATACAATCTAATACTACTCCTAGAGATTTCCATTCCTAGGTCCCTCCTATATAAATATTTGGGAATCACAGGGGACAGGTGTGAGGGGAAAGAGTAAATGTGGAGATTCTACTTGCTCACTCACACTCTTTACATCCTGTGCTAGCTGTTTGCCCACACCATAATTCTCCAAACCCATAAGGAGAAAAGCAAGAGAAAGAGCATGTGTATGTGTTGGGGGGTGAGGTGGGAAATGCTGGAGTTTGACTGATAACAGTCCCTAGGTTGTAAAAACAAAACAAAACAAAACAACAAAAAAACACTGCCTTGTTTAGTGAAGAACAGCCAAGATATAAAGAGGATTTGGATTTTATTTGTTTGTTTATTTATTTTGAGGATTTGGATTTTACAAAGCCACGGTCAAGCCCTTTATATCTCAGCTCCTATTACATTACTGGCAATAGCACTTCAAATGAACATAGAAAATGAAGTACTAATAGGAGGGAGAAAGGGAAGACATAACTTCCCCTCTGGAAACAGGGATGACTGTCAAGCTTTCTCTTGTGGGCCTCTGCCTCTGAAGATACACATTCTGGTGACCAGAAACCTACTTCCTTCTGCTTACTCTTCTGCTTCAGAAGTCAAAACAGGATAAGCTAACAACTTCCAATCCTCCTATCTACATTCTAGTTGTCTACAATTACTCCAGAAATTACAGTTGTTGAATTGTTTTTCACTTCTAATGCTATTGGGCAAAACTTTTGGATAGAATTCTGGTACTTAGGTATGACAATGGAGGATTTACTACAATATCTAGCTAAAGATGGGCTTATCATTCATTCCTTTTAAAGGTTTGAAATATTTTGATTGCATTTAGGTACTGGGATGGATGTTTTAAAAAATACATCTGTTTATCACAGGAAAAAGATTTTAAAAATTATTATGGAAAACCTCCCTACTTTAAGAAGCATGAATTAGTCATATTATCTTCTAAAAGCCCTCTTTAGTTCCAAGGAGACAAAGAAAACTACTGGTCATTAAGTATGTTACATGTATGACTAATATTTATTATACCCGATGTAATAGTTTAGAACAAGCAACCCTGGTAGAGTTGTAATTTTTATGTGTTACATGTATAATTCAGCATAGGCCGAAGCTCTTTTTTATAATCAATGTGATCATTTTTTGGAATTTTGGATGAGCCGAGTAGAAAAACATTTGATTAGGTATTTCAAGTCTCAATTTTAGATTTGACTATCAAACAATGGCTCAGTCATAAATAAGGAGCTCCATGATGTTCTGCTTCCTCAATTGAGAAGATAGGAAATAAGTGATACACTTTTTAGAGGGAATTCATGCAGTGGATGGGTTAGATCCAGCTGTCTTTAGGGATCCATCTGGCTCTCGAAGTCTGTGACCAGATGACCACTAAGGTTTCTTGTAGCTCAGAAACCAATGTGCTTAGAACATAATTTTTTTCCTATCTTCAACAGGTACATAGGTTACTGGTGTAAATTTTGCTTTTTTAATTCATTGCTGCTGATGTCTATTATTTATAGATGTCAAGTCTTTCATCAGGAATGCAACCCCAATAATAACGTTCTGGAAAAACATTTCGGTTTATAAGGAGTACACTGCAGTAGAAGTACAGCTCATCCATGAAACATTAGAAAATGCTGTCCCCTTAGAAGTAACCTTTACCATCTACACTCTGGTGGTATTGATTTAGAGTCACATTTTAAGATAGCTAGCTGATGCTAGTTCTACATCTCAAATCCAAACAAAAAAATAAACAATCCAAAAGTACATTTTTATTAACAACAAAATGATTAGATGGTACTTTTAAAGTAGGCATTTAAACTCAATGCCTGAAAAACTGATGTGTGACGTTCAATTACATCTGAAGTTTTAAAAATATATCTTAAAAAAATCAAATATGGTGCACTGCAATTTTTTTAAGTTACTTCCTTTATTTCAAAGTGTCAAAAAGCTAAAGATGCACACACATATGCTTATGTGTCTCAGAATTTAAAACTATGTAAAGAATTTATCTGTATGACTAAAAAATGAAGTATTTACACACTTCAGTGTAATGCTTAATACTTATTTTTGAAATCTATTGCTGATGCTATGTTGAAAGAGCAATGACTCAACCAGAAAAATAGCAAAGGCTATCTTTTCTTTTCTAAAGTGCTTATTTGCAACCATACCCAAAAGCAATGGTTTTTAGAAATACAGAACATTGAAAGGTGATCAAAGAGTCACTACTTACAGATTCAAATATGCCATTTTGTAACTTTGCATATGTAAACTGGTTTTATCTGCATTAATGAAAGATTGCTTTCAATGGCCCTCAACTATATGCTTCAAATCAAGACAGTGTTATTAGTATCAGCAGCATGAACAATGACAATGACAGAATAAACCCCAGCACATTTTAAATGGATCACAGCCAACTAGAAAAACTGTAACGGCTTTTGGATATGTTACATATCCAAAGATAAGCCTTCTTTTTCAACTCTACATACATAGTAAACATTAAAAAAAATTAAAAACACTTTCTTGCCTCTTTATAGAGCATTTTACTATATATGAAGGGATTAAAATTCTTGTACTATTTAACCTAATTCTTGTTTCTATACAGAGCAGGCTTCACATTCTCAACATTTAGAACAAAGCCTATTGCCACCAAGAAAGCGAGAAGGAATTAACAAATGAAATACCTAACACTAAAAACCTGAGGGAAAAAAACTGTCAACAATTCTGAAATGAAGATTTTTCTACAAAGGTTGATACAAACATCCCAAAATAGAATTTGCTTTCTGATAGTGAAATATCTGACTTCATTTCTATCATATCACATTTAACTGATTTAAATAATTTAGAAAAAAAACAGGCATCTTAACCTAACTGCTTTCTGTATCAGACTCATCTTAACTCATGCCCTCAACATGAACCATTCGACAGTCTTCTCGTGAGCACCCCTCACGTCCCTATTTTCTGAACCTAAAGATTTTTTTACCCCTCCTCTCTCTCCCCTCCAAAAATCTCCATATATCCCAAGAGAATCTCCAGTAAAAAAAAAAAAATAACAACTTAAATGCATATTGTGAGAATGCTACATTTGATTTAAAGTAGTAATAAATTATAAATTGCCAAATAACTTAATGTAATTCACAATGCAAATCCCTGGTAGAAAAAGAATCCATCTTGCCCTGAATATAATACAGCAGTCCAGTGATTTCAAATTATTTAAGAAATAAAGGCAAAAATAAGGTGTAAAATACAACACTATTTATAAAAGTTAAGTAAGAAACCAGTTACCGTAAATCTTTTTACAAAGATAACTGTAATGTGCCTTCCTGCTTCTAAAAATTGTTAGGGAGGTTTCTAACTAGTGGTTTCAAAAATCACTTAAAGTAAACTAGAGATTGAATTACATATTATTTGTAATGTATGACATATTAAATATATATATAAAACAATAATACTGCAATGGTAATTTAAATTAATCTTTGGACCTGCTACTTTTTGGCAAGTATATTTCTTTTTCAAAGTCTTTGCTATAATTAATTAATTTTTAAATGTTAGTTTTCAAAAACTTTGCTACTAAAATACTATATTAATAAGGAGCTACCAGAAGTCTCAAATAGTAATAATATGCCTACAAAAGAAAACAAAGATTGTCCTTGCATCTTTTGTTATTGTAACAAATACTCTTTAAAATAGACAACATTACTTGGCCTAGAAATTAAAAATACCCAAACCCTTAAAAAAGGAACAAAAAAGGAAAGAAAAATTGAAAATCCTTATTTAAAAATAAATCTGAAGTCCTTGCATTTCTTAGGAACTTGACTTGTCAAATCAGTTTATCTTCTTTTGGACCAAGCTGCATCTCCTACCATTCACCCATGGAACAGGACGTTAATTCTCCATTTTGTAGATTTCAGTTTGAATTTTCTTGAATGTTTGCAAAGCTGGTACTGGACTTGAGACGTTTGGCTAGATAAATCAAAAATATTATATTTTAACTCAAATGTAATTCTCTAAATGTAATTATTCATTATTTTTATGTAAGCTATAGTATTCATCTAATAATTCTATGTTTGAATCAGAATAGACTCAATCTTCTAAGAATTAAAACCCAAGTCTATTTTTTTCTACCAACCTCAAAACACGTAACTTTGCTTGAAGCCACACATGACTTTGTTAGAAGCAGCACCAAATAAAACAGACATAGTTTATATCATCTTGAACATCACAATCTCAAATATGTAATACAGGTAAGAGTATTCTACTTAAAAATTGGAAGTGTTACAAGGTACAATAATAAAATTGTATATTTAAAAGTCTAAGTTAGTAGGGTGCCTGGATGGCTCAGTTGGTTAGGCATCCAACTCTTCATTTCAGCTCAGCTCATGGTCTTTTTTCTTTTTTTTAACATTTATTTATTGAGAGAGAGAGAGAGCGTGAACACAGGAGGGGTACAGAGAGAGGGGGAGTCAGATTCCAAAGCAGACTCCAGGCTCTGAGCTGTCAGCACAGAGTCCGACATGGGGCTCAAACTCACAAACCGTGAGATCATAACCTGGGCCAAAGTCAGATGCTTAACCAACTGAGCCACACAGGCGCCCCAACAGCTCAGGTCATGATCTCATGGTTCGTGAGTTCAAGCCCTGCATCAGGCTCTGCACTGACAGAGGGATTCTGCTTGGGATTCTCTCTCTCTGCACCTCGCTTGCTCTCTATCAAAAATAAATAAATATGTGGATCCTGAGAAACTTAACAGAAGACCATGGGGGAGGGGAAGGAAAAAAAAAGGTTAGAGAGGGAGGGAGCCAAAACATAAGAGATTCTTTTTTTTTTTAATTTTTTTTTCTTAATGTTTTTATTTATTTTTGAGACAGAGAGAGAGCATGAGCAGGGAAGGGGCAGAGAGAGAGGGAGACACAGAATCAGAAGCAGGCTCCAGGCTCTGAGCCATCAGCACAGAGTCCGATGTGGCACTCGAACTCACAGACTGTGAGATCATGACCTGAGCTGAAGTCGGACGCTCAACCAACTGAGCCACCCAGGCACCCCAAGACTCTTAAAAACTGAGAACAAACTGAGGGTTGATGGGGGGGTGGGAAGGAGGGGAGGGGGGGTGACGGGGGGCACCTGTTGGGATGAGCACTGGGTGTTGTACAGAAACCAATTTGACAATTAATTTCATATTAAATAAATAAATAAATAATTTTTAAAAAGTCTAAGTTAGAAATCCAAATCTAGATTTCTCTTAAAATAATTCTATAATGTCAAAAAATTGTCAAAAAAAAGTTGAAAAAAATTTAAATGGCTTACAAAAAAAAGTTACATTGAGTTATATTACATGTGCACAGACACACAAATACATATGGCTGCTAGTAAAATATGTGCAATCAATTTTGATTATGATGCTAATGGGACTGAATCATTAGGGTTAATAAAGGAAATCATGGCTATTTTGCTTGGTAATGTTTGTGCTTATAGTTAAATGTGAATGTTTCTCATGTTCCATAAATGAAAAACAATTGTGCCATAGTAAAAGTATCTTACATTGGATAACTAGGAATCTCTCTACTTCAGAGGCTTTTAACATGAGAGTAGAGGTTGTGGTCAGAAGGTCTGCAATGGGACCCAGGCATCTGTTTTTATGTTTTGTTTTAAAGCTCTGCAGACAATTCTGATATGTGTTCAAGGATGAAAACCAGTGTTCTGGTTTCCATCAGGGTCTCTGCTAACCACCACTCTAAGATGACAACATGACTTTCTGGACCAGTGTATTGCTTCAGGCTAAACTAAAGGGCAACTTAACCTAAAAAACTGCCGAAGCTAGAAGTCTACTCTTAAGCTTCTGTGGGTTTGGGAGACAAACTAAATCAAGAGGGTTTCTTCCTATGTTGTTTAAAATTACTAGAAATAATCTAGTTTCTCACTAATTACCAAGTTTATTAAACTAACCAGGTGCAATGCCAATGAGTACATGTATCTACAACCTCCTTGCTTCCTTATTCTCTAATAAATCCCTATATCCTTCAAAATTCTACTCCAGGGGATATAAAAGGAGAGGGGAGGGAAGGGGAGGGGAGGGGAGGGGAGAGGAGAGGAGAGAAATTCTACCCCAGAGATCTAGGGATGAATTCCAACAGCCCTAATGCAGAGTTGGTCTTACTCTCTGTGGGCCAACCACACTGTATACCTTTAACTACATCTGTTGTAATAATTGGATTATGGTCAGTGTGTTCTTTGAGGGCACATATTGTGCCTTGTTCCTTTTTTTTTTTTTTTTAATCGCTAATTCCTACCACAGGACTTAATAAATTGGGGCATATAAAATTGTGACATAAAAAAAAATGTCCATGAGATAACAGCACAAGAATTGTTTGCTTACACTAGCATTTCCTTAAATTCATAAATCAATTCATAAACATGAAACACCACAGGTGATATGCAAAAGTTCTGTCAAGTTTTGGGAATATAATCTCAGAACCTTTAATTTATATTCAGGTACATTATGGAGATCATAAAAAGGAATTTCACAGGACTAGTTATTTTAAGGAACACACCCTAGGAAATGCTAACATTAGATAAACGTTCTTTTGTCCAACAAATATATTTGAGCACCTAATATGGGCCTGGTACTTTCTAGATACTGATATAGTGGTGAACAAGATAAAATCCTTGTTCTGATGGAGCCTCCAGTTGAGTCAGGAGAGCAAATAAGATAGAATATAAATGAAAAAGTTAAGTTAAAAAGTGTCATCAAAGAAAGATGATAGATATAGGAGAACTGAAAGAAGGATGTCTTAAGGATGGGGGTCATAAAATGTATCTTTGAATAAGTATCTTTGGCCTAAGACCTGGATGATAAGGAGCCAGTCAAGGAAGGTAGAGAGGGCCAGTGTAAGAGCTTTGGGAAGGGGGCAGTGTGAATGAGTTTGGTGTTTGAAGGGAGCAAAAAGGCCAGTCTGCCTACATACAGCATCATGAACAAAGAAAGGAGAGGGTGTAGTGAGTTTAGAAAGGTAGATGGGGCGGGAGGGGCAGGTCACACATAGCTTAGGAAGCAGACCCTGGAAATATGTTTTGAGTTTATTCTAGATGCAACAGGAACACAGGAAGGTTTCAAGTGGGAGAAAAGCATAGTAAAATTTGTGTTTGAAAAATTACTCTACCCACTATATGAAGAATGGATTGTTGTGGGTCCAAAAAATGGAAGCAGGGATACCAAGTAAGGGACTCCTGCATTAGGGCAGATAAGAGATGCGATGGCTTCGGCTAAGGTATTATCAGTGGAGGTAGAGAAAAGATAATTTAAGATACATTTTTGGAAGTACAGCTGTCAATACTTGCTGATGGGGTGAAAAAAGGTAGGGAAGAGAATATGGGAATGGGGAAATAATAAAGAAAAGAATTAAGAAAGTAAAGATAACAAGGTTTGTGGCTTGTACAAGCAGATGGATGAAAGTGACTTTGAAAAACCCTGATCAGAAGCAATAAGTATCTTCCACAGAGTTAAACTGATTTGCAAGGCAAATACGATGCTAAACTTTAAAAGTACGCTAAGCCTTGAAAAAGAAAGTTTCTCAACAGTGAGGTCCCTGCAATATTTTGTTAAAACTGTAAGTAAGTGCTTTTAGGACTCATTTATTACATATTTTATAGAATGCTAGCAATCTTTGAAAAGCTTTGCCAAATACATTCATATTACAGACTTTCCCCTCTATTAGCTAGCTTTTCAAGGTGACAAGACATTACAAATTCAGTTCAAGCTGATCTGTAAGTAGCTTTTTTTAGTTAAATATATTAGTGAGGTTAAATAAATTGTGAAGAAGAAAGGCTAGAAAGAAATTTATAAAGGAAAGAAATTTTATATCATAGGTTCCTAGACTAGGAATAATATTTAAGAGAAAAAAAAGCCTAACTTTTTTCTACAAAAGACATTCTCTATTTTAAAAATTAAAATTATTAAGGGATAAGCCCATACCTTCATTCTGATCATAAACAAGAAACCCACTAGACTTAGAAACCACTCGTCTTCAGCCAAATAGGAACTTCTAGTTAGTGCTTTTTCTGCTCTGCCCTATTTGATGGGGAATATGTGTGAGCACATGCTGTATGTGAAGTAATGTCCTTGCAACTACAATTCCAATTTATTCATAAACAAATTGTCTGTGTGTTCACTATAGTTTCTCCCTGCCTTTTTAGGTGGCTTTCTAGGTGGCTCTGCCACAGCTCTGATGGGCCTGAGAGCTGTCCACCTCTCCCTACCATGGCCGTTCAGGTCTGCAAAACCTTTGTTGCTATTCTTCTGTTGTTGCCTACCTAATTCCAGAGCTAGCTCTCTCAGTTAAAACATCTGAAAAGATACTGTATGTTGACTTTTGATTATTTGTACTTATAGACTTCTTACACATCTCTCCTATTAGTAAGAATTTACTGTAAAATTTGAAGCAGAGAGCTGTTTTAGTCTAATACAGTTTGAGTTTTCAGAGTATACATAATTTCTAAAACAGGCTTAAGTTTTTAAAATACAGGTTTTAGTTAAATAAATAAACAGTCGTAAAAAAAAACTTACGTAGAATGAGTTTCCGTTTCTTTTGTTCTGAGTGAAGAAAGCTACTAAGGTAGAAGACAACGGGTAGAAAGAGAATGAATACAGAAACAGCAATTACAGGCACTGTGTCACTGCAAGGGACAGAACAATTGAAAGTTCGACTCCAAAGTTTTCGAGTAATGTTCATCTGGAACGATAGCAAATAAAATTACTTTGTTTTACATTTAATTTGTCTTCAAGTCATACAATTATTTTATTAGTAAAATAACAGCATCCAGAATTTAAAACTAAATATACATCCCTAAAAAATCTATTGATAGTTGAGGACAATTTCTTCTGCCCAGGAAATTAGCTAGTTTACAATCAGTCACTGTGTAAGTTTATATCATACAGAAATTTCATATTCTAAATTCATAACACCATCCAAAGAATGTCAGCCTTTCACAGATCTCAGAGAACTTGTATCAACAGAAATATGGTTAGACCATGCTTCATTCATTAAAGAAGATTTAAAAGAGTAACAATGTGAGGTGATGGATGTGTTAATTAACTCGACTGTGGGAGTCCTTTCACAATGTATATGTATATCAAATTATCACGTTGAACACTTTAAATATATTACAATTACATTCGTCAATTATATCTCAATAAAACGGGGTGGGGGGAAGGCTCACAAAAACAAATTTTTTTTATGTTACATGTGTAATCTCACTGAGCTTGTTGCAATATTTTTAGAATGAAAATAAAAACATCAACTAAATACGTAAATACAGCTGTTCTTCAAGAGATGATATCTATGAAATGTTTAGTACCTTACCTAAGATATTATGAAAGATTCATATGGCAAATAATTGTTTAAGTCCATAATATCTAATGAATCATGGAAACTTTTTTAGGTAGTATTTCATTTAGCATCATACATTAAAAACAGATATATTTAGGGGCAGCAATACCCCATTTTCATTGAGCTCACAGTTTCTGTCAAACATGGTAAGTGATATAAGGAAACTATCAAATTTAATGTAGAAAACTGTTCTTGCCTGAATTTTGAGATATGGTTTGCAAATGGTGCTTTGTATGTTTACTGTAATCTTTGCTTACTGTAAGAAGGACGTTCTAAAAACAGGCAGTCATGTTGATTTCCTATGTAATCCAACCTCTGTCAGAGAATCAATACTCATCTTTCTTCTTCATTTTAAAAATGATGAAATAGACTATTATTCTTAAAATAAATATTTAGTATTTACTGAGAGCCTACTAGAAGCAGGTACTCTTCCAGACATTAGAAAAAGAGCAGTAAAAAAAATAAAAATCCCCATGGTATACCCACCCATTTTAAGTTGATAATAAATGCTTTTTGCCATCACGAATATTATTGATCCACCATAGTTCACTCTGAGCTGCTATTCATATTCATCATTCTCAACCATTAAGTTTATTAACTCTGACCTTTAGTTCTCTACTTTTAGCCAGTAATTCCTATTTCCTTTGATGCCTCAACCCTCAGGCACCATATTCCTATAAAAAGGCATGATCGCCATCTAGTGGTGCCCCACATGAAGGCCGACTATACAGTGGAGGAAAAATCTTTTTTGTTAACCGTTTAATCAATATACATTACTAAAGGCCTACTATATGCTTGGCACTGTTCTAAATACTGGACACTAAACAGAAAAGGACAGGAGGTCCTTTTCCTCATGTGGCTTATATTTCAGTGAGAGGTAACAGACTGTAAATAAGTAAACAAATTAAAAATTTCAGCTGATAACAGATATAAAGAATAAAAGCAATGGGATAGGAAGCAATTCAAAAATGGCTTCAGAAACACATGGTAGCAGGGCACCTGGGTGGCTCAGTCAATTAAGCGTCTGACTCTTGATTTCGGTTCAAGTCAGGATCTCACAGTTTGTGAGACTGAGCCCAGCGTTGGGCTCTGTGCTGACAGTACAGAGCCTGCTTGGGATTCTCTCTCCCTCTCTGCCTCTACCACCCCTCAGCTGTTCTCTCTCTGGAAATAAATATATAAGCTTACAAAAAAAAAAAAAAGAAAAGAAAAAAGAAACACATAGTAGCAACACCAGAGACTTCTTGAATCAGCAATAGCACACAAGAAACTGAAATGTAAACATGTAACAACACCCATGCCTCTGAAAATGACACATATTATCAACCTTAAAACACCAAACGTACCAAATTGTCAACTCATTTATGAAGTACTTGATTAATGTTCATTTTAGTTTGACAGATCAGGATATTCTAAAACTCTACTACTTTATAACTAGTTATTTCGGGTTGAAGACAGCATATACAGATTCCAATATACCTCTAAAGGGGATAGTACTACTGAAGGCACAATCAACAACACTGCAAAATATGCATCATATCACAAGTACTTACTGCATCTTCCACATCAATGCATAAATGTGTTCCAGATTCAGCCTTATTTTCAAGTTCATTCATTTTTTGCATTTCATTGTATAGACTACTCAGAGTTTTGTATGCTTCACGACAGTTTTTGCAAACTTCTGAATAATTCCTTAACTGCATAAGACTGTGTACGCTCACCTAAAACATCAAAGGCACATTTAATACACACAATAAACATTACATCTCTTTTAACATAAGCTATTTGACCTCCTAGCAGACAGGAAACACTATAGCAAATTAAAGTACTGAGCTGTGTGATGTTAGACAGGTTACTAAATCACTCTGAGCCTGTTTTATCATCTGTAATATATTGCTACCACTACCTGTATTATAGGTCTCAAGGATTAGAGAAGCACGCACATAGCAAAATATTTTCGCACTTTCTAGTTACCCTTAAATTTTGAAAACCACTGCACTAATCGCTGGTAACTGAGAACAATAGCTCCGATGCCAAATTACTAATGTCTAAATCCCCCAAATGTCTTAAATCATCTGGTCATTTATATGGCTGCTCTTATCTATCCTACTCTCACAGAATAAACCAAATATGACGTTCCCTGTGCTGACTTCAAAACTGAAGTCTGCCTCATTGAGACAGAAGGCACTTTATTAATGCGGAAGGAAAAGGCACCAAAACTACATCCCCACTCAACCCTCTTATGTCAAGGTTTGTAACCCAGACCTCTCTAGTCAACAAAAAGGGACTAATGCCAAAGGATTATATAACCTAAAATGAAGGTAGTGGATATAATATATAAGCTATTATGTTGCTGAATCTCAATCTTTTCCATTTCCGCGACTGACACTTGTCTTTTCAAGAGCAAGTTTGCTAACCAGTCAGTTCACATCTTTGCCTTCTCTTCCCTTATTCATTACCTTGTAGCCTGAAGAAATGATATTAACTGAATATTGGAATGAAAGAGAAAAGAAACAATTAAAGGAATGAAACCGATGCAGCCCCCACAATGTTACCCCCCCCCACCATCTATTTAACAGAGAAACTAAGTCTCCCTTTAGTTCTGCCACAAGAACTAGCACATGGCCTGTTTTTCACAGAACAATTGTGCATTTCGCTAAATGTGTTCAATCAAAAATTGAGCACAGAACTTTGATGGCGGAGTATAATTTAGCCATTTATGTGAAAATTTAAAATGCATATATCTTTTGACAGAGCAATTTCACTTCTGTTAAAGTCATACAAATACTCAAAAAAGACATGTTTGTAATAGTAAAATACTGAACCAAAAATCTCCATCAACATAGGAACTGACTGAATAAACGCTGGCATAGCCAAACAATAAAAAGACCTACAGTGTTTAAAAGGAATGAGGAAGTAGGATTCTAGAAAGAGGATGATACTAGCACATGCCAAGTCCTGACTTCTTCACAAGGTTCAAGAAAAGAAAAGTAAATCCAGGCACTTGAATAGCACCTTAAATACAAAGGGGTGACATGCAAGTCTCACATCACAGGAAGGTTGTATTGTAATATCAGCTACTATACCAGTCCCAGAGAAACTAACCAGAACCACAGTCTCTTGTGAACCTCTATTCCCTGCAGCCAGCCATCCACTGGCCTCTAGAGATGCAAGAGGCTAGAACAATAACCCTACCCTGTCTGCAGACCCAGCCAGAAAAAGGAGCCTTTCCACAGCCACCAAGACAGTCCAGGTTCTCAGAGAAGCCACCTGCAAACGCTTACTACCCAAAATGGATCCGGTCTGGAATGTAAACCCATTTTCCCGCCCAAGCACTGAGTGCGGAGCCACTGCCACAGACAATGTCACCAATTAGGCTGCTTCCCTTTTGACCTCAAACTTTTTAGTTGCGTTCTTTCCAGTTTGTCTCTAGGCTCAGGCAGAAGACCCTGAGGGCAAAGCATCTCCAGAGGGGAACTTAAACTACCCCCTGAAGCATTAAGGGCGGCCCTGAGCCTGTAAGACACTGCCCATGATTGACTCCAGGACGATGAGGATCATGATCAATTTGACCTTCACTTCCTGCCTACACTACCCACCCATCTTTGCCCCACATTTTCCTTATGTAAACCTGGAAGTATTTTCAGCACTTTGGAGACAGTCTTTGGGATGCTAGTCAGCTGTCTTCTGGACATCGGCCTCATAGAAATAAATTCCTTTGGGGGCGCCTGGGTGGCTCAGTCGGTTGGGCGGCCGACTTCGGCTCAGGTCATGATCTCGCGGTCTGTGAGTTCGAGCCCCGCGTCGGGCTCTGTGCTGACAGCTCAGAGCCGGGAGCCTGTTTCGGATTCTGTGTCTCCCTCTCTCTGGCCCTCCCCCATTCATGCTCTGTCTCTCTCTATCTCAAAAATAAATAAACGTTAAAAAAAAATTAAAAAAAAAAAGAAAGAAAGAAATTCCTTTCCTGTTTCATCACCAATCAGTGTCTCTGCCTTTGGATTTTGTCAGCAGCAAATGGCCGACCCTGGTCTGTTTGGGACCCCCAGAGCCAGGTGCTCTTGTACCCCGGCTACACCACTCTCAAGCTGGCTCCCTTCTCCTCTTAAACACATGGGCGCATGCACACACACACCCTACCTATAAAACACTGGAGTTCTTTGGGGCCCCTTTATTATCACTATAGCTTCACTCATTCACATTTGGTCTGATGACTTTAAACACCATCTGTACCTGATCTGATGATGGCCAAATCTGTATCTCCAGCTCACACCTCTCCTGAGCTCCAAGTTCACATATAACGTTATTTGACATCTCAACTTAGGTGTTCAATTGCTATTTTGTATTAACTTGTTCAAAACAGAATTCTTAATCCCCAATCCCTTACAGCCAGTCTTTCTAGTGGCCCCATCATACTCTCGGATACTCTAGGATAGTCCTGCTTCTTCTTCCCTCTCTGATCAGCCACCACAAATCTCAGGAATTACCCAATCTATCAGCAAGTCCTGTTAGATATACTTGCAAAATATATTCTGAACCAATCTGCGTTTCTCGACATTACAGCCAGGACCCCAGTCCACACCATCTCTCTCTCCTGTGACAGCTTCCTAAACAAGTTCCTCCTTTCCGTTCTTGCCCAGGTTCAACTGAGTTTCTCCACAGCGCAGCCAGAGTACTATTTTAACATGCAATTCATATCATGTCACAGTCCTGCTTTAAATGGCTTCCCATTGTGCTCAGAATTCAGTCCATATTTCTTCCTTTGTTCTGCACAGCTCTACAAGATTTGGCCTCTGCCTATCTCCCCGTATCTCATTCACATATGCTCACTGTGCTCCAGCCAAACGGGCCTTCTTCTTATTCCTTGCACATACCAAGCTCATTCTCTCTCCCAAGGCCTTTATCCTTGCTTCTAAGGGAAGCATTCTTCCCATGGCTGACTCTATGTCAAAATTTAGATTGTCTCAAAATTCACCTACTCAGAGGTACTCCCTGCCCACCCTCTCTAAAGTAGCACACTACACCCCTTTCCAGGACTCAGTACTCTTCATGATCTCATTTCTTTGTTATTAGTCTTACCCCTACTAGGACATAGTTCAGAAGAACAGAAATCTTAGCTGTATTGTTTACTGCTCTATCCTCAGTGCCCAGAACACTACCTCCTAGCACGTATCAGTGCCCATTAAATATCTGTTGAATGAATAAGTGAGTGCATAGTGCCTGCTTGAGGGAATTTCTGAAAGTCAAGCTATAGAAACCAAACTCTATATGGAGAGAGAGATTTCTTTCAGCCCTCCCAACCTGGTACAACCGTCTTATCACACTGACCACATGAGCACATAAGAAAGTAAGATGAGCCTAACACTAGACATAAAAAGAAAACAAAATAAATTTAAAAAAAACAAGCAAATAAAGTGATTCAAAGTGCAAATTAAACCTAGACATCAGAATAAATGCCCTAATGAAAAAGAATTCATTCAGCATATAGGAGAGAACTTTTAAAAATTAATTACAGCTCCAGGTATGAAATAAATGTCCATGAGTCCATATTGATATAAATAAATAAATGTGGAAGAAGTGGCAAATCTTCCTTATAGAAGATTTCTAAATAATTTAAGCACTCACTCCTCCAGGACTTAGATCTTAATTTCCCCATCCCCATTCTTGTCACTTAGGAACTTGCTTCCAAAGAATAGAATATGGAAAGAGGAAGAAAAAGGTAACTTTGAGTTAAAGAGACCTAGAAAACACTACCCTGTCCAGGTGATCAAGATTAACATAATCAGGGATAAATCATGGTGACAGCATGTACCTCTGACAGGATATGATGAGAAAGGCACTTCACTTCTGTAGTGTTCTTCCCCAAAACCCATAGTCCCAGTGTAACCATGAAAGAAACATTAGACAAACCCAAACTGGGGGACATTCTATAAAATATGTGGCCAGTTCTCCTCACAATTATCAGTCATGAAAAACAGGGAAAGATTGAGAAACTGTCATAGACCACAAGAGCTAAGTGTGGTGTGATGGGAAATAGGTATTTGGCCTTTGTCTCCGGTTCCTGGCACCAGTGATAAGAGAGCCTTTTGTATGTTAATGCATGACTGGTGGCTGGGCGTCCCTACATAGCTTCAGGCTAAAGGCTGGTCACCAGAAAGACCAAAGCACGATTGGGTGTTGGAACTTTTAGCCCCACCTCTGACCTCTGAGGAGGGGAGAGGAGCTGGAGACTGAGTTAATCACCAGTAGCTGAGATAATTAATCATGCCTACATAATGAAACCTTCACACACACACACACACACACACACACACACACACACACACACACACACACACACAAAACCCTCAATGTTACAAGAGCTTGCTTCTGGGTTGGTGCATACAGCGATGTGCTGGAAGAGTGGTATCCCCAGCAGGGCATGGTAGCCCTGCACACACACCCCTCCCTCACACCTTCGCCTACACATCTCTTCCACTTGGGCTATTTCTGACTTGTATCCTCTGTAATAATCAGTAAACATAAGTAAAAAGTGTACCTGAGTTCTGTGAGTCATTTAGCAAATTATTGAACTTGAAAGGGGGCAAGTTGTGGGAACCCCTTGACTTTGTAGCCAAGTCGAACGCAAGGGTAGGTAACCTGGGCACTTTGTGATGGGCATCTGAAATAAGGGCTTCTTGTGAGATTGAGCCCTTAAATCTGTGGAGTCTGACATTAATTCCAGGTAGTTAGTATCAAAATCGAATTGTAGGACACCTAGTTGGTGTCAGAGAATTAGTTGTTGGTGTGGGAAAATCACTACACACTGGACATCAGAAGTGTTGTGAGTAAAACTAACTCACTTAAGGAAACAGAACAACTAAATGCAATCTGGAAATCAGGATGGAGAAGGAAGGACTTTACTGGAGAAACTAGCGAACACAAACTCTAGTTTAGTTAGTGCTAATGCACCAATGTTGGTTTTTCAGTTGTGACAAATGTACTATAACAAAAGATGTTAACAGAGTGGAAACTGAATGAGGGGTATATGAGAACATTCTGTACTATCTTTGTAATTTTGTTCTAAATCTACTATTATTCTAAAATTAAAACTTGAAAACTCTTTAAAAAGCAAATAATATGTCATCATATCTACAACTTATTTTTTTCCAACTTAATTTAAAATGCTTCAGCAAAAAACTAAACATATCTGCACATATATAAAGAAAATATGACAAAAAGTTGGTAATTGTTGAATCTAGATGATAGATATGAGTCTTCATTGTAACACTCTTTCAACTTTTCTGTGAGTTTTAAATCTTTTCATAAGAAAAAGACTGAAAAAATAATGCGTATCATTTGTCACATTTATCTGCAAAGATCTGAGATAAAATAAAATCAGCCTGCCTCTTGAAAAAAATAGAAGTCCTGAAAGGTAAAAGAGACTATATTAAAAATAATTGCTTTAAACTAGTATATATTTAGTAAAAGTGAGAGACTAAATATATGTGTAAAGAGATATTTACAAATAATCTGGCCTTTGATTTCTTTCATCTGTATTTCCCAATGTTTACCTACAATAGAATAAAGCAAATAACATAGCTTATTCTTGAAACAGTAAGAAAAACAGCACCTATTAGAGCAATAAAAATTCTTGAAAATTAAAAAATACCTCACAACAGAAGAAATTAATATAGAAGCAGTGAAAAGTAGAATGCAACACTGAGGATATAATTAGTGATTCAGACAAGGACCTCTCCTAGAACACAAAAAGAAAAGCCAGAGAGAGAGAGAGAGAGAGAGAGAGAGAGACAGAGAGAGGGAGAGAGAGAAAGGGAGAAAGCGAGAAAGCTTACTTAAGAGAAAGAAGATAAGGGGCATAGAGGAACCAGACCCAAAAGATTCAGTATATCTGTAATAGGACTATTATAAGGAGAGAAAGGGTCAGATAGGGCAAAGTAAAAGAAAACCTAAGTAAAAATTACCTATACATGAAAACAATTCAAATTGGCATTGATTTCTATCTGACACACTAAAGATAAAGGAGAATAATTCATAGAGAACTGAGAAAAAAGAATTATGATTCTAGAATCGTAAACCTAGCCAAGCTATTACTCACATGTAAGGGAAACAAATGGACATTTTCAGACATACAAAGATTTAGAAAGTACATCTCCCATATCCTTCTAACAAAGTAGTAGTCTAGTCAAACATCAAAACTCAAAAAAAAAAGGGAAAGATATAGAAAGGCCTGGAAAGGATAGCAAGCACAGAAACAGTAAAATATGAATAACTTCTAATAGAATGATTATTGGGGCAGGTAAGGGGTTTTGAAAAAGATATATTTCAAATTTAATAAAAATGAGTTTTAAATTGCAGAGTATTTATATAAATTATGGGATATGGGATTCTATCTTGATCTAGGAAGACTATTGTGATAGAGAACTACAAATTCAAATATACTTCTTTAAAAAGTTAAAGAAAAACACTATGATGGCAGAATAGGATATATGAAATTTAAATTACAAATAGAGAAAAAGAAGTTGAAAAACAGGTCATTCCAATAAAAGTCAAGAGAAAGGAAAAAAAACCCAGAAAATAGAAAAATGGGTGGCAGGAATTAGACCTAAAATAATAGCACAATACATGTGAATTGGTCAAATTCCTCTATTAAAGAGAGACTCTATGTCAAATACAAAATAAAATCCATACATACATGCTACTTATATCAGAAATATTTCTTAATTATATAAAAAAGATTAAAAATGAAGAAATAAACAGAGATATAGGAAACATGCAAACAAAAAACAACAGGGGTGGCAACATTAGTGTTAAAGTAGAATTCAAGGCAAAAGCATTCAGCTGGATAAAGATAAATATCTTACATAAATATTTTATATATTCATAACAAAAATACAATCTAAAAAGACATCAAACTCATAAACCTTTATAATCCCTACAACACAGCAACAAAATAATAAAATTAATACTTTCACAAGCACAAGGTAAATTCATCCAAAATAAAATCACATATAGAAACTTAGGGATAGCATACATAGACACATAGAAATTTAAGTAATAGAACCTGCCTGAGTTTCAGCAGGGCACTTGGTCACCTAGCTAGATATGGTTATTGACTACATTCTTATCAATGAGACAAAAACATAAATGACACGGGAATTTCTGTGAAACTTCCTGAAAAGAAACTCCTTGCCCTTCACTTTCTTTCTTTTCCCATTCTCACAGGATTAAATGGGGTCCTGGCTGAAAGCCTCCTAACACAACTCCTTAAACGAGGGGGGAGCACAAAGGGACAAGAAATGTAGGTCCCAGAATCACCTTGTGGAATACAGCTGCCTATCGTCTACCTGTGGACCATTTCATTCTCTTATTTGTGATAGTTATTTGAGGTCTCTGTTATGACACCTTTGCTTATATTCTTCATAATATACTAACAAATTTGACCTAAAAGTAAATAAACAAATAAGTAAAAAAAATCACTTTGCATCCTATATACATATTCTTTTCAAATGCCCATAAAACATTTTTTAAAGGTTTTTAATAACTGATTATTACATCACAAAGATATCTCAATTAGTTCCAAAATGTACACAGGCTATACTTACTGGTCACAATTTCAATGAAACTTGAGATGTACAAATGCAAATAAACCAAAGAAATCATGTCACTCCTATTAAAAAAAATAACTTTTTTTTTAACGTTTATTTATTTTTGAGACAGAGAGAGACAGAGCATGAACGGGGGAGGGGCAGAGAGAGAGGGAGACACAGAATCTGAAACAGGCTCCAGGCTCTGAGTGGTCAGCACAGAGCTCGACACGGGGCTCGAACTCACGGACCGTGAGATCATGACCTGAGCCGAAGTTGGACGCTTAACCAACCGAGCCACCCAGGCGCCCCCAAAAAAATAATCTTCCAAAGAACTCTTAAGTCAAAGAATAAATCAAAATTAAAATTAGAAATTTAGAAATAAAAAGCAAATACAATGCCTTTATATGAGAATCTTATTATTGGAAAGACCAAAGTTATAAATTTACAATCTGCAAATTATTTTATTGTTGAGCAAAAAAAAAAAGCTAGAAATACATTGACCATTCAATTCAAAGAACTAGAAAAAATGACAAAATTAACCAGAAAATATAGGAGGAGTAAATGCAAAAGCAAAAATAAACACATTAAAAAAAACAACCTAGAAACCAATAAATAAAACCAAACACAGGTTTTCAGAATGATCAACAAAAATGAACATACCTTTAACAAGCCTAAAGAAAACTCAAGGTGGGGGCGCCTGGGTGGCGCAGTCGGTTAAGCGTCCGACTTCAGCCAGGTCACGATCTCGCGGTCCGTGAGTTCGAGCCCCGCGTCAGGCTCTGGGCTGATGGCTCAGAGCCTGGAGCCTGTTTCGGATTCTGTGTCTCCCTCTCTCTCTGCCCCTCCCCCGTTCATGCTCTGTCTCTCTCTGTCCCAAAAATAAAATAAACGTTGAAAAAAAAAATTTAAAAAAAAAAAAAAAAAAAAAAGAAAACTCAAGGGGAAAACTGCACAAAACAGCATTTGGAATAAGAAAGGGAATGTAGCTATATATATGATAGAAATTTTAAGGAGTAATCTGTTACTAAATGCAACATGTTATCCTGGAATGGATCCTTAAACAGAAAAAAGGACATTAGTGGGAAAAGTGGTGAAATCAATAAAGTCTGGCATTTAGTTAATAGCTATGTACCAACATTGATTTCCTAGTTTTGACAAATATACCATGGTAACATAGGGTTAACATTTGGGGAAACTGGGTCAGGAATATACAGGAATTCTTTGCATTACCGATGCAAGTTTTCTGTAAATCTAAAATCATTCCAAAATAAAACATTTTAAAAGAAAGTAACCACCGAAAATCTGGAGCAGGGGAAGAAAAGATATCATTCACAATGGCACCAAAAATAATATAATACCTTGGAATAAACTTCCGAAATGTATAACACCTATATGAAATTTAAATAAATCAGTAAAACAACTAGAGGGCATGAAAAAAAATAGAGAATAAAGGTGGCTGCCAGAGGCTAGAGGAGGAAGACATGGAGAATCATTGCTTAATGGGTACAGACCTGCAGTTCGAAAAACTTCTAGAGATGGTTGGTGGTGATATTTGCACAACAATGTGAGTGTACGCTTAAAAATGGTAACATGGTAAATTTTATATTCTATTTTACCATAATAAAATAAATAGATGATATACCATATTCCTAGATAGGAAAGCTCAGTACCATAAACATGCCAATTCTTTCCAAGTGATGAATCTAAAATGTAATGTAATTGTAATAAAATCACAAAATGATTGATTTTTTTTTAACTTGGTTCTATATTCATCTCACGGATTTATTTAGTTAACTGGGACAGTTAAGAAGCCATCAGGAAAAACTAATGACCTATGCCTCGCATCTCACACCAAAATAAATTTCAAATAGAGACAAGATGTTTTAAACACAAAAAATGAGGGGCGCCTGGGTGGCTCAGTCGGTTAAGTGGCCGACTTCGGCTCAGGTCATGATCTCGTGGTCCATGAATTCAAGCCCCGCATCGGGCTCTGTGCTGACCGCTCAGAGCCTGGAGCCTGTTTCCGATTCTGTGTCTCCCTCTCTCTCTGACCCTCCCCCGTTCATGCTCTGTCTCTGTCTCAAAAATAAATAAATGTTAAAAAAAAAAAAAATTTTAGGGGCGCCTGGGTGGCGCAGTCGGTTAAGCGTCCGACTTCAGCCAGGTCATGATCTCACGGTCCGTGAGTTCGAGCCCCGCGTCAGGCTCTGGGCTGATGGCTCAGAGCCTGGAGCCTGTTTCCGATTCTGTGTCTCCCTCTCTCTCTGCCCCTCCCCCATTCATGCTCTGTCTCTCTCTGTCCCAAAAATAAATAAATGTTGAAAAAAAAATTAAAAAAAAAAAATTTTAAACACAGAAAATGAAACCATAAAATTACAGCAATTTAAAAAATTATCTCAAAGTGGGAAAATCCTTCTAATATGACACCAAGTCTACAAGCTATTACAATTTTTTGATAAATCTGATAATATAAAAATTAAAATTTTCTTTGTAACAAAAAAGAAAAACACAATAAAAAAAAAAACCAACAAACTAGGATAAAACATTTGCAACTAACATCCCAGCAAAATGCTAATTTTCCTAAAACATTCATCAGAACACTAGTCTCTTAAACCAAAGAGTAACTAACTGATCAAATAGACTTGGTAAACACTGTACACAAAAATTACCATTTGGTCAACATAGTATTGGAAACTTTAGCCTCTGCAATCAGACAACACAAAGAAATAAAAGGCATCCAAATCGGCCAGGAGGAGGGCAAACTTTCACTCTTCGCAGATGACATGATACTCTATATGGAAAACCCAAACGATTCCACCAAAAAATTGCTAAAACTGATTTGTGAATTCAGCAAAGTTTCAGGATATAAAATCAATGCACAGAAATCGGTTGCATTCCTATTCACCAACAATGAAGCAACAGAAAGAGAAATCAAGGAATCGATCCCATTTACAGTTGCACCAAAAACCATAGAAAGCTAGGAATAAATCTAACCAAAGAGGTGAAAAATCTATACTCTGAAAACTATAGAAAGTTTATGAAGGAAACTGAAGAAGACACAAAAAAATGAAAAAAGATTCCATGCTCCTGGATAGAAAGAACAAATATTGTTAAAATGTCGATACTACCCAAAGCAATCTACATATTCAATGCAATCACTATCAAAATAACAACAGCATTCTTCACAGAGCTAGAACAAACAATCCCAAAATTTGTATGGAACCAGAAAAGACCCCGAATAACCAAAGTGATCTTGAAAAAGAAAACCAAAGCAGGAGGCATCACAATCCCAGACTTCAAGCTATACTACAAAGCTGTCATCAGAAAGACAGTATGGTACTGGCACAAGAACAGACACTCAGATCAATGGAACAGAATACAGAACCCAGAAATGGACCCACAAATGTATGGCCAACTAATCTTTGACAAAGCAGGAAAGAATATCCAATGGAATATAGACAGTCTCTTCAGCAAATGGTGCTGGGAAAACTGGACAGCAACATGCAGAAGAATGAACCTGGACCACTTTCTTTCACCATACACAAAAATAAACTTAAAATGGATGAAAGACCTAAATGTAAGACAGGAAGCCATCAAAATCCTAGAGGAGAAAGCAGGCAAAAACCTCTTTGATCTTGGCCGCAGCAGCTTCTTACTCAACATGTCTCTGGAGGCAAGGGAAACAAAAGCAAATAAAACTACCGGGACCTCATCAAAATAAAAAGCTTCTGCACAGTGAAGGAAACAATCAGCAAAACTAAAAGGCAACTGATAAGAGAAGATATCTGCAAATGACATATCAGATAAAGGGTTAGTATCCAAAATCTATAAAGAATTTATCAAACTCAATACCCAAAAAACAGACAATCCAGTGAAGAAATGGGCAAAAGACATGAATTGACACTTCTCCAAAGAAGACATACAGATGGCTAACAGACACATGAAAAAATGCTCAACATCACTCATCATCAGGAAAATACAAAGCAAAACCACAATGAGATACCACCTTACACCTGTCAGAATGGCTAACATTAACAACTCAGGCAACAACAGATGCTGGTGAGGATGTGAAGAAAGAGGATCTCTTTTGCATTGTTGGTGGGAATGCAAGGTGGTGCAGCTACTCTGAAAAACAGGATAGAGGTTCCTCACAAAATTAAAAATAGAACTACCCTACGACCCAGCAATTGCACTACTAGGTATGTAGCCAAGGGATACAGGTGTGCTGTCTCAAAGAGACATATGCACCCCAATGTTTATAGCAGCACTATCAACAATAGCCAAAGTATGGAAAGAGCCCAAATGTCCACCGATGGATGAATGGATAAAGAAGATGTGGTGTATATATACAATGGAGTATTACCCAGCAATCAAAAAGAATGAAATCTTGCCACTTGCAACTCCATGGATGGAACTAGAGGGTATTATGCTAAGCAAAATTAGCCAGTCACAGAAAGACAAATATCAAATGACTTCACTCATAAGAGGACTTTAAGAGACAAAACAGATGAACATAAGGCAAGGGAAACAAAATATGAAAACAGGGAGGGGGACAAAACATAAGAGACTCTTAAATATGGAGAACAAACAGGGGGTTACTGGAGGGGTTGTGGGGGGGGGATGGGCTAAATGGGTAAGGGGCATTAAGGAATCTACTCCTGAAATCATTGTTGCACTATATGCTAATTTGGATGTAAATTTAAAAAAATAAAATTAAAAAAAATTACCATTTGGAATTCTACAACATACATTAATTAGTCCACTAACGTTCTAAAGTCCTGTAGTAAAGCATTTCCTAACCTTATTAGAACACTCATTAAACCTTTTTTTATAGGCCATGTATTAATCACACTTTGCAGAATATATTTTGGGAACTGCTTATCTAATAGTTCTTATTCTCATGGAAATTCATAATTCTGTGTTATCACATTTATTAAAGAGGAATCATATATACCTATATACTAAACATGTTTACATCTATTTGTGGGGATTACTTATCTGCTAAGCAAATTTCAAATCTAGGATTTTATCAGAGTTCTAACGTCACCCCTTACCACCACCAGGAAAGTTCCAATACCAACAGTCAAGGGTCAGAGGTGGAGAAAACAAAACCAATAAGGGCAAGTTTCTTTTTTTTTTTTAAGATTTTATTTTTTGGGGCACCTGGGTAGCTCAGTCAGTTAAGCTTCCGATTCTTGAGTTCAGCTCAGATCATGTTCTCACAGTCATGAGATCAAGCTCCCCATCACTTGCTCTCTCAAAAAAAAAAAAAAAAAAAAAAAAAAAAAAAAAGTAAGTACTCTCTATACCCAATGTGGGGCTTGAATTCACAACCCTGAGATCAAGAGTCACAAGCTCTAGCAACCCAGCCAGGAGCCCTAAGTGTAGGTTTCTTAAAGGGTACCTTTTACATTATAATTCAATATTCAAAGCTACTTTACTAAGCAGTGCCTTTAAAAGCAGGTAAAATATACTTCAGCAAATATTAAGGCAAAGAATAAGCTGCCTGTAGACCGAATCATATACTGCATTACATAATACCTTTTGCATAAACAAAGTCAAGGTAAATTACTGTCAGAACAACATCGTGTTTTAATTAAACAATGACATACCTAAGTTACTGTGTTCCATACTCAGTGTCTCATTGGATCCTCACTACAAAATACTTGAAGGCAGGCAGGATAGATTTTGCTGTTCCCACCTTATAAGTAAGAAAACTAAAGTTTTGATGATTTGCCTAAAGGCTAGTAATGTAAGAATTTAGCAGATATCCAGGTCCACTTACTCTTCTACATTGTATGTCTAGATAAATATCAATAATTAATGGTAAAACATTTTTAAAATTACTCATTACTCATTTGTACAAGGCATCATTTTAATTTCAAGTATCATATATAAAATACCTGAAGGTTATGCTCAAAGCAGGTCAAAGTGTGATTAAATAGACTGAGGAAATATAGCGTGCTATTTGACAATTCTTCACTTGTGTTCGTTAAACAATCTGTCAAACAAACAAAAATGTATATTAATATATCTCAAGCAACAATTATAAACTGTCATTTATCTCTCAAGCTATCATATTCTGTTTCAAACTATAGGAATTCTTTATTCAAACAAGCATTATGTGTTCCACATACATGAAGCTTACCCCTTTTAATTTCTAAAAGATATTTTTTCATATCATAAACATTTTCACAAAAATCTTAATCACATATTCTCCTCTCTCTATAAAAACAATATACCAGAGCAACTGTAGCTTAGTTGGTTAAGTGTCTGACTCTTGGTTTTGGCTCAGGTCATGATCTCACGGTTTCGTGGGTTGGAGCCCTACATCAGGCTCTGTGCTGACAGCACTGCGGAGCCTGCTTGGGATTCTCTCTCTCCCTCTCTCTGCCGCACCCCCCACTCACACTGTCTCTTTTTCAAAATAAATAAACTTTAAAAATTAAAAAAAAAAACACTACATCAAATAAAATTTAAATTGATTTTTGATATGTTACAAAGTCTTAATCGTGAACATCAGTTATCAAATACTGACTTAATAAGCACACTTAGTGCTGTGTAGGCATAAAGACTGTGTATCCTACATTCATTTAATCTAAATTTATATGCTTTTTGATCCTGTTTTGTGCCAAATATAGTAGTACTGTGTCTCTTCCATCTTCACTAGTGAGTCATTTACTGCATCTAACAGGATCAACCTTTTAAAATTTGCTCTTTTGGACTGGATATTGTATGTAAGCAATGAATCACAGGAATCTCTCCCCAAAACCAAGAGCACACTGTATACAGTGTATGTTAGCCACCTTGACAATAAATTATATTTAAAAATAAATAAATAAAATTTTGAACAATAAAATAAAATAATATAAAAAATAAAATAAACTTTGTTCTTTTGGAGCACCTGGGTGGCTCAGCTGAGTCAGGTTGAGCACCTGACTCTTGATTTCGGCTCAGATCATGGTCTCAAGATTTGTATGATCGAGCCATGTGTCAGGCTCTGAGCTGGCAGCACAAAGCATGCTTGGGATTCTCTCTCTACCTCTCTGTATGCCCCTGCCCTGCTCATGCACACATGCTCTCTCTCTCAAAATAAATAAACACTTAAAAATAAATAAACCTTAAAAATAAATACATAAATAAATAAATTTGGTCTTTCAAATCTATTGTGAGTTATGGGAACAGAGAAACTAGATGGTAAGAATTTTGCCTAAAAAATACTGATAAAGGGGCTTCAAGTAAAGTCTGGAAACAAAGATAATTATTTTACGTGTTTTTTTTAAATCTAAAATAAATGATATTGCTCTGCAACTTAATACTCTTACTTAACATTAGCTCGAGTTCATTCCTTTCGCTTTCCATGTATCTAGGTTGTAGGTTTGAGTGCCTGGCTCTATATCCTGAAACTTGTGGCCAGCCATTTCAATCTCACTCTCTGAGAATCCTTGCCCTCCTTACATTACACACACTCACAAACATTTCCAACCCTAGACAACCTCCGTTTACTTCCTCTACTCCCAATTCTGTTTTGTAGCACACTATTATAGAAAATCTTAAGGTTATATATTAAGGGACTCAATTCTAAATTCTAGTCATAGGGCCACAAAAACTTCTTATAGGCACCCTACCAATTATTCTACAATGGATGTTCCAAATATTTTCTATTCTCTAGTACCTACTCCATGCTACTCTTGTCCTCCTTGATTTCAACTGATAGCCATATATTATACCCACTCAGGGCCATCTAATATGATGTCTAGTGGAGAGACAGGATAGGAAGCTATTGCAGTTATCCAGAAGGTAGCAATGCAAACAGAAAGAATTCAATGGATAAGAGATAAACTGAACAGGTAGTGAAGGGTACTGGAATACAGTCACCTCAAAATATGCCTCTGGGGCATATAGATTATTTTGAGCTAAAGGTCACTGATAACCAACAGAAGCAGGAAAAAAAGCTCTAAAAACAGGGAACATGTTATGTTTTATAAATGAAATTTACATTTGGAGGGAAATTTCCATGTGTAAAATGTCTCCCTCAGGGTGTAAGGAAGAGGAGGACTCTTAACAACACTTACAAATGCAGAAGGCTCTGATGTAAATCTGCATTAATAACCCTGGTTTACCATACCTTTTCTGGTTCTCAGAACTTGCCTCCTCCACTCAGAAGTCCGAAACCTGTTTTCTTTTGATTAACCTAACATGATATAGAAGCCCAAATTCTAACCATCCCTTTGGATTACTTCCATATGTTACTCCCCTTATGGGGTGTTCCCATGTGTCCATGTGCAAAATACATGTTAATAAACCCTTGTTTTTCTCTTCTTAACGTGTTCTCACCTGATCTAATCTACAAAGTTCTAGCAAGAGAACCTAAAATGGGTAAAGAGGTTTTTTCGCTCCCCTACAAGAGACACTAGTGTATCACACACTATGATATATGCATGTACTGTAATTCTCATAATATTAAGAGGCAAGCATTATCATTATCTCCATTTTCTAAATAAGGAACAGAGGTTTAGAGGAATTAAGGAAGTTGCCTATGGCTACGAAACTGGTAAGTAATGACCTGAAATTTCTACTCAGTCTGATTCCTGAGACTGCATTTTCAAATACTGTGAAATTAATATTCACATCTACATTCTAAACCATTAAAGTTCAATACTGGGAATCAACAAATACAGGCCACTGCTCCTCCTTCCATAAGGAATAGATATCTTACACCACGCAGGGATTCAGGCAGTGACTACCAACTGATCAGTTTAGGCAACTATGATGAACGGTACATCTGCTGAACAGGGCAGCAACCAGCACTCTAAAAAACTCCTTTGTGTTGGGGCGCCTGGGTGGCGCAGTCGGTTAAGCGTCCGACTTCAGCCAGGTCACGAGCCCCGCGTCAGGCTCTGGGCTGATGGCTCGGAGCCTGGAGCCTGTTTCCGATTCTGTGTCTCCCTCTCTCTCTGCCCCTCCCCCGTTCAAGCTCTGTCTCTCTCTGTCCCAAAAATAAATAAACGTTGAAAAAAAAAATTAAAAAAAAAAAAACAAAAAAAAAAAACTCCTTTGTGCAAATTAGAAAAACATCCCCTCTGGGTAGATAGATTACAAAATGGCACACTCCTGCCTCCAGAAGCTGAGCTGGAATTAAGCCCCATTCACCACCTCATCCCCTAGTGCAGGGCTTGGTGTGCACCTGGTACACATGAGGCCCTGCTACTGAACCTAATCCTAGAGTCTTTGCCTCTCTGAACTCCTACACTCTACATTCTCTGCATCTTTATCTTCTCAAGAATGTAAGCCCCATTCTGACTGTTGACCCTTATCATTTAAAAATCTGAGGGATGGGGCGCCTGGGTGGCGCAGTAGGTTAAGCGGCCGACTTCAGCCAGGTCACGATCTCGCGGTCCGTGAGTTCGAGCCCCGCGTCAGGCTCTGGGCTGATGGCTCGGAGCCTGTTTCCGATTTTGTGTCTCTCTCTCTCTCTGCCCCTCCCCCGTTCATGCTCTGTCTCTCTCTGTCCCAAAAATAAATAAAAAACGTTGAAAAAATAAAAATCTGAGGGATCCCTTCACAAATTAGGAAACAGCCAGAGAAATAAAGTAATATACTGAAGATCATACATTGAGTTAGTAAGGCACTGCGATACAAAATATTCTTTCAAACTTTTAATTAAGTATTCTCTTAATTATACCACTCTTTCTTTACTGCTTAAAAATGTTACTCCATCTGTCAGCTTTCAAAAAGTTCACACACTAAATTCTTTTTTAAACAAATATAACTTAAACCTCTCTTAATCCTGGTTTAGTGTCATCACAAAATCCTTTTATGCATGAGGCAGTATATATACAAAAAACACAACTACAAACATGCAGAATGTATTGGCCCAAGAGATTAAAACAGGTTTTCAGTTCTTGTAGTTGACATTTTGCAGGGAGCAGAGGGAATACAATTTCACCCATAGCAATTGCACATCTGTGTTAATGAGCCATGTCATGGCACTTGACACACACATTAGAGGGATAAATGGGGGGGGGGGGGGGGGTCCCTGTACTGCCTACAAAAACAGTAGAAAGCACACGAATATGGGAGAGCAGTGGCAATTTCTTCGATACAAAGTACATAACTGAAATAATTTTTATTAAAAAGTAATTTATAGGATAATTATGGAAAATAACAACAAATGAAAAAATAATTTATAAAGGAAGCTTCTCTGAACAAAAGAACTTAATCTCTTCTATTTTACTGACAGCCATTCCTTTTCATTTAAAATAACATGAAAATTAAACTAAAAGCTAATACAGACTGGTCATCTTGTTAAGTACCACATTAATGCAGTACCATCAAAATTTTTTCAATGATCATTAGACAGTGGTATTATAAAGCACAAAGGAGTTCATTCATACAATAGGGTTAAAAATGTCTTCATTATTAAAGAGCCCTGACTTTCTGATTTAAAATAAAGGAGCTCCAGTAAAATTTCTCTTTTGTGCTTTTGTAGGAATTGGAAGCATAATGTTATAAGCAGTGAGAAGCTATATATTTTATAAATTAGTAAGTTAGGGAATATTAGTAATAATAAAGCTTCCTATAAGCACCAAGTGAAGTGGTTATTATGAATTTTCCACATCTCAGATGATCAATGCAGCCTCATCAAGGACAGATTAGCATAGCTTCTTTCTTAGTGAGGGCTCAAAGCATCAGCTCAAGAGGCATTCTTAAAGGTATGGAGGATTCAAGTTAAGATACAGAGACCTAAATCATCATGACAGAAATTATTATGCACCTTTAGATAAAATATTTGGCATCCATTAGGCATTTGTATAAAGATCTTTGCTGTTTTACAAAACTAGTTTTATAGAGAACAGAGACAATTACCAATTTCTGAAAAAAAGGGCAAGCTTCAGAAAATATAGTATAAACTCCTAGAACTTTGTGCCTCAATAACGTAATTAAATTTTAAGTATGAAAACAAAGACATTTTAAATTGTAAGACACAAAATAAGTGAGTCTAATGCTTAGCAAATTACCATGTAGATAAAATATGTAAAAGAGGGGTTCTGGTTAACTGGCCTTCTGATAACCATGAAGTTTTATTATTGACTTTTAAACAATTAAGACATCGTAAGTGAAGGGTGATAGAATATGCCATTCCAAAATATGCCTCTTTGCCGTAAGGATTGTTTTGAGCTAAAGTCACTTGAAAAATAGCAAATGCAGAGAGCTTTCTGTGAACTGCCCTTAACTGCCTAAAGACAAATCTTCCAAAAGAAACTCAACTGGCATAAATCCCTTCCCTGGGAATTTCATCAACTAGTTAAGACTGACTGTTATCACAGGAAAGGAGACCGATGGAGCAGAATCCGGAGTCCAGAAATAAACCCCAGCATATACAGTCAACTATGAGCTTAATTCATAGAGAAGAATGGTGGTTGCCAGGGGCTAGAGGAAATAGGGAGATGTTAGTCAAAGGATACAAACCTCCGGTTATAAGATGAGTAAGTTCTAGGAATCTAGTGTACAGCATGGTGAGTATAGTTAACAGCACTGTCATATATTTACATACCTGAAAAGTTGCTAAGAGAGCAAATCTTAAACATTCTCACCACAAAAAAGAAATGATAATTATGTGACATGTTGGAGGTATTACCTAAACCATGGTGGTAATCATTTTCCAATATATATCAAATCAATACACTGTACCTCTTAAACTTATATCTCAATTGTATGTCAATAAATTGAACAAGAAAAAAGAAAAAACAAAGAACCAAAACACTTTATCATAAAACAATCAATGGTCTCATCAAAGTTTGTGATCCTGGTAATTATTCAACTGTCATATGCATAGGATAACTAAGAAGCATGTTGATAACAAGGCTATTCCTATATCAACAATATACTTCTGATAACTGCTGTAAAATTCTGTACAGGAGAGGGGTGCCTGGGTGGCTCAGGTATGATCTCACAGTCCGTGATACCAAGCCCCATGTTGGGCTCTGTGCAGACAGTGCAGAGCCTGCTTGGGACTCTCTCTCTCCCTCTTTCTCTGTCCCTCCCCTGATCGTGCACGTGCTCGCTCTCGCTCTCTCTCTCTCTCTCTCCCCCCCACTCTGAAAAGAAATACTTTAAAAAAAGAGAAATATTTAAAATTCTGTAGACAAGAAATTTTTATATATTTCCTTTACTACTTAGCAGACATTCTCCACAAGAACTAGTTTCCATGTTATATGTAATGTGAAATGTAAGAGCTGAGCTCTTTACACTTTGAGTCTCCATCTGTTTCCAAAACCATCTTTCCTACCAAGACTAATATCATTCAAAGACATAGCAATTCTAAAGATAAAAGAGATGGGAGTGGTACATGGATGACACTCTATTTTTAATTGGGTTTCTAGCCTTCCTTTCATCAACTAATAACTGCAGAGACTTGGTATCAACCTGAGCTAGATCAAGTAGAAAGGAAAGGTGGGTTTCGGCAGTGTATTAATTTCAATAATATTTTTAAAACAATATTTTAGATTTTACATTTTTACATTTTAATAAGATTTTATAACTTTTTATTTTTGTATTTTAAATAACATTCTTTTTAAAAAATAGTCTCTTAAATTCACTTAAAAAGATTTTTACCTATATAATTATTACAGTTTTGCATTTGCTAACAGAGAAGTTGGGGAAAAAATAGTCATTTTATATCAAAAGATACATCTATACAAAATGGATCATGTACTGGTTTAAGTTTCCATTAAAAACAAATTTTTAAAACACATCAGTAGCTTTTGCTTACTCTTTGTAATTTTTTTCCTTCCTTTTTTACCTTTTAGGTGCTAGACTAAATAGACTCCACATTATTCACCATTAAAGATCCCTACTGCTGGCCTCACCTCTAAGGGGTATATTTGCAAATTTAATAACTAGATCATCAAAAAAAAGTAATGGAAACAAATGGATTAGTGGCTTAAGTTTAATAATTTCACACAAATTCTGAGAAAACTGAGCAGTCTTTTTTTTTTCGTATTTAAATAAAAAGGTAAATAATCCAGAAAAAATTTTTGAGAATTTATATTGTGATTTTTATGTATATACTGTAGAGGAGAAAAATAATTTTCCCTCTATTCTTCTAAGTTCTCAGCTGAGGCTCCTGTAACAAAAGACAGATAACAGGAGAAAAACAAACAAATTTATTAACTTGTATCTCTCACATATACATGGCAAACATGAGTAACTCAAAGAGATGGCTTAGACTGCAGGCTTAAATGCCACCTTCAGCTAAAAACAAAGTAAGAAGAGTATGAGGGAGGCCAGTTACGAGGAAGTGACCAGGAGAATCATGGTAAACAAGTGTAAGGTTTGTTATGCAGATACATGTCCCTGTCTTCTCCATTTTTAATATTCTCTTGTGAGTTGGAGTCATCATTTTCTTGGTACAGAGAAGGAAATACTCTTACAAATGGAGATTTCCTTTATAAATATAAATTTCCCTTGTAAAATGGTTACTTCTACTCTGTCTTCAGAGCTTCTCCTGTGTCTGCTGTTTATCAAAATAATTAGCTCAAAATAATCCTTATGCCAGAGGTGTATTTTGGGGTGGCATATTCTGGTCTCCTACAATACAAAATTACAACATCCAGGCAAACTTCTGACCAGGCAATCCCTTTAAAATTATAACATGTCTGTTGTCTTCCATTTATTAAAAGAGTAAACACCCCTTGTATTCTTTTACATATTTTTAAAGGTCAATGATTTAAAAAACAATGACTGGGTAGGTAGGTAGGTAGATTTTCTTTCAAGTGAACAAGTAAATGGAAGACTTTATTATCATTCACCAAGAAAATAAAAGAGTAAAGATCCCATGAAATTAGTGTTTTAACAGATCTGCTTGCTAGAGATGCAATTTCATGAGAACCTGATGCTGGATCATTGCTAACAGTAACATTTTTCTATAAAGTGTGCAACTCTGGTGCCTTCTTAGTGCACTGGATGGTGCATCAGTCTCATGGAAAATGTGCAACTCTAAAATTTTTTTTCACATTATCTAGTTTTAATTTTATGTAGTATTACTTGTTCTTTATAGTATTTTACATTTATATTAGTAAAAGATTAGACTTTCCATAATATCAAGCACATATGTAGCATAAATGTTAAACTTTTGTGGACTAATTAAAATATATTTGCATTTCTTAGAGATTGTGCAATGAATCTGTCAAGCACTATTAGGCATTAACTCGTAAACACCATCTATTCAGATGAACAATCTTAAAGCCTTTTGAATTTAGTTCTAGACTCTGGATCTGCAGTTCATCTATACTCTCTGAACCCTCACTCTACCTCATAAGGCTTATTGTGAAGCTCAAATGAGACAAGGGCTACAAAATTGAGAAATTTTATTTATCTATCCATCTATTTATTTACTTTATTTCTAAGATTTTATTTTTAAGTAAATGTCTACACCTGATGTGGAGCTTGAACTTAAAACCCCGAGATCAAGAGTCACATGCTCTACCAACTGAGCCAGCCAGGCGCCCTGAGAAATATTAACTGCTAATTTGTTGTTCAACTTTTTTAACTCCTCATTTTTTCTTTCCTTCCTATTTCTTCCTCACTACTTTGTACGAGAAGATTATGCTGCTCAAGTAAGAATGCTTTATTAAATTTTGGTAAAAAATTAGAAGTTATGTGAACAATTCCTTAAAATTTTCAGAAAGTGTTCACATTATCTTTATTAAATACATTTGCAAAGAGCATAATTAGAAGAGTTTCCAGGTAATTTTGGTAGAGATTATTCAATTCTAGTTAAGATGATTATTTTAGAATGTCCAAGAGAAAACAGTTGAGGGAGTACATATTTATAGAACTACTTTTTTTCCACTTAAAATATAGAATATAAGTTACAATGAAAGTTTAAAATGTGAATGAAAAATGAATGGAAGATAATTTTTTTAATGCATAATGCTAAAAAAGACTGACTACATCTAACATATAAATAACCTAAATTTGGACATTCTGTTAAAATTTAAAAAAAAAATTTTATTACGTTTATTTATTTTTGAGAGGCAGAGAGAGACAGAACATGAGTCGGGGAGGGGCAGAGAGAGAGGGAGACAGAATCAGAAGCAGACTCCAGGTCCTGAACTGTCAGCACAGGGCCCAATGTGGGGCTCAAACTCACGAACCATGAGATCATGACCTAAGCCGAAGCCGGATACTCAACCCACTGAGCCACCCAGGCGCCCCTCTGATAAAATTTTTAAATGTATTTTTGAATAGGTATTAAACGCATATGGCATAAAATCTAAAGGGTACAAATATAAGTACAATGAAAACCAAGTCTTCTTAGTTTCCTAATTCCTCAAAAGATGTCATACTTCTCTGCACCTTGCTTCTTTCACCTGACCATATGTCTTGGCCAAAGTTTAATTAGGAGGTAAGCATTTCACTTGTTGTTCAAAAGAAGTTTACTTAAGGAATATTTACAATATAGGATGGGTCACAGGAAAACAAAGGTATCCTAAGAATTTATTCTAAAAAGTTTTATAACTACCATATTAAGTAAATATGCAACAAAATGTTTTCTTTCTTTTTTAATTAACTGGAGAAGAAAGCTGCTTTGCATTAGTGAAGTCTTTGTCACAAAATATCTTTTTTTGTTACAAAATATCTTTTAAACAAAAGATGCTTTGCCCCTCAAGTATAAAAGTTAAGTCATACCATTCAAAAGAATTGAAATCCAATACGTATCCCATTTACTCTAATTAATTTTAAATTACTTATAATTAGCATATTTTTTATATTAATGGATTTTTTAAGGTTTTAAGAATACTTAAAAACAATTCTCCTATATAGGTTAAGTAAACTCTGTTCAATCATTTTGAATACCAACTGTATACAAATTCTGTTCAATCATATTTATACTAGAAATTTTTACACTAAAAAAGTAAAGCTTTTGCTTTTAAAAAAGGCTGTCAGCCAAGTCTCTGTTCAAATTACCATAAAATCTGAATTAACAGAGACAAAGTTAAGAGAGTCAATAAAAAGGAAAAAAACTTAGCAGGGGTCTTTTTGCCATTTACAGTTTTTCTCATATGAACTAAACAAAAAGACAAGTCCTTAGAAAAGTTAAACTCATTAATGACTTACATAAAGGTACACAGATTTTAAATCCTATGGATTTCCCCTGCCCATGCCCTACTTTGTGTTTTCTCTGCTTCTTGCCTAAACTATTATAATAACTTGCTCACTGGTCTCTCTCTTCCTCTTCCAATGGGATTCCATAAAAAGAAAAAATAAAGGGTCTTTGTAGTAAAAACAAAAAAAAAAAGCTACAGATAGTGACTGTACTTACCATGGTGAGCACTGAGTAATGTATAGAATTGTCGAATCACTAAGTTGCACCCCTGAAACTAACATAACATTGTAGGTCAACTATACTTCAATAATAATTTTTTAATGAAATAAAGAAAACAAAACAAAAACAGCTTGGAAAGTCCTAGGTTAAATGTTAAAAAAAAATTTTTAACCTATAGTAGTCCTTACTGCCTTTAATATTCCATGTGTATTGTGAATGCCCAACATACTATAGTATATAACCATTTCTTAATGTACTGGTGATAAACTACTGCGTCAGTCAAGGTCCTACTTTCCTTTTCCAACTTTATCTCCCATTGTGCTTCCAGACCCTGGAACGCTACAACTCTGACGCCTCTGTCTGTGGTGCCTCACCCTCTGCAGTGTCCTTCCTGTCATCTCTACTTCTTGAAATCACGCCTAGCCATAAAGGAATAGGATGAAAAGGTACCTACTCTAAGAAGTCATTTCAAATTCTCCCCAATGTATTTTCTATATCCCCCAAGTATTCGATAGCTTTATTAAAGCATTTATTTATCTACCTTAGGGTTATCCTGTAAATATAACTTTCTTTATCACTAAATTATAAGACATGGAAAACAAAAACTGCCTGGTACACAGTTGGTATTCAAAACACTTACAAATTGAAACAGTGGTTTTAATTTTCCCCAAGAGTGCCTGAAAATAGAACTCACTGTATTATACAAATACACATAAACCTGCAAAACTGGTAGAACAGATGTTATCACCTCCCACCACCTCCATTTGACAGATTATAATCATCATCATTATTATAGTAAACAGTTAACATTTCTTCAACATTAACTATGTGCCAGCTACCCAGCTAAGTTCTTTACATAATTTTTTTCACTTAATCCTAAAAACAATCATATAAGGTAGGTTCCCATTATTGCCCCCAACTTACCCCCAAATCAGATGAAGAAACTGAAGCTCCAAGGGGTGAAGTTACATGCCCAAGGTCTGACTGCCAGTCAGTTAGGGTTAGCAAGTGGCAGAGCTTAGCGTGAAGTCCAGCTCTGACTACTAAGCTCATCCTGTTAACTGCTACACTTTTCTGCCTTTCAATATTTGCCCAAGTAATTCCCACTAATAAACCATGATGCTAATTGCAGTTCATTTAAACTTGGTAATAAAAAGTATTATCTAGCTTCAAAGATCTCAAAATTCACTAAAATAAAATCTGACATCTATACTGTTGAACCATAACTGCAACATGAAAATGAAAGAATTACTTACTTGCACAATTTGCCTTCTGCCATGTGGAGTTAAAAAACTCAGACAGAATCACAACTATCTGCATTCTATCTGCCATTAAGAGGCTTCTGGCACAACTATGACTCTCTGACGTATTCTGTAACAACAACAAAAAGGTAGAAAAATATAATCTGAGTACTTTTAGACTTCCTAAACAACAACATAAGGCAAAAGTTCTCATAAAAATAATTAAAGGATTAGAAGCATTTTAACTGTTTGATATAAGCAAATAATGACATAATTAATAACCATAATAAAAGCAGCTAATATTTACTGGTACCAGGTTCACTAGCAAGGGAAGAAAATCTTTGCTTCTTAAATAAATATTTGCTTCTATTAAACAATCTCAACCATTTAGGGCCAAATTGTGTCTTGTTTCTTGCTTTTTACACATAGGAAAAAATTCCGGAAGGCTTTCATCAAAATGTAGCACTGGCATTATCTCTGAATAATGGAAATATGGTGATTTTTATTTTCTTTTTTGCCTCATTTACGCTGCCTAAATTTTTCTACAATGAACATATATTATTTACATAATTTCTTTAATCTCAGTAAATGATCACACATTTGAGTTTTATCTTCTGGGCAACTTTTGGTGCAAAAATCTTATAATCCACAAGACAATGTGACACATCCAATTTGTACCCAAATAGTTTATACCCAGATAGAATGAATATGCTTTCCACAGGTCATCTGAATAATAAAACTCACACTATGCAAATAAATAAATCCAAGTCCCTAAACTATTTGATCCTTATCTATTCCTTTTCCCCTTTGTCCCAAGAAAGGAATTAAGTCATGCTGACCCTTCATTCTTTCAAAGCTATTTAACTCCTACTACTTACCAGGCACTGTAAGAATCCTGGAGTTTTGAGAACACAGAAAGTGTAAGGGAATGCCATAAACACTGGGACTTCAAGAACCTCCCCAGATTAACTACCAAGTCTTGTCAAGACTACATTCTACATGGCTCTGAAATCTGTCCATTTCTCCCCATCACAATGGTCTAGCCACCATTTACCACATCACTGCAAGAGTCTCTTAATTCACCTCTCCACACCTGCTCTTCCCCTACCCTCCTCAGTCTGTTTCCTCCACTTTCTCTCATGTAACCAGGATGGTTAATGTACGAATCTCATCGTGTCATTCTACAGAATTAAACCTCTCAGTAACATCGCACTGCTTCAACATCAAAGTCTAACCCTTAAACATACTCCCACCAGGCCCATATGACCTGGTACCTGCCTACTTCTTCAGGCTCAGGTCACAGGTGTCCTTCTGGCTCATAGTACTTTGAGTTCTTTCTAGTGCTCAAACACACCAGACTCAGTCTTCACACCTGTTACTTCTTTTGGACGTATACCTTCTCTTCCCCGCCCCACACCCTCCCAGATTTTAGGTATCAGCTTTAACCGCTGACCACTCTACCTATCACCAGCCCTAGTCAAGATCAGCTCCCTTGTTATATGCTTTGGTAGCATCTGGGTTTTTTTTTTTTTTTACTTGGCAACACTTATCACACCTGAATTAAGTAATTACTTATATTATAATATAGTTAATGCCTGTTTTCCCTACCAGACTACAAGGTCTGCTCATTCACAGCTATATCCCTAGTAACTACCACTGGCCTGTATATAATACTCAATAATTTTCTTGAATGAATGCATTAGAAGCATTATTTTCTGATTGCTAATGAAAGATACAGATTATTATGTTATTCTATGTTGATTCTCCCCCTATATTCTTAAGAATTTGTGTATTAATCTATACGGAAAAAAAGTATGTTGACCACTTCCAGATACATACCCCTAATCACTAGCACCTTCATAAATACATATACATATCTATCCATATCTATATCTATGTACACTTTAGACAAACCAAGTAGAATGAGATAGAGCTAAGCAATTCAGAGTTTGGGGGGGGGGGGGGGGGCAAAGCATCCTGGCAACTTCTCTGAGGATGCTGAACAGCTCAATGAAACCACCATCCATTTAAATTAAAAGAAAAAAAAATACTGACTGTAAGGAAGAGGGAATCAGTTCTGTATTCTTTACCTTCAGATAATAAAACCATATGCAGGCCTTGTCTCAATAATTCTAAGAGGAACTGATAAGAAAACAATTCTTATCAGACAATTCTATTATAGTTAAATGAATTAGCTTGCTGTACCAGAGAAACAGCTTGCTAATTTCTACCTTAGATTCTTTTTCTCCTTGTTATACTCCCCTCCTCTCTCAATCAACCCATGGACATGGATTTGGCCTAAAGAGATGATAAAGGATATCTCGTTCAAAATTCAGCTCATAGGTTTTCTCTGATTAATGCCCCCTTGCTCTGTTCCCTCCTTTAATTCAGTATCTCCTTCACCCTTCTGCTGTAAATTGCTATTGTATGAATTATAACATTCACATTGATGATTTTTTTTTCCTTTTTTCTTTTTCACAAAAGAGGTTTATCTCTCCAACTGATAGTTTGGAGCTTGGGCCTTATCCTTCTTTTCCTCCTGTATCGTTTTACCAGCCCAATATTTAAAAATACCATGTCCCAAATTAAACTCATTTAAATGAAAGACTGAGTTTATGTGAGTCAAAGAAAATACATTACTCTTGAGAAATACCCCCTCCGTGCCCGCCCCCCCCCCCCCACAGAAAGGACAACTGATTCCTTCCAGTTCACTCATAAGAAACTCAGAACACTTTTTTTCCAGAAGTTCATTATTACACATGATGATTCAATTCCAGAACCAATCCAAGGAAGCCTATAAAATCCATGAAGTGGGGTGCCTGGGTGGCTCAGTCGGTTAAGCGTCTGACCTCAGCTCAGGTCATGATCTCACAGTTTGTGAGTTCAAGCCCTGCGTCAGGTTCTGTGCTGACAGCTGGAGCCTGGAGGCTGTTTCTGTTCTGTCTCTCTGTCTCTGTCTCTGTCTCTCTCTCTCTGCCCCTCCACCGCTCATGCGTGCTCTCTCTCTCTCAAAAATAAATAAACATTAAAATCCATGAAGTAACTCAGAACTGTAAAAATCATGCTTCTGAGCTAGCAAAGCACATCTAGCTCCACTGAGGAAAGGGAAAGAGGTCAAGGTCTAGGATGTTAGGAATTCCAGACTGGGTAAAGGGTTTTTCTGCCTTTTTAAATCTCTTTACTCTCTTCCTTTCACACAAGGATGAGGTGAGTCCGGTGCCCAGATCCACTGGTAGAATCTGAGAGGCACCTAATTAAAAAAAAAAAAAAAAAAAGAATCTGAGAGGCACGGATGAAAGGAAGGAAGTTTCTGCCATCCCCTACCTGAGGAAGTCTCTCTTGGGCAGTGAGGAATTCATGTGGAAATTCATACACAGAATGGGTGATGGGTACCACTAGAGTTTGGGGTAATTTTTTAACTTTTTCTTAATTCCACTGTATCTACACAAATGAGGAAAGCATTTGCTCCCTCAAAAGATCCAAGCTTTGCATCATGATTCAGTCATGTTGGCCACAAAACTCACTTAATTGCTCAAAACAGATATGATGTCATATCATACCTTGCTATCGTGACAGGGACGAGTCTTGGGTGCTATATTTTAAAATCATAGGAATATAGATAGATGGATAGATATCCACCTTGTTACACCTAACAGAAGTATGCCTGAAAAATAGTGAAGCCTAAGTTTAAGCTATGTTAAAATTAAACACAAATGGAGACCAGACTTGAATATTCCCTGATCAGGCAAAGCCAGTTTAGTCACACAAACAAAAACTTAATTTAGCTTACTTTGCAAGACAAGTGAAGCTATCTTGACCTGGGCTACTTCTTGCTTATCCCTTTGAAAATCATAAGCCAGACTTAAACTGTTCTCCCAAATTGATATGAGGTAACCACTAACCAATTCTCTTTCAGAAAATTCCTATGAAAAATAAAAAGAAAATTCCTATATTGTAACCAACGCTGTGAAGAATTAACAGTCACCATTCTATACTATGTAAACTGCTTTATAATAGTGTATCTCTGAGCCTCATTCCATGTTTTGGTTTGAGTGCTTCCAGTTCATACTGTCTTTTTTGGTGTGTGCACAATAAATTTTACTAATTACTACTTTGGTGATTCCTTGGTTTTAATTGTTTTTTTCCAAACTTGACAACTACCTTTACAGGAAGATTGACCTCATATTTATTTAATGCAAATAAATTTCCTATATATGTTTAAAAAAAAAGATTTACCTTAAGGAATATCAGGCTGACTTAAAGCAGGATGCAATTCTATATAAGTTTTTGTCAAATCAACTATGATTGATGAAATAATTCCTATCACATTTTCGTGAGACTACTTGTCCCCTCAATACAAGAGGAACTTTCCCCCTCCACAACCCTAATGTCATTCCTCATGTTTTTCCTTTACAAGGCATATCCGGCCCACACCTCATGACTCCTACCAGCCCTGACACTCTTATCCTTTCCTACTCTAGACCCTATAAAATTTCTTATTAGTTAGGAACACGTATTCTTTCTCTTTCTTTCTTCCTTCCTTCCTCTTTTCTATTAAACCCTTCACAGGACCTACCACATGACCAGAAAAGCACTAAGGGTATCAAGAATGGAGGGTAGATATATCATTTCCTAAAATTTTAACTCCCATTTACTGAGAACTATTACTATGTGCTAGTTTTCTAAGAGCTCCTTTCATCTTACAGATAAGAATACAGACAGAGAATGTAAGTAATTTGCTCAGAGTATACGGCTAAAAGATGAACCTTCATATGTCAGCTCTTGTAATTCTTGTAACAGTCACAACAGGCGGCTGTTTTTTTCCATCTTACCGAGGGGTCTATACTGAGTCTAATACTAAGTCTATACTACATAAATCCATACTAAGACTATAAATAATTAATCCAAGACCAAGCTGCTATAAAGTGGTGCATCTGATATTTTCTGGCTACCAAGCTCAATCTTCCTAACCACTGCCATACTAGAGTTTCTCCACTCTACGTGGAGTTTCAGGAAAGGGTCCTTTCTGGGAACACCAAGTAGAGATGGGAAGAAGCTGTATTGGAGTGGGGCGAAGAGGGTAAAGGAGGGAAGGGAAAGGAAAAGTAGGGTTAAGGGTGTAGGAGACCCAAGAAAAACCATACCTATCTGCAAATATGTACCAAGCTGCCCAACAGCAGCTACGGAGGCAAAAATCGAAACTCCAAGCCCTATAATGCCACCCACTTTTCTGATGCCCCCAACTCCACAATCCCAGTCCAACCCTTTTTTCTTACAAACAGGAAAACTGAGCGCCCCCCCCCCCCCCGCCTCGAGTTACCATCATTACATCCTCCTTTCCCAACCCTCCACGCCGGAGGTCCAGGGGGTGCTCCGCTACCCACCCCCACGGCTCGACTGATGTTGTCCATCTTGTTCGCGACCTGTTGGAAGAGGGGATAGCAGGTCTGACAGAGGCGCACCGGCCGGGCGCTGCGCACTAAGCACCCGGTCAGCTCTGCGCTGCTGTTGGCGAAGTCCAGTAACAGCTCCCGACACTCGGGATCCAGATCCGGCAGGTCCGGGGGTAACGACAGTGGCCCCAGCCTTCCGCCCTGCAGCAGGGTCAGGGACAAGTCCTCCACCTCCAGCAACTGCTGCTCCGACAGGAGGTCGTGGAGGACCCTGTGGGGGCTGCTGACCACGGCGATCGCTCCCAGAACCAGCCCCGACCACAGAAGCGGCACCAGCAGCAGCCGCCGCAAAAGCAACGACCTCCGCCACGCGACTGGCGCGTCTAGCTCCATCGCGGGGTCCGCAAACCCCAAAGCACTCAACCCGCCTCTCCCCCGCGAGCCGGCGCAGCTGACGGCCGTCGCTTCCGGCTTCCTTGGGCGCAGGCCGCGAGCTGGGTCACGAGGCGCGCGCGTCATGGCCCGCCCCGGCGCGCGGCGCCCCGCCCCATTGGCTGCCGAGAGCCGCGCGCGCGCTCGTGCAGAAGCGCGCGCACAAAGGCAGGTTCGCGCTCCTGGTCGGCTACAAGCACCTGACGGAGGGGATGCGAGACCGAGGGTGGCGTCAGGCTGTGGACCGCAGAGCAGAGGCTCCCCACCCTGTGAATACAGGCGTCCAGCGCTTTGAACAACTGAATCACGGGGGTCTTGGCCCTCTGTCGCCCACCGCTTTGGGATTCCCTGCGTTCTAGAAGTCTGAGGAGTTACTTCACACAGCAGAAAGAGGGACGGCCTCCGCCGTGAGAATTACGTGAGTTCCCCGAGAAAGCCTTCCGGCAGGTGCCTTTGCAGGTTTTTGCTTGGTGGTTTCTTAGCACAATTTCCTCCCTCATCCTATTTGGAAGGAGTAATAACGTCTGTTAATTATTTTGGGTAGGGGAGCCCAGTGGCTTCCGAGCTTTTTTTTCCTTTTAACTTCAAAGTGTCAACATCAGCGTTGTCCAAAAGCCTTTCTGCGATAATGGAACAATTCTATATCTGCATTTTCTAATACGGTAGCCACTAGCCACTTGTGGCTGCTGAGCGATTGTGACTTAGCTACGGCGACCGAGGAAATTAATTTTTCATTGAACTTAATTTAAATGTAAATAGTCCCATGCGGCTAGCGGTGCCGTGTTGGAGAGCGCAGGTCCAAGTTCTCTCCCAGTGTAAGCCTGGTCCTAGGGTGGCTAACGTCAGGGTTTGCTTGGTACTTGGAGGGGTTCGCGAGGTGCAGCACAAACCTGCAGCCAGGGCAAAAACCTGGGAAGTCCTGGGCAAACCCCGTAACTGCAAGCTCCCGATTTCTGACATGCCCGAGGCCATGGGAGAGGCCACTCCAAGGAGCGCGGCGATACCACTGCTGGGCTGCAGGATGTAAGCTAATGACCTGGAAAACGGTTTTCTGACAACTATCTGACGAACACGTGTGGTAGAAAAAATATTTCCTGGTGTTTTGTATCGTCCTGCTTTCATTTCTGCCTTGCAAAATTGCAGGGCTACTGTACTAGCTCCCATTCCGCTTATAGTGTTAATTTATGTTTCTGAGCATTCTTAAAGTTTTTAGCCAGTCTGTTCGGTTATTGTTTTGTATTTCTAAATTTGCTAGATGGCTAAATTTGCTAGATGGCTAAATTTTGCTCCATTTTCTTTAGCGAGAAACTGAATTAGTAGGAAATTTGACTTATGTAATGATAAATGTATTTCCAGAGAAATAAGAAGAGAAAAAATGTTGTCTTAATTTTCTCAAATGTTATCCTGTCACGTTTAGGTCTTTCTGTGTATTTCTGTTTCTATGTATCTAAGAGTTCTTTCAGGCATCATCATGAGTAAATTGTTTAAACTCTGAAAAGTAATGTAGCACAATCAACAGCATGACAAAGGCACATACTCTCTGACCCAACAAGTCCACTTCTAGGAATTTATTTTAAACATATACTAACCTTGTATAGACACCATGACTAACTGCAGTATTGTTTGTAATAGTTAAAAAAAAAAAAAGGCTTGGGGCGCCTGGGTGGCGCAGTCGGTTAAGCGTCCGACTTCAGCCAGGTCATGATCTTGCGGTCTGTGAGTTCAAGCCCCGCGTCGGGCTCTGGGCTGATGGCTCAGAGCCTGGAGCCTGTTTCCGATTCTGTGTCTCCCTCTCTCTCTGCCCCTCCCCCGTTCATGCTCTGTCTCTCTCTGTCCCAAAAATAAATAAACGTTGAAAAAAAAAAAAGGCTAAAAGAGAATGTGAAAGAAATCACGTTTTCCCCTTCCTTCCTGGAACAAAGGGTGTCAGAGAACAGGTAAGAAGAGGAGGACAGGGGTGCCCTGCTGGCTCAGTGGGTAGAGTGTGGGACTCTTGATCTTGGGGTTGTCAGTTTGAGTCCCATGACGGGTGTAGAGATTTTTTTTTTAATCTTAAAATAAAAGAAGAAGAAGAGGAAGAGGGCATTAGAGGATAAGGAGAAAGCATCAGCCTGATACAGGTATTGGATCATGAGTAGAGTAAGAAGAGGGGCGCCTGGGTGGCTCAGTCGGTTAAGCATCCGACTTCAGCTCAGGTCACGACCTGGGTGGCTCAGTCGGTTAAGCGTCCGACTTCAGCTCAGGTCACGATCCCACGGTCCATGAGTTCGAGCCCCGCATCGGGCTCTGTGCTAACAGCTCAGAGCCTGGAGCCTGCTTCCGATTCTGTGTCTCCCTCTCTCTCTGACCCACCCCCGTTCATGCTCTGTTTCTCTCTATTTCAAAAATAAATAAACTTAAAAAAAATTTTTTTTTAAATGAGTAGGGTAAGAAGAGTTTCCATGCAGGGAAGGGGGGAGCAGTGAGTGGGAGTCTGCTTATGTTCAGAAGGATTGATCAAATAAGTAAATATATTAAGGATAATGAAGGTCCAGTTTCTCACTCTCAGAGAAGGGAGTTACAAATATGAAAAGAGAGACCAGTAGAATGAACTCTGTAGTGTTGGATTAGAATTAGCAATATCAGTGACTGGACATACATACAGATATAGAAATAAATATAGTTGTATATGGGCGTGTGTGTGTGTGTGTGTGTGTGTATTTTCCCTGGCTTTGTCCACTGAGAAGGCCTGGTAGCAGAGGCACCCCATTAATAATAATGAGCACATACTGGGCCCAGGTGGTAGCTTCTAAATATTACTCTCCCCTAAAGGAAAACTAAGAATCCTTGGAGAAATAACTGATTCCACCACTGGGGCAGCGGAAAAACACAAGTTTAGCCTGGATCATCTTGTTGTGCCAGAAAGTAAGAAAGTGCTCAAAGAATTGATGGGGGGGGGGGGGGCGCGCCTGGGTGGCTCAGTAAGTTGAGCCTCCGACTTTGTCTCAGGTCGTGATGTCACTGTGAGTTCAAGCCCCGCATCAGGCTCTGTGCTGACAGCTCAGAGCCTGCAGCCTGCTTCAGATTCTGTGTCTCCTCCTCTCTCTGCCCCTCCCCTGCTCTGTCTCTCTGTCTCTCAATAATAAATAAATGTTAAAAAAATTAAAAAAAAAAAAAAAGAATTGATGGGGACATGAAAACAACATACAGCTTGAATAGGCTCCCCCTGGCCAAACCTGGGACACTTTGAGCATCAAAATAATATTGGTCAACATGTAATAATCCATTGAATAAAACAGGAAACCGCAAGCCTATATTGATACATTTTTTTAGGTTTTATTTATTTTTGAGAGAGAGAGAGAGAGGGGGAGAGAGAGCATCCCAAACAGGCTCTGCACTGTGAGTGCAGAGCCCAACTCGGGGCTTGAACCCACGAAATATGAGATCATGACCTGAGCCAAAACTGAGAGTTGGATGCTCAATCGACTGAGCCATCCAGGTGCCCCGCCTATATTAATGTATTTAAATGAATGAATAAATTGAATATTTAATAAGGAATACGATATTTACATATTTTAAAAGTTCCTCCCCCCAAAATACTTATTAATTACAAATGGAAAAAAAATGATAAATTTATAGTGGAGAAGTCTGTCAGATCCCACATTAATCAAATGGTCAACATGAATATCATCCAATTGGATAAATAGAAATTGTATGCCACCTGATGGAATGTAGTTAGAAGATCACAACATCACTTCTGTTATATTCCTGCCGAAGATACATGACATGATGCTAATATGAGAAAGCATCAGACAAATCAAATTAAGGTTCACTCTGTAAAATAGCTAGCTTGTAATCTTCAGAAGTGTATGGCTATAAGAGTCAGGGAAAGATTGAGGGACTGCACCTGACATAAAGGACATTATTGGAAAACTAGTGAAATTTGAGTAGAGTCCGATAATTAGATGGTAGTAATGTATAATGTTCCTGATTTTGATAATTATATTGTGTCCATGTAAGAAAATATTTTTATTTGTAGAATATGTATATAGAAAAGCATTCAAGAGTAATCGGATATTAGGTCAGCAACTTACTTAAGTATTCTGCTGGGTGGGACAGAGTTGTAGGGAGGTTATTGTAAACAGACTTTCAGACTTTTAGCTTCAGTTTACATTTTCAAAGATACCTCAGATCCTGTATCTCCCATGTTTCTTGAGAATTCTATAATGTAATTCACTTGCTTTTTTTCCACTGTAGGCTTAGGATTCAACTATTCCAGTTCTGCTAAATCAGTTGTCATTAGTCCAGTTGCTTTCCAGCTTCCAGTAGTCTTATTTTGTTTTCTCTCCTCCTGCTCTCTATGTCTTTGTGTGTCAAAAATCTTTTTACTGTCATTTTGGTGGGATTTCAGGAAGAAGCAGATCTAATCATGTATTCAACTTGCTATCTTAAATGGCAGTTTCCTCTGTTTTACTTCACTCTTTAGTAAAGTAATTAGAGTGTGTCTTATGCCCCCCACCTTCACCCATTAGCTGATAACCTCATGGAGAATATGAACTGTGTCCTGTTTATATTTGTATACTCAAGTACTGGCCTTAGTAAAGTACTCAGTACACTTGTTACATTGAATTTACGTTGTAATTCAAATGTACATCTGCTTTAAATGGTTTTTCCATTGATACATCAGTAGAAACTTATACTTCTATTTTCCAAATTCTCTAATATGCAAAAAAAAAAACCCACAATAAGTTAACTCCTAATGCCCATAAACTTTGCATACCTGACTGGAATGACCTGAACACATGGAACATGTAAATCATATTCATTCATTACACTTTGCAAAGAGTCTCATGTATTCACTCTGGTGACCAATCTCATTTCCAAATCTCCAACCCCGAAATAGAGTACTTTATAGCCTCTGCATTGGGGTATTTTTATTTTTTTATTTTTTTTTTAAATTTTTTTAACGTTTTATTTATTTTTGAGACAGAGAGAGACAGAGCATGAATGGGGGAGGGTCAGAGAGAGGGAGACACAGAATCTGAAACAGGCTTCAGGCTCTGAGCTGTCAGCACAGAGCCCGACGCGGGGCTCGAACTCACAGACCGTGAGATCATGACCTGAGCTGAAGTCGGCCGCTTAACCGACTGAGACACCCAGGCGCCCCGACATTGGGGTATTTTTAAAACAATGAAGTTTAATCGCATTTACCTGACAGACTATCTGGTTATAGATGCATATTTCTCTTAGATGAATTTTATTAGAACTTTAACTTTGTATCAATATATTTTTAAATAAATATCTCCTCAATAAAGAAATGAATAGAGGGGTGCCTGGGTAGCTTAGTCTGTTAAGCGTCCAACCCTTGTTTTTGGCTCAGGTCATGATTTCACAGCTCATGAGATCAAGCCCTATGTTGGGCTCTGTGCTGACAGCACACAGCCTACTTGGGATTCTCTCTCTCCCTCTCTCTTTCTCTCTGTCCCTCCCCACTCGCCCTCTCTCCCTCTTTCCCTCTCTCTCTAAATAAATAAAACTTTAAAAAATGAAATATTCATGAATATGTGTACTCCAGAATTTGTATATTGTGAGTGGCCAAATTCTGATCATTGAATCCATTTCCCAATAACAGGAAGACTCATGGTTAATTAGATATATAACATATGGTGCTGTTTTTCTCCTATAGCCAGAATTCATGAGTCCAGGAAGCAAGGGGTAACAATGGGAATGGTAAATCTCACTGTTAAGCCTAATAATTCACTAGCACAATTTTGCTTCCTGTCCCCATGACCTTATGTTCCACTGGTCTAGAGGTCTTTGTTCCAAGGGGAGGAATGTTTCTACCAGACGATACAATAATGATTCCACTGAACTGGAAATTAAGACTGCCGACTGGCCACTTTGGGTTCTCCATGTGTCTGAATCAACAGGCAAAGAAAGGAGTTACTGTGCTGGCTGGGGTGATTGATCCTGACTACCAAGGGGAAATTGGACTACTCATCCACCATAGAAGGAAAGAAGAGTATGTCTGAAATACAGGGGATCCCTTCGTATTACCATGCCCTGTGATTAAGGCCAATGGAAAACTACAACAACCCAACCCAGACAGAACAACTAATGGCTCACATCCTTCAGGAATGAAGATTTGGGTCACCCTAACGGTAAAGAATCATGCATGACCACCTGAGATGCTGGCTGAAGACAAAGGGAAAACAGAATGGGTAGTGGAAGAAGGTAGTTATAAATACAAGCAATGACCATGTGACTAGTTATAGAAGTGAGGACTATAATTGTCATGAGTATCCTTACTTTGTTATGCATGTGTGTGCGTGTATTTCACCAATACCTTTGTTTTCTTCCCTCTTGTATTTCCTTATCATATAATGTAAGATATATTGACTTATGTCATAATATTTAAGTATTGTTAATTTTACATTATAGAATTTGAATTATGGGATATGAAGAAGAGTGAACATCATTCAACAGTATTACCTCCCTTTCAAGGGAAAGGGTTAGAATGTTTTTGGTTTATGCAAGATATTATATCATGTTAGGTAGAATTATGACCTTGTTATTGTCATTATTTAGAGATTAAATTTGGTTTAAGGAGATGCATATGGGTTCCAAGTTGACAAGGGGTGGACTTCTTTCTGATGGTTAATTGTATATATCAACTTGACTGGGCCATGGAGTGCCCAACATTTAGTCAAACATTATTTTGGGTTTGTCTGTGAGGATGTTTCTGGATAAGCTAACATTTGAATGAGTACACTGAATAAAGCAGATTGCCCTCCCTAATTTGGGTAAGCTTTACTGAGTCAATTGAAGACTTAAGTAGAACAAAAAGGCTGGGTCAGAGGGGACTCCTCCTGCCTGATTGCTTTGAGCTGGGACATTGATTTTTTTTTTTTTTCTGCCTTAAGACTTGAACTGAAACATCAGCTCTTCTTGGGTCTTAAGTCTGCAAGCTTGTGGACTGGAACTGAAACCATTGGCTGTTCTGGTTCTTAGGCCTTCCGACTCACAATATAACCACACATCAGCTCTTCTAGGTCTGTAGCATGCCAACGGTAGATCTTGGGTCTTTTCAGCCTCCATAATATGTTAGGCAATGCTTTATAATCCATCTCTCCTCCCCACTCTCTCTATCTATATCTAGTTCTCTCTCTCTCCCTCTCTCTCTATATATCCTATTGGTTCTATTTCTCTGGAGAACCCTAACAGACATATTTTAATTATATATTGAAAGGTGATTGCCCTACTTAAAAAATCTTATTAATTGTTCAATGTTTATTAATAACCATATATGGATTTTATGTATCTTTTGATAGTTTCAAAGTATGTTTTATTATTTGTTATCCATTTAATTTGTTGGGATATATAGATTGCTAAAGAAATGAACAAGATGCTATTTCTATACAGTATGCCTTCCTTAAATCAAGTTTTAAGTATTCTTCAAGAAGCATAGAAGGATGATAACAAGTAGTACTTGCTCCAAATGTTGCCATAGGTGAACTGGACAACATGAACTTCCTGAGACCTGGACATTCATAGACTTACCTTGTTTGTAACATTTGCTTCCTTCTGCCTCTGTTGTCATGTACACAGTGAACGTGACTTACAAAGAAGGCAGTGTCAAATTGTTTGCTATGTTTCTTTTGTAACGGATTTTATTTTTCTTCCAATTTTAGTCCTGCCTAATTGTTCCATTCAAGTAAAGTCATTTAATCTCTCCTGTTCTGATTGATACTTTAATTATCCAGGTTTAACCAGCTGTGTCCACCTCAACCTTTTATGAAGAAAGGAGAGCTATGGTTTCTGAATTTGAGTAATGAAACTATAGACAGGATCATTTTGTCTCCCCAAAATTAGAGAAAGAAATTACCCACGAAAAGAGCACCATGGGGGTGGTGGTTGCCTATCCAGTCCCCTTTATTAGTCTCTTAACATTTTAAAGACTATGACGGTTATTTAAACTAATTACTTGAGGGGCACCTGGGTGGCTCAGCTGGTTAAGCATCTGACTCTTGATTTCTGCTCAGAACATGACCTCACAGTTTGTGAGTTCAAGCCCTACATTGGGCTCCACGCTAATGACAGTGTATAGCCTGCTTGAGATTCCCTCTCTCTCTGCCCCTTCCCTACTTGTTCTCTCTCTGTGTCTCAAAATAAATAAACTTTTTAAAATAAAATAAAATAAAATAAAATAAAATAAAATAAAATAATGACTTGAGAGGCACCTGGCTGGCTCAGTTGGTAGAACATGCAACTTTCAATCTGGGGGTTGTGAGTTTGAACCCCATGTTGGGTGTAGAGATTACTTAAAAAAAGGAAAAGAGATTGGGGCACCTGGGTGGCTCAGTCAGTTAAGCGTCTGACTCTGGATCTTGGCTCAGGTCATGATCTCACAGTTCATGAGTTTGAGCCCCACACTGGGTTCTGCACAGATGGTAAGGAGCCTGCTTGGGATTCTGTCTCTCCTCCCTACCCCTCCCCCACTTGTGCATGCTCTCTCTCTCAAAATAAATAAATAAACTTAAAAAAAAAAGATTATATGATGATGAAATGAGTTAAAAAGTAATTACTTGATTTTATAGCAAAGAAATATATATATGCATATAAATATTATATTATATATAAATCTAATATATTATATATAAATATATATACATATAAATCTTGGACTTGTCAGATCTCATTTTGACTCCTCTGGAGCACCTCGATTGTATTCCTAGATCTTCAGAGACTGGATTCTATGTGCATTTGAAAATAACTACTAGCTGAAGTGATAGAAGCAATAATGTGACTGTAGAACTAACAGGTAGGCTTCTATCAAGACAGTCTATCTCTTGGCTCACTTTTGGTTTCAAGAAACAGAAACCAACTCAAGTTAACTTAAGCAACAAGTGGAAAATGTAAGAATGAAACCAAGGCCATGTCTCAGGGATGAGACATTCTCTCTTTGTTCCACTCTATGTATCTAACTACCTAATCTTCGTGGTAGAAAATATGGCTGCAAAAAATGTTTTTTATATCTCCTGCATTTAAAGATTTCAACCTAAACACAGACCAGATCTCTTACTCCCCGTTCCAAATTTTCCAAGACTGAATCTCTGTCCAGTCCAAACTGTATCTAACAACGTTAGGGGACATAATTTATAACCATGGCTGCTTGGAGACTATCCTGTGACTATGTAGATAAGGGGAAAGGGAGAAGTTTGCAGAGAAAGGAGAGCCGATGCCAAACTTAATAGGGGTCATTTGCAAGACCCTTCGCTTTCCTCCTAATGGAAAATTGATATTAAACAGTATCTTAGGGGCACCTGGGTGGCTCAGTTGGTTGAGCATCCAATTCTTGATTTCAGCTCAGGTCATGATCTTATAGTTCATGGGATCAAGCCCTGCTATGGGCTCTGCACTGATAGTGTGGAGCCTGCTTGGGATTCTCTCTCTACCTGTCTGCCCCTCCCCCACTTGTGCTTTTTCTCTCTCTCTCTCTGTCTCTCTCTCTCTCTCTCTCTCAAAAAATAAATAAATAAACAACAACAAAAAAAAACACAGCTTGCTGGAGTCCATGTTGAGGAAGAGGAAATGGATGGTATAAAAAGTAGATTGGGTAAAAGGAAAACTTTTGAGGCAACTGGGTTTTTGGTGACTTTCTTTAATTCAAACCATAAGTATGGTTTCTCGAAATACAGCTCATTATTTGGGCCATTCTTACACGAAGAGATTTAATTGAGTGTGGCAAATTTATTACTGGATTTTGAGCCATCTTCAAATTCAGATATATGTTAAGTATCCAGATCAGCTTTGTAGAAATGACTAGAATGGACAAGTAGTGACTCAGTTATTTCCATCCTATAAACCAGTGGGTTACAGCCTGCGATCCCTAGACATCTAAGAGTACATAAAGAAAGAATTAAGCAAAACTAAAAGGCAACCAATGGAATGGGAGAAGATATTTGCAAATCACATATCAGATAAAGGGTTAGTGTCCAAAATCTGTAAAAAACTTATCAAACTCAACACCCAAAAAAATAATCCAGTGAAGAAATGGGCAAAAGACATGAATAGACACTTCTCCAAAGAAGACATCCAGTTGGCTAACAGACACATGAAAAAATGCTCAACATAACTCATCATCAGGGAAATACAAATTAAAACCGCAATGAAATACCACCTCCCTCCAGTCAGAATGGCTAAAATTAACTCAGGCAACAACAGATGTTGGCAAGGATGCAGAGAAAGAGGATCTCCTCTGCATTGCTGGTGGGAATGCAAAGTGCAGCCACTCTGGAAAACAGTATGGAGGTTCTTCATAATGTTAAAAAAAGAACTACCCTACAACCCAGCAATTGCACTACTAGGTATTTATCTAAGGGATACAGGTATGCTGTTTTGAAGGGGCGCATGCACCCCAATGTTTATAGCAGCACTATCCACAATAGCCAAAGTATGGAAAGAACCCAAATGTCCATTGACAGATGAATGGATAATGAAGATTTGGTATATATATAGAATGGAGTATTACTTGGCAATCAAAAAGAATAAAATCTTGCCATTTGCAACAACATGGATGGAACTGGAGGGTATTATTATACACTAAGCAAAATAAGTCAGAGAAAGACAAATATCATATGACTTCACTCATATGTAGAATTTAAGATACAAAACAAATGAACATAAGGGAAGGGAAGCAAAAATAATGTAAAAACAGGAGGGCCATAAAACATAAGAGATTCTTAAATACAGAGAATAAACTGAGGGTTGCTGGAGGGGCTATAGTTGGGGAGATGGGCTAAATGGGTAAGGGGCATTAAGGAAGACACTTGTTGGGATGAGCACTGGGTGTTATACATAGGGGATGAATCACTGGAATCTACTCCTGAAATTATTATTGCACTATATGCTAACTAACTTGGATGTAAATTACAAATAAATAACCAGAAAATAAATAGGCACAAAATGAGATAAAGGCATTTTCATATTTCACTGTACTGATCAGCTAGTGGTGTCAGTAAATTTGTTCCCTGTGCCATGTAACATTAAAAGGGGCTTACTTTAATTAAAAAAAAAAGATCCATAAGCTATTTCCAACATTTCATAAAGTCCAAAAGAAATCATAAATTTACCTGACACAAAGCTACTTAAAAAACATCAAAATTTTATGTTTATACTGTAATTATTCCAAGGCAGGAAGTAAGCCTATTATTCCATGCTGATCCTAAGCTCTGTATATATCTATCTGTCTGTCTGCCTATCTATCTATATATCTATCTATCTATCTAGATATGTGCACACATACATACACACACATATACATAAACACACAAATGCATACATAATACATACAATAGTTCATTAAATAGATTCTGGGTAAATGAATTACATCCTGGGAGAAATGTGACTTTAATAAATTTATATGTGGCCACTATTATTCTGTTTATATTCTAAAGGCTATAGAAAAAGAAATTTAAAGTTCAAGATTACCAAAGTCAACTTTCCTGGACATCTATAAACATGAGATAACTAGGCATCTCTCTAAAATAATAAGGTCTAAAATAATGACCTCTGGAAAATCCTCCTACTTTCCTCTTAAAATATATTAAAATATCATCTAGCCCATTATTAGAAGATGTATTGATTAGGATAGTATAATGCCTTAATGATGAAGACTTGTGGGTGATAAGTTGTTACCAGAAATGTTCTGCCTTTAGAGCATGAATTTTGATCATCCTGTGAATGTCAAGACCTTGGATGTTTAGGATTTCCTGAAAGTCCTCATCTCCATAATGATCACAAGCACTTGTTTATTCTTCTGCTTCATTCCATGATTAGGCCTTCTCAACCCAGATGGGAAGAACAAGATGGATAGGGGGCGCCTGGGTGGCTCAGTCAGTTAAGCGTCCGACTTCATCTCAGGTCATGATCTCACAGTTTGTGAGTTTGAGCCCCGTGTTGGGCTCAGTGGTGACAGCTCAGAGCCTAGAGTCTGCTTCAGATTCTGTCTCCCTGTCTCTGCCCCTTCCGTGCTCATACTCTGTCTCTGAAAAAGAAACGTTAAAATTTTTTTAAAAAATAATTAAGATGGATGGGAAAGGTTTCTAAAATATTTATTCTCTACCTGTAGTCCACACTGTCAGAGATCTTTCATGCCTTTAGCAGTGGTACACACATTTACCTGAAATCCACTTTGGAGCAAAGCCACTCCTCTTCCTATAGCCAGGATATCTCAGTAGGTCATTTTGAGCAGCCTTGAACACTTCTCTCACCTCATCAAGGCTCAAACCTCTGCACTAAGTTGTTTTCCATTTTGCCTTTCAGAAAATGATTACAGTTGACCCTTGAACAACATGGGTTTAAACTGTGGAGGCTTAATTATACATGAATTTTTTTGATAAATACAGTACAATACTATAAATATATTTCCTTTTATGTTTGTCTTAATAACATTTTCTCTAGCTTTATGGTAATAATACAGAATATAATACACATAACATACAAAATATATGCTAATCGATTGTTTATGTTATCAGTAAGGCCTCTAGTCAACAGGAGGCTATTAGTAGTTAAGTTTGGGGGGAGTCAAAAGTTATACATAGATTTTTCCACTGCACAAGGGTCACTGCCCAACTTCTACATTGTTCAGGTCAACTGTAATCCCAATTCAAATAAAAAAGTCCATAATTGCAACTTCATCTTTAAATGTACCCTCTACTGGAGCACCTGGGTGGCTCAGTCAGTTAAGCATCTGATGTCGGCTCAGGTCATGATCTCACAGTTTGTGGGTTCAAGTCCTGCATCAGGCTCCATGCTGACAGCTCAAAGCCTGGAGCCTGCTTCAGATTCTGTGTCTCCCTCTCTCTCTGCCCCTCCCTGGCTTGCACTCTGTCCCTCTGTCTCTCAAAAATAAATAAATGTTAAATGTACCCTCTCCTTCAGTCTTGGAAATGATATATCTAAGTTTGAAAAAAAGTTAATGAGATTAGACGCAATAAGGTAGACACAAATTCTAATAAGACTTACTACTTTTTTAAAGCATTGGTTTAAGTATAAAGCTACACAGAAACAGACCATAAATACAGAGAACAACTGATGACTGAGAGAACGGAGAGAGTAGGGGGAATGGGCAAAATGGGGGGAGGGGAGTGGTAGATACAGGCTTCCAGTATGGAATGAATAAATCACAGGAATAAAAGGTACAGCACAAGGAATATAGTCAGTGGTATTGTAATAGCACTGTATGGTAACGGATGGTAGTAGCTGTACTTCTAGTGCATAAGGTATAGACTTTTTGAATCATTATGTTGTACACCTGAAACTAAATGTAACATCGTATATCAAATATACTTCAATAATAAATACATAAATATAAGGCTACATATTTATTCAAAATTGATTCATATTTTATGATGGACTAATCACTTCTCAAATGTGCTTCTTTGTAAGGCTATGAAAAGGGAAGAGTAGGTAGGACATGCATTAATGAGTGTAAGGTTTTCTCACCCTTAAATACTTGTACAAGATGTTCTTTGTAAAGCAAATGTAGTGAAAATCCCCTTTTCTTCCTTGAAGCATCTGTGAATCTTTCTTCTTTATATAAAATGAGGTTTTTGGTGAACACATGACAAGGAAGAGGTTCAATGTAACAAGCAATCATGTTATTTCAAAGAGCTCCATCTCTAAGTTTCCACGCTGAAGCTTTTTAGAAAGGATAGGTTGCAACATGTGAGCAATTTAAAAGTGTAACATTTCATTTACAGGTTCAGAGTAGCTTTCAATTCCCTTCCTAGTGTGCTTCTAATTAAATCTTAATTGTACCATACACTATGAAATGAAAGAAACACTGATATACTGGGTTTTCAATAAGAGAAAGTCAAGATGGCCCTCATAAAATGGCTAGCTAATCTAAAGAAAAGGAATAAAATGTGAAAACGAGCCTCAAAATTAAAACCTAACATTTGAAGCTGCATAATTATTAAGTTATCAGAAATAACATTTTTTGATAGACCCAGATGATTTAAATATATATGATTATAGTAGATCACCAGAATGCATGAGGAGTAGTGAGTAGGTAGCAAATGTAATAAAAATGATATATCCAATAATTTAAGTTGCTACTTTATCATATGCCAGTTTTCAAATACATCCTCATGAAATAAACATTTTTAAAGTTGATTTATCTTAAAGTCAAAAGAAGAAAGGACCAAAAATGTAAGTAGCCCAGTGCTACTTTCAAGATTTTTGTCTGAATGATGGGATAATTGTTACACTTGTTTCATTACTCCTCTTTGGCATGTTCTTGGGTAATTTATATTTTCAACTTAGAGTGACATGATTTTCAAAAACAAATCAATTCCCCTTCCATTAAAAAATTTTTTTTTCTAACCTTTTGTATTTATTTTTGAGAGACAGAGAGCACGAGCAGGGGAGGGGCAGAGAGGGAAGAGGACACAGAATCCAAAGCAGGTTCCAGGCTCTGAGCTGTCAGCACAGAGCTCGATGCGGGACTTGAACCCATGAACTGTGAGATCATGCTCTGAGCCAAAGACAGATGCTTAACCTACTGTGCCACACAGGCGCCCCAATTAAAAAAAATTTTTTTAATGTTTTTATTTTATTTTTGAGAGAGAGAGTGAGCAGGGGAGGGACAGAGAGAGAAGAGGACAGAGGATCCAAGGCAGACTCCACACTGACAGCAGAGATCCTGAGGTGGGACTTGAACTCACAAACCGTGAGATCCTGACCTGAGCTAAAGTCTCTGACACTTAACCAACTGGGCCACCCAGGTGCCCCTCCCCTTCCATTTTTTAATTTTTCCTGTCTATAGAAGTCATAATTCCTAAAATGTGGTGATTTTGAATTTAGAATTTAAATGAGCACACTCTTCCATTATCCCCTGCAACTAGCTCTATAGAGAATTAATGAAATAATAACTTAAATGGTATACCAAGAAAGCCTCCAACAACTATGTGGAACTGAAAACAAAAGTTTTATTTCTCATGTTTAGAGGTCTAGAAGATAAGATCTCAACCCTAGGTTTTTCTCATAGTCTGAGATTAGGAATTTATTCTTTCTTTCTTTCTTTTTTTTTTTTGAAAAATTAAGTACAAAAAAAGCACATATGATAATGTACCAAACACCCATGTTCCCACAACCCAGATTTTAACAGTTATTAGCATTCTGTCACATTTTTTGAAAGTCATTTCTATAAAAGTATTTTTTAAATTCCCCTTCATCTTTCCTCTAATCCCATTCTCTCCTACTCCCTCCCCAATCCAGACTATAACCCACATAATGTGATGTATTAGTATCTATTGCTGCATAACAAATTACTTAAAACATTTATTTTCTTACAGTTTCTGTGGATCAGGAATCCATGTGCTTTAGCTGGACTCTCTGGTCAGGATCTCTCACAATGTTGCAGTTGAGATGTTGCCCCCCGGGGCTGCAGTCATCTCTAGGTTCAACTGGGGTAGAACACTTCCAAGTTCACTCAGAGGTTGTGGGCAGGATTCAGCTCCTGGAGGATTGTCAGACTGAGGGCTTCAATTCCTTTATGGCTCTTAACTAAAGGCTGCCCTCAGTTCCTTGGCACATGGACCTCTCCATAGAGCAGCTCACGACACGTAATTTATTTCATCAGAGCTAGAAGAGCCAGAGCCAACAAGAGAAAAGTCAGAATTTTTTTATACCCACTCTTGAAAGTGACACCATAACTTCTGTTCATTACAAGCAAATCGCTAAGCCCCAGTCACACCCAAGGTGGGGAGATTATACAAGGGCACGAAGACTAGGAGGAAGTATTCATTGGGGACTATCTTAGGGGTTGGCTACCAAATTGTGTCTTTCTGGCTATTATACTTTTCTATGAATATCTGTAAATGAACATTTTATATACATAAACATAAAAATGTGCAATGTTTCATGTTTCCAATTTGTAAAAATGATTATGTAAGTGTGTATTATTATGCATCTTGCTTTTTTCTTTCAACATTATATTTTTGACATCAATTCATGTTGATCTGTTTACATCTATTTAGTCCCTTTTAACCACTATTCAGTAAATTGTGTATTGAGTCTATAGATTACCACATTTTACTTAAAATTCTACTCATTCATTTTCCTGGTAATGGACATTTGTTTCCCTTTTTGTTTTTTTTTTTGTTTGTTTGTTTTTTGGGGGTTTTTTTGTTGTTGTTTTTTGGGTTTTTTTGGTGTTACAAAGTGACAATGAGCAACTTTGCACATGTACATATACCGGAATTTCCATAAACTTAGAAGTCATTTAAATATTATAACATCCTTTCAAATTGTTCTCCTGAGAGATTATACCTGTTTATACTTATGCCAGTAGTTTAAGAGATTTACCTTTCCCCAACTTGCATGCCACCCCTTAATTGGTGATACATGATATCCAGTTGTTGTTATACTTTTTTTTCCTAATTACCTGGAAGGTTGAGCATCTTGATGTTGATCACATGTTGATGAATCATTTGGGTTTCCTAATCCCTTCAGTTTCTGTTCATACTGTGGCCATCTTTCTATTGAGTTGTTTGTGCTTTTCATTACACTTTGATTGTATTTTTTTTGTCTTATAAAAAACATTTATGCAGTCAAATATCAATTCTTTGCCTTTATGATTCATACTTTCTGTGTCTAGTTTAAGAAATTTTCTATGACCCAAGATCCCAAAGATATTCCCTGTATTCTCTTCAAATGGTTTTAAAGTTTTGGGTTTTTTTTATCTTCAAACTTCAGTCTGTCTGAAATTTGCTTCTATGTTTTGTTTGAAGTTGAGATCTTAATTTTATTTTTCTCTATGGAGAGTGAATTGTTCTGACATTGTTTATTAACTTATCCATCTTTTTACCCCAGATTTCAGTAACACCTCTGTTATAAATCAAGATCCCCTAAAAGCAGAAGTCTATTTCTGGGCTTTCTATCCCCCTCAGCTGATCTCTTTGAACATTTCTGAATCAACTGATCTCTGTAATTGCTAAAGCTTTATAATGACTTGATATTTTAAAGAGCAAGTCCCACCTCCTTGTTCTTTTTTTTTTCCCCCCCAGAACTCTTTGGGATATTTTTAGATATTTACTCTCCCATTTGCATTTTAATCATTTTCTCAAATTACATTAAAAAATCTCACCTGGAATTTTGTTAAATTTATACATCAAATTGACATGCTTTGAAATCACATCTTCCCAAAGGAGCACATGGTAGGTACCTCTATTTAAAAAAAAACAAACAAAAACCTCCTTATGTCCTTCGTAATATGTTACAATTTTCTCCGTAAAGAATATATACATCTTTTGTTAGATTTATTCCAGGTACCTTTATAGTACATTTACTATAGTGAATGGTATCCTTTTTCTACTAGTTTTTTAATTGTTTACATAATACTGACATAGAAATGCCATTGATTTTTATGTTAGTATCATGTCAAGAAAATTAAACTTCTTCATTAATTTTATAAGTTTGACTATAAATTACTTAGATTTTCCGTGTAGATTATTATAGCATCTGCAAATAACAATTTTTACTTTTTCTTTTCCTGAATGGACCTTTATCCTTTGTTTTGACCACCCAGCATCTGAACTCCTCTTTCTGTTTGAGGAATTTCATACTTTACAAGTCCAGTTGTAGGACAAAGACTGCTCCCTCTTTAGGAGCTTAAAATATTCCAAATTTCTTTCCCAGCTTTCTATACAGCTGAGGAACGAGCCATTACTGATGCTGTAGTGGTGACAGCAGTGACATTAAGAGCAGTGTTGGAGCAGAACTGACATCAGTGTTAGCAGGGGTAGCAGTTGCAGTCAAGTTGCAGAAGCAGAAGTGATAATGGTCTATCAATAATGTCTAGGCTTCAGTGGTGGCAGCAAAGGATTCCTTGTCAGTCCATTTCTGCAGCCTGATATAGACACTTCAGGAAACTCAGCCTTAAGCCTGGTTTTTCAGCTCTCCCAATGATTCTGTGAGCTGTCAAATATTCTGGTTTATAAGCTATTTATCTGCTTAATTAACCAGAGTCAGCATCTATTGCTCATAACTAAGAACTCTAAGAAATATATTTTGGCTCTTTGAACCCCTTATTCTTTTTTTTTTTTTTTAATCCTAGTGGATTGTCAAGGATCTCCAGTACAGTGTTGAAAAATTGGAGTGATAGTATTTAGTATTGTCTTGCTCCTAGCTTTAAAAGGAATGTTTCTGGGGGCACCTGGCTGGCTCAGTCAGTAGAGCATGTGATTCTTGATCTCAGGGTTGTGAGTTCTAGCCCCACATTGGGCATGGAGATTATTTATTTAAAAAAATGGGGGGCACCTGGGTGGCTCAGTTGGTTAGGCATCTGACTTTGGCTCAGGTCATGATCTCACAGTTTGTGAGTTCAAGCCCCACATCAGGCTCTGCACTGACAGTGCAGAGTCTGCTTGGAATTATCTCTCCTCCCCTCTCTCTGTCCCTACCCCTGCCCACATTATCTCTTTCACAAAAAATTAAAAACTTTGAAAAATATTTTTTAAAAAATGTTTCTGAAGTTTTACCACTCAGCATGCTGTTTGTATGTTTTTAGTAGATATCAAATAATCAGGTTAGGGAACTTCTATTAATATTTTGCTGAGAAGTTTTTTCTTAAATCATGAATGGGTCACAATTAGGTCTTTAATCCATTTAGAATTTATTTTTGTGAATGAAGGAAGAAAGTGGTCCAATTTCATTCTTCTGCATGTTGCTGTCCAGTTTTCCCAGCACCATTTGTTGAAGAGACTGTCTTTCTCCCATTGGATATTCTTTCCTGCTTTATCAAAGATTAATTGACCATCTAGTTATGGGTTCATTTCTGGGTTTTCTATTCTGTTCCATTGATCTATGTGTCTATTTTTGTGCCAGGACCATACTGTTTTGAACACTACAGCATTGTAATTTAACTTGAAGTCCAGAATTGTGATTCCTCCAGCTTTGCTTTTCTTTTTCAAGGCTGCTTTGGATATTCAAGGTCTTTTGTTGTTCCATACAAATTTTGGGATTATTCTAGCTCTGTGAAAAATGCTGTTGGTATTTTGATAGCGATTGCATTAAATGTGTAGATTGCTTTGGGTAGACAGTTTGACAATATTTGGTCTTCCAGTTCTTAAGCATGTGATGTCTTTCCATTTCTTTTTCTTTTTTTAAATTTTTATTTATTTTTGAGAAAGAGCAAGAGAACTCAAGTGGGGGAGGTGCAGAGAGAGAGGGGGATAGAGGATTCAAAGTGGGCTCTGTGCTGACAGCAGATAGCCTGATATGGGGCTTGAACTTGAGAACTGCAAGATCATGACCTGAGCCAGTCAGATGCTTAACCAACTGAACCACTCAGGTACCCCAATCTTTCCATTTCTTTGTGTCATCTTCAGCTTATTTCATCAGTGTTTTATAGTTTTCAGAGCATACATTTTTTAGCTCTTTCATTAAGTTTATTCCTAGCTATTTTACTGTTCTGGGTACAGTTGTAAATGGGATTGACTCCTTAGTTTCTCTTTCTGATGCTTCGTTATTGATGTATAGAAATGCAACACATTTCTGTGTGTTGATTTTGTATCCTATAACTTTACTAAATTCATGTATCAGTTCTACCAATTTTTTGGTAGAGCCTTTGGGGTTTTCTGTATATAGTGTTACATCATCTGCAAATAGTGAAAGTTTTATTTCTTCCTTGCCAATTTGGATGTCTTTTATTTCCTTTTGTTGTCTGATTGCTATGGCTAGGACTTCCAGTACTATGCTAAATAACAGTGGTGAGAGTAGACATCCCTAGTTTGTTCCCAACTGTAAAGGAAAAGTTCTCAAATTCAAGGTGGATTAAAGAACTAAATATGAGACATGAAACCATAAACATCCTAGAGGAGAACACAGGCAATTATTTGCCTGTGTTTGACAGCAGTCATAGCAACTTCTTTCTAGATATCTCTCCTGAGGCTAGGGAAACAAAAGCAAAAATAAAATATTGGGACTTAATAAAAATAAAAAAACTTCTTCTGCACAGCAAAGGAAACAATCACCAAAACTATAAGGCAACCTGTGGAATGGGAGAAGATATTTGACAGTGACATATCTAATAAAGGGTTATATCCAAAATGTATAAAGAACTTATAAAACTCAACACCCCAAAAATGAGTAATCCAATTAAAAATGGGCAGAAGACATGAACAGACATTTCTCCAAAGAATGCATACAGATGGCCAACAGACGCATGAAAAGATGCTGAACATCACTGACCATCAGGGAAATATACAAATCAAAACTACCTCACACCTGTCAGAATGACTAAAATCAACAATACAAGAAACAACAGGTATTACTGAGGATGTAGAGAAAAGAGAACCCTCATGTGCTGTTGGTGGGAATGCAAACTGCCCCCCCCCCCGGGAAAACAGTATGGAGGTTCCTCAAAGTTAAAAATAGAACTACCCTATGATTCAGCAATTGCACTACTTGGTATGTACCAAAGAATACAAAAATAATAATTCAAAGGGATACATGCACCATGACGTTTATAGCAGCATTGTCTACAATAGCCTCACTATGGAAACAGCCCAAATGTCCATTGGCTGATGAATGGATAAAGAAGATGTGGTATATATATATACAATGGAATATTACTCAGCCATCAAAAAAGTGAAATCTTGCCATTTGCAACAATGTGGATGGATGGAGCTGGAGAGTATAATGCTAAGTGAAATAAGTCAGAGAAAGACAAATACCATATGATTTCACTCATATGTGGAATTTAAGAAACAAAGCACATGAGCAAAGGGAAAAAGAGAAAGAGGCAAACCAAGAAACAGACTATTAACTATAGAGAACAAACTGATGGTTACCAGAGGGGAGATAGGTGGGGGGATGAGTTAAATAGGTGATGGGTATTAAAGAGTGCACTTTCTGTGATGAGCACTGGGTGTTGTAATAAAGTGCTGAATCCCTATATTGTACACCTAAAACTAATATTACACTATATGTTAATTAACTAGAATTTAAATAAAAACTTAAAAATTAAGTAAAAAAGTTTTAACCAAAGAAAACTGCAAAAAAATCATGAATAAGGATTACATTTTATCAAATCCTTTTTAATATATCTTTTGAGGTAATCATGATATTTCTTCTTTAACATGTTAATATGGTGAATTATATTAATAGTTTACTAAAGTTATTGTTACATTCCTATAAATCCTATTTGATCATCTTAAATTTTTTTTAATGTTTATTTATTTTTGAAAGACAGAGAAAGAGCATGAGTGGGGGAAGAGCAGAGAGAGAGGGAGACACAGAATCCCAAGCAGGCTTCAGGCTCTGAGCTGTCAGCACAGAGCCTGACGTGGGGCTCAAACCCATGAACCATGAGATCATGACCTGAGCCAAAGTCGGATGTTTAACCGACTGAGCCACCCAGGTGCCCCCTATTTGATCATTTTTATACAATGTTAGATTCAATTTTCTAATGTTTTATGTAATATTTTGCATTTGTGTTCTTAAGTGAAATTACCTAAAATTTTATTTTCTTCTACTCTGCTTTGGGTGTTAAGGTTAGTCTAGCCTCAGAAAAAGAATTTGGTAACTTTCCCTTTTTCCTAATTCTCTAGGACAGTTTGTAAAGAGAGACTTTTTCTTTCAAGGATTAGTTAAAACTAACCTGGGCCTGTGTATTAATCATGTTTTTTATTTTGCTGTATTTTATGATGCTGTGACATCTTGGGGCCAATGACCTGGGGAGGGACTGCCCTTACCAGGATTAGCTAATTCCTGGAGATAACAAACAGTTTGCATTTGAACATATCTTTGATATCTAAACCAATCAATTCTGAGTCTGTAATCTCTCTCTCTCTCTCTCTCTCTCTCTCTTTTTCTCAAAAAAAAAAAAAAAAAAAAAAAAAAATCCCAGACTGCCAGTACCTGATAAAAAGAGGGAGTTACAGACTCTTACCACAGTAAGTTTTTTTATGCCAATAAAATTTTCTTAATAGTTATGGTTCTATGCAATTTGCCTATATCTTCTTGAATGAATGGTGGTGATTTCTATTTTTTTTTTATAGAAAATTTACTATTCTTTTTTCAAACACACTGGCAAAATTAATGAAATGATTCTGATTTTTTTAAATATTTACAACTTCTGTAGTTAGTTTCTGATATTGTTCACTTAATGCCATTCTCTTATTTTCTTGATTACTTTGTGAAAGTTTGGTCTATTTTATTGGTCTTTTTAAACTGTATTCAGTTTTATTAATCATTTCTTTTATTTTTCTGTTTGTTTTCATTTTAATTTCTGATTTTATATTTATTTTTTCTTTTACTCTACTTCCTATGAATTTATTGTAGCTTCTAGAATTGAATGCTTAGTTCATGTATTTTTAGCTTTTCTTATTTTAAAATATATTCTCCACTCCCAAAATTTCCTTTCATGTTGAAAGTACTCACTGTAATGCTTCTGATTTCTGTCTACCCTACTGCACTGCAGGACAAGGAAGGAGACTTATTTGATTAGTAAATTTTAGAAGAGTTCCAGATTCTCCTAACAACATTTGGCTCAACTCTTCTTCCCTTCCTTTTGAGAGTAAATGACCAGCAAAGAGCATGGGTACCCCTCTGCTATTCCATGATGTAAATCTCACGTAGACAGGATTCCAGGTGGGGAGACCTGCCCACGTCCAGTGTCCCTATATACAAACTCTCAGTTCTGGACCTATGCTCCCACCTTCATGAGTTCTGTTCATTACTGCTCTTCCATGAAAGCTATCTGTGCCTTTTAAGACTATTGTCTTCCATACTTTCCCATGTGTCTTTAGTATTCTTTCAAGTTATAATTACTATAAAAATCATATAACAGTATTACATGAATGTTGAAAAGGGGGAGGAGGTAGCAAATTCAGCATCATAGAACAACCACTATCACCATTCTTTACATATTCCTTTGTCATGTTGTATACACATTTTTTATACTTGTAATCATGTAACATATACAGCATATATATTATTTCATGTTTCTAAATTGTCTTATACCTATATGCAGCATATAATTTCAATGAAAGCATAATATTTCATTGAGTAGACATTTCATAATTTAACCATGACACATTACTTAAAATTTTTTATTCGTGAAATTAACTCTGTAATAAACATTTTCAATTTTAACATTTTCCTATCCTTAATTTTTTTTAGGATTAATATTGGTAAGTATAATTATTAAGCCAAAAAATGATAATTTTTTGATAATGAAATTTTATGAATCTTAACTAGGTTCCAGTTATATCCAAAATGTCTATGCTGGTTAGTTTATACTGTGTTAGTTTATACTGCTCCCTGTAATACATGAGTACCCCAGTACTCTTCCCCAAACTGGGTAATTTTTGAAATATTAATGTAAATGTTTTTTTGTTGTTACTTAGTACATTTGAAAATATTTTGCTTTTTAAAATCAATTCTTTTGGGGGTGGGAGGGGTGCCTGGGTGGCTCAGTCGGTTAAGTGTCTGACTTCGGCTCAGGTCAAGATCTCACACTCTGAGTTCCAGCCCCACATAGGGCTCTGTGCTGATAGCTCAGGGCCTGGAACCTACTTTGGATTCCGTCTCCTTCTCTCTCTGCCCTCCCCCATTCATACTCTGTCTCTGTCTCTCAGAAATGAATAAACGTTAATTTTTTTTTTAATTAAAAGAATTCTTTTTGGGGAAATATCCATGATTTTCCCACTTACTTTTTTTAAGTTTTAATGTTTTTCAATATATGAGTTATTTATATAAGATGTTAATAATTTTGTTATTTTTTTGTAAATAATTTCCCTGGTACTTAAGAATATTTGAGATAACACAAGAAAATATAAACAATCGTAAGATTAATACAAGAATTGTTTTAAAAAATAAAACTGGCTGGGAAAAAAAGAGAAAGAAGCAAGTATACTAATCATGGGAACTAGCAAATGACCTAATGTAAAAAATGGTCTGATATAAAATCTCTGGCACTTAAGTAGCTTTATTATTGGTAGTTATAAAACTCTCATTATCAAAAATGGAAAACATAATTATCTTTTAGAGAATATGAAAATTCTCAAAACTACCATCTACCATAAAAAGCATTCCTCCTCCTTTCTCCTCAAAGCTGGGGGTAGGCTTAGTAAAGCATGTCGTTGGATAGAGCCATGTAACTAGTTCTGGCTAATGAGTTTTGTCTTCAAGGCTAAAACGTTTGGTTATTAATACAAGACCTTTCAGACCTCTCTTTCCATTGGCTATGGTAACTAGCAACATTGGAGAAGTAAACTTGCCTCCTTGCTTGCTTCCAAGGTCCATGAACTTGGGTCCCAGAGTGGGGAACCAAGAAGAAGCAGCTCCCAGATTCACTGCAGTGGATATGTGGCATGAGCAATAGATAAACCTTTGTTCTTTTTTTTTTTTTTAATTTTTTTTTTAACGTTTATTTATTTTTGAGACAGAGAGACAGAGCATGAACGGGGGAGGGTCAGAGAGAGGGAGACACAGAATCTGAAACAGGCTCCAGGCTCTGAGCTGTCAGCACAGAGCCCGACGCGGGGCTCGAACTCACGGGCTGCGAGATCATGACCTGAGCCGAAGTCAGCTGCCCAACCGACTGAGCCACCCAGGCGCCCCTAAACCTTTGTTCTTGTAAACCACTAAGATTTGACTCTGTTACTCAAACAGCCTAAATTCTCGTAACTGAAACAAGAAGGTCAGTTTCTTTGGTCCTAGATGTTATTGTAGGGACTTCCATAAATGCATTAGAAAGCTAAAGAATTGACTTTTGCTTCACCCCTAGTTGCCTACTGATGGACCCACCTAGTCTGCAGTAGCAATATGCAGGGTAGGTCCTGTCCCCTTGAGTACCAACACTTTATAAACAGCAGCTCCTCTTGGAAAAGGAATCAGTACTGCAATTCACATTCTCCATTTGCCTTTCACTTAATTACATATACCTAACATATTCCAAATTTGTATAGATTCTTAAACCACTATATCACTGTTTTAATCAGTGTCATTAGTATTATTGATAATTACCAGAAACTTGAAGCAACAAAAATGTCCTCCAACAGGTGAATGGATAAAAAATTGAAGTATATCCATACAATGGCATAGTATTCAAGGATTTAAAAAAACCGCACACTGTCAGGTTACAAAAAATATGGATATACTTTAAATGCATACTTCTAAGCTAAATAGCCAGTCTGAAAAGGCTACATATTATATTATTCCAACCATATGATGTTCTGAAAAAGGCAAAACTATAGAGATAATAAAAACAGTGGTTTCCAGAGGCTCAGGGGAAAAGAGGAGGGTAAAATAAATGAAGTACAGGGGATTTGGCAGGGGCATAGGTCAAACTGTTCTGTGTGATGTAATGGTAGATACATGATATTGTGCATTTGTCAAACCTTTAAAACTTTACAGCAGAAAGGGTGAACTTTCAGGTAGACAATTAAAAAACATCATTTAGGAGGTTGGGGGATCCCAGGATGGAATGCAGAAAGTGATAAGTCAATTGAACTGTATTACAAATGTATGAAGCAACCTTACTAAAGTGGGGGGGGGGCGGTAGGAGGAAAGGTTCTGACCTAAGTAACTTTGAAAATGAGTAGAGTCGGGGCGCCTGGGTGGTGCAGTTGGTTAAGCGTCCGACTTCAGCCAGGTCACGATCTCGCGGTCCGTGAGTTCGAGCCCCGCGGCAGGCTCTGGGCTGATGGCTCGGAGCCTGGAGCCTGTTTCCGATTCTGTGTCTCCCTCTCTCTCTGCCCCTCCCCCGTTCATGCTGTGTCTCTCTCTGTCCCAAAAATAAATAAACGTTAAAAAAAAAATTTTTTTTTAAAAAAATGAGTAGAGTCTGTAAGACTAAAGGCAAAAGGAACTGCACATAAGCACTATATACTTTAGTATTTAATATTATGTATTTAGTATTTAATGTTATGATATTTCCCACAGGGGTACAAGTTAATGGTTCTGATAACACCGTACATGAATCCTGGAATTGAACAATTAAGTAAATGGATGGTGGAAACAAGCTTTCTCACAGTTTGAGTGGGAATTTACAGATAAGGAAGAGCCCAGAAGAGATTAGAGTTGGAGATATCAGATTAGTACGAACTATATTATGTTTAGCTTAATATAGACACAGATGGCTATATATAGAAATATTTATAGATATGTATATATAAATAGGTCAGTATATACACATATATTCCCTTGCTCTGTCTGCTGACAAGGCCTAGAAGCAATGACACTCCAATAGCAACAAACATTCCTAGCTCCCAGATCTTGGTTTCTAATACCAACTTCTAATAAAAGAAACCAAGGCTCCTTGGAGAAACAGCTGATTATAGGACCGGGGCAGGAAATATACAAGATGAGCCTGGAGCATCTTATATCACTGGAAAGTAAGGAAGTGCTCTAAAAACACAAAACAAAACACTGCATTGATGGAGTATGTCAAAGGAGCCAACTGAAAGCTCTCAGTGGTCAAAGAACAATTTGAGCAACAAAATAAAGCAGCCTTGGATTACACCCTAAAATATAAAATATTCATAATTCCATGTTGATATACAGAATTGATTGAATAAATAAATAGATGGGGGGGAAGAAACAAATCTGCCTTGCAGAAGAATTCTAACTAATTTATGTAGATATTCTGTCCTCAAGGAGGTAGAGTACAAGGCCCCATTTCTTAAATGTGGGTTGTGCATAGTGACTTTCTTCCAAAGAGTATGGTATGGAAAGAAGTGTAAAAAAGAATAACTTGGTATTGGAGAAATCTGACAAATACTACCTTAGCCAGGTGTAAGGTCAAAACCAACAATGATAAATTATGTTAATAGTATATGTTCTCTTGATATGTGATGGAAATGGCACTTCACCTCTGTGGTTTTCCTCACAAAAACTCATAACCTCAATCTAATCATGAGAAAAATATCAGACAAATCTCAATAGAGGAGTATCCTATAAAGTATTTGACTAGTATCCCTCAAAACTATCAAGATCATCAGAAACAAGGAAAATCTGAGAAGCTGTCATAGCCAAGAGGAGCCTAAGGAGAATGACAACTAAATATAATGTGTCCTGGATGAGATATTAGAAGAGAAAATGATATTAGATAAAACGAAGGAAATCTAAACTATGGACTTCAGTTTTAATAAGAATATATGAATGTTGGTTCATTAATTGTCATAAATACACCATGCTAATGTAGGATGTTAATAATAGGGAAAGTGGGGTGCAGGGTACATGAGAATGCTCTGTACTGTCTTCTTTTTTCTGAAAATCCAAAACTGTTCTGGGGGAGGCATTAATATGGTGGAGAAGTAGGGGGACTGGGATTTTCCTTGTCCCTCAAACACAGCTCTATTGAGGTCAGATCACTTGGAACACCCAGGAATTTGATCTGTGGAGTGGCAGAAGGATCTCCACAGTTGGAGGCAGACAGCATGGCAGGTGTGAGGTGTGTGGAAGTAAATTGTGGGAGAGAAAAATGGCGGTGCTGCAGAGGGGAGGGAGCCCATTCTGTGGAGAGACAAAAGGGAGAGAAGGGGAGAGGTGTTGAGAAAGTGCAGCATTGAGTTCGCACAAGAGGAAAACTTCTCTGGGTCACGGACTGGGGAGCAAGAAGTACTGAGTGTCACAGGGTTTTTTGCAAACAGTGTTTGGAGCTCAAACTATGAGGTTTTGGAAGTCCATGACTTTCTCCAGAGTAGAGCTGTGGCACCTGCTCCTGGGGAGGAGGGAGCTGGGCCCAGAGTGCATAACATAGTGTAGAGATCTCTGGAGCGCATTAGGAGAGAACATTCTCCTTCCTGGAGTTCTTTTGGAAGAGGGTATATTGCCTCCCCAAGGATGGAAGACCTTACAGGCACCAGCAAAAGGCCTTCCATCAGTAGGGGACAGAGGTGCACCCAGAGGGAATATAACCTTTGCTGCTTTTAGTGGTGTCACACCATAGATTCCACACATTGTGCATGCATAGGACTGTTTTTCAGGGACAAAGGACTTCAGACACAGCATGGATAGGCTCTACTCCAGAGGAGGGGAGCGGATCTGCATGGTGCCAGGTCCTTTAAGACTTTGAGTTTTGAATCCTAGCCTCATGCCAAGGAAAAAACAGGAGAGTTGTGGTTCAGGGCAAGCTGACTGCCTTCACTATTCTGTGAGGGCTACCTGAGCAGTGGGGTGTGTGAGATCCCCTGTCCAGAGAGGAGAGATTGGGGTGGTGCCATTTTACCCCCAACACCAACAGGGTAGGACTTCAAAGAGCAACACAGCAGCCCCCAGTGGTGGCGGGACCCACTTACACCAAACCCCACGCCCCTGTGCCTGGCAACTGCTTATTTACTGGGACAAGATTGCACAGGCCTCTCCTCCAGAAGACAAACACAGCCAGCACCCTGTATGCACCTAGTGTACTGAAGATCGAGTGCTTCAAAATTACACCTGTGGTTCTAGTGGAAATAGGACGAGGCTTACTTTTTTTCTTTTTTCTTTTTCTTCTTTTTTTGTTTTGGAATCGGGCTTATAGTTTGTTTTTTTCATCTCCCTTTCACACACGCATGTTCTCTCTCTCTCTCTCTCTCTCTCTCTCTCTCTCTCTCTCTCTCTCTCTGGATTAGTCCTTTTTTTATCCTTTTTTCTTGTCTTTTTTTCATTTCTTTTTCTTTGGTATCAACTTTATAGTTTGTTGGGTTTTTTTTTAATTCTGTTTGGGGTTTATTTTTGTTCTTGTTGCCTTCCTTTTTCTCTTTTTTTGGGATCATACTTCCCCCCCCCTTTTTTCCAGGCTTACTTCAACAAATAAATCAAAACACACTTAGTTAAAGGTCCAAACACTCCCCACTGCTCCACAGAGGACTGACCAGTGGGAAAGATAAGCCAAAACGCAACACCAGAGTGCACACAGCATACACCAGAAACACTTCCTGAAGTGCCAGGTCCTGGACAGTGATGACCCCTTTTTAATATAGCAGTACTCCCAAGTGCAGGAAACATAACAATCTTTTAAAACACGCAAAAGACAGAAACTTAAGCCAAAATGACAAGATTGAGGAATTCTTCCCAAAAGAAAGGGCAGGTAGCCAGGGACTTGCTCAAAACAGATGTGAACAATATACCCAAACAAGAATTTAGAACAAAAGTCATAAGACTACTAACTGGGCTTGAAAAAAGCATAGAAGACACCAGAGTAACCCTTGCTGCAGATATCAAAGACCTAAAAACTAGTCAGACTAAAATAACAAATGTTATAACTGGGATGCAAAACTGACTGGATATAGTCAAAATGAGGACTGAAGAAGCAGAGGAGAGAATAGGTGATGTAGAAGATAAAATTATGGAAAATAATAAAGCTGGAAAGAGGGAAAGGAAACTATTGGGTCGTGAGGGGAGACTTAGAGAACTTAATGATTCCATAAAACAAAACAATATCTGTATCATAGGAATCCCAGAAGAAGAAGAGTGGGAAAGGGGGCATAAGGTTTATTTGAACAAATTAGAGCTGAGAACTTCCCTAATCTGAGGAAGGAAACAGGCATTCAAGTTCAAGAGGCATAGAGAACTCCCCTCAAAATCAACAAAACAGGTCAACATGACCTATCATAGTAAAACTTGCAAAATACAAAGATAAAGAGGGAATTCTGAAAGCAGCTAAAGACAAAAGGTCCTTAACCTACAAGAGTAGACACAAAAGGTTACCAGCAGATGTGTCCACTGAAAGTTGGCAAGCCAGAAGTGAGTGGTAGGAAATACTCAATGTGCTGAATGGGAAAAATATGCAGCCAAGAATTCTTTATCCAGCAAAGCTGTCATTCAGAATAGAAGGAGAGATAAAGACTTTCCCAGACAAACAAAAGCTAAAGGAGTTCATGACCACTAAACCAGCCCTGCAAGAAATTTTAAGGGGGACTCTGAGTGGAGGAAAAAAAAAAAGAAGACCAAGGCAACAAAGGACCAGAGAATATCACCTGAAACATCAAATCTACAGGTAACACAGTGGCATTAAATTCATATCTTTCAATAATCACTCTGAATGAAAATGGACTAAATGCTCCATTCAAAAGACATAGGTTATCAGAATGGATAAAAAACAAGATCCATCTATATGTTGCCTACAGAGACTCGTTTTGGACCTAAAGATACCTGCAGATTGAAGGTGAGGGTTTGGAGAACCATCTATCATGCTACTGTATGTCAAAAGAAAGCTGGAGTAGCTATACTTATATCAGACAAACTAGAATTTAAAACAAAAACTGTAACAAGCAATGAAGAATGGCATTATATCATAATTAAAGGGTCTATGCCCTCAACTTGAAAGCACCCAAATATATAAATTAATAAAACACATTAAAAAATTAATTGATAGTACCTTAATAGTAAGGGGCTTTAATATCCCACTTACAGCAAAGGACAGATCATCTAAGAAGAATATCAACAAGGAAAGAAGGCTTTGAATGACACACTGGACTGTATGGACTTAACGGATATATTCAGAACATTTCATCCTAAAGCAGCAGAATACACATTCTTCTCAAGTGCACATGGAACATTCTCCAGAATAGATCACGTACTGGGTCACAAATCAGCCCTCAACAGGTACAAAAAGATTGAGATCATACCATGCATATTTTCAGATCACAACACTATAAAATTTGAAATTAACCACAAGGAAAAATTTGGGGAGCCCTCAAATACATAGAGGTTAAAGAACATCCTGCTAAAGAATGAATGGGAACTTAAAAATTTTTTTTTAAAAATACATGGAAAATGTAAACACAACAGTCCAACCCTGTGGGATGCAGTAAAGGCAGTCCTAAGATGAAAATACATTGCAATTCAGGCTGAACTCAAGAAGCAAGAAAGATCCCAAATACAAAATCTAACCTTACACCTAAAAGAGCTAGAAAAGCTCTTTAGGCAAATAACGCCTAAAGCCAGTAGAATAAGGGAAATAATAAAGACTAAAGCATAAATATACGATATAGAAACAAACAAAAAAACCCACAATAGAACAGATCAATGGAACTAAGAACTGGTTCTTTGAAGAATAAACAAAATTGATAACCCCCTAGCCAGACTTCTCAAAAAGAAAAGAGAAAGAGGGGTGCCTGGGTGGCTCAGTTAGTTAAGCATCCGACTTTGGCTCAGGTCATGATCTCATGGTTTGTGAGTTTGAGCCCCACATCAGGCTCTGTGCTGACAGCTTGGAGCCTGGACCCTGCTTCAGATTCTGTGTCTCCCTCTGTCTCTGCCCCTCTCCCGTTCATGCACTGCCTCTCTCTCTCAAAAATAAATAAGCATTAAAAAAAATTTTTTTTAAAGAAAAGAGAAAGGACCCAAATAAATAAAGTCACAAATGAAAGAGGAGGGATAACAACCAACACCACAGAAATGCAAACAATTATAAGAGAATTCTATGAAAAATTATATGCCAACAAACTGGGCAATCTGGAAGAAATGGACAAATTCCTAGAAACTCACACACTACCAAAACTGAAACAGGAAGAAGTAGAAAATTTGAACAGACCCATAACCAGCAAAAAAATCCAATCAGTTATCAAAAATCTCCCAACAAACTGGAGTCCTGGGCTGGATGGCTTCCCAGGGGAATTCTACCAGACATTTGAAGAATATTTAAAACCTATTCTTCTCAAACTATTTCAAAAAATAGAAATGGAAGGAAAGCTTCCAAACTCATTCTATGAGCCAGCATTACCTTGATTCCCAAACTAAAGACCTCACTAAAAAGGAGAATTTACAGGCCAATATCCCTGATGAACCTAGATGCAAAAATTCTCAGCAAGATACTAGCAAATCAAATTCAACAGTACATTAAAAGAATTATTCACCATGATCAAGTGGGATTTATTCCTGGGTACAGGGCTAGTTAAATATTTGCAAATCAGTCAACGTGGTACACCACATTAGTAAAAAAAAAAAAAAAAAAAAAAGGATAAGAACCATATGATTCTCTCATTACATGCAGAAAAAGCATGTGACAAAATACAGCACCCTTTCTTGATAAAAACCCTCAAGAAAGTAGGGATAAAAGGAACATACCTCAAGATCATAAAGGCCATATATGAAAGATTCACAGCTAATATCATACTCAATGGGAAAAAACTGAGAGCTTTCCCCCTAAGGGATGTCCACTCTCACCACTGTTGTTGAACATAGTACTAGAAGTCCTAGCCTCAGCAATCAGACAAAAAAAAAAAAAAAAGAAGAAGAAGAAGAAGAAGAAAGAAAGAAGAAAGAAAGAAAAGGCATACAAATTGGCAAGGAAAAAGTCAAACTTTCACTCTTTGCAGATGACATGATACTCTACATGGAAAACCCAAAAGACTTCACCAAAAAACTGCTAAAACTGATGCATGAATTCAGCAAAGCTGCAGGATATAAAATCAACAGAAATTGGTTGCATTTCTATACACCAATAATGAAGCGGTGAAAAGAGAAATCAAGGAATTGATCCCATCTACAATTGCACCAAAAACCATAAAATATCTAAGAATAAACCTAACCAAAGAGGTAAAAGATCTGTATGCTCAAAACAATAGAGAGCTTATGAAAGAAATTGAAGAAGACTCAAAGAAATGGAAAAACATTCCATGCTCATGGATTGGAAGAACAAATATTGTTAAAATGTCTATACAACCCAAAGCCACCTACATATTCAATGCAATCTCTATCAAAATAACACCAGTATTCTACACAAACCTAGAACAATTCTAAAATTTGTATGGAACCAGAAAAGACCCCGAATAGCCAAAGTAATGTTGAGAAAGAAAACCAAAGCTGGAGGCATCACAATTCCAGACTTCAAGCTGTATTACAAAGCTGTAATCATCAAAATAGTATGGTTCTGGCACAAAAACAGACACAAAGATCAATGGAACAGAATAGAGAACCCAGAAGTGGACCACAAATGTATGACCAACTAATCTTCAACAAAGCAGGAAAGAGTATCCAATGGAAAAAAGACAGTCTCTTCAAATGGTGCCGGGAAAACTGGCCAACGACATGCAGAAGAATTAACCTGGACCACTTTCTTACACCATGCACAAAAATAAATTCAAAATGGATGGAAGACCTAAATGTGAGACAGGAAACCATCAAAATCCTACTGGAGAAAACAGGCAGCAACTCTTTGACATCAACCACAGCAACTTCTTATGAGACATGTCTCAAGAGGCAAGGGAAACAAAAGCAAAAATGAACTATTGGGACTTCATCAAGACAAAAAGCTTCTGCATAGTGAAGGAAACAATCAACAAAACTAAAAGGCACCCAATGAAATGGGAGAAGATATTGCCAAATGACATATGAGATAAAGGGTTAGTATCCAAAATCTATAAAGAACTTAACAAATTCAACACCCAAAAAACAATGCAGTGAAGAAGTGGGCAGAAGACATGAATAGACACTTCTCCAAGGAAGACATCCAGATGACTAACAGACACACGAAAAGATGCTTAACATCACTCATGATCAGAGAAATACAAATCAAAAGCACAATGAGGGGCACCTGGGTGGTGTAATCAGTTATGTGTCTGACTCTTGATCTTGGCTCAGGTCATGATCTCACAGTTCATGAGTACAAGACCCATGTCGGGCTGTGCGCTGATGGCTCAAAGTTGGCTTGGGATTGTGTCTCTCCTTCTCTATGCTCCTCCCCCACTTTTACGTGCTCTCTCTCAAATAAATAAAAAAAGAAAAAAAAACACAATGAGATACCATCTCACACCTGTCAGAATGGCTAAAATTAATGACTCAGGAAACAATAGATATTGTCAAGGATGTGGAGAAAGAGGAATAAATGTCAACTTAATTAGCTGACAGACAAAATTTTATCAGAAAGAAAAACCCAATGGGAATATTAAAAGCTATTCTCAAATAAAAGAAAAAGAGGGAGCTAGTCTGAGCAATATTTAAGAAATACGTGCTAATTTTGTTAGATGTGATAAAGGCATTGAGGTTATACAGACAAATCCTTAATTTTTTTAATGTTTTTTTTTCTTTAAAAAATTTTTTTAATGTTTATTATTTGAGAGAGACAGCAAGCAGAGGAGGGGAGGGGCAGAGAGAGAGGGAGTCACAGAATCAGAAGCAGGTTCCAGGCTCTGAGTTGCCAGCACAGAGCCCATCATGGGGCTCAATCCCACAGACCTGGAGATCATGACCTGAGCTGAAGTTGGCAGCTTAACCAACTGAGCCAACCAGTCGCCCCCAAATGATCCTTAATTTTTAGGGGTGTACACTACATGTATTTCTTTCAAAATACTTCAGTAAAAGAGGCGCCTGGGTGGCCCAGACGGTTGAGCATCCAACTTCGGCTCAGGTCATGATCTCACAGTTTGTGAGTTTGAGCCCCATGTCGGGCTGTGTGCTGACAGCTCGGAGCCTGGAGCCTGCTTCAGATTCTGTGTCTCCCTCTCTCTCTGCTCCTCCCCTGCTCACACGCTCTCTTTCAAAAATAAATAAAGATTAAAAAAAATTTTTTTAAATACTTCAGTAAAAAATATGAGCAAACATGGCAAAATATTAACAATTGTTACATATATGATGGATATATGGGTGTTCATTATATTGTTCTCCCTACCCCTTATTTTTTTTTTTCATAATAAAAAGTAAAAAAAAGAAAGAAAAAAGTTCACTTTCTTTTTGTTTCTAGGCTTATAGGGCTGTTAAGTTTTTCATATGTCCAACATCCATTACATTTATTGTCACAGACTAAATAAACCTACATCCTGTGTCACCAGGTCTATGCACATTCACTGCCTAAACTAAGAAGTCTAATCCCAGGAGATCCCAAATTGACCCTATGTGAGCATATGTCCATTCCCTCTTGATACCTGTTGTAATATTTGCAAGAAGAAAAGTTATCAGATGTTCGTATCTCCTGAAAAGACATGGAACATTCCTATTCTTCTCTTCATAGGCCAGATAGCTTAATGTGTCAGTTTTCACCAAAAAAGACACTAAAATAAATTGATTATTGAGATAGAGATGTAGCAGTCATAGTGATCTCATGGTATTTTTATTCAGGCTGGATTACACAACATATAGTAAAGCTTTTATAACTATCAGTACGTTGTGTGTGAAAAGATTTGATGGAATGTACTATGCTTTATAAATGTTAATTGCCACCCTCATCATTAAGCATTTAAGTACCCACTGTGTACCTATGCTAGGAACTAGACAAATTAATGTGAGAAAACGCAGGCCCTGGGCTCTCAGTAATTCCAGATAATCTATGTAACAATTCAAATTAACCAAATAACTGCAAATCTCTGTTTCATCGATTGTTATTTTGGCTGTATCCATCTCTGTGTTCCAAAGTCTCAAATACAACACTCACATTCCAGAGACATCTGATAAAGTACAGTAAACTTTATATAAACCACATAAGCTAATGAATTGAAATTGCATTATCTGCTAGGGTAAAATTGGAAACACTCCATTTCTTTGTTGATTATCATTTGCTTGACCTTTAAAGTATATTTTTTTTGACTCTGATGAGAACATTGTGCTGATGTATTAAGGGTTGCAGGGGGGGTGGAATTTTCAAACTCAAATTCAATGGTTTCTCATTGATAGTTTACAACTAAAACCAGGATGACTAACAATAAAACATTCTTAAAAATAGAGCATGTGGACTGATGCTATAAATACAGATATGCACATTCCTATTCATATATTACACTTTGTAACCAGTTTTACTTAATTTAGCCCTTTCATCAATTGTATGACTCTAGTTACTTAATCTGTCTGATCCTGTTTATTTATCCAAATAAGAGGGTCAAATGATTTTATGGCAATTTAAATACAATGTTCTATTGGCTCTATAATTTTTCAGTGATTCAGTGATATCTTTTAAAAATTGTAAATGAGAGTTGCCTGGGTGGCTCAGATTGACTCAGGTCATGATCCCACAGTTTGTGAGTTCAAGCCCCACATTAGGCTCTGCACTGAGAATGCACAGCCTGCTTGAGATTCTCTCTTACTCCCTCTTTCTCTGTCTCTGTCTCTGTCTCTCTCTCTCTCTCTCTCAAAAATAAGTAATAAACTTAAAAAATTGGGGCGCCTGGGTGGCGCAGTCGGTTAAGCGTCCGACTTCAGCCAGGTCACGATCTCGCGGTCCGGGAGTTCGAGCCCAGCGTCGGGCTCTGGGCTGATGGCTCAGAGCCTGGAGCCTGTTTCCAATTCTGTGTCTCCCTCTCTCTCTGCCCCTCCCCCGTTCATGCTCTGTCTCTCTCTGTCCCAAAAATAAATAAACGTTGAAAAAAAAATTTTTTTTAATAAATAAATAAATAAATAAATAAATAACTTAAAAAATTGTAAATGAATCCTGTTACTTACACACAGCTTTTATAAGTATTTTCATATTCACTTTTTTCTTGTTTTTATGTTTTTACCTGTATGGCACTGTATTTCTCATGCTTAGTATTAACTTTTTCTGATCGACCTATCTGATATCAGGAAAATGGAAAAGTGGTGAGGCAGACAAAGTATACATAGCGAGGTCCCAACATGTTGGAGGTAATGGAGGGGAGGCAGCCTGCTGGAGGTTTGGAGCTTGAGAAACCCGGGAGCTTGCTGGGGAATAATGGATTCCCAGAGTTAGGGACTTGATATTTGGCTCAAGGGTAAAGGGACGGGTATAGGATAGAGATTATTTTGAGCATACTAAGAAGTCTGGCATGGACTCACTTGCCAAGTCTAACCCCTCGGACTCCTCATCTTCTGAGCAACAGGGCTTCAAGAACTAAACCAACAAAAACTAAAAGATGTAGTTTTGTTTCTAATGTTATGCTGTGAGAAGTTAAGAGGATGAGTCCCCTGAGGCACAGATATCAGTGACTCTGCAGGCAGCATCAAGGGATTTGCCAGCGACAGATGGGCCAGGAGTATGGCTAATGATGGCATCAGGGAACTTGCACAGCCCGGCTACTGCAGAGGCTAGTAGTGGGGACTTTGGCAGGAAGCCATGGGACACACTGTCAGAGTGCATTGGAGGGAAAGGATCAGTACCCCAGGATGGCCTCAGGACCAGTTCTAGGGGCAACATGCAATATTCCTTGGCATCTTTCAGAAGCCGAGGGCCTAGTGTTCCTACAAAGAAATGCTGACAGTGACCATTATTGTGATACACTTCTTACTGCCTGTTTGGAAAACATGAATTATATTTTTCTGACCCCAGACTTACCCTTCTGCTCATTTCCACATTTTAGAGTTCCCCTTTTCTTCTTTAGACAGTCCTCCATTCAGAGGAGCTAATATTGGTCCTTGTACGGGCATTACGTTTCCACTGTACCCCATCGCCCCCCGCCAGCCATGATTCTCTGTTTCCCAGTTGTGTATGAATGCTGGGGCTTCGGGGCTGATGTTTCTATTCTAATATGAATATCCCACCAGGGCCTACAAGGGTCAGACCCCAATCTTATGAATATACTTCTCACGTGAAGAGGGAGATCATTTTGGTGTCAGTCATTTGAGTGAGTATGAGAGTATGAGAGGAAACTAGAAATCTGGTCAGAATCTAAGGAGGGAGACCCAGCCCGTCTCTCTCAATTTAGATTTCTGGGGCTTTAAATAGCACTAAATGCATGCTTGGCTCATGGAGGTCAAAATGGCATCCACCATGTGGGGGGAGGATAACCTTCAAAAGATTTCTTTTCCTCATTCTCTAACCAGTGACATGAGTCTTTATCACGTGTGCAAGCTGTGTCTCAGCAACTGTGCTTCTTTTTTACCCTCCCTTTTGCTATTTAACCTTGAATAAAGTCTTTTTTTAATGTTCTAACCAGATCTCTGCTGTGCTACCGGGAAACCAGAGGACTGATTTCTCACTCTTGGCCCCTGGAGGTGAAGAATCTGAACTTTAATTTAAACTAAATAAGAATGACATTTTTCCTTGAGGCCCTTAATATATTGGGGAAAAATGTAAATTAATGTTACCTTTCCAGAACTATTTGAATTTTAACATTATCAGTAATTGTGATACAGATTTTGTCCACCGTTAAAGGAATTTTCAAGCATTCACAAATCATATGCAGCAGACATTTTTGGAGAGAGGTCACTAGAAATCCATCTATGGTGGAAATCTCCTGATGTCAGGCCTGCTTTCTGACTCATAGTATCCTAATTCACATTTTGTATTCTGCAGATCTTCCTACTTCTCAATCTTACATCAACCTCAGTTTAAATTTTTTTTTTCAACGTTTATTTATTTTTGGGACAGAGAGGGACAGAGCATGAACGGGCGAGGGGCAGAGAGAGAGGGAGACACAGAATAGGAAACAGGCTCCAGGCTCTGAGCCATCAGCCCAGAGCCCGACGCGGGGCTCGAACTCACAGACCGCGAGATCATGACCTGGCTGAAGTCGGACGCTTAACCGACTGTGCCACCCAGGCGCCCCATCAACCTCAGTTTAATAGCCTTATATCCTCTAATACCCTTACACCAACCATGGAGCTCACAGATCAGTAAAATTCAACTTCATTTACCTTAGTGACCACCCAAGGTATTTATCCCCTCCTGAAAGTTGGAGCCAGTCTTTGTCTGATTACCATATCTTGTGGCCAAGGGGTTTATGGACATATTTTTCGTTACCATTTGTCCCTCAGAATGATTGGCTGAGGAACTTGGTTTCATGAAAGTATAAAAGATGGTGTGTGTCAGAGAGCAAAGAAAGATGGGATTGGTGTAGGTGGATCAGCATTTCATTTATGCCCAACCCTCATCTCCTTGCTGCCTCTGCTATAGAGGTTTGAAAGCCAAATACTGCTTTCCCAGCTCTTTAGCAGTTTAGGTTGCCATATAAAGACCCAGTTCCAGCCCAAGAGAATACTGCTAGGGGGCTTCGGATAAAGCATATGTTTTCCTTATTGACAGATGTGGCTGGCATAAGCCTTTTCTTTTTCTTTCTTTAAAGATTTTTAAAAGTGTGTTGATTTATTTTGAGAGAGAGATAATGGAGGAGGGGCAGAGAGAGAAGGAGAGAGAATCCTAAGCAGGCTCTGCACTGTCAGCACAGAGCCTGATGCAGGGCTCGAACCCACAAACAGTGAGATCATGACCTGAGCCAAAATCAAGAGTCAATCACGTAACTGACTGAGCCACACACGCACCCCTGACATAAGCCTTTTCTTGAGCCCCCTTCTTCTGCTTTGAATGCAGACATGATGATTGGAAATGCAGGAGCCATCTTGAAACTAAAGGGAAAAAACTAAGAGAGAACATCTGCAATGTCATCATCAAACCACTAAAGCAAAGCCAGCAACTGCTAACTTCAGGCCTTCTTCTTATGTTGCGGGGGGGGGGGGGGGGGGAAGCAAAACCATAATTGTTTAAGGCCCATAAATTGGAACTTCTGATAGTTTTAGCTGAATAAACCCTTACAGTAAACATCCCAGTGCTGGGAATTAGAATATTCCTGAGTGAGAGAAGTATCCTCTTTGGTTTATCTGGCCAAAATCATGCAAATGAAAAGTTGACTCAAACAATGAAGATGGGGGTGGTGGGGTCACCTGGCTGGCTCAGTTGATGGAGCATGCAACTCTTGATCTGAAGGTTGTGAGTTCAAGCCTCACTTTGGGCGTGGAGCCTACTTTTAAAAAAAACTATAAAAATTTTTAAAAAGCAATAATGAAGATGGTTTGGGATCTTAGATATTCATAACCAAGCAAATAAAATTTCTTATATCTGGTATCCAGACCAGAGTGACCCAAACTGATCTCAGTTAAGATTTTTAAGTCAAGGGGCACCTGGGTGGCTTGGTTGAGCATCCAACTTCGGCTCAGGTCATGATCTCATGGTTTGTGAGTTCAAGCCCCACATTGGGCTCTCTGCTGTCAGCACAGAGTCTGGTTCAGATCCTCTGTCCCCTTCTTTCTGCCCCTCACCTGCTTGTGTGCTCTCTCTCAAAAGCAAACAAAAATTTAAAAAATATTTTTTTTAAAAGTCAAAAGATTTTGAACCCTTTGAGCCCAGTTTTAAAAATTTTTTTTTCAACGTTTATTTATTTTTGGGACAGAGCGAGACAGAGCATGAACGGGGGAGGGGCAGAGAGAGAGGGAGACACAGAATCGGAAACAGGCTCCAGGCTCTGAGCCATCAGCCCAGAGCCTGACGCGGGGCTCGAACTCACGGACCGCGAGATCGTGACCTGGCTGAAGTCGGACGCTCAACCAACTGCGCCACCCAGGCGCCCCTGAGCCCAGTTTTAAAATATTCCTTTGTATTCCAAATGGCAAGATGTAAGGAAGCATTGTTACCTATTGTGTTTCCTGCCATAGAAGAGTATTTGGAGTCAGGATTCAGCAGACTTGGATTTTGGTTATGCATGAACCCCAAGTCACTGTGTGATCCCTAACATGACTTCTCTATTACTACTCTATACTATAAGGGAAATTATAAGTATCACTGGTAAAAATAAATAATTTACATGAAGATCTGCTTTGAAATGGGTGATATCCTATCTCCTAATGAATTACCTGATTCAAACAATGATGAGAGGGAGATGGGAACTTTACATTGAGCGACTGGGCTGACATCACCTGAACCCACTGATTAATCAATTTGAGCTTCACCCAAAACAGAACAAGACATTGTGGACCTCCTGATTTGGTACAATATGAAAATTACCTCCAATGTATTATTTCCCCCAAAAAAATGACAAATAAAAAAAAAAACAGAAAAATCTGAATTTATTCAAATCTTTAGAACTTAGTGCTAGTCTTCAGGAAATGCAGAAGAAAGAAAAACAAGTCAAATCTCTGCTTTACTGACCCATGAAATCTCTGCTAAATGATTCCATGAGGAAGCAAACAAGAAAGCAAATCCAGAATGTGGAACATTCCTCAGAACAACTAACTTGGTTTCCTGAAAAACTCAATGTCATGTAAAAAGAATGGGAGAGAGAAAGGAGAAACCATACTAAAAGATTTTAAAAGACTTAAAAGCCATCACAAAAACATTTTTTTAAGACTTAAGAGCTATACAACCAAATATAAGTGTATCTTATCTGGATCCTGATTTAAACAAATTAACTGTTTAAAACCAGACAATGAGAGAAATTTTAATATGGTCTGGATATAATATATTAGAGAAATGTTTATCATTAGATGTGTTATTGCCACCGTGACTATGTCATATTTTGAGATGTATAATGAAGTATTTAGGGGTGAAATGACATTTAATGTCTAGGATTCACTTTAAAACATCCTGGCCAAACCAAGAGGGAGATAGGAAACAAGAGGCAAAATATATGCTTATTGGAGTTAGGTGATAGATTCGTGGGGGATTTTTTTTTTAAGTTTATTTATTTATTTTGAGAGAGAGAGAGTGCAAGCAGGGGAGGGGCAGAGAGAGAGAGAGAATCTCAAGCAGGCTGTCAGCACAGAGCCTGAAGTGGGGGCTCAAAGCCACAAAACTGAGATCATGACCTGAGCTGAAGTCAAGAATCAGACGCTCAACTGAGCCACTCAGATGCTCATGGAGGATTATTATACTTGACTTTTGTGTATGGTGGGAAATTTTCACAATAAAACCTATAAAAAAAAGAAAAGTATGACATGATGTAGAATGTGGTTTATTACTCAGGTTTGGTGTTTTCTACTAAATGCTAATATATATTTTTCTTTTTATTTAGATATAAGTAAATTTTTCAGTAAATATAAGTAAATGCACTAAAGGGATGATGGAGTCCCAACAAACCATTCAAAGCACTAAGCTCTTCCTTCACAAAGTACCCAAGAACCTTCTTCTAAAGAGCAAGCTTGTGTCTACAAAGCACAAAATAAAGCAAAATCATATAATCATCTGATGACAGGTAGTAGGGTGCACAATTCAGATAATTCAGTCTTTGCATGTATAGTCTGACCTGAATTGTTCAGTTTGGCTGTTTCAAAACTTACAGTGCTTTAATAATTGTACATTCTTGGGGTGCCTGGGTGGCTCAGTTAGTTAAGCATCAAACTCTTGATTTTTACCTCAGGTCATGATCTCATGGTTGGTGAGTTTGAGCCCCACATCAGGCTCTGCACTGACAGTACAGAACCTGCTTGGGATTCTCTCTCCCCTGTCTCTCTCTCTCCCTACCCTGCTTGTTCACTCTCTCAAAATAGATAAATAAACTTAAAAATTTTTTTTTAATAATTATACATTCTTCTCTTTGCTTTATTACCATTTTGACTCAGTACAAATTGAAATTAGCTAGAGCAGCCATGAGACATTCCAGCTGTTTTTGAGACACTGGTTACCATACCATACTAAGATGAACTGTGTGGGTCATGATATTCTGATAAACAGGAAAGACTGAAGAGGATGCAGCTGAGAGTTCATGAAAACTTTAAAGGTGACATGGGGTGGTTTGAGGAGAGTGCCCTGCACCAAAGTGGGGTCACCACAGCTCTTCCTCTGGCTCTGACAGTGGCTACAGGAATTATGATTCATTTGCCAAGGCTCCCTTTGTTGACTTGGCATCCCTCATTTCAAACCTAAGTCATCATTTGGGTCAGATTGGGGTCAAGGCTCTACTGGAGCCAGTAATGGCTCTACCAGGGGGACAACATGGAAAAGCTCTGAAAGAAGCATATACTGTCACTGGCAAGAGTTGTGGAACATAGTGCTGTCTACTCTCACTGGAACATGCACTCACCTCTTATTAGTATTTCCTGTAGGTGTGCTACAACTATTTCATTAATTGCTGTCAGGAGAAACTATTTACCCTCTATCCAGGACACCAGACTGATCTCCTGACCTGCTTCTCTCAAAGCAGATTTCAGAACAATTGTGTTCTCTTCATGTCTGCCCCCCCCCCCTTCATCTCCCTCTTCCAGTGTTTGGCACTTGCATTGGAGAGTCACAAACACAGCATAGGAGTTTCCCTTCCTACTATATACTCAAACTCAGCCTCCAACAATATCCTCCTCACACTTCTCAGCAAAGGTTGTTCTCAGCTGCCAAGGAGTGGCTGTGGTTCACATTAGATTCCAGAAAGACTAACCTAGAACTACTCTCCTTCTAGGCATGGTTTACAAGCCCAAACTTTGAATCTCAGAGGATAGTCCACAATTCAACAAATTTCCTGAGAACTCACCCAGGGCAAAGTTCTGGATAAGTGAATGGTTGTGGAGCTTAAGGGAGAAGAAAATGCTTCTGGTGTGTCCTAGGTGCAGGAGAGATGAGGTGTGTGAAAGAAATCCCTGTATAATATCAGAACATGTAGAAGAGTATTGAGGATAAGGTAGAAAGATGAGGAGGGAGCAACACAGAGGCACATCTTGCTAGTGGATTCAAGAAAAGCTTTTAAAAAGAGCTCAAAGACACAAATGCCACACTTTGCACTGCCTTGATTAACCTGAAGTGCTCACTCCAAGTAAACAATGACTTGCTCATCAAGGAGATCTTTGCCTTTGATGTCACCTTTTCCTTCTTCTTTTATTTTTAACTGTTTGGCCCTGGACATTAGCAGAGGCTTCAGGACAGTGGTTCTCCTTCACTTTTGCTGTAGTGACTGAAATACCACCATTCCTTGGGCAAAAACCTTGTGCCCCAGATGTTCCCCATTAAAATTCAAGAACAAATAAATACCAGAGAGGAATGGTGCTTTCATTCTAAACTGCTTTCCCTTTGGTAAGTTGAATTTTTGCCTTAGTTACTAACACCTTGCTAGGACCAAGAAGTTAGCATGGTGGGAGGCAGAGATTTGTTTAGAGGAAAGAGAAGGAAGATTCTGGAACCTGAATGCTCTCTGGGGCAGGCAGGCAGAGGCTTCCAGTGTCCAGCAGAAACCTCCATCTGCCCTCTGTAGCCACATAACATCCAAACTTCCACTAAAGAGAAAGAGAAGTAGGGCACCTAGCTGGCTCAGTTGATAGCACATGGGACTCTTGAGCCTGAGGTTATGAGTTCAAGCCCCACTTTAGGCCTAAAGCTAACTTTAAAAAGAGGGGGGAGGCACCTGGGTGGCTCAGGTTATGATCCCATCCTGGGTGGCTCGGTAGGTTGAGCCCAACTTCAGCTCAGGTCATGATCTTGAGGTTCGTGAATTCAGGCCCCACATGCGACTGGCAGCTGCCATCCCACAGAGCCCTTTGCATCCTCTGTCCCCCTTTCTCTGCCCCTCCCCCGCCTTTGCTGTCTCAAAAATAAGTATTTTAAAAGAGAGAGAGAGAGAGAAGTCAGACTCCTTCCCCCCTGCATGCCCTGTCACACTGCCCAAGGCACAAGCACTGAGGATGCACACTTGACCCAAGAGCCCGAAAGAATCTGCCCTGAGTCTCATTCTTCCCATCTCTCTCCACTAAGTTTCACCTGCGGCTATGTGAGCTCTCCTGTTTTCTGCCTCTTCCAATTCTCTCCTGCTCCCTGTTACCAACTGACGTCGCAGGCTCTCCCAAACCTTCCTTATATTTATCCTTAAATTTTCATTTTCTTCCACCAGGGGTCGGCTTTGTTTCTTTTTTTCGAAGGCTGATACAGCTCCCACTGCGCGCGAGATCCTAATCCAAAAACAGACTCCCTTTTTTTCTTGGAGGTATCGGAGGCGTCATGGTCGGTCTACAAGATGCGCCCCTGCGTCGCAGTTACTCTTGTAGGGAGTGAGCTCGCCAAGGGGGAGGCCGTGGTCCTCTCTACCATCAAAAATGCCCTTTCTCCTCCCCGTTTGAGGCACTTGAGTTGGATCAAATCTCTAGGGTTGGGACGACCCGGAAGTATAGGGGGACAGGTGGGGTCGGACACCCAAGTCCTCAATGTAAATGCCTGAACCCGTAGGCCCTACGGCTGCTGCGGTGGGATCCCGGCCAAAGAAGGGCCGGGAGGTCACCTCCCACTTCCCATTGGGCCAAGGGAGCACAGAAAGTCAGTCCTGCGTGGGTCTGAGCCCAGTGTGGGGGGCGGGGACATTGGGGAGTAGGGGCTGAACGCCCCTGCGTAGGCATGTGAGCTGTCGGCCCAGGACAGGCATGCTGCCGGCAAGCCCTGTGCCTTCGAACGTCTCCCCAGCTGGCCTGGGCGGTAGGCACGAGCCGCCAAAGCCCATCTCTCTTTCGAACCAGGATGGGACATTCATCTCCAAAAACCTTTTCTTCTTGTTCTTCCTCCTGTTTCTCCCTTCCCATTTGTATCCCTCTGGCTGCAAACCAAGAGAGGCACCCAAATATAAGTCAATTAGAATTAAAAGTGAATGGCTGTTTGCTCCAGCTGCCCCCCCCAGCACCCCTTAAATTGTGTTTCAAAACAACATAGTGACTTTTTGACAAAATTTTTCTGTTTCACCCACACCACAATAGAGATGCAATGAAGGCGGCTGGTGAAATGTTTGGCTGTGTCAAATTCAGTCCCGAAGGCTGGCTTGGGCCAGCACTGGGGCTCTGCTTTGTGTTATGTTCACGGAGAAGATATTAATTAAAAGAAATACATGATTAAAAAGTAATGAGTTGAATAAAAATTATCTCAGCTCATTTTCTGATTATGTTAATTGTTAAAAACCCTTCAATCACGACGTTGCAGTCAATGGGCTTTAATGTGAAATTAGTGGGCTCTTGATAACTTACAGTCCAGAATAATCCTGGCGGTTTAGTCATCATTCCTAATAACAAGGATGTTGCTAAGAACAGAAATTTTACATGATTTTGATACATGCAGCCCTTCCCCCCATGTGTCATTTAAAAAAAAAAAAAAAAAGGCTTAGGCTGCCTGAGATTTCCAACTTCTTCCACCGTGGCCTTAGACTGGAGTTTGTATTCCAGTCCCTTTCGCTCCCCACGCGCAGCTCCACACCGTTGCGTCCGCGGGTTGCCGGTTGCTGGTTCCCGGCTCAGTGGCCGGGTGCGCCTTTTCCAGACGATCTGCGCAGCTTCCCCTCCTGGCGGGGTCAGAGCGCCTTGCCAGAGACTGTACTGGGGGGCATGGGGAAGGACGGAATTCGCAGCTACCGGTGCTGGAGGGGCCTCCAGGCCGTTTTGGGACCGGTCGCCAAGAGGCTGGCGAGTAAGACTGTACGTAAACATGTCCAGACAGTCGTGGTGTGCCACGCAGGGTTGCTGGGCAAGGCAGGCCGAGTTCTGCCACGAGTGTCTGTGTGTGTGTGTCCCTCCTGCTAGTGCGCTTTCGGAGCTTTGAATGCCACGAATCCTGAGAACCCATCCCAAGCACTGAGGGGGCGGAGGGTCAAGCGAGCTAGGGAAAAGTTGCCCACGCCTCAGAGCCAGGGTCGGGCTCCTGACAAAAGTGCCTAATGCAGAGTAGGCTCTTAATAGATTTTTATTGGATCTAAAAGAAAGCTAGTATATCTGTGCATGATTCTGATGAGTGACGACAGTCGGTGTTTTCGGCAGCCCCTGAGCCTCTTGGGGCTCCCACCCTACCCAAGACCAAACTTAGAGCGGAGGATGGGAGTGAAAGGAGGGTTATACGTGGATCGAGGATAAGGAGGGATGCTTTTCACCTACAACATAAACACTTTAAATTCTCAGTGAGCCGAGGGAAAGAGGAAATGTCCCAAATGCGCCCTATGCCGTTTTGTTGTTGTTGCTGTTGGCTTCCTGGGCAACAGTGCTGCGAAGATTGGGCCTGTGAGGGAAGTGTTACCGAGAGAGTCGTGGGGTTCTGGACTTTGAATAGGTGTGGGCGATGGGCTGCCTGAGGCGGAAGTGATGGACTCCCGCTGGTTTCAGCTCACCTGGTGCTGGAGATCTAGGGAACCCAAAACTGACCATTCCAGGTGCTTTGACACCTGGGCCAACAACCATCTGCCATCCAGCTAGAGACAGGAAGGGATTCAAGCTCCATTTTTCTCCCAAGAGAACTAAGTAGGGGAAATTGCATTTCCTGAATTCTAGCTGTCTGGAATTATATATAGATACCTATAGAAGTCTACAGAGATTGCCATGCAAAAGTATGTGAGCTGGGCGTGGGGGTTCAGTGAGGTGAATGCTGTGCGCATGTGTTAAACAGATCTGATTCATTCCTAGAGCAGGAAGCTTTGTTGCTCAAGGTGCATTTTTCAAAGCTTCTAACTTTAAGACACACTATCTGGTTGGTGTGGGTAATCTGGTGTTTCGCAAGCTGGTGGAGGGGATTGTTTTGTTTGGGGGCATTTGTTTTGGTTCTTTTGCGCCTCCGAAAAAGCAATTTTCTTTTAGCGCCTTTCTAAAAATGTTTCCACCGTCTCAAGCCCAAAAACTGATGAATCTTCCCTGGGGAATGGAGGGTGAAGGTGTCAGCCACGGACTGGGATGAGTCCCAAGGCTAATTCTTGTTCGCCTCTCTATTTGCAATCGCTGTTAGGCTGAGGATCATTTTAATAAATAACAATGAACTGGAATGGCATCTAGAGGGCTTGTCGGCAACATTTAAAAGCCAATAGAGTTTATAATTCTACTCTATCATTTCTTATTGATTAGCGTAATCAAGATAAAAAGCTAGCCGGGCTCGGAGAACTTCAGCAGCATATCATTAAAGATAAGAGTCAGTTAATTCTGGAGCTAGGGTAATGTGGCTGAAATGAAGAGTTCATTTGCATGAGATGCTGAGCCCAGTAACAAGGGGACAAAAATCACTAATTAGGATTGCAGAATGTCGCCCTCTCTGCAAGCCCCCTTTCCAGATCGCGGACGAAGTGGAGATCCACGTTTATGTAAATCTAGGGCTGGGCAGACCACTCTCTCTCCTTATAGATGGTGGTTATCATCCCCCGTTCTCTACACCATCCTGCTGGCCCGGCTGCCGGACTAGGGTGGGGATGAGGGTCAGTCCAGACAGATCCTCTCCTTCCCTGCCCATCCCACTCCCCAACCCCGAAGCCGCCAGAGCTCAGCTCGCCCACTCCTTTACGGAGGCTCACGGCGCGTGTCTGGCGCCTCAGTGAACTAGTCCTGGTGTCCAATCTTCGCCACGAGTTCTGGCCTGGTCCGTATGGGCGGCCTGAGGAAGCCCCAGCTTTGGTGCAGCGCCCGTGGGGTGAGGGGTGGAGCGTTGCACCTGCCCAGGCCCCACGGGAAGCTCGGGGCATTTCCCCCGGTAAGGATCCCCAAAGGAGGCCCAGGTGTCAGGGCCGAAGTCGATGACCACCCCACCCCCCCACTCGGATGGCTTCCTCTGTCTCCCTGCTTGACCTAACATACACGACGGAGCCAGTCCATGGGCGCCCAAGAGCGCGTGCTTGCGCACTGCGAGAGCAGTTGGGAGTGCGTGCATGTATACTGTGTGCCTCAATGTACAGGAATGTGTGCATACCTGTGTAACTATATGTGTATACAAGTGAGTCCAGGTCTTGTGTAAATCTGAATATGTTTCAGAAGCTTGCTGCGGCGTGAACGTTTTTACTGCATGTGCGTACACAAGTGATAACGTTCGTGTAAATGATTTGCAGTGCATGTTCATGGGTACACACGTGATATTGTGTATGTACTGTGTGATGTGCTTGTGGCACGAGGCGGGGGGGGGGGGGGGGGGGGGAGTGACAGCCTGGAGAGGTTCCCCAGAGGGAAAAGTGCTACAGGCGTCCGGGGTTTGGGCGCCCAGGGGTGAGGTGTGAATTGGACGCTGCGGGAAATGGGCGCGAGGTGTTGGCGGGAGCGGGAATCGCCCGCGGCAGGGGTGCCTCGGGGGCCCGTAAGAGGCGAGGCGAGGGGAGAACACCCTTCTTGCAGCACTTGGCCCTCCCACTCCGCCGGGCGAACCTTAAGGAAAAGCAGCTTCATCTCTCAGCCGCTGGAGATTCCCTCAACCCACCCCGGGGAAGTGAAAGTGGACAAAAAGGCACCCCAAGATAAGCTTTAACGTAATGAGAGAAGTGGACGCAGAGTAGCCGCTGGACGAGCAAGGACTGTGCGTTCACACCTAGGCCCCAGCCCTTTTTCTGCTCAAGGTGGTTTGGGATTCATGTCCTTTGCGGCCCTCCCAGTCCGCTGCTGGGGGAGATCCCGCATCCACGGGCGCTGGGGAGCTGGGAGCTCTCAAAGTTCCTTCCCAAGGAGGGAAAGAAAAGCGCGCGGCTGCTGGGGCAACCCCTCCCGGAGAGGCCGCGGCCGCGCCTGGAATCCCGCCCGGCATCCCGCTTTTTACATCGGCCTCTTTAGAACTAACTTTGCCCCTCACTTGGCTGCGGCATAAAAGAATCAAGGCCTATGTCAGATAATTGTAGGTGTCAGCGTGGAAAGTGGCAGTGTTTGCACACTCTCACAGGTCTCGCTGTGTCTGCTCCCGAAGCTTCGCGGGCCTCTCACGCCCCACCCCCCGCCCACGGCGTGGAGGCAGCAGCTTCCTGGGCCGACAGCCCACGGACCCCATGCGCGCGTGCGCCGAGCACCTGCGCCCGCGCGAGCGCGGAGTCGTCGAGGCCGCGCGCCCTCCAGGGCCCGGGGCCGGAGGTGCCCGCGAAGGGCGCGTTGCTTTAGCATCGACACCCCGCCCCCATCCCTCTCTCCAGGGATTTTTTTGTATCTGAGCACAGCTGGGGGCTCCCTCACCACCCACCCCTAGGCCTCCCCATACAGAATAAAGTCAGTCTGTATTTAATGGTTATGGCGGATGTGAGGGGGATTTGGCAGAGGCAGAAGAGAGGCCTTTCGCTCTCAAATATCGCTCCTTACGTCGTGTGAGTCTACCAACCCACCACGACCCCATATTCTTGTGCGGGTGTCTGACTCGAATGACAAGCGAGCTGATTTTTTCAGTACATAGCTGGGAAATGTAGTGAGTGATAATAGAGATTTCTCTTTCATTTTTTACGCTTGACTTGGTTATTGTTGCTTTTCTTTTCCCGTGATTCCTTCTGAGGATTAGCTCTGACTTCCCCACTATTGGCGGTCAAAGTGGCCCCGACTCGGGATGACAATTGACGGGGATCAAGGGATTGCCCATTCTGTGCCTGTAAGAACGGATTCGTGCCAGAGAAACTCATCAAGTGGAGGCGGAGAATAAAGACCGTTCGGGGGTAAATGTATTCATTGAGAAGGGTTCTCCCAAATTGCTTCTAAGTTTTTTTAATGAAAAGTAACGATTGCAGCAATCAGCGGCTTTTTGGCGGATTACAAATCTGGAGGGAGCTGCGGCGCTGCATTGAAAAGCGCCCCCGCCTTCGCACGGGGCAGCCGGTTCACAGGAGCAGCGCGAGGGCGGGGGTCCCAGTCACCAGACAAAGGCTGGAGGGGGCAAGCCGCGTAGGGTGTCTTCGGGCGCTCCGGCGCGCACCCGGGAACCAATCATCAACCCGGGCGCAGGTGTGGCAGAGAGAGCGTTCCCCCTCCCCCCTACACACACCGAGGGGCAGGGGCCTGAGCAAAGTGTCTAGAGAGGTGGACCCCATCGCGGCCACTGACTGATCCGGACATCAGAAGCTAGAAAGGTGCGTGAGAAACACCGAGCAGGTGACGGTGGGACGGTTGGCTCCTCCACCTCCACCCCGGAACTGAGCACGCTAGTTTCTTCTTTTAGGGACGCCCGATTTTGCAGACAGGAACCGAAAGAGTGGGGACCCGTCAGGTACGGGTGGGTTATTCCCCAGGTGTCCTGGGCAGGAGGGAAAGTGGGGTCTTCCTCCCCCGGGCGGGGGCAGGATGGCCTAGAGCCGAACCTGGCGGAGCTGGAGGCGCGAGGGCGCGCCGCCTGCCGCCCACACGCTTTGGTCTGGCCCGCACCAGTCCCCTCCGCCCCGTGGAACCCGAGCGCACGCCCCAGCTCTCCCAGAGTCGGCGGGCACGGCCTCCAGGCCCGCCCTGAGCCCCGGCCTAGGCCGCAGCCTCCCAGCCCCAGGACTCGGGGAGTCGCCTTAGAAAATGGGGGGAGGGAACGAGAGCGCAGAGACAAAACGCTATTCTCACAGAGGTTGAAATCAGCTGCAGCGGTCTAAGGCAGCCGCATTCAGCCTGACTTTTTATACATTTATTTTTTTTAATAGTGTATCTTAGCAGGGGGGTGGGGGGTATGTTTTTTCAAACCGACTTCTTTAAGGCTCTCTGAAGTAAATAAGGGAGCAGAGAGACAAGGGTGGGGAAGAGAAGAAGAAAAAGAAAGGCTCTCCCCTCTCCTACCCCCCTCCTCAAGTTTAAAAAGAATAAATCCAGCAGGCAACTCCACAGCCCTGAAGGTTTAACTTTTTTTCTTTGCAGCTTGTCAATGCGACCATTGCTTTGATGGGAGGCTCCTCAAGGTGACACATTTCTGAACTTCACCCCCTTTTCAAACTAACTCCCTACCTCCTTGTTAGTGGCCAGCTCTGAACTTCTGCAGAGTGTTTTTGTGTGAGTCAAGGCTCATTCACGGGCGCTTTTGTGGGCCTCTCCTCCTTTCAGGCCTCAGCGTGTTACACCAATTAAAGGGCGACGTGCTGTAAATGTAATGGGCCGCTCAGCGATTGTTTCTGACAAGCAACAAAACACATCGATCCACCCCTTAGATTAGGCCGTTGAAGGGGAGGTTGAGGCCGGTCAGTTTACTGAATAGTTTGTGAACTGTAATTCTGAGGACTGATGTGAAAAAAAGTCTCTTCCCACCTCCCTCAGCTTGCTTCCCTTCCCCAAAACCTCCAAAAAAGGAGGGAGAGAGAAAGTGAGAGAGAGAGAAAGAGAAAAAGTGACATCCATGGGGCAGAATGGGGTCACTATAGAAAAAAACAAAAACAAAACAAAAACGGTGAGTTGCTTGTCTTGTCATTTGGACTGTCCAAAAAGCCCCTCCAGTTCTTTCCCCTCCTTCCTTACTTCTTTGAACCTGGTCCTTAGTTTTATTGGCCACAGTAGCCTTCTCCCTTGAGGGTGGACCAAGTACCCCCCCCCCCCATTAGACTTGAGATCTGGGTAGCAGTGAGGAAAAGTCAGGTTGTCTTAGAAAATCCCACTGGGGTTTGATCTGGTCCTAGTGGGACAGTGATGAGTCCCAGGCTGCAGCCACCCCCTCATCTCTCCCCTGGCAGGGTGCTCAGCCCCTCCTCTTTCTCCACAACCCTGCAAGCTGGAGCTGTGGAGTTCCCCCCCCCCCGCCCCCCCTCCCCCGCCCGGCCAGCACTTCATCACCAGACAGTTAAAGAGCACATTTCACCTGGAAAGCATAGGTTTCCAAATTATCTGCTTCATCTTCCTCACAAGTTCTGAGGTCCAGAGAATTGACTTGTCCAAGCTCAGAAAGCATATAGCTGAGCTGCAACTGGAGTTCAGATCTTTCATCCCATCCCATCCCATTAAACACCCATCCTCCCACACATCACCACCCCCCACCACCACCAGCCTACCTCTGAGACAGCTTCTCCACCCTTCCTCATACTCAGGCAACCCTAGCTCCTGAGGCTTTGCCTATATGTTCCTTCTCTCACTGCCCTCCTCTCCATCCTGCCACACTCTGTCCATCCCCAGCCTTCCCAGCCCAGCTCCATTCAACAGATAGTTATTATTAGTTACATACAAAGAACACCTTGCATTTTCTATGAAACTTTCCCCAGCCACTCTTCTTCACTAAGTCCCCTCCTCACTCAAATTCCTCCACCTGGAATCCTACCAGCCTACATCACTTTCTGCCTGGAAATCTTCTAGGCATTCCTCAAGACCCTGCTCAAATGATACTTCTGTGAAGCCATCCCAGGACGCAAAGACCCCAAGGAAGGAAGGAGGCATAGCGTGATGAAGGAACTCTTTGAAGCCTAGCATGGGGCTAGAGAGAGGCGCAAAGGTCACATCTCCTAAAGCCTTGTGGGCCACATGAAGGATTTTGGGTGGTACCCCAGAAGCAATGGGAAGCCACTGAATGGTTTTGAGGGTCTCTTGTCTAGATTGAACTTCTTGAGAATAGGGATGGTGTCCTTTTGCTCTCTGTGTCCCTCTATTCCTATCCCAGTGTCTGGCACATAGTGCCTGAGAACTATTTGCTGAGTGCATAAACGAACTAATAATTCATTAAATACATACTATCCAGCCCTTCCTTATCTCTTTTTTAAAAAAATTTAAATATTTATTTTTGAGAGAGAGAGAGAAAGCAGGGGAGGGCAGAGAGACAGGGAGACACAGAATCCAAAGCAGGCTCCAGGCTCTGAGCTGTCAGCACAGAGCCCGATGTGGGACTTGAACCCACAAACTGGGAAATCATGACCTGAGCTGAAGTCAGAAGCTTAACCCACTGAGCCACCCAGTTGCCCCAAGCCCTTCCTCATCTCTTAATTCTAGTTAACCAGCTTACAAGTGCCAAGATGGTAGGGACCAAGTCACGGTGTCTCTGAATTCTCAACAGAACCTAGTCGATGCTATTTCCATGCTAGGAATACAGTACATGCTTGTCCATTGACTAAGGTGTGGAAAGGCAAGAAAGTAAAGTCAGGAGGCCTGACTTCTCGTTGCTAATACTAATAGCCTTACCTTGGGGAACACCTTACTTAAATCACTCTTAAGCCTTCATCAATACAATCTTCATCGATAATAAATTCTTCGTCAATAAAATGGGAACAATGCTACTCATTTCTTGGGCTGTGAGGACCAACCAATACCATTTGTATCAGAATAACTTGATTGTAAGGGAATACGTTAATGAATGAAATTTAGTGTGTGCCCTGGGGTCAGGGCAAGACCAGTGGTGTAGGCACCGCTTTAAAAGGACAAAAGAAGGTCCTGGAGCAAGCGGGGTCTTGGAAGAACTCCTCATCTCGAAGCAGTTGGCTCAGAGCCCAGCTGGTTCCACATCTTCCCCCAGGGCGTGTCTCCGCTGCTGACACCCTTCACGCTTGGCTCCCTATATGCTCCTGCTCTAAGAAGCCTGTTTCGCAGAAGCCCCAATTCCCTTGTTGCCTGTAGAAGGCTGCACTTGGAGATGAGGCAGCTGGACCCCGGGGTGCGGTGGGAAGTCATGCAGACTTTGATTCCTGCTAACCCAGGCAAAGACCCACTCGTGGCAAGAGCAGACAGGGCCCACCAGCCCCATGGGTACTCACCAAACTCTGCTGCCCGGTTGCTATGGAGTTCTGGTCCTGGAGGCCCGCATGGCGTTGGAGATGAAATGTGAGTACTAGAGCAGAGACTGCCAGCATGCTGGAGGGTGTCTGCTTGCGTGTGAGTGTATGTCTGTGTTTGTGTTCCAAACCATCGTAGTTAGCCTCTGCCAAACATAGTGGGGAAAGAATCTCCTAAGAGAAAGGGGAAGTCTTTTTAAGTTTCTACATCCAAATAAAATAAAGAACCAAACTGCCTCTTAAGTGCATTTAAGAACAGAAAGGAGAGAAACTTGGGCGTCTTATCTTTCCCTGTTGTGCTTTCATCTGAACATTTTTTAACCTCAAGGAGCAGGCATAGAAGCTAATACCTGTAAAGCTCTGAAGCAAGCCAGCCAGCCAACCTGCCAGGGAGAACTCCAGGAACACGAGGGGTAGTCCAGGCGGGTGGTGGGAATCGTTTGGCAACTCACATCCTCCCCGTGGAGATGGCTTTCGTATCTGCAGGCTAAGTATATGCCAAATGAGGGGCCTGCCGTCATCGGAGCTAACGTGGGAACGAATTTGTCCTTAGAGACTTTTCACGCCAACCCGATAAGTGTACTGCTAAATCCTCTCTCCCCGGGCCCCAGATAACAACAAAAGCTATCTTTCCTCTTCTGATGCATGAATCCCTCAGCTACAAGGAATGCATGTTGCTTGGGCTCATTGTCAGCTCTTGCAACCATAAGTGATTTCAGTCAAGGATTCTAGGCCTGAATATTTTTTTGCACTGGACTCCTCCCAGAGGATATTTTTCAGATGAGCTCCTGCCCAGATAGAGTTGTGTGTTCTCAGAGGAGAGTCACTTTGGCAGCTGGGAGGTGCGGAGCGGTGGATGGGGAAATTGGTAAGCAGCACCAAGGGAGCGAAGGGTAGAGAAGAATTTCCCTGGGGTGGGGGAAGATAGTAGCTGTGGCAAGGGAGGAGGAGCCTCCGATCCCTGGAGAAGACACATCCGTCCAGAGGCGGTCTACGGAGGGTACCGGTGCTGCATGCAAGCTGAGCAGTGCTCTCCTTGCCATGGGGTGGAAGGTGGGGGAGGCAGAAACCTAAACAAGAGAATTCAATTACATCTGAAAAAGAATGGGCTAAATTAGGATTCGGTCCTTGGGCCTGTTCCAGAAAATATTTGTGAAAAGTTGGTTGAAAGAATAAGAATACCACCATCCAAACCCTAATTTTGCTATTATATAGAAGCCCCAATTTCTTTGCAGTTTCTGATTAGAAAAATGTTTTCCTGATTCTGTCTTTGCTACTGGTGTGTGACCTCTTAATTTAATTTTGGTTTTTGCTTCTACAAACCAAGTGCCAGGGAAACTTTTTCCTGTGGTGTAGCAAAGACGGGGGAATGTAGAACACTGGTAATTATATATTGTGTACCTAATTCGTTTAATTAGCAGTTATCGTGCATCCTTAATGGTTCCTAGCCACAAACTAGGTTTATATCTGAGGATAGCAGCTTGCTTCAGAGATGTCTCATGTGTGTCTCTGTGATGCAGAAAGAGGGAGACTGTTCTTAGTAGAATGAGGTTAGAATTAGCCAGGATGCCCCAACGTTTCCTGCTGCCTTCTGCCTCTGCCTTGACCTGAGCTGAGCCAGTGAGGTTGGTACCCAATCAGTGATACCACTGCCCAGTTTACTCAGATGGACAGTCAGTGGGACTGGGATCCAAAACCCAACATTTTTTGTAAAATTTATTTTTGACTTTTCAGTCACTTGCCTGATCTGGTAAAGAGAATGCTCCTAGGATTCTTCAGTTCCTCTTCTCAAGGAGTGTTGCTAACCCTTTGAGAGAACTCTCATATCTATGGGAAATGTTACACATTTGGGAACATAAACTAGACAGCTCAAATTTAGAATACATGGTGCATTTTTTTTTTTGGTGTCACGTGACGTTTCATGGTCGATGGAATTCAGGGCTGGTGCAGACAGTTACACAGGCTACACACTGTACAATGATAGAGGGACAGAGTGATAGAGGGAAACATTCAACAGATCATGGATGGAATTGGGTCTTCTGCTCTTGGGGATGGGGGTAAAAACAGAGGATTCCCTCTCTTGCTTGTGATCTTTATTTCACCAACTTAAGATAACTGCAAAAGATGTTGAAAATAGTGTGTTGCTTTTGGATAAAATGACAAAATATAAGATCTGGACCCAGGCAACTTGGGCCTAGACTCTGCCTCTGCCTCTGCCTCTGCCATACACAAGCTGAGTCTCCTTGGATGGATTCCTTAACCTCTCTGTGTCTCAATTCCTCATCTATAAATAATAGATAAACAATACTACATAACAAGAGTAACCACATCATGGGTTCGTGAGGATTAAATGAATTAATACATGTAAAAACCTTAGAATCATGTCTGGCACATTGTAATTGCTCAAATAATATGTTACAGTTATCCTTTTATATGTTGAAAAATGTGTACTTTTCCTCTATTGTGGCAAAGGATAGAAACACAAGTTTCCCATTATTCTGTTTAGAAAAAAAGTAAAGTTCTTGCATGGTTTGGCAGGAAGAGGAAAGGCACTCAGGTAGATAGAACAGGTCCAGTAACCACCTGTTTTGACCTTGGCTGTGTCCTCTACAGCTGTAGTTTCCTCATAAGCAAATTGAGGATGATAATAGTATCTACCTTGCAAGATTGGTATGAGGATTAAAGACAAAACCTGGAAAGGGTTCAGCACAGTGCCTGACCTTTAAGAGGCTCTCCAGAAGTGTTAGCTATTGTCAAACTGAAATTAAGCCAAGACATGGCATTTGGATACTATTATCTCCAGAGTCACTGAGGGTGAGAAAAATCTTCCCCCTCCCCAATCCCCCAGCTAAGGGTAGTGATCTAAAAATCTTTAGGTGGGGTTGATGTTCAGACCCTAGTCCTCTTCTGGACCTCGGGACCTTGGTGTTTGATCTGCTTCCTCCACCTCCTCCTAGGTCCTGGTCAAAAGTAACATTTGCAGAAACTGAGAAAACTGGTCAGGGGAGGTGGAGATTGTCCCAGTGCATTTTGTACATGTGATGGTGTTCTGAGTACCAGATCATCAGCTCCATAGGGGCAGCTCTATGTCTGTTTCTGCTCAACATTATATTCCCAGAGTCTTTAGTTAATATTTGTTGAGTAAGTCTTAAAAATATATTATTAATGCCTTTCTTATACAGTAAACCTGAACTCAGTGAATGGAACTCTCAATTTACCTCATTTTTTTTTTACATCTCACCTTTTTTTAATTTGAATACAGTTGACACACAATGTCACGTTAGTTTCAGGTGTACAACACAGTGGTTCAACATCTCTGTACATTATGCTGTGCTCACCACAAGTGTAGCTACCATCTGTCACCATACAACTCTATTACAATATCACTGACTATATTCCAATGCTGTGCCTTTTATTCCTGTGACTTTCTCACTGCATAATGGGAAGCCTGTATCTCCCACTCCCCTTTACCCATTTTGCCCATCTCTACCCTCTCCCCTCTGGCAACCATCAGTTTGTTCTCTGTATTTATTGGTCTGATTCTGCTTTTTGTTTGTTTATTCATTTCTTTTGTTTTTTACATTCTATACATAAGTGAAATCACATGGTATTTGTCTTTCTCTGAGTTATTTCACTTAGCATAATACCCCTAAGGTCCATCCATATGGTCACAAATGGCAAGATCTCATCCTCTTTTATGGCTGCATAATATTCCACCATATGTATATATGTGTGCGTGTGTGTGTGTGTATACATACTCCACTGTATGTATGTATGTGTGTGTGTGTGTGTGTGTGTGTGTGTGTTCCATGGTGTGTATGTGTATGTGTGTGTATCTTCTCTATCCATTCATCTATCGAGGGACACTTGGGTTGCTTCCATATCCTGGCTATTGTAAATAATGCTGCAATAAACATAAAGCTGCATATATCTTTTCAAATGAGTATTTTCTTTTTCTTTAGGTAAAAATCCAGTAGTGGAATTACTGGATCATACAGCATTTCTGTTTTCAATCTTTTGAGGAACTTCCATACTGTTTTCCACAGCGGCCATACCAATTTACATTACATCAACGGTGAAATGTAGCAGTACACCAGGGTTCATTTTTCTCCACATCCTCACCAACACTCATTATTTCTTTGTGATTCTGGCCATTCTAATAGATGTGAAGTGCCCTACATTTCACTGTGTGCAAGAGGAAGCTAATAGAACTAGCTCCTATGAGGAAGTTAGTATATTAAAAAAAAAACTAGTCATATTTTTTCAGAATGTGATCAGGATTTGCCCAGATTCAGCCCAGTTTCTATACCTCACACATGGGGACTGTTCACATCATAGAAGTCATTCAACCAACATTTATAGAGCAAATCCTACATACCAAAGACTGAAATAATAACTTATGCCTTTAATTTACTAATTAATTTCACGTATAAACTCAAAGTAATTCCCCCTGAGATAAAAAGAAAAGACAAGTATTACCACCTTCATTTTCTCTTTCTCATACGTGGAAAGTAGGGCTCAGAGAAACTTGGTGATGTTCCTGAGGTTCCTTGATGATATAGCTGGGATGCAGCGGGGTGCTCTCACCCTTTAAACACAGTACTGTGTCCACTTCTCCCTAGGATCTCTTCTTTGGGAACTGCTATTTAAACTCATGACTCACATGTCACCAAGAGAACAAATATTGTCACTATCTTACAAGGAAAGTAAACATTTTTTTTTTTAAGTTTATTTACTTATTTTGAGAGAGAGAGAGAGAGCATGCACAAGCCAGGGAGGAACAGAGAGAGAGTCCCAGGCAGGCTCCATGCTAACAGCGTGATTCTCACTAATGGTGAGATTATGACCTGAGCTGAAATCAGGAGTCGGACATTTAACTGATCCATCCAGGTACCCCAAGAGCAGCTTTTTTTTTAAGGTTGTCATTTAATGGGTATAGAGTTTCGGGGTTACACGAAGAAAAAGTTCTGGAGATTGGTTGCACATCAAAGTGTATTGAACTGTACACTTAAAAATGGTTAAGATGGGGGGAGGCGGTACCTGGGTGGCTCAGTCAGTTGAGAGTCTGACCATTGATTTCAGCTCAGGTCATGATCCCAGGGTTGTGGAATGGAGCCCCACATCCAGCTCCGGGCTAAGCACATGGAACCTGCTCAGGATTCTCTTCTCTCTCTCCCTCTGCCCCTACCCCCTGCTCACTCTCTTTCGCTCTCTCTCTCTCTCTCTCTGTCAAATAAAAAAATTTAAAAAAAAAGAAAAAGAAAAAGAAACCCCTTCCAGTGAAATGTTTTTTTTTTAATACAAGCATTTTCTGGTTAACACAAAGGTTTTATCAGAAAATGAGTCAAGAATACTTCACTCCCCAATCTACCCATTAGCCCAAATTTAAATGTAATTATCTAAGATTTAAAACAGAAAAAAATAAGGCACTTTTGGATATTTCTAACAATCCGAATAGAAACGTTCAGCATGCATTTCCGCAGCTGATGATTTACACTGCCTGCCAGGCACATCCCACCTTGTGGTGACAGAGAGGGTTGTAGGCCAACCTTCCTGGGGTTGGAAGGCCCCTTGGCTTCCTTGGTGGTAGGCCAACCTTCCTTGGTCCTAGCACAAGAAGCCACAGGGCCTCAGAGAGAAACAGAGACAGAGACAGAATGAGTAAGGAGTAGCAGCAGTTTCCCCAAGAAGTCCAGCTATACTTTTCCTGTATCCATCCAATAACCACCAGCCCTCCCCTACACATAAGTTTGAATGGGTCTTTTGTCCTTAAAATCAAATTTACTTAGCTTAGGACAGTTGTGACAAAGGCTGCCCTCAAGATGAATTGGATGGGAAAGGATGGAGAATCTGTCTGGTCACAAGTCCTGGGGGAAACTGCCACACCAGCCAAGTTTGTCTAGCATCCTTTAATCTCCCCAAGCTCACCTACTTCTTAGCCACTCGCCCTCACGGGTGGCCTACACTCCCACAGTGACCTTTGCTTCTGAAAGGTCCTAACTGCCATATTCTTCTTAGGTTCCTTTTTGGAACATTCTCCAAGCTTCAAAATTACTATTACAAGTTTCTTGGGTAGGTATTAAGATTATCTGACCAAGCTAACTCATCCTAACTTGAGTAATCCCCAGAGAATTAAAAGTTATACCCAGAGATGTCTCAGTCAGTTAAGCTCGGACTTCAGCTCAGTTCATGACCTCACGGTTTGTGGGTTCAAGCCCCCACGTGGGGCTCTGTGCTGACAGCTCAGGGCCTGGAGCCTGCTTCAGATTCTGTGTCTCCCTCTCTCTCTGCCCCTCCCCCATGCATGCTCTGTTTGTCTCTCTCTCTCAAAAATGAATAAACATTAAAAAAAAAAGTTATACCCAGAGAATTCAAAAGATCTTATGAACCAAAAAAAAGCTCTGGTTTGTGGGTTTTTTAAATATTTTTAAATAATTATTTATTTTTTGAGAGACAGAGCATGTGCAGGGCAAGGGCAGAGAGAGAGGGAGACACAGAATCTGAAGCAGGCTCCTGGCTCTGAGCTGTCGACACAGAGCCCAAGGCAGGACTCAAACTCATGAACCATGAGATCATGATCTGAACTGAAGTCAGATGTTTAACTGACTGAGGCACCCAGGTGCCCTGGTTTGTGAGTTTTATGCCAGAAATGTTTCAGGAGCCCAAGAATGGAGTGTCCTGGGTCATGTGCTCACCCCTGGTCAGTAAGCAGAGGACACAGGAGCATGGGGCCCACAGGGCAGGCCAAGGTGGACAGTTTTATTTTTTATTTTTTTTTAATTTTTTTTTAACGTTTATTTATTTTTGAGACAGAGAGAGACAGAGCATGAATGGGGGAGGGTCAGAGAGAGAGGGAGATACAGAATCCGAAACAGGCTCCAGGCTCTGAGCGGTCAGCACAGAGCCCGATGCGGGGCTCAAACTCATGGACCGCGAGATCTTGACCTGAGCCGAAGTCGGACGCTTAACCGACTGAGCCACCCAGGTGCCCCATTTTATTTTATTTTTAAAGTAATCTTTACATCCAATGTGGGACTCAACTCATGACCCCAAGATCAAGAGTTGCATACTCTACCTGCTGAACCAGCCAGGCATCCCACAGCAGACAATTTTAGAAGGGGATATGAGCTGTTGCAATAATTGCTATCTCTTTTATATGGTTCTTGTGTTAATCTGCCTCAGCTGCCATAACAAAATGCCATAGACTGTGTAGCTTAAATAATAGAAATTAGTTTTCTCATAGTTGTGGAAGTTGGGAAGCCCAAGTTAAAAGTGCTGGTCAGTTTAGTTTCTGGTGAGAGCTCTCTTCTTGGCTTACAAATGACTGCCTTCTCTCTGTGTCCTCACATAAGGAAGAGAAAGCTCTGGTCTGTCCTCCTCTTTTTATAAGGGCACCACCCCCACTGGATTAGGGATCTACCTTCATGAACTCATTTAAATTTTATTACCCCTTCACAGGCTCTATCTCCAAATATAGTCACATTAGGGGTTAGGGCATCAACATATGAATTAGAGGGGGGAGAACACAAACATTTAGTCCATAACATTCCACCCTTGGCCCCCCAAAATTCATGTCCTTCTCACATGCAAATACATGCCCTCCATTCCAACAGCACTCCCCCCCCCCCAAGTCTTAACTCATTCCAGCATCAACTCTAAAGTCTAAAGTCCAAAGTGTCATCCAAATAGCATCTAAATCAGATATGAGTGACACTTGAGGAGGTTTGATTCATCCTGAGGCAGAATTCCTCTCCAGATGTAAACCTGTGAAACCAGACAAGTTATGTGATCCCAAAATACAATGGCCGGTGGGACAGGCATAGAACAGACATTCTCATTCCAAAAGAAAGAACCAGGAAAGAAGGAAAGGGTGATGAATCCCAAGTAAGTCTAAAACCTAGCAAGACAAATTCCATTAGCTCTTAAGGTTTAAGAATAATCCTCTTTGGCTTGATGCACTGCCCTCCAGGGTCACTGGGGTGACAGTGTCACCCTCAAGACTCTGCAGGCAGCCCCACCCCATCAGCTCTCTGCTGAGGGCCCCCATCATGGCTCTTTTCAAGGACTCTGCCCTCTGAAACCAAAGAGGAAATAGCCTTGCTCCTGGGTCTGGGGTGGGAGTAGTAGCCCTAGTGATCTATAAATCACCTTCAGGATTATTCTTCCCTTTTCTTGAAGGATAACCCATATTAGCAGCCTTCCTTCATTCTCAGTTTCTAGAAGCTGTCAGTGTTTCTGATGGCATAATCCCATCTCTGTTTCTGGCTTCTGCTGAGATGGCTGATTAGATCCATGGTTCACACCACATTAATCTCCTTATCAAAGGGTTGCTTAGCCATTCCCTTTGGGTTCTTTTCAGAACACCTTCTTCATTTTTGCAGTGTGGGTAGGCTGAGAATTTTCCAAATCTTTAAGTTCTGGTTTTATTTTTGCTTAAGGATTCCTTCTTCAACAAATTTCTCTCCTTTCACCTTTTACTACTTTGCTCAGAAATCCCCTCTGCTAAATATCTGATTTCATCACTCACAAGTTCAACCTTCCACAGAACAGTATTTAACACTATTTAACACAGTTGAGCCAAGTTCTTTGCCACTTTGTAAAGATGTAAAGGATCATCTTCCTCCAGTTTCCTACAATCCATTCCTCATTTCTACTTGAGACTTCACCAGAATGGCCCTTGACATCCATATCTCTACCAACATTCTGTTCATGATCATTGTTGTGTTCCCTAAGAAGATGGAAGTTTTCTCTCCAGTTCTCTTTCTTTCTGAGCCTTCACTGCCTTTAACATCCGTCTCTATAGCATGCACCTCAAACTCCTCCAGCCTCCACTCATTCCCTAGTTCCACAGCTGCTTCCCCATTTTTAAGTATTTATTACAGCAGCACCCCACTTCATGGTACCAAAATCTGTATCTGTCAGGGTCCTCCAAGCAATCAGAACCCATAAGACATGTACCTATACAGAGATGTATTATAAGGAATTGGTTCAAATGATCATGGAGGCTAACAAGTCCCAAGAGGTTCAGTCAGCAAGCTGGATACAGAAGAGTCAGTGCTGTAGTTCTGGTTCAACTACTGGTGCACTCAAGATCCAAGAAGAATCGATGTTTCAGATTAAGCCCAATGTTTCAGATTAAGTCCAAAGGCAGGAAAAAACTGATGTCCTCAGCTCAGAGGCAATCAGGCGAGAGGAGTTCCCTCTTCCTCAGCGTTTTAAATTTTATTCAGGCCTTCAACTGAATTATGAGCTCCACATTAGGGAGGGCAATCTGCTTTACTCAGTCTACCAGTTCAAATGTTCACCTCACAGACACATCCAGAATAATGTTTGACCAAATGTCTGGGCACACTGTGACCCAGTCAAGTTGACACATATAATAAAGCATCACAGTTCTCAACCTCATAAATCACCCTAGATTTGTAAGTACACATTGAAATGCCCTGGGGAACTTAAAAACATCCTATACTCTGGTCCCACCCCCAAATTCTTATGTAGCTGGTCTGAGGTGCAGCTCTTGGAAGTTTTAAAAGCTCCTGGGGGCACTCTAACAGTGTGCCAGATGAGTGGCCAGATGAGGGACTTCTGCAAGCAAACTTAGTGGGGCAGAGAAGCCACTCGGGAGTGCTTTCTGTGACTCACCCCACAGCTACTACCAACTATCAACTAAGAGTCTCTTCATCCAGTTAGTTGAGGGCCCTTTTTTCACTGCTAGCTGTAATAGCAAAGCAATCTGACAATATAGGTGTTAAGTACACACATGGTAAAACTGATATGGCTTATGGTTTGTAATTTATGTGCTTTTGATTCCGTGCACTTTTTATCATTTAGCTGATTTTTCATAATTACTACTTTTTTGTCTGGGTTGGGGGGCACGCCACCCTTCATTTTCCCCAGGGCTGTGCCCACAGCCAGAAAAGGAGGGGTGACTTGACCAAAGGACCTGCCGGGAGGGCCTCGGGCGACCACTGCTGTCCCTGTGCCCCGCCCAGTCTGGGTCCTGGAGATTGGCTTCCTGTGGCGTGGGGAGGAGGAAGAGGCTGGGAGAATGATGGGGGAGAAACACTCCTCTCCACCCTAGCTGAAGAAGAGACTAAGGCCTAGGTGTGGGTGGAGTCACCAGATAGGATTCTGTATATTTAGATAGTAGTTCTGGTCCTTTCCTCCTAATGCTAAGAGCGAGGAGTGACACTTTGCTCTTCTCTAAGGGACAGAAATTCTTCCTCACTCTGCCATGGGGAAAATAAGGCAAACCAAAATGGCACTTCACTGTCTGGGTGAGATTTCATACAGTATTTGCTCAATGTCAATCCAGAAAGAGTAAAAGTACACAGAAATGTTTTGAACGGGAAACAAGGGCTACGTTATCTTGCTCCGGCTTTTGTCATGAAGGAGAACTATGCAAAAACTCTCCACTCCTTAAAAGATGCTAATCTCTTCAAGAGAATTACTGATAACTTGAAAAACCGTGGAACCAACCTTGCCAAGCCCCCCTCGATGCAAACAGTCTGTTTGGGAAGACGGACGGTAGTGATAGTCGTACAACAATGTGAATGTACTGAATGCCACGGAACTCTACACTTCAACATGGTTTAAATGGTGTAAAAAAAAAAAAAAAGTTCCACATTAAAAAACAAAGGCATCCCACATTGAGAACTCACACCATCTTTAAATATGTAATACCAAAACAAAACCCCTGAAGGTTTTACTGTCTTAATCAAAAGTTCCGGGTTCACATACATTACAGGAGGCAGGAAACGGGATGGCAGAGAGATCAGGTCTAGGCAACCGCCAACCGCCAACCAGTACCCACGCTTCCGAAAAGCCCCGTGGTTCTCAAGATGGCAAAGACCTAGTGAAGGTTTTGCTTAGTTGAGCTGGGGTTCTGGCGGCAGAGAAGCAACGCCCGGGAAGGGAGGAAGACAGGGAGAAATCTTCCTCCTGCAGCCAACGAGAAGAGGCCGGGCCGCCCACCAGGGTCGGACAGCCGCCCCCTCCGGGAGCTGCCACCCAGCTCCCCTGCCTGCCCTCGCCCTCGGCCTGCGGGGTCGCCGCAGAGCCCGCGCTGCAGAGAGAGCGTCCGGCCCGCGCGGGCCACCCGGGGCCGCGCTCCGAACTCCCAGGGCCTCCTGCGGCTGCTTCGCCCGCCTCCCTCCCGCTCGCCCGGCTTCCAGGTTCAATAAGGATTACATCATGGAGCAAGTATGCGGGGCAGCCTGAGAATCAAAGCCGTCACAATCAGAGGCTGGTTAACTGTAATGTTGCTGAAACACATCCTTCCCACCCCCTCCTCTCTCCCCTCTCCCCACCCCAGCCCTCTGCTTTTCGTACTATTAAGCATAGTATTATTGGGGAGAGGAAAATCTGATCAAAACTGTCGACCGCCAACGGCAGATTTTCTATGGATTCTATAAAGGCCACCTTAACGATTTCCCTAATTAATGGATGACATCTTTGGCTGAAGGAGAGGCGATGGATTCGACTCCGTCTTCGTCTTTGTTACCCTTCTAATTAACTTTCGTAGGTCACCCAGGTCTCCCAAACCTAAAAAGTGAAGAGGCCCATTGTGCGAGGAGCAGTAAACTTACTTTTTCTGCTGGGGTACTTAAAAGGGAGAACGATTATAAGCCGAGAAAAATAACTCCATTTAAAAGCTTTGTGGCTGCAGAGAATGCATAGGTCCCTCCCTCAGAAAATAATTGAAACACCTTTTATACCAATATTTCTATGCATAATAAAAACAAATTAGCAAAATGCATCTAAATTCAGCAGCACTTTCAAATTACCTTTTTTGGAATGCAAGCCTCTGCAAGTCAACAAAAGGAGTGGGGTTTAGAGAGAAAATTGCAACAGCTACCAGCCTTTATGCAGGGCAAGTGCAGGACAGGGCCAGGGGCTCTCTGATACCTCTGAGTCACCTCCCTCAGGAAATGCTCCTGCCCAGGCTGGGGGGAGGGGGCGCCGGAGAGGGAGACCCAAAGCCTGTGGGCAAAAGGGCAGATCTTTTTCTGGATAGGAAGGATCTTTGGGTGTTCAGAGATATGTTAATGATCTTCGTGAAAAACGGAAACCAAGGTGGTGGAAAAGCCAAAAAGCAAGATGAAACCCCACTGTGATCAGCGAAATTGACGAACAGAACAATTTTTTTTTTTTTAAGTAAGACATATACCTGTTGGAATTTTAGCATTGGTGGATTTGCCACACTATGCAGATGAGTTGTATCTGCTGCTCTGGTTCCCTGGCATCTCTGGCCAAGCAGAGGAGACACTGAGGGAAGAGGAGGTAAGTGTTCAGCCTAAAATGGAACTAAGTTGGAAGCTCCTTTAAAGGAGAACTTTATTTGGGAATGCAAGTTGGTGCAGCCACTCTGGAAAACAGGATGGAGGTTCCTCAAAAAACTAAAAATAAAACTACACTAGGAACGACCCAGCAATTGCACTACTAGGCATTTATCCGAGGGATACAGGTGTCCTGTTTCAAAGGGACACATGCACCCCAATGTTTATAGCAGCACTATCAACAATAGCCAAAGTATGGAAAGAACCCAATGTCCATCAATGGATGAATGAATAAAGAAGATGTGGTATACATATACAATGGAGTATTACTTGGCAATCAAAAAGAATGAAATCTTGCCATTTGCAACTATGTGGATGGAACTGGAGGGTTTTATGCTAAGCCAAATTAGTCAGTCAGAGAAAGACAAATATCATATGACTTCAGTCATATGAGGACTTTAAGAGACAAAACAGATGAACATAAGGGAAGGGAAACAAAAATAATATAAAAACAGGGAGGGGGACAAAACAGAATAGACTCTTAAATATGGAGAACAAACTGAGGGTTACTGGAGGGGTCGTGAGGGGGGGATGGGCTAAATGGGTAAGGGACATTAAGGAATCTACTCCTGAAATCATTGTTATACTATATGCTAACTAATTTGGATGTAAATTAAAATTTTATTTATTTTTTTTTTAATTTTTTTTTAACGTTTATTTATTTTTGAGACAGAGAGAGACAGACCATGAATGGGGGAGGAACAGAGAGAGAGGGAGACACAGAATCGGAAGCAGGCTCCAAGTTCTGGGCCATCAGCCCAGAGCCCGACGCGGGGCTCGAACTCACAGACCGTGAGATCGTGACCTGAGCCGAAGTCGGACACTCAACCGACTGAGCCACCCAGGCGCCCCTAAAATTTTTTTTTAATTAAAAAAAGAAAAAGAAAAAAAAGAAAGGAGAGCTTTACTGAAAGGGGACTCTGCTGAGATATCTTACAAGGGAATGAGATTCCTAACCCAAGGACAATAGCAGCAGTGACTTTAGCATTGTTTCTGATTATAAACAGAACCAGAGCTAATTATAGAAAAGTACAAAGACTTTAAATACTGTCAATATTTTAAATGTTTTAATGTTTATTTTATTTTTGAGAGACAGAGCATGAGTGAGGGAGACGCAGAGAGATAGAGAGAGACATAGAAGCTGCAGCAGGCTCCAGGCTCTGAGCTGTCACCATAGAGCCCGGGGGGGGGGGGGGGGGGGGGGCTCGAACTCATGAACTGTGAGATCATGACCTGAGCTGAAGTCCGACGCTTAACCGACTGAGCCACCCAGGCACCCATAAATACTGTCAATATTTTAATCCTATCTTTCCATTCTTTTTCTACACACACTCAAATTTCTACACGGTTGAGATTTGTATCCTGTTTTGTTCCTTTAGTACCATATAATGAGCATTGTTCTGTGTTATTAAAAATGGGAACAAGATCCTTTTGGAGTCCTGCCCACACACCTAGACTGAAGGTGCAGGGAGCACCTTTATGCCCTCTCTTCTGGAAGAGACTCGCCACTCGTGGGACAACCAGTGCTCTGATGCATTGCTGTGGAAGTGTAAGTTGCTGTAATCCCTCTGGAAGAGAGGGCAGTTTGACATCATTATCAAAATTACAAAGACATATGTCCTTGTATACAGCAATTCCTCTGTAGGACTTTTCCCTAAGGTACACTTGCACGTGTGGAAAATGACATATGTATACAGTTATTCTTTGCAGCACTGCTTATAATAGGTTGAAAGCAATCTAAATGTCCATCAGTTGGGGACTGGTTAAAGAAATATGGTACATCCATTCAGCGGAATATTACACAGCCATAAAAAAGATGAAGACGCTCATTGCACAAATTGGAATGGTCTCCAAAGTAGCCTGATGGGTAAAAAACAAACAATGACAAAAAGGAGCAGAATAGTGTATACAGTATGCTGCTATTTTTAGGGAAAGGCGTGGTTGGAATACTCCTAAAGATTTTCTTCTAGTAGTAGTTGTCTTGGGAAAAGAGAACTGAGTGGGTGAGGAGCAATTGTGGGAAAGAGACATCACCATAACTTTTGAATTTATACTGTGTGAATATATTGCCTGTTCAAAAAAAATAAATACATAAGTTTTAAAATTTAAAAAGGGTAAGATTGCCATTTTCCAATCTGCTCTGTGCACATCTTTGTGCAATTCAAGGGTAGCCCAGTCTTTTTTTGTTTGTTTGTTTTTAATGCCTTCCCTTTCATCTCTGCCATTATACTTCCAGGGATTTTTTTTAATTTTATTTTTAAATAATCTCTGCACACAACGTGGGGCTTGAACTCACAGCCCTGAGATCAAGACATTCATATTCCACCAACTGAGACAACCACACACCCCAGGGGTAGCCCAGTCTTAAAAGCTTCCTGTTCACTTCCACAAACTAAATAGCTCATTTTAGACTTCTCAAAGTCTGCCTAGTTTAAAAGACCCCTAAAATGGAAGGTACACAGTCACTTTCTCTTTGAAATATTTAAATGCTTTTTTAATGAAAACAGAATACTGCATTCTGTGATTTAATTGTTCAAAATTAAAATTCAACAAACTATGAAGTCTGTATAAATAAAACATTCACAAGCTTCATCAGCACGTGCATCAGGACAAATGCTTTGGGGCTCAGGATTGTGGAAATATTTCCTAACATTTGAGATGTGCCAAGAAAGAGATAAAGAAATCAAATAAGATCTTGTATTACCCAAAATCTTTTGCCCACAAGAGTCTGATTTACTTGTATCAATCAATTTAAGTGATTCATGCTTTATGAGCTATTCTAAGTGATTGAACTAAAACCTGGAGCCAATATTACCCTCTCCCCACTCCTCAGCCCAATTTGTCAAAATGGCATGGGAAATGATTAAGTTGAACCATATGAAATTAGTGTTGTCAACGATCCAATGGCAGCAATTTCAAGATTTAACCTAATATTTTTCATCATGATGTTGCAGCCGACGGCTACATAACAGAGACATTGTAAGTTGCTCATCTGACATCCATTTCTCCTTTCTTCCCTGTTAGCAGAACTCCTATATAGCTCCCATTCAGGAAGGTAGTAAATCTCACCTCAACTAAATCATACACATGGAATTCCCATTTCTCTTACCTGTGATTGGTTTAGATTTAGGCCTGTGATACAGTTCTAGGCCAATAAGATATAAGAAAAGACAGCTAGATGTCTCTCCCACTGGACATTTTCATTTTCAGGTCCAGATAGACTGCCCAGAATTCCAGCAACCATTTTGTTACCACCAAGGCAGCAAGCATGCAGGTGGGCCCAGAGTAGAAAAACGGAGGGAAGCTGGATCTCCATGATAGTACTGAGTGGTTGTGTTAAACAGCTTTGACCTTGTCCTTCTTGTTACATGAAATGATAATTCTCCTCATTGCTTAAGCCATTTTGAGTTGGTTTTCTATTACATTCTAAACATCAATAGGCCATCCTGGCAACTATTTTTACCACTTTAAGTGATGTGAAGCCCATGTAGTGTCTTGTCTTGTAAAAGCTCCTCAAGTAGTTCTGTTGTGCTCCTCTAGTCAAGATTATTTTATTTTATTTATTTATTTTTAAATTTTACTTATTTATTTTTGAGAGAGCACAAGTGTGGGGGGGGCGGTGTAGAGAGAGAGTGGGGGAGACATAGAATCTGAAGCAGGCTCCAGGCTCTAAGCTGAAAGCTCAGCATGGGGCTCAAACTCATGAACCATGAGATCATGACCTGAGCCGAGGTCAGATGCTTAACCGACTGAGCCACTCAGGTGCCCCAGGATTATTCTAAATCATAAAAATAAATGTCTCCTCAATGTCTTTAGTCATTAGAGAAATGCAAATGAAAATCACAATGAGATACCTACCACTTCACACACACTAGAATGGCTATAGTCAAACAGATGGACAATGACAAGTGTTGGAGATGATGTGAAAAAACTGGAACCCTCATGCATTGCTGATGAAAATGTAAAATTTTGTGGCCACTTTGGAAAACTGGCAGTTCCTCAAAAAGTTCATCATTGAGTTACCATATAATCTGGCAATTCTACTTCTAGACATGTATACAAGGAAATTGAAAATGTTCATCCACACAAAACACACAAGAATTTCATAGCAGTATTATTCGTAATAGCCAAAAAGGAGAAGCAACACAGATGTCTATCAACTGATAAATGGATAAATAAAATATGGCATATCCATACAATGGAATATTATTTGGCAATAAGAGTAAATGAAGTACTGATTCATGCTACAGCAGGATGAACCTTGAAAACATTATGCTAAGTGAAAGAAGCCAGACACAAAAGGCTACATAGTGTATGATTTCACTCACATGAAATGTCCAGAACAGAGACAGAAAGTAAACTAGTGGTTTCTGGGGGCTAGTGGGAAGGGAAAATGGGAAATGATTGCTAATGGAAATACACTTTCTTTTGGGGGTTGATAAAAGTGTTCTGGAACTTGAGAAGGTTGGTGCACAACTCTGTGACTATACCAATTATACACCTTTAAAAGGTGAACTTAATGGTATGTCCATTATATCTCAATATTATGAAAAATTAAAAAACTAAATGCATCTCATAATTATAATTGTTTTAAAAAATTCTATAATTTAAAACAATTATAATTGTTTTAAAAAATTCTAGTAATTCTGTACTAGAATTACCATACAACTGAGAGCCAACTTTCAAAAGTACATATGGCCAATTCTTGAAAAGAAAGATGATTTTAAATCTAAATCTGCATTTTTGCAGTTATTAAGCAAAAGTGAGTGGAGATTCTATCCTCCAGGAGACTATGAACTTCATGAGGGCAGGATCCTCATCTGTGTCTCAGTGTCAACATGTCCAGATGGACTACACATGTTATAGAAAAAGTGAGTGAATGGATCTTGATGCATTTTCTCATGAGCAATTCTGGGTTCAGTCCCTAATATAGGCCTCTGTTTGCTTACCTACAAAATGAGGCTAAAGCAGTAACTATCTTATGGATGTATGTGAGGATTAAATGAGATAAGAGAACTAAAATTTTGCAAAGTCCTGGGACATAATAAGAGTCAATAAGAGGTACTTATTGGGGCACCTGGGTGGCTCAGTTGGCTGAGCATCCAACTTCAGCTCAGGTCATGCTCTCACAGCTCCTGAGTTCGAGTTCCACATTGGGCTCTGTGCTGACAGCTCAGAGCCTGGAACCTGCTTCAGATTCTGTGTCTCCCTCTCTCTCTGCTCCTGCCTCACTTGCCCTCTGTCTCTCTCTCTCTCAAATATAAATAAACATGTAAAAAAAAGATTAAGAAAATAAGAGGTAGTTTTTGCTGTTTTGTTATTACTATTATTGTATCTTGGGACGCTATATCCACTCATCACAAGAGATAGAAATTTCTTACCAGTTGGCATGAGCAAATCTTGAGTAATCATTTTTCTTTTCCTTTCTTTTTTTAAGATTTTATTTTCAAGTAATCTGTACACCCAACATGGGGCTTAAACCCACAACCCCAAGATCAAGAGTTGCACACTCCACCGACCGAGCCAACCAGGTGACCCGCGTTATTATTTTTCAAATATGTATTTGTTCTTGTTACAAAATTAAATAAGACATTAGTGAGTTTCAGATTCAGAAATAAAAAATAATTAGAAATTCAGATTCAGCAATCATAAGATTTTACAGGTCTAGAAGTACATGAAAAAAATCTAAAATATAATAGATTTGCAGTCCTAAAAATGACTGAAACATCTACTTTTTCAGCTGCTCCATTAAGTTTATGGAACCAAAGGCCTTTTAGTTAACTGGTCAGCTTTCAGCCTATGTTACAAGTGTTTTAATTGTCTCCTTCACCTCCTCTTTCCACTTATCAATTTATAACACACACCTTATGTGAGTGCAGTATTTTTCACTTTGCCTACAGTTTAACATATACTGACACTGATAGGCTACAAACTGAGCTAACGATTGTTTGGGGGTAGGTAGGGGTTTGCTAGGGCCAAACTTCTGTCCTCCCATCTCCCATCTTTCTGGGGAAAGCTTAGTTAAGTGATTTACACAGCATCACACAACCTGTTAATGGGACTTTGAAAGGAAAGCCCAGGACAAGCTGCTCTTTTTTTCTGCTGCTACGAGACCCCTCCATCACATAACACATGACAAACGATGGACAAAACGGCAAAATATCTCCCACTGGCCAAGATATCAAACGTTATGAGACAGGACAAGCATGGAGAAAATGAGTAGGGCACAGTTTTCAAGTGCATTCTCCCAGGTTTCAATCCAGGTTTCGATCATTTATCTGGTCACAAGTTTCCATTAGATCAATACGCTTCATTAGTCTTCCTGTTTGCTCTTGTGAGAAAAATACAAGGGCCAGGGAAAAGTCGAGAAGAGATGAGCAAGTCTGTGATTTGCTAGAGAGATTAGAAAATCTTGTTAGGATCAGTTCTATGTATTCACACCAACTCTGTAACCATCCCTCACCTCACCCCACAAAAACAGAAAGAACAGAGAGAAGGATGGAAATAAAAGAGTCTTCTAATTCCAAGCATTAATAGGATTAGATATCACCAAACTGGGCCAGAAATAATGGATGGCAACCTCACCGTTGTACACCACCCCTAGTATCAATTCCTTTTTCTTTGTTCTCAACATGAGTGAGACCCACCCACAAGGGGGAAGATTTCCTCCCAGTGTGAAGAGACTTCCTAACAACTAAGAAAGTTGGATGTTTTCTCTGCTGAAAGGTTACATCTTGTTTATGGGTTGGGTTCTCTATTTTAAAAGTTCCTGGGAAGAGGGGCCCTGCAGAGATGCATTATTCCCCATTCCCCCCAATTTAATCCCCTCATTCAATCCACGTTTTCTTTTCCTGTCCCCCTTCACCCTGTCTTATTCTTCTCTTCCCTTCTGTCTTCCTGTTTTGCACCTCCATTTTATTTCTCTCAACTCTCCTCCCCTTCTCTTTTAGCACATCAGTCTGTAGTAGTATATTTAATGTTTTTCGGCAAAGTGACAAAGTCTTGATTCTGAAATTCTAAAGTCTTCATTCTGAATTTTGCTTTGCCGAGTGAAAGGTCGATCTGTTTACTGTTTACTGTTAAGAACTGTTAAGAAGGTGGTCCAGCATCCCTTCTTATAGCCACCCGACAAACAAGGAGGCTGTAGGTCTATCTAGAGATATTTTACACAGCTTAATTTAGTATACATGCAATTTATGTATACGGATACATTAAAGAATTTTCTGGATCTGTGCAGGGGCCTTTGAAGTCTCTTCTGCATGTTAATTTCTCTACTAATCCAGATGCCACTGCTCTTTGTGATATTTCAGAGAGGTCACTGAGCACCATCCTTATAACTTTCCAGGGAAGAACAATGGAATGCCAGTGCAGAACTTTTTTTTTTTTTTTTTTTTTTTTTTATTGCCTAACCTTTTAGTATTCTTTTTCCCCTTTCAAGAAAAGCCAGTCAAGTCCTAGGAGGTCTTACCAATAATACTAATTCCTCTCTAGCTCAGCCAGTAGTTACCCTCTGCAGAGAAACTTAAGAATGTATCTGTGTTCACAGATTTCCTGTTTTATGTGATTACTCCCCAGAAGGAACTACCTTGAGCCCCTCTGCTTCTAAACTGATCTTTCTGGGCTTTCCATATTTATGCAGTTCAAAGAGTCATAGCTTTTACAAATGAACTTGCCTCTTGATTTGGGATTCTAAGAGTTCTTACTACAGGTAGCCTACATGTAGACTGTAGGGATTTGAAAGAGGTAACAAATGTTAGAGGCCACTATATATCTCAAAAACAAAATACCAGCTTAAATTAAAATCTGGAAAAAAATGTTAGTTGTAGCAAAACAGTTTTAAAATGTGATAATACAATGAAAAGTTCATAAGTTCTGGAGGATTGAGCTCAAATATTAAAAATTTCCACACAAATTTATCAAATTATCTTAATGTGTTACCAGTTGGCAAATTTCAGTTTTGCTAGCATAAAAATAAGTTTTTTGACACCGAAATATCTTATTTGGAAATGGTGTTATAGTGTTTAAAATCTTAGTCTTAAACCCTGTGCATCGGGAAAACCCATTTGTGTTTTAAAAAAATCCTCGGCAGCTCTTCCTACCCACAGGTCCTGTCCCTGTGCTTTAATAAAATCACCTTTTGAGCGGGCACGCGCGCGCGCACACACACACACACACACACACACACACACACACAAAATCCTCAAGGTATTTTAGGTTCTTGTTCTGTAAAACAATTTTAAGGATAATTTTGCTCCTAGTATAAAGTTGTGTTTGTTGTAGAAACTTTGAAAGAAGACAGAAGAATATAAAGAAGACAATAATTGATAATTCTACCCTCCAGATAACCACTATTCATATTTTCTTCCAGTCTCTTGACTGCACATCTATCTTGAAATTCCTTTAAAAAAATTTTTTTTTAATGTTTACTTTTTGAGAGAGAGAGAGAGAGAGAGAGAGAGAGAGAGAGCATGAGTAGGGGAGGGGCAGAGAGACAGGGAGACACAGAATCTGAAGTAGGCTCCAGGCTCTGAGCTGTCAGCACAGAGCCCAGACACGGGGCTCAAACTCATGAACTGAACCGTGAGATCAGGACCTGAGCCAAAGTCAGATGCTCAACTGACTGAGCCACCTAGGCGTCCCTCTTGAAATCCTTTTTTTAAACTTTCATTGTTTCGTTTTCTGCAATAATGCTTCATGCTGGGGCAGAGTCCAATTTTTCATGAAAGAAAGGGAAAACAAGAGAGAGAAACCAAGAAAGAAGAACAGAGAGGCTGCAAGATTCTCTTGCCTCCTTTCCTCCTGATGGCTGACACCATTCCCCTACTCCTTCCTCCCCAGAGGCATTCCCCAAAATCAGATAGGACAAAAAAAGCTTTTCCAAACCTGAAAAGCATTATAAACTAGCTTACTGTTATTCACTGTGAAGAAAGTATCAACATTCTATATGTGGATAGCTAGGTAATTCGTGGATTTAAAATTTTTGATTGTCATCTGTTTCTAGACTTCTAAGAAACCATGAATGTCCAGAAGAACCAGGAGGAGGAGAAAAAGAATCTTTTTAATCACCTGAAAATACCCTCTAGATTCTAACACAGGGACGATCATTATTCTGATCACCCTACAATGTTGTTCTCTTGTCAGTTTGGGTTTCTTTGTATTTTTATAAGATACTTACTGAATTTTGGCAAATTTGAGTAAATAATATACTTTTCCAAGATAGTTTGCATCCTTATGGCCTACAACTTGAGGCAATTAAGTGTGACCTCCTTTTCCTGTAATTTTACATGGAAGAGCACTTTTGCCACAACCTGTAGCACCTATAGTAAGCATTATAAGCCTATAGTAAGCACTAGACTGAGGAAATGGAAGTCTGTCAGCTTCCTAAGAAAATGCCCAGTGTCACCTTAGACCTATTTGCATTGGAGCATGACATTCTTGTGTCCCTTGATTGTGCTATCATTTCATCATGAGAAATTATCCCTCTGGCTTCTGTTTCCAGCATCTTGGTGGATTAGATGCTGTAATGGTTAATTTTATGTGGCAGCTTGGCTAGGCTATGGTGCCCCGCATTTGGTCAAACACCAGTCTAGATGTTGCTATGAAGGAATTTCTTATAAGTGGTTAAAGCAGATTTGGAGTAAAGCAGATTACCCTCCGTAATATGGGTGGGCCTCATCCACTTGGTTGAAGGCCTTAAGAGAAAAGAGAAAAGTCCCTGAAGAGGAAGGAATTTTGCCTTCAGACCTGCCTTTGGACTCCATACTGCAACATCGACTCTTGCTGGAATTTCCAGGCTGCCGGCTTGCCCCGTGGATTTTGGACTTGCAGCCCCCACAATCTTGAAATCTTTCTCTCTTACTGTATCTCTTTTACACAATCTCTTTAGATGAAGAACCCTGACTAATACAGATACCCTGGATGACAATCCCAACAAAAATTCTTTTGAAGTTTCTTCCTTTCTTTTATTTCCTTAGGCAATCTCTATGCCCATTGTGGGGTTTGAACCCATGACTCGGAGATCAAGAGTCACATGCTCTACAGACTGTGCCAGCCAGACGCCCCTTGATTAAAATATTTTTTTTTATTTTTAATGTTCTCTGTTTATTTTTGAGAGAGAGAGCTAACAGGGAAGGGGCAGAGAGAGAGAGAGGGAGAGAGAATCCCAAACAGGCTCCACACTGTCAGCACAGAGCCAGATGCGGAGCTCAAACCCATGAACTGTGAGATCATGACCTGAGCTGAGATTGAGTAGGACACTTAACCAACTGATCCACCAAGGCACCCCTAAAATATTTTTAAAACATACTTTTAGGGGTGCCTGGCTTGCTCAGTCCGTGGAACCTGCAACTCTTGATCTCAGAGTTGTGAGTTTAAGCCCCACGCAGAGCATAAAGATTACTTAAAAAAATTTTTTTAATAACAAAAACAACAATAAAAAAAAAAACATCTTTTAAAATGCATCAACAAACCAGCACAAATGGGAGGGATTTTCAGATCCTAAAAAGAAAATGAAAACAGGAATCCTGGTAGGTAAGCAAGTTCCAAAGCCAGGTTTCACCCTGAGAGTTTCTGTCAGATTCTGGAGACCTGAATCTCAACTCTTGAGATAATGCTCAGGGAATGACCAAGCTAGGGAACCTATTAGAAGAATCCTTGCATTAGACTGAAAACCTAAGGGGCTATATCCTCAGCATAAAGATAAATTTAGAAATTTACTCAAAGAGGGGTGCCACAGCAAGGACATTTGCTATCTTATAGTTGATGCTGAGAAGACAGATAAGAGAAAGAAAGAAAGAAAGAAAGAAAGAAAGAAAGAAAGAAAGAAAGAAAGAAAAGAAAGAAAAGAAAGAAAGAAAGAAAGAAAGAAAGAAAGAAAGAAAGAAAGAAAGAAAGAAAGAAAGAAAGAAAGGAAACTTTTCTAAGAATTAGGAAGCACAGCTAGTCTAATAATGGAATATTTCAAAATAAAAGGATCCCAAGTTGGTAGTACAACCAGGTGACTTGACTAGAAAGAGCAAATGCAAATCTTCCCTGCACAAATTCACCTTCAAGTTTGGCCTCTAAGAGCCCCCAGACAGAAAGCACCACGACAATTAGAAGCTCAAAGGACAGAAACATCCCAAAGCCTAGGAAGAAACATGAAGGAAAAACCAGAAGAAGCAAGCAGGGGACACCAGAAGCAGTCCCTCACAGACATCAAATATTGACATTATTAGTGACCAAATATAAATTGTATATCGTTAATGAAATAAAAAAGGAGTTGTAAATATTAGCAAGGAACAAGAGATGGTAAGGAACATCCAAGCAGATCTGAAATGGAACCAAACAGTACTTCAAGAAATGAAAAATAAAATGATTACTTTTTAAAATGAGGGGCTTAAATAGCCGCTTAGCCCCAGTAGAAAAGATAATTGCTGGACTGGAAAATGTATTTTTTTAAGTTTATTTATTTAATTTTGAGAGAGAGAGAGCACGTGCATATGAGTGTGCCCCGAGATGGGGTGGAGCAGAGAGAGAGGGAGAGAGAGAGAATGAATCCCAAGTAGGCTGTCAGCACAGAGCCTGACTTGGGACTCAAACTCACAAACTGTGAGGTCATGACCTGAGCCAAGATCAACAGTCAGATGCTTAACTGACTGAGCCACTCAAGTGCCCCTGGAAAAAATACATATTCCAGGGGTGCTTTCTGGCTCAGTTGGTTGAGTGCTGGACTTTAGCTAAGGTCATTATCCCCTGGTTCAGGAGTTCAAGCCCCACATCTGGCTCTAAGCTGACAGCTCAGACCCTGTAGCCTGCTTTAGATTCTGTGCCTCTCTCTCTCTCTCTGTCCCTCTCCCACTCACACTCTGTCTATGTCTCTCAAAAATAAATAAACATTAAAAAAAATTTTAACACATTTTCCAAAATACAAACCAGAAAGAGACAAAAGTTATGAAAGATATGTTAAGAGTTCTATAATTCCTTATGAGAGTTCATGAAGGAAATAATAGAGCAAAGAGAGGACAACTTCCAAAGAGATAATAGCTGGGAATTTTGTTAAAGATGCTGGAGTTCAGATACAGAAGCCAAATGTATCCCAAGCAGGATAAATAAATCAACATGTAGAGCTATGACTGTAAAAATGCAGAGCTCCAAAGGCAAGAGGTAACTTTACAAATAGAGAAGAAACACAAGTTATGTGCCAATGTGTTTTTTAACAGCAGCAAAAACAAACAAAAACCAAAGATAGTGGAATCATATCATCAATGTGCTGAGAGAAAATAACTTCAAATCAAGAATTTTATCCACAGTGAAATACCTAAGAATGAGTATAAGAAGTAAATATTTTCAGTCAACCAAAAATCCAGAGATTTTAACACCAACAGACCTGCACTAAAGAAAATGATAAAGGATGTGCTTCAGAAGGAAGGAAATAGACAGCAAATATATAGGTAAATCTGTGGGTAAATCTAAATAAATTTGATTGTATTAACAATAATATCTAGTCGGGGGGAGGGGGAGGGTTAAGCTAGAACTGGACTCCAGAACTAGAAAGGGATAACATGAAAAGATTTCTAAGTTCTAAGGTTCTCATATTGTTCACAAGGAGGAAAGGTATTGATTAACTGTGTTAAGTGAAAATATTAAAACCGGGGCGCCTGGGTGGCGCAGTCGGTTAAGCGTCCGACTTCGGCCAGGTCATGATCTCGCAGTCCGTGAGTTCGAGCCCCGCGTCAGGCTCTGGGCTGATGGCTCAGAGCCTGGAGCCTGCTTCCGATTCTGTGTCTCCCTCTCTCTCTGCCCCTCCCCTGTTCATGCTCTGTCTCTCTCTGTCTCAAAAATAAATAAACGTTGAAAAAAAAATTTAAAAAAAAAGAAAATATTAAAACCACTAAAAAAATCGATATTCAAAAAATATAACTTCCAAACAGGAACAAGGGGGAAACTGTACTAAGGAGGAACATCCTCAATTGATACAAAAGAAGTAAAAATGAAAGGAGCAGAAATAGAAATATAAAGCACCAAAAATATGGTAGTAATAAATCCAAGTATATTAGTATGTACAATAATATAAATGTACTAACGACTCCAGTTAAATGGCAAAGATTGTCAGAATGAATTTTTTAAAAAACCAGTTATATACTGTTTACAAGAGATTTTTATTTATTTATTTATTTTACGAAATTTATTGACAAATTGGTTTCCATACAACACCCAGTGCTCATCCCAAAAGGTGCCCTCCTCACTACCCATCACCCACCCTCTCCTCCCTCCCACCCCCCATCAACCCTCAGTTTGTTCTCAGTTTTTAACAGTCTCTTATGCTTTGGCTCTCTCCCACTCTAACCTCTTTTTTTTTTTTTCCTTCCCCTCCCCCATGGGTTCCTGTTAAGTTTCTCAGGATCCACATAAGAGTGAAACCATATGGTATCTGTCTTTCTCTGTATGGCTTATTTCACTTAGCATCACACTCTCCAGTTCCATCCATGTTGCTACAAAAGGCCATATTTCATTTTTTCTCATTGCCACGTAATATTCCATTGTGTATATAAACCACAATTTCTTTATCCATTCATCAGTTGATGGACATTTAGGCTCTTTCCATAATTTGGCTATTGTTGAGAGTGCTGCTATGAACATTGGGGTACAAGTGTCCCTATGCATCAGTACTCCTGTATCCCTTGGATAAATTCCTAGCAGTGCTATTGCTGGGTCATAGGGTAGGTCTATTTTTAATTTTCTGAGGAACCTCCACACTGCTTTCCAGAGCGGCTGCACCAATTTGCATTCCCACCAACAGTGCAAGAGGGTTCCCGTTTCTCCACATCCTCTCCAGCATCTATAGTCTCCTGATTTGTTCATTTTGGCCACTCTGACTGGCGTAAGGTGATACCTGAGTGTGGTTTTGATTTGTATTTCCCTGATAAGGAGCGACGCTGAACATCTTTTCATGTGCCTGTTGGCCATCCGGATGTCTTCTTTAGAGAAGTGTCTATTCATGTTTTCTGCCCATTTCTTCACTGGATTATTTGTTTTTCGGGTGTGGAGTTTGGTGAGCTCTTTATAGATTTTGGATACTAGCCCTTTGTCCGATATGTCATTTGCGAATATCTTTTCCCATTCCGTTGGTTGCCTTTTAGTTTTGTTGGTTGTTTCCTTTGCTGTGCAGAAGCTTTTTATCTTCATAAGGTCCCAGTAATGCACTTTTGCTTTTAATTCCCTTGCCTTTGGGGATGTGTCGAGTAAGAGATTGCTACGGCTGAGGTCAGAGAGGTCTTTTCCTGCTTTCTCCTCTAAGGTTTTGATGGTTTCCTGTCTCACATTTAGGTCCTTTATCCATTTTGAGTTTATTTTTGTGAATGGTGTGAGAAAGTGGTCTAGTTTCAACCTTCTGCATGTTGCTGTCCAGTTCTCCCAGCACCATTTGTTAAAGAGGCTGTCTTTTTTCCATTGGATGTTCTTTCCTGCTTTGTCAAAGATGAGTTGGCCATACGTTTGTGGGTCTAGTTCTGGGGTTTCTATTCTATTCCATTGGTCTATGTGTCTGTTTTTGTGCCATACAAGAGATTTTTAAAACATAAATACAAGATAGTTTGAAAGTCAAAGCATGGAAAATGAAATATTAACAGAAGCAAGCTAGTGTGCCTAAATTAATATCAGAGGAAATAAACCACAGCCAAAGCATTACTAGAAATAAAATTAGCTGCTGCTGAATTCACCACAAGATATGCCAATTCTACACTCATATCTCACATGCACCAACAATCATATACTTTTCTTTAATATCAGGAAAAATGCAAAGTTATTGCTATCACCACTCTTATTCAATATTGTATTTGAAATCCTAAACCATATAAGTATGACAAAAACAGAAAATAAATCATAGATTTAAGGATCTAACAAGAAAGATAAAAAAGGAAGATATAATATTTGCACATGATATTATTGGCCACATAGAAAACTCGAAAGAAACTATAGGTAAATTAGGGACATCTGGGTAGTTCAGTCAGTTGACCCTCTGACCTGTGATTTCAGCTCAGGTCATGATCCCAGGATCATGGGATGGAGCCCCATGTCAAACCCTGCAAGGAGCCCCACGTCAGGCTTTGGACTGAGTGTGGAGCCTGCTTAAGATTCTCTCTCTCCCTCTGCCACTTTCCCCTGCCACTCTCTCTCTCAAATAAAAAAAAAATTAAAAATTAAAAAAAAAGAAACTGTAGGTAAATTACTAGAATTCATAAGAGAGTGTTTTCAATCACTATACATTTCTGTAGAGCAAAAACAATCAATATGGTTTTAAAAGAATGCCATTATAAGAGCAAAAATATATAATAAATCTAGGTACAAATCTAACTAAAGCTGTGTACCTCATTGAGAGAGAAAAATTATACCTTTCGAAAAAACATTAAAGAAGACTTATATAAATGGAGAAACACCAAGTTGTTAGTAGGAAGCTTCAGTAGCATGAAGATGTCAGTTCTCCCATGTTGACTAAATCCAATTCCAATGAAAAACCCCAACAATATTGTTTATGGAACCTGACAAGCTAATTCTAAAATTGAAATGAAAGAGGAAAGGATCCAAAATTGTCAAGACTCCCTAAGAAAAAAAGTTTAAGGTCAGGAGAATTGCCTTCCCAGATATCAAGACTTACTATGTAAGCTATAGCAAGAAAGTGGGATACCAGGAGAGTGCCAGACAAAGGCTCCAAAGGAATATGATAGAGAACATGGAAACAAATCAATGCACATATAGAGATTTGCTTTTATAATATAGTGGGCACTAGAGATAAATAGAAGATTCAGTCAATGCTACTAGCAAAACATATTTAACAACTTTGAAAAAACAAAATTGGAACCCTATCTCACACCATATGCAAAAATCAATTCCAGTTGGATTAAAGACATAGATGTGGAAGGAAAAATTATAAAACTTTTAGAAAACAACTTAGGAGACTGTCATTATAACCTCAGGGAAAGCTTTCTAAAACAAGACACAAAATTATCTACTTATAAAGGAAAATACTGATAAATTCTACCAATAAAATTAAAATTTTAGTTCATCAAAGACATTAGGTGAGAAGACAGTAACTAAAGGTGAGAAAATATTTGTCATACATTTAATCAAGACAAAGGATTATTATCCAAAAGATTTTTTAAAGCTCCTATGAATGAAGAGAAAAACAACCCAATGGGAAAATAGCAAAAGTCACAAACATATTTCGTAAAAGAGAAAATATAAATGGCCCACAGACACCTGAAAAATACTCAACCCTATTAGTAATCAGAGAAATGCAAATTAAAACTACAAACAGATATTTCTTCCATAGGCATAACAAAAATTTTAAAATAAGTCAATAATAAATATTGACAAATGATAATTCTTATCACCTCCTGGTAGGAGTGTAAATTATTAATACAGCTGTTAAGGGAAACAGTTTGATAGTATCTAGTAAAATTGAATAAGAAAGCAATTCTATACCTGGTTTTAGATACTAGATAAACTCTGGCATATGCGTACCAGGAAGCATGCACAAGAGATACATATAGCAGCATTTACTATAATTAAAAAAGAAAGAAAGGATAGAGAGAGAGATAGAAAGGGTAAGTAAATGAAGGACCTGAATGTCTGTTGTCTGTTCATAGCAGTGAGGACCAATGGCTTGTGGCATGCTGACACAGTGGAGTACTATACAACAAAGAGAGTGAAGAAACCACATTGTACGAATGTACCACAATTAATTAATTAACTAACTAAACAAACAAACAGCATTGGGAGAAAAAAAACACATCACTGCAGACTGTATAATGTATGCTTCTGTTTATATAAAGTTTGTTTTAATTTTTTTAATGGTTATTTATTTTTGAGAGAGAGCGCATGCGAGTGGAGGAGGGGCAAAGAGTCAGCGGGACAGAGGATCTGATGCAGGCTCTGTGCTGCTAGCAGACCACCCCCCACCCCCCATGAGGGGCTCAAACTCACAAACCTATCCATGAGATCATGGCCTGAGCCGAAGTCAGATGCTTAACCAACTGAGCCATTCAGGTGCCCCTGTTTATATACAGTTTTTCAAAAGCAAAACTTCACACTGTATTATTTAGGGATACATACATGAGTAGTAAACTTATAAAGAAAGTAAACAATTGAGCAAAACACAATTCAAGGTGGCAATGACTTCTGGTATGTGTTGGTGGGGGAAGACATGCAATCACAAAGAGGGCACAAAGGAGTCTACTTACAGATACTACTGAGATTCTATTTCTAAATACAGCTGCTAGGATATGAGCATTTATTTCATTCCATTCTTTAAATTGTACAGATACATTCATATACTAGTTTATATGTATGATACACTTCACAATCAAATGACGGCCATTTTATTTCTAGAATCTTGGCTAACATAGCAAAGCTTAACCTTGTTGGACCCTGGTTTTCCCTCTTCAAGAAAAAGCCATTAGAAAATGCTATTCTTTTGTTTATTTAAAGCTAGTCTACTCCTAGATAGAGGGCTCCTTCATTTTGGCTCATGACTACCGTATTCTAGGTCCAGTGCCGTACTGGCCCCTGCTCTGCCATTATCAGAAGGCAGATTTCTGTATTTTTCTGGCATCCTAAGACTGAGGGTACCAAGATCAGCATCCTTCCCTTCCAGCAGTGTTTCCTCAGCCAGCAAGTATAAGAGAAAAAAATGAAGTTTAATTATAATCAGATCTCCAGGAGCTCTTTTCCTCTAATGATGTTCACATCAAATGATACTAAAATAATTCTTTCTGAAAGACAGAGAGTAATTCAAGGCCTTCAAAGCTAACCAGAGTGAGTAGTGGAAAAGGCCTAATGCCAGTACATCACCCCTTTCGTGGGTGGACCTTATTAAAATCACCTTGTGTCTCCCTCTCTAAAGAACTTCTTCTGTAAAGTAGAAATTATAAACAATCATTCTGGGTGTTCTTAGAAGCTGTGGTCGTAAGCTTTCCATTAATAGATAGTAGAGCCTGTCATCAGTTCTGTCTAAACCTACACATTGATGTTGGAAGTTTTATCACTCTGATTCATACTCATATTTTCTTTTTTCTTCCTAAGAATGCAACATCTCAATCTTTCCACCCTCGCTCAACCTTTGCTGGCATGGACACATGCCTCATTGTCACACTTGCCAATAAAAGTTAAATACCATATATATTTGGGTAGGCTTTAATAACTTTCATAATAAGCAAAAGGTCCTATCATTTACTTGATGTGAACTTGCCAAGGCATCAAAAAACTAAAAGAAAGCATACTGAGAATTGGTGGAAGAAAAATGTTGATCCCCCAATTTATCTTTTGGAAATTCAAAATACACAATGGAGTAACAGCTGTTCTAGATTTCCACCAGAGATTAGCAGACAAATTATTATTGAAATTCAAAGTTGTGACATCTTTAGATAAATATTTGCACAGCCTCTGATTCAACAGAAATCTGGAAGGGTTCACAGTCCGGCCCAGAATGGATCATTTTAACACTGCAGCTTCACACCGTGGTTAGAAAGGAGCCCAGGTTGGATTCTACTAGCTGGTCCCTCTGCTGCTGTTGCTTCCTGATGCCAGTGTTTAGGTCTCTCTGCCTCCAGCCATGTGTCAGCCCATCCTTGAAGGCTTTCTTCACCCCTGTCATTAGCCTGCCACAAATTGAGTACCTGCCATCAGAGCTCCCTTCTACTGTGCCCGTCTAGAGGAGTGCCAATACCATGGCCTGATGCCTTTGGAGGGTCCCTATAGTAAAGCCTAGCTGTTGAAGACTTCAATTTGCCAGCCTTAGAGAACACAAGTGCCTGTGATCCAAGAGCAGAAGTATTTCTCATAAAATAAAAACCTTGTAATATAATCTGTGAGCACATGCTCCAAGCCCTCCATGGAACAAATGGCTCCCCTTCCACCTGCACTTGGTCCCTCCTCCCCGTTGATTCACTTGGCAAGCCGGTCCTCCAAGAAGAATGCGGTCTTTGCACTCACCACAAGGACTGGGGTGTCTTGTATGCAACCATTGCCTACCCAGCTTACAACAGAGGCTTGTGGGCTGGAGAATGTATCGCATTTTATTGTTAATGGAATTTCCTGCCCCTCTCAGTGTCACTTAAAGAGTCCTCTGCACTCATTCTCCCATCTTGAAAGGAGAGAAACAAGAGGAGATGAACTGCTGGTCTCTCCATACTTGGTCTTCAGACCGTGACCATATTAATCCTACAGCTTTTAATTACCGCAACTTCTGATAGGGTGTGTCTACAAAGTAATTAGATATCTTTTTCCATATGTTACACAGGCAATTCCATCGCATAACCTTACAGAAGGTGGCGACGCCTTTCTTTGGGGCCCCTGTCTTGGCACGCCCCTCCCCGACCTGCTAATTGATTCAGGAGTCAGCCTTCCCAATTGTGTGCAAATTGAGAGCAAACTCTCTTTTGTCTCCGCCTTGCTAGGAACAAAGTAGTTGCTCAATAAATACCTGATGAATGGGCCCACCTCCAGAGGTCTAGAATCTTTAGCGGGCTTCTCTTTCCTCTTCTCCTACACTTTTCCCCACTGGGTGGTGCCAACCCTCACCTGGGTCCAGGTCCCCGTCACCCCAACCGCGTTCCTCGGCCGCTTCCAGGCCTCCCGCAGGGATCTAAGCTCCCACCTGGTGGAAGGTAGGTGCGTCACGAGGGCGCTACGGGTGTCCGGACGGGTGGGGGTGCAGCGGAGGCGGGGACAGGGACGCGGTAGCAGCACCCGGTCCCTTTCGGATCCCCTCCGCTCCCCCATATCCCTCTCCCTCCAGCACCCCCTCACCCCTATGCTGCAAGAATGTGGCGCAGGAGCGAGTGGAGAATCTTTGGCTGCGGCCCCCTCCCCCGCCTTATAAAAAAGAAATTGACTTTTGTTTGGAGTTTGTGAAAAGTGGGGCTCGGGGCCCAGTCAATGGGGCGCCCCGCAGCGCTGGCTGAGTGGAGCTAGCGCGAACCGCTCAGCCGCGGCCCCAATTAATCCGCCCTTTGTGCGGCCCGCCCGGCCGCCCCCGCCGCAGCAGCACCAGCGGCCCATTGTTCGCCTCGCCGGGCCGCGGGATTTACCCTTTTCAAACAGCCGGTTTTGTCCAGGGCAGTTCGAGCGGAAGTTTCTCACTGACAATTTGCCCCAAATAGATAGATTTGTCAGAAACGACCTTCGGGAAGGAAGCAAAAAGCCACCGGCCTGAAGGTTGGGCCGGAGACGGGGACTCGCCGCCCTCCGCGCCCCCGGCCCGGGCGGCCCCGAAGCCTCGCGGGGGACCCCAGCCCCCTGCACCTGCTGAGCCAGACACTCCGCGGACCCGACCTCCGTTTACCCATCTGTAAAATGGGACAGCTTGGCGCTGGCAAGCCGTAAGTCCAGAGCTCTGGGTCAATTCGCGTGGACAACATTCATTTCCTTTCTCTCTCTTCACTTCCTTTTGTAAAACTCTAAAGCAAAATACCTGACGAGGCCTCGGCGACATTGCGAAAGGGCCTTGAAGGTGGGTCAGGGTAACACGTTCCGGATGGTGCACGTGCTGTTTTCTCTTCTGCCCTCCGGCTCCTCCTTAACAAAGATGTCATCCGTGCTAAATCACAGGTGGTGCCTTTGTAAAACCGGCTATTGTCCCCTCATAAGTCAAGATATAAAACGCTTTGTACTGAATGGCCCGTGATCTGGAGCTCTCAACTTGGGAGTCGGGCTGTTAGATTTTTTTTTTTTTTCCCACCCACCAGAGCCGCTCTTCTCCCAAATGACCTCACTTATTAAGCAAAATCGGAATGGGGGGAGGGGGGAACCCAACATGCTGTTGATGAAAAGAATAGTTACTGATTTCTTCACACTTAATGGCAAGTATGAGTCTTTTAAAATACAGCCTCATAGCAAACAGATCTGTGAATTTTAAGCAGACTGAATTGTATTAATCAGTTGATGGGTTTGTTCATTTTCTATCACTAGAGGAGAAATAACGAAGGTTGGGACCCCACGGCGGCTATTTCTTCTGTACTCAGGCAATCTCTTTCTTTAGTCCAGAAAATTTCCTGCTAGTTGCACATGAGAGAAAAATTGAAACAAAAAAAAAATCTGGTTTTTGTTTATCCATCAGGTGAATACACAATTCAGCATCATACAGAGGAAACCCTAGGTGGTCTTTAACAAGATTTCAGTGGCTAAGAGCTACAATTTAGAGAAGATGACAATACATACACAGTGTCAATAGTATTTAAACAAACATCCCAGACAACAGAATAATGGTTATTAACTATGATGCTTTGGGCTTCTGACTAATTTCCCATGCCTGTCTGCAGCCAAAACAGCTGCAGGGTTTTCCCCCTTTAAAACTGTTTATGTGCATCATTTTAAAAATTGCATTTAACAGCCATATCCTTCAGAACAGTCCCTCTGTGTGGAATAGAAGTGAATGGCTTAGTGAGGATGATGAAGCCAGTAGCAAGAATGTCTTTCATGCCAAAAGGACTCTAACCATTCTGCTAGAAACCTACTCGTTCAAAAGCTTCTACACCTCTCTGAAATGTGGACAGCTGTCTGATGTTGTATGCCCTGCGGTATGGGTTGACGTGTCTAAATGAAGGGAGTTCTTTTACCCTGCTCACACTTGCAGAAGTGTTTTCAAAATTGATTAAATTGTGCAACTGTACTAACGTGTCCCCCTCCTGGGGTTTGAGAATGGGAAAGAAATCAAAAGAGAAGGTAAGATTTAGCTTGCATAATTCCTTTCTCACTTCCAGACAAATATTAAGTTTTTAAAAATACTTTAGTGACCAGGACTTTAAAATGAATGCATTCCTTGTATACTCCAAACATGCAACCCAAGCATGATTTAGCTAATGCAACTGGAAATTGATATATTTAGGGATCCAAGTATGTGCGGTTATGAACACTTGGGTAATTACATATTATCTTAGCTAATCATTAATGCATGGACTAAAGTTGAATTTACTTCCACTGTTTTCATTGCTGTTAATATTTATGAAGCATCCACTTTGCACTAAAAGATGGTCAAAACATATCTAGGAACCTCAGCCTTCAGGAAAAAAAAAAAGGCATCCAAATATTTGTGTCTTGTCTATAGCGAGATATGTATATGTTGTATGTGACGTATGTATTTGAAATATCTCATTATTCAGTCTGATAGAAACACTAGATTTCAAATCACTGTTTCATCCACTCCAAAATCATGTCAATTATACCTGAAATTTTAGAAACTGGGAGAAATGTCTGCAACCTACCTCCTGAGTTGTGAACTGCTTTACCTGAAAGGCCAAATCCTCCCCCTCCCAGCAGGCAATCATCTTATGCCCTGAAGCATGAGATCTGATTACCCCTATCATCATCTTAGCTTGCATAGATACAGATGTTATTAACGGCTGTAGTTTATCCAACCCTTTTTAAAAACGCAGCTGCAGCATTTGACTTGGGGACCTCCTGTGAATCCCACTGGTTGACTCTGTCTTGCACAAAGCACGTGGGGTTTGGGGGAGGGAGAAGAGAGGGGGAGGTTTGTTTTGTTTTGGAGGGTTTTTTTTTTTTTTTTTGAATCAGACTTCCCTAAATAGCCACTCGGCATCTTTGTAAGTGATGTGAATTCTGAAATTACTTACAAGAATAGGAGGACAACAGGGTACTGTGTGAACTAGATCATTTGGAAACAAAGCATACTAGAATGTATGCTTCTCACTGCATTGGCAGAGATCAAATATGTGATCCTGATATACGTATTCATGGAATAAAAAATCCTAGCGTATTCTCAAATATGTTAGCCACATTTAAACGGGCTACCCCGTTTTACATAACAATTGTTTCTACTAGTGTTGAAACAGTAATCTGGATAAAGCAGGTCCCTGCTGTGGAGGGAATAGAGGGATGTTTTTAAAATCTGAAAGGCCCAGATTAACAATCTACTCTGATCAAATTTAGTAATTAATCGTTCATTCTAATCATTGACTTTTTCTCAGCAGCTACAATTAGTATCTCTAAGTAGTTCCTCTTGTGGCCCGCATCATTCTCTACAAAACAGAAAAAGACCTGACAAATTTTCTCTCCCTTGGGACACAGCGAATTTTAAGTACTGGCAGGGAAAGAATTTGAAGAAAAACTTATGAAGTGGAGGAGTTTGAAGTTCTAGAAACACTGAACTATTGCTTCAAGATGCACAAAACTCTTAATTCTGATTACTTCACTTGTAAGTGAAGCGAAATTGCCTTAATTGGGGATTCGAGAAACCCTTCTGGGAAATAGGAGGTAGCTTAATGCAGTGGAATTAATATTTCAAAGAGCATCAGATTATCTGGGTCTGACTCCTAGCTCTCCATTCACTAGCTTCCCTAAAAATGGTGCCGTTTTCTCCATTAACTGTTGCTAGACTCAGCTTCAAGAGTTCTGGGTTCTGGTGATGGCCTCTGCCTCTAGGTGAGTGACCTAGGACAAGCTTTGTCTCTAAGGATCTCAGTTTTCTTATCTATGAAATGATGGAATTAGATGAATACTAAACTCGAGGGTCCCTTCTGATTTATGTGCTCTGTCATTCTGGGTTAAATGGAAACCAAGTCAGACTATGTAATTTACAGGAAATTAAGAGGTTGAAGAAGGCTTGGTGGTTAATCTCTCCCTGGATGTAGTCTGCTTTCTCATCTCTCTAGCTAGTCATTCTTTTGTGTTAGTAAGCTGAAAGATTACCTTTATTCCTTCCCAAGGTCTGGAGGTCTAGAGGACCTGTCTGTCTCTACCTACTCCCTACTCTCCCAATTGCTGGGGCAGAGCAAAGGCAAGCCTCTCGCTTCACACCTTATCTTTCATGAGGCAGGGTCACTCACGCATTCCACATTTATAAGAACCACTATGTGCCAAGGCGCTAGGACTGACAATCCGAAGATGAATCAGATAGTCTCTGTCTCAAGAAGCTCCCTGGCCTTTGGAGAGCTGGACATCTCTCATGTCTCCCATAACCTTTTTATTCTTGCTATTAGGAAATAAGAAACTGGCAGCTTTGTCTCTGTTGACCCATCTTCCTTGGGGGAGAGAGAAGGAGACCACATTATTTTCCTGCTCCTATGTTTCTGGTAACATCTTTGGTTGTTTTTGTTTTAAATACATCTCTGATGAGTTTTCTTTGAGGGAGGGAGGCCAGGTCCCAAATAAAGCAATTTGACATGAGAGCTATGATAAATTCTTCTGGCACCAAGACAGGATATAAGTGAATAAATAATTTTATGTAGGAAATAAAGTAAGGGATAAGGGAAAGAAAGATGTTTCTATTTGATTATTCCTGGGGCAAGAAGAATATCTTACTCTAATCCTCAGCCTGAATTTCTTTGGCTGCTGTGGTTCCAGGGGAGGGAGGGTGTGAATGAATGTAGAGACAATGTTATTTGCTAAGGGGGAAAAAAAGAGAAGCCTGTCACACAGCGCATTTTCTTAATCCTGTTACTGTTAACAGTGTTCATCTTCCTAACTGGCAGGGAGCAAAGAGACAACTCATAGTGAACACAGTCCTGGAAAGTGTGAACAAAAAACTCCACAACTCAGCACCAGTTGGGTTCTAGAGCACCTGTCTCTATTCTGGATTGTTCTCAGTGTCTTTTCTGAGTAGAATTAGACAAGATGCAAGCAACTTGTAGAGAGGCAGGCCCACAGCAGAATCAGGAGCAAGCTTGACAAGATGGTTTCTTTCATTCTCTCACTTAGCAAACCCTCACTGAGCACCTATTTTGCGCTGGACAATCTGCTCCATGACCCGTTTTCTCTCTCATGCCCCATCCACTGGGGAAGCAACAACCAACCATAGGTTGAATTATGATTTGAAAATCAACTTTTTCCTCATGCAAACAAACAAACACATAAATAAAACGTGTGTTGGACCATCTTTTGGAGAAAGAACGTCAAACCTCAGCCAAGCTTAACGGGTAGATTTTCCCGGACATTTCCTGGCTCTGTGTATTTCTCAACTCTGCTAGTCAGTGAAGTGAAGGGCATTTTAAAGCAATGAATCTCCACAGGTAGAATGACCTCTGAGAGGGCATTGATCATTGGTTGGGGAAGAGGTGTCTCTGTTCCACACCAACTTCAGCTCTGTTTGCTGATAGAAAAGTTTTTTCTTTCTCCTTTGCTGTTTTAATTTAGAAGAATGGATAAGGGAACTGGAGAAAATGGCACCATTTTTAGGAACGCTAGTGAATGGAGAGCTAGGAGTCAGACCCACATAATCGGATGCTGGAAGGGTGCCTTGCACCCCTGACTCTCTCTCTCATACCATTTAGTTGACCTGACTCTACTTTCCTTTTTAAGTGGATGGGAAGGGGCATTAGTAGGGAGAGTGAGCTATAAGACAGTTTTCAGAGGCAGTAGATTCCCGTAACACAAGACCAGCTTTCCAGGCATCCCCTCACAGGCTATTTCACTCCATGCTGGTTTAGGGTCCCTTGTATATTTTTCCAGAATGTTCTGTGTTTTAGTCCAAGCCAATGCATTTAGCACCTTTTATGTGTCTGCTCTCCCTGTAGCCTCCCCGAGAAAGAGATCAGGTCCTTAATCTCTGACACATAGTGGGTGCTCAGTATGTGATGAATGGAGTGATGATTGATGGATGGACAGAGAGACCCTAGATTCCATGGTCCTTCTCGTGATCTTATTTCTTATCTCCTGGGCCAAAGTAAAAATGTTCTGTGATAAAAGATGCCTTCGTTGTGTTTTTGACTTTGATTTTGGTGGAGAGCCCCACACTCACAAGAGGCTAAAGAGGAAGTTAGGGGCTATCTTTAGACCTGGTCAGAAGGGCTTCAGAATCTCTGGGGGTGTGGCTCCACTCCCTCCCCAAGACAACTGCTATAAACTCATCCTTGAACTTGTCTCTGTTAAAATGCATTTCTGAGATAGGTGGCATTTGCCCCTTAGCAATCATTTCCCCTCCTGGAGTCACAGGAAAAATCTCTGAAAGTTAAGGTGTTGAACAGGGTATAATCATTTACAGGCAATTGGAGCCCAGACAGGTCTAGTCTCTTGCCCAAGGTTACACAGCTAGTTGGGACAGAGGCTGAACCCCCACATCCTGGCTACCAGAAGTTAGCCTTCTTGTGCCTCCTGGGGCTTCTTGGGAAATCTGCAGACTTTCCTCCTTTATTCACCTAACATTTATATAGCACCTACTGTGATTCAGGCTGCACCTACTGTGATTCAAGCTGCAGCGCATTGATAGGAAGATGGAAAGTAACAGTCTGTCTTGCGGAGACTTTCTTCTATGCGCTGCACCCAGGAGAGTCCCAAGTTTCTACATCTTAGATCCGAGGGCCCTGTGGCCTGCAACACCTTTGAATGAGCAGAAGCCTGCACGCGCTTCGGCTTTAGGCTCCCCTTGGACCTGGTGGGCGGCAAGCGCCCAGCCCCTCCCGCCTACTCTGGATCTTGTAGCTGCTGTTGCCACTGAACCAATCATGCCAGAAAGTCATCATGATGATTTCAGAACTGCATTGTGATTTATGCAAAGCGCGCCGATAATTACAGCCGGGCGCACAGAACACAGGACGAACATGCTGCGGGTGTGTGCGCGCGTGTTGTGCCTTTTGCCAGGACTGGATGATGGTGGTGGTGGTGGTGGTGGTGTGTTGTGTGTGTGTGTGTGTGTGTGTGTGTGTGTGCGTGCGCGCGCGCGCGCCCCCACGTTTCTATTCACTGGACTGCTGGATACCCTGCTTGATTAGGGACTGGTGACAGGAAAAAGAGGGAGGCATTCCCATTTTGATTTTGAGACAATTTGATGAGCCTCGGGAGTATTTTCCAGAAGTTTTTATGCCTACAAATGAGCCTACAGGGCAAGAATGTCGGGGAATAGAGGAAGAGGTAGTTTGGACCCTTCGAGAGCCATAGTCCTCCTACCTCCAAGCGACCCCTCCCAAAAAGCAGTTTCTAGGTCGCCTTCTTGCCACAGAATCCTAAGGCTTTGCCCCAGGGACAGGCCCAGGTCTAGTCTTTGACATTGGACTTCATCTTCGTCTGAGATACAGTACTGTACTTGGATCTTGTTCTTTGTCCTTAACGAAGCGCCCCACTCTGCGTCCACATGATAGTGACGGTGGTGGCGGCAGCTGCAGAGGCAGCGGCGGCGGGACAAGTGGGTCTCTGGCGGAAGCCAGAACCCCAGGCTCCAAAACCGAGCTTCGGACAATAACTGTGTTTCTCAAACGACGCCTGGAAATCACTTCCCTTTCTGGGCGCGGAGTTAAAGTTTGTACCATTTTGCGTGCGCGGCCAGTACGCTGCCCAATTTGGCTGTCAAAAATTTTAATTTCTTTTCCATTCTCAAAAATACCCTCAGGTTTATGGTTTAGTCCCACGATTCCCTAATCTCGTCCCAATACAAAAAAAACCCAAGGAGGGTTAATTTGGGAAATAGTCGTCCCCTGTCTTGCTTTTTCCGGGTGTCCCCAGCTCCCGAGCCCCGGAGGCTGTACGACCCTGGCAAGGACGCGGGCTCTCGTGCGTGTGGGGTGCGCAGGCCGGGGGTCCAGGCCCCGCAAAGGCTGCTGCGGAAAGTTGCAGTCACGTGCTGCGGCTTCCTGCAGGAGCGCACAGCCTGTGCCCGGGAGACGCCGGGCGGAGGAGCTGCTGCGCCCTCCGAGGGCTCGGGGGACGCAAGCATTCACACACACAAACTCTGATCGAAAGCCCGGGTTGACCCTGAGTCTGAAGAAAGTGCAGTTGGGGGAAGGCAGGCAGAATTTCGGAGAGCGGGTCTCAGTTCTCCTCCCCCACCCCACCCCCCACCACCAAAAGCGCCGCGGAGGGCGGGAGAGCAGGAGGTGTGACCCCTGACCCCTAGCCGGCCCACGCCCGGAGGACCGGCGGGCAAGCTCTTGTTCGACAAGTTCAAGCTGCTGGGAGAGCTTAAATAAGAATTAATCTCTTGGAGATTGGGGATCACCGCTCCCTAGGCGTGCGCTCTCCCAGAGCGGCGCAGGGACCAGGGCGTGAGAGAGCCCTGGAGTCGGGGGGGAAGGCAGGCGGGAGGACTGGGGGTGTAAGGCGGAAGAAGCTCCCCAGAATCCCTGGAAGCTACTCGGCAAGGGGGGGCCAGCGAAGCCTGCTAGGGTAAGTTCTGTCCTGCAGCCGCTCCAGTGCAGATAATGGAGGCGACAGGAGCCTCGCTGTGCTCCGGATGGGCTTTGCTTTGGGAAGCGGGCGCACCCTCCCCAAGGCTGGTGCCCAAGCGGACCCCGCGAAGGCCGCAGGAACGCCGAGCCTTCAGCAGACTCCATCCCAGGCCCCAAGTCCGCACACAGCGTCCTCAGCTACAACTTTCTGTAGATAGTTGCAAAATGAATAATTACTCACCTCGGACCAGATCCAAGTTTTACCCAACAGAAGGGGCACGGGACCAAGAATGAACCAACTCACATGGCCATATCCGGTGCGCACAATCACACAAACACACAGCCACCCAGTTTCTTCCACGAATCTGTCTGGCGCTCTGGAGAGAAGGGGGAAAGCGTTTTGAGAATGCTCCATTTCCCCTCCCCTTCCCCTTGCCATGAAATATAATAATTCATTTTTATTACAAGAGCAGCACCGTCCTCACCATCACGCACGCACAGAGCCACACTCCCATATTCACACTCTAACTCGGCAGCTCCGACAGCGCCTGCATTTTCTTTGGGAGCCGCTTGGAGGTTCATTAATATCATTAGCATTTAACCCCCTCCCTCTTCCCATCCCCTCCCCGCACATGGCTGACGTCAGACCCCGCCAGGAGTTGGGGGAAAAGCTAAGTGGGCCAGGGACGCCCTATTCCCCTCCCCGCGGCTGCCTGTCAGAGCGCTTCTGGAGATATTACAGGGGACCCAGCCCGCAGCGACAAGCACAAAGTCACGGGGTAATGAACTTCGGGGACCCTTTGCCGCTCAGTGCGCGGCTCTCCCCGGAAACTGGGACCCGGCTGCCTGTTCCCTCGGAAGACTTCCCAGCAATCTAGTTTCCCACTCCGCTCTCTGGTTTGGGCAGCGCCGAGCCCATCTGCCTGAGACTGAGGTTGTGTTTTCCTTCTTTCCTTAAAAGAGCAGCGGTCTGTAGAGATCTGGCCACACTCTGCATGCCTAATGTAGAAGGAGAAATTGAAGACTGAGAGACAGGGATGGGGAAAGAGTGGGATCTTGTCCTTTTTGCTCCGTAGGAAGACCATTTTCGTGTCTCCGTCTCTGTCCTTCACTATTCCTCTCTCGCTGTCCTCCTCCCTTCTTCCTCGATCTGCCCGTCCGTCTCTCCGTTTGTCTGTCCATGCGTGTGTCCATACCAAGCAACATTCCCAGCAGCTGCGGTTTTGCAAGAGCCGGGAAGAAACTTGAGGATGCTTAAATTCCCACTGTGGAACGAATTCTGAGCGCCCAGGGAGCAGCGCAGCGCGCAACCGACACCCACCTGTCCGGCCCGGGAGCCTGCAGGCTGGAGGGCGGCTGGAGAGCTGCGGCGCCCGGCGGCGAGGCGGGCGCTGCCGGCCGGGACTCGGGCAGCGCCCACCAACCGCTCCGCCCCGGGACAGCCAGCATGAGCAAGCCGGCCGGATCAACAAGTGGGTACCTTTCGGGCCGCCGCGGGGCTCAGGCGCGCAGCCTGGGGTGGGCGGGAGAGGAGTCCGGGGAGATCCTGCCCGGAACGCTGCGGCTCCGAGCCCGGGAAAGGGACTCCGGCGGCGTGTGCGCTTTGGCCCAGCTCCTTGTAGCCCGTGAGTCGGGATGTTTCGTGGTGAGGGAAGAATTTCGTTACCTCTGGATTGCTTGATTTCTCACCCCCCCCCCCCGGTTTGGTGGGAAGGTTGAGACCCTTGCAGCCCGCCAGTCCCGCGAGTCGCATCCGCTTAGAGACCAGGTGCGGGGAAAGGGGAGGGGGGGAGTGTCGACGGGGGGCGGGAACTAGGCCGCAGCTCCAGGCTGCAGCACAATAACACGCTCGCTCAAAACTCCGAGCTCCAGCGCGCAAAAGCAACTCTGCGCAAAGCGGATTTGAAAGGAATGCTTTGCACCCCGTTTCTAGTTATTTCAAATAATCCTGCAAACTGGGAAGCAGAAACAATTTAAAAGTCACATTTTCCTTAATCCTAAATCCGCGTAGGTCATAACTGGGGAATTTAAAGTATGGCGAACCGCTCTAGCAAAGAGGGGACCAAATCCCTAATCCCGAGGATTTTTCGAGCGGGAGCTCGGCAGAGGCAGGAGTGTGCGGCCTGTTCCCTTCGCGCGCTTCTCTCCTCCCTCAAACTTGCCTAGCTGGTAGCTCCCCGTCAGAAGGTCGAGCCGTGGCTGATCTCTAACCAACCCCAGACGCCAGAGTGGGGGGCTCCGTGTCTGTGTGTGTGAGGGCATCTGCTCTCCCGGTGCCTGCGGAACCCGAGAATGTGGAGGCCCGAGCCGGCGCTGGGCGGGCGTTGTCGCAAGGCTCGGATCTCCCGGGGGCATTTCAGTTCCCGCCTTCCGGTGGCCCAGGGCTGCCTTTTCCGGGGCCCAAGACTGGAGGTAGCCCCCCGCCGCAGTCCCTACGTCCCGGAGATCTCCCGCCGCCCTTGTCTTTGCCTATAGCATTTTTGCGGCTCCTTGCTTTCCTCAAACACCCCCTCCCCTCACGCCCTCATTGTCTTGAGTCTTTGAAAGTTGGGAGAATCCAAGATACTTCTGAGAACTGATGATGAAGTCCCACTTAAGTGGCAAGCAATTCACTTTATCCGTTCGCTTTGGTTTGGGTGTTACCGTTTTAAAAATTCAAGTGAAGTGAACGTGAACAATAAAGAGAAACGGAGAGATGTTTAGAACAGAGGGAAGAGAGCAGGAAACTTTGCCGCCGCACAAATCAGAGCCGACCCTTGCGGAGGCCTGGCGTTTCCAGTTAGCCTCCGGCCTACGCTGGCCCTCGCTGCTCCAATTTCTGGGCAGCGAGGCGGCCTGGCTTTTTGTGGCCCAGGTTCTGGAGTGTGAGGTCCTCCCCTGGAGGGGCAGAAGGAAACCTTTTCTGCAGCATTCCGAGCCTCTAATGCAAAAACAGAAGCCAGCGGGCTTCGGCAGGCCTCCTGGCTACTTCGCCCTGAGACAGGCCCTCGCCTTCTTCCCTAGAAGTAAGGAGCCTCGGACTCGTTCGCCCACTTGGGGTGAGGAGTCGGCGGGGTTGATGCGTGTTGGGGTGGCGGGGAGCGCCTGAAAAGCGAGGCCTCGGAACAGGGGGAAGGGGCAGGCGCCAAGCTCGGTTCGCTGGGGGCCCGCACCCGCGGACTGGCACCTAGGTGAACCGCCCGGACTCAGAAAGAACGGCTGAGTGACACGCTGGGGAAACTTGGGAGCTTTCCAACTTCCCAAGGGCCCGAGTTCGGCCTCGGAAGCCTGAGAGCCGGCGCGGGTTCTGCCGCAGCTGCTATAGTTTCTCAGGCCCGCAGGAAGGCGGCCCCCGCCCGCGGCGCCGCTGCATCCCGGCCTTCTCCAGACAGGTGGCGGCAGCCGGGCCCGAGACCTGCGGCCCTCGGGCCCCGGGCGGCAAGGAGGTCGGCGCGCAGCGGGCGAGGTCAGGACCGAGCCGGGCCGCGAGGTCTGCGGCCCCCGCCTCGCTCGGTTTCGCACAGCTGGAGGGCAGAGCGATGTCACCCGGGAGCCCCGCCTGGGTGGTAACAAGACCCCGGCCAGTCACCCCTGCAGCCCAGACTAACTTCTTTCAACAGCCTCTGATGGTAATTACAGTAATCGAAGCTGCCATATATCTTTAGGCAATTATGACACACAAAAAGCCCCGAGGGGACCCCCTGGCGAGGGAAGTTAAGAACGGTTTTCCAGCCTCAGGAAACTCCCGCCTGCCTCACGTCGGAGCTCGCTCGGTTTGCTAAATGAGAGGAGCTTTGCAACGGGGTCAACCAGCTTGTCTCGTGACCCCAAGTCACCTTTACGTGGCTGGGTGGCGGAGTCTGAGGCGCAGACCCGCTATGCCCCGGAATTTTCGCGTCCCTCCCTCCTGTGCCCCGCCCCGGGCGAGTACGCCTGCCTCTAATCTGCCCCAGGAGCCGTGACTCGGAGGTCTGCTCCGTGGCAGGGCCGACCCGCAGCTGTGGAGGCCCCGAGGGGCGACTGTCGAGGAGCCCCGCACCCCGCCCCAGCTGGAGGAGAGTCACCCACCCTGCACTGGTCCTTCCTGCGTCCCATGGGTTTCTCCAGAGATGTGCGTCCCTGTCCTCTGTCTGGATGGGAAGCGGGGGGGGGGGGGGGGGGGGGAAGAAAGCCCACCACTGCTCCTCCTGCGCGCTCATCTTGGAATCATCAAAACTGCTACCGGGAAGAAGACAGCTGGGGCGACAAGATTGCTGAACCCCAAACATGGACCCCCGCTCAGCCAGAGGGCGTGTGTCATGCTGGGAACGATGGTTGCAAAATATGGAAACCAAGTTTACTGTTTCTAGCGTGAGTGCGACGCAGCAGAGCTCGCGTCCCCGGTTGCTGGGCGGCTGTGAGTTCCTTTGGGCGCACTGACAGGCCCAAGGGGGTGAGGGACAAGACCCGCTGTGGCCTCGCCTGGCGCTCTCCAGCCCCTTCCTCCCCCCAACACAACCTCTCCTCCCACCGTACTGGAAAGGGGGCGTCGAGGCGGTGGTCGCCTCGCCGCGCGCCTCCCCCACCGGCCTTTGTCGCCGTCTGAATTCCCATGCTACTCTTTTTGACGGGTCACTGGTGGCTGTATAGGCAGGTGCTATGGCGGGGTTGTAATTACCCAGGCCGAGCTTGGTAGTTCCCGAACCCCCACCCCCACCCTGGCCGCCGGCGCTTTCCCTAAGTCCCTCCTTCCCGGCCCCCAGCAGCTCCTCCTAGGCCTTGGTCAGGGGTTCGCGCCTACCAGGACGCCTCAAAATCCACGAGCAAGTTTCCACTTCTGAGACCTCAGCGGCCCTTCCCGACGGGGGGCCCACGCCTTCTCTATTCCCCTTGCGGGGTTGTTCTGACTCGCTTCTCTGCACCCCAGCCTGATAGCGTTCCCGAACCTGAGCGCCCCAGGGAGCAACTGTCGAGTTTCATCGAGGCGGAGGCATCTCGGCCCCAGACTGGAGGCCTTTGGTCGAGTAGCGACTTGAAAATTTAATGTAAAGAAGTTAATTATTACTATCATTGTTGTTACTACCAAAATGTTAACACTTTAATACTTTGTGGGAGGAAAGATTTATAAGTCCCTATAAATCTCTTCAGGCTTGTTGGACTCTTGAACCTTAGAGAAAATAGTTCCTTCTCTTCTGAATTTTGGGATACAACCCTCTCCCTAACATTCCTCCAAGGTCCATGGCCACCCCAGGCTCGAGGAGATTCCAGGGAAAGTTCTCTTAAACCAGGCGACTGTCGAGGCCAATAAGGGTGGAGGACAGTCTAGAGAAACCAGCTACATCCTTTAAAATATCAGCCTCCCACAGTGGTGGAAAACAGGCAGGAAGGGACCCAACCGAGACAGGTCTTTGAGGAAGAAGAACTTGGGGAGTGGAGGGAGAAGGGGGTGGCTGTCCCGCGCTAACCTGCTAAGGGATCGCACACGCGTCACTCTCTCTCGTTTGCCCAGCCCGGTCCTAGTTACTTTGGGGGGAAAATGTTCTTTTCCTAAAAGAAATAATTTCTCACAAGCGATCCACTAAGCATTTTTTAAAATAGGTAAAGCGAAAGTTGGGCAATTACCACTACCCTTATTATCATTAATAATCCTAGTATTAGCATTACAATAATAATCCTAATAATAACAACCGCCCGGCAGCTCAGAGAAAACTCGATTGCCTTCCAGCTGCCATCCCCGGTTCCAGCCGTGTTTGTTTTTCTTCTTTCCCCTTTTACATTTCAAGTTTGTCTCCTCGCGCGCTAACAACTTTCTCTGTTTAATGCGAGAGCGGGGGAGGGACGCGGCCAAACTTTCCGCGGAGCAGAAAGGCAGCGGCGGCCGTGCTGCCGCCCCGGCCTGCTGTAATCTTTTATTCCAAAATGGGTCTCAGCGATTAGAAGAGACCCAAATACATGTAGCGGTGCATGAATAATGCTCATTGTAGGAAACTGACACTTGCTCAAGGAAAAAAAGTTTGGCTATAAAATCACTTCATTATTTGCTTTTACCGCAGCTTCGGTGCTAATCCCTTCAGAGGTCAGATTGCTTAGCATCTCTCTCTCCCGCTCCCCTTTCCTCCCTCTTCTCCGCCCTCCTCTCCCTCTCGCCCCTTCCCCCCTTCCCTGTCTTTCCTGCGATTTCAGGCCGTATTTTAGATATCCCCTGTAAAGTGTGCGGCGACCGCAGCTCGGGGAAACACTACGGGGTCTACGCCTGCGACGGCTGCTCGGGGTTTTTCAAACGGAGTATCCGAAGGAATAGGACGTATGTCTGCAAGTCTGGAAACCAGGTACCTTGGCCAGGGCTGCACCGCCCGGCTTCCGTCTGCTGCCTCCCCTTTCTTTGTTTGTGCCAAGGCCTCCTCCGAGTTTCCAGGCTGCTGGGGAGAGACCAAGCTCTGACCTCTCCCTTCCTCTCCCTCCTTCCCGCCTCAACGCTCAGAGAGGCCCTTCCGCGTGGGAAAGGCGGGAAGAGCTAAGGGAAGATACAGAGTTTGCAGGGGAAAATCTGAAATCCCGGCTCCTCCCTACACACACACACACACACACACACACACACACGTCCCACTTTTTGCAATCCTTTGACACACTTTGACACAGGGTATGGCCCACACCCAGTGGCTTTGAAGCCAGAGAAGGGGACCTAAGGAACGTCAGAATCTAAGCCACAAGGGCAATCTGGAGAAAGGCTATGTTCTGTTGCCTGCACCCACCCACATTCCTAGCAGCACCCAAGCTCAGTGACCTGACCACTGCCTGCCATGGTAGAAGGAAAAGGCACAAGGCATCTCAGTCAAGGTTGCCACCCAAAGTGAGCATGATCATTTGGAACATGGAGGGCTTGCCCTGTGAAGGGCTGTGTCCTTTCAACTTCAGAGTAGCAGGACTGCTCTGGTAGTGGTCAGTGGGGCTTCAGCACCCATGTGACTTTAGCTAGGCAGAGTCACAGGAAAGGCAGAGTGCACAGGAAAAGAAGACTCTCAAGGAAGAGGTAAATTGGATCCTCTCCAAGACTCCCATGTCTTCTCTTTCTCTGCTTAGAAGATGTGCCTGGTTGGTTGTGTTTTGGTCTTGAGCAAGCAGAACTGTCTCAGAGAGACAAGGGGGTTAGAGCATGGGCTGAGAGTGAGCCAAAGCTTCCAGAAAGAGCAAGTAGGACCCCCTGACTCAGTTCCCAGCTCAGCAATAGGCTCATTTCAAGGAGATCAGCCTTTTGGCCCCACACTTTGCGTTCTCCTCAGCCAGGCACACAGACCCTCAGCACAGAGCCACCACTTTGACTCCCAAGAAGATCCTGGAGAAAGTATTAGTCAGAAGTCATCCTTTGGTAACCAAAATGGTAAAACATCTTCACTAATTAATATTTATATATGTGTATACATACACAAATATTATCTGCTGCTAGTGAATTAATTATTCTATTTCTAAAGCTATGTCTGCTCATATTAATTTCCAATAGATTTGGATTATCAACAAAAACATGATGATATTTACATTTGGATAAGTTATTTTGAACTCCAGCCCTGTTACCTGTTTAATTGGGTACACAGCTCTGTATCAGTTTCTAGCTCACCATATGGACACATCACATTATACACATGCAGGGCTGTATCCCTGTAGCCCCTCAGGAATATGAGATTACTGTGGGTCCTCAGATTTGAGCAGGCTTCTACTTAAATTACCTTTTAATTTTATGCAATGCACAGAATTGGGGAATCAAAATCTCAGATGTTATGCTTGATATTTTCAAAGGGGTTGGCTATCAATTCAAACATATTGATGTCAGTCCAAGTCCTTGTAAAGGACTGATAATAGACTCATCAGGCTTGGTGTCCTCTCCTTACAGAGAGAATAAATGGGCTGAGCTCAAGCACTCATCTTTCTCTCAAGCTTCAGATATTTATATACATATGATCTGATTTCAAGACACTCTTAAGAACAAATGAAGGCTTCGATTTTGCATTAGCTTGTTTATCAGAATACTAGGAAGATGACATTTGAGGATAGATATATGACTGCATTTAATAACAAGTTCTCTAAACCTCTTTACATTGAGCTATTACACTGGCCCTCAAAGATGCCCTAAAGAATTCACTTAGAAAGCAAAGATTATTTCCTTTATCTAAGATTAGATAAATAATATTCTAATTTATGGTTAACAGTAATTAAAACATATGGAAATTATTATGAACCTCTGCCCCACCTTTATTGTAAATATTACCTCAACATATTTTAAATCAGAAGGGTGGGATCTCATAAAAAAGTATATTCAAGTGTGTTATTTTTTCCTAAGGGCTATTTCAGAAAGTGTACATACTCCAAATTCAGAGTATATGAATTTTTTAGGTTATGAAGCAAAATAAAATGCATTTATTATATTCTTTTTCTTCCCAGTGTACATGTAACAGTAGCAAGTCATATAAACACAGGAGAGCACCAAACTTACTCTGTATTTTTGGTGTATAAAATGCATATGTAGCTGTGACTATATGTATCTATGTATAAGTTCCCTCAGTAATAACACCTAACACTGAATGAACACTGAAGTTCCATTAGAAAGTTTCTCTGTAAATTTCCTCTTCTTTAAAAAAATTTTTTAATCTTTATTTATTTTTGAGAGAGAGGGAGAGAGAGAGTGCAAGCGGGGGAGGAACAGAAAGAGGGAGACACAGAATCCGAAGCAGGCTTCAGGCTCCAAGCTGTCAGCACAGAGCCCGATGGCATTCGAACTCACAAACCGTGAGATCATGACCTGAGCTGAAGTTGGTCGCTTAACTGACTGAGCCACCCAGGCGCCCCTGTAAATTTCCTCTTCTAATAGCCAATAGTTTCCCAGAAAGTGTCATTAGTTAAAACATTTATTTTCTCGTGCATCTCAAATAAATATTTGTAAGTCAGTAATTAGCTCTTTTTCCCCCCAGTTATAATGCCAATTTTCTCAGTCCATATTATCGTTTTGTCAGACAGTCCATCACATTATCTTTCTGGTCATATCTACATAGTGGGCATCTGTAGATTTTGCCTAGGCCTTGGACTCTTCCTTTCCCATCCTCACCTCTGTAGGTCTTGCCCTCCTAATCACTCTGGCTTCTGCCTCACTTTCCAGGAATGGCTTTGTTTCCATGAATCTGTGCTGAGGCAAGTCTTTAAGACAAGTTTCACATGCTGGTTATAAGAATGGCTTCAGGTACAAAGGCAAGAGTAAGGAAACAGCATAGTGAAGAATAAGTGGGAGAGAGTTATCTGACAGAAAGTAACAGAAAGAGGTAGACTCTGGACACAGCAGCGATCCCGACCAGCATGCCTGCTCCCAGCCCAGCTCTGACGCCTCCGCCTCTGGGCCAGGTCGCTGTCTTCGGTACTGAAAAGTGTCGCGCCTGCTGCACCACCTCCGCGCCTGGAAGAAGTTCCCCTCTAGAGCTCCTTCCAGCACAGCAGTCGGGCAACCAGGCGCTGGGACACTTCACCTGCTTTGAGAAGGACTTTTCCTCCTTGTCCACTTTCGTAGGGTCAGGGGCTGTTCCTTTTGAAGTAGCCCCTGGAATCCCAGCCCTCTCTCTGCCTGGCCCTGCTCATGCCCAAGACCTTTAAGTTTGGCGGACCCAGGCTTGCAGCTCCTAGGTCCGTGGCGGGGTCCGTTCCCGCCTTCACGTTTCCCTCCACCTGGCGCCGGCTTCGCATCTCCAGTCTAAAGGCCCTGGGGCCGCTGACCTCCTGTGCTCTGTTCCAGGGAGGCTGCCCGGTGGACAAGACGCACAGAAACCAGTGCAGGGCGTGTCGGCTGAAGAAGTGTTTGGAAGTCAACATGAACAAAGATGGTAATCAGTACCGCTTTTTATCGCTCTAATGTTGGTTGACTAGTAAGCAAATTATATGTACAGAAAATACGTGGCACTCCAATGAATGTAAATCATCTCCCCAGCACATCTTTCCAGATGCTGGGAATTGGCCTCGGACTTTCAGTCATATCCTTCCGTCTCTCTGCATGAGCCCCCCACCCCCTATGGAACTCTCCCCCCAGTCCCTATCCAATGGAACTCTCCAAGTATGGCCCATGGCCACACTGGAAACTTGTGCCCCATAACCACCCCCACGGAGACCGCGATGCCGGGAGCCCCAGTCTGCTGGGCACATACGCGCGGTATTTCCCGCTTCACATCCTAATACCTCTTCTAGCCTCTCTTTGCAGCTCTTTTGTGGCCACTTCTAAGCCTGTTAGTCTCCCGCAGAATCTCGCAGTCTGGATAGCCTTCGAGGGTGGAGATCGTGGGGACTGGGGCACTGTGTCGGAGGAGGGAGGGCAGAGACGCAAGCACTCGGAATTTCAAGCCCTTGTTTGCTAATTCAAGATTCCAAAATCAGGATGGCCATTGTGGCGATCTGGGCTTTTTCTGGGCCTTCTCTCGGTTTTACAAAGAGAGGCTGGAGAGGCAGGGTGATGCCTGGGGGTGCCTCTGACACCCAACTCCCAGAAGGCTCTTAAGCGCGCGCAGCAAGAGCTAGGCATTAAGATGCTTCTTGCGCAAAGAGCTTAGTCCAAGTGCGTGCCCGGTGGTGTCCTGGCGAGGGCGCCCCAGGTCTGGCCTGGGTTGCGGGGGGTGGGGGGGTGGGGGTGGGGTCCTGGCCGAAAAGGAGGAATGGGGTCTCAGGATAGGATGCTGAGAGGACTTTGCCTTGGCGACGGGGCGGGCTGGGTGGCAGCACCAGGAGGCACAGCGCCCACTGGGGAGTGATCCTTCCTCCGCGGCACAGGAAGCAGGAGGGAGCGTCCAACCTGTTGAACTTGTGTATTGACAAGTTGTCAAGCTCTGCGAACGGAAGATTGCCCTGAATTAATTTGTTTGTTTAAACTGTTGGCGGTAATTGTCACATCTCCCTTGCCTTCCTCCAGCACACTCCAAGACGGGCGCTCCCTCTTTCCATCCCACAGTGTGCCCCGGGCTCGGGTCTTTTTCTCCTGACGCCCTAGGAGGCCAAAAGCCATTTCGGCGGGGGTGGAGGTGGGGGAGCAGGAAAAGTGTGCAGGGACGCTGTGCCTGGCTGGGTGCAATGCTCCCTCTCCCTTTTGTGGCATACAAGGGTATCTAACTACTCCTGCCCAGAAGGTTTCTGGTTTCCCTGCGACCACCGTGGGTGGGAAAGAGTCCTGAACTCACAGAGAGCACACCTAGTCTTGCTTGAGGCCTGGCCATTATCAGACACTTGGGGCCTGGCTCCTCTTCTCAGCCTCAGCTCTCTAATGCCTCCAGTGTAAGACATTGTCAGAGCGTCCTCCGCGCACACATTCCCTCTCCCTCCCTCTCTTCACCTCTCTAGTGACCTTGCCTGCCCAGATGGGGCATTTGGCCCGGGAGAGCGGCAGCGGCTAAGTGTTGTCCAGTCTTTGATCCCTGGGCATTCGTCCATCTGTCTGTCTCTGCAGCGGTGCAGCACGAGCGGGGGCCTCGGACGTCCACCATTCGCAAGCAGGTGGCTCTCTACTTCCGTGGACATAAGGAAGAGAACGGGGCGGCTGCGCACTTCCCCTCCGCAGCGCTGCCCGCGCCAGCCTTCTTCACCGCAGTCACGCAGCTGGAGCCGCATGGCTTGGAGCTGGCCGCCGTGTCCGCCACCCCGGAGCGGCAGACTCTCGTGAGTCTGGCTCAGCCCACGCCCAAGGTTCGTGTCCCTGCTGGACTCGGGAAGTCTGGTGCCTAGCTGAGGGAGGAGAAGGGCCTGCCCATCTCTTCTGAGCGGGGAGGGGTCAAGCAAAAGACAGACCTGGCCACGGTGCGGTGCTGAGTCAGGCTCTGCAGGGAGCTGTAGGCCCCTCCCTACTTTTCCCTGCTCAGCCAGGAGTGCTCAAATTTTAGTGGGCAGTAAAGTCACTCTCTGAGATGGCTACAAATGTGGACTCCCTGGCCCATTCCCCATAGAGTCTGTTTCTGCAAATTTGAGGTGGGGCCCAGGAACCTGCACCTGTTAAAAAAAAAAAAAAAAAAAAAAAAAGCCCTTGGTGTGGAGCCCTGGCTGAACAACCTACGTATTTCTGGAGACCAGAAGAGCACTTCTGTTTCTAGCAAAAAGGAGTTGGCTACCACTGGTAGAAAAGAGTCCCTGAGTTGCAGATCTCAGGGATCTGTTTCCTTGGGCAAAGCTGTGGGTCCCTAATGCAACAACAATGTGTGGAGCTCACCCTGTTAGGACAGTTTGAGGAATCTGGCTTTAGTTTCCACTCTCCCTTCCCTCTTTTCTGAGATGCATGTATTTATATCACGACTGAGTCTCTACTTAGCAGGGCCACAGCCTGAACCATTTCAAAAGGCTGCCACCTAGGGACTGCCTTCCAGGCTTCCAGCTGGTACCTACCCAAAGCACCCACTCCAGGCCGAGAAGGGGAGGGCCAGCTGCAGCCCCACTCTGCAAGGAAGCCAAACACCTGGGCACACACACAAGCACAATATTTAATATTGCTTTCTTACCCTTGATGTGTATAATAAGCTTGGGAAAGTAGTGTTATGAATATGTTGTCAGTTATGAATGGGAATGCTCTGTGAATGATTAAGATGTCTAATTGAAATATTTCCATAATATACTAATCCTTTCTAAAAATACTCATATGCATATTTGTGTTTGGGATGCCTATTAATTTATACTTTTTTCACATCTATTTTTATTTACACAAATGCAAGCAGCTCTTGTCTAAATTGGGAGACAGGCCCGGCACTTTGCTCAGCCTGAGGAAAACTTGCCACAGGGGACAGAAAAACCAGATGCCCCTCTGGAAGGAATGGGCCCCCAAAGACTGGAAATGGGCCTTTCCCAGCAGTTATTTCTCAAAGTCTATAGATACAGATGTTTGTTTTTTATCTACCAATGGCAACTGCATGTTTCAGCAGAACACCCAAATTCTTGTCTCCTTCCCTGTTCTAATTAGAAAATTAAAAGATTGGCTCTTTTGCAAAGCTGTGGTTTCCTCACTCCCTGGTGTTTCTCTTTCTTCCCTGCTTAGTACCCCCATGAAGTGAATGGGACCCCAATGTATCTGTATGAAGTGGCCACAGAGTCAGTGTGTGAATCAGCTGCCAGGCTTCTGTTTATGAGCATCAAGTGGGCTAAGAGTGTACCAGCTTTCTCCACGCTATCTTTGCAGGACCAGGTATGACCAAGAGGGTACTGAGCTCTCGGGGAAGGGGGGTGGGTAAAAAACAACAGTCATCAGCCTTATGAAACGGGAGGTTATCTGGATAAATCACGAAGGCCAGCCATCCTTTCCTAGCAGCAATGGGAAAACGATTTTTACTAGCTTCCTACTGTGGGTTCAAAATATCTAGCTATGGAACCCTTACTAAGAGATGCAATTGTGTTATTTCAGGAAAGTTAGATCTGGGCTATGAAAAACAAATATAGAAGAACATCTCTCTCCCTCTCTCTCTGTTTAATTGAATCACAAATTTTTGAAATCTTAATGATATTTAAAATTGCTAATAAAACGATGTTTCTTAAGAATATTGGACCTGAGAGAAATAGATGATGAGAGTATTCCCCTGTAATATTTTCAGGGCTAGTCTTAGTATTTTATGTCCCAGAGCTTTATATTTTCCATTGTGATACAGCCTTGACCACTAATTTATCAGCATGTACAGTTAAAGGGTACACTGCATACTCTAGGCTAGGATCTCCCTTGATTCTTTAAGTACTTTTAGAGGTTTTGTAAACACATGGGCATTGTGCATAATTCTGCAGTTGTAAATGACATTCAGAGGGAGAAAGAGTATGTGCTGCTAAAAATTACATTGTAACAAAAGCCAGAAATTTTGTTGTTAGGAATATCAGAAATAGCTTGTGCTGGAATTTTTCTAATCTTGAGGGGAAAAAAGAAAATGAAGTGTTCATAATAACCATTGGCTGTTACCCAGACATTCATGGAAATTAATGACAAACTTCCCAAAAGCTAATAAGTAGTTTTAAAAGCAAATGGTTTATTTATTTAATTCATTTTATACCTAATTAAAGCATGATAGTGCCCTTTAATATGAAGCATCCTTCCTACAGACAGACCTAGCAATGTGCTCAAAACATTTAATCTTCTAGCATGGGATGTTCTTTTTTTCCATAGCCTGGACTTTCAGACATGGTCAGAATTAGATATTGTTTACCTTGCATTTTTAAAGTATTATTTTCTGTACTTAATGCAATAAAACTAAAAATAAAGCATTTTCAAAATTAAACCTTTGGTCTTATTGTGATTTTGGTTACAAGCCTTCACAATTCAGCTCTTAGCTCTCAAAAGGAAATCCCTTCACATAAATCATCCAGAATTGGCTGGTTTTTGAGAGATTTTTCAAAAACAGATTTTTTTCAAAATGGTTAGGTTCTGTCTTTGACCAGGTTTACTGGCTGACTCTAACCATTTGCTGTGTGTGTGTATGTGTGTTTGTGTGTGTGTGTGTGTGTGTGTGCACGTGCATGTGTGCACACTGGCTATTTTTTCTCAAAACAGGTATCTGTATACTCTTTAATACAAACAAAATTTACTTACTGTCTGCCACTTAGCCCTTCAGTGGAAACCCTTCAACAACAAGCAAACTGCAATGGAGTGGAATCCAGTACATTAATTTGGAAAAGGAGCCAGATTTTCATTTTAAATATTCAGTAGCACATTTTCTTAGAATGAAAATGACAAGCACCTTGATGCTGTCCACTTATGAGTCTCAGAAAAATCAGGCAGTGAGATGAGGTAAACTCAGCAAAACCCGATTAACATAATTACACCCTGATTTCCCTGCATGCCTCTTGGGAATTAGTGATTTCTCCTTGCTCCCTGCCCAGCCCCCCAACCTTGTAGGAAGATGGGGGCCCAGATCTGCACGCTTAGTCTGTAATCCTCGACCCTGATGATATCAGTATTTTATATGAAAGGGATCACCTGCTGAGCTGCTGGTGGCATTTCATAGAGCCTGGGTCTCTGGAGAAGTTTCTAGGTGGTCAGGAATGAATGGATGCAAGGAAATGAAGGGTAAACCCCTTTCCAGAGGAAGCAAAGTTTGGGGAATTGGAATGGCTGACTCTCAGATGCATGTGCTTATCTATAGGCACCTTTTCAAAAAAGAAAATATGGAAAAGAAAAGAAAGCTAGAATATTCAGGGGAAAAATTACCAAGACAGGCATTTAAAACACTTTTTAAAATAATGGAAATTTACATATTGAAATTGTTTATAAATTTATAAATTACACACTATATTATATTATACATCTATTGTATGACAGCTGATGCTTTTGGAAGATGCTTGGAGAGAACTGTTTGTTCTAGGAATAGCACAATGGGCCATTCCGGTTGATGCTAACACTCTACTGGCTGTATCTGGTAAGAATTGCACAATTTAATGACTTTGTTGTAGAAATTACCATAAAAATACATTACTGAAAAAAGAACAACATGTAAAGAATAACAAATTCCTGCTGAACAATAGAGTATACCTGTCATTTATAAATCTATATTTAAATGCAAATAATGTTGTTTTGTTGTATTCATGACTGCTTGCATTGTTATTTAAATGCAAATTACTGTGTTTGTTATCATCCAAGAGAAGATTTTATATTAACTTTCATACAATATAGCCAGTTTACACGGAATCAGATATCTTAGAGTGACAATTGAATAGATATTGATATGCAGAATTCTGTCAAAAATCAATATTAAATCATGAAAATGCCTTCATATTAGAGCATTTATTCCATATTTCTATTCTAGGCATGAATGGTGACAACACAGATTCCCAGAAGCTGAACAAGATCATATCTGAAATACAAGCTTTACAAGAGGTGGTGGCTCGGTTTAGACAACTCCGGTTAGATGCTACCGAATTTGCCTGTCTAAAATGCATCGTCACTTTCAAAGCTGGTAGGCAGACGCCAACCCCTGTCTCTTCTCCTTCCACAGTTTTGCCACCTCCCTAATTCTGCCACCTCAAAGTCCAGACTGATCATTGCAAAAAGAGGTGATGGTTTTTAAGGGAGCTGATACTCTTAGGCTGGCCCCATTCTCGACAGTGGGGACCCTACTGTTCTCCTGCTAGCCATCCATGTCCAGAGAGCTGCTTTCCCGTCTGCATTTCCTGTGTCGCTTATCACAGTTTCCTGGTCTTCATTTCTAGTTCCTACACACAGTGGTTCTGAACTGAGAAGTTTCCGGAATGCTGCTGCCATCGCAGCCCTTCAAGATGAGGCTCAGCTAACCCTCAACAGCTACATCCATACCAGGTGACTCTTGTTTGCCTTGAACGTGCACTTAAGAAAATTGCTTCCATTGTGAATGTGTGAGCAGGCAGTAATAAGCCAGTTCAGACCCTGTGACTAATCATCCTGTTGCCAGCCAGTTAATTTAGCTAGAATCTGTGTCCTCACCTATTGCACAGGATGGGTGAGAGGAGCAGATAAGATTAGATTATCCAAATGAAAGCACTGCCAGACCCCTTATGGCTGTCCTGGCTGAACAAGTTGATCCATCAAAACATTTGAACACATTTGTGTGAATGGACCCTGATATGGGAAAGGTCAAAAATGAAGGCCAAAGTGGTATATTAGTTGATATATTACAGAGTGGTCACATCATCCTTGAGAGGCCATCTTTAGCCCCATCATGATTGCGGTTTGGCTTTGATCACTGGTATCCACTGAGTTCTGTTGAGTCATAGCAACTTCTGGCCAAGCAGGGCCCAGTGGCAGAGAATATTCTTGGCTAGTTGTAGGACCTCTCAGCCCCTGGAGCTCCAGCAGTACTCCTCCTGGCACCAATGGACAAGTCCACCAAGAGTTATAGACTTTCTGATTCCATTTTAAGATGAAAAAAAAAAAGGCTTTTAAAGAGTTGGTGGAATCCTGCTAGCTTCCTAAGTTAGGACTGTGGTAGATGCAAGGTTAGAAAAGAGTTGCTACTGTTGTTTATTCTTCGATTGACCTTGAAAGGAAGCCCATGCAAACCTGTCTTGATCATCTCAACATCACCCATAGACTCTCTGCTAGGAGTAACTACATTGAGAGGGTAGAGGCAGTTAATGTCTCTCTCACCTAAGGGGTCGGCGAAATACCAAGTCACCTGTATTCGCTGGGGGTGATACCACTCCTGCTATGATCTGCTTATTTCTATTATAAATCCTGTTTTGAAAACTAATGAATAAAACCGTTCCTTGTCCATGGAATATCAGTGAACCTGTGCTGAGTGATAGTACATGTGTATATGTCTTTCAAATTAAAGTGCCATGGTTTTAAACATTTAAATCCATGTTAAATTTCAGAATGTATAGTAAGCACTTAATATTTGTTCAAAATTATAAAATGGAACAGTACATAATTTGGGCACTACCCCCCACTCCACTAAAAACAAACTTGTATGTCATATCTGACCTCTGACATCTATAGTCATTGAGGCATAAAGAACATTACACTGAAAAGAATGTGATATCCACTTACTGATTCAGTCAAGCATTTGCTGAGTACTCTGCTACGTGAGGGGCTCCTGGTGAGTATTGTGGGACACTAGAAAGAAAAAGACACTTTCCCTTATCATTGCGTGAAGTAGGCAGAAGTGATCATTCAATTGAGGACAGAGAGGAGAGAAAAAGCAAAGTGTGGAGTGGGAGGGATGAATTCTAGTTGCTAAGGAAAGTCTGGAAAGGCTGGGTGATGGAGGAGATGACATGTGAGCTGGTCCTTGAATGGCAGGACTTCAGCAGGGGAGAAGGGCTGCAGGGACAGCCAGTAGAGGGACTGGTAGAGGTGCCATGGGAGGTGCCAGCAAAGAGGAAGGGGAGCCTGAGAGGGCCTGGTGCACCAGAAGCTTCTCCTAGGGTGACCTGAGAGAGCTAAACCACAAATTAACAGAAGTCTATTTTAGGAAAATGACAAGTATATTACTTCTACCCCAGCCTCAAAACAAGGAAATTATTAATTGAAAGAACACAACTGCTTTGACATGGAATTTTGTTCATTAAATGTTTATTTATTTTGAGAGTGGGGAGGGACAGAGAGAGAGAGAGAGACAGAGAGAGAGAGAGAGAGAGAGACAGAGAATCCCAAGCTGACAGCACAGAGCCCAACGTGGGGCTCGATCTCACAAACCATGAGATCATGACCTGAGCTGAAATCAAGAGTCAAACCCTTAACTGACTGAGCCACGCAGGTGCCCCTATATTCTAAAAATTAATGTTGATTAGTCAGACTCTCTCAATGTCTCTGTCTGTCTCTCTCTCTCTCTCTCTCTCACACACACACACACACACACACAAACACACACACACATTGTTATTGTTTCTAGGTAGTACAGTACTCGACATCTAACAGACAATTAATTCTTGTTGACTATCCAGTCCTTTCCTAAGTAGGAAATGAAAGGAGTGGGTAAGTAGGTGAGTGGATTTTCTACTTGCAGAAAATCAAGAGTTAATGGTCTATGGATTCCCCCAAATCTATCCTTTCTGAAAGTTACTATTTCCCACAGTGGTTCCTCACTGTAGGAAACTTCCAGCATGTTGGGTGAGTGCTGCAGACATGGCAGAGGCTTGTCTAGGCAGCCCCTGCGTACGCAATGCAGGGTTCTTGCTGCTTGGCCTGACCCTGGGAGCTGTTGAAGAGAGTAAATGACCAAGGGGGAAGGGAGATGGGGGTCTTGGGGATTACTTTCCAGGAAACATAGAAGATATTTTGAGCAAGGAGAATAAGTGATGGGATTAGGGTATTTTAAAAAATGTAGCTAAGCTCCACCATTTCCATACCACATTATTAAATGTGGTCTGGTGGTCCTTGTCCCTGGGTGATTATGAAGGTGGGCAGTGAAGGAGCCAAGTGGGGTCCTCAGAGGCTCAGAAAGAATGATCAGCCTCAAATCAGGTGGAAGAGAGGGACTCCTGGGTACCCAAAGCTAACAGACAGCCATGACAATTTCTCCCCTGGATTCTATTTGCAGGTTGGAGTGATTGGTCAGTTAAATGCAGTGGTCAGCTACCTAGCTCCTATAAAGGAATTTTGATATCTGTCAGTTTCTAGCACCTTGTGGCCAGGGGTTAGACCCAGCCTGGGTACAGACAGGTGTCCCTGGAGCTCAGTCCTCCAGGTGATTTGTTGTAGTGGAGGGAGACCTCCCTGTAAAGTATGTGGATGCCTGATTCCAAACAATTGACTGAAGAAATATCAGGGCTACAGTGAGGAAGTGGCTTACAGGCATCTAAAGGCAGCAGAAAATCGAACTTGCACATCTGAGCACAGACGCATGTTGGACATCAAGAGAGGAAATTGTTAAGCAATTTCTCACATCTTTAATTATATGCCAATTTCATTGACATGAAAGTTGGGTGGCACTGCCACCCAACAGAACTTAGTCTTTAATTTGCAGTGTAATAAGGATGGAATTATTCCTGAGAGTGACTAAGTATAATGCCTGAATAATAATTTGGAGAATTGCTTCGAGAAGGAAACCATTTTATTTGAGGGAACTAGCCTGATGAGGGAGCCTTGAGAATCAGAAAATGTGAATGTTATCGCTACTTTTATCATCAACACCATGGTTATTTTCGACACTGGCAACCTTTAGTGTATTATTTGACCTACACTTAGCACTATATTTCTTTCAAAAAAAATTTTTTTTTAAATTTTTTTTTCAACGTTTATTTATTTTTGGGACAGAGAGAGACAGAGCATGAACGGGGGAGGGGCAGAGAGAGAGGGAGACAGAATCAGAAACAGGCTCCAGGCTCCGAGCCATCAGCCCAGAGCCTGACGCGGGGCTCGAACTCACGGACCGCGAGATCCTGACCTGGCTGAAGTCGGACGCTTAACCGACTGCGCCACCCAGGCGCCCCATCAAAAATTTTTTTAAATGTTTATTTATTTTTGAGAGAAAGACAGACAGAGCCGAGTGGGGGAGGGGCAGGGGGAGAGGGAGACACAGAATCTGAAGCAGGCTCCAGGCTCCGAGCTGTCAGCACAGAGCCCGACGCGGGGCTCGAACTCACCAACAGTGAGATCATGACCTGAGCAAAGTCGGAGGCTTAACCGACTGAGCCACCTGGGCACCCCAGTAACTGTATTTCTTAAACTTACCTGTTCTCCAAATGAAATGCAACCCCTTTGCTAATGTAAAGACAGTGATTTTGGCAGCATCGTTTATGTTCTTCATGCCTCGAGTATTCAACCCACACAACAGGGCCAGTAGCACCTGCATAGGTCTCTGTCGCAGGGAGAGTGTGGTATTAAAGAGGCCCAATCAGGAAATTATGCTGAAGATGGTGTGCGTTCACGTATGAGATGCGAATTCCCATGAGTCGTCGCTCTTACCTTGCTGTCATGGCTTCTCCTATTCCAGATATCCCACTCAACCCTGTCGCTTTGGAAAACTCCTGTTGCTTTTGCCAGCTTTACGTTCTATTAGTCCGTCAACGATAGAAGAAGTGTTTTTCAAAAAAACCATCGGCAACGTGCCAATTACAAGACTGCTTTCAGATATGTACAAATCCAGTGACATCTAAGCTCTGAGTCCCCACTTTTCAGGATGGGACAGTATCTGATGAACTTCTACCCACGGAGAATAAGCCTCAACTAACAAACCCTTCAGGAAGCATAAACCTGGGAATGTGTAGCCTTCAGGAAAAAAAAAATGCCAATTGACACAAAACAGTTCCAGTCGCTTTGACCTGCTGCCTCGGCCAGGGTAGGGCAGCCTGGGAAGGAAAGGGGTTGTCACAGGACCACCTGAGCAGAGCCACGCCCTGGGAAGGGGGGCTGAATAGTAGGGAGGTTGCCACAGGCCATGCCATTTTGCTTCTTACCTGGAAGATCAGGCTGAACTCTCAAAAGCTGAAACATCGGTAGAACTTTCTTTTCCTTTTTAGCAGATAATGTTGGGTAACCAAATATAGTTCTGTATATAACATCAGACAGCAGCCTTCAGAACTATTTTATGTTGGAGAAATTATTTTAAAAATAATGGTTAGGTCTTAAATCAAAAGTTTTATCAAAAGTTTTTCTTCTATCGTAATACATCATGAAGTGGCCTTCAGAACCGAGTTAGTGAATGAAAGGTAGCTTATGCCGTGAGACTTGCTTTTCTCTATCTTTTTTCTTTCCTTTCTCTTTCTTTTGTTTTTCTCCTTCTGCTTCCCCTCCTTCCCGTTCTTCCCCTCTCCTCCCCCCCCCCCTTTGATACCATAGGCCAGGCAACCTTGTCAAAGGAATTGGTGGACGAAAAGGAGACTCTCACCAAGACTTCAGGTTGGATAACATCTCAAAAATAGAAGAGCTTTACTAAAAGAATGCAAATTGAGGGAGGATGAATTAAAACAGCCAAACCAAATAAAGTGGAGATGGATGATGAGGCAGATTGCTGTCCCGTTAACAAAGTGCTGCGACCAAAGGCAATGGGGGTCCGAACTCGTGTTTCAGTCAGTCGCACCAGAGAGTAAGTGAACAGAGACATGATGCCAGAAGGAACCCCAAGGAGATGGAGGCTAAAAGCTTTCTTGATCGATCCGTTGCTAACAGCCTGAGACTCTTCAATGCCTTTCAGAAAACCGGTTTCTAGTAAAGCCTTGAATGCGCATGCACACATACATGCACACACACACACACACACACACACACACACACACCGTCCTACACTATAAGCTGCTCCTTTGGTATGAATCTATACTTATGGAAATGTAGAAACAAACATTTTAAAATAGCTGCTGTACTTTTCACATTTTGATTTATTAGGTACTAGCACTGAGGAAAAATATTCAGCACTTGGACTATCATAGGATGAGTAAAACTTTTCTTGTACAAAGTGAATTAACTGATTTGTGAAGTTAAAAGGTTGTACTCATTGTATTTACAAAGAATAAAAATATATTGGATTTAAAGGAACTCTACCTGATTTCTTAGCCTCCCTCCCTGGCTGGTTCTCACCCACCAGAGAAAAGGTGGCAGCAGCAGCTGGTGTAAAAACTGAAGCTCAGAGCACTCCAGCCTGAAGAACCGAACCACAAAGGCAATTTCCTTTTTACAGTGAATCCCATTTGTAAAATGATGAATAAAGAAATAAAACATAAGATTCTGTTCTCTGAAGCTCTCAAATGTAATTGCATCTGTTAGGAAAATTGCTGTGTGAAGAAGAAAGAGGCCGATTAACAGAGTCTTCATTCACTCGCTCCTCTCTCTTGCCAACATTTCAGTCCTGACCAGGAGCCTGAAATCATTTAGTGATCAAAAAGATAAAGTGTGACGATCTACATTGGTGAGTAAGATGTGGAAGGAGCAGTAGAAAGTGCGTTCAGATGTTCCCAGCAAATCTCAGGGCACTGGCCGCACCACCAGAGGCCAGGGGTGGAAATCCCAGGTGCCCAAGGCCATGGGCACTTTGGGCTCCTTCTGGGCAGCAGCTCCAGCAACAGTCTGGAGGAGAGGTACTAGCAAATCTTGGCTAAGTCGACCTTAGGGATTGCACGTGTGGAAGTTTAGTCAGGCACGCACTCCTCTGCTGAGTCCACAGAGAGGAGAAGTTGCATTAAAGAAAAGCAAGGTACTCAAAGATGTGTGCAGGAATGTTCCTTGCAACACTGTTCATGTTTGACAACGAAAATGTCCACGGGTGTATACAGTTAAAGTGAATAGACTAGAGCCAATGTATTCCACACGGGTACGTGTTGTGAAATGCAGTGTGGGGGTGGGTGGAAAGTGAATCACAAAAGATACATACAGCTGAGTGTTTATGTAAAGTTTTACAACCTACAGAACAATACCAGATTATGTTTATGGGTATATAAATATATCACAAATATTTAAAACAAACACGAGTAGGATACACACGAACTGCACAATAGTGGTTACCTTTGGGAATGTATGAGATTAGTGAAAGGCACCAAAAAGATTCGAAAATGTTTCTGAAGTGGCTTGTTTCATAAGACAAAAGCGAATCAGAAACAAATATGAGATCAATAACAAGATGTGGTAAAGCTGAGCAATGGCTCTGAGGCTATCCATCCATGTATTAGTCAAGTTTTGCTTCAATAATACTAAATAGCAAATAGCCCTCAGAGCTTATGATAGCAGACTTGTATTTCTTGCTCACGGGAGGCTGCCTGTCCCTGGGGGCTCGGCTGGGCCTGGTTCCAGGCTGGAGTTTGGGTTCAAGTGTGCTCCAGTGTTTCCTCATTCTGGACTAGCTGCTTGCCCGAAGCAGCTTCTTCGCATGGCAGAATGCAGAAGTGCAAGATGCGGAATCAAACCACACAGACGCGTCTGAAGCTGCTGCTCATGTCACATTCTTTCGCCTTCCACTGGCCCAAGCCAGACACATGTGGCCAAACCCAACTTCCTGTGGGTAGGGATGTATACTCCTCTTGTGGAGGAGGGGGACGGAAGGGTATCGCTGACCTACAATAAAATCTGTCACGATCATATAATCTATCTTAATCCACTGAAAACATTCTTAGTGAAGTTAGAAAGGAGTAAGTTTCCTGGGACATGCCACAGAATAGATTCCCACTGGGATTCCCACCGCCTTTGTTTTGGGCATCTCCACCATTATAGGCAAGAATCAAAGCTGGCTTTCAAGATTTGAAAAAGCCCAGAATTAAAAACCTCATAGCACTCTCTTCGGGGATTTTAGGATCTCTACTGGATGCAGTTTGGGTACTTTAAGAACCTCAGTGCTTGCATGGATTTTAAGGCAGATATCCTCTATGGCTGGTGTTGGCGGCAGAGTTGTGGGGGATGTGACACGGTAGTCTCTGAATATACAGATTTAAGTCCTACCATTCCAATATATGCAATTTGAATATACAAACAAGAGAAGATGGACCTAGGCAAGTGATTACTGCAGCCCAAAACCAATCTTCCGTGTTCCTTTAACAAATGGTTTTTCTCAATCGGGGAGGGCTGCTTTTCAAAAGTATTATTTACATGTTGTGACAATTAGGTGAGGGGGTCTTACATTTGTGTTTGAATCATTTGTAGTTGTCCTTTGATACTGGGGAAGAGAAAGAACAGGAGGTTAACTTACAAACTGAATTAAGGACCCCAAAATATTTCACTTACAGTTTAGGGATTTTTAGTCCAATTTAGGAGCCCAAGAACTGAACCCCTTGACCAGAGGTGGGCACTGTGGTTGCTGTCCTTAATCCTTATAAAAATGGAAACCCTAGGGGCACCTGGGTGGCTCAGTCAGTTGAGTGTCTGACTTCGACTCATGTCATGATCTCACGGTTCATGAGTTCAATCCCCACATCGGGCTCTGGGCTGACAGCTCAGAGCCTGGAGCCTGCTTCAGATTGTGTCTCACTGCTCACACTCTTGTCTCTCTCTCTCTCTCTCTCTCTCTCTCTCTCTCTCAAAAATAAACATTAAAAAAATTAAATAAAAATGGAAACCCTCTATTTTTTCTGTAGATTATTTTTGTGTGTATGGCTGTCCCTTCCGGTGGTACATATGGCTCTACTTCATTTTTTTTTTTTAACATCTGCCTAGTATTCCATTTTATGGATTAACTACAGTTTATTCAACTAATTCCTTACTGGTGGACTTTGAGTTACTCACAGTTTTTCACTGTAATAAATTAGACTGCAAAGAACCATCTTTCTATGTACACTTCCATGAATGTGGGGGTATTTCTGTAGGATAAATTCTTAGAAGTGGCATTTCTGAGTCAAAGATTATATGCATTTTTAATTTTGATACATACAACCAAATGGCTCTCCAAAAGGGTCGTATCAATTTGCGCTTCTGCCAAGAGGGTCTGAGAGGGCCCATTTCATTGCTCAGAATTTAAAAGTACTTAATCAGACACAGGCTTGATGAACACTTCAGAAGCTGTTAGAAAAATACAGAGAATGCCTGTGTTTCTATTATGAATATGCCTCTGCTTACTGGGCTCGTGAAGTAGATCTCACCCTGTACCCATGGTAGAGCTTGACTCCCCCAGTTTTTCCAGTCCGGGCCCCTTCTGCAGACTTCTGAGCACACCCATGTCACGAGGAAGGTTGAGAGAAAGTAGATAAATGACAATGTTTTTGTTTTTGTTTTTTGATATATGATTATGTAGAGGCAGCTTGGCAAACACTTTCTGCTGCTGAAATGCTGTTCTAAGAATCCCAAGCCACTCATTTTACAAGAACATTTTTTATAATCACTCAGGGAAATTGAAGAACAATAACTCAGTTTGATTAACTCCAGTGCCTTTACCATGAATGACTAATGGTTTATTTTATGTCATCTGTATTTTAAAATCATCTTTTTAAATTTGTGAATCCTCTTTTGGAATGTGAAGTGGCTTTTTGCTCTGATTATCCCTGACCTGTATAGAGACCATTAGGGAGGGTCATCAGAGCTTTCGGCCGCCTCTGAGTGGGGTTCCTCAGCAATGTGCAGAGGGCAGACTCTCCAGTGGGGTAACCAGGATGTTTCCACATAGCCCAGGGAGCTTCCTGACATACCCCAATGTTGCAGTGCTCTGTTGGGAAACTGTGAGTAGGGTGAGTGCTTTGAGGAAGCCAAGGTCCTAGGTTTCATCCTTGGGGGAGCCAGGTGTCCTTATCCGTCTTGGCCATGTAATCTATAGTATCCGTCAATTAGTATGTCCCGGCCACTGAGCAAGGGCCTGCAGAGGCCTCGGCTTCTCCACCATGAAGGCTGGAGAACAGCCCCCAGCTCCCACCCCATCGAGTGTCATTCAGAGCATCTTCTTTTTCTTGTTTTTAAGTTTATTTATTGATTTTGAGAGAGAAAGAGTATGTGTGCGCATGAGCAGGGGAGGGGCAGAGAGAGAAGGGGAGAGAGAATCCCAAGCAGGTTCCACGCTGTCAGTGCAGAGCCTGATGTGGGGCTGGATCCCACAATCCATGAGATCATGACCTGAGCTGAAACCAAGAGTCCACCACTTTACCAACTGAGCCACTCAGACGCCCGCCTAGGGCATCTTCTTTGCACTGGCCCAGCGATGAGCCTTGTGGAAGGGGCACTGGCTACGATGAAGAGGCTGGGGTTCCAGGATGGACAATGTGATCTTGGGCGAGTCAGCTAACCTCAGTGTACCTCAGTGTTTTCATCTGAACAAAGGAGCACTGGGTGCAGTGATGCCTAATTTCCCTTCTTACTCTCACTCTTGTCTTCACGTGGGGCCAAGAGAGCAGCAGAAGAAATTCTCCTTGGTGGCAAGAACCGATCAGATTAAGTGGATTTCCAAATGTGCTCAATCCTGACTACTTGCCCCCAAACCCTTTCATTTAGACAAGTCGTTCTCAACCTTGGCTGCTCCTAGAATCACGTGGGCAGCTCTCACAGCTGTCAGTGCCCAAGCTGCATTCCAAGTGCAACTATAGCAGAATCTCTGGGGCAGGGCCCAGGCATCAGCCTTTGAAGGCTTCCCGAGGATTCCAGTGTAAGGCCAAGGATGAGAAGCACTGATGCCAGCCTTTGGTCAGGAGCCCTGGGAAGGGGCTCACGTTCTGGCTCCAGGATCCTCTGCGCCCCTCATCTCTCATGTCTGGTTACTCTCCCACTACTCACTGATGACCTTTAAAAAAGTTAATTCTTTCCCCTCTTTCTCTGCTCTGGCCTGTCATTGAACTCACCCAGCTGATTGTGGCGCTTGTGATTGAGAACCTCTTCTGACCGCTTCCCTTTCCCCAGAAATTAATGTGATCATTAAGGCTTATAATTTCACTCACCAGTGCTATCAATCAAGGGGCTGTGAAACAGAGTTAAGAGTCCTTTTGTAATTGGCAGCGGCCTGTGATTCGGAGCAGAGCATCCAGGGGCTGTGGGGAGGCTGAAGGAGGGGAGGGCCTGGTGCGCAGGGAGGGGCTGTGCCCCCTTGTACTTAGTCCACAAGCCCTTTGTGGCCTCCTTCCTCAGGGGCCAGCGAGCTCCCAGCTTCAGCAGCCCTAAATGTCAAAAGGAGGAAACCAGTTCTTGGCAACTGCACTTCAGGCTACCCCTTGCCCACCCCAAACTCTGCAGAACTTGGGAATAGGAAAGAGCAATGGATTCTTTAGACACTGGGCAACTCAGAGTCTTGTCGGGAAGGGGCAGTGGGTCCAGATTATCTGCAGTTCAGAAGGGGGGTCCAGGCTGTCAGTCCTAAGGGAGTAACACTCCTCCCCAATCCCGTTGTTCAGAGATACTTCAGAAACCCATAAACAACAGCTAAGCCTGGAGCAGTGCACACCCTGTGCTTCCTTCCCCAGCCCAGAGTACCTCCAGGCTTCCTCCTGTGTGCAGGGAGCTTGCGAACACAATGGCCTTGGGGACAGTAGCTGAGTTCCCCCTCCTGGGAGGGTTGACTTAGCTCATTCAGTTTCTAGAACACACAGTGCCTAATGGATTATCTCATATATACATGGTGGGTGACTCGTGGACCAGAGGTGATAGGGGAGTTATTTTTATTTTAAATAAAACATTATTACAACATTAAAAGTGACTTTCTTTTATTAGATAAAAATAGGAAAATCTGGAGGGGAAAAATCATCTATAATTCCACCTCCTTAACACAACTATTTCCATGTTTGCCTATTTTTTCTGGTTCTTATGGATGTACCTGTATATTTGAAGCATTTTGAAAATGATTTAATATATTGTTTGCATCCCTTTCTGCACATTTTGCCCTTGCCTTTGTGTGGCTGAGATGTCCATCCATTTGGCTGAGAGAAATACTGGGATTTGCTATAAAAGGGAATGAAAGGGGAGGAGGATGAAGATCCTGCCTCTGATCTGAAAAATAGGTTTAAACAATAACGTAACATTACAAGCCAGGCTATTATTTTGAGTTTTCCAAATACTTCATTCTCTGCCTTTTCAAAGTGGGAGCCTAGAGTTCACAGAGTTCTGTAGTGAAGAGAAAATTCTGCTTTGGCCTATGACAGTGCAGCCAAGAAGTGTGCTGCTTGATGGTCGAAGTAAAGGGAGGAAGTAAAAGAAAAGCTCCTTCCTTCCTACTTCTTGAGTATGATGGGAAGAAGGAAAAACAGCGTCAAGTGGAGGAAACAAGGCTCATGTCTGTGTCCCAACTTCCAGACTTTTTTTTTTTTACACTTATTTATTTTTGAGAGGCAGAGAGAGACAGCATGAACCAGGGAGGGGCAGAGGGAGAGGGAGACAAAGAATCCGAAGCAGGCTCCAGGCTCTGAGCTGTCAGCACAGAGCCCGATGCGGGGCTCGAACTCATGAACACGGAGATGATGACCTGAGCTGAAGTCCAAACTTCAGTCCGACTGAGGCACTCAGGGGCCCAAACTTTTTTTTTTAAAAATCTTTATTTTTGAGCGCGCGAGAGAGCGCGTGCGGGTGCGCGCTCGCTCGAGAGCAAGTATGCGCATGCGTGTGCCCCGAGCTTGCTCACAAACGCGGGGGCGAGGCAGACACGGGGACAGAGGATCCTGAGCCGGCTGGGCTTGACGCTGACAGCAGCGAACTTGATGCGGAGCTGGAATTCGTGAACCATAAGGTAATGACCTGAGCTGAAGTTGGACCCTCAAGGGACTGAGCTACCCAGGCGCTCTCCAACTTCCGGACCTTCCCCCCCCCCCCCCCCCCCGCCCCGGTGTGGGGGAGGGGCATGGGGAAGTTAGGATAACTTCCAGGGAAGGAGCTTTCTGCTTCTAAACCTGGATTCTGGTGACCCACAGTACTCTGAGGCTGCTTCCACAATACTCTTGGGGTGAGCCATAGCAACGTGGCTACAACATGGGGAAAGAAAAGTGAGGTCCTAAGGTTTCCGTTTCTCTCCATTCTCTTGTTATGTGGAAGCTGACTCAAGAACTAGGGGCTGGCCACCGATGGGCAATGTGACAGACTGGTCAGCAGAGGGTAGGTGTGGATTCCTGGATTCCTCCAGACAGTCGACGACTGTCTGGAGAATTTGGCAGAGGTCTAGGAGTCACAAGAGCTAAAGTGGAGCCCTGTTGCCCAGGGACTGCTACAGGCTCGGACCAAACCTGGAGCCCAGACCACAACTTAACAGCTGCTGCAATACTCAGTGCAAATACCTACTGGTGGACAGCCCCTCAGCAGAGACGTTTCCAGAGTCCAGTGGGCCGGGAGCACTGTGCCTGAGGACCTCAGCTCTTCCTACAGCTAGGAGCACACTTCTGTGCCACTAGTCCCCATTATATGGGGGCACCTTTTTGGGGAGAAAAAGCACGGACAAGGGGTCACTCTCTGGGAGACTGAAAACTACGTAAAGGGCTATTTAAATCACCCTCACAAGATAAGATGCAACGTTAATGTTTATCTCTAAACAGTAGATGTGCATTTGTGAAGACCAGTTGAATTGGAAAAAAACTAAAGAAATTGCATATTTCTGCAATTTGAATTGTAGGGGAGTTATTTTATTTATTGAGAGAGAGAGAGAGAGAGAGAGAGAGAGAGAGCGAGAGCGCAGGGGAGGGGCAGAGGGAGAGGGAGAGAGAATCTTAAGCAGACTCCATGCTTAGTTTGAGCCTGACTCAGGGCTCAAACTCCCAAACCGTGAGATCATGACCTGAGCCGAAATCAAGAGTTGGATGCTTAACCTACTGAACCACCCAGGCTGCCCCAAATTATAGTGAGAGTTTCATTTGAATCCTCCTCCATTAACTCTAAGGAGCTGGTGAATCATTTGAACTGTGAAATGGGTGAAAATAGAGAGAGATGCAAACTCTTGTCCAATTCTGGCTTTCCAGCACCATAATCCAAAATAAGAATTTTGACTGGGGTGAGGGAATGAGATGCCATAACCCCATGGGTTACGATATTCATAATTCACTCACTTCTTCACCTGGTAAGGCTCACCAAGGGCCCTCTGTGTACCGGGACTGAGTTCCACGGTCAGGACACAGAGAAGAGTGATAAAGCCTTCAAGAAGCTCATTCACAGTTTAGCAAGGGAGACTGTTACACAAATTACAGTGCAGTGATGAGGGCCATCATAAATGGAGACAGGGACACTTTGCTAAGGGGACATGAGAGCAGAAGAATCTTACCTCTACCCTGGGACACGCAGTAAGCCTTCGCCGAGCTGGTGGCAGTTATGCTGACTTTTGAATGATGAGCAGGGGTGAACCAGGTTCTGACCAGTTGGGTTCAGCAGTTTAGCTGGAACAGCATGTGCAAATGCCTGTTTGAGTGTCATATTTAGGTCGAAGCTTCAGAGGTTGAGGATATGTTGGTAGCGGCTGATGGTAGGTATGTTTGAAACAAGATTGGAATCTGATTCTGGAGGGTGTAGATATCTTTAGGCATTGATTTCGGCCTTGAGTTGTTATGTACCGACACACCTTCAGTCCCTGCTAGACTGTGACACCCAAGTCCCCGATGTACTTTGAAAGCAGTCAGCATTTGTTGAATAAAGAGATGTGTTACTGTAGAGTGTATGGAGTCAATTAATTATACTGAGGAGATAGGTTCCATTGATCCATTTGACAGGTGTCAAGACCAAAACATGAAGGGCTTAGGGACTTTCTCTAATAGCAGTCAGTACACCTCTGTGGTCACCTTGAATCCCTTTAGGAATTATTGACTCCTGTGTTTTCCACCAAACTCTTCAGCATAATCCAATGTGTGATGTCTGTTCATGGATTCCTTTATATTGCACTGTCCCAAAGCACTTCACCTTATTATTATTTTTTAATTCACCTTACCTGCAAGTAAAACTCAGACACTGCTGAAGAAAGAAAATGGTAGCAGTCCAGCCTACTCTGTACCACTGCCTCAATGACAGTTGAGGAACGTCAGCAGTCAACACCAGACAGGATAAGGTCAGCAGGCTGTATTGCCCAAATAGCTGGCTAAGGCCTGGGAATAGTATTCTCTTCCAGAGAGCAAGCCAGCAGAGGAGTTAGAATGCCAGCTTCCTGCCTGCTAAAAGAATACACCGACAACGAGGCCCCTTCCCCAAAGGAAAAGTTGCCACAGTGAATTAGGCATTTTTACAAAAGGCTCATATCAGTGAATTAGTACATAACTCTTGTGAAAACAACCTAGCAACTTGTATCACAAGCCAAAGATATTCATTCATATCTTAAGATGTATTTCTGGAGCTCTAGCTCAAAAAACCCCCTAAAACATAGCAAGAGTTAAAAAAAATTTTTTTTAACGTTTATTTTTGAGAGACAGCATGTGCAGGGGAGGGGCAGAGAGAGAGGGAGACACAGAATCCGAAGCAGGCTTCAGGCTCTGAGATGTCAGCACAGAATTCAATGCGAGGCTTGAACCCACAAACTGTGAGATCATGACCCGAGCTAAAGTTGGATGCTTAACTGACTAAGCCACTGAGGTGCCCTACATAGCAAGAGTTTTATGGCTCAGAGGTGCTTACCATACTATTATTTATAATAATGGAAATAATAACAATCTCCAATATTAGAAGGTAACACAAATACATTTAGTATACCCTCCACATTAATTGTTGTATCTGCAAAATTATATGGAGGTATTAGTGTATGAAAATTTGCATAGGCAAAAATAGTGGGATTGTGGGTAAGTTATTTTTTATCTACTTTCTAAACAACTGATCAGGTGGTTTTGTTTTTATTTTAATGTTTATTTATTTTCGAGAGAGAGAGACAGAGCGGGAGCAGGGAAGGGGCAGAGAGAGAGGGAGACACAGAACTCAGAACAGGCTCCAGGCTCCAAGCTGTCTCCACAGAGCCTGGTGTTGGGCTCAAACCCACAAGCTTGGGATCATGACTTGAGCTGAAGTCGGACACTCAACCACCAGGCGCCCCGAGGTGGTTTTATTATTTTTAATAGCTTAACATATTTCTTGTATTTATATCTGTGTTGGTAGTTTTTTCATTATTTATATTTGTTTTTACACTTAACAAATTTATTTAAAATTTCCAAAGCTGGGGGGCACCTGGGTGGCTCGGTTGAACATCTGACTCTTGATTTCTGCTCAGGTCATGATCTCATGGTTTGGGGATCAAGCCCTGCCTTAGGCTCTGTGCTGGCAGCACGGAGCCTCCTTGGGATTCTCTCTCTCTCCATCCCTCTCTTTCAAAGTAAATAAATACACATTAAAAAAATAAAATTTTCAAGGCTGGAGCACAGTCTGCCTTAGTTCTGGCTGTGGGGTCCCCTAGGGTCCTGGAGGGTCTGTGGAGGTAGGTACGTGCACTCTGGCAGGTATAAGGAGGTACCTGCCTTCTTGGGAATTGCTAAGCAAGTTCAGGGAAAATCTACCTATCCATGGTGTCTCATTAATGCCTACAGGGAAAACAAGGGCGTGGAAGCTGAAGAGGCAGATCTGTGAGAGGTGTGAGTGAGTGGCAAAGAGAAACGACAGCAAGAACCCAACAGGATTTAGAGATGGGCTGTGCACCCCGTCACTTCACACAGAGGCCCAGGCAGGTCAGTGACATGTTCAAGGTCAGGCAGTGGCGCTGACCCAGAGCTCAGACTCTCCCCAGCTTCCCAAACTGAATTTTGCAGTCCATACAAAAGACCAATTCCCTGCTTCTTACTGCGGAATGTATCTACTCAGTGCCTCTATTGGGAAATTACTTTTCTTCTCACTCCCTCTCACAGGGGAATGAAGGCTTTCATCTCTCAGTTTCCCTTCCCACTGCTTCCCCTTGGGCGGTACAGGGGCCTGGCGATTCCATGTGCGTGTTTCCAGGAAGGGAAGAGAGTTTGGTCAGTGGTGTCACATTTCTGTACAAGTAGAGATCAGGGATGAAAGAACACTTTCTTTTCTCAACAAATTCTTAGAAATCATGACTACTTCCTCAAAGAACTATTGTTTGTTTGGTCTTTAAGACAAATTACTGATACATGCAACAACATAGCTGAATCTTAAAACATGTTGAGTGAAAGAATCCAGACAAAAAATTTACCACCTAGCCCAAGGACACAGAGCTGAGATTTGAACCCAAGTATGGTTGACTTTGAAGCTTATCCTCTTTCTCCTATTCCTTGGCCCCTATCTTTTGGCTTTTGGTCTGGACTCTGGGCTGCTGTTAGGGGAGGGCTCTGGACAAGTCCCTCTCTGTGTCTGAAAAATAAGAGGCTTGGGTTGGATTGCTTCTGAGATTCCTTACAGCTCTAACATCCTAGACTCTATAAGTCTATTTATTTTATTTATTTATTTTTTATGTTTATTTATGTCTGAGAGAGGGAGAGAGAATATGAGCAGGGGAGGGGCAGGGAGAGAGGGGGCTAGAGGATTCGAAGGGCTCTGTGCTGAGAGTGGAGAGCCCGATGTGGTGCTCAAATTCATGAACTGGGAAATCATGACCTGAGTCAAAGCCAGACGCTCAACTGACTGAGCCACCCAGGTGCCCCCCAGTGCTGGTTTCTTAGTGTTGCGAAAAATACTCTGGTCATATGAGATGTCAACTGGGTGAGGGGGTACATGGGAACTCTTTTTTTTTTTTTTTAACGTTTATTTTGAGACAGAGAGAGACAGAGCATGAATGGGGGAGGGGCAGAGAGAGAGGGAGACACAGAACCGGAAGCAGGCTCCAGGCTCTGAGCCATCAGCCCAGAGCCCGACGTGGGGCTCGAACTCACGGAATGTGAGATCGTGACCTGAGCTGAAGTCGGACGCTTAACCGACTGAGCCACCCAGGCGCCCCACATGGGAACTCTTTGTATTATCTTTATAGCTTTTCTGTAGAATTAATTAATTAATTAATTAATTAACTTAAGAGAGGGATGTAGGGAGGGAGAGAGGGAGTGCATGAACTGGGGAAGAGGGGCAGAGGGACAGAGAGAATCTTAAGCAGGCTCCATGCTCAGCGCGGAGCCCCACGAGGGGCTCAGTCCCACAACCCTGAGATCATGACCTGAGCTGAATCGAGAGTTGGATGCTCAACTGACTGAGCCACCCAGGCGCCTCTCAATTATTTCAAAATAAAAAGTGTTTTGTTTTGGAGCACACAGTGACATGTTGTCCTCTCGCCTCTGTCCTTGGGCCACCCAGTCTGTTCCTCCCTAGCCAGGGGACCAGTGTTACCTGTTTCTTACATAATCTTTCAGAGATACTCAACTAATAATCAGAGAAAGTATCCATAGCGTATAAATATCCTTTCTCAAAACCAAAAGTGTGTCTGTGAGATACAGTCCTCAAAGCGAATTGCTGGGCTTCTAGTTTTGTTATTGCTAAATTGCCTTCCCTGGAAGTTGTGCCAACAGTTCCTCCTCCCAGTGGGCAAGGTATATGTATGAGCACCTGCCGTTTCACCCTCACAGACTTGTCTGCGAGACCAGTTCCCCTCAGTCTTATCTGACTGCCAGCTCCCGAAATGCTCGTGAGCAAACGTCTGCAGAATGCTGTCACAGAACGGTGGGTCCATTCTGAAGCACGCAGCCCAGGCAAGTGGGGGGTGGCCGCAGTGGCCGGCCGGGCGCAGCCAGACTGTGAAGAGGGGCAGTCCAATGATTAACATTCCTGACGTCAATTACCACTGTCCTCAGGAGAAGACGTTCACAGAAGGGCATTGTCTCGGCTCCACAGCACACAAAGGGTCAAGCCTCACAAATTTGCTCATAGCGGGGGGAAGAAAAACCCCACAGGTCAAAATGTTCAGATTACAGGTTCAGGAAAATCCCTTTACAGAAAGAAGACAGCAAATCCCCAGTTCACTTGAAAGGACAAAACTTTCTTCACCTCAGAGATTCTCCAGTGAATAAACCGGTTAAACATGGTTTGGATTTACTGAACATGAAAACAACTGGATTAAAGTATAATCTAGCTAGAAAGGAAAGGAAATGTACCCAGAACGCTAAGTAAGGACAAAGCTGCAGTGTTTATATGTACCAAGCATGGACGGACATTCCAGTTTTATAACCAAGTTTTCCTAAATGTTTAACTTTCCTTTAGATCCAGATAACGAGTCTCTGTTTGCATAGACCTCTCTGATAACAACACGGGTATCAAGGCAACTGTATGAGCGCTAGGAGCATCGATGCCCAGGAGGCCACAGGCCCTGGCACACCAGAGTCTGGAGGCACCGGCTATCACGGCAGGTGTTCAGCGTGGGCCTGGCCTGCCAGCAGCCCGTACAGTACACATTGGGGTCAGCATCGCACAGGCACAGGTTCCGTAATTAGAAAGACCTGGGTTTGTATCCCAGTTTCACTTTTTACTGACTGTGTGACCTTAGGCAAACAACTTATACTGTCTCAGTTCTTCTCTTAGTAAAATGAGAATACCCACCCAATGGGCTGTTTTGAGAATTAAATGAGATAATACATGGGAAAAGCCCAGGCTGAAACTGAAGAACCCAACAGATAGGAGGCTGGTTGTCTTCCAATCTTGGGCCACGTTCAGATCTTACTCTGTGACAGGAGGCTTCAGAATCTGTTATATCATGGGCTCCTAACCCTTTTTGTACCAAAGATCCTGACTCAGATGTTTATAAAAGTATAAGATGAAACACACATGACTCCAAAGAAAGCCAGTTTGTTGAATACACTTAAAGTGTTTTTTAAAACTTGTGTTAAAATAATACACAGGCCTTTCTTTGACACGTTAAATAAGAGTCCGCGGTAGGTCTAATAACGACATTTTAAAGTAGTGATCAGTGGGGTGCCTGGGTGGCTCAGCCAGTTGAGCGTCCGACTTTGGCTCAGGTCACGATCTCGTGGCTTGTGAGTTTGAGCCCCGTGTCGGGTTCTGTGCTGACAGCTCAGAGCCTGGAGTCTGCTTTGGATTCTGTGTCTCCCTTTCCCTCTGCCCCTCCCCCACTCATGCTCTGTCTCTCTGTCTCTCTCTCTCAAAAATAAATAAACATTAAAAAAATAATAAAGTAGTGATCAGTGTATTTCAAGATCTGCAACAACAAATATGACATTCATACTTGCATCTTTTTAAAGTTTATTTATTTTGAGAGAGAAAGCACAAGCAGGTGAGGGGCAGAGAGAAGGAAAGACAGAATCCCAAGCAGGCTCCACACCATGAACACAGAGCCCAATGTGGGGTTGTTGAACCCATGAACTGCGAAATCATGACCTGAGCAGAGATCAAGAGTCAGATGCTTAACCAACTGAGCCACCCAGGCGCCCCCATACTTGCATTTTAAAATTGGTGACAATCACAAGTTCTGCTTATACCACTACTATGGTTTGCTCTTACTTTCATAATGGAAGAAATCCTAAGTTCCAGTGAGAGAATATGCAGTATAAAGATGCAACTTTTTTCCCCATCCAGATTCAGACTCTAGATTAAACAATATCACCACCTCTGGCCTCAAGATTACTGATAAAAAGCATTTAAAAACTGTCAAGTCAGGGGCTCCTTGCTGGTTCAGTCGGAAGAGCCTGAGATTCTTGATCCCTTTACTCTTTCACTCTGGCTTCTCTCAAGATATTCTGTTGGTCTTTCATTTTCTGCAGTTAGAAAATGATATGCCTACATGTTGTTTTGTTTTGAATTTGTCCCACATGATTTCTATCCTCTCAGCTTCCTGGACCTGTGGTTCAGTGTCTCTAATTTTTGGAAGATTCTCAGCCATGATTATTTCGGCATTTCTTTTGCTCCGTTCTCTTTCCCTTCTGGCATTCCAGTTACACCTTATGAAAGTATCCCACGGTTTTTGCAAGTTCTGCTGGTGGTTTTTTAGTTTTTTCTTTGCATTTGTTTGAGAGGTTTCTTTTCTTTGTAATTTTAGAGAGAGTGCACACAAGCAGGGGAGAGGGAGAGGGCGAGAGAGAGAATCTCAAGCAGGCTCCACACTCAGCATGGAGCCCAATGAGGGGCTCAATCCCCCAACTGTGAGATCATGACCTTAGTCAAAAGAGTTGGATGCTCAACTGACTGAGCTACCCAGATGCCCCAATTTGAGAACTTTCTATTGTCAGATTCACGGATTCCTCCTAAGCTGTTAAACCTACTAAGGAGCTCATGGAAGGTGTTCTTCATTTCTATTACAGTGACTTCGATTTCTAGCACTTCCTTTTGATTCTTAATTTCCATTTCTCTGATTATATTACCCTTGTGTTCTTACATGTTGTCTTTTCCTATTAAAACCTTTAACATTAATCACAGTTATTTTAAATTCCTTGCTTGATAACTCCAAAATCTGTGTCCTTCCTGACTCTGGTTGTGATGACTGCTTTCTCTCTTCAGACTTCTTCTTGCCTTTTGGCATGCCTTGTAATTTTTTGTTGAAAGCCAGACCATTTTGTATTGGGTAACAGAAAGTGAGGTAAATAGGCGTCTATGAAGATTTATGGTAATCTGGCTAGGGAGTGAATGTGTTCAGCGTTTGCTGTAGTTACAGTGCCACAGGATTCAAATTCCTCTAGTGTCTGCTTTTGTCTCTTAACTTTGGGTTCCCCTCGTTACTCCTCTGCAGTCTGTCTTGAATCTTTTTTTAAAAAATTTTTTGAAGTTTACTTAGAGAGGGAGAAAGAGAAGGGGAGGGGCAGAGAGAGAGGAAGAGACAGAGAATCCCAAGCAGGATCTGTGCTGTCTGCCCAGAGCCTGACATAGGGCTCAAACTCATGAACCGTGAGATCATGACCTAGGCGGAAACCAAGAGTCAGACGCGTAACCGCCTGAGCCACCCAGGTGCCCCCTGTCTTGCATCTTTTAGCTGGAATCCACTGTGACTCTACTGGGGCCCTGCGGGTATGGGGGTAAAGAAGGGGGTTTGTGTGCATTCTATTATGTCCAGATCAAATCTCTGTGTTTTGGTGGGCCTGTGACCTCTACAAGTATTTCTGCAGTGGTATAGCCTTGCCCCTCTGCCCCTTCCTTCTCTGGCTACAGCATTCCCAGTCTGTTTCCTTGAGGTCTTGACCCTTGTTGACTGTATATATTTTCCCTCTTAGGTGAGATAGCAAGGCCGGAGGGGCTGGTGTGAGAAGAATGCCCTTCCCCCAACTGGGATAGGGCTCTGGCAAAGTCTTTTACCCTGGAGAGTGGGCCTTTGTAATAAAGAAGGTTCTGGGTGTATTTCACAATGATTACTCATCTCTCCCTGCCAGAGCCATATGGGGATCTCCCTTGATCTTCACTGTGGGTATCTGGGGGTAAAAAGCCCAAAAACATACGCAGTTCCTCTAACACTGCAGTCTCCAGGAATTTCTTACTCTCAGGCTAGACCACACTCAACCTCTGGCAATGCATTATTACTGTGTAAGCGTTCCTACCAGTTTATGGCTCCAGCACTTTCTGTTGCAGGAAAAGATTTTGACTATCAATTCTCGATGAGCCCCTCTCTCCAGACTTTGGGGTGATGGTTTGTTTGCCCTGCAATCTCAATTCTCTGATGGGTGGGTCCAGGAAAAGACACGGATTTTCAGTTTGTCCAGCTTTTATTTGTTGCAAGGACAAGAGTGCCAGCTTTTAAGCTCTGTACATGTCAGAGCCAAAACTGGAAGTCCCCTTTATTCTGAACAGCCATTCCCTTCCCTCCATCTGAACTCCCGTGTCCCTTCTTGCTGTACCTTTCTCTGGCTATGCTAGCTGAGTCTTTTCATGATGATGTCGAAACAAGACTGAGTTTCTTGAGAAAAGAGGCCATGGTTAACCTCTTGCCTATGTTCATATTTTGTACATGTGAAACGTCTAGTGCTGCTGTTTGACTTTATTGGATCCCTTCCATTTATGGCCTTCATTCTAACATTCTAACAGTACAAATCATCTGATGAGATGTTACCCAGTGTCCTCTAAACTTCCTTTTGTGCTTTTAATTTTTATTTATTTTTGAGAGAGAGACAGCGTGTGAGCAGGGGAGGAGCAGAGGGAGAGGGAGACACAGAATCTGAAGCAGGCTCCAGGCCCCCAGCTGTTAGCACAGAGCCCTCGAACTCACGAACTGTGGGATCATGACCTGAGCCGAAGTTGGATGCTCAACCGACTGAGTGACCCAGGCGCCCCCCTTTTGTGCTTTTAAATGAATCATTGTCATCTCTGAATCAAGGTCTTCTTTTCTTAGCAAGATTGGAATAATGCAAATTTCACTTATTGTAAATCGAGATTTGCAAAAGTAACTTCTCAAGATCTGAGAAGTCCTTACTTTTTTCCTTTTCATTTTTTTAAAGTTTTTATTTAAATTCCAGTTAGTTAGGGGCTCCTGGTAGGCTTAGTCAGTAGAGCTTATGACTCTGAATTTCAGGGTTGTGAATTCAAGCCCCAGGTTGGGTGTGGAGCCCCACATTAAAAAATAAAGAGGGGCCACCTGGGTGGCTCATTCGGTTAAGTGTAGGACTTTGGCTCAGGTCATGGATCTCACTGCTTACAAGTTTGAGCCGCCTTCGGGTTCTGTCCTGACATCTCAGAGACTGGAGCCTGCTTCAGATTCTGTGTCTCCCTCTCTCTCTGCCCCTCCCCCCACCACTGTTTCTGAAATATAAACATTAAAATTAAAAAAAAAAAAAAAACAACAGATAAATTCCAGTTAGCTAACAGTTAGTTTTAGGTATACAGTACAGTCATCCCACAGTTCCAAAAAACACCCACTGCTCATCACAAATTCCCTCCTTAATCCCCATCACCTATTTAACCCATTCCCCCACCCACCTCCCCTCTGGTAACTATCAGTTTGTTCTCTACAGTTAAGAGTCTGTTTCTTGGTTTGCCTTTCTTTTTCCCCCTTTGCTTGTTTTGCTTTTTACACTCCACATGAGTGAAATCATATATTTGTCTTTCTCTTGATTTCCTGACTTCGTTTTGTAATGACTTAAGTAGCTAGGTTAAGATCAAATCTGACCAAATCCTAGGAAAAGGGCCTTCTGGCTAAATGTCCAAACCTAGCTGTTGCAGAATTATCTAGGAAGCTTTAAAAAAAATTCTTGGACTCAGTCTTAGGGAGTAATTGTGGTATACAGCTAAGTGTAGAAAAATAAGATACCTCTGATCAGTGAGCTATTCATGTCCAAAAGTGCTTTTTTTACCCACACTTAATCTAACTAAAAAAACAAACAAAACTGATCCATTCATTCATTCATGTTCAGCCTAGAGGACACAGGAAATGTTATCAAAAATTCACTCTTCATTCGCTAAATTTATTGTGCACCAGGTAAGGGCTGGTTACCAAGTCACAGGCCCTGTCCAAAAGAAGGAACTGTGCTCATGCATGGCTTTGAGAGTCAGACATCCGTACAACCTACATCCAGAGCCATCACATCCTGGGTAACTGTGAGCATGTCACTTACGCTTGCAGGGCCTCAGTCTTCTCATCTATAAGGGAGAATATCACTTACTTCATAGGGTTCTGTGACAGAGATCACAAAGTGTTGAGGAAGACTTACACTCCATCCTCCTAAAGCAGTTTCTAGCTCATTTCCAGTCCAAACACTTGCACACTGAAATAATCACAGCTAGTACTCACTGAGCAGTTAACCTGTATGCCAGGCAGTGTTATGCTATCAGTCCAGCCACATGTTAAATTTTAACTGTGAAGGCCTGGAGGCCAGCTGCCTCCTCCTTGATTGGCTGTACTTATCCTCACTCCACTAACCAAAATAGACAAAGCAAGCTGAAACCACAGGACGAGGACTTTTTTTTTTTAAAGATTTAAAAAAAAATTTTTTTTTAACGTTTATTTACTTTTGAGACAGAGACAGAGCATGAACGGGGGAGGGGCAGAGAGAGAGGGAGACACAGAATCGGAAGCAGGCTCCAGGCTCCGAGCTCTCAGCCCAGAGCCTGACGCGGGGCTCAAACTCACAGACCGCAAGATCGAGACCTGAGTCGAAGTCGGACGTTTAACCGACTGAGCCACCCAGGCGCCCCTAAAGATTTTAAGTAACCTCTACCCCCAACATGGGGCTCAAACTCCTAACCCTGATATCTAGAGTCACATGCTCTACCGACTGAGTCAGCCAGATGCCCCAGGACAAGGACTTTTAATCTAGAGGTGACCATAACAAGAGGGCTGAGCTTGAAAGCCACAGGATGTAATAAAAAGATGTGCCCCTCACCACCCCCCAACCCCACATCCTCCCTTCAGAGGTCATCATCACAACCAAGGGTCATGATGGCAGAACCTCCAAGAAGGAAGCCAAATACCAGATCAACCTATCTACGAACTGCCATGGATTTAATGGTGCCATTTGCTGCTACTACTAATGTATTGATCACTATCACTGCCATCAAATAATTAAGTCTTTATATGTCCCAGATACTGTTGTTCTGTGGAGTTTACACTTAGTCCTCAAAAACTCTAAGTTACTAAAGGTACCACTGATGCTCACCTTTTACAACTAACAGCCAAGATAAGGCAATGACTTACTAAGAGGACACAGCCTGAGACTCTTGTAACAGAACTTACTGCCAAATTAACTTCTACTTTTAGGAGACCCTTATGGGCTTCCAGAACCTCCTCCTATATGGTTAGAGTTAATTGCAACTACATTTTACTTCACAGGATTAAAGGTGTCCTTTTAAAATGGACCATGGTTTTAATTCTCTGAGACAATAGTGAGAAGTGCCTGCCCACATTAGGCAAAAACATATCACCTGAAATAAGCAACATTTCACCTAACTTGAAACTTTCAACTTTTTTTTTTTTGTTTTTTTGAGGGAGAGTGGGAGAGGGGCAGAGAGAAAGGGGATCAGAGGATCTGAAGCAGGCCATGTGCTGACAACAGCAAGTTCGAAGTGGGGCTCAAATTCACAAACTGTGAAAACATGTCCTGAGCCAAAGTTGGATGCTTAGCCGATTGAGCCACCCAGGTGCCCCAAAACCTTCAACTTTCTTTAAAAAACAAAAAAAAAAACTTTAATTAATGTTTATTTTTGAGAGAGTGTGAGTGGGGGAGGGGCAGATAGAGAGGGAGACAGAATTCTAAGCAGGCTCCAGGCTCCAAGCTGTCAGCACAGAGCCCGACGTGGAGCTTGAATTCATGAACCTTGAGATCATAACCTGAGCCAAAGTCAGACGCTTAACTGACTGAGCTATAGAGCGCCCCCAAATCTTCAAATTTCTAAGGATTATACCTACCCTAATGCAATTGTAGAGGTTAAAAGTAAGCAGGCCAGGGGCACCTGGGTGGCTCAGTCAGTTAAGCGTCCAATTTCGGCTCAAGTCAGGATCTCACCATTTGTGAGTTCAAGTCCCGCATCAGGCTCTGTGCCGACAGCTTGGAGCCTGGAGCCTGCTCTGGATTCTGTGTCTCCCCCTCTCTATGCTCCTCCCCCACTTGCACTCTCTCTCTCAAAAACAAATAAACATAAAAAAAAAAAAGTAAGCAGGCCAGTACAACCCATCCTAAGCCACATTATTCCTTTGTCTATAAATGATCAAAATCAAAAGAATTCCAGTGAGCAGAAACATCCACACTACTGAGGTTTTTCTGTTGTAGGAGGCAGTCCTGTGCGCTGTGGGAGGTTTAACAGCATGTCTAACTTCTGCCCACTAGATTCCAATAGCATTCCCCAGTTCTGACAACCAAAAATGTCTCGAGATATTGCCAAATTGCCCTGGGGGCAAACTCATCTCTGCTTGAGAAACACTGCTTGAGAGGAACTGATTCAGAGCTACCATGACTCTGTTCTGCATACCAAAAACCGACAGCCTTTTGAGTTTACTTCTCTAGCTCCCTGAAATAAAGTTCACATGTTGTTTAGCTTTGTACCTTCTTAATTTATAGTAACAGAAATGTCCAGTTTATGGAATTGTGAAATATTATTTAAGCAAGAAAAGGTCTTACAGGGCTGCTCTAATTCCTAGGACTTCCAGTCTGCTAGGTGGACATCCTAGTCTGGCTAAGACCAAAGCTGGTCCTCTCAAATGAACTGACCTGTCTCTAGAGGAGACGCCACTGGAGTGGGAAGGCGAACCTTCCTTACCTCAGGGTTTAACTTTAACTCTAGGTCACAATGGGACCCTCCCAAACCACCAGATGTTGTTCAAATTCAAATCAGAGACCACATTCTGGCTGCAAAGGTCTGGCTACAACACAAGTTAGACAGCAAGGAGTCATGCATTTTCTGGTTTCTTATCACTTATACAAGTCGGGCTAGAAGCTGTGCCCTTCTCCCTTGGTTAAAGAGGATAAAGTGTGCCACCATCCCAAGCCAAATTAAAGAGAAAGCGTGAATCTGCTGATCAAGAAAAGCGTTATTATACCCTTGCTAAGTTTGTTTAAACAAGTCACTTAGATGAACTAGGAAAAAAATTCCTCTGAAAAACAGGAGGCACAGTGTTGACTTATCTTAAAAGGCCTTTTAAGAATGACTTGAGATTACAAAGCATTTTTCAAATACGCAAAGTGCTTCATAACAACTCAGTAAGCTTTAAGGAATGCTTCTTTTAGTACATCACTTTTTTTGTTGTATAAAAGAAAATACCCCAATTCAAAGGGTGGTAGCATATTTGATATCACCCCTGTTTAAGAGGAATGGAGTTACAGGAATGAGAAGTATATAATTAGTAAATAATCCCTCTCAACAAGTGAGTTAAGTAGGACAGCCGTAAAGGGGGAAAAAAAGAAGCTGGAGGCAACACAATCAGTGCATATCAGAAATGCATTTTTATTTTTATTTGAAAACAACTTAAATTTTTAGACAAATGATTTTAGTATATAAATTGGATTTTGTTTTTATACAGAATATAAAGATTTCCCTCATTGATCTTCCATGTGAAGGGTATTACAAGCCTGAAGGGAGATACTTTCTGCACACAAGTGTGTATCTCACACGTAGGGGACTGGAAACCAATGGTGTAGTGCTTCTACACATAAATTAGGACAAGTGACATCACATATTAAAAAGGGGTAAGAGAAATATTCTAGTTAATCAGATTCAAGAAGCAAACAGGACACAAAAACTGTGCAGATAAGACCAAGTCAGTAACTTTAGTTAGGACACTGCAGATCATACTGGAGTAACAGGTCTGTGGGGTTATAGCGTGTACCACATTAAAACAGCAAGGAAGAGCGAGAAAGGCTGGAACAAGGGATTTTCACTAAAGCAAATTAACTTCTTGTCAACTGCCAAAACAAAACAAAACAAAACTGAGCATATGAATGTTAGTATACTGAAGGCATGTTATACCAGTTTCTGTGCAGCATGCTAAAAGTTAGATAGAACTTCTTCACTGGTGCATACGAATCATTAATAGTCACAGGAGGCTTTTTTTTTTTTTTTTTTTTGCCCCTTCTCACCAAATTTCAGGCATGTCTTATTTTAGATGGAGTATAGCTTTTATCTATAATTTCGTCCTGTAAAAACATGTGAAGACAACGTTCATTCTGTGCCAGAGGATGACCAGCGACCCTAGGAATAAAAATTACAAATTTAGTCCCAATACTTTATAAAAGTGGGGTCAGGAGTCACACACACATATTCTATAGTTAAAAAGCATGTATGATTTAGCAATAATAAGTGTTATTCTGGACTGCCCATTAGGCTATGCTCTATCAACTAATGGGAAATTTCCTTTGGTTCACAAGGGTCATTTAGAAAACATTTAATCACTGTATTTGCACTACTTCTGGCACATGTACCCAGTAAACTTCTTTATATAGCAGTTTGTACATTCACAAAAAACCTAAATGAATTTTAATGTTAAAAGTGAAACATGTCATTAATTCTAAGAACCCATTTTAAAGAAGGAAAAGATATAGGATCAAAATTAGAAATATACTGAATTTGAAAAAAAAAAAAAAAAAACACTGAAGTTCAATAAAAGCCCAAAACACTAAGAAAGAGGCACAAGTGTGTCCAGGTTTTTCTTCTTTTACCTTTTTTTGGCCTGCTTTAAAGGTTCCCATTGCAGACTAAACACAAGATCAAAATGGGTAACCAGACTTCTATTTCTGAATTCAAAAGTACCTCAGCTAACACTACCTTCTCCAAAAGGAAAGCGTGCTCATAAAAGACAATGAAGGCTATGTGCTAAACTAAAAGTTAAAGGCTTTGTACAACTTTCCCTCCTGTTTACCACTCACAGATCTTCAAATTACTAAAAATTGAAGTTGTTGGTTAGTATGTAACCTCGTACAACTATATTCTTCAGCATTTGACTTCATTTGGTCAAATTTAAGGCCAATGCACAATTTATAGCAAGCCCCTTCCTGACATTAGCTCTGTTACTTTGGCTTTTAAAAATGGCTATATTTCAAATTAAGAATAAAAATAAAAGCTAGAAATTTTGGTTTAAGAGTTCCTAAAGTAAAAGATAAACAATTGAAAGTCTTCTTACATTTTGGAAAGAAACATTTTGCTGTGAAAATTTTGAATGTGCACCTTTACACAAGACATGCTGATAATACCTCCATTTGCAATCAAACAAAATGATTGCAAGTGTACCACAAGTTTTATTGTTCATGCTAGAACATACCTTAAATGAGAAAGAATCATAAGTAAAACTATTTTTTAAATGCTGCAATTTTAAATGTAATTTGCATAAATTAACCAAGAAAAACGAATACAAAACTTAGGTCAACACAAAGATACTCATTTTAATCACTCAAGTGTGTTAATATTTATCACATGATATTCAACTTGTTATATACTTTTACTTTATTTAAATGATACAAAATGTTAGTTAGGAAATGGCCAAAAAAGAAAAGCAATACTACAGTTTAGCTTAACATCTAAATTTTGAGTATTTGCTTAAAGTTGTCTCAGAACACTATTCGCTCTTATACCTCTTGAGGTACAGAAAGTACTTACTTGTTTATAAACTGCTCCAGCCCTTGCTTCCTTTCTTCAATAAAATTATCATCAAATATTCCATCATCTCCTCTGAAAGGAAGCTGACGCAAAAATGCTTTTCCAGGGAGCGGGGGAACTACAACCTAAAAAAACATAGGAAAGTTCTTGAAGATGCTGACTGGGTTGTGAAAATTTATAGAGCACAACATGAAGACAAAGTATACGTTCACTGTGACAGCTATTCCACTGTTCAACTAGTTTAAATAAAAAAATCAGTAAAGAACACATTGAAAAAAAAACCACACTAAAAAACAGTCAATGTTTTGGAGGCAAGATAACCAAAGGTAGACAGAATAAATAGCCCATTAGATCAGTGCTCCTTAATGGCACGGCCCATAGCTTAAGGTTTTCCTGAACTTATTGAAGCATAAGTATACAAAAAGAGCATTCAAGCAATGCTGAAATGAAGCCTACGATGCCTCCAGTTTTGATGCCACTCAGGGAAGACCATGCTTTATTACAATGAAAAACTACAGAGATCAAAATCAACTTTCAATTAATGAAGAAATAAAATATGAACAACATTCTCTCCAGCATGGGCAGATAAGAATTCTGTGGTCTATTTCCTCCACCTCATACCATCTTCATACAGTCTTTCCTACTTGTGTTTGAGGTGATGATAAAAAAGTCAACAATTCTGTCACCATGCTTCATTTTTTTTTTTTTTTTTTTAATGTTTACTTGAGAGAGAGAGACAGCACACATGCAAGTAGGGGGAGGGACAGAGAGAAACACAGGACAGAGAGAGAGAATCCCAAGCAGGCTCCACACTGTCAGCAAAGAGCCTGACGCAGGGCTCCATCTCCTGAAGCATGAGATCATTACCTGAGCTGAAATCAAAGAGTTGGATGCTTAACCGACTAAGCTGCTCAGGTGCCCCACACTTCCTTTTTCTATGTTAAGAAACATGTCAACATTCTCCCAAATCTACTACTCCATCTTTCCCCAAAGACTTGTCATTTCTTTCTTCCTACATAGCAATATCCTCTTTTTTCCCCTTCAAAGTCTAACTATCCTCTAGGGTCAACTTATACTGATCTCTTCTAGGAATTATCTACAGCTCAAATATTTGAGTTAAATAGCACCTAGCTACTTACTTCACAGGTTAGTTAGGGTTTCTCACCCATGGCACTATTAACATTTTGAGTCACATTATTCTTTGTAGAGGGGGGAGAGTAGGGGAAGGAGTTTCTTGGTGCACTGCAGAATGTTTAACAGCATCCCAGGCCTCTACCCACTAGACTGGGTAGCACCCAGTAGTGACAATAAAAACAGTCTCCAGACCCTGTCAAATGTCTCCTGGGGGATAAAACAGGCACTGGTGGAAAACCAACTTATCCTACTAATGCCTTCAAATCAAGGATCCTGTCTCAGGCTTCCTATGGTTATTTAAAGAAAAGTTGGGCACAAAACACAACAGACACTCAAATATCTGTTAAATGACTAACCACTTAGCGGGATCCATATCTTACACCAAAACAGAGAGAAGGTGTAAGTGACAAATCAAACAAGAAGAAATATAAATAGTAAACAGAAGTAATTGTACATACCCTAAAAGAGGAAAAATTTTAAACCCCTGATGCAGTTTCTATCCTAAAACAATAACCCAGCTGGGTAAAAAAAGGGAAAGAGCAACACAACTTCATAAAGAATAGCAAAGAACAAAATGACAGCAAAAAAGAAACACAAAACCAAATACCCAACATAAAGTTCATGTTTCCTTCCTAAATGTAGTCTTCTCTCCAGGACCAATGATTAACACATCTAGAGATTTGTCTCTGTAACTCTGCCTCAGTATTCTTGAATCTCTCTCCCTACATTGATACTTGTGAAGTAGAGTGTTAAAACCTGCAGAGACCTTACAACTGAGAAACACATCATGACCATTAACTGAGCTCCAGCAGAATGGCTTTTCTGAAGGCCAGGGGAAAACATCTGTATCTATGAAACTACTATTAAAAAAAGAATCTAGAACCAATGCACTAAACAAATGACTACCATTAATTCAGGACATAATTCAGCATGAAATTTAAGATCAGTATGTATTATCTGCAGAGATATATTCTTCCTAACATAATATTCAAAACAGTCACTGAAATGGATGGTGAGGTTGTAGGTAACGGGATTTAATGATCTACAAAAATCTTGAGTGGCTTGCCCAGCTAAGAGTCCAAAGATCCTCTTCAACATCAAATTAGTTTTGCTGAACAAGTCTGGAAAGATCTAGTTAGAATTTTTTAATTTTTTTTTTAATTTTTCATTAATAATTTATTTACTTTTTAAAATTATATCCAAGTCAGCATATGGTGCAACAATGATTTCAGGAGTAGATTCCTTAATGCTCCTTACCCATCCCCTCCAGCAATGCTGTTTGTTCTCCATATTTAAGAGTCTCTTATGTTTTGTCCCCCTCCCTGTTTTTCATTATTTTTGTTTCCCTTCCCTTATGTTCTTAAAGTCCTCATATGAGTAAAGTCATATGATATTTGTCTTTCTCTAATTTCGCTTAGCACAATACCCTCTAGTTCCATCCATGTAGTTGCAAATGGCAAGATTTCATTCTTTTTGATTGCCGAGTAATACTCCATTGTATATATACCACTTCTTCTTTATCCATTCATCCATCGATGGACATTTGGGCTCTTCCCATACCTTGTCTATTGTCAGTAGTGCTGCTATAAACATTGGGGTGCATGTGCCCCTTCAAAACAGCATACCTGTATCCCTTGGATAAATACCTAGTAGTGCCATTGCTGGGTCATAGGGTAGTTCTATTTTTAATTTTTTGAGGAACCTCCATTCTGTTTTCCAGAGTGGCTGCACCAGTTTGCATTCCCACCAGCAGTGCAAAAGAGATCCTTTTTCTCCACATCCTCGCCAACAGCTGTTGTTGCCTCAGTTGTTAATGTTAGCCATTCTGACAGGTGTGAGGTGGTATCTCATTGTGGTTTTGATTTGTATTTCCCTGATGATGAGTGATGTTGAGCATTTTTTCATGTGTCGGCCATCTGGATGTCTTCTTGGGAGAGGTGTCTATTCATGTCTTTTGCCCATTTCTTCACTAGATTATCTGTTTTTTGGGTGTTGAGTTTGATACGTTCTCTACAGATTTTGGATACTAACCCTTTATCTGATACTTCTCCCATTCCATCAGTTGCCTTTTAGTTTTGCTGATTATTTCCTTTGCTGTGTAGAAGCTTTTTATTTTGATGAGGTCCCAGTAGTTCATTTTTGCTTTGGTCTCCCTTGCCTTCAGAGACATGTTGAGTAAGAAGCTGTTGCTGCCAAGGTCAAAAAAGTTTTTGCCTGCTTTCTCCTTGAGGATTTTGATGGCTTCCTGTCTTACATTTAGGTCTTTCAACCATTTTGAGTTTATTTTTATGTATGGTGTAAGAAAGTGGTCCGGGTTCATTTTTCTGCATGTCACAGTCCAGTTTTCCCAAAACCATTTGCTGAAGAGACTGTCTTTATTCCATTGGATATTCTTTCCTGCTCTGTCAAAGATTAGTTGGCCATATATTTGTGGATTCATTTCTGGGTTCTCTATTCTGTCCCATTGATTTGAGTGTCTGTTTTTGTGCCAGTACCATATTGTCTTAATGATTACAGATTTGTAATACAGCTTGAAGTCTGACAGAATTCTTATACCAATCTAATCATCATTAATCCAAAGATACGTGGGTACACGTGGGGTTAGAAGTAGACAGGAAAATACTTGGCCAGCATAATATAGTGAAAGCATACTAAAATAAAAGCTAAAAAGATATCACTATAAATGACCAGTAAACACTATAAATATCATCTACTTCCTAGCCTCATATAACAGATCTTATTTAATTAAAAATACTTATAAACAGGGGCTCCTGGGTGGCTCACTCAGTTAAGCATCCGACTTCGGCTTGGGCCATGGTCTCACAGTTCGTAAGTTTAAGCCCCGTGTCGGGCTCTGTGCTGACAGCTCAGAGCCTGGAGCCTGGTTTGGATTCTGTGTCTCCATCTCTCTCTGCTCCTTCCCCACTCACACTCTGTCTCCCTCTCTCAAAAATAAAAACTAAAAAAAAATTTAAAAATTAAAAAAAAAAGGTACTTAAAATAACTTAATTGTTCTTAGCAATACTATAATAAAAATACAACTTTCACATAGGTTAAACCCCTCAGAGATTTAACTGGTCTATTGTTAAAACTGAAGTATTGTGCTTCAAAGGACAGTAATAAGTGGAAACAATTCACAGATAAAGAGATTTTGGCAAATCAACTATCTTGTAAGAGACTTTTAAGAGTTTTTTGTATATTCTAGGTACAACTCAATAATAAAGACAAAACACTCGATTAAATGGGCAAAGGATCTGAAAAAAATATATATATAACTGATAATATATAAATATAAATATAAATATAAACAAATAAATATATATATCTGATAAATACATGGAAAGATGATCAACATCATCAGCCACTGGGAAAATGAAAATTCAAACCATAATGATATTCCAACTTCACACATACTAGGACAGCTATAATAAAGAAGACATAAAAGTTATGTGTTGGTGAGGATGTGGAGTACACGGGAACTCTCTCGCACATTGTTGGTGGGAATGTAAAATGGTGCAGCTGCTTTGGTAAACAGTCTGGGAGTTCCTCAAAATTAAAGAGAGTTGTCACAGGACCCAGTAAATCCACTTCTAGTTATATACTCAAGATAAATGAAAATATATGTCCAAACAAAAACCTGTAAACAAATGTTCACAGCAGCATTATCTATAATAGTCAAAAAGTAGAAACAACCGAATGTCTGCAAACTGATTAATAAATGTGTTATATCCACACAACAGAATATTATTATTGGGCAATGAAAAGAAATGAGTTAAGAAAAAAAGAACTAGTGGGGCCCCTGGGTGGCTCAGTCGGTTGAGCGTCTGACTTCGGCTCAGGTCATGATCTCACAGTCTGTGAGTTCGAGCCCTGCATCGGGCTCTGTGCTGATGGCTCAGAGCCTGGAGCCTGCTTCGGATTCTGTGTCTCCCTCTCTCTCTGCCCCTCTCCTGCTTATGCTCTCTCTCTCTCTCTCAAAAATAAATAAAAACATTAAGAAAAAAATTAAAAAAAAAAAGAAAAAAAGAAGTTTAATGTTGAAAACACACTCAGTGAAAGAAGCCAGACACAGAAGGCTAAATATTCTATGCTATTTATATGAAATGTCCAGAACAAGCAAATCCATAGAGAAAGTAGATTAATGGCTGTATAGGGTTGGGTGAGGAGGGGCTGGGGGAGAAATTGGTAGCGACTACTAATAGGTATGGGATTTCTTTTATGGAGTAATTAAGATGTTGTAAAACTGACTAGTGATTGTTGCACAACTTTATGAATATATCAAGAACCACTGAATTTTACTCTTCAAAGTTTATTTTTATTTATTTATTTTGAGAGAGAGAATGTGTGAGCAGGGGGAGGCACAGAGAGAGAGGAGAGAGGAAATCCCAAGCAGGCTCCGTGCTGTCAGCACAGAGCCCGACTTAGGGCTCGATCTCACAAACAATGAGATCAAGACCTAAGCTGAAATCAAGAGTCAGATTCTTAGCCAACTGAGCCACCCAGGGGCCCCTGAATTTTACACTTTAAATGGGTGAATTGTATGACATGTGAATTATATGTCAATAAAGCTGTTATTCTTTCAAAAAGTGCTATATACATTCACCAAATGTTTATTAAAGACTCCAACATGCCATGTGCTATGTTAAGCAAAGCCCAAAGCCCATCAAGACACTTCTTCCCGTAAGTCAGAGAAAGACAAATCCTGTATGATCTCACTTATAGGTGGAATCTAAAATAAATCAAACTCATAGCAACAGAGAGTAGCAGAGACTAGTGGTTGCCAGGGATTGGCAGGTGGGAGAAATGGTAACATGCTGGTCAAAAGGTACAAACTTCCAGTTATAGGATGAGTAAGTTCTGGGGATCTAGAGCATGGGGAGTATAGTTAACAATAATGTATCATATATTTAAAAATTGCCAAGAGAAGCGTATCTGAAATGTTCTTACCACCACCACCACGAAAAAAAAAAGTAACTATGTGAGGTGATGGTATAGTAACTAAGCTTATTGAGTTCATCATTTCACAATATATACATACAACAAATCATTATACTGTATGCCTTAAACTTACATAATGTTATCTGTCAATTATATCCTAATTTTATTATTTAAAAAAAATTTTTTTAGTGTTTACTTTTGAGAGAGAGAGAGATAGAGAGAGGGTGCAAGCAGGGGAGGGGCAGAGAGAGAGAGAGACACAGAATCCAAACCAGGCTCCAAGCTCCGAGCTGTCAGCACAGAGCCCAGCGTGGGGCTTGAATTCATGAACTGTGATGTGAGACCATGACCTGAGCTCAAGTCAGATGCTTTAACCGACTGAGCCACCAGGCACCTCAATTATATCTCAATTTTAAAGCTGGGGAAAAAGGACACTTCTTCCCTATGGTCATAAAACATTTCTTCTTTGTTACCCATAACTCTTCTAACTTGGTTTGTACATTTAGAGCTTAAAACCATGTAATTTATACACAGTTATAAATTTTTATTCCTAGACAGCCAAATGTTTCAACTCCATTTACTGAATATAAATTCTTTTCCCTACTGAATGACAATGTTATTTTTGTTCTGAACTAAATTTCTAATAAACACGCAAGTCAGCTGCTAAGATCTATACATTCATTCTAAGTTCTACTACATTCAACTAATCTATTTGCCTATTCCTAAAGCAATAGCAAACTTTTTTTTTTTTAATTTTTTTTAACGTTTATTTATTTTTGAGACAGAGAGAGACAGAGCATGAACGGGGGAGGGTCAGAGAGAGGGAGACACAGAATCTGAAACAGGCTCCAGGCTCTGAGCTGTCAGCACAGAGCCCGACGCAGGGCTCAAACTCACGGACGGCGAGATCACGACCTGAGCCGAAGTCGGCCACTTAACCGACTGAGCCACCCAGGCGCCCCAATAGCAAACTATTTTAATTACTATAGCTTAAGATAAACTCTGATGTCTGCATATGCTTATTAGTACATGCTGAAAATAATTTCTGACTCTTCTTGAGCTTTCTTGGATTGTAAAGCTCAGATATAAATCTGCAAGTTCATTAAAAAAATTAAGATTTCTGTTAGAATTTTATGAATTCATAAGTAAGTTAGGAGGTAATGCTTTACTTTGATCAGGTTTACTGCTAAAATGTCACCTCTAAGTGAGGGCTTCCTTTGACTACTCTATAAAAGAGTACTCTCCTGGAATTCCTTGCTTCCTATAGTTTTTGGTTTTTTTAGAACATATTCCTATCAGACATACTATATATCTTACTATTTTTTCTGCTTTTCCTTCACCACAACCCCAACTTTCCCAATTGAATGTAAACATCATAGAAGTGGGAACTTAATTTATTCACAGCTCTATCTATAACTCATAGAACATAAAGAATTAGCTCTCAAATGTTTACAGAGTAAATGTTTACAGAGTAAAAATAAAACAAGTTTAAAAAAAGTGAATATTCCATGGAAATGCAAGCTGGTGTAGCCACTATGGAAAACAGGATGGAGGTTCCTCAAGAAACTAAAAATAGAACTACCCTACGACCCAGCAATTGCACTACTAGGCATTTATCCAAGGGATACAGGTGTGCTGTTTTGAAGGGACACATGCACCCCCATGTTTATAGCAGCACTATCAACAATAGGCAAAGTATGGAAAGAGCCCAAATGTCCATCGATAGATGAATGGATAAAGATGAATGGAGTATTACTCGGCAATCAAAAAGAATGAAATCTTGCCATTTGCAACTTACGTGGATGGAATGGGAGGGTATTATGCTAAGTGAAATTAGTCAGAGAAAGACAAAAATCATATGACTTCACTCATATGAGGACTTTAAGATAAAAAACAGATGAACATAAGGAAAGGGAAACAAAAATAATATAAAAACAGGGAGGGGGACAAAACAGAAGAGACTCATAAATATGGAGAACTGAGGGTTACGGGAGGGGGGATGGGCTAAATGGGTAAGGGGCACTAAGGAATCTACTCCTGAAATCATTGTTGCACTATATGCTAATTTGGATGTAAAGTTAAAAAAATAAAAAATAAAACAAGTTAAAAAAAAAAAAGTGAATGTTCCAAAACAAGAATGTAGTATTTCTAAGTTTTGAAATTTTCTTTACATGGTCTTACATTTCTTTTTTACTCATAAACATTTTATACTTTGATAGTCTTTTTTTAAAAAAATTTTATTTATTTATTTTGAAAGAGAGAGAGCAAGAATGAGCAGGGGAGGTGGAGAGAGAGAATTCCAAGCAGGCTCCACACTGTCAGCGCAGAGCCCCCATGCAGGGCTCAAAGCCATGAATTGTGAGATCATGACCTGAGCCAAAATTAAGAGTCAGACAACCGACCAAGCCACCCAGGTGCCCCTATACTTTGATAGTCTGTTGAGTAAAGTTGTTTTTCCTTTAAATTTTGATGGAATGCTATGATTTGTGTATATTGTTCTCTATCCAGCCACAGGTCTGGTTAAGGAAGTTTTCCTTCCGCTTCAACTTATCACACTTGAGAAATGGGTAGAAGCGACCCTACTTCAGGGCTCCTACCATATCAACTTGTTTCCTATTACACTCTAGTCACAAAGTAACTTTTCATCATTCTGAGCACACCATGCCCTTCCAGAACTCTATGTTGTTGATGTTCTTCTGACATAGGGCTGAAATAAGGGACTAGTAGGAGACCTTGCCTTGCTGATTTTTTTTGCAGCCAAAGTCACCAAATTTTCTTTTAAGAGGAGATGATTCTTACCAAGGTATATAACAGTTTTAAAATTGTATGTAGTTGGGCGCCTGGGTGGCTCAGTCAGTTAAGCGTCTGACTCTTGATTTCAGTTCAGGTCATGATTTGACAGTTCATAAGTGTGAGCCCTGCATCGGTGACAGTGCAGAGCCTGTTTAGGATTCTCTCTTTCTCCCTCTCTTTCTGTCCCTCCCCTGCTCTCTCTCAAAATAAATAAATAAACTTGAAAAAAACCGCATGTAGCAACCTATGAGACCATGACCGTCATTTAAAAAGCTAAGCTGAAGAATATCAGGACATATCACAGAGTAAGGTAAGTACTGGTTTTTGAAAATTTTTGTTATATATACATGTGTGATGATGAAATAAAATATTATGAGTCAGTAAAAAAAACCCTGGAAATCCACTGATACATGAGATGTATTAAGGAAGACAAACTTGGCAAGGAGTGTGTGGGAGGGCAAGACTGAATAGGAAGATGAGGGAAAGGAAGGAAGTAATAGCAAAAAAGTTCTAAGAAGTAAGTGTTACTCAAGTATGACTCAGTAAAGACCTCAACTGGGCCTTTAAGTAAACAAGAAAGAGTTCTGAGCAAAAATTAGACTTCCTCTATCTCCCGTAAGATAAAATCGAACTCCTTGAAATGAAGAAATCATATATGCTTTTACCTCCTTCATTCTAGGTAAGTTTTCTGAAAGGTTCTTAAACATTAAAAGTCCGAGTGTTTTGCTTTAAAGTCCTATTACAAATAATTCTTACCTTGCTCTCTCTTTCTAATTCACTTCGCAGCCACTCAAAGTCACTGTATCTTCTTCTAACAGTAGATTCCTTCAGCTTGAAAATAGGCAGATTTGTCTGAAATTAAAAAAAAAAAAAATCATTCCTAAGTTGAAGCATGGGACAGGGACTTCAAAATAAGGAGGCTGGGGGATCTGTTTGTCAAATTGATAATATGGCAAGCCTGGTTATCTTAAGGTAAGAAAATCATGAAGTTATCAAGATGACATTTTTACCTCTAACAAAATAAAACTTCACTAAATGTTAAAAAAGTGTATCATTTACACTACAGTACAATTTATTTATTTTTAATTTTTAGAGAGAGGGAAAGAGAATCTCAAGCAGGTTCCAAGCACTCAGCACGGAGCCCGATTATGGGGCTTGATCCCACGACCCTGGAATCATGACTTGAGCCGAAATCAAGAGTGGGACACTCAAACCAACTAAGCCACGCTGGCACCCCTAGAGTACAACCTTTAAAATGCATGTCTGTACATATGCTTTAGGATATCATTCTGCCTGAGGTCAGCTACATAAATATAGTCCATTTTTTTTTTCTATTTCAGTGAGCTGTACAAATGTCAACTGAACAGGAGTGAGAATAAAGCTAGCTCCGACTGCTGTGAGCTGGTTTAGATAGTACCTTACTATACAATGCTCACAGGGAAAAAGAGACCTTAACTACTTTGAAATGGAATAAAAAATATTTTGTTATGACTAGATTAGATGCTTCACAATAAAAGAAATAAAGGATTATTCTTTACTATATATATAATTATATATATGAATTTACATATATATACATACATACATATATATACATACATACATGTATATACATATATATATATATATAAATTTACATCCCAGTTAGCATATAGTGCAATAATGATTTCAGGAGTAGAATCCAGTGATTCATCCCCTACATGTAACACCCAGTTATCATCCCAACAAGTATCCTCCTTAATACTCCTTGCCCATTTAGCCCATCCCTCCACCCATAATCCCTCCAGCAACCTTCTGTTTGTTCTCTATATTTAAGAGTCTCTCATGTTTTATCCCCCTCCCTGTTTTTATATTATTTTTGCTTCCCTTCCCTTATGTTCATCTGTTTTGTGTCTTAAATTCTACATGAGTGAAGTCATATATTTGTCCTTCTCTAATTTCACTTAACATAATACACTCTAGTTCCATCCATGTTATTGCAAATGGCAAGACTAATTTTTTTTTTAATGTTTATTTCTGATAAAGAAAGAGACAGAGAGAATCTGAAGCAGGCTCCAGGTTCCAAGTTGTCAGTGCAGAGCCCAATGTGGGGCCCAAACCCATGAACCGTGAGATCCTGACGTGAACTGAAGTTGGATGCTTAGCCAACTGAGCTACCAGGTGCCTCAAGACGTCATTCTTTTTGATGGCCAAGTAATACTCCATTGTGTTTATATATACCACATCTTCTTTATCTATTCATCTGTTGATGGATATTTGGGCTCTTTCCATACATTGGCCGTTATCGATAGCACTGATATAAACATTGGGATGCATGTGCCCCTTAAAAACAACATACCTGTATCCTTTGGATAAATACCTAGTAGTGCAATTGCTGGGTCATAGGGTAGTTCTAATTTTTTGAGGAAACTCCATACTGTTTTCCAGAGTGACTGCACCAGTTTGCATTCCCACCAACAGTGCAAAAATGTTCTTCTTTTTCCACATCTTCGCCAATATCTGTTGTTGGCCTGAGTTGTTAATGTTAGCCATTCTCTCAGGTGTGAAGTGCTCTCTCATTGTGGTTTTCATTTGTATTTCCCAGACAACGAATGATGTTGACCATTTTTTTCATGTGTCTGTTAGCCATCTGGATGTCTTCTTTGGGAAAGTGTCTATTCATGTCTTCTGCTCATTTTTCACTGGATTGGATTTTGGGTTTGAGTTTGATAAGTTTTTTTTTTTACAGATTTTGGATACTAACCCTTAATGTGATATGTCAGTTGCAAATATTTTCTCCCATTCTGTAGGTTGCCTTTTAGTTTTGCTGATTGTTTCCTTTGCCATGCAGAAGTTTGTATCTTGACGAGGTCCCAACAGTTCATTTTTGCTTTGTTTTTTTTCCCTTGCCTCTGGAGACATGTTGAGTAAGAAGTTGCTGTGGCTGAGGTCAGAGGTATTTGCCTGCTTTCTCCTCCAGGATTTTGATGACTTCCTGTCTTACGTTTAAGTCTTTCATCCATTTTGAATTTTTTTTTTTATATTTATTATTATTTTTTTTATTTTTTTTTTGTCAACATTTATTTATTTTTGGGACAGAGAGAGACAGAGCATGAACGGGGGAGGGGCAGAGAGAGAGGGAGACACAGAATCGGAAACAGGCTCCAGGCTCCGAGCCATCAGCCCAGAGCCCGACGCGGGGCTCGAACTCACGGACCGCGAGATCGTGACCTGGCTGAAGTCGGACGCTTAACCGACTGCGCCACCCAGGCGCCCCCATTTTGAATTTATTTTTGCGTATGCTGTAAGAAAGTGGTCCAGATTCATTCTTCTGCATGTCGCTGTTCACTTTCCCCAACACCATTTGCTAAAGAGACTCTATTCCATTGGATATTCTTTCCTGCTTTGTCAAAAATTCATTGGCCATACGTTTGCAGGTCCATTTCTGGGTTCTCTATTCTGTCCCACTGATCTAAGGGTCTGTTTTTGTGCAAGTATCATAATGTCTTGAGGATCGCAGTTTTGTAATACAGCTTCAAGTCCAGAATTATGAAGCCTCCAGCTTTGGTTTTCTTTCTCGGTATTGCTTTGATTATTTGAGGTCTTTTCTGGTTCCATACAAATTTTAGGATTGTTTGTTCTAGCTCTGTGAAGAATGCTGGTGTTATTTTGATAGGGATCGTACTGAATATGTAGATTGCTTTGGGTAGCACTGACACTTGAACAGTATTTGTTCCTCCAGTCCACGAACATGGAATATTTTTCCATTTTTTTATGTCTTCAATTTTTTCATAAGCTTTCTGTAGTTTCCAGTGTATAGATTTTTCACCTCTTTGATTAGGTTTATTCCTAGGTATTTTATGATTTTTGGTGCAACTGTAAATGGGATCGGTTCCTTGATTTCTCTTTCTGCTGCTTCATTATTGGCATATAGAAATGCAACTGATATCTGTGCGCTGATTTTATATCCTGTGACTTTGCTAAATTCATGGATCAGTTCTAGCAGTTTTTGGTGAAATTTTTTGGGTTTTCCATATAGAGTATCATGTCATCAAACAAAGAGTGAAAGTTTGACACCCTCCTTGCCGATGTGGATGACTTTTGTGTTATCTGATTGCTGAGGCTGGACTTCCAGTACTATGTTGAATAACAGTGGTGAAGAGTGGACATCTCTGCCCCGTTCCTGATCTTAGGGGGAAAGCTCTCAGTTTTTCCCCATTGAGGATGACATTAACAGTGGGTCTTTTGTATATGGCTTTTATGGTCTTGAGGTATGATCCTTCTATCCCTACTTTCTTTAGGGCTTTTATCAAGAAAGGATTCTGTATTTTGTCAAATGCTTTCTCTACATCTGTTGAGAGGATCATGTGGTTCTTGTCCTTTGTTTTGTTAATTTTTTTAACGTTTTTTTTTATTTTTTTATTTTTGAGAGACAGAGACAGAGCGCAAGCACGGGAGGGGCAGAGAGAGAGACAGAGAGAGAGAGAGAGGCAGACACAGAATCCAAACCAGGCTCCAGGTTCTGAGCTGTCAGCACAGAGCCCAATGCAGGGCTCAAAATCATGAGCAGTGAGATCATGCATGACCTGAGCTGAAGTCGGACACTTAAATGACTGAGCAACCAGACACCCCACTGTCTTTTCTTTTATTAATGTGATGTATCACACTGATTGATTTGTCGATATTGAACCAGCCCTGCATCCCAGGCATAAATCCCACTTGATCATGGTAAATAATTCTTTTAATGTATTGTTGGATCTGGTTGGCTAGTATCTTGTGAATTTTTGCATCCATGTTCATCAGGGAAGTTGGTCTATAGTTCTCCTTTTCAGTGGGGTCTTTGGTTTTGGAATCAAGGTAATGCTGGCCCCATAGAATGAGACTGGAAGTTTTCCTTCCATTTCTATTTTTTGGAACAGCTTCAATAGAATAGGTGTCAACTCTTCTTTAAATGTTTGGTAGAATTCCCCTGGAAAGCTATCTGGCCCTGGACTCTTGTGTTTTGGGAGATTTTTGATTACTAATTTGATTTCTTTACTGGTTATAGGTCTGTTCAAGTTTTCTATTTCTTCCTGTTTCAGTGTGGGTAGTTTACATGTTTCTAGGAATTTGTCCATTTCTTCCAGATTGCCCAATTTATTGTCTTATAACTGCTCATAATATTCCCTTATTATTGTTTGTATTTCTGCAGTGTTAGTTGTGATCTCTAATAAAAGATGATTCTTAATGGTCTTCAAAAAGAATGCCAGAAACTAGTAGGGAAAGAGTGCAATGTCTACACTCTTACTACTAGTGTGAAATTATGAGTTACATACATTAGATCAGGTTCATAGATCCACAGCTTTACAGGCTGACAGCAAGTTTAAGAATTGAAAATATAATACCCAGTATTTTGCGGTTATATTGGAATGGAGACTGTTCTTTACAAGATAGCAAGGACCACTTATAACAACCTCTAAACTTAAAGTAACAAGAAAGATTTCTATTATCTTATACTGATCCTATAAAGAGAGAAAATATACTACCAAACCCAATTTAGAATGGCTTATGATTAAGGACTATTAGCAGAAGCAGTATGTCACCATGACTTTATTATCAAGAATAGAACTTAAAATGCATATAATATCACAACGTTTATAAGGGACAAAAATGATCTAAAACAATTAATGCCATACCATACTGAATATGCTATTTAAGACTATACACTCTTAGGGGGCACCTGGTTGACTCAGTTGGTTAAGCATCTGACTTTGGTTCAGGTCATGAACTCACAGTTTGTGGGTTCAAGCCCCGCTCCAGGATCCCTGCTGGCAGTGTGGAGCCTGTTTGTGATTCTCTCTCTCTGCCCCTCCCCCACTTGTGCTTTCTGTGCTTTCTCTGTCTCAAAATAAATTAAAAAAAAAAACCCTATATACTCTTAGATTACATTTTGTCTTTAATTCAGTCTCTGCACTTATAGAACAGCAAAATGTTTTACAGTTGAAAAGAATAAAGTGTCACCAGAAGAAATACATTGTATATAGGGACATCATCCATTATGTAAAACTCACTCTTAAAAGAAAATTTCAATCATCTGTTAAGCTTAATGCCACTGATAAGTTACTGTCATTCAGCAAAAGAAAAGCTTTTTATTCAGGACCTTAAACCCATTTTGTCGTATTCTCAATTTTTTCCAAAGTGTATTAGCTTCTCTATGTTGTATACCTTATAGCTTGGAATCCTCTACAGATGCTATTGGGCAGAACACTGGATAGGTTTCAAGCATGAAACCAAATCTCACAGGAGGTTTAAAAGCACTTGAATTTTCTTTCCCAGGTAACCACAACATTTGTTCATTGTATTAATGACTAAGAGCAAAATTGCACCTAACAAGACTCTTATTATACTAAAAGTCAAGCTTATATTTAGAGATGCTGGCTTGCTATACAGAAGGGTATTCTCATTCCCCACAGGGAATAAAATTAGGTCCCCTGGGGAGCAGGATGATAATTCCCAGAAAGAAAGCACTGGATTATTTCTCTCTAATTTCACCCATTGGCTTTTTAACCAAGCTCACCCTTCCGCATTAAAATATTAAGTCTTTGTAAGTGTCTAAAGATAGAAAGGCTTTTATAGAATTGAGTGTTTTCTGCAGGTGAGATTTTACATTTTGAATTCCCTCCTCTCAAATTACTTTACAAAAGGGATTAGCTGCTCTCTTTATTCAATATGTTAAGATCAAGCTTGTGAAAGAGTTCCCTAAGAATTTTCATACTTCTGGGTACGGAAGTCCATAAAGTTAATCTCTGAAACAACATATCAAGCTTACAGGTACAATGTCGAGGGAAGAGTGCCAATTCAGCTCATTTTACCTTCCATTTTCCCTTTTGAACTTTTGACACAATCATGACTATATCTGATTCACTTTAATAGGAGTGGGAGAATGGAGAAAAAGTCCATTCCTTTCTATGATTAGCTAATAGTTTGATAGATTATATATTTTAAAATTCTCTTATTTAGTTTCCTCAGCTGGGTAGGATTTCTCTTTATATGAGAACTGCTTTAGAGTTTTGATCAAGTCACATTATGCAATTTGGTTTTTTTTAAGGGAATTTTAATTTTAAATTTAATTTTTTATTTTGACAGAGTGAGAGCGCACACAGTGGGCAGGGAAGAGGGGCTGAGGGAGAAAGAGAATTTTAAGCAGTCTCCACGCTAGGTGTGGAGCCCAACGTGGGGCTCGATCCCATGACTCTGGGATCATGAGCCAAACTGAAATCAAGAGCCGGACACCCAACTGAGCCACCCAGGCTCCCTGCATCATGTAATTCTTAATATTTACACATTAAATTTGGAGTGGCAAGTTTGCTTGTTAACTTCCTCTTGATCAACACTGTTTTTCAACTCAATTTGATCAAAATAAAAATGAAAAAGTGAGGTGTTTTCTTTAAGCCAGTGTTAATTACAAACACTTCATTGGTCACTTTCAACTTATTTAACACTCATAAAATGTTCCAGTTTGGTGTTTTAAACAGGGAAGGGTTAGGATGATTACTTTTTTCCCTACAGGTTTAGGAAGATTCAAGCTATAATTACAGTTTGGGAACATCTATAATAGGACTAGTGCTAGGTAAGGTGGGGAATATAAAGATGACTGAGATGGAGCCCCAGCCCTTATGAAGCTTATACTATAATAGGGAGGTTAAAAAGTTTAAATCTACGTGGTTAAAAATAACATACACCATAAACAAAAACAAAGCGGAAAGACCAAGAACAAACTGTAAGAAATATTTGCAACATAAAACAAAAGGATAGCTTTATTAAAATGTAAAGAACTTAGAGACAGTGAAGGATAAAGATGAATAAAACCGGCAGAACACAGAAAGACTCATGGCAATAATGTTCAACTTCACTCACACAAGAAATGCTAGTTAAAACAGTAAGATCCCATTTTCACTCATCAGACAGCCAGGTATTACATTTTAATACCTAGTGGAGGTATGGGGAGAGACAGAGACACTTGAAAAATCTGCTGATGGTAGTAAAAACTGTACAGTCTTTAAAAAAGGCATTTTGGTGACATCTGTCACTCTTTTAAATGCATATATGTTTTAAGCCAACAATCCCACTAGGAATTAATTCTACAAATATTTCCACATATACAAAAAGATATTGGCATATAGAAATTTACTTAAGCATGTTCATGTAACAGTAAAACAAACGAAACCTAGTAAAACTGTTACAAACATAAAATGAAATATTATACAGCTTTTACAAACTACAATTTAGCCAGACTGATTGGAAAGCCTGCCTGAGACATATTAAGTATAAGTTTCAGAACAGGGGAGGTTGGCTGGCTCGGTCAGTAGAGTATACGACTCTTTTTTTTTTTTTTTTTTTTTTTTTTTTGAGCATGCGACTCTGGATCTCAGTGTCGGGAGTTCAACCCCCATGTTGGGGGCAGAGATTACATAAAAAAATAAAATCTTATAAAAGAACTTTCAGAACAGTATATACTGTATGATACCATTTTTATTATAATGGTATTTTTATATATAATATATGTTATATATATTAAATATGTAAAGTATATATATGCTATATAATAATATTATAATAATATTCCTATAATAATAAAGGAATTGACAATTGATTTGGCCAGTTTTCTTTTAACACACGGAGTAAACCCATACTATAGGAAGACCGTGGAGAATGGTGAAAACAGTGTGAACTACATGCAGAGTAGTCTAAAGTGCACAGATCATGGGAAAACTGAAAAGGTTAAACTGTACCCTGAGTATCTGGCGGAAGTATGTATCTGTTAGAACCAGGAGTTAATAAACATCTCCCAACAGGAAAATAACTTTGACACAGAAAAACAGGACAGAGAAGTTACCACAAAAGTTGAAGCCACAGAACTGGACAGATTAGCTACATGTTGTGCATGAGGCAGCATGAAGAAAAGCTGGTTCTCTCATCACAAGAAAATTTTTAACTATGTATGGTGAGAGATGATAACTCGGCTTCCTATGATCACTTCACAGTGTACATAAATATGGAATCATTATGCTGTACACCTGAAACTAATATAATACATCAACTGTACCTTAAAAATAAAAAATAGTTGGTTCTAGCTATTTCTAGGGTTTATCTGCTTGTAGAATATGGACAAAAGCCAAACTATGGAGGCAAATTATAGCAAAAGTTCCTTATAAGTTTTACTTTGGATTTCATTTAAAATGCTTTAGACTTACCCCGAGAGAAATAAAATGAATTCTGAAATTAAATGTAAATTAGACTTAAATATGGTTAACTTCCTTAAGATGACTAAAACTTCTGAATCTTTTAAAAGGCAACATTTAGTATTCTGTAACCCTGACACTCATATTTTCTCCCTAATTTTAGAAGGTGATCTAAACTCACACTGAGCATAAACTAGAAGCCACTATTTACTGCCTAGCTGTTACTTTACCTAATAAGTAAAAGTGTCAAACTCAGCCATTTGTATAAAATAACAGTATTTTATTAGTAGGAACAGTGCCCAGAGGTAGGCAAGATTGAGACAAGTAAAACTTAAGTCCACTATCAGGCAAGAACAATAAACTAAGCCATAGTCTTCATCTATTTGGGAAGTATGTATCATTAGTAAGAACTGAAGGTAAGTTTGAATAGGCCTGGTCTTCTCAATTACATTCATGGAATTATGAAAGCTGAACAAATCAGGTGTCACTATACATCTGAAGGAAAGACACAGACTCCTACGAACATTTCCATCAACTATTCCCATAGGATCTATATAAGAAACACAATGTCAACAATCACTTAAGGCTATGTCAGGGCTATGGCCCAAACTAACATTTAAAAGGCAAAGAATTACATTTATTTGCCTCTCGAAAATAAGTAGGTTGGTGCCTGGAATTCACAAAGTCTATAAAAACTATTTTGTTCACCATTCCAAAATATGCCTTTTTAATCATTATAACCCAAATACTAGTAAATTTGTCACCAATACTTAATAACATTTCTTTGGAAAACTATAAAATAAATTACCTATATTATCAAGGGAGGCAAAAGCTGAGACTACAAGAAATGTTCACATCGGGCACTGAAAGGAACTTTAAATTGTATTTTTTTCAACGTTTTTTATTTATTTTTGGGACAGAGAGAGACAGAGCATGAACGGGGGAGGGGCAGAGAGAGAGGGAGACACAGAATCGGAAACAGGCTCCAAGCTCCGAGCCATCAGCCCAGAGCCTGACGCAGGGCTCGAACTCACGGACCGGGAGATCGTGACCTGGCTGAAGTTGGACGCTTAACCGACTGCGCCACCCAGGCGCCCCTGAAAGGAACTTTAAAATACACATCTAAAAATGGGACACAATGTTAAAAAGAGAAAAAAAATCCAAAATTTCTACTCTATATCCTACCACTACTACCAAAATCAAAGACATCAGTGATTCTTCAACCCAGTTATGCTTCAGAACTACGTAGGCAGCTTAAAACAATTTCTTTAAAAAAAAAATTTTTTTTTAAACGTTTATCCATTTTTGAGAGAAAGAGAGACACAGACCATGAGCAGGAGAGGAGCAGAGAGAGGGGGAGACGCAGAATCTGAAGCAGGCTCCAGGCACAAAGCTGTCAGCACAGAGCCTGACACGGGGCTCAAACTCATGAACCGTGAGATCATGACCTGAGCTGAAGTCAGATGCTTAACCGACTGAGCCACCCAGGTGCCCAGCTTAAAACAATTTCTTGGGGCGCCTGGGTGGCGCAGTCGGTTAAGCGTCCGACTTCAGCCAGGTCACGATCTCGCGGTCCGGGAGTTCGAGCCCCACGTCGGGCTCTGGGCTGATGGCTCAGAGCCTGGAGCCTGTTTCCGATTCTGTGTCTCCCTCTCTCTCTGCTCCTCCCCCGTTCATGCTCTGTCTCTCTCTGTCCCAAAAATAAATAAACGTTGAAAAAAAAACTAAAAACAAAAAAAAACAAAAAAACCCCACAATTTCTTAAATGGAAATATAACACAAGTAGAGAAAAGCGAACAAATAACATTGAGGTATACGTATAGCTCAGTACATTCTCAAATGGTAGTAATCTGGGTAGTCTCTAAAAACCAAACCAAACCAAACAACCAGTCTTGAGGACTACTACCTCAGAGCCATTATATCAGTTTCTAGGGGAAAGAGGCCTTCCCCCTCTTCAGTTTCTAGCGGAAAAGAGGCCTTTAAGAAAGTTCCCCAGATGATTAATACACCAGCTTAGAAACTATTACTATAACACGTCTGACTGGTTCAAAAGATCATACAACAAGCAGCTACACAGTGCTGAGATGGAATTTACAGCTGTAAATGTCCACATTAAAAAAGACAAGGGGGGCCTGGGTGGCTCAGTTGATTGGGTGACCAACTTTGGCTCAGGGCATGATCTCGCAGTTTGTGTTCGAGCCCCGCGTCGGCTCTATGCTGACAGCCTGGAGCCTACTTCAGATTCTGTGTCTCCCTCTCTCTGACCCTCCCCCGTTCACGCTCTCTCTCTCTCTCTGTCTCAAAAATAAACCTTAAAAAATAAAATAAACAATAAAAAAGATGAAATATCTCAAATGAATAAACTTCCACCTTAGGTAACTAGAAGAACAAACCAAATAAAAAACAAGGAAGGAAATAATAAAGATCAGAGTGGAAACAAATGAAATACAGAACAGAAAAAGGGAAAATATAAAAGAAAAGCATTCAATGCTTCAAATAAATGACATTTTAGTGAAATTTAAGATTATTTTTTATACCTTGTTTTATAAAACTTTTGACAGGCAGTCATACTATTCCTTCTATAGTCAAAGAAAATTAAAGTCAGTAACCCTACTCTTTGTCATTCTTACCTTCAAATCTCAGAGATTCATTCATTCAATATGAAAGCATACACTTTATAATATTCTACATTACAACAGTGGTTAAGAGCTCAGGCTCTGTCCAGGTTCAAATTCCAGCACTATCATTTAGCTGTATGACTTGGGCAAGTTAACCTGTTTTTCAATTTGCTCACCTATATAAACTGGGGGTAATAATGTGAAAGTATATCAAAATAGATGGTTTAGAAGTTAAACTAGCCCAGATAATTTCTTTTTTACTACTTGGGAAACCATACAAAGGATAAATATTTTAGGGGGAAAAAAAAAGAATCAAGTTCTGTCTTGTTATCTCTTTAGTCTTTCAACTTAGAACAGCCTTCCTGACTTTTTTGTCACTCAAGACATTGACAATTTTACACAGTGCAGGCCAGATATTTGAGATACTTTATACATTTGAGTTCGTCTGTTTCCTCATGACCAGTTTCATGTCCTGCATTTCTGGCAGCAATGTTCCTAACGGCAGGAATGTCGAAGCTTTCTCAGTGCATCATCACATCAGAAGGGACATGATGTCAGTTTGTCCTATTATTGGCTCACTTGATTAAGGTTAAGTCAGCCAGATTTCTCCAATGTAAAATTACCTTTTTTCCTTTTTATACTAAGTTTTTTCTTATTTTTGGACTTGGCCCTCATAATAAAATTGAGTGCCATTTGGAATTTATCCATCTAAACTTAAACTTAGAGAACCGTCAGAGCACAAAATGCATTCTGCTTCTTGGAGAAATTTACACTTTCAGGTGAAGTTATCTGCCTGACTTTAACGATGAGGAGGCTGGCTTACTGCATGAAAGTCCTACTCTCTGCCAAATATAGTGTCAACATACAGATCTGTTAAGTATGTTATGTTCACAATTTGATTTAGTAAACAGATTAAGAAGAGGATTTATAGTCTAAACGAAGCCATGGATATCTGTACTTGTTTTAGGAGAAATTCAGGGCAATTCTCAAGCTTCTGTATATCTTGCCTTTTCATTTGCAAGAGAATATATTTTGCAGAGCACGTGAAAAGGTGATGGGCTAATTATATCAGATACCTGGGATATTTAGAAAACTTGAAAAGAATGAGAGTAAAGGCTTAAAGAAAACTATTCAGTATTATTTAGTTGGTTTTTATCTGTTCTAATAATATACTAGAAACAAAACTCCAAAAGGATGAAACGTCATGAGATGTCTGTATGCCTGGACTCTAAAACTGCTATTTAGTGGTGAGCATAGGACAACCTGTAGACATTTTAAATCACTGGGCTGTACACCCAAAACTAATATAACACTGTGTCAACTATACACAAATATAAACAGTTAAAAACCCTGCCATTTGTATAAAAGAGAAACCAGCCATTTCCCAGAAGATATTACTAATCACACAGAGTAGAATCATCAGGAATCCAAACAGACATTATATACTGAAGAACAGATTTTTGAAACCACAGTATAGAGCTCTAAAATAAGTGCTCCCTTCACATGTAAGCAGAGGAAACAGTCACATTGGTCTTACAAAAAGCTGGGTCTTACACATTTACATAGGCTGACCTATTAAAGTCAGCAGCTCATAGATATCCTATATGTAACCTGATTATCACTGGTAGCCAAACAGAAAACCGAGCCTCAAAATGTGATCACCTGAATATAGCTTAACAATAGATATTAGAAAAATGTTTACTAGGTGTTTCTAGTATTTCTTCAGATAGTGTCACGTGTACATTTGAAAAAAAGAGACTGGCAACAACATCAAAAGTATACTCAATAGACCATACTCTATTTAACCAATCCTAAGAGATGTAAATGGATGCCTCACTCGAGTTCTCATTAAACGGCTGCATTTCTCCAAATATCTACATCTAGAGATAAAGGATAAGCTGAGAAGTGCTTAAGCTATTACCTCGCCCTTCAGTACTTTTGATACTTGTTTTACCCAATCTGGAACAGCATGAATAACTGGAGATATGGTTTATAACCTAGATGAACTCTAAATATGGCTGGGGAGAAGTCATTTAAGTGAAGAATAAGCTTTTAGTCCAGAGAACCTTTGAAATGTAGATTGTCACTAAGCCAAGGTATTTAGTTTAGTTTCTTTCTTTAAAAAAAAAAAAAATAAGGACATGGCCTTCTAGTGATACAATTTCCCATTATTTTAAAAGCAGTATCCTTTTTTAAAAAAACTGAAGTATAGTTGACATACAATATGATATTAGTTTCAGGTGCACAACACGAAAGAAGTATCCTTTACGGCATAATTTCCAAAACCGTAGAAAAGAAATTATCTAGACTGTTTTAATGCATAAATCAAGTAATTCCATATACTTTTCCTACTTTGTCCATAGTCTTCATTTGTGAATCGGCAACAAGACTCATTTTATGAGCTCATGCAAGGTTTCCAATGAGCAACCTTTAAGGAAACCGAGCAGTAATAATTCTACTGTAAAGAAAAATTTGTTTGTAATAGTTTATGAACACTTACATAAGCTTATATAGGCTTCTCCTGAAAGAAAACTGCCTATTAATAGCTTACGAGCTTTTTTGAACAATTTTAAAAGTGCAGAATTATTTTCTGTATCTTCCCAACATGCTTCATGGTTAGAACTGTCTCAGGAGTTTTAAACACCCACCCACTCCCACACAACCCACACACACACATCCCCAGTGCTACCACCTACAGAATTTCATTCAAATTAGTTTGAGGTGGAACCTAAACATCAGTATTTTTAGGTAATTCTAAGGTGCAGCCAGGGTCGAGAATCACTGCTCTAGAACCACTGTCCTATACCTACTAACTGTGAAACAGGGTAGGGGAGCTAAGGAATCTGTAAGACCACCAAGTGAGTTTAGCCAGGACAATTATGGGCAACAATATTTTACCTCCTCAAGGACAGTGATTTGGAACTAATCCTTAGGAGGGTAAGTGGAAATGGGATGCAAAGTCACTGTTAAGAAAACTTTAATGTGGAAACCAATGAAAGAATATTAGTTAAGAAACTATTCATTAAGTGTATTCTAAACTTCTATTTATGTACTATCAGGCACATATGGACTACAGGGATCTAAAAAAGATCTCAAGAGGGGCGCCTGGGTGGCTCAGTCGGTTAAGTGTCCAACTTCGGCTCAGGTCATGATCTCACGGTCTGTGAGTCTGAGCCCCACGTCGGGCTCTGTGCTGACAGCTCAGAGCCTGGAGCCTGCTTCGGATTCTGTGTCTCCCTCTCTCTGACCCTCCCCCATTCATGCTCTGTCTCTCTCTGTCTCAAAAATAAATAAACATTAATAAAAAAAAAAATTAAAAAAAAAAAACCTTAAAAAAAAAGATCTCAAGAGATACAGCATGAAATCAGAGGGTGGGGAGGGTTTAAAGAGGTAGAGTAGAAATAAAATAAAGAGGTACCTGCCTGGCTCAGTCAGTGCAGCATACAACTCTTGATCTTGGGGGTTGTGAGTTTGAGTCCCAAATTGTGTGTAGAGATTAAAAATAAAAAATTTTGGGGTGCCTGGGTGGCTCAATTGGTTAAGCATCTGACTTCAGCTCAGGTCACAATCTCATAGTTGGTGGGTTTGAGCCCCACATTGGGCCATGCACTGACAGTGCAGAGCCTGCTTGGGATTCTCTCTCCCTCTCTTTCTCTGCCCCTCCCCCACTTGCACTTTCTTTCTCAAAATAAATAAACTTAAAAAATAAAATAAGGGGTGGGTGCCTGGGTGGCTCAGTCAGTTAAATGTCCCACTCTTGGTTTTGGCTCAGGACATGATCTCATGGGTTTGAGCTCCGTATCAGGCTCATGATGACAGTACAGAGCCTGCTTGGAATTCACTCTCCCCTCTCAAAATAAACAAACACTAAAAAAATAATGAAATAAAATAAATAAAAAAATTTTAATCTTAAAAAAAAAACCCACCACATACATATGAAGAACACATTAAGTTTGCATAGCAGGCTCATAACAAGTATCCTTAAAATTAGGGGCACCTTAGTGGTTCAGTCAATTAAGCTGAGGTTGATTTTGGCTCAGGTCACAATCTCATAGTTCCTGAGATTGAGCCCTGTATGCAGGCTGTCTCTCCTTCTCGCTCTGCCCCTCCCCTGCATGCACATGCTCCTTCTTTCTCTCTCTCAAAATAAACAAACAAAAAGTGTCCAATACAATTAAAAAATTAGAACAGTAATACACATTCCTTTGTAGAGATTTCATTTTGATATATATCCTTTCAGACTTTTATGTGTACAACTTCTATTTTTATTAACTATGTTATGAGCTTCTCAATTGGTATCACTAACTTGATTATATACACATTACTTATACGAGAGGTGGTATAATACAATAATTAAGTATGCAGCTCTGGAACCAGACAATCTGGTTTTAATCCCAACTCCTGCATTAACCAGCTATCTCACCCTTGGCAAAATGCTATGGATGAGAGCTAGATGAAGCTAGATCCAGGGAGTTTATATACTTTCCTTAGGACAAAGTCCTAAAGGTGAAATTACTGAGCCAAAGGCTGTAAATGTTAAGGCTTCAAAATATCCTCCAGAAAGGTTATACTATACTATAGATTGAGGAGGTACATAACTGTAGTAGGCTATTACTTTCGTTGCCTGCAAAAAATCATGCCTCCCAGTAGCTTTCTGTATCATCTCCTATATTGACTTGGCCATGTGAACGCCTTTGATGAATGGTATATTAGCAAGTATTTGTGAATGGGGCTTGTCCTCTTGGAACATCTGTTCATAAAGACATTCTCTCTTGGAACCCAGACACCACTATTCTGCTAGAAGTCTAGTTATCCAGGGGTGCCTGGGTAGCTCAGTCAGTTAAGTGTCCAACTTTGGATCAGGTCATGATCTCGTGGTTCATGGGTTCGAGTTCTGCATCAGGCTCTGTGCTGACAGCTCAGAGCTGGAGCCTGCTTTGGATTCTGTGTCTCCCTCTCTCTCTGCCCCTCCCCCACTCATACTCTGTTTCTTTCTCAAAAATAAAGAAACATAAAAAAAAAAAAAAGTCTAGTCATCCACATGGAGGAAACTCAGGACCTGATCAATAGCCCCAGCTGAACTCCCAGTCGGTAGCCAGCACCAACTTGCCAGCTAGCCATATGACTGAATCATCTTGGAAATAAATCCTCCAGCCCCAGTCAAGCTGCTCCAGCAGATATCAAGGAAAACAGAGATAAGATGTTCCTTCTAAGACCTAACCAAACTGCAGAAATGTGATAAAGTGAATGTTAGCTGTTTTAAGCCACCAACTTTTGGGGTTGTCTGTTACACAGTAACAGATAACTGAATCAGTAATCTGACTCTGGCAGAATTATGCTAAATAAGAAGCATATTGAGAGGGCAGTATTTCACTTATAAAAATACGGTACCTAATTAACTCCTTGCTGCTAACTTTTTTGCTTCCTTATTAGCTCTTAACTATGTTCTGAGCAGCTGAGGTTCCCAGAAAAGCTAAAATAGTTAATTGATTATGGAATATTCGGTTAAGGAAGTGTTCCTCTGTAACTTAAGAAGTTGATGGAACTGAAGATTTCCTACTCTAAACAAAAGCAAGGCCCCAAAACAGAAGTTGTAATTTAAGACTAAATTGCTTTCTCTGCACTAACCTGATAAACTTCTAAGAATAGATAGTATGAAATAATTTGCCACCTACATTATAAAAGAAAGAAGCTGAGGTGTTTCTTCAAAGAATGAAATATTACCTGTAACATGAAAACATGAAAAAGCATATTTAATGAGTCTTAATTCTTTAAGACATGAGTGATACCTATATTAATAGACTCCTTTCTCTTCTTGGGAGAGTGATTAGCTATAATAAGAGCAACTAGACAATGATATTAAATACTATATACATGGCATGCTTTAAATGTAGAGACTGACAGCAGTGTCATTACAATACTTTATTCCTTTCATAAAGCCCCACAAAGAGTGATTATTGTTCTAATAACCCGAAGGTACTCAAATCACTAACACAAAACCCTTTTATTAGAAACAGTACATAACTCTCTCAAGAACCCTCATAATAAACTACTGGAAAGAGCACAGGTCACAAGAGGAGTTGTAACTTGTCATCAAAGATTTCAATACATTATTAAGTCCATATAATTCAAAAAATTTTCTTGCCAGCATACTCTCTTTAACTGTTAGGTATACTCAGTGTTGGCAGTGGGGTGGGGGGCTGGAGAGCAGGGTATTCTGGTTCTGTCCCTCATAATTTAGGTTCATTTCTGAGTACCTGGTCTAGCCTCTTTTAAAAAAAAATTTTTTTTTAATGCTTATTTATTTTTGAGAGAGAGAGAGACAGAGCATGGCAGGGGAAGGGCAGAGTGAGAGGGAGACAGAATCTGAAGCAGGCTCCAGGCTCCGAGCTGTCAGCACAGAGCCTGACGTGGGGCTCGAATTCACAGACTGCGAGATCATGACCTGACCCAAAGTTGGATGTATAACCCACTGAGCCACCCAGGCGGCCCAGTCTAGCTTCTTTTCTCCTCATACTTTCCTTTCCCTGCCGTCTCCTCTGACTTGTGAAGTTTGTAAGAAAAGGAAATCATTCCAGATCCTTCACTTCTAGCTCCCAAACCCTACTTGGAAGTATGGCAAATGATATATTTTAAGTCATAACATCTGTAAGTATTAATTATGAAGTCTCATAAGCCACTAATGTTACCTGGAGTGCTAAAAACAATACAGAATAAAAGGCATTAATTGAGAATCTACCATGAACACTAAGTACATGGACATGGTCCCTGATTTAGCAGACTTTATACAGACAAGGATAGGTAAGGGTAAGGACAGAGAAATTAAGAATAGTAGGATACCATGGGGCAAGCTTCTGTAAGACAGTACACAGTTTGGGGAGTACATTATTATGAAAAAGACATGTATACACAACCTTTCAAAGCTAATAAAAATATTTTCTAGGTATACTTTTATGTATACATTATGTATGAAAAAACTTCAAGTTTAGATGTGAACCTAAACAGTGGAAGTCTGTGCTGTTTTAACAGCTCCATCTGTGGTAGTTTTACCAGTGGGGTTAAACCAGCACCATCACTGCCAGAGGGGAGTGACTTGATTAAAATAAGAATGCAGAAAAGTTCCAGATGCAGGGCGTATTGTTGAGAACAATAGGATCTTGGTGGCAAACAAGGGGAAGGCCAATATTGCAGCAGCCAAAGATCGACTTTGGACAATTCCAAGGTTGACTAGGAGAAGAAACAAATCAGCAGACTTGATGGAAGCTTAGCAGAGATGTCCTAAGAATGGCACAACCATGATGGGCCTTAATTAAGTTCCCCCTTATCCCTGGTGGTCTGAAAGGCTGTGTCCTTGCACAAAGCTGCATGCAGACTCAGAAAAGATGGCAAGGACCCTACTTATCTACAGATCTCTGGCTGTGAGGTCTTTCACAGATACAGAAGAGCCATGGACATGAGAAGACTTGGCACAAACTAAAAGTCAGAACTTGTAAACGGCCTATGCTTTGAATTCATTCCTCAACCTACATACGAATTCATTCCCCAACCTACATACAAATTCACTGTCAAAGGGCAGAAGCTTTCATGGCTCTAGGTTTATGTACAACCTCTGACCAAGTCACTGGCTAACTATTAAGTTATACTGATCCAAGGGTGACCTCTAGGAAACCGGGCTTAAAAAACAAACAAGAATTGTGGGGAAAAAAATCAGAGATATTAGCAACAGCATACTCCAGACTTCATGCAGGCAAGTTCTTAAAAAAAATAAAGATATAGTAACAGACCCTCTCCCAACTGGAGAGGGGCGAGAGGTGACATAACTCATGAGTCTCTATTATCTAAAATGATCAGCTTAACAAAAAAATATTATGAAACATGCAAAGAAACAGGAAAGTGTATTCCATATACAGGGAAAAAACAGAATTGTTTTCAACAGAAACTATCTTGGGACACCTGTGTGGCTCAGTCGGTTGAGCATCTGACTCTTGATTTGGGCTCAGGTCATGATCTCACGGTTCATGGGACTGAGCCTTGCATTGGGCTCTGTGCTGACAGTGTGGAGCCTGTTTGGGATTCCCTTTCTCCCTCTCTGCCCCTACCCTGCTCATGGGTGCACTCTCTCAAAAAAAATAAACATTAAAAAAAAAAAAAAACCTCTCTGAAGAGGTTCAGATGTTGGACTTAGCTGACAAGGATTTCAAAACAGCTAACACAATAAATATGTCCAAACAACTAAAAGAAACTATGCTTATAGAATTTGAGGAAATAATGATGACAGTGATTCAATGAATAGAGCATCTCAACAAAGAGATTATAAGGAAGACTCACATTGGAATTGATGGAGTTGAAAAGTGTAGTAACTAAAATTAAAAATTCACTGGATGAGCTCAACAGATTTGAGCTGGCAGACAAAAGAAATCAGTAAATGACAGATCAATAAAAATTGTTCATTCTAAAAAACAGGAAGAAAACAGAACAAACAGCCTCAAAGACCTGTGAGACGCCATCATAGGAACCAACACACATGTAATGGGAGTCTCACAGTAAGAGAAAAAACAATAAAGAATGGCCAAAGACTTCCCAAATGTGACTAAAATCTTTAATCTACACAACCGTGCAGTTCCATGAATTTCAAGTAGGAGAAACATAAAGAGATCCACACGTACCCATCATGGTCAAACTGTTAAAAGCCAAAAACCAGAAAATCTTGAAAATGGCAAAGAAAACAACTCATCATATATAGGGAGACGCACAGTAAGATTAACTGATGACTTCTCCCCTTAAACAATGGAAACCAAAAAGCAGTGGAATATTCAATTCAGAAAGCTAAAAGAAAAACAACAAAGAAATCTATATTCAGTGTTAGACAGAAATGTGATATGGGAACCCGTGCTGTATACACCTCCCATATGTGTGTAGGTGAGGCCTATGAATATGATGGAGGTCACTTCCATGATTAGGTTACATTTTGTGGCAAAGGTGAAGGGCTTTTGTAGATGAAATTAAAGCCCCTAATCAGTTTGACTTTGAGTTCATCAAAAAATGTTTGGGTGCACCTGACTTTATCAGGTGAGCCCCTTAAAAGAGGGTTTCAGTTCCCCTGAAATCAAGAAAATTTTTCCCATTGGCCTTGAAGAGGAAGGCCACTATAAGTTCTACAGCTACAAGAAAATGAATTCTCCCAACAACCATGTGAGCCTAGAAGGAATCCCAGGCCTTACAGGAGACCACAATCCTGAACAACACTCTGACTGTAGGCCTTGTTAAGATCTGAGCAAAGGGCCCAGCTAAGCCATGCCCAGATTTCTGACTTACAGAAACAGGCAAGGTAATATTTTGAGGTGCTACATTTATGATAATTTTTAATGCAGTAATAGAAAACTAATACATCCAACAAAACTATCCTCCAAAAATAAAGATGAAATAAGACATTCCCAGGTGAACAAGGACTGAAAGTTAAGTAGATCTGCCTTACAAGAAATACTAAAGAAAGCCCTTTAGGCTCAAAAGAAATGATAACAGATGTTACTGGGGTCCACATGAAGAAATAAAGAGCAGCAGTAAAGGTAATTACACAGGTAAATGTATAAATGTGCTTTTCTCTTTTCTTCTCTTAGATGATTAAAAAAAGAAAACTGCATGAAACAATTATAAACTTGTATTGTTGCCCCCATAACATATAAAGATATAATACACATGACATAATAGAACAAAGGAAGGGGGAGGAACTAGAGGTATATTGGAACAAAGTTACTATATTTTACTGGAATTAAGTTAGCATTAATCTGAATTACACTGTGAAAAGCTAAGTCACTGTAATTCCTAGATCAAATACTAATAATTTTAAAAAGAATTTTAAAGGGTCTTAGGAATTAAAACCTAGAAAATATCTACTTAACAAAAAAAGCAATAAAGGAGGAATAGAAAAACAAAAATGTGACATAGAAAATAAGTATTAAGGAGTGCACTTGTGATGAGCACCAGGTGATATATGGGATTGCTGAATCACAGTACTGCATACCTGAAACTAATATAAACGTTGTGTGTTAACTAACTGGAATTAAACTAAAAACCTGAAAAAAAGAAGAAAGAAAGTATCAAATGTCAGAAATAAACCCATCACACCAGTAATTTCACTAAACATAAAATGATTAAACACTTCAATCAAAAAACATATTTTCAGCCTGGATTAAAAACTAAGATCCTGGGGCGCCTGGGTGGCTCAGTTGGTTAAGTGTCCGACTTCGGCTCAGGTCATGATCTCACGGTTTGTGAGTTTGAGCCCCGCGTCGGGCTCTGTGCTGACAGCTCAGAGCCTGGAGCCTGCTTCAGATTCTGTGTCTTCCTCTCTCTCTGCCCCTCCCCCTCTCATGCTCTGTTTCTCTCTGTCTCAGAAATAAACATTAAAAAAAAAAAAGTTTTAAAAACTAAGATCCCATTATAAACTGTCTACAAGAGACACATTTAACATTCAAAAACAGAAATGGGTTAAAAATGAAAGGTTGGAAAGTAATATTGCCTACAAAAATCGTAAGAAAGCTGGAGGGACTATATTAATAACAGGTAAAATTGACTTTAAGACAAGATAAATGAATAAGAACCAAGATTCTTGTTAAAGGGTCATGAAGAACTGCTTTCCTCCCCTGCTTTGGTAATCTGAAAGAAAAGACTACCATATAAATTTAAATAACTATCCCTCCTCCATTATTTCTGTTTCCATGTTTTTTTTTATAATGATAAAACACATTTTATGTTACAGAATATACATTTTTAAGTATACAGAATTCTTTTTTTTTTTTTAATGTTTATTTATTTTTGAGACAGAGAGAGACAGAGCATGAACGGGGGAGGGTCAGAGGGAGACACAGAATCCAAAACAGGCTCCAGGCTCTGAGCTGTCAGCACAGAGCCCGACGCGGGGCTTGAACTCACAGACCGCGAGATCATGACCTGAGCCGAAGTCGGCTGCTTAACGGACTGAGCCACCCAGGCGCCCCTCAGAATTCTGAAGCATTAAGTACATTAACATTGTTGTGCAACCATCACTACCATCCACTGCCATGTTTCAAAATTTTTTTTTTAATGTTTATTTTTGAGCGAGAGAGAGAGACAGAGTATAAACAGGGGAGGAGCAGAGAAAGAGGGAGACACAGAATACAAACCAGGCTCCAGGCTCTGAGCTGTCAGTACAGAGCCCAACACGGGGCTCGAACCCACGAACCGCAAGATCATGACCTGAACCAAAGTCAGATGCTTAACCGACTGAGTCACCCAGGTGCCCCTATCCACTGCCATGTTTAAAATAATATACTCTATAATAATATAAGAGATTCTGAAGAGTTTTGGGAGAAAATGCAGATTTGGTACTGTATGTCAGAAAACCATTTACTGAAATCGGTACTTTTTTTTTTTAAAGTAAACTCTGCCCTAACCTGGGGCTCAAACTAACAACCCCCGATATCACGAGTCACATGCTCTATTGACTGAGCCAGCCAGACACCCCCTTCTCTTTTCTGATAGTGCAATAGAAAGCTAGAGCCAACTCAATAATAATAGTAATAATAATAGTAATAATAATAATAGTTAATATTAAATAAGACAGTATTCATTTTTATTTATTTTTTATCTGAGAGAGAGAGAGAAAGAGAAAGTGCACGAGTTGGGGAAAGAGGTGGGGGGTGGGGGTGGGGAGATGGAGGGGATAGAGAATCTTAAGCAGGCTTCACACGCAGCTCAAAGCCTGACCTGGGATCTTACCTGAGCCAAAATCAAGAGTTGGATGCTCAACCTACCCAGCCACCTAGGCACCCTAATGAGACAGTGTTTAAAGTCCATAACACACATCATTTAATTCTCATGTAACTCTAAGGAACATACTAACACTGTCATCTTTAGGATGGAAAACAGGTTCAGAGGGGTTAATTGCCCAAGGGCACTCAACAGGCTGGGCAAACTGGGATATGAATTCACATTCATAATTTAAGTGTTCTTAGATAAACACTATCCCCCAAAGAACAAAAACAGTAGAAATTCTAAAAAAATGGAAGTCTATGCTATAGGGGTGCCTGACTGGCTCAGTTGGAGATGCACACAACTCTTGATCTCAGGATCATGAGTTCAAGACCCACACTGGGCACTAGGATTACTTAAAAAAAAAAAAAAAAATCTTAAAAAAAAAATGCTGGGGCATCTGGGTAGCTCAGTCAGTTAAGCATCCAGCTCCTGGTTTCAGCTCAAGTCATGATCTCACTGTTCATGGGTTTGAGCCCCGCATCAGGCTTTGCATTGACAGGGTGGATTCTGCTTGGATTCTGTCTCCCTCTCTCTCTGCCCCTCCCTCTCCCTCTCAAAATAACTAAAAATAAACTTTACAAAAAATTTTTTTTAAAAAAGGAAGTCCATGCTATGCAGGTATGCAACAGTTTTGCTCCTCTGCTACAACCTCCCCCGCCCGACCTCCTCCCCACACATATAATACTCAAGTCTGTTTCCAGTTCTTTTCTACCATCACTGGGTAGGGAAAGATAGCCTCAGATGCTTAGACTAACTGGGAGAGAAGTCTAGCTTCCCTGAGAATGAAATCAGTCAAAACCCAACAAGAAATGAGGACTGTTAGTGAGGTAGGAGTATGGAGCCCTACACAGGGACTGATGGAGAATGAGAACAACAAAATGTAGTATCAGGGCAAGTGTAGGAATTAATAGTAATAACAGCATATATAAATTAAGAGAATAAAATTTCTCAGCACATTCTGACACAGAATATAGAATTTGACAATACCGATAGCAAAAAACTGCCAAGATGTCTCTGAAACCACATGATACTGATAAACTGTGCTCTCTCAATAAAGTCAGGTGAATACAGAACAAATGCTAATGAGAACCACAAGCCATCAAAAATTGCCAAAGAGTGGCACAAAAACAGACATCCAGATCAATGGAACAGAATAGAGAACCCAGAAATGGACCCACAAACATATGGCCAACGAATCTTTGACAAAGCAGGAAAGAATATCCAATGGAATAAAGACAGTCTTTCGGCAAGTGGTGCTGGGAAAACTGGACAGCGACATGCACAAAAATGAACCTGGACCACCTTCTTATACCATAAACAAAAATAAACTCAAAATGGGTGAAAGACCTAAATGTAAGACAGGAAGCCATCAAAATACTCGAGGAGAAAGCAGGCAAAAATCTCTTTGATCTTCGCTGCAGCAACTTCTTACTCAACACGTCTCTGGACGCAAGGGAAACCAAAGCAAAAATGAACTATTCGAACCTCATTAAAATAAAAAGCTTCTGCACAGTGAAGGAAACAATCAGCAAAACTAAAAGGCAACAGACAGAATGGGAGAAGATATTTTCAAATGACGTATCAGATAAAGGGTTAGTATCCAAAATCTATAGAGAATTTATCAAACTCAACACCCAAAAAACAGATAATCCAGTGAAGAAATGGGCAAAGAAGATACCCAGATGGCCAAACGACACATGAAAAAATGCTCAACATCATTCATCATCCAGGAAATACAAATCAAAACCACAACAAGATACCACCTCACACCTGTCAGAATGGCTAACATTAACAACTCAGGCAACAACAGATGCTGGCAAGGATGCGGAGAAAGAGGAACTCTTTTGCACTGCTGGTGGGAATGCAAGCTGGTGCAGCCACTCTGGAAAACAGTGTGAACGTTCCTCAAAAAATTAAAAATAGAACTACCCTACGACCCAGCAATTGCACTACGAGGTATTTATTCAAGGGATATAGGTATGCTGTTTGAAAGGTGCACATGCACCCCAATGTTTATAGCAGCACTATCGACAACAGCCAAAGTATGGAAAGAGCCCAAATGTCCATCAATGGATGAATGGATAAAGAAGATGTGGTATATATATACAATGGAGTATTACTCGGCAATCAAAAAGAACGAAATCTTGCCATTTGTAACTATGCGGATAGAACTAGAGGGTATTATGTTAAGCGAAATTAGTCAGAGAAAGACAAATATCATGACTTCATTCATACAAGGACTTTAAGATACAAAACAGATGAACATAAGGGAAGGGAAGCAAAAATAATATAAAAACAGGGAGGGGGACAAAACATAAGAGACTCTTAAATATGGAGAACAAACAGAGGGTTACTGGAGGAGTTGTGGGGGTGGGTGGGCTAAATGGGTAAGGGGTATTAAGGAATCTACTCCTGAAATCACTGTTGCACTATATGCTAACTAACTTGGATGTAAATTTTTTAAAAAATTGCGAAAGAGGGGTCCCTGGGTATCTCAGTTGAGCATCCAACTTCGGCTCAGGTCATGATCTCGCAGTCTGCGAGTTCAGGCTCTGTGCTGACAGCTCAGAGCCTGCAACCTGCTTCGGATCTGTGTCTCCCTCTCTCTCTCTCTCTGCCTCTCCCCTGTTCATGCTCTGTCTCTCAAAAATAAACGTTAAAAAAATTTTTTTTTAATTTAAAAGAAAGTGTTGCAACAATTCAAACAATCTTTATAACAACAACCAAGAATTTAAGTTAGGAAGTTATAAAAATGGAAGTTCTCTAGGACATTTCAATGAATCTACATCTGAAGCTGTTTTTGCTTCACAGCTTGTTCAATCCTTTGCAGCCAATGCGGACTCCTCACCAACTTCAGGTATTTAAGAAAAGAAGGTATTAAAGTGTATAGTGCGGAACAATACTGATTTACGAAAGTGCTTTAAAATCCGGACGTAATATCCACTGGTGAGTTGCTTTTAGTTTGCCTACATGAGAATTTAGTCATAAAGACTTCAAAATGTTTTAATCTAACAGACTTTTTCTGAGGCCCTCATAAAAAACCCTTGAGGAAGTGGGGCAGGAAGGGATTTTGGGAAGCATTTCCTCTTCACTGGTCACAGCAAGGCCTGTCTGTAAGAGACCCAACTTCATTGCAGAATAGGAAATTACTTCAGGGGCCCTAATGTAAATATCCTGGGAAGGCCTTGGGGCTCTCTACAGACCTGAAAGCAAATACAACTGAAATCTGTCTGAACCACACAGATTTTACATCTACCTGTACAGGACTGAAGAAAAGGGAAATTCTATGCATTCTGAATGGCACCATTTACTCTCATCCCAGTTCTTTCGGTTAAGCTATATTAAGCTATAGTCTAACTACAATTTATAGATGTGTGCTCAATTTCCTAATATAAAACCATTATCCTACAAAGAAAAGTCTGTAACCTTTGGCTGGATTAAGAAATTTTCTCTTTTGGGGCACCTGTGTGGCTCAGTCAGCATCTCATGAACCATGAGATCATGACCTGAGCTGAAGTCAGACACTTAACTAAGCCACCCAGGTGCCCTCCTCCTTTTTTTCTTAAAGCATTAGAGATTTTTTTCATACAACTTTAAAAAATTTGTTTGTTTTGAGAGAGAGAAAACGTCATGCACACGTGAGCAAGAAGGGGAGGGGCAGAGAGATAGGGAAAGAGACAGAATCCCAGGCAGGCTCTGCACTGTTAGCATGGAGCCAAATGCAAGGCTTGATCCCATTACCCTGGGACATGACCTGAGCCAAAACCAAGAGACAGATGAGCCCCCAATTTTGTCTATCTTAATCAGCAGAGAACAGGGTGTGTTTGAAATCAGTGCATGCTTGGAGTTTGGCACAGGGGAACAGTGAACAGACTATGGAGGGACCAATGACTACAAACACAGTGAAAAGGGGCAAAAAGGTTAAAGAAATACAGGAGAAGCCCTATATATATACTGGTTCCTTCATATATGAACCATCCTGTATATTCAAGGCCAATTATCACTTATAATGAACTAACAACAAGTCAACTTTCATCCCAGGGAAACTGGACAAATAGATGTCTGGAAGTTTGAATCTAACACTTTGATTTAAACAGCCCTACATGGCTAATGGCTACTATGTTAGAACAGTTTTAGACAAAGGCATATCCAAAATTCTAGTGAAAAGCAAATCGAAGAACATATTCCTTCTAAATAATCCACTGAACTGTATTCATAACTGATGGCCTACTCCAACCTATAAAGCCTTTCTCACTTTTATGAATGTTTTACCAGATTTTATATAATTAGAATTCTTCTACAATGCTTCTTTAGCTTTGACATTCTTGAACTTTCTTCATATAGCAGCTCTGGGTGCCTTACATATTTGATACATGTATTTTTTTACTTCATAGCCTTTTATTTATTTAAAAAAAATTTTTTTTAAGTAATATCTATACCCAGCGTGGTGCTCGAACTCACAACACTGAGATCAAGAGTTGCATGCTTTACTGACTGAGCCAGCCAGCTGCCCTTACTTCATAGTCTTCTAAGTTGGATTTTTAAAATCTATCCTGTCACAAATGGATCTGGATTTTTTAAAAGAACAAATTATTCCTGCTCATTATAAATAAATGCCTGAAGTTAACATGCAGGTTTCTTTTCAAAACAGAAACCAAGAAACAAACAAACAAAAAAAATGTAACATCAGAAGAAATTGTGTAGTTACACATTTATCGTCCGAAATACTTAAATATATTTTAGACTTTGAGACCTGGAATCACAAGTTGCTAAAGTCAAAGTATTTTTCTCCTAATGTGTGCAGTAAATGGAAGATATTATTGCTTCCAAGACCTTGCTTGGAATTAAGGAGGGTCAGAGGCCTAACAATAAGCATGACACCTTTTCTGAGTTAAATTGTAACCAAAAGCCAATAACCTACAGTATTCACCATATAGTATTCATAATTTTACATTTGTCTAGTTTTAGAAGTTGGTGCCTTCATATGAGAAGGCATAAGATCACAAGGATAAACCACTGTATCAAAGACTATGTGGTTCCTTTGTCTTATACTCAGTTTAAAAGAAAAAAAACAAAACTGCACTGGTCGTTTAGTGGTATTAATCTTGACCTATATCTGAACAGCTAAAGTGACTTCGTCTTTTGGTAATTTTCTATTCAGTTTGGAAAAATAATTCTCTACAGCCTATTTAGGTAAGCTACCCAACTTTTTTTTTTTTTTTTTTAAGTAGACCCTAAGCCCAACATAAGGCTCAAACTCACGACCCTGAGATCAAGAGTTGCATGCTCTACCAACTGAGCTAGCCAGGTGCCCCTCTTTAGTTAAACTATGAAATATTTTTGACTTTATAATGAGTTTACATATCTTTTTTTAAAAAAATTTTTTTTCAACGTTTATTTATTTTGGGGACAGAGAGAGACAGAGCATGAACGGGGGAGGGGCAGAGAGAGAGGGAGACACAGAATCGGAAACAGGCTCCAGGCTCCGAGCCATCAGCCCAGAGCCCGACGCGGGGCTCGAACTCCCAGACTGCGAGATCGTGACCTGGCTGAAGTCGGACGCTTAACCGACTGCGCCACCCAGGCGCCCCGAGTTTACATATCTTAAGTCATTGCATTTGTAAATTTAAGTAGACTGCACTTATCAAAATATTGGGTTTTTAAAAATGTTTATTTATTTTTGAGAGAAAGAGAGACAGAGCATAAGCAGGGGAACGGCAGAGAGAGAGAGAGGGAGACACAGAACCCGAAGCAGGCTCCAGGCTCTGAACTGTCAGCATAGAGCTCAATGCAGGGCTTGAACTTGTGAACCATGAGACCGTGACCTGAGCCAAAGTAGGACACTTAACTGACTAAGCCACCCTGGTGCCCCAAAATGTTGTTTCTTACTATGGAATAGACAAACATCCCACAAGGCAGGAATGGGGAAAACCAGCAAGCAATCTATAGGTCGCAGGTGTGGGAATAATTTAAGGAAAGCCAAGCAAACGTAGATGCTTTTATCAGTGATAAAATCAAAGTCTAAAGAGCAAAGAATTAGAAAGTGCCCATTCTGATATTATGAGACACAAAGTAATTTTATAAAAATTACTTTAAGTCTTCCTATGATTCTCTGATAAGAGATACTGATCTCACTTATTTATATTCATGGCTCAAATTATATACTCATTCAATACCATCAGTTAAAATGCTAGTCCTAACTGCCACATAGTTTTATACAGCCATTAAAGAAAAGAAAAAAAAGGTTAATCATCTATTTTCAGTATCTCTAATCCAACCCCAATCCCATGGTACACCCCTGTATCAGATATGCCATCTTCATGTTTGTCTCCTTTCTCAACTCATCAAAATTAATTCTCAGGAAGAGATCAGAACTCATTCACATTGAAGACTGTCAAACCTAATGAGAAATCAATTTTATTTCTTACAAATCAAATGAACTCTCTCTAAACTCTGAAGTATCAGGCACAGACAAAAAAAAAAAAAAAAAAAAAAGGAAAGAATGAAGAAAGATGATCAGAATGTTGCTAAAGCCACACCCTACAGGAACTAATCCCAATCACTTATTTGTTACTGTGGCAAAGCAAAGTACAGTGTTCTCCCTATCTTCACAAGGCTGCCCAGATAGACTAAATTTCCCAGCTTCCTTTGTGGGAAAGGGCACTGGGCAGGAATATGCCTTCCCTTGGCTAGAAGATGGATGTGATGCTGGAAGCAGACAGTCAAGTCATGTACCAGCCCAGGACTGCCCTTGAGACCTCTCATGTAAAAAAATAAACTACTGTTGAAGTCTCCATGAGAACGGCCCAAACTGTATCCTAACTGATACAACCTTTCTTGCAAAAGCTACATCAAATGTCCCACTTTACCATCATGTCAAAATTCCTAGGCTCTAAATTAAGTATTTCCTTAAGGAAGTACAACTTTGGTTGAAAGCCTCAAGTCATCTAACTAATAAATCAGTAAACAGCTGTACCAAGATTATAGTATTGCTTTTCTTGGACACCATCTTTCTTATCTGATATTCAAAAAATTGCTGGGTCTGCTTATATAAAAGCAACACAATATGGTACAACATCAAAGTATCTAAAAACAACAGTTCAGCATTTTTCTTTTTCTTTTTTTTTTTGGTAAGCATGATTATGATGGTGAAGAGAGGGAAAATCTCTATGAACAAAGAATCACCAAGATAGCTAAAGGTTAAGTGCTTTTATTTTTTTAAAAAAAAATTTTTTTTTTCAACGTTTATTTACTTTTGGGACAGAGAGAGACAGAGCATGAACAGGGGAGGGGCAGAGAGAAAGGGAGACACAGAATCGGAAACAGGCTCCAGGCTCTGAGCCATCAGCCCAGAGCCTGACGCGGGGCTCGAACTCCCGGACCGCAAGATCGTGACCTGGCTGAAGTCGGACGCTTAACTGACTGCACCACCCAGGCGCCCCAAAGGTTAAGTGCTTTTAGATTGTTCCACTTTAAAGACAGAACGGCAATACTAATAAAATATAGTAATTTCTTATATGGATATATATTTTGCATTTTCTGAACTCCCAGCTTACCTCCATGATTATTACACAGTGATACAGACAAGGATGGTGCAAGGGGGGAAGAGATCTGTCTTGGCTGAATACAGTAAAATCCTCCCCCCTTCTTCCCAAAAAGCTAAGCTGTACAAGTTGCTATGCTTTCAGCTACTATCTAAATTGCCTCCCCTCCAAAAACAGTTTTCTATCTTTGGCAAATGTCATTGGTTTTCCTCTCTGCTCTCGGATCTCTGTCAGGATGCACTGTTTTGTTTTGGTTAGTTGTTGATTTGTTTATTTCTATTTATTTAGAATTTGCCTTTTTAAATCCCATCATGGCTACCAATCACTGTGGTTCCATATATTTTTCTCATACTTCTCAGAGACAGAGAGCATGGTGCAACCAGGAACAAGCCTTGCTGTGTACAGTTAAGTGCTCTTGCTGGGGTGCTTTTTAAACTCCCACTTTCCATATCCCACCCCTACCTAATGAAATGAGAATCTCAACAGTGTCCAAAGCTCCAGGTGAATGTTCACTACAGGCTCTGAAGGTCAGAAGAATCTAGATTCAAATCCAAGTTCTGCCATTTAATACCCATGACTTTGGGCAAGTTACTTAACCTTCCTAAATTTCACTTATTCATAATGTCACTATGCACCAAGCGCAGTGCCAGGTGTTGAGTAAGGGTGATAATGACAGTCCCTGTCCTCTAGGAGCTTATACTGGAAGATACAGGAACTAAAGGAAATCACAGACCAGCAAACAACGTAATCCCAATAGGGCTACAAGCGCACACAAGAAGGAAATCCAGTCTAAATTCTAAGGATGAACAAAATCTCTAAAAAGGTGACAGTATGACTAAGCCCTACAGGACAAGTAATAGTAGCCAAATGAGGCCACTAAAGAAAAGACTGTTTTGTTTTGTTTTTTTAAGATTTTATTTTTTTAAGTAATCTCCACACCTAATGCGGTGCTCAAACCTATAACCCCAAGGTCAAGAGTCTCATGCTTCATCAACCAAGCCAGTTGGACACCCCAGAAAGACTGTTTTTAACAGCAGAAGAAGTGTATAGATACAAGAGGCCTAGATAAAAGAGAATTCAGCTTCTTCAGGAGATACAAGTAGTTCAGTAGGACTCGAACAAAAAGTAAGAATGAGGGAGGGACAAGAAAGGATCAACAGGGACCCCAGCTTTTACATCTGCAAAACAGGATTATTTTTTGTTCTCTTTAGTTACCTCAAAGATCACATTAGATAGATTTAACAGTGCTCTCTTCAGCAGCACACATACTAAAATTGGAATGATACAGAGAAGATTAGCACAGCCCCTGAACAAGGATGACATGCAAATTCGTGAAGCATTCCATATTTATATATATATATATATATATATATATATACACACACATATATATATACACACATACATATATATATATGGCACACATATATATATGGCACAATGCCTTGAACAGAATAAGTACTCAAGTTATAAATCTCTTCTTCAGCTTCAACACACACAGGAAAAAAAATCTCTTTTATAACATCATTAGCCAGTCAACAACACTTTCTCTTCAGGTCATCTCATCAGAGCACAAAATTTAATAGCAAGCTCTTTGCAGTTGTTCTCTCCTGCGTGCACCCGACCTACTGTGGATTACCGCATAGTGCCAACTATGGGATTTCCTTCAAAAGGTTCAGACACCTGAGGATGCTCCAACAGTAGGCTGTTGATAACAAAGGTTTTAATGTACTGTTTTGAATTAAATGAACTGTGGCTGTGAAGCAGTTCTGAACCAGGACCAGAATACTTCAAATCTAACCCTGGCTCTAATACTAGTTAGATAATTTACTTTGGGTAAGAGACAACCTTCTGTGCCTTGGGTCCCTGATGTACTAAAATGAACAATACAGATAGAACAGTCCCTAATAACCCAATATAGCAAGGCCACTCCCTCTTCCCAACTTAAGGGATGGACTAAGTAAGAACAGAATCTTCAAAGCTAGTTATATACCCTTCCTTTTTTTTTTTTTTTAATTTTTTAATGTTTATTTATTTTTGAAAGGGGGGATGGGGCAGAGAAGGAGACACAGAATCCGAAGCAGGCTCCAGGCTCTGAGCTGGCAACACAGAGCCCAATGCAGGGCTTGAACTCACAGACTGTGAGATTATGACCTGAGCTGAAGTCGGACGCTCAACCGACTGAGCCACCCAGGTGCCCCCACATGCCCTTCCTTAACGGAGATACTGGATGTCAACCTTAGCCAGCAGCAAAGATGTGTATCAGACATCTCATGGCCAACTGAGAAAGCTGCATAGATACTGCAGATGTCCTTTGGCACTAAAATACCTTGATTCTTTAAAATATTACTTTGGCCCTTTAATGATACATTCTTATAAATCCTAAAAACAAGTCTAAGAATTAATTTATTTCTCAGCTTCCAACCTGGATATTAATAACTCCCAATTTAAAATGAGAGGACTCGGGGTGCCCGGGTGGCTCAGTCAGTTAAGCCTCTGACTTCGGCTCAGGTCATGATCTCACAGTTTGTGAGTTTGAGCCCCACGTCAGGCTCTGTGCTGACAGCTCAGAGCCTGGAGCCTGCTTCAGATTCTATGTCTCCCTCTCTCTCTCTGCCCCTCCCCGGTTTGTTCTCTGTCTCTCTCTCTCTCAAAAAACAAATAAAAACCAATAAAGAATCTTTAAAAAAAAAAAAAAAAAGAGTGGACTCACCTAGAGAAAAATCACCAATACAGGTTTAGAATGGCAAACACTATCAAGATGATACTTTTACTGACCATCTTTCTTGTCAAAATGTTTATCAAACTTTACTATTCAGCTTTTTATTTTAATAAGCCTCAATTTTAAAAGGCTACTTCTGTAACTATATGAACTACATGAGGAGTTAAATGTTAGCTAAACTTACTGCAGTAATCATTTCATAATATATACATATAGCAAATCATTCTGTTGAACACCTTAAACATGAACATTACATAGCAACTATACCTCAATAAAACTGGAAAAAATACTAGTACCATCATAGGAAATGTGGTACCTTAAAATATGAAATACTCTACTCAATATTTTTGGGCTCAATATGCAATTTACCACCTTCCAAATGGCATCACAACTTTCTACATGGAATCACACAAAAAATAAAAATTTAAAACAAACAAGCTACTTGGTTAAGTACTAAACAAGACGGCTTCTTCTATGCCACGCTTGCCTCAATGAAAGTATACTTCCATGCCAAGAAAATCTAACAATTTTAGTTAATTCAACTGCACGGTAATACAGAAAATGTAGTTAATTGATAACTGCCTTTTAAATTAGAAGATACCCACATTTAGAAAAAGGTAACTTTTGAACACTTAGTATTATCAGTCAATGCTCAAGAGACTTATGTGCGTTATCTCATTTAGTCTTACAATGTAGGTGCTATTGTTAGCATACCTATTTTACAGAGGGGAAATGGAACTTAGATTGTGTACCTTATTCTGCTAATAAATGATAAATCTATTCTTTGAACTCAGGACTCAAGAAAGATCCTTAACTTCATTCCTGTTTGAGACAACTGTCTCTAGTTACAACAGAAGATCTTAACTAATTCAAAATCCCCAGAAAATTAAGGTTACATTATAGTACAAACTTCATAAACAGTGACTGAATTTCCCCTTTAGACTTCTCTTTAATATGACAAAATAATTCTAGACCCTGAGCTTTCCTAAACCTTTCATCATTTATGGTGCTCTCTGCTGTACCTACCCATTAGAACAATTTTTAAAAACATTAACAATGTACCAATTATTTTCAAAAGCCCAGAGATACTAATCAAGTGATCCTAATAGTCTTAAACACTACCCTTAAACCAAAAGATAAATGGAGATTGGGAAACTTGCATTCTAAAGTGCCACCATCTAGATAAAATTACTCTGTAAATTAGAGTAATTTCAATCAGAGCCTATAAAATTGAACATTTTTCTCAAGACCAGAATTAGAGAGTAACTAGAAGATAGTTTAAGGGCCCAAACTCCACATGGCAATTCAACAGCAAAATGCAGGCAGTAGGGGCTAGGGACAGCAGCAACATTTTAGAAAGGCAGTAATAAATAAAATTACAAAATGATTTACCTATTCATCTCGCTGGCCATTCTCCCTTAACACAAGATTGTAATTACTCTCAAAAATCACATGCTCCTTAAAACCTATTGTCTTTACTATATGGTATCCTAAGTTTCAAGCTAACACATTATATATTAAGAAAAACTCCAGTGGCATTTCATAAGCATTAGAAACCCACAGTTTTTTAGAGGATACTTGCATTTATGACTATAAACATCATTCCCCCCCAAAAAAACCGATGTGGGTGTATACTTTATTAATTCCATAACTCATTAACCAATATTAAAAAAAAATTAGTCTCAAAAATACAAATGAACACTATATTTTAAGTGCCACATCAGCTATTCAGTAAGGTATCAGATGTATTTTTTTTTAATAATTAAGCTATACTAGAGTGTATTTAATACCCTGCACTCAGCAACATAAACACAAAGTTATTAAATGGAGGAAGTGTAGGCAGGAGATTTTGCTTCAGTTGCATGACAGGAAGTACAAGCTATGGAAGTTTAGAAACAGGAATACCAAGTTCTGTTTTAGCACAGGAAAGGAAAACATGGTGGTAAATAAGGGTATAAGAGGAAGTTCTTCTTAGTGAACAATCTGTCATGTATCCAAAATCATACCAAAAGTTTAAAAAAAAAAAAAACAAGAAAGGAAGGAAGGCCTTTTTCACTAGGCTTATGTGGTAAAGTACTTCGCTAAGTACACTGGAGCCTGGAGTTTGCAATTTCACTATAATAAGACTGCTTAGGGTCCACATTTTACACATTCAAAGGGACACAAGGGTGGCTTATAACATTAAACTGTTAGTTTCATATCTTAAAGTTTGATCATTAACATTTTCATAGCAATACATGATAAATCATTTTTATGTACATAAGTGTCACAATATGAATATACTTAACGCTACTGAACTGTATACTTAAAAAGCGTTAAGATGGTAGATTACAGGTTTTGGTTTTTTTTTTTTTAACCACACAGGCCGAAAGTGCACAAGTTAATGAGAAATTACTCAATTTATTTATAGTAACTTGTTATGTAAATTTCGATTACTCTGAAGTGAAATCCTTATTATACTTAATTTTTAGTAAAACAGTTTGTTGTCGTTTTTAACAGCTAGATTCGTTTTATGTAATTAATTTTTAAAGATACTTCCATACACGAGCAAGTTCTTTAATTGTGAACTACAGTGAAAGTGAAGCACTATTCTCAATTAGCATCTTTCAAATCATCTGAATTACTTATTGCCATCAAATACTAGCTATGAAATTATAAGTATGTTTCTACTTCAGCTGATTCCTTCATTCAGTGAAGTGCAAATCTCGAAATTAAGAGAGCAAGATCCCTAAATGAATAGGCTTTCTTAAGGCAGTTGTAATTTTGGATTGCGAAGTAGACAACACTTGCCACACCTCAGCCTTTAGCACGACTGTGGCCCAGAATGCTAAGGTCAATTCTCCGTTCTCGCCAGGCTCAGCCCTACCAAATTCGTCAGGCTTTTGTGAGCTGCCACTAGATTCTGTTCAGAAAAGTGTACAACCTAGATTACTTTGGTAGCTCAGGAAGGGCCTGGAATAACCAGCTTGGCCACCTCTGGAAAAAGTCTCCGGGAAAAGAAAACTGGGAAAACTTCAACTTTGCGCAAACCCCCTTTCAATCACATGTAGCTCCCCTCCCGATAAAGTACAGCGTTCTCGAAAGATCTACACCTTTCCAACTCAAATGTCATTCCCAGATCAGCTGCTTGAGGGGCAAGCGGCGCTCAACCCACGCCCTCTTCTTCGAGCACCTTCTCCCAGGGCCAGTGCTGGGCTCAGCTCACTCCGCAGCCCCCTTCCAAACCCTACATGAAAAAGGGCCCTGGCCCAAGACCCCGCCCGTGGACAAGGCTGCCCGACCGAGTCAGCCCGGGGCTCCTGGCCGGGGCGGCTGTAGCCACCAGAGGGGGTTCGCTAGTGGGTTGGCTGGGGACGACCACGGAGGGCGGGAGGGGGTCTCCCTGGAAGGGGAAAAGACGGCCTCACCTTGACCCTGATTTCGTAGGTGGTGAAGCGGCCCCGGCCGACCCCCACCGTCTGCGGGTTGCTCACATCGATCTCGAGGAAGTTGCTGGGCGGCCCGTAGGCATCATTAAGGTTCTGGGGCTTGGTGATCAGCCGCCGGGTGTCCGCCACGGTCTCCGCCATTTCGCTGCTGCAGCCGCCGCCGCCGCGGACTCCCTCCGCCCCCTCCGAGTTCCACCGACGCCGCCGCTGCTGCCCGCCGCGGGGACACCGGGCTCGCGCACAGCGGTCGCGAAGCGAACGAGCACGTAGGACGGGCGTTCACCCAGCGCGCGAAGCCCCTCCCTGCGTCCTTTCGGCTTCCGCCTCTTATGCCCAGGGGAAAAACAGCTGACTCTCCGGGACGCCGCGACCTGGGCTCGGAAAGCCCAGCTGAGGCCGCGGAGGGGGACTGCAGGCTAGACGGCGGAGGAGCGGCGACAGTCACGGGACTTCTGGTCGCGAGCAGGTTCCGGCCAGACTACAGCGCCCATAATGCACCGGGAGGGCGCGTCGCCGCCTGGCTGCGGCAGAGGTGCTGCGGGACCTAGGGGCTCGGGGGTGGGCGCTTCCTGTCTTTCTGCAAGCAGCTTGGGCTTGGAGCGTTGGGAGGAACAACGGAAATGGTCTTCGCGGCCTTGCTGCGGGGACAAAAGTTAAACGGCAAGTTTTGGAGGGTGTGCCCGCATTCGAAACAAAACTCTGTCGCAGCCTACCAAACGTCTCACCGTGAACCACTGAAAATGCCTTTCTAGGCAACCATTAACAAGTGCCTCACGTCAGGATTTTGATATCAACTTGACAGTTTGACCATACACGTGTATGGATTGATAAACGGAGGGAGATAAAGTAGTAGAGTGGAATACAGACAAAAGACCTTGGCAGATCACAGCACTAGGGTCACACCATTTGGGGACTGGTCGGCTGTCTAAAACAAAATAACGTAGTAAGTAGGCTGAAATCTGCCTTTCATGACCTATTTTGGGTGACCTGCAACTTTCTTCCCTCATTTCCCTAAAGTTCCAGTAAGTTCAAGACAAAACAAAAACGTATTTTTACAATATTTGAAATGAAACTCAGATAAGCCTTTATAAGAAATGAAAAAAAAAAAAGCTAAAACAAGTAGATGGTAGTTCATCTCTAGCAAATGCAGATTTGGAACATTGAGGTAGAAGGATAAAAATCTACCTAGAGAGTTGTCTCTGTTTATGTCAGCTCTGCAATTGCATCTACATTTTTAAAAGTATGTTGAGTTTCAGAAACCTCATTCACTTTAAATAATTGGATCTGTCCCTTAAGTTGAAAAATTGCCCAGATCATTGGCAACCTAATGACACTAGGAGCAGTTGGAATAAAGAAATTACTTTAACATGATATAGACTATTATCCAGAAAACTCAACATTTGTTGATTCAACACTTGTTTGTTGAAGGTCTAGTAGGTGTTTTTCAGTTGTACATGCTAGAGAGCTAAGGGCAAATAAGACTGGAAATTCTCTAAATTCATCAAGTTTATAGCGTAGTATATGGTCTATCTTGGGGGGACATAATAAGTCAATAAGTCAAATAAATAATAAATTTGCCAATATGATTGGTGCTGTAAGGAAAGTAAAACTGCAAAAACAAAGAACAACAAAAAAAAAAAGGAAAATAAAACTGGGATAACGTAATAGAGAATGAGACAAGCTCATTAGACAGGGTGGTCAGAAAAATCCTCTCCAACAATATACTTCTTTCAGAGAGTAAAGGGAATAGCAGAATAAGTATGCTCAGACAGGACTCTGCTGGGCCTGTGTCCTGTTGCCAGAGACCAAATGGGAACTTGGCTTGTATTATTACAACAGTGAGTTCAAGAAATGAGTACAGATTGTGGGGGAGGAAAAAAATTTCCTTCTACCCTTTAAGATCTTCCAGCTGGTTTGAGAGTCAAACTGACATAAGACAGATTAACAGGAGAAAAACACCAAAATTTAATTACATGCTCATGGAGGCCCAATGAGAATGAAAATTGAGATCCAAAGAAATGACTAAGGCAGGCAATTTTTATACTTTTTAGACAAAAAGCCAATAAATTGTGAAGAATTGACACAGAGCTTAATTAAAGCTTGGAAGCTTTAATTAGTAAGGAATTCTGAGCAGAATTTGGGCTAGGATGATAGATTAGTAAAAAGTACCAAAGTTTTTTCTATAGCAGTCTAGGCTTTAAAGTCCCTATCACTGGTGATAAGGCTTTTTTTTTTTTTTTTAACTTAGTGTGAAAAGGATACCTTTCATGTGGGAGATTTATTTCCTGCTTTCAGGGTGCAGAGAGAAGGGTCTGACTGTGCTTGCACCCACTGTTTCCCAAGTAACTTTTATTTAAAATAACATGCCAGGGGCACCTGGGTGGCTCAGTCGGTTAAGAGTCTGACTCTTGATTTCAGCTCAGGTAACCATCTCACTGTTCTTGAGTTCAACCCCCCATCGGCTTTCTGCTGTCAACAGAGACCTGCTTCAGATCCTCTGCTCCCCTCTCTCTACCCCTCCCCTGCTCATTCTCTCTCTTTCTCTCTCTTTCAAAACAAACTCTAAAAAAATTGAAAATAATATGCCAAAGTAGCATATTTTAGGATGGTGTGCTCTTGGCCCCTACAAGATGACACTTTGAATTAGAGTATATGAGAACTAAGAGATCAGGAACTGCTGCATTGTGCTGTCATCTGTGACACTTGAACAAAATATCCTGAGGTGTTCTCATAGAAAGCTCCTGTCTCATTCATTGAAGACCACTCAGAGCAGTTTTGGACAGCAGCAACAGTTGCCTGCAGTGGGAAGCAGTCAGAGAGGATAGTAACCCAGCATTATAGCAGTCATACAGCTAAGAAGAGCTTCCTGGTATAAACATTGGCAGGAAAATTGTTTTTCAGGAGATATGATTGTATTCCTAGAAAGACCCAAAAAGAATAAGCTGCTAGAATTAACAGGAGAATTTAGTGACTGAATGAAAGTAAAGACCCTATTTATAGTTTTTCTCTGTCCAGGCAATGTCTAGTCAGAATGAAGACTATATCTATTTTTAGTTATTAGAATTAGAAGAGGAATATCCATGGTGTATTGGTGAAGATCACAGAAAAATATGTCCAATATATTATCTCATTTGGGTAAACAAACAGAACAAAAAAAAAAGATATGTACATCTATATGTGCATATTTTTGTATGTTCATGGGAAAAAGTGTGGAAAGATATATAACCAGGGTATTAATACTGGTAACTCAAGAGAGATTGGCAATTGTAGTGGGGATAGGAATGGGAAGACATCAGCATATTCCAGGGATAGGCTAAGATGTTAGAAATATATTACTAATTTTATGTTTTCCTAAGCGCCTAACATTAGAAAAAATATAGTGTGCCTGTATTACTATGGGGCCATGAGAGATAAAAATTGTGTCCCTTCAGTAGTCTATTAGGGTATATATAACACCACAGGATACACAGTTTTGTATCTTATTTCACTTAACAATGTATCTTGAAGATAGTTCCATACTTGTACTGCAGCAAAGTATTCCATTACGCGGTGTGCCATAATTTAACTTGTCCCCTATTAACAAATATATATGGGGTCTCAACCTTTCATTATTACAGTATTGTGATGAATTGCCTTGAATATGCCATCATTACACACACATGGTATTATATTTATAGGATAAATTGCTGTGAATGGAATTACTTGGCCTGAAGGATATACAGGTATAGATACTTATCAGAGATATTGCAAAATTTCCTCTGTACAGGTTTAACCAGCTTACACCCTGTTCAGCAATGTACGAAGGTACCTCTTTGTCCATACCTTCACCAACATGAAGTGTTATAAAACTTTTTAATCTTCACTAATCTAAATGGTATTTTTATTTGCATATTCCTTATTCAACTGAGCACAGTTGAGCATCTCTTCATATGTTTATAAGCTATTCATATTTCCTTTTTTGGTGATGTACATGTTCAAATTCTTTGCCCATTTTTCCATTGACTTCCTTTTTTTAATGTTGGAGTTTATTAAATATTAAAAGGTAACCCTTTCATGTGATATAAATTGCAAACATCTTCCTCAGTTTAACTTTTGACTCTGCCGATAACGGTTTTTACCGTGTACTCTGTATTTAACTTATGTAGTGGAATTTATCAATCTTTTATGGGCTTCTGAGTTTTGAATCATGCTTAGAAAGTCCCCCTCATCTTATAAAAAAAATTCATTTTTTTCTAGAATATTTATAGTTTTTTTAAAATATATTTGATCTATCTAGTATTTCTTTTAGTATAAGTATGGATCTAAATTTCCCCCCATTTGACTACCTAGTTGTTCCTACACCATTTATTAAGCAATCTATTTTTTAAAAATCTATTATTTACTCAATGATTTGAGATGGTTTGGTTATTAATTTTTGTTAATGTTTATTTATTCTTGAGAGAGAGAGAATGCAAGGGGGAGAAGCAGAGAGAGAGGGAGACAGAAGATCCGAAGCAGGACCAATAGTCAGCACAGAGCCCAATGCGGGGCTTAAACTCATGACCTGAGCTGAAGTCAGATGCTTAACCGACTGAGCCACCCAGGTGCCTGGAGATGGTTGTATTATCACACTTAAAGTCACATGAGAATTATATTTCTCATTCATTCCTGTACCTGAGACTGTATCTCGTGTAATAAAAAATATATTAGTTTTTATCCCTGGATCCTAGCACTGAGTTCCTAAAACCTTTGGAATTTTCTGAGTGGTAAAAGTGTCTTTTGTTATTTCTAAGGAGCCCCTTTTGATCACACCTGAGTTTATGTTAATGAGGTGAGTCAGGGCAGGTCCCCTAGATGGCTTCAGGATGGGAGCTGGTCACCAGAAAGACCAAATACTTGAGGAGAGGATGGGAAATGTTAACCCCCTCCCCCACCCTCATCTCCTGGAAGGTGGCAGGCAGGAGAGGAAATAAAAATTCCACACATCCCTTCCCCAGACCTTGCCCTATGCATCTCTTCCATTTGGCTGTTCCTGAGCCAAATGGAAGAGACAAACCAGCAAGCATAAGGAAAGTGTTTTTCTGATATCTTTGAGTTGAATTATCAAACCTGAGAGGGAGGAGATTATGAGAACACCCCAAATGCGTAGTTGACTGGGCAGAAGTGGATAGCTTTGGCACCCCGTTGGAATAGGCTGGTGTCTGAAGTGTTCAGGCAGTTTGTGTCAGAATGGATTTGAATTGTTGGACACTGAATTGGTGTTGGAGAATCAAAGGCTTTGGAGATAATGTTACTCTGTTCTAGTTGCACATCAGACAGATCCTTCTCCTCTCAGAGGTTAACCTCTCTACTTCCACAGTCAAGGAGATCAGCATGTGGTTGCTCCTTAAACAGTCTTAAGAGTTTGGAGTCTCTGGGAGGCTTATACTTTAGCTAAATACATCTTAACACTGATTTTCTTTGTATATTTGTTTACAGTTTTATTTAAAGAGGCTAAGTGTTCCTGAAACTGGAGCTAGCCAGGCAGGCCCTGGTTTCATACCCCACTCAACAAAGAAAACCTACGGGTAAAGTGACTCTAAGTGTCAGCAGGCAGGTTAGTAACCACCTGCTGTGTTTTAGGCATGCCCTTTGAGGAGTCTTAATTCCCACCCTGAGATCCTGTACAAAATATCTCTTCCAAAACAAATAATTCTGCCCCTCCCCCTTTTTTTTATTTAGTGCCTCTTCTGTTTTGGTAAAGCAGGCAGTGTCCAGCTGGTTGTATTAACATCAGAACCACTCTCTTTTGTTTTTTTCAAATTCTTCTCCACTAATTATTCCTTTTTTCCTATATCTTCTCCATACGCTTTGTGGTAGCCATGAGAATATGCCTCTCAGATCTCCAGCCTCAGGAAACATAATTAACCTATGGCCTCAGCTGCTGTGCTCTGAAATTCATTACTGCATTTGCTCCAAGGCCACATTTCCCATGAGCTGCTCCCAACCAATGGCTGAAGACTGCTCAGACATCAGGGATATAAGTCCTATTCCTGGGAAAGGAGGGATTCTTCTGATAGACAGTGCTGGATTCAATGTCTAGAAGTCAGAAGCACCCATGACAAGGAGCTATTCCTGTTTTTAGTTGAGTGGTTGATTTCAGGGCGGGGGAGGGGCAGGTACAGGATGCCTTTTGCAATAGGGCCCCTGACATGCAAAGTAACTTATTTCAAACATGTAAGGACAGGCAAGCTTGGTATACACCTGGATCAGGGCAAAAATAAGTCCTCAGCTGTGGGAGCACTGGAAACCAGGATTACCAACTTTCTGACTAAAAAACTACCAATGTTATCTAGAGCAGTGTTTCTCAAATATTAATGTGCATGCAGATCACCTGGGGACCTTGTAAAATGCAGATTCTGATCCAGGAGTTCCAGGATGAAGTCTGAGATTTTATATTTCTAACAAGGTCCAGGTAATGCCAATGCTGCTGGTCTCCAGACCACAATGAGTAGCAAAGATCTAGAGAATTTCAAGAATGCAAGATTAGTTGATGAACTGGTGGGGTGGGGAGTGAGTCCCATTCCAGAAACAGTGGCATCATATGGTCTCTTTAGGTGAACAGATATGTTCCTCTTTGGACTTTTAGGTCCTTCTGGCCATTCATGTGACAAATATGCACTGAGCATCCACAATAAACCAATGTTTTTGGTGCTAGGGGAAGGAGGAGCATGGAGAAGAGGGAAGGTGGTACACAAGACACAGTTCTTGCTTCCAGGATCTTTCAGAATGGTCATAGAGACATAAAAATGAACAAGCCATGTGAGTGGGGTGTGATGAGAGCTGTATTGCCCAGTCTTGAGGGTAGTAAGGGAAGAATGCCAGAAGGAAGTGGCAAGAAGACTAAGACAGAAAGTTGGCGTCTGACGGCCAAGGTGCCTGTGATGGGGTGTGCATGTGTGTAGGAGGTGCCTTCTGGAGATAGAGATAAACATGCAGGGGCCCAGAGGAAAGAAAGAGCATAGCTCAGGAGCTACACATAGTTCAGTGCTACTGGAATGAAAAGGGAATAGAAAGGACTAAAGCCAGAGGGACAAGGCCATGAGGACCATACAGTCCATGTATATGGTTCTGGATGTTATCTAAAGGCATTCTAAAGGAAACCACTGAATAGGAGTGATTTGATTTGATTTTTAGTTTAGAAAGGTCACTTCGGCAGAACTAAGATGGTTAATGGTGGGAATGTAGAAAAGTGAATGGACTTGAAAAATATTTACCCCTGCTTGACCCTACGAAAGTACTGCACTAACAATTGAAAACTCTTCAGACCAAAAGTTTGTGAGATGCCAAGTCAAAGGAAGATGTGAGGATACAAACAGCGCCACAACTCTTATTGGAACATGGAGGGCCTGGCAAATAAATATCTGTGGATTGGTGCTGGTGTTCTAATGAAAGATCTTAGGCACCAGGACATACACTCCCAGGCAAACCAGGTTGATTCCTAGTTGTATTTGCAAAAGAAGTAAACTCTTCTAACTACTCATTTGGAAACATATCTGCATAAGAGATATATTTGTCCAGGACCTGTGGGTTGGGTTTGGTAGAGAGCTTGACCAAACCTGCTGGACCAGGGCTTGATCCACTAAGCTGTCTAATGCTCCCAAATCTATAAAGATCTCAACTTGGAGTGGGTGTATCACTACAATACTTACCATGCATCACACCACACAGATATCCACACAGATATCACACAGATATCCATATGCTCTTTCCATTTGTTGTCTTATTGTCTAATTCAAGCTAAACATGTCTAAAATTGGTCTCATCCTATTTGCCCTTACACAGTATCTCTAATATTTAAATCCTTTTTTGCTGTAAATATTACTTTTTGTCCACCCCTGACTCCCCTGCCATAGCTTAGTTTTGGTTGATGTTAGACTGCAAAGATCTCGTACTTCCTTATTTTCTCTAGCCTATCCTATCCATTATGCATAATACTAGCATGATTTAAATATTACTATTCTGATATGTTTTTATATTATAAATATCTCTTGGCTATATAAATGTGTCTGACTGGAAGACAATACTATGAGCAAATCAATTCTATTTAATCAGGGTTCATGAGAGGAGATGGGCAAAATACTTATAGCTGTGTAACCCTACAAAAGGTACTTTGCTTGTCACTGCCTCCATTTCTTCATGTATAAAATCAGGAAAATAATAGTACCTACCTTACAAGGTGGTTATGAGCATTGAAAGAGTTAATATTTGTAAAGCAATTAAAGCAGTGCTAGGCACATGCTAAGCCCTGAAATCTATGTAGGAGTCTGTAAGGAAATCGATTTATCTGGAAAGAAAGAACATGGATGGAAATTCATAGGATGAGGCCCTGAAAGCCATTATCAGGAATGACTGATCTTATGCGGCTAGGTTTGTGAGCAGAGGATAGTGAATGTTGTATCTAGATGAAATCTAGTAGTGGAAAGCTTGATGATCCTCTTGACCAGAAACCTGAGCTTAAATCTATTGACAGAATTTTTCAAAGCCTTGATTTATTTACTGTTGTTTTAGATTCAAAACATTGGTCACAGGCATTTCAGTGTAAGGTAATGTCAATTAATTAGGTCCCAAGTAAGACAGCTGTCATAGGAGGTTTACATTACTATAGCTTACATTTGAGAAAGTCGCAATTTTCAAAATATGGTTAGTTCCAAAGTATATTTTTGATAAACCAGCTTGGATACTGCATTGTGGATAACAAGGTTAAATAAAGGTTCTAATAAGACAAACAGCGACAATTTAAATAAATCAGATGTTTTTGCCGAAGATTACTCTGTGATTTTCTCCAATTATTCATGACATTTCACCCATTCATATTGTGATCTGCTTTAATAGTGGAAAGAAAAAAAAACCTTGTCTCCTTGTTTATTCTTTGTTCTCAAGGAGATAAGCTGTTTATAAAGATACGTTATTTGTTATTTAAATCACTTTTACTGAAGTTGTTTATTTCCTTGTTTCAGTTTCTAAAAATATTGCAACAATTGCAATGCTTCATAGAGATGTCTATTCAATTCAAAAATGATTTGTACTGAAATTCTTTGCTAAATGGGCACAGGTGCTGATGTGTATAACATGCTAGAGTGAGTCAAAACTAAAAAATGCTAAAAAAAAAAAAAAGATAAGGGGGATATACTTGTGTCAACTTTTGAAATCCGCAATTAAAAACATTTTAGACCTAAAGTCTCAGGTATTTGTAAAGGTTATCTCTATACTTGTCATTTCATAACTATTTAATAATAGTAATAGTAATAATGATAATAATGAATTAGATAACACCAAAACTCTAAGCAGAAAAATTGCATAATTTAAATCCAGAAATCTATTTCTTAGAAAATGCCCTTTAATCACTTCATAGACTTTCAAGATCATAATTATTATATAAAAGTAATTACATTAGAAGATAATTTACCTGGTAGTAAAGTATCAAATTAAAGCTGAAAAACAGTACTTGTAAACAGAATTATATTTTTAAAAAATTGTTGAACAGCAAACATGGCAAATTATATCTCCTGCTTCTCTCTTTGCTATGCATAAAATTACCTCCAGAATAAATTCTGGTAATCTGATACTATAATGCTTCAGAGTAATATAGTATATAGCTGTGTATTACAAGTCTTGCATATCAATGTATAAACTCAAACTATGGCATATCCTAGGTAATCAACAGGACTGATGTGTAAAATAAAGCCAAAGGAATTTAATATTTTAAGGGACAGTTGATTATTTGTAAGAACTCAAGCTTCAAAATCCAGCTGAGTTGATTTGGACTAAAGAAATGAAGCCTGGTACCATAAATTATAGTATGTATTCCTGCTGAGTAAGCCCTGGATATTGCAAACTTGGGTCTGTAGATGCACATCTCTCCCTTTGAAGTTGATGAGAATTGCTGGGCCTAAGTGAGATACATGCTGGGAAAATTGGGCCCTTACAATTGGTGTGTATAGACATTAGAGGTCTCATGACACTTTCCTCATCTGTTCCCTTAGTTTTCTGCACAGTCTTGGTTTTGGCAGAAGATACTCAACTTTGGAATGAACCCTTCTTGAATTAGATATGTCTTATGATTAACAGATATTCAAGTTTTATCATCTAGAGAGTCTAGATTAGGAACTTCTCTATTGTCAGTAAAGTTGGGTAAATAAAACTCACCTTGATTTAAAACTTATCCAAATAATCTCCCCAAGATGTCCAATCGAAAGCAAAACAAAACAAAAGAAATACCCAGCTGATTCCTTTGAAGTCTAGGTCAAATCATTGCTAATTCTGAGACTCATCATCTGCTGCAAGTACTAATATTTATTCAAACAAATGAGTTCATACAATTTTATGATTGCATCTTTGAGTTTTAAATATTGGCTGCATTTCAGGCCAACTTATATTCCTTAGAATATGCAGTCTATAGAACTGAAAAACATTTGGTCTATTTGGTTGCCTGTATTGCATCCACCAACTAAACCAACTGACAAAACTAGATTTGTTATGACCATCACTGAGTGTCAATCAAAATTCTATGTAGCATGGTCTACTTTCTTTTTGTCTATATATAGATCTGATTTAAAGGCTATTTGAAGAACTGTCTCATTGAATAGGCAAGCTTTCAGCCTCTATTACTAGTCAGTTAACTTCAAGAAGGAGTAATACCTGTGTTATCTTGGGTAAGTTATTTTTTCTAAGTCTGGATATCCATGTGAATAGTCCATAGTCCATCTATGTGAATGGTGTGTGTGTGTGTGTGTGATGAATGCTGAACACGTATGCAGTATTAAACCTGGAACATCCTTGGAATTGCCCTGGAAGTACTCAATTTCAAATTTTTTTGTAAGTTGTTTTTGTAATTATTTTATTAATATGATCTTTTTTCTAATTACACAAAATACCAGAACATACTTAGAAAATAAAGAAGGGGGTAGGGAGTTGGGGCTGGGATCAGTTTTCCAGTTTTTCTAAAATAATATAGAGAAAGTTTCATGAAAACAAATGAGATATTTGGTAAATCGCCCCGTACATGTTTTCTGAGTCTAAGTCATTTGACTGACAGGAGAAAATGGTAAGTTAGGTAGGGGCCAGAGTTTGATTTTCCAAAGGCTTATAATAAAGAAATTTTATTTCATTCAGTAGATAGTAGGAAGGCATTGCAGGTTTAGATTGTGTGATGGGATGTGGTCAGATCATATTTTTGGAAACAAATCTGACAGCAGGCTGAAATGGAGGAGAAAGAGATGTAGCCAATTAGGAAATGGCTGCATTTAGCCTTGGAAAGACAGGAGGAAGATCCAATGATAACGGATGGATTTAAGTCATATTAACATTATAGGATTCAGGCATATCTGGTGAAAGACTGGATTTGAGGGATGAGGAACAGAAACTAATTGAAGGTGGCTACCAGATTACAAATTTGCATGTGGAGTTGAAGGAGGTTAGAATTGGTTGGGGGTCGCTGCTCTTTTAAAAAGAAAGATGGCAGAGAGGGCATGTGGAGAAATTATATAAGGAAAGCTTCCATTCTACCCTCAAAGTGTAGGTAAGGAACACTTAAGGAGGAAAGATATAGGTAAATACAGACTTGTTGTCATGTGATTCAAATTTAAGAAAAAAAAAAAAAAAGAATATCCCAGTAAAGGATATTGGAAACTGAAAAACAAACAGAACAAGTTATTTTTAATCTGTTGTTGAAAATAAGTGGAAAGGAACTAAATAAAGATTTGAGCCCTGGACTTGACTTCAAGTATTTTGTCTTGGTAGTCTTTAGTTACAGGTTAAACAATGTTTCAATAAAGGGAAAAATGGTAACTTTTGTTGGAAAGTTAGCAAATATATAATTCTTACTAGAAGGAATGGACTGCTTGAGACAAAATTTATACTTTATGTAAATTTATGTTACTGAAGTAGGTACTGTATATTGTGTTTAGAAGTTTCCATAGTTAGTGGGTACTTAACCATGTTTGATTAGTTTGTTGAAATTAAGTAACTGAAATTATATTTAAAATTTTTTAAATGTCTATTTATTTTTGAGAGAGAGAGGGAGGGAGAGAGAGAGAGCGCGAGAGAGAGCGCGAGCATGAGCGGGGGAGGGGCAGAGACAGAGAGGGAGACAGAATCCAAAGCAGGCTCCAGGCTCTGAGCTGTCAGCAAGCACAGAGCCCGACGTGGGCCAAGAACCCACAAGCCGTAAGATCATGACCTAAGCCGAAGTCAGAAGCTTAATCGACTGAGCCATTCAGGCACCCCTGAAATTATATTTTTGGTTCAGAATCTTTGTGTTTTTTTTTTTAAGTTTATTTATTTAGAGAGAGAAAGCGAAGGGGGGGGGGCCAAAAAGGGAGAGAGAGAGAATCTCAACATGGGGCTCAAACCCGTGAACTGCAAGATCATCACCCAAGCTGGAAATCAAGAGCCCGATGGTCAACTGACTGAGCCACCCAGGCACCCCTTGGTTCAGAATCTTTTAAATACAAATGTTGGAATTTAGAAGCTAGATATTTGATTCTACTTTATAAAATGAGTTATTATGGTTTTAAATCATTCCTTATGTGTCTTTGAATGAATCATAGTGTTTCTTATAGCTCTGAAGTATTTCTTTGTTACAAATTAGAAGAACCTGTAATTATGAGGAGCTGTAATTATGAGGATCTATGTGTAATGACAAATCAGTGAATAAATAAATAAGTGGAAAATAAGTGCTCTTTGTTTGTATTCCACTTCTGTGATATTGAGTTTGATGGTGTTTTTAATAAATCTTTAAAATGGGCTCAAAATATGAGGAGTATAACTGATTTCATGAAGCAGGTTATTTGCTTTTTTGCAGAGACTAAAACAATAAATTTTGTATTTTTTATTAAGACTGCTTATTCGTTCAACAGACATTGAGTGTCTGCTAATCTAGGTACTCTCCTAAACTTTGGGGATATAACAGTGAACAAAACAGACATAAATTCCTGTTCACATGGAGCTTAAATTCTAAGAAGAGCAGATAATAAACTAATAAATTTGTACAGTGTGTATTATGCCATGAGAGTAACTGTTGTGGAGAAAATAAAGCTGGGAAGGAGGAAAAGGAGTGCAGGGTGAGACTGTAATTTTATATAGGTAACTAGGGAAGGCCTTAACTGAGAAGATATAAGGAAGTAACGACATGAAGAAGTGAACCAAGTAGATATCTGGGAGGAGAGCATTCCAGGAGAAGGCATAGGAAATGCAAAAGCTTTGGGGTGATAAGCAGGCTTGTGAGTTCCAGGAATAGTAAGAAAGCCAATGTGGATGGACTGAAGGAGGGTAAGGGAGAGGGGCTTGAGATGAGATCACAAAGCCAGTTGGGGTCCAAGTCATGAGGTCTTGCAGGATGTTTGAACAATTGAGTGACAGGGGAAGGCATTCTAGTGGATGTTAAACACAAGAATGGCATGATTCAACTTAAAATTTTAAAAACAAATCTGGGGGAGTCTGGTTGGTTCAGCTGGTAGAGCATGTGACTCTTGATCATGTGGTGGTGAGTTCAAATCCCATGTTGGGTAAGGAGTTTACTTAAAAAAATAAAATCTTTTTTTTTTAAACGTTTATTTATTTTTGAGAGACAGAGAGAGAAATAGCATGAGCAGGGGAGAGGCAGAGAAAGAGGGAGACACAGAATCCGAAGCAGGCTGCAGGCTCTGGGCTGTCAGCACAGAGCCCGACGTGGGGCTCAAACCCACAAATGGTGAGATCATGACCTGAGCTGAAGTCAGACGCTTAACTGACTGAGCCACCCAGGCGCCCCTAAACAAAATCTTTAAAATGAAGTAAAACATAAATCTGGCTGCTGTGTGGAGGATGGACTGTAGGGGACAAGAATGGAAGTGAAGAGACCAATTGGAAGGTAACTGCAGCAATCCAGGAGGGAGGTGATGGTGACTTAGACCAATATGGCGGTAGCAATGTTGATGGTGTAAAGTAATGGGATTCTGAACACTTTCTAAGGTGAAGCTACAAATTCATTGTTGGACTGGATGTGGGATGAGAGAGGAAGAGGATAACTCTCTTATGAGTAGCCTTCCAGTTGCCATCTACTGAGATGGAGAGGGCTACAGATAGGATAGTGGAAGTGGGAATCATGTATTAGGGTATCCTCTTCCTTCAAAGGAATTGGTTTAGAACAACGATAATAACAGTGTTAGATTTATACTGGGATCCTAGCTAGTTCCTGCCAATGGCTTATTATATCTGTTCCTCTACAGTGTGTCTCTGACAGTGGCTAAAAGGCACTCTAAAATGGCAACCTCATGAACTTAGGGATGAAAAATCATAGTGTATTAGAGTTGGAAAAGAACTAAATATTCCAAATCACCCATATTTATTATGGATTATCATCCTGATTTTTTTTTTTTGCTTTTAATGAGTTTCACAAATTTGCTACTTGAAGTATTAAGGTTCAGTAGAACTTTCTTCTATTT